>NC_140584.1:808953830-813818017 GCF_964204655.1 Triturus cristatus
TGCTTTCTCTCCTTGAGACGATTTTGCTGTCTTTCTCTTCCTCCTTCATCTGTGTGGTATTTCCTATCTTGTGCTGGTTAAATACCTCAGTGCTGCCTCCGGACAATAGGTGACGGTGGTGCCCACCAGCACAAATTGAAAAACAACAGTTGATGGACAGAATGCAGAACAATGTCATACATTCACCCCAGTACAGAGATCTGGGCCTAAATCCATAGTTTTATTGCTCACCATGCCATTCCAGTTTGAACCCAGCCATATGTAAATCAGTCTTGACCCTGTGCCTCATGGGAACAGTCCAGCCCGAACTGCCAAGCCAGGTCCTCCCTGGACTGGAAACAAGCATCCTAGGACCGGTTTCGGGGTTTCACCCCTCTTCAGCCAGGATAGCTTGATTCCAGTGGCATGGAGAGCACGGGACCCAAGTCTGGGCATACCCTTCCCACTCGGGGTGACAAATGAAAAAACAACAGTTGATGGACAGAATGCAGAACAATGTCATACATACACCCCAGTACAGAAATCTGGGCCTAAATCCATTGTTTTATTGCTCACCATGCCGTTCCAGTTTGAACCCAGCCATATGCAAATCAGTCTTGACCCTGTGTCTCATGGGAACAGTCCAGCCCGAACTGCCAAGCCAGGTCCTCCCTGGACTGGAAACAAGCATCGTAGGACCGGTTTTGGGGTTTCACCCCTCTTCAGCCAGGATAGCTTCATTCCAGTGGCATGGAGAGCACGGGACCCACTTCTGGGCATATCCTTCCCACTCGGGGTGACAAATGAAAAACCAACAGTTGATGGACACAATGCAGAACAATGTCATACATTCACCCCAGTACAGAGATCTTGGCTTAAATCCATCGTTTTATTGCTCACCATGCTGTTCCAGTTTGAACCCAGCCATATGCAAATCAGTCTTGACCCTGTGCCTCTTGGGAATAGTCCAGCCCGAACTGCCAAGCCAGGTCCTCCCTGGACTGGAAACATGCATCCTAGGACCGGTTTCGGGGTTTCACCCCTCTTCATCCAGGATAGCTTGATTCCAGTGGTTGGAGAGCACGGGACCCACGTCTGGGCATACCCGTCCCACTCGGGGTGACAAATGCAAAAACAACAGTTGATGGACAGAATGCAGAAAAATGTCATACATTCACCCCAATACAGAGATCTGGGCCTAAATCCAGCACAAATTAAGCACTGGCGGTTACTTTCACTACTCCTGATGAGGCATTTAAGTGTTTCATGCCAGGCAGCATGCTGCTTCGGAACCCAAGGGTAGTGCTTAATCCAGTGGTTATTCGGATTAGTCTTGCCTTGCAAGGAAACTATGCCCTGCATTTACTCTATGCCTTTACGGTGGATTAAATGGAGAGGGACATACAAAGAAAAAAGAAGAGGCGACTATTGGATGCTTTTGAGATAGCATATGTATTTGCCTAGGGCATAGCTTAGTTAGTGAGATTTGGGGGGTGTGGATCGCAAATTTACCAACTAAAAAACAGTACACTGCAGAGTGGAGGTGTAAGATGACGGTGGTTTGGTATGAGCTGTTCCCATGAGGAACAAGGTACATATGGATGTTGCATTAGGTGTGCCTCTGCCTGGAGTGGCATGCTTGGCGAACAACAATGTGTTGGAATGATACCCCAAGAGATTGCCAGTCGGTAGACATTTGCAAGCATGTTTTTTGCATCACCTTTTGGGTGTTTGATTGCCATTAGTATGCCTGGAAAACTGAGAATGGTGCAGTGTGTGGGTTTTTATGTCAGCATATGTTAAAACCTCTTAGAAAGACGTTGAGAACAAACAAAAAAGCCATAGCAGACCCAAATCAATGCCCCCAGACAGAACCCTCGAACCAAGAAAGTGTTTATTTGGGGGTGTGACACACCCCAAGCACCCCCCTGAAGCTGCGCCCTCTATAGTTGCATTTGAGATTATACTATATTAGGCACTTTTGATAGGCCCTAGAATCAGGTGAACAGCCTTCCTGCTGCTAGGCTGCTGCTAGACCACTGCTTAAGCAAGGACAGTGATTAGGGTTTAGAAGAATAAAGTAAAGGCGAGATGCCTAGGAAGGGAAACACCAGGAGCTTTAGGCTGCACTTAAATGAAGCTGTAACCTCATGACAAAAGCAGTGTGAGAGAGTACATGCGGAATATAATGCAAACATTTAAAGCAAATATCGAAAAGGAGATTTTGGAGGAGCGGATGTCTTTATATAAAGATGTAGCTTTATTATTAATAATAAGATAATTATTCTCTTGCGTGACTTACCCTTGCTTTGCAGTGTGAAATCCTAGAAGTGAAAGTAGCTGCTGGTTCGACCAGTACCTGTTCTCCTCTACGCGGACTCAGCAGGGTGCGGTACCAGCCTGGTACACCAGAGCTTTAATCTCTTCCCCTGGCCCATCTCAAAGAGACGCCCTGCTGTAAACCTGGGTGGAGGATCATTTCGCTGAAACCATGTGATTTAAATTCTTTAGGCAGGTAAGTCCAAAGTCCATCTCTGTTGCTAAGAAGGCGATACTGCTGTTAGTTTGAGTGCTCCAGGTGTCCGCCTTTGCAAGAAGAGAGATGTTTTATGCAAAGGAGGCATCATAGCTCACATCTAAAGGTGTCATTTGTTGCGGGCTGCTTTTTCTTTTGGACTTTTCATTCCATTTTAGGTCGAAACCGCGCAGCTATCTGGTTTGCTAACGACATCTTGGGGACATTCGGAAAGCTTCCCTGTGAATGCATTCTACCTATTGCTTACCATTGGCTTTGTGGTTTGTAACTCACATTTGCTTGCTTTCTGTTCCCTGGCTCTATTTGTTTCATGCTGTCCAGCTTGAGTTCGACCCTTCTGTTTGCCCAAACCTATTTACTGTATTCCTCCACTAGTGCTGGATTTCTGTAAACATGCCTTTAAATCTTGATCTTACCTTGTCATATTTGCTGTGCATTCAAAGACAGAGCTCAAATGTCAGGCTCTGTCTTCCAGTGAGACGATTTATGCCACAATCATGCCGGCTATTGCGGGTGTACTTGAGAAAGGTTGTACGATGTTAGCTTTTTCTTTTCCAGCACACAACAAAATCTACATATCTGTAAATGAACTGTGCAGATATTTCCTGAACATATCAGAATTAAAAAAGCACAAAAGAAGCACATTTTTGGGCAATTCTAAGGTGTGGTGGAAACAAATATTTTAATGCGATCAAAACAAATCAATACACTAGGTGATGATATTTCCACATGTATGTCAGTGCAAACGTAATGTTGTCTGCAATAGCAGTGTGCTACCACACCATGCATACTCCACCTTTCCCCACTTCACTCTACTCTGCACCACTCCACACTATGCCACTCCACTCCATTCCACACTGCGTCACTGCACTCTACTCTGCATCACTGCACTTTACGCCACTTCATTGTATGCCACTTCACTCTATGTCTCTCTACTCTACACCACTCTACTGTATGCCAAGGCACTCTACCCCACACTACTCTACTATGCACCACTGCACTCTTTGCCAGTGCACTCTACACCAACTCACTTTACGCCAATGCACTTTACTCTGTACCACTCCACTCTATGCAAGGTTACTCTGTGCCAATCAACTCTACTCCATTCTAATTTACTCTTCTCTCTACGCTACTTTATTGTCGCCACTTTGCTCTACAATGCACCACTCAACTTTACTCTGAAACAATCTACTCTATGGCACTGCACTCAGCACCACTGCACTCAGTGCCACTGCCAGTGCTTGATTTGTAAAGTGCAAGTGCTCACAAATTTTCTTCCACCACTGTCATGGCTGAAAACCAGGTGTAATACATGATCTGAATTTCTGTGAGTGAGTCTTCCTAAAGTAAATGAGCTTCTCACACTGATTACATTTTGGAAATTGGAAAAAAATAAAGCAAAAATGAATTTATAGCACAATTTTGGCAAAAAGGTGGTTTGTTGAAATAAAGCACTTATCTATGATCACATGATTTGGGTAAGCCGGGTAGCTGTGTTTGACCTCAGGTTCTCAAGTTTCATACTTTTTCCTTAGTTCATATCGGATGAGATTAGAGTAGAGGTGATAAGCAGAATCCACATTTTATTTCTGGCAGTTTTACATGGTGCGATCCTGGAACAAGAGCAGACAACCACTTCTCAGCACTTAAGACTACATTATACTTGTTTACATGTCGGATCACAATGTGTTGAGCCCAGGGATTCAAACCTGATTCCCTGTGTTTCATGGTGGGCAGCTGCAATCACTAGGCCACATGATCCCCTCTCGTGAAAGCTCGCCTCGTTTTGTGTGAGCTTTGAATAAAAGAAAAAAACACCCATGCACAATTTAAGCAGAAAAATTACTCAGAACGCTTTGCCATAATAAAAGTTTAGTGGAAGTTGAATTTATTCGGAAATCCACAAGTCCTGGGTCACATAGATTTTTATATTTTAAACTAAAATCTTGAATCTGCAGAGACAATTCAGCAACTAGGTGGAATTTATATGTAGAAATACTTTCCTGCCATTAGCTAACTCCTTGAGCCCATTTAAATAAAAAAGCACATCCATGTCATTCTGGATGGACGGTGACATTTTTATGAGCTTTTCTTTTCTCTTGGTTCTCATCACCCCATCAGCCCGTCTTCTCACTTCAATAAAATTGAAAGCAACTGAAACTTTAGAAACGGCCTTCTCATATAGATATCTGCTATTGCTTTTGGCTATTTCTTCTAATAAATGTGGCCTTGTGCCATTGCAATCCTGTTTCCCCCACCTGAAGTCAGCAGACAGTGTGAATTAGTAGCAAAGACAAGAAAACACTATACAAATGCACACAGTCCTCTTTTTCAAGCCAAAGGCAAAAACGCATTCATACACGACACACAGACACGCCCCGAGAGCAGTGTAGAGTTTTTAGTTAACAAGGTTATATCTGTGCTTACCTAAGGATGGAAGAGAAGAGGGTTCATGAGCCGATGCGTCTCCTGCGAGAAGCGAGCCGTATAGACCTGGTAGTTGCGGAAGCCGCGGGGCCAGTGTTCCCAGGGCGGATGGCTTCGGCAGGGGTGGCCGCTGCGGTGGTGGCCGCTGCGGTGGCGGCATGCTCCCCGCCGAAGAAAGTTAAAGCAGCGAGTAGTGCCTATGATGCGAGGGTAAGTGAGAGGAGCTGCACGTATGGGAAGAGAGCTGCCCCTTGGGGCATGAGGTGGGCGGGAGTCGGGCCGTGTCCTGGGGCTCAGGGCTTGAGTCTGGAGGCGGGCGGCGTGGTCGGGCTCTTGCCGTCAGCAGAAGAGGCAGCGTTTGGCCATGCGGCCGGGAGAGCGGTGAGCGCGCCCTTAGGCCGCGGTACGTGCATGTATGGGGCCGCGCGAATTAGGAAGGATGGTCACAGAGCGGCACTGACTGTAACGCTGACCCGGGGAGCGGTGGGTGGACAGGGAAGAGTCAGCAGGGGGCCAAGGGAAATTGCTGGCACTTTAATAAGGGACTGTGCACGTGTGAGTATTGTAAGTTCCGCCATGAATGTTCAAAGTGTGGAGGGCGGCACCCCCTGGTCAATTGCTTCGTGTGGGAGGTGGCTACCAACTGGGGGGAAAACCTTGGCAGCAGCCCGGGGGAAATTCAGGGAGGCACCCGCAGCAGTTTATGGGTGCTCAGGGTGGTAAGGGAACGCAAGGGGTTGGGCTAAAGGGCTCATACTCCGTTTAAGTTACACAGTTTGGAGTTTTGGCTGGAACGCTACGAACATTGGGAAGAAGCAAGGGTTTTACTGGAGGGGTTTCGGAAGGGGTTTCGGTAGGGTTACACAGGGTCGCGGGTCCAGAGGTGGGTGGATAATCTGTGCTTAGCCAAAGAACACAAACAGGCGGTACAGGACAAACTTGACAAAGATGTGAGGGAAGGTAGGCTGGCGGTCCCCTTCTATTATTGGTCCAATCGGTTTAGTTCCAAAGAAAGAGGAGGGCCAATTCAGACTGATCCTACATTTGTCTTGGCCGGAAGGAGGATCACTTAATGATTTCATTGCCAAGGATGCGGCTGCGGTGTCCTATTCCTCAGTTGACGTGGCCATGTCACTAGTGGTGACGGTAGGCGCAGGGGCACAGATGGCAAAATGAGACATGAAATCTGTGTTTTTGGCAGTCCACCCAGACGATTTTCAGCTCTTGGGTATCCACTTTGATGGAAAGTGGTATGTGGACAAAGCATTGCCGATGGGGTGCTCTATCTCGTGTGCACTGTTTGAATGTTTCAGCACATTTCTGCAGTGGCATTTTTCCTGGTGCACAGGACACCAGTTGGTCACGCACTACTTGGACGATTTCTTCCTTGTGGGTCTATTCGGCTCCACGAGCTGCCAGAAAGCACTGGAAAGTTTCCAAGAGCTGATGGGAGATCTTGGGTGCCATTGGCACCGGAGAAGATGATGGGCCCTAGCACAGAGCGGTCATTTCTGGGAATTGAGATTGATTCTGTAAGAATGGAGGCGCGATTGCCTCAGGAGAAGAAGGTCAAGATGCTGGCATTGTTGAGGGACATGCTGCTACGCGAGAAAGTCAAGGTCAAGGCAATACAATACAGGTTCTGTTGGGGCACCTTATCTTTGCGTATAGAGTAATCAGGGCAGGAAGGACATTGTGCAGAAGGGTTGGCCGAGCAGTGTTGTTGAAACAGTTACCTCACCATCGCTCTCAGCCGGGGTCAAAGAATACTTGCGTGTGTTTTTACAGTCTTTCAATGGCGTTCCATTGGCACACGATGGAGACATGGAGTGGGACGTTCAGATTTTTTCTGATGTGGCGGGTAGCTTAGGTTTTGGTCTTTACTGGCAAGGGAGGTGGTGCTTCGAACCCTGGCTGGTCCACTGGCTCAACGTGACAGGATTATTGCGTTTTTGGAGGTTTGTGCCCTGGTGGTTGTGGAAATGTTCTTGAGGGAGGAACTGGCACACAAGAGAGTGCTGTTCCGGGTAGATAACATGGCGGTAGTGCAGATTGTCAATCGCCAGTCCACCAGGGATGAACAAGTTCTGAAATTCGTGAGAGTATTTATGCTGGGTTGTTTGCGTTACGAAATTGCTTTCAAAGCTTTGCATGTACAAGGTGTGGACAATGGCATCGCGGATGCCTTGTCTGATTCACAGTGGGGGAGATTCCGTGGGCTGGCCAAGGATGCCGACAGGACCCCGACGCCCATGCCCTAGCATCTGTGGTACGTAGGCAATGCCGGATGTTACAATTGGTGTGAGGGATAAAAAGTAGATTTCCCGTATATAAGGAGTCTCGGACCTATACTATGTTAGCATGGTGCATCTATACGTACACTCCCTGTCTGATATATATGTTTTCGCTTGGAGGAAACCCATTTATTTCCTTCCTGTATATCTATTGCTGTAAGAGTAGGCCGAGAACCACACAGACGCCATCTTCTGCACATGTGCTCGAGCATGGGACGTGATCACATGTTGATCACGTGAAGTTGTCAGGCCTCAGTTCTTCTGAGTTACTGGTAGCAGCTGAAGGTAGGCTGTTTACTCGACTGTTCTAAGACTCAATGTCGCATCTGGCTTTGGGGGCGATAAGTGCATTCCTGGAGGCGCCGTGTCCACACTCCCAGGCACCAAGACAAAAGGGAGTCACCCCTCCTGACCTCATCAGTAATAGATAGTCAAGCCTTTGTACTGGTCTGATGTATGCCATATATGGTCCTTTCCTGGAGTTCGAGGGCCAACTGGTGTTTTTCCTTTTACGGTGATTATATGTGTTGAACCGAAAGTATATAATCTCATGTTTGACTTGGAGCCAACAGTCTTCTCGGCATACCTGATGGGTGAGGTTCGGAGAGGCTCCTCTATAGAGTATTTTGTTTAATAAATGATTGAACCTTCTTCACTGACAACTGACTGATTATTTGGTAATGGTATTGGGACTATTGGTAGGTAAAGTCCTTTAGTTCGATTTTATGGTACATCAGGTGGTTGGGTCACTTGCCGAATCCACTAGGATTACTTATACCCTGGCCAAGAGAGAGTTTTTGTGTTCGGGTGCACAGCGGTGGGACGAATGGTGGTTGCAGGCTGAGGACGTCATACAATACATACTAGCCCTGATTGAGAGAGGTCTGACGGGGTTTACCATTGCTGGCAAGTTAGCAGGGATTGCATTTATGGGCATATTGTTACAGGGCTATGCCCCATCAGCAACCGAAAAGAGCAACGATTCTATATCTCCCGGACTGTTTAGATTCCCCTGTGACGGTTGAACCCGCCCGACTTTCATCATTGCTGCTACCTAGGGAAGTGACTGATCTGTCCTCCCCTCGTTTCTCCTTATCCTTGTGTGCCACTACTGGCCTCCCCTTGTGTGTTAAACCCAATCTGGCTGGGTTGGAACTATCACCGGTCCAACGATTCCGTGCGTAATGCGTAAATTTCAGCCCTGAAGAGTCACGGGTGACTGCCCGATTGATGAAACACGTGTCGGCTGGTTTCTTCTTTTGATGTTTCCCTTCTGAAGAAGATTTAAATACATTTCACCCCAAAAAACGTTCACTGATCTTTGACCCTGTCTCCATTCTTGCTTGAAAATTATCATGCTTTTCGTAGACATTTATTAATACTTATCCAACGTGTGCACAGGAATTTTGTTTCCCCCATCAGCAGGATAATTGGGACATAGACTTCTGGAAGGCTGGGTGCGGTAACAGGGCTCAGCGACGAAGGCCAGAAAGCCAATGTTGTGGTAGCTATTGTGCTCTCTGATATCTGTATTGTTGGAGGTGTGCAGGGACGAGGAAGAAGCATGCCTTTTCTCCACTCTGATGGTTTGGATGTTTTTCGGGGCTTTTCGGGTGTCAGAATTGCTGGGCAAAAAGGGGGCATGGGGAGTGTCTTGGGAGGATGTGGTCACGCTCGAAGGGTGTTTGTAAATATGGCTGAGTCGGCCGAAAAAAGACTAGCGGGGCATGGGTAGATGGGTTCTTTTACAGGCAGTGGAGGCACCAGGCCCATGTCTACTTTGGTGGGTGTCACAGTGGTTGGGTTTTTGTGGAACATCGAGGGGAGCGGTATTCATGCATAGGGCAGGGGGTCGAGTGACGGCATATCAGCTGTTAGCAGTTCTCCGGAAAGCTCTGCAGTGCTTGGGAATGGATGTGGTAATATATGGGACACATTCTTTTGGCATTGGTGCGGCATCAGTGGCAGGCCATAGAGGTTGGGTTCAGGATGAAATTATGTGGCTAGGCCACTGGTTGTCACAGTGCTATAAGCGTTATGTGAGGGGGTTGGGGGATGAAATGCACGCAGTAGACAGTAATATGTGAAATGTACTGCCTATTGTTTTTTGCAGGTTCTGTGCCGGGCCCAGAGCCGGAGGAGATAACCATTTGGGTGGTTGGACACTCATTTGTTAAATGAGCCCAAGTGCAAGCTCAGCAGAGTTACTGTGGTCAAAATTTAGGTTTCAACAACCGTTTTTTTAAGATCACATGAAAAGGGAAAGGAGGTATGTGCTGGAGAGATATGGTCCCCTGTCTGAACAGTATGCTAGTGGATGGACGGTGCCCGTATATATTACTTCTGCATTTGGAGGAGAATGTTCTTTGCAAGGAGAAAGGGGTTGTACTGATGCGTAGCATGAAGAACGATTTAGCCCTCATTAAAGAAAAGTGGTCAGTGGAATTTGTGCCCAGGAGGGCTTGTAGAAGTGCAGTACAGCCGGGAGCGGTAGATACAGCACATAGAAAGGTTAATAGCGTAATGGCTCATTTTTGTAGGGGGATTGGGTTTGGCAGGATCTGTTATTCTGATATTCAGTTCGACAAGGTGGAGTTTTTTCGGGTAGATGGAGTTCAGCTATCCAGATTGTGGACCTTTCTTGTTGGAAATCAGAGAGGTGTTAGCTAGAACTTTGAATGTATGGCCGTAGACAATAGAATATGTGAATTCTAGCATCAGTTGGGGGGCAGAAAAAGGTTGTGTGCCACCCCCTTTTTTCTGGGTGTCGGTAGCATGCAAAGTATGCCAGGGGTTGGCAGAAGTTTGGTTGGTGTTGAAAGTTAGTGAACCATGTGCAGGGAAAGTGTAGGCAGGTAGTTCAAGGTTCAGTTTAGGACTTTTGGTTATTTACAATTTCATACTTGCAGGCATAGGAAGTAGGGTTCATAGAATTTAGTAATTTTAAATGCAATACATTGTAATGTTTGTAATGTGTTAATTGCAGGGTGGGGCAGGTTGGGGGGTCCGTGGGGGTTGGGTCAGGTAGTAGTCTGACAGATGTATATCGAGGTTTTAGCTTTTTAAGGCAGTTGCCAGGTTATTTTGTTTGTAATGTGCACCTGTTTCAATAAAGCCGCCTTTTTCACACATATTAAATGGTCTGTGTCATGGTTGCACCCTCTCTCCCAATTAACTTGTGCAGTCCAGTCAGGTGTTTACAGTTCAGAATGCCAGGCAGTGCCTGCTGCCCAGCAGTTGAAGTACTGGGTATTTTAGACCCAGCGGTGCAGGGGCACACACCCTATGACTTCTGGGTTCACCCTGTTCCGGACCTACAGAAACACAGAGTCTTCTGGGTGAAGTCAAAGATTCGTTTATTGGCTGCAGACCAATGACAGGTATCCTAGAAGTACAACAGCGTGTATGTTCTCAGGAGACTGCTGAAAATCATAGGAACGGACTTCTCCTTAAGTACAAAAAATCATGCTCCAGGCACACATTCCTTGGTTTACGATATGGTCATATAAAGGTATACATTACAAACGAAAAAGCAGAGTCATGATGACCATCCCACATTCCAGTTCGGCCAGCCCACAATGATTTACACAGTAAGGTTCAGATCCCACGTTTGATGTAAAGAGACCCCCCAATAAACATGAGCATCTCCTGTTTTGGGAAACAAGTCATAAAGCAGGAACAAGCAGGTGTAGAAGAGATTAGCCGGGGGATTGTATAGAATGAAAGGGCTTTATGACGGGTCAAACCCTGATGCTAATCACAGGTGGACGGAGGAAGGGGAGCTCGTGAGACCGGTTTGACCCGGGGCAGCAGAGACAGCTGCCCAGGTCACAGAGAAGTCAGAGGGAAAGCCCATGTACTGTGAGGCCCGTATTAACTCCATCATAGCCTATGTGAGGGCAATGACAAGATGGCCACTGCTTCCAAAATGGAACCCGCGTAGTGATGCTGAATAACGTGTACACAGTGCATTCATAGCTAGAACGATATATAAAGCACTCGTACATGCCGCATTTACCATTTGCGGTTCGCTAATACCAAGATAGACAGGGGTAGGGCCCTGTCCCCTACGCGGTCCCGAATATTAAAGTACGACAGACCCTCCTTTTGCCCTTACATAGGCAATCACTATACTCATCTTAATCCGAGTCTAGGTCAATGTTCACAAAGTCATGGAGATGTTGCTGCAGCATCATCCTATTACTTAGCTCGTCCCTCGATACAGGTTTCCTTACACATAAGGTAGTACAGAGACCACATATCGCGGGAGCACACTGTATACACAGACAGAACAGGAAAAGAATGGCTAAGATCATTCCAATGACCAGCAGAACTTTCCAACCCCAGGCAGATATCAATTCCCAGAACCACCCCACCAGTGACCAATCTCCCTTATCCACGTGTATGGCTTCAGATATTTTATGGAGTTTGGAGATGGCTTGATACACTGTTGGAGCATTATCTGGTATGAAAATGCAGCAACTGGATTGGATGACCTTGCATACCCCACCGCGGTCTGCAAGAATAACGTCTAGAACCATGCGGTTCTGCAGAGTCATAAGGCGATCCGCTTGGAGCTCAGCTGTCAGATTACTAAGGGCACCAGCCGTTACATTGACAGTGGATTCAACCACCCGAGTCAGCTGTCTCAGGTTCCTACTATTGACCATAGGTCCCCAAAACGGCAGGAAACCCAAGAAGAAGTCTCCTGCTTCTTGACCGGCAGTATCCTCCTTACTAATCACACCTCTCACAACTCTGGTCTTATGATAGTCAGAGGCAGCAGTAAATGTCGGCGGTAGCAAGTTCGCAATATAACATGTGCCCGAGAAATCAGGGGGCAGCCATGTATATGCTCGGTCATGACAGATGAAATATGTGCCCTTGGCAGCCAAAAACGCAGGGGAAAACTGTGACGGGAAAGTGTACGTTTCAGTACAGTCACTTCTTCCCAGTTGAGCTCTAGGATTCTGACCATTACCCTGTAAGCAGAACCGACCCATGTGGGGTACGACCCAGATTGGAGATGAGATTTTTCGCTGTCTTTCACCCAGACTAATACTATACCCCGTCGCGTTCCATCCTACATAAGGTCTCAACTCTTCTTTGGGAATAGAGGAGTATGCATTAATATCCCTACTCATATCGGCAACTCCTTTCATCAAAGCCTTATTATTGGTGATAGGTCTAATGGAACGCGGTTGGCGAGGGGAGTATGTATCTAGAGCATAGAGAAACATGGTTTGGAATGCCCATGACGATCCATTGTAACTGTACGGCAGCACCAGGTAGGGAATACCCTTGTTAATGGTATGGGGCATTAACCCACACACCCAGCAATTGGTCGTATTCATTACTAGTTGGTGCTGGTGCAAGAGTTGGATAAACGAGTTATTTACGAACTCTGATCGTCTGGTCTGTTCGTGCTCAGGCAAAGGGTGAAAAGAGTGAGAGGAGGCAGTAGAAAGAGATATAGGCTGTTGAGTGGGTGCAATGGGCTTTTGAGCGGAGAAAAACACAAATCCTACAATAAACATTATGATACTACTTAGTATAAAAAGACACAAAAAGACAAAACATTTACTTTTCATAATTTTACACATCCTTGCGTTAGAGTTCATTTCCTCAATCGGTCTCTCCATCTTAAAAAACTCCATCCTCTACTCGGGCCGCTCGCGGTGGATGAGTTTCTTCTGCTAAGGAGTACGCCTGTCAGTCCAGGGAAACGCCCTAGACTAACCAGAACCGTCGACCTAGCGTCTTCGGCCTGTACCCCAAAGTCTTGGCACCGCGACCCTGCGGCAGAACCCGGATGGTGGTTCGAAAAACAAAAATCAAGAAAGTCCTTCAGATGGGAGAGCAAAAAATGTCAAAAGGGAAATAATGAGGAAATCTTTATTTGTCCATGGGCCTAGGTCTCAAATTATAGCAGAGACGGCCAGGTGCTGTTTGGTCTTGAAACAAAAGTTCAGGCTCAGTGGTGTCCAATCGATTTGATGGTGGCACAGCTTTCTGCAGAATATTGTCACTCTCTTGGTCTGAAACTGTGCCTCTTAAGCGTGCGTCACTGAATGGTACAAAGCGAGGTACAATGTCTGTCTCTGAGTCGGCGATACCCTCATTGACCCACTGGTCATATGGCAGAGGCAAGGGGACTACTTTGCAGTGGGTACCATGAATCCAGTGCTTCTTCCCTTTCACTCGCACTGCTGATCTTGTCGAAAGAAGAACAAGATGAGGGCCGATCCAGCGAGGCTCGTCGTTACTCTTGCGCTGGAAATTTCGGACTAGCACCCACGTACCAGGGTTGATAGGGTGTCCAGGAGGTTCAGAGGCTTGGGGAAGAGTATCGTATACCTGTTGGTGCAAAACACGCAGTTTAACAGTCAAATCATACAGGTAATCGAGCAGTACTGGATGTTCTATTTCGCTAAATTTCGCCGGTCTTGGCACGCCCCATACATTAGCCGGGCGGCCAAAGACGACCTCGTAAGGGCTAAGTCCCACTCGTGAGTGTATGGTCATTCTGGTGGACAGGAGTGCTAGGGGCAGAGCGTCAGGCCATTTAAGACCGGTGCTCGCCTGGATTTTGGCCAGCTTGAGCTTTAAGGCTCCATTGTAGCGTTCTACTAATCCAGCTGATTGGGGGTGATTTGCAGCGTGGAACTTCTGCTTTATCCCTAGCCCTTCACATACATTCTTCATCACTTTACCCACAAACTCACTTCCGTTATCACACCACACCATTCTTGGCATCCCAAACCTAGGGAAAAACTCCTTCACAAGGGCTTTGGCTGTGGATAGGGCAGTGTTATCTTTCAGAGGATAAGCCTCAATCCATTTTGAGAAAGCACAAACAACCACCAGTACATATTTCAGGTTGTTGCGTCTTTCCATATGAATAAAGTCCAGCTGCAAAACTTCAAATGGACATGATGGGGGTGCAAAGTGACCAGCCGGAGTTGGGGTTCCCCTACCAGGGTTGTACTTCAAGCATACTATGCAATTCTTGACCACGTTCTCTGCACACTTGGGAATCCCAGCATTCTGCCATACTGGAGCCAACAACTTGCATATACCTTTCGTACTGATATGTGCCATTCCATGTGCCATAGTAACCACTGGAAGCACATATGCATCAGGCAACAACCATCGCCTATGTTCTGTCAGATCAATCCAACAACCATTCTCATCCAACTTACCCATACTTTCTCTCCACTTGCTTAACTCTTCCTCTGTGGCTTCAGCTTGAAGCGACTTCACACTCTCTATTGTGTTCTCACATATTCCAACATCATTAACCCATCTTGCGGGACCTGCAACATACATTCTAGTCTTCACATTCTGTGCAGTTTCTTTCGCGGTCTCATCAGCAAACGCATTCCCACGTCCAACATCATCTGTGACTTTCCTGTGCGCACTGCATTTCATGATCGCAACTTGCAACGGTAGGGTCAGTGACTCAAGGAGATCATTCACTAACTTGCCATTCTGAATTTTAGCTCCATGCGACGTCAGGAACCCACGCTCCTTCCACAAACGCCCAAAATTATGAGCCACGCCAAAGGCGTACTGGCTATCTGTGTATATGTTCACTCTCATTCCTTCAGACAACACACATGCTCTCGTGAGGGCGATTAATTCTGCTGCTTGGGCCGAATTATGTGGCACTCGTGCAGTTTCCACGACTGTGTGTAAAGTCGTGATAGCATATGCAGCAGTCGTGTCACCATTAGGGAGCTTAAAACAGGACCCATCTACCCATAAAGTGCCATCACACTCAGTCAGGGGAGTATCTTTTAGATCTACTCTCCCTTTCGTCTCTTCTTCTGTTCTGAACAGACAGTCATGTTGCTCAATCTCATCTGAGTCTGCTGGAATTGGCAACAATGTGGCTGGATTCAGCGTATTGCATTTTTTATGTGTATGCGATTAGCTAACAGTGTAAGTTCGTAGCCCGATAATCGTGCACTAGTCAAGTGTTGTGTCTTGGTCCTATTTAATAATGTGTCTACAGCGTGTGGAACCATGACAATCAATGTGTTGTCCATTACCAAACCAGCAGATTGTCGGATAGACATCGCTGCAGCAGCTGTCGCTCTCAGACAGCTTGGCAATGCCCTTGCTACAGGGTCCAAGGTAGATGAAAAATATGCGCATGGGCGCGGTCTGTCGCCAAAAGGCTGTGTTAACACTGACAACGCACATCCATCTTTCTCGTGAACATACAATGTAAAAGGCTTACTGTAGTCGGGAGTACCCAACACAGGTGCTGAACATAATGCATTACGCAATTCCACAAAACTTTTCTGGCACTCTTCAGACCATGGGATAGGATTCGGTGTGTCTTTGCATGTTAAGGCTAACAAAGGTTTTGCCAATAAGGAAAAACTAGGGATCCAATGCCTACAGTATGAAGTGATGCCCAAAAAAGCACGCACTTCTCTCTGTGTTTTTGGCACACTCAACTGTGCAATAGCTTGAATTCTTTCTGGGGTCAGTTTCCTTCCCTCCTTCGATAAGAGATGACCTAAGTAGGTCACTTCTTGTCGACAATATTGCAGCTTAGAGAGAGACACTTTGTGATGGAAAACGGATAAATGGCGCAACAGTGACAATGTGGCTTCTTTACAGATCTTCTCAGTATCCGCGGCGATCAGTAAATCGTCCACGTACTGAATCAGGATAGCGCCACTAGGTAAAACAAGTGCATCAAGCTGCGCTTTCAAAGCTTGACTATATATTGATGGACTTTCACAGTAGCCCTGGGGAGCGCGTTTGAAGCGGAAGCTTCGGCCTCCCAGACTAAAACCAAAAATATCTCTGCTCTCTTCTGCAATTGGGATACTAAAGAAAGCATTCTTCAAATCGATCACTGAAAACCATGCAGCAGAGGCTGGAATCATCGTTAACAAGGCAGTTATATCAGGGACAACCGGAAACTGTGGCACAACAATCTTATTAACCTCTCTGAGATCGATCACAAATCTGTAAACAGGTGGCTGTGAGGGATCCGTTCGTTTTAAGACAGGTAAAATCGGACTATTGCAAACGTTGCCTCTTGTCTCCTCAATCACACCCTTCTTAATTAAGTCGCTGACAATGTCTAACAATGCTTTCTGCCCTTCATTAGAGATCTTGTACTGGGGAATACGTGGCAGTCTGACATTAGCCTTTAGAGTCACCACATATGGCGGTATCTCCAAGAGGCCCACATCATTGGGACCAGTAGCCCAAAGGGCATCCGGAAGGGATGACAATTCAGGTGGCATCGTGTTTTTAGACAAATACATTGGGGAAACCACTTTCTTGCCTAATGTGAGTTGTACTCCTGAAGGAGAACAATACAGTGTAGCGTGCAATCTTTTCAACAAATCTAATCCCAGCAAATTCTCACCACAACCTGTTGTCAGGATCAGGGGTGCTTTCAGCTCACAAGGTCCAACAGAAAGTGACATAGGACTGGAAATCGGGTTCCTAACCGGGGCGCCAGAAAAACCTACTGAAACATTTATATCGCCAGACAAAGGTGCGCCAGGGAGTTTTGAATGCATGATTGAACTCTTTGCAGCACCAGTGTCTAGCAGAAAAGGCTCCGTTACATTTGCTGTAGTCACCTCAACATACGGTCCACTCTGATCCACTGGCACTGAAACAACTCCCTCTCTCTGTCTATGGCTGTCCTAGTAATCGTTATTCTCTGCATCACCGTCCTCTGCATAATAATCATTATTATAATACTGAGCCGTATTACTAGTCGCGTTAGCTTGCTGATCAAAGCTATTGATGGTACTTTGAGGCGGCAGAGGACGCGCGTTCTGGGGAACACTTCCACGCCCTCGGCCTCTAGGAGCTTGCTGACCACCCCTACCTCTTGCGCCATACATATTACCGTTCCGCTGCATTAATTTAGGGCAACTGTATTTAAAATGACCTTCCTCTTTACAGTATGAACATTGGTTGGGACCTACAGGGACACGTGGTTGGTAATACCCGTTCATTTGCTGGTTTGTCTGAAACTGTTGGGGTTGGTGATAGACACCTTGGGGTTGCCTATAATTATTACCACCTCCACGTGGCGGATAGGCCTGCTGTAAAAGGACCTTTGTCTTTAGTTCCTTCGTTTTCTTCTCCGTTCTATCTTTCTCGTCTTTATCTCTATTTTCATAATACTGTGCAGTAGCCAGTATTTGCGCTGAAGAAGAAACAGCCCAAGAACTTTCTGAATCTTTTAACTTTTTACACAGGTCAGGAAGTAAATTCTGCACAAACTTATCCACAAACAGCCGTTGGCCACCCTCAGTACTCATATCCTGCCCACTGTGGTCAATAAACGTTTCTTCAAACCTAGTAAAGAAGTCTGACACTGTCTCATCTTTCTTCTGCTTGCATGCAGATAACTTGTCCCAATTTACGCGCATCGCAGGCATTATTGTCTTCATATACGTGATGATTCTACCAGGCAATTCAGCTACTAAAGGTTCTGGTTTCGCACCACCAGTTTGTCTAGCATCAGCAGCAACAATGTTAGTCCATGTATCCCCTAGTTCTGCATTGTGATCTACATTACGAATTGATCCCCATAGAGGCTGTGGAACAACATTGCCAAACAACATGTCTATATCGGCCAGATTCATAATGCATGACCCTGCCGTCTGTGACAACTCTTTATAATAACCTGCTGGGTTTTTACGGGGATCAGGCAAGGACTGCTTAAGCGCTAACACCTCAGAGCGCTTCCATGGAACATGCACCCAAACACGCTGGAAATGCGCTGCCACAGCGGGGTTACCACCGACAGCTGCAACCGCTTCCTTCCATACCGGGGGAACTTCTCTCATAGGGTATTGGCGCGCTTTTGCCTTTTTCCCCACAAGGACCTCTTGTTCAAACAATGACTGTTGGCAATCGTCATTCCTTAAGGACAATACAACCGCAACTGCTTTATCTACTTCGCGGTCCACAATTATACCAGTTCCAAAATCGAACCTCACTCTACACAATTCCTGCGGGTTTGGATTTCTACCACTATCCTCCAATTCTTCACAGAGAATTTCGCACATTTTCTCAAACACATATCTCTGTTTCGGGGCATCCCATTGATGGAAAGTGTTGACAACTGATTCCACATCATACAGTGAAGGAACAACGATCCATCTACGCGCCATGTGATCTATGACCTTTTTCTCATCGGGGTTAGGCAATTGGCTGCGCAACTGCTTACGCTGTACACCAGGAGTTGCACCAGATGACCCAAAGAGAGGAGACATTAATGTAGTAACCACATTAGCTAAGCGCTGCCGCGCTGAAGGAGAAGCTGAGGCGAGAACAGGGGGAAAAACAGAGGGAAGAAAAGAGGATGTAGAGACAGGTACTGGAGTGGTGGAAGGAAGAGTGTTAGGGGAGGCAGTTACTGGATTAGGCAAAGTCGCAGGAAGTGCGGGGGCAGTTGGAAGCACAACTGGAGGTGCTTGAGAGGGCTGCGCTACAGGAATAGGAACTGGCTGCAAAGCAACTGGCGGTTGCGGCAAGGCTTGCAGTACATGCACTGGAGGCGGCATATTTACAAGCTGGGGAGGCGCCGTGGCAGCTTGAGCATACGGGGGTGGCGAACTCAACAAATGTGACATCAAGGGATCTTTCTCCTTTTCTTCTGACTCATCCTGCTTAGAATGTGGCAAAGCTGGGTAACATTTGTCAATCCCTAACTTACGCTGCCTGTGCAATTGCTCATTCATTTGCTCCTCTTCATTGTCTTTAAATTGTACAGCTGCTTGCATTACTGACATACCTCTCTCTCTCTTATTCTTTTTCGCTAACTTAATTTCCTTCTGTTTGGCTTCCTTTCGCCATAAGCGGAAAGAGTCAAACATCGCCGGCCGGGCTTTCTTCTTAAACAATTTAATTTCCAGATTATCTAAAATATCAGTATCAAAACTACCATTTTGGGGCCATTTTAAAACACCATCTTTCCTGGTGTAGTGGATCCACACTTCGTTATATGCAATGGGGCCTACGCCATGTTTCACATAGAGCTCATAAGTTGGAGTTCCAACCGGAGGAACCGGACATGATTCCTCTAGCTGGAAATCTTTTCCACAACCCAAACAGAATAATCTACCAAATAGTCCAGAACCAGGCATCTTTGCTCACTAGTCTAGATCCAAACGTCAAAGGATTATCGATTACGATAGCCTCGTGAATACACGAGTCCTCTGGTTTTGGCGTTTGCAAACTCCAAAGTACCAATTCAAATGATCCCGAAGGAAACCAAAACAAATGGGAGACGCTCCACTTATACTTAACTGAATATTGCTGATCGATGGCGTCACCAGAAGACTCTCTCGATTGTTTCGCTCTCTCAAACTCGTCAAGGGTCCAAAACAGGTCGATTAATCAGGGCAGCAGTCCTTCGTAGCCGTCGGGACGCGGAGAACCTCGCAGAAAAGACTTTCGGACCACGTCGACATGCAGGGGTCGATGAAGTGGCGGCCTTCCTCCGGAATTTCCACACGAAGCTCCTCACGAACCTCTGGCTTGGACTGGTACCGCTGAAATCGTCCCGAGTTGGGCGCCAAACTGAAGTACTGGGTATTTTAGACCCAGCGGTGCAGGGGCACACACCCTATGACTTCTGGGTTCACCCTGTTCCGGACCTACAGAAACACAGAGTCTTCTGGGTGAAGTCAAAGATTCGTTTATTGGCTGCAGACCAATGACAGGTATCCTAGAAGTACAACAGCGTGTATGTTCTCAGGAGACTGCTGAAAATCATAGGAACGGACTTCTCCTTAAGTACAAAAAATCATGCTCCAGGCACACATTCCTTGGTTTACGATATGGTCATATAAAGGTATACATTACAAACGAAAAAGCAGAGTCATGATGACCATCCCACATTCCAGTTCGGCCAGCCCACAATGATTTACACAGTAAGGTTCAGATCCCACGTTTGATGTAAAGAGACCCCCCAATAAACATGAGCATCTCCTGTTTTGGGAAACAAGTCATAAAGCAGGAACAAGCAGGTGTAGAAGAGATTAGCCGGGGGATTGTATAGAATGAAAGGGCTTTATGATGGGTCAAACCCTGATGCTAATCACAGGTGGACGGAGGAAGGGGAGCTCGTGAGACCGGTTTGACCCGGGGCAGCAGAGACAGCTGCCCAGGTCACAGAGAAGTCAGAGGGAAAGCCCATGTACTGTGAGGCCCGTATTAACTCCATCATAGCCTATGTGAGGGCAATGACAAGATGGCCACTGCTTCCAAAATGGAACCCGCGTAGTGAAGCTGAATAACGTGTACACAGTGCATTCATAGCTAGAACGATATATAAAGCACTCGTACATGCCGCATTTACCATTTGCGGTTCGCTAATACCAAGATAGACAGGGGTAGGGCCCTGTCCCCTACGCGGTCCCGAATATTAAAGTACGACACAGTCCCCAGTAATGCTGCCACTCTCATGCAGCACAGTAATTATAATGCTGGCAGTTTTTATAGTGTGCAGAACAACACGTGCACACCTGCATCTGACAATGACTGCAGTTGGTACTGGGCCCTGACCACAAGCACGTCAAATGCAAAATTTCAGTTCAGTGCAAGCTCATTAAAGAAAGCATGTAATGCACTTTAAATCTGCTGTACGACGTTGAGGAAAGCTTGGTCTGAGCTTTTCCAGCCTGCCTCGACCCAGCTCAGTCATGAGCCCGCCCTCAGCCACAATTATCCAATGGAAATGACACGTGAAGGGCAGGCGCGCACTGCTGACCCCACAAACGTGATGATAATGCACATTCAACATGCCTGGACCAGGGTGGGCCAGCATGCGAAGACATAACAGGAAAACACCACGGAGGACAGGTACATTTATTGTTAATAATTACCAGGCCTGCCGCCCAGGGGAGAACATTCTTATAGACTTGGCCCTGTAAAATAAGTGCCAGTGCTGAGCACCGGAAACCACTGGCACAAATTAAGCATTGGCCACTGCATTCCACTCCTCTCTGCGCCATTCCACTCTACTCTGCACCACTCAAGTCTACATCACTGCACTTTACACCACTTCACTCAAAACTAATGCACTCTACGCCAATCAACTCTACACCACTCTACTCTATGCCAAGGCACTCTACCCCACACTTCTATACTATGCACCACTGCACTCTTTGCCAGTGCACTGTACACCACTCCGCTCCATGCCACTCCACTCTATGCCATCCTACTCTGCAAAACTGCACTCTATGCCACTGCACTCTACGTCAATGCACTTTACTCTGTACCACTCCACTCTATGCCAGTGCACTCTGTGCCAATCCACTCTACGTCACTCTAATTTACTCTGCTCTCTACTCTACTCTACTGTACACCACTTTACTGTACCATCCACCACTCCAATCTACTCTGAAACCATCTGCTCTACGCCACTGCACTCAGCACCACCGCATTCAGTGCCACTGCACTCCACTGTATTCTGCACCGCTCAACTCTACATCACTGCACTTTACACCACTTTACTCAAAACGAATGCACTCTACGCCCCTGCACTCTATGCCAATCTAATCTGCATCACTGCACTCTACTCCACTGCGCTCCATGCCAGAGCACTCTATGCCACTCTACTATACACCACTGCACTCTACGTCACTGCATTCTGTGGCACTCTGCACCAATGCACGCTACGCCACTCCACTCTACACCACTCCACTCTACCATGCACCACTTCTCTCTGCACCACTTCACGCAACTTCACTCTACACTACTCTACTCTACAACACTGCACTTTCTGTCACTGAACTCTACTTCACACTTTTCTTCACCACTGCACTCTACACTGCACCATGCTACTCTCAGCCACTCTGTGCCAATGCACTGAACGCCACTCTACTCTGCTTCGCTCCTCTCTCGCCACTGCACTCTAAGCCAATACACTCTAATCTGCTTTCCACCACTGCACTTTACGACACTGCTCTCTTCGTCACTTCACTCTATGTCAGTGCACTCTACTCAGAAACAATCTACTCTACCGCACTCTGTTCCATTCTACTCTACACCACTGAAATCTATTCTGTGCCATTCCACTCCACGCCACTCTATTCTACTCTGCTGCACTCTACGCAATGCACTCTACACCACTATATACTCAAAACCAATACACTACACCACTGCACTCTTCACCAATCTAGCCTGTACTACTGCACTATAGACAACTATAATCTACTCTGCAACACTTTACTCAATGCGCTCTATGATAACACACTCTATGCTATGTCACTACGCCTCTCTACCCTACTCTGCACCACTCTACTCTATGCATTTCACTCTATCCCACTCGACTATGCACCACTGCATTCTTCACTGCTGCACTCTATAATACTCATGTGTAGGCCATTCCACTCCACTCTGTGACCCCTCCACGCTATGCCACTCTGCTCTGAGACACTGCACTCTATGTATGCCAATGCACTCTACACCACTACTCTATGCCACTGCACTCTACCATGCACCGCTCCACGCCACATCACCCTACTCTGAAACTATCTACTCTACTCCATTGGCCTCTATGTCACTGTACTGTAGACACTGCGCCACTCAAGTCTATGCCACTCTACTCTATGCCACTGCACTCCACCCTGCACCACTCTACTCTCTGTCACTGCCCTCTATGCCACTCTACTCGAGACCACTGCACACTATGCCAATGCACTCTAGGCCAACTGCACCACGGCACTCTACGCCACAATATTCTACTCTGCAATACTCTACGCCACTGCACACTATGCCACTCTATTCTACTTAGCATCATTATCCTAGATGTCACTATTCTCCACCAGTGTACTCTGCACTACTCTACTCTGCGACACTGCACTCTATGCCACTCCACTCTGCAAAACTGCACTCTCCGCCACTGATCCCTACACCACTCTAATCTGCACCACTGCACTCTACACTTCTCTAAACCATGGCACTCTATTTTACTGCACTCTATGCCACTCTTTTCTACTCTGCACCATTGTACTCTACACCACTGCTCTCTGCACCATTCTACTCTGCACCACTCTACTCTATGCCATTGCATTCTACGCCATTGGACTCTACTCTGCACCTCTGAACTCAATGCCAATGAGCTCTATACCACTACACACTGTATCACTCCACACCACTCAAATCTATTCTGCACCACTGCACTCTACACCTCTCTACTCTACGCCACTCTACTCTGCAGTTCTGCACTCTACCATGCATCACTCCACTCTACCCAGAACCACTCCAATCTACGCCACTACAATCTACTGTACCCCACTCTCCTCTACGTCATTGAACTCTGCGCCAGCGCACTCTACACCACTCTACTCAAAACCAATGCACTCTATGCAACTGCACTCTACGCCAATCTACTTTGCACCACTGTACTTGACGCCACTTCACTCTAGGCTACTCTACTCCATTCTACAACACTCAACTCTATGATACATCACTCCAAGATGCTCTACTCTATTAAACTCTACTCCACTCTATAACACTCTGCTCCACTCTATGCCACTTCACAACCCTCCACTCTACAACACTCTTTTCCACTCTACAACACTACTCCTCTCGATGACACTTTATTTAACTCCCTCTATGCCACTTTACTCCACTCTATTCTACGACACACTACTCCACTCTACTCCACTCTAAGCCACTCCACTCCCCTCTATGCCACTCCAATCTACTCTACTCCATTCAACTCCTACGACTCTATGCTCCACTGTATACCATTCCACATTCCTACACTACTCCACTCTATGCCACTCTACTCAACGACAATCTATTCCGTTCTACGCTACTCTACTCCACCATACTCTACTCCACTCTATGCAGCACCCTACGCCACTCCACTCTGCTCTAAATCACTCCACAACACTCTATGCCACTCTGACACCCCACTCCACTCTATACCTCTCTACGCCCTTCTGATCAACTTTACTCCAAGCCACTGAACTCTACAGCACTATATGCCACTCCATGGTACTCCACTTTACAACACTACACACCACTCTCCTTTACCCTACTAACATTTTGCCATGCTGAACAACAGCCACATTGGTGTACAACATTGCTAAAGCATATTGGCAAAGCCAATAGCTCTTGCATATGCGAGACGTATTAACTTTGCCAATGCTATGTCTCTTCTTTTGTCCGTGTCCACCAACAGGGACACTGCTTAGATGTTGACAGTGGCATGCCTGCGCCCTAAAATGTACATGACAACCAGTAGCGCCCGGTGTGTGGATAGAGTGGTGGGTGGGGAATGGACAGACGAGGCAAATAATTTTTTTTTTAAAACACTTACCTGCCGCATCGCGCTCCCAGGCACAGGCTCCCAGAGTCCACTGCGGCCAGTCCTGATGCCGCTTTCCTGCTGCTGAAAGTAGCATCAGGATTGGCCATAGTGCTGATGATTTGCGCTCCCAGTTAGCATGGGAGCCTGTGCCTGCTCTCTCCAACCCGGCAATACAGCACTGATTGGAGAGAGCTTTAGTGTGCATGACAGTTTAGCCATCCTGAGACGGCAGGCCAAACCGTCATGCGCACTGAATAGCAGTGCAACGACTCCTTCGCCAGCCTGTCATCCCCCCGGGCCCCGCCCCACAAGCCTCGGCTCTGAGAGCAAAAATAAAATGATAATAAACAAGGGTTTATTGTTGTTTTATTTTTCATTTTCTTTGCTGCTGGCCATAGCGGAGGAGCCGCCACTGGTCACAACGTAACAATCAGATCCCACTTTCCACCAATTGCTTCCTTGCCAAGTGCTTCTCTGGTAAGAAGACAGTGCTGATTTCTGAACTGCTACTTGCTCATGTAATTCTAACCGCCATAAACTGTGAGAATAAATAAGCGAAAGTGTGTACGTTAGTGTTTGGTCACTCTTCTGGGACCTAGTCAGAGGAACATAGCTGCCAAGGGTTCATTGTACATATGTGTAACATTTTTGAGTTTTATTTGTGATTATATATGATATTTCAGTGACCCTGGGGGGGAGGGGAGGCGAGGGGAAAGCAACACGGAGAAGATGAAGGAGAAGCATGGGAGGGAATGAAGTGGGATCTCAATGACAGCCCGAGCAGCGGACGGGCATTAATCAACAGGAATTAATCTGTCCTTCATCCATGCGCTTAGTTGAAACAGGAAGTGATGTATGGCATGAGCTGGTCAATCAGGAGGAAGCAAAGAAGAGGGACACTGGAGCCAATAAATGGGAAGCAAAGAGCGGGTTCCAAGCCCTTTATTGCAAACAATGCCCCTCACAAGCACAGCGCATGCCAGTATGTTCTGGTAGACTGAATGCACCTGACAATGAAAGTCCAAAAGCCCCAGCACAGGTGATTAAGAGAAGTAGTTGGGGTGGGGACAATCTAGCTTTGATGTCCTCAATGCAGAGTGGGTGGTGCCAGGGATGGACGTGGGCAACTGCCTCCTAAGAAACATTTTGGGCACCTGCTCTTATATTTTTTTGACAAATTGAGCAATCTAATCCCGCTAGTTTGACGACAGAACTCAAGGCTAGACGGGTGACATATCTGTTTTGTAAAGTTATCTATCACAGGGGGCTTACTTTTGTACTAATGAGGCGGGTGCTGCATTACATCCCTAGGATTTCTACAGGCTGGACATAAAGGGAAAAGAGCACACACCAAAATACTTTCTCATATAATAATTGTTTGCCACTGCATTGAAAGTGACGTTTGTAGCAACTACTGTCATACATGCACATATTTTAAAAGGGGAAAGATTGGGAAGCCATTTATGTCAAAATTACAGCTCCCCTTACAGGACACCACCTGTGCTTCGAGCTCCCTCAACCCCGATGGCGGGAGGCGCGTTAGTAATAACCCCCATAACAAGCATTGACATAGCCAATAGGTCTCGCTTTTGGGACCTTATAAGTATTTAGTTATGCAGCACAATATCCTTGGTGCAACAACATCAACTGTTGCATGACTAAATACTTATAAGGTCCCAAAAGCGAGACCTATTGGCAATGCCAATGCTTGTTTATGAAAGCGGAGGAAGGGTACGACCCAACAGAACAACGTCAAAGGGAAAACCAGTACTTCAAAGAAGCAAGCTAAGACGAAACAGAACTGATAACAAGCTAGCGAGGAGGGAGAGGGAGAAGGGAGGGGGGTAGAGAGAGCAGACAGCAAGGGGGGGAGGAGGCTTAATGAGCCATGACAGAAAGGCAGATGGCGGCTGCGGTCGTGCACGCTCACGTGCACTCAAGCTTTAGGCCACCAAAAGCCTCTGGTGGCACTTTTAAAAGCCACTTACTAAATGTCTCGAAGAGACAGCATGCGCTGTCTCAAGCGAGACCTAAAAACGGTATCGTACTTAGCGGTCCGCGCGAACCGCCGGGTTCGCCGTATATACTTTCTGCAAGTGTTGTCTAAACACTTCCAAGATTTCCCCCCTAGTGTGTGCTAAGCCCCCTGTTGTGTCGGTCAGGCTGGTCGTCAGGAGTATCGCCTGCTCTTTGCGCAAAATCCAGACCAGTAGTCGCCCAGATGTATCCCCCTCGACATGGAACAGTCGACGGTACCAGCAAAGTGTGCACTTATCAAGTCTGTCACATAAGTCTCTAATTCGCGCGCACAGAGAACCTCCTCCACAGCGCCCTTCTCCTCCCTCAATTCCCACTGCAACAGACGGCGGACCGGGCACATCACTGCCATACCTACTCCCCGCACCACTGCCTTCATCGCCTCCCACTCCATGGCTCTACTAGATGTCCTCTCCCAATTAAAAGTCATATACTCTGTTAGTGCTTGAGATAGGGCCTCCCTGTCCACTGAGTGCTTAGCATGTCGGTGGGGCTGTCTCCACCATTGAGGACCCCGAATGGGGGCACTCCACTGTACTGCACATCACCGTAGCATGATTTGACAGAAATCGGGCCAAATGAGTCACCTCCACCTCCATAAAGGCGGGCGTTCCCATCATTAACACCCTGTCCAGCCTGCTATGAGTGTTATGGGTAGGGGAATTACATATAAATAGCTTTTGGGTCGGTGCCTTTCGCGCCATGCATCCCGTAGATCCAGCTCCCTCATGACTTTGCGGATCTTTCGTGTCATCTGTGGTTTAGTTCCTCATTTAGGAGGGTGTCTATCCAGGTCGGGGTCCTACACACAGTTAAAGTCCCTCATCCACAATAGTGGTGCATCTAGTTGTTGTGGGGCTAATAAATCCTGCATGGATTGAAAAAATTTAGGGGCATCCATGTTTGGGGTGTTTAAAATAATGATGTCCTGGCCATCCAATGTACCCCACTGGAACACATAGCGGCCATTCACATCTGCCTCCATGTAGGTAAGGGTAAACGGTGTCCCAGGGACTACCCACACTAGTGTACCTCTGACGTATGTGGAGTAGGTGGAATTAAACATCTGGCTCCACCACTTCTTTGCCACTCTGGCCCCCCCTATATCATTTAGGTGCATTTCCTGGAGACAGGCTATGGATACATGATGCCGTTTAGAAAAGGAAAGCACTCTATAACATAACAGGTGTATTTATAAATCACACGTTCACCCCAGCAACGGGGCACCTCGGCGTGGAAATAACAGATGTATTTTGTTACCCAACTCAATGGTACTGAAAGGCTGAGTGGACCCGCCGGAATTTGAACCTATAACCATGAGGTCGAACATAGGCCCCTGCAGTGGGTGCATTAGTCCACTGAGCCACCAGACCCGGCTATAGTGTTTAGTAAATGTGCCCAAGCCCCTAACATTCCAGCTCAGGAATCTAACCTCTGTTGCCATACAGTATAGCCTAGATGAACAAGTTACTTACCTTCGGTAACGATATATCTGTAAGAAACATTAGTTAGTTAGATTCCTCACCTTAGAATATCCCCAGGCGTAAGGCTGGATCTGGAAAGATTTTTCGTCAGCAATACCCTTGCGCGTCGCTAGGCGTCGTCTGCGGCTCCACGTCCGTCGTCGTGATCGCTGGGATGACGTCGTCGGAGTACTTAGACGCCGCCCTGGCGCGCTGACGTCAGTTTTTGTACATAGCTTTCTGCGCCAGGAACGCAGAGCCATGCAAGAGACCGACACAGGTGCCAAAAAATTCTAGGGGCCTGAAAGGGATGACCTCAACCCTAGATAACGGTTCGCAGAACTGGGAGGATGGGTGGGTTGGTGAGGAATCTAACTAACTAATGTTTCTTACAGATATATTGTTACCGAAGGTAAGTAACTTGTTCATCTGAAAGAAACACGTTAGTTAGATTCCTCACCTTAGAATAGATACCCCAGTAATACCAACCCCGGTGGTGGGCCTGCGAACCAAGATCACACCACAAAGTCCTGGAGAACAGAATGGCCAAAGAAGCCTTCTCTCTGGACTTGGCTATCCAGGCAATAGTGTTTGGCAAACATGTGCAGCGAGGCCCACGTTGCTGCCTGACAAATGCCCTGCAAGGGAACTCCCCGGCCCAGGGCAGTGGTCGCCGCTGTAGCCCGAGTGGAATGGGCCCTCAGCCCTACAGGAGGTTCCTTTTTAGCTAAGGAGTAACAGGCCTTGATACACAAAACAGCCCACCGAGAGATGGTTCGCTTGTGCACCGCCCGCCCCTTCTTAGCGCCCACGTAGCCAACAAAGAGTTGGTCGTCCACCCGGAACTGTTTGGTGCGGGCCAGATAGAAGGGCAACGCCCGTTTGGGGTCCAGACGGTGGAGCCTCTCTTCATCTTTCGAGGGATGCGGAGGCGGAAAGAAGGTGGGCAGCGTAACAGACTGTCCGATGTGAAAGGCAGTCACCACCTTAGGGAGAAAGGAAGGACGAGTCCTGAGAACAACTTTGTCTGGATGGACAGAAAGTAAAGGAGTTTTAGAAGACAGAGCCTGGAGCTCACTCACCCTTCTAGCAGAGGTGATGGCAACCAGGAAAGCAGTTTTAAGCATCAACAGATGAAGGGGACAATTATGAAGTGGCTCAAAGGGAGCGCACATCAGAAACGTCAATACCAGATTCAAATCCCACTGAGGCATTACGAAAGGGACAGGAGGAAACATGTGAGTAATGCCCTTAAAGAATCGAGAAACAACAGGGGATTTGAAAAGAGAAGGCTGATCAGGAAGCCGTAAGAAAGCAGAAATAGATGAAAGATATCCTTTAAGGGTGCCCAGAGCAGAGCCCTGCTGGGCCAGAGAGAGAAGAAAGAGGAGAACCTCAGAAAGAGGGGCGGAAAGGGGATCCACAGCCTTTGCTGTGCACCATGCCACAAAAGTTTTCCACCTACAGGTGTATACCGTTTTTGTGGAGGGACGCCTGGCTGCCAGAATCACATTACAGACTTCAGGAGGCAAGTCAAATAGCATCAACTGCCGCCGCTCAATCTCCACGCATGGAGGTGGAGGCTGGACAGGTTCGGGTGGAGGACTGTCCCCTGCTGCTGCGACAGAAGGTCCTCCTGAAGAGGCAGTCGTATCAGGGGATCGATCGACAGACTGAGTAGCTCGGGATACCAGTATCTTCGTGCCCAATCCAGAGCCACCAAGATGACTTGGGCCCGGTCGCGCCTGATCTTCTTCAGCACTCTGGGCAGAAGTGGTATAGGCGGAAAGGCATACAACAGACCGCAACTCCACTCGTGACGAAAAGTGTCTCCGAGCGAGTGCCGCCTTAGAAACTCCAACGCGCAGAACTGCTGACATTGCGCGTTCTCTTCGGTGGCGAATAGATCTAACCAAGGCTCTCCCCACAGCCGAAAGAGACCTTGCGCCACGTCCGAGTTGAGACGCCATTCGTGATCCATCATGCACCGGCGGCTGAGTTGGTCTGCTCTGGCGTTCAGAGAGCCTGCCAGATGTTGAACCACCAGGGTGATGCCCTGATGTTCCAGCCATGTCCAGAGGCGCAGAGCCTCCTGACAAAGGGTCCACGACCCCACCCGCCCTGTTTGTTGCAATACCACATGGCGGTGGTGTTGTCCATGAACACCTGCACTACACTTCCCCGGACAGAGGGGAGGAATGCCTTCAGTGTAAGCCGGATCGCCCTCAGCTACAGAAGGTTGATATGGAGCCGAGACTCCGCCGGAGATGAGAGGCCTCTGATCTCCGCCTCTCCCATGTGGTCCCCCCATCCCAGGAGGGACGCATCCGTCACTACTACATGCTCCGGTTGGGGTAGGGAGAGGGATCTGCCACTGACCCAATCGCGGTCCGTGAGCCACCACTGCAGCTGTCTTGCAGTGCCCTCCGAGATCAAGACATGGTCGGACAGGTTGCCCCGATGCTGGGCCCACTGAAACTTCGGGTCCCACTGCAGAGCCCGCATCCGCCATCTGGCGTGATGCACCAACAGGATGCAGCAGGCCATCAGACCTAGAAGCCGCAGCACCAACCTGACCGAAACCCGGGAAAGAGGCCGAAAGATGGGAATCAGAGCCTGAATATCCCAGACCCGCTGCTCCGGAGGATAGGCCCGGAACTGCGCCGAGTCCAGAAGCGCTCCGATGAAGAGGAGCTTCTGGGGGACTCAGATGTGACTCCGGCACATTGATGGCGAACCCCAGCAAATGCAAGAGGTCGGCCGTAGTCTGGAGGTGGGAGATGACTGCCTGGGGCGAGCCCGCCTTCAACAACCAGTCGTCGAGATAGGGAAGACTGGAACCCCCAATCTGCGCAGATGAGCAGCGACCACCGCCATCACTTTGGTGAACACCCGAGGGGCACTGGTGAGGCCAAAGGGGAGCACGGTAAACTGAAAATGCTCTTGGCCCACCGTGAACCGCAGGTAATACCGGTGGGCCGGCAGGACGGGGATGTGGAAATAAGCGTCCTGCAAGTCCAACGCTACCATCCAGTCTCCAGGGTCTAGGGCAGCCAGAACCTAAGCTAAGGTGAGCATCTTGAACTTCTCCTTCCGGAGGAAGGAGTTGACGCTCCTGAGGTCCAAGATAGGGCGTAGGCCCCCTTTGCCCTTCTTGGGAACCAGAAAGTAGTGGGAATAACAACCACGACCTACCTCTGGACCAGGAACGTGCTCGATGGCCCCCTTGGCCAAGAGGGTTGTAACTTCCTCCTACAGAAGTTGCAAGTGATCCCCCGAAATTCGGTGGCCCTTCGGTGGCATGGCTGGAGGGGTTGCCTCGAAGGGGAGGGAGTAGCCCATACGGACGATTTGCAGCACCCACCTGTCCGATGTGATGGTACGCCAGTGGAGTAGGTGATGGTGAACTCTGCCACCCACTGGCATGGAATTGGCCTGAAAGCTCGGACTAGGAGGGCTTTGAGGCGGATGCTGCTGGGGTAGATGTGGATGGACCGGCATGTTGTCCCCCTGTACCGCCTCGGTGGAATCCACGACCGCGACCGCGTGGAGGTTGGTTCTGCGGCCGGTGGCTAAGCAGACGTGAGGGGGCGCCCCTTCCTTGGCCACGAAAGGGGCAAAAAGCGGAAGGTTGTGGGCACTGGGCCGAGAGGCCTAAGGACTTGGCCGTAGCCCTGGAGTCCTTAAAGCGCTCCAGCGCACTATGCGCTTTGTCGCCAAAAAGGCGACTGCCATCGAAGGGCATGTTCATGAGGGTGCTTTGGACAGCCCCGGAAAAACTCGTGGACCGCAGCCAGGCGTGGCGACGAAGCGCTACCGTGGTCGACATTGCCCTGCCCAGCGAGTCCGTTGTGTCCAGTCCACATCAGATTGCATGCCGTGCCGCATCCCGCCCCTCTGCAAGAGCCTGGGCGAGCCGTGTCCGGGCCTCCTCCGGACACTGGGGCAGCACGTCCTCCACCGTATCCCACAGAGAGTGGGAGTAACGGTCCAAAAGGCACGCGGTGTTGATAGACCGCAACCCCAAACTAAGAGAGGAGAACAGTTTCTTCCCAAAGGAGGTAGAGGCCTGGATAACCAGGCTCTCTGGCGTGGGGTGCATGGACAGAAAAGTGGGGTCGCCCGGTGTAGGGCGGTGGCGCCGGGCCACGTTCCGGTCCACAGGAGGAACTGTGGAGGGCTTGGACCGTTGCCCTTCAGAACGTCAATCAGTGCTTCATTAAACTGCAGCAGAGGCTCCGAGGAGCTTGCTGACAGTTGCAAAACTTCAGTGAGGAGATTAGTCCTCACGGCCACAGCAGGCAGCTCCAGCCCAAGGGCTTCGGTCGCCTTGCGCAGCACCACAGAAAATGTAGCACCTTCCTCCGAAGCCACGGTCGGAGGAGAAATGAAGCCAGTGTCAGGGGAGGTGTCAAGACCACTGGCATCCCCAGTTCGTCTGCCCAGTCCTGAGATAACTGGCCCTGCTGGGCCAGAGGGTCCTCAGACCCCTCCCAGTCGTCACCATCATCCAATTCCTGGTATGCAGGTGGAATTATCGGAGCCGGGCGGAAGACGAAATTGCCACCCATCGGCGTCGGGTGTGGCGCCGCTCCGACGCCAGGCCCGGACCGGGACTAAACCGGGGAACGGCGTCGTCCGAAGGCGGCGCCGGGGGCGGCACCGGAGGAGTCGGCACCGGCGGAGGGGTCGTGAGGTCGACCGGCGCCGACTGGGATCCAAGCCTGTATCCCTCGGGGACCTGCGGCGTCAGGACCGGAGTCGATGATGGCGCCGGGGCCGGAGCCGCCGGCTCGCTAGGCCTCCCAGTCGAGCCTGCAGGGTCCGAAGGCGTGCCGGCTGGCATCAACGGCGGAGCCAGGCTCCTCATGGCCATGAGGAAGTCTCTGATCTCCGCCGGAGTCACGTCAGACCCAGGGACCTGAGGGTATGGGGTCGGACGGGACTCCTGAGGCTCCAAAGGAGCCGCGCAGGTGGTGCCACCCGAACCCTCAGCCGAGTCGCGCGACCGGCGAGGGGAGCCAGAAGAGCGATGTTGCCTCTTCGACTTCTTGCTGCGCTTCGACTTACCGGATCTCGAAGAATTGGACCCCGACGAGCGGTGATGGCTGCGGCTCCGCGTCCGGTCCCTCGACCTCCGGAGCCGTGTGCCGGAACTCGAGCACCTTGCCGGACCGCTCCCGCCTAGCTTTCGAAGTCAAAGCCCGGCAGTGGAGGCACGACTAGGCGTCGTGGTCGGCCCCAAGGCAATAGAGGCACCGGCGGTGGTGGTCCGTGACCGACATCAGTCGGTGACAGAAGTCACAAGCTTTGAAGCCAGGCATCCCTATCGGCACCAGAGTCGAGGTCGATGAGAATGGAACCAAAAGAGTTCAAAAAAGTTTAGCCAAACAGTGACTAAAAGGGTATGCTCTTCCCGGATCGGCGCTTACTGGCGCGGAAAAAAGAAGAACTGACGTCAGCGCGTGAGGGCGGCGTCTAAGTACTCCGATGACGTCATCCCGGCGATCACCACGCCAACGACGGACGCGGAGCCGCAGATGACGCCTAGCGACGCGCAAGGGTATTGCTGACGAAAAATCTTTCTGGATCCAGCCTGATGCCTTGGGATGTTCTAAGGTGAGGAATCTAACTAACGTGTTTCTTTCAGATGTTGTACATCTTGCATATCTCTGCCCACCTCTTGCTGTCACCTCCCGCCTGCACACCTTCAAAACAAACAACACAACAATTCCGTAATATCTCTCCCAACTCCCACCCACGGACAATGAAGTGCAACTGTGGGTTACCAAAACTTGCAAACACAGCTGATTTTTCCCTGATGGACACATTCACCAGCTTTGCCTTTGGGCATTAAACAGGGAGCACTACCCTACGTTTCCCCACTAGTCACCTGAATCCAAGAATTTAACTATGTTCTTAAATGCACTGTTGGTTAAACAACTGGTAATCAAGCTCTACTCCTCCACGCAGGCGGAGGTCTCTTCACTAAGGCCTGGTACCAAGGTGCTGTGGGAGGCCGACCTGGGAGATGTAATTTTGGATAAAGAGTGGGCCTACTATTATTATTATTAGCAGTTTTTTATATGGCCCAGTTACTCCAGATGGAGCGTCCCCGCGCTCGGATTGCCCTACAATGGGTGCTATTTCCCAAGACACACCAGAGAAACATTACCTAATAAAGGAGTGGAAAACTCATCCCCAAGCTGCCAAACCGAAAGGAAAGAAACCCGAAACCAGATGACAATTGAAGCAGGTACCAGCTTAGATCAGCTTGAACAACCAAGTTTTTAATTTTTTCTAAAGGTTGCTTCAACAGGTTCCTGTCTCAAGTGAGGGGGGAAAGTATTCCACAACTCGGCGGCTTGGAACCCAAAGGAGAAGCCGCCCATGCGGATTCTCATCACAATGTGGACCACCACCAATGTAGTACCACATGATGTAAGGCTTCGGCCGGGTGAATTCGGTTTCACCAAGGAAGAGAGCTACCGATAATCCTTGCCAAGGAAACCTTTTCTGGCAGAGGCACATACATAGCTTAAAAAGATATTCTCTTTTGAAACAGGCAGCCAATGCGGTTTATCCACGGCCGATGCAGAAGGGGCCCGTTTTGGAAGGTTCAATTGCAACTATTGTAGCTAAATCAGGGAGCTATCACCTAATGGTTGGCTGCATCTTGTTCACTTTAAATACTTACACTGGACATACCATCCTACCCTCAATCTGTTTACACACAAATTAGGGGCCCATTCTGGGTTTGTAACATGTAATGTGTCAGAGGTGGGCTTCCTGCACCTGGCGTGGGCCTGCCCATCGATCGCTAGGTACTGGGGCAAAGTATTTTGCGATGTAATGGAAACTATTGTTATTGACATGGCTCCCTTATAGAAGTTGGTTTACTGAGCTATACTGAGGGCATGCCATTCACCCTGAGACGGTTCACAGCGATGTCACCACTGTTAGTAAAGAGACATGTGTCATCTATGTGGGGCAGGGATCTCACACCTACAGTGGGGACCTGATTCCATGAAATGATATACTGCAGTACCCAACTGTAACTCTACTATTTTTTGTTTTTGGAGTTTTATACAGCGCGACTCGACCCGAAGGTATCCGAGCGCTTTGCATGAGCACCAGTTACGTTACAGACGGACACATTCATTTTTGGTAGGCACAGGTAGATTAAGTGATTTGCCCAGAATCAAAGGAAGTTGCACGTCCCTGCCGACACTCGAACTCGGTTCCCCAGTTTCGAGGTTGATCGCTCTAACCATTAGGCCACATCCTCTCCCACTATTCCTCAGGCTCTCTGGCCCAAGAATATCAGGGGCCAATTGTAAGCATTCTTGTTAACTCATGATATCCATGGCATCGAAACCGGTTAAAGCTTGGGCCAAACATGTGCAGTGGAAGAGAGATGGGGGTATAATGGAAGTGTGAATACAGGCTGATTCCCAGACAAAACATTTTCCTCTTTATCATGTGAAGCTTCGACAATAAAATGTCACATTATAGCACCGCACTGAGAATTACTTATTAAAAGTGATAGTTTTTAAACATATACCATTGGTACACTAAGAGACATTTGTAATGTAAACCCTGTACGTGGGCCAGAATATTATAGATCAATATACTAGTCTATTAAATCAAGCACAGTAGGTTTTTGCACAACTGGTATTTTGAACTCCCAATCTCACATATTTAAAAGTGCTTTCATACATGATTACAAAGAATTTTTTTTAATTTGCCTTAGATCACACAATTTAAGCAATGAAGCGCGATTTACCCAGTTTTTCTGGTTTCACTTTGTACAAAGCAGTATCTTTTTGTCTTTCCTTAGGTTAAGACTTTGTTTCTACCTCTTTGTGCAATTTTCTGCAGTTTTTAGGTCTCGCCTGACCCAGCGCATGCGCTGGCCTGGCGAGACTTATTGAGAGGGCTCCAAAAAGTGCTACCAGGCCAGCCTAGAGCTACAGTGCATGTGCGCGGGCGCGCGCACCGCGCTTGACCCGCGATTACTTTCACTTTTGCGGCCACACAGCCGCTTGGCATAGCCAATAGGTCTCGCTTTTGGGACCTTATAAGTATTTAGTTATGCAACTGTTGCATGGCTAAACACTTATAAGGTCCCAAAGGCGAGACCTATTGGTTATGCCAATGCTTGTTATATAGTGTGATTTTGACTCAAAGGCCCAATTGGAGCTCATGACATGAACATCAGTTACATTGCACAAAGTCACACATCCATTGCTTATAGGTATCGAGAAATTAAGCGATTTGGCCTGAATCACAGGATTTTGAGCTGACGCCAAGACTCAAACCTGGTTCCCTAATTCCAAAGTTGGCATGCACTGGCCGTAACGCCACATCCTGAGTAGAGGGAGAGAGGCAGAAGCCACATGAAGGCTCGGCTCGTCATGGGCTTGAGGTTCCAACAGGACCTTGAGCTTTAATCTGCTGCTGGGAAGTGTACTGTTTTGTATTGAGTTGATATAATATAAAAGCTAATTTAAAAAATGAACATTACAGATGATTTAGATGTGACAAATCATGAAATGGATATAAATAAGAGCGAGGTAAATAACCCTGTTCTCGAAATAAATATGGGCATCATTGCAATCGTGTATGAATCACATTGAGGCGCATAGAATACTGACTGAACTGGATAAGGGTGTTAATGAAATGGATATGGTGAATTCTATGCCATGACTGAAGGCAAGGATAATGCATTTCTTTCTTCACTTATATGTAGGAAGCTGGACCTCTCCTTGCAGATGCTTCTCAATTTTTGCCCCCATTTGAACTGCTTGATGCTGGTGTTCGACTCTGACAGTGCACTGAAGTCTACTAATCAGGCTCCAGTGCTCTTTCTCTAAAAAAAAGTCAATGTTCAATTGTCCACCAATTGGCAAGGACTTCAGCATCCTAGTAAGTGATACCCCTGGTACTTATGGAATGGGAACTGAAGACGGTTCCTAAGGGCTGCAGCATGTATTGTGCACCCTAAGGGACCCACACACAAACACATGCAGACTGGCATTGCAGAATGCATGAAATGGTGCAAGTCATTTTGAAAGCCCAACATGGCACACATCATGCCATGCCCACAGACACTGCATGCAATATATGTAAGTCACTCCTACAGCAGGCCTTACAGCCTGAAGGCGGGGTGCATTATATTACATGTGAGGTCATATTTACCTGAGCTGATATGCCCCTGTGATGTCTGTCGGTTCTTATACATTTCAAGTGAACAGGGAAGCCATCTTAAGTACTAGTACTGGGCACTGGTCATTACAAGTTACCCAGCTACATGATGGTGTCACTGAAACCTATGGTGTTTGGTATCAAGCACCTTGTTTTAATAAATCCATACTGATCCCAGTATTGGATTCATTAATACATGCACCCAGAGGGAACCTTAGAGGTGCCCCCTGAAACCTACAAGACCTCTAGTGTGCTGGCTGACTGGTCTTGTCAAGCCTGCCACCACAGAGGAGTTTGCGACCTGGTTGGCCCTCGCTCTCAGAGGTCAGAAACAATACCTGCACTGGCAGGAGGTGTTTACACCTCCTCCAGCAGGATGTCTAGTGAATCTGCATACCAAGGCCAGAGGCTTTAAAGCCTCTGCTGCTTTTGATATGCGACCCGTACTTCCTACAGGCCTGGAGAATGCCATCCCCTGCCCTGACGGCCAGTTGGCACCAGGACATGTGGGAAATTAGCTATGCAGGTAGGTATGGAGCACCCCCAGGTCAGTCACACCCCTATGGTGGGCCGCATGAGGTACCCCGTGAAAAGAGAATTCCACCACTATTGTGTTGAGTAATTAGGAACTCTGGGACAGGGCTGTGCCCACTTCCCATTGGAAGTGGTCATATAGTGGACGTAATGACCATAAGGATCAGCAGCACATTGGCCACTACCCTTAACTCCACTAAGCACCTCTGACGTGGGTATTTATGTGGCCCCCTGACACAAGGAACTCAGATTCACCTGACTACAAGAAGAAGGACAAAGAAGAGCTGACCAAGGAGAGAACTGAAGGATTGCTGTGCATTTCGGCGCCAAACCCTGCCTGCCTGCTCCTGTCTCGACAATTAAAAAGATCTGACTCGTCCTGCAGCTGTGCTTCTTCCAAAAGCTTCAAGGGCTGCCATAACTTCCCAAACCAGCCAGCATTTCCCTTAAAGTGGAGGAGCCACTATCCTGCAGGCAACACCGCAAGGTCAGGTTTTGTCTTCTACTGTCTACCAGGTCTACTGACACAGCAGCAGCCCAGGAGGAGGTCACTGAGAGTCCAGGAGGTCAGCCCCATTGATCCATTTGGTCTTTGAGACGTTGATACATCCCTGAGGCTCTCTGCACCAATACGCAGAATACCAGAGCCAGTTGCAAGCACTAAGGCTTGTTGTGTCTAGTCTGTACACCGCCGCCGAAGAAAACTTACCTGCATGTCGAGGGACTGCTCCAGAGGCAAGCTCCACACCAGAAGTTGTCTTTTTGTATTTCTTTTCCCTTTTTTGCAGGCACTGCTGAGGCCCATGAGAGCCTCTAACCCTAAGGGGCCCACCAGCCAGCACCTCTGCACCTGAGCCCCACAGTCCTACAGCCCGACTACATGCCAATGTCCCCTTGGTCCAGAGGTCCTCAAGAGTTGAGCCCCCCAGCTGGGTTCTTCCGGACTTCTCCCTAAGTCCGCATTTGCAGACTCTGTTGTTTGACAGGGCCCTTTAAACTTTAACAGCTCAACCGCATAGTGCTCGAGGCTACCAACATGACCAGCACCTCTACACATGGACTCCCCAGGGCAGTGCGACCCAAACTGCTGGTGGATTCTTGGACCTTGGGCCCTAGGCACCAAAACCCATAAAGGATACCTTCCACAACTGAGAGCAAGTATATGTATGCAGTGTATGTTTATCCCATAGGATAGCATTACCACAATGGAGGCTCATGCCTCAAATGTGTGAGCTGTGATTTCTACTGTATTTACTGTGAAATTCTAAAAATGTGTGTTAGAAATGAAGGGTCTTCTTTACAAGCCCCTTGCGACGCTGGTGCATCACCTTTTTTGACGCAACGACAGAACAGTGTGCTGACCCATATTTACAAAGCCACGCAAAACCACCCTTCGTGGCTTTTCATGGCCTTGTAAAAACCACCACTTTTCAAGCATCACTTTGTGTGAAAGGGGTGTGCCCTGGGTGGTGCTGTGGGTGTTCCTACGCAACACCCATGGATTCTGCCGCATTCCCAGATTTACAACATTGGGTAAACCTGGGAATGCGTCAGAATCCTATGCCTCACCAGGGGAGATGTAAGGAGGCGCAACGAGGATAAACATTTTTATTTATCCTTGTTTTTTCCTCTTTCTAGGCGTGCTGCTTTCTGTGGCACACATAGAAAGAGGAAAACACCACCAATGATTGTTTTTGTGTCCCGACCTGCGCAAAAATGATCATCCCCACAATGCAGGCACCCTTGCACCAGGCAGGGTAAAGAAAGCAATGTCCAGGCCTTTCAACACGTTAGACAGCTGCAGCAGCAGCAGGCCAACACAGCAAAGCAAACAGCAAAGTGTTAGTCGCTCCTGACAGCAAAACAGTTCTTCTTCTTGGCAGAATGTCCTCAGTCCAGAAGTCTTTAGCACTAGTCAGCAGTGGTAAAGTGTCAAGGGTCCTAAAACCAGCAAAAACGAACTCAAGCATACATTCAAAAAACAGGAGGCAGAAGAAAAAAGATGGGAAAATCACGCCAAAGATGCCAGGTCTAACACGTGTGCCCCACACCTGGGAGTGGGGAGAACTACCCAACTTCATGGGAGTTCTCTTCACTAAGGTAGAAGAACCTAGACAGACCATCAGCGTTCACTTGTTCTGTGCCAGCTTCGGTGCCCAACCATAAAGTCCCTGTAGGGAGATGGACCACCTCAACCAGTGGCGGTGCGTCCATTGTGGGCGTTGGGGCGTTGCCCCCCCGCCCGCGCCCGCACCTGCACCCGCACCGTAACTCCTATTGAAGTTCAGCCGCAGCCCGCAGCGGCTCCGAGGGAGAACTGACATTGACAATCATGACTGTCAGTCAGCATGAGTCAGACGTCGGACCGCCCACCTCCTTCAGAGTCTGAAAGGGGTGGGCGGTCTCCGGTCTGGCGTCATGTTGACTGACAGTCATGATTGTCAGGGGCAGGCAGCAGGCAAGCACAAGTGCGCATGAGTGGGGATGGTGGCGAATTTTTGCACCGTGCCCAGTCATGCGCACTGGTGCCTGCTCAGGCTGGCGCATGCCCATTAGGAGAGCGAACCTCGGTCTCCTAATGGGCAGGCGGGCAAAGCGTAACATTGCCCTACGCCTGCTCTGATTGGCTTAGAAGGGTTTGAATTGCGACTTAGTTCTCAGCAGTGATGCGGCTGTTCCACTGTTGGCGCCAGAACGGACCCGAGGCCGGCGGCGCAGACCTGGTCAGGTAGGATTGATTTGAATTATTTTAAAACTCCCTCCCCCGCGCGACACCCCCTCTTCTCCCCTCGTGAGCCGCGACTGCCGCGGTATCCCGCCAGAAAGGCGGTTACTCTATAGTGCAGTCTCCCGCTGCAAATCAGCCGTGCTCCAGAGACTGGTCGTTTGTGGGGTCCACGGTGATTACACTGGTGCTGGTTGAGGCTGTTTGTTGCATTAACATATATATGCGTCATATGTGGTGGCTGTAGATGTTTCGAAAGGGAACTGACGTCCCTTGTGTGCGAGTGTTTGATATTTGGGTTCACAAAATGCAAATTGAAAAAAGAATGTCATGAAATCTGCGTGTCACGCGAAATACATGAATTTTGTGGTCTGCATAGATAAAATTTCGGCCGGATTTAAGAAGGCCCAGATGTCCCAAAATGCCCGCAGCCTCGCGTTCACGTAGGCGTGCCTCCCTCAAAACAGACCGACGCCTGGTAAGAAAAGGTGAACTCTCGCAGCGCTCACATAAATATCTTTGCTAATAGGAGGCTCCATCTGTTTACAGCGTTGTTGTGCCCGTGTCCCCTGCAAGTGCGCATACTTTATCCAGTCTGTTTAATTTACCTCAAGGAGCCGTCCCTCGGTGGGTGCAGCCTCCCACAGGCGACGGCACTGTTTGCATTCTTAAGAGGCTCCATTTGCGCGAAGAGGTTTAAAATCAAAGTGCATGAGAAGAAACGTGTTCTTTAATGTAACTCAGCGCGCGCTGTACTTGTTAAATAATTGATAGAAGGAAAGGCGTGGAGGGAAGGTTCAAGCTTGTACAGTACAGTATCGCTCTCAAGGGGAGTTGTGATGTATTTTGGGCGCCTCGCAGCAAGGAAGGGGTTGAACAGTTTTATGCCCTGTCGAAGCACAGGCATGATGGGGGTGAAGTGCTCAGTGGAGCGATGGTTGTTTGTCTCATCCACCAGAGCATCTAGATAGACCAAGCTAGATCTGCCAGAGTGTGGTGTCGGGCCGTCGGCATCCGGGCATGATCACTCAGGTTTGAAGAGGATGTATACATCTCAACTGGAAGGCTAGTTGAGTCAAACCCCAGAACCACACATTTTTGTCAGGCTGATTTACTTCCTTTTGGTCGAGAGCATAAACATCGTGTTGTGGGGAGCATCGCTCCCACCCCTGTGTCATCACTAGAGCATTGACAGTCTTCGAGGCTCTGCTCGTCTGTGTTTAAAAATGTCAACCTTTACAGTCTGGCAACTTTTATTTATCGCATGTCCTCATTTTTCTATTGCACCATAAGCAGCAGGAAAAGGTGGCTGCTGGGCAGATCCCGTGCAGTAGTTTGAGGGCAGCCTGTTATTTAATGTCTCCAGAAAGACGGGACACCACATCAGTTTTTTTCGGGAGGCAGAGAGCTCTTTTGGATATGGCTTAGCTGATGTATTTAGTGGAAAAGGAATCGACACTTCAGGAGGCACTGCATACTAGTGTGTCACTTCTGTTTAAACGTGTCATTCAAAGAGGCGTACGTTCAAATATAGCATGTATCGTGCCCAGGATGGCCTCTGGCACACAAGGCAGGACTCTGGAGTATTAATCAAAGGCTGTGGCTACTGTGCTGCGTAGGGCATCACATTGTACACTACTATAGTTGTAGCCAAAAATTGCGTGCCTATTAAATATGATATTGAAAAAACAGACTAAACACGTGTTAAAGGTTTTAAATCTCTGCCTGAGTGTGAGCAGAAGAGTGCCTAGTGCAGGCCTTTGTATGAAAAACACACCACTCACACCTCGTCTTTGAGTCTCTCAATCTCTGCCGGCGTGTGCACAAGAGAGCACCTAGTGCAAGGATCCGTAACCAGTACTGTCCGTAACTCCCCTGAAACTCCATTTATCGCACCCTAAGTCGCATGTTTACTACAACAGACATCGTACTGGTGGATTTGACATTTGTGAGTGATAAACCCAGCTAGCCCTGATTCTGTGACTTGTTCAGCCTGTGAATCTTTCTTTGAATGCCGCTGAGTCTGTGCCTCAACCCCCCCGAACCCTCCTTAAGTTGTTCAGAATTGCTCGCTACGCTCGCTTGCCATAGTGCAGTCCGGCAATCATTTTTCGCCTCACCACTTTCAAATGTCACCAGCCGCCACTGACCTCAACAGTTTATTTTTCTCACCCCTCATTTGCGTTAACTACCTGAGGGGCCTGTGGTCTGTCTGAACCCGGAAGTGAGTCCCAAACAAGTAGGCCCTTATCTTCTTCAGCACCCAGACCACAGCAACAGCTTCTTTTTCAATTGCTCTCCACCTCTGTTCCCTGGGAAGTATCTCCTGCCGCACTGAAGCACCTGGTACATGGATAGGATTGCAGCTTATCTGACTACTGGTCCCCCGATACTCCCAAGCCATACCCTCTCTGGTGCGCTTTAAGTATGCACCAGCGAGCAGACACCGCTCCTCTTCTACTTACAAGGGCCCCCCCTTATTGGACTACCTGCCCCCCCCACTCTTGTATAACGCTACTCTGAACCTATCTATTTCCTTAACCTCGACTTTTGCTCGCTACAGTCATCATGGCTCAGCACACTTATCACTCCCCTGACTTATTAGCTCAAACAGGATTGAACTCCTATAAGATTATCTACCCCCCAATTTATCAAAAAATGTGAAGAAGACCTTCAAACACAATCTCCTCAAACGATGGCCTGAAACACTTTTTTCAGACACGTATATTTCCAGTAAGGGAGTGTAGTGACAGACCTCATCTTCTACACTAACAGAAGAGCGCAGTGGAGAAAGTCCCTTACTTCTGAATTTCACTCTAAACAGCTGACCAAAACCCCTCAAGGGTTCCGTTTAACCACTCTACCTTCCCCGACACTTAAGGCTGAGCTGACTGACTCACTATACAATAATGGGAAGGTCCTTATTCAAGCCCTGGACCGGAACCTCAAGCGCTTTGATTACATCTTTTTGAGGATTAAGAACATTCTAACGAACTCCAACCCGACCATCTTTCATCAGTGTGGTCCTCCCACTTCATCGGCTTCCGCGGTGACAGATGCCTCTTCCTCCCCTTATACTTTGTCCCAATCTGTCCCAATCTGTAACCACTCACCGCAATGACCTATCCACCAACACGCGGATGTTTTTATTAACCACACCCTTACCCCGGACAACCCTACTCTGCCTCTCGTAAATCTTGGTTTATCCAACCTGAGTTACGCCCTCCCAGCTGCTCATCCCAGCACGTCCCCCTCCTTTGCTGCACCCTCACTCTTATCTTGCGTCCCCCTCACCACCCATTGCACACTCATACAACCGGGTGGGTGGGCACCTCTTCGACATCATGAACCAGAATATCCATGGTCCTCTACTATTAGACTCAGGATCTCCCATTTATAGGACTAGGGATCCTGTTGTTGTCTCCAGTCCGCTGACCAGTAACCTGCACTCACCCTATTACGCCATAGATGCCTCACCTACTGCCCCGCCTATATCCGTTCCGCCTGCCTTCTTTCCCTCCCCTGGGTCCGTTTCCAATCCCAAGCGTGTCTCTATCTCCTCTGGTAACTGTGGTAAAGGTCCTACTCAACCCTCCTCTAACCCCTCTTGCTGAAAAGGTTATTAACAGGCCCTGTCTGGAGGAGAAGATTGCTGATCTCAAGCAGGATCTCTTGGCTGTTAAAGAGATCGTGCAAAGCCTACTACAGTTCTCTCGGAAGATGGAGAAGCTCTGGAGTGCTCCCACCGCCCAGAGGGGAGATAATTACGACACTCAGTATTTGATCTACGCCCCTAACGACCTTTCCTCTGTCCACTCCGCTCATAGGTGGAGCTTTAGGCCTCTACCTAACCATCACTCTAGGCCCCATAGACTCCTGCCCCAGCTAGCAGAGGAGGACATTCTCTCCTTCCTACTCTCTTACACTGTTTCGAGGATTGTCTCCTCCTTCCCTACCCTCAACATCCCCTCCATCATCTCAGACCCCGACAGGCAACCTAATCTTAAGCACAGATCGTGATCAAAGAGAATCTGCTCCACATAACCACCTCTCATTAAGAAGTGGTCACCTCCAACAGGCATGTCAAATCGATGCTACTCAACTGCAGATCAGCTGTGAAACATGCTGCGGATATTTCAGAACTCATCATTGCACAAAACCTGGACCTACTGATTCTCACTGAAACTTGGCTCAATGACACCTCCTCCCCAAGTCTCAACATCCTAATCCTCCCAGACTACGCCATTAACAGACACGATCGACCTGTTAAAACCGGGGAGGAGGGGCATTGCATGCATTCATCACTCCAACTTCACCGTAAAACAATCTTTATGCTCTGTGTTATCCTCCTGTGAACAACTGGTCACCAAAATCTGGAAGGCAAGAAGGTTTGTGTACTGCACTCCATCTATCATCCACCGGGAGACAATCTGGTCTTCATAGAGCAAATCATGGAGGCCATTAGCTCGAGCTCAGATCAATTCTGCCACATCTTCCTCGGAGACTTTAACCTTCACTGGAATGACGCAAATGATCCCATAGTCTGTTCCTTTAAGTCTTTTCTCTCTGACCTTAACCTATCACAGCTATGCAAAGGCCCTACACACACTAAGGGCGCTACTCTCGACCTGATAATTGCTAAAGACAATAGCATACAAGTAGGCAACATCTTACTCTGTGACTGGGCAGATCATAATCAAATTCCCTTTTAAGCATCTTGTACAAGGGCCGGGGTAGACAGGGACAACCCCTCAAAGCTAAACATATTACGCGCAATATGAGAGACCTTAACATCAATACGCTAACCTCAATCACTAAAAAGAGACTACAACCCCCCCCCAACATGACCAGCCTTGACGATCTCTCTGATCTCTACATTAACATGGTGTCTAACATTCTTGATACTATGGCACTGAAGCAACTCAAAAGGATGCCTGTCAAACAATCCAAACCCTGATTTAATGGTGCCCTTAATGATGAGTGGCGCAATGTTAGACTCTCAGAGAGACTCTGGAGAAACATGCCTTCCACCTCCAGTCTCACTCAACTGAGGAAAGTGAGTAGAACATACAACAAACACATCCGCGTGGCTAAAATTGACCACTTCAGAACGCAGCTGGATGGAGCTAAAAATAGACCCAAGAAACTCTTTGAAATCATCAAGGAACAAGCCAACCATTCTTCCAACCCTATCACTTTTCCGGCGTCCTTGCTTCCTAGTGGTGATGATTTCACTGTTCATTTTGCTGAACAAACAAGAAAAATCGAGCTGGAGCTACATCCGGGCACTCCAAATCTGAGGCCTCTGAAGCCATCCGCTTTTCCATTTGAGATGGTAGAATCCTCGACAATATCATCGCCCTTAGGATGCTCTCTCAAGAATAATGCCTCTTGGAATGCCTTTTGCCTCTCTGATGTCAAGAAGCTTCTACACAACAGTTCGTCCCTTAAACCCTCCAACCATTTTAGTGATCCTTTACCGGCCAAGCTTTTTAAAGAGATTAACTCAGCCATTCTCCCTATTTGGTCCAGGATCATTCATGAATCCCTCTTACATGGAAAGATACCCGACTGCCTCAAGGTTGGGCAAGTTACTCCCATCCCTAAGAAACTCAAAGTGGACCTGTTGGATCCTAATAACTTCAGACCTTTCACCTGCATTATGACTCTAGCTAAGCTGCTCGAAAAATGCGTCCACTCACAACTATGCAAACACATTGAGAAATATCAACTCCTTGACCCCCATCAATCAGGTTTTAGATCAGGCCACAGTACTGAAACGGCTCTAACCCACATTGTAGACGACGCCTTGAGATCTCTTGACCAAAATGTCCCTTGTCTCCTGATCCTTCTGGACCTGTCTTCAGCCTTTGATACCGTCAAACATGAGAACCTGATTGATCTTCTTCATCTTAGGATGGGTCTCTCGAGCCCGGTCCTAAATTGGTTCGCCTCTTTCCTGCATAACCGTACACAAAGGATCAAAAGCAACCAGGCCCTTGCCTCCAGGTACCCCGGTCATGATAGGAGTGCCTCAAGGATCCGCTCTCTCTCCCACTCTCTTCGACCTTTTTATGGAACCTCTTTCTGTCATTCTGAACCTTGCTAACATTCAGTACCACATGTATGCAGATGTCAGGCAATTGTACCTGAAGATCTCCTCTCAAGAAGACATAAAAACAGTAAATGCTACACTTGCACAAACCCAACAATAGTTAGCTCAGAACCATCTGCTGTTAAATACTCTCAAAAAGGAATTCCTTTTGATTTCCCCCCCCCCCCCCCCCCAATCACTCGGCTCCTACCCTGGATCGGCTTAAACAACTCACCGCTCTGAACTGCACCCCTCATGTTGTAGACTCTGCCAAATCTCTAGGCATCACCTTGGATAAACACTTAAACATGCAAGCGCACATCAGTGCAGCTAATAGGGGAGCCAACTTTCAACTTAACACCCTTAAGAAAATCAAACCTTTCCTACCCCCCAAAGACATCAAGCCGGTGGTTCTATCCTTGGTTATCTCTAGGTTGGAATATGGTCTGGTGACCCTCGCTGGACTTCCCAAAGCTAGCTTGGCCCCACTCCGAGCTACCCTGAACGCATCGGCGAAACTCATCACGGGCTCCTGAAAGCATGACCACATCTCCCCTGACCTTTTGCAACTAAATTGGCTATCTATTGAAGACCGAATCCGATTCAAGATAGCTTGCCTGACCCATAAAGCCATACATTATAACACTCCGACCTACTTGGCAAACAAGCTTGAACTCTCAGGTGCGGGCCGAAACCTTAGAAGTACGTCCACCCTACTCTTGAAACCACCAAGATTAAAAAAGAATAAATCTTACAATCGTACTTTCTTCGGTCTGGCTCCAAGAATCTGGAACTCCCTGCCTCCTGCGATCAGATCCAATCCCTCCACACTATATTTGTAGCAAGAAATTGGTCAAACGGCTACTCATGAACAAACTTTAACAACATCCACTGACTCTCACGCTCTTGTTTGTTAATATTCTGACTCTTATTGTAATGCACGAGTGCTCTTTATTGTATGCTGTTTTGGTCAACTGTTTTCATGCTGTAGGACACCTCTGATACCACCAACTCTTAATGTACTCTGTGTCCCCACTTTGTTGTTACCTTCACGTACTGTCCCTTTGAGTTTGATACCCTTGTTTTCCCATTTCTGTACAGCGCTCTGATTACCCGTTTGGGTCTTGTTCGTGCTTTATAAAACTTTTCAAATAAAATAAATAAATACATACTAAGAATGGCTACGGGTTGACCTAGGCCCTCTTTGTTCATCTGTGAGAGCACAGCCCCCACACCATGCTCTGAGGCATCAGTCTGCACCACAAATTCTTGGGAGAAGTCAGGAGCCTTAAGTGTGGGCGCCATGCACATGGCTTCCTTCAGGGTGTCAAAAGCGGTCTGGCACATCTCGTTCCAGATCACTTGCCTTGGCTGCTTCCTGGAAGTCAGCTCTGTCAAGGGGGCAACAATGGTGCCATACCCCTTGAAAAATCTGTGGTAGTAACTGGTAAGACCTAAAAAGGCTCTCACTTCTGTCTGGGTCTTAGGAGGGGCCCAAACCAGAATGGTGTCAATCTTGGTTTGTAGGGGCGCCACCTGGCTGCTTTGTACATGGTGTACCAAGTAGGTCTGGGTAGAGTTCACGGAGTTCCGCGAAGCCGCAAGCAAACTCCACCATACTATGTGGAGTTCAGCAAGCAGCAAGAGGTGGAGTGCGTTAGGATCATGCCATTAGCAGTGATTTTCAACGCTGGGTGTTTGATCGCGCTGTAAAATCATCGCGAACAGCACCTTGCACAGCACAAGCGGGAGCTGCTTCCTTTCTGCTGCTCGAGTAGATTTTCTACTCGAGTGGCAGTTTCCTCAATGCGAACAAAAGGTTTCTCAACGCGAGCGGTCGCGACCATCCGCGACCACTCGCATTGAGAAATCCGACCACCCGCGTTGAGAAATCTCGCCGGGAGTTTGATTTTCCTTGCTCGCCAACTTGACGTTGAGGAACTCGAGCGAGGAAAAATCTCATCGGGAGAAGGATTTTTCCTGCTCCCGCTTGCCAACTTGACGTTGACAAGCGTGAGTGAGTTTTCAGGAACTCCGCAAGCTCCGCAGAGTACGGTAACTCCGCAAACAGAGCGGAATTCACCGCCCAGGCCTAGTCCCAAGTTCACCCCAGACTCCTACCCTAGCTGGCACTCCATGGTCTTGATAGTGAGGCCTGCCTTCTGCAGGGCCTTCAACACTTCCCAGAGGTGGTGCAAGTGGTCCTTCCCAACTGGAGTTAAAAACAGCAATGTCGTCAAGGTAGGCGGCACTGCAGTTCTCAAGCCCCACCAGGACCTGGTTGACCAACTTCAGGGGCATTTTTCAACCCCAAGGGCATGACACAAAACTCGAAGTGCCACTCTGGTGTTGAGAACACTGACCTCTCGCATGCCCCCCCTCGGTCAAGGCAATATGCCAGTACCCAGATGTAGGAAGCTGGCTCTCTATATAGTGTACTGAAAAGTAATACACTGTGCAGAAAATCCAGCGACTCCCCAAATGGTACACAGAGTTGAATTAGATCATTCTAATGCTCTTTTTGTGGTTGTGTGGGACAGTAGTTAGGCTTATCAGAGGGTAGTGCTAAGCATTTTTTGTACCACACAGAGGCAATAAATGAGACACGCACTCAAGAATAAATCAGAGACCAATTTATAAAAATAGTATTGATTGTTTTAGAATTTTAAGGCCAAGAACACAGTTCTGAGGTAAGTACTTTAGGAGTTACGATTTTTCAAAGTTCGGAAAATGTATCACTTTTCATGCACAATTAAGCATAATAGGAAACAATGGGAAAACAGCTGAAAATGCATAGAAAATCAGGCAATGCTTTCACAAAGTTCACCTTCTTGTTTTAGGTCAATGTCAGAACCAGGTCCAAATTTCCAGCAGGAGAAGTTCAGGAGCATCCCAGATCAATCAGGAGCAGAGGACTGAGGGTCTTGGAAACTGCTGCGCAAAGACGAAGGGGACTATTAAAAAAGCACTGCACAAGTGGACTTACAGGTAAGTCCAAGGGGGCTCATTTGAGGTAGGAGGTTACAAGGGCCTGGAGACCATGGGAGTATAGCAGGTTAGTCAACGGTGGGGCCGGGTGCAGAGCGAACAGGGCAGACGGGAGTTGTGCGTCTTTAGGTCTTCGCGGTCAGGAGCAGGTAACTTTGAGAGGTGTCTTTTGCCGAATTCTTTACACGCGGATTGGCGTTTGCACTTTACCTCTGGTGCTTAGGTGGCATTTTATCATACATGCACTTAGGAATTGTTACTACTTGTTCATCGGAAGCCGTATCTTGTGCGCTACTTATAAGTTTTACTCTGCTCTTGAAATAGGTAGCATGTTATTATATTTCCACCCTTAAACCTGGAAATCCCCTTTTTTGGAAGTCGTATTGTGGCGCCATACTCATGATGTGTATGTTGATGTGATGTGATAGTACTATATCCATTACTCAGGACCCATCTTTCCAGAGGATCTACTTAGCCTCATAAATTCTAATGGGCTAAGGTCACTTGTACCGTAGGATATCTAATCGCATATTTCAAATGCCTTGAGAAAGTCTTTGGATAAGACGAAACACGTGTTGGCAATATTGTGCTGCGAATATTTTATGAAAAATAATGAATAATCTTCATGGACGAGAACAAAAGAAAGAATAAAGACTTACAGTTCTAGACAAGAATTGGATGGTGTCAAATTAATGTTTTGAATCCTTGCCAATAGATTCTATTGAGTAATATAAAATTATGAGGGATATATATACCCCATATTGTTCATAAACTGGATCTTTATATTTGTGAGATCTATTTAATATATGCAGGTGTGCCATTAGAACCCTAATATTGCTAGTACAAACTTTGAGAGGTGATCTTGGAACAGTTGGGCCACTCAGGAAGTGGGTCTCAGGTGTCTCGACGTCCCTCAATGGGTATTTGCTTCTGGTGCTTTGGGAGTCCGGAGTCCACTCTTCTTCTCAGAGTTTGCCGTTGGGGTTCTGGTACCCCGGGTATTGGTACGCCATGGCTCAGGTAGGCCCTGGTGTCTCTTAACTTGGTGAGGAGACAGATCTGACCCTCAGAACCTGTTGTACCTCTTCTTGCTTTGGTGCTGCATGGTGGTCGTCGAGGAGCTGCAAGTCGACAAACCGGACTTCACAGGATAGGTGCCTGCGGTGTGCAGAGGAGTGATACCTTCACTCCAAGAGAGCTTCTTGGTGATTTTTTGAAGGCTGGAGATGCTCTGGGGTTCTTGAAGTTCTCTCAGGTTTCAAGATGACACATCGCCTGCTCCTCCCTAAGGGTGGTGTAAGCTAAATCGGGATCCTCCTCCTAATCTAACTAATTCTCCCGCCTTACCTCCCTTCGAAAGTGGAGCAGGAAAGGGAGTTTGGCTTTCCCCACTATCTGGATGTTCCTGGGTTGGATTTTGAAAGCGGCATCTCCCAGAGCAGGCTTTGTTTCTGTCCTCTGTCCTCTGAGAGCGCTGGCTCTCACCGCATGAGGTCAGAAACATGTTATGTAGTGGTAGGCTGGCAAAGACAAGTCAGAAACCACACCAGTGCTTGGTAGGTCTTCAGGGGATCCTTTAAAAGGGTCTCCTCCATGAATTTATTAATAAATCCAGTGCTGGCATCTGTGAGGATTTATTAAAACAAGATGTTTGGTACCAAACATCTTAGGAATTGGTGAAGCTATCATGGAGCTAGGAAACTTGTGTTGACAAGTATCCAGCCCATATACTTATTATGGCTTCCCTGTTCACTTATCTCAAAATTTACTAATATAAGCCCACACATAGGATATAATGCAACCTGCCTTTGGTCAACGGCCTGCAATAGGGGTGATTTACCTATATCTAATGCAGTGTATAGAGGCACGGCACATAGGGCTGTGTACCATGTAAACTTTTTGTATTTTCTTGCACCAAGACACGCAGCCTACAATGGCATAGTACATAGTCTTGGTGAGGGGTCCCTGGGGTGGCACTACCAGTGCTACAGCCCCAGGGGAACTTATTTAGTACCAAGACCCTATTTACCATCGTTACCAATCACTAGAGTCTTACAGGAGTAGCTGAGGTTGTGCCAATCATGGTACAGTGTTTGGGAAAGAGATCTGGCACTGGGAACATAGTTAGCAGGGACCCAGTACACTTACAGTTTGCATTCACATCAGCCATCAGGCACAATGTGGGGGCAAATCATTCAAAAACAGGCACTTTTCTACACCCGACATCAGATCACACGTACTGAGGAACTTGGCAGCTCCCGACTGATCAATGAGCCCATCACCTTGGTGGATGGGGTGTGCGTCAGTCTTGGTCATGGCACTGAGCCCCCGGTAGTCGGGGGTGGCACAGGATTCAGCAGCTTTTGGAACCAAGACCACTGGGCTGGACCAAGGACTACTGGAGGGCTCAATCACATCTAAAACTAACATCTTGGAAACGTCTTCCTTGATGCTTGCCTTAACTCTGTCAGTCAACCTGTAAATCTTGTGCTTCACAGGTGGACTATTCCTAGAATCGATGTCATGAGAACACCAATGATTGACTCCTAGGGTGAGTGAGAACAGAGGAGCAAACTGCCTCAGCAATGGGAGACAGTCACTCTGTTGACCTAGGGTCAGAGTAGGGGAGAGGATCACACCCTCTACTGACCCATCCGGCTTCTTGGCAAACAGGAAGATGGGGAGAGGTTCACTCTCCTCTTTTACCCCATCATCAGTAATCAAGATCATGGTTACCTCAGACCTCTTGAAGTATGGCTTGAGGCGGGTCAAATGTAGGACCCTCAAGAGATTTCTAGGAACCTGCAAGTCCATCAGGTAGGGGCCATCACTCTTGTACGCCCCTTCACCTTAAATGGCCCAGACAAATTGTCTTGTAGAGCGCAGGGCTCTACGACCGCCATCACCCACACCTTCTGAACAGGCTAAAACCACCAGAGTGGTATTCTGGTTCAACCAATGTTTCATGTCCCCCTGGCTTGCTTCTAAGTTCACCTGAGGGAGTTTCCTGAGGCGAGCTGTCTAGTTTCGGAAGGCCAGCATGTAACTGAACACATCTTGGGGTGGCTTCCTAGGAGCTAGCTCCCAGCCCTCCTTGATCAAACTGAGATGTCCTCTCACAGGGTGCCTGTACAGCAGCACAAGGAGGCTAAAGCCTACCCCCTTCTGTGGTACCTACCTGTAGGCGAAGAGAAGGCATGGAAAGAGGACGTCCCACTTATGCCTCATGGGCTCTGACAGACCGCCAATCATGCCTTTCAGGGTACGGCTGTAAACAAGGGGTGGTAAATTTGTAGTTCACTCCACACTCCTTCCACATGGTCTTCAAGAACTGCGACATGAAGTTGGTACCCTGGTCATATACCACTTCCTTAGGTAAGCCCATGTGGGTAAAGATCCCAATCAGTGCCCGGGCCACGACGGGTGCCGTAACCGTCCTCAGAGGGATAGCTTCTGGGTATAGGGTGGCATGGTGCACCCGCTTGAAAGAGGTGCTCACGACAGGGAATGGTTGCAGTGAAGCCTTACATCTCCCCCCACTCTTGCCACTTGCCTGGCACATCTTACAAGACCTACATTGTTTACATTTGGTTCCAGTAAAAGTGGGTGACAAGCCTCTCAGAGGACTTGTCCTGCCCCAAATGTCCTGCCAAAGGCACATCATGAGCCAACCCTAGGTCGAAAGTTCTGAAGCGCAGGGGTACCACCAACACATGGGCTGCCCCAGGCTCAGCAACCTTAGGCTCGCTATACAGGAGACCATTCTCACAGTAGAGCAGATGCTCCCTGTTCCTCAGCCTGCTGTCTAAGACCCACAAGAGTAGGGCATGCTTTCCGCTCCACGCAGAACTCTTCCCTGGTGGGACCCCCTTCTTGCTGTGTGGATCATCTCAGGCAAGTTTCCCAGTTCAGCCACTTCTTCCCCTGTAGGTTCTGGGGCACTCTCCCCCACCCCCCAAGGTTAGCCTCCTCCCGAACCGTGGGAATCTCTGGAGCAGGTTTCCTGTGCCCCTTGCTCTTTCTCTTTCTGGGAGGCACCTGGGCCACTCTTTCAGGTTCCAGGTCCTTCTGCCCACCCTCTCAGGCAGCCGTGGACTGGGTGGTCACACAGACCCACTCTGGCAATTCCAACATCCCCAAGTGTTACCTGAGCTCCACCTCCCTCCAGGCGAAGTGCTCCAGGTCGCTGCCAAGCAGACAATCAACAGGCATGAATAGACTCACAACTACCCTTAAGGAACCTGAGCCCCCCCCCCACTCAAAGGGAACCTGCTCCACCTTAAATTGGCGCTCACTGTTGTCCACTGCAACTACTTGGCGACTACTTGGTCTTCAGACACATGGTGACACCTGACAGTGGTCACACCGGCTCCTGTATCTTTGAGAGCCTCTACCTTATGCCCATTAATGGTCACTTAGTGCCATGGACTTATTTTTTAGTGCTATCAGGCATGACGGTTCTGTGGACCATCTCACTGTCCCCTAGTGGGACAAGTGTCATCTCAGCTAGTTCCCCACACACAACTGGGGTCAACTCCTGCCCAAACACTACACCGGCGGGGGGTCCTGTGCCTGCTTGGGACACTTAAGATCCCCTCTCATGTGACCCTCCTGATCACAAGCAAAACACTTCCGGGGTCATCTCTCTGCAGGTTTACCTGAAGAGAACCTTGGGTTCTTATCTCCTGAGGGGTGGCAATTCCTGTGGGAACTGGATTGGGGCCCTTTAGAGAACTCCTTCTATTTACCCTTGTCCCCCCTTCTTTCTTCTGCTGGAGAATCTGCCCACCCTCAGCGAAGTCTCCCACATTCAACTTCTTTTGGACCTGGTGCTGAGCTAGCAGTCCACCTCCGTTGCAAGCTTCCTGGGGTCAGTAAACTTGCTGTCAATCAAGTGCTGGCGCAGCTCTGGAAAACAACGATTAGATAAGTGCTTCCACACAAAATAATCCTTCACTACATCCTTGGGTATATGCACCTTTCCTTCTGAGTGCACTGAAGAAATGTGTCCACCATTTGTGCTGGACTTGGCCTTCAAATGTAGCTCCTTCAATCTCAATTCCTGAGTTAAAAGCCTCTTTCTTTCCTCCATGGCCCATTTATCTTTCTCCTCCTCTCTCTTTAGTTTTGCTAGATCCAACTGGAGCTTCTCTTCATGCTTCATCTTGAGCTTTTCTAGCTCAAGATCATGCCTTCTGGCTTCACACCTGTCCTCCAGCTCCTCTGAGGGAAAACCTTTGGAAGAAACACTGCTGCCTGTCCAGGCGGGTACCTTCCCCCCAGCAGAGCTTGATCCATCACTTGATCACCTGCCATGTTTCCCCTATACCATCCACCAGTTGCTCCTCATCTTCCAGATGTCCACTTGCATTCCTGGCAGCTACCCAGGCCCTCAGCACCTTATGTAGCTCTTCCTTTTTAGTGAGGCCCTTAAACTGAACTTTGAGGTTCTTGCAGATTGACTTAATTTGAGACACAGTATAGGTTTCCAACATATCCTCCTGAAAAACTAAATCTGTAAGTGCAATTGATGATTCTCTGGACTGAGGCATGATAGTAATAGAAAGTTCACCAGCATCCAGAACTCAAGAAGGATGAAAAGACAAAAAGACCAAAAAGAAAAAGCAGTGTTTGGTCGCGTAATGGTCTGCAATATGGCAGTAGTGTACAACAATCACTGTATGCAAAATACAAACACAAGTCTTATCCTCACCGCTGACCAATGTTAGAAATGGGGTCTCTAGTTGGCAGTCGGTATAACCCTATCCAAGTAGTGACCCTCACTCCAGTCAGGGTAAGTAGGTTACACAGCTAAAATAACCCCTGCTCACCCCCTTAATAGCTTGGCACACGCAGTAAGGCTTATCTCAGAAGCAATGTGTAAAGCATTTGAATATACACACCCAGTAACACAGTGAAAACACTGCAAAATGACTCTACACTATTTTAGATAAATAGTCAATATTTATCTGAATAAAACAAGACCAAAACAATAAATAACCAACATACACAAGTAATTTAGCAAGAATAAACCTAAAAATCAGTCCCTTTACAGTCGATAGTGCCAACCGCGGCTATCGCGGCATCGTGGTACACACAAATCCAACAGTTCAGTGATACGGCATTGGACGGACCAGCAAAACTGTACCTTTGGAAGTGAAGAGGCCTTGGGGACCTTGCGGTGAAATCCGAAGATGAGGTGTCGCTAGCATCAGTGGGTATCGGTTCCGAAAGTTGGGCAGAAATCATTGAGGCTTGGGGTCCCACGTGCTAGGGATCCAGCTCCATGATGTTGAGGTCAGGAGTGCTGACATCGGTGAGGCCGGGGTTGCGATGTCTTCTTGGTCAATGCGTCATGCTCTTCACGAATAGTGACCATGGCTTTGGTGCAGGCAGAAGCGCGGCGTTGGTGCTGAGCATGGTCGTCGGCTGCGATGTGAGACGGGGCGATGCATCATGCTCTTCACGAGCGGTGCCCTCAGCCACGGTGCAGGCAGCGTCGTCGTTAGATGAAGTCGCTGGCGCTGTCATCAGCAAACCAATAGCTGTGATGTAGTCACGGTCGATGCATGGTGCTCCTTATGAGCGGTGACCACAGCTTCGGTGCAGGCAGCGGCATTGAGGACAGCGCCAGGTTGGCTTTTCTCTGGATTACAGCACAGCCACTCAGATCCAAGGACCAAAGACTGCTTTTGGCACCACTTGGCAATGCAGGACTCACAGCAGTAGAGTCCAAGTGATGGTCACAAGATGTGGGTAAAGTCTTTAGTGTCCCTGAGACTTCTGCAACAGGAGGTAAGCTCAACTCAATCCCTTGGAGAATTTTGGATCTTGAAGGCAAGATACAGAAAGCAAAGTCCAGTCCTTTCTGTAATGATTGCGAATGTTCTGCAGGAACGCCTGGAACCTTGGAGAAAGTCCACAGTCGTCCCCCACGATCCTCCGACTCTATCAAACACTAGAGTACGAAGGACACGCTGGGGAAAACAGGGAAACAAAACAAGGATAGATGGGGAAACACAGGCAGGTCTTGAAGGATGATTCTGGCAGCCGAGACAGCAGGCAGGTGTTTGTTCTTATTAGGAAGGAATAAACGAGCCTCTCCACTGTAATACAAAGGCAGATAAATGAATACAACTACAGCATTACCCTGCAACTATCTTTTACTTCATTCCCATCCACACACCTACCGGCTATTAGGGTCAGCCTCCTGGATATGGCCTACAGGAATAAGTAGGTATACCTCTGTAGGACCCCCTTATGATCGGTTCTCAGAGGAGGACTCAGATGTACAATGTGTAAGTCACTTTTCAGGCTGAGAACGATAAAGATAGGTAATATAAAAGAGGTAAAGGTGTGATTCCTCATATACGTATACAAAGTGTAGGAAGGTCTCGTACCGTGACTTTAAAGTGGGTAGATGGAAAACCTAAATGTCTGCTCAATGGTCCTCGCAACAATCACCCTAGACAGCCTGATGGGGGTTTAAGAAAACATAGGGTAGGGACAAGTAGTGGATGCGCCAAGGAGGCTCGTGATGCGAGAAATGGTGTGAGGACACCGGGTCTGACTCCAACTAAGGCACAGGACGTGGAGTCACTCCAACAGGAGACATAAACACAATACAAGCCTGGGTCTGGAATAACAGGCTGACACACAACACGACACAACACAAGCCTTATAAGCAAGGGTCGAGCCTAACAGGCTTACATATAACATAACACGACTTTAGCCGAAGGGAATCAACAAATGTCGGCTAACGGAAAATAGCAAACAGCCCACCTCAACCTCCGAGGAAAGGAGAGACGGGTGACGGGATAACCCCGCACAACTGATTAACAGTTAGACCTTACTTGGGAAGGCAAAATTATGCTGGGACGCCGTGGTGGAAGATGCGTCCCCAAGCTTGGCCGCTCAGAATGGAAGGAGCGCCTCTACGATACGCCAGCGGGGATGGCTGGAGTAATCCCGGAGCCGGGACGCGTCCGAAGCGACTCGTCCACGGCCTCACACTGGCAAACAGGAAATACAGGAAACCGGAAGTCAGGCAACAAAGAGAAAGACGGAACTGGGGCTCAGAGCTAGAACGCGAAGCGGCGTCTGTATGCCCTTCGACGTTTAAATACCCACTGCACCCAAGGGCTGGACCGTGAAGCATGACAGCACACTCCCCCCACAACGCCCTCCCTCTGGTTTGGGTTTATTGGGGTACCTAAGGTGAAACAGCCGCACCAACCGGGGAGCATGCACGTCAGCAGCTGACACCCACGAGCGTTCCTCCACCCCGTATCCTTTCCAATGTACCAAATACTGGAGGGTCCTGCCCGACAAGCGGGAATCCAGGACCTTCTCAACCTCATACTCGTCAGAATCTTGAACTGAGAGAGGAGCAGGTCTCTTGGGAACACGTGTACCAGGGTCAACAGGTTTAAGCAATGACACGTGAAATACCGGGTGGATCTTAAGGGACGTAGGTAGTTCAATGTTCACTGCCACTGGATTGACCAGCTTCACCACCTTGTAGGGTCCGATGTATTTGGGATTGAACTTGCGAGGACCACTGAGTTTAATGTGTTTCGTGGAAAGCCACACCTTATCCCCTGGAGCGTATATAGGTTCCATCCTCCTGTGTAAATCAGCCCCCTCCTTGTATCTCACCTTGGCCAACTCTAGATTTGTCAATGACTGTTCATGTATGTCGTGTAACTTTTGCACTAAGTCAGTGGCAGCGGGAGTCGGGCTGTCAATAGGAATCCCTAGAGGTAACAACCTGGGATGAAACCCTTGAGAGCAGAAAAAAGGGGTTAATTGGGTGGAAGAATGAGGGCTGTTGTTATACGACATCTCTGCCATCCATACCCACTCATCCCACTCAGCTGCAGATTGTAAAGCTTGAATCCTTACATATTGTTCGAAACACTGATTGACCCTCTCTGTTTGGCCATCCGACTGAGGATGATGACTGGAAGAGAGTCTAACATCAATCTGTAACATCCCACAGAGATTCTTCCAAAACCGAGACACAAATTGAGCCCCTCTATCAGAAATTAAGACCGAGGGAAGACCATGGAGACGGACAATATGTTGCAAGAAGACCGAGGCCAAGACTGCTGCTGTGGGCAACCCCGTCAAAGGGATGAAATGAGCGGTTTTTGTGAAATGATCCACTACCACCAGCAAGGTGTTATTAGACTGTTTGGTCAGCGGTAGTTCCACAATGAAGTCAAGGGAAACTGTGTGCCAGGGGCCAGGTGGAGAGGCGAGAGGGAGCAGCAGACCCACTGGTTGTAGATGTGAAACCTTGGATTGTGCACAGACATGACATGCCTTCACATACTGTTCTATGTCCCTCACCATATTAGGCCACCAAAACCTCTCCCGTAGAACCTTGGTGGTTTTCTTAATGCCTGGATGTCCCGACACAGGGTGTGAATGATACCACTCTAATACCTGAGTCTGCAAGTCAGAAGTGGGCAACACTACCCCTCCCCGAACACATACCAAACCATCCTGCCGAACCCACTCTTCCGCCCCCACAAAATCTCTCATGTTCACAGAGAGTTGACCTGCACGAAGCCTATCCCGAAAGACATGCTCCGCGAGCACCCCCCCTACGAAACACTTCTCAGGAAGGACCAGAGGCACAGCAGTGGGCACGTCAGGAAGCGAAAAACCCAAGCGGGACAGAGCATCGGCTTTACCATTCCTTCTTCCAGGGCGAAATCTGATGGTGAAGTCGTACTCACAAAAGAACTGAGTCCATCGGAGTTGCCTCATGGACAGGGCTCTAGTTGACTTCAGATATTGTAGATTGCGATGGTCTGTGTACACCACAACCGGGAACCGAGCACCCAATAGATATTGCCGCCACTCATCAAAGGCTTTTTTGATCGCCAGGAGTTCCTTATCTCCCACCGCATAGTTAAATTCCGCAGGAGTGAACTTATGAGAAACATAGGCCACGGGATGGCACGCCCCAGTCTCTGGATCGGTTTGACTCAGGACCCCTCCCACTGCCACTTGGGAAGCGTCAACCTCAACCACATAAGGCAAGGCTGGATCCGGATGACGCAAGACCGGAGCGCGCGTGAAGGCCTCTTTCAGACTCCGAAAAGACGAGTCAGCAGCCGCCGACCAGACATAAGGAACCCCCTTCCGCAATAAGGTGGTAAGAGGATGTGCCAACTCCGAGTACCCTTGAATAAAACGCCGATAAAAATTGGCGAAACCCAAGAATTTCTGCAGGTCTTTAACGGTATTCGGTGCCGGCCAGGAAAGGACAGCCTCAACCTTAACTGGATCCATGCTAAGTCCCTGTGGGGAGACAATAAAACCCAAAAAAGGGACTTCACTCGTGTGGAAGGTACATCTCTCCAGCTTGCAGTATAAGTTATGGGCCTGCAACCGCTCCAGTACTTGTCGGACGTGGTCAACATGTTCTTCCATAGACGTGGAGAAAATCAATAAATCATCTATGTAGGCGATGACATGGCGATCCAGCATATCCCAAAGTACTTCATTTATGAAGAACTGGAACGCTGCAGGAGCGTTACAAAGCCCAAAGGGCATTACTAAATACTCAAACAATCCGTATTTAGTACAGAAGGCAGTCTTCCATTCATCCCCCTCCTTGACACGCACTAGATGGTAGGCGCCTCGCAAGTCCAGTTTGGTGAAATATTTGGCATTGCGTACTCTGTCAAGGAGGGAGGCAATCAGAGGCAAAGGGTATTTGTTCTTAATAGTAACCTCGTTCAATTTCCTATAATCAATGCAACACCTAAGACCCCCTTCACGCTTAGGAATAAAAAACAGTGAAGAGGATGCTGGAGATCTGGAAGGCCTGATAAACCCTTTCTCCAACATCATGTCTAAATATTCCCGGAGATATACATTTTCTTTCTCAGTGAGGGCGTACACTCTACTGCTCGGGATACGTGCACCTGCCTCCAGATCTATCCGGCAGTCATACACCCTATGCGGTGGAAGAATGTCTGCCTCCTTGGCATCAAAGACAGCACTCAAATCACTGTAGCAGAGAGGCAACTCAGGTACGGGTTCCAGTTGCTCTTCCACTACGGTTGGGTGCGCAGAAACCGTGGCAATCCTAGACTCGGAAAGTGCGAATCGCCGAAACGTGAGAGTGGCGGCCTGCCAATCAATGATGGGGTTATGTGTCTGCAACCAGGGGATGCCCAAGAGTACTGGTATTTGAGGGGAATGGATCAGGTCAAATTCGAGAGTTTCCTGATGGTCGGGATCTATGTGCATATGGAGACAGACCGTCTTGTGGGTAACCGGACCAGAAACAAGAGAACGCCCATCTATCGTAAAAACCGTGTTGGGCACCTCTTTCTTGACGCATGGAACTAGATTGTCCCTTGCCCATCTTTCATCCATAAAATTACCCGAGGCCCCAGAATCGATCATGATGGCTACATGTAGCCCTAGCTGTGCTACCGAGAGATAGGCTGACACGTAGAAATGGTTAACAGGTCTGGGTTCAAGGTCGGAAGTGGAGACTGTTAATTCAGATTCGCCCAAGATTCCTGTCTCCATGCATCCCAGGCTTTCTAGTTTCCCGAACTCTTGGTTGACGTTGGTTTTACAGGGCAGGACCTCAAAAAGTGACCGGCCTTCCCGCAGTAAAGACAAAGCCTGTTGGTTCGTCTTCTTTGCCTTTCCTCTGCTGTTAATGGCCCTCTCACTATCCCTATTTGCATAGGTTCACTCTCATCCAGCCCTTTAACTGTTTCTACCACCTTGGTTTTGACGGGAACATAACGTGACTCTCCCTTCCCCTTTTCGTGCTTCCGCTCCTGAATACGGTGTTCTATCTTTACCACAAGGTCTATCAAATCAGGACAGGCCGTGGGGAGGTCCACTATTTGCGAAAGGGCATCCTTTAACTCATCACGCAGCCCTCTGTAAAATAGAGTACCTCGCTTTTCCTCAGGCCAATTGGACTCTACCACCAATCTCTGGAAAGTAGTAATGTAGGACACCAGGTCTTGAGTACCCTGTTTCAGAGCCAATAACTCAGAGTCTGCAGAGTGTGTATAAGTGTGTCTATCGAATAGTTTGCGGAACTCCCTTTTGAAGGCTTGGTAATCATACAACAAAGGGTCGTCACGGTCTGCTAGAGGTATGGCCCAGTCTGCGGCCGCCCCACTAAGATAGGAAATCATGAACGCGACCCGGGCCTGATCAGTGGGGAAGCAGGTGGCTTTACACGAAAAATGTAACTGGCAGTGACTGAGAAAGGCAGCGCACCGAGAAGTATCCCCTGAGAATCTTTCCGGCGGAGCCAATGGGATGGAAGTAGGGGTGGTGACCTGTATCACAGGGTTGGTGGTGTCTACGCTCCCTCCCACGGCCCCCACGCCTTGACTGCGCTGGAGGTTATCTAGTCTAGCGGACAGGGCCTGGGTTTCTGCTTGTAAGTTGCCGAGCATGCCGGCAACATCAGCAAGAGTAACTACTCCAAGTTCCATGACGTTCGGGCAGAAGATACTATTAAGGCTTCGCGTTCTGTAATGATTGCGAATGTTCTGCAGGAACGCCTGGAACCTTGGAGAAAGTCCACAGTCGTCCCCCACGATCCTCCGACTCTATCAAACACTAGAGTACGAAGGACACGCTGGGGAAAACAGGGAAACAAAACAAGGATAGATGGGGAAACACAGGCAGGTCTTGAAGGATGATTCTGGCAGCCGAGACAGCAGGCAGGTGTTTGTTCTTATTAGGAAGGAATAAACGAGCCTCTCCACTGTAATACAAAGGCAGATAAATGAATACAACTACAGCATTACCCTGCAACTATCTTTTACTTCATTCCCATCCACACACCTACCGGCTATTAGGGTCAGCCTCCTGGATATGGCCTACAGGAATAAGTAGGTATACCTCTGTAGGACCCCCTTATGATCGGTTCTCAGAGGAGGACTCAGATGTACAATGTGTAAGTCACTTTTCAGGCTGAGAACGATAAAGATAGGTAATATAAAAGAGGTAAAGGTGTGATTCCTCATATACGTATACAAAGTGTAGGAAGGTCTCGTACCGTGACTTTAAAGTGGGTAGATGGAAAACCTAAATGTCTGCTCAATGGTCCTCGCAACAATCACCCTAGACAGCCTGATGGGGGTTTAAGAAAACATAGGGTAGGGACAAGTAGTGGATGCGCCAAGGAGGCTCGTGATGCGAGAAATGGTGTGAGGACACCGGGTCTGACTCCAACTAAGGCACAGGACGTGGAGTCACTCCAACAGGAGACATAAACACAATACAAGCCTGGGTCTGGAATAACAGGCTGACACACAACACGACACAACACAAGCCTTATAAGCAAGGGTCGAGCCTAACAGGCTTACATATAACATAACACGACTTTAGCCGAAGGGAATCAACAAATGTCGGCTAACGGAAAATAGCAAACAGCCCACCTCAACCTCCGAGGAAAGGAGAGACGGGTGACGGGATAACCCCGCACAACTGATTAACAGTTAGACCTTACTTGGGAAGGCAAAATTATGCTGGGACGCCGTGGTGGAAGATGCGTCCCCAAGCTTGGCCGCTCAGAATGGAAGGAGCGCCTCTACGATACGCCAGCGGGGATGGCTGGAGTAATCCCGGAGCCGGGACGCGTCCGAAGCGACTCGTCCACGGCCTCACACTGGCAAACAGGAAATACAGGAAACCGGAAGTCAGGCAACAAAGAGAAAGACGGAACTGGGGCTCAGAGCTAGAACGCGAAGCGGCGTCTGTACGCCCTTCGACGTTTAAATACCCACTGCACCCAAGGGCTGGACCGTGAAGCATGACACTTTCACTGCCCAAGACAGAAGCAGAAGCAGCAGGCCAACACAGCAAAGCAATCAGCAAGTTAGGCCCCTGACCCTAATGGCCATGGTGGGGTTACTCAAGTTTTGGGTAGACTCTGTGGGTAAGCTAGGTGAGGCTAGACTTCTATCCCTAAAGTTAGGGATAGAAGTGGTGGGCGCCTCACTACGCAGAGAAAAAGGGGAGGAAGAAAGGTGAACAGCTGTAGTCAAGTTCCAGTTCAGAATGGGTCCTATCACTGTTAAGATGGGTTAGCTTCGGAGAGGAAGGGACTTGGACAGGAGGATTAGGGCAGAGTAGGCCCTGCAAGATTACTACCAGCTTAAGGAAGAAGTAAGCTTCTTCCTCGCCTTACAAACCAGGAAACTCTCCCAGGGTTGGCTGAGTCTCCTGGGTGTGCTGGCTGGGGAGGAAGGAGGGGTTGTGTAGGAAGCTGGACCACTACTTGCAGATGCCCACACGTTTTGCCCCCATTTGAACTGCTTCATGCTGGGTTTCAACTCTGACAGTGCACTGAGGCCTGCTAATCAGGCTCCAGTGTCAGTGCTCATTCCCTAAAACAAAGTAAATTTTCAATTGTCCACCACCTTTGTGCCATGCCACAGACACTGCATGCAACATATGTAAGCCACCTTTACAGCAAGCCTTACAGCCCGAAGTCAGGGTGCATTATATTACATGTGAGGTCATATCTGCCTGAGCAGATATGCCTCTGTTATGTCTACATCGATTCTTAGGCATTACAAGTGAGCCGGGAAGCTATCTTAAGCACATATACTGGGCACTAGTCATTACGAGTTACCCAGCTACATTATGGCTTCACTGAAACCTGTGGTGTTTGGTATAAAACATCTTATCTTAATAAATCAATACTAATCCCAGTATTGGATTTATTAATACATGCATCAAGAGGGCACCTTAGAGGTGCTCCCTGAAAACGACTTGTCCTCTAGCATGCTGGCTTACCGGTATGGTCTCCAGCCTGCCACCATAGACAAGTTTCTGGCCCCCTGAAGTTTAGAGCCTTCGCTCTCAGAGGTCAGAAACAAAGCCTGCTCTGGCAGGAGGTGTTTACAGCTCCTCGGGCAGGATGGATAGTGAATCTTAATACCAGGGCCAGAGGCTTTAACGCCTCTGCCGCCTTTGATGTGCGACCCCGGCTTCCTCCAGACCTGGAGAATGCCACCCCCTGCTCTGAGGCCCATTTGACATCAGGACAGGCGGAAAATTAGCTATGTAAGGTCAGTCACACCATTTAGGTAGGCTTCCTGAGGTGTGCCACAAAAAGATAATTCTACCATCTTTGTGTTGGAGTAATTAGGAACTCTGGGACAGGGTTATGCTCACTTCCCACAGGAAGTGGTCATATAGGAGGCACAGTGACCCCAAGGGTCAACATCCCATTGGCTACTACCCTACAATCCCCTTAGTGCCCCTAAATTGCTTATATAGGTTGCCACCTGGAGCTTGGAATTCAGATTCACCTGACTACAAGAAGAAGAAAGACATTGAAGAGACAACCAACGCGAGAACTGAAGAATAGTTGTGGACTTTGGTGCCAAACCCTGCCTGCCTTCTCTTGTCTACAACCGCAGAGACCCGACTCGTCTTGTAGCTGTGCATCCTCCAAAAGCTTCAGAGGGCTGCCAGCACTTTGCAAACCAGCCAGCATTTCCCTTGAGGTGGAGGAGCCACATCCCTGCACCCTGCAGGCACCGACCGCAGCGTCCAGTTTTGTCTTCTGCTGTCCCTTGTGTCCACCGACACAGCAGCAGCTCAGGAGGAGGTCACAGAGAATCCAGGAGGTCTGCCTCCATCTGAAATTAGAGAAGTTGATCCATCCCGAAGGCTCTCTGCACCAATACCCAGAGTGTCGGAACCAGTTGCTAGCGTCACAGCTTGTTGGGTTCAGTCCGGACACCACCGCAGAAGAAAACGTACCTACACATCGAGTGACTTCTCCTGAGTCCAGCTCCACACCAGAAGTCATCTAGCTGTGTTTCTTTTCCCTCTTCTGCAGGTACTACTGAGAACTGTGATAGCTTCTAACCCTAAGTGACCCACCAGCCAGCACCTCCGCACCCGAGCCCCACAGCGTGAGTACACATATTGTGACGGTGTCTGACAACTATGTTTTCTACTTTGTTTACTGTGAAATTCTAAAATTGTCTGAGTACTTACTAAAGATCTTGATGTCTAAAAAGTTATACAATACTGTTATTTTTATAAATTGGTGTTGGATCTCCTTATTGATTATGAGTATCATTTATTGACTCTGTATGTGCAACAATTGCTTAATATTCCCTTCTAATAATCCTAAAGCTGCTCGACCACACTACCACAAAAAGAGCACTTTGGGATTGTTAAAAGAAGGGCTTGCCCACTCATATGGAATACCTGTACTCTTTACGCAGTACACATCATTTTGATTCATTATATAGAGAACCAGCGTCCTACATTTTAGCAGTCAGTTTCAAAGAACAACTTTAATAAAAAAATAAACAAAGCCAGAACTACAACTCACATCCACCAATGGGGTGAAGCTGTGCATAACAACAGTCCTCCAATCACATTATGTTCTCATGTCCCTATATATCCATGATGTCCCTTCCTGTTCCTCTTTCTTCACTGGTGTGCCAGTTAAGTCGCTCGTTTCTTTTCTATCTCGCATTTTGCTTGCCATATACATTACTGTTATTGTGGTGAATAATTGTTACAAGACTTCTTGCCCCAGCGCACTTCTTCAGTTACTAAATGTGGGTCTCCTTATCGGCACTGTGCTCCGGTAACAGACCTGTCAGGTGCGTCACGGCCTATCAGAGAAGCCCTCCGTGCTCTCTCACAGCGGAACAGCGCAGGTCACTCTTTATCAAGATTGACCCCAAACTTGGGTGGGGGAAGTAGCTACTTCAGAGGCAGGTGCCATTGCACAGGGGATTTCTCAAGGTTTTGAGAAAAAGAAAGTAAGTCCCTTCACGTCTTCAGTCTGTTAATAGTTTTGATTCTGTATACATCTATATCCGCGGGTTAAATCTCTCTCTACCGGTAATTAGGTGGCATTTTAACAGACTGAAGATGTGAAGGGACTTACTTTCTGTTTCTTAAAGCCTTGAGAAAGTCCCAGGCATATCAGCCTGCGGGGGCGAAACACGTGTTGGCTGTTTTCAAAACCACTATTAGACATTAAATATACTTACCTTCAAATAAAAAGTGAATTTCACATTAAAATGGGATGCGACGATGATCTATTATTGAAAAGGAAGACACTCCTACTTCATCTTCAACTTACATAAAAACGGGAGTATCGCTGGCTTAAACCCCATTGGAGTGTACACCCGCCAAATAAATTGGGTATTTCCAAAGACAGGAAGAGGATGCTGCACCTCAAGTAATGTTCAGTTAAGCCATTGAACCTCTTTGGAGAACCCTTCTTTAAGGAGCCAGGGAAATTTATAGTGACTTTTTATGCTTTGGACAAGGCGCAATCATCCATCAAGAAGGTCCTTCCTGGGAAGGTTTTTGCCGTGGTCAGATAATGCAGGGGCTGCTCCGCCGGCCATTCCCTTCAGCAAGGCTCCTTTCAAGGGCACAATAAGCGAAACATTGGATGGCATGACGGGGGACAGTTAAGGACCTTCTTTCCCAATAGAGGCTTCAGCAGAGGCAGAGGAAACAGGGCAAGCAGAGGTGCAGCAAACACCCTAAGTGGTTTCACCGGTAAGGAATATCCTTTCTTTCCCTCAAAACCAGGGAGGCTCCATTGGTTCATACACGAATGGAGGGAAATAACCTCTGACCCGTGGATTCTGGAAATGGTAAAATTATTTCACATTGAGTTTTTGGGCTCTCATCTGCAGGTAACTCGTCCAAGGCCTTTGACTTTTTCAACGCAGGAGGTGAGTCTTAAGACAACTAAGTCAAAGACCTCCTGTCCAAGGGTGCAATTTGCAGGTCGGTATTACACTGAAAGGGTTTTTAAGCAACATTTTCCTAGTAGAGAAGAAGGACAAGGAATTCCGAACCATCACATATTTGAAGGAGTTCAACGAGTGGCTAGTGTACCGCCACTTCAAAATGGAGGGTATTCACCTTCTGAGGGATATCCTCCTGACAGGGGACTGGATGGTAAGGTTAGACTTAAAGAATGCATATCTTACTGTCTTGATCGTCCCTCCTCACAGGAGATTCCTTCAGTTCTATTGAAGGAACCACGTATACGAATTCCGAACCCTCCCCTTTGACATCTCCTCTGCACCGTGGTGCTTTACCAAACTTCTGCGTCTGGTGGTGGAGACTCTGAGGACAAGAGGAGTGAGGATGATCATCTATCTGGACAATATACTCTTGATGGATCAATTATAGTCACAACTAGTCTTCAATCTGAACATGACTATTGTGCTCCTCCAAGATCTGGGGTTCCTGATCAATGACAAGAAATCGGAGCTGTCCCTGACTCAGACGATGTTCTTGCTAGGATTCATGATAGATTTGAATCTCGCTACTCTCAGTCTCTCGGAGATAAAAGTTTCCAAGATAAAAAAAGGAGCTAACAAAGATATTGAGGAGCGACAGGATTTCGCGGAGGCAGTTAGCCAGGGTTGGGGGACTTTTGTCTTCTTCAATCCATGCTATCTTCCTGGTTCCATTGCATTACAGAGCTCTGCAGTGCCTTAAGGTGTCACACCTCAGGAACGGTCAAACATATTCGGCGGTCCACTCAACCTTGAGGCCAAGGCGGAACTGTAGTGGTGGATAGATCACATGGAGACCTGGAACAGTTGGGTGATTTTCGGATCCAACCCAGACCTAGTCATAGAGTCAGATGCCAGCGTTGGGGCTGAGGGACCAGATGCACCGACATCTCCATGGGTGGCAGATGGACAGAGACGGAACTTCATATTAACTGTTTGGAGCTCCTGGCCGGATCCTTTGCCATCAAGTCCTTGACCAAGGAAAAAGTCTCCTGTTGCATCCTCTTATGAATGGACAATGTGTCTGCGGTTCAGAACATCAATTGCCTGGTGGGAACAAAGACGAAAGCCCTGTCAGATATTGTGATTGACTTCTGGCACTATCACCTCCAACAGCGGATCCCCACAATGGCGGAATGCCTGCCGGGCGTGCAGAATGAAGTAGCAGATTAGAACTGAAATTATGTAGTGGATAGAAGTGATTGGCTGCTAGACCTCAGGATTTTCACAGCCCTCATGGACAGATGTGGACTTGCCAGATGGATCTCTTTGCGTACAGACTGAACCATCAACCATCCAGGTATTCAGATGGAGACCAGACCCGTGAGCAACCACTGTGTATGCTTTCCTGCAGAACTGTTACAGACGAATGGGGTAAGCCAGAAGACTCAAAGAGGACCTGGGTGCAATGCGGTAAGAACAACAATTGGTACTGACGTACATCTATGGAAGAACCAAATAGGAAATCACTTATGAAGTTAATTCACTAAGTCATTGAGACAGTTATGTATGATCATTTCAACATGAGAGTAAATACTCTTCAATAATACACCAGAAAAAGAGACATAACAACTTAAGTCATGGGGAAAGGAATCATTTTACTTAACAAATAACATATCCAATAAAACAGATAGAATGATATCCACAAACGGGTGCTCTAATAAGAACTGCAGGGAAAAGTGCTCATGTGTGAGGTGAGTGGAGGAAGGGAAAACAGTAGTAGGTCACAGTATGATGATTTTACACTAACAATACTGGTTGTCATGATTATGAAAAGGGTAACCCAGTGTTCTTAGGCCTGACTACAAAACAATATTGTGATATCAACAAAGTCCACTAATCAGAATGATGCTGCTATAACCAGGACATAGTCATAAAACCCGCTGATAAGGGGGGGGCTATAGTTATCCAAAATACTGCAGACTACAAAACTGAGATTTACACACAACTGGGGGTGGAAGAGAATTACACGAAACTAAGAGGTTGAACCCTGTTTTTCATCTGTGCAGCCGAGACAAGCGATTGACTGGATTCTAATGGAGAGCTGGGGGCCTGTCTGATTCCATTGACAGGGTTTTTCAGATCGTCAACAGCCAGTGGACAGGCTCGAGACCAGTGGAGAAGGATACAGAAGAAGCCTCGTGCAGACGATGGAAGTCAGGGGAGGATCTGGGTCTGCCCTGATGAAGCACTACACGCTTCAGAGACAGAGACAGTGCTGGAATCGGAAGGGCGACCCAGGATGCCGCCATCGACCCTATTATGCCAGAGGATGCTGTCGCTTGACCACGGCGATGCAGATTGATATGAGGGCGGTACAGATAAGTGACTGGGGGCTCTGGCTCCATATAGGGGGATTAAAATTAAATAGATTGCACAGGGAAGATACAAGAACTATATGTATAAAAGAGACATTTTTAATATGAGAAAAGAGCTATTGATGGGGGGCTTCCACCACAGAGGCGTGGGGAGCTAGAGGTTTAGGCCTCGCACCTTACTGGTTGCCAGGCCTCCTGCACAGCACCATTATAGGGGGACTATCCAACCACACACATAAGAATAGTAACAAATATCCAGATATAATCAGAACAATGGAGATGTGGGTTTTTGTTATTTCCTGTTTTTGGAGAGGGTGGGAGAAGGAGTGGCATGTGCAAGTTTTTGTTCTTCACCGGAAGTGAGGAATGGGACTCACAGGACTGTCGAGGGGAGGGGGGTTGTTGGGTACACAGAAGTTGTTTGCATTTTGAAGGGGTTTAGAATGTTACTGAAGCCATGTCTGGTTACCATGCTTAAAAGACAAATGCAGTCTGGGTGGAGGTGGGGGAAACACGAAAGGAAGGATGCATGGGGTAAGAATAGCATGGATTGCATAAGCTATGGCTTCACACATGACGAAATTCTTCACCTGGAATGTTCGGGGTATGGCAACATTTGAGAAAAGACGGAGGGTATTCGCTTACCTGAAATAATACCAGGTGATGATAGCATGTCAACAGGAGACGCACATATGCGGTGACTCTACTCCTTGTATCTGTCGGAGCTGTCCCTGACTCAGACGAGGGCAACTATATGCCACTTCATATTCGGGATTTGCACGGGGACACTTATTTTGGTGGCACCCGGAGTTCCCTTTCAACACCTTCACCATGTGGCAGACCTCAAAGGGCGATAGTGCTTTTGCACAGTAAATTGGAGGGGAGGGAATTTTGCCTCATTAATGTATATGCCCATAACTCGTACTGTCCATGCCTTTTCTCCCTCAGTCATGGCAGAGGCAGCCCCTTACTTGGGGGTGAGTATAGTCCTGATGGAAGACTTTCATTGTGTTCTTGAGGCAATAATGGACCGGGAATCTCCTTGGGAGAACACTAAACCCCGAATGACTGCGACATTACTAGACATTATGCAGGGCATGCAGCTCCGTGATGAAAGGAGGGCGCGCATCCACATGAAACAGGTATTCCTGTCACACTCTTGCGACTTATACTTTTTGTCAACTGGACTATTGTTATCTTTCACCCGAGCTGTCTCCAGATGTACCAGAGAGGACCTACTTGCCCGCTACTTATCTGACCACTCATCGGCCTTGCTCATTTGGGGGGTGGTGTGGACCGCTCAGCGATACAGTTGTGGCGACTTAGAGCAGAGGCGTTGTCAGAATCCCCATACATGGCTACAATCTCAGATGCTCTGTTGCGATACTTTGAAGACAATTGGGGGACTGCATCCTACAGGACAATGGAGTGGGAGGCCATGAAGGTAGTTATCCGGGGGAGTTTGTATAAAATAAAACCATATAGGATATGGCACCAGTTGGAGCAAGATATTCTAACGCAAGAACAACAGCTAGGTAAGGTAGAGGCGGCCCTACCCACAGCTCCACAAGTAATGGGAGAATGTTGTGCTGTCCGAAAGGCTCTGCTGGATTCCTGGCACAGAATGGAAAAATTTACGTACACGGTGTATCAACAGCGTTTACACATGGAGGGGGACAAAACAGGGGCTCTCCTGGCAAGACTTTAAAAAAAGAGGCCTCGGTAACGCTAATACTCCAGCTACAAAATAGCAATGGAGAATTAGTATGCACCCAACGAGCGATCACTAGCACGTTGGCCAAACACTTAGCCGCCGTCTATCAGAACAAACTCTCCCCGACCCAAGAGGCAATACAAGATTTGTGGATATGATAGCTCTGCCGCGGTTGAATCATGATGCAGTGGCAATGCTGGGGGCTCCAATCACCAAAGAAGAACTGTTAGCAGCCACCAGATGTCTTAAACCAGGTAAAAGTCCCGGGAGCAACGGGCTCCAGGCGGAGATTTACCAACGGTTCGCTCCACTTCTAGCGGATCCCCTCTTAAAAGTGTACAGTGAGGCATTGGAGAGGCAGTCCTTGCCTGCCTCGGTGTAAGAGGCAGTAGTGACCATGATATTAAAACCTGATAAGTACCCCCTATTGCCTGGTTCATACAGGCCAATTTCACTCCTAAACTTAGACGTTAAGCTTCTGAGTGGGATATTGGCGGCCTGGCTGCTGCCACATATGCCCCAACTTGTACACCCGGGTCAGGCCAGATTTTTGCCACGGCGGAACACCACACTCAATCTGCGATGACTAGCATGCTCCGTGTCTTATGTCCGAGGATGGAGCTCTAGCAATGCTCGATATCGAGGAAGCATTCGACTCGGTGGAGTGGGAATATGTCTGGGCGGTTCTTCAAGGACTGGGAGTGGGGCGGTGGTTCCTCAAATGGGTCCAACTGCTGAATAAAAACCCAGTAGCCGGCATTCGGCTTCAAGGAAGGGTGTTGGGGCTGTTTGTACTGGCACAAGGTACCCAACAGGGTTGCCCCTTGTCGCTGCTCCTCTTCGCGGCAGCGATGGATCCCCTGGCGGCAGCTCTGAGGTAAAAGATGGGGAATAAGGAGCAAGACCACTGACTCATTGTCAGTGAAATTGCTCTCCCTCCCTCGCAGCTCCACCATTAAGAGAGGCCTTCCCCCAAGCCCCTGCACTCTCGAGTGTTGGTGTTCGAGGCCGTCCTCCACCCGCAGGTTTCACCTGCGCCTTATCCCTGGTGGTCCAGTGGACCTCTGTCTCCATTCTCTTGCTCCGCTTTTTCTCTCCTTTTCCACTTGTTTTTTCCCTCACTTCTATCTCCCCCCTTCACTCTCCTTCTGGGTCTTTCCTCCATTTTCTGTAGTTTTCCCTTCATTTCAAGCTCCCCCTTCACACTCCTTCTGTGTCTTTCCTCCGTTCGTTTTTCACTTGTTTTTTACCCTCATCTCAATCTCCCCCTTTCACTCTCCTGTGTCCTCTGTGTCTTTCCTCCACTCTTTCTTGTACTTTTTCTGTTGTTTTCCCCTCACTTCAAGCTCCCCCTTCACTCTCCTTCTGTGTCTTTCCTTGGTTTTCACTCGCTTTTTACCCTCATCTCAATCTGCCCCTTTCACTCTACTGTGTCCTCTGTCTTTCCTCCCCTCTTTCTTGCACTTTTGTTGCCTTATTTGCACTTTTCTCTCTTTTTGCCTTTTTCCTTTTGCCTTTTTTCAGCCCGTTTTCCGCGGCCCCTCCCCCCCAGCACGACCAGTGCCACCGGCCCAATCCAGCTCCCCTCCCTGCTCCCGCCTCCCAGCTGTCCAGTCCTCCCCGACCCCTAGTTAATGGCGGCCGCGCCGCCGGGGCACCAAAGGTAAGTTTGTCTGCGCCCGTCCACGACCCGACTGCGACCAGTGCCAGGAACCCTAGATCTCTGCACCGCCAACGCTACGACCCAGCGGCACTCCATGCTCTCAACCCAGGCCGCAACAACAACTGCAAGCTAGCATCACCAGCCGACACCCACAGACCATTGAGCTGTCACCGCTGCTAGCACACCTGCAGCACCGCCAAGTCCACTGACCCAGCGTAATCCGTCTACAAGAACACAACGGAACCGAAGACCCTGCAATGCATCCTCCTCAACGTTCAATCCCTCCACAAACACACCACTGAAATCTGGGACTTCCTCGACAGCACTACCCCGGACATAGCAGTCTTTACCGAAACCTGGACCAACACCACCTCGGGACCGGACATCGCCATTGCCATTCCCCAAGGATACAAGATAGCCAGGAAGGACCCCCACCCGCCCGGGAGGAGGAATCGCCATTGTCCACAAATCCACCCTCCGCCTGAGCACACTCCCCGACGAGCCCACAGAACCGATGAAACACCTTCACTTCAAGATACTGGCCAGCCCTACCTCCACCCTCCGGGGAACCCTCATCTAACAAACCCCTGGACCCTGCGGACTTTTCGCCAACTCCATCACAGACATCATCTCCCTGCATGCCATTGTGTCCACCAACTACACCCTACTGGGAGACCTCAACTTCCACCTCGACAACCAACTGGACCCCAGCACGACATCCCTCCTGGACAACCTCCACAACATTGGACTCTGCCAGATCGTGACCGAACTCACGCACTCAGCAGGACACACCCTTGACCCCCTCTTCACAACAGGAAACTCCATCACCTTCAGCCACAACACCAAACTCCCATGGACTGACCATCGATGCGTCCACTTCACCTTCAGAACACCCAACATCCACAGACACCAGCACCTGCTCCCACGAAGAAACTGGACCAGAATCACCGACGACCAGCTAACCTCATCACTCAGCAACTCCACCCCAACCATCGCGGAAAACGATGACGCCAACACCTCAGCCTGAACCATGCACAGATGGATCTCCAATAGCGCCAACACCATAGCCCCCCTCAAGAAAAACAACAACACCCACGCCAAAAGATAGATGGTTAACCCCCGAACTTCGGGAGTCCAGACGCACCTGCCGCCGCCTCGAAAAGGCCTGGAGGAACACCAATTCCACAGATGCCCACAACAACTTCAGAGCGGCCACCAACGCCCACCACCAATTCATCAGAAAAATGAGGAAAAAAGCGATTGAAAACAGAATCTCCACTCATGCACACAACAGCAAAGAACTCTTTAACATCATCAAGGAGTTCGCCCAACCCAACAGCGAGTCCACCGACATTCCTCCCTCATAAGACCTCTGCGACAAACTCAGCACCTTTTTCCACCACAAAATCAAGAGCATCTACGACAACATTGATGAAGACAACCAACACACTGAACCCTCAACAAACACCCCCGACACCCTGAAGCCAGTTATCAACAACTGGACAGCCCTCACCACCAAAGACACACTGAAGATGATGAAGTCAATCCACTCCAGGGCCCCCACCACATTTTCAACAGAGCAGCCGACACCATGGCACCCATGCTCTGCCACACCATCAACCGCTCTCTGGCAACCACCTCGACTGGAAACTTGCTGAGATCAACCCCCTCCTGAAGAAACCCTCGGTGGACCCCATCGACCTCAAAAACTACAGACCCATCTCCCTGCTCCCGTTCCCAGCAAAAGTCATCGAGAAAGCCATCAACAGCCAACTCGCCACATTCATCGAAGAGCACAACATCCTCGACTCCTCCCAATCCGGCTTCAGAAAAAACCACAGTGCGGAAACCACCCTCCTCGCCGCAACAGACGACATCCGTACCTTACTGGACAAAGGAGAAACAGCAGCCCTCATTCTCCTCGACCTCTCAGCGGCGTTTCGACACAGTCTCACCGCACCCTGATACGCAGACTCCACAACGCAGGGATGCAAGACAAGGCCCTCGACTGGATCCGCTCCTTCCTCTCTGGCAGAACGCAGCGGGTCATACTCTCCCCTTTCCTCTCGGACCCTACACCTACCACCTGCGGAGTCCCCCAGGGGTCCTCCCTCAGCCCTACGCTCTTCAACGTCTACATGGCTCCGCTCGCCCCCATCGTCAGAACCTATAGACTCAACATTGTGTCATACGCAGACGACACTCAACTCCTCCTCTCCTGATCCAACGAACCCAACACCTCCAGACACAACTTTCAAGAAGGCATGGAAGCCGTCGCCAAATGGATGAAAAACAGCTGCCTACAACTAAACTACAACAAAACGGAAGTACTCATTATCGGCCGAAACCCAGACGCCTGGAACGACACCTGGTGGCCCTCCGCCCTCGGAAGCCCGCCCACCCCCATGGACCAAGCACGCAACCTGGGAATCATCCTGGACTCAGAGCTCAAAATGGACCGCCAGATCAACTCTGTCTTGTCCTCCTGCTTCAACACCCTGCGCCTCCTACGTAAGTCCTTCAAATGGATCCCCCTAGAAGACAGAAAGACCGTCACTCACGCCCATGTCACCAACAGGCTCGACTACGGCAACACACTCTATGCCGGAATAAACAAAAACCTCACCCGCAAGCTACAGAACATCCAAAACGCCACCGCAAGACTGGTCCTCAATCTGCCAAGACACTGCCACATCTCCCAGCTCCTGCGCACACTCCACTGGCTCCCCATTGAAGCCAGAGTCACCTTCAAGATGCTAACCCACGCTCACAAGGCCCTCCACGACACCAGACCAGCATACCTGAATAGCCGACTCAAATTCCACGCACCCCAAAGGTCCCTACGATCAGCCCAGCTCTCTTACGCCGTGGTCCCCCGCACCAGAAAGCCCAGATCGGGAGGCCGCTCCTTCTCCTTCAACACGGCCAGTGCCTGGAACGACCTTCAGCTCCACCTCAGACTGATAACATCCCTCCCCATCTTCGCACGAAACCTCAAAACCTGGCTCTTCGACAGACCCCCTCCTTGATGGACTGGAACCTGCGAACCCCCCCCCCCCCACACCCCTCAATGCCTTGAGACCCTTACGGGTGAGTAGTCATGCTTAATAAACACCTGATTTGGTTTGGAATTTTCTTTGGGCGACACCACTCACGTAGTCTCCTTTTATGCTGATGATACATTGGTACACATACGGTAACCAGCCAGGGAGGTACAGGTCCTTCTCACAGAGTTGCAGAAATTTGGGGAAGTATCCGGACTCCATATAAACCAGGAAAAATCCAATCTGATTCCTGTTGGGAGACTGGCAAGAAGGTCAAAAGACGAACTACCAGAGGTGGGTCTCCCGTGGGTGACTGACGGAACAAAATACTTAGGAATTCACCTGATGCACACTGCCTCTTCCTTCTAGAAGAATTAAATAGGGAAAGTAGTGGAGGCTACAAGTGGCTCCATAAGATTTTGGACGGACCCACCTCTGTCTGTAATGGGGTGAGTAGCAATCATAAAAATTATTATTTTACCCCATGCCTCTACGCCCTTCAGCACTCCCTGTACGGGATCTCTAGGGAGTATTTTGCAACACAGGATAGCCTGCTGGTGGAACTCCATTGGTGAAACACGCGTAAACAAATACGGTTAGTAATACTTCAAAGAAAATGGGAAGATGAAGGTTTAGAGGTACCTCGATTAGAGCTGCATTATATAGCCTCACAACTCCAACATGCAGTCCACTGGTTGGATCAAATGATAATTTGGGAAAGTGACTCTTGGCTGGCACGTATGGCGATCATTCCCTGCCAGGACTTCTAATGCTTGGCGCTGGAATTCCCAAGACTTACTCATACATCATAAAACACCTGGCTACGGTGTGGGAGGTCGCTGTCAGGAGGGTGATACGGCATGCACCCTATGCCCTGTACATGCTGCTGTGGGTGGTGAAACCCTTCAAGTGTATAGCGGACTCTATGTCAATCGGGAAGTGGAAGGACGGAGGATGCCTCATGATGGGAGACCTTTATGACAATGGGCGGTTTCTACAACGGAAGGCAGTGGAATCCGCCTTTGACCTGGGAACATGGCAGTTCCTGCAATATGGAAAGATTTCAGAGGTTGCCCAAGAACTATGGCACTACCTAGTACTTCGGTGTTAACAGTGTTATTATACACGGTGCAGGGATGACGTCTACTTTCCCACATCTGCAGAGCACTCCGCGCTGTTCGCCCTAGGGGGACCCTCCCGGTGCAGACAAGGTGGAGGAACTAATATTACAGTGAGAGTGGTTGAAAATTCATGAAGGGCTCCGGGAGGTGAGGTATAATGTGAAATTTAAACTATACAATACAGTGTAGTACATCAAGCATATCTAGCCCCGCAGACTAAGTAAAATTTACCCGGACCGCTCAAGCACATGCCCCCGGTGTGGGGAGACAGAGGCACTTTTCTTACACATGTGCCTCTGGACATGCCTGGCACTAACACAATATTGTGAGAGTACACTGGTGCAACTACAAATGGCATCAGGATGGATAATCCCCAGGGAAATACGGTCAGTGCTGTTGGGACTGCTACCCACTCCCACTTCCAAGACTAAGAAACTAAGTAGACGGTTTGTCATTCTGAGGTTAGTACTAGCAAAGAGGCGTGTTGCGATTGCATGGTTGAGTCCGGTCCCCCCGAGGACGGATGTGTGGTTGCAGGACATGTGTAAATGAGCGACTGCAGAACTGATTTGTATGAAGCAGGTCCGAAGGGATGAAAAGCTTGAAGATGATACCTAAGCATGGGCAGCTATGATAGCGGACTTGAGAGAATCGCAAACCTCGGATACTGAGGAGAGTTAATGCAGCGGTAGGGAATATGGCTGGTCTCTGAAACGACTAATGGGTGAAAGCGAATAGGAGGGGAGCTAGATAACAAATCTCTGAGATAATTAAAACCCCCTTAAGACACAGACACTGACAAATGGAAACCACGAGAGGGGAAGTGAGGAAGAGGGAGGGGAGTTATCATTGTTTCGATGGCATTGAAACCACAGCATGGGACCTAATGATAGAGCGCCATGTTGTTCTGAAATTTGTAGGGGTGCATTATAATCATGGGTAGTCCGCACCCGCATATAACCACTTGTTCTATTAACATTGATCATTAGAATTGTAGAGGTAATAATGAAATGGGTGAAAGTAATGATGGAAAATTGTTTGTGCCATTTGAGAAAGTAAAGTGGCACATGAATGTGATTGCATAATTTTCTAGATTCATTGCACCGTGTTAAATGAAGTAGTTCATGTGTAATGTAATGTATTTGATTTGAACGTGCACCATATTAGAATCGATTAATTGTGTTTAAATGTTATGAAACGTAGAGCTTGCAAATGAAATGTTTATAAGAGTGTAATTCTTGATGTTTAAAGGCCTCATTCACATTTTAATTCGAAAGGCCTATTTCTTATGTTAGCTGAATTTGTAGGCCTGAAATGTAATTCCCTGGTAGAGCTCTCATTTAGAAATAGTCCACGAAAATTATGTGCGTGGAAGGATGTTCGTTTCTCAGGCTCCTGTTGCAGGTGCAAGGACATCGTCCTCGTTTGCTAAGACTAACCCTTTGTTTTAGGAGTTAGGTATGGAGGAGTGTAGAAATGCAGATAATGAGGAGCTGATACTTTTGATGCTGAAGGAGCCTGGGACCCAAGGACGTTTCAACTGTTGCTGGACGAAGTACAGGTTTCAGTGGAAATTTACCTTCGAGAGGTGTCCAGCTAGAAGAGGTGTTACGGAGGCATGTCCTCCATTTTGTGCATTTTGTATTAGGGACAGTGCCCAGAGGGATGAGCGGCAGAGTAGAGGTACATGAGGGCTGATGGAGCAGGGAGCTGTTAAAGGGTAGAAGAAGGACTCGATCTTTAGAAGGAAGACTTAGAGTGAATTCTGTCGCTTTGGCTACTGACCCTTACAACGTGAGTGTACTTCTTAGGAAGTCTTCATGAGCTGACACCTTTTTCTGATCTTGCTTGGGAAATGATAAGTAGGGATGTCATTTTAGTAACAGTGTAGGGACAGATTAACTGATTTCTTTTAGGTACTAATGAAGACTGAATTAGATGTTGGAGCAGTTATTACCTGTTTAATATTTTAAGAATTTCTTATTCTCTTCATGCTTCATCGAATCAGGTTATTGCGTAGGATGAACTTTGTATTAGTGCCCATGTATTTTTTCAACCTCGTCATGAGGTGTTTGTATGTTCAGTTATTTTTGGCTTTGTAATAAACCCTTAAACTTATTTCGGAGTTAGTGGTCTTTTCCGGAGTCTAAGTTGATTGGTTCTTTGGATTGGCTTGAATGAATTGGTTCTCTCCCCTTTACACTTCACAGCAGGTACAAAGTTCCAGTCGGCCTGAGGATTCTTATGAATGGTAAGATGAGATAAGATCAGATAAGAATCTGGCATTATCACTGACAAGGTGATCCCACCAAGAGTTGACATGGATACACATGGATTAAATTTATAGATGCGGAAGACAATGGGAGGGTGGGGAAACAGAGGTCAACACGATATTAATCCTGATTGTGTATTTTGCTTGTATGAATTAAAAATGGCAATAAAGTTGTTTTCAAAAATATTATTTCTTTGAGAGCACAATGCTAAAACCAACAATAGGCAGTAACCAATGGATTAACCCCTAACCTTGAGCTTTTGGAGTAGTGTACAACTCACCACAAACGCTTCAGAATATCATCACTGGTATTATGTGCTACATACATGCATTTACAACAGAATAAAATGTTAGTGATCCCTCATTACCTCTATAAAGCTATTTTGCCCCCTACCCTTTAACAGTGACGAGCACCAACCCACATAGGGGGCGTGGTGCCTTTAGTGGCAGCAAAGGGCGGAACCAAGTTAGGAACTCTTCCGGGTTAAGTTACCCGGAAGACTTTGATCGTCGTGGACCCAGGAAGTGCGTCACGGGCAGGAAACTGGCAGGGGGTTTAAGAACCCAGGGGCAAGGTTGAACCCCCTCTTTGTCCTCTCTCCTCGTGGTCGGCGACATCGGGGCGTCACGAAGTTAGCCGGGAAGCGGTCGTGCAAGCGGTGCTGGAGCTGCCCACAAGGTGAGAGGGCCTCATTAGCGTAGTTGTATTCAAGTTAAACAGGTTTGTAGAGTATTTTATAGAATAATTAAGCGTTAGTGGGGATTTTCGCGATTGGGGGTGGCAGCGATAGCGAGCGTAAAAGAGTCATGCTGAGCTGCAGCCTCGGGTGCAGGAAGTCAGGGTGCGAGCTTCCAGGTCGCGTCCACATCCCGAGATGCCGGGCAAATCACTCAATCCCCTCATGCCCAAATGGTGTAATGTAAATATGGGCTATGTAAAGCGCTCCAATACCTTCGGGGCGAGTTCGCGCTATATAAATATGCGAAGCACGCTAATGTCGCATCGGCACTGCCCGCCGCAGCGATTGATTAATTTGTGTAAATACGGGCTATGTAAAGCGCTCCAATACCTTCGGGTCGAGTTCGCGCTGTATAAATACGCAACAACTTCGTCAGCAAAACACGCTAGTGTTGCATCGGCACTTCCCGCCGCAGCGATTGATTAATTTGTGTAAAAGGCCAACAGGCGAACTCAGAAGGCAGCATTGCTTCACGCTCGGACATCACCGAGCAAAGGGTTGTAAATAATCCCTGTCAGCGCGCACGTATGTTTGGGGGGAATGGCGGCCCCCGGGAACCGGGGGACGAGCTGCGGATGGGTGCACACGCACCACATCGGCACAAGGGGCCAGGCTCTGCAGGTATTGCTGCAGGCAAGGGAGAGCACGTCACGCAGTAAATGTCAAGACGGAATTTATAATATTAAAGTATTGCACAAATTTCCAAGTTGCCAGCTAGCTCATAGATAACAAGCTTTTCAGAGTGCTTATGTATGACATTGTCACAATTATCCCTAGTATTATCTTCCTATCTTCCATCAATTAAGTCTTGACAGTGCATAGTTCCTATACAACAGGGTTGCGTGATAACTGGGTAGTGTAATTATCTGAAGGTTACAGGTTGAGTTCCCATGGAGGCTGTTCAGTTCCTTTTCGGAAGAACGGTTAAATTAGGAGTGTACAGGGGAAGTGTCGCAGCGCTGATTGTTGGGATAATGTAGGGCGTGTCAGGCCAGCACAAAAGTTGAGGCGTTGCACAGCACCATAACAAACACGCACGTAAGCTGTGGGGCGCGGGCGTAAAAATAGGATAAAGCATGCGCAGATGTGAGAACGGGTTGACTGGAATGCTGATTAACAGGGGACACCGTGGCAGAGAATATCCCAGTGGTCCTTGGGTCAAAGGAGGTGGGGGTTAAAGGGGCAACGACTAACTGCGATTTGTTTCTTTAAGTACAGAATGCCTCCAAAACGGGCCCAGAAGGGCAAAGGCTCCCCCGCCACCAAGGATGATTTCCGCTCTCTGGCAGAGATCTGGGAGGACGCAAAGAAAGGGGGCATTGACTGGGCGCTACGCACGTTGTCCGAGAAAGGAGAGGCGAGCGGGCAACAGGACGTCACACGGGCCAAACGGGCAAGGAGGACACCGGAGCGCTTCAAGGATGCACAGCAAGACAAACGCTCTAAAGTCACAGACTCTCAGACTGGTACCCCAGGTGAGGCAGGGTTGAGAGGGCAATTGGCCTTGGCCCAGGACATGACACAGCCCACATGCTCAGCTCCCTCAGCGCAACTGAACGGGGCAACCACACAGGCGTCAGGAAACGCAACGTCCTCCAATTTAGCGCAGGCAGTGGGCCCCCCAGTGGTGGTGGGGCAAGGTGGGGCGGCAGGGTCAGCAACACCAGGTGCAACGGCGCAACTGGGGGCGGTAGGGCCCCTAACACCTCAGTCTGCTCCCCCGGTGGTAGCGCACCAGGGCAGCAGGATAGCCCAAGTGTGGGTCCAATCAGGAAGGGTGGCACAAACCCCTGTGGTAGTGGCGGCAACGACCCAGGGACCAGCCATTAATAGCGGGATATCAGGGCCAGCGGGGCCCATAACAGCACCCCCCTTGCCGCGGGGACAGCATTAGCGGGGCAGCCCCTTCTCGCACACAGTCTGCTGATTTATGGTTCAGCATCTCTAGCGGTGGCCCCATCAGCGGGGATCACTTGGCATGTACCAGCGGAGACCAGAGAAAAAATATTCAGAGGGGAGTTCGTAGATGTCTTTGACCTAATCAATGCGGGGTTAATCCCGGGCAAAAGCAGGACAGGGAAGGAAGGGGAGCTGAAACAGAAGAGAGTGTGGGTGGACTGGACTATTAAGAATTGGGTCACGGGGTTCACTATTTATGCGGCTATCATGGTCGAAAGGTATCCCCAAATGGCAGCTCAATTGATCAGTTACATTTCCATGATTCATGGGGCCGCTTCGGAATTCCCGGGAACGGGTTGGCTGCAGTACAACAACAAATTTAAGCAAATGAAAGCAGTCCACCCGGCAGTAGCTTGGGACCAGCGGGAGATAAACATTTGGCATGGGGTTTTCTATTCAACGGGGCCAGTTAACAAGACGATTCAGCCCTTTCGGGGTGACAGAGGGACGAGTGATAAAAAACGGGCCTGTTGGCAGTTCAATAAGAACGAGTGCAACAGGGGCACAGCATGCAAGTTCAAACATTTATGTTCCTTCTGCGGGAAGCTGGGACACCCAGAGAGTAAGTGTTACAAAAAAGGTGGAAGGCCACAAGAGCAGCCCACACAGAACCAACCCCAGACCAGGGGACGAGGTGCGCAAGCACCCTAAGCCATTGCCAACGCCCATACAGCACCATGTATTGACGCACCTTCTTAGTAAATACCACAGGATAGAAGAGGCTCAGTTCTTACATCAAGGTTTTAAATTTGGCTTTCGCATCCCATCCGATGCTACACCAGCAGCCACCCCACCGCGCAATCAACGTTCAGTCCTACGAAACCTGGAGGTGGCTAGACAAAAGATTAAGAAAGAGGTGTCCTTAGGGAGGGTGGCAGGCCCCTTCCAGCAGCTGCCTAGGCATGACTTAGTATGCTCACCCCTGGGTTTGGTACCTAAGAAAGAGGAAGGAGAATTCCGGTTGATCCACAACTTGTCAAGTCCCCCAGGGCTGTCAGTAAATGACAAACTTGATCCAGACCTATGCACGGTTTGTTACACTACCTTTGATGCGGCAATACAGAAGTTGCAGGGGCTGGGTGAGGGAGCGCTGATGGCGAAATCTGACATTGAGGCGGCCTTTCGCCTCTTGCCAGTTCATCCTGAGGACACCAGGCTTCTTGGTTTCACCTTTGAAGGAGAGTTCTACATGGACTTGTGCATGCCAATTGGTTGCTCTATCGCTTGCGCAGTGTTCGAAACGTTCAGCAGGTTTCTGGAATGGGCAGTGTAGGAAATAGTACCGTCAGCTGAGTTGGTGCATTATTTGGATGATTTCCTGTTTCTTGGGCCGCCGGGCTCGTCGGCGTGCAGGAAGGCCCTGCTGGGCTTCCAGCACCTGGCAGAAGCACTGGGGGTTCCCTTGGCTGCAGAAAAAACGGAGGGGCCGGCAACACGTTTAACTTTTCTTGGGATAGATATTGACACAGAGGAGGGAGTGTGCAGACTTCCCCAGGAGAAAGTAGCTTCTTTTGGGGCTGCTGTGGAGGCTTGTTTGACGGCGCGCAAAGTGACACTTCACCAATTGCAAATCCTGGTGAGCCAGCTTAATTTTGCACTCTGTGTGATACCTATGGGCCGGGTGTTTTCTAGAAGCATAGCAAGGGCAATGTCGGGTGTGAGGGCCAAACACCACCACACCAGGCTTTCTGCCGAAGTCAAAACCGATTTGGGGATATGGAAGGATTTTCTGGTAGACTTCAATGGAACGGTCATTTGGCAACAACACGGTCAGGCAAATGCGGAGTTAGAATTATTCACGGATGCGGCAGGCAGTGTAGGATTTGGAGCGGTTTTAGGTACCAGGTGGTGCATGCAGCATTGGCCGATTGAGTGGCCGGTTTCAGGGCTCACCCGCAACATCACCTTTCTTGAGCTATTCCCAATCATTGTGGCAGTACATTTGTGGGAAGCCTGTTTCCGGTCCAGGGAAGGCATGGCTTGGCAGTTCGGGCTGGACTGTTCCCATGAGGCACAGGGTCAGACTGATTTGCATATGGCCATGTCTGAACCGGGGTGGCAGAGTGGGCTAAAGAACGGTGATGGATCAAACCCAGATCTGTTGACTGGGTGTGAGTGTTTGATTGGTTCTGATGCTCCGTCCATCACCACCCACTTTTGTACCGCTTTGTTCGCCATAAGTTGGCAGGGTATGCTCAGACTTGAGTCCCTTCCTCACTTTGCCACTGGATTCAAGCAAGCCTGGCTGAAGACGGCTGAAGTGCCAGAAACCGGTCCTAGGAAGCTTGTTTCCGGTCCAGGGAAAGCATGGCTTGGCAGTTTGGGCTGGACTGTTCCCATGAGGCACAGAGTCAGACTGATTTGCATATGGCTATGTCTGAACTGGGGTGGCAGAGTGGGCTAAAGAACGGTGATGGATCAAACCTAGATCTGTTGACTGGGTGTGAGTGTTTGATTGGTTCTGATGCTCCGTCCATCACCACCCCCTTTTGTACCGCTTTGCTCGCCATAAGTTGGCAGGGTATGCTCAGACTTGAGTCCCTTGCTCACTTTGCCACTGGATTCAAGCAAGCCTGGCTGAAGACGGCTGAAATGCCAGAAACCGGTCCTAGGAAGCTTGTTTCCGGTCCAGGGAAGGCATGGCTTGGCAGTTCGTGCTGGACTGTTCCCATGAGGCACAGGGTCAGACTGATTTGCAAACGGCCATGTCTGAACTGGGGTGGCAGAGTGGGCTAAAGAACGGTGATGGATCAAACCCAGATCTGTTGACTGGGTGTGAGTGTTTGATTGGTTCTGATGCTCCGTCCATCACCACCCCCTTTTGTAACGCTTTGTTCGCCATAAGTTGGCAGGGTATGCTCAGACTTGAGTCCCTTGCTCACTTTGCCACTGGATTCAAGCAAGCCTGGCTGAAGACGGCTGAAATGCCAGAAACCGGTCCTAGGAAGCTTGTTTCCGGTCCAGGGAAGGCATGGCTTGGCAGTTTGGGCTGGACTGTTCCCATGAGGCACAGGGTCAGACTGATTTGCATATGGCCATGTCTGAACTGGGGTGGCAGAGTGGGCTAAAGAACGGTGATGGATCAAACCCAGATCTGTTGACTGGGTGTGAGTGTTTGATTGGGTCTGATGCTCCGTCCATCACCACCCCCTTTTGTACCGCTTTGTTCGCCATAAGTTGGCAGGGTATGCTCAGACTTGAGTCCCTTGCTCACTTTGCCACTGGATTCAAGCAAGCCTGGCTGAAGACGGCTGAAATGCCAGAAACCGGTCCTAGGAAGCTTGTTTCCGGTCCAGGGAAGGCATGGCTTGGCAGTTCGGGCTGGACTGTTCCCATGAGGCACAGGGTCAGACTGATTTGCATATGGCCATGTCTGAACTGGGGTGGCAGAGTGGGCTAAAGAACGGTGATGGATCAAACCCAGATCTGTTGACTGGGTGTGAGTGTTTGATTGGTTCTGATGCTCCGTCCATCACCACCCACTTTTGTACCGCTTTGTTCGCCATAAGTTGGCAGGGTATGCTCAGACTTGAGTCCCTTCCTCACTTTGCCACTGGATTCAAGCAAGCCTGGCTGAAGACGGCTGAAATGCCAGAAACCGGTCCTAGGAAGCTTGTTTCTGGTCCAGGGAAGGCATGGCTTGGCAGTTTGGGCTGGACTGTTCCCATGAGGCACAGGGTCAGACTGATTTGCATATGGCCATGTCTGAACTGGGGTGGCAGAGTGGGCTAAAGAACGGTGATGGATCAAACCTAGATCTGTTGACTGGGTGTGAGTGTTTGATTGGTTCTGATGCTCCGTCCATCACCACCCCCTTTTGTACCGCTTTGTTCGCCATAAGTTGGCAGGGTATGCTCAGACTTGAGTCCCTTGCTCACTTTGCCACTGGATTCAAGCAAGCCTGGCTGAAGACGGCTGAAATGCCAGAAACCGGTCCTAGGAAGCTTGTTTCCGGTCCAGGGAAGGCGTGGCTTGGCAGTTCGGGCTGGACTGTTCCCATGAGGCACAGGGTCAGACTGATTTGCATATGGCCATGTCTGAACTGGGGTGGCAGAGTGGGCTTAAGAACGGTGATGGATCAAACCCAGATCTGTTGACTGGGTATGAGTGTTTGATTGGTTCTGATGCTCCGTCCATCACCACCCCTTTTGTACCGCTTAGTACATTTGTGGGGTGACATGCTGGAAAACAAGCATATTATATTTTGGTCTGATAGCATGTCAGCAGTAATGGCCATCAATAATCAGAGAGCTACTTGCCCCTGGGTCCTGCGCCTGCTGAAAGAATTAGTGCTAGGATGTTTGCAGCGCAATGTATACTTTACAGCAAAACACGTGCCGGGAGTGGATAACTCAGTTGCTGACGCCCTGTCTCGTTTCAAGTTGACAGAGTTCCGCGCCAGATGGCCACAGGCAGACAAACAGATGACGAACTTCCCGGCGGGGTTATGGAAGCTTGGTGCCCCACAGCTCCCGAGTTGATAACTGCGTCATTGGCCCCCAAGACTAAGAGTATGTATGAGAAGTCGTGGCAGGCATGCCTGTCTACCATTGGGGGGTCGGAGGCGGTAGAGAGTTTGTCAACACAAAGTGTTCTGGTATTCATAGTAAGACAAAAAGAGGGCGGCAAATCGCTGTCCATGGTGAGGAGACAGTTATCAGCAATAGCCTTTTATGCAGGTCTGGGGGGGGTGGCAGACCCTACAAAGGACCCAAGAGTAAAAAGGGCAATGAGGGGGTGGGAACGTCTGGTGCCAGGGACAAAAGACAATAGGAGACCGATTGATGCTGGCAGATTTTCAAACATCTTAGAAGCATTACCGCAGATCTGCTTCTCTCCATATGAAACACGTTTGCTGAGACTAGCGTACTCATTAGCTTTCTTTGGGGCCTTCAGGGTGTCGGAATTACTCCCCGGGTCAAAGGCAGATAAGGAGGGAGGCTTACGCCTGGAGGATGTGATCTTAACCGGGAAAGCTATGAAGCTCAGAGTTCGGAGGTCCAAGACAGACCCGTTGGGCAAGGGGATGTGGGTCCAACTGGGGGCAGTGGCGGGGGCTACTTTTTGTCCGGTAACTCTGGCTCACGGGTTTTTCCAGATTAGACCGAGGGGGGTGGATCAGAGGGCACTGGTGCATGCGGATGGTACCCCCCTTACTAGATTTCAATTCACCAGGATATGCAAGAGAGCATTGGAAAATTTGGGGGTGGAAACGATGCACTTCACGTCTCATTCATTCCGCATCGGGGCAGCCACAACGGCGGCAGCTTTGGGCCTTCCGGGCGACACGATTAAGAGGGTGGGACGATGGAAGTCCTCATGTTTTGAACGTTACGTACGCCCTCACCTCGCATGAAGCCTGCCTCTCCCCCTTTTGCACCCCTCCCCCCCCATTCCCCCCAATGGCTGATTCTGTCTCCTTTGCAATTTTGATCCAGGTATCCCGGATCAGAGAACAAGGGTTTGTTGGTGCGGCCACTCCTTTATACACAGAGCAAGGCTCTTCTTCAGCAGAGCACGGAAAGGCAGATGGCTGGAGGGGGTCGACCACCATTGGGTAGGGGTCGGTGGACAGCGTCTAGCAGACGTGCCAAAGAACCTGCGGGATGCCATGGCCAGGGCCATGCCGGTCCCAGATGTGCTGGTGATTCATTCAGGTGGCAATGATATGATCCCAGCGGGAAGGAGGGGTGTTAAGGAAGCACTGTTCTTTACCCTGTCTGTGGTGAGGAACATGTTTCCGGACGCAAAAATATTTTGGTCGGAGGTGATCCCACGCCAAGTATGGGCTAATGAGGCGCTGGCTAGGGCTATCAATAAATCAGTGAAGAGGTTGAATCAGTCGGTGGCCGAAATCCTGAAGAAATCTCGCCTCAGTACCATTAGGCACAAACTAATACAAGTGACAAGTCTTGGGCTGTACGCACCCAATGGAGTGCACCTGTCACAGGCAGGGATGGAGTTGTTTGTACACACCATCTTGGGGGCTCTGGCGGTGGAAGTAGAAGGACCGAGGGGGGAGGGCAAGTCCGCCAGGGAGCGCCTCGTCCTGTGGTGGGGTCCTGGACAAGAGACATGTCAGGGACTCCGGTTGGCGGCGGCTGCTTGGCCCCAGAACAGGGCGCGCAGCCTATTGTGGGCTCCGGGCTGGCGGGAGAGGGGGCTGACCTGGTGGTGGCCCTGGACTCTCTAGCCCTACCCAGGAAGCCGGTGCTAGTTATCAGCAGTGATTAAACTACCTGCGGCTCTGTTGGCCGGTGGGCGGTCAGCACTAAAGAGAGCAGGGTATCTTGGTTGGGGCCTGCTGGCACAACCCGCGGTAAACGCCCTGTGGAGAGTCAAATGTAAATATAAATGTACAGATGAAAATATATAACCTGCTGGCGTGCTGTGGTGTATTGAATAAAGGAATAATAAAGTTGTTGAAGAGATTAACATTGAGTGAAAAAGTTAAACTGATGGTAGCATTTTAAAATTAATAAAGACTACGCTGAGAAGACCAAATACAGTCTGACGTGTCATCAATGGGGATATTCCACACGACAAGGGTGGGGGAAGGACGAAGGTGAGGTGAATTGCACATTGTCTGCCAACTATGACGAGCACCAACCCACATAGGGGGCGTGGTGCCTTTAGTGGCAGCAAGTTAGGAACTCTTCCGGGTTAAGTTACCCGGAAGAGTTTGATCGTCGTAGACCCAGGAAGTGCGTGACGGGCAGGAAACTGGCAGGGGGTTTAAGAACCCAGGGGCAAGGTTGAACCCCCTCTTTGTCCTCTCTCCACGTGGTCGGCGACATCGGGGCGTCGCGAAGTTACCCACCCACTCATCCCTAAGCTCAGAGTTTTGGTTAGGTGGGGTCCTGGACAAGAGACATGTCAGGGACTCCGGTTGGCGGCGGCGGCTGCTTGGCCCCAGAACAGGGCGCGCAGCCTATTGTGGGCTCCGGGCTGGCGGGAGAGGGGGCTGACCTGCTGGTGGCCCTGGACTCTCTGGCCCTACCCAGGAAGCCGGTGCTAGTTATCAGCAGTGATGAAACTACCTGCGGCTCTGTTGGCCGGTGGGCGGTCAGCACTAAAGAGAGCAGGGTATCTTGGTTGGGGCCTGCTGGCACAACCCGCGGCAAACGCCCTGTGGAGAGTCAAATGTAAATATAAATGTACAGATGAAAATATATAACCTGATATCTTATTGGCGTGCTGTGGTGTATTGAATAAAGCAATAATAAAGTTGTTGAAGAGATTAACATTGAGTGAAAAAGTTAAACTGGTGGTAGCATTTTAAAATTAATAAAGACTACGCTGAGAAGACCAAATACAGTCTGACGTGTCTTAAGTGGAGATATTCCACACGACAAGGGTGGGGGAAGGACGAAGGTGAGGTGAATTGCACATTGTCTGCCAACTATGGACAAGCCACGACCCTTATTCTCTATCCAGTGCCCTCAGCCCTGCCCCCACAACAGCTGGTGAACTGTTCCACCTCCAAAAACACTGCATGCGCTGACGTTGCTGTATGCATCGGAGTACTGGCATTATATAAAAGTGAAACATATTGGTTTTTTCAACACCTGCTTTTCTGCGACAGTACTGAATTAAGATGCACTTGCTGTTAGACACAGAGACGATCGTTTTTTTCAGTTCATTCTTACAGTGTTAAAAGTTAAACTCCACGCCCTAGAATGCAATACGAAGTTTCCAAAGTAGCTGAAGCTGTCAAACACATAATGCGGAAAAGGGGCAGGTAGGCCCTGGGTTCATTCCATTATTCAAGTGTTTCCTGGGACAAAGCTGCGGTGCGGTCACACGTGATTAGGGGGCAGGAGGGGAGGGGCTACGTGCCAAAATAAAAGGAATCATCTAGTCTGCACGTGACGCTCACCATCCGATTCTTGTGAGAGGAACTTTGCCTTCCAGCTTATAGTGCGCTCGTGTGATTTGCAAAGCTCAGCACTTCCAGGTGGTGGAAAGTGCCGCGTAGTGCTTTCATCATCTCATATCATATATCATATCACATCATAGAAGTGTTACTGGCGTGCAACACCTATAAAATGCGTAAACAGCAGAAACTAACAACGCGCCTTTGGCATGTGCTTTGCAGAGTGTTTCCCTGGGGATCAGACACACTACATTTCCAAACTGTATGTTTATCAAATTCGCACTGGCACTTCACCCTGAACTAAGGGAATAAAGAAAAGAAAGTGTATATGCATGAACCCCTGATCACTGCTCTGGGCCTGCTCTGAGGCAGAGAGGGGTAGTGCTATTGTCTCACTGAGATGTGCTCCATTCACTTCGCCCATCTTAACTTGCAAATAATTCTGAAGTCCGTCAACAGGCTCAAGTTTTGTAACGTGAATTAAACTAACATGGTGAACCTGCTCTTGAAGCAATCTGGAAATCATCCTTAACTCACCAGGAGTCATTACATCTTGTTAATGCTTGTGACATAATCAGATAGTCATTTTCAAATCATCAGGAACAATCGCCCCCATTTTCAAATTTTCTTTAAATCATGAGGAACGCCCCAGGAAGTTCAGGTGTTGGTAGACCAGCAAGAAAAATAGGGGGATATTTACAAACCCCTTTGTGTCGCTCTTGCACCTCGCAAGAGCGACGCAACTTCAAAATGAGATTTATGAAGCTACGCAAGGCCACCTTGAGGGGCCCTGCGTGACTTCATAAATCTTGAGTAATGCAAAGTAATGCGCAAATTGCTTTGTTGCATTACTCTGCGCCAGGGAGACGTTTCCATGGGCGTTGCATGGGCGTTCCCACGGAACATCCATGAACTTTGATGCATTCCCAGATTTTCCAGAAGTGGTAAACCTGGGAATGCGCCAAACACCTATGCCTCCCTAGGTGAGGCTTAATAAGGAGAAATAACTTTATTTCTCCTTTTATTTTTATTTATTTTATTTTTCTCTTTCTATGGAATTAGGGAAAAGCGTCAGGGGGTTGTTTTTGTGCAGGAAGGTGCCCCTTCGTGCTCAAAAACAATCCTCCATCCAATGGAGGCACCGTTGCACCATGGTGCCTGGGTGCCTGCACTGGCGTCAGGCAGACAAAATTTCACCAGGTCAGGGAAAAAGGCAGGAATGTGCTATATTGACCCAAATACAGCGCTTTCCTGCCCTTTCCCCGTAATGCAGTGCAGAGCAGCAATGTGACTTGCTGTGCAGCACTACATGACCTGGCCATAAATAGAGCCCTAACTTTCTTCTTCCTATTCTGAAAGCGCCCCAGGGGTTGTATTACATGCATGGTTTACGATAAGGCATGGTTTTAACTGGGTGTGGCGTGTGCAGACTGGAACAGTGTACCTTCAGTGGCGGCTGCTATCAGGGAAAAGTGGTGAGGCAGCACGGGGAATAATAATAAACAAAAATAAAATAAAACATACCTGCCGCCCACCACGTCAGTGCTCTTCAGTTCCTGATGCACAGGCTCCAAGACTCCGCAGCGCCAATCCAGACACTGCTGTCATGCTGGTATTGCCCACCATGAGCGATGCACCGGGATTGGGAGCAGGCTGGTTTTACTCTCCAACAGGGACTGGTCTCCATACAACAGCCTGGAGATATCTAAGCGCGCATGTTGGTTTGGTCATCCAAGACAGCCAGCCAAACCGACAAACGCACTTGCAGTGCCCTGTGCCCATCACTGTTCCTGCTGCTGTCAGAGGATGGGTCCACCCTGAAGACTCATCTCTGGCTCTGTCATGTAAAGTAAAATTATAATAAAGCAGTTTATTAATTGCTTTATTATCATTTTATTTTACATGTTTTCATCTGCTGGCTCCAGCAGTGGGGCAATGCTCCTTCATCATAACAGAGGGGCTGCTCCTGTGTACCTTATTGCAATTAATGCTCTTTGCAGAGTGCAGTCACAAACTTCCACCTGCACTTTGAACAGCACATTAGTGAAAGGCAGGTTGGTGTTTTGAAGTATCCAGGCTATCTTTCACTGCAGGCTGAACCCACCTCGGGACGTTCAGGGAGGTCCTTGGGATCACTAAGAGTGTGCCACCTTTTTGTACTGTGCAGTCAGTGCTCCTCCTTATAGACTCTGTGCCCACATCTATAAAAAGGCATGGCCAAAAGGGCAAATGTGGTCATGCCCCCTTGGAGTCATAGCAGCACACATGGCTAGCCATTTAACAGAAGATGCTGTGAAAGCATCTGTGATTCATGGCGTTATACATAGTGCCCTAGGTGAGCAAAAATGTGCGCGCATGCACATTGCATTTCTGGCACCATGTATAATGCAGCCTCAGATGTTCATTCTGTTCCAGGACATGATGGCTTAATAACAGCTTAAGAATTAGGCAAAGATATATTTTTGGACCATCTATTTAGTGTATAGAAGTTACACAAATGTAGAAAGCAACTAAAATTTCTGCCCAGGCATATTGGAGACCGACTTGAACGCAGCACAGCTCCTCCAGTGTGGCATGTGGGGTCATGCCCCATTGGAGGATCAGAGTGATAGAAGGAAATTAGTAGGTCTGTGCGAAATTACAATTAGAGGTGGTCGTCCATGTAACAAAGCACCCAGGACAGGGCCCGTAGGCCTGGGGAGGTCTCCCCTGCTTGGCTGGGTTCAGAAGCTCAGACCAGGGCCTGGGTCAGAGCTCCGGCTGGCTATGTGGTGTAAGCCCCTGACCCTGGGCTATGTTCTTTGGACCACCATGTCTCAAAGTGCCCGGGACGGGGTCTTCCAGTCCTTAGGAGTTCTCCCTTGCTTGGCTGAGGTAAGAAGCCCTTATCAGGCCCTGGGTCAGAGCTACAGATGGCCCTGTGATGGAAGCCCCCCGTCTCTGGCCCACCCTGTCTCAAAGCACCATGGAGATCTCACCTGCTTGGCCTGGATGAGAAGCTCTGACTGGGCAACAGGTCAGAGCTCCAGATGGCCATGGAATGGAAGCCACCAGCCTGGACTCAGTTCTCCTGCCTGCCATATCTCAAACTGAATGGGATGGGGGTCCCGTAGGCCCTGGGAGGTCTCCCCTGCTTGTCCTGGATAAAAACATGTAACTGGTTCAGGGTCAGAGCTCTGGCTGGCCTTGGGTAGAGGCCCTCGGCTATGGCTCTGTTCTCTGACCAGCTGAGTCTCAAAGCACCCACGACGGGGTGTCCCCTGATAGGTTGGGCTCGGAAGTTGTGACCAGGCCTTGCGTTAGAGTTCCATGAGCTCCCCACCCCCACAGCCTCGTACCTGAGGCCCAGCTTAGGTTCTAAGAACCCATCCTACAGAATCCATGACCCGTACAAGGGCAAGTGGAGTCTTTGTCATAATACACGTACTACCAGATGGCTGTTCTTCAAGCCCAGCCATCTGGTCGCTCCAAGCCGAGACATCTGGTTGCACCATAGGAATGCATGGCACACCCAGACAGCTGCATAGCCCGTCTGCGCCTGTCAGCATCCCGGAAGCGGCTGCTTGCCGGGTCATAGGACAGGAGGTCAGATTATGCTTCACTGGGGTGGCTTTATGGGCCCTTGATTCCCACACCTGTCTCTCTCAAGGTAATTTGGATGTTCTTGTTGGCAGCAAAAAAGTGTGCCCGACTTGCGGCTCTATGCTGGGTCTGGGACTTGTTACCTCCGCCCAAGTCAGCACACCTTCTCATCGACCAATGAGGCCCCCCCCCCCCCATTGTTGCAGCTTTGATTAATGTTCGATCACTTAGGAAACATCACACAGAGGTTTTTGATCTCCTTGACTACGGATCTTTAGGCCTACTGTTCATTACGGAGTCCTGGCTCGATTCCACGTCAGACCCCGTTGTTACCCTTGCCATGCCTGAGGGATACAAAATTGCTAGAGCTGACCGCCCAGAAGGGAAGGGGGGCGGCGTGGCCATTTTTAACAAGAACACGTGGGATCTACGCAGGGGGGATGTTGCCTTCTGGGGAGGCGGTGAGGCCCTCGATTTTAGTATTCGCTTTTCAGACCACTTTACTCTGGGAGGCTCCTTTATCTACAGGCCCCCTGGTCCGGTGGGACCTTTCTTACAGGCCTGTGAGGACGCCATAGCTCCCAGGGCGCTGAGATTCTCCCACTACGTTGTCCTAGGGGATCACAATATCCATCTTGATCAGGCTGAGGCTAAGGACTCGTGTGACTTGACATTCTACATTTGGCCTAACTGGACCAGTGGGTTAGTCTCCCTACCCATCAGGCTGGCCATATACTGGACCCAATTTGCACCAACTTCCCCATTTTGATCAGAGAACCATGCCCGGTTTCTTAGTCTGACCACTTCGTGACATACTTCTCGTGGAAAGTGACGAATGCCGAGCCCTCAGCGCGTTCATTCGGCAAACTTGCCTTTGAAAAAATTGACCCACGTGGGTTCAACCAAGTCCTGGAAACCTCCAGACCTATCTTCTCGGGTGACCTTGAAGACCGACTTGATGGTTTTACCAGCTGGGTCACTAAGACAGTTGACATACTCGCCCTGCAGTGCTCTCCTAGGTTGTCTAGGGAATCTCCTTCTAAACGTTGTTTCAGCTCTGAGTTTAAAGCACTCAAACACGAATGTAAGATTCTTGAGCGAGCCTGGCGTCGCAGTGATTACTGCCCTGCAGCCAAGCTGAAGCTCAGAATCAAACAGAAAGTCTATTATGAGGCCGTAACTCTGGCCAAAAGGCAATTCTATTTAAACCATATTGACTCTGGTAAAAACGTTAAAGACATTTTTGAGATTGTTTAGAGCTTTACTTCTCCTTCGGCTCCAGCTAGCGCGTCATCATCCTCAGTCACCTGGTGCGATACTCTCTCGAATTTCTTCTTGGATAAGATCCGCACTATTCAGGCGGCTTTCTCGCCCGGTGACAATGGGACCGTGGCAACTGTTTTGCCTTCACCTGTTGGCGCCGAACACCTCTTGGATGCTTTTAAGCCAGTGGATTTGCCTGACTCTCTTAAAATCCTTAAGAGTTAAAAATCTGTCTCCCCCTCTGACCCTTGCCCTGCTAGACTGCTAGCAGCAGCAGCAGAGACGATTAACGCAGAGGTGAACAGCATTATCAATCTGTCCCTCCAGAGAGCCTATGTACCAGTGGCCTGGAAGCAGGCCAAGATTCTGCCACTTTTAAGAAAAGCCGTCACTAGACCCTCTCATTCCAGGGAACTACTGTCCCGTTTCCCTTTTACCTGTCCTGGCCAAGGTGTGCGAGAAGGTTGTCAACAAACAACTCACCTCGTTCGTTGAGAGGAAAGGCATTCTGCATCCGGCACAGTCAGGGTTCCGGGCTTCCCACAGCACAGAATCGGTCCTGGTGGAGGTCATGGAGGCCATCCGGGAGTATCTGGACGCCGGCGGGAGGGCAGCATTAATTCTGCTTGACCTCTCGGCGTCGTTCGACACGGTCCCGCACTCTCTTCTCCTTTCGCAACTTACCAGGATCTGTGTGTCGGGTACTGCCTGGAATTGGCTTAGTCCTTCTTATAAGGATGGGCCTAGCAGATTTGGATTCCTCCGTCCACCACCTCTCTATAGTCTGTCACTACGGGAGTTCCCCAGTGGTCATCCCTTAGTCCCCTTCTCTTTAACATTTATGTGACACCTTTAGTCTATCTGGCCAAGAGCCAGGGGGCCAAGGTGAGGGCCTACACCGATGACACCCAGCTGCTCTTTACTTGGGACGATAACGATGATTCAGTCTCCTCGGTTCACCACTGTCTCTCTTCCATTTTTAAATGGCTAGCGGCTGCACAATTAAAGTGTAATGAGGAGAAGTCAGAGATTCTCCTCTTTGGGAAATTCCCTCCTAACTTCCGGGAATCTTTTTGGCCTCCTGAGTTCCTCTTGCCCACCTCTGTAGGGAAGCCTGCCAAGAATTTGGGGGGGGTGGTTTGACAAGAGCCTCTCCTTCTCATTCCATATCAAGAAGCTGTTTTGGTCTCCTTAAGACTCCTAAGAAGTTCTTCCCTCTCCTTCCCCAGGCAGCGAGAGAAATGGTCACCTGTGCACTTATTCTGTCCCGGCTAGATAATGCCAATGTTCTCTACATTGGCATTCCGGGCTACCTGCTAAAAAAAGCTCCCGGTGGTCCAAAATGCGGCAGCCAGACTTCCTTTGGGTATCTTCGCCAGGAACAGCATGCAACATCACCTACACTCACTACACTGGCTTCCCGTGGAGGAATGGGTGAAGTACAAATCGTTGGTTCTGGCTCACCGCGCTCTTCATGGCCTCGGCCCATTCTATCTACAAAAACGGTTCTCCATCTATGTTCCATCTAGACAGTTGCGCTCTATGTCCATTCAACTTTCTCAGGCTCCCCGATTCACATACCAGAGGCTAGGAGGCAGCTTGTTGGCAAGGAAGGCTGCTGTTGCTTGGAACGCACTGCCCCTTGCCTTACGCAACATCCAGGACCCAGCAGTATTTAAGAAAAACTTGTAAACACACCTTTTCGCTTAAACAGACACCTTCATCCTTTCTGGCATCGCGCTGGGACACTCATGAGTATCCGTGCGTGTTATAAATCAAAATAACATAACATAACATGGCACATAACATGGCAGTCCCTATGAGGGATCATCTGACTCGCCTTTGTGAAGAGCAGTGTGCCCAGGAATGGGTATGCCAGAGAGAGTCCCAAGCCTCGGAAAAGTTGTGGATCTGGTGTTATGTTACAATTTGTAGAGCGTGACTAGTTACCCGTGAGGGTATCCAGGCGCTGGGTAGGGTAGGCTTGATGGGAAGGAGGAGATCATGCCTGTTTCAACTGGTAGAGCTAGGTCTTGAGGTGCCTTCAGAAGTCCATAAGGGAGAGGGAGGTTCTGAGGTGTTGCAGGAGGTTGTTCTAGGTCTTGGCTGCGAGGTATGAGAAATAGCATCCTTCACTTCTTTTCTTCTTGATGCAAGGGAGGTGTGCTCTTGCCTGAGAAACAGATTGAGGGTGTCTGGTGGGTTGGTAGAAGTTGAGGCGATGGTTGAGGTAAGCTGGTCCGGTGTTGTGGAGAGTTTTGTAGGCGTGGGTGAATAGCTTGAACTTGTATCTTTCCTGAACTGGGAGCCAGCGGAGATTGTTGAGGTGTGGAGAGATGTGGTTATTTCGGGGGATTTTCAGGATGAGTCTGGTGGCAGCGTTCTTGGTTGGTTGGACTCGGAGTAGGACATGGGCTAGGATTCTCATATAGAGGGCCAAGTAAAGCTGCTCACTATCCCCACTGTTGCATAATATTGCCATGGACCCTATAATATGTGATCTTCAGAACAACCGCAAGGGCTTTACATTTGACTGAGATGGACTTATTAAGCAAATCACTGCTTTAGCATTTGCGGATGATGAGCCCTTCTCAGTAACACATGGGATGGCTTGAATATTAACTTGAACATCATTGAAAAATTCAGCAAAACAACAGGCCTAAAACTAAGGGCCATATTTATGGCCAAGTCACGCAGAGCAGCGCAGCAAGTCACCTTGCTGCGCTGCACTGTGTGACAGGGAAAGAGCAGAAAAGCGCCATATTTAAAAGAGTAAGATGCATTCATGTATTTTCCCCTGAGTTGGCGCAGTTTTGGTTTCTTAGTGCCAACGCAGGCACCCTTGCACCATGGTGCAAGGATGCTTGTGTTGCATGCAGGATTGCTTTTGTGCAGGAAAGTGCCCCTTCGTGAACAAAAACAATCCTGCACAAAAAAACAATCCTGAGAAGCATATTCTTCAATCTATGTGTGCTGCATAATGCAGCACACATAGAATTAGAAAGTAACAAGGAAAAATCAAATTATTTCTCCTCGTTATGCCACTCCTGGGGAGGCATATCTTTTTGGCCCATTCCCAGATTTACTAGTTCTGGTAAAACTGTTAATGTGTCAAAAACCATGGGCGTTGCGTGGGAACACCCATGGAACGCTTCCCTAGAGCAGAGTAAGGCAATGCAGAAATTTGTGCTGCGTTGCTTTACTTGAGATGTATGAAGCCACTCAAAGCCACGCAAAGTGGCCTTGCATAGCTTCATAAATCTCATTTTCAGTTGGGGTCACGCATGTGCCACATTGCATGGTGCAAGTGAGACAGAACCGGGGTAATAAATATGGTCCTGAATGTCAAAAAGACATATGGGATTTTCCTAAGTCATCACAAATACAAAATTCTGGTGAATAATTAAAAACCACGGCAATTTGAAAAAACAGATTTAGATTACATACATTCTGGTGACAGTGAGAGGTCCCTCAGATTGAACATTGATTCTCACAAAGGTCATACAAAAAACATCAAAATAAATTAGGTACTAACAGAATGGGCTACACAACTTGACAGTCTCCCACTCAAACCCAAACTTTGTCAATAACTCTTTCCCAACAAGTCATTCAAACTGGAAATTGTAGGAACTGAAGGAAAAACTCACTGAACAAGACAAGACAATGAAGAAATATGTTAAGGACTATCTCCACCTGCCTGCTTTCACATGTGATGGTGTGTTGTACTCAAAAAGATCAATTGATGGCTTAGGTATACCAAAGATGAGTACAACTACGGAAATGAACAAAGTGAGTAATCTATTGTGTCTTAGAGAAACTTCAGACTTGTGCATTGCTTACTCTTCTATGTACACTGGAGATATTATAAACAGTAACACTGATAACATTATCAAAACTCACAACCTAAGCCTCACTGTATGAAAAATATTTGTTAAAATGTTTCATAATCTACATACCTATAATCAGTACAGCTCACCATATGCTAATCATTGCTAATCAAACTCTGCTCTGCACAGGACATTTGCATTCGGAAGATACAAAAGTGCAGTAAGAAATAGAAAACATTACATTTGTAGACAGGTACTTGAGGGTGATATGTGATTCAAGTTTCTGTGACGGCAACTTGAAGTGTAGTTGCACTCTTGATCAATCTTTGCATTATTGGAAGCAGGACCGATTTGACTCAGATGGGCACTAATAACACAGAATGAGCAACCATGCAGCGGTACAAGAATTCCTTGTCATCTAATTAGTGACACACACAAATGGATGAACAAATATTGATTTTTCACTTACCCAGTGAGGCGGGGAGTTAACGCTTCTGTCTCCAAGTGCCCTGTTCCTGTGGGATGCAACCTGCTCCCGGGACAGTGGGAGGTGGGGTGTTTGACTGGGGCAGTACACCAGTCAAATGATATTGGAAGTGTCCTAAGGCGAGTTAAGGAAGGAAAGAAACCTCCCACAGAGCAGAAGGGCAAAAGCTTGCTAGATCTTGATTTTCGGTATGAATACAGACCTTGAAAGCAGGGCCTCGCGATTTTTCTGACATTTTGGGTTTCAAGCCGGTGGTGTCAGAAAAGTTAACTCAGGGAAAACTGGCTTGTGCGGGCCAAGCATTATTCAAGAGAGTGAACTGGGTTTAGACCATCGTGATAAACGTTAATTTTACCCTTCGTATGATGTGTAAAGCCATGGCTTTAGCCTGGGAGCTCCAGTCTCGACAGGCTGAAGTGTAAGCCAGGTGCATAGTCTCTTAAGGGTAGCGTGGCGTCCGACCCACAAGGACTTGGAAGGTTTCAAGATGTCCACCAGCAGTTTGCCGGTACTCTGTGAAGAATATTGCTTAAACTTGAAATGTATTTTAATATACACAAGCAGGAGCCCACACACTACACATCTGAGCCTCAATAACCCCTTCACCCAGGGACCAGTGGTCGAGAACCCCGAGATAGGCTCCTATCATGCAAGGACCAAACCAACGACCACATACATGCAGGTAAGCTTTTCTATAGGAGTAGAGTAATAAACACACAATGAAACTGTAGCTGTCCCGAAAGTGCAACTGTAAGTTGTGCATACAAGCAATAAATAGATAGAAATGAAAACTTAGAAAGAAAAAAAGTTTCTTACCGTAAGTAATGTCAGTACTAAAACCGAGTCTCCTCTCATCATTAACTGATCCTCACAATATAAGAGGGAGGAGACAGGCACCTGGGTGACACGCCAACCACACGGCATCCCTAGCAAGCTGTACTTGTCCCTACTCATTCTGCTGACTCCACCTGGATACTGGTGCGAGGCCTTCAGGAGAACTACATCTTGAAGCACTCTGCCTCCAAACACATGGGAGAACTAACAACAGCCATGCAGACCACTGCTAACTGAAACTGGAACCAGCCCTGAGGTGCTCCCAAAGAGGAAGTGAAGCACTCAGAAGACATTGGGATAAACTGGTACGACTACAGATGAGGGATTTTGCGTGTGCATGTGAGCTTGTGGATAACATTGTGTGTGTATTGTGGTGGTATCCCTAACATGTTAGGTCTACGCTGGCACTAATGGGCTGATCTTGTGATTGGATAGGCAGAGGTGGCTGATATCTGGCAATCACTCTTGTTAAGTGTTGGACTCTATATCAAAGGGTGGGAAGTTTTGGAATAGGGTGTGAATCTCTTGCTTCCGGTGGGTATTCTTTACATCTTGTGCACATACTTGGCGTAAGGTGGCCACCCATAGCATAGGGTGCGCATTCTTGTAATAGAGCGACCATCTCTGCCATAGAGTAAGTGATTCAAGATATCTGGTGCCCCCATGCATAATATGGTTACCCCAAGCAAAAGGGTCATTTTTGCCATGGGGTAGAAACACTGGCAAAAGCTGGAGTGTGTTGTTGACATATGGTAGAAGCCCTTAGCATGGGGTTGGCGTTACTGTATAGGGTAGGCATCCCTGACGCACCGTTGGTACTCTTGGCATATAATGGCTTTTGAACACCATAATAGTAGTCCTGGTTCATGGAGGGTATCCTTGACACATGTTCGCATCCCTGGCAAAAAATGAGTCTCATGATGCTTGAGCATGCTGCACATGTTGGGCAATTGTAAATGTGAATACTCAATTAAACTGATATTTGGGGCACCAGCTTGTTTATTTTAATTAAAAACTTGCATTTCAGGGCAAAAGGTTTCAATTTTCAAAAAATGGCAGACTGCGGTTTGAGGAAAAACTAGTTTATGTACCAACAATTAAAAAAAACAATAACTGAGGGCAAAATGTGTTTCTTCTCATATAATCAAATCAAGATACTTCTTTAATTAAAACGAGTAAGTACGCGAGTAATCTTTATTTGCTTGACTCATTAAAAACATTGCAATATAGAGGAAAAAAAATGGCAGTCAGAAACACAAATTAAATAGCATAATTTATATCTTACATTGCAATTTACACATGTACCAGTATGAGAGTTGCATGTTGATTTCGATTAAGACATATAGCTAAAATGATAAAAGAATACATTTAAAAATTGATTCATAAACAATGAAACTAAATTTATCGGCTGCGCATAATTAAAACCATATATACCAATGTTTTAAAACAGGTTTTATTGCAAGACAAACTGGTAGCTCATTATGATAACTTCTCTGGGCTCCAGAATCTACCTGGGCCGGCCCACAATGGCATTACTTTATTTCTATCCCCAATGATCTGGCAACAGATTAAAGATCTCTCCAACGGCATGAAACATGGAACCTTCTGACCTGCCTTGGATAACGTGCAACTTCATTGTTCATTAAGCTTAGCAAAACCTATTAGTGAAATCAAACCCCCCCTTTCAGTGGAGCAACGGGAAATAAAGCAAGTGCTCCCAATGGGCAGCTGGGCCAACTTTAGGATGTGTGTAGCATGGAGATGTAAATGTAAATTGATACTTGTATAGCGCACTACTAACCCGCAAGGGTCTCAAGGCGCTTGTACAATTACCACTGTGGAACCCATCCTGGCTTTCCCTGTGAGGCGTCCACTCCTGGGCACCCCCAAGGTGGAGGCCAGGCATCCTTAGCGTTGTGGGGGCCATTGTGGAGATTAAGCAAGCTATTGCCCAGAGTTGCAGAGTGGGACTCCATGATTGGAATGGCACCGAGGCAAGAATTATCAGGTCCGTGGAATTTTTGAGCCCAAGACCCACCGAGGTGGGGAATTGAACCCTGGTCCCGTGCTAGACCTCTGCATCAGGGTCTGCCGGTCTAATCATTGAGCCACACTTCTCCACAGAGATTGACTTTGTTGCTTCTGACAGTCCTGTGTAAAGTTCAGCATGTGAAGTGCTTTGGTGCTGTTCAGGTGCCAAGAGCTGATGTTTGCTGCTTCCTCCGTTTGCCTGCAGTTGCCGTTCTTGTTTGCCGCAGCTGATTAATCTAATGTTGGCAATAATACGAAATCTGACAAGGCAGCAATTGAGTGTTACATCTTTGCCTGCAAAACATGCTTTTACTGCCTGTCTACATCTTCACATTCCCTTAGCATTGAAGAGGGACCGAAACAGGGCTCTACCCTCGCACCTAAGATTTTCACACATGCAAAGTATATGTATCAAGTCCTCTCTTTCTGCCCCACACAGGCAACAGGCGATTGTTGTCACTGGGAGTTTCAATGGTGGCAAATGGAACAGGGATGGTAGAATGCCAAGTTGATACAGTAGATAGCTCTCCTTCGTGGTTTTAGTGAACCCTCCATCTAGGTAGGACTGTGGAACTGCCTTGGTGTAACTTTGAGAGTAAATTATCCATGTGCCATCTCCGTCAATGAGGCTTTATCCTCTGCCGAGGAGACTTTTTAAACAGTTTGCTTAACCAGCTGTTTAAAGCTGTCTTGTGATTCTGAAGCTTCCCAGAGGCCCCGCAGACCTAGTTGATCAATTGAAACTTGCATATAAGGACCTTGCTGCACTTTTCTCCTTAGACACCAATTTGGCCCACAAAAGAGCATTTAGGATGCCTGACTTCTGCTCTCCTGATCTTGTACCAGCTTTTCATGTAATCTCCTCTATGTGCCAGCTCATGCCTCTGTATACCAAATTCCAGTCCTATATGGGCGGGTGACGTGTATATGGGGAGATCTTTGTAAACTGCAGCGCGAGGGTGCAGGTCACTCACTCGGACATCGCAGAGGAGTTAGAGGGGCCAGACGCTCTCATCCCTGTGCAGGGACGGCTGCAGCTTGTGTCTCCGGCCGCCGCTGCCATTGTATGTTTGCCTCTACACGTTGGGGAGCACAGGACTACGGCTCCCAGGATCCCTGAAGACTCCGCCCCCACCCGCAGGCACTTCCGCGCCCGGAGGCGCTAAATTCGAACGGCTCCCTCCGCGTCGCGGGACGCGCGCGGGCGGCGCCGGGCTAAGCCCGGGCAAAGGGCGGGCCGTCTGTGGCCGTCCGGGGCTGGACGAGGCTGGGCTGGGCCACCTCTCTTTCAGCAGCTTCACACGTTTGTGGGGTTTGTTTGTTGCACCACTTAGTTGGTTGTTACGTTGTGTGCTGCCAAGGTTTTATTTCATGCTGTGATAACTGTGTTCATATTTGCTGTAGGTATTTCGTAGCAGTGTAAGCTATGGCGAAAATGTTTAATAAGGGTTCTATAGTGGGGGGGTCAGGGACCTTAGACGCCTTTTTAAAAAAAGCTGAAAATGCCGTGTCTAAAGAGATTGAAATTGTGGAAAGACGGTTATCTTTAGAGCCTCCTACCCAGCTTAATTCAGCTGTTCTTACGCAGGCTACCCACTCTATTTCTTCCGGGCCTGCATTAGAGACTTGTCATTCCAGTGTCCAATTTCCGATGAATGTCTCTAGTCCTTCTTTCTCCCCCCCAGCCTCACGCACTAGGCAGTTAAAGACCTCTTCTGTTGCCCCTGTTAAAGTTCCAAAGGGAAAGAGAAAAGCTACTCATGCCCCCTATGGAAATCGTCAACATGCTAAACAACCTAGGAATAAAGGTTTGGGTCAAGGGTTGGCCCATCCGGTGGGTAGTCCAGTGGTTGAGGTAACTCCTTCTAAGGGAAGTGGGCTTACTGAGCATGGGGCTCAAGGGGACGTAGCTACTATGAGGGACATTCCAGCTGACTTGATTAAGCTGTTGGACGTGCAACTGAGGGTAATTATGTCGCCAGTCTTGGACCGACTTAGTAGGATTGACGACAGACTTACTTTGATTGAACGTCATATTGCTGGTCAAGGTGCTCTGTCGTTAAGGCCTAAGCCTTCTGATTTACTTCCCTTAGGTGAAGTCACCTCTAGAGTATCTGAATTGGTCGACTCTATGTTCATTCCTGTTACGGGCCCTATAATCCCCTTACCATCTGATCGGGGATCAAATGGTGTTAGTCCAGGGCCGAGGGGTCACACTGAAAGACGGAGTACACGGGGGGAATCTACACATAAAGAGCGTCCACTGCACTTGCCACCGGAGGCTTGTCCATATACGGTTATTTTGGCAAATGTCCCGAAAATTTGTGATGGTAAGGAGGAACATTGGTCCTCCTTGAAAAATAAAGCCCTTCATTTTTTGTCTGGGAAGACAGTCTTGGGGAGTCACCTTTTTGATTGTTTTAAAATGGTAAGAAGGGTACCCTGGGTGGGGAAGTCTATTAAGACTCTGAAGGGTGACTGTGTTATTGTGAATTTTAGTTCCCCTGATATCGTTGATAACATTTTAAGACAAGCAGGGTCTATTAGAATCCAACAAGACTATGTTAATGTCCTTCCATTGGGCTTTTTTTATCCACCACCCTTTTCGGGGCATGTTAGATTGAGAGAGCGCCCCTTTCAGCAAGCACCTGAAAGTAATTTACTGCTATTGAGTAACAGATTCGAAGTTTTTGGTACTTTAGATGCTAATGACTGACTCAGGGTTGGTGGAGTTCACACCCATAATGACGTTTTTAGTTCTGTGCCTTCCAATTCCTTTGGGTCTTTACCTCCCAGGACACCTGTTGTGGATAACACTGGTAAATGTTCTGCTTTAACAGTTGAAATCTTACCTTTACAGTCAGAGGCAGTTATAAGTGTCACACAAAGACGCCCTGAGGAAGATTCTGTAGTTAGGAGTGGATTAGTTCCAACCCTTAACTCTGATAATTTGGGTGTTGAATTGCCTTCTAATGGAGTAGAGCAAGTGTGCATAGTGGACACCCCAGCAACAGACTCAATTACTGTCCTATCATGGAATATTGCTGGTCTTCGCTCCAAACGAGGTGATCAAAATTGGAGGGCTTTTCTTTCCACTTATCATATAATTGCTCTACAAGAAACATGGGAGGCAACAGATCCTTACTACCTGGATGGGTATCAGTCCTTTATTAAATATGCTGTCCCCTCTGTCATGGGGAGACCTCGAGGGGGTCTTTTGTTATTATTTAGTCTAAAGTTACTGTATAGTATGGAGTTGTTAGTTACTAACTCTCCCCATATTTTAGCGGTGAAAATGGATTTTGTTAACTTGCCATCATTTTTGGTGGTTAACTTTTATAACTCATTCACTAGGGTGGATGAGTTAGAGCATCTTAAAACACTCTCTAGTTTTTTGGACGAGTATGATGCAATTAATGGTAAACCTTATTTCCTTTTACTCTTTGGCGATTTTAACATTCACGTATGCCATCTTAATTGTTTTGCAAATTACCATTATGAATTTTGTCCATATGAAGCTACCCATTTTGAACATTCTAAGGGTGGGATATATTTGGAGAACATGGTATCGACCTATCACTTATACATGCCTGTTCAAGACACGCTGGTCCCTGTCCATACGTTTACGGGTCAAGGCCGTGGTAGTACAATTGATTACATTTTTGTACCACGCATTATGATGAACCTACTGGGTACTTTTCGTGTCACACAAAATGTTTTAAGTGATCATAATCCACTCACTCTGGAAATTAAAGTTAAGGCACTGAGGAAAGATGTTCCTCTGCCTCTGCTCCCTAATACAAACTTAGAGTCTACCAGTCAGGGAAGACGTTTGAGATGGGATGTTATTACTCCGGCAGATTTCCTTGATAACTTATATGAAAGTAAAAAAGAGGATTTTAGCTTGTGTCTTTCGGCAGTGGCACAACCTAGGGCCATTCTGGATGCCTTTGACAGAATTACTAAACAAGCTATGGGAAATCTTACCAGTCATGGGAAACCAAGGCCCAAGAAATTTAAAAACTGGTTTGACCATACCTGTGCTAGTGCTCACTCTGTTCTCTTATTGGCACTGAAAGAACCCGATATCAATCCTAGTAAGATAGCCGAGGCCAGAAGATGTTATAAAAAAGCAATAAAGGACAGGAAAAATGAGTTAAAGAACAAGGCATGGGATGATTTGTCAGATGCAAGTATCCAGAAAAATAGTAGCCAGTTCTGGAAGGTGATTAATAGTCCTCTTTTTAATGAGTTGGAGAATACTAACAACGAATGTCTCATCTCACCAGACAGATGGGTGGCCCATTTTAGTGGCCTTTACTCGGAGATCAATGAACCTAATCCAGTAAATTATGCGGATAATACCTTAGCTTCAAGAATCCTTTTTAAGGAGGAAGAGGTCCTGGAGGCCTTTGAGGCTATGGCAATGGGTAAAGCCCCAGGTCCGGATGGAGTTCCCGCTGACCTTTACATGGCTGATTCAAGGTTTTGGGCTAAACTTTTAACTCGTGTTTTTAATGCTGCTTCCGTGGTCGGCGCTCCTAAATCTTGGGGCAAAGCTGTTATAGTCCCTCTTTTTAAAAAAGGCTCAAGAGAAGACCCGGCGTGTTACCGACCTATTTCTCTCCTGGATTCTGCCATGAAAGTAATGGGTAAAGTTGTCCTTGCTCGTTTATCAGTGTGGTTGGAGGAGAAATCTATAATCTCTGACCTACAATATGGGTTCAGAGAAGGAAGGGGTATGGTAGGCCAATGCCTTAATTTACATCTTATTATTGGAAAATACACGGTCGCTAAGCAGGGGGACCTCCATTTAGCTTTTATGGATTTGTCCACTGCTTTCGACCTTGTAAACCGGCAAAAATTATGGGCCTTACTAGCCGTTCTGAGGCTTGATCCAGTCCTGATCTCCTTCTTGGCTGTTATTCATGAGCGGTACAAAAGGGGATGGTGATGGACGGAGCATCAGAACCAATCAAACACTCACACCCAGTCAACAGATCTGGGTTTGATCCATCACCGTTCTTTAGCCCACTCTGCCACCCCAGTTCAGACATGGCCATATGCAAATCAGTCTGACCCTGTGCCTCATGAGAACAGTCCAGCCCGAACTGCCAAGCCATACCTTCCCTGGACCGGAAACAAGCTTCCTAGGACCGGTTTCTGGCATTTCAGCCGTCTTCAGCCAGGCTTGCTTGAATCCAGTGGCAAAGTGAGCAAGGGACTCACGTCTGAGCATACCCTGCCAACTTATGGCGAACAAAGCGGTACAAAAGGGGATGGTGATGGACGGAGCATCAGAACCAATCAAACACTCACACCCAGTCAACAGATCTGGGTTTGATCCATCACCGTTCTTTAGCCCACTCTGCCACCCCAGTTCAGACATGGCCATATGCAAATCAGTCTGACCCTGTGCCTCATGAGAACAGTCCAGCCCGAACTGCCAAGCCATACCTTCCCTGGACCGGAAACAAGCTTCCTAGGACCGGTTTCTGGCATTTCAGCCGTCTTCAGCCAGGCTTGCTTGAATCCAGTGGCAAAGTGAGCAAGGGACTCACGTCTGAGCATACCCTGCCAACTTATGGCGAACAAAGCGGTACAAAAGGGGATGGTGATGGACGGAGCATCAGAACCAATCAAACACTCACACCCAGTCAACAGATCTGGGTTTGATCCATCACCGTTCTTTAGCCCACTCTGCCACCCCAGTTCAGACATGGCCATATGCAAATCAGTCTGACCCTGTGCCTCATGAGAACAGTCCAGCCCGAACTGCCAAGCCATACCTTCCCTGGACCGGAAACAAGCTTCCTAGGACCGGTTTCTGGCATTTCAGCCGTCTTCAGCCAGGCTTGCTTGAATCCAGTGGCAAAGTGAGCAAGGGACTCACGTCTGAGCATACCCTGCCAACTTATGGCGAACAAAGCGGTACAAAAGGGGATGGTGATGGACGGAGCATCAGAACCAATCAAACACTCACACCCAGTCAACAGATCTGGGTTTGATCCATCAAAAACTGTGATGGATTAAAACCATGATCTCTTGACTTGGTAAGAGTATTCTGCATCATTCAGAAACTCTGTCCATCACCACCCCCTTTTTCCCAAATCGATTTTATCCACACTCAGTGTGGGAGGGTATGCTCAGACGTGAGTCCCTTGCTCATTGCACCATCAGGATTCAGGCAAGCCGGGCCGGCGAAGGCTGTGATGCCAGAAACCAGTCCCCGGAAGCTTGTTTCCTTCCCAGTATAAGAATTGGCTTGGTAGTTTGGTTTGCCCTGTTCCCATCATGCACTGGGACAGGTACAGACTAATTTGCATGTAGCCAGGTTCTGAGCTGGGATGGTGCAGTGAGCTAAAAAACTGTGATGGATTAAAACCATGATCTCTTGACTTGGTAAGAGTATTCTGCATCATTCAGAAACTCTGTCCATCACCACCCCCTTTTTCCCAAATCGATGTTATTCATGAGGACACCACCGCAGTTGTTCGCTATAGTGACGACGGGAGTCAGACAGATGCTTGGCAGGTAAAGCGTGAAGTAAGACAGGGGTGCATTCTTGCTCCCCTACTTTTCTCACTTTACATTAACAATTTGGGTGTGGTTCTAACCGCGGTTAGTAATGATATTCCCAAAGCCGGCTCTAAAATGATTCCCGCGTTACTATATGCGGATGACACTGTTTTGATGGCTAGGACCGCGAGAGGTTTACAAGCTCTCTTAAACGGATTTTATGATTTTATGGTCTCTTTAGACCTATTAATACATTTTAAAAAATCACATTCCATGTCAATAGGCTCGGGAAGAGCGAAAAGGGTGAAGTTTTTCTGTAATGGGCAGGAATTAATAAAAGTGCAGACATTCCCATATTTAGGGGTTGTTTTTGACGACAGAATATCTTGGGTCATGCAACGTGCTCAGAAAAAGAATAACCTTGCCAGAGCTACAGGCGCTCTGTTGGGCTTTGCAAAGCGTTTGGGGTGTAAACCGCTACCTGCTCTATTAAAAATTTATAGAGCCAAGTGTATTCCCATGGCCCTATATGGAAGTGAGATCTGGGGTTATAAGGCCTCTGCGGACATCCAAGTAGTAGAAAATACTTTTTTTTCGGAAATTGTTGTCTCTTCCCCCCTCTGCACCAACTTTTAATATTCACGAGGATTTGGGGGCGGGATATCTTGTTGACTTAATATCTGTGGCCCCGTTACTATGTTGGTTGAGGGTCTGGGCGCAGCAGCCTCCAAATCTAAACCAACAAATTATCCAAGATTGTTTGTCCCTAGATGAAGCGACATCTATCCCATGGATCCGTTATATTAAAAATAATTTGAAGTCGCTTGGCTGCCCTGAACTGTTTACCAGTCCTTGTCCGCTGAGTAAAGAGCAAATTAAGACCTTTAAGACACAGTTTTTGACAAGAGCTATGCTGTCAAGGGAAGGGGACGAGTTGGGGAAACCGACAGTTAGGAGGTTTGTTACGCTGAGTTTAAGTGGTGAGATCCAGCCTTATTTAACCTATATCAACAAACCTTTCCATATGTTTCTGCTAATAAGGTTTAAGCATGGTTTGCTCCCCTGGCTCCTGGCTTACCCCAAAGGCTTTTTCAAAGAGAGAACACTGGGGCCTTGTCCTTGTGACAACACTTCTGAACAAAACTTGTTGCACATGGTATTTTTTTGTAAATTTTACTCTTCTCAGCGTAAAAAATACATTCTTCCGATTTTCAAGACTCGTCAATTTGAGCAAGTAAGGCCTGCGCTGGCATATTTACAAATGTTGGAGTCCCCATTTATTTGCTTTGGGGTTGCTAACTTCATTGTGGGTGCTTTAAGATCTAGAAATAGGGCTCAGTTTATTTAGCTACGCCCCTCATTTCCCAAAGAGTATTGTGCCTAATTAACTGTTGATGATGGAATTTTTATTGAGAAATGAATTTTTTAAATTGTAATACTGTTGAAGTAACTGTACGACATACTTTTATTGTATTCAGCGCCAAATTGTATTGTATTTATTTTTTGTGTTTATGATTTTCTTTGTTATTGCATTTGCCCGTAAAATGAACTACTGTACTGTGCTTTGATGGTTTTAAAATTTTAACCGAATAAAGCAAATTTTGACTTTGACTTTGACTTTGGGTAATGTGAAAATCATTCGAAGTGCTCCCGTTATTATGCCGTCTAGAGCAGTCACATCTCTCCCCTCATGGGTTCACTTCCATAGCTGATGATTGGAATAACCTTTGCCTGTATCACTTATACTAGTAGGGAGGAACTTGAGACAACTATTTTATCTTTAAGATTTTTTAATGCCACTGATGTTGCTACTCCTCTTCTTTTCAGTGCTTCCTTAGGGCGATAAAAGAGCCTTTACTGTCTATTATGACACCCAGACAGTTATATTCGTCAACAGTTTCCAGCTGTTGTTTTGCCAGGTGCGAACAATATTTTCTTTTGTCTTTTTCAGGTTCAAGCACATGACTTTGGACTTGTCCAAAGTTATCCTCAAACTGTTTTCATCTGAATAGCTTTGTATGGTGTCTAGTAAGCACTGTAGACCTTCGGGAGTTCAACTGAAGAGCAGTAGGTCGTCAGCGTAAAGCAGATTTGAAAGAACTAGGTCGCCCATCTTTGCTGGTAGATCTGACATTAAAAGATTGAACAAGGTTGGGGCTAGAACACAGCCCTGTTTCAGACCTTTTGTATTTGGAATTACCCTTGACAGGTGATCCCCATCTCCAAGCTTCACTTGCACCCAGGTATCAGCTGGTTCGGGAGGGGGGGGGGGGATTTTTATTTGGTTAGTTTTCCCCACAATTTTCTTCTGTCAATGTAATCAAAGGCTGAAGTATAATCGATTAAACATATAGTGGACATGTGGCTCTTTCACTGTGTCAATCAGCAAGGAGAGGGTGAGAGTGATGGTGCTTGTTCCCATGTGCTCACTGAACCCTGTTTGATTTAGAGGAATAATTGCTCTCTCTGCCACCCAAGATGTCAACTCCTCTAGGATAACACCAGCATAGTATTTAGTGTCATTGTCTAGCAGGGCAACCAGTCTATAACCTTTGGGCTCATTCTTATCCCCCTTCTTATAGATTGGGGAGATGATTGAACCCCTCCTAGAGGCTGGGATTATCTCTCTAAGTAAGATTTGAATAAAAACAGGTTTCAGTGCTTCTGCCCAAAAATCCTGGCCTTGTTTAAACAAGGCTGGGGGAATCCCGTTTGGGCCAAGCGCACCAACTCTTCTGCCTTTAGCTGTCTTTTTGACAATCTGTTTGGCTGAGATTGTGATTGTAAATATTGCCTGGGAATTGTTTGTCTCATGTGTTGTCAACTCATCTGTGGGCGCTGTTACAGCTTCCGCCTTTGTGCTCTGTTGTTAAAATGGTTCCAAAGAAAGCTTGGCCAAGCCTCTTCCGTCAAGTGGAGAACAACTCCTTGAACTGTAGGATTTGTATCATGTTGATCGTTATCCAGATCTTGGACTATTGTTACTATTTATGTGATGAAGTAATTTGGATCATAATGACTCTTCTGATTCTCTTTTCAGTTGCCAAATTATCTTTTTCCCCGAGTTCCTTTTAATTTCCTCAGTTCTATTAAGACATTGCTATCCCGGGTAAATGAACGGAGGCTTCGTAGTATCCTGTTTATTGCCTTCTTAATCTGCGTATTTTGTAAAGCGGAGTTTCTCCCTTGATTGGGTTTATCTCTTGTTCTTGGCCATGAGCCTTCATTAGTTGAATGCGACTCCCCTAATGCTTGTGTGAAGCTATCGAAGCCAGCTTTTGCATTCAGTCCCAACATTTGATTTTCTTGCCAGAGGATCTTTGCAGAGGCCAGTACCCTCTCTGGATGGCAAGTTTTGCATTTGATCCTTTTGTTGTTAACTGTATCTGTGGTGCTCTGCTCCTGCACTGGCCGTATCACTGTTGCGGCCTGCAAGGACATTATAATTTCCTGAAGATGATGACCGCCGTTATCATTTGCCCCCAATTAAAAATCAGCTATTTTGAAAAGCAGAGGAAGAGTTACAAAAGTGTAGTTTATTGTAATACTGGATGCGGCAGAGTGGAAAGTTGCTGGGGGGGGGCAATCCCCAAAAAACCGCCCATTTAATGGACGAAAGGTAAGATGTTTGTGCTCCCTCAGTAGCTTTTTTTGGTAGGTTTGTTTGCTTTCCTCACTTATTTCTTTCCTGGGTTGAGATCTTCCATGCAAATATAAGGCCTTCCATGGAGCTATCATCAGCCGGTGAACCCTGAAGAAGTAGACCTACCGGAGTTCCACTGATGAGCAGTAGGTCGTCAGCGTCAAGCAGATTTGAAAGAACTAGGTCGCCCATCTTTGAGGCATGTGAATTGAATTTGTCCAGTTTAGCTGGTAGATCTGACATAAAAAGATTGAACAAGATTGGGGCTAGTACACAGCCCTGTTTCAGACCTTTTGTAGTTGGAATTATCCCAGCAGATACATATTAAAGTCTTCAGTTAGTAGGAAAAGTGTTGTTTGCTCCCCTGCTAACAGCCTAGCTAGTTCCCCACCTAGCTGTTTTGCAACCGTGGCCTTATTGTGAGGATGCAGATATACATTTATAAGCACCAGCTGCTGATCCTTGTTACCACTTTTAATATTCACTCTGGGAGCATGCATTGCGTTTGATAGTGTAAATATAGCATCCAGCTCCTTGACCCTGCTGATGTACTTTATTGATTTGTATATTATGAGTCCCCTTATAGGTCCAAATGTGGCACTTTTTATGGCTGAAAGATGATATGTTTTAAAGCCTTTGTTGCAGGTGCTGATCTACCCAAGTCGCTTGTAATAAAATAATATCGAAGGATTGTAAGTATAGTAGCAGATGGGGGTCCAAAAGTTTATTTCCCAGACTATTTACATTCCAGGAGCATAAACGTGTGTTATTTTTAACAGTTGTTAAGGACTTTCTGCTACGTCAAAAGTTCTGACTCTGGACAAGTCTTACTGACCTATGGTTCCATTCCCAGTCGGGCTAGTTCCCCATGCGAGGTATTTTCTCTTCGTTAGTAGATGTACTCAATGCCCCTCTTGATATGGAGTACAACCATGCGGAGGTGTGCTTGTGGTGGGGTTCTGGCTGCATGTTGCAGATAGCTAGCTGGGGTTCCGGATATCCGATTTCTTGGAAAGGTGTTAGTGTGATTCCCCAGGTGCTTAGGTGGTCCTGTTTGTCCAGGACCCTCCTTGCTATTCCAGGAGATACACAAGTGGCTTTTGTTGCCTTCTTCCCTAAATGGTTCTTATACGCCACAAACTCAAATGATTTCAGATTGCCATATCTCAGGTCCTTCAGTCTACTGATTAAAGTAAGCACAGCCAGGATTTTCCTACATCTAAGAGATCCATATGACCTTTGGACTCATTCTGGAAAGAATAGAGCTGCGCAAGTTTCCAATTGGGCCTGCAGTCCTCTAGATAATTTAGCCTGTTTGCAAGACCCCCAGGTTTCGGGAGGTTCATTGTAGCTGGATATGCTGATATTGAGCTGCTTTCCATAGTTAGAACTGGCTCTAGTTATTGCTCCATGCTCTCCCCCATAGTCCATTCCCCTCTCTTGCATCCAAGATGGGGCGTTTCTGTGAGACTTCTCCTCCCTTGCTTTTTGAACTCTCCTCCTTTGGTTCGCTACTCGTGACAAGCTAGTTAATGCTATTTTTACTGTTTGCTAGTGTTTCTTTGTTTGCTACAGACATTTGTACGTTTGGCATTTGTATTGGAGAGCCTGTTTGAAAAAAAAACATTGGGGCATATTCTCAAGGAGCTATCGCTGAGTTAATGGTACTTTATCGCAGCCAAAATCACGATAAAATTACCGTCCCATTCACAATCAGGTGCAAACAGCCAATATCACCAGATAATGAGATGCGGAGTAGGCGTTCCTGAGCAAAAAGCTGCCACAACACCACTTTGCAACATTCACAACAACCAGCAAGATCTGCGATAAGAACACAAAACAGGCGATAAGGCGCGTTAGCTGCGGGAAACTAACACCTGCTCTGACCTGGTGCAAAGTCGGATGACAACCGGCAACAGAAAAGGGAGCCCAGACCACAGCCACACCTGAAGTCCAGCAGATGCCATGGAGCCACTGATCATGCAGCTCGGAGCCCCAACAGGGCCACAACACCCACCGCCACCGCAACCAGGACCGCAACCCCCCCCCCCCCCCCCCGGAATCCCCCTCATTCCCGGACCACCACAGAGGCAGCGCGGACAAAGACAGCGGACCCCCAGGAAACGCACCAGGCTCACAGACCCAACAGCTGACAATGTTATTGCCCACTACAGGCTCAAAAGGACAACCATCCATGCATCCTGACCATCATCGCCCAACAGGCTGATGGCACCAACACAGCGGACAACCAACATCCCACCCCAGACAAAGCTGCTGGCCGTGCTGCACCTGTTGGCCTCTGGTACCTCCCAACCAACAACCGCCAGAGCCGGAGGAGTCTCACAGCCAGCCACATCCAAGTCCGTCACACCTGTCTCGGATGCCCCCATCAACCTGGTACCCCAGTACTATACGTCCACCACAATGTGCAGGAACAGCTGGAGACCAAGCAAGGACTATATGCCATAACTCAATGCACGCACGTGTTGGGGGCACTCGACTGCACACATGTCCTACTTGTGCCCCCTGGTGACACAGCACACAATCACCACAACAGAAAGCACACACCTCACATTAATGTGCAGGCAACATCCGAATACCGTGGAATCTCCACCAACGTCATCGCCAACTATCCAGGCAGTGTGCATGAGACCTTCATCTTACGACAGTCCAACATCAACCAGTGCTTCCAGGATGGCACCAATGGAAATGCACAGCCCGTTGGCAAGTACCAAAAGAACACCCCACACACCTCAACTCCACAACCATGCAACTCACAACTCTGGCAATGCACACGTCACAAAATCATATACAACATGCAAAACAACATGCCCACCCACCAGACACGACAGCACAACTTACTATGGTAACCTGGGCTAGCCGTGAACATGAGCCATCAACGTCATGGCACCCCAGCCACACAATAGCAGAATGTGGGGAGAGGTGGGAACCAGCCATGTGTGGAGTACGCAAGTGACCCATGAATAGGAAAGTACACAATGCCAAGTGTGGCGGAGATGTGCTGGACAGACTGCATTATGCAGAACACACCAATATCCATTGCGACATACTGGTGTATGGAGTGTGTTGGACAGTGGACGCAGCCATGTCACCCCGGCCAGCGTAGGGGTGTGAATAAAAAGCACATAGCCCTGGGCGTGGTTCTCGTCTGGAATGCCCAACGTCTCTGCCAGGGCGGCGCCTCTCACCCCGTCATGAGGCCGATGGAGTCATCGTGAGCGGAGTTGCCTGCGATCCTGTGCGCCTGCTGTACCCCGGGCCGTTAAACCCCGAACCCATCAGGCTCACCCCAGCGCAGCCAGGCCACACTGCTCACCTGCCCTCACCGGCGTGTGTCAAAGAAGGCCCACCACGTGCCGGCGCAAGCTCCAAGCCCGAGGCCCACGACCTTGGCAGCCTCCTCAGACCATCACGGCCTCCGTGACACAGGCCCGCTTTACTCCTTTCTCGTTGACGTACTCTACTGCTGCCTCCGGCCTACACTATGGTCAAGTAGGTCCCACATTTGGAACTGAGTCTTGATTATGCAATGGCAGAGTACACACTTCATGGCTGAGTCATAACTTTGGTCTCTTTTCTATGTGGGGCCACCAACTCTGTGCATAGCATTCGAACGACAGCTGTCTGTGGTCACTTGCTGACTACTGCCATCGGCCTACACTGAGTCCGAGTAGGTCACACACATTTGGAACTGAGTCTTGATTATGCAATGGCAGAGTACACACTTCATGGCTGAGTCATATCTGTGTTCTCTTTTCTATGTGGGGCCACCAACTCTGTGCATAGCATTAGAACGACAGCTGTCTGTGGTCCCTTATTGACTACTGCCATCGGCCTACACTGAGTCCGAATAGGTCACACACTTGATATTGAGTCTTGATTCATGTATGTATCATTGCACGAAGGGAGAGGTGTAAGAGCAAGACGCGGTTCAGCCCAGAGGAGAAAAGGATCATAGTTACGGAGGTGATCGAACAATGCCGACAACTGCTCTGGTTTCACTAACTCTGTGCATCGCGGGCCAACCACACATGCCTGTGTGCCCATGTTGACCGCTGCCCCAGGCCAACACTGTGGTGAAGTTGGTCACACATATGAAACTGTGTCTTGATTACATGATGTCCGAGGCCATACATACATGGCAGCCTTACTTCACTGTACACCCTCCGATCAGGTGGCAGCAACCATGTGCATAGCATCCCAACGACACGTGACTTTGGGCCCCTGCTGACCGCTGCCTTAGGCCTACACTGCGGTCCAGCAGGCATCACACCAATCCAATCCAGTCCGTACCAGGCAGGTGTTCTGCTCGATTTTCCCGGTCTTCTTGTATTAACAGGTGATTGAATGTGACTTCAGTCTCTTACCATTCAAGCCTAAGGGTTAGAGTAGTGGATGGAGCCTATTTACTAGGCACTTCGACGTGATTCTGTGCTCTTCCCCATAGATCAGGGCTTGCACATATAGCCTAGGGGATAGATTCGTTAGTATTAGGGATAACCTGTCCTGTAGTGAGGGTATTTCATGGAGCCGTGCTGAATGCAGGCCTGGTAGGCCTCAAACGGGAGAGACTCCATCTTTCTTTCTGCTCCGGCAGCTTGGGATGCTTCTAGGTCAAATGTGATGTTTTAGTTATGAGTTGTTATTCGCTTGGAGAGAACCGGTTCAGGCCGGCCCTTATCGAAGGATTGTATTTTTCTTCATGCCGAAGACACTACATCAGGCCGGCCGGCTGGGAACGTGTCCTTGGTACGGGGAGGTACAAGAATTTGGTGGGCGGCAGGTTACGGGCCGGAATTTTCCATGAGGAAATGCACCTCTATATTAGTGAAAGTCGGAGGCAGTTACAAGTTCAGTCCGTAGGCGGCATCTAGCCGTTAGCAGTAAAGCTACTCCTTATTCCAGGGAAGACAGACGCCATCTTGAAGGCGGAGAAGAACTGAGAGACAGATGCTTTCCTAACAGAATAACCAGAGAGGAGAGAGTAGCCGATAAGGAAGAGGTCCCAGTGACTCGGAGAAGGGTGATTCCAGGCGAGCCGAGGCATAGACGAGAAGGGAGCCTAGATGACCACTGAGTGCAGGCTACATACTACTAAGGTGATGTCGACCCTTTCTTATTAGAGTGTACAACTTAATCTTTCACTTTTCTTTGCAGGTTATGTGTTATATCGTAATGTTATGTGATTGTATGTGCAATGAGTAATAAAGTATCCAGTTTGTAGTGAACCAACATGTGCTGTGTGTTCTTGTATAAGAGGGTAGCCTATTCTTCTAGTCAGCTGATTCCCTTTTTGTATGTTATGGTGATCATAGGATGAACTGTCGTATGAGACTGCCATCTAGGTAGAGAGGTCTGGATTCGTAGGGGATCGCGAGGCCGCCGATTGTGCTGATACTGTCGTATGGGCAGAGAGGTCTGGGTTCGTATGGGACCGCGAGGCCGCCACTTGTGATACTGTCGTATGGGCAGAGAGGTCTGGATTCGTAGGGGATCGCGAGGCCGCCGATTGTGCTGATACTGTCGTATGGGCAGAGAGGTCTGGGTTCGTATGGGACCGCGAGGCCGCCACTTGTGATACTGTCGTATGGGCAGAGAGGTCTGGGTTCGTATGGGACCGCGAGGCCGCCACTTATGAGATCTTGGTATGCATAGTAGGAATCCCCTGTCCTTAGGTGATAGATATATGTGGTTGTAGGATTGTAAATAGGTTCTAGGGAGGGGGTAACGTTCTGGCTGGGTTAGTGAGGCTCTGATGAGCGGGTTCTATCTGATCCGAAAACCCAAGCAGAACATTTGGCGTCACGAACCGTTTACGAAACCTGTGTGCGTTGTGGTTGTATTGTGTTTGTCTTCGGCGTGTGCGTGGTTTTGTTTCTATATTATTTGTATATACCTGCGTGTAGTTTTCTTTTCTCTTTCTTCTTTTTCTTTTTCTCTTTTTCTTTCTTTTCAAGGATGTTTTCTAGAAAGTCGAAATCTACTTTTAAGTTGCCCGTTGATATTCCCGGCTGGGATTCAACGCCTTATGAAGCCTTAGCCCGTGAGTGGGCTGATTCTACTGGTTTGAGTGAGAATTGGAATTCTTTTTTGGAGCTGGCGGAGCCGGCTAATGTGATTACTTGCTTACAGAAGGCGCCGGTATCTAAGGGTGATGAGCTTCCCGTTTTAGGGCGCAGAGGTTGGATTGTTCTGTCTGCGTACAGGATTCTCCATGAGAGGTTGTTGAAGTTGCAGAACTTGCATAAGGATTTGGAAGCGAACTTTGTTGAAATTCAGAATGCTCATACTTTGTTGCGGTGTCAAAATAAGTTGCTTGCTGACAAACTTGAGACGTACCAAACTATTGCCGAGAGGGCGGCTGTGCGAATTGCTCGTTATAAATACAAGAATTGGCGTGGTCGGGTTTCGACGCGGAAGGTGCGTCTGGTCGTGGCGAAAGCCGGACTGGATTGGAATCCTGATGAATGGGATGGTAATATCTGGAACTCGAGTGATTCTCCTTCCTCGGGTGAGGAGTCTGCCAAGCGCGAGTCCTCTCGCTCCGGCCGTGCTTGTAAATCTGCTTCTTGCGCCTCTGATGGTGCACCCCGTGATTGCGCTCGTCCTTCGAGCGGGGTCGATGCTTCTTCCACTGATTGTTCCTCTACGTGTACTGGTCGAGCTCCTTGTGATGCTCATCCCGCGGTCTCGGCGCATCCAGTTTTTCGACGGAAGGTGCAGCAGGCTCCCGGTGCTCCGAATGGTATTGCTTTAGACTCTTTGGAGGATTTTACTCAACAAGAAATTAGTGATATTTTGCAGCGATTTCGGCAGCGAGTTGGTGAGCCCTTGCTCACATGGATGGTGCGCCTTTATGAACTGGGCGCTGCTGGCATTATGTTGGATGCTGGCGATTGTTTGAAGTTTTGTTCCTTGAGTTCGGATTCTACTGTACAGGATCATTTTCGTAACTTTAATGGTGGTGGTCAAATTTCTTTGCTTCAATTGGCGACTGAGGGTTGTAATCAAAAGTATCCTACTGAGTCTGACTGGCCTGTGAATGACAAACCGTGGTATACTTTGCGCGATGCTGCGCAACGTCTCAAAGAGGAGGTGATGAAAACGGCAATTTTTCTGAATACTGCTGACCGGTTGCTTGATGCTTTCTTGACATCTTCTGTGCGGAATCGTATTATTCGTTCTTCCCCTGTTGCTTATAAGCAGGTCATGATGACTTTATTGATTAATCAGACTGGTAACATGTTATCTGTGGTGCTGGAATCGGTACGCCAACTCGGTGAGTTGGGTGAGTGGTTGAAACCTGAACGGCAGTCCCGGCCTGACACTCGTACTCCTGGTGACAATAAATTTACTAGACGTGATATGTTTCTTGCTCTTCTGGCTGATGGTGTGCGTAAGGAGGACATTGATGGTGAGACTACTTCTCGTTTGTGGGAAATGTTTCGCAAACGTGGCTTGGATCGAAAGGAGGGTGCCCGGCGTGTTCAGACAACTGAGTGTGATCGTGGTTTTTCTGACGGTAGCGGTGATGACGACCGCCGTGGGCGCTCTGATCGTCGTGATGATCGCCGTTATGCGCGTGATTTGTCCCCCCGTCGTGAGAGATACAGGGAGAGAGAGGGGGAAAGAGAGAGGGGGAGAGATGATTATGTTAACAGCAGACGTAGAGATGATAGGGATCAATCCCCTGAGTTGAGAAGGAGAGAGGATCGACACATATTGGCCGATCGAAACCCGCAGTACAATGCAGGGAACAGTAATCCATTTCGTAATGGAGATGGATATGAACAGGAGGTATCGATACCTAGGAACCGTGAGAGTCTTTATCCTGATTTATCCTGGTACACAGAACACAATAAAAAGGACTAGGAAATAGGTCAAGCTCCAGTACACAGATGGGCTCACAGAGATAATAGACCCTATGTAGATATTGATATTTATTGGAGACATCGTAATATCCAAAGGGCCCGAGCATTAGTAGATACAGGAGCGGAGGCCACTCTTATTCATGGAAAATCAAAGAAGTTTAAAGGTCAGCCTTTTACAATTACCGGATTAGGTGGAAAGGAAACTCCTGCAGTTCAAACCTTACTTGAAATGAGAATAGGTAGAATTCCTAGAAAAGAATACTCTGTATTAGTGGTGCCACTCTTAGAATTCATAATTGGAATTGATATTTTGAAAGGAATGACTTTGCACTTAGATGATGGATGTTACCAATTTGGAACTAAACATTATATATCGTCCAGGCCTGTACGGGTTGGTCGTTTAAGAATGCCCCCCATAAAAGTTCCTCAGGCGACAAAAGTGGTTCGTCAGAAGCAGTATCGTATTCCAGGTGGTCATGAAGAGATTAGTACCACTATTCAGGAGTTGGTGGATGCAGGAGTTATAACCCCAGTTACTTCTGCTTGGAATAATCCTGTTTGGCCTGTACGTAAGAGTGATAATTCTTGGCGCATGACTGTTGATTATCGAGAATTGAATAGACACACACCCTCTTTGACTGTTGCAGTACCGGATGTTATTACCCTAATTGAAAGAATCCAGAAACATCCAGGTACATGGTATGCATCCATTGATATTGCTAATGCTTTCTTTTCGATTCCGATTGCCCCTGAGTGTCAGGAACAATTCAGTTTTACGTGGAACGGGCGTCAGATGACGTTTAGAAGTCTTCCTCAGGGCTATGTGCATAGTCCTACGATATGTCACCGGCTGGTGGCAGAGCATCTGGCTGAGGTACTAGTTCATCCACAAATTCAGATATGTCACTATATTGATGATATTTTGATCCAAGGTGAATCACAAGAAGAAGTTCAGACCCAATTGGATAGAGTCATTGAGTGCTTGCGTGAGAAAGGTTGGGAAATCAACCCGGATAAATTACAAGGTCCATCCCAGGCTGTGAAATTTTTGGGTATTAATTGGCATGAAGGGCACCGAGAAGTGATCCCTCAGGTTAAACAGAAAATTCTTGATTTTGCAGTTCCGAGAAATAGGAAAGAAGCCCAAAGCTTCATTGGTTTGTTTGGATTTTGGCGCCAGCATATTCCTCATTTGAGTCAAATATTGGCCCCTTTGTACCAGGTCACTCGTAAAAAGAATGCATTTGAATGGGGTAAACCACAGCAAGATGCGTTCAGTCTGGCAAAAGAAGCAATTCAGCATGCTCTGGATTTATGGCCTGTATGTGATGGTGATGTGGATTTGAATGTGTCTGTACAAGGCCTTTATGCGAATTGGAGTTTGTGGCAGAAACAAGGTAAGAGTAGAGTACCGTTAGGTTTCTGGACCAAAAAGTTACCTGATGCTGGTGAGCGTTATACACCTTTTGAGAAACAGCTACTTGCATGTTATTGGGCTCTGGTGGATACCGAGCAATTGACTTTGGGACATGATATAGTTTTGCGACCTGAAATTCCTATCATGCAGTGGGTTATGAGTTCGCCGAAAACTCACCGAATTGGACACGCTCAAGAGGCGAGTGTGATTAAATGGAAATGGTATATACAAGACAGGGCACGTGTGGGACAAAAAGGAGTTGCATCTTTGCATGAGCAGGTGGCACGGGCGCCATCAACTGAAACTGAGAGTGAATGTTCCGTACCCTTAGTACAGGAGTCTCCGGTTAAGTGGGGTAAACCTTTTGATGATTTGTCTGCAGAGGACAGAGACCATGTCTGGTTTACGGATGGTTCAGCAAGGTTCATAGGGACGAAACGGCATTGGAAGGCAGTGTCCTATAATCCGATCACACAAAAATTGCTGAGTACAACTGGTGAGGGTAAGAGCAGTCAATTTGCTGAACTCTATGCTGTTTATCAAGTTCTGAAACAAGAGTTACCTGGCACATGTCATATTTTTACCGATTCTTGGTCTACTGCCAATGGACTGGCAGTTTGGTTACCGACTTGGCATTCCCATAGTTGGAAAATCCATTCCAAGGAATTGTGGGGAAAAGAATTATGGCAGGAGATTTGGGAAATGCTCCCACAGAGTACTGTTACAATCTTCCATGTGGATGCTCATACCCCGATAGACTCTCTTGACAAATTCTTTCATAATATTGCAGATGAGAAATCTAAAATTGCTGAGGCAGTGGTGGACACGCAAGATTCTGATATTGCGGGATTGGCGAAATGGGCCCACCAGAAAGCAGGACACTTTGGAGAGAAAGCCACTAGCAGGTGGGCTGCTGATCGAGGAATTTATATTCCCCTAGATTTAATTAAAAATGTTATTCTACATTGTCCCATTTGTCAGCATATCAGGCAGCGCAAAGTGCCCCAAATTGTTAAAGGTCATTTACATCGCGGGAAATTGCCCGCTCAAATTTGGCAGATTGATTACATTGGTCCACTTCCTATGAGTAGGAATTGTCAATATGTTTGCACCATTGTTGATACATACAGTGGCCTGTTGGTGGCCCTTCCCTGTAAGCAAGCTACCCAATTGAATACTATTAAAACATTGGAATTGATTATGATGTATTATGGTGTGCCATTCCAAATTCAATCTGATAATGCATCCCATTTTCGTGGAAGATTGGTACAGGAATTCTGTGTGGAAAACAATATTGAATGGGTATTTCATATACCATATTATCCACAGGCCTCGGGTCTTGTGGAGAGGTTGAATGGCCTGCTAAAAGACCAACTTCGCAAATTAACAGATGACAAGTATAAGAATTGGCGAGATTTTTTGCCTCAAGCGCTATTGATTTTGAATAACCGTCCTTTTCTAAATGCTGAATCCCCACTTATGCGTTTGTTTCCTCCGAATGTTGATGCTAAACCTAACGAGATCAGAGAGACTGTGATGTACTGGGAGATTACTCCCGGAGCTTTGGCTCCATGCAGAGCGACCCCAGGATCGGCAGGTTTAGACTTGCATGCCATGGATGACACCATTATAAAGAGTAAAGATCGAGTCATCATTGAGACAGGTGTTGGTGTTCAGACACCACCTGGAAATTTCGGATTAATTGCCCCTAGATCGGGGCTGGCTGTAAAAGGCATTCAGGTGCTTGGAGGAATCATTGATAGTGATTATCAGGGAGAGATTAAGGTGCTCCTGCTGAATAGCAGTGAGGTTGACTTACTGATACATAAAACTGACCGAGTGGCTCAATTGCTAATAATGCCTGTCTTCAGTGGTGAGATGTTAAAAGACACTGCCCCAACGTTGCTAACTGTACGAGGCCAGAAAGGTTTTGGCTCTACAGATATTCCTGGGGCCAGAGTTTGGGTGCAGTCGCCTAAGAATCCCCCTGAACAAGCAGAGGTCATTGCAACCGGTCAAGATAACACCATTTTAGTTATGAGACCAGGGAAAGATAGCTGGGAAGCAGTCCCGGCTGACAAATGTTACTTACGAGAATGAATAATGCCTGTATTTGATTCTCTTTCAGATCATTCTTTGGACTGTTGCTGCAGGATGTGTCGGCGTCGGACTGTTTTCGGGCTGGTGCGACGAGAGAGGAGGGATCCCATCAACCCGGGATGAGTTGAAAACCCGAGTGTCGCGTTCCTTCGCTGCGTGGGATTCGTCGCCAAACTTTTGGGTTACATTGGCCAAGCAAGTGACGAAGACCCCTCATTTCTGCTTGACACCGATGAGATCGGTAACTGATATATTGGCAACCTGTTTGGTTGCTGTCCCTGCTTCATTGGAGACCCTGACTCATATTTTTAATATAACAAATGCTCGTCCCAATGTTCTTCTGGGCGATTTCGCTGCCCATGAGTATTGCCCCTTGTGTACTGTACTGTCAGACCCGATACCGCCTGTCCAGTCCCAAATAGTTACCTATAATATCACACAAGGCGATTTATGTTTTTTCCTTACTTGTGATCCTAGTGCGATTTCTGAATGTTTGCGTTTAAAATTGAAAGGTGCCACCTCATTCACCGCTCATGAACGAACTTTGTGCTTTCAAAGGACACCGAAAACATGTACTTCTGTTCAGAACAACATGACTTGTAAGAGTATGGTAGTTACCCCCAGTCACTATCGCACGATGTTACTACCTGCCGGATGGCTTTTCTCATGTGGTAATACTTCCTGGCCATATATCCCCGCAAATATTTCTGGAGGCCCTTGTGCCATTACTAGACTGAGCCTACTCATGCTTTCCTCACATCCGAATGCCAACTCTCGTGTGATCCGAGATACAGTGAGGTTACAGGAGGATTGTGACTCATCTTTGCATTTATATTCCAAGTCTGAATACCTTAGCCTGGCTGTTTCAATTGTTGGTGTTCCTGCTTTGGCAGTTTATAATGCCAAATCTATTGGGAAAATGGCCTGCTGGATGGTAAAATCCATCAATAATACTTCTACAATCCTGTCTGACATGCTATTAGACGCCCAGGGTGAACGAAGGGCTATCTTACAAAATCGAGCGGCTATTGATTATCTTTTGCTTAAACATGGACACGATTGTTCTGATTTTGAGGGTCTTTGTTGTTTTAACCTGTCGGATCATACAAAATCCATTCAGGTTCACATTGACAAATTACATGACTTGACAGAAGAAGTTAGAAAACACATAGACCAGGGCTGGTTTGACTGGCTCTTTAATTGGTTACCTGATTTGCATATGTTACGTCAAATATTAGGAGGTATTCTGATTGCTATCGGCATTTTGATTTCTATCTGTTGCTTTATTCAGTGTATTCCTTCATTACTTCAATTCTGCACACCTGGTACTAGACATAGATCAGTTAGTCTTGTTTCATATTATTCTTCCACAGATGTTAGTTCTGTTTAGTGAATGTATAATAGACTGAAGTCAAGGGTGAAATGTTCTGCTCGATTTTCCCGGTCTTCTTGTATTAACAGGTGATTGAATGTGACTTCAGTCTCTTACCATTCAAGCCTAAGGGTTAGAGTAGTGGATGGAGCCTATTTACTAGGCACTTCGACGTGATTCTGTGCTCTTCCTCATAGATCAGGGCTTGCACATATAGCCTAGGGGATAGATTCGTTAGTATTAGGGATAACCTGTCCTGTAGTGAGGGTATTTCATGGAGCCGTGCTGAATGCAGGCCTGGTAGGCCTCAAACGGGAGAGACTCCATCTTTCTTTCTGCTCCGGCAGCTTGGGATGCTTCTAGGTCAAATGTGATGTTTTAGTTATGAGGTGTTATTCGCTTGGAGAGAACCGGTTCAGGCCGGCCCTTATCGAAGGATTGTATTTTTCTTCATGCCGAAGACACTACATCAGGCCGGCCGGCTGGGAACGTGTCCTTGGTACGGGGAGGTACAAGAATTTGGTGGGCGGCAGGTTACGGGCCGGAATTTTCCATGAGGAAATGCACCTCTATATTAGTGAAAGTCGGAGGCAGTTACAAGTTCAGTCCGTAGGCGGCATCTAGCCGTTAGCAGTAAAGCTACTCCTTATTCCAGGGAAGACAGACGCCATCTTGAAGGCGGAGAAGAACTGAGAGACAGATGCTTTCCTAACAGAATAACCAGAGAGGAGAGAGTAGCCGATAAGGAAGAGGTCCCAGTGACTCGGAGAAGGGTGATTCCAGGCGAGCCGAGGCATAGACGAGAAGGGAGCCTAGATGACCACTGAGTGCAGGCTACATACTACTAAGGTGATGTCGACCCTTTCTTATTAGAGTGTACAACTTAATCTTTCACTTTTCTTTGCAGGTTATGTGTTATATCGTAATGTTATGTGATTGTATGTGCAATGAGTAATAAAGTATCCAGTTTGTAGTGAACCAACATGTGCTGTGTGTTCTTGTATAAGAGGGTAGCCTATTCTTCTAGTCAGCTGCGGCTACATGAACAGATGTTAACCCTGATCAGGTAAGTGGTAACTGAATAAGGGAAAGAGGAGCCCCTCAAACCTGAGAACAGGCTATGCCCGAACTGGTAATCCTTGTGTGATCTGATGAATAGTGAGACTGATTCCCTTTTTGTATGTTATGGTGATCATAGGATGAACTGTCGTATGAGACTGCCGTCTAGGTAGAGAGGTCTGGATTCGTAGGGGATCGCGAGGCCGCCGATTGTGCTGATACTGTCGTATGGGCAGAGAGGTCTGGGTTCGTATGGGACCGCGAGGCCGCCACTTGTGATACTGTCGTATGGGCAGAGAGGTCTGGATTCGTAGGGGATCGCGAGGCCGCCGATTGTGCTGATACTGTCGTATGGGCAGAGAGGTCTGGGTTCGTATGGGACCGCGAGGCCGCCACTTGTGATACTGTCGTATGGGCAGAGAGGTCTGGGTTCGTATGGGACCGCGAGGCCGCCACTTGTGATACTGTCGTATGGGCAGAGAGGTCTGGATTCGTAGGGGATCGCGAGGCCGCCGATTGTGCTGATACTGTCGTATGGGCAGAGAGGTCTGGGTTCGTATGGGACCGCGAGGCCGCCACTTGTGATACTGTCGTATGGACAGAGAGGTCTGGGTTCATATGGGACCGCGAGGCCGCCACTTGTGATACTGTCGTATGGGCAGAGAGGTCTGGATTCGTAGGGGATCGCGAAGCCGCCGATTGTGCTGATACTGTCGTATGGGCAGAGAGGTCTGGGTCCGTATGGGACCGCGAGGCCGCCACTTGTGATACTGTCGTATGGGCAGAGAGGTCTGGGTTCGTATGGGACCGCGAGGCCGCCATTTATGAGATCTTGGTATGCATAGTAGGAATCCCCTGTCCTTAGGTGATAGATATATGTGGTTGTAGGATTGTAAATAGGTTCTAGGGAGGGGGTAACATTCTGGCTGGGTTAGTGAGGCTCTGATGAGCGGGTTCTATCTGATCCGAAAACCCAAGCAGAACAGCAGGACACGGTATCGTCCCAGACTGAACACCCGCTCAGCTCTGGCGCCTCCACCTCTGTCAACCACAAGTCACCTCCACATGCCATTTCAACGTTGTTTGTCAGAGTTCCAGGAGGAGCTCGCTGAACAGCGTTTGGGCCGCGATGACCGCTGCCTAGGACATACACTGCGGTCGAGCAGGTCACACTTTCTGAACTCAGTCTTGATTCATTGATGGCAGATTTGACAACACTGTACAGGCCTCATTGCATCCCCTTTCAGCTCTGGTGCCACTGAGTCTGTTGCACGACATCCATGGACACTTCCTGGTTGTTCTGTGGTGGTGAATGTGTATGTGGACTTGGGTTTGTCATCATCTTCATGTCTGTGATACTGACTTTGTGGCAAAAACGAGGCAGTAGCATTCCACTCCTCCATTTGCCACTTCCGGGTGGCTTCTACTCTCTGTATCATGCCCTGGAGGACACCTTCCACTGTCCCCCGCAACCCTCTTCCACATTCACCTCGAACATCGATGAGGACCCGCTCAGCTCACGTGTCCCTATCTCTGTGCACCACAAGTCACCGCCCCTTGTGGGTGTGCCTGTGCCGGCAGCAGTGCATCCAAGGCCAATAACTCTGTGCAGCACAAGTCAGGGACCCTGTTTGCTGTGATATTGGATGGCCTCTGAGACGGTGGTCTTGGGTCAGCAACCCCATGTGTCGGTGGCCCTGCGCTGTCCGCTGCCTCCGGCCTCAACTGCGGTCCACCAGGGCTCACACATCAATTCGAGTCCTGACCGGCCCGGACGTCACATCACCGTAGGAGGCACACACCACCACTGCCAGGGCCACCTTCCAGACGACAACTGCCAGAGTCAAAAGTGTCTTACTGCCTGACTACGGCTATGGGCTCAAAGTTTGCCCCCGCTTATGCCGGGCTCTTTATGGGCTGGTTTGAGCGGGGGCATGCTTGGGGTCGCCATGCTGCGAAATGGATGGACAATGTCATTTTCTGGGGCAGGTACATCGATGACATTATTATGTTATGGGATGGGCCTGCCCCGGATCTTTTGGAATATTATTCCTACCTAAATGACAACCCTTTCAACGTGAGGTTTACAATTGAGTACAACAGGGAAACTATCGATTTCCTAGATGTAACTTTTTATATCCACGATGGCCAAATCCAGAGTCGCACGCACAGAAAAAATACTGCATGCAATAGTACATTGCATTTCCTAAGCGCACATCCAAACCATGTAGTAAACAACATCCCCTATGGGGAAATGGTTCGGATGCGTCGCAACTGTAGCCTGGAAAGCACATTTCTTCAAAATATCAATGAAACAGAACAGCGGTTTCTCAGCAGAGGATACCCGAAGGCAATATTGGAAAAGGCACACAGAAGGGTGATGAAGGTACCCAGGGCTGATACATTAAGATCGAAACCTGTTCAAAAAGAGGCTAAATACAGAATCTCATTTAACACCCAATTCAACAACAATAGCAGTAGAACGTATAATGTTCTACGAAAAAACTGGCATCTATTGAGAGAGATACCGAGTTTACAAGGGATTATCCCTGATAATCCAAGAGTGACCTACAGGAGAGGACAGACTTTACGTAACAAACTATGCCCTAGCTATGTTACGACTCCGAAACCCCAGACCTGGCTAACCCATATGATAAAGGGTTTCTACACATGCAATGAATGCAATGTATGTAGGCTGGGCAAAAATAAGACCAAGACATTTTGCTATAACACCAACCGTACATATGAGATCAATCACATGATCAATTGCAAATCGACTTTTGTGACCTACATCTTGGGCTGCCCATGTAACAAGATCTACGTGGGCAGTACCAAGAGACAACTTAAAATAAGAGTACAAGAACACCTAAGGGCACTCCGGAAAGGTGACCTTAGATACCCTTTGACCTATCATATGCAGGAAAACCATGGGAAAATGGAGGACTTTTGGTTCATAGGAATAGACCATATCCCTATCCACCCGAGAGGAGGGGACAGAGAGCTTACCCTCAGAAAAAATGAAGCCGCATGGATATGTAGACTCAAATGTGTGGAATTAGGGCATAATAGCGATGATGAGATGCATTATTTCCTCGAGTAACATGTTGGTCCCATACATGGTGGTGTACCCCTTGGATCAAAACTTATAAGTTAAGGAATTTTTACAAGATAGTGGGAATATACATATATATATATAAAACTCAGGCATCGCTGGTATATGTTTCACTAAAATTTCATTCTGAAAATGCTCTAGATGAACTGTCCATGCGTTGCTTCCATTAATAGCATCTGACGATTACTGTACTCTGTATTACAATATGACTAACTGTGGCTAATATGCTCTTTTTCATTTTGTAAACCAAGAATAATAATTTATCTCTCTCCCATATATATGTTTTCGACTCTTTTGATCTTTTCAATTGTCTGTTTGCCATGTTATGCCTGTTATTTACGAGTACCTCATTGTGACTAATTCCCAATTTTGGATCATTATGCAATATCTGACTAAATGTATTCCCACTTCATGACATTTCAACATGATCCCCCCGAGTAACTATTAGGTGACATTATTCAGTTGTCAGGACATCATTCCGGACCTTAAGCCTTACTCCTTTTTGGAATTAAACACGACATATTCCAGGTTTATAAGAACTACTATTAGTTCACCCTCATGGTGTTTGTTCTGCCCCCTTGAGTACGGATATGCCGTTTACCTACAATCTTTGGCACTTTTTGAGCCACGCTAATTGGAAGTCCACTTCGACTTTAATTAATTATATATACCGCTCCTAGGCTGTTATTCGAGCCAACATGAAGAAAAGAGTCTTACATGCTTATTTCGGTCTTGATTAGAATACATATTGTTTATGGGTTGTTAATTGTTTCAATTTGAAGACAGCAGCCCTTCATGTAATATCGTGTAGGGTTTTAAAACAGCCTCTTGTCCTTACATCCACTGCGAATAGACGATAAAGGATAGTAATTGTTTATGCATGGATATACATTTTTGAGTACACTGTGTATTGCGTCTTTTGTGTGGGTAGATTAATGGATGTAGGATCTGTAACTAGGAAATAGATAGCATAAGGATGCGTCCCTTATCTACCAAAAACCCACTCCAAGATGGCCGCCGGGCATTTTATTCCTTGCCGTGCTTCAGACCAGACGTATTTGCCCTGGTTTAGAGAAGGGAATCTCTTTGGAATTACTACTTAAATCAAATACATTTGTGTTTATACAGATGACAAAATTAAGTAAATCGCAATATTACAACACCCACGAGTGTTCGTGTATACTTTGTTTAGACAGATTACAAATTTAGGAAAATCGCTTTAATACATTGCTTACGAGCTTTTAATATTATACCGTTTCAAGGTTGGGACTTTTTCACTTCTATGCCTTGTGGAGTTGGTAGATTAAGTCTGAAAAACTATTCGTTATCAGTGCTGTGTAACTTTACGGCGTTATCACAACATTCCAATATGGCCGCACCATTGGGGCAGCCTCTCGCGTATATGGCTCGTCTGTTAGCCGTGATACCGGAATGTGAAGGCACTCACGTGTTTCTCGTGGTGATCAATTACCACGTATATATAAAGTACGGATATGGCCACTCTGCTGTCCTCGACACTGCCTACTCAGCGCCAGCCGTCATTATCGAGACCGTCGGGAGCCTGCTACAGCCGGATTTGGGTAGGATTGCCTTCCAGAGTTACTTTTTTATTATAAGTATGACCAGAGGTTATTTTCCTATCGGGAGGTGGACTAGAGTCTATTCCGGTTATGGGATGCTTTTTTCTTTTTTCTTTATATCTTAAGGGTTTCGTTTACTGAATTGATCACGTTACTGGTTCACAAATTATCCATAGACCCTGCCTATTCTTAGATATATGAAAAACCCGGTTGCCAGTCTTGTTTGGTGAGGGAAGTGCATCAATTGCCTCGAATGACTATTTATCAACCAAGAGTTTGGCTCTCAGGTCACTTTGAGACCTTGCCGTTTTTAGAAATATGTAAATACATGCAAACATACATTCCCGTTTCTTGCGGGAAACACAGTGTATGCCACTAGAATCTACCCATTTGCTGAGACATCGGTGTGCTCTGCTGCCATTTCATTATATAGGGGGCTCAATAGTTTAATTAATCAACTTGTTACCCTCAGACTTGTGAGTGGAATTAATTATTTATAAACCTTACTGACAGGGCATATTTGCCTTGGTGGCTTTTTTCACCTTATGATGGAAATTTATTATCAAGGTTTGAGTGGGAAGCCATGTCCATGGGCCATTTTTGTCTTAGAATATTGATTTTCATTTGGGACGCCTAGGTGGTAGGTTCATGTTGCGGGTAAACTATCGTCATGATAAACTAACACACAACGGCATCACATGTATTCTACCTTTTGTCATAGACTGTAAAAACTGCACCTTCTTGCGAATATCAAGAATACACTTGAATAATTCTGGAAAGATCAACACGATCATCCTTCATTTACACTTCATAGTGACTGCATAAGAATTTCTTTCCCACTTGTAAGTACAAAACTTTGGGATTTCTATGTAACATTATAGGCATACATTGTTACTTGAAACATATGTTTTTTGTCTATCATATTTTTCTTTCAATTCTAGATAGTATACATTCTAATAAGAATTTGGGGATTCCGACCACGGTCATCTTTGCACCACCAGTGCTCCTTTCAGTGCAGTTTAAGACTTAAGGTCTAGTGCAACCTATTATATGGTGGGTATTGGTTATCCTTGCCGTTGCGTTTTTGCTGCAAAGCATAAGATTGATCAGAGATTGCATATGATCCAAGATGTGGACACGTTAGCAACTGTGACTATTTATCTGCTTGTTGTTATTGGCCCTGACGATAAGATTTGTGACCTTATCTGTCTGTACTCTCTCTCCCTGGTTTGGGAATTGTGAAAATTGGATTCCCTCTCCCACCCCTCTTTCCCTGCTCAGATCACAGCATCTCTTTATATATCTTAACTCTTATCAGATACAACAATACAGCGCTGTATATGTTGTAATAAGATAAAGTGTTCTACACGGAATGTATTTATTGAATGTTTAGGAATAATACCATAATGGTAGTTGAAACATGCTGATAATTTTGCAACTAGAAAAACAAAAAAGAAAAAAACAAATAACGGAAAGTAACAGAAAATAATCACCTGAGTAGTTTGTAGCACACATAGGTGTGGGTTGTATATATATATTTGTATATTATGTATAGTTTGTTTCTTATGTATGCTTATGTATATTTATATGTTTGTGTCCTAACAGCCCTGAAGAAGTCCGCTTCAAGGACGAAACGCGTCGGCTGTATTACCAAGAACAGACTGTATTTATATTCCACTGTTTTTAAAAGAAAGAGATTAATTATGAGTGTTGTAAATAAAAAATGACTTTTTCAAAATTATATTCACGTTGGGAATGAATTATATTATTATCTTCCCTTTTTTCTTAAAGTGTGGTGCACCTGTGCTTTTGAATTAAGTTTGTTAGGTCCGTTTGGACTGGCATTGTTTCAGTGGGTGCGATTCAGTGTGCACACTTAACCCTAGCAAGTATATAGGGACCTACATATAGAAGGGATAGCAGCCTAGGTGCTGGCATATAGAGGGCTCCACTGATTTGGTATGATTCATACCTCATTTGCTTAATGCCTGACTATCAGAGTTCGTCACAACTGTCGTGGATGCCATCATCTGCCTGATACCCTGCTCTGCACTCCTGGTGCCACTGACTCAGAGCACCACGACTCATGGACCATTTCTGATTGAATTGTGTGCTGTTGGTAGGTCACGCAGCAATGTCACCTCAGGCAGTGTGGGAGACCTAGCACGATGATAAGGAAGATGATGCAGGTGTAACACACCCCACTGCAACTGCATCAGGTATTTCCCGAAGGGACACACTCCTAGACATGTAATTTGCATGAGCAAGCTCAGCTCTAGTGCCCCAACATCGGTGCACAGCAACTCACGGACACTTCTGTTTGCACGTCGGGTGGACTCTGTACTTGCTACGGCTACCAACATGATTCTCCGCGGTTGTCTCTGTTATGCTGGTGTTTTCTGTTTCCATTTCCATAGTGTTGACCGTACAAGTACTTGCCAGCACCAGCCACTCCGTGCGGGCTGGCTTACACTCACCCCACACACATCCAGCACAGGCGTCACTGTACATGTGTCCCTGCAAATAAAGGAGCCGGACGCATGTGCCCATAGCCTGTTCCAAAAACTATCTCAGTGTGTACCTGTGGTCATGATGTATTTATGAGGGTCCCTGGGCCTACAACATTATACTGTGATGTGTACAGCGGGTGCAACCATGTTAGCTCTGGCAGCGGATAAGACCTTGGACATGCAGCTTTGTCGTCACCTGCTCAATGCGTGGGAGGAGTGGACTGGGCCGTTGTATGGAGGTTCAGCGTGGAGGTGGGTATGTTAATTCCTGGGCTCTGGGCGTGGTTCATTGCAGGAAGTATGCATGTGTCTCTGTCGAGGTGTGGGTCTCCTTCGTGGGGTGTAGGTGGTCCCTGGTGGGACTTGAACACCCACGTCTGTGATCTGGTTTGGCTTCCATGTGATCTGACCCCACCCGCAATGTTTGGCAACCTCCTTTTGGCATTCTGACACCTGGCGTTGGAATGCGATGTGTGCCGAGGTGGAGTGTTGGGAGCGAGACGTGCAGGCGGGTGCTTCCTGCTGTGTGGTCTGTGCAGGGGTTGGTGTGTACTCTATGTGGCTTGGCTGCACTGCTCCTGGGGTTGGGTTGCCTAAGTTGTCCATGGGCTGTTGCAGGGCGTCGGTGTCCAAGGTGTGGTGGTCCTCTCCAGCATCACTGATGAGTAGTCTGGTCTGCTCTGCTGGAGGTGTTGTTTGTCCCTCTGCAATGTGAAGGGGAGATACATGTTGACATTGTGTTGACATGTGTGTTGGTGCATTATTCTGGTTTATAAGCAGATTGTATGACGTTATACATTGTGACTGTTTGGGAGGTGCTGTATTTTTGATGCGGGACAGTGGACATTTGGAGTAGGTGATTTTGTACACGTGCGTTTTCATCTCGCAGTTTCCTGCTATGTTACATGTGATTGGCCTGTTTCTGCGCATGAGCGGACCCAGTTGTGTCCTCTGTTCTGCAGTGTCGGTTTTGCACTTTGTACCACATTGTCGTCAGATGTGCTGTTATTGCTATGTGTGTGTGGTGCAGTGTGCCACGGGGATCAGGGAAATGTTCCAGGGTCATTGGGGTTGTGCAGTGTGCTGCACTTGTTTGTGCATGTGTGCCATGGTGCCCATCTCCCCCATCCCCCCAGTCCCTGGTTGTTACTCACCTGGTGGATGTTGTGTCAGTTCCTATCGAGCTGTGTCCAGACTCCCAACTCCTTGCGCCTTCGCCATGATGACTGTGGCCTCCCTTTCCTCCAGCTACTCCTGTGGCGCAGGACTCCCACCTCCTGCCGCCTTTCCCGCCTTCCTGTTGGCAGCGGGTTTGTACTTGGTTTGGCTTTTCACATCATGCCAGCGCCTCTTGTCCTCCTCCATAGGCCTCCTCGACACTCCGACTGCATTCACTTTGTCATGTTGACGTTCAGTGGATGGTGGTGTTCTGTCACCTCAGTGACGCTGATCTGGTTTTTCTGCAGACTGCACCCTGTCTTCCTCTTCCTATTCTCCTTGCCCTTCCCCGACCCCAAGGATCCTTGGTGGTGGTTTGTGGGGCTTGTGGTGTTTGCGTTAGCCTCTGCACTCGGTCCGGGAGCATCTATGGTGCTACGCAGTTTCTTTTTTTCTCCCTTTTTTTGGTTGCTTTTATGGCGCATTTTCCCCCATGATGCGTGCGAATTGCATGCCTGTCACTGGTTAGTGCTGATTTTTGTATCGTGGTTGGCCTCATTGCTACTTTTTTGCATTGGTGTTTCGCATTTTTGTGGCGTGGCGTTGTGTTTAACGTGGTCATTTGACATGTTATCGAGTGACTATCGCATGGTGCCGCCAGGTTGAGAATGCTACGTTGACACGGCGTTGATTTCCCGCGATAGACTGCGATATGCAAAGTTACACTAAGCTAAATTTGCGATGGTTATCACACGTTCTTGAGAATATCCCCCATTGTCTGTTTTGGTTTTGAATCAAGTGGGGCCGTTGACCAGGCCTCGTCGTTCATAATTTGAGTGGATCCTTGCAATGAGGTGTTCCCCTCAAAAGATGCAGTTTAGTGACCATTGAGCTCTCGGTCTTTTGTACCTGCTTTCATGTGTAAATTTTCGTTTTGGTCTTTATTGCTTTCCATATTGGTGCACCTCCCCTGATTCATCGTAATTGGTTGAACAATTAATGGATCCACCGTTGTGGGAAGGATTAACACACGGCCTCCTATTGTGGGTTTGGTTGCTTCCTTTATGTCAGACAGAAGATTCCCCATCGCAGATGGTAGAGTTGCCAGTTTATCTACAATTGAAACGCAAGTGCAGCATGATTGTGTTAGCTGTGTGTCTGCTTGCGCCCGCCTTATCAAACCGTTCAGGTCCGCCAATTTGGCATTAATGTATTGAGATATAAGTGGGCAGTAAATTAAGGAGAGATAATTGGATATCCATTTTATCTGATTGATATTGCATCACATTAATAGACAGTTGCATAGTATTCAAAAATGATGTCCATATGTTATCCATCCAGTTTAGTTGCTCCTTGGTGGGCTTGGTTTCAGGGATCTTGTTGCTTTTCTCCCGGGATAACTTGGGAGTATATGAAGCAAACAATTCCTCCCACTTTTGTGGTGTACGTTATGAGGTGTTGCAGCTTGGGAACTTCGACTCTAGTCTCTCTGGAGGTCTCTCTATTGTTGACTCGTTATTGGGGACACTATTTGGGGTCTAGTTTGAGAATGCAAACAAAGCCAGATCAGATTCTCTGGCTTTGTAATCTTTACCTATCCTACCGGACTGATCACAGGGCCATCTGGGAGTCTGTCACTTCAGAAGGAATTGAAGGGGTGTTCCCTGTTTATGGCTGCAACTGGGGGAGGGCGGCAAAGCCTAAATTAGGGAACAAATATAAATGTTAGACTTCAAATTTTAGTTTATGGTTACAATGGGTAAAACCCGTCTTGTAGCAAGTCAAACTTCACAATTTAAGTACGGTAACACGGAAGACCATGACTAGGAATAAGGCTCTTTCTAGATTCTAGTACCTTGCAACAAGGCGTCGCTCAAAGGGCCAGAAATATTAAGGTGTGTACTGGAGCAAAGTGATGCAAAGCAGCGTAAACTCTTGTAAGGGTATTAGCTAGCCAGTGCGAAATTTATTTTGCACTGGAAAGGTGTAATTTACTCAGCACAAATAGTACTTTGTATTGTTTTACGTCACTTTGAAGCAAGGGGATGTTACTTGGGTGTCACTTGGCGAGATCAGCACAAACATCTGTAGTTTTTGTTTCGAAGTCCCATCATCCAGGATAGCAAGACCAGGCTTTGTGTAAAAAAAATAATGCCTCCTAAAGCAGGTGCTAACAAGGAGCAATGTATTAATTTCTCCAAACATTCTACATATTGCATGTGTGCTGCACTCGACAGCAGACATACAGTGGCTAGAAAATGTAAGAATGTATCTAGGCATGGAATTATGAAGGGGAATGGTATGCTTCCAGTACAAGTCCTATGCTAGACTGCACCTCACACCTCTTCACCAGGGTACAAAGGGTGTGAGTGGTTCTAGGCAGCACCGTGTTTGTGCCCCAGCGCCAGGGTAGTGCACATTAGCTGCTCTCTCCCTTGTGCACAGCAATGCAGCACAGCAACTTTGGTTGCATTACTGGGTTGCACTAAAACATAACAAATCTGCTCCAAAAAGTTACAAATAGAACATAGGAATGTCACTCATAATCGATTCTGGTTGACAAGCGCCAATAGACCTGGGAGCTGGTGGTCCTCTTGTTTGCACAAAAGAAGCTTACTTCCTCTGGTCTCGTTTACTTGGCTTGTTCAACATTCTTATCTGGTAAAACAAAAGAGAAATATATAGGGCTAACTCCAGGAACTCTTTCACAAAGTTTATTTATGGCATTTCATAATGTGAAGTAAGCCTTAACTGGCATCAAAGCACCTAAGAATATGTTCTGCAGGAAGGTGCACACATGCAGCAAGTGACATACGTAGAACATAACGTTTACTTACCCGTGGGCTAGATATCCCAGATGCATACATTGAGATATGACATCTCTCAATGGTGGACAGGTAGCGACATCAGCAAATTCTTTGGTGGCATGAAAGACAGCGTGGCATGGAACAAGACACAAATGGCAGCATGTGCCAATTCGGGGTTCCCTTGTGTTGAAGATTGGCCATCATCTACAAAGGGCTCATTCATGCACAATGACATATTTGGAGACTGATGGACCTAGTTTCATCCCATTAGGCATAAACATCAGATTCCTTTCCATAAAGAGGAAGGGGGATACATCGCAGATAGAGGATGCTGGCATATAGGTAACTGTCACATTGAGGCATGAGAGGCTACCCAGAGATTCCCCATACAAAATCTCTCTTGGCACAATTCCGTCAAACATTCATGATTCCTAATGGCTGACCCCTATGACAGGAGGGCAGAGCCGGGCAAGGGGCAAGAAAGTAGGCAGCTAAAATATTTTTCAATTAGTTTTTAAATTTTTTAACCTTGTCAGTTTTTAAATTTGGAATCTGTTGGTATAGGGTCATTTCAAAGTGTTTTCATTTGTACTCCATACCGCAACTCCACTTTTGGAGTTGCACACGCCAGTGGATGGAGTCTGCGCGCGGTTGCTCGAACTCCCTTCCCCATTTAAAGCCTGGATCAGCATGGACGTGCTGTGGCAAGAAAGTAGGCAACTAAAATACTTTTCACCTAGGTTTGATTTTATTTTATTAACCATGTCTGTTTTTAAATTTTGAATATGTTGGTATAGGGTCGGAGGAAAGAAGGGGGACGGGAAATTTGATATTGGAGTTTTTTTTTAGTGTTTTTCATTTGCGCCAGATACAGGGACACCATTTTGGGTGCTGCACTCGCTAGTGATTTGAGCCTGGGCGAGGTTAATTGAATCCCCTCACCATTTAATGCCTGGATCAATGTGGACGCCAAGCAGGCACACAAAGGTGCGCCAAAGGCAAGCCCGTCTGTGCCCGTAACGTGACCAGTGCTAGCCAAGCTGACTCTTTTTTTATCATATGTAAAATACAGCTGGCCGTTGAGGAATGAATTAACACTTTTTTTCTTAACCAATAACCTATTAATTGATTGCTATTGCAAAATGTATAAGTACTTCTACTACTCATTTGTAAAAATAATGACTCAAATCTACCTGTGTTAGCTGTAAATCCATTTTTTATTTCCATCTTGCAAGTTAGAATGTAGAGTACCAAAGGGCTCGTCCTGAGCCCTACTCTATTTAATGTTTATATGAGGCCACTTGCAGATATCATCCATGCCTTTGGGATATCGACAGTATTTTACATAGACAACACTTGGCTCCTTTCTCTCACTCAAAGTCAGAATTCCCCTGTCTCTGCACTAGGACCCTGCCTAGAGAAATTGGCAGGCTGGATGAACAGCTCCTGCCTTAGACTTAACGGAGGAAAAACTGAGCTCCTATTCCTTTTACTTGGGAGCCCCAAAGGCCACAATGAGGAAACAGCAGGTGATACAGTACTCGGACCTTGTGCGATCTACCTAGACATCAGTCTGCCCGACTAGCTCTTGCTTCCCTCCATTGGCTGAGAGGATTAAGTTTAAATCCCTATGTATCACCCATAGGGCACTTCTTGACAAAGGGCCTCTGATGATCTCCTTCTCTTTGATATCCCCATGCCTCCCCAGGAGAACCTTACACTCCTCCATGGCCCACCTAGCCTTAGTCCCTAGGGTCAGAAAGGTAAAATGTGGAGGGCACTTCTTTGCCTACAATGCAGCTAAATTATGGAATAGACTTCTACATTCTCTGAGATCAGCTAAAAGGAAACTTCCGTTTCCAAAAGTATTAAAGACCTAGCTTTTCCAGAACAGGTAATCCTCATTTTCTGGTCTGTGCCGCACTATTAGTGCTGGGATGCCTAAGGTAGCCATGCACTCTGTAAGTGCTGTATAGAATAGAATAGAATAGAAAGTGTATGATACATTACAATTATATAAAAAAAAGTTTCACACTCATATCCTCGTGTACTCATTTCTCAAAATGTGGCGGCCCACTTCATACTTTATATCCTAGGTCTGCATTTCAGGTAATCCACCACTATATACAAACAACACACTACTTGCATCTCCCTAGATTTATATGTGTGTAGTGTGCTGTAACTATTGTTTCTTATTCAAATATTTCTTAATCAATATTGTGGACTCCTGTTGTAAAGGAGTCGATGCGATTCAGCCCCGTTACTTCCGGCCTCTTCAGGACTGTACAGATGAGTATGTTCTTCATATTGAAATATAGAAAGATAAAACCAAATAAATCTTCTATGTTTATATGTTCTTTATTTACAATACGTCGTTTTTATATTTACACATGCCATTTTTAGTGTCAAAATGTCTTACTTACAATAGTGTGGTGTCACAAGCCAAAGTGAAAAAGTAAAAAAAAAAGTAAATGGTCCAGCAGCCATGGTCTCATGGTGCCCCCACACGAGGCGGGGACGTGTGGGTGATTGGAAAGATTAATGGTACTCACATCAAGTCACTATGTATGTGGCCAACTTTGCTGATTGGTCAAGGATACCGCTTCCAGTTTCCATGAGCAAACCCATGTCCTGCGTGTATTATTCTTTTGTCCGTCGTTCGTTGGCGGGATGCACAGGAGAGAGGCAGTGTTTATGCTCTCTGTTGGTGCTCCATAACATGACCCTGTGCGGAAAGGAAAGCAAACTTTTTTATCAGACAAACCACTGAGGTTAACTTGCGGTAAGGAGACCTTGATGCCCTCGCCCACCCTGCTGTGGTAAATGTTATTGTCTATTACCCGCGAGGTTGGGATGTTTCAGCACTGCACTAAGTGCAACTTTGCATTTCAAAATATGCCAGTCCCTCCTCAGCTAGATCTTAGGGAACCTAACATGATGCGCCCAAAGTCGTTTTACAGGGAGCCTAACAAGGTTACATCTACGGTAAGAGTATGTCTACTTAACGCCAGATCCCTACCCAAAAATAAAGTGGAGATTTGGGATATGTTAAATGATAATGTTTGGGATGTTGCATTATAATAGAAGCTTGCCTAAATGTCAATTCCGGCCACAATATTGCTCTGGCAATAGCCGAGGGCTACTCTATTTCCTATATGGATAGGGTGTGAGGGCTTAGTGGTGGTATTGCCTAATCTATTGGTCAAAATGTATGTGCTCCACCACAAAGTTAGAGGGCTCGGAATTAACCGAGGGATTTCCCTTTAAATATCAAACAACTTTTCCTTTGTGGGTGCTTTAATTTACAGCCCCCACTAAATTGTCTTCAAAGTCTACTGAAGTATTTTGAAATGTAATTGCTCGATTGGTGCCAGAGGACGGAACAAGTGATCTACAATGCCAGAGGTTGTCCCAAAAAGTGGGAGAAAGTGTGGGGGGCCTCGGTGAGAGTACAGGGGATACGGTTGAAAGAGGGGCTCGGGGACAACCTCCGGGAGGGAGGGTGGGTGGGCGAACAGGGAGATAAATGTTTGCATACCAAATGTTACTGGGCCATAAAAGCGCCACTTTTTCATTGATGGAAACGACTATCTGGACATGTACCGAACCAAAGATCTATAGAAGTGTAACAAATGTAGACTCACTTTCTATTATACACTATATGGAGCTTATGCCTTTCAGTAAAAAGAGTTTAAAAAAAAGCAAATGTAATTGCTCTTTTTTTTTTACAATATTCCAATTTCACAGTACTAGGGCACTTTAATATGCACATGGAGGACCCTACATATAGACTGGCTGAGCAGTTAATGGAAGCCATGTCAGACCGAAATTTAGCACAAACAGTCAAAGGCCCTACTCATACAGGTGGGCATACTCTCGAGCTGATCTTTCCTAACCATCGTTCTCTGGTCACGGGACAACCCCTTCAGTTAGTTTGGACTGATCATTTTTCAGTAGCCGTTCGTTTGTCTTGTACTGTAGCGCAGACCGATGCAGCAAGGCCAGTGGGAGTTTCCAGGTCATGGCATTCTGTTCCTGACTCAAGCCTCATCAACTTGTTTTTTTCAAATTGTGGTAAACGTGTCTGAGGGAATAGATGATGCAGTTAGCTCCTTCGATTCAACCAAGGTCTCGATAATCTGGCTCCCCTTAAAAAAGGTACAAAAAAGAAAAATGTGCACCTTGCGGCATGGTTCCCTCCCAGTTTGAAGGAGGAAAAACAAAGATGTAAACAGCTTGAAAGAAAATGGCGGCTGAATTATGATACAGAGAATAAGCAGGCCTATAATGCTGCTCTCAAGCAGTTCTGTAAAAAATATTAAAAACAAAAGAGCTAAAACAGATGTATTTGCTGCACAAATAGTTGCCTTCTGAAAATGCGCAATTTTTTTTTTTATTATTGTTAAAGCATTTCCTAGTCCTGAGGCTGACAAACAGATAATTCCTGCCTCTCAGACTCTGCCCGACAATCCATCTATGTTTTTTCATGACAAAGTGGAAAAATGTACTCCCCTTTAAGATCGAGCCATGAAGTCTGGCTCCAGAAGGAAGGTTCCCCGCTAGCGTCCTTTGAGAGGATCGCTCTTGTGGAGGCTGAACTAATCATCCAAAAAGTTAAATCTGCCCTCCGCCCTACCTTGATGTATTGCCACCTCATTCTTTAACTTGGGCAGCTGTCTCCATTAATCCACATATTAACGTGCTATTTAATTTATCTCTGAAACTGGGTACTGTGCCAGCAGCCTGGAAAAAGGTGTTGGAAAAAGGTGTTGGTTGTGCCATTTTTGGAGAAAAAAACCAATGCTGACCCTTTAATCCTGAGCATAGGCCTACCACACTACTCCCTGCACTGAGAAAAATGCTGGCAACTTTGGTGAATGCCCAGATCACCAGGTATATTGAAAGAAATAACATTCTTCACTCGTCTCAATCAGGCTTCAGTTCGGGCTTTAGCACAGAGTCTGGTCTCTTGGAGGTCACTGAGTATATCAGATGTAATCTGGACCTTGGAAGAAAATCAGTGTTCTTTTTATTAGATATTTCTGCTGCATTTGGTACGGTGTCCCACGGAATACTACTGAAGAGACCGGAGAAGGCATGGATGGTGGACAAAGCTTGGAGGTGGCTCAGATCTTAATTCTCAGACCGGCATCAAGCAGTTTTTCTATCATCTTTTACCTCACAATTCAGAGAGATGCACTGTGGGGTCACACAAGGTTCGGCATTAAGCCCAACTTAGTTCAACATCTATATGGTCCCACTAGCCCCCATCATTATATTCTAAGGTTTCAGCACTGTTTCTTAAGCAGTGACACATAGCTTCTGCTGGCATCCCAACAACTTGATGATACCATGGTCAGTAGTTTCCAGTTTTTTCGGATAAATCAGAAATCCTAGTCTTTGGTGCATCTTCCCATTTGTGGCCCACTGAGCTAGGGGCACTCCTAGCCCTACATCAGTTGGTTATAATCTTAGGGTTCAATGTGACACAGCCTTATCATTTAAACCACCTGTGCAGGCAACCGCCATCACTTGTTCTCGCTTTTAAAATCTTTAAGGAAGACCATGAAATATCTCCTAATGGCTAACTGGAAAGACATTGTGCATGCATTAATTACATCCAGATTGGATTATGCCAATGTACTCTATCTTGGAGCCCCACTTGAGCTGGTTAACCGGCTTCAGTGAGTTCAGAATGCTTGTGGCCTGCCTGGTCTTAAACATATCGAAAAGGCAGTCCATTCGGCAAGATCTGAAGCAACTGCATTGGTTACTTGTCAAGATGAGAATCAAATGTAAAGCTCTCATGATTACCCATAGGGCATTTCACAATAAAGGTCTGCAGTATATTCAGAGAAAAAATAAAAAATATTTCCCTGCAAGGAAAGTGCATAAAGCCAGAGTGGGTGGCAGACTGCTCTTCTTCCTGGAATCTAGCCTCTGGAACGCTTCACAGGATCATCTCTGGTCTGCCTCTGAGGAAAAAACGTTCAAGGCTCATTTGAAGACTTCTCTATTTAGTGAGATGTAATTTATTACTGCTCTCAATATCCCAAGACTCATCTCCCTGTGTAAGTCTTCATTGGCACAAAGTAGAAGACAGGATTAAATTATGTTTGTGTCTAGTGAACAAGGCTCCTTAGTAAGGGTCAGGAAAAACACAATAATAACCCTCACACACTGGAAGAAAACTTCCAGCACCCTGGAAGAAAACTTCCACAGAGTCTGGGACATTCGGTTTTTGTTTTCTGAAAAAAAACTCTTGTGTTAGGAGTTTGTTTTTGGAAAACTAAAAAAAGTTTAAGAAGTCTGACAGCCGGTCATCATGACTGATGGTACCATCTGTCAATCTTTTCCTACACTGACAGGAACTGCCCTGGAGGCAGTTCCCTTCAATATAGAGAGCTGTCTGCTAGGCCGGCAGACAACTCTAAATTTGGAATACGGAGGACCCTCAGGATGGCGCCAAACTGTAAATCAGCACTTATTCTGATCTGAGCATGATAATTTATATAAGTGAAATGAATCAGTAGCTTGCCAGAATACATGGGAACTAGCAATCCCTGTATAAAAGCCAATCTCGAATTTCCTTATTACACAGTGGCGGCTGGCAGGGAACACTTACCTCCACATGGCCGCCGTCTCTCCTACGTCGTTGCTTCGCTTCCTGACGAGTCCCTGAAGCAGGAAGCACACAGGCTTCCCTCAGCCAATCACAATGCAGCATTGTGATTGGTCTGAGTGCCGTGGTTCAGTGCTCAGACGGGGACTGGGAGCCTGTGCATGTTCTCCACCCAGGCTGTGTATTACAGCCCGGTGGAGAACATGCTAAGTGCGCATGTCTGTTTGGCCGGCCCAATACGGGCAAGTCACTAAGGAATTCGTAAATATGGCCGGCCAAACCGTCATCCACACTTAATGCATGAACCACTCCTCCCCCTCTGACACTAGCCCTGCCCTGCCCAAACCCAGACCCGTAGCTATGAAAAATAAATGATACGTTATTATTTTATTTTTCCTTTTTCCTGCTGTGAGAGCAGTGGGGTGATGCTCCTCTGCCTTAGCGGAGGAGCCGCCCCTCTTATTACAGTCGAATTGTGGCATCTCTAGTCACCGGTAATAAGAAAATGCTATATATACTTAACTATTATAGGTCATTACAGTTCAATTTTGTCGTCATAATACATGCTGCCAGCAGGCCACGGAGCATAATTACAGGTACAGTTTAAACAATGTAAATAGGAACTGGATTTTCATACTTCAGTAAGTGATTAGCAGAAAGATGATGTTTATGGCAACACGTTTTTGCGCTATGGGTCAGTCCAGAAAAGGCAGTCTCTCGGCATGCTTCTACACATTCTGGGATACAGCATTTTTAAATCTGAATTACATTAAACATACATTAAACATATTCTGAAATCTTTTTGCAACAAGTCTTCATGATCTTCAGAAGGAACATGGCCATTGTCCTAGTTCCTCAATGACTTTTAATATACTTATAATATATTTCAGGGGCTACTTTATCCCATATATAATGAATAACAACCAAGAAGCACAATTACAATTTTACAGGAAGAGCAGTTTGTATATATGAGTGCCTTAAATCAGGTATACAAAGTAAAAGTATAAACAGGCTAGCAGTTCTCCAGTTTGAAACACTTGACATTTCTCACAGCAATTCTAAATTGGTGATTAGTTGAAACATAGGACATCTGATCCGTAAGCATGTCGATTGTGGGCTGGGAGCTCCTTCTCCAAGGTTTCCTCTAAGAGCTCAAAGTCAAATTTATCAAGCTCAAAGCTTGACATAAGGTAGACACATGGGTTCTCCACGCCGGCCTTCTTTAAACATGCAGTGCAGTTCAAGATCTTCTTCTCATCATAAGTAGACTTTCGACGTTTCATAGACGCATCCAAATCCTGATAGAGTAGAACTTTTTCCCCATGTTATGGATTTCACGGGCAAGGTTAGCATGGTTAGATTTAAAACGCTCTGTCGCAATGATTATGAAGAAATCGTAGCGCTCACAACAAACTTGCTTCAGATACTCAGATGATTGGAAGGTTTCAGTTCCAATTCCTGGCAAGTCCCACACCGTCACATTTGGGTACACAGGATGGAGAAAGGGAGTTGGTTCCATTGTTATCTCCACTACACCAGCCACAGCTGAAAATTCTTCCTCGTCCTCTAGGCCCCTCACCGCATTGACAAATGTTGACTTCCCAGATCCGGACTCTCCAGTGATGGCAATGTCAAGCTTTGCATTGTCTATTGAATCCAAGGAATTCATGAGGTTTGCAGCTGCTTCAGGAAGGTCACCTTCCTCTATGGCATTTTTGAACCTTTCAAGTTCCTCTACAGAAATTATGTCAAAAGCCTCATGTTCATAAGCAGGATTGATATTTGCCATCTCCATGGCATTCGTAAGCCTTTCGATTTCCTCTTCAGAATTTATGTTAAAATCCTCATGTTCATCAGCTGGATTGCTATTCGCCATCTCGCGTTACCTTTTTCTTCTCAAGTGATTAATCAGACACCTCAGTCGTGCTGAAAAATAGAACAAAAACATATCTGTTAGTTGTGGCATTTGCGCTTTAGCCCAATGTGGTAATTGCCTATGTGTTGCCCTGTGCTAGCCAGCTGCTTTCATGTGGAACATCCTACCCATATGACTCTAGAATATAGAGAGTGCTTGGTCCCTGTTGCGAAGTACTCAGAGTCAGCTGCTGCTGGGTGCCCTGTGGGTAGGACGTTGCTGTACCTGAAGCTCAAATAAAAGATGTTCATCTTGCTGCCTTCTTGTCTCCTGTGTTTCTTCACACCCAACAATCTACAAAGGCATGGCCACAGATACACTGTGTTGGACATATAACTGTGATCTTATAGAGTAGAAAAGAAACCATTTACCAAGAAAGTTTCTAGACAAGGCTATTATAATCACTGACTTTAACAGGCAGCTGGAGAATTGCAGCATCTTCAGCATTAATTTGAAAGTTTGTTTTATCACTTCTAATGTGGGTGTAGTCACTTCTTTCATCCCCGAAAGCTGGAATATTGGGTGCTAACTATTTTGTCGGGGGCCTCTGGACTGATGCATAAATTCAAAGATCTTGGTTCTAGGTCCAGTAAAAGCAGCCATAATTTCTGAGAGCTCTCACGTTTCAGAGCACAAAAACATGATAGGTGGAATGCTTGAATTAATCTTATTTTTGTTTTTGTTTGATCTGTTTATTAGATTTTCACATATATAGAAGATCGACAGGTATATACATACATTTTTCAAGAAACCAGTAAGTTATAATTGCATATACAGAATTCAATACAGTAAAACATCAAAATGATACGTGAGTTATACCAGTCTGAATTATTAACGTGGGTACCCTTGGTCTAACATATACATATAACTATTCCAGCTGCTTTATAATCAGTATAAAACAAAATAATCGTATTGTATGCATACACTCTACTTATATATGTGTATTTCGGAAAATTTCTTATTAACCATGTTAATTTAGCCAAATTTCGACCAGACAATCATTTAAATAACATTAAAACATATATAATAACCAATTGGAGGGACAAGGAGAGAGCTCAGGAATACCTATGGGAGCGGGAGGAAGTCATTAATCATAGCATACTGATCGATAATACATTCTCATATATTCGTCTATTATCAACAAATATTAACACAATTTGGCAAAGGCGGTCTATACGTGCAGCATAATCCAGATCACAATTTAAGACCAATCACAGCACCAGTCCAGGGTATTTTTAGGCAACGTTAGGACCGTCAGACATATCATCCTGAGTAACCCTCCCTTGCAGTGTGCACAACACTGTATTCCATGCCGTGGAGATGGGGTTCTTACGTAGTCCCAGCGTGTCCTCCCGCACCAATGAGACTGCTTCAGCTTTGACCCAGTTTATCATGGAGTATAGCCATGCCTTTATTGATGGGGGCTCCTCTGCTTTCCAGTGGCGTGTAATAAGCATTTTAGCCACCACCAACCCCAAATTCAAACATCTTGAAGAAGCTTTATGCTTCTTATGTCTATAGAATATCCACGTAATGCACGCCTTCCAGTCCTGCGGTATTTCCCTATCCGTGCTTGTGTTCAGGGAACGGATCACCTCCTCCCAGTATGAGAGTAATTTGGGGCATGACCAGGGCATGTGTAGTAGATCAGCCCCTACGGTCTTACATCGCGGGCAGCATGCATGAGCCTTATTGAAATATCTATTAATCTTGTCTGGGGATAAGTACGCTTTGTGCACAACATAAAATTGGATCAGCCGGAAACGCACATTTCTGGGGATCTGCCCGGGGCTTTCCAATAACATTGACCATTCCGGATCCGTGTATGGTCGCGCCATTGCTACCTCCCATTTATTTCTCAATGGTGTTAAGTCTGTCATGGTGTGCTCTCGGATAGATTCTGCTAACCATTTTATAAGGTGTCGCCCTGTCCACATTACATGTATATATACTGCATTAGAAGATGCGTAGGAGATTCCTGAGAAAGATCTCCCCACTGCTGTCTCAACCTAGCCAACTAGGAAGCATGACACAGGAACTGCCCCTGTGGGACACCCTCCTCCTCAGATAGAGAGAGGAAGGACTGCAACACGCCCTCTGCATACAGATCCCCTAGGGTAAAAACGCCTGCCCTGTGCCATTCAGCAAGGTCCATCCCCCGAACACGTCCTCTAGCTGACGGCATTCTGAGCAATGGAATGGCTGGTGCATATGGTATGACATGCCTAGTAAGTCGCAATGCCCTACGAAAGCATCTCCGAGCAATCTGCACTAGAAGAGAAAGCGACTCATGTGAACTATTGCATGGGTGGAAGAGGATCCTGTTCAGGGTGTGCGGGGGCTCATGCTCAGCTGTGTCTGTTAGATGTAATCCCTCCAACCATTTTGCCACCCACAAGACCTGGGACGCCAGATAGAAATGTTCCATATTGGGTAGGGCCAACCCACCATTTGATCGAGGCAAATATAGTTTTGCTAATGCTACTCTGCACCTGGTGTTGTTCCAAATAAAGTCTCATATGATACCCTCTAATGACCGGAAAAATGAACCTGGTAAATAGATCTAGAGGTTAGCGAGATAATAAAGCATTCGTGGCAACATCAGCATTTTATTTAATTCTACCCTGCCTATGACTGAGAGATTGAGTGTTTTCTAGAATTCAATTTGGGCTTTTAACGCAGTGACAGCTCTGGATACATTGCCATCAAGAAGATCGCGATCATGCTTGAATTAATCTTATACAATGATAATTACTCTGGCCGCATTCTAGTCCATCATTTTTTTGCCTGGCATGCCACTTCAAACAGCAACCAGCCGTATACAAATCAGCTTTGGTCCTGCTCCATTAGTAACATTTCAGCACAACCTGCCGAGCCAGGTCTCCCATGAACGGGAAAACAATCAACTCCAGAGCGGTTTCAGACTTTTTTGGGCCCCATCAGTAGAGTACACATATTCCAATCTCACAGTGAACACATGAACCATGACTGAGGATATGCGAAACATTTACAACATTGCACTGAGAAAAACAAAAAGTGATGGGTGGCAATTTCCTGACAAGGTCTGCATAGGAAGAAACAGGTTTGGGGTTGCTTGGGGTTCTGTCTCACAGAAGGCAGTATGAAACTAATCAATAGGCTATGAGGAAAGTGGCTGTGGAGGATTTGGACAACATTAGAATCAGTAGAAAGGCGTTCACTAAATGGGATAGGGTGCTAGAGTACCTGTGACTTTATATCCAGAGAATCAGACATAAAAGAAAGACCCTAAAATACCCAGGTAATAATTATATGATAGGTTTGTTCTCAGTCACACCATAATGAGACTTCAGCTCATACTGACAGGCCTAGAATTGTATAGTAATAACAGTAGTCGCTGAGCAAATCTTCAAAAAAAACAAGATTATACAGTTTGGTAAATGCAACTCAACTAGTACTTCCAGCCAAATCAATTTGATGAGTATAACTAACTGGGTCTCATTACAAATAAAAAGGTGTTCTAGAGACCCATTGTAACACCTGAAAAGGATATGACGGAAACTATAGTGATGGGCTGTGTTAGAAATGGAGGTCTCTAGTTGGCAGAGGTAGGTACCTTTGACCAAGTAGGGGCCCGTGCTTCTAGTCAGGGTAAGGGGGCTACACTCTTGAATAACCCCTGCTCACCCCCTTGGTAGCTTGGCACGAGCAGGCAGGCTTATCTCAGAGGCAGTGTGTAAAGCATTTGTGAACACATACAGTAATACAGTGTAAACACTACAAAAGGACACCACACCAGTTTAGAAAAATAAGTAATCTTTACTAGACTTAACACAAGACCAAACGACAAAAATCCACAATACTGTAATCAAAAATAAGACTTAAAGATGGTAGAAATAGCTTAGATCAATGTAGATGGTAAATGCGACACTTTACTCTCAAAGTACCTGGGATGCGTCATGCAATGCAAACAAAAGGGTCGCAGGGAAGTTGATGCGCCGTTCCTTACACTCAGGGGAGTGGATGCGTTGGTTCCCTACTGCAGCGCAGGGTAGGTGATGCGATGCTTCCTTACTGTGTGGGGAGTTGATGTGTTGTTTCTTACTGCGGTGGCACACTTCTTCGGCGATGCGATGGCAACAGCTGCGGCAGCGACAAGCTTCTTCTTATTGCGTCACGCTTCCAGCTCCCAGCGACACACAGACACTAGAGGTACCCAGAACAATAGCAGGCACCTCCCTGCAGGTAGAATTCCCAGCAAGGAAATTCAGGGGGAGCTGGTGGTGAAGTCTTGGTGTCCCTGTGACTTCAGACAGGAGGCAAGCCCAGCTTCAAGCCCTTGGAGATCTTCCTCAAGATGATAAAGTACACAAAGTTCCTTTTTCCCTTTTCTTGGAAATGAGTAACCACTGCAGGCCAACCCCAGACAGCAACCAGCACTGGGGCAGTCTCATCCTTCAGTTTCCTTGGTTTCACTCTGAACGTCTTGATTCCCAGAAGTGATCTAAAGTTCTGGGGTCTGGGCCCTAATATTTATACTGCAAAATCCTTTGTCCTCTGAAGACAGAGGGTGTCTGTGCCCAGCCAAAACCAGTTCTGTCGTCCCTGGTGCAGCTTCCTGACAGGAGGTGGAGACAGCATTGTTGAAAGCAGACCTGGCCCAGGTAGCTGAAATGACATCTCCTCCCCCTACTCTTTATTGTATGAGGGCTCAGGTCAGTTAAAGGAAATCTCTGCCCCCTACTCTCTATTCTAAGAGGGCTCACGTTGGTGAAAGGAAATCTCCTCCCCCTACTCTCTATTCAATGCAGGTCCTATTCAGTCCAGCCCTGACCCATCAGACTGCTGGAGCTTAAGCCCTTTCCAGCCCCCTGTCACTCACAAACCAGACATGGAATACACAAACCTAGCAGAGGCATGCTGGATGGTTAGGCAAGAAAAAACATACTTTCTAAAAGTAGTATTTTCATACACAGAATGTAAAAATCACCCACACTAAAAGATGTATTTTAACATTCTGAGTTCAGACATACTAAACTTTATTTTCCTATCTTGTTTCCTGGGTCAGTTTTGATTATAAGATATTATAATCAAACTGCCCATTCTGGCCTTGCAATAGTGAAAAACGAAATTGGCTGAAATTCACTATCAAGACATGCCACACACACCAGGGCATGTCCTACCATTTACATACAATGCACCCTGCCCTTGGGCCTACCTTAGTGGTGACATATATGTAGAAAAGGGAAGGTTTAGGGACTGGCAAGTGGGTACACTTGCCAAGTCGACATGGCAGTCCCAGGCTGCACACAGGTTCTGCAATGGCAGGCCTGGGCCACATTTTACAAGCTGCTTCTGTGGGTGGCACAACCAGTGCTGCAGGCCCACTAGCAGTATTTGATTTACGGGCCCAGGGCACACATGGTGCACTGAACTAGGGTCTGACAAGTAAATCAAATAAGCCAATCATGGAGTCACTAATCCAATACATAGATTTACAATAGGGAGCACTTGCACTTTGGCACTTAATAGCAGTGGCAAAGTGCCCAAAGCATCTAGACCAGCAAAAACATAGCAAAAACATAGGAGGCACCAGTGAAAAAATGGAAGGGAGGCCCACGCCAATGGTGCCAGATCTAACAGGCTGGTTAAAATTCAGTCATCAATTGGGGCATTGCTCATGTTACAGGCACAAGTGCAAGAGCGCGTTAGTCCGGTTAGGATTAACGCGACCGCAAGAAACTACGGTTCCCAGCATTCCCGTACGCACGTCACGTCGCTGCATCTTCCACAAAGGCAGAAGCGCTGTGAGACCGCGCGTCGGAAATTCTTCCTGGCTACCGGAGTACGGTCGAGCTCAGGAGGTCCTGACGCTGTGGAGTTCCCTTGAAGCAGGGTCCTTGGAATATCCCCTGAACGCAGCAGACCTTGTGGGGGCGGACATTGGAGGATTGTCTTCCGGCGTAAGGTCGGGAAAGGGTGCTGAGCACCAGTCCCTCCCCAGGTGCAATCCTTTCCGCTACTATTGTCCCTTCTCTGTTGGTGAGCTCATTACTGGCTCTTGCGGAGGAAGGGAGGAGTGGTAACCGAGACTGGAGCAAGTACTTGGTCATAGGAGGGTTCTAGCCCTCTGATTCGTTTACACAGCTGGTTTCTTTTCCGGAGCGTTCTGCAAGTCTCCTTGCACATTCTTTGCCTAACAGAAAGACTAGTATGTGATGGGTGATAGTGAGCATAGTGCCCCTAAGGGCAAAGCATGGATGTGCAAGTCTAAGTGAGACCGGACCTGGACTAAGGTCACTTAGGGCATGAACCTTATTTCGTTTTTGCTTCTAAGTATTAATATACTATGCCTTCGAACAACTCCTAGAAACTCCATGGTGCTGTAACCTGGATCATGCAACTTACCAGGCTCATTTATGGTGTTTGGTGTTGGTGTCTGTTATTGTGTTTGTGACTCTCTTTTAACAGGGGTTTTTCTGAGTGGTAGCGGTCTACGCTCTATCCCTGTGAGGCCAAGTGGAGTCTATATCAGGGTAGGTTCTGGGGAGACAATATGTGTTCTTGGTGTTAACCGTATTAGCGAGATTACCGTGCAGGCGCAAACTTCAATGTGGAACTACGCTATGATGTGTTTCTTGTTTATTGTATTTATTCCCCCCTTGCAGCCAAGACACGACGCAACGAAAGCCTAAACATCCCTGCCTGAGGTAGAGGGTCTGTTTATATTGGGGCCGTTCTTTTTATTTACAGGTACCACAATAGAATCTGTGTTCCTTCTCCCTATAGCAAGGAGAGGTGGAGTCAAGGGGTCAGGGTAGGGGGAAGAGCGCTAATGTTGTTCCTTATGTTTTACAGATCTCCCTCCCTGCTGTCCCCTTCCTTTCCTTCCCTCGCTTGATCCTCCCACTGACCTGTGCCATTACGGCTTCCAGGCTTGGGTAGATCGAGAGGTGGACCATATTAGCAACAATCCGATCCCGAGGACTGAACCAAAGTGACAGCTCATTTTAACACCTGTTATAGGCACACAAAGCAAACGTCCTGCCCTTTTTAAGCTCTCAGCTAGACAGCACATGTGCTGTCACTTCGAGAATTTTTTTTTCAATCAGTAGACTTACTGCCCGCCCATAGCCTACCATCGGTAAGCTTCAGCGTCACTCCTGTTTGCTATGTTGCCATTCGTCATGGCATGCGGGCGTCATGTCTTCTTCTTGTATTTGGCCCTCCTATAGAGCATGGACCAAGTACATGTCACCTTCCACTGCTTTTTTTTGGAACTATTTTTTTTTGTCGTCAATTATCCCAGAGGAGTACTTGCGTTTTCAGGCCATCTCCCCAATCTGTGTTGCTACTTTTCCCTTTCAACCCTCTGCCCGTGTCTCTTTCTTATCTAAACCCTGCACTTGATCGTGTTCCACTTTTCCCCGCTTATCTGCTTTTTATTGAACTTATCGCTGCATGATTTCAAATAGATCAGCTGAAGTGAAGCAGCACTTCTCTGCCATGTGCAGCGCTGGCACGCAACATATTAGAATATGCAAACTTTTAAAAAACACACAAGGCATCTCACACGCTGAGACTCAAGAACTCTCCCTGTCTTTACCAGCTAAGTGCTCTCTGTACGAAGCTACACAAAATTAGTCCAACTTGATCATTGCGCTTGCAGTAGAAGTAATTTCTGGTAAAGGGAAGACACCACCACCATCTGGTACGTGTGAACATTACACATACACTGGGCCAGAGGAAAGTAATGGAAAATGCCCAGTAAAAAAAGATTTTGTTGAGAAATGTAACAAGCACACCTCTCCATCCCCCAAACAACATATAAAAACAAATGAGGTTGAAGAAAAGTGAAAATGTAAAATCTCATTGGATTGGATTGGAAAAGCAACCATTTAAGCAAAAACCCAGTTTTTTTATCAACACAGAGCAAAAGGACCTCTGCAGGTCTGTGGTGGTTTGTCCTAAACCGTATCCATTCTTCTCTTTAGAACTACAGTTCAATAAATAAGACAGTACTGTGTAATATTTGCTAACAATATTTCAATGACCAAAGTAGTACTACTAACCCGTCTCTGTAGGACTGCAGTTCTTTGTACTATCCAGTACCAGGTCTCATCGACTGGTCTATATCTCAACGCCAGATGGTACTGAAGTTCCTTGCAGGGACTGCATTGTTATAAATGGACAGTACCAAAATGTATGATTTGTTGCAACTGCATGGGGTGTTCCTGGCCTGTCTGCAAGAGATGTGACAGGCTGAATTACATCTTATTTACCTCAAAAATCCACTATTTCATGCCCGTTGTTTTCCAGAGTGCCAGATGTAGTTTCTTTTTCATAAAATTCACTAGTGGATTGTTTGGCATTCATGGCCATCCAGTTCTTTGAGCTATCCTTGTTTCACTCCAGGCTGGTCTGTGGCTTAGCAGTTTATGCACATGTAATTGTTCTTCACAGTACAGCCCGAATTAAAAAGTAGGGATATGAAAGACGCGCAATGACCAGCCGTGGCTCCTCCGTAATAGCAGAGGAGCGTCGCCCAACTGGCTCAAAACCAGCAGCTAAAAAATAAAACAATATTTTATTATTGTTTTATTTTTCAGCTGCTGGCTGAGCCAGCGCTTGTGGGGCGGGGCCGGGGCATGGGAGGGGGGAGGCGTGGTAGGTGCACGTCAGTTTGGCTGGCTGTCTCAGGCCGGCCAAACTGACTTGCGCACTTAGGTTTCTCTAACCCATCTGTATTCCATAGCAGGTTGGAGAAACAGCACAGATTCCCTGTTCTCTGAGCAAGCATTAATTAAGCCCGCTCAGGCCAATCCTCATGCTGCTCGCAAGCTTGAGAGCAGCGCGGGCATTGGATGGGGAGTCCTGATACTGTCCCAGGGACTGCTGGGATCAGGAACAGAGGAGCATGAGGCGTCTGGCAGCACCAGGTAAGTCTTTTATTTTTTAATATTTATTTTTAAACACCTCTGCAGCTCTGTTTGCTCCACCCAGCCCCCTTCACCCGCCTCACCACTCCTTATCCATGTTGGCTGCCACTGGCGATGACACGGCCAGCGCTGTCTGCGTCAGAGTACTTTTTTCCATGACTTTCAGCCATGGTGAACTGCAGTGGCGATGCTATTCAAAGTGGCGAAAAGACATTGACCACATCAATAGCTCTCGGATTGCATAGACCTATTGGCTTTGCCAATGCTTTTCATTATTGTTTGTGCTATTTGAGCTCAGCTTGAAGCTACATGGTTAGATGCTGTAGAAGAATTGTTGATATGCACGGCCACTGGCAATGAACCAGTTCAAGCAGTCCTGTTTTCCATTAGTTTTCTGGATACCATATTACTGACAAATTAAAACAACCTGCGTTTGCCTTTTTTTTTTTTTTAAAGAACTGGATAACTTCAGTGCGCTTGAGGTGCTATTTGAGAGAGTTAGGCCCTCGGTCTGTGTCAATTACTGGGTAGCATCTCTATCGCTAAATCTTCTTTCAAGATGATGTAAAGTAACCTGTCCTCGAATGGTCTAGGCACGAAGATCTAGCCTGTTTTCATGAAAGAACATCTTCACTAGACTTTTGAGCCCAATTCACAAATGGAAATCTATGGGCAGAATCTTCAGTTCATGTCAATTTCTACGCCTAGGTGTAAATCTCCACCCAGATGCAATTCAGAACGTTGGGCCAAGATTTATACCCAGTAGTAGGTGCGTGTATCTCTACCCCCTCCTTGAGATGACTGGGACACACACAAACAACACCAAATACAATCCTAAAGTTACCGCTAGCAACCTTAGAGGCATATTTTGAGCATATGCCGAGCAAGTATAGCTCTACTTTCTATAGGCAGCGATGAGTATGATACCAGAATGTTGTGGCCAGCCTAAATATTGTCTGACAAAAATATAGGGGTATATTCACAAGAACGTGTGATAACTACCGCAAGAGTAGCATAACACAACTTTCAATATCGCAGCCTATCGCGGGAAAACAACCCCGTGCCAACGTGGAATTCACAACACAGCAGTACCATGCGACAGTCTGCCGAAAACGCGGACAATGTCCGCGATACAACCACCCCGACGGAGATAAAAACACAAACCACAACACCACAAAACCTGCGATGAGCCCTTCCGCGATGAAGAAAGCAGGGATAAGCAGTGCGAGGGGAGCAATACCCACACGCAGTTTGTGAACAAGCACAAGAACAGCATACGGAAAATGCCACTGAACAAAGTACAGCAACAGCGGAGTACCACGGATGCACCCTGGCCAACTACAGAGAGGACAACATGCACACCACAACATCCAAGCACCGTGGAAGGACAGAATTGACAAGCACACCGCTTGAAAGAGACCAGTGGCCAACAAATCAGAGCCGCAGGAGCGACACACCCACCGTGCAGCATATGCACATAAGCAGAAGTGCACCTCGACATTGGCAACATGCCGGTTCAAACAACCACCCCTCCACAACTGAACACGGGATACAACTGGATCGGCAAATGTGCACAACCAGGCAAATCACATCTATAACCCCAGGGATATGTAACATGACAATGCACAGTTCCAACCTGTAACATGTAAATATGTTTTATTCACACATGCAGTGCAATTGGAGCGTAAGGCGTGAGGAGCGCCCATCTAGCTTTTGCTGCACTGCCCTCCTAGGTACCTGGCAGATTTTACTGCCAGCGCTTTTTTTTATATGACTTGCTGTCCTTCAATACTATGACTTGAAATTGCTTTTTATCTTACTTTTAAATGTAAATCACAACGAGGGAGTCGACATTTTAATACGCATCTTTGCTGTTTTGCGCATGTGTTGAAATTGTTGAAATTGTTTTTATGTGATCGGAACTCATTGGTTGGAAAACTAAGTAACCAGCATATTTTAAAAAAAGTACTTCCCCCATTTTTACTTCGCGCACTCTGATTGCTCACTCACCCCTGCACCATTGTATTTGTCATCTCCGCTTCCCCGGTCCGACGCCGGCATTTTCGCAGTTCGATCGGAGGGAAGCAGACACACCCCCATCATCCGGCTGGCCTGCCTTCCGGATTACTCTGACTTCCGGTGAGGAGGCGGAGCCTAACACACCCACACGCCCAGCCAGCTATTTAGTTACATGCTGGGCTGGACGCGCGCAGCGGGCGCGCCAGAGGCAAACCCGTCTGCGCCAAGCCCGCGACAGGGACAGGAAATGCTGCTCAAGGCTACACAAGGAGCGTCTATACATCGGAGGCAATGAAAAATCTCAATAATAGGAGAAACTGTAAGTGTCAGATCCCGCCTGAGGAAATTATGGGGGCCTGTTCCTGCTATCTTTGTAAAACTGTTCTGCCTACAGGCCTTCCCACCTCAGTCTATAGCCCTACTCCAACAATGGCAAAACATAATATTGAGCTTAAGGGGGGACTTATAAATGCAAGATCACTAAGCAAGCACTGCCAAGACATTAGGGATCTCATCATAGACCAACAGCTCGACCTGCTTTTCATCACTGAGACATGGCTGAAAGACTGGTGCAACCCTGACCTAGCGGTCGCTCTCCCGCCCAACTATACTATCCATAGGAGAGATAGAAAGGATGGTAGAGGAGGAAGTCTGGTCATCATTTTACGGGACACCCTACACTGTACTAGTATGAACCTCGACACCATAAAAGGAGCAGAAAGCCTTGGCTTCTGCCTCTCCCTAAATGCCTCCCTATCCTTCTCAGGTGCTCTAATTTATCGTCCTCCGGGACACAGCGCTACCTTCCTAGACTCACTTGGGGATGGCTTGAGCCACCTCCTGCTCAGATATGCCAATTTCACCCTACTTGGTGACTTTAACCTCCATTTGGAAGATAGAACCGAACCAGGTGTAGATAACTTTCTTCAAATTACAGAATTGCTCACTCTGGCTCAACTGGTGGAGGGCCCAACACACCAAGTAGGCCATACACTAGATGGGGTTTGTTCTAATTTCACCCCATTATCAGTTGGCTCCCCATTTCCTCTAATCTGGTCGGACCATCCCTTTATCCCCCTCACACTTACGATTCCCCAGATGAGCCATGCTCACAGGCCATTGCCTACGCCCCGAAATGGACGTAGATGGGCAAAATTGGCTGATAACCCGAGGCTAGCAACCACTGCCCAAATTCTAACTCCCGATCTAACAGGGAACACAGGGGAGGACTCCCGCCGCTTCCACTCCTGGCTCACCTCAGCCTGCAACGAGCTTTCTCCTTTGGAGAGACCTGACAAGTATAAAAAACCTAAAATAATAAAAAAAAACCTGGTTCACGCCCGCCCTGGTTCAAGCTCATCTACTATGCAAGCAGAATGAACGTAAATGGAGAAAATCATATAACATTGATGAAAGAACGGCTTACATAAATAGCAGAAGGCTCTATCATCAGCAAATCAAATGTGCAAAAAAAGAGTATTTCTCCAAGAAAATCCAGGAGGCTAATCAAGACCAAAAACTCATCTTCTCGGTCGTAAAGTCCTTCACGGAACCCAAAGTGCTACAGAAAGAGACCCCCCCCTCACAAAATCTTTGTGATGAAATCTCAGCATTTTCCCTTTGAATATTCCCCAAGATCAGGATGCGGGATCCGATCTTACGCCCGTTCACTCTATTCGGTCCTTCAAGCCATGAGGCCATTCGAAAATGCAAATCAGGCTCACCCCTGGATGCTTGCCCTCCATTGATACTTCACAAAATAATAGATATAGTCAACCCTATCTTAGACCATATAGTTAACTCCTCTATCAGCAGAGGCATAATCCCGGACCAGTGGAAACTTGCGCTCGTGAAACCACTAAAGAAGAAACAAAACATTGACGCCTCCGTATTTTCTAGCCATCGGCCTATCTCCCTACTCCCTCTGCTAGGCAAAGTTACAGAAAAATGTGTGCATAAAGAACTCTCTAAATTGATTGAGGATAACGACATCCTTCACCCACAACAATCAGGCTTTCGTCCCAAGCATTCTACTGAATCAGCTCTACTGGAAATAACTGATGCACTAAAAACTATAGCCGACAATGGCAAGAAAGCTGTTCTGATCCTACTCGATTTGTCAGCCGCGTTCGATACCATCTCGCACAGTATCCTCCTGAAGCGACTCGAACGTGGCGGCATATCAGGCACCGTTCTAGATTGGATCAAATCTTTCCTTACCAACCGAAGACAAGCAGTTGCCCTAGGGACCTTCCTCTCAACAGAACGTAACATAACAACAGGAGTTCCACAGGGCTCAACCCTGAGCCCACTGTTGTTTAATGTTTACATGACCCTCTCATCCACCTGATAGGTTCATTTGACATTGAAGTCACGTCCTATGCTGATGATACCCAATTGATCCTTTCTCTTGACAACAACTCCTCTATGACCGAACTCAACTTCAAACATTGCCTTACCGCAATCATCCATTGGATGAGAGAGAATCATCTTAGATGCAACACGGACAAAACTGAAGTCCTCGCTATAGGGAAAAACGTCCTATTCCAGCCTAGTAAATGGTGGCCAGAAGGGACACCACCCCCCCTGACACGGTCAATGTAGCAAAAAAATTGGGAGTAAAATTTGACACTGCACTCACCTTCCTCCCGCATACCATGGCAGTAGGAGGGACCTGCTTCAGCCTTATTAAATCTCTAAAAAAATTCTTTGACCTAATCCCACTCACAGCTAGGAAATCAGTTGCAGTTGCCCTGATACTCTCTCGGCTTGACTACTGCAATAGCTTATTGTCAGGATCCAACAAATCTACCTTAAAGAAGCTGCAAGTTGTCCAACACGCCGCGGCTCGACTTGTTCTCAAACTCCCGAGAAGATCCTCAGCATCCGCAGCCTTACAAGCCCTTCATTGGCTCTCCGTGCACAAAAGAATTCTTTTTAAAATCCTTCTAATTACCTTTAGAGCCAAACATAAACTTGGTCCCAAGTATCTCTCTGCGAGATTCACTCCCTATACCACCACTAGAACGCTCAGGTCCTCCGCTGCCAACCTCCTCAAGCCACCCACCTTCAAATACAAAACTAGGGGAGCTAGAACAGTGGCTGTTTTAGGATCCAAAGCCTGGAACCTACTACCACTCCACTTGCGATTGCTGGACACAGAGACACTATTCAGGAAAGCTCTGAAGACTTGGGTATTCGCGGCCCCTGATGAGCTGTGTCTCTCCCTTATTTAGGAACCCTAGGGACCCTCCTCCCCCTTACCTCCAATCACCCAGCGCCAGGATGCTCCTTACGGAGTGACAGACCGCGCTATACAAGAGCCACCTTACATTACATTACAATTGGACATCTTCTACTGTCCCATGATTGCCACGGACGGACACAATGTGACGTGCTCATGAGAAGTAGGTGTCAATGATGTAGTTCCTACAGGCTATTCCTGCCGCAGCTGCAGTGGGATGTGGGCCACCAGCCCCATCACCATCATCATCGTCCGGTACCTCTGGAACTGGGATCCATGAGTTCTGGTTCGAACACAGATGTTGGGCAACATACAACATGCAACGATCATCTTGCACACAATGTCCGGGCTGTACAGGAGCTTTCCACCTGTGCCGTCCAGGCACCTGAAACGTGACTTCAACACGCCAAATATGCGTTCAACTATGCCCCTGGTACATATGTGGGCCGCATTGTACTGCCTCTGGGCGGGTGTGTTTGGGTCCCGGAGGGGTGTCACCATCCAAGGGCAGAGTGCATATCCTTGATCACCTGTGACAGTGCAGGGAGAAAAGAGTCAATACTTGTTTCGGAAGGTTGTGATGGCAGGCCCACCAATACAGTGACGCCTGTGCTGGCTGTGTGTGGGGTGAGTGTAAGCCAGCCCTCAGGGAGTAGCTGGTGCTGGCAACAACACCAACAGTCATCAGGCACTCAGAAATGCAATGTCAGCACCACAAAGGGGGATGACTCGAGTCGCACTAGGCCAGTGACCCCGGATGCACAGCGGCCGACACGGGCCTACTGCCACGGGACACTGACCTGCGGGAGCATGGGGCAGGGTCATGGGGACAGAGCAGTGCCTCACATGTGTCATGGCTGCATTCCGCTTCTCCACACGTCCAGCCATTGTGTGGCTGCGGTGCCATGAAATGTCTGTATTGGGTACAGGGGTAGCCCAGGATGACCATGGAGTGGTGTAGTGGTGTCTGGTAGGTGGTCGTGTAGTCTGACTTGTCGAATGTGGCTTGGTCACGTGTGCATCCCCACAGATGTGCTTTGTGTGTTGGTGGCTGTGGTATGTGTGGTGTGTTTATTTGGTACTTACCAACGAGCAGTCCCGTTCCATATGTGCCATCCTGGAAGCGCTGGTTGATGATGAACTGTCGGAAGATGAAGGAATGGTGTACACTGCCTGGGTAGTTGGCGACGACATTGGAGAAGAGTCACCCGCGGTCCACTATTGCCTGCACACTGATGGAATGCGTGTGCTTTCTGTTGCGGTAGTGGTGTGCAGTATCCGCAGGGGGCACAAGTGGAACATGTGTGCAGTCAATTGCCCCCTACACGGCCGAGAATCTGGCTATGGCGTAGAAGCCTTGCTTTGTCTCCAGCTGTTCCTGCACAGTGTTGGGGAAGTGAAGGTACTGTGGTATGAAGCGGAGGATAGCATCCAGGACAGGTGTGATGAACTTTGATAGGGCTGGCTGTGAGACTCCTCCGACTCTGGCAGTTGTTGGTTGGAATATCCCAGAGGCCAACAGGTGCAGCACAGCCAGCAGCTTTGTCTGGGGTGGGATGTTGGTTCTCCACTGTGTTGGGACCATCAGCCTGTGTACTATGTGGATCATGATGCAGAGAATGGTTGTCCTTTTGAGCGTGTAGTGGGCAATGACTTCCGCGGGCGTTAGTTCTGTGAGAGTGGTGCCTTTTCGGTAGGTCCGCTGTCTTACTCTACACTGCTTCTGTGGTGGTCCGGGGGGCTCCGAGCTGTATGATGAGTAGCTCCATGGCGTCGATTGTTCTTCGGGGCTCCATTGCCTACTGCAGGGAGTCGTCCGTCTTTACACCTGCTTGAGGCAGGTGTTAATTACCTGCGGCCACCGCGGCTTATCGCCTGTTTTTGGTTTGCTTTGCAATTCTGTCAGTTGGTTGTGAAAGTGATATTATTTTTTTGTGTGTTTTTGCACAGGAACGGCTACTCTGTATCTCATTAGAGTTAGTTGGTGATGTCCGCCGTGGTGTTAGATTTTGGGGCAGTTATGGCGGGAATACAGGCGTTGTCTGCAGTCTGCAACTGCTTGTGAATGGGGTGTTAACTCTATCTCCACTTTTGTGCGTTAAGGTGGAGATAAATCTGAGTTATTGCCTTGTGAATATGGCCCATAGTGTATTAAATATTGTTTACAAAAATAACACCGCATTTGAGTTAAGAAGAAGAGATCTACACCCAACAGAGCAATATATTTTAAGCAATTACAGGGAAGTATTTATGTTGGGTAATATTTTTGTTATTGATATTGACATCAGGTAATTTTTTTGTTATCGATATTGACATGACATCAAAAGATGTACACCTAAGTAGAATTGGGACTAAAAAATGTTTAGGAATGCAGCCACCAGCTGAGGGAAATCAAAACACATCTGATAAACATTACCACTGGATACATATAAAAACAGCCCACATCATAGGCTCAGCCCTCTTCCCCTTGAGCTGCTAAATGAGTTGGAGCCACACATCAAATACAGCCACCATGGAAAAACCATTGCACTGACGAGGAACTTCACTGAAGAGCAGGCAGAACTTGTAGTTAACGTTGCAATGGATCACTGCAAAGAACAGTATTGTATGCCACCACACACCCTCAGTGGAGCAGACAACGCAGTCATGTTGTACTGGGACACTGACTCTGTGAATATATTGGGGGTGCGCACTGTGGTGGATGTCAAGAAGCATGGCACAATGAGAGGAGGCAGGTGAAGGGTAAGAGATGGAAAAGGCACTGCCTGGCAGCAGATACAGACCCCCACCTCCATCTCACACTCCTCAATGAGCACATTATTTCTAATATGCATCGTGCCCAGATGTTTGGTCTTCTTGCTTCAGGCACTCCCAGCGTAGGGCCATATAATAACAGCACACATCTATGTCTCAACTAACTTCTGACCCCAAAAGCATGTTACACTTTTCTCAATCAGACATTTCCACTCATATATAGGTGCATATGCCACCTATTACTTGCATAAGCCTAGCCCTCTGTAGAGTGCAGATGGGATATACCAATGTTGACATCTAACTTTACATCCTACAGTGCCCATGTCTGTTGCATTTCAGGTGACACCTACACTTGCAGCAACCCTTCCTTTAGCAGGGTTCCAGCCAGGACTGCTATCACAACACAGTCCTAGCACCCAGCCAGGTAATCCTCGCTTCTATGACTTTACAACCACACTCTTGAAAAGTGTGCATCTTTGAGTGTCATAGCTCAACACTGTCATAAGTATCTAGAATGGATATGCCAAGACAATGACCTCTCCAATATGCCTCAAATATGCCCATCACAGTCACGCCATTTTATCCTTTGCAGATCCTATTGCTAACCGCTCGGCTGCCAGCCGCCACCACCTCATCTGCTGCTGTACCGCCTGCCTGGCCATGTGAACTGGGCTCAGACACCAAACAATAACAATGCCTGGTAAGGTAACATCCTTGCCATTCAGTAGCAGTCTACACATCACCCTCTCTGCACAAGTGTGAGGACAGCGACAAATCGAACTAATAAGATAATAAGGACACAATTTCAACATGTCTCACCAGCAGCTGTGATATTTAAGTATTCCATATGTGTCACTGCCCACAGCTGGAGCAACAAAGTCCCCTGAAGTCTACGTTATTGGCCACCTATCAAAGCACATCAGTAGACACCACACAAGCAGCAAATCTACCCTCTACTATCCAGCAGTCAGCTACATCTCTGCTCCTAATATATACCCTAATATGTACAACCATTTGCATCTCATTGACCCCCATTCTCATATACAACAAATGTCTGTCCATTTATTAATTTGTCCATATGAATGGAATATGCCATATTCCTGTTTGACATTTATCAGCATCATATAGTGAGAATTTAGCACAGTTGTCCTCAGTGACATTGCCAGAACTCTAAAGATTATCTTTATTCTTTTACGCAGCTGCTACATCAGGGGATACATGTCCACAGCCACCCAGCTGAGAGCATTGGTGAGCAGCTAATGTCTCAGGATTCAGTCCAGATTGCAAGCATCCAAACCACTGCCAGGTAAGCTAGTGCCCTTTCACATGTTCATGACACATGCCATGCAGCAAAACAGTGGTTCTGGTGGGAATCTACTTAATTTAAACAGCACTACATGCATTTGATAACTGTTCCATTATTCCTTTAACAACAGTTATATAGACACACACAAATAAATCAATTTGAAAGACACAACGTGATTTTCTTTTCACTATATTTGAATCAAGAATGATATATTACTACTACACAGGACTGACCAACAATAACTGAAATGTAACATAAAACACTTAGTGACTAATAGTGCTTAGTGGCATGAACTTCAAACATAAATTGACATAAAAACATATATATATACACAATGACACACTTATACTTTAAACAAAAATGGTCCAAAATCGGATAGCATATAACACCACAGTATATGTTATTCAGTGATTCAAATGGTGGAATTGCATGGACCAATTATACAGGTAACGTCGACGTTTCGACCCTAAGAAGGAGTGCAGCTTTGTGCGCATCTAAAGCGGGTCTTCATCAGGACAAAAAGAAACACGTATGGCTGCCTGTAATTACAAAGAATAGAATCAGAACTATGTGTGTGTATTATATTTTTTCCTTAATGGTCATGACACATGCCAGGCACAAACTATCTGTATATGCAAATGTTATGACTCAATTCATATGCCAAAGTGTTATGTTTGGCCTTTAAATACTTTAAACAAGGCAAAGGGGCCGATCAAGTGGACACCAGAGGTGGAGATGGGTGACTCCCGGGTGGGGAGGCTCCAGACCAGACTCAGAGGTCATTACATCGGAGAGGAAAGCCCTGCTAGAAAAGCTTTTGGAAGACTCAGGATCCCATGACCCGGCCTAAAGACATGAATTATCCTACGGGGGCGGTCGGGTGGAGGGGATCTGGGAAGAGAGGAGGATGGTCACGTTCCCCTGCTACATTTTTCCATTGGACTGGGGTTTGATCCTCGTACCCATCCCACATTCTGGGGACAATTGTTGTACTTTGTTTTTGAATTGGTGGAGAGGAGGGGGCGTTCCAGGTGCTCTGCATGACATTACATCTTTGCAACAATACAAGTATGGTCAAGGGGAGTTTATATAGAGATAGGACAGGGAAGAATGTGATAAGTGGGAAGGAGGGGAACGCGTGGTGCATAAGGCGTCGCCCCGAATACCCATGGTGGGTGGTTTAAAGGTGTTGTCTCTCAATGTTAAGCGGCTTAAGAACCCGGTCAAGAGACGTCCCATCATCTCTTACTTGGAACAGAGACGGGCTGATATAGGTTTACTCCAGGAAACCCACCTGTAGTCTTGCGACTGGCATAGATTGCGAACTAGGTCATTTCCCCAAAAGTTTTTCTCTTCCTCGCCATGAAAGGCGACAGGGGTGGCACTGCTTTTTTCACGCTTTTTCAAAGGGAAAGTAGGGATAAATTTGGCAAAAATCAAGGCCCCCCATTTGGGGTATCGGGTCCATTTAGGTCCACAATGGTGGGTTCTATCTATGCCCCAAACAAGGGCCAGGAAAAATTCCTATGAGGTGGTGGATATTATGTCAACAGGGGACCGCTGGGTGATCCTGGGGAGGGGGCTCAATTTAGTGTTACACAACAAATTAGACCGCTCGGCTCAGAGACAGGGGAATGCGGGGGCACTATCAAAGGAAGAGTCTCAATGGTTGCAGGAGTTGGACTTGAGAGACCTTTGGAGGGATAAACACCTAGACACGTGTGACTATACTTTCTACTCCCATGCACACAAATTCCATGCTAGACTAGATTATTTTTTAGGGTCTCGTGAAGTACAAGGAGCTCTAGAGTCGATAGAAATTGAGCCACGAGCCCTATCGTACCACTCCGCGATTTGTATGGAGCTGTCTCTCCAGAGGGATGGAACCCGGGCTCATACTTGGAGACTACGGGAGACTCTGCTTGATAGACAGGAAGTGGTCGAGCAGATAAAAATAGCAATAGAGAATGACCTGCAAATGAATGAAATGCCGGAGGTGCAAACCTCGACGGTTTTGGAGGCAATGAAAGCGGTGCTAAGGGGGGAGTTTATCACCATTTTAGCACCAGATAACAGGATAAGGTGGGAAAAACGCTCCCAACTCCAACAACAGGTGCGAGAGCTCAAACGCATCCATCACCACACAGAGGCGCCTAGAGTATGGAGGCAGTTAGAGACAGTCAGGAAACAACTAGTGGGATTAGACCTGGATTACGAAGAATAAGCTCTCCCACGTCTCAAACACTCTTTTTATGTTGGGGGTAAAATGTGTGGCAGGTTATTGGCGAAAAAGTTAAAGGGACAGAGGCAGTCCACAGTGGTGGAATCCCTGAGGGCGGAGGAGGGAACTCTGGTAATGGGAGATGAGCAGATAGTGGAGAGGTTTAGATCTTATTATGCAGCCCGGTACAACTCACAGGTTTGCCCCGTCCCAGATATTAAGAGCTATCTGGTGGGGGCCAAGGTCACGTGTCTCACGATGGACCAGGCATCTAGCCTGGAAGCACCAATTGGAGTCGAACAAGTTATCTCAGCCATCTCAAAGTTAAAAACACGTAAGTCACCGGGTCCGGATGGCTTCCTGGTGGCCTTTTATACAACCTTTTGCAGGGAGTTGGCCCCGCTTCTCACCAGGGTCTTTAACTCCTTTAAGGGCACAGATACCGTCTGGCCGTCGATGGCGGGGCCTCAATTACAGTCATAGCCAAGCCAGGGAAGGACAAACAACATTGTGGGTCCTATCAACTCATCTCCCTCTTGAACAAGACCTGAAGCTACTGATGGGCATCTTAGCAGCCCACCTGGCCCCGTTCATGCCGGGATTAGCTGAGCCTGATCAGGTGGGGTTCATCCCGACCAGACAGTGTGTAGATAACATGAAGTGAGTTTTGCACCTGATAGATAAGGTCACCTGTTGGCATCGGGGGGCTATGCTTTTCTCCATTGATGCAGAGAAAGAATTCAACCGAGTTCACTGGCCTTATTTGGCAGAGACACTCGCCCACTTTGGCTTGGGCGAAAGGTTTCAGGCATGGATGTTTAGCAGATATGGCACCCCAGTGGCTTCGGTCAAAGTGAAGGGCTGTAGCTCGGAGCGTTTTCCGATTCGAAAAAGTACCCGACAGAGTTGCCCCCTGTCTCCTCTCCTTCTTCCACTTAACATGGATCCATTTGTGCAGAGAGTGCGAGACAGTCTAAAGGTGACGGGAGTGACCTTTGGGGGAGAGGAGCACCTGATTACGTTCTACGCTGAGGATGTGTTGGTTGCGTTAGAGGACCCAGGGAGGACGCTTACGAGCTTTTTAGAGCAGGCACAGCAGTTTGGGGCAGTCTCTCTATTTCACATTAACATTTCTAAGTATCTCAGGCACTGGATCTCACTGTGGCCCCCAAGACTCAGGAGGGTCTCTCTGGGGCAGTCTCAATTAAGTGGGCCTCGCAATCCATCTCATCTTTAGGCCTGCAGCTAGCCCAGACAATAGAGGAGGTGTCGGCATTGAATTATCACCACCTGTTAAGAAGGGTTAAAGCGGACTTAGCACACTGGAGGCTTTACCCGCTGCTCTGGCTGAGACTGATAGCGCCTTACAAATGACAATCTTACCCAAAATCTTGTGTCTGTTCCAGACCCTCCCATTGCAGCCCCCAAAGGGGATGTTATGTCGGTTGCAAGGGAAGTTGCAACAATTTGTGTGGGCCGGTAAGCACCCATACTGCATCAAATACTGCCAGGATAGACACAGCGACGAAAATCGTTTCTTAATGGTACCTGACTCATGAAAAATTACACTGGGGGAATCAAGAAGGGAGCGATAGGTTCTGGAGGGGATATGATTCACGGGGGAACACTGATACATATACTGTGGGAGTGCCCCAAGTTGAAACAATTTTGAGAGAAGGTATTGCTTGACATCAACACTCGCTTTGATACCCAACTACCTAGGATTCCCTCTCATATAGTGCTAGGTCTCCCTAACTCGCTTAAGTTCCCGCTACGATCTAGACGAGGCAGGCATATAGCACTGGCACAAGGTGCGGCACACCAATCCATATTGGCTCCATGGGGAACGGAGAGAGTTCCAACTCGATTAAATTGGTTGCATAGGTTGTGGCATATATTGGGGATGGAGAGACTTTCTTTGAGCCTGGCGCAACGAGGCGATGCATATCAGGCACTATGGAAGCCGTTCCTCCGACTCCTCTCACAGGAATTCACGGAGCTCACCTGTCCTAGGTATTTGCGGCTGCTCTGCCTTACGGCGCAGACGGAGTGATCCCGATGTGTGGCGGACTGAGAGATATACCACTACCCCAGACCTTTTGGGGTTAATAGATTTTTGTTTACGCACCTGGTGGGGGAGGGTAGTTGGGTAGGTGGAGGGGAGTTACATTTAAAAGTTGACCGAGTGGTCCGATATAAAAGCATAATGATACAATATTTAATGTGACTGTATTGCCTGACCTTTGGTTCCAATAAAGCAAATTTAAACTTAAATACTTTAAAACATGTATTGAGACAGATGCTCTCAAATGTCAAAATGGCAAATGTCCTTTGATTACTCATGTAGCATAAAGGGACAACTGCCTAAAGATGATCCCATTACGTCAGTGAGCAAAGAACAGTGTGCCCTCCCAGGAGAAAACCCCTGCTCCTGCAAATTGTTTCAGAATATATCTCAGAGCCATTTCATCCACGTCACTCTGTTCTACGCCAATGCACTCTACACCACTATACTAAAAATCAATACACTCTACGACACTGCACTCTTCGCCAGTCTACTCTGCACCACTGACTCGACACAACTATACTTTACTCCACTGCAATCTAAGCCACTCAACTCTACACCATTCCACTCTGTGTAATTTTCCTCTGCAACACTCTGGCGTAGAGTGCAGTAACAAAGAGTGCAATAGTGCATAGTAGAGTGAGGCAGAGCGAACTGGAATATGATTAGTGCAGAGTAGAGAAGGGCAGTGTGGTGACGTGGTTTAGAGTGGATTGTGATAGAATGCAGTGATACACAGTGGATTAGAGTGACAGAGTGCATTGGCGTAGAGTGTAGTGGTGCAGAGCAGAGTGGTGAAGGGTTCAGTGGTGGAGTGTGCCGTGTTGCAGAGTAGACTGTTGTGGAGTAGACTGGCGTAGAGTGCAGTAGCATAGTCTACTCTACAACAGTCTACTATGCAACAATGCACTTCCACGTACCCAAGAAAAACCTCCGCTTCGCCAACCTCACCCTAGCAGAAATCCCGCGCATCCGCAGAACCAGAGCGGGTGGTAGAGCCTTCTCCTACATCGCGGCTAAGGCCTGAAATGAGCTCCCGGTCAACATCATATGCTCCTCTGCTCTGCACACCTTCAGGAAGAGCCTCAAGACCTGGCTTTTTAGCTGACCAGGAGCTTCACCCCTCTCCCCCAAGTGCCTGGAGACCCTTACAGCTGAGTAGTGCGCTTTAACCCCCTTGATTGATTGATGCCTGCCTGCACTTCCCGGTGGGATAATTTGTGAGGAACAGAACCAACCATTTCACCTTTTGGGGGGGCATGAGCAGATCTACCTGGCTTTACTGGTGTTCAGGGTGGCCACTGCATGGCTGTCCACAGTGTGGAACTATCAACAGTAGTTCACTTCATGGGCTGCTGGTCTGACTCCCACCTAGGTGCACTGCTCAACGTGCATGTTAGAATGTCTGTACTTGGCTTGCAGTGCTACCTCTCTATGGGCAAAGTTGTAGTTGGCTTCTTTATTTGCGGCTCTTGCAACCCCTTGGGCCCTCCACTGACCTGTGCAGAGCGGCACACCTCTGGCAGACACCAGCAGATTCACAATCTTGTCACCATGCTATTAAGGCCCCATCCAGGGTTAGCATCTGCCAGCTCATGATGATGTATCAGGTGGGCCCAGACCACGACTCTCGTCCTTTTCCCTGACCCTGGTAAATCAACTGGCACCCAGTCAGGCTAGTGCTGCAGGCGTTCTGGGTGGGTGTCGCTCCCCGGCAGACACCCATGGAAGGCCAATAGACAGCGGTCACCTCAGCCTAGGCCACAGTGTGCCTGGCCAACCCAATCAACTGGTCGGCCCTTAGTCTCACTTGCACTCTCCTGGCAGTCGGACGGAGCAGCCCTGTCAAGTACTATGCATCAGGGGTTAGATTATGTATTCTAGTGTGGTGGTCCACATCACTGCACTAAAATTCAATGTCAAGCATTAATAAAGCCTCCTGAAGCTGTCACACCGGAGCGTTGCTATAGGCAGCACTGACCAAAGCAGCGCAGACCAATGCTGCTGGCAGAGCTGTAGAGTGTGTGAATGACAACTCTCACTGATCCACACACACTGTGCAGTGAGTTGAACTGTCTGCTGCCTCCCCTGTTGCGAATTTGTTGAGAAACTTTTTGAATCGTGATAATCTCTGCCATGGCTGGCTCAGCTGTGCTCACTGGCTCAATTCACCACGGCCACATTCACATGACCTGGAGTCTTGGAGACTGCAGGCGCATGCAGGCAGTTTGAGTTATGTTTCTTAAAGTTTGGCATCCCTGTCGAGGCGCTGATTTTACCAATGCCTGTTCCACCTCTTTTTTGTGCCTGCAGCCTCTCAGCATGATAAAAGCTGCTCAGCCAGCCCGTTCCATTGCTCTGCAGCCTCTTGCTCTCTGTCACACACACTTTCAGGTCTGTAATGATCCATTCTTTATCCATAATCTTGACTTTGAAAATATATTTAATTTAAAGTGCGTCACTCACTGCCTGAGCCGCCAATTTGCGTTATCATTCTGAGACCTTGCAGTCATGAAGAGAAATTAACAGGATATGCTTATCTACCAATCTGAACAGTGACACATGTCCTGGCTGCACGCACCCAAGGACCTCATCAACTGGCCATCAGTAGAGGGAACATAGTGAATTTCTGTATTGTGTGCATGCTGAGGACAAAGTGCCCTGCAGTCTTCTAGACCACACTTTTGTTTTTTTAGGTCGAGCCTAGAGTCAGCGCGCATGCGCTGCTCTGCAAGGCATGCTGTATTGGAGTCATAGGCGTCCGCAGGTGGGCAAGGAGGGGCGCTTGCCCTCCCCCCCCCCCCGATCACCCGGCCTGCCGTACTGGTGCCGTGGTGGTGTGTTTTAAAATGTAATTGTGTGGCATTCTCCATTTTTATTTCCATTGTAAGAATGGATGGCTCTTTTAATTTTGTGAGCAGGCCTCTTCATTATATATATTTTAGGACAGCCGCACCAAATCCCTATCATGACATCATGACAGAGTGCTGCGCCACCTATCTTATGCTGTAAAGAACCGAGCGTAAGGACACAGCGGGGGAGCGGCGCGATTGCCTGAGGCCCCAGGTGCATACTGAAGTGGCCCGGGCTGCCGCGCTTAATGGGGAATTGAAGTGTGGCCGCTGAGCCGTGTGGTTAATGCGTGAGTTGGTCGTCAGACTTTAGATCCACCTGTAGGCCCACGATGGCGACTAGATGCCGTTTTTAGCGCTGATCGCAGCGTAACGGGCAGAAGACACATGGAGAAGCCGGGCACATCTCATGAGTGACTTTTACTGGTGAGTGCACCCGCCCCAGGGGGGGGACTGGGGTGTTGGTAGCTGACTGGCGGAGGATGTTCACCCGCCAGCCCTGCAGTATCCTGACCCACTACCCCCATCTCACCCCACCGGACCGCAGCAAGAAGAAAAGCCCCTTGAACCACACAGGGCTACATGGGCTGGCCCACCGAGTTTACACCAGTGGGTCAGAGGGTGGTTTAAAGCCTCTGGAAGCCGGCTTTTCACAGCAGAATAGGGTGCAGTAAGCACCCAAGCCCACCTGACACTAAGATGGCACCTGGGGAGAATTAATCATGCCTCGAACACATCCCCCATCCGGCCTACCCATCATGATACGGAATTTGTGTACCTAACTCTGACCGTGGAAACCTGGCTTTTTGACCGATGCCCGGTGGAGCTACCTGGTAGCTCAAGAGGAGATGGGCAGTGAACTACCCCTTCAGCTGTCACCTACCCAGCCGGTCTTTGGACAGAACTTACTTCGTCTCTCTGTTGTATTTTCCCTCCTACCCCTTTACTCCACCCCCTTTTTTCCTCTACGCTCCATTTATCCCTCCTCTTTGCTCTTTAATTGTTTTCCCATTGAGACGTAACTGTTTGGCTGATGTCCGGTGGAGCTACCTGATAGCTAAAGAGGAGATGGGCTGTGGACTTCCCCCTCGGCCGTCACCTACCCAGCCGGACTTTGGGCAGACTCTCCTCCATCTCTCCATCCTATCTACCTCCTACCCCTTACCCCACCCCCTTGCCCTTCTAAGCTCCATTTATTTCGTCATCTAACCTCTTGAAATGTTTTTCTAGTAACTGATGTAACGTGAAACTGATGTAATTTAGTAATTTCTGTGGAACCTTATGTAAAGCGCTCTGATACCTCCGGGTCTAGCCAGCGCTATATAAAACTTTCAAAATAAATACAACAGCCCCCACAGTGGTGTTTGTTTGCAGGGCCGTCAATATTAGGAGCGGGAAAACTGCTGCTGATCGGCAGGATCAAGAGAGGTGCGGGTTTGCCTGCTCCCACAGCTTGAAGTAAGTCATAACCTCTCTTTTTTTTCTGTCTCTGTCTAGCTCCTCACTGTAAACCGTGACTCCAAGAACTGCCTATTATCCTCTCTTTCCTCTCCTTTGCTAATTCATTCCCCTGTGAAATCGATCTAAAAAGGATGTAATAATTTGTTGGAACTGTCTTTTTCTGACATTTTGTAATCCAAAGTGCAGCCTCGGAATGGAGAGGAAAAAAAATGTTTAAAATGCAAACAATAAATCACTAAATAATTTAAAGCTAGACCGAGTGGTCCAAAAGTTGCCAAATTGGTTTTATTCACACCCAAACACCTTAGCGCCAACAGACCTTCCCAGTGAAGGCAGCACTACTTTCATTTTTTCTTGTCTTTGAATAGCATTTTTTTCCTCAAGTGAGGAAGTTCACCATTCCTGGAGGTACTGCGATATCTGGTTGATGCGTGGTGTAGAAAATGTTTCATGTGATCTATAGGACTTGGGCCTTTTTGGTTAAAGTTCCCTAAACATTTTGCTTTCCCCCTAGACTGTTTTCCTGGCCTAGAGATGCCAATTTAGATGCTTTGGGTACTTTGCCACTGCTGATCAGTGTCAAAGTACAGGAGTTCCCTATGTAAAATGTATGGTGATTGGTTGGCCATGATTGGTATGTTTGCCTTACTAGTAAAAGTCCCTAGTGATGAGCACTGTGTGTGCAAGGGCTAGTAATGCAAGGACGCGCAGAGAAGGGAACTCAGGCCTTCAGTGTAGGGCATGCGCGCAGAATGCTAAATTAGCATGTTGTCCTGACAAGTGAAACCACTTGTCAGGCCTGACTTTCCCTTTTACATACACATGGGGCACCCCTGTGGTAGGTCCCCGGTAACCCCTGGGCAGGGTACAGTTTAGGTAAAAGGCAGAACATAAACTGAGGTGTGTGTAATGTTCTGGCAGTGAAAAACTCTCCATTTCGTTTTTCACTGCTGAAAGGCCATTCTGCCCATCGGACAGAATGGGGAGGCTGGGTGTTGTGTTTGGTAGCCTAGTTTCCTGTCAGTTTATAATGGAGAGGTGTAGTTTGGTATGTGTGAACTCTCAGTGCCATAATGCATCTTTCTGTTAAGGTGGTTTTGTCACTGTGTGTTTGTAAACCACTCTTTTAGAAAGTGGTTGAGTTTTGTGCTCTGAGCATTTCTGTGTGTTTCTGAAATGCGCATTGACTGCCTGGAATTGAAAGGCGAGAGGAGCTGGGGGAGGGCTTGACCCAGGGAGGGGTTGAGATGGCACCAGGCTGCCCTGAATCTGGTGAGTAGGGGGAGGAGAAGCCCGGGAGGTGAAAAGGCCCGAGCTGGTGCTATAAACCAATTAACCCATCTCCTGCTGAGTGATTAAGGATCCAGACCCCAGTATCAAAGGGAGAGAGGTGACACTGGGAGGGAGACACCCAGAACTGATTTAGGGAGAGGTCAGGGACCCCTGAGCACATACAAACTTCAAAGACCTTAAGGGGTAGAACTATGAGAGCTGAAACCCCTGAACGATGGAATGAAACAGATATGGATTGAGACTGAAAAGGCTTGGACCCATTCTGTGGTCAAGAGGAACCTCTGCTAAAGAAGTAACAACTGAAGAGACTGTGGTGGATAGACCAATCCTTGATTCGTCATCTGGGGCTGGTCTGCAGTTTGCTGTTCTAACCAAGGAAGAGACTGTTGGGACTGTGCTTGGAGGCGCTAGGTCGCCCTGCTTGAAGAAGACTGTGCTGTGTCTTGTAACCCCAAGGGCCCGAGGTGAGCTGGCTCCGTGTTTGGAAATACAGGATCATAAAAGTTTTCGGAGAAGTCCCAAGCAACGTGGTGTGCGCGTGCTTTGTGCCGCTTGAGACCCTCCGAAGTTGTGCCTTGTGATTGTGGGCACGCAGGAGTAAGCTAAGTCTAAGATGCGCAGAAGGCGTGTTGTGGTGCAGGCCAAGAAGTTGGTGAGGAGCGTCTGGTCGTGGTGTGCACAGGGAGACGAAGAGACGCACGGACGCCCAAGGGTGCATGTCGTGGTGCAGTCCGGGTGCTAGTGAAGAGCGCCTGGGCCTCGTGTGCACCAAAGGAAGAAGCGAGACTCGGACACGGTGTGCGTGTCGTGGTGCAGCCAGGGCGTTGGTGAGGAGCGCCTGGACATCGTGTGCACCAGCGGAAGAAGTGAGTCTCGGACATGCTGGGTGCGTGTCATGTTGCAGCCTGGGTGTTGGTGAGGAGCGCCTGGGCCTCGTAGGCACCAAAAGAAGAAGTGAGTCTCCGACGTGCAAGGGTGCATGTCGAGGTGCAGCCAGGGCGTTAGGAAAGAGTGCCTGGACATTGTGTGCACCAGGAGAAGAGGTGAGACTCGGACGCGCAAGAGTAGTGGGCCGGACTGGCAGCCACAGAAGAGCTAAGCCGCCGGCCCGAGTCTGCCAAAACCCATGACGGAGTTGTGGATCAAGGCCCAAGTCGCTGATGTCGGGGAGGAGAGTGGGATCGTGCCCCCCAGGTAACGTGGATCAACACCTGGGGTGTGGGCCCGGGACGGACACTCGCTCGGCCTCCCGCTCAGTCAGCTGCGCAAGCCGTTGCTTCAGCTCGGATCCCGGCCCGTGCTGATCCAGGACGGGGCAGTACTGGGACCGGAGTGGGAAGCTGTACTTTGTGTGTCATTATTTGATCCCTAACTGGGGCACTGTTATTGGAGCACATAAAACTGTCGTATTACACTTTGCATTATTGCTACTATCGAACTGTCGTATGACGCCTGACCTCATTTGTGCCTAACGAACTTTAAGCTTGGTGCGCTACGCACTGCGTTAATTCTCCCTTGCATATTATTTGACTGTAACGTGGCGCATTATATGATTTCGTCAGTGCACAGTATCTGAGTATAACGTGGCGCAGTGTATTAATTCTTAATTGCACCATACAGGTTTGTAGCGTGACGCATTGCTTTGTTTCTTCCTGGTACAGGACATGCTGGTGGTGATACGCATTGCATTATTCCTTCAATTGCAAAGTACATGACCGGGGCGCTACGTATGGCCTTATTTCTCTGTTGCACAGTATAAGAAAATATCGTTACGCATTGCAGTATTGTTTCCTTTTGCAACGTGTGTGTTTCTAGCAATACGACTGGTCTAACCTTTTGGGACACGGTTAAAGAAGAGTTTAACTGTTGGTTACGGTAAACAATGTTTACCACGACTCTTTTTCCCAGCAGGGAATCACAACGCGGTCGTAATAACGACCGCGTTATGATTCCGCATACCATTACTCCGCAAGTCGGAACAACCACTTGCGGGGGTTGGGGGGAGGTGTTGGATTTAAAATCCAACACCTTCCCTATTGTCCGCACAGACTGGAGTTGGAATAGTAAATTATACTATTCCAACATCCAGCGCCCCCCCTTCGCAAGTCGTTGTTCCGACTTGCGGAGTAATGGTATGCGGAATCACAATGCGGTCGTTGTAACGACCGCGTAGTGATTCCCTGCGGGGAAAAAGAATGCGGGATAAGAACATACATTCGTTGGTTACACGCGCTGGTTGGGATTAGAACCTACCAACCCACTGGAAAGAATACTACCCATTCTTATATGTTGATTTTGTATCGTGTGGTCATATCGTATAATTTCTTATATAAAGATTATACTCATTTTATCAATACTTGTGTGGAGTCTATTTGTGATGACATCATGGGGTTATTGTGAGCGTGGTTGAACATACTGAACACTCGTACCTTGGAGATAAGCCTGGCTGCTCATGCCAAGCTACTAAGGGGGTGAGCAGGGCTATCTCAGACGGTGTCCTTACTTAGCTTAAGGTTGAAGCGAGGGGTTGAGGGCGCACGCCTCCAGCATTTGGTGGCGGCAGTAAGCAACAGGGACCTCCACTTCCAACATGATCCTTATCAGCTGTTTTCCTTTTAGTAGTTTATGAAATGTGTAGTGTACTGCAGCTTTATGTTCGTGAATGTGGTCTTTTAAAACCATACTCCTTATGTTTTGTAAGGATTTAAGCAAAGGACATTGAAACGGGTCACTTCCGGGCCCTGTAGTCATGTCCTTAGCTTTTCAGGCAAAAACACTCATTGATTTCTGAATAAGGAGTGCACAAGCATTAAGGTAAGCATGTTGTTCCTGCTTACATTTCACATACTTTACTTAGTTTTGCGTTTCCTGTGAGTGTCTGCTTTTTCCAGGAGGTTGTTACTGTCTAGTGCATAATTTGAATTAAGTTGCTTCCAGGCATTTATAGCGGGACACAATTGGAGTGCATCTAAAGGCATTGCGAGTTTCCTTTAGTGGAAGAATATGGTGTTCAGTGGGGGAAAAGATGTGGCACTATGGCCAGAGCTGCCGAATTTGGAACTGGGGAACCAGGTTAAGCCTTCTCTCCTAAGGGAGCACATTCCCATGCTAGAACTTAGAAGCCCTGGTGGCTTAGCACCAGCAGGTGGACCATTGCGGTGTCAAGTGTGGGTTAACCTTGAAGGTCTGTCCACCATAATCCATACAAAAGTTCACCTTCAGTCTTGTGGGCAGGCCTACGAAGCAGCACACCCTAGTGCAATAGTGACTCTGTCACAGAGGTCACATGACCCTGAGGCTAGTCCGCCACACCCATTGGTACCTCCGTTGGCCTTGTTTCTGCAGAAGTGGTGCAGCTCACCAGGGATCGGCAATGCAGGATTTGCAGGCACAGCAAACTAAGTTTGCAAGCTTTAGGGTCTCTCTGCTTCATGCACAAGCACTTTTAACATGTGCAGTCTTATTGGGGCCACAGAATTATGCAGCAATGGAGGAAAAAATTATGTTGCAGTGTTAACTAAATTATGCAGCAAAAAAAAGGTCTGCAGCGTAATGCGGTACATTTCCTGATGCTTTATTAGTTTGACATTCTTACACATAGTAACAGTCTTTGCAAAGATTTAGCCTCAGTACCAGTGTAACATACAAATGCAGTAGTGAGAAAGGTGACCAGTCAACCTTTGGAAAGGGTCTCCACAACACAAGTCACACTTTTAAGTAGTTTTTGATGCATATGAGCTACAAATAATTTTTCGTTACAATTGTTAGATTATGCAACAGATGATGTATTATGGGGCAAGTATGGCAGAGCCATAATTATGTGGAAAACATTTGCAAACTACAATATTTTGCCATTCATGTTTGAACTGTTCTTGTGGAAAAAAAGGAGAATTGCTGATGACAAATGGCTTGTGATTCCACTTTTAAGCGTATTTGGGACATTCTGTTATTGGAAACGTATCCCACATTGTGAATGTATTGTAATGCCAAGAACTCATATTAAACCTTAAATAAACATGTGTATCCATTCGTTGAGTCAAATAACGTAATAAGCTGTAACTGGTCAGTAAAATACCAAACAAATACTAATAATTGGGATGTTTTGCTTTTTCTAGCCACACTTCTGACTATGCCCACTGACCCAATCCTCTGCTTATTTAGCCCTCTGATTCTGCGTCCACAGTTCGCCTACTTTTTTCCCCCCCACTTTTACCACTGAGAACACTCTTTGGTCCAACAGAGTGTAGAGCCTGATCGTATTGTGTTTCTATTGTTTCTGAAGCTAGTGCCAGGAAGAGTCAGGAAGGTGCAGTGCTCCACAGACAGCCAGATGTAGGTACCTCATCTGTAGTAGATACTGGGTAATCGTCTGGACACTGCTGCAGTGACATACATGTCCCGAATGCCTTACTTCCCAGTGCAGTGTGGGAAGCAGTGTCCTTCCACCAAGAGAACTTCAAGGGTAATTATTTTTTATTATATGTGTGGTTATTTAGCAGCTAGTGGTTCTCTATGCAGGGATGCAGCTGCACAAAGTGTCAGGGTGCACTTTCGTGTGTCATACACTTTTAATGTGGATCGCCTCTAGGAGCTAGGTCATCCTTGCTTGCAGAGGGTGTTGGACTGAGAAAACTGGAGGTTGTCTGCTGCCGGGGTACAGAATCCTGCGGGCTGCTTTCTGTGCTTTGTGAAACTAAGTGAAGCTGTGGTTCAAGTGGAACCTTCTATGGGATTTTTTGGGGGGTAAGCGTTGAGCTTTGGCTGTGATTTAGGTTCGCGCAATCACATTTTGTGTGTGTGCGCAATACAGTCTAGCAGCTTCTGTCTCTAATATATAGAATAGAGTGTGTTAATGGTCATACCACAAAGACCTTAGTGTCAGTTACATATAGCATTCAAACTCCAGTGGGTCACCACTTGCATTTATCCTTTTGAGGATGATAAGGCCTGTCCCATCGTGTGATTCTGACCTATTACAGAGGGGTGGGCATGAGGGTGTTGGAATAGGAAAGACTCTATGGACGAGGAGTAACAGGTCATGAACAGTAGATTTATCAAACCCTCTGACACTCCTATTATCAGTCTCTGGGTACGTTCTACAGCAAAATACAAAATGCTTATACAGGAAGCAAATAGAGCCGTTGTCTGACAGGAAAATATCTGGAGTGATGTTTTTCTTTTGCTGCCTTTGTCTGTATGGTATGGGAGTGCCTTCCAGCCTTGGGGTGAGGGGCAGACGCAAGTCGTGTGTTTCCTCCCACCTCCCTTAAGCTTCCATTTTTTAACTTTCCACTTTAGTGTGCCTTGTGCTAAAGTCTTTTTCAGTAAAAGACACACAATAGTGGCACACAGCTAGCAATATCTACAAAGAAGTCAGACCTGGCTGAGTCTAGGAAGATGGGAAATATATGTACAATTTAGAAGTGGCTTTTTTAAGTCTGCATAAATAAGTTAATACATGCATTTGGGTTGTGTGTGTGTGTGTGTGTGTGTGTATGTGTGTGTGTGTGCGTGTGAGTATGTGCAGAAGCTGGCCGGCATACATAACCATACATGTCTAAGCATTTATGGACATTTATTTATGTGCATCGCAAATGTCAGATTTCTGTCAAAACACCAGAATCTTTGTGTGTGCATCTCTTAAAATCTGCTGCTATTGTCTATATAATGTGTGTGTGCATCAGTGTGTGTACATATATCTACACAGACTTTTGTTTTTCAACTTTGTTTATGCATACAGGGCTGTATGTATTCAATAAATAGTGCCTTTTAGGTGGGGTTGATCCTTCCATTAAGCCTTTGCATCAGGTTTCTAAACCCTTTGTATGCCTGTGCTTTTTCACTTTTGGCCAAGAGCCGCTCCTGTCTGCAGCTTAGCTGTATTTTTTTCTTTGCCAACTGCTAGAAAGTGTGAATGATATCTACCAAAGGCCAGAAAAGAAAGAGATGGCTGTGGAACAATAACCCTATGGTGTATGAGATCATATGCGGCCTGCTTCCTGCCCCCCATGGCTCCTCCTGCGCACCAGTGTTTCTTGTGCCCCACCTGGCACACATCATGTCGGAGGATGGTGATGACGTTAACATTTTGCCCCCCCCCCGGAAACATTTCTGCGGACACCCATGATTGGAGTATGCACTTGAAGGCCTGGCCACTCTCTGCCCATATTTGTCATTGGCTTGTGTCATTGTCCTTCGTAAATGCTGCCTTTTGATTTGTACATAGGCTTGTTAGTCCCTCCTTAGTACCGCCTTGTCTTCATTTGTAACCTCCCATGGCAACTGGCCCTTTTACGTCGGTTGTCACACAGTACGTCTATTTAGGTCTCGCATGCGCTGCTTTGCCTTGGCGAGATCTATTGTCGTTGCTTTTGTGTCCGGCTTCTCTGGAAGCGGGGTTGGTGTCCGTCCTGTCTCCATTAGGCCCCGCCCACCCTGACTGCATATTTTGCTAGACTTGCTCGGGCTTTTCAGGAAACATTCTTGGCGTTCGTTGGTGTCTTAGACTTGCTCGTGCTTTTCAGGGTCCGCTAGCGCCCGACCCCCACCTTAGGCGGGGACGGGTGCAGTTGGCTGCGGATGCCGAGGGGTTAAACCCATCCAACGAGCACTGAGAGGGATCTGGACCTGGGCATGGTCAGACAGCAGGCCCCCATAGCCCCGGAGCCCATGACAGCATGCCTCTCTCCCGACGAAGACGCATGGTCCGCACTTTCATCCGCCTTCTCCCTTTCCCCTCGGCGGCAGAGAACACGTGTGACTCTGGGTGGAGGGAACGCAGGCGCCCCGCGCAGTCTGGTGTTTTGGCCTTGATGCAGCAGGTGGAATACCCTGTGTACTGCCTCCCGATGGCCACAGTCATCTTGGTCCGGGTCTAGGTGGCCACCATCTTTGCCCTGAAACTCTTTTTGGGGGGAGCTACCTCTTCTGCGTCATCCCCGGCACCGAGCGCTCTCTGCCCTGGCGGCTCTGCCTCATGCTTGAGGAGGAGAGAGGGAGGGTGGGGAATGGCAGGCAAACATATGATAGCTGCCTCAACATGCCGGCGTTTCCTTGAAATCCCCTCATTTACATAGTGCGGTGGAATGGCGAGGAACAGAGAGGGTCCCCCGGCATGCGCGTTTATGGAGTGCGGGGAAATGCAGCGACGGGCAACCTGTGTTCATTAAAACCCCAACGGAGACCAGAAAACCGTGTGCTGGCGTGTTTTATTCACGCTCACGTGCTTCAGCTATGCCTCTGAGCATCCGCAATTTTAGGGTCCCTCTAACCACCACAGTCCCTAAAAAGCGATGATCAAAGCAACGGGATGTGCAGATGAACAAGCCTTGGACCTTGGGAGCATGCAGTCATCCACTCAAACATCTGCAACATTTCCTACACAAAAACCTGCATTTGTGCTCTTATTTCCTTTCTGCAGCACGCGTGCCACAAAAGGGGAAGATTTCTAGAAGTTCTTGTATTTTGTGGTATCATTGTCAGGGTTACCACTGAACCCGTCGTTACTCCCTCACGCTGTTTGTTTTCTGAGCGCCTTTCCCTAGTATAAGTTATGAGTTCAATTCTGCAGCAACCGGTTACTGGTGTATTTCCCTGCTGCAGCCCAGGTCTCTGGTGCCCCTTAGGGTTAGCGTTTTGAAGCCCAACATAACAAAGAAAAAAAAGTGCGCGCCGCACCGATACTGAAAGATGCATCTGCATTCTTAAGGCAGCTGAATAATACATCAAGCAGGCCCGGACTGGCCGTAGCGGGCACCGGGCAATCCCCCGGTGCGCTGCAAGGGTGGGGGCGGGTTTTGGGCCCCTGGGGGCCGTTTTTGTTACAGGGCCGTTTTTGTAGCATAGCTGCTAAATCGGCCCTGTAACAAAATCGTCCGAAAACCGGCCCTGGCAAAGAGCTCGGCGGCACCCCCAAGCCCCGGGGGGCCGGCGGAGCACTTTGCCAGGGCCGGTTTTGGTTCCCAGTCCGGTGTTCGTGGGCTGGTCCAGTGAACGCCTCTGAGGCCAGCCGCGGAGGTATGCGAGGCACGGCTGGCTAATCGTCGAATGGTGGGTGTCAAAAGGCGTGCGCGGCTTCATAAGTCTCCATCAGCTGCCTTTATAAGTTTAAAGAGCAGCGTTGGCAGCCCGTGACTTCTGCGAGTGGCTCCTTTGGTCCCTGACTCTAATGATGGGAAGGGATTGGGCTCTGGCTGCCAAAGCCTGACGAATTAGGAGAACCCGCGGAAGATCTCTAAGCAGCGCTGGCAGATGGTGCACCCAAAGATTTCCCTTTCATTTCCCCGCATTGCTTTTTAGGTCTCGCCTGCGTTGCAGTGGCATTTTATTTCACCTTTATTTGTTATATTTGGGCAGTGCTATATACTTTTTCCTACTTAGCACGACAAGGAGCTAGTTCAGTTTACTAACAATCTACCCTTTTCCATCGGGAATGGCCTGGTGGCTATGTACAGTATTGCTGAGTCTCCCTATCTACACACGTGAGGCACGCTGCTTTTCCCATAATTACTTTCCGGGTTAAATATCACTTTTCATGTGAAATCAATCCTTCGAATGCGTGTTCCGAAAAACACTGTCACTTCTTTCATTTAATGTGATACCCGTGATCTACGCGCTCTTCCGGTCCAGCATGCTCTGCTCAAATGGAAGAATCTTGCAAATAGGTTGCTCTCATATATCTAGAATCCGAAACCAATTGCCGTGGGATTTATGCGAAAGTTCAACTTAATTACCCGTGCATATGTTGACACAGCATCAGGAAGTTACGAGATGCGAAACGTCAGTCGATGGATGGATAGTCTCTGATCACAAAGCCAGCTGACGTTGACAAGCCGCCATGTTATCGAACCCCCGTTTTCCTCTTCGACAGCATGCACTCTGCAGCTCTTAGGTGTGCTGTGTGTGTGTGTGTGTTTTTTCTCTAAACAGCTCGGTAAAAGTTTAAGTTGCATGTGGATTAAACATGGAATACTCAAAATGCCGGAGTAGTGGAAGCGACATCATGAACCCTTTGACTCATAATGACGTCACAGTGCTAGCCTTTTATCCCTACTCTTAGGTTTACAGACCCTTTCTAGTTGCTGAGATACTAGGGAAAGGGCAAGGAGTGGAAAACAATGAGAATGAAGCTGGTTCTTAAATCTCTGCTTACTTTACATTCTTTATGCCGCCTTCATGACCCTGAGTCCAAGGGAAGTAAGGGCACAATACAATTGCCATGGCACCTTCTGAATGAAACCAGTTTCTCTACCTGAAGTGCATCTGAGATCCAGGCAAAATGAAGGATCCGACTTCACAATATCAACCTATGATCAATCAGTCACAGCAATCTTGAAGACATCTACATGACCGAAAAGCTGCCCAATCTGCCAGAACCCCCAGAATTAAAACATGCCTTAATAAACTGCTGATCCGCAACTGCAAACACTGCCACTCTCTCAATTCTACCGTATAATAGAGATGCTGACCATCTTACTCTCACCAAGCCTTGGTTCAATCCAGACACCAACCAATTGTTGGCACTACGGAAAGGTTACAGGATTCTGCAAGCAGGCAGCTGAGTTCATTCAGGGAACAGAATCACACTCGTCTAAAAAGAAGCCTTCATTGGCAGTGTCATCAAAATTCAATGTTTCTATTACCCGTTGTTTGCATAGGCGATTTCACTGCCTGACAGCACAGCGGGGGTCGCGTGTGATCGCTTCGGGGCCACACCACTTAAAGTTGTAGTCAGAAGTCTGTGCGCTTGTTGTGTGAGGAGCAGTCAGGTCACGTCAGGAAACAAGCATTTGCAATGCAATAGGTCTCCCATTTACGCAAGTTTGTGCTATTGGCATTGTAAATGTAATTGCATTTTATTTACATAGATAAAAGGCATAGCCATTTACAATGCTAATAGCTTAAACTCTCGCAAATGCGAGACCTATTGCATTGCGAATGCTTGTTTAGTCTGTAAGCACTATTTTCTTTATTAAGTTTCTCTTACTGCAGGCAGCCATTGGCTGTCTGCTTTCAATAACAACAGGGGCGCCCGCTTTCACTTTAACACGGGTGCCCGGCATTATATCAATCCCCCACACACCCCGTCGCTACTTACTCTCGCTCCATCGCCTTAGTGTCTGTTTCTCCCCTCTCCCACCAACCAGACCTAAAGCCCCACCTCCTTCACGAGACCGTTTATTTTGCCTCCATCCTTGCTTGTTTATTTCCCCAGCGACTGGCTGGTGGCTTAAACATGATTGTGGCTTCCAGAGTGTTTAAGACAAAGAGCGGTTGAAAACCCCCAGGATCCACAGTGTTGAGGGTACCCAAACCTTCATTGAGCACTTCTCATAAAAAGTTATTACATACTTATCGGCAGCACTGAAGTAGAAGCGCCAGTCTGGCATTCGAGGTTTGTTAATGTTGGTGATGTGCGTTGCGTTCGTATTTATCGGAGAAGGGGATAATATTTTCTGGAGTAAAACTCTTGCATGACTGGATCTCGGAGATTGGCTCTTCGGTTTTGGGATATAGTCCGGAATAGAATAAACAGAATGTGCTAGCTCCAAGAAAGGTAATCAAAGGTAATCACTGAAGAAGAGCAAAGATGCCAAAGAAAAACAAAAAAACTGTTGCCGGTACACTTGAATTAAAACTAGCCACTGGTAATTACCTTTTCCACTGTATCGTGTTTTACCATCAACTGCTCCAAACAGAGGCTGGCCATGCACTGGTCTAACTTGGTCCTATTCTAGTAAACACAGTCCGGCCTGAATTGCCAGGTGTCTCATATAGAAAATCGAAAAAGTGATGGGTCAAATGCTTTGATCTCAGCTACTGGTAATTTACTGTGTCCGCATCCCAGTTAATCATTTGTTGTTTGTAAAAAAAATACATACAAAGCAAAATACAAAGAAAGCATGCCAGATTTTGATGCCATTGTCTAAAAACTAAAAACTAAAAAATACGCATTAGCATCACTAATGAGTAATGATCAAGGGTATAAGATTGGACTGTGTTAAGCTTGTGTCTGACGTCTGGAAGCATATGCTCAGCCTAAACCATTTGGTGATTGCAGCGCACTATGTACATAGTTCAAAATTGTTGTTGGCACCATAGCTCAGTGCTTGCAGTCTGATCGACCCGGGAACACGATGGCCGCAGTGCAGATTTTACAGTCCGTTTACAAGCCCTAATTCACATGAAACCGCAGTGCAATGTTCACAGTCTCGGACAACCCTCATCACAACATACAAGTGGTGCAATATTTAGTCTGTCTCCCCATCTTAAGCACATGTTTAGAATATGAATTGTTCACAGTCTCAAACCCCCTCCAGGCGGCGAGTCGCCCCGCACCACTCCCCCTGTCCCTCTCCACCAACTGCGCGTTTTTTACCTTAAATCACTACTGACAACTTTCTTGGGTGCCTGAAAAGGTCGCAGTTTATTCAACTTTGTACATTTCAATAGTTCATGGTCATATACACATTTATTGTCCATGTTATTTCTTTACTTTACTTCTATTGCTCCTTAAACTTTTTTCTTGCATTCTGGACCCAGCCTCCACAATAACCTTGGGAGGGGAGGGGCACCTTTTATGGGCTTCCGTTTCACGGGTCTAGGTTTCAGCTTGCTACCGATTTGGAGGGTGTCCATCTGGCCCTGCCCGGGCCGCAAGTGCTGTCCCGCTCGCCTTGGAACCCTTTTGTGGGCCCTCCCTTCTCCCGGGGGTCCATATGCCGCTATGTTTCCATCAACCATTATATTGACCGTGTGACATTTGTTTTCTGGAAATTAATTTATACCAGATCTACATTTTGTGCTTTCTGAATAGGATATTTACATCACCGTTTTTCTCTATTCATGGTTTATTCCTATTGATGGTCCATTCCTATTTTTGTATAAAAAAACAATAAATAATTATATATTGCTTATCAAGTAACATTGAGTTATGTTGAATTTTCTGTCCTGTTTTGCAGAGTTGCGCCTGGCTCACTTTGGATGGTTTTAATTAGTAGTTTGCTATTGTTCTTTATCTAAACATGTCCCTGCCGTCCAAGGCATCTCAAGGACCTTACTTGAGCATCTACTCTACTCTTCTTGAGGCTGAGTCCTTGCCATCTTCTCCCTCTGTATCCCTGCCGTGAGGCATCCCAAGGGTCCCGCTGGAGCATCACATCTACTCTTTCTGTGGCGGCATGCCGCCCCTTGGCTTCCTCAGTGCCCCTGCCGAGAGGCATCCCAAGGACACTGTGAGAGCCTTCCATCTACCTTCTAGTAAGTTTTCACTTTTTACAAATTTTTGTTGAGCTTGCTCCGCCACGCTCCCTATGGTTTCTCGATCGGAGGGAGCTCCCCCTACTCCGGCCTCTCCTTCATTCCATTGGAAGCCCGTCTGCTCCAGTACCCCCATGATATTCGGTAGGAACATGACCATTCCCACCCCCATAAGGTGTATCCCATTTTCCAGGTGGTACCCCGTGCCTCCCAAACCCCCACCCCGCAGACCTCCGGTTTATGAACCTGTGTCTCACAAAGCCCTCATCCGTTGGCCTTACGCACTTTGGCCACATTTAACCACGTGCAAGCTTACGACCGTACACTTCCGCCGCCGCTGGTGGACCGGTACTGTCTTGGCTGCACCTGTTTCACCCAGGGATGTGGAATTCCTATATCCCTATGCCCAGTGCCTATTGATTGGGGGTCGGGGCAACAGGTTGTCATGTGGATTTTATCCTTGGGACAAGTATGCCCCACCCCCTGCTGCACCGAATCATCGGCTGCCAGGAGCAGTGCCACACTGTGGATCAGAGTCTGGGCACTGTCTGTGGTCAAGGTAATAGTTTCGTCCAGAAGTTGATGCTGTTCCAACTTGCATTAACGTTTTATTACTTGAAAACCCCCTTTATTAGGGCGAGTGCTCTAAGACAATTCTGGAAGCATTGACTGCCCATTGCCATTGGTTCCATTATAATCATGTGTACCACGTTGTCAAAGTTCTAACCCCATGACGTTATGTCTGATGCCTCCGGAATGCTCTCTGATGTGCTGCGACTATTTGCAGATCAGTGCCAGTCATTACCGTGGTAGCGTGTGCCTACTGAGGCCAACCACCCTTTTTGCTTCGCTTGCCCCGTCTTATAGTGAGGGCCCTGCAGCCCCCGTCCCCATAAGGTTTTACCAAAACCCCTGCCGAAACCAGTCGCTTATTGACAACCTGCGACACTGACCGCCAATTTCAGACCTACTGGCTTCGCCAAGGCTTGTTTATCTGCTTTTCCCCAAATCTTATTGAAACTGATTACACTTATTTCCCCTTAAACATATGTTGGGGGAATACTGGCTTGCATCGACCCTTGTTATTGAATGATGCTGTGCAGCAAAAGGGGTACTTTAACATTTTCGTGAGTTTTTATGAACCCTCTATCCCACGCAACTTTGCATGCCGCTTTGCTCCACGTGGAAGAGCGGAATGCTGTCACTTACAGTGAAGCCTGCTGATACAGAGAGCGGTAGTGTTTTTATCAATTCAAATGGACCTGGCCAATGTCAGACTAAATTCGGGGCCCAGTCCTTGCAGGAGGTCTTAAAAGTGCCCCCATGATTTGTCCTTGTATTCACTGCTTTAATGCATCCCCTGGAAAAATGTTTTCATATGCCATTGTCAGGAGTAATTCTAGAACATTTCTCAGTATGGGAAAAGATTAGAGAAGAGTTGTTGTAGGCCCCTACCGCCTGCAAGATAGTAGGTTTGCACAGACTCCAAAAAAGGGGGCTTCTAACCCTGGAACAGTTTATTCTCCCTTCTTTCGGCCCCATTATGTAAATCTGCGGAAACACAGCCACAAAAGGGGATTGCACGTATTAAAATCTAATCAAGAATGAGCCCTGGCCTAATCCGAAAGGCCATAACAGGGCCCCTATGTAATGAGATTGCTGCCATAATCTGTCACTGCCCTACACGGCCCCAGCGGGACACGTGGGTTTTGATACAGGAACCTGCCCTGGGCTAGATTTGCCTGGTAACCGAACCCCATCGTCTATACCTCGGGTTATCATATTACCCACTCCATACGTATAGCCCCTGGGGGTGTTGTTACCCGAGCATGTCACCTTGTAGTGGTGTGATGTTGGTAGCGATGCGGTGCTGTATTTGACCGTGCTGGCTCTGTCCTTTGGTGGTGCCAGGTGCGCTGTTAACCTTTTGGTGCTGCCACTCCGGGACAGTTAGGGATGGGCTCTTACTAGAACAGCTGCTATTTAATGAGCTGTGATTCTCTCACTGGCAATTTCCATTTGTTGCTTAGCTTTTCGCATCGCCAGTTGCAACTTAAGGGGCGGTTATCCGCGGTCCCGCTAGCCCCAAGAACGTGACCTTTGCACATCAAATGGACATATCTGACTCCTATGTCAGGCTCTCCCCTTCGCACGACTATAGGGTGCCCGTGCCCCTTACACCATATTACCAGAAAAACAATCGCCAATCCGTGTTTAACTCGGATATAGGTATAGGTATATGTTACATGAGGAAGGAGACTCCAAAGTGTTATAGTTACCCGCCATCCATGCAGCTTGCGGGCTACCGAAGCCATATCTCAGAGTTTAATTGTATCCCCGTGGTTGGGGTGTCTCATCAATGGAGTGAAGCCTTTTTGCTACCCCCTGCTCTCTGGCTGGGGCATTCAAGCGTTCCGCCCAATACTTGGCGGTTGCCTGTACGAATATTGGGCACTTTGAGAACCCTTTTCTTTAACCAACCCGCCTGAACAGGGACTTGAACCCTGGGCCCACAGATCAAAAGTCTGGGGCTCTAACTTTGCGCCATCCGGCTCTCCGATGAGTAAGCCCACTGCCTTATTACTCCTGCACAATGCTTGTTACAGCCCTGAAGCCGTTCGTGTTACTTGCGATGTGCTAGGATAACTAGCAAAGAAAAAACACGCAGGAGTAGATTCCCCTTACTGCTCTTCAGTAGTACAAAAGGAACGACCAGTGTTGCTAAGGCAGGGCAGGTTCTGCCTACCTGGAAGGACGGCACCCCCGGCGCTTACAATCTTCTACCTGCCAAGAGACCGATCGTCGGGAAAAAGAGTTTAGGAAGCTTGGTTTACTGCATAAAGATCCCACGAGCAGGAAGATTCTCTTGATCGCTGGCTTAATCAGTCGTGTGCTTCCGGTTTAAAAGAAAAGGCATCCTGTCTTCCTAGGACAGTCTCACCTACGCAGCCCTACGATTCATGACGTCAGGGTTCGAAGTGGCGCACTCCTTCTGGCCGAGAGGCCGTATTGGATGTTTTCGCTGCTAATCCTACGTGTCACCCCTGTGTTCCTGCTGGATTTTGTTGTCAAGCAGGTGTCACTCCTCGTGGTTAAATGTCGTTCCTCGTTAAACTGCAACCTTGGCAGCTATGACGGGCAAGTTACGACCCGAAAGGGATCGCTTCCGACGGGAGGTGAATCATTAGCCTGCATGCTCCTATATCCTATGTGACCTTGCCGGCCTCCAGCTGTGTCTAATTGGTAGTGGCCTGTTCCGATCCGTTTCATAGACCGTATGGTCAAAAGTGCCAGCCATCAACTGGGTGCTTCCTTTTTTAACACCAAACAATCTGACTCCACCGAGGGATCTCTGTGTTTTTGCTGCCCGGGAACTTTTTAAACGAATGCGGGACCCCTTCTGTGTCTCTCTGGAAAACCAACTCCCCTCATTTACTTTTGCCATGACTATAAGCTATTCGATGAAAACAGGACCTGGCATCTAATAACTGGGAGGGTGTCACATAGGTTATTGGCAGAACTATTAGTGAGCTGCTGCCGTGTTACAAATATTGCAAACACACTGACACTATCCCTGAATATTAGCTATACACGCATTTAGACTTTACACGAGTGTCTTGTGCACTGTGAGTGACCTAGCCAAAAGGAGCACAAAAGGCCTGACCTTGGCTCATACTTTCCAAACTATTCTGGTCTGGGGCCCCAAAATACATTTGGCCCAGGGTGCCCCAAAAAACCTTAAGCTGTTCTTGCCCAGAGGCTCATGCACCTGGTTTACGATGACCTCCCCCCTACAAGGCTAATCAATTACTGGATCCGACGACTGTGATCACATCCCTCTATGCTTCTAGTGTTATTTCTGAAAGCTCCAATGTGCCTACCGACTACCCTTTCTTTCCTAATCCTTCACAGAACTCCAGTTCCGAATGGTGCGGAAAAACTGTCTTTAGTGCGCCAGGATTGTATGTGAACTGGTGGCGCCCAACTCCATCGCCTTGTAATCAGTGCTTTAAATGGGCCGGTACTGTCCGGTACGGAGTACCGGCACTTTTTTATTTTGAGTGGGAGAGTACTGGCACTTCTCAAGAAAAACGCTATACTTTGAATTGGAGAGTAGCGGCACTTCTCAGAAACAAGCAGGTACTCTGTTACAGAGTACAGGCACTTCTATTTTTCCAATACAAGCACTGCTTGTAATTGCATTTAGCTAGCGCTTCCTACCCTTAGCATGGTGTTGTAACGCTTTGTGCACGGCATCCCGCTGCTCCAGCATCAGCCTTGGGGGGACGGGGCGGGGGGGCGGGGACGGACGCCATTTTTTAAAACTGGCAGCCAGCCGGTGAGACCTGCTCTCAGCAGCACATGACCTAACAATTAGTGGCGTGCACACTATCTCTAGCACGACGAGCAGTTTCATCTGAAGCCACGTGCACTGACTTCCATCTTTAGGATGTGTGACTGCAACCACTCCTGCCCTGAAGGGCGGATCCGCGCTGTGCCTGTGCACACTATTTTAACAAGCATTTGCAATGCAATAGGTCTCACATTTACGCAGGTTTGAACTACTGGCACTGTAAACGGCAATGCCTTTTATTTTTGTTTTTGTTTTCAAAACATAAATAAAAGGCATTGTCATTTACAATGCCAGTAGCTTAAACTCGCGTAAATGCGAAAACTATTGCATTGCAAATGCTTGTTGTTAAATGTGGTGACATCCTGACAGAACCAGTAAGCATGCCTTTTAAATAATAAAGTACTCCTTTTTACAGGTAATAGCACTGTCTCGACAAGGATTTATTCAATGGAGTCGCATTTCAGTGAAAGGAAATATTAGCCCACACCACCTGCCCTGAGTAGTTCTTGGGCTGCTCTGCTTCACCTGACCTGAGTGAGTTAAATGCTACAATGGGGTATTTGGTTCCCAGCAAATGAACGATGCAGACTAATTTCATGTGAAAAACATCCTTAGCAACTAATAACCAGCTTGCTTACACCCCTCACTCACTCCCCCCCCCCCCCCGTAAATCTCGTCAGTCTTAAAATGGGTTGCACATCAGCTGTGACTCCACCAGATTAGCGATTATGTAATATCACTTCCTATGAGGCTGTCTGGGATCAAAGGGCATGTGAAGTCACTTCCTGTACCCCTGGCATTTTGAGGAACCAACTTTCGATGGAGGTTAGGCTGAAGCTTAGCTAACTTACTCATATAATACAGTTAGTATTGTTGTATAATGTCGATTGTTTTTGTAGTTTTTGTATGCGGCTTCCTTACAACTGAAAGATAGCGACGTGTAACTGACTGTCAGTTTGCGCTCGATAAAGCAAACTAAAAATATTACGGAACACTGGGGTGTAAGGGGACACTAGAAAGAAAAAAAAAAAGGGTTCATGCATATGCTCTTGAAAATAAAACAGCACAGCCTACAGTGCAACGCAATACTGTTTACATACATTGCTTCAAACACGGAAACAATGTTCCAAACTGTAAATAGTGAAAAAAGGCCATGTTGATTTGTGTTGGTCCATGCTAATTTCATCATGAGGAAGGTGCGCCTGAATTCACTTCGGCACAACCTTGCTGTCCGCGACAGTCAGGCAGCCACTGCCAGCAAGCACAGCGAAAAGCACTGCATTCATACGCAGGCGCCACATCTTACGAAGTATTAAAAACATAAAGAGGTTTATTTATTTTTATTAGAGACCAGTGCATCTGTAGGCAGCACCATCTGACCAACGGGCAAATGATGTCAAAAGCAACCACACGTGGCGCCGATTATAGGCAAAGGTCAGTATAATATAATAGCGCTTGGCGTCAAAGCCGGCGCTGCTGCTGACAGGCTGGGATTTAAATCCCTTTGTCCAAGTGCTTACGGCAGAACACTGGAGAACGCAGGGACTTGAAGGGGGGCGGGGGGATGAAGGGACACGGGGGAGGTTGACATGGGGGGGGTTTGACGAGGGAAGGGGGAGGCTAAGGGAGGGGGGCTTTATAAAGAAGGCAAGTGCCAACATCGATGTTCTAATAACAGTAGTCAACGGCAGTGTGCAACAGTTTAATATTTCTTTTATTAGGAGATAAAATGGCATTGAGACATAATCTTACTTGTAGATTAAGGAAAGAAGAACAAGTATTTCAGACATATTAGAGGATAGAAGGGTTAAGTTTCAAAGAAAAGTAACAGGAGAAAAGATGAAAACACCACCCTGGGGTTTGGAGGAAGGAAGTTATGAGAAGAGTGAAACTAATGTAGAAATAGGGCTAGATTTGCCACAACAAGGGAAATTGTGCATTCGTAGAGATAACACTATGTATGACAACTATTTCGTGGGTACTAATGAATGCCGATATACATATAGAATTATAGGGGGATGGGGATTCAAAGGGGGAAAAGAACCAGTATTCCCAGGGATCTATTTTATTTGTGGGAACAAAGCTTATTATAGGTTGCCGGACCATTGGAACGGAACATATTATCTAGACCTGGTCTTTCCAAAGATATTTCATGTAGATAGGGGAACTAAAGGAACTCACGAGATAGGTAAAACAATAACACTTAGAAGAAGAGAAAGTTTCTCAGAGATAATAGATGACATTTTTGAAGCATTGATACCAGCAGTGGGTATATCTTTTAATGCATATAAGATTCGGCAATTGTCAACAATAGTAGATCGTTTATCAACGAATACTGCTGGAGGGTTCTTAATGGTGAATACTGAGATGGTTGCCATGAGAGCTATGGTGATGCAAAATCAACTGGCCCTTGATATTTTTTTTTGGCAAAAGAGGGAGGAGTCTGTGGAATGCTGAAGTTACAACATTGTTGCACTTACATTCCAGATAAAAGTCAGAATATACAAAGGTATATAAAGAATATTACTAAATTGCATGAAGAAGTTACCCCACTGGAGGTTGATGGTGCTTGCGAGAAGCTTGGTAAGAGTTTTTCCTCAGTGAAGAAATGGTTTGCAGAAATAGGTAGTTCATTAGTTGGGAAAATACTAATACCAGTGACAATAGTAATATTAATGACATTGATGTTGAGATTAACATGTGTATGTATTAGAGAAAGAAAAAGAAAAAGACAAAATAAAGTAAAAAGACAAAATGAGAAAAATAAACTAAGAGAACGAGAAATGGGAGAGATTGAATTAGAAGAATTTAAAGAGAATATGTACAACAGGTCTTAGAGACAGAATGGGGAGAATACAATGGTTTGAGCTAACAAATGAAAAAGGACAAGAAACATGGTTTCTGATAAATTGGTAGAGATGGGTTTTATGGTGATATTAAAAATCACCAAACGGGGGAATTGATGGAGCAAGGGAAATACACATTTTTTTATACCCCTTCAAAGTTAATGACCTCATAACTTTAAAAATACTAACTGTTTGAATGCATGTATTAATCAACAAATGCACCTTTAATTAGACACTACACGCAGGAAACTAACTGGTATTGCAAAATTCTAATTTATTTACAAATCTGAAATTAAATTAACATAGGTTTGTGATTCGTGTAGAAAGTAGACGTAAATTGCGTGTATTTCGTTTGTAGTAAAAATTATATTGTGGCAAAGAATGCAAATGGTAAGTAAAATGGTTTTAAATGTCGCTTATGCTAGGTAACACCTAACACGGGTCATTAGAATGGTGGGTGGTAAACAGAAAGGCTTATTTTCTATGTCTAATTTCTGCTATGTTGTTTTCATATTAGTTCTGTTCGGGCCTGATAGGCCTCGCTTGGAAAATGGCCGCTGCAGAGAGACATGATTGCGTGTGCTGAATAAAGATAGCCCCCGCGCATGAGCAGAGTGGAAGTTCCAGTCACGAGTGTGCGGCCTATGCCTGGAGTGAGAGATGTCAAGGCCAGTATGATCTAAAACAAGAGTTGTGCCAAGAGATCAGCATGAATGCATGGGAACGGATGAGAGACTCGAACTCCAGAAGATGAACTAATTCATGACTGCCAAATAATGTTGCAAATATATTAACAAAGTTGAAGAACATTTGGACTTGATGAATCACAAGAACTATTGTATTGATTGTTTGCAGAACCGGTTCGAGCAAGGAGGACAATGAGGTGATCAATATTCTCCTACTCTGGAAAGATTACTTTTTAAACTCTACCGTGAGATGCGGGCACTGTACAAAATAAATCTCAGAAACATTCCTTTTGGCTAGCTTTGTACTGTAGAAATACCATATGCATACAAAAGTAGTGGCTTCAACAATGTTATACTTTGCATTCAGATAAGATTTACAACTTGTGCAGCTACTCCCATATTCCTGACTCACTGGGACTTGCCTTACTTTGAGGTACAGAGCATTATCTTAAGCTGTTTAATGTGGTGACCAGTAGCAAACGACTGAAAAAAGTAATGGTTAAATGAAAAAGCACCTAAGGGGATGTGTTAACATGTAATTTAATCTAATACACACCTTTGGCCCCATAGGAGCCAGGATACTGAACAAGAGAATATAAAGAAAGTCCAGGACACTGTCCAAGAGGGGAAAAATGCCAGAATACTACAAAAAGAACAAAAAGGATTAATGAAAGGCAGCAACTTCAATGTTTGTTTTTAGATTCAGAGTTTTCTTTAGTCCTCTTCCAGTATTGCAAATCATTATAGCCAGCTTCCTTCTCATAGTTATGTTGTCCAGTGATGGCCAGCCTTCATCCCTGCACATAGACTTCATAGAGTCTGGAGGAAAAAGAAATTAACATACATCAGTATCATGTTAACACCACTATTTTAGGTTTTTAATAGGACTGGGCTGCCTTTAAAATGTTCCAATCCTTTTATTTCATATAGTGTGCCCGATGAGATATGGTTACAAGGGTTCATAAGTTTAACATTAAGGTTACTTGGTCAAAGAGGTAATGGTGAGAGGAAGGCATTGATGAAGAGGAGGGCAGGAGGTAAAGAAAGAAGACTCACCTGTCCAATGAAGAAACCGCCGCTGTTTACCAGACGCTGTCAAGCTTCCTCTGCAAACAGAAAGCAATCAATACCAGATTTCATTTACAAAACCATCATGTAAGCAGCCATGTTGAGCCTGAACTCTACCTACACTATTCTTATTTGGAAAACAGTCTAAGAAATTACTATACTGACCAGAAATCCAAATAGGAGCTTACAACCAAATGCTAGGAACAGTGCAACTGATCTAATTATTGGGAGAGGTGAAATTAAATCCCACCTCAAGGCTCTGTGCCAGATTTGCATGTCATTTGTAGCGCAAATTCTCAATGTGTTACAACCCCTCCCCCGTTGCTCTTTTGCAGACGGCTATTAAGTGTGAAGGAGTCCTAGTACAATAATATGATCCAGGACCACATATGCAAACATATATTTTAACACTGTATGTATAGTCATGTATTTTTATAGTCCTAAATCAATCAGAGTGAAAATTGTGCCAGTAGTTACTGGGTGTGATTCTGCTTGGGCAACAGAATCCCCCAATACCAGTTGACAAGTGCAAACAGAGCCACGAGGCCATGCTTAGTAAGAGCAAAGCAAGGCAAGTTTGCCCCATGGCACTGTTCACCGCCATGCGGAATGGGGCACTGACCACATAACTTAATGGACTCATGACTATAAGGAACAGGGCACAACTCTGTGTTCCAGACCATGGACAATGGATATATAATGTCAGGTCACCAGTTTCTATTTCTTTTTTCAGGTTGTAAGTTGCTTAGTCTTACTGGCTGAGAAAAACTTGGAAAAACTAGGGGTTCACTATATATTAGCAAATGGACATACTTTAATATTTTTGCCAAGGGAGCGTGAGAAAGGTAACATCGCTGCAAGGGTTCAAACATTTTTGTAAGACTGAATCTCAATGCACAGCCACGGTTTCAGTGGCTTTCACATGGCCAAGTGATGGTGCAGGTCAGAAACAGACAATCCAGAGACTGGACAGAGATATCCTGTGTGTTCTTTTCCAGCTTGGGGAAGTGACAAGTTCGACATTTAACAGTTGACTGATTCAATGTTGTCCCTTTACAGTTGCATGACTGTGGCACTTCACCACTCATTCAAACAAATATGCCTCTGGAAATACTATCAGGGCAGAGTGATAGCTTTCCAGGATACCAGTGATCTATCTGTTCCATACCTATCAAAGCATTTCAAATTCGTTGAACAAGGATCCATTCTACATCCTCCTTTCAGCATCTAAAACAGGTAATACTGAAGATGGCCATAATCTATGACACAAAAGCTGGTTCACAAAAAACAAGGCCCTAAACACCCAGCATTAGACAGAACAAGGCTCAAGGAGAGCAGGGTGCGGGCATTGTCAGTCACGCCCCCGCTCCTATTGCAGACAGGGAGCTGGGTGGAGTCAAGTGCGGATGAATTGGTCGGTCCGTGACAAGAACGTGGTTCGCGTTCAGTCAAAGATCTGCCTAGCATTTCCCGCACTCCCTTTGTGTTGTCGCTTTACCTGCTCGGTTCCTGTTGACCTGCAGTCGGGAATCCGTGGTACCTTGATTGGACGTCTCTGACATGTTACGGCTCCGACACGCGGGTCTTCCTCTTACAGGTCGTTGATCTCTTCTTCCGGGTTCCTGTCCGCATCCATTTTTCTTCGCCGGAGGTACCTGCTTGTGTAGCTCTGTTTCCTCGCGCCGGAGCTTCTTCAGCCTCTCGTCCTGTACAGAATACAATGAGAGAAGAAAGATATATTTAACCAAAGAATCCTCGTCCATCAGGTATATGGTAGGATGATGATGTTATATATGGTTAGAAGGACATCGTTACTTATTTGATTTATCTGATCCACGGAGAGTGGAAAAACGATTATTCTTTTGTTTCCCTTATTTAACACAGGCTGGAAATAAAGAGAAAATAGATGTAAGTTAGTTTCCTGATTTCTTAAGGAGACGCTATATTCTTATCTGACCCAGCACCTTTTGTGTAGATTTTTCATATTACATCCTATCTAGGAAAATATGTTTTTTGCCTAGTATTAACTAGGATGTATATTTTTGGGGTCTAATTGAGTGCTACAGTGGCATTTGTTAAGGTTAGTCCCTCTCATTGTTTTTGGCAATTATACATATAACTTCTTTTACCATAAGGTGAATAACTAAGCTCACAAAAAAGGGCCACTGCCCACTCTGCAGAACCAGGAAAACAAAGATGTGGGCTCTCAGCCATGCTGCAAAAGCAGGGCCCTGGTCGAAGGTGCATAACATAGGCTCAAATACAATATACCAGTGCTTCGCTGCATAGAACACATTTGATTCATGCTACATACACTAGATGTGGAGCACTGATCTGTGCCAGACACAAGAGCTCACATTTATAAGGGGTCACTGGTCCGTGCTTCATACTCTGGCTTCACCCACAGAACTAGCCTATGTTACACAGTAGCGTTTAGGGGGACAAAAGAACAATAATTAGTGCCATGTTTATAGGTCTCGCCTGGCTATCGCGTAAGCGATCGCAAGGCGAGACTTATGAGGGGCTTCAGAAAATGCTCCCAAAGGCTTCCCAGGCGGATCAGGTGGCGGTTACGCGCACAACCACGTGCATTCCATTTGCCACCAGCTACTTCCTGCGTGTGCGCCGCCTCACGCATTCAGAGAGATTTAGTAAGGGGCACAAGACCTTAGGAATGCGGTTTATGGCCAGTGCATGTGAGGCATTCAAGCGCGAAGCTGGCTTCTGGCATCGGACTTGAAAGCAGCAGACTGCTTTCGCCAGCGCACGCTCGGCCTTACTTCCTGCATCCCCTCTTACAACAATTAACTTTCGTTATAACTCACACCCCACATGCTCGTTCCCTCCCACCCTTCCTTTGATGTCCGCTTTTCTTGTTATTTACAAACCACGCCACACACTGCTACACGAAACACTGCTGCACACCTCACACTGCTGCATGCCTCACACTGCTGCACGCCACACACTGCTGCACGCCACACACTGCTGCACGCCACACACTGCTGCATGCCTCACACTGCTGCATGCCGCACACTGCTGCACGCCGCACACTGCTGCATGCCGCTGCACGCCACACACTGCTGCAGGCCACACACTGCTGCACGCAGCACACTGCTGCACGCCGCACACTGCTGCACGCTGCACACTACTACACGAAACACTGCTGCACGCCACACACTGCTGCACGCCACACACTGCTGCACGCCACACACTGCTGCACGCCGCACAATGCTACACGAAACACTGCTGCATGCCACACACTGCTGCACGGCACACACTGCTGCATGCCGCACACTGCTGCACGCCACACACTGCTGCACACTGCTGCATTACTCACTGCTGCATGACACTGCTGCACGCAGCACACTGCTGTATGCAGCAAACTGCTGCACGCCGCACACTGCTGCATGCCACACACTGCTGCATGCCTCACACTGCTGCACACCTCACACTGCTGCACACTGCACACTGCTGCATGCTGCACACTGCTGCACACCGCACACTGCTGCACGCCGCACACTGCTACACGCCGCACACTGCTACACGCCACACACTGCTGCACGCCACACACTGCTGCATGCCGCTGCACGCCACACACTGCTGCACACCACACACTGCTGCACACAGCACACAGCTGCACGCCACACACTGCTGCACGCCGTACACTGCTGCACGCCGCACACTGCTGCACACCGCACACTGCTACACGAACCACTGCTGCACGCCACACACTGCTGCGTGCCACACACTGCTGCACGCCACACACTGCTGCACGCCACACACTGCAGCACACCGCACAATGCTACACGAAACACTGCTGCACACCACACACTGCTGCACAACACACACTGCTGCACGCCGCACACTGCTGCACGCCACACACTGCTGCACACTGATGCATTACTCACTGCTGCATGCTGCACGACACTGCTGCATGCAGCACACTGCTGCACGCCACACACTGCTGCATGCCTCACACTGCTGCACGCCTCACATTGCTGCACGCCTTACACTGCTGCACGCCGCACACTGCTGCACGCCTCACACTGCTGCACGCCACACACTGCTGCACGCCGCACACTGCTACACGCCACACACTGCTGCACGCCACACACTGCTGCACGCCACACACTGCTGCATGCCGATGCACGCCACACACTGCTGCATGCCACACACTGCTGCACGCCTCACACTGCTGCACACCTCACACTGCTGCACGCCTCACACTGCTGCACACTGCTGCACGCCTCACACTGCTGCACACTGCTGCACACCGCACACTGATGCATGCCGCACACTGCTACACACCACACACTGCTGCACGCCTCACACTGCTGCACGCCTCACACTGCTGCACACCGCACACTGCTGCACGCCTCACACTGCTGCACGCCACACACTGCTGCACGCCACACACTGCTGCACGCCACACACTGCTGCATGCCGCTGCACACCACACACTGCTGCACGCCGCACACTGCTGCACGCCGCACACTGCTGCACGCCGCACACTGCTGCACGCCGCACTCTGCTGCACGCCGCACACTGCTACACGAAACACTGCTGCACGCCACACACTGCTGCACGCCACACACTGCTGCATACCACACACTGCTGCACGCCGCACAATGCTACACGAAACACTGTTGCACGCCACACACTGCTGCACGCCACACACTGCTGCACGCCGCACACTGCTGCATGCCACACACTGCTGCACACTGCTGCATTACTCACTGCTGCATGCTGCATGACACTGCTGCACGCAGGACACTGCTGCACGCAGCACACTGCTGCACGCCGCTGCACGCCACACAGTGCTGCATGCCTCACACTGCTACACGAAACACTGCTGCACGCCACACACTGCTGCACGCCATACACTGCTGCACGCCACACACTGCTGCACGCCTCACACTGCTGCACGCCTCACACTGCTGCATGCCTCACACTGCTGCACGCCTCACACTGCTGCATGCCACACACTCCTGCATGCCGCACACTGCTGCACGCCGCACACTGCTGCACTCCACACACTGCTTTTATGCGAGTTTATGCTACTGACATTGTAAATGACAATGCCTTTTATTTCTTTTAAAACCAAAACATAAATAAAAGGCATTGTAATTTTACAATGCCAATAGCTCAAACTCTTATAAATGCGAGACCTATTTCATTGCAAATGCTTGTTTGGTTTGCATTCAGTGAAGCATCCCTGATTCCAGGAGTAACGGCTAGTGGAGTTACAGAAGACAGCATCACAATGCAAAGGTTTACTTTTTGCTTTTATACACACTTTTTCCGATATAAAAATAATTATTTGGGCCACCGCCCTGGCTTGCCTCTCCTCTCGTGCAATTTAAAAGGTAATTTTTGTTCCTTTCACTTTATAAACATAATTAACTGTGCGCTGCCACAGCAAATGTCAGTTGTAACTCTTCAACAGCTGAAATGCATGTTTTAATGGTTGCACTGATAAGGTTCACCTAATGTGTGCTTGTGAACAGCATGGTCTCTGTATAATTATGCACTTAGAAATCTCAGCTTACATGATGGCCACCACACTCTCACTGCTTGTGAATTGGTCTTGAAGGCAAGTAGGATCGTGCATATCGGTGATCACAGCAGCAGCATAAACTTCACTGTAGGGCAGGTCATGTGATGATGAACGTAGCCATATTGAAGTGTCGAAACACTGACGGGCATAGTCACAAACTGCATTTTGGAATATGTTTCGAAGTACTACTAGGGGTGGAATAGGAAGATCTAAGGAGGGGTTAAGGAAGGGGTTTAGGCAGGGAAGTGTAACCACTTGTTTGACCCTGTAAGCACCGTACTGGATGTGAACATAGGCCAGGGGCACTGAGACACAATGGTGTATTGTTGCTTTACTTGATCCTCTTCCCATGATCAGGGATGCACTAATGGGCAAGCCCTGGCACTTCTGACCTATCAAAATGCCTACTCCTGGGGAGAAAGATGAAAGCTGGCCAGAAATGTAAGCTTTAAGTGCAATGCCAATATTGATTTAAGTATTGTTGTTGGAAGGGCGTTCTCCGGGGGGCTTCAGAATACGTTCCTGACCACCCTTTGACCCACCTCTCCCAGAGTTAGGCCGAGCAATGGCGGGGAGGCACTTCCTGGAAGGGTCTAGTTCCTAGGCTCGTACACGCTGAGCTTACACTCTTGAACAGAGGGACACCACACAGTAGTTCTTAGTAAGACAGTATACTTTATCGATAGTTTCAGGGGATCTTTATGATCCGTGATACCGCTGTTGGGTCAATGCCACAAGCGGCGGTGGTTTCGTGATAGGGGTATGGGGGTAGCGGGACAGTCTTTAAGTTCAGTATCCCTGCGGAGTATCCTGCGCACAGCTCTCAATCCTCAAGCTGGGGGATGTGGGTTCACTCGGCAACCTCCGCCGGTCCTTCTGGGTAGTAACGCCGCAAATCTCTCAGCAGGCACAGGTGGTTACAGATTCTCGGGAGCCGCGACAGCGTCAGCTGGGCTCAGATGGTTCAGAGTTCGGGGAGCCGCGACAGCGTTAGCAGGGCTCAGATGGTTCAGAGTTCGGGGAGCCGCGACAGCGTCAGCAGGGCTCCCGTAGGTCCAGGTCTTCTCTCCCGCCTGTCCCTCCAGCACCCCTTGTTATACTCCCCCTCCTCTTTGAAGTCCGGAGTCCTCGCAGAGAGGGGTCTTGGTGCCTGGGGGCGGTGTGTGGGGATTTCCTGCCGCTCGGCCCTGTGATCTGTTCAGGTTGGTCTGGGAGGGACTCCAGACGCCCAGCATGCGAGGCGCCCACTCACCGGGGGCCTGGTGGCCGATCGAAACCCTCCTTGGGGAGGAGATCAGAGGTGTGACAGGGACGGCGTCTCTCGGTCTCGCTTGGGGGTTTCTATCTCCCTCGGCCGGGCATGCGTGGTAGTGTCTTGGGTTTTGCCGGGGCCCCGGCCGTCCATCGGGTTTACTGGGCCATGGTGGCCGGAAGTCTGTGATACCGGGGATCAGGTGTGGTTGCAGGGTTGCTTACTGGTCGGGAGGGTCCACGCCACGAGGCCGGTCTCACACGTGCCCCCCTAGCTGAAAGGCGGGGAGAACTACCCATCCACTTGGGGGTTCTCCTCGCTGAAGCGGAAGAATCGGGACAGGCCGTCAGCGTTGGCGTGGTCAGTCCCGGGGCGATGCTCCACAGTGAAGTCCATCCCCTGGAGGGAGATTGACCATCGTAGCAGCTTGGGGTTTTCTCCTCTCATTTGCCACCGTAAGGGTCGATGATCCGTTTGAACTCGGAAGTGGGTTCCGAACAAGTAGGGCCCTAGCTTTTTGAGGGCCCAGACTACTGCGAAGGTCTCTCTTTCAATGGTGCTCCACTGTTGTTCCCGAGGTAGTAACCTTCGGCTGATGAAGGCTATGGGCTGATCTATGCCTTGGTCGTTGAACTGTGAGAGGACTGCCCCGATGCCGTGCTCCGAAGCGTCCGTCTGGACCACAAATTCCTGAGAGTAGTCAGGGGCTTTGAGTACCGGAGCAGTACATATAGCGGCTTTCAAGGCGTCGAACGCTTTTTGGCACGGGGGAGTCCACTGTACTTTCTTCGGGTGCTTTTTGGAGCTCAACTCTGTGAGGGGGCCTGCGATGCTGCCATAGTTTTTAATAAACCTCCGGTAGTAACCGGTGAGGCCTAGGAAGGCCCGGACTTCCGTTTGGGTCGTGGCGGGTTCCCAGGATAAGATGGCGTCGATCTTTGGCTGGAGGGGGGCGACCTGCCCGCTCCCCACCTGGTGCCCCAGATAGATCACTGAGCCTTGTCCAATTTGGCACTTGCTGGTCTTGATGGTTAGGCCTGCCTGGCGCAGGGCCATCAGTACTTGTCGGAGGTGCTGGAGGTGTTCGGTCCATTGGGAGCTGAATACTGCGATGTCGTCTAGGTACGCTGTGCTGAACCCCTCTAGTCCGGCCAGGACCCGGTTCACCAGTCGCTGGAAGGTGGCGGGGCATTTTTCATCCCAAAAGGCATGACTCTGAAGCGGTAGTGCCCATCCGGGGTGGAGAAGGCGGACCGCTCCTTAGCTCCCTCAGTGAGAGCAATTTGCCAGTATCCGCAGGTCAGGTCGAAGGTGCTGAGGTAGCGAGCGGCCCGAGGCGGTCGATGAGCTCGTCTGCACGGGGGATAGGGTGAGCGTCCGCTCGGGTGACCGCATTGAGTTCCCGGTAGTCTACACAGAATCTCAGCTCGGGGGCGACACCAGGGGCTGCTGCTTTCGGGACCAGTACTACCGGGCTGGCCCATGGGCTGTCGGAGGGTTCAATCACCCCAAGGGCTAACATCTTGGCTACTTCGGTCTGGATGCAGGTCCGGATCCGGTCAGGGACTCGGTAGGCTCGGTGTTTTACCGGCGGGCTGTCTCCAGTGTCTACGTCGTGGACACACCAGTCGGTGACCCTAGGGGTGAGGGAAAAGAGGTCTGTGAATTGTCTCAATAGCTGGCGGCAGTCGTCGGACTGTTGGGGGGTGAGGGTGGACGAAAGTTTCACCCCCTCTACGGAGCCATCTTTCTCTTTAGCACACAGGGGGTCCGGAAGGGGCTCTGTGTCTTCTTCGGTCCCATCGTCGGTGGCCAGGAGCAAACTCAACTCCGTCCTCACGAAGTGGGGTTTGAGGCGGTTCACGTGGAGGACCCGGAGGGGGTTCCGAGGGGACTGAACATCAACTAGATACGTGCCTTGACTCTTCCGCTCGACCACTTTGAAGGGTCCAGTCCATCTGTCTTGGAGGGCGCAGGGTTTCACCGGGGCCATTACCCAGACCTGTTGGCCCGGCTGAAACTCGACCAGCGTGGCATTCTGGTCATACCAGCGCTTCATCTCTTCTTGGCTAGCCTCGAGGTTTGCCTCGGCGAGCTCCCGGAACTTCCGGGTCTGGTTGTGGAGCGCCAGGATATAGCGGAATACATCGGGAGGAGTTCCTCGGGGAGCCGTTTCCCAGCCCTCTTTGACCAGGCTCAGGGGTCCCCGGACGGGGTGTCCGTAGAGTAATTCGAATAAGCTGAACCCCAGAGATTTTTGGGGAACTTCCCGGTAGGCGAACAGGAGGCAAGGGAGGAGGACGTCCCATTTCCGGCGGAGGGGTTCTTCGAGGCCCATGATCATTCCCTTCAGGGTCCGGTTAAAGCGTTCGACTAGGCCATTACCTTGGGGGTGGTATGGGGTGGTGAATTTGTATGACACCCCGCATTGTTGCCATAAGGACCTCATGTACCTGGAGATAAAGTTCGTGCCACGATCACTCACGACTTCGCGAGGGAACCCCACGCGGGAGAAGATTCCCATCAAGGCCCGGCCCACCACGGGGGCCGTCAGGGTGCGGAGGGGAATGGCCTCTGGGTAGCGGGTGGCATGGTCCACCAGGACGAGGATGAACCGGTGGGCCTGGGCGGTCCTGGGATCCAGGGGTCCCACGATGTCGATCCCCACCCATTCAAAGGGGGTACTAACAACGGGGAAGGGTTGTAGCGGAGCCTTGCGCTTCCCACCACCTTTTCCGCTAGCCTGGCACGTGAGACATGACTTGCAGTGGGCCTCTACATTCGCTCGCATTTTGGGCCAATAGAAGTGGGTAACCAGGCGATGATAGGTTTTGTCTTCGCCTAAGTGTCCTGCCAGGGATACATCATGGGCTAGGCCGAGGAGGAAATTTCGGAAGCGCAGGGGTACCACCAGTATCCGGGCCGATCCCAGCTCGGCCGACTTCTGTTCGCTGTACAGGAGGCCGTTTTCCCAATATACCCAGTGGGTTCCGGACTGGTCGCCTGCTGCCTGGGCTTCGGCCTGCTGTCGGGGTCCAATGAGGGAAGGGCAGGTGGCTTGTTCCCTGCAGAATTCTTCTCGGGAGGGACCTCCCTCGCAGTGCCAGTGGGCCATCTCGGGTAGGTCCCCGAGCTCGGTCAGTTGCTCGGGGTCTGGATGCACTGACCCGTCATTGCGAACGGGTTCTTCTTCCGGGAGAGGGTCGTCGGGCTCGGGTAGCGCGTCCCGGTCCTCGGGAACGGCGACTGGGTTCAGGGGTAAGGCCTCAACTCCCTCGGGGGAAGGCGATCGGGCAGACATGGAGCGCGTGGTGGCGCATACCCATTCGGGTAGGCCCATCATCTACAGATGGGCTCTTCGTTCCACTTGTCCCCACAGGGAGCTCTCAAGGTCGTTGCCCAGGAGGCAGTCTACTGGTTGGGATGTTCGGACTGCCACTCTCAATTTACCGGTGACTCCCCCCCATTCGAAGGGTACCAGGGCCATCCGGCAGAGGCTCTCGGAATTGTCCGAAGATATGACTGGACAGAAGGCGTCGGGCAGGATCTGGTCTTCGGAGACCAGGTGGCAGTGGACCGCTGTGACACTCGCCCCGGTGTCGCGGAGGGCCTCGACTCGGTGACCGTTGACCGTCACTTGTTGTCGGTATTTTTTCGTGTTGGCGGGTAGGGGTGTTCCGGGAATCATCTCTCAGTCTCCTAGGGAGACCAGGGCCATGGCTGCTGGTTCCCACTCCTCGGAGTCTTCCATCTCTTCTCCTAGGGCTACGGAGGCCATTTGTCAGGCCGGAGGGGCTGTGGCTGCGGGTCGTTGGTACATGGGACACTGGGGGTCACTGGCATAGTGTCCAGGTTGTTGGCAGCGGAAACAGGTGATCTTGACTCGTGGTCCCTGCCTCCCCGGGGGTCCGGTTCTGGCTGGAGGTGGGGCTGGAAAGTGCGGGGTTTGGCCTCTGGGGGGACTATGCTGGGGGCCCACCTGGGATTCCCTCGGTCTGCCTTGGTTCCCTCCGCCCCTCTGGCGGGGAGGTCCCTGACTGTGGCGACCGTAGTCTCCCACGGGGCCCCGGGAGGCCCGGGTGTTCACCCATCGGTCTGCTTCGACCGCCAGTTTCCGAGGGTCAGTGAGCTTGCTGTCCAGGAGGTGCTGGCGTAACTCCACGAAGCAATTTGCGGACAAGTGTTCCCATGCTATTAGGTCAAACAGTTCCTCAAAGGTGGAGACCTTGCTGCCCTTGATCCACCCGTCTGTTCTGCTTGGGTTTTCGGATCAGATAGAACCCGCTCATCAGAGCCTCACTAACCCAGCCAGAACGTTACCCCCTCCCTAGAACCTATTTACAATCCTGCAACCACATATATCTACCACCTAAGGACAGGGGATTCCTACTATGCATACCAAGACCTCTTATTATCGGCGGCCTCGCGATCCCATACGGATCCAGACCTCTCTGCCCATACGACAGTATCACAAGTGGCGGCCTCGCGATCCCCTACGAATCCAGACCTCTCTGCCCATACGACAGTATCACAAGTGGCGGCCTCGCGATTCCATACGAATCCAGACCTCTCTACCCAGACGGCAGTCTCAGCACAATCGGCGGCCTCGCGATCCCATACGGATCCAGACCTCTCTGCCCATACGACAGTATCACAAGTGGCGGCCTCGCGGTCCCATACGAACCCCGACCTCTCTACCCAGACGGCAGTCTCAGCACAATCGGCGGCCTCGCGATCCCATACGGATCCAGACCTCTCTGCCCATACGACAGTATCACAAGTGGCGGCCTCGCGGTCCCATACGAACCCAGACCTCTCTACCCAGACGGCAGTCTCAGCACAATCGGCGGCCTCGCGATCCCATACGGATCCAGACCTCTCTGCCCATACGACAGTATCACAAGTGGCGGCCTCGCGATCCCATCCGAATCCAGACCTCTCTACCCAGACGGCAGTCTCAGCACAATCGGCGGCCTCGCGATCCCCTACGAATCCAGACCTCTCTGCCCATACGACAGTATCACAAGTGGCGGCCTCGCGATCCTATACGAATCCAGACCTCTCTACCTAGACGGCAGTCTCATACGACAGTTCATCCTATGATCACCATAACATACAAAAAGGGAATCAGTCTCACTATTCATCAGATCACACAAGGATTGCCAGTTCGAGCATAGCCTGTTCTCAGGTTCGAGGGGCTCCTCTTTCCCTTATTCAGTTACCACTTACCTGATCAGGGTTAACATCTGTTCATGTAGCCACAGCTGACTAGAAGAATAGGCTACCCTCTTATACAAGAACACGCAGCACATGTTGGTTCACTACAAACTGGATACTTTATTACTCATTACATACACAATCACATAACATTACGATATAACACATAACCTGCAAAGAAAAGTGAAAGATTAAGTTGTACACTCTAATAAGAAAGGGTCGACATCACCTTAGTAGTATGTAGCCTGCACTCAGTGGTCATCTAGGTTCCCTTCTCGTCTGTGCCTCGGCTCGCCTGGAATCACCCTTCTCCGAGTCACTGGGACCTCTTCCTTATCGGCTACTCTCTCCACTCTGGCTATTCTGCTAGGAAAGCATCTGTCTCTCGGTTCTTCTCCGCCTTCAAGATGGCGTCTGTCTTCCCTGGAATAAGTAGTAGCTTTACTGCTAACGGCTAGATGCCGCCTACGGACTGAACATGTAACTGCCTCAGACTTTCACTAATATAGAGGTGCGTTTCCTCATGGAAAATTCCGGCCCGTAACCTGCCGCCCACCAAATTCTTGTACCTCCCCGTACCAAGGACACGTTCCCAGCCGGCCGGCCTGATGTAGTGTCTTCGGCATGAAGAAAAATACAATCCTTCGATAAGGGCCGGCCTGAACTGGTTCTCTCCAAGTGAATAACACCTCATAACTAAAACATTACGTTTGACCTAGAAGCATCCCAAGCTGCCGGAGCAGAAAGAAAGATGGAGTCTCTCCCGTTTGAGGCCTACCAGGCCTGAATTCAGCACAGCTCCGTGAAATACCCTCACTACAGGACAGGTTATCCCTAATACTAACGAATCTATCCCCTAGGCTATGTGTGCAAGCCCTGATCTATGGGGAAGAGCACAGAATCATGTCGAAGTGCCTAGTAAATAGGCTCCATTCACTACTCTAACCCTTAGACTTGAATGATAAGAGACTGAAGTCACATTACATTATTGTTCCTCACAAGAAGGCCGGGAAAATCGAGCAGAACATTTCACCCTTGACTTCAGTCTATTATACATTCATTAAACAGAACTAATATCTGTGGAAGAATAATATGAAACAAGACTAACTGATCTATGTCTAGTACCAGGTGTGCAGAATTGAAGTAGTGAAGGAATACACTGAATAAAGCAACAGATAGAAATCAAAATGCCGATAGCAATCAGAATACCTCCTAATATCTGACGTAACATATGCAAATTAGGTAAACAATTAAAGAGCCAGTCAAACCAGCCCTGGTCAATGTGTTTTCTAACTTCTTCTGTCAAGTCATGTAGTTTATTAATGTGAGCTTGAATGGATTTTGTATGATCCGACAAGTTAAAACAACAAAGACCCTCAAAATCAGAACAATCGTGTCCATGTTTAAGCAAAAGATAATCAATGGCCGCTCGATTTTGCAAGATAGCCCTTCGTTCACCCTGGGCGTCTAATAGCATGTCAGACAGGACTGTAGAAGTATGATTGATGGATTTTACCATCCAGCAGGCCATTTTCCCAATAGATTTGGCATTATAAACTGCCAAAGCAGGAACACCAACAATTGAAATAGCCAGGCTAAGGTATTCAGACTTGGAATATAAATGCAAAGATGAGTCACAATCCTCCTGTAACCTCACTGTATCTCGAATCACACGAGAGTTGGCATTCGGATGTGATGAAAACATGAGCAAGCTCAGTCTAGTAATGGCACAAGGGCCTCCAGAAATATTTGCGGGTATATATGGCCAGGAAGTATTACCACATGAGAAAAGCCATCCGGCAGGCAGTAACATCGTGCGATAGTGACTGGGGGTAACTACCATACTCTTGCAAGTCATTTTATTCTGAACAGAAGTACATGTTTTCGGTGTCCTTTGAAGGCACAAAGTTCGTTCATGAGCGGTGAATGAAGTGGCACCTTTCAATCTTAAACGCATACATTCAGAAATCACCCTAGGATCACAAGTAAGGAAAAAACATAAATCACCCTGTGTGATATTATAGGTAACTATTTGGGACTGGATGGGCGGTATCGGGTCTGACAGTACAGTACACAAGGGGCAATACTCATGGGCAGCGAAATCGCCCAGAAGAACATTGGGGCGAGCATTTGATATATTAAAAATATGAGTCAAAGTCTCCAATGAAGCAGGGACAGCAACTAAACAAGTTGCCAGAATGTCCGTCACCGATCTCATCGGTGTCAAGCAGAAATGAGGGGCTTTAGTCACTTGCTTGGCCAATGTAATCCAAAAGTTCGACGACGAATCCCACGCAGCGAAGGAACGCGACACTCGGGTTCTCAACTCAGCCCGGGTTGATGGGATCCCTCCTCTCTCGTCGTACCAGCTCAAAAGCAGTCCAACGCCGACACATCCTGCAGCAACAGTCCAAAGAATGATCTGAAAGAGAATCAAATACAGGCATTATTCATTCTCGTAAGTAACATTTGTCAGCCGGGACTGCTTCCCAGCTATCTTTCCCTGGTCTCATAACTAAAATGGTGTTGTCTTGACCGGTTGCAATCACTTCTGCTTGTTCAGGGGGATTCTTAGGCGACTGCACCCAAACTCTGGCCCCAGGATTATCTGTGGAGCCAAAACCTTTCTGTCCTCGTACAGTTAGCAACGTTGGGGCAGTGCCTTTTGTCATCTCACCACTGAAGACAGGCATTATTAGCAATTGAGCCACTCGGTCAGTTTGATGTATCAGTAAGTCAACCTCACTGCTATTCAGCAGGAGCACCTTAATCTCTCCCTGATAATCACTATCAATTATTCCTCCAAGCACCTGAATGCCTTTTACAGCCAGCCCCGATCTAGGGGCGATTAATCCGAAATTTCCAGTTGGTATATGAACACCAACACCAGTTTCAATGATGACTCGATCCTTACTTTTTATAACGGTGTCATCCATGGCATGCAGGTCTAAACCTGCCGACCCTGGGGTCGTTCTACATGGAGCCAAAGCTCCGGGAGTAATCTCCCAGTACATCAGGGTCTCTCTGATTTCATTGGGCTTAGCATCAACATTCGGAGGAAACAAACGCATAAGTGGGGATTCAGCATTTAGAAAAGGACGGTTATTCAAAATCAATAGCGCTTGAGGCAAAAAGTCTCGCCAATTCTTATACTTGTCATCTGTTAATTTGCGCAATTGGTCTTTCAGCAGGCCATTCAACCTCTCCACAAGACCCGAGGCCTGTGGATAATATGGTATATGAAACACCCATTCAATATTGTTTTCCACACAGAATTCCTGTACCAATCTTCCACGAAAATGGGATGCATTATCAGATTGAATTTGGAATGGCACACCATAATACATCATAATCAATTCCAATGTTTTAATAGTATTCAATTGGGTAGCTTGCTTACAGTGAAGGGCCACCAACAGGCCACTGTATGTATCAACAATGGTGCAAACATATTGACAATTCCTACTCATAGGAAGTGGACCAATGTAATCGATCTGCCAAATTTGAGCGGGCAATTTCCCGCGATGTAAATGACCTTTAACAATTTGGGGCACTTTGCGCTGCCTGATATGCTGACAAATGGGACAATGTAGAATAACATTTTTGATTAAATCTAGGGGAATATAAATTCCTCGATCAGCAGCCCACCTGCTAGTGGCTTTTTCTCCAAAGTGTCCTGCTTTCTGGTGGGCCCATTTCGCCAATCCCGCAATATCAGAATCTTGCGTGTCCACCACTGCCTCAGCAATTTTAGATTTCACATCTGCAATATTATGAAAGAATTTGTCAAGAGAGTCTATCGAGGTATGAGCATCCACATGGAAGATTGTAACAGTACTCTGTGGGAGCATTTCCCAAATCTCCTGCCATAATTCTTTTCCCCACAGTTCTTTTGAATGGATTTTCCAACTATGGGAATGCCAAGTCGGTAACCAAACTGCCAGTCCATTGGCAGTAGACCAAGAATCGGTAAAAATATGACATGTGCCAGGTAACTCTTGTTTCAGAACTTGATAAACAGCATAGAGTTCAGCAAATTGACTGCTCTTGCCCTCACCAGTTGTACTCAGCAATTTTTGTGTGATCGGATTATAGGACACTGCCTTCCAATGCCGTTTCGTCCCTATGAACCTTGCTGAACCATCCGTAAACCAGACATGGTTTCTCTCCTCTGCGGACAAATCATCAAAAGGTCTACCCCACTTAACAGGAGACTCCTGTACTAAAGGTACGGAACATTCACTCTCAGTCTCAGTTGATGGCGCCCGTGCCACCTGCTCATGCAAAGATGCAACTCCTTTTTGTCCCACACGTGCCCTGTCTTGTATATACCATTTCCATTTAATCACACTCGCCTCTTGAGCGTGTCCAATTCGGTGAGTTTTCGGCGAACTCATAACCCACTGCATGATAGGAATTTCAGGTCGCAAAATTATATCATGTCCCAAAGTCAATTGCTCGGTATCCACCAGAGCCCAATAACATGCAAGTAACTGTTTCTCAAAAGGTGTATAATGCTCACCAGCATCAGGTAACTTTTTGGTCCAGAAACCTAACGGTACTCTACTCCTGCCTTGTTTCTGCCACAAACTCCAATTCGCATAAAGGCCTTGTACAGACACATTCAAATCCACATCACCATCACATACAGGCCATAAATCCAGAGCATGCTGAATTGCTTCTTTTGCCAGACTGAACGCATCTTGCTGTGGTTTATCCCATTCAAATGCATTCTTTTTACGAGTGACCTGGTACAAAGGGGCCAATATTTGACTTAAATGAGGAATATGCTGGCGCCAAAAACCAAACAAGCCAATGAAGCTTTGGGCTTCTTTCCTATTCCTCGGAACTGCAAAATCAAGAATTTTCTGTTTAACCTGAGGGATCACTTCTCGGTGCCCCTCATGCCAATTAATGCCCAAAAATTTCACAGCCTGGGACGGACCTTGTAATTTATCCGGGTTGATTTCCCAACCTTTCTCACGCAAGCACTCAATGACTCTATCTAATTGGGTCTGAACTTCCTCTTGTGATTCGCCTTGGATCAAAATATCATCAATATAGTGACATATCTGAATTTGCGGATGAACCGGTACCTCAGCCAGATGCTCTGCCACCAGCCGGTGACATATCGTAGGACTATGCACATAGCCCTGGGGAAGACTTCTAAACATCATCTGACGCCCGTTCCACGTAAAACTGAATTGTTCCTGACACTCAGGGGCAATCGGAATCGAAAAGAAAGCATTAGCAATATCAATGGACGCATACCATGTACCTGGATGTTTTTGGATTCTTTCAATTAGGGTAATAACATCCGGTACTGCAACAGTCAAAGAGGGTGTGTGTCTATTCAATTCTCGATAATCAACAGTCATGCGCCAAGAATTATCACTCTTACGTACAGGCCAAACAGGATTATTCCAAGCAGAAGTAACTGGGGTTATAACTCCTGCATCCACCAACTCCTGAATAGTGGTACTAATCTCTTCATGACCACCTGGAATACGATACTGCTTCTGACGAACCACTTTTGTCGCCTGGGGAACTTTTATGGGGGGCATTCTTAAACGACCAACCCGTACAGGCCTGGATGATATATAATGTTTAGTTCCAAATTGGTAACATCCATCATCTAAGTGCAAAGTCATTCCTTTCAAAATATCAATTCCAATTATGAATTCTAAGAGTGGCACCACTAATACAGAGTATTCTTTTCTAGGAATTCTACCTATTCTCATTTCAAGTAAAGTTTGAACTGCGGGAGTTTCCTTTCCACCTAATCCGGTAATTGTAAAAGGCTGACCTTTAAACTTCTTTGATTTTCCATGAATAAGAGTGGCCTCCGCTCCTGTATCTACCAATGCTCGGGCCCTTTGGATATTACGATGTCTCCAATAAATATCAATATCTACATAGGGTCTATTATCTCTGTGAGCCCATCTGTGTACTGGAGCTTGACCTATTTCCTAGTCATCTTTACTGCGTTCTGTGTACCAGGATAAATCAGGATAAAGACTCTCACGTTTCCCAGGTATCGATACCTCCTGTTCATATCCATCTCCATTACGAAATGGATTCCTGTTCTCTGCATTGTACTGCGGGTTTCGATCGGCCAATATGTGTCGATCCTCTCTCCTTCTCAACTCAGGGGATTTATCCCTATCATCTCTACGTCTGCTGTTAACATAATCATCTCTCCCCCTCTCTCTTTCCCCCTCTCTCTCCCTGTCTCTCTCACGACGGGGGGACAAATCACGTACATAACGTCGATCATCACGACGATCAGAGCGCCCACGGCGGTCGTCATCACCGCTAGCGTCAGAAAAACCACGATCACACTCAGTTGTCCGAACACGCCGGGCACCCTCCTTTCGATCCAAGCCACGTTTGCGAAACATTTCCCACAAACGAGCAGTAGTCTCACCATCAATGTCCTCCTTCCGCACACCATCGGCCATAAGACCAAAAAACATATCACGTCTAGTAAGTTTATTGTCACCAGGAGTACGAGTGTCAGGCCGGGACTGCCGTTCAGGTTTAAACCACTCACCCAACTCACCGAGTTGGCGTACCGATTCCAGCACCACAGATAACATATTACCAGTCTGATTAATCAATAAAGTCATCATGACCTGCTTATAAGCAACAGGGGAAGAACGAATAATACGATTCCGCACAGAAGATGTCAAGAAACCATCAAGCAACCTGTCGGCAGTATTTAGAAAAATCGCCGTTTTCATCACCTCCTCTTTGAGACGTTGTGCAGCATCGCGCAAAGTATACCACGGTTTGTCATTCACAGGCCAGTCAGACTCAGTAGGATATTTTTGATTACAACCCTCAGTCGCCAATTGAAGCAAAGAAATTTGACCACCAGCATTAAAGTTACGAAAATGATCCTGTACAGTAGAATCCGAACTCAAGGAACAAAACTTCAAACAATCGCCAGCATCCAACATAATGCCAGCAGCGCCCAGTTCATAAAGGCGCAGCATCCATGTGAGTAAGGTCTCACCAGCTCGCTGCCGAAATCGCTGCAAAATATCACTAATTTCTTGTTGAGTAAAATCCTCCAAAGAGTCTAAAGCAATACCATTCGGAGCACCGGGAGCCTGCTGCACCTTCCGCCGAAAAACTGGATGCACCGAGACCGCGGGACGAGCATCACAAGGAGCTCGACCAGTACACGTAGAGGAACAATCAGTGGAAGAAGCATCGACCCCGCTCGAAGGACGAGCGCAATCACGGGGTGCACCATCAGAGGCGCAAGAAGCAGATTTACAAGCACGGCCGGAGCGAGAGGACTCGCGCTTGGCAGACTCCTCACCCGAGGAAGGAGAATCACTCGAGTTCCAGATATTACCATCCCATTCATCAGGATTCCAATCCAGTCCGGCTTTCGCCACGACCAGACGCACCTTTCGCGTCGAAACCCGACCACGCCGATTCTTGTATTTATAACGAGCAATTCGCACAGCCGCCCTCTCGGCAATAGTTTGGTACGTCTCAAGTTTATCAGCAAGCAACTTATTTTGACACTGCAACAAAGTATGAGCATTCTGAATCTCAACAAAGTTCGCTTCCAAATCCTTATGCAAGTTCTGCAACTTCAACAACCTCTCATGCAGAATTCTGTACGCAGACAGAACAATCCAACCTCTGCGCCCCAAAACGGGAAGCTCATCACCCTTAGATACCGGCGCCTTCTGTAAACAAGTAATCACATTAGCCGGCTCCGCCAGCTCCAAAAAAGAATTCCAATTCTCACTCAAACCAGTAGAATCAGCCCACTCACGGGCTAAGGCTTCATAAGGCGTTGAATCCCAGCCGGGAATATCAACGGGCAACTTAAAAGTAGATTTCGACTTTCTAGAAAACATCTCGGAAAAGAAAGAAAAAGAGAAAAAGAGAAAGAAGAAAGAAGAAAAGAAAACTACACACAAGTATATACAAATAATATACAAACAAAACCACGCACGCGCCGAAAGCAAACACGATACAACCACAACGCACACAGGTTTCGTAAACGGTTCGTGACGCCAAATGTTCTGCTTGGGTTTTCGGATCAGATAGAACCCGCTCATCAGAGCCTCACTAACCCAGCCAGAACGTTACCCCCTCCCTAGAACCTATTTACAATCCTGCAACCACATATATCTACCACCTAAGGACAGGGGATTCCTACTATGCATACCAAGACCTCTTATAATCGGCGGCCTCGCGATCCCATACGGATCCAGACCTCTCTGCCCATACGACAGTATCACAAGTGGCGGACTCGCGATCCCCTACGAATCCAGACCTCTCTGCCCATACGACAGTATCACAAGTGGCGGCCTCGCGATTCCATACGAATCCAGACCTCTCTACCCAGACGGCAGTCTCAGCACAATCGGCGGCCTCGCGATCCCATACGGATCCAGACCTCTCTGCCCATACGACAGTATCACAAGTGGCGGCCTCGCGGTCCCATACGAACCCAGACCTCTCTACCCAGACGGCAGTCTCAGCACAATCGGCGGCCTCGCGATCCCATACGGATCCAGACCTCTCTGCCCATACGACAGTATCACAAGTGGCGGCCTCGCGGTCCCATACGAACCCAGACCTCTCTACCCAGACGGCAGTCTCAGCACAATCGGCGGCCTCGCGATCCCATACGGATCCAGACCTCTCTGCCCATACGACAGTATCACAAGTGGCGGCCTCGCGATCCCATCCGAATCCAGACCTCTCTACCCAGACGGCAGTCTCAGCACAATCGGCGGCCTCGCGATCCCCTACGAATCCAGACCTCTCTGCCCATACGACAGTATCACAAGTGGCGGCCTCGCGATCCTATACGAATCCAGACCTCTCTACCTAGACGGCAGTCTCATACGACAGTTCATCCTATGATCACCATAACATACAAAAAGGGAATCAGTCTCACTATTCATCAGATCACACAAGGATTGCCAGTTCGAGCATAGCCTGTTCTCAGGTTCGAGGGGCTCCTCTTTCCCTTATTCAGTTACCACTTACCTGATCAGGGTTAACATCTGTTCATGTAGCCGCAGCTGACTAGAAGAATAGGCTACCCTCTTATACAAGAACACGCAGCACATGTTGGTTCACTACAAACTGGATACTTTATTACTCATTACATACACAATCACATAACATTACGATATAACACATAACCTGCAAAGAAAAGTGAAAGATTAAGTTGTACACTCTAATAAGAAAGGGTCGACATCACCTTAGTAGTATGTAGCCTGCACTCAGTGGTCATCTAGGTTCCCTTCTCGTCTGTGCCTCGGCTCGCCTGGAATCACCCTTCTCCGAGTCACTGGGACCTCTTCCTCATCGGCTACTCTCTCCACTCTGGCTATTCTGCTAGGAAAGCATCTGTCTCTCGGTTCTTCTCCGCCTTCAAGATGGCGTCTGTCTTCCCTGGAAGTAGTAGCTTTACTGCTAACGGCTAGATGCCGCCTACGGACTGAACATGTAACTGCCTCAGACTTTCACTAATATAGAGGTGCGTTTCCTCATGGAAAATTCCAGCCCGTAACCTGCCGCCCACCAAATTCTTGTACCTCCCCGTACCAAGGACACGTTCCCAGCCGGCCGGCCTGATGTAGTGTCTTCGGCATGAAGAAAAATACAATCCTTCGATAAGGGCCGGCCTGAACCGGTTCTCTCCAAGTGAATAACACCTCATAACTAAAACATTACGTTTGACCTAGAAGCATCCCAAGCTGCCGGAGCAGAAAGAAAGATGGAGTCTCTCCCGTTTGAGGCCTACCAGGCCTGAATTCAGCACAGCTCCGTGAAATACCCTCACTACAGGACAGGTTATCCCTAATACTAACGAATCTATCCCCTAGGCTATGTGTGCAAGCCCTGATCTATGGGGAAGAGCACAGAATCATGTCGAAGTGCCTAGTAAATAGGCTCCATTCACTACTCTAACCCTTAGACTTGAATGATAAGAGACTGAAGTCACATTACATTATTGTTCCTCACAAGAAGGCCGGGAAAATCGAGCAGAACACCGTCCAAGGCCCTGCTGTAAAAGTTCACGTATTCTACCCACGTGGTACCGGGTATCTTTTTGCAGTCTCGAAACCGTTGCCGGTACATCTCGGGGGTGAGTCCATATCTGGCTAATAGGGCCTCTTTCATGTGGCTGTAGGAATTCAGCACCGTGGAGGGCAGGTCCAGCAGGGTATCCCTCCCCTCGCTCAGAAACTGGCCCCACAAGCCAGCCCCCCAATCCTTCTGTGGAACTCGGTGGGAGGTCATGGCGACTTCGTAGGCCTTGAACCACTGCTCGATGTCGTCGTTCTTGTAGTATTCCTTCACCACATCCTTGGGGATGTGGACCTTTGGTTCCACGGCTGGGGAGGTCGGTTGGTTTCCCGTGGTTCTGGACTCCTCACCCTTGGCCTTGAGTTCGATCTCTTTTAGGCTGCGTTCGTGTTCTAGTTGAAGTTTCCTTTCTTCGTGTTCTCGCTGTTGTTTCTTTTCCTCGAAGGCATAATTGTTCTACGGCTAACCTTTTTTCGGCCAATTTTAGCTCTCCCTCTATTTTTAGTTTGGCTAGTTCTAGTTCATGGTTGCGGCCCCTCTCTGGGTCCGCTAGCTCTTCCGGGGATAGGCCCCCCTCTGTGGCGTTGCTCCTTACCGGGATGCTTCGTGGTTCATTTGGCGGCTCTCTTTCGGTTTGGGGCAGGGAAGCTCCTGCCTCGACCCAGGTCTTCAATGCTTCCTGGAAGTCTTCTTTAGTGCTTAATCCGGTGGTAGCGATTCCAAGGTCTTTGCAGAACTGTTTTAGTTCTCGATGCGTATAATATTCCAACCGGTCCTCTTGGAACGTCGGGCTTGTGTTGGTTCCTGCGGTACTCATGGTGGTTTCTCCTTCCATCTCCTTCCGGTAGTGCGTCAGCCGTTTACTTTACGATCTCTAGGTGTCGGCTCGGATCCCGTCGTCTGCCACCAAATGTTGGAAGGGCGTTCTCCGGGGGGCTTCAGAATACGTTCCTGACCACCCTTTGACCCACCTCTCCCAGAGTTAGGCCGAGCAATGGTGGGGAGGCCCTTCCTGGAAGGGTCTCGTTCCTAGGCTCGTACACGCTGAGCTTACACTCTTGGACAGAGGGACACCACACAGTAGTTCTTAGTAAGACAGTATACTTTATCGATAGTTTCAGGGGATCTTTATGATCCGTGATACCGCTATTGGGTCAATGCCACAAGCGGCGGTGGTTTCGTGATAGGGGTATGGGGGTAGCGGGACAGTCTTTAAGTTCAGTGTCTCTGCGGAGTATCCTGCACACAGCTCTCAATCCTCGAGCTGGGGGATGTGGGTTCACTCGGCAACCTCCACCGGTCCTTCTGGGTAGGAACGCCGCGAGTCTCTCAGCAGGCACAGGTGGTTACAGATTCTCGGGAGCCGCAACAGCGTCAGCTGGGCTCAGATGGTTCGGAGTTCGGGGAGCCGCGACAGCGTCAGCAGGGCTCAGATGGTTCAGAGTTCGGGGAGCCGCGACAGCGTCAGCAGGGCTCAGATGGTTCAGAGTTCGGGGAGCCGCGACAGCGTCAGCAGGGCTCAGGTGGTCCGGAGTTCGGTGAGCCGCGACAGCGTCAGCAGGGCTCAGATGGTTTCAGAGTTCGGGAAGCCGCGACAGCGTCAGCAGGGCTCCCGTAGGTCCAGGTCTTCTCTCCCGCCTGTCCCTCCAGCACCCCTTGTTATACTCCCCCTCCTCTTTGAAGTCCGGAGTCCTCGCAGAGAGGGGTCTTGGTGCCTGGGGGCGGTGTGTGGGGATTTCCTGCCGCTCCGCCCTGTGATCTGTTCAGGTTGGTCTGGGAGGGACTCCAGGACGCCCAGCATGCGAGGCGCCCGCTCACCGGGGGCCTGGTGGCCGATCGAAACCCTCCTTGGGGAGGAGATCAGAGGTGTGACAGGGACGGCGTCTCTTGGTCTCGCTTGGGGGTTTCTCTCTCCCTCAGTCGGGCATGCGTGGTAGTGTCTTGGGTTTTGCTGGGGCCCCGGCCGGCCATCGGGTTTACTGGGCCATGGTGGCCGGAAGTCTGTGATACCGGGGATCAGGTGTGGTTGCAGGGTTGCTTACTGGTCGGGAGGGTCCACGCCACGAGGCCGGTCTCACAATTGTCAATTCATTGACTGGTATTTCTGACCTCCTGTCTATCCAGCACTTTCTGCATGCAGCTTTTTAAAACTGATGAGACTTGGAGTCATCTGTGCTCTATTTAGGAATTTGTCATAAGCTTGAGGTTTGAAAACAATGAAATATATTAGCATATTAAGTTTATAAGAAATAAACCACATTACCTATTTCCGGCATTGTATAGCATTCAGGCATACATTTTATAATACATATTTGAAATTTTCATTACTTAAATTGCACCTGGACAGAAGACACCAAGATAGCCATTGTACATTGAAGGTAGCCACTGTACATTGTTCATTTCTGTAAGAAGGTGATCGATCCAGAGCATCATGTGAACAAAAGTAAGTAGCACACAACTAGAGAGCAACAAGCAATGGCAAAGCCAATAGGCCTTGCCCATGCGAGAGCTATTGGCTTTGGCAATGCGTTTTAGCCATGTTGTACACCAGTGTGGCAGCTGCTCAGCATGGCTAAAAGTTGGTGGCGTGGGGTGGGTTATATTGGGGTGGAGTGGGATAAACTGGAGTGGAGCTGGAGTGAGTACATTTGGGTACATTTGAGTAGAGTGTGGTCGATTGGAGTTAAGTGGAGTGGGGTAGATTTGTGTAGAGTGGAGTGTGGTAGAGTGCAAGAGGTAGAATGGGGTAGATTGTAGTGGGGTAGAGTGGGATATCTTGGGACAAAGGTTGCAGTTGAACAAATCCGGTGTTCACAGGAAAAGCAGTCTTTGGAAGTGAAGGCTTTCCCCACACAATGCTGGCTCCGCCCCCTGTGGTGCGACTGATGACCCTGGCCCGTTCTGTGAATAGGGAGAGGGGCAAAGCAAAACAAAGTGCTCAGGAACCAGTTGCATCTGGTTCACCCCTTCCCTGCTCCTAGAAACAAAGGTAACCTGTGTATAAAAAGGGGCTGTGACCCCATGTAAAATGTTCTTTTTCTGATCCTAATCGGAGGGGGGGCCTGCTGCTGCTGCTGGGCGCCAGGAGAGACCACCACTGGGGCCTGCCTCCCTGCCTGGAGGGCCCTGTGAGCTGGCCCCTGGGCCCAGCCCTTGCCCCCCTGCCTCCTGGACGCCTTTATTCCTAAAAACCTTGCCTTATCCGGAGGAGCACTGTGGTTTGGACTAAGGAGCGCCTTCGTTGTGAGCAGCAGCGCTGAGCTGCGATAGTTTACGAGGGAACCCCGACATAGGGATTCCCCCGCTTTTTGCCCGTGTTTAATAGTGGGTGCCCACCCCACATCGTGGTGCTCGTTGGCGGGTGCCCACCCCGCTTATTTGATTGTATCTAACTTTAAAACGAAGGCGGGAGCCCACCCCGCGCTTCGGTGAAAGGAAGAGGAAAAATACCGCTGCAGCCCGGTCCGAAACAGGAAGCCAGGCAGCCTTGGTGGAGACGTGGGCATGGCTAAACACAGGAAGCGGACGGGAGCCTACCCCGCGCTCCTGTAATGAAGAGACGGAAGCAGGAAGCAGCCCGGCAGCCTCGCAGGCTCGAGAACGAAGTCCCGGTCCCGAGACGAGGGACCGGGTGAAGCGAGGCGGAAGGAAGAGCCCCGCGCCTACACCGGAGGAGGCGTCCCCCGCAGTGAAGAGTCCCCCGCTTCCATCCGGTGAGTGGGGGCTCTTTTATACATGGTGTATGGGGCTTCTCATCGTGATACCTGAGCGGCCCCGCAACTGACAGCGGGACGCTCCAACGTCTGGCATCCTCGTGTGTCCGAGTCCCAGAGCAGGACTCCAACATTGGGGGCATTTGTTCGCAAGTGTTCCCCGAGAGGGGCTCCCAGGCCAGTCGTGCCCATCCTTCCTTTTGTGCACAGCGGCGCCGCAGTTGCGGGCCGCTGCAACGAGTGGGGCACCTTTCAGGAAGAAGTCCCAGTGGGGGCTTCAGCAGCACAGTCAGTGCCAGTGTCATTCTTTCTGGGGCATTATTATTCCAGAGCCTGTGAGGCTCATACGTTTGGGACAAGTTCTTTATTTTTGTTGTCCCTCCCAATTGGCGCAGGAGTATTTCAGGAGCCAGTGCGCTCCGTGGGGCAATGAGTATTTACGAAGCCGTGTGTGGCCCCCAACGCGCTGCATAGTTGATCTAAAGGCACAGTGGTGCCCAGGCTCATTTTCCCAGCTGCCCAGCACGTAGTGGGCAGCTGCAACGTTTAGGCCTAATCTTTGCGCCTTCTGCCTTGACTGTGTGCGCAGTCCAGCCCTGACACTGTGGACAAAGGGCCTTTGAGCCCCTGAAAGGCCAAGTGGGCCTGGGGGCAGTTTCCTGTGTTGTGCCCTCACCTAGGGTACATGATTATTCCTCCATGGGTATTTTTGCGCCATGTGCATTGCCTTTATGCTTATTTTTTTTCCTAAACTGTGTACATGCGTAGGAGACTGTTTTCCTAGTATAGGTTATGCTAGTGTGTTCATGGTTCCCTGCGTGATATATGCCTAAGGTGTTTAGGATTGCGTAGGGTGTACTTACCTGTTACCAGTGGTTACTGGTTGTGCGCTACATTTATTATTTGTTCTACAATTCTACATTTACAATTTGGTGATTTGTGATGATTCTGACAGTGGTCCATGTGGCCCTGTCTTGTGTAAATAGTCCCCTGTAAATTCCGCCCAGTGCCAGTTGGCACAGTGTAAATTGTGTGAATATTATCTAATGTGTTTATTATAATACAAAGGCTATTTTTATATATAACCTTGTGTGGAGTTTCTTTTGCGGTGGGCCTTGGGTGTTGTTGCTGGGTGCGCGCGCAAACGCTTTACACATTGCCTCCGGGATAAGCCTGACTGCTCGTGCCAAGCTACCAAGGGGGTGAGCAGGGGTTATCTTTGGCGTGTAACTTCCTTGCCCTGACTAGAGTGGTGGTTTCTGCATGGCTTTGGCGCAAGCCCTAGCCAACCAGAAATCCCATTTCTAACAAGGACACACTGGGATTTTACAGGAGCAGGTTCAAGGGGAGACAGGCCAGTAGGGCTGGGGCCAAGTCAGTGGCCGTCTTCCTCTTGTTGGCTGGCTGCACAGCTGTTCGGCCCTTCTTCTTTTCTTCTTGTTTCTTGTCTGGATCTGAGGAAGCAAGGCTCAGGGTGCCCCCTAAATATTAGATTTAGGGACGTTACAGGTAGGTAAAGGGCAGGGACCAATGGGTCCCTTCTCTGGGGTGGGTACACCCCCTATCATGCCACCCTCCAGTAGGAGGGGTGCAGGAGCCTGTACCTGGTTGGTTGGGATCCCCCATCCCCAAGATGGCGGGGACTCAGAGTTGGGCTTCACCTCGCCTCCCCCACCTGAAGGGTGGAGTTGGCAGAGGTGGGCACACCTCTTTTCCTCACTTGTTTTTCCCGCCGGCTCTCCCGCCCAAAGTGGGTGGTAGAACCAGTGGGGACCAGTTGCTGAAAGCAGCAAATGGTCTGGGGAGGCTCTCAAAGGTGGCATGCCTTTGAAGCTTCCCCTTCGTGAGCCCTGCCCATCCTGGGGGAGAGACTTGGCACATCGTCCCAGGATGTGCATTGTTTCAGCCCCCAGAGAGCAGCAGGCTCTTGACCCTGGTGTCCAGAAACATGTCTGGTGGTGGCAGCTCAAAGCAGCCACTCAGCCTGGACATTAGTGGTGGGTTAGATTTCAGAGGGCATCTCTGAGATGCCCTCTGTGTGCATTTTTCATTCAATCGCACACTGGCATCAGTGTGGGTTTAATGTGCTGAGAAGTTTGATACCAAACTTCTCAGGTTTCAGTGTAGCCATTATGGTGCTGTGGAGTTCGTAATGACAAGCTCCCAGCACCATATACTCTTAATGGCAGCACTGCACTTACAATGTCTAAGAATGGACTTAGACACTGTAGGGGTACAGGGCTCATGCCCCTCACCACTGGCATGGGGCACCCAGCTAGAGGGGTGACTGATCTATGCCAGGGCAGTGGGTTGTAGGCATGGCACATAGGGATGTGTGCCATGTCGACTCTTTACTTTGTTCTGCACCAAAACACGCAGCCTGCAAAGGCAGTGTGTGTGTGTAAAGGTACAGGGCCTCAAAGTGTGACACAACAAGTGCTGCAGCCCTTAGAGGTCTTCCCTGGTCACAGTGCCCTGGGTACCTATGGTACTATTTACCAGGGCCTGACCTGTGGCCAGAGATGCCAATTGGGTTAGCTTTGGGGAAAAGAACACAGGCCCTGGGAACCTGATTCTCAGGGACCCAGGGCACACCAAGAAAAAGTGCATCAGTAGTCTGGCAAAGAGTGGGGGGGTTACTGCAACAGAAACCCACACTCCTACACATGGTTCCAGAATGAGATGTGCTGTTGGTGTTGAACGTTTTACTGAATACATCATTTGGAAGCAATTAATATTATGAGTGACCAACTCGTAGAGTACACTCAACAACCTGGATTGTCTCCACATTATTTAATACCTGTCCTTGTTATTGAAACCAAGGTTGTGATTTTTGTCCAGTTTTTACTGAAGTGGACGAAAGAATCAGTCAACATGCAGAAATTCAAACAAGTGGCTTGCAATTCCCTACAACAAGCATTTGGCTGACTGAGCTGACTTAGAACAGGGACTATTTGAACGCGGGTCAGGTGCTCAGTAAAAGGCTGCTATTTTCCTCTAAATAATGGAATACTGTCTTCTATAAGTTACAGTCGCGTACTGCCAGAAACTCTTTTTCCCTCCCATGCAATCTTTTGACAGTATTTTTGCCTTTCATCCTTTTGCCCAGGTTTGCGTTATACAAATACCAAATATATACATTAGGCATGGGAAAAATTAGGTTGCCACAATTTACGTAATTTGTGGAATTTTACGCCTGCTACATGAAATTATGCAACATTGAACGTGCAATTTGTGTTAAAAATTTACCGCAACAGAACGCGAGCAGCTGTTGTTCACTGTGCATTTGTGTAAATGAGTCCTTGCACCAAAAATTGACACATTTCACAGCACAACATAGTATAAAATTATGGATTTGCATTTCAAGTAATCAACACAATTTTTTGCAATTTTGACGTAATTTTGTGTAATTACTCATAAAATAAATTATGTAGATTTTGCACTCCCCTATATACATGTAGATATACATGATTTAGACAGACTATTTTCAAGTGAAAGATAGAAAATGCAGTATTAATTGCAAGCAGTGATAAAGTCAATTGGTCTGACGTTTGATTAGTAAAGTGCTTTGTAATTGGTGGGTGAGAAGATGTATAGTTATTTATACACTGGGATGGACTTTATATATATTGTAAATAGAGGCAGGTGAATATGTACCCTTCACCCACAAAGTCTGGAAACTTCACCATCTATGAAGATGCAGACGCTTCCCAGGATCACCAAGGCAAAGTTTTTGCCCCTTACCCTGAAATTTGTACATTGGACTTTTTTCCAGCCTCAGGGTGTTCCAGCCTTTGGTTTTCCAAGGTAGGACAGTTGACATGAAAAGGTGGAGACTGGGGTGACGCTCCAGCTCTGGAAGCAATGTCTATAAGGGTGTAGGACCTAGTGACTTAGCTCGGTAGCAGGAGATGGTGCATAATGTTAGATTCAGAATCTGATTAACAAACATGTTTCAGGTAGGGTCTCTGTTGGAGACCACAGCCACCCACCGAAAGTCGCCATAGTAGTTTTCTCACTGCTGCAAATTTCTGCTGAAGCTTCTATTTTGTTTAATTACTTTGCAGTATCGCACTTTGCACAGTAAAAAAATAATGTAAAGTTCCAAGTTGCTCGAGCCTGTAACCCCTTTTAAAATGTCAAGTAGCTAAATTTATGGATAGATATGAATACGCGCTACTACCTGTTTTTTTTTAAGTTTAGTTGCTGGTCCTATTTAAACTTTTTTTAGAACTTTTTTTTGCGTGCTCCCGGGGCGGCGTTTTCATTCAAAACGTCATCGATACTGTTAATTGCTGCACTTCGTTCATAGATGTGTCCCCCTGGGCACACCTTAGGTCAGATCGATCTTTTAAAATATTTGAGGCGACTCGTTGAAGATTGGATTTCAGTTCATGTATTTTATTCATACATTGTGAATATCTCTAAGTTGATAATCTTTATAGTTCTATTTTATAGACTTTTTTCTCCAATGCATTTCGGGTATAGGTACCCTTCGTCAGGGATTAGTCCTGCAGTGAGAATGTAAGTATCATGAACAACTGTGCACAGTAATATATTTTACATTAAATATTCTGTTGGTTCTCTCTCATTTAGCTGGTATACATTGGTAATCGGATTTGAACAATATAACCATAACATCGTTTAGATTACAATGGGAATTGCATGAGAAGTAGCGACTGAAGTGTATCATTGAGATTATAAGCCTCAACTTTGTTTTAAGTACGATTCGTATTAGTACTTTACCGCTTTGTGCGATTTGTGTTAAAAAACGTGTTCCGATTAAGAAACGAGGTTCGTGGTAAGAAAATGTCATGCCGATAAAGTTTTCTTAACGTGTGATTCCATCGTGTGAACGGTATTTGGTGACCACAAGTATGTGTGCAGAATTTTTTTTTGTGCTTAGCTATTAAAAAGTCAGCGGGTGACCTGTTCGTGATAAATGTGAAAAAAAATGTTAGCGGTGAATTGGTTTAAATGATAGTTAGTATCGTGCTGGTTTAACGTACATTATTTTGTGAGATGAGACGAGTGGCTGTTAAAGTGCTGGGAAGTTATCGCGCTGTGCCGTTTAGAAGCCTAAAAAAGTTGAAGTAAATATCCATGCGGTGCGCATGGATGAATAAGAATAAAGTTTGTACCGTTACATACCGTAAATAGATTAGTCCGTTCGTTACTCCGTTGTAGGAAATTTTGGTTGCCGGTGTAATGCAACTCAGAGGCCATCTTTTTGTTGGGGATCGTTTGTATGGGTGACATGGTAAAAGGACTAAGGTGTGATGACTTTGGGGGCCATTTTGAAGTGTGTTAGTATAACTGAGGTGTGATCATTTTGGGAGCCATCATGGAGTGTGTTAGTATACCGTTGTAAAAAAAATACATGTAATGTTTAAATGGGGACAATATATAGTCAGTTCAAAGATAACAGGCAAATTCAATACGTTCATTTATCCCGTGTGGGTGTACGCTGTCCAATTTTTTGATCCAGAAATGTTCTCGCTGTAATAAGAATTTTTTGTTGTCGCGTCCTTCTGTTTTTTGTACCGATCGAGGATCAGGAATCTTAATTGACAAATGTTGTGATGATTTTCATGGAAGTGTTGTGCCACATTTGATTTGAATTGTTTAGTACGTATGTTGTATTTATGTTCATTAATTCTTGTCTTTATCTTTCTTTCTGTTTTTCCAACATAAATCTTGCCACATGGGCATTTTATCAAATACACTGCGTTGTTGGTATCACAGGTAGATGTAACCTTGAGTTTTATTGTGTTTCCTTTTCTTGGGTGAGTTATGGTTGTGCCTGGTATAATGTTATTGCAGTTGTTGCAGTTATGGCATGCCATTGTTCCTCTGTAAGTGTTAAGATCTACTTTGTTGGTTTGCTTGAGCGTTTCTCCCAGGTTTTTGTTCCTGGTATATGCAAATGTGGGTAGTTCTTTGAATAGGCTTTTGAAGTCGGGTTCCATAATTAACATTGGCCAATGTCGTTTGATTATACGTTTCATGTCTTGACTAGCAGTAGAGAATTTAGACACCATCACTAAAGGGTTTATTTTTTCTTGTGTTGGTTTGGATAAAAGGTCATTCCTATTTTTCGATTGGCATCTGTTGAGTGCTTCATTTAATATTCTCGGTGGGTATCCTCTTTGTAGGAAACGTTCAGTAGTTTCCCGCAGACGTATGTTGGTGGTTTGTGGATCAGATACTATACGTTTTACTCGTAACATTTGTGAGTAAGGTAAATGTTGTTTCAGTGGCTCTTGATGGAAGCTGGCATAATGTAACGTATTGTTTCGATCGGTTGGTTTCCTGTATATATCTGTTTCAAATTTGTGATTGATGAAAGATACTTGGACATCCAAGAAGTTGATGTGATCACTTTGTATGTCATGTGTAAATTGTATTTGTTCATTGATTTGGTTGAGATTTTGTAGTGCTTCAATTAGTGTAGGTAGTTGTCCATTCCATACTACAAATATGTCGTCGATGTAGCGTAAAAATAATTTGCTGTGTTTCTTCCATGGATCTTTCGAGAGTATATGTTCTTGTTCAAATTTGTCCATGAACAAATTCGCGTACGCAGGTGCGGCGCAATTGCCCATGGAAGTTCTGGTGGTTTGTATATACCATTCGTTTTTCCATTTCAAGTAGCTGTGAAACAATGTAAATTGTAAAAGCTCCATTAAAAAGACTTGGGTGTCCAAATTTTGGTCTGAGTGTAATAATGCCTGTTCGATTGCTTCAATCCCTAAGTTGTGTGGTATTGAGGTGTAAAGGGATTTCACATCGATGGTGCACAATAAAATGGTTTCTTCTGGACTTATTTCTATTTTGTGCAATTTTTTGAGAAAATCTGTGGTGTCTTTTACATATGTTTGCATTTTTAAGACCATGGGTTGAAGATATCGGTCAATGAATTGTCCAATGGGTTCGTGTATGCTTCCTTTTGTGGACACAATTGGTCTGAATGGTGGGTTTAATGGATCTTTATGTATTTTTGGTACCATGTAGATGGTTGGGCTCCTCGGAAATTCTTGGATTAGGAATTTTTTGGTTCTGTTGTTGATGATTCCTTTGTCATGTGCTTGGTTGATGAGTTTTTTTTTAACATATTGTGAAAGGTATCCGTCTGATTGATGTCCAGTTTTATGTAGGTAGTTTCGCCCGCTAAGTGGCTAGTTACTGCCGCTTCATAGTTTGTTGTGTTGAGGATGACCAAAGCTCCTCCCTTGACAGCATTTTTACATGTAATGTTTGGATTGTTTGCTATATTCTTAATGATGCCAATCTCTTTTTGAGTTAGGTTGATTTTTCTTCTTTTGGAAAGGTTGAGTTTCTGTAGGTCATGTTTGACTAGGTTTTCAAAAGTGTCCAATGTTTTATGGCTGATTGGAGCCATATATGTACTTTGAACTGATAATCTCTTGAGTTGATCAGGTTCAGGATTGGTTTGTGGGGGTAGTATATTTTGAAAGTAGTGTCGAAGGCGTAGTTTTCTCATGAATTTGAATAAACTTATCTCAAGTTCCAAGTGGTTGGTGTTAGTTGTTTGAACGTATGAAGTTCCTTTTTGTAGGGTTTTTAATTCAATGTCATTAAATGGTTGATTTGATATGTCAATAACTAAGCTCATGTTGTTTGTTTCTTGGCTTTTTCTTTCTTTGATCCCCTGGTGCTTCTGGTGTTTGGAGTCTCCTTTTCTTTTGTATTTGATAAAATGCCCATGTGGCAAGATTTATGTTGGAAAAACAGAAAGAAAGATAAAGACAAGAATTAATGAACATAAATCCAAAATACGTACTAAACAATTCAAATCAACTGTGGCACAACACTTCTATGAAAATCATCACAACATTTGTCAATTAAGATTCCTGATCCTCGAAGTGGTACAAAAAACAGAAGGACGCGACAACAAAAAATTCTTATTACAGCGAGAAAATTTCTGGATCAAAAAATTGGACAGCGTACACCCACACGGGATAAATGAACGTATTGAATTTGCCTGTTATCTTTGAACTGACTATATATTGTTCTTTATTTGTTCTTACCCACCAATGTCCCCATTTAAACATTACATGTATTTTTTTTTATAACGGTATACTAACACACTCCATGATGGCTCCCAAAGTGATCACACCTCAGTTATACTAACACACTTCAAAATGGCCCCCAAAGTCATCACACCTTAGTCCTTTTACCATGTCACCCATACAAACGATCCCCAACAAAAAGATGGCCTCTGAGTTGCATTACACCGGCAACCAAAATTTCCTACAACGGAGTACCGAACGGACTAATCTATTTACGGTATGTAACCGTACAAACTTTATTCTTTTTCATCCATGCGCACCGCACGGATATTTACTTCAACTTTTTTCAGCTTCTAAACGGCACAGCACGATAACTTCCCAGCACTTTAACAGCCACCCATCTCATCTCACAGAATAAAGTACGTTAAACCAGCACGATACTAACTATCATTTAAACCAATTCACCGCTAACATTTTTTTTCACATTTATCACGAACCCGTCACCCGCTGACTTTTAATACCTAAGCACAAAAAAATAATTCTGGACACATACTTGTGGTCACCAAATACCGTTCACCCGATGGAATCACACGTTAAGAAAACTTTATCGGCATGACATTTTCTTACCACGAACCTCGTTTCTTAATCGGAGCAGGTTTTTTAACACAATTCGCACAGAGCGGTAAAGTACTAATACGGATCGTACTTAAAACAAAGTTGAGGCTTATAATCTCAATGATACACTTCAGTCGCTACTTCTCATGCAATTCCCATTGTAATCTAAACGATGTTATGGTTATATTGTTCAAATCCGATTACCAATGTATACCAGCTAAATGAGAGAGAACCAACAGAATATTTAATATAAAATATATTACTGTGCACAGTTGTTCATGATACTTACATTCTCACTGCAGGACTAATCCCTGATGAAGGGTACCTATACCCGAAATGCATTGGAGAAAAAAGTCTATAAAATAGAACTATAAAGATTATCAACTTAGAGATATTCACAATGTATGAATAAAATACATGAACTGAAATCCAATCTACAACGAGTCGCCTCAAATATTTTAAAAGATCGATCAGACCAGGGGGACACATCTATGAACGAAGTGCAGCAATTAAAAGTAGCTAAATTTAGCAATTTCACAGAAGGTGCTGTATAATTTGCATTCTTTGAATTTATACTTTGTGTTACCCGGCTGCATGGTGTAAACAATACTGCCCAATAATTTCGTACTCCATTGCTGCTTAATTCCATTGGCTCTACCTACAATTGATCAAGTGGAATCAAAATTAACATGTTTTGAACATTTTATTACAATGTACTTGTTAATAAGGATTATTATAAATAAAAAGGATGTAAAATTTAAAAAAAACTCAATATATTTACCTGTGACTTTTTTAGGTCTCGCCTATTCTATCTTGCAGGGATGGATAGGCAAGATTATAGTAAGCAGTCCGAAAAGTCTACCTAGCTGCGGATCATGTACAGTTTTTTTTTTTTATTGTTTTTTTTAAATTTTGTTTATTGGCATTTGTAATTGTATACAAACAGAACAAAAGGAAAAAAACAATCATAACATTGCGGTCACTTCACAACAGCATCCTTCATCCAATTTTGTCTGTACATTTCCTAATCAGGAGTCTCCCGTACCCACCATCATTTATCTCATGTGCGAGTCATTTATTAAGCCTGCTGCTGCGATTGCAAATATTGGGTTAAATACACCCAGTAGTCTCTGGGTTGCGATCCGGCTGGAAGTTCTTCTTCATAGGTCTTCAGGGTATCCCTACAATATGTTAAGTCCGTGAGCCAGTCCGTGGGCTTCGGGCTGCGCCTGCCATTCCAACATATCGAGACCCTTCTTTTAGCTATTAGTAGCGCAATCATACAGAATCTGCGTTTCAGGGCTCGAAAGTCAGGCAGTATTCCCAGCAAACAGGTTTTGACCTCGCATCGCACTTCCCCGCCTACCATAGCCCCAATCTTCTGCGTTACCTGCACCCAGTATTCTCCGACTGCCTCACATGACCAGGCTAGGTGTATGAAATCTGCCCCGTCTGCACCACAGCGCTCACATCTAGAGTCCTCCCGCAGCCCATAGCGATGCAGCCTGGCCGGTGTGTAGTATGTCTGGTGTAAGTATTTGAAATGCAGAATGCGGAGATTGCCGTTAGGTGTCAGCATGCCCGTCAGAGTACAGGCGATAGTCCATTCATCCTCCGTTAGCGGAGTGTCAAGACAGCCATTCCACTTCTCCATGGAAGCAGTCGTGGTTGCCGCTATGTCCTCCTGCATTTTCGTGTATAGTGTGGATACCACATGTTTTCTCGCAGGTGTGGTGATCAGCCACTGCAGTGCGGTTAGCCCCGGGGGTTCCAACGGGTACGTTGGGTATAGCTGTTTCATAGCCCTCTGCAGTCTGTGATAATTGAAGCGAAATAGTGCAGTCATGTTACTAATGAATGTCAAGTTTTCTAGCGTTTTAAAGGTCCCATCGTCGTACAAGTCCCCCATGGTGTCGATGCCCACTTGGCGCAGCAGCTCTAGTCCTACTTTTTCCTGCGTGACCGATATCGCCGGGTGCCACTGAAGCCGAAGTGCCGGGGCATACAGCGGCAATTTATTAGCTTTCCTGCCCATCGCATGCCACGCCTTGTTTGTAGCATCAATAGTGTTTATGTCGTTCCTGTGCAAAGGGGGCCTGCGATGGGTGATAATCACCTCCAGTGGAACCGGCATAGCATCCCCCTCCTCAATCGCAGTGTGGGTAAGAAATGGGATCTTGTGATACCAAAAATGTGCATATTGTGCTTGTGCGCAGAGATAGTATAGACAGAAGTCAGGCACCCCATACCCCCCCTACTGTAAGGCAGTGTCAATGTCCGCATCTCTACCCTGGCCATCTTTCCCGCCCAGATAAGGCGAAGGACCAGCGAGTTAATCCGTCGGAACACCTCTGCTGGAGGGTGAATTGGGATGTTAGTGAAGAGGTAGAGTAGCTTTGGCAGTACCACCATTTTGACAATAGCAATTCGGTCAGCCACCGACAGTGGTAGCTGGATCCACCTCCCCACCTTCGCGTCTAGTGCATCTACCACCGTCCCGTAGTTGGTCCGGATCACGACCTCCGGGTCCCTATGGTACCACACGCCCAAATATTTTATCGGGTCCATCTTCCATTCCAGAGGATAGTCCATTGGGTGTGGTTGCGTGCTGTCGGTCAGTGGAATGATCATGGACTTGGCCCAATTTATAATGACCCCGGATTGTCGCGCGAATTTGATATAGTCCCTCAATAGCCGATTCAAATTGTCTTGTGGGTCCCTCACGAAGAGTAGCATATCGTCTGCGTACAGTGATATGTGTAGTGGCCGCTGCGGAAACTGCAGGGCCGAGTAGTGGTGCCCTTGTCGTATTTTGCACGCAAGGGGTTCCAGCGCAAGCGCGAACAGGAGGGGGGACAGGGGGCAGCCCTGCCTCGTCCCTCTCCGAATGTCAATTGGGCTTGAGATATATTTATTCACCTTAACCCGTGCCACCGGTGCGTCATATAGTAAGTTAATCCATTGGAGGAACATGGGCGGGAAGCCCATCCTCCTCAGCACCTTGCTCATATAAGTCCATTCCAGAGAGTCAAAGGCTTTGGCCGCGTCCAAAAAGACCGCCGCCGCCTTCGTCTCAGGTGTTAGATAGTGCGCGAGTGCGAACAGTGTTCGCGTGTTGTGTGCCGTGGAGCGTTCCGGTATGAATCCAGCCTGGTCAGGCAGGACCAATCTAGGCATAAGCGGATTAAGCCTGGTCGCAAGTAGTTTTGCTAGTATCTTGTTGTCTACATTTATAAGGGACAGTGGTCTGTAAGAGTCGCAAAGTTCCGGGTCCTTTTGTGGCTTGGGTAGCGCCAACAGCAGCGCCTCTCGCAAGGTTGGCGGTAAATGTTGTTGCTCGTGAGCATTGCCATACATTTCCACCAAATGTGGGGCTAGTTGGTCAGCGAACGCCTTATAAAATTCGCCAGTGAAGCCATCTGGGCCCGGCGTCTTGCCATTCGGCAGCGACTTAATTACCTCGGTGACCTCCTCGACCGTGATAGGCTGGGAGAGGTATTCGCGGTGTGAATCTGACAGCCACGCTATTGCCACGTCTTCGAGGTAGTCCGCAATTTCGGTCTCATTGGCCGTTGGTCTGGATGCATACAGTTCACCGTAGGCAGCCACAAATTCACCCAATATTGCTTGTTCGTCATAGTGCCGCTCCCCCTGACGCCCACGAATCACCTGTATGTTTTGCGGGGCCCGGCCCTCGCAGATGGCAGTCGCTAGGCGCCTGCCCGGTCTGCCGCCCTCCCCATATGCCCTCGCCACTTGTCTTTTAGTTGTATATTTAATTTCGTCGTCCGCTAAGCTCTGGAATTCGGACAGTGTTTTCCTAATGTCCCCCAGTACCTGCGCATTCTGCGTGCTCTCATATTCCCGTTCGAGAAGTCTCAACTTGTCTTCCCTGGCTCGTATCTGCTGTCGGATGTCCTTTAGAATACCTGCGTTAGTACTGATGCAGACCCCCCGTATGGTGGCCTTACAAGCCTCCCATAGTACTCCCGAGTCGGTCGTGGGAGTCGCATTGTTGTCGAAAAAATCCTGTATCGCACTCCCAATGATATCTGCATAGACAGGGTCCATCAGGGCTTTGGCATTAAATCTCCAACTGAATGGAGGCGGCGTGTAGTTCGGGAGCTCCAGAGTAAGGAGCACCGGGCTATGATCCGAGAGTGTTCTGGGTAAGTGCCTAACCTCCCGTGTCCACAATGCTATATCCCCCGACACCAGCCAGTAATCTATGCGGGACCAACTGCCGTGTGATGTAGCTACGTGTGTGGCCTCCAATTCTCCCGGGTGTCTACTTCTCCAGATGTCAGTGAGTGTTCTATCAACCATTATGTCATGTAGGACACGTAATGCTCGCCTATGTGGCTCCGTCGTCGTTCCGGATCTATCGACATCGTCCGAGAGCGCAAGGTTAAAGTCACCACCCCAAATCACGTGAGGCGCCTGCAATTCACGCAGTTTACCCCACAGTAAGTGATAGAACTGTGGGTCATCCACGTTAGGCCCATATACATTCACTACAGCTAATCTCTGTCCTCGCAGGGCCCCAGACAGTAGGACAAATCTCCCCATTGCATCCGTCTCCACCTTATCTATCATATAGTTCAGCCCCTTCCTGATCAGCACTAATACCCCCCGTGCGTAGGAAGAGTAGGATGAGTAGTGTACTGATTCAGCCCATCTACGTCCCACAGTTAGTCGGCGCGCTGGTGCGCAGTGCGTCTCTTGTATTAGTGCAATGTCTATGTGTTGCCTGTCTAAGTAAGCTAGTGTTTGCCGTATTTTCTTGGGGTTGCCTAGCCCCCGCACATTCCACGTTAGCAGTCGAAGATACCCGTCACCTATCCTGTTTTCAGCCATCAAGGCGTGTCAGTATGTGTGTACCAGTCGCCCCCATTGTCAATGAACGCTCCCAGCAGCTGCCGCAGTGGGCAAGGGCCCCATGAGTCCCCCGCAATGGCACTTGGAGTTCAGCGATGCGTCTCATGCGCAGTGACCAACAGTTCAACATCTCAACCACAACCCATATCCCCCCACCCACTTTAGCACCCCAACCATGCCAAAGACACACCCCAAATTGAACATCAAACATCAAAGTAACTTAATTCGGGGATCACCCTATTCGGGGGGACCGCCTAGAGCGCACCATTCCATCCAAGTTAATGGATGGGGACGGGATTATATGATAGTCCGGAGCTCAGCAGCTCCCATGTTAATGTAGGCATCTCAACGTCCCTTTCCCTTACCCAGTGCAACAGCCCTTATGGATCAACACCCCCACTGTGCATCAGCATTGTCTTGCCACCCAGTGGGCAGTGCACGGTCTTTCTCCTGTTACCCCTCCCAGGACTGACCCTCAGAGCCCCGCTCCGGCCCAGACCGACAGGGGCCAGTGTTCTTGTTACCCAGTTATCTGAGCCCATCCCAGGCCAGCGATGTGTATGGCAATTCATCACACAGTGGTCAAGTTCATCAGTATGTGGGCTCTATCACTGTATGGCATTGGCACACCGGAGTCCCACAGATAGGAGCCAGCGCACCCCCCCGCGGTGCCGTAGGAGCAGCAAAGGCGACAAGCACCATTTTGGCACAAACCCAATTATCCTCGCTCGCAGTGGGCGCACTCACCGTCCCCAACAGTCCGCGCTTCTCAGTTTTGTTCTTGTCAGACCCCGCATACCTCGAGAGGGTCATAGTATCAGCATGTTGTGTGGAGTGTCCTCACCAATCTTCTTGCGGTTCAGCTTGTAGCACGTCAGTCCGTGTCTGCACCCTTGTCAACCCTGTGTTTCTCCTTGCGCTTGGTTCCCAGTTGTTTGAGGAGATCATTCGCCTCGCGAGGCGAGTGGCACAGCACCACCCGCCCTCCATGTGTTATGCGCAGCCGGGCTGGATAGAGCATGGCATAATCAATCCCCAGGTCACGCAGTTTCTTTTTGACCGGATTAAATTCTTTCCTCGCCTGTTGGACTGCGATCGTGAAGTCCGGGTAAAAGGCCAGTGTATTACCTTGGTGCGTGACCTGTTGTTTCTCTCTTACTATGCGGAGGATTGCATCCCGGTCCCTGTAGTTGAGGACTCTGGCGACTATAGGGCGCGGGGGAGCCCCTGGCTTCGGCCTCGGGGCCAGTGACCTGTGCGCGCGCTCTATCAGGAACATGGGAGACAAGTGCTCTGCGCCCACAACGTCCTTGATCAGCCCCTCAACATAAGTCTCCATCCGGCCAGTATTGGTGGACTCCGGGACCCCCGTGATTCTAACGTTGTTCCGCCTCGATCTCGCCTCCAAATCCTCCGTCTTGTTTTTTAGCGCCTCCATCAGCCTTTCCGCCTCTGCACATCTTTGAGCCGTGGTTTGTGAGGCTTCCTCTACCGCTCCAATCCGGGTCTCCGCCTCCGTCAGTCGCTCGCCGTGCCCATCCAGTTTGGTCGCCATGTTGTCAACCCGCATCGTGATGGTGTCCAGTTTACCGTGGATGTCTTGCAGACTTTGTTGGATGGCCCTTAGCGCTTCCGCCATGTCCGGAGGCGGTAGCTCTCCCACGTCCACTGCTTCATCTTGTGACGGTGTAGCGCCTTTGGGCTGTCGTTTAGTTTCAAATGGCAGCTTGGTTTGCGATTTGTCCGGCTTCCCCATCGCGTCCTGGTCCCTCGCCGGCCGCCGGAGGCTCGTGGGATTAGGCGGCAGTACTGTCCGCTCCTCGGGTGCGGTGTGTGTCGGTTTGGTTTACTGCACACCCCCCCTCGCCTGCACCGCAGTATTTCGCCGTGTTTCACCACTCGTTGTTAGCCGGTTCCACCTAGCTTCACCAGGGTCCGACTGACGCCCAGCATGCGTTATCTTTGGAGCAACCGCCCATGGCCAACCAGCGACCATCATTGCCACACAATCGCAGCAGCGGTGCTCTCATGCAGCGGCAAACTCGCGATCTAAGGTCCCGATCAGGGCTCCACCAGGGACCCGGTGTGTCAGTATGTCACAGCCGTCAGCGCCGGGTGTCCCCAGCCACGCTTTTTTGCCGGATCCAGTCAGCCAGCACTCACCGCCACATCAGATGGGTATGTGTGCGGGCGTTTCACTTCTCCATACGCACCGAGTTTGTTCCCACGTTAGGTACAGGCAGCCGCCCCAGCATGGGGCTCGCAGCGTCAGACTGGGTCAGTTTTGCGGTTCTTCGTGTCCTTCCAACTCACCGGGGCTTCGACGGCATGTTTCCGCATTCGGAGGTACACAGCGCCCAGTGCGTGTATTCGGTCAGCCTCCGGTCAGTCAGTCGTGGCGTGCATCAGTGGCGTCTCGGTTCAGTCCTCCAGGGCGCCGCCATCTTGTGAGCCGTTGCTCGCGCCCAGCGCCGTGCAGAGAACTGCGGTTTTCTGGGGTTAGTCGGACACTTTGCCAGCTCCCACTCGCTCCATCCGTGGAGTCCACCTTCCGATTTATTCCATGAGGTTTGCGGGCTGCAGCACTCTGCGGATCATGCCTCTCGCGCCATTTATTTGTCCCGTCCGGCGGAGCTGACTCAGAAGGCAGCCATTTCGCCGTGCGCCCTCTAGCGCCCCCGCGGATCACGTACAGTTCATGTGAACACAATCACGCGCATTGTCAACAACTGCCACAACCACGCGCATTCTTTACAGCTTCCATTTTCTACCAGACACTTCGTGCGCGCACGCTCTCCCTCTCTTGCCACAGGCATTCAGCTCACCAGGCTGCACACCCCCTCACTCTCCATATGGTCGTAGGTCTCGCCTATTCTATCCCGCAGGGATGGATAGGCGAGATTATAGTAAGCAGTCCGAAAAGTCTACCTAGCTGCGGATCGCGTACAGTTCATGTGAACACAATCACGTGCATTGTCAACAACTGCCACAACCACGCGCATTCTTTACAGCTTCCATTTTCTACCAGAAACTTCTTTGCGCGTGCGCCGCGCTCTTCCTCTGTTGCCACACGCATTCAGCTCACCAGGCTGCACACCCCCTCACTCTCCATATGGTCGCACGCCTTTTCTTTGATCTCCGCCATCCGTTCTCACAGGCTCCTCTTCACCCACGCGTCTCTCCCCTTCCGTGTCGTTCCGCCCCGCCTTCTCTTTCTCACATGTTTTTCTTTTTTTGGCTTTGTGTGACTGACTACTTGACCTTGTGCCTTTGAGTTTTGCATGCGTCTATTATATTTATTTACTTTGAATGTTTTTTTTTAACCGCCCACTCGTCTCTCCTCTTCCATGTACTTCCCCTCCGCCTTTTCTTTCTCGCATCTTTTTCAGATTTTCGGCTTTGTGCGACTGACTACTTGACCTCGTGCCTATGAGTTTTGCATGCGTCTATTATATTTATATACTTTGAATGTTTTTTTTAATTTAACTTTACGCACCCAAACACGTTCATTGTTTCCTTTCCTTCTTCCATTCTTATGCGGAAAAAAAAATCACTCTCTCCACAAACAGCACTTTTATCCTGTCTCGCCTCTCTGTATTTTGCTGTCTGCCCTCGTCTTCAATAGTTTCCAGCCTCTGTGTTCTGCTTTACGCATCCAAACACGCATGCTTTTGTCTGGTTTTCCTGCTTACATTGTCGTGCAAAACAAACAAAATATCACTCTCTCTACAAACAGCATTTTTATCCTTTTATTCTGTTTGGCCTCACACAATGCCCTATACACACAAGACCACACAAAATGCCACCTCACACACTTCCCTACACACATTAGACCCCCCAAACTGCCACCTCACACACTACCCTAACACATTAAACCCCACAAAATGCCAACTCACACACTGCCCTACTCACATTAGCCCCCTCACACTCTGAACCCCCTCACCCTCAAATAAATAAGAAAACAGTTTACTTCCAAGGCACTGCAGTCATTTACATGAGCCACTGTCAGATTGTGTATTTTTTTCAATACTAATACAGCCTTTAAAGAAAATAGAAATACAGTTTACTGAGAAGGAAATACAGTTTACTGAGAAGTCACTAACCAACACTGACCCCTCTCACACAGACCACACACAATGCCCCCTCACACAGACCACACACACTGCCCCCTCTCACACAGACCACAAACACTGCCCCCCTCACACATACCACTCACACTTACCCCTCCACACAGACCACTCACACTTACCCCTCCACACAGACCACACACACTGCCCCCCTCACACAGACTACACACACTGCCCCCTCACACAGACCACACACACTGCCCCCTCACACATACCACACTCACTGCCCCCCCACACAGACTACACACACTGCCCCCCTCTCACACAGACTACACAGACTGCCCCCCTCTCACACAAACCACACACACTGACCCCTCCTCACACACTGACCCCTTGACACACTGCCCCCACATACACTACTCTCACACATTACCCACTCACAGTACTTTAGGTCACACACACTGCACCCTTACACCCCGCACACAAACACAGCCCGCACCCTTACACACTCACACTGTGCCCTCATACAATTCCCCCTCACACACTGCCCTCTTACACACTGCCCCCTAGTTTGTATGATGTCAGTAGGTGCCTTTTCTAAATTTTAACAAAAACAAAAACGTTACAGGATCAAAGCGTTTCTAAACCGCATCAGTAGATTTTTGTTTTTTCTCGTCGGTTAATGTCTATTGGTGCTAGGTGTTTTGTGCTTAAATTAGAATTATTGTTTAACTTTATTTAACAAATGAACAAAGTTCACATGGACGTTGCGGTCTGAAAATGTTGTGGCGCGCACGCACCGCGCTCTCCCTCTGTTGCCACACGCATAGAGCTCACCAGGCTGCACACCCCCTCACTCTCCATATGGTCACAAACCTTTTCTTTGATCTCCACAGCGTTCTCACAGGCTCCTCTCCGCCCATGCGTCTCTCCCCTTCCATGTAGTTCCACCCCGCGTTCTCTTTCTCGCAACTTTTCCGGAATCTCGGCTCTGTGTGACTTACTACTTGACCTCCTGCCTCTGTGCTTTGCATTCATCTCTTATATTTATTTACTTTTGAATGTGTGTTTCATTATTTTACTTTACGCACCCAAACACGTATTTGAATGACTTTCATTCTTTGCTTTCCTGCTTACATTCTGATGAAGATCACTCTCTCCACTAACAGCACTTTTATTCTGTTGCGCCTCTCTGTGTCTTGAGGTCTGCCCTCGCAAGTCGCCTGCAACTGGTCCTTCACATACACTGGCCCCTCGCACACAGACCACACACACTTTCTAAAACGCATCAGTAGATTTTTGGGGTTTTTCGTCGGTTAATGTCTATTGGTGCTAGGTGTTTTGTGCTTAAATTAGAATTATTGTATAACTTTAGTTAACAAATGAACACAGTTCACACTGCCCCCCTCTCACACAGACCACAATCACTGCCCCTTCTCACACAGACCACACATCTATCTATCTATCTATCTATCTATCTATCTATCTATCTATCTATCTATCTATCTATCTATCTATCTATCTATCTATCTATCTATCTATCTATCTATCTATCTATCTATCTATCTATCTATCTATCTATCTATCTATCTATCTATCTATCTATCTATCTATCTATCTATCTATCTATCTATCTATCTATCTATCTATCTATCTATCTATCTATCTATCTATCGCCAACGCTCTATCTATCTATCGCCCTCTAGCTATCTATCGCACTCTATCTATCGATCGCCCTCTAGCTATCGATCGCCCTCTAGTTATCTATCTATCACCATCACTCTAAATACTTATTTATCTATCACACAAAATCTATCTATCTATCTATCTATCGCCCTCACACTATCTATCTATCGCACTCACTCGATCTATCTATCTATTGCCCTCACTCTATCTATCTATCTATCGCCCTCACTCTCTATCTATCTATCTATCTATCGCCCTCACTCTCTATCTATCTATCTATCGCCCTCACTCTCTATCTATCTATCACTCGATCTATCTATCTAGCTATCGGACTCACTCTATCTATCGCCATCACTCTATCTATCTATCACACTCACTCTATCTCTCTTATCTAGATATCAACCTCTATCTATCTATCTATCTATCTATCTATCTATCTATCTATCTATCTATCTATCTATCTATCTATCTATCTATCTATCTATCTATCTATCGCCCTCACTCTATCTATCTATCTATCTATCGCCCTCACTCTATCTATCTATCTATCTATCGCCCTCACTCTATCTATCTATCTATCTATCGCCCTCACTCTATCTATCTATCTATCTATCGCCCTCACTCTATCTATCTATCTATCTATCGCCCTCACTCTATCTATCTATCTATCTATCTATCGCCCTCACTCTATCTATCTATCTATCTATCTATCTATCTATCTATCGCACTCACTCTATCTATCTATCTATCTATCGCACTCACTCTATCTATCTATCTATCTATCGCACTCACTCTATCTATCTATCTATCGCACTCACTCTATCTATCTATCTATCGCCCTCACTCTATCTATCTATCTATCTATCGCCCTCACTCTATCTATCTATCTATCTATCGCCCTCACTCTATCTATCTATCTATCTATCGCCCTCACTCTATCTATCTATCTATCTATCGCCCTCACTCTATCTATCTATCTATCTATCTATCTATCTATCTATCTATCGCCCTCACTCTATCTATCTATCGCCCTCACTCTATCTATCTATCTATCTATCTATCTATCTATCTATCTATCTATCTATCTATCTATCTATCTATCGCCCTCACTCTATCTATCTATCTATCTATCGCCCTCACTCTATCTATCTATCTATCTATCTATCTATCGCCCTCACTCTATCTATCTATCTATCTATCGCCCTCACTCTATCTATCTATCTATCTATCTATCGCCCTCACTCTATCTATCTATCTATCTATCGCCCTCACTCTATCTATCTATCTATCTATCTATCTATCTATCTATCTATCTATCTATCTATCTATCTATCTATCTATCTATCTATCTATCTATCTATCGCCCTCACTCTATCTATCTATCTATCTATCTATCTATCGCCCTCACTCTATCTATCTATCTATCTATCTATCTATCTATCTATCTATCTATCTATCGCCCTCACTCTATCTATCTATCTATCTATCTATCTATCGCCCTCACTCTATCTATCTATCTATCTATCTATCTATCTATCGCCCTCACTCTATCTATCTATCTATCTATCTATCTATCTATCTATCTATCGCCCTCACTCTATCTATCTATCTATCGCCCTCACTCTATCTATCTATCTATCTATCGCCCTCACTCTATCTATCTATCTATCGCCCTCACTCTATCTATCTATCTATCTATCGCCCTCACTCTATCTATCTATCTATCTATCGCCCTCACTCTATCTATCTATCTATCTATCGCCCTCACTCTATCTATCTATCTATCTATCGCCCTCACTCTATCTATCTATCTATCGCCCTCACTCTATCTATCTATCTATCTATCGCCCTCACTCTATCTATCTATCTATCTATCTATCGCCCTCACTCTATCTATCTATCTATCTATCTATCGCCCTCACTCTATCTATCTATCGCACTCACTCTATCTATCTATCCATCGCACTCACTCTATCTATCGCACTCACTCTATCTATCGCACTCACTCTATCTATCGCACTCACTCTATCTATCGCACTCACTCTATCTATCGCACTCACTCTATCTATCTATCTATCGCACTCACTCTATCTATCTATCTATCGCACTCACTCTATCTATCTATCTATCGCACTCACTCTATCTATCTATCTATCGCACTCACTCTATCTATCTATCTATCGCACTCACTCTATCTATCTATCTATCGCACTCACTCTATCTATCTATCTATCGCACTCACTCACTCTATCTATCTATCTATCGCACTCACTCACTCTTTCTATCTATCTATCGCACTCACTCACTCTATCTATCTATCTATCGCACTCACTAACTCTATCTATCTATCTATCGCACTCACTCACTCTATCTATCTATCTATCGCACTCACTCACTCTATCTATCTATCTATCGCACTCACTCACTCTATCTATCGCCCTCACTCTATCTATCTATCTATCTATCTATCTATCGCCCTCACTCACTCTATCTATCTATCTATCTATCTATCTATCTATCTATCTATCGCCCTCACTCTATCTATCTATCTATCTATCTATCGCCCTCACTCTATCTATCTATCTATCTATCTATCTATCTATCTATCGCCCTCACTCTATCTATCTATCTATCTATCTATCTATCTATCGCCCTCACTCTATCTATCTATCTATCGCCCTCACTCTATCTATCTATCTATCTATCGCCCTCACTCTATCTATCTATCTATCGCCCTCACTCTATCTATCTATCTATCTATCTATCGCCCTCACTCTATCTATCTATCTATCTATCGCCCTCACTCTATCTATCTATCTATCTATCGCCCTCACTCTATCTATCTATCTATCTATCGCCCTCACTCTATCTATCTATCTATCGCCCTCACTCTATCTATCTATCTATCTATCTATCGCCCTCACTCTATCTATCTATCTATCTATCTATCGCCCTCACTCTATCTATCTATCTATCTATCGCCCTCACTCTATCTATCTATCTATCTATCGCACTCACTCTATCTATCTATCCATCGCACTCACTCTATCTATCGCACTCACTCTATCTATCGCACTCACTCTATCTATCGCACTCACTCTATCTATCGCACTCACTCTATCTATCGCACTCACTCTATCTATCTATCTATCGCACTCACTCTATCTATCTATCTATCGCACTCACTCTATCTATCTATCTATCGCACTCACTCTATCTATCTATCTATCGCACTCACTCTATCTATCTATCTATCGCACTCACTCTATCTATCTATCTATCGCACTCACTCTATCTATCTATCTATCGCACTCACTCACTCTATCTATCTATCTATCGCACTCACTCACTCTTTCTATCTATCTATCGCACTCACTCACTCTATCTATCTATCTATCGCACTCACTCACTCTATCTATCTATCTATCGCACTCACTCACTCTATCTATCTATCTATCGCACTCACTCACTCTATCTATCTATCTATCGCACTCACTCACTCTATCTATCGCACTCACTCTATCTATCGCACTCACTCTATCTATCGCACTCACTCTATCTATCGCACTCACTCTATCTATCTATCTATCGCCCTCACTCTATCTATCTATCGCCCTCCCTCACTCTATCTATCTATCTATCGCACTCACTCTATCTATCTATCGCACTCACTCACTCTATCTATCGCACTCACTCACTCTATCTATCTATCTATCGCCCTCACTCTATCTATCTATCGCCCTCCCTCACTCTATCTATCTATCTATCGCACTCACTCTATCTATCTATCTATCGCACTCACTCTATCTATCTATCGCACTCACTCTATCTATCTATCGCACTCACTCTATCTATCGCACTCACTCTATCTATCGCACTCACTCTATCTATCTATCTATCGCACTCACTCACTCTTTCTATCTATCTATCGCACTCACTCACTCTTTCTATCTATCTATCGCACTCACTCACTCTATCTATCTATCTATCGCACTCACTCACTCTATCTATCGCACTCACTCACTCTATCTATCTATCTATCGCACTCACTCACTCTATCTATCTATCTATCGCACTCACTCACTCTATCTATCGCACTCACTCTATCTATCGCACTCACTCTATCTATCGCACTCACTCTATCTATCTATCTATCGCCCTCACTCTATCTATCTATCTATCGCCCTCACTCTATCTATCTATCGCCCTCCCTCACTCTATCTATCTATCTATCGCACTCACTCTATCTATCTATCGCACTCACTCACTCTATCTATCGCACTCACTCACTCTATCTATCGCACTCACTCACTCTATCTATCGCACTCACTCACTCTATCTATCGCACTCACTCACTCTATCTATCTATCTATCGCACTCACTCACTCTATCTATCTATCTATCGCACTCACTCACTCTATCTATCGCACTCACTCACTCTATCTATCTATCTATCGCACTCACTCACTCTATCTATCTATCTATCGCACTCACTCACTCTATCTATCTATCTATCGCACTCACTCTATCTATCGCACTCACTCTATCTATCGCACTCACTCTATCTATCTATCTATCGCCCTCACTCTATCTATCTATCGCCCTCCCTCACTATATCTATCTATCTATCGCACTCACTCTATCTATCTATCGCCCTCCCTCACTCTATCTATCTATCGCCCTCCCTCACTCTATCTATCTATCTATCGCACTCACTCACTCTATCTATCGCACTCACTCACTCTATCTATCGCACTCACTCACTCTATCTATCGCACTCACTCACTCTATCGCACTCACTCACTCTATCTATTGCACTCACTCACTCTATCTATCGCACTCACTCACTCTATCTATCGCACTCACTCACTCTATCTATCGCACTCACTCACTCTATCTATCTATCTATCGCACTCACTCACTCTATCTATCGCACTCACTCACTCTATCTATCTATCTATCGCACTCACTCACTCTATCTATCGCACTCACTCACTCTATCTATCGCACTCACTCACTCTATCTATCTATCTATCGCACTCACTCACTCTATCTATCTATCTATCGCACTCACTCACTATCTATCTATCTATCTATCGCACTCACTCACTCTATCTATCGCACTCACTCTATCTATCGCACTCACTCTATCTATCTATCTATCGCACTCACTCACTCTATCTATCGCACTCACTCTATCTATCTATCTATCGCACTCACTCTATCTATCTATCTATCGCACTCACTCTATCTATCGCACTCACTCTATCTATCTATCTATCGCACTCACTCTATCTATCTATCTATCGCACTCACTCACTCTTTCTATCTATCTATCGCACTCACTCACTCTTTCTATCTATCTATCGCACTCACTCTATCTATCTATCTATCGCACTCACTCACTCTATCTATCGCACTCACTCACTCTATCTATCTATCTATCGCACTCACTCACTCTATCTATCGCACTCACTCTATCTATCGCACTCACTCTATCTATCGCACTCACTCTATCTATCTATCTATCTATCGCCCTCACTCTATCTATCTATCTATCGCCCTCACTCTATCTATCTATCGCCCTCCCTCACTCTATCTATCTATCTATCGCACTCACTCTATCTATCTATCGCCCTCCCTCACTCTATCTATCTATCTATCGCACTCACTCACTCTATCTATCGCACTCACTCTATCTATCGCACTCACTCTATCTATCTATCTATCGCCCGCACTCTATCTATCTATCTATCGCCCTCCCTCACTCTATCTATCTATCTATCGCACTCACTCACTCTATCTATCGCACTCACTCTATCTATCGCACTCACTCTATCTATCTATCTATCGCCCTCACTCTATCTATCTATCTATCGCCCTCCCTCACTCTATCTATCTATCTATCGCACTCACTCACTCTATCTATCGCACTCACTCTATCTATCGCACTCACTCTATCTATCGCACTCACTCTATCTATCGCACTCACTCTATCTATCGCATCACTCAGGGGCACAACAATATCACTATGCGCTACCACAGCATCACTGAACGCCACAGCATCACTCGTCGCCACCACAACATCACTCAGCGCCACCACAGCATCAATCTGTGCAACCATTCAACAACAACTGGTTCAAATATGTTCTCTCAATGTTTCAAGCTTTATTACAAATGTCACAAAAGATGTTCAATTCAATTCAATTCAATTCAATTTCAGCTTTATTTCGACTTATTTTGTCATAAAAGCAACATACATAGATATTAAAAAAACATATATAATACACAGTCCAAATTCCAGGCAATAAAGATGGAGATCAATCACATTAAATTCTATCACAGCAATGCTAAAAACATATAAATTAATTAAAAGCCAGATAATGTTTAAAAGATTATTATAATACATTTTGAAAGGGGAAAGGAATAAAATTCATAGTGTCTGACCAAGCAAGAGGGTTATCTAACCAGCCTTTAAATATTATAGCTTACATCCTTTCTGATTCCTTATGAGATATACATTCAATAGGAATCTACTTAAGCTGAAAACTATTATTTGTGAAGTATTTGCTTTAAGTGTACGTTCTGCCTCTTTGAAAAACCTAAACCCCAAGTTTATACACAGGGGTTTATCCATCGAACTCTTGGCTTTTTGTAAACAGGGCAGAAAAACAGTACATGGGCATCATTTTCTTTTGCTTTTTGAGAACAAAGGGTACACAATCCACTATCATCTTCATTGCCCCTCCAACTACTAGTATTTGCAGCAATCTGTAAGACCCCATACCTAAATTGTAAATACAGTGTTTTAGCTAGTGGTGGTCTTATCTCGTCCATAAATTGTTCGAATACGGGAGTATCCTTAACGGACAAGAATTTCTGTGTCAATATACCTAGTGTGGAGCTAGTGGATACTTCATTCTTTACGTATGCCCAGAAAGCAGATTTCAGAAGTTTTTTTGAGATTGGTAACATGTTCTGGGGATTTTCCCAAAAATGGGAAAACCCAAGCTTTTTAAACCACTGGGAAATATGTTTTAGCCAGGGAATACATTTATATTCATCAATCCTAATTATTTCTAACAGTCCATTCTTATAGTCGCTCAACTCAGGGGTTGTCCATAATCTAATCCAATAGAGTAATGGCCTTACTGTGGCTTGATGATCAGTTCTTTTAAGATTGATATCCAGAAAAACTGGAATTATCGGTGTTCTTACTGGTATTTTAAGTAGCCTGCGTATGAAGATATTCTCTTCCTTCCTAAAAGTGTTGTTGCAGGAGTAACCCCAGACCTCAGCGCCGTAGAGTGCTGCCGATTGGGCCTTAGCTTTGAATAATTCTAGTGCCGGCGTAATTGATTTAGATTGGCTACTGCCGTGCACCTTTAGAATAGGCATTAGATTTTGTTTTAAAATTAAATTACTTTTTTCCAATTGCCCTTTCCAATGGGGCATACTATCCAGCATAATACCCAGGTAATTAAAACTCTCGACGTATTCCAATTTCTGGTTTTTTAGGGCCAGATTCTTTCTAAAGGATTTCTGGGGGTTTATGGACATATATTTTGTTTTGGATGAGTATATTTCTAGCCCCTTTTCCACACAGTAATTATTAAAAGTGTTTACTAGGTTTTGTAAGCCTTGCGGGGTTTGGGAGACGAGGATTGTGTCATCAGCAAAAAGTAATGCGGTGACCGCCTCATCTGCTAATTTCGGGGAGTCATGTTTACAGTCTTTTAGATAATTAGGTATATTATTGACATATAAAGAGAAGAGTGTGGGCGCCAGCACACACCCTTGACGGACGCCCCGATCCACAGGGATATCTTTCGAAATTTCTCCTCCAAAAAGATGTTAATATTTCACTTCTGTTCTTGGATTTTCGTCACAATAAAATACACTAAACATAATCTTCACAAAAGTTATTTACAAAAGTTTAAGCTATTGCCATTATAAATTACAATAACTTTTATTTAAGTATTAATTATTTAAAAAAATTAAAAGCCATTGTTATTTGTAATATCAATATATCTAAGTCACGTAAATACAACACATATTGACTTACAAATGCTATAGGTGTCACATTTGCGAAGTTACAACTATTGGAATTGTAAATGACAAAGCTATTAATTTAGCGATTTTCAAAACCAACACATAAATACAAAATTTGGCATTTACAATACCAATAGCTCAAAGTTTCCTAATGCGAGACCTATTGCATTGCAAATGCTTGTTTCATAGTCTTGTGAAGCACTCTGTATGCTAATTTGCATTTAAAGAACACTCATTTAATACCTAAATAGTGTTCACTCAGTAGTAATTAGGAGATAATACTGAAATCACCCAGCATGTTGGACCTTTCTGACAAAACATTAAAGCAGAATAGTGTGTATATTCTTGAGGTAATTTGAAATCATCCTTAAAACACCAGGAGCAATTTCATCATGTTAAAAAGAAATTATGCTTGTGGAGTTTTGGATGTTTATTTTCAAATTATCCTCACATCATCAAGAACAACAAGACCATATTAAGTAATCATATACTCATTCTTAAATCCTCCTGAAGTCATCAGGAATAGTCACACCTTTTGAAGTCATCAGATACTCATTTTTAAATCCTCCTGAAGTCATCAGGAATAGTCACACCTTGTGAAGTCATCAGATACTAATTTTCAAATCATTTGCTAATCATCAGGCTCAAGTTTCTAAGCTCTGCTGATGATGTCAAGAGCTTGAGGATGTCTGATGATGTGAAAATGACTTCTACAGTAGTTGAATGATCATCCTATGACTTTGGGATGGCTTCTAAAGTAATCCTGTTTGACCTGGGGAGCTGAGCTCTGCCATTACCAGTGCAGCCTCACTCCCACAACCACCTGCTCGCGACGGCGCTCTCACTGATATCATCACTATCAGGAATACACGTGCGGGTAATATTGTTACATTGTTGCTCTGCAGCTAGCCAGTCCCCAAGCCTGCCAGGAGCAGCGTGCATGGTGCACTGCTGCATTTAGAGGAGTGAGAGGAGATTTCCTGGCACCTGAATAGGCCCCATCTGCCTTACACAATGTTGTCTCCACCTCCTACTAGGAAGCTGGACCCGAGATACAGAACTGGGTTGGGCTGAGCTAAGAAACTCTGCCACAAGAGAACAAAGGGAAATGTGATATAAATAGTGGGGTCCAGAACTTTACAATGCTTCTGGACTCAAGAAGAACCACTGCCAAGGGGAAGAGCTGGGAAAGCTGAAGGAGAAGTACTGCCCCTTTGCTGTGTGCTGTAGGATGTGGGCCTGCAGTGACTGAGGACAAAGCCTTTGCTGAGTGCTGTGTATTCTGCTTGAAGAAGATTTCCAAGGGCTTGGAGTAGAGCTTGCCTCCTGTTCTGAAGTCTAAGGACACAAAGACTTTACCACCACCTCCCCTGAACTCCATTGCTGGGAGTTCTGACCTGCCAAGAGGATCCTGTACCTGTGTTGGGCCTCTGGGGGTGGCTCCTGCTGCTGGAAGCTGAGAGAACTTGAAGCAACTAAAGAAGCGTGATGCATCTGCACCTCTTTCTGACACAACACCCACATGTGGGAAGAATTCCCATGCCTCGCCGCCATTCCGCTGAAGCAACCGACGCAGCACCTGACGGTGGCTGAAGAAACCACCGCACGTCGAGTCTTGTGCACTGATCTCTGAAATCACCTCACTGACTCCGATGCAGGCCCTGCTGTGCGGCTGCAAGAACAGACGCATCATGGTACCGTGGCTGGAGAGATCGACACAGCGCAGTTGCTGCTGCATCGAGAGACGACACCTCCCCAAATCCCCATGCATTGCCCCAAGGCGCCAAGTGTACAACAACGCGGGGATGCAGTTAGAAACCGACGCATCACCTCCCAGCACAGTAAGAAACCGACGCATCATCTCTTCTTCAGTAAGGACCCGATGCATCATCTCCCCTGCATGGCAGTAAGGTACCGACGCATCACCTCCCTCAGAGCAAGGAACCAACGCATTACTTTCACTGTGCATAAGGAACTGACACATGACCTTCCCCGCAGCTGTTTTTGCTTATGATGTTGACGCATCCAAGGTACTTTGTGCTGAAAGTGTTGCATCTATAGTTTGCTATGGACAGAACTGTTTTTACCTTTTAAAAGTCATACCTTGATAACTGTATGTTGGATCTTTGTCCTTTTGGTCTTGTTTGGTTTAGATAAAGATTACTTATTTTTCTAAACTGGTGTTGTATCCATTAGTTTTTACTGTGTTACTATATGTGTGCACAAATGCTTTACACACTGCCTTTGAGACAATCCTGTCTGCTCGTGCCAAGCTACCAAGGGAGTGAGCAGGGGTTGTCTAAGGGCGTAACTCCCTGATCCGGACTAGAAGCAAGGGTCCTTACTTGGGCAAAGGTGCAAACTATTGCCAACTAGAAGCCCCCATTTCTAACAAGTATCAAAGTGAAGTGTCCTAGTGGAGAGTGGAATAGAGTGGTGTAGGGTGGAGAAAGGGGCAAGTGGTGTGGAGTAATGTAGACTCGAGTATAGCGGCTTAAATTGGAGTGTACAGGAGTAGCATAGAGTGTGATAGAGTGGATTGGCATAGAGTGGAGAGGCATAGAGGGGAGTTGAGTGTTTCAGAGTGGAGTGGCGTGGAGTAGAGCAGCATAGAGTGGCATGGTGCAAAGTGGAGTAGCGTAGAGTGGAGTTGAGTGTTGTAGAGTGGAATAGCATAGAGTGGAGTAGAGTGTTGCAGAGTGGAGTGGCGTAGAATGGAGACAGTGGAGTAGAGTGGAATACATGGAGTGTCGCAGAGTGAAGTAGGGTGGCATAGAGTGAAGCAGCGTAGCGTGGCATAGAGTGGAGTGTCGTAGAGTGGAATAGCGAAAGAGTGGTGTAGAGTAGAGTGAAGTGGAGTGGAACGGAGTAGAGTGGAGTGGCATAGAGTACAGTAGAGTGTTATAGAGTGGAGTAAAGTGCTGTAGAATACACTGGTGTAGAGTGTCATAGAATGGTGTGGGGTGATGTAGTGTGGAGTGGTGTAAAGTAGCATTGAGTGGTGTAGAGGAGCGTGCAGTTGGGTTTTGTAGCATAGAGTGTAGTAGAATGGATTAGCTTAGAGTGGAGTGGTGTGGTGTAGACTGGCAAGGTGTAGGGTGGCATATTACAGGTTGGGGTGCTGTACAGTGCTGTAGAGTGTCATAGAGTAGAGCGACATAGAGTAGCCTAGAGTGGAGTGTGGTAGAGTGGACTGGAGTGTCGTAGAATGGAGTGGCATAGAGTGGAGTAGAGTGTTGTGGCAAAGACTGGAGTTCCATAGAGTGGAGTGATGTAGAGTGAAATGGCGTAGAGGGAAGTGTCAGAGTGGAGTAGAGCAGAATAGAGTAAAGTAAAACTCCAACCGTATTACGACTGCGGGTTTAACATCTACATCAAAGGGAGATTTTTAAAATTCAGTTTGGGGTGTCTTCCTTCACTCTTACTTCTGCTGTCATGGCAACGAGTAGAGGGAGGGAGCTATGCCAGTTATGTGGTTAAGGATCGAAACAATACTGCACATAATCTGTTAATGCAAAGCCACATTTGAGGATCGTTAGTCCATATTAAGAGCGATGTTCAACAGCATGGGACTACGTCACTGTAGACTAACCATTATAGCCTTCTTCAGATCAACAGACATACAGCTGAACTGCAGGCTGGTGAAACAGTCTCATGAGAGTTGAGCGAAAACTTGAAAAGATCAATACGGATGAACACCCTCGCTCCCTCGCTTGTATCATCGTCTGTCAGAAGGTGCAGCAGGGTGAAGAAGCGGTTCCGAGTGTGAAACTGACTATCTGTTAAGGCATTCGGCTTGGGCAGATTTAAAGAGACTATAACTGGTTTGAATTACTGGTGTAAGTCTAGAGAATAATCGAAAGGAAAATGTGTGCAACTGCAAAAAGGTAATTTAAACAAACGTCGTACAGATAGGTTTATAGCCGAGTATGGTCACTTTATTACATTTGATACAACCAAGAAATAATATCTAATGATATCACGTTGCACTTGTCTTTCTGACTACTTGTTGCCAGGCAGCTGACAGAGACCGCGTGGTAACAAACTTAAGGCCGAGTACTGACACTGCAACGCCTGGTTTCCGTCCTTCCATTGACAATGGAAGCCGACAGCTGAGCCGTGTTTTGCATAGGCCGCGGTGGCTGGACTCAGCCACTGCAATAAGATTGTACAGTCATCACTACAGCCGAGCACCGACACTTCAACACATAATTATCATTTATTGAAAATATGTTGCATTTTAACCCTTATTAAATGATTCTTCTACTTAAAATAATGAGAAATTACTATGATTATAGTTCTCCTGTATCTTTTTTATTTTAAAACAAATGTAATATTGTCTTATTGTTGGAAGGTGCAATGGTTTTAACTAACTGCCACTTTATATATAAATGTGAAAAGTTCGATTTTGAACTGTTGGATGTGTGAATAGAGTGTTGTAGAATGGAGGGCCGTGGAGTAGGGTGTCATAGAGTGCAGCGTCGCTGAGTGGAGTGGCATAGAGTAAAGTAGGGTGAAATATCATGGATTAGAGTGGAGTGGAGTAGAGTGGAATAGAGTAAAGTAGAATTGAGGGACATAAAGTGGAGCGGCGCAGAGTGTTTTAATATGGAGTGGCATAGAGTGGAGTGGTATAGAGTAGAGAGAGTGGAATAAAGTGAAGTAGAGTGGAGTAGTGTGTTTTAGAATGGAGTGTTGCAGAGTGAAGTCATGTAGGGTGGAGCATCAGAATAGAGTGGAGTGGCATGGAATGGCATAAAGTAGCATGGAATGCTGTGGAGTGACGTAGAGTTGAGTCGAGTGGAGTGCAGAGTGTCAGAGTAAAGAATAGTGACGTAGAATGGAGAAGAGTGTCAGAGTAGAGTAAAGTAGAGTGAAGAGGCATAGAGTAGAGTGTCGTAGAGCAGAGAGTCGTGGAGTGGAGTAAAGTGATGTGAAGTGACGTAGAGTGGAATGGAGTGTTATAGAATTGAGTGTCGTAGAGCTGAGTGGTGTAGAGTGGAGAGGCGTGGAGAGGAGTAAATTAGCGAAGAATGGTGTATAGTGGTGTAGACTGTCGTGGCGTAGAGTGGCATGTTGTAGAGTGGAATGGCCTAGAGTGCAGTAGAGTGTCAGAATGGAGTAGCATTGAGTGGCCTGTAGTACCTTAGAGTGGAGTGGCATCGAATGGAGTGGTGAGGAGTAGTATATAGTGGAGTAGAGTGGCGTAGAGTGGCGTATAGTAGAGTAGAGTGGCCTAGAGTGAAGTAGCGTAGAGTGGAGTAACGTAGAGTTGAGTAGCCCGAAGAAGCATAAAGTGTTGTGGAATGCTGTACAGTGCAGTAGAGTGGAGAGTGATAGAGTGGAGTCAAGTGGCGCGAAGTGTAGAGTGTCAGAGTCAAGTGTCATAGGGTGGGGGGCGTGGCTTCGGCGTCTTCGGTGATGGCCGCCGATTTCGGGAGCTCCGTAGTACCGTGACACAGTCCACCCTCTCCAGGATATTTTCGCTTCTTTTTGGAGCGCGGAAAGTGCATATATCAGCGTCGGAAGTGTATCCTGATGCAACGCAATATCTTTTCCATCGTTTGGTGAGCTCTTAACAGCTTTTTCTCCTCAAAACGGCTGAAATGCACTCGCGGCCGCCATTTTGTTTTCATTTTTCAGGCGTTTTTCACATTCCCTGATATTTTACCTCAGAAGTTGCGTATTATCGCCTGAAATGACTACTTAACCAGAATTTTTCTATTGCCTCATTGATTTCCTGTGTTAGGATGCGCTTGGGTCTTCATATTTGAACATTCCAGCTGTGCTATTTATTTACTTCAAGTTATTTTGCTCCACGTTTGGTTCTGGAATTGTGGGTTAAAACTGCTTTATCCAGACTCCGTACCTCTGCCAGCTTGCTTTGTGTTACAATACTCTCTGGGTCTGACTCTTTTGAAGCCGTCATCAGCATTTCTGCGTCTAACAAGCTCTACAATATGGCGGCATCTCGAACCAGCCGTAAAGAGGTGCCACAGTCCGCTGGGGCCTCTTTAGAGGACTTCAATCCTTTTACTATTTTACCAGAAACTACAGATGAAGCTCTATGGCCATAAAAAGCTCCTCTTCGTCTACGACTCGTTTGGGCTCCAAACAGGGGTCTAAAATTCCATCTTCAGCTCCCCTCACCCCTAGGAAAAGAGGGAAAGCGAATCCTCCATCCCCCACTGGCTCTTCTACACCTCTTTCAATGGAACTTCTTCTTGAGGAGATTCGTGCCCTCAAACCCTATATGGAGGAAACCAACACCCGTTTGCTGAGATTAGAAGATAACTGGTCTCACACTGAACAGCGGGTGGAGGGTCTGGAGAAACGTGTTGATGCTGTTCAGGAGTTCGCTGACAAGGTTCCTCTTATCCATAAAGAGGTTGAACGTCTTCAGCAACAAGTTGAACAATTGGAAAATCGTAATAGGCGTAATAACTTGCGCATTTATGGTTTGGCTGAAGGTCTTGAAGGTTCTAACGCCATATCCTATTTTCAGTCATTTCTTCCGACTCTTCTTGGCCTTCGGGAATCTCCTCCATTAAATATCCAGCGTGCACACCGTTTGGGCCAGAGTCCCCGTTCTTCATCTCCATCAACAAAACCCAGAGGAGTAATTTTGTACTTTCTGGAGTATACGGATCTACTTAAGGTTTTACAAGCAGCCAAACAACGAGGAAAAATTTCCTGGAACGGTTCCAACCTCTTCTTCGCTCAGGATTATGCCAAAATAACTGCTGACCGTCGAAAAAGGTTTTTAGATATGAGACCAGCTCTACGCAGTTTGAATGCCCGTTATGGCTTATTCCATCCCTGCCTTTTTAAAGTGACTCTTAACAACAGAACCACCAACTATGAATATCCTGCTGTCCTGCAACAATTTTTGGACTCTTGTAAAGGAATTTCCATGGATATCTCTAAACCATGAATTGTCGTGTAGTGTTTATTGCGTATTTACCCGTTAATGTACACTTCGTGTGTATCAGTCATTTTCGTAAGTTTTTGATGTCAGTATCACTTCTCACATTAATTGTTATCTTATTTTATTTCTTTTTTGCCAGGTTGTGGTTTCCGTACCCCCCTATTTAATATTCTGCGTTTCGCCTGGATGGTGTTTCTCTGTGTACTTCGCGTCCTGCGTCCTCCCGTCTGGCGTGTGGTCCTCCCCATATGGCTCCACCTACCCCGTTACTCTTGTTCTTTTGTGGTACGTTTTTCTGTTATTGTACTGTTTTATCAATTGTTAGCTTTAATTTGTTCTTCTGTTCCCTGTCTCTTTCTCTCTTTCCCTCCTTTCTCCTCATTCCCCTGTTCTTCTCTATCTCTGGTTGTCTTCTTATATTTCTCATTTGTCTACAATGTTTCTCTTATCCTCATTCTCTTTTTTCGGCACTGTTTCCTGATCTTCTTTGTTTCTCACTGCTATTTTTCCACAATAAGAAGTTGTTTTCATGTTTTGATGTGTTTTTTGATTACTTCTGTCTTTATGCACCATATATTCTTTTACGAACAGTTTTGAATATATTTAAATAAGATCTAATATGTCGTTAAACATTATATCTTGGAATGTTAAAGGCTTGGGTTCTCCTATCAAACGTCAACGAGTTTTGTCTCATATTGCAAACTTAAAAGGAGATATTGTTCTTCTACAAGAAATCCATATACCGGACACTGAGGTAACTAAATTGAGACGATGTTGGGTGGGCAATGTTTTCGCATCACCAGGTTCCGGAAAACGCAATGGCGTTGCTATTCTCTGTCACAAGCGCTTAGATGTTCAACTCATAAGTCAAGATAATGATTCTGAGGGTAGATGGGTTGTGGTCTCTTTGCTAATTAACAAGATTCCTCTCACCATTTTTAATGTTTATGCCCCCACTTCCCCAGATAAATTGTTTTGGCCTCAAATTCTCTCCCGTTTAATGCAATGTACTGATGATTATTTAATTTTTGGGGGGGATTGCAATATGATTGTGGATCCCTTTATTGACAGGAATTCCAGCTCCAGGTTTGTCCCGTCCTCTATGCATTCTCAATTTATATCTGCTATTTCTCAAAGAGCTCTTGTAGACTCTTGGAGGCTTTGTCACCCCACACTACAAGAGTATACTTATTACTCACCTGCTCACTCCTCCCAATCCCGAATAGACTATCTTTTTATTTCTAAAGCTCTTCTTCAACACATTTCTCATTCGGACATAGGCTCTATTCTTCTCTCTGATCAGGCCCCTGTTTCCTTGAATTTAGATTTACTTCCTCCCATTAAAGGAAATAGACGCTGGAGATTCAATAACTCTCTTCTTTTAGACTCTAAGTTCCCGCCAGCCTTTCTCGAATTCGCTTCTTTATTCTTTAAAGAAAATGATTCCCCTCAATTATCTCCTCAACTTGTATGGGATTCCTTTAAAGCTGCTTCTAGAGATTTTATTATATCCTTTGTTGGCCGAAAAAGACGTGCAGCTTTTCTTTCCTCTCAAGCACTTACTTCACAAATCAAAAAACTGGAACATCTTTATTACTCATCGAAAAGTCAATCTACCTTGAAAGAATTAATTAATGCTAAACTCTCTTTCAATAAGCTTTCTACTGATTCTGCAAATTTATATTTACTCAAGTCTAGTGCTAAATTTTATAGTGCGCGGGGAGGAGCCAAGATGGCGACCGAGACGGCAGCGTAGACTCCCGGCTCCGTGAACCTCCGCATCCCGCACGGATATCCTGCCTGAGATCCTCAACCTGTGCTACGTGGTCGTGTTTCTGAAGGAGAGGGGCTCCCGACTGTGTGACTCCGAGGTTTCTAGCCGTGCTATCGCCGGAGAAAACTGCATCGGAACTTTACGGCCTGTGCGGCCCTGGAGCCGGGACATCGAGTGGACGCCGTGGCCGGGTGGCAGTGCGACAACAGCGGCCGGAGGTGACTGGGTGGAGTCGGCCCACCGGAGCGGTGCCAAACTCGGCCTACATTTCAGCGTGGTCGCTTCTACTGCCCAGTGTAGCTGACCGAGTGCATGACCGGGGGTGCAAATCTTAGATCCTCCGGTGACTGCCCCTGCCTTGCTGGTGAGCTGCCCGGCCGCCGTCCGTATCCTGTTCCGATCATTGCGGGCAGCCCCCGGATTTCTACGGGAGCTGGTCCGTGGTGGGGACGACTGTTGCCCGTGACCACGGATAGTTTTTTTGCCTGCCCCCGGAACCCGGTCACCCGCGACGTGGCCATCGCGACGCTTGTCCCGGGGTCCCGGCCCCGGTGAGGGTCGGGCATACTTGGCGGCCATCTTGGGTCGATGAAGCCTACCATCCTGTCCGCTGGGCCGCAGCGGGCCTGTGAGCGTACGATTATTGGGAGTGTGGCGGCGAGATCACAGAGAGCTGAGCTGGGGTACGGCGACCTCCTCGAGGCTCTTGGTACTCTTCACTCCTCCTTGGTTCATGGTTTCGTGATCTTGGGGAGTAAGCTCGATGGTGTGGCGTCGGAGTTGGGGCAGTGGCGGCCCGCCTGTCCGCACGAACACAGAGTCTACCCCACTGCGCGCACGGGGACGCTGTGGCGGCCACCCCTGAGGTTAGTACACGACTGGACGCCCCGGCCAGTGTGCTACAGTGTGTTCGACCTTCTGAGGGCCTGATCTGTCCCGGAGGCGTTGGACCTGAGTGGGATGTGGTGGCCTCATCCCGTGCATGCCCTCCTGCGACCCAGAGACAACTCCAGCAACTAATGTCTGCTTTGGCTGCTTCTGCCTTCCTGAACCTTGCGTGCAGTGCAGATCCTGGGGCAGCACTGGGAAGCCTGTTTCCTCACGCGGCGGACTGTGTTGATGCTCAGAGACTTCCACCCCGCCTGTGTGCGTCGCTTCTCTGTCGTTGTTGGACATTCCTCTGCCTAGAAACATTGGGTATGGTGCTGGGTCGAGGGGTTGGCATGGGCAGAATTCCACAGAGTGGTCAGGGATGAGGCTGGCCCCTCGGGGGTGGTCGCCTAGTGGACGGGCGGGCTTGGGGTGGTGTGCTCTCCTGACATGGCTACTGGCACAATAGGTGCATAATGCTCCCCATCGTGGTTTGAGAAGATTGTTTTTGTGCTGTTCCTTGTTCACTTTAGGGGAACCTTACCGTGCGGGAGGGAGAAGCCGGGGGTCTGTTATGAAGGCCCTCCTCCAGTTTATAAATACTTTCTCTACCCCCCCGTCTGGTGGGGGTTCTTTCCTACTTCTTTTTCCCTATTCTCCTACATTTCGGGTCAGGTTCCAGGGCGACAGGCACACTGCTGGGGGGGGGGGGGCGTACTCATCTGCAGAGGTGCAGGGTGGGGGCTTGGGGGAGGGGATTCTGTATTCTTTCACCTTTTTTCCATGGCCTCCTTTTTCTTCTCTGATTCTTTTTGTTTCTCTTTTTCTGGGATCAGCGTGATACACCTCCCTTTGCTATGCCTCGTTGCCGTTCCATGTGTTCACAACTTCAGGGGTGTTCTTGGGGAGTTCTGGCGGGGGACTGCGGGCGCAACTGTATACTATGTTTTTACCCATCCTGATGTTCTTGTGTTTGCGCCATTGACCGAATAGATTGCTGTAAATCGCTAACGTTCATTACTCTGCATATCCGTGATCGTTGTTTTTAAAATTGCTTGTCACCTGATCCTTCTGCTTTGTTTCATCATAAAATGAAAACCTCTTTCTCCTGGTGCCCTACTTACGCTGTTCACAGTATTAGCAGTACAATTTTGCTCCCCGAAGTGCTGCCTGTGTTTATACTTGTCGTTATTGCTCTGATTGCTTAGCGGCCGGCCCTGGGGGGTTGTAGGCCCATACTTGTTCTTACTGAACTGTCAATAAAGGTTTTCAAAAAAAAAAAAAAAAAAAAAAAAGAATTTTATAGTGCGCAGAACAAATCTGGCAACCTTCTTGCTAAATATCTCAAGATCAAAAAGGAACGTACTAAAATCGATTCTGTTGTATCCTCTGCTAATGCCAGGCTTCATAAAGATGAAGACATTCTTTTGGAGTTTTCTAATTTCTATAAATCCCTATATACTCCTGAATCTACTCCTCTTCTATCTGACATTGATCAGTATTTAGCTTCCATCCCTCCGCCTCCTTCTTTAGATGTTGATTTCTCTGCTTTAGAATCTGATATTCAGATTAAAGATATTCTTACTGCTATTCAGTCACTTAAAAAGGGAAAGGCGCCTGGTCCTGACGGTTTTACCATAGAATTTTATACCCACTTTTCCAAATTACTTATCCCTAAATTACTCAACTTATTCTTGTTTTTTATATCTTCCCGAAAATCTGAAGGTTCTTTTCAAGAAGCTTTGATTTGCCTTCTTCCAAAAGAGGGTAAAGATCATACATTATGTAAGAACTACAGACCTATCTCTTTAATCAATCTAGATTATAAGATTTTTGCAAAGATCCTTGCGCTTCGTTTGGACACTATTTTACCTCATTTAATTGGCAAAGAACAATGTGGTTTCATTAAAGGTCGTCATCTCTCAGATAACACTCGCCTCTTTTTCAATGTCCTTAGTAAATCTCAATCCCATAAGTCTTCGTTAGCAGCTGTAGGTTTGGATGCTGAAAAAGCTTTTGACAGGGTTAATTGGCAGTTTATATTTTCAACTCTTACTTGGTTTGGTTTTGGCCCTAAATTTTTATCCTATATTTCTTTACTTTATTCTTTTCCGAGATCGTTTATTTTAGCTAATGGCCTTGTTTCTTCCTCTTTCCCACTTCTCCGTGGTGTCAGACAAGGGTGTCCTCTTTCTCCCCTTTTATTTATTTTGACGTTAGAACCCTTTTTATCTAAAATCCGGATGAACGAAAATATTACTGGCTTCCCTTATGGGGATAAACACTTAAAGATCTCGGCGTACGCTGATGATATTCTTTTATTTCTATCTAACCCTCAGACCTCTCTACCGGCTTTTCTTTCAGAAGTTTCTTCTTTTTCTTCTGTTTCAGGTTATAAACTTAATGTGGATAAATGTGAAATTCTTCCATTAAATAAATATTGTTTTCATGCTGATTTTGTATCTTCTTCTTTCCACTGGAATTCTACCAAAATTAAATACTTAGGTTTATGGTTCACCCCTTCTATTAAGGAAACTGTATCGCTCAATCTTAAAAACCTCCAATCGACTTTAATTAGTTCCACAACACGATGGCATCCCTTGTTTTTATCTTGGTGGGGTAGATTGGATTCTATAAAAATGATGCTGGTCCCTATAATCTTATTTTTCTTATCTAATCTGCCTGTTAACATCCCTAAATCCTGTTACAAACAAATATATACTATTTTATCAAAATTTTTGTGGCAGAACAAAAAATCTAGGATGTCTTTTTCCAAACTTAAACAACCTAAAAATTTGGGTGGGGTTAATTTCCCTGATTTTGCACTATACCATACTTCCTTCTTTCTTAAGAATTCCTCTTCCCTACTATCTCAGAATACGACTGATTTGTTGTCATTGCCTCTGTGGGTAGATATTGAATCCTCTTTCATTCACCCTCTCTCATTTGATGACTTTTTATCCATATCGAATACTCCTCAGAAATTCTCCCTTCCTATTCTTAAACATACTCGTAAAACTCTTCATCCTCTTGCACTAGATGGTTTAGATGACCGTACCCATTTCTTACAATCACCGATTTGGTATAATACTCGTATTAAGATCAAAAATCGGACCCTTTTTTGGAAAGAATGGTTCAATCTTGGTCTTAAATGGACTCATCAACTTTTCATAGGCGATACTTGCATTCCTTTCCGTATATTGCAACAACGCTTCTCTCTTCCCTCCTCATTTCTTTCTAAATATAAATTATTGACCTCAGCTGCCCAAAGTTCCTATGATAAGCTTCTGGCTTCCTCCACACAGATCATTTCTTCTCCTGTTACGATTTCATTCTTGAAATCGAACCCCTCAGCCTCTCAAATTTACAATAAATTGAGACATACTAATCAGACTCGAGACAAATCTGCAGTTGAAACTAATTGGGAATCCGACTTAAGCACTTCCTTTTCCACGTCAGTATGGGATAACATTTGGATTAAGATAAGGAAATCTTCTAGGGCAGCAAATACTACACAAACATTATTTTTTATATATAATAGGCTATTAATTACTCCAGCCAAATTACATCAGATTAACCCTATCTCTCCCTCTACTTGTTGGTCATGCCCAGCTCCTGTTGCAGACCTTAAACATATGTTGTTTACTTGTCCAGTCATTCATCAATTTTGGATTAAAGTTTGGCAGCAAATTAACAAAATATTTCACACACATATCCTCTTTTCTTTTTCTCACATTTTTCTAGGTAGTGTAGCGGAAGTTTGGCCCTCATCCACTTCTCTTAATACTCTTATTATTGACTTACTCATTGCTGTTGCCTTTCAACAGATCACTAAGTCGTGGAAAAATGCCTCCAATGTCTCTTTTCAAGCCTGGTGGTATGGCGTTTGTTATAATCATAGGTTGGATAGAGCTTATGTTTACCCGATTAATCTGGCTATTAAACGTGACTTGTTATGGCTTCCTGTTACCAGTTTTTTAGATTTATCTGCTCAATCATTACCATCCCATATTCCTGCCATAGAAGAAGTTTCCAAGCCTCCTTAAATTAAGTTTAACTCCATTAAAGTAACTTAAATGTTGTTCTATTTTATATATACTCTCAATATATAAGTGAATTCGTGGTAGTGAGTTCATTACGATGTACCTGTTATATTTGGTGTATAATATTGTTCTATGGTATTGTTATAGGATTTACATATTTTTCTTTTTCTCTCCTTCCCCCCTTCTTCTCCCCTCTTTTCTTTTTCTCTTTCCTTAGTATATATAGTTTCTTTTCTATTTGATATTGCTTCTATATGCTAGATTTGATTATTGATGTATCTATTGCTTATATTTAATAAACTTTCTTTAAACTAAAAAAAAAAGTGTCATAGGGTGGAGTGGAGTAGAGTGGAGTGGTGTAGAGTGAAGTGTCAGAGTAGAGTGGAATAGAGTAGAATGACATGGTGTAGAGCAGAGTGTCATAGAGCAGAGTGGTGTAGAGTGGAGGAAAGCAATGTGTAGTGACATAGAGTGGAGTAGAATGTCGTAGAGTTCAGAGGTGAAGAGTGAAATAGAATGTCATAGTATGGAGTGGCATCAAGGGTAGTGGCATAGAGTGGAGTGGCTGAATTGCATAGAGTGGAATTGCATAGAGTGGAGTGTCACAGAGTGGAGTAGAGCCAAGTAAAATGTCGAAGAGTGGAGTGGCATAGAGTGTCATAGAGTGGAGTGGCATAGTGTCTTAGAGTGTAGTGAAAGTAGCGCAGAGTGGCATTGTGTGGAGTGGAGTACTTCATGCAATATGTGCAGGCTCCATACTGCTATCCGTGTGTGGGTGGGGAGAGAGAGAGATTTTTTATTTTTGAAGCCAGCAAATGTTGCTGACCAATGAAGACAAAAGAAGTGAGAGTGGGGGAGGAGCCTAGCGCGCATCCAAGATGGTCGCGTGAGCACAGGGCTCCCCGGACCCTCGCTGCTCCTCGGAATTTATCCTGACAATATCCTGATTTGGTTTATGGAATCTGGGAGATGACGACCGGCTGAGCACGTATCTCTTTTCAGGAATTTAATCGGACCCGGGAATCCTGAAATATCGTTGTTTGAACTTTTGGGACCCACCCGACGGAGGTGCCCGGGGCGAAGGTGAGCCGTGGGGCCGTGTCGCAGTTGAACAACAACGGCTGTGGCGCGGTGCCAGGGGCCGCTTGGCCACTTTCGGTTTCACTTTCAGACCTCAGGGGGCTGGCCGGTGAGCGATTGAGGTGGCGGGGTGTTTCCCTAAGCTCAGCACAAAGCTTTGTCTCCACCTGCCACTAGAGTGCCTATCGCCTTGGGTCCCCCCGCACCGCCATATTGTGGCCTCGGGTGAGGCGCTGGTTTCCAGGGCCGGTATCCCAACTACTTTTGATCGGCGGTCCCCCTCGGAGTCCGTGGCCGCATGGGGGGCAAGGGGGGCCCCGAGGGGCGTAAGACTAAATCCTCCCTCCGTGGAGGATCGGTCCAGACCAACAACATGGACCGCTACACTCATGGCAGAGGCTCTCCTGGAACGGCCGGTCCCCCCTCAGACGTCGCCGGTGGTGGCACATCCGTCTCTTCGGAACTTTCCCTACAGGACATCATGGGCGCCATTGATGGCATCAGGGAGACCATCGCCACGCAATATGAGGCCCTGGCCCGCAAGATCGATACGGTGGCGATTGATGTCACCTTAATACGGGCGGACCTCTCCAAAACAAACGAGAGGGTTCAAACTCTCGATGCGCGGACCTCCACCCTGGGTGCGGATGTGTCGGACCTGCAGGCCGCGCTTGGCGACATCAAGGTGGTCAATGAGCAGATGGCCCGGCGGCTGGAGGACTTCGAGGGACGGGCCCGACGCAACAACATCCGTGTCGTCGGCGTACCGGAGTCCTCCGACGACCGCCCGGTTGACCTCCTGGTCGAGGAACTCATCCTCCAACAGCTGACCCCTGCGGGCTTGAGTACATTTTTTGCCGTTGAACGGGCTCATCGAGTTCCGGGCGGGCGGCCACGGCCGGGGGCCCCCCCGAGGCCTATCGTGGCCAAACTGTTTTACTACAGAGACCGGGATGCGATTCTGCAGGCCTCGCGGGTCCATGGCCCGGTTCGACATGAGAACTCATCCATTAACTTTTATCCGGACTTTACTCAACTTGTCCAGAAGCAGCGGATGGGATTCCAGGGGGTGAAACGTCGTCTTCGTGAGCTGGGCCTAAAGTACTCTATGCTCTACCCTGCCAAACTCCGAGTGGAACATGAGGATCGGACTGCCTTCTTTGACTCTCCTGTGGCCGTGAGTGACTGGTTGGACTCGCTGCCGGACAGAGGTGGCCGTCCCGGGCCCTCTGCGGGTGCCAACGGTGACGGGTCCCCTTTGGAGTGACTTTTGGTCCTTCATTTTGCCAATTTGCACTGCTCAGCTGGGTTGTACTTCTTTGGTTCAGTGTGTTTTGCTAGTACCTGTATGGGGGGCGGGCGGGGACGGGTCCCTTTCCTCCTCCGGGGTCTTTTTGTAGACTGGGGTTAGTTGGGCGACAGGCACACTGCAATTTGGGGGGGTTTTTTGGCCCGCAGGGGTGCAGGGTGGGGGGAGTTGGGTGTTGGGGGGGGTGGGGGGGAAGGAGGGGTTGTTTTGTAGTGTGGTTTTTGTTTGCAGGGCGAGGTATTGATTTTCTTCCACTTTTGGGACTTGTGCTACTTGCGGGGGGACCTCTGATCTATTGGAGGGGATGGGGGGGGACGGGTTGAAGCTGATGTCATGGAACGTCAATGGGTTGGGGGACCGTATCAAACGGGGTGTAGTTCTGCAGTATTTGCGTCGTTTGACTCCTGATGTGGTGTTTCTCCAGGAGACGCATTTGGTTGGTAATGTCTGCCATGCCATGAACAGGGGGGGATACCGCCTCGTGGCTCACTCTGGTTACACAACTGGCTCCAGGGGGGTGGGCATTCTCCTGCGATCCTCACTTCCGTTGGAGATCACGAGGGTGGTCTCAGATGACAGAGGGCGTTATGTTTGTCTGACTGGGAGGTGGGAGGGGCATCCCCTTGCCCTGGTCTCAATTTACGTCCCACCAGGCCTGCAGAACTCCACCTTCGCGGACTTGGGTCGAATGCTGCTTGAACTTCCGGATGGCCTTTTGCTTATGGGCGGGGATTTTAATTCGGTGGTCTCGGGTGACCTGGATCGTCACCCACCCAGGGCCCTCCCCGCTGCCCAGGCTTGGCTAGGTGGTCTGTTGGAGACCTTCGGCCTGGTGGATAGTTGGCGATTAATGCATCCGACCCAATGTCAATACACCTTTCACTCTGGGGCACATGGGAGTCTTTCTAGGTTAGACTATTTCCTTATGCCCGCGGCGCAGACGGGTCGAATTCGAGAGGTCAGGCACCTGGCGAGGGGTATCTCCGATCATTCCCCGCTGTGGCTTCTCTTTGACACCGAGTCGCGGTCTGCAGGGCGGATCGCTCCCATTAACCCGTGGTACCTGCGAGACCCTACGACCCGCGAGAGTCTGGTTAAGGCTATGGACCAATACTTTCTTGAAAACGAGGGGTCTGTGTTGTCTGCAATGTCCCTGTGGGAAGCCTTTAAAACTGTAATCCGCGGACACGCCCTCTCCCAGATAGTGGTGGCGAAGAAGCTCAGGAGTGAGGCGGTGGTGAAGCTGGAGACTGACATCTCGGGGCTGGAGTCGGCCTTGGAGGCGAGTGTCACTCCGGACGGGCTCCATGCCCTCAACCTGAAACAGTTTGAATACAGATCTCTTGTCACCGACGCTGCCAAAACTATGTATAGGGAGCAGCAGGGTCGGTTGTATGATGCCGGGGACAAGGCGGGAAAGCTGATTGCGTGGCTGGATAAGAAGGAGAGAGTGAATCGTGTGGTCCCGGAGTTGCGTGTCTCGGATGGAGTGTGTGTGACTGAGCCTGGTGAGATTGTGGAATGTTTTGCCGACAACCTCCGGACTGTGTACTCCCCGGTGACTGATAGGGATGAGGAAGATTCTCGCCTTCTCCTGAGGGACATTGCTTTGCCCGGCCTTTCCGCCGAGGACCGTGAGCAGCTGGATGCTCCCTTGTCGGTAGATGAAATCGCGACTGCGATTCGGTCCCTTCGCTCGGGCAAGGCCATGGGTCCCAACGGTCTACCTATCGAATTATATAAGTTGCGCCCGGATAAACTAGCGCCCTTCCTCCGTCGTATGTTTCAGGAGTCCCTCGAGGCCGGTTCCCTTCCGGTCGACCAGCGACTGGCCACGATAGTCGTGATCCCCAAGGACGGTAAGCCACGGGACCGCTGTGCCTCTTACAGGCCTATCTCACTGCTAAATGCAGAGCCTAAAATCCTGGCTAAAGTCCTTGCCAATCGCTTGTTGAGCGTCATCTGCGATCTGATTCATCCTGATCAATGCGGCTTCATCCCACATCGCAACACCGCCCTCAACTTGCGGCGTCTCCATGGCGCCCTCGCCAGGGCAGAGTACCTCTCCGAACCGGCCGTGCTGGTTTCTTTAGATGCCACGATGGCCTTTGACACCATCGAGTGGCCATTCCTCTGGGCGGTTTTGACCAAATTCGGCTTTGGGGAGGGATTTCTTGGCTGGGTGAAGCTTCTCTACACGGGACCCATGGCTCAGGTGGTGGTTAATGGGCGGGTCTCTCGGCCCTTCGCTCTTGGTAGGGGTACGAGGCAGGGGTGCCCGTTGTCCCCTCAGCTCTTTGCTCTCGCCCTGGAGCCACTCGCCGCTTGGCTCCGCTGGGAGCCCTCGATCAGGGGGATCCGGTGGGCCCCGGGCTTTGAGGATCGGGTCTCGTTATATGCTGACGATATCCTCCTGTATCTTACCTCGCCGCGGCAGTCGCTTAACGTTCTCTTCGATGTTCTGACTTCCTACGGGAGAAATTCGGGTCTCACGATTAACTGGTCTAAATCCTGTGTCTATCCTATCTCCGGTGGCCCCCCTCTCCTGCCGCCTCGGCTTCCGATCCAAATATCTCTGTCCGGCTTTAAATACCTGGGGATACACATCTCGTTGGACCCGGTAGCTCGCTATGAGCACAATCTCCTGCTTCCACTTCGGCGTTTGAGGGAAGACACGGCTCGGTGGTGTAGGCTGCCCCTGTCCCCACTGGGTCGGGCCGCATTGTTTAAAATGATGTCCCTTCCCAGGTTCCTCTATGCACTTCAGAACTCCTTCGACATCATTCCAGTGGCCTACTTTCGGGAAGTAGAGAGCCTGCAGAGGAGACTGGTGTGGGACGGACGGGCGCGTATCGCCCTGGCCAAACTCACTCTCCCCTGGTACGACGGGGGCATCGCGCTTCCCGATATTCGCAGGTATTATTGGGCCTCACAGCTATCAGCCATTAACCACGCCACGTATGCGCCTGGCTTGAACCCGGCGTATGAGATGGATAAATTCCTGCTTCCCGGCGGTAACTATAACAGGGCGCTTTACTCCCGCTCGGCTGGACGGACCCTGACGGGCCCCACTAAGATCGCGGTACGGATTTGGAAGGCGGCCAATGTAGCCATGGGCTGGAGTGAGCGACTAACATGCGCTACTCCTTTATTTGCCTCCGACCGACTGGGAAGCCTCTGGACAACGAAGGGGTTTGACCGTTGGGACACGATTGGCATCAGTAGAGTGGGAGACTTATGGATGAAGGGGGCGGTTAAGACCTTCGCGGCGCTCCAGAGCGAATACGAACTCACGGAAAAGGAGTTTTTCCGATACGCCCAGGTTCGGCACGCCCTGCTCTCTGTCTTTGGGGAGGGGACCAAGATCCCGGCCTCTTCGCCCCTCGAGGACCGCATACTTGATGGTCATGTTCCCGACAGTACTATCTCCTTAATCTATAAAAAACTCATTAATAATCGGGCTGACCTATTGGTGCGCCTTCGGGAGACGTGGACGGGGGACGGGGTGGAATTAGACGACGAGGACTGGCAGTCCGCACTATCATCCCCCAAGGAAGTTGCCATTCCAGCCCGCCTCCGCCTGGTTCAGCTAAAGATTCTCCACCGGGTGTATGTTACGGGCCCCCGTCTGGTCTCGATGGGATTCTCGGAGGATGGGCTCTGCAGGCGGGGGTGTGGGCTCAGTGCCACCTTTCTTCATATCCTTTGGGAGTGCCGGGAAGTGGCTGAATACTGGCGTCGGGTTCATGGGGTCATGGGACAAGTCACCGGGGTGGCGCTGCTGCCGGAGGTGCGTCGCTGTGTCTTGAATGTGTGGGAGCCCAATGATTATAACGCGGCGCAGACTCGGTGGGCGGTCCTGGGCTACATGATTGCCAAGAGGGATATAGCGCAGCTTTGGGGCTCCCAGCGGCCACCCACCGTGTCAGTATGGAAGGAAAACATGGACTGGTGTATGTTCAGGGAGAAGACTGTATATGTGGCCCGCGGTAAACCCGGGGCATGGGGTAGAATTTGGGGGCAATGGAACGTATATCGTGGGGGTATCTGTACGCCCCCCCTAGTGGACACCGATATTGCTTTGTCCCCCTGACCCTTGATGGTTCCTCGCAACTGATTGTGATAATCGAATATAGATGTTCCTTTCCCGTTACCCCCCCCCGATCTTTCAGTACTCCCTCCTGTTGATAGTTAATTGAAGTCTTGGAGTAAAAGTCCCCTGGATGTAGCCTGACCCACGTTTTCTGTCCGTATGCCTCGCCTTTTGTTTCTTGTTGATTATTTATGTTAACTGTATGTCTCCTGCCTCTCTCGAGCTATCCTGTGCCATTTACGGGGCTGGGCCCCAGGTTTCGCCTACTGCCTTGACTAATTTACGATCCTTTCTGAATCTAGCGGCCGGCCCTGGTGGTTGTAGGCCCATGCCTGTAACTGATTTATTGTCTCAATAAAATTTTTGAAAAAAAAAAAAAAAAAAAAAAAAAAAAGAAGTGAGAGTGACGAAGACGCCAACCAATTGTAAGTAATGGGTGGACTCTAAGCCCTTTTTCAGTTTGTTTAAGATACATTAGATCTGGAAGAGACAGCGCATGTGCGCTGCCTCAGGAGATACCTAAAAAACAACAAAAGGTGATTGAGGCAGACTGAAGTGTCTAAGGCACAACACTGGTGGAGGGACATAGCAGGGCCCAGTGAGATCATCTTTAACAGAACATAGGTAAGAGCATCCCCTTGGGCAAAGGAATGCATTTTTCAAGGGCACAAGAGCAAGATGCGATTTTGTATGGGTAAAATGAAACGTCGTAGCTAACTGAGTTCGTAGCATTTCTCATTTACTTCACAAATGTAGGTGTTCGGGTTTCATTTCTGCTGTATTTTCATAAAATGCCCTTGTTCACTGCTATAGCCACTGGTATTTAAATCAATAGTTTCACAAAGCCTGGAAAAACTCTTTATTCAGGAGAAGACTGATTCTTTTCCAGGACCACAGACCCACGCCTCTAAAAAACAAGCATTGGCATAGCCAATAGGTCTTGCCTTTGGGACCTTATAAGTATTTAGCCATGCAGCACATTATCCTGGGTCAAGATCTCCGATGAAGGACAAAGAGGTAATGCTCAGATTTAACTTAGTTATTCCTAGTCTTCTGAAGATCGCCAATATTTAATTTGACTGAAATAACCAGGCATGGGTTCCATGGAACACTACGTGTATAAGGACACTCAGGGCCCGATTCACAGAACTAACTTAAGACAAAATCCTAAACTTACTACCATTTTGGTATTCACAGAAGGCACTTACTCATTTCGGTATTCACAGAAGGCACTTACTCATTTCGGTATTCACAGGAGTTAGGAGTCCTAAGTTTAGGACTCCTAAATGCCTTCTGTGAATACCGAAAGCCTTAAAATTTGGATTTTTCTCAGTTTAGTAGTAGTATAGTTAGGACTCCTAAGTTTAGGACTCCTAAATGCCTTCTGTGAATACCGAAAGTCTTAAAATAAGGATTTTTCTCAATTTAGTAGTAGTAAAGTTAGGACTCCTAACTTTAGGACTCCTAAATGCCTTCTGTGAATACCGAAAGCCTTAAAATTAGGATTTTTCTCAGTTTAGTAGTAGTATAGTTAGGACTCCTAAGTTTAAGACTCCTAAACTGAGAAAAATCCTAATTTTAAGACTTTCGGTATTCACAGAAGGCATTTAGGAGTCCTAAACTTAGGACTCCTAACTTCTGTGAATACCGAAATGAGTAAGTGTTTTCTGTGAATACCAAAATGAGTAAGTACCTTCTGTGAATACGAAAATGGTAGTAAGTTTAGGATTTTGTCTTAAGTTAGTTCTGTGAATCAGGCCCTCAATGTACAATTACTGAGTCATATCAGAAAGACTGTGTGTCACTCAGAGTCTGGTGAGATGCTAAACGTTACTGTGCAAAGAGCCGATGGTTGCAGAAAAGGAGTGGTCATTTTGGGAGTACTTACCACACACAGCCAAGCGTAACTTCTTTCTGGGTAATCATTCTGAAAATGAATCCCTTCCTCTCCTAAACGTCCGGCCTTTGGTGGAAGACCTCTTCCTGGGCAAAACACTACTCATCATTGGCCTCCAAAAAGACACCAATCAAAGTCATTCTTTAAGCGGAACATGACTAATCACCAACCAAACATATTTTAAGCACATCTTCCTACATTGAAAGAACTGCATTGTTTCTCTTTCCCCTGTGAGAACCAGTTCAAATCCTGCTGTGTGATAAGGTACGCAACCAAATAACTTCCATGCCAGTACAATCTGCCACTTCTGTGGCACCAGAACTAACAGGAGTTCCTTTCTGGCTTCACAAGAAATTCAGAAGACTTAAAGAATGACCTTAGCAAGAGGCATTCTCTGCACAGAAAGGCCATGGAGCAAACTTCCTAAGCAAGTTAGACTTGCTCCTTTGCAGATGCAATTAGGGAAAGGTCTAATACCCCCCTTCTTCAAACTGTGTACAATCTAAGACTGCATACCTTCCCTCCCTCTACCTCACTGGACTGCTGTGTTGCCTTTCTTCTATTTATTCATACTTCTTGTCCTGAGTTCTCATTGTAAACATACTTGCATGTATTTGTATTGTCACAAGTCTAGCAGCTGGATCCTTACATGAGACCACGTACAGCTATTAGCTTCCTTTGGAGGGTAGGTTGAAGCTTTACAAGAACTACAAAAACAAATTACCAAGATCCCGCAGAGGCTAATAATCGATATGTCCTTTTCCCCACCCCTTCACCTGACGTGGTATGCTGGAGAGTCATTCCCAACAGGAGGAGACCCTACTGGCCAGTAGGTAACTTTCTATCGCATACAACACCCAAACAGAGATTGAAACAAACGTCTACCATCTTGTCATACTTCACTCGCTTTAGTTAAAGGGTATGAGCAACAGCACTGCTGATGTTAGATTCGACACGGTGATGGTAAAAACTTCGCTTGAAACCGGCACAGACTTTTCCAATTACAAACAGCAAAATATGAAAAATGTATGCAAACTCGGCTTCACTTTCTTGCCGAGCAAAAAACACGCCTGCAACACTGCCCGCCCATACTGTATGTTCTACAACTGAAGACCAACTGTGTCTAAACACAAAAGGTTGACAGTTCATTAGTAAAGCTCTTCAGCATTAAAATAAGTCCTATTGTTAGAGGGCACACTATCAATGTAGACAAAATATACATTTTGATAATCCCCTCTCAAAAATGTATTCCATCCACATAGTCAAGAAACCAAACACTGCATGCAGAAGTGTGTGAGGTACAGTATCCAAATAGTCAACCCATGAAAACAAAGCCATTGTCTTCGCTAATGACAGCACTCAAAATGTCTTCACTTAAGAGCTTTTGAAGTAGTCAACTTTAAGACCTCGCAGGGACAGCTTCAGAGGCTCTGGGGATGTACTAACAGTCAAAAAGACCTAGTGCACAGCAAGCCCTGTCAGCACCTACGTAGTGGCGTCAACACTATATTCACAAGCTAGAACGGCGAGCCAGGCCGAGGGGGAATTAGCCCACCAGGTCTCCATACTATGGTAAGAAATGGTCAAGAGCTGACCTCTTATACACTGCACAAAATCCTAAATAAGGTCATCAAGAAATCATGATTGCGTAACACGAGATTTAGATTCTGTGCATTTAATAAGACGCCATTAAAAAGGTTAATAAAAAAACTGGAATCTTATCAAACGGCATGTGTCCATTAAAGACTGGTAAATCAGACGGACTCTGCTCCAGCCCTACTGGGCACAACGTTACTTATGCCACTGGGGAAAAACTGGATCCAGGGGACACTTTATCCCCTAAAATCACTAGAGACATCCATCCGTCGAATCGGTTCACAAGGAAAAAAGATAGGCAACTTCAAGCCGAAAGTGGTGTTCTGGATAAAAACGATGATTAGGTTGCTAGATTTCTATAATTATATACACATGTTGCAGGTGGGTGCATATGACAGACTCTGCAGGAGGCTTCCTGAAAGACAATGGCTTGTAGTCTACCACTAACTGCTAAGAAAGGAAGCTAAAAGTGGTGGACTCAATGCATTTACAAAAGAAAGGAGCTATGAAACAAGCATCTCCAAGCCAGACACCAGATTTTCAGGGAGCGGATCCGGCCAGTGAGTTGGAAGGCATGGGAGGGGGCTGATCGTGAATTATCATCCAGGCAGTCGACTTGCTGGCTCTCTGGTTATCTTCCACTTCGGGAGGGGATTTATTGAAAAGAAAAAACAACTGTACTAGTGCAAGGGCTAGCTAATCCATTCTCTTCCCGAAGGACAAGATATTGTTTCTTTAAAATGTCAGAGCTATAGCAAGAACAACATACGAAAAAGAGGAACCTTCAGAAAAAAATACATAAATCAGTCTTGACCCTGCACCCCAATGGCAACAGTCCAGCCCGAACTGCCCGGCCAGGTCCTCCCTGCTCTGGAAACAAGAATCCTAGGACCAGTTTCAGGCTTTCAGCCCTCATCAGCCAGGATAGCTTGACTCCAGTGGCATGGAGAGCACAGGACCCACATCTGGGCATACCGGTTCCACTCAGGGTGACAAATGCAAAAATAACAATTTATGGACAGAATGCAGAACAATGTCATACATTCACCCCAGTACTGAGATCTGGGCCTAAATCTATCGTTTTTTTGCTCACCATGCCATTCCAGTTTGGACCCAGCCATATGTAAATCAGTCTTGGCCCTGCGCCCCAATGGCAACACTCCAGCCCGAATTGCCAGGCCAGGTCCTCCCTAGACTGGAAACAAGCATCCTAGGACCGGTTTCGGGCTTTTAGCCCTCATCAGCCAGGATAGCTTGACTCCAGTGGCATGGAGAGCACGGGACCCACGTCTGGGCATATCCGACCCACTCGGGGTGACAAATGCAAAAAGAACAATTGATGGACAGAATGCAGAACAATGTCATACATTCACCCCAGTACAGAGATCTGGGCCTACATCCATCGTTTTTTTCCTCACCATACCATTCCAGTTTGGACCCAGCCGTATGCAAATCAGTCTTGACCCTACGCCCCAATGGCAACAGTCCAGCCCGAACTGCCAGACCAGGCCCTCCCTGGACTGGAAAATAGCATCCCAGGAAAAGTTTCGGGATTTCAGCCCTCATCAGCCAGGATAGCTTGACTCCAGTGGCATGGAGAGCACGGGACCCACGTCTGGGCATACCCGTCCCACTCAGGGTGACAAATGCATAAAGAACAATTGATGGACAGAATGCAGAACAATGTCATACATTCACCCCAGTACAGAGATTTGGGCCTAATTCCATCGTTTTTTTGATCACCATGCCATTCCAGTTTGGACCCAGCCATACGCAAATCAGTCTTGACCCTGCGCCCCAATGGCAACACTCCAGCCCGAACTGCTAGGCCAGGTCCTCCCTGGACTGGAAACAAGCATCCAGGAGCAGTTTCGGGCTTTAAGCCCTCATCAGCCAGGATAGCTTTACTCCAGTGGCATGGAGAGCACAGGACCCACGTCTGGGCATACCTGTCCCACTCAGGGTGACAAATCCATAAAGAATAATTGATGGACAGAATGCAGAACAATGTCATACATTCACCCCAGTGCAGAGATCTGGGCCTAAATCCATCGTTTTTTTGCTCACCGTGGCATTCCAGTTTGGACCCAGCCATATGCAAATCAGTCTTCACCCTGCGCCCCATTGACAACAGTCCAGCCCGAACTGCCAGGCCAGGTCCTCCCTGGACTGGAAACAAGCGTCCCAGGACCAGTTTCGGGCTTTCCGCCCTCATCAGCAAGGATAGCTTGACTCCAGTGGCATGGAGAGCACGGGATCCATGTCTGGGGATACCCGTCCCACTCGGGTGACAAATGCAAAAAGAACAATTGATGGACAGAATGCAGAACAATGTCATACATTAAGAGCAGTACAGAGATCTGGGCTTAAATCCATCGTTTTTTTGCTCACAATGCCTTTCCAGTTTGGACCCAGCCATGTACAAATCAGTCTTGACCCTGCGCCCCAATGGCAACAGTCCAGCCCGAACTGCCAGGCCATGTCCTCCCTGGACTGTAAACAAGCCTCATAGTACCAGTTTTGGGCTTTCAGCCCTCCTCAGCCAAGATTGCTTGACTCCAGTTGCATGGAGAGCACGGGACCCACGTCTGGGCATACCCATCCCACTCGGGGTGACAAATGCAAAAATAACTATTGATGGACAGAATGCAGAACAATGTCATACATTCACCCCAGTACAGAGATCTTGGCCTAAATCCATCGTTTTTTTGCTCACCATGCCATTCCAGTTTGGACCCAGCCATATGGAAATCAGTCTTGACCCTGCACCCCAATGGCAACAGTCCAGCCCAAACTGCCAGGCCAGGTCCTCCCTGGACTGGAAACAAGCATCCTAGGACCAGTTTCAGGCTTTCATCCCTCCTCAGCCAGGATAGCTTGACTCCAGTGGCATGGAGAGAATGGGACCCACGTCTGGGCATACCCATCCCACTCGGGGTGACAAATGCAAAAAGAACAACTGATGGACAGAATGCAGAACAATGTCATACATTCACCCCAGAACTGAGATCTGGGCCTAAATCTATCGTTTTTTTGCTCACCATGCCATTCCAGTTTGGACCCAGCCATATGCAAATCAGTCTTGACCCTGCGCCCCAATGGCAACAGACCAGCCCGAACTGCCATGCCATGTTCTCCCTGGACTGGAAACAAGCATCCTACGACCAGTTTCAGGCTTTCAGCCCTCATCAGCCAGAATGGCTTGACTCCAGTGGCATGGAGCACGGGACCCACATCTGGGCATACCCGTCCCACTCGGGATGACAAATGCAAAAAGATGATTGATGGACAGAATGCAGAACAATGTCATACATTCACCCCAGTACAGAGATATGGGTCTAAATCCATAGTTTTTTTGCTCACCATGCCATTCCAGTTTGGACCCAGCCATATGCAAATCAGTATTGACCCTGCGCCCTAATGGCAACAGTGCAGCCCGAACTGCCAGACCAGGTCCTCCCTGGACTGGAAATCAGCATCCCAGGACCAGTTTCGGGCTTTCAGCCCTCATCAGCCTGGATAGCTTGACTCCAGTGGCATGGAGAGCACGGGACCCACGTCTGGGCATACCCGTCCCACTCGGGGTGACAAATGCAAAAAGAACAATTGATGGACAGAATGCAGAACAATGGCATACATTCACCCAAGTACAGAGATCTGGGCCTAAATCCATCGTTTTTTTGCTCACCATGCCATTCCAGTTTGGTCCCAGCCATATGCAAATCAGTCTTGACCCTGCGCCCCAATGGCAACAGTCCAGCCCGAGCTGCCAGGCCATGTCCTCCCTGGACTGGAAACAAGCATCCTACGACCAGTTTCTGGCTTTTAGCCCTCATCAGCCAGGATAGCTTGACTCTAGTGGCATGGAGAGCACGGGACCCACGTCTGGGAATACCCGTCCCACTCGGGGTGATAAATGCAAAAAGAATAATTGATGGACAGAATGCAGAACAGTGTCATACATTCACCCCAGTACAGAGATCTGGGCCTAAATCCATAGTTTTTTTGCTCACCATGCCATTCCAGTTTGGACCCAGCCATATGCAAATCAGTCTTTACCCTGCGCCCCAGTGGCAACAGTCCAGCACGAACTGCCAGGCCAGGTCCTCCATGGACTGGAAACCAGCATCCCAGGACCAGTTTCGGGATTTCAGCGCTCATCAGCCAGGATAGCTTGACTCCAGTGACATGAAGAGCACGGGACCTACGTCTGGGCATACCCATCCCTCTCGGGGTGACAAATGCAAAAAGAACAATTGATGGACAGAATGCAGAACAATGTCATACATTCACCCCAGTGCAGAGATCTGGGCCTAAATCCATCGTTTTTTTGCTCACCGTGGCATTCCAGTTTGGACCCAGCCATATGCAAATCAGTCTTCACCCTGCGCCCCATTGGCAACAGTCCAGCCCGAACTGCCAGGCCAGGTCCTCCCTGGACTGGAAACAAGCGTCCCAGGACCAGTTTCGGGCTTTCCGCCCTCATCAGCAAGGATAGCTTGACTCCAGTGGCATGGAGAGCACGGGATCCATGTCTGGGGATACCCGTCCCACTCGGGTGACAAATGCAAAAAGAACAATTGATGGACAGAATGCAGAACAATGTCATACATTAAGAGCAGTACAGAGATCTGGGCTTAAATCCATCGTTTTTTTGCTCACAATGCCTTTCCAGTTTGGACCCAGCCATGTACAAATCAGTCTTGACCCTGCGCCCCAATGGCAACAGTCCAGCCCGAACTGCCAGGCCATGTCCTCCCTGGACTGTAAACAAGCCTCATAGTACCAGTTTTGGGCTTTCAGCCCTCCTCAGCCAAGATTGCTTGACTCCAGTTGCATGGAGAGCACGGGACCCACGTCTGGGCATACCCATCCCACTCGGGGTGACAAATGCAAAAATAACTATTGATGGACAGAATGCAGAACAATGTCATACATTCACCCCAGTACAGAGATCTTGGCCTAAATCCATCGTTTTTTTGCTCACCATGCCATTCCAGTTTGGACCCAGCCATATGGAAATCAGTCTTGACCCTGCACCCCAATGGCAACAGTCCAGCCCAAACTGCCAGGCCAGGTCCTCCCTGGACTGGAAACAAGCATCCTAGGACCAGTTTCAGGCTTTCATCCCTCCTCAGCCAGGATAGCTTGACTCCAGTGGCATGGAGAGAATGGGACCCACGTCTGGGCATACCCATCCCACTCGGGGTGACAAATGCAAAAAGAACAACTGATGGACAGAATGCAGAACAATGTCATACATTCACCCCAGAACTGAGATCTGGGCCTAAATCTATCGTTTTTTTGCTCACCATGCCATTCCAGTTTGGACCCAGCCATATGCAAATCAGTCTTGACCCTGCGCCCCAATGGCAACAGACCAGCCCGAACTGCCATGCCATGTTCTCCCTGGACTGGAAACAAGCATCCTACGACCAGTTTCAGGCTTTCAGCCCTCATCAGCCAGAATGGCTTGACTCCAGTGGCATGGAGCACGGGACCCACATCTGGGCATACCCGTCCCACTCGGGATGACAAATGCAAAAAGATGATTGATGGACAGAATGCAGAACAATGTCATACATTCACCCCAGTACAGAGATATGGGTCTAAATCCATAGTTTTTTTGCTCACCATGCCATTCCAGTTTGGACCCAGCCATATGCAAATCAGTATTGACCCTGCGCCCTAATGGCAACAGTGCAGCCCGAACTGCCAGACCAGGTCCTCCCTGGACTGGAAATCAGCATCCCAGGACCAGTTTCGGGCTTTCAGCCCTCATCAGCCTGGATAGCTTGACTCCAGTGGCATGGAGAGCACGGGACCCACGTCTGGGCATACCCGTCCCACTCGGGGTGACAAATGCAAAAAGAACAATTGATGGACAGAATGCAGAACAATGGCATACATTCACCCAAGTACAGAGATCTGGGCCTAAATCCATCGTTTTTTTGCTCACCATGCCATTCCAGTTTGGTCCCAGCCATATGCAAATCAGTCTTGACCCTGCGCCCCAATGGCAACAGTCCAGCCCGAGCTGCCAGGCCATGTCCTCCCTGGACTGGAAACAAGCATCCTACGACCAGTTTCTGGCTTTTAGCCCTCATCAGCCAGGATAGCTTGACTCTAGTGGCATGGAGAGCACGGGACCCACGTCTGGGAATACCCGTCCCACTCGGGGTGATAAATGCAAAAAGAATAATTGATGGACAGAATGCAGAACAGTGTCATACATTCACCCCAGTACAGAGATCTGGGCCTAAATCCATAGTTTTTTTGCTCACCATGCCATTCCAGTTTGGACCCAGCCATATGCAAATCAGTCTTTACCCTGCGCCCCAGTGGCAACAGTCCAGCACGAACTGCCAGGCCAGGTCCTCCATGGACTGGAAACCAGCATCCCAGGACCAGTTTCGGGATTTCAGCGCTCATCAGCCAGGATAGCTTGACTCCAGTGACATGAAGAGCACGGGACCTACGTCTGGGCATACCCATCCCTCTCGGGGTGACAAATGCAAAAAGAACAATTGATGGACAGAATGCAGAACAATGTCATACATTCAGAGCAGTACAGAGATCTGGGCTTAAATCCATCGTTTTTTTGCTCACAATGCCATTCCAGTTTGGACCCAGCCATATGCAAATCAGTCTTGACCCTGCACCCCAAAGGAAAAACACTCCAGCCCGAATTGCCAGGCCAGGTCCTCCCTGGACTGGAAACAAGCATCCTATGACCAGTTTCGGGCTTTTAGCCCTCATCAGCCAGGATAGCTTGACTCCAGTGGCATGGAGAGCACAGGATCCACGTCTGGGCATACCCGTCCCACTCGGGGTGATAAATGCAAAAAGAATAATTGATGGACAGAATGCAGAACAGTGTCATGCATTCACCCCAGTACAGATATCTGGGCCTTAATCCATAGTTTTTTTGCTCACCATGCCATTCCAGTTTGGACCCAGCCATATGCAAATCAGTCTTGACCCTGCACCCCAATGGGACAGTCCAACCCGAACTGCCAGGCCAGGTCCTCCCTGGACTGGAAACAAGCATCCTAGGACCAGTTTCGGGGTTTCAGCCCTCATCAGCCAGGATAGCTTGACTCCAGTGGCATGGAGAGCACGGGACCCACATCTGGGCATACCCGTCCCACTCAGGGTGACAAATGCAAAAAGAACTATTGATGGACAGAATGCAGAACAATGTCATACATTCACCCCAGTACAGAGATCTTGGCCTAAAGCCATCGTTTTTTTGCTCACCATGCCATTCCAGTTTGGACCCAGCCATATGCAAATCAGTCTTGACCCTGCACCCCAATGGCAATAGTCCAGCCAAAACTGCCAGGCCACGTCCTCCCTGGACTGGAAACAAGCATCCTAGGACCAGTTTCGGGATTTTAGCCCTCATCAGCCAGGATAGCTTGACTCCAGTGGCATGGAGAGCCCAGGACCCACGTCTAGGCATACCCGTCCCACTCGGGGTGATAAATGCAAAAAGAATAATTGATGGACAGAATGTAGAACAGTGTCATGCATTTGTATTTGTATTTGTAATTAGATTTATAAGGCGCGCAGCTACCCACAAGGGGTCTCCCGGCGCCAGTAGAATAAGGATTACGCATAGAGTTGTTAATGGGAGAAGAGCCAGGTTTTAAGGTCTTTGCGGAATTTTAACAAAGATGGTTCATGTTTGAGCATGGTCGGAAGAGAATTCCACAGCTTAGGCGCAGCGACGGAGAAGGAGCGTCCGCCCATTCTCGTCAGTTTAAAACGTGGGATCTGGAAGTTGCCTTGGGTGGATGACCTGAGGGAACGGGAAGGGGAGTATTGTTGAACCAGGGCCCTCAGGTAGCCGGGAGCTGAGCCATGCTTGATTTTGTGCAAAAGGCAAAGGGCCTTGAATTTAACGCGGCTGGCAACATGGAGCCAATGGAGATCTTTCAGAAAAGGGGAGATGGAAGATCGCCACGGGACCTTAAAGAGGAGACGGGCAGCAGAATTCTGAACGAGCTGAAGTTTCCTCTGAAGCTCCAGAGTGGCTCCCAGGTACAACACGTTGCCGTAGTCCAGGCGAGAGGTGACTAAGGCCTGGACCACTGAGCGTCTGGTAGAGGGTGGAAGTATCCATAGGATTTTGCGAAGCCACCCTAAGATGGAAAAACAGGTGGCTGCCACTTTAACCACTTGATGTCGCATGGAAAGTGAGTCATCCAGGATAACACCAAGATTACGAACCTGGGAGACTGGGATGGGTAGAGGGCCCATTTCTGATGGCCAATGATCAGAACTCCAGAGATGCTTTTGCTTGCCCAGAATAAGCACCTCCGTCTTATCTCCGTTAAGTTTCAGAAGGTTAGCCTGCATCCACTCTGCTACTCGGCTGAGGCCAACTTTAAGGGCAGATGGAGAATTTGCAGCAGCCGAGGAGAGGGAGAAAAGGATCTGAGTATCATCGGCGTATGAGTAAAGGGAAAGACCAGCGTCTTCCACGATGGTAGCTAGGGGTCTTACGTAGATATTAAAGAGCGTTGGGCTCAGTGAGGACCCCTGCGGGACACCATACGCGGATGAGCGGACGGAGGAGGAGGAGCCGGAGGAAACCACCTGGAAAGTACGTTGATTTAAGAAGGAGGCCAACCAGGCAAGAGCGGGGCCCAACACTCCCGCCGATCTTAGGGCATTCAGAAGGATGGAATGAGAGACCGTATCGAATGCGGCGCTTAAATCTAAAAGAATAAGCGCCATGGTCTCTCCATGATCAAGGCGGGAGCGTAGGTTCTCGGTGACCCCCAGAAGAGTGGTTTCGGTGGAGAAATGGGAGCGGAAACCCGATTGGGATGGATGAAGAAAGCCTGAGGTCTCCACGTGAGATGTGAGGTGAATGTTGACATGCCTTTCCAGGATTTTTGAGAATAAGGGCAGCAGAGAAATAGGTCTAAAGTTGGCCAGTATCTTAGGGTCTGCACCAGATTTTTTTAACAGTGGCACTACAAGGGCCCTTTTCCATTCCTCAGGAACAGTGGATTCGCGCAGGGAGGAGTTCAGAAGTGTCTGAATGATAAGGAGAGCATCAGGAGAAAGCAAGCGGAGAGTGTTCATAGGAATCGGGTCAAGGGGAGAACCTGAATTGACCCTCATTAAGCAGGCAGACAGCGTGTTGGAATTTAGCAGGGGCCATTCTGAAATCAGAACTGCTTGGGATTGCGAGCTTAATGAGTCCGAGGTAGGAAGGTCAGGAAGGGGTTTGTGAGGGGGTATAGGGGGAGCGCGCGAAAAAGCAGTGTAGATGGTTTCCACTTTTGATATAAAAAAGTCGGCGATTTCATTGCATTCTGCTTCCCCTAACACAGGTGGAGTAGGAGCTGTCTTAGAGCCTGCTAACTTTTTGACCATGGAAAAGAGAGCTTTAGGGCGGTTGATGGCTTTTTCAATTGACTCAGAGACGAACCGGGCTCTGGCCTTTCGGCAGGCTTGGTGGTAAAGCTTAAGTGCTGAACGGTAAATCAGTCTGTCGTTCAGGGCATAAGTTTTCCTCCAGGATCTCTCTAAATGTTTACATTTAGATTTGGAGACCTTCAATTCATCTGTGAACCAAGGGGCAGGGGCGTGATGAGGGGTCTGTAGACTTGGGCGCAGCGGTAAGTGAAGGTTAATATTGGAGGTTAACCACTTGGACACTTCCTGAGCCAGAGAGGTGCACCCAAGATTGATGTCAGGGCAGGAATCCATGAGAGAGGCATTGAAGGCTGGAATATTCAGCTTGGACCAGGGTCTGTAGTTGTTCCTAAAGCCAGGAAGAGATGTGCATCTTTTAGTGTCAACAGGCAGAGTGAAATGTATAGCAAAATGATCGGACCAGTCTAAAGGAAGAGCTGGGGAAGAGCAGTCGAACAGAATGTTTGAAAGGACAGGATCAAGTAAATGCCCTGCCTGATGGGTGGGGCCGCTGTTACGAAGTATAAGATTGATAGCCTCGCAGTCGGAAAGAAACATTTTGCTAGATGCGTTCTGTGTGTCTTCTAGGTGGAGATTGAGGTCTCCTACGATGGTAAAGTTTGCTGCCTTCATGGCAAAAGGAGCCACCAGCTCAGCAAAACAGGTAAGCCACTGTGTAGACTGATCGGGGGGACGGTAAATTAGGATGCCCGACAACGTTAATTGGGGGGAAACTGCTAATTTAAACAGGGCAGCTTCGCAGTTAGGAAAAGGGACAGCATCCAAAGAACAGGCGTGAATGTCTTTGAAAATAATCGCGATCCCGCCACCTTTTCCCGTGCTTCTATCGAGCCTGACTATTACATATCCCGGTGGTAAAGCACTAGCTACGTCAGGGCCAGAGCCAGTGTGCAACCACGTTTCCGTAAGGAACAGGGCGTCTGGTTTGGTGGAGGATAATAAGTCAAATATATGGTAACGATTTTTGGGCAGAGATCTGCAATTAATGTTCCAGAACTGGAAGGAAGAACTTAAAGGCACGGCTAGAGCGGAGTGTTCAGAATAGGAAAAGCAGCAGTTAGAGCATCTTTGAAACAATTGCAGCGAGCAATCCAGCTGTGTGCAAGAGGAAAGGGTAGTATTTAAGCGGCGGAGCTCCTTAGAAGTGTAAGTGAGAGGGCTGAGGCGTAGCTGATCGGGTTGGGCATGGTGCTGGGCAGCTGGGCGCCTCAGGGCGCGGACGGGCGCAGACGGGCTTGCCTTTGGCGCGCCTTTGGCGCGCCGCCGGCGCGCCCGCTGCGCCCGCCCGCTGCGCGGACGGGAAATGGTGTGCTTTACATAGTGAGAGGGGAGGGCGGCACTCATCACACCACAGGTGCGGTCAGCGAATGAACGAGCCCCCAGCGTCAGCAAGCCCTGCCTCCAACGCATCCGATGCTAGTGGACTGTGTGAGCAGCGTCCAATCGGTGCGGTGAGACATGGTGAGTGCGAGTCAGTGTTGTAGCAGCTCAGCATTCAATTTACAAAGTGACAGTGCGCAAAAAATAATATTTTAAAAAATTGCTGCCTAACAAACCTCCGGCTTCCGCCTCAGAGGAGCAGTAATCTTAATCTAACGCGAGCAGGGAGGCGGGATGTTTAAATAAGGAAATGGCCGGCACTCGTCACACCACAGGTGCGGTCAGTGAATGAACGAGCCCCCAGCGTCAGCAAGCCCTGCCTCCAACGCATCCGATGCTAGTGAGCTGTGTGAGCAGCGTCCAATCGGTGCGGTGAGACAGGGTGAGTGCGAGTCAGTGTTGTAGCAGCTCAGCATTCAATTTACAAAGTGACAGTGCGCAAAAAATAATATTTTAAAAAATTGCTGCCTAACAAACCTCCGGCTTCCGCCTCAGAGGAGCAGTAATCTTAATCTAGCAATCTTAATCTTAAATGCATTCAGCCCAGAACAGAGATCTGGGCCTAAATCCATAGTTTTTTTGCTCACCATGCCATTCAGGTTTGGACCCAGCCATATGCAAATCAGTCTTTACCCTGCGCCCCAGTGGCAACAGTCCAGCCCTAACTGCCAGGCCAGGTCCTCCCTGGACTGGAAACAAGCATCCTAGGACCAGTTTCTGGTTTTCAGCCCTCATCAGCCAGGATAGCTTGACTCCAGTGGCATGGAGAGCACGGGACCCACGTCTGGCCATTCCCGTCCCACTCGGGGTGATAAATGCAAAAAGAACAATTGATGGACAGAATGCAGAACAATGGCATACATTCACCCCAGTACAGAGATCTGGGCCTAAATCCATCATTTTTTTGCTCACCATGCCATTCCAGTTTGGTCCCAGCCATATGCAAATCAGTCTTTACCCTGCGCCCCAATGGCAACAGTCCAGCCCGAGCTGCCAGGCCATGTCCTCCCTGGACTGGAAAAAAGTTTTCTACGACCAGTTTCGGGCTTTTAGCCCTCATCAGCCAGGATAGCTTGACTCTAGTGGCATGGAGAGCACGGGACCCACGTCTGGGCATACCCGTCCCACTCAGGGTGACAAACACAAAAAGAACAATTGATGGACAGAATGCAGAAGAATGGCATACATTCACCCCAGTACAGAGATCTGGGCCTAAATCCATTGTTTTTTTGCTCAGCATGCCATTCCAGTTTGGACCCAGCCATATGCAAATCAGTCTTGACCCTGCGCCCTAATGGCAACAGTCCAGCCCTAACTGCCAGGCCAGGTCCTCCCTGGACTGGAAACAAGCATCCTAGGGCCAGTTTCGGGCTCTCAGCCCTCATCAGCCAGGATAGCTTGACTCCAGTTGCATGGAGAGCACGGGACCCACGTCTGGGCATACCCATCCCACTCGGGGTGACAAATGCAAAAAGAACAATTGATGGATAGAATGCAGAACAATGTCATACATTCACCCCAGTACAGAGATCTGGGCCTAAATCCATCGTTTTTTTGCTCACCATGCCATTCCAGTTTGGACCCAGCCATATGCAAATCAGTCTTGACCCTGCGCCCCAATGGCAACAGTCCAGCCCGAACTGCCAGGCCAGTGGATCCCTTGCTCACTTTGCCACTTTATTCAAGCTAGCCTGGCTGATGACGGCTGATTAGCCAGAAACCGGTCCCAGGATGCTTGCTTCCGGTCCAGGGAAGACATGGCTTGCCAGTTCGGGCTGGACTGTTCCCATGAGGCACAGGGTCAGACTTATTTGCATATGGCCATGTCTGAACTGGGGTGGTGGAATGAGCTAAAGAATCATGATGGATTAAACCGAGATCAGTTGACTGGGGGTGAGTGCATGCTATGTTCAACACTCCATCCATCATCCCTTTTGGATTTGCTTTGTTCGCCCTAAGTTGGCAGGATATGCCCAGAAATGGGTCTCTTGCTCACTTTGCCACTGGATTGAAGCTAGCCTGGCTGATGATGGCTAATTAGCCAGAAACCGGTCCCAGGATGCTTGTTTCCGGTCCAGGGAAGACATGGCTTGGCAGTTCAGGGTGGACTGCTCCCATGAGGCACAGGGTCAGACTGATTTGCGTATGGCAATGTCTGAACTGGGGAGGCGGATTGAGCTAAAGAATGATGATGGATTAAACCCAGATCAGTTGACTGGGGGTGAGTGCTTGCAATGTTCAACACTCTGTCCATCATCCCCTTTGGTTTTGCACAGACATAAGAAAGCCTTGCTAAACCAAGATAGCATATTGTAGAAAGAAAACCGTAGAACGCATCGCGCACAGGCCTAACGGAAATGCAGAGTGCACAAGCTTAACTAAAACAACACACAAAAAAGGAGTGCGCAAACACAAAGCAAAAAACACTACAGAGAAAGGAGACTAGTAATAGGCCAATAATCCAGGGGAGGTAACTAGCTACGAGAGTGAGGGACATATAAGTAAAACAAATAACATTGAAGAAAGTTTTTCGGAACGACTCTCACATTAAAAAATCAGCAACGAGGGACGGAATGAAAGCCCACATAGTGAATATAGCATGTCTCAAAAACACCACATGCGCACTGCCTAGGCTCGACCTAATGACTCTATTAGTCCACTGCATAAGGGAGAAGTGCTTCCACTATTCTCCCAAAAAATTTTAGTGGAATTACCTCTACTTTTCAGTAAAAATACCCTGTCAACCTGACACATTACATTGGTTATAGGTGAATCTGAATTTTATTTTATATTTAGTTAAAGAATGCCCAGTTTCTTGTCATAGCCATCTCTGATATTCATCCAGTGCGAAGCAGCTCAACTAAGGTCATTTGGGAAAAATGCCTCAACTCTCCCCTGAAAATTTTCTCCTCAAACCGATGTATTTCTTTTCTCTCATGTGATACTTGTTTTATCATTAAATTTAATGACAGTTGCAAACCTAAACACTACTCTTCCAGTCCAGAACATGCTTATGAAAACTTCAAAAGGGGACTAGAATTAATCTACCACAAAACAACCGGAGTAAATGCATAAATTATTTCCTTGAGAGCACAAGGCTAAAACCAGTAACAGTCAGTACACAATGGATTAACCCCTAACCTTGGGCTTTTGGAGTAGCGTGCTACTCACCACAAACCACATCAGAATATCATCACTGGGGGGCGTGGCTTGAGCGCCGACATCGATGGCGGCTACCTAGTACTCCTCCGGGCCGTTTTCATGGAAGCCGTCAAATATCTCCGATGGAGGAGCTTTGCGGGATACTTTAATTACGGACTGGACCATCGGAACATCTACTGTGTCCAGCGATACTTTCGTTTTGCTGCGCTAAGCCCGCATTCCCTCTCAACGCTGTCTCACACATGCGACGCGCTGAGTGAAGAGTCCGCGACCTCCATTTTGCGCTCTCCGTGACTTTCACTATGTTTAGCAGTCTCCATTTCACAGAAATGCCGCTTTGTTCAAATTACTTCAGTTTATGGAAACGCTTCAACTCCTAAGAGGTCTCCTTTCACTTTTCAGCACTGGGTCATTTTTCCTCATATTTTCTATTTTTCATGTGTGGTACACTCCGTGAATAGACCGCATCTGCTGCTTTACAGTTTTCCTCCTCAGAATGATCTTCTCTTCATGTTGTGCTCTCATAAAAGGAATGTATATTATATGAGACGACACCTTTTAGCAGCATTTCTTCTTTTGAACTTCTAGAAACCTGCTATGTTATGCAGTTCATTTTTCTGACTTACTAGTGACTGCCATCTTGTGGTTCTTTTTGGCTTCTACCTGATGCTGTTATTTTTCTTCATACAAAGACCATTTTTCATGGAAATGTGTTATTTCTGATATTTTGGAGGAAGGTGCCTGCCATCTTGTGGTTTTTCTAGCATTTACTGCTGCAATTTTTCTTCACATATGTGCCATTTTTTCATGGAAATGCTTTATCTTTAATATTTTGGAAGGGAGTCTTTCATTCTACTTGCTGATTTTTCCCCAACAAATTTATATTAGCGTCATTCCTTCCACCTTTTGATCTACAATTACTGTTTCTCGTTTGCTGGAAGATATCCTACAACTAGACCACTAATCCTTAGATAACATTACTAACTCTGCAGTGGTTGTTTTTAAATATTAACGCTCTCCTCATTGGGAGATGTTAACGTTCTATCTTTTGATTCTTGCCTACTTTTTTCTCCCATGTCTATGGGGAGAATCAGAGGGGGCCGAGACAATATTTCACCCACTTTGTCTACCTCCCGCTCTAAATCCACCATGCTGCCTACTTCCAATCCCTTTTCTATTCTGCAGGACGACAAGGAAGATTCTACGCAACCAAGTATACCTTATTTCACCGAAACCTTGTCTACCATGCCTTCTCCTACACCTATCACCAAACCTCCTTCCTCCCATGTCAACATTAAGATTACACCTAAACAAAATAATTCTTCATTACTATCCTCCACTAAAAGAGTTAAAAAGGACCCTCCTACTCCTACTGTCTCCCCTCCACCTCTCTCAATAGAGCTGCTTCTGGATGAAATACGTGCCCTTAAACCGCATATGACTGAAACAAACACTCACCTACAAAGCTTGGAAGATAATTGGCTCTCACTTCAAAACAAACTTACTTCTGTGGAAAATCAAGTTGGGTCATTGCAGATCTCCTCGCAACCAATCCCCCCTATGAAAGCTGAAACCTTACAACTTCAGAAACAGGTTGAAAACCTCGAAAATTGCAGCAGACGTAATAATCTATGTATTTATGGTCTTTCCGAAGGGTTGGAAGGATCTAATCCTGTAGCTTTCTTTCAGTCTTTTATCCCACAATTGCTTGATATTCCAGTCTCTCCTCCCTTGAACATACAAAGAGCTCACAGATTGGGGCGTCCTCCCTCTGCTTCTTCATATCAACTTAAGCCAAGAGGTGTCATACTCTATTTCTTGGAATATACTGATTTGCTGATAGTTTTGCAGGCACCCAAAATCAAACGCCGCATCTCCTGGCAAGGTTCACAACTGTTTTTCTCACAGGACTACGCCAAAACCAAAATAGATAAAAGGAAAAGCTTTCTTGCAATGCGGCCAGCACTACGAGATTTAAATGCCAGATTCTGTTTGATTCATCCATGCCTCTTCAAAGTCACTTACACAAATAAACACAATGGAAAATATAATTCCCAGGCAACGTATCCGACTAATAGTTCAAATTGATAAAGCACAGAAATGGAAAAACAAACAAATAATGCAATTCACAATTTTAATTAAAAAAGACATATAAAATCACATGTGGTGAAATAACAATATGCAATAAAATTGGGATTTTCAATAATACAATTCAACAATATATGTTACACATAGTGGCAAAACATAAAAAATCTTCACGACGCGCGTTTTGGCACAGAGTGCCTTCGTCAGGAGTAGCCACAACAGATTTATGTAGTTAACAGGAGGTAGATCAATGACATATATACGTTGGGGAAATATCGGCCAGAAATATTTTTTCTCCTTTCCTTTTTTTTAGTTCCCCTCTTCTATTAGATGATTCCTGGTAGGGAAAGGGGTATTTTTATTTGTTTTCAAACCAATAGGTTGGTAATTTGATGTTCATGTGCCAGACCGTGATTTATCTTGTAGGAATATTTTTTTGTTTGCATTATTTGTTTGTTTTTCCATTTCTGTGCTTTATCAATTTGAACTATTAGTCGTATACGTTGCCTGGGAATTATATTTTCCATTGTGTTTATACCCTGTCCCAGGAATCAGATTATTCCACAGGGGGTCCTTGATACCCACATGTAACTTACACAAATAAAACCACTACATTTGAGGATCCAGCTTTACTTCAACGTTTTCTTGAAAGCTGCAAAGGGGAATCCATGGATTTTGCAGCACCGTCTTCTTCCTGAGAACTGTATCATTTTTCCCATGTCAGGTTGTAGTCATTTACTTATTTTATGTCTTCTTTGTTTATGATGATTGAATGAATTTTCTCCTTCTCCCATGTTTTTCCATTTCAGGTGTCGTCTCCCTTCAGCTTTTACCATCCATCATGTCTTATTGTTTGATCTCTTTCATGTTTTTTCCTAAGAACATTTCTCATAATTTTTTCTGTTATGTTATATTTGTAGTCATGTATTTATTTTGTGTTTTCAGTGTTTATGACAAATATGCTAATTTTCCCTTTTTCCCATATCCTCCCCTTTTAGGTATTATCTCCCTCCGATCTGTCTCCTCCATTGTTTAATATTGTCTGGAATATTCCTTCCTCGTGATCTCACCCGGAGGTGTTCAGTTGGTTCGTCTTCTCGTCCTGTTGCCTCAACACCCTCCACCCGTTTGAGTCTTTGGTATGTTTTGATGTTCTTCTTTTATCATTACACTATATTTTCCTCCTCTATCCTTCCTTTTCTTTTTTCCTTGTTCCACTCCCCCCTATTTGCTCCTATCGCGAGAATATCATCACTGGCATTAAGTGCTACATAAATGCATTTACAACAGAATAAAATGTTAGTGATCCCCCATTACCTCTTTTAAAACAATTTTGCTCTACACTTTAACAATGGCCTAGCCAACGGCCCTTATTCTCCATTAGTTAAATTGAGAATGGAGGGTAGTAGCAATCCCTCAGCAGGGATGAGCCGCACTTCGAGTGGATGATGCCTGTCAATATTAACTCAGATAATTTAGCGCTTTGATAGTTTCTAGAGTAGGGGTGCTGTACAAACTGATGGCACTGATTACCCAACAGTGCTAAGAACAGGTCAAAATCCTGCATGTACAAATGAAAGATCTTCAGTAAAAGCACTCCCTTCCACAATTACATTTGGCGACCTTCACCTGAAGTACAAATGATGAATACTTGTATTCTCAATAAATTATCCACAAATGATGTATATTGGTCTTCTTTATTCCTTTATAAAGAATTTCCCAGCAGCAAATAATTGCAATCAGGCCAACACGTGTTTCGTCTATACCACAATACGTATTCATACTTTATCAAGGCGATTGCGCAGATCACAGCCCATCGCAGTGATCATATGATAATGAAGGTCCCAGATTACACGAAAATCTGGAATAAAGGAACAAAGCAACACTTATTCAGATAATAGCCGTTAAATCAATTGTATGAACCTCAAGTGATGGCCGATAATATCTTCGGTTCTCCAAAAGTCACGATAAAGCAGAAACCCAAACAAGTCAGATGTCGGGTGCGTGTCAAATTTCGCAAAGAAATAAACACAATTGTCAATTCCATGTGGGAAACCGCATATCGGGCAGCCCAACCTTGATAAGCCGGCTCCCTGGTAGCGGTCTTTCATCCACAAAAACAGTGCGCCAAATGAGATCCTGTTGTAGACCCTTATTCTCCATCCGTGCCCTTAGTCCTCCCCCCACAACCGCTAGTGAATTGCTCCACCACCAAAAAACTCTGCATGCACTGACGTTAAGGTGACCAACTGGCATTGGTGCAAATTCAGGACGGTGAGTGTAAAAATTCAGGACAAAGGGTCAAAATTCAGGACACAAATTCAGGACAGGAGGTCAAAATTCAGGACAAAACTTCAGGACAATAGGTACGTTTTACAGACACATCAGAGGAGGTCGCGCAATAGTATATAAGTAAGCCCAGCCATATCCAAACATATTCAACCATTTGCAAACCTATCCATCATGTATCCTTCCATCTATCATTTCACTCATCCATCCCTTCATCCATCCTTTCACTCATCTATCCATTATCCATCCATCCACCCTTTCACCCTATCCATCTGTACACTTTCTTTAACCTCTATAATCCTGGGCCCACACTAGGGGAAAATCCAGTATTAAGGGAATTAGATAGCAAACTGAGGGTACAGGTAGAACAGACAAATAAGGGGGGAAATCCAATCATCTTTTTGCTAGGGGACTTTAATTGTCACCTTTGTCCTCACCTCGCCACTTTAGAAAAAGACTGGGACAGCTGTCCGCAGCATAAAGGACCGCATTTTGAGCATACGCAGGAGGGCACACTATTATCCTCAATGTTGGCTACCTACTCACTGGCGCACACGATGGACATGATACCTCGGGTGGGGGAGGACTCCTATATCCCCACATTTAAAGGCAGAGGTTGTTCCTCCACAATTGATTATATAATTTTATCAACCTTCGGTTTATCTAAAGTCACTAAGGTAAAAACAAAATGGAGTCCCTTTAGTGATCATAACCCTTTAACTATAGAACTGACACACATGGACCGTAGGAACAACACGAATGAAAGGGAGGGGAGGTTGCAGCCTGAAGCTCGAGGAAGGCGCCTGAAGTGGATGAAAATAAACCCACAGGACTTCTATAAAACTCTAATTTTGAAAGGGGGGAAATACGTAGAGGATTGCTTAGACCTCCAAATAGAAGGTTCAGACCTAGTGTCCTCCTTTGAATCACTAACAAAATTAGCAGACACACTTTTAGAAACAAAAGGCCCCAGCAAGATATCAACTAACACACGGTGGTTTGACTCCAACTGCTCGAAAGCTTTAAGGAACTTGAAACAAGCACTAAAAAGCAAACCAAGGGACACGGCAATAGTGGCCAAACTGAGGCAAACCTACAAGGCCAAAATTAAGGAGAGAAAATCAGTAGTACAGGCAGAGGTATGGGCAGACTTGAGAGAGGCAGGAGAAAACCGGGACTATTGTAAATTCTGGAAAATAGTAAATAGGCCTTGTTTTCAAGATAGCTCCGCCCCAACTATTAGCACTAACATTCTCCCAGAACAATGGGTTAGTCACTTCGAGGGACTGTACAATAATGCGAAGGGGGTATTGCAAGAGGGTAGGTGGGAAGGGGATAGGAGTGTAGATTTAACTTTCTCCCTGGAAGAGCTCAAATTAGCAATTCAAGGGCTCACCCCCAACAAAGCACCGGGACCAGATGGGACACCTCCAGACCTGTATAGAAGCAATATAGACCTGTGGGCCCCTATTTTAACAAGGGTCCTAAATGCGGCGATTAGGTCTGGTCTACCACGCTCCTGGTCCACCGCCCTAATAGTACCTATCTTCAAGAAAGGGAGCCGAGAAGACCCGAAATGCTACAGGCCGATTTCTCTAATCGACGTCTCAGTGAAAATTCTGGGACGGGTGATATTGCACAGGCTAACAAACTGGACAGAGGAACATTGCACTTTAGTGGACACCCAGTATGGTTTCAGAGGGGGGAAGTCAACAAGCGACCAGTGCCTGAATCTGTATTTGTTAACAGCTAAATACACCAAAGCCTCCACTGGAACCGTTTTCATGGGGTTCATGGATTTGGCAGCTGCTTTTGACAATGTCAATAGAACTAAACTCTGGGCCATGATGTTTAACCTGGGTATGGAGGCGGAGTTGATTAACATTCTAAAGGAACTCCATTGGAATACTACGGCTAAAGTACGTTTCACCTCGGATGGGGGCTGCACGGATGCTTTCCCCTGCACAGGAGGAGTAAGACAAGGATGCATCCTTGCTCCTTTTCTTTTCTCGCTATACATAAATGGCCTGGAACGACACCTCATCTCTCTAGCCGCAGATTGTCCAAGAGTAGGATCACGACAAATACCTGTCCTTTTGTACGCGGACGACGCGGTCCTGCTGCCCGCACACCAAGGAGTCTACAAATCTTGGTGAATGGGTTTGTTGAATTCATGGCTGACCTAGATCTGGCAGTGAACTTGAAAAAATCATTTGTCTTGGTAGCAGGGAAAAAACCAGCTAAGAAACCACTGTTCAAGATAGGGCCACATGTCCTGGAAACGGTAAATACTTTCCCTTACCTGGGCCTGCTCCTGGACTCTAACATGTACTTTAAGCCTTTGGTAGACGAACATTGTTCAAAACTTACATCATCCAATGGGGCAATTTTAAGCTTTGCACACAGACTGGGTCGGTGGAGCCCGGAACAGATCATGACACTCTATGGGTCCATCACTAAGTCAAAGGCCCTATACGGGGCAGAGGTGTGGGGATTTACGGATGTGACTAAATTGCAAATCGAAGAAGACAAGTTCCTCCGCCGAATTCTCAGAATCCCAAAATCCACCCCTGCGGACATTGCTCATCTTGAACTGGGGATGGGCTATATCTCTGACGAGGTAAAGATCAGACCAATTACTATGTGGACAAGAGTATGGACCAACCCAGAGGCGGAATTAACCAGGGAAATTGTTAAAGACAGTTTGCTAAGGGAAAACACACTTGAAATTCCATGGTTGAAATATGTTAAAAAATACCTTGAAAAGTATTCATCAGACACATTTGTTCTTGGATCATACGCAGATTACAACCATGTCTAAACTTATAGTAAAGAAACTGTTACTGGAAAACTTTGCAAGTGCTAGACTCAAAGTGGGACAACTTAAGAGAACAGTAACTGCACATGGTTTGGTAGCAAACAGGGCAGGCATGGAACCATATTTGTTTTTAATGCACAACCAACAGGACAGATTTTTAATGTGCCGTTTTAGGCTCAATCTTTTACCTAACATTTTAGCTTACCCCGCGGGGTTCACCACAAAGATTGAGCAGAAGGGTGCCTGCGGCTGCGACAATAAGTCTCCGCAGGACACCCTTCATTTTGTACTTTTATGTCCATTTTATCAATTTCACAGGCGCCGCTTCCTGGTCAAAATACTGAAAAACCAGAAAATACGCCAAGCAAAAGCAGCCCTGTTGTTTTTACAAAAAGCAAATGATATGTATACTCTCTATGCTATCTCAAATTTCCTAAAAGTTACTGTTAGACTTAGGAATACAAGGAACTAATATAATCGTATTTACATGTCCTTTCTGCCCCTGACCCACAAATCATGTCCCTAGTATATGTTTTTAATCCTTCTCTTTTTAAATTGTTGAAGTTCAGGAATGAAATGTGATAAATTGTATTTTTATGATGATTTTTAATTATCGAAATAAAAAAACGAACTGAACTGAACTATCCATCTGTACACCCATCCATCCATTCACTCATCCATCCAGCCATTTACCCTTTCACCCATCCAGCCATCCTTTCAGTTACTCATCCATCCATCCACCCAGTCACTCATCCTTCCACCAATCCACCATTTAAGTCATCCATCCATCCTTCCTTTCTCTCTCCATCGACCCTTTCACTTAGCCATCCTTCCTTCCATCCACCCACCCATCCACTCATGAATCCATCCATTGTCCCTATCACTCATCCATCCTTTCTCTCATCCATTTATCCTTTCACTCCTTCACTCATCTATTCATCCTTTTGTCCATCTACCCGCCCTTTCACTCACTCATCCATCCTTACATCCACCCTTTCACTCATCCGTCCATCCATTCACCCTTGCACTTATCAATTCATCAATCCATCCATCATTTCACTCATCCATCCAACCACTCACTCATCATTCACCTTTTCACTCATCCATCTATCCTTTCACTCATCCATCCACCCGTTTACCCATCCAGCTACCCTTTTACCCATCCAGCTACCCTTCCACCCATACATCCAGCTATTTACCTTTTCTCTTATCCATCCTTCCACTCACTCATCCATCCATCCTCTCTCATTATCCATCTATTCAATCTTTCATTCATCCATTCACCCTTTCACTAATTCATCCAGCTATCCACCCATCCCTTCACTTACTCACTCGCCCACCTTTTCATATTCATTTTGAGCGGAACCTTTTTGAGAAGAGGCCCATCAAGAACTTCACCGTCACTGCAGGAGCCATTCCAGGACTGGGACAGAAGCCACCCAGGGTGGAGACAGGATCCACCACAGGGGGGACTGGAGCCATAACAGGCGGGGGGGGGGGGCAGAACCATCACAGGAGGGGGAACAGGATCCGCCAGGGTGGGCATGCAGTATTCTAGTATCATCTTGGTCTCTTCCAGGGTGGGGTAGGGCTCCTCACCCCCTCCTAGACAAGACAATGAGAAGACAGGCTCTCTTTCCAAAATATTAGTTTTGCCATCCCCCACCGTGATGTACAGTACTTAAAGGAGATACTCCAAGAGAACTGATTTAACGGATTGTCCTCCATACTTTGTTAATCAGTGGGGGTGCGATTGTGCCATTTCTTTATTTTATTACATTATAGACTGGATGTTTGCAGAACCTAGGTTTGCTTACAATTTAGTGACAGTAATTAAGCTCTGTGAAGAGAACCACGTGCTGCCTCGGGGTAATCAGGGCCGGTTCTAGGAGGTTTGGGGCCCTGGGCAGAAAGGAAATGTGTGAGGCCCCTCTAAATTGCAGAGACATGATGCATTCAAGGCTGTTTGCATCTGAATAGATGCCCCTGCGCCTGAAGCTGCAGCCCCTCCCTCTCAGTCACCTTCAAGCACCTCTTAACAGCTCATCAAGGGCGGAAGGTGATAGGGTAGCCATCTCGCTGTGCCTCTCCAATGCTGCTGGGTATCTGAGCTTTGGTGCTGCATCGGAGTCTGTTACAACCGACCTCAACAGCATCGGAGTCTATCAGGGAGGTGGGTGGAAGCTGTGCCGGCTTTAGGGTGGTGCGACCGGTGCCCGGTTAAAATTACGGACAAATGGCGTCCGTTAAAGAATCCTTCACGGACAACGGACAGACAGACGAAATTACGGACTGTCCGTGAAATTTACAGACGGTTGGTCACCCTAACGTTGCTGTATGCATCGTAGTATTTGCATTATATGAAAGTCAAATCTATTGATTTTGGCAGTGCTTGTTTTTCTGAGGCAATACTGCAAATTCGCGATTATTAGATACTGGGAGTTGCCATGTAATTTCTGACACCTTTAGCCAGCCCTTACCGTGTAGCCAACGTTTTGCATGCTTGAGTTTTTTTTTTAGCTTAGTCTTACAGTGTTAAAAGTAAAACTACACGTCCCATAATGCAACACGATGTTGCCAAAACAGTTGATGCTCTCAAACACGAAATTGGGGGCAGGACATACTTGCGCTAAAAAAAAGTGCACATGACGGCTCATCATCTGACTCTGGTAAGAGGAACTTTGCCTTCCAGCTTATAGTGCGCTCGTGTGATTTGCAAAGCTCAGCACTTCCAGGTGGTGGTGGAAAGTGCAGCGTAGTGCTTTCATCACATAAATGTTACAATACAAGGTGTCAGGGGCAAAGGCGGCGCATTTACGGACTTCCCCCGAAGGCAGCTGTGACAGCCTCTCTCTTTCTCTCCGGCAGGGACGGTCGGCGCGCGGACAATGGGGTCGAGAAGACGCTTGCTACTCGTCTCTAACTCCACTCTGCATGGCGACACCTACTTGGCGCACTGTCAAGACCAAATCCGGGCATTTTTAGGCGAGTAAGTAGAGCAAATAATGTTTCCGTGCAGCTGTTTCTGTTTTAACCAAATGTTTTACCCGGTCTGGGATGTTTTTTTATGGCAGAGAAGGCTCTCTTTCTTACACCACAGAGACTCTTTTAACTAGCGCCAACCCGTGTCTAAAATATGTACAGGCGTATCCTTATCAGCTGTTTTCGGATGTGGCGTAAGAGCCAGAGCTGCCGACTTTGCAACGGGGAACCAAAGTTCGAATCTCGACCTTGGCTCAACCTCATGCGATTCTTGGCACACCACTTAATTAATCTCTCCGTGCCTCCTATCAAAAATGAATTTGTTTTACTGTAATCTTGTCTTGCCCGCTTTTTTTTTGTTTTGCAACAAAAGCTTTATGGTACAACCGCAGTCTATAGACAAGTCCCAGTGCTAGCAGTATGTAGATACTGGGTGTGCTATGTCCTGTGTGCCACATGCCTTGCTGCCCTAGTGCCCTGATGAATAACACATAGTACCCCCAGGGGCACCCCGCTTTCCCCCCTCCCCCAAATTAGGTTACCCAAAGAAGACACAAAAAACAGTTGTAAATGGGTAACAAATGCTGCAGGATTTATTACATAATTCCAGGATATGTAATAGGTGGGTTATCTTACGGGCGATCCAAGGGCAGGCGGCCATCTACTTCACCTGCCCCGCCTGATGAGCCGGGCAGCACGGGAACGACCCGCAAGTGCTGCCCCCCAAGTGATTCTTTTTTCGATCACGTGCCGTTGAGATTCTACTCACACCCCCCCTCTCGGGGCGGAGCGTCGCATAGCAAGCCCCCGGTTGTTCAGGCCCACAACCGCCCGCAGGCCTAGCGGGGCGCCGACCGGCTTCCGGGACCTCTCTGGAGGCTCCTCGTTTTGGCTCAGGCACCACGTGGTGCCGCGCAGAGGTACCCTTTGTACCGGCCTGCTTCCAGATCGCCCTGTAACTCCGCCACAGCCCTGGAGGCGGCTAACCGTCGCAGCCAGGGCCCCCCACCAACCTAGCTCTTTACCTGCACCCTCTATTCACCAATGCTTCGCTTAAATCCAATAAAAACAGGTCCATGCCTATTTGGGAGAGGTGTACTCCATCCAAGTCGAAGTACCCCTTTACATTCCCCCGAATCATCTCATGGCGAATAAAGCCCAAACCCCTTTGGGCGGGACTCAAACCCTGTGAGATCCCTTATAACCACAGGCCCAAGACATACCAGTGAGCTATAGCTCCTGGATTGTAGATGGCCCCATCTATGTCCCCAATCCCTAGACGCTATCCCAATCGGATAGGGTCTGTTGAAATAGAGGGGCCTGTGAAGATGTGCGATAACTATTCGCCCCCCAGCGGGAAGGTTACACCTATTCACAATCCTGGGCCTGCCCGCTTTGACTATTATGACGAGAAGGGTTACTTAACATTTGTACAGTCCCCTCCGATAGTTAACCTGGGGCACGGGAGTGCACCTCACTGCCAGCGCGTGACCATGGGCAAGGGGCGACTCTTGCCCCTGCCCACCATCCCTTATACCTTATAGGAATTAAGCCACTACGGATCCCTCAGTGATGATCCCTTAGGCATACCAGCTACGGGAATCTGTTTGGCTTAAGCGTTGCGCGCGGTCATAATGTCCCCTTGTGTTTGCCCCGCTGACACCCCAGATATTGGGACAGCAGCACCAGTCTCCTGCAGCTGCCGTACGCGACCAGTGATTCCGGTGGGGAGTGCCACCAACCGCAATGGTCCTCCAAGCATTACGGAAAGCCCATTTTTACCTGGGCCTCTCTCCAATTGATGGTGATTACACCCAGCTGAAGGCCAGAGGCCCGCCTAAGGAGCCTATTCACTTGTTTTGCTACCCGGCTCCCTTGTGGGAGGGCCACAGAGTTAGGGCAACGCGTGTGCTCCCAGGGCACGGTGCTGCTGGAAAGCAGATATCTGATACTCACACGCTGATACCTTATCTGTTGCTAAATGCCCTGCTGCAGGGAGTTTCCCAAGAACCGTAGACTTCGCGGTCCCACCTAACTTGATCCCATCACCTGGGGGGAACCCAGTGGTGGCAGGACCTGCATGGTAACTCCATCCCGGCGTAGCTATCGCTTATTTGTGCCGCCGAAGCAGGCCATGCCCCCTTAGTCTCAAGTTCTACCCCTAGAGGATAACCTTGGGAGCAGACAAGTCTGTGGGAACCAACCGGAAACTTTGGTGCAAATACCGGCCCTATTCTGAGCGTAGCGAGTGCTGCACGGTCAATAATGCCCTGATGCCCTGGGGCTCTACGTGGTCTTTACCAAACTTTGAACGACCGCACACTTGCTATATAACAACCATACCACCCACCAGCCGGGTGGAAGGTCTTCATCGAAGCAACCCGAAATCTGTCTTTGGTTGCAGGGGAATGCCCCCCAAAGTACATCTGGACCTATTCCTATATGGTTCCTTCAGCTACTCCTCCTGCAGGCCTAACTCTTGGTTATGGTGCCCAGCTCAGTGTTCTGCAGGCCAATCGGCTTAACCATGAACTATCGGTCGATTTGAGACAGAAGTAAACACGGGTTGCAATCCGCTCGCGAGCGGCGCACCCGCAACCACTTGGACAATCACGCCGGTAACCTTGTGCCGTGATTTAGGCCCTAGTGATGCGCTATGTGGTGACCACTTATTCTTTTGCCGCTATGTCAGTGCGTCCCCGAATTCAATGCGATTGGGGCGCTGAGCTGCACCCATATCTAACCCATCTAGTGGCTCAATCCAGACTTCCTTTAGATAATAACTACCATTCTATCTCGGTTGCGTTGCCTTGCCCGACTAGGCACCCACCCGGGTGTCTAGGTTACAGTTAGATATGTGTGAGTTCCCCATGTCAGTGACCGTTGAAGGCGGCCCACATAAGCATGTTGGCGGGGCCAAGTTGCGGGCTTAAGCATACCTCTTTTAGACTGTCGGCAGCGACCCGTGTTTAACTGTTACTAACATGGCAATGACAGTTCTACGTTAGGACTATCCCCACACTGGTCCGCCCTGCCCAAGGACTGATGCACCTGGGAGGGCGAGGCCGTAAGCAATGGGGGTGGGTAACGAGACAACAACAATGACAAGCGACCCAAGCCCCCTTTCAGCAAAAGGTTGGAGACGAGCGACACGTGGTCACGTGTGGTCAGGATCGGACTGCGCGACCCTTACTGTAATTAGCCCTTATATGTCGTGCGAACTCGACCCGGAGGTAATGGCGCGCCGTTCATGAGCACCGTATATACATACATCATCAGGCACGTGGATAATAATTATCTGGCCAGAGTCACCGCGTGACCCGCCCGAATGTGTTGGGAGTGCAGAACATGAGCCCCGTATTTACATACCTTATTCGGGCACGGTCGATTAGTGATTAGCTCAAACCGTACTGCGCACCAAATAATTAGAGCGCCGGACACAAGCACCGACCAAATAACCCGTTCCGGTGCAGGAGGAGTCGTAATGCCCGGCATCGCCTAATGCGCGCGAATGTGGGCACGAGCAACTTCTTGTGAGTAATACATGTACCTGTATCATGTGTCTGCATCATAGGAAGCCAGCCACCACATGTTGCCTATTTATCTAGCGCGCGCTCGACCGAAGGGTATTGGTGCAAATTTTGTGAACAATGCCTGCACTTGTATCAAGTATCTGCCTTATAGGAAGCCAGCACATACATGTTGCATATTTGTGTCGCGCAAACTCGACGCCAAAGGCATTGAAGCGCTGTATATGAGCACCGTACTTACACAAGCCGACACGGGGAGAATAGGGGATTCGTACCATATAACACGATCGCCGTGCCCGGCCACACGAGCACCGCACCAGATTAACCCTTGAGGAGCGGGGGGGATTAGTAATACCCGTAATCGCGTGATGTGGACAGTGCATGTCTTGGTATTATGTGTCCGCCTTATAGGAAGCCTGCAATTACATGATGAATAGTTATATCGCGCGAACTTGACCGGAAGGCATTGGAGCACTTTAACATGAGCACCGTATTTATATTACCTCTTCAGGCAGGGGGTGTTTACGACATTCATACCATATTACCCGCTCCCCGACCGAACCGCGCGAGTCCCGCACCAGATTCTCCATTGAGGTGCGGGGGGGTTTATTAATGCCAGTAATCGCGTATGTGAAAATTGCATGCACTTGTATTATTTATCTGCCTTATAGGAAGCCAGCAATACATGTTGCATAATTATATAGCGCAAGCTGAAGGTGTTGGAGCGCCTTACCTGAGCACCCTATTTACATTACACATTCAAGCACGGGGAGCTTACAAGATTCGTATCATACTAAACGATCCCCGTGCCAGGTCCATTGCGCCTGCCGCACGCAGCCCACTGCATGCCCCCCCACCCTCAACGGCAGCGTAGCCGACGGGAGGGGGGCGATAACCTTAACCAGGGAGCGCCACATGTGTTGCACCTCCCGCGATCAGCGGGGACCCAGGCAGCTCCCAGCCGTGCAGTGCTGGTGTTTTGGGGCCGTGAACCCACGCTAGTCTCCTACGTGCTCGAGTATATGGAGCAAAATCTTGCGAGCCATGCATGTACTGGTATCATGGATCTGCCTATATAGGCAGCCCGCAATTACATGTTGCATATTTATATAGCGCGAGATCGACCTGAAGGTATTGGAGCGCTTTACATGGGTGCCCTATTTACGTTACACATCCAGGCACTGGGCGCTTAATTCAAAATACAATATTACGTGATTGAGTGTAACAGATAACACGAGCACCGCACCCGATTATCCAGTGAGGTGCGGGGGGTATAGTAATGGCCGAATGCGGACGCAACCCCGCGGGCCGGACTGGTTACCCTAAACCAACAGCCAACTCACAGGTTACAACGCCTACCCCTTGCCCCCGCTCGCCCCAGCCGCGTGGAATACCGAAATTCCTTCAAACCTGTACTGTGCGCGAAAACCCTAAAGCGCCGGGCACTAGCACCGCCCATTCCGGAGCAGGGGGTGTCATACTGGCCGAAATCACCAAGGATGGGGCGCACCACGAATGCAGATGGGCATAAAAAGATGGGCATGGCCCCCATGCGGACCACCCTGATTCATTTGCTTTTATGGAATGGTCAAAAAAAATTGATCGAATAAACTATAACTACTACTTCTACTAGTCCCTTTGCAGGCTGACTCGTCAACAGTCTGCATTAAATCACAAAGTAGAGACTGTTGATTTCACCCACGACCCAAGAATGTACATCTTAGCGTCCAACCATCACATCATAAAAAGTTGAATATTATGCATGTGCAGATGCAGATTTAAAGTGTATTGGGTTCCGAGTTGACAAGAAAGATTACAGCGATGTCACCTTCTATGCAGGCAATCCTTGGTCACCCCCTTTGCACAGCCCTTTCAGCGCCTTATATGTTTGATGGTACTAGTGTTTGAACACTACGCCCTCTAGCTACCAGGTTTGACGTTTTAGTTAGGTCTTTACAAAGGATATATGCCAAATAATCACTATTTATTAACTACATCTTTTATCGCCACGTGAGATGAGATCTTATAAGGCAGTGAGTGGGGGTGGGCTCAGGCGCTTGGAGGAACATCGGGTATCATAGCGAGGCGGAGCACAGTTGCGGACACCATTCCTTTTATATCCGGCACAGGGAGATTAAGTGATTTGCCCATGATCACTGGGTTGTACAGCGCCATTGCCGAGGCTTGCAACCGGGTCCCCCCATTCTATAAAGACCGCCTGAGCCCGTAGGCCAACTACACCGATTCACCCCGTCACATGTTTCACCCCGCCGAGTGGCCGGTTGCCGTCGCTATGCACTATGCGCGTCATTCTTTTTAAGCCGCTAACACCTTGCATCCTGTGACATGTTGTTTTATGTCGCAGGAAAGTGTTTGCACGGCTGAAAGTTAGTTCTAAAACCCCTTTCAGGGCACAGAAAGATTAAGCAACCGACCTCGGGCGCGTTTACATGAGCCCGTATTAGTATTACGCCCGGCACGGGGAGCTCAGTAGCCACTTACCCTATTTAATGTGGGGATTAAGATTAAGTGATGTGCCCCGAATCACAGAATGCGGCCCCGAGACTCGAAACACCAACCAGATTGAGATTGAGGACCTGAGCCTCGGTCCTTGTATACGTTTCGCTCTTTATGCATATATCCCGTAGCACCGTATTTACATACATATTGAGGCACGGGCCTCAACCGTTAAGAGAAACGTTAAGAGAAGGGAGGCCTCCGAGTGTCGACCTCCAGGGGGCACACACCAGACACTGGTGCGCGTTAGAAAATATCGACCCCGCTGTCACTCAACTGCGACCCCCTTTATGGTCTGCTGTTGCCTGTTCCCGATTCTGTAAAACAAACCAAGTGTTAAGCAGCTGTCGCATCACTGCCACTAGCCAGCAGGCTCGTGGTAACTTAAATTTTTAGATACCGTTTACTGGAGGGGTGAATTGCCCGGACACTGACGCAATGAAAGTTTATTCTAACTTAGGAAAGCATGTAGGGTAGCCGAAAACTTGCATTTGTTATATCTGTAATAGTGCAGTTGTGTAAAGCACTAACTTGCCGGGATCCAATCAGGTATCAGGGCGCTTGACATAGCACCAGCTACGTTGCATGGGGACGCAGCTTCCATATTATGTTGGGCACGGGGAGATTGTGATTTGCCCAGAATCACAGGAGGATCAGCGTCAAAACCGAACTCGAACCCCGGTCCCCAGGTCTGTGCTAGAGCGCCCTATCCGTTAAGCCAACTCTTCTCCCTTACTCGCAAAGCGCGAGAGAAGCGCCAGAAACCCACTTGCCGCGTCCCAAAGCCAACATAGAGGCTCGGACGGGGTCCGAACACGTGAGCTTCGAGAAAACTGAGTGCGCACAAAGGTCATATGCAATCTTGAAGCCTTTTTGGGGGGGGGAAGACATTCCTCGGGTCAGACAGAAGCATTTTTTTTTTTTTTTTTTTATTATTATTTTTTACATCTATTAACTAGCGCGACTCGACCCGAAGGATTGGAGCGCTGGACATGGGCACCGTAATTACATTACCCAATCAAGTACGGGGAGATGAAGTGATATGCCAAGGATCCCAGAGTGTGGACGCGACCTCGCTCAAACCCTGGTTGCCTGCACCAAGGTCGGCAGCGCAGCCGACGGACCCCATCTCCTCCCCAAGTTGCATTTGAGTGATTTGCCCAGAATCACCCCATGCAGCCCCGAAGCCGAGACTCGAACGGTGAGTTCCAGCGCCACAGACCGCAGCTCTGCCCAAGGCCACATCGTCACTCGAGATCGAAGCCTTACCAACTGGCCACCGAGCCACGACCCAAGGCTGCCACAACCATGGCTGGGAAGGTGGGTGGGAGGGGCAGGCCCAGGGGTCTCGGAGCAGGCACTAGCACAAGGAAACGACCGACCGACATCTCACTATATTATGAACTGCTGCCTAATAACTCCCAGACCCCCTTCTTTATTTGGTACAAAGATTTCAATTCCCGCAGCACCAAAAGAGCCGTTTATATGACCAAGATCGCACACGGCCCTCACGTGTGGAGAGGTGCGCTGTGGATTGACTGTGCCGTTTATTATTATAGAGAAGTGTGCACGCGGGGTGCAAGGGTGGGGATGAACAAGCTCTCTTCTAGACCTGAACAGAACGAATCGAACCTGTAACCTTGGACGTATTACAGCGCGGACTCGACCCGAAGGTATTTGAGTGCTTTCCAAAGCACCGTAATTACATTACACATCCAGGCACGGGCGCTAACCCGCCCCGGGTCCTGCACTGCTGCTCTCGAGTTCTCTGCAACAGCGATGCCCGACGCCCAGGAGTAGGCAAGCCGTGGAGCTCTCTAATCGGCACCCAATGCCGAGCCCGCCACTCGTGGCACGGAAACTGGCCCCTGCGCGGCCCGCGCTCCCCAAACCCCACAACGGTCCGGGAAAGAAAAATCATTGCGCTCTTTTGCCCAAACCCCCGCCCCTAATCTTGCCTCCCCTCCGCCCGTGGCAATCCTCGCCACAGGGCCCCGTCGACCTGGTACTGCCCAGGGACAGGGCCGGGGCGGAGCGGGTGCTGCAAGACTCACCAGAAAGCGTGGAGGCGACGAACCCAAAGCCGTGGGGGCCTGCGGAGCACGAGGAGGCGCGGACGGCGGACCGATGCTGACGAGGTAAGGTCAGGCGAGGTGGGCGACAAAGAGGTCGCCAGTGAGGGTGGGGGAAGGCTAAATAGCCTTCCCCTCACACCTGGGCCCGGAAGTGACGCGCCTTGCGCGTCACTTCCGGCCCCCGACACGGAGGGGGGGCAACAATCAGGATCCCTGCCCCCGCCCCCCCCGAAGGAGGGAGTGGGGAGGGGTGACCGGGGCCCCGGGGCCACTAAGGCGCCGACCGCCGAGTGGCCCCCTGCGGGGGCCGCGGTCAGCGGCAGACACGCTAATGTGTGGTCTTGTCACCAGGACTGAGGGCACCGCCGATCTGTTTTTCTCCATCTGTCAGATTCGACCGGACACTTGTTCCGTTTACTAACGCGGACTGCTGCTGAATACGAATAGGGAACTTGGTGGAAGGCCTAATGTAGTTGAGGAGGGAAAAAGAGTAAATGAGATCACACACGGGGAGTAGTGGTACAGGATCCAGGCCAGGGTCCCCTTTATTAATTTCTGTGGCTTCTACCACATCATCACTTAGGGTGGGGCTGACAGTGTTGCACCCCTGAAATTTCAGCGACAGTGGTGCAGCCCACCAAACATAATATTCCTTCTTTTATTTTAAACAAAAAATAACATTGTCAACACAGCTACCAGCACAAAAGAACGAGAGGGAGAGAGAAAATGTAAAAGAGAGAGAGGACGAGAGAGAGAAATTAGAGATATACCAAAAACACATTCTATATATTAGGTTAACACAAAGTCCTTCAGGCAAGAAGACACTTCATGACTTGGTCTGAGGTGGAACCTCCCGCTCCCACGACCACCATCGTTTTCCCAACGATCACCTCCAGTTACTGGTTGGTGCTGACAGCCATCGGGGACCTTCTGGCGAACTGGTTCAGATGCCAGGCAAACGACAGTCTCTGGGCTTCCGGCCGGGTCCATGTTTCGGACATCAGGTGAGGAGACCTCCTCCTCCCTGGATTCTGGACTGTGTATATGCTCTCAGCTCCTGCTCCACCATTCCAGAGGAGGTCCCAGCACCTGGGCTCACGGGACTCCGGTACTCCTTGAACCAAGATACATTCCTTGTGATAGTCTCTCCTGCCTTCTGGGCCGTGACTATTGTTCCTTTCACCACTTGGATTATCCATGGATCTATTTCAAATGGGAGCGTGAAGTTTCCCCGTGGATTCCAAATTCTCACCATGACCACATCACCAACCGCAAAGGATCTTATTCTTGCTCCACGGATTCTGGACATGCGATTGTTCTTGGTCTGACGTTGTCTCAACTTCCCCGCGACAAGTTCCTGTGGACTCGACTGTCGGTCCACTTGAGGAATGACGTCACCCACCGCTCTGTTAATGCAGATGAATCCCGGGCTGACTGGGGCGTTGAATGGGATGTGAGACGATTCTCCATGAGATAAGTGCATAGGGCACATTCCATGTTCTGACCATGAGCCAATGCAATCCGAAGAACTTTGTTTAATGTGCTCATGAAGTGCTCCGCCTCTCCTTTTGGCTTGGGACCAGCGCTTGGTGTTTTTCCGATGCTGAAGGCCCCGAGACTGCAAATATTCGGCGAATTTGTGGCTGGAGAAGGGAGGACCATTGTCAGTGCGCAACTCCTTTAGAAGTACTTGAGTTCCCATTCTCTTTTCCAGACATGGCATGGTGTTGCTCGCTGTGGTCGATTCCATGATCTCGACTTTGGGGTATTTCGAGAAGTCATCAAGACAACCAACATGTGCCTCCCGCCCAGGAGACTTCCCAAGTCGGCACTTGCTACGTGCCAAGGGTGGGGTGGTATCTCTTCCATAATGATCCGATCAGGAGGTTCAGCTGGGCCAGTCGCGTGACACAGGGGGCAATGACGAACAGGCTGGTCAACTGCATTAGTAATGTTGGGAAACCACACTTTGCAGCGCAGACATGATTTGGTTTTAACAATCCCTTGATGGGCTATATTTACCAGATCAAGCACCCATTCATGTAATTTCCTGGGGATCACTAGACGGGAACCCCTCATGAGGCAACCTTCTAGAGATACGGCTAGTTCTGCACGAACATTGTGCAACGCGATCAGGGTTGCACGTGCTACTTCAGTCCTGCTGGCCAGTTTAACAAGCAATCTGTGCCATCTTCCTGAAGTCACGGCAGTGACGCACAATTGCGCACACTCCTCCTCCATTGTGGCTCTCACAATCTCTTTCAGTGATATGGGCTGCGGACGTGACCGCTCCACCAGTAGCCTGACATATTCCTTGACCTCATCTGCTACAGATTCTTCCTCTTCTGTGGCCGGTGGGGTGTGTCTGGATTGAAAATCGGCAGGGTTTTGTGCTCCTGGACAATAGACTAATTGGAATTGATATTCCTGTAACTGCAGGATCCACTTTTTGATCCGGGGTGGGGGTTTTGAGGAGAGTCCCATGAATAGTGGAATCAACGGCTTGTGGTCCCTGTGGACTGTGAACAGCTGGCCATAGAGGTATAGATGGAAATGACGAAAAACCTCAGTGAACTGCTATTGCCTCCTTCCCGATGTGTGAGTATCGTTCCTCGGTGTTGAATATGATTAGGGAACTAGATGGAAAGCCTAATGTAGTTGAGGAGGGAAAAAGAGTAAATGAGTCACACACTGGGAGTAGTGGTACGGGATCTAAAACCATGAGGTCTGTGCCAGGGTCTCCTTTATTAGTTCCCTTTACCCGGTCCCTCCCTCTTCTGGCTTCTACCACATCATTACTTAGGGTGGGACTGACAGTAGTGCACCCCTGACAATTCAGCGACACTGGGGCAGCCCACCAAACATAACACTGATGTTTTTGGATACGATGCTCGAGCCTCAATTCTCTATATTCCCTTTGAATTTTTAAGTCGCCGTTTAGTTTTCTTGTTGATACCTGAATAACGCGTAACACGAAACGGGTCAGGCGTAACACGAAATGGATCGCAGGAGTAACTGGGAGAGATGTTTTTTTTACCATCTCCAAGAAATAACTTCTGCTTTATAGAAATAGGATATACATACACCTGTAAGTAGAATGTAGCATGCTCACTTCCAGGAAGAGTCAGATGTATTCATTTCATCAATGCATGACAAATCAACATAATGGGAGAAACTGTATAAGCCAATACACCTGGAAGAAAAGACCGTGACAAATACAAGGGGGTAATGAAGAAGGCATCAAATTACGAAGAGGTGCTTTTGCCCACAGTACACTAGTTTTGTTCTTGTTGTAACAAGAGTCAATACCTGTGAAAGTGTTGTGGCGCTCACTCGATCCTCTCCTCAGGATGACGCTGATGCTTATGTAGGGTTCCCCCTCCCATCCGTCCCCAGCCCGGATTCGTGTAAATGACCCTCTGGCTCAGGAGACAGGTGGGTGAGGGAAGGGGAGAGTCGGCTGGGATAGACACCTGTAATGAGACAAAGAGAGAGGATTTAGTTGCTTCTCCTTTTCTCCCGGAGGCAATCGTGTTCCCCCCCTGGTGTCCCCTGCGTTACCTGCCTCGTCCTCTCTCCCCTGGTTGGGTGAAGCTGTGATCAGAGCTCTGGTTCGGATGGACAGGGGCAGCACAGCTCTTGTGATTTCGCTCTGGCTGAAAAGGACCCAAATACGTCTTTTGAGCCTCTCAAAGGCGCTACCACTCGAGACCCGGGAATCCGTGGGGTCGAGGAGCGCCGGGGCGAAGGGTGCAGGCAAGGAAAACACGGGGGTCAGGAACACTCTCCCACCGCTGGTGGCGCTTCCACTCAAGGCCCAGGAATCCTTGGGGCCGAGGAGCGCCGGAGTAGCGGTCTCAGAGGGGGTGCTTCCTGTGTGGTGTCTAGGCAACGGACACACCCACAGGGGATTGGTGAAGGCGAGCGGAGGGCACTAGTTACCCCTCCGTCTTCGTTGGAGCAAGGGAGTGGGTCGGGCGCAGAGCGCGTCGAGGGTCCTCACCTCAGGAGACTGTTAGTGCCGGTGGAGAGTTGGGGGGGGTTCCGGAGACGGAGGGCGCAGAACGGTGGTGTCCGGCGCTTCAGGAGGCGAACTCTTCAGTCGCGGAATCCGGGTTAGGCTGTGGTTCGAGGAACTCGGCGGGGTCCGTAGATGCGGGTCGCGGGCCGTTGGTCAGCTGCCGATTACGAAAGCGAATCATTGGCGCCGCCTTCCTGCGTAGTCCCGTCTTTTAACCAACCGCGCTCCTGGTCACGTGGGGGAGCTCGGTTGCTACGCCTTGTGGGAGTTGTAGTGCCGGCGGGATTCTCCCGTGATTCGGTTCCGCTCCGTCCTGCCCACGCGATCATGACAGCACATCCCCCTTCCCACCGCGTCCAGCGGCGAGAGAGGAACCGGGCTTGTTTGGACAGCGGCGGTGGAAGGACGCAACCAGGCGAGTCGCATGTACAGCAGACGCTGGTTCCCAGGAGTTCTCCTCTGGCCCATACCCTTTCCACGCCAGGAGATACCACAGCTTGCCCCTGACTAGCTTAGAGTCGAGTACCTTTCGCACCACGTATTCCTGTTCGTGGTGCACCCAGACAGGGTCCGGAACTTTTCGGACCAGACAGAAGGAGGGTTTCAGCAGGGAGACATGAAACACGGGGTGTATGCGCAGGTGATTGGGCAACCGCAGCTGTACAGCCACGGGGTTCACATGTCGCACCACCGGATACGGACCTATGTATTTTGGTGTGAATGCACTAGGTTTCTTGAACCGGATGTGTCTGGTCGACAACCACAGCCTGTCACCTTTGTGATATTCCGGAGGGTCTCGGCGATGTTTGTCTGCCTGGGCTTTATACCGAGTCTTGGCTAAGTGCAGATTGTCTCGGGCTTGTTTGAGGGCTGCGTGAATGGTTTTGATTCTGTCATGCACCTCGGGAAGAGTGCTTCGGGCCCTCGGGAGAAGAAAAGGGAGAAACCGGGGGTGATGACCTGAAGTAAGAAAGAACGGTGTATGGTGCGTGGAGGAGTGTTGAGAGTTGTTGTAGGCAATCTCCGCTACCCAGAGCCAGTCCACCCATGACTCCTCGGCCTGATCAACGTAACAGCGCAGGTACTGCTTCAGGGTTTGGTTCAGTTTCTCTGTTTGGCCGTCCGTTTGGGGATGGAAGCTGGTGGATAGCGCGGAGTGTATGCCCAGTTCCTCACACCAGACCCTCCAAAAACGGGCGGTGAATTGTGATCCCCTGTCCGATATTATCCCTAGGGGAAGGCCATGTAGCCGGACCACGTGGAGCAACAGAAGTTTAGCCAGAGCTCCTGCCGAGGGTACTTGTTTGCACGCAATAAAATGCCCCATTTTCGTGAGGTTGTCGACGACGACGACTATTGCCGTGCAACCTTGGTCCTTGGGCAGACCTACTATGAAGTCTATGGAGATCTTCTCCCAAGGATACTTCGGGGTCGGAAGAGGCATCAGGAGGCCTTGCGCTTTACGATGATCAGTCTTCATTTGGGCGCAGACAGAGCAATTACGTACCCAGGTCAGGACATCTGGGCGAACAGACGGCCACCAGCATTGTCTTAGCACCAACTCCAGGGTTTTGGTCCCACCCGTGTGACCGGCACAGGGCACGTTGTGACACCAGTCGAAGATGGGTTTGCGGAGTCGAAGAGTAGGGAGTAACACTCGAGAGCCACACATGGGAAGGCCATCGTGGAGTCGCCATTCTTTGTGTCGCTTCAACCAGGCCGACCAGGCAAACGTCTGTATTCCTTTCCTAACGTTCTGCAGGAACGACTCGGTCTTCAGACTACCCACCACTTGTTCTGGTGACAAAATCGGTTGATCCGGGGTCTCCGCCATGAGGCTGGGGAATTCCTGACGAGACAAGGCGTCCGCCTTCCTGTTTTGTGCGCCCGGCCGAAAGGTAACGAGGAAGTGGTACTCCGCAAAAAAGAGCATCCATCTTTTCTGGCGGGGCGTGAGATGACGTGCAGAACGGAGGAACTGAAGATTGCGGTGATCTGTGAATACCGTCACCTGATGTTGCGCGCCCAGCAACCAATGCCGCCATTCAAGGAACGCTTCTCGTATGGCGAGTAGTTCCTTTTCGGAGATGGTGTAGTTCAGTTCGGCCGGGCAGAGTTTTCGAGACATGAAAGCGACCGGATGGAGCTGTCCGGTGTCGGGTTGCCGCTGGGATAGGATAGCGCCGACCGCTACGTTGGAGGCGTCTGCTTCCACGATGAAGGGAAGGTCGGGTTGGGCATGGCGTAAAACGGGAGCGGAGGTAAACGCCTCTTTGAGCTGCTCGAATGCTGTTTGAGCCTCAGGAGACCAGACGAATGGAACCCCTTTTCGCGTTAACCGAGTGAGGGGGGTCACCAACTGGGAGAAGTGGTGTATGAATCTCCTGTAGAAATTCGAGAAGCCAAGAAAGCTTTGGACCTCCTTCACCGACCCTGGCTGTGGCCACTCCGCTACGGCTTGCACTTTGCGATGGGTCATCACCTGCCCGGCAGGGGTCAACATCACTCCGAGCAATTCCACCGACGTTACGTGGAACTCACATTTCGTGAGTTTACAGAACAACGATGGTCTCTCAGGGCTTGAAGTACCGACGTTACGTGGTGTATATGGTCGTGTAGATTGGATGAAAACACGAGGATGTCGTCTATATACACCACGACGTACTTGTCCAAGAAGTCCCTCAGCACTTCGTTGAGGAAGAACTGGAAGGCAGCCGGGGCGTTACAGAGCCCGAAGGGCATGACCAGGTATTCATACAAGCCGAACCTGGTCTTGAAGGCTGTTTTCCACTCGTCCCCTCTTCGTATGCGCACTAGGTGGTATGCTCCCCGGAGATCCAATTTGGTGTAAATGTTGGCTCCCCGTACTTGTTCCAGGAGTACCGGAATCAGTGGCAGTGGGTACTGATTCTTTATGGTCAGCGCATTGAGAGCGCGATAGTCTATACAACAGCGGAGTTCGCCGTTGGTTTTCGGGATAAAGAAGAGGGGAGACGCCGCCGGAGATCTCGAGGGACGAATGAAGCCCAGTTTCAGGAATTCGTCCAGGTATTCGCGGAGATGTTGGGTTTCTGGGCCCGTGAGGGCGTAGATTCGGCTGCATGGGACGGTAGCCCCTGGTATCAGGTCAATGCGGCAATCGTATTGCCGATGAGGAGGTAATTCTTCGGCTCTTTGTTTATCAAAGACGTCTGAGTATGGAGAGTAACAGAGCGGGAGAGCGACGTTTTTTTCGGCGGCTGTGGCCACATGTTGTTTGGGGGTGACATCCGCTTCCGGGCGCCCCTTCAACAGCCTACACTGGCGGTGACAGAAGGCAGAGTCGAACCGTATCGAATTGTTTGCCCACGTAATTTGGGGTTCATGCATTCTCAACCAGGGCAACCCTAAGATGAGGTTGCAGCGGGGAGCGTGTATGACGTTGCAGGTGAGCCATTCGCCATGGTCTTCCCTATGGTGACCCACATAGAAGGGGTTTGGTATGTGATGGGACCGGAGTCCAGCTCTTTACTGTCCACTGCATAGACGAGTTCTGGCTGGTCTTTGAGCAGCAGTGGGATTTCCAGCCTTTCAGCTTCGGTCCTGTCTATGAAGCACCCGGTGGCTCCGGAATAGACCATGGCGCGCACAAGTCGGGGGGTGTGGTTCACCACCACGTATAAGGAAACAAAGAAGTGATTGGGCTCCTTGGTGACGTCGGATTCTGTAGAAGGGATCATTAAGCGGCTTGAAGTCGTCCCCTCCTGAACCTTCAAGCCCTCGCGTTTCCCATCGTTTCTTCGTTGGTAAGGGCTGCCGCTTGGCTGGGGCGATATCGGCCGGTCTTGGGGCGTACGGGACATTCACGAAGGAAGTGGCCCTTCTTGCCACAATACAAGCAGAGGCCCTGCTTGCGTCGATGGTCGCGCTCGCTGAGGGTCAGGGATGCTCTCACCGTCCTATGTCCATGGGCTCGGGACGGGTCGCTGCGGGTTCTGAGGTACGGGGATGTTCGTACGGTGCAAGAGGTTTCTCCTTGCGCTTGTGGTCTCCTTTTCTTTCCCTCAGACGATATTCCAAGCGAGAGGCCAATTCGATCATAGCCACGCAGGTGCGGGGTTGGGGGTCGATTTGGGCGATCACGTCCTTCAGGTCTTCCGAAAGCCCTCGGTAGAAGATCGCTGCTTGTTTAGATTCGGGCCAGTCTGTTTCGGCCACCAGACGTCGAAAACTGTTGATGTAGCAGAGGAGACCGGTGTGGCCTTGCCGGAGTTCAAGGAGGTCGCCATCGGCGGAGAAGGTGTCAGTCCGGCGATCAAAGGTCTTTTCGAATTCCTGCCGAAAGGTGTCCCAGTCGTACAAGAGGGCGTCGTCTCTCCGAACGATCGGAACCGCCCATTGTGCGGCATCCCCGGCCAGGTAGGAGATGAGGAATGCTACCCGTGCTTGGTTAGTTAGAAATAGTTTAGGTTTGCATTGGAAGTGCAGCAGTATCTGGGTCAAGAACACCTGCACCTTCTGTATCTCCCCATGATATCGTTCAGGGGGAGCCAAAGGCACGTGTGCTGGCATCTCTACTACCACTTGGGGCGTGGTGGTAGGGAACGTGTGTCCTGCATCAAAGGGGTTTCTTTGAAGGCGGTCAAATCGGGCATTCAACGCCGCTGTTTCCGCCCGAGACGTGGCTAACTCAGCCTGGACTAAGGCCAGAGCGGCAACCACGTCGTTTAACGAGGCCATCCCTACCTCAGCGTTATCGGGAGGAGGATAATTCGTGGGCCAATGATTCTGTCAGGGCGCTCACTCGATCCTCTCCTCAGGATGACGCTGATGCTTATGTAGGGTTCCCCCTCCCATCCGTCCCCAGCCCGGATTCGTGTAAATGACCCTCGGGCTCAGGAGACAGGTGGGTGAGGGAAGGGGAGAGTCGGCTGGGATAGACACCTGTAATGAGACAAAGAGAGAGGATTTAGTTGCTTCTCCTTTTCTCCCGGAGGCAATCGTGTTCCCCCCTGGTGTCCCCTGCGTTACCTGCCTCGTCCTCTCTCCCCTGGTTGGGTGAAGCTGTGATCAGAGCTCTGGTTCAGATGGACAGGGGCAGCACAGCTCTTGTGATTTCGCTCTGGCTGAAAAGGACCCAAATACGTCTTTTGAGCCTCTCAAAGGCGCTACCACTCGAGACCCGGGAATCCGTGGGGTCGAGGAGCGCCGGGGCGAAGGGTGCAGGCAAGGAAAACACGGGGGTCAGGAACACTCTCCCACCGCTGGTGGCGCTTCCACTCAAGGCCCAGGAATCCTTGGGGCCGAGGAGCGCCGGAGTAGCAGTCTCAGAGGGGGTGCTTCCTGCGTGGTGTCTAGGCAACGGACACACCCACAGGGGATTGGTGAAGGCGAGCGGAGGGCACTAGTTACCCCTCCGTCTTCGTTGGAGCAAGGGAGTGGGTCGGGCGCAGAGCGCGTCGAGGGTCCTCACCTCAGGAGACTGTTAGTGCCGGTGGAGAGTCGGGGGGTTCCGGAGATGGAGGGCGCAGAACGGTGGTGTCCGGCGCTTCAGGAGGCGAACTCTTCAGTCGCGGAATCCGGGTTAGGCTGTGGTTCGAGGAACTCGGCGGGGTCCGTAGATGCGGGTCGCGGGCCGTTGGTCAGCTGCCGATTACGAAAGCGAATCATTGGCGCCGCCTTCCTGCGTAGTTCCGTCTTTTAACCAACCGTGCTCCCGGTCACGTGGGGGAGCTCGGTTGCTACGCCTTGTGGGAGTTGTAGTGCCGGCGGGATTCTCCCGTGATTCGGTTCCGCTCCGTCCTGCCCACGCGATCATGACAGAAAGTCTGTAGCACTAAAGTACAAATCTGTATACCTGGAAGATGAGCCGGTGATGAAGATGAGGTGGAGAGAGCACATAAGAGCACTGTTTGCACCGTACACTAATATACACATTGAATTGTAAGGAGACCGCGGTTGTTTTCACACACTGCACACGCTCTCCGTGGGATCCCTATCTGCTTACCTTGGGTGGTTCCTTGGGTCCCCAGCAATTCTAGGTCCTCTTGACTGTGTGTCAACTCGAGTCCTGATTCTTATCAGGGCCGGACTGGGAACCAAAATCGGCCTTGGCAAAGTGCTCGGCGGGCCCTGCTCCCCCCCCCCCCCTCCTTCCCTTGGGTGTGCTGCCGAGCTCTTTGCCAGGGCCGCTTTTTGGCCGATTTTGTTACAGGGCCGATTTTGCAGCTATGCTGCAAAAACGGCCTTGTAACAAAATCGGCCCCCAGGGGCCCAAAACCGGCCCCCACCTGTGCGGCGCACCGGGGGATTGCCCGGGGCCCGCTAGGGCCAGTCCGGCCCTGATTCTTATACCACTTTTTTCATATATATTTTGGTCCCGCCCTGGGGCCCACTGTATATTCTGTGCTACTTACATCATTTCTTCGCTATGTGTTGTGTGCATTGTATTTATCTCAGGGTAGGAGATATATCTGTGAATTAGAGAGTACTGTATAATTAATACAACATTTTAGAAGTACATTTTGTGGTTCTTTTTATCCAATCTATACCTATAAGATTGCATTCTGGTAAAAGAAGCTGCTTTACACTCCTTCTGGATTAAGCCTGAAGGGTGCTCTCCACAGCAACCACTTGGAGAGCTTTCTAAGGTTGTCTAAAACCACTGTATGGGGTTGTCTGGACTGGTGCAAGGTGCCCACTTACATAAGTGGACATCATATACCAGGTCAACCTCTCACAAGAAGTTTGGGTGAAATAAAGTATTTTTCCAAGATCACAATTTAAATGGACAAGCCATTTACACATCAAGCACTAAACAGTCTTTACTTATATTAATGCTTTGTTTTTACCTTGTTGTTCATTTTTCAAATAGCAGAACCGATCTGAAGGTACTGGAGTGCTTTATTTTATGAGCACCAATTACATTACACAATGTCACCACTAATTGTTTATAGGGAGATTAAGTTAATTGCCCAGAATCACAAGATGATGAGCCAACACCAGGACTTGAAACTGCTTTCCCAGTTCCAAGAATGCAAGTCTGGCCCTAACACCACATCCTGAGTATAGGGAAAATCAGTATTTCATTTATGGCGCTAACAAAAACAGAGTTTTTGGGGCATATTATCTACAAAAGGCGATGATGATCGCGAGCGCAAGGTATCGGCATTTTTTTATCGCTTCTTTTCCTGGACACTTTTCGCATTCTTATCGACGTATTATGAACACATCGGTAAGATGCAATGGTGTCCGGGAAAGGAAGCGATAACTCCAGCTAACACGCAATAGACATTCATGCGATAGCATGGGATCAGCGCGTTAGCGTCAATAATATTTCAGCTAACGTGATGGAGTGCCTGAAAACCCCCTCTATGACCCGATCAATGGATGAATTATGCAGCAGGAACAGTGAATGTTAACATGTATGTAATGCTGTGAAAGGCCAGATCAGGACAACATAGTGAGGGCCTGTGATGTAATGCGCCTTCTGAACATGAGTAGAAGCAATGGTTGTAGCTGGCTAAAATGTACCTTCATACAAGATAAGGGGCTAATATTGAAGCATGACCTGTACCTCTTTGGTGTTAGTGGCTCCTCAGAAGGAGATCAGGGCTAGTCTCCCTTGTGTACCTCCCATGTAGCACCATTTTTAGTAAGGTTTTTATCAGGTGTTAAATTCATGCGTTACTCGGGGCTCAGCACGACTTTTGTTATCGTGGGACATCTTTGGTAATAGAGCAAAGTGGTGATAGCGACTTTTACCGTGTAATTTTTGTAAGAAACGCCTACCTTGCATGTCATTAGCGCTAATTATTTCTGGCATGCAAGGAGATGGGAAACGCTGGAAAGCTGGCGCTAACGCATGTTAGCACAGGCTCTCCCTCGCCAAGAATTAAGGCCAAAGCCTTAAGCTTTGGTGTCTGAGGTAATTCTTGGAGAGGGAGATTAAAGCGGTTGTGAATGAAGACTTGCATCAACATTTTAATGTTGGTAGCTTAAAGTGTTCAAGCACAACAGTTTAAAAAAACGTTTTTTCTCCCAAGGCTATTTCTCACTTTCACCAAATGTTTTTTTTCCTTCCCTTTAACCTGTGTCAATATTGCACACTGGCCTGCAGGAACAGGTTACCGGCAGTGCAGTACTTCGAGCCTCACTCTCAGCCTCAGGAGAGATGCCTGCAGAGCAGAAGCCCGCCCAGAAATACTATTACACAGGGCGTTGTAACTATTAATACGTGTGGGTTGAACGAGGCCACCAAACGAAGGACGGTGAAGGAATATCTTAAGATCCTGCGTGCTGATATTGTCTGCTTACAGGAGACGCACATTGACATTGATGGGTCTTGAAAGATTCTTTTAGATCAGTTGGGATTTCACCTGATAGCATGTACTTCGCAAGGGAGTAGGACCCGGAGAGTGGCAATACTAGCTCAAAAAAGGGGGATAACTGTTAAAAATTGTCTAACCGATAAGTATGGCTGGTGGGTAATCGTGGATTGCCAAGTGCAAGGGCTCAATTTCACGCTTTGACAAATCTATGGGCCGACGGTGGACGATCCAGAGATATTTAATCATGTAAATATGCAACTAGCTAATTGGCCACTCCCAATTATTGTATGTGGGGATTTTAATATTAATGGCTTAAATGGGTTGTGGAGGGGGGATCCAACCAATTTGTAGGGCGGAAAAAGAAAGTCCATAGGGCCCTAGTTCAAATGATGGAGGATAATGGGCTTACAGATGTATGGGAGCAACTAACTCCCCAGGGGATGGGCAGAACGTACTACTCAGCACCACTTAGGGCTGTAGCACGTCTAGACTACTTTTTGGTCTCCTCATCTCTCCTCTCCCTCTGTAAAATCAAAACATTTCCACGATTGGTCTCCGACCATAATCCTTTGGTGTTAGAGATCTAAAATTCTGTTGGGAGGGCTCAGGTAACGAGCTGGACGTTTGAACGGGCCTTACTGCAGGGCTCAAACTATGTTTTGCATATGAATAAATGGCTTAAGGAATTTCTCGAGATTAACAGGGGGAGTGCTGGGTTTGGGGTAGTATGGGATGCTCTCAAGGCTGGCATTAGGGGGGAAACCATGAGTTAACAAGATCGAAAAAATGGAGATGGAGGCCATACATAGAGCAATCATGGACCTAGAAGAATTATTGGCTAGGGCAATCGGCTCCAGTTTTAACATAGACGAGATTGCGCAGACGCTTGCCTTAGCAAAGGCTGCTGCAGGGGAAACAATTGCTGCTACAGCAGCAGGCACATTCCTGGCCTGGAAACAAACTCACAATGAATGTATTGAGCAAGTTGGACACATTTTAGGTGCAAGGACCAGACAGACAGTCACCAGGGGGGACATCTCGGAGATTAAAACTTCAGAGGGGGCGGTAGTTACCACCCCTAAGGATATTTGTAACGTGTTCCACAGGTATCAAAACCTATATAGGGAGGATACTGTCAGGGACATGAAGGATGTAAAGGATTACTTGGAGTTAGCGTCCGTTGAGGCATTTTCTACAGAAGACTCTATGGCCACAGAGGCTAGATTTTTAGCTGAAGAAATTCAGGCAGCCATTAAAGATTTGCCATCAGGCAAGGGGGTTGGCCCGGATCTAATCCCATTAGAATTTTACAAGATTTGTTTTTCAACTTTGGGAAAAGATTTATACTTTGTAATGCGCCAGGTACAGAGTGGGCAAACACCTCCGCTGTCATGGGGAGAAGCCAGTATGATCTTTTTAAAGAAAGGCAAACCCCCTAATGAACCTGGATCTTATAGGCAGATCAGCCTAATGAATAGCGACGCAAAGATCTACTCAAAGAATTTAGCTAATCACCGTACTACTATCATAGGAAAGGTGATCTTGCCCTGGCAGCATGGGTTCATCCCAGGAAGGGGCACGGCGGAACATATCAGGAGAGTTTGCAACTTGTTTGATGGCACCTCAGTCACACGAGATCTTATGGTGCTTATACTGCTGGATGCGGAGAAGGCGTTTGATGGGTCTCCTGGGGCTTCCTTTGGTCTGCACTGGAGAATGTAAACGTTGGTAAGGGGTGCATAAAAGCCATAAAGGCACTGTATAGGAATCCGAAGATTCGACTCCGGGTGATGGTGGGGACAGAGCGATCCAATAGATATTACGCGAGGAACGAGGTAGGGGTGTCCCTGCTCTCCCCTCCTGTTCGCTTTCTATATTGACCTCTTTATCAGGAGAATTGAGGTGAACAGGGGCATCCTCCCAATACGGCTTAACGGCTTTGAAACAAAGATCTTGGGTAATGCAGACGACCTGGCAATTACGGCCGTAAACCCGTCTGTAGCTTTAGATGAAATGGAACATGATGCAGAATGCTTTGGGGCAGTTTCTGGCTACAGACTTAATCGGGGGAAGACACAAATTGTAGTCAATGATAAGACCAACTTGGTAGATCCAAGAGTGACTGATTCGGCTACTTATTTAGGTGTTATTATAACCTCGGATTTAACCAAAGTTGTTGGGAAGAATCTCGCTCCAGTGATTCAGAAATCAAAAAGAGACCTTGACAGGATGAATAATTTACATCTCTCGATTGTGGTAAGATGTAACATTATTAAAATAATATTCCTTCCAAAAGTTTTATATCTGTTCAGGACGATACCTCTGAAGTTTAACAATAGTTGGTTTAAAGAAATGTAGATAATGATAAACCGGTTCATCAGGGCTCAAGGGAAGACGAGAAGGGCACTCAGATTTATGTCCCTCCCTAGGGAGAGAGGGGGCTGGCCGGTACCCGACTTAAGAGCATATTATTGGGCCACGGTGATGCAATACATTCGTGAGCTACTGGGTGGCAAGATCACCGACCAGTGGAGGGATGATGCTATTCCGGAAGTATATGAGCTGCTTTTAAAAGGTGAAGCTCGCAACTGGCTTCTGAGGTTTAGTGAAGCCAGCTACTATAAAAAAGTTAAATTCAAGACTCTGGGAGCAGCAATATCGATTTGGACCGCTATTCGGAAAAAGTTGGGATTGGGCAGAATGAATTATTATACTCCTTTATTCATAAATCCATCTTTACCTGAGGTCTTTCATGATGGTGTCATGAGGCGGTGGGATGTTTTGGGTGTTAAAACTATTGGTGACATTACTGATCTCGATGGCATAATTACATTTGAAAGAGCCCAAACCCTGTTTAATCTGGAGCGCAGGGAATTTTTTAAATTTTTACATATCCGGTCGGCCCTTGCAAGGAAAAGGGGGAGATTTAGAGCATTTGGCAGAGACTCAGTCATGGAAAGGGGGCAAGATCCTGATGGGTGTACTATCATCCAGATTTTTGGTGAGCTGAGCCAACAACAAAACGGTGATCTGGAAAAATATTCCAAGAAGTGGCAGCGGAAGTTGAGCATTGAAGGGGGCGAGTTCAGGGCCTCACTTAAGTTAGGATATACGGTTTTAAAGGTGGCCAACCTTCAAGCTCAACATTTTAAAACTATTTTTGAACTCTATTACACCCCTGCTAGAATAGCTCAATGGGGTGGGACTATGGGTATTTGTTGCCCCCGTTGTCACAGCGACAAGGCTGATACAGTTCATATGTTCGCCTCCTGCCCTATGTTGGATGCCTTGAAAAGGGCGATAGAACACTTTATGGGACAAGCTCTGAGGATCCAAATACGATTAACCAATGAGCTGGTGGTTTTAGGTGTGGTTAGAGATGATGTTCTAGTAGCTCACCGCGAATTTATATTTCTTGCCATGGCGGTAGTTAGGATCTGTGTTGCATCTGCATGGAAAGACCCTAACCCTCCCACTTTTCAACAATGGGTGTCACGGCTTTTAGCCATACATAATTTGGAAAAGGGGCTATGTGAGAAGAAACGGTGGTAAGCTATGAAACTAGGGAAACTAATTTGGGCACCGAATATAGCAAAGTATTATTTGTCTTTGCTCCGATTGCTCTTTTATCCTTCGGGGGGGGCGGGTATATGGCGTGATTCAGATTTAATGATTTTTGCCTGTTTGCTCTTTTGATTATTTAGCTGTCAGATGGCTTGGCTAATCCTTTTTTTTTTTTTTTTCTTTTTTTTTCCTTTAATGTCTCATTATTTTACAGTGTAAAAAATGTGTCCCTGTCTTCTCCACTTTATCTTTGGCAAGAAAACTTGTATAATGTCTGATTGTTATTTGTAATGATGAATTTAAAACTAATGGTGAATAAAAAATGTTTTTTTTTTTTAAAAGAACATATGCTCATGTAAGATATAAATATCTGTAATGGTGAATGGTACATCAGCGTTGATAATATACTGCTGTGATAGGTAATGCTATTGTGTACATGGGATTTGTATTTCTGCTATGAACATCTAAATATTTTTGTCAGAATCGTGATGATAGTCCTGTAAAAAAGAAATATACCAATAAAGATACTTAAACAAAAAAAAATGCTTAGATTCCTTGCCACCACATCCTTTTGGGAAGATAAGTGAGGTCCAAGTTGGACTGGGTTCCCAGATTCCTTACTTTTAGTTAGATAAAGGGAGGTTTGTGGGCCAAGTAAACAGTAGTGAGTCAAACTCTGAGTCTCTCATTTTTAGGATCTGAAGCTCTAGGATTCTTAAGGAGTTAGCAAAGTTCCCAAAAAAATTGTCCTTTGATGATGACTGTATTCAACATAGCAAACAAAAAATTACAGAGTGACTTTGTTAAAGGTCTTCTTGGAGTCTAGCATCAGAGCAGCCCTCTGCGCAGCCCATAACGGCGGAAGTTATATCTAAGAGTGTGTACATTATCAGTGGAGAGACAGCCTCTATTAAAGCCGGGTTGGTCTTTTAGTACTAACATTGGTAGTTGAAGTTCCGGGCTAGATGAAGACATTTAACTGAGATTTTTGTGTTTGCATTCCGCAATTAAATGGGATTATGTGACCCACAAATGTATAGGTCTTTATCTGGCTTGGAACAGCACAGTCATGGCATTGTACATCGAGACTGACATGGCACCCAAAGAGACTCCTGAAACAGCACCTCTAAGTTAGGAGCCATTATGTCAGCAAATAAATAATAAAAATGAATAGGAATGCTATCCTGACCATCACCTTTACTCCTGTTCAAACCTTAAGTGGCACCCATTGTCCCCTCAGTTGTAATGGGAACGATAAATGGCCTGGTTACGACTTTGGCGGTGTGGCGCTCTGCCAAGTCGCCCGCCGCCCACCAGATTACGAGTTTCCTCGTGGTCTGGCAGGTGATGCTGTGGCGATCCTGCAACATTGCAGGTCAAAGGCTCATATGTGAGCCTTAGAACTGCAGCGCAGAGGGAGCACCAAAGCCAGTTCCTGCATGGCATTGACTTTGCAGTCCATGCCGTGCAGAAACTGGGGTGCATGCACACAGCGGGGGCTTACCGTTTTCCCTCTGCATGTATCCTCAGGCCCTGAAACAAGAGCTTCCTCACCGCCATCCTTTTCATGGCAGGCTCACCGCCATGAAAAGTGTAGCAGGGTAGGAGGAAAGTTGTAATATGCTTAGCAGTGCTGCAGCAGCACAGGCAGAATATTGCGATCTTCAGACCGCCACTCCACCGCGAAGGGATAGCAGATCCCCAGCGGTTGTGGCGGTCCCATGGCGGTCCGACCGCCAGTCAGAATACGGTGGTCTGACCGCTGGTGTGGCGGTAGCCTCATCGCCACCACTGTGCCACCCTGGGTTTGGTGGTCCACGGACCGCCAAACTCTGAATCAGGCCTAAAGTCTATGACTTTATTAGTTGGAATCCTGTTCAGAGGAATAGAGTTAGTCAGTTATTACAAGCTATTGGATAGTTAGGGTCTGCATTTGAATATAGACAGTCTTAGTATTGTTTACTGACAGTAATGCCCACCCATCTAGTAATGTGTTTAGATTTGGGGCCCTTGATGCTACAAATTAAGTTGATGGAATCTGGTATTGAATAGAATATACAAAGATTTTGGTTGGTTTCTCATTGTCTTCAAAAAATGACTTCCGAGATTTTGCAAAATACTTCGCTGCTCTAGCTGATGTTGTCTCTTTCAGAAAACACCTTGTCTTCTGGAAGACTTGTCAAGATCCTTTGTGTTTCTGCGACAAAGCCTTGCTACCCACAGATCATCCTATTCTGTAAACCGCTGCAGGTTTGCATACTAATGCACATGCATGAACCCTGGATGTCAGCCTTCAGGGCATCCCAGAAAGTCTGCGATGACAGTGATACATCTGGAGTACAACTGAACAATCTGAATTCCTCTATATTTTAACAATATTTTCAGTAAAATGTTTGTACTGGAGCATGGGGAGTTTCAATCGCCAACAGGGTGGTCTGTTAGTCTGAAAGGGTGTAAAGAGTATAGGTGCACAATCCCAAAGGGTAATGGGCAATATATTGCAGTCAAAAATATGATGCAGCTCTAGAGCGATTGCTAAATCAAGGATCCAATTGGGAATAACTTCTGTGGGGCCTAATGTAAAATGTAAATTCCAACGTCACTAAGTTACACCTAAGCCACACATTATTGCAATCCAGCCAACCAGTTCAATCTTAAACATATCGGTTGAGGAAATGCATCCGCTACCAGTAGGTAGATACTTAGGGGTCAAAGTTCACATTAAAGTCACAATCAGTAAAGGAGAGGGCACAAGAGCTGAATGGGTCAACAAAAAATTGTATGCCTTCCTTAAAAGGGCCATATTCACCAGAAATGGCATTTCCAGATACATTTTCACCTTGATATCTAATGCTAGTATGGATTTGTGTGATGTGCCTAAGACTTTTCCTGCCAACCCTCCATAACTTACACATCTCACTGGGAACCCTACAATCCTCCTGTAGTATAGCTATATTTACTCTAAGATCCCTGAGATTGTTCAACAGCCTTTGTCTCTTAATGGGGATGCCTCAGCTAGCCACATTAAACATTATGAATTGGAGCCTTCCTATATTAAATTTGTCAGTTGTCCACGAAGGTAGGACTCCCAGACCTTGAAGAGCAAGCGAACATACCCTGTGGCAAATATCCTATTTTACGGAACGAGGATGTGTGGTAACTCCATGGATCTACATATAGTGCCTAGTCTTTGCCCAGAAAAACAGCAGCATAGACCGATAACCAACAGCAAGATACAGATGTTCCTGATATGAAAATCAAATATTTTAAATAATCTTACAATGGGTGACATGTCTCATCCAGTGGACTTGTTTCTACAAATACACTAGCCAGCATAGGGGGTTGATATGACCCAGCAACACGCCCCTATTGTGCTGTGCTAGATAGACCAAATGCACGTAGTTTATAGTGAGCCTCAAAGTGAGGGGCGCTCTAGGTCTCAGTCATCTACCAAGTATAGTGAGATACAGACCAATGCCACTCATTCTAACAAAGAAAGGGTTCTACCTCGGCAGCTTTGCATGTAAACTCATCGGGAGCGGGTACTTGCGAATCTCAGACATTGGTAGTCTTCATCAGTTTGTTCAGAGCCTGAGCCCTGGGAAATCCACATACGGGTCTCCATGCAGGTATTGGAGTCAACCCTGAATTGCGGCCTTCTCCTCTTCTAAATTGCTGCCGCTGACATAGGCTGTACGCATAGGCTATGGTTCAGAGTTGTGAAAACAGAATCCCAGGCGGCTCCCAACCCTGGCAGCTTAAAATGCAGCAAAATGTTCCTCAGTCTCAGAAAGGACAGAATGTCAGCAGGTAATTGAAATGTATGCCTTTGGTCTGCAGGGAAGAAATTGAAAATGGCTGGGTAGCATAGCTAAAAGGGATTGCCTGTGTCCCTCGGTGCCTCATAAATTGCCTTGAGGTCTCTCCTGCATTAAAGCACCTCAACAGAGTATTCAATGGCTATCCAAGCCATTCGTCCATGAAAATACATCCCATTTGTTTCTTCATATGACTTTTGGAATGCCTCTTTGTGAAGATAATTGAGAAAACTCACTGTCTTAAACCTCAGAAGGTTTACAGCTAGCTGTACAATGTGCTGTCTTGATGATCCAATTGGAGTCCAGCAGCATGTGTAAGGAATCCATAAATAATGATTGGGGGTATTCCTTCAAGTCAGGGATTTCATGTTTTCCTTAAAAGCTTCCAGGTATAGATTATCCTATCTGGATCTATTTTCTAAATCATCTACTCAGGACTGAAGCATTTGATCTCTTGTCGGGCATAATCCTTCTCCCAGATCGTGGTGACATTTTCATTCGAATAGGGTTGAGACCTTTGCTATAAGCAAGATGAGAGTTCAGGCTCCACTCACATGAAACTGACACCCACATCCCTTTGCAAACCTCCCCATTTGCACAAACGTTTCTGCATATACAGGCACATTTATATTGTTTAAATATCAATTTTGCTATAGTCTTTTATTTTCATATCCATATTCCCAGGAGTTATTTAAAAAAAAAAAAAAAATGTTATTAGCTTTTCAGATAGCAAAACATCTGAAGCCAGATGTGAAATCGCAACGAATTAGTACATTCTGCAATATATTAGGCTCCCTCTTTCCTCCCTCCTCAGCTCCGGTCTCTGTGTGAGTGGAATTAGCATTTCCATACAGCATTACGTTGAGGACATTAGTTGTTGGTCAGGTGGGCCAAGGCCTCTCACAATCCATACTTAGGTGCCACAGGCGTTCTACATGTTACTTTGGGGCCCCTCCTCTTCCACATCAAACATTCATAACACTGTAGTCTATGGGGGTAACTCATCTGGTGGTGTCAACTGTTCAGTAAGCATTGCCGTCCATGCCCTCATGTCTTCCTCCAATTTTCATCCCTACATGTTAGTTTCATATGACACCCCTCAGCATTTATCCATTCAGCCATATCTTTCAGCCAGTCTTCGACCTTCGGGCGTCTAGTGGACATTCACCCTATCGCGATTCTACGTTTAGCCAGTAGCAACTCCAAAGTAAGAAATTTCCTACTCAGCTTTTTTTTCTAACGGAGCTGGATGTGCCCCAAAAAACACTGGGCTATCTCCTAGGATGCCACATAATTTTCAGATATTAATTGCTGTTTTCTCCACTTGTTCTTCAAGGATAAACGTATACGGTTTCTTTTGAAATCCTTTCAATTTTTAGAGTATGTATGAAATGTGTATGGCTTTCATAGGGGTTTATCTCTCAGGGGCTGATTTAGACCACAGATTATTCTGCAATACAGATTTTTTCAGATAAAGTAGCTTCACCATACTTACCTTACTAGAAGCACGTTGTGAACATTGGGTCTCCACAAATTGCTTCTAGTAAGACAGACAGAAGATCGTATCCCCCTATATACCCTTACATTAAAGTGGACCTTTCTCTAAGGGAGCCCATTGCACTTTGAGCTGGGTGCTAGAGTTCAATTTGCCCGACGACTTTAAACTCGCATCGCTATACATACATGTTGTGCTAGACTCCAACAAAAACAAAATGGCTTAATTAAGGTTGGGATTGGTAATGATGAAACATCACCTGATTTACCAGGCTTGGGGGTGTCCGCAGAAAATATTTGAAATAGCGGGAGGAATGGTTTAAGCATAGATGTATTTTGTTGAGCCTAGCTTCAGTCTTGAACCTTTCTGTTATTGACCCGTCGACCCTGGAGAATGGTTAGAGTATGGGGTTGGGAGTATGTGACCTGGGCTTCGAATAATGTATGCTGATGCACTGTTATGGACAAGTAGAGAAGGTTTCCCGATCTGCCACTTTATTTTTCGTTCCCTTGCAAAAAATATATATATATTTTTTTTAAAGAATTAAAAATCTCAAGGTTTAGATCAAATTTAATGTACATTTCGCAATTTTGTGCAGTCCGAAACACGATTGAACAAAGGCAATGCAAATAAATGATATTTGAACTTACCAAACAGCACAAAACAATGTGCTGACCAGTCAGCATAAGTGTTGTTTTTGCATGGTTGTTTGGGGCAAAAGATAGTGTTTTGTAAAGAATGATGTCCACACTCTTTAGTGACTATAATCATTGATGGTACACCCTCACCAGCTAGGAAAGAAATGAATGGTAGTGGAATATCCACACATAAAGCTTCACATGACAGCAGAACCTTGAAGGATGTCATTTTTTTAAGCCTGGAAAATGCCACCAAGCTTAAAGACAAACACATCCTCGCCCCATATAGAACAACAAAACGCAACAATATAAATACAGTAAGCATTAATGAAAGTACAAAAGCTTAAAGAAGACTTATAAATACATGTTAAAAAAAACATTCCATGCATTTAAAGAACAATATGTTGAACACTTCATCTTGCAAAATCACGTAATTGCATAAGAAGACTTTGCAATCTGTGAATACTTCTTTGTCTCCAACCTCCTATTACTCCCCTGCACAACAGGCCTTACACTTGGAACACCATCACCACCTGCTGTGTCCATTATCTGCAAACTCACAGCACAAGGACCCTCTCTTCCACTAGATCTACCAAGTATCTCTTCCTCCTCCATCTTCATAAAACTACTACCACCCTCCTCTTCATCAACACACCTATCTCCTATTTTACTATACAAAGCTACTCTTCTTAAGTTCCAACGTCCTTCTTTCTCTAACACCACAAACCAATCATGTACTTCTTTGACTCTTTGCAGTCCACAAAACTTTGACAGGTCTCTTTCTGTACGCCCTGATCTTACTTTTACCAAATATCTCACTTTAACGCTACTCTCAACTTTCTTGGTCCCGCTGGTTCAGAATGTTCCTAAAGGGATTCATGATTTCATCGGTGCAGGCGACATATTTGTTACACCAAAAGGAATTCCATTAGTAATGTTATTTTTAGTAATGCGGTATGCCCAAACCAGGTCGCTCGCCATAGGTGTGATGTGAGACTGATGGTGAGTGATCTGGTTTGGGCGTACACACAACTAGAAATAGTGTACCGCTAGTGTTCCTTTTTGCATGGGTCCACGTACAAGACGCAAAAGCCATGGTCTTTTCACCTGCGCTCTATTGTTGGGACAATATGGATCTTATTCCCACTGCACTGGCATCCATAGTGATAACAGTACTCAGTTTAGTGTCAAAAGGAACTAATACACCTGCTGCACAAATCTATTTTATATTGTGAAATGAAATGAAATGAAATGAAAAAAATATTTAATTAAGCGCACTGCGGCCAAGCGGCTTCCTGGCGCTGGTAGCAAGAGCAACCGTCACAAAAAACAGCCCGAAGGAGTTAGCCGGGGTACGCCTGAGAGACCAGAAAAGTTTTCAAAGATTTACGAAAATGGGAATAGATGGGGATGGATCGCATGGAGAGGGGAAGGCTATTCCAGAAACGAGGGGCCAAAACAGAAAAGCGTGTGCCTCCAGTTCTGGTTTTGCGAAAACGGGGGACATTGAGAAGGGCCAACGATGAAGAGCGAAGAGTGCGAACCGGGGTGTGAGAGGAAATAAGGGAACATATGAATGCAGGAGCAGAGCGGGCAAGAGCCAAGAAGACCAGACAACCCATTTTGAAAAGAGAACGCTGGAGAACAGGGAGCCAGTGAAGAGACCTGAGGACAGGAGTGATATGATGGGTTTTGGGAAGGTGAAGAATGAGACGGGCGGCCTGGTTCTGAATAGCTTGCAAGCGGCGTAATTCGTAGGCCGGGATGCCCACGTACAAGCTGTTCCCGTAATCAAGACGGGAGGTAATCAGGGCCGTGATGATGATTTTAAGTGCCTCTGAGGAAAAGAAGCGTGAAATCTTTCGAATAAGGCGAAGGGATAGAAAGCATGAGGAAACAACGGAACTGATTTGTGCATGCATGGAGAGATCATGACTGACCTGGATACCCAAAGTTCTGACAGAGGAGACAGGAATAGGAAGAGGGCCAAAGGAGGAGGGCCAAAAAGCAGAAGACCAGGGACTGGAAGAGCCGCCCGTCAAGACCAGCTCGGTCTTGTCCGGGTTAAGTTTGAGATGGTTAGAGCTCATCCAATCCGAGATAAAGACCAAAGTAGAGCGAAATGTAGAAGAAGACAGAGGTGAGGAGGAAAGATCAAAGACAAGCTGGAGGTCGTCGGCATAGTTGTACACGGAGACCCCCTGAGCAAGAAGAGCGGAGATAAGAGGGTGAATGTATAGATTAAATAGCAGAGGAGAAAGAGAAGATCCTTGGGGAACACCACAGGAGACCAAGCGGGGGGGAGCAGAGAAGCCAGACAAGTGAACAGCCTGAGAGCGGCCAGAGAGAAAGGAGGCAAGCCAAGAAAAGGCAAGGCCCCGAATGCCCGCTGCGCTGACACGGTCCAGAAGGATGGAATGGTCGACCGTGTCAAACGCAGCGGATAGATCAAGGAGAACCAGGGCTATCACCCAAAATGAAGCTTCAGCCTTTCCTCAACAATTTTTTCAAATCCTCTGTTTTTCTGTGCAATTCTACACAAACAGAGAATAATATTCTAAAAGACCTAAAAGCCATTTGTAAAACTTTCATCACATTTTTTGTGGTCTTGCTCCTGCTTTGGAGAATGTATACCCCAAATATTCAACCTCCTCAACAAGCAACTTTCATTTTTCTGTACTTCTTACAAGCTCCTGTTTGATGGTGATGTTGGCTTTCAACTGTTGCACCAAATACCAAGATGTCATCCTAAAAATATATTGCACTAGCCATGCCTTTGAATTCCTCCCTCGTCATTCTTTGAAAACACGCTTGCCGCTGACAAGCCAAACGACCTATTAGTGAATTGAAAAATCCCCTTCATAGTTGTAAATGCTATGAAAGGCTTTGAATCTTTATGCAATTTAATCTGGTGGTATGCACTCTAAAGATCCAGTTTGCTGAAAGTCGGTGTTGCAGTGTGTCTCCCACAGTCGGTGTCGGTCTCAATGTCCATGTATCGGTGTCCCCACATCATTGTTCGAATGCCCAAGTCCCTGTAACAGTGCCAGTGTCTCCTTGTCAGTTGTGTCCCTTCGTCAGTTTGCGTCTTTGTGTCAATGGCCCAGTGCCAGTATGTTCATATCAATGTGTGCGTCCTTGTCCCAGTGTCACCATTCCAATGTCACCATCCCCTGTAACGTTAACTGACCAAGTGTCGGTGTTTCACAGCATATGGGGACGTGGGTCAGTAGAAGGAATGCACTTCTCATTCCACATGAGTGTGCCGGTGTCAATAGTGATAACTGTGTTCTGGTGTCCGTGTATCCTTATTAGTGCTATTCAGTCAGCGCCCCAGTATCGGTATCCCTGTGTCAGGGTCCCCCGATTAGTGTTTGTGTCCAAGTGTTGGTTCCCCAATATGTTTCTCCCCTGGAAGGGTCCCTTGCTAGTGTTAGTATCCATGTGTTGTATCATCTGGCATCGGTGTCCTATCACTGATGTCCTTATGTTGATGTTTCTGCAATAGAATTTGTGAGCTTGTCAGTGTCCCCTAGTCCGTGTTAGTGCATGTGTGTCACATTTGTGTCACTGACCTGACCCTCTGTTTCTCCTGCCAGTGTTCCAGGATCAAGGGCAGTGCCTCTATTTTTCTGTATACAGTGCCCCGGTATTAGTGTACCGGCGTCCATACCTCCATGTCATCTCTTGTGTGTCACTCTGCATGTGCCAGAGTCCTCTTGTTCTAGTGCCTGTGTTCCCAGGCAGTGTCGCGGTGGCAGTAGCCCTTGCTGTGTTGCAGAGCCCAATGTCCACATCAGTCTCCCAGTAAATCAATGCCTGGGTCCCTGTGTCAGTGTCTCCATGTCAGCAGTGTCCTTGTGTCGGGATCCACAGGTCAGAGGCCCAGTGTTGTGTCCCTGTGCCATGTCACTGTGCTGGTGCTATGTCCAAGTGTCGTTCATTAACGTTAATATCACAGTGCCCCTTTCCAACCTCAGTGCCACTGGCCCTTGCCATTGTCCTAACATCGATGTGTGTGGCTCACATCCGTGTTCCCATATTACTGTTTCTAAGTCGCTATCCCCGTGTAAGTGTTAGTGCTGCCATGTTGGTGTCCCAGTGAGTGTTGCTGTGTCATTGCTGGAGCCCCTATGTCCGTGGTCCAGTGTCGGCGCACCGGTGTCGGCGTCCTTGCATTAATATTTGTAACTCGTGCCAGTGTTCCAGTTTTACTGTCACCCCGCCATGTCAAAACCCCCATGTCAGTGTTCGAGCATCCATGTCCCACAGGCAGGTACTCAGTATCCTTGTCTCCATGCCAGCGTCTTTGTGTCAACCCCCACCAGTATGCGAGTACGCACGTTAATGCCCTTCCCTGTCAGTGTCTCTGTTTTGTTACTGGAATTATGTTGCACCTTAGTGTCAGTATTCTTGTGTGTCCCCCGCCCCAATGCCCGCCAGTGTGCTTGTGCTCCATGTCAGTGCTCTAGTGTATCTCTTCTGTCAGTATTGAGCCTCCTGCTTCAGTGCCCCCCCCTGTGCCAGTGACCTGGAGTCAGGGTTGCTTTGCCTGTCTCATTATCCTAGTGATAGTGCATATTTGCTGTTGCCCCAGTGTTGGTGTCCCCTTGCTAGTGTCCCAGTATCAGTTTATATTTGTTGTTTGACCCATGTCAATGTTGGAGTCAATGAGAGTGGCGCACCTCATGGGCAGTGTGCCATTGCTGGTAACCCTGTGCCAAGTTTCTGGTGTCAGTGTGAGCTCTCTTCCCATGTCAGTGTGCCAGCCCTCGCTTCCCACATGACGTCACTGGTCTCATAAACTGCTTATTCCACCCTAAGTAAACTTAGAATCACTAATGAGCGATCAGTGAGCACTGGGAATGGGGGAGGGTTTGCGGATAAGGATGGCGAGTAGTGGTTATCTAATAAATGGATCAGGGTTAATTAATATTTTTTTAAATATAGTTTGGAAATTGTTGTGAAATAATGGGGCAGATTTATTCCATTTTAGCGTAACCCAGCGCTGCGACCAAAGTTGCGGCATTGCTGCGGTGGGAGAAAGCATCTCAGAGACATCCTTGCTCAAAATGGCCCACTGCTGCTTTCTACGCCTGTGCGGAGGACAAACAGGCTGCTAGTGCCAGGCACACAAATTTGCACCATGGTGCAAAGAGGGGGTGCGTGATGCCTAGAAAAGGTTTTGTACTGGAAATGTCTTTCCTGTAAAAAATCCTATGCCTAGATCATTTTTTAGTACAACCTACACATCCAGATGTGTGCGGTACAGTGCAGCAGTGCAGAAATGTTAGGAGAAATAAAAACATTACTCCAACTTTGCATCTGCTTCAAGGAGGCATTATCTTTTGACTCAAAGCCCTATCTGGCTATCTTAGTAGATTGGGCGTGGCATACAAAAATGTGTGCTTGTGCTGTAACGCCCAAGTATCACCCATGTAACGCCCCCTTAATGCAAAGGCGTAAAGCTCAAGTTGCAGCAAGAAAGGGCAAAATACCTTTTGTGCTGGAAAGTAAATCCCCTTCCCAGAGGTTGCTGCACTTTACATGACTTTGCCATGGTGCAGTCTCAGTAAATCTGCCCAAAGGATTTTCCTACACAGAGAAGGAGAAGTCAACTTCAAACAAGCAAAGTTTGACAAGTAAAGTATGTATTTCAAAACACATACATCGAAATGACTCGTGCAGCGTTAGGAGTTATGCAGGGGCAGTTTCATTTATTTTTTGAAAATGAAGGTAAGGTTTTGAAGTTTGCTTCACAATGCAGTGCAAGTCTTTCATTTTAACTTGCCTGTTAATATGAGCTAAGCTTTGGTCTTAAACCAATCTCTTGACTTTATGAGCCCTGCCTGCTACCAGTTGCATTTGGGGGAGTGGGGCATGTATTACTATGGGGTGCCATCTATGTACTTCCTACATAGTGAGCAGCCTCAGATCCATTAAGATACATAACATTCAGAAGGCAATCATCTAAAATGTCTTTCTCTCGGCAAATTCAGCATTCACTTTCCTAACTTATTGAATCGTCAATGAGGCCTCTAAGGCCACAATTTGATGGTGCAACAAATAGGTTAGACGTGCATCTTTTAAGTAATCGCTCAAGCCACTGTCAGAGGTTATGTTATTTTCTGCATACAATCAAAATAATGAGTTCTGTACAGCCCAATAATCCCATTTTGGGTACACAACATCTCGCCATCATCAGCTCAAACACTGTAGGAGACCCCATAATTCAGGTGTAATCAGTCAGTCCAATAACCTTCCAGCCTTTTAATTTCAAAGTGTTTCCTGGCCATGTGATTCTTTTAATATAAACATCTCAGGCATTCTAGGATTTGGGTTACCCTTTCCCATTTTCAGGCATTTCAGTCTTTTCATCAGTGGCAGGGGGCGGGGGAGGGGTTCCTACATTTTCTCACATTGATGAAGAGAGGACTGCTGAGATGTAGGAGCTGGGGAGCGCATCGGCAGGATGAGCCTCTTGCGCACAAATGTCCCACAACTATACCGCCCTATGCCCAAGTATTTGTTCTAGTTCCTTGCCCTGTGGCTTGGAAAAGACAGGGTTGCAGGGAACCTACCAATTAGCAGAAGATGCAGACCTTAACAGACTTTAAATAAATGACAATTTGGCCCTCCTATGGAGTTTCTGAAAATGTCTTACATTCATCTCTGTAAGGACACGATCTATTTTCAGTAGACCATTTTCAGCACATGATGTTCCAATACAATTTCCCCTTATGACCACCTTAAGCACCTTGCATTCTCTTAGTTTATCAGATGCAGTCCTTTAATTCTTCTGAAAATAATGTCTTCTCACATAGCATATCATGTCCTAAACATTGGGTCACAGCAGGTAGCTGTGGAGAGCTTGCCTTCCTGCCTGTATCCCCATTATAAGAGGGCTCTTGTCTTAGATAGTTCTACAAAGGTACTCGGTCTGTGTAATATTTGTATGCAAGCTCCTGGAGCAAAATGTTTTGTCTAATCTAGTATACAAGTCTTGGGCATGCAATCAATAAGAGTATTCTTTAGCTGCCGGGAATAGTCTCCAAAAATAGATCCGATCCCAATTAAATACCTCTATTTTTCAGAGCCTTGGTCATTGGCATCACCGACAGCATTAGCAATAGAGGTGAGGCCTATCAAGATCACTTATACAGGTAAAATCACCATTAACACTGCCATCCATTCCGATAACCGCGGGAAAGCTAGACAGGTCAACACTTGGGGCAGGTATACTGGCCAGTAAATGATCCACTCCTTCCAGCTTGCCCCCGACTCGAATGTACCTGCCCTCCGCATCAACTTGTGTCGTAGGAGCCATGAAGGAGACCTGAAGCCTCACCCAAACCAGGACACCACTTGCATATGCTGAGTAAACGGTGTAAAAAACACAATTGGCTACACCGATGTAAAAAGAGAGGGAAATAAGAGGTGTTTACTGTGATGGAGCTATTTGGGCCTCTCTGCGAATTTAATCCTTTTGTGAACATTGTTTAAGCCCATCACATTCCAGGTCGTGAGCATATATTTTTGCAAGATACCATTGATAATCTCTAAGAATACAATTAGAACTTCATGTGAAACCTTGTTATTGATTGTGTCAGTCGTTTCTAAACATTTAATTGAATCAGGATCATGACATTTCTACTATTAACAGGTCCAGTTCCATGCTCATATGTTCCGTACCAGATAAAACACAAAGCGCCTCCCTCCCAGACCTATTAACAAAAAAATATTCAAAAGTAATCTGCCAATCCTATTTCTGACGGATAGGGCCATTTATAGTCTAGGAGCTCCCCCGCCAGCTGCCATTTAAAAACCTATACCATTCTCCTAACTTTGTATATTATGGGTCTGTTAATCATAGAGCTTCATTGTTACTTTTTTATTAGGTCTTCATTGTTACTTTTTTATTAGGTCTTCTGCCTTCTTGGGTGGGATCTCAGGTGGATCCTCCCTACCTTTCACTGTGGAGGCCATGACTGATTCTCAATCTGTCGCTTTCTACAGGAAGTCTGGGAGATCTTCTGTCCATTGTACCACGTATTGCCACTCAGTAGCAGTTGTAGAGGAGTGGCTCATCCATTAGGGTGTTTGGGCTCACCATCCACACTGTTTAATAATCACAGAGACAAATGGAATATTTGCATTCAGATAGATTGTTTCAATCTCTTATGACCCTCACACCAAGCTCGAATCAAGCAGTCCGACACGCAAAGGAAGCCCAGTGAGTGTGTGCACAATTCATGGAATCTGACAGAACTATCTATGGACGCCCCTTTATTCCCAGTGCCAGCAGTGCTGGAATTCAGCTATGATAACTCTCAGCAGTGCTGAAACTAGTAGGCGATGATGGAATCCAGTCTTGGGCACGCAGTATTTAAGCCCTGTTTACCTGAGGTTTTGACACCACTCAACCCTGTCACCATGTCCTTCCCACTCGTCACTGCATAGGAAAGGGTGGGTCAAAGAGTCCTGCCACTATATGAGGAAGTACCCTTTTCCTGAGCCATTCGAGAATGCTAAGGGCAGATGCATTTGTGAAAACACAAACCTTTGGAACTCTGAGAACGCATATTGGATCAAGATGTGCATTCCTTAAATCTTTATTTTGAAACAGTGCTTATGTTTTTCTCCATTCCTTTGATATACTGTGTATACTTGCGCCCCCGCCAGGCACAGTGTTGTCATCAATGATGTCGTTTCATGTAATCAGTGATGTAACAAATGATGTCAGAGAATGTTTCATGAGTGATGTAACGTGAGGTCATAAGCAGTGCATGTTGACGGCGCAAATTATCGTTTTTTCAGTTAACTATAACTGGTGAATTTCAGTGAGTTATTTTCAATTGAAATTTCTAATGTATTGTTTTTTTAAATGTAAATTTAGATATTATTGCCATACCTAACTATAACGCCACCTTAACCTTTGTTTTTTGTCAGTGAATTTCGACTTTTTTTTTTTTTTTTTAAACAAAAAGATTTTATTATTAGACATGAGTATGACAACCTCCTGATTTGCACAACCTTTAGCCATGCACCGAATGGGGTTGGCCAGAGGGCCTGGCCTGCCCTGCAGTCAGACCCTGTGCCAAACCTATCAGTAGACTGTCCAACCTCTGCCGTGTATGGCCTTCGACTTTGACTTTATGTAAAGAGACCAATAGCAAGCTTCTATTTCAATAAAGCATAATCTAGGTGCAAACAAGGCAATAACCGCAATAAATAATATACATAAAGATATAAAAATTCAAAATATATTTATTTAGAAAATTATATTTTCGATTTATTTTCTTTAAATTTTTTAGAGCTTAATTGGCTCATTCATCTAAATATTTTTGTTTAAACCATATTCATCAAATTTTGACTGTTTCTATATACAAACCAACATGATTGCATACAAAAGACATTTCATCTTTATATTTCCAATTAGAACATCAGGATAATGATATCTAATAATTCTTATTTTAGTTGGACATGAAAGAGATGACAACTTGATGATGGCAAAAACAACAGTTGATGGACAGAATGCAGAACAAGGTCATACATTCACCCCAGTACAGAGATCTGGGCCTGAATCCATCGTTTTTTTGCTCACCATGCCATTCCAGTTTGAACCCAGCCATATGCAAATCAGTCTTGACCCTGTGCCTCATGGGAACAGTCCAGCCCGAACTGCCAAGCCAGGTCCTCCGTGGACTGGAACCAAGCATCCTAGGACCGGTTTCGGGGTTTCACCCCTCTTCAGCCAGGATAGCTTGATTCCAGTGGCATGGAGAGCACGGGACTCACGTCTGAGCAAACCCGTCCCACTCGGGGTGACAAATGCAAAAACAACAGTTGATGGACAGAATGCAGAACAATGTCATACATTCACCCCAGTACAGAGATCTGGGCCTAAATCCATCGTTTTTTTGCTCACCATGCCATTCCAGTTTGAACCCAGCCATATGCAAATCAGTCTTGACCCTGTGCCTCATGGGAACAGTCCAGCCCGAACTGCCAAGCCAGGTCCTCCGTGGACTGGAACCAAGCATCCTAGGACCGCTTTCGGGGTTTCACCCCTCTTCAGCCAGGATAGCTTGATTCCAGTGGCATGGAGAGCACGGGACTCACTTCTGAGCATACCCGTCCCACTCGGGGTGACAAATGCAAAAACAACAGTTGATGGACAGAATGAGTCCCTTGCTCACTTTGCCACTGGATTCAAGCAAGCCTGGCTGAAGACGGCTGAAATGCCAGAAACCGGTCCTAGGAAGCTTGTTAGCGGTCCAGGGAAGGCATGGCTTGGCAGTTCGGGCTGGACTGTTCCCATGAGGCACAGGGTCAGAATGATTTGCATATGGCCATGTCTGAACTGGGGTGGCAGAGTGGGCTAAAGAACGGTGATGGATCAAACCCAGATCTGTTGATTGGGTGTGAGTGTTTGATTGGTTCTGATGCTCCGTCCATCACCACCCCCTTTTGTACCGCTTTGTTCGCCATAAGTTGGCAGGGTATGCTCAGACGTGAGTCCCTTGCTCACTTTGCCACTGGATTCAAGCAAGCCTGGCTGAAGACGGCTGAAATGCCAGAAACCGGTCCTAGGAAGCTTGTTTCCGGTCCAGGGAAGGCATGGCTTGGCAGTTCGGGCTGGACTGTTCCCATGAGGCACAGGGTCAGACTGATTTGCATATGGCTATGTCTGAACTGGGGTGGCAGAGTGGGCTAAAGAACGGTGATGGATCAAAGCCAGATCTGTTGATTGGGTGTGAGTGTTTGATTGGTTCTGATGCTCCGTCCATCACCACCCCCTTTTGTACCAACTTGATGATGGCAAGCACCTCGATTATCTGATATATATATTTACTTTAAGAAAACACACATAATGTATCCTTAATAGTTATCACGGTAAAATAATTCCATCTAACAATATTAACAGGATAGTGTATAATATACTTTTTATATTATAATATCAATGTATTGACAACATATGGTTCAATTACACAAAAACCAGCACACGGTTCATATTATATTTCACAAATACAAAAATATGTGCATAACCCATTTAAAATATATACATACCCTACCTATATACATATGCTACATATTATCTAAAAGAAAAGGCATTTAAAAAACCGTGAATACACAAACCACAAAAGATAAAAGAATACAGATAAGAAAATATTAGAGAAGGATTTGTCTCATAGGTCCTTGTGAAGTTACATAGAGCTCGTTGTTATTTCTTGTGTATTATTTTCCTGTTGCATACAGAGAGTATATATTATTCAAGGACTAATTGGATGAAATAGGAACATGTCCATAGATAACCCCTAGCTGAGTAGACCATTATAAAATGTCCCTGTATAGGTAAAAACCTTATATCTAGCAGCAGAGGTTATTTGGTTTGATCTGTCTTATGGACTGTGCAAATAAGTATAAATACTACACTTACTTGGAGGAGTAAAACTCCATTAGATGAAACGCTTATTTTACTTGTAGCTAAGGAAATTTTTCGAAAAGAGCTGAAAAGACAGAACACAAACCAACCAAGACTGTTATATATTAAATTAACAGATTGATGTTTTTAAATAAATGGAAAGTTCAAGTACTTGATTGAAAACAAACGCAACAGTAAGTCCTACAGATTGTTCTGTTATCTATCCTAAATGATACATTGGGTATCTATTGTGTGACTCGTTTTTTTCCTCTTTACTTAATTGATAAAGGACTTTCATTCCAATATTCCCGGAAGATAATTGCAATTTATGTATCCTACTGCAACGTTGAAAATTCTGTAAATAAAGGAGCAAAATTTACGGGCTATAGACCACCAAATCAACTTGGCTTGAACGTTTTTAATGCTTAAATATCACTATGTGGAGTGCTTACTTCAAATTGTAAGCGAAGAATTCTTCAAGATTGGCCACTTCTGCCGAATGTGCACTCTACTGGAGATCTTGGCAATTGACAGGCAGTGATATTTCTAACTGGTTAAGAAAAAAAAACGAAAATATATAGCGTCACTACTCAATATGTCATACAGATAAATTGATCAATAGCTATCAAAGACAAAATCCTATTCGTAATATATAATCTATACGACAATATAAACATTCAAGCCGAGTTGAATTGTTGGTCTATAGCCCATAAACTCTGCTCCTCTATTTACAGAATTTACAACGTTGTAGTACGGTATATAAGTTGCAATTATCTTCTGGAAATATTGGAATGAAAGTTAAAATAAAGGTAACGGTGTTACAATATAGATACCTCCATTGGCAAATACTTATCACTGGCTTTAAACGACGCATTGATTTATAACGCTATATAACTGTATATCTTTCTAGGTCAATCTGTAGCATTCTCTGCTATCCACATAGAGTGCTCCCTCATTGCAGTGCACATCTGGCACTCATGGTTATCTTTGTGAATATCTACATGATCAAATACAAGTAAACAATATAGATATTTACTTGTCACTCTTGTCCTATATTCAGAATAACAATCATGGTTCTGTATTTGCCATCTTTCCATTTCATGTTTGCATTGATCTATCTCTATATAATACTAGAGAATCCAAAAACGAGTCATATAATAGATACCTTATGCAGTATTCAGGATAGATAACTGTATAATCTGTAGAACTTACTGTTGTGTCCTTTATCAATTAAGTAAAGAGTCAAAAAACGAGTCACACAATAGATACCCAATGTATCATTTAGGATAGATAACAGAACAATCTGTAGGACTTACTGCTGCGTTTGTTTTCAATCAAATACTTGAACTTTCCATTTATGTAAAAACATCAATCTGTTAATTTAATATATAACAGTCTTGGTTGGTTTGTGTTCTGTCTTTTCAGCTCTTTTCGAAAAATTTCCTTAGCTACAAGTAAAATAAGCGTTTCATCTAATGGAGTTTTACTCCTCCAAGTAAGTGTAGTATTTATACTTATTTGCACAGTCCATAAGACAGATCAAACCAAATGACTTCTGCTGCTAGATATAAGGTTTTTACCTATACAGGGACATTTTATAATTGTCTACTCAGCTAGGGTTTATCTATGGACATGTTCCTATTTCATCCAATTAGTCCTTGAATAAGATATACTATCTGTATGCAACAGGAAAATAATACACAAGAAATAACAACGAGCTCTATGTAACTTCACAAGGGCCTATGAGACAAATCCTTCTCTAATCCTTTTCTTTTCTTTTCTTATCTTTATTCTTTCATCTTTTGTGGTTTGTGTATTTACGGTTTTTGAAATGCCTTTTATTTTACATAATATGTAGCATATGTATATAGGTAGGGTATGTATATATTTTAAATGGGTTATGCACATATTTTTGTATTTGTGAAATATAATATGAACCGTGTGCTGGTTTTTGTGTAATTGAACCATATGTTGTCAATACATTGATATTATAATATAAAAAGTATATTATTATACACTATCCTGGTAATATTGTTAGATGGAATTATTTTACAGTGATAACTGTTAAGGATACATTATGTGTGTTTTCTTAAAGTAATTATATTTATCAGATAATCGAGGTGCATGTATAGAATATCAATAAGTAACCACTATGCTGTTTATATTTTATATTTCATTAAGTCTTTGTGCAATAGTCAGTTTCCTGATGAAGGCAGCAATGCCGAAACGCGCGTAGTTCCTTTCTACCGCTTGCCATCTTCAAGTTGTCATCTCTTTCATGTCCGATTAAAATAAGAATTATTAGATATCATTATCCTGATGTTCTAATTGGAAATATAAAAATGTCTTTTGTATGCAATCATGTTGGTTTGTATATAGCAACAGTCAAAATTTGATGAATATGGTTTAAATAAAAATATTTAGATGAATGAGCCAATTAAGCTCTAAAAAATTTAAAGAAAATAAATTGAAAATAGAATTTTCTAAATAAATAAATATATTTAGAATTTTTATATCTTTTATGTATATTATTTATTGCGGTTATTGCCTTGTTTGCACCTAGATTATGCTTTATTGAAATAGAAGCTTGATATTGGTCTGTTTACATAAAGTCTAAATGTCCCTACATATAGCAAGCACATTTGCCTGGTAGGGGTCCCCTGTTTTTCAAACAAAATGGCCTTCGACTTTGACTAACCCCTCCGCCCCCCATGAGCGCACAGCCTTTAAAAAAAATATTTTCTGGATCCAATGGGACTCTAGAGTCTCTCATGGGGCCCACCCGGCCACATGTGCTCCCTTCAGACTCTCGTTTAGGAGCACGGGAGGCTGCACTGACTTCCGAGAGACTCGCGTTTGATTGTGGCACCCTAAAAACAATTTTTTTTCTTCTTCAAATTTGACCTCAGAAGGGCTCCCTCATGGACCTCTCCCCACAAGGGCTAGGGGGTTCTGTGTATCCCTACCCTGCCCACTTATACCTTAATTATTTATTTTTATTCTTGTAACGGTGATCGCAAAATTGTTAGGGCTGTGTGGCCAGGCAATCAACACGAACCCTCTCACAGGAATCGAGGAAGCCTCTTTGTTCCCACGCAAATGAGATGACCGACAAGGAAAAAGGCCTTAGTGGTCAATCAGAGTGCTCCATTATTTGAAGATGAGAGCTTTCTGCCAAATTTGATGTAATTCCTTTAAGCCGTTTTGGCTGTAGCAATGTCTAAAAATTCCTATGAAACCTGCATGCAGAAATTGCATTTTGGGATATGAGGTGGTTGAGACTTTTTTTGGAATTTGTAAAGATTCGTCAAACTGCACCACAGTTATTAGCAAACCAGAAAATCCATTTCCTATGGAAACGTGGTCCTAACTATAACTACCCAGTGGCATATCTCTCTCCCTCCCTCTCCCCATGTGATTGACAGTTTTACTGCAACCCACAGGGGGGGGGGGAGAATGGGTCAGCCCTCTTTAAACATTGGCTCCCTTTGCTGTGAATGATGGCATTTTGATTGTTTACATCTGCCTGAAGGACACTCCAGTGGAATGGCTGTTGGGACACTATGTGTTTTCCTTTCTGTTTTTTTGACTTTGCCAGTGTTTTATTTTTGTCTGAGGGTCCGCAGGTCCACGCTATTATTTGTGTCAGTATTCACGAGCACCGATTCCGATCCACGGTTCAGGTGTCTTTAAATTCCAAGCTTATCAGAAAGATTGGGTGTTTTTCTGCACAACCTTTGCCCAAACTGATAATATATGCTCGTACTAATACAACTCGCAGTATTCCATTTACAACCTCAGTTACCGGTGCCAGAACTCGTGACTTCCTCCTCTCGCATCTTGCAGAGGTCAACATTTATCTGACTGAGTCATTCTGCTTTCCATTTTGTGTGTTCTCCTTTTCGCATATAAATAGTCATTGCATTGTCTGCTTCCTCCACCTCTGGCAATCCTGTCCACGTTTTATAAATCCGCATGCTTACTGTGCAAGAAACCTCACAGCAACTATGAGGAGGGAAGGATTATCAGAGCTTGAGGAACACGGACACAATGACCCACGAGTTATTCACTCCTGTGTTGTTGTCCTTAGCCGGGCAAGGAATAGTGCACACAATCTGAGCCGGGGGAGTGCTCCCCTTTCCTGGCGGAGGCACACCAATACTCGTCCTTACTTGCCACCCCCTTACAGCTCAGATGGGTCGTTCCCTGCCAGCCAAAGCAAGAACAAAAGTGTCTTCGTTTGCTACTCTTTGGTGGCTGCGCCCATGCCAACGCAAGCCTAAAACCACTCTGTCCTTGAGGAGGATTCGTGTTGTTCTTTAGTGACCTATTAAAAGTGTAACATTGATGGAGCCTGTAGATTCGGGGGTTGTTTACTACAAAAGATCCGTATAGAAATTAGACACACACACACATACATTCACTAATTCCAGCAGACAGACGGGCACACACATACATTCACTAATTCCAGCAAGCTGGCACACACACACTCACTAATTTCCAGCAGACAAACAGGCACACACATTCACTAATTCCAGCTGACAAACAGGCACACACACATACATTCACTAATTCCAGCAGGCAAACAGGCCCACAAACACACATTCACTAATTTCCAGCATACAAACAGGCGCACACACACACATTCAGTAATTTCCAGCAGGCAAACAGGCACACACACACACACACACACATTCACTAATTTCCAGCAGACAAACGGGCAAACTCACACATTCACTAATTCCAGCAGACACACAGGCACACACACATACACCAATAAACATAAAACTTCATTGTACCTAGATCAATAGTCCTAAATAATCCTATGCAGCAGGAGACATGCGATGAGGGCATTAACAAAGCGCGTAAGGGGCCCAAAGTCCTTTTTAGAAGGGGCAATGTGATGTACAGCAAAGAAGCATGGGGAGATTAGCCCTGGTAGAGCACATGCAATAGTCTCAGCGGCAGAACTGCACGATGTTCCTTACAGAAGTACTTGGTGAAGGGCCCCAGTGACACACCTCTAGTATGCCTCATGGGAGCACGTTGTGTTTCTTTTAACATCGAGTAAGCATTCATGTTTCATGAGTACGCTTTAGTAGCTGCCTGCACAACATGGCTTTTTTAATAAAAACTTGGGGTGTAACTGTAGTAATTGGCCCCTTTGTTTCTAAGTTTCACTGCGGGTATCCCTGCTGCCCTGAAGTCCATATCTCTGCTGTCCCAGAGTCCATTGGGAGGGGTCTGGCTCACCTGCTTCACTCTGTGAAGTTCCCGGTGGATATTTGCGTCCCACCACTTTCAGAGTTCATCAGCTCATCTGCTGCCACCGTTGCCACCTCCACTGCCATTTGTTCCCTTCAGAGCTTGTTCCAGACACTGTTTTTTCTAAGGTAGACTCGAGGTTTTAAGTTTCTCTTCCTCTGCCTTTACAAGCACTTTCATCTCATTTGAGGAACTCTATTCTGAGCCATAACCTTCTCTTCAGCGTAGTTCAGTGAAAAAAGTGCCTCAGCTTCAAAGATCACTTTAAGAAGCAGAGCAGACAGTTGCATGTATTTCAACTCTGCCTACCTTAATCTACACTTCACCACCAGCAAAGAGGCTAAAAGTTGCTGTACTGCCATCGTGTAATCCGGGAGGATCATGCCCTTCCATATATGCGCCCATGTCTGCACCTCCTATCCTTTCGGTTGAACCAATTGCTCGTATGTTGGGTCAGTAATCGCCCCTGAATCCTCCACTGTGTCCACTAGGAAGAGCACACTTTCTTTGAGCTCCTTCACTTGTTGCTGCAAGTTCTCAGGGCATAGTGATTATATACCTTCCTCAAGCGTCTTCATCTTGTCCACCAGTTTTCATTCATCTCTTAGCAGGCCCCCTTTGAACCACGGCAGAATCCATTTTACTCTCCAGTGCCTGCAGTATTTTTTCCAGTTTGTTCTGAGGCGCTATTCTGTTTAGGTTCTGCCCATTGCCTATTGTCTGAGCACTTATAGACTTTGTTGTGAGCAGTCCATTCTGATCAGGACCATTCTTTTCAGTTGTCTTGGTACACAACATACTCGCCTCTTCTCCCAAGCCCAGTTATGCCGTTCGCCTGCCTGGATAGGGTTTGCCTGTCTGTCTTGAGTCTCCTTAATAAATGCCGCACACGAGTGACCGGACCTGGGAAATGGTGCCTCTGATGATATGGAGTCATCTGGTAGCGTTAACCACAGCTGATGGAGCAATTTTCGGTGCTCACTGAGACCTGTGCACAGATGACAAAAGTGGTGCAAATCCATCTAGCGCATGCTGCTTCCCCATGTTTTTGGCATGGCAAGCAAACTGCCAAGTAGTGAGTAACACCGCTTCTGTTCCAGGGTATTTCCTTCCCCATAAACATGGGGAACGTAAGGAGGCACGTGGCCTACGTGAATCCCTGCCTCGAGTTTAATTTTGTATTTATTTATTTAGACATTTGTAGAGCGCATCGACTATTTATTTATTTATTTAAGAATCTTTATTCGGTGATTAAAAAACACCATAAAAGCACACATACATATACATAGATAAAACGGCATTAAATATTAGTCAAGATCCTTGTGCATAAATAACAATAAAATGCTAACATACAAGGCTGTAAATTTAAAACAGGGAGTCACAAGTCTTTTAATCCTCTCCCCTCGTCTTCCTTAGTCGGACCGCAACCTTGATAAAATTCATAACACAACACAAGGTTAGCGGGTCAGAAGCTTTTTGCAAGTAGATTAGTGCATCTCTGGCATGTTCCAGGTGGGCCTTTTTTAGGATGTCTACTAGGAATCTACGCCTGGGCATTGAATAATAGGGACAGAGCAAAGTAAAATGAAGGGAGTCCTGCGGAGACCGATTGTCGCAGCCGCAGGGTCCCTTCTGCTCGATTGACATGGTAAAACCTGCTGGCGAGGCCAACATAAAAGGAAGTAGGCTCAGTCTGAAACGGCACATAAGAAATCTGTCCTGTGTATTGTGTACAAGATACAGGTAGGGCTCCATACCCTCCACACTCTTCACCAAAGTATGAGCCCTTATTGACTTTTTTTCCCCTTCAGCCAGAGCACGGCATTGGGTTTTCCGCTCTAGGAAAATTTCCCCTACTTGTTTCTTGTGCTGTGCTGAAATGGTGGTGGGGTTCTTGAAGAGGTTTCCAAACCCTAGTTCCTCAAGAGTGTTTCTCACATATTTGATGCGCATGCAGTGGGTCCTACCTAGGCAGTCCAGTAAGATTTTTCTACTTAGATGCGCGTCTGGATTTACCCAGATTTTTAGCCACGCCACAATTGGCCTAAGTTTTAACAAATCGACCAGATATGGCCTCCCTAGCTCCCTGTGAGCTATGAGTCCAGCAGTGCTGGGTGGTACCCTCAGGATAGATTTCAGATGTTTGTTCTCTTCCTGGTCAATTCTAGAGGTATTCACGAAGCCCCAAACTTCTGCCCCATAGCTTACTTTAGCGCATGTTATGGAGCCATACAGGTTCATCACCTGTTCCGGACTCCATCTGCCCAACCTCCTGCCATATCCGGCTATTGCGCCGTTAGAGGCAATCATTTTGTTACAGCGCTCTTCCACCAAGGAGTTAAATTGAAGAGCACCATCAAAGGTTACTCCGAGATAGGAGAACGTTTTAACCTCCTCTAAACAATGGGAGCCTATTGTGTAAGAAAATTTTGAGGAAGGTTTTTTGCCTGCCAGGAGCACGTAAGATTTGCTTAGGTTGACAGATAAGTCCAGATCGCTCATAAACTTGACGAACCCATCTATCAGAATCTGTAGGCTTCGTGGTGTACGCGCCAGCAAGACCGCGTCGTCTGCGTAAAGCAGGACAGGGATTTGCCGCGTCCCAACCCTTGGGGAATCTGCCTTTAAGCCCAAAAGAAACTGTTCCAAATTATTAATATAAAGGGAGAACAAAAAAGGGGCAAGAATACAACCTTGTCTGACTCCACTTTTGCATGGAAAGGAGTCCGTCAAACCTCCCTCCCTGTTAAATCTAACTCTAGCCGTGGTGTCGCTATGCAGCTCTCTTAGTATGGTAATTAGGCCGCTCTCGATCCCCATCCCTGCCATCATGTCCCACAACTTCCCTCTGTTGACGTGATCGAATGCTGCTGCCAGGTCCATGAATCCCATATAAATGGGTTCCTTACTGGCCAGAGTATATTTGGCAGTCAGCATATATAGGTTCAGGCATTGGTCGCTGGTGGACCTCCCTGACCTGAACCCATATTGAGTGTCCGAGAAGATGTTGTTCTCTTCGGTCCACTCGGACAATCTGTTCAGGAGTGCCCTTCCCAGAAGTTTAGCCGAGACGTCAATCAGGGAAATAGGCCGATAACACTTGGGGTCGTCCTTGTTGCCCTTTTTAAAGATTGGCACAATGATCGCTTTAGACCATGATGGGGGGAGACCGCAGGTGATAGCAGTGTTTAGGACCCTGGTCATCAGTGGGGCCCAAAGATCTATATTACTAAGAAAAAGGTCAGGGGGAATTCCATCTGGGCCCGGGGCTTTATTCTTAGTTAGACTCTCCATCCCTGCCGTGATCTCTTTAAGGGTAAATACTACCGGAGGAGCCTGACTTGGGGTTACTGATGACTCTACGTGGGGACCCGATTCATGGTTATACAGGCTCCTAAAGTGTGTGACCCACTGCTCCGGGAGGATGTTAGCCCCTATCTCCGGAGAATCATTTTCTTGAAAGGTCGGTTTATTGATGATTCTCCAGAACCCCGCTAGGTCCCTTCTTTCCCCTGCCTCTCTCAGATCTGCCCAAGCTTCTGCCTGCAGGGTGAGTTTCCTCCTTTTGGTCTCTTTTTTTATATTTTTCTCTACATGCCCTGATTATTTGTGGATCTCGTGGTTTTGACTTAAGGGAGCATTTCAGTTCCCTCAGTGCCTTGGAACAATCTTTATCACACCACCGGGGATTGACCAGATTACGCGTGGGCGCACTGGACCTTAGTAATCCGTCTATCAGGTTGGCAATGTGGTTAAATGCTTCTAATAACCTTGGTTCCTGGACTTCCAGATCCAAACATACATTTATGGCCAGCAGACCCTTATCGCTCAGGTTTTTATAGAACTTTGCCCCATCTATTTTGGACCATTTCAGTCTCCTGCCTTGATCGGTGACCCTCTCCACGATTGAACGATGGGCATTGGAGCCAATACCCGCCCTATATGCGAGCATTAAAACAAGCGGGTTATGGTCGCTGAAAGTGTTCCAGTCTATCCCTACACTGACTACTTTATTAACCAGGGATCTCGAGACCAGAATATAATCTATAATAGACGAGCAGCCCCTGCCCTTAAAAGTTGGTGGGAGTGTACCATCCGACTGTGGGTCTACCATATTAATGGTGTGCTCCAGATCGTACTTAAGCCGAAGCAACCTAAGAGCCGACCCAGTAGGCGAGTGAGAAAAATGCGGTCCCTTCTCAATTGGGCATTGCGCCCAATCTGTGTTCTTTTTGACCAGTACCGGACAAAGGTGACAATTAAAATCCCCCACCACAAGCAGTCCACCAGACGGTCCCTTATTCTGGGATATGATTTCTTTTCCTAACCTTTGGTCGAGTTCAGTTAATACCGGGGTGTGGCTATTTTCTAACTCGGTGCTATATATGTTAAAAACAGAGAAACGTAACCCCTTTCCCTGGAACCGAACCGCCTGTATCCCATATGAGAACCAGTCTGGAAAGGACCAGGTGCCTGGCAGGTCTAAATCTACATAGATGGACAAACCGCCCATTGCTCTCCCTGAGCTAGATTTTCGGGCGGGAACAAAAAAACACTTGTACCCCTGCAGATGGTAGTTATTCTCCACAGCCCATGTCTCCTGTACACATATAATGTGAAATGTTCTAATGAAGTCCACCCATTCCTTATTGTTGAATTTGCCCGCTATACCCGCTATATTCCATGAGATAAGTCTCACACCCTCTCCACTCCATTCAGCACCCCCCTGGGCCCTTGGTCTTCTTTCCCACATTGATCTTTGCATTCCCTGCCCATGTCCCCCTCCTGTCTTGTCTACAACTATTTCCTTTGGCACAACGCAGTTTGGTTCCCCCTCACCAACCACCAGAATTTGCTGAGCCTTGGATCTTTGCTCCTCCAGTCTTTCTACCGTACCTCCAATTTCTATACAACCCTGGGGGGCATTGTCTGTCTGTCAATCGACCCCTTCAAGGCCATTTAGGCAATGGAATCGGTTATAGGAAAAAAAGGGTTGTTCAGGTTGGCCACAAAACGGCCTAGGGTTGAAGGCCTGGTGACTCCCCCTCCTGCTAACCCTCTCCCAGTTGTCATGAGTTTGGGGTTGCTGAGATAGGACTGGGATGATGGGAAAAAAGAACGACACATGGAGGGTTTGGATGGTGGATTCCCTAGATCTGTTTTTCCCTTGACATATATGGGACACCGTTCCTGTGTCCCTAAAACTCACCAGTATGCAGTCCCCTGTAATAGATTTTTGTGTTCTTCCCACCCATGGTACCCTTCTTACCATTATAATTTCGTTATTAAAATGTGTCGGGAGGGGTCTATTTATGTTTAACCACTTGATTACCCTACTTTTTAGGGCACAAAAATCCTCCGTTTCACCTTCCTCAAGTGGGGGGACACCTGCCATAACGACAGTAAAAGCATTGGTCTCTGGAGGTAAATTGGGTCTGCGTGGTCTCAGGGTGAGCTACATTAAAGGGGTCGGGGTGCTCTTGTCTACCGGCTGTGCCGGGGGTACAGATCCTAAAGGAGGGTTGGGCATATTGGTGTTAGGGGGCTTAGCTGTTGCAGGCTTTGGCCTTGTGGGTTGTTGCGAGGGTGCCACATTCACAGCTTGTGGAGGGACTGGATTGGCGACACTATTTGCCGACTGCTTAGGGGCTATAGTGGAGGGAGTGGACTCTGATTGCCTTCTCTGTCTGCCAGCTGGAGTTTTCAGACTGCCCAATGTGGCCTCTAAAATGGTTAGTCTGATCTCAATCTTTTTAATACTCTCGCTGATCGGTAATAACAGGGACCTTAGCAAAAATTCTAGGTTTCCCAGCGGGACAACAGACAAGGGAATATTAGCAATACCAACTCCTGTGTCTTTTATCATAATAGGAGCTGGATCCTCATGAGCAATGGGTTTAGGGTGTAAATCGACCAATGGTTTCTCTACTAATGTGGGGGTTTTTAAAAACTTCCCAAAATCCGAGTGTGGAACCTTGGGTTTGCTCTTTCCTTGAACTACCCTCGATTTCCTCCTGCGTTTATTTGGAGGAGGTCCAAAGGCTACTTGTGTGTTAGTTGGCTTAGATTTAGTTTTCCTAATCTTCGAGGCTGGAGGGGCCGGAGGGGGTTGGGACACTAAATCAATGGTCACCCTTGGGGGGCTAGAACTAATTTCTGGGGCTATACTCAAGGCTTCAACTGGTGATATGTTAGTGCAATCCCTCAGCAATAGTGGGACATCATCAATTCGGGACAACTCCTCCCTTGGTAAAATAAGTTGGTCTCCGAGGGGCGTGTTTTTCATATTATCTATTGAGCGTCTCCGTTCTGCCCTTAACCTGGACAGATTACACTCTTTGTCCCCCTCCCCCACTGCCCGGGAGAAATAATTCTCTAGAGTCCTATTCTTTGCTCCACCCGGTTTTAGTGGGGTGCTCTCCCTTGCAGGGGACGGAATAATGTTCACAATAAATTAAACTCGGCGGGCGGCTCCACCGAGTGTAAAAGACCAGGGATCGGAAGCACAATCCAAGAGGGTAGGCCCAGCCCGGCCATCTTCGGCCCCGGACGGCCACAGACGGTCCCGCCCTTGTCCCGGGCTTCTCCCGGCGCCCTCCCGCACGCTCCCGCGCCGTGGAAGAAGCTGCACCTGATATAGGGGGAGGATGCTTAGGGGGCGTGGCCAGCAGGGAGAGCGTCCAGGTGCAGGAAATGATGGCAGCACAGGGACTCCTGGGCAATGGAGTCCCTGATCCTCACCTGGCGCTCGCAGCCCTGCTCCCCGAGATTCAGGCAGCTCCCCTGTCAGGAATCAGCAACGATGCGCCCAGGCACACGGGCGAAGCGGGACCCGCGGAGCGGGTTCCGCGAGGTGCAGCAGCAGAACAAACAGCCCAACAGGAAGGACCTCGCAGGACAGAGCTCGCGCTCACAGGTCAGTCAATGTCTCCCAAAGAGCTAGGGACAAGCAGGCTCTTTTCAGCTGTGCTTAGGGGGCGTGGCCAGCAGGGAGAGCGTCCAGGTGCAGGAAATGATGGCAGCACAGGGACTCCTGGGCAATGGAGTCCCTGATCCTCACCTGGCGCTCGCAGCCCTGCTCCCCGAGATTCAGGCAGCTCCCCTGTCAGGAATCAGCAACGATGCGCCCAGGCACACGGGCGAAGCGGGACCCGCGGAGCGGGTTCCGCGAGGTGCAGCAGCAGAACAAACAGCCCAACAGGAAGGACCTCGCAGGACAGAGCTCGCGCTCACAGGTCAGTCAATGTCTCCCAAAGAGCTAGGGACAAGCAGGCTCTTTTCAGCTGTGCTTAGGGGGCGTGGCCAGCAGGGAGAGCGTCCAGGTGCAGGAAATGATGGCAGCACAGGGACTCCTGGGCAATGGAGTCCCTGATCCTCACCTGGCGCTCGCAGCCCTGCTCCCCGAGATTCAGGCAGCTCCCCTGTCAGGAATCAGCAACGATGCGCCCAGGCACACGGGCGAAGCGGGACCCGCGGAGCGGGTTCCGCGAGGTGCAGCAGCAGAACAAACAGCCCAACAGGAAGGACCTCGCAGGACAGAGCTCGCGCTCACAGGTCAGTCAATGTCTCCCAAAGAGCTAGGGACAAGCAGGCTCTTTTCAGCTGTGCTTAGGGGGCGTGGCCAGCAGGGAGAGCGTCCAGGTGCAGGAAATGATGGCAGCACAGGGACTCCTGGGCAATGGAGTACCTGATCCTCACCTGGCGCTCGCAGCCCTGCTCCCCGAGATTCAGGCAGCTCCCCTGTCAGGAATCAGCAACGATGCGCCCAGGCACACGGGCGAAGCGGGACCCGCGGAGCGGGTTCTGCGAGGTGCAGCAGCAGAACAAACAGCCCAACAGGAAGGACCTCGCAGGACAGAGCTCGCGCTCAAAGGTCAGTCAATGTCTCCCAAAGAGCTAGGGACAAGCAGGCTCTTTTCAGCTGTGCTTAGGGGGCGTGGCCAGCAGGGAGAGCGTCCAGGTGCAGGAAATGATGGCAGCACAGGGACTCCTGGGCAATGGAGTCCCTGATCCTCACCTGGCGCTCGCAGCCCTGCTCCCCGAGATTCAGGCAGCTCCCCTGTCAGGAATCAGCAACGATGCGCCCAGGCACACGGGCGAAGCGGGACCCGCGGAGCGGGTTCCGCGAGGTGCAGCAGCAGAACAAACAGCCCAACAGGAAGGACCTCGCAGGACAGAGCTCGCGCTCACAGGTCAGTCAATGTCTCCCAAAGAGCTAGGGACAAGCAGGCTCTTTTCAGCTGTGCTTAGGGGGCGTGGCCAGCAGGGAGAGCGTCCAGGTGCAGGAAATGATGGCAGCACAGGGACTCCTGGGCAATGGAGTCCCTGATCCTCACCTGGCGCTCGCAGCCCTGCTCCCCGAGATTCAGGCAGCTCCCCTGTCAGGAATCAGCAACGATGCGCCCAGGCACACGGGCGAAGCGGGACCCGCGGAGCGGGTTCCGCGAGGTGCAGCAGCAGAACAAACAGCCCAACAGGAAGGACCTCGCAGGACAGAGCTCGCGCTCACAGGTCAGTCAATGTCTCCCAAAGAGCTAGGGACAAGCAGGCTCTTTTCAGCTGTGCTTAGGGGGCGTGGCCAGCAGGGAGAGCGTCCAGGTGCAGGAAATGATGGCAGCACAGGGACTCCTGGGCAATGGAGTCCCTGATCCTCACCTGGCGCTCGCAGCCCTGCTCCCCGAGATTCAGGCAGCTCCCCTGTCAGGAATCAGCAACGATGCGCCCAGGCACACGGGCGAAGCGGGACCCGCGGAGCGGGTTCCGCGAGGTGCAGCAGCAGAACAAACAGCCCAACAGGAAGGACCTCGCAGGACAGAGCTCGCGCTCACAGGTCAGTCAATGTCTCCCAAAGAGCTAGGGACAAGCAGGCTCTTTTCAGCTGTGCTTAGGGGGCGTGGCCAGCAGGGAGAGCGTCCAGGTGCAGGAAATGATGGCAGCACAGGGACTCCTGGGCAATGGAGTCCCTGATCCTCACCTGGCGCTCGCAGCCCTGCTCCCCGAGATTCAGGCAGCTCCCCTGTCAGGAATCAGCAACGATGCGCCCAGGCACACGGGCGAAGCGGGACCCGCGGAGCGGGTTCCGCGAGGTGCAGCAGCAGAACAAACAGCCCAACAGGAAGGACCTCGCAGGACAGAGCTCGCGCTCACAGGTCAGTCAATGTCTCCCAAAGAGCTAGGGACAAGCAGGCTCTTTTCAGCTGTGCTTAGGGGGCGTGGCCAGCAGGGAGAGCGTCCAGGTGCAGGAAATGATGGCAGCACAGGGACTCCTGGGCAATGGAGTCCCTGATCCTCACCTGGCGCTCGCAGCCCTGCTCCCCGAGATTCAGGCAGCTCCCCTGTCAGGAATCAGCAACGATGCGCCCAGGCACACGGGCGAAGCGGGACCCGCGGAGCGGGTTCCGCGAGGTGCAGCAGCAGAACAAACAGCCCAACAGGAAGGACCTCGCAGGACAGAGCTCGCGCTCACAGGTCAGTCAATGTCTCATTTGTAGAGCGCATCGACTACTTAAGTTGTCCTGGCGCTATCTAATGACGTTAATTCCCTAAGCAACAGTGGTAATGGGAAAGCGGCCTCCTCCATTCTTTAAGGCGAGCTGGCAGCCCAGGGTGTTTATTGGCTGCAGAAAAAGCACACACACACTTGGAGACAGACACACAAACGGGAGCCTTTTGGCAAACGTATCCGGACACTTGAAGGACGAGTTAGGTAAAGCCCCCGGATTGCACCATGGCTGCATGTTCTTGTCCCAGCGGCACCGCACCAGCGCCGGCAGCTGCAACGTTTCTGCCTATCTATTCAAAGGGCACATTGAGTGCCCGGGCCTTTTCCTCAGTTACAGCTGCGCAGCAAGTAGTGCCAGCTGCACCGTTTAGGCCATTTAATCCTTGGGGGCAGTTCTGATTGAGTTAGGAGTGAGATGCACTCCTTTGCCGCGTTCCTTCACAGCTGCGCAGCACTTAGTGCCAGCTGCAACGTTTAGGTCCGCGCAAGTGCGCACCCTGGACTCTCGCTACAATTTGACAGCAGCCCTGACATTCTGGTCACTGGACATTTGAGTCCCTCTGAGATGGCCAGGGGGACTGGGAGGCTTGTTGGGCGCTAGGCCCTAATGTGACCATGTGGTGCTAGGAAATGTATTTCATGTAGTATGATTTATGCACCCTGTTCTGGTTACCTCTAAATATGGTTTTTATGATTATGAGGTTGTCTTGCATGTTATGGTTTAGGCTAGTTAGATTATGTTCCACCATGTGCTTTATGCCCCTAATGTTAGTGATACTTAGGAGGTTAGAGTCTAATATTAAACTGTTGAGATTATGGGCGTACAATGCGTTTGGCGCCTAATGTGATGCTGTGCATAATGTGGTTTATGCTACAGGCTGATGCTAAGTACAGGGATTACCAGTGGCTACTGGTTTTACGTTTATGATCTGTTTTACCTTTACTAAGCTCGCTTTGTGATGGCTCTGACAGTGGTCCAGTTGGCCCTGTCATGTGTAAACAATTCCCTTGTAAATATGATCTAGTGCCAGGTGGCACCATGTATGCCGTGTGATTACCTAGGTGAAGGGCCCATCAAATACCAGCGGAATATTAGAGACTCCCAAGCAGTAAAGGTTTCTCGACTAACAACCTGTTCCTAATTGTCTCAATTCCCGGACTGCACTTTAATTCAGATATCTTCACCCGACGTCTGGAATATGCGCCCCCTTTTTGTCCTCGTACTTCTCCTCACCACCGCTTTTCTAGTAACACCCTTCTCAAATCCCCACCTCCCTCCTCCTCCTCATTTTCCCAACATGGCCACCACTCGAGTTAAGTCTGGAATTAATTGCTACAAAATCATTTATCCTCCTAACCTGACTAAAGCTTCAGCAAAACGATTCAAGCATAACACCATTGAATGTTTCCCTGATTCCCTCTTTGTTGATCAATTTTACAATGGTCGTTATGGGAGGCTCAAAAACGATTTCATTGTTTTCACTCACGACATCCCCTCTTGGTCCACCAGCTTATATAATTCCCTTAACGTCACCTCCTCCTCTATTCCCTCATGGGAAACAGCTAAAAATGTCCCCCTCTGCGTGTTTCAACGGCTCCCTCACTATCTCACTCTATAACAACGGTACTGTCATGATCCAAGCCAAAGACACCTGTCTCTCTCTCTTTAACCACCTCTTCCCTTCCCTACTCCCCTCCCCCGCGACCGGGTTATCCCTTGACTCCTTACCTAGCTCCACCCATTACTCCCTTTCTCCTCCCCTGACCCCCCTACATTCCAATAGGCTGCACCCTCAGGAGGCACTGGTCGACCCTCTTCCCTCCCCCTCTCTTGTGCCCTCCTCCCCCCATTCTTCCCCCCTCACAGAATGCCCCCCTTCATCACTTCAGCCCTACCTCTAGCTAATATGCTCCTCGTCCAATCTCCACCGTTCCAGTACTCCAATCTCATCTCCTCCCCCCTATCCCTACCTTCTACCCCCCTTTTTAGTCCACCTCTCCTCCAACCTTCTCCCCTAGTTAACTTTCCTTACATTCCCCTCATTCCCTCCTCTTCTCTACCCCCTCCTCCCCCCGCTATGTACCCCGATTTCTCCACAAACCCATTGCATCTCTCTCCTTCAGCAGTGCTGTGCTACCCCCTTTCCCCCCTTGGTAACCCTTTCCCTCCCTCGGGCCTAGTAGAACCACTTCCTTTCTTCAACTTCCCTATCTCCCAACCCCCCTCCCTCTGCCAGATGCCCGTTCCTTCACAGCCACCTCACCTAGCTGACAGGACCTCTCCAACCCCCTACCCTCTTTTCCTCCCAAACCTCCTTCATTCCTATGACTCCACACATTCCTCCCCTCTCCTTCCGCCCCACCGCCTCGCTCCTCACCTTTCTCCCCCTAATTATGTCCTTAATTCCTATCAGTCTTGCAACGCCAACAAAGACCATTCTCCTTTCACCTCTGATGCACCAACGCCCTCTCTCAACCACCATCTTTCCCCACCTCTGAATCTTGTACCCTAACTCCCCTCCCGTTCCCCCACCTCTCCCTGTCTTCCACCACCAACTGCACCCCCTCCTGTTTCCATCGAGCCACCCAACATGCCGTGCTCTGCCCTACTCTCTCTGAAAGATAAGCTAGGCTCTCTTATCACCTCCATCTCCCAACTCGAAGCTACCATTACACTTTTAAGCTCCAAGATTTCCACTTTTCCATACACCTCAATTCCTTTGGAAAACACTCACCTTCCCAAGAGATGCACCTCGCCCCCACACCCTATAATAGCCAAGCATAACCTGTTGTCTGCAAACATCGCAAATGCACACAAGCCCTCGAACGCCACCCTTCTTCCACTTTTATCTCCTAGTAACCCTACTATCTACACTATTCCGACCATCTCCTCTGTCAGAACCACTCATCCACCTAAACCCTCCCGAGCACCCTCGTATCAGTACAATATCCCCGTCACCCCTCATAGCCCAAGTGCCCCCGTCACCAAAACAGTCTCGACAGAGCTGCGCTGTCTGCTCCACAACTGCAGATCTGCAATAAAACACAAACTTGAAATCTCCGATGCCATCATCCTTCACAATATTGACATGCTCTTCCTCACAGAGACCTGGTTCAACGATACCTCTCACTCTGTTTGATCTCCTATTACCCACAGGCTATGCTATATTTAGAAATAACAGAATTGACAAAGTTGGGGGAGGTGTTGCAGTCTTCTTTAGAAACTCCCTTCAACTTAAGGCTTTTCCTAACAGCTCCTTCCGCACTTTTGAATGCCTATCTCTTGAACTTCAATTGCACCACCGCTCACCCCTCCGATTCCATGCCATTTACCGCCCACTTCGTAGCGGCCCTTCGTTTATGGAGGAACTTACTGACTTCATCAGCGACCAACACTTGCAAAGTGACAATCAGATCTTCGTGGATGACTTCAATTTCCACTGGGGCTCGCCTCAAGACTCTTCTGTGAATTTGCTGGCCACCTTCCTATCTGCAAACGATCTTATCCAACACTGCACAGAAACAACACACTCTAAGGGCTCAATCCTGGACCTTGTTATTTCTAAAGCAGGCATGCTTACCATCGCTACCCCTATTCATGTAGACTGGTCTGACCACCTCCTCATCCCATTCTCTCTTCACCTATAACACTCTATAACTCTCGGCCAACCTAAGAGCGCTACCTCCTGGTTCCGTGACACTAAATATATTGACCTCGGTACCCTCTGTGAATCAGCTTTGCTATCACTTCCAAGGCTAGACCCGAACCTAGATGTTAACGAACTCACCTCCCAATGCCTCACAGTCCTTGCAGTCGAAATCAATAACGTCGCTCCTCTCCAATGTAAAAAGAAAAGGCCCGCTCCCTGGTTCATCAAATCCCTCTATGAAGAAAATAAGTACCTAAGATTCCTGGAGAAACAATGGAGACATGCGCCCTCCACTGATAATTTGGCCACGCTTCGTTCAGCAAGATCCAATTACCACAAGCACATCTTCCTTGGAAAAGCGTCACACTTCAGAACCCTCCTTGACTCAGCCAAAAACAGACCCAAAAAACTGTTTGATCTCATCAAGAATCCAAACTGCTCTCCCCCAACCTCCAAGTTGGAGGATTCTACAAAGAAAGCAGCGGAATTCGCTATATTCTTTGACGAAAAAGTGAAATCACTTGTGGATCAGGTCATTCATCCTACCCCTCCAGAGGAGCGCAAATCCTTAGCCATTTGGCAGAACTTTGACCCCATCTCTGAAGATGCCCTCCTCAAATGCATCCTCGAAACAAAGCCCTCCAACCATTCTTGTGACCCTATCCCTAGTGCTATTGCAATTGACTTCTATACCCATTCTCTTTCCTATTTGACCACTCTGGTTAGCGTCTCCCTCTGTCAAGGCTCCCTTCCTGTTTCTTTCAAAACTGGGCAGGTCACCCCTCTGCTTAAAAACCCCACCACTGATGCGAACGACCTCAACAACTTCCGCCCCATCACTAACCTCCCGTTTCTTGCGAAAATCACAGAAAGATGTGTAGCGAAACAACTCTCTCGTCATATCAAGGACAATGATCTTCTTGACAATTTTCAGTCCGGCTTCATTCAAAACTGCAGCACTGAAACAGCCCTGCTGCAAGTTATTGATGACGCGCTGCGGATACTCGATTCGGGAGAGTCTTGTCTTCTAATTCTCCTTGACCTTTCTGCAGCCTTTGACACTGTCAATCAAAACACTCTCCTTAACACTCTTCAACAGAGAATGGGCATGGAGAGCACTATGCTTAAATGGTTTGCTTCCTTCCTCTCTGATAGATCCCAAATGATCAAAATAGCGAACAGTCTTTCATCTCCTTTGGTGGTGTAGGTCAAGGTGTTCCTCAAGGCTCTATACTTGCACCTACATTGTTCAATCTCTATTTAGAACCACTGGGAAATCTCCTAACTAAATCCGGGATCCACTATCATCTCTATGCGGACGACACTCAAATCTACCTTAAGGTGGCCTCCACTCACGATCTCTCCATCCTAAGCTCTACTCTCGACTCCATTCAAAACTGGATGTTAACTCATCAACTGATTCTGAATCCCTCCAAAACTGAATTCCTCCTCCTCTCCTCCGCACTTTCTCCTCCCCCGATTCAACCATGGTTGGATCAGATGAATCTACTTAACATTAAACCCATCATTGTCGACAGCGCAAAATCCCTTGGTGTCCTACTCGACAGAAAACTCAATCTACTCTCCCACATCAATTACATTGCAAAGTCTGCTCGATACCAACTGCGCCTTCTTTGGGGGATTCGTCGCTTCTTCCCGGAGCAAGACCTTAAAACCCTGGTCCAATCGCTGGTTCTCTCCAGACTGGACTACTGCAATTCTCTTCTTACTGGCTTCCCCAAATCCCACCTGTTCCCCCTTAAATCTGTTCTCCATTCAGCAGCTTGTTTCATATATGGGGCCAAAAGAAGCGACCACATCACACCCATTTCATCCACCCTCCGCTGGCTTCCCATCGAGGCAAGAGCTATCTACAAGACTGCCTGTATCACCCACATAGCCTTGCACTCCTCCTCTCCTCGCTACCTGGCGAATAAACTGAAGCTCTCTGGAGGTTCTAGACCATCACGTAATGCGAAAAATGTATTGCTTGAACCTCCCACTTTCAAGAAGCAAAGATCGATGGCCCAATCCTTTTCAGGCAATACAGTGAGAATCTGGAACTCACTTCTGCCTCCGCTCCGGACCACCACCTCTTCCCAGGCCTTCAAAACTGACCTCAAAGTTCTCCACCTTCAAAGACACTTCCAAACTTAATTTCATAGCCTCTCTATTATCTAAAGGAAGTCCTTTCATTATAGGAAATTCAGTTCTCCATGACTATTGAAGTGTCTTCCCAGTGTGTTCTTGTGGTTTGAGTGTCTGTCATTTATTGCAGTTTTTTTTTTTTTTTTTGAAACCGTTTATTACAGAATCCAAAAGATATACAAAGATGGGCCTACAACCTTCAGGCCGGCCGCTAGCAAACAGAAAGAGCATATAATACAAACAGTAGAACACACACTGCGGCAGAAGAGAGATCACAGGAGTTGAAAGAAGCGTTGGCAGCCACACCATCCGGACCCCACACAACGGTTTCATTTTTATATATATAACGAAGAAACAAGTCCACAAGGCAACCCACAATCGGAAACAATAGCATGTGCTCCCCTGGGGGGGACCCTACCGATCCACAGGAATATCAAGGGGGGGGATAGGTCGGGACGGAGACAAAGCGAACTCAATGCCCAGAACCAGGAAGACAAGCAGGCTAAGGAGACGGGGCCGGTGACGGATCAGGCATCAGCGGCGGGGTACAGATTCCCCCACGGTAGGCGTTCCAGGGGCCCCACACTTTCACCCATTTCCCAGGCTTACCTCTCGCAACATACACCACCTTTTCCCGAAACATACACCAATCCATGTTGTCCTTCCACACCGAGACAGTCGGTGACCTCTGGGAACCCCACAATTGCGCAATATCACGCTTGGCCACCATATATCCCAGAGTCACCCACCACGTCTGCGGCACTGAGTAGTCGGTTGGCTCCCACACATTCAGGAGACATCTCCTCGCTTCGGGCAGCAGCGGCACATGCGTAACTGCCTGCAAAACCTCGTGCCCACCACGCCAGAATCGCGCCACCTCCGGGCATTCCCACAATATATGGAGAAAGGTCCCCAAAGAACCACACCCACGCTTACACAACCCGTCCACAGCATAGCCCATACGCATCAGACTCGGCCCCGTAACATAGACCCTATGGAGTATCTTGAGCTGGACGAAGCGAAGGCGAGCCGGTATGGCCACCTCTTTCGGGGAGGCCACCGCAGACACCCAGTCCTCGTCATCCAGCTCCAATCCATCAGCCCCCCACGCCTCACGAAGGCCAGTCAGCAGTCCCGAGCGATCATTGATGAGTTTTTTGTAAATTAATGAAATCGTGCCGTCCGGTACATGCCCATCTAGCACTCTATCCTCCAGAGGGGAGTACTCCGGGATGGAGGCAACGTCCGGGAATACGGAGCACAACGCATGACGGATCTGCATATATCGAAAGTACTCCCTGTCCTGCAACTGGAATTCCGTCTGCAGCACATCGAACGTTTTGAATCCCCCCCTCGTCCAGAGATCGCCCACCCTGCTGATGCCTATCATGTCCCACTTCTCAAAGCCCTTCGAGGTCCACAGGGAGATTTATTGCAGATTATACTTCTTGTCAGTCAGTCAAAATTACTTTATTCGGTTCAATTCAAAAACCATAAAGGTACAATACATACAATAAATAACATTAAAAATAGACATTTACAAATATATTTAAAACAATAATAAAAATAAGACTTGGTCAAATTTAATCAGAGTTCAAAAATATACTTAAAAACAACACTATGTCCACTCAATTTTTTTCCTTAATCTCATCGCAATGGCCAAAAAATTAGCTATATTAAATGTCTCCCAAGTAGTGCCTAACAGCTGGAGATACATAAGAGCAGGTTTGACTTGTCTAAATCCTTTATGTTTGATAAGGGGGATGATAAACTTTTTGCGGAGAGGGGACAGATGTTCACAAAAAAAGATAAAATGGACAGTATCCTTAATGGAGAATCTGTCACAAGAACAGATCTCCAAATCCCTGTCTTTCATCCACCCTGGAGATTCAGTGAGCAAAAGATGGAATTTGTTCAGTCTAAACCTGATCAATAAGAAACGATGGTTCATATTATTCACGATGGTCAAATAAGGTTCGATATTACTAGAAGTAACAATTAGCTGATGAGCCTTTACTGTGGGTTTAACTAGCTCCTTTTCCTCCCTGGCTAGGGTTGTCCGATGTTTGTGTAGGTCTTTCACCCATTTTGTGTCCCCCTTTAACAGATTGTTTGGGTTGTCAAATAATTCTGGGCGACCTAATTCATTAGTTACATTTTTAACATAGACTCAGCCAAGGGATAGCCTTGCCGTACTCAAGGGATAAACAATCCTTTATAATTTCACGGTTTAACTCAAGATCCGGATTTTGCCAGATTGATAGCCATTTTAATAGAGGAGCCAAAGCTATCCGATCTGTTGAATACTCAACCCCACATTTTTGATGGACAATATAACCGGGGGTTGCCTGGGGAAGTGATAGGATGGATTTAAGAAACTTGTCTTCTACCACCTGGAGATCCTTTACATTTTTAATACCCCACAAGTCCGCACCATACATAGCTATGGAAATACATTTAGCTGCATAAATATTCAACATAGCCTGCATTGGCTTTACCCCCAGTTTACGGGCAAAATCCAAGACACCTGAGATTGACCTGGCAAAGGCATTTCGTTTGGCTGCTAATTGAGGGACCCATGAAGATTTGTCATCAAAGATGACCCCCAAATATGGGAAACTAGTAATTCTAGATAGGACATGGCCCTCACAGAGCATGGTCTTAGCTCTCTTGGGTTTGCAACCTACAGTCATAACATGGGATTTAGCGAAATTCACGCTTAGATCAAGTCTTTTCATGAAGTCAGCAAAAGAATCTAAAAGACTTTGCAACCCTACTGCCGTGCGTGCTAGCAACGCAGCATCATCTGCATATAGTAATGCAGGAATACAATACTTCCCTGCCCTCGGAATATCCTTACATGATTCGATTAAGGCAGTGGCTAGGTCATTAATATAAAGGGTAAAAAGCAAGGGGGCTAAAATACAGCCCTGCCTAACTCCCTTAGAAATTCCGATCTTGCCTGTACTGTTACCCAAGCGGTCGAATCGAACGGTGGCAGTAAGATCTCTATGTAGATCTGCTAAAAAGTAGACGATGTTTTCATCTAAGCCACGCTTTAGCAGAAGTTCCCATAATTTCGACCGATTCACTCGGTCAAAAGCCGAAGATAGGTCCATAAAGGCAAGATATAGCGTCCCTTTCTTGGCTATGGTATATTTACCTATGAATAGGTAAAGATTCAGGCTTTGGTCTATGGTACCCCGACCCTTACGAAACCCATATTGTAAACATGAAAGGGTGTTAGTATCTTCCAACCATTCTGTTATTTTATCCAAGACTACTCGCCCCAGGGCTTTTACTGCGGAATCAATGAGGGAGATAGGACGATAGCAACTGGGATCCCCCCGTTTGCCCTTTTTAAATATGGGTATGATCACGGACTCTGACCAGGTGTCCGGAATGCCTGCGACACACACCCTGTTAAAAATATTCATTAGAACTGTAGACCAGGTCTCAATATCTGCTTTAAAAAGGTCCGCTGGGACGCCATAGGGTCCTGGAGCCTTATTACTCTTCATCTTACCGATGGCCTCAGCCACCTCAGCCTTGGTTACCGATAAAGTATAATGGTTTGAAGTGGGGAGAGGGAGATTCAACCCTTCTTGTATTTTGTACTCTTTTGTAACATGCATACGTCACTTTTCCTCTTGTAAGGTATCGTTTGCTACCTCTTGTATTTTGTTTGCTTTTCATACATGCACAATTGTGACCATTGCCTCATGTAACGTAACATTTGTGCTTGTGTTTTGAGTGTCTGCCATTTATTGCATTATTATACCTATACTTGTACGCCTTTGTAACATGCACACATGTTACTTTTTCCTCTTGTAACGTATCGTTTGGTACCTCTTGTATTTTGTTTGCTCTTGATACATGCACAATTGTCACTATTGCCTCATGTAACGTAACGTTTGCTTTTGTAACATGCTCACTTTTATTTTTCTCCTCATGTATCATTACTCTTCCTATTGTGAAGCACTCTGACACCTTCGGGTAAAGTCTGCGCTATATAAAAATGCATTAAATAAAATAAATAAAATAGGGTGAAGTGTTAAAACGCATGAAGACAGTTAGGCCACTAATCACTTATCACTATGGTGGGGGGGGGGGGGGGTATGGAGCTGCTCGGGCAGATAGGGTCTTCTGGAGCTCAGGGAGCTGGAGGACTTATTCCCAGATGAGGTCACAACGGATCAGGGACTGGGTGATGGAGGGGAGCAATAAACATGAAAGTACATGCAGGTGAAACCATGCTGTCAACAAGTCAAGCTTTTCCTATGGAGCATCCAAGCTCTGGAATGAATTACCGGTCCTGTTTAGGAAAATGCTGAAGACCTGGCTATTTCCCTTACAGGAATGAAGCTTTCACCCGATTCTTCACTCGTTTCCTTGACACTCCCAGCACCAGAAAGCCTCCGCATTTTTACTTACTTGCATAGCTCCTAGCGTCTGCTGAAGGGAGGTCAGGATTATTGGGTGTGTGAAGCGGAGTTCCAAATGTCGGAATGAGGGGTAACCTGTGGCTTCAGTTTCCAATTTGGTAAAACCCCGTTTTCCCTCTTTCCGCCCTGTATTCCAGGCCAATTGCCCCAGTAACAACTAGAGAAATTATCATGGGGGGAAGACTGTGGCTCCTAGCACACTTTCCACCTGACAATGTGGGCTGATTGCTAACACTTTGTGCCAGGTTTGCGCACAATAAGTGATGCAAACCGGCGCAAAGTATAGTTTTGTGATGAACCTCCCAGCCTGATTATAACAGGAAATGATCCCTAAATCTACACAAAGTAGCGCTTATGCTACTTTACATCAAGGAGTGGTTCCAAGGTTGCTACATGCCTTCTCATGCAATCACCCATGGATTTTAACGCAAAGCTGTGTATACTGAAAAAGATAGTACTTTGCTCCAAAATGTAATATCTGCTCAAGACTGGCTGGCATAAGGTTTGAGAAGTTTTTTTTTTTCTTAAAATGTTTCCAACTTTTCATGTGTGCCGCACTGTTCAGCCTACATGTAAAGTGGGAAAAGTGTCGCACTTTGTGTTAGCATAGTATTTTGTACTGGAAGAGTACCTTCCCAGTTCAAAACCTTTGCTTGACATTACTTATGCACTGTTACACTATGGTGCAACGGAGGGAGACAGAAACTACTTCATTCCACTTACGCAATGTTTGCTGTTGCGCCGCATTGCGTAAAACTGCCCCTGATGGTCAAGTTATCCACAACCACTATTTGCTCCCGATCTGACGTTAACTGGATGACTCGAATGAAGCCGCTTGGTACCACTGTGGTCGCACTGATCATAGATGGGGGCTGTTCACCCCCCCACACGTTAATTGTCAATCTTTTTATTTTTATCTTCAGGGATAGAAGTGTAAGCTTTGTCAGCTGTTACTAGTAATATGCCTTGCTATTTATTGATCTATCGTTGTTCATTTTAATTTTTGTTTGTAAAAAGCAACATGCATAGTGAGGAATATTTGCATTTTTCACCAATGTTCTGAATGGTGTGTTTGTTTTTCCCTCTCCCAATCCCTTCTACCTTCCAGGCAGGTGAAAAGAGTGTTATTCATTCCTTATGCTCTTCATAACCGAGACCACTACGCCAAGACTGCGAGGCAGAAGTTTGAAAGCTTAGGTAACATTTTATGCACATAAAGCAATTGTTATTATGTGAATTTTCCTGAAATTGCTCGCCCCGTATACTGGCGCACAGAGGATACAAACATGCATTTTTTGTTGCAGTTTTAAACAGCGCGATCTTGGCCCGAGGACATTAGATTAGATTTACATGAGCACCAGTTTACATTACATAAATATTTTTTCTTTAGGCAAAGAGAGATTCACTTATCTGTCTGGAATCCTGTGCTGGAAAGTAGAGGATCCTGCCAGATCCCGGTAGCTAAGACCCAGAGAAATGTGCTGGATTTGTCCTTGTGTCATTTTCTTTTACCAGGACATGATTCAGCAGCGCCCGCACGTGCTTTGATTCTGTTCAGCAAAAGACACACAATTGATGGACGGAATGCAGAGCAAATCAAAACATTCACCCCCAGTCAAGAGATCTGGGTTAAATCATCATTCTTTTGCTCACCATGCCACCCCAGTTTAGACCTGACCATATGCAAATCAGTCTTGATCCTGTGCTTCATGGGAACAGTCCAGCCCGAACTGCCAAGCCAGGTCCTCCCTGGACCGGAAACAAGCATTCTAGGACCGGTTTCGGGGTTTCACCCCTCTTCAGCCAGGATAGCTTGATTCCAGTGGCACAGTGAGCCCAGGACTCACGTCTGAGCATACCTGGCGCACTTAGGGCGAGAAAGCAAAAGACACACAATTGATGGCCCCCGAAACTGGTCCTAGGATGCTTGATTCCGGTCCAGGGAAGACATGGCTTGGCAGTTCGGGCTGGACTGTTCCCATGAGGCACAGGGTCAAGACTGATTTGCATATGGCCATGTCTGAAGTGGGGTGGCGTGGTGAGCAAAATAACGATGGATTAAACCCAGATCTGTGACTGGGGGTGAATGTTTTGCCAATGTGCAACATTCCGTCCATCATCTTGTTTGTTTTGCTGTTCGCCCTATGTGGGAAGGGTATGCCCAGACGTGGGTCCCGTGCTCACTACGCCACTGGAGTCAAGCTATCCTGGCTGAAGAGGGGTGAAACCCCGAAACCGGTCCTAGGATGCTTGATTCCGGTCCAGGGAAGACATGGCTTGGCAGTTCGGGCTGGACTGTTCCCATGAGGCACAGGGTCAAGACTGATTTGCATATGGCCATGTCTGAACTGGGCTGGTGTGGTGAGCAAAATAACGATGGATTAAACCCATATCTGTGACTGGGGGTGAATGTTTTGCCAATGTGCAACATTCCGTCCATCATCTTGTTTGTTTTGTTGATTCTGTTCAGAGCAGCAACCTGCAGGCAGCAAGGGAGCTTTTTTATCTTCACTTGCAGCGGGGGTTCAAAATAAAGGCCTAATTTAAAGGGCCATCAGCCCTTCTTTTGTTAGAGTATCACTATCTGGAGCCTATTACCAAGATGCCAATGCAATGGAAGGAAACAAAGGTACATGGCTTATCACTTCACAAGTAGTTTAGAGTAGAAACTATGGGCCACATGTACAGCACGTTTTAACAGTCGCAAATGGAGAATCAGGCCGTTTACGACCACTAAAGAGTTGTTTGGCATGTACTAACCCTATTTTGTGAGTCGGTAACCTATTATCGACTCTCAAAATAGGGTTTGCAAGTGGGTATTAGGAAGGGGCACTTTTAAGAGGATTCCTTCCTAATAGCAAGTTGCAGGGTCATGTAGGAATGTTTTGCGACTGGAATCCGGTTACAAAACATTCATATTTTACTGACTCTGTGAAGGAGGAGGTAACCCATACACAAACAGGAAGGGTTCCCCAAAGGACCCCTTCCTTTTTGTGAATGTGGGCGACAACGTTTTTTAAGAGCAGGCAGCTACTTTAAAAAAAATGAAAAGGTAGCTTTTCATTCTTATTTTTGAAATGCATCCTGTTTTTCTTTAACGAAAACTGGCTGCATTTCAATAAAAAAACATTTCTTTATTTAAAAAACAGTCACAGACATGGTAGTCTGATCTGCCCATCCCTGTGATTGTAGGCCATTCCCGATAGGTCGCAGTTTGCGACCTGCCTCATGAATATTGATGAGGCAGGTCAACTGCAACCCCATTGGGAATCACAAACCGTGTCTGAGACACTGTTGTATATCTTATTTGCGAGTTCCTAATTGCTAGTCGCAAAAAGTTACAATTAGGCTCTCGCAAAATGTTTCCATCGTACATGTGGCCCTATGACTTAGACTAAATGAGGGGCAGCGCACACCTTATTTTTCTGAATATACTGATTAAGAAGAAAACTTTTGACCTAGGTTCTACAGTGTTATGCTTGCTGTCAATTCAAGCATATATATTGATATACGGGAAAGAAAACTAGCCTGTGGGGTAGTTTACACTGTGCACAGTACTGTGGGTTGTTAAAAACCCTTTGAATACAGTCCTTTTTAATAACAAGACAATAATCAAATTCAACCAGTCTTGTATGTATAACAACATATGTATTTGATGTCAATTTTCACAAAAATATGTTCATTTTGTAAGACGATCAAAACAAATTGACTATTTATGCCACATTACAATTCTTATGGCTTTTGAGCAAATTAATACGTCATACTCCTTGCGAATAAACAATATACATAGTCAAATTAGAGTGAGCCCGATGCATTTCGGGACTGGCACGTCCCTTCGTCAGGGGAAACCTGTAAATAAAGATGGATGCATTACATGTCTGCTTAGACAGAAGTTTCTGAAGCACACCCTGTTAGAGACCAGCCCACAACAGCAATAAGTGGGTTAGTTGAGGAGCAAAAGATAAGTTTTCGAGGTGGTATTGGCATGATAAAACAACTGATGTTTTGACCCAGATAATTACTATTGCTATGAAGATAATGGTGAGTAAGGTATAAAAGAAACGCCACCAGATAGAGTGTATTATAGATGCCAGAAAACGTGTTGGTCTGAAAAATATCGGTAAACTGTGTAAAAGTCAGCGTGGACCAGTATAAGAGAAACAAAGTTCAGTTTATTTAAAGAATATTTAAAGAATAAAATGAAGAATAGAGGTGTGCTCACCTCCATTGAAAATGATGAATACAAAAATTGAGGCAATGTCAAAAAAGACGCAGACTCGAACGACAACTAGAAAAAATATATATATTACAAAATGAACATATTTTTGTGAAAATTGACATCAAATACATATGTTGTTATACATACCAGACTGGTTGAATTTGATTATTGTCTTGTTATTAAAAAGGACTGTATTCAAATGGTTTTTAACAACCTACAGTACTGTGCACAGTGTAAACTACCCCACAGGCTAGTTTTCTAACCCTATGACTTGGAGGCAGGTTTTTGACTTTGTTCGCTCCCTCTTTGTAAGAGATGTGCATGTACTATAATAATACAAGATTTATCTGTGTGTATGAGCAATTGCACAAATAATGATTTAAATCACATCTACTAATTTTTTATTCAATTGTTTACAGTGCTACTCATTTGTTTCAGTGTGGGGTATCAAGAGCACTTTACCTCACACACACAGGCTCAATAAATCATAAATGTATGTAAATCAATGTACCGGAAATGTTACATAAGACAATGAAGGTTATAAGTGATAAGAATGAAACCTTTTCTACCGCTTGCATCAAAGAATTCTCAATTCTATTAAGGACAAGGATGCAAGAATTATGCTTCTCAAACTTCACTGCAAAACACAGTAGCCAATGAAATCACAATAAACATTTCAGTAAACCACAAACACTTACTTTACCATGCACAGCCCATGACATCACCACACTGTTAGAAGCGGGATTCCCTAGTTGGCTGACGTAGGGACCCTCGCTTCCATGTCAGGGAAAGGAAGGACACCTTCTCAGATAGCCCCCGCTCACCCCCTCGGTAGCTTGGCACGAGCAGCCAGGCTTATCTTCAAGGCAAATGTGTAAAGTATTTGCAACCATGCTCTCAGTGACCCAATGATGACACCACAAAAGGACTCCACACGAGTTTCATAGAAAAACAAGTATATGTTTATATAAAAAGATATACGATGAGACCACTCGATAAAAATCCAACATATGCGTATTTGTAATATTCCTCCTGGCCAGTTATTAGGCCAGCCAGCCCTTGTAGGTTCTGGCGGTATTAATGAGCAATTCTAGAGGATCCAATGCAGTCCTAATGCAATGCTATGCAGTTCGTAATGCAAGAATCAGGCACTTCGCAATGTAAAAATAATGCAGTTTGTTATGCAACAATCAAGCAGTTGGTAATGCCAAAATAATGCAATGCGTAACGCAACAATCAGGCAGTTAGTTATGCAAACTAATGCAATGCGTAATGCAACAATCAGGTAATTCGTTGTGCATAAATAATGCAACAATCCGGCATTTCGTAATGCATCAATCAGGTAGTTCGTAATGCAGAAATAATGCAATGCGTAATACACTCCAGCACCAATCACGGTGCTTTAGAGGGTCTCTCCGCCATTCGTACTGACTCGTGGTCAGCTTCTTCCAACATATGCCCCCAACAGGGGTATGGTGCAAACCAAAGTGCAGCTCCGCACTCCGGCCCCGGTACAGCCACTCCTCGGCAAGTACGGGCCGTGATACAAGCTGAAGCAGGGCGTCGCGCTACCAGAATGGGAGAGGCCGAGAGCATCTCTCTCCGAGCCCCCACCCCGCCCCAGGCAGCGACACACATTACCTGGGGGGTGCGACCTCGCTCTCCTCTCCCGTTTTCGCATCTTGGGCCTCCGATGCGACTTTATGGATTCCGGGCAGTGGCGATAACGAAGATCTCAGGCTGCAAAAAGCACACGCACACAGCGTCGCTGAGACGCACTTGAACTTCGGGTGTGCATGGTCACAGGGCAATCCTCACGAAGGTCTCAGGCGCACAAGCAGACCGCGTCGCCGAGACTCACTTGGACTCCAGGTGCACACGATCACAGGACAATCCTCACGAAGGTCTCAGGCTGCAAAAACCACACGCACACAGCGTCGCTGAGACTCGCTTGGACTCCAGGTGGCCATGATCACAGGGCGCTTCTTACGAAGGTCTCAGGCTGCACAAGGCACACAGCTTCGCTGAGACACCTCTGGAAACTTTTGTGTTCCTGAGTTTCCACAACAGGGAGCCAGCTCTCCTCGGGCCCTTGGGGTTAAGTTACTTCAGGACACAGCACAATAACGTCCTTTCAAGTAGGGGGACACAGCACACAGCAAAGGCTCTTTAGCTTCTCTTTGGTTAAAGCAGCAAACTAAAGGCCAGCCCCAGAACACACAGCAAGGGTTAGTCCTTTCCTTCAGTCTCTTCAGCTGTTTCTTCCTTGGCAGAGGTTCCTCTTGACCACAAAGTAGTGTCAATCCTTTTCAGTCTTGATCAATCCAATGTTCAGGGGTTTCGGCTCTCAGAGTTATACCCGTCAAAGTCTTTGAAGTCTTTGTGTTCAGGGGGGCACTGACCCCAGTCCAAACCAGTTCTGGGTGTCTCCCTGCCAGTGCACCTTCTTCCTTTGATAGTAGTGGTCTGGATCCTTAATCACTCAGCAGGAGATGGAGCCATTGTTTTATGGCAGCAACCCAGGCCTCTTCACCTACAGGGGCTGCTCCTCCCCCCCTACACTCCAGATGCAGGTCAGCCTGTTGCTGTCTCACCTCCTCCCCTGGGTCAAGACATTCCCCTGATCCTATCACTTTCAGATCCAGACAGTCAATCCACAGCCAGGCAGAGACCCACAGAAATGTTAGAGCACAAAAAACCAGCCACATCTAAAAGAGTGGTTTCTTTTTTTTTTTAACAGATTTTTATTTGTCATTTGCACAATATACGCAGGGCTCTGTACCCCAGAGGCCACTGCAGCATCAAGTTACACAGTAATAGAACCGCAAAGGACATTTTCGTTTTTTAAGAAAACAAAACAAACACATTCTTTGAACTTGAATGTCATCTCGGATATCTACCCCCCTCCCCCCAACTTCCCCCCCCACCGCAAGTTGCGCAATTTCCACTGATGGCCGCTCATCCGCCCACACTCAAGGACCAATGGGAGTTAAGAAAATGACGGCCTACCCGATCTAGTGGTGGACCATCCCATTCTGAGCACACACACACCCCCCGGCAGCCCCCCACCCCCCAGACATCAGACCCAACCACTCTAGCCCTGCCCTCATCCCACTAGGAGATCTTCCGTCGCCGTTGGCGACTCCAGCCACAGGCGCCGATAATCCGCCCACCGCTTCCAGATTTTATAGTGCTTACGCGGACAGCCCTGGGCCACAAAGATGGACTGTTCCAGCCCCATACAGAAGTCTAGGCCATTTTTCCAAGCGGCCACCGAGGGAGCCCGCTCATCCTTCCACATCCTGGCAATGTCGTGTTTCGCCAATGTAAGGCCCAGCTGCATAAGGTGCCGTTTATAGATATTGCCCCCGATGCCATCCATGACATGCAGCAGTGCGAGCTGTGGCGTACACGGGAGCAACCCCCCCAGGACCTCAGACAGACCAGAGAAGACCCCCCTCCAGAAGCGGTCCAGTGACGAACAATGCCAGACTGTATGTAGGAATGTGCCCTCCGCCCCACCACACCTGAGGCATTCCGGGGAGGCAACCAGGCCCGCCCGATATAGTCGCACCCGAGTATAGTATACCCGGTGAAGGTACTTGAATTGGATGAGGCGGAGGCGCATCGCAATGGCCGCTCCCCGAGGGGCGGCCAGTGCCTCCCTCCAACCTCCTCCTCCAGCGTACCCACATCCTCCTCCCACACCCTCCGTAACTTGTCCAGAGGAGGCACGTTGTGGGTGACCAGGGACTGGTATATCCGCGAAATCTTTTTGGTTGCGAGATCACCCATGAAGACTTTTGCCTCCAATGGGCTAAACTCTGGAATGGCGGTGAGGCCCTCCAGGCTGTGGGAGAGCGCATGACGGAGCTGGAGGTACCGGTAGAACTGTGTCCGGGGAATGCCAAATTCTTCCTGCAGATCCCAGAACGATTTAAGGGACCCATTCCGCATCATGTCGCCCAGGGTGGAAATGCCGATGTCATCCCATCTGCTAAACCCCTGCAGTGCAGCCAGCTCCGGCAGCTGTCCATTGTGCCACAAAGGGTAAAAGAGTGGTTTCTAAACACACAATGCAACAAACACCTTCACAAAAAGATGTGTTATTGAATTGTGAGTTCAGACACACTAAACTTCACCTCTCCATCGTAAGCCTTTGGGAAGATAGGCTGGAAATATATTACACAGCCTTCCCAATTCTGTCCTATGGGCAAGATGGCCTTTCAACAGTGAAAAACGAAATGGAGAGTATTTCACTGTTGGGACATGGTACTCACCTTAGTACATGTCCTACCTTTCACCTACACTGCACTCAGCCCAGGGGGGTACCTTGGACCTACCATAGGGGTGTCTGATATGCATAGAAAGGGAAGGGTAAGGCCTGGCAAGTGGGTGCACTTGTCAGGACAACATGGCAGTTTAACAAACTGCGTGCAGGCACTGCAGTGGCAGGCCTGGGTTCTCTCTTTAGGGCTACTTGTGTGGGTGGCACAATTAGTGCTGCAGGTCCACTAGTAGCATTTGCATTACTAGCCCTGGCACACACAGTGCACTCTACTAGGGACTTTACTAGTAAGTCAAACATACCAATCATGGACAACCAATTACCATTACACTTTACACAGGGAGCACTTGCACTTTGACACTGATCAGCAGTGGCAAAGTGCCCAAAGCATCTAAGTTGGCAACACCATCTCAGAAAAAAGGTCTAGGGAGAATGCAAAAGGTTTAAGGAACTTTAGCCACAAAGGGCCAAGTCCAACACACACCATCTACCAATCAAGGCCTGGGATGGCCTATGAGATCTGCTGTCCCCATTGCGCTTCTCTTTTTTTGCGAGAGTCCAACCAGAACATTTTGAACAACAATAACTGTCCAGAACAAGCATTTGCAATGCAATAGATCTCATATTTACGAGAGTTTGAGCTATTGGCATTGTAAATGACAATGCCTTTTATTTATGTGTTGTTTTTAAAACAGATAAATAAAAGGCATTGTCATTTACAATGCAAATAGCTCCAACTCTCTCTCATGTGAGGCCTATTGCATTTCAAATGTATTTGGCACCTGTGCTATGAAAATAAACAAAAAGGGTCAGGAGACCGTGCTCGTCACAGTATAACTTTTGTATCTGAGAAGCATTACACAAGGGGAGGTTTTACAGCAGCACATCAAACATGATAAATTGTTCTAGTGTTTTTAAAGCCTGCCAGCTGAGCTGTATCACATACAATGAATACATAAATAATGCTACAGCGGGGAGAGTAGGAACGGTCAGTGAAATGATGGATTAGCTTGGACCCCGTGGCATCGCACCCAGTGGACTGTGGACATGGTTATGAGAAGGCTCTGGTGACCTAGCACGGTCCTCGCTGCAAAGGCACATAACACATGTGTTAGAACCAGGGCCAGATGTGCAGCAGTCATATGTTCGAGCTCTCCTAAGATCTGTGTGTCCTCTTAAGAACAAATGCCGTTTACCCCCTTAATTAGAAAATAAATACAGAAAACAAATTCTATTTTCCAGGTTGCAGGCCTTTCTCTGTTTGCTTCATTCAGACTTTACAAAGTTTCAACAATAACGTTAAGACACTGTATGAATAAACAAAAAGCCCAACCATGTAGTACCCGCATTCATTGTGACTGGCCATAAGACGTGTTGATACACGAAAGTAGGTTGCTTGGAGGTGCAGAGGGTACCTCGTGTACGTGAGGTGTGAGACATGTGGAAAGTGTTGTGTGGAATGACCAGCCATTACATCTAGACGCCTTACCTTTTTTTGTTGCAGTTTTATTTAGCGCAAACTCGACCCAGAGGTACTGGTGCGCTTTACATGAGCACTAGTTACCTGACACATAGCGGCATTTATTTTTGGTAGGCACGGTGAGATTAAGTGATTTGCCCAGAATCACAGGATGCCGAGCTGACGCCGAGACTCGAACCTGGTTCCCCAGCTCCATAGTTGGCAGCTCTGGCCGTTAGGCCACATCCTTGTCATAAATACACAAACATTCCAATAACAGAGCACAGCTTCCATAATATAACCCTTCAATAGATTGAGGAACACATGATAAGCATCTCTACGAACCAGTGGGGGCTGTAAACTTTACCCCATTGCCACTAAGGCCTGGCCCAGGGGAGGCGGAAGAGTGGAGGCATTTATTACTCGAGACAGATGTTGTGGGAACTGCCTCTGGGCACATGCCACTGTCCAATTTTTACGCAGGATGTGGTTTCCTGCTGTTAATGTCCATTGTGATAGCAACAGCGTAAAATAATTTGCGATATTTGCCTGCTGTTAACAGGGGAGGTGTCCTTCCAGAAAACAAAATAGAGACCCGGGGATGTCCTAGCCACAGTGGCGATGTGGGACTTCCCCGTGGGCTGCTACAGTGAGAGCTTTGGAGTTGCTGCTGGTCCGCCGTGTTACTGGAAACTTCACCTGAGTGTGAGCATCACTCGCTTTACTAGAACACCAGCTACCCAGCGCACTTTTAAAACAAGTACACAGTGTGCACTATAAAGATTTCCAAAACGCATTTGTTCATGCTTCATGAAAGAAAGAAATACATTTAAAACTGAAAAGTTCACTTAAGTTCCAATTACAGTTTAAAATCCGTTAAAGTGGCAGCTAAAGATAAAGGCACTGTATGCAATGATTTTAAATACTTGTAACGGATCTCTAGAACTGTAATATATCCAACAACAAGTATAAACACATTTGTCAAACGTGTGAATTAAAAAAAATGACATGTATTTTAACAGTTCTATACATTGCTAACAACTATTTCTTAAACGTATCATTTAGCAGCTGTTACTTACGTGTATGCAGTAAAAGAAGTAATACTCACGACTGTTATCTGATTAAACTGGATATAATCCCACACCCATGCTCCGTGCTTACACCATCGTCTGTGGTGTTCGGGAGAGGAGGGGCGGGTGGAGGGCGCGGGCCGAAGGGGAGAGGTATGAATGAAACAATGTTGTTTGTATTTTCTGTCCTTTCATTCTTGAAATTGCCTAAAACAGTGTGAATGGCATCCAGCATCTGTTTCTGCCTTCCCTGAGAGCACACGAGTTGGGAGAGGACTCATGCTTCGGGCAATTCGACTTACCACACTGCCTTGAAGTTTCAATGCGGGCTCTGCTGAGTGGAGGGGGCATGGTAATTAAAGGTGGCTTGCTAAGTCCTCTGTATTTACTCAGTGAGACAGTTTTCAGATTTTCTTTTCTTGTGGAGCATGTCGCTAAAAGCAGATAAGTTCAGCCGGTTCATTTCTCGCTAGAGACAAGCTCTCCCGGAGGCTTTTCAAAGGCAGATACGGCTTGGCGAGTCACGCTTTGTTTAGTCAGGAAGCCAGTGGAGTATCTGCAGCTGTTCTCTCTGGCAGCATGTTAATTTGAAACTTGCATCGGCATGAGGGGTAAAAATAAAGCTATTCTATTCCTTCTGCCAGCAGCAGCAATGTTTTCTTGAACGACCTTTAAATTACAAGCATCTGCAGAGTCGGCAATTAAAACAGGAAACAAAATGGTTCATCTGTAGAGGTTTTTGGTTTCCTGCGGCGCAAGAGCGGTGGTGGGGGATAAAGGAACTCGAGCAACGGGCGGGTGAGGAAAGGGACAAAGAAAGACACATTACGGCACAATCCCATGAACAAATGAAGAGCGCAACTCTGGAAAGTTTGGTTTGGGATGGGGGAAGGGAAGGGGAGGGAAGGGAGGAGCAGGTAGGCTTTCCAATAAGAAGCCAGTAAACAAGTTACCAGCACACCCTCCTACGTCATGGCAAACAAAGATGGTGTCGGCCTGTCCAGATGGGCCGTCCGAAAAATGAACAGGGCGGTAACAAAGAAGCCCAATTGCCAATCAAGCGCCAGCGTTTAACATGAAAAGCTGGCGCGAGCCAATTAAAAAGAAGGGCGTGGCTTAAAGTCTCCTTCTCAAAGCATATCGATTGCAAAAGCCCTCGCATGGCGAGAGCTGCGCATGCACGCTGCTAATGGCAGGCGAGACCTAAAAACCCCTTCAACATCCATCATTGGAGTATCACTCTGCTCCTTGAAGGGTGCCATCCTATCCTCTACTGTGATGAGAACCGACTCCCCAATGGACTCAATCGTCAACCAGAACTGCATCCAGATCCTCAGCGTACAACCCTTCTTGCCATCTGAGCCTGCAGGAAAAAAAACACCCATAATGACACCCATACTTTACCCTATAAATAAAAACAAGGGTCTGCATTATCTTATAAATAATAATGCTTTTAGAAGTATCAATCGCACTAAACGTTAATAAATACAAGAAGATCCAATTAGATACAAGCGTGTGTGATAATTCTCACCACCATGTCCTCGATAGAATAACAAATTCTTTGACACAATAGCTATAAGATTTTTCATTCTATGTCAGAATCGGAGGCTTCAGATTTATTATTGTTCAAAGCTGACCCACAACAACAGAGGCCACATCAACAATCGGATTATGATAAAAAAAAAAAGACCAGTCAGCAGTTGCCATAATGTTTTCCAAATGAGACCCCAAAAAGCAAGATTTTGAGGCCATGTCACGTCTCTTCAAATGGGCATCAAAAAGGGAAGTGCTCTATGCCAGCTTCTGACAACAACCCTTAACTCATGTATCCAGTGTGGCCAACTTCACCAGCCTGGAAGGTTTCTGCAGAGCAATAAGTATTTTCCCGCCAGTAGTCTGACGCAGTTCCCTGTACAATCCTGATAGTCCTTTAAACAGTGCACTACGCAGACATTGATTGTCCGGGAACGCCGGGTAACTCGTGCAGGGTGAATGCGTCTTAGCACGATTAGAAATCCAAAATACGGTTAATGAATCGGACTGCAGTGACTGATCAGGAAAACATTGACATCTACCGGAAGCTATATTCCAGAGCTTTGTCCTTTCTGTGACTACATATACTAAATGTATGCTATTGAATTTACTTGTAGACGCCATAGGCTTGCATGCTTTGATAGGGTGAAACGCGTGTTGGCTAGAACAGTGTTGTTTTGGAAAAAACTTAAAAATATGGAACCAGGATTACATTCCTTCGCAATTCAATTCGTCTTGGATTAATATACCCCATATCAATATTGTGTCAAAAACTTTGGGAAGAACTGAGTCGGAAATTCTTGGAGGAGACACATCACTTTTTTACATGTAATTCAAAATGAGATGTAGTTGACCCTACCCTCATATGAGCAACATTCGATCCATCACACCAAAAAGGAAGTGTACAAAAGCGGGCATTGATTGGAGGGCCTTGAATGTGTTGGACCTTTAATGTATGTACCAGAAAGGGAAGTGTCTATGCCAGCTACTGACAACAGTGTGTTTGGCAGGACCTCACATGATTTCAGCATGTGAGGTCGTGCCAAACACACTGTGAATCATTTATGCGTGCTATTTGGGGCAGAGCACTGAATCAGTTAGCACGCCGCACCATTGCTATGAGCAGTTAAAGAACAGTCATGAGTACAAAAAAGGTGTACATGCTACCATTCTCATTGAGCTTCTGACAACAACCATTTAACCCATCTGGCAAGTGTAGCCGACGTCACCAGCTTGAAAGACTTCTGCAGAGCAATAAGTATTTGCCGCCAGTAGTCTAAAGCAGTTCCCTGGATTGTCCGTGAACGCTGGAAAATTCGCACAATGTGAATGCGTCTTAGAAAGATTATAAATTTGTACGATTATACATTTGAAATACCACACCAGAAGGTGAAAAGACTCTTCCTGTTAAATCCAGGGTCCTTGCAATCGAGACATGTCTGCATGAAATGAGACACAAAAGTACTGAAAGCTTTGCTGACAACTGCTTCCTGGAAAGATCTTCATTATTCGGCCATGCTCTTAGGAATCTAAGGACCACATTCACATCCCACAAAATTGAATATGTGGGTATAGGAGGCTGGATTAAACGGATACCCCACAACAATTTACAAACCACTGGTCTTCGGTCCAAAGTATGATGGCCACAGAAAATTATGAATCGATCTATAAGCCAAGCCCTGACTGCCAACGGAGACCGAATAATTCACAATCAGATGAAAATCTGCGGATTGGAATCCACACTCTGTTCGTCGCACCAACAAACCCATCAGTTCCATGCTGAAGCATATCGTTTGTGAGTGTGCAATTGTTTGAGATAGAAGGAAGATGGTTCTTAAAGAGCCAGTATTTATCTGCATCTTCTGAAACCCTCCAATCCATCGATATCAATCGGTCTGACAGAATCCGAGGGTGATGAAACCCAGATGGGTCCCGGAAGGTTGGAACCTAAATCTGGGTCTGACACATTAACAACAACAAAGGGAATCAGGGCTGAGCCATCCCAAAAGACATCACTGCCTTCTGGTGCCTCATCTGAGAAATTACCCTCGGAATCATGATGAACTGGGGAAAGGATAATTAATGTTCCCCTGCCAGTTCTAGAGGAAAGCATCCAAACTCGCTGCAAGGGGATCTTAGTTCCAGTTGAAGAAAATCAGGAGTTGTGAGTTCAGACGGAAGGCAAAAAGATCCACTACACCAGGACACCACAGCAGGTTGAGGCACTGGAAAAGTCTAGGATGCAACCTTCAATTGCTAAAGTCCCTCAGGAATTGAGAATTCCAATCTGATGCCACATTTACCCTTGCACTCCTAGAGTGCTCAGGAGCAGAGCGGGGGGACGCTCGTTTAGGTCCCTGGCCCCAGCCCTATGGAACTCTATTCCAACTGCGGCGCGCAGCACACAAGATCACTGGGAATTTAGAAAACAGATCAAAACCTGGCTGTTTTCATCCATCAGGCACACGATGTGCGAGCTTGGAGCACTTTTGCCCTCCAGGCTCTCAGAAACTAATACCTGGCTGTCTTTCCATCTGGCTAGCAACCCTCACCAAGGCCACCCGTCCTCGAGCGCTGGGATGCCCCGTTGTTGGGGTAGCCATGCACTATACAAGCACCTCTAACATAACATTTTTCTTACCCAGGATGTACCCCACTACTACTGAAATTTTGTTGCGGAAACAAAAGTGATGAATCCTTGGCAATCTCTGCTAGGGGTCGGGGACTGAGTCCTCGCCACATCCACCCAGTTTGTTGCTCAGGCCTCGAGAAATGTCCTTGCTCTTTTGCTATGGAGAGTCAGTCCGATTTTATCAGGCCAAGCTATTTTTATGGCCGACTAGCCCATTCTGGCCAGCAGACAAAGAGCAAGTGTTCTATTCAATCAGAAAGTGAATGAGCAATAAAGATGCACTTAAATCTTGTTTTTATCTTATCATATTTACTCTGCATTCAGAGACAGAGGTCAAAAATCAGTTTGTTAGTCTTCTTGTGATTACTCGAACTGCAAAGTTAGAGGATTTTGTAAAGTGAACTGTCTGACACTTTAGCTGTACAAAGAGTGTGAAATTAAAGGATGCCAGATTTTTTTCTAACTCACAACATGTAAATAGTTAATGGGTAAACTGTACGAACACTTTAAAAGAAGTTTCATTAGTTATGAAAGCACATGTTTAATAATTCTGTGTGATGTAAAACAACATCTTGTTAGGATGAAAACCAAACAGAGCACTTTACTTGGTGATGTGCATTTTTGCTGAAACCCAATTCCCTCACATTATTGTTTATACGCTATATAGTTTTATTAGTAAAAATGCATTTTTTTAAGGGGGAAAGTTTGTGGTCATTTCGTTAGTGATGTGCTGTCTGTAAATGACTGTGCATCACAACATCATGCTTAGTTTAGTAATATCTTTATTAAAAGTGAGTTTTTCAACATGAACTTAGAAACATTCCTGCCCCTGCCCTGATGGCAATGCTATTAGTAAACTGAAAGGCAAGTCAGGGGTCAGAAATGCTGAACTCAATATTTGAAGGTGCTCTTTCATGTGATGATGAAGAAAATGGCGGCTCTGTAAAATAAAATATCTGCCTAGGATCACACAATTTGAACCAAGTTAACGGGTCAGGTACATTACAGTAAGGTCGAGATTATTCAAGTCACTAGACCTGCAGGTCTAGTAACATTTTTATGATTTTTTTCGAGGCCTATTGACGTACCTCACCACAGAGACCTTTTCTATCTGCTGAAGAATACAACATTGAGATTTGTGAGGAGACTGTTTCTTGATCGCAAAGGATGCCACCAACCGTTCTAGACAGTTGATATGTATCTGCAGTTCCGATGGGGACCAATGGCCTCCCGTGGAAACTGGGCCACATCTCGCTCCAGAGCCCCAGCTGCTGGGCATCTGATTCCATAACATCTGGAATGCTGCTGAATATGGTCTAGCCACCAAGTCATCTCTACTTTGTTTTCCTCCGGAAGGGAGATCCGTTCTGAATACGACAAACCCTTCTGCAGACAGAGGATCTTTAGGCGTTGAAGAGACCAGTAATTAAGAGGACCAGGAAAGATCGCCTGAATAGATGACACTATAAGCCACACAATCCTGGCTAGGGTTTTCAAAGAGACCGTCAAAGAGGAGAGAGCCCACCTCAGCTCCTTCTTGATCGACAAAACCTTTTGAGAGGGAAGTTCTAGATGGGCCGGACAGAGTTGATCTGGAATCGCAGAAATTCCATAGTATGGGAAGGGATTAGACACAATTTCAGAACATTGATTATGAAACCCAAATCCTGTAGCAACTGATTCACCCATTTTAAATGGGGTAGGACTTTTTCCCGATCTTGGGCCATTATAATCAAATGATTAAACGTACCCCTCTAAATCTGATTGTACCACCGCTTTCATTAATTTGGGGAAGCATTAATGGGCCAGAAGAAAGCCAGATCAGCAACTTCCTGCACCAGAAATATTGTGCTGACAAAACCCTTGAGATGCGGGTGAGTGAACACAATCGCCTCTTTGCGTAAAAGTTCTAAGATCTCTGCGTCAACTAAACTTCTCTCCTGTCGGGAAACAGATAGAGGAGGAGGCCTCTCTGGCTGCCTTGGCTCCCCATAGAATTCCAGTTTGAATCCCTGCACAGTCTCTAGCACTCATGGGCCATTCTTAATCTGGCGTTAGTTTGATAGGAAGTGAAGCACTCTGCACCCCAGTATGACTTTTGAGGGAGGACTAATGGGTACCCGATTATGAAGCGTCTGCATCCCCAGCTGATTCACCTTGATAATTTGCTTGTTGAAATGCCCTCGACCCTGGTGGTGTCTGGCAGGATAGAAGTTTCCTTGATTCGAGGTATTCCACCCCCTCTGCCCCAGGGTAGGAAGCCTCAGTAGGAGGCATGGTCAAATACACTGCCTGACTCTCGGCCTCTTTAGTGTCCGGCTCTTGTAAAAAATATATTGTGGAAGACTGCACCTTGTCCAAAATCGAAAGTGTCCCAAATTTGCCCAAATCCTTTACAAAGTGATCACCCAACAGTTGTCCATTCAGCATAGGGCCCGCCTCCAAAGGAGCAAATTATGCCAACTTAGGGTCAATGTGCATAAGAATAGAGTGATGGCACTCCAATGATATTGCGCAAGTGCTGTTGACCAACAAGAATATTGCCCGCTGGCCCCAGCCTATAAAGACATCTGGATCCACAGGAGAATCTGTGTCCTTAGCCTGAACTTCCATTTCCAGGATCTTGGTTAACGAGCCAGACTAATCCAACACCGTGTCGTGACAGCCACGCCAGGAGCAGTCTATACCTTTCCTGAGGTGGGGGGCGACTAACGAGCAGTGAAGGCCATCAAAAGATCGCACCAGTGTGTGTTGTATATATAAATACATTCTAACTCCTGCGCTCAACTTTAGGTGACCCCGGGGGGCGCTAGGTGGCGCACGACCATAATGGCCGCTCCACTGTGAGTCTCCGGTGGCTCAGCCTAATAATCCTCTAATTCTCCTTTGGAAACCGGGAGAAAACATTCCACAACACCAGCCGCGGGAGAAGACAAATCCCAGCCGGCTCCGGTATCAGTACTAGCAGTCTCCGAGGTCGGATACACCCTCGGAAAGCGTCATCAGCCGTGATGGGGGACGAGAACGAGACGGCGGAGGGCCCCTGCGGCTGCACCGGCCACGCAAGTCCCCGGCCTTACACGTGGCATTGGGCCGCGACTGGCGGGCCAGTCTGACATTGCCACGAGAAGACCGATCCTGCCAGATTCACAACCGACTACACAGCGCCCCAAAGATCCACGGTCGCGGACACCCCCCGGCTGCCCAATCGCCTGTCTGGTGAGGAGAGGAGCGTATCGAGCCCAGGGGTCCACCGGAACGCACGGGCGGGGGGGCGTGCGGCAGCCAGGGACGCATGGTCTGACCGGGGGCGGATTGGGTCCATTCAACGCAACGGGGGTGCCGGTGCCTCCCCCCGCCTGCCATCACACGTGTGGACGTGTATAGCATCATCTCGGCCTAAACGGGTCATTGTGCGCCAGCTTCGGGGAAGACGCCTGGGGCCTCTGTTGGCAGAGGGGGGACACTCCCTTGAAACCTACCGCTGCTCCATACCCTTTTGCACAAGTGGCTCCTCTACGCACTCTGCAGCGCGCCCACTGCAATCCCTGTGTGGGGGCCCACTGGGCTCCACGGGGAACAAGGCTACCTGGAAGGGAGGTGCACCCCTCGCGCTAACTCCTCTACCTAGGACTAACGGCCCCTGAGCTGCCTTATTGTTGACCAGCCGAAGGCCTCTCTGACGTGATGCCGGACCTGCCCTCATCTGCAGTACATGCTGTTAGCATAGTCGCTACCATCCCCACTGCGGTGCGAAGTGCTCTTCCATTCCACCGCCATCCAACACCTCTGGTCCTATTGCAGTAGGCGAGCAGCCATTTTTCACTATCAGCCTTGGGACAGCCTGCGTTGCTTGGCACACGACCTGGTTTACATGGGGTGCAGAGCGCACTCCCTCACGCTGTTCCTACCCCTACCAACCGGAACATGGGGAAGCCCAACGGGCGGCAGCCCCAACTCGTCTTTGACGCCAGGAAGGCAGTCACCCGGTCAAACGCAGAAGAGCAAGCCCACCCGGTCGCGGACCCGCCGCAAGCGCAAACTCCTGCTTCTGGTGATGAGGTGAAGACGCTATTATTGGCAATGCAACAGAGTCTCACGGCTCTATTTAGCAAGATGGACACGATGAACAGTCGCCTGGATTTTCTAGTGTTGAAGGTAGACAAACACAATGAGCAGATTAAGGAGGCTGAGCGCAGGATCTCGGACACGGAGGACACTACGTCTCAAATGCAGCAACAAATGGCGCAGATGGACAGGCTCCTGAAAGTAATAGCTTCTAAGAATGAAGATTTGGAGGCCAGAATTCACAGAAATAATATACACGTCATAGGAATTTCGGAGTCTACAAATACTGGGCAGATGGAGGATTACAATGAGCGCCTACTACGTGACACCTTTGGGGGCGAGCTCCTTTTCCCCTCATCTGACTGTGGAGCGGGCACACCGGTCACTTGGCCCCCGGCCTCCGCCGAGCGGCACCCCACGTCCCATAGTAGGGCGCCTCCTTAACTACCGCGACCGGGACACTGCACTCCGGTTGGCACGAGAAAAGAAAACTGACACACGACGGCATAGATTTCACCATCTACCCTGATTTCACTGTGGCCGTTCAGGAAGCACGCCGTACGTTTCTTGCGGTGAAAAAGAAACTACGAAAGGCACAAATTGACTTTGCACTCCTGTACCCGGCGCGCTTGCAGGTAACTCACCAAGGCAAGCAGAATATCTTTGTGAACCCGCACCAGGTGGAAGAATTCCTCAAGCGCATCAACCGACAGTCGCCTCACAGGAGCCCGGATGGTCCTCCATCCAGGGCCCACTCTCCGGAAGCAGACGACCCGTAGAAACTGTGGACGCTGATGGAACATTTAGACACGTCTCCTCCATTAACATTGGCAGCTAAGTATGCCTTGTACCCTGGGTGCCTTATCCTTCCTGTATTTCTCTTGTTATTTGGTGGGACGCATATAGAACCTGCCATTTGTTTTACAAAGAGTTCAGCACACAGATGACACCGAGCAGGAGAGTTCCGTAGTTTCATTGTTTAATAGACAGGTTACAATACATCAAGTGCCCCATCGGTTTATACCTTCTCTCTGTCCGCTCCCTGCTGCAACTGCCCTTCGGCCACCCACGCATTCCACATTTCCAATAGGAATCCCCACGAGCTCCCCAGTACGCAGCAAATCTACCTCACGACGTGACATGTAAATCCCAAATACAACACATCCCCCCTCTTCATGAACATAACATAAAGATCTATTTACACTATACAAATGAATACCAGACATATGAAAAGAACCAACAATACGAATGAATTGCAAAGTCTAATGAGGAAAATATAAGAAAGCAAAAAAAAATAATAAAAAGAATACATACCACTAACATAATTAGGAACACACATAATCCTTCTGCCAAGAAGGCCTTTGAATAATTCGCCCTGATAATCTTCTGGAGCTAACATTGCGTGTAACAGATGAATCGTCACATCTTTTATTGTTGGAGGGAGCACCATTAAGGTCACCAAGTTTTGGAAAACGAACACTGTTCTCATCCTTGACTCCCTTCCTACATTCAAGCTCATTGCATAAAGTCACTTTCCTGAGATTCCACCATCTTCCATCACTTAACTTTACACAATTCCCGCTAGTTTTCCAAACTACCTTGGGTTTCGACCACTTGGACATTCCCGTTTTAGGTAACCCCACAAGTGACGTTCTAACCCAATCCCCAGTTTTGATCAGTCGTGTTGGCCCCTTTATCCTACTATTGTGTCTCAAAACATATTTTTGTTGGTAATCACTGACTCTTTGTTCTATGGTAACTCTTGGAATTTCCTTTACACTTTCCTTATGCATCCAAGCAGGAGTGATTTTACTACATGCTCTTCTGCCCTTGAGGAGACTAAAAGGAGTTTCACGTGTAGCCGAATGAGGAGTGTTACGATAATTCCATAATATCTTCTTAACCGATAACCTGCAATCCACTCCCTCCGTTTCCGCCAACTGTAAACTCTCCTTCAACACCCGATTGAACCTCTCTACCATTCCATTTCCCCTAGGATTATACACTGCAGTAGTAATATGTTTAATCCCATGGATCTTCATGTAATCTTGAAATTCCTTGGCTAAAAACTGCGGACCATTGTCAGTAATGATGCTTTCAGGATAACCCTCTCTATGGAAAATCTCCTCACAAAAACAGATAACATTAGATGCCTTGATTTCTTTTATAAAAGCAACTTCAGGCCATTTAGTGTAATAATCCATCAATACAAAGGCAAATTTACCAGTTATATAATTGGTATTGAACGGACCACAAATGTCCATAGCAAGTTTTTGCCATGGTTTTTCTGGGAAATGAGTAGGTGCAATGGTCGTTTCTTGTGATACATGTGATTTGTCACTACACATGCAAGCTACACAGTTTCTCACGAATCTATCGATGTCTTTATCTATTCCAGGCCACCAAAAATCACACCTAGCCTTTCTTTTCATGCTGGACATTCCAGGATGTCCCTCATGAAGAAGTTCCAATAACCTTGTGCGTAGTCCCAGAGGCACTACTAATCTGTCTGTTCTTCTAATTATGCCTGACGAAGGGTCAACAAACAATTCAGACCAAATCATTTTGTAATCAGTTCACTCCATGTCATCCCCGACTTGATGACTCCTTCGATTGCCAAAACATGAAACTATCCGTTGTAATGTGGGGTCATTAAAGGTAGCCTGTTTCCATTCCTCCAAACTAATTGCCCCATTGCAAGCTTCCTCTACTGAAGCTATCAAGTAATCTCCATCAAGATCCTCAAGAGAAACATCCTCCTTGGATGCTTCTGGGAGGGGTAAACGTGATAAACAATCGGCATTAATATTTTTGAGGCCAGGTACATACACAACTTGGAAATCATATTCCTGTAATCTGTACAACCACTTTGCAATTCTGGGGGTGGCCTTCCCAGCTCCTTTAGTTGTACAAATGTCTATCAAGGGTTTGTGATCAGTCCTTAATTCAAAATGTGTGCCCCAAATGTACGTTCTAAAATAATTAATGCCCCAAAAACACGCAAGAGCTTCTTTTTCAATAACTGAATAAGTAGCTTCAGCTCCTTTTAAGGTACGGGAAGCAAATGCTACTACCCACTCACAATTGCCACTACTTTGCATTAAAACAGCACCTAAACCATAAGAACTGGCATCCACTACAATGATAGACTTGTTGTGAGGGTCATATGGTTTAAGAGCAACCGCATGACTGATGTCATCTTTAAGGTTGTCGAATGCAGTTTGACATTCGGAACTCCAAGCAAAGTTTGCTCCTTTTTTCATCAGAAGTCTCAAACAATGAACTTTAGACGCGAAATGATCTACAAATTTGGAATAATATTCCGCTAACCCCAAAAATGAACGAAGTTGATCTTTATCAATGGGAGACGGAGCATTATTAATTGCATCCAAAAGATTTTTTTTAGGTTTGACACCATCAGCTGACAAAGTGTGACCTAGATAGTCAATCTGTGTTACCGCAAATTTACATTTGTCAGCTGAAAGTGTTAACCCAGCTTGTTGAAGCTTACTTAGGACTTTCTCCACAATTGCATCATGAGTTACAAGATCTTTTCCCCATACTAACACATCATCCTGAAAAACTAGCATGTTGTCTATATCCCTTAGGATGCTACACATGATTCTTTGAAAAACTGCTGCCGCAGAAGCTAACCCGAAAGGCATTCTGAGAAACTGAAATGCGCCCTCAGGAGTAATAAATGATGTGAGATGTCGTGAGGTGGGGTGCAATTTTATCTGATGGTATGCATTAGACAAATCGATAGTTGAAAAATATTTGGCATTCTTGACACTAGCTATCATTTCGTTTATTCGCGGAAGAGGATGTCGGTCAATCCAAATATTTTTATTCAGATCTCTTAGATCTACACACATACGCAAATTTCCATTGGGTTTGCGTGCCAAAACCACTGGACTAAGCCATTCAGATGCTTCAATAGGCTCAATTATGTTCTCCCTGCATAATCTGTCTAGTTCTAGCTTCAATTGTGGTCTTAAAATCAAGGGAACATTCCGAACTTTGTGAACTATTGGGATGGCATCAGATTTTAAGATGATACGATGTTCGAATTTCTTCAAACAACCCAGTTCAGTTTTGAATAAATCAGGAAATTTCACACTCCACTCTGTGTGGGAGTCACCAGTTAGTAAAACTTGGTTGGGATGATTTGGATCAAGAATAATACCCAAACTTTTTTGTTCTCTCCACCCCAACAAGGCTCTACCTTTGTCAACAACATAAATTTTAGCATGCGTGGTTCTGCCCTTGTATGATATGTCACCTACAAAATATCCTAAGATTGGGAGTTTGTTTCCCCCATACCCAACCGGTTCTACATCTGACGGTAAAAGACTGGTCTTATTAATTGAAAACCACATCTTTTTGTCAATAATCGTGAAAGGTGAACACGAATCCGCCCACATAGAAATCTCCACTTGATTTATTGATAAAACACATTTAGGTGGTTGATATGTGCCTGATACTTCATTTACTTCTAGATCCCAAATAACCATCACTTCAATATCACTATCACTATCCCCCAAAGGTGAATCGTAGTTATAATTAACAGTGTTTACTGAATGTTTCCAAAATTCGCGATCTCCCGTTTTACACATTTTAGAGAAATGTCCCGTTTTATTGCACTTAAAGCAAGTGACATTAATGGCTGGGCATCGTGGATATTTGGCGGTGTGAATGTAGCTTCCACACCTGAAACAAAAACGTTTAGGATTGGATGATTGTATTTTGCCTTTATTGGGTTGAGTGAAAGAATCATTGTGTTTTACATATTCTGATTTCGATTTCGGTTTGTAAGTGTTATTATGGTCTTTAGGCACTACCACTGTGGTTTTAGTTGTGCGGTTATCTAAGAGATTTACTTCGCTTTGGTTCTTAGGATTTTCTCCATTTAATTCTTTTACATATCGTGAAGTGTTTTCGATTCTTCTAGCTACACTTATAGTTTTCTGTAAGGTTGGGTCATTGAGATCGAGAAGTCTTTCTTGAATTTTTGGAATGTTTGTTCTATTTATAAATTGATCCCTGATAATCTCTTCATGTAAATCTTTGAACTTACAAGTCGCAGCTAGTGTTCTTAAAACCGCAACATACTGTGCTACCGTTTCACCTGTTAATTGTGCTCTCGAAAAGAATTTGTCTTTCGACAACAATGCTTGTTTTTTTCCCGTAATTCTCTTCTAAAGCACTTAAAGCCTCAACATACTCATCAGCTACATATATAGCCGTTTTAGAACTATCAAATACAGTTTCTTCATCTGTGGAATTTACTCCATCATCTCCAATTACTGCATTGTTTATAGATGGATTAATAGCTACTGGTTTAGGTAAAGTTTTTAAAACTTTCCTACCTTCCACACCAAGGTTGTGTTTTAGGAGAGCTAACTTACGTGAAGCTAAAAACGTCTCACCCCCGATAGCTTCAAGGTAAGTCTCAAAAGACTCTCGCCAATCTTCCCAAGCCATGGGAGGAAGACCGGGGTTTTGTAAAAATTTAGGTGGAGCAAGAACAGCATTAGTTTCCATGGTGCGAACTGTGAATATTAAAAAAATATATATATATATATATATATTATTACGCCCCCAGTATAACAACTATTTACACCTCTGAAATCCGTTCATGCTAGATTGACTACTGCTTTGGACAGAACAAAAAAATTGTTTGAATAAAGTCAGTGGATGGTTCAACACACAAATTAAAATAAATAAAGTAGTCACCGTAGTCATTAATGTTTTGATCTTGAAGTGTCACTGTGCAGGTGGTAGAATAAAGTTATTGATTTCTCAACCAAAAAAATAAATAAATAAAATTAAAAAAGTTGTCACCGTTGTCAAATGTTATATGGCTTCTTAGGAAAACTTAATAAAAAGTCTCGAACGTTCAAAACACAGTAACCATTCAAAACGTGATGACTTGCTCGTGAAAGTGCTTGTCAGCCTTGGATTGCAGGATCCCACGCCGATCTGCCTTGTTGCTACGCTACAATGACGCTACAACCGATGACGTGAGACGTTTCACGCACAGCTGCGCAACGAAACACTAATCACAGAATTCAAGACTTGGAATGGTGGCTGCGTGACGGTGACGCTCTCGTCTTCGGTGATTATTTTTAAATTGAGAGCGTAAACACGGACAGCTTTTCCAAGGTACAATCCAATTTTTACTTAAATAGGAACTCAAAAGTCTTGGTGAATGAAGATACACCCGTACTTCTTGCGAAATGTCGATACCCGACTCACACGGGTTATTTTTACTCAGTCTGTTACGAGATCTCCGATGGGGCACCTATGAATAACTAAGTAGGTCCGGGTGAAGAGGCTCGATGCGTGCCCCCGATTAACAAACAAAATTACCACGTACCTCCTTTAGATGCAAATCAGGCAGTGAAGCGAAATCACACAACACGGCAGGTCCGCTCGTCGCCACTTTTACAAAGAGTTCAGCACACAGATGACACCGAGGCAGGAGAGTTCCGTAGTTTCATTGTTTAATAGACCGGTTACAATACATCAAGCGCCCCATCGGTTTATACCTTCTCTCTGTCCGCTCCCTGCTGCAACTGCCCTTCGGCCACCCACGCATTCCACATTCCCAATAGGATTCCCCACGAGCTCCCCAGTACGCAGCAAATCTACCTCACGACGTGACATGTAAATCCCAAATACAACAATTTGTACTTATCACTCCACGGTACAGAGCCGAGCACCCTCCCACTGTCTCTCCACGTGCTCCCCGCACCTAAGATGGCGGGTTGCCAGCACTGGAGGGCAGGGAGGTACCAGTGACCCACCTGTGACCCCCCCCCTACATATGGGTGATCCCCCACAAGACTCTTTCCTAGGTTGGCCCTAGATGGCCGGTTCTGGTAAGTTTGAGTATTGTTGTTCTCAGGGAGGGACATATCATCCCGGCGCGATTGAGGCGCTGCTGTGGGAGGGGTGGGAGGAGGGTAAAAATGGGTTTATAGACCTGTTCATTGTTAATGATGCAGCATTGTCGCGACAACCATACACATCGTATCACAACATTTCACACACACGAATCAGAGAGAGCATGTTGGCACTTATGGTACACCTCTGGCACCTATGGCTGAATCAATAGCGCGCAGGCGTGTAAAGATTGTCACCTGGAATGTCCGGGGACTTGGGGACCCACGTAAATGCCGCCAGCTTTTAGCATACATTGATAGGCGACACATACACATAGCACTGTTCCAGGAGACGCATATCAACCCCCAGCAGCCCACTACATTTGCCACTAAATGGGCAGATCATCGCCTATTCTCCTCATACACCCCATATGCTAGGGGCACGGCTATACTTATAAAAAAACAGACTCCGTTTACTCTAGCAGGGACAATGTTGGATCAACAGGGCAGATACACTATAGCGCGGGGAAGACTCGGCACGGACTACATTACTCTAGTTAGCTGTTATGGCCCAAACATAGATGCACCCGAGTTCTTCACTGTGTTGTGGGGCAACATTTTAGACATTGGTTCCACTCATATAATATGGGGCGGAGACTTTAATGTAGTGCTGCACCCGCCCAACGATAGGTCGAACCCGGCACCACATCATTATAACCGGTCATACCACGTTCTACAGGGCATTGTAACGGAGGGCGGTTTGCTAGATGCATGGCGCTACCTTCACCCACACGCACGGGAGGGCACACACTTCACAACACAAGCTGCCTCATGAGCCCGTTTAGATTATTTCTTACAGTCACGGGGACTAGGCCCCTCGCTCAAAGAAGCTGCGCATTTGGCCCTAACACACTCTGACCATTCCCCGGTTACACTCACAATTGATCCCCCTGGGTATAACATGCGACGTTGGGCCTGGAGGTTACAACTGCTGATGCTGCTTGACCCAGTGTTTTGCAGTGAATTGGAAGAAGAAATACAGGACTTCTTTCGCCGCAATAGAGGTTCTGTAGTTGCGGTGGAAACCATTTGGGAAGCCTTCAAGGTGACAGTCCATGGGTTCTGCATCTCTAAAGGTGCTGGTATACTTAGAGACATACAGAACACACTCCGACGCATAGAGACAGAACTTAAAGCCCTAGAGTCCCAACTGAACATGGGCGGTGGTAAAGAGGTTCAGCACGCCTTCCGGGAAAAGCTCTCGGACTATACCGAGACTGCCGAAAGAGAGATGAAATTCAAGGGGAAATACTGGGTTGCCCGGTGCTACGGAGAGGGGGAGCGCCCTGGGAGGGCCCTAGCCGAGGCTATACGCCGTCCGCACCACTCCCATTCTGTACTTGAGATCGAGGGCCCAGGTGAGATACTGCACTGCGACACTGCTGACATACTTACGACATTCACTGCTCATTACTCAACTCTTTACACAACACAGCGTAAGGATCACTTTGAACTTGACAGCTTTCTGGGGGACGTGGCCCTCGGGTAGCTGGGCGACTCCCAACGAGAGTTTCTCAGTGCCCCCTTCGAGAGAGACAAAATCTGAGAGGCCATTATGCAAACGCAATCCGGAAAGGCACCAGGGCTCGATGGATTGCCTATCGAGTTTTATAAAACTTGCATAGATCTGATGGCCCCCATATTAAAAGAAGTGTATGAAGAATCGCTAGAGGCCGGCATACTTCCTCTTTCAATGAGAGAGGCCCTCATCACATCCCTGCTTAAACCGGGGAAGCCCTCCACTCATTGTGATTCATATCGGCCGCTGTCCCTTATCAACTGTGACACAAAAATACTGGCAAAGATCATAGCGAACTGCCTGGCACTATTAATGGAAAAACTAGTACTCTCAGGCCAGGCGGGCTTTGTCCCTGGCAGAGCAACCGCACATAATCTCCCTACTTTTATTTTCCATACTGCAGAACGTTACACCGAACCTGCCGCTGGCGGTGGTCTTTTTAGACGCAACCAAAGCGTTCGATTCTGTGGAGTGGGATTATATGTTCAGGGTATTACAGCGCATGGGGTTCCCTCCTGCATTCTTATCCTGGATACGATTGCTGTACCATCTCCCAATGGCAAGAGTTCTCATTAACGGGCATCTGTCAGACAAGATCCATATCTTTAGAGGTACAAGGCAGGGTTGCCCGCTCTCGCCTCTACTCTTCGCCCTCGCGGTTGAACCCTTGGCATCCAAGTTGAGACAACACCATCAGGACAAAGCCTTGAGATGCAACCTACGACAAATTCTTATATCTTTATACGCAGATGACATAACTCTATATATGAGGAATCCACAGGAGAACCTAAACCCCCTCTTGTGAGAGTTCATACTCTTCGGGAAGCTCTCTGGGATACACATAAATTAGGGGAGGCACAGCTATTTCCACTAACGCCTGCGACTTCACGCTTTCCCCTGGACTTACCACTGGAATGGTGTGACACGGATTTGCGCTACCTTGGTATAGTAATATCTATAAACAGGGATGAGCTGATGCGCCTCAATTATGGTACTGCAGTGACTCGAATTGCAGACAGGTGGATATCGCTCCCGCTGTCTATTGCGGGGCGGGCGGCCCTGATTAAAATGGTGATACTCCCACGGCTCCTGTACCTCTTCTCAAACATCCCATACTATCCGGGGTGCCACTTCTTTCAGACGCTCCGATCGGACATGATTCGACTGATAAGGGGGGCAGACAGCCACGGTTACAGTGGAAAGTGCTTACACAGACGTATGCTCAGGGAGGCTTCGACATACCGGATTTTGAATTATACTACATATGTACACAGGCTCACTATGCCTACTACTGGTTCCACCACCCCCAGATATATGCCTCAGATCACAGCGGAACACTGGCTAGCGGATCCTGTCCCGTTGAATGGTATGCTACACATCTCCCTGCACACGCGACACTTTGCCCATCACAATCTCTTATACAGTAGACGCATGGCGTTGCATTTTGACCCTTCTTCAAGGCCCGGTATTATATTCGCCACTCCTCCCACTCTCTCACCATCCTCGCATGCCGCTGCTACAAGAAACAGGGTTTATCAATCTCTGTGAGCGCACAAAAATATCCACATGGGGGGGATCTCTATCAAAACGGGACGTTTCGGACCTCTGAGCAACTGTTCCAAGGGTTACAACTGTCCTCGCTAGACATCTTCCTCTACGTCCGACTCAGTCAGGGAATCTGATCTATCACCCCAGACTTCCCACAAGAACCTCCTATCTTTGCTCCCTTACACATGTTGCTCTGCGTTGCCTCGCCGCGCCACTTGGTCTCCAAGCTGTATCATGCCATGTGCACGCAGCGGGAGGTACCTCCCTGCCCGTCTCGGGACAAGTGGAACCTAGAACTGGGGTTTGACATCACTGATGACCAATGGACTTATTGTTGCCTTCAAACGGAACAAATAATAGAATGTGCTAGGCTACGCATCACACATTACAAATGCCTTCAGCGCCTCTATTACACTCCTGCAAAAATGTTCCGATTCCACTTGAGCACCACCGATATTTGTATGAGATGTGGCAGCCCAGGGGCTGATTTCCTGCACCTAGCATGGCATTGCCCACAAGTGAGCGAATATTGGTCCAACATCTTTGATGCATTAGAACAGATGGTTCCTATAACTATGGAATGCACACTCTTAACAGAGTTGCTAGGTTACACTAAGCTAATTCCCAAGTCATGCTGCAAATTTCTGGCTCTTGCTTTGCTGTTAGCAAAGCATAGGGTGGCTTGCAAATGGGGGTGGGGCGTGCACCAAAATTCAAGGAGTGGTTGGACGATTTGATCTATTGTCAGGATCAACTAACTTTGTATGCTGAAACGTTGCCACGGTCTGCACGGCCAAGGGATATATGGTCTCCCCTGCAGGGCTACCTTCTCACACGAGAAGCAGCCTCCCCGCCCTCTATGCCGGGGGGGGGGGGGCGCAGTAGGGGACCTCATGTGTTTCTGGCGTCCATTGGACACTCACACTGAACTCATTATTTAATATATGTATTATTGTTCCCAAGTATCCACCGTGCTGTGTCTCCCGGATTGTTCCTCATCCCAGAAACTATAGGAACTTTAATGTAATTGTAGTATTAACCAGTGCATATCCATGCCTAACTCACTGCTCTGTGCTAGCGCAGTCGACTAGTTACCCTACAGTTTATTATGCCAAATGCAGTAGGAACGACCACATGAGGTGTTGAATGCATCTTCCAACTACGTGTACAATATATTGTGAGATCGTATATGCTGTAATGTCGCTGATTCTTCTCTCTGTTTTCATGTACCATGTCTGATGATTGCAGCAATGACCTGTTATTGTGATTTACTTGTTTTCAAAAACAATAAAAAGTAAAAAAAAAAAAAAAAACTTTAGATGACCCCCACCGCTTGGGAATCACTCAAATATAAATATTTTACGCAAAATGAAAAAGGAGCGCTTACAATCATAATTTGTATATATTAACTCCTTCATTGCTAGCCCCCCTCCCACTCCCCCGCCCCGTGCTTAGCCTTTATTAGGCTATTTGGGGTAGTTTGCGCTTAGGCCCCTGTACCTTTTTGTCCACATAAGGTATCCACGCCAAATGTGCGTCCTTTTCTTCCAATCAACATCCTGAGGATTTTGAAAGTACTCAGGGTTTATGGATTCCCCTGGAGGGGACCCAGAAATTAGCCAAAATACAGCAACCTTCTTTTTTTTTATGGTGAAAAAGTGCTGCAGAAGAAAGTGTCTGTTTTTTCCCTGAAAATGGTATCAACAAAGGAATAATATTGCTGAAATCACCATCTTCTCAACTTTCAGGGACAGGCAGACTTTTGTCAGAAAACCAAAGTTTTCTACACAGTTTTGGCATTTTACTGGGACATACCCTGTTTTTACTTTTTTTGTGTGCTTTCAACCTCTTTCCAGTTAGTAGTAGAAATGGGTGTGAAAGCAATAATGGATCCTGGAAAGCTGTACATTTCAGCAAAGCAGACCAAAAACTGAATTAAGTAAGAGGTCATTTGTGTAGATCCTTCAAGGTTTTCCTATAGAAACAGTTGAAATAAATATTGAAATTGAGTTGAAAAAAGCTGCCATTTGTGACATTTTTACCTGTAACTTATTCTAACTAGGGCAGATTTTTTAAAGCAATAAACTGTTATGTCCGCTGGACCTTTCTGGTGTGGTGATATATAGGACTTATAGGGTCCCCAAGAACCCAAGGTACCCAGAGCCAATAAGTGAGCTGCCCCTTACAGTGGGTTTTCATTGTGTACTTGGTATATAGCAATTCGATTGGTAAAATAGAAAAAGTGAAAAACCGGTATCAAGGACACCTATGTATTTCCGAAATGTGTCAAAAATATAGAGTTTAGAAGCGGCAGTTATTTGCTCATCTCCAAAATTGTGGTTACCCATACTTTAAAGTGACTTCTTTTTTACATATCGTCTTATATTTGGAAGGCAGAAATTAATAGAAAGTCCATAGGTAATAACAGTTGTTCTACAATTCTACGTTCTTCTAAGTCTCCCGGTAAAAATGGTTCCTCACTTGTGTGGGTAGGGCTAGTGCCTGCAACAGGAAATGGCCCGAAACGCAACATGGACATATTTTTTGTTGTTGTGAGAACTGACCCTTTTTCGCAATGTGCCTAGCTGTAGATTTTGGACCCTAGCTCTGCCAGCACCTGGGGAAACGTACCAAATGTGTACATTTTTGATAACTAGACACCCAGGGGAATCCAGGATGGGGTGATTTGTGTGGCTCTCACCAGGTTCCGTTACGCAGAATCCCTTGCAAACCTCAAACTTAGTAAACAAAAACACGTTTTCCTCACATTTCTGTAATGGAAAGTTCTCAAATCTGCGTGGATCCACAAACTTCCACCCACCCTGCATTTCCCAAAGTCTCCTGATAAAAATAGTACCTCACTTGTGTGGGTAGGCCTAGTGCCCGCGACAGGAAACGGTCCAAAACGCAACGTGGACCTATTACATTTTTCCACCGTAACCTGACCCTTTTTTGCAATGTGCCTAGCTCTGGATTTTTAACCCTAGCTCAGGTGGCACATAGTGAAACCTAGCAAACCTACATGGATCCACAAACTTCCACCCACCCCACATTCCCCAAAGTCTCCCGGTAAAAATGGTACCTCACATGTTTGAGTGGGCCAAGTGCCCACGGAAGAGAAGGGCCCAAAATGTATTGTGGAGACATCAAATTTACCAATCACAAAACGCCCTGGTTTTGCAAGGGGGGCCACCTAGGTTTTTGGCCCCGGGCTTGGCGGCCATGTAGGGAATTTTACCAAACTCAGACATTTCTGAAAACTACACACCCTGGAGAGTCGAGGGAGGTATGGCTTGCGTGGATCACCCAATATTTTCCTACCCAGAACTATCTGCAAATCTCAGATTTAGCTGAAAAAAATCAAATTTTTCTCATGTTTCTGTGTGGGTAAGTTGTGGGATTCCAGGGCTGACATAAATTTCCCACCCCCCAGCATTCCCCCAGGTCTCCTGATAAAAATGGTACCTCACTTGTGTGGGTGGGCCAAGTACCCGCGGCAGGGAAGGGCCCGAAGTGTATTGTGGAGTCATCAAAATTACCAATCACAAAACGATCTGGTTTTGTAAGGGGGGCCACCTAGGTTTTTTTGCCCCGGGCATGGCGGCCATGTAGGGAATCCTACCAAACTCAGATGCTTCTGAAAACTAGACACCCGGGGCAGTCGAGGGAGGTTTGGCTTGCGTGGATCCCCCAATGTTTTCCTACCCAGAATCCTCTGTAAACCTCAAATTTAACTGAAGAACAACACATTTTCAATTTTGGGTAAAGCCTTTCCTGGGGACCTTAGACTTCCTCATAAAAACCACCATACTCTGGTCAATCTCAGGAGTGTCAACAACCCTCCTATGAAGGGAAGGGGAGGGGAAGTGGGAGGGCATTCTGTACTTAGTTTTGCTCCGACCTCCTTCTCAAAACTTTTGCGCAGCCGGGATTGCGCGTATTCCTCTATCTCCAAAGAGGGACACCACTCAAGGACCTCAGGTGCACAATTCTTCAGGATCAAAGTCCTGGAGCTTGCCCTGGTGGCCTTGTGGCTTCCTAAAGTGAGTTTTGGGCTTTAGTTTCAGAACTGGCGGGAAAGGTTCATCTGCAGTAAGATGTGACTTGGAGGATAGAAATGAGGCATCGTCTCTCGTCGTATCAAACGGCGCTGAAGCGGTAGGTGGAACCGAAGGACCCAAGACTCCCATATCCATGATCAAATGGACAGACCTTTGCCAGTTTGTTCAAGGCCGTCTTGTGTGGAAAAGACGGGTCAGTCATGCTAGGGTGAGACAAGTTGGCGTGGCCATGGAGTCCTGTATATCTTGACCTATCTCTTAGAGTGCAACTTATGAACTGGAAGTAGCAAAATGATCTTGGTGTCAAAAGCAGTAGTCCACTTACCTATCTCCATAAAATACAAATCTGTGACCTGCATGTTACACAATGTGCTTTGCAACAGGCACATTATCCCGCTATGCTACTTAATGAGTCAAAACTGTAACTGGACAAAATACAGAACTCTCCCAAATCTGTGTTATCCTCCAGAGTTATCTTATTGCTATTATAATCCCCTCGAAATTGATGGGCACACAAAATTCTCTGTAGCAGGTGCAGGCGGGCAACTAGAGCCAAATTTGGGGGGGGGGGGGCTGAAAAGATTTCGGGGAGAGGGCTAAGTCTTCCAGCCATAGTCAGAGTGGCTGTAAGAAGGGGTGAAAACACAACAAAAGCCTCATTAACGAGTAAATGGTCTTTTAAAGACCTGTGAAGTACTCGGGTGCGGGCTGACACACATGACGTGGGGGGCTGAAGCCCGGTGAGCCCAATGGGTGATGCGCGCCTGAGCAGGTGTCTTAGCCCTACAAGGTGTTTTAAAATACAGTCTCTTTGTATCCAATTAAGTAAGCTGAAACGAAGTTACTGGCATATGTCCTTGTAGCCAATATTTTTCCAGCATTTTTACAAAAATAAATCTATAGCTTGACTGTCAGACTGTGCTTTTGAAGTTCTGTCCCTTCACCCCAATTACTCTGCCACACCTTAACTCCCATTATATGGGTTCCTGGAGTAAATGTTTTCTAATTCCGTCACTGCTAGAATCACAGGATGTTGAGCAACACCAGGACTCGAGCCTGGTTCACGAGTCCCAAAGTCTGCGCCTCTTTCTTTTGCTTCTCTCTTCTTAGGTTTTCTCCTCAGTGGTCCGCGCTCCCGATACATCACTTCTGTTTGGAGTTGAGGAGCACCGCCGAACTACACCTTCATTCTCCTCAATTAGTGTCCTGCCGATTTAATCCAGGCACTATTTCTTCCACCTCCCCTCCCATCCCTATGCTGACTTTACCAATCCCCTTTACGTTATGGTTTGGAAGAACAGTTTGTTGACATGGCTGCTTTTTTTCCCTTCCCTTCTTATTTTGTATTAATATATTTGTTTCATTTGCAATTTCGCTATCAGAGCTCTTTACATTATGTTATTTATGTAGACGCACTGGATGTTGAGCCACAGAGACTTTAACCCTGTTCGCAGGTCTCAAGGTCAGCTACTCTAGCACTTGCGCCATATCCACTCCCCTCAACATCCGCATGTAAGATGTCTGACACTCCTTTGGAACGCACAATTACAATGTTGTTTTATACTGTTTGTTATCCATTGCAGACAATTTTAATAAATCATTATTTTGCATATCCTTCTCATATTTCTGTTCGGTGTATGCAAATAAATAATAAAATGAAACAAAAGCGAGACATAAATCGCAGATACGGGAAAACAAGAAGAATGTAGTCTTTTTACAAAAGTATCTAAGAAGACGGCTTACAACTGCTAATTACTTATATTTTAAAACAGAATGCAAGTAAATAGTTGGGATTCTAGTCTGCTGACTCTTTCAACCAGAACGCTGTGTTGAAAAGTAGCAAATTGCATATTTTCTACATGGATAACGCCTCACTCACTGTTTGTGATTCCGGCGCTATATTTATGAAACGCGCAGAGGTCTTTTGTTTTACTGCCTGCACCTCAACACAAGGGTAGGGAATGATGTTCGGCCATGGTTCGTTTCTTATTGTGTTAAATAATAGTGTCCTTTAAAGTCAGAAGTGACGTATCTATTCGTGATAGAGAGGATGCAGTTTAATGGCTAGAGCGGCTGACTTTGAAGTTGGTTCGAGTCTAGCATGAGGCTCAAACACTCTGTGATTCTGGGCAAATCATTTACTTTCACTGAGCCTAAGAAAAAAAATTGAATGTCTCGGTCTTTAATGCAACTGGTGCTCATGTAAAGCGCTCTGATACCTTTGAGTCCAGTTCGCACTATATAAAAGTGCAAAAATAATCGCCAAGAGAGTCCTTCAAGGGTCACTGCCCAGACCCTTATTATTTATAAGCAGCAGAAGGGAAATTTCACTAGCCTGAATCGTTCGTACGCAACCAGGATAAAATGATTCCTGAATTCCAATTATATCGGCAGCCTGACTTTGATTTACTTCAGCTCGGGATTTGTTAGGAACAAAAATAGAGCACTTTTATGCAAACACAAGTCAAATAAATTCAGAGCAGAGAATAGGGAGATTTAAAATTGACAAATTAGAAAGAATAGTGGTCCATAACTTTAAACTATGGCTGCTGTCCAATATATTTTATGATCCTCACATTAACCTGCCTGTCGAGCACACTCCCTAGAAACTGCATTCCATCTAATGCATTGTTAACAAGCATTAACTGTGCAGGGCTGCATGTGGGCCATCTGGGGGCAGCTGCAGGATTACCGACCGAACCACGGCTGAGTCATTCATGCAACCCGCAGGGTGGATGACATGTGGTCAGGGTGCTTACCAACAGGACCCAGGGGCGGTTGGGCTAGCAGATAGTCTCTGGTCCCTCATGGTGTCAGGAGCACCTTCTTGGTGCCTTGGTGGTTCGCAGAGTTGAGGCTCTACTTGAGATGCTCCTTTGGTGGTTGTGGTGATGCCCATGACACTGATGGTGTAGTTGCCATTTGACAACCTGGACGACAGGTGGCGATGACTTGCATGGAGTGAGGGAGACTAGTGGGACTTCATCGCCACATGGCTCGTCGCATAGTTGGTGCAGTTCTTTTCCTCCAGCAGGTGCCGTTGCTAGCATGGATGCTGTTTGCTTCAAGCAGCTGATGCTTGGGAACTTACAGTCGCACTGGGACGTGTGGGGTAGAGAAGCGGTTCGTACTTGCTGGTGACTTACGCTGGTTCTCCCGCTGAGCTCTCGCCAGGGACGTTGCTCCATCTCAGTTGCTGGCTTGTGCCTGTAGGTGCACTCATGTAGTGGTACGAGTCTTGTGTCCTTGTTCAGTCCTTCGGCGCACCTGCGGTCATTCGGTTCTTCAGTTTGACAGGATTGTAACACTCTTCTTCAGTGTGACGGGTCTGGTCATTGGACCCTTTGGTTGTCATCTGTTCTGGGTGGAGGCGTGAGCCTGGAGCCTCCTACCGAGATCACTCTTCCATGCTGAATCTGCCTCTGCGGGCAGTGTGCGACAGTGCAGGGGTATGGTATTGCTGGGCTTACGCTCTGCCCTGAGTCTTTGCTTTCTGAACACTTGTTGTGCCTCTCTTGAGTTTGTGCTGGGGACAAATGTGGCTGCAAACAGGTTTGTGTTCGATTCTGCCAATGCAGACAGTGTGGGATGGAGCAGCCTTTCTGCCAGTCCCTTGCTGTCATTGCTTGAAGCGCAGGGGTTCTGAAGGTCCTTCTGTCCTTTTCATAGTTTAGTGCAGCCAGTATTTCTATACATGGAGTTCTCATTACCTGCAGGGCCGGCTTTAGTGCTGGTGGCGCCCTGTGCGACAATGTTTGTTGGCGCCCCCCCAATGACCACCTCCACCACGGTTTCTCTCACTAGCACCCTTTAACAGTGACGAAGTCTCCATAACCACACCCTCTTAGATGCATTGAATTAGTTATATAGCGCCACTCATACTAGTGTAGGGTGTCCAAGCACTTTGCATTACACGCACATTACACAGAGACAATCAATCATATGTGTGTAAATCAGTGTATAGGAAATGTTACATAAGCCAAAGGACTAAAAGTGTAGGAGTCACATGTCATCCATACTGGTAGGCAGTATAGTTTAAGAGTGCTTGGTGTGGAGAAGCATAAGCTCAGAGTCGAAAAAGGAACCGCATAGTTGGGAGTTCTCTTTAATAATAAGAATCGATTTCTAGCCAAATTAATCCTTTTTGCAACATTAATCAAAGTTCTAATAATGTATACTTTGCAGTGTGTATGCAGTTCTAGGAAGAAAGTTAATAGCTCACTATTCTATATTAGGAATTTAAGTTATAAATTGCAAGTAACATAAGGATGCCTCTTTTGAAAGCAGTAACCTGCTGATCTGTTTACATCATACGTACTCTGTAATCTACTTGGTACACGTTCTTTGCAGCAGGCATATTAACCCTCTGCACTAACTTCACCGAAGTCAAAACCTCAACTATGCAAATACCTGAAACTGCAGCCTTTTGTGGGTGGCCGGCAGTGCATGCCTGCTCTGGCTACCTCAGATGCAGTCCCTCATGTGTTTCTTTGGTCAGAGTGTGGTGCACAGGGCTGCCACTAGGTGGCCCTGTAGCCAATGCTCCTTTCAGGCCTTAGCACCTTTTCAGATGCTGCGAGCCTCACAGGCCACTGCTGACCTTTTTGTGGGGTGGTGGAGTCACTTGTATGCCGCACACGCACTCTCTCTGTCGGGGCTTTCATGCAGTGTGGAGCGCACAATACTCTCCTCCCCTACAGGGAGGGAGACAGTTTTGTTTGTCTGTTACCACCTGGTCTCCCTTGCAGAATTAAAGATGGGGAGATGTGCTGGTCACTTACCCCTCTGGAGAGTCTGTGCAGGTTATTTATTGGCCACTGTCCTCCTTTGTGTCCGTTTTTCTGAGTGGAGGCGTGCGCTGGGAGCTTCTTACCTGGACCTTCCTCACAGATTCTGTTTGCAGCCTGGGGTGAGGTTGCGGAGCACTTCATGCTATTTCACATTGGGCGGCAGGATGGCTTTGTGCGAAGGAGTGCTCATTTTGGGGCTATTTATTTGCAGACTGTTTCCTGTATTCGGGTGCTGTAACTCCAAATGGCCACTAGGTGACACTGCAGCCCTGTTCTTTACAGGCCGCTGCAGTCTTTCCTCCAATTGCGGGCCCCGACAGTTGTCTATGCTATGTTTCCTGTGCTGCTGCGGAGTCTGTGTTGGGGACTATGGCTGCCTTCTTCTGGGCAGGGGACACAGATGATGGACGAAATGCAGAGCAAATCAAACAATCACCCTCAGTCAAGAGATCTGGGTTAAATCCGTCGTTCTTTTGCTCACCATACCATCCCAGTTTAGACCCAGGCATATGCAAATCAGTCTTGACCCTGTGCCTCCTCTGGGCAGAGGCCTAAACTGGGAGACTCCTGCCTGGAACCTCTCTCGCCCCCACAAATGAGGCAGAGGTACAGGTGAAAATAGCTGGTGCGCCCCTCCGAGTGCCTTTTAGCTTGTAGCTGCCGGGCCGCTGCACTGTATGTATTATGGTATACAGCGCTGGCACTGCAGACTATTTATTTATGCTGGGTGATGGAGCCGGCCTGAATTTGTGGAGGTGGTTTATTTCGCCCAGGGCTGCTTTCAGGGCCGGACTGGCCGTAGCGGGCACTGCGCAATCCCCCGGTGTGCCGCATGGGTGGGGGCCTGTTTTGGGCTCCTAGCTGCTGTTTTTGTTACAGGGCCGTTTTGAGTGCTTAATTTGAGCCGGGGCTTTCCGGTGCCAAGCACCGGCACTTAATTGGTTTCCGGTGCTCGGCCTCGGAACCAGCACCTAATTATCAACACCATACATAGAACAGTTTAACACATAGTGGCGCTGCTCATCTCATTTAGAGATGAGCAGAACAACGGTTGTTTAGGAGTACAATACACATTAAAACGCAAATACCTGCCTCCCCAGCCATTCCTTTAGCTTTGGGGACCTGGAATAATCTGAACTGTCGCATTTACATGCGAGAGAGATGATTAGTAGTTGTTTTGGCAGCGATGATAAGGGCGATGGGTGGTGCAAGCTGCAGTGGCCTCCCGGTCAGAGCCCTGGCACTTAATATTTTACAGGCCGCTGGAGTCTCTCCTCTGACCGCGGGCCTTGACAGTCAATAGAAATACTGGTGTGGGGCTTCAATGCGGCACTGGCCCGGTGGCAGGGAAAGCATGCAGTACCGGTGCAGCAGGCCAGGTCACCCTTTCCTACTGTGCTGGTTGGCAGCATGTAGACACCTCATGCTGAGCAGGTCGTTGAGCACTGTTCTAGGTCCACTACTGTCTCACAGGGGTGCGGCAGGCTCAAGGAGGACAGCGACTGCAGCGCATGGAGGCTGGACGCCTTCCTCACAGGGTGGCTTACTGCTGTGAGCAGGTGTTGGGGTGCCTTGGGCATAGGCTACACTTCTCCCCGACCAAGAACAGCAGACTATCTGCCAGTGCACATGCGGGCAGACCCGCTCGTCGCCATTTTAGTGTTGTGGGCCCTAGGCCAAATTGCTAGATAAACAAATTAGACAAACACATCAGTACTCTATCTGGAACTGGCCCTGAGCAAGTGCACTTGGGTCCTTTTATTTGAAGGGTTACCTGACCGGTGACGCCAGTGTTGGATGGGTGTGGGGTGGGTGTAAGGACCAGCCCTCAAAGTAGTGTCTGGTAAACTGGTCCCTGCCGAGACACTAGAACATGTCCATCAGGACACTATAATGTTCAGTCCGCCTGCAGTGTGGGGAGCCTAAAGTTAATAAAGAGCTCTCTAGCCCAGTCCGCAGTTTCAAGCGCTGGGTACTAGTGAGGGGGGAGAAATGGCTCTAAAGCTTGTACAACTGACCTCTAGAAAGGTGTGCCGTTTTCTCCAAAATCCAGTCGAGGCTCAGGAGCGCTTAAATAAGCAGTGCACAAGCTCCATGCACCTCTGCCATAAATACAGTTGCACATGCACATGCATGCTCTTGGAACTCGCTGCCAAACTCCTCCCTTATGCCACATCTTCCTCCGCTCCACCCACTCCGGAGTAGACTACTCCGCCCAGCCCTGCCCCCTTGCTAGCATGGTGCTCTCATGACTCCGCCCTGACCCACAGCGATCAGCGCCCCACGGCACACCTCTGAAGCACAGTTAATACTGGCCATGCACACGCTCCTGACGTCACTGTGCTGGCTTGTGCCTTGAGGGCGATTAAGTTCTCGCCCGCACACGCGCACTGAGCCCTCCACTCCCGGAAAATATTCTCCCACTTCTTTGGTTACCATCCAGTCCCATGTTGAGCTGCTGCTTGTAATGCTTTTAATCCTTCTCCCCCACGCTCCTTGTGCCCTAATGCACCAGTTGCCCCTGGTCTTGAGTCCTAATGCGCACACACTGCAGCATGGCGAATTTAGGCATTTTCATGTTTCACCTGAATAGATGAAAGTAACTTCTAGTGAGATCAAACCCAAAATGGAAAAGAAATCATGGGGAATATCGGAGGTGGTCGCCCTATAGTGTATATATATATTTTTTTAGATAACATAATTATTGTAACCTCAGTATTTGTTACTTCTACTATTTATTATTAATATTAGTATCAATAATAATGATAGCTATTTGTTTTATTGTTGTTATTGCTGTCTGGCAGTTCTTCTTAAAGGTGTCACCGGTGAGACAAAAATACACGTGCAATAGTCTTGGCATCAGATAAATGCCTACACTGAAGGAATTCTGCCCACAGTGAATGATTTCTGCCTACACTGAAGGAATTCTGCCTACACTGAATGATTTCTGCCTACACTGAAGGAATTCTGCCCACAGTGAATGATTTCTGCCTACACTGAAGGAATTCTGCCTACACTGAATGATTTCTGCCTACACTGAAGGATTTCTGCCTACACTGAAGGATTTCTGCCTACACTGAAGGATTTCTGCCTACACTGAATGATTTCTGCCTGCACTGAAGGAATTCTGCCCACACTGAATGATTTCTGCCCACACTGAATGATTTCTGCCTACACTGAAGGATTTCTGCCTACACTGAAGGATTTCTGCCTACACTGAAGGATTTCTGCCTACACTGAATGATTTCTGCCTGCACTGAAGGAATTCTGCCCACACTGAATGATTTCTGCCTGCACTGAAGGAATTCTGCCCACAGTGAATGATTTCTTCTGAGGGTTCCAACTAACCATAGTGGCGAGCTTGGCCAGCGGGCCATGCACTGAGCGCCTGTTCTAACAGTGCAGAAGGCAGCAGACATCCTGTGCCAAACGTTATGCGCCTGATTTACAGCAGCTGAATATTTCCCTAATGCATATAGTTTCCAACTCCTTTTGTTTGGTAAATTTTCCTAATCCAGTGTTCGGGATAATTATCACTCGCATCTTTACATACCCCCTGCCGCATAGTCCCAGTTCTTTGGTTTCATTTCAATTGTGATTTAATTTGAGAAATGTGGGGAGATTTGTCCTGATCTACGTGGCCCATAAACTGGAGAACACGTCGTATTGTTCTATGCATTGCTTCTTCTCGCGGTGCCAACAGTAGGGGAGCATTCTAACGCTCTCTATCACAGGTGGCTAGAGGGATGACTTGTGATTTGTGTACATCTAATGGGTTGTACTTATGTTACACAATTGCATCACACATATTTACACGTTGACGAACAGGAAGATTCGTGAAATAAAACATCTGCAGTTTGTAGACCGCTGTCTACAATTTCATAGATGTACAGTGTTCCTGCTGCACAACATTCAGTAGGTGTGTACCTGTTTATGTTCACAAATCGTACATTTCAAGACCTGCCTCCTATGCATGGTGGAATGCGGAGATGCACATTTCTTGCTGAGGTGCTTTCTTTCCATGCAGAGAAAAGGTTACCTCTTGGGGAAACCCTGGCTGCCGCTACACCCCAATGACTCCAGGCGGGTTTACCTTCCCTGCACCCACCTCACCTTTTGTATAGGAGGACATTTTGTGTGTTACCAGGATATCATATGACCTGCAGACCTTTCTGAATACCCAAAACGTATGTATGATTTTGTGCGTGTTCACTGCAGTTTACTCGGCCATTCGTTCTGCTGCCTAGAACCGGGGCCTAATTTCAGGAAAAATTATCATTGCAAATTTGTCATCCACAGCCCTTCGAAATGAGATAAACCGGTGCAGTGCAATCAAATTGCTGGGTCCATTCCACTCACAAATGATTTGGTGCAGCCAATTCCAATGTACATACGCTAAATGTTCATGTTGCCTTTGGACATTCCCAATCCTAATTCATTGAATCAGAATTAACGTAAAAGTCTCTGTCCCGAATGCGTTTGTAATACAGAAATTCCACCAGATCCCAAATTCTGTTGTAGGTCTGGGGTTTGGACTACTGGTCCAGGTTGGTGGATACCCAAGAACCTTTACGTTTGTGGCAGTTCACTGACAATTTTAAGGTATTTTTCCTGATGCTTTCTCTTGTCAAGGGGAGTTGCAAGCGCCTTTAGTGCTAAATTTGTGAAATAATAAGTGTCCCCACACTAGATCTTCCCCGAGCCAAAATATGGTCCCAAGTAGTGCTCCAAGTGAAAGCTCTGAGCTTGGAGTTTGGGCTACGGGCAGTAAATGGTAGGTCAAAATCAGATCGAATAGGCGCAAACCTCTTCAACAGGGGAAATAGTATGAGCCGCATTGATTATATTCCGTTAGACTTGAGGCTCTGGGGAGCCTGATCGACATGGTGGTGGGTGAAACCACTGACGGCAACCACATTCCGCTTTTTTTTTCTTCATGCTACCAGTCTGGGGAGGACCATGTACACAGACCATTGCCCAACAGTTAACGAAGGAAGTTCTACCATCTAATGATAATCGGCGCCTAAAGTGGCAAAAGATGATTATATGTGTTGATAAACTTGCTGGGTGACACCGGGACTTGCTGGTAGGCACGGCAAAATTGCAGCCCCTGTTTGAGAAAACCGGAGGACTAGTAGAAGCAGACAACATCCACATCTTCGAGCAACTGGGCTCCTACTTCACTATAGTTGGGCATCACTCTAAATTTAAGAGCGCAAAAAGGGAGCCAGAAACCTGGTTCACTAAAGAGTGTAGGACCTCTCGTACCCAGATTGCCAGGGCAATTAAATCAAAAGATAGTGGACAAATCAGAACGGCAAGGAAGAATTAAAAGTTAGCCTTCGAAAGAGCAAAAAGAGAGTGGGATGAATCCCTCTGGCAGTCAAAGAAGCTTGTGCTCCCAGAGAACCATAGAAGTTTTAGTCATTGATTGTATGGGGCAACAAAGCAGGGGCTCCATCTACCCCAAATCACATTTTGGCATCAACCTGGTATGACCATTTTCAGAAACTTTACCTCGATTCTGATACACCGCACCCGTTGGAAGTTATCAAGGAAATCCCTGAGATCCCTGGAAGTGATCTCTTCTCTCTGAGTGACATCGAGGCCTCTATTGGCCGAATAGTTCAGGCAAAATCTCCAGGTCCCCACAGTATACCGGGGGACCTCTTATATGACAACCCTAGTTGATCTCTCTAGATCTTATAACTTTCAAATGCCATAGCAAGAGGTGCCTCTATCCCAAGGTCCTGGCGAGGGGCAGAAGTGATAACCTTATATACCAAGCCTCACCTTTGGGACCTTATAAGTGTTTAGCCATGCAACAGTTGCATAACTAAATATTTATAAGGTCCCAAAAGCGAGACCTATTGGCTATGCAAAGCGGCCGTGAAAGTGATCGCGATCAAACATCAAAGCTGCAGTGAAACCAAAAGTAATCGCGGTAAAGCGCGGCACGCCCCCGCACATGCACTGTAGCTCTAGGCTGGCCTGGTAGCACTTTTTGGAGCCCTCTCAATAAGTCTCGCCAGACCAGCGCATGCACTGGGTCAGGAGAGACCTAAAAAAGGGGACAGAGAACTACCTGGCGCAACACAACGCAGTAACTATAGCTGCCACGGCCGAGAAGCCGCTTTTGTTACAAGGGGCCGATATTGAAAAACCGGCCCCCAGTAACCAAACCAGCCCGCACCCTCCCAGCCCACTGAGAAAACGCCTGGTGCCCACTACAGCCGGCCTGGCCCTGATAGCTGCTGCCAAGGCAGTGGTCAAGTGAGGGAAAAAAAGACAGGGAACTGTGGGTGGAGAATCTGAGATTGGGAATAACACAGGGATTGTGTCAATGGGCAGAGTCAGAGGTGTGGCCAGAAAGAGCAAAACATCTAAATTTGTAGTATTTGTTTGGCATTTCACTGACCAGTTAAAGCTTATTATGTTATTTAATTCAACCAATGGATATGCATGTTTAAGGGTCAATATGAGTTATTGACATTAAAATACATTCACAAAGTGGGATACGTTTCCATTCACACAATGGCCAAATGCACTTAAAAGTGGAATCACAAGCCATTTGTCTCTGAGCCATGCAGGTTCTGTCATCAGCACTTCTCCCTTTTTCCACAAGAGCAGTTCAAACATGAATGATAAAATATCCTAGTTTGCAAATGTTTTCAACATAATTATGATACTGCCATATTTGCAACTTAATACTTCATCTGCTGCATGACCTGACGATTTTAACAAAAAAAAAATGTTGTAGCTCACAAGCATCAAAAGTTATTAAACAATTTGACTTGTGTTGCTGCGAAGTGGAGAACCCATGTGGAGGTTGAAAGGTCTTCTTTCTCATTGCTGCATTTGTATATTACACTGGTACTAATGAGGCAAAATCTTTGCAGAGGCTGTTCGTATGTGTAAAAATAAAGTATCAGAAGATGTACCGCATTGCACTGCAGCCTTTTTTTTTGCTGAATAATTAAGTCAACACTGCAACATAATTTTGTCCTCCATTTCATGCTTAATTTCAGTGGCCCAAAGCAGGAAGCACATGTTAAAAGTGCTTGTGAATGAAGCAGAGAGACCGTGAAGTATGCAAACTTAGTTTGGTGTGCGTGCAAATAATGCATTCACCACAATCCCTGGTGAGTTGCACTACTACTCCTGAAACAAGGCCAATGGAGGTATCAAAAAGGGTGAGGCGGACTGGCCTCAAGGTCCTGTGACCTCAGTGACAGAGTCATGACCGTCATTGTTGATCTAGGGTGTGCAGCTTCATAAGCCAGCCTGCATGACTGGAGGTGAACTTCAGTATGGATTGTGGTGGACAGGCCTTCAAGGTGAACCCACACTTGCCACCTCTAGGATCCACCTGCTGGTGCTAAGACACCCAGGCTTCTAAGGTCTAGCATGGGAATTTGCTCCCTCAGGGGAGTGATCTGGTGGACTAGTCACGATTGCTAAACCTGGTTCCAGAGTTCCAAATTTGGCAGCTCTGCACATAGTGCCACATCCCCTCCCCCACTGGACACCATACTGCCCCACTGAGAGAAACTATCACTGCATTCAGCTACAACCCAATTGTGCCCGCTATAAACACCGGATGCGACTCATTTGAAATTATGCACTAGACAAGAGTAATATCCTACCTGAAAAAAAGAAGTTACATCCTGAGAAAAGCAAACACTCTTAAGGAATCAAGATCAAGTAAAGCATGTGAAATCTAAGCAGGAACAACATGGTTACCTTAACGCTTTTACACTCATTATTCAGAAATCAATGAGAAGGGACCCTTTTCAATGTCCATTCCTTATATCCTTACAAAACGTAAGCAGTGTGGTTTAAAAAGATCACATCCCTAAACACAGAGCCACAGTACACATTTTGTAAACTAAAATAAGGAAAACAGCTGATAAGGATCACATTAAACGTTTTCCATTCCACACATCAACCAGGTATTGCAGAACCTCCAGGAATGGTGCACTTCACCACCTGGGGAAAACAGTTCAAAGAAAGACCAGAAAACAAAATTAGTGCTTCACTGGTAAACTCTGTATAGTGTCCCGATCTGTTTGGGTGTGAATACAATCAATCTGGCCACTTTGTGACCACTGTCCTGCTTTATTTCGCTATTTATTTTTTGTATTTTGAAACCTTTTTTTTTTTTTTTTTTACTCTTCGTCCCAAGGCTGCACTGTGGAATAGAAAAATGTCAGAAAAAGACATTTCCAGCAAAAGTGTTTCTTTCTTTTTTTGGATCCATTTCACAGGGCAACAAATGAAGGAAAGGAGAGGAGAGGGTAAGAGCTGTTTCTTGAAGTCATGGTTTTCAGAAAGTGAGTTGGAGCGAGACAGAAAGAGAAGAGGAAGGGAGAGAGAGGAGAGTGGACAGCTGCCAGCGGCAAAGCAGGAGAACTGGACACTGTCCTTGTCTTCTCTGGGCAAGAAGGAAAAGACCTTTTCCTCCTCTGCCCACCCTGTCCGTACCAGAGTGGCTGAGCCTTATCTAGGGGCCATAGGATGCATTAAAAAAAATAGGGGAACGGATTCTATTAAATTTAAAAAGTTGGGGCACGCCATGCCTTGCAGATCCCGCCACTTCGACCACTGTGCCTGAGTCGGGCTGATGTATAGGGCAATCATGCAGCACACGATTGGGCTAGTCTGAGAAGTTGTATGTGGGCTCGTATTTTCGCTATTTGTGGACCAGTTAGGTGGGTTTTTAATGTTAATTTCTCTGATATTAAAAAGATCACATCCCTGAACACAGAGCCGCGGTACACATTTTATAAAATAAGATGAGGAAAACAGCAGATAAGGATCACATTAAACGTTTTTTCCCTGCACACATCAACCAGGTATTGCAGTGCCTCCAGGAATGGTGCACTTCACCTGGGGGAAACCATGCTGTTCAAAGAAAGACGAGATAACGAAAGACAAAAAACAAACATTGCCTGCAGCAAGCTCAAATCCATGCAGTTTTCTTATACCTTGCAAAACACTTTTACGGTGTGTCTATACAAGTTCACAATTGCCCCAAACAGGGGCCACTGTTTTTTTAGCTATCTCACTAATGGGCAGTGGTACTGGAACAATTTTCACAGTGGGGCGCTGTCACCAATGTTATTTCACTCAATAGGCTTTGTGGAAAATCTGTTTCCATCAAACTTCAGAACTACAAAAAAAGCGTTTCAATTGTGTCTTTCTAATTGCTGATATATTTTGATTATTTTGTACAGTTTATTTATAGGTATTTAAATTTTGGTGTATTTTAAAAAATTGATAACCTACCGCCTTTCACTTAACACTCCCTTTACATGTGCATTGTTCAGGTTATAAAATGCTCACACTTTCGTGTTTTCTTTCTGCAATCTCTTGCTAAAAGAATAGGCAGCAATTCGACAGAAGGTATAGCCAGATATTTGACCTCTGTCTTTTTAACGCACAGCAGATGTAACAAGATGGAAACTAAATTTAAAGGCATTCGTTTCGCTCATTCGCCTTTTGAAACCCAGATTGATTATTTTGGGGGTCCTGCAGCACCCCCCACTCCTACTTCCATTGCCTATGATAATTGGGGTTACTTTTAGTTTTGTGCTTTGGCCAATTTTCTGTCCCATTCTGACTGCGCTGCGTTGTGTCAGAGAGAGAAAAACAATAGTGCAAGGTTGTGTGCATTCTGTCAAGCATAGGATTCATACTGGAAACTATGGTTTGACATAGTTTAGTATTTCCCCCACTTTTCTGTGTTTGCTGTACAGTACAGCACACGTATAAAGCTGGTGCTTTGTGGAGACTTTTAAAACGTGCTCCACTGTTATGCCTTCCTCGAGGAGGCATAATTTTTGTGTGCAAATCCCTGTCTTCAAATGTTAGTAGACAGGGATGCACTTCAAAACCCATGGGCGGTTGCATGGGAACACCCATATACCATGCATGGTACATCTCCTTGAGTGCAAAGTAGCACCACATTGTGTTACTTTAGGCACCTTTGTAACGCATATGCCAACACAACACTCTACCCTGAGTTTGTTTCGCTTTTGTGAGGCAAACCTGGTGCAAAGTGTTAGTAAATGTACCCCTCCTTGAGAGGGAGAGAGAGTTTTTATTTAATTTTTTTTAAGTAAGAAGCATATCCAAGAGCCATCGCTGTTTTTTTAAATTAAAGGATGCGAATTGCCCGCCATTAAAGAACCGCTTTGAAGCACTATATTAAGTGTTTAACAATCAGCATCTGGAGAGGCCCATGCCTTTAGTAATATGTCGCAATTAAAGTGTCTGATTGTTGGAATTCGAGGGTAGAATCAATGGAGGTCACTGAATGGCCACTTACCTGAGTTATGAACGGCTCCTGATGTGTATTACAGGCCATACTCTAAGTTCATTGTCATAAGTATCTTCCTTGCATCGAACATCAAGAATCGAAACACACAGCAGTAACTGGACATTTAGAGGAACACCACCAACACATACTCATCATTACATATGTACCTTTCTTGACAAAATACCGTTTTTAGAGGTGCTTTAGGTGTATACCACTTGTTTTCAACAAATAATACGAAAACTCCGTTTATCTTCTAGTTTGTGTAATTTAGTTTGACAGTTTACTGACTTTTCAAAAGGATTTTTGGGGAATTAAAAATAACTAACAATACGCTCAGTCAGGGAGGCATAAATCTCTGCTCGCACTTCTCCCTTTTTTGTGAATAGAGCCCTTAGTGTATAATGTCAATCAACGCTTGGATTAAATTACAATTAACTTTGAATGCAAATAAACAAGTTAATCAGCAGTACTTTCAATCAATCAGGGGATTTTTAAGCACGCTAATCACTCCTGAGGGTCTCCAGGTGCTGGGTAGAGGGGGTGGGTAGCAGCTCTGGTCAGTTGTAGAGCCAGGTCTCGAGTGTCTTCTTGAAGATGTGCAGGGTTGGGGCGAGTCTGATGTTGATCAGCAACTCATTCCAGGTCTTGGCCGTGATGTAGGAGAAGGTTCTTCCACCTGTTCTTGCTCTGCGGATGGGCGGTGTTCGGCAAGGGTGAGGTGAGCGGATCGGAGGTTCCTCAAGGGTGCGTAGAAAGAGATTCTGGTGTTGAAGTATTTGTGTCCGGTGTTGTGGAGCCATTTATAGTGGTGGGCGAGTCCCTTGAACTTTATTCTTTTCTCGACGGGGAGCCAGTGGAGGTTACAATGGTGCTGGGTGATATGTTTGTGTCGAGGGATTCCGAGGACGATTCTGGCTGTGGTGTTCTGTATGGTCTGGAGTTTGTGGAGCAGAGACTTGTTGATCCCGGCGTAGAGGGCGTTTCTGTAATCCAGTCTGCTGGGTATGAGTGTGTGGGTGACGGTCTTCCTTGACTCGGGGGCGGTGTGGGGGTGGCAGGATCCATTTGAAGGTCTTTCGGAGGATGCGGATGGTGTTGAAGCAGGTGAAGGCGACAGAGTTGACCTGTCGGGTCATGGAGAGGGAGGAGTGAGTACAATGCCGAGGTTTCGGTCGTCGTCACTGGGAGTGGTTGACCCATGCAGAGGGGGTGGGTCCGAGCGCGAGGACCTCCATCTTCTCCGCGTTGAGCTTCAGGCAGCTCCTGCTCATCCAGGATGCGGCATCCTTCATTACTTTTTGGAAGCAGAGCCTGGTGGTGATGGGGTCCTTGGCGAGGGAGAGGAAGAGCTGGATGTCATTGGCGTAGGATACTATGCTGAATCCGTGCTGTCTGACCATGGCGGCGAGGGGGGCCTTGTGGATGTTGAAGATCGTGGGGCTGAGCGATGATCCTTGGGGTACTCCGCAGTTGATTTGCGTGGGTTCGGAGAGAAAGGGTGGAAGTCTGATTCTTTCGGTTCTGTCAGCGAGGAAGGAGAGGAGCCAGTCGAGTGCGGTTCCCTGTATGCCGGCTTCGTGGAGTCTGGCGGTGAGTGTGCGGTGGGAGACGGTGTTGAAGGCTGCAGAGAGGTCGAGTAGGATCAGGGCTGTGGTGTGTACTTGGTCGAGGAGGGTGCGGGTGTCGTCTGTGGCAGCGAGTAGAGCGGTCGCAGTGCTGTGGTTGCTGTGGAATCCGATTGGGAGGGGTTCAGGATGGAGTTTTCTTTAATTTTGTCAGTTGGATGTTGACTATCTTCTCTGTGACTTTTGACGCAAAGGGGAGGAAGGAGATGGGTTGGTAGTTCTTGAGGTCCATGGGATCTGCTGAGACCTTCTTAAGTAGAGGTCTGACTTCTGCGCGTTACGAGTAGTCGGGGAAGAGGTCGGTTTTTAAGGTGGTGTTGATGGTGCGTCGTAGTTACGGAGCAATGGTGGCGACGGCTCTATGAAAGATGTTCGGGGGCAAGGGTCCATGGGGGCTCCTGAGTGGATGCCTTTCATGGTCGATGCGGTGTCTGCAGAGGTGACTGGGGTCCAGGATGAGATGGTGGGGTTGGTTGGCGTTGCTGGAGGAAGGAGTGGTTTCGGAGTCAGGCGTCTGGTCGTTGAAGTTGTCGTAGAGGCTCTTGATTTTCAGATGGAAGTAGGAGCCAAGTTTATTGCAGAGTTCCTAGGAGGGGGTGATGTCTGTGGTCTCGCTGGAGGGTTTAGTGAATTCCTTGATGATGCTGAAGAGTTACGCGGAGTTGGTGGAGTTGGGAGGATCTTTTTCTGGGTGTAGGTCTTTTTTGTGGATCTGATGCATTGGTGATATTCTGTCAAGGCGTTCTTGTATGTAGCGCAGTCTTCCAGGGATTTGCTGTTCCTCCAGTTCTTCCCGAGACGTCTGCGGGGGCGTCTGGATTCCTGGAGTTCGGCGGTGAACCAGGTGCCCTTCCTAGGTGCTGTCTGTCGGGGTTGCGTAGAGCTGCAAGCTCGTCTGCACAGTTGAAGATCCATCTGTGGAGTTCTTTGGCTGCAAGGTTGGCGTCACTCGAGATGGCGGGGGCATCGCGGTTGAGGGTGGAGTTCAGTTGTTCTTCGGTGATCTTGCTCCAGTTTCTTCGTTGAGGGCATGTTGTAGGCTTGGGTGCCGTGGGTTTGTTGACATGGAAGTGTACACAGTGGTGATAGGTCTAAGGGGGTTGCGTGGTGTGGCTGAAGTGGATGTTGTTACTGCCTGCGAAGATGGGGTTGAGGGTGTGTCCTGCCTTGTGGGTGGGTGGGGGTGGTGAGGAGTTGTTTCAGTCCGAGGTTGTCCAAGAAGGTGGCCTAGTTGGGGGCAGTGAGGTTGGCAAGGTAGAAGTTGAGGTCTCCGATGAGTATGTAGTCCATGGAGGCAATGGCGTGGGGCGCGATGAGGCCAGCGATGGTGGTGGTGAACGCAGTATGCACGTATAATGAGCCCAATCCACCAAGCTATCTCACTTGTAATATGATGATCATATTTTCAGAAGCAAAAACTGTGACGGCTCCTAGACATAGAAACCCCTGTTTATGGACGCTGAAGGGCTACAGTACAGCATCCATGAAAACACGCCTAGACTGCCACATCCCACACACCAATCCCAAGGATACAAATAGAAAAGACCAGCGTTTCAGGTGTTGTGACTGGCCAAGAAATTCGGTATGTGAGGGCTTTTGCAGATCTATTGTTTTCCATGGCATCCATATGCTGGTATCTCCTCCAGCAGTTGGTACAGTGGCTGGTGGATCCCCTCACATTCTTTGTCACAGCATCAGCTTCCGGTTCTGGGAGCCCATCTGACAGTATTGCCTCGCTCTGTCTCAGAAGTAAAAGGACAACACTGGGTGTTTCAGATGTATACCATTGCTGAGTGTCATCCCGTATCTGTTGAGTGGTGCTGAACATCTGTGCTTTCTGTCCTTTGATGTTGCTGCTATTACTCCTCATGTAGGCAACAAGAACTGCCTCAGTATGATGGAAATTAAGGACTCGTACTCTGATGTCGCATGGTCGTTTCCAGACAGCTGCTTGGTGCGTTATTTCGATAACATGGTTGGAGTCAATTATCATGAGTAGGGTTCGATTTATAAAAAAATTATAAAAAATAAAAAGTTTAAAGATATGCCACAGATTTTATTCTTCCTCATTTTCTTTAAAACCTGCTGAGTGGGGTCACCACTTCTGACTTATTTTCAAGTAGTACAATTGTGCACGCTCTGTAAAGCAAGACAGCTCCTATATCTCATAGGAACAAATATATGATACTTTTTGTGTTGTGAGGCCCTCTGTAAAATACTGTTGGCAAAGACCACAGGTTTAGTAGGGGAAAATGCATTTACAAAGCATTGCCTTTACCATGCATGTACCTTTACCACGCATGTCTTTACAACATAAGTGTATTTGAGGTAAGTATGTGTGTGTGTGTATGTGTGTGTGTGTATATATATATATATATATATATATATATATAGTGTGTGTGTGTATTTTTATATATATATATATGTGTGTGTGTGTGTGTGTGTGTGTTCACTGAAAAAAACAAAGGTTAAAGTTACGGTATAGTTAGGTGAATTTGTCAATGACAACATTAACGTTTTGAACTAAAACAAGCATTTCCAAAGCAATAGGTCTCCCATTTACGAAACTCTTGTAAATGCGAGACCTATTGCATTGCAAATACTTGTATGTAAAAGCGCCCGTGTGGCGCTTTGCTTTATTTCCTTAAACGAGCCGTGTCTAAAGAAAGGGGAGTGGCCGCCATTAAAGTGAAAGTGCGGTATCGGACACTTTGAAAAAAACAAAAAAAAAACATTTGTTTGTCAACTTGACAAACGGATGCTTTTTTTTGTAAAAGTGCCCCATACCGCGCTTTCACTTTAATGGTGGCTGTGCCCATTTCTTTAGATGCAGCTCGTCTAAAGAATGGGGCTCAGTCCCCATTAACGTGAAAGTGCAGCATGGGGCAGTTTAAAAAAAAAAGTTAAGTTTTTTTTGAAAAATGATGCGGCCTCGTTTGGTGCCGCAAATAAACCAAGCGTGCGGCAGTGCCGTGCTATGGAAAAAAAACAATTCAAGCGATGGGGGAGAGCGTGTCCAAACCATTTAAGCAACTGGTGTTCAGAGGCTGGAATTAAAGCCTCCTGAGTAACAACACATGTAACAGGGGGTGTCCTCACGGGAGGTTTCTAGCTGGGACTAAGGAGGTACTACTAAGCCTATTGACCAATAAAAAGCCACAGTTACCAAAGGACAATGACACAAGCCAATGAAAAATATGGGCGGAGAGTGGGCAGAGTTGCAAGTCCATACATGAATACAGCATGCCTCACAGAGCACCGCATGTGCTCCCCAGGCTCATCCTAAAAACACATAAATTCGCCAGTTCTAGTTAACAGCACTAACTTTAAATTGCGCCCCCGCCATGCACTGCTTATGACATCACTCATGACATGTTCTATGACATCATTTATGGCATCACTGATGACATCTCAAATGACATCAATGATGACATCAATCATGCCATCATCTTAGCTTCATTTTCCCACATATTGCTTTATAAATTGCTATGGCTTTACACGTAGCATAGTTAACATCAACAATCAACCACAGATATATAGGAATCCCTCAATGAGTACGATGCTCATCCTGTATACAACTATTCTGAGAAAGCCAAAATAGTGAATGCCAATTTCCCAACAAATGCCCTACTTTGGACAGCGTTTTTCTGTTGTTATCAGTAGTGAACTGAGTACTGTAAACAGTATTTAATCTATGGGGAGAATTCATTCTATACCACACTGTTTGTTTAGTACCTCGTGCACATGCTCTTCCATGTTAAATATAATTTATCATACTGACACAATTCTCTCTAAAAACTTAAGGGTACTTACGAAAGTTAGTATCTAATGCGTAGAATCTTTCTCCTGTTGGACACTTTTTCTGCAGAACCAAAAAGTTGTGTAGAGCATAATGAATAGAAGTAACACTCACTTGCTCACAGAGTTACTCATAAATGCAAACACTTATATGGTGTTCAACACCTCTACACAGCTATGGTGCATCAGGAGCACACACCCACCCATTACCTACACCGAAGCTGTACAAAATTTTGTAGAATTAATATGGTAGTAACTTGCCAGTATGCAAACTGTAAAAGAAACTTGCACACCCAATGGATGATGTCATCAGTGATCTAATCAATTAAGTAATTTGAGAGGTCATGCGTGATGTCATCAGTGATGTCATCGAACATATCATGAGTGACGTCATAAGCAGTGCATTACAGGGGCGCAAGTTATAGTTAGTGCTGCTAATTAAAACTGCTGAATTTCTCCGTTTTTTTTTAGTTCAAAACGTTAATGTTGTCATTGACAAATTCACTTAACTATAACGTTACTTTAGCTTTAGTTTTTCTAGTGAATTTCTAAGTTTCAAAACCAGATCTTTTTATAACCCCTAACTATAATGTTAATTTAACCTTTGGTTTTAAACATAAAGTAATACTTCATTACCATACATAAATGCAACTGTGTGCATAGTAGGGTGTGGGAAGGGACTGGCCTCTCCTTTCAGACCCCTCTCTCAGATGACGGGTGTGTGTATTAGGATGTGTGGAGGAACTGGCCTCTCTGGTGAGACCTCTGTAATGATGGGTGTGTATACTAGGGTGCGGGGAGGGACTGCCCTCTCCTTTCAGACCTCTCTCTCAGATGAAGGGTGTGCGTAGTAGGGTGTGTGGAGGAACTGGAATCTCTGCTGAGACCTTTCCCTGTGATGATAGGTGCACATAGTAGGGTGTGGAAAGGTACTGGCCTCTCCTTTCGGACCTTTCTCTCAGATGACGGGTATGCACAGTAGGGTGTGGGTAGGGACTGGCCTCTCCTTTCAGACCCCTCTCTCACATGACAAGTGTGCATAGTAGGGCGTGGAGAGGGACTTAATATCTCAAAATCTACTGAACTGATTTACACCAAATCACAAAAAGCCCAATCGGCGGACCAAGATCTAATTTACTGCCGAATTTAATGTAATTCTATTCAGTATTTTTTGCTGTAGCCATGTCTAAAAAGGTATATGGAATATGCAAGGGGATTTTGTGTTTTGGGACCCCCCTTTTTTCTTGGTTCCTACTGGATGGATCACCCTGAAACTTTCCAGGGAGGAGCTGAGGCGAGAGAACTTTTTTTGGGAAAGTTTCATGAAGATTTGTTAAACAAAGCCAAAGTTATTAGCACACCTAAAAACGCTCCTTCTATGAAAAAGACCTAACTGTAACTACCCACTAAAGAATGCCCCGATTTTTTTTTTTTATATATATATATATATATAGATATATGATCTCAATTTGCAAGAACGCTCCTTCCGACTACTCGGGACCCGCGAGAGGTGGCGCACACACCGGCGGAGCACGCCGGAACGTAGTCCTCTATCAAATAAAGTCACTATCGTGCGCTCTCAGTAGCCAAAGACTCCAACAGATCAGATCATTCAAAAGGGTGTTTATTCACAACGCGTTTCGACTACAAAAGCCTTGATCACGTGAATAATTGTGCTTTCACTGGTGTCTAGATAGTGTTTGACTGTGGTCATAGAGGAAGGACAACCTCAGTGTACATAGTGCAAACATTGCAGACATCTTGGAACAGTATAAACCAGTAATGCTGCTTAATGCAATTTCAGTTAACACGCATATGGTTACAAATATGTTCATGTTCCATCAGCAGGCATCTTCAGCAAAAATGATGTTGTAATATTATGAGCTAAACTTCTTAAATGTCATGTGTTTATAGCAAACTGTGCATATTACCTACATAAACATAATGTCTATAGAAAATTTGTTCGCATATAAACCAGCATGACCAAATGCACAATACCATCGACAGATTTGTTGGAATCCGCGAATGCTTAATTATAAGTTGCATTGCACAATAAATCACACAATGAATGGGCAAGTGCCCAGAGATGACATGACCCCATCCGTCCAAATTGTGATAGATGGGTATCCCCTATTGTCCGTGAATACCTTGCAATACCTTCAAGAACATATTCTCACCAGTCCAAAATTCTGCATAAACAAATTACTGTTTAAAATTATAATTACGATAACTAACCGTATCCAATGTGGAAAGTCCAATACTCTTATGCGCCACGTCTCACAGTACCCGACATTCAACAATAGAAGTGATAATGAGGGGAAAAGGGTAGGTTGCCCGTGAGGAGTGAGTGCTGGTGTCTGGGCCCCTTCCTTTCCTCCTGTAACATAAATCATAAAACATTATGAAAAACAATTCATACATTCATTTAAAAACTATCTAATCTTTACTCTAGTGCACAAGCTGGAAATGGACGGAGAGGAGAGAAGAGAAAACAAAAGCTCACTATTGTTGAATGTCTGGTACTGTGAGACGTGGCGCATAAAAGTATTGGACTTTAGTTTCCACATTGGATACGGTTAGTTATCGTAATTGTAATTTTAAACAGTAATTTGTTTATGCAGAATTTTGGACTGGTGAGAATATGTTCTTGAAGGTATTGCAAGGTATTCACGTACAATAGGGGATACCCATCTATCACAATGTGATGGATGGGGTCATGTCATCTCTGGGCACTTGCCCATTCATTGTGTAATTTATTGTGCAATGCAAATTATAATTAAGCATTCGCAGATTACAACAAATCTGTCTGGTATTGTGCATTTTGTCATGCTGGTTTATATGCGAACACATTTTCTATAGACATTATGTTTATGTAGGTAATATGCACAGTTTGCTATAAACGCATGACATTTAAGAAGTTTAGCTCATAATATGACAACATAATTTTTGCTGAAGATGCCTGCTGATGGAACGTGAACATATTTGTAACCATATGCGTGTTAACTGAAATTGCATTAAGCAGCATTACTGGTTTATACTGTTCCAAGATGTCTGCCATGTTTGCACTATGTATACTGAGGTTGTCCTTCCTCTATGACCACAGTCAAACACTTTATCTAGACACCAGCGCAAGCACAATTATTCACGTGATCAAGGCTTTTGTAGTCGAAACGCGTTGTGAACAAACACCCTTTTGAATCATCTGATCTGTTGGAGTCTATGGCTACTGAGAGCGCACGATATTGACTTGGTTTGATGGCGATATATATATATAACACGGCAACTCACTGAAGTATGAAATCGGCACTACCAGTACCAGCAGGCCACGGGAGTGGTCACGCCCACGGAGGCGGGGTACATTATTGGATAAAGCTGGTGCCGAGATACTGCTGTGTGTCATGACCTTTCATCCGCTGCCTTTGAAGAAGTTATACACGAAACGCGTCGGCTGTGCGGACTAGATGCTTGTGATGCCATGATGTTTTCCTCGTTGTGCCTTTCAAATAAATGATCTTGGCTACAGACTTACCTGGCGTGGGCTTCTCTACAGCAGGTGTTCTTGATGATGGAATTTTAGCGGCTTACGTCTGAGTCGCAGAGAGAGCTCCGGCGTTGCTTGCAGCGTTCCTGTGGCGGCACCAACCGATGCCGTTTGTCAAGGGCCAGGTGCCGATTTTTTGAAAGCAAGAGTGCCAGCGGGGACAAGATCTAATGCACCACCACCCACATGGGATTAATTTTGAACTAATTCATGGGTCCAACACGGCAACTCACTGAAGTATGAAATCGGCACTACCAGTACCAGCAGGCCACGGGAGTGGTCACGCCCACGGAGGCGGGGTACATTATTGGATAAAGCTGGTGCCGAGATACTGCTGTGTGTCATGACCTTTCATCCGCTGCCTTTGAAGAAGTTATACACGAAACGCGTCGGCTGTGCGGACTAGATGCTTGTGATGCCATGATGTTTTCCTCGTTGTGCCTTTCAAATAAATGATCTTGGCTACAGACTTACCTGGCGTGGGCTTCTCTACAGCAGGTGTTCTTGATGATGGAATTTTAGCGGCTTACGTCTGAGTCGCAGAGAGAGCTCCGGCGTTGCTTGCAGCGTTCCTGTGGCGGCACCAACCGATGCCGTTTGTCAAGGGCCAGGTGCCGATTTTTTGAAAGCAAGAGTGCCAGCGGGGACAAGATCTAATGCACCACCACCCACATGGGATTAATTTTGAACTAATTCATGGGTCCAACACGGCAACTCACTGAAGTATGAAATCGGCACTACCAGTACCAGCAGGCCACGGGAGTGGTCACGCCCACGGAGGCGGGGTACATTATTGGATAAAGCTGGTGCCGAGATACTGCTGTGTGTCATGACCTTTCATCCGCTGCCTTTGAAGAAGTTATACACGAAACGCGTCGGCTGTGCGGACTAGATGCTTGTGATGCCATGATGTTTTCCTCGTTGTGCCTTTCAAATAAATGATCTTGGCTACAGACTTACCTGGCGTGGGCTTCTCTACAGCAGGTGTTCTTGATGATGGAATATATATATATATATTACCTACTGGCGATAGCCAGTAGGTAGTTATAGTTAGGACCACGTTTCCATAGGAAAACCTCAACATTCTATTTTGAATAACTTTGGCGCCGGTCGACGAATCCTCGCGAATTTCTCAAAATAGATGGGGCGCTACGCTCCGCTCCTACCCTGAAAGTCTCGGGGGGATTCGTCAAGCGGGGGCTGAGATAAAAGGGGGGTCCCAAAACGCGTTTTTCCCATGCATTTTTCCATAGGACCTTTAGAACGAGCTACAGCCCGAATGGCTGAACAGAATTACTCAAAATTTGGCAGAGAGGTAGTCCCTAGGTCAAGGAAGTGCCTTTTGTAGGTTTGGTGTAAATCTGTTCAGTAGATTCTGAGAAAATAGCCTTTAAATCAATATATATATCTGAGCCAGCTTACGGTACGCTTACCGTACGCTTACGGTAAGCGTACGGTGGCGTGCGCGAGCGCGATTCTGATTGGCTCTTAGATCTTAGTAAACATTCGAATCGGCCGAAACCAGGAAGCGGCGGCCGCCATTTTGTCTCTCGCACTGAGAGAGATTTTTAAAATCGGAAGCCCAAAAACATGTAAAGGGGCTGTTTTGACAACTCCCTCCCACATAGTCATGTTGAGGGAGTCCCCAAACATCCCCCAAGTGCAAAAACGGTTTTATTTTTTTTTCGGCAATTTCGCGGGGTACGCTTACCGTACGCTTACGGTAAGCGTACGGTAAAAAAATAAAAATAAAAAAAACACTATCCACACTTACCCCACCCCCTGTGCTTTTGGTGGCCGAAGGCCACCAAATGTGCTGGGCTTATTACAATGGAAAAAAACACTATCCACACTTACCCCACCCCCCGCCCTGTACATTTGGTGGCCGTAGGCCACCAAATGTACAGGGCTTATTATAAGGTAAAAAAACTTAGCATTTAAAAAACCGTACTAATTCACTGAAAAAACCATAGGTTTCACACACGTTATAGTTAGGAATTAGCATTTAAAAAACCTTGCAAATTCACTGAAAAAACCATAGGTTTCACACATGTTATAGTTAGTGGAAATTTTACTGATAAAAAACCAATGAAATTGCCCCGTTATAGTTAGCGCAGGCAACTATAACTCACGCGACCGCAATCCTCTGCTGATGACATATGTGTCTTTATGAAAAAAAAATATTTGTAATATATGTATAGCTAAAAATGTATGGAAGAAGACATGGGCAAATAAGTGTCTAAATACAGTATTAGCATCAGCAGAGGATTGCGGTCGCGTGAGTTATAGTTGCCTGCGCTAACTATAACGGGGCAATTTCATTGGTTTTTTATCAGTAAAATTTCCACTAACTATAACATGTGTGAAACCTATGGTTTTTTCAGTGAATTTGCAAGGTTTTTTAAATGCTAATTCCTAACTATAACGTGTGTGAAACCTATGGTTTTTTCAGTGAATATATATATATATATATATATATAATATCTGAACCGCCTGTCACTCCAAAAACCCAGCAAGGACTGGCTTATCTGTGCAAATCTTTATTCGGCAGAATCAGCCACAACATGTTTCGGTCAAACAAGTGACCTTGTTCACATATACGCAGTGCCATCTTAGTAACACTTTTATAGTGCCCATGTCACAATACTCCATGACTAAAGACTAACGTACACAGTCTCTTCTTTTTGTTGTCCCACTAGAGACACACAATTTACAAACCACACATCTTATCTAATTGTTGATAATACAAGTTAATGAACAATGAAATTAAGGTACAGAACAAAAGGGTCAAATTAAGTACATATACAGCACAAATCACTTTAGCACTTGAAATCATAATTTGAAGTTGGGTCAAATACAAAAATCATACGGGGTGTCAGCCATAACATTGTCATGATTTGATTTTTGCCATTGCGCTATTACATCAATTGATGACAATTTTACTCACAGCTTCATTCATTACTTCATTGATGTACCACAATTGAGCTCAAGTGAGTAAACGTAATCCATTACCATATTAAACTCCTAAATTAAATAATTATATTTGGATGGACAATTATGTGTCACCAACATTCACTTAAATAGTGCATGATCAAACATAATTGCTTAATAGCTAAAAATAGTCACCATTGAGAACAAGTGGGCAAACATAATCTATATTATTTAAGGTCTCGTCAATTCATGTAAAATATTTTCTCTCATAATAATGCATAGCCAAAATTCATTATTCACATATTTGCCTCACAACTTTGTAATAATCAAATGAAACAGAATACCCACAAAATTATAATTCATTTGCCATCATTCCTCATTGACAATATCTTAGTGACTCCTTGGATCGCACTATACCCAGTGGTATTGAACTTTAACTTGAGCACTATTGAAAACCACTTACTCGGGGATTTAGCAGCACATATAACCTCTATAAAAATGAATATAGTTCCTCTTCAGTATTGAAACTGTTTGGAGACATTGGGCCTAATTACGATGTCGGTCGGAAAGCCCCAGACCCCTAGTCTGAAGCTTTCTGACCGACATGGTAGGTTTAAAGTCCGACCGCCGTATTATGATGACGGCAGTCGGAGTTTAAACCAGCGGTGGAATATGACGCAGTTCCGATGGGCTCAAGCAGCAGGTCGGCTAGTCGGAAAGCGCTCCTAATCCCTTATGGATGGCGTTTCCACCGTCTGGATTTTGGTAATGGTTTCTGACAGCCAATCCACGTCGGCCTTTCTGACATGGATTGGCTGTTGGAAACTGACTTTGGGGGCCTCTAGCAGGGCCCCCTTGCCCCCGGCCCTCCGTATTTGGGTATGGTGCACCCTAAACATCCCTGCACCGTGTGGCTAGTGCCTCACGGTGCCTCTTTACAAACTTCCATTTTTCAATGGGAGCTTGTGCTGCCGGTGGTTTCAGCCTACCCCACAAGCTCACATTGAAAAATGGAAGTTTGCGACCGTACCATGCGCATCCTCATGGGGTTGTCGGAACCGCCTACCTATGGTCGGGCGGTTCCTTCCCTGAAACGGTGTTGGTCAGAGGCAACTCCGACTAACATCGTAATGAGGCCCATTGTGTCTACATTAACAATGTACCTACTCTCTAGTTGTCTTAACTTTCGCTCCCGGTTACCATCCCTGCAATGCCTCTGGACTGCACGGTCACATAGTATGATAGGGACCTGGTATCATTTATGTGAAAATTATTCACATACCGGGCCACTGGGTAAGACCACTCTTTATTCTTTACTGACCTCAGGTGCTGGAGTATTCGCTTGTGTACCTACAGAATCGTGCTGCCCACGTACTGCAGCCCACAGTCACATGACAGTACATATACTGCAAATTACCTCCTATAATTAAATGAACCCCCTGATCTTGGATGGGCTGTTGGGGATGTGTGTGCTCTATTTAGCCATGTTGACCACATGGACACATTGCTTGCACTTGTGGCATTTTTGGAAGCCATAGGTCCTTGCCTAATGACTTCAGGACTACTTCTTCTTACCATGGTGGCCTTCCTAGAGAACAACTCTGCGGAATGTGATAAGGGGGGATTTGGGAATAGTCGGTCTTAGAATAAGATCCACTCCAACTAGATGCCAACATTCTCAAGATGCCCGCTAGTGGGTTATCTTGTTTTCTGTACAACATTATCAATCTAATGATAGATTTATATATTTGTTTTGCCTGCTGGGAGAAAGATGAGATTCCCTACTCCTTAGCTCAGCTTTCGTTACGGTTATGGCAAGGGATTTTCTTGTGTAGACTCGCTGCACAAATCCGCCCATCATATCATCCATGACAATGTTCCAATCCTCAATACAACTGTAATTTCTTCTTAATCTCAGCCTCTCCCAATAGGGGATGCTGGTTTCAAATGATGTGGGAGATAGCTTCGTGTAGGGTGGAATTCACGGAGGTCTTCTTCCTGAACAACCTGGCTTCTAACCTGTTATTACTCACAAAAACCTGTAAATCCAGAATCTCAATTTGAGATGCCCTGATGTGGCCTGTGAAGTGTAAATTCAGGTTGTTGCGGTTGATTGCCTCTATGAATATTGTAGCCGGTTGTTGTGACCCCTTCCATATGACAAATAAGTCCTCTATAATGGGCAACCAACAGATGTGTTCACTCCATCCAGCACCATGGTCGTTGATGAGCACCTGCTCCTCCCACCAATCTATATGCAGACAAGCATAGCTGGGGGTGAAGCAGGCACCCATCGCCGTACTATTTAACATCTTGAAAATATATATTTTTTATATATATATATATATATATATATATATAACGGCTCTTGACAAAGGACGTTGGTCTGAAACGCGTTGAGCCATGGCATGAGATATAAGAGCAGAGCTGTTTTCACTGCAGTCCACAGCAACAAGAGAGTGACCATCCGGGAGGGCTTCCCCACAGAGGCTACCTTTCGTTGTTGGATATATTTCGGCCTTTGCCGGTCGAGTGGAGGCACCGCCGCTCGTTTGCGGATCCTGAGCAGCTGGATATCTGGCTGTATTGCTGGGAGCGGAAGGCTCAGGTTGTGTGACTTCGTATTGCAATTGACAGCAGCAAATGTTCCTTTTATCAACCCACTGTGGTTGAAGATTACACTTAAATTAGGAAAAAGACTAACACCCACATGGGTATATGGTACAAGTAAGGACTGCAAATACCACAGTGCTTAGCGGCATACACCCACTGGGGTGCGTTCAATAAATGAAGCTGCAGAACACTTACCTGTTTGTACTTTTCCTTCAAGTGTGGGGCTCTTGACAAAGGACGTTGGTCTAAAACGTGTTGAGCCATGGCATGAGATATAAGATCAGAGCGGTTTTCACTGCAGTCCACAGCAACAAGAGTAACCTGTTGGGGATATATATATATATATATATATATATATATATATAAAACACACACGCTCTCTTACACTCACTCACGGGCGCTAGAAACTTGGATACTAATGCACAACCTGAAAACTTAAACTAAAGCGTGGATAACAAAGCTATTACATAAATGGATGAAAGAATGGCAAAATGGATTGAAGTGGCAGAACGCACATTTAGTGACACTGGAAACTCAAATAAGGATGTGACTCAAGCTAAAACAAAACACCAACACAATAGATAAGGGAACTGGGAAAAGTTAAGAGTAGAAATGAAACAGTGGTGGGTTCCCAGAGGCTTGTGCATAATGCTCCTCCCCACATATGATGACATGGATGAAGATCTGATCCAGTATTGGTGTGAAAATACGGGAGAATGCTCCATTAAGCTAATGCACACTCTAGTAAAACACGCCAAGAGAAAAATGGAACAGCATACAGTAAATATTAATGAAATAATAGAACTGGAAACTCAGAAAAATGACCCTTTGGTCAGAGACTTATTGGTGAAAATGGAAAAGAATCTTCAGAACTATGAAGATGAAATCATCGAAAGAAAAGCACTCAAATTTACCCGTGACAGACTGATTACCAACATGGTTGAATATTCACCTTTGCAAAAAAAATAGGATCACTTAAGAATGAAGGAGAAGGTAGAAAGACTTCACAATGAAAGACCCAGTGAAAGTGAGATGAGCGCTGACGCGGGCTCTAGTGCAGATGAAGCACCGAGGAGCAACTGGATTTTCACTGAGGGCTACGAAGATTACGGATGTCCACACGACAAGGTGGAGGAAATCAAGGAACACGCTAGCAAGAAAAAGAAGTAGGAGAAAAATTAGGGGGAAGAGGCAGAGAAAAGAACAAAGGAAGAGGATGAACTTAGAACTGGATGAAAGAATAACCATTAGAGATAATCTACAAAGTAATAAATCCATGGTTATAAACGTATCTAAAGTCAACTTCAATCTGAACCAAGAAAGAATCTTGAACCTTGGCCTTACTTATTGCCCCACAGCTGTCCTAGATTTCACGGACACCCGGGCTTAACTATACAAATGTGTCAGGAAAATGAAATTTCATGCCCACTTCAAACTAAAACCTCAGCAGATTACAGACAATAAAATCCAGAGACAGAAATCCACACTCTTTAAAATAAAGGACATGGAAGAATTGTTGAAAATACAAGACCAATCAGAACAGACAGTGAAACACTTGGAGAATAAACATGAAAGAACAATAACCGATATCAAATGGTTGAAATGCATGTGCTTCACAACGAATGAATCTATCTTGAGTGGATGTAAAATAGAGTCCAAATTTTGCCCACAATTACCTCCGGGAAACAAAATTGATTTATTTCATGAACTGACAATAGAGGATCTGAATAAATTGAGGAGTAATTGGCACAATGGAAAAGATCGGAAAGTTTTTTTCACACAAAGATTGACAAGACATTAATACTTTGAAGAAAACTCCTCCCTCATCGTAAAACCTTCAGATAAGGGAGAAAATATAGTTTTAATGGATCGTGAATCATATTTAATAAACGCAATACGACAATTGAATAACATAACCCATTATCAACGTCTTTCTAACAATCCTCCAAGGGAAATGGAAAAAGAATTACATAAGAAGCTACAAGCGTGGCATGAAATATCTTTTAGACTGGGATGAATTCATGTACCTGAAAACAGAACACAGCAAGATGGCCACCTTTTACTTTTTACCCAAAATTCATAAGGACATGGAAATTCCACTGGGCAGACTAATTGTGAGCTCGATAGGCTCCCTTATGGAGAATGTGCATGATTGCTGGACCTGTTTTTACAAACATATATAACTTCTGTACCTTCTTATTTGAAGGATTCAACTGAGTTTCTGCAGAAACTGGATGGGATATCATGGAAAACAGAATACATCACGCTAACTTTGGATGTAGAGTGCCTTTATACATCAATTGAATACAAAGACAGGATCAGAGCATGTGAATATTTCCTAAGAGATAAATCAATGTTGGAATATGGACTAACACACAATGTGTTCACCTTCAATTGACAATTCTATCTCCAGTTACTAGGCACGGCCTTGGGTACCTCCTTCGCACCACCTACGCAAAGTTATTCATGGGGTGGTGGGAGAAGGAGAATAAATTCGCAAATGGACAAAGTTGTACTATGGTGTTGTTTTATAGATGACTTATTTATCTTGTTGGATGGAAAAATAGAAAAACTGGAGGAATTTGTGAAGAAATTGAATGACAGTGAAGTCCATATCAAACTGACCGCAAAGATGAGTAGAACACATTTAGAATTAGATGTGAATCTGGATGTATTAGATGGTGACTTGATTTCAACCACCCATAGAAAAGCCACAGCCACCAACTCTTTTTTGCATGGAATAGTGGACACCCCACTGCATTGAAGGAAATGACAAAGATTCATTCAGCAGGCTATTCAAGAAATGTTTTACGAGATGCTCAAGAAAAAATTGGCAAAAAGATTCGAACAGAGGTACTCAATCAGACAAAAGCAGATAAAAAAGAAAAGGAAAAAGAAAAAATTGGAAAAAGACTTTTTTTTTTTTAGAGTACAATTTCGCACATCCAACAATAACATTTTTTAATAATAAACTGGAATATATTACAAAAACTAATTACAGAAGTAGTGGACCAAAACCCCAGAATAACGTTTAAAAAAACTAAATAATTGAGAGATCTCTCAACAAGGAGTCATTTGGAATAAACTAAAGAAAATAACTGGTTAACAAGCAGTACAAAAGGTTTCACAAAATGCAGCATATGCAAAGCTTGTCAATATGGGACTAATCAGAAAACCTAGACAACGTTAGATGGAGAGAAAACGATCCAAGAAAGAATTACCTATGAGACTGAATTTGTAGTTTATACACTGAGATGCAATGCAATAAATATTATGTGGGGATTACTATAAAAAAACTCAAACTACGCATATTACAGCATATCAGGGCCATCAAAAATGGAGACATGAATTATGGTGAATCACTTCGAAAAGGTGCAGAACTGTTCCCTAAAAGGTTTCAGCTATTACGGAATCAAACACGTACCAAAAAATAGCGGAGGAAGAAATGGGGAGCAAGAATTAAGGGGAGTAGAATCAAAATTAATCACTAGGGGCAGAGAGACTCCTGCAGGACATAACACAGATGCGGAGCTATATGTACACTTGTAACCATGGCAGATGGCCCCCTGTTTCACGAATCAGCTCAAGGACCAGTAGGAATAAACTTTGCGAAGAGCAAATTAAAGATCAGGGATAAAGAACTCTCTCCCCTATATAAAGTGATCGAACCCAGAGACAATTCTTAACATGTTCTCTGATTAAAAACTTGAAAAATTGATTGGTAATTGGTGAACAAGGACAGCTTATATACAAATGAAATATCTCTGGCTGAGTTTAGTGGGTCAGAAGATAGTGGTAAATGAGATAATACTTAAGAAAAGAAAAAAAAGGCCTCTACGACTGAGTAAATAGAGAGACTATGGTTAAAATGAATAAAGAGAGCACAACAAGGAAATGAGGTCAGGAAAAAAGAGCATCCGTCACTTTAACAATGAAATAATACACTAGCACTTAATATCTTTAGAAGATATGGTGCAACAAATACAAGTCACTTTATATAACTGTAATCGCACAAGATACTTTACAAGGGATGTGAAATGGAGTTACGGTAATAAGGAGGTAGCACATGTCACTTTATTCATTTATAGGCTGTAATAGCAAATGTCACTTTAGTTTCTTAGAAAAGGTAACAGCATGAGACACCATATTAGTCCATGTTAGAAAGGCGAACGGAAAATAAAGAATGACAGGTGTCACTTCATGAATATATATTTACTAATAGAATGTCCTAAAAGGTATTTACAGTTTAGGCACATGAGGAAAATGCCATCAGTTGGATATGGGGGATCTTAATTTATTGAATTGCCTAGGAATATGCCAGTAGATATTTCATTGAAAGAGAAAATAAACCTTATTAGAATGCACAAGTCATTTAAAAAAAAAATCCTTTTATAAAGTACGACATATGAGGGTGATCAGTCTTGAAAAATAGTAAATTTAATGGTACATTTAATTAATTTATGCACTAGTCACTATCCGTAATCGAATGATAATTGTGGAAGGACAATAAATGATGCAGTGAAATGAACTGGAAACATAGAAAAATGGTGGTGAAAATAAAGCAGCCAGAAAAAGTAATCCACGCTCTATTAGCTAACTGGGCATGAAAAGAGTGGAAGGACAGAATAAATAGGAGGGAGGACGCCCAGGGAGGTGCAAATGGAGGCCCAATAGAAGGTGTAAGCCGAAACGCATTGGCCTGAGATGAAGATAATGTCACACTGATTCTTGTAATGGATGTAATGAAATGAAGAAAATTAAATAAACAAAACATTTAACCTGTGAAGATTGGTGTCTGCGCTCACGGGATCCGTCATATGTGGAGTCATGGAAGGTGACGACCCTTCGTGTAAAAAAAATATATATATCCATCCTACTGGCGGTCACCAGTAGGTAGCTATAGTTAGGCTGCAGTTTCTATAGCAAGAGTGTTTTTTCATTTGCCAATTACTTTGGCGTCGTTTGACAAATCTTCACGAAAGTTTAAAAACTAGTTTGACGCTTACTTCAGCTACTGTCTTGAAACCTTTAGGGTGATCTGTCAAGCGGAGACCGAGAAAAATGGGAATTACACCAAATTTGGCAGAAAGGTAGCGATTGGTCCAGAAAGCAAGCTTTTTGTTAAAGGGTGGAAACCCATTCAGTAGTTGCTAAGAAATGTAAAGATATTACAGATAAACGACTGAAGTGTTGGCAGCCAATCAGATCTGAGACAGGAGATCGGGAGGGGTCGCAGATCCACCGTGGCCTCAAACAGGCCTCTGGGAGGTTAGGGGGAAGGGGGGCAGGGGAACCAAAAAAATGTTTAAATACATTTTTGGAAGGAGTCGCGTTGGATACACGCCTCCTGATTTTTAAATTTTTTTTATTAACAAAGCTCGGTCGCCAATTAAATAAAGGCCCACAGGTGGGCCAGGTCTCTGAAGGCAGTTTATGTGGTAATGCGAGGCGAGTGGTGCCTATGCAACACCACCCGTGCCCCGGGGACCGCCACCACCCCGGGGCAAACGTAATGAAAGAGGTGATCTGCAGCCCCGGGGACTGCCACTTCCTCGGGGCTAATGTAATAGGGGGGCCTTGAGGACCCGAACTGCCCCGGAGACCACCACCTCCCGGGCCAAACTGTATTTTAATGACATGGGATGGGGCCACGTGGCAGTTTACTATGGCATGTCAGGAGCACCGCTCCCGTCATGCCAAAGCACACTTTGCTTTTTCCATACAGGAAGCTGTATGTCAGCAGCTCCCTGTATGTAAAAAGCAATTGCAGCTCTCGCAGGAGGCGGGGAGCTGGCTGGGGGGCCTTAAGGCTTCCCCCCGAGGTCCCCAATGCGTAAAATGTGGAAGCCCTGGGCACCCACACTACAGGCCGGGCCCTAGGGATGGGTCCCTGGAGCCAACATCGGCCCGGGAAGGGGGCCGCGCAGCCCCCTTCCATTAAAAAATATATATATTGAAAGGGGGCAAGCCCTGAGGGATGGGATCCCTGGGGCCGAAAATGGCTCAGGGAAGTGGGGGGGCACGCAGCCCCCTTCCCTTAAATAATTAATAAATAAAACCTCCGGAAAATTGCCAGAGACCAGCCCCCTTTACCACCCCTCTTCAAATGGGCGTCTTGGCACAGTGGTGCTTGGGGGATGAAGTCCCCTATGATGTTGAGGGTCCACGGGGTCCAGGAACCCCTTTTGTTACCTCCAGTAACTCCCAGACAGCGGTATTGCCGAGAGAACACTGAGGCCACGTTCCCTTTCACCACCACTCTGCAAATGCTCCTCCTGGTGTGCTGCTGATTGGGGAATGAATTCCATTTTACTCCAGAAGCCTCCTGGCGTGCTGCTGATTGGGGAATGAATTCCATTTTACTCCAGAAGGCCTCAGGACTAAAGTGAACTTCTAACTCCAAGCAGTAGTGTGCCAGGAAGCACGTTTGGACAGTGGTGGAGAAATGTGGCGTGGCCTCTGACGACCTCTCAGCAATCGAGCTGTGTAAGTCTTATTGGAGGTAACAGGAGGGCTAGTTGGCCCTCAAGGACCCTCAATAGCCATGGGGACTTCATCCCCCTACTAGCAGTGTACCAGGCAGCGTGTTTGCAGAGTGGTGGAGAAAGGGGGCGTGGCCTCCGATAACAGCACAATCCTGCTGTGTGGGACTTATTGGAGGTAACCGGTGGGATAGTTGGCCACCAAGGACGTCCTAGGGGGTCAACTACCCCTCCTGTTATCTGCAATAAGTCCCACACAGTGAGAATGCTAAAAGGCCTTTGTAGGCCACACCACCACTCTGGAAACGCAGCTCAAGGTGCACTACTGGTTGGGAGATGAGGTCCACTTTACTCCTGAGGGACCTTGGGGGGCCAAGAAGCCCTTTTGGTACCTTATGTAAGTCCTACACAGTGGGATTCCTGAGAGCTGGTCGGAGGCCCAGCCCCCTTTCTCCACCACTCTGTAAACGTGACTACTAGTTAAAAAAACCTTAGAAATTCACTGAAAAAACAGTCAGCGGGACGTCATAGTTAGGAAAAACCAAAGGTTATAGAAATGTTATAGTTAGGCTAACATTTCAGAGAAATTCAGCTGTTATACTTAGTGAGCGAACTATAACTCGCACCCTCGCAATGCACTGCTTATGACCTCACATATTACATCACCCATGACATGGTCAGTGGCATCACTGATGGCATCTCAAATGACATCACTGATAACATCATCCACAGAATCTCTGATGCACACACTCGCACCCCATATAATCATTCATACACCCGCTCCAACTACCACACTACCATTCTCAAACCCATTCTCACACACACATCCACTCATTGATTCATAGATCAACACACACATCCACTCACTCACCCATACAGCTACTCACACACCCACTCACTAATCCTGCCACTGACAATCCACTCATACAGCCACTCGCATTGAGTCAGTCACTCAAGAGCTACTCATATATATATATATAACATGCTGAATCTAGCATTCACCGGAAATTACAGCAAAACGTGTATAGACTTTTTAGATGTTAGGGTGAAGGTGAATAAGGAAAAATTAGAGACAACAATTTTCCGTAAAACAACTGCAGGAAATACAATCCTACATGCAGATAGTGCCCACCCAGCCCCACTTATTAGGAGTATTCCTTTTGGGGAGTTCTATAGAGCCCGTCGAGCATGCAGTAATGATGAAGAATATCTGATCATTGAGGGGGAGATGACTGAAAGATTTGTACAAAGAGGGTACTCATCGAATGTAATTAAGAAGGCCGCTTTAAAAGCTAGGAAAATAAATAGGAGGAACGCATTATTTGAAGCCTCTAAAACAAGCAGGAGAGTGAACGCTAAAGATGGCACGAATAATTGTAGGTTTATAACCACTTTTAATACAAGCCATGAAGAGGTTCGGAAAATCCTGAGGAAACATTGGCATTTGATTAAATGTGATTCCGTACTAGGCCCAATGACGAAAAAACATCCAGATATTACATTTCGTAAATCTAAGTCACTAAAGGACAGAATAATCAGCAGTGAATTCACAGAACAAAAGAAACAGGGACAACTAAGCTGGTTAAGCAAAGTGGGATTTTTTAAATGCTTTAAATGTAAGGCGTGTCAACACGGAGTGAATTGCACGCAATTTAAAACTAGTTTTGACAAAATCATTAAAAAATCAAAGGGCATCTAACCTGTAGATCTAGTTTTGTAGTGTATCAGCTACAGTGTCCCTGTAAAAAGATTTATATAGGGAGCACCACTTTACCGGTTTTTAAACGTGTCCTCCAGCATAGAAGAGCTATAGTGAACAAAGATAAAACATATCCTATTGCTAGACACTTTGAGAGATATCATCAGAGTAATCCTGAAGGGCTTAAGTACAGTTGTATAGCAGAAATCCCAAAGAAAAAAAAGAGGAGGGGATAGGGAGAAGCAGCTCAGAAAATTAGAGACCTACTATATACTGGAATTTGATTGTAAAGAGCCCTATGGACTTAATGTGGATGAGGATCTGTTCACCTGTCTCTGAAATAAGAAAAATGAATAACGAATTGATGTTTTCTGTGGATAGAGGTCAGTCATTGACAAATGAAGAAAGTGCCGTTAACACAAGTTTCGTTTTTAATTTTTGAGAGTAAAAAAGAAAGGAAAGATAAAAAAAAGAAACATTTTATCCGCCCTTTTTAAAAAAAACATTTTTAAGTAAGGTAATAGAGGGACTTAAATAAAGGAGTAAAAAAAAGTATATATATATATTTTTTTTAAAACTTTTTCTAGAGGAGTAAGGCGAACATGTATATTAGTATAAGTACTTAGAAATAAGAACTTAGTTTTGTAGTACTGAAGAATAGTTTCCTGTATTGTATAGGTTTATTTGAAGCACTAGCACTTTATGAATTCAAAGATTGTTTACATAAGCACTTGCACTTTGTAATGATTAATGGATGTTGGTTTACATAAGCACTTGCACTTTGTAACCAAAGAAACATAAAAGGAACGGTTACGTGATCAAAACGTAGACTGTTACAAAACTGAAACACGAATTTCGCCTTATCAAAAGTTCTATTTTTTAACTTGCCTTTGATTATTGTAAATAATGCACTTGCACTTTATAATAAGAATAATCAAGTTTTAATTACCTACAAGGGTAAGTTTGAGAAAATAGAAGAGTAAAGGATCAAATTGTGTATTAAACGATTGTTTTTTAGCATTAGCATGAAACAATACACAATAACAAAACTACTCTAAGATGGCGCCACCTTTGAAGAAAATTGAAACAAAGGTGTAAGTAAATGCCAATTGGATTAGTCCCTTTTTGCTGTTTAAAATGTTTTTAAACCAATTGTAAACGAAAGAGCAATGTCGTGAGCAAGGTAGCGTGAAGCTATCGAAACGCGTTGACAAGTGTCTCGTTGTAATAAAGGAGACCCGTTTGTAAAGAATCCTTTGGTGTGCTGCTTGATTATTCTGGAGGTGAAATAATCGGATAACTGATATATATATATATATATATATATTCTTTAGAAATTCTGACAAGGGAGGGAATGTCATGATTTGAGCGGAGTTGGAGTATTTAAATGAAGGTCTGCGACAACTAAGTGATGATTTTTGTTACACACTGAGTAATATTAGCATCTTATTCACAATATAATGAAATGTTGGTGAATTGGAAAGATCAAGGATTGCTAGAGTGGGAGGAGTTTTGTAGCTTGTATTGTAAGCATCCACGACTCCCTATTATGTACCTAAAAGATATTACACGTTTTCTAACACTAATTGATGGTGTAGCATGGGAGGAACACTACTTGCTGTTTACATTAGATGTAAACAGTCTTTACACCTGCATTAGACATGACCTGGGGATCCAGGCCATAAGACACTTAGGAGCCAGGCCAATTTCTCTACTATTACACACAGTAATGTTGGTTGAAATGTTAAGGTACTGTTTGACCAACAACTTCTTCCTCTTTGACCAGAGTATCTACAAACGGATACAGCAATGGGCACCTGATTCGCCCCCAGCTATGCAACATTATTCAAGGGCTGGTGGGAGGAGCAGGTGTCCGAAAGCTGGGAGATCCATGGTAACAATATAATCATGTGGACAAGGTTCATAGATTTAATTTTTTTAATCTGGAAAGGGGATGAATTGTCTGCTAATCAATTTGTGGCTGCTCTTAACAACAATGAACTGAATTTGCAGTTCACTTCAAATATTAGTAAGGAGAAAAGTGTGTTTGTAGATGCAGAGATTACGGTACAGGGAAATACACTGGTTACAAAACTACACAGAAAGAAGACTGCAGGGAACAGCTTATTGAATGCTAACAGTGCACACCCTTCTAGCCTAATTGAGAGTATTCCCTATGGGGAGGTGATTAAGGCGAAGCAAAATTGCAGCACACAGCAGGAATATAAATGAGGAAAAAGTAGTGATGAGTAGGAGATTAGAGAAACGTGGCTAAGCAAAAAAACAATCAGACAGGCTATAGAAAAGGCAGATGCATTGCAGAGGCCTGATCTACTGCAGCCTAAACCTGCAGCAGTGGGAAGTGTGGAACAGGTCAGATTTATAACAACTTTTTCAAATAATGCATATAAGATCAGAAAAATGTTCAATCACAATTGCCACATTCTTAGAACAGATCCCATTCTGAAAAAATATGTCCATGAAACACCGCAGATTACATTCAGAAGAAGTAGATCGCTGAAAGATGAACTAAGTTATAATGCAGTATCTACTATGGATTTCAGGAGACATAGGAGTGGTGGCAGTGGTTTCAAATGCTGCAAGCGCCGCAAAGCATGTACCCACAGTACAGATTGCATTAAATTGAAAATCCCCAATACTGAGAGAGAATTTTTATTCAAGGGGAATTTCACATGTGAGACTGACTATTGTGTCTATTGCTTGATGTGCCCTTGTGGTAAATTCTACATAGGTAGCAAAGTCCATCCGGCAAAGAAAAGAATACTAGAATACCTAAGAGCAATCAAGCGTAATGACGTGCAATATCCAGTTGCACGACATTTCTACACAATGAATAATCAGAATGAGAAATTGTTATCATATGTAGTTTTAAATGTGATTGCACTACAAGAGAGAGGGTTGCGATAGGGAGTGCCAGTTAAGAAGAATGGAATCAAGATTTATCATTGATTTCGATACATTAACCCCCTCAGGTTTGAATTTTAGTGAAGAGATGGTGGTACATTTGTAAACAGCCAGAATTTGAAAGCCAACTTTCAGAGTACAGTCTGTTTTTTAAAATGTATAGAACCGAATTAAATTGTTTTTTAACAATACATGTATTGTTGGAGCGGTTCTAGAAGAATAGGCTTATTAGTAATGTTGCTTTCTTTTTCTATCTTTTTTTTTTACATACATAGGAATATTATGCAACGAGGCAGGAAGTATTAGCATCGCTAATAGGATAATCAATATAACAGCGTGATGGCAGTCTCTTGTTGGAGGAGAAATGGTTAAGAAATTCATTTGATTATGCACACTTGGGCTGGATGGTTAACCAAAATGTTACAGTATTCGTAATTGCCCACTGGGGCTTGATTTTACTGGTGTTGTAATGGTCTAACTGAATGTGAAGAATTTTGCTGTTGCCCACTAGGCCAGTATTCTCTACATATTATTGAAACTGCTATTAAAGTCGAACACTCTGGCTGTAAATATTTATGGGATCTTGTTTATAAACAATATGTAATGTATAGCGATGCTAAATTGAATGCATATCTACAAATGAAATTAGCAAACAGCTTTTTGCCGATTTGTGGCACTTGCGCACATAAGTGAGATCATTATGATTGATACGTAAAGTAATATTCATTGAATGAAATTTATAACTTACATATGATGAGTTGAAAGACTATATGAATTCATATGTGATTAAACTTACGTGAGTCATGAATTGGCTATACATGAGACGTCTAAAGATGGCGCTCATGTAAGATGGTGAAAGAGTATGCATGTAATACTGTCCTTCCTCACTGTCGTTGACACTGTATGTAAGTTTGGCAGTATGGAGGCTCAACCCATACCGTGAGAAAGGCGCAAGGCAAAACGCGTTGGTGAGGTGCGATATTGCCTAATAAATCGATGAAAGCTTCCCTGGGTGTCCTGGATATTCTTTACGAGATCAGAGAGAAGCGTGCGTGATAGTAAGGGTTAGTGGCACCCGTCTAGGACCGCCGCAACAGAAGCTCACGTCGTCTGCTGTAAATTTGATACAGACTACAGCACACTCGGGGATACTGCAATACATGTTTATTAAAGGCTACAAGTATGGTAGGTAAAGTATTTCAACAGCCTCAGCTGTCTTTTTTAAACCACATGTGTGATAGTAAGGGTTACTGGAACCCGTCTAGGACCGCCGCAACAGAAGCTCCGAACTTCCGGGTTGAATGTGAGTGACAGACTGTGGGAGCTTGTCCTCATTTCTCTACAAATGAATTTGACTTTCATATAATTTTTAAACAAACGCGTTTTTAGATTGAGAAAGGCAATTTTTTTGCCGAAACGCGTCTCTAAAGGGTGAACAGTTGTTAATAAAGTTTTCACGCCCCTCCTAGAGTGCCGGTACTTCTTTGGAGTAAAGGAGCATTGTGGTGTGTATATATGTATGTATGTATATATATATATATAGAGAGAGAGTTTTAAGGGTTTAGGGGTGGATAGGACTCTAGGGAGGTAAGTGTGTTTTTAGTGTTTAGGGGTGGATAGGAGTATAGGGTGAGAAGTGTGTTTTTAGGGTTTGGGGTGGGTAGCAGTATAGGGTGATAAGGGTGTTTTTTAGGGGTGATGGGGTGGGTAAAAGTATAGGGTGATAAGGGTGTGTTTAAGGTCAAGGGGTGGGTAGAGGTATTAGGTGGCAAGGGTGTTTTTAGGGTTCAGGGGTGGTTAGGGGTCTTGGGTAGTAATGGTATTTTAAGGCTTTGGGGGAGGAGTATAGGGTGGTAAGGGTGTTTGTAGGGCTTAGGGGTTGGTATGGAATAGGGTGGTAAAGGCATTTTTAGGGTTTAGGGGTGGGTAGAGGTATAGGGTGGTAAGGGATTTTTTTTTTTTGCAGCAATTACACTTCTCCTACTGTCCTACAGTGTCACAGAAGCGAGTATAAAAGAATCCAATGTCCTCATTTCACATTCCTTACCCACATATCATGATATTTTGTGGTTAGGCAATCCCGTACCATACTGTTAAATTCAAGCGGGAGGGTAAGGGCCCCATATAATAACGGCGCAACAAACGTTAAGGGTATAGAGTGGTAAGGGCCTTTTTAGGGTTTAGGGGTGGGTAGAGGTATAGGGTGGTAAGGGGGTTGTAGGTAAGAAAAAATGTAAAGTTAAAATAATTTTTAAAAGAGGTGGTTATATATATTCTCTGAAAAAAAAGAACAGGTTAAAGCAGTGATACTCCGAGAACGGCCCAGGGGCTGCATGTAGTCCTCCCGATCTTTACATGTGGACCCCTGGGCAGCAGCACTGAGCTGCTGTTAACTCGACTCAGCACTGACATGATAAACACATGTCAAGCATACAGCAAGCACTTATTTAAAGGTTAATTGCAGTTAGGGACAGGAAGTACTTAGGCCCTTAACTTTAGGTACAGCAAGTGTATACAAATACAATAGTCTTTTAAAACAATTCAAAAAGTGTATTTCATTGACCTGTAGAACTATTTCACCTTAGTAAATCAAATTATAGCAGTGCATTCAGAAGTATTTTTCAAACATAAATTTAGACACGTTCATGCTTACCGCCCCCTGACAACAATGCCATTAGTGATTACATCCAAGCACAGGAGATGGTTTTGAATAGCACGCATCCTGAAGTCATGTATTTCGAGTTCCTCTTATATGTGATAATGAAGAAAAAGGAGTGAAATTGAAATAAAAGAATTGCCCAGGGTCCCACAATTTGGTTGGTCAAGTGGAGAAGCCAGGATTCAACCCAGGTTTTCTTGTTTCACATTGCGCCATTGAGTTTAGTCACTAAATACACATGCTTTGCTTCCTCTACACCAACTTTACATCCCCCGCTGTCATCAGTGCGGCTCACCAAAGACCAAACTTTGCCGCCCCCGGTAAAATGTTTGTTAGTACCCATGGATTAAGGTAACGTTATAGTTAGGTGAATTTGATACTGCCAACATGAATGTTTTGGGGGGAAAAACACAGAACTTCACTATTTATAGTTGGCTAACTTGCTCCCCTGCCATGCACTGCTTATGACCTCTCTCATGACATGTTGTATGACATCACTGATGACACCTCAAATGACATAATTGATGACATCACTGCTCAAACTCCTCATACTGAATGACTCAGCCAATGCTGAGTCTAACAGAGGGGCAGAGTTTGATAGGCCGGGATCCTTAATGAACTTCAGCCATGTTTCTTAAAGGTGGTTCCACTTCCATAAGCATGCATTTTAATTAAACAGTTGACATTACCCAGTGCCCTTAAGTTTCTATTTATCCTTCAAGGTGATGGACCTAATAAGTGATTGATGTGTTTTAATAATATTTGCTTCCACAAAGACTTATTGAAATTAAGAAAAGGAAGCTTGGTAGAGAGCAGGATGTGTCGGAAGGTGATCTATCCAGGGGATAGGAGGTTCCGGTGGTCTCCTATCTACTATGACAGAAATCGGGACCACTTTCTCCTGTTCAGATCAGCCGCTTATTTTTGTTGAACATCTTTGTTTGAAGTGTTTTTAAATTTATTGTTTATCTTTAAAATTCAATGCTAACAGCTGTGTCACCAATATTGGGCCCTATTTACAAAGGCATTTCCAGGTGTAAATATAAGTTTATCGCAAAAATATGTAATTGCCGGCATTCACAAACTCTGACGCCCCGATTTAGTGATGGTGTACATGAAGAGCTTTTCCAATAGAGAAAATTGTCTCTCTGTAGACAAAAGAAAAAATGTAAGAGCTTGCACAAAGAGCTCAATTGTCCTGCTGCAGAGTACTAAACTATGCAGAATTCTGCACAGGGGTACTAGAACTCTAAGTGAAATGTACTATTTCATTCCAGAAGTATGCCCGGAAACCTATGCCTAGTGCAGGTTGCCAGGCGTACTTCTGGGAATATTTGTGAATAGAAAAGACTCTAAAATGATTCTCAGGCGGAGTTGGAAATCTCTGTCCACACTTTTTTCATGAATAGGGCTCTCTGCCTTTAACTTTCTAAATGGTCATTCTACAAACAAAAGTGATTAATGTGTTCGCATTCATAGGTTGAGGCATTTTAAAAGTTGTGTTTACACTAAGCAGAGTTGTCTAGATGGCTTCAGTGTAAACAGCCATTTATGTTGGTTGCACACTTCTTTCACAGTTATATCTCCTTTGTCAGATTCACTGTGAGCTAATTTAATCAGTGTTTAGTTTTGAGCACTCCCATGGTTAATACGTTTATATTCAACATAGTTAAATTCTTTTAAATGTAAAATACTGACCTATAATGTATGTTACCACACTATTATTTACAAACGTTCTATTATCACGTTGTTTTCTGTCACACTGTGAAGACGTGGATCTGTCCTATATTCTCTTCTCCTCACACCATATAATTGCTCATACAATATGCAACAATTCATTTTCCTTTTTGTATTTTTAAGGTTATGGAATGGACAGTATTCATGAATCCTCAAATCCAGTAGAAGCAGTGAGAAACTCTGAAGCAATATTTGTTGGTACATTTCATTTTTAACCAATAAGTCTTTGAGTAGGTGGTATTTTGGTTGGATTTTCCTGCAGTACAGAATTTGCTTTCATTGTGTCTGTTCAAGTTATAGGGGATTTTTAGCTTTCATTGTGCCATTTTTCTGTTAAGGTGTTATGATTTTATTTTGGAATACTCCAGGTAGCCCAAAATGTATATCTTCAAGCAGTGACCTAAATGTTGCCATTATAATTATTTTTTGCCAGCTTTTGGAAGCTTGGGGTGTGTTTTCTAACATTCAAAAACAATGTCAATGCAAGAGCGAATAAAACTGATCTGGCCGCAAAATGCAAAGAAAAGAAACATTACCCATGATCATTTACATACCACACGAAATCCTTCCAGCTCCTTCTTGAGGGAATTTACCTAATAATCAAGCCACATCCATAGAAGAAAAAATGAGTTGCCGTCAGAATTAATCCTTCTGGTGGATACTCTGTCTACCTGCAGATTGTTCACTTTTTGAATATCCCCATGCACCAAGCTGGATCTCAATCAGGGGTTTATAAAGCGCACCACTCACATGTGAGGGTCTCAAAACGTCTCAACATCGCTCTACTGCCCAGTAGTTGGCGTCTGTTCCATCTTGGCTTTGATTACTGCCCGAGCACAATGTCACTGGAGCCATAAAGCAGCGCCCTATCACTCTGAGGAGTCCTTTTATTTATTTTTTAGCTCTCAGAGGCAGAGACAAAGTCAGCTTACTTCAACAGAAAACATGCAGTGCACCAATTCGAAATTGGAACTTAATTATTCAGATTGCTATGAGCCGAGATGTATTATGATGAGGAAGGTTTATTGATGCAGTTCTTAGATGGTATTGAAGATATATATAAATCATTAAGTGAGCCCCACCAGGAGCAGCTTCCTTGCTGCCCAGCCAATACTCTCAACTGACACCACCACCACCACCAGGCATCCCAACATTCCATTACCTCACCATGCACACCAAAATTCCACAGCACATCCTCACGGGCTGAGCAGCAGGGGAAAGGAAGCAGGAAAGATGCATTGCACTGGAAATCAGATACCACACTATTCCTCCAATAAGTGGAGGTGGGCAGGATTGGCGAGGAATCTGCAGGTAGACTGAGTATCCACCAGAAAGACTGTTGCCTAATGTTAGTAACTTTTTTTTTGATGGATATGTTTACCTGAAGATTTCACACAATAGATACCATGGAAATGCCCCCTCCCAGGTGATGGGTCTAATGGAATGGTGATACCAGAACATCCTGGAGCATGTAATGAGCAGAATGGACAGCCTTCCTCTCTTCAGTAATGTTTGGTGAATGGGTGAAGTGAATGTCAAGAATCAAAAGAGGGAGGGGGAAGTTAAAGTTCCACTAAACTTCTCTTAAATGAACATGTAGAATCAAAAGGAGTGGAAGAGTTGTGTTGAGAAGAGGGGGGAGGGTAACACCAAAATTGTTCTAAGACCCTCAACTGTGTTGTTCCGCCAAAGGCGTACTTAGCCACTGATCGTTACATCATTGGGTCTTTTCCTGGTAGACGTAAAAGGAGGCTGCACGAAAGACTGGACCCAAGACGGGTTGACGTCAGAGACCGAAAGGGGGAAACAATTGCCAAACCATTTTTCTCGAGGGTGTGTAATTGCACACCTCCAAGCTCCACACACTGAGAGACGGGCTCTGCTTTCTTGGAAATGGGAAGAATACATAGTCGTGGATAGCTAGATGCCACACATTGCAGGAAGTTGCCATCAGGCAGGAGGGGACCTGGTAGCCCATTGGCTAGTAGTCACTGCGTCCCTAGAGGGCAAGTTTTGACATCCTGATACCACTCAAAACCACACAACAGAACAAAAGAAAAAAAGCACCTTCGAGAAACAGAGATAAAAGACATAAAACAACAAATTAGAAAGCTGCAATGTACCTGGCTCAAAACAAACGCCAAACAAGACAAACTTCACCTACAGAAAATTAACAGATTATACAAGTCAGCTATCAAAAAAGCTAAGAAAAGGTACTATTCAGACCGAATTAAAAAATGCTAAATGTGCAAATAAAGAATTCTATGAAATACTCAATGAATTTTGCAAACCAAATTGCCTAGAATGAACTCATCCTATTACTCAAAATCCCAAGATACAAGAAAAAACCATAGGTGGCACATCCTTCTGTGTTGAAGCAGCCAAACTATGGAACTCTTTACCCCCAACCTAAGATCCACCGACAGCCACCTTATCTTCAGAAAACTACTCAAGAATTGGCTCTTCCCCACATAAGCACCATACATAAACAGAATTTTACTGCATATCCCTCTGTATATAAGCATTTATTTTCACTATAGATATGTACCTGTCTTTGTGTATTGCTTTGTTTAAACATGTAGATGTAATTATGTTGTTAAAAAGAAGAATTTCTTTTTAAAAAAAAATGTAAAGTACAATAACACTTGAAAACCGGAGTTTATATGGTGCATCTTTGGTCTACATGTACTTGCTACCATTGTGCATCTATGTACCTTCCATGTACTTGAATCTGTGTGTTTGTTACTTTTCTCCTGAAAAAGCATATCGAATGCACTACCCTATTTCTCATCCTGTACCTCTATCGATATCTTTAATCTACATATACTTACCTCCTTTATGCATCTATATACTTTCAATGTACTTATGGATCACTTTCTTCGAATTTAGCATTTCCAATGCACTACCCTATTTCTCAGCCTATACCTCTATCATTATATCCTCTACATCCACTCTCTCATTTATCCCAACCCCCATACCACTACTATGATTCCCAAAATAACCTTTGCTATACTCTCCCCCTCATTGCATCATCGGATACCTCTTTTACTATATTGATCCCCCAAAAACAAACCTTTCTAAACTCTTCCCTCTGACTCTTCCCCTCCAACCCCCTTTTACTCATCCAAAAGCCTCCTCCTACTGCTATGACCTAAAGAAATAAATAAATAGCCAAATCCTTCACTCTTCTATCCCTCCACTATCCTTATCAATCAAAATAACAGACTAACATGTTGACTTCCCAAATTCCATGTTTAACTATACTAATGGGTTCCAGAGTAGCGTGCTACTGGCCAGCAAAGCGTTTCAACACCCCATCAGGGTTACAAGCGCTATATAAATGCAAACCTTTTCCCCTTTCTACCCTTCTCAATTCAAATAACTGACTAACATATCCACCACTCAAAATACTTTCATGTTTCACCATACCAATTCGACACTAATCCTTATGGGTTCCAGAGTGGCGTGCTACTTGACAAAAAAGCACTTCAAAACCCCATCAGGGGTAGCAAGCGCTATATAAATACAAACCTCTTTCCCTCTTCTATCCCGCCACCTACCTTTCTCTATCCAAATAACTGAATAACATATCCACCACTCAAATTACTTCATATTTCACTATACTAATTTTCAACACTAATCCTTTATGGGTTCCGGAGTAGCGTGCTAGTCGCCAGAAAAGCGTTTTAACACCCATCAGAGGTAACAGGTTCTATATTAATGAAAAACGTTCTTTCCCCTTCTATCCCGCCGCTATCCTTATCACTCCAAATAACTGACTAATATCCACCACTCCAATTACTTTCATATTTCACCATATTAATTCACCACTAATGCTTTATGGGTTTCCGGAGTAGAGTGCTACTCGCCAAAACAAACGCTTTAACACCCCATCAGGGGTAACAAGCGCTATATAAATACAAACCTTTTTTTCTCCTCTATCCTTCCGAAACCAAATAACTGACTAACCTATCCACCACTTAAAATTACTTTCATATTTCACCATACTAATTCAACACTAATGCTCTGTGGGTCCTGGAGTTGCGTGCTACTTGCTGAAAAAGCGCTTCGACACCTCGTCAGGGGTAGTAAGCGCTAAATAAATGCAATTACAATTACAAAAGTGGCACCCATGACACCCAGCCCTCAGATCATGTTTTACTGGCGAGAGGGCCAAAAAAGGACTGCACTGCTGTTCCCTCGACATGGCAAAAGGAGGCTGCACGAAAGACTGGACCCAAGATGGGTTTGTGAGTTCATTACATGATGAGGTCGCACAGCAACACCATATAATAGACCAAATGTTTCTCACAGGTGGCGTAAGCTCCGATGCCTTCTTGTAGTTCGTTTTTGGCAAGGGCATAAAGGATTTTAATACAAACCACTATCCACTGGGACGGAATCCTCTTCTGGACTTCCTTTCCCGTTTTGTTGCCACTATATATCAGACAAAAAAGTTGGTCATCAGATCTAAAACCCTTAGTTCTGTTCATGAAATAGCTAACCGCCCTATAAGGGTCCTGCTTGCACAGCCTATTATCCTCCCTGGTGTGATGGGGAAGAGGGAAAAACATATGGAACACACCTTTGGCAGGAAGAAGCTATAGTTCTTCAAATCAGTTTGGATAGAAGCAAATGAGGGACTGTCTGAGACATAGCACTTGCAATTAACATATCACTGATCTGATGGCCACGAAAAACACGGACTTTCATGTCAAAAGCCGCAACTGCAAGGTAGGCGTAGGCTGGAACAGATCCTTATTAAGAACATTAAAACCAAACTAAGGTCCTTTTGAGGTGCAATGAAAGGTGATGGAGGAAAAATGCAATAGGGTTTTCAAAAACCTTTCAATTGAGGAGGCGTTTAAAAAAGAAGGTTGATCTGGCAAATAGATAAACGCTGACAGGACTGTAGCATAGTCCTTAACTGTGTCCACTACATAACCTTGCTGGGCCAATGAAAGGAAGCATGCAACATTGCAGAAAGATATGCCTTGTGGGAGAGGGTCAATATTCTCATTTGCATACCAGTAAACAAACTGTTTGCACCATATGTCGTAAACAGACTTTGTGGAGGGGTGATGCGCTGAAAGAATAATATCGACCACATTTGGCGGAAGATGAAATTAACCCAGCTGCCTCTCCTCAATCTCCAGGCATGAAGGGGAATGATCTGGAGATTGTAATGGGAACCCTGCTCCTCCGATTGTGACAAAAGACCAGCTATGAACAGGAGCTGAAGAAGGAGACACAGAGAGAGTCTCAGAAAGTCAGTGTTGGACTAAGTTCAGGCACTTTGGCACAGGGAGAGAGCACAGTCAGCAGCCAGCACACCTTCAGGACTAGAACCTGAGATCCTTCCCAAAACACCAAAATCAAATGCCAAATCTTTCAAATCCACTGAGGAGGAAGTAAGGCTCTGAGAAATGTTATGTCCAGTACTGCCGCTATGAACAGCAGGTGTGGGGAGGGCTTCTGGTGCGACAGGGGGAATTGCTGAAAAAGCCCAAGTTGAACAGCAGGAATGCTGTTGAGGTCAGGTGTATGGCCTTGAGCAGTCAATTGTCTAGGTATGGGAATGCCAAGGTCTGGACTAGTATAGATGTGATGCAACCACTGCCATCAATTTAGCAAAGACCCTGGGTGCCAATTTTAATCCAAATGATCGGTCAGCAAATTAGTAAAGGTCGCGAGATTCTATGTGAAAGTCTTATGCTGTAGAAGCCAAACATAAAGAATGAGCCTTGTGGTTTACCCCACATTAAATCTTTTTAGGGCTGAATCAGCCTTGATGCTGAAAAAACGCCACCCATCGGAGGACATAACCATCAAGCTTGCTCGGACATTCCTCTAGAAGTGCAATCAACACAGCCAGGCATGCCTCAATACCACATAAGACTCCAGGGCCTTAGCCACCAAATACACAGTATTCAGACCTGTTATGAGGAGCTTCTTCGCTGCGTCGTACCCATCCATTACCACCTCCAGAAAGCGATCCTTCAAGTGGTCCAGGATCAGCACCACAATATGCACCATCTCCCACAGCGCACGGGTATATCTGGCCAGTGAGAGGTGGCGTTTATAGCACCAGCAACTCTGCAGAGACCACTTTCTCCCCCATTTTTTCCAGCGTGTTTGATTCTAAGTCAGTGGTTGGGTGGTTAATGGCCTGGGTTTAGATTTTAAGATGGAGACTGCTCCCTGACGCTCTCTGGTAAGGGCTGAGTTGATAGGAACCGTAAGCCTCGTGGTGCCTGCCTGTAGCGGCGCTGAATTAGCCTATTCACTGCTGGTGGTGAAGTGAGCTTATCCCATGCCGCCTTGATAGGTTCCATAATTACCTCGTTGAAGGAGAGCCGTGAGGTAGTTGGAGGATCTTGGTCCAGAGATCTGACTTGGCCTGCACCACTAGAAGGTATAATTTGTTTACCTTTGCAGCTTTCTTGATCACCGCAGTATAAGAACCCACATCCTCAGAAGGGGGTCCCGAGGGGCATTCCATCTCCACCTCCAGAGTGTTTTGCTGGGTCATTCTCTGCAGTAGGGAGCACATTAGCTGCTTCACTGCTATCATCCTCGTCGTGTGGCACTGTCTGTGACATCTGAATGTGGTCGGGATCCATCTCAAAGATGTTGTGTTTCCTCTGCCAGTAGTCCTTGCTGGATAAGGAGGTAGGCTGGATGTCATCCCAGTACCTGGCCTTCTCTACTAGCGTTTGTGCTTGATGTCGTGAGTGAAATCAGGATGGCCTTAGTCTGAGAAATAGGTTCAGGAGGTGGTACAGGCGCCGCTTTCAGTATTAGTGGAGCGGCTACTGGTTGAGCCATGGGTGCTAGTGCCGTTCTGGCAGGGATCTGGGGTGTGGACTGGTATCTGGGCACTACCTACCAGCATGTTCCTTCCAGTCCCAGTCAGAGGATCCGGCAGTGCCATGGGGCCCACAGGTGCACAAAAGAAAACTGATGCGCCATGGAAGCGTGCCATCAATCCCTGCCTAAAGGCAAGGCACTGTGCCAGGGACTCTGAATGTGCTGGGAACGCTACCGGCATCGGGGCCTGGGTTGGCGTCAGATCTTTGACCCGAGGGACGTCCACCAAACCAAGCTCAGGGGATGACTCTGCTGATGTTGGTGAGCGCCAAGAAGACCTACCTCTGGATTGAGAACGGCATCTAGACGTGCAATTGTTCTGCCTGCATCTCTCCTTATGCTTCTTTATTGAATACTCAGAAGACCTGGAAGAGTCAACATACACAACTTCGACCTAGATCTGAAGCATATGTTGCGCCGAACGCATCTCTCATCACGCATGTACATGGCAAATGACTTCTGTAGCTCCTTAATGGCTTTTGAGTGCCTGAGACCTCCCTGGTAACATGACTTGAAGTTGTGCTTCAGCCCTGATGAAAGAAAAAAACAGGAGCAAACCCGTTAACCCAGTTGAGACCGGGTAGATATGATATCAAAAAACAATGTCTCAACTAGAACATCATGAAAAGGGACTATTAAACATGAGAATTAATCAAAAACAACAAAAAGGGGACAAGGGAGACCAAAGAAATATGAAAATTGTTATTTGTAATTAGAGGCACAGTAGGTATGTCCAATTTACAGTAACCATAACAATCATATGTGCACTGGTAGTGAAGTGAAAAAGTGAACGGCGCAGTGACATAAGTGTTTAAAATGACAACGCGGAACGGCGAGAGAACAATTGAATCCAATCAAAAGGGTCGAACAGAAGTCACATAGAAATTTGCACTTATAACAATATTAATCCGGTCTTGATTGGCCCTTTGAAAAGCCGCAATTAGCGTTGGCAGGTCGACGGCGTTTCAACCTCCTTTCGTTGAGGTCATCATCAGGACTATGGCTACGAAGGTTTTTAAAAAAATATACCTCTTTCACAGAAAGAACGGGGATGATTTCTTAATGACAGGGAAGTAACAGGACGATGAGAAAACTTGGGTACGTTGGAGATCACGAGTGAAGACTAAAGAATTATTCAAATTCGCATAGAATGCAGCCTGGAAGCAGTAGCATCTCTGGAGGGGTGACGTGGTCCAGAGTTAGGACTAATTGGATTATCAAGGTGCATCAAGGCATCCAAAATTGCTTGCGTTTCAAAGTTTAAGTCAAGTTCGATAAATGTGGTGCTAAACGGGATTACTCCGAAGATTTGCACGTAGAATCAATCCATACGAGCTCTGCTTCTAACAAACAAACCAAGCCCTGATCATAGCACATTTTGTAGGGGGCTGAAATCGACATCTGCCCATGACAGCAGCGGTAGGGCTTAAACCCTGACTTTTTAGGAGGTGACGTTTCCGTTTTGGTGGCTGCAAAAATATTTAGATCGTTTGTGAAAAATCTCACGGAGAGCGGTGCTGGATCCACGTCGAAGGGCGCGGATAATAGGAAACTGACATCTTGGCGCTGGGATGGTGACATCATGTCTGGGCAGCAACCAACACAGAGACGAGCCGATGCCTCCTACCAGCAGAGGATGGCTATTACAAGACTTCCGGATACAATCTGGTGTCTGGGGATATTCAATAGATGACTCTGCCGGCAGAAGTATCCATCAAAAATGTCTAATGAAAAGCCCAATTTTTTTAATTTCAGATATTCCAGGCATAAACTCGGAGAAACCTCTTTGTCTGCAGATAATGCCACTCTAAACATGAGTTTGTCAGCGGACCGTGACAATGATACTAATACGTTTCACACTATTTGTGGCTAATGTAAAATAATTTTAATGTCATGACAAAAACAACCACTTTAATGCACGGTAGAATTACATTATGATACAACACATCACAATGAAAAGATTAAGGATCATTTGAAGGTGATGTGTTTCCTTGGTTTAAAAACACTGGAGAACAAAAATATTGATTTCAAAAATTCATAAATACCAACAAATCGGGAGAAAGCTTGAGAATGTGAGAGGTAAGTTGGTTATGGGGTTGGGTAAACAATTGGTAAGGAACTCAACAGTGTGATTGGGTGTTAGGACGCAGAAGAGGATACGTACAAAATATAAAGACTGATATGTAAAAAGTGTGAAGGTTAGGGGTAAACACAAACGTACATAGTAAAGGAAGTACAAAAAAGCGATTAGATCTGGCTTTAACACATACAAACAAAGGCATGCAGAAATGCTACTTGCTAACATTGCATACACAAATGCTGTTTGCGAATGTTCAAAAAAAGTAGCACAAATTGATTGCTCTCTGTATAAAATGAATGTAGGAATTAAACAATTGACTGCAGCAAACAGTGGGATGACGGAGTGTACTTCTCTAATATAATGTGTAATCCAATGTAAACACTTCCTAGAAGGTGAAATGATACACTAAACAGTCGACGGAATGATACACTCTGTAATATTGTGGGTGACTAGGCCCACAGTGTGAATGACCACGCAGATACACAGGTGTGGCGTTAGTGGTTAGCCATGAACTAAAACCACGCCCAGAGCCCTGGGCTTTTTATTATCATCCTCACGTGGTTTCGACCTCCGTCGAGCCCACCTACAAAGTCTTATTCTCGGGGGGTGTTTGCTGGCAACTCTTCCCCTATCGTAGCGAGAGGCGTGGGCTGCCCCACCGTCTCTTGCGATACTACATTCCTCCTCAACCAGGAGACAAAATGAAATAACCATAAACATGCACATCCAGTCCTGAAGGTTGGCTACCGGTCGAGTTATAACAAACTGAAACAGTCTTACTTGGGAGTTGTCAGCAACTGCTCACCCTGGCTGCGACCCGACATCCGATCGCCGACTAGCCACTGGTTACGTAGTCTTTGTACCTCTGGGAGAGCTTGGGGCAGGGCCGGAGGTGATAACGGCTTTAACTGCCCCGCAGCTGAAGTCTGGAGGCTGGTCAGCGGGATCGTGGATGAAAGTCCCATTCTGCTCTCCTTCCGACTCCCGGGCTGCTGGTGGTGAAGACCGCAGGTTGGTGGAGCAACCGGTGGGGCTTGGCTGCCCCTGTTCAGTCCTTTTGTTCCTCGGGCTTGCAGGCCTCCCTTGGGGTGTCTCGTCCAGCTCGGGGGTATCCGCTGGGTCGCATTCTTCTGCGGGAGGGACCTTTTTAAAGAATGACACATTGCGGGTAACTATCTCGGAACCCCTCAGAGCAGTCAACATGGTACCCTTGATGGCAATGATAGTCCATGGATGTCGTTCAAACGGTGTCCGGAACTTTCCTCCGGGATGTCGATCATGCACAAATACCTGGTCCCCCACGGCGATGGGGCTCTCTATGGCGTGTCTCCTCTGAGATGCCACTTCGTTGTTGTTTGTTCGCCTAAGGTCTGATAGGTTCAGAGGATTTGCGGTTCTTTCCCATGTAGAGTGATGGGGAATGGTGTCCGTGACTGTTCGGCCAACGCACAGGCGGCTCGGGGATATACCTGTGGTACAGTAGGGAGTGAGCCGGTATTCCCGGAGAAACTGATACACAGCCCGCTCTAGGTTAAGTCCCTCTGACAACGCGATCTGTATGGTTTTGTTCAAAGTTCGCATCAGGTGCTCTACTTCGCCGTTGGCCTGGGGCCACCTAGGCGTAATTTTGCGGTGCTTTATCTGATGGGACGCTAGGTACTCAGCGATTTCCATGCTGGTGAACGGTGGCCCGTTGTCAGTCCGGAGTTCTCTAAACAGTCTGTGAGGGCTATCACCTTTTCGAGTTTAGGGATGACTTCTGCTGCGGACGTGGAGGAAACTAACTCTACCTCTGGGTACCTAGAGAAGTCGTCAACCACTACCAGCATGTGTCGCCCTCCTGGAAGACTGCCGAAATCCGCGCTGACTCTGTCCCATGGGCTGCTTGGGCTTGCTTCGGTGACCACCGGTACTGGTCTGCTTGGGAGGCTCGTGGCGAGGCATGCGGGACAGTGTTGTATGAGTGACTCAATTTGGTGGTCTAGGCCGGGAAACCACACTTTGCTCCGAAGCCGGTTCTTGGACTTGACAATCCCTTGATGCGCTCCATAGGCAAGGAGTGCCGCTTGTCTGGTGAGGCTCGCAGGTAGGACTAAGCGCGGGCCACGCAGGAGACATCCTTCTGCCGACAACTCGTGACGGACTTGGTGTAGCGATCTTAGCGTGGCTTGAGCTGTTGCTGTACGCATGGGCGACGGGTTTTGGAGATGCTGCCAGTCTCCGGAGCCGACTGCTTGTATCGCCATTTGGAGGCAGTCTTCGTCCTGGGTGGCGGTTATGACTTCTTGCAGTGACATCGGGAGGGGTCGGGACCGCTCAACAACCATCCGTACAAAGTCTTCTGTGACAGCTGCTTCCTCGGCCTCGGCAGGGGTGACTGGTCAGGCATTCCTCGACAGAAAATCGACAGGGTTCTGTGTGCCAGGTCGGTATTCTACCTTCAGCTGGAACTCCTGTAGTTGCAGTATCCACTTCTCAATCCGTGGAGGGGGCTGGGACGACGAGCCTTGGAAAAGCGGAATTAGTGGCTTGTGATCAGTGATGACCGTGAACGGGTGGCCGTACAGATAGATGTGGAAATGGCGGCATCCCCATAGAATGGCTATGGCCTCTCTTTCAATTTGTGAGTAGCGCTGTTCAGTAGGCGTTAGAGTTCTACTCGCATAGGTGACTGGCGCCCAGTCACCGCAACCCTGGCGTTGCGCTAAGACGGCACCAAGACCGGTGGGGCTGGCGTCTACGACCAGTTGGGAGTCATGGCGCGGGTCAAAGTACACGAGGGTTGTGTCAGCGGACAACGCGGCCTTGGTCTGCTGGAACGCTTGCTCCTGTGTCGGGCCCCAGGTCCAGTGGGTGGTGGTCTTTGTGAGCTCTTGCAGGGGGCCTGTCAGATCCGAAAGGTTCTTGATGAACCGGCCAAAATATGTGACCATGCCCAGAAAGCTGCGGACTCCGGTTACCGATGAGGGGGCTGGCACTTCTTGAACGTCTCTCACTTTGGCGGGATCAGGCCCAATGCCGCGGTCTGAAAACCGATATCCAAAGAAACTTATGTCTCTGCGTAGGAATTCGCATTTCTCCGTGTGGAGTGTTAGGCCGCAGTCTCTCAGGCGTGCGAACACTGCGTTGAGGCGGGTGATGTGTTCTTCTAGAGAAGGGGCGTGGACTAGGATGTCATCGCTTACATTGAGCACCCCTTCTAGCCCCTGCAGGACAGTTTTGATGATATTTTTGAACACTTCGGCTGCGCTGGAGATCCCGAAGTTGAGGCGTTTGTAGCGCCACAAACCGGCGTGGGTGGAGAAGGTCGTGATCGGACGCGAGTCTGGGTGGAGCGGGACTTGATGATACCCCGACTGGAGGTCCATCTTCGAGAACCACTTTGACCCTGCAAGCTCGCCTATGATGTCATCAATCGTGGGCGTCAGGTGGCATTCCCGGATGATGGCGAGGTCCGGGATTCGCATGTCAATGCATATGCGGACAGCGTCCGGCTGCTTCGACGATGGGGGACACCCCAGGGGTGGGACCTCTCACCTGTTCAATGATTCCGGCCGCTTCCAGCATGCGGAGCTCCGATTCCACTTTCGGTCGGAGGTGAAAGGCAATCCTCCTGTGTCTGAGAGCCACCGGAGCTACCGACTTGTCGATGTGTAGACGAACTGCTTGGCCCTTGAGGCACCCGATCCCGTCGAAGAATGGTGCGAACTCCGATATCAACCTGTCCAGATCATGTGCCTGTACTCCAAAAGCAAAGTGGATGAGGTGCAGTTCTTGGGCTGTGCGATAGCAGAATAGAAATCCTGACCCTTCTCTGGAAACGTAGACCTTGGCCGACTGACGGATGTCGCTGTGCGCAATTTCCGCTTGGAACACTCCGAACATTCGGAGTGCGGTGTGGGTCCCAAACACGTACACTTGGACGTTGGTGTTGCGGAGCGCAGACGGGTTGGGCAACAGTTTGTAGGCACAGATGGCCATGAGGTTGATTGTGGCGCCAGTGTCGATGAGTGTTGTTACTGGGTGCCCTTGCACTTTAACAGTGCACATGGGTGCAGCTTGCGGTGATGACGAGAGGGCATGTAGCATGTGTACCACATGCTCAGTGGCAGCTTTATCATCGTCCATGTCTCTGCTCGAGGAATCACCAGGGACAGGCTCCAGCGCGCGCACTGGTCGAGCTGGGCCTTGCGACCGCCGTAAGGGCCTTGAGTGACAGACCTTGGAGAAGTGATTGACTTTTTCCCCAGAGCTGGGCACGCACCGTTGTGTGGGAGCGGGCCTTCGCACTATCCGCAGAGGTGGATTTTAGGATTTTGTCCGGGTCCTTGGGCCGAGGGTTTTCTGGGTCTCTGCCGTGGGCCTCGTGGATTGGGCTGAATAGCACAGACCGGTTCCTCTTTGCTCGCTGCCGGAGCTTTCCGTTCCATATGGGCCGCCCTGACCTTGGACAGTTCTTTGGAGCGTCCTTGGGTCAGTATGTCCTTCATCGCCATGTTGTGCTCTTCAAGGACGCGTTCGCGCAGTTTTGAGGAGGCGCACCCCTGGATGAATTGTACCTGCACCTCATCGTCCTCATCAGGCAGGGTGCACGTGCTTGCTAACTCCTTGAGTCGAGCGTAGAATGCGTCGACTGATTCTTCTGGGAGCTGTTTCGCTTGGCGGAGAAGGAACCGTTCGTAGTCTGGGTTGGCATACGGCTCGAAGTGCGCAGCGATGGCATCCCGCAACGTGGCGTAGGCCTTCGGGGGTCCAGCTTCATGGACGGTCTTCGCAATTTTATGAATGTCCGCGCCACCCAGGTGAAGGCGCATGGACCGCTATCGTCGCTCTTTAATCTCCGCAGCTTCAAAAAAATGTCTCCAGCCGTTCCACCCACTCCTTCCATCGCGCAGCTTGGGAAGGCAGCGGACCTGTTATGGCGAAGGGCTCCAGGGGCGGGACGGTGGTCATGGTGGCACTGCTGTGGACGACTCCTAGGGCGCAGGAAGGCTATACAGCAGCGTCTGTGGGGCACCAGAGCGTCGACGGCAGGAGGAAAACTATAGAGGTGCCAGGCGGCGGTGTCTCCACTGGTGGCTGACCAGCATAAGGTGGCGGCTGTGGCCTTGATGGGGCGTGCGCACCACAGGCGGCTGGGACCGTCCCACAGCCGAGGGTCGTGTGCTAGAGGCATTCAGCAGTTCCTGTGCCAGAGAGGGGATGGGACCCAGAGGTGAGGCAGCGTGGCACTGTGTGGCACGGATGGGCAGTTGCACTTTGACCAAAGTGATGATATTCGGGCGCTGCGCAAAAAAAACACTACTTAAATGGAAAGTGGGCAGTGAGATAATTTCAACCACAAAAACATATAACTATCTTGGAGCATGGCTTAGCGATACTGGGAAAGCCTCTTTACATTTACAAAAAATTAACTCAAGGGCCTAAGCTATGCGGCAATCAAAAATGCCATCAACAAACATATCCATCAGTTGTCACAAGAAGCAGCCCTAGCAAGCTACACAGTTTGAGGAGGCCTCCCTGTGCTGGTAACATCATATAAGGAGCATAAAATACAGCCCTGTTTGAAGCAAGCAGTGGGAAGGAAGGCTTTAAAAAATATTCAATGGGCCAGGCTAGTGCCCCTTCCAACTAAAGAACTAAACCCTGGATGGAAATCGCTGGCCTCTATATCCGGGTGCAGAATCTGCGATTATAAAAAGGAGGCTCAGCTACATTTAGTCTGCTTCTGCCCCGGCCTGCTACAACTACATCAGAAAGTTGCGAAAACCGATATGTCTCTCTAAAGGGGTTCGGACATGCAATGAAGCGGTAACGGCTCTGTTCGCTTGCACAGCACCAACAGATTTGGCCAAATTTGGGAAATACATGGCTGAGTTGCGTGTTCAGCTCTCCGACAAAGAAGGCCTGTCGACACCTGAAGAGCTTGTACAGTAGCAAAGAAACCAGCAGGAAATAGATCTGCTCTACAATTTTAACATCACCGGCAGTGGTGCCTGGACACAAGATAGCCGATAGAGATGTCATTTCTGCTTCACACTTCAGCCGTCTGATGGCTTCAAGACACGGAATTAGACATATCTTGAAATTGCTGCTAAAATAACTCCTTCTCTTAAGATGAATATGTACTTTTAAACAATTTCATTATGGTATTCGGTTAGAATTTTACTCCTGTTTTTCTATTTATAAATGTAAGAAATATTGCAAATGGTTTTAAGTAATTGTGCAATAAATGTCTTTTCATTCACAAGATAGAATCCTATCATACTTAGGACACCAACAGCACCCCTCACATTACCCCTACCCCTGAAGCTGGAAACACTTAACAAAGGAAAGGGAAGAGGACCAGGTGGCTGCCCAACAGACAACAACTAGAGGGATTACCCACACAACAGGCTGGTGCTGTCAAACCTTCAAGCGGACTAGCTTGGAATCCTCTCCAGGAACAGAACCCAAGTACTACAGTTTACTAGAGCAACTGTAGAATTACTCGACTGACCAAGGCACAGCCTTACTAGCCTGCACCATCAACCCAATAGGAAGAAAATGGTTGAAGTATCAGAGGACAGGGGCAGAAGAAAGGAGAGCCCTGCAAACGACCTGAAATAGCAAAAGCATCCCCTCTAACGAAGATTTTTTTTTCATTTGTTGCAGCTGGTTTATAAAGCACTACAAGTCAGCAAACTTGGCTTCAGTAAGCAGATAACAGTGGTATAGGAATAACTGCAGGATGATATTGGTATCCACTTGCTGATGAAGGTGTTGTAAGGCAGCATTAATCTGGGGTAGGAAGGAGCGATCACAATCCAACAGAACTTCAAGGTTATGAGCATTGGATGCAGGTTGTTGAAAAGGGCTTTGGCCAGGTTTATGGCAAGTAGAGAGGCTTGGTCATCCCTGTTGTCGGATCTGGCCCTCTTTGCAGGGACATCCCCAAACTTGTTTCCTTAACCCTCCTGTTTTCTGAATCCTGTTTTTGTTGGCTTTTATGTTCCTGTATACTTTACCAGTGCAAAAGTGCTAATGCTCACTACTTTAAACATGGTGAAATTGGCTTGCACCCAATTGACACATTTAATTTACTTTTAAGTTCCTAGTAAACAGTAGTGGCTGTCATCAACGGGAAGGTGGCGGGCACTCGCTCAAATAAAAACAATAAAATAAACAGGCGCACATGTGTAAATATAGACTTAACATATATATATATTATTTTTAAAGCTTACCTGACAACAAGACCTCCGGCTCCGGCGAAACGGAGAAGCCGCTCATGCTAGTAGTGTAGTACTACATGTACCCAGGGCTGTAAATTAAATGCTACTAGTGAGCCTGCAGCTCTGATTGTGCCACCCACTTAAGTAGCCCCTTAGAAGCCTGTGTTAGGCCTGCTATTGCAGCCTTTGGGTGCAGTTTTAAAATCCGAGACGGCTCAACTATTGGAATGCAGGAGCGTTGCCTCACTTAAATCACCCCCAAAGATTAAAAGTAAAATGGTAATTCATTGCCATTTTATTTTTCAACCTCTTATCCTGATCAGAGTTTCAGAACGGGGGCCGGTCAGCTGCTAAATGACAACAGCAGGGAGGACAGTGGGCTGATTGTGCACTTTTCAAAGTACTCGTGTCCCTATGGCTAGCCATCTTGTGATGGCCAGCCACAGATGCAGACTTTGAAACCTCTAACCCATCTGTTTTAAGACAGCTGGGTTAGAGTAGGTGTAGGGCTCCAGTGTCCTCCGGAGTGATGAGTGAGGCTGCTCCCTCCAGTCAGGGTACTGCTCTCACAGCATGAGAGCAGAGCCAGGAAGGGTGCCCGCACTCCATCCAGTTCCTGAGAAAAGTTCCAGAGTGGAGCACGGAAAACATCGGTTTGGGTATGTTTCTTTTTTTTAAATAATATTTTTGCACGCGGGCCCGCCCCCTCTCCCACACCACTCCACATAGATGCCAGCCGCCACTGTTTAAACTGCCATTGCGATCTAGCAAAATAAACCTTTTGCCAGGCCTCAATCCTTCTTTTTAATACATATGTCACCCCTAGGTAAGACCCTAAACAGCCCATTGGGCAGGGTGGATTGCATTTCAAAAGGTGGATATGTTCTATTAAGTTTTAAATGTCCTGATAGTGAAACACTCTATGATTCGTTTATCACTATTGTAAGGCCTTCCTCTCCCATAGGACAAAATTGGGTTACCTTATTTGTTTAATAAGTAATAACGCTTGATTCAGAGCAGTTTGGAAAGTCATTTTTGGTGTCTGAGGATTTGTAATTTAAAAGCCTCTTTAATGGTAAACTTCTAGAAAGTTGGCATTTTCTTGTCCTGGCCATTTAGTGCTTGCAGTCTGCTCCTAGGTCACACAACTAGGTGTAGTCGGCAATTGGCCTTTGTGTATTCCTCCCAGAAGTATAGTGGGATTAGGAGTTGGCAGGATGGGTCATCTCTGGCAGGATGGTGCTGCCACCTACCACATTCGCACTTCATAGGCACTGGCTCAGCTCACAAAAAAGGACTTCACACCAGCCTAATATCCCCTAGGCAGATTGGGAGCAGATCAGTGAGGAAGTAAGTTCCAGACACCTTTCCAGGGGAAAAACACCAGAAGCTTCTCCCACTTCAAAGTAGGAACCAGATGTACAAACAGCTCCCTCAGAACCACCTTTCATTACACTCCTGGACCAGTTGATACTACAGAAGAAAGACGCACTGTGGCCCTGCTGCTTGAGGCCTGCCCTACTTGCGGAGTAAGAAGACTGGACTTGCACCCTTTATCTCAAGCTGAAGTGACTCCAATGGTCAGCTGACTGGCCTCCATTTTTGAGCTACAGGGCTATAGCAAGCTCAAGAGTCCTCTCTGCAACTGCCCAGTTCCCCTGCTTCAACTGGACCTGCCAGAGCTCTACTGGCCTCTGCTGGAGTGAGGTCCTGATCTCCAAGAGGTGCCTCTGAGGTCTTGAACCCTAGTTGTGGAATCAATAGAGCTCCCCTGAAAAGAAAAGGAGAAATCCTGAAGTTTTGTGCTCTCTGCAACCACAAATAGTACATGCCAGAATCTTACCGCCTGCCCCAACCACCAACGCCAAGCTCCGGTGAACCTGACTCTCTGCGCTTCAGCGAACGCCAGTGATGACCGGCAACCCGAGCTCTGCACTTCGCGCTACAGCATCGACAGCTCGCAGTCCCTACCAATGTGAATACCAAGCAATGACCGTCTGCGATGTCAACAGGATTTTTGCACTACAGTGATGACCATCAGTGACGCTGTCTGTGCTCCTAGAAGCCTGCTCCACAGCGAACGGAACTCTCTGCGCTGGATTTTAGAAGGTAACTGTTTCAGCAGGCTAACCTGGTCCCTGTATCTGGCCCATGCTCCATCAGGGTCCGCTTGAACTTGTGACTTTCACCTGGTCTCGCATGACCAGATAACCGCAAGTGGCGATTTGGGCTTTTAGGCGCAATGCTTACCTTAAATATTGCATATCTCCAGTTCTAACAATTGGATTTTTGTTGTTTTGGTGTCAAATAATATAATAAAATGTACTCTATTTTTCTAAATTGGTGTGGGATTTTTCTTGTGTTTTCACTTTATTACTGTTTGTGTGCTGCATAAATACTTTACACATTACCTCTAAGTTAAGCCTGACTGCCTTTGTATCAGCTACCAGAGGGTCAAGCACAGGTTAATTTAGTGACTTTTTGCGTTTCATCCTGATAAGGATTGTGGCTGTTGCTTGAGTAGTGTATGACCCCTCTCAACCACCAACTCAGTTTCTCACGCCTGTGATGAGAAACTAAGTTTTTCTCCCCATTGATGCACCGGCATCTTTTCTGTTTCAAAGATGAACACGAAAGTGACAGAGGGATCGCTTGGATTGGTTGCTGGAGTTACCGTCAAGTATGAGGTGGAGTTGAGTGTGGCCACAAACGTGTAGTAGCCAGCTTTGAGATTCAAAGACTTTGGTGAGGGGGGTACAAATAGGTGTTAAAGAGAATTGGGTATACTGCTGAACACAATTCAGATACCCCCTGTGACTGTGGGGACCAGAAATAGAAAGGAGTGCACTCCTGGAACTTGCTGATAAGGATCAAGCAGCACCACCTCCAGGCCCTGAACCCTCCAGAGACCACCACCCTCCTGACCAGCGACTGCAGCAAGAGAGTGGGAAGAACGCTAGAGATCCGATGGAGAGCATCACTAGAGCGACTCTTTGAAACACTCAGGCTTCGGAGCAGAAGCTGTGCAAGGCTGGACAAAGAGCGAAATGTAGTCAGCCAAATATGCCGCCTGGATCCCAGCCAGAAGAGCTTGATAGGACCAGAAGGAAAGCCCTTTGAGGAAGGAGCCCAACATATTTATTTCATTGTTTACCTTATGCTTTGTACAGTGCACTGTTAGCCTCACGGGCATCCTGACAGTGGACCTACAGAACGGTACAGAGGAAGATGGGACCTTTCCATTGATCAACAAAAAAACGTTTTGAAATATTTCCTGAAAGACATATGCTCCAAAGTAAGAAGCAATGAGCAGGGAAGGCCCTGGTTGGTGCAAAAGACAAAGAGCGACCTTCAGCTCTGCTTGTGCAAAGCTAAGGAAGGGCTAATAGGCCACTTGAAGCAGGGAATAGGGCTGGAGAAGGAGGGTAAGGAGTGATACATTTTCATGCGAATAAAGGGCTGCTGCATAAATATCATTATGGCAAATACACAATCTCTGGAATTTGATATGCTTATCAAAGGAAATCCAGTGTAGCTGCTTCAGCTGTTGAGACAGAGGTCTCCAATGGAGCAAACCCAAGTTTAACCTGGCGGCTAGGTTTTGAATGACCTGAACCATTTGAAGTTGGCCCCTATAAAGAGAGAGAGCGCATTGCAGTATTCGAGATGTGAGCCCACGATAGCACTGATAACTGTGAATCGTGAGTATATCAGAAGAAACGGCAATGGCTTTCTCAGACGTTTCAAATGAAACTACAAGGGGATGTAAGTTTAGAGATTTGTGTTGAACAATTCAACTTATGGTAATAAAGTAAACCTAAGTTGCGAAGATTGGCAAAAGGTGTAGTGCAATCATATTGTTCATATGATAAGGCAGAAAAGCATTTACCACTGAATAGAGTAAACCCACCAGCCTAGCTCCCAGATAATCCACTGAGATAAAGGCCGGCAGCACCAAGACCCACAGAAATGAAGGAGGTGGAACAAATCTTTGCCTTCCATTCCCACAGAATAACACCGTGGTTGTGCAGGGGCACCCAGAGCAACATGCCACCAGGGCAAGAGCCAATGGGTGATGAAAAATCCATGAGGTGACTCATCCAGGACATCAGCCCAGGCAAGCAGCCTCTGCAAGTCTCTGGCACCAACCCCCCTCTCTTATCTTCAGACCAGTGAGGGAAGACCCTGCATCCTGCACAAGGGTAACATCACACCACTTGGAGAAAGCTAGAGGTTACTACAAAATCAAGATATCAGCAGCCTACACCATCACACAGCAGCATCTCCAACCTATTCTGCTTGGCCAAACCAGCTGCCTGTGTGGGGAGGAGAATGGAGGAACCAAAGGAGAATCAGGCGGACGGAGAAGTCAGGGGACGCATACTTTCTGGGTGATGGAAGTGCTGCTTGAATCAAGCCTCAGGAAGCCCAAGACCTGGCGAAAAATGGTGCACACGTCTACAGAGAACCTACAAGACGAAGACTCAGTGGAACTGCTGCAAACCCTGTCACAAGCCCAGTCGTCCTTTTTTTAAGTCTTCTAAGTCAACAGGTAGTGCACACAAGAGAATTCTCTAGAGGCAATCAATGCTGCATACAGGTGAAAAGAAAGACTCAATTGAGCCCATGGCATAATGTTTGCAAAATAAGAAGATTAAAATGTAAATAGCCTAATAAAACCCATGGCCACACTACCTTTCAGAATCCTTCTATCGATATTGATATGTAGATAACTGTTCCAAGTTAAAATAACCCTTCTTGTGACCCAGAGATAGAAAGTAGAAATACAAACAGTGTTTATCTTTGGCTACATTTTGCTTGATTTGGGTGCTCTTTCAAGTGCTTCTAGAGGCTGAATTTTCTCTCTTTTTCTTCTCACTCAATGTTCCCTGCAGGTGGTGGCAATACCTTCCGTCTGTTAAAAGCTCTCTATGACAATGGTCTCATCACCGAGATAAGAAAGAGAGTCTTAGAGGTAGGCTAACAAGAGCATGTTGCTTCATTTGCATTTGAATTCTCGGGATTTAAGATAATTGAAGGATTATGCATTTTGAACCAGTGGGTCCTCTGATCTGGTTCTTAAGTTAATGTTTATTAAGCATTGATTTATAACAATGCATAGTTGTGAGTGACCAGTGATGGAGCTAGGGTGCTACAGCATATAACTTCCAGGATTTTATTTCTTCAGGATGGCACGCCTTACATTGGGTCGAGCGCTGGCACAAACGTGGCGACTATCAGTATTAACACAACTAACGACATGCCAATTGTCTACCCACCTTCGTTAAGTGCCCTAGAATTGGTCCCGTTCAACATTAACCCCCATTTCTTGGATCCAGACGTGAACAGCAAACACATGGGTGTAAGTATGAGGCCCTTATTCATGGTAAAGGAAATGAAGCTTTATTTCAATGTAAACCCTCCTGGCAGGCAGCAGCTCCGGTCTTTACCTAGTGTCAACCTCTACTCACCTGCCAGGTTCAAGTACATTTAAGTGATGCTGCATAACCTTCATAAAGCACACTTCCCCATTTTATTAAACAAAGTAACCTACATACAAGGTGTAAGGATGGATTACACTCTTTGAACTTAAACACACATTTTCCTGCCATGACCCCTCTTATGGCCTTCTGCTTTTAGCTCACTGGTATCGCTCTATTGCACTATATTCCCACTCATGAACTTATTGTCACCCTCCTCACCACCTTTATTTCACTCACCTTATCCTCGCCCCCTCTTTTGCCCATTCATGCCTTCAACACTCTTCCTTTGTTTGATATTGATCCACTGTTAAAATCAAGATCTTCTCACAACAAAGAGGTGTGATGAAGGGTTTATTCAAGAAACACAGAGGAACAGCATCAACGGTCCGCTCTCTCCCTCAGCTCCCAACACAAATCCATCCCAGCACTCAACATTCCATGACATATTAGGATTCTACATATAACATTCTTATCTAGATTACAACTCATCCTCCTTACATGGAAAAAAATAATATATAAAAAGAACTAGATATAAAAAACACAGAGTTAACAACAACACAATTTTACAGCAATAAAATCAGAATAATCGAGAATCTAATATAACAAAATTACAACTTATACTCTACTTCCACTAAAGGAAACTCTGCAATAACATATCAACTAATGCAATACATAATCCTCAAATTTCCCTGGACGAAATCTGCGTCTCAGAGGGTATCTTCTAGGATATAATTCCTCTTGCAAAACACCCCCATCTTCAAGATTCCTACTGTGAGATTGAACACCAACCTCACAATTACCATTGCCCAGATGAACATTAGGAGATTTCCCAAGATACTTCACCAACCTTGACATACTCCACACAGAACCAGAATCAACCCTCACCACATTCTTCCTGATAGCAACGATTGTGAAAATACCAATGAAAGAGGACCTCCCCATCAAAGTATGTTTTGGATTCCTCACCAAGACCTTGTCCTCTATATTCCACTTTTTGTCTCTTGCTCTCATTCTAGAGTCATAGTCTGCCTTATACTTATGCTGATAGCTGATATTCTGAAATTCTTTCTCGACACACATCCTTGCTCACTGCAGGACCAGCAAACACCGGCAACCAAGAAGGATTGAGTTTTGACGTTGCCTTCCTACCTCTCAAAGCCTCAAATGGTGAGATCTGAGTGATTGCATTAGGTGTAGTGCGATGTGCCCACCACGTATCTCTCAAAACCTCACTGAATGAAACCCTAGAGCTAAGTGCCCATTGGCACAATCCTTCACAACACGATTCATTCTCTCAGATAACCCATTAGCCTGTGGGGAATACAACGCTGTCTTCTGATGTACTATACTGTAGTCTCTGAGAAACTCCACCATTTCATGGGACACAAATTGCACACCATTATCCGTTACTAGAAACTTTGGTATCCCTTCAGAAACAAAAACATCCTTGAGGAACTCAATAACAATTCTAGTATTTACAGAGGAACAGCATCAACGGTCCGCTCTCTCCCTCAGCTCCCAACACAAATCCATCCCAGCACTCAACATTCCATGACATATTAGGATTCTACCTATAACATTCTTATCTAGATTACAACATCCACCCCAAGATATCTATTGGATGTCCTCCAGTTTTCTTCCAAACCTTCTTTCAGTCTCCCCACATCTATCTCATGTATAGGTCCTGCCTTTCTTGCATTCATTTGCAAAGACTGTATGCTGATTCAGAATGCTGTGCCATCTTGTAAGTCTACAACATCTCTTCCAACACATCCATGCAAGGCATTCTGCTCACATTTGCCTATTCTAAACTCTCTTAAGTCTTCCAGATGTACAAAGCAAGGCCCTCGGAGTAAATATGATGCTTCGTGAAGGATGACTGATTCCTCGAATGGAAATGGAGGCTTTATTCCAAATTAGAACATTGGAATGTTGGTAGCTCCATTGAAAACAATGGAGTGCTCCGGGCTTATAATGGCTGGTATAAGCCCGGAACTCCAATGTGTCTTTGTTCACAGCTCTGGCTGTGAACAAAGGCTTCAGGGAGCCTGAGGGGATTACAATCCCCTCTCGCTCCCTGAAGGCTTTGTTTTATTTGTTAGAACATTCTGCCCTCTAGTGGCAGAATGTTCTAATAGCCTTATAGCCCTTCGTAGCAGGGCTATACCGGCTTTTAAAGTCCCTCTGCTTTGTTAAAGTCCCTCGCCTTCGGCTCGGGCCTTTAACTCTGCAGCGGGCCTTTAATAGCCGGTATAGCCCGCTACGGCGGGCTATAAGGCTATAGTAAACCCTCCGGATAGGCAATAACTCCATTCTTGACGAAGTTGTCACTGCTACATATCTTCAAGTACCAAATAAATATAAATATTCCATACATTGTACTGCTGCAGCCTCAGCTCTTATATTGCTCCTCTAGCATTGGGTGCATTTTAGAGTGTACCACTGATTAGAAGAGGTGTGAAAAGGAGATATTTCTCATATTTCTTAGACCTTTATACTCAGCTGTCAATGCCCATCATTGCACGCTTTGCAACAAACTCCTGCCACACACAGTTCATGACCCCTCCTGCCCAACCACTCTAACTTCTCACCCCCTCCTCTCCTGGGCCCAACCCTTTCCCTCCTACAAGGCCTAATCTTGCATACCCCTCTCCACATCCCCCCACATTGCACCTCAGTTTGCCGCAGTGGCCTCAGTGTAGCTCCTGTTTTCCCATGATGATACATTTGAATGCCTCATCCCCCCGAATTAGTCTTTATTTGTTGCATTGTTGATCTTTGTGTCCCTTCTACCACAGGAGACTCGAGAGCAGCGGATCACTCAGTACCACGAGGAACTCGACACCCCTCCTGTCCTGGTGAGCGCCTGCATCCCTGACAGACATCTTTTAGTGGCGGGGTTTTTCGTTGGTAGGATGCTGTTTGGGTGGTGGAGAAAACATCAGAGAAAAATAGTGTAAGATAATAAAAGCCAGGGATATCGGTAAGCAGCTACCTTAATAAAATTATTTCTGCTAGTTCTTTTAAACGTACCAGATAAAATTGGCCAATGGGGAAGAAACTGAAGAACTGATGATGCATACTACTGTCCTTGCAAAAAATGGAAGAACTGTTTGCCGGAATTTTCTCTCCTTCTTACTATACAACTTAATCAGTGGGAGATGTGCAATATTCCACATATATATCTGACACACAATACTACCTACTGATTGACCGGATTTTTTTTAATGTAAAGTTTATAACAAACATCTAATCTCCCAACAGACTTGAAATTTATTTTAGTGACCATAGAAGGATGAAGGTCACAATATACTCCATCGGAATTCAACCCTATAGGCCACATGCGTCACACAAAGCACTGTAGAAGAGGGATTACTGCACTCCAGCATCCCAGGAGACTCCAAGACCCCCCTCGCCACCGTGCCGTCTTCCCCTCAGATTGCATTCTGAGTGCAGTGCTAGTGACTACGACTTCCAGTATACAAAATGTAAGTGTAGGAAGCACGCAGGTCTAATCAATGCCTGCGGCTCCTCCCATGCTCAACTGGACAGCATCACATGGGAGCACCATGTCACCCATCTATATAAAACCAAGACAGCAATACCAGAATCAACTCTGGTTCTTTCTAGAGAACGTCCGGTGATAAGGCACCTATCAAACGCTCCGCCCCCCTCAAGCTTTACTAAGATCATGCCCTTAGCAATTGAGAAGATTATTACACAAGGAAAAATCAATAGAGCCCCTGGGCCCAATGGCCAACCCACTGCAATCTGTACATCTGAGCTACATATCTGCATTGAGTAGCATCTTAAACAATGTTCTACTAACTAGTGTGGTACGGTACCGCCATCATGGCTGGGGGCATATATAGATTCCATCCACAAAAAAGGGAGTAGGGGTGACCCAGAGAACTACAGACGGATATCCCTGGTTGACGTGGATGCTAAATTCTTTGTTTCGTTGAATTTGAAGGATGTACATGAATGGGCTACATGGACGAATATAAGTCCCTGATTCCAGACAGGGTTCTGAAAAAATATCTGAACCGTCGATAACATTGTGCCATTCGCTTTCCTAGTCCATAAGACCATTACTAATAAAAAATCTATATATGCATGTTTTATTGACTACAAAAATTCATTTGACATTGTCAGTAGGGCCAGGTTATGGTGGAAGTAACTATGGTCTCCCCATAAAAATATTAAATCCCATCATTGCTTCATATTATAAAAACTGGGTTCAGTCAAACTCAACAACAAAGACACTTTGTCTTAGAGAATGTACATTGATAAAGGGCTAAGACAGGGCTATGTTTTGGGCCCAATTCTTTTCAGCGTATTCATCAGCGGCATTGACACCGCTTTGAAAATCAGATACCCTGCGTATGATGCAATGCGCAGATGACACAGTACTGTTGGACGTTTCTGCAATCGATCTCCAATCCTCTCAACAACTTCTTCCCCTACTGCAAGAGCAACGAACTAGAAATAAGTCCAGGGACAACACAAATTGTCACGTTTACTAGGATCCGCAAGCGGCATCACTGGTCAGGGACACCAGGAAAGCATATAATGAACACAACTAACTCAGAGATACCTTGGCATTGAATCTCAATCTTCGAGCGCACCTAGCACTCACATGGATGCCCTGAGAAAACGGGTCTGGACTTTGCAAAATAGCGAACAACATCACAGGCCCTTACCTCTTGCCATGATTGCATGTTATTAAAACCAACGTTCTGCCTTCATTAAGCCATGGTCTTGAAGCATTCCCAGAAAAATACGGGGACTGCTTGAATAAGAATCAAACTAGACTCCTTCGCCAAATATTCAGGCTCCCGAATTCTACGAGGGGAACCCCAGATATGACTAGAATTTGCCATTTTAGAACAAACATTGACACAGAAGGCTGCCTTATTGAAATTCTGGTTTAGATTAAAGAAGGCCGGAGGGGGGATGCTAAATTTCATCTGGGCACAGATCTGTTAAATCCACCTGCATCTCCCTGGTGGGTGGAGGTGGAAACGTTTTCCGAAGAGCTCGAATTGAACCATCTGTTGGATCTGAATTTATCGTATGGGGCCTTTAAGATCTTTTTAGGAAAGTCTGTAGAAAGGTTGTCAGCAAATAAAGACCTTCTGACCCTCCAATCAAATACTCATAATCGATATGCATCTGTAACCTATACCAAGTTGAAACCCCAACCTTCTGTCACTGCCCTTGTCACGGAATTACAAACTAAGGTTTTTAGGACTGCGGATGGACCTTTGTCAATGCAGTGCTCATAGTTGGAAGCACCCGCAAGTTAATGGCTGTTGTCACTTCTGCTCTTGTCCGAAAGTAACTCTGGCCTCTGTACTGTGTGCCTGTCCCAGCTTTGAGTGGTAAAGACATTACTGGCTGGAGCTCATATCTGAAGATGCCGCTCAGCCAGGGGGCGATTAATCGCTGCTCCCAGGGCAAGGACTGCAGACTTATCGCCCACTTTGTGAAGTTTGTGGACACTGCAGCTATGAGTTTAGACCGACAGACAGCCCTGGATGAAACAACTTGTCTACTATAAGTATTAATCTGTATTTATGCACCAGACACTTTATATCTGGATCTCAGTGTACCCACCGTCTTTTTTTTTGTTGAACGTTCTTTTTATTGGCATTTATGAAGATAAGCATACATACACCACATTCCGTGGAAATGAGCATGTTACATGAGTAACGAATTACACCATTTGCGATGTAGAAAGCATGTTTTTGTCTTGTTCTGTGTAGATGCGGTCTGTACTGTAGCAGTTCCTTGCCAGTAAAGTAAAAACTGGGGAGGAGAGCCAAACTGGGGAGTGCCATGAAGTTCTGAATGATGTGACCAAGGCTATGTCCGGAGCCCGCCCTTGACCATTCTACAGTATTGCTGCCTCCCACCGAGGGGGGGATGAACGTGTGCGCAATCCGGTGTGAGGAGCCGATGGGTGCGTCAGGGGAGCAGGGAGGAACCCAACTGGCTTAAGGGTGGTGTGGGGGGACAATGGGGGATATCCCCCGTCATGGGGACCTGCATCGTGTGAGGCGCCACGGTGTCGGAGGTATGCATGTCGGTGACCGGGGCATCCGGGGCCTGGGACTGTCTGAATTGATGTAGTAGGAGCGCCCATTCTAGAGAGATTGGGGTTTTTCGGGTACCTTTGGCCTCCTCCTCCCGTATTGCGTCCTCCTCGGCTGCAGCCCATTTAAGAACCGCCCCTACCCAAGCCGCGAGCGGGGGACCGGTAGGGGATCGCCAGTGCATGGCTATACAGCGTTTGGCCAGTAGGTGGGCTAGGAAGACGAAGCGCATCGGCACCTTGTGTCGCTTCCTCCGCCCCAGTATACCCAGCGCGCATCCCTCCCAGGTAGTCAAGTGGGTCAGCCCAGTAAGATCTCCGAGTGTCGAGTGGATAGATGACCAATAGTTCTGTATGTCCGGGCAGGTCCAGAACATGTGGAAAAAGGCAGCATCCCCTGCTTGACAACGAGGGCAAAGGAAGGTAGTGTCGGGATAGAAGCGTTGAAGGCGCGCTGGGGTCAGGTAAGCCCTATGTAGGATGTGAAACTGAATATTCTTAAAGCGGGCATTCCTGGATACTTTTTTGGGGAATTCTAACGCCCTGTCCCATTCGCTGTCATGAAAGGGTCGTCCCGCTTCCTCCTCCCAGAGGGCTCGGAGAGGCACCAGCAGTGGGGGTTTTAGGTCTCGGATTGATTTGTACAACCATGTAATGAGGTGTCGACCCTGTCCCATTCGTAAAATTGTGTGGAGGACTGGATGTGTGGGAGGCTCCCCCCGCGTAAGATCTGCATATGGTCGAAAATGGCTGAGGAGTTGATGTTGAAGCAGGAATTGGCCTGGGGGTAAATCGTATACTTCCATGAGTTGCCGGTAAGGCCGGAGCTGTCCCTCGTCAAACAGCAATTCTGCTTCGACGATGTCCCTAGACGTCCACTCCCGGAGCATGGTGGATGTGAATAATCCGTCGTTTCGGGGCCAACCGACTAGTGGTAATGATGGCGTGTATGGAGGGCAGCGCGGTGTCATGCGGTGTATGCGTTGAATACATTTCCGGGCGATGTTTACCTGCAGGGGGTAGGTTCGTGTGGGGCGGGAGCCCGGTAGAAGCAGACGGCGCAATTCGGGCGTGGGCATATATCCTGTGGCCGTGCATGTCTCGAGTGTATATCGCTCCGCCGTCCAGTATGAGAGCCACTGGAGCTGCGACGCCAGGAAGTAGGCTTCGAATGAGGGCGCCCCGAGCCCCCCTTGCGTCGTGGGCAGCTTTAGCTTGGCCAGTGCGATTCTGTGCCGCCCCTGTCCCCATATTAGGGAGCTGAGAAGCGTGTCTAACTCAAAGCCGCGGGACCAGTATCATCTTCGCCAGGGCTACCCCGCCGATCGGGGCCAACGGCAGGCTCCGCCAGAACCCGATGGAGGATCGTATCCCTGCTAGTGCCCTACGATGGTTACCCTCGAACATGTCAACTGGGGAATTATATAATCGAATCCCGAGGTATCGGGGACCTTCTGTCGCCCAATGTAGTTTCCGGTCGCCAATCCAGACCTCCCGGGAAGGGGCATCCGGGTGGAGGGGGTAGATCATCGACTTGTCCCAATTCACTCTCAGTCCCGAGGCCTCCGCAAACTCCGCTAGAGCGATCTCAAGCAGGGTGAGATCCGCTGTCACATCTCGTATATATATGAGGAGATCATCCGCATACATGGATACGCAGTGTGTAACTTCCGCTAGTGGGATACCCCAGGTTTGCCCATCCCTACGAAGCCGGATGGCTAAGGGTTCAACCGCCAGCGCGAATAATAATGGCGAAAGGGGGCACCCTTGTCGCGTGCCCCTGTGTATTGTGAAGTCCGGGAAGATATAGTGGCCGAGGCGGACCCGGGACGTAAGGTTGGTGTAGAGCAGGCGAGTGTAGGCTATGAGTGTGGGGCCGAGGCCCGCCCGTCTCAGGACAGCGAAGAGGAATTGCCACGTTAGAGTGTCGAACGCCTTTTCAAGGTCCAGGATCAGACCTGCCGCGTGAGGAAATCGGTCACCAATCTGATCCTGGATATGAAAGAGGCGCCTGATATTATGAGAGGTATTTCTTCCCGGAAGGAAGCCGCATTGGTCCGGGTGTACTAACGGGCGTATAATTTGTGAGTATCTGTCCGCCAAAATTTTCCCCAGAATTTTGCAGTCGGCTGTGAGTAGTGTGATGGGACGATAGGAGGCTAGGAGTTGAGGGTCCCGGTCGGGTTTCGGGAATGTCACGATCACCGACGCTCTCATAGAGCCAGGTAGTTCGCCGAGTTTTAGCGCCGTGTCTAATACTGCTGATAGACGAGGGGTCAATAGTGGAGCAAAAGTGGCGTAATATTCAAGTGGGAGCCCGTCAAGGCCAGGGGCCTTGCCGCGGGCCAGTGCTCGTACCGCGCTTGTAATCTCAGTTGTTTTTATCTTTGCGTCTAGTCCCTTCCGGTCCTCGGCGGAGATCCGGGGAAGGGGGAGAGGGTCTAGGAAATGGTCGATGGCTCCGGGATCAAGAGACGAGGGAACAGTGTAGACCGCCGAGTAATGTTGATAGAACGCCTGAAGGATCTCGTCCTGGGATTGTACCAGGGTGCCCTGGGGATCTATAATTGCGGTAATAGGCCGGACTTCAGTATCCTGCTTAGCGAGCCATGCCAGGAGTGTACCCGACTTGTCACGGTCCTTGTGCATTCGGGTTGCATATGCCCGAAAATTATGTCGACGGAGGTCCACGCACGCCGCTTGATACTCTGATTTGGCGTGGGCGAACTGAGCTACCGTCACTGCTGATTGGTCTGCGGCCTTAGTGGCCGTCGCCAGGCGCTGCTCCGCCGTCTCTAGGGCTCGCTCCAAAATGTGTCGCACTCCGGTTCTGTACCGAATGCATTCTCCACGGGCCACTACCTTGAAGCTATCCCACTCGACCAGGGCTGACGACGCGGTCCCCGTGTTATGCGTAAAGTAGTCTTGGATGCTACGTTGGTGGTCATGTGTGAAGGTCTGGTCCGCGAGACAGTCCCGCGACAGTCGCCACGTGGGGACAGGAGGATGCGGGGGCCGCCACTCGAGGCCGAGAATGTGTGCTGCAGTGCACAAGAATCGGTCAAGCCGGACTCGTAGGTTATGAGGAATGGAGGGGAAGGAGTAAATACGGGACTGGGGATGGTGGAGCCTCCATGCATCCGCGAGGGACCAGTGTGCGACCCATGCTTTAAATCGGTCTATTTGTCTGTATGTGGGGGAATGTGGGAGTGGGGGATGTGAGCGGTCCAGCCCCGGGTCCAGGATACAGTTGTAGTCCCCGCCTAGTAGCCAGGGTATATGCGTGAATTGGGCCAGAGAGATTGTGAGTCGGTCCCAGAATTTATCCTGATCAACATTTGGAGCATATATGCTTCCTAAGAGGATAGCCCTCCCATCTAAGAGACCCTCTAGTAGAACGTATCTGCCTTCGTCATCCACTACCCGTCTAAGTTCCCGAAAAGGGGTTCCTGGGCGGATCCATATCAGTGCTCCCCGGGCAAACGAGGAGTAGGTCGTGGCGCAGATGAGTCCGCGCCATTTTACTCGTAGTTTGCCGACTTCGGTGGAATTAAGGTGGGTTTCTTGTAAGCAGAGGATAGATGCCTTCTGTCGTTTCGCATAAGCGTATACCGCATAGCGCTTACGTGTGTAGGCCACGTGTGTTGAGTGTAAGTACATTAATGTCTGCGTTGGTCATCAGTCGTGTCATAGATGGTCGATTCTGTGTGGGGGCTGGGTGAGGTGCCCATTAGAGAAGTCGTGTTGTGGACCCTCAGGGATGCGCTGCGTTTGAGGGGGGCCGGCGAGCTGGAAGCCTGGAAGAACTGATGTGCTGTGGTGTGAAACTCCATGGCAGGGTGGGACGTATGTGAACCGAGGATTAGACAACGTGTGGGGGTGCGGGAAACTGTCCCAATACATAGGACTCATCGTGTGGGTAACGATGTGTCCAAACTTCCTCCCGTAACACTGGGGGGGGAGAACTGCTTTATATAATAGGGGGTGACGATATGCTATTGCGAGGCGGCACGCTGAGTGGGCATGTAGTAGAATCAGTATGTGTCCGGAGCAGGGTGACAGTCCCTGTGAGCGAGATATTATGGGTGCTAGGTATGCGTTACAGATAAGGATACCAAGTAATAGTCCGTGTGCCTGAGTTGCCTCAGGGCAAAGTAGGAGATGGCAGTCCATCCAATAGTCCGTCCGCGGTTTGCGGAGTGGCGTGGGGGGGCGCCGCCTGACCTGCCCCCGAGGCGGTGCTGTCGCTGTCGTTTTCACCTTCTGAGGAGAACAGGTGCGGAGGTCGATCTATAGAGTCTGAGGGCTGTGTGGTGCGTAGATCAATCACTGCTTGTAGAGCTTCCGTCTTTCTCGCATAATCTGTTCGAGATCCGGCGAGTCGTGCGAGCCGTGCGTTGGTCTGGATTCGATATTACGGAGCTTCTTGGGCCGCTTCCGGGCACTGAAAGTCTTAAGGAGGGAGCCCCTTTGGGGATGAGAGGCGGATGACCGCGGGCAATGCTGATCTGCCCAGTCTTGCGCGGCCTCCACGGAGGTGAAGAAGAGGGAGGACTCTGAGGCGGGCCGGGAAGAGCAATGCATATTGAATCTTATTGTCCCGTAGTCTCCGCATTACGTCCAGGAAGGAGGATCTCTGCTGTTGTACCGCGCGGGCGTAGTCCGGGAAGATCATGATGTGGTTGTTTTCCACTCGTAACGGCGCAGCCAGTCGCGCCGCACGAAGCACCGCGTCTCGATCTCGGAAGTGTAGGAATTTGGCGAGGAATGGTCGAGGGGCCGCACCGGGCGGGGGTCTTCGGGCCGGCACTCGGTGCGCCCGCTCTATGGAGAAGAATGGTGTGCGGTCAGATGACGGGGTGAAGGACTTCAGCCACGTGTCCATGTATTTTATGGGGTCGGCACCTTCGACTCCCTCCGGCAGCCCTAGCACTCGGATGTTACAGCGTCTTGAGCGGCCCTCCAAATCCTGTGCGCGCTCCTCCACCGCGGCTAGGCGAGTGAGGACCCCTTGGAGCGTCTGCTGTTGCTCTTTGAGCACGGGCTGTATGTCCTCAAGCGTCCGTTCCTCCGTATGCACCCGGTCCGCCAGCTTACGATGGTCATCGCGGAGGAGATTGACGTCTGTTGCCAGGGTACACAGGCGTTCTTCCATAGACAGACGGGACAGTTCAATGGCGGCGAGGACTTTATCCAACTTGTCCGAGATTGATAGATCTGTGGAGGGCATCGCGTTGGGAGACCAAGTCGAGGTCCGAGGCATGTTCTCCGGGGCCGTCTCCGGGATCGCCTGATGCTGCGCGGGTTTTGACTTCCCCATCGTGACTCCCCGTGGTTTGGAGGGGACGGTATCGTCGGCTAGGTTGCCGGAGCCCCCAGTGATGCCAGGAAGGGCGGAAGGCACTGCCGCGTCGTCCCTCGAGCGGAGTTGTACAGGTGAGTAGCAGTCCAAGCCAGTCTACTGAAGCTCCCCCCGCGGGCCAGGCACAGGAATCGGCTACCCCAGCCACCAGACACCACCAGCAAGGCGCTCCCAACTCCAGGTCACCCCCACTGAGACTCCACTGGTGGCCGACGCGATGGAAGAGGCCCTGCAGTGGCCCCCAGGCCGAGGGGGGGGAACCCAAGGGCCGTCCTTGCAGCCTCCGTGCAGGCCTACCTCTCTCTCAGGGTCCACAGCCGAGGCGAGGTCATCACAATCCCGCGGCACCTCTAGTTCCGGGTCCCGAAGTGGGCGGCGGGGGGGCCCGGGCCACAGCGCCCCCCCCAGAGCAGCCGCCACCCGCGTGCCCCAGCGGCCCCGGCAGGCCCCGTCAGGTCTCAAGACCCCCCCGGGCACCAGGGGGAGTCCCAGGCTGCTCGTAGCGGGAGGGCAGCCGATCCGTCAGTCAAAGGTACAGCAGCCCCCTCGGATATCTCCAGAAAGGCCGTCGCCTCGGTGGTCACGGGGATCAAGGCCTCGTTGGCCGCACCGGGAACGAGGTCGTTGTCTCTTAGGCGGCCATGTTAGGGTCAGGCGAGCTCCGTTCGGGCAGGTTGGAGGGCCTCCAGGTCCCGCCACCCCCAACAAAGCCTGTCGCCCCTCAGCCCTCTCCAGAGTCAGTCACTGTGGGCACCTGGGGTGAGCAAGGGGGATCTCGGGGCTCACCTCCGGGTCACGGCGGGCTCAGCGCGTCCGAGATGGCTGGTGCGCCCGGGCCGGCGCAGCTCCTCCGTTCTCCGAGGTCCCGCGTCTCTCTTCGTGGGTCCGTTCCTCGTACACACCCCCCGGGCGCCAATGCCAACGGGGCGGAATGCGCCGCTAGTTTTCGCCACCTCCCGTTACTCCGTCTCCCGCACCGGGTAGAAGAGCTCCGGCGCCATTTTGACAGTTGGGTTGCGGTGTTGGCGGCAGCAGTCCGACAAAATCCCGCTCTAAGGGCTAGGAATGAGCCCCGACAGCCGCCGGCATCCCTCCGCGATGCGGTCACCTTCCGACGCCCCCGCACCAATTAGCACTCACTGCGACGCTCCATAAAGCTGCCGAGAGGCGCCCAGCCGCGGAGCCTCAGCAAAGCCGGACCGCCATCGTGGCTTGCTTAGCCACGCCCCGTGTACCCACCGTCTTTGAGGTGAATTGGTGTGGTTACCTGCCATAAACACTTATACAAGAGCATTGGTGCTCTATAGCTTATTAAGAATTGGTTGATTTTATTTCACTTTTTATTAGGTTTGAACAGTGATTTTCAGTCACATAGAATTGTCTACTTCAAACGGCGAAACAGTCATTAGGCACTTTAAATCCGCATTTGTTTTACACTACATTTTGATATATCATGGTAAAATGTGGTAAATCTAAGTACTACCTCAGGTATTGAGAAATGTCTGTTTTAAATTATTTGAATAGTTTTAATTAACCATCAAATAAAGACCTTATAGGCTTGCGGTACCTATAGAGCACAGTGCCAATGCCCTTCTGCTTAATTTGTTCAGATGGTTTGTATTCCAAGGGTGACCAAAGCACAAAAGATCTCATGGGCTTCTCTTCCCTTGGGGTACACTGCTTTACTTCAGCACATGCATGGATGCTATGGGTGGAGTGCAAGGTATATAACAATGCTTGAAATGTATCTTGTGTTTTAGGGGCTGCGTGAAGGATCACTACTTTTAGTGGAAGGTGATAAAGCCACGCTGCTTGGAGCCACTGGGGCCCGTATGTTTATGAGGTAATGTCATAAATAAATGGTTTATTGATTCAGGGTATGTGCGAGGCCCACGCCTAGGCAATGGATCAACAAACACCAAGAAATGGAAATATAAGCAGCGGAACAGGGTGCAGAAGATTTTTATGTGACGTGATCTTCAGGGCCTTGTAGAAGGAGGGAAAGTGTAGGTCTCAGGAGGATGTCGTCGGCTAAAAAGTTGCAGACTTGCGGAGACACCAAGACTGTGAAGATGGTTAATGCACTCTAGTCTTCTTTTAAGAGGGGAGTCATTAAATCTTTTGTAAAGTGCACCAGCTTTGGAGTGGTCGGATGGTTACTCATACACATAGTCAGATGGGTTCTTGTACATTAATACATGGGCAGCCATACACACTGGCTTCTCCAAATAATCAATCAACTTCCTTAAAATAGCAATTCATTCGAAGGCTTGTCTCAAAGAGGGAGTGAAGAAAACATGCAATAATGTGATCCCATTGGATCCATAAAGCTCCTTCAAACTTTATTGGGACACTTACACATCCGTTTCCTTACAGTAACCCTCCTCTGTACAGGAAAAAGTCACCATCATAGGAAGAACATGCAGCAAAGCTCAAATACGCCTTTTCTTAACCAACTCCATTTCCTCTTACTCATTGACTTTATCGTTGTCTTTGACCATGTACAACGCTGCACTACCTTTGGGCTAGGCTTGCGCTATAGAAATACCATATACATACATATTTATGACCCTCGAACAGGCATACACTTCCACATACGCTAAGACAAATAATTATTCTGTTGACGCGGTTTTGTCATGGTAATGTGTGCAATGTAAGTTAAGCAACAATTACTGATGTTGATTGATGTATGCCTTGTATGAAAGAGGCAAAATCCAATAAAAAGGTTTATCCCCCCCAACCCCCCAAAAAAGCATACATATTTATGTATGAGTAACTTAATGCTTCTGAGTGACCGAAATTGGAATCTGGCCATATGAGTTTGGAAATATGGGATCATATGGTCAGCTGAGTCTCTAGCATGAAACCAAGGTATTGGGCTGAGGAGACTAGAGTAAGGATGAACCTAAGTTTTAATTTATGGCAAAAAGGACGTACTAAGGACTCTGGGCAGCCAATGTAAACTTTCATTCACCGCATCTTGTCCAAAGAAGAGACAGTTCTGTATATATGTATGTCATCTGCATATTATGATTTTCTAGTCTTCGTACTAGTGACCCCAGTGACATCAGGTACAAAAAAAATAATAACTTGGGCGATATAGCGAAAGAACAAAGACTCAGGCTTTACACTCCGGTATTCCACAGGCATCAACCAGCTCCTGCACGGTTGCTGTGGCTGTGCTCGCTAGTGTCTGAAACCAGGTTGCAATTTGAGATATCTTGAGTTAGATGTAATAACATTTTTAATACATTTTTGGAAGTACAGCAAAAGGCGCTTTGTCTTTTTGTTGTATTTTGGAGGTGTAGAGCTGTCTCTGTATGATGAAGTTTAAACAGCTGCCAGGATTTACTTGATGGAGATTCCTTGGACTCCTGTCCAGAGAGGAACATGGTGAATGAGCAGGGCCGGCTTTAGTTCCTCAATGTTTGTTGATGTCGTATTCCTCCTAAAACACCTTCTCCACGAATTGCCTCACTACCACGCTGCAACAGTGTCCCTCATCTCTCCATAGCCCTTCTTTCACATGCGTTTCATGTATATTGTAGTGGTTCCCAAACCAGTGTAGGGTATCAGAGCACTTTACCTCACACACATTATACAGAGGCAATAAATCATACTTGTGTAAATCAGTCTATTGGAAATGTTACATAAAACAATGAGTATTACAAGATGGAGTCACATCACTGATACTAGTAGAAAGTATCTTTTAGGAGTGTATGGTCTGGAGAAGCACAAATTAGAATTTAAAAATGTACCATAGTTGGTTGGCTTTAGTAAGAAGAATGCATTTTTACCCCAATGAACCTCTTTTAGCAACATCAAGATAATGAAAGACTGGGGTAAAAACATAACATTCTAACCTATACTGTGCAGTTTGCTTCAGCTCTTTGATAACAGTTCATAGCTCACTGTACTATGTTAGGGTTGTAACTTATGAACTGCAAGTAACAAAAGCATCTCAGTGACAAAAGCAGTAACCTACTGAGCGATCCACATATAATACAGTTCGGTGACTTCAGTGGTACACGTTCTTTGTAGTAGGCAGATTAACACTGTGGAAACTGGAACCAGATGAAAGATCTCTCTCCAGTAGGAACTTTAATCACCAGAGTTATTTTGACATTTTTATTGCTGGCCGAACAATGCTGGACACACAAGGAACCCTGCAGGAGGTGCTTTTTGAACCCATGTTATTTCTAAATTCGCTGCTGCCGACGTCAGTGCCAGGTGCGGCTGCACCTGTCAAACCAACCTAATTCAGCCTTTGAGTTAGTGATATTAGCATTTGGAAGCAGGTTTAGGCAATGCCTGCTGGCGGAGAAGAGAGCTCTACTGCAGATGGAAATGGCATTTATTTGTTTTTTGATTAGTGTGATGTGTCCATGATGAGACTTAAAAAAAGTAAGACTTTATAAGCTCCAAGGATGAGGAACTGGCGCCATTTTGTCTTTATCTGACACAGTTTTTAAAAGCATCATGCTCCTGTGCGTACTGTAGTGCTGTGTATATGATTTGATGGATTATTAACTTATCCATGTTAACCCCTTTTCAGATTATAAAAACGTGTCGATTATTCATCATCCACTTCTAGTAAAGGGAATCTAAGGCAGTTCTCGGAGTGTGAAGAGAAATGTTTTTTCAGTAAGCATGAAAGCATATTTATTTATTTACGGAGAGTACAATTGTTCAAGACATCTTGGTGCCAGGACCACTAAGATCTCTCAAAATCTAACAAAATAAGAAAGCTTTAATACCTACTTGAACTGGCCAAAGAGACAAAAGAAGGACATCCCAAAGTTGTTGTTCCAACACCTGTAGCCACGGCTCCAGCCCACTTGAAACGGGGACCGTCAGTAGAAGAAGATTTCCAAATCTAAAGTCCTTGCTGCAACATGCTGAGGAATCCAATTAGAAAAGAATACAGAACGGGTCACACAAAAAAGATCTAGTGGATCATGACCAGAGCTTTAACCATACGTGTTTGTTAACTTGGCGAGCTGCCAATGCAAGATCCTTGCGTTGCAGACTGCAAGCTAGATGAACCGCTAGGTTTCCAGCTTCAACACTTCGCAAGGGCATTGACCACTGCTGCATGAGTAGACCGTGAAAGAAGAAATCCAGTCTACCATAGTTTCTGGATTTCAGTATTAAATAAAAGCTTGCTAACAAGGATCTTCCTAAGTCCTCGGCCAAGGTTCTGCTCCACGTGCGAGAGCCCTGGGTCCCACCCACAGTATCTTCTCCCTGACTTAGGGTGTGTGTGATGCCCAGATCAGTAAGAGACTAGGGATGCAATCTTGAATCGCTTGCTAGCATAGACTGATCAGTCTGCTTTAAGGCAACAATAACAAAATACGTTATCTTCATGCATTTCATATATTAAGGTATGGTCAAGCCCCAGAGTATTAAAATTATTTAAGGTTTTACTGTTCACTTAGAATTGCAGGCATCTGATGCTGAAAATGTCTTTTTCTGCTAACTTATTTATAAGGTTTCATTTAGCACTATGCCTGTCACCTAATAACCACTTCACAGCGCTTTGTGAGGTAAATATGACTATGTGAAAGATAGTCCCTTACTCCCATGCCATGAGTCTTTTTCTATGGGAGTTTGCAGATGCTGAAGTGTTCGATACAATTTATCATTGTCTTATGGCTATCACATAACCAATTCAACACAACTCTAGGGTGTTGCATCTCGGTTCATCACATTGAAAGTCATTGCTTTACTTCACGTTGTTTAATGAGCTCAATGCTTTTTAAAAGTATTACACATACACACTGCATTTTTAATCATTTCAATTTTGCTTCCAGTTTAAATTTGAATACTTTGAATTATTTTTATTTATAATATTTAAAAAGTAGTGCTGAAATGTATTACATATAATTAAGTCAAGCGTTTAAAATAATTCATTAATTTATATTAAACTCGATTAATAATGCAGGTATTTTATTTTTAATTCTACATACAAGTACATATATGTAACTTACAAATATTAATGAAATACACCGCCTATGAACTTTTATTTTGTTTACTATATATATATGTGTGTGTGTGTGTGTGTAAATATATATTTATATATATAAATTGCATCACATACATTTCAAATTTTAACACAATCTCTGCACAGTACAGATGTAAATTTGTCAAACTTACCTGTAGTGTAATGACTCCCAATGTAGTGGCACAAAAGCTTTTGCCAATCAAATGCACTGTTCTTCATCTTCGAATATCACTGATCTTCATTACTGATGTGGAATAGTAGATTTAATTCGGGGGGGGGGGGGGGGGAGGACCATTATGCCAATTTGGTTAAGCCATTCTTGGCGCACAGTCAGTACATCATCTCACGTGAATTCTGCAAAATCCACTTTTTTAAATCTGCAATTTCAAAGCTAGTCTAGCACATTGTCAACATTTTCTAAATTGCAGTGTTTTGGGATTATACTTTGCTGGGTGATGGCAACAGTGAGATATAATTAAACCAATTAAAGACAACCTTAATTAAATGTAGTAGGGCATTGTTATGTCTATCCCTGGTTTTTAGGTCTCGCCTCGGAGATTAGCTTTTGGAATTGGTCTGCTCTTTTCAAGCACTCGTGCTTGTGCTGGCATCCACCTTGCGGGAGCGCACAGCAGCGCGCAGGGGCCATCTGTTTCCCATTAGCGTGGTCACGCTTGTTGTTTGTGGTGTTAAATAACTCGCTTTAACACCGCCCTGGCCATCTTTCGTGTGGGATCCTCCTTTGTAAGAATCTGGGAGGCAAGCTCATCTTGTGTATTGGTGAGAGTGGCAGTTTAAAAAAGTAGCTAATCAATAACGGACTCGAAAATTGAAGGTATTCTACATTTAAAGTATTGTTCTTCTGGGAAGTGCATTTGTGCTGTTTTCCCTCGAGCTGCAGCGCTTAGAGTTGCTATATCCGCCCTCTCCATAAGAGTTCTGTTAGAACTGGGGGTCTCTAGTTGGCAGAGGTAGGTACCTTTGACCAAATAGGGACCCTTGCTTCTAAGTCAGGGAAAGGGGATTACACTACTGGATAATCCCTGCTCACCCCCTTGGTAGTTTGGCACAAGCAGGCAGGCTTATCTCAGAGGCAGTGTGTTAAGCATTTGTGAACACATACAGTAATACAGTGAAAACACTACAGATGGACACCACACAGGTTTTATAAAAATAAGTATTCTTTATATAGACTTAACACAAGACCACAAACGACAAAAATCCACAATATTGTACTCAAAATTGATTTAAAGATGGTAGAATTAACTTAGTTCAAGTTGATGGTAAATGCGACACAGTTCTCACAAAAGTACCTGGATGCGTAACACAAAATAAACAAAAGGCTCGCAGCGTTGGAGATGCGTCAGTTCCTTGCTTCGGGGGAGACAATGTGTTGCGCCTCAATGCTTGCGCAGAGTAGGGGATGCGTCTTGATCCTTACCGGAGAGAAGGTGATGCGTAGATTCTCGTGCTGCATCCCGGTTGCGATGCGGCAAGATGGTGCCCGACGCGACAATCCGGTGCGATGCGATAAGATGGCGCACTTGATGCGACGACATTGGGACAATGCGACACGCCCTGGCAGCCTTGCGGTGACTCTGTACTTTGGAGCCGCGACAGGCCCTGCGACACGCTTCTCCGATGGTGCGACGGCGACCCTCACGGTTGCGATGCGCTTCTCCGGGGATGCAACAGCAGACAGCTGCGGCGAAGGCATGCTTCTGGGAGATGCGGCAGCGGCACGCTTCTCCGGCGATGCGATGACGACAGCTGCGGCAGCAACACGCTTCTTCTTGTTGCGTCGCGCTTCCAGCTCCCAGCGACATGCAGGCTTCTGCAGATAGAATTCCCAGCAAGGAAATTCAGAGGGGAGCTGGTGGTGAAGTCTGTTGTCCCTGAGACTTCAGCAGGAGGCAAGCACAAGTTCAAGCCCTTGGAGAAATATTCTGCAAGATGAGGAAAGTTCTGTAAAAGTTCCTTCTCCTCTTGGCAATGAAGACACCACTGCAGGCCAACCCAACAACACAGCACACTGGCGGGAAGGGCAGTCCAACTCCTACAGCTTCCTTTGGTTCTTCTCCTTGGCAGAGGTTTCTTCTTGTTGTTCCAGAAGTGATCTAAAGTCTTGGGGTTTGGGTCCCTATATTTATACTACTTTTCTCTTTGTTCTCTGAAGGCAGAGAGGCCTTTGCCTAGTCCAAACCAGTTCTGGTCAGTTCTGGAGCACTTTGTTTACATGACTCCTTCTTTCCTTTCAGAGTGCAGGGCAGAGACATCAGACACACCACAGGAGGTGGAGCCAGCATTGTGGAGGGAAGGCACCACCCTATTCAGGTCCCAGGTGCACTCCTCCCACCCATCTACATGCAGATCTTCCTATTCAGCCCTGTGCTGACTCATCCTCTCCCCTGGAATCTCCAGCCCCTGTCACTCACAGAACAAGACTCACAATACACAACCTAGCAGAGGCAGGCTTGGACAGTTAAGCAAGAAAATACCTACTTTCTAAAACTGGTATTTTCAAACACAGAATGTTAAAACCAACTTTACTAAAAGATGTATTTTATCATTCTGAGTTCAGGCATACTAAATTCGAATTTCCACCATGTTCCCTGAGTCAGTTAGGATTATAAGAAGTAATAATCAAACTGCCCATTCTGGCCTATGGAGAACAGGTAGCCTTGCAATAGTGAAAAACGAAAATGGCTGTAATTCACTATTAGGACATGCCACACACACCAGGGCATGTCCTACCTTATACTTACAATGCACCCTGCCCTTGGGCCTACCATAGGGGTGTCTGATATGAAGATAAGGGAAGGTTTTGGGACTGGCAAGTGGGTGCACTTGGTCACTCAGCATGGCAGTACCAGACTGCACATAGGCTCTGCAATGGCAGACCTGAGACACACTTTACAAGCTGCTTCTGTGGGTGGCACAGCCAGTGCTGCAAGCCCACCAGCAGCATTTGATATACAAGCCCTAGGCACACATGGTGCACTGTACTAGGGTCTGACAAGTAAATCAAATAACTCAATCATGGAGTCACTAATCAAAACATCAATTTAACATAGGGAGCACTTGCACTGTGCACTGAATAGCAATGGCACAGTGCCCAAAGCATCTAAACCAGCAAAACATATCAAAAACAGAGGAGGCAATCAGAAAAAATGGAAGGGAGACTCACGCCAATGGTACCAGGTCTAACACGTGTCCCCTCCAGCTGAAATGTGGAGAGAACTACCCTTCCCCATAGGAGTTCTCTTCACTAAGGCGGAAAAATCTGGACAGACCATCAGCATTGGCGTGTTCTGTACCAGGGCGGTGTTCCACTGTAAAGTCCATCCCCTGTAGGGAAATGGACCACCTCAACAACTTTGGGTTCTCACCCCTCATCTGCATCAACCATCTGAGGGGCCTGAGGCAATCAGAAAAAATGGAAGGGAGACTTACACCAGGTCTAACAAGTTCTTACTCCGTCTTCTCAAGGTCCTACTCTGTACCTTGGGGAAACGTAAATTTGCCATTCCGGGGTGAGATGTAGCAGCCTCCCTTGATCACGTCAGTATTTCTTCTGGTGGGACTGGATTTGAGTGTCACCAGCGGTTTAATACTGCCACCTAGTGGGTGAGCGGCAAACATTAATTTGGGGATCTGACGTCATGGCATTATTTTCAAAGCCGCGTTTGTGCAAGAGTAACATGTACTGCTAAACTAAGACAGTGAGGCATTTTACGTAAGAGAGCGTACAGTTCAAGCTTTATCGTCCAGCTGTACTCTCGGGTAACTTACATGTACCACGAACAACCATGTAATCGATTACAAGATAGCTGCGTATGTTTTAGGTCTCTGCTACAGACATTTGGCTGTCTCAAGTTTTTCACAAGAAATATTTATCAAACTGTATACTTATACACATGCACACAGGGGATTTTGGTCAGCCCGCTTCATCCATGGACGTTCAAGTGTCATTTACATTTTGTTTTTGCCCAGTGCAGTATACAATTTGTACAGTAAGTCAGCCCACTTTTACCATTGCCTTTCTTGCACTGTGAGAAATTTCATTAGTCCTGTTCACATGTGCAAGCCCCCAAAAGGTCTGCACTTAAGTACACCCCCCGTGTGTGTCTGACCTGCTGGGACAATCCTTTATAAATATATTTGGATATTTAATATGTTTGCCAGTAAAAGCTTGCCTTCCAAAGCCGTACCTATTGGCTTTGCCAATGCTTGTTTATAAATGCTTGTATGTGTTCTATGCAAAACGTACACTAGACCTTGATTATGTTGGTGTTTGCCATTATGAATGCTAAACAATCACCAGCATCCCTCTTTTGCGCTGTCTCCCCATCATAATCTCTCTCCATTCACTGCCATTCTGTCTCTCTCTTTCCCTCTGTTCCTGTCTGTTCTTCGCCTGTTCGCGCTCTGCCTGTCTATAACTCCCTCGCTATCAGCGTGTGCCTCTCTAACTCCCAGACAGTTTCTCTTTGCCCTTGTATAACATGCCTCTAACCAAACCCTCTCACTCTCTGTTCGCACTTCTCTCCGTCCCTGTCTATTGCATCTATGCCTGTTAGTGTTCACCCTCTTCCTCCTATGAGCATGCCCTTCCCTTTCTCCTCTTCTCTGCTGGCTCACTCCCTCACTTTATCTCGCCCCCATCCCCAGATCCCCTTGAGGGCCCTGGCGGTGGGTGGCAGTGAGGGAATCTGGGGAGGAGGTCACAGGGTGGGGGGGGGACTACAGAGAGATGAGGGGCACTAGTAGAGGATGGCAGTGAGGAAAGTCGGGGAGGAGGTCATGGGGAGGGGAGGAACTACAGAGAGATGAAGGGCACTAATGGAGGGTGGCAGTGAGGGAATCCAAGGAGGTGGTCATGGGGTGGGGTGAACTACAGAGAGATGAGGGGCACTAGTGGAGCGTGGAAGTGAGGGAAGCCGAGGAGGATGTCATGGGGCAGGGGGAAACTACAGAGATATGAGGGCACTAGTGGAGGGTTGCAGTGTGGGAATCCGAGAATGAGGTCATAGGGTGGGGATACTACAGAGAGATGAGGAGCACTAGTAGAGGATGGCAGTGAGGGAAGTCGAGGAGGAGGTCATGGGGAGGGGGGGGACTGCAGAGAGATGAGGGGCACTAATGGAGCGTGGCAGTGAGGGAATCCAAGGAGGAGGTCATGGGGTGGGGGGAACTACGGAGAGATGAGTGGTACAAGTGGAGGGTGGCAGTGAGGGAATCCGAGGAGGTGGTCACGGGGTGGGGGGGAACTACAGAGAGATGAGGGGCCCTGGCGGAGGGTGGCAGTGAGGGAATTTAAGGAGGAGGTCATAGGGTGGGGGGAACTACAGAGAGATGAGGGGCACTAGTAGAGGATGGCAGTGAGGAAAGTCAAGGAGGGGGTCATGGGGAGGGGGGGAACTACAGAGAGATGAGGGGCACTGGTGGAAGGTGGCAGTGAGGGAATCCGAGGAGGAGGTCATGGGGTGGGGGGGAACTACGGAGAGATGAGGGGCGCTGGTGGAGGGTGGCATTGAGGGAATCTGAGGAGAAGGCCATGAGGGGGAGGGGCTACGGAGAGATGTAGGGCTATGTTGGAGGGTGGTAGTTAAGTTATCTACAGAGAAAGAGTTCATTGGTGGGGCATAAAGAAAGACTTCCACACCAGCACTAAAGCCGGCCCTGTCATGGCCTTTCTGTTTTTGTTTATTTAATTAATAGTCAGGTGATTAGGACAACTGTGGAGCATACTTTAAAGTGCGTGCTAATTACATTCACTGCTATATTCAATGGTTTAAGTTTGAAGGTGATTTTACTATTGTTTTTCTACTGGGAATAATAAAAGTGGAACTGAATGGTGGCTGATATTGGGCTGGGGCCCAAGGTCAGCTGTGAGATGAGGTACAATGGAGAGGGGCGGTAGAAAACTGGATAATCAAGCCTGTAAGGGAGCGCGGTGCAGAATCAGGGGTCAGGTGGAGGTAGTAATGAAGAGGGTTTCTGCCTGAAGGCTCGCACAGAAGGAGCCTGAGTAGTGTCACTTGCCTGATACTCCCACCTTAGAAATCTCCTCGTCCCATCAAAGGGACATTACATGGAAAAAAAAAACTTTTTGAGAGTGATAACATTTAGAAAGAGACTTGGAAAAAAGTGCGTTTTACTGGGCCTTGTAAGACTAAGGAGAGATAAAAGAGGGCCCAGAAGCAGGCCTGGCTAGATAAATAAGCGATAAATCGGGCCAGCAGTAGCCCACCCGAATGCACCCTTGGCCTACCCAAATAAAAATTCCTGGAACCGGGCCAGCTTGGTCTTGCGGAAAACTGTCAATCTCAGGCCCACTATCTCTCCTTTACTGTGCCTGTCTCCTTCCTCATACCTTTCTCCAAGTGCCCCCTACTGCCGATGTTCTTCCATTCTCTGCTGGCCCCTTCTCCTCCCCTCGCTCTACCTGCAACAACCCGTCGTAAAACCCAGGGTAACTCTTTCTTCCGGTCTTTCTATGCTCTACCTATTCCTCTCTCTCCCTCTCAACCAGTATTCCCCTCCTTTCCTACCTCTCTCACACTACCTTTTTGCTTGACCTTTTTTCCAACTTATCTTGTGTTGCTCATCTGTGTTTCTGTTCTCTCTCTGCAAGTTTGTCTCCACTTAGCAGTCTCTCTCCCCCATGTCTCCTTGCCTCTGTCTCTCACCCTTCTTTGCTTCTCTCCCTCCCCTCTTCCCTCCATACTCTGCACCCCTACACTTTTGGCAACCCCTTGTTCTCTCCCCTCCCCGGTCAGGCAAGCAGTCTGTCCTGATTGCTGATTAATCTGTCAGGAGACACAGGCCTGCCTCCCCAGGTGTGTAACTGCCTGCACAGTCAGTCTTATTAAATCACTCATATGCCTAGTCCTCTAAAACTGGAGACTGTGGGCAAAGCACAATAAGTGCCTCATGCCACTGAAGTAATTCTTCCTGGAAATATGATAGATCCTCTCATTTTCCCTTTGATTATTTTTGCAATATGGTCTCATTATTTTTCTGGATATATTTCCATAATGCATTATTTGGCTATATTAAAAAAAAAAAAAAAAAAAAGCTATCCAACCCCTCAAGAGGTTTAAACTTCCACCGTTTGGTTCTCTAATGTGTTTCATTCTATATCATTTTTGGTTTCATTAGCTCAAATGTCCAAACCTTAAATAATATACTTACTTAATGGAAGTGTAGCTTAAAAAATGGCAGACAGTAGGATCAACCTATTTACATTGTGCTTTTAACTACGTGATTATTTGGATACAATAAAAGAGGTAAACATGCTCTTATTACTCAGTTTTATGAAAATGGAAACCGCTTTAAGTTGCACGCTTTTAAACTTTTAGTGCTTTCTTTTTGGTTACAATCGTTGATGAAATAAAATTAATATTAAGGAATGCCTCCTTGCGCTCTCCAAATGTGGCATGTAATGTGAGATTACGTAACAATATATGCTACAAGTAGACAGTGCAACATCACCTTAGCACCACCGCAACACCACCTCAGCATCAGCACCACCTCAAAATCAGAACAGCTCCATCTCAGCATCTGCACAGCACCACTATTAGTGCAAAACCAATTCAATACCGCCCCACCTCAGCACCAACACAGCATCAACAAAGCCCCACCTCCGCACCAACGCAGAACACTTAAGCAGCATGCAGCCCGAGCACCAGTGCAGCAGCACCACCACCTCAGCATTACTCAGCACCACCTCCACACAGGCACACCACCACCTCAGCATCACTCAGCACCACCTAAGTCTGCCCTCAGAATCTGGCATCTTTTGATTCTCCCCTAGTGTCTGTCCGCTGCTTGTGTTGAAATTCAGGGACTGTTTCTCAACCTCCACCCTCCCGCTGTTTATGTCCCCTCCCCATGACAGAAAAAAGCTATAACAAACAAGCAATAAAACAGGCAGAAAGAAGTTGCCAGCATTGCAAGGACAAAAAACTAGTAGACTTTTTTTTATGTTAATTCTGTTTTTTTAATAGGGTTTTTCAGTTGTACATAATGTCTTCTTGGTTATGTATAAGGTAACACAAATGCTTACAAAACTTTTTTATTATAACTTTTCAACATGCTGCACATCAGCCACAATGCTCTACAACATAGCTTAAAGACATTGGCAAACCCAATAGCTCTAGCTAAACACTTATAAGGTCCCAAAGGCGAGACCTGTTGGCTATGCCAATGCTCGTTTCTACTGGACAGTGGAAATTATGAAATAATGTGTCTATCGTGCCAGTTTTGGCACCAGAGGGTATAGGATTTCAGCAGATAATGCAGATTTTATTTTAGCAAGGAGCGTCCCCAATATTGCAAATGTAATGATTGTATTTGGTTTTCTTTGTGAAAATCAATAAAGTAACGAACCTAAAAATTGTATTTTCTCTTTCTCTTACCTAGGGGTAAAGCACCAACAGAGCATAAGCCTGGAGAGGATTTCAGTTTCCTTCTGATGGATTCTTAGAAGGGGCAGAATTTAATGCAACGCTGATGCACACAGTCTGCTTTAGAGACAAAGGCATCTGCAAAAAGAAGGCCTGGACATCACTCGGTGCTCACTGGCATCACACGCTAGAAGTTGTTAATTGGGCATCCGGTGATCTCCCATTCAACCCGCTGTACTCGTGGTAATTGATGTAGGGTATCGTTTCAAGCTAAGGTTATTGTGAAACCCCACAATACCACTGCCTTCAGAACCTAGATCACTTGCAAACATCAGTACAGGTTATTTTTGAGCAGTCTGAATGGCCAATGAACACTTTTTGAGCGCCCGTGTTGAGCTGTCAAGTTGCAATATTTGTCAGAGCACAGTAAATTCTAACCTAGGCCTCTTTGCCGTTCTATGTAGACAACTACTGGTCAAACTGTTTTCACCACCTCTTTTATTTTTTTTGCATATGCCGAAATAAATCTAAAGAGAAGCATCCTTTGCTTAACTTAAAATTAAATTTTATGATTCAATCCGTTTGCTCAAATATTATCCTTTTCATTTCTGTACAAATTTTCATTGGGTTTTTAAGCCTAAAAAATTAAGAAAACAATATGTGTGTAATGTGGCATGTTCATAATAGTCGTCCTTCCCAAAGCTTTCATGCAGACATTGTAAGGCCAAAGTCAGTATAAACCATCACCAGAAACGCACCAACAAAGAGGGAACAGCCTGCAACATAGCCATGAGGCACCACGCTGAGTCGGATCAGCAGAGATGCATCCACATGCATGACTTAACGTCACATGATCTTCTCATGTTTGCCAGAGTAACCTCTTTTTTTTTTTTAAGTTTGAGTTTATTGAAGAAAAGGAAGGAAAGGAAAAGGGGAGAGGAAAGGGACAAAAACATCCTGGTAAGCATGTAAAAACAAAAAAAATAAGCAGTTCAATAAAAATTCTCATTAAAGGCAAATATAACAAGCATGAAGTCTACATAAACCAAAACATCGTAGAAAACAAAAATATCATATAACATATTAGAGCGTAGTATCATATCAAAAAGGGGCAGTAAAGAAAACAATGAAATCATGGTGGTTTACGCACCTCAACCGTGTCAGGATCTGGAGAGATGTGTGCTGGGGCAAAGAGGAAAGGTAAGATACCAAAGGAAGCCAAATCAAGTCGCGCTTGATTGCTAGAGAGATGGGGGACACGTAATTAGTATCTAGGCGATGATGGAAGCAAACTGCATTCCACCAAGATTGATAGGAGACATTTGCAGCTTGCTTCCAATTAGAAGTAATGATATGGAAGGCCACAGCAAGTAGAAGATCAAGTAACAGATAATGGGAAGGAGATTGTGGAAGGGATGGTGATAGAGAACCTAGAAAAACTTGCGGAAGGGAAAAGGGGAGTTGAAATTGGAATATCCTTTGTATTTGTGTCCATACTAGGCGCCAAAACTTGGAGATAGGAGGGCATTCGAATAGCATGTGTTTGAGATCTGCAATAGGGCAAGGACAGGACCAGCAAATAGGAGGTGTGTTTGAAGAAAAACGTGATAAAGCAAGAGGAGTACATAAAGTTCTATTATAAATAAAAAATAAGGTTTGGGTAGTGTTAGCAGCTCTAGAGGTTCTATGAAGTTTAGCCCATAGCTATTCACAAAAGAGTAGCTGTTTAAAGACTAATATTCACATTGCAGTAAATATGAGGAGACCAGGTGGCTGCATGAGGTTGCACCTGTTAGAGAGTGTGGCATCAAATAAAGCAGAAGAGTTATTCAAAAATAAAGAGTCATTTGCTAAATGGCGCTTATTTAACAAACACACATCGATCAAGTAACTGCCGGTCACAGAAAGGGCAATTACCGGTAGTGCTCCCTTGCGCGCTGGCGAAGTTCATCAGACGCGAGGTGAAATGGTGGCCGCATTACCACAGAAGCGCATTGCAGCGCAGTCGAGGTGAAGAAGGCGTCATGGGGCGCCGTAAACAACAAAACCCCGCTCCGGAGGCGCCTCAGTGCTTCCGTGTCCAAAACCGCTGCTCTGGGAGAGGGAAAGCTGGTGAAAGCTGCGTCGCAAACATTATTCTTCTCCGTCGTCACTGGAGAATTACGGACACGCCGCCATTTTACTTGGGCGTTGGCCACGCCCCCCCTGCCAGAGTAACCTCTAGCACAATAACCGGGCTTCCGTCGCCCTTCTATGGTCCACGCCATGAGTCCGCATACCCAATGTCGCGAGCTTCTATTGCTTGCATAGACCTCTTGGCAGGCACAGCCTCAGGTTCATTCAAGATCTCCAACAAACACAGCAAGGACATTTTCTTTGTATATACAAGTCTGCAGCCCAGCACCAGGGATAGGGCCCGGGCCACCACACCCCAGAAGCAAGGAAGCACAGTACATCGCTGAACGGATCTGAAAAAATCCCCCGTTGTCAGTCAGAGAGCGTAGGAACATGGGTGAACCGTCTTGCTCCTTCTTCTTCTACCTCACCCTCATGCACGTCCAACTATGCAGTTCATTATAATAGGCCAACCGGTGGCAGACTGAATGGGCTACTTCTGCTTGCATCAACTGAGGCTCTTCGCAGTTCTCGTCTGACGGTGCTCCCATGTGTGCTGCCTGGGGCCATCCAAAAGCCTCCAGAGAGTTGGTCACCAGCGTTCTGTAAAACTTGGAGATCATTTTACTGCTACAAGCCAGATTAGATGTTACATGATGCAGGAGACATGAGAAAATCTGGGCTGGAATTACCATGTGTTGCAAGTATTTCCACCACACATTGTAAAATGACACGTTCCAGGCGGGACCTTGAACTAACTCGTAGTTCCAGGAGTTATCACATTTCCCGTGGGCCAATTTCTACACAATGATTCAGTCTGCTTGCAGCAGGTGGAGTTTCTGCAGAATCCAGGGCCGCAACTAAACCCGACCTTCGGGGGGGGGGGGGGGTGTAAGACTCCCAGCCAGGGCTGGCCCTAGCACTGGCCGCGCACGGTGCAGCAGTCTTTTTTGGTACGCTTCCCCCATTTCCTCCTTCTCCATGAGTTCCCTCACTACCACTCACCAACAACGCACCTCATCTCTCTGTAACCTCTTTATGATTTTTTTGTGTGTGTTGTTTACAGTTTACTCATACAGTTATGTGATCTGCATGGTACAAGTTCTTTGTAGCAGGCACATTAACCTTCTGTGCTGTGTGGGTGACAGGAGTGCCCATGTGAGTCCCCAGTGAGCGATGCAACAGTGTGAGAGTAGGTTAAAAGGAGTGACTGCAGGGTGAGTGAGGTGACCATAGGAATTTGGGTGCGGATATAAGTGCAGAGTGGGACAAATTAATGTATGGTTAGTGATGGGCTTGTTTGAGTGAGATTGCAGAGTGAGCAGTGAGGGGGACAGGTGAGTGAAGTGTCCCCCCATGTGACTGCAGGTGAACAGCGCAAGTGCATTGTGAGTGCAGAGTGATCACTGTGAGTGCAGAGTGAGCATTGTGCTCATGTGACCGCAGGGTAATTGGAGGGTGGAACGGTGTGAGTGAATGGCGAGCGGCATAAGTGCTGTGTGGTCATTGTGAGCGCACGGTGATCAGTGTAAGTGCATTTTGATCGCTGTGAGCGCAGGGTGAGTTTGAAAGTGAAGGACGAGAATGAGGAGTGAGTTGTCTGAATGCAGGGTGCATTCCCAGACACTTGAAGTAAGTCAGCATGTTATTGAGGGCTGGCGTAGGGTTTCAGATGGCATTATTCAGGGACAGGGCTGGACTGGCCGTAGCGGGCACCCAGCGTGTTCTCGGTGTGCCAGAATGGTGGTTTTGGACCGGTGGGTGCCGTTTTTGATACAGGGGGTCAGTTTTGCAGCAGTGCTGCAATAGCGGCCCCTGTACCAAAAGCAGCTGCAGTGTTTTCCACGCTCGCCCCCCCTCATGCCCCTCCTCTGCGGCTGGTCCGACTCAATTCCCAAGGCCGGTTTGCGTTCCCAGTTTGGCCCTGTCCAGGGATCGAGGGTGGAGGAAATAAATATTGTGCTCATCCTGCAACAAGCTTCCAGTCTTGTGACTGGGGTTTCCAGCTCATTATATTGATGTACCAAACAGTACAAAAATAAGCAGTCACCTAAAGCCTATTTTCCGTACTTATCTGTGCATACTTGAAACAGCAAATATAAACCGAAAGCATTTGTTTTAGGGCTGCCTGAATGATCCATGACTGATAATTAAAGGGAACAAAGACAGAAAAGTCACATTACAAATGAATACATATGATTTTATTTATAATCCTATTTAGTGTGACGATGAGGCCTTTGCAGGCTCTTCAAACAACAAATGGCTGATATTTTTCTTTTGGCAACCCTACTTTACATTTCTATTCATGAAATGCATTCTCACACTATGGCAGGAAAAGTTAAATCTAAATGTAAGAAATAGGCAGAGTGGTGGCCCAGGGGGTACTGAAACCAGAAAAAACCGAAGCCTTGTTAAACAGTTTACAAAGGTATGTAAATATGCAAATGGTCTTTCAAAGACCTGTGGAAAAACTCGGGTGTGCCGGAGATAAGACTCCAGCTGAGCCCACAGCAGCGCGTGCTGCAGCCCGGACTGAGACACACGGGGGTGGGGGCTGAGGCCCTTTTAGCCCTATGGGCGTTGCGCGCCTGGCAGAATCACACGGGGAGACACCGGGTGCAAAGATGCATCTTGTGAATTTAGAATCGGATGGGGCAGCATCCCGACGTGCATGCACCCTGGCCCCAAGCCATTGTGACAATAGTTTACTTCAAGGGTGTTGACTTACCCGAGTGCGTCTATATCAATGATGTATGATGTAAGAGGTAAAAGCATGGCACAGTTGAAGCTATTTGTAAAATTGACTGCTGTGCATCTGAAAGTCCCTATAGGTGCTTTTCAATGAAAGGAAGCTGGGGCATACTTCATTCCCATGCGTCGACTAAATCTAATGAGGATGTAAAATTTGGCGAGGGGTGTATTAAGTGGTCAATGATTGGCCTGTGGTGTGCCCATTGATGGTGGTGCACAGGGCTCTGTTATAGTGCCCCTTACCCGCTGTCAATCCTCCAGGGCCCGAATCCAACAGTGAGAGAAGTTCGGCAAGCTTTGCACAGGTACCAAAGGGTTAACAGCGCACTCGGGCACCCAGAGGTGGCAAACTGTGACATTTCTGCCACCATCACATATCTACGCTGTGTATACAGTATGAGGAAAAGTTCTTGGTTACCCACTGACAGGGTGTCAAACTATGCTTGCAAAACTGTGAAAAGCCTCATTTACCCAGGAATCTCCAATTCGTACCAAACAAACATATCGCTTGGAGCATCAAGACGTTTGAGGTATATTTTGGTACATTTAAATACTGTGCTACATTTTATCTTTTCGATCAAGCCATACATGTTGCAAGTGAGGAAGCGAAAATGGTGGAAATCTTAAGCTTTAATTACAGTCACTGCAAGTAACAAGCATTTGCAATGCAATAGGTCTCGCATTAGTAAAAGTTTGAGCTTTTGGCGTTGCAAATAATAATGCAACACCAATAGCTCTAATTTTTAGTAATGTGAGACCTAAGTATGCTACTATGGCACAAAATGCACACAAAGATGACAGGACAATGGGAGTACGTATTTGGTAAACTAAAGATATGTGATTACGAAGTAGGCCATAGAGACAACACATAAAACAAGAGTTTGTACTATTGGCATTGTAAATATCAATGCCTTCTAATTATATATGTTAAGAATGTGCAAGGGGTGCGTAAACACACACTTTGGGCATATTTGTGCAGGCATTGCTTGCGAAAAGCAACTCTGGCAGTAACTATGCCTTTTTTACTGCCAGTCTTTCTTTTCGTAAGCAGGGACTATAAGTGCGTATTTACGCACCGCTTGCAGCTTTTATGAACACATAAATAAAAGGCATTATCATTACAATGCCAATAGCTCAAATTTTCGCAAATGCAAGACCTACTGCATTGCAAATGCTTGTTTAGAACCCAGAAAGTGCTGGTCACTGTTTTCCAACAAAACATTGATTTTTAAATGAATACTGAGTTATAGCACAGCTTCACAGGAGAGCAGTTACAGTACATTACCCCACCATGTACATACACATGCACACGTAATACTTTTTTCCATTTTAAAGAAAGCTCTGGAGGGGTAACGTTGCACCTGCTACTTGTGTATGCAACATAGCTCCCAAAGTTTCAGAATGCTACGTGTGACATTTTTATAATTTCAGTGTAATTATGAGTAACATTCAACGACTATAAGTGACACTTCCCTCTTTCTGCAAGCAAATACATGGCTGCACGTACAATTTTTCAAAATGTTTCCAATGTTCTATTGCAAAGACCAAATGAAATGTTTGAGATAGAACCTTAGCCGCAGAAGAAGAAAATGTAGTACGGCGGTGCTCTGAGCGAAGGAGGGGCCGATGAGGGGAGGGAAAGCGAAAGCGTGCCATGCGCGCAACCCGTACGCGAGCCCGTTCTTACGGCAGAGCGCTCAGCCACCCACCTGTGTGCCCTCGGAACCTGGGAGAGATCTTGTTCAAGTCTGATGTAAAATCAGTGCCAGTCGAAGCAGTGATTTAAATGCTCCAGCGCGCTCGCTGTGGCCCCGCCCCCTTGTGTATGTCGCTGGCCCGGCTCCGGCCGGGTGTAAGAGGGCCGATGCCTGCGGTACTGAGCCGCTGCTGCCGGGTGGGGGGCGGGGAGTCCGGGGTTCAGAGCCGCGCCATGGAGGTCCGTATGGCCGAGCTCTTCTGCTCGGGCCTGGAGATCAGCGCCGCTCTGAAGCCCAAGGGTAAGAAGGCACCCAAGGGCCGGGGCCGGAGAACCAACAACAACCGGCAGAGCACCGCGACCAGTCTGCCCCCAGAGGTGAGGCGGCGAGGAATGGGGGTGGGGGGCAGAAGTTGCGCTCTTGCCTGAGCTCCGTCCGCGGGAGGGCTGGTTTGTGGGGGCAGGTATCCAGACGTTCTTCTGTTAAAAGAGGATAAACAATGGGAGCAGGAATCACGGGACTGTGGAGGGGACCATGGGGTTAATGGTGATGATAAAAGAATTGAAAGTGAAACTTCATGCTGGCTTGCGAGGGAAGGGGGACAGGAGATGTGCACGCCGCGTGGCTGTAAGCACGTACACCAACTCAAATCCGCCAAAAGCCTCCTGTCCCACTTCCGAGGCAAGTCAGCAACAATAGATCTCGCTGGCGATAGCAGCGCTTCGTGCTGCGTTCGCCAGGCGAGACCTAAAAACTCGGAAGGAAAGTGGACAACCATAGTGCATGCCTACATATGCAACCACACTCAAGACTCAAGAGACATACTGCCCCTCAGACCCACAGTTACATCTAGGGAGCAACCCTTGCTCCACCTTGAGCATCTCCTGCAAACTGGAATAAGATGCATGGGTTAAAAAGTTCAATTAGTAAGCCTCCCCACCCAAAACAATTGGAGGCAGAAGGCGGTAACCTAGAAGAAACAAGAAGTAGGATCCCCCAGCCATTGGTAGCAGCTGTAGCAGCGATGTGATCCTCAAGGTGGAAATGAAATAATGAGCCCATCGAGCAGGCAGTAACCTGTGTGCCTGGCAAGAGTAACCCAGCAGTCATCAGAGACAGCCTTTGAAAGCAGGCTGAGAAAAGGACCCAAGACCTGTCTTTACATGAGCCAAGTTCAAATAAAGATACCTCCCTTAGGCAATGGACCGCTATAGTGTCTGATGCCGAGCTCCATTTATACAGGCGTAGATGAGTCCTGCAATGGGCCACTAGCCCTGCCCGTGGAGCAAAGGTCAGGCTTACCTCTCTCCCCCTAGTCCGTGCTTCGGTATCCATTCCTTTGCTTTGAGACAGCGTAGGCAGCTGTGGTGGTGATGTAAAATCCTTTCTTTCAGCAGTTCAGTCCAAGTGTCAAGGAACTAGGCTTTGGAACTGAAGATAATGTGGAACTTGCTCACGTATAGGAGCATTTAACATATAGTTTTCTCTTGACCGATTCAAACCATTTTGGTTATTTTTGGACCAGCCAGTTTTAGTGAGGAAATATGATCGGTACTGATTCATAAATTGACTGCCCCAGGCAGCACCCTACCTTCAGCACGTTGTTGATGTTCGACTTGGCCTGCTCTGCAGGGTCACCCACAATTCCTTTGCCTTCACCTCTTGTTTTCTCAATTGGTTTTTGTTGGTATTAGGACCTTCTGCACTTTACAACTGCTGATCAGTGCTAAAGTGCTTGTGCTCATCCCCAAAACATGGTAGAACTGGCTTACACCTGATCAGCACCTTTACTTTACTTATATATCCCTTGTATATGGTACTACATGTATTTGCCATTAGTGGGCCTGCAGCACTCATTGTGCCAGCCACTAAAGTAGCACTTTAAAACATATTCACAAAATGTGAGAGGTACCCTTACAAATGTAGGGGACAGGGTCAATTACAAAAAGTCAGAGGGGTGTCCCCCATGTGACACTTAAATTTCCTTAGGCACTAGACAGTCTCATATTCACACCTCAACCATGCATAAAATAAAATACTGAACCCAATTATATTTGACAATGTTTCATTTTATTACGATAGCAATGTTATAAAAATACTATTAAAACAATAAGAAATATTAAAAACAATGTTATTACAATTGAAAACTGGGCCTTGTCTTTTCTAGTATAAGCCACTGAATTATAATATCTGTGTACATGCAGTTCATACATCAATATATATAGATTAAAAACACAATAAATTATAAAGATCACATACAAATATACATAATCAAATCTGGCTTAAGACTACCCAAATTTACTGGAAATACAAAAACATGTAGTTGTCGAAACAGCGTTTCGGTGGATGATACTCAATAAAAACCACCTTCTTCAGGACTCTTACTTTGTGATAACAATTATCTGTTTAGTTGTTATCCAAAGAATGCAATTAGGACAGCCTGGACTCCCAGAGGACTGGACTGCTGCTTGAAGGAGACCTGGACTCTCCTTGAACCCAGGACTACCAGAAGTGATTTCAAGGGCTAGTGGCTAGTATTCCTGTGTGAGCTACAGGGACATTACATGCTGCAGACAACCAGATTGCGGAGGGGGTGAGGGTAGTAAAGGGAAGCCCCTCACTTCAAGGGCTGGCACCTGGTATAAATATTGGACCTTTTAAGCCACTCTTCAGAACACTCCCAGACTTGTGAAAGCCGTCAGAAGGACAGCCTGGACCCCCAGACCACTGCCCTGCTGCTTGAAGGAGAACTTGACTCTCCTTGAACCCAGGACCACCAGAAGTAACACCAAGGGCTAGTTGGCTAGTATTCCTGTGTAAGCTACAGGGACATGACATAAGCTGAAGGGACCTTAAACCCTGCATCTGGCCTCGGCTGGAGTGAGTCCTAACCCCCTAAGTGGTGCCTTCCAGGTCCTGGACCACTGGAAGTGGTGTTAGAGATGCTGCTCCTGCCTAACCCTAAAACCTGAGACTTAGAAACTATTTCACCAAGACCTTCGTTGAGAACCGACAGAAGACCTGGACCTACCTGCCAGCTGATCCAGCCACTTTGCACTGCTGGTCAGCCTGAGTTTGGGGTAGCTCCTGCTATGTTCGTTCTACAGCAGTATAGCCTGCTCAGTGGGAACTCTTGGCGACGGTATGCGGCATCGTGGAGCCCTCTTGGGCTACAGCTTCATCCCACTGGAGGTGTTCAACTTCCAAAAAGTTGTCTAAGTCTGCAGGAAAAATCTTCACAGGGCTCAACAGTGACTGGCTTCCCATTGACGACCTCCTCAGACTGGAAATCCAGCTTTTCCTGCTCAAAACAGCACCGATATTTCATCCTGCAGCTCTCCCGTGAAGACGATGACTTTTTCTCGGACATAGCCTGCTGCATGCCCTGCTGAACTCTACCGTCTCCTGTACTTTTCTTCAAGAAGTTTTCTAAGTCCAAAGGTAAGCAAAGACTGGGCCGAATCCACCCCTTGAATCAGACCCGCCTTAATGTTTTACTGTGCCCAGGTCTCACTTGACCAGATACCCGCGGTTGGCTCTTTGATCTTTTAGGCTCTAGATTTCATTAAATACTTTAAAAATTCATAACTCTGACTCTACTGATTGGATTTTATTTGGTTTTGTGCCATTTTATCCATAAAAAGTCACTCTACTCTTCTAAATTGGTTTGGTATTTTTCTTGTGTTGTGTTTTCCCTTTATTACTGTTTGTTTGTTACAAAAATACTTTACACATTGCCTCTAATTTTGCCTGGCTGCTTTTGTGCCCGGCTACCAGAGGGTTAAGCACAGGTTAATCCAGTGACATTTGTAGTTAACCCTGCTGTGCTAGAGGCACTCCTATGGTTTGAAACCACGTGATGACCTTTGACTACCATCATTTTAATTGACTTTCGATGTTTAACTTTACCCTAGCCTGACTGTACGTCCCGCGTATGCCTTGTTCCCTTGAAGATTTCTTCTGTGTAATCTTTCAGTTTTAAAGTGGAAGCTGTCACAGAGTAGAACAGCTTGCCAAGAACAGAATGTGTTGGATATGCATTTGAAAGCATGAGAGAGAGGTGTGAAATGTACTTTTTGGTCCCGAAGTGCAGTGTTATGAGTAGTGGTGCACAAATGTGCATTGTGTTGTACATTGAGAGATGAAGTATGTGATGCTATAGGGAGTGGTGCAGAAATGTGCATTGTGTTGTACATTGGGAAGTATTATGAATTTCTTACTATTGGCTTTGACATGCCCTCATATCATCTGGAATTCTGACTGTGTCTTGCTTGAGCTTTTTGCGCACAGAGGCAGGCCCCCAGAGTGCTCAAGTTACATGGGTTATTCATGTTCAAGGTTGCTTTGTTTTTGGAGAGGAGATTGTTGAATGTACCGCCAGAGGCTTTCATAAGCTTCGTTAAGATAAAGGCTGGAACATGTGAGAATGCAGAAGGAACTTGGGAACTCCTTTTGGCTTCGGAATGCTTGCCTGGAAAGTGGCCAATTCCAGTAAGTTTCCTTGGCACAAAGGGAAGGCCTGTGTGTTTTGACACTATAAAACAGAGGTTTGTTGACTTAGAGACCAGGGTTTTGGAATCCGAATGGGGATGGACGCGTCTACTTTGGTACAGCAGGACCCGGTTTGCTGAGTCTCTTAACCCTGGCTGTGAATCCCCCTGCCTGGAGTAAGCTAAGATGCAGTGTTTGCAACCAGTGAGGTGATTTGTTTTTGAGTATTGACTTTGTGATGTGTGAGTGAGTCAGAGTGCAAATCCAAAGTAATCATCTGATGTAATTAGTGTATATATCATTCTGATTTCTTGCAGGACGTCCAGTATAGCTTGCTTGTATTCTCGAGTTTTATTTCATATTATTATCCATGCATTTAACAGTTGCATTTGCCAAGTGTATTATTATTACTTGCGTATGCATATATATATTTATACATACATATATATTTGAATGTTGTTCATTTGACATATGGGAAAGCCTTTCTGTTAGAGAGCATTGCAGGAATAAAACCCCAAGACTTATTCTGAAAAGAGAGTCTTTGATGTGTTTCTTTTTATAAAGTGAAATTCCTCTCCAGGGGGTGTGGTGTTGTGTCTATTGCTTTGTCGTGTTTGAGCCACTAGGTGGGGGTGGTATTATATATTATCTGAGAGTGCAAAGTAAGTAACACCATGAGAAGGAATGTGGTTGATGTTTGAATAGGGTTTTGAGCCCCTTCCACCCTTAACCCAATTTTTTACAGTTACTATCTCTATAGTTGAGGAGCATGTTAATGAATGGACACAGCACTGACCAGGAGAAGGTTTCACGACCAGAGGCTGGTGGGCACGCTCAACAGTTTGTCTAGAGAGTGAAACCTTTAGATCCAGTCCTCTAGAAACTTTTAGGGGTCAGGACCCGCCACTCTAAAAAAAGACGCCATATGCACCTTTGCCCATCCTACTGCATTGTTGACTCAGTCATTTGATGAGCTCACCAGTGGGTTAGGGTTTATCTTAATTTCTCTGACAGCATCCTCTAATTCAGAGATCATGCCTTCTGCCTCAATGACTGTCCACCACACTGCAGAGATTTCAATGGAGCAGTGCAACATCAACGCAATCTTTGCTAATCCAACCACCCAAAGCTAATTCGATGTCAGTGGTTGTCTTTAAAATAACTTCCTTTGAGGAAGTTGCTGCCTCAGGGTCCCTAGTGTAATGAACTTGTTAAATCTGAGGAATTTCCACAGCTGACTAGGCAACTAAAGCAAGCTTGTCCAGCTTGCCTTGGTTCTACTTATATCCCGCTTTCGCACACACTATGGAGCTCATTTACAAGCCCCTTGTGCAGCCGGTGAGTCACTTTTTACTTGATATAAAGTGATGCACCGGTGGCGCAAGGTGCTTGTTAATAAGCCCCTATGTTTCTGTGTCTGGGAAGTCAAATAGGATTGCGGACTCACATGAATGGAGCTGATGGTGAACATTCTGTGCACCCAGCGGGGAACATCAACGCAGGCCAGAAGTTCTCTCAGACAAGAGTAAGGGGTCCACAGCAGAGGTGGGGAGTGCAAGAGCCCAACTTAAGGTACGTAAGCCTCAGTACACATCATGTGGGTTGTTAGGACATTTCACTTGGCATGAAGGATTGTATAGAAGAAGTAAAAGACTATAGTGTCCATACCACCTGATTCCTGGCTAGCTGACAGTGTGCTATCTAGACCTCTAAACCCTACAAGGTACCGGATGGTATATGCAACCTCAGAACATGACTAAGAGAGGCACAAGAAGTACATGAATTGGCATTTCAAACATTTATTGAAACAGTTGGATTCTTACATAAAATAAGTGCGCTGCAATGATTAATAGAATGGAGCAAAGCACGGTTACCAGCATTACAAGAATGATGAAAAGAATAAACAGTTCAAACATTATTCAATTCCATTATTATATGAGTACAAATAATAGTGATCCTGCCTAGCTCTGCCTATCCTATTGAGCATAGGGTGTGCTAGTGTGCCAGAATACATAAGAGTGGTCTAACTCCCCATTTACCTGTAGATATGTGTCATCTGAGAGCTCGTCTTGGTAGAGAACAGGCCGCTGTGCCTCTCAGGATGGTAACGGGATTCAGCTGGCCTAGAATTCCGGAATGGGGCAACCTCGACAATCCCATCAAAATGCTCCTCTGTTTCACGAGGGACTTGGTGCAGTTTATATAATATACTTCATCCATTCTCTCTATGCTGGAGTTCTAGTCTGGCTGTCACTGTTAATTGTACCCACCCAGAGCTATCGCCGTACAGACAACAAACAACATTTTGCGCAGAGAACTTTGTCCTTGTGCAAAATGTTCCAAGGCCTGATAATGTGCCTACAAAGAAGTGTAAATGTAAGCAAACCATTTTCTAAGAATATTATCCCATACGGGCGCCCATGCAAATGTGTTTTAAAAGTCATTGTTTAAAAAGATGTCAACTTTAAATGTGAATATGGAAAATGGAGGTGCCTGTGCCCAGGGCCTATGTAACCTACGACAATAGCACTTTATTTTGAATTTAATACTGGAGAAATAGCTCCCTTCTGTGTCTATGAGCAGTGGTAAAAATATAGACATTGCATGTAACACTGTGAAATGCAACAACCTCTGCAAAGCTGTTGATTAATCTTCAAATACTATATTTGTATCAAGATTCTGATTCTAACAAAAAAAGCTGTTTGACTCCAGTCCCTGATACATAGTTTCAACGTAAGCCTTGATGCAAATACGACTGTTATAATGGAACGCCACATATGAATATGAGAGGGGTCAAGGGGTGGTTGGGCAAAATGGGCAACTAACTACTGGCCAGTCCATCTCTTTTCTGGAATAGTGGGAAGAGGAAAGGGGGTGAAATTCAGAGCAGACCAGAGACACAGGCTCATTGATGGATCAAGTTTAGAAAAATGATGGTGCAGGAGTAAATCCAATAAAATCTATATGGGCTTGAGAAAATGGATTATGGTGTCCATACCAAAATATAACTCCCTCTACCCACAGAAAAATCATGAAGCTTCCTTTGATTGGGCATCAAGAGATAACTCAATCAAGACATATTGTAGATGTTCTACTCCTAGGTAACTCAAGCAATCAAAAGAATTGCAAGGCTTCTCAGTACAATCAGGTCTACCTTGCCAGTATATCTAGAATGTTATGGGAGGTGTGGTACTCTTGATAACACAATTGCAAGAGTATCTGCAAGAAGGGGCTTGTGGCTGGATGTAAGGACTTACTTGAGAGCGGGAAACAAGGGACTGCTGATTCACAGGAGAGTCAGGAACCAAACAATGACATGGCACTTGTGGCTGCCAGGAAGATGGATTGACTATGGCTGCTAGGGAGATGGAGTGACTGGAATAGGACAGCTGTTGCGTTGACCTCTGCTGATTGGTTGAGCACACCTCTTTTGGCACACTTCTCAACTATTGCTGGCTCATCTGAAAAAACATGTACTGTAGAAGATGTGGCATATGGGAGCCTGGGCTCTGTTAAGACCTAGTTGGAAATATGAGGAGCTGATCCTCAAAAAGTGTCACCCCTCTATAGGAATCAAGGTGAGTAGACTAGGATATTTCGACAATCTTATTGTCCGTATGCATTTAGAAGGAATTGTGGCGATCTGCAATAATGGTGGCCCTAACATCACACAATAAACAACTAGCCCTCGGAGGCCAGCCAGTTTCCACATTGGATACAGTTTGTTCCAGCATATCTAGAAGTCTTAGAAGGGGGAGTAAGGACATGTATGAGGGGATCTGGGAAGAGTAGTAGGGCATAGTCCTGACCTTTCCTTTTTTTCCCTGTCAGTGCACTGAATAAAGGGACCAGATTCAACTTCTGGGGTAAGGCAAGGATTGTCTTCGATAGTGGGTCTTGGGAAACTGGCTCAGAGTATCGTTAGGGCCCCCTTCTTTGGGGACCACTCACGCGAGTTACAGTGCCATATTTTCATTGGGGAAAAGATGGTTCACAGTTGAGGCTTAAAAACGTAGTGCATGAAAGGGCAAGCGACTGCTGGTGAAGGTGGAACCTCATCAAAGGTATACCTGCATTCCCCCTCCTTGATTGCCACCTCGGGTGAGGTATCTAAGTCCCCATAGGTATAATTTGAGGCTGACATGGATGAAGGACTGGCTGTCAGCTATATAAGAGAGAGTCTCAAAAGCAAGTGGTCTACAGTGCAAAGGGGGAGCCTAAGGCTTTGTGTGTATTTGGTCCAAGTGCTTATGCTTCCGTACCACTTTCTGGACGGTTACAGTCCAGTGACCATCTTAGGCCCCTTTGGCTGCTGATGGTCTTGCTAGTGCCTTAGGCCTCAGAAAGGGAGTACTGCCATGACGACCCACTGTGTTCAAAAGCAGACTGAAAGGAATGTTGCAATTTGTAGCTGGAGTCTATAACAATCTCTAGAGCTTGGGCCCTAGCAACAGGAAGAATGGCAAAGGAGGCGGGGATACTTCCCAGCAAACTTCTCATTATGTATGCCCAAGGGGGATACTTAAGTGTAATAGGAAAAGAAAGGCAATGCACCTATTACATACTGGTAAACCTCATTACCCCGAATCAGGTCCCTCTTGTCCCAGCACTTTACAATATGGGGCTGTCCCTCCCTCTGACAGGCTTGTACCACGCTAGTCCTACTTCTTTTTCCATGTGTCCCATGGCCGTAAGACTCACCCACCCCACACATGTTCTGTGAGTATCAAGAAGACCAAAAGGAGGAGCAGAAATAAATACAGGGAAGGCAGGGAGGGGCTCTGACTGTGACGAGGGGAACCTGATTCGGGGTAATGATGTTTACCGTAAATGATGATTTCATTAATACCCATCGGTTCCCCTCATCTGGGTCCTTCACAATAGGAGGATTTCACAAGCTCCAAATAAGACAGATTCAGCATCAACTGTAGATGCTATCCAGATTTATTATCAACAATTAGTTCATTGCAGATTTTACAACACTTGAACCAAAATTACCAGATGTTTCATTCATCACATCCAACCTATAATGTTTAACAAATAAATAGGGAGATGCCTACGTGGCCGGCCTACATATTTCCTTATGGATAGTCCTCCAGCCTTTGCCCATGATTCTGAAACTGGTCTTGTAAACTGTCCTTGGATTTGAAATGGAGGGAACCCCTTCTACTGACTTATAAAATTGAAAATTGCCTTATGGATCCACCTGCTCAGAATGGACGACACCTTCTTTCACTTGTTTACATTTCCGAAAGAAACAAACAATACGTTTGTTTTGAAACCCTAAATTCCTTAAAACATTGTAAGTATAGTAGAAGATCCCTTCTAACATCAAGGGAAGAAGGATCTTGTTACCGCTCATTCACTTGGAGAGCTGGAAGTATTATCGCCTACTGCTGAAGAAATTTAGAGTTAACTTTAGGAATGAAGGGGCATATCATCAAGGCCCCCGCAGTAAAATTATCATCGCTTTAGCGTCTGTTTTCGAACGAAAAGCGTCGATAATTGTATCGCACTATCATCAAGCAAGCGCTAAACTGCTTTAGCGTTTGCTTCCTAGCGTTAGGGGCCGTTTTCCATTACACCTTGCATGTCAGCGATAGATATCGCTAATGACATGCAAGGTAGGCGATCCTCACCTAAACGTAATGAAAACCGTCGCTAACACAACATCGCCCTATTAGCAATGCGGCCCAGGACCAGCAAGCGATAAAAAAACGAGCAATAACCATGCTTATCACAATTACTTCACGCTTGGAAAAAAGTTTACTTAGGCATACTTTCAATGGGAGGTGGATTGTTGGGATAAGAACACACTTGCATATTAGCAAGCTTTTTCTTATCGCTATTTGTTTTCCGCAGGATTTCTCCCGCTATCACCCCTATCACGGGATTTTACATCGCCTGTTAGCGGCATGTTAATAATGCCGCTAACAGGGCGATGTACTCCAGCAATAGAAGGCGATTAAAAAAAAAAACGCGCTAAGGGCATTTTGCGATAATTATTGCATTTGCTTGCTAATATGCCCCGAAGTTAGGATCAGGATCACTGTCTGGCAAAATTTTATGATGGGGATATGTAACCACTAGTGACCCCAAATCTCTAATCCGCCTTGCAGGTGCGACTGCCAACAGAAAGGCAGTCTTTGCTGCTAACCAAACCATTTGTGCACTTTTTAAAGGCTCAAAGGGTTCACCCTGAAGCCCACTCAACACAGTAGGTAAATCCCAGGATGGGTAGGTTGATTTCTTAATCAAAAACTTTGTAATAACCTTAAAAAACACACGCTTTTCCCGTTTTTCCATTAAAAAAAATAATAATTTGGGCATTCTTGGAGTATTTTCTAAAAATCCTCTCACAAGGTTTCTTTACAGTGCCCAACATGTAGGTAAAAAGAATTTAAATGTAGCCGGATGTCACTAGTGGAAAAACATTTGAATAAAGATAACTGCTTTAGTGAAGAGCTCTGTGAATTTAGGAACTCTGCACCTGTTACATTTAAGGCCTAGGATACCTGACCTTGCATAATTTACATTCTTTCATAGGTGTAGTGTGGCCTCAATCATGGTGAGTCCACAGATAACAAGTTACTTACCTTCAGTAACTCCTTATCTGGTTGAGACTCTATATAGTTGCAGATTCCTTACCTTACTTGGAGTATTCCCTAGGCATCAGACTGGATCTGGAAGTTTTTGAATAGTACCCCTGTGCGCCAGTAGGTGGCATAGTCCACCTCTGTGTCTGCATCGTCTGTGCCATACATGATGCGTACAGTACCTATATAGGCGCCACCCAGGCGTACTGAAATCAGTTACTTTTGTGACCTTCCACACCAGGAGTACAGAGCCACTATGAGACCTGACCACTGGTGTGAAATACTAAGGCCCTGTGAAGGGTGTGCCTTACACTGCAATCGGCTCGCAGAGCAGGGAGGATGGGAGGGCCAGTAAGGAATCTACGGCTACACAGAGTCGCTACCAGGCAAGGCATTACTGAAGATATGTAACTTGTTCATCTGATAGAGACTTCCAGCCACAAATTCCTTACCTTAGAATAGATACCCATACAATGCCTCCCCTGAGATGGGTCTGCAAAGCCAATTTAAACCATAAAGTCCTACAGGACTGGACAGGCAAAGTGCCCATCATGACAGACCTGACTGTCCAGAAAGTAGAGTTTGGTAAGATGCCCAAATTGTTGCCTGACAGATGTCCAAGACAGGGTCTTTACGGGCCAGCACAGTGGTCGTAGCCTTAGCTATGGTGGAATGAGTACGCAAAACCTCAGGGGGTTGCTTTTTGGCCAATACGTAGCAGATCTTGATGCAAAACAATATCAATCATGAGATGCTCCTTTTCTGCACAGCCTTCCCTTTCTTGGCTCTTCCTGATCTCACAAAAATGTGATTGTCCCCCTGAACTTTCTTGTGCGATCAAGGTAGAACAGTGCTCGGTTTCGGACCAGACGGTGGAGTCCCTCCTCTTTGAAGGGGTGAGGCAAAGCAAAAAAGGTAGGCAGGGTGATGTTCTGGTTTACATAGAAGGGAGTCACAACCATTGGAAGCAAGGAGGTACATGTCTAAGGGACTAGCTTATCCGGGTAGAAGATGGTGTAGAGAGGATGCACGAGTGCCTGAAATTTGCTGACCCTCCTGGCCAATGTAATGGCCACTAGAATGGGAGTTTTGATGGCCAATAGCTGAAGATGGCAATTGAGCAGAGGCTCAAAGGGTGCATGCATTATGAAGGTTAGAACAAGATTTAGGTCCCACTGGGGCATGATGAATGGCCTGGCGTGCTGCAAGCCTTTAAGAAGCCTAGCCACAACGTGTGACTTGAATAAAGAAGGATGGTCCGGCAACTGCAAAAATGCTGAAATGGATCACAGATAACCTTTAACTGTGCCCAGAGCAGGGTCCTGCTAGGGCAAAGACAGAGTAAACAGAAGAACCTTAGAGGTGCAGAAAGAGGGTCGATGTTAATCAGAATTATACCATGTCGCAAACGTATCCCACTGACAGGCATATATTGACTTAGGGGAGGGAAGCTTGGCTGCCAGAGTAACCTCACAGCCTTTGGCAGGAAGGTCGAAAACATTTAACTGTTGCTGCTCAATCCCCATGCATGAAGGTGAAGGATGCGCAGGTTCAACTGCAAAACCCTCCCCTGATGCTGCAACAGAAGATCCTCTCGAAGAGGCAAGCTGATTGGGGGACCAATGGTCATGCTCAACAGCTCGGAATATCAGACTCTCCATTGCCAATCCAGTGCCACAAGAATAACTTGTGCTCTGTCATTCCTGATCTTCTTGAGAACTCTGGGTAGGAGTGGTATCAGCAGAAAATTTACTGCAGGCCAGAGCTCCACACAAGACTAATGTGTGTCCAAGTGTGAGTTGCCTTGGAAACTCCAGCGCACACAACTGATGACATTGCGTGTTCTCGGCGGTGGCGAATAGATCTAACCAAGGCTCTCCCCACTGCTGAGAGGCCATGCACCACCTCTGAGTGGAGATGCCAATCGTGATCCACTAGGCATCTTGGGCTGAGCTTGTGTGCCCTGGCATTCAGAGAGCCTGGAAGGTGTTGAACCAGCAAGGAAATGCCCAGGCGTTCCAGCCATGTACAGAGACACAGAGTCTCTTGACAAAGAGTCCACGACCTCACCCCGCTCTGTTTGTTGCAGTACCACATGGTGGTGGTGTTAACTGTGAAAATATGTACTAGCCTTCCCTTGATCGAAGGAAGAAATGCTTTCAATGCCAAGCAAATCACCCAAAACTCCAAGAGGTTGATGTCGAGCCCGGACTCCAGCTGGAGACCAGAGTCCTCTGATCTACACCACTCCCAAATAGCCCCCATCTCAGAAAAGATGCATTTGTCACCACAGTCAGCTCTGGTTGGGGAAGGGAGAGGGGTCTGCAACTGATGCGGTTTGTCAGCCACCACTGCAGATCTTTTGCAGTTCCCCCCAAGATCTGGATCATGTCAGAGAGATTCCCCAGATTCTATGTCCAATGGGACTTCAGGTCCCACTGCAGAGCCCACATATGCAAACAGTCATGGGTTACAATCAGGATACAGAAGGCCCAATAACCTCAGAGTCAGTATCACCAGTGAAACATCCGTATTATAGCCTGAATATCCTGGACTCGCAACTCGGGAGGATAGGCCCAAAACTGCACTGTGTCCAGAACAGCTCCGATGAAAAGGAGCATCTGAGAGGGAGTCAGGTGTGACTTTGGCACATTGATAGTGAAGCCCAGCAAATGCAGAAAGTTCGCAGTAGTCTGAAGGTGGGAGACAACTGCCTGGGTCGAGCCCACCTTCAACAGCCAATGGTCGAGCGAGAGAAAGTCTGAATCCCCTGACCTACGCAGATGAGCTGCAACCACTGCCATCACTTTAGTGAACACCTGATGGGCACTGGTAAGGCCAAAGGGGAGCATGGCAAACTGAAAGAGCTGGTGGCCCACTGAGGACCGCAGGTAACGTCTGTGGGCAGGCAGGACAGGGTTGAGGAAATATGCGTCCTGCAAGTCCAACACTATCACCCAGTCCCGGGACCAGGGTAGACAGAATTTGCACAAGCATTTTAAATTTCTCCTTTTTCAGGAAGAGATTGAGAAGGCGCAGTACTAAGGTAGGATGAAGGTCTCTGTCCTTCTTGGGCCCTAGAAAGTAGCAGGAATATCAACCACAACTGACTTCTGATGCTGGTATCCCCTCTATGGCTCCCTGTCCCATGTGGTCTGCGGGATCCTTGTCCTGCGCCACGAAAAGGCTAAGGACTTAGGGGGAAATGAACGCCGTCGGAGCCCCCTTCCATGGCCACAAAAGGGGCGGAAGGCAGACTGGGGTTGATAAGGGGTTGTAGACAAGCCAAAGGACGTGGTGGTAGCTTTGCTGTCCTTAAAGTGCTCCAGCATTTAGTTCACTTTCTCTCCAAAAAGACGTGTCGTCAAAGGGCATGTCCATAAGTGGGGCTTTCCACCCCCTGATAAACCAGGGGTTCACAGCCAGGCGTGGTGCCGCCAAGCCACCGACAATGAAATCTGTTGTGTCCAGTGCATATTATATGGTGAACTTTGCTGCATCTCTTCTGTCAGCAATAGCTTGGAAAAGTATGGCTCGTGCCTCCTCCGAGCTCTGAGCTCGTAGACAGCATTTTCATAAACTAATCCCAGATCGTATGGCAATATCAGCCCAAAAGACATGGGATGTTCACCGACCACAGTGCAAGGCTGGCAAAAGAGAACATTCTCTTACCAAAGGTATCCACCCTCTTGGATTTCCTATCTGGTGGAGTGGTAGGAAACACGTCAGAGTTGACTCTAGAGGTGGAGATTTTGACCACCAGTAAGGAAGTGGGGCGATAGCAGTGGGCAATTGTCCTATGCACAGGAGGCCTTGTGCAGGGTTTAGACCAGGCCAGAGTAGGACATCGATAAGGGCTTCATTGAGGGGGGAGTGAAGGGTCAAAAGCAGCAACTCTCGTCATGAATGCCACTGAGGGGATCTGAAGGTCGAAGACCTTGGCCACCCTATGCACCACTATAGTGAAAGCCACAGTAGGAGGAGCCACCAACCAGTGTCCGGTGAGCTGTCTAACCCACTGGCCTCCGACAGTTCCTCTTTCTCATCTAAGGGATTCTGGTATACATAAGGATCCTCGGACGCCTCCCACTCATCTTCCTCTCCTGGCCTGTCAAAGTCAAAAGGCACTGGCTCTGATAAGCAAAGTATGGTCCCGGTCAGTGCCGGAACCGGCAACGGGCTATGCCTGTGTGGCTCTACATCAGAGTCGGGAATGACTGTTGGGATGGCTCTGCCATGGGACATCAGCCCTGAAGGAGACACCGAGGAAGGTCTCGGTCTGTCTAGCAGCTCTACTTCAGAACCGATGGTCACTCAGGGCAAACTTGCCGGCAAGGATCCAGTGAGGGGCCTCTCCCAAGTCCGTGGGGCCCAATGGGACTCCTGGTGGCCCCCTGCCCTGGGCACCACCCCCAAGCCAACGGACCACGCACGAAACCTGGGCTTCATCCTGGACTCCTCCCTCTCGATGACCAAACAAGTCAACGCCGTCTCGTCATCCTGTTTCAACACCCTGCGCAGGCTCCGAAAGATCTTTCGATGGATCCCCACCGAAACCAGGAAGACGGTCACCCAGGCACTCATCACCAGCCGACTAGACTACGGGAACACCCTCTACGCGGGATCCACAGCCAAACTACAGAAAAGACTCCAGCGCATACAGAACGCCGCCGCACGACTCGTCCTGGACATCCCCCGCCACAACCACATCTCTGCCCACCTGAGAGACCTGCACTGGCTCGCTGTCAGCAAGAGGATCACGTTCAGACTCCTCACCCACGCACACAAGGATCTCCACGACCTGGGCCCCAAGTACCTCAACAACCGCCTCACTTTCTACATGCCCACCCATCCAGCTGCGATCGGCCAGCCTCGCCCTCGCCACCGTTCCACGCATTCACAGAGCCACCGCCGGAAGATCCTTCTCCTACCTGGCGGCCAAGACATGGAACTCCCTCCCCATCCACCTACGGCTGACCCAGGACCATCTCTCCTTCAGGAAGCAACTCAAAACCTGCCTTTTTTTTTTCGGGGCGTGGCTTGCTGCCGAGCAAGATGGCCGCAGCCTAAGCGAGCTCCGAGGGTGAGACCGACTCCCCTCGCATCCGTCTACTGATCCGCGACTCTCTACACTCCCAAGGTCGAGACACGGGGAGCGGAGGCGAAGCGACCTCGCCTGCTCCCGCTCCTGAATCCCTCCGTGGCTCCTAACGCGATCGGCGAGCTCCGGAAGGTTACGGCCTACCAGACCGGGGCCTCGGGTCGCTGGAGTGGCCCGGGTGCGGCGCTGACAATCCGGACCGCTCGGTGGAGGCTGCAGGCTCGGGGCGGACCGGGCGTGGTTGCGCGCTCCTCGCGCTTTGAGCGGCTCTCCCCCAGCCCACGGAGCGTCGGTGAGCCCGGTGGAGGCGAGATCTGGGCAGCGGTGGGGCGCACAGCCCCGTATTCAATTCTTTACCGGACTGGCGGTCCGCCTGGCGTGTGGAGCTGGGGACGTGCTCTGGTGCGCCCTGGTCCCCGGCGCTGCTGCTGGCCCACGAAATTGGCTGCTGGTACTGCCGGTGATCGGCGAAGAGGCTCTGTGAGGCGCCCCCCTCCCCCCCCCTTCTGCTGAGCCGGGGAGGGTAGGGCTGCTGACTGCGGATCTGCCTGGTGTTGGGCCCTGGGCTGCTGGGGAAACTGGCCCTGGACTAATAGACTATACCCGGGGGTCTGCCCTGTGGTGGGGATCGACTCCGCTGCTGGCCTGGTGATACTGGTGCCCGATCGGGGCCCCGCATTGCGACAGCTGACTGGTGGCGAGCGGAGCGACGGTGTGGCGAGCGGAGCGACGGTCTGGCGACGCGGCCCGACGCAGCCATGGGCGGAAAGGGGGCCCGAGGAGGCCAGCAGAGCAAGTTGGACAAATTCGCCTACAGCAAGGACCCCCCCTCCTCGCTGTCAGACCGCGCGGGGCGCACTGAGCGGACGGCGACGGAGTCAGAGACGCCAAAAGTGACGCTGGAGGATATCATGGCTGCTCTGACGCAGGTGCAGTCCACTGTGGGATCAATCTCATCGGATGTGTCCCTTCTCCGTGCGGACTTTTAAAAAATGTCAGCCAGGGTCACAGATGTGGAGCAAGTGACGGCCACCCTAACGAAAGACTCTAGCTATCTCCTGCAGAAGGTTTCGCAACTGGAAGCGGAGAACAAATGCATGGCGGACAGGTTGGATGACCAAGAAGGGCGCTCGCGACGTAACAATGTGCGCATAACTGGGATTCCTGAAAGTGAGGGGCACCAGGCCATGGACCTGTACGTGGAGGAGCTGGTGAAGTCTAAACTGCAGCCCAGGGGCCTCTCGGCCTTTTTCTCGGTGGAGCGCGCCCATAGGGTACCTGGTGGCCGGCCGAAGGTGGGTGCGCCTCCGAGGCCGGTGCTGGCTCGCCTGTTTAACTTTCGCGACCGAGACGCCATTCTCCAGGCGGCGCGGGTGGCGCCGCCCATCCGTCTCCAGAACTCCACTGTGTCCTTCTTCCCGGACTACACGGCGGCAGTGGCGGCGCAGCGGAGGAGCTTCCTGGAAGTCAAAAAGAAGCTGCGTGCACGTGAGCTCCCCTATGCCATGCTTTTCCCGGCGCGGCTCCGAGTGGTGGCGGATGGGACCACCAAATTATTTGACACGCCGGAGGAGGCGCATGACTGGCTGGAGGGATGGCAGCGCATCAAGGGTAACGGGCGTTCGGACCGGCGCAGAAGGCAGTCTGGGGGCTCTGAAGATCCTGATGGTCGACAGCGGCAGACGAGAGAGATGGAGGAGGGATCTGCCGGATGAGGTCTGGGCTGAGGTTTTCCCCGGCCTGCTGAACTGTAATGCACTCAGAGACCTACCGGCGCTGGAGTGGCCTATCTCACATTGTTTGACTGTATAACCTATGGGACCTTGGGACAGGGGAGGTACTGGTCTTCCTCGGACCTCCCGCTCCTTTGCACGCAAGTACTGTTTGGGGTTATGGGGTTCGAGCACTCTGCTGAGTTGGGGTGGCGGGCAGTTCCAGGTCCGTATGGCAGGGAGGCAGGGAGGGGGTGCGGGGGTTGGGGATTGTTTTCTTGTTTTCTTTCTAGGTTTTGGTTTTTGTTGGCACTGACACTTGCGACACATGATGCACGCTTTCACTGTAATGCACATGCCCCACAGCAGTACATCCGCGAGACTCACAGCTTCCCGCCCCAACCACCGTAATGTCCGGGGTAGAGTGCGATACGCAGTCTGAGGCCAATCTGACCCCAGTGCGGCCTCTCTCAATGCTCACGTGGAACGTGCGGGGCTTAGGCGACAAAATCAAGCGGGGCCTGGTATTGCACGGTATTAAGAGGTGCGCCCCGACGGTGGTCCTACTCCAGGAAACCCATCTGGTTGGCACCGCTAGCAAAGCCCTAGACAGATGGGGGTACAAGATGGTGGCACACTCTGAGTTTACTTCCGGATCGCGGGGGGTGGGCATACTGGTGCACCGACAGTCCCATCTAATTGTGCACAGCGTTCACACGGAGGGGTCGGGGCGTTTTGCAGCGATCCACACCCAATGGGAGGGACGGCCCCTTAACATTGTGTCTGTTTATATTCCGCCTGCGCTACAGGCTGTGGCGTTCCCGGCGCTTAGTGGCTTCCTGATGGCACTACCGGAGGGGGAGGTGATACTGGGTGGTGACTTTAATACGGTTATGAGCGACCTCAATGATCGCTGTCCCCCACAGCCCCGAGGCGGGAGCGTTTCACGCCTTGCGAGCTTTGTGGAGGCACTCGGGCTGACGGATTTGTGGCGGTTGCATCACCCGACGACACAGCAATTCACGTACCACTCTGGGGTGCACAATAGTCTGACTCGCATATATTACTTCCTGGGATCGGCTGGTTGTGTTCAAAACATTGACGACATAGAAATCAGACCGCGAGGCATATCAGATCACTGCCCGCTGCTCCTGCACTACACGACACACCACTTGATGCGTCGCCGTATTTATCCGCTGCGTCCCGGTTACCTACGGCTCCCCGAGATTAATAAGTCCATACGGAAGGCGACGAGCCTTTATTTCCAAGAAAATGCCGCCTCTGTGTCTTCCCCTACTGTCCTATGGGAGGTGTACAAAACGGTGGTGCGGGGGCAGGCTATGGCTTCCGTCGCGGCACACAAACGCGGGCAACAGTCCGAGCTGGAGTCGCTGGAGCGTGAGCTTCAGGCGGCGGAGGCCCGCCAAGCCCGGGTCCCCTCCCCCGCGGCCTCCCGCGACCTGCAACTGGCGCAGATTAAGTACAGAGAGCACCTCGCGGAGCGCACCAGACAACGCTTGGAGGCCTCGCGGCATACAGTTTACGACGTGGGGGATAAAACGGGGAGGTTGCTTGCGTGGCTTGACCGCCGCGACAGTGGCGCCCGGTGGATTGCGCGGCTTGACACTGCGGAGGGCCGGACAACGTCCGACCCGCGCGCCATCGTGCCTGCCCTAGCGGAGCATTACCGGGGGGTTTATGCCTCAGCTTCCTCCATGACGGTGGAAGAGGCATTAACATACGTCAAAGACATTCAGATGCCCACACTATCCCCCGCGGCTCGGGAGGCCTTGGAGGCTGAGCCCACGGTGGAGGAACTCCAGGCGGCTATTGGCGCGTTGCAGCCCGGTAAGGCTTTGGGGCCCAACGGCATACCGATTGAGCTCTACCAAAGATTGTCCGAGACGCTGGCCCCACACTTACTAAATATGTTCACTCACAGCCTGCACGAGGGCGAGCTTCCATTAGATCAGCGCACGGCCACCATTGTGGTGGTTCCAAAACCAGGTAAACCCGCTGCGCAATGCACCTCCTAACGTCCCATATCACTAATCAATGCGGAGGCCAAGATCCTCGCTAAGCTACTGGCTATCAGGCTGACGCCATATCTGTCTGAAATTGTGCACCCAGATCAGTCCGGCTTTATGCCTGGTAGAAGTACATCCCACAATCTAAGACGCCTACACGGGGTGCTGGCCCGGGCGGGACGCGTGCGGGAGCCGGTGGTGCTTCTCTCCCTGGATGCGCGTATGGCGTTCGACATGGTTGAGTGGCCCTTTCTTTTTGCGGTATTGTCACATCTGGGCTTTGGGCCCAAATTCTGCGCCTGGGTCAGACTCCTCTACACTAACCCACTGGCGCATGTCACGGCCAATGGCCATATGTCGGAGGACTTCCCCCTGACGCGAGGGACTCGACAGGGCTGCCCCCTCTCGCCACTGCTCTTCGCCCTGGTGCTTGAACCGCTCGCGGCATGGATACGCTGGGAGCCCATGATACGGGGCCTCAGGTGGACGGATGGCTGGGAGGACCGCGTTTCTCTATACGCGGATGACGTGCTACTGTATCTGTCCTCCCCCGGCCGCTCTATACTGGCGTTGCTTAATATCTGCGAGATTTTTGGCCGGGCGTCGGGATATACGATAAATTGGTCTAAATCGGTCCTATTAGTGTTGCATGGCCACCCCCCCGCCTACCGACGGGCTGTCCACTCCAGGTGGCAGACGGCTCGTTTAAATATCTCGAGGTGCATATCACGTTGGATCCGGCGGAGTTTTTTCGGCGCAACTTAAGCCCCCCGCTGGACCGCCTCAAGCGGGATGTTCTTCACTGGGGAGCACTGCCACTGACTTTGCTGGGGAGGGCGGCGCTCTTCAAAATGATGGCTCTGCCACGTTTCCTATATGTACTGGAAAACACGCCGTACCCGGTGCCTCCGGCCTACTTCTGCGCGATAGCAGCGCAAGTCTCCAGCCTGTTATGGGGTAACAAGCCGGCACGCATTGCGCAAACCAAACTGATTTGTGGGTGGTACGATGGGGGAATTGCGCTCCCGGATATCCAGCTCTATTATTGGGCAGCCCAACTGAAGGTGATTAACCAATGGCTCCATGCGCCACAGTCTGATCCGGCGTTCAGGGCAGACAGAGACATCCTAGGTGAGAGGGGTATGCTGTCCTCTTTATATGATGGACGATTGGCACCGAAGCTGATCGGCCCTTTGCGGCAGACGGTGTCTATCTGGCACGCAGCACAGGCTAAACTCGGATGGCGGGGAGTACTGACTCAACTCACACCTCTTTGGGATACTAAACAATTGGGGCGGCTGAGGGGCAGTAAAGGGTTCGATGCCTGGGACTCCATCGGCATTTCGGTATTAGGTGACATGTGGCACAAGGGGGCAATCGTCCAGTTCACGCGGCTGCAGCAACAATATGAGCACGCTCCTTCGGAGTGGTTCAGATACACTCAGATTAAACACGCCCTTATGACGCATCTGACGCCCGGACAGGAGGTTCCGGAGTCATCCCCGCTGGAGGATAGGCTACTGACGGAATACATGCCCAAGAAGGCTATGTCCCTCACATACCGCAAGCTCATTAATAACCTGACGGACCCCATGGGGCCCCTTCGGGATAGGTGGGCAGAGGAGGTCGGGGAATTTGATGACCCGGAATGGCGTGAGGCGCTGGCCTCACCGCGGGAGGCGGGTATCCCCTCAAGGCTGCGCCTGGTGCAGCTTCGGATCCTGCACCACTCGTACTACACCAGACATTTATTGCACAAAATGGGTAGAGCGGTGCACCCCTTCTGCTTGCGTGGTTGTGGGGAGGTGGGGACCTTTTACCACACTATTTGGGAATGCCCAGTCATCCAAGACTTCTGGAGACGAGTGATCAGGACGATGTCGCAGGTGTGCGGAGTGTCATTGGTGCCTGAGCCCCGGCGATGCTTGTTAAATGTGTGGGAGCCCAATGACCTCAGCCGGCAGGCGCAGAACTGGGTGACACTGGGGATCATAACGACTAAAAGGAACATAGCCCAAAAATGGGAGGCGGAGAGGGGACCAACGCTGGCCGCATGGGGAAGGGACATGGATGCAGCAATGTTTGCGGAACGCTCTGTGTTTATCAGGCGGGGATGCCCCCGAAAGTGGGACAAGGTCTGGGGGGCATGGAACAAATTCAGAGGAGAAATATGCACCCCTCCATCGTTGTCACAAGATGAATCCTCGGACTCGGACTAATGGGGAGGCCCCAGGGATGGGGGGGCCAGGGACTGTTACCGGCTATGCGGCAATGTGCTGGTCTGGGATTCACTTCTGTATTGCCAGGTGGTATATGTTGTTAGCAGAAATGATGGGCAACGTAATGTTTCAAGTGTCTTGTTGGTTTGCTTACAAGAAAACTAATAAAAATGGTTTTAAAAAAAAAAACCTGGCTTTTCGAGCAGTAACGGACCCCTCCCCCCAAGCGCCTTGAGACCCTAGCGGGTGAGTAGCGCGCTTTATAAATTGTTTGATTGATTGATTGATTGAAATATGAGGTGCATGGCCTCAAAGTAATTTAAGCTGGGCGGGGTTTCTCTGGCTCTGGGAAGACCCTGACTCTGTTTCGCCGAAGCGTGAGAAATGGAGTGCCGACGCTCATGCGCCAAATCAGACGCCTTCTGCGAGTACGGCGAAGTCAAAAAAAATTTCGACTGCTTATGTTTGTGGGACTTACCTGACGTCTTTGAGCAGGACAATGATCGTTAGGTGAACCTCCGCTAACAGTCCCAAGATCTTCTGCGTGACTGGGATCTTGAGCGCCGTGGGGTTGTCCGGCGTCATGTGGCAGGAAGCTTGAGGGATCGCTCGCTCAGCACCTCCAGGTGCATGTGGTGGCAGTCCTCGCAGGTCTTGGAATTGTGGTCCTTCTCCAAGACCCACAAAGTAAGTGTGGGTTTGTCACAGTCATGTACCTATGAAAGGCACCACATGGTTTGAATTCAGCCAGCTTTTTGGGGGAAATCCTGTCACATCAGGAGAGAAAATCTCTCAAGAAGTGTTCGACAAAAGTCGAGAAAAAATCCAATTTAAAAAAAAAACTGAGTGGTAGCTCTTTAAGGATCAGCACTATCTGGTGCATAAAGGAAAGATCGGTTGTCGGCGTGCCAGAGTGACGCCTCTATAGCCTCCACAAACATCATTTCTGGTGTGACAACACCAAAACGGAGCCAAATGGTGCTATCTACCGGCACACAGGGGTACTGCTCAAAAACGTCCAGATCCTGTCTGACGCCTGTGCAATATTCTAAGGTAAGGAATCTGTGGCTAGAAATCTCTATCAGATAGTGTTTTATCGAGAAAGATGGCTTGCGCTAACCTTGTTCTGTCTGTCCAAAGCATCAAATTGAAGTAGGCTTCGTTTTGGTCAGGGGCTATATTCTAACACGGGGATTGATGGCATCTGTCAATCCCTTGTGGGAGACCAACAGGGTATAATATCTTTCTCTTCCTCTCCCCAGCCTGGGTTCTCCAGCACAGCCAATTGCACTTTTTACACTCAAGGCCTCATCTCAGCTCCGTGCATCAGGCATCTCTCTCCTGGGTATGTCCTTGCTGTGCTTGTAAGGTGGCAGGCACGTTGTTTGGTGAGTGGAGAGAAGTGGAATGGGGCGTATTGCGTTCCACTCCATGAGGCAGTTACCGAGTTGTGCTCTCTTAAGTTAGACTCCTGGTGAGTTGGTGATTTTGTGTCTCGCTGGTTGTCATGTACTGTAGAATAATCTCCATCCTTCCATTTCAGGTCACCTGTGGCCTTCATATGGATAAGGCCCTAGGCCTTAGACCTGGAGCAATATCAGGAGGTGTGGGCAATTGCTTTCGACCTATCTTAGCCAATTTCAACAAAGGCGTTGGGGTGCCTTGACTTCTTCAATGGTGATGCTTACGCCCCCTGCGATGATCCACGTGCTTCTTTTTTAGAGGAGCTGTGAGGGTGGATGTGTAGTCGGAGCGACCTTACACAGAGTGAGTAGCACTGTGAGTTTGAGAGAAGAGTGAGAGCCAAGAGTGGAAACCGAATTTAAGGAAAGGAAATTAAGTGAAAGAGCACAAGTAAGAGGAGTGCAAGAGAGAATGTGAGGAGGATGAGTGAAAGTGGATGTGGATTGAATCATCCTTGGATGCCACCATCCTATTCAAATCGGGCCACAAAAGGGCTAAAGAGAAAACATCACCCTGGTACTCACCCAAACTCTGTGAACGAAAACAAAATTGCAAAAGACTTGAAAGTGCTTGGAGGAAAGATTACTATACCTTAAATAAACAGAAATATAGAAAGTCCATCAAAATTTACCAAACAGAAATAAGGAAAGCACAAGCCCTGCACTTTGAAGAAAAAATTACCTCCGCAGTCAACACCCCCAGGGAAATCTTTCGTATTGCAAAAAGTCTCATGAAGTGTCCTCCGCCTGTGATACCTCCAGACGCTACCCAATCCTTATGTAATGAACTTGCAGAATGTTTCAATAAGAAAATCCTAGATATATACAATGCCTTCTCCCAGGTCCTTTGCTCCCACAGTACTGCCTTGAAAGAGGACCCTCCACCTGACATTAAACAACGACTGGAGGAACTTCCTGTTATGAATCTGGTCACAGTTTCCCAGGCGTTTGCCCAGGTCAAATCTGGCTCCCCTTGCGATCCGGCACCTCTCCATATGCTTCGTAAGGCAGAGGAAACCATACTCCTAGTCTTACTGGAAGTGGTAAATCTATCTATTTCCACTTGTCAAGTTCCTTTGTCATGGAAACATGCCTTGATAAGAGCATTGCTAAAAAAAAAAAACAGTCTAAACCACGAGATATTAAGTAACTATCGCCCCGTCTTGCTTCTCCCTGGGATAAGCAAAATTTCAGAGAATATGTTAATAGAATTCTCTCCGAGTTCCTAGAAACTCACGCCTTACTTCACACCTCACAGACTGGATTCCGACCGCAACATGGTACGGAAACTGCCCTTCTCGCAGTAGTTAAGTAATCTAGGAAAATCCTCGACCAGGGAGGAGCTGTTGCCATCATTCTCCTCGACCTGAGCTCCGCCTTCGACACCGACAACTATAACATTCTTCTTAACAAGCTTAGAATGGTCGGAGTCTCAGATGATGTCATAGCCTGGGTCAAGTCCTTCTTACTTGACACATCATTCCAGGTATTTGAAGGATGCAACATCTCTAAGAGCGTGCCACTCACATGTGATGTTCCCCAGGGCTCCTCACTGAGCCCTACATTGTTTAATGTTTATATGAAACCCCTCGCTGAGCTAGTCCTGCCACATGGGAGTCATATCGTCACATATACGGACGATACACAGCTGGTGGTAGCTCTAAAACATCCCAATAACCTTCCAGTCAACCTGGAAATCTGTTTGGAGACAGTGGCCAAATGGATGGATCACTCGTGCCTCAAGCTCAATGGAGATAAGACTGAGTTAATGATCTTGGGCAATCACTCTATCTCCACTCTTGGACTGGGCTGGCCTGTCTTGGCCCTCCTCCAGGCCCTAAACCTAAAATTAAAAGCTTGGGGATCTGGTTGGCTAGGTCTCTCAAATTCGACCACCAAGCAGTAAAGCTAGCAGCTACCTGCTTCGGCATCATAAGATTGATCCGGAAAATTCTACTACTTTTTCCGTTGCCAGCTAGGAGAGTAATGGTTCAGCCGCTGGTTCTCTCCGGCCTGGACAATGGGAATTCCCTCTACTTTGGTGCTCCTAAACCCACCACAAGGAAACTTCAAGTCATGCAGATTTGTGCAGCCAGGTTGCTACTTAATACCCCTAAAACTCATTCTGCCAAGCCTGCCCTTAAAACGCTTCATTGGCTGCCAATAAACGAACGCATAATATTCAAATCATTATGTATAGCTCACAAGACCCTCTGGGGGAAAGGTCCCACAATCAACCACTCCCTTATCACCTTCTATCGCCCCTTGAGTTGTCTTCGTTCAGCCAATCTGTTCTTAGCATCAGTCCCGAAAATCATACGGACCCGTTCCGGGGGCCACTCTTTCTCCTATAACTCTGCCAGATTATGGAACACCATTCCTCTTCATCTTCGCTCAACTGCTCATCATTTCTCTTTTCGGAAGCCACTTAAGACCTGGCTGTTCCAGAATACGATCTAGAACTCTTGCTGTCTTCTACCTGTTGTCACTAGCGCTGAGATGCCTGCGGGGAGCTATGCGCAAAACAAATGTTAAATAATAATAATAATGTGTTGTAAGTGAGACACGTGTGAGAAAGGAGAGAACATGAGCTGGAGGAATAGCAACAGTTGTCAGTGAAAGTTGGAGAAACAAGAGGAGCGGGCGTGTGCTCCTGGCCGCACTGTTGGATTTCGGATGGGCCCAGATTCCATGTGCCTCAACTCTGGGCCTCAAGTTTCTTCCAGCAGCTCTCCAAGAACCAGACTTCCTGGACACCCATCTCTGAGGCGAGGAGCTGTAGAGGGGCGACAGTTCCATAACGCAGGAGCCTGGGGCATCCTTGCCAACGAAGCTTATTTACCAGTTCGGGTATCCTTGCCTCAGTATTAATTAATGTACTGAGAAGAGTGTGAGTGTGTGTGTGTGTTATAACTCCTTATGCTTTTCCCATGCGACAGCCCAGCTTGTATACACCTGCTTCATACCAGTGTTTTTCAACACAGTGCCATTTCTCAGCCACGCTGTAACTGTGCCGATTGCTTGCTCCTTTGCTTAGGTTTGTTAATTCTGACAGCCATGCTTATCTGACGACCTGCATTGTCCACCACCAGGATCGTATGAATCGACCACGAGAACCTGTAGAACCCATCAAACCACCGAGGACACCGCTGCCAGAATAAGAACACTTTAATTAGACACAGGAGGAGCACGGGTACAGGAAACACAAGCCAGGTAGAATATCACTCATAGCCCAGGAAGGCTTCAGGTACCCATGCCAAGAAAGATAATACAACTAATCCCATATCTGTATACGCGACCCCAAGCCTCGGGCTAAGAAAAACTACACAAAGACTTACACAGCAAAATCATCCACTAAACCATGCAATAGGCAGTAATCCAGTCCGTGCAGTGCGGGTCTGGTGAGACCCTCGAGTGACAGGGCTGCACTTCCACAGCAGACTCAGTTTAGATGGATGGTCCGAGGTCCCCCCCACTCCAGAGCTATCTCCCCACAGAGACAACCCAACCATACACTCACTTCCCATCGTTTTGGATGGCAGGCTCCAGACCCCACAGCCCATTCACAGAAAATCAAATGAACCTTCATACTACACTGCTCATTTTGGTACGGGTATTTCCACGGGTATCCTCCTATAGAGCCCCTGATCTGTGGGCAACCCACAACTGCAGACAAGCTCTGCATGAAACACTAACAGACCAAGTAATTAGTGAATGTGCACTATACAACAACCAAGTTAAATACATTACAAACTCATCAATGCACACGTATTCAGACAATGTTTCTTAATCTCTAAGCTGCGTATGACACAATGGCGCATGCTTTTATTATTGGAAACTTTAAGCACTAGTCACCCAAATCTCTGAAGATGCCATTGAGTTGTTTAGGTGTTTCCTAGAAGAATAGGAACACGCAGGTGAAGGTGAGGGCATTTATGGTAACACCTATTCCCAGTGGGCATTAATAGTGGAGCATGATTCAGATGCGCCACGGAAAGATGTCAGCAATTTCTTTGAATGAATCAAACACCTGAGTTATCGGCTGAGCCCCCATCTCGTCCTCAAATTAACAGCATCTAGAACAGTCCTCCGAGGACTCTTAATAGAACCTTGACTTTTCTAACCGTGTGAAAACCTGTGTGTTTCATGGGCTGATGATATGAGCATTAACTCACAAGTCAGAGCTGCGATCCAAGGTACATTTTGGCTAATAGAACTACCAAGAATGTTGCCTTTCTTACTCAACAAACAAACAAGTTACTTACCTTTGGTAAAGTTAATTCTGGTGGATACATTATCTACCTGCAGATTCCTCACCTTTAAAATATCCCCATGCACCTGCTTGGACCAGAAGGTTTTCAATAGCTCTCACACTCCGATAGGTGGTGCCAGCTTCAAGACGGCTCCGCATGGGGCCCTGTGTGATGTCATTGGAGCCATAAAGCGCCCCCGTCGGCGTAATGACATCAGTTTCCATTCACATTTTTTTTTTTAAGTGTTGTGAACAGATGAAACCAACATCAAAAATGAAGGAGCAGTTTTCATTGTACTCAATATGCATATACAAAAAGATGAATAGATAGATTAACAGGATTATTTTGGTACTGTCAGACATACAAAGGGGAGGAGGGTGGGTCAGTGAGAAATCAGCAGGTAGAACCTGTAACCACCAGAAAAAGCATTATAGAAGGTAAGTAACTTATTCTTCTGATGGATACATCTACCTGCAGATTCCTCACCTTTTGAATAGACTCTCCAAGCAGTCCTCCATTCGGAGAAGGGTGCACATCTGTCTATACCCAAAAAGGCTTTAATACAGAATGTGCAAAGTGTCCATCGGAATCCTGTCAATAATGTTTTGCAAAAGTGGGAAGAGAAGACCAGGTTGCTGCTTAACAAGTATCAGCTACCGATACACCTCTTGAAAGAGTGGAGGTAAATGACTCTGCTCTGGTAGAATGGGCACTAATACCTTGTGGAGGTTCCTCATGGGCCATGACATAGCAGATCTTAAAGCAAAGAATAATCTATCTGGAGATAGTTCACTTGTGGGCTGCTTTGCCTTTCATTTTCCCAACGTATCCAATGAAGGGTTGATTGTCCAGCCTGAATTCCCAAGTTCTATCCACGTAGAAGCTTACAGCTCTCTTAGGGTAGAGACAATTACGTCTTTCCTCCTCTTTAGTAGGTAATGGAGGAGGATAAAACTTGGACTGGGTGATAGGCTGACCTAAGTAGAATGGAGTAACCACTTTTGGTAGGAAAGCAGTCCTAGTTCTCAACGCCAACTTGTCAGGAAAAAAGGTGGTGAATGGAGTTTTACACTTAAGATTTGGAGTTCACTGACTCATCTAGCAGAGGTAATATCTCCACAAAGAAAACTGTCTTGAAAGTAAGCAGCAGTAAAGGGCAGCTGTGAAGGGGTTCAAATGGTGAGCACATAAGAAATAAAAGGACTAAGTTAAGATACCACTGAGGCATAATAAATGTTGTTGGAGGGATTTTTTTTGTAAGCCTTTTCATGAATCCCAGAACAATGGGAGATTTCAGAGATTTCAACAGCAACAGTTGATAAAGTAAACAAATGCCGAAAAGGCTGACAAACAACCTTCAACTGTAGAGCCCTTTCAGGCTAATGAAAGACCAAAATGATGAATATCAGATACGTTTTAAGAAGATCTAAATAATTATCCTCACACCATTTGACAAATTAATTCCAACTATTAGCATGATAAAATTCGGTGAAGTGTTTTCTGGAAAATAAAATAATATGCACCACTTCAGGATTAAGAGAAAAGGAACTCAGGTTGACCCATTCAATCTCCAAGTATGTAGGTACAGACTCTGGAGGTGGGGGTGCAGAACGTGCCTGTGAGGCAATTCTTCCTGAGCACCTGAGGAATTAAGGGTATGGGAGAGAACGTGTAAATGTGGTGAGGGCTCCAGTTCAATTCAAACAAGTTAACCAATGAAACAACTTCCCCAGTGCTCCTTGCATTGGATATTGGAGGGTGTAGAATGTTGGGCAGTGCACGTTCTCCCAAGAGGAAAATAGTTCTATCAGAGGAGTCCCCGAGGGGCGAAGATATTTAGTACTACTTCCAGATGGAGACATCACTCATGATCAACTAGATGATGCAGAGTGAGGCTGTCTGCACAGACGTTGAGCACTCAGGCTAGATGATTTGCTACTACTCAAATCTATTGGTCCCGAGCCAAGGACCAGAGTTGAAGAGCTTCTTGCAGAGAAGAGAATACTCTACTCCCCCTTCTTTGTTGATGTACCACATTGCAGTCTTGTTGTTCATCAGGAGCTTTGAGAGCCAAATGGATTGCCCGCAATTCCAACAGATTGATGTGTAAAATATTTTCTTCTGGAGACCAAAGGCCTATGATCTACACTTCCCCCAGGTGAGCTCCTCACCCTAAAGTGGAAGCCTCTGTAATTACTGTTGTCACCGGTGGAGGAGGTTGAAAAGGCTTTCCCTAAGAACGGTTGCTGTTTTCCATCTGCCATTGTAAATCTACTGCAGTGTCCCTGGAAATCTGAATGAATGCTTGCAGATCTCTGGTGTGTTGAAACCACTGCTTTCGGAGGCATCACTGGAGGGCATATGCCGGCATGCATGGGTGACTTAACACAATGCAGGAGGCTAGGAGACCGAGCATGCATAGGAGCTTCAGGACTGGAATGGCTGTCCATTCTGAAACATCAGAATAATAGTCTGAATATCTTTAACACTCGGAGGACGAGGGAAGGTTTGATTTGATGTGGTGCCCGGTACTGCCCCTATGAACAGGATGCGCTGAGATGGGGCACCAGGTGAGATTTGGACATGTTGATTGAAAATCCTTGATCGGACAACTGGGTTGTTACTTGCAAATGGTGAAAACTCCGGGGAACTTGCCTTGATAAGCCAATCATCCAGGTAAGGGAATACCACAATTGCCAACCTTCTGAGATGTGCTGCTACCACTGCCATCACATTCATGAAGCCCTGAGGGGCAAAACTGAGGCCAAAAGGAAGTACTACAAACTGATAATGTTGAGATCCCACAGTGACGCAAAGATACCTTCTGTGTGACTGCAGGATGGGAACATGGAAGTATGCAACCTGTAAGTCGACAGGCACCATCCATTCTTCTGCTACAAGCACTTGAAGAATCTGAGCTAGGGTCAGCATTTTTACCTTTTCCTGCTTGAGGAACCAGTTCAGGATCCTGAGGTTTAGAAGAGACGCAAACTGCTGTCCTTTTTGGGAGCAGGAAATATCGTGAGTAGTGTCCTTGATCACATTCCTGCCTTGGAATCAACTCCGCTGCACCTTTTTAGAGTAGAGAACGGACCTCCTGCTGGAGGTGCTGTAGACGTTCCTCAGGCAGGGGGTGTAATCAGGGGGAGAAAAGACAGAGGACATTTTTGGTAGGGTAGACCCCTTTTACACAATTTGTAATACCCAGAGGACTGATTTAATACACCGTAATTGATGTGGAAATTGAGATATCCTTCCTCCCACTGGTAAAGTGTGGTACAAGAAGGTGAAACTAGGACTGCTTTCCAGTGTTTACTGACGAAGAGGAGGAGGAAGATGGTGGATTGTGGTGAGCTGGGGCCGCTTTGTTGCTCACATTTTACTCTTGGCTACAGATTTTAATCTTTTAATCACTCTTTACTTTCAAACTTACCTTTTGCACTTTGTCTCTTCTGGCCACTGCCCTGATCCACTCTTGCCGATTGAGTGGAGGGCGTGGTTGGAGTCACTTGCACTGTGACACTCCCAACATTTTTTCTGCTTCCGGGTAGGGGGTCGGGCTGACTTTGACGCACTCCACCACTAATGCAGGCAGGCAAGCAGACATGCAGCGGGCGCGACACTGGCGTGCCGAAGGCACACCCATCTGCACCCGCAGGGACCATGGGCCAGAAACCCTGGCCTTCCTCAGTCAGGCTTTAGACACCACACACCCTTAATGTTGCATAGCCTTAGACCTCATATGGGGGAAACTTGCCAAACTCTTGGCCCACACTCTCCTATACTGCAGTGTCCTTGTGGTCGCTTTGAATGCACTTCTAATGCTCAACCGGTAGCTGAACAGACCCAGAGGGGGGTGTCTAAGTCTTCTATTAATTTGGTGAATATTTTTGCTTCCCGTAAGGAATTTCGCTGTTTCAGCTTGAACGGTCGTTCATTGTCTAAACATCAACTTAATTTGTTTCATTTTCTTATTGATGAAGACCCTGACATTATTTTAACAGAGACATGGCTCTTTACCAAATATTATTGCGGCTCTACCTAACAACTTTTTCTTGTTGAGAATTAATAGACCCCACAAGGCTGGGGATGGTATTGCTATTATTTATAAAACTAATTACACTTGCAAAATTGTGGACCTCCAGATCCAAAACTGCGAATCTTTGGCCTTTTCTATTTCTTTTACTCATAAGTTCACATTTTCTGGTGCTCTTGTCTATCGTCCCCCTAGGCCACTGCTCAATTGGTGCGCAACCTTTTGTGATTTATTGTCTCCTCATATTCTTCGCTCTGATAACTTCTCTGTGCTTGGTGACGTTATTCTTCATCTTGAGAACTTGGAAGATAAACCTGCCTCTACCTTTATTGAGGACATGAATATTCGTAATCTTACATTATTAAGTTTACTTCCCACTCACATTGCTGGTCAACTTCTTGACCCTATTTTCTCTATTATCTCTGTCGCACCCCCTGTCCAGCTTTACTCGACTGATCATTTTGCAGTTCCTTTTTCTATTAAGCCACTCAATAATTCCTCAGTTAGATCTACTGCTCAGCCTAAAATCCGTAACTGGTCTAAACTTAATTTACCTTCTTTGAATAGTGTGCTTCGGGATAATATTCCTGCCACTGATGCGGTCTTGCCTCTTGTCTCTAAACCCCTGATCAGGGCACATCGCGCGGTACCTTGGTTTATTGATTCTCTTAAACAAGAGAAAAAGTGATGTAAAGCGCTAGAAAGGCAATGGAGGAAACTTTAGTTGCTGGATGTTAAACTAGAGTATTTGGGAGCTCTAAAGAAATATCATGCTCTATGTAGATCTCCACATGCTACCTTTTTCATAGATAAGATCTCTAGCTCTCAGCACTGCCAAAAAACTTTGTTTACGGTGGTGAACCAAATCTCGGCCACCAGAGCGTTTCTGCCGTCCCCTTCACTTACTCAACTACAATGTAATGAGTTAGCATTGTTCTTTGATGATAAGGTTAAGTCTATCCACGCTCAACTTGCGGTGGAGGTTGTTCAACAAGAGAGCATATCATTTCCGACTTGCTCTTTGTCAGGGTCTCATGAATTCTCTCCCCAGACCTCTGTACCTGAGCACTCTGAACAGATCAGCTCTTGGCCTCTCCTGGACTTACCTTCCTTGAAGCTGTCATTGAGCTCTACTAAATCTGCCTCTCTTGCTGATCCCCTTCCCCCCTCTATACTCAGTCACCTGGACGACACAGTCCCCTCTGTGATTCTCGACTTAATAATTCCTTAAATACTGGTTTGGTACCGAAGGTGTGGGAGCACGCTCTTGTCCTTCCTTTATTAAAAAAGGAAGGTCTTGACCCGCTTTGTTTGCCCAACTTTCGCCCTGTTTCTCTTCTTTCTGTGTTCTCTAAAATTCTTGAATGGCATATTAATACCGTACTTTCCTCCTTTGTTGTAACCTCTAATCTGCTTCATCCATGTCAGTCTGGATTCAGACACGGTCATAGCACTGTGTCTACTCTTCTTTGGGTTACTGAGCATCTTAGACTACAACTTGACTCAGGGGGAACTTCTGCGCTCATACTGATGGATTTGAGCGCTGCGTTTGATACGGTGTCTCCCTAGATTCTGTTAGAACGCCTTGAAGCCTGTGGGATTATGGGCTCGGCTCTGAAATGGTTGAGGTCTTTTCATACTGATCGAACATTTAAGGTTTTTTCTAACAATGTGAGATCGCACACATTACAGCTAACCTCTGGAATCCGTCAGGGCTCTATTTTGAGCCCTTTACTCCTTAATATATATGTTCGCCCCTTGGCTGACATTGCGGAAAAGTCAGGTCTGACAATCTTCTCCTATGCTGATGATACTCCGATCGTCTTTTCCCTTTCTGCTGCTCGGCATCAAGATCCTTCCTTATTGCAGCGTGGTTTGTGGAATGTATCTGCCTGGTTGACCTCTGAAGCTTAATGGCTCTAAAATTGAGGTGCTGATTTGGGGTAATAACCTTAAGCTGTGGGGTATCCAACACTGGCCGGATTACTTGGGCCCTGTACCTACTTTTATGTCCAAATTCAAGAATCTGGGTTTTATTATTGATCAAAAGCTCTCTTAAACCTCAGGTCTCCAGGGTTGCTTCATCTTGCTTTGCTGTTCTCAGATGGATCAAAACAATCGTTTGGTTGATCCCATTGGCAGCACATTGAACTGTTCTGCAAGCCCTGGTGACATACAGGTTGGACTATGGTAACATCCTTTACCTGGGTATTGATAAGGCCTCTCTACATCGGCTTTAGGCCATCCAGTATGCTGCTGCCTGTCTTCTTTTTCGCCTGCCGAGATTTGCTTCAGCTTCTCCTCTACTCCAGCAACTTCACTGGCTTAGAGTCAGTAAGCGTATTGAGTTTATGTCCCTCTGTTAAATGTTTCGTGTCAAATGGGGCCTTGCCCCTTCTTACATTCAAAGCCTACTTACATGCTATGTTCCGTTTTGAAAATTGCGTTCTTTGAGTCTCTCATAGTTTTCAGTCCCGAGGTTTCGGATTGCCCATATGAAGGGTCGCTCCTTTTCTTGTCGTGGCCCCAGGCTTTGGAATGCCCTTCCACTTGACCTAGGAAACTGTCAATCTTTGTTGGCCTTCCGCAAGAATTTAAAGATGCAGTTTGACCTCCTTGTTTTTTATTTTTTCCTCTGTAGCTCTCTCTTTAATTCTGTTCAACTGTTGCAGCCCCCACAAGTCCAGCGCCGGGAGACCCTGTTGGGTAGCTGTGCGTTTTATAAATGCAAAATACAAATACAAATACAAGAAAGAAGCGCTCGTTGTCTTCCTCTAGTACATCCCCTGTAACGTTTGTAAAGAGGATTGATGTCTGTTGTTGTGGTGGTTGTTGTGTCGAATATTGTTGACAACCTCGAAATGAGAACCCTCTGCTGAATCCTCAACATTTTTTACATTGTCTTTGGTCTATAATTGAAGGCCAAGCGATCGTGCTGTGGCTCTACTCTATTTAATTTATTCTAAAGCAGAATCTGCTTTTGCTCCAAACTGTTTGGACTCATCAAATGGTCCATCCATGAGAGTATTCTGCATATCCTGTGAAAAACCCGAGTTTCTCAGCCAGGCATGACGTCAGACTGATACTGATGAGCCCATAGCTCTTGCGACCGAATCAGCCGTGTCAAGCTGTGATTGTATGACTCCTCCAGCCATTGCCCAACCATCATTATTCATTTCGAAGAAATTAGTTTGGTCCTCTATCGAGAGTTGAGGTGTTATTTCTTGTGCTGAGACTAGTAATGCATGAATATATCTTTCTAGGAGACAGGTTGCATTCAAAGATTTAAGCACCACGCTACCCAGCGAGAAGATCTGTTTGGCAGACTGTTCTTTTTTTCTTGGATTCTCTGTCAAAAGGCGCAGAAGGAAAGGAACCAGGAGAAAGCTTTGATGAGCAAGAGGCTTGAACTACTAAACTCTCTGGAGAGGGTTGTGATTATATGATTACTGGGTCTCCAGGAGCTGGTTTACATCATCTTGTTATCAATCTAGAGACAGCCATATCAGTGGTAGGTTTGCCCCATATTGCTACAATGGATTCATTCAAAGCCTCATTAAAAGGAACCAAAGGTGAGGTATATGATGCTGAATGAAGAACATCAGTTAATATATTAGACTTCAATTCAGTGGTTGGTAGAGGTAAGTACAACATCTCGGCTGCCTTTTGCACCACTGAATGATAAGATGTCACTTCTCGAGGTGAACCACCTTTGGATACAAGAGTTTCCCTTCTGGGGATGTGTCCAGTCCACACGCTTCCTTTAAACCTTCAAAGTCTAGGTCAACAGACAATTGGTTATCGTCTTCACCTATATCTTCTTGAGAGACATCATCTACAAAGAGGAAATGTTCTTCTTCCAAAAGTCTTTGCGATTCTTTCCAAAATTGATTAATCAATAATACATCTTGAGGAGGCTCTTTGGTTGGTAAAGTCATCGTTGGAGTGAATAGTGGCGTCTGTGGAGAGTGTTGTGGTGGCGGTGGCGTTGATTGTGGCACTTATGGTGTCAGCGGCAGAGCCGGCGGTTGTGGTTGCAGCACCAGTGGAGACTTTCCTCCAAAGGAAGAACCAGCTGAGGCGGCCTTGTTTGTAGCGTCAGAGATGTGGCAACCGGAGCCAAAGTTGGCCAGGGATAATGGGCCAGTGGCATAAAAGCGGGTGGGGGTTGGGGGATCGTGCGGGGAGCTAATTTAATAATAAATAAAAATCATACCTGTCTGCCGGCCAGGTCCCGCGCTTTCTCGGTGCCTGCTCCTGCTCTCCTGCCTCCAGCAGGAACACAAAGCAGGCAGCCTCCCTCCCCTCCCCTAAGCCAATCACAATGCTGCAATTGCAGCGTTGTGATTGGTGGGTATGCCACCAAGGGCTTACAGGGAGGCCATTTTCTCCATGTAGGCTGCATTGCAGCCTGCACGAAGAAAGGGCAGAGTGCGCATGACTGGTTTGGGCAGCCCCAGAGGGCCGACCAAACATTAATTGTGCCCTCAGATGTGGGCACACCACTCCTCCCCTGCTCGCAGAGCAGCCCCACCCACCCACATGCCCGCAACTAAACATAAAATGGTCATAACAGAAAGTTATTACCATTTTATGTTTCTGCTTCTTGCACTGCGAGAAAGCAGTGGGGCAACGCTCCTGCGCCCTAGTGGAGGAGCCACCCCTGCATAAAAGGCAAGAAGGGTGCTTCCTGGTATGGTGCAGGTACGCCTCTCAGTGGTCAGGCCAGCGGACCCATGCGATAAAGACATGACAGATGGTATCATGCCACTGTTGAAGATGGAAACCACACCATTAGGAAATCAGCTGTGATCCGGACCCAGATTTGGAAAGGTAGGGTACACAATATCTTCCTTGGGTCAAGGAAAAAGGCCACAGGATTTAGCGTACCAGTTGGAGAAGCTACTGGACATGCATCGCCGGTACTGGAGCGATTGACGCCAGTCGAGGTGGAGTCATCAGAATTGGCACAGTGGTGACCACTTCTGGATCTTCGTATGAGAGTGGTTGCGGGGTCACCAATGTTGCAGACTTTTCTTTGGAGGACCTATGACGGGATTCATGATGCCGACTCTGATATTCTGTCTTTGAAGATCTAAAAGAATGAGACAATGGTGATTTAGATATGGACAGGTTTTCGTCAACCTCTTTTTTTTTAATCTCGTGACCCAGCTATGAATAGTTAGGCTCATTTTTCCTTTGAGGTTTTCAGATTAATTTGGTGACAGTCTCCACAGGATTTGGCATCATAGTCCATTCCCAGGCACCAAAGACCGATTTTGTGAGGCTCAGTGATGGATATTTCAAACTCACAATATTGACATGGCTTGAATGCTGACTTCCTTGGTGCGGACATCATTTGAGAAAACTGCACCAAAAATCTGTATTTTTAAAGAAAACATTGAAAAAGCAACAGATTCCCTGACGAAAAAAGGGAACTGACATTATACCAAAGTGGACCCTTTTAAGTGTCCAATGATGTCACACAGGGCTTCATGTGGAGCAGTCGTGAAGCTGCTACCCCTATCGGTGTGGGAGAGTTATTGAAAAGTTTCCCGTCCAAGCTGGCGCATGGGGATGTTCAAAAGGTGAAGAATCTGCATCCATCAGAAATTATCATGTAGTCTTATCAGTGGGGCTTCTTATAAATGCCAAGCTTGATTATGCCAATAATTATGGTGTGGCTAAACAGCGTAGCTGCCACCAGATAATTACATGAGCATTACTAGAGAGGGGCTTTTTCTCTGTCCAGATGTTGGGAGCTACGAGCACGTTTTGATTGGACAGAAGTGCTTGCCCTCCATACAGCTGTGATCATTTTGTTTATTTATCTACCTGCCTGAGCTTGAACTTTCAGGGTCACATATGATATTGTAATGCTATTAAAGTGTCTTGGATAACTTGTTAAGTTATTTTGGTTTTCTCTGGTAGCAGCATGGATGGGAGGAGAGCAATCATTAACCTACATGAATTTTTAGGTCTGGATTGACATCACAACTGGAACCTGACCTTTTAACCTAACCAATGTTATTTTACAGTTCTTTGCTTCCACACAAATTCATATTCATTCCCATGCTATGTACTTTTAATTCTTTACAGTACCATACTACATTCTTTTAAAGCCAGACCTACTGGCATTGACAGTGCTTGTTTATATTACAGCCTATATTTCTTGAAAGAACATCTTCGGTACATTCAGTACTCTGCTGTCACCTTATTTATAGTTTTTAAAAAAAGACTCTTTTTAAGGGGAGAGGTGTGACGCAGCGGGCAGGGCGGCTGACTCCGGAGCACAGGCTCACGGCTCAATTCCCGGCGTCGGTGGCAGTTCAGCCCAGCACCATGTGGCTCTGGGGAATAGCTTGCTTAATCTTCCAGACGGCCCCATTGCCTTGAGACCCTAAAGGGTGATTAGTTTGAGCTTTATAAATACTGAGTTAAGTGCTTGTATTTTTAGCGTGTCCTTGTCAGGAACACAGTGGCTTTTAATATTCAGCTCTTGGTATAAAAATGTGTTACTGCCGGGTCTGGTGGCTCAGTGGACTAATGCGTCCAGTGCAGGGGCCTGTGTTCGACCTCATGGTCACAGGTTCAAATCCTGGCGGGCAGTGGCATAACGAAACTTGAGGGACCCCCCCGCAAAGCACAATGAGGGGCCCCCCAGCGGCCTAGCCCACCACCTACCACCGTCCACCAATTAGTTATCACTAATATGCATCTCACATGGGAGTCACAGAGGGCCAAGAGAAGGGTGCGCATAGCTTTCTTACAGGGTCTTTATGGCCGTACAAATGAGCTGTGCCCCCCCACCCGTCAGACTGTGCATGGCATGTGAAACGTCACCCTCTTACAAACTGAGATGTTAAAAAAATAAAAATAAATCTCGCTCCTTAAACACAAAGAGTGTCTTGTGTGTGAGTGCATGTCAAAATAAGTGCACGGAGGATTGTTTACACGATCCTCGGCAGCCATGATCATAATGAGTGATTACGTGTGTTTGGCCATGCAGGTTATACGACGAACATACAGGATCCTCATCAGCTAATTCGGACGCTAATCATCGCTTCTCATGTTTAAACCGCTCTATCGGCGCTTTTAATCCCAGCGCGAACGGTAACCGCATTATCTTGGGATTGTTTCACTCAGCGCGCACCACACGTGTTGTTTTACAAGGTTATCCAGCTTGCACGCTCCAATGGTGCATATGTAGGACCCCTGAAGGGTTGTGTTGGGTGAGGTGTGGGGGCTCTACACAGTGTAAGAGGGCAGCTGCAGGTGCCCACGCGCCATAGGAGGCACCTAATGCAACAGATGCTTGGCTTGGCTGACACAAGTACTGTAAATGCAGCGGTGAAAACTCCAAGTGCCACTGCTGCAAGTGCAGGTTGCCCCAAGCTTCCCGTTAAAGTGTGCTGCGAAGTATTGACTGGTAGGGCATCTTCTGCTACAAGTTGTGTAAGTGCCTGGAGCAGCACCATTGTGCCCACTCTTGCAAGCACAGTCAAGTACTCATGCAAGTTGGTTATGTTATGTTATGTTAAACTTTTATTTCTATAGCGCACGGCTACTCCGTGGAGTGTCCCGGCGCTTTATCGAGGCAGCTCAGTAAAACCGAAAACATAAAAACAGACTAAAGAAAAAAAGACAAAAAAAGACAAAGACACCCTACAGGTTAAAAAGCCACGTCTTGAGGCTCTTCCTAAACAGAAGGAGAGAAGAAGAGGACCGTAGGTCCAAAGGCAGAGAGTTCCACAACTGAGGGGCCCTCAAACTAAAAGAGCGACCCCCAGTGCGGGCCTTCCTCACCCGAGGAACCACCGCGAGAAACAAAGATTCCGACCGCAGAGATCTAACTGGGCGTTAGAAAGACAATCTCTGCTGTAGATACCTCGCTCCGGTGCCAAATAGCGCTTTATGCGCTAGGGTCAGTGCTTTAAACATAATCCGCTTCCGGATAGGTAACCAATGAAGCGATCTCACCAGACCCGAAGCTCTCGCTCGCCTATGAAGGCCAAAGATGGCCCGGGCCGCGGAGTTCTGCACAACCTGCAGCCGCTGAACCAGATATTCCGGAAGACCTACATAAAGGACGTTCGCATAGTCCAATCTCGAGACTATCAAGGCTTGCACAGTGATCTTTCTGTGCTCTTCTGAGAGTAAAGGCAGGAACTTCCGGAGCATCTTAAGCATACCAAAGCAGGTACCCACCAGAGCAGAAGTATGTGAGCTCAGTGACAAATTATTGTCAACCTTCACTCCCAGATTCTTAGCCACAAGCGATGCCTGGACAGGGCAATCCATACCTAATGGCCACCAGGCCTGCCAATCAGGGTCCGGAGAGCAGCCGAAGAACAGCACCTCCGATTTACTGGAGTTTGCCTTAAGGCCGTTTCGCTGGAACCAGCCAAAGACTAACTCCAAGCAACCCCGGATGTTCTCTCCATCAAAAGCCTGGCCTTTCCCACACGTGAAAAGCAGTTGAGTGTCATCAGCGTAGGATACGATCCGGGCCCCAGAGGACTCCACCAGTGCCGCCAAAGGTGTCATAAAGATGTTAAAGAGAGTCGGGCTCAACACAGAACCCTGTGGAACACCGACTCCCAATGGCGACATCTCGGCGGAGCTCGGAGAGGCCCAGACCGTTTGTCGGCGGCCTTCGAGAAAAGATGTAAACCAATTGAACACCGTCCCCCTCAGACCGATGTCATAAAGTCTGGAGAGGAGCACCTCATGGGGGACGGTGTCAAAGGCCGCCGACAAATCCAGCATGACAAGCATGACCCTTCCTCCAGAATCCAGTGTCTCCCTGATGATTTCCGACACTTCCAGCAGTGCCGTCTCCGTGCTTAAATTAGGACGGAAACCGGACTGCGATGGATGGAACAAATCATTGGATTCGAGAAAGCTGGAGAGAACACCATGTACATGCTTCTCTGTGATCTTAGCCAAGGCCGGCAAAAGGGAAATCGGCCTATAATTGGCCAAGACCTCCGAGTCCAACCCAGGCTTTTTGAGGAGGGGGATCACCATAGCTCTTTTCCATGGCACTGGAACCCTCTCCTCCCTCAGGGAAAGATTCACCAAAGGGTTGACTAGTGGGTTAACCACGGCCGCCATCTTGGCCAAAAATTTGGCAGGACAAGAATCCAATGGTGAGCCCGATTTAAGGTTGGCCAGTAGAGCAAGAGAAGCATCGGCCGAGACAGGAGGAAACTCAGCAAAAACCGCACCCTGCGCGGGCGGGAAGGACAATCCGGCCATCGGACTGGAACACACCTCCACAGACCTCACTGGAAAAGAGTCCTGGATAGATTTTATTTTATCCGTGAAAAATTTGGCCAGATCGCAGACCCAGCGCTCCAATGGAACACTGTGGGCCACGTAGGATCTAGGCGCCGTAAACTCCCTTACCACAGTAAAGATCTCTTTACAAGAGTTGGAGGCAGTCTCAGTCCTCCTGGCCAGATATTCCTTTTTCTACCGGAGAATATCCTGATGATAGGATTTAATCATTATCCTATAAGCCGATCTAGCTTCCGGGTCATAGCGAAGGCGCCATGCACTCTCGGCGACCTTACACTGCGCACGAGTAGCACACAATGCCTTTGTGAACCATGGGGCTGAGACCCTCTTAGCCCTATCCCGAGGGGCCATTGCGGGGGCCAGATCGTTCAGCCTCTCCAACAGCCATCCCTGCAAGGACTCCACATCCTGCTCTAAATCCCCTGTAAGAGGGCAGGGATGGTCTATAGCATCCTGAGCCAGCAGCTCGGGTGTGACTCTATGCAGAGCCCTTTGAACAGTGCCATGCTGTCTGGGGGCGCTGCTGAATAATTTTTCGCCACCCAATACACCAAATCTGGCCAATCTATGGTCGGTCCAGAGCACCGGAAGAAGCTCCACATCAACAAGAGGAACCGAGGAGAAAACCTGATCTAAAGTATGACCCTTGTCGTGTGTGGAACCAACCAAAAAAGGGACAAGACCGAGAGGAGCCGTAATATCGAGCAGTTTTTTAGCATCCGGATCATTGTCATCGTCCATATGAAAATTAAAATCTCCTGCCAGAAGACAATGCTCCGTACTTAATGCCATACCAGATACGGCCCCCTGAAGATCATCAAAAAAAGAGCCCACTGGTCCAGGAGATCTATATACCAGTAGCCCTTTCAGAGCTTGATGAGGGGTTAATCTGATAGTGAAGGCAAGAGATTCCGCTCCTGCAATGGTGTTCAAAGAAGCGATAGAGCAGGTAGCTGACTTTTTCACTACTACCGCCACCCCTCCTCCCCTGCCTTTCACTCTGTCCTGACGAAAGATTGTATAATGAGGAGGAAAAGCCGCCCTAATATCCGGATTGGACGTCTCCCCCAACCAAGTTTCTGTCAGCAGGAGACAGAGTGGATTCTCTCTAACAAGGAGATCAAAGATCTCCAAGGCGTGCTTCCCTACCGATCTTGTATTCAGCATTAAGCAGAGATGTTTAATGCAGACCTCATCTCTCCGTAAAGGAGCGGCCGGGGCAAAACCTGGCGACCAGCCACAGGCAGGGCACAACCGTTTACCTCTGTAACGGCCCGGGAACACGGAGCGGCAAGCACAAGAAAAGCTTTGCAACGCACGTAGTTCCCTAGCAGTATAACAAATCATATTACCCGAGCAAGGACTTACAGCCAGGCACTCTCGCCGCTCCGCCACCTCCGGAACGCTGACGGACGCAGACGGGCAGGACTCTGGCAAGACTCAGGCAAAAGCGAGGGCAACCCCGCTGCGCGATCCCGCTGCGCTAGAAGGAACGGTTTAAATAGGTCCTCCAGATAAGGTCCTCCCAGTCCCAGAAGGACGCTACAAGATGGCGCTACCAGAGCGCCACTGCCCAACCCAAAATGGCGCCCAAAATCGGAGCGCTGCAGATTCAAACTACCAGGGAGCCCGGACCCGCTAAAAGAGCGGTGAATCTCCAATATTATGTGCAGGTAAGGGGGGAGTCCTATCACCCAGCAAGGAGAGAGAGCGCAGTAAATAAGAACACTAGAAAAGGCTAAAAAGCGCTAGCAATCCGCGCGAGCGTGCTTTAGAGAGCCACCCCTCCGGGCAAAAGCATCCAACGAGGACAAGCACACCCAAGAACCGCCTTAAATAGGTCCTCCAGATAAGGTCCTCCCAGTCCCAGAAGGACGCTACAAGATGGCGCTACCAGAGCGCCACTGCCCAACCCAAAATGGCGCCCAAAATCGGAGCGCTGCAGATTCAAACTACCAGGGAGCCCGGACCCGCTAAAAGAGCGGTGAATCTCCAATATTATGTGCAGGTAAGGGGGGAGTCCTATCACCCAGCAAGGAGAGAGAGCGCAGTAAATAAGAACACTAGAAAAGGCTAAAAAGCGCTAGCAATCCGCGCGAGCGTGCTTTAGAGAGCCACCCCTCCGGGCAAAAGCATCCAAGCGCTCCTCCTGCAAGAACCCAGACACTTAACGAAACAGGGGAGGTTGCCGTGAGTGCTGGAGGCAGGCCTTCTCTGGGGTTTTGGGGGGGCTCCTTGGTACTTTTAGGGCCACACCCCTCACTGTGCAAGACATAGAAGTGCAGCTGCTGAAAGTGACTAAGGCAGGAGACTTGCTGCAAAATCGCTGATAATGCAGGGTGCCTTTGTGCTAAATTGTGGAACTGTAAGCCCCTCTGGTCCTTGCAGTGTAGTTTGCCTTAATTGCTGCATCTGCACCCTGCGAAGGCTACTACTTTACCCTCTCCACCCTTCGGTGGCTCCAAAGCGCCCAGACACCATAATTGCCCTCACTGTGTTTCAACAAAGTGCCTACTGCAGTAAGTGCCATTGCGAACGTGGTGTAGGAAAAGCATCACAGCAGTTTGTTACAAATATATCTATGTCATCTGCTTTTCCAATATGTTTACTATGTTACTTGCCATGGTACCAGCCTCTCCACTGTTAGTGTTCCCTATTTGCCTTGATCTTTGGGTCGCTCCCTTCCCATCAAAACTCTATTATACTCCCTCCTCCCCCGGGTCCCCTCTTCCGCACCACCTTGTATGAAGCACTCAGAAGTATCAGCAATGTGCAGTGCACTTTAAATACAACTGTGAAAGAAAAGGGGCCTCTCAAGCCTTGAGACAGAGATCTGGCTTTGGGTCAGCTTGAGGGCTTCTGAATCTCAATCCAAACCTTTTATGTGGTTTCTGTTCCTGCACTACTTGCCTTAGTTACCATTTTCTTGAAAATACCTTAATTCACTATGCCTATTTTCCTCGACCAGGCCAGACCCAAGAAAAGCCAGCAAAGACACAGGAGGAGGACATTATGTTGGCGTCTAGCGGTGTGACGTCAAGAGAATAAAAAACAATGGTGGCCGGTCACACCAGTGATTTATCGGAAAGAGATTGTGCATTTCCTGATAACCAGTCCTTAATTTGTACCGGCGGTTACAGGCATGGCACCATCCATAGCTGCCAAGGTTTTAGATTGCTCACTGGTTAGAGGCGGCAGATCCGTAAGCAGAGAATCGGCCAGGGACCAGGGTTCAATTCCCGACGCGGCAGGGTCGTGGACCAGGGTCAAAACGGACTCGATAATTCTCGCCTCGGTACCTACTCTAACCAGGAACACACTCGGCAACTCTGGGCATTAAGCTTGCCTCATCTCTACAACGGCCCCCCACAGACGCCGGGGATGCCTGGTTTTACCTTGGAGATACCCAGAAAGGGACCATCTCACAGGGATAGCCAGGACGGGTTCCCCAGCGGTCTATAGCGCCGGGACACTTCCGAGTAGCTGTGCGCTGAATAAATTAAAATAACATAACATAACAAATTAAATTAAATAACATAACATATGTGTGACAGTTTCCTAATTTCAATGTAAATATGAGTGACATTTCAACGACTATGAGTGACACTTTCTCGGAAGCAAAATCAAGCAATGAAGACGAGGGAAACACATAAATATCAGAAATTACACCAATTTGAGCAACGAGAAACTAAGTTAACTGCTGCAAAGCATAAGAAATCATTTTTTAACGGCTTTCATGTATCAGACTCTAGCCAAAATTGCAGAAAATAGATAAAGCGGTATGGAAGATATTCATAATTTATTTATAATCAGCTGAGTGACTCTCAGACTCACTCGACTGCTGCTGGCGACATGAGCACTAAGCACCACAGCATTGGAAAATTGAGAGCGAGAGGGACTCATTTAGGTCACAGCTATACAGGCTTAAAGCACATTTTATTTTTTACTTAAATTAACAGTCTCCAGAGGCTCACTGTCTGGCACTGAACAGAGATGCGCTTGGAAGTGTGTGCACCACAACAACTAGCTAGCCTCAATGCCAGGCCCAATTAAAGTGCAATCCCTACTCCTAGCTGGGGCTGGTGGCTCAGTGCACTAACGCATCCACTATTCTGTGATTCATCTCAAGGTCAAAAGTTTAAATATTGGCAGGTTCGCTCAGTATTTCTTTGCTCTGGGTTGGGTGGCATACGTACCCTTGAGATGAGTATCAATAAACATCTATCATTAAAGGCCATGGGGTGAACATTTACTTTACAAATATACATGTTATGGTGTGTTATGGTGCATCACTTATGCGTGGCAAGACACTCCTATTAATTTAACGGAATGGGCTGCTACTTTGAGCAATCTTTTTTTTGTTTTACTTGTGTGTTCGGAAAGCACATGCTAAATAAAAGAGATTTGTAAACAAGCCCCTCGGTGTGAGTAAGGCATGTTCAGCCTCATCGCCCCCTAGTTAAACTGTCACTGTGATTTAATTTACATATGAGAAGGGACTGCAAGTTATATACTTGATGGTCCTGTTTTCATGTCACAAGAAGTAACTAATTTGCGCAACACCATCACCTACATAAACTGGTACCACCTTGTAAGCCTATATGGAGTCAAACATGCTGCAAGATTAGAACCACCACAGTGAAACCAACGCAGAGGGGGAGGCCTATCCACAAGGACCAGCTGACTTTGATTTACGCTGGTGCCAGCCTGGGAGGGCACAGCTGTGGCGTGCAGAGGCTGGTGCCCCAGTGACATTTGTGGCAAGGTGCTCGGAAGGTGACAGTGTGCTTAGGGGGCCCCTAGAGAGCTCGGGCCTCCCCGCACCACGGGGATTGCGGGGGCATTTGTTACGCCCCTGGTATTGACGCAACTCTCGGTTCACCACCACCTGTTGTGAGGCTTATGCTTCTAGTGGACACACAGCTACCATCTCTCCCCATGCATGTACACACCATCTGTAGGACCTAGAAGATGGGGATTTGCATACCTAGGCACATGTATGTACAGTCCCACGGTACAGACTCAATGTGCTGCCCGACAACCCCTGCCTGTAGGTTTGTGAATAGCATTTCGTAGTATGTGAGAAGTCCCACTGTAGTACTACTTTTTGGGGACACACATTGTAAAGACATCTATGTTGTCACCAAGGCTACCATCCAGGACCTGGTTCACATCTAAGGAGCATTGTGGGAGCGGTGGAAAGGGAGAAATGGATGATTCCGGAGGGGGCCAGGGAAAGGGCACACGCGTCCTCCCAGGGAGTGTTGATTAAATAATGAAAAACAAAATAAAAAAAAGGGGTTCAATGACATCAGCAGTGGAAGGATACACCCGATCCCACCAAACGCTAGGGTAAACAAGCTATTGCAATGCAATAGGTCTCGCATTTACGAGAGTTTGAGCTATTGGCTTCATAAATGATAATGCCTTTTATTTATGTGTTGTGTTTAAAAAGGGTAAATAAAAGGTATTGTCATTTGCAATTCCAATAGCTTAACTTGTTGCAAATGCGAGACCTATTGCATTGCAAATGTCAGCCTCCATGCTATACATTTTTTTTACATCCGTTATGATAGAGTGTGTCCTGGCAGCATAAAGCTATTTAAGAAAATAGTGCTTGGAGGCTGTAATTAAAGCCTAACGAGTAACAACACATGTATCAGGAGGTTGCAAAGTGAGACAAGGTGGTACTAAGGAGGAACTACTGAGCCTGTTGACCAATGAACAGCCACAGTTTACAGTGGACAATGACACAAGCCAATGAAGAATGTGGCTGGAGCTTCAAGTCCCTACCGCAATACAGCATGCGTCGCAGAGCAGCGTATGCGCTGCCTAGGCTCGACCTAAAAGGCTGTTCTCCAGGAGAGAGGAAAAGCACAGAATGGGATGGAAATCCACTGATAACAGGGAACAGAGCTAGACAAGAAAAACATCTAATCAATCTGGCTCCGTAAGACCTTCAAATGCATCCCCCGAGGCAAGGAAGACAGTCACCCACGCACTCATTACCAGCAGGCTGGACTACGGAAGCGCCCTCTACGCCGGCATCAACAAGTCTCTACTACGTAAGCTCCAGACAATTCAGAACACCGCCGCCGAACTCATCCTCGGGGTCCAACGACACAAACACATCAGCCAACACCTACGCAAGCTTCTCTGGCTCCCCGTCGAGAAAAGAGTCACCTTCAAGATACTCACCAACGCCTACAAATGCCTACACAACACCGGACCCCAATACATCAACAACAGAATCAACCTCATGTGCCCAAACACAACCTCTGCTCCACCAACCTCCTCCTCGCCAAAACCCCTCGCATCCGCAGAGCAGGGGGAAGATCCTTCTCTTACATTGCGGCCACGGCATGGAACGAGCTCCCGATAGATATCAGACGTGCCCCCTCCCTGAACACCTTGAGGAAGGCTCTGAAGACCTGGCTCATCGACTGAAATGGAACTGCTGACCCCCCCTTCCAGCACCTTGAGACCCTCACGGGAGAGTAGTGCACTTATAATTCCTGATTGATTGATTGAATCACGAGCAAGAGTTTGCTCTGAGCAGTATTTTATAGCAGGAAGCCTCCAACAGACAGCTGTCTTTAGCAAGATTGCAAAATTGGTCCAGTGGTTCCAAAAGACCAATGCAACAGAGGCTTGCAGGAATAGGTGCTGGCAGAAACAGATTTCAGGAACGGGGGGGGCAAAGCAAGGTGGAGGCAGCGAGGGGCGGGAGTCCCGTGGCTGTCAGGTACTGGACCACCCTTCAGAACACTGCTGCACTCCCTCATACGCTGGCGTACTCGCTTGTCTCACCCCACATTGTATTTTACGTGCTTTGACTGTGGTACTTACCATTTTCTACTTGTTGCCCCTCCAGGGATTGATTCTCCCTTCTACAGCCGGGACGGAATTACAGCCGGCGGAGTGATTTATTATTCCTGCCCTCTTTGTCCATTAGCCCTGATGAAGTCGTAGGGTTCATACCCTGACGAAACACGTGTTGGCTGGGCATTTGATCACCGATTAAATCCACAAAGAAAGAAAATACGCCATTTGATCATTGTTTTATTGATTTCTTTTTTCATTACGTACAGTAATTCATACTGCTGATACTTTAAACGTGTGCACAGGTCATCTGTTAATCTTTGTATTAGACTTCGGTCTGCTTAGGGGGTTTAGGGTTAACCCCCCACCTGTAGCACCGTGTTGAATTTTGTTTGACACGGACGTTCACACGCAGAGGCGCCATCACGTACCGCACTACTTTAAACCCCATGCGAGATTCTACCCTTCGGAACACCATCCACCCTAGTGGGGAAATGTTACCATTTTCCATTCCCCTGAGTGGCATGCGTCAGGTGGGAATACGGTGTTTCGCTGCACCACCACTAACTGACGTCACTCCTGATGTTAATTATGAACAGGAGGTAACAAGGAGATAATAATGTCCAGGGTCTGGTGCTCTACTAAAAGTCAGATACCTCCATGACTTCGTTTTTGAAACAAAAATTAATACAAATCTTGTGCCACCAACAATTAGATATTTAAAATTCATTGTACATAATTTCCAGAGTAAATGTAAATATAGAAGATTATTGGGAGTAGGTTTTGTATAGTTAAAAAGATGTGAGGAAGAGAACAGCAATAACTGCCAAGTAGGCCACCTCTGGTCGCCAAATGCATACCTGTGATCTTCCTTGAACGTGCATAGTGGATTCAACTGATGTAACTCCTAAAACGTATTGACAAATCCTGCCTTGAAAAAGCAGCTTAGCGTTGCGAAACGTGCCGGCTGAAATTTTTTCCATGATGAATTCTAAACTTCTTGTGATAAATTATATGGAACTCGTATGGTTTTCAGGTGTCATAGGCGTGCTTCTTGAGGCTGAAAATATTTGAATTATTGGAGTGTGAACTACGTCTGCATGAATTACATGAACAAAGAGGCTGAAAGGGGTAAAACAGACAACTAATTAGGATTATAGAAGAAATAAAACTTTATATTTATCACTCCAGATGCTGCTGATGCCCTTGTGATGCTGTTGTTGGTGTAAATTGTGCTAAATTGGGTGGGAGGAGAAGGTTATTCTGTTTCTTTTAATTATTTTGTTATTTGTTAGATTAAAGTTACTTGAAACTGATAAAGTTTGAAAATACTAACACATTATAGTACCGTGACATCATAACATAAGGGGAGATTGAAATAAATGCTGTAAAGATTACACACATTAACTTGACGAGATCAGGGGTCAAACTCGTCAATTCGACAGCCAGAGGACCCCTCCTTCCCCCCCCCCACTCCAGCTCCTTGAAGCCTGTTCATTCAAGAGCGGTGGTATTTATTCCAGACCCTGGGCTTCATAGTTCTAGATCTCAGATAGCGCTTAGACTCCTGACATGGAAGCAGCGAGAAGGATCCAGAGTGCACTGCGTGTGCTGAGCAATGAGTCCAACTTTAAGAACTCAAACCACGTGCATTTACTCCAATTAATCTTAATTCGAGGACTGTACCCATCTGTTTTGTTCCATTTTCTTCAGACCGATCTTCAACACTTGTAATATTTACATCACTAATAGATTTTTGCAGGTAGTCCAACTCCAAGCAGCACAAGTCTGATATGTGTACGGGTGACTGTGCCCCAACCCTTCACTCCATGCTCAAGGAAAGCTACTTGTGACATGATACAAGCGCCCCTCTGATCATCATGCCCTGCCAAGGGTATAAAGCGCTATACACTTGCATATACAATACAGCACTTTATGAACAGTGAACGCTGGGATACTACAGGGATTTTACAGGCAGCAAATACAGGGGCACCGTAGCGATGACGTCATCTCAATTTGTTAAAACTATTGTTAATCATTCTTACAAACTTTTCCCAGTATGTTGCAGGTTTCACAATTATGTTTACAAGCTTTTCCCAGTAAGTTTCAGGTTTCACCGTAATCTTGCGGTAAATAAACACAGCAAAAATACACACTAGAACTGCAAGAAGGCCCCACCAGAGGGCTGACTTTGATTTACACTGGAGCCAGCCTGGGAGGGCACAGCTGTGGCGTGCAGAGGCTGGTGACCCCGTGACAATTGTGGCGAGGTGCTCGGGAAGGTGGCAGTGTGCTTAGGGGACCCCTGGAGCCTTTGTCGGCGGGTTCACTCAGCCTTTTATCCATCTGAGGTTGATAAAAAGAGTACCATTGAGTTGGGTAACAATGAACATCTGTTATTCAGCGCCAAGAGACCTCTGGGTGAACGTGTGATTTACAAATACACATGTTATGTTATGTTTACTGGGCTACCTCCACATACCCAAAAAGACAAAAAAAACAATCAGAGAGACGCGCGTCTTGGGCTTTTTACTCAGCAAACCAATCCTGCTGGCGACTATACTTTCCCACTTTTAAAGAGAGAAGGCACTGCAAAGCAACCAAAGATGTGAGATCTCTTCGGCAGCATTCATAACCTTCGAACCATGTTGACATTTAGGATGGCGTTTTGGTATCTTGTTTCTCTCGTGCAGCGTGACAAAATATGTGACATCAATTTTGTGGTGTGTTATTGCATCATGAGGCACTCAAGTTTAAGTGTGGGTTGCAAATTAAATCAAGAAATAAATCAATAGTACACCACAAAGAAAAGTTTAGATGAAATCCAATCTTTATTCAAATATGTTCATATTATCTTTAAACTCTTGTTCAAAGTCAAAATAATTAATTTATGTCTTTTGTACAAAATAATTCTGCATTCTTAATCATTAACATTTTTAAATTTGCGGAGCTTAGAAAAGTGCAAAATAACTTCATGACATCCTCAATCACACTGTACAGAAATAAAATCAAACATTAGCTGATAAACATTATTAAAATATTATACTCATATGATAAGCAAATTTAAAAATCATTAAAAGACAATTTACGATATAATCTCTTAAGCACCAAAATAATTTATTGCACAAAGACTAATGGCAAAATTGTAACACCGGTGAAAGGATAACTTACTGAACTGTAAATGCACCCACACATTCAAAAGGCATTTTGGCAAAGGGAAACCACACAATTCAACAAAATCTCAAGACCTTGCTCTGCCTAAAATAAGGGTTAGTTATCACAATGTAAATAAGGCTTAGCATCATGTTTTTACCCAAAGATTTCAGAACTGCAGCAAACACAGGCACAAAGATTTGTGCCTCTTCATTTATTCGTCTGATAATTATCTTTACATATACCTAATCTATCTTTACAATTTTACGAACATGACTCCATAAACATTTCGTAGCAAAAGAGAGTAAAGGAGAGATATTCGGAAAGCTCCTAGGGTGCAGTGCTGATCAGTTAACTGTGTAGAAAGGACTGCTCATAAGCATGTTATCTGGTCAACCAACTATGAAGAGTTGTCCTAAATTACAAATTATGTAGAACTTCCAGACACAAGCTATCCCATTACAATCAGTGACTCACACTAGACACGAAAGTAGTGTATCCTTGCTTCTGTGGATAGAGACAACGCACATACATTTTAGACAACTGGTTTCAAATGATATAATCCCAGAAAGCCTGCACTAGACTGCGTCTGCAATAACGGCATTTCTCAGGATTTCTTTGGTTGATGTTTTACAAAAACTAACATAATTATATGCATTTATTGCAGAATATTCTGGCCAAGGACTGGGAACAATAGGGATTTTTAACATTTCTGACAGCTTAAAAGTGAAAGGTCACTTCTAGACTGACAGTGAAGCACCATGTATGAAAAGTATAAGCAGACCACTGTGGGACACGAGAGTAACAGGCATTATAAGGGGTTATTGCATTTTATTGTAAACCTGTACATTGGCTTAATGACACCACCCTGGAGACTGCATTACAACAGTAACATAAAGCTGTGATAAGGAACTCAAAAGAAATATGCTAAATAATACATAGCACTCTTTGCAACCATCTTCTATTTATTACATAGGGAAGAACATGATGTATATTAGCTGGAGTGTTCAGTCAGAGAAATAAGGGTTCTAGGCACAGAGGTATCAGTACACATACAGGCTTGTAATGTGTGCAGCTAGCCCATCTGCAGAATGAACCTTTTCATAACCAGTTCAACAGGGAGCATGGTAGGCGAGAGAAGAACATGGTTTTCATAACCCTTCTAAGTTTTAGCATCTGGTTTCCAGTGACAATAAGTGTTCGACCTACTAATCCTACTGAAAATTCAGCATCCTAGTGATAATTCATGGCTACACTCAAAGGCCAGGTGGCAAGTTCACTCCTGAAGGAAGAATGAAGCACAGATTAAGAGTTCCTGTTTTTAATATTTATTTCCAAACAATTTCAAGTGATCACGCCCCTGCAAATTCTTTACCATGCTTATATAAAATAGATAACTGAAACAAAATCCAAAACATCAGCCTTCATTACTGCAACTGAAGCACATGGCCCAACCCCATTGGAAAGGATAACTTAGATTCCTGTATGAGATATCCCAAAGTGGAGAAATGGAAGCACGGGAAGAAAATCCTCCAAAACAATTAAGAGTTAGTGAAATGAAAGAGCAAGTATTAGTTTCATCCTAACAAACCTGCGCTTTACAATTTAAATATGTATTTTTAAGGTGAACCCTGGAATGTTCGGCTGTACTGAAAGCAAAATTCTTTACTGGGCAACTAGAAGGCTAACCACCCAGGATAGAAAGAATAGGCTACCAAACAGTTGTTTCTTGAAAGATGCAGTATAGATATTGTTCACGTGAAAGCAAGAATTTGTACACTAGAAGGATTGAAGATTATTGTCCTTAGCCGCCCAAGATTTATTTGCCTTAGTGCAGTCTAAGCAGCCCTTAAAATCAAATCCTTCTGTTTGTTTGCAAAATAACAAGCCAAGTCAGTTGATTATTTTAAATAATAAGTTGTTTTGAGAAGGTGTTAGGAGCTTCAATTTTGGAAAGGAAGCGTTCTATCAAAGATGAAGGAGTCACACTATTATTGATAAATCAGGTTGGTATTTTGGTAGGCAAAAACATCCACCATGACATTCGTAAAATATTTTCCAAAAGACACATCAGCACGTTTATAAAACCTCAAAAACGCAGCACTGCACGTGTAATTCACCAAAAAAGCAATTATTAATATACTGATCCACTTACACAAGAGCTTGAAAGCAGCTTTTTGCTAAAATATTCTGCTTTTAAATACCTAAGTAAAAATATGTTCCAGTCATGAGACAATACAAAACCACTGTGCCCATTCAATCTACTTCTGATTTAGTTTATAAAGACTTCAGTAAAATAATATAAATAAACTCCTCCTCTAAATAAAATATACACATCCCAACTATGTACACACAAGTAAACATATTTACAATCAAGCGCCTGAAAATAAGGTTTCCTTTCCTCCTTAAAATACACCGTCCATCACAATTTATGAAACTGGTATACAATTAAAGCGAAATCCATAGTACAGTTTAATATAAAATTTGTTTTTAATGCACATTTTATTTTAAAAATGTTTTTAGAAAATATTTATCTGTACACTAAAAGATATCCAATCACACACATTTGTTTTACAGAATGTGCACCGATACATGACCAACATTAGTCAATTTATGAATATGAAAAGCCATCAAGATGGAAAACATCCTGCAACCCTCTCCACAAACAATTCTTAACAAGTATATTTTACTACAGCTTTTTACAAAGCGATCACCTTCTTCTACCCTGCATCACATTCACAATCATTCCTCTCACCCTCTACGGACTTTCACTGCATTTTGCACTAACAAATCTCCAAAACAAGCCACCACAAAATATTGTTTCAGGCCATCAGCTAAGTACACCGTTACCTTACCATCCACTGTGCAATGTTCCTTCTCAAGGAACGTATATATGACTCAACCTTCTCTTCCCCGATCAACAAAAGATGCCTACTTTGAGGTGGATATCTGCTCTTAAAAGCTGTGGAAGTCCTAAATTACGGAGTGCCTGTTAACTTCTATACCCCGAAACACTGTTTTCTTACCTAATAAAAAAAAAATAGTGTTGTCTTTCTTTCCTTTTTCCCCACAAAATCCTGCACTGTATGCCTCACAAGAGTCTCAGCCTCGTTCTTCAATCCTTAAGATAGTTCTTGGTACAACTTTATATTTCCCTTTTTAAACGTACAAAATGTACAAACCTTTACAAACATATTTTAACCTCTTGTGGGAGAAAGCAAGTCTCGTCAGAAATAGGAATCTGTTGTGACATGTAAATCAAGTGCAGTCGGGAGCGGCGTAAGTGGAGCAGGCGGGCAGATTTTGCCTTTTGTGGTGCAATAGTGTATTTTAGTTTGACAGGCAGATATTATCAAATGCAGATTATCGAGCGATGAAAGAAGCTTGCTACAAGAAAATATGGTTAGAAATGTACCATTGTGCAGCACTTTCATACATGTAGTGTACCATATATTTAATGTACAGAGTGCCTATTCTGGATGTTGGTGGAAATCCATTTTTCTGCACCGAATAAACGTAGACAAAAACAAAGGCTAGCAACATCCTCATTGATAAAACTTGTAAGAGATCTTACTACTTAATGCCTTGCAAAGCCCTTAGATTGGAAGCCTCCCTCTCCTCATTTCGAATTACAAAACATATTGCATTATCTACTAATTCTTTTTCATGAGTGCTAGATATCTCCTACCAGCAGAGCATTTTTTAAAATTACTATTTTGAGATATTAAGAAAAAATCTTCATTTACTTTTTCAATATCCTATGTCAAGTTTAGGTCATGAAAGTGCTTTACAAAGAACCTATACATTTTAGTATTTTGATAGATGAACTCGCAGAGTGCTGACCTACAAACCAGAGGTATGTAAACATCTCGAATGCCAATGCTTACAACAGCAATGGCTTTCCACAAGCATTGATGCCTGCATAGTAAAGTCTCCTGAAAATGCACAAAACACTCAGATACCACTCCTCTTTCAATAACTTAAGCTCAAAGAGCATGAACCTCTCTATTTATAACCTATACGTTCACACTGAACTCGGAATCAGTTAAGTAGTTGCCACAATGGTCCCGCCCTCCAAGTGTTGTTGGGCATTAGTGTTTTTTCCACAGAACACCTTCATAAGCTTTGAAACATAAAGCATGCATAGAGCCTCGGCCTGCGAGGAGTGACACGGAAATAATGCTGTGACCAGTGTGCAATAAAATATCCAGTTGTACAAAAGTAGCATACCCATTTGTGAACGAAACCAGGGACTGAGAGCCTATGTAGTAATATGAAAAACACAAAACTAGGAATTGACCCTTTCCATTGAAAAGCAACGAAAACTGAAGGAATCCTAAATTATCCATAACAGCATCTCCTGAAGATCCATATCGGGAAGAGGATAATCTACTGATATCCTCATTAGACAACACGAGGGATGCCAAGTCAACATACAATATTGCTTTTGTCTGCTTGCCTGCCTCATGAGTATTTCTAAAACTCTATAATGCAATATCAAAATACAATGTATGAGACAATTAATGCCACCCTAAATTAGCCTCTTGAAGCGAGTGCAAATCAAGGGCTATGGATTTATAAGCTAAACTCTATTCCTTCCTCGTATCGCAGAAGTTCTAACAGCATTCTTTGCTATTTAAAGAAAGACACTGGTGTAGCTCCTCTTCCCCTTCTATGTGGTTAGCAGCTATGATGGGACTGCAGCCCTTTAACTAAGAATCCACCTAATCCTCTGAAAGTGGAGTAGTGCAATACAGATGCTCCCAGTCATGTAGTTCTATCCATTAACCAAGGAGCACCTCAGTGACAACTGCATTTTAATAAGGCCATTCATTTTGTCAAGAAGTTGATTAGGAGTAAGTACATGTTCAGTTGCTGACTCCTAACTGCCCCAATTCTGCTTGAACGTAATACTCTAGGGAGCAGTAATTCAACCACTTTGTTTAGTTGCTTGATAAACATGTCCATTAATGTGACTAATTCATGATGCTTATACATGTGAATTAACAGAATGGGTGCTCTTCACTTTTAAGCCCGACCACAGTCCTCACTGAATGACAGGGATGTGTGAATGAATATGATCAGGTTTGATAGTGTTATTTGCATAGGCAACAGAAGCTGTGCCCAGAAATAGGGCTGTCCGCACCAATGTTCATTAGTAGCCTCCTTGAAAAAGGCCAATCGCAGCAGAAGATGACAGGTACGCTTCTAGTGAAGAAATGAGAGGTATTCATCTGCACGCAGTCCATCACTGCGGTTCCCGAGTGTTATACTCCGTCCCTTCCGACGTGCGCCGCTTGCTTGAGCCCCATAACTTTCGGGATCGCATCTGTTGAAATCAATGTGAGAACAGCAAGATATGGGCTGGTCAATAGAGTGAATGTTATATTTGGAGAGTAATTCATAACAATTATACAATTATATTACTGCTACCCTCTGTTGTTGTGGTTAAATTAGGTAGTTGCCACATTGGTGCTTCCATCGACGTGTGCTTGGCATTAGTGTGTTTATAGATTAAAAAAATTAGTCTTCGAGCATTTTGTAATAATAAAGCTCATTTGACTCTAAAATGAAACTTAGTGTGTTATTGTCAACACAGTGCCACCTTCGCAGTAGCACCAACTAAGACCGCATGTACAATGTAGACGCTCTTGATCCTCCACCGGAGAAGTTAGCATGCAATGGAAAGATGAAGCTAACGTGGACTTGATTACTTTGCTTTAGACATAAAGGATGAAAGTAGGTATTTACCTCTGCTGGCTTTCCAACACCAACAATGATTATTTTGCCGTCCTCCAGACCAAGCAGTATGTGGCTGTTTTCTTTGTTGACAGACACACAGTGAATTGGTGCCCGCATGGCTAATGGCGACACACTCAGACTTAGGCTGCAACAAAAATAATAAATGAGTACACAACTTTTTAAAGATATCAGTAACTAAATTATATAAATACAACAATTCTCTCTTTTCTTTCTTTCAAGAGAAATTGCTACAGACTCGATATCTAATTAATTAAGTAGAGTTGGTGTTCAGCTCATTCATCGTGACCAGCAACGTTTAAGTCCAGGATGTTCCTTCGCTCATCATGTTGCAAGGCAGATGCCCAGTCAAAAACACGTTAATTTATTGTGCCTTGTTTGTTGGTGAACGAGAAGGTAGTTTATAATTCACACTCCGTAACTGTCAAGTAAATATGCACTCAAAAGCCTTGCAGGAGTGTTTTACTTTGCTGTACAAATTCATTTTCGAGACTAAAAATCAGATAAATACAATCAGATTTAAGGACAAATGACTTCTACAAATCTGCTCAAAACTGCATGGATTATTCACTAGACCGAATGAATGCAACGTCTTGCAGTCTGACAAATCATTTCAGTTTTCTCTGAACAATTTACTTTGTGATACAATCATGTCATGCCTGATTCATCTGTGGTATATTCTAAATGAACAGGTTACTTTCCTTCGGTAATGCTCTTTCAGGCAGAGACGCTTTCTACCCACAGATTCCTTACCTTTTAAATATTCCCCAGGCGTCAGACTGGATCTTTAAACTTTTCAGCAGTACCTCTGAGCCCCAGTAGATGGCCCTGTGTTGCTCCGCACTGATGTCATTCCACTTGGGAAATGATGTGTGGAGCCCATATAGGTGCCACTCATGCGCTGATGTCCGTTCCTTTCTTTCCGAACCAGTACACGCAGATCCAGACATACGAAGCCTATATAGGTGCAACTTCCATGCACTTACGCCAGTTGCTTTTGAGAATGTCCACATCCCCAGACGCAGAGCCACAAAAGCAAACTTGGTGTGACGAATGTGCAGATCCACAACACGGAGAGGATGGGAGGGTCATTGAGGAATCTGCAACATGATAAAGTCCCTACCAGAAAGAGTGTTACAGAAGGTAAATAACTTGTTCTTCTGGTAAAGACTTCTAGCCACATGTTCCTCAACATTCGAATAGATACTAAAGCAGTATCTATTTGGAGGTGGGTCTGTGGAAGGAGTCAAACAATAAACTCCTGCAGGACCAAGTGGGTGAACCTGACTGTCCAGAAAATAATCCTTTGTGACCGTGTAAAGGGAAGCCCAGGTAGAAACTTGACCGTGTAAAGGGAAGCCCAGGTAGAAACTTGGCAAATGTCCAGGACAGGGACTACGCATGCCAATACAGTGGTAACAGCTTTGGCCCTGGTAGAACGAGCAAGCAGGCCTTCTGGAAGATGATTTTTAGCCAATGCTTAGCAGATCCTAATGCAAAGCATGATCCAGCAGGAGATTGTTCTCTTCTGCAGAACCTTGCTTTCTTTGCGCTTCAGAGAACCCCACAAAGAGCTGATCGTCCACCCGGTGCTATTTGGCTTGATCTTTGTAAGAGCTCAGCGCTCTCTTAGGGCCCAAGTGACAGAGTCTCTCCTCCTCCTTAGAAAGGTGATATTCTGACAGACTGGAAACGGTGTCACCACTTTAGGAAGGAAGGATCTCTGTGTCCACAAAACCAGCTAAGAAGAAGGTGGTATTCGGCAGGTTGGCACAGAGAGCTTGAAGCACACTCACAAGCTGTGCCAATGTAATGATGATGAGGAACACTATTTTGAGGGTGAGAAGCTGCAAGAAGCAGCTGGAAGCGGCTCAAAGAGAGTGCACATCTGAAATGTAGGATCAAGTTAAGTTCCCACTGTGGCACGAGAAAGGGAGTGGGAGGAAACAAATGTAAAAGTTTCAAAAATACATAATAACTAGGGACATAAACGATGAGGACTGATCTGGCAAACTCAAAAAAGCTGAAAGGTTCCCTTTAATTGTGCCCAGGGCACAGCCTTGCCGAGCCAGGGACAAAGCAAATAACAAAATGTCAGATTACTTTGCGTGGGAGTTGTCTATCTGCTGAGTACCACACCATGCCACAAATTGGTCCCAACAACAGACATATACCGTTTTTTTTGTCAAGGCACAACAGGCGGCCAACATGATATCAACCAACGGGAGCAGAACCCTGCCCTACTGCTGCTACAGCAGATCATCCCAGAAGAACAGACCAGGAGTTCTGGATACCATACTCTCTGTGCTCAATCTGGGGCCACAAGGACGATTTGGGCACTATCAGTCCTGATGTTCTTGGGAACTCGGAGCAGGAGTCGTATTGGCTGAAAGGCATTTAGGAGCCGTGAGTTCCACTTGAGCCAGGATGCTTCCCCAAGCGAGAGTCGCCTCAGAAGCTCCAATGTGCGGTAATACTGACACCGCACACTCTTGGCTGTGTCAAACAGATCCAGCCAAGGTTCTCACCATATGCTGAAGAGACTTTGCGTCACCTCCTGGCATAACTGACACTTGTGATTCACTAGGCACGGACAGCTGAGCTTGTCTACCTGGCATTCAACTATCCTTCCTGGTAGTTCGCCATCAGACCAATTCCGTGGAGGTGTAGCCACTTCCCGACCCTGTATGTTGTGGTACTACATGGCAGTGGTGTTGTCTGTGAGCACCTGTACCAGCCAACCCTTTAAGGATGGAAGGAAAGCTTTCAACACCAAGCGTATGCCCCACTGCTCCAGAAGATTGAAATGGAGCTAAGACTCCGCTGGAAACAAGAGGCTTCTGCTCTCCACCTGTCCTAGATGGCCACCCCAAGCAAGAAGCAATGGATCGGTCACCACTGTCAGCTCTGGGTGGGTCTGTATGCCGCTGACCTAATCGCAGTCCAGTTACCACTACCGCATATATCATTTGCAGTCTCCTCTGAAATCTGAACATGGTCGGAGAGGTCCCCTTGATGTTGGGCCTACTGAAACTTTAGATCCTACTGCAGAGCTAGCATATGCCACCCTGGGTGCTCGATCAGCAGGATGTAGTAGGCCATCAGTCCCAGCCGTCTCACAGTCAGGACTGAGTCCGAAAGATCAAGATCATAGTCTGAATGTTCTGGACTCTCCCAGGGAAAAAGCATGAAACCGAGACATGTCCAGGATGGCCCAGATGAATGGGGGCATCTGAAAAGGATACAAGTGTGACTTTGGCATGTTAACAGTGAACTCCAATCTTGACAGGAAATGCACTATAGTCTGGAGGTGTTGGACGACTGCCTGGGGTGATCCAGCCTTCTACAGTCAGTTGTCGAGATGGGGGAAGACTGGCAAACCTGAACTTCAAAGGTATGCTGCCACCACCACCAACACTTTCGTGAAGACCCAAGGGACCCTATTGAAACTAAAAGGGGAGCACAATAAACTGAAAATGCTCCTATCCCTCCACGAACCGCAGATAGCACCGGTGGGCATTCATGACGAGTATATGGAAATAGGCATCCTGCAGGTCCAATGCCCCCATCCAGTCTCTAGGGCAGACCGGCCCTGGCCCAGTGTGAGCATTTTGAATTTTTCCTTCTGGAGTAAGTAGTTGAGGGGGAGGGTGTAGTTCTTACATAGGACAAAGGACCCTGTCCTTCTTGGACAGCAGTATAAACTGGAATTACAACCATGTCCTGCTGCTGGGGCGAGCACCCTCTCGATAGCCCTTTTTGCCAAAAGGACATGCACTTCCTGCCGCAAAATAGATAGAGAGTCCTCCATCATTCGCTGGGAGGACGGTGGAGGGTGCGGCGGTGAGAGAATGAAACGAGGTCATATCTCTGCTGAATAATTTGTAGAACCCACCTGTCAGATGTTATGGCTTGCAAACTCTGCAAGAATCTTCAGATAGGGCCTCCCACTTGTGGCTGTGCTCCACTAAGGGCATGTTAAAGGGGTTTGGCAGGTTGGGCTGCAGAGGCTAGTGTACTGGCGGCCCATTGACCTTGATCGCGGGGTGCGGTGGGCACGACAGGATCAACCACGGAACTGCTAGGTGCCTTGTTGCAGTTGGATTGGTTGGCAGTATGGGGTACCTCCGCCAAAGTTGTGAAAAGAGTGGTAGGGCTCATGTGGCTGGTGAGGTGGGGCAGATGAGCTCAGGGAGCATGCCGTGGCCCTGCTCTCCTTGAAACGCGCAAGAACAAAGTCTGCTTTGTTCTCAAGCAGGCAAGAGCATGTCTTTGAGGGACTCATGGAATCGCTTAAAAAAACAGTGGACCACAGGCAAGCATGGTGGTGAATAGCGACCCAGGTGCCAATGGCTTGCCCGATGGAAGTGGTGGTGCCCAAGCCACGACAAATTGTGAACGAAGTGAAAACTTGGCCAAGTCACAACCGTCTTGTGTAGCCTGGGCAAGGACAGCTCAGAGAGCTTCAGGAACACCTGGGAGGACTTGAGCCACTAAATTCCAAAAGACGTGGGAAGAGTGCCCCAGCAGACAGCTGGGTTTTACAGATCAAAGTGCAAGGCTAGTGGACAAGAAAACCCCTTTCCTGAATGTCTCCAACCATTTTGACTCCTTTTCTGGAGGATTAGTTGAGAACATGTCCGGGTTTGTTTTGCTAGCAGACATCTGCACCACCAAGATTTCAGGTGAGGGGTGCTGACATAAAAATGACAGGTCCCCAGGGCGGTGGGGTCATGCCATCTGGTGGCTGTCAGGGGTGGGGAGGGCCAGAGCAAGGTTTGGCCCATGCCCCCAACAAAGTGTCTGTACAAACAAGTTATGTACCTGCAGTAATGTCTTATCTGGTAGAGACTATCTAGCCGCAGATTCCTTACATTAGAATTATTCCCAGGTGTCAGACTGGATCTGGAAAATCTTGAGCAGTACCCCTGCGTGCCATAAGGTGGCATCGTTTGGCTCTGCATCAGCACTGTCTGAACCAGAAGTGACATGCATTGTGCCTATATAGGTGCCACCCAGCGCCCTGACATCAGTTTCTTTTCACAACCTTTCTACGCCAAAAGTTTGGAATCATGCTAAAGGATGCTGATGTACGTGTGTGTAGCACTAACGGCCTCAGAAAGTACAAGTTACTTACCTCCGGTAATGATGTTTTTGGTAGAGACGATTCTAGCCGCAGATTCCTTAACGTAGAGGGCAAGACGAGCACGTCTTGAAGCCCGAAGGCATTTGCACCCTGTTCCCAAAATAAACGAAAAGCGTGAAAGGAAGGCCTGAAAATAGGCCAGGAACACGATCCGGATCCTCGTTGCACGCGGAAAAGAATGAAACTGACGTCAACGCGTCGGGGTTGTGCTTATGTGACCTCACTGACGTCACGCCCGTGGAAGACGGCGGGCGGAGTCGCGTGGTGACGGCGGGCGGAGTCGCGTGGTGCCGCCCCCCGGCACGCAGAAATGCTGGGACAAGAACATTTTCCAGGTCCAGTCTCACGCCTGGGGGTAATTATATGTTAAGGAATCTGCGGCTAGTAGTCTCTATCAGATTGTGTTCACAGAGTGGAGAGGATGAGAGGGTCGGTAAGAAATCTGCAGATAGACAGTCTCTATCAGATAAGCCGTTACCGAATGTAAGTAAATGCTCATCTGATAGCGACTTCTAGCAGTGGATTTATTACCTTAGAATAGATACCCAAGCAATAGCTGCACGGTGGTGGGATTGAGAACTGATTAAGCCAAAAAGTTCAGTTGGAGCGAACGAGCAAAGTGCCCGTCTGAATGTGTGCAGCGATACCCACGTTACTCCCTAACAGTTGTCCAGGACAACGACTTGGTGAGCTAATGCAGTGGTTGCAGCCTTGGCAGTTATGGAATGACCGCGCACGCCCTTAGGGGGTTGCATCTTGACCAGTGCCAGCAGATTTTTATTCAAAGAACTATCTATCGTGAGGTGGTCCTTTTCTACATGGGCTTTACCTTCTTCACCCCAACGTACCCAGCAAAGAGCTGCTCGTCCACCTGGAACCCTTTAGTACGATCAATGTTGAATGACAATGCTGACACCAGAGGCACCTATAAAAGACGTAAGTTCTAGGTCAAGTCCCAAGTCGGGTCTCTTATTATTTTTGCATTTGGTCTACTCTCAAAATCAGTGAAAGGCACAACTTATGGCCCTCTGCTTAAATTTCTTAACACCAAACTGATCCCCACCATTGCATATGGAAGTGAAATATTGAGAGGGAAGGATTCTGACACCTTTGATAGGTTGATTGCTAAAATGCATCTGCATATCTTTGGTTTACCACCATTTGTCCCCCAATCACAAGTGCCTCTAGAGTTCGGCCTTGTAAAACAAAGCCTAGCCAGACGCAGAGCAGTATTCAAAGCATGCCATCGATTTAAAAATGGTCACCCAGGATCCCTGAACAACTTGACCTGGAAAGAGTTAAGTGCTTTGACTGGATCCTTAACACATAGAGGTTATCTGGTATCCTTTCTCCAGCAGTTACAAGTGTTGGACTTGTTGACAATTCCGTGTTCAGTAGCTGCATTTAAAAGGATCATAAATAAGCAAACTCGTATGCTATCGAGGCTGGAAGACAAAAATGACTTGAGCCGAGCATGCAAATGAATGGCAAATTATTAACAATTACCCTGGGCCACAGGCCTGTTTGTAGGAGTGCTCTTCCAAGGCTTTATAATGTTTCTTTTTATAATACCGCTTTGGGGCCTTTCCAACCTTTTCAGGCTGCCGCCAGGGTCCAAGGCCCCACAAAAATGTGAAATGTAGGCTTTGTGGTAAGGCTGAGGAATGATTATGTTACTTACCAGTATGCATCTGTTCTTGGCATGTAGGGCTGCTGACATTCATATCTGTGCATAGATCGCCGCCTAGTGTTGGGTCCGGATGATTGCACATTGTTGTCCTGGAAGAGTCTTCGAAGTATCACGAGATAGGTGGCTCCTCCCCTGGACTACAGTGCGCATGGGCATCCTCTCCATCCTTAGATTGTTTTTCGCCATTGTGGCAGTGATGGAGTAGATACAGTAAGTGATGACCATGCTATACAGAAATTCTGAGTGCTGCAGCCGCGACAGGCGCCGGGAAGGAGGGTGGGCGATATGAATGTCAGCAGCCCTACATGCCAAGAACAGATGCATACTGGTAAGTAGCATAATCAGTTCGAGGCATGTGGGCTGCTGAATTCATATCTGTGCATAGAATATATAGCAGTACCTCCCCTAGCGGCGGCTACCTATGCCAGCTGCAGCAGTCTGGAAAAGAGTTTTGAGAACAGCCTGTCCTACAGCTGCCTGCTGTCTTGAGTGTACATCTACGCAGTAGTGTTTGGTAAATGTATGTATAGTGGACCATGTGGCTGCTCTACAAATTTCGTGTAAAGGGATGTTTCCTAGGAAAGCCATGGATGCCCCTAACTTTCGTGTTGAGTGGGCTCGTGGGGGATCCGTTAATGTGCGTTTAGCTTTGTGATAGCAAATCTGAATGCATTTAACGATCCATCTGGCTATTCCTGCTTTGGAAATGGCGTTGCCCTTGTGTTGTGGAGAGAAGGCAACGAAGAGTTGTTTAGTTTTTCTAAAATCCTTTGTCCTGTCAATATAGTACATGAGAGCCCGCTTTACATCTGGAGTATGGAGCATCCTTTCCGCGACATTTTGCGAATTTTGGAAGAAAACGGGCAGTTCGATAGTTTGGTTAATGTGGAACTGTGATATGACTTTGGGCATGAACTTGGGGTTGGTGCGTAGGACAACCCTGTTTGCGTGGACCTGAATGAATGGCTCCTGAATGGTTAGTGCCTGGAGTTCACTAACTCTCTTTAAGGAAGTGATGGCCACTAGGAAAGCCACTTTCCAGGTGAGGAATTGAATCTCACATGAATGGAGAGGTTCAAAGGGCGGACCCATCAGTCTGGTGAGGACCAAGTTGAGGTTCCACACTGGTGCTGGTGGGTGTCTTGGGGGAATTACTCGTTTGAGTCCCTCTAAGAACTCTTTAACGGCAGGTACTTTGAATAAGGAGAGGTGCTGCCTGTTTTGGAGGTAGGCTGCTATCGCGGTCAAATGGATGCGTATTGAGTTGTATGCCAGATTACAGCGGTACAGGTGTAAGAGGTAGCACATGATGTTTTGAATAGACGCGTCCAGTGGGTTAATGTCATTGTTGTTGCAGTAAATGACAAACCTTTTCCATTTGGCCGCATAGCAGGCTCTAGTAGTGGGCCTCCTGGCTTCATTGATGATAGTCATACAGTCAGGTGGTAAGTTTAGGTAGCCAAACTCTAAGACCTCAGGAGCCAGATCGCCAGGTTCCGCTGTTGGGGATCTGGGTGCTGAATTTTGCCATGGTTCTGCGTTAAAAGCGCTGGTTTTATCCGCAGTCTTTGATGAGGCACCACGGAGAGTTACAGAAAGGTGGTGTACCACGGCTGGCATGCCCACGTTGGAGCAACTAGGATAAGGGTGAGTGAGTGTTGCCTGAGTTTGCGCGCCACCAGCGGTATTAATGGTGCTGGGGGAAAAGCGTACGCAAATTTGCTGGACCAGTTCATCCATATCGCATTGCCCTGCGACTGTGGGTGTGGGAACCTGGCGGCAAAGCTTTGGCATTTTGTGTTTTCTTTGGTTGCGAATAGGTCTATTTCTGGATGACCCCATTGTTGGAAGTACGGTTGGAGAACTGATGGGTGTAGCTCCCACTCGTGCATCTGGTGGCTGTGTCTGCTGAGCAGATCCGCCATCTGGTTGTCCTTGCCCGGGAGGTGTTCCGCCATGAGGAACATGTTCCTCTGAATGGCCCACTTCCACATGCTCTGAGCCAGATGAGACAACTGTGGAGAGTGTGTTCCTCCCTGCTTTTGTATGTAGTACATGGCAGTCATGTTGTCCGTCCGGATCAACACAACCTTGTTGCACAAGTGTACTTTGAATGCCTTCATGGCTAGGAAGATTGCCATCAGTTCCAGAAGGTTGATGTGCATCTTCTTTTGTTGGGTCGTCCATAGTCCCTGCACTGTGTAATTGAGCACATGCGCTCCCCATCCCTGGAGAGACGCGTCCGCTGTCAGTATGATTTGTGGAACAGGCTCTTGGAACGGTCGGCCCTTGCAAAGGTTTTGTGTATTCCACCAATGCAGAGAGTTGTATGCCCGACCGCTCACCAACACTAGGTCTTTTAGTTGCCTGTGAGCCTGATTCCATTGACGTGCCAAGCACTCCTGAAGCGGGCGCATATGTAGTCTTGCGTGCGGGACTATGAAAATGCAGGAGGCCATCATGCCTATCAACTGCATGAACACTCGCGCAGGAAGGGAGTGTTGAGGTTTGAATTTTGAGATCAGCAGTTGCATGCTGTTGATTCTCACTAAAGTAGGCTGAGCTGTGGCAGCCAGAGTGTTGATTGTGGCGCCTAAGTATTGTTGCACATGGGCAGGTTGGAGATGTGATTTTGAGTAATTTAGTGAGAATCCCAGATCGTGAAGAAGGTGAATGGTGTGGGACATGTGGGCGGCACATTGTTGTGCTGACTTGGCTTGAACTAGCCAGTCGTCCAGATAAGGGAAGACGTGAATGTTTTGTCTTCGCAGATGCGCGGCCACTGTCGCCAGGCACTTGGTAAAGACCCTGGGTGCTGTCGTGACTCCGAAGGGGAGAACTTTGAACTGATAGTGATTCCCTTGAATAGTGAACCTGAGGTATTTCCTGTGTGAAGGGTGTATGGGTATGTGGAAATATGCATCCTTCAGGTCTACCGTGGCTAGGAAATCCCCCTGACTGAGTAGTGGGAGAACCTGCTGGAGGGTGAGCATATGGAAATGCTCTGACAGAATATATAGGTTTAGGGGTCGCAGGTCTAGAATAGGTCTGAGCGAGCCGTCCTTTTTTGGGATTAAGAAGTACAGAGAGTACACCCCTGTTCCCTGCTGGTCGAGGGGCACTACTTCTATTGCCCCTTTTGCAAGCATAGCTAGCACTTCTTGCTGGAGTAAAGCTAAGTGCTCGGCTGACATAGGACGGTGCTTTGGTGGTATGTTGGGTGGAGTGGAAGTTAGTTCTACACAGTACCCGTGCTGGATGATGTCCCTGACCCACCTGTCTGTGGTAATGGTCTTCCACGCGGACAGGAACAGCTGGAGTCATCCCCCGACAGGTGTTATGTGGTCGGGGGGTAAGGAGAGGGCGTCACTGTTTGTTTTTTGGAGAGGACCTGGTGTTGCCATAGCCACGTTCCCCTGCCTTTGGTGCTGGATCCACGATATCCACCCCTGTTGTTTTTGTCATAGGTGGTTTGTGTGCCACTTTTAGCACACTGCTGTTGTGACCCCTGACCCCTTGTTGCTCCCCTATTTCCGGTGCGACGAAAGGAGCCACTACGAAATTGCTGCGTCTGCAGAGCCCCCATTGATTTCGCAGTGTCAGTGTCTTTCTTTATTTTTTCTAGGGTATTGTCAACGTCTGGGCCAAATAAGTATTCTGTGTTAACTGGTAAGTTCAGGATATTGTTCTGGATCTCGGGTTTGAAGCCTGAGATTCGTAACCAGGCATGGCGTCGTAGCATGACGCTTGTGTTTATTGCCCTAGCTGCTGTGTCAGCTGCGTCAAGGGCGCATTTTATGGATGCATTAGTGAGGAGTTGTCCTTCTCTGATGAGTAGCTCCGCTGACTCTTTATACTCATCTGGTAGATGTTGGAGCAGTGACTCTAGCGTGTCGTAATGTGACCTGTCATAACGTGCCAGGAGTGCCTGTGTATTGGCAATGCGCAGGATGTTCGCTGCTTGCGCTGCAATGCGTTTGCCCGATGTTTCTAGTACTTTTGACTCCTTGTCTGGGGGAGGAGCATCACCAGTTGTTTGTGAGTGGGCCCTCTTGCGAGCATTGGCAACCACCATGGAGTCTAATGGCAACTGACCCCTAATGTATTTAGGGTCACCGGGTGCAGGCTTGTACTTTTTTTCAATCCTTGGATTTAACACCCGTGCTCTTGTGGTGTCCTTGAAAATGTCTTTGGCAGGTTTGAGAACCCCTTTTAACATGGGCAGAGTTTTTACAGTTCTTTCTGAAGATGCGAAAGTGTCAAGCAGGAAGTCTTCCTCAATGGCATCAGAATGGAGTTCCACCCCATGATGAGCAGCAGCCCGTTCGATGAGGGCATTAAAGGCAGCTGTGTCCTCTGTGGGAGAAGTTTTCACGTTATAGAGTTGCGCATCTTGGGTATGTGGCGCGACACTTTGGTCTGTGGGGTCATCCCATGCCTGATCCGGGTCTTGTAGGTGCTCATCAGGATCTACGTCCCCAGGGTAGATGGTATCCTCCCCGCCATAGTCCTGTATTGCGTCCGATTCGGAAGGGGTAGGAGAAAAGGACTGCGGATCTGGTTGGAAGTGTTCCTGGTGCACTGGTTCCTGCCCCGCTGGCAGCTTGCGTTTAAGTGGAATTTTGTAGGGCTCCTCTTCCCTAACTGGCGTTATTTTGCGCTTGTGGAGCATTAACCTGCCAGTGTCGGCATCAATAAATTGTGGCCCCGAAGAGTCTTGTTCTGTAAGGCCAGAGGTGGTGGACTGTGTGTGGAGGACACGTGTCCGAATTTGGAATAGTTTCGGTGCCGAGGCCGGTGGCAACCCAAACGTAATGTTGGTTGGCTCCGAGTGCACTTTACAGGGTTTGGTTGTGTCGGGACCCGAGATAGAGTGGAGGGTTGCCCGGTCACGGATGCGTTGCAAAGATGCGGAGACCTGCTGCACAGTGAACGCAGTTGGTGGTTTGATGGGCACCTTAGTAGTAGGCGTCGAGGCCAGCCCCGACTTTTTTGTAGGAAGGGGGTCACTGGTCTGAAGGGAGGTATCGACATTTGACGTAGTCGAGGACTTAGTCGGCGCCGTTGCGCTAGACGTTGACGTAGCTGGGGCGGCCATTTTAACTGCGGAGGTTATGGCCTTCGATGTCGGCGCCGAAGTTCTCGGTGCCTTGCGTTGCCCGAGGGCTTGCTTTTTCTGGGTGCCAACCGCATCCGCTGCGGTGAGCTCGGCACCGAAGTCTCTTTGTACGCGGTCGGAGCCGACGACTTTTTTCGGCGTCGGAGGAGTGGATGGTTTCGACGCCGTCGATCCAACCACCACCAGTTTCACTTTCGTTTTCGAAGGGACTGGAGTGATGGATGTTTTTGGGTTTAAGAACCCGGTCGTCTTCGGTAATATTGGCTCTTGCAAAGTGTTCGAGGCCGGACCGGAAGGCGGGGCCGAAGAACCATGTGTTTGATCTTGGGTAAGGCCCGAAGGCGATCCCTCGACCGGAGCCTGATGACGACGCACTGTTTCGGCCTCCGTTTCGACGGATTGGCCTAGCTCCTCAGGAGAGCTGTCTTCTTCGGCCCATAGGCCTCGTCGAAGTCTCCTACCTCATCGACGGTTTCTTCACGTCGAAAGATCACTTCATCGTCGTCGTCCGACCGGGAATCATGTTCTGAAGCGGGGCTCGAGACTACTACTTCCACGCTCTCGGCGTCCTCGTCCTCGGTGCTGAAGATGTTGGTGGGAGCAGGCGCTGCTTGCTGCGCCTCCAGCCTCGCTGCCCGTCGATTCCGCAGAGTCTTCTTAGATCGGAATCGTGCACAGGCCATGCATTTCGATTCGTCTTGATCCGGCGAGAGACATTTATTGCAGACTGGGTGGACGTCGATATGAGGGTACTTCGCGTGGCATAATGGACACCTCTTGAATGGAGTCCTCGATTCCATCATCGATCGAACTTCGATGTTCGGACCAAACCGGTCTGAAAGTTGGAAGAAGGTGCGGAGCACTAAAGCTAGTAGTCGACACCGAACGGTAAATGTACCGACGAAAACTAAAGGCCTTTTGGCCTAAAACTGAATATTCCTAAGTTGAGCTAAGATAGCACATCCGAACCCAATGGCGGAAAAAAACAATCTAAGGATGGAGAGGATGCCCATGCGCACTGTAGTCCAGGGGAGGAGCCACCTATCTCGTGATACTTCGAAGACTCTTCCAGGACAACAATGTGCAATCATCTGGACCCAACACTAGGCGGCGATCTATGCACAGATATGAATTCAGCAGCCCACATGCCTCGAACACGTTAATACATAGTCTATGTATGTGTCCTAACTTTTTAGGTGCACGAAGGGAGTACCTCAGGAAGCGCCTAGTTAAGTTCGGGGCTCGTACTTGTAGGCATGCAGTTGTTGGTAGGCTTCAAGCAATCAACACAACATTGAATCGAGGCGTTGTAAATTATTATTGTCATTTTCAGAACGAATATAGACTGTATTTTCCAATGTTCTTAAGTACCCGACAATATTTAGTTGCCTTGTTATTTAAAAGTGTCACCCACTCTATAAGGTCATTTGTCTTCGTCCCGGTGAGATCTATTAATTACCACATTGCACTTATGATCTGCTCTTTTTTGTTTCACCCTCATCACTGCTTCTTTTTGGCACAGTATTTTAAGCGATCCATACTCCGATGCATCCACGAGCTAAGTTCTACCTCATGAGCACTGACTAACATGGTATTCCTCTTAGAAATAAGTCATCTACGGTTTGAGTATTCACAAGGCTTTTTCAGCCAGTTGTGAGAGTCTAAATGTAAGTGGATATGTCAGTGAATAACTCAACTTTAGCATGAGTGATGGTATAAAAGAGTGAATGATTATTTGTAGATATTACAACAGCAGCACGTTAATGCATAAGGATTGCAAGCAAAATAAGCACTTTACTGCTGAACAGGTTTATGCCCTTCGGGAGATCAGGCTTAAGGGTATTTTATTAAAAATCACCCCTGTGGATTTTTAATATATATTCCTGTGTTCAGCTCATTCTGACTAATCCTGATATTATATTGTTCTAATTGTTAGTCTGGTTCAGTTTAAATTGACTGTATGTTATTGATATTGCTTTTAACAAGTTTAAATGGACATGTAATCATTTTAATTTACCATGCATTTTAAATAAATAAAAATAAATACTGACAACGCTCTTTTTCAGTCCAGGGGGTGGAGTCACTCCTCTTCTTCCAAAGGTTGAGGAGGAGCAACCAAGGCAGGTAGGGTGATATTTTGACCCATATGAAAATGTGTCACTACTTTCTGGAGAAAGAGGGCACGAGTTCTCAGACACAGTTTGTCTGAGTAGAATATCGTGTAGGGAGGTAGGTAGGGGCCATCCAATCTCCTGACCGATGTTATGGCCACCAGAAAAGTTTTGATGGTCAGTAAATGGAGTGAACAGTTGTGTAGCCGCTTGAAGTACGAACACATCAGAATGGGGCATAATAAATGGTCGTGGAGGGAAAAGGTGCTGGGGTCTCCTTAGAAAACGAGTCACAATGGGTAACTTGAGCAAAGAAGGTTAGTCCGGCAACCAAAAAAAAGACAGAATTGCTGAAAGGTAACTTTTGACAGTGCCCAAAGCAGAGCCTTGCTGGACCAGAGAAAGAATAAACAAAACATGGTGAAAGGGTGCAGAAAGAGGATCAATATTCTTAGAGGCACACCATGTCATAATTGTGTCCCAACGGCAGGCGTATACCAGTGCTTAATTTGAGAATGCTCGGCATCGGCACTTAATTTTCAGCACTGGCACTTATGACAGTTTGCACATGGTGGCACTGTCAGTTGAATTTAGAGATAAGGACAACAGCTGGTTATTGATTCAATACACAATAATAAATTACTAATACCTTCGATCCAGGCCGTTTTTATAGCTTTGGGGCCTGGAATTGTCACAATTTCAAGAGTGTTATGATTAGTAGTGTGTTGGTACTGTCACTGGCAGCTCTGGCAGAGGCAATGGGTGGTGCAAGCTGAAGTGGCCTCCTGACCAGGGCCCTGGCACTTATTTTATCACAAATTAAGTACTGGCTTTTACCATATACCGTTTCGGTGGCGGGGTGCCTGGCTGTCAGAATAACATTGCAGACTTTGGCTGGGGAGGTCAAAAGCTGTCAACTGCTGCTGCTCAATCGTCAAACATGAAGGTAGAGCATACACAGGTTTGGGTGGAGCATCCTGCCCTGCTGATGTGACAGAACTTACACCCGAAGGGGCAGCCTGATCGAAGGACTGATACTCATTCTCAGGAGTTCAGGATATCAAACTCTCCATGCCCAATCCAGAGCCGCAAGAATTACTTTAGCCCAGTCATTCTTGATCTTCTTGAGAACTCCAGGCTGATGTTGAATCGGCAGAAAGGCGTACAGGAGGCCTGAGCTCCACCGAGACAAAAAGTGTCTCCGAGCAAGAGCTGCATTGCTCACTACAATGTGCAGAACTGCTGACATTGAACATTCTTGGCAGTGGCGAACATATCTAACCAAGGTTCTCCCCAGTCTAGTAAGAGACATAGCACCACCTCTGGCTGGAGATGCCATTCGTGATCCACTAGGCATCGATGGCTGAGTTTGTCCACTCCAGCGTTCAGAAAGCCCGCCAGGTGTTGATCCACCAGGAAAATAACTGACTTTCCAGCCATGTCCAGAGATGCAGGGCCGTCGACCCCCACCTCGCCCTGTTGTATGCAGTACCACATGGCACTGGTGTTTTCAGTGAACACCAGCACTAGTCTTCCCTTGATTTAAGGAAGAAAGGCTTTTAATGCTAGTCAGAACCCCTGCAGCTCCAACATTTTGATGTGGAGCTGGGACTCTGCCAGAGATCAGAGTTCTCTGATCTCCACCTCTCCCAGATGGCCACCCCAGCCTATCTGTCACTACAATCAGCTCTGGTTGGGCCTGTAGCTAACCCAAACATGGTTTGGTAGCCACTAGTGCAGGCATTTTGCAGTTTCCTCCGAGATCAGGACCAGGTTAGAGAGGTTCCCCTGATGCTGCACCCACTAGGACTTCAGGTCCCGCTGCAGAACCCGCATATGCCAACGCAACAGTCATGCGTCACTAAGCAGGAGGCCATGAGGCCTAACAGCCTCCGTTAGCCTTACCGAAATCCAGGATCCAGGATCCGAATAGCCTAGACTGGCCGTTCTGGAGGGTAGGCCCAAAACTGCACTGTTTCCAGAACAGGTCCGATGAAAGGGAGCGTCTGAGAGGGAGTAAGGTGTGACTTTGGCACGTTGATATTGAGCCTCAGTGAGTGAAAGAGGTTCGCCGTAGTCTTGAGGTGGGAGATGACCACCTGGTGTGAGTCCGCTTTCAACAGCCAGTCATCGAGGCAGGGGAAAACAGGGGCCCTTGACGTTTGCAGGTGTGCTGCAACTACGACCATCACCTTGGGAAACAACCAACGGGTGCTACTAAGGCCAAAGGGAAGCACAGCAAACTGATAATGCTTGTGGATCATTGTGAACTGCAGGTAATGCCAGTGGGCAGGCAGGATGAGGATGTGGAAATAGGTGTCCTGCAAGTCCAGCGTGACCATCCAATCTCCAAGTTCGAGGACAGACAGAACTTGAGCCAAGGTAAGCATTTTGAACTACTTCTTCAGCGAAAGGTTGAGAGGGAGAAGATTTAGAATAAAGTGGAGGCCTCTGCCCTTTTTGGGTACCGGAAATTAGAGGGCATAGCAATCACAACCTACTTCGGATGTCGGCACCCTCTCAATGGCTTCTTGGCTAAAAGAGCTAGCACTTTCTGATGGAGCATGGATGAGTGGTCCTCCGTCAGCCGGTCATGAAGGGGACCATGGGTAGCGGGGCTTCCAGAAAGGGGATGGAGTAACCCTAATGAACTATTTAGAGTGCCCACTAGTCCGATGTTATGGAATGCCAGTGGGGACGATGATTTCGAATACTGCCTACCACTGAGTACCTGTGTTGGTATGAGGTCAAACTGAGTCTGCCAGCGAGTGATGGACTAGCCAGAAATCTGGCTAGTGGTCCTACGTAGTCTGTGGGAGCCGCGTCTGCAACCACGAAAAGGCTGGGAAGCATGTTGACATGGAAGGGGCGAAAGCCAGACTGGGTTGGTGGGGGTGGGGTGACATGGATAGGCCCAAAGACCTGTCAGTAGCCTGTTTGCCTTTAAAGCGCTCCAGCACAGTGTCTACCTTTTAATCAAAAAGATAACCATAATCATATGAAGGAAGCCTGGTCATCCCTTCAAAAAACTGTGGTTCTCAACCAGATGTGGCATCTGAGTGCCTCAGACTACGCAATCGCTCTACCTAGTGAGTTGTCAGTGTCCATTCTACGTAGACTGTCAACTTTCCTGCATCTCGTCTATCAGCAATAGCTTGGGAGAGTATGGCTGAGACCTTCTCCAAGACCATGGACGGCGCTTGCACAACAGAGTACCAGACAGTGAGGGTGTATTGGCCCAAAAGGCACACAATGTTCACCACCCGCAGTGCTAGGCTAACGGAAGAGAACATCCTCTTTTCAGCCTTTTGGGTTATCTGTCTTTTGGAGGGGTAGGGAACGTGCCAGGGTTAACACAGGAGGTGGAGGGTTGGACCACCAGGTGAGGAAACTGGGATCCCCAGGATTGAGGCGATTGCGGTGGGCAATTGTCCTGTGCACAGGAACCCCTGTGCAGGGCTTGGACCAGGCCTCAAGCAGGATATCTGTAAAGGTATGACAATGGGGTTGGTGCCTTCGTGAACAACAGTATTGGAGCGGGCTGCGCGGCAGTCTCAGAGGCGGAGCTACTCTGGGTCAGCACATGAAAAACAGCCAGAAATCGCTGTCAAATAAGATTTAGACCTTTTTCAATCCTCTATATCCTGAAATATCAGGAACACATCAGCCATCACAGGATCCCAAGAAGACATCAGGTCGTGGTTTATCAAATTTGACACATGTATACATGGTGGTTCGGAAATCACCTCTTTGCTCTGTTGGACTATCTGTTTTAGTGTAGACATAAATCTGATGAAGTGTTTCTATCAGAAAATTGTTCTTTTTGCTCTTCTGCTCCCCTTACTAGTAGTTTCTATACTTCTATGTGAAAACATTCTTGAGTGCTTTGCAGCACATAAAAATAATTTGATCTTCATTTGCTGAAGACACGTTGGAGGTCTAACCCCATAATCTTAATAGACGCTCTCCATCAATCCATAATGTGAGATTCTTCTTCAGACATTTAAAAGTTTCTCTTTCTCCACATACGGGGGTAATTACCCTCGAGATAACACCGCAATAATACACCTCTAAATAAGGCTCTTACAGGGGTTTATGTTTTAGATGGGTGCTTTCTCTGTTAAGTATTAGTTGTACCCAACTCTAAAGTGTGTGTGAAGCTGATTCCAAGGTTACATTAAATGGAATTTTAACATTTTACAGAAGCCCTTGATCATCTCACTTAAAATCCACCAAAGTTTGCTGGGTATATTTTCTTTACCAAGCAGCATTTCTGAAGTAAATCCCTCATTGTTCTTGTGCTGATATTCACATAACGTTTTTCGCCGACTCATGCATTTGTGATCTCAGCTACGTTTGTAACTCTTTCAAGTTGTGAAAGAAGTTTTAGGCTTTGAATATTTAATTTCCTTAGTTTGCAGAACCTCTGCATCTTTTTGCTTTATCACTCACTGAAGTCATAGGGAAGGTTTCATGGCCGACATGCATTTGCCGACACCCGCAATGGGGAAATCATTTTCCATAAATTAAACGCACTACTAAGTCAACCACTAAATAGTACAAATGCACGTGGGTCTTCACCATTCCAAACAGCAAAACTGCATAATTTTCCGTGTGTTCATGTTATGTCCAAATGTTTCGAAAATATCACACACACCACATTATGACTACTTTTAAAAGGCAAAAAACTGTACACTAAAAACTAGGCTTTGTTCAACTCAAGCAGTAACTACATCATGTCAGACTTCTTACCTGTACAGGTCTCTTATGGAGAGAACTCCCTGCATGCTGCCCATCACAATATGTTCTTCAGTCACACATACATCAGACACCTGTTCCTTAAGGTTCTCTGTACCCAAGTATTTCCCATTCACAGAATACAGATGGAGTGCATTTTTATTCTACAGGAAAAGGAGCAACAAGTTAAAAAATATACCCAAAAAAATCGTTGGCACATCTATAAATATTTCAATACATATATTATAACAATATCCAAGACGAATTTAAATTCGGAAAGAATTACACAAGTTATGTAACGTAAATTAGGTAGTCTATAAATCATTAAACAAAGATGGCATAAATAATATATAGGTCTTTTCGTCTATCGTATTTCCAGTATCGGCACTATTGCTCCAAATAAAATTGAATTTGCCTCTACACTTTGTGTTTTATATCACAAATATGAGCTGAGGGCAATACACTAATATAAGTCGCCACTGGCGAAAATCAGACAGATGCTTTTTTAAAAAATTTTTAAGTCAACGTTTTTGTTCATGCACGGCCTTTCAGTGTATTTGACCAAAATGTAGCAACACAATCTGTGCATCACATACACTCGTCTCAAAGGCTTAAATAGGAATGTTATATCGAGTATTTGTCAGAATTTTCACCATCTTAGAAATCAGTGTGAAATATTTCACCTGTGCCTGGTATTCTGAAAACATAAGAATTATATCAGCTTCATCTGCCCCACACCCTGGATTATAGTAAAAATAATTAATTGTTCTAAAAATGTTGCATTTGAGGTGAGGTGCCTCAAAATACAATATGGTGGTGGTCCCAGAGAGTAACAAGGATCACAGGTGTCCCATGTGAAGAAGAAAATGCAGACCTCCACTCAGGAAGGCTGTCCTTGACAAAGAATAGCGCCAAGAGATTACCCATGTCATTATGACATGGACATCAGGCCATCATCATTCTTTTTCCACTGCCTCCTCTGGAAATTTCTAAATCTGGCAGACAGAGACTGTCTCTGCCCCAACAATTTGGCAGCCAGCCCACTAAACCTTACATGAGGCCGTAAGTCCTAGCCTGTTGACATCCCTAAGAGACAATGCTACGGAATGGATGGTACTCTACTGAGCTCCGATAGACTGAATGCTATCGTTTAACATGACGTTTTCGCTGGTGAATAGGCCTTTCCGGCAAGTTCAGAGCATAGGCTTTTACGTTCTGAAAGGAAACTAGGTTCGAGGCCATGATAGGGATTTCACTCACATTTAGCAGACAAAAGTGATATAGTATCTTTGCTGCAATGCAGCTTTTTGTGCTGTTTTTCAGAACCAATGCACTTGTTTATTTATCACAAGGCAAAAAGAATGAACAGCCAGGCGGATACCCCTCTGCTTCACAGGTTTTAAGTAAAGACGACTCTCCTCTTGTGAGCATGAGGCACTCAACGGCAAGGGATTGAGGCGATCCTCACTCTTTCAGGAAAACATCTCTAATACTGCTAAATGTGTGTGCGCATTGCTGGTTCAGTAATATTTAAAAATCATGTTTTCACAGAAGGAGTGGTGCATGCATTGATAATAGCATCAGATCTGGTGGAAACAAACACGGAAAATGAATTGAAAAGGGTACGAATAATAATGAGAAAAAGAGTGTAAAGTCTGCGATCGGTGAGCTAATTCCGAGCCACATGCTTAATCTAGAGTTGGGTGAAGTTTTTCGTATCCCTGATTGTGTGCCTTAAGTTAAGGAAAATTGAAAACTGAGCGGTACTGTTATGTCCCGATAGTGGTTTTTACACCCATAAAAAACCTAGGAGCAAGAATGAGCGCGTTTATAGAGCATGGGTGAGAAAATTGGCCACTGAATCGCACAAACCTGGTTGGTATTTTCATTCTTATCTGTGATAATACTGTATGCTGCAAAGATACCATCCGGCGCACTCAATGGAAGATGATAGTTCGCTGAAGACAGTGAGACAACTGAGGCCTCAAAGATGCGTGTAATCATTTTCGTACACCGAGACAGATCGAGAACCCAGGCTCATGCTCTGTGCAGCCTTTCATTAGTCAGCTGCAAAACATTTTTTTCAACACCAGAAAACTAATTTTTGTAAAATATGGGGCATGAAATGGAGGTGAAAAGGTGAGCACTGAAATTGTACCAAAATGTGTTCACCATAATCTGTTAAGTCAGCAGGATGAGAAAGTTGTAGCATGTATCATGCAGATCGTGAAACCACAACAATCTTGGCCACGGTGAAAATCTTAATTCTTTCGTTTATGCCAAACTTTTGTTTTTGTAAATTGCTCTTTCCTGGTTTTTATATTTCCATATACTCAGCATATATAAACAATACGGTGTATCGAATAATTAGCCTACAACCCATAGTACATGCCTGAAACAGTTATCAACAATAGTAAATTAACTTTCCACAACTCCAACTCCCTCCCCACACTTTGAGTATAACTGGAAGCATCACTTGTGCATCCAATGCATTTAGTTGTTAGACTGTAGGTAATGCTGTCTAACAAACTACTTCATCAGAGTCAAAACCTTACCAAGGTTCCTCAGTGTGTCACTTGTGTACAACCCAGTATTCAGATCCTTACTTCATCCCAACAGGTTCCCCATGTCGCCTGCGGGGTACATCTCCTATTGTCTGCTCCTGATATTTACCCTGCTGTCTATGGCGGCAGTTCATCACACTTGTCCTTAGTTGCCACCAGGAATCCCTCTCTGTTTGCCATTAGTACAGGACCCTACTCCCCAGCCCACAACTGCACAGATGGCGGCCACTTCCACCATCGTCCTCGTGTGCACATTTTACAGTCATTACCAAGTAGAGGGCGCCGTTCTGTCCATCCACCACAATATTCCGCTTAGCTGAGAAAAATGCTATGTGAGTGAAGCAACATTTATATTTTGTCAGTTTGGTGCCTTATAATTCCAAACAAATGCAGTCAGGGAACAGCTACAATCATTTTTCCAGCAATATACCCTGTCATTCACAGTACCTTGTACCAGCATATCTGAATCTGCCCACAGGTCCATACCATGTGTTGTTTAAATCCACCAGTGGTTGTCGACATCCAGAGCAAAGATCTTGCGCCCCAGGGAATATCTTAGCCACTCACTGTGGTGAAAGGTATATTTGAAGTAGGTAGTTCATCTGAGTAAATTCAAATTTCTGGTTACAGGTCACTAATTTGTGGTAGTCCAGAGCACTAATCCAATTAGGGTCCGGGATCACACTACCGAGGTTATGTTCCCATTGTGTTTTAACTGAGGAGATATCAGTGTAAAAAGAGGGTGCCAGAGTTATATATGGGATAGTCGCAGCATGTATACAGAAGCCTTAGTCATGGATGATCGTAAGCATGTCAGATCATTCTGGCCCACTGTCCTCAGCACCCCATGCAATCCTGGCATCTCTTATCAACTCTGCATGTGCCATAAAGTTTCCGGCCGGCATTCCTGTCTCTTTCCTCAATTTCGCAAACATGGTCGGTAAACTACCCCGATACAAGTCTCCCACCATGGAGATTCTAGCCTCACTCCAGGACCTCTTGTTTAATACCTGTGTTAGTGCTATGAATTCTGGAAAACATCATAAAAGTATGGCCGGAACATATGGGATCCCTCCTCCCAGACTAGTCACATACTTACACCAGAAGAAATGAGCTGCCCTGACTGCCCTGCTGTGTTCCCCAAAATAGTGCCATCACTCCTCCTGATCTAGGAGCTCTTTTTTTTTTTTTAATAAATATTTTTATTTTCATCATCATAGTAGACACATAGATACAATAAAACAAAAGCATATAGAAATATACATCAACCATATGAAAAATTCAGAAAGAAGGGAAGAGAATACATTTTTTTTTGCATAAATAAAATATGGAGGAGGAAAGCAGCAGTCATAAAGTAAACAGATAATCATGAAGGACCATATAAGCACAAATTGAAATAATCACCAAATAATATAGAGTTATATAATCACGAGGGCACTAGAAAACTTGAAGACTCAAATTTACATAATCACAAAGACAATATAAAGTTATATAATCAAAAGGACATAGGTCGCCAAAGTGCTTCTAATTTGACCAAGGAACGAAGTCCCCTTGTACTTGCCAGGGCAGCCTCTAAGCCATAAGTTTCTTTGATTATAACCCAAAAATCCTCAACCAGAGGAGGTGTGGGGGAAATCCAAGCCCTAGCAATAGCTAATCTAGCAGCCGCCATTAAGATTGAAAAAAGACGTGCTATACCTGAGTTATTTTCTTTGCATCCCAACATAATTTCAAGATCAGTCAATGGTTGATCCAATCCAAGTTTTAACTGGAGTAACTGTTCGATTTTCTGCCAAAAGACCGTCAGTGATGGGCACGAAATAAACATATGTAACAGATCAGCAGCTTACAATCCGCATTTAGGGCAGTATTTTTTATCCCCCACCATATTTCCTTGAGCCCATTTAGCTATTCTAGCCGGCGTATAATATAGCATACAAGTAATACGTAGTTGCTGGAGTTGCAGATTGACGGAATGCACCGAGTCCTTTACATTAGCTAGTGCTTGTTTAATCATACTAGGAGAGACCACTATACCCAGAGTTTGACTCCAGCGTTCGGCTAATTTTACACTACCATCTAATTTAAAGCTAGATAAATGTGTGTACATCATACCTATTAAAGACTTGGTCTTTCCTCCATATATACAATCCCAGACATTTGACTGAATGAACTCATTTGCGACAAAACTTGTAGTCAAATAGTCTCTTATTTGCAAATATTTTTAAAAAAAAATTGTCGGTAACTTATAAATTATGCGCAAATTTTCAAATGATTTAATTCCTCTCTCATCATAAATTTCGCCCAAACATGAGATCCCATACTGACTCCAAGATTTGCCAGCCTGATCCTGAAAAATCTCAGGGAGCAATGGATTCCCCCAAAATGGAAATTTAGTATGGATTTTTGGTAGTTTACACTTGAGAGAGATGTCTCTCCAAATAGCCACAATATCCCTCAGAGTCTTAAACTTGACTCTCTTAAAATAATTTGGATCGTTTATTCCATACAAGAACATGTCCCTCTGATTACCTAAAATAAGCTTAAATAATGGATCAGTATGGTCCAGACCCAAAAAACAACGAAAACGACCAGTAAATGAAGCCCAAAAATATATTTTAAAATCCGGGAAGCCTAATCCTCCTTGTTCATACGAAGATTTAAGTAACTCAATTGCTCTCCTAGGTTTTTTATAACCCCATATAAAGCTACTACAAATGCCCTCAAGTTTTTTGAAAAATATGTTAGGGATTTTCAAAGGGATTGACCGAAACAAATATAAGAATTTGGGGAGTATTTTCATTTTGATTAGGTTAGATCTGCCAAGTAATCCCAGAGGAAGCCTATGCCAAAATTTAAACAGCTTAGTAGTTGCCTGTAAAAGTGGTGCATAATTAATATCTATGATCTGTTTAACTTTAGCAGTTATTTTTACCCCCAGATAGGTTACAGTTGTACACGCCCCAGACGTAACATTTTGGATCCCGACTGTAGTAAGCACTTGAGTTTTATTCACATTCAGCTTATACCCTGAGACATTGCCATATTTCTCAGCTTCGTCTGTGATCCTAATCACGGCCACTCTTGGGTTAGTAGCATAAACCGCTATGTCGTCAGCGTATGCTGTGAGTTTAAGTTTAAAAGTACCAGATACCAACGGATTAATATATGCGCAAGATTGAAGAATGCGTAAGAACGGCTCTATGTATAAAGCAAAAAGTAGTGGAGACAAAGGACAACCTTGCCTGGTCCCACATAAAATCCTAAATGAAACTGATCTAGATCCCATATAAGAAAGATTAGCTTGTGGGTTACAATATAAAGCTTTTACACAGGACTGAAACTGCTTACCTATACCTATCTTTGATAGAAGAGCCCATAAGAATTCCCATCTGACACGATCAAATGCTTTTTCAGCATCTAATAAGATCATACCGAAATCTATTTTCTTTTGCTCTGCATAATCGAATGAACTAATAGCCATGTTAACGTGAGCAGTAGTATCCCTCCCTAATATAAATCCGTGTTGACTTTCAGAAACAAAATCCGGCATAAGCGGAGCTAAGCGGATTGCCAAGATCTTAGAAAATATCTTTGCATCCGCATTGATAAGAGAAATTGGACGGTATGAACCACATTCAGTTGGTGGTTTGCCCTTTTTTTAAAAGAACACAATCTGTGTCCTATTCCATGATGCCGGCACCTCTCCACTAATAGCTACATATTGTATCACACTAGTAAGAGGTAAAAGTATAGTCTGTTTGAAAGATTTATAAAACTCTAATGGTATCGAATCGATACCAGCCGCTTTCCCATTAGGCAATAATGATAATGCAGATTCAACCTCTTCTAACAAAACCGTTTCTTCTAATGTGACAATTTTCTCATTATCTGCAACTTGAAGACCACAATTATTAATATACCCTAGTATCTCGTCTTGATTAGAGGGCCATGTCAAAGAATATAGCTGTTGATAAAACTGCAAGAATTGATCTAAAATATCCGATGGTTCCGTATATAATATCCCATTTGTTCCCATAATAGAATCAATCTTAGTTTTAGCTTTTGTCTCTGCAGTCTGATATGCCAATACATGTCCTATATGCTCCCCATACTCATACTTTTCTAACCGATGCTTACAATAATTTGCAGCCATTTTTTCTCTTAAATTTTTTTTTACTGCAACTCTTGCATCAATTAAAGAAGAAAACATACTGTCCTGAGCCTTTAGATCCTTATTCTTGACCACCTTCACATGTTGTCTCTCAATGTTACGCAGATTAAGTAGTAAATTCCCCATTTCACTTTTTCGTTTTCTATTCTGTAAGAAAATATATTTTTGTGTAATGCCGCGAACAAACGCTTTCATAGTATCCCATACAATTATTGGGGATGCGGACCCAGTATTTATTTTAAAAAATTCCTCCAATTGCTGTGTGGTACTCGACAGGTATTCATTATCTGTCAGCAAGTACCTGGGGAAGGAAAATGGCCTAATCTCCTTATCTTCAGTTTTAACCTGAAAAGAAAAAATAATAGGATTGTGGTCGGAAGTCACCCGGGGGCATATTTCCATTTTTGATGCTGTAAGTACGCTATCAGGCACCAGGGCCATGTCAATCCTAGAATATGATTTATGAGGGGTCGAATAGTAAGTATAGCCCGGTATTAAAGGATATATATGTCTCCAAGCATCCTTAATGGACTGAAGCCTCATCATTTGTAGAATTGCTCTGCGTGTTTTACACATTCTTAGGTTGCGCCTATTCCCTGTAGAATCTATATGATAATCTATAACGCAGTTAAAATCCCCCATAATTAGTTTTTCCCCCTCCCAATTTAACAATTCCAAATTGAGGAATTCAAAAATAGCAGGGTCATCCACATTAGGGCCATATATGGCACAGATCACATACTTCTTACGCCCTATATCCAACTGAGCTATTGCCCATCGCCCCCATTGATCAGCCTGTTTTTTAATGACTTTGCAATCAAACTTTTTATCTTTTAAAATAGCTACCCCTTTAATAGATACAGTTTGAGTAGTACTAATAATTATATCTAACCCCAAATCCACCAATAAATTTCGGTCTTTGTAAGACAAATGTGTTTCTGTTAAAACCACTAATTGAGACTGATACATTCGTAGCTCCTCTCGGACTAGCCTTCGTTTAACTGTACTATTAAGGCCGGCAACATTACAAACGAGACATTTGATCCAATTCATAATTAATTTTTGTCTTTTGAGTTAATCCTCCTCCTGTAATAATAATTATCAAAATTAAATGAGTTATAGCATATGGTTTATTAATTATACCACACAAGACTAAGAAAAATCTTCCCCATTCTTTAAATCCACAGTGTCCCAATGATGACGATTTTCTCCCCCCCTTCAACCTCATACTCCCTCCCTGACCCTCACCGAACATAATTCAGATCTGAGAGTGACACCACACCCCGTCTCTTAGAAGAACCCCCCCCCTTATTAACAGCTGCCGCTGGAGATGGCAGCGCTGCAGAGCCACAGCCCGATAGGTCAACCCAACCCTCCCTTGTTTCTAATCATAAGTCATAATTCACAATTTCTACAAGTTCTGCACTTCTTTTTGACTTTCAAAAAAAAAAAAAAAAGGTAAGAAAGAGAGAAACGAAAAACCAGGGCCCAAAGACACAATAAAGCAGACCCCCATTCTATCCCTGTTCGGCAGCTTCTGCCCGCCACTTAGCGACTGCCGCACTTGTTTCCTTTTCTTCCAAGAAAATATAAGTATGACTACCCTTAAGAACTTTCAAACGTGCAGGCTCTTGTAGAAAGGCCTGAGCGCCAAGAGCTTTTATAGGATCAATAAATTGGCGCAGTCTCCAACGTCTGTCCATTGTAGCCTTACTTAGATCTGATCTGACAAAAAAAGAAAAAGAGTCTACTGAGACCGGGGCATTAGGTCGTGCTTTTGTTGACACTGCCTGTCTAAGTAAGAAGTTCCCAAAATAAATCAAAAAAGGGCGAGGATATTGCCCTCCCTTGTTCCTCTGGGTTAACGGCAGTCTATGGACCCTTTGAAGTTGGGAGTCCCAGTCCCAATCAGAGAGATCAGGAAAGGCTTTTTGAAATAATTTGACCAAAAACCCCCTCGGATCTGACCCCTCCACTTCTTCTGAAATACCAAAGAGTCTGAGGTTCTGTCGTCGCTGGCGATTTTCAATATCCTCCAGTTTAATTTGTATGCCCGAAATCTGTTCCTCATGTTTTTTAGCAGAAACATCTGTAAGTGCTGATAGTTCTTCGGTTGCGGAAACTCTCTGCTGCAATTCAGTTATATCTTGTGTAAGGCCGCTGATTTTATCAGTCATTTCCCGCAGGGATTGTTGGATTTTGTTATTATCCTCTCTAACCTGCGTATAATGTAGCTTCGCCTCTTGTCTTTGCTCAGCTAAAGACTGTAAGATCAGAGAAAGTGATGGTACCGCCCCCTCTTGAGAACCAGCAGCTCCTACCTCAGATAAAACCCTCTCCCGAGTGGCTTGGGTTTCCTTTGAGGAATACACATCACTATGACTTGAAGATATAGGCTGTGCTCCTCCTGGAACACCCTGCACAGAACTAGCTTCTGATATCACACCACCAGAACGAGGTATCGTTAAATTATCCTCGATACAGCTAGCACCTGAGAGTCTTAATGCCATGTTTCGCACGCCACCTTTTGCTTGCACCCATTTCCTAAGGGGGCTGTTATCGGAAATAGCTTTCTCTGTTAAAGGCACAGTATGTAGATGAAGTGTACTTTTCTTAGATTTATTTTTAACTTTCCCTTTGCCCTTTCTGATGGTCGATGACTTACTCCCCGTCTGCTCTGAAAACTCGACTGGTTCTTCTATATCATCAAATGAAGCAGAATCGTTAACTTCGCTGTTGCCTTCTCCTTCTTGTGTGGCACTGCCTTCTGAAATAAGAGTCTGAGCTCCACCTGCTAGCGAAGCCACATTATGCTCCCCAGTTTCTCTGCTTTGACTTCTAGTTTGACTCAAATCAAGAGATGTGGGCAGCTCCACTACCTCTTCCTCTTCCTCGTGTCTACTGAGCCCCTCATCGTGCTGTGCTGACAACAAAGGCTCAGTTAGCAGGCCCCCCCCCACCTTCTCCGCTACTTACGCCAGACACACTCACATCACAGTCATTGTCCACTACTACCAAAGCAGTATCTGTTGAGGGAGCAACAATACTTGATGCAACAATGTTACCGTCCGAGATCGCAGTAAGTAAAGTCTCCGTAACATTGTTGCCAGACGAACACTTGCCTGCCAAGAGCTCCGGAACTCTCCCTGTTTGTAGTAGATGCGAGAGCGGTTTGCTGGTCGTAATGCCTGGTCTCTCCTTTCCACCGGCACCCGTGAGCAGGCTAGTCTCTCCTTTCCCAGCGATGTTACGGCCGGTGCGGGTGCACCGCGGTGTCATTTTCGGCGGCGCCATCCTTTCCCCGCGTTCGAGGTCTGAGACAACTGCTGCAGCAGGAGGAGAGAGACCAGGCCAGTGGAATGTCGAGCAACCAAACGAGCGTCTCGGGAGAGAGCAGTAAGCAGCCAGCAACCGCTCTAATGATCTCCGCTCAAATTTCAGAAGGAAAAGCTGCCACATTCGTTCGGCTCAATAGTTACAGAAGACTTCTCCGTGATATTTCGCTTAAAGTTTCAGCATTACGCGAGTTATTGCAGCGGGTATAGGGAGACCGTCAGGCTGCAGCTCTCCGTGGCGGCTTCAATCCGCCATCTTGGTTCTTCCGAATCCACCCTAGGAGCTCTATTAATAAACACTTCCTGACAGCTGGCTGTGCTGTGTGTTGTTACACCTCTAAATTGGGCGCACCCATACCTCGTTCGCTCAATGACCGCATCACTGTAGCGAACAACAATTGTGTCCCCTTTTGCCTAGATCAAGCCTGAGAATAGACAATTCAGGTGCCCCACAGTATCACTGAAAATACTACAAACAGGTACAGTAGCTGCGGTTAAACCATCATTTTAGCAATATATACCAATCCCATCGGCAAACGGGATAATTTCCTCCAAAGATTAAGAGACAACCTGACCCTGGCAACTGCTCTCCCCAAGTCAGCACTATCAAACAGTCATCAGAGTGGTATAACCGCATTTCGAGGGTATCAAAAAGTGTGCAGCTCCCACTTTAGACAAGGCATGCTGCATCGTATTGGTTCGACTCAACCAGGGAAATCGGGAACAAACAGGATTTCTCCCAACTAACCCTTAATCTGGAGTGATGCCCAAATCCTTCTAACAATCCCATAACTTCTTGAAGACTTGTGTGGGTGTTCCCCTCAAATACAATAAATCATCATCAGCACAGAATGAGATCATGTGAATCTCTGTGTCAAGTCACACCCGCAGTTCTGTGCCCTTTCCCGTAGTTTCCCATCTGAATTAACCAAGGTTCGGAGAAAACCTGTCCAGTACGCACTGTAATCATTGGGTGCCCGTACAACATATGTATCCAAGATTTGATCTCGGACCCCAAACCAAGCTTCTTCAATACAGCAAATAAGAAATCCTACCTGAGAGTACTGAATACCTTTTCAATAGCATGTGGGGCAACCACCACACCTGGTACCGTGGCGGGGGTCCTGTCCGGGACCAGAAGAAGTCTTCTCAGATTTAAATGAGTACTCTGTTCCGGGATGATCCTGTGTTGATACGAATGGATCAAGTCCCCTATAACTGCCATCATTCTATCTGATATTCCTTTCCCCAGAATTTTGTATTCTTTATTTAACTAGGAAAGGGGTTGATATGACCTTCAAATACAAGGGGCACAGGTAGATTCTGGAAGAAACCCAACTTTGCGTGCATGCTTTAATAGAACAAGGAGTTTTGGGGCCAGTATACCTCTATAAGTGCTATAGAACTCGGGTGGGAACCCATTCATCTCTCGAGTTTTCCCCATCATCAGGTAATCAGTGTGCAGTGGGATCTTCTCTACTGTTAATGGGGAATCAAGATGGCGCTGCTTATTTAGGGTAGTCCGGGCATGAGTAGCCTTGCTAAGTAAACCCTTATTGTATCTTCCCTCAGTACTCTGGGGGCTTAATTATAACAAACGTTATCAATATTTTTCCAAGTGCATTTTTTCATTCTGACAAGTGAATATGACTCTTTTGAGCAGCAAAGCATGCATCTCTTCTTGGAGGACCTTTAGATAAAATTGGGAAATTACAACAAGGGTGATAAAAATCAACCACTTAATCAACATAGCAAATCACCTGTGAGGGTCTCAAGGCGCAGGAATTGCTAACTGTTCCGAGGTGTCCTGTTGATTCGAACAGCCAGGTCTTGAGTCCTTTCTTGAATTCCCAGAGCGATGAGACGGTCCTGAGGTGCAGGAGAAGGTCGTTCCAAGCATTAGCCACAAGGTGTGAGTAGGAACGTCCTCCACTGTTGCTTCGGCGGATTAGGGGTGTGTCTGCGAGGAAGAGGGAGGCAGATCGTATGTGTCTGGTCGGTTGGTGGAAGGTCATGCACTTGTTGATGTATGCTGGTCCTTCATTTTGTAGGACTTTGTATGCCTGGGTGAACATCTTCAACTGGCATCTCTTCTGGATCGGGAGACAGTGTAGCTTCTTGAGGTGAGGTGTGATGAGGGTTCGCCTGAGTCTTGTCGCCGAGTTTTGGATTGTCTGTAATCTCTTAAGGAGACATGAGGTGATTCCTATCTAGAGTGTGTTCCCATTGTACAGCCTGATGGTGACGAGGGCCTGTGTGATGTGCCTTCTGGTGTAGACTGGAAGCCAACTGAAAATCTTGCAGAGCATGCGTAGAATGTGGAAGCAGACAGATGAAACTGCATGTAACTGTTTCTTCATAGCTATCTTGCTGTTAAAGATGATGCTGAGGTTGGGGACGTTGTTTGTTGGGGGGGGGGGGGGGGGGAGGGATGGGCAGAGCTCAGCAGGCCACCATGCATCATTCCTAGGCGAGGTGTTGCTCCCAAAGATGAGGATTTCTGTCTTGTCAGAGTTGAGCTTGAGTCAGTTGTCCTTCATCCAGCTGGCGATATTCATCATACACCAGAGGAAGTTGGCTCTGGTGGTGGAGGGGTCTTCTGACAGCGATAGCATGCAATAGGTGTCATCGGCATAGAAGATTATGTTGAGTCTGTGCATCTGACGGTGTTGACCAGGGGTGTCCATGTATGTGTTGAAGAGGGTGGGGCTGAGGGATGATCCTTAAGGGACACTGCAGATTATCTTCTTGAATCCCGAGGTGAACGGTGGGAGACGGATTCTTTGGGTTCTTCCGGTGTGGTATGAAGATATCCATTTGAGGGCATATCCCTGGATTCCGATGTCGTCGAGTTTGTTGATCAAGATGTGACGGGAGATGGTATCGAATGCATCTGACAGGTTCAGGAGGATGAGAGCTGCTGGTTCGCCGATGTCGTCGGTGGCTGCGATCAGGGCTGTCTCAGTGCTGTGGTTGGCTCTGAATCCGGATTGAGAGGAGTCTAGGAGTTTGCTATAGTCCAGGTGTTTCGGTGAGTTGCTGGTTGATTGTCTTCTGGAGAACCTTCGCTGGAAAGGGGAGTCAGTAGTTCTTTGGTTCTGCAGATTTTGTTTTCAGGAGGGGCCTAACTCCGGCATCTTTCCAGTTCTCAGGGAAGGAGGCTGAAGTGATGGAGGCATTCAAGACTTTCTTGGGCTCATCGTCAACTATCTTGCTCCTCAGTTTGAAGATGTGGTGGGGACGGATGTCTGTGGGTGCTCCTGAGAGCATGAAGTTCAGGATTGTGGCTTGAGTTGTGAGAGGGTCCTAATGGGTGCGCCGGTGTTCAGGGTTTGTGTGTATGGGTGTGAACAGGCTGATGCTGTTGGTGGTGAGAATTTGGGGCTTGAAGTTTTCATTGATGACTGAGATCTTGTTGTGGAAGAAGTCCACCAGAGTGTGTCACAGTTCTTGGGAGAGAGTGATGTAGAACTCGGCGGCTGTGGGGTTGGAGAACTCGTTCACGCTGGTGAAGAGCTCCTTGATGTGATTGTGAGGCAGAAAATGGTTATTTGGCAAACCACTAAGATTTTCAGGTGGGACTGGTTCAAAGTCTGTATGACAAGAAAACAGTCGCAGAAGTAGTTTTATCCTGAGGTGTAAAGGTGTAACATGGATGTGTTGAACATCTTTGTACAAGCTGAAGCAGCAGTATTGAACCTGGACCCAGACAATATCGCCCCATCACCTACATGTCCATCATAAAAGATATCATGAAAACAGTCCCCATGCAAATCCTGGAGCAGATATACAAGAACAATCTTCTTACCGATCAAGCTTCAAGCCACACTCCGGTCAAGAGACAGCTGGTCTTCAAGCCCTGCTCCACCCTCTCTGTGCATAAATATCTTTCGTCTCCAAGCTTCGAAGGACTAGTCTTGTCCATGCTCTGCCCATTCTGCTCCTACTCTACACTCTTTCTGTTTCCTTTGAAAAGAATATATCCTAATCGCTTGTTCCTACTTATATTGATGTCAATTCCACTGTTTATTACATGGTTTCCATGTACACAATATTTCCCAGTATACATCACTTTGGTAAGACAATAAATGAACAATACTGCAGCCTAATATTGTAAATTAAACATTCAGGTAACATCAAGCCCAACATGCCTAATCTAATAATTTTCAAATAGGTTGACAACTCCATAGAAAACTATGTATCGTTCGTTGTTTTGTATAAGCAAAATTCAGTACTTGAACATGCACTATTTTTACTGCAAGGTAAAGTAGGCCTACGATGCCCAAAGACAGCTCTATTTTTACTAAAGGGATTACCCTAAATAGAGACATAATCTGTTTGCTTGTTTCCATCTGTACTGAATGCAAAAATGTGGCAAATTCAAAATGGCCTCTTTCTGCCTAGAACAAACAATAAAGAAATCTGGAATTTCATCCACGGTTCTTCATATGATAAAGATAATACCTTCGCTTTCACTATACGTCATTGTGGGTGGTGAGCAAGAACATACCTTCAGTGAGCTTTTACCATCAATGCTGGTATGGATGACAATGTGCCCATCCCAAGACACAGCCAAATTAGGAACTGTCAGCACCAGAGAACTTTCACAAGGTGGTCGCAAAGTCCGCATGTACTGGCCTCTTCTGATAGTATGAATGATAACTGTACCATCCTGTAAATAAAAGAAGTAATACTAATAAAATACAGGTATTGTAATTATGCAGTCATAAAATCAATTGGAATGGATGTCTGAAAAGCCACTAAGAGGTAATATGACTACATTCTTAAGAGGAGGAAAGAAAGTAAGTTACTGACACAAATTTCCACAGATTCACGCTGGTTTGTTGAATAATTCCCCAGAGTTAAGCGAGGACACCCAAAGACAAATCTGCAGTGGTACACGCATTAGGTAGGATCTCTATGTCATTAGGGACTTAACTAAACAAAGTATATATCTAATTGCCTTTTGGCACCCAAGAACACTGTTAGAATCATTTCTGGAGCATGAAAGGCTGTACTGCTGATAATCTGCCCATGACAATGCTACAAAGGAACAAGTTTTGGTGTGTTTCACCTCAAAAAACCTCTTTCATATTTCTTACTTGTATGACTACTCTCTTGGTCATTCAAAGAAGCTCACGTTTGCCACTTACCAAAGTTTGCCCAATACCCAAGATGCCCAAGGTATATAATCAGACCAGTGGTAAATTTACCTTTTTCAACAAAATGGAGAGTTGTCTCTGAAAATATCACAACTGAAGAAATGTTAGTGTTCTATAGATCCATTAATAACCAAGTGCCATCTTTTGTGCAAGTACAACAACAAACTTTTTATGTGTGCACCGTAATATACTGAAACTCATAGGAGATGTATTGCTGCTGTTAGGCTTATACTCATAAAATGTTAATACTTCCATAAAAGAAGAACATTTAGGGGGATTCCGGAACTAAAAGTCTCCTCAGAATGTAATCTAATACAAAGAAGATACAGAGGATTCTGTCCTTATTAGGTTGCAGGCTATCAGACAGTGGTATGCGAAAGACCTCTTGGGGAGTTCCAGGCAGTTGACCTGAGAATGCATTCTGCCCGTTGCTTACCATTGGCTTTGTGGTTTATAACTCAAATTTTTTTGCTTTCCATTTGCTGGCTTAGGCTTTCCATGTTCACTTCGTCCCTTCCGAGTCCAAACCTTATTTACCAGTATCCTTCCAAGAGCTCCCTTTCTGTACACAGGCATGTAAATCGTGTTCTTATCTTGTCACATTTGATGACAGAGGTCAAATGTCAAGCTATATCTTCAAGGGAGCCTGGTGTTTACTGTGCTTTCGGCTGACTTCGGCTGACTTTCGGCTGACTTCAATGCAGACTGATTTTCTTCCCATGGAGTAGGTTGATTTTACAGATTTTGCTCATAATAGATAGAGAAAAAACACTTCTCTAACAAAAGAAGCCTACAGGGTCACAAAACAAAATTCAGGTAAACAAGGTACTGTATTGGGGGCGTACTTATTTTGCAATGATTTACTTTCAGCAAAACCAAGCTACCTAGCAAAGAGCAATTTTGCTTTTAAATTGAGTTTCATAAAATTTTGTACAGCACTCCTCAATGTAATTCCAGGAGCTCACAGAGGTTGCTCTTTAAATCATTTGTGAATGGTACTAGTATACCACTGCTATTCCACGAATGAAGCCAGCACGGTGTATAAACTGATGTTCCAGGGAAGCACACATTTTTTCAAATGGTAGCAGTGCTTATGTTATTGGTGAGCACCTTTGTGTCTGAAGCTTCAGCACTGTGAGCTGTGAAATGCAAATGTCGTAAGAGATACGAGTAGCTGCCATTAGTCTGAATCCAGACCATTCTGGCAGTAAAGTACCTTCACTTTTTGAGAAACTTCACTGGAGCAGAGGGACATTTTGTTTTAGAACCCATTATTTGCTTTCTAAGGAATTTACCAAGTTGCTCCTCAAAACTTTATCAGATAGCAATGCAATTGTTACTTGGGTACAAACCCCATGAATGAGTGTCAAACTTGTTAATACCTAGCTGGTAATATTTAACAACATTCACTTGAACACTGTCAAAACCACTTTTTGTGCAGTTTTTTAATAGGGCAAACCTGATTATGTTAAGTTATATGATTGTGATTTGCACAGAATCACAGGTTGTTGAGCTGTGGGATTCGAACCTGGTTACCCATATCCAAACTCAACAGCCCTGCTATTAGGTCACATCTCCTCCCATATGTACATGCTGTTCCCAATATGTTTCAGAAAAAGATCAGTTTGAAATCAAGGTGTTATATTAAAAACATTTCTTTCTGCTCTCAATATCATGCTAATGCAGAATTGCTGTTTTTAATTTTGTATGTTATACCTCCATAATAATGTATTTCCTTTCTCAATGTCCAAGAACAACATAATACAATTACACACTAAAATCTGTACTACATTGGTCAGCATTCTTCAAAAGCTTTTTCCCATAATGAATTGCACGCAAACAACCATTGACAAAACCAGCAGGTAACACTGCTACAGAATATTAAAGGCGAGACCTATTCCAATGTTTTTCTGGCTTTCTATTTGCTGGCTTTATTTGCTTTAGGCTGTTGAGCTCAAGTTCGTCCCTTCCGTTGCCCAAACCTTGTTTACTGTATTCTTCCATAAACTCGCTTTCTGTAAACTGGCCTTTAAATTCAGTTCTTATCTTGTCAGATTTGCTGTGCATTCAAAGAGATAGGTCAAATGTCAGGCTGTGTCTTACAGGGAGCTTGGTGTTTATTTTTCTTATTCGGACTTGTATGATGGCTAGTGTGGGTCTGCTTCAGGAAGACCATACAGACTTTTTTTTCTAGCACACAACAAAATTTGAATGTCTGTAAATGAACCGTGCTGACAATCAAATCAATACATTGGGTAATGACATTTCCACACAATCGTTTGTGTGCTGTATACTTTTAGCAGTAAAACTGTATGTGAGTTCAAATGTAATGATCATTTCAATTGAAGATGTGTTGTCTGCAATAGCTATTTGCTACCATACCATATATACTCCAAGTTACCACACTCCATTCTACTGTGCATCACTTTCTGCCAGTGCACACTACTCTGTACCACTCCAAACTAAGCTACTCCAACCTGCACTACTCCACTCTATGCCTCTCTATTCTACATCACTTTACTCTGAGCCACTGCACTCCACGCCACTCTACTATACACCACTGCACTCTATGACAGTATACTCTGCAACACTGCACTGTGCCACTCTACTTTATGTCATTCTACGCCACTGAACTCTACACCACTTGCATTCTAAACCACTCTGATCTAATCTGCACCACTGCACTCTACTCTATACCACTTCACTCTACTCTGCCACTGCACTCTATGTCACTCTATTGCACTCTGCGCTAATCCACACCACTACACTGCACGCTACGCCACTGCACTCTAAGCCACTTTACTCAAAACCAATCACCACTGCACTCTATGCCAATCTACTCTGCACTACTGCACTGTACGCCACTATATTCTACTCTGTGCCACTGCACTCTATGCCACTATATTTAACGCCACCACACTCTACTCCATGATACTCTACACCAGAGGCCTTCAAACTGTAGGGTACTTCTCCCCCCCCACCCCCGGTGTGGTGTGGATGGGTTCCCAGGGGGATGCAAAGGCTTCTGCAAGTACATGTAAATGAAGATGGCCTGGAAGTGCGGCAATGTTTATTTGCTGCATTTCCAGGCTGTCTTAAATTTACATGGGGCCAGAGGCCAGTGAGTGAGCTGCTGGGGGCTCAGCTGGGCAGTGTATGGAGTCTCATCTCCGGCACACCCGAGTTTTTCACAGGTCTTTAAAGACCATTTGCATACCTTTGTAAACTGGTTACCGAGGTTTCGTTTTTATTCTGTTTTCAGTTCCCCCTGGGCCCCCACACTGCCTATTCCTTACATTTGTATTTTACATTTACTGCTGTAGTGTGAAAATGCATTTGATGAAAAGGAATATAGAGTAGGGTTGCCAATAGAAAAAATGCCAGTCACGTATGATAAGGCTATAAATAAAGTATTTATTAATTTGTAATGTGACTTTTATGTCTGTTCCCTTTAATTATCAGGCATGAATCATTCAGGCCACCCTAGAACACAATTAAAAGTGCTTTCTATTTATATTTGCTGTGCGAAGTACACACAGATAAGTGCTGAGAATAGGGCTTTGGGTGACTTTATTTTTGTACTGTCTGCAACATCAAAATAATGAGCTGGCAATCCTAATCATAAAACTGGAAGTTTGTTGCAGGATCAGTACGTTATTTATTTCCTTCACCCTCGATCCCTGATTAATTCCATAATAGCAATAGTTTAACATATATCTGAAACCCTACGCCGCCGTCAATAACATGCAAATTTACTTCAAGAATCAGGGAATGCGGCCTGCTTTCAGACAACTCACTCCTCATTCTGACCCTTCACTTTCACGCTCACCCTGCACTCACAGCGCATAGTTATGAATTTACCGCATTTGCAACATAATCCATCATCTGCTACATAATTTGCAGATTAAAAAGAAACTTTGTTTCTGGCACAAACGGTACAAATGTTACTGAAAATGTAGCAACATGTGACCTCGCAGTGAAAGGCTCTTTCTAAAGGTTGGCTGGTCACCTTCCTATTGCTTATTGCTATATGTGGGTATTAATGTGGTACTTATGAGGGGCAATAAAAGCTAGGAGAGTGTTAACAAGTGTAAAAATAGCAAAATAATGTGGTCATGCTATCACAAAATATGCAGCATTATGCAGCATAATTCGCCTTTGCTTGCTGCAGAAGTTAGTCAACCATGCTGCATAATTAGGCCATCTACTGCCGCATAATTCCAATGGCCCTGTTTATAGTGCTATGAGGTCCCAGCCTGTAGCAGAAAGCACTGTGAATATGCAAGTCATTATTTTAAAACATTATTTACTTACTCTAAGCTAGGCTGCTGAAAAATGATGCAGTGATTGAGATAAAACAAGTTCTTACAAATATACTTTTTAGTAATAAGTAATCAAACTGTATCTAATGCAGACATTTTTATAAGTGTCTCCACTAATCCAGATCTCAGCTGATAACACTCTTAAATTACATCTCAAAAAGAATAGAGCTTTGCCACCATGAAGCTTTAAGCAGAGCCACTGGAATTATTCAGCAGAAGAGGACAACATTATGTGGCAGGTTTGCAGCAAGAAAACGTAAATTATGCGGCACAATGCGCCACATTTTGTGGTTAGCATTACTTCATTATTTTGTCATTTTAACTAAAGGTAATGCTGTCAGGGGAAATATTTCACCTCATTAGTACCAGTTTAACACCCAAATACAGCAGTAAGCAACTACAAGATTACTAGTCAATCATTGCAAAGGTCCTTCCACTGCTCCGGAACACTTTGTCATGCTTTAAGTAACTTTTGTTCCGTTTGAGCTAGAATCAAGTTTTTTTTGTTGAAATCTGCAGATTAAGTAGCAAATGCAGTAAACTGAAAATTATGTGGCAAACGCTGCTGCGGCAGAAACTCATAATTCCAGTGGCCCTGGCTTTAAATGACTCAATCAATTAATGGCTGGTAAGAAGGCTGGTTTCTTTTTTAACTTTCTGCACTACCACCACACCCTTCAATTTCAGGCAGAGGCATCTCAAAGTCATTATTAACAATTCAAGGGCATTGTGAAAGCTGAGTCCATGGGGTGGCAGGTAGAAGGAAGGAAGGGTTGCATTCAGATGCAGAGTTATAATCCTCTCTATCCCTGGGGCTTCACAGTAATGGTCTAGGAGACAGAGGAAAGGAGCGCGATTCATAGATATTGTCAAAGAGAAGGCCCAGAAAAGGGAACACTGTACGGGGACTCATTTTTGTGTTTACAAATAGCCAGAGACAGCTTCTTCAGAGAGATACCCTAAAGAAAGGGACAATACAAGTGTTTTTTTTTTTTAAAGGGGCATTCATTTGTGAAACTGGTGCTGCTGCCAAGTGTGTAAGTGGTCACTGCTGGTTATCCTTAAGGAAGCAGATGCAGCAGGACTGGGGCCCAGGGATTTGAGGGGCCCACTGCATCACAGTTATGACTGTCTACCTTTACAAAAGGGGCATCAGACCTTATTTTCCTTTCAAGCATTAGGGCCGAGGTGATGATCCGTCATGGTGGGGAACAGGTAAAAGATGCAGAGGAAATAGCCTGCTACTCAGGACTGCAGTTCTCATTAGTGCAGCAGGTATAGTTGCATTGGGGTCAAAGAGTGTGAGGGGCTCACAACACCCCAATTATGGGGAGCAGTTTGTTTGGGATAATATCTTTTTTGTTTGATGCATTTGCTGTTTTATAAGTCTCATATTTAGTGCAGTTCATAAACTATAGAAAAAGTATTCCTGAAATAATCTCATAAGCCCCGCTCCTTGCACGCATTCATGTCCCTCCTGCTCCCCCAATCCTTACCATAAAGTTTTGGAGGGGGGCCCAACCTCAAAACATTATTCTTGGTGGGGGCTCAGAGTAAAAAAGTTTGAAGAACTCTGCTCTACATCATTGCACTCTATGGTACTTTACTCTGCAGCACTGTACACCACAGCACTCTACACCAATGCACTTTATGCCACTTTCCTCTGCACCGCTGCACTCTACAACACTCTACTCTTCAGGACCACTGCACTCTACGCCACTCTAATCTACTGTGCACCACTGCACTCTGACACTGCACTCTACGTCTCTCTACTCTACACCACTACTCTGTGCTAGTGCACTTCACCCCACGCTACTATGCACCACTGCACTCCAAACAACACCACTCCACACCACTGCACTCTACCCCAATGAACTCTACACCACCACTCTATACCACTACACTATACCCTGCGCCACTCCACTTTACGCCACTTCACTCTGAAACTCTATGCCACTAGACTTTATGCAACAGCACTTTACGCCACTCATCTCCCACCAAGTGCCACTCCCTTTGAGGCCACTGCAATTAACACTGCGCCATTCTACTCTACACCACTGCACTCTACACCACCACTCCACTCTACTCTGAAACAATCTACTCTATGCCACCGCACTCAACGCCACAACACTTGATCCTGCACCACTCTACAACAATGCACTGTACGCTACGCTACTCTAAACCACTGCACTCTAAGGCAATCCATTCTAAACCACTTTACTCCAATGCACCCTACGCCACTGTACCTATGCCAACTACTTTGCAACACTGCACTTTACGCCACTATACTCTACATTCTACTCTGTGCCACTGCACTCAAGAGCCACTGTACGCTACGTCCCTGCACTCTATGCCACTCTGTTGTACGCTGCACCACAGTGCTCTATGTCACTGCTCTGTGCACCACTCTACAACACTGCACTCTATGACATTGCACTCTACAACACTCTACTCTGCATGACTGCACTCTACACCACTGCACTCTATGTCACTCTACTGAACTCTATGCCACTGCACCACTCTTCTCTATGCCAATGCACTTTACATGCTTGTCTTAAATAGTTGAGAGCTGTTTGGCCTATTTGTTAAATACTTGCTAACAAAAACATGAAAAATCTTTAAGCAGGAACCCCCTACATGGAAACTGGAAAAAAGTAATGCCCAAGAAAACCTGTGAAAGGCTTGAATTTTGAAAGTGTGTCTATTAAATCTTCATGATAAAATAGACACGGCAACGGAACATTTTTCTAAGAAATATTTCGATTCTTAACTGTGTAAGGGCAATGTGTCTCTTCTACGAGCAAGTTATGTACTTTCAGGGACAATCTTTATGGTAGAGACTCTATCTAGTCACAGGTTCCTCACCTTTTGAATATTCCCCAGGAGTCAGATTGGGTCAGGAAATTCTTCAGCAGTACTTTTAAACACCAGTAGGTGGCGCCATGTTGCTCCACAACTACACTGTCCCGCTCAGACATTGACTTGTGACGCATAAATAGGTGCAACTTCAGCGTGATAATGTCAGTTGCTTTCATGACTGTCCATGCCTTCAGACGCAGAGCCCAAAAAGCAAACTGGCATGCACAGTGTGAAGCTTCCTAGACTTGGAATCTTATTAATCGATACAGACGAATCAGAGGATGGGGGGGTGGCAGAGAGGGATGGTCGGTGAGGAATCTGTGGCTAGATGGAGTATCTACTAGAAAGAGCATTACCGTCATTAAGTAACATGTTGTTATGATACAAACTTCTAGTCGCAGATTCCTGACCCTTAGAATAGATACCAAAGCAATACCTACCCGGAGGTTGGCTGTGACTGGACTCAAACCAGAAAGTCATGTAGAAATGAGTGGGCATAATGCCCTTCTTGGTGGATCTGACTGTTCCAGACAATATTGCTTCATGAATGTATGGAAGGAAGCACATGCAGCGGCCAAATGTCTAGGACAGGGACACTGTGTGCAAGCACAGTGGTAGCAGCTTTGGTCCTGGTAGAGTGAGCATGTAGTCCTTTTGTAGGCTGCATTATATTCTGTGCGTAGCAGATCTTAATGCAGAGCACGATCCAGTAGGAGATGGTTCTTTCTGCACAGCCTTGCCGATTTTGCCTTTGCGAACCTCACTTACAGATGATTGCCCACCCAGTCGCCCTTGGTACAATCTATGCAGAAGCTCAGTGCCTTCTTGGGGTCCAAGCGATGGAGCCTTTCCTTCTCCGTTGGTAGGGTGATACCCGAGTCCGCAGAACCAGTTTGTCGGGGTGTACGTTAGGTTGACAGAGAGGACCTGAAGCTCATTCACATGCCGTGCATCGATGTAATGGTGATGAGGAACACTGTCTTGAGGGTGAAAAGCTGCAAAAGACTTGTGAAGTGACTCAAATTGAGTGCACAGTAGAAAGATGAGGACAGCGTTAAGATCCCTTTGTGACATGAGAAAAGGAGTGGGGGGGGGGACGACAAAAATCTCGTAACAGGAGACTTGAACAAAGAGGGCTGATCCAGAAACCTTAAAAAAGCAGATTAAACTAAAGGTACCATGTAACTGTGCTCAGGACAGGGTCTTGCCTGGCTAGGGACAAAACAAATAACAAAATGTCAGATAACTTAGCCTGGAGGGGGTCAATCCGGCGTGTGTAGTACCAAAGCATAATCTTGTCCGAACAACAGGCCTATACAGTTTTCCTCACGGGACGCCTGGCAGCCAAGATGGGATTAACCACCTCCGGAAGAAGGTTGAATGTGTTCAGCTGTAGCTGCTCAATCTCCAGGCCTGAAAGTGGACATTACAAAGTCTCAGGTGCAGAATGCTGCCCTGCTGCTGCAACACTACATCCTCCCAATAGGGCAGCCTGATCAGAGGACAGAAGCTCAAGCCCAGGAGTTCTGGATACCATACACTCCGAGCTCAATCTAGAGCCTGTAGGATGACTTGGGCCCAGTAGGTCCTGATATTCTCAAGAACTCTGGTCAGGAGTAATATCAGTGAAAAAGGCATATAGGAGTCCCGAGTGCTGCTTGAGGTAGAAAATGTCTGAGTGAGAGATGCCTTGGAAACTCCAATGCGCAGAAGTGCTGACCATGCATGTTCTTGGTAGTGGCATGCAGATCGAGCCAAGGTTCTCCTCATTCGCAGATGGGACCTTACACCACCTCCTAGTGTAACTGCCACTCATCATCCGCTAGGAGCTGATGGCTGAGCTTGTTCGCCCTGTTTGTTGCAGTACAGCATGGTGGTGATGTTGTCTGTGAGCACCTCCACCAGCCTCCCCTTGATGGATGGAAGGAAAGTTTTCAATGCCAAGTGGATGGTCCTCGGTTTCAGAAGGTTGTTGTGGAACCAGGACTCCACTGAAAACTAGAGGCCTTTAATCACCACCTCTCCCAGATGGCGCCCCAACCTAGAAGCAACAAATTTACGTCAGCATGCTGGAGTGGTGCATATATAAGTTCTGCATGGCATTCCTGGAGGGGAATTGCAACGGTATGTGCCGTGTGGCACTGAAACTTGACCATGCAACTCATTTTGATGGCACATATACTTTGACAAAGAAAAGTCTCGGGCGAGAGCCTAATGGTGAGAAGGGGATGTGATCAGTAGTAGTACAAGACATATATCTCCTTCCTAGCTGATCCACTAGTAATGACCAAGTCTTTCATAAAAAAATGGTGGTATAACATTCCATGAGCGAAGATGAAAACCTACTTATACCAACATTTACTATTGGCCTGAAATAATGTGTACATCATACATCTATTGAACTTCTAAAACCATGCAAAAATCTACAGGAAATATTTGTCAACAGCCCGAAATTTATCTTACCACAGCTAACTGACCTTGACCGATATCAGGTTCATAAGAGGATACCAAAACTAAGGAAAATATGCCAAATAAAAAAAGGAAAAACAAAAGGCATACAATCTATTCTGGTATTGCCCTTGAAGAAATCTTTAATTTGGGAAAATTGGAATTTTAAGAAGGGCCAAAGTCTAAGAAAACCTAGAGTAATTTCAGGACATGGAGGTATGCAGAACGACATGTAAGAATCAATATGAACAGCTTACTTTATGATAAAATTCAGGTAACCAGAGGTAAAATGATAGACGGCCCAAAGCAGCATGGGATTCAATCTAGCAGAAGCAAGCACAAAGTGATAATTTATGCTGATAACATAATAATACAATTAAGAGTTCTAAATAACTCTAGACCATATTCACTTGAAGAGTTGGGCACATTCAGTAATCTGAAGAAATCACTAAAACAAAATCCTGAACTGCTAACACCATTTGAGCAGATCTTTGTAAATAGCCTCACATTTATATTAAGATTAGAAAGGCTCAAAGTAGTTAAGAAGAATTATCTACATCAACAATCACAATTTCTAAACTGTGCCACATACCATCAAGAAAAACAGAGACACACAGAGCTGCAATTGTGACTTGCACAATTTAATTGGGGAAGGAAGGTAACTGTAAAAAACAGTAGAGACATCCCAATTGCTTGGTAAAATGAGCCACGTTTTCGAAGGATCATGTCAACTCCTTTGAATAGAGCAAACAATAAAATAGCAGATACCACAACTCTGACAGACCTAAAAGATGAATGCCTCTGATTTGAACTCGAAAGGACAAACTCATGCTCACACAAACTTGCTTTAGCAACTGGGAGCCCACACTGAGAAGTGCTGAGAAGTAATGTAAGGGTGAATATATACTATGGTCAAATTAAATCTCTATTTTCATGGTTCATCCTTAGACATGCAAGGGAAACAGGAACATTTTGTATTCAAGCTACTAATGTCTCAATGTGTTGATTAATGTGCAGTACTACTGAAATAGTACTTGGATAGCCAAATATTTGGAAAACCTGGGTTTTGTTCTAAACAATTGATGAGTTGACCATACTCTCTGGTGGTACCTCACACTGGCAGCTAATAGACTATAGCTGTAATGTGAAGGAAAACTCAGGCACCAGCAGTTTCCATTGATGGTATTCTCTATTGAAGTCTAACTTGTCCTATTTCGGTCTGCTAAAATCTCATCCAGTGTGGGAGTTATGGATCTTTCCTGCCGTAGGGCTCAATTAGGTAACCTGATGTCTGAACAAAGCCTCACCTGGATATATACTTTGGTTTTGTAAAGCCCATGGTGTAGAACCTTGAACCTTGCAGGTTTCTCCTGCAGTTGCCACTGTGCCGATCGGTCACAATTAGTGATGGGTGTGGAAGGGTTTATGTCTGTGTCTGAGTACTACCTGCTTTATCATTAGGTCAAAAACACAGCAGCTTTAGTCACTTATTTTGAGGCATCCTAGTCCCTGAAACAAGGTTTGATATTCCTGCAGTAAGTCTAAACCTCAACCTGGCTGACACCAAGATGGAAGTGAATCAGCTAGTGGTCTTCAGCCATAATACTTATTATAAGGGTTCCACCCCAGACTTTATTGATGAATATCCTAGTTCCACAATTGACATCAAGCTTAAATAACCACTGGAGAGGTAGGGGTTGTAGAGCGCCAAAGAGTTGCAGCTGCATGGAGAGCACAGATTGGTTGCAGTTGGTTGACAGTTGCATTAGTGTCTTTCAGGGTGGTTAAGTCCAAGTCAAATGTGGTGGACCCTTCTTAGCTATCTGTTACTTTGCATCTGGAAAATTATTTGAATAATGCCTGCAGCTTCCTCTTGTGAAATGCTGGAAAGTAATTTTTCTACAACCTGCACAAGTTGCTTTCAATATACCATTCCTTACTACTGCTCGAGTTTCTGGAAGAATGCAGCCTAACTGGAACAGCAGACTAGTTTGACGCGATTGCCTTCTCCACACTATGAGGTAGGGGACACAGGCACAGCAACATATCTTGAAATTCCACAAGGCCAGGAGTTTTATGATCTTGTGATATGCAAAGCCTCACTGATGGGTAATCTGGTCAGCCCTTTCTAGGGTATTTTCTTTCACAGTGACAGAGACAGACTGCCTTCTTAGGATGCTCCAGTCTGGAAAAGGAAGAGTGTCATCCCATAATCATTATTCTGTGGATGCCAGAGTTTAACATCTCTCATGTGTGAAAATCACCTAGTGTTCAAATCCTTCTTCCTGACCCACACTGTGCAGTAAGAAATTCTCAAAGTGGGAATTGACCTGGGTGTGTAGTTGGTATCCAGTGCATATGCTGCTGCTGGGTTGCCATCTTCATCTCCTATATTGCGGAGGGTCAAGAATATTTCAGTTCCTCTTCCAAAGCCAGTTCAAGCAGTAGCAATCTTCTTACAGTAGTATTGGTTTCTAACAAAATGCCCAGCAAGCAGTTACATTTCCTAGCTGGAAGACAGTGTTTATGTTGCAGGTACAGCAGAAATCCAGCCATTCTCACCATAGTTTGGCGTCATCTCCATCTTGCACTATCAACATCATACTGCCCTTATTCACTCATGGCATATGAATTTCTCCTTTCTTTGGTTCAGCATTGTAGTAATTTTATTATTTCATTACTTCAGCATTCCCTATTTCTAAGGCACTTCTACTTCTTAGAATGTCAGCTCATTCCCTGCTTTTGGATCTCTGGCTCCATGGAGGCCATAGGGCCTCTGGAAGGCAGTGCAAAGACAATACAAATGCTGCTATGGCCTTTGCCACATTGATCTGGAATAGTAATATGTACAGTATGTGTCCACAAACTCTCTGTGAGGCCTGGAGAGGGAGTGCTGTTTAGGTGCTCAACTTAGAGGAGACTTACGGGAGATCTCTACTACTAAGACAACATCCTTCTAGAATGATTGCAATGGTCCTTACAAAATAGAAATAGAAAAAAATATATATTTACTCTGGGGCAATAAGTAACACTTACCTTGGCTCCTGATACTGCCATGTCCAGCTCTGTGCTGATACTCACACTGGAGATTTCGTTTGTGTGTCCATACAGGATTTGCATAGGTTTAGATGCCATTCCTACTGGAACACCTCCCTGGAGTGTACATAAGTTTTAAAGATAAAATGAAATCAAATATTAAAGGTTATTTTCACAAAATAACACCAACATGTAGCTTGTCTAATACCCTGCCCTGTAAACACCTACACCAAGTTACATTTTGTTTTGAGGTACTGTGATAGCTCTGTATTTGTGTTCATGATATGTGGACAAGCAAGGTGATTTCACTGTTCGGAAGCCACTGGTTAGAGTTGCTGTGAAAAGGAGTTGCGCTATCTGCATCTGCTTTAAATACAAACTTAGGTTTAGGGAGATAATTTTAATTAAATCAGCCACACAAGGTTTGATCTTTACTGAAATACACAGGGAAAATTAATCCGTACGTACAAAACATCAAGTAATACTGAACAGTGCCAACTCTATCCTGTTAGGACAATATGTCTTCCATTGTCCATCAATACTAAGCTCCCTTGGTCTTCATCCTAATATTAATACTATGGTTTAAGTTGCCCTTCAATCAGTTTTAGGGAACTCCATTACATTGCTGCCAAAGTGCCTGCTCCTTGCACCAGCACATTTTCTTCCCTTCTTCTTCCATTAGTGTGAAGGTTCTTTCTTATTTCTGGCCCAGAGTTGGCCTCCTCATTCAAAACAGTATCAGCCTATGCACTTTCTTAATGTCCAATTAATCTACAACACTATGGAGCGTCCTCTGCCCATATATTAGTGCAATGAACGTTCTTCAACCTCAGCTACTGCTCTGGTTGGCCCTTTCTCTTCAAACTTGTGAAAAACAGTTCACTTCTCGTGCAGTGCCAGGGTACTACCTTTGCTTTTATTTTACAGACTCAATCTTTCATCCTTCTGAGATCAATCTAATACTTACAGTTAAGTGGGAGAACATCTAGAGTGTTGAGAAGTCATAAAGAACAAGTTACTTACCTTCGGTAATGATGTATCTGGTAGAGACTTATGTTACTTGTAGATTCCTTACCTCAGAATGATCCCAGGCGTCAGTCTGGATCCGGAGATTTCTGCTTCAGCAGTACCCCTGCGCGTCGTTAGGCAGCGTCGGTCAGCTTCGTGTCCGCAGTGCGCATCATGGACGCAGGAATGAAGTCGTGGAACCTAATTAGACATCATCCATGCGCGCTGACGCCAGTTCTTAACACAACTTTCAACGCCAAAAGCGCAGATCCATGAAAGAAACTGACCACTGGTGCGTCAAAACTAGGGCCCTTTAGGAGAGTCCCTAGCTCTAGAAATCAGGTCGCAGAGCGGGGAGGATGTGTGGGGCGGTAAGGAATCTACAACTAACATATGTCTTTACCAGGTACATCATTACCGAAGGTAAGTAACTTGTTCATTTGATAGAGACTGTTAGTAGTAGATTCCTTACCTTAGAATAGATACCCCAGCAATACCATCCCTCGAGGAGGCTCTGCGAACCAAGATCGAACCAGAAAGCTTTGGCGGACCGAACGGGCAAAGTACGCATCCCTCTGGAAATGGTTATCCAGGCAGTAGTGTCTGTTAAACGTGTGCAGAGATGCCCACGTTGCTGCCTGACAGATGTCAAGGACTGGAACTCCACCTGCTGAAGGTGTGCTTGACGTCGTTGCTCTGGTGGAATGAGCATGCAACCCCACAGGAGGGTTCTTTTTTACCAAAGCATAGCATATTTTGATACAAAGGACAACCCATCGGGAGAAGGTCCGTTTTTGAACAGCCCAACGTTTCTTGGCACCCACATAGCCAATGAAGAATTGATCATACACCCGGAAGTCTTTTGTGCGATCAACATAAAAAGACAATGCACGTTTTTGGTCGAAACGGTGGAGTCTCTCCTCCTCTTTGAAAGCATGTGGGGTTGGATAAAAGGTGGGCAGAGTGACAGATTGTCCCACATGAAAAGGCATGACGACCTTAGGAACTAATGAAGGCTTGGTCCAAAGCACCACTTTATCCGGATAGAAAGATAGAAAAAGGGGCTTCTAAGATAAAACCTGCAGCTCGCTTACCCTGTGAGCAGAGGTGAGCAAACATAAGAAAGGTGAGCACCCTTTTAAGTCCCATTGGGGCATCACAAAAGGAGATGGAGGGAACAGATGAGTAAGGTCCTTAACAATAGGAGATTTTAATAAAGAAGGCTGATCTGGCGGCCGAAGAAAAGCAGAGATGGCTGCAAGATATCCTTTAAGAGTGCCCAAAGCAGATCCCTGCTGGGCAAAAGAAAGTATATTATACACAAACGTAAGCAGGAAAGGTTTCCAAACTTACAGGGGGGCCGAGGGGAACTAATGAGGGGAGTGCACCCTCCCGTATCTATACACTGTTTTGCCAAAAGTACTCCCCACAGTCAACTCGCAACTAAGTTGCTGAATGCATTTGAACAGTCCTAGAGCTCTAAAGGTATGGAGGTCCCTGCGTGAAGTCAGAAGAGACCACCACTAATAAGTGGGGAAGGAGGCAACTCCTTTTGTTTTATATTCCCTCACACACCCTAGTGGTGTCATGCTTCATCATTGGGACACCTCAACGCCTAGAAGTCGAGGTGGGCACGACCATTTTTCAGGGAGCTCTTAAAAAGTATGGGTGTGTGAGGGAATATAAAACAAAAGGAGTTGCCTCCTTCCCCACTCAATAGTGGTGGTCTTTTCTGACTTCACGCAGGGACCTCCATACCTTTAGAGCTCTAGGACTGTTCAAATGCATTCAGCAACTTAGTTGCGAGTTGACAGTGGGGAGTACTTTTGGCAAAAGAAAGTATATACAAGCGAACCTCTGAAAGAGGAGGAGAAAGAGAATCTACAGCCTTTTCTGTACACCCTGCCACAAATTTGTTCTATCTACAGATGTAAACCGTTTTAGTGGAGAGACGCCTGGCTGCCAAGATAACATCACAGACTTCGGGCAGAAGGTCAAAAGCTGTCAACTGCCGCTACACAATTTCCACGCAAGGAGGTGGAGAATGGACAGGTTTGGGTGAAAAATCCTCACTTGCTGCTGCAACTGAAGATTCTCCCGAAGGGGCAGTCTGATCGGAGGATCGATGGCCATGCTCGGAAGGAAGGGGTACCAGACTCGTTGTGCCTAGTCTGAAGCTACAAAAATGACTTGAGCCTGGTCGCGATTGAGCACTCTGGGCAGTAGTGACACAGGTAGAAAGGCGTACAGGAGGCCAAAGCTCCACATGTGATGAAAAGCATTGACGAGCGAGCGCCGCCTTGTAAACTCCAACGTGCAAAACTGCTGACATTGCGCGTTCTCTTCGGACGCAAACAGATCTAACCAAGGCTCTTCCCACTGTTGAAAGAGACCTTGTTCCACCTCCGGATGGAGATGCCATTCGTGATCAACTAGGCACCGACAGCTGAGTTTGTTCGCCCTGGCGTTCAGGGAGCCCACCAGGTGTTTGAACCACCAGGGTTATGTCCTAATGTTCCAGCCATGTCCAGAGGCAGAGAGCCTCTTGACAAAGGGTCCATAACCCCACCCGCCCTGTTTTTTCCAGTACCACATAGCAGTAGTGTTGTCGGTGAACACCTGCACCTTTTTCTCCCTGAGAGATAGAAGGAATGCCTATAGTGCCAGTCTGATCATCCGGAGCTCGAAAGGTTGATATGGAGGCCGGACTCCGCTGGAGACCAGATGCCTCTGGTCTCCTACTCTCCCAGGTGGCCACCCCATCCCAGAAGTGATGCATCCGTCACCACTACTAGGTCTGGTTGGGTAAGGGAGAGAGACATGCCTCTGACCCAATCTTGGCTCGTAAGCCACCACTACAGTTGGTGCGCAGTTCCCTTTGAGATCAGAACGTACTCGGAAAGATTCCCCTGATGCTGCGCCCATCAGAACTTCAGGTCCCACTGCAAGATGCAGGAGGCCATAAGGCCCAGCAGCCTCAGTCATTCTCACCGAAGTCTGGGATTGAGGCTGAAACATCTGTATCATAGCCTGGATATCCTGGACTCACACCTCGGGAGGATAGGCCCGAAACTGCACTGTGTCAAGAACCGTCCCGATGAAAGGGAGCATCTGAGAGGGAGTCAGGTGTGACTTCGGCACATTGGTAGTGGCCCACAGCGGATGCAGGAGGTCCGCGCAGTCTGAGGTGGGGGAAGACAGCCTGGAGCGAGCCCGCCTTCAACAGCCAGTCGTTGAGATAGGTGGAAGACTGGAATCCATGTTCTGCGCAGATGAGCTGTGACCACCACCATCCCCTTTGTGACCACTCAAGCGGCACTGGTAAGGCCAAAGGGGAGCACGGTGAACTGAAACTGCTCGAGACCCACCGTCAACCAAAGGTAACATCTGTGGGCCGCAGGATGAGGATATGAAAATAAGAGTTTTGCAAGTCCACCTCCACCAGCCAGTCTCCTGGGTCGAGTACAGACAGAACTTGGGCTAGGGTGAGCATTTTGAACTTTTCTTTTCAGAGGAAGTATTTGAGAACCTGGTGGTCTAAGATAGGACGGAGGCTTTTGTCCTTCTTGGGTACCAGAAAGTAGCGGGAATAACAACCACAACCTACTTCTGGGACAGGGACCCTCTCTATAGCTCCCTTAGCCAAGAGCCGATACTTCCTAGCGGTAAAGTGCCAGATGATCTTTCGTCATACGATCGTAAGAAGGTGGCATGGAGGGGGGTAGTCTCGAAGGGGAGGGAGTAGCACCTTTGGACTATTTGCAGAACCCATCTGTCCAATGTGATGGATTGCCAGTGGAGGAAGTGACGAAGGATCCTGCCTCCAACTGGCCATTGATGGACCTGAAATGTCGGACTAGGAAGGATTGAAGTGCGGCAGGGGGTAAGGGTGGACTGGCCCATCCACTGGCTCCCTGGCCACGCAGATGCTGGACAGTTTGCGTGACTGTGGCTGGGCAGGACAGGACAGGACATGGCAGGGCGCCCCTTCCGTAGCCACGAAAGGGACGAAAGGCAGACTGAGATGGACATGAGGTAGCTGCGAGACCCAAGGATCTGGCTGTAGCTCAAGAATCCTTGAAGCGCTCAAGCACTGAGTCTGCCTTGTCGCCAAAAAGGCGATTGCCAACGAAGGCCATGTCCATCAAGGAAGACTGGAGATATCCTGAAGTCCAAAGTTCCCAACCAGAAGTAGCGTCTAAAAGTTACCAACGTGGCAATCATTCTGCCCAGTGGGTCGGTGGTATCCAGTCCATCTCGTATGGTGAATTTGGCTGCGTCTCTCCCGTCTGCCACTGCTTGAGAGAGAATGGCTCCTTCGGGCACTGAGGCAGCATCTGTGCAACCGTATTCCAGATGGTTTGGGAGTATCAGCCCAAGAGGCATGTGGTATTCACCGAACACAACCCCAAGCTGGAGGAAGAGAACGTCTTCTTCTCAAGATGGTCCAGCTTCTTGGACTCCCTATCTGAGGGAGCAGAAGGGAATACGCCTTTTGATGAAGAAGTTTGGACTGACAGGCTCTCAGGGGAGGGGTGTTTGGTCAGGTACATTGGGTCCCAGGAGCGGGGCAGTGGCAGCGGGAGATCATCCTATCCACAGGAGCCCCTGTGCTGGACTTGGACCAACTGCCCCAGAAGGACGTCCATGAGGGCTTCAATGAATGGCAAAAGGGGGTAAGAAGAGGAAGTCGCAGGCTGAAGCACCTCTGTCAGGAGGTTAGTCCTCAATGCCACCATAGGGAGCTCGAGGCCGAGAACCTCGGACCCCTCCTCACCACCACAGCATTGGAAGCTCCCTCATCCATAGCCACGGTAGGACAGGCAAGCAGGCCAGTGTCAGGGAAAGTGTCTAGACCACTGGCATTACGCAGGTCCATTCACCAGTCTGGTTTGTCAAACTTGCCAGTTAAAGGGTCAAGCGGCTCCTCCCAGTCTTCTTCCTCACCTTCTGGCCCAAAAGGAATGCCAGGAAGTGTTAAAGACCTGGATATCAAGGCAGTAGTTCTTTATGAATGCATGGAGTGACGCGGAAGTCAAGGCCGGACATGTGTCCAGAACAGGCACTCCGCTTGTCAGCTCAGTGGTACCAACCATGGCTCTATTTGAATGAGCCCTCAGACACTCTGGAGGATGCTTCCTGGCCAACACGTAGCAGATTGTTATACAAAGGACTATCCACTTTGATGTGGTCCTTTTCTGCACTGCCTTACTAATCTTTGCTCCATTGTACCCTACAAAGAGCTGATAATACACTCTATGGTCTTTGGTATGATGATGTAACAGATGAGCAATCTTTTGGGGTCCAATCAATGAAGTCTCTTTACTTTCGAGAGGTGAGGTGGTGCATAGAATGCTGGAAGGTGATGGATTGTCCGACATGAAAGGACATCACAACTTTCGAAACAAGCATTAGAAATGCAATCGGTCTCGCGTTTGTTTGTTAGAGCTATTGGCTTTGTAATTGGCAATGTTTTTTACCTATGTGTTATTGAGCGTATATGAGTTTTATGTGTCATGAAGTGTAAATATTTGGATTAGTATTTTGTGTTGTGGAGTGTTATGTAGTGGGGTGTAATGTGCAGTGAAGTTGTGTTGTGGAGTAGAATTATGTGGTCTGGTATTGAATTATGTGCTGTAGAATGGACTTGTGTGGAGTTGAATTGTGTGGCATGGAACAGTGTGGCGTTGAGTGGAATTATGTGGCATGGTGTGGAGTGTATTTATCTGGACTGTTATGAGGCTTAGAGTGAATTTATGTGGGGTTGGTGAATTTATGTGGTATTGAGTAGCGTGTAATTAGGTGGAGTTGAATTATGTGGTGCTGAGTAATATTATGTTGAGAGTAATCTTGTTGTGTTGTAGAATTGTGTGGCATTGTGTTGAATTATGTGGAGTTGAATGCTTGTTGTCTATGTACAGCAGTTCTGAGGGAGCAGATGTTATGGGAGGTGAACCAAAGTTTTCTCTGTCCTCTTACCACCCTGAACTGTCATGAGTGGCATGGAGTGGAATTATGTGGTGTGGTATTGAATTTTGTGGAATAAGGTGGATGTTTGTGGTGTAGTTTGGATGTATGTGGTGTGTAGTGGAATTATGTGTTGCGAAATTGTGTTTTGGTGTGGAATTATGTAGTGGGGAATGGAATTGTGTGACTTTTGAGTTGTGTGGCATGAATCTGTGTGATGTTGAACGAAATTATGTTGAGTGGTATTATGTGGCTTGGTGTGGTGTGTGTATTTATGTGGATTGTTGATTCGTGACATGGAGTGTATTTATGTGGTATGGAGTAGAGTGTAATTATGTGGCCGAAAATATTGATAATTGTTCCACTGAAGCCTTCTTAATACTTTTACTGCATGTTTAAAATGTGCAAATGGCACAATATAAGCATGTTGTATTTTCATTTCGTCAATAAATGTTTATCTCATTAAAGAGGATCTAATTGAAAAACTCCAAAAACTGCAACTTTTCCCACACACTCTGGGGTACTGAAAGTAAATAAATATTAGTTTGCAAAAGTTTAAATGCCAGCACCGAAGTCAAAAAGTACAAGCTAGGAGGGAGGAGCCTAGCGCTTGACCAAGATGGCCGCGTGAGCTTTGAGCTCCCGAGACCCTCGTGCCCTCCGTCGACTATCCTGTCTCTAATCCTGTTTGCATGCATGGCATCGTGCAGATGACTTGTCAGGGAGGCGATTGATGCTACCCGCAGTCGGATCGCCCACCGGGAACCGGAGTTATGCATGGCGGAAGATTGAGGCCTATCTCCGAGTGATGCCAGGGGGTAGAGTTGGCAGGATGCCCGACCTCTAATTGAACAACAGCGGCCAGGCGAGGTGTGAACTACCGGACGGAGGTCCCCATCCTTTCACTTTCACTTTCTCGCCCTTTGTTTGCCCTGCCCAGGGAGTGCTCTCGGCTGCTTTATTATCATTTGGACGCTCTGCACGCCACTCTGGCGGCCCATCGCAGGACTGAGCACTCCTGACTCCTTTCGCTGAGAGAGGGTCGTCCTGTTTGAACCGACCTGCTTGAGCCAACCATGTCGGGCAAAGCAGAGGTGGATCGTTTGAAGCCTAAGGCCACCAGGAGGGGAGCCTATACTCAGGCCAATAATATGGACCGCTATGCCCAGCAGAAGGGTGGACCGGGTGGACCGAGCCAGTCGCCGGATGCACAGAAGACTGCCTCACCCTTGGCCCCGGAGCTCTCGCTCCAGGATGTCATGGGCGCGCTCGAAGGGCTGCAGACTTCGATTGGGAGACAGTTTGATGCCCTGGCGCACAAAGTGGATACCATCTTGGTGGACGTTAATCTGATCCGCGCGGATTTGGGCAAAACAAATGAACGAGTTAAAACCCTGGACCTCAAGACCACGGGCCTCGCTGATGATGTCTAGGAACTACAGACCGAGGTCCGTAAGTTGCGGACCGAGAGTGATCTCGCCGCCCGTCGGCTGGAGGACTTTGAGAGCCGGGCCAGGCGCAACAACGTGCGCGTTATCGGGGTCCCGGAGTCCTCGGACGAGACTTCTGTAGACCTGCTAGTGGAGGACTTGGTGCTTAACCATCTGCAGCCTAAGGGTCTTGGGAAGTTTTTCGCAGTTGAGAGGGCCCATAGAGTGCCGGGTGGTAGGTCCAAGGTGGGAGCCCCACCGAGGCCGATTGTCGCCCGGCTCTTTCATTTTCGAGATCGGGACGCTATCCTGCAAGCATCGAGGGTGACGGGCCCGGTCCCCTTCCAGAACGCGTCGGTGAATTTCTATCCTGACTTCACCCAGCAGGTGCAGAGGCAGAGGCAGGGCTTCCTGGGGGTGAAGAGGCGGCTTCGGGAGAGGGAACTGAAATATGCCATGCTCTTCCCTGCCAGACTACGTGTGGTGTACGAAGACCGAACATTCTTCTTTGAGTCGCCTGTCATGGCCGATGAATGGCTGGACGCTCTGCCCCGACGACGGACGGGAGAGGACACTGCCGCAGACGGGGACAGTGGCCGGGATGAACAAGGTTGATGTCTTCGGAACCGGACTGACTCGATTTTACTCTAGCTAATGACTTGAACAGAATGCAGTAAATACGGAGGGTTGTGGGAGGACGAGGGGAGCTCTTTCCTCCCTTAGGGTACTTTTTGTAGATTTTGGGTTTGGTAGGGCGACAGGCACACTGCAAGTTGGGGGGGCTTTGTAAGCTGCAGCAGGGGTGCAGGGTGGGGGGGATAGTTGGGATTTTGGGTTTGTTGTTGGGGGGTTTGTTTCTGCAAGGCGTATTGATTATTTTCAGGACTGTTCCATGGTGGCTCTTCGGGTGTGGGGTGGGCCTCCTTACGTTTGGGGATGGGGGGTAGGGGTTTAAGTGTTATTAGCTGGAATGTTAATGGTTTGGGGGATCGCATTAAGCGCGGGATTGTTTTGCAATTCTTGAAACGGTCATTACCGGATGTCGCCCTACTGCAGGAGACGCACCTCATAGGTAACACGTGCTATGCTCTTAATAGGAAGGGTTATAAATTCATAGCTCATTCGGGATTCTCCTCTGGGTCCAGGGGTGTGGGCATCCTAGTCAGAGCCTCGCTACCATTTGAGGTGGACTCCACCATTGTGGACGATAGGGGGAGGTATGTGGCGGTGGCGGGGCGGTGGGAAGGAAGAACTTTGGTTTTAGTTTCGGTTTATGTCCCGCCGGCCCTGCAGGCCTCCACGTTTACAGATCTGGGTAGGGCCTTGCTGGATCTCCCGGGGGGTATGCTTGTGGTGGGGGGTGATTTCAATGCTGTCGGCTCTGGGCTGCTGGATAGATACCCGCCCAGAGACACAGGGGGGGCTCAGAAGTGGCTTCCAGACTTTTTAGACACACTTGGCCTGATAGACTGCTGGAGGCTCCGGCACCCCACACAGAGCCAATACACCTTCCACTCCGGAGCGCATGGTAGCCTCTCTAGGATTGATTACCTGCTCACTCTGGCTGCGCACGCCTCAATGGTGTCCGAGGCCAGGCACATGGCGCGTGGTATATCGGACCATTCGCCAGTGTGGGTCAGGCTGGATGTCGGCCGTGAGGGAGGGGGAAGGGTGGCTCCTATTAACCCTTGGTACTTCCGAGACCCCAAGATGCGCAGCGCACTGGTGAAGGCAGTTGATAATTTTTTCAAGGACAATCAGGGATCCGTGGACTCGGCAGTGTCGCTGTGGGAAGCATTTAAGACCGTGCTGCGAGGGGAGGCCCTCTCCCTTGTAGTGGCGGCCAAGCGGCGGAGAGATGGCGAGGTTATGCAGGTTGAGGAGGAGATCGTGGCTTTGGAGGGAGCGCTAGAGGAGGAGGTTACAGAGGCCTCACTGCATGAGCTGAGCTTGAAGCAAGACGAGTATAAGGACCTGGTGACGAATGCCGCTAAGACCCTCAGTAGGGAACAGCAGGGCCGCCTGTATGATGTTGGTGACAAGGCCGGGAAACTCCTAGCTTGGCTGGACAAAAAAGAACGGGTTAATAGAGTAGTGCCGGAGTTGACGGGAGAGGGGGGAGAGGTGATTGTGGAACCTGAGAGGATTGTACAGTGCTTCACGGACTATTTCCGTATGGTTTATGCCTCAGTCTCGGATAGGCCGCCCGAGGACTCGCGTGACCTCTTGCGTGATATCGCTTTGCCCTGTCTTTCTGACGTAGATAGGGATGATCTGGATGGAGACATAACGGTCGATGAGGTGGCGGGAGCTATCCGCGCGCTGAACTCGGGCAAGGCCTCGGGCCCGAATGGCTTGCCAATTGACCTGTATAAGCTGTTTCCGGATAGGGTTGCCCCTCACCTGCGCGCCATGTTCGTGGAGGCGCGGGGGAGTGGGACCCTCCCGTTGGATCAGCGACTGGCGACAATTGTTGTTATACACAAAGATGGTAAACCCCGAGATAAGTGTGCCTCATATAGGCCTATCTCACTCCTTAACGCCGAGCCGAAGATTCTGGCTAAAATCCTTGCGGCCCGATTGATCAGGGTACTTGGAGACTTGATCCACCCGGATCAATCCGGTTTTATTCCGCATCGTAACACTGCGTTAAACTTTCGACGCCTTCATGGTGTAATCGCCAGGGCGGGCACGCTGCGTGAACCAGCTGTGGTGGCGTCTCTCGATGCCACGATGGCCTTTGATACGGTGGAATGGGCATATTTGTGGGCTGTGCTGGCCAAGTTCGGCTTTGGCCATGGTTTTGTGAGCTGGGTGAGGTTGCTGTATGAGGGACCCCTTGCGAGTGTGGTGGTAAATGGCCGGGCGTCGACTCCGTTTCAGCTTGGGAGGGGCACTCGGCAAGGTTGCCCCCTGTCGCCATTGTTGTTCGCCCTCGCCCTTGAGCCGCTGGCAGCGTGGATACGCTGGCACCCGGATATACGGGGACTTAGATGGTCGCCCGAACACGAGGACCGCATTTCGCTATATGCTGATGACATCCTGTTGTATCTTGCCTCGCCCAAGGAATCACTTATAGTGGTCTGTGACGTTCTCACATCCTTCGGTAGGAATTCGGGTCTCGTCATCAACTGGAGTAAATCGTATTTATATGTTCTGAGTGGCGAGGTTCCACCGATCCCGCGAACTTGCTCGATCCAGATCGCTCAGCGGGGCTTCGTGTATCTGGGGATCTTTATCTCCACGGACTCCGCTTTGCGGTATGAGAGGAACCTGCTCCCCTCCCTAGCGCGCCTGCGGCGGGATGTAGAGGGCTGGCGGAGGCTGCCGCTCTCCCTCGTTGGGCGCGCTGCCTTGTTCAAAATGATGTCTCTTCCCCGGTTCCTCTACGCATTGCAGAATACTCTAGATTGGGTACCGGCCAACTACTTTCGGGAGATCGAAAGCCTCCAACGAACGTTGTTGTGGGACGGGCGGCCGCGAATAGCAATTGCTAAGTTGACGCTTCCATGGTATGATGGAGGTATTGCGCTTCCAGACATCCGACGCTACTATTGGGCCACCCAGCTGAGCGCGATTAATCATGGTCTCTATGGCCCCGCCCTCAGCCCTGGCTATGCCATGGATAGGTGGTTGCTGCGTGGTGGTAACTATCACAGGGCGTTGTACTCGCGGTCCCTGGACTCGTCCCTCACGGGGCCCACTGGGGTGGCGGTGCGTGTGTGGAAGATGGCAACTGACTCGCTGGGCTGGAAGGATAGGCTCACCCTCGCTACCCCGCTGTTTGAATCTGAAAGATTGGGTAGGCTTTGGCATACAAAAGGATTTGATAAATGGGACTTGATCGGCATCTCCAGGGTCGGAGATGTGCTGATTAAGGGGAGGGTGAAGTCCTTTGAAGAGTTGCAGAAGGAGTATGAGCTGGGGACATCCGAGTTTTTCCGCTATGTTCAGGTGCGTCATGCCCTCCGGTCAGTCCTCGTGGAGGATGAGAAGGTGCCTGAGTCCTCTCCTTTGGAGGACCGGATCCTTGATGGCCATATGCCTGAGAGCACGATCTCGCTCATCTACAAGAAATTGATAAATGTCCGGGCGGATATGCTTCTGGGGCTGCGGGACCGGTGGACTAGGGATGGACTCGAGTTGGATGACGAGGATTGGCAGTCTGCTGTTTCCTCTCCCAAGGAGGTTGCGATCCCGTCGCGTCTGAGGCTGGTGCAGCTCAAAATACTGCATCGAGTGTATGTGACGGGGCCAAGGCTGGTTCATATGGGATTCTCTGAGGAAGGCCTATGTAGGAGGGGATGTGGTATGGTGGGTACTTTCCTGCATATCATTTGGGAATGTGGTGTCATCACGGAATTCTGGAGGAGAGTCCATGCAGTGATGGGGGAGGTGACGGGCATTGCTATGCAGCCGGAAGCGCAGTGTTGTCTCCTGAATGTCTGGGGGCCCACTGATCACGATGAGGCACAGACCCAATGGGTGACTCTGGGTAACATGGTCGCTAAGAGAGATATCGCGCGATTGTGGGGCTCCGTGGGACCCCCCACATTGACCGCGTGGAAAGAAAATATGGACTGGAGTATGCTCAGGGAAAAGACAGTATATTGCGCTAGAGGCCGCCCTCGGAAGTGGCATGCCATCTGGGGGCGGTGGAATCAATACAGGGGGGGAATATGTCTTGCCCCTGATTTGGATCCCCCCCCGAGGAACAGCTTTCTTCTTGACATTCTTTCCAGCTCAGTATATAAGATGTGATGGTTAATTGACTTCTTGGGCCTCTGCTGTCCCCCTTCTTCCTCTTATCACAGTACTGTGACTGTTAGATGATTGGGGTCCGGCCTCCCCTGGGGGGCTATCACCATGGGCATTCAGTGTTCTTGCCTTGCTGGGGTTTGTTGTGTGTTTGTGTTTATTTAAAAATGGAATCTTTTCACTGCTCCTTTAATGCAATGTGGACGCTTCTTTGTCCTTCTCTATCGAAGCTGCCGAACCTCCGGGTTGTCGGCTGAATAGCTGTGTCCAGACTCTTGAAGAAATAAAGGTTTTAAAAAAAAAAAAAAAAGTGCAAGCTAAATACAGTATAGAGTAACCCAACCACGCTTCGCAAAATCATACAGTGTGTTTATGATGTGCAAAAAGCATAAGATAAGCTTTATGTTTTGTATGAGAAAAATATTTCAACCAGAGCTTAAAGAGAATGTGTGGAATATTTTAATGCAACCAATGTCAATTTTTTTTTTTTAAAGATAAAGCCATTGCATCAGCACTGTTTTTACAAGAAACAGAAGTCTTTTCCAACAATTTTGTAAAATGATGCAGATCTATGCTCAGGTTTTTCCCTAACGAATGTAAAAAGTATGAGCATGTGTTTAAATCTACTTTATCTTTTGTTTGGGGGTGACTAGTTTAGTTTTCCAAAAGACAGGAACGTAGATAATGAACAAAGGGCTTCCGGCGTGGTAGCTTTTTTTTTTTGCTTCCGTAAATGATTTCCACTGCCTCAACCTGATGGCATCTCTGTGCATGTTGCACGTCAGCAGCCTTCCTTAAGTAGCACTACCAATTAAATGATTACGTTTCAAATTTTGTTGATGATTGGCCCCAAATTTAAAAGTCAGTATGCATGAAGCAAATAACGCATACCTAGAATGTAGAAATATACAGCCTTGATGCACAGGGACCTGGAGATATAGGGTTATAGTGAGAAAGTGGCATAGCGCGGAGGGCTGAGGGATAGCAGGCATAGAGAAGTATAGTTTAAGATAATGGATACCAAAGAAAATGCACAGAGGTCACTGAGAAACAGGCTAAAGACAAACAGACCAGTGAACAGAAATATACAGTGAATGGAGGGATGTGTAGTATAGATAGAGGATATATAGAGCGAGATGGGATAAAGAGTGCAAAAAAAATGTGAAAATATAATTGCTATTGGAAAGTGTGAGACCTGGCATTTCTTGGTGTGATTACACTTGACTTTTTGCCTCTACCTCCTCTATTTTTGATGCTGTGATGGATTTCGTTTTGCCAACTTAGATGCTTTAGGCACTTTGTCACTGCTGATCAGTGTCAGAGTGCAAGTGCTCCCTGTGTAAAGTGTAATGGTAATTGGTTGTCCATGATTGGTATGTTTGCCTTACTAGTAAAGTCCCTAGTAAAGTGCACTACGTGTGCCAGGGCTAGTAATGCAACTGCTACTAATGGGCCCGCAGCACTAATTGTGCCATCCACACAAGTAGCCTTAAAGAGGCAACTCAGGCCTGCCATTGCAGTGCCTGCCCGCAGTTTGTTAAACAGCCATGTTGTCCAGACAAGTGCACCTACTTGCCAGACCTTACCCATCCCTTTCTATGCATATCAGTCACCCCTATGGTAGGTCCAAGGTATCCCCTGGGCAGGGTGCAGTGCATGTGAAAGGTAGGACATGTACTAAGGTGTGTACCACGTCCTGACAGTGAAATAATCTCCATTTCTTTCTTCACTGTTGAAAGGCCATCTTGCCCATAGGACAGAATGGGGAGGCTGTGTAATATGTTTTCCAGCCTATCTTCCCAAAGGCTTAAGATGTAGAGGTGAAGTTTAGTATGCCTGAACTCACAATTCAATAACACATCTTTTTATGAAGGTGTTTTTTGCATTGTGTGTTTAGAAACCACTCTTTTATAAGTGGCTGGGTTTTTGTGCTCTACCATTTCTGTGACTCTGCCTGGTTGTGGATTGACTGTCTGGAGCTGAAAGTGATAGGATCTGGGGAATGTCTTGACCCGGGGGAGGAGGTGAGACGGCAACAGGCTGACCTGCATCTGGAGTGTAGGGGGAGGAGTAGCCCCTAGAGGTGAAGAGGCCTGGGTTGCTGCCATAAAACAATGATCCCATCTCCTGCCGAGTGATTGAGAATCCAGACCACCACTAATCAAAGGAAGAAGGTGTCACTGGCGGGGAGGCATCCAGAACTGGTTTGGACAGTGGTCAGTGCCCCCCCTGAACACAAAGACTTCAAAGACATTTAGAGGTATAACTATGAGAGCAGAAGCCCCTGAACTTTGGACAAAATGGATTGATCAAGTTTGAACAAGTCTGACGCTACTTCGTGGTCAAGAGGAACCTTTGGCAAGGAAGAAACAACTGAAGAGACTGAAGGAAAGGACTGACCCTTGCTGTGTGTTCTGGGGCTGGCCTGCAGTTTGCTGTTTTAACCAAGGAGAGGCTAAAGAGACTTTGCTGTGTGCTGTGTCCCCCCGCTTGAAAGGACTTTGCTGTGTGCTGTGTCCGGAAGTAACTTATCCCAAAGGGCCCGAGGTGAGCTGGCTCCCTGTTGCGGAAACTCGGGAACACAAAAGTTTCCAGGAGAGTCTCAGCGACGCTATGTGCATGTGCTTTTCACAGCCTGAGCCCTTCCTGAGGATTGTCTTGTGATCGTGTGCACCGGAGTTCAAGTGCATCTCAGCGACGCTGTGTGCGTGTGCCCTGTTGCAGCCTGAGATCTGCGTAGCATCAGCGGCCCGGACCGGTAGCCCCGGAGGAGCTGAACCGCCGGCCCGATCCCGCCATTGCCAGAGAGGGACCTCGAACCAACCTCGTCGATGAAGGGCCCTAGTCCCACTGCCCGGAATTCACAAAGATTGCATCGGAGGCCCAAGTCACTGGAAGGGGAGAGATCGAGGCTGCACCCCCCAGGTAACGTGTGTCGACACCTGGGGTGGGGTGCGTGCTCGGAGAGAGACGCTCTCGGCCTCTCCCATTCCTGCAGCGCGAGCCTCTGCTTCGGCTCCTTTCACGGCCCGTAATTGCCAAAGGAGCGGCAGTACCAGGGCCGGAGTGCGGAGCTGCACTTTTTGTTTACACCATACCTGTGTGGGGGCAACTGTTGACAGAGGCTCACTACGAGCCAGCACAAGTGGTGGAGAGACCGCCTAAGGCACCGTGATCGGTGCTGGAGTGTATTACGCATTGCATTATTTCTGCAGAACGAACTACCTGATTGTCGTATTACACATTGCATCGTTTCTGCATAATGAACTACCTGATTAGTGTATTACGTATTGCATTATTCCTGCATAACGAACTGCCTGATTAGTGTATTACGCATTGAATTATTTCTGCATAACGAAGTACCTGATTGTTGCGTTACGCATTGCATTATTTTTACATTGCAAAGTGCCTGATTCTAGCATTACGAACTGCATTATTTTTACATTGCAAAGTGCCCGATTCTAGCATTACGAAGTGCATAGCATTGCAGTAGAACTGCAGTGGAACGTTTAGAAGTGCTCATTGATATCGCCAGAACTTACAAGGGCTGGCTGGCCTAACAACCGGCCAGGCCAGAAGGGATATTACAAACACACATATGTTGGATTTATATTGTGTGGTCTTATCGTATATCTTTGTATATCAATTTATACTCGTTTTTTTATGAAACTCGCGTGGAGTCCATTTGTGGTGTCATCATTGGGTTGCTGTGAGCGTGGTTGCAAATACTTTACACATTTGCCTTGAAGATAAGCCTGGCTGCTCGTGCCAAATTACCGAGGGGGTGAGCGGGAGCTATTTGAGAAGGTGTCCATCCTTTCCCTGACGTGGAAACGAGGGTTCCTATTTGGCCTAAGCTACCAACCTCAGCCAACCAGGGATCTCTGGTCTAGCAGAAAGGTAAAGTGAAGAGAAAGAAACTAAGTATAAAGATATAAAACAGAGAGAGAGCAGAGTAAGCAAGACCGTTAGAGATATTTGGAGAGAGAACTGAGAGGCATAGAGAATATATAGAGAGAAAAAGGATGAAAACAGTGAGGCTTTGAGAGAAAGAGTGAGAATGTGCAAGAAAGAGATAAAGAAAGTGATGAGATAGAAAGATACTTGGAAAGATAAGGGAAAGGCAGAGTGAACATAGAGACAAATGTCACTGAGAGAAAAGAGATATAGAGCAAGAGTGAGATGGAGATTGAGAGAGAGCGAGGCAAAAAGAAAGTGAAAGAACCTGTCCAGATCCCATAACTGCTAGAAGTATTCAGTGTGTGTCTTCTATAGAAAAGTATGTGTTGTAACAATGGGGACTGAAACGAGCAGGTTTAAATCAGTAAACCAGATTAGTCCTTTGTGTTTTTAACAAACACATGGACTGTTATCTGAGCTGCATAGTGAACAGGGAGAGAGAAGGCATTCTAGTTGCTAATTACAGAAATAAGTGTGTTGTTTATATAAAGCCGTAACAAATATCAGCAGTGGGGAAACCCGATGCCTTAGGTGAAAGGTGGCTTGTGAAACATGAATTAAGTATACCGGAGCACAGGTACAAAAAGCAATGACATATTCTGTGCCTTTCTAAACACTGTGTCCTTAGAGGCATATGTCTGTAACCCGTAAACCTCACAAGATAAGTGTCCTGGTGCTGTCAATAGATCGGATTTGGTATAATGGCTAGAGCTGGTGACCTCGGAGCTGGGGAACCAGGTTCGAGTCTCAGCAGGGACGCTGAACATCCTGTGCTTCTGGGCAAATCACTGAATTTTTCAGAGCCTCACAAAATGAATGTGTCAATCTGTAGCTCAACTGGTGCTCATAGTGTGAAGCCTCTGATACCTTGAGGTCGAGTTTCCCCAATAAGAAAAAGGTTAATCTCCTACACAAATGTATGTTTTCTTATTCGCGTGAAGTCTCCTTTCTAATGTAATGTGCCAGACTCCCCTAAAACGTCAACATTAGAAATATATTTTGTTTTCTAACATAACCTGCAAGATAAGCACGTTCTTGTTGTAATTCACACACATAAGTGTGCCTTTTTTTAAAAACGTAACTAATAGGAGTAGTGCTGTTTATTTTTGTTGGAAAACTGTAACTAATAACAGCAGTGGTGAAACACGATCCGTGGAGTGAAAGGTCGCTTACAAAACATCAATTAAGTATACCCGAGCTGAAACACAGGAACAAACGAAACCTTCAGTGCCTTTCTCTTTCTGAAGAACAAGTTACTTACCTTCGGTAACGCTTTTTCTGGTGGATACAGTATCTGCCTGTGGATTCCTCACCTTGTGAATATCCCCTGTGCCAGCATTCCACGGCACTTTTTTCCCCAGCTCTCTACGCCGACGTGGACGTCATAATATATCAGATCTGCTCGCGACTCCGTATGACGTGACCGGAGCCATAAGAGAGCCACGTCGGCGTGATGATGTCAGTTCCACCCATTTTTTCCGTGCCTCCGAGGCGAACAGGTAGACCGACAACAGATTAAAAGTATACACAGTATACAACATTCAAACAAATATACATAGTACATATACAAAAAGGAAAGGTAAGGAACAAACACATTTCCTAAAAGTGTACCAGATAGAAAGGAGACACAATATAAAACACATGCCAAACAAGACATCCTTTAAGGTATACAAAGGTGGACAACGGGGAGGCGGGTGGGCCAGTGAGGAATCCACAGGCAGATACTGTATCCTCCAGAAAAAGCGTTACCGAAGGTAAGTAACTTGTTCTTCTGATGGATACATCTGCCAGTGGATTTCTCACCTTGTGAATAGATTCCCACAGCAGTTCCCACTCCCGGAGGAGGGTGTCCACCTTCCTATACCAAAAAGTCTTGCAGGACAGAGTGCGCAAAGTGGCCCTCCCTCCTCATCCCAGAGTCTAAGCAATAATGCTTTGCGAAAGTATGGAGGGAGGCCCAAGTCACAGCTTTACAAATGTCTGCCACAGGAACACCCCTGGCCAAAGCAGAAGTAGAAGATTTAGCTCTAGGAGAATGAGCTCCAATACCCTCCGGAGGAACCTTACCATCAAGGGTGTAGCAGATCTTGATGGCCAGGATGATCCATCTGGACAGAGTGCGCTTGTGCACTGCTTTGCCTTTAGATTGTCCAATATAGCTCACAAACAGCTGATCGTCCAAACAAAAGTCCTTAGTTCTGTCTAAGTAAAAGCTCACAGCTCTTTTTGGGTCCAGTCGGAGAAGTCTTTCCTCCTCCTTGGAAGGATGAGGAGGTGGATAAAACACAGGGAGAGTAACGGACTGCCCCAGATGAAAGGGAGTAACTACCTTAGGTAGGAAAGCAGCCCTGGTCCTAAGACCCATCCTTTAAGAATGTAAGGTTAAAAACGGGGGTTTTGAACTAAGAGCTTGACGCTCACTCACCCTCCTTGCCGAGGTTATGGCTACAAGAAAGACCGTCTTAAAGGACAACAGCCTCAAAGGACAGCTATGAAGGGGCTCAAAAGGGGACCCCATCAAAAAAGTTAAGACAAGATTAAGGTCCCACTGTGGCATTACAAAAGGAGTAGGTGGAAACCTGTTTGTAAGGCCTTTGATAAATCTTAGTACAATAGGAGATTTAAATAAAGACGGCTGATCTGGAAGACATAGAAAGGCCGATAAGGCCGATAGATAGCCCTTGACCGTGGCCACAGCACAGCCCTGCTGAGTCAAGGATAGAGCAAACTGAAGCACATTAGAAAGATGGGCTTTTAAAGGATCAATGGATCGCTCTCCACACCATCTTACAAACTTAGACCACCTATATGAGTAAATGGACTTGGTGGAGTGTCGCCTGGCCGATAAAATAACATCCACCACATCAGGCGGGAGAGAGAAGGAACTCGGGTTGCCCCGTTCAATCTCCAGGCATGAAGGTGCAGGCTCTGGAGGTGGGGGTGAAGAACCTGCCCCTCAGACTGCCAGAGGAGGTCTGCCCTGAGAGGGAGACGGAGCGGAGGGTGCGATGAGAGGTGAAGTAGATCTGTGTACCACACCCTTCTTGGCCAATCCGGAGCGACCAATATAACTTGGGCCCAGTCCTGGCGAATTTTCCTCAGAACCCGAGGAATCAAGGGTATGGGAGGAAACGCGTAAAGGAGTTGTGAGCTCCAACTCAACTGAAACGCGTCCCCCAACGCCCCCTGCATCGGAAACTGGAGACTGCCGAATGACGGGAAATGCGCGTTCTCGCGGGTGGCAAATAGGTCTATCCGAGGAGACCCCCACGTCCGAAAGACGTGACAAACCACCTCCGGATGAAGCCTCCACCCGTGGTCGACGGAGAACTGCCGACAGACTGTCCGCACGTACGTTCAGCACCCCGGCCAGATGATTCGCCATCAAGCAAATACGATGATCCTGAGCCCAGGACCAGAGCCGTAACACTTCTCTGCAGAGACGATACAACCCTACTCCTCCCTGCTTGTTGACATACCACATCGCGGAAGTGTTGTCCGTCAGGACTTGAACCGACTGAGGAAGGCCTTGAGCGCCAAACGTATCGCCCGTAATTCCAGAAGGTTGATGTGAAACAACCTTTCCTCTGGAGACCAAAGACCCTTGATCTCCAGATCCCCCAGATGAGCACCCCACCCCAGGGTGGAGGCATCCATTATCACTGTGGCCACCGATGGAGGTAGATGGAAGGCCTTTCCTTGAGACAGATTGCCCTCCACGCTCCACCAAGACAGATCCGCTGCAGCTTCTCTGGAGCTCCTGATCGACTCCCTGAGATCTCCGTTGTGCTGATACCACTGCCTGCGGAGGCACCACTGGAGTGCCCTCATGTGCCAGCGTGCATGGTTGACCAACAGAATGCAGGAGGCGAACAGAACGAGTAGGCGAAGGACCTTCAGAACCGGAACAACCGCTCCATTGAGGAATAAAGGGATCATCTCCTGAAGGTCGAGAATTCTTTGAGGAGGAAGAAATGCTCGACACACAGTAGTGTCCAGTACCGCCCCTATGACCAGGTTGCGTTGAGAGGGCACCAGGTGAGATTTGGGCACATTGATCGAAAAACCCAAGTCGAATAACAGCTGAGATGTTACCTGCAGACGATGCTGCACCATCTCTGGGGGCTCTGCTTTCAGAAGCCAGTCGTCCAGGTAGGGGAAAACCGGAATCCCCGACCTCCTGAGTTGAGCAGCCACCACTGCCAATACCCTTCGTGAAGACTCGAGGTGCGGTAGAAAGACCAAACGGGAGGACCGCAAACTGGTAGTGTTGCGACCCAACCGTAAAACGGATATACTTCCTGTGCGACTTCAGGATTGGGATGTTAAATCCTGCAAGTCGATCGACACGATCCAGTCTCCTTGCAGCAACGCTTGAAGAACCTGTGCAAGGGTCAGCATCTTGAATTTCTCCTGCTTCAGGTAAAAATTCAAAAGTCTGAGGTCCAGGATTGGACGCAATCTGCCGTCCTTTTTGGGAATCAGGAAATACCGGGAGTAGCATCCCTGACCCCTTTCTTGCTCTGGAACCACCTCTATCGCACCTTTTTGTAGCAATGCAAGAACCTCCTTCTGCAGAAGAAGTAGATGGTCTTCTGAGCAAAAACATTGGCAAGGAGGGTAAGGGGGGAGGAAATTCCCAAAAGGGAAGGGCGTACCCATTCTCCACGAGGTTTAAAACCCAAAGGTCCGTCGTGACGGATTTCCAACCTCGCAGAAAGTGGGACACCCGACCCCCCACAGGTCTCACATGATCTAGGATGGGGAATCTAGGGCTGCTTCTCTGAAGCCTCATTGGTAGCAGAGGAGGCAGAAGATGAAAATGGGTTGCGTCCAGAACCTCTCCGGCCCCTTTGCCTTCCTCTATATGAACTATAGAGGGGATACTGCTGCTGCTGTTGTTGCTGTTGTTGAGGTTGACAGAAGGTACGAAATGAAAACCTCCCAAAACCTCTATATTTTCTGAAGCCAAATCCTTTAGCAGGAGTCTGTAAACCCAAAGACTTCGCAGTAACCCTGCTATCTTTAAACCTTTGCAAGGCAGAATCGGCCTTCTCCCCAAACAGTTTTTCTCCATCAAAAGGCAAGTCAACTAACGTGGCCTGAACATCCGCAGAGAAGCCGTAAGAACGAAGCCAAGCTTGCCTTCTAGTGGCTATCGAAGACCCCATAATTCTAGCCACAGAATCAGCCGTGTCTAGACCCGACTGAATAACCTGCCTTGCAGCAGCTTGAGTGTCCGTAACAACCTCCATAACCTCCATTCTTCCAGCAGCTTAGGGGCTAATAGCTTCATCGAGTCCATCAGTGCATGAACATAGCGCCCCAATAAGCAAGTGGCATTGGTCGATTTAAGAGCCATGCTTCCAGACGAAAAGACCTTTTTGGCTGTTTGATTGGTCTTCTTAGAATCCCTATTCTCTGGTGTTTGAGGGAAGGCACCTGACGATTGCTTCGAGCATGAAGCTTGCATCACAAGGCTCTCTGGAGAAGGGTGAGAAGAAAGGAAGCTTGGATCTCCCGGAGCCACCCTGTATCTCCTTGCCACTTGTCTGGATACTGCAGGCGAAGAAAGAGGCTTGCGCCAAACGTCCAACACTGGCTCCAAAATAGCCTCATTAAAAGGCAACAGGGGCTCTACAATCGACGATGGTGAATGTAGGACTTCAGTCAAAAGGTTTGGTCTATATTCCGCAGAGGGCAACTGTAAGTCCAGCAACTCTGCAGCCTTTTTGATGACCGAATGATAAGGGGCCAACTCTTGTGGTGGTGAAAACCTAGCAGAAGAATGCTCCCATTCCGGAGTAGTATCAAGACCACTAGCATCCTGAATGCCTTCAAACTCATCAGATGATCCACCAACCTCACCTTCCTCCACTTCCTCCCTATATCGCTCCTCCTCCAAAATCCTCTGGGCCTCTATTCGAGAACGGATCCGAGGACCCGGCGAATGTGGAGTCGGCGGCGCTGGAGGAGTAGGCGGCGCCGGGCGTGGAGCAGATGGAGTCGGCAACGGCGTCGAGGGAGGCTCCGAAGAAGGCAAACGATCCAGACAAAGCGGAGATGGATCTCCAGACGGCGCCGGGAACTGCCATGAAGGAGCCATCGGCAAGAAGGGCATAAAAGGAGCTTGAGCATAATGCTGCGGCACTCCCAAAGTGTATGCCATAGGACCCACGGGACCAGATGGTGCGCCGGATGGGAAGGCAACCCTTTGAAAAACACCATACATCGCATTGAGGAAATGCGTTGGATCCGCACCCGGAGTCGGGAATTGCGGGTATGGGTTTGACCCTGGATCCGGTCGAGGAGTTTCAGGAACCGGAGCCGAAGTGTCCTCCACTGGCGCCGCAGGCTCAGCTGGCACCGGAGAAAGCTCTTCCTCCTGATCGGGATCGGCGTCGGAAGCTGGAGACTCCACTGGTGCCGGTGACTGCGCCGGGGACCGCGCCAGAGTCAGCTTCGGCGAAGGTGTCTTCTCTGGAGACATACGAGAAGGGGAAGGAGATGGAGAAATAACTTTCTTGCTTCAACACTGAGGTGACGGCGACCTCGAAGCCTTACTCCTCGACGATCGGCGCCGAGAGCTATGCTTCCCCTTCTTATGATGTTTCTTCGACTTCGAAGAGTGTGAAGTCGACGACTCCGGCCTCGACTTCTCCTTTTTCCTACCTCTTCTTTCCTTCTTCGCCTTGGCCATGAAGAGTTTCGCATACCCTCTCCTTCATGGCCTTGGGGTTCATCTTTCTACAGCAGGAGCAGTCATCTACATCATGATCTGAAGAAAGACACCACAAACAATCTTCGTGGGGGTCAGTAATGGACATGTGGCCCCCACATTCCCTACAAGGTTTAAAACCTGACTTTCTCGTCGAAGACATGGCTTATGCAGAAACAGTAACCCACTGCAAGACAACAAAATAGCAGGAGAGTGCTGGAAAACCGTTACGCGTCGACGGCGTGGAAAAAAGGGAACTGACGTCATCACGCCGGCGTGGCTCTCTTATGGCTCTGGTGACGTCATATGGAGTCGCGAGTGGAGCCGATGTATTATGACGTCCACGTCGGAGTAGAGAGCTGGGGAAAAAAGTTCAGTGGAATGCTGGCGCAGGGGATATTCACAAGGTGAGGAATCCACTGGCAGATGTATCCATCAGAACACTGTTTTGACTGACGCTGCAGATGCCCAGACGGGAGGGGAGGCATCACGCACTGTAACAGGAGGAAAGGTAAACACAGTGTGATGGGCAACAAAAAGATTCACTAGATAAAATCGCCTTCGAGGAAACCAAGCCCCAAAGGAGGGACAATTAAAGGGAATGACCCAATAAAATGGCAGTATTTCTGAATGGCACAACACATAACGAATGGCAATGATGGGCTTGGCAAAAGCCCACAGACGAAAAATACAATAGTCTTGCAGACAGCGCATGCGCTGTCTAGGCTCGACCTAAAAATGATACCTTATTCCGCTACACGAGTTCATTCAGAAAAATTGAGGTGAAAAATAGATGAATGGACAGAGCTTGTGGTTCACGCTACAGTTAGCAATATGAGGTGAGTCAGTAGACGCAAAGAAGAGCTATGCATCTGCTCAAATGGAGTACAGAAAGGTGAGCACCATATTAAGGACCCACTGTGGCATTACAAAAAGTTTGAGTGGAAACATATGGACCAGGCCTTTAAGGAAACGCATTGCAACAGGAGATTTAAACAAGGACGGTTGGTCAAGTAACTGCTAAAAGGTCGAAAGGGATGACAAGTAAAGTTTAACTGTGCCCAAGGCAAGTCCTTGTTGGGCTAAAGACAGCACAAAAAGCAGAATACCTGACAACTTTCTTGTAATGCGTCTGTATGGCAGGAATTATGCATGGCCACAAACTGGTCCCAACGCCCTGCGTAAACAGACTTCAAAGATGGACGCATGGTCGCTAAAATGACATTGACAACTTCGAGAGGGTGTATGAAGGCAGTCAACTGTTGTCGCTCAATCTCCATGCATGGAGGTGTTATGTTTTGTAATGTACCCCAATATAGGCCTGGGTAGTCACCTAACCTTTCACCTACATTTTCCCTGCCACTGTACTACATAACGGTTTTTAGTATTGAGCTTTTACCTAGTTAAGCTGCTGCATAAATGTTGTGTTGTTTTCCCAGAAAACTAGCTTCATTTATTATGCATGAGGATTCTCAGAATCACAGCAGGATTACCATCTTCTGTATAATAACTATGTATAAGGGTCATACCTTTCGCCATCCACGGCCGACATGACACAGCAAGGTAGAACCCCAGAGGGTACCTTTTGGGTATATATACACCATATCTTTGCTGGGGCAGGCAGAGGAGAAAGACTTCCATGCTGACACACTGACGCAAGTTGCTTAGGTTCCAGCATGCAGATGCTCCAGCTCGCAGTGGTCTGACATCCCTCGCGGGGTGTCCATCTCGAGACCAAGATGGGGTCCCACAGTCTCTCACTTCAGGTAATGGGGTTGGCTTCAGCTTAGGGGGATTCTTGGCTCTATACCTACATACATGCTAGGTACACTTAGGTACATCTAGTTAGGGTTGTATCGTTGGTGTACGCATTATTTTTGTCATGTATTTATAAACCTGCCTGTATTCATTGTTTTAGCACTATGGTAGGAATCTACCATCTATTTACTCTATTGGTGCTTATAATCATTTTATCTGTTTCTGTCTTATGGTTGTTTCAGCACACCTATTTTGTATTTGTATTTAGTTTTTATATCGCGCAGCTTTCACCCACCGGGTATCTTGGCGCGTAGACTGTGATGGAATAGAACCTTTAAACCAACAAGAAGTGCATCAGCAGAGACAGGTAGGAGGGAAGAGATAGGCTGAGCGGGAGCCCAACCAAAACTAGGGAAGTAACGAGGCCATAGACCCCTCTCTAGGGAAGAGCCAGGTTTTCAGATTTTGCCTAAACTCCATCAGAGAGTTAGCCTGTCTGATATTCAGCGGGAGTTCATTCCAGTAGCGTGGGGCCACATTACTAAAAGCCCTACCTCCCATTCTGGCCTTCTTAATCCTGCCAGTGTTTAACAGAAAAGCGTTCGAGGAACGGAGAGTCCTTTTAGGTTTGTACCAGGAGATCTTCTCCTGTAAGGAAAAAGGGCCAAGGCCATGTGCCGCTTTATAAACAATGCACAGGGATTTAAATTTGACCCTTTCCCTCATAGGAAGCCAATGAAGCTCTCGAAGCGCCAGCGTGGATGAAGAGTCACGTTTCCTGGTTAGCGCCAATTTGGCTGCCATAGACTGGACCCTCTGCAATCTCTGAAAGATGTAAAGAGGTGCTCCTAAATACAGAGAATTGCAGTAGTCCAGCCTACTCAAGATAATACCTCGAACTACCAGAGGTCTTTTTTCCATCGGCAGGAAGGGAAGAATCTGCCGTAGAGCTTTCATAAGAGCAAAGCAGACCCCCACAGTTTTTTTGACTTGCGAAGTCATTTGCAGATCATTATCGAACATGACCCCCAAGTTCCGCACCGAAGTCACAGGGACAATGGGATCCATATCTGGGGCCAGTCTAAGATCAAAAGGCATATCCCTTACTCTCGCTGGGGAACAGTAAATCACCTCAGTCTTGCCTCCGTTGTATTGCAGGGAGTTAGCCCTGAGCCAGTCCGAGGTCTGACTCATGCATTTCTGGAATTCATCCATATTTAAGGCATCCTTTCCCTCTAGTGAGAACACCAATTGGGTGTCGTCCGCATAATTGACAATATCAACCCCATGCGCCTTGATGATAGGAATTAGTGGCTGCAAATAGATATTAAAAAGAATGGGGCTGATGGCCGATCCCTGGGGAACCCCATGCTCCACCAAGGTCTTGCTGGAAGTAAAAGGGGGCAGGGAAACCAATTGTTGTCTCCCTGTGAGATAGGATCGTATCCATCTCAGAGCACATCCCTTAACTCCCAAATTTTACACTAGAATGACGCCGGTTCAATAAATGCTTATCGAAAACATCCCCACCATTTATTCTGTGTTTCTCTCTGAGACAAAGTGAGCACGAGTGACTGAGTAAAAAGTACTGTACAGTTTCCACGATCCCTGATGTGACAGAGTTGTCATGTTTGATAGTTGCCAAGAACTATTCTCTCCTTGATAAGAGGCGTTTATAGTGGCACTGTGAGCTAGCTGGTATACAGGCGAACGTACTTGGTAGGAGTGTCTGGAATCAGTCTGGACACCAATTCCACAGTCTGTGTTGTCTAAATGCGCAGATCCTATATAGATTTATAGCAACTATACGACAGAGGTGTAGATTGTGCAGGCGTGGGTGCAGGTCCCTGTCCTACTGCTATGACAAAGGATTCTCCCAAAGCGGAGGACAGATGCTCCTGGCAAGAATTTCCAGATATTACACTCTCCTGGCCGAACCCAAAGCCCCTAAAAAGATTTGGACCCTGTCGTTCCTGATAATCTTCAGAACTCTGGGCAGGGTAGGCAGCAGCAGAAGGGATCAGGAGTCTCATGATCAACTCTAGACTGACTAAGCCTTACTTGCAACTTCAATGTGTAAAAATATTGACACTCGCATTCTCAGCAAAAGCAAAGAGATTGAGCCAGGGCTCTCCACATTACTGGAAGAAGCCTTGTGCCACCTCTAGATGTAGCTGCCATTCATGGTCTGCCTGGCATTGGTGACTGCATCTGTCAGCCTTGACATTTAAAGATCCTGTCAGGTGGTTTACAACCAGGGAAATTCCCGGCAGACTCAGTCAGTTCCAGAGATAAAGGACCTCCTAGAACTGGACTGAGGACCCCACTCTACCCTGCTTGTTGCAGTGCCACATAGCAGTGGTGTTATCCTTTGGAACCTGAGCCACAATTACTTTGATGGATGGTAGGAATGCCTTCAACAAAAAGTGAAAGGTCTGACACTCCAACAGATTGATGTGAAGGTGGGTTTCTGCCAGAGATCAGAGTCCTCTGCTCTCGACCCCTCATAGATGACCTCCTCAACCCAACAGCGATGCATTTATCACCAACGTCAGCTATGGATGGGGTAGGGAGAGGGGTCTGCAGCTGGTCCAATTGCGGTTGAGCAGCCAACACTAATGTTCTTTGCAGTCTCCTCCGAAATCTGGATGGAATCCGACAAGTTCCCTAGAAGCTGAGCTTTCTGATCCCAATGCAAGCCATCATGTGCCATCTGGCATGGTCCACTAGCAGGATGCAAGAGGCGAGACACTAAGACATCTTAGAACACTCACATTGAGTCCAAGGACCGGGGCTGACACATCGTTATTATAGCCCAAATGTCCTGAAGTCACTGATCCAGAGGAAAGGCTCGATGAACGGAAACCTCTTGCAAGGATTCAAGTGTAACTTCGGCATGTTGACAGAAAACCCAAATTTTTTTGCAGGTTTGCCAACATGCTGATATGGTCTGTGACTGACAATGGCAAGCCTACATTCAACAGCCAGTCATCACAGTAGGACACCACTGGTAACCCCAGCCTCAGAAGATGTGCTGGAACCACCACCATCAATTCAGGAACACCGGAGGGGTACTGATACAGTTGAAGGGCAGTACAGACCACTGAAAAAGCTCCTGGCCCACCTTGAAATGAGTAACACCTGTGGGTCAGCAGGATGAAAAAGAGAAAATAGGCATCCCACATATGCAAATCTACCATACAGTTTTGTAGATCCAAGGTAGACAGAACGTGGGCCATTTGAGTATCTTTTATTTGTAAGTTTTGAGGAAGAAATTAAGATGGTGAAGGTCTAAAATAGGACAAAGACCTCCGTCCTTTTTCAGCACCAGAAAATACTGGAACATCCAGGACCTATCTCGGATGCCGGGACGCTCTCTGTGCCTCTAAAAGAGCCTCGATCACCTGTGGCAAAATGGACCAATGGTCCTCCGACAGTCAGTCAGGTTTAAGTGGCATGTTCAGTGGGTCTGAAAGGAATGGTAGGGTGTAATCTATCGGATGTGATGCTCTGCCACCCACAAAGGTGATCCCTTACACTACCTTCAACAGGGTGGCCGTGTGCCACAGAGGGCAAGTTAAAGCAGCTTGGTGGCTGAAGAAGGGTGTGGGGAACTGAGTAGTGCGTTGCCCATGAGGGCCTGGAGAATGTTGGCCAGATCCTTGATGAAAGGACTAGGGGGGTCCTGTTGCTGTGGAGGTAGACCTTAGTGTTGTCTATGCTGAGGGAGTGTGCAGTGGCTCTGCTTTCCTTGAAGCGCTTTAGCTTTTTGTTTGCCTTATCTCCGAAGAGACCGGTGGCATCAAATAGCCGGTCCATTAGTGACGGCAGAACGTCACTTGAGAAACTCATGGATCTCATTCACTCATGGCGCTGAAGCACCACGCTGGTACCAACTGCCCTGTCCAAGCAGTCACTGGTGTTCAGCCCAGAATAGAGGATATACTTTAGTGTATTCTGACCATGAACGTTGCGGCAGAATTCTTCAGGGCCTATCGGCAAGATCTCACTAATTACATTCTACAACACATGGGATAAAGGGAGGCGTGGTTCTGAAGAAGTCTGTCCATGTTATAGGACTTCTGGCAGGATATAATTCTTCACTTGTACAGATAAAAGTTGGAGTTAAAGCTGTAAGCAGCCCGTCTTATCACAGCAAAACAAGCTGATTCCTCTAAAGAGTGACTGAGAGAGAGTTCAACCCAGTATCAGGAGAGGGGTCTATCCCATTGTCATCCTGAAAGTCTATAGTTGGATGCATCATTCTTGTCATCTTATCTTGATCCAGCATAGCCAATGGACACAGGAATTCGATTACATAGGTAAAAGCTGGAGAATGTATTCCTCAAAAGGGGACAAAGATCAAGATTGGAAGTCACCTGGACATCCAAGCAATTTCCCATGACAAAAGTGGGAGGATGAGGGAGAGTGAAATTCGAATCTTTAGGAAGTGTACATTGGATTGACACAAAGAGCCTGAAGCTCACTCCCACACCATGCCAAGGTGAGGAACACAGTCTTGATGACAAGGAGCTGTAAGGAACAGCTGTAAAGGGGCTTGAACGGAGTGCACATCATATAGGTCAGGAGTAGATTAGGTCTGATTGGGACATGACAAAAGAAGAAGGGGGAGAATGTGTTGCAGTCATTTAAAAAAGAAATCACACCACAACTGGTGAATTAAACAATAAGGGCTAATATGGCGACTGTAAGAAGGCTGAAGGCGCTAAAAGATAACCCTAATTGTGCCCAAAGTTGCTGGACAAGAGACCAAGCAAATAACAGAACCAAATTTGGCCTAGAGAGGGCCATCTGGCTAGTGCTGCAACAAGTCACAAATTTGTCCTGAAGACAGGCATATACAGTTTTGTTGAGGGATGCCCAGCTGCCAAGATGACATCAACCACCTTTGGAAGAAGGGCAAAGGTGTTCAGCCGTCACTGCTCAATGTTCAAATATAAAGGTGGAGATTTCAAAGGCCCGGATGCAGAACCCTGCCCTCTTACTGCAAAAGCAGCTCCTCCAGGAGGAACATCATGATTGGAGGAGATATGCTCAAGCCCAGGAGTTCTAGATACCATACTCTCTGTGCCCAATCTGGAGCCACTAAGATGACTACCTTCTTGAGAACTTGGGGCAGGAGTGGTATCAGCGGAAAGGCATAAAGGAGAGCCAAGTTCCACTCGAGATAAACGCATCTCCATGCGAGAGACGCCTTGTAAACTTCAAAGTGCAAAGATGCTGATTTTGCACATTCTCAGCGGTGGCAAGTATATTGAGCCAAGGTTCTCCTTATTCACAGAAGAGACCTTGCGCTACTTCTGGGTGTAGCTGCCATTTGCGACCCACCAGGCGTCGAGGGCTGAGCTCATCCGCCACAACGTTAGATGATCCTGCCAGGTGATTCCCCATTTGAACAATTCTGTGGTGCTCCAGACATTTCCAGAGGTAGAAGGCCTCCTGGTACAGGGACGGTGACACCCCCAAAAAGCCCAGCTTGTTGCAGCACCATATAGTGGTGGCGGTGTCCGTGAGCACCTGTTCCTACCTCCCTTGCTGGACAGAAGGAAGTATTTCAACCAAAAGTGGATGGCCCTCAGCTCCAGAAGGTTGATGTGGAGCCGGGACTCCACCGTAGACCAGAGGCCTCTGATCTCCACCTCTCTCAGATGACTGACCAAACCCAGAAGCGATGTATTAGTCACCACTGTCAGCTCTGGGTGGGGAAGGGAGAGGGGTCTGCCACTGACACACTTATGGTCCAGTAACCACCACTGCAGATCCTTTACAGTCACCTCCGAAATCTGAACATAGTCAGAGAGGTGGTCCCCTTGATGTTGGGTCCACTCGGACTTCAGATTCCTCTGCAGAGCTCGCAAATGTATTCTGATGTGCTCCACCAGCAGGATGTAGGAGGCCATCAGTCCAAGCAGCTGCAGAATCAAACTCACTGAAATTCAGGACCAAGGCTGAAAGATCAGGATCATAGCCTGAATGTCCTAGATTCTTTTTCCTGGGTGAAAGACATGAAACCAAACTGTGTCCAGAATGGTTCGAATGAAGGGGAGCATCTGAGAGGAGTCAAGTGTGACTTCAGCATGTTGATAGTACACTCCAAAGATGACAGGAGGTTATCCATAGTTTGGAGGTGGTTGACAACCGTTCGGGGCGAACCTGCCTTCAACAGCCAGTCGTTGAGGTAGGGAAAGACTGGCACTCCTGACCTCCACATGAATGCTGTCACCGCCACCATCAGTTTCGTGAACACCCAAGGGGTGCTGGTGAGATCAAAGGGAAGCACAGCAGACTGAAAAAGCACCTCTCCCACCACGATCTGCTGGAAGTGCTGTTGGGCCGGCAGGAAGGGTATATGAAAATAGGCGTCCTGCAGGTCAAGCGCTACCATCAAGTCTCTCAGGTCGGTGGGGGGGGGGGGGGGGGCAAGGCCTGGGCCAAGGTGAGCATTTTGAATACTTCCTTCTTGAGGAAGGCATTGAGTGGGTGCAGATCTAGAATAGGCTGTGTGAGTAACGTCTCAACAAACAGCTGGCATCAACGGATTGAAGGGCCAAGCTGGAAGATGAAAACTACTCAGATTCTCTATCAGGGGAGGTTGTAGAAAATGGGTTGGCATTAGAAAGGCTGTTGAAAGCTTGCACCACTAAGGTTTCTGGCAAGGGAGGTTTTGAAAAAAAGCTGGGGCGCCTGGGGCAGGACAATGAGGCCTGGTACTTGTCTTTTAAGTGGGGGTCAAAGCAAGGCTTGGTCCAAGCACCCAACAATGTATTGGTTAGTGACTCGTAAAAGGGGAGAAGGGGCTCAGAAGATGTTTGCCCCGGTTGGAGACCTTCCATTAAGACACAGGTTTTAACATCCAAGGTGAATAGTAGGAGGTCAAGAACTTCAGCCGCCATACTCATTACCATGGCGTAGGAAGCGGACACCTCTGTGGCTGGTCCATTAAGAGAAAAAAAGAGCAGTCTCAGGGGCGGTATCAAGACTATTCGCCTCCTGTGAGTCCTCATACCAATTGTTATCTTGGTAGGGTTGAAGGAACTCATCATCCGGATCATAATCATTATCAGAGTCAGGTCCAAAAGGAAGTTGAGAGTGTTTTCTAGCCTGCAGTAATTCAAGTGGGGGAAGCGGCACCTCCGGTGTATTCGGGCACGACGTCGATTGAGGTCAGACGGGCATCGGAAAGGACTAACGGAGCTTATTCTTCATGAGGTGAAGTCATCATTGACATTGATGTGCATGCGTTGTGGCACCAACAGAGAAATCGGACAATGAGCAGGAAGCAAGGTAAATGTGGGGGGTCCAGCTGATGTCAAGGGTGAACCCACTGGCATTATCCCATGTGGAAGGCTACTCAGCTCCCTGGGGCCTGAAGGCGTGCCATAGGGAGTCAGCAGGGATCCAAAGAGTCAGAAGATGGCTGTGCGGAACACTTTTATCTGACGTGGCATAACTCAAGGCCCCAGAAACTTGGGTTGTACTGGAAGCATCTTCAGATTTTGTTATGAAATTAGCCGATTTATAGAGTGAGATCGAGAAAGGTGGCATCACCCTCATGCATGCTCAGGCTAATGTGAGTGGCGTGAGGGAGTAGAATACCACTTCAACTTCTTGTGGTTCTTACTCTCACCTAAGGAGTTAGAGTGCAACAAAGACCAACCTCTGGAGCAGCTCTGTCGACTCCAGGAATTAGACCAGAAGTGCACCTTAAATACAGAGATGAACTTGTAACGGTCCCGTTGCAGAGTCTTCTAATGCTTTGTGCCACAGAATCTCCCCTTGCATTACCTGATGGCCTTTGGGTTCATTGACACGCAATCTCTGCAAAGCCTTTGAGTCGCAGTTCGACCTCAGGCACACCTGATGGGGATCCATGCCAAGCATTTGTTTTGAACAGTCCCTACAGGGCTTGAAACCTGTAGTTTTAGGGGGTAAAATCTCTTGTACATTTTAGAATTTAGTTGAAATGTCGAGGAAAGAGTCTCAGAGAGATGAGAGGTAGCGCCGTATCCACGTCTGGAGGTGCGGAAACAAAGGAACTGACATAAGAGCACGGGAGTCGCGCCTATACCGGCCCTATGTGTCATTTGCGGAGTGCAACAGAGTCAGTGTGAAGCTGCGAGGCGCCACCTTACAGCTTGCAGAGGTACTGCTGAAAAGTTTCTACATCCAGTCTGCCACCTGAGGAATATTCAAAACATGAGAAATCTGCAGCTAGTAGTCTCTATGAGAAACCAGCATCACAAACTAGAGGTCACTGAATAAGCAACCAACTCAAATATGTTACTTCAGTCTGCTATTATGCAGGAATTTTATGAAAAACTGGAGGTCATGGACCGGATACAGCTGGAGTCTGATCTGATATCTCACATAAACCATGTATGAAACTGTTCCTCTGCCTAAACGGTTCTACATGGTGTGTGGATTCACAAGTGGCTTCAAACTATAGTGCTCTCAATCAGCTCTTGATTGCAAACAACACATTCTAAAGCAATAATTAAATAAAGCAAGCAAGAAGCCCTTCTTACTGAAATATATTCATAAGCTGACATTGGTTGAAGTGAAATAAAAGCTCCCATGTACCTGTTGAACTATTTCCCAGATCATACAGGTTGTGTCCCTGGACCCAGACATTATATGGATTCCACAATGGTCTGTGGCTAAACAGGTAACAATATCTAGAAAGAGGGGGAAGAAAAAAGGTTATATTAGCTGAAAGCAGGGCTAAAGGACATAAGAAAACAAGGACCTAAATGAGATTTCTGTCAGTATTTTGTGAAAATGATGGGGGCTCCACACTGCCTCTGATGATACACCTAAAAAGACAACAATCAATAATGAAGGATCACTACTTCTACATCAACACCCGGGTGTAGGTGATCTAAAACCATGCAGAGGTCTTGAGCCAGGTCAATTTCCTGGGTGTGACAGTGTTTTCTGGATTACCAGAGTCTACGGCCTACCACAGCTCCCTGAAAGTATTCACCTCACTGCCCAGTGTACCTTTCCCTGTACTCCAATTTGTGAAAAGATTGCTCAGTTATTTGAAATACAACAACGACTCCAAGCAAAAGGCCTACACTCAACATTTTAGTCAACAAAATATTTGTATACATAAAATGAATAACATATAGAGATCTGAATATGGATTTTAGAAACTTCTCATAGAGTCCTGAATCTAAAATACCAATCAGTGCACACCAGGTATTAATCTCTATTACAATACCCTTCCTCCTCTTATATATACCAGTAGCAAAAAAATTCAAAATGCAATACATTCAGGAGATCGAAGAAGTAGTTTGTAAAATATCAACACACTCACAGGACCGGAGCAGGACTTTTGAAAATACATTTCTCCAATGCTAATTACTAAGGAAACCAAAAATAGTTTTCTGAAATACCAACAAAGGTCAGGGCAGAATTTCTACAGTATCAATCAACTCACTTCATAAAAACAAGCAGATTTTTTCTATAACTCTACATGACGGAACAAAAAGGATTATTTAAAATACCAGGTAACAATCTTCATGAATCAAAGCTGATCAAAACATACTCCACAAAAAGAAGGCTTTTCTTAAATAGCAATCACCATACCAAAGACAACCAAGCAAAAATGTCTAAAATGCGCATCAATACTACTGGCACAAAGTGTGCGCAGGTGCCCCACATAAAGGAACTATGGTAACTCAAATGATCCAGAACCAACCTGTGAAAGTATGCCTCAACCTAAAGCACTCCAGCACATTACTTATGCCTCAGTAGTATTTATTGGCTCCTTTTGCAGCAAAGAGTTAAGGTCAAAACCCTCTACACGACATACAAAACATAGGAGTGATCTGGAACAGGATACCTTCTGAAGCTTGTATCCCCCGGCCCCCCATGACACATAAGCTTGGAATTTGCGGAGATGGCAGAGGATCTGGGGAAAATGGAACACATTCAGGGGCAATATATGCGAACCCCCCTCGTCAGACTTAGAGTCCGAGCTGAGCGAATAAAGCAAGGACATCAGCATACCATACAGAATGACACAAACAGAGACTGGGGAGGATTGGTAGGAAGAGCTGTGAATACTGTGAATGTAATTGCATAACAGCACCAAAAAGAGTGTTTAAATTTAATCGCTATGATAATAATCTATGTCATGATACTGCAACCTTTATTGCTAAAAGGTGTCCATTTCATGTTAAAAAAAATTGTTTCAAAAAAAAAAAAAAGCTTGGAATTTGAGATTCAGCAGTGGCAGGTTGATACCAAAATACTTTTATGATTCAAAGAGGATTTTTGAGTGTGACTGCATTATTAATGCAGTTTCATTTCCATACCCTTACATTCTAGAGATCTTATAAATAGTTACTACGATTGTGCTCCATTACCCTCTTTTGGATTTCAACAACGTATAGCTATTGAGTATACAGGGTTCAGTCAATCTATACTGTGAGATATTTTCAAACTTTGATAGAATACCCTAATATGCATGAAATGATTTCCACAGCATGGCCCTTACTTACCCATGTGCCTGATATGCTGTCCAATTATTTTCCCTTTGGTGAGTGAGGTTATCCTGATACTATTGTCCCAGTGTCCTCCACTGAACAGCAGCTTTCCGTCATGTGAAACCACAAACAACTTGGGGGTGATCTCTAGGCCTGGTGCGAATGGGCCAGTAATACTTCGTTGGGTCCTGCAAACAAGCAGTACAAACATGATTATAGACAACAGGGCTTAAACATTATTTACAAGACCAACATACGTGGTATAGATACAAGCAGCACACTACTACACACAGCATATAGAGCTTCAAAACTCCCAAAAAAGAAAATCCAAAAAACACACGTTTTGTAACAAATAATTTTTACCGTATGTCACCTAGTATGCGCGAACCTGAAACCATCTACTGTGGTTATAAATATATATTACACTCTCATGTTGATATGTGACTGTGCTTACCCTTAAGTGGTCTAGTGCTTAATTGTGTTTTATTAATCGTCTGTTTGGAAATTTTACATTGTATTGTGTTGTTAATTGCTCTTTTATGATGAATTTTCATCGAATAAAGAATATTTGAATATTTGAATATATTACACTCTCTAGATTTCCATGTGCGGTATGTGGCATAATTTATTTGCATGTGCATTAAATATAACAAGTATTTAACCCTACCCAGAGAACACGGGGTTAAATCAGTGAAGTTTGTCAGAACCACATTAACAAGAGCTTGTGTATATGGCAGGAGTTGTTTTGTAAAGTGGGTATGAAATAGAATCTTTGAGAACATAAGCATGTTTTTCTCAAGTTAGTTAAGCGTTTGAGTTTTGCACACGCTTCCTTGTTTTCATACGCAGAGATTTTATTTGGAGCCAAGCTACCAAGACAGATTATTCCTTTTCACTTTGCCACTCAAAGACAATCCCAGAAGGAGAACCACCAGGTTGGTTCAGGGAGTCCACCAAGACTGAGCTTCCCCACTACCTGTCAGGACCTTTAAAACACTGAAAATTCTAGGAACATGTTCTTGCCACCTTTTGGGAACACATGTCTTAACTTCAAGCTGTCAGAAGACCATGCCAATTTTAGAAATTGAAAACCAAGATAAACAAATTAAGGATATATAGGACACGAAGAACAGTCCTAAACTAAAAATGGTACTAACAGAGTCCAGACTTAAACAATGCCTGGAAATCTAGGCCTTATTTGAAGCATTAATAGATGAGGCAGAGGAGCCAACTCACCAATGCAAGATTCCGAGCCCAGCATGGCCTATCATAAGCTGTAGGAGGGCTCACCATTGTTCTTGACTATGCCTGGGTCACAGTCTTAGATGAGGCCATGCTGCCTACAAACCCTAAGGCAAGCATGGGTCAGGATTCAGCAGTGGAAGCAACTCTGGAGCAGGTGGGAACTTGGGTCCCTGAAAACTATTGGGGTCTCTGTCCTCATTCTCCTTTTTTCTAAGAGATGAACGCACAGGAGATGGCTCAATCATGGAGCCTCCTACCTCAAGAATCTCACATAGGTAGCTTCCTTTAATACTTATTTAGCTGCTTTTAAGCTTCTTAAGTATGGGTTAGGTTCCTTCAACACATAAAAATTACCACAATTAACAGAAAGATGTTTTAGCATTTAATCAACAGCAGGAATGTACCAGCGATAGGGAGAACTACATACAAAGGTTATCATTATACCTGTTTCTATTGTATGCTTATTGCAGAGAGTAAATGTTGACCCTAAGGGCCCTCTTGGTAGACCCTAGTACCAAAACAGGCTCAAAAGGAGTTTAAAAGGATCAAGAAACAAGTGTTTGCTTGTTTACTGGTAGGGTGATTATGATTTAACCTGATGAAGTCAGGGAATAAATTTCAAAGTGCTGAGCCAATATAAAGAGGTATCTGTCTGCCTCCATCCCTTCTGGCAGCAATGGAATTTTGTGACCATCAGCTGTTTGCTGTAACCAGCTACTAGCTGCAGAGCAGTGGATCAGTTAATGCCTAATGAAGTGGGGCAAAGTGCAATATCAGGCTCAATATACAGTGCTCAATGTCATAAACCTGATTTGCTTGACCACAGTAAAGTGCTTGCATAAGCCAGTTCTAAAATCTGAAAAGAAGGGCGACCATAGCACCTTGATGACTTCTCGAACTCATCACAAGAGTGGTATGCCTACAGGTCCAAGTTTAATTACTATAACTATAACCCACTGTAACCAACGTATCCTACTTGTTGTAAGGCGCTCTTTTGCCTTCTGGTCATGTCAGCTCTATATAAAATTGCAAACATAAATAAATAAATTTTATTCATTACCATAGTCCAGGCACAAGAATATTGTGGCAATGGCTGCAATGTTTAGTCCATTTTTTGCCTAAAAGGTATGGATTTTCTAATGAACTTTAATTCCCAGTAGCAAGTGTTTACCAGAGGATTAACCTAAAGGACTAATGATAGGTCAGTGTTTGAAACTCAGGCCCCACGCCAACAAAGCAGTTGGTGTCTTCCTCTTGTTAGCAGCTGCACGGCAGGTCTTCTTTCTTCTTGATCTTCTTTGCAGTTTTGGAACCTGGAATCTAATGAAGGAATGTTCACGGTGCCACTAAATACTAAATTTAGGGGCGTTACAGGTAGGTAAAGGGCAGGGACCACTGGGTCCCTGCCCTGGGGTGGGTACACCCCCTATCCTGCCACTCTCCTGTGGGAGGGGGGCAGTGGCCGGCACACCCCCTGTCCTTCCTTGGGGTTTCCGGCCAGTCTTCCCGCCAGAGAGGGGGTTTAGAACCAGTAGGGGCCAGTTGCTGGGTACAGCAAGTGGCCTGGAGAAGCTCATGTCGAGAAGGCGGCATGTCTTTGAAGCTTCCTCTGCCCATCCTGGGGGAGGAGACCTAGCACCTCACCCAGGATGTGCATTGTTGCAGGCCCAGGAGAGAGGATGGCTCTCTACCCAGGGTCCAGCAACATGTCTGCTGTGTGGCAGCCTAGGCAGCCCCTCAGACCAGACGTGGATTGTAGGTTAGGTCCAGGGGGCATCTCTAAGATGCCCTCTGTCGTGCATTGTACATTAGATCCTGCACTGGCATCAATGGCACCCAACGCTGCTCTCTGGGGAGTAGCCTGCTGCTTATAAAAGCAACAGGTTGGTCTTGGCCTTCATCATTGGTCTGGGATAGGACCGCTCCTATCCCTAGCTCAGAGGCATCAGTCTGCACTATGAACTGCTTGGCATAATCTGGAGATTTTAGAATTGGTGCTGAGCACATTGCTTCTTTCAGGGTGTCAAAAGCCTTTTGGCAACTAACTGTCCAGTTAACCTTCTTGGGCATCTTCTTGGAGGTAAGTTCTGTGAGGGGAGTCACACTTGACCCATATCCCTTCACAAACCTCCTGCAGTACCCAGTCAAGCCAAGAAATGCCCTGACTTGGGTCTGGGTTGTTGGAGCTACCCAGTCCAGGATGGCCTAGATCTTGGGTTGTAAGGGTTGTACCTGGCCTCCACCAACAAGGTGGCCCAAGTACACCACAGTGCCCTGCCCTATCTAGCATTTGGATGCCTTGATAGTGAGGCCTACATTTTGCAGGGCCTCTAAAGCCTTCCCAAGGTGGATCAGGTGATCCTGCCAGGTGGAGCTAAAGACAGCAATATCATCAAGATAAGCTGCACTAAAGGATTGCAACCCAGCCAGGACAAGGTTCACCAACCTCTGGAAGGTGGCAGGGGCATTCTTTAACCCAAAAGGCATCACAGTAAACTGATAATGCCCATCAGGTGTGGAGAATGCTGTTTTCTCTTTTGCTCCTGAGGCCATGCCAATCTGCCAGTACCCTGCAGTTAAGTCAAAGGTACTGAGAAATGTGGCTGCTCCCAATGTATCAATCAATTCATCTGCTCTTGGAATAGGGTGAGCATCTGTCTTGGTGACAGAGTTGAGCCCTCTATAGTCCACACAGAACCTCATCTCTCTCTTTCCACCCTATTGATGAGGTTTGGGGACCAGACCCTCTGGGCTAGCCCAGGGGCTCTCAGAGGGTTTAATAACCCCTAACTCCAGCATTTTGCTGACTTCAGCTTTGATTCTTTCCTTAACTTGGTCTGACTGACGATATATTTTGTTTTTGACAGGTGCACTGTCACCAGTGTCCACATCATGGGTACACCAGTTGGTCAGACCAGGGGTCAGGGAAAAGAGGCTAGCATACTGTTGCAAGACTTGCTTGCAGTCAGTCTGCTGTTGGGCAGAGAGGGTGTCTGAAAAGACTACACCATCTACTGACCCATCTTGTGGGCTGTAGGAGACGAGATCAGGGAGAGGTTCATTCTCTGCTTCCTGTTCCTCATCAGTCACCCTCAGCATGGTGATGTCAGCCCTGTCATTGTAGAGTTTAAGGCGGTTCACATGGATAACCCTTTTGGGTGTCCTGCTAGTGCCCAGGTCAACTAAGTAGGTGACCTCACTCTATTTTTTCTAGGATAGGGTAAGGGCCACTCCATTTATCTTGGAGTGCCCTTGGTGCCACTGGCTCCAAAACCCACACCTGTTGCCCAGGTTGAAATCCAACCAGTGCAGCTTTTTGGTCATACCAGTGCTTCTGAAGCTCCTGGCTGGTCTCAAGATTCTTGGATGCCTTGTCCATGTACTCAGCCATTCTGGACCTTAGGCCAAGCACATAGTCCACTATGTCTTGTTTGGGCTCTTGGAGAGGCCTCTCCCAGCCCTCTTTTACCAGACAAAGTGGTCCCCTCACAGGATGACCAAACAGAAGTTCAAAGGGTGAGAAACCTACTCCCTTCTGTGGCACTTCTCTGTAAGCGAAAAGAAGGCATGGGAACAAGACATCCCATCTCCTTTTGAGTTTTTCAGGGAGTCTCATTATCATGCCTTTCAATGGCTTGTTGAATCTCTCAACAAGGCCATTGGTTTGTGGATGGTAGGGTGTAGTAAACTTGTACTGCATTCCACACTCGTTCCACATGTGTGTCAGGTAAGCAGACATGAAGTCGGAACCTCTGTCTGAAACCACCTTCTTAGGAAACCCTACCCTGGTGAAGACACCCAGGAGGGCCTTGGCTACTGCAGGAGCTGTAGTAGTCCTAAGTGGAATTGCTTCAGGGTACCTAGTAGAATGAACCACTACTACTAGAATGAATTTGTTCCCTGAGGCTGTGGGAGGTTCAAGTGGACCCACAATGTCCACACCTACCCTTTCAAAGGGCACCCCCACCACTGGTAGTGGGATTAGGGGGGGCCTTTGGGTGGCCACCTGTCTTGCCACTGGCTTGACAGGTAACACAGGAGCTGACAAACTCCTTCACCTTTTGGTGCATCTGGGGCCAGTAAAAGTGACTAACTAGCCTTTCCCAAGTTTTGGTTTGCCCCAGATGTCCAGCTAGGGGGATGTCATGAGCCAAAGTTAGGAGGAACTCCCTGTACGTCTGTGGCACTACCACCCTCCTGGTGGTTCCAGGAGTGGGGTCTCTTGCCTCAGCATACAGTAATCCCTCTTCCCAATAAGCTCTGTGGGTACCACTGACATCTCCCTTTGCTTCTGAAACATCTTGCTGCCTCAGGCTTTCAAGAGTGGGACAGTCTTGCTGACCCTGGCACAGCTCTTCCCTAGAGGGTCCCCCTGGGCCCAAGAGTTCAACCTGGTAAGGGTCAAGCTTCATGGGCTCAGTTCCCTCAGGGGTATCCAAGTCCTCTCCCTGTGGATAGGGGTCCTGAGTGGTCTGCTGTACAGAAGCTGGTTCCCCAGTCTTCCTACCTTTTCTCTTGGTTGGTTGGGCCATTATGTCAGGCTCCAGACCTACTTGTTTACCCTTACTCTTGCTCTGTGCTCTGGTTTGCACACACACCAATTCAGGGATGCCCAGCATGGCTGCATGGGCCTTTAGCTCAACCAGATCAAGTAGCCTGGAGAAGCTCACAAAGGCGGCATGCCTATGAAGCTTCCCCTGCACATCCAGGGGGAGGAGACCTAGCACCTCGCCCAGGTTGTGCATTATTGCAGGCCCAGGAGAGCGAATGGCTCTCTACCCAGGAGTCCAGCAACATGTCTGCTGTGTGGCAGCTCCTCAGACCAGACGTGGATTGTAGGTTAGGTTCGGGGGGCATCTCTAAGATGCCCTCTGTCGTGCATTGTACATTAAATCCTGCACTGGCATCAGTGCGGGTTTAAAGTGCTGGGAAGTTTGATACCAAACTTCTCAGTCTTCAGTGGAGCCATCATGGTGCTGTGGAGTTCGTGTTGCCAGATAACCTGGGTCCCCTCCGAGCTAAGTGGGAAAGAACAACAGGGGACATGGACGATCTTGACTGGGAGGTGGCACTCATGCATCCACGATTAGTGGCAATTAAGTTACGGCTGCGCCTTATCCAATATAAAATACTGCATTGAGTTTACTTTGATAGGGCAAGACTGCGCAAAATAGGAAGAGCTCCGAATCCAGAGTGTCTTAGATGTAGCACAGATTGCGGAACGTTTATACATACCCTATGGGAATGTCACAAGATCCAAAGATATTGGGTAAAGGCAGTGACTGAGCTTAATAATGTACTATTGATCCAATTGGACGTGGAACCAAAGTTTCTCCCTTTGGGAATTCCCACAGATGTGAACATCCTGAGACGCAAACTCATTTTGGCTAATCTTGGGCTGGTGGTCGCCAGGCGGGATATAGCCAGATATTGGGGGGCCTCGCAAGTGCCTACTCTGAACGAATGGAGAGCTAGTCTTGATTTATACATGGTGGCGGAACAAGTAACCTACAAGGCCATGGGGTGCCTACGGAAATTTCAGAAAATATGAGCGCCATGGATAGAGTATTACAATCTGGAAGTAGGAGGGGACGAAGAGAATGGGGAATCACAGCTGGAAAGGCCAAGGAAGAAGCACTGAATAATGTAACATATGCCCCATTGCCGGCGCCTGCGTGCGTTATATATATCACCTTGTGTTTCTCCTGCACCCACACGGTTCGAATGTGGCCGCTGCGTCAGTGGCCGAAGTCAATGGGTTCTGCTAAATGCCCTATCATGCCATTGTGGATTGATATCTATCATGTACTGTGTATTCATGTCTTGTTTCATGTTTGGTTATATAACAAAAACAAAACAAAAATAAATTTTGAAACAAAAAAAACAAACAAAAAAAAAAGAGTGCCCAGAGCCAAGCCCTGCTGGGCTAAAGAAAGGAGGAACAAGAGACCTTCAGAAAGAGGGGCAGAAAGGCATGTATGTCGATACTTCGCATACCATTACTTCGCATGATTTTAGTGCGATGTTTTTACTTAGCACAAACCATTACTTCGCATGTTTTTACTTAGCATAAACCATTACTTCGCAAGTTTGAACTGCGCATGCATTAATAACGCAAATGGATATAAATGTACTATGGCTTATGCTAATTAAAAACATTGCACTAAAAATCATGCTTACACTACACTACCTTACACTACTTAAACATCGCTACACTACCAGAAACCCTAATACACTACCCCCTACACGACCTTCCCCCCGCCTGGACCCTACACTCTAACACTACACTTCACCAACCCCCGACACTACCCTAAACCCTATAACACTGCCCTACTCTACACAAACACCACACCACTACCCTAATCCCTAAAACACTACTGCCTGCAGGACCCTCACCCTTCCCCCAGTCCACTCCTTACACTACAACACTACCCTGCACGACACCCCAACACTACCCTAAACACTAAAACACTACCCTACACAACACAAACACCACAGCACTACCCTAAACCCTAAAACACTACTCCCTGCACGACCCTCACCCTTCCCCCAGTCCGCTCCCTACACTACAACACTACCCTGCACGACACCCCAACACTACCCTAAACCCTAAAACACTACCCTACACAAACACCACAACACTACCCTAAATCCTAAAACACTACCCCTGCACAACCCTCCCCGACCCCCAGTCATGTTCCTACACCCAAACACTACCCTGCACTACACTTCGACACTACCCTAAACCCTAATACATTACCCTACACTGACACCACTACACTACCCTAAACCCTAAAACACTACCCCAGCACGACCCTGCCCCTACCCCCAGTCCCTTCCCTACACTAAAACACTACCCTGTTCGACCCCGCCGACACTACCCTAAAACATTACCCTACACTACACATACACATAAAATACTAGCCCCAGCACGACCCTACACTACTGAAACACAACCCTACAACCTAAAAGACTACCCATGCACGGCTTCTAGCGACGTCAGATCTGCACGTCGTTGTTTGGAAATGGAAGCTCCTTTCAAACAACGATGTGGATAGTGTAAGAAAGAAGGGGCCCGATTCACAGAACTAATTTAAGACAAAATCCTAAACTTACTACCATTTTGGTATTCACAGAAGGCACTTACTCATTTTGGTATTCACAGAAGGCACTTACTCATTTCGGTATTCACAGAAGTTAGGAGTCCTAACTTTAGGACTCCTAAATGCATTCTGTGAATACCGAAAGTCTTAAAATTAGGATTGTTCTCAGTTTAGTAGTAGTATAGTTAGGACTCCTAAATGCCTTCTGTGAATACCAAAAGTCTTAAAATTAGGATTTTTCACAATTTAGTAGTAGTAAAGTTAGGACTCCTAACTTTAGGACTCCTAAATGCCTTCTGTGAATACCGAAAGCCTTAAAATTAGGATTTTTCTCAGTTTAGTAGTAGTAAAGTTAGGAGTCCCTACTTTAGGACTCCTAAACTGAGAAAAATCCTAATTTTAAGACTTTCGGTATTCACAGAAGGTATTTAGGAGTCCTAAAGTTAGGACTCCTAACTTCTGTGAAAACCGAAGGGAGTAAGTGTCTTCTGTGAATACCAAAATGAGTAAGTGCCTTCTGTGAATACGAAAATGAGTAAGTGCCTTCTGTGAATACGAAAATGGTAATAAGTTTAGGATTTTGTCTTAAGTTAGTTCTGTGAATCGGGCCCTGGGTTTCTGTTGCAGTAACCCCCTCCCCCCCCTCCCTTTTTTGCCTAACAGCTGATGCACTTTTCCTTGTTGTGCCCTGGGCTCCTGCCAATCAGGTGCCCAGGGCCTGTGTTCCTTCCCTAAAAACTGCCTAACAGCCAAAACCCAAATTGGCACACCCGGGCCACATGTCAGCCCCTGGTAAATGGTACCCTAGGCACCCAGGGCCTTGTGAACAGGGAAGGCCTCTAAGGGCCTTCCCTGTTCACATTGCGGAGTAATAATCAGCAATGACCTGTCCATGAAGCCTCAGATCGGTGTAGTTACATCCTCATGCTTTTTCAATCTACGCAGAATTCGGAAGATCGCACGATTCTTCACCACCGAGGCCCTCACTGTGATACTCATGGCCTTAGTCATTTCACGGATAGACTATGCCAACTCTCTTTATGTTGGGATCCCTGTCTATCAACTCCATCGCCTTCAGCTGGTTCAGAACCAGGCCGCACGCCTCATAACCCATCAAACACGCACCCAACATGTCCGCCCCTTGCTGAAACTTCTTCACTGGCTCCCAGTAGCCAAACGTTGTCTGTTTAAACTGGGTTGTACTATTTTTAAAGCCCTAATTGGTAGGGGGCCTGCTTTCATCTCCTCCTTAATCTCTCGTTATTCCCCCACTCGTGTACTTCGTTCGTCGCATGCCAATTTTCTCACCCCCTCTCGTTTTAATTGGAAAAAACACGGTGGACTCAGTTTCTCCTTTCTGGCACCTCAGACGTGGAATTCCCTTCCTTTGGAACTCAGACTCGAAATATCTCTGCCACACTTCAGATCCCTCCTCAAAACTTTCTTATTCATTCAAGCCTACCAGTAACCTCCTGATTTAGTACGTCACTGCCATAGCGCCATGAAACCTTTGGGTGTACGTGCGCTCTAGAATGAATATGCTACTTACCAGTATGCATCTGTTCTTGGCATGTAGGGCTGCTGACATTCATATCTGTGCATAGATCGCCGCCTAGTGTTGGGTCTGGATGTTTGCACGTTGTTGTCCTGGAAGAGTCTTCGAAGTATCCTTGGATAGGTGACTCCTCCCCTGGACTACAGTGCGCATGGGCATCCTCTCCATCCTCAGATTGTTTTTCGCCATTGTGGCAGTGATGGAGTAGATACAGAAAAGTGATGGCCATGCTTACAGTAATTCTGAGAGCTGCAGCTGCTACAGGCGCCGGGGAGGAGGGAGGGCGATATGAATGTCAGCAGCCCTACATGCCAAGAACAGATGCATACTGGTAAGTAGCATATTCAGTTCGAGGCATGTGGGCTGCTGAATTCATATCTTTGCATAGAATATATAGCAGTGCCCTCTATTAGCGGCGGCTACCAGTGCCAGCTGCAGCGGTCTGAAAAAGGGTTTTGAGAACAGCCTGTCCTACAGCTGCTTGCTGTTTTGATTGCACATCTACACAATAGTGTTTGGTAAATGTGTGTGTAGTGGACCAGGTGGCTGCTCTACATATATCATGCAGGGGAATATTTCCTAGAAAAGCCATGGAGGCCCCTAACTTACGTGTTGAGTGGGCTCGTGGGGGAATAGTTAATGTGCGTTTTGCCTTTTGATAACAAATTTGGATACACTTAACTATCCATCTGGCTATCCCTGCTTTGGAGATGGCGTTACCTTTGTGGTGTGGGGCAAAGGCAACGAACAGTTGTTTGGTCTTCCTAAAGGGTTTGGTCCTGTCGATGTAATACATGAGGGCCCTTTTGACATCTAGTGTGTGGAGTGCCCTTTCCGCGACAGTTTGTGGGTTTTGGAAGAAAACGGGCAGTTCAATAGTTTGATTCATGTGGAACTGCGATATTACCTTGGGCATGAATTTGGGGTTGGTACGTAGTACGACCCTGTTGGCATGAACCTGTATAAATGGCTCTTGAACTGTTAGTGCCTGGAGTTCACTAACTCTTCTTAAAGAAGTGATCGCTACCAGGAAAGCTACTTTCCAGGTGAGGAATTGAATCTCGCATGAGTGGAGAGGTTCAAAGGGTGGACCCATCAGGCGTGTGAGGACCAGGTTGAGGTTCCACATTGGAGCCGGTGGGTGGCTTGGTGGAATGACTCGTTTGAGTCCTTCCAAGAATGCTTTGATGGCAGGCACTCTGAATAGAGAGAGGTGCTGCCTGGTTTGTAGATAGGCTGATATTGCGGTCAAATGGACACGTATAGAGGTGTACGCCAGATTGCATCGGTATAGGTGTAGGAGGTAACAAATGATGTTTTGGATGGATGCGTCCAGCGGGTTAATGTCATTATTACCGCAATAAATGACGAACCTTTTCCATTTGGCTGCATAGCAAGCTCTTGTAGTGGGTCTCCTGGCCTCCTTGATGATGTCCATACAGTCAGGTGGCAGGTTGAGGTAGCCAAACTCTAGGACTTCAGGAGCCAGATCGCCAGGTTCAGCTGTTGCGGATCTGGGTGCTGAATCTCTCCATGGTTCTGCGTCAAATGCGCGGGTTTGATCCGCAGCCTTTGATGCGGCACCACGGAAAGTTCGAGGAAGGTGGTGTACCATGGCTGGCGTGCCCACGTAGGAGCAACTAGGACGAGTTTCAGGGAGTGTTGTCTGAGTTTGCGAGCCACCAGCGGTATCGGCAGCGCTGGGGGAAAAGCGTACGCAAATCTGCCGGACCAGTTCATCCATATCGCATTGCCCTGCGACTGCGGATGTGGGAACCTGGCGGCAAAGCTTTGGCATTTTGCGTTTTCGCTTGTGGCGAACAGGTCTATCTGTGGATGACCCCACTGCTGGAAGTACGGCTGGAGTACTGATGGGTGTAACTCCCACTCGTGCATCTGGTGGCTGTGTCTGCTGAGCAGATCCGCCATCTGGTTGTCCTTGCCGGGGAGGTGTTCCGCCATGAGGAACATGTTCCTCTGAATGGCCCACTTCCACATGCTCTGAGCCAGATGAGACAACTGTGGAGAGTGCGTTCCTCCCTGCTTCTGTATGTAGTACATTGCGGTCATGTTGTCCGTCCGGATCAACACGACCTTGTTGCACAGATGTACTTTGAATGCCTTCATGGCCAGGAAGATCGCCATCAGTTCCAGAAGGTTGATGTGCATTTTCTTCTGTTGTGTCGTCCATGGTCCCTGCACTGTGTAGTGGAGTACATGAGCTCCCCATCCCTGGAGAGACGCGTCCGCTGTCAGTACTATTTGTGGAACAGGCTCTTGGAACGGTCGGCCCTTGCAAAGGTTTTGTGGATTCCACCAATGCAGAGAGTTGTATGCCCGACCGCTCACCAACACTAGGTCTTTCAACTGTCCTTGAGCCTGATTCCACTGACGTGCTAAGCACTCCTGAAGCGGGCGCATATGTAATCTCGCGTGCGGGACTATGAAAATGCAGGAGGCCATCATGCCTATCAACTGCATGAACACTCGCGCAGGAAGGGAGTGTTGGGGTTTGAACTTGGAAATCAGCATTTGCATGCTGTTGATCCTCACTAAATTTGGCTGAGCTGTGGCCGCCAGAGTGTCTATAGTCGCACCCAGGTACTGTTGTACGTGTGCGGGCTGGAGATGGGATTTTGGGTAATTTAGTGAGAATCCCAGACTGTGAAGGAGGTGAATGGTGCGGGACATGTGGCTGGCACATTGCCGGGCTGACTTCGCTTGAACGAGCCAGTCGTCCAGGTAGGGGTAGACGTGAATGTGCGTAGATGTGCCGCCACAGTAGCTAGGCACTTTGTGAAAACCCTGGGTGCTGTTGTCACGCCGAAGGGCAGGACTTTGAATTGATAGTGCTGTCCCTGAACAGTGAACCTGAGGTATTTTTTGTGTGAGGGGTGAATGGGTATGTGGAAATACGCATCCTTGAGGTCCAGTGTGGCCAGGAAGTCTCCCTGCTTGAGAAGCGGAAGGACTTGCTGGAGAGTGAGCATGTGAAAGTGCTCGGAAAGAATGTACCGGTTCAGGGGTCTTAGGTCTAGTATAGGTCTGAGTGACCCGTCCTTTTTCGGTATTAAAAAGTAGAGGGAGTACACTCCCGTACCTTGCTCGTGGACGGGTACGACCTCTATAGCGCCTTTTAGAAGCATACTTTGCACCTCTTGCTGTAAGAGCGTTAAGTGCTCTGAGGACATAGGACGGTTTCTTGGAGGTATTGTGGGTGGAGTGGAGGTTAGCTCTAGACAGTAACCGTATTTGACAATATCTTTGACCCACCTGTCCGTGGTGATGGAGTTCCACGTGGACAGGAACCTTTGTAGCCTTCCCCCGACAGGTGTTATGTGGTCGGGAGGAAGGGAGTGGGCGTCACTGCTTGTTCTTGGGGGAGGACCTGGTGTTGCCGTAGCCGGGTCCTCTGCCCTTTGTACTGGAGCCACGATATCCACCCCGGGTGTTTTTATCGTAGGTGGTTTGGGTATTGCCCTTGTTGTATGTCTGCTGTGACCCCTGTCCTCTACCTGCTCCTCTATTTCCTGGGCGACGAAAGGAGCTGCTCCGAAAGGACTGAGTCTGGAGAGCCCCCATGGACTTTGCAGTGTCCGTGTCCTTTTTTATTTTCTCAAGGGCTGTGTCAACCTCCGGCCCGAATAAATAGTCGGGGTTGACAGGTTGGTTTAGGATATTATTTTGCACCTCGGGTTTGAACCCGGAGATTCGCAACCAGGCATGTCGTCGCAGCATGACGCTTGTGTTTATGGCCCTGGCAGCCGTGTCTGCAGCATCTAGTGCACACTTGATGGAAGCATTTGTGAGTAGCTGTCCCTCTCTGATAAGAATTTCTGCACCTTCTTTGAACTGGTCAGGGAGATGTTGGAGTAGTTGCTCCAATGTGTCATAGTGCGCTCTATCGTAGCGAGCGAGGAGCGCTTGAGTGTTGGCTATGCGCCATATGTTGGCAGCCTGGGCGGCAACTCGCTTGCCAGAGGTCTCTAACACCTTGGACTCTTTGTCCAGGGGAGGAGCGTCACCTGTCGTTTGCGAGTGTGCCCTCTTGCGAGCATTCGCAATGACAATGGAGTCGAGAGGTAATTGGCCTCTGATGTAAGTAGGGTCCCCAGGTGCTGATCTGTACTTTTTGTCGATCCTGGGGTTTATCACCCTTGCCCTGGTGGGTTCCTTGAAGATGTCCTTGGCTGGTTTGAGGACCCCTTTCAACATGGGCAGAGTCTTTACATGCCTTTCTGAGGAAGCGAAAGTGTCCATAAGGAAGTCGTCTTCCACGATGTCAGAGTGAAGCTGCACTCCATGATTATTTGCAGCACGTTCAATAAGAGCGTTGAACGCTGCAGTGTCCTCTGTGGGAGATGTTTTCGTTCCATAGAGCTGTGGGTCCTGTGCATCTAGAGGTGCACTGGGGTCTGCAGGGTCGCCCCAAGTTTGATCCGGGTCCTGTTGGTCATCAGGGTCCATGTCTCCGTGGTAAGGGACTTGGTCATCCACATAGTCTGCCAACGCATCCGTGTCGGAGTGTGTGGGAGAGAATGATAGAGGATCCTGGTAGGGCGAGTCGAAAGATTCGCAAAGCACAGGTTCTGAGTCCACAGGCAGCTTTCTTTTTAATGGGATCCTGAAAGGGTCCAAGGGTGGCTCCGAAGTTATCCTGCGGTCATGGATAATCATCCTGCCGGTGTTGGCGTCGATGTAATGTGACGGAGACGTCTCAGCAGGTGTAACCGTGGTGTGGGTGACCCGTGTCCTGAGTTGGAACATTTTCGGGATCGTGGATGACGGCAGGCCAAAAGTTATGGCGGCTGGCGCCGAAGAGGCTGCTTGAGCTTTTAGTGGGCCGGAGCCCGACGTGTCCTGGAGGACCGTTTGGGTTTTGCTGCCTTGTGCTGCAACGGTTCGCACTTGAAGCGCTTTCGAGGCCTTAGCTCCGACCAGGTTTGTAGAGGCGGCCGTGGACTTTTTCGGCGCCGGTGGGTCATCGGGTCGAGGGGCGGAAATGGCCGTCGACGTTTTCGATGCTGGAGGCTTTGGTGTTGCCGTGGAAGCGACGTGAGACGCAGCAGGCAGTATGACCTTCGGTTTAGGAGTCGATGGCGTCGGCGCCGCGAGCCGAGCAGGTTTGATGGCACCGAGGGCCTTTTTCCGTATGCCGACTTCGACATCGGCCGCTTCAAGTTCGGCACCGAAGTCTCGTTTGTTGCGCTCGGTGCCGATGCGTGTCGCTGGCGTCGAAGGTGTTGAAGGCCTCGATCCGACTAGCGCCACTTTCGGTTTCGGTTTCATTTGTACCAGTGCAGCTTTCGGTTTCGGTTTGGTAGAAGGGAAACCAGCCGGTTTAGGTAATAATGGCTGCCGCTGAACGTCCGAGGCCGGGCCCGAGGGTGGGGCCGAAGAACTGCGGGATAGGTCTCGGGTAAGGCCCGAAGGCGATCCCTCGACCGGAGCCATAGACTGTGGCACTGGGCTCTCGTCAGTCTGAACGGGTAGGCCTTGCTCGTCATTGGAGCTACTCTCTTCGGCCCCTAAGGCCTCATCGCCGTCTCCTACCTCGGTGTTGTCTTCATCTCTGCGAAAGAGTGATTCGTCGCCGTCGTCCGAACCGGAGTCATGTTCGGAACCGGGATTGGAGGGTAGGATTTCCAATTCCTCGACATCTTCGGCGTTGAAGATGTCTGCCGGGGCCGGTGCCGCGTGCTGCGCTTCGAGTCTCGCCGCTCGTCGATTCCGTAGAGTCTTCTTGGAACGGAACCGGGCACAGGCCATGCATGTCGATTCGCCGTGGTCCGGCGACAAGCATTTGTTGCACACCGGGTGGACGTCGATATGGGGATATTTCGCATTGCATACCGGGCACCTCTTGAATGGTGTCCTCGACTCCATCGTTGGTGTCGTCGATGGTCAGGTAAAAAGCGAAAAGTTGTTTCCAAAGTTAGTAAGCTAACAGGTAGAGTCGAAACCGATCGAGTGAACAGTACTGACGCGAACTAAAGGCCTTTTGGCCTTGATTCAAAGTTTTTCCTAACTGGAGTTAAGATAGCACATTCAAACCCAATGGCGGAAAAAAACAATCTGAGGATGGAGAGGATGCCCATGCGCACTGTAGTCCAGGGGAGGAGTCACCTATCCAAGGATACTTCGAAGACTCTTCCAGGACAACAACGTGCAAACATCCGGACCCAACACTAGGCGGCGATCTATGCACAGATATGAATTCAGCAGCCCACATGCCTCGAACATAAATTTAACATAACATAACACTCATTGTGCCACCCTTAGAGTCCCTGTACCCTAACACACACACACACTGCTCTTGCAGGCTGAGTGTCTGGATACAAGACAAAACAGAGAGTCGACATGGCACACATCCCTGTGTGCCATGCCCACAACCTACATTGCCCTGGCATACATCAGCCACCCCTCTAGCAGGGTGCCCTATGCCAGTGGTGTGGGCACAGAGGCAGGAGCCCTGTGCCCCTACAGTACCCAGGTCCATTCCTGGGTCCTGTAAGTGCAGTGCTGCCATCTAAGAGTATATGGTGCTGGGAGCTTGTCAAACACGAACTCCACAGCACCATAATGGCAGCACTGAAGTCTGAGAAGTTTGGTATCAAACTGCTCAGCACATTAAATCCACACTGATGCCGGTGTGGGATTTAATGTACCAAGCACCACAGAGGGCACTTAGAGAGGCCCCCTGAAACCTAAACCTACAATCCACATCTGTTCTGAGGCTGCCTCGGCTGCCACACAGCAGACATGTTGCTGGACCCCTGGGTAGGAGAGCCCCAGCTCTCCTGGGTCTGCAACAATGCACACCCTGGGCGAGGTGCTAAATCTCCTCCCCCAGGATGGGCACGGGGAAGCTTCAAAGGCATGCCGCCTCTGTGAGCTTCCCCAGGCCACTGCAACCCCCAACCCTGGCAGGAAGCTTGGCCGGAAACCCCAAATAAAGACAGGGTATGTGCCAGCCTGCCAACCCCATCCCTCAGGTGGGGGAGGCGTGGTGAAGCACATCTCCGGGCTCTCGCCATCTTGAAGTTGGGAAGCCCTGCCCAATCAGGACTAGGCTCCTGCCCCCCTCCCATAGGAGAGAGGCAGGATAGGGGGTGTACCCACCCCAGGACAGGGACCCATTGGCCCCTGCCCTTCACCTACCTGTAACGCCCCTAAATCTAGTATTTAGGGGCACCCTGAACCTTCCTTCCCCAGATTCCAGATTCCGAAATACAAAGAAGAGCAAGAAGAAAGAAGACCTGCCCTGCAGCTGCTAGGAAGAGGAAGACACCAACTGCTTTGGCCCCAGCCCTACCGGCCTGTCGATCCTCGAACCTGCTCCTGCTCCAACCCGGCATCTCTTGTGGCTAGCAACCTCACAAACCCCGGAGGACCTGGCTACCTTTTGGCTCTAAGCCCCTGGGACTCCCATGAGTAGAGGCTCTACTCAAAACCTACTTCTAATCCCTGGCAGCAGCCCGGAACCGCAAACCCAGCACACTCTGCACCAGCCAAGCCTGTAAAGTGCCAGAGTGAACAAAGACCACGAGGACGACCCCACGGCGACTGGGACCCCGAGTCCGGCACCCAAGGACCTCCCTCGACACTCCTGAAGAAGACTGCAGCCTCAGAACAAGGTGCCCCCCCCTACCGCGATCAACAGAGGGTAAGATTTCACGACGCCAAAAGGCACCCCGCACGCGGCGCCCTGCGGCCCCCTATGCCCAATCCCGGGGTACCTACCTATCCTCCAACTACCCAACTTACCTCTCGAAGTGGTGGTGGCACCTGAAGAATCCTCGTCCCCGAGCTTGCAGTCTTTTTCTAAACCGGAGATTTCCCGTTGAAACCAATTGAGCGCCCGAAGGCTCAAAAGCACCCTGCACCCAGCCGCCCGGGTGGCTCTGGCAGTGCAACCTCTACACCTACCTACTTCCCCACTTGCCCTGAGTAAGTGACCAGGAGCCCAGCTCCGACAGCCGCGTGGCTTGCTAGTCAGCAGCCACCAACCAAGGCCCCCCTATCCCTCATAGGATAACATTGGGCCTAACTCTCTCTGCACCCGGCCGCCCTAGAGTCGCTGAGGGTGAACCAAGTGTACCTACCTGACCCTGGGGGACCCCTGAGTCTATGCCCAGAACCTCAACTCTGCCAGTCGAGTACTTACCTTTAAACCGATAACTCTATTTTCTTCATAGGGTAACATTGACTGGCTTTTTCCTGAAATTTCTTATGTGTGGACTTTTCAAATCTTAAAATATTCACCAAAAATCAGCCGAGTAACAAAAACGAAAATACTCACCTGCTCTTAGGTGAGCTCCCAGTGCTGGATCTTGGTGCCCAGCACTGACTCTGAAAAATACTTACAACTGTACTTACCAGTAACCCAATTTTCTCCCATAGGAAATCATTGACTGAATTTCTTCTAAGTGTCAATTTCTGCAATCTTTAAATATTCTTTACAAATCGTATAATATCTGAAAACGTAATTACTTACCTGTTTTGGATAAAGGTCCCAGTACTGAGTCTAGGCACACAGTACTGGATTACAAAAGTAACAAGAACATACTGTACCTGCAACTTGAATTTTCTTCCATAGGGAATCATTGACTGTTTTCTTTGAAATATTTTCTAAGTGTCAACTTTTAAAATAGCTAAATATTCTTTAAAAATCATCACCGTAATTAAGTCGACTTTAATCACTTGATTCTAAGTACTGACCCAGGACTGAATCTAGGATCCAGTCCTGGAATTCCAAAAGTAATCCTAAAAGTAATCTGTGGCAAATAACATGAAACTTCCATTGAACTCAATGCATTATTGTGTTTAAAATAGTGTTGCCAATTGCAACCACTTGTAACTGTTTACAAAAGTCAATTGCATATTGCAAAAGTATTTATATAAAGCATCTCATTCTGAAAAAGTATATTTTAATTCCAATTGTTGGTTCTAAAATAAAACAAGCATATATTTTTTATATATAAACCATTGGCCTAGAGTCGGTTATTGAGTGTGTGAGACCATTTGTTGACTGAGTGTGTACAACAAATGCTTTACACGGTCCTCTGATACTGCCTTACTGCTCGACCAAGCTACCACTTTAGAGAGTAAGGTTATATCTAACTTTAGCCTCTGCCAAACCTCTGGGGACTGTGGACTCTGTACACCCTGCACCTATTTGGGAACAGTATATACAGAGCCACTTTCTCACAGATAGCGCATACCATTACGCTTGCGATGTAACAACTTGCGTACTAATGGCACGCGTTGTAACATCGCAAGCGTAGTAACGCTTGCGAAGTAATGGGATGCGCACTAGCAACCGCGCACTAAAGGCTGTTTATCGCAGAAAGGGGATCCACAGCCTTTGCTGCGCACCATGCCACAAATGTGTTCCATCTGCAGGCATAAACCGTCTTAGTGGAGGGATGCCTGGCTGCCAAGATAACGTTACAGATTTCGGGAGGAAGGTCAAAGGCTTTCAACTGAAGCCACTCAATCTCCACGCGTGGAGGTGGAAGCTGGACAGGTTCGGGTGGAGGACCGTCCCCCGCTGCTGTGACAGAAGATCCTCCCAATGAGGCAGTCGGATCAGTGGCCATGTGTAACAGCTCAAGATTATGCTGAAAAACAAAGAAGGGAGTGCCGAGGTGCAATAAGTCGTGGACTCAGCCTCCTCTACAAGTTATGAAAAAACAAAGAAAGTCCACTCTAAATCTAAACCGTACTATCCTTACAAAAAAGATACTAAATCAGGGAGAAATACTGGGTTTCCTAAATAGGAAAAACAACATGTGTTCTAAAATAACCCTCAACCACCGAAAGGTCCCTTGGTGGCATGCTTCATCATTGAGTTCTTCCTGCCCCACTGCGGGACGGGACGTGCTGCGACTGACGGAGACGTGGGAGAACTTACTAGTGAAGTGATGTAATGTGTTTGATGTGAGAGTGGAAGGGTCAAGAAATAAGTGAGTTAAAAAATGCATGGCCGCGTGGAAAACTAAACTTTTATACTCCCTATAGCTGGTATTAATAAAAAATGGGGAACTGGAGGAAGAAGTGCTTTAAAGGGCAGTTTCCTCGCAGGTCTAGATGTTTGGAAGCCGACCCCTAACCTTCTCTTCAGAACTCAGGATATTGATCCCTTGTGCCACTCTAAATGTTTTCCTAATGTGGTCAGCCTGATCAATGACGAAGGCTAATGTGCATCTAGGTCAACATACATTCATCCAATACCTACTTGGTATTCTCCTTAAAAAACGATACTTAGGGTGCCTAATTCGGGCCCCAGGAGCTTCAACATGGGAAGGGAGGAACGCTTGCAGTCAAACATTCGTCAAAGCAGCTCTCTCACCTGAAACACTGCCTGCCCATGGCTCCGATGAACATATGTTGTTTTTCCTATTTAGGAAACCCAATATTTCTCCCTGATTTAGTCACTAACAGCTTGGGATACCAGACTCTTCATGCCCAATCCGGAGCCTCAAGAATGAATTGTGCCCAGTCGCGTTTGATCTTCTACAGCACTCTAGACAGAAGTGGTATAGGCGGAAAGGCGTATAGACGACCGCAAATCCACTCGCGACGAAAAGCGTCGCCTAGTGAGTGCCGCCTTAGAAATTCCAACGTACAGAATTGCTGAAATTACGCGTTCTCTTCGGTGGCGAACAGATCTAACCAAGGCTCACCCCAATGCTGAAAGAGACATTGCACCACCTCCGAGTGAAGACTATCTACCAGCAGGATGCAGGAGGCCTCGAGGCCCAGCAGCCTCAGGGTTATCCTGACCAAAACCCGGGATAGAGGCTGAAAGATCGGAATCATAGCCCCAATATCCCAGACTTGCTGCTTGGGAGGATAAGCCCGAAACTGGGTCGTGTCCAGGACCGCTCAGATGAAAAGGAGCTGCTGAGGAGTCAGGTGTGACTTTGGCAATTGATAGTGAACACCAGCGAATGCAGAAGGTCCGCCGTAGTCTGATGGGTGGGAGACGACTGCCTGGGACAAGCCCGCCTTTAACAGCCATTTGTCGAGATAGGGGGAAGACTTTTACCCTTGATCTGCGCAGATGGGCTGTGACCACTGCCATCACTTTCATGAACACCCGCGGGGCATTGGTAAGGCCAAAGGGGAGCAAGATAAACTGAAAGTGCTCGTGGCCTACCGTGAACCGCAGGTAACGCCGGTGGGCCGGAAGGATGGGGATGTGAAGGTAAGCGTCCTGCAAGTCCAATGCTACCATCCAGTCTCCAGAGTCGAAGGCAGACAGGACCTGAGCTAGTGTCAACATTTTGAACTTCTCCTTTCGGAGAAAGCGATTGACGTTCCTGAGATCCAAGATAGGACGCGGGCCTTTGTTCTTTTTGGGCACCAGAAAGTAGTGGGAATAGCAACCATGACCTACATCTGGAGCAGGAACTCACTCAGTAGCTCCCTTGTCTAAGAGAGCCGTGACTTCCTGTTGGATAAGGGTCAAATGCTCCTCCGACATGCGATGGTATTGAGGTGGCATGGATGGAGGGGTAGTCTCGAAGGGGAAGGAGTAGCTCCTTCGGACTATCTGCAAAACCTACCTGTCCGACGTGATGGTACGTGAGTGGGTGAGATGATGGCAAATCCTGCCACCCACTGACGATTGGTGGCCCTGAAAGGTCGGACTAGGAGGGTTTGGAGACTGCTGCAGAAGGGGCGCTGGTGGACTGGCCCGCTCGATGGCCCCCAGACCCATGACGGTGGGTCCCACGTCCCCGGCCGCACAGAGGCTGGGCAGCTTGCACCGGCCTGTGGTCCTGGGTGGAACGTGGCGGGACACTCCTGCCGTAGTCACAAAAGGGGCGAAAAGCAGACTGCGCAGGGCGGGTGGAGAGGCCCAAGGATTTGGCCGTAGCCCGGGAGTCCTTGAATTGCTCTAGCGCGTTGTCTGCTTTGTCGCCGTACAGGCGATGGTCATCAAAAGGCATGTCCAGCAAGGTAGCTTGGACATCCCCGGAAAAACGAGTTCGACCTCAGCCAGGAGTAGCATCGAAGGGCTACCGACGATGAAATTGTCCTGCCTAGCGGGTCAGCGGTGTCCAGTCCACATCTTATGGTGAACTTGGCTGCGTCTCTCCCCTTGGTGACTGCACGGTAGAGCACGTCCCGGGCCTCCTCTGGGCACTGTGGCAGCACCTGTGCCACCGTATCCCACACCGAGTGGGTGTAATGGCCCAACAGACATGCAGTGTTTTTCCCAAGATGGTCCAGCTTTTTGGATATCCTATCGGGAGCTGCGTTAGGGAATGCACCTTTGGATGTAGAGGCTTGGACCACCATGCTCTCAGGGGGGGAGTGTTGGGGGAGGAAAGAGGAGTCGCCTGGAGCCAGGCAGTGGCGTCGGGCAATCATCCCAGGAGTCTGTGTTGGGCCTGGACCAGGTGCACAAAAGGATGATAGTAAGGGCTTCATTGAAAGGCAGCAGGGGCTTCGAAGAGGCCGCTGACGGTTGAAGCACCTCAGTGCCCATTCCAGCTCCTGGAGCAGAGTAGCCCATATGCCTGGATATTTACACGACTGTCGCCTAATGGGTATGTTAGACTGCGAGTGGAAACATTCCCTAGAGGGAAGAAGAGGTACGATGATTTGGCTGGGTTCAGCCAGAGGCCCGAGACTTTTTCGAAGGCTTGAAGGGATTGGAGGCATCTAGGGCCGGAGTGGGCCCGGTATGCTAGAAAAAGCAAGACATCGTCTGCATATAGTGCAATTTTGTCCAGGTGGTGGGGACCCCACGCCCAGCCTTTAATCAAGTTGTCCGCGCGGATGGGACACGCAAGGGGCTCCATCGCCAGATAGAAAAGGAGCGGAGAGAGGGGGTAGCCCTGTCTAGTACCTCTCCGGATCGTGAATATCTCAGAGATGGTTCCATTAATCAGCACTCTAGCCTTAGGGTCGGAGTGTAAGACTCGGATGAAGCGTTGAAACTGCTGACCCATACCCATTATTGTGAGCACCTCATCGAGATAAAGCCAGGCCAAAGTATCGAAGGCCTTCTCAAAATCTATGAGAAGAAGTGCCAGATAGGGAAGAAGGAATTTGAGCCGTGTACCACTGGTGCCTGACAGACCAGCAGCAAGAGCCCATCCTGCTGAGGCATAGAGAGAGCAGATCGCGAAAGAACTGAAAGAGCACACTGATGTGGAACGGAGTAACCACTTGTCCCACTGCTCCACTGGGAAATTAAGACTCTCCTTGGTGAAGTCGAATAATCCCAGAAAGAGAAGCATAAGTAATGCTCCATAGATCGAAGCAAGGAAAAACGAGAGGATCATCTGCAAAGAAGTGAGCCATGTACAAAGTCTCCAAGCGAGTTCTAATGATAAGCTTCCTATAAGGGACACTAAAAGTACCAGACCGGTACCTAATAATGCCCCCAGGGCATACAGGAGATAATCTACAGAGAGCAGGGAACATACCATACAGGTAACTATCTCTTGGGCATGAAACCCATTTTTAAAGAAAAAACACAGTTCCATCTGGTGTTAAACCCATTTTAGGGTCACAAAGAAAATATCTCCAAGGGAGTGGGAAACAAAAGCGGTCATTGACAGTCCTTAAGAAATATTAATACCTGCACAAGGCAGGAACACCTCACTGGATGCCACCTGAAGGTGGGATGGTTCCTATGAAGCGAAAAAGGGTAGGAAAACATACAGGGGTTGGCCCTGGGGGATAGGGGGTTAACGCTTGCTCTCAACAGGAACTATAGGACTCCATTGTATGGACCAAATAGTAAGAAGATACAAAGTTGAGTATCCCCTTCATTACTCAAGTAAATAAGGTAAATTTAGGTCAACACTTGGACGTTGTCTTCCTGTCTCGTGAGGCCATACTAGGCCCTGGGAATTACCCCACTTCTGTTTCCAGCGTTACTGCCTGGAACTACCACTACATCATTTGACCTTAATTGACCTTATTTTCCTTTTATCACAGCTCCACATTGAGAGGCCTGTTCTGGGGCGTACTGAATGCCTGTTGCGCCCGGCTGAGAAGTCCTGCAGCGCGATTTACTTAAGGAGATTTGTTACATTTAGCCCTGACGAAGTTCTCCATGAGAGAACGAAACGCGCTGGCTGAGTTCACTGCGTGTTTATCGTATGACAAATAAACGTTGAGAATAAAGACTTTTTTGAAAATTCTACCAATCTCTGGACTTCATTACCTGGCGCACGCCCACCCCATGTTTGTGTTTGAAAAGTAGCTTTTTTGGCTAAGAACGCTGTTTTGCATGTGTGATCTAAAAAAGTCGCAATTCAGCATGTAATTCGTTTTTTTAAATGCTAAACAAAACCATATAGGGAGTGAACTACCCAAAAAGTTATAGCTATGGAGTGCAGCTTCTTCTGAGTTTAATCCGCATTAAACTAAAGGCAGCCATGGCCTTTGAAGGGACCGGTCTTCAGTTGTAATTTGTTAAGTGTCCTATTCACAGTGCTATTGCAACATACAAGGATCAAGGGCTGATTCCCATATGTAATGAATGATCTTACGTAAACAAAGTGAAGTGCTAACTCTGATATAATACTGCGTATGTCTACTAGGATGCTGCATTCACCTTGGCACATGTAACAGGCAACTTCACCAAACGTGAGCTATTTAGTTTACTCTATGATTGTCTGGAACTTCATTGCTATACTTACTTTGGGTTTGTAACAGTTGGATCTTTCACAAACGTGAAAAAGTTTGAGAGGTTTCGGTCGTAGGGCAGCCAACCGTGGGTTCCAATAATGAATTTCTGGCTCACAGTTACCTGGAAAACAAGTTTTTAAAAAGCAATTAGGCTGAGAGATGTGGCTCTCAACAAGTAAAGGTCCACAGTAAAGTAAGCTTCCACTAAGGAACTTATACCTTCTAATATTGCTGCTAACCATTGCAAGGATAGGATTCATTTTAGTGGTGGAATATTGTTCTCTTCATCTAGACGCCGACAGAGAGGCCCTGCTTTACCCTTCTATTCTGAAACTCAGTCTTGCACCCATGAAAGGAAGACCTTTTCAGAGAATTAAAATATGAGTGACCATTTTGCTTTATGAAAGCCATCTGCCAGAGCAGAACAGTGAACATATTAGGAAGTGATTTTTCCTCCCTATGCACACACCGCTGTCATACATGTGCAGGTCTCCTACACTAAAGCACCATACAAACCATACTACTACAGTGAAGTGCAAACCTTCAGTGATCTGAATTTAAATTACACACTGGAGAAATATGGAAGCTACACAAATATGACAGTTCGACAATTCGTTTTTGCACCAGAGGAAACGAAACAATCAGCAACTATTTCTTTCATTTGCAAACAATAGGTCATGCAGCTGGAGACCATTTAAAAAAACGTTGCAGAATCCATTGTGGGCAGCAAAAAATTCCAAAAAGCAACACCCTCCATGCTTGATATCCAACAAGCTACCATGCTTTCACAACATTTTAAAATTAGGTCACCCTAATTCATAAGTTGAAAGACACTTGCTAGGGGGCATGAAAAGTAGGGTCAGTCAAGTTCCATTCCCCTTCGGTGTAAGTATACATCTATAGTGACCTGAAATTCACCCTAGCACTCGCAGCTTACAGTGGAGCAGCATTCTTTTATTAAGTATCTTCAATTAAAATAGCTCCATATATGAATCAGGCGCAAATGAAGAGAAGTTTGAGATACAAGATTGTTTTTAAACAATTTTGTAATTTTGAAACGTTTAAAAATACTTTCCTTACACAGTTATATTAAAAGATAAATAACGTAAAGCTAATGTTACTTTTGCATACTCCTTTTCTGCCTTATTTGGAGAAATGTTTCTCTTCGTTTTAAACCTTCTTAATCATGCACATTTGCAAAGTTTTTCAGTGTTTATGATTAGTATTGATAATTCGTTGGTAGGGAACAGTCATGAATATATACATAAAATAGAACAACATGCTGCCAATATCATGGTTACAGTAGTAACGAAAGAAAGCTATATTTGCTCTTCACAGCTCGATGTAACTGAAAAGAATGTGGCTGGCCTGTTCTCAGCTTGATCTTGTTTATCCAATTTTGGATGGTTACTAGGTTCCCTCTTATTTGCGCTAAATGTTCCATTTAGTTTACTTTAGTCACAAATTATTGTTATTTACTGTGAAGTGCCTATAAATGGCTGTGGCATGCATGCTGTCCCATTCCACATTCTGAAATCAAAAAGACTTATCTATAACAAATGGATTGAAGCTTGCTGTGCTGAAGATTCACATGCTATGCACTCGTCTGATATTTTAAGGCATGCATTGAGTGGCTCGTGATCAATGCACAGGGACACAGACCCAGCCTTAGATTATGCCCATATGGTTTTCAATTGGAATGGGTATCTTGCGGTCCCCTTTCTGCTCCTCTCATACTCTGGGAAAGGATCACACATGATCTACAACAACTAGGTACACACTGATTGTTACAGGTGAACAACCTTACCTGTTAGAGACTCTATCTTGCCACAGATTCCTTATTTTAGAATAATCCCAAGGAGTCAGACTAGATCCGGAGGATTTTGAGCAGTACCCCTGCGAGTCGGTAGGTGGCATCGTTTGGCTCTGCATCGGCTGCCCCAGAAGTGATATGCGCAATACCTATCTAGTTGCCACCCCGCGTGCTGATGTCAGTTACTTTTGTGACTTTCCACAACAGTAGCAGAGCCATGATGAGAACTGACCACTGTCACTCGTGTGAAGTCCCAGAGAAGGGTTTCCCTTACAGTGCAATCTGTTTGCAGGGAGGCTGGGAGGGGTGGTATGGAATCCGCAGCTAAACAGAGTCTTAACCAGAAATGGCGTTACCAGGGGTAAGTAACTTGGTCACCTGATAAAGATTTCGAGCCAGAGATTCCTTAGCTTAGAATATGTACCCAAGCCATGCCTACCCAGAGGTCAATCAATCAATCAATCAGGTCACTTGTAAAGCGCACTACATACCCGTGAGGGCCTCAAGGCACTGGGGGAGGAGGGGGTGCTGCTACTGATCGAAGAGCCAGGTCTTGAGGAGTCTTCTGAAGGCCAGTAGGTCTTGGGTCTGCCGTAGGTTGGTGGGGAGGGTGTTCCAGGTCTTGGCGGCGAGGTGGGACAAAGATCTGCAGCCGCCGGTCGTTTTTCGGATGCGGGGGACTGTGGCGAGGCCGGTGGAGCAGAGCTGGCAGGTGGGAGTGTAGAAGCTGAGCCGTCTGTTGAGGTATGCTGGTCCGGTGTTGTGGAGTGCTTTGTGTGCGTGGATGAGGAGCTGGAAGGTTATCCTCTTGTTGACGGGGAGCCAGTGCAGGTCTCTCAGGTGGGGTGGTATGTGGCTGCGGCAGGGGATGTCGAGGATGAGACGTGCAGAGGCGTTCTGGATGCGTTGCAGCCGTCTCAGGAGCTTGACCGACGTTCCTGCGTAAAGGGCGTTAACGTAGTCCAGCCTGCTGGTGACGAGGGCCTGGGTGACTGTTCTTCCTGTTTCGGTGGGGATCCACTTGAAGATCCTGCGGAGCATTCGGAGGGTGTTGAAGCAGGATGGGAGACGGCGTTGACCTGCTTAGTCATGGAGCGGGTGGAGTCAAGGATGACCCCTAGGTTGCGTGCATGGTCGGTGGGTGTCGGGGCTGTTCCCAGTGTTGTTGGCCACCAGGAGTCGTCCCAGGCTGAAGGGGTGGAGCCGAGGATGAGTTCCTCTGTCTTGTCCGAGTTCAGCTTCAGTAGGCTGTTCCTCATCAATTCGGCGACAGCCTTCATTCCTTCGTGGAGGTTGGTTTTGGCGGTGTGAGGGTCTTTGGTGAGGGAGAGGATCAGCCGGGTATCGTCGGGGTAGGTGATGATGTTGAGGTCGTGCTGTCGGGCGACATGGGCGAGGGGTGCCATGTAGATGTTGAACAGCGTCGGGCTGAGGGCAGAGCCCTGGGGTACGCCGCGGATGATCTTGGTGGTATTGGAGCGGAAGGGGGGGGGAGGCGGACGCTTTGAGTTCTGCTGGAGAGGAAGGATGTGGTCCAGTCCAGGGCCTTCTCTTGGATCCCGGCGTTGTGTAGGCGCGAAGCCGGCTTACAGGTCCAGGCGGATGAGGGCCGCTGTCTCTCCGTTGTCTAGCAGGGTCCTGATGTAATCGGTGGCAGCGATGAGGGCAGTTTCGGTGCTGTGGTTGCTGCGGAAGTCGACTGGGAAGGGTCCAGGATGCTGTTCTCCTCGAGGTAGCGGGTCAGTTGTTTGTAGTCCATTTTCTCGGTGACCTTCGCCAGGAACGGGAGCAGGGAGATGGGTCGGAAGTTCTTGAGGTCCTTGGGGTCCGCCTTGGGTTTCTTGCGTAAGGCGTTGATCTCGGCGTGCTTCCAGCTTTCCGGGAAGGTTGCTGTCTCGAAGGAGATGTTGATTACTTTCTGGAAATGGGGTGCGATGGCTGTGCTGGCTTTGTTGAAGATGTGGTGAGGGCATGGGGCTAACGGTGATCCTGAGTGGATGGTGTTCATGATCTCTCTGGTGTCCTTGTTGTTGATGTTGGTCTAGGAGAGCAAACGGTTGGTGCGGGTGGTGGTCTCGGTGGTTGTCGGGGAGGTCGTGGTGTTGAAGCGGTCGTGGATGTTGGCGATCTTTCTGTGGAAGGTGGCCAGTGAGTCGCACAGGTCTTGCGAAGGTGGGATGTCGTTGGTGTTGGAGCTGGGGTTGGAGAGTTCCTTCACGATGTTGAAGAGCTCTTTGCTGTTGTGTGCGTTGTTATCTAGGCGGTCTTTGAATTAGGCCCTTTTTGCGGATCTGATTCTGATGAGGTGTTGATGTCTGCGTGTGGCGTTCTTGTGGGCGGCGTAGCTTTTCAGCATGTTCGTTTGGAGGCCTGGAGGTCTTCAGTGAACCAGGTGGCTTTCTTGCTGGTGTGGCTGTTGGAGGGTTCCTTGAGCGGGGCGAGGGTGTTGGCGCAATCGTCGATCCACTGTCTGAGGTTGCGGGCGGCGGTGTTGGGGTCAGTGGGTTGGCTCAGGGCGAGGGTGGTGGTTAGCTGGTCTTCGGTGACTTTGCTCCAGCAGCGCCGAGGCATCTGTTGGGTGCGGTGGTGCGTGGTGGGCTTCCTGAAGGTGAAGTGGATGCAGTGGTGGTCGGTCCAGTGGGGTTCGGTGGTGTGGTTGAAGGAGACGTGGGGGCTTGCGGAGAAGATGGGGTCAAGCGTGTGGCCGGCGGCGTGGGTGGGTGTTGTAATGAGCTGTCTGAGTCCGAGGTTGGCGAGGTTGTCAATCAGGGTGGTGGAGTTGGTGTTGTCGTTGTTCTCGAGGTGGAAGTTCAGGTCCCCGAGGAGGATGTAGTCCTTGGAGGCGTGGACGTGTGTGCTGACAAAGTCGGCGATGGAATCGCTGAACTGAGGTCGGGGTCCGGGAGGTCTGTAGATGAGGGTTCCTCTGAGGGTGGTGTTGGGATCATTGTGGATCTGAAAGTGCTTGTGTTCAGCAGTGCTGAGGGTGTCGTCGGTGTTGGTCGAGACTCTGAGTGTGTTCCTGTGGACGAAGGCGATTTCTCCTCCTACTCCGTTGGTACGGTCCCTGCGGGTTATCTTGTAGCCTTCCGGGATGGCAATGGCATTGTCGGGTGCTGAGGCGGGGATCAGCCAGGTCTCCGTCAGGAAGGCGACGTCTGGGGAGGTTGCGTCGAGAAGGTCCCAGAGTTCGACGGCATGTTTGCGGGCGGAGCGGGTGTTGAGGAGGATGCATCTGAGGTGGTTGGGTTCTTTGGTAGGTGGTTTGGTGGACCGAGTGTTGGTGAAGCTGCAGTTTCGGCAGGTGAAGGGTCCTTGGTTGCGCTTCGGGGTGGCCCGGTAGCAGGTGTGTTCTTGTCCGGAGTTGAGTGTGTGGAGGGTGCTGGCATCGTAGCGGAGTCGGGCGTTGTGGTGTTCACGGGGGCCAGAAGTTCTGGCGCTGGGCGCGGTATAGGCACGGACGGGAGCAGACTGGCTTGCCTTGGGCACGCCTTCGGCCGCGCAGCGGCCACCATAAGAAGGGGAGGTGGGAGGGAGGAGCAGCTGGGAGGGGGGGGGAACAACGTATGGGCGGGGGGCAGGGCCGCAGGAGACGCAGCGGCGAGAAAGCGGCAGAGAATAGCAAGCGGGACGAAAACGGACCCAGAAAGCAGATAAGCCAATACAAAATACAGTACAAAACTGTCACAGAGAGCAAATGGAGCCCAATACAAAATACAATACAAAACGGTCACAGAGAGCAAATGGAGCACAATACAAAATACAATACAAAACGGTCGCAGAGAGCAAATGGAGCGCAATACAAAATACAATCTACAGCAGAAAGCAAACCTACGGCCTGCCACTGGCCACCAGGGTCTCCGAATCCTATTTAAACCAGAAGGTTTTGTAGGATAGAAAGGGTGAAGTGCCCGTCACAACCGACCTGCCTGTCCAGACAGTAGTGGTAAACATGTGCAAAGATGGCCACGCTGTTGCTTGACAGATATCTAGGACAGGGACTTCGGGATAACACAGTGTGGAATGAGCACGCAAACCCCGAGGGGGTCGCTTCTTGGCCAATGCGTAGCAGATCTTGATGCAGAGCAATATCCATCTTAACATGGTCCATTTCTGCACAGCCTTCCCTTTCTTAGCTCCTATGTACCCCAAGGAGGGTTAATTTCCAACCTGGAACTGTTTTGTGCGATCAATGCAGAAAACTTATGCTCTTTTTGGGTCCAGATGGTGGAATCTCTCCTTCTCTTGGAGCAGTGAGGCAGAGCAAATAAGGTAGCCAGGGTGGTGTTCTGGCTTATATGGAAGGGACTTACAACCTTTGAAAGGAAAGAGGCACGTGTATATAGGACCAGCTCATTTGGATAGCAGGTGGTTTAGGCAGGGTTTGCCAAGAGTGCACACAATTCGCTGACCTTCCTGGTCGATGTCATGGCCATAGAAAGGTAGTTTTAAAGGTCAATAGCTTAAAATGGCAATTATGCAGAGGCTCAAAGGGTGAACACATCAAAGAAGGTGACAACAAGATTCAGATCCCACTTGGGCATAATGAATGGTCTGGGGGGGGAAACATGTACTGCAAGCCTTTAAGAAACCTGGCAACAACAGGTGACTTAAATAAAGAAAGGTGGCCAGACATGTATCAACTTGGTGGAGGGACACCTGGCTGCCAGAATAACATCACAGACTTCGGGAGAAACATCAAAAGCTGTCAATTATCACCACTCAATCGCCATGAATGAAGGTGGAGGGTGCACTCGTTTGGGTGCAGAACCCTCATTTGTTGATGCGACAGAAGATCTTCTCGAAGAGGCAGCTTGATTGGTGGACCAATAGACATGCTCAACCGCTCGGGATTCCAGACTCACCATGGCCAATCCGGAGCAATAAGAATGAATTGGGCCTGGTGGTTCTTGAGATTCTTTAGAACTCTGGGCAGGAGGGCTATAGGCGGAAAGGGGTTCAGGAGGCAGGACCTCCACATGAAAAGTGTCTCAGAGTCGCCTTGGAAACGCCAGCGCACAAAAGTACAGACATTGCGCGTTCTTGGCAGTGGCAAACGGATCTAACCAAGGCTCTCCCCACAGCTGAAAGAGGTCTTGTACCACCTCCAGAAGGAGACACCATTCGTGATCCATTAACGCCTGCACCAGCCTTTCCTTGATCGAAGGAAGAAAGGCTTTCAATGACAAGCCAATTGCCTGAAGCTCCAACAGGTTCATGTGGAGTGGAGACTCAGCCGTAGACGAGAGTCCTTTGATCCCCACCTCTCCCAGATGGCTGCGCCATCCCAGAAGTGGCGCATATGTCACCATAGTCAGCTCTGGTTTGAGGAAGAAAAAGGGGTCTGCCACTAACCCAATTGTGGTTCATCAGCCCCCAGGGCAGATCTTTCACAGTTCCCTCTAAGATCTGGACCCATGTCGGAGAGATTCCTCTGATGCTGCGCCCACTGGAACTTCAGGTCCCACTGCAGAGTATCCTAGCCTGAATATCCTGAATTTGCCACTTGGGAGGATAGGTCCAAAACTGAACTGTGTACAGAACTGCATTGATGAAAGGGAGCATTTGAGAGTGACTCAGTTGTGACTTCAGGGCGTCGATAGTGAAACCCAGCGAGTGCAGAAGGTTTGCCGTAGTCTGGAGATGGAAGACGAGTGCCTGGGATAAGCCACATTCAGAAGCCAATCATCGAGGTAGGGAAAGACTGGAACCCTTGACCACTGCAGGTGAGCTGCAACCACCGCTATTACTTTCGTGAACAACTGAGGGGTGCTGGTAGGGCCGAAGGGGAGCACAGTAAACCGAAAGTGCTTGTGGCCCACCGTGACCCGCAGGTAACATTTATGGGCAGGCAGGACGGGTTTGTAGAAATATGCATCCTGTAAGTCTAACACTACCATCCAGTCTCCCAGGTCCAGGGCAAAGAGAACTTACCAAGCGTGAGCATCTTGAATTTCTTCTTTTTAGGAAAGAGATTGAAAAAGCACAGGTCTAGAATAGGACAAAGGCCTCTGTCCTTCTTGGACACCAGAAAGTAGCAGGAATAGCAACCATGACCTACTTCTGATGCTGGCTCCCTCTCCATGGCCCCAGTGGCGGAGAAAGCCAGAGAAAGGAGAGATGGTCCTTGGTCAGCCATCATGAGTGGGTAGCATGGGTGGAGGGGTAGTCGGAAAGGGCAGGGAGTAGTCCTTTGGACGATTTGCAAAACTCAATGGTCCGATGTTGCTGACTACGCGGCTCGGCCATACCACAATTGCTGCTGCTCCATGGTAACGGACACAGTACTTTAGCTGCTATTGAAATATTGTTTTTAAAAATTTTAATTCCTTCTTACCTGCATTGCGTATTTTGCACACTCCCTTTACCTATTCCCTGGTGTTAGTTCAGCCCCAGGCACCCCGGTCCGTCACGGCAAGTGCCGGTTGAACGGAGGGTGCAGAGGAGGCGAGAGCGGACACACTTCCGGGCTGGGGGCATTTCCGGCGCTGAGCGGTCTAGTTGCTCAGCGCCCCTCACCTTAAAGCTCTGGTGTAAGCGAGCGCGAGTCAGATGACAGACTACGCGGCTCGGCCATACCACAATTGCTGCTGCTCCATGGTAACGGACACAGTACTTTAGCTGCTATTGAAATATCGTTTTTAAACATTTTAATTCCTTCTTACCTGCATTGCGTATTTTGCACACTCCCTCTACCTATTCCCTGGTGTTAGTTCAGCCCCAGGCACCCCGGTCCGTCACGGCAAGTGCCGGTTGAACGGAGGGTGCAGAGGAGGCGAGAGCGGACACACTTCCGGGCTGGGGGCATTTCCGGCGCTGAGCGGTCCAGTTGCTCAACGCCCCATTACCTATATAGCCCATGGCTTTCCGAACGCGCAGTGGACGCGCGCAGCGGGCGCGCCGAAGGCGCGCCAAATGCAAGCCCGTTTGCGCCTCGACCGGGCCCAGGGCCACCCCCTATACTCAAACTTTGTCAGGCCTTGAGAGCATAAGCTACACAAGCCGGGAATTGCTCTCGCTCAGGCCCAAACCCTGCTGCCGCACATTAATCTTAATGAAAGAAGCCAAGCAATGCCCACGATGCCAACTCACCTTTGAATTTTCTCACATTAGAAGGCTAACTCCTCTCCAGAAGGGTCCCATCAAACCAACTTGTCAAACCGTTAAGGCTGGATTAATTAACGTACGTTCCTTAGTCAAGCACAACACAGAAACGGCTAATCTAATAGAAACCCAAAAATTAGACATGATCTTCATTACTGAGACCTGGGCTGATGACGCCTCAGACATAGACTTATCACTAGCTATCCCAGAGGGATACTCTATCGCTAGGTCGGACAGGAATGGAAAAAGGGGTGGAGGCCTGGCCATTATCTCTAGAAACGAACTAAGGGCTCAGACCAGGGTAGCAACCCAGACTGCGAAACCCTCTTCTTTCAGATTAACATCACAAAAAACTACACATTTAAGGGCCTTTTGATTTATAGGCCACCTAGGGCAAGAACACCACTGATACAACTGCTTAGCCCATTTCTGGAATCCAGTGTGAAAGGCCCTGACTTTTCCGTTCTGGGAGATTTCAACCTACATCTTGAAAAAAGCTCTGATACAATGACAGCTACACTGTGCGATGCGTTGGCCAACTTAGCTATGGTCCAGATCGTTAATCAGAGCACCCACACAGCTGGGCATACTCTTGATGGGATTTTTACCTCTAATCCCGACATTAAACTCCTAGACATCCTACCGGTTCCCTGGTCGGACCATAAGGCCATAATTTTCACTATCAATACAAGAGATACCCGAAATACAGTTGCCATTTCTCCCAGTAGTGTATCTTATTTCGACTGGGCCAAACTAGACTCCATTAAACTAAATGAGCAGCTCACTCTTACCATCCCTGAATTAGTACCTGACAGTAACATGCCACACATCAAATCTCAAGCTGGATAAAGGTAGCCATTAATGAACTAGTCCCTTTAAAAAAAGGTTACTTCTAGGAGAAAAACCGCTTCTCAACCTTGGTTCTCGGACGCCCTAAAATCACAAAAGCAGTTTTGCAGAAGGGCGGAGAGAAGATGGAGGACCAATTATGATCCTCTGCTGAAAGGCGAATACAAAACCTCCTTGGCCTCTTACAAAAAACTAATATTAGAAGAAAAAAGCAAATACTTTGTTCGAAAAATTAACGAGGCAAAGAATTCCAGTAAAGAACTCTTTGCTACTGTTAAAAAACTGACAAAAATTGATAGCGACAAACAGGTGGCAATAAGTTCTGAATTTAGTAATACGCTGGGCAATTTTTCGTAGATAAAGTGACCACAGTCTACGAATCCTTCAAACTGTCCGATAAGGTCTCCTCCACACAGCTACACACAATTTCCAAAGACGTTCCACAACCACTAGAGCATAGCACCTGCTTCCGTTTTATACCACCATCAGTGGAACAAATTCTCCAAACAGTCAAGATAACTACGTCCGGGAGCCTAACGGACCCTTGCCCTCCCAAGGTTATGCATCTTTGTCCTGAGCTTGTGAGTGAACAACTAGGCATTCTATTCTCTCACATAATAAATTCCTGCCACTTCCCTGATTTATGGAAAATCACCTCTGTAATGCCACTCTTGAAAAAACCAAATCTGGATCCACAGATTCCAGTGAACTACAGACCTATTGCAAGAATTCCTTTCGCCGCAAAGGTTCTTGAGAAATTACTGAATAAGCAACTGTCCATGTTCCTCTCTGACACCCCTGCCCTAGACCACTCGCAATTTGGCTTCCGAGAGGGTCATGGGACTGAAACAGCATTAATCACGGCAGTTGAGGAACTTAGGAACATCTTAGACGCCGGAGGGAAGGCCGCCTTGATTCTATTAGATCTCTCGGCGGCCTTCGACACGGTCAACCATGACACTCTTCTTACCCGTCTAGCCAAAGCCGGAGTGCACTCGTCAGCTCGATCACTGCTTGCCTCCTATTTGCCTAACAGAACGTTTACAGTAGAGCTGGGAGAAGTAAAATCACAACCTTTCAGCTCTCCATGTGGTGTACCTCAGGGGTCATCTCTGAGCCCCACTCTTTTTAATTTGTACGTTGAGCCCCTAGCTGCAATCATTAGAAATTGTGGATTCTGCCAGTCTCCTACGCTGACGACACCCAAATAGTGGTGTCAATTAAAGATAATGTCAGGGAAACGGCAGAAAAATTTCAAAATTGCATGACACAAGTTAATCAATGGATGCAGAGTAACTGTTTAAAGTTAAACGGAGATAAAAGTGAAGTTATGTTGCTAGGTACTGACATGGAAACCTGGTCCCCGGAGTGGTGGCCGCATAACCTAGGCCATTGCCCACGGCCAGTAAACAAACTGAAAAATCTTGGCATTATACTGGACAACAAACTGACTTTTGACGCCCAGTCCAACAAACTTGCATCTACCATGTGGTACATTTTGAAAGTAATAAGGAAGCTCCTGCCTTTTATCCCCTTAGATTCCCGTAAAACAGTGGTAACAGCTCTGGCCTTATCAAGGCTTGACTACGGGAATGCTCTGTTTGCTGGGATTCAGGCTCAACACCTAGCAAAACTACAACGCCTGCAAAATGCAGGAGCAAGATTGATCCTTGACATTCCCAGGTCTGAGCCGATCACATACAAACTGAGATCCTTACACTGGCTACCAATAGATAAAAGAATAAAGTTTAAATCCGTTTGCTTGGCCTATATGGCCTTGCATGGGAATGGATCTCAGTTTTTGAAAAATCACCTACGACTGTATGAGCCTTCCAGGACTCTCCGTTCTAGCCAAGCAAAACTGATCCAGATTACAAGATACAAGCAGGTCAGGTGGGAGGGGGGGAGGGGGGGGAGAAGCTTTCTGCTACATGCAGCAAGGGCCTGGAATCTCCTCCCTATCACAATCAAAAACAGTCCCTCCATCCTGACATTCAGGAAAGAGGTAAAAACCTGGCTGTTCTCCTCCATGTAGACTAAGCCGTGACATTTCTCCGGTAGTTTTTGTCTCTGTATAGCGCCAAGATGCCCATGGGCACACGTGCGCTCTATACATTTTTTATCAAATCAAATCACAGCCAGTGGTGCAGGTGATGGCATATCCTGCCCCCACTGGATGCCCATGATGGACCGAGAGCAAACTAAAGGGATTTGGAGGCTGCCCGGGGTTGGCTGGCTACCTGTCCCACATGGCCACTGGGACCCGCATCCTCAGCCACAAATAGGCTGGAAAGCCTGTTGGCCAGGGGGGCTCGGAGGATATGAACACGGTCGGAAACCCCTTTCATGTCCATGAAAGGGGCAGAAGGCAGACTTGGGAGGAAAAGTGGCCATAGTGGCCATAGACATGCCCAATGACCCTGGCTGTAGCTCTGCAGTCCTCAAAGTACTAGGTCCACCTTCTCTCCAAAAGAGAACCATCAAAGGGCTTTGACATCTCCTGGACAAACCATGAATCTGAGCCAGGTGTGCTGTAGCAAGAGCGCAAGCGATGAAATTGCTCTACCCAGCAAGTTGGTCGTGTCCAATCCACATCATATGGTAAACTTTGATGCATCTCACTCATCACAACATCACAAAATAAAATGAAGGCCAGGGTGTTAAAACCTTTCAAACACTCACCCCAGTCACGAATCTGGGTTTAATCCATCATTATTTTGATTGCCACGTCACCCCAGTTTGGACCCAGCCTTATGCAAATCAGTCTTGACCTTGCTACTCTTGGGAACAGCCCAGCCTGAACTGCCAAGCCAGGTCCTCCCTGGACCGGAAACAACCATCCTGGGACCAGTTTCAGGGTATCCCCCCTCATCAGTCAGGCTAGCTTGAATCCAGTGGTGCAGCGAGCAAGGGACCAATATTTGGGAATACCCTTCCCACTTAGGGCTGGAGGTGAATGTTTGATTGGTTCAGCATTCTGCCCATCTTCTGTTCTCTATGCATTTGTCACCCTAAATGGGTTCTGTGCTCGCTATGACAACAGATTCAAGCTAGCCTGGCTGATGATGGGCGATACCCGGAAACCCAAAACCGGTCCCGGGATGTTTGTTTCTGGTCCAGGGAGGACCTGGCCTGGCAGTTCAGGCCGGACTGTTCCCATGGGGAGCAGGGTTATGACTGATTTGCATATGGCTGGGTCTAAACTGGAATGGCGTGTAAAAATTGATGGATTTCACCCAGAATCTGTGACTGGGGGTGTATTTTTTCAGCATTCTCTCCATCATATGTTCTTTTTGCATCTCTTCCATCAGCGATAGCTTGGGAGAGTGTGGCTCGGGCCTCCCCTGTGACCATAGGCAGCACTTGCACAACCGAATCCCAGATTGTATGGGAATATTTTCCAAAAAGGAATTCGGTGTTCATTGACAACAGTGCAAGGCTGGTGGAAGAGAACATTCCCTTGCCAAAGATATCCAGCCTCTTGGATTCCTTATTTGGTGGAGTGGTAGGAAACGAGCCGGGGCTTATTCTAGATGTGAAGGCTTGGACCACAAATCTCTCCGGTGTGGGGTGCTTGATAAGGAAACTGGGGATCCCAGGAGCAGAGGGATGGAGGCGGGCAACTGTCCTATGCACAGGAGCCCTTGTGCAGCGCTTGAACGTGGCCCTGAGTAGGACATTGGTAAGGACTTCATTAAAGGGAAGTAAAGGTTCAGAAGGTGCGACTCCCAGCTGAATCACCTCTGTCAAGATGTTCGTCTTGACGTCTACTGTCGGTGGCTGAAGGTCCATGACCCAGCTGCCCTATGCACCACCATAGTGAAAGAGGCTTTCTCCTCCATAGCCACGGTAGGAGAATATACCAACCCTATGTCAGTTGAGGTGTCCAACAGACTAGCCTCCACCCGTTCCTCATTCCAGTTATTCACATTCTCATCCAGGGTATGCTGGTATCAATAAGGATCCTCAGACCCCTCTGATTCATCTTTCTCAATCCAGACCTTGCAAAAGGCAGTGGCTGCGATCCAGAAAGCATGGTTTCGGTTGGCAGTGGTACCGGTGTCAGGCGACACACCATTCGGCTCTGTGTCGGAGTTGGGAATGACGATGGTGATGATGGCTCTACAGTGGGGTGCTGGTGGTGTCGAGGGCATCGCACTGAAGCAGGACCTGAGGAAAGTCTCAGTGTCGCCGGCAGCTGTGCTCTGGATCCAACATGGGATCCATGGGGCCCAACTGGCACCAAGGGCGAAGCTGCCAGCAAAGATCCAGAGAGGGGCCTCCAAATATAAGGTGGATGGTCTCATTAAATTCCTTAAGCTGAGCAGGGATTGCTCCAGCTCTGGGAAAGTCAGGGAGGCACAGAGTGTCCCTGACTCAGGCACAGCTGAGGTGCAAGGCCTGTAGTGCCGACAATGCAGCGCCTCGTCAGAAGACTTCGATGGGTGTGACGCTGTTGGGAGACCTGTTCGACTTCTTCGATTTCTTATGCTTGTAGCACTTACCTGACATCCCGATTAACTTGAGTGTGACGATCACTGGGTGCAGCTCTGCAAAAGGTCCTGGGACCCTCCATGCAACCAGGGTTCTTGAGCGTCGCAAGGTTGAGCGGCAAGGAGTTTCAGGGATCACTCCCTCAGCGCCTTTGGATGCATGGTGCAGCTGTTCTCGCAGGTCTTGGAGTCCTGGTCGCTTTCCAAGCACCATAAACAACCCAAGTGTGGCTATGTCACGGACATCTGCCTGTGACAGGCAACTTAGGGGACATCCTGTCAGACTAGGAGAGAAAATCTGTAAAAAAAAAAAAAGTGTTGACAAAAAGTAGAGAAAAAAGCCGGTGAAAAAATAACGGAGTTTAGCTCCCACATGATCAGTGCTATCTGCAGTGGAAAGAAAAGAAAGGACGTCAGCCCGTCGGGTGGCATCTGAATAGGTACCACGCATGTCACTTTCAGCGCGGGAGACACAGACATGTAGCAGAACGAAACCACCTGCCGGTGTGCACGGGTACTGCTAAAAAACATCCCGATCTAGTCTGATGCCTAGTATTATTCTAAGGTAAAGAATCTGCGGCTAGAAGTCTCTATCAGATAAATAACATTTTCTGTTTGTAGCATGTATGTTGTAGATTCACATGCTGTGCAGAAATTGTCAAGGACTAGCCCCTCTTTCTAATAATGCCCTCGCTGGTAGAAATTAGCAGAAGAGAAAGTAAATGATGTTTTCAAAATAATGTGTCAAGTTCTGGACAGTTGAACAGTCTGCTGATTGCCTAAAGGAAGGGTGATTCCTCCTAGTTGAAACATTGCCATCCTGCAAAGAATACTGTACAAGGTGTCAAGTGTTTCCTTAAGAGTGACCCAAATTGGAGTATAAATCATAAGGGGACAAAACGCCCTGGAAAACTTAAGTCTTGATTGAATGATGAGAATGGCAAGCACTAATCTCCTTCTGAAGGAACAAATAGGAACAAAAAGCCTGACCAACATCCAGATAAATATCTAAATGTTTAATATAAACTCCCAGAAACAAGAATACAAATTGAATGCAATGAAAAATAGGGAACAAATAGGCTGTGAAGCACCTTTCGTTCAGGTAAAGTCATACTGTTTTGTGTCCATAGTACATGCTTCCATAAAAGCAAAAACACAGAATCACTCATTGTGAGCCTTCTCATTCCAAATCTTCTACCCAACTGCACCATTTTCAAAATTCTTCCCTTCATCTGGCCACTGAGACCAGTTTTTTCGATAACACAGCCGATGCTGCCAGAAGGTAGCCTTCTGGAGGCGTGCTGTTCCTGAAGTTCAAGGACTGGACACTGAAAGGGTCTTGGTTATGATGATTTTTTTAAAGGTTTCTATAAAGGCTCTAGCAACTGAGATTTTAAACAATGGGAATACTTTGAAAGCAGGCTACCATAGCAGTCAAATGTGCTCAAATGTATGTAAAAACCAAGCATGGCTTAAGCAATGATGATTTACACCTGGACCTGAAGGAAATCACTGCTTACTGTAAAACAGTAGTTTGCATAGCATTTCCACATTGTTTCAAATAATGCTTTCATAGTTATATTTCAAATCACCCTTACTATCTCCATACACTATTTAGGGAGCTGAAAGTTACTGTGTTCTGGGATCTCATATGCCAAATCACTACTCGAGTGAGTGGAAGCACAGCTCCTTCTGAGAGCATACTAGAAACCACTTCCTGATGTCAAACTTCTTTTTTGGGTTCCAATATCTTCTGAAGATCTCACCCCTTCCGCAAGTGACTCCTCCATATGGTTATAAAGCTCCTTTCAAGGTTAGTCCTTGTGTCGAGGTTGGTCAACCTTTTGAGTCTGACAATAAGCAAAATTCATGTTTGTGGAACTATGAATCGTAGAAGTAGTCTATCTTTGGAACACTAAGGTTCTATGTACTCTAGGGCTCAGTGTGGTGCAATTGGGTCCTTACAATACTGGCTCGGACCCTCTTTCTCTCCAACTAACTATTGAAAAGGGCTCTTCATACAAATCATCCCTATTCCTTTCTATGTCTTTCTCGAACATGTCCTCAAATGGTCTTTCACGTGACTTGGTAGAGTCTCACTGGGCCAATAATGCATTTCTTACTAGAGTCAAATGTAATTTTAACATCAATAGACTTTACATGTCTTACAATTATTTCAGCTTTGGAAAAACAGAGAATGAGGCCCTCATGGCGGTCCTTCCAAGTGTATTCGGTATTACAGGATGAGCAAAATTCGAAGGGTGCATTTTGCATATCCACCGCCCACTCACTCTACATACAGATTAATTCTCTCAAGACTTGTCAACTCCGAATGGAGATTTATTTTGAAGCATCAAACACAATATTTGGTAGCAAAGTCTTGAGGATTCACCTCCATGACCTTGAGTTTTGACCTCTTTGCAAAGTTATTAGAGTGAGCACTCCCAAACAACATTGAACCCGATGGTGGAAAAATGTAATCTAAGGTAATGCGATCACAAGTCATTTGATGCACAGCTAAAACAAAAAATAAAGACATCTTAAGAAAAACTAGTGGAAAAATTCTGAACCCAATACTAAATGACATGATATTGCACAGTGAGTGGACATACAATGTGCAGGCTGTAGATAAAACGCTTCCTATATTTACAAACAGTCACTGCTGGTATCGGACAGGGGACACAAAATATAATGCTACAATTTTACATATTTATTATGCACTTGTTATCACCCAATTCCTATTTGTTTGAGGTTCAGAAAGAGTTTACTAGATTAAAAAATATTCAGATGATTAACTTACCAGTATCTCAGGATTCCCTTGCGACATGAAGGAACGTGACTGGCTCTTCGGAACAAGAGCCTTGACTATAGGAATGTCGTTGCTGATTCCCTAAAAAGAAAAATAGGAAAATGTTCAAATAATAAAGTAAACCAGAATAACAAGTTTACCTACCTTCAGTAAAGGTTTTTCATGGATGCTCCATCTAAGTGCAGACTTCTAATCTTTTAAACCTCAACCCCCCCCCCCCACAACAGCAGCCTGGATATAAAACCTTTGTAGTTCCTGCGTGCCAATAGGTAGTACCATTAGACTTTATGGTAGCCTCACAACTCCTTCAGGAATGACGGCACTGAGCTGTATATAGTGGTCACCCCAAAGCTCTGACTTCAGTTTTTCTTTTAAATTCTTCTGCACTCTCAGACGTGGACAGGCTGTGACAGATTGCTAGAATGACAGTGTGAGAAATCTAACTTGGTTCTTTTCTGGAACTTTAAAAGTCCACTCTACAAAGCTGGGAGGAGGGAGGGGGGTGAGGAGTCTTCAGTTACACAGAGTATCCACCAAAAAGAGCATTATCAACGATAAGCCAATTGTTCTTCTGTTGGTTACTACTAACCACAGATTCCTCACCTTTTGAATAGATATCAAAGCAGTATTGCTGTAAGAATGGAGCGTCTGAGTCGTGGAGTTACACCAGGAAGTCCTTCAGGACTGAGCGGGCAAAATGGTCCTGCCTGAAGACTTGATTGTCCAAAAAATAATGCCTGGTGAAGGTGTGTACAGAGACTCATGTGTCAGAATGCTAGATGTCCAACACCAGAACACCTCCAGCAAAGGCCGTAGTTGTGGCCTTGGCTCTGGTTGAATGAGCCCGAAAGCCGTCATAGCTAACTTCTTGACCAGGGCATAGCATGTTTTATGTACGGCATGAGCCACCTGCACAAGGTTTGCTTCTCAACTGCCTTTCTCTTCTTAGCAGCTTCAAAGCCAATGTAAAAGTCAAGGGGTCTTTTTGGGTCCAATCAGGTAAGCCTCTTCTCCTTCGAAGGGCTTGGACTGTCCCACCTGAAAGGGTGACACCACCTTCTGTAAAAAGAAAGCAAAACTTTGCAACACCAATTTATTAGGGAAAAGGGTGGTTTTTGGGGGTGTCCTGACACAGCCTGCTGCTTGTTGACACGGAATAAGGAATACCATCATAAAGAACAGCAATCTAATTGAGCAACTGTGCATAGGCTGGAAGGGCATGCACATCAAGAACATGAGGACCAGGTTAAGCTCCTAGTGAGGCATAATAGAGGGTACAAGAGGAAACATGTTTTTAACCCCTTTTAAGAAACACATCATAACAGGTGACCAAAATAATGATGGTTGGTAAGGCAAATGTAGAAAGGGCCAACAAATAATCTTTAACGGTGCCCACACCAAATCCTTGCAGGGTCAGCATAAAAACAAACAGAACACCACACTCCTTTGTCTGGGGATGGTGAACCTGGCAGTCTCAGCACCATGTCATGAACTTCCCCAAATGACTTGAAAAATGAATTTACTTGACTGCCAGAAAGTTGCAATGTTACCATTCAATACTTCTGCCGGCAGGTCAAACACCCTCGATTGGTGTCACTCAATCTTTATGCTTGGAGGTATAGTTTGAAAAATTGAGGATGCAGCACAGTGCCCTGCTGCCTATTCAGGAGGTCCTCCTGAAGAGGAAGACAGCCTGGAGGGCCAATGCTCATGCTCAGCAAGCCAGAGTAATAAATTTGCCTGGCCCAATCTGGGGCTATTCAGAAGTGCTTAAGTTGAGCCGGTGGGAGTCTCTTTGGAAGGCTAATCTAGTAATTTACGAGATCTGGCAGGGAAAGGCATCCGTCTGGCACTCGCTTTGTTGGAACCAGATCTCATAAATCACTAGATTGGCCTTCCAAAGAGACTCCAACCGACGGGTGGAAGTCTGCCAAAGGATACCATTGAGGCTCCTACCGCCCAGTGGAGAACTGAGAGCTTTGAACCATAAGCCATTACCTGAATGAGAAGCCTTTCACTATTGTAGACATACTCAAGAATCTACATTTTGGCTGCCTACCCCCTCTCCTGTCCTGAAGAAGACCCATCTTGACGCACTTCACATTATTGCGCAACTCTCAGGGTCGAAACATCGACGCACCACATATGTCTAAACAACGCTCATGATCACAGTTTAAATTATTCATGGATCTTGCAGCTCATGTGGAACAATTATAAGGACAAGGGCAATGTTTTTGCCCTCTGTTCCCTACCACTGTGTCACCTGCACAATCCTGAGAACTTTATGAACACTCCACACTTTGAGCACCTTTCATTTTATATGCGTCTTTGATGCTGCTTTATTGTTAATTGTTATAACCAACTAAATATATAAGATTTGTTTTTTGGCATTGTACTAATTTTAGAGTTTAATTGATGAATTATAACTTTAGGACCTTGCCGATATCAGTTATATCCTGGTGCTTTTAGGTTTATAGGTGACTCCTGTTGAATGTGTCACCAACAAGACTAGAGACATGCTCTCCCAAAGTCTGAACAAAAACAGATAGGACAGGAGGGGGAGCAAATCTAAAAGGAAGGCATAATTATGCGGAACCTGTAGCACTCAAATGGTCTGAGGTAACAGTACGCCAACTGGGCAGGTAAAAACATATTCTGACTTCCACTGGCCGTCCATGACTGCTTTACGTGCAGATTCCCAGAAAATCATGTAGCATACTTTCAAGTATGACGCCTCATCATTATTACTTTCACGATGCACGACAAACAAAGTCTGTTATCTCCAAATTGGCTCACAACACACACAAGGCCACATTCTGTTTCATTGTTTGAGCAAAAGTATACCTCAATTCATCGGGAATTGCCATCAAGATCTTGCTGGCCAAATCCTAAAAAAGGCAGTTTATAGCATCCGAATAGGCAGACTGCGTTCAGAGGCCTCAAAGCCAAAATGGCGGTGTCTACTGCTTAATGCGTCAATGCACTTTGATTCTCTCTCTGGCGGAGCAGTGGGGAATGCACTAGCTGGTGGATTCCTGCAAAACCAAGCTAGGTTGCAAAGGCTGGATCCCCCAAGAGCAGTCCTCTGATTCGTAGCTACAGGGCGGCTTAGTTGGGGAGCAGGGCATGGCTTAGACCAGGCCACCATTCATTTCTCTGTCAAAGTTTAACTAAAGGGCAGTGAAGGCTCTGAAGTAGTAGGCCCTGCTGAATACTACTATAAAATAAACACTCCTCTAAAGGGAACCGAGGTAAGGATCCAGGCCACTGACATTCTGTAAATCTGAATTTAATCCAGCATTACTATAAAACATTTGGGGGGGGGGTACACTTCCTCATCAACCTCATTATATGGGATATCTTAAAGGCCCAAAACGGTACCGAAATCTGATCCAAATGAGACTTCCAGCTAACGCTAGTACTAGTTTGAGGGCACATCTGGGGACCTCCCCAAGATGGGGGCTGCAACTTGTTTTTCTTGTAGTGTGACATGGGCCTGTCATAGGCCAATGTCCACTCTGGTCCCCCCCAAAAATCAGTGTTTGTTTCAGAGTTACAGACAGTGGACTCGTGCAAGAGTGGAAGCATGGGTCGGTGCTGGATGGGTCAGGGTGCGGGGAGGGGCAGAGGGTTCAGTCAAGGTCAGGGCAGGCGCTGCTGGGGGAAGTCTCTCTGGGGGCCCTTGGAGTTTTTAATGGGGATCATAGAGGATCCAGAGAGAGCCAAAATCCTCTGGAAAAGTTACAGGATGGCCTACCTGAAGGCCTCTATCTGCTGCGGAGTAGACAACAACCTGGGGAACCCGGAGCATGACAATACAAGCCTTGGAATAAGCTCAGAGTAGGATGAAGAGGCGGGGTCTGGTTCACAGAATGCCAACTGTCTGACTTCTCACAGCCATGGGAGTGGTAGGGGGGTTGATGCGGGTCCCAGTTGGACTTACTATAGGACATTGAAGTGGAGCAGGACTGGGATCTGGAGCAGGGCTTTGATTTGGAGTGACACCAAGTATGCTGTTTGGGGTGTGTCCTGCCCAATTTCTTGTTTTCAATGACTTACCATTTCAATTCCCATTGCCTGACGGCCTTTGGGTACATCAATATGCATTTGTAGCAGATCGTTGAGTCATGCCTAGACCATAAACACCACAGGCAGATGTTGTGTGGAACCATAACTGACATCTGCTTCCTCTAGGTGTGGCATAGTTTGCAGCTTGTTGTTTATGGAGGGGAAATATTTCCCTAGCACACTGTGTGGAAAAACGATTTTGCAGTCAGTGAAACAATGACAATAGTTTTGTCAGGGCACAGAGAGAAAGGAATGGAGGTTAGCGTGCAGGGGTGGTACCTATATACGCTCTGTACCGTCATTTTGAAGGGGGCGTGAAGCTGCTGCAGAAACTGATGGTGCCACATATTTGCAAAAAGAAGAAACTGCTGGAAAGGTTCCAGCACCTGTTTGGTGCAGGAAGGAATTGAAAAGGTGAGAAATCTGTGTTTACAAGTATCCATAGGAACAACTAATTTGCTATGCAAACATATTCATGGACTGATGCTTGCAGAAGACCAGTCTACAGGAACAACAGGACTGCTCCTTATAGGAAAGTTTGACTGAAAGGCTGTTAGATTGGAAGGTGAAGTTAGTCACATTAAGAGTGAATCTGATGTTTGACTGACTACCTCAATCCAACCACCCTTTCCCTTTTTCCCCACCGGCCAACCCACCTCTGGTTGGTGTGAGTGAATGTCCCTATGCACTGTGACTCAAAATGTAGCACTATGTATTTTGAAAAGAGTGGAGGGAAGAGGAAAGGTAAGAAAAAAAGGGAGTGCTTTTGAAGAAACAAATATTGCACAGTGTTTGTTAGGCCAACTATCCAATGATTGCTGTTATATCTGAGAACATTTACAGGGGGAGCTGGTAACATGGGTATGGTCTGGCTCTTCACAAAACTTTAACTTTGGCAAATGCCGAACAATCAAATTCTGGATATCAAAAGTAAGACTGTCCATCCATTTTTCAAACTTAGGGACTGTCAACAGAGCAGCAATTTGCAGTCCTCGGTAGGCTAGGTAGATATATCAACTGTCCAGCTTCTGAATATATTTAGAGTCACTGTATAACACTCCTTTGTGGGGATTAATACTGGAAAAGTTTTGTGAGGTAAATATTATGCGACACTCCCTTGTTGATAAATAATGTGAATCCTTGAACTGAATTTGTGCATTAATTGGAAGCTGATGGACAGATTTCATTAATGGGTGGGCGTGCAACTAGGGCTTAGGTCTGAATATCAACCTGGCAGATCATTTTGGGTGATCCGTAGTTTCTCAGAAGTTCACTTGAGGCAGCTGATATTACCTGCAGGAAAACCCTAAAACTGATGGTTAGAAAACATTCTGGCTAGCCTCACGTAGAAAATAAGTTCAAAACTTGTATGACCTAATTTGAAGGAGACTGCATGAACAAACAATATGTTTACTTAATAAACCACTTGTATGTACTGCTGTATCTCTTTATAACACACACACACACACCCATCAGTGGTCTCCTGAAACCTAGCAGGTTTACCAGTGCTTCACAGAGCACTCTTAACTTAAAGTGAAAGATTTGAGAGACAGAGAAATATATCAGTGCGTAAATATGTGTCAAACAGGAAAATTACCAATTACAAATACCAATGTCTGATGGATCCAACATCAACGCCTTTACAATAGTAGGCATCAGGGAAGAAATATGGATTCTTAGACACATGCAAATATACAACAGTTTGAAATAAATGGTTCCTTTTTTTGTTTTTTCAACCAGTAATGCTGTATATAAAAGGAAAATGCTACTTACCCAGAATGCATCTGTTCTTGGCATGTAGAGATGTAGATTCACATGCTTTGCATAGCCCGCCATCTAGTGTTGGGTCCGGATGTTTGCACTTTGTTTTTGTTCGAAGAAGTCTTTTCCAGTCACGAGGTAGGTGACTCATCCTTTCGGTGATAGTGCGCATGGGCATAGGCTCCATTGTTAAATTGTTTGCCGCAGACGGTGATAATGGAGTTAGTAAGAGTGGTAAGAGATGTCCATGTATATATGTATCTAAGTAAGATATTACTGCAACAGGTATAGGTACCTGGGGAGGCGGGTGGGCACATGTGAATCTACACCTCGACTTGCCAAGAACAGATGCATACTGGATAAGTGGCATTTTCTGTTCTAGGCATGTGAGCTGAAGATCACATGCTTTGCATAGATTATGCAGCAGTTATCTCCCAAAGCGGTGGCTAACCTATAGTTGTTGCAGTCGTTTAAAATAGTGTGCGTAAAACTGCTTGGCCAACACTAGCTTGTTGTCTTGCTAAGACATCTACACAATAGTGTTTTGTGAATGTGTGAGGTGTAGACCATGTTGTAGCTATGCAGATGTCATCTATGGGTATATTCCCTAAAAATGCCATAGAAGCCCCTAGTTTACGTGTGGAGTGCACCCTAGGGGGAATTGTCAGTGTTCGTTTTGCCTTTGCATAGCATGTCAGAATGCAGTTGACTATCCACCTTGCAATGCCTGATTTTGATATAGGATTGCCTTTATGTGGTGGCGCAAAAACAGTTGTTTTGTCTTTCAGAAAGGTTTTGTCCTTTCTATGTAGTAAAGTAGTGCTCTTTTCACATCTAAAGTATGCAAAGCACATTCTGTCACATAATCTGGTTGAGGGAAGAACACAGGCAACTCCACAAATTTGTTATGAAAGGAAGAAATAACCTTTGGTAGGAATTTAGGGTTGGTCTCGAGAACCACTTTGTTTTGGTGTACTCGTAAAAATGGTTCTTCTATGGTTAGTGCCTGAAGTTCACCTACTCTCTTTAGTGATGTGATAAATATGAGGAAAGCTACCTTCCAAGTGAGAAATTGCAGTTCACATCTATGCAATGTCTCAAAGGGTGGACCCATCAGTCTGGTAAGGGCAATGTTGAGATTCCACACTAGAGCAGGTGGAAGTCTTGGAGGAATGATTATTTTAAGTCCCTCCATAAATGCTTTAATGACAGGCACTCTAAAGGGACTGTCAACAGAGCAGCAATTTAGAGAGACAGATGTTGTCTGTTCTGTAGGTATGCAGCTATTGCAGCAAGATGTAAGCCTAAGGAAGAGTATGCTAAATTGGAATGCTGCAGATTTAATAAATAGCAAATGATGTTTTGAACAGAAGCGTCCAGCGGATCGATTTGATTGTTATTGCAGTATATCACAAATTTCTTCCACTTTGCTGCATAGTATGCTCGTGTGGTAGGACGTCTAGCTTCTTTGATGATATTCATGCAGTCTGGCAGGATATTAAGGTAGCCAAACTCTAAGATTTCAGGTGCCAGATCGCAAGATTGAGATGACTGGGATCTGGATGTCTTATCTCTCCATGGCTCGGAGTGAGAAGATTTGGAGTGAGATGTAGATTTTGGTGAGGAACTACTGAGAGTTCCAACAGTGTTGTGAACCAGGGTTGCCAAGCCTATGTGGGAGCAACTAGGAGTAGTGTCAAGGACGCCTGTCTGAGCTTCCGAACCACTAATGGAGTGAGTGTGAGAGGCGGAAAAGCGTAAGCCAATATCCCTGACCAATTCATCTATAGTGCATTGCCTTTGGACAATGGGTGTGGATGCCTGGATGCGAAGCTTGAGCATTTCGCATTTAGGTTTGTGGCGAACAGATCTATGTCCGGAAAGCCCCACATTTGGAAGAATGGGAGGAGAACTTGAGGGTGGAGGTCCCATTCGTGAATCTGTTGTCTTTGACGACCAAGCAGATCTGCAAGCTGATTACTTACTCTTTGGAGGTCTTCTGCAGGGAGATACATTTTGTGATGTATAGCCCATTTCCAGATGGTCTGTGCTAGTTGTGACAGCTGGAGAGAGTGTGTGTCCCCGTTTTTGTATGTAGTACATTGCTGTCATGTTGTCTGTACAGATCAGGACAGCTTTGCCTACTAGATGTACTTGAAACGCTTTGAGCACTAGAATAACCGCTAGCAGCTCTAGATCATTTATGTGAAGCTGCTTTTGCTGCAGGCTCCACAAGCCCTGAATTGTATGCATCTGGAGATGAGCTTCCCAAACAGTGAGCGATGCGTCTGCTGTTGCACTGTGGAACCAGGTCGATGAAGGACTGCCCTTTTGAAAGGTTTTGTGTATTCCACCACTGCAGAGAGTGATGGGTGCGGCCGTCCACCAACACTAGATCTGATGAGACCCTGAGCCTGGTTCCACTGACGTGCTAAGCACTCCTGAAGTGGACGCATCTGGAGTCTTGCGTAAGAGACTACTAGAATGCAAGACGCCATCATCCCTAGTAGCTGCATGAACACTCAAGCTGGTAATGAGTGCTGAGGCTGAAACAGACAGAGTAAAGTCTGCAAGTTGCGGATTCTGGCCTTTTGTGCATCTATTGTGGCTCCCAGATACGTTTGTGTGTTGGATGGTTGTATATGTGATTTGGACAGATTTACTGTGAATCCAAGATCGTGGAGCAACCGCACTGTTTTGCTAGTGTGATGTAGACAGCTGTTTTGCGAGTTGGCATTTATGAGCCAGTCGTCCAAATATGGTAAGACGTGAATGTGTTGTTTTTGTAGATGAGCTGCGACTACTGCCAGACACTTGGTGAAAACCCTGGGTGCGGTAGTTACTCCAAATGGGAGCACCTTGAACTAATAGTGCTGGCCTGCTTTTACGGACCTGAGGTACTTGCGGTGAACAGGGCGTATTGGGATATGAAATAGGTGTCCATTAAGTCCAGAGTGGACAAAAAATCGCCTTATTGAAGGAGCTGGAGCACTGGCTTGAGTATGACCAAGTGAAAGTGGTCCGACTGAATGTATAGATTTAGTTCTCTGAGGTCTAGTATAGGCCTGAGAGAGCCATCTTCCGTGGGAATTTAGAAGTACAGGGAGTATGCCCCTGCCCCTTGGTATTTTACTGGAACTGGTTCTATAGCTCCCTTTTGTAACAGAAAAAGAACTTCCTGCTTTAGAAGGGTAAGATGTTCTTGTGACATTGCATGTGATCTTGGAAGAATGTTTGGGGGAGTGTCTGTAAGTTCCAGGCAGTAACCATATTGGAAAATTTGTAAAACCGATTTGTCTGAGGTGCTTGTGTTACAGACAGGGAGAAATTGGGAGAGACAATCAAGTGGCATGATCGGGGGTAGCAGAAGGAAGTCACTGCTTGTTATTTGCGGGGGAAGTGCGTGTGGAGTTGCCTCTGCCTTTTCCCTTACAATTGTTTCCTCCATAACCTCCTCTGAAATAGCCTTTTGATGAGGGCGATTGGTTGTTGCCCTTCTAAAAAGAGGAGGGATTTTCTGTAGAAATATTTTTGGAGAGACCCCTGTAAAAGAAGCGACGAAAGGAACCCCTATTCGAAGGTAACTGCAAAGCCCCCCTGGACTTAACGATTTCTTTTCCAGCGAGGTGTCAACTGCTGGACCAAAGAGGTGCTCTTTGTCAAATGGCTGGATGAGAATAGAGGCACGTACCTTAGGTTTGAAACCTGAAATTCTCAACCATGCATGTCTGCGTAGCAGTACGCTGGTGTTTACTGCGCATGCAGCTGTGTCTCCTGCGCACTTGATGGAGGTATTGGTGATAAGTCTGCCTTCCTGACTAATATAATTTGCCTTAGATTTATGTTTATTAGGCAGAAATTGTATGTGTTTTTCTAATTCATCATAATGAGACCTATCATATCTTGCTAACAAAGCCTGAGCAAAAACCAAAGGAAATGATGGACGGAGTGTTGAACATTGCAAGCACCCACCCCCAGTCAACTGATCTGGGTTTAATCCATCACCGTTCTTTAGCCCACTCTGCCACCCCAGTTCAGACATGGCCATATGCAAATCAGTCTGACCCTGTGCCTCATGGGAACAGTCCAGCCCGAACTGCCAAGCCATGTCTTCCCTGGACCGGAAACAAACTTCCTAGGACCGGTTTCTTGCATTTCAGCCGTCTTCAGCCAGGCTTGCTTGAATCCAGTGGCAAAGTGAGCAAGGGACTCACGTCTGAGCATACCCTGCCAACTTATGGCGAACAAAGCAAAAACCAAAGGAAATGATGGACGGAGTGTTGAACATTGCAAGCACCCACCCCCAGTCAACTGATCTGGGTTTAATCCATCACCGTTCTTTAGCCCACTCTGCCACCCCAGTTCAGATATGGCCATATGCAAATCAGTCTGACCCTGTGCCTCATGGGAACAGTCCAGCCCGAACTGCCAAGCCATGTCTTCCCTGGACCGGAAACAAACTTCCTAGGACCGGTTTCTGGCATTTCAGCCGTCTTCAGCCAGGCTTGCTTGAATCCAGTGGCAAAGTGAGCAAGGGACTCACGTCTGAGCATACCCTGCCAACTTATGGCAAACAAAGCAAAAACCAAAGGAAATGATGGACGGAGTGTTGAACATTGCAAGCACCCACCATGTCCATGTCTGAACTGGGGTGGCAGAGTTGGCTAAAGAACGGTGATGGATTAAACCCAGATCAGTTGACTGGGGGCGAGTGCTTGCAATGTTCAACACTCCGTCCATCATTTTCTTTGGTTTTACCCTGTTGCCAGAGGCATCAATTAACTTGGACTCCTTATCAGGAGGTGGAGCCTCACCTGTGGTCTGTGAGTTAGCTCTCTTTTGCGAGCATTGGAAACCACAATAGAGTCTAAGGACAGCTGACCTTTGCTGTAACCAGGGTCAGTATGTGCCGGTTTATATTTCTTCTCAACTCTAGGCGTGATGATTCTTGCCCTTACAGGATCTTTGAAAACCCCATCAGCGTGTTTAAGCATCCCCTTAAGCATTGGGAGTATATGGGTAGTTTTTTTAGAGAAACGTAGGGTCTCAAACAAGAAGTCCTACTCAAAAGCCTCCTTATGCAGTTCCACATCATGATAATGAGCAGCCCTGTTAAGAAGCTCAATGTGCCATATAGTGTCGTCAGGTGGTGATGGTCTAGACGGATATAAGTCAGGGTCATTATCCGTGTTTGGGTCAGTGTCGTAATCCTCTCATGGGTCAACATCCTATGGCCTATCCTCATCCCCATTCCAATCCCCTTGATCCTGTGGGTCAGGTGATAGTGGTGGTGGTGAATTAGTGGGTGTGATGAGCAATTGAGGATTAGTGGGCGAAGGAGGTGGAATATATGGTGGTGAAGGGTTAGTACCCACATTTTACCTTTTCATGGTAATGTGGTACTCTTCCTGTTGGTCCATTTTCCTTTTTTCAGGCACTTTGGCATGGGTATGACCAGTCTCTGGGTTTATAACCAGTTCTTTCCGTTTCGGATCCGAAGGTGGAACATCGGACCGAGGCTCTTTTGGTGGAGTCTTTATCTTTGCTCGCCGTTTTCAGCTCCGAACTCTTCGGTACCGAAGATTTAGTCTTTGACAGAAATGGAACGTGGACCACGACATGCTTTGATTTCGACGCAGAGGACTTCGTTTCTGTGCCGGCATGGGGCCAACTCAAGCCCGAACCGGAAGGCTTCTCCTTATGTTCGGCGACGGTCCCGGGGGCAGGGCACGCAAATCTTTTTCTTGGTGCCAACCTTGGCCCCCAGGCAGAGGAAGGACCGGAGCCTTTTTGGTCTTGTGTTATTGGGGCAAGGGGGCTTCTGTACTCGCGGTGCGCTGACCCGGTGTAACTTGCTCTGCTTCTTCCATGTTGAAGTCGGCCTCGGACACGGAGATGTGTTCTTCTTCCTCGGTTTCTTGAGCTTGTGTTTCTTCTCAGTCGGAATCTTCGCCGAAGATGTCCAGTACGGAGCTGCCTTGGTGTTGCATCTCGTGACGTCAAGCCCGACGGTCACGCAGTGTCTTCTTCGATCGAAACGATATGCACGCATCGCAATCTTTCTCGTCATGTTCCAGTGATAAACAGAGGTTGCACACTTCGTGCAGGTCGGTGTGCGGAAATTTGGCGCGACACCCGGGACAGACCTTGAATGAAGTATGTTCCATCGACTGCTAGCGAGCCTGGCGCGGGTAGGCCCAACGGCCCTCCACGAGTTTTCCGATCGAAGATCTTTGAGTCTAAACGATACGCGGAGAATGGGATACGCGATTGAGAAACAATACCATCAAGGGTAGTGGATTGCGCGTCGAAGAGAACCCGACAAAAGGTGCCGAACTGGAGCGCAGCAATTCACATCCGAACCCGATGGTGGAAAAAAACAATCTAACAATGGAGCCGATGCCCATGCGCACTATCACCGAAAGGAGGAGTCACCTCCCTCATGACTGGAAAAGACTTCTTCGAACAAAAACAAAGGGCAAACATCTGGACCCAACACTAGTTGGCGGGATATGCAAAGCATGTGAGCTACAGCTCACATGCCTTAAACATATATTTATCTCCTAATAAATCCACTTTTCAGTCAAGGCTGAAGGAACACTTGGGGAAGTGCTGCAAATGTTACTGAATGAGAACAGCAAACATTAAGAAATAGAGAAAGAAAGGCCAGACCACAGTTTATGTATTTCTGAGTTCCTTGATTTGCAAGTAGCAACCTGTCTCGAGTGACTACTTGAATCTAATAATCCAGTTTGCCTGCAGCTTTGGCAACTAGGCAACTTTATAAATAATAAAGGATAAATAGACTGCTCATAAAGTGTAACAAAAAAACACTACAAGGAATCATCTCACACAAAATATATACTGTGTGGTAGTGAATGCTGTAATAGTTATGTTTGTTTGTTCCTCTGCAAAAATTTCAAATATATAATACATATCTGCTTCTACACTGCTAAGTGAAAACAAGTCTTTGTTTTATAGGTGTGGGAAGATGTGTTGAGGGATCAAGGAATACATTCTGAACTGTAGAGAAAATCAAATTGTCTCCAAAGTTAAGAACTTCTATTGATTTACCTTAATGTAGGTCCACTGGCACTTACAATAATCAGACTGCGCTAAAATAGTGTTTTTCTTACACTGTAGTCAGTGGCTGAGCTGGGTGTGGGTGAAAGGCGCAAGGCGACTTAACTGCCACCTCCTATGTTAATCTGGATGGTGAGAAGCATGCTGGAACACAATGCTTTTTATTAAGAGGCTCTGCTACTGCCTACATGACTGGTGCAACCCAGAGCAAAATGGGTGGCAAACCTCCCTACCACCCATCATAATGATCAAGCCCCTTTAAGTGTTACCTCTATGAAGAAAGACTTTATCTCAGTGAGGTTCTGGAACAGGTTCAAAGTTGCAGTTTCGACTTTGGTTTGTCTATGCACTGCTTCCTCAGTAGAGAGACGGACAGGGTGAGGCTCCTGTATTAACATTTTTGGAAACAAAAAATAGCATAAAAGATTGTGAAATTTCATTAATGGTTGACTATTCAAAAATAAAACAATGTTTAATTGCTTAAATATTCAACTACAGGAGCATAAGAAACTAAAGACCTTTTGAGATACATTGCACCCGCAAAGTGGCCAGATCTCACAATACCCAAAATTTAAATCCATTAAACCAAATCCAACAGAACCAAAGCATGTGAATGGACCTATACAGTGCCTGGTAGATATGCTTAAAAATTTACGGGATTGAGCACTGCATCAGTGCACAGCAGGATACGATAACTCTATTAGATGCTTGTGTGAAAGTTAAATTCATAAACAAGGTATACGTTTCATGGAACATTCATGGGAACGATAGCTAAATGGTACGATCATGCCGACCAAATAACAAGATGAAAGACAGAGGCCTTGTTTACAAGTTGCCTGATAATTCTCTTTCCCCATTCCTTAACCACATGCACACAACTATTGAAATATTCCCCAAGGGGTGTGAAACAGAAAATGCTGCACAAAAGTGTATGGCTAGGACAGTAAATAGGCAAGGCCATCTCTCCTGACCCAGCCCTAGCCTATTTCTGCAGTAGGCACACTTCCATGGTTTTTAATAAACCAGGCTCAAAATTCCTCCTAAAATGCAAAGCTGAAGGATGTTTATTTGGTGATAGATTACACAGTACTCCCAAAAGGGCGGTCAAATTATATTAGAACTTGCATTAGGAGTTACAATAACTAGGAAGAGCACAGGGCTATAGACAATATCATGTAAATAACACACAATCAGGATGTGGGTTGTAAGGAGAGGGCCCCTGAAGTAAGATTAGCTGTTTATTGGTGGGACCTGTATAGGCATGTCTCTTTGGTCTTAGTTTATAAACTGAGAGATAAGAAGATTGCCACAGGCAAAAGGTGTGAGACAGCTGAAAGCCTGTTTTAGTGGTCTCAATTTTCTTGGTATGTGGGATCCCTAAAGTGAGGCATGCGTTACTGCTGATAGAACGGGATAGTGGGTGAGCACCTGTAACAAGAGGAATTCAATGGACAAGGAGTGTAAGAGTTGCTAGTTTAATAATTGTTCGCTTCCAAGTATTAATTATCGTAGCCACATGCAAGCAAACTTGACGTAAAATTCAACACTCAGCCATTGGATTTGCTTTAACCCCTTCTGTGCCCATGACGAGATAGTCTCGTCATGGAGCGCGGTTGCGCTGTGCCCATGACGAGACTATCTCGTCATGGACCTCGCCCGCTAATGAAAGGGCCGGCACAGGAGGGGGAAAGGGCGGGGCACTCAAGGGGTTAATGGGCAAGTTGGAAATTCGGTCTCGAGCTGTGCTTTAGTATGGCTGATCTAAGCTATAATCTCAATAAACTCATCTAGAGTCATCATCCTACTCACATCTTGGCAATTTGTTTTTCCCTGCAAGAAATGTGATAATGCTTAGTTATATGATCCTCCCATTGTACCCCATTAATTGTTAATGAGGTACCACTCTGGTTTTGGCTGAATTTCTATAGAGCAATCTTTTTTTCCTGTGCCAATTCTAGCAACTGCTAGGGCTTGGTAGTCCCTTCTTTCATTTTCAGCCGTATCAAAGCTTTATTCACCTTTAAATTCTGTCTTTACTTAACCAACTCTAGGATAAGCATATATATGAAGGTCACTCCTTACAACCAGCAATTAAGGTTTGCCAACAAACAAAGGTTCCAATTACATTATATGGGCTAGAGCACTACTTTTGGAGTCTAAAGTGAATTTTGAAGAAACGGAAAGTAAAGTTCTGAAAAAGTCTGACCTTAGTCTCAGTCCATGCATTACGAATCAAGATTGGAACCTTCTATTCGAATTTAGAAGCTGAAGCACTACAGATTAAATTATTAGATAAATTAGTTAATAAATCAGGGTACCCCGTTTGTCGCCACAATGTGCGAGACAAAAACACAATATCAGGTAAACGCAAGTTTAGTTAGCAGATCCATTTGAAAAGAGAATGTAAAAAATGCAATTGTTCGTTGAATACATGAAATATATAGGTGGTAAAAAAACACTTCTACTCTTGTGAAATTAAAAACCTGCCATGGTCTCTCAGATTATCTACTGACGCCTACTTATCCAGTTATTCTTGAAATAATTATTTTAAAGCAGGGAGGTCAGTTAGTCCTTGATGTTGTTTCTAAAACTAACTAGGCTTTGGTCACTATAATCTGAAAAGGTCAGAATAGTTAGCACATACATTGTTATTGTGACCTTGATTTTAATGTGAACATAAAGTTTATTTAAAACCTATGCTAAATAAGGCTAAAATTAGAATGGTAACAGGGGGTATTCGACTAGTTTTTAAGCATGAATCTCACACTATTTGCATTAGGTTGGGACATTTTCTACAAGTGTCTATCAAGAAAAATAGGACCATGGGTTTTCTTACAAAATACTTTTGAATGTTTAGTGTATATATGGATGTCTATGTCTCGAAAAAAGGGTTTTTATTAATAATTATAATATTATTTAGCATTGTTGGCCATGGCCTCCTTAGGGGAAATTACCCCAAAAGTTTCACCTTTTCCTCCTAGTCATTGCCAGCTCTCTGCATAACCTTAGGAGAGGGGGCACTTTCCGCCTGCATTGGGCGGGGGGAGCGGATAAGATGGGTTTTGGTGCTGTACCTCCGTGCTCCCTGAAACAGGTACACCACATACTCAGGGCAGGTACAGCACTGACTAGTAGTGGGTTGTACCACTGAGTGTGCTACCCACCGGATTGCAGTCAACCGACCACCTCCAGTTCAGGCCTGCTGCTGCAGGCCTGTGTCTGCGCGCTTGCATCCATGATGCTAGCGGCGAGATGCCCGGTCCACCGTCGCTGGCTGAGAGTGTGCAACCGTACTCGTAAGGGGGGTCCACAAATGTGCAGCTGGGATGAGCTGGATGGGGTGTGCGCACTGGTACCAAAGGTGCTAGGTTCTGGGTAGCCATATGTACAGCCTGTCCTTGCCGCATGAAAGTACATACACCCTTACTACCCTTGTTAGGAAGTGGTGCTGATTCACTGTTCTGAAACATGGGCCAGTGTGTTACAGCAGACCGGTGGGTGCGCACTGGCATCGATCAGGAGTAAACTCATGAGCAGCTTGCCATTGTAGATCACTGAGTGTGCACCCGCACCTATGGTGCTTGTAATTACATGTGCTGCTTGCCAACCCAGGTTAGTGCGTGCACACAGACACATGTATTGGTTGAACCTGTGTCCAGTCTGCTGTGCACTCAGGCGGGCGCACTGGCACCACTGGTGCAGGGAACTATGTGTCCCTCCAGCCAACGCAAGTCGGGGTGCTCAATAGCGCACTTGCGCTCAGGTAGTGAGGAATACCTATATGTGTTTTCACTACCTATGAGGCCTGCTCTGCCCATGAGCATAAGTCCACCGCCCTGGCAGAAGTCTCCCGCATCCGCAGAAACAGAACAGGTGGGAGAGCTTTCTCCTACATCTCAACCAAGACCTGGAACGAGCTCCCCGTGAACATTAGACGCTCCCCAACCCTGAATACCTCAAGACCTGGCTCTTCGACTGATCCGGAGCTACTCCCCCAACCCCCTAGTGCCTTGAGACCCTCACGGGTGAGTAGTGCCCTTTATAAAGCCTCTGATTGATTGATTAGTTAATATAAGCATGTGGTTCCCATACTGCGGAGACCTCAACACTCATAAGCGTCTAGTGGTGTTGAGCGGATTTACCGGGTGCGAGACCACGCATGGCCACTTTCATCGATTATGTCGCATTTTTCTAGTGCGACACGCAAACTTCATGCTCATTGTGTGCAGTGTCCAATTCATAGCGTATGACCTTCTGAGGTGGGGGTGTACCCGGAGTAATGCCTCATTCTACCTCATGTGGCTCTGCTGAACTTGCGCCTGTTTGTCTTTGACCGGACTGGTTTGGTACAATCTGTATCATCGTGCACTGTATGTTCTGCCTCATTTCCAGAGAGGTATGGAATTGCAACTGTGTGTGTGACCAGCATTGCCTGGTGCAACCCAAAAAATGTGCAGCGGTCATTGTTCCTCCTTTCCAGGGAGGTGCGGAATGTGCAACTCATCATGTTTGAAATTTGAAGGGTCTGGTGCGACTCGCCCATACGCGCAACAGTCGCTGTGCCTGGATCGCCTGGGCACGAGCCGGATCATCGTGTACTGATCAGGATGCCTCATCCTAGTTTGGAAGAGGGTCAAGAGACTGCGTGACTTCTTTGTGTTTTGAGACCTGTGGGTGAACTTCCCGATTGGCTGCTAACCTCTCCCTTGCTTATGTCTACCTCTAATTAAAACTGCTGCATGTTCTCAACTGCTTCCCGAGGACCGAGACTAAGGGTGACTTCCGCCACATTCTCCAGGGGTTGGTGGTCTTCCATCTGGGGGAATAGGAAGATCGGGGTGAGCTAGAAGGCCTAGGAAGGCTTGGGATACGGCGTCTGCAGAGGGTGAACCATTAACCAGCTGGGTTACGTACCGTACTGACTGGCTGATACCCGTCACACCGCTTAGTGGTTGAGAGTTAGTGTGTATGAGTGAGACTCATCATATACGGACCACCTGTGATTCACGACACTGGCCGGCGGTGCCAGCTTATACAGTGATTGATGCCACATTACCTTTTTACATTGGGTTTTTTCTCCGAGGCTTCAGCCGGCGGTGCTGCTAAAAAGTTTTCTATTCTTGTGCAAGTACATAATTTTGAATTGTGCACTGCATAAGGGTGCTCTCTCTCAATTGGGGGGGGGGGGGGTAGATTAGGAATTGTCCACAATATGCATACTAGTGATATCATAACAGTACAAGTGGGCCTAGTACTGCTAGTAATAGTTCCGATTGTGTTTTATGCCCAAAAGTATACGATGGTCATGCTATAATTATTGAATACGTGTGTTGAATATAAACGTTTTTACGTACTCTTTTGTGATCCTCAGTGCATTTATCGCAAGTGGCTGCTGTGCCTTTGCCTTACACATTGCCTCTGTAGTGAGCCTGACTGCTCAGTGCCAAGCTACGGTGAGCACGGGTTATACAGCGAGTGTCAGCTGCCCTTGATAGGAGCGGTAGTTCTGCCTGGATGAGGGCATCCCTTCACCCAACCAGACACTGCCGGTTCCAACAAGCATCACAGCAGGCAATGGTTCTGATGCCACCATATAGACAGACTTTCACTCAAGCCATCGGCAGAGGTTGTAGTGCTAGAGGCACTCTTGTGGTCTGACACCCTGTGATGACCTTTGACTACCATTATTTTAATTGACTTTGGTGTGTTATTTTATGATAGCCTGAATGTACAACGTCCTGCATATGCCTTGCTTCTGTTAAAGGTTTATTTCTTGTAATCTTGCAGTCTTTCAGTGGGAGCTGTCATGGAGTAGGACAGCCTTGCCAAGAACAGAACGTGTGGGATGTGCATTCAAAAGCATGAGGGAGAGAGAGGTGTGCAATGTACTTTTTGGTCTCGAAGTGCAGTGTTGTGAGCAGTGGTGCACAAACGTGCACTGTGTTGTACATTGGTAGAATTATGAAGTTCTTACTATTGGCTTTACATGGCCTCATTTTATCCTGTTTTTTTACTCTGCCTGGCTTGAGCATTATCTGCGCACACAGCAAAGCTTGCAAGTTGTTTGGGTTAATCACGTTCAAGGATTGTTTTGTGAGAGATTGTTTAATGTACCTTGGAAGGCTTTCGTGAGCTTCATCAAGATAAAGGCTGGAACATGCGAGATTGTAGAGTGAATGTGGGAACTCCACCTTGCCATGGAATGCTTGCTTGGAAGCTGGTCAGTCCTGGTAAGATTCCTCGAACCTTCTAGTGCGAGTTTTGAGACTATAAAGCTGGTGTTTGTGGACAGTTGAGTTTGGTGCTCACTTACAGAGTAGATGTACTGCTGTAAGACAAATGGAACTTGAGTCCCGGTCGAGAGTCCAAGCCAGCTGTGAATGTCCCCTCAGCGAGAATTGGCAAGGATGTCGAGTGAACAATCGGGTGAGGTGATTTGTTTCTGACTAGTGCCATTGTGATGCATGGTTCCAGTGGCTGTGGTCATTTGAGGTGTTTGAGCTTTGATTATTGCCATTGTGATGTGTGGCCAGCGGCTTTGATCATTTGAGGTGTTTTCTTTGTGACGTGTGACTGAGCGAGGTGCACATCCAAAGTAATCATTTGATGTAGCTAGTGTGTATATATCTTTCTGATCTCTTGCAGGATGTCCAGCATATTATATTTTGATTGAGTCTTATCTCATATTATTTGCTGCTTGTTTATTCATGGTATTATTCATGCATTTAACTGTTGCATTTACCAAGTGTGTTATTATTGTTTGCATGTAAACATATACATCTCTAAATATATTTGAATGTTCTGCATTTGGCATCTGGGAAAGCCTTTCTGTTAGAGAGCATTGTGTAAAATAAAACAACAAGCCTTATTCTAAACAGAGAGTCTTTGCATTTTGTAAAATAAAACCCTTTTCTAATGGTGTTAGTTGTGTTTCATATCTCCTGCTTCGTCGAGTGTTGAGTCACCATGTGGGAGATTCCGTATTATCTGAAAGGTGAAGAAAGACATATTTTGTGTATACGAAAAGAAAATTAAAAGGGGAAAGAAAAATGTTTTCCAGAAAAACGGAGGCAGAGTCCCAGATGCCAACTGAGTTATTTGAGAGGGAGTTTGCCTCTCTTGAAGAGGGAAAACAACTTGGTATTTCAGACAAAAATAGTGGTGTCATTTTGAATGCATTGCTTAGAAGTTAACCAATTGGGGCATATCTAACACCCTACTAAATATGATTAAATTACTATATTCCAACACATGGGTACAGATCAAAGTTGGTGATGGAAGATACACAACTCGTCGTCTTGAGACCAATATTGGATTGAAACAAGGTTGTGTCTTGGCACCTTGTCTTATTAATCTTTTTATGTCTGATCTCCCAGTTCATTTTAAACATGTCAATGCCCATTCTCCTGCTATTTTAGGCAAGGAGATTAAATATCTACAATATGCCGATGACACCATTTTATTAAGCCAATCTGTCATAGGACTAAAAAGATTAATAGATTCTTTTAACCAATATGTTTCTCAAAAGGGCCTAAAAAAATATATAAAAAAGACAAAAATAATGACCGTAGGAAAAACGAAATTAGGAATGAAAGAATGGAATATTAATGGTTTGGTCGTCGAATGTGTAAAATCGTATAAATATTTAGGAATCACATTTGACGATAGTATGACGTTTAGGCAGCATTTTAATAACCTTGAAGCTAAGGGAACATCACTATCATTTGCTTTTAGAAAATTGAGAGATAAGCTATCATGTTCAAATTACGATCACCTGTTGAAGGTCATGAAAGCAAAGTTGATTCCATCCTTGGATTATGGTTCTATTATCTTTCGCGGCAAAGACGCAAAAACCCTTGACGACATTGAGATAAGAACATATAAATCAGTTGTTAGGATTCCCAGATATATCAGCCGTGTCAATACAAGACTAGAATTTGGCTTAAAAAGACAAACATTGGCCCGACAATCCACATTTTTAAAAACCTTATTGTCATTGTCTCGTGCTGAAGAGGGTTCCCCTGCAAACCAGTGTTGGCATGAGATGATGAGAAGTGAATACGCGAGTAGCTGGCAAACATATCCATAATTTTAATTGTCCAAACCTAGAAGACGAAATCAGGAGTAAAGATGTTTATAAAAAATCAATTAACCAATCAGCTATTTTATTGTAGACTATAATAGATAAAGATGAACTTAGGGAAAAAAAAACACTTATGGTCAATTGCAAATTCTTTTGGTAAATTGGCTCCCCAACCATATTTGCTGTTTCATTTAAAACCCTCAATTAAGAATAAATGTATGTTACTACGGTTCGGGAGATATCAGACTAAAGATGGAATACCAAATGGGAAAACAAGTGGCCTTCTAAATTGTGTAGGTTATGTGGTTCTTGTGAGGAAACCTAAGTGCATATAGTAACTTTATGCCCCAAATTGTTAGAAGAGCGGAAAACTATATTAAAGTCTTTTTTTAATGAATTGGGGGTAAGATCTTGTAGAAACGCCATCATCTTATGTCTAAATGGTGCCACCGCCTGTCTTATTTCCCGATTTGTTAAGTTTATTTTTATAGTTGAAAAGAAACTTTGTAATATTGACAATTGAAGTGAAGATATTTACGACATGAAAATTATTTATAATGCTGTAATGTATTTTTAGGGTTATGCACGGTCTACTTTAAACCATAGTTGCTAAGGTTTGCTAATATAATGGTACTTTATTTCGATTGCTAGCCCAAGTGTACTGTTGCTGTTTGTTATATAACTATTAAATGTTTTTAGGGGTAGTGCTGGCATCCTTTAAACTAAAACAGTTAAAGTCTGCTTAGCAGAAACGCACATCATCTCCGAGGTTTGAACAATTGTATTTTACTACGACTTCTTTTCTTTTGTTCTCGCTTATATTGTTATAAAGCACTCTTTAGAACGATGTATGGTATATTGTTAAACTAAAGTTGCCAGCACAAAGCATTTTATTTTTGTTGCTAAAGTCTATTAGCACAAATGCACTTTATTGCTAATGTCGTTCCAAATGCAATTTTACTATGGTTGGTTCTTTCGTATGCATCTCTCACAGTTTTAAAGTTTTTAAGAGTAATAAAAGATATATTGACAACTTTAGTTGTTAGCATAAGGCACTTTAGTTTCCGCTGCTAAAAGTTTTCTAGCACAATTGCACTTTATTGCTAATGTTGCTCTAAATGTAATTTTATTACGGGCGTTTTTATTTTTGCAGCTTCCATTGTTTTAAAAGTTTTTCTTAGAGAAATGTATTGTATACTGTAAACTATAGCTGCTAGCACAAAACACTTTATTTTTGCTTACTGATCATTTGCAGCCAAACGAACTATGTTGAGGCTTAGTTGTAGATCTTGCTTGGATATAATTGTACACTATAGCCGCAAAACAATTATGAAGGGAAGATGAATCTTTTTATTTTCTGTTTGAATGTTATATTCTTAATCTAATTTTATCTTGTATGTGTACTCTGCTGATTGTAATGATTTTAAGTAATCAACAAATAAATAAATACTACTGCATTGCTTAGCATGTATCAAAAAAATGAACAATTAGAAAAAGAATGTAGTGAACTGAAAAGAGAGTTCACTAACGCTCAGTTTGAAAACAACTCTTAGAAAAAAAGAGTTAAACATGTACCAAACTCCAAAGCCGTTTGGTTTGCCAGGCTGTTCAGATAGCCAGGGTGAGTCATTCATGAAAAATGTGGACATAGAGATGCAGGTTTTACAGGAGGTTTTAATTAATTCTTTTGAAGACGTTCCTCAGTCAGAAATGAATTTGAACCGAGAAAATGTAAATGTACAGGAAAATTAACAAACCAGTCTGTTAGAATTAGCGATTGTTGGTTGCAGTTATAAATCAGACATGTCAGTGAATGATAAACCTGCTATTTTGAAAAAGAGAAATGCAGCAATGTGCTTATGAATCTGTACAACAGACTGTGCAGTGTGTTTTAAACGTGTGGTCAATTCAGAAAGGAGACAGTGTATCTTGTGTGCCAGTTCAGGGGCGGTGTGCTACTTTTAGTAATTGTGGCAAACAAGGAAAGAAGAGTATGCTTTTCGACTTGTGGACTGAAACATTTTCAAATGCTGGAGAATATTTTGCTGGCACTGTAACATACACTGGGGAGATGACAATAAGAAATAATTACTTTTTAATTTTCTCAAATGCAATGGGAAGAAGCAAATGTTATTAAGTGGCACGTACAGACAAAAACTGCAGTTTTGCATGAACAGTTGGTGCAGGTCCCAATAGACAGTCCAGGGGTGGTGCTTGAGGTGCCCGAGACACAGGATTCCCCAGTGAAGTGGCCCAGTGAAGTGGCACATTTTACTGCAAAGCGCAGCTACTGTGTATGCTCAAGGTCCTATACATTCACTAGACAGAACCACCTTTAATTCCATTACATATGAAAAGGCTAAAATCTTGGAGACAGAGGTGGTGGCACACAATTCTGAATTGGTGTGCGTGACTAAGTGCACCTAGGAGAGAAAGACCATACAAAGAGGTGGGCAGAGAATGAAGGGATGCATATCCCCCTAGACTTACTTAGAATTGTGATTCCTATGTGTCAGTATGCACAGCGCAGACCAGTCCCACAGAAGGTAAGGTGCGAGTCGAAGAAAGGAAAATTACCAGAGCAGACAGAGCAAATGGATTGACTTGAGCTTATGCCAATTGATAAAGGGTGCACGTATTCAGCAGTGAGTGGAAAAATAGTCAGGGAGGAGACTGCCCCAGCCCTTCTTACTGTGCAGGTAAAAGGAGAGTTTCACTCCAATACCAAGAATTCAGAGGCCATGGCGTGGGTAGAATTCTCCGATAATTACCCTGAGTCAGCAGAGAAGCGTGCAGACAGGAATGACAATATTTTGCCATCAGACCCAAAACAGAGAAAGGAAAACGTGCGCTTTTTGAAAAGTATTTTTTGCAAAAAGAGTGATGCTTCTTTCTTTTCCAGATCACATTGTGACGTGTTGGTGTACCTGATGTCCCTGTCCTGTGAGTGGGTGCCTTGGTCTGACTGTGCCCCATGTTGGTGTGGGACCCCTCCCCCCCATCAACCCTGGAGTGATCACCGGACGATGCAAGCTGACATCCCGTGGCTGAACAAACCAGATGAACTAACCAAGTGACTGATCATGGACTGATATCCTAAACATGAAGTAAAATGTACACATTTATAATTTTAAATGCAAAAAGGCTGTGTGTCTTTCACACAGAAGAACATTATTTGTTCTGCAAGTACTGGTCAATTTGAAAAGAAAAACAAATTGTGCAGTTGAAAAATATGTTTTTTAGTTTAAAGCCTTTATTTTTTAAGCACCTAATATATAAGTTTGGCTGCTTCATCAGTAGAAGTTCCAGTATTAGCCATTTGTGACATTATGAGCATTACTTAGTTCATATGCTTGATTCTATTTGCATCATTCATTTTGTGTATCCATCAAACATTTTTTCTTGCTGAGTATCCAGATATGCATGAGCTGTTTTACATGCTTTGAAATGATTACATGCTTTTATGATTTCACTGTTTTAATGTGTGTTTCAATTATATTTGTGCTTTCAGTTCAGCTCATGAGTCTATAATGTCACTGTTTTACCATGTGCTTCAATCATAGTTGTGCTTTCAGTTAAGAAGTTCAGTTTTTGATATTTTGATATGTGTGTTATGATAGTCAAAGGTCATGGGGTGGAATGTAGTGCTAGAGGCACTCTTGTGGTCTGACACCCTATGATGTCCTTTGACTACCATTATTTTAATTGACTTTGGTGTATTATTTTATCCTAGCTTGGATGTACAACGTCCTGCATATACCTTGCTTCTGTTAAAGGTTTATTTCTTGTGTAATCTTGTAGTCTTTCAGTGGGAGCTGCCACAGAGTAGGACAGCGTTGCCAAGAATAGAACGTGTGGGATGTGCATTTGAAAGCATGAGGGGGAGAGAGGTGTGGAATGTACTTTTTGGTCTCGAAGTGCAGTGCTGCGAGCAGTGGTGCACAAATGTGCGCTGTGTTGTACATTGGTAGAATTATGAAGTTCTTACTATTGGCTTTGACATGGCCACAAGTCATCCTGTTTTCTGACTCTGCCTGACTTGAGCTTTATCTGCACGCACAGCAATGCTTGCAAGTTGTTTGGGTTAATCACATTCAAGGATTGTTTTTGTGAGAGATTGTTTAATGTACCCTGGAAGGCTTTCGTGAGCTTTGTCAAGGCTGGAACATTGTAGAGGGAACGTGGGAACTCCTTCCTGCCATGGAATGCTTGCTTGGGAGCTGGCCAGTCCTGGTAAGATTCCTCTTGCGCGGGGGAAAGGTTTCTCGAACCTTCTAGTGTGAGTTTTGAGACTATAAAGCTGGTGTTTGTTGACAGTTGAGTTTGGTGCTCACTTAAAGAGTAGACGTACTGCTGTAAGACAAACAAAACTTGAGTCCTGGTTGAGAGTCCAAGCCAACTGTGAATGGGCCTGTGGTAAATAATTTAATTACCGGTACTTAATTTGATGCGGAAAATTAATAAGAATAGCTCAGTAAAATAAGAGGCAGAATCCGTGGTATTAGAGATTCGGAACGGCTTTATTCCTATACAAAGGAACACAATTCGAATTATGGGCCTTCTATTCCATCACCACGAAAGTTCAGGAAGGAAGGGGCCTACATTATTGACAGGTAATCATTTTTATAGAAGAGGCATTACAGTGACACAGATGCAGGAGGCGTAACAGTTGATAACAGAGATAAAGACATACATGCGTAACTAAAATGGGTGTAACTGGGCGTAACTAAAGAACGTCATTAGGTATGATGTCACAAATGGGTGGTTCCATGAAAGAATTTCGCAATGTCAGCAAAAATCCTTGGCAGAGATGCGCGCGCAGCAGCATGACGTGTGATTTGACGTGCAACTAGGGGGAGAATGGGACTTGACATTTAGCTCTACATGTGGAGACAGAAGTCTGGGGTTATGTCAACCTAATCCCAAATCATATCTAATATCCTATGTTTAAAGAACTGTGTTATCCAAAAAGAGAGGTCTCTTAGGATAGAATCTTATTCTATACTGACTATACTGACTGTTAGTGCGTGTACAAGCGTCTAAGTGTCTACACTAGATGCGAGGGGGTAGGAATATTCCATGGTAATAGGGCTTATGAATTACTTGCATGAGGACAGCGAGGCCTGGCCCTTTTGCACGGTAGCTGGAGGAATGTTTACCTAAACTGCTAGACAGGAATGCATCGGATGAGGGGCGGAGGAGATAATCTTGAAGGTGAAATACAGTTTTCTGGCAGGCTACGGGCTGGATCAGGCACCGTTAGCCGCGCAGGGAGTAAGACAAAGTTCATGGTCACAGATGCAGGCTCAGACTGGAGCTTTCAGAGGCAGAAGGCAGGAAAAGGCTTGGTGGCAGAATTCGGGCCTACTCGCCTGAATCTGTAGAAATGTGGAAAGTGAACCACATAAAGTCGGTGGCCTTTCATACTTAGGAATAGAATATCCGGCCCATTCATGGCGGATCTGAAAGAGGACATGTTGACGGCGGACGCACATGTATTTGCGTCTTCATAACTGGAACTGGAGGGAACATACATGTACTCGTGACTTATACATGAAACCGTTGGGGTCCAAGATAGGGGACATAACCGACCATAAAAATCCATATTTCCACATTCCCTCCTTGTCCCCTACTGGCCCTTAGGAGATATCAATCTTCATCAATCCATCGATCTGTTCATATAACATCATTTGTTCTTCTTTCTTCTTCCGGGATCTCGAACGAAAACTTGGATGTGGGATTCACGAGGTGGCACACAGACCACAAATCGCTGGCCCACATTGTAGACATAAGCAGCAACTGAATAGGATGAGAAAGCCAATACCTAGGAAGGAGAGCATTCTCCATCCCCAGGCTGACAACACGCCCCAGAACCAACCGGACCAAGTCCAGGTGCCTGGACTCTGGTGTATCTGGCTTACAATCTTATGAAGGCGGGTTATGGCTTTATATACTGACGGTGAATTTTCTGGTATGAAAATGCAACAACTTGATCCGATGACCCTACAAGCTCCGCCCCTATCGGCCAGGATGACGTCAAGGACAAGACGATTTTGAAGCACAACAATCCGCATAGCAGACTGCTCTTCTGTTAAATTGCCTAAGGCGGAAATAGTTTCGTTCACTACTGCTTCAAGGGTTCTGGTTAATCTACGTATCATCTTACTATTAGTGACTGTACCTATATAGGGGAAGAAACCTTTATTGAAATCTGTGTATTTTTCCCATGCTGTTTCAGTGTAATCGACGATTGGGAGATCTCTCTGCTGTCTATTGTGTACTAAATGAGTATTTCTATGATAATCAGGAGGAGCTAGGAAAACAGGTGGTAGAAGGAATGCTATGTAACAGGTACCATCCCAATCTAAAGGTAGGCGTATATATGCGGTCTGGCCACATATAAAGTAGGAATGACGAGAAGCTCTAAATGTAGACTTGCCTTGATCACTGAATTGTATTACAGTGGTGCATTTACTATGGCCCATGTGTATGGAACCATTCTTTCTTATACATAGTTCCCCTTTTACTGGGAATACTGACATGGCGGACAAGATTGGTGTAGCTTCAGATTCAACGTTCAGGATCATGAGGTTAAGTGTAAAATTACCTAATCCATATACTTCATTTTCTAGATCAGTTCCTGTTCTTTTGGGGAGTCCCTCCTTGTTAGGGTAGCAGACTTTAAGCAAAACTAAGTTCAGGTTTCCCCATACCCAGTTGTCTTGATAAACTGCGGAATTCGAATCTAGGGAATTGATCAAACTAAACCATGCTCCACAGGAGCCATTGTGTGTGAACGGATAGGGAAAGAGGGGCAAAACTCCCTTATAGTTCTGATAGGGAGGGAGTCGGCCACATATCCAACAATTTGTGGCATTGCTGGTTTGATGGGAATGATGTAGCATACTAATGAAAGTGTTATTGCGCAGCGCAAATCTATAGGACAACTCATGCGGGGGTAATTCACTAAAAGAATGTTCAGCAGTAACATTGTAAACATGTTTAGAAATAGGATAATATATGTGCAACAATATACTTGCAGTGATTATTAAAAGACTTAAGAAAAACAAAATTAATAACGTCACTGTGCAATGACTACGCAGTGATTTACAGTACGCATGCTTTTTCAACTGCATCTTTCGGTTTCTTTCTCTATTCAGGTCTAGGGGATACATGTCAGAGACAAATTCGACCGATTCACCTTGGAGAGGACTTAAACAATCAAATTGTCTGACTTTTTAGACCGTAATTTTAGTTTGTATAGTTCCTTATCGCTTTGTTCAACCAAAGGGAGCTTTGAGTCAATCGGTGAAGACACGCGAGGTGTAACGTTTACATCAGACGGTAGTCCATGAAATTTCTTGATATGACTTGAATGTAACCATCCTTTGCGACCCTCGATCTTCACGGCTGTCCTCGTGGTGAGTAGTACAAGTTGAGGCGATTTCCACCTAGGATCCAGCTGAGTCTTCCGGTCAAAATTACGCACTAACACCAGGTCCCCGGGAACTACGTCATGGGGTTTCACCTCGGTGTTGTCGGGAAAGGCTGCAGCTACCTGTGAACGACAAGATTGTAGTGCAGACATCAAGGAAGCCAGGTAATCTGTCAGCATATTACAGTCAACATCAGTTATTTTGCGTGGTATAGGCGTCCCCCACATATTTGGTGGTCTGCCAAAGATCACCTCATAAGGGGATAGCCCTGTTCGAGAGTGCGCTACCATTCTCATGTAAAAGAGTGCAACTGGTAAGGCTATTACCCAATCGACACCTTTCTCTCTACATATTTTGGACAATCTAATTTTCAGAGTTTGATTATGTCGTTCCACGAGACCTGCTGCCTCGGGGTGTCGGACACAGTGAAATCTCCATTGATAGCCTAACAAAAGTGAAACGTGTTTCATTAGTTCGGATGAGAACGGCTGGCCGTTATCTGAGTAGACAACACGTGGTAAACCGTACCGTGGGAAGAATTCTCGAACCAACTGTTTGGCAGTAGTCGGGGCAGTGTAATCTGAAACCGGGTATGCTTCTGTCCAACGGGAAAGAGCACAGACAACTACGAGAACATATTTGAATCCTCGACATCGTTCCATCTGGATATAATCCATCTGGAGGACTTCAAAAGGGTGATCAGGAGGCTGAAATCCACCCTGTTCTACGGAAATGCTTTTACCTGGGTTAAACTGACAACAGATCATACAGGTACGAACTTTTTGTTTAGCTGCTGCTCGTAAATGTTTGTTGAACCAAATGTGTTGAATGCGGTCTAGCATAGCTTTTTCTCCTAGGTGCGCTGGACTATGTATTGTATTAATGATAACTTGAACCATAGAGTCAGGAAGGAACCACACAGATTTTTCCTTCGTCATCCATCCTTGATCCGTTTGGATCCCTCCTAACTCAGTCCATTTCTTTATTTCATCTGGTGTAGCATGTGTCTGTATGTCAATTACGTCAAGAGCGGGATCCTTAACCATCATGCAATGTGTTGGTGTCGGAACTATTGTCTTTGTCATGTCAGATGTGTGAGTTTGAGCAGTCTGTTTAGCTGTTCTGTCAGCTAGATCATTGCCTTGGGAAATGATATCAGTAACTTTCGTATGAGCTTTACATTTCATAATTGATATTGCAGTGGGTAGATGTATTGCATCTAATAAGGCATGAATGAGGGGTCCGTGCTGAATGTGGGCACCGTGAGAAGTTAAATAACCTCTCTCTCGCCACAGCACGCCGAAGTCATGTACAACTCCGAATGCATAACGTGAATCAGTGTATATGTTGACTTTCTTATTTGTGGCTTGAATACAGGCTTGTGTCAGAGCGATGAGCTCTGCTGCTTGAGCTGACAAGGTATTTATGCAATATGTTTCAATGACTTCAGTGTCTGTTGTAACTGCATACGCGGCCACTAGCTCTCCTGTACTTGTTCTCATACATGAACCATCTACATACAACGTCAGGTCTGGATCTGACAATGGGACGTCTGTCAAGTCTTGTCTGGGTTTCGTCGTGATAGTAATAACTTCAATACAATCATGTGCTAGTGGGTCTGTTCCGTTTACTGGCAAAAGTGTGGCAGGATTCAATGTACTACAACGTCTGATTTCTATGTGTGGCTGAAACAATGTCAATTCGTAACCGGTAAGTCTTGCTATAGTCAAGTGTTGTGTTTGCGTTCGGTTCACAAGAACCTCTACTGCGTGTGGTACTTGTACTGTCAATGGATGTCCTAACACTATGGCATCGCTTTGTCTGATTGCTAAAGCTGTCGCTGCCACTGATTTCAGGCACGCAGGCAGAGCCTGAGCTACGGGATCTAATGTACTAGAAAAATAAGCACATGGTTTGTGTGATCCTGCTTGTTCCTGTGTGAGTACTGACAAAGCAGTACCTTCGCGTTCTGTAACAAAGAGCGTGAAATGTTTATTGTAACATGGTGTTGCTAAAACAGGTGCTTGACATAAAGCTTTCTTTAGGCTTTCAAAAGCTTGTGTATGTTCCTGAGTCCAAGGGAGGACAGTCGATGTGGCCGCCTCCTGTGTTGTCAACTGAATGAGTGGTTTTGCTAGAAATGCATACTGGGGGATCCACTGCCTACAATATGAAGTGAGGCCTATAAAAGCCCGTACCTCTTTTTGTGTCTTGGGTATTGGCATGTTAGCAATTAACTGGATGCGATCTGACGTAAGCTGCCTTCCCTCCTTGGACAGCGAGTGCCCAAGGTAAACAACTCGCTGGACACAGAATTGCAGCTTAGAAGGGGACACCTTGTGCCCCTTTTCGGCCAAAAATTGTAAAACCGTCAGTGAAGCTTTTTCACATTCAGTTTCGCTTCTAGCGGTGATCAGCAGATCATCGACATATTGAAGCAGGGCAGTGTTGACTGGCATGTGGATACTGTCAAGTTCTCGTTTCAGTGCTTGGCTATAGATGCTGGGGCTTTCTGTGAATCCTTGAGGTGCGCGTGTGAATTTAAAGCTTCGTCCATTTAAACTAAATCCGAACAAGTATTGGCTTTCCGGATCTATTGGGACGCTGAAAAAGGCATTCTTAAGATCAATTACAGTAAAGAATGTTGCTTCGGAATCAATGGCTGTCAGTAATGAAGAAATGTCTGGGACTACGGGGTATTGTGGTACAATACATTTATTCAATTCGCGCAGATCAATAACCAATCGATATACTGGCGGGGCTTTTGGATCAGTTCGTTTAAGAATCGGAATTATCGGGGAATTACATACATTGGAGTCGGTTTCCACAACCACTCCTTGGGTAATAAGCTCGTCAATGATTTGCAGTAAAGCCACTACAGCATCTGGGGGTAACTTGTATTGTCGCATTCGTGGTAGTACCACTCCTGTCTTTAGTGTGACTCGATATGGTGTAATGTTCATGCAACCAACATCTGTAGGGCCTTGTGCCCATAAATGTGTGGGTAAAGTCTGCAGTCGGTGATCCATGTCTCGGGACACATAGTGCCCTTTGAAATCACGTAAAAACAATCTTACTCCTTCCGGAGAACAACATATTATAGCTCCTAGAGCTTTCAGTGTTTTTATACCTAACAGGTTTTCTGGACATGATTTAGTAAGCAATAAATCTGTAGTTCGTGTCAAGGGACCAATCGTAAGTGGAAGAGGCTGTGATACTTCGTTAATGATGGGTTTTCCTGAAAAACCAAGGGAAATATTCTGTGAGCCTGAGAGGGGTGCCCCTGGAACTTCACTACGTTTTATGGTTGTTCGGCTTGCCCCTGTATCAAGTAAAAATTTTCTATCTTGGCCTAATAGTTCACTGTGTACATAAGGTCCTTCTTGATCTACATGGACCTCGATAAGGGGTAAACCAACTTCCCTCTCTAGGCTGTTTCATGAGTATCGTTGATAATCAGGGTAGTCATACTGTGCGGTCTGGTACATCTGTCGTGTCGTTGTTGGTGTGGCAGCAATAGGCTGCGGTGGTGGAGCTGGCATAGACTGTTGTGGAGCTGGCATGGACTGTGCATGCTGCGGGGCTCCTTGTTGGTTCTGATCCTGTCTAAGTGGCCGTGGTCTTTCTTTTGTATTACCTATGGCGATATTATGTTTTAAAACTGGACAATCGTGTACATAATGACCTGGCTGTTTACAATAGTTGCATGTCCCTTTTACAGAACCTGCTGAAACACTGGACTGTGTCATACCCTTTTTATGACCGTCAGCTGGAACTGTCTGGGAAACTAGCATTTTCATTTTCGTGTCTTTCATGCGTCTTTGTTCATGTTCTTGTTCCTCTCTAATTCTATTGTGATGGTACTGTAGCATTTGTAACATTTGTGACGGGGTGTTACCTTGCCAGGTACTCTCGAATTTCAATACTCTATTCTTAACTTGGGGCAAGGAATTTTCAACTAATTTTGTCACAAACAGATGTGGATACGATTCGCTACTTGCTTTTATTCCACTATTTATACCAAAACATTTTTCGAATCGGGCATAGAAATCACTAGTGTCTTCATCTTGCTTTTGTTTACAGGCTGAGATTGCACCCCAGTCTTCCTTTTTCGTAGTTAATAAACGTGGCAGTACCTGTACTAATAAACCTGGTAGTATTTTGGTCTTTTCCCCAAGCCCTAAACCTGGACCTCGAGCTGTTTCTTCGTTTTCTAATGCTGTCCAATCTATCTTTTGGTCTCCCACCTCCCAATCCTTTTCTTTGAGTTTTTCGTAAATGCCCGCAGGCATTAATACCTTTAATATTTTCATAATGTCGGGATAGGTATACTCTCCCATGAGCAACATGTCTTTAATTTCACGGTGGAAACCCGCTGGGTCTTTGTCATGACTGGGTACCACTTTCTTCATTTCTAATAGTTCCATTTTAGATATGGGTGTGTATACAAACACACGTTTAAACTGATTGTCATCACCTTTTATCGGGTGTACTTCGCGTAAGGGATTCTGTCTATCCATATAATACGTCGTTCTTTCCTTGATGGGCAGTGAGACATGTTCGGGGCATACAAAAAGAATGTACTGCTTTCTGGATTCTAGTATTTCTCTAATTAACTCAGTACCTGAACCTCTCCATTTATTCGTGAGTAATTCAGTCAATATATCAGGTAAGGGACTAGGATCGGAGTGTTGGCTTTTATATAATATAAGGAGTTGTTGAATCATGTAGATACCAGCTAAACGCTGTTCATCTGGGGTGAGGTTCAAAAACGTGTGCGCTAGTGTATCATCACTATATTTTCCGGGACTGTCAACCCAGTGAACGGCTGACCTGGCTAATTCTTGTTCGTCCATAGAATCGAGTATATGATAACCCCTTCGTTCTCGGAGTAATTTGTCAGCGGCTTGGAACGAATGTTCGGGGGACCTTATATTTATTATAGGGGTTTGGAAATTTCTGTTATTATCTGGACGTATCAGACGTATCGGATCAGTAAAGCCTCTAGTATTATTACAAGATCTTCCTCTACCTACATAGGCCATGGTTTCTAACTGTCCTGTGGGCAGTTCTAATTCTTCCTCCTCCTCGTTTTGTTCAGGCTGGTCTACCGCCAATCTTTCTTCATGTATTCGTTCTACTTCTTTGCGGATCTTTCGGCACATAGCTACTATACTTAATAATCTATCATGTCTCCCCTCTGATATATTCCGACTCCATGTGGTAAGAATTCGCATTTCTTCCGGGTTTACCCCTGGTCTGTCTTTATTTCTGATCACACAATTTATGAGGAAACGTAACAGTTCCCCCTGTATCTCCACTTTCTGGTACTCCATGGCTCTATTAATACTTTCAGAATCTCGCCCTGACTGGACAAAGTGATATATATTTTCTAAATGTGTAGTCATTCCTGGTAGCCTCCCTAAATATATTGCAGCTCGTCGGATACGTAATGATGCCAGCAGCATTTCGTCCTCTTTGCCGGGCACAGGGTCATATCTACAATCTACTAGAAGTTCCTTAAGCATGTCGGGAGTTACTAGTTTGGGCGTACGTTGGTGGGCTAATTCTTGAAAGGAAAGTTTATTTACTCTGGCTGGCGTGGAAAAAATGTTTGTTGTACCTCCTGTAGCACCGCCTGGGGTGCTGGATGGGAAAGGATTCGTTGAACGTGATATAGCAACCATAGGTGTGGGTACAGCTGTATAAACAGATGTGCTTGCCGGAACTTGTGTCGGAGTTTGTTGTTGCGGAGGTACAGACGGAGGGTCTTGGCGTTGAACCCCCTCGGCAGGCGGTCTATGTGGTGCAGTATTAGCATACTCGGGAGCTGCGTCGTCTAAATAAGAGGAAAGGAAAACATCTTCTGCGGTTCTGGGATGCCCTTTGGGATGTGCTTTTATCGGGAACAATGGAGGTGGCAAGTCTTTTGGTATCTCCAGAGTAGCCTTAGGTAACCCTTCGGCCAGAAGAGGATACATACCATTCATAAGGGCATTTCTTTGTCTGTCTACTTGTTCTGATTTTGCTCGGGTACCCTCTTCAATTAATAGATTTTCTCGGACTTTATTTGAATTCTCCTTACTTTTCTCTTCCTGTCTGAGTGCTTTTTCTGTACGTCTATATGATTCTTTACGCCATAATTCAATGGCATCTTTCTGTGATTGTCTAGCTTTCTTTTTCCATAATTCTTCCTCTACTTTCATGATGCAATCTGCATCCCAGGTCCCAGCTGCGGGCCACCTCTGACTTTCTGGTAATTCCTTGGTGTAGTCTACCCATAAATCAAGAAATAATATGGCGTCTAGGCCATGTTTATGATACATGAAGTACCCTGGAGTATCCCTAGGAGGAATGGGAACAGCTTCTTCGAGTACCCCTTTTCTAGTTTTGATCTGTCTTAATTTCGAAAAGAGCGGCATATTGAGAACTGATCTGAGACCTAATTTTGAACACGTTTAATACAACAAAACACAATAATGAACAGTCATTCACACCACAATATGCAGAACGTATTTAAAACATTTAACATTTAATATTTAATGAACAACAATGATGGCCATTTAGGGAACTAGTCACTAAGCATAATACTCGGCACTAACTAGGTAATTCTGAATTATATACTAGACATACTAGATATACTGCTAAACAGTACAGATACACTGCTGAAACAGTGCAGACCGGATTTGTGTACCCAAACCCGTCTTGACCGGCACAACCTATGTGCACGTCAGAACGCCTCCCCGGCAATGGTACTCACCGGGTAGCTCGGAACGGAAGGCCTCGGAACTGAACTGAACTGGACTTGGACCGGACTGGACTCGACTCGAAACTTCGGAACTTCGGAACCTGGTGGGCCTCTGTATACCTCGGATCTTGCTCTCTCAGCTAGGCTCTGGTCGGGATACTTCGCACTTCTCACCGCCTCGTCTGGGTGTTGATCGCAGCCTCAGTTACCCCCGCTCGGCAGGAGGGAGATACAGGAAATCCTGTGGGTACGCGTTGTTGTCCGTCCAGCTGTGGCAGGAGACCGGGCCTGCAACGCACCTCCGGCGCGTGAGATGAGAAAGTGTCCCTGTTCGGGCGCCATATATGTGGTAAATAATTTAATTACCGGTACTTAATTTGATGCGGAAAATTAATAAGAATAGCTCAGTAAAATAAGAGGCAGAATCCGTGGTATTAGAGATTCGGAACGGCTTTATTCCTATACAAAGGAACACAATTCGAATTATGGGCCTTCTATTCCATCACCACGAAAGTTCAGGAAGGAAGGGGCCTACATTATTGACAGGTAATCATTTTTATAGAAGAGGCATTACAGTGACACAGATGCAGGAGGCGTAACAGTTGATAACAGAGATAAAGACATACATGCGTAACTAAAATGGGTGTAACTGGGCGTAACTAAAGAACGTCATTAGGTATGATGTCACAAATGGGTGGTTCCATGAAAGAATTTCGCAATGTCAGCAAAAATCCTTGGCAGAGATGCGCGCGCAGCAGCATGACGTGTGATTTGACGTGCAACTAGGGGGAGAATGGGACTTGACATTTAGCTCTACATGTGGAGACAGAAGTCTGGGGTTATGTCAACCTAATCCCAAATCATATCTAATATCCTATGTTTAAAGAACTGTGTTATCCAAAAAGAGAGGTCTCTTAGGATAGAATCTTATTCTATACTGACTATACTGACTGTTAGTGCGTGTACAAGCGTCTAAGTGTCTACACTAGATGCGAGGGGGTAGGAATATTCCATGGTAACAGGGCTTATGAATTACTTGCATGAGGACAGCGAGGCCTGGCCCTTTTGCACGGTAGCTGGAGGAATGTTTACCTAAACTGCTAGACAGGAATGCATCGGATGAGGGGCGGAGGAGATAATCTTGAAGGTGAAATACAGTTTTCTGGCAGGCTACGGGCTGGATCAGGCACCGTTAGCCGCGCAGGGAGTAAGACAAAGTTCATGGTCACAGATGCAGGCTCAGACTGGAGCTTTCAGAGGCAGAAGGCAGGAAAAGGCTTGGTGGCAGAATTCGGGCCTACTCGCCTGAATCTGTAGAAATGTGGAAAGTGAACCACATAAAGTCGGTGGCCTTTCATACTTAGGAATAGAATATCCGGCCCATTCATGGCGGATCTGAAAGAGGACATGTTGACGGCGGACGCACATGTATTTGCATCTTCATAACTGGAACTGGAGGGAACATACATGTACTCGTGACTTATACATGAAACCGTTGGGGTCCAAGATAGGGGACATAACCGACCATAAAAATCCATATTTCCACAGGCCCCCCAGCGAGAATTGGCAAGGATGTCGAGTGAACGATCAGGTGAGGTGATTTGTTTCTGACTAGTGCCATTGTGATGCGTGGTTCCAGTGGCTGTGGTCATTTGAGGTGTTTGAGCTTTGATTATTGCCATTGTGATGTGTGGCCAGTGGCTTTGATCATTTGAGGTGTTTTCTTTGTGACATGTGACTGAGTGAGGTGCACATCCAAAGTGATCATTTGATGCATCTAGTGTTGCATTTACCAAGTGTGTTATTATTGCTTGCATTTAAACATATATATATATATATATATATATATATACATACACACACACACATATATATATATATATATATATATATATATACATACACACACACATATAATTGCGGTTCTTTCTTCCAAGCGTAAATTCAGAGAGAGAAGAGACAGCACACCAGGAAACGGCACAAAAGAACTTTATTTGTGCACTAGCTTAATTCAGGATGACGCGTTTTGGTGTGCTGTCTCTTCTCTCTCTGAATTTACGCTTGGAAGAAAGAACCGCAATTATTTAAGAGTGGTTACTGCTACCACTGACGGCACCAGCGTCGCAGGCATGGGGATTGCTCCAGCAGTGAACCAATGAAAAATATATATATATATATATATATATATATATATATATATATATATATATATATATATATATATATATATATATATTTCAATGTTCTGCATTTGGCATCTGGGAAAGCCTTTCTGTTAAAGAGCATTGTGTAAAATGAAACCCCAAGCCTTATTCTAAAAAGAGAGTCTTTGTATTTTGTAAAATAAAACCCTTTTCTAAAGGTGTTCGTTGTGTTTCATGTCTCCTGCTTTGTCGAGTGTTGAGGCACTGTGTGGGAGATTCTGAATTATCTGAAAGGCGAAGCAAGACAGAGGTCTACAGGACTCTGCTCTTTCGCCGTTAGCTTTTATTTTTTACTTTATGGGACTGAATAACACTATTGAGTCATTTGTCCACATGTTGTATAATTATGTTGATATTATACAGTCAATATTGAGTCTGCCTTCTAGAGACACTGAAAAAGTTGAGTCGCTGACACTTTGTAACAAGGACATTGACAAGTCAATTAACTCTAATAAATAAGAGCTAAAAACTAGGAAAACTGAGATACTGGTCACCGAGGAATCCTAGACTGTAGCTGATATATTGTAACTGCTGTCCTATTCCTGCCTTGACAGTTATGAATCATTCTGACCACTGCCTCATTCCCGCCTTGACAGTTAAGAATCGGTCTTTGAAGGAACAAGCCTAGCAGCATTAGATGTTGGCTGCTATCTGTAGCTTCACATACGAGGGTTACCCACATCTCTCCACATACAAGGGTTACTTATGAAGCAATGCAGCACAAGGCCTGGTTATGTCCAGCTGCATTCTGAAAAAGGGATTATATCTTACTCTTACTCAAAAACTACTAGTCTGCCCATGGGATGTAAACATTCAGCAGCATGTATTCTAACCATGGGGTACTGTTGGGAACAAACCAGCCTAGCTATTTGTGCATTACAATGACTTCTAATCCCAGAGAGGAAATCTAGAAAGCTCTACAAATTAGAAGCCCGCTCGTATGTTACCAGAAGATGGATGATGTCTGTTCAAGCTTTTCTGTCAATGGCATACAGGACTAACACGATTTTGTATGGAGGTAGAGTGTTTTCTACCTGATGTCAAAACCTATGAAATCTCTTCCCTTCCAACGTTCCTCCATTAAAGACAAAATATGTGTCAGGGAGGATCTCAAAACTCCCAAAGAAACAGTTGGGTTGTGCTGTTGCAGATACAGGCCACTGCCAAAAGGCCATCTTTCGTGATGGCACAATGACAAATGCTCTTTAACATAACACAACACTAAACACTAGTCTTGCAAATCCTCAATTGTCCTAGGAACATATGATAGAAGCCACACATCTACCAGGCATGCCGAAGATCAATAGGATACAGGAGTAACACAATAGCAAACAATATGTACAGGATATTGGAAAGATGCTTCTTCCAAAATCTATGGTAGCACCTTATGCTCTCAAAGTCCTTGCAGGGGGCGGTCACTATTTTCTTCTGCGTAAATAATGACACAGCGGTCACTTCTTGTATTGGGTAACAGCAGAAGGCGTCAAAAAGGCATCAAAAACCTCAATACAGATAAGGGTGGTGGAGCAGGTGTGTGTGAAAAAAGAAAAATGTTGGACGTCCAACTCATATAATCTCCCCCATCTCATCAATTAGTTGGGCAATACCCAAACTTCAGCCTTACACCTGCTCATTTAATTCACTAGTGCTTCCCCCAGTTATCAAGATAAGCAAAGGAATTGTAAGCTACATTGCAGAGAGTGAAAGTATTTGGTGAGTTTCCATTACTGCTAATTCATTTTGGGTATTTCAATCTCACTCGCTTGTTCAAACCAAGCAGTTATACAAAGTGAACTAGATTATTATTAATTTGCAAAGGTGCTTCCTATTACCAAAAAATGTGATCCAATTCGTTCTCCATACCAGTCTTTGTCAGACTTTTCTACCGCAAGTTTGGGAGAAACGTACCCCAAGACTGCTCATGGGAAACTGGATATTTTCTCTGCAATCTGTGAGGTACAAAGCAGCCACTTTTCTTAGCTTTTAATCTGCTCATAATTACTAAGCTATACAAATTAAAGGCGAGCCTGAACCCACTCTCCCTGGAGCAGGACTCTACCCCTTGTATAAAAAGCTATAGGTAGGGCTACTCTGAGTGGTGGACCTTAGCTCTAGAGGGCTTCACTATCACGCTATAGTGGTCTAATGTTACCCAGGTGATCCCAACAGGTGACCAATCCCTATGCCATTCATGTGTAAGGGTTTGATAAACCCTAGTGGGCTTCACTTATTTGTGGTCCAACATCTGATCACCATTACCATTCTGATATTTGCAGACAGATTTGATACTTCAAACTCATCCCTCATTTTTTCAGGCCTCCTCTTCGCAAGCAGAGGGTAGACATGATACAACCCAGGGTGCTGTCTAGAGAAGGCCTTGGAAGGGGCTTTTGGTTCCCTGTCACTTTCATGGTCAGCCTTAAAGATAACACCCTACTCCTGCAAACTTGGGGGTGATGTGGTGGGTCAGGAAGAGGTGCTGGGAAGTCCAACTGTACTTCTGAGAGCTCCAAGGTGTTTGGTTAAAATAAATCCTACTTCACATGCATGGATCCCAAAGTCTACAAACCATTGCTGATAGCAAGTACAATGTGCTAGGCTCGGTCCTTCTGTACAAAAGTGGGTCTGGAGGCTTAGTGGACAAAGCCAGGACTGGCGATTTAGTGGACTAGTGTGCCCACTGAAGGGGCCAGTGTTCAACCTCAGGGTCACAGGTTCTAATCCCAGCGGGTCCACTCAGCCTTTCATCCTTCCGAGGTCGATAAAATGAGTACCATTGAGTTGGGTAACAATAATCATCTGTTATTCAGCACCAAGCTACCCTTGGTTGAACGTGCGCTTTGTAAATCCAAGTTATGTTACATTAAAACCTATGCATTATATTTAAATCACATTTTCCCTTTCCGACATATGAACCTATCTACCAACCCAGTCCATTCCTGAATTGTGCTACTGTCACAATTCTGGAATTGCTAAGATACTGCGCTCGCTCCTATGCCTATACCATTACCTTCAACAGTTGACAGGGTGTTTGTCCAAAATTGTTTATCATGCCTTCCAAAGCTTTCCTTTCTTTTTCATCTGCTATGGCATCAAGATCAACAGCCCCTGCAGAGAATGAAGGAACAGAGGTAAGAAAATGTCAACACAAATATTACATTTTCTATGTATATTGTCTGAATAAACAGGGACTGGTGCAAGCATAATTAAAGATCATCTTCACCCTGGTTTGGCTTTCTAGCACTGTGAGGGGAAAAGCCTGCTAAGGAGGAGCTTAGCTTGCGATTTAAAAAGGACCCAAAACTACTTTAAGTTTTGTAACTGCATTATGCATTTTTACCTTTTACATTCCTAGTGGCAATAGGAGTGGACCCTTCCCAACTTCTATTATTCTTCAGCCTCTCGACTGATTCACAAACAAAATATGTTCTTCATTGGTGGGGAGGTTTATGATGTGTCATCAAACTAACACACAGCAAACCCCCAAATTCAAACATGTGCATGCAACTGTCACTTGTAGAAGTCAAGCTCAAACATTTACATCCACAAAGAAAAAACTCTCAACAGTGCCGATCTGTATATCTTGTGGAGTTTTAGAATACATTGTCCTAACATTGAGGAGACAGACCCTGCCCAGCCCATTCCACTCTCAATTAGCAAAGAGGAAGGGAAGGGAGAGAGAGTAGAATGTCCTCAAAAAATGAAAATGTTAATAAGGTGTTATTTTACATACATTGCAGGCTGAGGTAAGGGTGTCTTCAAACTTGTTGGGCTCCAAAAAACCCTCTAAGGCCCTTTTAATAAGCAAAGCTTTAAAAACAATTACTTGAATGAATTTTCTATATTATGGAAAATTGATAACTCATTTGTGATTGAATTGTGTTCTATCCTTCCCAAACTGTAAACAACAAATACATGAGGTTATCTTGAACAATGTAACTGGTAAAAACAAAAAAGGTTTGGTCAACAAAAGGTTCAATAAGTCTATAAGACCGGTACATGGTTTTAACAATATACCAATTTGTGATTAGGGTTCTTTAAGACAAATTTAATTATAACAAAGTATTTACATTAAGGGGACCTTTCTCAGACCACTGCCCTGCAAGTACTGACTGACTTGTCAATTGTTTCTTATAATGTGTGGCTGAGCTTTTAATTAAGGAGACACATTTATTGATTCCAATTAATTATGTTCCAATTTGTGTTTACCGCTAAATAATTATTTTGGAAATGTTGTTCTTCTGATCCTGCAGCAGTGTTCCTATGGCACCATGAGGATAATCTCTACTTATGAAGGTGAACTTATGTTACAGTGAGAGGAAAGAGTAAAACTTTGTCAACACAATATCAACCGTGCCAGTACCTTCATAACTACAGTAATAGAACACATTAAGAGCTTCCACTGCAGCCGGCCCTCTCTGCTTGTAGCCGAAAATCAGATCAATCCAATCATGCAGGTGAGCAGAGACATAGTCAGACTCCTGGAGAGAAGGGAACAGGACGTTAGAAAACCACTGATGGTGTGTATTTTTTAATTACTTGGAGTTCGAGGCATGTATCTGGTGCAAAAATTGCTTAGTTAAGTGTTAATGAATAAAGTCTTATTCATCACTGATTTGCCACAATAAGACAGTATGGTATGGTATGCAGAGAGTGGCCTCAAATTTAGATTGTCAAAAACTATATTTATGTAAACTCTATAAAAACGCTAATATAAAATATAACATCAAAGTAACACAAGCAGACAAGTTGATAGTGACACCAGTGTTGTGTTTTTCGTTCACCAGTGCAAAACAAAATTGGAGTCAAAAAGATTCATGTAATTTTTTCAGAAGGCTGTTATGCTTCCAATTGCGGTATTTCAATGTACACCAGAACTTTGTTAGAAAATGGAGATATATGTTTAACTTTGGAAATGTGTGCACATTATACCAATAGCCTTGTTAGTAATGTCATTTATATAAATGTATGTATACGTGTGTGTGTGTGTGCTTGTGTGTGTATTCACTGGGGAAAAAACACAGTTAATGATGAGTTCTGGTTCAACAAACAAAAAAAATGTAAGGCTAATTAAATTTGCTGTTATGGTATGCAATTTACAACATAACTAACACCAACTTGTCTAGGTCGGGAGGCCAACACTGGGGCATTCCCCTAGACTAGACTAGCCATGCTGTGTCAGTGTACACAAACATCGTCCAGGATACAGCGGGAGACATTTAGTCGATCTCCGTGACTTTCCAGGTCTTCGAGGAGGCATTAGGCCTTCGTGTGGTTTGGGGTAAGTCATACTTCTTCCCGTTCTGGCGAGACATGCCTCCTCGGGCAATATGCCTGGGTGGCTAGCTTCGGTATTAAGTTAGTCAAGTTATACTACTCGCAGCAGGACTTGTTTGAAGGCAACGTAAAATGGTCATTTACAACCCTCAAATCCCTAACGCAATTCTGGCAGCACCTACCCTCGCAGGCAAAACACTCTTTAAAAAATTATCGTCCTTCCCCATCTCTTCTATTATTTCGTAAACATGCCGGTGTGCCTCCATCGTACGTTTTTCCGGGACCTAGACCAGATACTGGGAGACCTGCTCTGCGACGGTAAACAGCAGTGAGTAGCCCTAACTAAGCTCCAGCTGCCGGTCAGAGAGGGCGGGCTGGGTGCTCTATCTTTTGAGTCCTATTAGTAGCACAGTTCCAGTGGGTATCCTGGTGGTTAGCAACATGGTCATGGACATACTCAGACTCTCCCAGCTAGTCATGGACTTCACACATACTGGACCTCATATTCACCACCAGTAACAAAGTCAGATACAGCCACGCCAGCGAAGCTACCTGGTCCGACCACTTAATAGTACACTTCTACATCTCCACCATGACCAGCCCTCCTAACAACCCCTCCAGCACCACCTACATGACCTGGAGTAAGGTATCAGAGGACCTCTGGACTCACACCCTCAACTCATCGCTGCCGCACTCCTCCCCAAACCCTGATGCAGCCATCAAAAACTTCAACACCTGGATTATCAACTGCGCAGACATAGTCACACCCCTCATAACTCCCAAACATAACATGCCCCCCACCACACCGCCTGGTTCAAAGACAAACTCCTAATCTCAAAATGCAACTGCAAACAATTGGAAAGGATCTGGCGCACCAGCAAGACTCCCTCAACTGGGAAAAAGTCAAACTGGCTTTAAACAACTACCACACTCAACTAAAGAACCCAAAGAAAAAACACCATCACCTCCTCCTGGGACCTCTGCAACTCCCTCGCAGAGTTCTTCCACAACAAAATCGCAACTATAAAAGAACACTTTGACCCCAACCAACCCTAGACAGCAGCAACACTCTACCCTCCAAAAAGGACCACAACCCAGCAACAATAATTACATGGGACACCACCACCATATACTAAGGAGCACCCAGGGACCCCTGCCCCCACCACATATTCAACAAGGGAATCAACCCTATCAACCAAGAGCTCATCACCATCCTCAACCCCCCCATCTCCTTCGCATACTTTCCAGCAGCCTGGAAGCACGCAGAGGTCAAACCTCTCCTAAAAAAACCTCTGCAGACCGGAAAGATCTAAAACACTGTCCTATTTCCCTACTCCCCTTTCCAGCCAAAGTCCTGGAAAAAGCTATAAACAACCAACTTTCCAACCATCTGAAAACCAGCAAACTCCTTGACCCCTCCCAGTCAGGATTCCGCGCTAACCGCAACACGGAATCAGCCCTTATCGCAGCCACTGACAACATCAGAGCCCTCATGGACAAGGGAAAGAACGCTGCCCTTATCCTCGTCAACCTCTTCGTAGCATTTGATGTGTCCCACTACACCCTCCTACACAGCCTCTACCAGATTTGTATCCAAAAGAAAGCCCTCAAATGGATGGCTTTCTTCCTCACAGGAAGAACCCAGAGCATCCACCTCCCACCATACTCCTCTGCACCCAAAGACATCGTCTGCGGTCCTCCAAGGATTATCTTTCAGCCCCACTCTCTTCAACAACTGCATGGCCCCGCTAGCACCCTGGTCAGATTACACAACATGAACATTATACCCTATGTGGATGACACTCAACTAACCTGTCCCTATCCTCAGACCTCACCAACACCTAAGCCAACTTTTATAGATTCATGACCAGCGTCGACAGCTGGATGCAGAGCAAGTGCCTCAAGCTCAACACCGACAAAACCGAGGTACTCCTCTTCGGAAGCACCACTTGCCCCTGGAAGGACACCCAGTGGCCAACCAAACTCGTCCTCCCCCCACACCCACTGAACACGTTAAAAACCTAGGCATCATACTCAACAGCGAGCTCCCAATGAGAAAACTGATAAACACAGTCTCTTCGACATGCTTCCATATCCTCCCCATGCTCCCCACTGACACCAGAAGAAACCATCATCCAAGCCCTTGTCACCAGCCGCCTGGACTACGGCGACACCCTACACATAGGGATTACCACCTAAATACTAAACAGGCTCCAGACCATAGTGAATGCAGCAGCAAGGCTCTTCTGTAACCTACAGAGATGAAGCCACATAATACCGTACCTCAAAGCACTGCATTGGCTCCCCGTTAACAGACGTGTCAGTTGATACTACTCCCCCACACCTATAAAGCCTTACACAACACTGGCCCAGTGTACTCCAACCACAGAGTAAACTTCCACCAACTCCCGCCTACCCCAGACAATTACACTCCTAGGCCCTCTACATTGTGCACACTCCTTGCATCCTAAGAAGCAGAAACTCCCAATTGGCCTTAAAACACTGGAACGACCTCCCTCTGAAACACCATACAGCCTCTACCTGTTATAAGTTCAGGTAGAAGCTGAAAACTTGGCTATTCAGCAGAATGCCTGGAGTAGTGGCACCGCCCCATCAACCCCCCCTCGCCCCCCCCTCAAATTATTAGTGGGAAGAATGTATATTAGAATAGCCCTTCCCTTAGATATTCTTTGGCAGCTGCTGTACCCTACAATAAAAGTACACTGCTCCTGGTCCCTACATCCATGGGTGGCCAGGAAGTGCCTCACCAGAATCAGTCAACTGACAAGACAGGTGCAACACTGTTACCACGCTATCCCCCCTTCAAGGACTGTCCTTCGGACCCTTCATAGCCAACCATTTGAGTGCATGGCATAACTGCTCCCTGGGAACTCACTGCTGAAGCATCAGAAGGTTGAAACCAGTCGGTGATACATATGTTCAGAGGGAACCTTACCTGGTAGTTTAAGCTGAACTGTTCCTATTGGGCAGGACCAAAGCTGTTTGCATATGGCTGGTTTCTGTCTAAAGCGGGATAGTATGTGAAAAAATATGGACCTAAATGGAGCCTGAACAATTACTAATGGCTAAGATGTTTGCAAGCATTCAACTCATCATCTTTCTATTTTCTTTAGTGCGATGACCTAAGCGTGACAAGTGTGCCTGTATGTGTGTCTCATGCTCACTGTGCCACAGAACTCAAGCTCATCCCCACTGATGAGAAATAAGGAATCGGTATAGGGATGCTTGTGTTTTTCTTCAGAGAGGACCTGGTCTGGCAGCTAGGCTTGCTGTTTCTATTGGAGGAGGCCAGGGTTGATTTTCATATGGATTGTCTATGTTTGAACTAACAAAGTGGGTGAAAAATGATGGACTGGAATGAGGCCAGAAAGAATACCATGACTTTTGCAAGCATTCCAACCATTACCTTTCAGTTTTATTCAGTGTGAAACCCTAAGTGCATGAATATATGTGTTTACGTTAAACACCTAGGTCCTACATGGGATAAAGTGTTTGCTCTTTTTTGATATAATGTACTACTCAGTTCTCATGGCAAGAAGCAATACAATTGAACTCTCTTGCTTGTTAAGCAAACGACCAACGTTGACAGAGCTTACCAGAGCTTTTCTGTGTTTATAGATGAAATCCTCTGGGGACCGTGCCCATTTTGGAAGCTGTACATCATTCACCTTCTCTTTAGAGAGCTGTAGTCGTCCCAGGTCGAATTCTATGGAACACAGCAAACAAAAAGGACTTAATGTGGAGTGTCATGTAAAAGAGTTGAAGGCCAACACGTTTTCATCCCTATAAAGAGTTATGTGGAAACATGCAATAATTTAGCCGAGAAAGTACTTAGAATATCTTTTTTTTAAAAATAGTTTGCAATTAACCCTGTGCCCAACAGGTGAATGAGCACCTTAATTTTTATTAGTTGTGTTTATGTCCAACACCATTAGAAAGTCAAGAATATTCTATGTCTGGTCTCTTTCTACCCATCTTCTAAGGGTAGCAGTCAGTCTCTTTGCGCAAACAGTACCAACGTGAAACTCACTGCCATTAACCATATGGCTTTTGGAAGATATAGTCCAGCAGCTACATCTTTTCTCTTAAAATCAGGACTCACGCAACTGCTGCTGTAGTCATGACTGGGCCAGCCCAGTGGTTGGTTTTTCTTGTTCTTGTCACCTTACAGTGCAAGTTCATAAACAACAAATTCAGGAAGAATCCATCAAGATCTTGACCCCTTCATTTTGGGGTCACAAACCAGTATATTCCTCCTTCGTCTAATTTCCTGATCATCACAACAGAATTATAGTAATCTTATGTGTTTTTTACTTAGCACTCATCATCTTTAGTAATGTTTCCTTGTTGATGGTTAGTATTTACATTGCTGTCTGGTCATTTCAGCATGTGCTGCACCACTTATTTTAACTGATCGACCAAAGTAAGTTAAGTTTGGGCTTCTGGCCAATAAAACATTCTTTCTGAAAAACTATACTGCAAAATATGTTTGTACAAATTCAGAAACAGATAATAGAAGTCCACAGCTTTACGAAACAATTGGTAATTTCTTCGCTATGTCTTCTAGCTGGAATGCTGCACCTTCGCCACCCTAATCAATAAATGCATGCTAAGGCACATAGCAAATGCAATGTTAGCCACTACGCTTTTCATTCATATAATTCTGATGCTTATTTGTTTCTATGGTGTTTAAATTCACATTTTTTATTTCATGTAAGGCAAGATTAGCTAATTGCCCTTAGACCAAATCTGCCATATGTATTCATTGCTTCTGGAAATTATTCTCAAAACAAAGCTCCTAACCTTTGTACCAGATGATTTATTCACCATGGCCATGTTGGTTCCGAGGTCTTCCTCCAAACTATTTTCGATCTATGACAGGCCCCTCTTTCAACCGCAAAATCAGATTCAATTGGTATGCCTGCTCACACAATGTTACCGTTGTGGACCAGTCTACCTTCAGTAGATTTTCTTACAATGAATTAGATTTGCAGACGCTATGATTTACCACTGCTGGTCACACAAGCAATATTTTCTTATGATGGGCCTAGGCTAACCGTCAAGGTAAGGTAAATCAAAAGTTGTACCCTACAGGGCATGCAACGTGAACTCACACCAGTGCAAAAACGTAGTAAATGGTAAAGTTTTCAGTATCAGAAAAGTGCAAAAGGGATTCAAGTATCCAAAATATAGAGGGAGTATGACCCTGCAGTCCTTTACGTTAAACAACTTTGTGTTGTGTTTTATGCCTAGGAGCTGCAGGTCTGCTGAACATAGTCACGTGTATACCATGGCATCAGAGCAGCCACTGACAATGAGCCACCAAAGGCAAAAATGCCTCCAACCTGAAGATATCCCAAACAATTAATCCTACACCATATAGGGGTTCTGCACCCAATTACACCCACCTGCTGCCTCCAAGGCTGGCTCACTTGCCTAAAACAGCAGCAGGCGGCAAACAACCGGTGCTCCCGGTGGCAGAATGGGAACTATGTCTATTCTAAATTACTGTCCCTGGCGATGGCAAATCAATTGGATGACCCATTGGGCGTGCAAGACCCCAAGGCCTTTCAGAGCTCCAAAGACGAGAAAAGCTGCAGTCCTGGTACCAAGAAAAGCACAGCCAGGGTCCTGACTCCGCACAGCACAAAGTAGAGTAACTGCCTGGTCATTACCACTCCAGCAAAGCTCTTAAAGGGAAACCGTACAAGCAATGATTCTGGGACAAATGCTGACGCTTTCTGTAGTGATCACTCATTTGTTCCATACTTCTTTATTTGATTTTCAACAAACAATCGCGCATTTTCTCATAATTCACTTTAACTTTGATGAGCACAGAAAGATGAAGGGTCCGTTACATTCTATGCCAGAATAACAAGGACACTCCCAATATCCGATATCCATTCCCTATCATATCATAGCTATAACAGCATTGCATAACTCATCAGACATGGCATCCAGTTTAACTATTTCTAATTCCCAGCCGTGAGCAGTGCCACCACCCTTTGCTGCAATATTATTGTTGCGATCTAAGCTCTAGTGCTGTTATATACATCCTGCAACAAGCCTCCAAACTTGGAGAAACCCAAACCCCTGCCTTCCATCCCATCGCAATCTTATGCTTACCAAAAATAGGGCGCTAAATCTATAAAATTACAAGTTTGTTTATTATCATTAGTTCTAAGTAGCTTATCCAACAAACAAAGCTTCAGTCACTCGGAGACAGGTGTCTGCAAAGGTATTAATTAAAGAGAGAACTTTCTGTCCTAAACTGTGATACTTCCCCACATCATATGATAAAAATCTGCATGAAAGGATCTACAACGTGCACAAAGGTCAGCGGCCTCAGGGTATATCCTGGCAATTCCAGCAAGAGTAAAATAAGTTTGGTGCAAATTGTAAATTTGCATGTATGAGAGTTGATAGTTTGCTGCTATCTGTCTTTACATATTCCAGCATACAGGTCCATTCAGTGTTGGATATCTCTTTTTAGAGATTAGCATCCCATTGCTTAACCTTTGTGATATCCGAATAAAAAGCCAGAGACAGCATATGTTACACTGCCACAACTTTTCTACCCGTCCCATCAGTCAACAATGACATCATTTGTGAGCTGTTCAGCGCCCGTAGGCTCCAGGTCACACTTGAAGCATTTTCCAACACAAGGAATTGACCAGTACCCAAATCAAACTCTTCCCATAACATTCATACCACTCAGATCCAGTGATGAATTGCCAGCGTCAGATTACGCTTATCATAGTCCACACATCAGGGTACCGAAAAGCAATGGCAGTTCTGCCAAAGGAAAAAGCTTGGCAGGGAGCTGAGCCTCAAAATGGCACAATAACCGAGGAAACACCAGCATCTTGGCTATCGTGATCCGGCCCGCTGAAGACAATGGCAGCCCCGTCCAAAATGGCATTGATTGTCTCTTCACCGACAAGGCCTTCCCAGGTCCCCCACATGATGTACCCCAGAGTATTTAAACGAGTCAGGCTCTGAATGAAGTGCAGAACACAGCCTAGCCCAATCATCCAGAGGAAGTTCATGCCTTAGGGGAAAAACACAATTTCCCCCAATTAATCTTCAGATCACAAACTTGCACAAGATCCCCCAACACCAACATCACAACTTTATGGGATTACTTAGGAATAGCAGGGCGTCATCTACCTATAGTCCACAATTCCTTGGAGGGTGAACCACAAAAAGTCACTAAATTAACCTGTGATTAACCCAGACTAGATGGGAATAAAAAGAAGTCAAGCTTAATTTAGAGGCAATGTGGTAAATATTTATGCAGCACACAAACAGTAAAAACATTTTTAAAACATCCCGCACCAATTTTAAAAAAAGGAGTACATTTTAATAAAATATTTGACGCCACAATTACAAAAATCCAAGAAGTACAAGTGGGTAATGATTTTTTAAACACTTTTGTGAAAATAGCACCAAAAAGCCCAAGGCACCAACTATGGATATCTGGTCACTGGTCAAAGTCACAAGTTCAGCCCGACCACAATGGAACGCAGGTTGGCTACAGTCACCAGATTAGTACAGCTGAAATACTTACCTTCTCAAATCAGCACTAAGAGTCACGTTCATTGTGGAGGGGGCGGTCCGGTGAGGAGTAGGGAAAGCGTCGCAGGAGGCTGCTGGAGTAGCATGAAGAGCAGGCCAGGCGTTGCTGGAGCTTCGCACTGGCGGCCACTGTGAGCAGTCGATGCTGTTGCTTGAAGAGGCAGTTGCCGGAGCTTCTCATTGAATGGTGATGCGGGTGGCAAGTTCTTGGTGTGGATGGGCTCGTTCAGTCACAAAGAGCCCAAAAACGTCAATACAGCTCTCCGATTGCACACCAAGGGTCCAGGACCTGAGGGGCACCATTTGGTAAGAAAGCTACAAACAGCCATTTTGTCTTTCTAAAGGTTTTAGTCTTGTCAATATAATAAAGAAGGGCTCTTTTGACGTCAAGTGTGTGAAGAGCTCTTTCTGCTACCAAATCTGGGTTTTGGAAAAACACTGGTAACTCTACTGATTGGTTTAGAAAAAAGCAGAGATTACTTTGGGAAGAAATTTTGGATTTGTTCTAAGAACCACCTTGTTACGATGTATTTGTAAGAATGGTTCTTGTATGGTTAAAGTCTGGATCTCACTTACTCTCCTGAGAGAGGTGATTGCCACTAAGAATGCTACTTTCCATGTAAGGAACTGCAATTCACATTTGTGTAGAGGTTCAAATGGTGGACCCATGAGCCTAGTAAGGACAATGTTTAAGTTCCACACCGGAGAGGGTGGTACTCTGGGAGGAATTACTCTTTTAAGGCCTTCCATTAAAAGCTTTTATTGCAGGTATTCTAAACAGGGACAAGTTTTGTCTGTTTTGTAAGTAAGCAGCAAGAGCAGTTAGATGTAATATTATGGATGAATATGCTAGATTACATGTTCGTAAATGCAGCAAGTAGCAAATGATGTCCTGGATTGAAGCATCCAGTGGATCAATTTTATTGTTATTGCAGTAAATAATGAATGTTTTCCATTTTGCTGCGTATCAGGCTCTAGTAGTAGGGCGTCTAGCTTCTTTCATGATGTTCATACAGTTCGGTGGAATGTTAAGGTAACCGAACTCTAGGACTTCAGGAGACAAATTGCGAGATTCAGTTGACCTGGATCTAGGTGTCTTATGTCTCCATGGTTAGCAGTTTCGGGGAGGGACGCAGTTTTTGGTGTGAACCACAGAGTTCCAGAAGTGTGGTGAACCACGGTTGCCGTGCCCATGTGGGAGCAATGAGGATCATTTTGAGGGACTGTTGTCTGAGCTTGCGTATTGCTAGCGGAATGAGTGGGAGTGGCGGAAAAGCGTACGCAAATCTGCCTGACCAGTTCATCCATATCGCATTGCCCTTGGACGACGGGTGTGGAAACCTGGCGGCGAAGGTTGGGCATTTTGCGTTTTCGTGTGTGGCGAACAGGTCTATGTCTGGGTGGCCCCACATTTGGAAAAATGGTTGAAGAACCTATGGATGAAGTTCCCATTTGTGAATGTGTTCTGACGACTGAGCAGATCTGCAATTTGATTGTGTACTCCTGGAAGATGTTCTGCTAGGAGATATATGTTTTGCGGGATGGCCCATCGCCATATGTGTTGGGCTAGTTGAGAAAGCTGCAACAAGTGTGTTCCTCCTTGTGTTTGTATGTAATACATTGCTGTTATGCTGTCCGTCCGGACTAGGACAGTTTTGTTGCGGAGATGTGGTTGGAATGATTTTAGCGCTAGGAATATTGCTAGTAATTCTATTGATGTGGAGCACTTTTTGTAGAGTGGTTCATATACCCTGGACTGTGTGGTTTAGGAAGTGGGCTCCCCAGCCGGTGAGGGATGCGTCTGATGTTAGTACTATCTGTGGAACTGTCTCTAGGAACGGCCGCCCCTTGGATAGGTTTTGTGTGTTCCACCACTGCAGAGAGCGATGTGTGCGGCTGTCCACCAACACTAGATCTGTAAGTTGACCTTGAGCCTGGTTCCACTGACGTGCAAAGCACTCTTGTAAAGGGCGCATCTGGAGTCTTGCGTGAGGGAAAATGAAAATGCAAGAGGCCATCATTCCTGCTAGCTGCATAAACACTCGAGCTGGAAGGGAGTGTTGAGGTTGAAACCTTTTGATGAGGGTTTGTATACTGGCTATTCTGGCTGGATTGGGGTATGCCAGAGCTTTGAAAGTGTTCATTGTGGCCCCTAGATACTAATGTATGTAGGAGGGCTGCAGGTGGGATTTGGTGTAGTTTATTGTGAACCCCAAATTGTGTAGTAGCCTAATTGTTTGGTAGGTGTGCTGTACACACTGCCTGTGTGACTTGGCTTTTATTAGCCAGTCGTCCAGGTACGGGAACCCATGAATGTATTGTCTACGCAAGTGCGCGGCTACTACCGCCAGACACTTTGTGAAGACCCTGAGTGCTGTTGTTACTCCATATGGCAGGACCTTGAACTGATAGTGTTGGCCGTTCACTGTGAACCTTAGATATTTTCTGTGAGCAGGGTGTATGGCAATATGGAAGTAGGCGCCCTTGAGATCTAATGTGGCAAGGAAGTCGCCTTGTTGAAGCAGTGGAAGGACTTGCTGAAGAGTGATCATGTGAAAATGATTTGACTGAATGTAGAAATTTAGGGGTCTGAGGTCCAATATTGGGAGCCGTCCTTTTTGGGGATTAGAAAGTACAGTGAATACACCCCTGTTCCTTGATGCTCTAGGGGAACTGGTTCTATTGCGTGTTTTTGAAGCATGGAGAGAACCTCTTGTTTGAGAAGCGTTAGATGTTCCATGGACATGGAACGCTGTTTGGGTGGTATGTTGGGGGGGGAGTAGCAGTAAGTTCCAGGCAGTAACCGTACTGGATAATTTGTCTTACCCACCTGTCGGTGGTGATGGAGTTCCACTCTAGGGGAACTGGTTCTATTGCGTGTTTTTGAAGCATGGAGAGAACCTCTTGTTTGAGAAGCGTTAGATGTTACATGGACATGGAACGCGGTTTGGGTGGTATGTTGGGGGGGGGGGGGGAGTAGCAGTAAGTTCCAGGCAGTAACCGTACTGGATAATTTGTCTTACCCACCTGTCGGTGGTGATGGAGTTCCACACAGGTAGGAACTGTGATAGTCTTCCCCCGACTGGAGTGGAATGGTCTGGGGGAAGTGGAGAGAAGTCACTGTTTTGTGGTGGGGGGAGTTGCGAGTGTTAGACCCACGTCCTCTCCCTCTGCCGTTATTGCCTCTGTAATTTCCTCTAGAGTAACCTCTGTTAGGGGAGGTGTGTGTGGGATTTTTGTAATTGGAAGAGGCGGTGTCAGTGCCAATGGATTTTGAGGCGCCCCTATAAAAGGGGCGACGAAAGGAACCTCTAGTAGCTGTTGTCTGTAGAGCCCCCATGGATTTGGCTGTTTCTGTGTCCTTTTTCATAATTTCTAAAGATGTGTCCACAGTGGGTCCAAACAAGTGTTCCTGATCTATGGGTTGATTGAGGATGGTAGACTGCACTTCCTGCTTGAAACCAGAGATGCGTAACCACGCATCTCTACGCAGTAATACACTCGTGTTTTTTGTGCGGGATGCTGTATCTTCTGCATCAAGTGCACATTTTATTGGAGGTATTAGTAATTAACTTTCCCTCTTATATAAGGTCGTTTGCCTTAGTTTTGCGCCTCTGGCAGGTGTTGAATGAGTTTTTCGAGCTCATCATAGTGAGCCATGTCGGACCTTGCTAGTAAACCTTGTGAATTGCCAATACGCCAAAAATGTGCTGCTTGAGATGCAACCATTTTGCCTGATGCATCGAGTAACTTATACTCTTTGTCTGGTGGAGGAGCCTCCCCTGTGGTTTGGGAATTCGCCTGTTTGCGGGCATTTGCTCCAACCAAAGAATCCGGAGGGAGCTGGCCTTTAATGTAAGCTGGGTCACTTGGAGCTGGCTTATACTTTCTCTATTCTAAGGTTAATAACCTTAGCCCTAACTGGGTCTTTGAAAATGTCAGGGGCATGTTTGATCATCCCTTTTAGCATAGGGAGAGTGTCTGTTGACTTTTGAGACTGAGCCAATGTCTCCAGTAAAAAGTCCTCCTCCTGGGGGTCTGAATGTAGTTGGACCCCATGGTATTGTGCAGCTCTATTTATTATTTGCACAAATCCCATACTATCATCTGGGGGGGGGATGGTTTGGAGGGGTATGAATCTGGCTGGGGCACATCTCGGACATTGTAATCGCCCTAAGGGTCCCTAGGAGTGATACTGTGGATTATCAGTATCTGTATTAAGTCGGTGAGTGTGTTGCGTCATCAACACCTCCCATGTCATCATCATCCCCTTGTGGTGAAAAAGCAGGCACTGGAGAGTGTGCTGCAGAAGGTACAGTGCTTAAAGGCTGTGGAAGTGGAAAGAAAGGCCTCATAGGTGAGGTTGAAGAGTCTTTCTTCTTGGAGGGTATATCAGGTGTACCTGAGGTGTCCAACTTCCTTTCGTTAGGTGGAATAGATATGACCTGTCCAGTAATGGGGTAAATTTGAAGTGTTCTTTGTTTAGGATCGGGTGGATCTGGAGGAAAAAGTTCTTTGGATCCATTGTCTTTTTTCGGTGCCGAAGACTTCGGCTCCGAGTGGTGTTTCGGCTTGTCCTCTTTAGCTTTAGGAGGTGTTTTTGTGTCGTTTTGCCGTGGTGGTGTTTTCGACCCCGACGGCTTAGCCTGTATTTTGGGTTCCGGAGGTATTGTGCTTCGTCGCCGACGTGTTGACCTTGGGTTTCGGTGCCGAAGATTCTGTTGTGGGCGGGACCTTAGGCTTATGCTTTGGTGCGGACGATGGTTTGTGGGTATCATGTTGTGGCTGTCTCGATCCCGAGCTGCCGAAGGCTTTGGATGCTTCCAAGCCGGGTCCGGAGGCGGTGCTTCTGAAGACTTATCTCCGTGCCGACCCGAAGGTGAGGGTGTGATCGGAGCCTTTTTATTTTTTTGGGGCAGGGGCGTCGACGTCAGTACTCCCGCTCTGTTGACCTGGGGTAATCATCCGGTCGTCTGATTCCGATTCATCTGCTTCAGAGATGTTGGCATGTTTGTCTCCTGTGTCTGGATCATCGGAGCCTGCCTCGAAGATGTTCTCCGGCGCTGGAACGGTTGACTTGGACATTTCGGGTCGTCGGGCCCGGCGATCACGTATAGTCTTTTTGGACCTGTAAGAGTCACAGGCCTGGCAGTATTGACTCTCGTTTTCTGGCGAGAGACAAAGGTTGCAGACCTTGTGGAGATCTGTGTGTGGGAATTTAGCCCCACACTTGCATTTTTTGAATGGAGTCCTTTCCATTTGCTGGTTGATGGTGCCGATCGGCCCAATGGCCCACGTCGACGACCGTACTCCAGAATGTCTTCGAAACCGGATGCACATGGAGAGGGATTCGCGATCGAATACCGTCGAGCTATGGGAGTTTTTTGCAAGTCGAAGGGGAATCGAACGACGTCGACCCAGAGCGCAGCAAATTACATCCGAACCCGATGGAGGAAAAAAACAATCTGAAGATGGAGTCGATGCCCATGCGGACTATCGTCCAAGGGAGGAGTCACCTATCTCGTGACTACAAAATACTTCTTCCAAGACAACAAGGTGCAAGCATCCGAGTCCAACTCTAGATGGTGATCTATGCAAAAGTGTACAATCTGCAGCTCATATGCCTAGAACATATGGTTTTTCTTTACAATCCCAAAGACATCAAACATGATATAGCTACCTGCTCCCAAAAGAAAACTACAGCTTATCAAATGTAATAAAGAATCCCCAAAGTTTTCCTAGGTGTAGGGCTCACAGTAGTGATAAACGACTTTTGGATTTTTTCACTGCGAAGACATGTAAAACGAAATAGTACATGTCCCTCCTTTCAATTACAAGGCATCCTACCCTGTGGGCTACTTAGGGCCTACCTTAGGGGTGACATATATTACAATAGGGAAGCTTAAGGCTTGGCAAGGAGGTTTTAAGGCCAAGTCGACACGGCAGTTTAAAATTGCACTCAGGCTGCAGTAGCACGCCTGAGACATGTTTAAAGGTGCTACTTAAGTGGGTGGCACAATCAGTGCTGCAGGTCCACTATTGGAATTTAATTTACAGGACCTGTGTATATGGTATACCACTCTACAAGGGACTTACAAGTACATGAATTATGCCAATTGGGAATACGGCAATTTAATCAGGTTTTAGGGAATAAGCACAAGCACTTTAGCACTGGTTAGTTGTGGTAAAGTACACAGGGTCCTAAGGCCAACAGAAAAGCTCAGCAAACTGAAGGAGGGGAGGAAAACATTTAGGGGAAGACCACCATAAAACATTTAGGGGAAGATCACCCTAAGGCTAACAGGTCTAACAGACCCCCACCTGATAGTGCCAAACAACACAGCCCAGGACTACACTGCCAGTGAGAATTACACCACAGAAAGCCAGTATTCCTGCCTAGTGCATCTATAGATAAGGCATTACTAAGGACCAGCATTAGTGGTAAGGTGTACAATAGACGGATCTATCTCAGGATACCTTCTTGCAAGCCCATTCACTCTAGAATTGCAAACTGATAGGGCCACGGGACAGTACTGAATGGCCTTTCTGTATCAAGTGAGGTCACCACAGACTGTGACTCAGTCCATTGTGGGAAATCCATTACGCAAAAAAGGCGATAAAGATTTAAATATTTCATCCAGGGAATTAACCCATGTTGATCCGAGTATCCTAATGTCCCTACCATGCGCAACAATCTGCTCTTCAATATTTTCCCCAGGATATTGTTTTCAACGCTCCACAGCGAGATTGACCTATATAGCTTCACGTCTAGAGGATCCGTGTCTGGCTTCTATAGCACCTCCATCAAGGTCTCCCTTGTCAATAACGGCAATGACCTTGTGTTGAATGCTTCCGTATACATTTTTAGCGTTTTTTAAACTTAAATATCAGTTCTGCCTGATATGTAGAACAGAATTTAGAGGCAAGTCCTTCTAGCAAGTTTTTTATCTGTCTTCAACTGGTGTATAGCCTTTCCTATTTCCTCAGTAGAGCAACTGATCTGAGCACTACTGCTTGCTTGTATGACAATTTCTGCAATGGAATTGAATCTAAATACTACGGCACTCCGGTTAGATACACTGGGGAAGGCCTGGAATGCAGCCTATCATAGTACTGTGCAAAGACCAAATTTATTTTAGATTGCATCTCGCCCATGTCTGAACGCATGCCATATCTGATCAGCCATGCCAACATCCTTCCGGGCCTGTTGCCCTCATGATAGCATCTATTTGCTGTATAGTCCACTCTTCTCAGTCTGTCGACTAAATTTGTATACTTCAGTCATGCTTCAGTTAAAGCCCCTACACAGTTTTGCTCAGTGACCACCCGACACTCCAGATCATGTATCTTCCACTTCAAGCCACATATTTTCCTGTTCAAGTTTACACTGACCCCACATGGTGTTTTAATGCAAACAATCTTCAGCACAACCTTAAGTGTGTCCCGTTCAATGGCGGCACTCGAGGCAGACCCTTTATTTGTTGCAAAATACAGATTTATTTGTTGAGTTATCGTTACATGGAAGCTGAATCATGTAGCGCTTCTGGTGGAAAATGCAAGAGTGCACCATCAGGACATCATCTTCCCACTTCACGGATACAGTCACAGGGCTATGATCAGATACGGATTGGGTCAGAAGCTCAATCCTCATAAACAACATCTCAATCCACCCCATACTCAGTAGCATATGCAATCTTGTATAAAGAACAAGTAGTGGCAAAAAATAGGAGTATTCACATACCCTCGGATACATTACCCTTCAGATGTCAATCAGCTGCTACTGTATACCCTGGAGGAAAGTTTTTGTGATACTGGTTCACTATGAGCACCTCAAAGTGCAGGAAGAGATTTATCCAAATCACAATTTAACACCATATTAAAATCACCATCCAAATGCCTCTATTCATGATACCAAATCAACACAGGGGTAAGGGACTCCAGGAACTGGGTATGTCCTACATTACAGGCATATAAGCTATCTATATTTCATCAGACCCCCTTCAGTTTTGCATGTTTCAGTGTATGGACCTTCTGGGTCTATATGTATCTGTTATATTCTCAAAGCCAACCCCGGGCCATGCACACCAGTATATGTCTCGCTACTAAAGAATAAATAGTACCGGCTGTACGACTTCCCCACTTACTGCACAGTGCATCCAGGTCTGAACGCAAAAAATGGGTCACCTAATTAATCAAGTATCTTGTCAACATTACAGCCGTGTCACTCAAATTCAAAGTTATACATCTATATACATTATAGATCGATGAAGTAAGGACATGTCCACCTTTCTACAAATCCCAACATTGGCCCAAAATCCCTTCACTCTGGTGTGGACAGACATCTGTGTAACAAACTCTCTCATCTGTGTAACAAACTCTCTAATGTTCTTGCAACCAAAAATATGCATAGTAAAATACAATATCAAAGAGGCTGTTGGACCAAAACCACACTTACGTGCCTGGAGAAGGAGGGCTACAGGAGTCAATTAATAACTGTAATGCCCCGGATACAGCCAGGATCCCTCCCCCCGAACGCACCCAGTATCCCCCCCCCAACCCCTACACAGCCTTTCTCTCCACACACCCAGCCTCAGTATAGATACTCTATCAATTACAAGCCTCTGGCCGTGGAGAGCCTTTCACAGTTACACTATAAATTCAGTCATCGTAGGTGTAACATTGGGCCGTCTCTTCAACATGTCTTTGGTATCCAAGCTTGTGCACCCCCCTTGTCAACAGGGGATGAGCATCTGATCCTTTCTTCTGGGACTGACTCTATTGTTCCACATCAGCCACCACCCCTGGTATGCCCTTCCTTAGCCTGTTGCTTGGTTGGCCTACCGATAACTCTACTTCTCCACACCCTTGGATTAGCCAATCACTTACCTGATTTTTGCCACTCCTCTCTATCGGTGGGGGAGATTCCACTGCACTACATTGAGCTACAGCCAGTTCCAGACATACAAGGGAGTCTCAAAGAAATGAGCTGTGTTGTCTTTAGTCACCCAGATCCTCACTGGAAACTGCAGACCACATCTCATGTCCATCTGCTGCTGTTTTGCGTTGATCTTGTTTCTGCATTCTGGAACAAATACTCTTTCCTTTCTTCCACTGTCCACAGTTATGTTGATGAGTCATCTGTAAGATAAGGTCCCTTTCTATATGATTGAGAAGTCTGCCACCAGTGGGAGAGGCTGAGCTCCAGGAACAGTAAGGCACTGTGTGACACAATGTGCCCATTTTTTCACAGAAAAGGGTGGGGAGACCTTCAAAGACATTGTCCAGTAACCATGTTTCCATAATTTATCAGTTTGTCTCTCTACTTTGTATAGAACCCGTGATGCGGATGTTATTACTTCTGGATCCGCTTTCAGCATCCTCAGCTCTGTCCTGCAGGTATGTCACCGTCTCACAACTTTACCTAAGACTGCAACTCCCAAACAAAGGACCTCAGGGAGGACAGTATAGGCTTGTTTTCCATTATTCTGTCAACCAATATTTTTTTTATCTGACTGAAGGAAACCCATAATAATTGTTACCTCGTTGTTTTGCTCCCAGATTCGCCTTTATGTCAGAAATAGTCCTGACAATCTTTTCAAATTGCACTGTGTGCCCTCTACTGCAGACTCAACATTTCAGAGAGTAAGGCTGTCATAACTTGAGTCAGACTGCAATGACTCTGTTGGGATCCGCATAGTCGAGGCCCAATCTGGTCCGGGTTTCACCATTCTGTGTGTCCTCATATCAGCACACCTGGCATTGTGTGCTGCCTACACATTCAGGCCAGCTTCATGAAAGTGCTCCCACAAACACAATTGCCTAGTCAGAAGCAATCCAAGTTTGTGTTGCTAAAAAGGCAGAGCCCACAGCAGTGTAGATTAACACAGCACATCTACTATCATTCACTTCCTGCCTCAAAAAGTGTGTTGCAAAGGCCTTTGGGGGAACACTCCACCAGAGAAAAGCAAATAATATGCTATAAGCTGTAGGGCTCAGCATGTCCATTAGTGTGATTTATGTGCTAAACCGAGGGGCAGCCACATATCATGTCTCCATTGACTGACATCATTCAAATAACTTCTGCTGAAGGACTGGTATCGCCAAATTATCATAAACCCGCCTGTAGTGCTGGAAGCTTTTCGATGCCAAGGCTCAATAATGCTCCACCAGCAAGGTCCTCTCACAAGTCTCTCACATGTGCCCGGGCTTGGTACAACCTCCACCCTGTGCCGTCATCTACAACTGAATCTGGAGTGGGTTTCAAAGTCTTTTGCACAGTGCTTTACAGTAATCTGGCAGGGTAGCTCTGATGGCTCAGATCTGGCATCGCCTCAGAGGTCCCAGGAGCACCCATCATGACACAGAGTCAAGGTGCACCCACAGTACCAACTCCACGCTGGTCCCCCAGATAAGTGCAGCCCGCACCAAAGCGTCCTCGCAAACAATTAAATTCAGTCGTTGACCACCGAACCCTCCACACGCTGACAGCTGAGGAACCCCAGGATCACCCACCTTTCAGGTGGGCCGAAATGCTTCTGGCCAGTAGCTGTGCCTCAGCAAGGAGACAATGCAGCCGCCATATTGAAGTTAATAGAAAGTAAATAATTTTCTTATAGAAATTAGCCAGACACCATCAAGAAGTTGTTAATATATACTAAATGCTTTTGTGAATTTATGGTCAACTGAAGGCATATGTAAATTTTGTTTCTATATTAAATGGCCCCGCCTCCAGTTACACCATAAGGGCCACTCCCCTTATCGGTTTCTACTTTGTTATAGCTGAGGTATTCTAGGTTTCTACTTTGTTATAGCTGAGGTATTCGATCTCCTTTCACAACTGCGTTTGCTCCTCTTCTTTACCATACTCGATTTTCAGTTCTTAGTGAGTTAGTGTTCATGCATACTTTCAAGTTTTCAGACTAGCACTCCTTTCTACTACTGCAGAGCCAGGTTAAATTTGTAGCATAGCATTCAGGTTCAATGTCTCTGCTATAGGTCCTTGTTGTTTATTCCTTACTTTCTTTCACATCACTTACTGTCTTTGGCACGCACCTGTGGCACAACAGTCTGCCCGGCTTCTTGTTCCTTGAGCTGCCAACCAGTCCCACATGATGTTTAGTAAGATGAAGTGTCTGGTTTTGTTGTCAGAGATCACCTAGACCCTTCCCCCTTTGGAAGTGTCTCTGTAGCTATAGTTTATGAATTGTGCGATGGATACCCTGTACCACGCACCATGTGGTGGCAGAGGGACAGGTGCTCTACGTGCTCTATCTATAATGAAGAAATTAGATCATCTCATGGGCTCCAGGCTGTCTGTTATTTGACAACCCATCAAACACATTTTACTGCTGGACCCTCTCCGGTACTCCTACTATGCATACGTTGCTAAACCTGGAGACACATATTGCCTCTTTCATCTTACCTGTAGTAGTAGTGTCATTTTTGAAGTCGCATTTAATATTATTATTAATTAGCATTTGTTAAGCACATGCCTACCCTTAGGCATCCCCGCGCTAGCAACAGCAAGCAAATGAAGGCTGGATGAATAAGGCAGATTCTGGAAGAGCAAAGTCTTCAGCTGCTTCCGGAAAGAGAGGTGGTGGGAAGTTGAGCGTAGCTGGATGGGGAGAGTGTTTTCCTTAGTCTGGCAGCATTGTAAGAGTAGGTACAGCCCCCTGAACGGGCTCTCTTAATTTTAGGCACCACTGCCAAAAACAGGCTGGCTGACCGGAGGCATCTTGAAGGGTGATGGAACATCATAAGAGAATGGTTTATCTTTGGACCGATCCCCCAGAGTGTTTTATGTGCTATGCAAAATTATATAAACCTTATCCGTTCATTTATTGGGAGCCAGTGCAGGTTTTTTAGTGCTGGCTTGGCCGAATGAGAGTAGGGGGTGTGATGAAGCAGTCTGGCTGCGCAATTCTGCACAACCTGCAGTTTCCTTGTGGTGGACTTTGTAGTGCCAAGGTAGAGGGAGTTCCCGTAGTCCAGACGGGAGAGTACCAGCACCTGGACCATCACTCTTCAAGTGGGTGTGGGAGAAGTGGGAGGATTTTTCGAAGCATTCTGATGATACCAAAACAGAAGGCGGCTAACTTGACTGCTTGGCAGTTGAAATTAAGGGACCTATCCAACCAGACTCCCAAACTTTTGATTTCATCTTTGGGGGCTGGCGGCGGGCCAAGACAGTTAGGTCAATTCAATCCAGCTGTGGCAATGGGGTAATTACCCAAGATCATTAGCTCAGTCTTGTCTCCATTGAGCTTAAGACATGACTAGTCCATCCATGTGGCCACAGTTTTCATACACGCTTCTAGATTGACTGGCATATTCTTCGGGTGTTTTAGCGCTACCACTAGCTACGTGTCATCCGCGTAGGTCTGAGCCCATATGGGAGGACTAGCTTGGCAAGAGGTTTTAAATAAACATTAAATAGCTTGGGACTAAATGATGAGCCCTGAGGGACTCCACACGTTAGTGGCACACGCTTAGAGGTGCAGTTGCCCTTGAAAACCTGAAAGGCTCTATTCTTCAGGAAAAACGTGATCCACGCCAAAACCTTGCCTAAGACTCCCACCATTCTAAGTTTGTCGAATAAGATGTTGTAGTTGACAGTATCGAAAGTGGAGCTCAGGTCAAGGAGGATGACCGCCACTACACCTTCCTGGTCGAGGATTTTCCTTGATTCCTCCACTACTGCTAATAGAGCTGTTTCAGTACCATGGTTAGGACGGAAGCCTGTCTGAGAAGTATGCAATAGGGAGTGGGTTTCTAAGTATTCTGAGAGAATTTTGTTGACATATTTCTCCAGAATTTTGCTGGTCCCGGGGTAGAGAGAGACCGGAGGATAATTACCCCATAACTCAGGGTCGAGGCTGTTTTTTTGTTTTTTTTAAGAGTGCTCTTATCATGGCATGTTTCAATGACAAAGGCACCTGACAGCTGGATATAGAGAAGTTTAGCAACTCCAAAAGAACAGGAATTACGGCTTCCTTTACCTTGCAGAGTTTATGAAGAGGGGCCGGATCAAGAGGGGAGCCGGATTTGACCTGGGCAAAAAGTTGTGATAAGGTGTACAGGTCCATGGTTGGAAGGTCCTACAGTCGGGGGGTGCTACCCTTTGGGGTGTCCACTTCCTGGCCCGAATTGTCTACACATATCGCCTGCGGGAAACTATTATATATGTCCAAGATTTTTTTGTTGAAGAACTCCGTGAGTTTGTTGCTTCACAACTGAGAACAGTCTAAAGGTATCTAGGGCGCAGGGCACTTTGAAACCTTTTTTGCTATCTGGAATATTTTCCTAGGCGCGTTTGCAGCTGATGTAATTTATTTCTCGAAGTACAGAGCTTGTGCTCTCTTTATTTCTGATTTATCGGTTTTAATAGACTCTCTGTATATCTGTTTTTTCCCAGTATTGTATTATTTCCTCCAGGCTCTCTCTAGTCTTTTACAGTTTTGTTTAAGCTCCCTCAGTTTAGGTGAATACCACGGTGTCTGTTTCTCCTTGGGCTTTTTTTGGCTCCATTTTTGTGGGATCATAGTGTCCAGAGAGGATTCGATCCAATGATTATAGTTGTATGACGCTATATTAGGATTAATGTCCCCCAACGGTTTGGAATTCAACAAGGCTGAGGTTCATGCCTCTGGAGAGTTTAGCCCAGGGGCGTTACCAGCTCTTGATGCCTTGTGTGCTCGCGGTCTGATGTGGGATATTCCAAAGGATCAGAATTAGGAGGTGGTGTGACCATGGTACCGGGATGGGACAACCTGCTGTGAGCTGTTCATTATTTGAGAAGACTGGGTCTAAGATGTGACCTTTGTCATGTGTTGGGCTAAACACTTTTTGAGTTAGTTGTATAGCCAATACATTTTGTGTGAGATCTAAGGCATCTGCCTTGAGAGGATTCTCTAACTGCAAGTTAAAGTCGCCTAATAGGGTGATATTAGGTGCAGTGCTTGCTATTCTAGCGGCGGTATCTGTTAGTGATTTTACAAATAACCCGCAAGGATCAGGGGGGCGGTAGATAAGAGTTCCTGGTGAGGGTTGGTGCAAAGGAGATCGAGAAGGACATACTTTCGCAGTCTAGTATAATATCCATCCCCATGCGCCCCTTCAAGTGTCCTTTCAAAATTAATGGCAATGACTCCTCCTTTCCCCAGTTCCCTATCTTTCCTCAAGATGCAATAGCTAGGGGGCAATGCTTGCACCAGATCTGGCTCAGAGTCCTTATAGAGCCAAGATTCTGTTAGGAACAGAACATCGGGCTGTTCTTCATTCAGAAATAAGTTAATTTCAAATACATGCTGATAGCATTTTGATGGTTTTGAATGCAAGATTGTATCTTTATCGGCCTTCTCCAACTCCTTCTGTGACCTTTCAGCTCTGATCTTATAGGATTCACATCTCTTGCAGATGTGTCAATTTTGTTTTCAAGTGCAGATCTTGATTCCTGAATAGCAACAGGTCGTCCACAATTGATGGCTCAAGAAGTTTATCAGATGGTATTGTGTCACCTTAATGATGCAGTCATTGTGTAGGGGGCCGTTGTTAGTATCTCCTTTAGAAAGGCATATTTCTTCAATTTGTTCTGTGGCTGCATTTGGGCTCCTTTATTTTTGACCATTGTTACTTTTACTGGTATTTGCCGGAACAAGAGAGATCATGCTCATTCCCGTACCCAAGAAGCAGGGTCCCGCTCTCCAGTTCTCCAATCAGTTTCATTATTCCTTGTCACAGCCAGCAGCACCGTTGCTGGTTGACAATACGTGAGGTGGAAAGAGAGCCCTGAAATACGCTAACAAATCAGAGCTGTGGTGGATCTCAGGTCAGGTAACTGGTGTTGGCTCAGTTTCACATTAGTCCCTCACAAGTGTCCTATTGCAACCACAGTGCTGATCAACTGCAGAATCACCCCTCTTTTCGATTGTGGGCCTTTCCCTTATTTCTGCACTGGGATCTATTCGGGTGGCAGTTAAGAAAAAGGTCTAAATTCTTGTTTTAAAACATTTCTTTATTCGTTTTCTTTTTATTAATTACATATCATCCAATGAAATGAAACAATTATGTGTAAATAAGTACAGAATAATTGAGTCCATTCAGGGTTCTTAGCACAGTAGATGATATTATATTGGAAAGAGACCAAACAAACAAAAGACACGGTTAAAGAGTAACATTTAAAATAATATAACATAGTGAGGGCATCTTCTCCAATCACTCCCCACGAGATCTATCAAGGTCGCAAGGCATTCTGTCAATGGCATCTCCTCAGGGAACAATGAACAGGTTACTTACCTTCAGTAACACCTTATCTGGTAGAGACAGTATTTAGCCACAGATTCCTTATCTTCGAATTTCCCAGGCGTCAGACTGGATCCGGATGATTTTTCTTTGAGCAATACCCCTGCGAGCTGGTCGGTGGCGTTGGTCGGCTCCACATGCTGGCGTTGGCATAGTCCGCGCCAGATGCAATGTCTGTATCACCTATATAGGTGCCACCTCAGCGTGCTGACCTCAGTTACTTTTCACGGCTTTCCACACCAGAAACGCAGAGCCATGAAGAGTACTGACATAGGTGTGTTTAGAAACAAGGGCCGCATCTTTGCCAAAGCGTAGCAGATCTTGATGCAGAGAATGAATCATCTAGAGATGGTACTTTTCTGCACCGCCCGATCTTTCTTCGCACCAACATACCCCACGAAGAGTTGGTCGTTCACCTGGAACACTTTTGTGCGGTCAAGGACAATGCTCTTTTTGGGTCCAGTCGGTGGAGTCGCTCCTCTTCCTTAGAGGGATATGAAGGAGCATAGAAAGTGGGCAAGATGACCAAGTGTCCCACATGGAAAGGTGTTACCCCTTTCAGAAGCAAAGAGACTAGTACGAAGCACCAACTTCTCAGGGTAGATCGTCAAAAAATGAGGCTTGGCTGATAGAGCCTGCAGATCGCTCACCCTCCTGGCAGATGTGACCTGCCAGAGGGGGCAATTGTGCAGGGGCTCAAAAGGAGTACATATGAGGAAGATGAGAACCAAATTAAGGTCACACTGAGGCATAACGAAGGGGGAAAGTGGAAAACATATGCACAAGGCCTTTCAGGAATCTATGTACAATGGGTGACTCAAATAAAGAGGGTTGGGCTGGCAGCCTCAGCAAAGCACACAAATACCCTTTCAGGGTGCCCAAAGCAGAGTCCGCGTGGCAAGGGTCAAATTAAAAAGTTTAACATCAGAAAGAGGGTTGATAGACTTCTCTGTACAATATATTTATTTATTCCGAAGTTTTATATAGCGCTGGCCAGACCCGAGGGTATCGGAGCGCTTTACAACAATCGTTCTGCAAAAGATCACAAAATACAATAATAGTAAATAACACGGATGGAGAGTTTTAGCGGATTGTGTAACCAAGGGGCAATGAAGACTTGGAATGCCTTCAACGAGTGGCATAGTCTTTGGCAGAGCTCCTCTTCCAAGGAGTAGTTTTATCAGCACTTCTGCTGCTCCTGTCCCTTTGCTAGGGAACTATCTAGGAAAAGGTTTTTGAGCTGACCTTTGAATTTTGAAATGGATGGGATAGTTCTGATGTGGGGGGGAATAGAGTTCCAGATTTTGGGTGCGTTACCCGCGAAGGACAGGGCCGCAGTTTTTTGTTTGCGAGCCTTCAGCGGGACGAGTAGTAGTGTGTTCGAGCTCCTGAGGGTCCTGGTCTGGCCGGCTTTTTTGAGTTTGGAGGCCAGGTACTCAGGTTTGCCTGTGTGAAGGGCTTTGTGCTTGAGGCAGGCTGTTCTGAAACTAGTACGCATTTCAACTGGTAGCTATTTTAGTTCTCTGAGTGCGGGTGAGATGTGGTCGAATTTCTTCACTCCTGTGACCATTCTGGCTGCTGCGTTGAGAGTTGTTTTGAGGGGAGCGAGTGGAGACTTTGATGTACCTGTGAGGGCTGCTATTCCATAGTCTAATCTAGACAGCACCAGTGCTTGAGTGGCTTGTTTGAGGTCATTGGGCGGGATGAAAGGTTTTATTTTGTTCAGGAGCTTCAGGTTAAGGAAGGCGCTCTTGGCGGATCTTAATGTGTTTGGTCATGTCCAAGTTCGGGTCTAGAGTGATACCTAGTGATTTTACAGAGTCCGCCAGGGTGAGGTTGCTGTTGAGCGCAGGTGGTTACTTGAAAGCCAGTGTTGGACTTCTCTGAGTGTGTCATTGAGTCTCTGAATGTCCTCAATGGAGATGGTTTCGAGATAGATCTGTGTGTCGTCTGCATATAGATGGAATGGGATGTTATCTTTTTTTAGAAGGGTTGTGAGGGGTTCCATGTAAATGTTGAAAAGTTGCGGGGAGAGCACTGAGCCTTGGGGGACTCCCCTGCTGACAGGGTGTAGGTCGGACACAAAGTTTTTGATTTTTATTCTTTGGGTGCGGTTATGGAGGAAGGAGGAGAACCAGTGTAGGACCACCTCTTCAACACCTGCCCTTTCTTGAAGCACCTTAATGAGTAGTTTGTGGTCGACCGTGTCAAAAGCTGCCAAAAGGTCTAAGATAATTAGAAGGCAGCATTTGTCTGCATCAAGTGATTTGTGGATATCATCAATGACATTGAGGATCGCAGTTTCAGTGCTGCAGCCCTTTCTGAAACCCGATTGGTGGGAATCAAGGAGGCTGATGCTATCCGAGTCCCGAGTTAGTTGAAGGCAAAAGACACACAATTGATGGACGGAATGGAGAACAAATCAAAACATTCACCCCCATTCAAGAGATCTGGGTTAAATCATCATTCTTTTGCTCACCATGCCACCCCAGTTCAGACCTGGCCATATGCAAATCAGTCTTGACCCTGTGCCCCATGGGAACAGTCCAGTCCGAACTGCCTAGCCAGGTATTCCCTGGACCGGAAACAAGCATCCTAGGACCGGTTTGGGGGTTTCACCCCTCTTCAGCCAGGATAGCTTGATTCCAGTGGCACAGTGAGCCCAGGACCCATGTCTGGGCATACCTGGCGCACTTAGGGCGAGAAAGCAAAAGAGGCACAATTGATGGACAGAATGCAGAACAAATCAAAACATTCACCCCCAGTCAAAAGATCTGGGTTAAATCCATCATTCTTTTGCTCGCCATGCCGTCCCACTTTAGACCTGGCCATATGCAAATCAGTCTTGCCCTGTGTCTCATGGGAACAGTCCAGCCCGAACTGCCTAGCCAGGTCCCCTTTGGTATCGCTTTGTGCACCCTAAGTTGGCAGCATATGCCCAGACGTGGGTCCCTTGCTCACTTTGCCACTGGATTCAAGATAGCCTGGCTGATGAGGGTTATGAACCCGAAACCGGTCCCAGGATGCTGATTTCCGGTCCAGGGAAGACATGGCTTGGCAGTTCGGACTGGACTGTTCCCTTGAGGCACAGGGTCAGACTGATTTGCATATGGCCATGTCTGAACTGGGGTGGTGGAGTGAGCTAAAGAATGATGATGGATTAAACCCAGATCAGTTGACTGGGGGTGAGTGTTTGATTTGCTCAAACGCTCCGTCCATCATCCCCTTTGGTATTGCTGAGTTAGTTGAAGGAGCACGCATTTTTCCAGGGTTTTGGATAGGAGAGGTAAGTTAGAAACTGGTCTGAAATTATTCATGTCTTTTGTGTCTAGGCCAGGTTTATTTAGCAGTGGTGTGACTTGACCGACTTTGAGGCAGTCAGGAACGACTCTGGTTCTCAGGGAGCTGTTTATGATCTTGCACCAGTGTGGAGCGAGGGAGAATTTCAGCTTTTTGGTCAGTTGTGAGAGTACAGGATCTGGAGTGCGGGAGGGGGGATTGGATGTGGTGATTTGTTTGACTATCTCTGCTTCATGTGTCAGGGTGAAAGTTTTCCAGGATGTTTTGTCGATTGTCCCAGGCAAGATGCTCTTGTGGGAGGGGGTGATGTTCAAGTCCATTGAGAGCTCAATCTTGTTGATCTTGTCCTCAAAGAAGTTGGCGAAGTTGTCGCAGAGCTCTTTGGAAACCTGCAATGAGGAGTTAGTGGGCTTGGAGGATTGCTGTCTGATGATGTTAAAGAGCTCCCAGGGCCGGTTTTTTGAGTTATCTAGCTCGGTGCAGAAACACGAGGTTTTTTCGTTCTGGATGTGTTTGTTGTACTTCCTGGGGGGCTGCTTTGAGTTGCTCCCGGAGGATAGCGGAAGGGTTGTTTCTCCAGAGTCTCTCTGTGGCTCTTAGTGGTCTCCCTTCTGAGTTGATGTCAGTGTTAAACCATGATCTTGATGGGATATTCCTGTTTTTTTTAAAATTTCCTGGGGGCTATTTGATCAAGAATGGACATCATATTTGAGTTGTAGTGCGAGGTGAGTTCAGTTGTCGTGAGGAGATCAGTTGTGGTGAGGAGATCAGAGGCGATGGGGAGGATCAAGCATATCCTTTCCTCTAGGTCGGCTAGGGGAATCTGGGTTAGATTTCTAGTCCATTTGGGGGGAGGGGGGTCTTACGAGGGGGGCTGGAAAAGAACCTTTTGGTTGATGTGGAATAGGATGTTGTGGTGGTCGGACCAGTCCATGGGGAAGATGTGGTGGATCGTAACTGCGTCACGATGAGCGATAATAGCATCTGAGGTTGCTCCTTTATTGTGCGTTTCTACTGAACAGAATTGGGAAAGATTATTGTCCTGGAGGAGATTGTTTAGGGTTTGAATTAGTGGGTTGTTAGCATCATTCCACCGTAGGTTGAGGTCTCCGAGAATTAGGTTGTTTGAGTCACCAAGTATTGCTTTATTGTCATTTGTCTTGATGTTGGCGGTAAGACATTCAATGGTGTTGTAATTGACGGTGTTCACTTCCATAATGGCAATTTTGTTCTTATGTATGATTGCTATACCTCCACCCCTTTGATCTTTTCTTTCCTTGTTGATGATGGTGTAGCATGTGGGGACCAACACATCTAGGATTGGAGCGGAGAGCTCATTAAGCCAAGTCTCAGTGATGAACGCGTTGTCAATGTCATGGGAGAGGATGGTTTCTGCTAATTCTGTTGCATGTTTGGAGGCTGATCTGCAATTAATGAGCAGGCTGTTGGTAGAGGACCCCACTTTGTTGTGTTTCTTTACGAGGGGTCCCTGGGTAAGGTAGTGAGGAGGGCCGGTGGTCTTGGGGAATTCAGGGGGCGGAGATCCCTTTTGAAACCAGTGATCACTTGGATCTTGGATTTAGGGGAGGCTGTGGGGGGAGAGTTGTATGTTAAAGACAGCTCCGCCGCTTCTTGCGGACATAGCAACGTTAGTTCTTCTGAGTCTTTGTGCTCGGTTCTCTGTATCGGTTTCTATGGGTCACTGTGTCAGGGTCACGGGGGTGGTAGGGAACTCACTCGGACGTGGCATGTTGTCAAGTCTTAGTTGGGTGGAGCTGGTCATTGTGGGAGTCTGGGGAGGAGTTAGCCTTGGCTGTCGTGCCCTGTCGAGGTTGGTTAAGATTGTCCTCAGGCCCAGGGTTATCGTTTCCAACTGGTTTTCACGAAGGCGAGACAATGATCTATGTTTATTGAGGGGGGTGGCTTGGACAGGGATGTCCTGGGAGGGGATGTGCATGTCAGTGTATTGCAGCCTATTGATGATTGTGCTGTCTTTGTATGGGGCCGTGAGTTGCCCTGTTGCCCATGGCTGGAATGAGGTAGCTAGAGGTCAATGATTGTAGGAGAGGGTCATTCCTGGATTGAGGGTTGGGGTGATCAGGTGAAGGAGGGTGATGGTGGCACTTGGCGGGGAGTTGAAACTCCTGATTAATGGGATGGGGAGGTGCGGGTGGTGACTCGAGGAGGGAGGGTGGTAGTTCAGGCACAGGGCGCGGCAATGGATGGTCGGCTCTGCTGGAGAGGCAGGCTGGCAGAGGGTGCGGGAACGGTTGATCAGCTCTCCTGGCGAGGTAGGCTGGCCGGGGGTACGGATTAGGGCAGGGAAGGTAGGGGCGTGTGCAAGGGGGCCATTTGCAGCGAGGAGAAGAGGGAGTCGAAGGCCTCTAGATTCCCATTGTTGGATTGTATCAATACTGTGCCGTTCGTGTAGATGGTCACAAAAGTGTTCCCGCTCTGTATCGAACGGTTAGTGAGTGATGTCGTCAATTTGCAGCTATGTGGGGTGGCCGTAATTTTGGAGATGGGAAGCTGTGATCTGAACGTGGCGATCCATTTATCAGGTCTTTCAGTGTGGAAGATGAGATCCATTTTTATCTGCCCTTTGGAGGAGCTGTGGTAAATGTCTGCGAAAAGTGATTCTGGGTGCTGTCTAATCAGACTATGTTTGAAGTTTCTTTTCGCTTTAAGTGAGAGGTTGGGGGGGAAATTGATCGCAAAGAAGTTCAGGCCATGGGGTTTCAAGTAGGACGATACGGGGGGCTCGTGAAAATTGGCGTGGCTGGTGCCATTTTCTTTGTATTTCTTGATTGGTTGAGAGGGTGGATCCCTTAGCGGTAGCGATTCGGAGAGGAGGAGAACGTGTTTCTGCAACAAGGATTTTGCAGTCTCTATCAGCTCACTGTCAGCTCTAGGCTAAGCGGTGCGGAAGTGAGGAAATCTTCCCCGGCTTTTCTGCCTCACCCTCTAAAGCGGTTAGAAAAGTATCCTGAGCCAATAAAAACCTCTGTGACTTTTCCGTCTCACCTTCCCAAGTGGTCACACAAGTATCCTCGTGGTTGTTGAGTTCATCGCTTTAGTGTTAATTGTGTGGGGGGTGCCCTCAACTTAGTGTCAGGTACCTGGGTAATCTGCTAAACAGGCGGCAGGGTCCTTGTTTTTTCCGCAGCAGGATCGGCAGGAGAGTGTGCAATTTCTGGCAGGCGCTTAGGCTGCAAGGTTGTGGATTCACCTCTTGTTAATGAGGTCAACTCTTTAATGTTAATTGTGCCTGGGGGCCACCCTTTTAGTGACAAGGCAACAGAGTGATCTGATTAAACCGCAGGTAGGATCGTTCTTGTTCTTCCCGGCTGCAGGATAGGCATTAGAAGGTGTAGTTATAGAATTCACCTCTTAATGAGGTCACAGGATTCGCCTCTTGGTTAATGAGGGCAGCACTTTTAGTGTTAGTGGTGACCGGGGGCCGCCATCTTAGAGTCAGGCACCCGAATGCTCTGTTAAACCGGTGGAAGTAACCTTATTATTCTTCCCGGCTGCAGGCTAGGGATGAGAGGTGCAGTTTTGGGCCGAATCTAGCATTGCAAGGATTGTGGACGTACCTCTTTGTTGATGAGGTCGTCTCTTTAGTTTAGACTGTGACCGGGGGCCGCCATCTTAACGTCAGGCAGCCCGATTTTCTTTTTCTGACTCAGCAGGCACCAAGGTTTTCTGATCCTGCCACCAGAACGACGGTGTCCTTGGCCCACCCGGATCCGGTGAGTGAGATCTCGCCCCCCCCCCCGTCTCTCAGCCACTCACCGGTTGTGTCTTGAGGCTGAAGCGAGGGATGCAAGCTTCGAACGGGGGGGGGGGCACTCTGTTCGGCATATTCCGATGTTGCCCTTCTTCGCGTCCGCCTGCAGTCCGACGCCTCCTGGGGTCAGATGCCCTGCGGTCTACGAAACCGACAGCTGTGTAATCTGCTGATCGACACCGAGGCCCCAGATTGAACTCTGGAGATGGCTAGGTGCGAATCGACGTTCACGCAGTGAACACACAGCCCGGTTCCAGATCATCTGCTTGGTCCTGACTCAGTGAGTCCCAGTTGACTCTGTGGCATGCTCCGTGGAGAGGAGTGTGGGGGGCAGTAGGGATTCACACCGTGAAGTGACCCCCTATCCTCGGCGCTCCGGACCTGAGCTTCTTCTCTGCGGCCATCTTGCCGAACTCTGTGTATCACAACGTGCTTCCAACGTGCTTCCACCGGCAGGCGTTTACGTCTTAGTGGAGGGATGCCTGGCTGCCAGAATAACATTGCAAACTTCAGGAGAAAGGTCAAAAGCTATTAACTGCCACCATTCAATCTCCACGTAAGAAGGCATAAATTTGACAGGTTTGGGTGGAGAACTCTCCCCTGCTGCTGCAACAGAAGATCCTCCTGAAGGGCAGCCTGATCGGAGGATTGATGCTCATTTGCAGAAGCTCAGGATACCAGACTCTCTGTGCAGAGTCCAAGGATAAATTGAGCCGGGTCGTTCATGATCTTCTTGAGAACTCTGGGCATGAGTGGGATAGGCGGAAAGGTGTGCAGGAGGCCTGAGCTCCACCCGAGCCAAAAAGCGTCTCCAAGTGAAAGCTGTCTTGGAAACTCCAACATACAAAATTGCGTGTTCTTGGCAGAGGCGAACAGACAATCAAGGCTCTCACAACTGCTGAGAAAGACCTTGCAACACCTTCAGATGGCGACACCACTCATGATATGTTAGGCATTGATGGCTGAGTTTGTCCTCCCTTACGTTCAGGGAACCTGCCAGGTGTTGAACCACCAGGACCTCTTGACAGTCCACGACCCCACTTCGCCCTGTTTGCAGTACCGCATGGTGGTGGTGTTGTCTGTGAACACTTGAACTAGCTTTCCAAGGCTTTCAATACCAGTTGGATCACTCAGAACTCCAGCATGTTGATGTGGGGTCCTGAATCAGCCGGAGACCAGAATCCTCTGATCTCCACCTCTCCCAGATGGCTGCACCATCCCAGAAGTGACGCATCAGTCAATACTGTGAGATCTGGATGGGAAAGGGAAAGGGAGCGGGGTCTGCCACTAACCCAATCGCGGTTTGTCAGCCACCACTGCAGATCTTGTGCAGTTCCTTCCGAGATCTGGACCATTTCGGAGAGATTTCCCTGATACTGTGCCAACTGGAACTTCAGGTCCCACTGCAGAGCCCACATATGCCATCAGGCACATGTCACTAGCCGGATGCAGGAGGCCATCAGGCCAAGCAGCCTCAGTCATTTTCACCGAAATCTAGGTTAGAGGCTGAAACATCGGTATCATAGCCTGAATATCCTGGCCTCGCCACTCAGGAGGATAAGCCAGAAACCGCACCGTTTCCAGGACAGCTCAGATGAAAGGGAGCTTCTGAGAGGGAGTCAGGTGTGACTTCGGCAGGTTGATACTGAACCCCAGTGAATGCAGGAGTTCCACCGTAGTCTGGATTTGGGAGACGACAGCCTAGGACAAACCCGCCTTCGACAGCCAGTGGTCGAAACAGGGAAAGAGTAGCATCCCTGATCTCCGCAGATGAGCTACAACCACGCCATCTTGGTGAACACCCGAGGGGCGCTGGTAAGGCCAAAGGGTAACACAGTGAACATAAAATGCTTGTGGGCCCATGTGAATCACAGTTAAGGCCTGTGGGCAGGCAGGACGTGGATGTGAAAACATGCGTACTGCAAGTCCAACACTACCATCAAGCTCCTAAGTTCAGCGCAGAAAAGGCCTGAGCCAATGTGAGCATCTTAAATTTCTACTTTTTTAGGAAGTAGTTGAGGGCCTATATGTCTAGGATAGGACAAAGGCTCTTGTCCCTTTTTGGGACCAGAAAGTAGCAGGAATAGCAACCACAGCCTACTTCTGGCACCAGAACCCTCTACCTTGGCCAAGAGAGCCATTACTTCCTCCTGGAGCAAAAGTAGATGATCCTCCGTCAGCCGGTCGACGGATAGAGGGAGGGATGGTCTCGAAGGGGAGGGAGTAGCCCATCTGTATAATCTGCAGAACTCACATCTACAAAGTAATGTTTTGCCAGTGGTGGAGGTGATGGCGGATCCTGCCACCATCTGGACACCTATGTTCTTGAAGGGCATGACTAGGAAGGTTTGGAGGCTAAAGCGGACGGGAATGGTGGCTTGACCTGCCCTATGGCTACCAGACCCACGGGATCGGAACGACCTGTGACCTTGTCAGCGCAGAAGCTGTGAAACATGCATGACTTGGTGTCTGGGGTAGAGCTGGGGTGGTTGAATGCTCCTTCGTCACTGTAAAAGGAGTGAAAGGCAGACTGGGGACAGGAGGCAGATGAGAGGCCTAAGGACTGGGCCGTAGCCCGTGAGTCTTTATAGTGCTCCAGTGCCATGTCTGTCTTGTCTTTGTAGAGACAGGTGCTATCAAAGGGCATGTCCATGAGCGAACCCTGGACATCCCCTGAAAAGCCAGAAGGTCTTAGTTAGGCGTGGCCTCTAATGGCCACTGTCGTAAGCATTGCTCTGCCAGCGAGCCGGTCATGTCAAAGCCACACTGAATGGCGAACTTTGCTGCATCTGTTACGGCTTCAGAGAGGATGGCCCAGCACTTGTGCAACCATTTCCCACAGAGAGTGGGAATAATGGCCCAATGAACATGCAGTATTCACCGCCCACATTGCAAGGCTGTTGGAACAAACATTTTACTTGCCCCAACTGTCCAGCCTCATGGATTACCTGTTAGGGGGAGCGGCAGGGAACATGCCATGTGAGATAGAGGCTTGGAATACCAAGCTGTCTGGGGCGGGATGGGTAGTGAGGACGTTTGGGTTGCCCAGGGCAGGGCAGTGGCGGCGGGCGATCGTCTTGTTCAGATCGTCTTGTTCTCAGGAGCCCCTCTGCTGGGTTTGCACCATGTTCCCAGAAGGACGTTTCTGAGGGTTACATTAAAAGGAAACAAGGGATCTGAAGAAGAATCTCCCGGCTGTAGCACCTCCATCAAGATGTTAGTCTTGACCGCCACTGAGAATAACAGGAGGTCAATGACCTCAGCCACCCTATGCACCGCTATTGTGTAAGAGGCTTCCTCCTCCGTAGCCATGGTGGGGGGAGAAAGCATGCCAGTATCTGGAGAGGTAGCCGGGTTCCTCATACCAGTCTATATCCTGTTCATAAGGCTGGTCTTCTTAAGGGTCCGGTGACCCCTCCCATTCCTCTCTAAATCCTAGACCTACAGAATAAGGTCAGGATACAATCTAGGACCTGTTGGTCCTTTCGGCGCCGCAATCGGCATCGGTCGACACGGATCCGTGTCGTCGGGAATCAGAATAGGGCTGGTGCCACTGGTGGGCACCGGCGGCTCAGATACTGGCTCCAGGTAAGATTGCAGTGGTATGTCCGTGCTGTTCTGGATGCATATCCGGATCCATGGGGGGGCCGGAGCTGCCAGCGCGAAACCCAATGTGCCCCCCCTGAACCCGGCAGGCACAAAGGCTCACTGGAGGGGGCCAGGCCGCGCAAAAATGAGGGGGATGGCGTCATAGAATTCCTTCATTTTAGCGGGAGTCACTCCCGAGAAAGAAGGGGAGCGTGGAGTTGGCCCAGGCACATGTTCCCGAGAACGAGGCCTTGAATGCAGCCTCAGTCGATGGATGGGGAAAAGTCAAAGCACTCTTCAAGTTCCTATATTTTTTGTGCCTCTTACCTGAATGCCTCAACTATCTTGTGACATTTGGAGTGGTACAGGCCACGAGCAGCTTCAGACACCGTTCCCTCAAGGCCTTCAGTGCCATAGCCCGGAAATTGGGGCACGACTTGGAGTCGTAGTCATACTCTAGACACCACAGGCAGACTAAATGGGGTTCAGTCCTCAACATGACACAATGACAGGCATCGCACATCCTAACCCCAAACTCTTCCTAGAGGTCATCCTACACACCAAAAAAGGGGTCGACAAAAGGTCATAAAATCCTGTCAAAAAGTGACAGAGGGTGGCTTTCTTCATGGATCAGCGATTGACTGGCACGGAAAGAAAAGAACTGAAGGCAGCTCGCTGAATTGTGGTGCCTATATAGGTGATGCGGATGTCACTTCCGGCCATTATAGGTGATGCGAACGAAAAATCTTCCAGATCCAGTTTGACGCCTGGAAATTTAAAGATAAGGAATCTGCGGCTAGATGCCTCTATCAGACAAAGTACCCAGTACCATGAGATCGAAGCCACTGACAAATCTGTCTTGCCCACCCTATCCTGTCCTGTCCTGAGGAAGGGCGCAGAAACCTCCCTCATCCATGACATGTATCTGTTCAACAAAGGTAATTGAGGTAGGCATCCGCACCTCGTCCTTACTGGTAATACTTTTCTGTTCTTTGAGACACTTAGAGATGATTTTATATTGCCCCACTCACAACTTTGTCAATACTGGCAAATTGGGCAAGCACCCACATCTCTTCCCCGAATCCCCATACCTAGGCTATATACATAAGTTGGGAACCCCTAGAGGAGCGGTTTCCAACTAGTACCAGATTGTCACTGACAACTCATACTCGAAAGTTACGCAGCTGGAGCTTAAAGACTATTGGCAGGAGCAGTTAGAGTCGTAAATACAGATGAAAACTGGTCAGAACTTATGTCTAAGCACGACCGCACCTTGTGAGAAGCCTGGCTGAAGTACTCCTACTCCAAGATCCTCAACAATTGGTACAGGTCCCCATATAAATTAGGCACGGCTAGATTGATACTTGCTGGATGTGTGCTGGGGAGGGATATGACCTATACCATATTATATAGTGTGGACATGCCTGCAACTGGTCCTGAATTGGTGTGAAATATGGAGCACGCTGCATCTTATTAGTTCGGCTCACTTCCTGGACTAAGCTAAACTCACTGTGCTACATAACTCCTTGGAACATAGAAAGCACCAAATCACATTGGTGAAGATAGATGTCAAAAGCTCCCATGGTTGCAAAGATCTGTATACTCCGGCACTGCTGTTCTCCAAGGATGCCTACTTATCAGGAATGGCTGATGGAGCTATAAAAACTGCCCAAATGTGAGCGTTGGATATATAAGATCCAAGACCAAATGCATCTGTTTGATAATACCTTGGGCCTTGATTCTTTATAAAGTGGGGTAAAAAGTTGTATGCTTCTTCATGTGGGCAGTGAGGAGAGGTAGAATTCCATATCGCCTGCTGAGGGAGAGACAACTCTGCTGAAGCAGTAGCCTGTCCTACACCGCTTCCCCTGCAGCCTGTCAATCTGTGCACTTATGAACCCAGTATCTCTCTCTCTCTCTGTCCTTTCTTCTAGCACCATTTTCTCCCATGCCAGGCAGTTCCCTTAGCAGACACTTCAGCGCAGCTGCCGATTAATCCAAAGCCACCTCTTTTAATTTATGCCTTGGGCATGTTTCAGGTGATCCTTTTACCCCATCTGATTCCATGCCTCCTGCAGGATTCTTACCACCACACTACCTTTGGATTATCTTCTCTTGTGGTACTGTCACAGCCCTCTACAGCTGCTCCTACTTGTACGCTCATGGCCTTTCTTATCTAAGGCCGGCGCTGCAGCGTTCCAGTGTTTCAGGCTATGCTCTTATCTTCCATTCTGGTAGGGGCAGGGTGCTGCTTTGCTCTTTCTTTGCCACTACAGCTGTGGTCCCTTTTAAGTACTTGTATTTTTCATCTGCTATTGCATGTATGCAGAACATTGTTCCAGCATTTGTGGCTCCCTCTGGGGAGTTCGAAGGTCAGATAGCCATTTTATCCCACATGGTCATTTTATCCCTCTGCCAAGTTATGCCGGACACAATGATGGACACACTAATAGCTGGAAAGTAGCAACAAATGTATAACATAGGTGTGTGGTAACTGAATGTTAATCAGACTAGTGACTACATGCTAACCACAAACACCTTTGGTCATCAGTGCGCATTATAAATTAAAATTTAATTTCCATTTCAAATGACAAAACATTTGCTGAAAATATCTAATAAAAACCTATTGAGCGCAAAACAATAATAGACTAGGGTCATTTTATTGTCATTTATACAAGACTATATTCTGTACCTACCATTTTGGTTCACCAAGAACTCTGGAAAGTAGAAGAATTCTGGAATAAGCTCCTTAACATCATTTGGATTATCCATAAGAGCCTGCCAGGTGGCTGGAATAGAGTGGAACTGGCGATCTGCGCAGTCAAATCTGTATAATACCAAGATAAAAATAGAAGTGGTTAGCGATTTTGCTAGGTCTGTTTCTCTATACACTATTTTTTAGAGATTATCCTACCAAGTAAGTGAATGAAACCTGTCTTTTCACTTTAAAACCTGTCTGGTGACTTTAAAAGTACAAAGCAATCTGCCTGGGTGCTCTTCCAGCACACTACTAGTTGTGCCAGTCTATGTTTTCTCTGAATGCTAGGGCAAACAAATGAGTTTCAAGGAGGGGCTTGACGGGAACAAAATGGCTGCCCACTAGTAGAGCTTAAATAGCTTTTCTAGACCTCTACCCACAACGGCTGCAGTGCCAAGACTTATCAGACCAGTGGGGGATTCGATGTGGGGTCCATGGGGCATCATGCTGACTGTTAATAATTAATATTCTAAAGAAGCCTTAAACTTAAAAGGATGGTTTACTACCATAAGTAACTTGCTTTTTTTCCCAGCCTGTTTGTACGTCTCATGACCCCTCTGCTAGGAACATATTACCAACCGGAGGAAATGGTGTAAGAGTGTTAATGTCAAGCCAAGTTAGAGAGAGAATGAGAAGGCAGATGGCAAGCAGTGAAATGAAGTAGCTGTGTTCTGTTGGTGTTCCTCCATTACCCCCAACTAAAGCTTTTTATCTGCTCCTCATGCACCTCAATCTACACACACTGCTGCTACAGTGAAGACACATGATACCGGGCATGCAAGTCTAGAAGCTTGAGCGCTGTTGTGCAATATTACAGTACTGTCGGAGCAGGCTGTTAAGTCAGGGCTCAGTTGGAGTGGGTCCTCACTCCAACACATACAGGGGGTGCAAGTGGAAGTGGCAGCCTGCGTCCTTGAGATGAAGTGGTTCTAGCGACAGCAATAACTATAACTTGCCACTCTAACAAGCACTGATTATACCCTTTCATATTAATTAACTTATACTCACCGAATAACTCCAGGCCTCCAAACGAACATGCCGAAAACTGGAGAAGAACTGGCTCTGCGAACGAACACCGGACAGCTACGCAGCCCACAATGCTACCCGCAGACACCATCAACTCATCAGAGCGCCAAGAGGGTCTCATTTAAAGACCGCCTAAATAACAACGCACACAACAGCAAAGAGCTCTTCAACATCATGAAGGAACTCTCCAACACCAGCTCTATCACCAATCACATCCCGACTTCGCAAGACCTGTGCGACTCACTGGCCACCTTCTTCCACCGGAAGATCGCCGACATCCACGACAGCTTCAATGCCACAACCACCGCCCCCACGACCACCACCTGGACCAACCGCTTGCTCTCCTGGACCAGTAACAACGACGAGGACACCAGCGAGATCATGAACACCATCCACCCCGGATCACCATTAGACCCATGCCCTCACCACATCTTCAACAAAGCCTGCACAGCCATCGCACCCCATCTCTGGAAAGTAATCAACATCTCCTTTGAGACAGCAACCTTCCCGGAAAGCTGGAAGCACGCCGAGATCAACGCCTTACTCAAGAAACCCAAGGCGGACCCGAAGGACCTCAAGAACTTCCGACCCATCTCCCTGCTCCTGTTCCCGGCGAAGGTCACCGAGAAAATCGTCAACTAACAACTGACCCGCTACCTCGAGGAGAACAGCATCCTGGACCCATCTCAGTCCAGGTTCTGCAGCAACCACAGCACCGAAACCGCCCTCATTGCTGCCACCGATGACATCAGGACCCTGCTTTACAACGGAGAAACAGCAGCCCTCATCCTCCTGGACCTGTCAGCCGCCTTTGACACAGTCTGCCACCGCACACTACGAACACGCCTACACGACGCCGGGATCCAAGAGAAGGCCCTAGACTGGACCACATCCTTCCTCTCCGGCAGAACTCAAAGCGTCCGCCTTCCCCCCTTCCGCTCCAATGCCACCGAAATCATCTGCGGCGTACCCCAGGGCTCTTCCCTCAGCCAGACGCTGTTCAACATCTACATGGCACCCCTTGCCCGCGTCGCCCGACAGCACGACCTCAACATCATCTCCTATGCCGTCGACACCCAGCTGATCCTCTCCCTCACCAAAGACCCTCACACCGCCAAAACCAACCTCCACGAAGGAATGAAGGCCGTCGCCGAATGGATGAGGAACAGCCGACTGAAGCTGAACTCGGACAAGACAGAGGTCCTCATCCTCGGCTCCACCCCCTCAGCCTGGGACGACTCCTGGTGGCCTGACAACACTAGGAACAGCCCCGACACCCACCGACCACGCACACAACCTAGGGGTCATCCTCGACTCCACCCTCTCCAAGACTAAGCAGGTCAACGCCATCTCCTCATCCTGCTTCAACACCCTCCGAATGCTCCGCAGGATCTTCAAGTGGATCCCCACTGAAAACGAGAAGAACAGTCACCCAGGCCCTCATCACCAGCAGGCTGGACTACGGAAACGCCCTCTACGCAGGAACGTCGGCCAAGCTCCTGAGACGACTGCAACGCATCCAGAACGCCTCGGCACGTCTGATCGTCGACATCCCCCGCCGCAGCCACATCTCACCCCACCTGAGTGACCTGCACTGGCTCCCCATCAACAAGAGGCTAACCTTCAAGCTCCTCATCCACGCACACAAGGCTCTCCACAACACTGGCCCAGCATACCTCAACAGACGACTTCGCTTCTACACCCCCACCCGCCAGCTCCGCTCCACCGGCCTCACCCTCGCCACAGTCCCCCGCATCCGAAGAACGACCACCGGCGGCAGATCTTTCTCCCACCTCGCCGCCTGGAACACACTCCCCACCAACCTACGGAAGACCCAAGACCTACTGGCCTTCAGAAGACTTCTCAAGACCTGGCTCTTCGATCAGTAGCAGCGCCCCCCCCCACCCCTCCCAGCACCTTGAGACCCTCACGGGTATGTAGTGCGCTTTACAAATGTCTCGATTAATTGAATGATATACTATCTGAAATCATAGCATTTATAACAACATTTATGACGTCTCAAATTCCATCATTTCTGAGAACACAGTGCATGGTATAATGGCTGTGTGGTTAGCGAGCTGAAACAGTGTGTATGGAGGAGCACTAATTATAATAAAGTGAAGGTGGTGCATAAATTATAAATATAAGGTGTAACTGGAACTTTCGAATTTCCATTTTTTGTGTATTTTAAGTTTGGTTTGTATAAAAAGAAAGAAATTAAGTTATAGTAATTTAAATGACGTGTGTACATTAGAAATTTAACGTATAACTATAACTTGTGTTTGTATCGTTTAAGTTTGGTTAATATGAAGAAAATAAATAAAATTTCCTTAACTACAACTACGTTTTAACCTTTGATTTATTCATTGAATATATATATTCCATGAAAAAAACAAAGGTAAAATTAATGTTATAAGTGTAATGTTCAGTAACAACGTAACATTTTAAACTCTAAAAACCACAGAAATTCACCAGTTATAGTCATCTCAAGCAACTATAACTCGTGCCCTAAGGTAACTATACCTCGAGCCCCCGTCATGCAGTTTTCTCATCTTCAAATGTTGCAGTGATATTATCAATGATATCATAGAAGATGTCATGAGTGAAGTAATATGTGGGGTAATTAGAAGTTCATGGTGAGGCCCCCTCCCCGAGCCTTATTAGGCCATGGGGACCCTGGTACCGTTCTGTGTTTTTTTGAGGGAAGGGGTGCCATGGGCCCCCTTCCTGAGCCTCATCAGGCCCTGGGGATCTCATCCCCCAGGGCCATATATTTTTTTTTAAAGGAGAGCGTACGCATGCCCCCCCATCCCCCAGGGCACATTTTTTAATTTAAAGAGGAGGGGTCCAAGTGGCCCCACTCCCTGAGCCTATTGTGGCACTGGTAATCCCAATTCCTAGGCTCCTCCATATATATTAAAGGGGGAGGTGACCCCCCCCCCCCCCCAAAGCCTATTATGGCCCTGGGGACCCAATCCCCCAGGGTCACTCCTTAAAATAAAGGGAAGTGAAAATGCACATCCCTCCTTACCCAAGCTGTTATTGGCACCAGGGACCCATTCCCCTATGGCCCACACTATTAAAGGTTGGTGCCCTTGTTGGGGACTGTAGGGGAGCCCCAGGGACTTCGTGGCCTCAGTGGGCTCCCAACATCCTTCAGGAGCCAGCACTGCCCCCGCCCACAGGGAGCAGCTGCTTATGCTGCTCCCTCCGGACAGGAGCAATACCTTGATCTGTTTCCCTGCCCCCATCGCTGCGGGCAGGAAAACAGATCAAAAGTTCCCCCGCTACCCCCTTCCTCTTACAAATACTGCGGATGTCTTGGTCTCTCTTGCTCTATCCTGATATATACTGCACGTTGGAAGATGTATATGTATGTACTTAGTGAGCTATGCTGCAATGTTAGATGTCTTTATGTTAACAGAAACCTGAACAAACTTCTACAGTACACTTTAGATCAAAAGTCTGTTTTGATTTTGCTTCTTTTCCAAATTATTAAAATGGAATTTGCTGAACTACTAATCGATGATGCACAGTTGAAACACTCCTATTATTTGTCACATTGCTATAGGACTTATGGCTCTCATACTGGAGCCAACATGCAACAATACAATATTAAAAACACTTTTTAAATTTTCAACTTGAAAAATGGGTGCGTTTTAATGAATTTCTTTTCATCCAAATGAACCTTAGGGCTATTTAATTCTGACTTAAGGAATCCTGATTTGCTAGTAAAGGTCTTAATAATGACAAATCTGGCTTGCAACGCTTAAATGTTGTAAATAATGGATGCCACTATTAATCTCTCAGGCCTTAGCAGAGGTTCTCCTGCTGATAAAAGATCAAGCAAGCAGGTCTGGGCAGAGGGAAATCTGAAGGAGGCAAAAACAGGATCATTCCCATTAGACATAGTTTATATTCATAGCAAATATTCACATGAAGAACATCAGAAAATGAAAAACAGTCATGGCTAGTCATAGAAAATGCCACATTTGCATAGTGATAGACAGCTCTGAAATTAAACAGTAAGTACACAGTGCCATGGCTATAGTTGATACCTGCCACTCTGGAGCTGGATATGGAGTGTGGTAAAAGGCTCTACGCGCATTAGGTAATGCATCACTCCCGCGGCATTGGAATAGTGAGTTCCATAGTGAAATTTGTCAATGGTCCCAAGCGGGTCTTCAAAATTTTCATATCTGAAGAACAAAAAGGTAAGGTTGTGGAAGATTCAAGTAGCTTGAACAATTTGGGATTTGTTGGGCATCACATTAATAGAACCAACATATACCATAGTCTGTTACTAGAGGGCAGTCTTCAGCAATGGATGCGACAAAGACCAAATATAAGAAAAACATTTGCGCCATTAACTCATCAGTTTAAATCTTGCAACACATCAATACATATAACTCCTGTAGTCTACCAGAGTTTTTTTAAATATCAATTAATGGGCATTTGCCCAGAAGTAGGACCATTTTATTTTGCAGGTTGCAAACTGCGATTTTTTTGTGACTCGCAATTTGTGACTCGCAAAACGGAATGTACTAATGTGTATCAGACACATTTAGCGATTCCCAATGGGGTAGCAAATAACCTGTCTCATCAATATTCATGAGGCAGATCATAATTTGAGACACACTGGGAATGGCCAGCACTCACAGGGATGGTGGCCTGCTGGGGTCAGCAGACCATCATGTCTGTGACTGCTTTTTAAATAAAGCTGTTTTTTAAAAAAATGCAGCCCATTTTCCTTAAAGGAATACCGGATGCATTTAAAAAAGAAAAATTAAACGTTTCTGTTTTTAAGAGTCGGCAGTGGTTTGTGGGACCGCTGCCTCCTTTTAAAAAAATGCGCTCACTGCCAGTCACAAAGGGAAAGGGGTCCCCTCAGGACTCCTTCCCGTTTGCGACTCGCTTAACACCTACTTAAAGTAGGTGGTAAACTGCGATTGTTTTGCGACCGCATTTGCTGTTGCATAATAATCATACATGGCTTTGTGACTATTATGAAGGGACGGCCTTGCCAGCCTCATCCTAATAGTGACTCGCAAACCCAATTTTGAGAGTCGGTAATAGGTCATCGAATCACAAAATAGGGTTTGTATATGCTAGAACCCTGTTTAGCGGTCGCAAACAGCCCGATTTTCCATTTCTGACCACTAAAAACGGTCGTACATCTGGCCAATTGTTTAAATCTGCAGAACCAGGAACTAAAATGTCCTGCAATGGTTGCCGCAATATTGTGCAGAGATGCTGAGACTCGCTAATCACATTTCAATGTACTGGAGTACGCTCATGGGTAACCCCCAGTACTCAATGGCTGACAGGAGAAAAGACTCCATCAGCCAATGGGATTCGAATATTTTTAAATTTTCAGTACCACAAGAGGTCTGCAGTACATAATTGTTTAGATATACCCAACATTTCTAGGAGAATAACTCCTTCCTGACACCAGAGCACCATTTTAAATGCACATTTATAGATAACTATTAAACAGATTTACAACAAATAACTAAAATCACGCTTTGTAATTAAAGTTCTAACATTCAGCCAAATTTGGTGTAATGCCTTTCAACTGTTTTTTTCTGTATCGGAGAACAAAGTTTCTTTCGAAAATTTTAAATGTGAAATCGATATTTTGGGGCCAGCTTTTTTCTTAGCACCGCTTGACCAAATTTGGCAAAAAAGTTTTAATTTTACACAGGAAGCATGCTTTTTTGTGATTTGGTGTATATCTGTTCAGCAGTTCAAGAAATTAGCGTTAATAGGGCTTGGGCTTGAAGTTGTTAAAAAGTTAGGTATATCGGGACTATGATGTACAGATTTGCTCTAATTGGCCTCTTTAAAGGGTATCTATCAGTCTATCCTGATTGGTTGGCCATGACATGAACAATATGTTGTGGCAGCCATTGCAAGACTGAGTGACATGGTCCCTGCGTACTTAAAATAAATTAAAAATCTATACAAGGAGGTAGGGAAAGCACACCCTAACCCGCAGGGGTGCGTACGGGAGGGCAGGTAGCTGGCCACAACATGAACAGCACATTGTGGCAGCATTATAGGTTTCAGGGATTTGGTCCTCACTGAAATGAATTGAAGTGAATGGCAGGTTTTGTTGGTCACAAAAAGAAGCACATATAGATGTTGATAACAGATTTTAGTCACAATATAAATCAATTGTTGGTGGAATTCTACTAGTTTTAGGAATTCTGGTGAGTTCTTGGGGAATTTTACCCTGTGAAAGATGCCAAACCTCTGCTGGGGTTTGATGAAACATGTTTGAGAGAAAACAGTTTTATCTCATGCTTTCCTCATAGCTGTAACATGTTCCTGTAGCTAAAAAGAGTGCACATTTTCTATAAATTCTCAAATATCTTCCACATTAATGTCAGAAAAAAAGTCTGGCATGCTGAGTGAGTCATGTATTTATTTCCAACACCTGCAGCAGCCAGTCAGTATATTCTCCCTTGTTCTACTGTCGCTTTACCACAGTGTTCTACATCTACAGCACTAATATTCTGTATTTATGACAAAAGTGCGGCACACCTGAGCACTATCTTGTTAGAATCAAAGCTGTGAAACTGAACTGAATTTCCTACAGAGGATACTGCAGTAAATGAACAAAATTCAAGTTTACCTTTTGTTATTGAATTTATGGTTAGTGTTCTTGAAAGCTTAAAGGAGGATAAAGTTTTGGTGAGTTCTCAAATATCTTCCTCATCTATTTCAGTAAAACATCCTGACACGCAGAGTGAAACATGTACGTCCAACACCAGCAGCAGTCTGTCATAACCAAATAATCAACTACAGCATAACCAGAGATTTAAAGAACAAATAGAGCAATAAAGTTTTTAGTCAAGACAATTGTGAGGCACTCTTCAATGCCATTTTGTTCGAAGAGGAGTTGTTGAATTTAAAGTCTTCCTGAGGAGCAGGCTGAAGATCCTCCTTCCAATCCGGACTCGGACTCAATGCCTAGGCTCCAATAAGGCCTTGCACCCAACCCTCCGCAAGCATCAAATCTCCAGTACACACAATTTTCAGCTATATGTAGAACAAGTTTCAACCTGTGGCCAGAGTCTGCACACACCCCTCCACATGCGAACAACCCTTACAATGAACAGACTATGCTTTTTGGAAAAAGAGGAAAACACCGGGCACAGTGTGCATAACATGTAGATCAATTATCAACTCCAAATTCAACAAAGGTACTGATGACTATACACTGTAAATACATACATTTATAAAAAAGAGAACTAGAGAGAGCTAAATGCGAGGTTCTTTAATTTATTTTTGTGTTTTTTTTGTAATATAGAAATATTTTTTTCTTATTTTTAAATAAGTCAATATGTCTATGAACATATCTAATAATGACAGTCAATAAATAGTCATAATAATAATAGTATACACATGTAACATATTCCTAAAGGTTCATAATACAGTTGTATACAAATACCAATGATATCAAATAGAGTACTTTGATAGATACAATTGTATAGCTCTTAGTTATTCATTCTCTAGACTAAATCATGATGATGAATACTGAGCAAATTTAAAAAACAATTTGTACATATCCAAACATTGTTCTTTCTCAACAGGCGGTTTGTAGACACAACGCGTTTCGGCTAAGACTTCGTCAGGAACCCGCTCAAGGTTGTATACTATATGCAACAAATAGTTTAAAAATAAAAAAAAACAATGTTAAACTATGGAGTCAACATATCTATTTAGAAATCTACAAATTTTACCATCAACATACAAATAATTAATACAAAAGATCCAGTTTAAGGTTTCCACACTCACACAAGGCAACCACTTGTATATCAAAAAACATCTAAAAAAGCCAATTGAATTTTTAGATTGTGGTACGGCTATAAGAGCTGCAGCTAACTCTAAATTACTACTTGTTCTAGAATCAAGCATAATTGAACATGATTAAACTCTCAGTCTCTGCGCCTACCTCTTAAATATCTCGCTGTAAATGTTGTCAAATGGACACGGGTACATTAAATCTCAGTCAAAATTCCGAATTGACTATATTAGATAAAGACAAGAACATATGAAAGATGACCTATTAATGACTTATAGGTATTAGAGAATCAACAGAAACAGCCATGTAGATAGATAAGATCTATATACCTGTTGAGGGCCTAATCTCTGTTTAATAGCCAGGACCAATTCCAATTAGTAATAAATGATTCTCTCTATGTTTATTAAAAATCCTGTTCAGGATTGCAGCCAACCGTTGAGAAACAGGGGGGGAGAGGAAGGGGGGGGGGAGGAAGGGGGGGAAGGGAAAGAAACCATAGAAATGCAAGTAAATAATAATCCATGCTGAATTAATAAGCATTTAAAGTAGCTCACGATGCCTGTTTGCTATTAAGAAATGTTGTAACTCTGTATCCAAAAAGGGATTTAAACTCACTGCCCAGAAAAACTGACTTTCAGCGGTTTTTGTGGCTACTCAAATATTAACGAGTCGTGCTTGATTCCTATTTGTCGCATGATTTTAAACAGCAATAGTCCTCAAAGAGGAAGTATAGAAGGGACATATGTAATATGGGAATGAATGATTAAACTGTGGTTTTGCCACATGATTCTTATTAGGCCAAAGTATACTGACCATGATGTTGGATAGCGATTAATCAATAATACTTGATCAATGGCTGCATAATGGTATTCCTGAGTTTCGTATCCAATAGGGTCTGTACACTGCAGATAAAGAGCAAAAGATAGGCCGATATCAATGATCTCACCGTAATGTCATCATTCTTACCAAAGTTTTATTTTATCATGCCAAAGCTAATAGACCTGGACAACTATGCCAACCTAATGGTAATTAGTGTGTGGTGGGATAAAAATAACGCAACTCAATCCAAATAACTCTTTTTGTGAGGGCTGTGTTACTACTTCATGCATCTTAGTCGTATATTGCACTTAATAATTGTGTGCACTATGATTGCACAGGGCTAGGTTTACTTAATGGTAAGTCTAATGACTATGAATGTTACCAATTTGACACAAGGGGGCTCCGTTCTTACCAACTGGTGGCAAGAAACTACCACTGCGCGGGTTTAATTTACTTCTGTGTGCTGCAAAAAGGAAACCATCATTTGGCTAAGTAGATGAGCTCTATCACGTACCGAGAAACGGTTAGACGATACAGAACCATTGTATAAGGCAGACAGATAGCATGTGCACTGAAGTTTATAACCTATCGTTTTGATCTCACTTAGGAGATATGACCTTGTGTCAAATTGGTAACATTCATAGTCATTAGACTTACCATTAAGTAAACCTAGCCCTGTGCAATCATAGTGCACACAATTATTAAGTGCAATATACGACTAAGATGCATGAAGTAGTAGCACAGCCCTCACAAAAAGAGTTATTTGGATTGAGTTGTGTTATTTTTATCCCACCACACACTAATTACCATTAGGTTGGCATAGTTGTCCAAGTCTATTAGCTTTGGCATGATAAAATAAAACTTTGGTAAGAATGATGACATTACGGTGAGATCATTGATATCGGCCTATCTTTTGCTCTTTATCTGCAGTGTACAGACCCTATTGGATATGAAACTCAGGAATACCATTATGCAGCCATTGATCAAGTATTATTGATTAATCGCTATCCAACATCATGGTCAGTATACTTTGGCCTAATAAGAATCATGTGGCAAAACCACAGTTTAATCATTCATTCCCATATTACATATGTCCCTTCTATACTTCCTCTTTTAGGACTATTGCTGTTTTAAATCATGCGACAAATAGGAATCAAGCACAACTCGTTAATATTGGAGTAGCCACAAAAAACGCTGAAAGTCAGTTTTTCTCGGAAGTGAGTATAAATCCCTTTTGGATACAGAGTTACAACATTTCTTAATAGCAAACAGGCATTGTGAGCTACTTTAAATGCTTATTAATTCAGCATGGATTATTATTTACTTGCATATCTATGGTTTCTTTCCCTTCCCCCCCACCCCTTCCTCTCCCTCCCCCGTTTCTCAACAGTTGGCTGCATTTCTGAACAGGATTTTTAATAAACATACAGAGAGAATCATGTATTACTAATTGGAATTGGTCCTGGCTATTAAACAGAGATTAGGCCCTCAACAGGTATATAGATCTTATCTATCTACATGGCTGTTTCTGTTGATTCTCCAATACCTATAAGTCATTAATAGGTCATCTTTCATATGTTCTTGTCTTTATCTAATATAGTCAATTCGGATTTTTTTTTTTTTTTTAAAACAATTTTTATTAACAGTAATTTTGCACCTTTCCTTATACAGAGTTCATGTTCACGACACAGGTTGTATTCATCTCTGTCAACATTAACATAGGTGATAGCACTTTGTAACGGCCATACGTCATCTGTACATACAACACAGGTAACCTCCTGCAAGCATTCCCATACGTGGACCCCATCCCCTCTAATAGTGAAGTGTACCTTCTGCATTATTCGCTGAGGTCGGACTCTGATTCCGACAACGGGGGTTCTCATATATGACCCCTGAATGTGTTCCATTTTCCCCATATCCTCTGCCATCGCCGGGGGCAACCCCTATTACCACATAACACCTTCTCCGCTACCATGGCGCCATCTAAGTCACAACACCACCATGCATGCGAGGGGATTGCTTGCGCCCCCCAGTGCCGTGCAATATTCCTCTTTGCCAATACTAGTCCTATAGTCACCCAGGTTTGTTCAGCGTGGTTTAGGTCTGTATCATCCCATATATTCAATAAACACATTCGAGGCTCAGGGGGAACCTCACGACCGGTTACTCGGGAGACCGTTGCCATAACCTCCCTCCAATATCCGGCAATGGCAGGGCAATCCAAAATCGTATGAAAAAAGGTACCCTGGAGGCCGCATCCCCGCAGGCAAAGCGGATCAACCGCTGTCCCCATTTTATGTAGCGTGGATCTAGTGTAGTATATCCTGTGCAGTATTTTAAGCTGTACCAATTTTAGTTTGGACGAAACCGCCACCTCCCGCGGGGACGCAGTCGCCTCTTGCCATTCGTGCTCATCCATGTCCCCTATGTCAACCTCCCATTTTCGTTTAAGAAGTTCTGTGGGGTCTTTTTGATGGTTCACTAACTTACGATATGTCAATGATATAGCTTTCTTGGTCAGATAGTCTGTGAGTAAACGATCCTCAAGTGGGGAGGACTCAGGTGGGATGGTCCCTCTAGGTATGGCATTCCTCAAGGCATGTTGAATTTGCAGAAATTTTAAACTTTCCGCCCGTTGCAGCTGATATTCTATCTGCAGTTGCTCAAACGGGACCATCTCACCCCGCTTCCAGAGGTCACCGACCCTGGAGATGCCTATCAGGTCCTACCCCGCAAATTCCTTACTTAAATGCATCATGCCTATCGCGGGAGAGACCCATAGCGGTGTCTGTCAAGTGATCACCCCCTCCCAACCAAGCCTCCGCTGCGCCGTGTGCCATATGTGTAAGGTGTGTTTTGTGGGGCCCGTTAGGGTATTTTTTAGGGATTTATCGTACAAGGCACGAAGTACTCCTGTCACCCCCATCTTATGCCTATCCATGCGCAGGGCCGGATCATCCTGCGGCGCATGCAGCCACTGATTGATTACCGTGAGCTGGGAGGCCCAGTAATACAAGCGTATGTTGGGTAGGGCAATTCCCCCGTCGTACCAACTTCTCATCAGTTTGCAGAGAGCTATGCGGTGGGGCCCGCCCTCCCACAGCAGACTACCCACCTCCGCCTCCACCAATTTAAAGTAGGAGTCAGGGATCGGCATGGGCGTGTTTTGTAGCATATACAGGAAGCGCGGGAGGGCCATCGTCTTGAACAGGGCTGCTCTTCCCAGCAAAGTCAGCGAGAGAGAATGCCAGTGTTTGACATCGCTCCGGAGTCTGCGGAGGGGCGGAAGTAGGTTGCGTTCAAAGAATAGGGCTGGGTCAGGCGTGATGTTAATGCCGAGGTATCGGAAGCCATTCACCGCCACCGACAGTGTTACTCCTCTAGGGAGTTGTGGTATGGGTCCATGTAGGACGTAAAGTACTGACTTTGCCCAATTGATCAAATAACCGGATAATCTACAGTACGATTCACAGATGTCCAGTAGGCTACTGATAGACCATTTTGGCCGCGTCAGGTATAACAAGATATCATCTGCATAGAGCGAGACACGGTCGTCCCAGCTCTCAGTCCACTTCAGTCCTGTGATGACCGGATCCTGCCTAATCCATGCTGCCAAGGGCTCCAGCACTAGGGCGAACAGCAGTGGGGAGAGAGGACACCCCTGCCTAGTTCCTCGCCCCAGCGGAAAGTCCTCCGATAGCCGTCCGTTCACCGCCACCTGTGCCAGAGGCGCGCTATATAACAAACGCACCCAAGCACAAAATTTGGGCCCAAAACCAAAACGCGCAAGCACTGCAAAGAGGAAGGGCCATTCCACACGGTCAAACGCCATACTGGCTTCCAGCGATATGATAACCGCATCCTCCTGAATGCAGGGCCCTCCGGCCAGTATGCCATGCAACCGTCTAATATTCATCGCTGTGTTGCGTCCCGGCATAAAGCCGGATTGGTCAGGGTGTATGAGCGTCTGCAAATGAGGCTGTAGACGGGTCGCTAGCACCTTCGCTAGAATTTTGGCTTCTACGTTAAGGAGTGAGATAGGCCTGTAGGAGGCGCAGTCATGAGGAGGCTTCCCGGGTTTTAATATCGCCACCAGTGTCGCGACTCTCTGGTCATGGGGGAGTATGCCCTCTTTCAAGCTGGCTTCATACATTTTCAGCAGGTGGGGAACTACCGTGTCTGTCTCTCTCTTATATAACTCTATCGGAATCCCATTCGGCCCCAAGGCTTTCCCGGACTGGAGGCCCTGAACGGCTATGGCGATCTCTTCTGCGGAGAGGTCAGCCTCTAATGCATCCGCATCCTCCTCAGTCAATCGCGGAAGACGTATGTCCCGCAGGGATGCTAGGTTGTCGTCAACGGGGGCCGTTACCACGGGGGTGTACACTTTTTCGTAGTGGGTTGCAAAGGCCCTCACTATGTCGTCAGGATTCGTCACAACCTCACCCGTGGCCAGCCGTATCTGCGCTACCCATCTGCTGGCCCTCTCTTTTTTATCTAGCCACGCTAGTAGTTTGCCCGCCTTGTCTCCCACTTCATATATTGTATGTTGCGTTTTCGTAAGACGCAACCGGGCTGCCTCCCATATGTGGTCCCTGTACGTTTGTTTAGCGAGGTTCAGTGCCTGGACGCTCGTGTCGGTGGGCTCTCGGGCGTGCTCCCTTTCTGCCTCGGTCACCGCCTCCTCAATCTCTAACACCTGTTGCGCCAAGTTACGTTTGTGGGCTGTAATGGCCGCGATGGCCTGTCCACGCTGCACTGCCTTGTAGGCCTCCCAGAGAATAATGGGTGAGGCAACAGACTGCGTGTTGTCTTGGAAGTAATGTTTCGTGGTTTTATGTAGGGTCTTGCGTACGTTAGGAATTTTTAAATAGCCGGGGTGTATCGGAAAAGTGCGTCTCTGCCCTAGCAGGCCTGAGGAGCACGACAGCAACACCGGGGAGTGATCAGATATATCCCTGGGGAGGTGTTTGACCTCCTGTAGTTTCTCAATGCATGCCGGGGAAGTAAGGAGGTAGTCGATACGTGAAAGACTGTTGTGCGCGCTGGAGTGATGTGTGTATTGACGCTCCGTGGGGTGGTGTATGCGCCAGGTGTCCTGCAATCCCATCGCGGCTATGAAGTCCCGCAAGGGTGAGGAAGCTGCGCTCCGCTCCCTCTGGGGATGTCTGTCCCACTCATCGTCTACTGTGGTATTGAAGTCGCCTCCCAGTATCAGTTCTCCAGGGAGTAGGCCTAGCAGAAAACTCCCCAGAGCCGGGAAAGCAAGCGAGTGCAATGCCGGAGGGGTGTATACTGTGACAAAATTAAAGCTGCGCCCCTCCCACTGCCCGGCCATCGCTGCAAAGCGTCCCTGGTCATCTGCCCACTTCCCTTTCACCACCAGGGGGGAACTTTTCCGGATGAGGATCCCAGCGCCCCTGGAGCCAGCGGTAAACTCTGAATGCGCTATCATTGTAAAACCCCATCTATCGAGTGCCTTAACGGCCGTTCCCACTAAATGGGTCTCCTGTAGGAGAACCACTGACGGAGTATGCCTCTTAAGGTATTGTAGTAATAAGCCCCGTTTAATTTTATTGCCCAGGCCATTCACATTCCACGACAGCACCGTCAATGGGCCACCCGGGGGTCTGGCAATCAGCCCGTTGCAGAACCGTAGTTGTCATCAGAATGGTTGCTAATCATGTGTGAGTCGACCCGTGTCAGGATCAAATCCTGTACTGTATCTACCCTGTTTGTTATAGTCTTAGTCGATGAACGTGTCTTGCGTATGTAAGTTCCCATGACCCACTGAAGGTGACTGACGAACCAAAAAACTAAAAAAGAAAACATAAAAGTCCAACAACTCTGGAACGAAAACCCTCGCCCCCCTCCCTGCTTCCCTGCCAGACGGATCCCGAACTACCCGCCACCCCAACATAGCAGAGTGCTTTGATCCCATCAACAGTACTTGCGTGTAGAGGGAAGGAAATCCGAGAGCCGGCACCGCTCCCCCAGCCTCCACACTGTCTCGTAACCATTCAAACTATGCACCATCCGATTCCCTTTGTTACTCGTACTGGAAGCATCTCTCGTAAGCAAGGAGCCCCATAATGAACAGTCCCCGTGCCACTCATTTTGTCCCCTATTGCGGTGGGTGCATCTCCTCCTCCTCATGTCGCCGGTCGCATGGCAGGCGCCAACAGTTCAGTCATCCGAGTCTGGACCCGTGGGGCCCGGCTCCGTCCCCTCCTGCCGACACGGCTGGGAATTCCCGTTCAATTCTGTGTCTTGTCGCTGCCGCCTCTTCGATCTGTCGGTACCACCCACAGGCCGCCAGCCCTCGAGCCAGTCGTGGGCCTCCTCTGGCGTTTCAAAGAACCATGTCTTGCCCTGTGCCACCACTCTCAATTTAGCCGGAAACAGCATCGAGTATGAAAGTTCCTTGCGGCGAAGTTCTTTTTTAACCTCTATAAAACTTCTGCGCCGCTTGGCCACCGCCGCTGTATAGTCCGGGAAAAAGGAGATCAGGGAATTTTGAATGCGCAAGGGCGGCTCCACCCGCGCTGCCTGCAGTATAGCGTCGCGGTCCCTAAAATTAAAGATACGGGCCACAATTGGCCTAGGGGGCGCTCCGGGCTGGGGCCTGCCTCCCGGCACTCTGTGCGCCCGCTCCACCGAGAAGAGGGTGGACAGTCCGCGGGGCTGAAGCTTGGATTGTATGAGTTCTTCAACATAGAGGTCCATGGCGGGGCCCCCTTCGTTCTCGGGAACCCCGGTAATTCGGACGTTGTTCCGTCGGGAGTGCCCCTCCTGATCGTCCAATTTTGACGCCATGAGCATGTTATCCGCCTCCAAACGACCGACCCTCTGAAGCAGTGAGGCAGTGTCCACAGTGAGGGATTTTGTCACCTTTTACACTTCTTTCACCCTGTCGGTCATTTTTGAAAAATCCGCTCGCAGGAGGGAAACATCTGTGGAGATCGACCCCGCCGTGGTCTGCACGTTAGTAAGGGCCGCCATGATATCCTCCAAGGTCACCTTGGGTGCTGCTCCGGAGTCCAAGGCCTCCCCCGACAGCTCTTCGCGTTCCGGCGGGCCCCTCGAGTCTTTGGCGAACGCGTATTTGTCGAGTTTTGCCTGCGCGGTCGTCCGTTGGCCCTTACCCCCCATCGCCTCCCAGTCCGACCAGTCCAGACAGGTAATCTCCGCCGCCTGCCGCCTGACCTGACGCCAAGCGCGGCCTGTCGGTTTTCCCTGTCGGACAGGCAACAGCCGGGCGAAGGGGTCCGACGACACCGCCGTCTCTCACCCGCAGCGACAGGCAGGGTCTAGTGGTCTCCCAGCACAACTGCGAGCGGGGCCGCGGGCGGTGCAGCGTATAGATGGCCTGCCTGCCCACTCGTTCCACGGGGCCCACGCAGGCCGACGGTCGTCGGTTCTGGGCCTCCTGAGCCTCCTCCAATCCAGCGAGGCTGCCAGTAAGACCCCTCCGGGCCCAACAGCGCCGACAGCCCTCGAGGGCTCCCCCAGAGCCGATCCACAAGGGGCGTCTAGATCGGGCAACCGGCGCGGCACAGTCCCGAGGGGCCACAGCGTTATCGAGGCTGCAGGTGCGCCCCCCATCCATAGCCAGCCGCGCGGGAGCCTCTCCTGCCGTGCACACTCGGGGAACTCACTGTGTGGCCCGGTCCCAGCACGCGTCTGCCCACGAGTTCAGCTAGCGCCGGAATCGACGCAGGACTCCTCCGCCGCACCCCAGCCTTCCTCACCGATCAGGTGCGAGCAGCCGATGCCCCGACGTTGGGCCGCGCACCCGCTTTCTCCTCTCCGCTCCCGCTGTCACTCACAGGGATCCAGGGGGCTCGCGTCGCACCCCCGCCGCAGGGCTGTACCGCCAACGGCCAGGTCAGATTACAAATTGAGGTCCCGGCTGCAGGCTCGCACCTAGGCCGCCGCCTTTCCCTCGGCGCCAGCAGCGTTTCCGGGCAGAGGGCGGCCTCGGGGTCGGATCATTCGGTGCCTCTCACCCTCCGGTATGGCTACACGTCAGGGGGCCGGATAATTGCACGGATGGTAGCTCGGATCATCGGGGGAGCTTACACCGCTCCCGGAGCTCCGCTAGTTTGCGGCCATCGCCGGTGCCGCCAGGCCACGCGTCAATTCGGAATTTTGACTGAGATTTAATGTACCCGTGTCCATTTGACAACATTTAGAGCGAGATATTTAAGAGGTAGGCGCAGAGATTGAGAGTTTAATCATGTTCAATTATGCTTGATTCTAGAACAAGTAGTAATTTAGAGTTAGCTGCGACTCTTATAGCCGTGATACAATCTTAAAATTCAATTGGCTTTTTTAGATGTTTTTTTATATACAAGTGGCTGCCTCGTGTGAGTGTGGAAACCTTAAACTGGATCTTTTGTATTAATTATTTGTATGTTGATGGTAAAATTTGTAGATTTCTAAATAGATATGTTGACTCCTTATTTTAACATTGTTTTTTTAATTCTTAAACTATTTCTTGCATATAGTATACACCCTTGAGCGGGTTCCTGACGAAGGCTTAGCCGAAACGCGTTGAGAAAGAACAATGTTTGGATATGTACAAATTGTTTTTTAAATTTGCTCAGTATTCATCATTATGATTTAGTCTAGAGAATGAATAACTAAGAGCTATACAATTGTATGTATCAAAGTACTCTATTTGATGTCATTGGCATTTGTATATAACTGTATTATGAACCTTGAGGAATATGTTACATGTGTATACTATTATTATGCCTATTTATTGACTGTCATTATTAGATATGTTCATAGACATATTGACTTATTTAAAAATAAGAAAAAATTATTTGTATATTACACAAAAATAAATTAAAGAACCTCGCATTTAGCTCTCTCTAGTTCTCTTTTTTATAAATGTATGTATTTACAGTGTATAGTCATCAGTACCTTTGTTGAATTTGGAGTTGATAATTGATCTACATGTAATGCACACTGTGCCCGGTGTTTTCCTTTTTTTCCAAAAAGTGTATTCCCTGCCTGGGCTTTGTATCAGTTTAGCAGGGACCCCGTTACTTTACCAAACAAATGAACAGACTATGGACATACAAAGTGAAGGTTGTTAGCAAGGCCTGGTGTGGCGCCAACATACAATAAGGATTGGATAGTGGCCTTGCCCTTTGTCCAAACTCTGTGCCATACTTTCTGTATGAAGCCAAACTTCTCCGTGCATGTCCACAAGGCGTCGCCTGTGGCCAAGCCCGGTGCCCACTCCACCATGACCACCTAACACTCTACTTGCTCAGCCTTCAGCCCTCCACAGAAAAGATTGACCAAAGGGTCTATTGTTCAATAATGTTCAGCAGTCAGCTCTCAGCAAGTGACCTATCCCCATGCACCCATAAATTGGATAAATACAAGTTATAGACAATGATCCATCAAAAGTGCTTTACTTTTTAAATATCCAATTTATTTTGCATTTTTTGAAAGCTTTCCGACAAATTTATAAGACTCCAACTATCGATTTAGGTTGTTGAAGTACTCCTCGTTCACAAAGTCTGTAGCCTAAAGCTCACTATCAGAACCATTGTTTGATCTCATTAATATCAAAAATGTTGTTATTTAAATATATGTTATCTCATCAGTGATGAGGCGCAAGCTCTAGTTGGTTCTCTAAACTGTAGTATTTCAGTGGTTTTTGCTTTAAAGTTAGTTCATGACTCATTTCAAATCTAAATATAATATCACTTTAACCGATGCTAGAGTTCAAAGAGAAGAAGATCAATTTAGCCTTAAAAACACTTTTGAAACAGTTAGACACCCATGTCCTCTTTGTTTTCATATAGAGATAATAGGAACCCTTCTTCAGATGGGTATCCAGTAATACCAAGTATGCTGCCTAAAAAAAAAATAACTCACTGCCTAATAATGAATCATAACCTTCCTTAGTGGACTATTCAAATAAGAATATGAATCAATACATGGATCTAAAACATACTGAATAATGGAGAACTTCTATTTCCAGATGCATGAGAATATGTTACACGGTGTAACTTTTAAGGCATAGTCAACTGAACAAGGAAGATTCTGCAGTTGCTTGTGTGAGGGGAAAAGGAGGATGCAAAAAGAGTACAGGACAGCGGGGAAGCATATTCACCTTAAATTATGCTCCATTTTATGAAGGATATCTCCTTTGTTTTTTAAAATCAGCAATAACCTTGCTCTTTCAATACATTTTCTCACTTTAATAATTCTATAGTTTCCCTTATTTTGAATGATTTCTGTCTTCCGCAAGATCATTTCCATCCTCACCACCTTCTCTTCAGTTCTTCTCCAGAGGGACACATCTAAAAATTAATGAGGCTACAGTGAATATGTACTAAGCAACTTGACACAGCATAGTTTTCCTCTTTCATCTTCATTTTGACTTCTTCCCTCTTATGCTATCCTCCTTCTGTTCACCTGCAGCATTTTCAAGCAGCTTTACCTCCATAGAAATTACCAAGGTACTCATAAGTAATGCTCTGGGGAAACCCAGAGTCAGGAACTTAGTCTTCACAATGTTCAGATAGAGCAGATTTGCATTCATCCACGCCTAGAAATTTCTGAGGATGAATGAAATTTGAAATATTTACTAAGGTATACTCCTCTGGATGCCTTCAGCTGATACACTTGGACTTGCAACTTTGTCTGTTAAGAGAACAGGTGAAAGGGAATGTGTGGCTGCTGCTCACCTCCCCAAGAGCAAGTGTGTGAACACAGATTTTTCTACATGCCACATGTCGCTGGACTGGATGAATGTTCTGGTTTTGTAGATAGAAAAGAAGAAAACAGCACCACCTCTGGACAATCAAAGCCCATCAAGGAGAAAAATGGACAACAATGTACCATGGTTAAGCATAACAAACACTGCTGAAAAATCTAGAATAAACATCACAGTCATCCATGATGTATAGGACATCTTCAACCGCATAAATTATCACCATCTCAGTTCTGCCATTGAATGGAAATTACACTGATAAATACATAATCAAATATTATCATCAATGAATTTTGAAGCTTCTCCAGTAATTGGAAGAGAACTAATAGTATGCGGAAATTATGGAGACTGGAAATGTTAATTTGTTTGTAATGGAGCGGTGCCAAATTGTAATCGAAAAATATGTTGCAATAGAGTTAAGCATATTTTTTTTTCTTAAGTGTTCCACCAGGAAAGAGATATCCATACTACACTTCACAGGGCTGAAATTATCAACATGCAGGGCAGGGTTTAGAGAAGCTAAAATGTTACAAAAGGCAGAAAAGATAGGCATATGAAAGGGAGTTGCACTTTTATGTTCATGTTCATCTTGAAACAGAGTCTGTGTCTTCTGTATATTTCTAAATATTAGTGAGTGGCAAATGGTTCACTATCAAACCTAAAAAATTCAAAACAGGAGAAAATCAACCTACTTTTCTTTCACAGTTATAGCATTCTTCTCGTTAACTACTCCAATGGGTCTGGAGAAGTCTCTAAAAACTGCTGGGTTATTAAGGTCCAACTCATCAGAAGTATAATCTCGCAACACCCAGGGAAACTGAAAAACACAAACAAAATTATACTAAATTACATTATACGGTCACATGTAGTTCTATGTTCCCTGCAGAGCTTCACATTTCCTCCATGTGTAATATATCTCACCTCCCATTCGTTTCTGTGAGAAACCAACTTCTCAGCCCAAACACTCACACATTTTGTATTTTTCATTGTATTTGTATTCCTCATTGTGGACATTTTAGTGAAGCACCAATATGAATCAAATTAAAAGTGAATACAATGGGTAATTTATGGAGAGTATAATTAGGCAAAATAATACTTAGTCAAAGTATACATGTAGTAGATCAGTTTTATTACTGTTCACTAGTTTATTTATCACTTCCCATCTGCAACCTGCTCACTGATAGAGAATTGAGGCTGATATAGTTCCAAATATGACAAAAGAAACAAATTACCACTGGATATTGTGCAAGGTCATTATATGTCCTCCCAGCTATTGTGTTCAACTGAATAAGATAGTCGAAGTTCGAAATCTCCCTGTTCACCCATTTCTATAAAAAAAAACAAAAAAAACAACATTAAACAACACATTCCACAACAATAGGATATTTTGGTCAACACAAAGCCTGGCAGGTATTTAAGTGATTCACAATTACAGAAAAAGGAAATAGCCTAGAAAATTGGACAGAGCTTAATTGGGAACCATCCTACTAGACTGAATTTCTCGAAGTGGAGGTCAAGCTGCTCAGTAGATAGATGCGAGTGAGAAAAGATACTAGTCTAAACAAAGGTGCAACAGGCTGATGCAGCAGCTATCAATCTGTGTTCTTGGGAAATGTATTTAATTTAATTTAATTGACAGTGTGGTGTAATGGTTAATTTCAGGCATCAGGGCACATTTGGAAGGGAATGAGGGAATCGGTGTTTCTCCTCAGGAGTCATGGTGTTGTGTTTTTGATTCTTTCATCAGCAATGTGTATGTAACTTTCTCTCTCGCTCTGTTATTTTAAGAGCTCTGCACAGCTTGTGCACATAGCAAAATTCGTTCTTGGTGAGGTTTTGACAAGTACTTGTAACACCAATGTCATGGGCCTCAATGCCCTATTATTTGGGACCATTCTTTGTATTTCAGTTATAAAAAGCAAAGTTAACAATAATACATTCTTTATATGTTATTGTGTGAAGGTAACCAGTCCATTATATTCAAAGGTTAATGTTAGAACTTTTTCAGCATTTGGAGCTTGCTGGCCCGTTTCACACAACAACTGGATAGATCGGAGGGACCATAAAAAGATCGACCCCCTTAATAACCTAATCACATTTCCGACTACAATTAAACTAAGTTTTTATTTAGAAAGCCCAAGTTCTATAAGCAGCCTAGGGAAAAATGTGTCAGCAAGCTTCGAATGCTGACAAAATGTAACATTACCTGTGAATTACATGAAGAGATTGACTTCACAAAACTACTCAATCTGATCCCTAGACAATAGCATGTGTGTTGCCAAGGACCCTCTTAGGATGCCCATAATCACTTCAGTGTCCCAATGCAAAAGACTACTTGATACTGGCCTAATACTTTTACGAAATTAATCTTCACTCCATGACTTACTTCATGGATTAAGCTCCATAAAATAAACCTTTTACAAATGTTTTCACCGAACATAAAATGCATTTATGTGAATAAGGCCTAAACCACAATTATGGATCTTCCAATGATGATGTAGCAGTACTTCTTTAGTACTGTAGGAAGCTGAATCTGTATATACTATACCAAAACGAGGTATATACTGTGCACAGAGTCCAGGGGAACCACAAAGGTAGGCAGAGGTAAGAGTAGATAGCACCTTACTCTCTATTTGTGGTAGTGTGGGCGAGCAGTAAAGCTTTATCAGAGGGTAGTGTTAAGCATTTGTTGTACACACTCAGGCATCAAATGATGTCACACACTCAAAGACTGAACTCAGACCAATTTGTTTGTATATAAAAATTATTAGGTTATTTTATTTCTAGAACCAAGCCAAGCCTACGGCAGGTAAGTGAAATAATACTTTGCAAATCTTATCCAATGTTTTACAGCTGAATGCAGGTTCAAATGCAGTTGGTTGAATTACAGGCAAGTCAATATTTCAACATTACTTTTCAGTACATTTACAGATTACTTTGTACGTTACTATTTAGATTACTTTTTCTACTCAGTGTGTTATGCCTAGATATCACCCTTGGACATACCCTAGAGAAAAGGTAAGTAAATCAGTTTTTGTACATTTGCAGTTTTTCAGTGTGTCATACAAACCAACTACACACTTAAAAGAATTTTCCAGGAAAACAGTCAATGCAATCCTATGGGAGGAAATGAAGTTATCGGTTTGCAGGTAAGTACAAGGTTGTGGGAGTTGGTATTTTGGGGTTAGAACCAGGGTTCCCCCAGGGTCGAGGATGCACTCTCAAAGCACCATCAGCGGCACTAGGGCGGCCGGGTGCAGGGTGCTGAGGCCCAATGTTATCTAGTGGGGGATAGGGGTTCTCCGGTTGGTAACTGCTCATGAGCAGGCCACAAGGTTGTGGGAGCAAAGCTCCTGGTGTCAAGCTCAGGGCAAAGGGGGATCCGAGCTAGCAGCCAAAGTACACCTGCAGTGGCGTAGGGACGGCTGGGTGCAGGGAGCTGTTTTGGCGTCGGGTGCCCTGTTGATTTCAATGGGGATTCTCCGGTTGCACAACAACTGCAGGCTCGGGGACGAAGATCTTCTGGAGGTGACCACCAGTTTGAGAGGTGAGGTGGGATGCTTGGGAATGCTGGGACACAGTCGGTTGGGCACCCCAGAGCAGCGGGACGTCGGGTGCAGGGGTTTCTTTAGGCGTCGGGTTTTCTTACCAACTCCGGTCATGGATAGGGGGATCCTCCAGAAAGGGGCTGCAGGTGTTGATTGGAGATTCGAGGCAGGTCAGGGATCACCAGATCTCAGGTCAGGATCGCCGGGGAGACCTCCTCGTGGTGTTGGGCCACTCGAACACAGGCCGTGGGCATCAGACGCAGAGTGGTGCAGACTCACGGTTTTGGCTGGGGGCAAAGTCTGTGAGTGAGCAAATCCGGTGTTCACGGGAGACAAAGTCTTGGGTTTGGAAGGCAGGGAAGGTCCTTCGGGTTCTTGAGGCTGCTGGCTGCAGGATACACCAGGATTGCGCTGGAGAAGGTTCAAGGTGCGGACAGGCCGGTAAGGCTGGGGCCAAGTCAGTGGGCGTCCTCCTCTTCTTAGTTTCAGTAAGGCTTTTTCGGTCCTTCTTCTTCTCTTCTTCTGGTCGGTTCTTGTCTGAGGAGGCAAGGTTCAGGGTTGCCACTAAATACTAGATTTAGGGGCGTTACAGGTAAGTAAAGAAGGTTGGCACCAATGGGTTCCTTCCATGGGGTGGATACACCCACTATTATGCCACCCTCCAGTGGGCGGGGGGCATATGCCTTTCTCTGGATGGCTGGGTCCCCCCCCCCCCCCCCATCTGCAAGATGGCGGGGACTGGGAGTTGTGCTTCACCTCGCCTCTGGCACCTGAGGGGTGGGGTTGGCACCTCCCTTCCTCGCTTGGTTTTCCTGCCGATTCTCCCGCACAAAGTGGGGGGCAGAACCGGTGGGAGCCAGTTGCTGGATGCAGCAAAGGGCTGGGGTAGCTCACAAAGGCGGCAAGACTTTGAAGCTTCCCCTTTGTGGACCCTGTCCATCCTGGGGAGAAAGCTTGGCACCTCTTCCCAGGATGTACATTGTTACAGACCCCCGAGAGCAGCAGGCTCTCGACCCAAGGGTCCAGAAACATTTCTGGTTGTGGCAGCTGGTGAGCAACCGCTCAGCCAGGACACTGGAGTTAGGTAGTTTTTCAGAAGTTTGATACAAAACTTCCCAATTTTCAGTAATGCCATTATGGTGCTGTGGAGTTTGTAATGACAAACTCCCAGTACCATATACTCTTAACGGCAGTACTGCACTTACAATGTCTATGAATTGGCTTAGATACTGTAGGGGGGCAGGACTCATACACCTGTACCCTCACCACTAGTATAGTGCAGACAGCTAGTGGGGTGGCTGACCTATGCCAGGGCAGTGATTTGATTTGATTTAAAAACGTATAAAGCGCACGAATGCCCAATGGCGTCTTGACGCTATAATCAACAAGTAAAGATCCTCACAATTTTGCTTAAATTACCTAAACTTGAGAGTGTTAATTCTTAAATAACCATTTCATTTTCAGCAGCCCTCTGAATGTCATTAATTAATTGCTGTTTTTTATTGACATAGGTAGAGTATTCCAGATTTTTGCTGTTCCCAGAAAGAAGCTCCTACACCCCACCATCGAGCTTGCTTATATCTGGGTATTGATAGAAGAAATGCTTATGATGACCTTAGGTTCCTAACTGGAATGTATTTTTTAAGGTGTGTTCTAAGATACAGTGATCCATTCCCATGTAATGCCTTAAATGCTAGGCATTGTGACTTAAAAATAATTCTTTTGGCCACTGGAAGCCAATGTAGTTCTTTCAATCGAAGAGAGACCGACTCAAATTTGGGAATGTCTAAAATCATTCTAGCCGCAGCGTTTTGCATCCTTTGGAGTCTAACTAAAAACTGTGTTTGAAGACCCACATATAGGGCATTGGCATAATCCAGTCGTGATAAGGCCAAGGCAACAACCACTGTTTTCAAGGCATCCAACGGAATAAAAGGACGGATCTTCCTAATCATTTTCAAAATGCCCCAAAAGGCAGAGGCCAGTTTCTTCATTTGACATTCGAATGTTAGTCTTTCATCAATAATGACCCCTAAGTTCCTCACCTTCGTGACTGGAACCGGACATTCATCTAGGTCGGCCGGCCACCATCTTGGGGACCAAAAGGGTGTCTTAGCTCTTAATAACAGCACCTCTGTTTTTCCCCCAATGAGTTTGAGGCAGTTTCTCTGCATCCAAGTGTTGATCTGTACCATGCAAGTATTAAAACGGTCTGCTGTCTCATCTATGTTTTGGACACCGAGACCACTACCAATGTATCATCGGCGTAGGAGACCACCGAAAAACCAGATTTCCTAATTATGGCCGCCAAAGGTGCCACATATATATTGAAAAGAGTGGGGCTGAGGGAAGAGCCCTGTGGCACTCCACATGACAATTTAAAGGATTTAGAGACTAGTCCATCCATTTCTACAACAAACGATCTATTCGTTAAATATGATGATAGCAGTGTGGTGGCAGTGGGTTGTAAGCATGGCAAACAGGGATGTCTGCCATGTCAACTGATCAATTTGTTCTGCACCAAAACACGCAGCCTGCAATGGCAGTGTGTGTGTGTGTGTGTATAAAGGTACAGGGCCTCTAAGGGTGGCACAATAAGGGCTGCAGCCCTTAGAGACCTTCCCAGGCCACATTGCCCTTGATACCTGTGGTAACATTTACAAGGGACTCATGTGGCCATAGAGTACCAACTGAGTTTTGTCTCAATGCAGTTTAGGGAAAGAACATAGGCCCTGGGTACCTCTTTTTGGCAGGAACCCAAGGCACACTCAGTCAAAGTACATCAGCAGTTTGACAAAAAGTGGGGGCGACCATGCAAAAAGAGGGCTCTTTCTTACAAGTACCGTCTCCCAAAGCTAGCAAGAACTAAGCATGTCGTTACCCACCTTAGGTTTCACAGCTTTTAGGTTTTCAAGGAACAAAAGACTTGTTACAGAGCCTTTCTACTGCAATTCATGCTTTATGAGTGCCAGTGTTTTATTTCTGTGGTAATCTGCTGCCCAACAGGAATAACAGAATGTGTGACTACTGATGCCAAATTAAATCTTCCACTATGGTAGCATTGTCACCCACAGCCCACAAACGCACGATGATTATGGGGTCCCATCTGTTCCGATCGTGTCTCATCACTGCCTGTTCCCTTGTATTTCCAATAGGAGGCATATGGGGACGTATGCTATGTTGGTTTCTTCTAAAAGTGGGTTCTCCAATAGCTATGTTTGAAGAAAATCCAATATGTTCCATGATTGTTCACACACTACAATTTAATGTAAAGCTGTAGGTTTTCATTGACATTTTACATTACCTATGACTTCCAGTGATTGAATCTGCAACTATATATATTGCAGCTTCCAGGCAGTCCAACTCTTAAATTTCTTTATGATAGCATAGGTTTTGTGAAATTTAGCTTCAGTCAGATGTTTTACGCTCTATCCTGTGGATCATATCCACAATTTCTAGCTTGCACACAGAACAAGCATTTGCAATGCAATAGGTCTCACATTTACTCGAGTTTAAGCTATTGGCATTGTAAATGACAATGTGTTTTATTTATGTTTCAAAACCAAAAAATAAATAAAAGGCATTGTCATTTACAATGCCAACAGCTCAAACTCACGTAAATGCGAGACCTGTTGCATTGCAAATGCTTGTTTATGTATTCGCTACTTACGACCTTCCGACACAATATTTCAAGTTCAAACCGTAACCTAAAAACCACCTCCTTCAGGAACTATATAAACCTCCTGACGAAAATGAGTAGGGGCGCTGCACGCCGGACAGACAGCCATCAGAAGAGTCAATGCTTCAAGCTGGCAGGTCCTGGGTGCCTGCGCGGATGGCACGTGCTGGGGGGAGTCTCTTTCTGCGGCCGTTTACTTTCAATGAGAGAGCTCGGGCACTTCTCGGTGTGAATGAGGTTCCGCTGCAAGACACTCAGCAAGTCCCTCCGTGTCCTCAGGTTCAAACGTCGTCACCGGAGCACCCTGTGTACCAAGGTGTCTTCGCACTAGATATACTGTCCCCTGTATAATGGCATATCAACATAAAGCTGATATTCATTCTAGTACATGACGGTTTAGAGCTGGCCTTTTCTAAACAACGCATTGTGGTAGGCTAGTGTTTGTATCTCAATAACAGTTCAGGCTCCTGATCAGGCTACGAAGCGCGTTGGCAGACCAGTAGCGCGCTGGAGTGCCCACTATAGTAGGAATCGCACCTGCTTGGCAGTGTGCTGCTTTCATTCGCAGGGGGCAACGCAGAAGAGAAATGCAGAAACTGTGGAAGATGTGAAACAGCGTTCTGGTAGACAGCCCGTGCCCATGATCCAAATGGGTTACATCAAACGTACACACCCCCTGCACTGACAGTTGTCCCTGTAGTGTCGTCGTTACTACAACTCCTTTGCAAATTCACTACAAGCAAGAGCACACAGATGGCCAATGCAGGAAAACCCAAGAGTGTCTGAACCGAACGTACACAAAGAAACTGCTCAGGGTATATTTCAGACAACATAAACTCGCATTCACAATAGAAGTTAAGAACCCCTAATGTCACCGAAGTGATTTAAAGAAAAGTAACTCCTGCAATAAACACAAGCGTTGGCATAGCTAATAGGTCTCGCCTTTGGGACCTTATAAGTGTTTAGCTATGCAATAGTTGCATAACTAAATACTTATAAGGTCCCAAAAGCGAGACCTATTGGCTATGCAAAGTGAAAGTAATCATTTCGCGGCCGCTTTGATGTTCTCAGTGGCCGCGAGGCTCACTGAGAACATCAAAGCGGCCGCGAAATGATCACGCAGGCTGCCAAATGGTGCGCGTGTCCGGCGCACATGCACTGTAGTTGGCGGCCTGAAAGCACTGGTTTGCACTTCCAAATCCCCCTTTTACAAAAGCTCTCGCGAGAGCAGCGCTAAAGCACTGGCTCAGGCGAGACCTAAAAAGGCAAATGCTGCTTTCAGAGAGAAGTCAATGCTTGTCTTCTTTGTATAAAAAAAATTCTATTGTATTCCATAGATTTCACTGCAAGACCGAAGGCTATCATTATGCGTTATATTTTATTATGCAACTGTAGCATTGAAAAATTCATAATCTCATAATCAACAAATTCCAAATAGAATGCACCACTGTCTATGTAATCCACATGTGCATTCCTTAGTTCCAGGGGTTATTTTAGAAATTAAACAGAAACTTCTGCAAACCTTTGTTGTTCAATATTCAAATTCCTAGCCTCCCCAGTGATCCCAAGCTGCATCCTGGTTAAGGCTGAAGTCTGTCTTAAGTCTCTTGACAAAAATTTACAAATATGAGCCTCCAACAAATTAATGTACATCAGCGTATGTAGGCCTCAACCTCTGAACTAAGCATCTCGCACAATGCAGTATCTAGGCAAAGATTTGGAAATACTTGTGAATAAGAGCATGCTCCTATCCAGACGGATGGATCTTATTGTGGGAAACACCAGTCTCTGTGGTGTATGTAATGTAAAGGAAGATGGATTTGTGGAACGCCACTTGTCACTCGGGAGGATATCCAGGTGGTGGTGTGGCCCAGTAGCTCCCTTCTAAGAATCCCAGAATCCGGATATACTTCTCCCTCACTTTCTTTCACCCTCTTCTGAAGTTCTTAAAACGCTTAACAGTGGGACCATGCCACCCCAGCGATTAAACAAATTGCTCTTGCTCTCAGATGAACATGCCGTTCAGATCCTTCAGAGGAGACAACACTCTCTACAGCTACGTAATTCGACCCCTCATTACACAGTGGAATGCAGCCTCCGATCATGCAGCATCAATCTGATCGAGATCCCCAAAACAGAAGAAATAAAGAATAAGCATTTATCTTACCCTTCATGGACTGCAACGCTGTTTTAGCAATTTGTTGGTGCATTAAACATTAAATTAACAAATATATCTGTAACTATTTATTGGTATTATATGGTGTGAACCTAGCTGTTGAGCAATGGGGTTCTGCACATAATTACATCTTTGAATTATACAATTAAATTACATTACATACATTTCAGACAAACGTAGATTGAATGATTTGCCCAACATAAATTGATTTTCAATCAATTGCCAAAGACTACAACTAGTCGCTATGAATAAGTAAATAAAGAAGGAAAATAGGTTAGCACTGAGAACTAGGTTCATTGACTTTGATAAAGACATGATGGAGCAATGTATTGCGAGAGATACCTGTAACGGAAGCATAGAAAAATACAGATGACAAGTTCTTTTTTTTTTTATAACTCTTTTTATTTACAAAAATAAACTTGGTCATTTTACATTTGCATGTATAGATTTTAGAGTGTTGCATCCATAGACTATAATACAAAAACTTCACTTCAAGGATAGTAGTACTCAAGCTGGTATCAGTACAGTAGCATTACGGTGTTAATGGTTCGTCAAGGGAAGGGAGCATGGGAGGTTCACACAAATTTCCACGGTATTCATTCCATTTTAACCAAACCGCCTCCCATGCACCAGTCCATGTCCTCCTTCCATTCGCTAATCATTGGAGGTGCTCCCGCTCCCCATAGGCGTGCTAAATTTCGTTTTGCAATTGCCTATCCAAGTGTTGCCCACATTCTACCTTTTACAGACAGGTCCGTGGGCTCCCAGTTGTTCAAGAGGCACCTTTTAACGTCAGGTCGTAATTTTATCCCCCTGACCGCACTCATACAATTGTGTACCCGCCTCCAGTATGTTTGTATTTGAGGGCATTCCCATACTATGTGAAGAAATGTCCCCACACCGTCTTCTACACAGCCCGTCCTCACTCCTCCCCATCAGCACTAGTCGTGTACCTGTGATGTATACACAGTGTAATATTTTAAGCTGTATCAACCTCAGCTTTGCCGATATCGCCACCTTTTTGGGGGATGAAAGTGCCTCTCTCCATTCCTCATCATCAATCTCCAAACCATCAGTCTCCCATTTTCTCCTGAGTGCAAGTAATGGGTCAGGGGTGTGGTGTATAAGTTTTTTATATGTTAGAAAGATAGCCCTCCACGGTAAGTGACCATCAAGCGTTGTTCCTGGTGGAATGTTTGAATGGAGCGAGTGTCTGATCTGCATGTACCGGAAGAACTCTGTTTGCGCCAATTCGTAAGTTTGCTGTAGGGAGGCAAAGGTCACCATACCGTTAGGTCCCCACAAGTCCCTTATATGGGAGATCCCTATCAAATCCCAATTACGAAATCCTTTGGTGCGACCCAGTGAGCCCAGCTTTTCGGAAACCCAGAGCGGGGTCGCCAATGTGAGTTTGTCGGCCCATCCCAGTTTCCGACTCACAATATGCCAAAGTTGGACAGAGTGCTTTGTAGGCCCTGTGAGGTGGTACTTGTTAGGTTTTGAGTAAAGTGTGGCCTCAAAGTTCCCCCCCGGGGAGGAGCCACCTGTCCATTCCATACCCGGGATCATCCCCACTCCTATAAGTGCCCTGATTGATAGCCGAGAGGTGTGCTGCCCAGTAGTATTCACGGATGTCCGGAAGCGCTATACCCCCGCCGTACCACCCCAGTGTAAGTTTTTGGAGTGATATGCGTGGCGTACCACTCCACAACAGGTCTCAGTAGTCGCAAAATACTTATGTGGGACTAAATCAGGGTAGTTTTGGAGTGCGCATAAAAACCACGGCAGCGCCATCATCCTAAATAGAGCTGCCCAACCCAGCAGTGACCATGGGAGCGTCTTCCAAATGGGCGTGTCCCTTTGGAACCTTTGCAGAGGTGGCAAGAGGTTCCTTTCGTAGCGGGTCGTCACATCTCTGGAGATAAAAATTCCAAGGTACTTGAACCCTTCCATGGCTATCTGGATTGGGCAGTCACGCGGGATGGACGGAGGGGAGCCGTGTAATACGTACTGTAATGATTTCCCCCAGTTAATGCTTTACCCCGAGTTTTTCCCAAAGCGAGTAAAGATATCTAGGGCCACTCTGAGGGATTTAGAGGGGGAGGCAAGATACAATAGGATGTCATCAGCAAATAGCGAGATCCGGTCCTCCCACCCATCCATCCATCTGAGCCCTCGTAATGAGAGGTCCTGTCTTATCCAGGCCGCAAGAGGCTCCAAGCAGAGGGCGAAGAGCAAGGGTGAGCGGGGGCAGCCCTGTTGCGTCCCCCTTTCCAGTGCGAACATCTCGGAGATCTTGTTGTTCACAACCACATGGGCTAATGGCTCAGTATAGAGGAGGCGCACCCACCCGATGAAATTAGGACTGAAGCCCAACCGTCTAAGGACCGCCATCATATAAGGCCATTCAAGCGTGTTGAATGCCATAGCGGCATCCAGCGATACCACGACCGCATCTTCCTGAATCATGTGGCAGCAACCCATCACGCCGTGGAGCCGTCGCAGATTGAGCGCTGTGTTACGGTGCGGCATGAAGCCCGACTGGTCTGGATGAATCAATTTGGTGATTATTTGCTTAATCCTATTTGCAAGGAGTTTCGCCAGTATCTTGGGCTCCGCATTTAATAACGATATTGGCCTGTATAAGGGGCACAGGTCTCTAGGTTTCCCTTCTTTAGGGATAGCCACCAGGGTGGCGACACGTTGGTCCCTCGATAGCCTCCCCAAAGTTTTACTATCTTCAAACATATTTTTGAGGAGCAGGCCCAGGCAGTCAGGTTGGAGCTTGTACAACTCAATAGGGAGGCCGTTGGGGCCCAGGGCTTTCCCAGGCCGCAGGTCATTAATAGCCTTTGCCAATTCGGTGGTGGTGAGTTCGCCGTCCAAAGTCTCTCGGTCATCCTCAGTAAGTGTGGGCAGCTTTATGTCGGCTAAGAGTGCGGAGGAGTCCTTCTCCGATCGCTCCGTCCCTCTGCTGTATACTCTTTTGAAATGTGCGGCAAATTCGCTCATTATCTCCCGAGGTTCAGTAGGGGGGGGGGGGGCCCTCAGTCTGAAGCTCAGCCAGCACCCTCTGCGTTTTCTGCTTTTTGTCTAACCAGGCAATTAATTTGCCCGCTTTGTCCCCTTGATCATAGAGTCGGCCTCCTCTGTCTCTTGTTAGGTTTTTAGCGGCCTCAGTAGCTAGGTCCTTATACTCAGCCGCTTTCAACTGCATTTGATGATGAGCCTCTAGGGTCCCGTGCGCCTGTGCTTGCCCTTCCAGTGCGAGAAGATCGTGTTCGATGGTAAGCATTTGTGCCTCCCTTTCTTTACGCTGGCCGGCAATTTTGGAGAGGGCTTCACCTCTCAATACAGACTTAAATGTTTCCCAAAGGATAGCAGGGGAGTCCACTGTCCCAACATTATCACTGAAGTATTGGTCTATCGAGCGAGTGATCTCCCTCTTAATCCCGGGATTGCGTAAGAGCCAAGGGTTTATGGGCGCCACACTTCCTACTTTTTGTTCCCCAATGGTTAAGTGCCTCCACAAAAGGGAATGATCCGATATGCCCCGTGCCAGGTGCTTAATCTCTTGAACCATAGTGTTGTGCTGCAAAGGAGTAAGGAGATAGTCTATTCTGCAAAATGTATGGTGGGGTCCTGAAAAGAATGTGTACTGCCGTAGATTTGGGTGGCGCATGCGCCAAAGGTCAACTAGCCCAAATGCCTCCAAAAGATTGGAGAGCCACATGTGCCCCGTCGCGATGTTCCGAGGCGGGTGTCTATCCAGTTCTCCCGACACCACTGCGTTGAAGTCCCCCCCCCCCAATTAGAAGCTGCCCCTCGGGGAGGGAAAGGAGAAGTTTACTCAGGTCCTGGTAGGATTGATTTTGAAGACCCGGTGGGATATATATCGTCACTAAGTTAAGTGTGCGTCCTTCCCACTTTCCCGTGAGCACCGCATAGCGGCCCAGCGGGTCCGTCTTTGAGTGTTCAATGACCATTGGAAAGTTACGGTGCCACAAAATGCCCACTCTGCGAGATCCCGTGGTGAAGCCTGCATGTGTAGCCAGTTTATAACCCCATCTGTTAAGTGCGTGGCACGTGTTACCAATGAGGTGAGTTTCTTGCAAGAGGACGATACCTGGGAGGTGCCGTTTAAGAAACTGGAGTACTATGCCTCGCTTAAGCTCGTCTCCCAACCCATTAACGTTCCAGCTAAGGATCTTCAAACTTTTATCCCACCTTGTAGCCATCTCCGAATGCTATTTCGAGCGCCATTCCCCATATCTGCAATAACTGTGCAAACATATGCATGCACATTACGATTAGGCTCCCATTTCCCCTGCAGCGCTTTCCCGATCCTCTATCGAATGTGTCTCTCAATGTTCCGTGGCCAGTCGAGCAGTCCGCCCGTGTAATGCCAGTACTTAGTCAGACGATGTCTTTGGCCCTTCCCATGTAAATTTACTCCCTTCCGGGCATGGAGAAAGCAGCCCCCACACTGTTAGTACCATCCTGGGCAAGCCTTCCCCCCGATATCGTAGAAAAGATTATACATTACAGTTCGGTTTGCAGCCATCTGGGAACGCAGCCCTCCGATCAACGCTGTTCCGCTAATGTCTCTGAGCGCCATCCATATCCGGGCTGCGGGATCTCGATCACCATGAGCGCTGACTTGTTCTGTCCGTATCAGACCTGCCATCCAGGGGTCCCAGTGACTTGGGCCGGGCATCTCTCCAGTCGTCCCCTGCCGCATTTGCCGACGTCTGCAATGCTCCTCTGTCAAGCCAGTCTTGTACCTCTGAAGGCGCGGTGAAGAAGAGGGATTTCCTGCCATCAATTACTTTGAGCTTTGCTGGGAAGAACATCATGTATTTGATGCCCTTACCCGGAAGCACCGCTTTCAACCCATCAAATGATCGTCGCTCCCGTTGCACCTTGTGCGTGAAATCTGGGAAAAGCCTGACTATTGCATTTTCATATTTTAGGTCTCCCATCTGTCTGGCGGCTTGCAGGATGGCATCCCGATCCCTATAGTTGAGGATTTTCGCGATAATGGTTCGCGGCGGGGCTCCGGCTTGGGGATCGGCACGTGGTGCGCCCTTTCAACGGAGAACATAGCAGAGAGCCGTTTCGGTTTCAGCCAGTTAAGGATCAGATCCTCGAGAAATAGGTCCACACTAGGCCCTTCCGAACCTTCTGGAACACCCACCACGCGGATGTTGTTCCGTCGGGCCCTCCCTTCCTGATCTTCGAGCTTCAGGGCTACTTGAGGGTGTTGGTGGACCAGTTCGTTAACCCTCTGTTCAAGCTTCTTGGAGGAGGCCTGAAGCTCCCTGATATCCGTCTCGTTACTACTGGCCTTGTCCGAAGTTTTGTTGAGATCAGCCCGCAAAAGATTCATTTCAATGGACACTATCGATTTTCGTCTTAAGGGTGGTCCCTAGGTTTTGTATAGCCGCCATTATGGAAGCCAAGGAGGGTTTCGCCGATACTGGTTGCTCCCCTGTTGCCCCCTCAGTCTGAAGGGGCTGACCTCGGGACTGCATATTTATCGAGCTTGTTCGTTTGGGCAGCCGCCACCCCTTTAGGTTTCATGTTGTGTTCCCCTCGTCAAAACCGCCGGCAACCAGGGTATGCTGTGAGCTTACGTCACTTGCCCGTTAACGTCCCGCAAGCGGGTAGCAATCTATTTCTTCCGGCCGGTTCGTCCCTCCTTGATATATCTGCGTAGCCCCCTTCTGCGGTTCCCACCGCCGCACAGCAGGAGTTGTGTCCGCCCTCAGTGGCAGGCCTTCACATCCCGGTCAGACACGCGTGTCGCCCGGGTCTTCCTCCTCCGCCACCGGCTCCCGATCCACACTCCGGCCAGCAGAGAGGGAGAATAGACTCGCTCTTCTTGGGCCCCCTCCCTTTACGAAGGCCTGTGCAGCTAGATCGTAATGCAGCCAGTAGTGAACTCTTCTGGGTGAGCTTCAGTACCCTCACCCCATCATAGGCCGCCACACACTCTTTCCCCCCTCTGTACCCGGTTCTCCGAAGAAGGGGCAGCGGAGACCAATCCCCGGCTGTGACGCACTACGGCTTGTTTATGAAGGGGCTCATTTTCCTACTTCGACACTGGGCCGTAGGGTCCTGGGCCGCCGGGGCACAGCTAGGGGTGATCGTGGACATAGGGTCCGGATGTCTTGCGGCGCAGTCCACAATCAGTAACCACCAGAGCCCTCACGCCACAGCTGCCTTCTGTCCTTGCAGGGGCGTGCAGCAAGCCGGCAATGCTCACCACCACCACCTTCTGGGTTCTGCCTCACCGCCCAATATTCATGCTGTAGTTCTTAGGGCCGAATGATGGCACCGAGGCCAGGTCTGCCCTCAGTAGGCAGGCGCTCCCGCTGGTCGCAGGTGCAGGCTGTCCCGCAGGTCCTGTGTTCAGGCTGCCTCACAGGGTAAATGATGCGTGCAGCTGATTGGCTCCCGGATCGCCGCTTCATTTTGGTGCATTCCGCGTGTGCGAAAGCGCCAACCTCAGCCTCCGGTGCACACAGGGGCCGCGATTCGCCGCGCGGTCCCCTTCAGCGTTAGTTCAGCGGGGGGCGCCAAGGGCCAGCCGCGCCCCCGACGGCAAGCACCGCCACAGGCCCCAGCTCCGGGGCGTTGCATACGTAATAGCTGGTGGTCCTCCCGTCTCAGGCACACCGCGGCAACGGAGGCGTCCTCAAACCTCCGGGTCACAGAATCCGGTACCGCAGACTTTCACCAGGATCTGCCAAACTCTTCGTAGTGCTGCATTGAGGAGAATTGCCGGATTTCTGGGGAATTAGGCTTTGCTCCAGCGGAGCTCGCACTTAAGTGGCCATCTTTGCTGGCGCTTAGCCATGCCCCCACAGATGACAAGTTCGATGCTACTAACTTTGGACTGCAGTTGCCATGAGAAGATTTGGGACGTGAAGAACAATGAGGTGTGGCACCACTGTTGAAGAACAGTGGTGTTGTGGTGTGTCTTTCTTAGGAAGATGGGGCAAAAAGCAAGCAGGAGGCAGTTGTGTATGTGTGGTTGAGTTTATTTCATATGCTCCATGGGCGCTTACTAACAACAGAGAGTGGCAGTGGAACTATATATGCAATATTATAATCACTTCATCATGAATGCACACAACATGCAATAAAATGACAGTACATAATCGGAAAATGCCCCAACCCTGTGGAATTAATCCATTTAGAATATAGTTGTTACAGAACTTTTATAAAACCACAAATATTATAAAAGTATATAAAAACAGTGATAAGGCATATTACACTATGATATTTTTTATAGAGCACACATATTTGTGTGCGTTTTACAGTGCTGATTCTTGAACCAATGTCTGCACAGTTCGATTTTAATGGCTACAATAGATTTTAAACAACAATCATTTTATAAAGGAAGATTCTGTACACAGGGACACATGACGGTTATTCAATCAACCTGGAACTAAAAACCCAACACGAGTTTTTCAGATGCTGAATTTATGGGAGGGGGGAGAAGGTTCTGGCTAGAAAAATGCAATGGTCAATGGTCACAGAACAACATACTGTTGGAGCCTTTTCTACAAGAAGAGGGGGTGGCTACAGTAACTGCACAATTGATAATTATTTTGGACGCAGATAATAAGTGGAAGAGATAGGTAAAAGACAGTGCATGACAACACTGATGAAGGGGACTGAACAGCCATGCAAAACTGCTGCAACTATTCAGCTAGTAAAGGGGTATACTCAGCCACCACAAAGAAACTCGCCACCGGAAAAGAGAATAGTGGGAAGGCAAACTTGTGTCCTTAAGACACACGGGTACTAACCTAGCAAACCCCTCAATTCTGAGTCTAAGCATTTGGCATATACAAAACTAAAGACAAACCTACCTGAGTTAACCCAGATGATTTTAGTAGCTCCTGCGGTGACCTGGTGCCATAAAGATTTGGAGGACGTAGTGATAAGATTCGACTGTATATTCTGTTTCTGTCCTGTAACAAATGTAATCTCATAAATCAAAAACCTATAGCTGATTGAGCATTCATAAAATGTAAACACAACAAGTATTTGCAAATCCTATAGGTCTGGCCTTGGCAAGCTTGTGCGACTGATTTTTATGTTATATTTTGACACAAGCATATGGCATAGAGAGAAAATAAATGTTGCCCCTAAATAGGGTAGCGTAAGCTTGCAGTAAAATATTTACATTTAAAAATAAATTACCATTGCATATGATTTTATTAGAGCATTACTAGTGCTACATAGCAGATGGATGCTCAGATGAAAATGTTTGTGGAAAAGGTACTATTGGCTTTGAACTACTGTACTCTGAATACATAGTTTAAACACACAAGGATGACTAAAACAAGTAAATAAGAATACAGAATGGACATACCAAGCAGTGTCAAAGTATTGGGGGACCAGTCAGGGGACTGAATTGCACTTTATTTTAAGCAGATGTGCATATGTGATCGTAAAAAATGCCAGCACTCACAGTGCAATAGACCCACCCATGTATTGTCTTATGAAACAAGTTGATTACATGACTTTGGAGAAACAGCTAAAGCTACCACTAGGCCAGACCCAAGAATATGATCCCTTATTTTTCTACATCATTCCTATTCCTTTGTTTACACACAGCAAATGTTGCAAATTAAATGGTGAAAGTCATAAAAAGTCTTGGGAGCTTCAGGCTGGGGGCACATGGTAAGTGAGCAAGCTGGGAGGGAATACAATGTATTGCTTCTTTAGGAATCAATACTTTTTACTGATTAAAGCAAACATGAGCTTCCTTACAATAATAGTCCCAAAACCCCATAAATCGCTGTCCCTCTTCGGATAGCACACATGAAAAACCCTAGTTTTACTGTAAACAGACATTTGCAGAACATAAACGCGATCCCTATTTCTAAATTCATGAAACAAAGGAAACAGGATAGATTTCAAAGTGAAACATTTCAAAGTAAAACACAAATATATCATTCCTCTCTTCCTCAATGTGTGCAATGAAATCATGTTCCAGCTCAATAACCATGATGGCTTCCTGTGTCAACGAAGACACTGGGTAATCAGCCAAAGGGTTTTTTAGGTCGAGGGACCGTCCGGTCTGCCGAAGGCAGAACCGGAAGTCCGGAGATCTTATGATTCTTAGAGTGGCTATTTAGCCCGCCTCTCTTTTTGCCTCTCCTCCATTGGCTGGCTTCCTAAACGGAGGCCAGCCATTGGAGGAGAGAGCCGTCCCTCCAAATAGGCTCCGTCTTTTTCAGATTCGGGGGCGTGTTCCGTGCTCTTCTTTCCACTTTTTAGCCACGCCCTTTTTAGGCGTGTTTTTCTCTCCTCCAGCCAATGGCAAGAGGAGAGAAAAAGAGACACGCCCCCGAATCCGAAAACGCCACTGCGTTTCTCCGAGGCATTTCTGCTTTGCCTCGGAGAAAGGCGGTGGTTTTCATGGCGACTCCCTTGAATGATTGTTGTGCCCCCGACAACTATATGTGGATATGCATAGAAGTATGTGCATTATTCCCCTGTATGGGGAACCAGGTTGGAGTCTTTGCTCAACATCGTGTGATTCTGCGTAAATTACTTCATCTCCCCGCGCCTACCAATACCATAGGGTCGAGTTCGCATAAAAAATGCAGAAAGAAAAAAATGCGCATTTCAGCCAGTCACTCAATTTAGGTCAGCTTCCCATATTTGGATAAAAAAAAATCTTCGTAATTTGCATAAGCTGCGTCACGAGCGCGGAGCCGTTGTTGTCATTTATTTTGACCCGCAAAGTCACTCATTCGGTGTCACCCACTGGAGCCGGTTACGTAACTCACTTAATAGCGATGTCGTAATGTAGGCCGCTGATGTCAGATTCCTCTGGACAGACGTCACTCATTAAAAACGGAAAAACATTTATTTTGTTTATAGCTACTCATCTAGACATTAGTGTAATACCACTCGTTTGGGTCAGTGATGTCACTCACCTGGACGTCGACGCCACTCATTTCAAACAGTGATGTCACCAGGCCCTTGGACCAGAGGTGCCTGTTACTCCTATGGACAATAAACATCACGTATGTGGACAAGTGATGCGCACTCATTTGAATTAGTTGCACGAGGCGTTTCAGTCATTTTGCAAGTGGCATTACGCTCAATCGCACATTTCGCCATGCATACCTCAGTGGGTTAATGTTCCTGCTGCATAAATCAGCTTGCGGAAGGAAAGCACGCCGTGGAGACCTCAACATTGAGGAAGCAGAGATGACACATGGCGTAGCGTCCAAGGTGACTAGGAGGCGTGGTGGCAAAAAAACAGCGCCTCAGGCCACGCCTGTCGATGGATTGCAGAAGCGGTGTGTGTCGGCTCCGTTTCACTCTTCTATGCACGGTTACCCTTGGCTGAGCCACGTTACCTGCCGTCTCGCGCCGGCACGAACCCACGTACCTGGAGGAGGGCACGCTTTTCATTTGGTAATTGCTTATTCGTTCGTGCATTTGTGCTTTTCAGTCACGCTATCTCCTTATTCTGTGCGTGTTTAACTACGGCTCATTTTACCACCCAAAACGGGGGTGAGGGGTCTCATGCCCCTGCTTGTACCAGGGTCCATGGCACCGCTTCCACCCAGTGCACGTCTACATCATGTGGCAGGCGAGGCCCAGTGGCGGGGTTCTGCGTCTGCCACCAGGGCTCTGCGTTCTGGTTCGCGGTTGACACTCGCAATGTGTGATCGTCTGCTGCCTTCGCTTCCTTTTCTGCCAATTTTAGAGCGTTTAGAAACGGGCTGCCTTCATTGACCCCAGAGACATGAAACCCTAATTTCTTAGGAATTGACAATGTTCAGAGAAGAAGCAGAAACGACGCCCAAGATGTGTGCAAAGGAACATTTTCAGGGATTATCCCGACTTTAATCATATATGCGATGCTTTAACACACAACAAAGGGTCATTTTCTCAAAGCGATTTTTTGCGGGGTTATATTGATTTTTCAATAATTTTGGTTATTTAGTTACCATGTTTGTATGGAGACAATACCATCTACACATGCCTGCACGAGTAGAATCGATTTTTTATTTAATTTGATGAACTTTCAAATACTATGGGGTTCTTAATTCTTGACCGCGTAGGAAGTATCATACAACGGTATTCTCTTTATTTTACATGTTTTTCCTTTTTTCCACCACATCCTACCTATCAAAATACAATTTCAACATTTCGCATACGAATAGTAAAATATTTATATTCTATTTTTACCTTTTAATGTTGGCGCTTTTATTTATTGGGAACAGAAGAAAACACAACAAAGTTAAAATAAAATAAAAAATTTAAACCGTTTACTATGTATGTGTGTGTGTGTGTGGCTGTGTGTGTATGTGTATGTGGCTCTGTGTATGTATGTGTGGCTCTGTGTGTGTGGCTTTGTGTGTGTGGCTCTGTGTAAGTGTGGGTGGCTGTGTGTGTGTGTGGGAGGCTCTATATGTGTGTGGCTCTGTGTGGGTGACTTTTTTTGTAGGTGGGTCTATGCGTGGGTGGCTGTCTGTGTGTGGGTTGCTCTGTGTAGGTGGCTCTGTGTAGGTGGCTCTGTGTGGGTGGCTCTGTGTGGGTGGCTCTGTGTGGGTGGGTGGCTCTGTGTGTGTGGGTGGCTCTGTGTGTTTGTTTGTGGCTCTATTTGTGTGTGGGTGGCTCTGTGTGTGGGTGCAAATGCAATAGGTCTCGCATTTGAGAGTGATTAAGCTATTGACATTGTAAATAACAATGCAGTTTCTTTAAATGTTTTAAAAACAAAAACATAAACAAAAATAATGTCATGAGCAATGCCAATAGCTCTAACTTTAACAATGCCGAGACCGTTGCATTGTAAATGCTTGTTTTCAATCTCTCCAGAAAGAAATTAGCTGCCTCAGGTTTTCTAAAGAGATGCGAATTCCACAGTGTGGAGAAACTCCCTTTGCCAGTGGGCACTTACTTTTCTCTGCAAGCTTTTGAAGTCTCTCTTGGGTAAGAGCACTCGCATAAGGGAATAGGAGAATTCGGTTGTTGTCGTAGTGGAGCTATTCTTTCAAGGATACAATCCCCATTCAAGACTGGTTCCTGCTACTCTGATCCAGCCAATACCACCATAATTGTGCCACTAGAGTGGATCTAGAATGGAGGTGATCATCTCTTTTCACAGAGGAGGGCAGGGAGGAGTCAGCATGATTGGGAGGGGTCAGGTGTGCTATAAAAGGCCTGCTGAACTACTGTAACACCTACTTCTGGCACCCCATACAAGGAATCTGAGCGCCCAAAAAGTGGCAGCTCTCCTAGCATTGTCTAAGACCTCATAATTAAGAGACAACAAAGTTTTGATGAACCATGGCCAAAATGTCACCACTTCCTGAAGTCCAGGGAACACAGTTGCCAAGCCTCCGTCCACTTGTCACACGTGTGTCTCCAGTGAAGGCCCCTTACTCTATGTTCCCAATATCCAACCATCTATTTTTCCCGTCCGCGCTTAGGTTCCTTTATGATGGTTTTATAATGCTCCCATTATTTCTCCATGTCCCTTTAGGGGATCTCTCATGGAGTCTCCCTGGTTTCATTCACCTCGATTCCTTTTTTCCTCCCCTATATTGTATAAAGAAGTCCTGTTTGACTCTTTTGGATTACTTCTCTGCAATAGTCCTTGATATTTAGCTTGAAACTATCATTTAGCAGCTTTATTAAAGGACGGCCATTTCAAACATGTGGATCCACTTCCCCTAGTAGTACCTCCCGTCCAGGAAGTCGTTTGGCTCCTGACGTGGAAGCACGTCATTGTTAATCCTGCTGTCTCCTTACCATATCAGAGGGCTCAGCTCACTTCTAATAAGGTCCAGAGGTTTCCTCTAAGTTGCATCTGACACCTTGAATACTGCTGCATTGCATACGAGGCCTCACTGAATGCCATTTGTTTCTTTCTGCAAGTATGCTGCAGGTTTAGGCGCAGCTCGCAGCCTCTCTACCTTTGATTGCCTACCCCTTGTCCTTCGAGCCTGCTCGATAAGCCCAAGCAAATGTCACCATCCAACTTGCTTCATGGACCCTGCCTCCTTTATTGATTTTTAATCATAATCCACTGTACTCAACAAAAGCATCTGCACACCTGATGTCTGTCTCTCAGTCGCAGTCAATGGTTATGCCACTTTCAGACATATTGACAATCTTATGCATCCTATGCCTGCCAGATGCATGAACCCAGAGTACCACAGAGTGAACACTAACATGGAACTCTCGAAATAGCAACACTCACCCTCCACAAAGAATCCGTATCCTGAAGTAGAGGACTCATTATCAACATGCAGGGCTTGGGGGTTAATGGAGAGAGAACATTTGGGCCTGTGTGCAAGAGACCAGTGGGTGCACCTTTTCCAGTTTAGTTGAATCTAGATTTTACATTGGTGCTAAATCCCCATAAGGTTACATTTTATAATTCATTGTCGTTTTCCTTTATTTAAACAATGTCTGCTTGCTAAACACAAACAGTCCCACTGGGAGGTAGATTACAGTTATATTAGGCTAACCGAGCATAGCTATAGAAATTCACAAATCTACAAGCAAAAATGAGTCAACCTACACGGACATGATGATTATTTCCTTGCAAAGCAGTTCGAAATAATATCTTTATTAATGCTTGCCGCATGTGTGTGTTTCTCTTTGCATCATTAACATATAACGAACGTATGTAGTGTGTCTAAGTTGCTGAAGAAACATGTTTCCAAAATCTACTACTGTAGGCCCTAGAGTAGTTGAAGGATGAGCGTTTGGTTTTACAGTTATGGCCTGTGACATTCTTAAACCAAATCTGAATGCACTGAACAATCAACCTCGTCAAATCAGTCTTTGTGAAAACCAATCCCTAATTCTTGTTTGTAAAACAAAAATATATACTTGTTTTAGATCTTTTAAAGCTTATTTCCATAGATATAGTACATTAAAACCCAAGTACATCTAAGTAATACAAACTCTGTTTCACTGTCGTTTTTGAATCAGTAGCACAATTGTATGGTTAACATGATATGGTGATTTTACCCTGCAAATCACTCACCCTTCATATGAACTGAAGGCTACAAGGACCGTAACCATCAAAGATAAGTGTGCTGATGAATTTTTCTGTATGGCTCAAATAGAGGTCTCATCAACGGGGTTAACGTCGTTTTTATGTTACATGCTGCCAACTGGTTCCCTATGTCAGGATTTGTAGCGAGTCCGCAGAGGAATACAAGATACACCCCAACTCAATACCAAACAAAAAGCTCATATCAATCTTCCCCACTCCCTCAAAGATGGATACACAAGAATCGTGGTTAGTGACTGAGCAGACCGGCTTGGCATGGTGTTTTGGTTCGAGAACTTGGTATTTCCTTCTAACATTATAGCAACTCTCAGATGTAACTCCAATGTGAGCTGCCAAATCTAAGATGGTGCCTAGCCCAGAGAACAACTTATTCCATGTAACTGAAGGCAGATTCAGTATGCAAGTCTTCAGAGGATGCAGAACCCTGTCTAGCGACTGTATGTGTTGGGTTCTTCCTCTTATGTCCCAATCCCCACCAGCTCCTCACTCACATTCAACTTTGTGTTCTCACATTCCATTTTGCGTGTCTCCAGAGGACTCTAAGCTTCACTTTTCATACAGTAGTACTCCTGTAAATTGGCACTCTGAGACGAATTAGCACATCAGGACAAGGACCCAAAACCCTGTATTTGTCACTGTACAACTGAAAGGTGTCATCTTGATTACTGTGGTCCAAAACAGAGTACACTACCAGCTACATACTTAGCAATGCCTTCGTCAACACTTCTATATACCTGCCTAATGAATTAAGGTCACAAAATGTTATGAATTCAGAGTTGTGCAGCTAAGTTTTGGAACTATGAACAGCCTTGAGTTATAGTGCCCCCATCATTGTAAGTAGTTCATGGTGTAACTTCAGTCCTGGGTGTGGTGTCAAAGCTAGCTTTCAGATCTGTGATAATCAGGTCTGTCATGCCCCACAATAATTCAAACTGCATTATTGGTACGCCGAATCACTGAATCTTCCCACACCATCTGATTGACAAGAGGAAGTGTTGGAAAAGCGTAGGCAAATATCTTGCACCCACACTGTATTCTCTTAGAACTACTGACTGTATTCTCTTAGAATTACTGACTTGGGGAGCCTAAGGGCTTGGACGCTCGACCTCGAACTAGGTTCGAGTCTCGGTAATGACGCTGGACATCCTGTGATTCTGGGCAAATCACTTAATCTCCCTGTGCCTAACAAAAAACAAGCATTGGCATAGCCAATAGGTCTCGCTTTTGGGACCTTATAAGTGTTTAGCCATGCAACAGTTGCTGTTGTTGCACCAAAGATATTATGCTGCATAACTAAATCCTTATAAGGTCCCAAAAGCGAGACCTATTGGCTATGCCAATGCTTGTTTTTTTTTTTACCACAGGCAGGAGGCATCTTAGGACTTTAACAACAGACAACTAAAAGCGGTCTATAGATGAGGTGCAAAAAGGCGCCTTCCCAGATGAAGCAGAAAGTGATTTAATCTACAGTAAAGAACATCTGACAAACATCGGTGTGAAAAGTCAGAGCTCTTTTAAGACAGAGACAGCAGGGAAATATGAACCGAAACATTGTGGACTTTAATTGCAGCCCCGCCTTCCTACGAATTATAAAAATGAACTGAAGTCACTCACGGGAGGACTCGTGTATTCATGCTCTGATGTCCCTCTGCTGAACTCTTCTTCCAAAAATATCTACCCCAAAGCAGCTGCACGAGATACATTTGGTCTTTTGTGCTCTTGCGTCATCACTTCCGTCACGGCAGAGACATTTTAACACGGCTTCTCTGTGTAACAACTAAACATCTGAAAACCTCTCTGGTTCTTCTCACATCTGCAGATGTTGCTCTGCAGGAGGACTTTGTTATTGCCGAGCATTTAATCACTTGCAGACTAGGTGCATACATTTAGTTTAATGCACTCTTAAAATGTTTAACGTTCAGAACCGATTTTGAAATTGAAAAACTGCAAAGTTCGGTGCTTTAAATGTGTTATTTAATAAGTACCTCGCCATTCTAGGTAGGGGAATATCCTACCTCGATCACCACCTCCGTTCTGTAAACCAAAAGCTGCATGACTACGACTAAAACAAGCCCGGCAGAGCGTGGCGCGCGCGCGCTTGGGGGCGGGGGAGCGCATTCCAGGCGGGGGAGCGGACCCTGTGAAGTGCTCCCATAAAGCGGATTGCATGGCGGCACGATGCGCGTGATTGTGCGCGTGCTAGCCATGCAATCCGCTTTTTGGGAGCACTTTTAAAAGCCCCTATAGTCTCACTTTGCGATCGCGTACGCGATAGCAAGGCGAGACCTAATGAATGTGTGTCCTAACGTAACTAGTGCTATGTAAAGCGCTCTGATACCGGATTGGATTCGGGTCAAGTTCGCGCTATATAAACCTCTGCGCAAAAAGAAAAGAAAAACTGACCAAGAATGTGCATTCACAACATTTTCAGAATCTCCTATACTGAATAAGAATAACTTAGTAGCCCCACTGAAAAGGATAACTCCTGTACAGCCTTATAGTTGAGCTCTGTTAGCCTGTGAAAAAAAAAAAACTTTAAGTGTTTTCTTCCATATTGTTTATTTTCAGAATGATGCATTTGACCTACTGTGAATTGCAGGCATTCATTGCGTATGTAGTGCATCACTACTTGGAAATACACATTCTTCAGATCTGATTTTGTAAAAAAGACCTCCATCCATTAGCGGTATCTGATCCTACAGTGAGGTTGTACAAAATGCTTGGAGTTCTGACCGTCATATTTAAAGGTCTGAAGTGTAGGTTTCATCAGTCTTCGATTTCATCTTTTTCCTGGCTATGAGGCAAGATGTGGACTAAACACCTTGTCCCTCTCTGTTAAACAGGTTCTTCTATAACCCTATCTGTCAACGACTCTTTCACCTCTGTTAATTGCCTTTATTTCTGGAAGATTTTATCTTGGATCAGCATCATATTTGATGCCTTATACTACTGATATGGTGTCAGGCACCAATCTGTCCGTGTTTCTAGACCTCCATTAATCTGGGAATTATCGTCATTTATTTTTCACTATATTGCCTCTATCACCCCTTCTCTTGAGTGGTAGGATATTGTAAGATACTTTGCTGAAGGGCACTCTGTTACCTTGAAAGAATTGCCTCTGATATTGTGGGCATCTGCCACCTGCTCTAAATCCCTTGACGCTGAAAAGTCTTTTGCTTGAACTTTCTTTATGATGGGCAACGGCATGACTGACAGTTTCAAAGTATGCATGTGTTACACGCTCAGTGTACGTCCATTCAAAGATCTGAAACAGCAATCAATCTCTCCTGCTCCCCGAGATTCATGAACAACTCAAGATTCTCCAAAGATGATAATACTTCAAAGAAGTTATCAACATTTTATTATGCCCATTATGAAATATTTTAAGAAATATATATTTTCATACTAACTACTAGATGGCAGGTACAAGATAAGCACGTAAATCTATAATAGATTCATGGTACAGAGCAAATGTTTTGTGGCATTTAAGTACACATCTTTAGGATATTTTGATCAAAAGTCCATTGTTAGTAAAAACATCCACTGTTCGGTGAAATCAACGCACCAGAAAAGGTTACTTAGAAAAAAGCAATCCATTGCTACAGGTGCAGAGAACACTGAAATGCATCAACACCAACTTCCCAAACTGTATAAACAGTTCCAAGGTTTAAGGGCAGGGTGAGGCAATGATAAGTTACTGATGTGTACTCACAATTTACATACTCTGGGTGAGCAAGGGATTGGTGATGATCAACATTAGTTTTTTTTTTTTAAATTATTTATTTATGAAGTTTGTAGACAATACAAAATAATACAAATGAAAACAATGTTCACAAACAAGAAAAAACTAAATAAAAGTACAGATCAAATTCGTTATGAACATCGTAGCATCAGATTATAGGTGCAAGAGGAGGTAATGGACACAGTGGGGTACAATCCAATACAGACAGTAAAAACATTTCCCTTTAGGCTGGGTCATAGCAGCTGTCTGAACAATCATGTATCTATTCATGTAAAAATGTGTCTGCCCTTCTGCAATAATTGGAACATATATACGTTCTGGGCAATAGCAAACATGCAACTCTTATTAGTCCTGATCCGCAGTTACTGCCGGTCATGAGACTTGGTATTGTGCAAATAGACCCCAAAAACTCAATAGTCCGGTAGACGGTGGAAGCAGTTCATTGTAAATGTCGGATTGTAATTTGCAATACACCATATCTCTTTCCCACTCAGCGACTGTAGGTACAGGCCCCCGCATCCACATCATAGCTAGTCTACGCTTAACCAGAAGCAGGCCCATGGCTATCAATTTGCGTACTTTTTTGGGCAAAGGTTACGTATATCCCAACAGCGCTAGCAACGGGTCAGGTTCGAGAGTTAGGCCCACAATCTCATTCAATACTGCAAAAATGTGATTCCAGAAATCAGCGACTGGAGGGCATTGCCATGCCAGATGGTAAAAGTCAGCACTCGGCATGTCACAACGCTCGCAGCTGTCAAGACTCGCGCACACCATATCTATGGAGGCGTACCGGTGTGTAATACACCCTGTTCAAGAAGTTAAAATGTGCCAGCCTGTGTCGACCATTCAGAGAAATCTTACGAGTGACCTCACAACAAAAAAACCCAGATATCGTCTGAAAGTTTCCTCCCCAAATCAGCCTGCCAGGCTAAAAGTGCCTACGAGTACTGGGAGCACTTTGTCTGTATGGCCGAGGCATATAGTTTAGAGACTAATTTAAGAGGAGATGGTGAACGGAGTAGGTTGGACAGTGGAGGGATCTCCATAGGCTCGGCTAGCTTGTCTCCCAGTACCGCTCAGAGAGCGTGTTTCGTTCTAAAGAATTGAAATTGTGTTAATGCAGAGGGTATCGCCCTATCGGCCACTACTTCATTCCAGGATACCAATCTACCGTCTTTAAAGAGACCACCCATCTCAAGCAAACGCAAACTCTGCAATGCTCGAAGCATACCCCGCTCTGAGCTAAGAGCATACCAATGACACCACTCAATCCGCATGAGAGATGAGTACAATTGTGCTCCAGCAAACGTCCCAAGAAGAACGTGTCATGCATGCACCAGAGTTCCCCGAAACAATAACTCTTCAGCGTCTAATCGGCGCTTAAGTCAAGAACCTAGGTAATGGATCGGGCGCGGCAGCTACGTTTTTAATGTGGAGGTGAGGAAGTGTCTGTGGGCCATGAACCCAACTATGAGTGTGCAAAGCTTGCGCAACCCGGTAATGAAGTTCTAAATCTGGTGCGCCTAAGCCTCCCGCAGTGCATGGTAACATCAGAGTGTTCAGAGCTACCCTAGGCGTTTTACCCGCACAGGCAAGCTTTGACATTAGCATGCGTAGCTCCTTGAACAAGTGGCGAGGTACTACGATAGGAATATTTACAAAAAGAAAAAGAAGGCGGGGCAGCACTATCATCTTCAACAATGAGACCCTCCCCAGCAGTGAGAGTGGTAGACAAATCCAGCGATCAACATCATCAATCAGCTTGGCTATTGTTCTTCCGTAATTAGCACGGACAACCTGATCCGCGTCTGAATGGACTTGAACGCCCAGGTACCGAACAGGGTCGGAAGTCTACTGTAGAGGGAAATCCAGCTCTACGGGATTCGTGCTAGGCGTCAACAGGAAAATCAAGGATTTTTTCTCAATTAATTTTCAATCCCGATAGACCACCAAAGCGCAGCACTTCTCACACAACAGGGGATAGATGAAGTTCCGGGTTTCTAATATACAATAGCATACCGTCCGCATAGGCTGATACTATTAAATTATAATCAGGAAAGCGAAGACCCCTATGGCCGTGGTATTCCTGCAGCACTCTCAACAAGGGTTCAGCCGCTAAAGCATATAATAACAGGGACAGAGGGCACCCCTGTTCAGTGGCCAGCGTAATCGATATGGGATCAGACACCACATCGCCAGCATGGACCCAAGCAACCAGAGAATTGTAGAGTACCGTCACCAACTGCAGGAAAACATTGCCGACTCCTATGCGACGCAGCACAGCGTAGAGAAAAGACCATTCAATGGAATCGAAGGCCTTCTCAGCATCTAAGAAGACCCCTGGAGCCTGGACCTCCGGTCGTATATGTTGGAGTGCCCCAAATACCGTTCAGAGATTATGCGACAGCGTGCGACCTGGAATAAATTGAGCCTGTTCAGGGCCTATTAACTGAGGCAGAAGTGGGGATAGCCGGTTAGTTAGAATTTTGGCGAAGATTTTTGTGTCTACGTTTAGCAGGGATAGCGGGCTATAAGAGGAGCATTTTTGGTGATCTGTCTGGTTTCAATAAAGTGACACTCAAGCCCTCCTGCATGATTGGCGGCATGATTCCGTCCGCCCCCATCTCCTGAAACAATGTGGTCAAGTGCGGAATCAATAGGTCACTAAAGGCTTTGTAAAATGCCACCGTGAGCCTGTCTTGTCCAGAAGCACTGCCCTCCCTCATCGAATTCAGCGCTAAACGTATTTCTGCAAGTTCCATAGGGCGTATCAAAAACTCCCAGTGCCAGTTTTGCAACCAGGGTAGTTCAATATATTCCAGATATTGCAATATATCCGCATCGCTAGGAGAGATTTTAGAGCTATGTAACTCTGGATAGTAATTTCAGAACTGATGCGCGATATCTGCCGGATCTTTCCAGACCGTGCCCTCTGCGCCCGATAAACTGATCACACCACTGGACTCAAACCTACGCCTAGGCATCGCCGCAAGCACACAGCCTGGCCGGTCTGCCTCACCATAAAATCTAGCCGTGGCATATTTGCCCACATGCTTGACCATCCCAGTCTGCTTCTGCGTTAAAATCATCAATCGTTAACCGCAGGAGCTCCAGCAATTGGGGGGTGGACCCCTGTGCCAGTTCCTCCTCCAAGGTAGCTATCCGGTCATCTAATAATGCTAGCCTATCTCTGATGGAGCAAAGGACGCCCGCGTGTTTACTGATAGCTATGCCCCTAATGTAAGCCTTGAATGATTCCCAAATCGTGGCAAAAGATTCTCCTGTGCCAACATTCATCTCAAAGTACTCCGATATTGCATCATTCAGTTCCAATTTAAATACAGAGTCTAGCGGTGAATAAGGGGGGAATCGCCATAACAAGGGAGAGGGTCCTCGTGGAGGGATCGAAAGAGACAATAGTATAGGGGAATGATCGGAAAATGTCCAAGCTAGCAACGTGCATTCCTGTATCCTGGGCATCACCAATTGTGAAATTAACCAGTATTCTATGCCTGTGTGTGTATGTCATGCTGTGCCAAATAATGTGTAACCCCCCCCCCCCCTCGCACTGGAACGAGCCCTCCACACATCAACCACCTGCAGTTGTACAGAAATATCAACAACAGTTCTGGCAGCCGCCGGAGGGGCTCTCGTCGGTCCCTTAGAGCGGTCCATCATCAGGTCTAAAACACAATTGAAGTCCCCACCCCATACCACCGGCAGAGGAGCATGGGTCTTGAAAGTCTGAAAGAGGGTTTGGAAAAATTGGGGATCATCATAATTCAGGCCATAGGAGTTTACTACAAGTAGATCCGTAGTGTTATTATAGCAGTGTGTTATGACCTATCGACCAGAAGGGTCAGTCTCGTAGCAGTCTATATGGAGTATTGCCTTAGGGTTAACCCAAGTCAGGATGCCTCTAGCGGGAGAGGTAAAGCCTGCAGCATGGAAAGCACCCAGCAGGCAGCTATCCGTCAACAGTTTACCGCTTTGGTGCAGGTGCGTCTCTTGCGGTAAAGCTATGTCAACCTCTTTCCTTTTCAAATAGGCCAGTATTTTGCGCACCTTTCTGTGGTCGTTAAGACCTCTGACATTCCCTGTCAGTAGACTCAATCGCTTCCTATGATTCATACTGTTTTGGAAGCAGCGTAGAGAGGGAGCCAGTGCCTGCATCGTACCCACCTCCCAATTGCCCAACACCCACCCCCCTCCAGTGGTGAAAACAACATGTGACCTGCGAAAGAAAATTGTCATATAACATTAAAAGTAGTCCCCACAGTACCACCCCACTCTCAAGCCATGCATACCCCAACTGTGCATGAGCCAATAATGACCCACCCCATTGAGAAAAATACATATGAACCTCATACCACAAAAATCCACATATATCAAACCCCAATACCGCAGTAACAACAGCAGGTAACGCTTTGGGGAGGATGTTACCCTGCGATCTCAAACTACTCTCGCCTCTGCCACTCCACCATAAGACATATGGAAAAGCTTCACTTAGAAAGTAAATACACTGAGGAGATCCATATCAAGTTACCCTCCTGCTATTCACCCACTCCCGGGGCTTTCCTACATAAACAAGAGCACTACAATCGTAAAATAACCATTATTAATCCTAAAGTCTCCGCTATAGAACTAGGGTAACAGGGTAGCCTATATTGTCAGCGGTGAGCAAAGCATAACAAACAGAATCAATATGCCCATGGTCCATTAACCCTCACTCAGTCATTCTTATCAATAGTGCTCGACGAGGCCTCACCACCAGCATTATCTTCACGGTCCTTCCTGCGCTCACCAGCCGTCTCCCAGGATTTCAGAGCTTTTTGTAATGATTGCGGATCTGAGAAAATTCGGGGCTTTCCATTAAATAGAACTTTCAGCCGCGCAGGATACAACATAGCGTACTCAATTTTACGAACACGCAGCTTGCGCTTCAAGGGGATAAATTGCCTCCTGGCTGCCTGCACTTTGATGGTGAAGTCAGGGAAGAGGGACAGGGAGGATCCTTCATATTGCAAGGTGCCCAGTTACCTCCCCCTGCGCAATGCAGCGTCTCTGTCCCTATAGTTGAGCAGTTTAGCGATGATGGGCCGAGGGGGAGCACCGGGCTGAGGTCTTGGACCCAGTGAGCGATGCGCTCTCTCCACCACGAACATAGGGGAGAAGATAACAGCGCCCAGCAGCGACTTGAGAAGACTTTCAACAAATAGTTCCATAGGGCCTGTCGCTGTACATTCTGGTAGGCCTGTGGTACGGAGATTGCACTGCCTCGATCGTGCTTCCAAATCTTCTGCCCTATCCTGTAGTGCTACCAGTGCCTTCTCGACCTGTCGCTGGACGTTGCTGGTGTCAGACTGGGTCTCCTCCGTTTCTGTGATGTGCCGCTCCACCATATCAAGGCGCTCCGCGTGTTTATCGATCCTCTCGGCCATTCTGTCCATCCTATAGGCCAAAGTGTCGATTTTGGCATCAATCGCCGTCAGAACCTTCTGCATGGATGCGATAATCTGTTTAATATCCCCCACCGGATCCGCCGTGAGGTGATCCGGCTCGTCTGCCGCAGATTCAGCCGCTTCCTTGCATCTCTTCGACTTACGCTGCTCGAAGCTGAGCTTCGGCTGAGACTTGTGTGTTTTGCCCATGGTAGTGCGTCCAGTGTTCCAACTGTCCCGGTATGGCTATGGCAAGCTCCGTGCACCTCCACGTGTTGGGCCAACAAGGAGTGTCCGATGTGGCAAAGTTCGGATAATGGTGTGCTAGACAATCAAGGGGTACAGGGGGGAAGGGGTAGTAGTGCTGAGAGTTCTCGACCGTGTGAGAGTCCCCTGGAGTATCCACACCCCTAGACCACAGATGTTGTATCGTCAATATCGGTGTACGCTGTAGACGGTGCCCCCAGGCCGCAGCAACCACGCCAGCTCCTGGGAGATAAGAGCAAGGCCTCCGCACCAGCCGCAGTGGGGTTATTTATTTATTTATTTATAAAGTTTTATATAGCGCGAACAAGATCCCAGGGGATATCAGAGCGCTTTACATTCAAACTAGAACAGGAAACAACCACAGGAAAAAAAAAAACAAAAAAAAAACACAAATTAACCATAAAGTGCACGAAAGTTCGCATTGAAGTTAAGTTAAACAAAGTACAGTGTAAGGACAGCAGAACAAAGAGTCAAAGAAAAAAGGAAAAAAAAATAAAAAAAGTGTAGTAGATGTTGACACAATGGGGGAAGGAACAATGTCAATGGGCCAAGGTGGGTAGCCCAATTACTGAAGGAGTTTGTTCATCAGGAATCTTTTGACTTCCAGTTTGAACACCGTTGTACTGGTGGTTCTGCGTAATTCTGGAGGAAGAGAGTTCCATATCCTTGGAGCCGCACCCGAGAAGGCTCTGTGAGAGGTTCTCTTTTTGTTAAAGATAGGTGGTTTCAAAAGTAAGGTAGTAGCGCTTCTAGAGACTCTTGCACCACCAGATAGCTCAAGTTTTTGCGCCAGATACCTGGGCGTCTTGAGGTGGATTGCTTTGTGGGTCATCGTGGCAATTTTTAGCTGGATTCGTGCTTCAAAGGGGAGCCAATTTAGCGTATTTAGGACTGGCGATATGCGCTCATTGCGTTTGGCGCCTGTAACCAATCTCGCAGCAGCATTCAGTGAAGCCCTTAGCGGAGCCAGGGTGTATTTGGGCAGGCCACAGAGGATAACACTGCCGTAATCTATTCTCGGTAGGACCAGCGATTGAACCACCTGCTTGAAATCCTTCAGTGGAAGGAAAGGTTTGATGTTTCTGAGTGTCCTAATCAAGTGGTTTGCTCCTTTACATGTAGTGCTGATATGATTTTTCATATTCAGGTTATTATCCATGGTGACTCCTAGAGATTTGGCTGAGTTTACGATGAGCGGAGTACGGTTGAAAGCAGTGAGGTGGCTCATCCAGAGGTCAAGATTGGGGGTGTACTTCTGAGGGGAGACAAGCAAGAATTCTGTTTTTGAGGTGTTGAGCAGGAGATGGTTCTCAGTTAACCAGTTTTGAGTATAAGTTAAGATGGTGTTGAGTGATATGATGTTTTCCGGGGATGAGATTTTCAAGTAGAGTTGCGTGTCATCGGCATACATGTGGAAATGAATATCCATGGAGGTAAGAGCGTTAGCTAAAGGTTCCAAACAGAGGTTGAAGAGGATAGGAGATAAAGCAGATCCTTGGGGGACTCCCATGAGAACGGGCGAAGGCTTGGAGAGAGAGAGTGATTTGCCTTGACTCTTTGCGATCTGTGATGGAGGAAGGACGAGAACCACTGTAGCACCTGATCACCAAAACCCATCCTGTTTTGCAGAATGGATAAGAGAATGTCATGATTGACCGTATCAAAGGCAGAGGAAAGGTCAAGGAGGATCAGGAGGCAGGATTCATTTTGATCGAGAATCTTTAAAATGTCATCCATTACATGAGTGAGGGCCGATTCAGTGCTGTGCCCCGTCCGAAAGCCGGATTGATGTTGGTCCAAGAGCTGGTAGTTTTCTATGTGGGCACAGAGTTGGGCCTGAACGCATTTTTAAAGGAGTTTCGCAAGGGTGGGTATGTTGGAGATAGGTCGGAAATTATTGAGGTCTGTCCTATCAGCATAAGGTTTTTTTAGTATAGGGGATACTTGAGCTGCTTTTAAGCAAACAGGGATTGTACCTTGTGAAAGAGACGCATTTACAATCCTTGTCCAGGTAGGGATGAGTGTATTCTTGATTTCCTTGAAAATGGAGGGGGGTAGCGGGTCACTTAAGTGGTTGGATGGGTTGATATTCAGGAGAATCTTTTTGATGTCTTGTTCACTGAGCGGGGTAAAGGTGTCCCAGGCCGCGTTGTTCTTAAGGGTCAGGGGGGTGGAGTTGAACTTTTCAGAGGGGACAGGTGGAGATGCGGCTCTGGAGGAGAGGAGTTCAGCGTTCTTAGCAGCGAGGTCAGATGATATGAGTTTAGATTTCTCAATGAAGAAGGAAGCAAGATCTTCACATGAGGGTGGACTGCTTCCAGGTTCCGATAGGTTTGGACCCACAGTTGATTGCTGTTTGACCAATTCAAAAAGTTTCTTGGGGCGGTTTGCCGCTTGATCTAATTGGTGTCTGAAATAGTTAGACTTGGCGTTCCTGATTTGTTTGTAGTACATGCTCCTAGCATCTCTTAGGAGTTTAAGTTGGTGCGAAGAGGGATTCGTTCACCAGGAGCGTTCAATTGCCCTAAGGTTGCGACGTTCTGTGTTTAGGTTTTCATTATACCATGGTTTGGATATTTTAGTTGAAGCATTTTTATGTTTGGGTGGAGCAATGTCATTCATGATGTTGGAGATTGTCTCATTGTAGGAGTCAGTGAGTAATTGCACCTCCGTCAGGTCCGCTTGAGAGGAGAGGGCAGATGTACAGTGGGCGGCTAGCTCAACAGGGTTTACTAATCTAAGGTCCCTTTTCCAAAACTTTGATTTCGTTGGTTGGGCCTTCCACCGCTGTACCTCCTTGTTGATAAAAAAAAGGATGCAGTGGTGATCAGACCAGTCACACGGGGTAATAGACTCCAAGGTGACGGTCTGCCCGTTCGAAATAATGAGGTCAAGAATTTTTCCTTTATTATGGGTTGGTTGGTCGCAATGCTGGGTCAGATCCTGATCACTTAGAAAGGTTTTGAGGCTAGAAACTGCCGGATCTATAGAGTTAGCCCAGTGCAGATTAAAGTCACCAAGGAAGATTTGGGACACGGTTGAGTCACTATTACAAGAAATGATTTCAAATAATTCCTCAATAAAGCGGAGATTGTCTCCTGGGGGGTGGTAGAAAGTGTGAAGTTTACAGACCGGTAGGTTCTTACTTGAGATGTTGAGACAGAGATATTCACAGGAGGAGGGCGCAGAGGACTCAACGGGAGAGATCGAGGGTGTGTTTCTATGAATACAGGCTAAGCCCCCGCCAAGTTTCCCAGCTCTGTCTAACCTAATAATATCATGAGAGGGAGGTACTAGGATGTCGAGTATCGGAGTGGAAGCGGGATTTAACCACGTTTCAGTGAGGATGATAATGTCTAAGTCCAAGTGCTGTATGAGATCGAAGATATCAGTGGCGTGTTTACTGGCTGATCTGCAATTTAGCAGTACACATTTAATTCGTAGTGTCTTTGAGGAGGGAGGAGTCTGGGTGATGTTCACGTGAGTGAGGTTGATCTTATTGCTGATTCTGTTATTGATAGACGGTCCTCTATTTGGGTTAGAAAGGATGGGCTGTATTTGTCTCGGCAGGCTCCTGTTATCGCTGCTCACTTAGGCAGAGCGGTGTGGCGGAACCCCAGGGCCCAGCAGGCAGCAGTGCAAGTTAGCCCCGCTCAGGATCCACGCGGCCGGTAGTGGGACAGCTCGAGTGAGGCCGCCCAACAGGCCCGAAGATCCCGGCTCACCTCCCGATCCGCGTCGCCCTGGATCGCTCTCGCCGTCCACCACAGAGCCGCCGCACCCCGCTAAGGCCCGCAGCCCGAGCCGGCACCCACTCCTCACCCATCTCGGTTCTTCAAGCGATCGGCTCACCCAGGGCTCTGCAGTGCGCACGTCGGCCCCGCTTCAAGGCCACGTGCCGATATGAGGAAGACGGGACAGATCTCCAGCCTCGTCGACGCTAGGCTGAATCGAAGCACATCACCAGAGGCAGCGGACAACTGGCATCGCCAGAACAGGCTTTCCGTGTCCCTGCGTACTGTAGGAAGGTGCACATTCCTGACGGATTGAGTCGGAGGATGGCGGAGCTCGTTCACAACGCGGCCAGCTTGCAGCCAGGCAAGCTCCGCCCCACGTCAACAGAAGTTATTCAAGTGGTCAAAGAGCTGGGCGCTTTGCACGCTAAGCATGCATAACACTAGTCTGCAGGGCACAGAACCTAATCAGGTATGGAGCTGGGTGGGGGTGGAACGCAGAGGGAGACAAGGGCTTAGAGATACGCAGACGTATAGCTACTACTTCGGTGACATTTGGCAATTTCATTCTAGAAACTGGCAGCATTAGCTTCATGTAGTATGTGCTGGGGTTGGTTTTTGTGTTTCTTAACATTTCCTGGGGCCACTGAGCTGAGGTTAGTTGTCGGTGGGGGAGACACAACAACAGAGCGCTGCATCCCTGTGGGTGGCTGCTACCACTCTACTTGTGATATAGCATCCTTTGCAGTGCACAATGTTTAAGTCAGTCTGCAGGTCCCAAATTAAAATGATGCATTCGGTGCTCTTCAGTCATCCCACCGTAACAAAGGATGAGGACCGTTGCAATGGAGAGACTACTGGGGCTGTTTTTGTGGTTACCTGCCAAATTCCTGGTGTTGTGAGGCTCAAGAACATCTCCGCAGGAGACCAAGCACTTCTTTCCTGCTGTAAGGACCTACTCTGCTAGTGTGCTTTTCAAATGGTTTGTTGTGTGTTTACAGTTATTCAAACTCCAATAATAAATACAGTCATACCCAAACATATTCTAGGCTGCTGAACATATAGAACTTTTACTGACTCAAATGAACGTGGCAATGCACTATTGCCGCACACTATAAGAGCCGTGCCAACTCCCTATTCTTTCTTCTTTTAGGCTATACACTGTACCTATGGTGTTTTAAACTGGTCATTATTTGCATTCACTTAGAGCTCAGTCTGCATTTTAAGATGATGCTTACATGGTCTGCAGCACTGTTTCTTTTGTGCTGTTAATGCCAGCATAAAAAATACACTTTTAGACACCATTCACAAAAAAATCCAAACATACAAAAAAAAAAAAATCCAAACATCCCCCAAAAAAAAAAACAGTTTACCAAGAAACCAATGTTTAATTTCCAATTTAAGAAATTTGTTTTTCAGGGTATTTCTGACACTAAAGCCTAAAGTAAAACTGGTAGTTGGTTCCATAATAAGGCATCATATACAGTAATGATCTTAGAACTAAGTGTTAAACATCGCTGATTGAGAATTTGCAATTTAGGATCAACTGCACAGCATTATCTGTGCAGTGGATACAGAAGAATAAATTCATGAAGAGGATTCTAAACAATTGACAAAGCTCTCATCTTTTTTTTTTTTAGATCAGCATCAAAGCCAGGTCAAGCTCTTCTTCGGGCCACACAATATCATTTTTAGATAAACAAAAAAATACTCTGAATCGGATTTCTTTTGTATTGTTTAAAGCTTACTAATAGATACTCAGGATGCATTCAAATTAATTGCTATGTAGAATCCTAGCCTAAAAACAATATGGCTTGTACCAGAGTAAAGGTCAAATCTCAGATAAGTTTGCAGGTAATGTTGTACAGCTTTGACTACAGATGGAGCTTTTGGAGAGGGAAGAATATTGAATATAAAAATGACTCCCAAGTTCCAAAATGCTGAATCAGGTTTATTTCGACCCTAGTTGCCGAGGCTGTGCTAAACATTGTGGCATTGGCGGTGTAGAACCTAATTCCACCATATCAGTCTTTCTAGCATTAAGACACACACAATAAATTGCACACAAATAATTCATCTTTCACTGCTATTAAGGCCCGGTAATATCTTGCTCTTATTTGCAGGCCCTTAATTTAAATCCAACAGCACTTGGGTATCACTGGCATACATTTGTCACCACAAACCATGAAGTCGTCAGTTTATCAGCCATAGGCATCATATATAATATATCACATCATATCATACAATATCATATATAATTTCATATATCACACCATATCATGTATCATATCACATCATATCATATCATTTCATACCAAGTATATACATATTTTTAACATAATTTGACACCGGGGTGAATATGTTGAACTACACCAAGTTCAGATGAGGTTTTTTTAAAATACATTCAGTTGAATGTCTGAGTTGGTGTTGATTTGTTAAAATATCTTACCTATATCCTTATATGTGGTAGTAACATAACTGTATTTATTTATATTTAAAAGCTTGTCTAAGCAAGTAATCAAAAACATTACACAAGTGTAAAGCAGATTTATTACCACAAGAACTGCCAGAAAACGATCTGGACTAAGACAAATTATGATTTGTCCTTTGTAAACTTCTGCAATGTGTATGTGGTCATGACAAGTATTCTAAAACAAGCAAGTCATAGCATAAATGTGCTATATACTAGCACCATATATCAGCAGATTAGTTATTTCCTTCACAACCAGAAAAAGAATCCTTGCTCTAATATTTTCAGGTAAAAGTCACTACATTACAGCCTACAACTGCTGATGCAGATTCCCCCCATTAGACAAAAGCAGGGCCTTACCTTTTTCTTGAAATTCAAGAAGTAGTTTGTCTGGTCAATAAGGAAAATCTCCACAGCAGATCTCCTCAAGTTGTACCTACGCAAATGAATCTCACGGATTTGTGAAAGAGGCCATTTAAAATCATAACCCACACCTAAGAAAAAGAATACTTATTGTGAATAAAATTATTATGCACACACGGTTCTACCTTACACAGATAGTCTAGTATTTTAGTACAGAGGTGTACTACTGCATAAAAACTTGCACGGATGCACAAATATGGGCAAAGGGAACAGCTGGACATGTATGCTTTGTTTCAAAACTAGGAAAAGCCAACTAAGGACTGAAATATAAGTGAATCATAAATCCTCTTTTGTATATAAAGTAAAAAGGTGCTTTTTTGAGGAAGAAAGCTAGAAACTGGCCCAGTGGAGGCATATGCATCAACCACCCTATACGTTAAAAAGTGATTGAGTGTTAAGTTACAAATTACATTATTAGACTCCACTGAGCCCCCCGCCCCCCATAAACTCCTCCATCGAGAATCCTTTGCCTTGTTGTAGCAGCTCTCTTCCTGTTGATGTTGCATCTAAATAGGTATAAGAAACTAGTTCTCAGAAGAAAATTGGTTTGTAGCTCAAAACTAATCTAGATTCACATGCTGTCCATTACTCTGTGCATGCAAATGAGGGTTTATGTTTCACAGTCCACTCCTCTTAATTTTTCTTCTATCTTATGGACCATACTAATTCTCTTTCCAAGGGGTGGTGGCAAGTTTATGTGAGACTAGAAGTGTTTGAAGCTAAAGAACTATCGTTGGACGTAAGTAACACACTTCTTTTGTACAATAAACCTATTCTAAATTCACATGGATTGCATTGATTATGTACTAGTATTATCCCCTTGTGGAGTCAGGAGTGAAGTGTGAGCACAGCTGAACAGATGTATTACAACAATGTGGCCCACCTAGCTTCTCTTTGTAGCGGGACATTTACTACTGTTCCTTCTATCTGAATTTAGAAATCTTTTATTACACAAAACACCATCTTTAGTTCCAATAAATGTATGTGTTTTATTGCATCAGCTGGTGCCCAGTGACCTCTGACTTTCACTTTGCCTAGAAGAGTATCACAAGTTGTTTTGATGCATCTATCGTTATTATAAGTGGCTGTGTGAACATTTTGCTCTTTGTCATGTTGATTGTGTCTGCCACCTTAATTTATTTTGTACTTTGCAAGTGACAACCACTAGATCCATTCACTTCTCCAGTGTCAGAGACCAATGATTTGATAATCATTCTTATACTGGTCTTATATATAGTCATGCAGGTGGTATCATATGGAATCAATTTTCATCACAGTTCTCGCTGCGAGGGCCTAAGACCACTGGTAGATGCAAACATGCTCCTGAAATGGCATCACTCTCTTAATTTGATAGAGCTACTGTGATTTGAGCAATTCATTAAACTCCACAACAGTTTTCTAATGAGATGGGTTGGGGAGAACTTTCTCATAATGACTGTGAATCCCAATTCAGCAAGTAGCTGTTTATGCAGGTTTATGCTGGTTTGGTATTTTTGTAACGAGATCCCCTTTACCAACCAGTCGGCCACAATATAGATAGATGATCTGTCATTTGAAATGTGCAGCCACCACTAGAGGACATTTTGCAAATATTAGGTGTAGACATAATTCTGAAAGACAATACTTTAAACTAATAAAGAATGCTCCATCCAAAATCTTAGCTAACGTCAACGTTGCTGATTTACTGTGATAAGGAAGTATATGTCTTTGATTTCTAATGTTGTCATAAGATGTGCCCTGATTATAGCAAGAGAATAAAGTCTTCAAGCATGGTCATATGGAACCAAAGCCCATGACCGACCTTAGTTTTAGGTCTTGTTTTGGTATGAGAAAGTATATGGAGTAAAGTCCCTGATTCAATTCCTATATTGCACCTTTGCTATTGCTCCCTTATGGATTAGTTCTTGAACCTCCTCCTGTAGTCAAGGAATATGTTCCTTTTCATAATTGAGTAGTTTCGATTTTATCCTTGGCGGTTTGTGCAGTAGTTCATTATGGCACTCAACCACCAACTCATGAGACCGGTTAAGAGCATTCCCATTCAAGATATCGTGATCATTTAAGTGCTCACAATGTGGGATGGATGCACTTTGTTTGTTTCTATCTTTGCTTCCCTTTCATGTCTGTTTCCTCTTATTTTTCTGTTGTCTTTCGAAGTCAAGTTGCAGTTTGAAGATTTATCTTTTCTTGTGTATTTTATTTTTGACCATAAAGGACTTTTCTTTTAAATGAGATTTTTGACTGTCAAAACATTAATATCAAGACCATTCAACATCCATGGCTCTGAAAAGTTAAATTACTGCAATGTCCTAAGGGTCTCAAGTGTTTACACGATATTGTACCCAAAACATCAGAGACCTGAAATTGTTCCTCCTGTGCCTCTTTGGTGCCCTTTGACCCATCCTAGTCCTTATCTACAGAAACCCCAACCTCAGACTATTATCTTTGTAATAGTTTGTCACACTCAGTGTTGTTTTACTCTGTTCTTTATAGTCGTTTGCTTCAATAAAGAGCTAGCAGCACAGCCTACAGGGTCAGGCAAAAGTTAAGACCTGTATGTTTGTTATTCTCTTAGTTTGGATGGTTCTCCTTCTTGTAGTGGATGATATCTTTAACATACAATTAGAATTTTCTCCCACCTCTCCCTCTCTCACAAACTAACTCACCAATGGAAAAGACAATTTAATCTGGCAAGTACATACTAGTCTACTGTTAGATTACACTCTACGTCAAAGGGAGTTATACTAACTTGTCCTATGGTTGATGCCCAAAAATGGAAACATTTACTTGAAAAATTATTCCAGAGTCAAGCACTAAAATGTACAGCACGCGAGTCTAGAAGCAAAGCTATGTTTACAGGAATTTTTCGTTTTTCACTTCAATCAGAAACACTAATCTGTATGGTGGTATTAGTAGAACATACTTGTCCCAGTCATGGAAAGTGTTTGTACATCCCACCTAAACATCCTCACCTTCCTCTTTCTCAATGCTCCCATCATGGAAGCACAAGTGTTGAGTTGTGACCTCAAGTCTGCCTGAAATGACATCCATGATTGTAATGAGCTCACATTCTTCAGACAGAACCAGTTTTTCCTTCTGATTCTGCTCCTCATTCTCATTCCTGCATCAAAAAAAGGATCACATGTACTTCACATTACCAAAGTCATAATACTGATTTGTATGGAACAGCACATTCATAATAGTATTTAGCAAAATCTTAATTGGACTTGTAAGACTTCAAGACACTAAGCAGAAATAACTAAGATGGAAATGTAGCATACAAGCTAAGTTAATAAATATGAATGACTTCTGAATTCCTGATGATGGCCTATGTTGTGATTATTCACAGGCAGAAAGATCCACATGTGGACCTCAAGAACTTAAACAGATTTTTTTTTCCAGTCGGGCTTATACAAAATGATGGGCTTTCCAATAGTCATTTCAGACAATTAAATGCAGCATTTCAGTTGGTGATGTGTACCTTTTTAAAATCAGAAATAGTAGTTGCTAATTAGGGCAAGTTCAGAGGCCAGTTAAACATTTTAGCATAAGAGAGCCAATATAAAGTCTAGAAGACAGAACAGATAGGTCTCGAGAACTGCGTCCCAACATATGATGAAAAGGAAAACTAGTGACGAGGTAAACACATCCACACAGACAGACTGAGCGACACACACATACATACATACACACACAGGAAGCTAGACGAGTAAGGTCTAGAAGGAGGGAGGCCTAGAGTTGTACAGAGAAAGTGACAAAGTTCAGGGAAATTGATTGAGAATAAAAAAGCTGATGCAACTAAAGCACAACTCATCTCAAATGTAGGATCTTAAAAAAGATACAGCCTCGTATATGAACCGAATGGAGTTTGGTATTGTAGATAAAATTGAATCGCATTCACTGGCTCTTTATCTCCCTAGTCGAATACCACTTATCTGTGGGCATGTGGAAATGAGGCTCAAGTGAGAGATTCCATAAAACGTGATATTCTGACCTTCAAAGCTACGTATTGGAGTGTAGTGGGGGGCTATATATTAATAACCAAAGAAGTGGACAGTTAACATCTAACTTTTTAAATGTTAAATTAGGTTTTCAGTTTGAACCCTTCCATGATTTGAGTTCACCCGCTCTTGCCAAGAGCCTGTATATTAGATTTAGATATGGTAACCTGCTACTGAAGTTTCCGGGGAAAGAGGCGACTGGCCTGGTTTTAGATCTTTGTCCTGCTTGCCGTGAAGCTCACGAATCTGATGAACACATCTTGTTTTTTTGTGCAAAGTATAGACAGTTGCGTAGGAAATGGATTAGATCATTATGTCTCAATCTGGGAGCTACGCAGCACCAGATTGCATTAAGGGTCTTAAAATCTGATACATAGTTTTTGCTCTTAGTCGTTTTCTACTTTACTTCTGGCTGATTCGCAAACATTTTTATTATAGTAATGAAGTCATTTTTTATTCATTTTTCCTATGTTGTATATGTATTTTAAAAATCAAGTTGGCATACATCGTTCAGTATTCTAAATGATAGGAAGACTATATAGCACTCTCTATTTTAGTTTGAATACGTAGAATGAATTTTCATATGTTGTTTTATCCTGTTTTGGGATGTCATTTGTACTTGTGATCCAAATGGTTTAATACTATTTTAATTGTACATATATTTGTGTTTTACCTTTTGTATAATTTGATGGTGTTTTGTACAAATGACCGAATAAAGTAATATGATGAGAGATTCCATAACACTGGGGTGAGGATCAAGCATAGTAGAGGAGACTTTGCTGCATCTGGTGTGCTTGGGTCTCCATATAGAACTGACCCATTTCAGTGATTTTCTGACTTGCATTACAATGTCAAAAGGGCGCTGTACTTTTTCATACAAAACTGTACCTCTTTTTCAGATTTTCTTGAACCAAGATTAAGCTATTTCATTTTGGGCGGTTTTATATGTGGTCTGAAAAGAGTTGTACCATTTTGGATCTATTTGGGTGGACTAATCCATGAAAGCTTTTTTGGACTATGGTTTGAAATTAGCTTTTTTTGGGAATTAAGTGCATGATTTGATTTTCAGAGTTAGGATGTCTCATACCTACCTAGCCTTGTGATGAATTTTGCTATTGTGTGGTTTAGGATCTATGCTACTTGTGATAAAAGACAAAACAAAATGTTACATGGCTCCCTCAACTGCTGTGCACTTACATATTTGTGCTAGGTGTCAGTTCCTCTTCTGACAGCTCAAGTGCATCATCTTCAAGGTCACTCACTTTCACCTGCTTGACAACTTCGAGAAGAAGCGATTCGCTGGAAGGCTGCGACTGTTGTACTCCTGCAGTAGAAGAAGAATAGGCCAGTTCAATGACAGTAAAAACAATCAGCCAGACATCAGAGGGTTAGCATGGAAACAGTCATGTTGTCTACAGAGAGTTACAGGCAAGGAATTAACCAATAATATCATCATTTTCTGTACATTTTATACAAATATTTGATATGTGAATTGTTTTCAAGTTTACTGATTATGATCACAATAAATGGCTGGATAAAGTTTTATTTATTAGAAAGAGCACTTTATACTTTGATTTTTGGCACAATAAAATGTAGCATTACCCAGGATCCTACTACAATCCTTCCAAGTAACTTATCATATCCCTGCAGATAGTCAAGAAAAAAGCTCTAAAACGTCCAATTGATCAATTAGATACAAAGTGTTGCTTTGTGGATATGTTTTTCAAATATAGAAATGTTGACAATGGGATTGGAGAATTTAGGGTCAATGTGCTGGTGGACGTGAGTCTGATGTTAGACCACAGGGCTAATCCAAAGAGAGAAAGGCTTCCAAATTAAGGCTAGTAATTAACTGCTGAGACAGTTAAGTTTGAACCCGCCATTTTTTAAATATCTCACTCGTAAACGCGGGGTGGGTAAACCCTTGCCGTCTCAAACAACATCTAAATCAGGGAACATTTGAACTTTCTTAGTAAGTATAAGATCATGATGGAATACACCCTATTAGTACGTAATAAATATACTGGAAATATAATTGATATCGACATTAGACAGATAAAGCACAAGAAGCAATAAAATAGAGCAACTGAGGATGGGTAGTCAGGATTGTTAATAAGAGAGACATAAAATTACCTTGTTGCTTTGGAAAATTCTATATATGCCAGTCTTAATGATTAGTGTTGAAATTCCTGAGCATTAAAATGTACATTTTGTAAATGGTGAACACTCTCAAATTGACAATTTACAGCCATTTTCCAAAATTTCCAATGACTTTATACAACCAATTTGTGCACTTGCATTCAGTGGATAAAATGCTGGAATGAGTGTGAAAATAGTGTGAGTGTGTGAAAATAATGTGATAAAGTGCCCAAACCATAAGGAATATGCTACTTACCAGTATGCATCTGTTCTTGGCATTTAGGGATGCAGATCTACACACTTGTGCATAGATCACCATCTGGTGTTGGGCCCGGATGTTTGCAGTTTGTTTTTCCTCTTCGAAAGTCTTTGGAAGTCACGAGTTCGGTGACTCCTCTCTTGGATCGTATTGCGCATGGGCTTCGGCTCCATCCTCAGATTGTTTTTCGCCAACAGGGAAAGATGGAGCGTAGTAATAACAGTGAAGATGCCCATGTGTGTGTTATCTAAATCAAATAAGCTGGAACAGATACCAGTAGCTGGGGAGGCGGGTGGGCGTGTGTAGATCTGCAGCTCTACATCCCAAGAACAGATGCATACTGGTAAGTAGCATATTCCGTCCGAGGCATATGAGCTTCAGATTACACACTTGTGCATAGATTGTATAGCAGTACCCACCATTAGCGGCGACCACCCGTATCTGTTGCAGTGGTTTGAAATTCTGTTTTGAGTACAGCCTGGACCACACTAGCTTGTTGCTTAGTTTGCACATCTACACAATAGTGTTTGGTGAAAGTGTGCGGTGTTGACCATGTAGCTGCTTTGCAGATATCATCTAGTGGGATGTTACCTAGAAAAGCCATTGAAGCCCCTATTTTACGTGTAGAGTGGGCTTTAGGGGGAACGGATAGCGTTCGTTTTGCTTTGTGGTAGCAAATTTGAATACATTTGACAATCCATCTAGCTATTCCCGATTTGGAGATGGGGTTGCCTTTGTGTTGTGGGGAGAAAGAGACAAACAATTGTTTGGTCTTACGGAAAGGTTGTGTTCTCTCGATGTAGTAGAGTAAAGTTCGTTTGACATCTAGTGTGTGAAGAGCTCTTTCTGCAACAGTTTGTGGGTGCGAGAAGAATACTGGTAGTTATACCGATTGGTTTAGGTGGAAAGGAGAAATGACTTTGGGAAGGAATTTTGGGTTGGTACGAAAAACCACCTTATTATGGTGCATTTGTAGAAAAGGTTCTTGAATAGTAAATGCTTGTATCTCACTGACCCTTCTGAGGGAAGTGATGGCTACAAGAAAAGCAGTTTTCCACGTTAAGAACTGAAGTTCACATTTGTGTAGGGGTTCAAAGGGAGGTCCCATTAGTCTGGTAAGAACGATATTTAGGTTCCACACAGGTGAGGGTGGTACTCTGAGGAGAATTATTCTTTAAAGGTCGTCCATGAAGGCTTTAATGGCAGGTACTCTAAAGAGCGAGAGATGTTGCCTGTGTTGCAGGTAAGCTGCTATGGCTGCTAGGTGTAGTCGAATGGACTTATAGGCCATATTGCACCTTTGTAGGTGGAGCAAGTAGCCTATGATGTGTTGAATGGATACATCTAGTGGATTGATGGTGTTGTTATGGCAATAGATAAAACAAATCGATTCAGCGGCGTAGCACGCTCTAGTGGTAGGGCGCCTAGCTTCTCTGATGACGTTCATACAGTCAGGGGGAAGATTTAGGTATCCAAACTCTAGGATTTCAGGAGCCAGATCGCAAGGTTGAGCTGAGCTGGGTCCGGTTGTCTGATCTCTACAAGGTTCTGGGTTAAGAGGTGTGGAGAGAGGCGCAATTTTTGAAGTGGTACTACCGATAGTTCCAGTAGTGTGGTGTACCACGGTTGTCTGGCCCAAGTTGGCGCTACTAATATTAGTGTGAGGGAGTGCTGTTGTAGTTTGCGCACTACTAATGGAATTAGTGGGAGAGGCGGAAAAGCGTAGGCAAATCTGCCTGACCAGTTCATCCATATCGCATTGCCTTTGGACAATGGGTGTGGGTATCTGGCGGCAAAGCTTGGGCATTTTTTGTTTTCGTGGGTGGCGAAGAGGTCTATCTGTGGATGCCCCCACAGTTGAAAGTATGGGTGAAGAACTTGCGGGTGAAGTTCCCACTCATGGAGTTGTTGTGTTTGTCTGCTGAGTAGATCTGCCATAGTGTTTTGTACTCCTGGGACATGCTGGGCTAGGAGGAAGATTTTCCGGGGTATGGCCCATCTCCATATGCTCTTTGCTAATTGAGGGAGCTGTGGGGAGTGTGTCCCTCCATGTTTTTTTTTTTTTTTTTTTTAAACCGTTTATTACAAGTCTCAAGAGTATACAAGTATGGGCCTACAACCTTCCGGCCGGCCGCTAGCAATGACAGGAATATACGACATACATTTATGGAACACGTGGTGTTGCGGAGGAGCATGCTCAGGAGGTAACAACATCAAAAGCCACATCATCCATACCCCACTATACGGTTTCATTTTAAATTAAGAACAACATGAAAACCACACCCACAAGGCAACCCACAATCGCAAATAGCAGCACGTGCTCCCCTAGAGGGGGGATCCCGACTATCCACAGGAGTCTAAAGAGGGGGAAGAGAGCAGAGCGAGAACTGGGGGAACCCAATGCCCGGCAGCGGGGGAATGAGTCGGCTAAGGGGATGGGGCTGGCGAGGTATCAGGCAGCAACGGTGGTACACAGATACCCCCCACGGTAGGCGTTCCAGGGGCCCCATACTTTCACCCATGTCCCAGGCTTACCACTCGCCACATACACCACTTTTTCTCGAAACATGCACCAGTCCATGTGTTCTTTCCAGGCCGAGACCGTCGGGGGCCTCTGGGATCCCCACAGTTGAGCAATATCACGCTTGGCTATCATATATCCCAGAGTCACCCACCACGTCTGCGGCGCAGAGTAATCAGTCGGTTCCCTCACATTCAACAGGCATCTCCTCGCTTCAGGCAACAGCGCCACATGCGTAACCAGTCGCAGCACCTCATGTACACCACGCCAGAACCCCTCCACCTCCGGGCACTCCCACAAAATATGCAGAAAGGTCCCCAAAGCACCACACCCACGCTTACACAACCCATCTCCAGCATAGCCCATACGCAGAAGTTTTGGCCCCGTCATGTAGACCCGGTGGAGTATCTTGAGCTGGACGAAGCGAAGGCGAGCCGGTATGGCCACCTCTTTCGGGGAGGCCACCGCGGAGGTCCAGTCCTCGTCGTCCAACTCCAGCCCGTCGGCAACCCAAGCCGCACGAAGGGCAGTCAACAGGCCCGAGCGGTCGTTAATCAGCTTTTTGTATATCAGTGAGATCGTGCTGTCCGGGACGTGCCCATCCAGCATTCTATCTTCCAGGGGGGAATATTCCGGGATGGAGGCAACGTCCGAAAAGACGGAGCCCAGCGCATGACGGACCTGCAAATACCGAAAGTATTCACTGCCCTGCAACTGAAATTCCGTCTGCAGCATATCGAACGTTTTAAATCCTCCCCTCGTCCAGAGATCCCCCACTCTACTGATGCCTATTATGTCCCACTTCTCAAAGCCCTTAGAGGTCCACAGGGAGCCCAACCGCTCAGACGCGTATAGTGGTGACGCCCGGGTCATACGGTCCTTCCACCCCATAGCTGCATTGGCCGCATGCCACACTTGCACCATAACACGCGTGGGGCCCGTCAGACGAGCGTCGGGCGCGCTAGAATAGAGCGCTCGATTGTAGTCGCCACCTGGCAGGAGCATCTTGTCCATTTCGAATGCCGGGTTTAAGGCGGGCCCGTATAGGCCATGGTTAATTGCAGCTAGCTGGGAGGCCCAATAGTACCGCTTAATATCCGGGAGGGCAATCCCCCCGTCATACCATGGGAGCGTCAACTTCGCCAGGGCAATACGCGGCCTCCCGTCCCAGAACAGGCGGCGTTGCAGACTCTCCACCTCACGGAAGTAGCGCGCCGGGACTAAGTCCATAGTGTTCTGCAAAGCGTACAGGAAACGCGGCAGAGACATCATCTTGAACAATGCCGCCCGGCCGAGCGGCGAAAGCAGCAGGCGCCGCCAGCGTGCGACATCTACCTGCAGGCGCTGGAGGGGGGGAAGCAGGTTCCGTTCATACCGGGCCTCCGGATCCAGAGTAATGAAGACACCCAGGTACCGAAATCCCTGTGGGGCGATCTGGATCGGACAGCCCCGCGGGAGAATAGGAGCCTCCCCAGAGAGAACATACACGCACGATTTAGCCCAGTTGATGACAAGACCGGAGTTACGACCAAATGAATGTAAAACATCAACCAGTACTATAAGTGATTTACGTGGGGAGGCTAGGTACAGAAGGATGTCATCAGCGTATAGGGATACGCGGTCCTCATACTCGGGGGTCCAACGGAGACCACGGATGGAAGGCTCCCACCGCAGCCACTCCGCCAGGGGCTCCAAGGCAAGTGCAAAAAGAAGCGGCGATAAGGGACAGCCCTGTCGCGTGCCCCGGCCCAGCTCGAACGGGGCCGATACTCGTCCGTTCACCACCACCTGCGCCAATGGGCCCGAATACAACAATTTGACCCAACTGATGAATCCTGGGCCGAATCCAAACTTCGCAAGCATCGCCCAGATGTATGGCCACTCCAGCGTATCAAACGCCATGGTGGCGTCCAAGGACGCCAAAATGGCCGGTTCCCGTATAAATGGGACGCGTGCGAGCACCCCATGCAAGCGCCGCAGGTTAAGGGCTGTGTTGCGATGGGGAATAAAGCCGGACTGGTCCTGATGAACCAGATCGCCCACCACACCGACCAGCCGATTGGCCAGTACCTTGGCGAGAATTTTGGGCTCCGCATTCAGTAGTGAGATAGGCCGATAGGAAGTAACCCGGTCCCGAGGTCTCCCTTCCTTGTGGATCACCACGATTGTAGCTAGACGCTGGTCAAGCGGGAGGGAGCCCAGCGAGTGGGCCGCCAGGAACATTGCGCGGAGGTGGGGCGCCAGTGTATCCGGTCGCAACTTATACAACTCGATAGGGATACCATTCGGGCCCATGGCCTTGCCAGAAGCGACCGAGCATATGGCGAGGGCGATTTCGTCGGAGGTGGGAGCGGCGTCCAGCGACACCCTGTCCTCCCCGGAAAGGGACGGCAGCGCGATATCCCTGAGCAGGGCACAGGAATCCTCTTCAGAGCAGGAAGAGACCGGGGAATACACCTCGCGGAAATAATCCGCGAAACAGGAGACAATTTCTTCTGGCTCAGTTACACACACACCATTCTTTTTCTCAATCAGCGGGACCACACGATTCGCTCTCTCCTTTTTATCCAACCACGCTATCAGTTTACCAGCCTTATCACCCACATCATACAGTCGCCCCTGTTGCTCTCTACTAAGGCCCCTGGCCGCCTCCGGGACGAGGGCCCTATAGGCCGCTTGTTTGAGTTGGAGGACATGTAGTGCAGCATCTGTCACCCCATCTTCTAGATTACCCTCCAGCTCGGCTATTTCAGCCTCCACCCGGGTCACCTCCTCCCGCTCGCGCCTCCGGGCGTGGGAAATAAGGGATAGGGCCTCCCCTCTGAGTACTGCCTTGAAGGCCTCCCACAGGGAGATAGCCGAAGGCACTGACCCCACATTCTCATCAAAGTATCGCTGAAGGGATTTAATCAAGTCAGCGCGAATGGTGGGGTCGCGCAGATACCAGGAATTGATTGGGACTACCCTACCCTCACCCCTCGGAAAGACATCGAAATGTAACAGGAGCGGGGAGTGGTCCGAGATACCCCGTGCCAAATGGCGCACCTCCCCCACCCTCCCGACATAGGCCGCCGGGACAAGGACATAATCAAGCCGTGAGAAACTACCATGGGCCCCCGAGTGGAAAGTGTACTGCAGCTGCGTGGGATGTTTTAAGCGCCAGCAGTCCACCAATCCCAGTGTATCCAAGAGGCCGGATAGCCACGCCTGCGCCCGGGGGAGGTCCCTAGGGGGGTGACGATCCACAGTCCCAGAAACCACCGCATTGAAATCCCCCCCCACCACCAGGAGCCCCCCCGGAAGGCCAAGGAGGAGGCGCCCCAGGTCTGCAAAGGTGGTCGACTGCAGCCCCGGTGGGACGTATACTGACACAAAGACAACCACTTTGCCCTCCATTCTCCCCACCAAGACAGTGTAACGTCCCCTATCATCGTGGAGCACCTCATCAATTTCTAACGGGAGCGAGTTCTTTACCATGATACCCACACCCCTTGAGCCTGACGTGAAGCCCGAGTGGGCCACGAGGCGGTAGCCACGCCGATTCATGGCACAGAAGGAATTGCCAATAAGGTGTGTCTCCTGCAGAAAGACTACATCGGGCGAGAGTCGCTTCAAAAACTGCAGGACCACACCTCGTTTGATCCTGTCCCCCAGTCCATTGACGTTCCAAGACAACAAAGTTAATTCCCTACCCCCCATCATACACAGAAACCATCATTCGTCCCCCGGAGAGCACCTTAGAACCAACACAAAAATAAGTTTGCCTTGTGATAAAAACGAACAACACCCCATCCCTGCCCACCCACCCCAACGGAACTCCCCCCTCCCTGCACCCCTGCATGAGCCCAAACAGCCCCCCCAACGTGCAGTGTGCCTGTCGCCCCATAGATAGTTAAACTAACTCGACCCCCAGAGGAGGAGGGAGAACCCCCAAGAAACCCCACACAACCTCCATAGGAGGGGAACTTACGAGAACAGATGCATGGTCAAAAGTGGCATCATTTTTGTCCCGAGCGAGGCCTAATATTAGTCCCTCAGTCCTGATCCGGCGAGCCCTCTCCCCCCACCGCTCCCCCCCCGCCCTCCCGATCCCGATCCCCAGACAGAGTATCCAGCCAGTCCCCGGCCGCTTCGGGACGATCAAAAAAGTGCGTGCGACCATCCACCTCCACTCGCAGCTTAGCTGGGAAAAGCATGGCGTATTTGAGGTTTAGGTCCCGAAGACGGCGTTTGACACCGAGGAAGCTCAGTCTCTGTTTCTGGACCGCTGGGGTGAAATCAGGATAAAAATTAACGTTCATATTTTCCAGTCTAATCGGTCCCTGCAGTCTGGAGGATTGCAGGATAGCGTCTCTGTCCCGAAAATTGAAAATCCCGGCAATGAGAGGTCTCGGAGGGGCTCCGACCTTAGGCCTTCCCCCGGGAACCCTGTGGGCCCTCTCCACAGCAAAGAATTTACTCAGCCCCCGTGGCTGGAGATGGGTAACAATCAGGTCTTCCACGAAGAGGTCCGCCGCCGCCTCCTCACGTCCCTCAGGCACCCCGATAATACGGATGTTGTTCCTCCGGGCCCGACTCTCGGAGTCCTCCAGGCGGCGATCCATCAGCGCACTCGCCCGACTAAGCCGGCGCACCTCCGTTTGTAGGGCCGCCACATCTGTCGTAAGGCACGATGCGGTGTGGGCCAAAGAGTCGACTCGGTCGTTGGTCTTGGAGAGATCGGCCCTTATCAGGCCAACATCCACGAGGACCGAGTCGATCTTCTGCGCCAGTGTATCGAAACGCTGGCCCACCGAGGCCTTCATCTCTGCGATGGCGCCCATGACATCCCGCAGAGTCAGTTCCGTGGGCAGATCGGGGGCATCAGTAGGGCCCTCAGGGGACCTGCGTGGCACTTCGGGAGATCCCTTCTGGAGGGTATAGCGGTCCATGCTGTTGGACTGATGGACTGCGCCACGCCGGGTCGATTTTATCTTTGCCCGGTCACCATCTTGTTTCGTGGCCATGGTCCCAGTCTCCCGGTCGCACCAGCCACGCCGTGAAGGGCAAGCAAGCCGGTCCACGGGCTCCGGGGGGGGGCCACCTCAGATCTGCGTGGCGGATTACAGCCGGCGGGTTAGCAGGGTCCCCCAGCGAGGCCACACCAACACACAAAGCCCCGCGACCCAACCTCGCAGAGACAGCAAGGGGGGTGCGAAAGCGAAAGTGAAAGTGCGGGGTACGCGAGCCACCAAGCCCTGCCCGCCGCTGTTGTTCACTTTGTCCCTGGATCGCCCCACAGCGCAAATCCGGGGTTCGGCTAGGAGAAGGCCGCAAACCTCGATCGGTGCTCAAGCCGGTGTCCGAGGTCCGATTTGGAAGCGGAAAACGGATGCCACCTCAGCTCAGGCTCACCAACACAGTCCCCTCATCTGGGACAGGATAAGTTCAGGATAGTCGTAGGAGGTCGCGGAGGTCCTCGGGAGCCTCGCACCTACGCGGCCATCTTGGTTGCGCGCTAGGCTCCTCCTCCTCCCTCCATGTTTTTGAATATAATACATGGCTGTCATGTTGTCTGTGCGGATTAGGACCGCTTTGCCCAAAATTTGTGTCTGAAAGGATTTGAGGGCTAGGAAGATCGCTAGTAACTCCAGATGATTGATATGGAGTAGCTTCTGTTGAGGTGACCATTTGCCTTGCATGGTGAGATGTAATAGATGAGCTCCCCAGCCGGAGAGCGATGCGTCTGTTGTTAGTACTATCTGTGGAACCGGGTCCAGGAACGGTCGACCTTTGGAAAGGTTTGTGGTAGTCCACCACTGCAGAGTGCGATGGGTACGACCGTCTACCAACACCAGATCTGTTAATTGACCCTGGGCCTGGTTCCATTGGTGCGCCAAGCACTCTTGGAGAGGACGCATCTGGAGTCTTGCGTGAGGTACTATGAAGATGCATCATCCCAATTAGTTGCATGAACACCCGAGCTGGAAGAGAGTTTTGTGCTATAAATTTTGCGCGTAGAGCCTGGATGCTTGCAATCCTGGCAGGATTGGGGTAGGCGAGCGCTTTTGAGGTGTCTATAGTGGCACCTAGATTTTGTTTTATGTGGGATGGGTGGAGATGGGACTTTTCGTGGTTTATTGTGAAGCCCAGCTGATGAAGTAGCTGGATGGTGGTGTGTGTGTGTTGTACACATTGATTGTATAAACTGGCTTTTATCAGCCAGTCGTCTAGGTATGGGAAGACATGAATGTGTTGTCTTCGCAGATGTGCTGCCACCACTGCTAGGCATTTGGTGAATACTCGTGGTGCGGCTGTGACTCCGAACGGAAGCACTTTGAATTGGTAGTGTTGGCCGTCCACTACAAAATCTGAGGTACTTCCTGTGGGCCTTGTGCACTGGAATGTGGAAGTAAGCATCTTTCAAAGTGGTGAGGAAGTCGTTTTGGGAAAGTAGCGGAAGTACCTGCTGAAGCGTCACCATATGAAAGTGGTCTGAGTGTATGTATGTGTTCAGGGGCCGATGGTCTAGGATGGGCCGTAGAGTTTCATCCCTTTTTGGTATGAGAAAATACAGGGAGTAGACCCCTATATTTTGTTGGTTGGCTGGAACATGTTCTATTGCCTCCTTGTCTAGGAGGGAGATTACCTCCTGCTTGAGTAGCCGCAGATGTTCTGGTGACATCGGGCGTTGTCTGGGTGGAATGTTTGGGGGGGTAGAGGTTAGTTCTAGGCAGTAGCCTGACTGAATTATTTGTGTTACCCATTTGTCTGAGGGGATGGTAGTCCAGACCGGAAGGAAATGTTGGAGTCTGCCCCCGACAGGAGTGTGATGGTCTGGGGGAAGTGGAGGGAAGTCATGGGGAGGCGCGGTGGCAGAGCGGGCGGTATTTGTTTTGCCTCTGCCGTTGCTATTGTTGCCCCTGTAGCCGCCTCTTTGGTAACCCCTTGTAAACGTGGACTGAGTAGGGGATTTGTATGTAGTGGAAGCGGAGTCTGAGGAGTAGCCTCTGGATGTGCTCCGAAAGGAAGAGCGGCGAAAGGAGCATCTGGGAGGGTGAGATTGTAATGCTCCCATGGATTTCCTTTTTCATTTTCTCTAGGGCGTCATCCACTTTGGGGCCAAACAGATGTTCCTGGTCAAAGGGATGGTTGAGGATGGAGGCTTGGACCTCCTGTTTAAAACCCGATATCCTTAGCCTGGCATGGCGACGGAGGAGGACACTGGTATTGATAGCCCTAGAGGCTGTGTCTGCTGCGTCTAAGGCACAAAGAATGGAGGTATTAGTAATTGTTTTGCCCTCCTGAATTAGCTCATTGGCCCTAACTTTGTATGTGTCAGGGAGATGGTGCGTTATGGCTTCTAGCTCATCATAATGGGCCCTGTCATATCTCGCTAGTAGCGCTTGTGTATTGGCGATACGCCATATATTGGCCGCTTGAGCTGCAGTATGTTTGCCTGATGCGTCCAGGAGTTTAGACTCTTTGTCAGGTGGTGGTGCATCACCTGACGCCTGCGAGTTGGCCCTTTTTCGTGCTGTGGATACCACCAAAGAATCTAGTGGAGCAGGCCCTCTGATGTAGGAGGGGTCTGTTGGGGCAGCTTTACATTTTTTCTCAATGCGCGGGTTAATGACCCTGGCCCTGACTGGGTCTTTAAAGACTTCCGGCGCATGCTTTATAACACCCTTTAGCATAGGCAATATGGAGGTGGTCCTATGTATGGTGTCAAATGTGTCTAGGAGGAAATCCTCCTCCACTGGGTCCTTATGTAAATCTACCCCGTGGTAGTGTGCCGCCCTTTGCAATAATTGATTGAACCCCAAGGTGTCTTCTGGTGGAGAATGTCTGGAAGGGTAAAGGTCGTCTTGTGGGACGTTAGGGACATCAGGGATGTTATAATCATCCCATGGGTCTGGGGAGCCTGTGGGAGTGGGGTCCCCTGTAGATATATCTTGGGGTACATGCCCCATATCGTCGTATGGATCCCCGTGATCATCAGCATCCAGGAATGGAGTGGGGGAATGATGAGGTGGGGGTGGTGGGGGTGGTGAAGGTGGGGGAGGTGGAGGTGGGGAAGGTACTCTGAAAGGGGAGGTAGCAGAGTCCTTCCTTTTTGGAGGTGGAGGCGGAGCAGGCTTGTCTAATTGTCTCTTTTTGATAGAGAGCATTAAATGTCCAGTTTTGGGATCCTTGGTCAATGTTTTTTGTAAGGGATCCGGTGTAAATAGTTCTGGAGAGGCTGGTTGGTCCATTGGCGCAGAGGGCGTCGGGGCTGTTGATGTTTTAGGCTTATCGGTGCTGGTTCGCTGTTTGGGACCGCGCTTTGGGAGCTCCGGTTGTTTCTTCGGCGCCGAGATTGATTTCGGCTTCAAAATGTCGGTGCCGGTGGCCTTGTGGGCTTTGGTCGGTACCGAGGTTGGGGTCGGTGCCGAGGAGCTGGGTCTCGACCCCGAGTGTTTCGGTGTGGGGCTCGGTGTCGAGATGGAGGCCGGTTTCTTTTTCGGTGCCGAAGGGTGTTTATCGGCTCTGACGGTGGGCTGGTTCGATCCCGAGCCGCCTGAAGGCTTAATCGGCTTCTTTACCGGCTCCGAAGGTGCGGTGTGGGAAGCAGTGTCTTTGATCTTGCTTAGGCCCGAAGGCGAAGGCGTGACCGAAGCCTTTCTCGGTGCCGGCGAGGGTGTGGGGGGGGGGGGGGGGGGGATAGTAGTACTCACAACCCTTTGTGCCGGGAGTGATGTCCTCCGCATCTGAATCGTCGGCTTCGGAGGCGCTGACTAGTCCCTCGTCGGTGTGGTTTCTTCCGGAGCGTCGACGCCTTCCCCGAAGATGTCGTCCAGGATCGCCGTCGAAGTGTGTGCCATGGTCCTTCTGGCTCTTCGGTCACGAAGCGTTTTATTGGACCGGAAGGATTTACACGCCGGACAGTCTCGAGCCTCGTGTTCAGGGGAGAGGCAGAGGTTGCACACCTCGTGGAGATCGGTGTGGGGGAATTATGACCCACATCGAGGACACTTTTTAAATGGAGTCCTTTCCATTAGCCAGGACCGGAGCTTAGGTAGGCCCGAAGGCCGCCGTCGACGACTGGAACTGAAGGTTTTGCCGATGAGAGGCGCGTCGAGTGAGAAGATCGCGATCGAAAACAATACCACGAATTAGTGTGAGGATTGCGCGTCGATCGTCGAACTGGAAGCTGTTCGGAACCGGAGCGCGAAGATTACATCCGACCCCGATGGCGGAAAAAAAAGAATCTGCGGATGGAGCCGAAGCCCATGCGCAATACGATCCAAGGGAGGAGTCACCGAACTTGTGACTTCCAAAGACTTTCTAATTGTCTCTTTTTGATAGAGAGCATTAAATGTCCAGTTTTGGGATCCTTGGTCAATGTTTTTTGTAAGGGATCCGGTGTAAATAGTTCTGGAGAGGCTGGTTGGTCCATTGGCGCAGAGGGCGTCGGGGCTGTTGATGTTTTAGGCTTATCGGTGCTGGTTCGCTGTTTGGGACCGCGCTTTGGGAGCTCCGGTTGTTTCTTCGGCGCCGAGATTGATTTCGGCTTCAAAATGTCGGTGCCGGTGGCCTTGTGGGCTTTGGTCGGTACCGAGGTTGGGGTCGGTGCCGAGGAGCTGGGTCTCGACCCCGAGTGTTTCGGTGTGGGGCTCGGTGTCGAGATGGAGGCCGGTTTCTTTTTCGGTGCCGAAGGGTGTTTATCGGCTCTGACGGTGGGCTGGTTCGATCCCGAGCCGCCTGAAGGCTTAATCGGCTTCTTTACCGGCTCCGAAGGTGCGGTGTGGGAAGCAGTGTCTTTGATCTTGCTTAGGCCCGAAGGCGAAGGCGTGACCGAAGCCTTTCTCGGTGCCGGCGAGGGTGTGGGGGGGGGGGGGGGGGATAGTAGTACTCACAACCCTTTGTGCCGGGAGTGATGTCCTCCGCATCTGAATCGTCGGCTTCGGAGGCGCTGACTAGTCCCTCGTCGGTGTGGTTTCTTCCGGAGCGTCGACGCCTTCCCCGAAGATGTCGTCCAGGATCGCCGTCGAAGTGTGTGCCATGGTCCTTCTGGCTCTTCGGTCACGAAGCGTTTTATTGGACCGGAAGGATTTACACGCCGGACAGTCTCGAGCCTCGTGTTCAGGGGAGAGGCAGAGGTTGCACACCTCGTGGAGATCGGTGTGGGGGAATTATGACCCACATCGAGGACACTTTTTAAATGGAGTCCTTTCCATTAGCCAGGACCGGAGCTTAGGTAGGCCCGAAGGCCGCCGTCGACGACTGGAACTGAAGGTTTTGCCGATGAGAGGCGCGTCGAGTGAGAAGATCGCGATCGAAAACAATACCACGAATTAGTGTGAGGATTGCGCGTCGATCGTCGAACTGGAAGCTGTTCGGAACCGGAGCGCGAAGATTACATCCGACCCCGATGGCGGAAAAAAAACAATCTGCGGATGGAGCCGAAGCCCATGCGCAATACGATCCAAGGGAGGAGTCACCGAACTTGTGACTTCCAAAGACTTTCCAAGAGGAAAAACAAACTGCAAACATCCGGGCCCAACACCAGATGGAGATCTATGCACAAGTGTGTAATCTGCAGCTCATATGCCTCGAACCTATACTTTCGGAAGGTGTTGGTGAAGGAATGTTTTGACATGGAACAATACTCATCAAGTAGAGAATAAAATAAAGATATGGTTCACTGGCACTTCAATCCTAACCTTAAACCATTGGATATTCTAAAGCAAAATCCACTGGTTTAGGACTAGGCATATGAAAGAACATTCATGTCTTTTGAAGATTCTCATGAACCATGAAAGAGATTTTTGTGACTCCCTAAAAATAAGTAAGTAAGTAAAAAGAGAAGATATTAGCATTTGACTAGCCAAGTGAATGACTAGCAAATACCAGGCTAACCACTGAAACATGGAGAAATCTTCATCTCTAATCCTGGCAAGGTCAACTAAGCCTTCCAAGGTCGGTAAATTGAGTATCATTAAACTGGGTAATAGTGACATAGTAATGCCAGCCATTTATAGTGCTTCAAAACTTGCTATTGTTACCACCAATAAAGGCAGCAAGCAATGGCCATCTTGGAACAAAGTATGCAAAATAGAAAAACCACAGACTGGGTACCATCATTAAGTTGTGTTATGCTGCAAATGAACATGTTACCTCCCTTCGGTAATGCTCTTTCTGGTGGAGACTCTGTCGAGCCACAGATTCCTCACTTTTTGAATATTCTCCAGCTGTCAGACTGTATCCAGAAACTTTTCAGCAGTGCCTCTGCAAGCAGGTAGGTGGTGCAGTGCGGCTCCATACTAATGGTGTTCCGCTCCAGAAAAGACGTGTAGAGCATATATAGGCGCCACTTCTCCAGCACACTGACATCAGCTGCTTTAGGGAGTGTATGTGGCCCCAGACGCAGAGTTCCAAAATCATATTGGTGTGAACAGTGTGCAGATTCCTAGATATGGTATCTTATTAATGGATAAAGTGCATTCACAGAACAGATAGGATGGGAGGGTCAGTGAGGAATCTTAGGTTAGACAGAGTATCTACCAGAAAGAGTAATACCAAAGGTAATTAACTTGCTCTTCTGAAGAGACTTCTAGCTGCAGATTCCTCACCTTCTGAAAAGATCCAAAAGCAGTACCTATTTGGAGGCGGGCCTGTGAATGGACTCAAACCAGAAAGTCTTACAGGACCGAGCAGGCAAAATGCCCCCCTCAGTAAATCTGACTGTCCAGTCAATAGAACGTTGTGAACTTTAGGTGGGATGCCCACACAGCTGCCTGGCAAAACATTAATGACAGGGACTCCAAATGCCAAAGCAGTTGCAGCAGCTTTGGCCCTAGTACAATAAGCACAGAGACCTTCCGGTGGCTGCTTTTTAGCCAATGTGTAGCACATCTTAATGCAGAGCAAAATCCAGTGGAAGATGGTTCTGTTGTAGCCTTCTTTCGCTCCAGAGAACTCCACAAAGAGCTGATCATCCAACCGAGTGTCCTTTGGAATGATTTTTGTAAAAGCTCAGCGCTCTCTTAGAGTCCAAGCAATTGAGTCTTTCCTCCTCCTATGAGTGGTAAAGCAGAGCATAGAACACCAGCAAGATGATGGTCTGACTAACATGTAACAGTCTCACAACTGGCAAGACAGATACCCGTGTCTGCAAAACCAGCTAATCTGAGAAGAAGGTGGAGTACGGCGTTTTGACACAGAGAGCTTGAAACTCACTCACATGCTGCACCAATGTAATGGTGATGAGAAACACTGTTTTAAGGGTGAGAATCCACAGGAGGCAGCTGTGAAGCAGCTCAAAGGGAGGGCATATTAGAAACGTAAGGACCAAGTTACAGTCTCACTGTGGCATGACACAGGGGAGAGAAAGGAACAAATGCTGTAACACTTAAAAAAAAAATAAAATAACATTACAACTGGAGACTTACAACAATGAGGCAACCACTAAAAACAGCCCCTGTGACTGTGCCCTGAGCAAATCCTTGCGGGGCTAGGATGAAAACAAATAACGAAACATCAGAAAACTTCACCTGGAGGAAGACTATCTGTCGACGGCCGCACAAAGCCACAAATTTGTCCCACCAACAATAGTGTACAGTTTTGATCAAGGGATGTTTGTCTGCCAAGATGACATTTACCACCTCCGGAGGAAGACTGGATGTGGTCAGCTGTTCCCGCTCAACCTCCAAATGCTAAAAGAATAATTGATGGACAGAAAGTTGAACAATGTCAAACTCCAGTACAGAGATTTGAGCTTAAATCCATTATTATTTTACTCCCATGCCATTCCAGTTTAAACCCAGCCATATGCAAATCAGTCTTGACCCAACTCTCCATAGGAACAGTCCAGCCCAACCTGCCAGGCCAGGAGCTCCCTGCACCGGAAACCAGCATCCTCGGACCGGTTTCAGGGTTTCACACCTCATCAGTCAGGCTAGCTCGACTCCAAGCATGGTGGAGATTGCGAAGGTCTGGGTGCAGAACCGTGCCTTGCTGCTTTGACAGCAGATCCTGTGGGGGAGGCTGCCTGATCAGAGGCCTGATGCTCAGGCAGAGGAGTTCTGGATGCCACACACTCTATGCCCAATTCGGAGTCAGTAGGATGACTTGGGCCCAGTCTGTCCTGATCTTCTTGAGAACTCGAGCCAGGTGTGGTATCAGCAGAAAGGCATACAGGAGTCCTGATTTCCACTCGAGGCAGAAAGCTTCTCCAAACGAGAGATGCTTTAGAAAACTCCAATGCACAGAAGTGATGAAATTGCGCGTTCTCTGCTCTGGTGAACAGATTGAGCCAAGGTTCTCCTCATTTGCGGAATATACCTTGCGCCATCTCAAAGTATAACTGCCACTCATGATCAGCAAGGTGCCAATGGCTGAATTCATCTATTTTGGCATTCAAAGATCCTGCCACGTGGTAGACCATAAGAAAGATTCCTTGGTGGTCCAGCCATTTCCAATGGCGTAGAGCCTCTGGCGCAAGATCCTTTACCGCACCCCACCCTGTTTGTTGCAGTACCATACGGTGGTGAGGTGTCCATGAGCACCTGAATCAGCTTCCCCTTGATGGAGGGGAGGAAGGCTTACAGTCCCAACTGGATATCACACAGCACCAGAAGGTTGATAAGGAGTCAGGAATCTTCCGGAGACTCAAGACCTCTGATGTCCACCTATCCCAGATAGCCACTCTAACCCAAAAGTGCTGCATCGGTCACCACTGTCAGCTATGGGTGGGGAAGGTAGAGGGTCTGCTGCTGACTCAGTCGTGGTCCAGTAACCACCATTGCAGACCTTTTGTTGTCTCCTCCAAGATCTGGATGTGTTCGGTAAGGTCTTTTTGATGTTGGGTCCACTGAGATTTTGGATTCCACAGATGTAGGAAGCCATCAGTCCGAGCAGCCTCAGAGCTGACCTCACTGAAATCTAGGACCAAGTCTGAAAGATCAGGATTATAGCCGGATAGGCCTGGACTCTCTTTCTCAGAGGAAGAGCCGAAACCCAACCATAATCAAAATGGCTCCAATGAAGGAAGCACCTGAGAGGGGTCAGGTGTGATTTTGGCAAGTCAACAGCGAACCTCAAAGATGACAGAAGGTTTGCCGTAGTTTGGAGATGGTTGACTACTTCGTGTGGTGAGCCTGCCTTCAACAGCCATTCATCAAGGTAGGGAAAGACTGGCACCCCAGACCTCCAAAGGTGTGCTGCTAACACCTACCTCACTTGTGGGCACTGGTGAGACCGAAGGCAAGCACAGCTAACTGAAAATGCCACAAACCACAGGTAGCACCGATGGACCTGCAGGGCAAGTAGGAAAAAGTAGGTGTCCTGCAGGTCCAACATCACCATCCAGTCTCCAGAGTCAACTGCAGACAAGACCTGGACCAAGGTAAGCATTTTGAATTTCTCCTTCCTAAGGAAGCCATTATGAGGGCTCAGCTCTAAAATAGGACAAAGGTCTCTGTCCTTCTTGGGCATCAGAAAGTAGGTTGAATTACAACCACATCCTAATCCTGGTCTGGGCATCTTCTCAATAGCCCCTTTGCCAAAAGGGCTTGTACTTCCTGCCGCAAAATAGAGAGGTAGGAAGTCTCTGGGAGGGGCGGAGGAAGACGAGGCGGCGAGGGAATGAAAGGTAGGGCTATTCTCGCAGATAAATGCAAGGCTCACCCGTCAGATGTTACTGCCTGCCAACCCAGCAAGAATAGTCAGATCCTGCCTTCCACCGGGTGGCCGTGCTCCACTAAGTGCACAATAAAGACGTTTAACAGGGGGACTGCCGCATGGGGCTAATGGACAGGGCAGTCCGATGACCATGGCTATGGGGGCGTTTGGCATGAGAGCCTCGCACCACAGATTGCTAGACGTCTTGTGGTGGTTGGACTGGCTGATGGTATGGAGTACCTCTGCCAAAACCCTGAAAGAATCAGAAGGGCTGATTTGGCTGATGAGGAAGGGCAGAAAATCCCAGGGATTAATGCAGTGCCATGGAGCGTGCTGTGGTCCTCTTCTCTTTAAACCACTCTAGAGCAAAGTCTGCCTTGTCTCCAAACAGGGGAGTCCTGTTGAACTGCATATGCATAAGGGATAACTAGATATCGGTCACAAACTGCAGTCAAGCGAGGTGGCGCAGGCGACACTGGTGCCAATGGCCTGCCCGATGGAATCAGTGATGTCAGAGCCACAACATTGCGAACTTGGCCACATCACAACCATTCTGTATGACTTTGGCAAGGACAGGTCGAAGATCTTCATGAACCCTGGGAGGACTTGAGCCACCGAATCCCAACGGGCGTGGATATAGTGCCCCAGTAGGCAGCTGTCATTAACTGATTGAAGGGCAAGACTGGAAGACGAAAATACTCTTTCGCCCAACACCTCCAGCCATTTGGCCTCTGTATCTGGGGAAGAAGTCGGGACCATGTTGGGGTTAGTAATGGTGGCAGACACCAGCACTACTAAGCTTTCAGGGGAGGGGTAGTAAGATAAAAAAAACTGGGTCACTCGGATGGACAGTGGCATACTGCAAGTTGGTGGTTGACCAGGGGACCTGAGCAACATTTGGTCCATACTCCCAACAAAGTATCTGTAAGGGCTTTGTTAAAAGAAAAGAGGGAATCAGTGGACGTTAGCCCTGGCTGAAGCCCTTCCATAAAAACATTAGTCTAGTCCGCCAAGGTCAAAGACTTTGGCTACTATGGCATAACCATGGCGTAAGAAGCACTTTCCTCTGTGCCAAAATATGAGAGAAGGCCCATCTCAGGGGAAGTATCAAGGTGACTGGCCTAATGTAGATCATCATAATAATTCTCCTCATAATTTGGTTGGCAAAACTGGTCCCTCCATCACAGTCATTGTCCAAAGCCGTGCTGAATAAGGAGCAGAAGGCGTGCATGTGTCGCTGTGGAGCCAGATCAAGTGGAGGAAGTGGGGCCTCAACAGAGGCAAAGCGTCCCATAAGTTGAGGTCGGGCCAGCACTGACTCTGTGTCAGAAATGACAATTAGAACCTCATCTTCTGGCTTCCATGGAGCCAGCATCAGCCTGGAAGTGTCTGGAACCAGTGTGGACTGCGGTGTCGGAGGCGGAGTGGAGACAGGAGCTGGAAGCAGTCCGTCAAGGGCATAGAGGGTCCAGCGAGCACCAATGTTGAACCTTCCGGTGGTAATCCGATGTAGTGCTAGAAGCACTCTTATGGTCTGACACCCTGTGATGAACTTTGACTACCATCATTTTAATTTACTTTAGTGTTATTCTATCCTAGAATGAATGTACAACGTCCTGCATATGCCTTGTTTCTATTGAAGGTTTTGTTCTTGTAATCTTGCAGTATTACAATGAGAGCTGTCACAGAATAGAACAGCCTTGGCAAGAATAGAACGTGTGGGATGTGCATTTGAAAGCATGAGAGAGAGAGAGGTGTGGAATGTACTTTTTGGTTTCGAAGTGCAGTGTTATGAGTAGTGGTGAACAAATGTGCACTGTGTTGTACATTGAGAGATGAAGTGTGTGATGCTATAAGCATTGGTGCACAAATGTGCATTGTGTTGTACATTGGCAAGTATTATGAAGTTCTTACTATTGGCTTTGACATGGCCTCATGTCATCCTGAATTCTGACTCTGCCTTGCTTGAGCTTTTCTGCGCGCCCAAACAGGCTTGCAAGTTGTTTGGGTTAATCACATTCAAGAATTGTTTTGTGAGAGATTGTTTAATGTACCCTGAAAGTCTTTCCTAAGCTTGGCCAAGATAAAGGCTGGAACATGTGAGAATGTAGAGGGAACGTGGCAACTCCTTCCTGAAGTGGAATGCTTGCCTGGAAGCTGGCCAGTTCCACTAAGTTTCCTTGGCGGTTTCCTTGGCGCAGAGGGGAAATCTCTCAAACCTTCTAGTGTGTTTTTGAGACAATAAAGCGGAGGGTTGTTGCCAACCAGGGTGGGATCTCACTTACGGAGTAGACGTACTGCCGTAAGACAAACGGAATCTGAATCCTGGTCGAGAGTCCAAGCCCAGCTGTGAACGGCCCCCCCAGCTTGAATTGGCAAGGATGTCGAGTGAACGATCGGGTGAGGTTTTTGTTTCTGACTAGTGCCATTGTGATGCGTGGTTCCAGTGGCTGTGGTCATTTGAGGTGTTTTCTTTGTGATGTGTAAATGAGTCAGAGTGCACATCCAAAGTAATCATTTGATGTATTCAGTGTATATATCTTTCTGATCTCTTGCAGGACGTCCAGTAGATTTCCTTGAGTTTTATCTCATACTTTTTTGCTGTTTGTTTAGTCATGTTATTATCCATGCATTTAACTGTTGCACTTACACAGTGTGTTCATATTGCTTTCATATACATATATATCTATATATATTTGAATGTGGTTCATTTGACATCTGGGAAAGCCTTTCTGTTAGACAGCATTGCATGACTAAAACCCCAAGCCTTATTCTAAAAAGAGAGTCTTTGTATTTTGTAAAGTGAAACCTTTTTCTAGGTGTTGGTGTTGTATTTTATGTTTTGCTTTGCCGTGTTTGAGCCACCGTGTGGGAGATTCTGTATTATCTGTAAGGCGGAGCAACACTTCCAGGTAGAAATCTCTCGGATTTGCAGGGCCCACAAGCGTGCCAGAAGGAGTCAGCAAGAATCCAAAGAGTCAGAAAACGGCCTCATGGAACTCTTCAATCTATTTAGGAGTGGTGAATGGCCCCAGAAGCTCAGGTTGAGCCGGAAAAACTGCTGAGTTGACTCCGAACTCGAACAACTTCAGGAGTGAGATCGAGACGTATGGCAGGATGAGGCAGAGTGCAGCTTAGATTTCTTGTTTTTTTTGTTTTGTTTTTTTACTTACCCAACCACTTTGATCAAGACAAAGACCGACCTCTGGATCAACTCCTGCACCTTCTGGATCTTAAACAGACTGAACTTTTGACTTTGATTGGTCACAGTGATGAAATGTATTGCCTCGCGATATCGTATGGCCTTCAGGTTCATCGATGTGCAGTCACTGCAGGCCTTAGAGTTGTGGCTTGACCCCAAGCACCACAAGTAAATATGGTGAGTATCTGTCACAGCCCTTACAAGACTTAAAACCTGTCATTTTGGGAGGTGGCATGTCCCTTGTACACTGAAAAGGAATATGCTACTTACCAGTATGCATCTGTTCTTGGCATGTAGAGCTGCAGAGCCACACACTTAGGATAAGATCGCCATCTGGTGCTGGGCTCGGATGATTGCAGGTTGTTGTTGTCTTCGGAAGAAGCCTTTTGGTCACGAGATAGGTGACTCCTCCCCTGGACAACAGTGCGCATTGGCATCCACTCCATCCTCAGATTGTTTTTCGCCATGATGGGAAATTATGGAGTGTATAAGAATAAAGAGAAAGGATGTCCATGTGTAGTGTCTAATTAAGACAATGCTGGAACAGATACAGGTCCCGGGGAGGTGGGTGGGCGTGTGTGGCTCTGCGGCTCTACATGCCAAGAACAGATGCATACTGGTAAGTAGCATATTCCGTTCGAGGCATATGAGCTGCAGATCACACACTTAGGATAGACTATATAGCAGTGTCTCCCCTAGCGGTGGTCACCTGTATCTGTTGCAGCAGTTTGGAATAGAGTTTTTAGGACAGCCTGGCCTACGGAAGCTTGTTGTCTGGATTGCACATCAACACAGTAATGTTTAGTGAAGGTGTGTGTGGTAGACCATGTGGCTGCTTTGCAAATATCTTCTAATGGAATGTTCCCTAAGAATGCCATAGAAGCCCCTATTTTACGTGTGGAGTGCGCTCTAGGGGGAACTGTAAGAGTGCGTTTATCTTTTTGGTACCATATTTGGATACATTTAACTATCCACCTGGCTATACCTGATTTTGAAATGGGGTTGCCTTTATGTGGTGGAGAGAAAGCAACAAACAGTTGTTTGGTTTTGCGAAAAGCTTTGGTTCTGTCGATGTAATAAAGCAAGGCTCTTTTAACATCTAAGGTATGAAGGGCTCTCTCAGCTACTGAGTCTGGATTAGGGAAGAAGACTGGCAGCTCGACTGATTGGTTAAGATGGAAAGGGGAAATGACTTTTGGTATGAATTTGGGGTTTGTCCTAAGAACCACTTTGTTACGATGTAGTTGTAGAAATGGTTCTTCAATAGTTAAGGCCTGTATCTCACTTACCCTTCGCAGGAATGTGATTGCGATAAGGAAAGCCACTTTCCATGTAAGGAACTGCAGTTCGCATTTATGCATAGGTTCAAATGGAGGGCCCATAAGCCTTGTTAGAACAATATTTAGATTCCACACTGCGGAAGGTGTTAATCTTGGAGGAATAATTTTTTTGAGACCTTCCATGAAGGCTTTGATAGCTGGTACCTTAAATAGTGACAAGTGATGTCGATTTTGTAAGTAGGCTGCTAACGCTGCTAGGTGTAGACGTATGGAGGAATACGCTAAATTGCATCTTTGCAAGTGTAGTAAATAGCAAATAATGTTTTGGATGGAAGCATCCAGTGGGCGTATATCATTGTTAGTGCAGTAAATGGCAAATCTTTTCCATTTTGCAGCATAACATGCCCTAGTAGTAGGTCTTCTAGCTTCTTTTATGATATTTATACAGTCTGGTGGGAGATTGAGGTAACCGAACTCTAAGACTTCAGGTGCCAGATCGCCAAGTTCAGTTGCTGTAGATCTGGGTGTCTGATTTCTCCATGGTTCTGGGTTAATAAGGCCGGAGAAAGGCGCAGTTTTTGATGTGGAACTAGCGATAGTTCCAGAAGTGTTGTGAACCAGGGTTGAGGTGCCCAAGTGGGAGCTACTAGAATCAGTTTTAGAGACTGTTGTTTGAGCTTGCGTACCACAAATGGAATGAGTGGTAGAGGCGGAAAAGCGTACGCAAATCTGCCTGACCAGTTCATCCATATTGCATTGCCCTTCGACTGTGGGTGTGGAAACCTGGCGGCGAAGGTTGGGCATTTTGCGTTTTCGTGTGTGGCGAACAGGTCTATGTCTGGTTGGCCCCATTTTTGGAAGAATGGGAGTAGGACTTTGGGGTGTAATTCCCATTCATGGATTTGCTGTGTCTGTCGACTTAGGAGATCGGCAACCTGGTTGTGAACCCCTGGAAGGTGTTCCGCTAGCAGGTGGATGTTTTGGGGAATTGCCCATCTCCAGATGTTCTGTGCGAGTTGGGACAGTTGGAGAGAATGTGTCCCCCTGTTTTTGTATGTAATACATGGTCGTCATGTTGTCTGTGCGGATGAGGACAGTTTTGTTCCTTAGATGTACCTGAAAGGATTTCAGTGCTAGGAACACCGCTAGAAGTTCTAGGTGATTGATATGGAGCAGTTTTTGTTGAGTGGTCCATGTGCCCTGAGTGGTGTGTTGAAGGAGATGGGCTCCCCACCCTGTGAGAGATGCGTCGGTCGTCAGCACTTGTGGAAGAGGCTCTAAGAACGGTCGCCTTTGGACAGGTTGATGGTGTTCAACCATTCCAGTGAGCGAAGTGAGCGACTGTCCACCAACACCAGATCGGTAAGTTGTCCGTGAGCCTTGTTCCACTGTTGTGCTAGACATTCTTGCAAGGGACGCATTTGAAGTCGGGCGTGAGGCACAATAGAGATGCAGGACGCCATCATCCCTAACAGTTGCATAAACACTCTTGCTGGAAGAGAGTGTTGAGTTTCAAATTTTAAGATGAGGTTTTGTATGTTGGCTATCCTGGCTGTGCTGGGATAAGCTATGGCCTTGGAAGTATTTATGGTGGCTCCCAGATATTGATGTATGTGGGAGGGTTGCAGTTGAGATTTGGGATAGTTGATGGTAAATCCCAAGTCGTGTAGGGTTTGAATAGTGCGGTGAGTGTGGAGAACGCATTTGTCGAAAGTATTGGCTTTTATGAGCCAATCGTCGAGATACAGGAAGACATGGATTTGTTGTCTCCTGAGGTGCGCTGCTACTACTGCTAAGCATTTGGTGAATACCCTGGGTGCAGTTGTTACTCCGAATGGGAGGACTGTAAATTGATAGTGCTGTCCGTCTACCACAAATCTTCGGTACTTCCTGTGAGCAGGATGCATGGGGATGTGAAAGTATGCGTCCTTCAGGGCCAATGTGGCAAGGAAGTCGTCTTGCTGAAATATTGGGATGACTTGTTGGAGAGTGATCATATGGAAGTGATCTGAGTGTATGTACTGATTTAGTAGTCTGAGGTCGAGTATGGGTCTTAAGGTCTCGTCCTTTTTGGGAATTAGGAAGTATAGAGAATATACTCCTGTACCCTGATGTTGGAGTGGAACTGGTTCTATTGCGTGTTTTTGAAGCAAGGACTGAATTTCCTGTTTGAGGAGTGTAAGATGGTGTGGTGACATTGGACGGTGTTTGGGTGGTATGTGTGGGGGGGGGGGGGGTGTTTGTGAGTTTGAGGCAGTAACCAAAGTGGATAATTTGTCTTACCCACTTGTCTGTTGTAATGGAATTCCAGACAGGTAGGAACTGTTGGAGTCTTCCCCCGACCGGAGTGGAATGGTCTGGGGGAGTGGAGGCAAGTCACTGTTTAGTGGCTGGAGAGGTACGGGTGTTGGCGTTGCCCCGGCCTCGACCCTTGGTGTTGTTTCCCCTATATCCTCCTCTAAAATATCCTCTGTTAGGGGATCATTGTGCGGAGGCTTTAAAAGTGGAAGAGGTGCCTGTTCCGACATTTTTGGAGGCTCCCCTATAGAAGTAGCGACGAAAGGAGCCTCGCGGTTGTGGAGACTGTAATGCTCCCATTGATTTAGCAGCCTCGTTATCTTTTTTCATCTTCTCCAGTGCAGTATCTACTGCGGGCCCAAATAGTTGCTCTTGGTTGAATGGTTGGCCAAGTATTGTTGTTTGTACTTCCGGCTTAAAGCCTGAAATACATAGCCATGCATGTCGTCTAAGTAGTATGCTTGTGTTGACCGCTCTAGAAGCTGTGTCCGCGGCGTCTAGTGCACATTTGATTGATGCGTTAGATGTGAGTTTTCCCTCTTGGATGAGGTCATTGGCCTGGGATTTGTACTGATCTGGCAGGTGTTGTAAAAGATCTTCTAACTGATCATAATGAGCCCTATCATATCGGGCTAATAGGGCTTGTGTGTTGGCAATACGCCAATGGTTAGCAGCTTGTGCTGCAACTCTTTTGCCCGAGGCCTCTAAGAGCTTGGACTCTTTGTCTGGGGGCGGTGTGTCTCCTGTTGTTTGGGAGTTAGCCTGCTTTCTAGCGTTTGAAACTACTAAAGAGTCTAGAGGGAGCTGTGCTTTAATGTACGCGGGATCCTGTGGGGCAGGTCTATATTTTTTCTCAATTCGGGGGTTAAGAACCCTAGCTCTGACAGGGCCTTTAAAAACCTCTGTGGCGTGTTTTATGACTCCCTTAATCATGGGCAAGATCTGAACTGATTTTTGGAACTGTTCGAATGTGTCTAGAAGAAAGTCTTCTTCGGGTGTATCTGAGTGCATGGTGACGCCATGGAAAAGCGCCGCACTGTTTAGCAGCTGCCCAAACCCTAGGTGGTCATCTGGAGGGGAGGGTTTGAAGGGGTATGTAGTGGGATCAGGAATATCAGGTAAAGGGTAAGCCCAGTCAGCTAAGGGTGCCGTATCCGGGAGTGTGAAAGGATCATTAGGATCATTAAGGTCATCCGGATCACCCCCTCCCCCTAAGTCATCATCATCATCCTGTGGAGGTGGTGTATGTGAAGGAGATGGTAGAGGAGAAGGAGATGGGGCAGGGGGGGTGGGATGGGAGGTGATATAGGAGAGGAAGGACGAATGGGTGAGGTGGCGAAGTCCTTCTTCTTTATGAGAGCTGGAGGAGGTGTTGTGTCCAGCTTCCTTTTCTTGTATGGCACAGCGGTGACATGTCCTGTTTTTGGATTGATATAAATCCTTTTTTGCGTGGGATCAGGGCAAAAAAGTTGTTCATTGTCCGAAAGTGGCTTTGGTGCCGACTTTTTCGGTTCCGATCTATGTTTTGGATGATCGGTAGAGTCTTTTTGGACTTTTTTCGGTGCCGATGATGGTTTTGGTGCCGATGATGATTTCGGTGCCGAAGAACGTTTCGGTGCCGGTGGAGATTTCGGCCTCGATGGTTTCGGAGCCTGCTTCGGTGCCGAGAGGTGTTGCGTCTTCAGTGCCGAAGGTATCGTGGGCACAATAACATGTGGTTTGCTCGAGCCCGAGCCACCTGCAGGCTTATATTTCTTCGGAGACGAGCCCGAGGGCGGGGCTTCTGAAGACGATTTTCGGTCGCGACTGGGGCCAGCTGGCGGAGTCTTGACCGGTGCCTTTTTTGGGGGGGTTGGGGTAGGGGCACTGGTACTCACTTGTTGCCCCGGAGTGATGAGGTCATCAGAATCGTCCGCTTCGGATACGATTTGGAGGTCTTCGGAATCGTCTTCCGGGACATCCTGGGCAAAGATGTCCTCTGGTTCTGGAGCTGGTCTGGCCATGATATGGCGTTGAGCTCTTCGGTCCCGGATGGTTTTCTTGGAGCGGAATGCGGCGCAGGCTGGACAGTGGGATTTGTTATGTTCCGGCGAGAGGCACAGGTTGCAGACCTCGTGGTGGTCACTGTGGGGGAACTTTGCTCCACATTAGGGGCATTTTTTAAAAGGTGTCCTTTCCATGAGCCGTATCCGGAACCGGTCCGATTGGATTTCGACGTCGAGTTGTAAAGGTTTTTGGTTTCGAAAGCTGGATTTTTAGAAGTTTTCAGCCGGAGTGGAAAAGTTCATCCGAACCCAATGGCGGAAAAAAACAATCTGAGGATGGAGTGGATGCCCATGCGCCCATGTTGTCCAGGGGAGGAGTCACCTATCTCGTGACCAAAAGGCTTCTTCCGAAGACAACAACAACCTGCAATCATCCGAGCCTAACACCAGATGGTGATCTTATCCTAAGTGTGTGATCTGCAGCTCATATGCCTCGAACACAAAATTTTGATTAAGGTATGGTCTAAAAAAAAAACACAAGAGGATCTGAGTAAGTGGGCATGGAAATAGAGGAACTGACGTCACCGTACAGGAGTGGCATCTATATAGGCTCTGCACGTCATTTCCGGAGCGGAATAAATCAGTGGGGAGCCACACAATGCCACCCACTGGCACGCAGAGGTACTGCTGAAAAGTTTACGGATCTAGTATGTTGCCGGGACAATATTCAAAAGATGCGGAAATTGCAGCTAGAATTCTCTACCAGAAGTATGTTGCAAACAGACATGCAATGAAAATGACGAGGCATTAAGTCTGTTCTTTTGAGGCACAATTTCTTTTTATTGCATTTTATTATACGAAAAAACATAAAATGTATCAATTAGTAATAGGAGGGGTGCAATAGCAACACATTTTCTAACAACTGGCTCTTAGTTTTAACCAGTCCCTGAAATAATACAAGGGGGGGGGGGATATATCGATAGTGTTTGATATCATGGCTGGTAGTGTCTTGGTAAGATGATGCCAGAACTGTGACACCCTGGCAAAGTCCCCTGCCAAATTTATTTATAGTGCTTTATATAGTGCAAACTTGGCCCTAGAGGAAGTGAGCATCATCCATACCTCTTTGTGCACATTATATAAATTCTCTCAAAGCCCAAGTTTGAGAAGGCTTCATGGAGTGTGGTAACATTTTTGTAAATATTTAAAATGAATAATGTGCAATCTGCTATTTGGGGCTAACACTCATTTGGGAGTAGTAAAATACCCATTCTGCGAATGTATGACGTTACTACGCATACATTACAATGCGGTACTTTACATCACGCTTGTAACAACGCAAGTCGTTACGACGACTTGCGCTGGAGGGCGCTGGACTTAGGAATAGTATGATTTACTATTCCAACTCCAGTCTACATACAGTAGGGAAGGTGTTGGAATAGTAAATCATACTATTCATTAGGTTAGAGCGCCATCCAGCACAAGTCGTAACGACTTGCGTTGTAATGCCCGCGATGTAAAGGCAATGTGATGCAATGCCCGCGTTGTGAAGGATGTTTCCCCCATTCTGCATCTGTTAGTTGTGGGTTCATTGCCTTGTTCCATCGTTATAGTGCGGACGGTTTTACTATGAGTGTTTCAGTTGAATTGAGTTCTATAACTGTGTGATCAGACCTTTACGGTTCGAGGCTGCTGGTAACATGGATGGAGTCTGGAATGTTGGGGGTTTGTTCATTAATGTTGGGAAGGCTGCTACACGAAAACATTCTGAGAGGAGTGGGGTTTCAGATCAGGCATCCCCTTCTAGTTTTGCAAAAAATCTATCAGGAAACAGATTTCCTATTTTACGATCTTACTATTATCCAAAGTCTTTAACGCTTTTTCTTCACATGTTATGGAAAGTCTGGGGTGGTATGTTGTACAGCTTATACTTTCTCAGTAAAACTGTGCGTTTGTTGGACAACGGAAATGTCAAAACTGTGCAAGTCTGATTCTGAGCCCACCATGACGATATGTTAACCTTAATTCTGGCTAGCTCACAGTGCACCATCTGTACCCCTAACCGGAATTGAAAGACAAGTGGAATGTGCAACCTCAGAACATGACAACCCTGACTCCCCAACTGATCGAGCAGGCCCTGCAGGATTGCCGGCTCGAGCGGGCGGAACGGGAGCGCGAGGAGAACGGAGTTCCTTGAGGCTGAGGACAATAGATGTAACCCCTGACGGATGGCACGACTTAGAGTTAGGGACCACTGGAGGGGCCCACAACAGCAGCAGTTGGGGGGTGGGGTGGGAGGGGGGGGAGTTCCTGAGGTGGGAGGGTAATGCTATATTGAGTTGGATGAGGAATGTAGCTGTTGGGACAGAAAAGCAGAGGCTCCCATGGGGCATGATCCAGGCACCGCTATGAGGCGATAGTTGTGTTACAATGCTTAACTGTCTATATATGCCGCCCGGCCCCCGGGATGTGGGCTGAATGGCTATGTGCATTGCTAAACCGAAGAATGTGATCGGAGATTGTAGGGGGTGCCGGTTGCCCTGATGGTTATTTTGCTGAAAATGTTGCAATAAAAAACATGTTTTAAAAAAAAAAAAAATGACAACCCTGACTCCCCAAGGAAAGCATGGTAACAGAGCATTTCAATATTTAAGCAGTGTGATTTTTAAGTAAAATACGTGTGCTGTAGAAATCAATAGAAGGAAACAGAATAACGTAATTAGCATTATGAGAATGGTGAAGAAGATAAATGATTCCACCACTGTGCTAAAATAGCATATATATGCTTGCATACAAATACGGTTATATTTTGTGCTCCTACCCAGCGCAACATAACCTAGTGTGACTAGGGTGTATGAATCTGCCAAATATCTGCAGAGTGATCTAACTCCCCTATTACCTGTGGATAAATGTCATCAGGGAGCCCGTCTTGGTGGAGAGCTGTGCTTCATCCCTCGCAAGAGGTAAACAGGAATCAGCTGGGCTGGAATTCTGGCATGCGCCAATCTCTCAGTACCAGCAAAATGCTCCTCTTTCTAAACAATGGAGTGATGTCATTTATATAATAAACATCATCCATGTTGCCATGCCGAAGCCCCAGTCAGGCTTCTATTATTGATTCTTCAAGATAGCTCTGTCGTCAAGTGGACAATAGCAAACAACAACATTTTGCACAGTGAACTTAGCCCGTGTACAGAATGTTCAAGGTATTGTGATAATATGCTTACAAAGTGGAAATGTAAGCAAAGTAATTTCAGAGAATATTATCCTGCACCGGCACGCAAGCAAATGCATGTAAAAAGTCAGCATGTTTAAGAAAAGAAGGCAACTTAAAAATGTGAGCATGTAAAATGGTGGTGTTCCTACCAGGGCCTAATGTAACCACATGACAGGTACAGAAGAAGGAGATCTGATGACTGCCGAGCCATTATTGTGCATTTCACAGTATTAATCTCTTTTCTAGGTGTTTTGATTCTACGAGTAAGTATTCCAGTAAGTGGTGCTACTCTGTCCTGTTTCACTGCTATGTGAGACAGATATTTAGGGGGTTCAATACCAGTATAGAGTGAATTGTGTTTGAGCATATAAATAATGAAGTTCAGGAATTTCAGCGCCTCCTTGATCATATGGTAGGGTGAGAACCGACCACTTCACAATAGTCAATTTTCCAGCTCATACTAGTGTAACCATCAAGGATCTTAGGGTTTTGGAAAAAAAGTTGTGGTAGAATGATGGGCGTGTTGGTGAGTAGGTACATGAATTTGGGTAATATAATCATTTCGATTATTGCTAGTCTACCAGCAAGGGAAAGATGGAGCCTAATCTCCCAATTTGCTCCTCCAATCGTGACACTGCTACTCTGTAGATTTGTTTTTTAGGACTATTCACAGATTTCTTTTGATCCAGATCCCAAGGTACTTAACTGAGTCCTCACACCACTTCAGGGGGCACTCAACTGGACAGGATTTACTGGGTGGGTGAGCAGGAAAATTAGGGATTGTCTCCAACTGATTAGCAGCCAGGAATGCCCTCCCTATCCTATGTATTCTCCAATAATCGGACAAAGATTTTCTTAGGGGTGTCTAATACACAATACTATGTCATCAGCATATACAGTGAGCTTACAGTCAGTAAAATCTAGTACAGATTCTGAATAGGTATGGATTAATATGCATGTGAGTAGTTTTGATTTCCAGAGTAAAAAGAAAAGGGGGGGTAATAGGTTCTGATATGTAACAATTCAATTGAATACAGGCACTAGGGCAGGCATACAACTGTCTAATCCATGGTCACTCGCAAACATTTTCCCAGAGGCCAAAAGGTTTGGTCTATGAGGTACCCGAGGGCCGCAGTGATGCAAGCAGGGTGGCAGTAGGGCGAGGGGTTTGGCCATAAGGAAGGTGCAGGCGAGGTGAAGGATATACATCTAGTGGTTGAAATGAACAATGTGAAACCAGAAAACCTGGGATCAGTCCCGGCTTCCCCACTTTTTCATATTGTGGGATCCTAAGCAATTTATTTAATTTCACGTTCCCTCCTTTTTCTTTATTATCACTTATAAGAGGACATTGAAATATATGATTTCAGGGTGAGCGCTGTACAAAACCTGCGCCTGCGTTTGATTTAATAAACTTTAATGTTGTTCATGAATAATAGGAACATGAGGCCACCCAAAAAGTGCACAACATAACAACTGACTTGCCTCTTTAGTTCACTATTGGCATTGTTGTCAGGAAAGGGGGAAGAATTATTTCTAAATTCTAGTTTGAAAACTTGTAAATTAATACTTCTCAGTGCACTGATATAATCTATTGTGCTAAGGTGAAAAGGTTCTGCATGTTAATTAAATACACATTTTAAATTTTGAAGAGACTGTCATAATTTTACACTTTTTCTGCAAAATGTCTTTAAAAATGATAGTGTTTCTAAAGTTAAGTTAAGGACTCCCTAGTTACTCTCTTTAACACCAATTAATCTTAAAATAAATGACTGCCTGTCTATTTAATACATTTTTATTGTTAGTGTTGAGTTGAGTAAACAGAAGCCCAGTGCTCCTGTTGACCAGGGGGCTACATGTAAATGTCAGGGGGGCCACATGCGCCCCCCAGGCCGTACTTTGAGTATCCATGGTTTACTCCAACTTAAAAAAGAGTTAGGCATGCCTCTTTCTATAACTTTGCCAAGCAATGGCTTGTTTGCTATTGGTCTGTAATCGCTAGGATCTTGAGGGTCTAAGTTGTCCTGAGAAACCTCCCATTGATAAGGAGTTGTTGGACAATTTTATTTTTTACTCAAAATCTGTTTATTTGTTATTCTACAATTGATGTATTCCTAGTACACTATCAACTTCAGTGTTGACCGACAGAGATCCATCTCAGTGGGTTACAGCATAACATGGAACGTTATTATTATGATTTATGCTGTTAACTGGTAACATTACAGGCATGTATGTTACGTAATAAGCTGCAGCAAAGCGGTAACCAGTCAACGCATAATGACTTGAGAGTGGATGCACATAGTTGTATAGATTAGCTTTGCTTTCACTAAATACAACCAAACATTTCAAGCATTACAAATGGCAGCGGTGAGGAGACTGTCCATTGCACAACTTTTCAAGCGTGTCTTCCCTGGACCAAGCGTTTTGTCAAGTACAAAAAAGACTAAATTATGTGTCATCCACCAACTGTTTAAAACTCACTTTAACCAAGAAAAGGCCAGGTCAACAGTGTGCGGTAGTGAGGATAAGATAGAGGGAAGTGTTATTCCACATGGGTCATCATGTAGCGTGCCCTCCTTCACCAAGATGCCGGCGGCGCAGCTGCGCAGGAAGTGGGTGGCATTTAGTCAAAGAGCTGCTACAAACGCAGCTTCACAGGGGTGAAGCAGGTAAATGCGAAGCACAAAAGGTACTGAATTAGAGGTTTCCATATGCGTTGGAACTGCTTTGCTGTTTTTGCTACATTATGGGATACCTGTTCAATGGCTAGGATATGCCAGACGCGGTTGAACCATTGCGCTAGGGAGAGGTCATCTGATTCCACGAGAGCTATGAGCTGACGTGTCTCTAGGAGGAGATGGCTAATAAACTTCCAATCTGCAAGGGTCATAGCTTGTAAGTCTGGGGGTCTAATGCCTAAGATAGCTGTGAGATAGGAGGACGGGATAGGAAAACGTATTGCCTCCTATATGTGACCCAGGATTTCTTTCCAATAGAGCGTTATAACCTTGACCGACCACCAGATGTGTTGAAAGTCTCCCACTTCTTCCCCACAGCACAAACAGTAGAGAGCAGTTCCCGGGGAAATTGCTGAGAGTCAAGCTGGTGTATGGTACCATTGGAACATCTGCTTATAAGCTGTTTCCCTCAACGAGATGCTTTGATATGTTTTAGGGATAACTTGCCACAGAGTCTCCCATTGTTTTAGTGATAGTTCTGCCTGGGAGGTGGTTTGCCATGTCAACTGATTGAAGTATGCGCGTAGTGGTGAGGAGCATTGTAGCACTCGGTTTGTGTTGGATATGAGACCCTTGGACCCTGCAAAAGTGTGGATGTGTGTTTCAAAACGGGTGTAGGGGCGAATGGCCGTGGGATATACTGATGGGTGTATGGCCCAATGGCGGAGTTGGCAGTACTGAAGCAGCGAGGCCTCGTAAAACTGGAAATCTATGTTGCACTGATCGAAGGACTTCATGTTAATCCCCATTAATGAGTCACTAAGCGTCCGGCATTCCCCTTTGCTCCAGCACCAGGGGACACAGGGCCGGGAGAAATTCAGGGTTGCGTGCAATCAGGGTGTTTTGGGAGGGGAAGGTAGTGATGCCCTTCTTAGAGGCTACCTTATCCCAGATGTCAAGAACCGTTCGGGATGGCGTTGCGATGTACGCACTTCGGGGGCGGGCGTGTCTGGGCAGCCACACAAGGTCCCACAGTGGGCGGCACGCCACTGCCCAATCCATGTGGGACCAGTGCTTTTCGCTCTCCCGCTCCATCCACTCTGAGATGTAGCGTAAAAGGGCAGCCCAGTAATATTTTTAAAAAAAACTGTGGCATGCTAAGCCTCCCCTGTCCCACAGGAGCATCAGCAGAGAGTTAGCTATTCGAGGACGCTTGCCGTTCCAAATGAAATTCTGAATGTCACGCTGTAATCACATGATATCTTCCTTTGGTATCGGTGTGGGTAATGTTTGGAATAGGTAAAAGACGCGTGGGAGAACGTTCATTTTTAAGACATTCACATGCCCCAGCCAGGAGATATGAAGGGGCTTCCATCTCTGCAAATCCGTCTGGATGGCCCGCAATAATTGGGGCCAGTTTTCGAGGGACCAGAAAGAGGCCGTAGGGGTAAAGTGAAGGCCCAAGTATTTGATGGCATCCTGAGACCACTGAAATGGTGCTAGTCCTTGCACGACGGGAAGATCCTGGGTCTGATTGTTTAAGTTAAGTACTGAAGACTTGGACATGTTTATTTTAAAGTCAGATACTACCTCATAGGCCTATAGGCAGCGGACCACCCCTGGGAGAGAGGTCTCCCAGGGGCTGTGTAAGTGCAAGCAGCAAGTCATCCGTAAAGGGACTGATCTTATGTTGTTGCCCCTAAAAGGGAATGCCTTGCACTGCATCCGTACTGCGAATCATGAAGGCCAGCAGCTCCACCACTAGCGTGAATAGCAACGGTAACAGTGGGCACCCTTGTCGTGTGCCATGCAAAATGGTGACAGGTTTTGTAAGTTGCCCATTTACTCAGACCATAGCTACTGGCACCATGTATGAGGCCATTATCTTGCAGAGCAGTCCCGGGCCGAGCCCAATCTTCTTTATGAGAGCTTGGAGGAACTACCAATTTACCCTGTCAAAGGCCTTCTCTGCATCAAGCGAGAGGAGGCATGGTGGTATATTATACCTTTTCCACTAAGTGGGCTATACGGCGATTGTTGTTCGCCCCTGTCTATGGCGTATGAAACCCACTTGGTCAGGGTCGATGAGGCCCGGGAGGAAGGGTTCCAATCGTTGTACCAGAATTTTTGAAAATAATTTTGAGTCCTTGTTGAGCAGTGCTATGGGTAGATATGAGAAGCAGGGTCCTTTCCCTCTAAGTATAAGATAGATTTCGGCCTTGGCCACTGTGGGTGTCAGCCCGGTCTCATCTGTGAAGGAATTGAATAGGCGTATCAGGAACGCCTGCAGTTCAGGAAGGAAGAGACGATAGAAAGAGGCTGGGAGGGCCTCTGGGCCAGGGGTTTTGCTCAGGTAAGAGCCCTCACCGCGGCCTGAAGTTCCTCGAGGGTAATCTGGCCATCCTAGAGATCTGAATGGTGGGGGTGCAGTGTCTCCCACTCACAGGCCTCCAGGTACGATTCAATCCCCCCAACCTCCAAGATCAGTTCTTCCCGCGAATATAGCCTTTGATAATAGTCATGAAAATTCTGGAGTTTATCGTTCTCAACTGTCACCCAGCTCCCATCTTCAGACCGTATCCCAGCAATGTGTGTTTTAGCCCACGCTTGATGAAGCCTGCGGGCTAGGAGTCTGCCTACTTTATCTCCCGCCTCGAAGTAACGTTGTTTCAATGATAAGAGCGCCCGTTCTGCCTTCCCCATCTATGTGCACGAAGCTGGCCCCGCAAGACAGTGAGTTGTCGTTTGGTACGACAAGAGGGTGTAGTTTTGTCTTGTTGTTTCAGCTGCTTAATGTCTGCCGTGAGAGTAGATTCCACAAGTTTGGCTTCCCTCCACCGGGTGATTGCAATAAATGTGATTATGCCCTGATTGGTGGCCTTAAATCCATCCCAAATAGAGTGAAGTGAATGCTCAGAGTGGTTATTAAGGGAGAAATATTCGATGATGCCTTTCCGAATCTCTGCTACATCCACAGGGTCACACAGTAATTGGGGGGGTAAGCGCCAGGGCGGTGAGGTCTTTGTATCATGTCCTCCACCCTCTCATGTCAGTTCTACGTGTGCATGATCCGAAATTGAGATGTCCGAGAGTTCTATTGTGCACAGGTGGCGAAGGGGAGAGTGGGTAACCAGGGCGTAGTCAATACGAGAGTAGGAAGCATGTAAATGGGAGCAGAGAAAGTAATCCCTCTTGCCTGGATGTTTATAGCGCCACACATCAACTAATCACAGGTTTTCGATATCGCGTTTAAGACACTGCAACATAGCTCCCGCACTTTGGAATGTGGTTCCACTACGATCAAGGTTGGGATCCCATACCGAGTTAAAATCCCCAAACAAGTCCCTCAAATTGTTCTTTTAAGACCCGGCATTTGGCGCGTATATATTAGGAACAGTAAGCTTTCATTGCCCCTGAACGAGATGCAGCTTGAGGTAGGATTCCTCCTTGTCCCAAACCACCCTAGCTACCGATGTGTAGAAACCTGGTTTACACAAAATGCCCACCCCGAGTGTTTTCATAATGGTGTATGCCCAGTGGCGTTTTGGGTACCTCGGGTGCGCCATGTGCTGGAAGTCTGCCTTCAACTGGTGGGCTTCCTGCAGGAGGATGACATCAGGGTCATGGTGTAATATATATTGTCATACTTGTTTGTGTCCCGTACATTCAGAGCTAACAATTTAATTCCACCCGCCATTAGTGCAGTTGCAGCCATAGTTTGGAGCAGGCCATGCACCAGTTAGGGGATTGGTGCCATTAAGCATTCAAATACCATGAAATAGTGGAGGGCGGGGCCAACCCTCCCGTCCCCAGCGAGTCACAGAACTCCAGTGCTCCCGATCCCACCCTAAGCCACAAGGGTCTCTCAACAGGTGTGGGGGATGTGAGGAGCAGCAATCCGTGTCTTTTACGTCTTCTAGCTCTCCTCATTTCGAGAGGGACACATAACTAATGTGGCAGGATCCGCCTGCTTCATTTTGACCTGAAAGGAGAAATAAAACACAACAAAAGTAAACAAAAGGCCAACAGGGCCCAACAGTGACCTCCATTCGTCGCAGAAGCCAGCACATTGTGCTCTGAGCTCCGTAGAGGGATCATCCTCCTGGAGGGGTGGTCGTTGGGGGTGGCCTTGCAAGGGGAGGCAGAGGTCTCTCAAGATTCAAATGAGGAGGCTCCTCGGGCCCCGCGGGTCAAGGGTGCTGAGACAGCGTCAATATGTCATTGGACGGCATTAGTGGTGAGCAGCCGCCGACCCAGGCAAGGAAAGGGGTTGATCAGTTTTCTGACTGGTATAGCTACTGTTGTTGATAGGAAGCTGTTCTTGATGGTGTATAAGAACATATAATGTACTGGTTAACAAAAGGAATATCCTGCTAGAGCAATAAATATTGAAGACAATATGATGAACAAACCATCTTAATAGTCTGAAATCTGAAGTTTAGCAAACATTCAATCACTATTTAGCATTAGTTTCCATGATGAGACCCTCAGAGCAGAACATTGTGTACAAATAAGACAGAAGCAAATATCTCAGATTGTTATGTGGATTCAAGAATTGGAACCATAAGCTCTATTATTATTACCCAACCTGGTCACAGACCATCCTCTGTAACACTTACCCAAATTGTCCCTCAGTGCACTGGCTGCTGCATGAGAGTCAAAGTGATAATTCTGCACCAGCTTCAGCCTCATACGTGAATAGTTCTCAACGTTGGAAAGTTTCCATCGAACTGAAGTCTTTTTCCTAAAAAAGGCAATACATCAACATATGCTTGCATTATCATTAGAAAATAGTTAAAACAATATGCTATATGTGCAGACTGTGTGGACAAGCACATTTTTGCACAGTGGTAACTCCACTTGATGCAACACACCACAAAAGAGCGCTCAGCTTGCTGTTGTTACTCTGAGGAAGGGCGGAGAGGGTGTTGGAATTCCTGGTACTATGACTTAAAGACAGCAGAAGATGCCCGCAGACGCTTGCTCTGCGCCCTCATCAATCTTGAAGGTTCAAGCATCCAGATGATACATGAGAAGAAGAGCCACTAAACTGCAGCCAATAAAAGGAACATGCCAAGCGCACCAATGGTCATCTTATCAAAAACATATCTCTGTGAAAGGGTATTACAAATCCATACTGGTCACTCACTGAAACACGACAAATTGTGAGCTGTGTTCTTCATTTTAACAGGATGTCACTTGCCAGAAAGGAGAAATCTAATAGAACCCATTTTCCTGAGGAAATACAGCAGCCCTGTCGACCGAGAAACCCATGAACCAACCCGGTTTAGTGTGCAAGAACAGCAGCTGTTTGTGAAGGTTATACTTTGTGCCTGCTTAGCTCTGCTAAATTCCTCAGAGAGATTGGTGCACATCAGTAAGCTGAAAGCAGACCTGCAAATGTTAAGGACTGTGTAAGAAAATGGCAAGATAATAAGAGAAGGATCTCAGTGAAATTGTGCAGGGCACGTAAGCCTTGAGAACAGAGTAAAGAGATTCAGGAGATGTGGGTTTGGGTAGGAGTGGAATTAGGGCATGGCAAGTGGATCGGATACATAATTATGCATCCTAAATGAACTAATTTGAACATCAATAATACACATGGATTTAGAGGGAAATGAAGCTATAGATTTTTCTATGATCTTTTATATGGCAATTTGTTTACCTGTTTTTCAATTCAGTGACTTGACATTAGGTAAAACAGGCGGGGCATGGCTCCTACTTTGTAGAAACTGTAAACACTATAAAGTTGGTCACAAAATGAAATTCAGTTTTAGAGAATGGCAACACACGGTCAGATACAAACTATGCTGCTAACCTGTCAGCCCAAGGTCCCCGCTCACAAGTAAGGTAGCGCTGTGCAGATTTCCATTGCCTCAAAGTAGCGACATATTGGCTGTTGACTTGTTTCAACATGTTATTGTACCGTAAATTCTCTTGCCTTGACTTGCGGTTAAATGGTTCGACAAAAAACTCCTGAAAAAGTTGAGATAGATGTAAATCATTTAGTTTCAAGGATCTTTTCTTTTATGGCATCAATTTCATAGTAGGTTTTAGAAAGGCAGGAATGGTACAAATTATATCAAATATTATTAAGCATGCCCTTTAAACAAGACAGAGGAAACATACATTGATTTGGCCGGATCTTTTTTCGGAAACGTTGGCAGGCAGTTTAACCTCTGGCATTCAATCTTTTTAAAAGCTCTTGAGAAAAAAACTCGAAACTTTTACGACATGAACTTCTGACAGCAATGTAAATTACACACTACAACCAACATCCATCTCATTTTTTTAAATACGGCATAATGGAGTTAGAACAGAATCAATCACGCACCTAGTGAGAAAGTCCGACATCAGGACATACAATGATGGGGAAGCATTGCCAATCAGTCCCAAATTACTTCAAGACATGAATTAAAAGGATCATTCCTGACAAAGAAGACCACACACAGGAATGGGGAAGTTAAAGAACCCACATCTGACTTGCAACACTTTCACAACATCGTGCTAATTGAGTATATACCAATGTCACTATGTTTAGGGTAGAAGCACATGCACTTTAGCACTGGTCAGCATGGGAAAGTGCTCAGAGTTCTTAGGCAAACAAACCTATACAAAAAAAGTGGCAGGTAAGCAGACAAAAAGTATGGGGAAATACCACCCTAAGGATGACAGGTCTAACAATCACTACCTATAGATTGTAAGATCCTATGCCGCTCACTCAGTTTTATTCAAGCATGAACGTCTTACCTGGAATTTGAGTTTGCTTTCTCCTCTCTGTCGATCTCGCTTGTGAATATTCACATTCAGTGCCTCATAGCAGTCCTTCCAGAAAAGAGCCATCTGCTCGTGCCCCCTGCCCATCATGTCTACTTCGTACTGCTTCATATATGGAATGATCTGACACAGTAGTAACATAAGAAAGAAGTTTCAGTTTTGCAAAAACCCTTCAATGTATACCAAAATGGGTAACAAGAAAGTGTTTTTTATTGTAATTCACACAAATGTATTACAACCCTACCTGGTCAACAAACCCTAAGGACTAAAGTATTTCTGATCACACCAATTGAAGGATGCCTAACACAGTAAACATTTTGCAAATATTAGTAATCAGTAATTAGTCAAATAGTGGGTTCAACTGTAAAAATCCCTGGGCCAGAAGACTTCATGCCCTCTCAGCGTTATCGTCTACATCAATCTGTGGGGTGCAGAACTATGGGTCCCCGCCAGTTATATAGCTAAAGGCTTCCTTGCACTTCTACTGAGTTGAAAACATTTAGCACTGTAGAATGAACATTTTTCCTAAAGCATGGAAATGTTAATGCATTGATTATCGCCTTATACACTTGAGCTATCCGAACATGCAAGTCACATCTTTTCCCCATATCTATATTCAGGGGTTACAAGAGCAACTTTACAGTGAAATTCAAGGAGGCTAAGTCAGATCCTACCTACCTGATGGCTGAAACATGTAAAATCTACTTTGAGAAGCATGTGGAATTTGGAATTAGGACAGGAATTGAATGAGTCATTATGATGTCAAAGTGACTCAGATGTCACTATGAGGCCACAATGTCAGCTGTGAGCATGTAAATAAAAGCTATTTTAGGTTTAAGCCAGCAGGATCACAAGCTAATTCGATCAGATTGAAACCATAAACACATTTCACACATACAAGCACAAATGATGGCTGAGAGTGATAACTATAGATCCCTACTCATCTCTTTCAGACACTAAGCATGTGGACGGAACATTAATAACTTCCACAGTGTGACAAACCCTGGGCTAATTTTGTTACCTCAGAAATAAAATGTCTAAGAAAGCAATCACAACTTACAAATTTGTCAATAAATATTCGCCATTCCTCTGAGTTGCAATACTCCTGAAAGTCGTCAAAGAAAGAAGGGCTCCCATTGGTGGAAGGCAAAGAGGGCAGATGCAGGAACATGAAGAGCAGCTGGTAAATCTTGGACACCAGAGTGCGCACAATCGGTATGAGGAAGGAGTACATTTCGGTTTTCTGCTTAATGGAGCGGCTGAGGATCCCTTCCAACATCCCTAAAAGGTAACATGCTTCCTCCTGGCTGGATATCACTTTTGTTTGAAGAAGTGTGTTCAGCTTAGCTGTTGCCATTGCACATACCTAGAACGAAGTCATAGTCAATTAATGTAATAATGAAGTATATTAGCCGAGCTTTAAATGTTATAAGATGGTTTTTTGATCTTGGGTGCAGGCAAGTATGTTTATAGGTTTTTAGCGTAGATGTTGGGATAGCTCCACCAGGAGCAGCCTCCCTGCTGCTCAGCCCATACTCCAACTGCTGCTCTCAAACTCACAGGCACCCACGCATTCCATTTCATCACCATGAACTCAATCATTCCACACAGCACATTCATACTGGCTGAGCAGCAAGGAATAGAGAGAGCATCAGGGAACATGCATAGGAAAATACACAAGATATTACACATCTTCCCCTTTTAGAGAACATATACAAATATTGCGGATGCAAGATGGAAACAACGCTTTTACATTAGGATCACAAGTTACTTAATAAAGGACTGAAGATAAAATACACCATTCAATACACAAGCTATAACACATCTTCCCTCTTTAGAGAACACATAAAAATATTGTGAATGCAAGATGAAACGATGCATTTACATTAGGATCAAATGTTGCTCAATAAAGCACTGAAGATCGAAACAAAACAGTCCTACATCACTACAAAAAAAATAAAAGAGACCATATATTATATATATATTATATATGGAATATGCTACTTACCAGTATGCATCTGTTCTTGGCATGTAGAGATGCAGATCTACACACTTTTGCATAGATCGCCATCTGGTGTTGGACCCGGATGTTTGCAGTTTGTTTTTCCTCTTGGAAAGTCTTTGGAAGTCACGAGGTCGGTGACTCCTCCCTTGGTTCGTATTGCGCATGGGCTTCGGCTCCATCCTCAGATTGTTTTTCGCCAGCAGGGAAAGATGGAGCGTAGTAATAATAGTGAAGAAACCCATGTGTGTTGTATCTAAATAAGATAGACTGGAACAGACACAGGTAGCCGGGGAGGTGGGTGGGCGTGTGTAGATCTGCAGCTCTACATGCCAAGAACAGATGCATACTGGTAAGTAGCATATTCCGTTCGAGGCATATGAGCTGCAGATTACACACTTTTGCATAGACTATATAGCAGTTCCCAACCCTAGCGGCGACCACCGGTATCTGTTGCAGTGGTTTGAAAAAGTGTTTTTAGTACAGCCTGGCCCACACTAGCTTGTTGCTTGGTTTGCACATCTACACAGAAATGTTTAGTGAAAGTGTGCGGTGTTGAACATGTAGCTGCTTTGCAGATATCATCTAATGGGATGTTCCCTAGAAAAGCCATAGAAGCCCCTATCTTGCGTGTAGAGTGGGCTTTAGGGGGAACAGATAGCGTGCGTTTTGCCTTGTGGTAGCAAATCTGTATGCATTTTACAATCCACCTAGCTATCCCTGATTTAGAGATGGGTTTGCCTTTATGTGGTGGAGAGAAAGAAACAAACAGTTGTTTTGTCTTTCTGAAAGGTTGTGTTCTCTGGATATAGTAAAGTAAGGCCCTTTTAACATCCAGTGTGTGTAGAGCCCTTTCTGCAACAGTTTGAGGTTACGAGAAAAAAACGTTAACTCTACCGATTGGTTTAGATGAAAGGGGGAAATGACTTTGGGTAGGAATTTTGGGTTAGTACGGAGGACAACCTTGTTAGGGTGCATTTGGAGAAAAGGTTCTTGTATAGTAAGTGCTTGTATCTCACTGACCCTTCTAAGGGAAGTGATGGCTACAAGGAAAGCTGTTTTCCATGTGAGACATTGCAGTTCACATTTATGCAAAGGTTCGAAAGGCGGTCCCATTAGCCTTGTGAGAACTATATTTAAGTTCCACACAGGTGAGGGTGGTACTCTGGGGGGAATTATTCGTTTGAGGCCTTCCATGAAGGCTTTAATGGCAGGCACTTTGAAAAGTGATAGGTGCGGTCTGTTTTGTAGGTAAGCGGCAATTGCTGCGAGGTGTAGCCGAATGGATGTATATGCTAGGTTACACCTTTGTAGATGGAGTAAGTAGCATATGATGTGCTGTATAGATACGTCTAGAGGGTTGATTGTGTTGTTATGGCAATAAACAACAAATCTTTTCCACTTTGCAGCGTAGCACGCTCTAGTGGTAGGGCGTCTAGCTTCTCTGATGACGTTCATACAGTCAGGGGGAAGGTTAAGGTATCCGAATTCTAGGATCTCAGGAGCCAGATCGCAAGGTTGAGCTGAGCTGGGACCGGGTGTCTGATCTCTCCATGGTTCTGGGTTAGGAGGCATGGTGAGAGGTGTAACTTTTGGTGTGGCACTACCGAGAGTTCCAGCAGCGTGGTGTACCACGGTTGTCTGGCCCATGTTGGAGCTACTAGAATCAGTGTGAGGGAGTGCTGTTGTAGCTTTCGCACCACTAATGGAATTAGTGGGAGAGGTGGAAAGGCGTACGCAAATTTGTCTGACCAGTTCATCCATATCGCATAACCTTTGGACAATGGGTGTGGGTATCTGGCGGCGAAGCTTGGGCATTTTTTGTTTTTGTGGGAGGCGAAGAGGTCTATGTGTGGATGCCCCCACGTCTGAAAGAACGGGTGAAGAACCTGCGGGTGAAGTTCTCACTCGTGGACCTGCTGCGTCTGTCTGCTGAGCAGATCTGCCATGGTGTTTTGGACTCCTGGGACATGTTGGGCTAGGAGAAAGATTTTGTGTGGAATTGCCCATCTCCATATGCTCTCTGCTAGTTGAGAGAGCTGTGGAGAGTGTGCCGCCTTGTTTTTGAATGTAGTACATGGCCGTCATGTTGTCTGTGCGAATAAGGACGACCTTGCCTAAAACCTGTGTCTGAAAGGATTTTAGGGCTAGAAAGATTGCCAGTAACTCCAGATGGTTGATGTGGAGTAACTTTTGTTGCGGCGTCCATGTGCCCTGCACTGTGAGGTGTAGTAGATGAGCTCCCCAGCCGGAGAGCGATGCGTCCGTTGTTAGGATTATTTGTGGAACCGAGTCCAGGAATGGTCGACCTCTGGAAAGATTTGTGGTGTTCCACCACTGCAGAGAGCGATGGGTGCGACCGTCTACCAACACCAGATCTGTCAGTTGCCCCTGGACCTGGTTCCATTGGCGCGCTAAGCACTCTTGGAGTGGACGCATCTGGAGTCTTGCATGAGGCACTATGAAAATGCAAGAGGCCATCATCCCTATTAGTTGCATAAACAATTTTGCTGGGAGAGAGTGTTGAAGTATGAATCTTTGACGCAAAGCCTGAATGCTTGCAATCCTGGCAGGATTGGGTTAGGCTATGGCTTTTGAGGTGTCTATGGTGGCACCGAGGTATTGCTTTGTGTGGGATGGTATTAGCTGGGACTTTTGGTGGTTCACTGTGAAGCCTAGCTGGTGAAGTAGTTGGATTGTAGTGGCGGTGTGATGTACACATTGGTTGTAGGACGCGGCTTTTATTAGCCAGTCGTCCAAATATGGGAAGATGTGAATGTGCTGTCTTCTGAGGTGTGCCGCCACTACCGCTAGGAACTTGGTAAATACCCTTGGTGCTGTTGTGACCCCGAATGGGAGCACCTTGAACTGGTAGTGTTGCCCGTCCACTACAAATCTGAGGTTCTTTCTGTGAGCATGGTGTACCGGAATGTGCAAGTATGCGTCTTTCAAGTCCAGTGTGGTGAGAAAGTCGTTCTGGGAGAGGAGCGGAAGTACCTGCTGAAGTGTTACCATGTGAAAATGGTCCGAATGTATGTATGTGTTTAGAGGCCGGAGATCTAAGATAGGTCGTAGAGTCTTGTCTCTTTTTGGTATCATAAAATATAGGGAGTAGACTCCTAAATTTTGTTGACTGGCGGGGACTTGTTCTATCGCCTGTTTTTGTAGGAGGGAGATTACCTCCTGTTTTAGTAACGTGGAATGTTCTTGTGACATTTGGCGTTGCCTGGGTGGAATGTTTGGGGGGGTAGATGTCAATTCTAGGCAGTACCCTGAACGAATAATTTGGGTCACCCATCTGTCTGAGGTGATGGTCTCCCAGACGTGAAGGAAATTTTGTAGCCTGCCCCCGACTGGAGTGAGATGGTCTGGAGGGAGCAGGGGGAAGTCATTGGGTAGGCGGTGTGGCAGAGCGGGCGGTATTTGTTTTGCCTCTGCATTTATTGTTATTGCCTCTATATCCGCCTCTTTGATAACCCCTTGTGAAGGTGGATTGAGCAGGGGATTTGTAGGACGTGGACGCGCTATCTGAGGAGTAGCCTCTGGCCGTGCCCCAAAAGGAAGAGCGGCGAAAGGAGCGCCTAGGAGGGTGTGACTGCAAGGCTCCCATAGATTTTGCCGTATCTGTGTCCTTCTTCATCTTCTCAAGGGCCTCATCTACCTTTGGACTGAATTGATGTTCTTGATCAAATGGATGATTTAATATGGAGGCCTGTACCTCAGGTTTAAACACTGAAACTCTCAGCCAAGCATGGTGACGGAGGACGACGCTAGTGTTAATGGCCCTGGAGGCTGTGTCTGCTGCGTCTAAGGCACAGCGTATAGAGGTGTTAGTTATGGTCTTACCCTCTTGAATTAATTCATTGGCCCTATTTTTGTATCTTTCTGGGAGATGGTGCATGATGGTTTCTAGTTCATTATAATGCGCTATGTCGTATCTGGCCAATAGCGCTTGAGTGTTAGCGATACGCCATATATTGGCTGCATGTGACGCAGTGCGCTTTCCTGACGCGTCCAGTAGCTTTGACTCTTTGTCAGGTGGTGGTGCTTCGCCTGACGCCTGGGAGTTTGACCTTTTCCGTGCAGTGGAGACCACTAGGAAATCCATTGGCGCTGGCCCTTTGATATAGGCAGGATATGTGGGGGCAGCTTTATACTTTTTTTCTATGCTTGGGTTAATGACCCTAGCCCTGACTGGGTCTTTAAAAACCTCTGGCGCATGTTTTATTACCCCCTTGAGCGTAGGTAGTATGGAAGTAGACCTATGTGCGGTATCAAAGGTGTCGAGGAGGAAATCTTCCTCTACCGGGTCAGTGTGTAGCTCTACCCCGTGATAATGTGCCGCCCTCTGAAGTAGTTGGTGAAAACCTAATGAGTCCTCTGGTGGAGATGGCCTGGATGGATAGAGGTCATCTTGTGGGACATCTGGAATGTCTGGATTATTATAATTGTCCCATGGGTCTGGGGATCCTGTAGGGGTGGGGTCTTGTGGCACATCCCCTGGATCGTAGTATGGGTCCCCCTGATCCTCATGGTCTGGAGACGGGGTCGGAGAACGATGAGGCAGGGGTGGAGGAGGCGGAGGGGGCGGAGGTGGAGAGGGTGGAGGAGGTGGGGAAGGCACTCTGAAAGGAGAGGTAGCACAGTCTTTCCTCTTTGGAGGTGGAGGCGGAGCCGGTTTGTCCAAATTTCTCTTTTTAGAAGAAAGTGCCAAATGTCCAGTTTTTGGATCCTTGGTAAGTGACTTTTGCAAGGGATGCGGTGTAAACATCCTGAGACAATGTTTGTTCCGTCGGCGCCAAAGGTTTCGGGGCCGATGACTTTTTAGGCTTGTCCATGCCGTGCTTTTTTGGAACCTCCGGTTTTTTGGTCGGCACCGAGGTAGGCTTTGGCACGGGAGTGTCGGTGCCGAGGGCCTTATGGTGTTTGGTCGGTACCGAAAGGCTGGGTTTCGACACCGAGGGCTTTGGTGCGGAGCTCGGTGTCGAGGTGGAGGCCGGTCTCTTTTTCGGTGCCGAAGTGTGTTTATTGGCACCGCTGGCAGGCTGGCTCGAGCCTGAGCCGCCGGAAGGCTTATTAGGTTTCTTCACCGGGCCCGAAGGTGGGGTGTTCGAAGCAGTGTCTTTGGTCTTGCCTAGGCCCAGAGGCGAAGGCGTGATCGAAGCCTTTTTAGGTGTCGGCGCGGTGTGGGAGGGGGTATAGTACTCATGACCCTCTGCGCCGGGATGATGTCCTCCACATCCGAGTCGTCGGCTTCGGAAGCACTGACGAGGTCCTCTTCGGTGTGCTGCTGTCCCGGAGCTTCGACGTCGACCCCGAAGATGTCGACTGGAACGGAGGTCAAGGAGTGCGCCATGTTTCGTCTGGCCCTTCGATCTCGAATAGTCTTTTTCGATCTGAAAGACTTGCAGGCTGGACAGTCTCGAGCCTCGTGTTCAGGGGAGAGGCAGAGGTTGCACACCTCATGAAGATCGGTGTGGGGGAATTTGGACCCACATCGAGGGCACTTCTTGAATGGAGTTCTTTCCATCAGCCGGAACCGGAGCTTGGATAGGCCCGAAGGCCGCCGTCGATGGCTGGAATCGAAGATGTGTCGAATAGAAGGTGATTGAGGAGATCAGGATCTGAACAATACCGCGATGAGCGAGGATTCCGCTTCGATCGTCGAACTGGAAATGTTCGGAACCGGAGCGCAAAGTATTACATCTGAGCCCGATGGCGGAAAAAAACTATCTGGGGATGGAGCCGAAGCCCATGCGCAATACGAACCAAGGGAGGAGTCACCGACCTCGTGACTTCCAAAGACTTGATGGAGAGTGCCCAGGTGATTCTGTTGAAGAAAAGGGTAGGGTACCCGTGAAATAATAAGCCCACAAGTGCCAGTGAAGGGTCCCTTCCTTTCCTCCTAAAATGCAACAAAACAGACCACACAGTTAAAAACATAATATTAACAATGCAGCTATAGAATATGATCACAAAATTTCATATACAGTTAAACCAGAATCACCACAGTTTAGAAATTCAGAATTCCTCAGTCCTCGTGTAAATGGCTCGCTAGTTCTTCATCGAGATTATGCCCACCTGGGAATCTAGTTTCCAGTTCTATGATCCATTTGGATTCCTTTTTCCTTAGGGCTACCTCTCTATTTCCGCCCCTTTTTACCTATGTTGACCTGTTCAATGGCAAAAAATCTCAAAAGGGAGTTATTTGATTGGTGTTTGTCTCGAAAATGGCGGGCAATGGGATAATGTAAATCTTTATTGGTGATAGCTCGTAGATGTTCCTGAACTCTTTTCTTGACCATGCACGTCGTGCTGCCGACATACCTCAATTTACACGGGCATTCCAAAACATATATCGTAAAACTGGTGCTACATGTCAGGAATTGCCAAATCTTTCTGTTATGTTGCATACCTGGGATCTCAAAGTCCTGCACCATATGGCTTGATTTGCAAGCCCTGCAGTGTCAACAGGGATAGAAGCCTTTAAGATTATGGATGCTTCTATTCGGGATTTCAGAGATATCACCTTTAACCAGGATGTCCTTCAGACTGTTACCTCTCCGATAAGTAACCAGGGGTCTATCTCCTATACTGGAACCTATCGCATTGTCGGTTTTTAAGATTTTCCAGTTATCGGCCAGTATTTTCTTAATTTTCTCAGATGGCAGCACGACGTGCATGGTCAAGAAAAGAGTTCAGGAACATCTACGAGCCATCACCAATAAAGATTTACATTATCCCATTGCCCGCCATTTTCAAGACAAACACCAATCAAATAACTCCCTTTTGAGATTTTTTGCCATTGAACAGGTCAACATAGGTTAAAGGGGCGGAAATAGAGAGGTAGCCCTAAGGAAAAAGGAATCCAAATGGATCATAGAACTGGAAACTAGATTCCCAGGTGGGCATAATCTCGATGAAGAACTAGCGAGCCATTTACATGAGGACTGAGGAATTCTGAATTTCTAAACTGTGTTGATTCTGGTTTAACTGTATATGAAATTTTGTGATCATATTCTATAGCTGCATTGTTAATATTATGTTTTTAACTGTGTGCTCTGTTTTGTTGCATTTTAGGAGGAAAGGAAGGGACCCTTCACTGGCACTTGTGGGCTTATTATTTCACGGGTACCCTACTCTTTTCTTCAACAGAATCACCTGGGCACTCTCCATCAAGTAAAGTGACGTGAAAACTTTTTACCTTTTCAATTATAACTTTATTTACTTTAATTTTGGTCCATGTTTCACTGTGCAGGACTGTATTCTGTGTGTGACTACCTGAGGTTTTGTTTATAAGAATCATGTGAGATCTTGCTCAGAGCCACTAGGGCGCCTTTATTGATACGGGTCCATCTCTTGTGTATAACCAATTGAGCATTTTCAGGGCACTTGCTTGTTAAACCTTGTTCGAACTTTATTGTTGTCTGAAAAAACTAACACTTGTTGAGCTCAATTACAGTATTTATTTATAATACTATCCTATATTCTGAGATGGTATATATGAATTCGCACTTGCAGATCCTAGGCACAATTGATTGAAGTTGAGAATCATGCAACTTATCAGTTATACGTTTTCAATGTACGAAATTGTCGACTTTTTAATTTTTCAATTCTACTTCAGTTTGTGTATTAATCATTAACGGGACATTATGTGATAATGATTTATCAAGTATGTTTTCATTTGTGTCAATTTGTAGATATTAATTTGTGAGTCTACATCTATTAAGACATACAATACTTACTTTGGTTACACTTACAAGATGGTTGCCAAAAAAACGGGGCAGTAGTGAGATCTCCGATTGTAGTACCTTTTCTATGTTTCTTGTTGTCATATACACGTCATCAAGCACTGTGAAAATCGTGTGATCAAGACACTCTTGGTGTCGAAACGCGTAGCGGTTCACTTGAATAAACCTCTGTGGTTGCAATGGATTCCTGAGTGTGCGTCGTTACTTGAGGAAACTTTGAATATTTTTACCGGCTTGGGTTTCTGCCGGCTGACGCACCACCTGGCGACGGGACCGATCCCAGAAGGACCCGGATTTTGTTTGATTGATAGATATATATATATATATATTACCTACTGGCAGTCGCCAGTAGGTAGTTATAGTTAGGACCCTGTTTCCATTGGAAAACCGCAACATTCTATTTTGAATAACTTTGGCGCCGGTCGACGAATCCTCGCGAAATTTTCAAAATAGGTGGGGCGCTGCGCTCCGCTCCTACCCTGAAAGTCTCGGGGGGATTCGTCAAGCGGGGGCTGAGATAAAAGGGGGGTCCCAAAACGCGTTTTTCCCATGCATTTTTCCATAGGACCTTTAGACACAGCTACAGCCCGAACGGCTGAACAGAGTTCCTTGAAATTTGGCAGAGAGGTAGTCTACAGGTCAAGGAAGTGCCTTTTGTAGGTTTGGTGTAAATCTGTTCAGTAGATTATGAGAAAATAGCCTTTAAATCAATATATATATCTGAGCCAGCTTACGGTGCGCTTACGGTGCGCTTACCGTACGCGTACGGTGACGTGCGCGAGCGCGATTCTGATTGGCTGTTCGATCTAAGTAAACATTCGAATCGGTCGAAACCAGGAAGCGGCGGCCGCCATTTTCTCTCTCGCACTCTGAGGGGGGCAGCATAAACAAAGTCAAAAAACATCTAAAGGGGTAGTATATTTAGTTCTTAACCACCCAGCATCGATATAGGTGTCCCCCAACAACCCCCAAGGCCAAAAAAACTATTTTAATTTTTTTCGAAAAATCGCCGATTACGCTTACCGTACGCGTACGGTTAAAATTATTTAAAAAAAAAAAATTATCCACACTTTCCCCACCCCGTGTGCAAATGGTGCCTGAAGGGCACCATTTGCGCATGGCATATGTAAATCATGGAAACTAAAAATGAATACCTTTCACAACGAAGCACATAATATGTCCGCCAAGTGCGCACGGTGCGCAAAGCGCATCGTGCGTACATGGCCCATCCCGCGTAACGTGGGCACGCGGTGCGCGCAGCGCACCGCGTGACCACCGTGCGTGCACGGCACTAACTGCGTAAAGTGGGCGCGCGAAGCGCACCGCGTGCTCACTGTGCGTACACGGTGCGCGAAGCGCACCGTGCGCGCACGGAACGAACTGCGTTAACTGGGCGCGCACGCCACGAATGGCGTAAAGTAACTTCGCATTTAAAAAACCGTACAAATTCACTGAAAAAAACATAGGTTTCACACACGTTATAGTTAGGAATTAGCATTTAAAAAACCTTGCAAATTCACTGAAAAAACCATAGGTTTCACACAAGTTATAGTTAGCTGTACATTTCACTCGTAAAAAACCAATGAAATTCCCCCGTTATAGTTAGTGCAGGCAACTATAACTCACGCGACCGCAATCCTCTGCTGATGACATATGTGTCTTTATGAAAAAAAAATATTTGTAATATATGTATAGCTAAAATTTAATGGAAGAAGACATGGGCAAATAAGTGTCTAAATACAGTATTAGCATCAGCAGAGGATTGCGGTCGCGTGAGTTATAGTTGCCTGCACTAACTATAACGGGGGAATTTCATTGGTTTTTTACGAGTGAAATGTACAGCTAACTATAACTTGTGTGAAACCTATGGTTTTTTCAGTGAATATATATCTATATCTATATATCTATATATCTATATCTCTATCTCTAAATATATATATATATATATATATATATATATATATCCTACTGGCAGTCGCCAGTAGGTAGTTATAGTTAGGACCTATTTTCCATAGGAAATCCGCAACATTCTATTTGGAATAACGTTGGCGCCGATTGACGAATCTTCGCAAACTTTTCCAAACTTTTGGCCAGCTCCGGTCTGCTCCTATCCTGAAAATTTCACGGTGATTCGTCAAGCGGGAGCCGAGGAAAAAGGGGGGTCCCAAAACGCGTTTTCCCCATGCATTTTCCCATAGGACCTGTTGACGCAGCTACAGCCCGAACTGCTGAACGGAATTACACCAAATTTGACAAATAGGTAGTCGTTCAGACTCGTGCCTTTTGCTTAAATGGTGTAAATCCGTTCAGTAGTTCCTGAGAAAATTAGAGTTAAAAAGATAGATATATCTGGGTGGAGCCTAACCACACATATCATCGTGAGATCTGATTGGCTGTCAGTACTTCATCCAAGAAGTGTTGGCAGCCATCTTGGGACCAATATACATGATAGCACCTCATTAAAAACCATTGCAGTTAATAGAAGGTTTTAAGACTATAGTTACATTATAAAACATTTGTTGATGGTACCATACTCATTTTAGGAATTGTGGTGTGTTCTAAGGTGATTTTACCATGTGAAAAAGCCTTCTGCTGTGATATCATGAATCATGTTTGAGAGAAAACTATGTTCTCATGCTTTTCCCACAGAGGTTTGGAAGGTGATCTATAAGCTAAACTGAGAGCATATTTTCTGTAAATTCACATTATCTTTCTCAGTCATGTGAGAATGAAGTCTGACATTCTCAGTAAAACATGTACATCCAACAAGGGCAGAGACTGTCAGTTGAATCCTTCGTGTTCTACTGCAGCTTCCCAGAGTATTCTAAAGAACAACTAGAGCGCTAACAGTCCTACTTATGACAAACGTATTGCACACCTGAAGCCATCTTGATTGGAATACAGTGGTAACTCTTAAAACATTTAATTTAAAAAGGATCAAAATGAGGGGGTTAATTTTGCCATAGAAAGTATGATTAGTGCTGCAGAAAGAAAAATTAGAGTACATTTTGAGTGACTTCTCAAATCCTCTTCTATTTCATTAAAAAATTCTGACATGCAGACTGAAACAGGCACTTTTAATACCAGCAGCAGACTTCCCTGGTGAGCAGTAGCTTTACTACAGTGATCTAATAAGCAACTAGTGTGCTAACATTCTGAATTTATGGCAAATGTGTGACACATCTGAATGCCTTCTTGATGGAATCAAAGTAAAAAACTGAAAGTATTTCCTACTGAGGAGACTGTAGTAAATGAGGAAATTAAGAAACTTCATAACAAATAAGTCTCCCAAAATGGCCACCAGAGACAAAAAGAGCCCAAATGTAGCACAAATATCACCCAGATGTAGTTCAAGTATAGCCCAATGACAGAATGCCCCAGAGTGTTCTAACGAACAACTTGAGTGGTAACAGTCTTACTTATGACAAAAGTATGGCACACCTGAAGCCATCTTGATTGGAATAAACTGGTAACACTTAAAACATTTAATTTAAAAAGGAACACAATGAGGGGGTTCATTTTGCCACAGAAATAATGATTAGTGCTGAAGAAAGAAAAATTAGGGCACATTTTGAGTGACTTCTCAAATCCTCTTCTATTTCATTAAGAAATTCTAATATGCAGACAAACATGCACTTTTAACACCAGCAGCAGACTTCCGTGGTGAGTAGTAGCTTTACTACAGTGATCTAATGAGCAACTAGATTGTTAACATTCAGAATTTATGGCATATGTGTGACATATCTGAATACCTTCTTGATGGAATCAAAGTAAAAAACTGAAAGCATTTCCTACTGAGGAGACTGCAGTAAATGAGGAAATTAGGAAACTTCATAACAAATAAATCTCCCAAGATGGCCACCAGAGACAAAAGAGCACAAATGCAGCACAAATATCGCCCACATGTAGCACAATTTTTTGTGTATTTGCAGTTTTATATAGTGCAGACTTGTCAGGCATTGGAGTGCTTTACATGAGCATTGGTTACATCACACAAGATCAAATTCATTTTGGTTGTAGACATGGGGAGATTAAGTGATTTGACCAGAATCACAGAATGTTGAGCTGAAGCAGAAACTCCAACCTGATTCCCCAGTTGCAAAGTCTGCAGCTCTGGAAGTAACACCACATCCTCTCCCCTACGTGCAACATTTCATCAAGTGGTCCACTGGATAAAAAAACATAAAGATTACAAATAATTTAAAAGTTCTTTGTCGCTATTTGAAAACTCGGAAAACATGTCCTCATTTTAGTTTTATAGAGCACTAACCATAATTTTGATGCAAATAAGACCCTCTCATATATGTAATTTCTAAAGGAAATGCTCTAGGTATTACAGTTATGATTACATCAAGATGACGTCAGGCGTTCCACAATTTTGTAATAAATATAGAATGTTAGCAATCTAGTTGTTCATTGGGATACTGTTGAGAGGTAGAGACCAGGGGCACGGACTCTGAAAATTGAAGGCAGGTAGGAGAGTGCAGAGGCAACAATTTGACTACACTGGGCAGGCAGGAAGGGCAGTGGCAGTACAACAGACTATGGAGGGCAGTGGAAAGGGGGGCAGGGGCAACAAACCAACAATACAGGACTGGCAAGAGAGACTATGGCAATATAATAGGCCATTGTGGGCAGAAGGAAGAGGCAGTGGTAGTACAACCATACATGCCAACAGACCCGTTTCAGCCAGGAAACTAGCAATGTTTTTAAGCTCAAATGGGCTTTATTTGATCCGTCTCCTGTCTACAATCTCCTCTTTTTCAATGCAACTCAAAGGGGGAAATCAATGCCCCAGTTCTTTTTCAAAATCTCCCTCTTACCACATTCAAAATGTTGCAAGTATGGTAACATTGGATCATGGTAGGCAGGAGGAATTGGGGTAGGGACATGGACTCTGATAACAGAGGACAGGAGGGACATGGAGAGGTGCACCAATCTGACCCTACAGGGCAGGCATCAGGGTTTGCAGCAGCACAATACACCACACAGCGCATGTGGGACGGGAGTGCAGCACAACAATCCATAGAAAGCAAAAGGGTGGGGACAGGACCATGCACATGGACAACAGAGAACAAAGGGGAAAGAGGCAATGGTAGCTAGCTGACCATAATGGACAGACACGAGAGAAAGCTGCAGCATAACAAACCATAAAGGGCAGGAGGGACGGATCAGGGGCATTACAATGGAACAGACAAGCCAGGAGTGAGGGAATAGGGGTCTGCACATGGAAACAGAGGGCTGGGGGAAGGGGGCAGGGCAGTAGCAGCATGATGACCATGGAGGTCAGGCACGATGGGCACTAGAAACAAGACACACCATGGAGAGCAATAGTGCGACTATGATGGCATACACACAGACCATGGAGGGAAGGTAGGAGGGGGTCAGGGGCAGCTAGCTGACCACACAGGGAAGGTGGGAGGGGCCATGGCAGCACAGAAGACCTTGCATGGCAAGCGGGAGGGTTAGTGGCAGCACAATGGCTATGATGGGCAAGAAGGAGGGTGCAGGGGCATGCACAAAGGACCATTGAGGATAGAAGGGAGGGTCAGGACCTGGGCACAGACAAGAGAGTTCAGGGGAAGGGGCCTCACAACAGACTGCGCGGGGCAGGCAGGAGGAGCAGTTGCAGCACAACAGACCAGGGAGAGCAGAGGGGTGTGGCAGTAAAATGGACCATGGAGGACAGGAGGAAGGGGATAGGGGCATAGCATGTGGACAGGCAGGGTGGAGGTGGCAGGGACAGGTTACAGTCATCTGACAATGCTAGGCAGAAGGGAGGGGAGTGGCAGCTCAACAGAACACTCAGAGTAGATAGGAGTGGCAAGTCCATGGAACATGGTGGGCAAAAAGGATGGAGCAGGGGCATGCACAAAGACATTGGAGAGCAGGGGGAAGGAGAATAGGGGCAGCAAGCTAAGCACAGAGGCTAAGCAGGAGGTCAATGATGGGCCATAGAATTGGGCAATGGAGGGCAGGAGGAGTGGACTGGTACATCATGCTAAATGGAGGGCAGTTGCAGTACATCAGATCATGCATGGCAGGAGGGAGGAGGCTAGTCCATGGATTCAGACAACAGAGGATAGGGAGGAGGTGGACGGGGCAGCAAGCTAACTGTTCAGAGAAGGTGGGTATTAGGAACTTTATTGTTTTTAAAATGTGTATCTGTGCGAACTACTTAAAATATGAACAAGTATGCAGCATAATCTCACTTTTATTCAGGAAGAAGAGGACGTTTGTGACTGGGACTTCGGGCTTACTTGGCAGAAACACCCCCTGACCCTCTACCCCCCCATCGCAAAATGTAATGCCTGTGAAAAGGGTAGGTGGACGCAGTGTTATATAGAACATAGTCCTGAGAGCACGATTGAAAATGAAAACTAGATATAGTATATGGTATAAACTATGCACCAAAAAGTGTGATATAAGATGAACCGGGGCGTGAAATATAATATGCAATACATCGTGCGCACTGATAGATTCATTGGAGAGCGCGAGATAGCACAGGCACTAGCGCGTGCTATGCGATATGTGCCTTGGAGTGTAATATGCACAGGGCAGTGTTGTGTAACCTAACTAGTCTCTAAAGATGAAATATAAAATATGTGCTGGGGAGAGTAACATTGTATATGCACTGTGACAAAGATATGGATCCCAGATTGTAATATGTATGGCATAGCGCTGTGCGTTATAACATAGGCATCGAGGAAGGCACGTTAGATGGGGCAATATAACCCGTGCGAAGGCTAGTGTGGCATTACATATTCACGGGGTGGTGTTACAGTGCACATGTGCTAGAGAGTGTCATAGCATACGCACTAGCTGGTGGAATACAACACAGAGGTGTGAGGCACTCAGCGGGCACTGGTGGGTGTAACACAGCATTGGGCTCAGCCAGGAGCACGCTGTGACTCTCAAGTGAGGTTCGTCTCCTTTCCAGAGAGTAAAATAAAAAGTATTACACATCCGGCGGTGGATGTGTGTTTTATTAACCGTGAGGGGGGTTTCTTGCATAGTTTGGTCGAATTTTTGTCGAATCCCCTTTGAATGGCTTGGTGTGCGTGTGTATTAAATGTGCCCTTCAATAGCTACCCATGTTTGTATAAATAAACAACAAGGGTGTCTACTTGGAGAGAACCCACCGGCGGGGGCGCCGGGATTAGGCACGGTAGGGCGTCAGACACGTCAGAGCTTCACTAGGGGTGTAAATACATTCCACATGGATTCATTGTATGCATAGTCGCCTTTTAATGAATATCACGCAAATCGTCATGGTGATAGGAACATACGGTTTGTCCAGCATGTCCTAGGTGTTTCTATAAATATATATCTTTTTTAAATAATAAAAAACAAAGGCCGGCCCCGGGGGATGGAGTCCCTGGGGCCATAAGTGGCCTGAGGAGGGGGGCAACGCAGCCCCCCTCCTAAAGAATTAAAAAAAAAAAAAAGCCCATGACCCGGGGGTTGGGGGGCCCCCTTCCAAAGAAATTTTTTTCAACAACAAAAAATTAGGGTGCAGGCCCTGGGGGATGGGGTCCCCAGGGCCAATAAATTAGAAAAAGAAGGGGGGCCAATAAAATAAATAAAAGACCGGCATTGCGCCGGAGGCCACGTCCACTCCTTGCAGCACTCTGCAAACGCGCCCCCTGGCCAGTTGTAAGTTGGGGAATTAATTCCCCTTCAATACTGAGGGTCCCTGAGGGCCAACTAGCCCAACAGGTATCTCCAGTATGCGCCAGTGAGCTGCATTGCAGACAGGTGTTCTGAGGCTATGCCCCTTTTTACACCTCTATGCAACGCAGCTCTGTGGCGCTTACTGGAGGTACCTAGTGGGCTAGTTTGACCCTAGGCACCCTTAGGATTCAAGGGGACTTAATCTCTCAACTTAAAACGGCCACAGGGCGTGTTTACACAGTGGGGAAGGGAGGGGACGGGGCCTGAGGTGACGTGAGCAAACACGTCCTATGGCGCGTTTTAAGTTGGGGAAATAATTCCCCTTCAATCCCGAGTGCCCCTGGGGGCTAACTAGCCCACCAGGTGCTTCCAGTAAGCGCCACTGAGCTGCGTTGCAGAGTGGTGGTGCAGGCCGTGCCCCTTTTTACAGCTCTCTGCAATGGCGCTTATTGGACGTACCTAGTGGGCTATTTTGCCCCTAGGGACCCTCAGGATTCAAGGGGACTTAATCTCTCAACTTAAAACGGCCACAGGGCGTGTTTACACAGTGGGGAAGGGAGGGGACGGGGCCTGAGGTGACGTGAGCAAACACGTCCTATGGCGCGTTTTAAGTTGGGGAAATAATTCCCCTTCAATCCCGAGTGCCCCTGGGGGCTAACTAGCCCACCAGGTGCTTCCAGTAAGCGCCACTGAGCTGCGTTGCAGAGAGGTGGTCCAGGCCGTGCCACTTTTTACACCTCTCTGCAACGCAGCTCTGTGGCGCTTACTGGAGGTACCTAGTGGGCTAGTTGGACCCTAGGGACCCTCAGGATTCAAATGAACTTAATCTCCCAACTAAAAACGCCCACAGGGCGTGTTTACACATGGGGAAGGGAGGGGACAGGGCCTGAGTTAACGTGTGCAAACACGCCCTGTGGCGCGTTTTAAGAGGTAGTTTTAATCCCCTGCCCTATTATATACTAGGGGCTTACAGAGGAGGTCATGCTAATCACAGGGGGACCCCAACGCATAGTGTTCCCTAGTGTATGTAGGTGTTTTCACTGTATTCCGAGTGTCTTTTAACATAGCACTGGCTCTAGGATTGGTTAGTCAGACTCAGTTACCACCAGTATCCGTCTGAAAATGTTGAGGATGATTTTGCAACAAGGCTTCTTTCTGCTCTTCTGTTTGTTCTTTCTGCACGTTATCCTTCTTCCTGCACTTTTCTTCGTCTTTGAGGACTTCTGGTGCTTCTTTCTGCATTTCTTTTTTTTCTTTCTGTGCGTTTTTTCTTCTTTCTTCACATGTCCTATCTCTGTAGGCATAGTTAGAAATTAGCATTTAAAAAACCTTTGAAATTCACTGAAAAAACCATAGGTTTCAGGGGCGTTATAGTTAGCTGGACTTTTCACTCGTACAAAACCATTGAAATTCCCCCGCTATAGTTAGTTTAGCTAACTATAACTCGCGCGCCCGCAATGCACTGCTGATGACGTCACATATTATATCACTCATGACATGGTCAGTGACATCACTCATGACATAGATATAGATATAGATATATATATTATCTACTGGCGGTCGCCAGTAGATAGTTATAGTTACAACCTAGTTTCCATAGGAAATCTCAAAATTCTATTTTGAATAACTTTGGCGCCGGTTGACGAATCCTCGCGAAATTTTCAAAACAAATGGGGCGCTCCGTTCAGCTCCTACCCTGAAAGTCTCGGGGTGATTAGTCAAGCGGGGCCCGAGAAAAAGGGGGGGTCCCAAAACGCGTTTTCCCCATGCATTTTTCCATAGGACCTTTAGTCGCAGCTACAGCCCGAACGGCTGAACAGAATTACGTGAAATTTGGCAGAGAGGTAGCCATAAGGTCAAGGAAGTGCCTTTTGCAGGTCTGGAGTAAATCTGTTCAGTATTTCCTGAGAAAATAGCATTTAATAGCATATCAATATCTATACAAGCGCACCGTGCGCGCACGGTGCGCGCACCCTGCCGTGCGCGAGCGCAATTCTGATTGGTTGTTAGATGTCGGTAAACATTCGAATCGGTCGAAACCAGGAAGTGTCGGCCGCCATTTTGTCTCTCGCAGTCTGAGGAGGTGAAAAAAAAAGGTGGAGAACGTGAAAAGGGGGCAGAGTGGACAGTTCCTGACCCCCTAGCCTTGGTCAGGGGGTCACAGAAGGACCCCCAAGGGAGAAAAAATTATTATTATTTTTTTTTTAAATCACGAGGTGCGCGCACCGTGCGCGCGCGGCACGCACTGCGAACCGTGGGTGCTCGGTGCGCGAAGCCCACCGAGCGCCCACAGCGCGCGCACGGTGCGCGCACGGTGAAAAACAAAAAATTTATAAATACATAACTTAGCATTTAAAAAACCGTACAAATTCACTGAAAAAACCATAGGTTTCACACACGTTATAGTTACGAATTAGCATTTAAAAAACCTTGCAAATTCACTTAAAAAACCATAGGTTTCACACATGTTATAGTTAGCTGGACATTTCACTCGTAAAAAACCAATGAAATTCCCCCGTTATAGTTAGTGCAGGCAACTATAACTCACGCGACCGCAATCCTCTGGTGATGACGTCAGATATTACATCACTGATGACATATGTGTCTTTATGAAAAATAAATATTTGTAATATATGTATAGCTAAAGACTAATGGAAGAAGACATGGGTAAATAAGTGTCTAAATACAGGGATGTAATATCTGACGTCATCAGCAGAGGATTGCGGTCGCGTGAGTTATAGTTGTCTGCACTAACTATAACGGGGGAATTTCATTGGTTTTTTACGAGTGAAATGCCCAGCTAACTATAGCATGTGTGAAACCTATGGTTTTTTTAAGTGAATTTGCAAGGTTTTTTAAATGCTAATTCGTAACTATAACGTGTGTGAAACCTATGGTTTTTTCAGTGAATATATATATATATATATATATATATATATATATATATATATATATATATATATATATATATATATATATATCCACAAACAAGTTGTCCTTTTTGAATGAAGCCACACAGCCAGAGGTATAAATTCAGCGATTTTATTCTGGAGAAAGTAGCAGCCTGACAGCCAGAGCAGTGTCCTCACTCTTCGTTTACCCAACGCGTTTCGTGCTTCTTGAGCACTTGATCACGGGCTGGTTTCTTATAGCAATCACGCAGTCCATTACCAGCACCTGTATTCAGTGACGCTCGCCACAGTGGGCGTGGCAGCAGGAACTGCCTGATGGTCATAGTAGTGCTGGGCCAGTGTTGCTTCCGTGAGTGGCTCGTGATATGCCCAGTGAAGAAAATTTATACCTCTGGCTGTGTGGCTTCATTCAAAAAGGACAATATATATATATATATATATATATTTCACAAACACCCTCCGAGTACCGGAGCCTCCGACCCTTCAGGGTGACCTCTTCACAGTGGGCACGGAGTCGCCCACCAACCATAACATAACACACCAAATAGAGGTCCACTGCTGGAGAAAGGCATTTATTCATGGCACAACAGCGTACGCGCTTCCATTTCCTTACGCGTTTCAGCGATCTCTGCCGCCTTGATCACAGGTGGAAGCTGTTAATCATGCAAAGTGCAAAGTACGTGTTTTAAAGTCATTAGATCACATGACCAGACTGTTAGAACTTAATTTCCCATGATGCAGGTAAGTTATTTCGAAGTGCAATAAGGAAAGTCCTTTTCTGTTTACCTGCACAATGTTAGTATCAGTAGTATATTCGTTGCTGGTCTTGTGAATAGCAATTGAGACGTGCTCTGAAAAAATTCAAACGTGCTCTGAAAAAATGTTCTCCTCTCCAGCACGATCAGGCAAGGTGTCTCCCTTCCCAACACTCTCAGGATTCGCTGATAGCATGTCCCACACATCTCAGGCAGACGCATACCGAAAAACATGCTGCTCCTGTTACCATCACACACCACACCAGCTGGTCAGACTAGCACGATATGTGGCATAACACACAAAACCAACAATTAAGTGGCACGGCACACCAACCCACAGAACAATAACACACGCACCATCAAAGCACTCACAAACTCAATTACACAACATAGAACTCTCAAACGCATACAAAAAAAAGGGTGATATACGCCCTCACAGGCATCCCTCATGCAGAGCATCCAGTTACAGCAAACAATGGGTGACTCACTCCCTCACAGTCACCCCTCAAACAAGGCATCCAGTGTACCGTAAGCAATGGGTGACTTACTCACTCACAGTCATCCCTCAAACAGCAGAATCTTTGGCCGGACTTGGGCAGCTTGCATAGATACTGCTGTGGCCGTGAGTGCAGAGAGGGCCTGTGGAGGCGCGGTGAGGCATCCGAGGGTGGCGGCTGCCGGCCTCTCCTGGTCAGGTGGATGGACTGGCCGCCGCGTTCCACACGGCTGGAGCTCTTTCACCCGGCTGACCAAGACTGAGGACCCCGAGGCTGCAGCTGGTGCTTTTCCTGTCCCGCTTCCCGCTTGAGATACAGCCTCCCTTGAGCGAGGCTCCTGATTAGCGGGTTGCGGTTTGCGCTGGCGGGGGTGGAATCGGCCGTGTCCATCGAGCGGCGCGGGCTCCTGGGAGAGGGCCTCCTTCATCGATCCCTTACCTTTGAGTTGCCCCTGCTGAGCCCTGATAACTCGCCGTCGGCTCCCGGGGACGGGACCCATGTTACTGATCTCAGAGGCCCGGTTTGGGAGGGAACATATGTGTCAAACCAAAAAGGTGACTTAAACAAGGATGGCTGGTCTGGTAAACGCAAAAAGGATGAAAAGGGCAATAAATAACCTCAAATGGTGCCCACTGCAAGACCTTGCTGGGCCAAAGACAAAGGATACAATAAAACATCGAACAGTTTGGCTTGTAAGGGGTCCGTTTTACAGATGCCACACCAGCCACACTTGTCCCAGCGCTCGGTGTAAATGGACATTGTAGGTGGGGATGCCAGGACATCCACAACCTTATACAATAACTAGAACGCAGTCAACTGCTGCCACTCAATCTCCACGCATGGAAGAATAGATTGTGCAGGTTTGAGTGCAGGTTTGAGTTCAACACACTGCCCTGCTGCTGCAACAGAAGGTCCTTCAGAATGGCCAACCTAATCGTAGGACAGATGCTTAGACTCAGAAATTCTGGGTACCACACTCTCCTGGCCCAATCCAAAGCCATTAGGATGAGTTAGATCCAGCTGCTCCTGATCTTCTTCAGAAGTCGGGACAGGACCCCAGACCCCGTGCTCCTTTCTAGTCGGAATGCTTGTCCTAGACAGTGTTCTTGGGAACTCCAACATGCAGAACTTTTGACACTTAAGTTTATCGGTAGAGAACAGATCGAGCCACGGTTCTCCCCACTGCCAAAACATACTGTGAGCCACCGCAGTGTGTTAATGTTAATGTTAAAGCCACTTATAGCACGCTCAAATCACTCTGAGGGGTATCTCGGCGCAACCAGGCAGCCAAGCAGCATATCGCGACCAGCTCAGAAAAAAGCTGTCTTCAGTAGTTTTCTGAAGCACAAACCGAGCCAGATAGGAAAAGGAATTGCCACCTATGCAGGTCTTCTGGATACCTGGGATGCTTAACAGTGCTTTGTCACCAGATCTCAACAGTCTGGGCGGAAGGTACTGTTTAAGTTTGGAGGCTAAATAAACGGAGCCACGGACGATTAAGGCTTTGTGTGTAAGACAGCACAGTTTGAAGATGATTCTCTTCCGAACTGGGAGCCAGTGAAGAGTTGGAGAGAGGGGCGCCGAGGAGGTCATGGCCGGCAGATTACAAATAAGGTGAACCGCAGTATTCTGCACCACCTGCAGTTTAGATAGCAGCGTCTCATTAGCTGAGGCCAGCAACACATTGCAGTAGTCGAGGCGACTGATCACCAGCACCTGGACCACCGTTTTTCGAGCTGAGAATGGGAGGAAGGGGAGAGCTCTTCTCAGCAGGCCTATAATATGAAAGCAGGAGCCAAATGTAGACATCATCTGTTTGTTAATTAAGAGGGGTTGATCCGAACATACTCGCAGATTCTTAACCACCAACTTGGATGTGGGAGCAGTTCGAAGTTCAGCAGGCCACCTGTCGGCAGACCATATTTGTTGACCCTTGCCAAATACAATCTCTGCTTTTCCCACGTTAAGCTGAAGACTGTCATCCATGTGGCAACTGCCGTCAGACCACCTTGAAAATATTGTTTTATGTTAGCAAGGTATTTTTCGAAGCAGATCATTAACTGAGTGTTATCAGCATAAGAAATGATCTCAAACCCGAAAGCTCTTACAATCTTGGCAAGAGGGGCCACATATATGACAAAGAGCAGAGGGCTGAGACAAGAACCCTGGGGAACCCCTTTTTCTAATGGTACGATGCACGATTTAAAAGAGCCAAGGATGATGGTTTGAGTTCTGTTAGTCAGAAAATCACAGAGCCAGTTTAGGGCTGTCCCATGGATGCCAATCTCCTGTAGCCTATGTAATAGTTTAGGATGGGACACCGTGTCAAAGGCCGCTGACAAATCGAGTAATATTAGCATAGCTGGAATATTGGCATCTAACGAGCCTCGGATATAGTCGGTCACCGCAACCAGAGCAGTCTCAGTACTAAGCAACAGTCTGAAACCCGATTGTAAGTAGTCTAAGATGTTATTGGACTCAAGGAACTCTGAGTTGAGAATAGATCAGTCCTTCTAAGAGCTTACCCAATAAAGGGAGCAATGAGATTGGACGATAATTAGAGAGGTTCGATGGTGACAGATTAGGTTTCTTTAGGATTGGCCTAATCTGGGCCACCTTCCAGTAGGCCGGAATTCTCCCAGAATTGACCGAGAGATTAATATAGAATGTATGGCAGGGGCCAGCTGCTCTGGTGAGGGCGGCTGTCATATTAGGGGGACAGATATCCAGAGGCGAGCCGGGTTTAGCAGTGACAAGAACCTTCTGGATATCTTCCAAGGAGAATTTGTTGAACTTTTCCAAGCTAGGAGAACCCGTAACAGGAGAAACAACGGATCCAGTCCCTTCCAGGTGGCCGGGAAAATGCTGATAAATTGTGTTTATTTTCTCTTCGAAATGGCTGGCTGTCAAGAATTCCTGTCATGCGAGGGGAGGAAAACGGTAACCAGCGAAAACGGACTACATCTCCAAGGATGCTTAGCGGTTGAGAGGTTATGTAAACAGGAGAGCTGTTACATAACTCAAGGAAAACACGCCCTTATGTAAACAGGAGAGCTGTTACATAACTCAAGGAAAACACGCCCTTATGTAAACAGGAGAGCTGTTACATAACTCAAGGAAAACACGCCCTTATGTAAACAGGAGAGCTGTTACATAACTCAAGGAAAACACGCCCTATAAAGGGAGGAACCGGGAGGTACAACGCTGTCGGATATTGTGTTCACACCGACGTACCTGCTTAGTGAAGAGCAGTGTTCCGGAGTGGTGCTCCAGTAAGGCAAGAACGGAGGTAGGTCGAGTCGTTACTCCCTGGGCCGTGTCTTGCCCCATCGTCACCTGTGAAGGACCCGGAAGCTCTACCGGATAACCATTGAGCTTCGCTTTTTGACTCGGCTGAGTCAAAGCGCAGTGGCGCTTTTGCTGGTTGGAGTCGCAACTCCCAGCCCGACCAGAGATACAGGGACTGCCAGCTGTAACGCACACCAGGAGGTGTTTGCCGCGTTACAGACTCGGAAGTCCACAGGATCGATCGAGCGGCTGCTCTCGGTTCAGTCTTCTTTGCTTGTGATTGGGGTATCGGTGACGCATCACCAGGAGGTGACTCCGCGTCCCGGTGCAGTCTGAGGAAGAGGTTGAGCGGCTGCTCCCTTCAGGTAGAGACCCCGGCTGGGTGTTTCCCTGACTCCTCGATTCTCCCCAACACTCTTCGTGCCCCTCGCAGCCTACCGATTGGCATTGTCGGCCATTTCATTTCTGCCCTCTGTTGGCATACGCCGGGATCGGCGTATATGCAGAGGACGGTTAGGACCATCCGTGCTGTGGGCTGGTAACGTACTTAGCCTGGAGGATTCCAGTGACTATAACCTTTGTTTATTCCTTGTATTATTTTTGCCTTCATTAAAATAACTAAACCTTCACAAGTGGTTGCGTTCTCATTATCGTGTCTGTTAAACGATCCTGAGACGTTCAGGGCGTTACAAAATATCCGACCTTAATAACACTAACTGTCTCCCGGTCGATAACAGACATGGCAACACTTGATGATGTGCTGGCTGCTTTAGCGACCGTGCAAATTGAATTGGCTGCCTCCAGGCAAGAAACAGCCGATGTAAAAGCCAGACTGGATGCTATCCAATTGGACCCGCTCACGCCCAGCACCTCCCTCACGAACCAGACCCCTGCGGTAGTCGTGGAAATGCCGGTAGCCGTCCCCTTGGCAACACCAGAGAGGTACAGTGGGGATCCTAACACAGTGCAGGTATTCCTCACACAAGTGGCGCTACATTTATCGTGCAAACCAAGGGCGTTCCCCACGAGTCAGGCTCGTGTGGCTTTCCTTATATCCTATTTGGCTGGAAACGCGGCACAATGGGCCGTACCTCTGGTGAGCAGGGACGACCCCATCTTATGTGATTGGGGTGCTTTTCGCGAGGAATTCCTGAAAGTCTTCGACAGAAGGGCTGACTCGTACACGGCGGACCGTGAAATGCTTGAGTTGAGACAGGGATCCAACGACCTGGTGCAGTATCTCAACGCGTTCCGAAGGCTGGTTACGGAAACCAAGTGGCCTGTTGCTAAACAGACGGCGCTCTTCCATCACGGGCTGTGCGATGAGCTCAAGGACGCCGTGGCTCATATTGACCCACAACCCAAGACATGTGAGGGCCTTATCAACCTGGTATTACGGCTGGAACATAGGCTAAGTGAAAGAAAGGGGGATCATGGGAGAAAAGGAAACTCCCTTCCATCCTATGTGACAGTGGGAAGTCCTGAAACTTCCACCGCATCCAAGGGATAACCCATGGACATCGGCGCAATACGAGCGAGCCTCACAGCCACGGAGAAAGAGTCACGCCGTAAACAAGGATTGTGCCTATATTGTGGCAAAAAAGGCCACTACGTACGTGAATGCCCTGCCAAACCGAAGACGTCACGTTATCGGGCCAACCGGTCGGTAACAGCCGTGGTGGACGTACCGGCGGAAAACTAGAGGACTCCCAGACCAAAGAAGGGGTATCTCGGAGTCACTCATCCATCCCTTCACTTTCCAACTCGGTCACTAAGGGACAACGACACCTGTTTCTCACGGTGCACGTGGGAGTGCATGACCAGTGGATACCCGTTGTGGCCATGGTGGATTCAGGGGCCACTGGCATGTTTATGGACCACAACGAGGCATGCAGGCTAGGGCTAGTGCTTCTTCCCAAAGCTGTACCCGAAGACGTCTATGCTGTAGACGGAAGGCGATTGGTGACGGGGCCCATCGGGCAGCACACGGGGGTCCTTCCGATGAGATGTGGGAGGAACCATTTGGAACAAATCGATTTTAACATCATCCGAGCGCCCCAATATGGCGTCATATTGGGATTGCCGTGGCTACAGAAACACAACCCCTCTGTGGATTGGCCAACACATCGCATCGAACTGACGTCACCGTATTGCATCCTGCATTGTGGAATAAGAACGGAATCCCTTGACGCAGATGAGAGCGGGAGTCAGACGGTGGCTACAGCGGCAGAAAAAGATGTGGCTCTCCCCCAGGCTTATCACAGTTTTGAGGATGTATTTGATGAGGTGAAGGCGGAAGTGCTACCACCACATAGACAGTTTGACTGCCAGATCGACCTGGTGCCAGGGGCCAGCGTTCCCAGCGGCAGGCTGTATGCCCTGACAGAGCCTGAAAACGTGCATCTCCGGGGGTACCTGGATAAACTCCTCAAGCTAGGATTCATCCGCCCGTCCAAGTCTCCGGCCGCCTCGCCACTCTTCTTCATCCCGAAGGCTAATGGGGAGCTGAGAGCCTGTGTGGACTTTAGGGCATTGAATGCAATAACCGTAAAGAATCGGTACCCCTTGCCTCTCATCAGTGTACTTCTGGAACAGGTCAAGAAAGCTCGTATCTACACCAAGTTGGATTTGAAAGGGGCATACCATCTGGTGCGCATGAGGGACGGAGACGAGTGGAAGACCGCCTTTAAAACCAGGTTCGGCCTTTTTGAGTACCTCGTCATGCCGTTCGGTCTGTGCAACGCCCCGGCAGCCTTTCAGTACTTTTTGAATGAGGTATTCAGAGAGGAGTTGGATATCTACGTGGTCGTATATATCGACGACATCCTCATCTATTCGTCCAGTGTGGAGGAGCACGTACACCACGTCAAAGCTGTGCTCCAAAAGCTGAGGGAAAACATGCTGTTTTGTAAACTCAGCAAGTGTGACCTCCACGTCACATCCGTGGAATTCCTCGGAGTGATGCTGAGTCCAGAGGGACAGGAGATGGCAGAACGAAAGATCAAGGCGGTGAAAGAATGGCCGGTGCCCCAAAGCGTGAAGGACGTCCAAAGTTTCATTGGCTTCGCCAACTTTTACAGGCGGTTTATAGATGGATTTTCAGGATTGGTGGCCCCAATCACACAGCTACTGAGGAAGTCCAAGGAGTTTGTCTGGTCCCCTGAAGCGAACAAAGCCTTTGAGGCCCTGAAAAGCGCCTTTGGTAAGGCGCCGGTGTTGGCTCACCCCGATCCGGATCTCCCCTACGTGGTGGAAGCGGACGCATCGGATGTGGCGCTGGGGGCTGTCTTGTCCCAACGCAACCACGACACAGGGGTGCTTCATCCCGTTGCGTACATGTCCCGCAAACTCAACGACGCCGAACGCAACTACCATATTGCGGAGAAGGAGCTTCTCGCAATCAAGGACGCCTTCACCGAATGGAGGCATTGGTTGATGGGGGCAAGACATGTGGTATCGGTGTACACGGACCATCGGAACCTACAGTTCATGACGGCCACAAGACACCTTTCTCCCAGACAGCTGCGGTGGATGATCTTCTTTGCGGGGTTCAACTTCCGCATCACATATCGGCCGGGGACGGAAAACCGGAAGGCGGACGCCCTGTCCCGTCAATCTGCAGTTAAGGAACCATTGCCTGCGACCGAGCATTCCATCATTTCCCCGAGGATGGTATTGGGGGTTATCCAACCGGATACTTTCCTGAGGGGAATAAAGAGAGGGATCAGGTCATTCGCATGGCGGAGGTGGCTCCTCAGTCACAGAGAATGGCAGCTGAAGGACGGGATACCCCTGAAGGGCAGGTGCCTATTGATACCCACGCCTAGGCTAAGGAAACAAGCATTCATCTGGTGCCATGACTCTCCATGCGCAGGTCATTTGGGCTTTGAAAAAACGGTGGCTAGCATGGGACGGCATTTCTGGTGGCCAACCATGAGAGTGGATGTCAGGAGGTGGGGACAGGAGTGTCCTACGTGTGCTACCATGAAGGCCGACCATGGCCGAACCCAAGGGCTCTTACATCCACTTCCGACCCCGGATAGACCATGGGATAGCATATCACTGGACTTCGTGGTGGGCCTACCGGTAGACCAGGGGATGACGGCAATACTGGTGGTGGTGGATTACTTGACGAAAATGGGGCACTTCATCCCCTGCAAGAGAGTCCCTACGGCCGGGGAATTGGCGTCACTACTACTAAAGAATGTGGTACGACTGCATGGATTACCTGGGGTGATCGTGTCGGACCGGGGGTCGCAGTTTACTGCGCAATTCTGGAAGACTTGGTGCACTGCGCTGCATGTTAAGACCGCCCTGTCCACCAGCTACCACCCTCAAACGGACAGCCAAACCGAGCGCCTGAACCAAACGCTCAAACAGTATCTGCGATGTTTTGTGGACCAGGGCAGGGAAGAATGGGTCGACTTGCTATGGGTTGCAGAGATAGCCTATAACAACGCCACTCACAGCTCCACACAGTCATCTCCGTTCTATAGCAACTATGGCCAACATCCCAGGTTCTTGCCATTTCTACATCCGTTCAGAGAGGACAGGATTCCCGCCACAGCGGACAGGGTGGCACACATAAAAGACACGTTGATGCGCTCAAGGGCTGTCCTAATAGAGGCCAAGAGAAGATACAAGGCTGCGGCAGACAGGAAGAGAAGGCCCGGGCCACTGTACCGCACTGGAGACTACGTCTGGATATCCACAAGAAACATGAGGTTTCGAAAGAACAGTGTGTTCCATCCCAAGTACATGGGCCCCTATCGAATTACCAAGTGTATGGGTCCCGTGAACGTGAAGGTGTGCTTGCCCCAGTCATTGCGGATACACCCTGTCTTTCATGTATCATTGCTCAAACCAGCACCCTCCAAGCCGTCTGGGACACCTAGGCCGGTATGCGTGGAGTCGGAGGTGGAGTATGAAGTGTCGGGCATACGGGCGTCCAAATGGCGCAGGGGGAAGCTGTGGTACCTGGTTGCGTGAAAGGCTATGGCCCGGAGGAGCAGTCATGGGAACCGGCTGAAGAGGTTCATGCTCCGCGCTTGGTCTCCTTGTTCCATCAGCGTTTTCCTGCCAGCACTGGACCCGTGAGGAGCCGCTGGGAGGGAGGATGTACTGTCAAGAATTCCTGTCATGCAAGGGGAGGAAAACGGTAACCAGCGAAAACGGACTACATCTCCCAGGATGCTTAGCGGTTGAGAGGTTATGTAAACAGGAGAGCTGTTACATAACTCAAGGAAAACACGCCCTTATGTAAACAGGAGAGCTGTTACATAACTCAAGGAAAACACGCCCTTATGTAAACAGCAGAGCTGTTACATAACTCAAGGAAAACACGCCCTTATGTAAACAGGAGAGCTGTTACATAACTCAAGGAAAACACGCCCTATAAAGGGAGGAACCGGGAGGTACAACGCTGTCGGATATTGTGTTCACACCGACGTACCTGCTTAGTGAAGAGCAGTGTTCCGGAGTGGTGCTCCAGTAAGGCAAGAACGGAGGTAGGTCGAGTCGTTACTCCCTGGGCCGTGTCTTGCCCCATCGTCACCTGTGAAGGACCCAGAAGCTCTACCGGATAACCATTGAGCTTCGCTTTTTGACTCGGCTGAGTCAAAGCGCAGTGGCGCTTTTGCTGGTTGGAGTCGTAACTCCCAGCCCGACCAGAGATACAGGGACTGCCAGCTGTAACGCACACCAGGAGGTGTTTGCCGCGTTACAGACTCGGAAGTCCACAGGATCGATCGAGCGGCTGCTCTCGGTTCAGTCTTCTTTGCTTGTGATTGGGGTATCGGTGACGCATCACCAGGAGGTGACTCCGCGTCCCGGTGCAGTCTGAGGAAGAGGTTGAGCGGCTGCTCCCTTCAGGTAGAGACCCCGGCTGGGTGTTTCCCTGACTCCTCGATTCTCCCCAACACTCTTCGTGCCCCTCGCAGCCTACCGATTGGCATTGTCGGCCATTTCATTTCTGCCCTCTGTTGGCATACGCCGGGATCGGCGTATATGCAGAGGACGGTTAGGACCATCCGTGCTGTGGGCTGGTAACGTACTTAGCCTGGAGGATTCCAGTGACTATAACCTTTGTTTATTCCTTGTATTATTTTTGCCTTCATTAAAATAACTAAACCTTCACAAGTGGTTGCGTTCTCATTATCGTGTCTGTTAAACGATCCTGAGACGTTCAGGGCGTTACACTGGCCAATGAATCGCAGAGCGACTGAGAAGTCAGGATGACTGGAGAGCATGCTTGAGGGTTAACAAACTCATTTAAAACTTTAAATAATTTTTTGGATGAGTTTTTTGGATTGCGCGATTTGCTCTGAGATGTACACTTTCCGCACTATCTTTATATTACGGTGGTAACAAGTGAGTGCCGTTCTATACAGCTTCCTATCGCGGATATTTTTTTTAACACCGCTACTGTCTTTCCAACTTTTTGCAACACAATTTCTCCGTTCTAAGAGCCGCCCTATACCATGGGGCAAAAGCTTCGGGAGTGGAGTTGCGGTTTCTCTGGAACGAGATGACGTTGTCAAAAGCCCTGTATAGCGCAGTATGATAATCTGAAAGTGCTAGATCGTCGTCTAAGATGCCTACGGAGGCAGAATAATTGAAAACTTTTTCGAAGGACTCCAGCGCAATTTTTACGACAGGGTCTATCTACAATTTTATCTACTTTAGGTGTAACCAGTGTTACTGTGATGATAGGAATCTTAAAGCTGATAAAAGAATGATCAGTTCAGAGTAAAGGTTGAGGCTGTTCACATACCAGAGGCAATACATTTGTAAAAACCAAATCTAATGTGTGCCCTGGGGCATAAGTGGGCTGCTCACTCTTCAAAGAAGGCCGGGAGTGGCCAAATCGGTGATGAACTGGCTCACCTACTCATAACCGAGATCTTCCGCATAATAATTAAAATCCCCCATTAGGAGAAATTGCGTGCAATCGCCATTCGTGATCCACCAGGAATTGCCGTCTGACCTTGCGTTTAAAGATACAACCAAGTAGTTGTCGATCGGGGAGATGTCCTGACACTCCAGCTGGGATGGACTGTTCCTTTGAGGACCAGGGTCAGTTCTGGTTTGCATAAGGTGGGCCTATGTCTAGAGTGGCATAGTGGGTGGGAAATGATGAAACAGAATGCGGCCCAAGTGACTGGCAGCGGATGACATTAATTCAAAGTATTCCATCCATCACCTATTTGTTTGTTGCAGCTGATGCCCCATGCGCAACAGCAACACCCAGAAGTGGGTCTCGTGCTCACTGTGTCACCAGACTCAACTACACCTTACTGACAAGCCCCAACAAAGGTGAAACCAGTCTGGGCTTCTGGAAGGGGTCTTGCATGGATGTTTAAACTGACTGTTCACATGAGGAGGAGGGTCAGTACTAAATTTACATAAGGTAGGCCTTTGTCTAGAGTGGCATTGTGGGTGAAAAATTATGCACCTGAATGTGGCCAGAGTGATTGACAGTGGCTGACATTAAATTCAAGCATTCCATCCAACTCTTGCTTGCTTTAGAGGTGAAGGGCCTCTTGACACAGGACACAGGATCCCACTCAGTCCTGCTTGTTGCAGTGTTGTTCCTGAGAATGTGCACCAGTCTTTCCTTGATGGATAGAAGGGCCTTCAACTCCACGTGAATGGCCAGCAACACCAAAACACTAATGTGGAGTTGGTTTCCGATGGACACCAGAGTCCTCTAATCGCCACCTCCCCAAAACGACCTCCCCAAGCCAGCGGTGACACATCCGTCAACACTGGGTTCTAGGTTAGGAAGAGAGAAGAGTCTGCTATTGGTCAACTTGCGACCGAGCATCGCCTCCCAAACATTGATGACATCTTACAGGTTTCCTTGGTGCCGGGCCAACTGAGATTTCAGATCGCACTGCGAGGCTGGCATATGTTAACTAGTGAAGCAGACAGGCAGGATGCAAAGAAGCCTCAGAGCCAAGATCCAGAACAAAGGCTAAAACATCAGGATCATCGCCCAAATGTCCTTGACTAGTTGCGGCACAGGAAAGGGCTTGAGGCCTGAACTGCACCTTGTCCAAGACAGCTCCAGTAAAAGAAAGTCTTTGCGAAGGAGTCAGGTGTGACTTCGGCTTGATGATTGAGGACCCCTATGATGTCAAGAGGTTCATAGTCTTCTAGAGGTGGTCTAAGACTGACTGTGACAAGCCCACCTTCAACAGCTAGTTGTTGAGGTAGAGGAAAACTAGTATTTCGAAACTTTGAAGGTATGTGGTGACCACCGCCATCACTTTTGAGAACACATGAGTGGCTCCAGTAAGGCCAAGAGGAGCAAAGAAAACTGAAAAAGGTCCTGGCTGAGCTTGAACCACAGGAAACATCTCTGGGGGTGCAGGATGGGCCCATGAAAGCACATGTTCTGCAGGTCCAAGACTAACATCCAGTAGCCCAGATCCAGCTTAGGCACAACTCAGCCAGTGTGAGCGTTCAGAATTTGTTCTTCCACACTAAGGCATTCAGAGGGCAAAGATCTCATACAGAACGAATCCCCCAATCCTTCTGCACAAGGAAATAGCAGGTGTAACAACCAATCCCTATTTCCAAGGCCAGAACCATTGCAATGGCCCCTTTAGAAAGTTGAGCTTGCCCCTCTTGCATAAAATGGAACGATGCTCCTCTGAAAGCTGCCCTAATGTGGACATAAGCTGTGATGGATGAGAAAGAAACTTAAGGGCAAAGCCATGCTGGAACATCTGGAGGACTTATATTTCAGATGTGATGGAGTGTCTCCCGAGGAGAAAATGTTGAATCCTGCCTGCCACAGAGTGGCTGTGCGCTTCTAAGGGCAAACTAAAGTGGCTTGGAGGCAGATGCCGCAGGTGAGGGGGACTGGGAAGACCGGTGATCCTGGTGCCCCGCACGCGGTCTGCCTGATCCCTGGTCACAAAAGGGCTGAAGTGACTGAATTGTTGGTGGAGGACCTCGTAATGCCTGCATGCCAAACCTCTGGGCCAGCCATAGATGAGTTGATACTGATGAGGAATCTTTCTGGTAGGGGTTGAAAGGGCCAAACAGCGGGCAGCGACCCAGCTTTCTTTGAATCGCTGTAGGACTGAATCGGCGATTTTGCCAAAAAAAGCGGGAACCATCAAACACATATCCATAAAGGAAACCAGCACATCCCCAGAAACACCTCTGCATCCACGTATGGCAGAGAAGTACTACACTAGTGCTGACTGCTCGCCCCAAACAATTGGTAGCATCCAGGCCAGTGAAAATTACATATCTGGCTACATCCTGAATGGTTTGAGCCAAATAGAACCAGAGTTGGCAACTGACATTGGCCAAAGAGAACAAACATTTCCACAATGGTTCAATCCTTTTTGTTAGGAACAAATTAGGAATCAGCTTGCTGGTGAAAGCCTGGACCACCAAACTCTCAGGAGTAGGATGCTGCAGAAGACAATCAGGGTCACCAGGCGCTGGTCTGTGGTGTCTGGACGCTCGCCTGTTCACTGGTGGGCAAGAGAAAGGTTCAGCCCAAGTGCCCATACGGGAGGCAGTTAGGTCTACATTGAATGGTAGCAAGGGTTCTGAAACAAATGGCCAAGACTGAAGAACTTCAGTAAGCACATTTGCTTTAACCTCATCAGAAGGAAGCTGTACGTCCAGAACCTCAGCAGCACGTCTGATGATGGATTAAACCCAGATCAGTTGACTGGGGGTGAGTGTTTGATTTGCTCAAACGCTCTGTCCATCATCCCCTTTGGTATCGCTTTGTTTGCCCTAAGTTGGCAGGGGATGCCCAGACGTGGGTCCCTTGCTCACTTTGCCACTGGATTCAAGATAACCTGGCTGATGAGGGTTATGAACCCGAAACCGGTCCCAGGATGCTTGTTTCCGGTCCGGGAAAAACATGGCTTGGCAGTTCGGGCTGGACTGTTCCCATGAGGCACAGGGTCAGACTTTTTTGCATATGGCCATGTCTGAACTGGGGTGGTGGAGTGAGCTAAAGAATGATGATGGATTAAACCCAGATCAGTTGACTGGGGGTGAGTGTTTGATTTGCTCAAATGCTCCGCCCATCATCCCCTTTGGCATCGCTTTGCTAACTACAGCAAAGGAAGCATTGTTTTTCATTGAGGGCCCAAAGAGGGAAAACAAGTCTGTGTCTGGGGCAGTATCAATCCCACTAGGCTCTTCTAGGTCCATATAAACGATCATAATATTGTTGGGCTAAATCATAACATTGTGAGAAAGTGGATTATTAATTGAGGAGGATGTTAGTTCACAACAAGTAATAATGGCACTATTCTTGTTGGATCCAGTAAAAATTTTAATAATGTAAACCCGAGCTCAACCCCTGGTAGCTAGGTCACAGAGCAGACAGACTTGAGAAAATGTGTACTGCATTTAGAAGTACTAAAACAATGAAAAGATAAAAATGCAACAATAAAATGCAACTCAAATTAATAAAAATAGAGAATATTTTAATAGACAAAATGACACAAAAAAAAAAATCCAATAAGGCGGAACCAGATATATGAATCAATAAAAAAAAAACGCACCAAACGTGGAAAGTGCCAACTGCAAGCAACTGGTCTGCTACATCAGAACAAGAGTACGTTTTGAGGCTGACCCAAAGGAATACGGGTCTGCTATATGGATCAGGTTGGCCCCAGTCAAAATTTACCTTCAGATTTACAAACTTTCATGGAGTAAAAAGCTGTTGTTGACAAGTCAAACTGCAAGCTGGATCAGAAGCAGGCCTCGCATAGGGTGGATTGCTGAAGTGCGGAGTCCCGGAGTGGTTGTCAATGAAGGCAGGATAGTTCCAAGCGCAAAATCCAAAGTCAGTGCTCTGGAAGGCCTCGAAGTCGATTGAATGCTGCTCGGCGTCGTTCCCGGTAAAGCACTCCAAAGTTCGGACTTGGAAACTTTTCTGGAAATCTGATTTCCTACAGCGAGCCTAACCAGCAAGCTGAGGCTGACCTGTAATTCCATGTGGACAGATGTGGCTTTGACGGCGAACCCGGTCGCCGATTGTTCTCCAGGCAGAAAGTTGAATAAAGGTTTTTAAGTTCCAGACTTTGCTGTTTTGGCAGGAGTAGTACTCTCCAACACCATTCCAGGGTTTCAGGACCTCGGGACCAGCACTTAGGGGTCAGGATTCACTTCAACAGAAGCCACCAGCATGGTCCAGGGCAGGGGTAGATAAAACTGGTCAGCTGGGCTCTATCAAGAAATTGGCCTTACAGCCGATTTTATGTCGTCATCTCAAATTGGAGTCCACTTCTTTACCCTGGGTATAAGTGGGAGCAGGATCAGCCTCTCAAGTCTCCACACAGGTCAAAACAGTCAGTGCAGTCCATCTTCTGTTTTCTACAGGTCCAGTAGTAATCTGAAGAGGGTGCTCAGGGGTCTCACATTTATAACTGCCACTAGCCTGTGGGTGGAGGTGACTCCTGGCCCCTCCCTGACAAACAGGGACAAGCTCTCAGGGGAAACCCTACCCACTTTTTTTTACAGCAGTTTCTGTGTGTCCTACTGTAAGCATTCCCACAGTGTCCTTCTCTACCTAAAACCAAGATGGCAGAACATTTCTGCCACTGTGCAGAGCTCTTGTGCCTACCCTATAGGTGTGGCCAGGGAAATGAGCAAACCTTCCACTGTGGTCACTCGAAACCAGTACTGGGGGCACATCTCTTCTCCCAGTGGGATTGATGCCTAGCTGGCTACAAGGATAACCGAGAAGGCTAAAAGGACAACAGAGAATGCAGGCCTAGGTGTGAACTAAATCTGACTGTAAGATGGCAGGCCCCTTAGATAATTAACCTCCTGGGCTTTGCCCAGATGGTCACTTTATTAGAAGAACTCCCCACACCTGAGCCCTATGTCTCAAATCTGGGAACCACTTCTCACCTAATCAAGGTGTTATTCAACACCTGGGTGCGAGCTGGAAGCTCAAGCAAATGGAGTTCTAGATGTAACATTTTAGAGGGACATTTTGTAAAATATTTGATACAAATCCAACTTTACCAATGAGTTGGGTTTGTAATAATTATTTTTAAATGTTCAAGAATTTACTATGTACGAGTACATAACTTTATTAATTTTAATAAAGTATCCCAATGCTTTTCTTGGAATACCTAACCCTTCTACTATGAGAATAACTTTTAGGGTATTGCGGGTTTTAGGACGTTTGACGTTAAACTTTCACATGTCTGCCTATTAAACATCATGCACCCTTACTTATGGGTGTTTATGGCCTACTTAGGGGGTCACTTATTAATATTTAAAAGAAAGGTTTAGGCCTGTCAAAAGTGGTTATTTTGACAGGCCGAATTTGCAGAAACCTGCTCAGCCAGGTTACTGATGTCATTCCTGCAGCCACGTTTTGCGTTGTCACTTTAGTGGTGGCACAAAAGAGCTATGGTACACTTGTGACATTTAACTTACAAGCTCTGGGTACACAGGATACCATGTAACAGAGACTTACAGGTAAGTTAAGTCTGCCCATCAGAGATATTGCCAATTTGACATGTTTTAGGGATCAGAAGACATGCATTGGACTTCAATGTCCAGAGTCCAAAACCCAACAATAAAATCTAGCAAACAAATGGGGTGACCACGCAAAAAGGGGAACTATTCTACTCCCATAATGACAATTGCCAACTTGAAATGGCGGAAAGCTCTGGTCAGAGTCAAGATTCGAAAGCTGATACAGTAACTAAAGATGCCTCCGTGGTAGAGGGAGTATTTTGTCTGGATCAAAAGGTACAGGAATCAGAAGTGCTAGAGTACAGTAAGAGTGTGTCCCCATCAAGACTGAGATGGATTCAGCTTGGGATCAGACACTGGAATTAGCAGAGCCATCACTGGAGACATCAGGATTGGCATTGATGAAGAAGGGATTGGCTTAGATCTTGGAGCTGGAATGGAAGTAGACACCGGTGTAGGGCTACAGCCAGGTTCCAGTGGTTTAGGTGGCACCAAAGATGGAGAAGCTGGCAATAACCTGACAGGACGGCCCTGCGGATCATTGGGGCCCAAAGGTTGGACAAAGAGAGCTGTAAAGTGCTAAAATGCACAGCATGGCCTTACCCTGCTGTGGCATCAGCAATGACCCAGGGAACTCTGAGCTCATCAGGGTCACCTGTGCAGTGGGCTCCTTAATCAGAGATCGGGAGCAAGCTCACGTGGCGCCTTGATGACCTTGCAACTACTCTTTAGACAGAGAGTAGCAGAATGGGAGTTGATTTTGCTTTGCTTTCTCGTGTTTCCTCTTCAGCTTGGAATACCAGATGATCTCGACCGCGAAGAGGCCCTGTTGTGGTGTTAGCCTTGCATGGCTTCTTTTGAGGTTTAGCGATGTACAGGTTTGCTTCACAGTTAAGAACTGACTCGGAGTCCCACCCCAAGCACTAGAGCTACACCCTGTCTGTCACCAATATGTGTTTACCATAGTTACAGCATGGATTGAACCCTTTAGTTTCACTGGTGGGCATCGTTTCCTGGCACACTGGAATAGTTTGAAAAACTCGTCAAAGCAACAAAAAAGGAAGAAGAGCCCCAGATTCCCGTTCAAAGGCACAGAAAGAAAGGAACCGACGTCGATGTGCAGGGGTGATGCTTACATGCTACTCTACTCCGTCACTTCTGGGCAGAAAGAGGCTAACAGAGCCACCTTGCACCACGCGGGAGCAGTACGCTGAAAACCTCTGGATCAACTCTGGTGGCTTGAGTAATATTCTAAAGGTGATTACACTATGGTTAGAAGTATCCATCAGAAAATTCAACTTTGAATATAAGGAGAACTGAGCGGAGGAATATCAGCAACCAGTGTGAGACTGGGATTTCCAGGGACATAAATGATATAAATAAAATTGAAAATGAACCAAACCTGTAGGTTATCCTGTCCAATGAATCCAAGGAGTAGACGGATTTCAATCTGGGAGAGTTTTGTCCACTCTGGACCAGTAGAGTACCACACTGAGAGGCTGTCCATGAGAGTCACAACCTCTTCTAAAAGCTGTTGGAAAGGAAAAGGTTATATAAAATGAACAAAATGAATTGAAGGTGCATATTTCTCAGAGACTTCAAGTTAAACAATTAGATACTATCTGAACGTTCATGAACATAAGAAAAGAGCACAGTATGTAATTTACACACAAAACGTAGCTACAAACTAAACAGGTATTTCTCAGTGAAGGCTGTTCCCCACATTCAAATAGACTGTAAAATCATTAAGAATGAGAGAAGGTTTAATGACACCATTTTTATACAGATGGAGTCAGAAGAGTTCCTCCACCGAAACTATTCATTAAAATACTGTGGTGCAAAAACTAGTCTTGGAATGGAAATACTTCACATTCACGTTACAAACGTTGGCAAACAATTCATCTAGACTAATTACGTTATGAAAATAATTGTAAATAATTCCTAGAGAAACACGGTTTTGGAGGACATGGATGAGTTTATCACAAACCACCTATATGTCAAAGCAATTTATTTGATTCCTATGTGCTTTTTGGAAATGGATTGTCAACAATATTACAAATACAGAAGTAACTTCTTCAGCTGTCTTTCTGTTACAATTCAGAAATTCTTTAGCTCTCCCCTCTTTTTATAACACTTGATTACAGCATCGTACTTGATATATATTGTGATATTTTTAAAAGTAATCAATTTACCATTTTGAATGTCATCAATTTACCGTTTGAAAGGGCCCTTTGACTTAAAGGAGTTATAATACCAATCACTATATTTTATGGTAAGAGCAAACTAATAGGCCTGTTAAAAAAGTATTCTATTTTCACGCACTACGTTCATACCAAACATCATGGTCACGAGAACATCTTTCTCATGCATCTATGTGAAATGATATAAACAGCACATTGGGCTATTTTGGGAAAGGATTTATCTGACTGGGAGGAAATCTGTCCAAGTGCTCTGGCACTCTCCTCAGAATCAATCTGCTACAAATTGTAGGTCCAGGCTGAGTAAAGCTATGGTATCCAGGTACGCAGACACTGTATTTCAATTCTCATGATGGCAAATTATCCACCTATCAGCATCAAGCTAAGAAGGAACAACAAATAGATAAACTAATATAAGGCTAGCTTTCTTTTATTTTGTACATTCCTCATCTCCGTGGCGCAGGTAAGGGATTTACTGGCTCATCAGCCACCCCAACCATTTTGTGGCTTGGGTTCCCAAAGATCACGTGGACAACAGGGACAATGTGCAGTCCAGCCCTCCGCCCCTTTGGCTACTGCACCCCCAAACCTTTTTGACATGTCCACAGCGAGACACAGCCATCCTATCGATGGCAGGATCGGGCACCTTTTGCCAGGGTGCAGACCATAACTTCGCACAAGTGGATGACAATTAAGCTGGGTTATGCCCTTCCATTGCTGGATATCCCACTGCCTGGCCAAAATGGTTGATTTCAGCCTCCGTACTTGATTTCAGTGACTATAACGCTGAGGCATCTGGGTCTGATGGCTTTCCACTTTCATGGACATATATAAAGAATAAAGTAACTCTAGTTTTCTAAAGTGAAAATCTAAAGTAAAACATTAGCCATAAAGCATTTTAAGTACTTGTTGGCACTGACTATGGGTGAAGTGGGACATTTCAAGCCCTGCGCAAACTCATGTTTGCATAGGGATGGAATTTCGAGTTATGCAGTAAATAGGATATGTGATATTTACCCTGGGGAGGGTATTTCCTACATATAAGAATTACCATACACAGCTCCTAAATTTTCCCCAACAGATTTCTGCAGGAAAAACCTGAGAAAGGGTTCAAGGTTAAAGAAACTGAAACAGGCAAAATATGTGTCATTCTGTGCAGTAAACATTAATTCTATTACTACAAGTTCTGCCTAATTTTCGCCTTGCAAATTGAGGATTGGAGGTGTTTACCACACCAGGTAAACCCTACTTTGCTCAACTTGTCGTCAGGGCCTTGGTATTCTGAGTGATAAAAAGGAGCTCAAATGGGCACCAATTAATCAAGTCTCTGTGTGATATAGATTTACAAAATCTGTCTCTTACCTTCTCAGTCCAAAGTTTGGGATTGACCATCCCTTCTGCTTGTAAAAAGTCTTGTATGATGTGAAGGAGTCGGATAGCACTGTCAGCATGCACTGGCAGAGTTTTAACCTCTCTGTATTCTGCCACAGCCAGTTCCGTCATCTTTTCTAACAAACTATGAGTATAACAAAACAAAAGGGGATTGGGGTCAGGAAGTCAACAATCCAAGTTTTAACATTTATTGTTCATTATCACATTCATTTCCTTATACATTTTTATCTCAGATGTAATGGGTACAGCTCTGACACGTGATGTACCAGAGAACACAAAGATATAATTTCACTTCAATGTTTTCTGAATTATCAGAAAGAATCATCAATGAAACAATGAAGCAGGTGTGTGATATAAGTCAGTTAGCGGAGGACTTAGAATGCTTTGTGTGATAGCTGATCCCTTGGGGTGTTAGCATCCTCTGACATGATTTAGGTGCCTGCTTCAAAGCTGCACTTAGAGTCTTTAACATTTGTGGGCAGTAGCCTCTATTTCTGTACACTGCTGAGACATACATACTAAAATCAAATACACTCACTAGGGAGGGGTGTTATGTGAGAAGTTGGCCTTGTATATGCTGTCCACTAGTTATAGTGGGCACCTTGTACCAGTCCAAACAACCCTTATTGGTGAATAGGTTTAAGACAACCTTTATTGAAAGCTATCCTAGTGGTAGCTATGGAGAGCAGCCTTCAGGCTAAGCCTTGAAGGAGTGTAAAGCAGCTTGGTTTACCAGATTATAACCACTTGAATCACTAAAAGAAAGTAGAACCACACAAGGTATATATAAAATGTGTATTTTTTCTCTAAACACTCACTACTAATCTCTTTATGAGATTAGAGTCCAAGATACACAATAATACAGTTCAAAAATAGCAATAAATAGCACTATATACAATGGGCCCCAGGGGGGGACCAAACCATATGCTAAGTAAGTGGTATAAGAACCATGACTTAACTAGACACCGTGCCTAGAGCACATAGAATCGCTGGGACCCCAAGGAACCACCCAAGGTAGTGACACAGGAGACCCATGGGGGATGCTTGCAATGTGGGAACACAGGCGCGATCCCCGTACTATTCTATGGGAAAGTCGCAGTGGGAATTTTAGAAGTTAAGGACAATTAGAAGAGGACTTTGAACAAATCCCTTTAGACTTAGGGGGTTCTAGGGCCAACACCCACAGGAGCACTAGAGTACTCGAGTTACCTCACCCAGGGAATCCGGGTGCATAGGTGTCAAATGGTGTTGGGAATCATCGATTTCAATTGATCTGCTGCAAAGTGCTGCTGTCGGGAAGAAGAAAAGTGTCCGGTGTGATCGAAGCCTGGATCGAAGATCAGAAGAACCTGAAAGCAGAGGGGACAGAGTCTGGGTCACTTGCCAGTGACCAGGGGCACGATAGACGAATGCCCACCGATGTAGTTGTTTCAGGTGCGAAGAGGTGAAGCTTGACTCCGCAGCCACAAGGACCAGGAGGCGTCGACGACGACCAGGAGCTGGAATCGAGCTGTCCCACGAAGGATGTTGAGTGCTGCGATGTCAGTGCTCGGATTAAACCCAACAAGCCTTGGCAACAGCAACCCACGCAGGAAGAGAAAAGATGCTTCGGTGCGGACCAGCAAGGTCCTGGGGACTCCCCAAGCGATGGAGAGTCAGGGCACGTCTGGAGCAACCAGGGAAGCCCAATTAAAGTTAGATTTTCCTTCACAGGGACCCACCGGTTGACGGACCAGGGATCGCGAAGGGACCTCGAGAGGAATCACACAATACCAGCCCACGGGACACTCTGAGTGTAGGCCAGTAATCTTCGGTGGAGACACTTCTCGTGGTGTGGACTACAAGTAGCCCAAAGCATAGCCTCAATGATAAAAGAGAAGCACATGCACTTGCAAATGTGCACGGTGTCCAGGGGTTCCGGTTCCACGGTCCCCACGAGGTCTACGTTTCTCAACTTTGCGGGGAGCTCGGGTCGGCCTCTGGGAAGTCTGGGAACCCACCTCCTGTTTTGCAAATTCTTCAGAGTCCGGCAGAAGCTCGGAGATGCAAACCGGTCAGATGCGTCTTAGGTGCCTGCCTTGCAGGGGAGTAACTCCTTTACTCCAAGGGAGATTCTTCAGTCATCTAGTGCCTTGTAGATCGTTGAAGTTCCAGGATTATGTATCAGAGTTTCGTCCAGGTAAATCTAAAGTCCTGTAGCTAGGGGTTCCTAATCTTATACCCAAGGAAGGGATGGGACAAAATCTAGGGACCTACCTATGGGAGGGTCAGGAAAGAGGGGTGGCTACACCCATTTCCTTTGTCCAGTTACACGCCAGAGCAGGGGCTGGTAGCCCCTTCAACCGGTTTGAGCTGGACTATGCACAGGGGCACCAAATGTGCCCCCAGTGCAGACTTCAAAGCACTCTTGAAGTGCACCCACCCAGCCCCAATACACTAAAGCCTGTCTGGGAGGTGGTCACACCTCCCTGTGACAGGAAACCTATTGTCCAGCAGCAGGAGGGCAGACTCGTGTCTGTGGCTGCAGCATCCATTTTGTGATGCCAGGGCTCTGTTAAATTTGTACCAGGTTGTGAGAGATTGCAGGACGGACATACCCATAGAACACCCGGGGAGGGTTCATTTCGTAGTCCACGCCATCCTCCCGGTCTTACAGGAAAACGGGAATGCCAAAGACTGCATTACCCATACAACCCCCCTGTCTCTCCACAGAAGGAGATCCGGGAGCCGTCGGAAGTAGGCGGGTTCGACCCAGGAAGTTGTCTCCCAGAGCCAATGAAAGAGGGCGGTAGCAGAGAGCGTGGGTGGCAGAACAGCGGTAGAGAAGACGGAGAACAACGCGAAGAGCAAGAGAGAGAAAGCGGACCCTGTACAACGGCGGCGGAAGGCGGAGACTAACACCAGGACGCGTGGAGAGAAGGCGGCGATGTCGGAGACCCGGACGAGCAGTGGTGCGAGGAGTGGTGGTGTCCGATGGAGGATGCTGGAGAGCGGCCGCAACTCTGGAGAGTTGCGGCGGAGCCTGTGAGTACAAGCGTCCCCAGGGATTGAAGGGAGGAGAGGAGAGAGGGAGGGGGGGTAAAAGAAAGTGCCTGACCCGTATGACCCATAGATATTTCTCCTTAGCCTCTTATTGAGTAGAACGTGCCTTGGCCATAAAGACGACCGTTCTCAGCGTGACCCTAAAAAACCTCTCTTGGTGTTACTGATTCCCCTGAGACGAAAGAATTCACTTAACTATCAGACCGGATAAGGTCACAGTTGTTTTTTGTTGTTTTTCTTTTCTTTTATGCACGCTCGCATCCCGCGCACCCTTAAGGACAAGAGAATCCCATAGAGCACTTCCGGGTGTGGTGACGGTTAGAATAAAACTACCCAAAAGAGTATAAACAAGCACAGAACTGACGGCTCATTTTTCTCTTTCCTCCTATGAGCCTCCGGGGAGACCTCGATACTAGCGACGAAGAAGAGTCCCACCCTGCGGGTTCGACATCACCTTTGGGTCCAGCTCAGGGAGCAACAGGAGGAGAACCAAAAGGAACTGTTTATTCACTACCTCTTATTGCCACTAAAGAAAATAAAACTACCTCATTTGGAAAATATATACAGCCTCCTCGTCTGCATATCAAACCTGCCCTCCCACACAGGTATACCGGTGCTGTCATGTCTCTCCCTCTAGAAGGGTGGTATCATACTCCCACACCAGTTACTGGTGTGGGGGTATGATTCCAAAGTGTTTGATACCAAACATGACATGTTTCCATGCAGCCATTCCAAAGTTAGCATTTAACGTTTGGTTATAATGCACTTAAGAGTATATGGTTTGGCTGCATCACAAACAACCCCGGAATAAAGGTTCCGAAAGCTGCAGAGGGGCTCTGCACATGCATGGGCACCCTCTCACATGAAACCCAGCACCCTGCCTTCAGGATTGTTAAGGCCTGCCATAGGGGTGACTGATAGGTTTACATGTGAAGTGATATGGAAAGATATAGTGAACCTATATCTCAGTAAGGGGTGTATACATCCCCTTACCCAGGTTGCAGAAGCAGACCTGTGGTGTCATTTTGGAAGGGTTCCCAGGCACAATACATGCTGCAACCCCTGGTATGCCTCTGGGGTACCTATGCCCTGGGTACATAGTATACCATATACTAGGGACTTATAAGGGTACCCCAGAATCCAATCAGGAGTGTATCTAAAGTACTGGTAATCAATTTAAAGGGGAAAGCCGATAGGGTGGGGTCCTGAACAGCAGGATCTCAGCCAAACTAAGTCGAAAACCAGCAAAACACCAGGAAATAAGTGGGGGCAACCATGTACTGAGATTCCACCTTCCTACATGTTACCTCCTGCATGTGCAAAGTTAACAGGATAAAGTGAACCACAGTGATCTACTCCTTTGCAAACAACAAAGTAATTGTCACACAGTGCAAATGTAGGTTTGCTGCAGTCAAGATGGAGCACTTTAAAGTACAAGCTACTCATTTCTCTCCAGATTAGTTGTTTGGAGGAGGGGGCGCTTTGTACCCATAGTCCTAACTCCCAAGTTCATCAATGTAGACACCTGGGTCCGTATACCCAAAGGCTTCACTTTCTCTTTTTGTACCACATCACATCTTTCAAAGGGTGGGCTGGATACAAACAGGGACAGTGCACCCTATTACAATCTATGCACTGCCCCCAGGGCATTCACAAACGTGAGTAACTGCATCCTCCTGCAGGAGGATGTTTGGTGAGTCTATGGAACCTCCTTTTACCCCTCACGGTGGCTGCCTATAGGAGGTACACTGGCCACAAAAAAATCAGAAGGACCATTAATTAGACTTCAAGCAGACTTCATTGAAATGCCTGTTCGTAATGTGCTTAAATATGTTTTTGTGGTTGCTTGTTTTCTAGATGGTTCAAAGCCTATCCAACCAGGAGAATTGATAGCATAACTGTGGCCAAACTCTTGTTGAAAGTATTAATACCAATGGTTTGGCTTGCCAGCTGCGACAGAGACAGATCATTGAACTCTTTTTAAAAAATGAGATCATTAAATTATTATGTACAGCACTTCAGATTGAACAAACGTTCCTCTGTAGTTATCATCCACAATTGATAGGAGTTGTGGAAAAGATAAATGATACCATTAAAACTAAGATGTCAAAGTGTATGCCTCCACAATTTTAAAATGGTCTGCTACTCTCCCTTTTGTTCTCCTGAGTATTAGAAGCACACCAAATAATAAAACTTGTGTCTTGCCTCATGAAATTTGCATATAAATTATGCATGTAAATTACATTCCGTAAAACTTAAATGAAAAAAACATCCATTCGTCATCAAGCGTAAATACCAAAGGGAGTCAATAGACAATTTAATCTATCATTGTTTTTGTATTCTGTATAGCCAGTTTCAGAAAAGCACAGAAAAGCACAGACATAAAAACAGACTTCAGGCGAATTTGAAAACTGCAAATAAAGCAGGGCTACTCTGCGCAGGGAAAATCCCAGTTTGCGAAGAAACAGCTTAAAAGAGCGCTTTCGTATTAAACTGTGCAATTTACAAAAAAAAAAGTGCAAAAGAGTTTGCTCAGACTGGTTATCACATTGCCTGACTTTTGTTTCCTGATTCTTTCAACTTTTGTTTGTGCATGCGATTCAGGGTACGAGGAGGGCTGGTTTCATAAGGATTGTGGGAGGTTAAAACTAAAAATACGAAAATGGGAGAGATTGCTCAAGAAAGAGTATTACCCGGTACTAGGTGGTAACCTCTGCGCTGCAAAAATGTAATATAAGAACATGTTGAGAAAGAAGAAAATTGGCAAACCAAGTTGAGGTGATTGGAACAAATAATATCAGGAAAATTTGGAAATTGGTATTAGATGCCTAGTAGATGAAGATGACTGGATTAACCACCTGAGTAATATATATAGAAGTGATGATGATGAGGCGGGCCCGAAGATAAATTTTGAGGTGGGCAATGAGACTGGGTTAAATTTCTCATTTAAGAGGATAAAATAAACTATCCAGGCCCTTAAGCTAACCAAGGCGGCAGAGCCGGACAACCACCCTGAAGTAATAAGAAGAAACAACGTGGACTGGTTGGTAAGCTTTCACGTAATCTTTCAAAATGCCTTGAGGCGTTTCCCAGTAAGTTGGAAAGGTGCAATATTTAGGCTGATTTCTAAGATGGACGATGCTGCGCTGCCTAAGTATTAACACTTAATTAGCCACTAGATGGGGTGGAGAAAGTTTTCTCTGTTAGGCTTGATGAAGATCTGGGCGGAAGAAAATAACATTATTTCCATTGAACAAGGTGGGTTCATAGAAAGCCACTCAACTATCGATCACTGTTTTATTCTATGGGGGATGGCAAGGAAATCAATAGATCGAAGGAAGGCAATTGATCTGTTTTGTTGATTTCTGCACCGCCTTCGACCTAGTAGACCGAATCTTATTGTGGGTAATGCTGAGGAGGCTTGGAATTCACAAGGTTCTTCTCTTATTCTCTTATTCCTTCAAGAGTTACATAGTCAGAATTGGGCTCAGGTGATATTAGATACTGTAGGCACCTTAGCAAAGAAAATACAGATTAAGAATGGTCTTTGACAAGGACGTGTTTGGGCTTCCCTATTATACATTTTTGGCCGACCTAACGAACACTTTAAAGGAAGTAAAAGGCTTTTGTCCTAAGATGAACTGTACCTGTGCTTCATGCTTACTACAACAATGATTTGGTGATAATGGACTTGAGAGAAGATGGGCTACAAAAGAATTATTGTACAAGTAAAAAGCTCACTGTCAACCTAGACAAGACTAAAATAATGTAGTTGGGGAAAGGAAAGGGAGGGTTTAATTGGTACCTGGATGAGAACCTAGTGGATTTAGTTGAAAAATACAAATATTCGGGCATGTGATTTGATACATTGAATTAGATAGATCATATTGAATCACTAAAAACTATTGCATTGACCTCGGTATGGGGTTAAAAGAATTCGGTCAGAAGTATGGCGGGCCTTCCCTATGCCCCATATTGTCTGCCTACAAAGCAATGGTCTGCCCTCAACTCCTGTATGGGTTGAAAGTACTAACCTTGGGTGGCAAATCGGATTGGGAAGAGGGTACATTTTTGAAAAGACTCCTCCATCACCACCTTCCGCTATGGTTTAAGCTATAAGGGTGGAGAACCAGCTTACGGCATGGAGTTATTTGGGGTTTGTAGCCACACTGAAATTCTGGCAGAGATTAATCAACAAGGGAAGGTATTCCCAAAATATCATACCTCTATAAACATTTGGTGGCTGAGAACAGTGGGTTGAAATGGGCTACCCAAGTGAGACAAGTGCTGAATTAAATTTGCAATAGGCTGTCAATAAAGTCGGACTAGTGGAAGCAGGGGCTGCAGATCTCCAAACTAGAGCTATACACACTCACATATAACTGTGCTAGAAAGGAGGACCAGCGATATTTAAGGGAACAGTCTTCCACTCAATTTCTGTCAAAAGGTTGGAGAGATGAAGATATTTTCCATATATTGAGACCCTATCCAACCCCAAGCTCAGGGATATTGCATTAAAATGTTAGGTCAGGATAAATAGTTGCTAGGCAGATAAGAGGACAAAAGCAGCAAAGAGATGAGCAGGGTATGTGCACGTGTGGGATGACCACAAAATGTAATGGGGCAAACATTGCAGACTGTAGTGCCTATCGACTGCAGCTAGACTCGACAAAATGATTGCCTTCTTCCATATCTTATACCTGGGCACCACGTAGTGAATGTCAGATCGAGACAAGGAGCAGAAATAGTTACAAGACTGTGGACCCCATACACAAGGCAAAGAGAGATGGGCTAAGCACTGATTTACTCTCTTCTGATGGTAAAAAGGCAAACGATCAATTTGACTTGCCATTCATGCTCCAGACCCTGATTAAATCTGGGATAGCGGGAGTGCCCTGGCTGCCGATGGAGTATGGCGTGCCTTGCAATGCCCTGCTCTCCTGCAGCTGGCCCATACTTATCCTTCTGGGTTGGGACCTGGGAGCCAGGGGCCGACCCCACTCTAGCCCATCACCTGGCACAACTTACAGGCGCCCGGGAGCTCCTGGAGCGAGGTAACCAGCTGGAACACAAAGGCCTGTGGATTGAGAGCGGCTGGACCCGCCATTTTGGGTTCGGACACGATTGTGGCGGCGTGGCCCCTGAAGGCCCGGGGCTGACTCCTGACCCACTTTGGGCCCCCTCTGGGTTAAACGGCGGCTGCCCGGGCTTGGGGGTTGGACATGGCTTCCCCTTGTTGCCACCCCGCCTGAATATGGGTGCGGCCTGCCCGGACGGGCCATTGACACCATCTTGTGAGCCCTGTGTCTGGCGCCGGTCTCGCCCACCTGAGCGTGCTGGTGACTGGGCCAGGGGGAATCTTTGTGGAGCACATGGAGGAGTGGCGGTGAACCAAGGGCCCCCTCATCCCCTGGGCTGACGGCGGTCGAGGGCCGGGGTGCAGTGCTGTCCCCCTCTAACTCCCCCTCCCCCCCCCAACAACGGGGCTCCGAAGGGATCTGCTGCTGTCAGGGTGTGGTACGGCCCGGGCAAGGTCTGCCAGAGGCCCACACGCCCTACATCTGAGTCTGCAGCCGAGACACTGTCGTGGCCGATAATGAGGTGAGATCTCAAGCGAGCACATATCTCCACAATGGACTGTTGCGTGGACCCTGCAGAGCGGGGGGGGGGGGGGGGGGGGGTGATAGGCTGTACTATCGGGAATCAGGTCCTAATTTGCACGTATGGAGGGCTGATGCTGCGTGGGCCTGGGAACCCCCACAGAAATCCGGGCCTACCATGGGTTGGTGCACATTCCTTGGAGAGATTGCCTTGGGCTCATCCACCCCCGCTTCTACACCGGTCGCAGACTTGGAGCCCCGTCTCACTTTCAGGCCTTTCTGCATCAGTTTAGTGGCCGCAGTGGGCCTGAATCTTGTGGAGGAGCACTCTTGACCTAATTGCCAGCGTGGGTCCCCTGGAGTGGGGTGGGGTGGGGTGATCGGCTGCATTATCGGGCAGAGAGTGCTTACCCCCCGCCTCCCAGATGCTAGTAGATGATCGGGTTGGACCCCTGTGGAGAACCCGGCCTCTTCAGGGCCTGCATCCACCTGTCGAGGGGACCGGCATGGGGTCTGCCTCCCGCCTCCCACTTCCATGCAGCCATAGGACTTTGCTGCCTGACTGCACCCTGGAGGTACCTAAAGCGCATTAGCCTAAGTAAGCAAAGTTTTTATTGCATGTAGTTAATAAAAACCATTACAAAAAAAACACATTCAAATTTGTCAATAAGATTGCAATCAACGTTTATGTTTAAAAAGTAAAGAATAAAAGAGGCAGGTATGTCAGTTTCACAATGTTCAGAATTCATCATAATTTGTCCGCTTGATCGGTGCTTAAAGTCTTGCTAAAAATATTTTTTTTTTTAAACAAGTTAATTTCTAAAAGTGCGCAATCGCCTCTCTCCTGTTTGAAAGTTATGTGCAAATGGCTGGTATTACTGTCCATTTTGGTGCCATTAGAACACTTACCGTTGGCGCTATATGTTGGATTTAGACAATAATAAGCTGACTTTCTGCAGAAATTTGGTTGCCCTACAAGAGGTCTGAAGTGAATGGCAATTCAATAGTTGCATGATGGCTGGTCAACAAGATCTAATTTGCGAAACGCGAAGTGCGTGGAGTATGTATTGCCTTCTCAGCTTATTCACAGCTGGGCAGATACACACTAGGTGAATGAGAGACTCTTCGGCTTGGCCACAAAGTCGGCAAAGCATTGTTGGCCATGACTGTTTCCATTTTGGGAGCTGATCTTTTGTGGTAAAAGCTCCCAACCTGATCAACAGTAGCTGGTGCTGGGTTGATGAAGTGACGTGCTGAACGAGGTACGGTTGGGGTGCTCGCATCTCATATGAGGATAAGACCATCCAACCATGTCTTTTCTTTGATAGGACAACTTTATCCATTATCCAGGCCTTTTGCTTTGCTGCGTTGTTAATTATTTTTTTTAATGCATTATAACTGTGGTCTGAATTCCAAGCGTCGTGCATGTCAAGTGTTGTCAATGCTTGCTCGAGAGTGGTGTGCCAAGCTTTTCCTCCTTTGGGTTGATTCTTTATTTCTGTCCAGCAGTGCCCCAACAAAGAGTCCTCAAGTGCTGCCTTTAATTTCCAACACATCTTTATTACTGTGGCTTGTCTGATCGGATGTTGATTTAATAACCCGAATTCCAAACGAACCTGGGCTTGAGATATATGCTGCGGAATCCGGAAGACTTGTTTAAATAATCCTGATTGCAATATGTTCAAGAAGTTGGCATCTTGTCCCTTGTATAGTTCGGAGCCATAAGTAAGCGTTGGGAGGAACTTGGCAGCTGTGACTTTTAGTTGGATGGACACTTTAGTTTCTGTTTTAGCGTGTTCAGTGCAAATCGTAATTTGTGTGCTTGAGCTTTTCTGGTGTTTAAGTGGTCTTTAAGTGTGAACCTTGTGTCAACCACTACGCCCAGATATTTGTAGGAAGAGCTTTGCTCAATTCTATTTCCTGCTGCATACCACTGGTACTTTCCCCTATTGGGCGCCGATTTTGCAGAAAAACACACAACCTTGGTTTTCTTGTAGCTGAAAGACAACTCATGTTCCTTGGTATATTCCACTAATTTTCTAATCAAGCGCTGGAGTCCCACTGGCTTCTGACTGCATAAGACAATATCGTCTGCGTACTGCAGACTTTTTATCTTGCAGTTTGCGATTTTCTGAGTGTCACCTTGCACTTCTGATAGCCTCCTATCTAAGTCTGCACTAAAGATGTTGAAGAGACTAGGTGCCAGTACGCATCCCTGCTTTAAGCCGGTATATGTTGGAATCCTTGCTGTGGTACTTTATCCATTGGCCAGTTTTATCCGGACCCAAGTAGATGTATACAGATCGACTATGGCCCGTAGTAGTGGTGAAGTAACACCCAAGTTTGCCATTTTTTCCCACAGCTGTTCCCTTGGTACCATGTCAAATGCTGCTTTTAGGTCAATAAAGCAGGTGTACAATTTAGTTGATTTTTGTATGACATTTTCTACGAGAAGATTCAAGGCCAAAAGATTGGACAACGTATTTGTACCGGGTCTGAAGCCTGTCTGTGTGACTGGGATGATCTTGTTGAAGGAGACCCATTCTTCCAGAGCTATCAGGAGGTTTGACGCGTATATTTTAGCATCTACGTCAATTAGGGAGATTAGCCTAAAGTTCGCAGGGTCCGACCTTGCGCCCGCTTTAACTATCGGGTGCAGAATTCTACCTCTCCAAGACACTGGTATACTATTTGTTTGAAAAGCATAGTTAAATAGTGGAGTGAGAAATTCTGCCCAGAATGATTTGTCTTGTTTGAAGAGTCCGTTCGGTAAGCCATTTGGGCCATGGGCTCCACTAGATCTAAGGTTTTTTATTACCTTTTCGACCTGGGAAGTTCGAATCCAGTTTTCCTCAGATGGATTTTCTAAGTTGTCTCTTTTTGTTTGAAGCACTACGTTATTATCTGTATTCAAGACTTGGTAGTTAATATTTTTATTCATGTTACTTTTGGTTAGATGGGCTATCCAGTCTGCCTCTAGAATATTTGTATTCCGTGCATTTCCACTTAGTTTTCTCAATTCTCAGTTAAATGCCCTTTTTTTCACTAATAAGGAGCCTAAGGGCTCTGTTGTTGTTGACCTTGAATTGTTCTCATTGTGTCTTTCCTTTGAGGGAAATTTGGAGATTAACATCGTGATCATGTACACCCAGGTTGCCCATGGCTGTTTCAGATTTTGTTCTTGTGGGACCAACGGTACATTTTTCATTATTTCACCAGCATTTTTACCATTCCATACGAGCCTCTTTAGATTGTACGGACTTGATGGACATGCTTTTGCATTCCTCTGCTTTTGATATGTGCGTATGAAAGTCAATTAACTGAGGACTGTGGTCACTCTCTAGTTTATGCATTATTTGGTAACCACAGATCAAATGTAGTGACTCAATGTCCACTATTATGTAATCTATGACCGAATGTGTCTGCTTGGATATTCTAGTTGGTCTCGCTGGTTGGTCTTGCGGGAAGCGGCTATTTAGAGTTATCATCCCTGTGTCGTCTAATATTGAGGTGCACAGTTGGCCATGTCGATCATTTTTCTGATGATTTGTGATTACTGAGGGAATCTTTTTCCCTTTGAAATTAATTTGCGTCTTCTTTTGTACCTGGTCCACTTGAAGGAGGAACATATTAAAGTCGCCAGACAACGCAATTCCTGCTTGCGGGAAGGTTAGTTGCAGTGATTTGATCAATGCTTTGACGGTCATAATATTCTCTTGTTTTGTTTTTGACGCTGGGTGAATATATGCATTGCATATGATTAAAAGCTTTTCCTCGTTGTTGTGTCGCTGCCCGTGAGGTACATTTTGTGATAGTGACATTTTTATACATTGAATCCACGTTTGTCCCAGGTCAATCGACTCATAGGACCATGGTATACTTGTACTTAAATATATTGACAGACCACCCGATGGTCTGCCTGTTGCTTTGACTTTGGAGGCTTGTTGCTGAAATTCTTTAAAACCATTGATCGGCGTGGGTGACAAGGACCAAGTTTCCTGGAATAGGAGTATGTCAAATTTGTTTAAGAAGGTTTGCATATCTTCTTCGTTTGCCTTATTGCCAAGGCCATTGCTATTCCACGAACACATTAGTAGTTTACTTTTTCATGCTGTCTTTGTCTGCATGTCCCGAGTGGTTGAAAAAAGTACTTTTCGGGCATGGCTTGCTACTTCAGATGCTACTTGAGGTGACACTTGATGAACGATATGTAGGTTTGTCCAACTCTCGTGGGCATTTGCTGTAGGGCCTACTGCCCCTAGAGTATTCCACTATCCAGTGCTGATCTTGATTCTTTTTCGGGAGACTTAAAGGCCCGGGATATTTTTCAGTTTCTTTAGTTCTTATTTTGATTCCCCATTTAGCGAAAAGGTCTCTGTGGTTCCATACATCTGTTATAATTTTTGGGGTCACTCCAGGTTACGACTGTCATTTCTCTTCCTTTGGCATTTGGAGAAGTTTTGAACTGAACGCTTTCTATATGGGTTGTATTTGGGTGTTTTAACGTTTCTATTGCATTTGCCAATCTTAATATTGCACTACGATTTAAGATGTCATGGTTTCCTTTTGATGGGTAATGTGGGATTAGTTCTAACTTTACAATGCCTTCTAGGCAGGTTTGGCCTTAGTTGCTTTGCAAGCGATTTACTCGATAGCTTATGATGTCTCCTGCTGGCATGGTCCCCTCTGTTATTTTTTCCACCGCTTGATCATTTGTGTTTGGTTTTGTTTCTAGCAATCTATCTTGGTTTGCTGGTGAGGGACAGTAATTTATGTGATTAGCTATCCTATCGCTGGGTGTTGGGAGTTGTTGCGAACATACCACTATATTGCTAGTTTGAGATTTTACTTGTTTGGGGATGTACTGAAAAATACTTTGTTGTTCAACTCGTGGATTTTGCCAGAAATTACCGTCCTTATCTTGTTCTTTTTTGGTAATAAGCGGTTGCCGGTGATCTTTGTAGTTAGTTGTCTGCGTTGCTATTGGATCAAAAGGGCAACTGTTAATGTTATGATTTTGTGATTGGGGTCTCAGTTCAGCCGCATTTTCAATATTATGCTTACTTGTCTTAGCTTCCAATTTCCTATTCCCTGGACTTAGTTCGTTTGGGTTCCTTTGATGTTCACTAAGCCCAGGTTGACTCAGTGCCACTTGAAAAGCGATCTGTGATATGGCTTGGCGTCTCTTTTGCTTATTTTGTCCTGACTTTCTCGGTCTCTTACGTTCCCGTTTGGTTAAGGGATTGTTCAAATTTTCTTGCTGTGGTTTTGAGGCTGCTGCGTCTGGCGCGAGATCGTCGCAGGGATCACCAATCTGATTATTTCGATGATTACTTAATATAGACGTATTGTTTGATGTCTGGCTGTGTTTCTGAGTTTGAGTCTCTTAGGATGCCATCCGATGCCTCCGTGTTTTTTTGAGTGCCCAATGATGGGGTGAGATCCAGTTGGGTCGTCGCTATGTTAGTTGGAAAACTTTCGGCAGATGTTGACATTGTTTTCTTTTTTTTTTACTTCTGCTAATATGTCTATCAAAATCTCCGGAATGTATTTTAGTTGATGTACAGTGCATGAACATTGGCACTCATGGTACGTTGTATGGGGATCTTTCTGCACCCGCTCGATTATTGAGTTTAATGTTTGTATTTTTTGTTCTATGCCAGAGATGTGTAGCGTGAGAGCTTGCAGGAGATCTACTTGTAACTCTAGCTTTTCTGAGTGTTGGAATAATGCGGATGAGATGGTTTCCATTATGTTGATGAATGGAGACCATAACGGAGCTTGTGAAGGTGAAAAATGATCTGTATTATTTACGTCAGGTCGTGGGCTGAGATGAAAATTACTTCCCGAATTGATCTTGGAGTTGTCCTTAGGGTCTCCCATCAAGCCTAGGCTGAGGCTTAGGTTTGGTTGTACGGAGAATCCTGACCCCGATCTGGGCTTTGTAGGTTGATCATGTCTTGAGTGGACTATGAAACAGGTCCCTGGTCCTGTCTTTATTTGTGAGAGTATCGTATGTGGTCGTAATCATAAAGAAGCCCCGTCGTTGGCTGCTCACTTTGGGTGAAAAACAAGGATTTTGCCATCAGGGGTGCCCTTTTTGGCCCGAATGAGCTTATCAGGCATTCCTGAGTTTCCTGAATTTCTGAAGCTTGTTGGTGTTTGCCACTCTTGCTAATCCCGTCCGCCATGCCGCTGAAAGTGACACATGCCCGGTCTTCACCTGAATCTACCTCATGGAGACAGGGGAGTACCCAAAAACTTACGGAGCGCCTCTTTATGTTTGCGACTTGTACTTCTGTTGTTGGGCTCCTTTATGGCCTTTGCGTTTTTTCAATTGAGTTTATCTGGGATGTCACGGTTAGTTGGTTGCCGATTGTTTTGAAAATGTTTGGGGTGCTAGAGCTGTCTTCCAATGGAATATTGGTTTGTGCGCTCGCCATGACCGGTGTGGTTGCAAGTCCTCGTAGAGCCCACAATTTCGTGATTAAGTCCTGGGTTCTAGTTGTTATGGTTACACTTGCCTGGGCTCGGAGGTTAGGGGAGATTAGAAAGTCAGATTTTTTTGTTTCTCCCTGCTGACTTTTTCTTTGGCAATGATAGTGTTGGCGATATTGGTGGCATTGATGACAGTAATTCCAAGCTTGTTTCCAAATGTGTAGCTTCTTTGAAAATAGACAGGGGCACTTTTGCTGGTCTTGGTGGTCTTCCTACTATTTTGGCAAATTCTTTTCTTTGGCTTCACCTCGTTTCTTATTCTCCCTGATCTCATGTCTTAAGTATAGCTTGAGTATAGCTTGGAAGGACCTTTTTTTGTGCTTTCCACCCCAGCATGCGCTCTTCAAAAACAGTTGAGAAACAGTTAAGAGCAAGAGCAGGGCACTCAAGTTGACCGCTAGCCGCACCCAACCTAGTTAGGTCGCTTTTGTTCGCGGTCTGCTGGGCTCAACACTCTGCAACCGCCTCTATAGGCAGTCACGCTCGCTGCTCTGTATGCTCTGCATGCTGTATGCTGTTCACTGTTCACTGTTTGCCCCAGTACAATGTCCAACAGCCCGACAGTGTCCAAATCTCTCCCACAGTATAAGTATAAATGGGGCAATGTGGGGGCAATGCCGTGCGTTGAAACAGCGCCCACTCCCCCCGTCGACACAGAAGCTGCAATGGAACGAGGAGTATTTTCAAAGGAGCTGCTGGGTCTGTGTTTTCCATTAGACCCCCTGTGATGAAGCCACAAACAAATACTGCACTGCTGCCTCTGCTACTGCTCAGCGCGGTATGTGTGGCGTATGTAACATTTGTGGGGAAATGCGGGAAAGTGTCGAGGCCCCACTCCGCCCGGAAAGAAGAAATAAAAGTAAATACCGCTGATGCTGCTGACGCCGTGGGAGCCTGCAGCCCGAAGTCAGAGGCTAGAAGTTCGGATTGCGCCAGGGACAAGGGTGGGGCCGCTGCCCGGGAGCCACGGAGCTGCTGGGGGCTGCTGGGGGCCTCTTGGGACTGCCGACTGCTGTTGGAGCTGGAACTGCTCGCCCTCTGCCCCAGCCCTGTCCAGTCCGCCGTCCGTCCGTCCGTCCGCTGTGTTATGTTCTGGGCCCTAGGCCCACATGTTGTTGGAAGGACCACACGGACGCCGGAATACTGTACTGGTGACTAGCCACGAGCACGTGCACTCGGGCCCTTTTATTAGCGGGGTCACCTGACTGGTGACGTCCGTGTTGGATGGGTGAGGGTGTGTGTGTGTGGGCCAGCCCTCGGGGGAGTGGCTGGCAGAAACACTAGACTGTGTCCAGCAGGACACAACATTCCTCCCAAATTTTAATAAAACGAAAAACAACAAACAAAAAGTCCAACCTATGGGAATGAATGAGAAAACAACTAAAATAATGGAAGTCCCACAGTTCAGAGCTGTAGTTCGCAGGACAACGGTGGACAGGTGCAGCTGGGAGCACCCGGACATCTTTGCACATGTCCATACTTTAACCAGGTATATCTGGGGATGAAACACGATGCTGCTGAAATCCGGACCTTTCAGCTTCGCTTCAGTTGAGGGATGGTCCACCTACGTGATGTTTATCGGTCCAGCGTACTCTTGCTGTGAGGCAATCATTGTCTTATTGTTCAACATGGGTGCATCAGGAGCGTATAGATGAGTCCACTGTAACACACCAGACGATTGTGTCGCTTGACCCTTTGACGACAGTCTTGGCCTTCTGTGTCCTGTTGAAATTCTGGGTTGGATGGCCTGGGTACTTCCTGGAATCCATTGGTGAGGCACAGTAAAGTCCATCTCTCACGCTGTGGGAGGCCCCTTAGACGAGTTGCCCCGGGACTGCATATGGGCTCTGACTCTGGAGCCACTGCCTCGTCACTCGTGCAAACTTCAGGGGTGGATGTGTCTTAGTCAGAAACATGCTCTCTCTACAAGGATCAGGACATGCGCCGGTTAAACAGATGGTCACTGTATTTTCGGATCGTTGATTGTTCTGGCAAGTGGTGTAGGACTCCAGTTGTTGTACTTGATGCTCCAATGATGGTGGTGATGCACATGACAGATGATGGAGTGGATGCCATGAGACAACTCGCACCACATCTGGTGATAACTGGCAGTGAGTAGGGATGACTGGCGAATCTTGGCAGTCATGATACTCGTCGTACACTTGGTGCAGCTCTTCTGATTTGGCATTTGTGTAAGTAGAACAGGGATGCCCTTTTCTTTACGCAGCCGGCGACAGGTGGCTGACGGTCACTGAGGAAAATGACGTCCCCGCACCCCAGTGGCTGGCGTGTGTTAGAAGGTGCACTCTGGTGAACGGAGTCCCTTTGTTGACTTCCACTGCGCACCAGTTGTCGTCTGCTTTCTTGTAATAGGACCTTTACCGTCCTATATTTCTCCACTCCGTAGCTTTTCTTAAGATGTGGCGAGAAGGCTGCTCACTCCGTCGTGTTCTCTGAGCTGTGTATTTGCTCCCACCATAGACCTCTCACCGGTCCGGACCTGTCAGATAGGACGGGGCGTCTTCTCAGGTGCGTCCGCCAATTTCAGGGACGGTAGTGAAAGTAGGCGTGCTGTGAGGGATCCGTATATTACGGCTGTGATGTAGGGTTGCTATGGGAGGTAAGCATCTCCCTTTTCTTGCGTCAGTAGTGGTGACGCGCCACTCGGAGTGCTGGACTCTCCTCCTGCCTGCAACGGACTGTTGCACACCACAGTCGTAAGGCAGTATTGGGGGCACTCTCTGAATAATCTGTGGCCCACTGCTGGGCGACGTTGGTGCAGGTGGGGTGATTACGATCTCTCTTCCTCCTGCTTTCGGGCCACACAGGGCCCTCTCCCTTCTGGGAATTTCCTTGGTGCTTTGCAGATGGCGGGTTATCGCCCTTCCGTCTCCTCTTTTCCTTGCCTCTGCTCTGGCAGCAGTGGCGCTGTATACTTGCTTTTTCTTTTTTTTTTTTTTTTTGCTGTGGTGATCACTTGCCACAAAGCTCGCATATACTTGCTTTTTTTTTTTTTTGCTGTGGTGATCACTTGCCACAAAGCTCGCATTTCTCATTAGAGCTTGTCACTGTTGCGTGGCTTCTTCTCTCGGTTCACTACACTTTCAGCTTTCCAGGGTAGGTAATTCTCTGACTGAAGACATTGGTAGTGGCATCAGGGTGGCTCTGTGTGCATAGCAGCAGGGTGCTTCTCTCTCCTGGTCGGGGCTCTCTCTCTTTCTCCACCGACCTGGGGGACTCTTCTTCTCTCCACCGGCCTGGGGGACTCTTCTTCTCTCCACCGGCCTGGGGGTTCTCTTATCTCTCCACCAGCCTGGGGGTCTCTCACTCTGTCCACTGGCCTGGGGGTCTCTTCTTCTCTCCACCAGCCTGGGGGGTCTCTTCTTCTCTCTCCACCAGCCTGGGGGTCTCTCACTCTCTCCACCGGCCTGGGGGACTCTTCTTCTCTCCACCGGCCTGGGGGACTCTTCTTCTCTCCACCGGCCTGGGGGACTCTTCTTCTCTCCACCGGCCTGGGGGACTCTTCTTCTCTCCACCGGCCTGGGGGACTCTTCTTCTCTCCACCGGCCTGGGGGACTCTTCTTCTCTCCACCGGCCTGGGGGTTCTCTTATCTCTCCACTAGCCTGGGGGTCTCTCACTCTGTCCACTGGCCTGGGGGTCTCTTCTTCTCTCCACCAGCCTGGGGGGTCTCTTCTTCTCCCTCCACCGGCCTCGGGATCTCTTCTTCTCTCCACCGGCCTCGGGGTCTCTTCTTCTCTCCACCGGCCTGGGGGACTCTTCTGCGCGCTGTGTCTTCATTAGCTTTATTGTTTCCTAGTCCGGTCAGTTTCCTCTTCACTGCTGGGATAGCTTCCTTGGCTGTCTTTTCTTCTCATAGAACTGTAGCAGCTGTTCCTGTGTTGCTGCACACTTGCTTGGTGCTGTGCCATTCATTAAGGGATGCATTGTCTCTATCCCTTGCATCTAGGCTCTCTCTGTAACGACTCAGTCTCTTCCCCTCTACAACCGTTAGGAAGGCCCAGTGAGGGTGTGTTTCCCCTTTGACTAGTACTTTGCTGTTGCTGCTTCAGCCTCTAGTGCAGTCTGCTTTGCAAAACGAGATGTGCTATTGTTGTAAAACCACTGTTCCAGTGCAGCAGTGGCACTAGTCGGTCACCAGGGGCTTGTGAGGCTCTCAGCACCTATGCTCGCTGTTCCTCATAGCCTCTGCCTCAAGTGAGGTGGTATTATGTATGGAAGCCGTATTGGTGGGGCTGGCATCCTCTCATTCCACTTTGTCTTCCCCTGTGCAGGTTCTCCTCTGCAGCACTTTATTTGACTTTTTTTTTTCCTTTCACCTCGCAAAATGACCATGGGCTGCGTCTCCCTTTGCAGCATCTGTGTGACCCAGCAGTGCGTCCTGGTCAAGTACTGTGTTCTATCTTTTCCCTCCTTAGCGGGTGCGGTAACGCGGAATGGTCACTAGGTGGCGCTGCAGGGCATGTTATTGCGGCCGGCGGCCGTTTTCCCTTTCCATGGAACCTCGATGACTTCGTTGTTGCTGCACTTCATTCTGCCCACAGGGGCATCGTTGGGGCAGGCAGAAGGGAATGCTGTCGATTGGTGGTCGCTGCTCAGCCGTGCCGGTAAGTTTATTTTTGTTTTTGAGGCTGGGCACACCAGGCCTTACATTGACTGCATGTGTCCAGACATATGGGGGTTTCACCACCCTGACGTGATGTGACAGGCTTCTTTGACACCACTTCCTCCCGCATGCACGGCCAGCATGCCGCTCTCGTCCCCCACAGAGCATTCCACAGAAACTCAGGTTTCCTTTTGTGGCCGCGCTCACCTGCGGGTTGGGCACCATCTCCTTCTACCGCAGCATGACCACACGCGGCAGGGAAATTAGTGTCTCTCTTCTCCTCCGCATGGGATCGGCAGACACGACGGGCAGCGAACATCTACGCTGATCGTGCTCCTCACTGGGGAAACGCTCTTGCTTGGACCACACTCACTCTGGGTTTCGCCACTCATCTTGGGGAGGGCGCCGCTTCCTCCTTGCACTCCGCGGCAGATGGCGCCAGGCAGCGAAAAATGACAGGCACCTCAGTAGGCAGAGGGAAGAAAGTCATACCTCTTGCGCCGCAGTGACTGGTGCATTGTCCTTTCCTGCCGGCAATGGAGAGCCAGCGTGTAGGTGCGGTATCGTCGCCCTCTGCAGTGACGCTGGTGAGGCAGGGGTGTTTTCTCTCGCTGCACTGCCTTTAACTCACGGGCACACCTCACGCCCGGCAGGTTTTGAGGCAGCTTACATGCGGGGTGGGCTCCCGCTTATCTTCTTCACCCCGGAGCTCTGCACATGCCCCGCGGGTCTCCCGGCGATCTTCTCAGCTTCTGCAGGGGGTGCCCTTGACACGGGCAGTACACATTACCCTTACAAAACACCGTGTAAACGGAGGCTGCACACGCGGGGAAATCCCGCTCGTCGCCAGTGTTATGTTCTGGGCCCTAGGCCCACATGTTGTTGGAAGGACCACACGGACGCCGGAATACTGTACTGGTGACTAGCCACGAGCACGTGCACTCGGGCCCTTTTATTAGCGGGGTCACCTGACTGGTGACGTCCGTGTTGGATGGGTGAGGGTGTGTGTGTGTGTGGGCCAGCCCTCGGGGGAGTGGCTGGCAGAAACACTAGACTGTGTCCAGCAGGACACAACACGCTGCACTCTTCAACCTGTGCTCAGTGCGCCGACTCGTTCCAACCCGGAAGCCAAAAAAAAACCAATGAGTTCGTCCACAGTATACTAACAAGTTGCCTGGATCTCGCTGTGGGGCCTCCTGCCTACTTTGCTCCCCACTCTGGCATCTGGGGAGACGCTGAGGCTCATCTTTCGACTGTTCCTCTGTGTGTCAGGGCATTGTGCTTTTGAAGGGGGTGAACCTGGGGGGTGGCACATCTCAAATACCCAACCCAATACTGTGCGTCCTCTTTATAAAACACGGCAGGGGTCACTATTTTCCTCAAGGTGGGTCTTAATCTGCAGGGGACTCAAGTGACACGAGACAGGGAGGAAAACTACCTCAAAATTAAAACCCAAATTAACACCAGAACCCCTATCTTGATTAACGTCTACACCCCCAACCAATCCTAAGACACATACATTAGAAACCTCCTCAAGGACCTTGCTTCACAAGAGGATGGATAGATGCTCATGAGGTGGTGGTGGGGGGAGGGGGGGACTTCAATCTGGCGTGGGATCCTGAGTTGGATCACAGTACGACTACCTTTCAAGGCGCGGGGCGATGTCAGCGGCACTGAAGAGAGATCACAGCCCTGGGCTTGGTAGACACTTGGCGCTATAAGTTGCCAGATGCACAAGACTACACCTTTTTCTCCCATGTCCACCGCTTGTATTCAAGAGTTGACTATTTCTTTTTATCGCACTCACTTATCTTGACCATTGAATCAGTGAGCATCTCTGACATATCTATCTCGGACCATGTACAACTTGAGATGACCCTGAAGGGCATCAATGCAGCATCCCCCCCTCACATTTTACACGGTATGGTCAATGTTGCAGAGATCCGGTGAGAGACCCAAGCCTATTTTGAGGCGAATGCCCTACCCAATAGTGATGGGCAACGCTTTAAGGCGAGCATCCGTGGCACTATTACCTCAATCTTAATTGCCCGTATCTGGCAAGCCTGGCTGGTGGAAACTCGGCTATCCAGGGACATCAAGGCCTTGGAACGCTTAGATCATGCGGAGCACTCGCGATGGCATAAGAAGCACTTCATGGCCAACTGCAGGCGAAGCGGGTGAACAAAGCGGAATGCTCACTCCTCACACTGAAACAAAAATATTACGAAGGAGGGAACAAGGTCATCTCCCTTCTGGCCCACCGAATCTGCACCCGAATCTCCCGTGCCCATACCTCCAAGGTTAAAAACGGCACGTGGCCCACCTCTGATGGCACGTGGGCCACCTCTGAAACTGACAAATGGTAGGCCTTTCATACATTCTATTGCACCCTATATAGCCAAGGCGATCCATCACATGGAGAGGCAGGTCCCTTCCTCGCTTCCTGCCCATGGTCACCTCTCAAACCCACTCATACACAAAATCTGGAGGTCCCATTCACACTGGCTGAAGTGCATCGGACATGGCAAGACCTACCGGTGAGCAAGGCCCCGGGCCCAGACGGGCTTAGGGTTTCCTTCTATCACTTGTTTTTACCCCCAATACAGGACCACATCCTCAACCTGTTCAAATCTTTCTCTGACAACACCAACTTGACACTCACGATGACCATAGCCGAGATACTTCTTATACCCAAGCTCTGCGCATCCTACCGCCCCATCTTCCTCCTCAAAACAGATGGCAAGATCTATATCAAACTCCTGGCAAACCGATTGGTGCCATACCTACAAGGCCTGATAAACCCAGACCAGGTCGGGTTTATATGCCAGCGCCAAAGGGCAGGCAACACCCACGTCTGGCCCACTTGGTGGAGAAGGTCCAGCAATGGGACATTCCAGCTTGTCTCCTCTCTCTAGGCGCTGAGAAAAAGCTTTTGATAGGGTGGACTCGACCTTTCTCAGAGCGGTCCTGCTGAGAATGGGGCTTGGACCAATCATGGTATCCCAGATAATGGCATCTTACGTTGCCCTCAACACGCAAATCTGGGTTAACAGGCTCCTTTCCCCCAAAGTATTTACACATCCACAGAGTTACCCGACAGAGCTGCCTGCTCTTCCCCCTACTTTTTGCCCTAGCAGTGGAACCCCTGGCGATAGCTATTCGTCGGTCGTCTAACATCAAGAGTATTCCCTATGACGGCGACGACCATAAAGTCGCGCTATTTGCAGATGACCTACTCACTTTGACCAATCCCTGGGAATCTTTCCCTAAACAGATCTCACTCCTTCACACGTTTGAACAAATTTCGGACCTCAAGATTAACACAGCTAAATCGCCAGCGCTGAATCTAACAATCTTGCCACAGGAGGTCCTTGAGCTGCAATTACTCACTCCGTTCCAATGGGCAACCCACTCGATCCGATACCTGGGTCTTAATGTGACTTCTGTACTGGTCTCATGTTCTCAAGCTAATTGGCCGGAATGCCGGCGCTCTGTCCTGGAAGATCTGAGGCATTGAAAGTCGCTCCCCATGTCGTGGCTTGGTCTACTTAACGCAGTGAAGATGTCAATAATTCCGAAAGTGCTTTATCTTTTTCAAACGCACCTTACACCCATTCGCCAAACATCTATTAAAAGCCTCCAAATGGACGTGAACTCCTTAATCTGGGGAAAGGGTCGGCCGAGGTTCCCAATAGGATACTCATGCTACTCAGGGCTCGGGTGTGCTTGCCTGTCCCAATCCTCTTGTTTACTACTAGGCGGCGCACGTGCGCTACATCTCGGAGCGGGTGGTTGACGAAAGCGAAAAGCATTGGTTTCATATGGGTAGTGCGGTGGCAAGCAGACCTCTTTGGGACTTGGCCTGGCTACCAAAGCGATTAAGACCATGCAGCGCCTACATTACCATCCCTACAAGAACGGTTTTTAGACATATGAGACAATCTTGCCACCACTATGGGTCTCACCTCCTTCCCCTCTCCCAACAAACCATTGGCCCGGAACCCTAATTCTCCTCCAACCCTGCAACCCCACTCCTTCTAAGTCGAAGGGGAATGTCGCATGATCAGCTCAGACACTGGCTATCCACACCCACTAATACACAAGGGGCCACGTGCCAGCTCACCTCCTTCGAGATACTAGTGCGTTATTACGATGGCTCGTGGGGACTGATTTTGAGCACATACCAGGTCCTACAACACTCCAACCCTATGTCCCTCCACCCTTATCATACGCAGTGACACTCAGACACACCAAATGTTATTCTCTTGGGTCAGTGGAACAGCTTTGGAGAGACATCCCTAGGATTTATGGAAGCATCTTTCAGCGTGAAACTGCCTATAAAGTCATGACCTGCTGGCATTACACATCTGTACCGTAGCAGAGATTGTTCCCCACCTCCTCACCCTTGTGTTAGCAATGCAATTGCACCATAGGCTCTTTCATCCATATCTGGTGGCCTTGCCATTTCTAACTCTCTTTTGGAAGGAGGTGCTGAGCCACATCAGACACACGGTAGGGTTCCCCATACAGAATAGGCGGCAGGTAACTATTCTAGGGATCCAACCCCAATCTCTCAAAGCTTCAACACACGCTGACTGGCACCTGATCCTACACATGGTAGGTGCAGCCAAACAAACCATTGCTTTGTAGTGGAAGAAGCCTTCGACCTTGTCCATCTCGCTATGGTTCACTCGCCTCTGGAACCCAATGGCAATGGAGCTTTCAACTTGTTGTATTACACACTGAAGCCAAATTCAAGCATGTATGGCAACCACTGCAAGAGCATCTCTCCACATTAGAACGCTGTCGCTTCACCCCCGTGCCTTCGTGCTTTACAGCTCTTTGAAGATACTCTGCTACTACGCTGGGCTGAACTCTCACAGTGAAACAGCCCACTCCAACATAGGCGATGGAGCCTCTATCCAACCTCACCCCCGTATCTCTGTCCCAATCCCTTGGCTCCTATCCATGTACCCATGTCCTTCACCGAACACGGCCAGGCTTCAAGCGACGACCGCTATGGGCCCCATCTCTCACCCCCTCCCTCTCCCCGTTTTACTGGACACAAACGGAATCATGCTTTACATTGCAGCACCCTCTCTTACCTAAGCTGCATGAGAAATTGACAACAATTTGTGTGGCATTAGCGTGTGCAACTGATGAGAAGCCAAATGTGCGGACTAACCTTGTCTAGGGGCAACATAAATGTTAAAGAGAGTGCCAACCCCTGACGGACTACACACAGCAATGAAAAAGGCAAAGATACAGATTCACCCACATCCACTAATTGTTCCCTGTCGGAGAGGAAAGAGCATAAAAGATCAATAGCTAAACCACCAGTTCCAATCTCTGTAAGGCAATCCAGCTGGACAGAATAGCACACAGTGTCAAAGGCTGCGGTTACGTACAAAAGGATCATCACAGTCTTCCCCCTGTTGTCCAGAATACTTCTTAGCTCTTTGGTATCCACTACCAGATCCGATTCAGTGCTGTGATTTGGTCTAAGGCCAAATTGTGCAGAATCCACAATTTCATTCACCACCAAAAACTCAGACTGCGATGTTCAAATGTTTCTCGAGAATTTTTTCCAAGAAGGGGAGGGGAGATAACGACGATAGTTCATCTTATTTGGGTCCAGCAAAGGTTTCTTAACCAATGGCAGCATGGAGGCCTTTTTCCACTCAGGAGGGTAGTAACCGGTTGATGGTGGTATTTCATAACCCAGTAAGTGGAGGAGCTATTGTCCATACTAAATTGTGTAAGATTTTTGGGGGGCAGGGGTCGGATGGGGCTCCTGACTTTGTTTGTCCTATAAGCGCTACCACTTCTTTCAAAACGGAAAATAGTTCTTCTTTGAATAATTTTTTCTACAGTCAATCATGAGTGACAAGTCAGTAGGAGTACAGATTGAGAGGTAGGGGAGTTGAAAAAAGACAATAGATTTTCCAATTAAGTGCAGATTTACAGTTATTGATGCTATTCTACAATGAAAGTGTTTTCAGATAGCGCTATTGTACTGTATACTGCTGAAACACATTCAAATGTGAGTATACATTTATCAGTCAAATAAATGTGGAAAAATACCCATTGCAGCTTAATTTAAATAGAAAACAAAATAAAAATGGATAAATACGTAAAAAATTTGCAAAAAATAAATATGGATAAATACAGACTGAAATGTCAAAAAATAAATACCATAGAACCGAGAGCCCTAATTAAGAGCTAGCCAGTTTGACACCAAGGCCGGCGTTATGGCTGCACAACTAGAATTCAACTTTTTATGTATTTCCTCCACTTTATATTTTTTTTAAATGCTAGCTTGTCACAAAGAGGTTGGCTGCGGGACAGTGTGCAACTGGTGGTTAAGTTTAAGAGCACCTGAGCTGTTTAAAAAGTTCTATCATGGGGGCGTGGCTTTCAGCCGTGGAAGATGGCAGCTTCCTAATCGAGCTCCGCTAGCAGTTGGGGATTACACCCATACATCTGGCATAATCCGTAGACTTCCGAAGTGGCCGAAGACACCAAACGTAACCGGAGTGTGGCAGCGATCTGAGACAGTGAGAGGCGGCAGAGTAGTGCAGCCGTAGGCACTGAAACAGCAAGCGGGGATCTGGAACGAAGGAAAACTAAAATGGCACCTGCTGTGAACCCGTGATCGGAGATCGCCGGTCCTCTCCTGATCGCCCGCAGAGTACAGCGGGGTCGGACGGACTCCCCCTGGGGTGCCACGAGAGCCAAGACTACTGAGAAAAAGGCACCTGAGGCGCGCAAGCGGGCGCGCAACCCAGACACTGTGCGGATTACATCGCGGCCGCCATTTGCTACGGCGGCGCGAGGGAGACTCGAGCGATCCTGTGCCTCCTCGGGCAAAAATGTCAGGTACTTGGTGGGACATCAGACGGTGGCGGATCTGACCTAAGATCTCACGCTGACTGGAGCCACAAGCGAGACTCTACTGGTGAGCAGCCTCTCCCCTATTGGCCTTTCAGTAGTGATGGTTGCTAGCTTGCTGTACCGGCGACGCTTACAGGGTGCCTTGGCCTCTCCTACTGCGCCTGGGACCCCGGATAATTGAGCAAGCGCCCCCCATCACAGGAGGGGTGTGAAGAGCACGGACTGAATTGCCTCAGTTGCTTTGAACAGGCTGGTGGGTGCAGTCACAGTGATATACCAGCCCGTCCGAGCTCATTCCTAGACTGCGAGCTGGAGGTACGTTGAGGGGTCCTCCTGGTGGGTTACCCCGCGACTGAACGAACCTCGGTCTTGGGCTGCTGTTTGACACCATTAGTCTGATACACGGTGGGGATAGCCACGGCATATAGTGTGTGACGGACCAATCTGGTCCTGGCTGTGCCCTGGTGGTCTGGGGAGAGTGCCCGCTGGGTGGCCTCCACAGTCTTTACAAGTCCAGCCAAAGCCCTTCCAACTGTAAGCGTGCTGCTGTAACATCGTCCAAGATCCGCCATGGGCTGCAACAGGACAGTGGGTCTGAGTCAGACCAACCAGATAGACAAGTATACTGTTGCTATGGGTTGGGAAGAAGGGGCAATGGGTAGTGGCCCGCAAGACGACCCTAAAGACGGCAGCCCGGACCCCTCCCTGAAAGTCATCATGAGGGTCATCAGGGATTTCCGCTGTACCCTGGAGCCTAAATTAGACTCAGTGACAGAAGTAAACCTCCTATGAGCGAACTTCACCAAGTTGCCACCCTTACTAAAAACCAAGCTGATATACATGCTCGGCTAGAGTACCAGGAAGGTCGGGCTAGATGTAACAACATTCGCATAGTGGGAGTGCCAGAGGGGATAGAGGGGCCCTCGACGGACTGGTTCGTAGAAGACCTGGTACTGAACCACTTGAAGCCTTAATGCCTATCGAACCTTTTTTCAGTCAAACGGGCTCACAGGGCCTTGGGGGGTAAGCCCAGACCTGGGGCTCCACCCCACACAATCATCACCCGCATCCTGAATTTTAGGGATAGGGATGCTATCCTGCAGGCGGCACGTAGCCATGGAGATCTTCAGCTGGATAATGCCCCCATCCGCTTCTTTACAGACTTCACGCTTCGGGTTCAACGCCAGCGGCGCTCCTTTGATGGGGTGAAGAAGGCCCTTAGAGACCAGGGAGTAAAATACATGATGCTCTTCCCGGCCAGGTTCAAAATCCTAGATGGTGGTAAAGCCTACTTCTTCGATGCGCCGGAAGAGGCCAGCGACTGGCTAGAAGTTTGGTGGACTCTTGGTCGGAAGGGAAGACAGCAACGCCCGGTATCGAACCGAAATGAGGAGGTCACTGAACTTGCGGAGGGGCAGACCGCTGGTGGCAGTGAGCAGCGGACAGCTGAGTGACTCTGGGACAGTTCAGACATTGCTGGGCCTGACGGTAGGCCTCGAGTGAACTCTTCTAACGGGTCCCTGATTGTGGGGTGGTCGGCGGCGTAGGTTGGGGCGGTTGGGTGGCGGGGACCGGTAATCTTGGTCTTATTATGGACTTGAACACTGCACAGCTGGCGGACGCTCGCTGTTAACTATGTGGCTCCAGGGTTTGAGGAGCGCAGGTGAGCTGATACACGAGGTGCTAACTTGATATCCATAGCTGCAGGAGGACGCGCTATTAGGTTTGACCGACCTGCTTTCAGGGAAGCATAATTAATGTTTTCTCCACTATGGCTGATGTTCAATCACTTCTGCCCGCATTCTAAATAAATGTACACGGTGATCTGACGATTCCAAAGACCACGTTGTCCCCACCATCAAACATCTACTTAATTGGTCCCGAAGTTTCCGGAATTTTATCAGGCCACCATTAAACTTGACCTGAAGAGGTTGCTTTGAGGGAGTTCCCTCCTCCGTTTGTGCTGTATACACCACCTTAGTCTTGAAGAAGACCCGCTTTGACATCTATCAATCAGGCTGCTGTCAGGGTCGTAACGTTGGTGTAAAACATTGGCTCAGCTACAATAAGTCTCATGGTTATAAATTATTAGTGCTTTTGCCAATTACCTGAGAAACTGATTAATGTTGTTCGGACCATTCTTTCTCATTTATAAATCCATTCTGATTATTTGTACATAATTCTTGTATATATTTTATTTTTACACCTGTATATAATATGGTCACATCACTAAAGTCACTGAGCACCTCACCTCACTATGATCTATGCCGCCGTTCACTTTACACTTGTTTCTTGACAGCCTTCTAAATGTATATTTTTATTCTTATCCATTGAGAAGTAAAATTGATATTCAATGAAGTGCATTTTTGTTTATTTTGTGTTCCAATAATATCATAGTTGAATGATACCAATTGATTTTACGTATCTTTGTAAAGGAATTATCAGTTTACCCAACAGAACCGCTGTAGCTTTTCTGACAAATACCCAGGTTCTGAGGGACACAGGGTTACCCCATTGTATTTGTGCAACACCTAAAGAGGCATTCCCCTGATATAGGCCTAATTCAAGAATCACACCTGCGGGGGAATAGATGTAAGCCCTAGATCGTTTTGGCTATAAAATGGTTGCTCACTCGGGGTTCACCTCCGGGTGACGAGGAGTGGGAATTCTGGTACGCAACACCCTACCTCTTGTTTCAGGCACGTGGACGGATGACGCGGGCTGTTTTACTGCGGCGGGTAGATCGGAGGGACGCTTATTGATATTTTGCTCCTGTTACATACCTCTGGGCAGACACTCCGTGTGTTTCCCAAAGTTGAGTGCGTTCCTGACAAGTCTCCCCACAGGAGTACTTCTTATCGGTGGTGACACGAACGCAGTCATGTACCCGGAATATGACAGGTCCAACGCCCCAACAGGCAGACAAGGGGAATGGGGTCTGTCAGACTTTGCCACGGCTATGGGACTGGGCGACCCCTCACTTAGACAATAAACGTTCCACTCGGCGCGGCATGGGTCCTTCTCCAGGATCGATCACTTCTTTACCCGCAATGATCAAATTGGGGAATTCGGCAACACTAAACATATGGCTCGGGGGATTTCAGATCACTCCCCCGGATGTACCACCCTTAGAGGTCCGATTATCAACAGGGCGACCTTTCCGAGGATAGATCCCTGGCGCCTCCGAGACCAGACAATCGGGGACAAACTTCGGGAGGGATCCAAGTTGTACTTCGAAGAGAACCGGGGGTCAGTGGAGTCCCAAATTACTCTGTGGGAGGCCTACACGACGGTGCTGAGGGGCTTGGCCCAGTCATTAATTGGGGCAGGGAAAAAGGAGGAGTTTCTCCAGAACCGGTTCATAGAGCAGCTAGAAAGGGATAATACAACAACCTCCACTGTGGAACTCTGCCACAGACTTAAGCTGAAACAGAAGGACCTTAGGGCCCTGGCCGAGGGTGAGGCACGAGCCTATGCGCTGGCCACCCAGTACCGGATTTATGACATAGGGGACAAAGCACTGAAACTACTAGCGTGGCTATAGCGCTGGGATAGGGAGCGCTCCTGGGTATCTGCAGTAAGGAACGAGGCGGGCTCGCTCTGCTCATCGAGCATGGACATAGCAGAGGCCTTTGCAGCTCACTTTGAGCGAGTATACTCTCCAGTATGCACGAGAACCGAAAGAGACGGTGCGGTATTCTTACTAGACTTTGCACTTGCTGTCTGAGGCAATGAGTGAACAACTAGAAGCGGACATTACGGTGAAGGAGCTCAGAAATGCTCTAAATTCCCTGCAGTCGGGGAAAGCCTCTGGGCCTAATGGGCTCCCAATTGAAATCTATAAAAAACAGGCTATGATTGTAACAGCCCCCTGCTTGGGATGTTCAATGAGGCACGCGAGTCCTGGAGGCTCCCCCCTGATCAGACAGAGGCCATGATCGTAGTGATCCACAAAGGAGGGAAGCCAGCGGACCAATGCACTTTGTACCGGCCGATATCTTTACTGACTGTGGAGGCCAAGGTTCTCGCCAAGGTCCTGGCTGATCGATTGCTGTCGGTCGTTACGGACTTGGTACACGTTGACCAATCCGGGTTCATGCACCACAGAAGCACCCGCCATAACCTACGGCGCCTATATGGGGTACTATACATGACCGAGGATGTAGGATGTTGGGGATACTCAAACGGCTTTGATGGCGTTGGACGCTTCGATGGCCTTCGACAGTATTGAATGGCCATATTTGTTCATGGTACTTCAGAGGTTGGGATTCGGACCAATCTTCTGCAGTACGAACAACCGACGGCCCGGGTGCGGGTCAACGGGGCTGTATCTAGGGCCTTTTCACTGCGGAGGGAGACACGGCAGGGATGCCCCCTGTCTCCCCTCCTCTTCGCACTCGCATTGGAACCTCTGGCCCACTGGATCAGGAGGGACCCCTCGATTTGGGGCCTGGCGGCGACTGAGGAGTGGGAAGAGCGTATATCCCTCTATGCTGACAAAATCATCCTATATTTGACAAGACCATACCACTCGATAGCTCAAGTGGTACACCTATTCGAGTTGTTTGGCAGCTACTCTGGCTACACCATCAATTGGTCGAAATCTGTGATTTCTCCTTTGTCGGGCTCTCCCCCTCGGATCCCGTCTCGGTGCTCGGCTCCGGTGGTCTCCGAGTGATTTAAATTCTTAGGAGTCTACGTCACGTGTGATAGGAAGGAGTTTTTTTAGAGAAATCTCGAGCCCCAGTTGGCTCGCCTGAGTGCTGAAGTAACTCATTGGCGTACCCTTGCGCGCTCTCTCTCTCTCTCTCTCTCATCGGTAGAGCGGCTCTGTTAAAGGTGCTTACATTGACGATACTCCTCTACGTTCTGCAGATTACTCCATATCCAGTCGCCACAAGCCTATTTAAATGGATCTCACAGGCGGTGCGGACCTTGCTTTGGGACAGGAGGTCCCCTAGGATTGCGTTACACAAGCTACACAGGGGGGTGTACAATGGAGGGTTGGCGATCCCAGATGTTTAACTATATTACTGGGCCTCACAACTGCAGGTGATCAACGACAGATAGGGACGAGCCCGCCTATAGGGTGGATAGAACGGCTATGCCAAGGGGCAATTGCGAACCTCTTCTCTATGCCCGTAGATCGCAAAAGGCATGGCCTGAGTACACTAAGGTAGTACTACAATGTTGGAAGGAGGCAAATCAGCTCCTGGGCTGGGTGGGCACATTGACTGAGAGAACACCACTGTGGCAGGGTGAGCAGCTGCTCGAGGTGACGGCTCAGGGGGTGGCAACAGATTGGCATAGATTACCTAGGAGATGTATGGAAAAGGGACTCTCCCCGCACCTTCGAGTACATCCAAAAAGAGTACAACTTACACCACTCACAGAGATATCAGCACATATGACTCCTGCACGCCCTACGATCCCATATACCAAGTGGCACATCCATCCCGGAATACTCCCCGATGGAAGATAGGTTGTTACTCGACCCCACTGCGGAGAAACCCACATCAACAATATATAGCAAATTAATAAATAATATACCTGATTTTGGTAAGCCTCAGAGCAGCCTGGTCCAAGGACCTTGGGAGTCTAGATGATGAAGACTGGTAAGACGCGCTACAGGGTCCTAGAGGGATTGCAATCCGCTCCAGGTTCAGGTCAGTGCAGCTTAAAATCCTTCACCGTACCTACTACCCTCGCACACACCTCTATGCATGGGAAGGTGCCAGTCGGCGTCCTGTGTAAGGAGTTGTCAACAGGAGGGCACCTTCTTTCATATCCTGTGGGAGTGTCCGGATACCGTTCCCTTTATGACGAAGGTCACGGACACCGTGTCTAAGGCAGTGGGGGAGGCGGTCCCGATGGAGCAGAAGTGGCTTTTACTGGTGATAAAAGGGGACACTGATTGGCCGAGATATGTGGAAATATGGTTGGCCCTGGCTGCGGGTGTAGCGAAACGGAACATTGCCAGGGGGTGGGGGGTGCAGGCGCCCCCGCACTGGGAGGAATGGCAGCGCGACCTCGACTGGTGCCAAAGAGCTGAAGAAACTGTATACAAAAGTAGGGGGTGTACTAAAAAATGGAAGAAAGTAAATACAGAGGAATGGGTGCACTCTTGGAGGGGTTGTAATACTGGAAATGATTGATGGTCCCTGTGGTTCCCTGATGTGTAATTTCCTGATAACATTTGTATTATTTCCCAATGTGATATACAGACACTGTTTTGTATTGTATGATCTCATGAGCATTGTTAATAAAAAGATTTAAAAAAACAAAAGTTCTATCGTGGAGTTCTTAGCTGAATGGAGTTTTCCTGAGAAGTAGTTAATTTTTTCAATAATTATCAGTTTTTTGTAGTCTTGAGAGTATTGATTATATCTGTTTTTTTCTTCAGTGTGGTAATTCCTTCTCCACACTTTCTTCTGTCTTCTACATTTATGTTTAATTCCCAGCGTTCAAGGGAGAACCAGGGTGCTGTGGGCCTACTTTAAAAGCTTTAAATAGTTTGTTTTGGGGGGGGGGGGGGTGAGAGGACTCAGCTTGGTAGTTTCCACCTTTATCCATTCATAAAAGTTGCATTCTGCTCCATTTATGTGATTCGTGACTAAGGGCTGGGACAAAGATAAAATATCAGTCAATACCGCTTTATTGATTGTGTTCTAGGCTTGAACCTTCTTGCCTTGTATAGTTTTATTAGTAACAGGAATTAGAGGCTGGAGTTTTAGGCTAAAATCAACAGCCTTATGATCTGACCAGATGATAGGTAAAATAGCTTCTATCTGTAAATCTGGATAATTTGATAAAAAATGCCATCAAGCGTATGCCCTGCTACATGTGTAGCAGGATTCACCAACTGAATAAGATTGAAATCACTCAGATTGTCAATTAGTTGTTCGGATTTTCTATTGTTGGAATTTTTCTGATGGAAATCAAAGTCACCTAATATGGTGAAATTAGACAACTGCAAACATGGCTCCAGGATGTCACCTAAAACATCTAGGAAATTGGCTGTCAGGCCCGGCGGCCTGTAAATCAATAGGTCTGTTAAAGGTGAAGTTACTCTATTGCTTGCATCTAAAGGACAGGGCTTCGAAATCTGCTAATGTAGCAGGTTTACAGATTACTTTGAGGTGATCACAATAGACCACTGCCAAGCCACCACCAAAATTACCATCTTGATCTAACCTAGTAACAGCATATCCTGCTTGTATTGCATCTACTAGATCTGGGTTCGAGGTCTTGTCAGCCCAAAAGGCTATGTCAGGAGTATGGGTGTCTATGTGGTTAAAAACATTTAATTTAATGCTTGATAAGAGAGCGTGTATTGGTCAGAGTGCATTTCAATCTGGCAGTACTGAAGTCTGGGAGCTGGGGACGCCCAGACATAAATGCTAGAGAAGTTTATCTTCCCTGTACTTTTTCTTCTTTTTTAGGTCGAGCCTATGGCAGCCCGCATGCGCTGAATAGGAAATCGACCTCTTGGAATCACTTCAGCTTTCTTCAAAGCACGAGCATGTTGTGCTCACACGCTATTGGCCTTTGCATCTGGCTTCAGTACACAATTGGCCAAAGGCGTGTGGATGTCTTCTTTTCAAAGGTTTACTCCCAGAGCGTTTCGCTCTCGGGAGCCAGCAGCGGCGCCGGACTCTTCCTTCACCCACCTCTGCTCTCATGTTGAGATCTTTGGAAGCAGGCCTGCCCCTCATAGGAAAAATGCTGCCTCATGTAATGTGGTTGTTACATTTTAGAAATGTTAATGTTTCCCTTGTAATTATCGTCGGTGGTCTGCGTAATAATCTTAGGACTCTCACTAACATAATGGTCACGGAAAGAGTTGGGAGCTCTGGGGACTCAAGGTGCACTTCACAAAAAGCTCCATTGAAAAACAGAGTAAATTTGAACAGTCTCAGCAGAGGGACTGAATGGGCACAGAGCGCAGCTACCAGGGCCCTAATGTTATCGCGTTCAGGGGCCTTATATGTCATCACGTGCTGGGGCATTATGTTAAGCCAGTGTTAAACATTGCCTACTTCCCCGTAGTCCCATTTTTAAAATCAGTTTTGCAATACATTGTGCAAAACTGTTCAGTTTAAGTCAAATCAAGGCCGTTGAGATCTCCAGAAGCAGGCCTGCTCCTCATAGGAAAAATGTCACCTCTTGTAATGTGGTTGTTACATTTTAGAAAGGTTTCCCTTCTAATTATCGTCGGTGGTCTGTGTGATAATCTTAGAATTCTCACTGTGCAACTCTCATAGCTAATAGGTCTCGCCTTTGGGGGCTTATAAGTGTTTAGTTATCCAGCACAATATCTATGGTGCAACAACATCAACTGTTGCATGGCTAAACACTTATAAGGTCCCTGAGGCGAGACCTAATGGCTATGCCAATGCTTGTTCTACGCATGTATCTTCTCTGCACTTGAAAACCATTCCAGTATATTCCTCTCTTTCTACAACAACATTATTTGGTCTACAAAACATGAAAGCTACAGAAGCACAATATTACTATTGACTAGGAACTATCTCAAACAGTTTAGTTTGCATACCATTCTTTCTGCTTGTGAAAGACATTTTTGAAAATCACCTCTCTGGTTTGAACATTTAACTACTCTTTAAGATAAATGTTGTTATTGAAGGTTAGGAGATTTTTTGGAATTTATATGGGTGCTGCTGGTAATCAAATTTGCTTATGGGTTTAGTAGGTCCCATAAATAATCACAACATGTACAACTAGTTTGGAAATGTCAAGAATGGGGCTATTAGTGTTCCAGCTTTACTTTAAGTTTATGTGTCACTGTGTTTTGCAATTGTTGGTATTATTTGAAGGGTTTTCACAAGGACATGAAGTTAAGGATTTGCCCCTTATGTGTTAGATTATCCTAAAATAACATTAAGAAAAGCAACAGTGCAAAACAGCAGAAGGAGGGTAGTATTCTCTGTGCCTCAACGTAATGCATTGTACAATTACATAATTATGACTGAAAAGATAAATAATCAGGTCAGTGGACAGAAAATCTACTGCACTTCCAGCTCACCACGCCCTTCAGGTCTACTCTCTTTATGTGTACATTCACAGTCTGAAGCGGAGGCTTGTTGTGGACAACTCCTGCACTCACTTACTTGAGCTTGAGCTCGTCTGAAGGCTGCAGTAGTTGATTGGACATTCCCAACTTGCTTAATGCTGAGAATACCTGGCCCCTCTCGATCCACGTGGCATCGTCAGACCTGTCAATTCCCTTCCAGAGAACACCTATGAGTATATCTGTCAAAAGCTGCACCAGTTCATCCTCACCTACCTAGAAAAAAGGAACACAGTCTTTACACTTAATGTCAATGAATATTACTTTCACAGAGGCATTAAGAATACAATGGACAGGTGTTGTGGCATATCCATTAAATAATATTTGAAGACTGTTTCAATAAGAATTAAATTACCTCTATAAAGCATGCTGTCAAAAAAGCAACATGTATTGGCATAGCCAATAGGTCTTGCCTTTGGGGTCTTATAAGTGTTTAGCCAGAGCTAATGACTTTGCCAATGTCTTTCAGCTGTGCTGTAGAGAAGTGTGGCTGCTGTGCAGCTTGCTGAAAAGTTTTGATACAAAAGTGTCAGAAGCATTTTTGTTACCTTATATATGACCAAGAAGGCATTATGAACAACTGAACGATCATATTAAAAAGAGTATTTACAATAAAAATTGTCCTCAGTTTTCTTTTGTTCTTGCAATGCTGGCAACTTGTTTCTGCCTATTCCAATGGTTGTTTGTTAAAGCTTTTTTTTGAGGGGGCATAAACAATTGGAGGGTGAAGGTTGGGAACTAATACCTGTATTATAACACTAGCAGCGGCCAGACGCTAGGGGAGAATCAACAGATGCCAGATTCCGAGAGCAGGCTGAGGTGGTGCTGAGGGATGCTGAGGTGGTAGTGGTGGTGGTGGTGGTGGTGACTGGTGCGGAGACAATGCTGAGGTGATGCTGAATGATACTCAGGTCTTGCTGAGTGATGATGATGTGGTGGTGTACTAGTGCAAAGGTGATGCTGAGTGATACTGATGTGGTGCTGAGTGATGCTGGGGTGGCGCTGAGTGATGCTGCGGTGGCCCTGAGTGATGCTGCGGTGGCCCTGAGTGATGCTGTGGTGGCCCTGAGTGATGCTGTGGTGGCCCTGAGTGATGCTGTGGTGGCCCCGAGTGATGCTGTGGTGGCCCGAGTGATGCTGTGGTGGCCCCGAGTGATGCTGTGGTGGCCCTGAGTGATGCTTTGGTGGCCCTGAGTGATGCTGTGGTGGCCCTGAGTGAGGCTGTGGTGGCCCTGAGTGAGGCTGTGGTGGTGCTGAGTGATGCTGTGGTGGCGCTAAGTTCGTTACACTGTGCTTAAAAACTGTTGTGTAAGGGGAGCTGATTTCCGCGTGAAGCGCTATAATGCCCTTGGTTCAAGTTTGCGCTATAAGTATGCGGGACAGGCAAGTGGGTGTGGCCTAATGTAATGTAATCGGACAATATCCAGTGAAAGCACTACGTATTCACAGCTCAGGGAGAGCTTCATCTTATGACACATCTCCTAATATCACACCTGTTGCGGCTAGGGCTGCGGATGTTAGAACTGGGTAACTAGGTTAGAATCTCGGCTCAGGTGCAGCATCTTGTGATTCCGTGTAAATCGCTTTGTTATGCTGTGCTTAAAAACTGTTGTGTAAGGGGAGCTGATTTCCGTGTGAAGCGCTATAAGGCCCTTGGTTCAAGTTTGCGCTATAATTATACAAGACAGGCAAGCGGGTGCGGCCTAATGTAATCGGACAATATCAGGTGAAAGCACTACGTATTCACAGCTCAGCAAGTGCTTCTTCTTATGACAAATCTCCTAATATCACAACCGTTGCGGCTAGGGCTGCGGATGTTAGAACTGGGTAACTAGGTTAGAATCTCGGCTCAGGCGCAGTATCTTGTGATTCCGTGTAAATCGCTTTGTTATGCTGTGCTTAAAAACTGTTGTGTAAGGGGAGCTGATTTCCGTGTGAAGCGCTATAATGCCCTTGGTTCATGTTTGCGCTATAATTATGCGGGACAGGCAAGCGGGTGTGGCCTAATGTAATGTAATCGGACAATATCAGGTGAAAGCCCAACGCCCGGGAGTTGTGTGCACGCGCGTGCTACAAGGAAATAAACACGCAAGTGGTATGCGCGTGCGGCAGCAAAAGTGAAAGCAGCTGCAGCGTCCCACGAGTGTAAGGGTGCCCGCGAGCGTGAGAGGAAAGCCAGATGGCAGCTGTGCGCGTGCCCGCATGCATAACCGCAAGCTTTAGCCACAAGCAAAAGCTTGTGGTCGGATTTCTGAAGCCCACTCACTAAATATCTCGCCAGACCAGCACAGCTGGGACTAGGAGTAGCTCAATGTGAAAACTGCCCATGGCCCCTGCACTAGCCACGCAGATCAATAGTTAATTGATAATTAAAGAGTGGAATAGAAATAGAATTGAAAGAGCTACATCTACATCAATACTATGTCATATTACTGAAGACATACTTCTGAAGTGAATCGTGCACTTTCTTATCTGAGTGCAATCACAATCTGTGTTGATTTGCAACGTCGGCTTATTAGGCCAGTTTATCGTTTAAAATCTCGTAAACACTTTAATGAGAATAAAACATCATGATGGCAGAAAAATACCAGAGTGAAAAAGGAGCAGTGCAAAATCATGGTACTGAAAACTGATCAGCATTTAACAGTTAAAACGAAGACTGAAATCAAATAAAAAACAAGTATTTGCAATGCAATAGGTCTCGCATTCACGTGAATTTGAGCTATTGGCATTGTAAATGACAATGCCTTTTATTCATGTTTTGGGTTTTGAAACATAAATAAAAGGCATTGTCATTTACAATACTAATAGCTTAAACTCTCGCAAATGGGAGACCTATTGCATTGCAATAAATACCCTTCTCGACCGCTTGTCAGATTATAAATATTATTCCAGCCGTAGTAGGGCCCTGGCATCACCTCCTGGTGTAGGGAGGGCTGTGCTTTATGACAGGCATGGTGGGATGGTCTCGGCTGCAGCTCCAGCCTCTTACAGTGCCCCTGCTATTACTAATGAGCAAGAGGCGCTGGGGTTGGTATTGGTGGTGGTGGTGGTATTGGTATTAGTGGTATTGGAGGTGGTGGTATTGCTGGTGGTGCTGCTGGTATTGGTGGTGGTGTCAATGGTGGTGGTGGTGGTGGTATTGGTGGCAATATTGGTATTGGTGGTGGTGGTATTGGTGGCGGTGGTGGTACTGGTATTGGTGGTGGTGGTGGTGGGGTACTGGTGGTGGTGTTGGTTTTGGTGGTGCTGATGGTTGTATTGGTATTGGTGGTGGTGGGATTGGATTGATGGGGTGGTGGTACTGGATTGGTGGTGGTGGTATTTGTGGTGGTATTTGTGGTTGTGGTGGGATTGGTGGTGGTGGTATGGGTATTGGTGGTGGTATTAGTGGTGGTGGTATTATTAGTAGTGGTGGTGGTATTGGTGGTGGTGGTGCTGGTATTGGTGGCAATGGTGGTGGTGGTATTGGTGGCGATATTTGTATTGGTGGTGGTGGTATCTGTGGTATTGGTGGTGGGGTATTGGTGGTGGTGGTATTTGTGGTGGTGGAGGTATTGGTATTGGTGGTATTGGAGGTGGTGGTGGTTGCAATGGTGGTATTGGAGGCCATACTGGGATTGGTGGTGGTGGTATTGGTGGTGGGGTATTGGTGGTGGTGGAAGAGGTGTGGCGCAGCAGCTAGGGTGCCTGACTCCGGACTACAGGGTCCACAGTTTGATCCCCGGTGCCGGCGGCAGGTGGCAGGTTAGCCCAGCACCATGTGACTCTGGGCAATAGCTCGCTTAATCTTCCCGACGGACCCCAGCGCCGGGACACCACTTCGGAGGTAGCTGTGCGCTTTACAAATACTGGTATTTCAAAAAATACTGGTATTGCATTGCTGGTTGTGGTGGTATTGGTTGTGGTGGAATTGGTGGTGGTGGTAGTGGTGGTGGTGGTATTAGTGGTGGTGGTATTAGTGGTGGTGGTATTAGTGGTGGTGGTAGTGGTGGTGGTATTGGTATTGGTGGTGGTACTGGTGGCAGTATTGATATTGGTGGTGGTGGTGGTATTGGTTGTGGTGGTGTTGGGTGTGGTGGTATTGGTGGTGGTGGTACTGGCGGTGGTATTGGTATTGGCGGTGGTATTGGTGGTGGTAATGGTAGGGGTGGCATTGGTGGTGGTGGTATTGGTGGTGGTGGTATTGTTGGAGGTATTGGCGATGGTGGTATTGGTGTTATCAGTGGTGGTATTGGTGGTGGTGTTGTAAATAAAACAGGTTTTTGAAAACAACCCCGTCAGGTGGCTTAGTGAAGATGACATGTAACACAGATGTGCTGTTGTCGGCTTCAGCCCATTAGCACACGTACTGTGCTACCTGGAAACCACATGACTTAATTCGCTAATCATTTCTAAATCCATTTTACTTTGGGAGGATGGGTGGGTGGGAGTTGAAACAGATACAAGACAATGCCGGGTTAAAGTGATTGAAAGCAGGCGACCGTGTTACAGGGGCGGCCGTGCTACTTAAAAAAGACACAAGCGGTTTCAGCTAAAGCAGCGCATGTCCGGGCTGCAGTAAGAGAAACTCTATAAAGTAAATAATGCTATAGTGCTTACAGACTAAATGACAGGTCTTGTGTAACAACCGAAGCAAAGGGGAAGTCGGGATGGGAGGGTACAAATGAAGACAATAATAGATCTGCTATGTTTTAGATTTATGATGGTTAAGAGCTCATGAGAAAGGGGAAGCCTCAATGAAATGGGTGCCTACTGGAATCAGTGCAACATGGATGTCGTCTGATCTTCATTTTAAGGCAACTACTAGTCGGGTGGTTACATTTATGGGGGCCACAGTTGCACATGTGAATTGAGCTGTGAAGGAAAGCGGTTACTATTTTGAAGTGTTAAGGATCGACAAGTTTGAGTGTCAGTATTTTCAGGTTGGCAAAACATGGACTGTTTTTCAGGCATCAGAATAAGAACAAAAGAGAACACCTCACCAACTTCACATGAGGGCTGACCTCCAAGACATGAGGGAAACAGGGGAATCTTATGAAAACATTTTATACATCGATTATAATTTAATTAATTGGTTTGCTGTGTACCATATTCATGAAAGTAACTCAAATTAAATATGATGTAAAAACAATTACCAAATTGGAATATTAGCAGGAATTCATTCAGATTGTAATATCAAGTTTTCAAAGGTGTGTAAGTTTATTAATTGTTGCACATCATGTTTCAACTTCATTTGAAGAAGGACTGAGCCATCTCTTTGAACTGGGTTTCATTTAACAAAGCTTAACTAAACACACTTGGGCACTAAAATGACATCACTGCTACCCACACAACCTGTACTAGTGATTTAACCTAGATGTAGATTTACATTTTCACTAGGTTATTTAAATGGATGGTTGATGTACCACAGTTATAGCACAGTTTTCAACTCTAAAGGTCTGCATGCTTGGCGAAGCCAGAGGATGACAAAGAAAGGTATTGATTAGAGAAGTTCAGCTCTGCGATTACCCTCTAAGGTTGACACTGTGGCCTTGTCTTAGCCTTCGGGAGCAACAATCTAGCTGAAAGAGGCAGCGGAAGCACTCAAGAGTCAGAGGAGTCATAGGCTTTCTTTTATATGACAGACCACTGTCCGCTGTTACCTTAATTGAATGAAATATCTCCTCACCATCAACAGCATAAAGTGACAATAATGGCAGTTATGATAGTCTAGCCCAACTATAGCTTCACCCCTCAAGCAAGGGAGTCTTGTGTGGGTAGCCCATGCAGTACCTGAGAGGGACGATAAACATGTGTAGTAGAGGACACACTGGAGCACTTGCAATGTAACTGGAGCTGCTAGCTTCCAGAATAGGGAAAGGTGGGAAAGATGCAAAAGGAGATGCTGTCTGTCCGGGGAGAATGTTGATGACCTTAAGATGCTTCATTTGTACAGATGATAGCAGCCTGACCTGCAGCAGTTTCAGCTAGTGTGTGTGCATGGCACTGTACAAACTCTTTTAGAGAGGGTAAAGTGCACTTGTATTATATAGTGGATCCCAACATCTGGTTAGCAGGCCTCAGTGGACTGTCAGAGTTGAAAAATCAGTATCTAGTAGCTAAAAAGGGCGCATAAATTGGGGGTGGAGGGGGTAACTGCAACAAAAGCCCAGTTCTTTTCAGCGGGTGCCTACAATGTGGAAATATTCCACAATAGAACAGCATATTGGCAGAACAAGACCATATGGGATATCTGAAAGTGCAGTGTTTTGAATATGTAAAGTAAATGCTATATAGTTTTTGAATTATGTGTATTTGTTTCGAGTCCTGTTGAAATCATCAATGAAACATTTAGTCTGCCTTTAGATATCATTTCCTGTATAAACTGAGTGGGGTGTTTATGCAATGTCTATTCTGCATGTGACTAAGTGTTCACATAGAGTAATACAACTCAGACATTCGCATTTTCAGTAATGCTTTTCGATATGAAACTACACAGCAGATTATGAAGCAGTTTAAATTGCTATGGATCCACAGTAAAAAATATACACCCTTAATATGAATAATGTCTATATTTGACATAGTTGTGATTAAGAACAACTAGTGTGCATATTGTTCAACATGTTATACTCCAAAACATGCAGTGTACAAAGTTGTACCCAAGTTCCAGAGAACGTCTGCATTCTTAATTTCATCAAATCCCCTTGGAGAACTTCACAGCTAGTTAAGGTTGCTGACTGAATGATGGAGCTCTTTGGAAGCCTAGGTGTGTTACAGATGCAAGTAAAATCATTACTGAGACTATCCAGAGAAATCATTTGCAACATCAATGGAAATCAGCCACAATAACATAGCATTTGATTCCTCAAAAGGTGTTTTTCGATCACAGTATTTCAACAGACAATATTAGAAATGCTTTTTCCTGCAGGCGCCTCTCTTTATCTATCAACATTCCTATACACTCGCCTTCACACAATATAACCCTCTGGTTGATTATATTATCAAGCAACAGAGACCAGCATAACTACACAGACTTGCAAAGAAATACAGCTAATGGTAATGGGGAATTTGGCTGCCACTGCCCTGGTATACCTTTAGATAAACATACTGATATCTCTATTACATATTAGCGGCTTTACTTTTTATTTATAAATATAGTTTTAAATATTTAAAGAGTCTCTACAATATTTCCAAGTTTGTTACAGACATGAGTAGAGTGAGCAGAACAGGTAAGAGGAAGTATTTGCTTCAAGTTTAACTGCACATAGTATTCTTTAACATCAGGCACCTCACGACATTTAACATGCACTCTACCTTTTGATCTCAAGTTTCCAGTTCTTAATTTTCCTCTGTGCTTTATGTTTAGTATGTCATTCCCCATCCTTGTGCTACATCCTAGAAACCATCTTTGTGAGAGAAAAGCAATGTTTCACTTCTCCCAGGTACCAGCACCGACACTCAACAAGAAGTGTGTGGTACCTGACCTTCCAAAAGGAATGTCAGCATGTCAATAAGAACGTGTATCGCTGACTTGGAATGTGAGGCAATGCCAGGGGGCAGTTGGATGGGATCTTCCTATGAATAAAGAGCCCATCTTCTATAACTTTCTCATCTGGATTCTAGAGTGTTTCTTTAATTACCACACTGGCGACGAGGATGGGATTTGAATCCATGCGTGCAAAGCACAATGGATGACTTCTAATGAGAATTTTTTGCATGAAATAAAGACTTTCCAAACATTACTAAGGCGGGTTTAGGCTGTCTAAAAGGCTACGAGCACAAGATACATTGGAGGGCCAACACGCAACCTGTATGTTGTAAGGGGAGGAATGTTCTATTGCAGTAAGGGAAGAAATGAAACAGGAGATCGAGAGGCTCAAAGGTGAATCATAATAGAAATTGAAGGAACTGAATGGTTTGCACCATTTGATTACCACAAAGTGCTTTCTCACTAGTAAATACTATGACATGCCTAATGCAATGACACCTATTGTACAGTTTAATAAGCATGACATCCTTGTCATTGATGTTAGCTCACTTGGAATATCCTTACAAATCTTTTGGGGGAAAGCCACCATTTTTTATTCACTCAAAATGCACTGGATCTAAATGCAGTATTACGTACAAGTGTCATGGTAATAATTACCTCTCGGTTTTCATACTTTTCATTGAAAGTGAATTCATCACCAACGCTTGCATCGATTACATGATTGGTCTCTCGATCAGGTTGCGTCACTGCAAAGGTTTTGGAAGCTTCCAGTGGTGATGGAGTACTGGGTAAACTGGCTGATGTTTGATTCCCACTGTCTGCCAATCCATAGGGGGCAAGGTCCAAACTAAGATGGGAAGTGTCACTATGCCAGGGTTCTTCCTGATCCTCTGTAATGAGAGGAGTTTCACTCAAAGAGTTATCTTCTTGATGTTGCATCTCATAAGGCGTCTGGTTACTTGCTTCAGGGAATTTGGAGTCCTCTGAGATGCACGTTTGATAAGCAGCATTAGCTGTGGCAAAACTGTCAACTTTATCTAAATTTTTATTGTCAATATTGTGCTTTTGCAGCTCTTCATCAAGGAGGCTTCTGTCAACAGCATCTTCTCTAGAATCCCTCTTACTTTCTCTGGGACCATTCTTGGTGTCACAGTGTTCTTTCAAGAAGAGCCTAACCAGCGTCTCCTGCCATCCTAACTGCTGTGAAATCTGGTGTGCTGCGTCTGGCTGGGACTGCATCAGCTGCAACACCTAGTGTGTGTGTGAGAGAGAGAGAAATTAAAGAGCATTGCTAAGTCCAAATGTTATCATTTTTGAAAATGTGCTTTTGGAGAGAACTAATAGAGAAGGTCATCTTAAGCAGCAGGAAAATTACAACACTATTCAATCTTATATTGATTTTCTAACCATATCTTTCCTGACAACCACCCCTCCAGACCCATCATCATATTTTTTATTTACTTGTACATGTACCCTTTGAAATTTGTCTTCAAACACTTTTGTGCTTGCGTCACTGCATACAGTTTGTAAATTTCCCCCGAATTAAAACAGGACCAAAATATGAGTTGTTAAGTAGTGGTGCTGCATTCGTTTAAGGTAGTTTAAACTAATTTCCTTGACTTTTTTCATTTATGCAGTACATTTACAAGACCCTACAAAAAAGCTTCCCAATTTCACAATACAATGACATTGTTCAGCTGGACAAAACATCCAAATGACAACTTAGCATTTAGAATGTATAATATTTATTTGGTTCTTGTGAAGTGCAGTACTTGTTTACTAACATTTATAGTGACTGCTGTATTTTTAAGTGTATACAAATGTGTGCAGCATTGTGTCAATCAAAACCTATTTCACCAAGTTATGAGTTTATCAGTCTGTCAGTTTTATTCTTCCACAGACACTTAAAATGCAGCATGACTGTTGTGAGCAAGGTCGGAAACTTCTTAGATGGCACCACATAAAGGGATATGCTGTCTTGGACTGCCTTTTATAAAATCATAAGTCATACATATTCAAAGGAAACCCTGTTTTAATATCCACTCACGTTATTTTTTCATAAAATCTGATCACAAATTAGTTATTTTGAGTGAAGGGTTACTGAAGTTTTGAAAGAAAACTAACCTTTCTGCAGATAGCCAACCGAACAGACAGATCCGCTCTATGCGCTAGATGCACCACTGCTACTAGGTCCTTATAGTTTACAACCGGGTCTGCAGGAGAAAACAAACCATAGAGGAAACCCATCATGTCTCCAACTCAAACTGGTAATGTCATCAGATACTGAGAGACTATTAAGGTATATGAAAGTGAACTGCAGGAAACATGCTGTGTTACCTAAAGAAATAAAAATTGAAAAGGTCTTAAAAGCACATTTCCTCTCACATATCTAAGTCACCTGCATGAAGTACTTGTCGGAGAAGACATTTCATGAGTGTAGTGGTTACAGGGGCTTCATTTAGGAGTAGTCCCAGACCCGAGTAGCCAACTTCCCTCAGTCGAATACGCTGTTTGCTCCGTTCATAGACCTTATTACACTTCAGCAGCTGGTCTTCAATCTGCCACAGAAATATAAATTGAAAAGTTATCGTGCAACCTTTAAACAAGAGCACATAAGCATGGTATTTGTCCTAATGAGCTCAGGCCACATCAGGTTTCATAAGACGCGGTACTAACCTCCCTCCGATGCTCCCCACAGAGGGTGTCATGCAATGTTAAAGGTTTTATTCATTGGCAGTGTTAATATAGCATGGACAGGACCCAGTGGGTGGAAGAGCGCTTTACACTCAGTTTCATGCATGTATCAAATTGTGTAAACAAATATACAATATACCACCCGTAAATATAACAAAGTATTTATATAGCATCTAGCTAGAGAAGGTGGCTAGTGAATAAAGAGAGAATAGTATAACTGGATAGCACACTATTAAATGAAAAGTGTTATTATAACAAAATTCAGCAATGGCGATGATTATTTAGGCTTTGAAATTATGTTAAAGAAGTATGGTTTTCAATTCATTTTCAAATACGCTAGGGGACGGGATTGTTCCTATTACCACCCTGTACAAGCACTTCCAGAGAGTTATTGTTTTAGGTTTTTTTGTTGCCTTCAATCATGGTATTTCAAAGCAGAGTTTGTCTCTACTTCTAAGGAGGAATTGTCCACTTGATATTTTTGGATAAGGTGGTAGGGTGTTTCAGAAGCAGGTTTAGGCTTGATAAAAGCAAGTTTAAAGATTTTTTTTGCTTCAATGGGCAGCTAATTCAGATGTGGTGAAACTTTCAGGTACCCAGTGCTAGCTTCGCAGGTGCAGAAAAGGCTACTTTGAAAGGAGCAAAGTGTAGAATCAGAATCCCTACCTGTAAGGAGTTTCTGTTGTCAAGTCTGGACTAAGAACCTGTATTCAAGATAAAAGACTTGATTCCAAGGAGGGATCTAAGTTGAAATTGTGGCCTTTTAATTACTGTATTGATGTGTGCTTGATTATTGGCGATTTTAACAATGTTCCAGCCCAGGGAATTTGCACTCCACAAACAAAAAGTCACAGTTTAGTACAAAGTCATAGTTTGAATCAGGATAGTGCAGCTTATTGGAAATAGCACAAGAAAGTCCGTTTTTTGAAGATTTATAGTTTCAGGTGGTGATGCAACATCTATGTTTGAACATTCTCAAAGATATTGGCCATTTTCCACGTTCTCTGTCTAAAAGTCTCAGAAAGAGCTGCATATTGTCAGCAATGAAATTATGTGTGATGTTGGAGGTGCAATAGCTGGAGGATGGCTCAAACAGAAATCGCCACACATCGCTTATTATGAGGCTTCAAACATTATGTCCCAACTAAAAAGTTAACATCAACATTGAGAAAATTAAGTTCCTGGTTCAGTACCCAAATACAGATGAAAGCGAATAGTTTACTTCAGGGAAAAAATCTGGATTGTGTACAAAACTTTCACTATTTAGGAATCTGCTTTGATAATAAGCTATCCTAGAGCAAGCAGTTAGAGAAGCAACTCACAGTGCTATTTCAAAGTAGTGGAGCTATCCTGTGATGCAAACTGGGTGCAGAACTATTGAAATCAATTCAAGCATAAGCTATGAATGCTGTAGTTGCCACTCTGTACAGGGCAGAACTGTGGGATATAGGCAAATTACTAACTTACAAAAATCTGAGAATTGTATGTTGTGGCAGATGCTGCATTTGGGTCCAGGGACCCCGATGGATGTGCTAATGCCTTGAATTTGGTATACCAGCATCGCCGCAATCATGCATCTCAAGTATGTTCTCTATTGGGCAGGGGTATAGACTAACACAGCAGCTAAAACTTTCCTAAAATCTCTCGGCGAACTTTTAAGCTGCACAAGCATATCGAAAATGGTCTGGCTTGTTTACGTTAACAATGCACTAGAAGCAATCAGCCTGCATGACCTTTGGACGAATCCTAGAACGATGACTATATGTAGTACCATATCAATTAAAAACAATTATCGGGCTATCACTTGTAAGTAACAGCTCGCCTATCAGGAAGCAGTCATGGAAATTTAGAAATGCAAAACACACAAGTACATTTAAAACTTATCTACAGCACCTGACACATGCCCTGAACAGAAGTCTTTACTTAAAATTAAGATTAAGGATTATCCTAGTTTTGACCTTAGCTAAAAAATGGTACCTCTTCGAGGCTAATTCAGACCAGTGTAAATGTAAGTTCGGAGAGCGAGAATCATTAGCACACTTTATACGCTGTGCTCTATTACACTGGGACAATGCCGGAGGGTTGGCTCACTGGACATTTCTTTCCCTGTTGCTTCCTACATCTTATGTGCATGGAAGATAACAAGGGGAACTGCAGTGATCCAACCGGGTAACAGCAAAGGTCCCTGTGCTGAACTTGTTTTATAGATATGCATATTATATTAATATATATGTAGATTTTCTATTTTTTTTTACTGTGTTATATTGTAAGGCTAATAGCTGAAACAATAAAAGGAATGAAAGGTTACACGCTGATCGCAAGATATTCAGACCTACTGGATCCTCACCTTGTTTTTTTAATCAGAGACAGGACCTGACTTATCCTTAAGCAATTGGGGATTTTTCCTTGTGACAGAGAGGAGATGACCAGGTTAGACCAATAGGGAGAACCAAAGGTGCTAATTTTCTTTACGAGAGACCAAGGATAAAATCCGACAAGTATGGGAGGTCTTTGGTTTTGGCAATTACTTTAACCAATTATAAAAGAAGGATTTCTTTGAAGGTGGTCCAGTTGATTTTAGCAATTGATAAAGCGTTATAATAGCCATGTGATTTCACAGGGTGTGTGAGGGATAGTCCAATCTGCTTCAGCTCCAAAGAAGTTAGAGAACTGTTAAATTGTGTTACTAACTCCATTTCTACTTTTGACAACTATGGTTAAAATATTGTATTTCCCTCCCATCCTTCCCTTTTTCATCCCCTCTCTGGAATGTGTTACCTTTGTACTGCTTTTTTACTTCGCAAACAAAACTAGCAGCGGAGAACCCATGAATGAATCATCTTACCAGCTCTCCTGCCCACCACAAATCTTTCAAATATTGTCTGTGTAAATAGAAATTCCCATGCAGACATCTGATGGAACATACCTGAAGACACAAAATCATTTGAGGAGGCATTGTCAGAGATCTGGCTCCCTCTTCTCTTTGTTGGAATTTACTTTCCCTTTTACCTGCACTAATTTCCGTTATTCTACTCACATTTCTACAGGTGGTCATTTTGCTGCTACAGTTATCAACTCTGAGTGTGAATGCCACCCGGCCTGCTGCCATTAGAGCCACACAACTATATACATCAATGAAGCCCATTCTTTGCCGTGCATAACGATTCTTTTCTGCGATGCGTATGCAACAAAGAGGCGTACATTTATTGATATTAGTACAGCTCCATGTTACAACACACTGTGACCCATTTTAAACATTAATCTGCAGTCTATTATTGAGGGAAATGCACACATGCGGAAGTCTATATTTAACCTAGGACTAATAAACCTCTGATAAACCTAGATTAGTAGCATTTATGGAGCAAAATATCTTACTTATTATTGACACTTGCCAATTCTCATATGTTTATTCTGGCACTACACAATTCATATGTTTATTCTTATGGACTTTATTCCTATTACAAACTGCATTTTACATATTACTTGGCCCACTACGTGTTTATGCGTGAGTTAGGATTCTCATGATTTCTTTACATTTTTCTCAGCCGTGCAATTGGAACTACTACAAAAATGTCTTCAATCTAAAGGAGATCCTCTCATGTCAGGAAGAGATGTAAAGGAGAAATTTCAAAATACTTAATAGCTACGGAGGCAGGTAAATTGCCTGTAAAATGGAAACACAATATATTAATGCACTATTTAGGCTCTGAAGACCAACAGATTTTTAAACTTTTATCGTGAATGGCAATTGGCAGAAGGAGAACAGGACTTAAGTGATGTTGATAGGGTAATGAATAGGCTAGAGAGGAGATTCAAACTTTGCATATGCAAGACTCAGAAAGGTATCACATTTCTCCTAGAAAACCAAAACCACAAATAAATATTCAATGTATGTCAATCTGCCATGAGAGGTTCGGTCAACACTGGCTACAATAGCTGAAAAGATCAGACATCAGAGGGTGTCAAATTCTAATTCAAAGACAATTCAAGAAATATTGTGGGTAATGGAAGACCTCACTTTAAATGAACTTATAACTACTTTCATAGCCATTGAACAATCCGTATCGTGTTAGAAAAGAAAAGGGATGATAAGATTGTGTGCCACAAGTGTTCCAGTGTATTTCATGCTGACTCTTTTAAGGTTTTTCCAGCCATAGGAAAGGACTGTAAAAACTGTGGTAGGAAGGGGTGTTCAGCCTGGGATTGCAAGATGGAAAAGATGTCTGAAAGGAAGAGTAACTTTAATCAGTGAGAATACTGATTTTACTATGGCGTTTACCAAGATAAAGGACATTATGTTAGTGAAAAGAGGTGTCAATACCATCAGAGATGATGACGACCATGGACTGCCCATTGTTGTAATTCATACCTTGGATATGGAGTGGGGACCGAAGGCTGATTTAGGATCACCTTATATCATAATAGCATTCTATCTGTTAAGGTGTAAGGTGATACTGTAAAAGAGCTACAGGAAACTGATGTCAGAGTATTTTTATTTATGTATACAATTAATTAAAATGATTGAACTAATGATTTTCTAAGTAAGCCATTAAAGCAAATTTTTCAAATCGAACACAGTAAAAACAAATAAATCAAATGTCTCTGAACTGGAGTTTCTCTAGGGAGTCCCTCATGTAGGAACTCTCGTGGTTTGTGGACATAGGGGTCCTTACTTCCTGTCTTAGGATGTTTTTCAGCAAACCATGCTAAACTGCTCTTGGGTGATTGCAATAAGACAAGAATAAGGCATTTAAGATAAGGGATTTTGCAAAATAAATTCTAGGCAAACTTGAGCTTGAGACGTGCTCTGTCGGAGGCTAAAGAGAATTTGATGTGTGGCACTGCACAATAACTAGACATTTATTGAATATCCCTGGAGAAATCACAAGGTTAAGCAAGGCTTAGTTTTAATCACTCATAAGAACAAAACTAAAGATGGTCCTGATATTTTGTGTGTTAACTGCCAAAATGAACTATTCAGGGTTAGAGTTGTAGCTTTGGTTACTCCTAGAAGTAGTGTGTGCCTGCCACAATCTTCCAGGCATACACACATACTTGCAACAGTTCATACGAGGTATCCTAGTGCTTTTCAACTCTCACTGTCCATCTTTTGGATCTTCAGATCGAAAATGACTACCTTTGTTTTCTAAACACTTATAATTAAATTATTGGCCTTGCAAAACTCAGTAAAGGTGCAGAGTGCTCTCTGTAAGCCTGTTTCAGTTTTAGCTAAAATTAGAGTGTCATTTACATATTGCAGTATATTTAATGATCCACCAGATACATTTGGATGAAAGGAATTGGCACTTATGAAAAAAGCCCTAAATTCAAAATGTTAAAAAGTAGAGGAGCCAAGATGCAGCCTTGCTTTAGGCCTTTATTGGTGAGGATTTTTTAATTGGCGACTATGTCTGGGGTCTGATTTGATGTTTACCCTGGTACACGACTATAAATTGATTAATGCACCCAGTAATTTTAAAGAAACACCCCAGTGCACCAGTTTTGGCAACAGAGTATAAGAGTCAACACAATACAAGGCAGTCTGGAAATCAATATGTACTGTACACAAAAGGTTATCGTCCCCCTGGTTGACTTGTGTGTGAGCAGTTCCTGGTTCATTAGATTGTTCTAGACAGCCCATCGTGAAGCCTGTCTGATTAAAAGCAAGCAATCTTTTATCTGGGTAAAATTCAGAACTTGCTTAGTAAGGTTTTTGCATATTATTTCCCGTCTGTATCAAAAAATGCAATCAAAGGAAAGCTTGAATGCTGAACTTTTTAAAAAATGGGCACCAGAAGCGAGCCCTGCCAGCCTCCAGGGACCCTGTTTGTGTTAAGCAAGGGGTGTATAGTGGACTTAAGACCTTTGCCTATGATAAATTGTTGGATTTAAATACAGTACTAGGCAGGACGATGGGCCGGGCCCCCTCTTTGCTTTTTTATATCAAGGCTACCATTGCCTCAGACTTTGATACGAACAGGTCAGTGTGGCTTGAGTTGATGTTTTTAGATGCGGATAGTGAGTTGTTTCTTGAGACACATAAGCAAAATATTACTTTGTAAGCATCTGTTCGTGGCATATTGTGCTGTAGATTCACATGCTCTGCATACTTCTAACATCTAGTGTTGGGCTCAGTCATGTACAACTTGTTTTCTTTGAAGAAGTCTTTCGTGTTACAAAGTATAGCGGCGACTCCTATGACTGGCAATGCGAATGAGCATCGGCTCCATTGTCAGATTGTTTTACCGCACTGTCAGTGTCAGTGAGGATGGAGATAGAGCATGGAAAGTGCAGGAAGATGACCATTCTTAGTAAATATAAGAAATAAGGAAATAAAGGCATCTTCAACCACTGAAGGCTTCTGGGGGCAATGGCCGGGAGGTGGGTGGGATCTAGCACGTCTACACAGCATTGTTTGGTGAATGTGTGTGGGGTTGACCAGATAGCCCCCCTACAGATGCCAGCTATGGGGATGTTGCCATTGAAGCTGCTGTCTTGTGTGTAGTATGGCCTAGGTGGTGCAAGGAGATGCTGTTTGGCATTGATGTTGCAAGTATGGATGCACTTGACTAGCCATTGTGCAATCCCTGCTTTTAAAATGGTGCTATCTTTGTACAGTTAGTGTGGGTGACTAATAGCTGCTGAGTTTTACAAAATGGTTTTATCCTATCAATTTAATACATGAGAGCCCTCTTTACAGCTAGTGTGTAAAGGGCTCTATCCCTCACTGAGTATGGGCGTGGAAAGAAATATTGGGGGCTCGATTTTATGATAGAGGTGGAAAGGAGATACCACTTTTGGGAAGGAATCTTGGGTTAGTCATTAGAACTACCTTGTTAATGTGAACCTGGAAAAAAATCATTCCAGTGTGGGAGCCTGGAGTTCACTCACACACCTAAGAAAGGTGATAGCAATGAGAAACGCTACTTTCCAAGTTGAGGAGGGTTGTGAACCACATTTGCCTGGCCCAAGTGGGAGCCATTAGGATAAGAGAAAGAGGTTTTCCGTAGCCTCCAAATCACGTAAGAAGTGGGAGTGGCAGAGACATGCAGGTAAATGTGCCTAACCTGTTCATCCATAATAATTGCCCAGCGACCACAGGTGTGAGTACCTGGAGATTAAGCTTTGGTATTTTGCGTGTTTAGCGGTAGCGAAAAGATCTATGTTGGGGAACACCCAACGGTGGAAGTACTGGAGAAGGACTTAAGCGTGGAGTTCCCACTGGTTGATTTGTTGCTGCATGCTGCTAAGCAGGTCTGCAAAGTCATTGTCCACCCCCTGAAGGTTCTCTGCTAGTAGAAGGATTCTGTGATGGAGTGCACAGCACCAAATGCTCTGAGCCAGCCGTGACAACTGTGGTGAGTGTGTTCTGCTATGTTTCTGTAGGTAGTACATAGCAGTCCTGTTGTTGGTGTGAACAAGGTCTATCTGGTTGTGAATGTGACAAAGGAAGGTTTTGAACTAGCTGGATGGCTATTCGCTCAAGGTGATTGATGTGAAAATCTCGCTGATGGGATATCCATAGGCCTTGGAGAGTGAGGTCATGCCCTTCCTCCGAAGATGAGCAGCGACCACTGCAAGGCATTTATTGAAAACTCTGGATGTGGCAGTCACCCAGAGAGGCAGAACTTTGAATTGAAAGTGCTGTCCATTTACCACAAATCTTAGTTAACATCGGTGTGCAGGTTGGATGGGAAAGTCGGAGGTCTTCAGATTGAAGGAGGTCATGAAGTCACCTTGCTCCAACAGAGGGCTGACGTCCTGGATCGTGACCATGTGGAAATGCTCTGACAGTGTGTACGTGTTGAGGGGCCTGAGATTAAGTATGGGCCTGAGAGACTAGCCCTTCTTGAGGATTGGAAAGTATAGGCAGCACACCCCTTTGCTGTGTTGGTGTGACAGCGCAGGCACTAAGGTTCCTTTGAGAAGGAGCGCTTGAAGTTCTTCTTAGATGAGACGCTGATGGTCTGTATAGAGCGAGTGTTTGTGCAGGTGGCACATTTGTTGGTGGTGGAGCACTGAGTTCTAGGCAGTAACCTGGTCTATAATGGACAGTACCACTGTTCTGGGGTGATGTTTTGCCAGCAGGCGAGGAACCCCTGCAGCCTTCACCTGACAGGTCTTGGGTGGTCGGTTGGGGGAGGGGAGTTGGGTGGGGCGACAATCACTGTTTAGTGGGCACGGTTCCCCATACCACACCCTCTCAGCTTCTGCCTTTGGAATTATTTCCCCTATAAGCATCCTTGGAGTAACCACAGGAGGGATGCTACTGCTGTTGTTGCATTTGGTAGGAGATAGAAGCCTCCAGGGAAGTGGTTTTGGCTCCGTCTCAAAACTGGTACCTGCAAAAGGAACCAAGTGGCAATCAGATTTGAAGGGCCACATAGCCTTAGCCTCGTCTTTCTTGACTTTCTCTAGCTTGATGTTCTCTAGCATCTGATCAACTTGAGTCCCAAAGAGATGTTCCTCATCAAAGGGCATGTTTACTAGATGCTGCTGGACATCAGGGTTGAACCCGGAGACATGGAACCAGGCATGGCAGTGGATGAGGACACTGGTATTTACAACTCTTGCAGCGGTGTCGGCTGCATCTAGAGCACACAAAATGGTAGTGTAATCTGCCCCATGGCGACTAATTCCAGTGTACGCTGCGCATACTGATTCAGGAGGTGTTGAATCAAATCGTCTCTATCATCCCACCAAGTCCTGTCATATCTGGAGAGTAAGCCAACCAAGTGTAATACTCCTGTCAGTGGCAAATTGAGAGACCACTCTCTTCCTCGCAGCATTTATCTTCTTACTCTCCTTATCTGGCAGTGGGGTGTCCCAGGTGCCCTGTGCATTAACCTGGCTGTGTTAGCGAGTCGGGTAGGAGTTGGTCTCTTATGTAGGGTGGGTCAGAAGGGGAGGGCTTGTATTTTTATTAACACTAGAAGTGACCATCCTAGCCTTCACTGGGTATTTGAAGATGTTCAGGGCCGTTTTTAACATGCCCTTGAATCCCTACGCAATCCCGGAGGAGAAAGATCTACCTTGTGGAAAGTTTGTGTCCCCCGGGGGCTCTACATCATAATCATAATATGGGACAGTATAAGGGTCCATAGAGCGAAGCAGAGGTGGTATAGGAGGATGAGGGCAGGAGGAGACACAGCAGGTTGAGAAGGCTGCTGACTGGTGCCCCATCTTGATGCTCCTCCGGCTTGGGAGTTGGAGGAGGCTCCAGTATAAACCTTTCCTCAAAGGTAAGTTTCCTCCTCTGAGGAAGAATCTCCAGCCCCCTCGGTGATGGTTTTGTTATAATTTTCCCTGTATGGGGGTGAATAAACAGTCTCTTGCCGAGTGTCCGACTCCTCTCAGAGAAGTTGTAGAAACGGGAGTTCCTGATCTTCAGAGTCTGCCGTGGAAGGTCGGCTGGGTGCCTAGGGCTGTTCTGGCTTCGAGGGAGGTTTTGACACAATGTTGTTTCAGCTCCAAAGAACCAATCAGTAGCAGCACTGAGGGAGCTCTGGGTGACGAGGAGGGCAGAGTCTTGGATGGCTCTTGAAGGAGGGGCTGAGGATGGATTCGATGTCAGTTCCAAAGCTTTAGGGTGGTGCCGCCCATGGCTGGGATGCAGTTGTGGACCAGAAGGCCGAGTCCACAATTGTGGGCTCGACCACTGACGGGGCGGGGGGTGGCCTGATGATGAGAGCTGTGAGGAGCTGTTCTCACTGTCAACATCTTCTGCTGTTGGACTGCTGTGAGCTGCGGATCTGCTGCCTTGGAAGTCTGATGGTGAACCTGGTTCTATTCTTAAGGCGGCCGCTTGTTCGGCGACATCTACCTCTCCTTCGATGTCCAAATATGCTGAGATTTTCCTAGTCTCACTGATGTTCCATGGAGCATTGAGCAAGTCGAGGATTCTGATGATTTTAAGTGGTCTTTTTGGACCGGAAAGCGAGGCAGGCAGACGAGGAGGTCTTGTTGTGCTCCTTCAACAAGCAGAGGTTGCAGACCGAGTGTTCTCTGTCCACGAGTACTCAGAGTGGCACTGTGGACAGTAACAAAAGGGTATTTTTTGCATCATAGTCTGCTAATTCTCAAGGCTGAATCCTAATAGAACAGGATTGAGAGGGGTGAAAACCCAAAAGGGGAGTCAAAGAAGACCGGGACGGGAATTCGACGGGAGCATTATGACAGAGGCAATATAAAACACAAAGTAAACTGATTGTCTTCATCTACCGGGAGAGAAAGACTTGAGAGACCCTGACAACCAATAGCACATGAGGTCAACTCAGAACCCTAGCGATGCACATTCGACGGCAGAAGAAAACAAACTAACAATGGAGCTGATGCCCGGGTGCATTACCAGTCATAAGAGGAGTCACTATACCTTGTGAATCAAAAGACGTCTGCAAACAAAAACAAGTTGTACAAGTCTGAGCCCAACACTAGATGGCAGGAGTATGCATGGCAGATGTATCTACAGCTACACATGCCACTTTTTATATGTGTTGACCAGTTTTGTGGAGGAAAGTTGTTTGTAGCCATTGTATTGCCTTTTGCTGTTATTCTGTTTACATGTGACCAAAATGTATACTTGCCCATTGATTGGCAAGCTTAGAACAGTTGTTGACCTCTTTTCTTCTTCTTATCTGTGTTTCTTAGCCTCCAGCATTTTTCTGTATCCCTGTCTTAGACCCTAAACCTCTCCTTATACTTGGGTCATTGTTTCATGTTTTTGCTTGCCTTAAAAGGCAACTGAGGAATTTTTTCATGGTCCACAATTTCTTCGTCAGACTTATCGTAGTTGTTGAATTAACGGAGCTGGATGAGGAAGGAGGAACTGCAAGGGATACCAGCGATATATGTGTGACCTCAGTCCAAGAAGATTCCAGTTTACAGTCCGAGATTCATTAGACTGAGAAAGGACTCTCCGAGCACTCAGGAAATCAACTGTTGAGTTATGGTTTCAACATGAGTTCTTTATTGAACTTCCATTAGTCTATTTTGTTCTTGCTAACAAGTGTTTCGTCTATTGCTGTTTCAGTTGTAACAGACCTCATCAGGCCTAGTCTATGGTGAATAGTATTGATATTGAACGGAAGTAGGATGAACCTAAACGATTTGGCTGTTAGACAGTTGATGTCTTCCTCTACGACCATACATCAAAAGCATCCTTCTTCAAATCCCAACTGGATAAAGCAAAAAATCGCCCGAAAAGACTCTTTGAGTTGATTAAGTCACAATCTAAAATCACTTCCGGCCAATCACCTTACATTTCCTGCCATCAGCCGAGCTGTGATGCCGTTGCTGACTTCTTCCTCGAAAAGGCAAATATGATCTAATCGGACCTCAAATCGGCTCTAATCAAACTTTCACCCTCACCTGAATCCTCATTACCTGCCCCCCTCGTACTTCGTGCTATCCTTCCCCCAAAAACAATGCCTCTTGGAACCAATTCACGCCCGTCAATGACGCTGCCATCCTCAGCATACTATCGACCCTGAAACCCTCCAATCACTTCAATGACCCCCTCGCCCCAACTTCTTCAAAGAAATGGTAGGAACCCTGGTCCCGCTCTGGTCCAAGATCATCAACGCTTCGCTTCTCCAAGGAGAGATCCCAGACTGCCTGAAGGCAGGTCTAGTTCTCCCTATTCTTAAAGAAAACCACGGCTGACCCGGAAGACCTGAATAACTATCGACCAATCACAAACATTCCTACACTGGCAAAACTCCTTGAGAAATGTGTACATGAACAACTGCGCAAACACAATTCCAACTCCTCGGCCAATTCCAATCGGGCTTCCATGCTGGGCACAGCACTGAGACGGCCATCACGCATATAGTGGACGATGCCCTCTCTTTGCTTGATCAGAATGAAGCTTGCCTATTAATACTACTCGGTCTCTCATCTGCAGTCGACACAGTCAAACATGTCAACCTTCTTAACCTCTTGGAATGTAGGATGGGGCTCTCTGGCATTGTCCTAAAATGGTTTGCCTCTTTTCTCAACAACAGATCACAAAGAGTCAAAACCAATCAAACTCTATCCAACTCCAGTCCCTGTACTCTGGGTGTCCCACAAGGGTCCTATCTCTCGCCCACGCTCTTCAACCTTTTCATTGAACCTCTGACTGTAATCCTCAAAGCTTCCAACATCCAATATCGCATGTATGCGGATGATACCCAACTGTACATGAAACTATCTTCTCCCGAGGACATCCAGTCACTCAACGGAACCCTGCACAAAACCTTAAACTGGCTAACCTCAAACTTAACACCCTTAAAACTGAATTCCTCCTCATTGCACCAACTAGACAATCCCCCATTGCGGGGCAATTCCTAACAAACCTCACCGCGCTCAACTGTGCACCACACATCATTGACTCCACTAAATCACTGCAAGTTGTACTAGACAAGAACCTAAACATGCAAGACCACATCAGAGCATCGAGCAAAGGAGCTAACTTTCAATTGAGCATCCTTCGAAAACTTAAACCTTACCTCCCACAAGAAGACTTTAAATCAGCGGTGCAAGCACTAGTCATCTCAAGGCTTAAATACGGCAGTGCTACTCTATGCGGTCTCCCGAAACTCAGTTTAGCCCCACTCAGAGCATCTCTCAATGCGGCGACTAGACTCGTCACTGGCTCCAAGAAATCCAACCACATCTCTCCTGACCTTAAAGCTCTCAAATGGCTCCCATTTCAGGCAAGGATCCAGTTAAACATTGCTTGTATGACCCAGAGAGCACTACACTTCAATACCCCCATCTACCTGAAGAATAAGCTTGAGCTATTTGGTAGAGCCAGGCCCTCAAGGAGCACCAGCACTATGCTCCTCAAGCCAAAGAAATTTAACAAAACTGAAAACCTACAAACGTACTTTCTCTGGCGTTGCCCCGAGAATATTGCCTTTAAAAGGGAAGTGAAAGCTATACTGATGAACAATACACTGATCTAGAAGCATTGCCCCTTTTGGCGACCTGCCTGTTTTTAACTGTCCTAGTCACCACCTGGCCTCTGCTACGGACCTTTGTCGCATGCCACCTTTCCACTGTTATTCCTTATGTATCTTGTCGCAATTGCTATCTGGCCACTGTCACGGACCAGTATAACCACTTTTCCACTGTTGTTACTGATGTATACTGCCTTAAATGTCTCCCACATCTCTCGATCCATGTCCTCCGCAACCGTCATGTAAAGCGCTCCGATACCCGCCCGGATCAACGCTTCTGCATTCAAGACCACCTCAGCCAGCCAATGGAAATATTAACACCCTTCAGGCATAACAGGAGTCACGAATGAAGGAGGTTCACCCTTCTCTAACTTACAAGTTACTTACCTTCAGTAATGCGCTTACTGGTAGATACTCTAACTGGATATTCCTCACCTTTAGAATTTCCACAGGAGCCAGACTGGATCTGGAAGCTTTCACAGTAGTGCTCTTGCACATCTCTAGGTTGCATCACACAGCTCCACACTGCCTTTATTTCACCCAGAAGTGGCGAGTCACATTAGAGCACTACCCCGTATGCTGACATCAGTTTTTTTGCTTGACTCTTTCCACACCCTTGGAAGCAGACCATGAAACAATTGGAGGTACCAGCGTGCAGATTGCCAATTTGGGACCTTTTTAGGAAAACAAGAGATGAATCGACAGAACGGAGAGGTGCAGATAGACAGAGAGTATCCACCAGAAAGGGCATTGCCAAAGGTAAGTCACTTGTTTTTCTAATGTATACAACTAATTGCAGATTATCACCTTTAGAGCAGAGGGCAAAACAGTACCTCCCAAGGTGGAGGGTCTTTGAAGTGGGCTGAGACCAAAAGCTCTCAGGATCAAATGGGGGAAATGCCCTTTCCGTTGGGCTCTGCCATCAAGGCAGTAGTAAATCGTGAACATGGCATTGATGCACACATTGTAGCCTGGCAGTGGGTCGAGAACAGGCACATAGTGGTGGTAGCTTTGCTCCTGGTAGAATCGTCCCTCAGTCCTTCTGAAGACTGCTTTTTGGCGAATGCATAGCATATCTTATTGAAAAGAACTATCCATCTAGACAGAGTCCTTGTCTGCACCCCCTTACAGTTCTTAGCCTCAGAAAACCCTACGAAAAGCTATTGCCAACCAGATGGTTTTGCTGCAACTGATGTAAACGTTCAGTGCTCTTTTGGGGTCCAGTCAGTGGAGTCTTGCCTCTCCTTTCGAGGGGTGAGGTGGAGCAAAAACTCATCCTCCAGGGTGATGGATTGCCCACTGTGAAAAGGTATCACAACTTTAGGCAAGAAGACCGCCCTGGTCCTCATCACCACTCTGGCTAGGATAAGGTATTGTAGGGCTGCAACAAGAGTCTGGAGCTTACTCATGCAACAAGCTATGGCGATCGCAATGAGAAAGATGTTTTTGAGCGTCAGTAGAAGCAACAATCTGCTTAGCCGTGAAGAAGACATCAACAATTTCAGAAGGTAGATTAAACACAGTCGAATGCCACCGATCAATCTCCAGACATGGAGGTGTAGATTGCACAGGTTTGGGTGTAGAACCCTGCCCAGTTGCTGCAACAGATTTCCAGAAGTTCTGGATACCACACTTTCCTGACCCATTCCAAAGCCACCAGAATGACTTGGGTCCAGTCGTTCCCATCTTTTTCAGAACCTGGGCAGGAGGGACAGACTCAGAAAGGCATACAGACATCCCATGCTTCACTCCAGCGTAAATGCATTTCTTAGAGAGTGAAATCTAAGGAACTCCAATGTGCAAACATTTTTACACTGCGTGTCCTCGACGGTGATGAAAATCTACCAATGGCTCTGCTCCACCTCAGGATGTAACCACCGTTCGTGATCCACCAGCTGAGCTCCTCTCCACAGGCGTTTAAAGATCCTGTCAAGTGGTTCACCATCGGGGAGGTACCCTAACTCTCCAGCCAACTCAAGAGGCACAGTGACTTTTGGCACAGTACCCAGGGCTACACTCCACTCTGCTTGCAACAGCCCTGTACTTATTGTGAAGGAGAAAAGACCCTGAATTCCCCCTAGTCCAGAACAGCTCCTGTATCTGGAGGTGATCTAAGACTGATTGTAGCAAGCCTGCCTTCAACAGTCAGTCTTCAAGGTAAGGTAAACTGCTATCCAATGATGTGCAGCCACCATTGCAATCACTTTCATGAATACCTGAGGGTCGCTGGTAATGTTGAAGGGGAGCAGGCCAACATACAAATGCCTACGTTGAACTGCAGGTAACATTAGTAAGGCCGCAGGAAGAACTCATGAAAGACAGTGTTGTGCAAGGGAACCATCTAGTCACTGTATCTAGACAAAGCAGAAATTGGGCTAGAGCGACCATTTTGAATTTGTCATTCCATAGGACAGAATTCAGAATGCGAAGTCCTAAAATAGAACAAAGGCCTCCATCCACATGAGAAAACATCGGGAGCAAGGAACGCGTTACTTACCTGTAACTGCGGATATCCAGTATTTGTATTTTTCATAGATTCACATGCCTGAATCATTCCCCGTCGTCGGGATGGGAGTCCCCGGTACATAAATAAAGTAATGTCTCAGTAGACATATAGAGTAATAGGCCAAAGGCCTCACCTTAGTAACAACTGGATAAAGCAAAAAATCGCCCGAAAAGACTCTTTGAGTTGATTAAGTCACAATCTAAAATCACTTCCGGCCAATCACCTTACATTTCCTGCCATCAGCCGAGCTGTGATGCCGTTGCTGACTTCTTCCTCGAAAAGGCAAATATGATCTAATCGGACCTCAAATCGGCTCTAATCAAACTTTCACCCTCACCTGAATCCTCATTACCTGCCCCCCTCGTACTTCGTGCTATCCTTCCCCCAAAAACAATGCCTCTTGGAACCAATTCACGCCCGTCAATGACGCTGCCATCCTCAGCATACTATCGACCCTGAAACCCTCCAATCACTTCAATGACCCCCTCGCCCCAACTTCTTCAAAGAAATGGTAGGAACCCTGGTCCCGCTCTGGTCCAAGATCATCAACGCTTCGCTTCTCCAAGGAGAGATCCCAGACTGCCTGAAGGCAGGTCTAGTTCTCCCTATTCTTAAAGAAAACCACGGCTGACCCGGAAGACCTGAATAACTATCGACCAATCACAAACATTCCTACACTGGCAAAACTCCTTGAGAAATGTGTACATGAACAACTGCGCAAACACAATTCCAACTCCTCGGCCAATTCCAATCGGGCTTCCATGCTGGGCACAGCACTGAGACGGCCATCACGCATATAGTGGACGATGCCCTCTCTTTGCTTGATCAGAATGAAGCTTGCCTATTAATACTACTCGGTCTCTCATCTGCAGTCGACACAGTCAAACATGTCAACCTTCTTAACCTCTTGGAATGTAGGATGGGGCTCTCTGGCATTGTCCTAAAATGGTTTGCCTCTTTTCTCAACAACAGATCACAAAGAGTCAAAACCAATCAAACTCTATCCAACTCCAGTCCCTGTACTCTGGGTGTCCCACAAGGGTCCTATCTCTCGCCCACGCTCTTCAACCTTTTCATTGAACCTCTGACTGTAATCCTCAAAGCTTCCAACATCCAATATCGCATGTATGCGGATGATACCCAACTGTACATGAAACTATCTTCTCCCGAGGACATCCAGTCACTCAACGGAACCCTGCACAAAACCTTAAACTGGCTAACCTCAAACTTAACACCCTTAAAACTGAATTCCTCCTCATTGCACCAACTAGACAATCCCCCATTGCGGGGCAATTCCTAACAAACCTCACCGCGCTCAACTGTGCACCACACATCATTGACTCCACTAAATCACTGCAAGTTGTACTAGACAAGAACCTAAACATGCAAGACCACATCAGAGCATCGAGCAAAGGAGCTAACTTTCAATTGAGCATCCTTCGAAAACTTAAACCTTACCTCCCACAAGAAGACTTTAAATCAGCGGTGCAAGCACTAGTCATCTCAAGGCTTAAATACGGCAGTGCTACTCTATGCGGTCTCCCGAAACTCAGTTTAGCCCCACTCAGAGCATCTCTCAATGCGGCGACTAGACTCGTCACTGGCTCCAAGAAATCCAACCACATCTCTCCTGACCTTAAAGCTCTCAAATGGCTCCCATTTCAGGCAAGGATCCAGTTAAACATTGCTTGTATGACCCAGAGAGCACTACACTTCAATACCCCCATCTACCTGAAGAATAAGCTTGAGCTATTTGGTAGAGCCAGGCCCTCAAGGAGCACCAGCACTATGCTCCTCAAGCCAAAGAAATTTAACAAAACTGAAAACCTACAAACGTACTTTCTCTGGCGTTGCCCCGAGAATATTGCCTTTAAAAGGGAAGTGAAAGCTATACTGATGAACAATACACTGATCTAGAAGCATTGCCCCTTTTGGCGACCTGCCTGTTTTTAACTGTCCTAGTCACCACCTGGCCTCTGCTACGGACCTTTGTCGCATGCCACCTTTCCACTGTTATTCCTTATGTATCTTGTCGCAATTGCTATCTGGCCACTGTCACGGACCAGTATAACCACTTTTCCACTGTTGTTACTGATGTATACTGCCTTAAATGTCTCCCACATCTCTCGATCCATGTCCTCCGCAACCGTCATGTAAAGCGCTCCGATACCCGCCCGGATCAACGCTTCTGCATTCAAGACCACCTCAGCCAGCCAATGGAAATATTAACACCCTTCAGGCATAACAGGAGTCACGAATGAAGGAGGTTCACCCTTCTCTAACTTACAAGTTACTTACCTTCAGTAATGCGCTTACTGGTAGATACTCTAACTGGATATTCCTCACCTTTAGAATTTCCACAGGAGCCAGACTGGATCTGGAAGCTTTCACAGTAGTGCTCTTGCACATCTCTAGGTTGCATCACACAGCTCCACACTGCCTTTATTTCACCCAGAAGTGGCGAGTCACATTAGAGCACTACCCCGTATGCTGACATCAGTTTTTTTGCTTGACTCTTTCCACACCCTTGGAAGCAGACCATGAAACAATTGGAGGTACCAGCGTGCAGATTGCCAATTTGGGACCTTTTTAGGAAAACAAGAGATGAATCGACAGAACGGAGAGGTGCAGATAGACAGAGAGTATCCACCAGAAAGGGCATTGCCAAAGGTAAGTCACTTGTTTTTCTAATGTATACAACTAATTGCAGATTATCACCTTTAGAGCAGAGGGCAAAACAGTACCTCCCAAGGTGGAGGGTCTTTGAAGTGGGCTGAGACCAAAAGCTCTCAGGATCAAATGGGGGAAATGCCCTTTCCGTTGGGCTCTGCCATCAAGGCAGTAGTAAATCGTGAACATGGCATTGATGCACACATTGTAGCCTGGCAGTGGGTCGAGAACAGGCACATAGTGGTGGTAGCTTTGCTCCTGGTAGAATCGTCCCTCAGTCCTTCTGAAGACTGCTTTTTGGCGAATGCATAGCATATCTTATTGAAAAGAACTATCCATCTAGACAGAGTCCTTGTCTGCACCCCCTTACAGTTCTTAGCCTCAGAAAACCCTACGAAAAGCTATTGCCAACCAGATGGTTTTGCTGCAACTGATGTAAACGTTCAGTGCTCTTTTGGGGTCCAGTCAGTGGAGTCTTGCCTCTCCTTTCGAGGGGTGAGGTGGAGCAAAAACTCATCCTCCAGGGTGATGGATTGCCCACTGTGAAAAGGTATCACAACTTTAGGCAAGAAGACCGCCCTGGTCCTCATCACCACTCTGGCTAGGATAAGGTATTGTAGGGCTGCAACAAGAGTCTGGAGCTTACTCATGCAACAAGCTATGGCGATCGCAATGAGAAAGATGTTTTTGAGCGTCAGTAGAAGCAACAATCTGCTTAGCCGTGAAGAAGACATCAACAATTTCAGAAGGTAGATTAAACACAGTCGAATGCCACCGATCAATCTCCAGACATGGAGGTGTAGATTGCACAGGTTTGGGTGTAGAACCCTGCCCAGTTGCTGCAACAGATTTCCAGAAGTTCTGGATACCACACTTTCCTGACCCATTCCAAAGCCACCAGAATGACTTGGGTCCAGTCGTTCCCATCTTTTTCAGAACCTGGGCAGGAGGGACAGACTCAGAAAGGCATACAGACATCCCATGCTTCACTCCAGCGTAAATGCATTTCTTAGAGAGTGAAATCTAAGGAACTCCAATGTGCAAACATTTTTACACTGCGTGTCCTCGACGGTGATGAAAATCTACCAATGGCTCTGCTCCACCTCAGGATGTAACCACCGTTCGTGATCCACCAGCTGAGCTCCTCTCCACAGGCGTTTAAAGATCCTGTCAAGTGGTTCACCATCGGGGAGGTACCCTAACTCTCCAGCCAACTCAAGAGGCACAGTGACTTTTGGCACAGTACCCAGGGCTACACTCCACTCTGCTTGCAACAGCCCTGTACTTATTGTGAAGGAGAAAAGACCCTGAATTCCCCCTAGTCCAGAACAGCTCCTGTATCTGGAGGTGATCTAAGACTGATTGTAGCAAGCCTGCCTTCAACAGTCAGTCTTCAAGGTAAGGTAAACTGGTATCCAATGATGTGCAGCCACCATTGCAATCACTTTCATGAATACCTGAGGGTCGCTGGTAATGTTGAAGGGGAGCAGGCCAACATACAAATGCCTACGTTGAACTGCAGGTAACATTAGTAAGGCCGCAGGAAGAACTCATGAAAGACAGTGTTGTGCAAGGGAACCATCTAGTCACTGTATCCAGACAAAGCAGAAATTGGGCTAGAGCGAGCATTTTGAATTTGTCATTCCATAGGACAGAATTCAGAATGCGAAGTCCTAAAATAGAACAAAGGCCTCCATCCACATGAGAAAACATCGGGAGCAAGGAACGCGTTACTTACCTGTAACTGCGGATATCCAGTATTTGTATTTTTCATAGATTCACATGCCTGAATCATTCCCCGTCGTCGGGATGGGAGTCCCCGGTACATAAATAAAGTAATGTCTCAGTAGACATATAGAGTAATAGGCCAAAGGCCTCACCTTAGTAACATAGCCACGTCCTTTTGTAAAAAAGGACCAAACTTTGGAGAGTAGCCAATCAGCTATCACCACCCTCTAGAACCTTCCTGGAAGGAGCTCTAGTCCCTCAGATTTTCGTAAGCACAGTGCTAAGCAGTAGAACACTGAGAGACCCAAGGGAGTCCTTCCAGAGGAGGTGGGTGGGTTGCATGTGAATCTATAAAAGATACCAATACTGGATAACCACAGTTACAGGTAAGTAACGCGTTCCTTATCCAGTATTAGGGTATCTTTCATAGATTCACATGCCTGAATCAGAATAGTAGGCAATGATAAGCACATTTCGAAAGGTACAGCCTACATAAATTCACGGATAACATATCAATGTGAAAATAGAAAGTACCAAAAGCAATGACATAGCAGAGGCATAAAACACAATAGAGAAATGTGCGTATAGAGGAAAGGATGGTGGGATGAAAGGAAGGGCTTACCTCTAATGAAATAGATGACGGCGCACCGCTTGACCCACGGCAGCGTCTTTCATGAGTTCAGTATCCAGGCAGTAATGCTTGGTAAATGTATGCGGCGTCTTCCATGTTGCCGCTCTGCAAATGTCCACAATGGGCACGCCTGCAAAAAGTGCCATTGAAGTAGAGATTGCCCTCGTTGAATGGGCTCGTACTGTGGAGAGCAGGGGCTGGCCCGCTTGCTGGTGACAAAAGGTAATAGCTGCGGAGATCCAGCGAGAGGTACCTCGCTGGATCTCTGGATGTACCTTTCCTAGGACGACTGTAGGCCACAAAAAGTTGATTGGATTTGCAAAATGTCTTTGTCCTGTCAATGTGGAATTTCAGGCAGCGTTTAAGGTCTAAAGAATGCAGAGTTTTTTTCTGCCACTGTTTGAGGGTTTGGAAAGAAGGAATGCAACACAATAGGCTCATTAAGATGGAAGTTTGACGGAACCTTAGGGATAAACTTCAGATTTGTACGAAGTATGACCCTGTTCGTGTTTGAATTAAAGGAAAGGGTCTTGAATCGAGAAAGCATAAAGTTCATCCACTCGCCTTGCCGAGGTAAGGGCTAGAAGAAGCGCTGTTTTCCATGAGTGATACTTGAGATCCGCTCTGTGTATTGGCTCAAAAGGGTGTTTCATAAGTTGAGCCAGAACCGTGTTGAGTTGCCAAGTGCCAGGTGGACTTTAATGGAGGTCTGAACGAGACCAGATTTCGCCAGATGGAGAAGGTAAGGCAGTATTTGCTCCGGAGAGGATCAAAGAGGGTGTATTTTGTTTGACTTGCACCAGATACAGAACCTCTTTCATTTTAAGGAATATGTTTTGGTAGTACTATCTGCTCGAGCCCGAGCCAGAACTTCTCTACAGTCCGGAGGGATGTGTAGACCCTGGAACTCTCTGAACTCAGGAGCCAGGCTGATATTCTGAGAGATGTTGGATCCGGATGCTGGACTTGTTGGTGGTTCATAGTGAGGAGTGAGGGAAACGGTTACGGTCTGTGAACCAGTATTGGCGTGGCCAAGCTGGAGCTATCAGGATGAGCGTGCAAGGTTCCGCTTTCAATTTCCGGTGCACCCTGGGAATCAGGGGAATTGGTGAAAAAGTGTATGCAAAGTTGTTGTACCATGCGATCGAAAACGCATTCCCTAGAGACCCCTTCTGGGGATGCCAGCTTGTGAAGTGTTGGCATTTGGCGTTCTGCTGGGTAGCAAAAAGGTCCAGAAGAGGGGTGCCCCATCGAGAGAAGATGCGGTTGAGGGTCCGCTGATTCAACTCCCACTCATGACATGCTGTCTGCTCAAAGAGTCGGCCAGAACGTTGTGTGTTCCTGGAACATATTCCGCTCGAAGAGAGATGTTGTGAAGGAGCAACCAGTTCCAGATTTTCTGCGACTCGTGAGAGAGTGTTAGAGAACGAGTCCCTCCCTGCTTGTTTAAATAGTGCATTGTCGTGGTATTGTCGGTCCGTACAAGCACTAGAGAGTTCTTGATTCGCGGAAGGAATGCTAAAAGAGCGAGATACACTGCTCGGAGCTCCAGAAGATTTATGTGGAGTTTCCTTTCAGGAAGGGACCATTTGCCGCTGAACTGGAGAAAAGCTCCCCAGCCCTCCAGGGATGCGTCTGTTGTGATGGTATGTGGAGAAGCAGGAAGCAAGAAAGGCAAGCCTTGAGAAAGGTTCTGAGGGCAAATCCACCACCGTAGAGCCGTTTTCATCAGAGGGGTCACCTGGATGACATCGTCGAATGACCCCTTACACTGAACCCATTGAGCTGAAAGCGCTTCATGAAGAGGTCGCATGTGAAGGCGACAGTGTGGAACTAGCAGGATGCAGGAAGACATCATCCCAAGCAGGGAGTTGAAGAGGCGCACAGAAAAAGTCTTCTTGGAGCGTATGCGAAGCGCAAAGGACAGAAGTTTGTCTTTCCGCTCTTGCGAAGGAAACGCCTTCTTTTGGAGCGTGTCGAGAGTAGCACCCAGGAAAGTGATGCGCTGGGAAGGCTGAAGCACGAACTTGTCCTGATTGAGAATAAGGCCCAAAGAATCGAAAAGCCTGAGACAGGCGTTGGAAGACCTGGATGCGCCTTCTAGAGAGGGTGCTTTGACAAGCCAGTCGTCCAGGTATTGAAAGACTTGATGGTGTTGTTGTCGGAGAAATGCAGCTACCGGAGAAAGGCATTTTGTAAAGATGCGTGGCGCCGATTTGAGTCCGAATGGCAGGACACAAAATTGGTAATGCCTGCCCGCCACTGCGATTCTCAGGAATTTTTTGTGGTTGCGGTGGATCGGGATGTGAAAGTAGGCGTCCTGAAGGTCTAGAGACACCATGTAGTCGCCCGCATTGAGGAGCTGTAGCACTTCCTGGATGGTAACCATACGAAACGACTGTTTTTTCAGGAATTTTTTAAATTTCTCAAGTCCAATATCGGTCTCCATTTTTTCTCCTTTTTGCGGACTAGGAAAAATCGGGAGTACAATCCCTTTTGTCTTTGACGTAGGAACTCTTTCTATAGCTCCCTTCTGGAGCATAAGTGAAAGTTCCAGGAGCAGGGCACGCACATTTTTGGGAAGCATAGGACGGGGTGGGGTGTGGGGAGGTCTTTGGATGAATTCTATTGAATGACCGAATTGAATCAATTGTAGGACCCAACGGTCCGTTGTTATTTGCTTCCAATTTTTGAGAAAGTGGGAAACTCTTCCTCCAACTTTGGAGGGCAGAGAGGAGTTGTAGACCGGCAGTAGTGGGAAGTCATTGTCGTCGAGCAGCGTCTTTCTGTCGCCCTCCTTTGCCACGAAAGGAAGATTTGGTGTAGGTGGGTTGTTGTTGACGCAGCTGGTATTGTGGCTGATATTGCTGAGTGGAAGAGAAGGAACAGCGGTTTGGTATTCACCTCTGGTAGACGAATGACCTCTCCCTCTTGAGCCTCGAAATGATGTATTTTTGAATTGGAGAGTACCCAAAGCCCTAGCCGTGTCGGTATCCTTTTTAATACCTTGTAGAGATTCGTCGATATGTGTCCCAAAAAGAAGCTGGCCATCGTATGGCATGTCTAAGACTTTGGTTTGTACTTCCGGTCTGAATGAAGTCGCCTTCAACCAACCCTGGCGCCGTAATACAGCTGCGCCCGCGAGTTGGCGAAATCCAGTAGTCTATAATTTCTGATGTAGAGCGCTCGCCCTCCAGTAAGATTTTCTTTGCCTCTTCCTTTGAGTCCTCTTGCAAGGCCGCAAGGTATGGAGTAATATCTGCCCACATCTGCCTATTATAACGTCCTAACAGTGCCAAGAAGTTGGATGCACGCACTGTTAATGCAGACATGGACGAGAAGCGTTTGCCAAAATTGTCCAGCCATCTACCCTCTTTGTCCGGAGGAGCAGTCAGCAGAGCGGAAGGATTCTTCAAATTCCGCTGAGCAGCTTGTGTAATGACTGAGTCCGGTTTAGGATGGCCGGTCAGGCAAGCCGGAGCAGTATCTGGAGCCCTATATTTCTTATCCAGCCGAGGCAAGACTGGAGGCACCGAGGAAGGGTTCTGCATGATCTTAACACCCTGTTCCCATATGCAGTCTATAATAGGGATAGACCTAACGGTTTTCTTAAAAGGTTCTTTAAAATCGTAGAGGAAGCAATTCTGTTGGTGTGAGGGCATAGGTATTTGAAAGCGATGCGCCGCTCTTTCTACTACGTTGTGAAAGCCTCAAATGTCCTCCGGAGGCGAGTCAGCTGTGGTAGGCACAGGAGAAGCTGAACAGGGCAGTATGTAATCGTCCCACTCGTCCCGAGTAGACTGGGAATCTTGAAGTTCTCCTTCTTTGTGTCCTTCCTCCTCCTCCTCATCGTCTGTAGAAAGTGGAGGTGGTGATGTGACCGGCTCAGACGCTAAGCTCAACAGAGGAGGTCTCGGTCTTGGTGTTGGAGGCACAACCAGGAGCGAAGGTGGTGCAGATGTTGGAAACCTCTGCTTATAGTCCAAAATGAGGAACCGTAGGTCAGAGACGGATGGCATTCCTCAGGGGACACCGCCTGATCTTCCTGCCCTTGATCATCATAGTCCGAACTGTCTTGGTATTTAACATGCAGTTGCGATGGACTTGTCGCCGTTCTGAACATACTGCCGTCATCAGAGTCCTCTTCCTCAAAAAGATGTGCTGGAGGCAAAATCTGGACTTGACTAGGGGAGGTCAAGGCCGGCGTTGGCGTACGCTTCGTGATTTTTAGATGAATCTGCTGTCGTCGACAGTCCAGTCAACGGTATAATCATCGATGGGCACCTTAGTAGATTGAGGCCCCATTGCCAGAGCCGTCGTCGACGATGATGAAGGTTTCGTGGACGGAGTCCTCGTCGACGATGATGTAGATGTCGACGGTACGATCGCAGCGTCGATGGCAGTTTGGACGTCGACGATGTCTTTTTGATTTTCAGCGTCGACGAGACAGACCTACCGGCCGTCGACGATGGAGTTGTCGTCGTCGATGTGGATAAGGAATGAGACGCGACAGAAGTGGAAACTGTCGTCGTCAGCGAGGTCACATTCAATGCCGTCGATGGAGATTTCCTCGTCGTCGAAGCCACCGTCGACGAGGCCGTCGTCGAAGGGGTGGAAGAAGGCTTTTTGAAGGCATGAAGAGCTTCCAGAGGAGAAACCTTCGCTGGAAGAGTCTTAGGAAGGACCTCTGAAGACTTTTTATGCGTCTTCTTTGACGATTTAAGATCGCATATATAAGGTTGAAACGTCAACAGCACCTAGGCCCAGTTCAAGACTCGGTTTCATAAAGAACTTGAGTCATCCTTGGAAACTGTGTCATTGTTCTTCTCTACACTGGCCCGTTTTTACTTTGTGTATAGAATTTTTCTATTCACTTTGTATATATTACGCAATAATTGTGTCACTTATGTCACTATGTCACTTATTCACGAATTCACTTTAATACTTACAACTTTGGCAGCTTTGCTTTGCTAAAAAGAATTATATGGGTGATAATATAAATGATGCAATTTATATATAAAGAATACCCTGCCACCCAGCAAATCTGATTCTATCGTGATTTGTGTACTGTCACTGTTTATTTTTTCATGTGTTCCTCTTAAATACAATTTCTCTTATGATTATTTTCTTGTTTATTGATATATTTAGCTTTTTTTGATTCAATCGTAAAACAAAGTAATTGTGTGCTCATACCCGACAGAACCATTGTACTTTATATAATTTATACCCAGGTTCTGAGGGACACAGGGTTACCCCATTGTTTATGAAATATTTTTTGGAGGTGGCTGCGATGAAGGGCCTGGAGAAGCCACCCTTGGTCGTTTCTGAGAGGACTGTGAAGAAATGGATGAGCCTTCACTTTCTTCAGAAGAAAATACTGAGTCTTTGTCTTTAAGCCTCTGCAGCCAGATTAAGAGGTGCCCCTCACGGTCTTTGAGGGTCTTGGAGGAAAATGTACGACATACCTTACAGTCCTTCGAAGAGTGGTTTGGATAGAGGCAGTGGAGACAGTCTTTGTGTGGATTGTCGACATGAAGCCTCTTCTTCCCACAGGAAGCACAAGACCTAAAAAGGCCCTTCTTCGGAGTATCTGCCATGAAGAACTGAAGAACTTCAGCCAGAAGGTGGAAAGTTGAAGCAAAAAACACTGGTAAGCCAGGAACAAGAAATGCTGTGCAGAGCTCAGTGGAGGCTCCCTTAGCACGACGTGCGGTAGAAAATATGAGGGACTAGAGCTCCTTCCAGGAAGGTTCTAGAGGGTGGTGATAGCTGATTGGCTACTCTCCAAAGTTTGGTCCTTTTTTACAAAAGGACGTGGATATGTTACTAAGGTGAGGCCTTTGCCCTATTACTCTATAGGTCTACTGTGCCATTACTTTATTTATGTACCAGGGACTCCCATCTCGACGACGGGGAATGATTCAGGAATGTGAATCTATGAAAGATACCCTAATACTGGATAAGATCCAGTTTCCACTTCCAAGGCCAGCACGCTTTCAATGGCCCCTTTGGCCAGTAATGTCCTGCACCTCTTATAGCAATGTGGATAGGTGGTCTTTGAAAACGGCTCCGATGTGGGAAGAAGTTGTGCTGGATGATCTGGAGGTCTCATTTCTTGGATGTGATGGACTGCCAATCTATTTGGAAATATCTGATTCTGCCTCTCACAGGGTAGTTGTGAGCCACTAATGGCTAATGAATGCGTTTTGGAGCATGATGCTGCAGGGTCAGGCATCTGAGAAGAACATGTCCCCTGGTGACCTGCGTGATGGCTGCTTGATAACATGAAAGGACTGAGGTGGTTGTTGCAGTGGTGGCGAGGTCTGGTGTTGTCTATTTGCCAGCCCACTGGAATAGACTTGGAAAGATCCACAATGATGGGGAAACTGAAGAGCATGGGTGGAAAGTCCCAAGGCATGCACTGTGGCTTTGATTACCTTTGTTTGCAGGCAGAATCAGCCTTTCAAAAGGCATAACCATAAGGAATGCCTGCACATCTCCAGAAAAGCCAGTGGATCGTACCCACACATGGCGGGGGAGCACCACACTAGTGCCCACCGCTCGTCCCCAAACAATCAGTCATGTCAATGCTAGCCGTAAGTGAAAAAGTTTCAGCACTCCGTCCACCATCTCCTTGTGTTTGCCCTAAGTTGGCAGGGTATACCCAGACATGGGTCCCTTGCTCACTTTCCCAATGGATTCAAGCTAGCCTGGCTGATGAGGGGTGTTACCCCGAAACCGGTCCTAGGATGCTTGTTTCTTGTCCAGGGAGGACCTGGCCTGGCAGTTCGGGCTGGACTGTTCCTATGGGGCACAGGGTCAAGACGGATTTGCATATTGCTGGGTCCACACTGGAGTAGCAAAGTGAGTTAAAGACTAATGATGGATTCAACTCAGATCTGTGACTGGGGGGGAGTGACGGAAAAGTTTCAGCACTCCGTCCATCATCTCCTTGTGTTTGCTGTGATCACATATTTGGCTGAATTCTGGCTGTCGTGAACAGTTTGGGTCAAAAAGCACCAACATTTCTCTGGGACCGCAGACAAGATCTTGCTGGCTGGCCATATATCATAGGGCATGCACATAATGGCTAAACAGTAAGACCTCAGTGACCATTCCCGATGTCAAACTGCCCAAAATGAACATTTGCTTCATTAACGGCTCACTCCTCTCCAAATTCCACTCTGGAGGAGCTGCGGGGAAGGCACTCTGATTTACTTTGCTGGTGGAAGCCTGGACCACAAAACTCTCATGAGTATGATGCTACACAAGATAATCCTGCCCGTCAAGTGTGGTCTGTGATATCTGGTCCCTTTCCTGTTCAATGGGGATCGAGAACAGAGTTTAGGCCAAGCGCCCATAAGGGTGTCATTCAGGGCTTCATTGGATGGAAGTAAGGTTTCAAATGAGGCTGACCTGGAGTGAAGATACACAGTAATGACATTTTTCTTGACTTCAAAAGAAGGCAGCAGTAGGTCTAGGACTACAGCCACACAACTAATCACTTCAGCAAATGAAGCACCCACCTCTGTTAGGGATCCAAGGGGAGAAATCAACCCTGTATCAGGAAAAAATCAAGAGCAATGGCCTTGTTCAAGTCCATGTATATAGTGCCATAATCATAATGGGTGGGGAAGAGGGAGGTAAAGAGTCCCCATCATCAGGTGGTGGCGAATTCTCGGGCAGAATGGGAGAGAAAAAGATGAGAAAAGCTCTGAGGAAGGGGCCATTGTAGAGGAAGTTTTTAGTCTGAATTATGCCAGGAACTGGTATTCAGAGCACAGCCTTGGTCGAGACAGATTCAGTCTGGGTCGTATACCAGAGTCAGCATGGGCTCGACCTCTGGCAACGGCGACGTTGGGACCGGCGTAGGTCTTGGAGGTGGAATAGAAGTCAGCACCAGAGTTGACACAGAATCAGTGGTAGGTTCTAGGGGCTCAGACAGTACAGATAACAGATCTGCCAGCAGTAATCTGACAGAAGGACATGCAAATCCTTGGGGTCCAGATGTGAGCAGGAAGAGTGCCCAACATAAGCAGGAAGGCATCCTTAAAGGCTTCAAGCTTCATTGTCAATGGCGCAGGGATCTTGGAGTCCATCAGGATCAATTTCGGAATTGGCAAAATCAGAAATCGGGAGCATGACCGAGTGGCACCTTCACATTTTCCCAACTTCTCTCTAGGCAGAGAGTGGCATGATGGGGTTGAGGCCCACTTTGACCTCTGATACTTCTTCTATGACTTGTACTTCAACTTACCGGGCAACTTCAATCACAAAGAAGACGTGTCGAGGGAAACAGTCTCAGGAGCTGGACCAAGCCCTTGATTTGGTGCAGGACTTACACAAGATCTGTGACTTCTTTCGGTGTTTGGCAACATACAGCTTCACTTCATGGTGCTGGATCTCCTTCAGGTTCGTGAAGGCACATTGTTCACATGTCTTGGAGTTGTACCCCAAACACCAGAGGCGGACCTCGAGTGGGTCTGTCTCCTACATCTCTTTCCGATAGTCACGGCACAGTTTGAATCTTGAAGTATTCGGTGGGGACAATGCCCCTTGCACACTAGAAAAGGAGAATTGAAAGGATTTGTCAACTGATGAAAAGGGAGTGGAGCTCTGGATCTCCATTTAAGAAGCAGAAAGAAAGGAATTGATGTCAGAGCACAGTGGTGGCGTTTATATGCAGCTCCGCTCTGTTGCTTCCAGGTGGAACAAAGCCAATGAGGCACCACATGACACCACCAGCAGCAAAATGGAGTTAAGCTATGAAACCTTTTGTATCCAAATAAGTGCCCGGGGAATATTCAAAAAGTGAGGAATCTGCAATCAGAAGTATCCATCAGAAAATGACACAAATTGGAAGGTTTCCTTTATAATGCTGTTAGAAAGCAAAAATCATAGCCAGCTTTGTACTGATATATATTAACAAGAGCAGTAAATGATTCTATGCCTTGTTAAAAAGATGAATAGTTTACAATGAATGTCCACTTCTCTTCTACTGATCAACAATTATTACACAAAGCAGATTTTTAGGCTTTACTTGCATTCTTTAGGATCTATAGGTAGGACTACGATGGCTGCTGGGAGATTAATATCTCTTCTCTGGTCATGCAGAAGAGTAAAGTGAATTTTAAATCGATTGCTTAAGAGTTTAACTTAGTGGACCCTCTGATAGTCTTGCCCAAAATAAAGTCATACTTTTTTTAATAGGAAGCTACCATTTTTTCTGGGGAAGTTATAGTCAGAGCAATTTTGATTGCAAAGAAAGTTGTGTGCCACATTTAAAGAGACACAAAATACCTTCGGTAGACGATTGGCTAGTGTCTCAACTTCGCTTTGTCTGAGAAAATTCAACTGAAAGGAAGAGTTTGACTGTCTAATTTTGAAGATATTTGGTCAGGTTCTCTTACTAAGTCTTATTAAGAACTATTTAGTAATTGTGTATTGTGGTAACTGTGTGATTACGTTTTTTGCATGAGAAGTCTTTCCTTTTCTTTTTCTGATGCCTCTTGTCGTCAATACACATAGCTACTTGCTGGTGTGTTGTATATCATCATTCATTAAGATTGCTGTATGGGTATAAAATTCAGAAATAAAGAGTGTAAAGAATAAGAGAAAATTCAGAATTACATTATACCTAATGAAGTTTAAACGGTCTACATTGTCATACGCACCAACCTTTGGAGGTGAAGTTTTCTTTCACTGAATATGACATGCTCTATTTTCTCTTAATGTACTGCTGTTCTCCTTACGTGCTCTGTGAGTGGTTGTCTCACTGACTGCATTACATTTGTTCCTTATTACTATATGATGTACCTGTGGGGTAAGAATTACCGTTGAAAAAAAAAAAAATCTAATATTAAATAAACCCCATTCTTCTCATGGATAGGTTTTAAGTCCATTACGATCTCTGGAAACGCTGTGTAGTGTGAGGGCTAAAGTGTGCAGCTCTATGTCTTGCATAGCCCGTTGAGTTCAGAAGGTTTATGCTGCATTTTGTTGCTAGAAGACATTTATTTGTTGAACACAGTAGGGTTAATCACTTGTACAGATAGAACTCAACCTGAATATCCTCCTATTTATCTTGAGCCACGATGCACTGCTGAAATAGTTTCTGACCTTTCGGATGGAAGGTTGTTTTTTTAAGTCCAAGCAAACAATCCAACTGCCAGCAGTTTTTTAACTTCCATTTGGTTAATGTTGTCAAAGAAAACAAACTCTATTTGAAAATATAAGAGAAGCTGAGCCTGCATCTACACATACCAAGTTTAGATGGCAGAACAACACCTATAATTGTACAAGTTATTTAATCCCAGACAGTTACTTTCTTAAACAGTGGAACTGAAAAAGAGTCTCTATGGCTGGATGAAAAAGACTGAACTGCCTGTTTGTGGATGGATGTAAGATGGCAAACGCCGACCCAAATCTACTTGCCATCTTTCTAAGAAAAAAAACTCAGAACTGGGATAGCATTGAACCAAACTAACCAGAACAAATTCGCAGGAAGGAAATAGAAAAACATGGTTCTACCTTAAGCAAATGCAGACATGCAAATCAAATGAGCAAATGTCTTTTGTTGAAAAAGATGAATAGATCAAATATGAACACAACACGTTTGCAGTTAAAACATAAATCAAGAAATTACCTTAAATACAAGTTCTTTCAGTCTATCGGAATATCTCTGGTTTAGTACTAAAGCATAGAGGATGTCAGCATTACCAGGTTCAAACAATAAAAGGAAAAGTTGGTCTCGAGATGGGCTGGTTTGTAGAAGACTCAATAGCACCTCCAGAATGCCGCAGAGCTACAGGATGAAAACAGAATCTTTTTACATACAGTTTATACATTACATATTTCAAAGAATGCACAATTGCGCTAAGGCAAGGTGAAGACTTTAAGGCTTGAGGTCTTTGAATTCTCATCTCACACCAGTGAGGAAGCCCGTCATGATCAGAATAACGTGACAAGTAATTATGCATTTGATATACCAAATGAAGAACTAATAGTTAATTGATGGAAGTTAGGCACATGTGATGTAGGTTTAAAGGCAAAGCTCTGTCCATTTCCAAAAGAAAGCGGTCTACCAGTTACATATCAAATGTAGTTAAGCTGAAGCTGATGTATTTTCTGGTGCAGTAAGCCACAAATCAGGGCACAGTCCTTTTCTTTCATGCTGCTAACAAAGCTAAAAGAGTGGGCCAAATGTCTAGATCTACTTTGGATTGCATCCAATACTTCTTTACAACATCAGACAAAAATAGAGCTCAGGAGAGTGGAGGCGTACACAAGTAGGGAGTCACATATTGTGTCTGAGACATCCTAATATCTATGTGCATCCACAGTATAAGATTCATTTAGAAACATATGCCAAAACCACCTAGATATGCTTCCAGTTTGAAAATACGAGTGAATACGACCAGATCAGTGCACCATGTGTTTCAATGAATAGAAGACGAGTCCTCTGCATGAATGGAGTGAAGTAGGAGAGATTTGAACTCTGGGGGATCAGAGAATGACTCATTTATCTCTACTGGCACCCAAATTAGGTACTATCCCCTCTCACCTGCATGGAAGTAAAGTATCTACAGCAAAATAACTTTTAGTTAGCCCGCCAAAGTCAACAGTGCACCCTTCCAAATCAACCACCAGCTGACAACAGCACTAGTGAAAATATGCTGAGTGCAGCACTTGGTTTCCAGCTACCTTGCAAGTTCACTTTCCTTGTAGGTCGGCGCAGCAACCATTCTTTTGGGAGGTGCCTGGCAAAATAACTTTTAGTTAGCCCCCCAAAGTCAACAGTGCACCATTCCAAATCAACCACCAGCTGAAAACAGCACTAGTGAAAACATGCTGAGTGCTACAGTTGTTTTCCAGATACGTCGCAAGTTCACTTTCCTTGTAGGTCGGCGCCGCAACCATTATTTTGGGAGGTACCTGGCTCAGTGCGGGCCATATTGGAATGGGTTTCACCTGATTTTCAAGTATTTTATGATTTTGCTTTTTCACTTTTTCATTACACTTACGTTATGTTACCAGTAGCTTGCTGCTTCTAGGTTAGCTAGAAGAGTAATCAGGGGTTGCTGGACTCTCATTTCAAGTCCCTGTTACTCTGCCCATCTGTTTTAAACTGTGCCTGGCGCTCTACCATGCACGCAAGCTACGCATACTGTCCCGCCCCTTTTGCTCATGGCGGGCTACTTAATTCAGCATGCGTGCAGCGGGATGCGAGCAGCTGGTACGCCTATGGCAAGCCCGTCTGCACTCGTCCTCACACGGACTGCGCACAACGCCAGCAACTCTGCAGCCTCTTCCTCACTGGATTCTCGTGCTGGGATTACCTACTCACAAGACTCACTTCTGGCACTCAACCACTCAGGTGATTTTAGGAATTGCGATTGTTTTAATCTTTACTCCTTACTTTCTCCCTTTCCCTGCATATGCCGTGCTTGTGGCTTCATTGTGACTGTCCCTTAGCCTAACTTGGTCTATAATACTACGCCCAGCTAGTTAAACACAGCACCGAATGCGCTCTCTTTCTGGTCACCCATCGCTCCTTACTTGTCTATATCACAGAAACGTGGACTAACTTATCTTCTGGGCCCGATATCCTCGCCTCCCTCCCACCCAGCCGGCTTTAGCATTTTCAGACACGACCACATGGGTAATCGTGGGGTTCGGACTTGCAATTATCCACTCTTCTGACCTTTCCGTTCACTACTCTTCTCTTCTAATTTTTTTTTTCATTTTTTGTGAACAACTCCAGAGAAAGAAAAGGCAACAAACAATAAGATCATAAGAACAGAAGATAAACATAATGCGAGAGAATACAGAGACCAGATAATACGATAGTGCCTATTATCATGCATACAACATATAGACTAAAGTTCTAGAAAACAGATTTTTAAAAAACTGTAGTGCTCGAGGCTATAAACATAAGGTGAAAACATAGAAATACATACAGAAACCAAATAATACGGTAGTGCCTATTGCCATACATAAGACACATTGGCAAGGGTTTTAGACATTAGTTTGAGATAGCTGCAGTGCTCCAGGCTGTAATAGGGGACCAAATCTTTTCACCTCGTCTTTTAGACTTCGGGCTCCTGGTGGCATAAATTGCTATCTCATAATTATAGACACCCAAAAATCTGGTTAGCCACATTTGGAAACTTGGAGGATCACAATTTTTCCATAATGCAGCAAGAATAATTCTGTATACAGCAGTTCCAATAAAAAGAATGGCTTCCTCGCTAAGGTTCAGATTTAGCATACCATCGGATCCAAGCATACAAATAGTGGGCGACTCGGGCAATTTACGCCCAAAAATCTCCTCCCAAAATTCCCATATCATTTTTTTTAATAGTGTCAGCTTATCGCAATAGTAGAACATATGTAGTAACGTAGCGGGTCCATACTTACACCTAGGGCATTGATCGTTACTTCTTCTACCCCATGAATATAATTTAGCTGGAGTATAATAAAGATTGTAGATAGTTTTATAAAGTTGTGATTTTAGATTAGTGGAAAGCAGTAGTTGTGATGACAGTGCCAAAACCTTATCAATGTCTATATCTGGATTATCAAGCCTATTTATCCATAATATTTCGGTCTGTACTATATCATCTGGTGAATTTTCATGGAGGAAGGAATAAATTGTGCCAATTCTAGAGGAGGGCCTGATGATAGCTTCGATAAGGGGACTTCTGATCCAGCTTATGTTAGACAGCTGGGAATTTATACTTGATCTTATTTGATGGTATTTTAAATAGTCAGTCGCAGGTATATTAAATTGATTTTGGAGGGTAGTAAAGCTAGCCTTCTTATCTGTACCTAAAAAATCGAAAAGGGAGGTGATTCCCTGTCTCTCCCACCGGGCAGAAATAACATCATTTATGTTTTGTGGTAGCAAAAATGAGTGCCAGAGTGGAGTATAGCAGCTTAGCCTAGGGATTTTCATATATTTTGCAATTCTTCACCAGACTTTCCATGCCCCAATAACAATTTTAAACTTAACTTTTTGGAAATAGCTGGGCTCAAGTTGTCTTAAAAATAATCCTCTAGTATTGTGGCGAAGGGCTAATTTGTATACGGACGGTATGTCGGACTCTTCCCTATTAAATGCTGGATTAACCATTGGGGCGAGTTGTTGCAAAAAGGCCGCCCAAAAATATAAAAGTAGCTGTGGGATTGCGAGCCCCCCTCTGTGAATTGGAAGGGATAAATATTTAAGCGATCTCCTAATCTTGCCGTTTTGCCAGACAAACTTAGAGAGCTGAGAGTCTAGGATTTTAATAAAGTTATCTTCAACTAGCAAAGGGATTGCACGAAATAAATACAATATCTTAGGAAAGATAGTCATTTTAATATAATTCCCTCTCCCTATGATAGATAAATGCAGGCTATTAACTCTTGTTAGATCTTGTTTGATTGAATTGATGAGGGGTTCATAATTAACTTTGGTAATATTTTGAACCGTAGCAGATATGCGAACCCCTAAATAAGTTGCTAATTCGGTCCGTCTGGCATCCTCAAACTGTATGTTTTCTGTACATAATATGATGGTTTTGTTTTTATTCAGGGAGTATCCTGAATATACACCGAACTGCTGTGTAATTGCCTCAATCTCGATTATTGCCATCTCAGGGTCAGGTGTTACAACTGCGACATCATCTGCGTAGGCTAAGACTTTGGTTTCAAATACTCCTGTCACCACTGGTTTAATTCTGGTGTTATCTAAGATTTTAAGTATCAGAGGATTGATATAAAGGGCAAATAGGATCGGGGAGCACGGGCAGCCCTGCCTTGTTCCTCTTGAGATATTGATAGTGTTTGATTCACATCCCATAATCTGAAGCTTAGCCTTCGGATCAAAATACATAGCTTTAATTGATTTAATAAAACTATGCCTAAAGTTATATTGCTCTAGAATAGCCCACATGAATTCCCATGACACTCTGTCGAATGCCTTCTCGGCATCTAGGAGAATCATTGACATCTGGCCACCTGTCGTTGCAATGATATCGAATAATGCTATTACTCTGCGAGTATGGTCGGTGGTACCCTTCCCTGGGATGAAACCGTGTTGCCACGGGGTGACCAGATGCGCAATGACCCCCCTTAGCCGATTAGCAAGTATTTTTGCATATAGTTTAGAATCTGAATTAATCAGTGAGATTGGGCGATAAGAAGATGGAGAATCTGTGGGTTTACCCTTTTTGGCAATAATAATAATGTTGGTATCTTGCCAAGAGGCAGGTGTATTTTCATTCCACTGTATTCCAAGGAATAGGTCTAATAGCAATGGTAATATTACTTTGCCGAAGACTTGGTATAGCTCCAACGGCAACTTATCGGGGCCTGCTGCTTTCCCCGAGGCTAGTTCTGCAAGGGCGAGTTCGATCTCAGTTAGTGATATTTCTTTCTCCAAATTATTTTTAGTGGTGTTATCTAGCCTGCTATCTGAACAAGTTAAAAAGTCTCTTAGAAATGTATTTATTTCCTCCCTGTTATAGGCAATATCGTTCTGATATAGATTCTGATAGTAACGTTGAAATACGTCCACTATGTCTTCTATTTGTGTGTGTTCTTGACCGTTTGACTTAATAGAAGAGATTGCATTGTGGAAAGCCCTTTGTCTTGTTTGTAAAGCTAATTGTTTACCGACTTTTTCTCCATTCTTGTAGAGGTTTATTTGATGAGTTCTAAAAGTTTCCGCAGACTTCTTAGTTAATTCCTTGTTTAAGTCCGTTTTGAGAATTAATATCTGACAAAGCAGATTTGATCCGTCTATTTTTTGTGCAAGCAATGTGGTATGCGCAGCTTCTAGTTTAGCTAGTTCCCCTACCTTCTTGATGAACTCAGAAGTCTGCTGTTTCTTGATTCTGGCTACATAGCTAAGGGTTTCCCCTCTAAGCGCGGCTTTAAAGCAATCCCATACAACGTTTCTAGGAGCGCTGTAACGGTTGGTGTCGAAGTAGCACTGAGCCCAATTCCTAATACAGTTAACATACTCATTATTAACCAATAGTTTCCTATCGAAAGTCCAAACTGAGAGTTTCCTAACAGTACTGGTTAAATTAATAGTGAGAACTAGGGCATTATGGTCAGAGATTAGCTTAGAATGTCTTATAATCGTTGCTGAGTCGGAGATATTTCTGGTGGTGAGTATATAATTGATTCTACTGTATTTGTTATGAGGATTTGAGAAAAAAGTATACCCCGGATCCCCTTGATGTTTAAGGGGCCAGATATCGGCTAAATTATGACTAATTATAAGTGAGTTAATAGCTCTGAATACTCTAGGTTTTTGACCGTAATACATGTGTTTGTCTTGCCTGTCACAGATAGAATTGAGTGTAATATTGAAGTCTCCAGCAAAAATTAGTGGACCAGGCCAGCCTGCCAGCTCCACTTCTAAGCACTCGAACATAGATGGATCGTCTAGGTTTGAACCATAGACCGAACAAAGGGTTAACCCTAAAGCAAGCTCCACAATTGCCCATCTACCATATTGATCCAGAGCTTGGTGTATAGGCATCCCTAAATGGCTCTTACCTAATATGGCCTCCCCCCGGATATTTGTTGTTTGGGTTGTGGTTGCCAATACGTTGTACCCCTGGATTTTGAGTAGACTTCGCTTTGCCCAGGCTAGATGAGTTTCTTGAAGACATATGATATCTAAAGAATTTCGTTTCATTATCTCGGACAACCGCCCTCGCTTATCTCTGTCGTGTAGCCCTGCTATATTCCAACTACATATACTTATCCTCCCCATGGAATTGAGTAGTTAAATCCCTTGCTTATACTGATATCTATGTTTGCTCTACAATGCAAAGATGTTTTGTGATTTATCTTTCCAATTTGGAATCTTTGCTATGGAGTTTTCTGCAATGTTTTAGTTTTGTTCCCTTTCCCGCCCGACCACCCCCTTCGTGACCCAACCCTACCCCCCACCACCCCTGCTCCCAAATTAAGGCAAAAAGACTCCATTAGAGTCTAAAAGGTGATGAAGGTGCACCACGCAGTCGGGTCCCAACCAATATGCCACTTTTTTAGTTTTTTTTTGTGGTTTTTTTCCTTTCTTTCCCCCTCCTTCCCCTTGCTAAAGCTTTTCCTTTTCCCGCTCTTTTATTTCCCCACCTTTCCACCCTTTTTAACAAAAACTACCTAAGAGAAGAAGCAAAAAAAAAAATACAAAAAATGTGTTTTTGGTTTCGTGGAGTGAGGCTCTGAATTGGTAGTGCTTGTATTATCATGTATTCTCGTACAAAATAACTAGCTAGATGTTGCTGTGTATAGACCCACACCTCTCACTATTCTGAGCAGTTTTAGAGGGGCACCGACCCCACTGACATTAATATATTTCACAAACTGTAAAAAAAAAGTCTCAACCGCACCCGGTCGTTAATAAGGTTATTTTAGGCTGTCGAGATATTCGTGTGCAGCTATCTCGGAGACCAAAAATTTGATCTGCCCCCCATAAATAACCTTGAGCCGTTCTGGGTTGTTGAGATACACTATTGCCTTCTTGTCTTGAAAAGGTTTTATAAGTTGGCGCAGCCTCCACCTTCTCTCCACAGTATTATGGCAAAAGTCAGGGCGTGAAAAGTATGTAATGTCTTTGGAGGTGCGTTTAGCGTCAGGCCTGGCCTTCTCAAACACTGCCTGTCTGAGCAAGAAATTGCCAAAGTAAACTAGAATAGCCCTCGGGTATGCTCCGGGTTTAGCGGGGGTTTTTTGAGCGAGAGGCATACGAAGGGCTCGTTGAACTTCGATGTCCCAGTTCCAGTTAGACAGCTCCGGTAAAGAGTCATGGAGAAGGTTAATCATAAATGCCCGGATGTCCTCCCCCTCGGATTTCTCGGGTATCCCTAGAATACGCAAGTTGTTTCTGCGCTGGCGGTTTTCAAAGTCCTCCAATTTCCATCTGATATCCCCTATTTGTGACTCGTTTGACTCAACCCGCTCTTGGATTGCAGCAGCTTTGACCTCGTTAGCCAGGATTCTGGACTCCATCTCGGTCAGTCGATCTCCAAAAGAGCTACACGTTTTAAACAGCTTCCTCACCACACCTTGTACCTTACGAAGAGCTGCTTGCGCCCTGCGCCCATCCTGTGAGGTCTCTTCGTGGTGTGAGGCTATCGCCTGTAAGACAGTGTCTATAGATGCAGGGGCTGGAGTGACTGGAGCAATTGGAATTGTTGGAGTTAACTGTTCGGTGTGGGTGTGGTCCCAGTCTAGAGCTGCCCCATGAGATTTATTACCCCGCTTGTTGAAGACTTTTTGCTTTAGTTTAACAGTAAGAGGCTCCACTCCCGCATCCGTCGCGCTATCAGATTCATCAGTTAGATATGAGGCTGAAGTGTCTCCCCATGCAACTCCCAATTCTGCTTCATCAGAAAAGGAGAAAAAATCGCTGGCTTCTTTCTCAAGGTCAGTGTGGGTTGTATAGACAGTGCTGGCGGCGCCGAAGTTACCTGAAGCGCTAGCTGATATACCTCCCTTGGTTTTAGACAACTCCTGGTCCTTATTTAAAACAGGGTTAAGGTTAATGTTTGTATTAATTGTGTGCCCTGACTGATTAGAAGTCTCATGTTCTCTTGCACTAAAGCAGTCCTGCAGCTGTGTTTGCTCACTGATCGAACCACACCTTACACTTGTAACAATATCAGTATTCTTATTTGAGCCAGAGTCGCCCTCCGTTGCGAGAGACGCTTCATTGTCAAAAATAGCCACAATATTGCAGTGTGTACTAAGTAATGCGCTCACCTCAAGGGTTGCCTGTGCCTGTAGCTGAGATGGAATTGGGCCGCCTGCATCATTCTCAATAACCTCAAAGCCTTCTGTTTCGATGACTTTGCTACCTATTTTCATTGTTTGAGAGGCTGGGCTGCTTGAGAGGCCTGGTGCAGGACTTTTCTTGCTGTCGATATGTGAGACCTGTCGCTGTCTCTCCTGGCCCGGAAGCGTACTGGAGCCTTTCCGCATCAGTTCCACCACTGATGGTCCTGCAGCTTCTTTCCGCGTGTCCTTCTTCCGGGTCAGGCTCCCGCCTTGGAAGATTCGATCATGGCAGTCGTCTCAGCTCTCTGAAACTGCGCAGAGGTTTCAGCTTTCATGGCCTTCTCCTGTGCTGCTGTTGCTTTCTCCGTCCCCCGGCGCTCAAACGCCTCACGCTGGGCCTGTCTTGCGGCCCTTGCACGGGCGGCTGCCGATAAGGTGGGTGGAGCAGCGACTTTAGGAGGCATCTCTGCTGAAACTGTAGCTTGCATCCCCACGTCCCGGTACTGTATAGTCTCTGTGTGATGAATATGACAGGCACAGGTACTACAGTCCAGGTTATTTATTAAGGTAAACGGGCTATGTAGAACGCGATTTAAGACTGTCCAGCCGATGTAAGAGTAACATGTCCAGATTGCGTGACGCGTAGAGGTGCTAAGATCCATACGAGCGTGTTCGGCGGTGTCAGTTGTATCGGGGTTGTGATTGTTTAAACTGTCCGACGATTATTTCTCCAAACGCCGATCACCCCAAAAGAAAAATGCTTCCGGCAAAGCCATAGCGTAAAAACGTGGTTGCAGAACCTCGGTCTACATTCAGTGGTTATGCAGGCAGCACTGTCAGAGCTCTCTCAGCATGACTGGTCAGGAACCCGTTGCGTGAGCACTGCGATCCGTGTCAGATCGCCATTTTGCCTCACTACTCTTCTCTTCAGCGGTCACATGTCCAACACAGAGTCTTTTCAAGGTATTCTCATTTACCGTCCTCCTGGACCACGAGCCATCTTTGCCCAGGCCTTTAGTCGTTTCCTTGAAGCCGACATTCTGCAAAAGTAACCCGACGGTCCTTGGTGATTTTAATGTCTATCTCGATATCCCGGATGAGCATGACACGGCAGCTCTACTTGAGACAATGTCCTCGTTTGGTTTAGATCAGCTAGTAACAAGCCCTTCACATCTAGGTGATCACATTCTGGATGACATATTTTCCAATAACTCTCTTCTTGGTTAATATTAGACTGCTCTCGCTTGTTTGGTCTGACCATAGGGCCATTCTTTTTGATATTTCGCTTAAGAAATCTAGCACATCAATCCCTGCAAGACTCTAACTCGCACTTGGTAAAATGTTCAAGCTTCGTCACTCTCTTGTCTGCTCGACTCTATTCTTCCAGCTTTAGCTTCTGACTTGGACTTGGCAGTCTCGGACTACACCAACTGGCTCGACACTGCTGTCGCTACTCTTGTATCTCTGAAATGAACAAGGATCAAATGGCAAAATCCATCAACCCCGTGGTTTTCTGACAATCTAAACAGGCTTGCAGGAGGCAGGAAAACCACTGAAGGATCAGTTATGATGACCTGGAAAAGTCCAATAACAAGCTTTGTCTGGCAAGGTATAAGTCCCTCACTTGCAAGGAAAAAACAGCATACTTTACCACTACAATTGAGGCTGCCACTAACTCTACAAAAGAACTGTTTGCAACGGTCAAAAAACTCACGACCAATAATTCTTCTCTGATCCCATACTGCACGCAGTCTTTTTGCAACTTATTAGAAAACACTTTTCGATTTAAAGTGGAAGAGGTATATAGCAACTTTTCTTCCTTCTGCTCTACACCTTCCTCCACTTTCCAGTCTGCCTCATCCCTGGTTATCACTTCCTCATGTTGTATTTTTTCACCTCCCTTCAGTGCTAAGGTAACATCTCTGCATAAAACTGCCAAATCTGGCTTGCCAGGTGAGCCCTGCCCTCCTAAGGGTGCCAGTCTCGGTGCCGATATCATCGGGCCCTCGCTGACAGAAATCTTTCACCTTATGTGTCTGTCAGGTATTTTCCCCTCAGCCTGGAAGTAAGTTTCCATCCATCCAATCCTAAAAAACATTTGTTTGATCGACGTGATTCAAGTGGCAATTTCCTACTTACCTTTGTCCGCTAAAATCATTGAAAAAGTTCTCAACATCAAGTTGACGGAGCACATTCAGGCTAACAAAATCATTATTTCCGCCCAATTCGGCTTATGTGCTGAGCTCAGTACAGAGACTGCACTCATCAAGGCAACAGATCAAGGCAACCAAGGAGATCAGAATGGTGCTTGATCGGGGGTTAGAGCTGCCCTGATCCTTCTCACAGGCTGCTGATGGAATGGCAGGGCAGGCTTGGGGTAACAGGAGCCGCTTGGAAACTGGTCACGTCATTCCTCACTGACATGAGAAAACTCTGTCCGCCTCTCAGACTTTACTTCCTCCTTCTCTTTTCCTTGTGGCATGCCCCAGGGTTCCTCGCTTAGTCCCACTCTTTTTAATCTGTATGTTACCCTTCCGGCTAAGCTTATCCATTCCTACAATTTTGCCCTAACATCCTACGCTGATGATACGACAATTGTCATCTCTTTAGCTGTCCAAGATAACGGCACAGCTACCATGTTTTCTAACTACTGATATTGTTCGGAGCACAAACAACAGTTGATGGACAGAATGCAGAACAATGTCATACATTCACCCCAGTACAGAGATCTAGTTCTAAATCCATCGTTTTTTGCTTACCATGCCGTTCCAGTTTGAACCCAGCCATATGCAAATCAGTCTTGACCCTGTGCCTCATGGGAACAGTCCAGCCCAAACTGCCAAGCCAGGTCCTCCCTGGACTGGAAACAAACATCCTAGGACCGGTTTCAGGGTTTCACCCCTCTTCAGCCAGGATATCTTGATTCCAGTGGCATGGAGAGCACGGAACCCACGTCTGGGCATACCCGTCTCATTCGGGGTGACAAATGCAAAAACAACAGTTGATGGACAGAATGCAGAACAATGTCATACATTCACCCCAGTACAGAGATCTGGGCCTAAAGCCATCGTTTTTTTGCTCACCATGCCATTTCAGTTTGAACCCAGTCATATGCAAATCAGTCTTGACCCTGTGCCTCATGGGAACAGTCCAACCCGATCTGCCAAGGCAGGTCTTCCCTGGACTGGGAACAAGCATCCTAGGACCGATTTCGGGGTTTCACCCCTCTACAGCCAGGATCGGAGCACAACCCTCTTTCTGGTCACATATTGGTGGCCTGCCAAGTTGGGCTCACTACCTAACCCGGTTAAGGTGGTAAAAATCTAGGCGTGTTGCTCAATGTCACTTTGTCGAATCACAACCAAGTAAACGCAGACACGTCTTCTGCTTTCTTCATTCTCAAATTTATAAAGAAGATTCTACCTTTCATGCCCTCTCAGCTACAAAAAACAGTAGTCAACTCCTTAGCTCTATTGAAAATAGACTACTGCAATGGACTGTACCTGAATGCACACCAGCAGGTTCATAACAAATTACAGACTTTGCAGAACACGGCAGCATATCTGCTTCTCAAGATTCCACAACATCACTCGGTTTCCCCAGTGATCAAATCTCTTCATTGGTTTCCGGTCAGATCCCAAATCATCTCTAAAGTGCTTTGTGTTGTCTACAAAGCACTTCATAATCAAAGCCCAGCCTTCTTGAGGAACACCTTAACCCTGTATGTAACATACAGGTCTCTATGCTCTTCCTCTGCCTATCTACTTGTAGTCCCCAGATTCAAGTGTCTGAAGTGAAGAGGCAGAGGATTTGTCTTTGGGTCAATTAAAATCTGGAATGTCCTTCCCTTATATATTCGCCAAGACGCCCCATGGGTATGTGAGCGCTCTACAAGATTCATCAACCTGCTTGAACTAAATCATGCTTCCAAAAAAACACATCAACAGACAGCTAAACATACGAAGCCTGACAGCGATGATGTGCCCCAACCTGCAAAAGTACAATCGTAAATCTCTACTGGCTCCCAGTGGCTGCAATAATCAGGTTCAAAGTTATATGCAATGCTCATAAGGTCTGTTGGGGCTACATGCAGATACATGCAGAAAGTACTGCATTCCTGATCATTTAGTGATATTCAAGAAGTTAAATACAACTAGGTATCAAAGGCCATATCTTTGTAAAAATTTGAATCCAAAGTGGAGGGCACAGTCCGAATACATGTGCCTTAGTAGATTTCTACCAACATACTGTCTAGGCTCTCCTTCATTCCAACTACACTCACATGAAAGTTGCAATTCTGTATTACCTGATGAGTGTTTCCACTTAAATGTTTAAATTGAATCTTACTCTTCCTTATCGCCACTTTCTACAAAATTTGTCTGACTTTACAGAGCCCCAGGTGGCTGGATGGTGCTAGTCGATAAAATGATCAAATAAAAAAATAAAAATGCCAGTGGCATTCTTTATGCAGCTGCAAACCCATCATTACATTCCAAACCATAGATTCTGGGCAAAACACTCACAAGTCTGCTTCCCAAAGCCTAAAGATTAAACTTTGCTTGTAAGATCCCAGTACACAAACTATTAGGAGGTTGTGCATGATTGGGTACAAAGCCATTGTTCCCCACTCTGCCCAATGACTTTTAGGCACCTGATGAAGAATGATCACATTTACAACATATCACGATTTGTTTTTATTTTAATGTCAAATTCTTTATAAAGTGTGATCTTAACCCCAGAGAGAAGTGGGTTACGGTTCGATGGAATGAGGATGTACAGAGAATTAAAAAAAGAGCAGTATATCATATTCATGCCATGCAGGCGTACTGGCCATAACATCAGAAGCTGGGAAAATACCCTGCCCCACAATTGTTGTCTTTTGCTAAAGGCGTATTTGTGTCTGCTTGCCCTGAAATGTCCCTCACTAGAAAATTCAATAATTTTAAAAGTGTGGGAGGAATATGGAGGTGAGAAGAAGGATTCCAGCTCATCTACGCACAGCACTGCAAGCGCTTGTCTGGTGGGGAAATGTGTCATGAGGTAGACTTAATCGGCCTTACTCTAGGAGGACAGTACCCTTACAGCTGTTTTGCGTCTCATTTGTTGTGATCAGGAAGCAAGCCTGGCAAGTGTTTTATGCATGATCCTAGCAGGGACCCACCTCTAGGAGCATTAGGGAGCTGCGAGGGGTTTGGAGCATGGTGAGACAATGCTCAAAACTGACCCGTCTTAGCCCAGGGGTAGTAGCAAAAAATACACCTCTGGGACAGGTGTTCTACCTTGAGAAGAAACTATAATATTCAAAACAATGTCTTATTCAACCAGGCAGTGCTGCTGTATTAGTTATGTTAGTGAACATCTCGAAGGAACACCCATCATAAAAAAGTGTGAACATGGAGTTCTATAATAATTTAAAATTATTCCTAACTCTTAATTAACCAATTTATAAAATAATAAGGACCAGTGGTGAAATCATAACATTAAGCACCTAAAAAATAAATTGAAATTTGTCCTTTGAGATCATGTATTGCAAAACCCTATTGAATTATAGTTTGAATATATAAAATTTAAAATTTCAGAATTCTCTAGCATAAAATTATCTGGATTCAAACCCGTTCTTCCAAAGTATAGAAAAACGAGATTACAGTTAGATCATATATTCTGTCTATAAACTTTGCTTTTTCTGTCCAGGTGATTTAGGTTCACACCTTATGTGGAGCTTGCACTGTGGGGAGCAGTATGAAAAGCCAACACTGTTGGGAAGTATCTAGAAGTGAGACTAGGGGGAAATTAAAGAGATGACACTGGGTGGGTGTTGTGAGGTGCAAACATTTGGTTTTCCGCACAGGCAGCCAGTTGGGAATATCAGGACAATATTCAGGGAAAAGCCAGCACTGAAGGGCAGAAAATGAAGGGGGCACATGTGAGCATTGTAAAAAGATGGAACTAGTGATATATGGGAATAATAGAAGGGACAGGCAAAGGCGAACAGATCGAGGATATGTTATTGGTAGCCATGTAAGAAACTGTCTGTGATAAACTGGGTGGGACAATGACACAACTGCGCACACAGAAAGGTGCAGACCTAACAGTGGTGGACTATTGCTGGCACCATTGGGTAGTGTGAGACGGTATCACTTAAGTGCACCAGGAGCAGCTGGCATCGATAGATGAGCGGGGAAGATGGAGAGGCTGCTTGCTTGCACACTTGTTTGTGTAAGACTAATGTCTGCCATCAAAGACACACCACATGCACGACAGAACCATACAGGCCTCGTCCATTCACTAAAGCCAATAACATAGTAATTATAATCACTACTCCATACGTAGACCGACGTGCATTCAAGCAAGGTGCACAGCATGAAACTCTCTTTTCCGAAGGCCAGAACGTGAGGCAATAACATGGAATGCAGTTTGCTACTTCCTGCCTTTTGCGATCTTTCGTATAATATCATACAAATACCTACACTCCACCATGCAAAACTAAAAGGTACATTTTGAAAGCCTTCCCAAAGCTCAGTAAGCAAATATGGAGACAGTCTAATGTGCTGCTGGTGATACAAACTTGTAAGGGCAGGTTATGATACCCAAATTTGCAAATGGTCACTGCTTGTGATCTTTTACCTTCAAACTGACAATTGCCTTGGAAGGAGGGCAGGCTTTCTAGGTGATGAAATGATTCTCTGAAACATGAGGAAGTAGAGTAAATCAATGAAGGCGACATGAGATGGAAGCGATGTGACCATTTCATGTACATTGATGACAAAGATAAGGCTCTATCTTGAAAGTAAACAATAGCAAGCAGATCACACGCATGTCTCTTGTAATGTAAGAGATCAAAGACAAATCAGTAGGCATCTCAAAAAAGGTTAACTCCATGCAGGAAGGCTACCTCTTCTGACCTGCTGCAGATGGAGCACAGTGACACAGCCCTAAGCTATAATACAGAAACAACTGGATAGCCCAAAAATATTTTCTAAATATGGTTAGGGGAGATTAAATGATTGACCACATTGAGAGATGCTTGACCCTCTAGGAATAAGGAGAGAATTTCAAGAAATCTTATTATTTAGTTAACTTTAAGGCCGCTTTTGATTTAGTGAATAGTTCTTAATTATGATCCACACTACACAATTTGGAGCTACCAACATGGCCTTTTTGTATTCATTACACAACAGCTGCACTCAGGCAAGTTGGATACAGTATAGGCATCGAATGACGGGAGACAAATGGATGAAGCACCAATCAGAAATAGCATGAAACAGGGATGTTTGCTGTCCCAAACACTGTTTTGCCTAGTGTTGGCTGATTTTCTGGCCATACTGGTAAAAGGACATTCCTCTCTGCCAAAATTGGGAGCTCTCGTATTGAACTCCTCTTCTTTGCCAAAAATCTTTGAATTTTGGCTCAAACTTCAAGAGGACTACAGAGTAAAACGGATGCTCTAAAAACATATCCTGACACCAACAAACTAAAAATAAACACATATACATAAAAAATATTTGTGTCAGGCAAGAACATATTGTATGTCCTTGGTGGCTGGCAGGTGACTATGGAGTACCAATACTTCGGTGTGACTTTCATCTATAGCCTATACTGAAAGTCACAAAGAAGGAAGACAGAGTTAAAGGTCTCTAGCACTTTGATAGGCTTCACCTTCTTTAATGTGTGTGATTTTCATCCAGCCCACTTATTAAGGCAATTGGAAGGAAAAATTGTACCAACCAGGCTATATGACCTTAATTTTAATCTTAGAAGGTCGAATAAAGTACTCCAAAACCAAAGGTATGGTAATGAAAAAAATCCTAACCTTCCCAGGCTAAGCAATGATTAAAGTTATTAGATGGGAGTTGGGGTCTTATTCCTGGGATCTACTTTCAAAAAGTCAGGCACTTAAATTCCAGCTCGTAAAATAATAAAATCCTTTATTCGACTGGTTACCTTTACCTTCGGGGAAAACCAAATTTTCTTAAAAAAGAGGTTGCTAAAAACAAAACAAACAAAAAACAGAATTATTGAACCGCTTGAGTCTTGGCTGCATTTCTTTGTAGCTTTGACAGGAGATTAATTGGGTTTTCAACAACTTTAAATATATGATGTTCTTCCCTAACCTATCAATAATAAATTTAAAAAATTAGAATAAGAGTGTGGGTTTATTTCATAAACCATCATTTATATTATGAAAACTATAAAAGAACAATGATAGTAAATGTACATGTTTTTTAAATAGCTCTCTTACATGGAATCATATCTTATTTGTCTAGGTATATTTTTAAATATATGTCATATATTTTAAGTCCCTTGTTTTTAAAATATAACTGCCTACCCTGTATGGAATTAAATACATTGTTGCCATTTGTGCTATAGGAAATTGTATGTGCACTGTGAAAAGACAATTTTACACGGTTCGTATGATGTTTGTATTTTACGAGCTTGGGCTATAAAATAAATACAAAAACAAACAATAATATAACACAAGAACAATTTACAACTACATCTAGACTTTCTAAGGGTACTAAAACATTCCATAAGGGTGCAGTCCAGTGGTTGGGATATAAATCCTCATGTAACAGCACATACTTAGCACAGTAAATTACCTGCAAATTAAAAAGAAAAAAAAAAATGTAATCTCCTGGGACACTAATCATTAATTATGCTGTCATGTCATTTAGGCTAGTCCTGTCATCTATACCCCTTTTTACACACATTTGTCCCATCCACATGACAATAATGATTCAGGTGACCTTTTACCTATTAGTTTGCTCTTTTCTCTATGACATCAGGCTCTCGGTATTTTATCATAATCCCTGTACCTGACGTACATAAACATGTCATCAGGCACGGTATAATTATTCTGTAAAAGGGTCACCACTTTTTTCATCCTTGGCCAACAGCCAGATGTGCATGATCGCAATTGTTTGTAGAAACATTCATGATTGTTTCCAAAACATTTATGGTTGTTTTCAAAACATATCGATTCTAGAAGAAAACCTAGAGTGACCACTCTAGTATAAAAGGCCTGCATGCTGTATCTTCGACACGCAGCATTCTGACAACCCATGCGGAGCATCATCCTTGAAGCACAGGCGGAGTCCTTCATTTCTTGGCTGTATATAAATATATTACCTACTGGCGGTCGCCAGTAGGTAGTTATAGTTAGGACCTATTTTCCATAGGAAATCCGCAACATTCTATTCCCAATATGTCTGGCGCCGGTTGACGAATCTTTGCAAAAGTTTCCAAACTTTTGGCCAGCTCCGGTCCGCTCCTATCCTGAAAGTTTCGTGGTGATTCGTCAAGCGGGGGCTGAGAAAAAAGGGGGTCCCAAAATGCTTTTTCCCCATGCACTTTCCCATAGGACCTGTTGACGCAGCTACAGCCCGAACTGCTGAACGGAATTACACCAAATTTGGCAGAAAGGTAGACCTTGGTTCAGAGTCGTGCCTTTTGCTTAAATGGTGTAAATCCGTTCAGTAGTTCCTGAGAAACTCAAAAGTAAAATCACATATATATCTGGGCGGAGCCTAACCACACATCTCATCGTGAGATCTGATTGGCTGTCAGCACTTCATCCAAGAAGTGTTGGCAGCCATCTTGGGACCGATATACATGATAGCACCTCATTAAAAAGCATTGCAGTTAATAGAAGGGTTTAAGACTTTAGTTACATTATAAATCATTTGTTGATGGTACCATACTCATTTTAGGAATTGTGGTATGTTCTAAGGTGATTTTACCATGTGAAAAAGTCTTCTTCTGGGATATCATGAATCATGTTTGAGAGAAAACTATTTTCACATGCTTTTCCCACAGAGGTTTGGAAGGTGATCTATAAGCTAAACTGAGAGCATATTTTCTGTAAATTCACATTATCTTTCTTAGTCGTGTGAGAATGAAGTCTGACATTCTCAGTAAAACATGTACATCCAACAAGGGCAGAGACTGTCAGTTGATTCCTTTGTGTTCTACTGCAGCTTCCCAGAGTGTTCCAAAGAACAACTAGAGCGCTAACACTCCTACTTATGTTAAACGTATGGCACACCTGAAGCCATCTTGATTGGAATAAAGTGGTAACTCTTAAAACATTTAATTTAAAAAGTAACAAAATGAGGGGGTTCATTTTGCCATAGAATGTATGATTAGTGCTGCAGAAAGAAAAATTAGGGCACATTTTGAGAGACTCAAATCCTCTTCTATTTCATTAAAGAATTCTGACGTGCAGACTGAAACATGCACTTTCAATACCAGCAGCAGACTTCCCTGGTGAGCAATAGCTTTACTACAGTGATCTAATGAGCAACTAGAGTGCTAACATTCTGAATTTATGGCAAATGTGTGACATATATGAATGCCTTCTTCATTGAATCAAAGTAAAAAACTGACAGTATGCCTACTGAGGAGACTGTAGAAAATGAGGAAATTAGGAAACTTCATAACAAGTCTCCCAAGATGGCCACCAGAGACGAAAGAGCCCAAATGTAGCACAAATATCACCGAGATGTAGCCCAAGTATAGCCCAATGACAAAAATCCCAGAATGTTTTAAAGAACAACTAGAGCGCTAACAGTCTTACTTATGACAAAAGTATGGCACACCTGAAGCCATCTTGATTGGAATAAAGTGGTAACACTTAAAACATTTCCCTTGCAAAGGAACAAAATGAGGGCGTTCATTTTGCCATAGAAATTATGATTAGTGCTGCAGAAAGAAAAATTAGGGCACATTTTGACTTCTCAAATCCTCTTCTATTTCATTAAAAAGTTCTGACATGCAGACTGAAATATGCACTTTGAATACCAGCAGCAGACTTCCCTGGTGAGCAGTAGCTTTACTACAGTGATCTAATGAGGAACTAGGGTGCTACCATTCAGAATTTATGGCAAATCTGTCACATCTGAATGCCTTCTTGATGGAACCAAAGTAAACAAGCATTGAAAATGCAATAGGTCTCGCCCTCGTTTAAGTTAAAGCAATTCTGTTTGTAATTAGGTGGTTTTTTAGCTTTGCTTTTATTAGTGTTTTTATAAATGTCATGTACATAACATGCATATATGTATTTGTATGCATGCATTTATATTTGTATTTATATAGATATGCAGATTATATATATGTTTATATATGTATGTATTTATATATACACATACATATATATAAATGCATATGCATATATGTGCATATGTGTGCGTGTAGAGAGAGGTAGAGAGGTAGAGGTGTAGAGGTGTAGAGGTGGAGAGGTAGAGAGTAGTAGAGAGAGAGGTAGAGAGTAGAGGATGAGTAATCGAGAGTAGAGAGAGAGAGTAGTAGAGAGTAGTAGAGAGAGTAGCAGAGAGTAGTAGAGAGTGAGTAGTAGAGAGTATTAGAGAGTGAGTAGTAGAGAGTGAGTAGTAGAGAGTAGTAGAGAGTGAGTAGTAGAGAGTAGTAGAGAGTGAGTAGTGGAGACTGAGTAGCAGAGAGAGAGTAGTAAAGAATGAGTAGTAGAGTGAGTAGTAGAGAGTAGTAGAGAGAGAGTAGTAGAAAGTAGTAGAGAGAGAGTAGTAGAGAGTAGTAGAGAGTAGTAGAGAGAGAGTAGTAGAGATTGACTAGTAGAGTAGTAGAGAGAGAGTAGTAGAGTGAGTCGTAGAGAGTAGTAGAGTGAGTCGTAGAGAGTAGTAGACAGTGAGTAGTACAGAGTGAGTAGTAGAGAGTGATTAGTAGAGAGTAGTGGAGTAGTAGAGAGTAGTAGAGAGTGAGTAGTAGGGAGTAGTAGAGAGTGAGTAGTGGAGTGAGTAGTAGAGAGCAAGTAGTAGAGAGTGTGTAGTAGAGAGAGAGAGTAGTAGAGAGTGAGTAGTAGAGTGAGTAGTAGAAAGAGTAGTAGAGAGTAGTAGAGTAGTAGAGAGTGAGTAGTAGAGAGTGAGTAGCAGAGAGAGTAGTAGAGTAGTAGAGAGTGAGTAGTAGAGAGTAGTAGAGAGTGAGTAGTGGAGAGTGAGTAGTAGAGTGTGAGTAGTAGAGCGTGAGTAGTAGAGCGCGAGTAGTAGAGAGAGAGTAGTAGAGAGTACTAGAGTGAGTAGTAGTGAGTAGTAGAGAGTGAGTAGTAGAGTAGTAGAGAGTGAGTGGTAGAGAGTAGCAGAGAGTAGTAGAGTGAGTAGTAGAGAGTAGTAGAGAGTGAGTAGTAGAGAGTGAGTAGTAGAGAGTGAGTAGTAGAGAGTGAGTAGTAGAGAGTGAGTAGTTGAGAGTGAGTAGTAGAGAGTAGTAGAGAGTAGTAGAGTAGTAGAGAGTGAGTAGTAGAGTGTGAGTAGTAGAGAGTAGTAGAGAGTGAGTAGTAGAGAGTGAGTAGTAGAGTAGTTGAGAGTGAGTGGTAGAGAGCAGTAGTGAGTTGTAGAGAGTAGTAGAGAGTGAGTAGTAGAGAGTGAGTAGTATAGAGTAGTGGTAGAGAGTGAGTAGTAGAAAGTAGTAGCGAGTGAGTAGTAGAGAGTGAGTAGTTTAATTTAAAAGGAACACAATGAGGAGGTTCATGTTGCCATAGAAATTATGATTAGTGCGGAAAAAAGAAAATTAGGGCACATTTTTAGTGACTTCTCAAATCCTCTTCTATTTTATTAAAAAATTCTGACATGCAGACTGAAACATGCACTTTCAATACCAGCAGCAGACTTCCCTGGTGAGCAGTAGCTTTACTACAGTGATCTAATAAGCAACTAGAGTGCTAACATTCCGAATTTATGGCAAATGTGTGACACATCTGAATGCCTTCTTGATGGAATGAAAGTAAAAAACCTTAAAGTATTTCCTACTGAGGAGACTGTTGTAAATGAGAAAATTAGGAAACTTAAAAACAAATAAGTCTCCCAAGATGGCCACCAGAGATAAAAGAGCCCAAATGTAGCACAAATATCACCGAGATGTAGCCCAATTATAGCCCAATGACAGAATGTCCCAGAGTGTTTTAAAGAACAACTAGAGCGCTAACAGTCTTACTTATAACAGAAGTATGGCACACCTGATGCCATCTTGATTGGAATAAAGTGGCAACACTTAAAACATTTAATTTGCAAAGGAACAAAATGAGGGGGTTCATTTTGCCATAGAAATTATGATTAGTGCTGCAGAAAGAAAGATTAGGGCACATTTTGACTTCTCAAATCCTCTTCCATTTCATTAAAAAATTCTGACATGCAGACTGAAACATGCACTTTGAATACCAGCAGCAGACTTCCCTGGTGAGCAGTAGCTTTACTGCAGTGATCTAATGAGCAACTAGAGTGCTACAATTCCGAATTTATGGAAAATGTGTGACACATCTGAATGCCTTCTTGATGGAACCAAAGTATACAAGCATTGAAAATGCAATAGGTCTCGCCCTCGTTTAAGTTAAAACAATTCTGTTTGTAATTAGGTGGCTTTTTAGCTTTGCTTGTATTAGAGTTTTTCAAACTTTCATGTACATACCATGCATATGTATGCATATATGTATACGTTTGCATGCATTTATATTTATATAGATATGCAGATTATATTTATATGTTTATATATGTGTATATATATATATATACACATACATATATATAAATGCATATGCATATATATATGTGCATATGTGTGCATGTACAGAGAGATAGAGGTGTAGAGGTAGAGAGGTAGAGAGTAGTAGAGAGAGAGGTAGAGAGAGGTAGAGAGCGAGTAATAGAGAGTAGTAGAGAGTAGTAGAGAAAGTATCAGATAGTGAGTAGTAGAGAGTGAGTAGTAGAGAGTGAATAGTAGAGAGTGAGCAGTAGAGTGAGTAGTAGAGAGTAGTAGAGAGTGAGTAGTAGAGTAGTAGAGTGAGTAGCAGAGAGTATTAGAGAGTAGTAGAGAGTGAGTAGCAGAGTGAGTAGTAGAGAGTAGTAGAGAGAGAGTAGTAGAGAGCGTAGTAGAGAGCGTAGTAGAGAGTGAGTAGTAGAGAGTGAGTAGTAGAGGGAGTACTAGAGAGTAGTAGAGAGCGAGTAGCAGAGAGCAAGTAGTAGAGAGTGAGTAGTAGAGAGTGTGTAGTAGAGAATGAGTAGTAGAGAGAGAGTAGTAGAGTGAGAAGTAGAGAGAGTAGTAGAGTAGTATAGAGTGAGTAGTAGAGTGAATAGTAGAGAGTAGTTGAGAGCGAGTAGTAGAGAATGAGTCGTGGAGAGTGAGCAGTAGAGTCGTAGAGAGTGAGTAGTAGAGAGTGAGTAGTACAGAGTGAGTAGTAGAGAGTAGTAGAGAGTGAGTAGTAGAGAGTAGTAGAGTGAGTAGTAGAGAGTGAGTAGTAGAGAGAGAGTAGTAGAGAGAGAGTAGTAGAGAGAGTAGTAGAGAGAGAGTAGTAGAGAGTGAGTAGTAGAGTAGTAGAGAGTGAGTGGTAGAGAGTAGGAGAGAGTAGTAGAGTGAGTAGTAGAGAATAGTAGAGAGTGAGTAGTAGAGCGAGTAGTAGAGAGTAGTAGAGAGTAGTAGAGTAGTAGAGAGTGCGTAGTAGAGAGTGAATAGCAGAGAGAGTAGTAGAGAGTAGTAGAGAGTGAGTAGTAGAGAGAGAGTAGTAGAGAGTGAGTAGTAGAGAGTAGTAGAGAGCGAGTAGTAGAGAGTGAGTAGTGGAGAGTGAGTAGTAGAGAGCGAGTAGTAGAGAGCGAGTAGTAGAGAGCGAGTAGTAGAGTGAGTAGTAGAGAGTGAATAGTGGAGAGTGAATAGTGGAGAGTGAGTAGTAGAAAGAGTAGTAGAGAGTGAGTAGTAGAGAGTAGTAGCAGAGAGTGAGTAGTAGAGAGTGAGTAGTAGAGAGTGAGTAGTAGAGAGTAGTAGAGAGAGAGTAGTAGAGAGAGTGTAGTAGAGTAGTATAGAGTGAGTGGTAGAGTGGTAGAGAGCAGCAGAGAGTAGAAGAGTGAGTAGTAGACAGTAGTAGAGAGTGAGTAGTAGAGAGTGAATAGTAGAGAGTAGTAGAGAGTGAGTAGTAGAGAGTGAGTGGTAGAGAGTAGTAGAAAGTAGTAGAGTGAGTAGTAGAGAGAGAGTAGTAGAGAATGTAGTAGAGTGTGTAGTAGAGAGTAGTAGCGAGTGAGTAGTAGAGAGTAGCCGTGAGTAGTAGAGTAGTAGAGAGGGAGTGGTAGAGAGTAGTAGAAAGTAGTAGAGTGAGTAGTAGAGAGTGAATAGTAGAGAGTAGTAGAGAGTGAGTAGTAGAGAGAGTAGTAGTAGACAGTGAGTAGTAGAGCGTGAGTAGTAGAGAGTGAGTAGTTGAGAGTGAGTAGTAGAGAGTGAGTAGTAGAGAGTGAGTAGTAGAGAGTGAGTAGTAGAGAGTGAGTAGTAGAGAGTGAGTAGTAGAGTAGTAGAGAGTCAGTAGTAGAGAAGTAGAGAGTAGTCAGTCAGTGTCAGTCAATCAGTGTCAGTCAATCAGTGTCAGTCAATCAGTGTCAGTCAATCAGTGTCAGTCAATCAGTGTCAGTCAGTCAGTGTCAGTCAGTGTCAGTCAATCAGTGTCAGTCAATCAGTGTCAGTCAGTGTCAGTCAATCAGTGTCAGTCAGTGTCAATCAGTGTCAGTCAGTGTCAGTCAGTCAGTCAGTGTCAGTCAGTCAGTCAGTCAGTCAGTGTCAGTCAGTCAGTGTCAGTCAGTCAGTGTCAGTCAGTCAGTGTCAGTCAATCAGTGTCAGTCAATCAGTGTCAGTCAATCAGTGTCAGTCAATCAGTGTCAGTCAATCAGTGTCAGTCAGAGTCAGTCAATCTGTGTCAGTCAGTGTCAATCAGTCAGTGTCAGCTAGAGCACCTGGTTCTCTGGCTCTAAAGCAACTCTGCTGACCTGGTTCTCTCTCTCTAAAGCAGCTCTGCTGACCTGGTTTCTCTTGCTCTACAGCAGGTCTGCTGACCTGGTTCTCTGGCTCTAAAGCAGCTCTGCTGACCTGGTTTCTCTGGCTCTACAGCAGGTCTGCTGACCTGGTTCTCTGGATCTAGAGAAGCTCTGCTGACCTAGTTCTTATGCTACAGAGCAGCTCTGCTGATCTAGTTCTCTGGCTCCACAACAGCTCTGCTGACCTGGTTCTCTGGCTCTAAAGCAGCTCCGCTGACCCAGTTCTATGGCTCTGAAGCAGTTCTGCTGACATGGTTCTCTGGCTCTAGAGCAGCTCTGCTGGCCTGGTTCTCTCCCTCTAAAGCAGCTCTACTGACCTGGTTTCTCTGGCTCTGCAGCAGTTCTGCAGACCTAGTTCTCTGGCTCTAGAGCAGCTCTGTTGACCTGGTTCTTAGGCTCTAGAGCAGCTCTACTGACCTGGTTCTCTGGCTCTAGAGCAGCTCTGTTGACCTGGTTCTTAGGCTCTAGAGCAGCTCTGCTGACCTGGTTCTATGGCTCTAAAGCAGCTCTGCTGATTTGGTTCTCTGGCTCTATAGCAGCTCTGCTAACCTGGTTCTTTGGCACTAAAGCAGCTCTGCTGGCCTGGTTCTCTGGCTCTAAAGCAGCTCTGCTGACCTGGTTCTCTGGCTCTAAAGCAGCTCTGCTGACCTGGTTCTCTCCCTCTAAAGCAGCTCTGCTGACCTGGTTTCTCTGGCTCTACAGCAGCTCTGCTGACCTGGTTCTCTGGCTCTAGAGCAGCTCTGCTGACCTGGTTCTCTGGCTCTAGAGCAGCTCTGCTGACCTGGTTCTCTGGCTCTGTAGCAGCTCTGCAGACCTGGTTCTCTGGCTCTAGAGCAGCTCTGTTGACCTGGTTCTTAGGCTCTAGAGCAGCTCTACTGACCTGGTTCTCCGGCTCTAAAGCAGCTCTGCTGATTTGGTTCTCTGGCTCTAGAGTAGCTCTGCTGACCTGGTTCTCTGGCTCTACAGCAGCTCTGCTGATCTGGTTTTCTGCACTCACGATGCACGCACCCGACTTCGCGAAAGGAATATGCTACTTACCAGTATGCATCTGTTCTTGGCATGTAGAGCTGCAGATCTATACACTGTGCATAGATCACCATCTGGTGTTTGGCCCGGACGTTTGCAGTTTGTTTTTCCTCTTGGAAAGTCTTTGGAAGTCACGAGGTCGGTGACTCCTCCTTTGGTTCGTATTGCGCATGGGCTTCGGCTCCATCCTCAGATTGTTTTTCGCCAGCAGGGAAAGATGGAGCGTAGTAATAACAGTAAAGAAACCCATGTGTGTTGTATCTAAATAAGACAGACTGGAATGGATACAGGTACGGGGAGGCGGGTGGGCGTGTATAGATCTGCAGCTCTACATGCCAAGAACAGATGCATACTGGTAAGTAGCATATTCCGTTCGAGGCATATAAGCTGCAGATTATACACCGGCATCCGTTGCAGTTGTTTGGAACAGTGTTTTTAGTACAGCCTGGCCCACACTAGCTTGTTGCTTGGTTTGCACATCTACACAGTAATGTTTTGTGAAAGTGTGCGGTGTTGACCATGTCGCTGCTTTGCAGATGTCATCTAGTGGTATGTTCCCTAGAAAAGCCATAGAAGCCCCTATATTCCTTGTAGAGTGGGCTTTAGGGGGAACAGATAGCGTTCGTTTTGCTTTGTGGTAGCAAATCTGTATGCATTTTACAATCCACCTAGCTATCCCTGATTTAGAAATAGGGTTGCCTTTACGTGGTGGAGAGAAAGAGACAAATAGCTGTTTGGTTTTTCTGAAAGGTTGTGTTCTTTGGATGTAGTAAAGTAAGGCCCTTTTAACATCCAGTGTGTGTAAAGCCCTTTCCGCAACGGTTTGAGGTTGTGAGAAAAAGACTGGTAATTCTACCGACTGGTTTAGATGGAAGGGAGAAATGACTTTGGGTAGAAATTTTGGGTTGGTGCGGAGTACAACCTTGTTCTGATGCATTTGGAAAAAAGGTTCCTGTATAGTGAGTGCTTGTATTTCACCAACCATTCTAAGGGAAGTGATGGCCACTAGAAATGCAGTTTTCCATGTGAGAAATTGCAGCTCACATTTATGTAATGGTTCGAAAGGGGGTCCCATTAGCCTTGTGAGAACTATATTCAAGTTCCAGGCAGGTGAGGGTGGTACTCTAGGTGGAATTACTCTTTTGAGGACTTCCATAAAGGCTTTGATGGCAGGCACCCTGAAAAGTGATAGGTGCTGCCTGTTCTGTAAGTAAGCAGCAATTGCTGCGCGGTGTAACCGAATGGATGTATATGCTAGGTTACACCTTTGTAGATGGAGCAAGTAACATATGATGTGCTGTATGGACACATTTAGAGGGTTGATTGTGTTGTTGTGGCAGTAAACAACAAATCTTTTCCACTTTGCAGCATAGCATGCCTTAGTAGTAGGGCATCTAGCTTCCCCGATAATATTCATGCAATCAGGGGGAAGGTTAAGGTATCCGAATTCTAGGACCTCAGGAGCCAGATCGCAAGGTTGAGCTGAGCAGGGTCCGGGTGCCTGATCTCTCCATGGTTCTGGGTTAGGAGGCATGGTGAGAGGTGCAGCTTTTGGTGTGGTACTACCGAGAGTTCCAGCAGTGTGGTGTACCACGGTTGTCTGGCCCATGTTGGAGCTACTAGGATTAGTGTTAGGGAATGCTGTTGTAGCTTTCGCACCACTAATGGAATTAGTGGGAGAGGTGGAAAAGCGTATGCAAATTTGTTTGACCAGTTCATCCATATCGCATTGCCTTTGGACAATGGGTGTGGATATCTGGCGGCGAAGCTTGGGCATTTTTTGTTTTCGTGGGTGGCGAATAGGTCTATGTGTGGATGCCCCAACTTCTGAAAGAACGGGTGAAGAACCTGTGGGTGAAGTTCCCATTCGTGAATCTGTTGCGTTTGTCTGCTGTGCAGATCTGCCACGGTGTTTTGGACTCCTGGGACGTGTTGGGCCAGGAGAAAGATTTTCTGTGGAATTTCTCATCTCCATATGCTCTGTGCTAATTGAGAGAGCTGTGGAGAGTGTGTGCCCCCCTGTTTTTGAATGTAGTATATGGCAGTCATGTTGTCTGTGCGAATGAGGACTGCCTTGCCTGAAATCTGCGTCTGGAAGGATTTTAGGGCCAGGAAGATTGCCAGTAACTCCAAATGGTTGATGTGGAGTAACTTCTGTTGCGGCGTCCATGTGCCCTGTACTGTGAGATGTAACAGATGAGCTCCCCAGCCGGAGAGCGATGCGTCTGATGTTAGGATTATTTGTGGAACCGGGTCCAGGAACGGTCGACCACTGGAAAGGTTTGTGGTGTTCCACCACTGCAGAGAGAGATGGGTGCGACCGTCCACCAACACCAGATCTGTCAGTTGCCCCTGGGCCTTGTTCCACTGGCGCGCTAAACACTCTTGGAGTGGACGCATCTGTAGTCTTGCATGGGGCACTATGAAAATGCAAGAGGCCATCATCCCTATCAGTTGCATAAACACCCTTGCTGGGAGAGAGTGTTGAAGTATGAATTTTTGACGCAGAGCCTGTATATGTTTGCAATCCTGGCCGGATTGGGATAGGCTATGGCTTTCGAGGTGTCTATGGTAGCACCGAGGTATTGTTTTGTGTGTGATGGTACCAAGTGGGACTACTGGTGGTTCACTGTGAAACCTAGCTGGTGAAGTAGTTGGATTGTAGCGGCGGTGTGTTGCACACACTGTTTGTAGTACGTGGCTTTTATTAGCCAGTCGTCCAAATATGGGAAGACGTGAATGTGCTGTCTTCTGAGGTGTGCCGCCACTACTGCTAGGCACTTGGTGAATACCCTTGGTGCTGTTACCCCAAACGGGAGCACCTTGAACTGGTAGTGTTGCTTGTCCACTACAAATCTGGGGTACTTTCTGTGAGCATGGTGTACTGGGATGTGAAAGTATGCGTCTTTCAAGTCCAGAGTGGTGAGAAAGTCGTTTTGGGAGAGGAGTGGAAGAACCTGTTGATGGGTTACCATGTGAAAATGGTCTGAATGTATGTAAGTATTTAGAGGTCTGAGATCTAGGATAGGTCTTAGAGTCTCGTCTCTCTTTGGAATCAGAAAGTACAGGGAGTAGACCCCTAAATTTTGTTGATTGATGGGGACCTGCTCTATGGCTTGTTTTTGCAGGAGGGAGATTACCTCCTGTTTTAGTAATGTGGCATGTTCTTGAGACATTGGGCGTTGCCTGGGTGGAATGTTTGGGGGGGTAGATGTTAATTCTAGGCAATACCCTGAATGAATAATTTGGGTCACCCATCTGTCTGAGGTGATTGTCTCCCAGACGTGAAGGAAATGTTGTATTCTGCCCCCGACCGGAGTTGAATGGTCTGGAGGGAGCGGGGGAAAGTCATTGGGTAGGCGGTGTGGCAGAGGGGGCGGTATTTGTCTTGCCTCTGCCTTTATTATTATTGCCTCTGTATCCGCCTCTTTGTTAACCCTTTGTGAAGGTAGACTGGGGAGGGGATTTGTAGGACGTGGATGCACTATCCGAGGAGTAGCCTCTGCCCGTGCCCCGAAAGGAAGAGCGGCGAAAGATGCGCCTAGGAGTGTGTGACTGTAGGGCTTCCCACGAATTTCGCCGTATCAGTATCTTTCGTCATCTTCTCGAGGGCTTCATCAACTTTTGGGCCAAATAAATGTTGTTGGTCGAATGGGTGATTCAATATGGAGGCTTGTACCTCAGGTTTAAAACCTGAAACTCTTAGCCAGGCGTGGCGACGGAGAAGGACACTGGTGTTTATGGCCCTGGAGGCTGTATCTGCCTCATCTAGGGCACAGCGTATAGAGGTATTAGTTATAGTTTTTCCCTCTTGGATCAATTCATTAGCCCTATTTCTGTATTTTTCAGGGAGATGGTGCATGATGGTCTCTAACTCATCATAATGCGCCCTGTCGTATCTGGCCAGTAGCGCATGCGTGTTGGCGATACGCCATATATTGGCGGCTTGTGACGCAGTGCGCTTCTCTGACGCGTCTAGGAGCTTGGACTCTTTGTCAGGTGGTGGTGCTTCGCCTGACGCCTGAGAATTTGAACGCTTCCTAGCTGTAGATACCACTAAGGAATCCAGTGGTGCAGGGCCTTTAATGTATGAAGGATCTGTGGGGGCGGCTTTATATATTTTTTCTCTATACGGGGGTTTAGGACCCTAGCCCTGACTGGTTCTTTAAAAACCTCCGGTGCATGTTTGATTACTGCTTTTAACATAGGTAGAATGGCAGTAGACCTATGTGCATTATCGAAGGTGTGTAGGAGAAAATCTTCCTCCACTGGGTCAGTACGTAACTCCACCCCGTGATAATGTGCCGCCCTCTGTAGTAGGTGGTGAAAGCCTAACGAATCTTCTGGTGGGGATGGCCTAGATGGGTAAAGGTCATCCTGTGGGACATCTGGGATGTCCGGATTGTTATAGTCATTCCATGGTTCTGGAGATCCAGTAGGGGTGGGGTCTTGTGGCACATCTGCTGGATCATAGTAAGGGTCCCCTAGATCATCTTGGTCTGGAGACAGCGTTGGAGAGCGATGAGGCAGGGGTGGAGAAGGTGGAGGTGGGGAGGGGGGAGGAGGTGGAGGAGGTGAGGAATGCACTCTGAAAGGGGAGGTAGCAGTGTCCTTCCTCTTTGGAGGTGGAGGTGGAGCTGGTTTGTCCAAGTGTCTCTTTTTTGAAGACAGTGTCAAATGTCCAGTTTTTGGATCCTTGGTAAGTGTCTTTTGCAGAGGATCCGGTGTGAAAAGTTCTTGCGACACTGGTTGTTCGGTCGGCGCCGAGGTTTTCGGGGCCGACGGCTTTTTAGGCTTGTCTAAGCCGTGCTTCTTCGGGACCTCCGATTTTTTGTTCGGTGCCGAAAGAGGCTTCGGCACGGGAGTGTCGGTGCTGAGGGCCTTATGATGTTTGGTCGGCACCGAGAGGGCGGGTTTCGACACCGAGGGCTTTAGTGCTGGGCTTGGTGTGGAGGTGGAGGCAGATTTTTTCTTCGATGCCGAAGGGTGTCTTTCGGTACCGCTGGTAGCCTGGATCGAGCCCGAGCTGCCGGAAGGCTTAATAGGCGTCTTTACCGGGCCCGGGATTGGGGTGTGAGAAGCAGTATCCTTGGTCTTGCCTAGGCTCGAAGGCGTGACCGAAGCCTTTTTGGGTATCGGTGTGGGTGTGGGAGGGGGTATAGTACTCACGACCCTCTGCGCCAGGGTGATGTCCTCCACATCTGAGTCGTTGGCCTTGGAAGCACTGACGAGGTCGTCGTCCTCTTCTTCGATGTTCTGCTGTCCCGGAGCTTCAACGTCGTCCCCGAAGAGCGACTGGAGCGGAGGTCGAGGAGTGCGCCATGTTGCGTCTGGCCCTTCGATCTCGAATAGTCTTTTTAGATCTAAAAGACTTGCAAGCGGGACAGTCTCGGGCCTCGTGTTCAGGGGAGAGGCAGAGGTTGCACACCTCATGAAGATCGGTGTGGGGGAATTTGAACCCACATCGAGGGCACTTCTTGAAGGGAGTTCTTTCCATCAGCCGAGACCGGAGCCGGAATAGGCCCGAAGGCCGCCGTCGACGACCGGAATCGAAGAAGTGCCGAAGAGAAGGTGATTAAGATGATTTATTATCTGAAGGATCTCGATGAGCGAGGATTTTGCGTCGATCGTTGAACTGGAAAAGTTCGGAACCGGAGCGCGAAGTATTACATCCGAGCCCGATGGCGGAAAAAAACAATCCGAGGATGGAGCCGAAGCCCATGCGCAATACGAACCAAAGGAGGAGTCACCGACCTCGTGACTTCCAAAGACTTTCCAAGAGGAAAAACAAACTGCAAACATCCGGGCCCAACACCAGATGGCGATCTATGCACAGTGTATAATCTGCAGCTCATATGCCTCGAACATATATTTAAAAATAATATAAGTTTCTTATAACTACATATATATTATTTTGATGAATATCTTACATAATCTCTTGCCTTAATATGTATATTAAAGACACATACATATAATTTTGGAACATCATTCTTTTTTGCGGGAGTCGTGCACCCAGCGCGCCCCAGCACATATATGATGTCACGCGGGACCCGCAACAGCGCAAACATCTCGTACCGTAATGCGCATGTGTCGCCAATGCGCGGGAGCAGGAGTCGCAGACTGGTCGCATACCAATCGCGCATATCACGTGATATTAAATGTATATGATGTAGCTGAAAAACACGCAGCCATCGCACACCATACGCGGATCCTTCATGACTTTTCTAAAATGGCGGCTAGAATGCGCGCACCCACCGTGATGTGTACACTTTGAGTGCACGACTCCGAAAAAATTGGATTTTTTTAAAAAGAAAATATAAATATATATTTTTTAAAAATGAAAACAAGAAAATTAATCAATATTTCAGTTTTAATTAAAAAAAAATGTTTTTTTGCAATTTTCAGAAAAATATATAATGTTATTTAATGATTAAAATATTTATAAATAAACAGTTAAAAAGCTGTACACAATCAGTACAAAAACAGATATAACCATCACACTTAAAAGTTAGCATTTAAAAAACCTTTGAAATTCACTGAAAAAAACCATAGGTTTCAGAGACGTTATAGTTAGAAATTAGCATTTAAAAATCCTTAGAAATTCACTGAAAAAAACATAGGTTTCAGGGGTGTTATAGTTAGCTGCCCATTTCACTCATACAAAACCATAGAAATTCCTCCGTTATAGTTAGTTCTGCTAACTATAGCTCACGCGCCCGCAATGCACTGCTGATGATGTCACATATTCCATCATTCATGACATGGTCAGTGACATCACTGATGACATCATATCTGGTGATTACTTTGAGTCTGTCAAGTTTCTCTCTCTCTATCCTTGATTAAAACAACACTTCTCAAAGGCAACGCTCGACTGTTACAAATTATAAATGAGTGTGTAAATCTTCCTCCATGTTCAAGCCTTCTGGTTGTTTAGAATTCAACTCTATGATATAGCGAGACTCAAGTCTCCGCAATTTCTTTACTCTATTGCCTCTCCTCACATCTGCTTTTACAGAGTCGATCACATAGTAAGTTAGCCCTTTGGTATCTTGATTATGGACTTGCTCAAAGTGCCGGGCTACTGGGTATGACCTGTCCCCATTCTTGATCGCCCTCAAATGCTGCAAGACCCGCTTGTGAACTTCAAGAATCGTGCTGCCCACGTAATGCAGGCCACAAGGGCACTGCAGTACGTAGATTGCATGATCTGTTTTGCAGCTATATCGGCCTTTGATCTTCCTCATCACATTTGTAAGGCCTACTTTATATTGTGACATGTTAATTCCATATGTACAAGCCTTGCATTTAGTGCACTTGATGAAACCTTGCTTGTTCTTTAACCAAGTTGTTTTGGCTGGCTGCTTTCTCATTGTGCTACTCACTAGTGCCTGTTTGAAGGATTTATCTTTCGGAAAGTGATCTGCGGTCTCTTAGCAACTAGTTTGCCCAGCAGAGGATCATTTCTTATTATGTGCCAATGTTTGTTCAAAATTCTTCTCACATCATCATGCTGCCTGCTAAAAGTAGTGATTAGCCTACATTGATTATCATTCTTTGTGCTAGTCTTCTTCTTAGCATCAAACAGGATTTCCTATCTCTTCTTCTTCAATGATTTGTTCACACCATTATCTATCCAAACATCTGGATAACCTCTACTTTTAAATCTCTTAGTCAAAGTGTCTAATTCCTTCCTGCATTCTTCTGGTGCACTGCAGTTGCGCCTAACTCTTAAGCTCTCTCCATAAGGAATACTCCTTTTTAAATTAACAGGATGGAAGCTATGAGCGTGCAACAGGGTGTTACCGGAGGTAGGTTTCCTGAACAGTTTAGTCTCAACTTTCCCATTTTCGATATAAACTGTTAAATCAAGGAAATTTACACTTACGTTACTAATTTCACTTGTAAAGTTGAGATTTAGATCATTTCTTTGAATTTGGGCTATAAACAATTTGACTTCTTCTTCAGTGCCCTTCCACACCAGAAATAGGTCGTCAATGAACCGCCTCCAATGCATTATATGGCTGTCCCATTCCCTGTGGTACTGTACTCTGATCACCTGCTCCTCCCACCAGCCCATATGCAAATTCACATAGCTGGGGGCGAAGCAGGTGCCCATCGCAGTACCACAGGTCTGGTGGAAGAGTTGCCCTTCAAAAAGAAAGAAATTACTGTTCAGACATTTTTCGACCATCCTAATTATCATCTGGGTATGAGCACAGAGTGTAATTGATCTGGTATCTAGAAAGTGCCCCACTGCTCTCAGGCCATCTGTGTGCCTGATGCTGGTGTAAAGTGTTGACACATCAATAGTGACTAGTAAGTAATCATCTTCCCAAGGAAGATCGTAGATCCTTCTCCGGATATCTCCTGTATCCTGTATGTACGAAGGAAGTGTTTTGACCAGGGGATTCAGAAATGAATCTACATACTTGGATGTATTCTCTAATGCGCTGCCCATAGCTGAAATTATTGGGCGGCCAGGGGGATTAATCAGATCTTTATGCACTTTGGGGATTAGATAGAATATCGGAGTGACAGGGTGATCTATTTTTAAAAACATAAACTCATCATGATTTAAAAGGGTTTGGTCATACCAATTTTTTAACTCATCATTAAATTGGTTATTGCTTGACAACATCACTTGCTCCTCAACCCTTACATAACAGTTTGTGTTGTTCAACTGCTTGTATGCCTCTGTTAAATATTGCTTTTTTTCCCATAGGACAATATTGCCTCCTTTATCCGCGTTACGCACTATACAGTTATCACAAGAAGACAATTTTTTGATTAATGCATGATAAGTTTTCTGCTTGTTGTTACTTAGTTTATTAAAGTTCTGATATGAATATTTGCCTAATTTCTTCAATTCATTCAGAACCAAATTATACACATCAGTCACATTTCTCGTAGTTATTGGAGTAAATTTTGAACTTCTTCTAAAGCCCGTTGGTGCATCTTGATATATATCAATGTTTTCTTCCTGCGCAATCTCTGCATCACTGCGAATAGCCTCATCATCGTTTTCTGTCTCCATAGCTTTCATTTCCATTAATAAGTTCATATCTCCCACTACTAAATTATCTGCACATTCTGTTGTTAGTCCCACTGTCTTGCATCTCAATGATGGGTTAGATAGGAAATGTTTTTTTAGCTTTAGCATTCTGATGAATTTGAATAAGTCAATACGTGTTTGCACATAATCCAAATCTGCTTCTGGGCAGAATGATAGTCCTAATTTCCTGTTCGTCTTCAGTAAGGATGGTGTCCGTCAAGTTTATAATCGTTGTTTCTTTATTTTCTTCTATTCTTTTGTTATTTGCTTCCTCGACTCTTTGCCTCCTGCAGGCTGCCCCCTTCCGCCTCTTCGACCTCTGCCTCTTCCTCTTGTTATGATTGTACCCTGTATTGGTGGCCTTTGACGCAAATTGTATTTCCTTTCTTCGCGTAAAAAAATCGAATTCATCGATTACTGTAGGTACTAATCTTTGTGCATTAACTTCCTCTTCTAAGTCCGCATCAATTTCAGAACTTTGGAGACTGCTTTGTTCTGACTGAGTTCTGGGCCCACTCTGCTTGCCTTTCCCAATTTTTGTTTCCTAATAGTGTCAAACTTCTTGGCGAAAGTATAGATCTGTCCTCGATCATAATCTTGCTTGTCACGTAAAAATTTCTGGGCTTTTCGTTCTTTTATTGAGACTTCCAATTTATTTAGTCTTTTCTTTCATTTCGCTTTTAAATTGCTTGATGGCTTCTTGATTTTCTTCTTTGCTTAAGCTTTCCACGGTTTGCTCTATTTCTGCCAGGATTCTCTTTCTATCTATGTCAGCATACTTTACTAATATTCCTAGCATTCTACGGGAGGCATCATTATTATTCGCAGCCTATTCTTTTAGCATCTCCGGGTTGGGTTCCTCATAGCTTGGTGCCACCATTATTCTTAACCCTCTAGGCACTCGTTGGACTTCGTGGTATCTCTGCAGGGATTTTGACTCCCACCATTTAGAAAGTTCAGATCGTTGAAGCTTTTCTAATCTTTTTAGACGTGTTGTCAAATTCGTTTCATTCTTGCCACCGCTACCAGACCCAGCTGGACCACCTTGATTCACACAAGTATCATTAAATACTTCAAGCGCTGCCTCTTCGCGCTCCTTTACTTCTGCGGCAGACATTTCCAACAATCTACAAGCGCACTTGCTTATACCGCAACCGCTGTACCCCTCTGTGTTGTGCCACTGTGGTGTACAAGCTTCACTCTCTCCCCCGCCGTTACTGCGCAGTCAGCCTTACCCGGCACCCGGATCGCGTAACCTCAAGTCCTCCGACTCGCCGATTCGCTTTCTCGTATTCTGGCGCTGATTCCTCGAGTATTCTTTGCCACTCCAAAGCGAGAGTTGCGTCGTCGATTTAGACTCCTCGGGGTGAGTCATATTAATATTCCAAAAAACGATGACGACGCCATGTGCGGTTTAAACATTTATTTTTCTGCCGCCACCAAACGCGTTTCGACTGCCAAGCAGTCTTGCTCACTGGTACAAGTAATGTAAAAACGCGGCCATTTTTTAAAGTGCATGACGGGAACTACCATTCCCATGAGGCAATGCGTGCTGACGCGCGTGACGTCAGCACGCTGGACGCTCCGGCGAAGAAAAGGAAACATCCGGCTGCAGTCAGGTGCCGGTTATTTTGTATCCAGGTCGGAAGTGCAAGCGGAGAACAGCGTTCGGGTAGGGGTGCTCTGCACCAAAACTGTGGTTCTTTGCTGGCTTCTGTCGTTCAGACATTCGTTGGTTGTTTCTGCTGTAACAAGGCGAGGTTCGTCTTGTCTTTCAGGGTCCGAGTACAGTGGCCCCGTTGGATGTCGCATTGAGGCGTGCGGGGTCGCCATTCTCCGTGTTGGTTTGGTCCAGCACTCCTCGCGAAGGGGAGTTTGTCTTTGTTTGTCCCTGCCCTAAATTTCCGTGGCCCCGTTGGAAGCCGAACTACGGCGTGCGGGGTCGCAAACACCTAGGTCCGGTGTTCACTCCGGTCATTGCTCTCAATTGACACACAATAGGGCGGAGGGCTTTAACTTTCGGAAATCGATATTCCCGCATTGGTGTTGTGGGAGTACTATATAGTCGCCTCAAGGACAGCATCTTATCGTGCTTGTATATTGTGAACTCTGCCTGTTGGTAGTATAACAGTGTGACAGAGGTTCGTCTTGAGAACCCGTGGGGGCGACCAGGAGAAGTATCCTGTTCATTGCCCTGCTGCATTTTATGTGTGTGTTCGTTTGTACTCCCTACAGGGGTGGAAAGGTGACTGCTGGCATACGTCCTTCCCCCCTGTACTGAGAAGAATCCTGAGTTCATGGTAGGTCCTTTAGCTGTTACGAGGGTGCATGCATAATACGACCTCTGCTGATTAGTATCTTGTCTGTAGGGTTCCAGTTGCCTTGCGAGCAGGTCATTCCAGTCTCCTGTTCCCCGAGAGCATTCTTTCTTTTACAGGTAAAAGGGGGAGCTAGGGAAGAACGGGGTGATAGCGAGAGAGATAGGGGCTGATGTAACCATTGCATGTTGTTCTTTCTCTTTCAGATCTCCCTCCCAGCTGTCCCCTTCCTTTCCTTCCCTCGCCTGATCACCCTTCTGTGTCTGTTATATATCTATCAGACCAAGGGGTTATCGGGAGGTGGACCCCTTACAGCATCGTGCGACTCTGAGGACACTTGGACGGCGACAAAAACAGACTCGTAGTTTTTAACAACATAACCACAAAATGTTTTCTAAGACATAAGTCTTTGGTTGTACAATTTTTGTAATGAGCAATTTTTTGCTTAATTCAACATATTATCACATAGGCAATTTAATTATCTTATTCACAATGTTATCGCTACTGCGTGTGTTAAAAATTCAAACTCTAGTGAGCTTTATTTATACAGCGTGCAGAACGACAAACGTTGTCATTTAGACTAATGAGATCCTGTGTTCGTTACTTAAATTTGTATAATCTAAGATCAACAAATCACTTCTCAGTACATTCCCAAATAAAGCTCAAGTGAGCCTTGTTAGTACAGCATGTTATATCATCATTTAGCTCAAGTGAGCTTACAGCTGCCACATAATTTGAAGAAACCTCGGCTCAACAAATTGACTTAAATACAAATAATTCATTGCCTAAAATTAATTTACATATATAGATATACATACACACATGCTACACATACGGATCTAGGCTAGGTACATTTAGGCCAATTACTTAGGTTGCGCATTTTAGGAATATGCAAGTGCTACTGTTTTTATCTGAACTGCTTATGTTCATCTTATTAGCACTATGGTAGAAATGTATCTACTATTTACTATATTGGCACTAGAAATCTTTTTCATATACTTCTGTCTCCTGATCGTTGCAGCCCCTATGTTTTGTCGCTGGACCAATAAATACTAATCGCCATCCTGTGTGTTTTCTGAGAGAAAGCAAGCACAAGTGTCTGAGTGAAAAGTTCTGTACTGTTTTCCACGATACCTGAGGAATCAGGGTTGTCGTATTCAGTCGTTGCCAGAAACTACCTACACCACTGCAGGATACAGGGGGTGGAAGTGGCACTGTAGAGCTAGCTGGTCTAACGGCTGACATATCCTGTGGAGGTGTCCTGAAACAGTGTGGACACCAAGCCCTCAGTTCAGGTCACGCAGGTCCTGGGGGATTCCTAGGACCTACACGACAATGCATGCATATGAAGAAATCATCGATAAAACGAAATCACTGGTAAATAAGAATGTTGTCCTCACCATGAACAAAGACATGACAAATGATCGATCACGACACATGATGAGAAAAAAAAAAAAACTATGGGTCTCAATTATGAAAACTGCTGTAAGAATACCATAAGGTAAAAAGGCACTCATTAAATAATGAGGAAATACTGCCTACCAGTACAATATACAGACCAGATATTTTTTTGTCAGCAGTAAATTAATTACCACTGGCAGTAAGTACACTATTGCTGGCAATCCCCATTACAGAAACAATTAGGGCAGAAAGTTGATGAGATTTACCACCCAAAATAAGATGAGCTCTGAGCTGATTTTCAAATGAACAAAACACGCCAGCTACTGGAGTGTAAAGCTTTGGTTATTAGAATCCCTTAAGATTTGAGACACAATGCAGAATGTTATTGCCCTGCAACTGCCATATGACTGTAACTGAAAGGTATCTTTTGATAAGTAATATTTCTACCAGAAGGTAGTAAATTTAAATAGAGCAGATATTTGTTAGATGCTGAAAATAGTACTTTCTTTTTCTATTGCCTTGGGTAATTACTTCTGGCACCATCTCCCCTGGTAATATTTTCACAACACTGTGGTCATGTGTAACAGCAACACTGCAAAACAGTAATCCCAGCTGATTGTTAATCAGGGTATAGCAGTAATGTATAGCTGACTGGAATTTTTAACCAATAACAGCTCATTAATTTAATTTCATGGCATTTCATAAATCATAACTCCAGCAATTAACTCCAGCAGAAAGGGCTTATCTTATGGATGAAATGAAGGCTAAAACATTTTTTTAAAGTTCTGACGATATTTAGGAACACCAATTTAAAACACTTTCCCTAAAAACACTTCTTCTAGCGACACAAATCTGGCTCTCAAGCCATTTATCACCTACTTTTTTTTTTGTATTTTATGATAAGCAACTATTTGTTGAATAAATTAAAACTCTTTTTCTGGACTACCATGCTCTTTTAGCATGCACAAGATTTTTGTTCCTAACCACTGGAAAAAACACTTGTCTGCCCACCCTGTTTTGAGCTAGCACTGTGGAAAATCACAGACATTTAGGGTCAGATTTAGAGTTTTGCGGATGGGTACTTCATCACAGATGTGACAGATATCGCATACGCTTTTTACCCGTCGGCCAAAATCTAAATCAGGCCCTTAGTTCTTTCAAATCTTTGGAACTTTGGACAAATTCCATATTGCATTTAAATATGAAAGGTGTTTCTTCCAGATGTTCACCATGGAGACCCCAAAATATTTCCACTAATTAAATTTGCCAACCGAAAACTACAAAATGTTAAACATTTGAAAGGAAGCTCCACTGTTTATGTTGACACTAGGCAAACTCACCTGGTCTTCTTCACTGGTAGCTGCAATGTATGCCATGATGCTCTGTATTTCCTCTGCTGATTCACCTTTGCTCAAAAAATACTTGATTAGTCCATATAACGATGTCCTTATAGTAGACAAATCATCAACAGACAAGTCACTCTCCTTGCTGTTGCTAGAAGATCAAATGAAAAGTCTCATTACAGAGAACAAAGTGTGAGAAAAGAATATTTCTCATATAAGAAAAAACAACATCAAGCCAACAGCTTGTCTTTGCTAGATCATACAATAAAAAAGATTTAAGAAAGCTTGGTACAGTTTCAAGAATAAGGTAGACTATTATTTAAACCATAGGCCAAACTTAGCTTTAAAAAAAGAAATATTATTGACTGCAAAGCTCACTGTTGCAAGGCACTAGAGTTTGTAAGAAATCCTGAACAAATTAAAATTACAATGCTGCAGAGGTTTTTGCCTCCAGACGAAAGCAATGAGCCAAGAGCTGTATAGGTGGTGATGTTGTTAAGAGTTTATATACATGCCATTTAGGGCACAATTTTTTTTAAACAAATTAGGAATGTCTCTTTTAAATGAAATATGTTTTTAACAAAATAGATTTGAAGTAAATAAGGAAAACAGACAGTGCTATTTCCCAATGGACTCATATGCTTGATCAAAACAATGAGTCCAAACAAGGGGTCCAGAAAATGAGATCTCAGACATTTGAAAGAAAAAGTTTAGGATTCTTTAAAGAGACGATTTACAGTGTCCTGTAGGTCAGCTGTGCAAGATATCAACAGCCAACCATCACACAAACAAATAGAGGAGTGCCTCATGAGAATGGTCCAATTCTGCTTGCTCGGTCAGAAATTTGCACTCAATTGTAACAATTTGTCCCACACACACTGTGATCAAACTCAGTGAAAATTAACTGCTAAGTATGTTGCATACTGTAGAATCATTCCACCACAGTTGTAAAATATTCAATGATTCCCCAGCAGGTTATTTTGGCTAATGCATCAAATCTGGACAAAGGTTATAGAAACATTAGTAGATGGTTTTGGTAAGAAGTTGAAGTAAACACTGGGATGTCTGTGGGATATTATGTGGCAGAACTGATTCAGAATATTAGATTTCACAGTACCGAGCTGCCAGATTAATTGCTCAAAGGTAGATCGCATAGAACAAATGGGAGCCTTGAACATAAAGACTAATTCACAGATATGATAAAATTTAATGGAGATTAAGTTTAATTTAATTTAATTTAATTTAATAACGATTTCTAAAGCGCCTGGTGACCCAAGGGCATCCCCGCGCTGTGAGAAATGTGATCCTGTAGAGGGGAAGAGAGTGGGGAGAGACATATTGAGGGACTCTATTTCGGGAATAAATGAGTTTTTAATTTTTTTCGGAATACCATGTAGTTGGGTTCCAGTCTGAGGGGGCGAGGAAGAGCGTTCCATCCAGCAGCTGCTTGAACGGAAAATCGTCGACCTCCTGTACGAGTCTTTTTGAATCTAGGAGTGTTGGCCAGGTTCTCATTCTGGGATCGTAGGGATCTGGATGCTGTGTAGGGGGTGATCATGTTGCTAAGGATCGCCGGGCCAGATCCGTTGATCAGCTTATGCGTCGTGCACATGGCTTTGAATTGCACCCTTTGGCGCACAGGGAGCCAGTGCAGAGCTTTGAGGGCCGGCTTGGCGGACATTCTGGGGGGGAGGTTAGCTAGCATGCGTGCTGCAGCGTTCTGTGTCCGCTGGAGTTTCGTCAGGGTGGCCTCAGGGGCTCCCAGGTAGACCAAATTGCTGTAGTCTAGGCGAGACAATACCAGTCCCTGGATGAGCAGTTTCCTGGAAGTGGGTGGCAGTAAGGGGAGAATCTTGCGGGTCGTGCGCATAAGCCCGAAGCAGGTGCCCGAAGTTTTAGCTGCTTGTGTCTTCATAGACAGCTCTGGTTCGAGCCACACCCCGAGTGTCTTAATTTCACGTTTCGGGGGGGGGAATTTCCCCGAACACGTCGGGCCAGAGTGCTGGGGGGATGGTCGTCCATTGTTTCCCCAGGAGCATCACCTCCGTCTTTGACCCATTAAGTTTTAATGATGAGTTACTCATCCAATTGTGGATTTCTATGAGGCAATTGGTCAGGTTTTCTGGGTGGTCGATCAGTTGGGCTAAAGAGACGACCAGCTGAGTGTCGTCGGCATAGCTTACCATTTTTATGTCAAAAGGTGTAACTACGTCCTCAAGGGGGGCCATGTAAGCATTAAAAAGCGTCGGGCTCAGGGAAGAGCCCTGAGGGACACCGCTTGTAAGTGGAAGGGTGGACGAGTGGTGATTGTTGTCCCACACTTGGAACGTGCGTCCTGTGAGGAAGGATTCAATCCAACTGAGTGCCGTCCCGGTAAGTCCTGCTTCCGCCAGTCGATGTAAAAGGACACGGTGGTTGACTGTATCGAAGGCTGCGCTTAGATCCAGGAGGATCACTGCCACCGACCCTCCTGAATCCAGTATGCGCCTTGCCTCCTCGATGACTGCAAGAAGGGCGGTGTCTGTGCCATGACCCGGGCGGAATCCAGTCTGGGATTGCCTAAGTACGTTGTTGGTCTCAAAGAATTGAGATAATTGTCCGTTGACCAGTTTCTCAGCTACCTTGCTAATCCCAGGGAGGAGTGAGATAGGTCGATAGTTTGACATGTCTGCTGGGTCGAGCTGGGTTTTTTTTTGAAGTGCCTTTACCACAGCACTCTTCCAGCTGTCCGGGACAGATCCCTGGGCAAGCGAGCTGTTGATAAGTTCCGTGACCGTAGGCACGATGATTGAGGCTACGGTTTTAAGGAACCTGATAGGTGCTGGATCCAGAGGTGATCCGCTTTTCATTTTCGTCAAGGTTCGTTCTACCTCTAGGCAGGTTACTGGTCGGAATGTTGGCAGTGTGGGGCGTAGATTGCTTTTGACGTGGTCGAGGGATAAACGGCTATCCCTGTGACTGGGGGGACCGGGGGGTGGGAGGGAGGCCAGGATACGGGTGATTTTGTCGTTGAAGTAATTAGCTAGTTCATTACTTCGGTCGACTCTAGGGGTGATGGAGGAGGGAGTGTTGGGTACTTTGAGCAGCTCTTTTACAATTAGGAAAGATTCCCTGGCTGAGTTGGACAATTCTTGTATCCGCTTGTCATAGTGTGAGGCTTTGGCGAGTCGGATGGCTTCTTTGTAGAGCCTGACTGTGTTCTGGTAGGCTTCTTTGTTGGCGTGCTGCCAGTTTCTCCTCCACAGCCGTTCGGCTTTTTTGCAGTTTTTGCGAAGTAGACGGAGGTCCGTGGTATACCACGGGGCCGAACCAGGTTTGCCGTTTTTGTCCTCCCTAGTTCTAAGAGGGAGCACTGAGTCCAGGGAGGAGGTGATCCACTCTCTGAATTTTTTATCGGAGATGGTCGGATCTTCCGCGTGTGCAGGGGTGGTCCTTTTTAGGATCTTGGCCCATTCTTCAATGGGGAGTCTGGACCAGGTCCTGTCCCTACTGTATGTGGGCGGTTTTTGAGGTTTCTTGAAGGTTCCAGGTAGTTGGAAGGAGACTAGGAAGTGGTCTGTCCAAGGAAGGGGAAAAGCCTCCTTCGCTTGCATCGAGGAGGAGCTGGTGAACACCGGGTCCAATAGATGACCCTTGATGTGGGTGGCTCCGGAGTTAAGGAGGCGGATGTCAAGTGCTGCCAGATCTAAGATCAGGTCATTAGCTATCGAGTCTACCGGGTCATCGAGATGAATATTCAGGTCACCTGTTATCATGAAATTCGATATAGAGTGGGCCTGGGTTGTTACTGAGTCCAGGAGGGAACTAGCGAAGGGACCTGGGGGGCCGGTACACCAGTATTCCTGTTAGTGAATTGGTTGGGTTTAGCTTGAAGGTAAACTGAAGACTTTCTGATTCGGGAATCTGCGCGTCACTGGTTTTACAGTGAAGATAATCCCGGTGAATGATTGCAACACCACCACCTCTGCCTAGGGGGCGGGGTAGGGACTGTATTAGGTAGCCAGGTGGAGTTGCTAGTGCCATGTCTGATTGTGAATGTGGAGCAAGCCACGTTTCCGTTAGGAAAAGGATGTCTATCTCCAGGTCTTCTATAAGATGGTTAATCTGTGTCACGTGTTTAGGGAGTGAGCGACAATTTAGTGACGCGAGTTTAAGGGAGGCGGGCTTGTGAGATTTTGTGGGGAGTGTGAGCTGGGCTGGTTTACAGAGGGAGCAGCGGGTGAAAGGTCCATTTAGATCATGGACATAGTCACAAGAGGAGGTTGGGGGTCTAAGACTTAGTAACTCTCTACGTGAGTAGCTTACCTTTGGGTTGGCTGTTTTAGGCAGGGGTTCTGGCCCTGGGCCCGGTCGTGCGCGGACGGGCGCAGACGGGCTTACCTTAGGCGCGCCTTAGGCGCGCCTTCGGCGCGCAAACGGCGCTCCCGCTGCGCTCGTCCGCTGCGCTGGTATGGCCGGCCCATTTGTAGTCTCTGGTGGTGGGTGTGGCCTCGCAGTGGGCGTGGCTACCGCCTTTGGGCGTTTCCTGAGTCAGCGCTGGTCGCTGTGTCAGGGGTGGTCGTGGAGGGCTGTGAGAGCGCGTTTCAAGTCGGCGCTTCCAAGCAGGTGAGCTCTGAGTTTTATTTTTAAAATTAACACAAGTGAAAACAGTGCAGTTTTTAAAAACAGTGGGAACACAGTCCTCCGGCTTCCGCCTCAGAGGATACACAAGTCGAATGTCAGGTCCGCTTGTGATTAGCGTATTTGTAGTTTCTGGGGGTGGGCGTGGCCTCGCAGTGGGCGTGGCTACCGCCTTTGGGCGTTTCCTGAGTCAGCGCTGGTCGCTGTGTCAGGGGTGGTCGTGGAGGGCTGTGAGAGCGCGTTTCAGGTCGGCGCTTCCAAGCAGGTGAGCTCTGAGTTTTATTTTTAAAATTAACACAAGTGAAAACAGTGCAGTTTTTAAAAACAGTGGGAACACAGTCCTCCGGCTTCCGCCTCAGAGGATACACGAGTCGAATGTCAGGTCCGCTTGTGATTAGCGCATTTGTAGTCTCTGGGGGTGGGCGTGGCCTCGTAGTGGGCGTGGCTACCGCCTTTGGGCGTTTCCTGAGTCAGCGCTGGTCGCTGTGTCAGGGGTGGTCGTGGAGGGCTGTGAGAGCGCGTTTCAGGTCGGCGCTTCCAGGCAGGTGAGCTCTGAGTTTTATTTTTAAAATTAACACAAGTGAAAACAGTGCAGTTTTTAAAAACAGTGGGAACACAGTCCTCCGGCTTCCGCCTCAGAGGATACACAAGTCAAATGTCAGGTCCGCTTGTGATTAGCGTATTTGTAGTCTCTGGGGGTGGGCGTGGCCTCGCAGTGGGCGTGGCTACCGCCTTTGGGCGTTTCCTGAGTCAGCGCTGGTCGCTGTGTCAGGGGTGGTCATGGAGGGCTGTGAGAGCGCGTTTCAGGTCGGCGCTTCCCAGCAGGTGAGCTCCGAGTTTTATTTTTAAAATTAACACAAGTGAAAACAGTGCAGTTTTTAAAAACAGTGGGAACACAGTCCTCCGGCTTCCGCCTCAGAGGATACACAAGTCGAATGTCAGGTCCGCTTGTGATTAGCGTATTTGTAGTCTCTGGGGGTGGGCGTGGCCTCGCAGTGGGCATGGCTACCACCTTTGGGCGTTTCCTGAGTCAGCGCTGGTCGCTGTGTCAGGGGTGGTCGTTGAGGGCTGTGAGAGCGCGTTTCAGGTCGGCGCTTCCAAGCAGGTGAGCTCTGAGTTTTATTTTTAAAATTAACACAAGTGAAAACAGTGCAGTTTTTAAAAACAGTGGGAACACAGTCCTCCGGCTTCCGCCTCAGAGGATACACAAGTCAAATGTCAGGTCCGCTTGTGATTAGCGTATTTGTAGTCTCTGGGGGTGGGCGTGGCCTCGCAGTGGGCGTGGCTACTGCCTTTGGGCGTTTCCTGAGTCAGCGCTGGTCGCTGTGTCAGGGGTGGTCGTGGAGGGCTGTGAGAGCGCGTTTCAGGTCGGCGCTTCCAAGCAGGTGAGCTCTGAGTTTTATTTTTAAAATTAACACAAGTGAAAACAGTGCAGTTTTTAAAAACAGTGGGAACAAAGTCCTCCGGCTTCCGCCTCAGAGGATACACAAGTCAAATGTCAGGTCCGCTTGTGATTAGCGTATTTGTAGTCTCTGGGGGTGGGCGTGGCCTCGCAGTGGGCGTGGCTACCGCCTTTGGGCGTTTCCTGAGTCAGCGCTGGCCGCTGTGTCAGGGGTGGTCGTGGAGGGCTGTGAGAGCGCGTTTCAGGTCGGCGCTTCCAAGCAGGTGAGCTCTGAGTTTTATTTTTAAAATTAACACAAGTGAAAACAGTGCAGTTTTTAAAAACAGTGGGAACACAGTCCTCCGGCTTCCGCCTCAGAGGATACACAAGTCAAATGAGCACGATGAGACCATGGAAATGCCACTCATAAGCAATCTAAAAACTTGATAGCTATACAAAGCTGCTATTACTGTATACTTCAATGTATTTCGCAAGTGACATACTAAGAGATACTGTAATAATCGGGAGAGTATATCGAAGCTATGTATAGAGGGTCTCACTCAGGAGTTACTTCCTAAGTCACAAAGCTTGACATTTTAGTGTCAGGCGAAACGTCACTAGTGGATTCACTATATAAAGGCACGGGCAGCCATCTACGCCTCCATTCATGTTGCTTTCTCCAACTTATTTAACATAATGAGACTGAATTATATAGAGTTCAGATTGTTTGGTCTACAGTGAAGAGAATCAATGATATGGCATGGAAAGTTCACTCACAACTTAGTATTGGTTAACAGAGTGAAAAGGTAAGGGAATTGTGTATATTAGGCTTGCGTAAGGATTTGAGGGCATAGCTGTAGTTGTGTCAGTGAATCTTCTCTTTTGAAGCACCAACTGGATAGATTTTCTTAAAGATCTTCGAAAAGGTGCTAATAGGGCACAGACTTGGGAAAGTCCCAGACCACAATTGTGCAATGTAATGCTGGCCACAGCCTAGATGTAGAGTTATTTCATGTTGAACTCATTCGCAAAACTCTTCAACAATATGATTTTATTTTGAGGATTGTTATGTGCTTATATATTTGGACAGCCAATGTACTAGTTTCATATTTGTTTGTTATTTGTTCATAAGGTGTTGCAAAGCATGGCATTGCAGAAAGTGGCATGATGGGCTGAAATGTGAACAGTAGATTGCAGGAGACAAATACCCAATGAATTAGATTTGACAATAAGTTGTCAAGCTCACTAATATACGGCTTCTTTGTAGGAACATATCTACCGCCAATGAAAATGCTGCTGTCACCTCTTTCTTATCCACTTAAAATAAAAGGTAAAGCGGAAGGGGTTACGTAAGGCAAATATTTAGGCAGTCTCATTAAAAACAAAAGGGTAAAAGAGGTTATGGGTTGGAGTTTAGTATTTTAAAAAACACAAAGGTGGTGGTGAAGAGATAGGAAGTGTATTCTCTACTAGCAAAAGACTGAGCTGAAACAAAGCATGGGCAGAGTTGGTTTGCTGCACCATGGAGAAGGCATTAGAACCAATTCTGGCTTTGTTTCTGGATCACTCACAACTTCTTGATTGCGGCACTACTTCCATTTCACCGGCCTGAGTCATACCTTCCTTATGAGCTGCAAACACCACAAGCAAAGGCTATCAGCTCCTATGAGGCACCCTGGCCTCATCAGCCTCATCAGCTCAGGGAATGCCAAAACGAAACAGGGAGACAGAAAGTGACCTTATCAGAGAACAGAACAACAAAGTTATTGTTCATCTAAGGTATGCGAACTAGAGGCAATAAAGAAACCGAGACGGGTACTTTGGTGCTAAAACAGCTTAGCTAGGGGCTAAAAGAGAGATGTTGGTTAATAAAGACTGGTTCTATCATTCAAAGCAATCCATTTCTGAAGCAGTGTCAAAATATTGCAATTATTTAATATTTTGCTTACCAATTGCTTTCATTGCCACTATTTTCTTTGTTATTATAGTTACAGTTATACATATAATCTGCATTAGTCTTAAAATGATACAGTGACATCAGGAGTGACACTCTGGGAGGCATATAAAACAGCACTTAGAGGCCAACTAATAGCCCATTTCATGGGGAAAAGGAAAGTGAGGGAGGGAGAATTAACAGATATAGAGACAGAAATCCTCAACTAGGAATCACAGCATGCAGTAGAACCATACCTCATTTTTGCCACGAGACTAGGACAACTCAAAGAGTAATACAGGAGCTTGCAATATAACGAAGCCAGAACACTGTACAGGGCAAATCAGAGTAGGATATATGAAATGAGAAACAAGGATGGGAAAATGCTAGCCTGGCTTGCCAAAAGAGATCAAAGCCAGCGGTGGGTACATGGGATACGTACTGACAATGGCACCAAAGAGGAGACTACTCAGGAAATTGCCCAAGTCTTTGCACGGTACCTTGGGAACTTTTATGCGACCCGTACGGGAACTAGAGAGCAGAGAGACCTAGATACCTTCATAAACTATGTCCCAGTAACCCCACTAGGCAAGAGTGTCAGAAAGAGGGGGAGATTGCAGAGACTCTGATCCAGCTCAAGAGTGGGAAAGCTCCATGTCCCAAAGGTCTACCGCTGGAGTTCTTTAAATGTTAAGGATGCAAGTAGTACACCCAATCTGTGAAATGCTGTATGAATCGAGGACCAAGGAAGCACTCCCCAGGGTCTTCGACAAGCCCACATTGTCTAAATTCATAAAGCGAGTTAGCCCCCCAGACGAATGCGCATCCTACAGGCCAATATCCCTATTATATATTGAAACCAAAATCCAGGCCAAGGTTCTAGACAACTGCTTGATGTTGGTGATCGATGGCTTGGTAGCTGTGGATCAATCAGGCTTCATGCCCTCCAAATCCACAAGACACAACCTCAGCAACAGTTGGACTGCAAGGCAAGAAGAGGAGACACTGAACACCAAAAAAAGCCTTTGACTCCCTGGAGTGGCCATATTTCATGGTGGTACTCCAGCTGCTCCGAATTGGCCCATCCTTTTTGTCTTATACCTGGCTGCTGTACCGAGACCCGACTGCCCGGGTCCTTTGCAGACATCCATATAAACTGGACAAAATTTATAGCATACCCACTAACAGACAGTTGCCATGAGGAGGATTAGACATGCCCCCTGAGTTGGGACGAGAGGGGCTTTCAATAACTGGGGATCTATGCAACAGCGGATCCGCAATTGCTTCTTGACCATAACCTGGAGCAAACTATTTCACAGTTTAAAGAGGATGTAGGGCAGTGGCAAAGGCTTCCTCTATCAATGATGGGAAGAGCAGCACTCTATAAAATGATACATCTCCCGAAGATTTTCTATGAGCTGCAAAACTTACTTTTGACATAACGAACAACATATTTACACAGATTGAGGCAGAGGCTCAACTGCTGCTTTGGAATGGAGTGACGATGACAAAAGCCCTCTACACCCTAACTACAAGACCGCTGGATAGGGGAACCGCTCTCCTCAACTAGAGACTTTACTAATGAGCATTCCAATTACTGACAATTAATGACTAGTCATTTGCAGACCAAAGAAAGCTGTCCTTGATGGTGGACCAACGAGCTATGGTTTCTTGGAGATACCAGTGACAATTATACGGTAGACAAGGCCCTTAGACCTCCTGCACCCAACGGTAAAGATCATTAAGATACGGATGAAGGCAATCCGTGAAGGGGGCTGTGAAGGTAAGCTAACTCTAGAAACACCACACTGAGGCAAGGCAGCCCTGGGGGGTCTGCGACAGATAGCCGGCTACAGGATCTATTGGGTATCTCGAAACTGGGAGACATATGGGCCACAGGGGGAATTATGCCCTTTAGGGAAATATGGTAACAGTATCAATTGGCTGGGAGTCAACTCCTGTAGTACCTGCAAATCAAATCTGTTCGGCTATAAGCCATGGGTTTGCATCCTGAAACAGAAGAAGAAAACCCGCTGGAATTTAGGGTTCTGGCCGTCCCATTAAATAAACATGCTATATCACATATCCACATTTCACTGCTTAACTGTCAATCCCCATTACTCGCTCTCAGTAACAAATTGGAAGTCTAGATGGCCCAGATTGGGAGGCATCCCCAGCAAAAGTTGCAATTTGCACGGTGCTTCAACCGATACAGTTGAAACTGCTCCATAAGGCATACTTTACAAGGACCCAACTATATACCTTTGGTAAAATTCCAACGGATAAGTGACAGAGGGAGCGTGGACAGTAGGTGACGTCAATGCACACAGTATGGGGGTGCTCGAGGGTCTGTCACTTTTAGTCAGGGATACAGCATAAGCCCACACTGGCATTACGCTCTAATTCAACTTACTCCCCAAGTAGTGATGCGGGAACTATAGGAGGGGAGGATACGACCCTGCAATACTCACTCAATATGCAATAGTGCACAAGCGATAGTTCGATGAGATGTGATAAGTTTTGGGGGGAGATCCGCAGTACCAACGAATCAGAAATGGATACTTAACATGGAATGATGCTAACACACTGAGGAATTGTTTTACAAAGCTAAGGGATGCTCCAACAAATTTGACATTCAGACAACTGACAGATGGTTGTCAAGGCTTGGAGGCACACCCGAGATGTAGAACCCCCACATAAACATGGAATAGGGTTGGGGAACCCCACTAGGGATGGGCCACAAGAAGAGAGAATGTACGCTGAAATGGATGCTGAACCATACCTCAGACACAGAGGTTTTTGGTTATCATTAAGTAGCCGTAAAATTGGGGGTATTGGTTATGTTTGTACGATTATTATGTTGTTTTGGACTAAAAATCAAGAAAATAGATTTGAAAAAAAAGCCACAAACTTTCAAGACAAAAACTGGAGAGGGCAAGCGTCAACGGATGCAAAAGGGGAGGGGATCCAATAAGGACTACATTAAGGTTTCAGGAGGGGGATAAGGATAGCCAGGTGAGAAGGATAACCCTAATAAGCTCTTCCATAAATGCTTTAATGACTGGGACACTGAGTAGTGAAGAATGTCCCCTCTTCTGCAGGTATGGTGCTACCACAGCCAAATTTAAGCGAATGGAAGTGCAAGCCATGAGCGTAGTAAATGAAGTAGGTAGCAGACAATGTCTTGCACTGAGGGCTTGAGTAGATCCATGAGTTTACAGAGGCAATAGTTGACAAACCCCTTCCACTCTGCTGTATAGCTTGCCAAGGTAGTGGGACGGCGAGCTTCTTTGCGGATAGATTCAACATATGAATTGAGATTACCCAACTCTAGGTCCTCGGGCGCCAGATCGCTAGGTTGAACTGCCTGGTATTAGGATGCCTGACTGTGCCATGGTGTTGAGTAAGAACGTCCAGCCTGTTGGGAAGCTTCTAGTGAGGGACTATGGACAAATTAAGGAGGGTTGTGAGCCACGGCGGCCTGGTCCACATGGGAACCCCAAGGAAGGTATGCCAAAGCTTCCAAACCACACATGGAAGGAGCAGGAGAGGCAGGAAAGGGTAGGGCAATATCCCTGACCAGTTCATCCATAGTGCAGTGGCCATGAACTGTGGAAGTGGACACCTGGAGGTGAAGTTTGGGCATTTGGTATTTTTAGTGGTTGCGAACAGATCTATATTGGGAAACCCCCAACACTGGAAGTACAAGGGCAGGACGTAGCGGTGGAGTTCAGAATTGTGGACTGGTTGCCGCATCCTGCTGAGCAGGTCCACGAAGTTGTTGTTCACTCCTGGAAGGTACTCCGCTGGCAGATGTACTCAGTGGTGGATTGCCCAATGCCAAATGTTTTGTGCTAAAGCTGAGAGCTGAGGAGAGTGTGTGCCCCCGGTTTTTGCATGTAATAAAAGGCAGTCATGTCGGTTACGACCAGGACTGTTATGTGATGTACATGGCAGAAGAAACCCATCAGAGCCAATTGGACTGCCAATAACTCTGGATAGCTGAAGTGAAAGGTCTATCGAAGGAGTGTCAACAGACCCTGAACAGTCATGTCCTGCAGATGCGCCCGCAGCCCTTGAAAGAGGTGTCCATGATGATGGTCACCTGGGGAATTGAGACTAGAAAAGGCCAGCCTTGCAACAGATTGTTGCTGTTCCACCGCTGCACAGAGCGGAGAGTGCAGGCCCAAATCAACACGAGATCCTCTCAAGAACCTATACTTGTGACCATTGTGCCGCCAGGAACACTTGCAGTGGACGCATGTATAATTGGGCATGGCTGCGTTGTAGGAGGACGTCCTGCGGAATAGGCGCATTACTGTCCAGACTATTAGCGGACTATCTGGCTGGAAAAGAGGCAGGAGAAGCTGGAAAGCTTGAGCAAATGCAGCTGCTGGGATTAGCATTTACAGTGACTGAATTTAGAATTGACCCAAGGAATGGCTGTATCTGAAGGTGTTTGATGTGGGGCTTTCCCCTGCTGAAAGAGAACCTTAGATTATCCAGGAGATCGAGGATGATCTGGGTGTGGGTCAAGCACTGGTGTCTGTGTCTGCTTGCACTCTTGGTTAGCCAGTCATCAAGGTATGGGAAGACATGGACACTGCTCCTCCTGAGATGAGCATTTTATAAGGACTATGGGAGTTGTAGTTTGCTCAAAGGGTAGAGCTTTGAACTGAAAGTGCTGTTTACTTACCACAAACCTGAGGTGTCAACAGACGCAGGGTGAATCAGAATTTGGAAACAGGCAAGAGAGATGCACTGAATCAGACCGCCCATCTCATCTCACTGGGCTCAGTTGCACCCGGATAATAAGTGGTAGATTGTATGGCAACTCTTTTCCCCCAATGTAATGATTTTCTTGCTTTCTTTGTCTAGCGGGGCATCCCCAGTACCCTGTGCATTTGCCCATTTATGGTTGGAGTGCACAACCAATAAGTATGGTGGGGGAGCTGAACACTGATTTAAGGCAGGTCTGAGGGAGAGGGCTTGTATTTTTTTTATTAACCCTTGGGGTGACTATCCTAGCCTTGACTGGGTCTTAGCATACATCCTGCATAGGCTTAAGCATCCCCTTAAGCATGGGCATACTCTTAGTGTGAGAGTGTTTCTACCAGGAAGTCACCCTCCTCTGTAATGGTGTAATGCTGTACCTTGTGGAAGGTGGCCACCCTGTGAATTATCTCGTCATAAGAGGTATCATCTTCTGGAGGAGAAGGCCTGCCAGGGTAGATGTCAGGGTTGTAATCACCTAGGGGGAACCACCCCTTAATCAGTACAAGAATCATCCCTGGGCTCCAGGTCATATGGCGCATCCTAGAGGTCTATGTGTTTAGGACCACCCTCCTGAGAGGATGAATGTGTTGAGGCCTGCGGTGAAGGAGGAGGAGAGCCATGTAGTGGTCGAGGAAGGGAAAGAGGTGGAGTTGGTGGAGGAGAGAGAGGAGGAGGAGGATGAGGCTGATGAACTGGAGTCAAAGCAGGTCAAGAGGGCAGTGAACTGGTGCCCCTCTCAACCAATCAATCAAACAGCATTTGTATAGCGCAGCACTGTCACCCCTAGGGGTATCTGGGCACTTTGTATCCGTCGAAGAGCCAGGTTTTGAGCCTCTTTCTGAGGTCTGCAAGCGTGGGGGGCTGTATGAAGCTTGAGGCTAAGGTCGTTCTAGGCCTTGGCTGCGATGTAGGAGAAGGACTAACCACCACTGAGGCTGCGATGGGTGCGGGGTGTGTGCGCGAGGGCGAAGGAAGAGGGGCACAGGTGTCCAGAAGGCTGGTGGAGGTTCAGTCGATGGTTGATGTAGGCAGGTTCTAGGTCATGTAGGGCTTTGTAGGTGTGCATGAGTATCTTGAACTGGCATCTCTTCTGGTTTGTGAGCCAGTGGAGGTCTCTCAGTGGGGGGCGATGTAGGTTCTTTTGGCGAGGTCAAGGATGAGTCTGATTGCAGCGTTTTGTATGGTCTTGAGTCTTCTGAGGAGCTGGGTGGAGATGCCGGCATAGAGGGTGTTGCCGTAGTCAAGGCAGATAGTGACGAGGGCCTGAGTGACGGTCTTTCTCTTGTTGTTTGGAATCCATCTGATGATTCTGCAGAGCATGTGAAGTGTGGGAAGCAGGAGGAGCCGACTGCTTTGACTTGTCGTTTCATGGTCAGTTGGCTGTTGAGGGTAATTCTGAGGCTGCATGCATGGTCAGTCGGTGTGGGTGTAGGTCCACGTTCTGCAAGCCACCAACTGTGGTCCCAGGCAGAGGTGGCCTTGTGGAAGATCAGTACTTCAGTTTTGTCAGAGTTGAGTTTGAGGAAGTTGTCTCTCATCCATTTGGCTACGTTGGTCATGGCGTTGCAGAAGTTGGGTTTGGTGTTGGAGGGGTCCTCAGTGAGCAAGAGGATCAGTTGAGTGTCGTCTGCATAGGCGATTATGTTGAGACTGTGAGATCTGACGACGTCTGCGAGGGGGATCATGTAGATGTTATAGATGTTAAACACGGTGGACTGAGGGATGATCCTCGTGGTATGCTGCATTTGTCGTCTTTGGGTGCGAAGGTGAAGGGAGGCAGTCAGATATGCTGTGCGCGTCCTGTAAGGAAGGAGGCGATCCACTTGAAGGCGTCTTGCCTCTGTTGTGGAGTCCGTTGATGAGGGTATTGTGGGAGATCGTGTTGAACTGTTATGAACCCCAATGTACCCTAATTTAGGCCTACGTAGTTACACAATCTTTTACCCATATTCATCCGACCAGTGTTCTACATAACGGGTTTGGTGCTGACCTTTTACCTAGTTAGGTGCTGCATAAATGTCGTATGGTTTTCTATGAACACTAGCCTAATTTATTAGGCATGAGGATTCTCAGTATAACAGCAGGATTACTATCTTCTGAATTATAACTCTGTACAAGGGTCACCTCTATCGTCATCCGTGCCGAACATGCCCACAGTACACTTCTAGGTAGAACCCAGGAAGGTACCTTTCGGTATATCAGCGCTACATCTTTGCTGGGCAAACCAAAGGAGAACAAGACTTCCATTCGGACATGCTGACGCGAGACGCTGAGGTTCCTGCACGTATACACTCCAGCACGCAGTGTTCTGACATCCCTCGCGAGGTGTCCTTCTTGAGACCAAGGCGGGGTCTTCGCTCTCCCACATCAGGGAATGGGGTTAGCTCTATCCTAAGGGAATTCTTGGCTATACGCCTACATACATGCTAGGTACATTTAGGTACATCTAGTTAGGGTTTGCATCTGAGGAGTATTACTGTCATGTCTGTATATGCCTGCATATATCCATTGTTTTAGCACTATGGTAGAATTCTACCATTTCTTTACTCTGCTGGTGCTTATAACCGTACATATATCTATTTCTGTCTCATGGTTGTTGCAGCACACGTATTTTATACTAGAATGACACTGGTTCAATAAATACTTATTGAAAACGTCCCCACCGTTTATTCTGTGTTTATCTCGGAGACAAAGTGAGCACGAGTGACTGAGCGAAAAGTACTGTACTGTTTACACGACCCCGGAGGGGTCAGGGTTGTCATGTTCGATAGTTGCCAGAAACTACTTGCTCGTTGGCAAGAGAAGCTCATAATGGCACTGTGAGCTAGCTGGTCTACAGACTAACATATCCTTTGGGGGTGTCTGGAATCAGTCTGGACACCGATCCCTTAGTTTATGTTGTCTAAATGCGCAAATCCTATATAGATTTGTAGGAACTACATGACAGAACGCTGTGGAGAGGTCAAGGAGAATAAGGGCCACAGTTTCTCTATGGTCAAGGAGTGCTCTGATGTTGTGTGTGGCGTCAATCAGAGCGGTTTATCGTGATGCTTCTTCAGCTTGGGAGGTGGAGGAGCCTCCAATACCCAGCTGTTCCTCAAAGATAAGCTTCCTTTTGTGAGGAAGTGTCTTCTGCACCTTTGATGATGGTTTTTCTGTTATTTTCCCCATGTGAGGGTGAAACATCCTCTTTTGCTGTTTGTCCAATTCCTCTTGAAGACATTGTAGAATCTGCAGTTGCCTAGTTGTCTGAGTCTGCCGTGGATGGTCTACTGGGCGCCAAAGGATGTTTTGCTGCGAAGCAGGTTTCAACGTTGACAGTAGTTTCAGCTTCAAAGAGCCCATCAGTATTGACGCCAATACCCCAGAGGTTGTCGAGAGAGATCACAGCGCTGATGAGAGCTGGGCTTTGAGCGCCTGGCTCGGCATCAGGGATGGAGTAGGCTATGAGGTCTTATGGCAGTGCCGGTCATGGCTGGGATGCAGTGGCAGACTGGAAGGCTGTGTCCCCAATTGAGGGCTTGATGACCGACAACCGCAGGGGCGGTGGCTGACCTGATGGGTGTAGCTGGTACTCACAGTTGTTGTCTTCTGAAGTTGGTGTAGGGCGGCCTGCAGGTCAGTTGCCTGAGCATCTGAGGGCAAATTGGCTTCTGGGCTGAAGGCTGTAGCCTTTTCGACATCTGTCTCACCATCCAGCTCCTCTTCAACGTCTTCTCTTAAGATGTTGGGTGTATCCTCATTTTTCTGTTGTTACCTGGCACGTTGAGCAAGCCGAAGATCGACAGTTCCGGATGGCCTGTTTCGACTGAAAGGTGAGGCAGGTGGAGCAAGAGGTCTTGTTATGCCCAGGCAAAAAGCAGAGATTGCAAACTGCATGTTGATCTGACCACAAATACTTGGAGTGGCACTGTGGACAGTAAAAAAAGGGCGTTTTTTCCATGACAATGCTCATATTGTCGAGCGTGAAGCCCAATTAAACAGGTCTGAGAGAGGCAAGACCCTGAGCAAGCTGTTGACGAAGCCCATGACGCAGATCTGATGGAAGAACCAAGACGGAGGTGAGAGAAACGTGACGCAAAAACGATTGTCTAAAGCTATCAGGAGCGGAAGAATCTAGAAGCCCAGATGAAGAGTGCAACGCGGCATCGACTCAAAGCCTCAGCGAAGCACGTCTGACCAAAACAGCGGAAGAAAACAATCTAACAATGGAGCTGATGCGGCTGTTCCATGGTGCTTTGAGCAAGCCAACAATCCTGATGGTTTTGGTTGGTCGTTTTGGACCGGACAGCAAGGCAGACAGTACAAGAGGTCTCATTGTGCTCCAGCAACAAGCAAAGGTTGCAGATCGAGGGTTTACCTGTCCACGAGTCCTTGAAGTGGCACTATGGACACTAATGAAAGGGTGTTTTTCCCATCACGGTCTCCTCATTCTTGAAGCCGAAGCCTGATGGAACAGGCCCAAGAGAAGCGAGAGCCCGAACAAGACGTCAAGACCGACACGCAGATTTGATAGAAGCACAATTACAGGCCAATACAGAACACAAAGAAAAACGATTGTCGATATCTAACAGGAGAGGAATCCTCAAGAGGACCAGAGGACCAATGCCACGCGGCGCTGACTCAGAGCCCCAGCGATGCACGTTCAACCCCTGGCGGCGGAGGAAAAACTCCAACAATGGAGCCAATGCCCAAGCAAATTACCAGTAATCGGAGGAATCACTATACCTCGTGACTTGAAAGACTTCATTGAACAAAAACAAGTTGTTCAAGTCTAAGGCCAACACTAGATGCTAGGAGTATGTCGAACGTGTATCTACAGCTACACATGCCACGAACATGTAGTTTATAAAATAAATTAAAAAAATTAGCAATCTTGATAACACCTACATTAAATTAATAAAAATATTTTATTTTTTAGGTGGATTACCTACCATTATGAGTCCTTCTCTCCCACGCACTTAAAGTACAACTACAGAAGGTATTACTGTTCTAAGAAAGGGGCAATGTAACTATGTCTGAAAAAGAAAGACAAATGAGACATGCTAATTTGAAAAGTAAAAGAAAGTTGGAGAAATGAGGATTTCACTGTGTTTTTCTGAGGAAGAATGCAATCCAAGCTCCTGAAATATAAGGGAAAAAGCAAGCAGAGTCTCATGTCACAAATACGCACATTCAACTGACATGCTACATTTTCTTAAATTTGCAAAGAAAAGTGAACATGAACTGTGCACAGCTGTTGGTAGTTTAAGTCAAACAGTGACACTAGGATAAGAGAACAATTAACAAATGATAATGTATTACTGTACTGTGTGCCACCAGCATATGCACTGTACCGAGGTCCTATTACCCAGTTCATGAATACACCATTTATTAACCTTGAAATCTACCAAACCAAAATCATCGACTTACAGTTCAAAAACAGATCCGAAGAGTAAATGCTTAACTCACGGAGCGAACTTACTCGCAGGAAGAAATGGGAAGGGTTTCAGGTTTTACAATTAAACATTAATCCTCTATCCATATGGAAACCTGTTTCTGGTGTATTACTTTGAACCTATGTTTTAAATCCACAGGTTACTAAGCCCGTTTCAGTTTTGAAGCTTCTATTCAGTATTTTCACCTTCATGCTTTCTATGCTGTCATGAAACAACATATCTTCATCAATTCATCAACTGATGCCTTTGCCACTGTTTTGAATGTTGCACTAATGCATATTCATATGGGTTCTGAAAAATATGTGTGGTTTGTTAAGTTTGGATCTAATTTTATTTGCCACCCACAAAAACAATACTATGTCAACAGCAAAGGAACACTCATATTACCTTAATGTGTAGACCACTGACCTTTCTTTGAAGATCATTGCTCTTAATCATATAGGTATGATAACTATCCTTAGAAGAGACATGTAGCACTGAAGGCTATGAATACAAATAATCTAATAATACTTTCCCCCTTGCAAGATCACTTTGTTTGATGTTTGAGTCTTTTCTAAAGAAAGAGTAGTGTATTTTCTAAAGTGCAAAGTGAAATGCAACATCAGAGTCATAGCAATTATAATGCATGCATCATATTAATCAACACACTAACAATGTTGTTAAAAGGTCATACCCATAATAGATTCTTATCGTATCTAGCAGAAACTGGACTCCATACTTCTTCCTGAACAGCTTCCTGTTGTCTTTGATGATGGTTGAAAGGTACTGTATGTGCCCTGAAATACAACAGTCTTACAATGAATAACGGGGCTGGTGGTCACCAATGCTATCAGGTAAAGGTAATTACACTTATAATGTAAATTTGATGAACATAAAAGTGCTTTTAGTTTTGTTACTGCAATTTAAAGAAACTGAATATTTTAATTTTCATTCATCCTCCTCTCTAAAAAAATCTCTAGTAATACCTACCTCTACAGTACACACAGAGGGAAATTGAAAGATTGTCATCTACTTACAAAGGGTGCAAATGTCTTTGAGTTAGCAACATAATTTGATGTGAAAACCTGAAATTACAAATTCTTAAGAATACCAGATGTGCCCTACATCCGTGTGTCAGACGCTGTCGTGGAGGGCCCCGGGGCTAGCAGGCACTACTGGGCCTCAAAGGTGGAAGCGGAGGTTGTTTGCCTCTAATGTCCTAGGGTCCACTCCTTGATGGCTCTGCAAACAGGGTAAGTACAACTCCTTCAGCACTTGACTACCTGCGGTAGCAATGATGGGCAGTCACAGGATTCTCAGGAGGCGCAAGTTACCGCCACCCCCCCGCCCCCTTCCTCCTGGTACTGGTTATTGGGCATCATAGTATTTAATTGGTTCAGTGTTTCTCGCTCAACGAAGTCTCTCAGTCCGTGATTGGTCAGCATTCTCAGGTGGCGTATGCTCATTAGCTCTACCTTTCCTGGACTGTGTTAATTTCACGTTGTATAAAAGTAACACTCCGCGCAAGTCCTTACTAAATAATTGATTTATTGTTCAACTTCATGATTCGGGCACATCAGCTCAGGTCAGACCACACCATTCCACCAAGGAAGTGAGGTGGTGAGTTTGGGACAAGCCAAGACTTGGTCAAGCAGATTGCACTCCGGAGTCTGTCTTCGGCAGACAACCAATCCAAGAGCATGCTGCTCCCTCGCTCCACTTTGAAAGTAAGAACTCCTGGCAGACCCCCATCTCTCCATCAGAAGGTAGACTGTCTTCTAGGCTTTAGGTGAACAGCTCTTCATTAAGGGGTAGACTCATGTGATGTCCCTTCACTTTTGAAAAGCTGTCATGAGCGATGGATGCACAACAGTCCTCAAAGTACTATGCAGAGCATTCCCTTCCTTGGTCATAGAGAACTTAGAAAGAAATCTCAAGTGAGTCAGGGGTCCCATTTTTATACCAAAAGAGTGAACAGATGGTGTATCCACTGTTTGCAGTTTCAGAACTAGTTTGAGGTGATTCTCCTTTCACAGGTTATTTCCAGGCTACTCTCCAGACACAGTCTTTGTGCAGAACATTCATCTCACACCAGAATACCCACAACAGAGAGAGGTGTCAGCCAACAGGTAGCTGGCTGTAATCAACCAATCTGAAAGAGTGTTCAGAAAAAGACAAAAGGCTGGGCTTAACCAAGAGGTCTACCTTTTCTTTGCACAGGAAAACTTTAAGTCCTACTCTTCACTACCAACATCTAGCAAATAGCAGTTCTTTATAATCAGGAATTCTTTGTTCAGTAAAAGGCTAATCAATTTTATAAAGGAACCTTGTCTCCTCACCTTTCACTTAACTGTCTAGATCTTCTACCTTCAGCTTCAGGAATGTCAGCAACACACTTCCTCTGTCGAGGAAAACAACCTAACCTCCATCTTGTGCAAAAGGCCAGGACAGCGGCATCCAAAATAAATCCCGCAGGCCTCCATGATTCTGGTTGATTCGCACACTATGCATGAACCACACACGCTACACACACACATGCAATATTTTACTCTAGCCAGCAGACCTGGGCAGTAGTCTACTGCCTGTACATTAAGGACATGTGGAGAGCACTCTTTCAGTTCACAGGACGGGTCCAGGGCCTTTCTAATGCCAAGGGACAGGCCCAGTCCTCAGCCCAACACTAGATTAGTGTAAGGACAAAAATCATACACCAGATATATATATACAGGGGGGGACGCCCAAACAACATTTAAAATTATTTTAGATTGAATATCTCCCAAGATGATGTCACCTGCCTGGCAGGAAGCCCTTGTTTAAGGACTTCGTCTGACAATTCTTTATTTAATAAATATTACGTAGGACTCCAAAAGCTTGGCCGTGACAAGTGGAAAGTGGTAGAAGTAATATCTCCCCATTTGCCAAAAACATACTAAGTAAAGCACCAAGCATATTAAATGAACTGCCAGAGAGCACACCCTCGGTTCTATGTTCGGCTTCAACACCCTTTTGTGGACACTGCATATTAACATATGCAGTACCCAAAAATGTGTGATGTAAAATAAGTAACAGTACTGACCACCGTAAACACCTGCTTAAGCAAGTTTAGTCTGGTTTGCTACATCCACACACAGTCATCTTGCTGCAGGAGGATGAGGTGTTCAACATTTTAAATGGTGCACACAATTTAAGCCGACAATAGAGCTCCTGTCTGTCCCAAAATCAGATGACACGGAGAGGGTGAGGAGGGATGGACCCACCATTAGATCCAGTGGTAGCAGATTTGGTATGAAGTACAACTAATTAAAAAGGAGGAAAGCCCAAAAAGCTAACTCTGCATCCAAAGACATGCTGTGTGTAGCCTGCCAAGCAGTAGTCAAGGAGTCAAAATCACTTGTGGGGTGATTGATTGAATAGTTTATTGTGTCAATTGATAAAAAGTGTTACAAAAAATTCCAATAAAATCTCCTCAGGACTGACTTACTTTGTTACAATTGGTGCATACCTAGCGAGTTTTGATATATTGTATATACTAAAACAAACAAAAATGATTTTTACAAACGGCACATAAAACAGATAAAATCAGTGAGGAACTGGTATTAAACCAATAAATCAAATCAATCCTAAAGGATCCTTCCCCTTGTGTGCAAACTATGTGAGTCTTGCAGAGAGGGTTTTAGTCTCCGAGTTAAAAAATGTTCAAACCATATTTTAAGTAAAAGATTCAATGTTATTGGAAAGTACATGAGTCCGACAATGGCATGTATAAACCGATTACTAAATATACTTATGCAATTCCATTTCAATTAAGTGAAAAGTGTACAATCCTTAATGGGCATGGGTTCTTCGTACCAGGTAATTTCATTTAAAAAAGGTGTGATGTACGCAGCTTTGCTTAACAGTTCTTTAGCCTTATGTGCAAACTTTGCAAACCTTGCCAATTCCATTTGAGTCTCCAGATTAAAAAGAAGTTTCATAGCTTCGGAACAGGTCCATACACCATGTTTCAAGAACAAAGGTTTCAATAAAGTGCGTTGTGTGTGTAACAAACAATGACATATACGAACCAGATGGACCAAGGATTCCTCATGTTGGTGGCAAAGTCTACAAGCTGTTTTTGCCGTTAAGGCTTTCCAGCGCCTGTTGATGTCTTTAATCGGCAAAACCATTAGTCTCACCATAAAAATTTGCTTTAAAATCGACTTGTTAAACGCAGTGTCAAGATATGGCTGCCATAGGCGATCTTCATAGGAACTTGCAAGTGTCTCAATATTGCTACTGGAAGAATTCAGTTCCTTCATGTCCTCTTCCTTTGATAATGATCTAACTTGTTTTTTCAGTATAGACTTTAGGATGCCAGGCTGGTGAATAAGATCCTGTAGTTTGGTCGGGTCGATGTTCAATTCAGTGCAGGCAGTGTGCAGGCCTTCACTTCACGGATTGTTTCCTTTCATACAAATTATCTTTAGAATTGACTTCATTGTGTACGGGAGGGCTGCGCAAACCCCTCGATGGAGCCGCACCATTGAAGCCCAATGCTCATAGCTCTGTTTATTCAGCCCAAATTCCAGTCGCACCAGAGCATTTCGGGCGTGAGCGGGGATCTGAAAGTTGATATTTTCCATGATATTAATGAAAGCCGCTGGGAATGCTATCTTACCGTATGTGATTGACGGAAGCAGTTTGGCATTTATAACCTTTCTGATTGGTTTGGTCAACAGGCTGCTTAACTTGGAGTACAGTTTGCACAGAGCAAACGTTACTGCTTTGGCTTTTGTTTCAACGGAAGCGATATGTGTTGTGTGCTTCCCATTGCTCATCAGCCACATCCCCAGGTAGTTGTATTTGGTCGCTGTTACTATTTTTAAATTGCCCAGTCTCCATTGTTGTCTGAATTTGTTGGTATATTTTCCAAATATCACTACCTTTGTTTTTCCTGCATTCGCTCGTAATTTGTTGTTGTTATTGTAAATGTTTAATGCATCCAGTAATCTTTGCATGCTACTTTTGTGTGGTCCAGTAACACCATATCGTCTGCGTACTGCATTAAACAATCTATTTGGGCCGAATTTAGGGGGTAAAAGGTTAGCGTTAGATATAATTTTACCGAGTTCTGCCATATATAGATTAAAAAGCAGAGGAGCCAATACGCAGCCTTGATTTAACCCTCTGTCTGTTGGTATCTTTTTAGTGGCTGAATTCATCGCGGTTTTAACCCGTACCAAAGTTCCTGTGTAGAGACAGATTATGGCTTTCAACAGGTTTGCCGTATCCCCCAGACCGCCACAACAAACTCCGATTAACTCCATCAAAGGACGCAGAGTAATCCACGAAACATGCGAAGAGAGGAGGCGAGTTTTTCTGCACGGACTGTTCTATTAAGTAGGCAAGAGCTAAGATATTGTCTGTTGTAGATTCTCCTGGCCTAATGCCGGTTTGGTACGCAGATAGAATTTAATTTTCATTAGCCCAGCCCTGCAGGTCTTGCAGGAGAAGGCTGGGGTATAATTTCGCCTCGATGTCTAAAAGGGCAATAAGCCTGTAATTAGAAGGGTCCCCAGTGTCTCCCTTTTTGTGGATAGGTTGCAGCAAGGAGCCTTTTCAATTCTCCGGGACTGTTGAGTTTGTCAGACACTTGTGGGGTGAAACTGGGTCATGCTACGAAGGCGGGTAAGACAAAACATGAGTAGAAAATGAGGGGTTGCTTACTGCCGTTACTGGTCGTGTTAGCCTGTTTTTTGGGGAGTAGCGGTCCCCAAACCATTCCTTCCTCCTCCAAGTGCCTCTCCATCTCCCCTGAAAGACGCACATGTAGCACAGCTTGTCATAGTGATATTCTGCAGCAGCAATCCTCAGCTGACTACCTCTCTCACACAGCTACCCAGTTGCATGTACCATTGCTTGTATATTAGCCAACATAACTTTGCATGATGGTACTTGCAGTTTCACTCTTCAGAAAGAACAACCACAAGCATGCCCACCTCCACTAACTGAACTGTGAGGCTTGGGGGTCTGAAAGCAAGGAGAAACACAGCAAGAGACAGATCAAAGGAGAAAGTGAGAGACCAAAACAAGCATTGGCAAAGCCAATAGCTCGCGCCTATGCAAGAGCTTTTGGCTTTGGCAATTTGTTTTAGCCATTATGTACACCAGTGTGGCTGCTGTTCAGCATGACTAAAAGTTAGAATTGGGGAGGGGGGGGGGGGGGTTTGTTAGAGTTACAAGCTATAGAAGATGGCCGGAGAGATACCAACTAGTAGATCTCACTGACTCATACTGCAGGACAGAGGGAGGGGTACGAGGGATTATCCCCATTTCAGATCACATTTCCCTATGTCAGAAGGGGTTTCGTTTTTGTCTGTTTACCGACGATTGATGATGTAATGTGGAAATGTAATATCCTGCTAAGTGCTGATTTTGATTTCAATCTGTCCATTTGCAGCCCTATTCGGGTTCTTCACTATGCTCATGTTTTTGATAACTCAATAAAATTTGTTTTTAAAAAAAATGACAAAGTTAGAAGTGCGGAGTGGGTGGGGCAGATTGGGATGGAATGGAGTGGGGTGAGTTAGGTTGGAGTAAATGGGAGTGGGCTTGATTTAAGTGAGGTGGATTGAAGTGAGGGAGTTGGATAGATTAGCGTGGTAGATTTCAGTGCAGTAGATCAGATTGAGGCAGACTGGAGTAGGTTAGAGTGATGTAGACTGGGGTAGAGTGGAGTGGGATATATTGGGGTAGACTGAGCTAGCTGTGATGGAGGTGAATGAGAACCACATGTTTACCATAGCTGAGATGGGATATGGATGGAGGAAAAGGGAAGTAGGAACAGGGGAGGAGGAACAGAGAAGGCTAAAGAGGCAGTTTGGTAGATAGATTTTACAAATCTATTATAAGGCTGTGTAATATAGCCAGTGATGAAGCTCTGCCACTTTGTTCAATCTGCTACGCACTGTGTCAAGTTGGTAAATCCATTCATTTTCTTGTCTTCTTGAGGTAAGTTCCCCCCATGCCTACCACTCAGGCTCTTTGGTATTTGTTCTAATACTCTTATCTTCCCTGATTAATGTTTTCACTTTGCAGTCTTGCACTAGTCTGCATTCACAAGACTTAAAGGTCAAGTGCAGTGACACACCAAGACTGTGCAGTTATTCCTAAGATAAAGCTCCCCATTTTCACCACTTGACTGTGTTTGATAAGCTCACGGCCCTTTTGTGGAAGCACTGTTTGATGCGGTCTCTAATGAACCTGATCGTATCTGAAAAGTAGGTGAGTAATTCTTCAAATTTAGAGATTGATGAAGTCAGACTGTCATCAAGTGGTATTGTTTTGGAACAAATGTCAAAAAAGTGTGATTGGACAGTAATGGACAAGGTAATACCGTACTTGGATCAAATTGGCTTTAAAAGAGCAAACTACTATTTTAAAATGTCTTCTTAGGCTTTTTAATTTATTGAGCAGTCCATGAGTGCTGGTATTACTATTTTTTCTTTGCCTGCATCTCATATGGTTAAAGCAGTGGCAAGGCCATTAACCTGCATCCAGTGTCCATATTTTGGAATGCGTAAACCTCCTGCTGACATCTACAAATACACGATCATTGCCAGTAACCTGTTTACAACTTCATAATGCTTTTCCTAGTAAATCCTCTAGGTCTACAACTTATCTAAACCAACTCTATTAAGCAGCTCATCATTCACTAAGGACCGAGGAGTTTACATTGCTGCATGCTTGAGTGTAGCTGGACTGACACTTAATCCGCTTCTGAATTTTGCTACAGTTTACACCTTGTCAAAATGTTGAAAAATGCCAAAGGAGAATCTAGTGGATATTCCCTTCCTCCTTACTGTTAACAGTGCATACCAGTGCTTAAGCTCAAATTACTAACAACGCCATTAAGAATAGCTCATAAGCTGATGTTATGTTTCTAAATGTACATTTTCTGGCAAAGGGAATTCTCATAATAGACTTCTTGCAGTTACCCTACCCCTCCCCTAATTAAACAAGCATTGAAAATGCAATAGGTCTCGACTTTGATTAAGTTAAAGCCATTTGCTTTGCTACTGGTATTGTATAGCAAAGCAAATGGCTTTAACTTAATGAAAGGCAAGACCTATTGCATTTTTAATGCTTGATTTTGTTATGGGGAAGAGGACATAAACAACAGGAGGGTGGAGGTTGGGAAATAGTACCTGAATTACAACACAAGCAGCAGAGGAGCACTAGGGAAGAATCAACTGATGCCAGATTCCGAGGGCAGACTGAGGTGATGCTGAGTGATACTGAGGTGGTGGTGAGTGATGTTAAGTTATGCTGTGGTGCTGAGGTGGTGTTGCTGCACTGGTGCTTGGGTGGTGCTGAGTTGGTGCTGTACTGAGGTGATGCTGCGTTAATGCTGAGGTGCTCCTGCGCTGATGCTGAAGTGGTGCTGCGCTGATGCTGAAGTGGTGCTGCACTGATGCTGAAGTGGTGCTGCACTGATGCTGAAGTGGTGCTGCGTTGGTGCTGAATTGCTGCTTAGGTAGGCTGCGTTGATGCTGAGTTGGCGCTGAACTGGTGGTGGTGCACTGATGAAGAGGAGGAGGTGGTGCTGTGCTGAAGTTGAGATGGTGCTTGACTGATTTTGAGGTGGTGATGCACTGAGCTGAGGGTTATGACATGGTGGTGCACTGCCTACTTGTAGGGTATATTGTTAAGTAACCTCACATTACATGCCGCTTTTAGAGAGCACGAGGAGGCATCCCTGGATATTGTTTTTATTTCACCAAAACTAAGATTTAGAAAGCATCAAAAGTTGGAAGCATGCAACTTCAAGTTGCTTCCATTTTCATGAAACTGAGCAATAACAGCAGGTTTCCCTCTCGTATCCAAATAATCATGATGTAAAAAGTACAATGTTATTATGTTGCTCCTATTGTCGGCCGTTTTCTTAAACTACACCTGCATTAGGTAAGTTTATTATTTACGGTTTGGGCATTTGAGCTAATGAAGCCAAAAATGTCAAAGGATGAAACCCATTACAGAACCAAAGCCTGGAATTTGAAACCTCTTGAGAGGTGGACAGGTATTTTTTTTAATATAGGCTAATAATGTGTTATGTAAATATTCTCTGGAAAATAATGAGTCCATTTTAAAGAATAAATCATAGGGAAAATGAGAGGATCTGTCATATTTCTAGGAAGACTCACTATTGTGCCTTGTACAGCAGTCTACGGTTTCAGCAGACTAAGCACATGCGTCTTTTAATAAGACTGATTCTGTGCAGGCAGTTGCACACCAGAGGAGGCAGGCTTGTCTCTACTGATATATTATGAGCAGGCAGGGCAGACTGCTTGCCTGAGGTGGGGGATGGGGGGAGGGAGGGGGGGGCAAAAGTGGAGGGGGCAGAGTCTGGTGGGAAGAAGGGAGGGAGAGAAGCAAAGCAGAGCGAGCGACAGAGAAGCTAAGAGACATGGGGGAGAGAGACTGCTGAGTGGAGACAGAAACAGGCAGAGAGGGAACAGAAACAAGAACAGATGAGCGACATGAGATAAGCAGGAAAAAAGGTAGAGCAAAAAGGCAGTGTGAGAGAGGTAGGTTGAGAGAAGTGACAGAGGAATAAAAGGAGAGGAATGGCGGTTGGGCAGGAGAAAGAAAAGGGAAAGTATAGAAAGACAGGAAGAAAGAGTTACCCTGGGTTTGACGACTGGTTGTTGCAGGTAGAGCGAGGAAAGAAGAAAAGGTCAGCAGAGAATAGAGGAACGTGGAGGGGTAGGGGACACGTAGAGGAAGCTATGATGTAGAAGACAGGCACAGTGAGGGAGAGACAGGGGAACCGAGGTTGGCAATTTCCCGCGAGACCAAGGCAAATAACAAGAGAGACAGATGACATTGAGTCATTAAGAAGAGAAAAACAGGCAGCAACGGTGAAAGGTGCAAAGGGAAGGAGGAGCTAGCTAAATCTACAGAAAGTGGTGACATGAAGGAAGATGCACAGGCAGATAGGCAGGGAGTCATGCATACCTAGAGTGAGACAAAGATGGCAGGCAGGGGAGGGAAGGACAGACAGGGAGGTGGGCCACAGCAGTCACAGAAAGAGCACAAACAGATTATAGGAGAGGCGTGAGAGACGCCCTCAAGCGGGTCTGAGGTGGGTGTCCGATTAAGATAGGGAGTGAGCCAGCATGGAAGAGGGGCAAGAGAAGGGTATGCTCGTGGGAGGCAGAGAGTGGACACTAACAGGCATGGATGCAATAGAAGGGGGCGGAGAGAAGTGCGCACAGCGAGTAAAGGCACACGCACATGCTGATAGCGAGGGGTTTATAGACGGGCAGAGTGTAAACAGGTAAAGGGCAGACAGGAACAGAGGTGAAGAGATGCAGGCAGACAGAAAGGCAGTGAAAGGAGAGAGGTTTTGAAGAGGAAACGGTGCAAAAGAGGGACTCTGGTGGACAGAACAGGGCAGAGAGGATCAGGGGTTTCTGTAGAGGTTTGCTGTTCAAACCTTCCACATAAAGACTGTGAAAACATCTTGAAAATGTTCAGTGCACATAAAACAACCAACAAAAATGTTAAAATCTTAGAATTAAGATTACTGTGTTAACATTATAGCTGCTAAAAAATGTGAACTAGGATGGTGCATCCCAAAAACAGATCGTGGACACATCCACTGCCTCCCTTTCATCACAAATAATACAAGGAAAATTTTTTCATTTAAATAAACTTTTCATTCAGGTCATATATCACATACAATGAGGGGGTTGGAAGAGGAGGGGGTCGTTCCAGCAATAGATTCGATGTATATTTTTTGAAGAAAAACCATTGACAGATGGACAGACCCCTCTCCGTTTCTGACATGCTTGTCTCAAACCCCTAAAGTGATGCATATTAAATAAACACTGTAAATATGGTGTGCTCCGTTTACCCGCTAAAATTTGAGAACAAAGGGTAGGTGGGGGCACTCATTCAAATTCATGTGGCCTTGTCATGTGCGCGTACCCCCACCACTTCCGTCAAACAAAGGTTTAAAATAAATAAATAAATAACGTCAGCATTTTGGAATATGCCAAGGTAATCTTAGACATTGCTCAGGCAACGCATCGCGCTGCTGGGGGTGCACTCAGCTTTCATCCTTAGCTCTCGGACAAACCTACATAACTTTCACAGCCTCTGCAGCACTGAGTGCAGCGAAGTGAGCGCCACAAAACATGACAGATTCAATACACATCAGAAATTAATCGTGGTGTAGACTTTTTAGTGCACTTTACAAATTAATGTCTGCGCCTCGAGAATGGTCCGGAAAAGCTGTATTCCACAGATTTAGGCAGAGCCCTTTTTAGCTTTAAAATACTAAGAGTGGCTTGTTACATGGTGATCAATGAAATGGCATTTACATTCAAGAGGAGCCGAGATGAACTCGATATATCTGACAGTCATTGTTACTGGCTGGGACGGGGCTAATGCCTCCAGCCACGTCGTCCAAGGAGGCTGCCGGATGAAGGCGGAAGCTGCACGTGAGGCAGAAGTATAAAACAAGAAACATAACACTTCAGGAAAACTACTAAACAAGCCTCGATCTCTTGTCTTTATGGGGCCATGTGTTTAAACACATTGCCCCATAAAGATAAGAAAGCTTTCATGGCAGAAGGAAGGCAGAATAGCCCGTCCAAGTGGGACGGCACAGAAAGCCAAAAGTAAACGTCACAAACACCTCTTTTCCAATGGCTGGCCACCGTTTAGCATAAACGGTGACGCCAGCCCATGGGAAAGAGGGGCAGGGCTTAAAGCCCTTTACAGAAAATACCCCAAAAACATTACATCTCGCCAGCGAGACTGCGCATGTGCGCAGCCCATGCCACCCGAGACCTAAAAACCGAGACACACAGGCTGCCCTCCCACACAAAGGTGCTTGTACACCTCTCTGTATTTTTATATTACATTTGGGCCATGCTGATCCTGAGAATATCCTCTCAAAGTTCTAATGTTGAAAGGGGAATCAATCAATCAAGATATATGAAGGAAAATGGGCAACACTCCTTAAAAATCATTTTAGAGCATCTCATAGCCACAAGGTCTCACGACAGAGGTCTCACCCTGAGCAATATTCCACATGGTGTAACAAAACAATAAAGGGAAACATTTACAAGAAAGGATACAATTATAATCATGTTTTTGACGATATCAGATCATGACCAAGCATTGAAATTAGCTGAAGACAAAGAGATCTGCATTAAATTATTACCATCTGCTATAGCTGTATTTATTATTTAGCCCTCTGGGCATGAGTTCACATTAAAGAAGCCCATTATGCTGTTTTAGTCAACTCTACACAATAATTAATTAAGCAAAACCACCAAAAAGTAACAAAACCCTTTAGAAAGTTCTCAATCAAGTTTCTCAAGAAGACAGGCATAGGAGACCAAATAGCATGGTAGAATGTACAGGTGCAGAATGTGGACACCACACCATCAGAATATAAGGTTGTGATAAGTACTACTAGCAGATTCATAGCCATAGCATAGAGCTGCATTGTGTTTTTCTTGAGAGAGAAATGAAAGCATTATCCTGGCCTTACCAATTCGAAATGGGAAGTCACCATGGTTCCAGATGCGGAAGTCAAAGAGCAAGTATTGGTACATCTGCTGTAAGAGTTGTGTATTTTTTTCCATAGAAATTTGTTCAATCAGCAACTGGACTGACATCAAAACATTCACATCCATCATATAACTTGGTACCTAGAATCCAAATACACAAATTGGTAAACATACATAGATGTAAATGATTTTAGCTACCTGCCAATTGATAACAATAAATTTGCTGGAGTCAATTTCCTCATTACTCTCATTTCCACCACATTCTCTCTCTGTGAGTGGGAACTTTTTTTATTCTCTACACGCTTACCTTCTTTCTTGTCCATTCTATTTCTTTAAAGGGACAATATCCCAGAGTTCCCTACTTCTCATGCTTAATACAAATGTTACTCTTCATTTATTCAAGGACATCAAATGATAACTATAGTAAATATTATCTGGACCACATCTGCTAAACCTCAACTCTACAATTCTTTTATCTAGTTTTGCATGCTGCTGAGAATATATTCCAACATTTCTACACTCTGAAATAAGGCATGACTGCATTAGGCGTCACTGGGTAGCTATACTAAGGACCACGTCTCCATAGGACATTGTCTTTTTTTGGTTTGCTTATAACTTTGGCGCCATTTGACAAATTGTCAGTAAACTTTAAATAACATAAAAAATAAAAAAAAGCTCATCCACGTAAGATTCTTCCTAGGAAGTGTCGGGGTGATCTGTCAAGTGGAGGCTAAAAACAAGGGGGGCCCCAAAAAGCTTTTCCCCATGCGCGTTTTTATAGGAAAATTGAACAGCAATACAGCAAAACCATCTGAAAAGAATTACAACAAATTTTGCAAAAAGCTAGATCTTAGTCAAGAAAGTATGCGTATTGTGATTTGGTGTGAATCAGTTCAGTAGTTTTTGAGAAACTAAGGTTTAAAATGAATGTATATATAGAGATGAGGAAGGTCCACGGATCGGACAGATAAAAAAATATGATCTGATTGGCTGACGCCACGTCAACAAAGATGGGAGGCAGTCATCACCTGTCTTGGAAAAAGAATATAACAAGCATTAAAAATGCAATAGGTCTCGCCTTTCATTAAGTTAAAGCCATTTGCTTTGCTATACAATACCATTAGCAAAGCAAATAGCTTTAACTTAATCAAAGGCGCGACATATTGCATTTTCAGTGCTTGTTGTTTTGTACCAACCAAGACGTTAAAATATTGGTCACAGCAGTAAAAACCAGTCAGGTTGTAACTCGAGGTCCATTTGTCACGCTACAAACCACAATTTACACGTAAATATGTACAGTGGCGAATAACCACCCGAGGGTTCACATTCCAAAGGAAAATATGGGTGTTTTCACCTTGTCCCCCGGCCGTACTTATGCCAGTATGCCAGTATTAGACCAAGTGGCCCCAGTCCTGTCCACTATCTGCAACACTATGTTCGCCTCAGGTATATACCCCACGATATGGAAGAAAACTATAATAAAACCTCTCTTAAAAAAAGCAAACCTCGATTTTAGTGAAACCAAGAACTACAGACCAATAGCCAGCCTGCCTTTTCCGGCAAAAATCATTGAAAAGATAATAAATATCCAACTTTCCAAATATATTGAAGAACATCAGCTCCTAGATGCCGCTCAATTTGGTTTCCGTAGAGGCCACGGAACAGAGACCGCACTTATGAAGGAAACCGAGGACATCAGAGTTATTTTGGACCAGGGAGGCACAGCAGTTCTTGTGCTGTTAGATCTCTCAGCAGCCTTTGACACGGTTGATCATACCATACTAATCGACCGGGTCGCGGCATTGGGGATAAAGCCCAAGACCTGCTGGCTTCTTTCCTTGCTAACCGTACCCAGACGGTTCATTTTGGCACCTTTCAGTCCACCCAACTGAGTCTCCCGTGTGGTGTCCCGCAGGGCTCATCCCTGAGCCCGACCCTTTTTAATATCTATGTGGCGGACCTGGCGGGAGTTATTAGGAGACATGGGTTGGGCCTCACCTCATATGTTGTCGACACTCAGTTAGTGTTGACTATACATAATGATGGAAAGGAAGTAGCCGAAAAAATTCAAGGAGGCCTACTGGCTATCAGTGACTGGATGACCAGTAACTGCCTCAAATTAAACTCTGAAAAAACAGAAGTTATGATCTTTGGCAAGCTAGCCCCAGCCTGGTCTTCTACCTGGTGGCCGCTGTCACTGGGTTCTCCACCACCCCCAGTTACCAAGGTTAGGAATTTAGGAGTCATATTTGACGACAAACTAACTTTCTTCCCCCATGCCAACTCAGTAGTTTCAGTGGCTTTCTACAAACTGCGCATGATAAAAAAAATTCTTCCATTTCTTCCCTTGACATCAGGAAAAACTCTTGTCAGTACTTAAATCATGTCAACAATTGATTACTGCAATGGGCTTCTTCTGAATGCCCAAAACAAGGTTATTCGCAAGTTGCAAACCATTCAGAATGCAGCCGCCAGGATGCTCTCAGGAACCCCTAAATATAAGCCAATATCTCATGTTGTTCAAAAATATCACTGGCTCCCTGTGAAGAGCCGTATCATGTTTAAGGCCTTATGTATTGCATATAAAACATCGCGCAACACAGGGCCTCAATTTCTGATCAGAGACCTAGCAGCCTATACTCCATCTCGGGCTCTTCGCTCATACATCGGCATCCCTGTTCATAGTGCCTCGCACTAAAACTGTCCCCTGGGGCGACAAACGTTTCATTGTCGCGGCTGCTAAACTTTGGAACTCACTTCCACTACAGATCAGATCTTCCCAATCATTACTAATGTTCAGAAGAATGACGAAAACATGGCTGTTCACACAATAAGTCTCCTGGTACATGTTTCACGCTGCCGTCCTTAGCGCCGAGACACCCACGGGTATTTGAGTGCTCTATAAATCTCATTAACATAAACAAGGGTGTTCTTTCCGTCCCTGTGCATGCAAGCTTACAATGTAAGCTATACTCTTTCACTCTCTTTTAAAAACATTAGATAGGTTTGATTACAAAGAAAAATTAATAGATCCCTCTACCGGGGGCTCAGCTAACATTGATGCAGCAGGTGCAGTGGCACCGGGGCCAAGAACCACGAGGGGCCACATGAACTCTGATTACTGCTGTATTTTCCACCCAGTACTGGATTTGAAAATATCTTACAGGGGTTAAGGTACCTGCTGCAGAGTTGGTTGTCAGGCCGTAACAAAAGGGTGATTATTACTGGCTTGCTGGAGGGATTCAAGCCTTTCCTAGCCACAGTTTGACGCATTATAAAGTAGCATAGAGGGTTTGTGTTCCTGCTCCAAAGCACAGCGTAGTTAGCAGATCTCAGTTTTATCTAGCCCAGTCTGTTTTTGCCACAGCGATCCTTTGGTTATTTGTAGATCATAAGTGACAATCCTTCCAACATAGGACAGCGAGCCGAGAAGCAGCATCAGAGCTGCTGCAAACCGTTGAGCCTAGAAAGGCATTGTTAATGTTCTCTATCTCCCTACTGCGTTCCATTTAAGGGGCTGTTTTTGTGTTTCCCCAAACTAAGCACTATATGCCAACAAGTACGGCGGACGTATATGTATTCCCTGCACTTTGTAACAGGAATACGTCTTATATAACTTGTCTTATACATTAGTTCACACACTTTACTGATTCATTGCTCTCTATAATTATCTGTGTGAAGCTCTCTGACTCACTAATTCGGTATGAACAGCCCTATAAAAGAAATTAAAATCAATATGAAAGGGGGCTAGTAAGATATGAGGGGGGTTGGTAGTGAGGGATGTAACGAAGGTCATGGAGGGGGCGGCAATTAAAACTGTCACACTGGTCATCACCAGCGCTAAAGTCGACCCTGTCCTATACACTCCTGCCCCTCCTCTGAACATCCCCCTGAGGGAGAGATTTGAGCCGGGATTTTAGTTAATGAAGTTCTGGCCTAGCTCCGAGAGGCCCCGCCATGGCGGGGACCTGACAGGGGGACGCCGTTAAAGGGCCGACGGAAGAGTGCACGTTTTGGAGGTTTAAAACAACTTCCAGGGGAAGCCTTGGTATAAAGCCATGGTTTCACACAGAGCTCACAATGTTGTGTCGTGATTAAAGCTCGGTCTTGGCTCTAGGGCGTAGCAGCTATCATTAGTGCAGCAGGTGCAGTGGCACCAGGGCCCAGGAGGGAGAGGGACCCTCTGCACCTCCATTGTAGTTTACTACCCAGGGGTAGGCGGAAGCCGTTGTCTTGCGTCACCAAAACGCCCTTCGGCACTGTTTGGCCGTCCGATTTTGTGACTTCTGATATGTAACAGAAAATAAATGATATATCCTTGCGTACACCCTAACTATGTCAAAAGATAACACCTCTCTGTTGCATGCTCCCTCCACGGCGCAGAGTGCATTAAAGAGGTGTGAGAGCGGAACAGATCATCAGGGGGGTCGTGGGTATACCGAGGAACTGCCGAGAAAGGCGCATGCAGACCCACCACTGACCTGAGAGAGGACAGACAGACAGACACACACACACACACACACACACACACACACACCTTCCCCCGGTGCTCCCTCTCGGGAGTGAGCGCTCTTTAAATACGGTTGGTCAGTCATAAGGGAACCAACTTTGAAATGGACTCAGTGTGAGGTCATGGGTACACAACCCCTTGTAAGAACACATCCATACAGAGCCATCAAACCCACTGATGCACAGCGCGAATGCAAATCCCCCCTTGAACATGGCTATTGGTTTACAGTGAGAAACTTGTTTACACGAATCCAGCTCACGTTTACGTGTTACTTGGCCGTAGAACACGCTTATGAGAAACCGAACTGGAGGGCATGCGTACATGGAACACGAATACGCAGCAGGTTTATAAGGACCGGGTAGGCAGCGTGTCATCGACCCGTACGCAGCACAGGAAATGGCCCAACTGGCAGCAATCTTGGCTGTGAAATACAGCAATCATCAGGGTTCATTGGGCTTCGGTGTGACTGCACCTGCTGCACAAATGGAAGCTTGAAACTAGAGAGTATGCGTGCTATGGAACCCGAATACACAACACGTTTATAAGGACCCCGACCAGAGAGCATGCATATTTGAATTTCGCCATAGAGCACGCATGCTTCTAAGGCACCCACCTAAAAAGCCCACGTAGGGAACGCAATGGCACTGCATGGAGGAACTTGGCATTAGAAGGCATTTAGACAAACCCGACCCCAGAGCACGCTTAGGCGAGCTTGACTACAGAGCATGGTGGGAAGACACACTGGTGTACGGCGCTTCCCAAAGAACTGTACGTGCGCCGTTCGGAGCCTCTTGCTGCCTCACTGCACAGTCGTCGGAGGAGAGAAAAGCACCAGGGCTGCCTCCGACGACGCCTCTTTCCCCTTGATGTTTTAAAGATTGCCTCTCGTTGTTTTCTAAATAGACAAGCACTCGCCAGGCAGCCACGGTTTATTTTTGCATTGGGCTTTCAAAAGTGAAAGAGAGATGCAAAAAAAACACGCGGCGGGGCTTGTCTTTATGGGGCCATGTGTTTGAAACACATGGCCCCATAAAGATAAGAAACCTTTTACTTCAGCCGGAAAGCGGACGAGCCCGTCCAAGTGGGCCGGCCGAAAAATGGAAAAGTCTACGTCACAAAGTGCTCTTTCCGCAGCCCACGCCAGCCGAGACCTAAAAAACATAAAGGGATGACACCTGCCCCCCTACCTGAGCCCTAGGCCTGTTGGGGGGGTGCCACAGGGCCAAATGTGATTTTTTTTAGGTCGAGCCGAGAGCAGCGCATGTTTGCTTGCTCGACTTTTAGTAAAGGGGTAAAAGAAAGTGCTACCAGAGGCTTTTGCTGGCCTCAAGCAGGCGTGCACGTGCACGCGTGCAGCTGCCATCTGTCTCCTCCGTCACCGGTCATTACGTTATTTCCCGTGCTTTCCCCTCTGCCTCCGTCCTGGGCTTGTTTTAATTTGCAGCGCGAGCGCACGCTTATTTGCGTTAGTTGTTTCACATAACACCAGCTTTTTCATGCTTTGACGTTCGTTCGGCATTTAATTTGGTTTAAGCATTGTTTAAATAGGTTTAAAATTGTTATGCACTATGCTTCTGAGATTTTCCTTTTTTTTTTCAATCGGTTTCATGCTTTTATTTTGTTTCGTATCCGCATTTGGCATGTTGTGCTTTGTTTAGGATCGGCATGTATCTGCCTTAACACCAGCGCACATATTTTCAGTCGCTCCAGTTTTCGAACACCATTTAATTGGGTTTAAGCAACTTTAAATTTGTTTACAATTGTTATGCAACGTTTCAGAGCTCAGTAAGCTGTGACTGATCACCAATTTTCTTCTAATGAATGTTTGTATTATCTATTAATGTGGTTTGCCCTAACCCGTGCAACTACTCAACATTGCCAGACTGTAATGGTGACTGCTTTTTAACTCGGGTATAGACCAAACAATAGTTCTACCTCTATCTCTATTGCTGACAACTATTTGAACACACGCAAGACTGCGTTTTTTTTTTGGGGCATTACATAAGTAATACACTGCGGGCGCGAGACAAGACAGCTATGTACATTCACTTTGGCATAGTTTTGACAGCACTTGAAGGTACTTGTAGTTGCTGAGGCCGGACATGCTTAAGCCTAACCTGTTTACCTATTTTAACTGTTTTAATTCACACAGTTGAGGAGCATTCAGTTCACGCGTGCAGGTAAACAAGTTTTATCTGGAAATTTACGTTTTTAAACAAATGTTACCAAAAAAATGAAAAAGGGCCACTTGACTACCTAGAAACCTAACTTGCTGCGCTATTGACACTGTTGCAGCCCTTACAGTATATCTAATGCAGTAACGTGGAAATTCTTCCCTTTTGGACATAATTGTATGGGGATATTACGAACAGAGCAGCTGACTTTTAACCTGGGAACCCATCTTTAAATCGTGACAGGAGGCTCCATATGTTGTGCTTTTGGGCAAATTACTTAATCTCCCCGTGCGTAAAAATAAATGTTTTTGTGTGTAATGTAACTGGTGCTCCTGAAAAGTGTGCTGATTCCTTTGGCTTCAGTTTGCAAAGTCTAAAGGATTTTTGTTTTAGGGAGAAAAATTATTACGTATATTAAAACAAAAAGTTATTGGATTACATTTGGTGTAGAGAGGTGGAGACGCAGGTTTTAGTTAACCTTTGCACATCAGTAAGCTTTATTTTGTCTCTGTTTGTCTGACTACAATGTCGGTTCTTTACACTTATTTTATATGTTTCTTCGGAGCTACAGGATGGAGACAGTCCTGATGTAATGAGGCACAACAATTAAAAGTTACATCTAGTTTTTTTTTATATAGGCCTCTAATTGCGATATTTTCAACTTTTATTTTTCCGATATGCTACTCTTTTTTCTCTCAGTCTCTGCTCTACTACCTTCTCTCTTTCTATATCTCATATTTACCCACACACCCATCCTCTATTTCAATATCTCTATTTTAATATCTCCTACATTGACTTTCTATACAACAAACCCTATCTAGTCCACCTCTTTTACTTTCACGAATTCTCGCACTTGCTTACATTATCTCACTTTCATCAACAAAAACACACACAACTTCTTCATTTGTCTCTCATTTCAAGATGTTGAAAAAATTGCCAGCAGCCACACTGCTCTACAACATAGCTTTAACATATTGGCTAAGCCAATAGCTCTAGCTAAACACTTATAAGGTCCCAAAGGTGAGACCTATTGGCTATGCCAATGCTTGTTTAAAGAGGTACCGAGGATTATCCGGGTTGCTGTTAATAAATGTTTTTTTTTTTAAAGGCGGGGCACACCCTTTTGAAATTTAATCCACCTGCGTAGGTGCAATTATCATTTCAGGGGAGGGAGCTGTGGGCCCACCTTCCCGAGCCTCTTCCAGGTCTCAGGGACCCCATTGCCTGAGGATGATTAACTTATTTTGGACAGAGGGGTCAGCGCCCCCCATCACGAGCCTTTTCCAAGTCCCAGGGTCCCCATCCCTCAGGGCCAATTCACTTTTTATAGGTAGGGGGCGTACGTCCCTCTTGCCTTCCCCGAAGCCTCTGTAGCAACACATTGCATGGGGACAAATGAATGTTTTTGGGGAGGGGGCCTAGGGCTCTACCGTTATTATTTGGCTGGAGGCGTCCTTAGGTTGGTTTTCAGCCCCTTTAAGGTTGGATCTGGTGATTGTCCTTTGTATTTTCGGCCCACCTATTGTGGTGAGACTGCTAGATTTACATTTGCTGGTGTTACCGTATCCTTGGCGTCTCTTGATCCGAAGTAAAGCACATATTGTTGTTTTAATAATTATTGTTGAAATGAACTCTTGCCATTCTGTTTGAAGCTTCTACCTACCACGGACACTGATGTTGATATTCCTCAGGAGTGCCCTCACTCTCTTCTATGCCCTGAAGAAGTCCATTTGTCTGGACGAAACGCGTTGGCTGTTCTTTTCAAATATGACTGGTTTTTAATACACCTTGAATAAAAGAAGAACATGAAGAAAACTTTCATGGACACGGGCTTGATAATTTGTTCTCTGTCTTGCTTTCCTGTTAAGTGGTGCACCTTTGCTACGATTTGAAATTGTTAAAATCCTGTATTGGATTGCACCATGACAGTGGGTGCATTAGCAGTGGCACACATAATTCGTTGGGGACTCCTGCCATATGTATATTGTTAGACCTGTCAGCCCTTTGGGTGGTCCCTCCTCATCATTATTTATTTTGTCCCACTTTTGCCTCAAACCCTGTTAGTATTTTTTCCTTTTTGGGAACCACCAGACTTTTTAGTATTGATGCAGATTCAGGGAGCCATTTTATCTACCCCTGGAACTTCTGTCTGGGGGCCTGAAACACAAAATGGTGGCCACCCATTGTCACCTGTGACATCACTGGAACCTACCAGCACCTTCCAGAACATTCCAGAACCCTGTGACAGTGTGAGGCAGGTTTAGAATGTTGGGAAGGCATCTCCAGGTTGGCAGTTGGAGTTGGCAGTTGGCACCTGACTGGTGAAGAGAGAGGAGCACAGAACTGAAGGAGGAAGGAGTGAGGCAACAGGGGTGGAAACTTGTGCCTGGAGTGGGGTCCAGAAACCCACCCTTGATACTAGTCCCTGCTGACTGAGACAAGCCTGGAGCCCTGTGTGGGAGAAAGCAAGAAAAACCATCTTAAGGACCTGGACAGCCGGAACAGGCCTTAAAAGTAAAGAACAGCAAGTTCCTGACCTGGTTACTGGTAACTTCCTGAAGTCCGACGTCGAGAAGCCTGGAGACCTGGAGCCCGAGGTGGAGAAGCGGCGCTGACTGGAAAGCAGACGTCGTACCAGGAGCCGCCAGAGGTCGAGAGAGGGCGCCGACGGAGGTCGTGGAGACACCAGAGGTCGAAGAGGAAGTCACCTGAGGTCGAGTGTGCGGCGTCGACGGGGGAGTGAAGTCCGCCCTCCGGAGTCGCCGGAGACCGAGGTGAAGCGTGCCGGAGGTCGGGAGTGGAGGTCGCACTCCGGAGTCGCCGGAACCTTAGGAAAGGAGCACCGGAGGTCGGGAGTGGAGATCGCACTCCGGAGCCGCCGGAAGTCGACATCGAGCCAAGGCCGCCCGACGTCATCGAACCGGAGCCGCACAAAGTCGACATCGAACCGAGGCCGCCGACATCGAACCGGAACCGCCTCCCGGCGTCGACAAGAACTGTCATTGAGCCGAGGCCGCCGACATCGAACCGGAACCGCCTCACGGCGTCGACACGACTCCAGCGGCGTCGGAACTTCATAAAAAGGGCAGTAAGTGGAATAGAGGGCGCCTAAGGCCCTGTGAAACCCTAAGAGACCATCCTAGAGGCTAGAGAGGTGCTGGAACCAGCTGGATAGTGCCAGGGGTGAGCTGAGACTAATACAGAGGGGTTGTGTAGTGTGGGAGAGCCAGATCTCTAGATTCCCCCTTGATCTACCTCAGTTTAGGCCTCAGCCTTGTCCAAGCCAGGTAGTACACCCCTCAGGTCATCCAAAACTCTACAAGCTGGGATTGGGCCAAATCATCCCATAGTACCTCAGGAATGTGAACTGATTTTCAAGTGTCACTGTTGGCTTTTATTATTTATTGAGAGCACTGTATTTATTGTATTCATCCTATTTATTGCCTCACAGTATTTATTGCCTCACAGTATTTATTGTTTCACAGTATTTATTGTCGCACAGTATTTATTGTCTTGCAGTATTTATTGCCTCGTAGTATTTAATTGCCTTTTATGTAATGCACTTATATTTATGCCTTGATTATTTATGATCGACCTTATTTATTGAATCGTTGAAGTATTATTTATTTGACTTACCCTTCCACAGGAAAAGCCTTGTGTACTGTGATTGTATTATTATTTATTTAATCAGCAACTAAGAGAAAAGAAGATAAAGAGATATATTTTCAGTATAATTTTTAAGGTGTAGTGTCGTTTTTGGAACGGATGCACGCATGGTTATTGTGTGGGTATGACGTATGCTTAGCACGGTGCCTGATCCCTGACCACTCGAGCCAAGCTACCACAGTATATGTCTGGGAGAACACCACCACCCTTCCGGTGTGGGAGTGTTTTTCTAACATATATCAATTAAGGATAGCGGTTCATGTGCTAGGTCCCTGTAGGGTCCATTGTCAAAGCTTGTTTCTTTAACAATATACTGAATGATTGCGAACATCTGCCAGATGTCCTTAGCAATACATGAAATGATGACTTGGGTGACTTTGATGATACTGATTGAGACAAAGTCTGTGTACCTCACAAAGGTGGTGGTTCAGTCCTCTTTCTGACTGCACTGTATAAGCCTGGTGAAGGATCACACATTTGAGATGACAGAAGGGTGGAGGGGGTGGGACCTTTCATACCTTTTATTTGAGAATGCTTGGTAATATGACAATATACATGCAGAACTAATGGGAGTGATTGAGTGGAACCACTTGAGCAGCAAAAATAGCTGCTACAGGATAAAGTGTCCTGGTGCTCAAGGAGGTAACTTAACCCAGAGATGTTTATTCTCTGGACGTGATGGCAATCAGTTAGTCTAAATTGAATTTTTTTAAGAACATGAGGGTCTTTAGATGTTCCCAAAAACGTTCGAGATTAGACTGACAACAGATGAGAATTTGCAACTAGTTATTTAGAAAAACATTGAATTATGTCCAAAAGTGGCACTACTGGACTGGATAGAAGGGGATAACTACAGCTGACCAGGTACAAAATGATACTATTTCAATATTGCCCTAATGGCGACAAGCAATGAAGCATCAACATAATCCCTAACTTTCATACCGGAAAAAGGGGAATGGGCTGGTGTATGGTTAAACAGAAGTAGGTTAATAGGAGTAGGAGATGACCATGAAAATGGGAGAAGATATGGAGATATTGTGAGGAGGGGTAATGGGTCATTTTTGTTGCTTTGGTCCAGATATTCTGCAAAAAGTAACACAAAGATGAATCTACTAGTAAGCTCACATATATCACTGTTTTGTAAATATTGGCTTAGCAGTGGCATAGGAAAGGTCTCCTGGGCTCTAATGCTAGGAAGAAAAATGTACCCCCTTAGGTAGCTATAACATGAAAACTAAAGTTAATGGTGTGGTGAGCTTCTTGTGTCTCCAGGAACCGGTGACAAATCAGCTACTCATTAATGATAGCAACTGCAACTTATTATGGGCAGGGACATAGTTTCAGGATTTGTTTTGGGGGGTGTGACACTCCCAAATAAATGCACTCCTGACTTGGTATTTGGGTCTGGAGCCCCTGAGTCAGATCTGCATGTCTGATGTAAAACAGGAGACCGTATTATTATTTATTTAATCAGCAACTAAGAGAAAAGAAGATAAAGAGATATATTTTCAGTATAATTTTTAAGGTGTAGTGTCGATTTTGGAACGGATGCACGCATGGTTATTGTGTGGTTATGACGTATGCTTAGCACGGTGCATGATCCCTAACCACTCGAGCCAAGCTACCACAGTGTATGTCTGGGAGAACACCACCACCCTTCCGGTGTGGGAGTGTTTTTCTAACATTATTGGTGTTCAGCGGTGGGATAGAGCTGTGCCTACGTATACTCGACAATAACTGTGGGTAGTCCATAGGCCTACACCGGGAGTTTTCTCCAAGCGGACTTCCTAATTGTGAGTTTTTGTTTTTTCCAAATTTACTCTGGTGGTGGGAGGAGGTATTATAAAAGGTACCCCCCTGCATAGCTTCTGCAAATAACTGTCCTCTGACCTGAGTGGGCAAGATGGAGTTTGTATTGGAGAACTTAGAAACGTACACTGTGGCCCAACTCAGGGAGTTTTGTCAGCGGGAGGGGGTGTATTGTCCCCCAGGAGCAAAGAAGGGTGCACTCCAAACCAGCTTGAGGGCTTGGGGGGAGGCACGACGAGAAAGCAAGGCTGAGGAGGAGGACAGGGATAGAGAGCCCGACAGTGAGGGAGCTGGTTTGTACCAACCTGAGGTGGGGAACCTGTTAGGGGGGCCCGGGACACTTTCCAGGAAGGGCAGCAGTATCTCTAGCGGTGGCTTGTCTGAAGTGGAGTTAACAGACCGGAGGGAGAAAAGACAGCTCACATGGGACTTAGCAAGGCTGGAGAAAGAGAAGGAGGAACAGAGGATGGCTCATGAGTTGAGGTTAAGGGAGATAGATCTTCAGATCCTACGAGTCGGGGCACACCCTGTTCCTAATGGTGGCAGCGAAGAAAGAGAGTTCACCAGGGAACCCAAACCCTATTTGCCGAAAGACATAGTGGCTAGCTATGGTGTGGGCGACGATATTGCCAAGTGGCTAGCGGCCTATGAGGTCTCATTAAGGGCCCATGGGGTTCCAGAGAAGTACTGGGGAGGGGGATTGTACAGGTACATGCCTCCAGCTGGTAGGGATGCATTATTGGCCCTAGAGCAGGATGAGCAGACCCACTACCCCACCATGAAAGTGGCTCTCATACGAAAGTTTGGACTAACACCCGAGAAATACAGACAGAAGTTCCGGGGTAGCCACAAACTGGGCACACAGAATTGGGTGGACTTCCTGGATTATGCAAAGAAGGCATTAGAGGGTTGGATTCAGGGCAGTGAAGTGAGGAACTACGAGGTGTTGTTTGATTTAGTATTGAAGGAACACCTGCTCGAAAAATGTTTCCCTGAACTGCGTCAGCACCTGGTGGATAGCAAGCTGACCAATCCCCGGAAGCTTGCTGAGGAGGCGGACATTTGGGCTAGTACCCGGGTGTCCACAAGGGGGACTGGAGGGGAGACTCAAAAGGCCGGACAGGGCGCCCCCCAGAAGAAAGAGGGAGGGGAAAAGAAAAAGGAGTTCTCCAAAGGCCCCCAAAATAATTTCCAAGGTAAGGGAACAGGATTCACCCCTAGGGCTAACCCACCCCGAAACCCTAATCCTGGCCAGAGTCAGCAGCCAAGGGTTGTCCATTGCTTCGAGTGCGGTGGCGTTGGACACTATAAGGGAGATGCGAAGTGCCCAAAACGACCACCCCCTCCCATTGGAGGAAAGGCCCCCGGAGTAGCTAGTGTAGTGCTCGGGGAGGAGATGCCTTTAATTAAGGGAAGGGAGTGGGCGGGTGTCACTTTAGTGTCCCTGGGAGAACGGGAGATGGTTCCTAAGATCCAGGTGCCTGCAAATACTGTAAAGTATGGGCAGTGGGTCACCATCAACGGCCAAAGGGGGGAGGCTCTGAGAGACACAGGAGCCAGTATGACTATGGTGCGTAGCCAACTGGTGTCTCCAGAGCAGGTGATTCCCGATGTACTCCACCCTGCCGCGATGGCTGACGGCAGAATGGGCCACTATCCGGTGGCCGAGGTTCCCTTTGAATGGGAAGGGGTTGCGGGTTCACTTCGAGTTGCCGTAAGCCCTGCCGTGCCAGTCGATTGTCTGCTAGGGAATGACATGGAGCACAATGCTTGGAAAGAGGTGGAATACCGGACTCACACTGAGATGCTGGGTACACCTGTCTGGGCCTGTGTGAGCACAGGGTCCGCGACTACCCGGAGAGGGAGTTCGTTCAGGCTGGAGCCTGGAACAAAGGCCCAGCCAGCTGCCGATCAAGGGAAGAACCGAGGACGGGAGGAGCCTGCCTCGGCATCCGCGCCCCGTGTGACGGATAGGCCACCGGAGGTGGTGGACCAGGAGTCCGCGGTGGGGGATGTTACCAAACTGGAGGACCTACCCATCCCGGCCGAGTGGCACGTGGAGGGAGGCCCGACCAGGGAAGAATTCTGCCAGGGCCAGGAGGAGTGCCCTACCCTTGAAGGACTGAGGCGACAGGCCGAAGCCCAGGCAGCAGGGAACGTTGAAGGGAACTACAGTGTTTACTGGGAGGATGGCCTCCTCTACAGTGAACCCAAGGCACCCCAACATGGATCGTCACGAGCCTTGGTAGTCCCTCAACGTTATCGAGCCTTCCTTCTGGAGTTGGCTCACGAGATCCCATTGGCAGGAAACCTGGGGCAAGACAAGACCTTCGCCCGTCTTGTCCCACACTTTTATTGGCCTCAGATGAAAGTGTCGTCCGACACCTACTGCCGGACATGTGTGTCTTGCCAAGCCAGTGGGAAAACAGGGGTGAAGCTGACATGACACGAGCATAGGTGTATCCGCCGACGCTGACTACAGGGACCACAGTTCTTTGGGGTAACACGCAGGTAGGTCAGCAGTGTGCGACCATTTGGATTTAGTTATTTAGTGGCTCTTTGAGCCGGGGAGTCGACGGGCTCAGGTTACGCACCTGCGTTGCTACGAGAGGTACATACCTGATAATGATTTTAGCAGCCTACACAGCAACCCTGCACTCTTTCCTACTCCCTGCTGACGAGAGGCAACAACCTCGAAACACGTGTCCAGGGATGGCTAACGCTATTCACACTTGCACTCACGACACGAGCATAGGTGTATCCGCCGACGCTGACTACAGGGACCACAGTTCTTTGGGGTAACACGCAGGTAGGTCAGCAGTGTGCGACCATTTGGATTTAGTTATTTAGTGGCTCTTTGAGCCGGGGAGTCGACGGGCTCAGGTTACGCACCTGCGTTGCTACGAGAGGTACATACCTGATAATGATTTTAGCAGCCTACACAGCAACCCTGCACTCTTTCCTACTCCCTGCTGACGAGAGGCAACAACCTCGAAACACGTGTCCAGGGATGGCTAACGCTATTCACACTTGCACTCACGACACGAGCATAGGTGTATCCGCCGACGCTGACTACAGGGACCACAGTTCTTTGGGGTAACACGCAGGTAGGTCAGCAGTGTGCGACCATTTGGATTTAGTTATTTAGTGGCTCTGTGAGCCGGGGAGTCGACGGGCTCAGGTTACGCACCTGCGTTGCTACGAGAGGTACATACCTGATAATGATTTTAGCAGCCTACACAGCAACCCTGCACTCTTTCCTACTCCCCGCTGACGAGAGGCAACAACCTCGAAACACGTGTCCAGGGATGGCTAACGCTATTCACACTTGCACTCACGATACGAGCATAGGTGTATCCGCCGACGCTGACTACAGGGACCACAGTTCTTTGGGGTAACACGCAGGTAGGTCAGCAGTGTGCGACCATTTGGATTTAGTTATTTAGTGGCTCTTTGAGCCGGGGAGTCGACGGGCTCAGGTTACGCACCTGCGTTGCTACGAGAGGTACATACCAGATAATGATTTTAGCAGCCTACACAGCAACCCTGCACTCTTTCCTACTCCCTGCTGACGAGAGGCAACAACCTCGAAACACGTGTCCAGGGATGGCTAACGCTATTCACACTTGCACTCACGACACGAGCATAGGTGTATCCGCCGACGCTGACTACAGGGACCACAGTTCTTTGGGGTAACACGCAGGTAGGTCAGCAGTGTGCGACCATTTGGATTTAGTTATTTAGTGGCTCTTTGAGCCGGGGAGTCGACGGGCTCAGGTTACGCACCTGCGTTGCTACGAGAGGTACATACCTGATAATGATTTTAGCAGCCTACACAGCAACCCTGCACTCTTTCCTACTCCCTGCTGATGAGAGGCAACAACCTCGAAACACGTGTCCAGGGATGGCTAACGCTATTCACACTTGCACTCACGACACGAGCATAGGTGTATCCGCCGACGCTGACTACAGGGACCACAGTTCTTTGGGGTAACACGCAGGTAGGTCAGCAGTGTGCGACCATTTGGATTTAGTTATTTAGTGGCTCTTTGAGCCGGGGGAGTCGACGGGCTCAGGTTACGCACCTGCGTTGCTACGAGAGGTACATACCTGATAATGATTTTAGCAGCCTACACAGCAACCCTGCACTCTTTCCTACTCCCTGCTGACGAGAGGCAACAACTTCGAAACACGTGTCCAGGGATGGCTAACGCTATTCACACTTGCACTCACGACACGAGCATAGGTGTATCCGCCGACGCTGACTACAGGGACCACAGTTCTTTGGGGTAACACGCAGGTAGGTCAGCAGTGTGCGACCATTTGGATTTAGTGAAGCTGAAAGCTCCCCTGGAACCACTTCCTGTCGTTAGCACCCCCTTTGAAAGGGTGGGCATCGACATTGTGGGTCCATTAGATCCGTCTACTACAGCTGGTCACAGGTTTATCCTGGTTTTGGTGGATCATGCCACACGGTACCCAGAGGCTATACCTCTGAGGACCATTACTGCACCGGTTGTGGCTAGGGCCCTGATGGGAATCTTTACCCGAGTGGGTTTTCCCAAGGAAGTTGTGTCCGACAGGGGGACCAACTTCATGTCAGCATACATGCGGGCGATGTGGAAGGAGTGTGGAGTGACCTACCGGTTCACAACTCCTTACCACCCCCAGACCAATGGTCTGGTGGAGAGGTTTAACAAAACCTTGAAAGGCATGATCAGAAGTCTGCCTGAAAGCCTGCGGAGGAAATGGGACGTCCTCCTACCCTGTCTATTGTTTTCCTACAGGGAAGTGCCACAGAAGGGAGTGGGCTTCAGCCCCTTCGAGCTTTTGTATGGGCACCCTGTGCGTGGACCTCTCAGCCTGGTGAGAGACGGATGGGAAAGAACTCCCAGAAAGCTTCCCCAGGACGTGGTGAGCTACATGCTGGCCTTCCGGATCCAGATGGCTAAGTTGTGGAAGCAAGCTTCTGACAACTTGGAAGCCAGCCAAGCAGTAATGAAGGCGTGGTATGACCACAACGCTCACCCGGTGGAGTTGGAGCCTGGCCAGAAGGTGTGGGTGATCGAACCAGGAGAGCTTAGCGCCCTCCAGGATCGCTGGTCAGGACCCTTTGAGGTATTGGAGAAGAAGGGTAAGGCTACCTACTTGGTGGATCTTAAGACCCCTCGTCAGCCCCTACGGGTGCTGCATGCCAACAGCCTCAAACCCCACCACGAGAGGCCCGAAGTCATTTTGATGATGGTGACTGACGGAGCAGAGGACGCGGAAAGCGAGCCTCTCCCCGATTTATTTGCGTCTCAAGAGAAGGATGGGTCGGTGGGGGGGGGAGTGATTCTCTCCCCATCTCTAACTCCTGAACAGCAGGAGGACTGCCGCCAGGTCCTGGGACAGAACTCTTCGTTGTTCTCCCTTGTTCCGGGTAGGACTCACCTGTGCGTCCATGATGTGGACACAGGAGACAGCCCACCTGTGAAGTCCAAGATCTACCGGATGTCAGACAAGGTGAAGGCCAGCATTAACAGTGAAGTCACTAAGATGCTGGAGCTAGGAGTGATCGAACCTTCCAGCAGCCCCTGGTCCAGTCCGGTGGTGTTAGTACCAAAAGCCGCACCACCGGGTGGCCAACCGGAACTGAGGTTCTGTGTGGACTACCGGGGACTAAATTCAGTAACCAAAACTGATGCTCATCCGATCCCAAGGGCGGATGACTTGATTGACCGGCTGGGAGCTGCCCAATATCTAAGTACCTTTGACCTTACTTCTGGGTACTGGCAGATCTCTTTGACTGATGGAGCTAGGGAAAGGTCAGCCTTCTCCACGCCCAATGGCCACTACCAGTTCTGTGTGATGCCCTTTGGGCTCAAGAACGCACCTGCCACGTTTCAGCGTCTGGTGAACCAGATCCTCACTGGAATGGAGAGTTTCTCTGCTGCTTATCTGGATGACATAGCCGTCTTCAGTAACAGCTGGGAGGATCACTTGCGTCACCTGCAAGCTGTTCTCCAGGCCCTGAGACTAGCTGGATTAACGATCAAGGCCAGCAAGTGCCAGATCGGGTAGGGGTCGGTAGTGTACCTTGGACACTTGGTGGGTAGGGGAGCGGTGTAACCCCTCCAGGCGAAGATCGAGGCCATCATGGCCTGGGAACCCCCCAAGACTCAGACTGAGGTCCGAGCATTTTTGGGCCTCACCGGATACTACCGCCGCTTCGTGAAGGGATACGGTACCATCGTGGCCCCCCTCACGGAGCTTACGTCCAAGAAGCAACCTCGACGGGTAGTCTGGACGGAGGCTTGTCAGCAGGCCTTCGTAAAGCTGAAGCAAGCCATGTGCGAGGCCCCGGTCCTACGGGCCCCAGACTTTTCCAAGAAGTTCATTGTCCAGACAGATGCATCAGAACATGGCATTGGGGCAGTGTTATAGCAACTCAATGAAGAGGGTCTGGATCAACCCGTGGTCTTCCTATCCCGGAGACTACTTCCCAGGGAACAGAAGTGGAGTGCAATAGAGCGAGAAGCCTTTGCAGTGGTATGGGCTCTGAAGAAGCTGCGGCCATACCGGTTTGGCTCGCACTTCCTAGTTCAGACCGACCACAGACCCCTTCGTTGGCTGATGCAGATGAAGGGGGAGAATCCCAAGTTGTTGAGGTGGTCTATCTCCCTACAGGGAATGGACTTTCAGGTGGAACATCGGCCTGGAGTGGACCACGCCAATGCAGACGGTCTCTCAAGGTATTTCCGCCTTAGTGATGAGAACTCCCAAGGGGTTGGGTAGCTCTCCCCACTTTCGGCTGGGGGGGACGCGTGTTAGACCTGTCAGCCCTTTGGGTGGTCCCTCCTCATCATTATTTATTTTGTCCCACTTTTGCCTCAAACCCTGTTAGTATTTTTTCCTTTTTGGGAACCACCAGACTTTTTAGTATTGATGCAGATTCAGGGAGCCATTTTATCTACCCCTGGAACTTCTGTCTGAGGGCCTGAAACACAAAATGGTGGCCACCCATTGTCACCTGTGACATCACTGGAACCTACCAGCACCTTCCAGAACATTCCAGAACCCTGTGACAGTGTGAGGCAGGTTTAGAATGTTGGGAAGGCATCTCCAGGTTGGCAGTTGGAGTTGGCAGTTGGCACCTGACTGGTGAAGAGAGAGGAGCACAGAACTGAAGGAGGAAGGAGTGAGGCAACAGGGGTGGAAACTTGTGCCTGGAGTGGGGTCCAGAAACCCACCCTTGATACTAGTCCCTGCTGACTGAGCCCAGCCTGGAACCCTGTGTGGGAGAAAGCAAGAAAAACCATCTTAAGGACCTGGACAGCCGGAACAGGCCTTAAAAGTAAAGAACAGCAAGTTCCTGACCTGGTTACTGGTAACTTCCTGAAGTCCGACGTCGAGAAGCCTGGAGACCTGGATCCCGAGGTGGAGAAGCGGCGCTGACTGGAAAGCAGACGTCGTACCCGGAGCCGCCAGAGGTCGAGAGAGGGCGCCGACGGAGGTCGTGGAGACACCAGAGGTCGAGGAGGATGTCACCTGAGGTCGAGTGTGCGGCGTCGACGGGGGAGTGAAGTCCGCCCTCCGGAGTCGCCGGAGACCGAGGTGAAGCGTGCCGGAGGTCAGGAGTGGAGGTCGCACTCCGGAGTCGCCGGAACCTGAGGAAAGGAGCACCGGAGGTCGGGAGTGGAGATCGCACTCCGGAGCCGCCGGAAGTCGACATCGAACCGAGGCCGCCGACATCGAACCGGAACCGCCTCCCGGCGTCGACAAGAACTGTCATTGAGCCGAGGCCGCCGACATCGAACCGGAACCGCCTCACGGCGTCGACACGACTCCAGCGGCGTTGGAACTTCATAAAAAGGGCAGTAAGTGGAATAGAGGGCGCCTAAGGCCCTGTGAAGCCCTAAGAGACCATCCTAGAGGCTAGAGAGGTGCTGGAACCAGCTTGATAGTGCCAGGGGTGAGCTGAGACTAATACAGAGGGGTTGTGTAGTGTGGGAGAGCCAGATCTCTAGATTCCCCCTTGATCTACCTCAGTTTAGGCCTCAGCCTTGTCCAAGCCAGGTAGTACACCCCTCAGGTCATCCAAAACTCTACAAGCTGGGATTGGGCCAAATCATCCCATAGTACCTCAGGAATGTGAACTGATTTTCAAGTGTCACTGTTGGCTTTTATTATTTATTGAGAGCACTGTATTTATTGTATTCATCCTATTTATTGCCTCACAGTATTTATTGCCTCACAGTATTTATTGTTTCACAGTATTTATTGTCGCACAGTATTTATTGTCGCACAGTATTTATTGCCTCGTAATATTTAATTGCCTTTTATGTAATGCACTTATATTTATGCCTTGATTATTTATGATCGACCTTATTTATTGAATCGTTGAAGTATTATTTATTTGACTTACCCTTCCACAGGAAAAGCCTTGTGTACTGTGATTGTATTATTATTTATTTAATCAGCAACTAAGAGAAAAGAAGATAAAGAGATATATTTTCAGTATAATTTTTAAGGTGTAGTGTCGTTTTTGGAACGGATGCACGCATGGTTATTGTGTGGGTATGACGTATGCTTAGCACGGTGCCTGATCCCTGACCACTCGAGCCAAGCTACCACAGTGTATGTCTGGGAGAACACCACCACCCTTCCGGTGTGGGAGTGTTTTTCTAACATATATCAATTAAGGATAGCGGTTCATGTGCTAGGTCCCTGTAGGGTCCATTGTCAAAGCTTGTTTCTTTAACAATATACTGAATGATTGCGAACATCTGCCAGATGTCCTTAGCAATACATGAAATGATGACTTGGGTGACTTTGATGATACTGATTGAGACAAAGTCTGTGTACCTCACAAAGGTGGTGGTTCAGTCCTCTTTCTGATTGCACTGTATAAGCCTGGTGAAGGATCACACATTTGAGATGACAGAAGGGTGGAGGGGGTGGGACCTTTCATACCTTTTATTTGAGAATGCTTGGTAATATGACAATATACATGCAGAACTAATGGGAGTGATTGAGTGGAACCACTTGAGCAGCAAAAATAGCTGCTACAGGATACAGTGTCCTGGTGCTCAAGGAGGTAACTTAACCCAGAGATGTTTATTCTCTGGAAGTGATGGCAATCAGTTAGTCTAAATTGAATTTTTTTAAGAACATGAAGGTCTTTAGATGTTCCCAAAAACATTAGAGATTAGACTGACAACAGATGAGAATTTGCAACTAGTTATTTAGAAAAACATTGAATTATGTCCAAAAGTGGCACTACTGGACTGGATAGAAGGGGATAACTACAGCTGACCAGGTACAAAATGATACTATTTCAATATTGCCCTAATGGCGACAAGCAATGAAGCATCAACATAATCCCTAACTTTCATACCGGAAAAAGGGGAATGGGCTGGTGTATGGTTAAACAGAAGTAGGTTAATAGGAGTAGGAGATGACCATGAAAATGGGAGAAGATATGGAGATATTGTGAGGAGGGGTAATGGGTCATTTTTGTTGCTTTGGTCCAGATATTCTGCAAAAAGTAACACAAAGATGAATCTACTAGTAAGCTCACATATATCACTGTTTTGTAAATATTGGCTTAGCAGTGGCATAGGAAAGGTCTCCTGGGCTCTAATGCTAGGAAGAAAAATGTACCCCCTTAGGTAGCTATAACATGAAAACTAAAGTTAATGGTGTGGTGAGCTTCTTGTGTCTCCAGGAACCGGTGACAAATCAGCTACTCATTAATGATAGCAACTGCAACTTATTATGGGCAGGGACATAGTTTCAGGATTTGTTTTGGGGGGTGTGACACTCCCAAATAAATGCACTCCTGACTTGGTATTTGGGTCTGGAGCCCCTGAGTCAGATCTGCATGTCTGATGTAAAACAGGAGACCGAAAGATCAACAGAGAAATTCATCTGGTGGCTGAATTTTAAAATGTGTGCGTTGCTGCTTGTCCAGATTGTGTGATCCTTGGCAAACATTTTATTTCACAGAGCCTCTTTTTTACTTTATTATCACATAAACAAGCACTTTTAAATACTTGAGTTCATGTGTGCACTGTATAGGCACCTCTTTTGTTTGATTTAATAGACTATAAAGTTGCTCTATCTATAATAAGTATCTTGGTCATATTTAGGGTTTACATGACTACTAACTTGCCTCTTAGTTAACTAATGGCATTGTTGTTGGGGGCGAAGCATTGTTTCTGAGTTCAGTTTACAAACTATCACTTTGAATAAATGTATGGCTATGCAGTGATCTAGTTTGATGTACTAAGGTGAAACAGCTCCGCATATTAAAGAAATACACTTATTCTGGATTTTAAAGAGACTGTATCATCATTTTGCATTCTGTCAATTGCACAATATACATACCAAATGTTTTCATGACTTGGCTCGTGCACAGACTGTAAGAACCAAGCCAGATGCTTGGCTCAGCATGCCCTATTAATTTGATGGTGTGCCCACTTCTATTTGCGGCTCAGGTTTAGTACATGGGGTCAAAATGGTTTGTAAAATGATTTGTAAAAGGGCGAGGATGGGAAGCATGGAGCGCTGCCTACATGCACCAATTTGCCAGTTCTATCATCAATGCTTTTCGTAGCAGAGACAAAGAGGAGTGTGTGCAGTGAAAATACACCTAAAATGAGTAATTCCAGGGTAGAGACTTGAGGTCGTTGCGTTGAATGGGGCCACAGCCATGAGTTCCTAGGGAGAGCTACCATGCCCATGTGGGACGGGGGGGTGGGGTGGTCGCGTAGCTTTAGTGGGGTGTTTGAGGTGTGACACACCCCCAAATGCATTCTTGGTTTGGTAGTTAGTTCTGTGTCAGTTTTTGTCATTTGTATTGCACTAAGAGCTATTAACGCATTCATTTTTGGGAACTTACATATGTATAGTGACTTGTTTACCAAAGAATTAGTAAATCTGCACTCATCAAAGAACCCTTGGATGGGTGCAAACATACTACTTTTTGGAATTCACTAACATTGAAGCAGCACCAGTCTCAGGTTTTCAGGCGTACTACTGGCAATTGAACACCCTGAAGCTGATGGGATGAATACTTGCAAATAGTCTAACCAGAGGCAATCACTCATGGTAGCATTCCAAACCACTGTTTTACACCTACTGTGCCACTCTAGACAGAGGTTCACCTAATGTAAATCAGTACTGAACCTGTTCCTCATGGAAACAGTCCATGCCGAACTTTGACCATCTCACCCCTCCACCCTGCAGCTCACTGCTTTCTAGTTGGGAAATTAGAGATTCCCACCCCTCATATCTCACAGACTAAGCTACGCCCCTGGTTACAGGTCCCTTAGATTCTCAATCTGCTTGTCTTTACTCATTCTGCGCCCCATCTCATTCCGTGTGCCTCCTCTGTCCTTCCTCCCGTTCAATCTCGGTCTCCATTTAACTTACACCCTGTTCTTTTTACCACCTCTCACTTGGTCCTCAATGTATGTCTTATTTCTCGCCTTAACTCCTTTTTTGCAAACAATGATGGGACACTCAAAGCCCTGGGCCCTAGTGCCGCTGCAATGGGTGCACCACTGATAGCTATGCCGCTGTGGCTGGGGTCATGAACAACAGGGTCATTTTAGAGGGGTCTGCAATTATCATACACTGTTTTTGATCTTTTCTATTATTGCTTATATTTCTTTCCTTTTTCTAGGTCAAGAAAAGAAAAACCTAACAAAAAGATTTTAAAAAAATTCAAGTGACATAAGAGATTCAGAGCCAAGCCCGCATAAGGAAGTCACATAACCTGAGCAACAGAAGCTGGGTTTCATCCATGCATTCATTAAGAAAGACATTGCAAAGCATGCCAGAAAACTGAGCTTTTTTTTTTTCAATTACTCTTGCCCAAACCTCACTTTATTCACGTATAGAGTTAGTAAAATACTCTCCAGAGCGACCAAACAACAAATAGAGCAGCTACACGTTATGATGCAATCAGTCAAGCAATTATTCATAATCACTTACAAACCACCAGCATAACCAGTCTCCAGCTCAGAGATCACATCTATTACGTCAGTGCAACCATTAGGTGCCTGCTTACCTTCTGTAACAAAACTCCAAGAGTAGCAACTCCCTGGGAATGAATGAAATTTTCCTGGTTGATAGGGTGTCTCTGAATGAAGTGCTTTATCATTAAAATGAAAGTAGCCACAATGTTTTTCTCTAGTCGAGCTTCTGTAATAAAATAACATAACTTATGACTGAATCCAACACATCTTAAATAAATATCACAGCATTTGCCAGATTCAAGTGATCAAACAAAGAATTTCACAAAGGGTCTTTAACGAATATTTGACTTGGCAGTGGCTTATATTAAGTGTTATACTGTAATCTGGTTGGGTGGGAATCAGAAGCTATAGAGCTTGTGTTGAAGGTGTGGAGTAAATTTAACAGAAGTCACACTGACACTTTTGACTGTCACTAAGAATGGAATCCCAGCAAAATAAGAAAAGAAGTAACAGATAGATGCAAACATGAGAGAGAGCGTGTGTACATGTAACACTTTGAGGGGAAAAACCACAGTGTATCATTAAAGGGAAAGTGAAAGGTAAGCAACATTAAAGACAGAGGTAGGTTTACATAGTAGTTGATGTGATCTAGACATGATGACTCAGTAACTTAAACACACAACATTGACCTATTTGGTGATTTGTAGCTAGGTCACAAATCTGAATCCAGGCAAGGTCGACTCAGCTTTCTAGTTTTCGCAAGTCGTTGAACTGCTAGACATTAAACTGGGTAACAGTAACAGCTGCTATTTTCATCACTTAGAAATGAGTTGTAAATCTGTATAAAAGACAAAGCCTTTCCCAGAGTCACTGCCATTTCAGAGAATAGGATTGACTTAGCTGGATGTCTGGACCTCCACAATGACATTTCGGTATTTATGAGCCATGAAACAAAATATCTCAAAGTAGTCCATTGAGGAGCATGACAGGCTGTAGAGTAGCCAAAGGTCAGTATCCAGTCTTTTCACAGGTTGGACTTCCTAAAAAGGTGGTTTTTGACAGGAGGACAAACCACAGATCAACCTATATGAAGTCTATGTAAGATGAGATCGATTTAGCTTACACTTTTCCAATCTTATATGATAAATGGACTAGTCAAGAGTGTTAATAAAACTCTCAAGAGTGCAGTGGGCTATGTGGAGCAATCACTGGGGAGAAGGTGAGACATCGTCCTACCATTCTTTCATATTCGAGCATCATGAGGTGCTACAAAAGGCCCAATGAACTATACTATGAGAATCCTGTCCCCAACCTGCTCACTTTGGTTGAAGGAGAGTTGGGAAGATAGTCAGAGGTCTACCATGAATGAAAGAGTAGACTATGTGCTAGGATTCTGCACAAGATAGTGTAGTAAATTAACATAGCGACACTGAAGGAAGAGAATGGTAATTGGAAACCAGGAAGGTCAAGATGTCTAAATAACAAAGCCTGTTCGTCTTAGAGCTAAATATGACAAATGATGAGGACAACTTAAGGGTTTGAAGGAGGCCAATGAGGTCAATCCCATAAGTAACCAGGTACTGGCTGCAAACATTACCAGAGATAGCTCGTATGTCAGAAGCCATAAATTCACTTTTATGGGATGGCCGCAATCCTAGCACCAAAGTAAAAGGATTAGGAGGACAGTGTGCCATTCCACAATTTGCAACAAAGAGGCCTAAAGAACAGCACAAAGTAGAGTCCATCTCTCTCCAGATCTGATATCTACACAGCAAGGAGACTACATGGCTGTTCTGAACCATTGTCAGGCCTGTTCCCAATCACTCCAGGTCAGACGTGGATGTGTTTGCACAACAGCAATAATGGAGACAATCTACATGTAAACAGTTGCATCTGCAAGATGCCAGCTAAGATACAGGGCAGAATCAAAGAAGAAGTGGTCAAGTTGAAATGCCACAACATCATCAAGAAGTCTCTAAGTCTGTAGGTAGCCCCAGTGGCATTGATGCCTAAGCATGGTGCAACAAAGTTGCAGTACTGTGTGGACCTCTACGGATTAAATGAGGTCCCCAAGACAGATGCCCACCAAATACAACTGGAATAGGAGCTTATGGATAAGCTGGGTACTGCAAGATGTTTTAGTACATTTGACCTGACCAGTGCCTACTGGCAAATTCCTCTTAATCCTCAAGCAAAGGAGAATACAGCTTTTGGAATCCTAGAGAGATAATGCTGTTAGGGCTTAAATATGCCTCATCACCTTTCAGTGTTTGATTTGGATCTTGCATGGAAGAGGATGTTTTTGTTACCTATTTAGAGGACACAATGTCAGCTGAAGTGGAGGAAGGGTTTTGCATGCACAGTAGAGGGTGAAGCACGCAATCAATGCAAGTATGTGTAAGACAGGCAGAATTTGTGGAATAATTTTAACAGGTAGGCAGATGAAAGATCCAGCTTCCAGAGGCTACAGTCCAAGCAGAATTGGAGAGTGGGGATCCCTGACCCCGACCCAGGAGTGGCCCTGACCTGGAAATTTCCAAGACTGATTGTTAGTAGAATTTTGTGGAGTTATGGCATTACAGCTGCTCCACAGGTGTCCAAGAAGCAGCACAGAGAGACCAAATAGACTGTGAATGTCAAAGTCTTCTTGAGCCTGTAAAAGGCCTTCCAAGTATAGCCCGTGTAATTTAGACACCTGACTAGACCCGGACACTGGTAGCACAATTAAATGCATCCGACAAGAAAGTCAGTGCACTGATAAGGTCTTGTTCCAATCTGTCTGGAAAACAATCACTGTCAACAAGCACTATAACCCTTTGCAATGGCTGATGGTCATGAAAAGTCATAACCCACAGTTGCTTTTGTAGTCTATTTCCTTGCAAGGCTTAGAATTTACCGAAGGGCACAAAGCTGCATTCTCCCTTTGAAAGTTTACTGCATTAGAGGAAGGAGATTCCCAAGGTCAGGCATGTCCTCGGAAGTCTGATTTTGGGCAATTAGGCTGTAATGTTGATGCAGCATCCCTGTGACAACTTGGTCCTCGTTTTATTATCCTGGGAAACAAAGAATGCTTTCTTGTGCAGGGTTCCCAAGTCCCAAGTCTCCTCGCAAGTGCTTTATATGGCTTTGATATATTGCTCACCAACTTACTGTTAGACTATTGGTTAATAAGGGCCCACCTGATGTGGTATTTTGTTTTTTACTTGGTTGGTTACTACCCCCATGGCTCACGCAGTGATAGGGAGAGGCGGTTGCATCTGATTATTATAGTAGTAGATCACAGGCCTTTCCAACAGCATCTCAGTGGGTAGACGGCCCCCTGGCCCTACATTGAAATTCTGAGAAGTAGGTCAAAACGGTCCATGAAAGTGCTTGGTTATGAGAAGTGGTGACTCTAGGTTGGGGTGCCCTCCTTGATGTGTGTAGCCCAAAAGGATGGACAGTGCTAAGCATGGTTTAGTAGCAGCGAGTGCTGCTGTCTCCCCTTCTCCCTTCGTGTCACACATCTGCATTATTCGTATTTATTTATTCAGAGAAAACTCAGTAGTTAACAGAAAACAACAGTGAGCTGTAGGAAAGTGGCTCTGTATATACTGTTCCCAAATAGGTACAGTGTGTACAGAGTCCACAGCCCCCAGAGGTTTGGCAGAGGCTAAAGTTAGATATAACCTTACTCTCTAAAGTGGTAGCTTGGTCTAGCAGTAAGGCAGTATCAGAGGACAGTGTAAAGCATTTACACACTCAGTCAGCAAATGGTCTCACACACTCAAGAACTGAACTCTAGGCCAATGGTTTGTATATACAAAAATATATGGTGGTTTTATTTTAGAACCAACAATAGGTATCAAAATATACTTTCTCAGAATGAGATGCTTTAGTTAAATACTTTGCAATAGGCAATTGACTTTTGAATGCAATAGTTACAGTTTGCTGCAATAGGCAACACAATTTCAAACACAATAATACATTGAGCTCAATGGGAATTTTAAGTTATATGCAATCGATTACTTTCAGGATTACTTTTCTAACTCCAGGACTGGATCCTAGATTCAGTCCTGGGACAGTTCTTGGAAACAAGTGAATAAATAAGTTTTAGTTACTGTTGTGATTTTTAAGCAATATTATTCTATTTTAAAAGTTGACACTTTGAAACTTTTTCTAATCAAATTACCAATATTATCCTATGGGAGGAAATTCACAGGTAAGTGGGGTTATGGTTACTTTTTCTAGGTCAGTGTTGGATCCTGGATCCAGCACTAGTGTACCACCTGTAAGCAGCTGAGAAACTGCTTTTAAGTTATACAGGTGATTCTTAACGACTATTTAGAAGTTTGCTAAATCGACACAGAAGAAATTTCATAGAAAAACAGTCAATGGTTTCCTATGGAAGAAAATTGAGTTAGTGTTAAGTATGGTTGTAAGTACTTTTCAGGGTCAGTGCTGGGCACCAAGATCCAGCACTGGGATCTCTCCTAATAGCAGGTGAGTATTTCCGTTTTCGTTACTCGGTTGATTTTAGGTGAATATTTTAAAGTTTAGAACCTCCACACTTAGAAGAAATTTCGAGTGAAACCAGCCAATGTTACCCTATGGAAGAAAAGTGAGTTATCGGCTTTTGGGTAAGTACTCGACTGGCAGAGTTAAGGTGCTGGGCATAGACTCAGGTGTCTCCCAGGGTCAGGTAAGTTCAGTTGTTACACCCTCAGCCGCACAGGGGTAGTGCAGAGTGAGTTAGGCCCAATGTTATTCTATGGAAGGCAGGGGGCCCTTGGTTGGTGGCTGCTGACTAGCAGGCCACGCAGCTGTGGGAGCTGGGCTCCTGGGCACTTGCTCAGGGCAAATGGGGAAGTAGGTAGGAGTAGAAGTTGCACTGCCAGGGCCACTCGGGCGGCTGGGTGCAGGGTGCTTTTGAGCCGTCGGGCGCTCAATGGATTGCAATGGAAAAGCTCAAGGACGAACAAAGGCTGCAAGCACAGGGACGGAGATTCTTCAGGTGCGACCACCACTTCGAGAGGTAAGTTGGGTAGTTGGAGGATAGGTAGGTACCCAGGAGTTGGGCACAGGGGGCCGCAGGGCGCCGTGGTGCCTTTTGATGTCGGGAAATCTTACCCTCTGTTTATTGCGGTTGGGGGGGGTCCCTGGTTCTGAGGCTGCAGGCGTCGTCAGGAGCGTCGAGGTGGGTCCTTGGGTGCCGGATTCGGAGTCACAGTCGCCGGGGGGACGTCCTCGGGGTCTTTGTCTACTCCAGCACCGGCAAGGCTTGGCAGGTGCAGAGTGTGCAGGGTTCGCGGTTCCTGGCTGATGCCAGGGGTTGGTTACTTGCTTTGAGCAGTGCCACTGCTCGTGGGAGTCCCAGATGCTCAGAGTCACAAGGTAGCCAGGTCCTCCGGGGTATGTGAGGTTGCTGGCCACAGGAGGTGCCTGGATTTAGCAGGAGCAGGTTTGAGGGTCAACAGGCCGGTAGGGCTGGGCCCAAAGCAGTTGGTGTCTTCCTCTTGTTAGCAGCTGCACGGCAGGTCTTCTTTCTTCTTGATCTTCTTTGCTGTTTCGGAATCTGGAATCTCAGGAAGGAAGGTTCAGGGTGCCCCTAAATACTAAATTTAGGGGCGTTACAGGTAGGTAAAGGGCAGGGACCACTGGGTCCCTGCCCTGGGGTGAGTACACCCCCTATTCTGCCACTCTCCTGTGGGAGGGGAGGCAGTGGCCTAGTCCTGATTGGGTAGAGCTTCCCATCTTCAAGATGGCGAGAGCCCGGGGATGTGCTTCACCTCGCCACCCCCACCTGAGGGGTGGGGTTGGCAGAGGCTGGCACACCCCCTGTCCTTCCTTGGGGTTTCCGGCCAGTCTTCCAGCCAAAGTGGGGGTTTAGAACAGTTAGGGGCCAGTTGCTGGGTACAGCAAGTGGCCTGCGGAAGCTCACAAAGGCGGCATGCCTTTGAAGCTTCCCCTGCCCATCCTGGGGGAGGATACCTAGCACCTCGCCCAGGATATGCATTGTTACAGGCCCAGGAGAGCGGATGGCTCTCTACCCAGGGGTCCAGCAACATGTCTGCTGTGTGGCAGCCTAGGCAGCCCCTCAGACCAGACGTGGATTGTAGGTTAGGTTCAGGGGGCATCTCTAAGATGCCGTCTGTCATGCATTGTACATTAAATCCTGCACTGGCATCAGTGCCGGTTTAATGTGCTGAGAAGTTGGATACCAAACTTCTCAGTCTTCAATGGAGCCATCATGGTGCTGTGGAGTTCGTGTTGACTATCTCCCAGCACCATATACTCTTAAATGGCAGCACTGCACTTACAGTACCCAGGAATGGACCTGAGTACTGTAGGGGCACAGGGCTCATGCTCCTGTACCCACACCACTGGCATAGGGCACCCAGCTAGAGGGGTGGCTGATGTATGCCAGGGCAGTGTATGTTGTAGGCAAGGCACACAGGGATGGGTGCCATGTTGACTCTCTGTTTTATTCTATACCCAGACACTCAGCCTGCAACGGCAGTGTGTTTGTGTCAGGGTACAGGGCTTCTAAGGGTGGCACAATAAGTGCTGCAGCCCTTAGGGGCCTTCCCTGGTCACAAGGCCCTGGGTACCTAGGGTTCCATTTACCAGGGGCTGACATGTGGCCAGGGTTTGCCAATTGGGTTTTAGGTTTCAGCATAGTTTTTAGGGAAGGAACATAGGCCCTGGGCACTTGATTGGAAGGAGCCCAGGGCACACTCAGTCAAAGTACATTCAGCAATTCAGCAAAAAGTGGGGGCATACCCTGCAAGAAAGATGGCACTTTCTCACATGAGCACAAAAGCAATGTTTAGACCTTAAAGTGCATAGTTACAGTAAATACCAGTGAATTGGAAAATAATGTATCATTAAAGAGAAAATGTCTTTACATTAGATCACGGTAAGGTTTCAAAAGTCCACAGATGTTATCGGTCATCAGAAGGTGGATAGAATATGGCAGGATCAGAAGTAATAGTTATACAGAGCATCGAAGCTGGCAGTAATATTGCAAGGAGAGGTCGTTCAGTTCTTTTTTTAAATCTAGGAGCAAAGTAGAACTGGGTGTGTTCCATACAAATCTTGATTGAACATTGTTTTTTCTAGAAAATCTGAGTTTCCAGGAGGAGGCTGTCTGAGCTTCGAAGCATGCAGGTTTCTTAAGATATGGGCAGGTTGTGTACCAGGTACTGGAGCGGTCAAGTATGTGGGTATTTGTGCCTTTTTCTGGATGCCTGTCACCACTGAGTACCATTTTCCTGTAGAATTCACTGTAAAGCCAAGTACATGGTTCTGGTTTTGAAATCACATCCAATGAATGGAGAAAAAATTATCATTTTGTGCTCAAGGGACACTGATCAATCCAATTCAAGCAGGTTAGCCTGTGGCCTACAACAGCACCACCTGAATAATGAGAGGTCAAGTGCATAGCCAGAACATCTTACAGAAAGAGATGGCCTACCCTCCAATCCCCCCACATCCTATTTCTTGTTTTGTCCAAGAAGCAAGAGTTCAGTAAGAGCACATCATCAGCTAGAGAGGACAGCTCCCCTGTGGTTAGTTACCACATGGTGGTCCTCTTGAAAGGGAAATGCATACTTGGCTTCCCCTGAAACGTTAGGGCCATCTTTGAATTCAGTTGGTTACACGCCAACTGACACTGTACATAATAGAACCCAACCCTTTGGCTTATCCAGTGTTCATGTTCAACTTCAAGGAGTTGCAAACACCTTTATGGAGGAAGGTTAAGATCAAAGGCAGAATATTTGGCGGTCTCCTTTTGAATGTTAAGGACAATACCCACAGAACTGAGGAAAAGACTGCTGCTTCTTCACCTCCTCCCCTGCCCAGTCTGCTCTGTGATTTCCAATGCCATCATCGGCAAAAGCTCTCATGAGAACCTGTGTGCTTACACACCTATGTCACATGAGACATGAGTGTTGCGCTTCAACACTGCTGCATCATGGTTGTAAAATGGCCAATAGAACATGAAGGTCTGTGTGCCTCTACCCACCAATGCTTGCCTTCAGGTAACCTAAGCTGTGGATGCCACTTCTCCCTTCACTGCCCAAGGTCAAGAGAATGTGCAGCCCCTGCCTTACCACAGCAATGCTGAGCATCACATTTGCTGCACACAGCTGGTACAAAGCTTTGTGCACTTCGAACACCAATAACTGGATCAAGTACATGAACTGTTCAGGGTGAGAAGAATTAAAGAAGGCTCTGTGTTTGGCTACAGTCATGTGATTAAACTAATATTACAACTTAAAGGTGCAGAACAACAAGATACATGCTAAAGAACGGATAATACCTAAATATAAAGTCTTTTCCTGGTTGGACATAATATTTACTGTCCCTGAAATAAGTGTTCTACTCCATGCCATTCTGCAAGAGAAAGTCCCTGGTTCCTGTGTTCCAAGGGACAGCTAGAAAGAAGGCCTGCTCAAAATGATTTCCCTCCTGTAACTGGGATATAGGAAGAAGAAATGACTGATCAGCTAGACAGACTCAAAAACCCTGAATAAAAACAGGGACTCTTCTTAGCCATAACTGTTTTTAACCTGTTTTCAGATGAGTTCCAAGAAAATGTTCATGCAGCTAATTGGTATCCACCCAGGGGTTGCAGCCTGGCCATTATACTGTTTCAATATGCAGACAATTCCACCACAGTAAATACAACCTAGAAAGCATAACAACATGGGTTGAACATGCTGGATAATTATGTTAGAATAACTATTTATTAAGTGCCAATGTAAAACTTTCCACCTAAACCCCAAAGGGGTAGATAGTCCAAATCAAACCACAATCGTAAACAGGTGAGCAGTCTTTTAAACTAAGCATGTTTCCAAAAACAAACATCTGTGATAACTGCTGCAGCTCTGAAGAGCCCCAAAGGGAAAGAGGGACAGTGGAAAAACAAAAGAATGTCTATATTATCAGTCAAGAGAAACCAATACCTCCAAATGTTATAACCACTCTGGAGGTACTGGCAGAACAAGGCCAATTAGTGTTATATTTAGATCAATTAGCGTATATATTTAGATAAGTTTCAAACATGTGGAAATTATGTAAAAAGAGTAAGTATAAAGAAAAGACCTGAGTTCGCCAAGAGAGAAATGGGTCACACAGGAGCTCTAAATGACTGTGGAGACATAGGAATGCGAAGTACTTGAAGCAGATATTCGAAGGCAGAAGGCCTGAGAAAGAGCAAAGGGAGACACCGACTGAAAGAACATAAATCAGAACGAAGAAACAGTAAGCAAACTGTCAATGGTAATTGTTAGAAAACAATTATAAGTATTCCTCATTTGGAACAGGAATGGGGTGTGAGCTAAAAGCAGTTCTGTACAATGTGAGCACAGCATGAACGTTCACTCTCCATGGGAATTTGGAGAGATTCACTCACTCCAGATTAACTTTACTGCAGAATTCGCCAAGTATATTGTAAATCTTGTGGCAATGTGTCCCAAGTCAAGTGCAGTGAAACTTTCTATAAACATTTGGGTGTTGTCCGACGACTGTATATTTTTAAACAAAGGGCTTCACATCTTTAACACTAACAAAAGTATAAACAGTTCAACTGTAACATAAACTGGAAAAATGTAACCAGCAGATGAATACTACCTGGTCCGTGTTCACCACAGTGAGTCACAGATATGCTTATGTGACATACCTCGCTATACAAGTATTAGTGGACAGATGGGTGTCGATTGGCTGTTAGTAATTGTTACTTTAAACTTGCTCAGGCACAGGAAGATGTTGTAGTCAAACTTCATCACAGTGGAAAATGATACCCACATTCATGAGGTCTCCTTGCATGAAGTGTAACCAATGGGTGTTTCTATATTACATCCAATCAATTTAATCATTGTAAAAACATTTTTGAATGCCATCTGAAAAAGAGGGCTATGTCACATTCCGTTATGGTTTTGAACACTGGGGACTTCCTAAAGGTCTTTAAAACCCAGTTAATTTTGTTTCTCTACCAGTTGCTCAACTAAATCGTACCTGAAGCCTTTGGCGAGGAAAGCAAAACCCAGTCTCCTTCGACTGGTGTCGTTACATCAGCCACTGCAAGCTCACCATCCATTTTCTCAGGCGCATGTCCATTGAGACTGCTGATCTGCTCCAGTAGTGGAAACAGCACATTCAACCCGCCTATACAATTTATCATATCCTGTAAAAAAAAAAAAACATTTTGACAGCTTTTGAAAAGCATGAACAGCGCTGAGTACAGCTTCAAGACAAATATGGAAAATTAAAGGCAATCAAGGGATAAAATAGAATGTCGTCATAGGTTAAATAATATATACCAGAGATAAGATGCAATATTCAATGTTCCAGATTACTAAATGGCATAAGAAGAGATTTTGAATACATTAATTTCAAACAGCGGTAGAACAACAAAGATCTGCTATGTCAACCCCTGAATAATTGTTCTAATAAAAGGAAATTGCTGTCCCCAAAATCATCTGATAGAGTTGCATTTCTTTTTGTAATTTTGGAAATTAGTAAAGTATTGCGAATTAGCTGTATAATCAGTTGAAGTTTCATAAAGTGTATTTTTAGAAAAGTAAAGTAGAGGGAATGCTGCCTCATTCAGCCAAAAGTTTGGTTTCCAGAAAAAAGTTATTTCGCACAGATGATACTTTTATTAACGTGATACATTGTTTTCTTTGCCAGCTTTCAAAACATTGTACGTCTCTTCTTTAAGCTGTGTAAAGAAATTACCTATGTGGCTCTGGGAGCTGGTATACCCATATTATGTATTTACCTGCCTAATAAAAGCATTCTCTTTGGATAATCAGTTGTTAAAAATACTGACCTAGGAAGATGATCCCACAGATTAGAAAAGTTGCCTTATCATATTTCCTAGAACCATGAATAAAGTCAGTGTAGTAATACCAAGGTCTCTGAAAAAGCTGAAGGAACTGGGAACGACATTCAGTGATTTTCAGATTAATGGACATGATTTACATCCATCATCCTCTACAAAACATTGGTTGAAAGCTGCTCTTCAGACTTCGTAGGTGGCACCCATTCATCTAAATCAGCTATGTTCTAGCAAATACTAGCTTCCTTCTGTATTGTGTGCACACCCTTCTTTTAACAGCAGTTTTTACCAGAAAAAAAGTAAAAGTACAATTGTAGCACAGAGTATCATATCAAACATTCCAATCAAGTAATAAAAAGAGCGTGGTGGGGGTTTCTGGAACGGGGAGGGATACAGGGAATGGGAGACGAAAGGGAAACAGAGTGGGCACATGGAACAAGAAAGGGGTGTAGCAGTAGTTCACATTGTCACAACCAGCACATACAAAGCATAAATAGCATAACATTTCAGATATGCACTATATAGTGATGAAGTCCGTAGCCAGGATGTAGTTTCAAGTAGATTTATTGAGACCAGTTACATGTAGATAAGCAGTAGAGATACAGCCCCACCAGGAGCAGTCTGCCTGCTGCTCAGCCCATACTCCAACTGACACACCCAAGCATCCAGGCACACAAGCATTCCATTCAAGACTCTCACATCAACATTCCATGCATCACATTTACACTGGCTGAGCAGCTAGGCAGAAAGTAACCAGATAAATACAATACAGGTTACAACACACTAGTACATTATTGAGTAGAAATATATAGAGTGTCAGCAGATGATATTTAATTATGGTGCAAATAGAGCTAACTGAAAGAACGGTCTATATTAATAGCATAGTTCAAGTATTCAAGGGTAGACAACACATTAAAGCAATGCCTCTTGGATAAGATTAGTTTCCATAAGATAGCCAGGTATTATATACTCATTTGTCCTACACATAACATCATTCAGTTTACAGCCTGGGGATCATCTGGTTCTCATATTGATTTGACACAAAGATATAGAGGCAACTAGGGCAGAGATAAAGGGAAATATACAGGAGTAAAAAAGGGAGAAACATAATACAGATCCCTCCTCAAGAAACCTTCAACAGGCCCCAGAGAGTTCCAGAACTACGGTCCCATCTCCCTCCTTCTCCCCATAAGTCCTGGAGAAGGCCATCAACCTCAAACTCACTGACCCTCTGGAAAGAAACAAACTGCTGGATCTATCCCTATCGTATTTCAGAGCCAACCACAGCACTGAGACAGCCCTGACTGCAGCAACAGATGACATTTGAGCCCTACTTGACAGAAGAGAATCAGCTTCCCTCATCCTCCTAGATCTCTCTGTAGCTTTCAAAACCGTCTCCCACGACACACTCACTGATTGACTATGCCAGATTGGAATCAAAGACTATGCGTTAAAGTAGATGGCATCCTTCCTCACGGGACGCACCCAGAGAATACGCATCCTTCCCTTCAGTTCGCAACCCAAGCACACCCTCTGTAGGGTACCTCAAGGCTCATCCCTCAGCACTACCCTCTTCAACATCGACAAGACACCACTTGCAGACCTCGTCAGATCGCATGACATCAACATCATCTCCTATGCCAACGGCACTCAGCTCGTCCTTTCACTCTCAGCGAACCCCACCTTGAGGAAGACCAACTTCCACAACTACATAAAGAATGTTGCTACATGGATGAAAGACAACTGCCTGAAACTCAACACAGACAAAATGGGAGCTATGATCTTCGGCAGACACACCGTCCTTTGGAACGACTCATGGTAGCCAGCGGAGCTCGGACCTACCCCCACGTCGAAAGACCACGGCTGCAACCTTGGCATTATACTGGACAGCGAACTCTCCATGAAACATCAGGTCACCGCCGTCCCTTCAGCCTGCTTCCACATGTTCCGCACGCTCAGCAAAATCTTCAGATGGCTACCCAGCAACACAAGAAAAACTATGACACAGGCCCTCATCACCAGCCAGCTCGACTATGGCAGCACACTCTATGCCAGGCACCTCAAGCAAAAACTCCAGACTATCCAGAACGCAGCAGTCAGACCATTCCTCAACCTGGACACACATCACCCAGCACCTGAAAGACCTCCACTGGCTCCCGGTCCAGAAGAGATGCCAGTTCAAGCTCCTGCCCGCACCTACAAAGCCCTCCACAACTAATTGTTCACCGTATAGGCGGTGTGCTCATTATATTCTATCTTGGTAAGCTTTCATCTTTTGTGTGCAAAGTGACATGTCTCCAGTGTCTGAGAATACACATTTTGGCAGCAGCCAGCAAAGTTGTCAGCCCTCTGTGGAAGTTTACATTTAAACCTGTATCATCATGAATTAAAGCTAGGTGAATGGATAGCGAAAGGTGCAAAAAGTGTATTTGAGACAATTCTGACCACGCATCTCGCCGATATTGTTGAAGCTTACACAGAGCCATAAAATATGTGATATGTGATTCGGTGTATCCCCAGCATGTCAGTGGGCAATAGACCGACCCTATTCAAGCATCATGGTGATCAATACCACAAGTGTAAAACTTTGAAATACAACGATTTCATCTTAGTTTCAAGAATAACCTTGTCATGAGTTTCTAATACAGAGAAAAAGAGGGATGAAATGGTGGGGACTGCGATATATTAAAATAGCTAACTTTTAGGATGTGAATGTCATCCCCAAGGAGTGGGTGATACCCCTATAGCGCATAAATAGAAGAACAGGCATAGATATGTAGGGTAGACAGTTTGACAATGATATCACGTTTTCAATTAGATGAATCTCATTCAATACTAACAAGATACAAAATAATTATTGCCAGTATTAGTTTTTATTTACGCAAATAGGCCAGCCAACACACTACTTTTGCTGGGCCATAATAGAGCCACCTGAGGTCTCTATACCAGCAATGTCTGAATTGCCTTTGACAGATGCTCTATGGCCTACAGAAACAGTAGTGGAGACGGAAAGCAACTCTGTTGAATTCCATGGTGAATCTGAACCAAGTACAATGAATGTCCCCCACGGTTAACATGCACAGTCACATCACAATATAGCTATCGTACATAGTCTTGACTCTGGCTTGAAATCTCAAAGGTGCAGAAAAATTATCCTTCACTCAACTCAGTCAAAATCCTTCTCCACATCCAACAAGTGGATCAATGCTTTGTCCTGCTGACCCTTACTGAGTCACTATACATGCACCAGAGTATACATATAGTACCTGGATGTACACCGTATAACAACTCCCACCTGTGATTCATGTATTAAAGAAGGAAGTAATTTTTTTCAATCATGTGGTCTGTATTTTTGCAAGGACTTTCAAATCTATATTTATAAGTGAAATGCAACAGTTGAGAGGGTATTTCTCAGCCTTCGAGAGCCACAATATCATTACTGTACTGTATATAGGCAATGAGCCAGACATTTCAGCTTCCTTGTATATTTTGTAAACAAGTAGAACCAACAACAGATCTTTTAATAGTCTCCCAGGAACCCATCTTGCCTGTGAGAATGACAACAGGGCAAGGAAGAGATCACATCCGCACTTTCCTTCTCAATATTTTCTATCTTGGGTGGGCGTGGCTTGGCGAGCCAAGATGGTGGACGCACCCTGAGAGTGCTCCCGGACCCCTCCACCATCCGCCCATCTAGTTGGCCATCCGGCCCGATACCTGCCGCCGTGCCAACGCCCCACCGCTAGCTGAGTCCCTGGCTGGCAAATCATCCTGTGGTCCACCGCCACGCCGCGTCTAAACGGCCGGCCGGACCTTGCTCCCAACATGGCGGCCTCTGCGTCCTGAGCTGCCTTGCCTGCGGGCTACGAACTTCGCCACCTGGTCTCCTGGCCGGGTGCTTGGAGGAGCGGAGGGGCCCCCGAGGGGTCGGAGTGTCCAGAGCTGTGATGCCGGATCTGAGGCGCCGCCCGTGTCCTTTTCTCCGCATCGCCTGCTGTGCTCCGGCACGGGCGGCCACGGAGGCTGTATTTTGTCCACCGGTGCCGGGAAAGACGAACCTGGCGCGGAGCTGCCTTCTGACTGCATTCCCGGCAATACCAGTCACCGTTCCCTGTGCCCCGGCAGAGTGACCGCGAAATCGGCCGCCAATTCGGGCGGCGGGGGCTGGGGACTGACGGCAACCAGCTCCTGACTGCCGGGGAGTGGCCTGTCTGCTTAAGGCCTCGGAGACCGACGGCTCCAAGGCGATTGTAGCTTTCCTGCCCTTTGACACCGTCTGTGGGGTGTTCGTGGATGCAGCCGCCATATCGGGCGGCGGGAGCTGTGCGGGCCCGCGATGTGGGCAGCACCCTGTCTCCCTAAGTGTCCCGGCAGTCCAACTCCCTTACTGTTGACGATGCGGCTGTTGCCGCGTGGCGGCTGCTCTACCTGTGATGCTGGCGGTCCCGGGAGGGGAGGCTGACCTGCACCGCCTCCCGGGCGCATTGCTGAGATTCTTGTGGGCCCGGAGCTCTGCCGCGGTGTGCGGCGCCGGGGAGGCGCCTGAAGCTTTCCTACCCTTTAACACGTCTGTGGGGTGTTCGTGGAGGCGGCCACCATATCGGGCGGCAGGAGCTGTGCGGACTCGAGGTGTGGGCAGCCCCTGCTGGAGTGTTTGCGATCTCCAGTGCCTGGCTCGCCGGAAGGAGGTGGTGGGCTCTGCTCTTGGTGACGAGCGGGGGTGATGTCTGGAGTCCTCGGGCCTACCCGCGCCTGCTTCTATTTGGGACCTGCCTGGGGGAGCGGCTGCCGTATTGGGCGGCGGGAGCAACAGCGATCAGCGTTGGAGCTTGGTGAGGCTCTGTTGGTGCCTGGTGAACTGGGGTGAGTCCCGGGCTGCAGCGGCTGGGTCCTGGCGGCGGTGGGGTCCGGGACGGTGGAATTGGAGCCCCCCGCGCGCTCAGGCAGCCACTATTGGAGGGGGGGCGGCCCTGTGTGGTTCCCCTGCGTTGCCTGGCTTGATCTCTCCCGCTCAGATGGTTCACGGCTGGTCTTCGAGTGGACAAGACCCCGATCTCAAGCCCGTGGGCCCGGGTGGTCCTGCGACCCCAATTCGGCCGTGGAATCAAGCGGCGGGGTGCTTGGGGTGGATCCTTTGACGTCCGAGGCCTCCTTAGCCTATTGCTGCATCCTGACTGCTTTCTCACCCTTCAGCCATCCCGAGAGACACCTTTTGCTTACGGCCCTCCTGTTGGGACCTTCAGCTGCTTGCCCCGGGCGGGGCCTGTCCGGCTGTCTGGGCAGGCTCGGTGGTCCATAATTACAACACTGAGCAGTGAGGGCCTTCCCCGAAGCGACCTCGCGGTGGAGATTTGGACTGCACGGTGCTTTGGCACTGACTGTTTTACCTGCTCGTCTTTGGGCCGCCCACGGAGGTGCGGGGTTTGCCCACTGTAGGACTTATTTGCAAGGGGCCAGGGTGCTTGGGCTCTCAGGGGTGATATCATGGGCAGGATGGATAGGTCCTCTAAGGCCCCCGCCACCCAAACCAAAATGGACCGCTTCACCACCTTGGAGGCGGGTGCTTCTGGGGGGGCGGCGGAGCAGGAGCCGCCACCCTCAACTGAGTTGTCAACCATCCTGCAAGCTATCCATGCTTCGCAAACTTCGGTGGAGGGGAAGATCTCTGAGGTGAGTGTGGACATGACACTTATCCGGCAGGACCTCCGTAACGCCAACGCCCGGATCAAGGAAACAATCTCGTATCTCCACCGTTAAAGATGATGTCCAGCAACTCAAGGGGCAGGTTACTCGTCTTCAATCCCAAGCTCAGGAGCTGCACCGCCGGGCAGAAGATGCGGAGAACAGGTCCCGGCGTAACAACCTTCCCCTGGTGGGGTTCCCGGAGGGGGCAGAGCAGGGCCGTACGGTGGACTTCCTCGAGAAATGACTCAGATCGTGGGTTCCCAAAGTTTCGCTCTCTCCCTGGTTTGTGATTGAGCGGGCCCATCGCTCCCTGGCCCGAGGCCTCCCCCGGGTGGGGCCCCCCGTCCTATCATAATGCGGGTCCTGAACTTCAAAGACCGGGACGCCATCCTGTCGGAAGCCCGCAAACGGGAAAAACTCCTGTACGAAAACCGCATCATCATGATCTTCCCGGATTATTCCCGCGAGGTTCAGGGTCAGCGTCGCTCTTTTGATGATGTGAAACACAAGCTGAGGGCACTCAATATCCAATATTGTCTTCTCTTCCTGACGCGCCTGTGCGTGGTGTTCGACAATAAGACCTTGTTCTTCGAAAATCCGGCAGAAGCCTGGACCTGGGCGATGGAGGAACGCCCGCGGCACACTGATGATTGAGCCCCGCAACAGGAGGGGGCCGGGGGTGATTCGGCCCGCCCCCTGCCTCCCACTCCTCAGCCGCAGCGAAGCCGCTCCCGCAGGCGCCGTGGACGGAGATGGACGCGTTCAAACTCCTCACCCTCCCCTTCCACCGACGTTGCTCTCCGACGCTCCACCATCTGGGATGCGCTCTGGGTCATCTGACCACTTGGCTCCTGGGGCCACTTCGCCCTGTCCATCCTTGCAGGTCCCACCGGACACAGACCTCTCCTGCAGCCCAATGCTTCTGAAAGACCCTGTTTGAACTCGTCTCTGCCTTCCGGGCCTGGCTCCGCAGCCGGAGGACATACTTAGTTTAATCTGATTTTCTTTTCCTTCTGATCGTTCGCTCAAGCACATCCTGAAATGAGGAGGGGTCCTCCAAGCTTTCTGCTTACCAAGCGTTTTAGTTTGGGTGTTCACTCTTAGGTTTGTTGTTGGGCGACAGATGCTTCTGTTCCTGAAGTGTAGGGAAGGGGGGGGGGGGGGGGGGGATGTGGGGTGGGGGTAGGGGGGCTGGATCGTTGTCCCGAGTTTCTCTTAGTTCTGTGTTGCAGTACGTTTCTTAGTTTGTATTCATTAGCACTCATGCAGCACCTTGCCTTCCACCTGACGCAACAGATAGACCGGATCTCCCCCTTCTGGCCTGTAGCTCCATTGGCAATTCACGTACCATGTTCGATACGCCATTAGTAAATGCCCCCCTGCGTATCATGTCTTGGAACGTTAATGGGCTCCTGGACCGCCTTAAACGCATGGCTGTCCTTAAGTACGCGCAGCGCATAGGGGTGGACATCATCTTCCTGCAGGAAACCCACTTGTTGGCTAATCGCTGTCCCTTTCTGGCGCATTACGGATATGACCGAGTGTGGCACTCGGGGTTTACTAGGGGTTCCCGGGGGGTGGCAATCCTAGTAAGACGCTCCCTTCCTCTGGTGACCGTTCACACGACCCTTGACGCTCAGGGCACTCTTGTGGCAGTTAGTGGCACAATAAATGGCAACCCGCTTAACCTGGTGTCCCTTTATTCCCCCCCCCCTCGATGCTGACAACGACTCTGGCTAAATCTGTTGAGCTCTTGGTATCATTGCCCCCCAGCCCTACATTCCTCGGGGGCGACTTCAATGCGGTCTCGTCACCGGACCTCGACACGACAGGCCACCCATCCCCAAGTAGAATCGCGCAGGCCAAGCAGCTGCGGTCATGGTCCGCCTCTCTAGGTCTGTGCGACGCCTGGCGACTGTGGCATCCACACGTTAGACAATTTACACACACCTCGGCGGCCCACCATACACAGGCACGCATTGACGCTATCTTCGTTCCGTCGACGGATTGTCTTCTGATTCAGGATGTCTCGCTTCTTCCGCGAGGTATCTCCGACCACGCGCCGGTGCCGATTCGTGCGGGGCCCCCTCCCGCCTCTGCCCGACAAACATGGAGGTTGAATGCCTGGTTTCTTCATGACAAAGACTTTAGGAAGGCGGTGGGGGTGGAGCTCAAGCAGTACTTTCTCTCCAACGAGGGCTCAGTGTCCTCTCCGGGTACCCTGTGGGAGGCGGTTAAGGCCACGTTTAGGGGGGTCGCTAAGGGCCGCCTCAAGCTCCAGCGCCAAGACCAGCCGGAGCAGATTACCTCATGGGAGGCACAGGCCCTGCGCCTCGAACGAGCTGCGACCCGATCCTCGGATGACTCCGACATGAGACTTCTGGCCCGGCTTCAGGTGGAGATTAAACAGCGGTCGCTGGATGTGGCTAGACTCCTTTGGCGCTCTTCCGTGGTCAGAGTATATGGATAGGGCGACAAGAACGGCATACTCGTTCACCGTCTGGCAACGTATCCCAGAGCGAATCGTATAATCCCTGAGATAGTGACGCCGGAGGGGTCGCCGTGCCGTGCCCCATTGGAGATGGCGCAGGCCTTTGCTGCCTACTACCTCAGGCTCTACGAGGCCCGGGCCCCAACCCTCTCCCTTGCGGACCTGATGGATGATGAGGGCGGCCGCCTCCCGCGGCTTGACGCCACTGTCCAAACCGCCCTGGACCGTCCCATTTCCCGTGAAGAAATTGAAGATGCTATCGCTCTCGTCTCTTCTGGCAAAACTCCGGGCCCTGACGGCCTCCCCCAGGAATAATACGCCCACTATCGAGATGTTCTCATCCCTCATTTAGAATCGTTGTTCCATGAGGCCGTGGAGAAGGGTTCCTTTCCCCAAGAAACGGATATCGCCACCGTTGTGGTCATCCCGAAGTCCCAGCACCCTTCGTCGCAGTGCGCGGATACCGCCCCATCTCCCTCATCAATACTGAGGTCAAACTGTTCGCCACCCTCCTTGACGAACGACTCAGGCCCCATCTGTCCACGTTGGTCCACCCCGACCAATGTGGGTTTATGCCTTCCCGTGGCACCCGACATTGTCTCTGTAGACTGCATTCCGCCTTGGCCCACCGCCACCTGCTCACTTACCTCGCGCTACTCCTGGTGGACTTCGAGAAGGCCTTCGACTCTGTGGATTGGGGCTTCCTTCAAGATGGGACTTAGTCCCCGCTTTCGGGCCATGGTCAAGGTCCTGTACGCCCTCCAGCGGGCTCGTGTCCTAGTCAACGGGGTCCTGTCGGAGCCCTTCACGGTCCACAGGGGAACGAGGCAGGGTTGCCCCCTTTCCCCCCTGCTTTTTGCTTTAGTGGTGGAGCCTCTGGCGTCCTTGATGCGGTTCTGTGACCGGATGCGGAGATGGGAATGGCCCAGAGTCGAGCCAGACAAAATCACCCTTTACGCGGATGACGTTCTCATCTACTTGGCAGATCCTGCCCAGTCGGGTTCCCATTGTCTTCGTATCTTGCGATCCTTCGAACAGGCCTCCGGCCTTCGTTTGAATCCCAATAAGTCGGTTCTGGTCCCCTTGCACATCTCTCGGGAATGCTTTGACTGGCAGTCCAACATACCTCTGCGCAGTCAATCATTTAAATACCTGTGGATTTGGGTGACCCTACTACCCTAACTCAGCTGGGCCCTCAATGTCACTCCTCTGGTAAAGCGAGCCAAGGCGGATCTCCAGCGGTGGCAGTCATTGCCCCTCAACACCATGGGGAGGGTGGCTCTCTTCAAAATGATGGTGCTCCCCCGCTTCCTTTACATGCTTCAGAATATCCCTATGTGTTTTCCCAGGGCCTGGTTTCGTACGCTGGATGGCTTCATCACCAAGTGCCTATGGGGGAAAAGTAGGTCCAGATTGGCGCTCAGGACCTGCAGGATCCATTCGTTTGACAGGGGTTTGGGGATGACTCACCTCTACCTCTACTTCTTTCCGACTCGGCTTACAGGCTTGAGCGGGGGGAACTGGGCCTTGACAGACTACACTCCTTCCTCTACGGGACCTCAATTCCATCCAGTCTTCCGGAGGTGACACGTTCGGTGCTGTTGGCCTGGCAAGCCGCACTGCGGCACACCAAACACACACTGACCCGCTGTACGCCCTTGTGGCGCCGGACCTGGCTCAGGGAGGTGTCCGGGCTTCGGGGCTTCGAGGCCTGGGACCGCATAGGCATTTCACAGCTGGGGGATGTTTGGGGGGGGGGGAGATTACATGCGTTCCTTTGAGGGTCTCCTGGCCCGGTACTCGCTGCATCCCTCACAATTATTTTGTTACCTCCAGCTGCGGCATGCCCTCCATAGCGCACCTGAAGCACAGATTATGTTCGGGGACCTGGGGAGGGGAGCCATTTTCCGTATTTATCGCACACTAATAACACCCCAACTTCCTTGGACAGACTGCGGGCGCAATGGGAGGTCTGGGTAGGCCCCTTAGAGGAAGAGGACTGGCGGGATGCCCTTATGGCCCCTAGAATGGTCACCACCTCCGCTCGGCTGCGCTTGGTGCAACTCTACTATCTACACGCCACATATCTCACCCCTGTACGTCTTCACTGCGTGGGTCTTAGTCCGTCCTCAGCCTGTACCAGGCGTGGCCATGATCCCGCAGACTTCCTGCACATGGTGTGGGCCTGTCTGTCCCCTCCTAGCGGGATTTTGGGAGGGCATCGAGGTTGATCTTTCGGAGGTTCTGGGGTGGGGGGGGTCCCGCATGACCCTAAGCACACGATCCTGGGCATCACGGACGGATTGGATGGGTCACGAAATGACATACTGTTCTTTAATACGGCCACGGTGGTTGCTAAGAGAGACATTGCTGCCTTGTGGAAGTGTCCTGATCCCCCCCACTGTGGGACGTTGGCGGAGTGGGGTGGACTGGTGTGGCAAACAAGAGAAAGTTATGTACGCAGCACGTGGATGCCCCAAGAGATACCGTAGAATTTGGGGGAAGTGGTTGGGGGGGGGGGGGGATCTAACCATGGGGGGTTTGGTTGGTTCCATCGTTTCTTTGTCTCATCATTATCTGTATACCGGGGGGGGGGGGGGGGGGGGGGGGGGGGGTTCTGTGACTGTCAATCTCTTTTTTTTTTTTTTTTTTTTTTTTGAAAAACCTTTATTGACATTGCAAATAAAGACAAGTATGGGCCTACAACCCTCGGGGCCGGCCGCCGAACAGTGAAGGTAACAGCGAGCAGATTATAATCACATGCAGCACCTCGGGAAGTCGATTCTCAATGCCAGTATTCTCTTATCCACTGAACAGCCCAAGAGGGAAACCAGGATATAAAAGGTTTTCATTTTACAATAAAGGAGAGAAGGATCAGGTGGCAATCAAGTTCTCAACAGCGAAAATTGGCAGGCAGAATAGTGAACGTCAAACAATAAATAGCAATCTATCAAATCAATGACGCTGAAACAGGAAGTTCAGGATGTGGAGGGATATCACGAGCCGTTTGCGCCTGCAGTCTCCTGCCCTAGGACCCAGAAAACCCCACGGAAATGAGGCACAAATGAAAAACAATGATTGGCCACGAAGGAAACCTACCGCACTGACCCCAGAAAAGAAAGACAAAGAAGAATAAGAGAAGAAAAAGAAGGCCATAGAAACACGATAAAGGACTATAGAAGCCCCTCCCCCAACCCCCCACCCTGCACCTCTGCAGATGACTACGGCCCCCCCCCCGCAGCGTGCCTGTCGCCCCAGAACCAGACCCGAAATATAGAAGAAACAGAGAAAAAGGGAAAAGAGAGGAAATCCCCCCTAACAGAAAAGGGGAGAGAGTAATAATAAACTGGAGGAGGGCCTTCAACCAGGCCCCCGGCTTCTCCCTCCCGCACAATATCTTCCTCCCCAGCGAACATTAAACAGCAAAAGTTCGGCCATGTCTGAGGGAAATGGGGAGCAGTATTCACCGACTACACTATTAGTTACATCGTGAAAGCACACAACCCCCAAGCCCGCCCGCCTATGAAATGACAACCTCTAAAGGATCAGCCTTATCCTTGGCCACTCTTTGCGAAACCACCAGTGCATACCCAGCGATCCATTATCATGTCCGAGATTACAAGGAAGATGAGCGTCCAGAGTTGACCAGGAAGGGACACACACATGTGGGGAGGACGTTTCGGAACACCAACACAGTCATCATCATGGGAGATCACCTTTCCCAGAACTGCCCCAAGGCCTGCGCCACACACGAGGTCCAGGAAGGAGGAATCAGCCAGAGCAGGCGACCGTTGCGTGAAGATTGCCTGGGTCGCCGGATGCCACGCATGGGACAAAGTCACCACCCTCCGCTCAAGTCCAAAATCTCCAGAACAGACCGACCCCACAGCCAGCCGACCACACGCTGCCACAGTGTCCAAAGTTTCCATCCGTCCCTTATTCACAGAGGCGGTCACGGCACTTTCCTCCTGTGAAAGGTGAGACAGTGCCTTATGTACCTGGGGACAGGAAGACCGCAATTGTTCCGACGCCAACACAATACCATCAAGCTTCCTCCCCAATACCCAAGCGCCATGAACCAGGGTGGAATGAAGGGCTCCGAGAGCATCGAGGAGGTCACCGTACCCCAGCACGGCCCCTCGCACTCGCTCCGCCACGCTCCTCTGCGCCACACACTCCCAATCTTGCTGCGACCCAGCGTACAGGATGGTAGAGTCCATCCCATCAAGATGGCCGCAGGGCAGGGCCACCCCAGATGGGGACCGGGTCTCAGTCACAAGCACATCAAGTTCCATGTCGCTGCAAACAAGGGTCCGGAGGCAGGCGAGATGTGTATCCAGTGTGTGGTCACAGGTGACAGTCGTTCTCCCCCTGGGCCAGCGTCTGCGAAGACCGGGAGCAGCCCGTGCAGATCGGGACGAGCCACAGGCCGCGACCGATCAAATCATTGGCGAGGGTCCAGGCGATCGCCGATAACCCCCGGAATCGTCACCCCGGGTATGCACCCGTCACGCTATTCTCGGTGATAGGAGTAACCACAGCGAGATGTAGGCCGATATTCGCGCCGCTTCGGTATTCCGACTCCCCTCGGTCACCAATGGCCGCTGTTGTTGAACTGCCGCCCGGCCATGTTGTCCACTCGAGGTCCCGGCCCCAGGGCTGCCCAGGCCGCAAACTTCAAACAAGCATTTCTCGGGCGGTACCGCCGCTAGAAGCTTCAGGATCACACGATCGGTTGCCGCTCTCAATCACCAACACGGGCATGTAGCGCAGGCTGAGGATCTCATGCAGGATATCTGTGCGGGATGCGGAGATTCACAGAGCCGGGAGCCTACGCTGCCATCTCGATCGCCATCTTGGCTCCTCCTCGTGACTGTCATTCTCGATCGTTGAATTATAGTGTGATATGGCTGGTGCATCCCTTTTGTAAAATGAAAAAATTTGTTTATAAAAAAAAAAACACAATTATTTACTATCTTGAAATATGGCTCTACCCTCTGAAGAAAAGGAGGGGAGCACCAATTGTTGCAAGAATACATCCTCCATTTTGGTAATGTTAAGTTGCTCCAAGTCATAGAAGCATTCAGCAGACCTTTCTGTGCTCGCCACAGGGTGCATCTCAGAAAAGCCACCTGCCTTCCTAATCACCAACATTGCACAATGCGATTCCCTCTAGTTTAGCAATGCTGCCAGCAGATACCCAGCCTTCTCTCCTCTCTCCGTTCAGCAAACAAAGTGTTCAAGGCTGTGTTACCCACATCCACTCTTATTGGGATTGGGAGTCTGTGCCTGGTTATAGAGCTATTTCAAGTCTCTTAATTCCTGTTTTCATTTTTCCTGGTGCTCTGACACCATTATTTTAGCTAATGTAGAATCATGCATTAATTGGCATCTCCATGTTACCTTCCTCACTGCCCACATGATCTGTGGAGAGGTAAGTGATTTTGCATTATAAGTGATGTATTTGTGTTTGCGCCCTTAATGGGTTTTTTTTTCGTCTATGCTCCATTGCTATCTTAGACTGCTGCAATATATGTGCATTTAGTAAATGAAATGCCAATAAATGGTAGATCGGATTAGGATTTGTTAGCCCACAATCAAGGATGTTGCAGCTGCATACATCCGACAGCACAAGGCCCTGTACAAGCAAGTAGTCAGTTAAAGACATTAAATCCATGTACACATGACATTAAAGTACAATCCTGGAGAGTTGGTTGTGTCAGATTATCAGTTTATAATCTACCATTACATTGTTACTAACTGCCCCACCAGCCCTATCTATGAGGTTGATCTTATCATATAAGAGATTTAGGACAACATTTCAATCACAGCCTATTATAGTTTTAGTATCACCAAATTCCAGAAGAGTCTTGAAAGATGAGCAAAAGGCCCACTGGCCTACACTGGGAGCTTATATTGAGCCTATAATAACTGTGATGGTCATCATTTTCGGCATGACAAAGACATATTGGCCTTCCATGTCTGTCCAGGTTGTGGGGCAGAGAACAGTTAATGAACATGAGACTCCACATTTCCTTAAGCAGCTCTGTGGCTTTGACTGTGCACCCTGCAAGTTTTCTGTACAAAGTCCACCCAATAACACCAGAGTTTTAATGTCTGCAGACAGGTGTGTTTTCTGTAATAATGCAATGTCTGTATGTTTCGTGTGCGATGGGGCAGGACTTTTTCCTGCCATATGAAGAAAGAGACAATTTACATAGAGGGAGATTAAATTTAGGGGCTTTTTCAGCTGTGTCACTTATGCTAAAAAGCTGAGATCCAGAAAATTCTGAGTAGCAATGCGGACAGCTAAGACAATTTATTACTAGGAAGAAGAAAGGGCGGAAAAAAGAGAAGAAGTACTAACCAAGACAAATGCCCTAGGGCTGTACTTTGCAGCAAAATGGATCTGACAAAAGTATGGTATATGAGATGCGGAACAGATTGCATGTTCTTATTCCTCAGACTGAAACCAGGGGTGGGAGAAAAGGAGCGGTGAGTGGAGGCTGACACACAAAATATAAATAAGGACGAAAATGAAAAATAAGTACAAGCAACTGAGAGAGGCAAGGAGGGAAGGGTAAGAAAAGAGGAGGAACAACATGATTTAGATAGGTACAGAAATTCCAGGTGGGAGAAACCCCCAACCGGGCCGTAAATCCTTAGTCTATAAATGTTTCTCTGGTGCAGTCTAGAAGTCGTCCGCGGGGCTGATTACAAAGCAAGGTTCGCATTGAAGAAGGAGCAGGGTGGGTAGAGATGGTTATAACAAACAATGATGGCTACCCAAAAATAGGATCAGAAACGTCTAGAAACTTTGTTGAGGGGACTAGCTGTAACCAAAGAGTTCAGATAAAGGATGTAAAAATTGATCAAAAGATTGAGCAAATATAAAATGTGCAAATAGTGAAGAATACTGGGTATAATGCGTAAAGGGATATAGAAGGAGACACCACCAAAACACTGCTTAATTAGTGAACCACTTCGTGCCAGTGCTACATGTCCTACGGAACCTCAGGTGAACTAGGATCTATAGGAGCGATGCCACATTATGATGTTACTAAAGGCAAGCACTACATTGCATTTCAATGGCACATACATTTATACTTCTGGCCTGTGAGGCGGTTAGCAAAATAAACAAGTTGAACAGTTACCAAATTCAACAGCAACCTACTAATTAAACAGAGTATCACTCCCTTGTGTACATGGGAGACAAACATATTCAGCTGGCAAGAGCCAGCAAATACTTGCACCTCTCCAGGGATCGCCTCAGGGAGGAGATAATGCTCTGACTGGATCTTCTTGGGTATCAGAAGGTGACTTGAACGGGGAAACAGATTTATCATTAGCACCATGCAGTAAATCCACTATCTGGTTAAGGCTATTTCAATCAGATCCACAACTGTAGCATCAAACTTAACTGACTGATAGCCACCAGCTCATTTAATTCAGCTTCTATATTTGGGTCAGAGAGTGCAGTGGGGTCCTGTTTGCTTAATGATTTTGCTCCACAGAAAACCTCATTGAATAACAACTGGTATTCTGTGCTAGTGGATGTCATTATTAAAAGTACCCTTCTCATCTCAACATACTGTGGAATGCAGCAGAATAAAGTTGTGGTATATGAAATCTACCCTCAAAACGAAGAATACAGGGTAGTATGCCCGCTGTGGATCGTTAGGCTATACACATGAGTTCTATATTCACTTCCAATGTCCAGCATGCAGAGTCAAAATCTCCCACCAGTATAAGGATTCCACCCCGGTAGAGCATTGCAGATCTGAATCTGAGGCAGTACACCTGGCCTGGGTAATCATACTCAATGACCGTTCCATGAAACAGTCAATAATACAGCCAGTCCAGTCCCTGTGATCTCAGGTGGGGAAAAAGATGTTCGCCAGTCATGAGAAAAATAAAGTCACACTCATATGTGCTTTCTCCCCAGTATCTAATGACCCATGCATTTAGTCATATGGGTACAAAATCTATTGATTCTCCCTCAGATCCCTCAAGACCGGTCCTTCCGATCACAGCATATGGGTATGGCGTAGATCCCCATTACTTTAGGGCAGGCGCTGAGGCTGAAGTGTATAACCCCGGTTGCAATGGTAACAAAAACCAAAGGACAGCACCAATCTGCTTTGTCCTCACGGTGCCGCATCTGACCAAGGGCCTGTGTGGATCATGACCCGCACAGCACGCCCAACTGCGGATTTGTGCAGAGTTCCGTGGTGCAGTTCGGTACGTTTGTACTAGAGGTGAGCCTCGCATGGGTACCGTAATGTAGCCATCATAAGGACACCTCCTGAGAATCGATTAGAGGAGTGCTGTGCCAGCTGCTCTTCAGAGCTTCAGGACGAGCAGCCATCTTGGCTGAGACTATGCTTAATTTCATGTGCACAGCCTTGTAGACAAGTACATTTTCTCGCATGGCTTGTAAATAACAAAAACTTTAATCCAGATGCACCTACACAAAGCAAGAAACCTAGGTTTCACTTGGCTATATTGTGGAGACAAGTCGATCATTATTCTCAGCTCGTTTCTTAGATTGCCATTTTGTGGTTTGATTTATTTCTGTAGCATAGCAGCATGCATTTTTCTCCTTTTCTCTTACTGCTCAGCAGCCAGCTGCTTACTACACCTGTGTTGCTGCTGTCATACTGTTGTGAAGTAATTCTTCTTCTCCAGTCTCTCATAACTGACTGTGAGCATGTTCTTCTATCTCTCAGGCTACCTTTCTTACAATACGGAAATAAATGGCGTAGAACACAGATTTGTAGAGATTTGAAAGGGCTCAGTACTTTCCCATTACATTTTTATGCATTCAGCAAACCTTCGTCACTGATACAAGTTTCTTTATTATACATCAATGTCTCATCTTTTTTATTACTGCAGAAATGATTCTGCAGCTTAAAATAAAATAGAGATGTGCAAACTAAGCAAAAGAGTCTGAAGCTAACTGGAGACGGTCAGGCAAATCTCTATTTTGAATTATTGTCCTGCTGAGCTGCCCTTTGGTAGATCAAACAGTGTAATAATACACTGTCCACTCACCGACATCGTAATATTGAATTGTTGTACAATGTTTTAAATTGATTTTACTTGGTCAATGTTATATCATTGAATATATTCCGGTAAAAATATCACTTGATACTAAAATGGGCAAGGTATGATTACATAAAATAAATATTGTTAAAACTTAGCACAAAGGGGAGGAGCCAAGATGGCGACCGGAGCAGACGCTTGAGCGCCCGGCTCCGTCGGCCCTTGGCCTCGGACTATCATCCTGATTCCTATCCTCGCCGATTTTCGAGGTGCACCGTGTGCGACGACGCGCTGACCGCGCCGCCGCTTTCCCGGAGTCTTAGCCCGCCCGGATGCCGGAGTTCTTGGTGCCTTGGTTCTTCGCACTGGACCCCTGCTCTATTGTGGCCTTGGCCGGCCCCCTGGAAGCTCCGCAGTCACCGGACCCGCTGGCGCAAACCTGAGCCCCGCGGTCCCGACCCCGCCTCACACCACGGACTGTCGCCAGATGAGCCGGGGGAGAGAAGCCCGGACACCTCCTGCACCCTGCGCCTGACGGGCTGGAGCTATAGGGTAGGCCCCGGTGTGGCGGGTCTTCTGGCCCGCTCTGTGGACCGCGCTGTGGGAGGCTGCAGACCCCCTTCTTCTATCGCCTAGTTGGCGGCACAGAGAGCCCGAGGGAGGGGAAGCGACTGTTGGCTTTCACCTGTTGCGGCGCAGACCTGATGGGAATTGCCTCCTTGTAACGACCCCCCCCTGGCCACTGCACCGTTCAGCGGTAAAACATGGCGTTGATTGCCTGCCTGCTGCTGGGGGGGGATGCTCCGGTCTCGCCCGCTACCCGCCTCGCCCTCCCTCTACCAGACTCTAGCTCCATAGTGCCGTCCCGGATTGCTGCCGATGTGGGGGCGCAGCTTCCGCTGACATGCGGCTCCGTTCTGGCTGCCCTGCGGGACTTTCGTCTGCAATTGTGTGCTGGCTTGCAAACACTGAGTGAGCGGTTCGACTCCATACTGTCGGCTGCGGGTCGTGAGCGCCCCGTTTGTTATCAACAAGACATGGGTCGGCCGGTGCTTCTGTCCTCTTGCGGGGCCGCAATGACTGTGTATAACCGTGCTACGCTGGTGTCTGCAACTGGCTTTCCCGGCATCCAGGATCAATCGCTCTCCTGCTCAATTGCGAATACTTTGTTTCCCCGTTCATCGCTGCCTGCCTTGTTGTTGCCTGCCCCACCGCGCCCGCAAGAGTATCCAGCTGAGCGACACCTGACGTCCTCGAGGAATCGTTCACGGTGGCCTACGGCTGCTTTTATGTGGAACTCGTGTACTTTACAGGCCAGGTCTGGATTTTATATGGTGCACAAGGGGACCTCAATAGCCGATCGGCGGCCATTTTGTGACTCTACTTCTCCATCTTCTCCCCAGCGGCCATATTGTCTTTGTCTGCACGGGATGCGGGGCCTTCATGTGGGGGCTGGCCTAATCTTAAGCCCGCGATCGGGCCAGGGCTAGGTTGAGTTATATCACCATGGTTTCACGGCTGGACTGGACTCGGACTGGAACTGTTTGCATATGTTGTGCGCACTCGTCGCGAATTGTCTGCCTTCATTTAAATTGCTGTGACACGTTTTCATCACACGATCGCTTTTGGGTATAGTGGGTTTTCAGTGTGTGGAGGCGTGGCTGGCCGGTGGTCCCGGGCGCTCCGAGGTTACGTGGGGCTCCTCCCCGCTTTCTTTTTTCTTTGTTTTCTTATTTTCTTCATTCTATTCCTACTTTCTCTCTTGTCTATATTTCGGGTTCATTGGGCGACAGGCACTATGCTGGGGGGGGGGGGGGCAGGCCGTAGCCTCCGCATTGGTGTAGGGTGGGGGGGTAATTCACTGTTTTTTTAGTTCTATGGGCCTTTTTCTTCTATGTCTCTGCGCTATACTTGTTTCGATTCGGGGTCCGGGTGTGGGGTGGATCGAGTGGGGGCGGCTTTGGAGGGGTGCGTATTTACTCACGTGACTATCCTGTTATCTAACTGCACCGCCTCACTGTCTGAGATTTTCTATGGTCGTTTTAATGATGCTGCTGCTCTCCTGTGTGGTGAAGCCATCTTGCGGACTCGAATCTCCTTGGTTCTATCCTTTACTGACTTTTTTCTCGAAAAAATTATTTTAAAAACCTTAAAATTAACCTTCACTTCTCCTTCCCCTGGTGTCAAGGATCTCTTCAGTGTATACCTCGTCAATCGTAGCTAAGCTTGATTATCAATGCACAAGGGATGTAATGTTTGACTCAGTGCTTAATCGTAATGTGGCCGGCCGGATGGTTGTAGGCCCGTTTTTGTTCTTTTACTATGCACAAATAAAGGTTTTAAAAAAAAAAAAAAAAAAAAAAAAAAAACTTACCACAAAACATGTTCTAGTTGATTTCAAACTTTAAGGACTACGAGCACTCACCTTCACAATGTTCAGGATGGTTTAGTGAGTGAGTATCCCAACTCTGGTCTGTACACCTATTAAGTGCACGTGGGTATTATGACATCTGGAATTAATTGGTCTTTTGAAACTTATCATCAAGTAGTCAAATATTGGTATTTATTTGGATTTACTTGTGTACATTGGGTAAATGCTTAAGGAAAATATAGTTGCCTCAGTTGGGATAAGGCAGCACCCTATCTTGTTTCACAACTCATCTTGAGATGGTAAAGGACCAGTTTGCTTTGTGAGATTTAATAAATAACTCGTCTACTCTCAGATTACATCACAAACATGAGATAACAGCATTTAAGTCCCTGTATGAGTTTGTTGCATTCTGTTAGGGTAGCTAACGCAAAAAGCATCAAAAGTGCTAAATTCCTACCTTGATATCCCAGTTTACAACCTCATGTCCTGTTAATCGTCCATGTAAAAGATTGGGAGACAAGTCAAGACAGATAGGATTTCTGCAGGCCTGAAAATACAGCATAAACAGAGTTCATTATGAGCTTGCTTTCCCTGCAAAATAATTACACTGCTGACATACAAAACCACCTGGAGAATACTGACGCTATTCTAAAGGGGACATTCTCAAATTGATGCCTTTATCCCGAGGTACAATGCATATGCACCATAACTCCAACAGTAGGCTCTCTGTGACCCCCGTGTTTACATGCTTTAACACACCTTAAGCTTCCATTTTTCAAACTTGGACACATTTTACAGAATCCTTAACACGCCTGTGCATTTGTTACGCAGTCTGAGTCTGTGCCATATCTCATCTATGTCTAGTTTAAAAAAAAATTAAAATGTAATACATGGTTAACTAGTGAAGTTGGTTAAAATAAAAGTAAATCAAAACCTTAGATTTAACACCTGACTTTCACTGATTTCACAGCAAATATTCAGAAGTTTTGTAAAAACAGAAACTAGTAGTACCTTTGGTGTGTAGTGAAGAAGGACTTTACTAGGTAGATCTGCCAACTCAGTCTCATTGGTCTTCCAGGGACTCATACAGTTTGGACCTGGAGATAAAGTACTGATTTACTATTCAATGATTTAACTGCAGGATGTTTCAAAAATAATTTTAAACACAAGTATACAACCCTTGACAATACTTTTATGAAGTTAAAAAGACAGCAAACTACCAGACGGCAGTTAAAAGGCTCAGAAGGCTAGTTCACGTTACACAGATCTCTGTATAACTTGCAGATGACCAGTTTTGAACAAAAGATGCACTGACACATCATTCTATTCAGTTTGATTAATGAGATATAAATTTGCTGAGTAAAAGTAAGCTATAGTTCTTGGCAGATAGTTGTGATTTATGCATGAACAATCAGTGGCATCACTGAAATAGGCTGTCTTGTATGTTCTGCTCCTAGAGTTGATCAGCTGCAGCATGCTCAACACTATGCAATGCTGAGGGACACTTTTGAGAAATACCTTACGTGTCATGATATACCAGAGGCTTTACTTAATACGTGTCTGCTCCAAACAGTCATAGACACATATTTTCGAATATATAAGGAAATTACAGGGTTCTATGCAACAACGGGAGATTCATATAAGGCAGATTAAATGGGAGACATCGAAATGGTTTCTTAACTGAAGGAGTAGTTTTGCAGCTTGGAGGATTTTCAGGATTCACATGCTGTGCATTTTTCTGCTATCTAGTGATTGCATCCAGAATTCTCCACTGCATTAGTAGTCCTTCTATTTTCTCTCTTTTTTTTGTTGTTGGCTGTTGACTGTACCACCATTTGGTGCTTAATTCAGCCTCTCCTAACGTCATACGCCCTCCCAAGAAGCTCCGATGCGTTGTCGCGATCTTCAGATTCTTCTTTTTTAAGCTGCTTCATCTTCTGGGGAGGTGGGTGAGAAGCCTGTGAACCTCTTTGCACTTGAGTAGGGAATTTGTTTTCGCCAGCCAATCATCTAGGTAAGGATATACATGTATCCCTTGCATTCCTAAATGCTGCCACTGCTGCTAGGCATTTTGTAAACCCGCTTGGTGCTGATTTTATTCCAAAAGCCAGTACTTTGAATTGATTGTGTGTTCTGTCCAATACAAAGAGCAAGTATCTTTTGTGTCTGTGATTCATTGGAATGTGCAGATTAGCATCCTTTAGATTTATGGTTGCTATACAGTCTCCTTGTTGTAGCTATGGTATGATATCCTGGAACATTGGCATTTTGAACTTTTATGTCTACATGAACTTGTTTAAGAAACGGAGGTCTAGTGTAGGACGTAGTGATCCGTCTTGCTTTGGTATTAGGAAAAATCTTGAGGAGTTTCCTTGATTGCCATCTGTTCTGGGCACCCTTTCTATTGCCTTATTTTGCAATAATTATTTTACTTCTTGAAATAGAGTGTAGGCCGGAGTTCTTCAGTGGAAATACTGCTCGGGGTCAGGACTACACATAGCCCAAAGCACAGCCTCCGGGATCGCCAAAAAGCATATGCTGCTGCAAAAGTACACAGTGCACAGGGGTTCAGGTTGCACGGTCCCCACGAGGGATACTGGTCTCAGAATTGCTGAGACGTCAGATCAACCTCAGGGACGCACGGGAACCCACCTCCTGTGTTGCAGAAATCTTTAGAATCCTCAGGAGCTCTGCAGATGCAAACTGGTCAGATGCGTTAAGGTGCCTGCTGCGGCAGGGGAGTAACTCCTTTACTCCAAGGGAGATTCTTCTATCGTCCAGCGAAGTGTAGACCGTCGAAGTACGTGGTTTCTGCTTGCAGAGTTTAGTCCAGGTAAAATCCAAAGTCCTGTAGTCAGGGTTCCTACTTTATACCCAAGGAAGGGGTTGGACAAACTCCAGGGACCCACCTATGGGAGGGTCAGGACAGAGGGGTGGTTACACCAATTTCCTTTGTCTAGTTTCGCGCCAGAGCAGGTACAAATGGCTCCTGCCACCGATTTGAGCTGGACTATGCACAGGACACCAAATGTGCCCCCAGTGCAGACTTTCTGGCACTCTGAGTGCACCCACCCAGCCCCAATACACTAAAGCCTGTCTGGGAGGTGGTCACACCTCCCTGTGACAGGAAACCTATTGTCAGGCCTTCCTCTGCTCGAGCTTGGCTCAGCAGCAGGAGGGCAGACTCGTGTCTGTGGCTGGCAGCATCAATTTTGAGATGCCCAGGTCGAGAAAGCTGGTACCGGATGTACCAGTGTTTCACATAAGTCCCCCTAGAAGGGTGGAATCATACCTTCCCGCCAGTTACTGGCAAAGACGTATGATTCCAAGGTGTTTGACACCAAATACGACATGTTTCTAAGCAGCTGTTTTAAAGTTAGAATTTACCGCAAGGTTATAATGCACTTAAATATATATGGTTGGCTGCATCACAGACAACCCCAGAAAATAGGTTCCGAAGGCTGCAGAGGGGCTCTGCTCATGCAGGGGTCTCACATAAAACCCAGCACCCTTCCTTCAGGATTGATAAGGCCTGTCATAGGGGTGACTGATAGGTTTATATGTGCAGTGATTTAGAATAGATATAGGTAACCTATATCTAAGTAAGGGGTGCATGCAAAGTCAAAAAGTTTTATTCGTTAAGGAACTCCTACGGAGGTCCACAAAGTGCATCAATACAGTAAAAATACAATACAAAGAACATGTCCCTTTTATCCTAAAATACAACAATAGATAAAAAAGTGCGGCAGAAGGGTAAATATGCTTTTTATACAGTAATGGCAACTAATAGCAAGATTTTAACTAAACCCTAATAAATAGCCAAAAACGTTTTAAAAATTGGAATATCCTATAACAGACCATTTCGTTTGGTGGGGATAAAACAAATATTCTGGCCTCATGGGCTGAATGAATATTACATTTGATAAATGATGGTCTTAAAAACAGACGGATTTTGGCATAACATAATTCACAAATTCTCTCCTCTTTCGGGATTTTATCCCAAATGCCAGTAACATCTCTTAAGGGCAACAGATTAATTCTCAAAAGAAGCATCAGTCTTCTAATCCCATGTGGATGATTCCAAATTAAATAAGATTGTGGCCTTTTCCCCAGGGCAATACCACAAACTAACTGATTTTGGAACTTAGATTTACTTAGAGCAATATCTCTTGCCATGCTAATAGAGCTCACAGACTTCTTTATGAATAGCTTCAATGCGGACTTTGGCACAAGTGAATTACTATTTAAACTGAGCCCAAATAGATTATTTGCATAAGCAAATGATCTAAAAAAAAAGCTGAATAATCCTTTAGCTTGTCAAAGATTTCCACTCTCAGGGCAGCCCTGAGGGAACCCTCATCTCCCCAAATGAGAGCGTTCTTCCACCTCAGGACCGCTGACAGAGCTAAAATAAAAGAGGAGACTAAACCAAATTCCAAGCGTAAAACATGTGGGGCGGCCAGAGAATTTAGATTACAAATTTGGCAGAAGAACCGGCCTTCAGCCTTGTCAAAGGCGAGCCAGTAAATATTATCCAATACTTCTGCAGCATAAATTAATGTGGGTGGAATTTTAGGACGTCTCACAAATTTTATAAAATCTATTCAGAGCTCCAGCCTGAGTGGCGGCCTTACCAACACATAATTTAATATGTTCTGAGTCTCGCCCATTTTTTGCAAAAACCTTTCCCAGATACAGATATGAGTCGACCAATTCTATTTCTTCATGACCTAACAACCACTTATACCCTTTCTTTATTCTATGACCTTTCTTGCGGAAGATTAAGATTTTGCTTTTGGAAATATTAATTTTCAGAAAATGACCTTCCGCATATTTAGTTACGACAGCCAGTCAATGTTGCAAGCCCATATGAGTTAAATCAAAAATCGCAACGTCGCCTGCATAAAGCAGGGAAGCTACAGACAATGAACCAATTCTAGGGGCATCCCCCCTCACTGAATTTAATGTGCCTGGAAGATCATATATATAGAGAGGGAAAACAGAAAAGGGGCCAACAGGTAGCCCTTCTTCAGCCCATTATCAGTCTCGATCCTGCAAGATAGACCTTGCTGGCCTCCCATCATCACCTGACACCAAGTGTCTGTATGCAATTCTATCAAGAGGCCCAGAAGGTGGAGTGGCATTCCGAGATGATGAAGCTTTCTCCACAGCGTTTGACGATCCACTTTATCAAACGCCGTGGAGAAATCAATAAAAACCGTATAAACCGGCATGCTTCGAGAGAAAGTATATTTCTCTACAATGGTCTGGACAGCTGCAATGTTGTCCAGGGTTCCATGATTCTTTCTAAAGCCCACCTGTTCTGGTTTTAAGATGTTCTGATCATTGGTCCATTGCTGCAAGTGACAGAGTATGCTTTTAGCAAATAATTTGCCCGTAGCGTCCAACAACGCAATCTGTCTAAAACTGGTAGGTTGATTCTTTGGGCCTTTTTTATACAATGGGACTATAATGCTACCCTTCCAGGAGGAGGGGATATTAGTAGTTCGGAAGCAGAAATCAAACAAAGGGGCTAAAAGAGCTACCCAAGCCGCTGGCTCCTTTTTAATTAACACAAACGGAATTCCATCCGGTCCTTGTGCCCCGGAGGATCTACTATCCTTTATGTAACCCACTACTTCATCCCTTGATGGAGGACCATATTCCAGCAGAGAAGAGACCTCTATAGAGGGCGCCAAAAAAAGGTACTGTAACATTATTTTTATATAATAGTGAGATATAAACCACCCACTCCCTTTCTGGGATTTGAATAGGCAGAGCCCTCTGTCTTGAATCGCAGTATTCTGCGATCACATGCCAGTATTTTTTCGAATTTTTGACTGTGGCGGCTTCCCTTAACCTGATCCATTTGGCATCAGACTTCTTTCTCTTTTCTCTAAATTTGTAACGATTTCTAGCTCGCTTAAGGCGATTGATTTCTTGTTGTTTACCGATGGAGAATTGTAAATGTTGTTTTCTGATTAAACGGTTAATTTCTTGATTTAATACTTTCAGCAGTGGCAGACCCTGATTTACAACACGGGGGCCAGTTGAGTCAGTACTTAGATTTTTTATCTCCTTTATTTGTGCCTCGAAAAACTGCAGAATGTTTAAGGAATCAGGACCCTGCCATTCTACATAACCTTTCTTCATCATCACACCTACCTCGGTGGTATCTTTTGGGGTCCAAAATGAGCGGCCATAAGCTTTATTAAAAACCACCATGCCCTGGTCCAGGTTCCCTTGGTTCAATGCGGGTAAATTAAAGGCAATTGTCAAACCCAATACACTGTGGTCACTCCATATTGACGGCGATACCACTAAGTTTTCACAGGCCCCAAACATTTGGTAGGAGACCACCACGTAGTCCAATAAGCTTTGTGTATGATGGGAATTGAAAGTAAAATCTGCTATTTTATCAAGCGGAACCCTGCCATTTAAAATGACCACGTCCATACTTCTGATACTATTAAGCAGAAGTAGACCCTGTTTGTCCATTTTTATTTTTTGAGGTAGGAGAGAATCTGGAATATGCCAAATATCCTCTTTATCTGGATTGGCATAAATCTCCAACATTCAAATCTCCCACTAAAACAACCAAGTGGCATTCTTCCAGGGTAGCTATCTCATGAATATATGAGGAAAGTGTACTTAACAAAAGGTCAAAATTTCTCCCTGGAGGGATATTTAGATTTGCCACCAGAAAGAAAGTAAGGCTTCCGGATTCTCCCAAACATGACAGCTTGAGGCAGATACACAGATTTGTTGGATGGCGGAAGACTTTCTAATTCCAGTTTATCGTATTGTTAAGCAAGATGGATACCCCCCCACTAGCGTGACCCCTTTCGGAGTACTTGGCATAACAAGAAAAAACAGAAAAGCCATCGCAATCGAAATCTTTACACGCCCAGGTTTCCTGTAAGCATATTATTGAGGGATTCAAGGATTTTAAAAAATTCAGTTTCTCATCTCTATGCCCTAAACCGGCAATATTCCAGGACAGAAGTACCCCCCTGGCTACCTCAATGAACCACTTCTTTCTACCACCGGACAGTTGGTATTCAAGGATTTTGCAACCCAACTCCACTGCGCCAAATCGTCATCTATGTCTGTGTCCTGATAGGTGCCAACCGCAGTAGCAGACCTGTGGTGTCATTTTGAATAGTCTCTCATGGGTGGCATAATACCTGCTGCATCCCCTGGGATGCCTTTGGTGTACCTATGCCCTGGGTACATGGTATACCATATACTAGGGTCTGATAAGGGTACCCCAGTATCCAATCTGGAGTGTACCTAAAGTACATGCAATCAATTTAGATGAGAAAGCAGATAGACTGGGGTCCTGAATAGCAGGATCCCAGTCAGTCTAAGTCAAAAAGAGTGATACATCAGCAAAAGGTGGGGGTAACCATAAAAAGCAGATCCTACTCTCCTACACAAGCCCTCCCCCCCCCCAAAACATAGGGACATTAACCTAAACTTGACCAGTTAAGTCTTCATGTTCTAAGAGGAAATATCTTGAGAGTCCATCTGCATTGGCATGGTTACCCCCAGGTCTATGTTCCACTGTATAGTTCATCCCCTGTAGGGAAATGGACCACCTCAAAAGTTTGGGGTTGTCACTCCTTCATCTGTTTTAGCCATAAGAAGGGCTTATGGTCTGTCTGAACAATGAAGTGAGTGCCAAACAAGTATGGCCTCAGCTTCTTCAAGGCCAGAACCACAGCAAAGGCTTCCCTCTCAATAGCTGACCAACATTTCTCTCTGGGGGTCAGCCTTCTGCTAATAAAAGCTACTGGCTGATCCTGACCCTCTTCATTCAGTTGTGCTACCACAGCCCCTACCCCCAACTCAGATGCATCAGTTTGAACAATTTAGTCAGGACTTTGCAGAATGGGAGCAGTGCCCATGGCCTGCTTCAGGTCATCAAATACCTTTTGACAGATAACTGTCCACTGAACTTTCTTAGGCATTCTTTTGGAAGTTAAGTCATTCAAAGGGATCACTATGGATCCATATCCTTTGACAAACCTTCTGTAGTACCCGGTCAGGCCCAAGAAAGCTCTGACCTGAGTCTGGGTAGTTGGATAACCCAGTCCATAATGGTCTGGATTTTGCTCTGCAATGGTTGAACCTGACCTCCACCCACAAGGTGGCCTAGGTATACAACCTGACTATGCCCTATCTGGCACTTGGTGGCCTTGATAGTGAGGCTTGCTTTCTGCAGGGCCTCCAAAACATTTCTCAGGTGGACCAGGTGATCCTCCCAGGTGGAGATAAAGACAGCAATATCACCCAGATAAGCTGCAACAATATAGGCTTCCAGGCCTGTAAGGACTTTGCTCACCAACCTTTGAAAAGTGGCAGGTGCATTCTTCAAGCCAAAGGGCATCACCACAAATTGGTAGTGCCCACTAGGGGTTGAGAATGCTGTTGGCTTTGTATCCTCAGCTAATCTGATTTGCCAGTAGCCAGCTGTCAGGTCAAATGTACTCAGAAACTTGGCTGAGGTCAAAGTATCTATAAATTCAACTGCCCTGGGTATTGGATAGGCATCAGTCCTAGTGACTCATTGAGACCCCTGTAGTCAACACAGAACCTGTGTTTGAGAGGTAACTCCCATCCCTCCTTCACTAGACATAAATGACCCCTAACTGGATGTCCAAACAGAAGTTTAAAAGGGCTGTAACCAACCCCCTTTTGAGGAACCTCTCTGTAGGCAAAGAGAAGGCAGGGAAAAAGGATGTTCCATCTAAGCCTGAGCTTTTCAGGGAGACCTTTAATCATGCCCTTGAGGGTTTTGTTGAATCTTTCAACCAACCCATTGCATTGTGGGCGATAAGGGGTGGTAAATTTGTAATTTACTCCACACTCCTTCCACACAGCAGCCAAGTAACCAGACAAAGTTTGCCCCTCTGTCTGATACTACCTCCTTAGGAAAACCCACTCTGGAAAATATTCCCAGAAGGGCTCCAGCCACAACAGGAGCTGTGGTACCATTAGCATGAATCTGTGCCCAGATGCAGTTTGAGGATCCATGGGATCAACAATGTCAATCCCTACCCTCTCAAAGGGAACCCCCACCACAGGTAGTGGTATCAGGGGGGTCGTTGTAGTACCACCTGCCTTACCACTGGCTTGACAACTGATACAGGAGCGACAAAATTCCTTTGAGTTCTCTGACATATGTGGTCAATGAAAGTGAGGAACAAGTCTGTCCCAGGTCTTGTTTTGGCCTAAGTGTCCTGCTAATGGGATATCATGTGCCAGTGTCAATAGGAAGCCCCTAAACTTCAGAGGTATAACCAACCTCCTGGTAGCACCAGGTTTGGGGTCTCTACCCTCTGAGTATAAGAGTCCATCATCTCAGTAGATACTGTGGGACCCACTGGAAATCCCAGCAGCCTCAGCAGAAGCTTGCTATCTGAGGGGTTCAAGAGAGGGGCAGCTCAGCTGCTCCTGGCTCAGATCTGCCCTGGAAGGGCCCACTGGCCCCAAGAACTCAACCTCATCAAGTTCAAGATCCTCTGAGACAGTTCCTTCTTCAGGACAAAGATCATCTCCTCAAGAGACTGATCTGTACTCTGAGGCAGGGGGGGAGACACTGCTGTACCCCTACTGCTCCTTCTCTTGAAAGGCACCTGGTCCATTATTCCAGGATCCAGGGCCTGTTCAGTGGAAAACATTTTTGCCTGTGACCTAGTCATGGCAAACATCTGCACGGATGCCCAGCATTTCTGCATGTGTCCTGAGTTCCACTTCAGCCCATTGCCCAATAAGCATTCAACAGGGAGGTCTGCACTTACCACAACCTTCTTAGGGCCAATTACCCGTCCCCAGGTGAAATTCACAACTGCCAAGGAATAGTCTGGCCTGACATTGCTTGCATTGGTCACTTGGTACATCCCACCAAGCATGATTTATTCAGGGGCCACAAGATCTTTTGTCACCATTGTGACACTTGCACCTGTGTCCCTGAATGCCATGACCTCCGTACCATTGATCAAAGGCTGCTGTCTGTATTTGCCCAGATTACTGGGACTGACAAAGAAGGAGGCAATACCCATGCCTCCATCACAGACTAACACAGCCTGAGTTGGAACTCTGACTAGGCCAGAGTCCATCTCAGTTCCCAGGGTTAACCCTACTACACCCTTATTCTGTGTACCACCACTTTGAGCTGACCTAGGGGGAACAGTTGCCTTGGGGGCAGTGATGGCTGGAGTAGATTCCTTGGCCCTTGGACAATCAGCATCATTTGTCCAATGGATTTTCTGTTTACAGATATAACACCACTGTTTCTTTTTGCCTTTACCCTGGTTTGATTGTGACTCCCCGCCAGATGAAGACTTTTGGGGCCCTTGTGAAGACTTCTGGTCTTTACCTTTCTCCCCACCCTTATCTGAGGTTTTAGAATCTTGCTTCTTAGAGTCACCAACTTGGTTCTGAGTTTTCTGCTTCACCCTGGTTCTGACCCATTTGCCTGCCTTCTTTCCCAATTCTTGGGGAGAGGTCAGATCAGAGTCCACCAGGTACTGATGCAACAACTGATTTTGACAATTAAGGATCTGCTCCCTCATAATTAAATTGTACAATCCTTTAAAATCACACACTTTACTGCCAAGTAACCAGCCTTCCGGAGCCTTAGCAGCACAATCTACATAGTCAACCCAGTCCTGAGTCTGTGTTTTCTGGGTGTGTCTGAACTTTATTCTGAATTGCTCAGTGGTTAAGCCAAACCCATCAATGAGAGCACTTTTCCAGACTGTGTAATTATCAGCATCCTCTTCTCTTACAGTGAGGAGCTTATCTCTACCTTTGTCAGCAGAGGAGAGCCACAAGATAGCTGCCCACTGCTCTCGAGGGACCCTATATACTTTATAGGTCCTCTCTAGTGCAGTTATCCATTTGTGGATGCCATCCACACTCTGGTAGGGAGGGACTATCTTGTTCAGGTTCCCATGATCATGAGTATACTCTCTAGTTCTAGGGACACTGTTGCTGCCACCAAGGGGCCCTAGCCTCAACCTTCTGGAAGCTCTTTGGAGCTCTAGGGTTTCCCTGTCTAATGTCAATTGCTCCTTTTTGAGCCTGAGTTTGATTCTCTCATACTCTAGTAATTGGCACTTATCATAAGAGGAGTCTCTTTTATGAGAAGCAGAGGTCTCTACAGAAGTACCTGAATGATTAGATTCCTCAGAGGGAGATCTTGATCTTCTAGGTAAACTTTGTACTCTCCCTGGTGGAGTGAAGAGAGGGCTACTGGGGACTTCTCCTCGACCTAAAGGAAGAGTTGTATTTTTCAGGTTGGAATCATCTTGATCCTCCTGGCCAGGGTTAGAGTCCATATCAAAGAAGTGTTCACTTCCTGGTCTGTCCTCACCTCCTGTCCCACCCACTCGTTCTACTTCATCAGACCCTGGGGTCTTTCTGAGGTCATCTAAGAGCAACATCTCTATGAAACATTGGGTGCTTGCACCTTTCCCTGTCCTCAGCTTCCTAGATGTACACATATTTCTCAATTCCTGAAATGAGAGATTATCATATCTAGTTGGCAGAGAGCCACTGGCTTCTCCTTTAGAAGACATACTAGTGTTATGTGGTGTAGGCGTCTACCTAACCTAGTGGGAACTAAACTCTCTTGAGATGGAGAAAGGGTGTGCGAGACCCTTAACTACCCAACTCCAAGTTCAGTAGAACTTACTTATTCTAGTCTTGATGTATTATATGTACCCAATACCTTTAGTGGTTTTCAGTTAATCACTCAATGAGATCAATCTGGTAAAACAATAGCTAACTTAAATCCCAACCGCTGCACACCAATGTGCGAAGTTGGCCTGGTATATGCTGTCCACTAATTAAAGTGGGCACCCTGTCAAGTCCAAACAAACCTTATTGATGATTAGGTTAAAGACAACCTTTATAGAAAGCTAGCCTAGTGGTAGCTGTGGAGAGCAGCCTTCAGGCTAAGTCTCGAAGGAATGTAAAGCAGCTTCTTTTACCAGATCAGAACCTCCTGAATGACCAAATGAAAGGAGAACCACACAAGTGTTATATAAAATATATGTATTTATTACTAAACACTCTCTACTAACCTCATTATGAGATTAGAGAACAAAGCACACGATACTGAAACAATAGAATGACAGTAAATAGCACAATACACAGTGTACTCCAGGGGGAGACCAAACCAAATTCTAAAAAAATGGTAGAACAACAACAACTTCACTAGACAGTGCCTAGAGCACGTAGAATCGCTGGGACCCCAAGGAACCACCCAAAGCAGGGACACACGGACCCCATGGAGGACGGGTGCAGTGTGAGAACACAGAGGCTAACTCCGTACAACTCTATGGGAAAGTAGCGGTTGGAAAATTACAGTTTAAGGACACTTCGGAGATGACTTCAAGCAAACCCTTTGGAACATAGAAGGTTCTAAGGCCAGCACCCTTGTGAGTACCGAGGTACCCGTGTTACCTATCCCAGAGGAGCCGGGTGCATAGGGGTCAAGTGGTGTCAGAAACCCTTGTCGTTTTCAATGGCTTGATGTGAAGAAGTGCTGGTGCCGGGAAGATGAAGTGTCCGGTGGAATCCAAGCCTGGATCCTGTGGTAAATAATTTAATTACCGGTACTTAATTTGATGCGGAAAATTAATAAGAATAGCTCAGTAAAATAAGAGGCAGAATCCGTGGTATTAGAGATTCGGAACGGGCTTTATTCCAATAACAATTCGAATTGTGGGCTTCATATTCCATCACCACGGAGGTTCAGGAAGTGAAGGACAATACATTATTGACAGGTAATCATTTTTATAGAAGAGGCATTACAGTGAAACAGATGCAGAAGGCGTAACAGTTGATAACAGAGATAAAGACATACATGCGTAACTAAAATGGGTGTAACTAGGCGTAACTAAAGAACGTCATTAGATATGATGTCACAAATGGGTGGTTCCATGAAAGAATTTCGCAATGTCAGCAAAAATACTTGGCCGAGATGCGTGCGCAGCAGCATGACGTGTGATTTGACGTGCAACTAGGGGGAGAATGGGACTTGACATTTAGCTCTACATGTGGAGACAGAAGTCTGGGGTTATGTCAACCTAATCCCAAATCATATCTAATATCCTATGTTTAAAGAACTGTGTTATCCAAAAAGAGAGGTCTCTTAGGATAGAATCTTATTCTATACTGACTATACTGACTGTTAGTGCGTGTACAAGCGTCTAAGTGTCTACACTAGATGCGAGGGGGTAGGAATATTCCATGGTAATAGGGCTATGAATTACTTGCATGATGACAGAGAAGCCGGGCCTTTTGCTCGGTAGCCGGAAGAATGTTTACTTAAGCTACTAGACAGGAATGCATTGGATGAGGAGCGGAGCAGAGCAGATAATCTTGAAGGTGAAATACAGTTTTTGGCAGGCAGACAGGCCGAGTCAGGCACCGTTAGCCGCGCAGGGAGTAGGACAAAGTTCATGGTCACAGATGCAGGCTCAGACTGGAGCTTTCAGAGGTAGAAGGCAGGAAAAGGCTTAATGGCAGAATCAGGGCCTACTCGCCTGGACTGTAAAATGGGATAAATGAACCATATAAAGCCGGTGGCCTTTCATACTTAGGAATAGAATATCCGGCCCATTCATGGCGGATCTGAAAGAGGACATGTTGACGGTGGACGCACATGTGTTTGCGTCTTCATAACTGGAACTGGAGGGAACATACATGTACTTGTGACTTATACATGAAACCGTTGGGGTCCAAGATAGGGGACATAACCGACCATAAAAATCCATATTTCCACATTCCCTCCTTGTCCCCTACTGGCCCTTAGGAGATATCAATCTTCATCAATCCATCGTTCTGTTCATATAGCATCATTTGTTCTTCTTTCTTCTTCCGGGATGAATGAAATCTTGATGGTGGAATACACGATGTGGCACACAGACCACAAATCGCTGGTCCACATTGTAGGCATAAGCAGCAACTGAATAGGATGAGAAAGCCAATACCTAGGAAGGAGAGCATTCTCCATCCCCAGGCTGACAGCACGCCCCAGAACCAACCGGACCAAGTCCAGGTGCCTGGACTCTGGTGTATCTGGCTTACAATCTTATGAAGGCGCGTTATGGCTTTATATACTGACGGCGAATTTTCTGGTATGAAAATGCAGCAACTTGATCCGATGACCCTACAAGCTCCGCCCCTATCGGCCAGGATGACGTCAAGGAGAAGACGATTTTGAAGCACAACAATCCGCATAGCAGACTGCTCTTCTGTTAAATTGCCTAAGGCGGAAATAGTTTCGTTCACTACTGCTTCAAGGGTTCTGGTTAATCTACGTATCAGCTTACTATTAGTGACTGTACCTATATAGGGGAAGAAACCTTTATTGAAATCTGTGTATTTTTCCCATGCTGTTTCAGTGTAATCGACGATTGGGAGATCTCTCTGCTGTCTATGGTGTACTAAATGAGTATTTCTATGATAATCAGGAGGAGCTAGGAAAACAGGTGGTAGGAGGAATGCTATGTAACAGGTACCATCCCAATCTAGAGGTAGGCGTATATATGCGGTCTGGCCACATATAAAGTAGGAATGACGAGAAGCTCTAAACGTAGACTTGCCTCGATCACTGAATTTTATCACAGTGGTGCATTTACTATGGCCCATGTGTATGGAGCCATTCTTTCTTATACATAGTTCCCCTTTTACTGGGAATACGGACATGGCGGGCAAGATTGGTGTAGCTTCAGATTCAACGTTCAGGATCATGAGGTTAAGTGTAAAATTACCTAATCCGTATACTTCATTTTCTAGATCAGTTCCTGTTCTTTTGGGAAGTCCCTCCTTGTTAGGGTAGCAGACTTTAAGCAAAACTAAGTTCAGGTTTCCCCATACCCAGTTGTCTTGATAAGCTACTGAGTTTGAATCTAAGGAATTAATTAAACTAAACCATGCTCCACAGGAGCCATTGTGTGTGAACGGATATGGAAAGAGAGGCAGAATTCCCTTATAGTTCTGATAGGGAGGGAGTCGGCCACATATCCAACAATTTGTAGCATCGCTAGTCTGATGGGAATGATGTAACATACTAATAAAAGTGTTATTGCGCAGCGCAAATCTATAGGACAACTCATGCGGGGGTAATTCACTAAAAGAATGTTCAGCAGTAACATTGTAAACATGTTTAGAAATAGGATAATATATGTGCAACAATATACTTGCAGCAATTATTAAAAGACATAAGAAAAACAAAATTAATAACGTCACTGTGCAATGACTACGTAGTGATTTACAGTACGCATGCTTTTTCAACTGCATCTTTCGGTTTCTTTCTCTATTCAGGTCTAGGGGATACATGTCAGAGACAAATTCGACCGATTCACCTTGGAGAGGACTTAAACAATCAAATTGTCTGACTTATTAGACCGTAATTTTAGTTTGTATAGTTCCTTATCGCTTTGTTCAACCAAAGGAAGCTTTGAGTCAATCGGCGAAGACACGCGAGGTGTAACGTTTACATCAGAGGGTAGTCCATGAAATTTCTTGATATGACTTGAATGTAACCATCCTTTGCGACCTTCGATCTTCACGGCTGTCCTCGTGGTGAGTAGTACAAGTTGAGGCGATTTCCACCTAGGATCAAGCTGAGTCTTCCGGTCAAAATTCCGCACTAACACCAGGTCCCCGGGAACTACGTCATGGGGTTTCACCTCGGTGTTGTCGGGAAAGGCTGCAGCTACCTGTGAACGACAAGATTGTAGTGCAGACATCAAGGAAGCCAGGTAATCTGTCAGCATATTACAGTCAACATCAGTTATTTTGCGTGGTATAGGCGTCCCCCACATATTTGGTGGTCTGCCAAAGATCACCTCATAAGGGGATAGCCCTGTTCGAGAGTGCGCTACCATTCTCATGTAAAAGAGTGCAACTGGTAAGGCTACTACCCAATCGACACCTTTCTCTCTACATATTTTGGACAATCTAATTTTCAGAGTTTGATTATGTCGTTCCACGAGACCTGCTGCCTCGGGGTGTCGGACACAGTGAAATCTCCATTGATAGCCTAACAAAAGTGAAACGTGTTTCATTAGTTCGGATGAGAACGGCTGGCCGTTATCTGAGTAGACAACACGTGGTAAACCGTACCGTGGGAAGAATTCTCGAACTAACTGTTTGGCAGTAGTCGGGGCAGTGTAATCTGAAACCGGGTATGCTTCTGTCCAACGGGAAAGAGCACAGACAACTACGAGAACATATTTGAATCCTCGACATCGTTCCATCTGGATATAATCCATCTGGAGGACTTCAAAAGGGTGATCAGGAGGCTGAAATCCACCCTGTTCTACGGGAATGCTTTTACCTGGGTTAAACTGACAACAGATCATACAGGTACGAACTTTTTGTTTAGCTGCTGCTCGTAAATGTTTGTTGAACCAAATGTGTTGAATGCTGTCTAGCATAGCTTTTTCTCCTAGGTGCGCTGGACTATGTATTGTATTAATGATAACTTGAACCATAGAGTCAGGAAGAAACCATACAGATTTTTCCTTCGTCATCCATCCTTGATCCGTTTGGATCCCTCCTAATTCAGTCCATTTCTTTATTTCATCTGGTGTAGCATGTGTCTGTATATCAATTACGTCAAGAGCGGGATCCTTAACCGTCATGCAATGTGTTGGTGTCAGAACTATTGTCTTTGTCATGTCAGATGTGTGAGTTTGAGCAGTCTGTTTAGCTGTTCTGTCAGCTAGATCATTGCCTTGGGAAATGATATCAGTAACTTTCGTATGAGCTTTACATTTCATAATTGATATTGCAGTGGGTAGATGTATTGCATCTAATAAGGCATGAATGAGGGGTCCGTGCTGAATGTGGGCACCGTGAGAAGTTAAATAACCTCTCTCTCGCCACAGCACGCCGAAGTCATGTACAACTCCGAATGCATAACGTGAATCTGTGTATATGTTGACTTTCTTATTTGTGGCTTGAATACAGGCTTGTTTCAGAGCGATGAGCTCTGCTGCTTGAGCTGACAAGGTATTTATGCAATATGTTTCAATGACTTCAGTGTCTGTTGTGACTGCATACGCGGCCACTAGCTCTCCTGTACTTGTTCTCATACATGAACCATCTACATACAACGTCAGGTCTGGATCTGACAATGGGACGTCTGTCAAGTCTTGTCTGGGTTTCGTCGTGATAGTAATAACTTCAATACAATCATGTGCTAGTGGGTCTGTTCCGTTTACTGGCAAAAGTGTGGCAGGATTCAATGTACTACAACGTCTGATTTCTATGTGTGGCTGAAACAATGTTAATTCGTAACCGGTAAGTCTTGCTATAGTCAAGTGTTGTGTTTGCGTTCGGTTCACAAGAACCTCTACTGCGTGTGGTACTTGTACTGTCAATGGATGTCCTAACACTATGGCATCGCTTTGTCTGATTGCTAAAGCTGTTGCTGCCACTGATTTCAGGCACGCAGGCAGAGCCTGAGCTACGGGATCTAATGTACTAGAAAAATAAGCACATGGTTTGTGTGATCCTGCTTGTTCCTGTGTGAGTACTGACAAGGCAGTACCTTCGCGTTCTGTAACAAAGAGCGTAAAATGTTTATTGTAACATGGTGTTGCTAAAACAGGTGCTTGACATAAAGCTTTCTTTAGGCTTTCAAAAGCTTGTGTATGTTCCTGAGTCCAAGGGAGGACAGTCGATGTGGCTGCCTCCTGTGTTGTCAACTGAATGAGTGGTTTTGCTAGAAATGCATACTGAGGGATCCACTGCCTACAATATGAAGTGAGGCCTATAAAAACCCGTACCTCCTTTTGTGTCTTGGGTATTGGCATGTTAGCAATTAACTGGATGCGATCTGACGTAAGCTGCCTTCCCTCCTTGGACAGCGAGTGCCCAAGGTAAACAACTCACTGGACACAGAATTGCAGCTTAGAAGGGGACACCTTGTGCCCCTTTTCGGCCAAAAATTGTAAAACCGTCAGTGAGGCTTTTTCACATTCAGGTTCGCTTCTAGCGGTGATCAGCAGATCATCGACATATTGAAGCAGGGCAGTGTTGACTGGCATGTGGATACTGTCAAGTTCTCGTTTCAGTGCTTGGCTATAGATGCTAGGGCTTTCTGTGAATCCTTGAGGTGCGCGTGTGAATTTAAAGCTTCGTCCATTTAAACTAAATCCGAACAAGTATTGGCTTTCCGGATCTATTGGGACGCTGAAAAAGGCATTCTTGAGATCAATTACAGTAAAGAATGTTGCTTCGGAATCAATGGCTGTCAGTAATGAAGAAATGTCTGGGACTACGGGGTATTGTGGTACAATACATTTATTTAATTCGCGCAGATCAATAACCAATTGATATACTGGCGGGGCTTTTGGATCAGTTCGTTTAAGAATCGGAATTATCGGGGAATTACATACATTGGAGTCGGTTTCCACAACCACTCCTTGGGTAATAAGCTCGTCAATGATTTGCAGTAAAGCCACTACAGCATCTGGGGGTAACTTGTATTGCCGCATTCGTGGTAGTACCACTCCTGTCTTTAGTGTGACTCGATATGGTGTAATGTTCATGCAACCAACATCTGTAGGGCCTTGTGCCCATAAATGTGTGGGTAAAGTCTGCAGTCGGTGATCCATGTCTCGGGACACATAGTGCCCTTTGAAATCACGTAAAAACAATCTTACTCCTTCCGGAGAACAACATATTATAGCTCCTAGAGCTTTCAATGTTTTTATACCTAACAGGTTTTCTGGACATGATTTAGTAAGCAATAAATCTGTAGTTCGTGTCAAGGGACCAATCGTAAGTGGAAGAGGCTGTGATACTTCGTTAATGATAGGTTTTCCTGAAAAACCAAGGGAAATATTCTGTGAGCCTGAGAGGAGTGCCCCTGAAACTTCACTACGTTTTATGGTTGTTCGGCTTGCCCCTGTATCAAGTAAAAATTTTCTATCTTGGCCTAATAGTTCACTGTGTACATAAGGTCCTTCTTGATCCACAGGGACCTCGATAAGGGGTAAGCCAACTTCCCTCTCTAGGCTGTTTCATGAGTATCGTTGATAATCAGGATAGTCATACTGTGCGGTCTGGTACATCTGTCGTGTCGTTGTTGGTGTGGCAACAATAGGCTGCGGTGGTGGAGCTGGCATAGACTGTTGCGGAGCTGGCATGGACTGTGCATGCTGCGGGGCTCCTTGTTGGTTCTGATCCTGTCTAAGTGGCCGTGGTCTTTCTTTTGTAATACCTATGGCGATATTATGTTTTAAGACTGGACAATCGTGTATATAATGACCTGGCTGTTTACAATAGTTGCATGTCCCTTTTACAGACCCTGCTGAATCACTGGACTGTGTTATACCCTTTTTATGACCGTCAGCTGGAACTGTCTGGGAAACTAGCATTTTCATTTTCGTGTCTTTCATGCGTCTTTGTTCATGTTCTTGTTCCTCTCTAATTCTATTGTGATGGTACTGTAACATTTGTAACATTTGTGACGGAGTGTTACCTTGCCAGGTACTCTCGAATTTCAATACTCTATTCTTAACTTGGGGCAAGGAATTTTCAACTAATTTTGTCACAAACAGATGTGGATACGATTCGCTACTTGCTTTTATTCCACTATTTATACCAAAACATTTTTCGAATCGGGCATAGAAATCACTAGTGTCTTTATCTTGCTTTTGTTTACAGGCTGAGATTGCACCCCAGTCTTCCTTTTTCGTAGTTAATAAACGTGGCAGTACCTGTACTAATAAACCTGGTAGTATTTTGGTCTTTTCCCCAAGCCCTAAACCTGGACCTCGAGCTGTTTCTTCGTTTTCTAATGCTGTCCAATCTATCTTTTGGTCTCCCACCTCCCAATCCTTTTCTTTGAGTTTTTCGTAAATGCCCGCAGGCATTAATACCTTTAATATTTTCATAATGTCGGGATAGGTATACTCTCCCATGAGCAACATGTCTTTAATTTCACGGTGGAAACCCGCTGGGTCTTTGTCATGACTGGGTACCACTTTCTTCATTTCTAATAGTTCCATTTTAGATATGGGTGTGTATACAAACACACGTTTAAACTGATTGTCATCACCTTTTATCGGGTGCACTTCGCGTAAGGGATTCTGTCTATCCATATAATACGTCGTTCTTTCCTTGATGGGCAGTGAGACATGTTCGGGGCATACAAAAAGAATGTACTGCTTTCTGGATTCTAGTATTTCTCTAATTAACTCAGTACCTGAACCTCTCCATTTATTCGTGAGTAATTCAGTCAATATATCCGGTAAGGGACCAGGATCGGAGTGTTGGCTTTTATACAATATAAGGAGTTGTTGAATCATGTAGATACCAGCTAAACGTTGTTCATCTGGGGTGAGGTTCAAAAACGTGTGCGCTAGTGTATCATCACTATATTTTCCGGGACTGTCAACCCAGTGAACGGCTGACCTGGCTAATTCTTGTTCGTCCATAGAATCTAGTATATGATAACCCCTTCGTTCTCGAAGTAATTTGTCAGCGGCTTGGAACGAATGTTCGGGGGACCTTATATTTATTATAGGGTTTTGGAAATTTCTGTTATTTTCTGGACGTATCGGACGTATCGGATCAGTAAAGCATCTAGTATTATTACAAGATCTTCCTCTACCTACATAGGCCATGGTTTCTAACTGTCCTGTGGGCAGTTCTAATTCTTCCTCCTCCTCGTTTTGTTCAGGCTGGTCTACCGCTAATCTTTCTTCGTGTATTCGTTCTACTTCTTTGCGGATCTTTCGGCACATAGCTACTATACTTAGTAGTTTATCATGTCTCCCCTCTGATATATTCCGACTCCATGTGGTAAGAATTCGCATTTCTTCCGGATTTACCCCTGGTCGGTCTTGATTTCTGATCACACAATTTATGAGGAAACGTAACAGTTCCCCCTGTATCTCCACTTTCTGGTACTCCATGGCTCTATTAATACTTTCAGAATCTCGCCCTGACTGGACAAAGTGATATATATTTTCTAAATGTGTAGTCATTCCTGGTAGCCTCCCTAAATATATTGCAGCTCGTCGGATACGTAATGATGCCAGCAGCATTTCGTCCTCTTTGCCGGGCACAGGGTCATATCTACAATCTACTAGAAGTTCCTTAAGCATGTCGGGAGTTACTAGTTTGGGCGTACGTTGGTGGGCTAATTCTTGAAAGGAAAGTTTATTTACTCTGGGTGGCGTGGAAAAAATGTTTGTTGTACCTCCTGTAGCACCGCCTGGGGTGCTGGATGTGAAAGGATTCGTTGCACGTGATATAGCAACCATAGGTGTGGGTACAGCTGTAGAAACAGATGTGCTTGCCGGGACTTGTGTCGGAGTTTGTTGTTGCGGAGGTACAGACGGAGGGTCTTGGCGTTGAACCCCCTCGGCAGGCGGTCTATGTGGTGCAGTATTAGCATACTCGGGAGCTGCGTCGTCTAAATAAGAGGAAAGGAAAACATCTTCTGCGGTTCTGGGATGCCCTTTTGGATGTGCTTTTATCGGAAACAATGGAGCTGGCAAGTCTTTTGGTATCTCCGGAGTAGCCTTAGGTAACCCTTCGGCCAGAAGAGGATACATACCATTCATAAGGGCATTCCTTTGTCTATGTACTTGTTCTGATTTTACTCGGGTACCTTCTTCAATTAATAGCTTTTCTCGGACTTTATTTGAATTCTCCTTACTTTTCTCTTCCTGTCTGAGTGCTTTTTCTGTACGTCTATATGATTCTTTACGCCATAATTCAATAGCATCTTTCTGTGATTGTCTAGCTTTCTTTTTCCATAATTCTTCCTCTACTTTCATGATGCAATCTGCATCCCAGGTCCCAGCTGCGGGCCACCTCTGACTTTCTGGTAATTCCTTGGTGTAGTCTACCCATAAATCAAGAAATAATATGGCGTCTAGGCCATGTTTATGATACATGAAGTACCCTGGAGTGTCCCTAGGAGGAATGGGAACAGCTTCTTCGAGTACCCCTTTTCTAGTTTTGATCTGTCTTAATTTCTAAAAGAGCGGCATATTGAGAACTGATCTGATACCTAATTTTGAACACGTTTAATACAACAAAACACAATAATGAACAGTCATTCACACCACAATATGCAGAACGTATTTAAAACATTTAACATTTAACATTTAATGAACAACAATGATGGCCATTCAGGGAACTAGTCACTAAGCATAATACTCGGCACTAACTAGGTAATTCTGAATTATATACTAGACATACTAGATATACTGCTAAACAGTACAGATACACTGCTGAAACAGTGCAGACCGGATTTGTGTACTCAAACCCGTCTTGACCGGCACAACCTATGTGCACGTCAGAACGCCTCCCCGGCAATGGTACTCACCGGGTAGCTCGGAACGGAAGGCCTCGGAACTGAACTGAACTGGACTTGGACCGGACTGGACTCGACTCGGAACTTCGGAACTTCGGAACCTGGTGGGCCTCTGTATACCTCGGATCTTGCTCTCTCAGCTAGGCTCTGGTCGGGATACTTCGCACTTCTCACCGCCTCGTCTGGGTGTTGATCGCAGCCTCAGTTACCCCCGCTCGGCAGGAGGGAGATACAGGAAATCCTGTGGGTACGCGTTGTTGTCCGTCCAGCTGTGGCAGGAGACCGGGCCTGCAACGCACCTCCGGCGCGTGAGATGAGAAAGTGTCCCTATTCGGGCGCCATATATGTGGTAAATAATTTAATTACCGGTACTTAATTTGATGCGGAAAATTAATAAGAATAGCTCAGTAAAATAAGAGGCAGAATCCGTAGTATTAGAGATTCGGAACGGGCTTTATTCCAATAACAATTCGAATTGTGGGCTTCATATTCCATCACCACGGAGGTTCAGGAAGTGAAGGACAATACATTATTGACAGGTAATCATTTTTATAGAAGAGGCATTACAGTGAAACAGATGCAGAAGGCGTAACAGTTGATAACAGAGATAAAGACATACATGCGTAACTAAAATGGGTGTAACTAGGCGTAACTAAAGAACGTCATTAGATATGATGTCACAAATGGGTGGTTCCATGAAAGAATTTCGCAATGTCAGCAAAAATACTTGGCAGAGATGCGTGCGCAGCAGCATGACGTGTGATTTGACGTGCAACTAGGGGGAGAATGGGACTTGACATTTAGCTCTACATGTGGAGACAGAAGTCTGGGGTTATGTCAACCTAATCCCAAATCATATCTAATATCCTATGTTTAAAGAACTGTGTTATCCAAAAAGAGAGGTCTCTTAGGATAGAATCTTATTCTATACTGACTATACTGACTGTTAGTGCGTGTACAAGCGTCTAAGTGTCTACACTAGATGCGAGGGGGTAGGAATATTCCATGGTAATAGGGCTATGAATTACTTGCATGATGACAGAGAAGCCGGGCCTTTTGCTCGGTAGCCGGAAGAATGTTTACTTAAGCTACTAGACAGGAATGCATTGGATGAGGAGCGGAGCAGAGCAGATAATCTTGAAGGAGAAATACAGTTTTTGGCAGGCAGACAGGCCGAGTCAGGCACCGTTAGCCGCGCAGGGAGTAGGACAAAGTTCATGGTCACAGATGCAGGCTCAGACTGGAGCTTTCAGAGGTAGAAGGCAGGAAAAGGCTTAATGGCAGAATCAGGGCCTACTCGCCTGGACTGTAAAATGGGATAAATGAACCATATAAAGCCGGTGGCCTTTCATACTTAGGAATAGAATATCCGGCCCATTCATGGCGGATCTGAAAGAGGACATGTTGACGGTGGACGCACATGTGTTTACGTCTTCATAACTGGAACTGGAGGGAACATACATGTACTTGTGACTTATACATGAAACCGTTGGGGTCCAAGATAGGGGACATAACCGACCATAAAAATCCATATTTCCACAATCCGAGGTGAGAAGAACCTGAAAGCAGAGGGGACAGAGTCTGGGTCACTTCAGGGTGACCAGGCACTCGGTAGATGAATGACCACCAAAGTCGGATGCTTCAGGTAAGAAGATAGGATGCTTGACTCTGCAGCCACAGGGACCAGGAGACGTCGACCAAAGTCCGGAGGTGAGCTGACCCACTAAGGATGTCGAGTGCTGGGGTGGGGGGCGGTCGGGGGGGGAAGAATGGGGTGGGTAGTGTCCGGATTGAACACCAACAAGCCTGGGCAACTGCAACCCACGCGGGCAGAGGAAACAAGTTACGGTGATGACCAGCAAGGTCCTGGGGACTCTCCAAGCAATGGAGAGTCAGGGCATGTCTACAGCAACCAGGGAAGCACACGGGAAATCAAAGTTACCTTCACAGGGACCCACAGGCCAACGGAGCAGGGATCGCAAAGGGACCTCGAGCTGAATCACGAAATACCAGCCCACGGAACACGAATGGAGGCCGGACATCTTCAGTGGAAATACTGCTCGGGGCCAGGAGCATACGTAGCTCAAAGCACAGTCTCAGGGATCGCCAAAAAGAATATGCTGCTGCAAAAGTACAGAGTGCACAGGGGTTCGGGTTGCACAGTCCCCACGAGGGATACTGGTCTCAGAATTGCTGAGAGGTCAGATCACCCGCAGGGACGCTCGGGAACCCACCTCCTGTGTTGCAGAACTCTTCGGAGTCCTCAGGAGCTCGGGAGATGCAAACCAGTCAGATGTGTTAAGGTGCCTGCTGCGGCAGGGAAGTAACTCCTTTACTCCAAGGGAGATTCTTCTGTCGTCCAGCGAATTGTAGACCGTCGAAGTACATGGTTTCTGCTTGCAGAGTTTAGTCCAGGTAAAATCCAAAGTCCTGTAGTCAGGGGTCCTACTTTATACCCAAGGAAGGGGTTGGACAAACTCTGGGGACCCTCATATGGGAGGGTCAGGACAGAGGGGTGGCTACACCCATGTCCTGTGTCCAGTTTCGTGCCAGAGCAGGAGCAAATGGCTCCTGCAACCGTTTGAGCCCGACTATGCACAGGGAAATCAAATGTGCCCCCAGTGCAGACCTTCTGACACTCTCAGAGTGCACCCACCCAGCCCCAATATACTAAAGCCTGTCTGGGAGGTGGTCACACCACCCTGTGACAGGAAACCTATTGTCAGGCCTTCCTCTGCTCGAGCTTGGCAGGAGCCATTAGAAATAATGGGGTAACCCAGTAACCCTCAGAACCTGGGCGTTATAATGGAAACAAAAAGCAATGGTTCTGTTGGGGAGTACACAAAATTATTTCAGTATGTACTTAATACAATTAACTAATAAGCAGGTACACATTCAATGGGAGATAACGAAACACATTCAATGAGAGATAACGAAACACACACATGGATCCAAAAATTCAGAAATTGAATTCATTTTACTTCAAGGGTGAGTATCAAAAGTATATACACCGAAATATTTACGTCAGTAGCGGCCGAGTCTTTGACGGATATAGACGTCTTGACTGAACATACCAATATGTGGCGATCGTTTTGACGGCACCACTTCTCTACATTAATTGAACGCATTATCATCAAGAATTCACGACAAATTTATAGGTCGGTTGACTTTTCCTTTAAGGTGATACCAGGAAATCATGTCCTATTAATTCACAATTTTGATCCCAGGCCGCCAGCCCTCCTTTTGTCCTGATGAAGACCCACATTTGATGCATGTAATTCGGCACTACTCCATAGGGTCGAAACGTCGACGTTGTTTATCCAATTTTCCACGCAATTCCACAAACATAACTAGGAAATTATATCCTGCTGTGGTCTATGCTTTACATGTTGGATCTGTTTGTTCATTACTGTGTACTGTTCATTGTACATAATTGTTACATGTGAATTTTGTGGTCAGTTAACCAGTACGTTGAATCACCAATTGTTTTATGTTGTATGTGTTCCTTGGTTGGTCAATCCTGTAAATATTTCGGTGTATATACTTTTGATACTCACCCTTGAAGTAAAATGAATTCAATTTCTGAATTTCTGGATCCATGTGTGTGTTTCGTTATCTCTCATTGAATGTGTTTCGTTATCTCCCATTGAATGTGTACCTGCTTATTAGTTAATTGTATTAAGTACATACTGAAATAATTTTGTGTACTCCCCAACAGAACCATTGCTTTTTGTTTCCGAGCTTGGCAGGAGGGTAGACTCGTGTCTGTGGCTGGCAGCATCCATTTTGTTATGCCCAGGTCAGGAAAGCTGGTACCAGGTGCACCTGTGTTTACCATAAGTCCCTCTAGAAGGGTGAAATCATACCTCCCCGCCAGTATGATTCCAAGGTGTTTGACCCCAAACACGAGATGTTTCTAAGCAGCCGTTTTAAAGTAAGCACTTTACCCCGAGGTTATAATGCACTTAAATATATATGGTTGGCTGCATCACAGACAACCCTGGAAAATAGGTTCCGAAGGCTGCAGAGGGGCTCTGCTCATGCAGGGGCACCCTCTCACATAAAACCCAGAACCCTGCGTTCGGGATTGATAAGGCCTGCCATAGGGGTGACTGATAGGTTTATATGTGCAGTGATTTAGAATAGATATAGGTAACCTATATCTAAGTAAGGGGTGCATGCATCACCTTACACAGGCTGCAGAAGCAGACCTGTAGTGCCATTTTGAATGGTCTCTCAGGGGTGGCATAATACATTCTGTAGTCCCTGGAAGACCTCTTGGGTACCTATGCCCTGGGTACATGGTGTACCATATACTAGGGACTGATAAGGGTACTCCAGTATCCAATCTGGAGTGTACCTAAAGTACATGCAATCAATTAAGAGGAGAAAGCAGATAGACTGACTGGGATCCTGCTATTCAGGACCCCAGTCTGAAGTCAAAAACAGTGATACATCAGCAAAAAGTGGGTGTAACCATAAGAAGCAGATCCTACTCTCCTACAGTGGTTGCTTGATCAGTTGAATGCAATATCCAAATTGCATGATGTTTTATATCCTTTTGGCTTTAGTCACTTTCCCCCTGTGGAGGAAGTCCTTTGTCCTCCCCCCCCACAGGTATTGTATGTGTGAGAGGGCAGTGGTGTTGTGAGTCACTTATTGGCCAGGGCAGACCCTCTTCTTTGTGACTGCGATCTTCTTCTTGCATGTCCCCAAAAATGATGCCGCAGAGGTGTTTGGGATTGCCAATGTTGAGCTGTGATTTGGCTATCACCCTGAAACCTTTGGTGTGAGGTTGCACTTGGAAAACGTCCTCTGCCTACAAGCCTTCTGGCAGGTGTGGATCCTCTCCTCATGTGCCCCCTGAATTGCAGAGCTCTCATTGACTTTGCAGTCTCATTGACCTTCTTGAGTTGCTGAAGGGTTTCATCCACTTTATTACCAAACAATTGTTCCCCGTTGAAACGTGCATTAATTATGTTAGCCTGAGGTCATCTAAGAGCAACATCTCTATGAAACATTGGGTGCTTGCACCTTTCCCTGTCCTCAGCTTCCTAGATGTACACATATTTCTCAATTCCTGAAATGAGAGATTATCATATCTAGTTGGCAGAGAGCCACTGGCTTCTCCTTTAGAAGACATACTAGTGTTATGTGGTGTAGGCGTCTACCTAACCTAGTGGGAACTAAACTCTCTTGAGATGGAGAAAGGGTGTGCTAGACCCTTAACTACCCAACTCCAAGTTCAGTAGAACTTACTTATTCTAGTCTTGATGTATTATATGTACCCAATACCTTTAGTGGTTTTCAGTTAATCACTCAATGAGATCAATCTGGTAAAACAATAGCTAACTTAAATCCCAACCGCTGCACACCAATGTGCGAAGTTGGCCTGGTATATGCTGTCCACTAATTAAAGTGGGTACCCTGTCAAGTCCAAACAAACCTTATTGATGATTAGGTTAAAGACAACCTTTATAGAAAGCTAGCCTAGTGGTAGCTGTGGAGAGCAGCCTTCAGGCTAAGTCTCGAAGGAATGTAAAGCAGCTTTTTTTACCAGATCAGAACCTCCTGAATGACCAAATGAAAGGAGAACCACACAAGTGTTATATAAAATATATGTATTTACTACTAAACACTCTCTACTAACCTCATTATGAGATTAGAGAACAAAGCACACGATACTGAAACAATAGAATGACAGTAAATAGCACAATACACAGTGTACTCCAGGGGGAGACCAAACCAAATTCTAAAAAAATGGTAGAACAACAACAACTTCACTAGACAGTGCCTAGAGCACGTAGAATCGCTGGGACCCCAAGGAACCACCCAAAGGAGGGACACAGGGACCCCATGGAGGACGGGTGCAGTGTGAGAACACAGAGGCTAACTCCGTACAACTTTATGGGAAAGTAGCGGTTGGAAAATTACAGTTTAAGGACACTTCGGAGATGACTTCAAGCAAACCCTTTGGAACATAGAAGGTTCTAAGGCCAGCACCCTTGTGAGTACCGAGGTACCCGTGTTACCTATCCCAGAGGAGCCAGGTGCATAGGGGTCAAGTGGTGTCGGAAACCCTCGTCGTTTTCAATGGCTTGATGTGAAGAAGTGCTGGTGCCGGGAAGATGAAGTGTCCGGTGGAATCCAAGCCTGGATCCGAGGTGAGAAGAACCTGAAAGCAGAGGGGACAGAGTCTGGGTCACTTCAGGGTGACCAGGCACTAGGTAGATGAATGACCACCAAAGTCGGATGCTTCAGGTAAGAAGATAGGATGCTTGACTCTGCAGCCACAGGGACCAGGAGACGTCGACCAAAGTCCGGAGGTGAGCTGACCCACTAAGGATGTCGAGTGCTGGGGTGGGGGGGGGTCTGCGGGGAAGAATGGGGTGGGTAGTGTCCGGATTGAACACCAACAAGCCTGGGCAACTGCAACCCACGCGGGCAGAGGAAACAAGTTACGGTGATGACCAGCAAGGTCCTGGGGACTCTCCAAGCAATGGAGAGTCAGGGCATGTCTACAGCAACCAGGGAAGCCCACGGGAAATCAAAGTTACCTTCACAGGGACCCACAGGCCAACGGAGCAGGGATCGCAAAGGGACCTCGAGCTGAATCACGAAATACCAGCCCACGGAACACGAATGGAGGCCGGACATCTTCAGTGGAAATACTGCTCGGGGCCAGGAGCATACGTAGCTCAAAGCACAGTCTCAGGGATCGCCAAAAAGAATATGCTGCTGCAAAAGTACAGAGTGCACAGGGGTTCGGGTTGCACAGTCCCCACGAGGGATACTGGTCTCAGAATTGCTGAGAGGTCAGATCAACTGCAGGGACGCTCGGGAACCCACCTCCTGTGTTGCAGAAATCTTCGGAGTCCTCAGGAGCTCGGGAGATGCAAACCAGTCAGATGTGTTAAGGTGCCTGCTGCGGCAGGGGAGTAACTCCTTTACTCCAAGGGAGATTCTTCTGTCGTCCAGCGAATTGTAGACCGTCGAAGTACGTGGTTTCTGCTTGCAGAGTTTAGTCCAGGTAAAATCCAAAGTCCTGTAGTCAGGGGTCCTACTTTATACCCAAGGAAGGGGTTGGACAAACTCTGGGGACCCTCATATGGGAGGGTCAGGACAGAGGGGTGGCTACACCCATGTCCTTTGTCCAGTTTCGTGCCAGAGCAGGAGCAAATGGCTCCTGCAACCGTTTGAGCCCGACTATGCACAGGGAAATCAAATGTGCCCCCAGTACAGACCTTCTGACACTCTCAGAGTGCACCCACCCAGCCCCAATATACTAAAGCCTGTCTGGGAGGTGGTCACACCACCCTGTGACAGGAAACCTATTGTCAGGCCTTCCTCTGCTCGAGCTTGGCAGGAGCCATTAGAAATAATGGGGTAACCCAGTAACCCTCAGAACCTGGGCGTTATAATGGAAACAAAAAGCAATGGTTCTGTTGGCGAGTACACAAAATTATTTCAGTATGTACTTAATACAATTAACTAATAAGCAGGTACACATTCAATGGGAGATAACGAAACACATTCAATGAGAGATAACGAAACACACACATGGATCCAAAAATTCAGAAATTGAATTCATTTTACTTCAAGGGTGAGTATCAAAAGTATATACACCGAAATATTTACGTCAGTAGCGGCCGAGTCTTTGACGGATATAGACGTCTTGACTGAACATACCAATATGTGGCGATCGTTTTGACGGCACCACTTCTCTACATTAATTGAACGCATTATCATCAAGAATTCACGACAAATTTATAGGTCGGCTGACTTTTCCTTTAAGGTGATACCAGGAAATCATGTCCTATTAATTCACAATTTTGATCCCAGGCCGCCAGCCCTCCTTTTGTTCTGATGAAGACCCACATTTGATGCATGTAATTCGGCACTACTCCATAGGGTCGAAACGTCGACGTTGTTTATCCAATTTTCCGCGCAATTCCACAAACATAACTAGGAAATTATATCCTGCTGTGGTCTATGCTTTACATGTTGGATCTGTTTGTTCATTACTGTGTACTGTTCATTGTACATAATTGTTACATGTGAATTTTGTGGTCAGTTAACCAGTACGTTGAATCACCAATTGTTTTATGTTGTATGTGTTCCTTGGTTGGTCAATCCTGTAAATATTTCGGTGTATATACTTTTGATACTCACCCTTGAAGTAAAATGAATTCAATTTCTGAATTTCTGGATCCATGTGTGTGTTTCGTTATCTCTCATTGAATGTGTTTCGTTATCTCCCATTGAATGTGTACCTGCTTATTAGTTAATTGTATTAAGTACATACTGAAATAATTTTGTGTACTCCCCAACAGAACCATTGCTTTTTGTTTCCGAGCTTGGCAGGAGGGTAGACTCGTGTCTGTGGCTGGCAGCATCCATTTTGTTATGCCCAGGTCAGGAAAGCTGGTACCAGGTGCACCTGTGTTTACCATAAGTCCCTCTAGAAGGGTGAAATCATACCTCCCCGCCAGTATGATTCCAAGGTGTTTGACCCCAAACACGAGATGTTTCTAAGCAGCCGTTTTAAAGTAAGCACTTTACCCCGAGGTTATAATGCACTTAAATATATATGGTTGGCTGCATCACAGACAACCCTGGAAAATAGGTTCCGAAGGCTGCAGAGGGGCTCTGCTCATGCAGGGGCACCCTCTCACATAAAACCCAGAACCCTGCGTTCGGGATTGATAAGGCCTGCCATAGGGGTGACTGATAGGTTTATATGTGCAGTGATTTAGAATAGATAGTTTAACCTATATCTAAGTAAGGGGTGCATGCATCACCTTACACAGGCTGCAGAAGCAGACCTGTAGTGCCATTTTGAATGGTCTCTCAGGGGTGGCATAATACATTCTGTAGTCCCTGGAAGACCTCTTGGGTACCTATGCCCTGGGTACATGGTGTACCATATACTAGGGACTGATAAGGGTACTCCAGTATCCAATCTGGAGTGTACCTAAAGTACATGCAATCAATTTAGAGGAGAAAGCAGATAGACTGACTGGGATCCTGCTATTCAGGACCCCAGTCTGAAGTCAAAAACAGTGATACATCAGCAAAAAGTGGGTGTAACCATAAGAAGCAGATCCTACTCTCCTACAGTGGTTGCTTGATCAGTTGAATGCAATATCCAAATTGCATGATGTTTTATATCCTTTTGGCTTCAGTCACTTTCCCCCTGTGGAGGAAGTCCTTTGTCCTCCCCCCCACAGGTATTGTATGTGTGAGAGGGCAGTGGTGTTGTGAGTCACTTATTGGCCAGGGCAGACCCTCTTCTTTGTGACTGCGATCTTCTTCTTGCATGTCCCCAAAAATGATGCCGCAGAGGTGTTTGGGATTGCCAATGTTGAGCTGTGATTTGGCTATCACCCTGAAACCTTTGGTGTGAGGTTGCACTTGGAAAACGTCCTCTGCCTACAAGCCTTCTGGCAGGTGTGGATCCTCTCCTCATGTGCCCCCTGAATTGCAGAGCTCTCATTGACTTTGCAGTCTCATTGACCTTCTCGAGTTGCTGAAGGGTTTCATCCACTTTATTACCAAACAATTGTTCCCCGTTGAAAGGTGCATTAATTATGTTAGCCTGTACCTCTGGTTTAAAACCGGACACTCTTAACAAGGGATGTTATCGCAGGGTGGTTCCCACCATCATCTGTCTACTTGTTGTGTTTGCCGTATCTAGAACAGATTTTAACCTCTTCGGTGCCCGTGACGAGCTGGACTCGTCATGGGCCGCGGTGGCATTGTGCCCATGACGACTCCAGCTCGTCACAAACCCCGCCCGCTAATGGAACGGCCGGCACAGGGCGGGGAAAGGGGCGGGCACCGAAGGGGTTAAGCAAGTACTTGCAATGTATTTTTCCCTCTTCTAGCAGGGATGCTGATCTCTTGCGATATTGCTCTGGCAGATGCTTCACTCTGCCATTTTGTCCCAGTGCTGATAAGCATATCTGCTTATCAGGGCATTTGAATTGGTTATTTGCCATTGAGTTGCTGCATCTTACTTTCTTTATCCGGTGGTGTTCGGATGCTGTTGTTACATTGGCCCTCTTTATGGCTGTGGCAGGAATGATGGAATCTGATGGTATAGTTCCTAGTATATATGGAGGGTACTTTGATGAATGCTTCTATTTTGTCTCAGTCCTTTGAGTTACTGCCTTGCAAGTTGCAGGTTCCTTAAAGGGTTCTCTTCCCTGATACAGTATGCATTGGTAAGTATTAGCTACTTCTTTTGGGAACCTAATAATGTCTCTATGAGGAAACATGACTGTGATTTCTCCTCTTCCAGTTGTACCCTATATTCGTCTGCCACTCTCTTTATTAGCTGGCAGTACAATGCAAAGTCGTCCAGAGGTGATGGCCTCAAGGGATACATGTCTATCCCATCTTCTGGGGAATCCGTCTCGATGTCATGCCAATTGTCTACATATATTCTGAGCCCTCTGTTCCCTGGAACATGGCAGGGTTTCTGGATCCTCTTTTTAAAAGAAGAATTCTTGTTTCTCCTCTTCCTGTGGCTCCAGAGGCGTTGGGGGCTGCAGCTCTTCGGTGTCCTTGTTCAGTTCTGTTTTTTCCGTTGAAGTTTTCGGTGGAATCCAAAATTCTTAAAGATATGCATCGTACTCTTTTTTCTTTTGTATTATCAAAGCCATTTCAGCCTTGTGAAAACTCTTCTTCCGGTGGCTTGCTCTCCACGTCTAGAGTAGGGGTAGATTTCCTCTTTGATGTCGAGGCTTCCTTCAATGGGGTATCACCCAACACTTTTTTCAGCTCCTCCAGACTCAGATTGTCTTTTGACATCGAAAACTCCCGACTTTGATCATCTTTAGACATCGTCACCTTTTTTGATGTCCGCCTAGCTGCGGTCTCTTTGCTTTGGGGCCCGAGGGATTCTTTCGGACTCTGCTTGCCTTCGATCAGATAAACTTTTGATGCGAAGTCAGCTCTCAGAGGATACCTGGTCCGGTTTTTTGTACAAGACTCAACCCCATTAGGTTATTCCAATGTTAATTGGGATCGTTTTTCTTTGTGCTTTTGCTGCTCCTTTTCGACGTCGATGATTCTAATTTCAGCACATCTAAGCCTTCACCTTTGGCCACTTCTGCGATTTTATCCTCCTCGTGGCTCGAGAACCCCAGGTCTTACAGCAATGTAGTCTCTTTATTCCACTGCATGGCATAGTATACCTGCCTCTGTTTTTCTCTTGTCTTTAAGGTCTTTGGTTTGAAGTCTGCACCGGCTGCACAGTTGTCGCTCTTGTGGTCCAGTAGAAGGCAAAGGTTGCAGACTTGATGTCTGTCCTTTTGTGCAAATTTATGTTGGCACTTTGGGCTGAACATTCTCCAGTTCACCCTCGATGTGTAGATTAGATGGTCTTCTCTTCTTCTTTTTTTTTCTAAAGTCTTCTTTTCGCAGACTGGAGAGCCTTTCACAATACTTCCAGACCCAACGGCAGAAAAAAGAATCTGAAGATGGTGACCACGCATGGGAGCTTCATGGGAGGGCGTATGACGTCAGGAGAGGCTGGAGTAGGCACCAAAGAGTGGAACAGTCAAAGCCCAACAAAAAAAGAGAAAATAGAAGGACAACAAATACAATGAAGAATTCTGGACCTAACCACTAGATGGCGGAATAATGCACAGCACTGAATCCAGAAAAGAATCATGCTGCAAAATGAGTGTTTACTTGGAGAGTAGTATCTAAGATGGCAAAGTTTCCAATTATTTGCCTCTTGGAAGACAGAGAGAGGCACGCTTCTAATGAATAATTAACAGTGAAAAAAGAAACATTACATCAGTACCAAGCTCTCTTCCCACTGTCTTCTAAGCCATTACATGTAGGTAGTAGTAAGGCAGGCTACGATGCACTCACGTTTTTGAAACTACTCAAACCGGTGGGTCTGGGCCTTGAGAATGAACAAAATATTAAAAGTGACTAATGTGCTGAAACACTATGCATTTTTTGAAAATATACAAATGTTTGTTTAGAACTTGGGACGGGTCTATCTGATTTTGAGGTAAATGGGTATGCCTAGTCAATACTCTTTATTCACCTTGTACTAGACGGGAAGTCTGTATGTAGGTCCTTATCGCAAATAAAAAATATGTTTGTTCGATATATTTCAATAAATTAATCCAGCAAAAGATAAGATCTCTTATGCCATTTGAATCCATTTTGGTTGTTCATGTGCACTGTCTATCCTTTCATTTGCTGCTGAACATTTCTAGTCTGAACCCATCACTTTTGTACAAACAAACTAGGTTAAAATTTACATTTTCCAAATGTACCAGGAATGATCTGATAAAGCTACCAAGGCCATGTTACTTACCAGCCAAGTACAGTGCTTTCACTTGGGAGGCTTGCAATGTATCATGGAAGATGATAACAGATCCAAGCTGTCCTTCCAGAGATGTTGGAGACCCCCACTCACTGTCCTGAGTTCCTGCTGATATACATTTTGAGACAGCACCAGATTTTGCAACCACTCCTCCCCAAGAAGGAGAATAAAGTATTCCTCCAAATGATCTGCTGGGTGCGACAGGGGATGAAAATGGAGGATCAGGAATTTGTGATGGAGGGGGGGTGGTAGTCCTCTGACCTGCAGAGCCAATGCAGCAAGAAGTAAAAGTCTGGAAAAGGCCACAGAAGAAAAACACTGTTTACTTGTAAGGAATCATTAGCACACAATAAAGAACAAGACAGACTGGTCGATTAGAAGGCAAAAGCTCTTTTGAAATACTTTTCCATCTTCATGCACTGATAGTGAGAAATAACAATCTAGCACAATCTGTTTATTATATAGCAAAATCTCGCACACAATTTTTTAATGGCAAAGTTAAGAATTTATTGTAAGTAAAGTTGATATTAATTTGTGTATTACAGCCTTGAGATGAATATGACCTCATAAGGGCAACCTTACTAATTCATTCACCTATGACTAAATGTATGTTATTTGTTCCATTACCATCTTTGCCCTTTACACTGGATGTAGGCATAACATTACAGTTAGAGAGAATATTACTTTTCATGTAATCTAAATAGAAATTATTTATACAAAGGGCTTCATCACACACTTCTGTTGTTTAGAAGTGCTCTTAGTAAGAAAGTTTACCCAGATGAATATGGTACTCAGTTTAAGGACCTTTGGAAGGATAGAAGACACAAGTAAACACTTATTACGCATGCCCAAGAATTCTCTTGTAATGACCAGAAGTTATCCACTATGGCAACCTGTTCTCTAGCAGACATTCTACTATGGGCCAGCAAACTGGACTCTGGGAGAAGATGTCCCAGCAAAAACGCACTGATCTTGAGAAGAGTTTAGATGACAAGACCACTTGTTAACACTGACATGGGGACAATCTGAAAGAGTGCTTCAATTGGATACCGGTTGACATTTTGTGCACCATGAAGTTGCACCACAATTCAAGGTGGACAAACGTGCTGCTTCTTCACTACACAAGAAATGATGGAACAGTTATTACTCCCTACAACCTTATCTTTTGGGAGGAAAGCCAGTTTACTCAGTGACTTCTGTTTTCAAGCCTCTGGTAAAGATAGTGTACCAGCCAAATACCTGAAATACAAAAAGGACATCAAGAAGCAACTCTAGGGAAAGTGCAAGCTGGCCATCCAAGCTACTGCCTAGAATATGGAATTCTTGGCACAAAAAGAGGGCAAGTGAACAGGAGGGCAAGTTCAACAGGATTTCTAACCAGGAAGTCATGTTCTAATCTAAGGTTTCACCCACAACAGGAAGAAAACATAGGGATCACTGGGATTCCAAGTCTTCCATTATGAAAAGAGACGTTCCAATACATCCCACTGTACAAACTTTGAAAGGATGGTAGACCGACAAGTCACAAGTTTCTTCACAGGAATCGTCTCCTTCCTATGGGACAGTTTCTCAAGTCTCCCAGCCTCAAAAGTCAAAAATCATCACAGTTACTCAACTTCGGAAACACCTTTTCTTGTAGAGACACTAACTGCAGACGCCTCACCTCGTGGATTTCCAGATCCAGAAAATGTATTAGTAATTACCTAAAACGTCGACAGGTGGCGTTGTGTGGCTCGACGTCTAGTCCGTCGACTCCGCATGTGACACTGGGGCCCCTATACAACTGCCACCTCTACATGCTATGAGTTTCTTTATGATCTCCGTCCGTGCAGTCGGATGAGGAGCCATCGAAATCATAAGTGCAGTGTGCAGATTGTTCACATTTAGGATCTTATCAAGGGACTGTACCGATCCATTTCAGGGAACTGGCAGGAGGATGTGTTGGTGAGGAATCTGCATTTAGATAGTCTCTAACAGAAATGGCATTACCAATGGTACGTAACTTACTCTTTTAATAGATACTTCTAACTGCAAGATTCTTCAGCTTGCAGCAGCACCCTCCAGATGGTGTACCTGTGTGGAATTGCTCAAATCAAGAAGTCTTGAATGACAGATCAGACGAAAAGCTAGTCATGCCGAACCTGGTTATCCAGGCAGTAGTGCTTAATGAACGGGTGACGGGATGCCCACGTAACAGCCTGGCAAATGTCCATCACTGGCACACCATCTCTAGGGCAGTGATAGCGGCCCTCACTCTGGTAAAATGAGCACGCAAGCTTTTGGAGGCTGCTTCTTGGCCAGCCCATCACAGATCTTGATGCATAGCACCGTACATTTTGAGAGGCCCTCTTTTGCACAGCTTCGTCTTTTGTAGCCCCAGAGAAATCAAAGAAATGCTACTCGTCTTGTCAGTATTCCCTGGTTCAGTCCACATACGTTCTTCCTCCTTGGAAACAGAACAGAAAGTTGGCAAGGTGATGGATTGATTAAAAGCACATCAATATAAATACGTAATAAGTTCTCTATTTGAGGCCTAATGTAACTTCCTACAGGAATATCTTTCATATATTAGAGGAGACACTTCACCCAACTTATGGCAGCATGCTTCATCATAAGTGGCTCCTCTGACCAAGGTAGGTCGAATACTAACCGAGTGGACTCAATCAAAGAGAAATAGATTTGGGAGTTCGAGATAAGATAATACTCTGGATAAGCACAGGTATAGTCACAAAGGGAGTTCACATCGAAAAGGTGAGTGCCAAATTAAGGTATCACTGCAGAATGACAAATGGGGTCGGTGGGAACAAATAGACCAATCTCTTTTTTTTTTTTTTTAACGCTTTACAACATGTAACTTGGAGAGGAATGGCTGGTTAGGTATATGTAAGAAGGCCTAAAGGGCTGCGAGGTAACATTAACCTGTTGCTACAGACAGTCCTTACTGAACCACTGTCAAACCACTGTCAAACATAATAAAACATCTGATAATTCGTGTTTACAGGTTGTATGTTTCAGGAAAAGCACCGGACAAAAACTTCTCTCAGCGTCCCGTATAAATCTATTTTGTTGACGGATGCCTCCTGAGATACCACCAATCACTTTGGGAGAAAGATCAAAAGTCATCAACTCACGCCACTCAATCTCCATGCATAAAGATGTAGAGTGTGCAGAGTGAGGTGCAAGACATAGCTCTGGTGCTGTGACAGTAGGTTCTCGGGAGATTGCTCATAGTTAAAAGTTCTGGGTAGTACAATTTCCTTGCCCACTCCAGATGACTTGGGCCTGGTCACTCCCTCATTTCCTTGAGTACTCTGGGCAGGTAAGGGAGGGGCGGAAAAGGGACACAGAAGTTCGATGTTAGATAAAGGCATCTCCGATGGAGGTCTACCTTAGAACTCCAAAGCACAAAAGTTTTGAAGCATGTTTTTTGCACTGGCAAACAGATGGAGCCAGAGTTCTTCTCAATTTTGGAAGATATCCTGTGCCACCTTAACCACTATTCATGATCCACTAGGCAACATCAGGTGAGTTAGTCAGCCCTGGACTTTAAAGATCCTGTCACGTGCTGGGCGATCAGGGAGATATATGAACATTCAGCCACTACCAGAGGTGCGGAGCCTCCTGACACAGGACCCACAACCCCACACTACCCTATTTGTTGCAGTACCAGATGGCAGATGTGTTGTCTGTAAGCAACTGTTGTCATTCCCTCTTGATGGTCGGGAGCAGCGCCTTCAGTGCCAAGCAAATCGCTTGTAACTCCAGCAAACTGTGTCAGAGACCAGCTTCTGCTGAACACCAGAGTACTCTGATCTCCATCTCGCCCGGATGACCTCTCCAAACCAATACCAAGATTGATTGTCAAGGAAAGCAAATATGTTATAACGTACGGTACCCTTCATGGTCCATACAAGTATGGCATTTTTTTTAACTATGAATTTTTTATCGGTGTATCTATATGCCAACAAGGGCTCCATAAAGTTGTTTTTTTGCCTTGTTTCCCTGCAAGCATTCCGCCTGTTCTGTTTGGTTGGTACTAAGCTGGAGGAAGAGAAGGTTTGAAGTCTATTATCATTGCAATTCCCTCTTCATAGTCAGCATTTTTCATAATACATGAAGTAGACAACTATATAAAGGTTGCAACTTTTTTATTCTCACAGTTTCACTCGGGCATAGCTTGGGTGACATTTATCAACACGTGGGTGAATGTACACTACCGGTGTTTCCCCTATCTAGAATTGAGGATTATGTATGTATAGAGATATAATTGTGAGTGTGGCTCAGCAAGGCTTCATGTTGAATTTTGCAGGTTGCTGTAAACAAAGAAGGATTTTTATTAGTGGTTCCTGAAGAAGGCATTTCACGCCAAATTGTGCGCCATCAAGCCACAACAAAGTGTGAACATCGAACTGGAATTAGGATACTAGTGTAAGAAATAAAAGACAAAGTGGTGAATATATAAAGATATATACTGAAAAAAGTATAACATTTTATAATGTATGCATTCAAGACCAATGATGAGAACAATGTCTTTTAGTGGATATGTGGATGAATGAAAAGTTTGGTGGATGTATGAAGAATGCAGTATGAATGTATGGCGAGTGAAGTATCATTTCAGAGATTAAAACTTTTTTTTTTTTCAATAAACCTGAGTTGAGAAATATCTAGGATAAGCTACCTGGAGTTAGGGTATTAGTGGGAAAAAATATTTGAGATTGAATGATGGAAATTAAATACATGCTATTGAAAAATAAGAAATACTGTGAATAAAACTACTTATGGAACATCACTTTCTGAGCCACATGGTGATATACAGATGAGAGACAAGCAGGACTCTAGTGGCGCGTAAGCACTTTACACCACTGCTCTTTTTCTGATAGTGGGCTGGGACATACAGGCTGCACGCGAGTTGCGCATTAGTATTTCACACTCTGATTGCCTATATGCTATCACACGCCGGCGCCTGCTTTTACACACACACTATGCGCTCGGTCACAGCTGCACCTTCCGCTTTGTTAGGGCTATGTCGGTGGTGTGATATTGGAGCTAACTCGAGCCCTGGTTTACCAACCACTTTTATCTTTCCACAATAGCTAGCGCTGCCTGTGAAGGCGCACTTTTGGGTTACATGTACCACCACTGCTGAGTACTATTATTTGTGAAGTTAATCTTTCCGCCCGCATTCCTTTAGTCTGGCTGATTGTCCTCCCAGATGGGGGATTCTCTTGCTGTCTGTGTTTGATCTTTCATAAGTAACTCCTGTGGACACCATCACTGGTCAGTTGTCTTGCACCAGCGTTGCTCTAATGTTTAACAATAAAGGTCACATGTGGTTTCTAATGTTCACCAGTTCATATTGTGACACTGGTCTACACTGACACTACACTGCTTACATCTAACTGACTCATACTATAAATTTTTTCTAGATTCTGTACTCTTTCACTTACGCCATCCATTTCCTTTTATCAGGTTGGCGTTTTGAACCTTGTACTAGTAGTACCAGACAGATGTTGTAACTTTTATAACCTAAATAGGTAAGTGCCACTGAAATGAACACTAATGACAAAATATCAGCGAGTTAGCCTTGCCTAATATGGTTGGGCTTATAAATGTTAGTCCTGATGTGTAACGGTTACAGATACACTAACTTTGTTTGTCTCAATTACAGGTTCACTCAGTGGATTTGACTGAACACGAAAGTATCCGGTTCAGTATTAAGACAACATTGCTATTTTCATTGTTAATTTGGTTTGCACTATTTTGCGCTTATTTAAGCATTAGCTGCCAAATACGATCCTGATGAAAGCCTCGACACTTTTATAGGTCATTAAGGCTGAAACATGTTGATCTCACTAATGTAGCCATTTCTAATCTGGATAGGCTCAATACACAGCTTATTGTTTTTAATCCTACCACAGGGGAGCTGAATAAAGCTCACCGTTACCTCTGTAGGCTGTTTTAATTCACACACACTTTTTCAGCACTGCACTTTTTTGTCCCACACACCACGCTCACATAGGGTTTTTAAGATAACCCATGTGCCCACATTGAAAAACATCCCTGAGCTCCCTCCTCGTAAAGAGGAGTTTGTAGTTCGCGCCAGAACTAGGTTCTGACGCGGGGAGGCTCCCCTATGATAAAACATGACACCATTGGTGTGTGAGGGGAGTCGTCCTTTAAAAGGGATATTCCCCTGTTCTCTCCCTTACTGAGAAATAGTGTCTCTCCCGTGTACATCTTTATCTAACCGACATTGCCTGGACCCGTAAATAGATCTAACCAAGGTTCTCCCAGTAGTGGAAGAGACATTGCACCACCTTTGGATAAACACTCTATTTGTGATACGGGAGGCTGAGTTTGTCCGCCCTGGCATTCAGATATACCGCTAGGAGTGTGCAATCTGGAAAATGTCCAGAGGCGCAGTCATGCCACCTGGTAATGTCCAGATGTGCAGAGCTTCCTGGCACAAGATCCTTAACTCAAGACCATCCTTTTTGATGTAGTACCACATGGCGGTAGTGTTGTCTGTGAGCACCTGAACCAGTGTCCTCCTGGTAGATCGAAGGAATGTTTCAATGCCAAGTGTACAGCTCTCAGCTCCCATAGGTTGTTGTGGAACTGAGACTCTGCCGAAGACCAGAGCCCTCTGATTTCCACCTCACCCAGATGTCTGCCCCAACCCAGGAGTGACGCATCAGTGACCACTGAGTTCTGGCCAAGTGTACAGCTCTCAACTCCAATAGGCTGATGTGGAACTGAGACTCTGCCAAAGACCAGAGCCCTATGATTTCCACCTCACCCAGATGTCTGCCCCAACCCAGGAGTGACGCATCAGTGACCACTGTGAGTTCCGGGTAGGGAAGGAAGAGGGTTCTGGCGCTGACCCAATCGCGGTTCGTCAGCTGCTACTGCAGGTCTTTTGAAGTGTACTCCGATATCAGGACCAAGTCGGAGAGAATCCCCTGATGCTGAATCCAATGAAACGTCAAATCCTACTGCAGAGCCTGTATATCGGGGATGCTTTACCAGGAGGATGCAGGAGGCCATGGGGCCCAGCAGTCTCCCCAAAATCCAGGATAAAGGCTGAAACATCGGTATTATATCCTGAATATCAGGGAACAGCCGCTGGGGAGGATAGGTGCAGAACTGCAGTGTGTCCATAATGGCTCAAATGAAAAGGAGAGACTTCAGCACGTTAAAAGAGAACTCCAGTACATGCAGGAGGTCCAACTACCCGAGAAGAGCTTGCTTCTAATAGCCAGTCATCAAGGTAGGGAAAGACTGAAACTCATAACCGTAGGTGGGTGGTGACCAACGCCATCACCGACGCCATCACTTTTGTGAACCCTGAAGGGTGCTGGTAGGGCCGAAAGGGAGCACAGTGAATTGGAAACACTTGTGACCCACCATGAACCGCATGAAGCGTCTATGGGGTGGCAGGACAGGAATATGGAACTATGGATCCTGCAAGTCCAACGATATCCACCAGTATCTGAGATCCATAACAGACAGGACTTGAGCCAGAGTGAGCATTTTGAACTTTTCCTTCTTCAGAAAGTAGCTGTGAGGGAGCAGATCTAGAATCTAGCAGGAAGGCCTCCATCAGTTTTTGACACCAGAAAGTAGCAGGAATAGCAACAACGACCTACTTCTGATGTCGGCACCCGGTCCATGGCTTCTTTGTTCAAAAGAGCCTGTACTTCCTGTTGCAAGAGTGAATGGTCGTCTCCATCTCCTGGTCTGAGAATGGTGGTATGGGCGACGTGCTTTCCACGAATGGTATGGCATAACCCCGCCGATCAAGGTGAAGCACCCATTTGTCCTAAATTGTTGTTTGCCATTGGGACAGGTGGTGCCAGATCCTGCCACCAATCGGTTGTCCACGATGTTGCAAGAGCATTTTAAAGGGGCTCTGAGGCTGCAACTGCTGGGGGAGTGGCAGACTGGGTAGACCTCTGGACTTGGTTCCCACAAGGTCATTGGGAGCAACAACTGCGACCATGAAACAACTGAGGAGCATGGTGGCTAGGAGTAAAAGGACGTGGCTGCCAGCCCCCACTGTAGCCAGGAAGGAGCTAAAGGAGGAATGTGGGTTCCATGGGCCCATAGTGAGCCCCAATGACCTAGCAGTGACCCTGCTATCTTTAAAATGCTCAAGCTTTAAATTTGTCGTGTCACCAAAAAGGCAAGTGCCACTGAAGAGCATGTCTATAAGGGACTCCTGGACATCTCTTGAAAAGCCATTTGACCTCAGCCAGGTGTGGTATCTGAATGCCACTTATGACACACACTCACGAGTCAGTTGTATCCAGTCTGCAGCTTTTGATAAACCTTGTTGAGTGTCTGCCATCACCAACTGCTTAGGATGGTATGGCTCGAGCCCTCGCTAAGACAACAGGTAGCACTTGGGCAACCGAATTCCATACATTATGGGAACATCAGCCCAAACTGCACGGTGTGTTCACTGACCACAGTGCAAGGCTGGTGGAAGAGAAATGCTCTTCCAAAAGGCATCTAGCCTCTTGGATTCCCTATCTGGAGGTGTGGTAGGGAACACACCAGGGTTAACTTTGGAAGTAGAGGCCTGCACCATCAGGCTCTCAGGGGTGGGGTGCTGGGTCCCAGGAACCGTAGCAATGGTCCTGTGCACAGGCGTGCCTTTGCAGGGCTTGACCCAGACCCCAAGCAGGACATCAATGAGGACTTAATAAAAGGGGAGTAGAGGTTCTGATGGGGATACACCAGATTGAAGCACCTCTGTCAAAAAGTTTGTCTTGACTTCCAACGTGGGCAGTGTCAGATCCAGGACCTCAGCCACTCTATGCACCTCCATTACAACAGAGGCTCCTTCCTCCGTAGCCACAATATGTGGAGAGAGGAGATCAGTGTCTGGTGAGCTATGCAGACCACTGGCACCAGCCAGCTCCTCATACCCATTATCCCCGGCCAGGGTCTCTTTTAAGGGGATGGGATATGTATGTAGCTCCTCAGATCCCCTACAAACAATCCCCACAGTGGCTTTTGGGGAAATAAGGCTCTGTCTTGGACTCAGACTGTTGACGCTGGTCTGGCTCCATATTGGAGTCAGAAATTATGATGAGATCAGCGCCACCGATGGGTGTCAGCGGCGCCAGGAACGGCACCACTGGAACGAACCAGGTAGAGGTTGCGGGTTCGCGAATGGGGTCAGTCAGAATTGGGGAACAGATTCAGAGAGCCTGATTGAAGCCAAGGGTAAACCTGCCTTCAGAAATACAGTTGGGCCCCTCATAAACACATGGGGCCTGAAGGCGTTCCAGAGGGATGTGATCACCCAAAAATAAGGTCCATAGTCTCTCAAAACTCCATAAATTTGGCGGAGGTCGCTCTGGCTCCATGAAACTCTGGGAGGTGCTGATCAGACCCAGGCTCAAGCTGCACAGAAATGATGTGGCAGCGGGCCCCAACTTCTGCCGTCGTTCAGCGCCTCGTTCTGTGACTCGGACTGGCACAGAGAAGTGAAAGAATGTTTTGACTTCTTGGACTTCTTTTTATGGGACTTCCCCCATGAGGTCCGGAAGCATGATGATGGCCGGCGCAAATGAGGGCAGTTCCAGAACCTCTCTCACAACCTGGAGGGGTCCAGAGTTGTGTATCAAACAGCCAGCAGTTTCATGGTTCGCTCTTGGATATCCTTCGGATGCATGGTCTTGCACTAATACATATAGGCCCTGGAGTCGTGATCTGGATCCAGGCACCAAAGACAAACCAAGTGGGCATCTGTCACAGACATTTGCCTGTGAAAGGCACCACAAAGCTTTAAGCCTACAGCTTTCTTTGGATACATATGCCCAAAAAAGTGGAGAAAAAAAGGCACACTGGGTGTCAACAAAAGTGCTGAAAAAATTAAGTCAAAAAATGCCTGAGAGGAGCTCAATCTGGATCTGCGCCGATGGCCCGGAAAAGAAGGACTGAGGTCAGTGTGCTGGGGTGGCACCTATATAGGCACCACACGTCACTTGCGGTGTGGACAATGCAGATGCAGAGCCGATCAATGCCACCTACCGGAACACAAGGAGACTGCTCAGAATACTTTCTGGATCCAGTTTGAAACATGGGGGATATTCAAAGGTAAGGAATCTGCGACTAGAAGTCTCTATTAGATGCATACATTCTCTCTGGGGCTTCTAATGCACTATTACAGTACAGCACTCCCTGGTTTAGCCACACATCAGCACACAGACATCCAGTGGGTGGTATTCCACACACATCCATTCATCACATGCTGCAACTAAATCACCTGTACCGTGAACAAGGACAGAACCCTAGTTGCCCACCTAGACTAGGGTAATCATAAGAAACCTAACTTTTTGTTGCACCTGATGATCTTCTGGTACAAATAATAATCGGATATACAAGAGCTGATGTCGCCTTGAGTGTTCATTTAGTCATCTTTGCATGATTGTCTAACCTGTAACATGAAGTCATTTCTGGATTAATGTCTATTACTGGTGACTGAGCACACATGCCCATTAGTTTGGAGTCCCACAGGACAGACGTTGTGTTTCTAGCAACGAAGCGCCCGATTTAGAGTTTGGTGGATGGGTATTTACTCCATCAGGGCAACAGAGTAAAGTACTTAACTTAACATCTCTTGCAGTTACAGGAACTGCCATCACAGTAGTGTCTGTAAGTGCATTGAAAATTTGACCGACAGCTTTATAAAGCAGAAAAAAAATTCTAAATTTTTTATTTTCAAAAAGAAAATCCCAAAGCGGATTTTCTTTTTGAAAATAAAAAAACGATCACCTGCACGCCATTGGATTTTTCTCCTGTGGCGTGGGGGTAATTTAGCAGTTTTGACTGTCCCTTACTGCCAGGTTTACATGGTGGTGGCTGACAGTGAGAACAGGCCATATTTTGCCCACTCTAGATAGGGTAGGCAAACAAATGGTCAAACATCCGATGGCTCTTACTCTCTCGTGTCAACGGAGGTGTGTGTCAGCAGTGGAGACGAAGTAGTCTGCTCTAGCGACAGACTGAAGGTCTGCTGACTCTACATGAAGCTGAACTATAATTCAGGCCCTATATCACTTATTACAAAAAGCAGTGCCAGAAAGTGACAAAATTAATATTTCAGGTAAAGTTTATATCATCTAGATTAGTAGTATGCCCCCATGTTAACTTGAAATATGAAAAAAACTCTGTGCGTGTGCTTCACTTACTCATTAGGGCTCATCGATATAGGGCAATTCCAACATAAGCAAGGCATGGAAGAAATTTTTACGAATTCAAAGATAACCACAAAATACATATATTGAAAATGGCAAACCAGGTTTAAGTAATGTAATTTTTGTTTAGAGGAAATACGCACTTCACTCATAGAGGGAAACTTGAGAGCCGTAGAGACCTTCTGGTGTCCATTAATGTAGATATTGACAAGACTCTGTCCGAACGGCCTCTTGCCAGGCACCTGAATAATGGCTATGCTGTGCTGTGAAAATAAACAACGGCATGTCGCATCATTACATTTACAGAACAATAACAAAAATAGCTATGTTATCACAAAGGTTCATTAAAACAATACCTACAGTCAAACTACAAGTTATTTAATGATGATACTAATGGAAAGTTGAAAACTCGAATATATTCCCAACATGTGGGATTACAAAACAACATTTCAAATGGAAAACAGAAAGGAGAGAGTACACAGTGACTTTGAAAATGAGTCGACTCCATGATCAACTTTTGTGGATGTTTTTGGAATTAAAGTAGATATACTCTTCATTAACAGTCACTTAAAGTACGATTGCTCATCAACAAATGTCCAAACAACTCTCCCAAAACTGAGCTTCATTAGAAAAGTTACAGAGTGTATACCTTGAATACTTGTAATTCAAGTGTGATTGTGTGTGTGTGTGTACACACACACACACACACACACACACACACCCCCTCCCCCCGCACACACACACACACACACACACCCATCCACCCCCACCCCCACCCCCAGCCTCCCCAACATCATTGTAAAGCTTGCAGTGTACTGGTTTAAGTTGCCGGCGGTAAAACAATCCAATATCCGGTCTTTGGCTATGGTACATGCCACATAACAACAATGAAGTATATATACAGCAAGTACAGGAACCAACTTATCTGGGAAGAAAACTGTAAAGGGTGGATGGATTGAAGTTCTACAACCTAAAACAATGAGGTTGGTGCCGGAAACAAAACTGTTTTCAGGGTAAGAAGTCAAACTGGGCAACCATGCACCCAAACAAGGATGCCATCAATTAAGTCAAAATGAGATTCAATTCCACTGAGGAACAAAAAATAGACTGGGAGGTAACAAAGAGAGCAACCCTTTCAAGAAATGCACCTCTAGAGACAATCTAAAAAAGGAAAGGCTGAGAAGGCAAACACGTGAATGCTGATTGTTGCCACATAGCCCTTAACTGTTGCCCCTACCAGACACTGATGTGCAGGGGATTAAACCAAAGTGCTATATAGCAGAATGGTGAGATTAAAAGAGATGCTTGCCCGCACCACTGGCCAAACTCCACCCAGCCACTTGGGCTGATGGATTCGATGACAGGCTTCCTGTCTGTCGAAATAATGTTTGTGAATTCATCATGAAGACCGAAGGACTCCAACAGGCACTGCTCAATCTAAATGTGTATAGCCACCCATTTGGGGAGTAGGGTGAAGAACATGATTATCCTATTACCAAAGCAGGTCCTCTCTGCATGGGGGAGCAAGGAGAGGTAAACTGCTGAGTGCCAGTAGGTCAACCTACCAGATCCTTTGACCCCTACCAAGGGTGATCTAAATCAACTGTGCTTATTCCTGCTGCAATAATTATGAGAGCAGTGGACATGGCGAAAATGTGTAATAGGCTCAGAGACAAGTTGAACCTAAAGACATACAGAGAGGGAAGTGTATGGCACTAAACTGAGGAAAAGTTATGTTCTGGGCCATGGCGAAGAGTTCCACAAATGGAAACCATAATCTAGAGACGATCACCTCTATCACCTTGGCATGCAAATTCCAATAGTGGTCCTTCAGTGAGAGGTGGCTGGGAGCATAAGCCATGCTATTGAGGGCAACTGCAAGGTTAGCCACAACTGGGAAAATTCCCAGTTCATGACCCTAAACCCCCAACCTCCATTTATGTTGATATAATGGATGGTGGTGATGGTGAGGTCTGAGAAAATTTGGATGATGTACCCTTAGATAAAAAGTAGAAGCACCAACATGGCAGAACATACTGATCGCATCACAAGTACATTTCCGTGCAAGCGCTGCTCTGACTGAGAAAAGGTCCCATCCCATCATGACGCCTAGGTGAACTTTCATGTCCAGTGAGAAGGCATCCATGACCATGGCAGCCTGGGCTTGTGGCAGCTGAAAGGTCGACCCACCAAAGAGGTCCATCCACTAGTGAGAAGAACAAAGTGAAGGTTCTGCATCTAAGACATGAGTCTCTCCGGATGATGGAGCAACTGAGAACTCAAGACACTACTGTAGAGCCCTGATCTGTAATATTGTGTGTGGGACAGACATAATGCACAAGGCCATGCAAATTGCAAGGCCTGCAGAACTGAGTTCAGAGTCTGAGTCAGAAAACTCATAAGCATCTCCCTATTTTCAGTGATCTCCCTCTTTCAGGGAGAGCAGCACTTGGCTCATGAACAGAATCTTGAACTTGTTGGGTAGAATAAACAAGTTCAGATGGTGAAGCTCGAAGATGAGACTCAGACCTCCATCCTTCTTGGGGATATAAAAGTGGACAGAATAGAACCCATTCCTGTTTCTTACAAAGGCACCACATTATATGGCCCCTTCGCTCATAACGGTAAGGACTTACATCTCGAATATTGAGGCGTGTGTCTAAACACACATCCTAGTGGATGGAGGGCAGTCACAAAGAAGGGGCAGGAATTGTAGGGCATAGCCCTTGTGGACTAGCTGGACTACCCAGAGGTCAATCATGAATAACTCTCAGTTTGTGGAAAATGGGATAACCTCTTTAATACCAGAAGGTAATGCTGTGAGAGACGAAAGTTCTGGAGGCTTTGAGGAGGCAGACCAACACTTGTGCAGACTGCATCTGTTGTAGCTGCTGTTGATTTTGTCTGCTACATTCAACCTATCCCTATTAAGGAGCAGTGCTCTTGGGGTGTCTAAACAGGCTGAGACGTTTATCTCCATCATGACTGAACTAAGCTGAAGTAGTCACACAATTTTCTATCCTGTTGGTGGAATTGCTGAGCTGTGGCGGCACAGCCTAGCTCGCAAACCGAATCTCTACTTTTTCAGAGGTGCTCCAAGAAGGAGTCAGATTTCTCTCTGATCAGCCGTGTGAGAAGTTGGCCTGGTATATGATGCTCACTAGTTAAAGTGATCACCTTGTACCATGCCAAGCAACCCTTATGGTGTGGTTGTAAGTCAACCTTTTCGGACTAGCTGCCCTAGTGGTAGCGTAGGCTAAGCAGTCTTTGAGGCTAAACTCGTGAAGCGTGTTAAGCCAGCTGTTTTACCAAATGCAACCCCCTTTTATACCAATGAAAGGACACCACACAGATATATATTCAAAATATATATGTATTTATTTCTCAAAGTAACCCCTAGTCTCTTTATGAGCACAGGAGCACAAATCGTCAAACAAGATTACAGTAGAATACACAGAAGTTGCACTTTATATGGATAGGCCCTGGTGGCCGCTCAAACCATATACTAAAATAGTGGTATAAGTACCACGAACAGAAAAGGGAAAAGGCCTAGGGCCTCTAGAATCGCTGGGCCTACAAGGAGCTAACTTCAGTTAGTGACCAGGAGGTCCACGGGTGGCGTGTGCAGAGCAAATAGTCACACGCGTGCTCCCATAGGTTTCAATGGGTGCGTAAAAAGTACAAAGTTACTGCAAAGAGGATCTTCCGGATGGACTAGGAACTCAAGATTTGGAACACAGGCACTAGAGATGTAATACTACACTTGGGCACAGGTGTGCCAGCTTTACCTCACCCACAGGAAGCGGGTGCATAGGCCTCGAAGTGCGTCGGGTTTCTTCTATCTGTTCCGTGGAGCTTGAAGACAAAGATGCTGCAGGCGGTCGGTCCGGGAGAGATGCAGTGGATCCAAGAGTGGATCGGAGACGTTGAAGACCTGTAAGCAGAGGGGACAGTGTTCACAGTCACTAGCCAGTGACCAGCGTGGCACCAGGTGGGTACCAGGCGATGTCGGGTGCAAACAGGAAGAAGGGTGTAGCTTGTCTCTGCAGCCACGTGGTCCCTGGAGGTCGACGACGTCCAGGAGTCGGTTCACGAGCTGTCCCACGCAGGCTCTCGCTGTCGGCGGTGTCGGCGACTTGATCGATGCAAACAAGCCTTGGCAAAAGCAATTGTTGTAGGAGATGAAATAAGCTGATGGTTCTGACCAGCAAGGTCAGAGGGACTGCTCCTTTGGAGGGGAGCAAGGGCCAGTCTGGAGCAACCAGACCAGCGGTGTATTTCTTGAAGTTCGTCGCCAAGATGGCTACTAGCCAGCGGGCCAGCAACCGGTTAGGCGCGTCGAGTGGCAAAATGCAGAAGGGCGCCACGCAGATCGTGGAGATGCTGGAGGGCTCACCTTTGGTGCAGATGCTGCTCGGGTGTTGGGCTTCTCAGATCCCAAAGCACAACTTGGAGGGAGCCTCGGTTGTTGCACTTGTCAGCTTGTCGTAGTCGTTCCAAGATGGCTGGCTCCACGTGTCTCGGTGCCTCCACGGGTCTCCTCTTCTCAGGGACTGTGGATCGGGCAGTGAGAGGTCTGGAGGTCCAGGTCTTGTCAGTCTCTGGGCTCGGGCTCCGGCGGGAGGCGGCGGCAAAGCAGACGTTGATTCGCTGGATGGTGCTTGCGTTAGCAAGATGGTCACTCCCTGACCACAGGGGAGATTGGCTTCAGTCCTCTGTGCAGCAGAGCGTCGAAGTTCCCGTCTTCTTCTTAGTGTTAAGTTGATTCCAGGATGTCTGAAGTCTTAGGACACAGCTCCTACCTTTAAGCGGATTCTAGGGGCCGGACTACCTGCTAGGTCCCTCCCTATGGGTGGGACCAGGAAGGGGGGTGGTTACACCCCCAATCCTTTGTCCAGCTCGCCCCAGGCCCGGGACTGGTGTGCCCCAGGACCGGTTTGAACTGGCATATGCACCGAGGCTCCTTGTGAGCCACAGGCATGTCTGGTTTCTTTCAAGCCCTACCTGACCAATACACAAAATCCTGTCTGGGGTGGTGCACGCACCTCCCCTGGCAGGAAACCCTTTGTCCACACCTCCCAAGCTGGAAGGACTCCCAGCAGCAGGAGGGCAGACTTGTGTCTGTGGTGGCAGCATCCATTTTGTGGAGCTGAGGCTATGTCTGATTTTACCCGGGTTTCAGGTACTGTACATGTCGTGTCCCTCTAGAAGGGTGGAATGCTAACCCCGTCGCCAGAATTGGCGAGGGGTTAGTATTCCAATTCGTATGACACCTTACTCGACATGTTTTGATAAAGCCAAACCAAAGATAGCATTTGACCGCGAGGTTCATAATGCACTTAAGAGTATATGGTATGACGATATCTGGAAACAGTAGAAGGAAGTTGTTCCGACCACTGCAGACAGGCTCAGCTCATGCCAGAGCACCATCTCACATGGAACCAAGCACTCTGCCTTCAGGATTGTTAAGGCCTGCCATAGGAGTGACTTATAGGTTACCAGGTGTCCCATTTAAGGTTAGGTATAGGTATACTACACCTAAGTAAGAGGTGATTACACCAACTTACCCCAGCTGAGTGATCAGCCAGTTGTGTCAAATTGTTAGGCCAAGCCTGGGGTGGCATAATACATGCTTCAGCCCTTGGCAGGCCTTGGGTACACCAATGCCCTGGGTACCTAGTGTACACTGGTACAGGGGCTGACAGGGTGATCCACTTCCAATTGGTTATGCACCTAGGGTGCATAGTTTTAATTTAGTAGAGAGAACAGCAGGCTGGGGGTCTGATTGGCAGGCCCACAGCCTCAATATGTCAAAAACCAGTGAAGCAAAAAGCAAAAATTTGGGGTGACCATAGGATAGCAGACCCTACTCTCCTACAAGCCGCATATCCATAACCATGGCTTAGACATCTTCGGTGAAGCCAGTGGGATGGATCTAAGCACGCCAGCACAGCAAGATAGCAGAGACCAAGCATCAGGCAACAGTATCCACAGATATGTTTGCATTCATTCAAACTATCATAAGTCGGGTGTAAGAACCCTTCTACATGTGGGTCTGACAAAATGATGACCGTGAGATTCACCAAGTTCCATATTACATTAAAATATTAAGGAAGGTGGCGTTTACAGTGCGGAGGATCAAGCTGCCAGAAGCAAAGACCTTACTGCCCACAGAGTCAACATTCTTCTACTCTATCACAAGGTGCAGTGTGGAAGAAAGTCAGAATCTGCTTCAAGGACAACATTTGGACAATCAGACTTTTCTGTGATGGTTGAAAGGACACAGTGTAGGAGATCCTGATCAGACATATGCGCGCCTGGCTATATCTGAACTGCTGGGCCCAGAGAGAGTTTATCCCATGCAGTCATGACAGGATCCAGGAAGAACTCACTGAATGGAAACAATGGCTCGTCAACTAATGAGAAAGGTTGCAAGACGTCAGGCAAAATGGTAGACCTCGTCTTCGTGGATGGAAAAGTCAATTTCAAGGCCTCAACTGCTTTTTGTAATACAGTCATAATACAGTGGTAAATGATGAAGCTAACTCTCAAGCATGGATAGAAAGGAAAGGCATGGTCCAGTCTGGTAAACTGTTCAGGCCTTTTGCAGTTATTAGACCCATATACATGCCAGCATCAGTATTATAATTGGGAATGAGGTTGACAGCCTGACAATTGTCATTTTTTGTATGGCCATAATCATTACCAGGATTTGCAAGAGTCAGAGACAACAATCGCCTCGATCTGTGCAAATTTTTTGAGCTTTAAGGAGGAATTAAAATGTTAAGATTTATATTAACTTTTTCTCTTGCCACATGGATTATGTATTCCGGGGACGACAACTTTGAAAGCAAGGTTGTTGTATGCCCTATGGGCAACATCTGCTTTGGCACTCAGGAAGAATCCAACCAAACGGCGGGTGGGAAAGGCTGCCATTTCTATGCTGCAACTTCCTTTTGGTGCCTTACATAGCTTGTGGAGATGCAGTGTTGAGAGGCATTGAGGTCGGAGTTGCCTCAATGACTCTCAAACTAATGAACTCCCGTTTTAGGGTGGTCCAGCATAGCAACCTGGAAGGCCTCGAACTACGCAGAATCGGGTGATAGACCTGGAAATTGCAGTCTTATCTGTGTTAGCATTGGGATCTTGTGGGAAGATCTTTTGGGAAATTGTTCTTTAACAAGTGACCTACGTGTGGGTGAAATGGATCACTTAGGTCTCTTTGCAGGCTTTAGGCAGAAACAATTAAGCATCCTGCTCCCTAATGGCTTGCAGAGGGCTCTGTACCCGAGTTTGCGAGGTATGGAAAAATAGGAACTGATGCCTAGCCAGTTGGTGCCTAATTTACTCCAGTGATGGCATATCTAGAGGATAAGTTGCAGCTGGAGTCGCATTGGGCAACCTAATGGCCTAGAAGAGCCGTTACAGAAAAAAAACCTTTCTGAAGAATGATGTATCCATTACAAAATATATTTAAAAATGTCCGGGAGGAGCATGGCGCGCAACCAAGATGGCCGCGTAGGTGCGAGGCTCCCGAGGACCTCCGCAACCTCCCACGACTATCCTGAATTTATCCTGTCTCGGATGAGGGGAATGTGTTGGTGAGCCTGAGCTGAGGTGGCACCCGTTTCCCGTTGTCAAATCGGACCTCGGACACCGGAGTGAGCACCGATTGAAGTCTGCGGCCTTCTCCTCGCCAGACCCCGGATTTGCGCTGAGGGGTGACCCAGTGACAAAGTGAACAACAGCGGCGGGCCGGGCCTGGCGAGTCGCGCACCCCGCGCTTTCGCTTTCGCACCCCCTTGCAATCACTGCGGGGTTGGGTCGCGGGGCTCCTTGTGTTGGTGTGGTCTCGCTGGGAGACTTGGCCTGCCCGCCGGCTGTGACCCACCCCGCCGATCGGGGGTGGCCCCCCCCGGAGCTTGTGGCCCTGATTGCCTGCCTTTCACGACGTGACTGGTGCGACCGGGAGACTAGTGGCCATGGCCACCAAACAAGATGGAGACCGGGCAAAGACCAAGCCGACCCGGCGTGGCACCACCCATCAGGCCAACAGTATGGACCGCTATACCCTCCAGAAGGGATCTCCCGGCGGACCGCACAAATCCCCTGAGGACCCTCCTGATGCCCCGGACCTGCCCACGGATCTGACTCTGCGGGATGTCATGGGCGCCATTGCCGAGATGAAGGCCTCGGTAGGCCAGCGGTTCGACACACTGGCACAGAAGATCGACTCGGTCCTCGTGGATGTTGGCCTGGTGAGGGCCGATCTTTCCAAGACCAACGACCGAGTTGATTCTTTGGCCCACACCGCATCGGGCCTTACTACTGATGTGGCGGCGCTACAAACAGAGGTGCGCCGGCTTAGTCAGGCGAGCGCGCTTATGGATCGGCGCCTGGAGGACTCCGAGAGTCGGGCCCGGAGAAACAACATCCGCATCATCGGAGTACCCGAGGGACGGGAGGAAGCGGCGGCGGACCTATTTGTGGAGGACCTGATCGCTACCCATCTCCAGCCACGGGGGCTGAGTAAATTCTTTGCGGTGGAGCGGGCCCACAGGGTTCCCGGGGGAAGGCCGAAGGTCGGAGCCCCTCCGCGGCCCCTCATTGCCCGGATTTTCAACTTTCGGGAAAGAGACGCTATTCTGCAAGCCTCCAGACTGTTGGGGCCGGTTAAGCTTGACAACATGGAGGTGAACTTTTATCCGGATTTCACCCCAGCGGTCCAGAAGCAGAGACTGAGCTTCCAGGGCGTCAAGCGCGTCTTTGGGACTTGAACCTTAAATACGCAATGCTCTTCCCAGCCAAGATGCGAGTGGAGGTAGAGGGTCGCACGCACTTTTTTGATCGCCCGAAGCGGCCGGAGACTGGCTGGACACTCTGTCTGGGGATCGTGATCTGGGGGGCGGGGGGGGGCGGGGGGGGCGGCGGGGGGAGACGGCACCCTGGATCGGGACTGAGGGGGTGATGTTGGGCTTCACTCTGGACAAAAATGTTGCCACTCTCGATTAAGCATCTGTCTGTATAATTTCCCCTCCTATGGAGGTTGTGTGGGGTCTCTTGGGGGTTCTCCCTCCTCCTCTAGGGGGCTTAGCTAGTTTTTATTATATATATGGGGTGACAGGCACACTGCACGTTGGGGGGGCTGTTCGGGCTCATGCAGGGGTGCAGGGAGGGGGGAGTTTTGTTGGGGTGGGTGGGTAGGGATGGGGGGGTGTTGTTCGTTTTCACCACAAGGCAAAAGTATCATTGTGCTAGCTCTATAGTGCTCTCGGGGGGACGAATGGTGGTTCTTGTCTATGATGGGGGGTAGGGAACTAACTCTTTTGTCCTGGAACGTGAATGGACTGGGGGACAGGATTAAACGTGGGGTGGTCCTGCAGTTCTTGAAGCGAATCTCGCCCGATGTAGTTTTTCTGCAGGAGACACACCTCATTGGCAACTCCTTCTGCGCCATGAATCGGCGTGGCTATCGCCTAGTGGCCCATTCGGGCTTTACGTCTGGCTCAAGGGGTGTGGGCATCATGGTTAAGAACTCGCTTCCGCTGGAGATTGATGAGGTGCTCCATGACGACAGGGGACGTTACGCGGTCTTGGTGGGAAGGATGGAGGGCAAAGTGGTGGTTTTTGTGTCAGTATACGTCCCACCGGGGCTGCAGTTGACTACCTTCGCGGACCTGGGGCGCCTCCTCCTTGGCCTTCCGGGGGGGATTCTGGTGGTGGAGGGGGATTTCAATGCGGTGGTTTCCGGGACTGTGGATCGTCACCCCCCTAGGGACCTCCCCCGGGCCCAAGCGTGGCTCTCTGGTCTATTAGACACTTTGGGATTGGTGGATTGCTGGCGTTTAAAACATCCCACGCAGTTACAGTATACCTTCCATTCGGGGGCCCATGGTAGTCTCTCATGACTAGATTATGTCCTGGTCCCGGCGGCCTATGTTGGGAGGGTGGGAGAGGTGCGACATTTGGCACGGGGTATCTCGGACCATTCCCCGCTCCTGTTACACCTGGACCTTTTTCCGAGGGGTGAGGGTAGGGTGGTCCCGATCAATCCCTGGTACTTGCGCGACCCCACTGTTCGCGCTGAATTGATTAAATCCCTCCGGCGCTACTTTGACGAGAATGTGGGGTCCGTGCCTTCGGCTGTCTCACTGTGGGAGGCATTCAAGACAGTACTACGAGGAGAGGCCCTGTCCCTCATTTCCCACACCCGGAGGCGCGAGCGGGAGGAGGTGACCCGGGTGGAAGCTGAGATAGCCGAGTTGGAGGGTAATCTAGAAAGTGGGGTGACGGATGCCGTATTGCATGTCCTCCAACTCAAGCAAGCGGCCTATAGGGCCCTCGTCACGGAGGCAGCCAGGGGCCTCAGTAGAGAGCAACAGGGGAGATTGTATGATGTGGGTGATAAGGCTGGTAAATTGATTGCGTGGCTGGACAAAAAGGAGAGAGCGAGTCGTGTAGTCCCGCTGATTGAGAAAACAGACGGTGTGTGTGTTACTGAGCCGGAAGAAATTGTCTCCTGCTTCGCGGACTATTTCCGTGGGGTGTATTCCCCGGTGTCTTCCTGCTCTGAAGAGGATTCCCGTACCCTGCTCAGGGATATCGCGCTGCCTTCCCTTTCGGAGGAGGACAGAGTGGCGTTAGACGCCGCTCCAACCTCCGACGAAATCGCCCTCGCCATACGTTCGGTCGCTTCCGGCAAGGCCATGGGTCCTAATGGTCTCCCCATCGAGTTGTACAAATTGAGACCGGATACGCTGGCTCCACATCTCCGATCGATGTTCCTGGAGGCCCATTCGGTGGGCTCCCTCCCGCTGGACCAGCGTCTGGCTACAATCGTGGTTATCCACAAGGAGGGGAGACCTCGGGACCGGGTTACATCCTATCGGCCCATTTCGCTACTGAACGCGGAGCCTAAAATTCTCGCCAAGGTCCTGGCCAATCGGCTGGTCGGCGTGGTGGGCGAACTGGTTCACCAGGATCAGTCCGGCTTTATTCCCCATCGTAACACAGCTCTTAACTTGCGGCGTTTGCATGGGGTGCTTGCATGTGTTCAGTACATACGGGAGCCGGCCATTTTGGCATCCCTGGACGCCACCATGGCGTTTGATACGCTTGAATGGCCATACATCTGGGCGATGCTTGCGAAGTTTGGCTTTGGCGCAGGGTTCATCAGTTGGGTCAAATTGCTGTATTCGGGCCCATTGGCGCAGGTGGTGGTGAACGGTAGAGTATCGGCTCCGTTTGAGCTGGGCCGGGGCACGCGGCAGGGCTGCCCCTTATCGCCGCTCCTTTTTGCGCTTGCCTTGGAGCCCCTGGCAGAGTGGCTGCGGTGGGAGCCTTCCATCCGTGGTCTCCGTTGGACCCCCGAGCATGAGGACCGCGTATCCCTATACGCCGATGACATCCTCTTGTACCTAGCTTCCCCACGTAACTCACTTATAGTACTGGTTGATGTTTTGCATTCATTTGGTCGTAACTCCGGCCTTGTCATCAACTGGGCTAAATCGTGCGTGTATGTTCTCTCTGGGGAGGCGCCCATTCTCCCGCGGGGCTGTCCGATCCAGATCGCCCCGCAGGGATTTCGGTACCTGGGTGTCTTCATTACTCTGGACCCGGAGGCCCGGTATGATCGGAACTTGCTTCCCCCCCTCCAGCGCCTGAAGGAAGATGTCACGCGCTGGCGGCGCTTGCCGCTCTCGCCGCTCGGCCGGGCGGCATTGTTTAAGATGATGTCTCTGCCGCGCTTCCTCTACGCTTTGCAGAATACTATGGACCCCGTCCCAGCGCGCTACTTCCGTGAGGTGGAGAGTTTGCAGCGCCGCCTGTTCTGGGACGGGAGGCCGCGTATCGCCCTGGCGAAGCTGACGCTCCCATGGTATGACGGTGGGATTGCCCTCCCGGATATCAAACGATACTATTGGGCCTCCCAGCTGGCTGCGATTAATCACGGCCTGTATGGGCCCGCTTTAAACCCGGCATTCGAAATGGATAAGATGCTACTCCCGGGTGGGGACTATAATCGAGCGCTCTACTCCAGCACGCCCGACGCTCGGCTGACCGGCCCCACGCGTGTCATGGTGCGAGTGTGGCACGCGGCTAATGTGGCGATGGGGTGGAAGGATCGTCTGACCCGGGCGTCACCACTATACGCGTCCGAGCAGTTGGGCTCCCTGTGGACCTCGAAGGGCTTCGAGAAGTGGGACATGATAGGCATTAGCAAGGTGGGGGATCTCTGGACGAGGGGAGGATTTAAAACGTTCGAGATGCTGCAGACGGAGTTCCACTTGCATGGCAGGGAGTACTTTCGGTATTTGCAGATCCGTCATGCACTGGGCTCCGTCTTCCCGGACGTTGCATCCATCCCGGAGTGTTCCCCCCTTGAGGATAGAGTGCTGGATGGACACGTTCCGGACAGCACGATCTCACTGATCTACAAAAAACTGATCAATGACCGCACGGGATTGCTGATTGCCCTTCGTGAGGCTTGGGTTGCCGATGGACTGGAGCTGGACGACGAGGACTGGACCCTTGCGGTGGCCTCCCCGAAAGAGGTGGCCATACCGGCCCGCCTTCGCTTCGTCCAGCTCAAGATACTCCACAGAGTCTACATGACGGGGCCAAGGCTTCTGCGTATGGGCTATGCTGTGGACGGGTTGTGTAGGCGTGGGTGTGGCGCTTTGGGGACCTTTCTGCATACATTGTGGGAATGCCCGGAGGTGGAGCGATTCTGGCGTGGTGTGCATGAGGTCCTGCGTGTGGTTACGTATGTGGTGCTGCTACCCGAAGCGAGGAGATGCCTGTTGAATGTGTGGGAACCTACCGACTACTCGGCGCCACAGACGTGGTGGGTGCCTCTGGGATATATGGTGGCTAAGCGTGATATTGCTCAACTGTGGGGATCTCAGAGGTCCCCGACTGTCTCGGCCTGGAAGGAACATATGGATTGGTGCATGTTTCGGGAAAAGGTGGTGTATGTTGCGAGAGGTAAGCCTGGGACATGGGTGAAAGTCTGGGGCCCCTGGAACGCCTACCGCGGGGGAATCTGTACTCCACCGTTATTGCCCGATCCGTCGCCTGCCCCATCCCCGTAGCCGACCCATCTTCCCCGTTCCGGGCATTGAGTTTTACCCAGCCCTAATCCTGATCTCTTCCCCTTCTTGATACTCCTATGGATTGGTAGGGTCCCCCTCTCAGGGGAGCACATGCTGCTATTTCTGATTGTAGATTGCCTTGTGGTTTTTGTTTTTTCTGGTTGTTATTTCAGTTTAAAATGAAACCGTACAGTGGGGTCCGGATGGTGTGGCTATCAACGCTGCTAACTCCTGTGCATCTTCCTTAGCCGCAACGCGCGCTCTACAATGTGTATCATATGCTCCTTTTGTTTACTAGCGGCCGGCCGGAAGGTTGTAGGCCCATCTTTGTATATTTTTTGAGTTTTGTAATAAACGGTTTCAAAAACAAAAAAAAAAAAAAAAAAAATGTCCAAAAGGCTGTGAAACTCAATATGTCAAATCATTTCCATTTGTTGAGAAAATCGCTGTGCCCGAAGATCATTAGTGTAGTGCTGTTGCTCAAATTTGTCCCGCATTACTGCAGAGAAACTGCTCAAAGTACACTCAGTGGGGCTTTTTACTTAATTTTCCCTCCTTTTCTCTTAAAAATTCCTTTGACCTTGTGAGTGAATTACCCCTTTCTGACCCAGCTTAATTTTCAGTCTCCCCTTTTGGCTCTTTCATCATTGCTCTCTACATCCATCATAGTTTTGCCTTGTTATGAGACATTCAATTGGCCGAATGGATCAAGGGATATTCTGCCGACAATGCTGGCTTCCAAAAACAAAAAACTACAGACAAGCTTACTTGTGACTTGGTCATGTATTTAGGCCAGATCCCTTATTCCAATCCCAAGGCCATGCTCTTCTGGATTTCTTGCAGTTAAAGGTGTACAAGCTAAAGGGTGATGCCCTGTGATTACTCCCCTGCTTTGCCAGAGTGCCCTGGGCCAGAAATGTGGCCCTTCCACCTGCCACCCAGTACTAAGAATACTACTTCCACGTAAGCTTATACCTATACCACAAAGCACCTGTATCTTACAATACTATGTAATGTTTTATGTTTCAGGTCACCTATGCATGCACTTGTGCATAAAAGATAGTTAATTTGTGCATGTCGGAATAGGCTTTTGAAGTGCTTGGTGTGCTTTTCGTAGCAGGGTACCAAGTCAGATCTCAGAGCTCTGCTTCTCTCCCAACTGACAGCTCTAGCTCTAACTTGGCATACTTATACTGATTGGTGGCCAGTATATTCCCTGCAGTTCTTTTCCTACTTAACTGACCAATTTAGTGATCTGTTACTTGAATTAATTGTACATGGCCTGTCTTGGTGACCCTAATTTCCATTGTGACCTCAAGCCTAGGAACTACCTTATCACTCTTACATACATTGAGAATTCTAGCCTGATGAGACACTGGGATGGTATCTAGAATATATACATACTTTAATATAGGAGGTCTAGGAGATATTAACAATATCTGTTGGGTGAGTAACTTTCAGCTGCCTTTGTGACTAAGCAGAACACAACATATCTAGGGATTTCCCACCTAGGTAACCTATTTGGGTTCAGCTCAATAGAGCCTTGGGTAAGAGCAATTCTCTGCTCTTGCTCAAATATCACAAATAGGTAAACCTAACAAGGAATTAGTTCACCGAGCAATTTTAAATTGCTTCTATATATCTCAAGTTTGTCCTATTAATGGCTCTATCCACTGAGTACTTGTCAGTTGCTTCTATATCTCACCTGAATCGTTCTAATCATGGGACTTTTCAGCTGGATAGCTTTTCTTCTGGAGGATGACCAACAAGCGATTTGGGCTCTTGTTAATTCTCAACTGTCTCATAGTTCTTATATAGGTAGACCTGTCAAAGGCTTTGGAGTCTAAGCAGTTTTCAGTAATTCTCACATCATCTCAGCGGAGTGCCCCTGATTTACTTTCCTTCGGTTCTAATATGGGTGCTCTTGCTGTGGCAGACTAAAAAGCTATAAACATTAACAGTACAGTCCAAATGCAATCACTTACTATTGGTTGACAAATGCTTTGGAAACTCTCAAAGAAGACGCACTGCAGCTGACCTTCTGGCAAAGTGTAGTAGTAGAGGTGGTGTAAGAGAGAGAGAGAATGAATATAGACTGTAGACATATTAAGTGACTATTAGCTTTAGTTGCCTTGGTGTTTTTCAATAACGATAGCTACAGATTCCTTGCCTTCTACATGTGCTCTCAACCTTGGAAAGGAGGAATAACCAGCACTATTAATTCACTAAGTAGCTGTAGGAAGCTGACTGTGTACATGCTATTACCACTAGGTGATTATGTACAGGGCTCAATGTAAAACCCAAAATGCTCTATTAGTGGTAGTGTGGGAGAGCAGCCTTAGGCCTAACACAGAGGAGTGTAAGACATTTATTGCACAACAGTGATCAATAATGGACACACCACTCAAAAAGAATATCCAGACCATTTAAAAAAATTATACTTTGTTTGTATTTTACTTGTAAAACCAAGATCTTCGCAATAAGGTAAGTAGGGTTATAAATTGAAATACCTTTTTACTTTGAAAAATTGACATTTAGAACCTTTTCAGAACAGTTCAATACTATCCTATGGGGAAAACAAAATCACGGTTAACAGGTAAGTGGAGCACTTAAAATTCCAGTCTTCGTACCCCAAAGTCAGCAAGGGGCATAGGTCAGGTGAGTGCCAAAACTGCACAACCAGCGGCACAGGAGTGGCCGGGTGCAGAGGTCAAAATCAGAGTTTGGCCCAATCCTTTCCAATGAAGATTGTGGGTGCCTGGAGCCAAACTACTTGCAAGTAGGTAAATCTGTTGCAGGGGCAACGCTTTGGGGATTAAGTTAAGCACGGGGGCCATAAAGCAGCACCAAACATACACAAGCAGCAGCACAGGGGCAGCAGGCTGCAGGGTGCAATTACGACACCAGGCGCCCAATGCTTTTCAATGGGCATTTTTCTTTTGGTAAACAAGCTGCACGCATAGCAGCGGAGGTTGCAGGAAGGAGACAAACGACAGCAGAGTTAAGTAGAGATGTAGGGGGTCATAAGGGCACCGTCAGTTCAGCTCACTAAGGCCCAGATGCTTGGGTACAGGGGTTTAAACGTCCGAGTCTTCTTACCAGCGCGGGTCGAGGTCGGGGGGGCTCCTCTGGATTCACACTGCAGGTGCTGCCGTGGAGATCAGGAGAGGTCAGTTAACGCTGGACAAGAGGTAAGGATCGCTGAGGATACTTCACTCAGACTTGGGCCATGAGTGTCGGGTGCAGAGTGGGAAGAGATCGCAGTTCCAGCTGGATCCGGAGCCCTTGGAGTCAGTTTCTTCTGTACAGGCCCACAGGAGATTGGAGTCTTTTTCGAAGGCAGCAGTCCTCCCAGCGTTTTCAGAGGTGGCTGGTTGCAAGACTGGTCGCAGGTTCGCAGACGCTGGAGACAGGCCAGTAGGGCCGGGGCCAAGGCAGTCAGCATCTTCGGTCTTCTCTGGAGGGTCATCTTCTTGCTTCTTAGGTCATCATGGATCTATTTTCTAGGTCTGGGGGAGACACCTAATTACTAACTTTAGGAGGCGTTTTAGGGCGTGGTAGGTAGGGCCAATGAGCACCTTACCTGGGGTGACTAAACCCTCTAATTTGTCACCACAGATCTAGCCCTGATTGGAGCAGCCTTCCTATCTTCAAGATGGCAGGGACTGAAAGATGGGCACACCTATTCTCCTGAGTTTTACGGACGGTTTTCCCGCCCAAAAGGGGTGTAAACCAGGGACTGCCATCTGCTGCTAGCAGTAGAGGCTGGGGGTCACATTACAAATGCTGCAGATCCCTTGAAGCTTCCCCCTTCCAGCACTGGCCCATCTTGGGGAAGAAGATGTGACACTTCTGCCCAGGATGGCCAATGTTTCTTCCCCCAGAGAGCAGAGGCTCTCTACCCAGGGTCCAGAAAAATGTCTGGTAGTGGCTGGCTGCCTGAAGCCGTTCATAGGCCACACCAGGGTTGGTAGGTTTTCACAGGGCACCTCTGAGGTGCCCTCTGGGTACATGGTACAATAAATCACACACTGGCATCAGATTTATTAAGCGTAGTAGTGTGGTGCCAAACACTCCTGTGTTTAGTGAAGCCATCATGGTCCTGTTGAATTCGAGTTGTCGAGTTTCCAGCCCATGTTCTCTCTATGGCTTCACTGGCACTTACAATATTAAGGAATGGACTGCAATATTGTAGGGGCATATATGCTCATGCAGATATACCCTCACCAGTGGTATAGTGCACCCTGCCTCAGGACTTTGAGGCCGGTTAGAAGGGTGACTTACCTATACCTCCAGGAAGTGCTGGTTGGCATGGCACCCAGGCAGGGTGCCATGTCGACTTTGTCATTTTCTCCTTCACAGAAGCATGCAAGCTGCAAGGGCAGTGGCATGATCCCAATGAGTGGGGACCCTCTTTAGCTCCCAGGCCCTAGGTGCCAGGGTACCACTTACTAGGGACTTACAGGGTGTAGAAGTACCAATTGGGGATATTTTTTTAGGGAAGGAGCACTGACACAGGGGACCTAGATGGCAGGGGCCCTGTGCACAACAATCAAAACCACATCAAAACCATCCAAAAAGTGGGGGCTAACCATGCAAAAAGAGGCATTTTCTCACAGTAGCACATATTACATTAATCAAACCTTTGATTTATTTGTATTTAATTGGCTTCAGAATACAAATAGGGAAATGGCTTTAGAGAGGAAGCCCTATCTCCAATTTCTGTTAAAGCTTCTGGTTCTGCTACTAAAACTAGCCAAACCTTCCCATGCAGGTTATTGAAATGACCCAAGTGGTGCTGTTAGATTATTTGCACTGTAACTAGACATTCACCTTAATATAGTCAAACTCCTACCTTAAAAATCTCTCTCGATAAGGTCGGTATGGATCTACTAAATCACACAGTATATGCATTTTTGTCCTAAAGAGAGACAGTCAATACCAAAAGAGCAAATGTTCAAATGTCATATCAATGACATGTTGGACATACCCAAAGGGAATCGCAGAAACAGTGCTCGGGTAGCATAACCGTTGCATATTCTTTCTTCGTACACACTGCTACTACTAACACTCCAGAAGAAGTGATGAAGGCTTCAAAACCCATCCCACTACCTGTGAAAAAACTGAAAAATGATAAACAAAAATTAGCTGGTATGCATGCTGGTTATCCACAGAGATCAATGCAATGTCACATTAAAACTAGAAGTAGGTATGCCAGATATTTTGATTGCGGAGGCAAGCAAACAGTTCTTCTAATTTAAAGATTACCCCGTGATACTCTCAAACAAGATTTATGCCCTTGCATTCACACTTGACCCCAACACAACTTCTCACTCAACTCACAATTGCCTGATGGACTGAATGAATGGACACAGGAGATTCACAGTCAATGTGGCAGAACTCTGCCAGTAAACAGTGGTTATGTTTAGGTTGTTTTGCTCCATATTACAATAACTATAAAGAGAATTTAACTAGCTAATAAACCTTTCTCTTTATTGCATATATAAAGAGACAAATCTATTTTTTTAACAGAAGTGTATCTGTGCCTGGCAACTTAATTAATAGTAAATATGATTTTTGAATCTTAAATAGGGTGGCACTTTTTGACCAATCTGCACAGATCTTGGGGACAAAATTATTCTGCCAAATTTGGTGAAGATCAGTCAAACAGTTCTATTGTTACAAAGGGGGTCCCGAACCTCGTTTTTCAATCACCCATAAAATCTAATTCACAAAAAGAATTTTTTCTTCATGAGAAATTCTGAAACCGATGAAGAGATGGTACTGAATTTTAGTAGCATGTGGTTATGGTTTAGTGTAATGTGCTCAGGTATTTTGGAGATACAAGGTAAAAGGTGAGTATTTATTACACGTCACACTATCACTATATTGGGGGGGGGGCGTGGCCTAGCTGGCTAACATGGTGGATGCATTGAAAGCAAGCTCCCGGCAGTCGGTCCCTTTATCTGCCATCATCCTGCCTGCATCCTCTTAAATATCACATAATCACTGCTTAGGGTGCAGCAGAAGCAGTCGGGAGCATCCTGGAGCCGCGGGACTGCGGACGGCCAGAGTGGACCGAAGGCTCAGAGCGGCACGGGCCTGGAGGCCACGGCAGGGCCTGGTGTGGTAGCTGCTTGTTTTGGGGCCTTGCCTGTTAAACGGGCAAGGTTGGACTGGAAGTGCAGCCCTGTGACTGAAGCCCCAGTGGGACTGCTGTGTTTCTGGTGGGATGGCGCTGCATGAACGGAGACCCTGGCCTGAAGACGATGTGGCCTGGCGGTGGGTGGTGCGCCGCGCCAGGGCAGCTGGGACTCGCTACTGACCTGCCATGATTTCCTGCAACGGCCTGCGTGGCAGCGGTGACCGTGCCACGTGTGGAGGGGTGCGCTGACCTGGCTCCTGGCGGGGCCGGGGCTGGTTTGGGCCCAAATATCAGTGGTCCTGACGAGGGGCCCGACAGACTGCCCTACATTTGGTGGGGCCCTGCGTTGGGGTTTGCCTAGATCTAAAAAAAAACAGTAAGAACCCTGAGGTCTAAACAAGCCAAAAAGAAATAGGTGAAATGTAAAGAACAAATAAAGCCCAAATTACATAAGTAAGAGGGCAATCCCTTTTAAGGACGTAATCCCTCACTCACCCTGGGTGACATGCTTCATCATATGGGATTCTCCTCCGGCTACAGGCTCATTCAAGCCTCGGTTCCCCGACGGACAGAGCGGTGTTCCCTTCCTGAGCGGTTGCCAGGTGGAGGTTGTGGTCCCACCCAGTTTGTACGGGTGATGTTGAGACGATAAGCTGACGCACACCCTTCAAGTATTCCTTGGGTGTTCACAGTATCCTTTTTTCTGTGTAGGAATAACACAGTTTTCCTTGTGTTGCAGTAGCTTTTATGGTCCTGATGAAAGCCTAGCCTTGTTAGGCGTCGTGGCTGAAACATGTTGACCATTTTTTGTTGTTGATTCACCACAGTCTACATCGTTGACTGGTGGTGTGCACTATTTTAATCTGGCTTAGGTACGGCTCTGTGAAGAGAAAAAACATCCCTCTCTTTTTCAACTAATATCTTCACATTTCTTGTGCCGTCCCTGGACTAGTTTTAACACTTTTTTCACTATATAATCTACCTACCAGCACTGCACCCCTCACTCATACCAACTAGCTCATCATATGTGGATTTAGTCCACTCTCCAGTGTACCAACAAAACATCCCTGAGCTCCTCCCTCTCAGAGAGGGGGTCGTAGCCCCCAGAGAAACTAGGATTTTTCTCTGGGAGGAGAATCCCATATGATGAAGCATGTCACCCAGGGTGAGTGAGGGATTACGTCCTTAAAAGGGATTGCCCTCTTACTTATGTAATTTGGGCTTTATTTGTTCTTTACATTTCACCTATTTGTTTTTGGCTTGTTTAGACCTCAGGGTTCTTACTGTTTTTTAGGTACTTGAGTTGGGGATTCAACCCTGTGACCCTCCGGCTTTGAACCGTTTCATTGTGTGTTTGCCTAGATCTGCCATATTGGACTGGGGAGGCTACGGCTGCTCACTGGCCTGGGACTGCTGTGCTATAACTGGCTTCGGCTAAAAAGACCGGGGCCTTGATTGATTTGAGAACTTGTATAGCGCACGAATGCCCAAGGGCGTCTAGTTGCTCAGCGGAAGAGTGCCATAAGAAGGGTGAGGATGAATATTTAGTTAGCAAAGAGCCAGGTTTTTAGAGCCTTTCTGAAGGGCAGCAGTGTTGGGCTGTTTTTTATATCAGTCTGGAGTGAATTCCAAGATTTCACTAACCCCAGAATAAAGCTTCTTCCGCTCCAACAAGCTTTGTTGACTCTGGGGGTCTGTAAGAGTTTGCTCTGTGATGATCTTAGATTTCTACCAGGTAAATACCAGGTTAGGTGTCATTTCAGGTACTGAGGACTGCCCCGTGCAATGCCTTGAACGCTAGGTATGAGGATTTAAATGTTATCCTTTTTCCCCTGGCAGAGCCTTGCCTGAGAACCGGGAGTGCCGCCTGTGCTGTGAGCCCCCATGTCTGGAGGTGTGCTTGGCCGTACAGTTGGGACACTATGTTTGAATATGGGACCAGCCAAAACTGTGAACTAGAACCCACAGTGTCCCCTAAGCTGCATCTTTCGCTCTGCTCGGACACAGATGCATACTAGGGGTGAGGGGAGATGCTGCTGGTTGGACCCCTTTGATGCTAGAATCATATTTGTCTGCCGCGGGACGGGTCTGCTCTATAATTGACTTGTGGCCTGGAGATCGAGCTGAACTCCACAATACTTGGCACAGGACTACACTAGGGAGTTGCGCTGCGGTCGGTCCCCTGGTTGCAGAAGCGGTCAGGCTAGGTCCTGGTGCAGCTAATGGCTAGGGACCGGCTGAGGTTGATGTGGTTACAGCTGGTAAGATTTTATACAGGTGTCTGTAGTTGCTCCCACCCGTTCATCGTCAAGTGCTCGCTCTGTCCCATATAAAGGGGCCTGGGGGGTTGTGTGACTCGAGGACTCCAATACAGCCTCCTTGACAAGTGACAAGTTCATAGCTTTGCTCTGACTAAAGACAAGCACCTCGGTGCGATGGCCAAACAGAGCACCATAGATCAATTTGCCAGTGCTGCGACTACGGATTTGGCTGGGGCTGCGGCGCCTGGCCCAGACAAAGCAGCGCTGCTGGAGGACATTGAACGATCCCGGGACATGCTGGATGCCAAAATAGGAGAGATGGGTGTCAAATATTGCCCTGCTGCGCCAGGACCTAAGGAAGGCTGTCGATCACATCACAGAGGCGGAGACCAGGATGTCGAAGATTGGGTGATGGATCTCCAACAGAAAGTCACTACACTGACGGTCATGACAAAGGAACTGCTGGCACGAGTTGAGGATGCAGAAAGTCGCGCTCGCCACAACAACTTGCATTTTGCAGGCTTTCCTGAGGGGTGCGAAGGCTCTTCTGTAAATAAGTTTCTAACAATCAATAGTATCTGAAGAGTGCCTCTCGTCTTGTTTTGTAGTGGCAAGAGCTCAAAGAACACTGGTGAAAAAGCCTCCCCCCCCCATCTCCTACAATCGCGAGGCCACGACAAATAATCGCCAAGATCCTTAACTATTTAAATAGGGATGCATTCCTTACGCACGCCTGGCTCCAAGAAAAGATTCAGTTTGAATGACACCACATCAAGATATTCCCAGGCTATACGAAGATGGATCAACAGCAGCGCCAATCATTCATAGCGGCGGAACAAAGATAGAGTCTTCAAAATTCAGTACATCTTGCTGTACCCGGCCCACCTTCAAATCATGGACCCTATTCAACACTCCAGAAAAGGTGTTTACATTGGCAGATGACTTGATTTTTCTGAAGCCCCACACTCCACCACGCATGGACTCAAGACTCGTTCCTGAGGAACAGGTGCAATCATCCCAAAAAGTCCACTGTCAAGCTTCGTAATCGGTCCCGCTCATCCTGGAGGAACAGACGCCAAGACAATGGATATTAGTAGCCAACTGATAGCATGATGAACCAAATGAGCACTACAACAAACCTGGTCTGGGCCGGTACTCTCTGCTGAGTGGTAGATTCCTTACATATTCCTGTAATGTGGGCAATGTAATAAGCCTTCACCCCTAGAGTAATGTGGTTTAAGTTTCTCTAGTGAGAACACTTTGTTTGGAAAGGTACATAGGGATCCATTGGCGATGCCCTCCTCCAGGGTGCAGCGAGGGTTTCTTCCGCATCAGATACTTCTCGTTCATTGAAGTATGGGGGAGGAAGGAAGAAGGTTTGTTTGAATGTTTTTATTGTTGTGTTCATACACAGCCCTATCACTCACACCCTACACAGTTCTTAAGCAGGAGCCACCAGGGATACCCACCTTAAATTCCAATGCCCAACAAAGACAATGATAGCCCTACGGGACATTTCTGTGTTCTTACATGGAATGTACAAGGACTTCTTGATAAGATTAAGCGTAGTGCTGTGTTCAAGCAGGCCAAAAGACTAGGGGCAGACATTCTTTTACTACAGGAAACGCATCTCTTGGATAAAAAGTTCCCTGCTTGGCTCAGTATGAGTATACACAAATATTTCACTCTGGGTTTAAGAGAGTGTCACGGTGTACAGGCATTCTACTTCATCATAGGTTTCCCTTTAAGTCAACAAGAGCATGGGTAGATGATTATGGCAGATACACAATAGTGACCGGTACATTATATGGGGAGCCACTCACATTGGGTAGAGTATATGCCTCCCCCTTTCTGACAGAAGTTTGCTGACTGTGTCATCAGCTTGTGGGAAAAATTACCAGGAGGTCTGTCTGTGGTGGGTGGGGACTGGAATGGCATACTGCACCTAAAGATTGACAGGTGGCCCACTGCAGGAGGAGGGGCTGAGATACTGGGGTCCAGGCTACATTCTCAGTTGTTCACACTGGATTGAACTGATGCTTGGAGGGCATACCATCCGGGCGAGAGTCGGATATACGTACTATTCAGCAGTTTTTGGTTCCTTTTCTAGGTTGGACTACCTGCTAATTTCTACTGGATACATACACAGAGTATCTAAAGTAGATATATTGCAGAGAAGGTTGTCTGATCACTCCCCGGAGGCCATTAGTTCAATGTGGGCCCTAGGCACCCTCCATTTCACTGGGTCATGCCGCCCTGGCACTTGCAGAACCAGTCTTATGAGGCGCTACTCTATCGGTCCATCACGGTCTACTTCTCCATTAATACATACACAGCGCCCTCCAAGATGATACCATGGGAGGCCCTCAAACAGACACTTCAAGGGGTAGATATTAGTTTCAGCGCGGGTGAAAGTAAGCATAAAAGACACGAGCTGGTAGAGCTTGAGGCACAGATTGTACTCTTGAAGAGAGCAGTCGCTGTAGACATGGCAGCGAGACGCGGCGTCAATTGAGCCCGACCAAACAACAGTATCAGTGGTTGCTAGACGAGGTTAAACAAGCATGGCAGGCTGCGCAGATCCGCATTTGTCAGTGGGGATACAAATCAAGCAGGATGCTGCATAGGCTTTTGCCAGGCCACCAATGGGGTGTCTCGGGTGCAGATGGTGCGGGGCGCTCAGAGTGGACTGTTGTCAGGCCCCAGGGAGGTTGCTAAACACACAAGATGATGGACGGAATGTTGCACATTAGCAAACATTCACCCCAGTCCCAGATCTGGGTTTAATCCATTGTTATTTTGCTCACCGCACCACCCCAGTTCAGACATGGCCATATGCAAATCCGTCTTGACCCTGTGCCTCATGGGAACAATCCAGCCTGAACAGCCAAGCCATGTCTTCCCTGGACCGGAATCAAGCATCCTAGGACCGGGGAGGTTGCTCACAGCTTCACTGCATATTATGGAGAGCTATGTGTTTTGAAGAGGTGGAGTGGACATTGACCAAATACTTGAATTCGTTAAGGCTCTGCTCCCGCGGTCTCTTGATGCTAGACGAGATGATGTGAAGAATTATCCACAGCCCTGATGGTTTACCTAGTGAATTTCTTAAAGCCTATATGCCGCAGTTAGGGAATCAACCATTAGGGGTCATCCACAGGGCGCTGGAGGAATCCCTGCTTCCACCAGATTGGCAGCACAAGGATTAGTCATCTTTCTTAAACCTGGGCGCCCACCTGAAGACCACTCATCCTATCGCCCAATCTCTATCCTCAATGTTGAGGTGAAACTCCTCGCTAAAACCTTGGCCAACAGATTAATGAGATAAATGTCTGACCTAGTTCACCCTGACCAGGAAGGATTTCTGCTGCGTATGGCCACTCGCCACAATATTCAACGAGTTTATAATGCCCTCACCAAGGTGGATCGAATAGGAAGATCAGCGGCAATGCTACTAGTCGACATAGATAAAGCCTTTGATTCGGTTAGCTGGGAGTATTTGTTCATTCTTCTTCGGAGCATCAATGTGGACTCACAGTTTCTTTCCTATATCCCCCTTCTCTATCCAATCTAACAGCCTCTGTTCGGGTTGCAGGTGTGGCCTCTTATCCTTTACAGATCCATGGGGGACACCAGACAGGGATGCCCATTGTCCCCCATGCTATTTGCCCTGGTCGTGGAGCCGCTAACCACCTGGGTGAGAGTTGATGCCCAGATACGGGGCTTTGAGTGGTCCGATGAGTTGTCTGACAGGATAGCTCTATATGCAGACGATGTTCTGTTCTTCATTATAGATCCAAGGACATCTGGACCTCATTTCTTACAGATCATGCAGGTGTTCGGCGACACCTCCGGGTTATTTATTAACAGTAGGAAATCAGTGGTGTTCCCTATAGGCGGGGCCGCCGGTGGCATGGAGTGTGCATCGCATTTAACGCTTTTCCCCAAATGAGTTCAAGTACTTAGCGGTGTTCATTTCTCCGAATCCCACCATCTCATGGACTCGCAATGTGGCTCCAACATTTTCACACATCAAAGAGGAAGTGAACGCCTGGTCCCCACTGCCATTATCCCTGCTGGGTTGATCAACAATCTTTAAGATGGTCTCGCTAGCCTGCATGCTCGACCATCTTCAGAATTATCCCTAAACTATTCCGCCCATGTGGTTTTGACAGGTAAATGCAACTTTAAACCAGTTTCTATAGGGGGTGGAGCAACGAGCATTGCTCCCCAGATGTGCTTCCAGTTCACATACTGTGGCAGGCATTGCTGCAGATGATATGCAATCCTACTATGCTGCCTCCCACTAATTAATTATTAATTATTGGTGGTATGGTGCACAAGATGATCCTGCGTAAGCAACGGAGAGATGGGCGATACATCTTTGCTGGACTTCCTATACAGTGGGAGGGGGCTGGGTACCCTGACCATGTCTATTCAGATTGTCATACTTACGTGGAGGTGGCCACTCTGCCAGATGGGCTTGTGGGGGAAACTGACACAGGAAACTCCCTTGTGGAAGGGTAGCGTCCTTCGACAAGAGGCCTTATTGAGAGGGTGCCAAAGGTGGGCTGACATAGGGATCTCCATGTTGGGAGATATCATGCGGGGCACAGCGCTAAAATCATTTCAGGAGATACAGAGTGATTATCAGTTACACCGCAGCCAGTTTTACGGATATCTGCAGCTACACCATACCATATCGACACCTACTTACCCTGAGCAACTCGAGGTGGGGATTGTGACCATAATCTACCAGAGGTTTTGGGTAAGGCAGGGGTGGTGTAAAAATAGTAACTAAGCACCTTGCCATAAGGCAAAGCATGGCGAGAGAATCCTCTAATGCTACTCCCTCCCAGTGGGGGATTAGATTAAGTCCCCTTCTCAAGAAGCATTTACATTTTTTAAACCGCTCCAAATAGGTAGAGGGGAGGTGAAAGCATACAGAGGCGACTGCAGGAGATAGGGGCACAGAAAGAAATTGCAGGGTCAAGGCTGTAAAGTACAAAAGGGCTGTGGGGGCACAGGTTACCACGAGGGGTACCGGGGCATGGTGGCCAGCACACAGGGTTGCAGTGGGGAAGGGTATACAGAGGAACTATTCGGGGGGCCAAGGCCACATAGAATGGCTGCAGGATGGATGCAAAATGGTACACAGAAGGGCTGCAGAAGGGGCGAGTGGGCTTACATAGAGGTTGCATAGGTACGGAGGGACACCAGCGGTAGCATAGATGGGTGCAAGTGCAGAAATTGGGTGGAATCGCACACAGAGAGGGGCTGCAGAGAGGTGGGGCACATGGGTACATAAGCACATAGATGAGATGTAGGGGAGGATGATGACTCACAGAGGTGCTGCTGGAATGCACTATGATAAACAGCAAGAAGGGTGGGGCACACTACCATCACCAATGCTCACAACCAACATAATTCTCTAACACACCCACCATCATTTGTCTGCACAACAAACATTTTACATCAACATCCCTACCATCACGCATCCACAAACCAACAAACACTCAACAACCTCATATCCACATAACCACCATTTAAGCCAACACATCAATCACAATATGTCCACACAACCCACTTCATATGCTAACACACCCACCATCATATTCAATCAAACATCAACGCAATCCTCATACACCAATATGCATTCACCATCATACACCCACACAACTAACATTACACACCAACATAGTCACCCTCTTGTGAGTCCCACAAATTTTCCTAACACATCAACCACAACACCAACCAGCACATGCTAAACACTCATAATCATACAATCAAACTAATACCATATGCCAAAACAGCAACCATCATACACCCACACAACCAACATCATAAATCCAGAAACCCATCGTATGCCATAATCAGAAAAATCATGTATGACTGCACGTCCATCATTACATTCTTGCACAACCTCAGATATAGGTACACAAAACATAACCCATCAGATAAACTTACACCCATATATCTCCATCAGACAACAACAACCATAAGTACACACCCAACAATATGTGTACATACAGCCAACATCATACACCCCCGCAGCCAAAACACTGCACTAAAACACTTACCATCATACACCCAAACAACCACCGTTGAACATTTGCACTTCAAGCACCATGCACACAGACACCCGCAATCAGATGTCAAAGCATGTAGTGTCATTCATCAACACAACCAGCATTTACCAGGGCTCTACAGAGCCTATCCAAGAGCTTAGTCACACCATCAGGCATCCTTTATTAAACTCGTGAACAATACTCGAGGATTAGTAAGGGTGGGACTTAAGGTAGATGACAAGGTTGTGACACAGAGTGAAGGTTTTTCTTTTTTCCTGCAAAAACGCTTTACTGATTTGTAGGTATGTCCACCTTGAAAATAATGGAATTCTGTCTACCATCTAATACGTCCATCATGCAACAAGAAAGAAAAAGTAACAATATTCCAGATTGCCTCTCGTCCATCCTGGAGCAACAGATATTCCAAGCATTTGGTACAAAACAATTGTATGAAATAGTACAATCAATGCAGCTGTTCAAAGGTCCAGGATCCCCAGAGTCCTTAATCAGCATCTTCCATTGATCCCCCTCCATGTATCTGCAAGTGATGTCCTCCCACAGAGTTGGTGGCAGGTCAAGATTTGTGATAGCAAGGTCAGATTCTATTGCAAAGTCCCTTATGGCCCTCGTGGGTAAAACACCTCTTTCCAATTCATTTTCAAGAGTGGGCCTGACCATATGTTGACGAATATTCCAACATCACTGCAATCCCTCCAACATTTGTCAGATGTTTCCACAAACATTTTATGTAATTTAATATGAGTCAAGTGTAATCCCATCAAAATCTTCACCGACGATTCTGCAAGCTATCTGTCTAAACGTTATTTCAGGTTGTTTATTATTCATTCTAAGCCACCTCCCTTCCAAAGTCATGCTCCTATCTGGACATATATTCCAACCTTCTTGAGTTAGTGAGCAATTTGTAAATGCAAAATACATAGCCTCCCATACTTTAATATGAGATGAGCAGCTTCTTGCCCAGGGACAAGTGCCTTGCTTTTGCTTCATTGACCCAAGGCTGCATCCTACAATACCTGCTGGCACCGAAATCTTTCAGATTCTAGTAGACAGTATGCATGCTTACATTTCTCAAACAACCTAATCTGTCCATTAACAAACAAGTTTGATATCTTCAAGTAATTGCCCTTGCTCCATTTCTGAAATAGAATGCAGTCTCTTGCAGGTCTTAATTCAGGATTGCCATCTATAGGGGTAAGCGGGGATGGCAACATTTTAATCTGGCACAAAAGACTACTTTTTCCTACACTTATATTAGGGTGGAAGCAATCTGACTGTAGTACACATTCTGAGGCTAGTGTCTCTTACGAATCCATATTCCCTTACACAGGCCTCTCCAACCAATGAGGACCCAGTGTTTATATGACACCCATCTCTTTCATTCTACCACTATTCATATTTATCTCCTGTTGAAAGTACCTCCTCCCATCTTGCATGAATTAACTACACTAGCTAGCTACTGAAATTAATGCAGGCTTGTCCCTATCCAATGTCATCTTAGGGCCCACCATCTGCTTCACTCTTGACAATTAACACACATATTTAAAAGTATAAAGTTTCATAAAACTCAATTCATAGAAAGATAAATAATGTGTCTTAAGTCCCTGGCTTGCAAACAGAAAGGTGAAAGTTGACAAAAAATTGTATTACCTGTACAATTGTTTTCTCTTTCCTCCTTTGCTGGATACACCAATGGTCCACTGATCCTGGTCCAGACACAACCAAGCAAAAAAAGAAAAGACGGAGCCAGGCCACTTCTGGATGGTGGGTACAGAGATCCCCGACATACTGTGTGACAAGTTAAAATACTGCAGGGCACTGTCCAATCCCTGCTTACGTGCCATAGCCAGTAATGCACGAACTACAGGGACAACATATGGATGAGTTTGACTGGGCTCCTCAGTTCTTAATAGTCTAATAAGCTGATGCAGTGCCTCAGAACTCATTGACTGGCTGCCAAGGGAACCCAAGAAGCTAATTAGGTTCTCAGCACAACAGCGATGGAGAAAAATGTGAAAGTTTAATGTATCAACGATGCGGATGACCATGTTTGCATTAACACACACTGTCCGACTTTGCCTGTTGATACAACAAATTCGCTTCAAACAATCGGAGATGAAAATCTGAAGTTCATGAGATTCTATGTCTGGAAGCCATTCAATAAGCAGCAGAAGTGGTTGGACATTACTAATTCCATAAATCCCAACTGAAGTGTGATGGCCCTCGACAGCCTAGAACAAGATAGAGAAGATCATATGACAAAGAATGTATGATACGAAAGAATAAAAGATTTAGCTCCCAAAGAAATTAGTAAAACAGAATTAAACAACATTGGAGGGTATAGATGTACTTCAAAAAGTACAAATGTAACAGGAAAAACAGTAACATTGACAGCATTCTTACCATATTCATAAGTTCTTCCAGAAGCTCTCGTGATGGCTGACCGAGAGATTTCAGTACTTCAAACATATGTGGATAGCCAATACGCTCCTTGAAAACTTCCTAAGGAGAGAAAAGAAGCGTCAACAACACAAAAAAAACATGAATTCTTAAAGAAAAGAAGTAAATGCTTAATGAAATTAGACATAACTGTGTTAACATCTGATTTATCAGGTTAACAAAATTAAAACTATGAATTTGTTACAAATATAAGCTTTTGCCACCACAATGCCAGGAGAAGTGCATATTTTGTATTTATCTGCAAATCAAAGGAGGGCAGGGGAGCAGCTCTCTAAGGGAAGGTTACTTGCATTCAGGTATCCATAATGTTGAACATATAAAAAAGCCAGTTAATGAGAATCAAGATAACCAGGAGAAATACTCAAACAGGACTCTGTGCATGGGAACCACAGCAAGTGCTAACCTACAAAATTCTACTTTGGAAGGATCAACTAGGATACACATGTAGAATACGTTGCTTAGACCCTACTCAACTCTGTGACTCATCCTTGGCCAATCACTCACATCAAAATGCATAACAGTCATCCTCAGCCCCAAAACTAAATCAAGGACAATATTATATCAGCACATCCTACTACAATCACAGGCTACTATAAAGTATCATCCCATCTATATCTCATGAGGACTGCCCAGCAGAAGGGGGAATGTGCACCAGCTGAAAATGTAATTATAGAAGTTCACTTCCTTGGCCAACTAAACATCAAGTGGCTCCGCTCAGGTCATTTGGAAAACAACTAAACTTTATGTAATGCCCTTTCCATGACTTACTACGCAGCATTCCATCAATGTGCAAGGCACTTCAGAACTCTCTGCCACACCCACAAATGCATCCACATGGATGCCTCAAAAAACCTCAGAAATGAAATACAGCATCCTAGGATACTCTTTGGACTCAACTGGAAAAAACCAACTCCACATCCCAAAACAAATAAAAACTCAAAACGCATTGTTACCGATTCCTCGGTTCTCCAGATTAGCTTTCCTGGAAACACCTTCAACTGATCCAGTCGACAGAGCTGAACTATATGAGATTTTGAACTTTTCATCATCAAGCAATGATAAAAAAGCATCCAAATAAAAAAGGATGCAATGATGTGAGCACCACCTTAATATGAAGAGCAAAGAAAAAATCTAAAAATCTACACCAGTGGCAGAAAATTCACTAGATGAAGAATCATTACAGTTTTAGTTTATGTTTTTTATGAAAGATATATACAATCATACTGTTTTCTATTGCCTTACATTTCCATGCCTTTATTTGTTATAGTTTTTGAATTAAAAAAACAATAAGAACTTAAAACCAGAGAAGGCCCTTAAAAAGCAAGGAACTTGAAAAGATACAGGTATAACTAATGACCCAAAGTCAGTAAATAATAAGTAGATCTTGCAATATAGCACCACGTAACCCCACTGAGTTAATTCTGTGTGTTTTGTCTCCTGCAATTAAAGGGTTCTGATGTGTGTGCTCATGAAAACAATTCCTGATACTCAACATTAAAGTGCAATTATTAGGGGGGGTGTGGCTTAGCGAGCCAAGATGGTGAACGCACCTTGAGTGTGCTGCTGGAGCCCTCCGCCATCCGCCTGTAATCCTCCAGTCCTGCGGGCCATCCAGCCCTGAAATCGAAGCCGCCTTTGCGCCGCACCTCCGGCTGGGCCCTTGACGGAAAAGAGCCCCGCATTTCGACGCCACACCGCTTGCAGCCGAGGGTCGCACCAAAATGGCGGCCTCTTCATGTTGAATTCTGGCGCCGGCCACCTCTAAGCTGCGCTGCCTGATCCCTTGCCTGCATACCTGGGGAAGCGGAGGGACCCTCCTCAACCTGGAGCTGCCGGGAGATACTGTTGTCTCCGGGGTGCTGACTGTGTTCCCTCCCCCTCCCTTCCCACCCGGCTGCAATCGCCTGGGAGCGGCTATGGGTGCCTGGTCCTGCCCGCCGGAGCTGAAAGAACATGCTCGGCACGGTGCTGCCGTCTTGCTGTGCCTGCAAAGAAGACTATTACCGCACCTCGGCCCCAGTGGCGCTGCCGCGGCATCGGCCGCCATTTCGGGCGGAGGGAGCTAGAGGACAACGGCGATCTGCCTCGGTAGACGACCCAGGTGAATCGGGGCCTGCGTCCGGTGGACCTACATACAGGCTAGTCCCGGCGGCAGGGGTCCGGGGATAGCTGCTTGGGGCCCCCCATGCGTGCGGGCGACCTGTGCGAGAGAGAGGCCGACCCTGACTGGTGCTGCCTGTCGCCTGGCTTGGCTGGATCCCCCTCGCCCACCTGTGCCCTGCGGACTTGTGCGGGCTTTTCTGGGTCCTGGCAGCAGCCGATGGTGGTGATTTGGGGCCGATTTCGGATTCCTACCTGGGGCGGCCTGGAGGGTGGTGTCGGCCGCGACCATCAAGCGGCGAGGGGTCTGTGGTGGGGCCCTTTGCCGTCTTCCAGCCGGCCCAGCCTGCTGTTTCCTGGCCCGAGGTGGTCGCGGGGCCTAGCGGTGTGGCGATATCCCTGCATGAGCCCTGAACTCTGACTCCGGTCACATCACCTCCGGAGGCTGGGTCGCCGGCAACCTGGGCTCTCGGCCGCATTCATCGAGCGGCGCACTGATTCTGGCAACGACTTCCCTTGCTGCACCCCTGATAAGTGCACACCATACCTGTCTGGGTTCGTGAGTCCACCTTCCTGAGGCCCAGCTGTGGCTCCTGGGTCGGCCGCCCACCGCACTGCCCTTGCTTGCGGTTGGGGCCTGATTAAGTGACATCGGCTGCTGTCATCGAGCGGCGTGAGGTCCTGGGGACGCCTCCTTCACCACTTGCGGACCTGTCTACCATCCTACAAGCTATACACAACTCACAATCCTCTGTAGAAGGGAAGATCGCAGAAGTACGTGTGGACATGAACCTCTTCCGGCAGGATCTTCGGAACGCCACGGCCTGGATCAAGGAGACCGAATCCCAGATCTCCACCGTGGAGGATGACGTCCAGCAACTAAAGGGACAGGTCGCTCGTCTCCAGTCGCACACCCAAGAACTGCACCGATGAGCAGAAGACGCAGAAAACAGGTCCTGACGCAACAACCTCCGCCTGGTGGGTTTTCCGGAGGGGGTGGAACAGGGTCGTACTGTGGACTTCCTGGAGAAGTGGCTGCAATCATGGGTCTCCGAGGGCTTACTCACCCCCTGCTTTGCGATAGAGTGGGCCCTTGCTCCTAAACCACCACCGGGAGCAGCCCCCCGATTAGTTATAATACGGGTTCTCAACTTCAAGGACCGCGACTCTATCCTGGCCGAAGCCCGCAAACAACAACGTATTCGTTATGAAAATCATACGATTATGGTCTTTCCGGACTACACTTGCGAGGTCCAGGGCCAGCGCCGCTCGTTTGGCGAAGTCAAACAAAAGCTAAGGGCCCTTAACATCCAGTATAGACTCCTCTTCCCAGCGCGCCTGCGAGTGGTGTTTTCCAGCAAAACATTGATCTTTGACACACCTGCAGAGGCTTGGGCTCGGGCAACGGAGGAGTGTCCCCAGCGGATTGGCAACCGGAATCCATCGCCTGGTGGTGGGGGCAGTGGGGCCACCCATATCGAGCCTTCCGCCCCCCGGCCTCAACGTAACCGCCCCCAACAGGCATGGTGGCCAAAGGCGGACCCGCTCAGACTCCCCGTTGGGCTCCTCCCAGCAACCAGGATTGCTTTTTAGAGAATCATTGGCTGGGAGGCGATCAGGCTCCTCTGGCCGCCTGGACCACGGAGGTGTCTCGCCCCGGCCCTCTCTGCTGGACCTCCCGGACATAGATCTTTCAGGTAGTCCAACGCTTCTGAGGGACCCTGCCTGAACTCGTTTCTGCCTGCCGGGCTTGGCTCTGCAGCAGAGACGGCGCTTAGCTCACCATTACCTTCATTCACAAAGGACTGAATATGCATATCCTGTCATGAGCAAGGGTCCTCCACGCTTCCCCATTCTCAAGCGTTTTAGTTTGGTCTTTCGTTAAATTTGTTCACTGTTAGGGCGACAGATGCTTCCGTTCCTGAAGTGTAGGGCGGGGGATGGGGTATGGGTTAAGGAGGGGGGACCGTTGTCCCATGTTCTGTTTTTCATTTGTTTTTGTTCTTTCTTCATTTTGACACACCAACACTCACAGGACGCCCTGTTACATTCCCAATGGGACACAATAGTCCCCCTTTTGGCACCCAACCAGCCCTCTGGCCGACCCAACTTATGGCCGGGCTTCCCTTTGAGATTTTTTCCCCATCACTGACAACGTCTGCCACTATACCTGATACACATCCGCTAGGTACCTCCCTGCGTGTCATGTTTTGGAATGCCAACGGCCTCCTGGACCGTTTTAAGCGCATGGCGGTATTAGGTAACGCGCAACACCTCGGGGTAGAAGTCCTATTGCTACAAGAGATGCACTTGCTGGGTAATCACTGTCCCTTTTCAACACGAAACGGCTACGATAGGGTTTGGCATTCAGGTTTCGCTCTGGGCTCCCGTGGGGTGGCGATCCTGGTGAAGCGTTCCCTCCCTCTCGTGGCCATGCGTGTCATTCACGATGTTCAGGGCACCTTTGTGGCTTTGAGTGGCACGCTGAACGGTGGCCCCATCAATCTTGTATCACTCGATTCCTCCCCTTCGATGTTGACAGTGAAAGTGATCCTGGCCAAATCCGTTGACCTGCTAGCGTCCCTGCCCTTAGGTCCCACTTTCATTGGGGGTGACTTTAATGCCGTTTCCTCCCCTGACTTGGACACGACCGACTCTCCCTCTCCTGGCAGACTCGCGCAGGCAATACAACTGACATCTTGGTCTGAATCATTAGGTTTCTGAAATGAGTGGAGTGTCTGGCACCCACACTCTAGGCAGTTCACACATACCTCAGCAGCTCATCATACACAGGCACGTATCAACATGTTTTTTGTTCCTTCGATTGATTTTATCATGATTGAATCATGATCCAGGATGTTTACATCCTCCTTCGGGGTATCTCTGACCACTCCCCAGTGATGCTTAACACGAGCCCCCCTCCCGCCTCAACGCGTCAAACGTGGATGCTAAATGCTTGGTTCCTTCAGGACAGGGAGTTTCGGAAGGTGGTGGGACAGGAACTTAGGCAATACTTTCTGACCAACAAGGGATCAGTACCCTCACCAGGAACTCTGGCGCAAATGGAACAAGGCACAAGCACTGCGTCTTGAACAAACACCCACGCAACCTCCTGACGCCTCTGAGGTAGGACCTCTTGCTCATATTCATTCAGAGCTTAGACAACTTTCGCTAGACGTGGCCAAGATCCTCTGGCGCTCATCTGTGGCCAGGGTCTACGGTTGGGGCGACAAAAATGGCTCGCTCCTCCACAGACTAGCCACCTATTCCAGAGCAAACCGCATAATCCCTGAAATCAAGGATCAGGACAGCTCGGTGTCCCGCTCCCCAGCGGAGATGGCTCGCGCCTTTGCCTCATACTACCGTCAGTTATACGCGGCTAGAACTCCAACCCTCTCTCTTTCCGGCCTGTTGGGGTTCGGGACCGGCTGCCTCTCCCGCCTCGACCCCACAGCTCAAATAGATCTGGACCGCCCCATCACCCAAGATGAAATTTGGGAGGAGATCGCCCTCATCTCCTCCGGAAAGACGCCAGGCCCCGACGGCCTCCCCCAGGAATACTACGCGAAACCCTTCCTCCTCACCTTGCGGGTATGTTTAAGGAGGCGGCTGAGAGGGGCTCCTTCCCTCCGGAGACGGGCATGGCTACCATAGTGGTCGTTCCCAAGTCACAGCCACCCTTGCTGTGGTGTGCGGAATACCGCCCCATTTCCCTCATTAATATTGACTTGAAACTGTTTGCCACGGTCCTGGCCCAGCGGCTCAAGCCCCACTTAATTGCGTTGGTTCACCGGGATCAATGTTGGTTCATGCCCTCGCGTGTCACCCGACATTGTCACCGGGGGCTGCAATTGACTCTGGCTCACCGCCATTTACTCACTCCCTATCTGGCACTCCTCCTTGTAGCCTTTGATTAGGTGGATTGTTTTTTTTGGAGAATGTCCTCGATGGGATGGGCTTTGGTCCCCGCTTTCGAGGCCTGGTCAGGGTTCTTCACGCCACGTGTCCTGGTGAATGGGGTCCTGTCGGATCCCTTCTAACGACAAAATTAGTTGGGTGTCATCAGTATATGATGTGGTAGCAATTCCATATGAGGCAATTAGTAAAATAAGGGGAGTCATGTAAATATTAAAAAGAGCTGGGCTCAAAGAAGAGCCCTGGGGCACACCCATCATGACTTCTTCTGATGAAAGACATTGCCCAAGAGATACCATTTGCCTTCTATTGGTCAAGAAGAATTTTAAAAAGGCTAAGACGTTGTCAGAAATATAGATATTCTGAATCCACTGCAATAGAATGGAATGCAGGATGGTGTCAAATGCTGCAGATAGGTCTAATAATATCAGCACAGATTTCCTGAGTCCGGGGTCATTTTGATTGTTTCTGCGACTTCGAAGCGTGTTGACTCAGTTGAATGTTTGGGCCTAAATACCGATTTACGGGTGTGGAAGAAAATGGAATTCTCAAGTAAGGTCACAATTTATTGATTGACAATTTTTTCCAGGATTTTGCTTAGCATTGTAAGAAGGGAGATGGGCCTTAAATTGGACAGAATGGTCGGGTCTGCCAAAGGTTTCTTTTGTAAAGGCTTGACAATTGCTAGTTTCCACTCAGAGGGAAGTACTGCTTCCACTAGTGAAATGTTTAAGATGTGATTAATAATGGAATTTACCACACCAAAGGCTGCATGTTAAATGGATGTAGGGCAGGAAATGAGCGGAGAACATAATTTATATGTCAAGATGAGTTGAAGAGTTTGTGCTAGAGTGATGTCCTGAAACTGGGCTAGTCCTACCTTTTGGGTAATATTACCAACTGTTGCGGGAGGACAAGTCAATACTTAAGACTGGACTAAAACCCTGCTGGATGATGGATATCATGTCTTCAAAAAAAGCTGAGATTCGGTCAGAAAGAACCTGGGAAGGAGGAATACCCCTAGTAAATGCTTTTGGTTAAAGGAATGTTTTGCAACATTAAAGATGTTTTTTTAATCAAACCGGGCCTCTTTAATTTTGGAAGTGAAGTAAAAAAAAATGTGCTTCCTTGATGGATTTGTGTTATGCGTTTTGGGTAACCCTAAATTGATCAAGATCATCTTGTTTATAAGCTGCCATCTTCGCTCTAGTGATTTGGAGTGGCGCTTTAACTCAGCTAGTGCTGGAGAAAACCAAAGGGCCAAACCTTTGAGCGACAATTATTGGACTGAGTGGCTGGAGCTTATTTTGAGGCAGTTTTAAGGATCAAGCTGTTAAATGAGTCAAGGTCCTCATCAAGTTTTCCAATCGGAGTGGGGTAGTGCTGGTAAGAGCAGAGATTTAATTAGGGTTAGATTTCATTGCTCTCCACTTGCGGACCTTAAGGCTTATGTCATTCTGACACTTGTGTGAGCAATGTCTGGTCTGAGCCAGTTTGAATAAAATTAAGCAGTGATCCGACCAGGGTTGAGATGGATAGCCCAGGGTGATTTGAGCAGATCCCGACAAGAGTGTGGCCTAACAAATGAGTGGGTGAGGTTACCCTTTGGGAAAGCCCAAGTACTCTAAGGGTATCTAACAACTTGATAACTTTAGGGTTGGCCGAGTCATCGAAATGAAAATTAAAATCTCCTAGCGCGATAAATGTGGTGTAATGAGCTAGGGAAGAGGCAAATGCTTCCCCTAATGTAGAGAGAAATGACGTTCTGGAACCAGGGGGATGATTAAGCAGGCAACCTGCAACAGACTGAGAAGGGTTGATTTTAAGGCAAAAGCCTAAGTTCTCAGCTGCTTTAAGGAGGATAAGATCAAAGGAGCTACATTGACATGAGTGCTGAAAAATAATGGCTATTCCGCCAACACGGCCTTCCTCATTATCCCACCTGATCATCACAAACCCCAGGGGAAGAACTGTCGCGATAGCAGGATTAGCCCACGGCTTTAACCAAGTTTCAGTAATGAATAAAACATTGAGTTGGTTGTCAGTGATTAAGTCATGTACTTCCTGTTCATGCTTACCTAAGGAACAAACATTAATTAAGCCTTAGTGCAAAGAGTAGGAGGATGAGGTAGATTTAAATGGTCTGACATTGGCTCGGTCAGTAGAGACATCATAACTCCATTCTGTACCTGTAACAAGCAACTGGACCCAATAAACAGTTTGGGTCCCAAATATAGCAGTTACAATTTGAACTAGGCCGAAGTCTTTAGAAAATCAGAGGTTAAGACTTTTCCTGTAGTAAAGCTGAAATGGTGGCTGGCGCTGGCTGTGGAACAGATGCGGACGGGCGCAGACAGGCGTCCTCTGCGTGTCTGCGCTGCGGCCTGCTCATAAAGGCAGCTTAGGCCCTGCCCCCAAAATAGCAACTAGTGCGGTGGTAATCAAGTAAGCGTTATGCAAGATTTTAAATACGTTGCAAATAATAAAATAGACTAAACATGAAATGAGGTTTGAAGCAGCAGTAACAGCCTGAAATAAATAAATAAATATGCCACTGTATTGCTAAATTATTATTTGCAGTAGCTGGAAGTTAGTGAACATTATACACAATGTGACTATTGAAATTGTGAGAGAATGGTATTCAGAACAAATGATTTGGACAATGATGTGGAAATGGGATTGGAAGACATCCAAAACTTTCTGCAACTGTACAGAATCAAGGCTCAAGAAAACACTGGGACACACACCGACAAGGTACACACCAGGATCGCCTCGGACTAAGACCCCTGATATATTCATTACCTAGCACCCAGACGTTCTCCACAACACACCGGCCCTCTACCTTACAGGCCTACTAATATCGGACGGTCTCCTCCTGATGCTTGCAGTTCCTGCTGGATGCCCACTATCCCCCCTGGGCTCCAGGGGGGATAGTGGGCAGAAAAGAAGCGTCAACAACACAAAAAAAACATGAATTCTTAAAGAAAAGAAGTAAATGCTTAATGAAATTAGACATAACTGTGTTAACATCTGATTTATCAGGTTAACAAAATTAAAACTATGAATTTGTTACAAATATAAGCTTTTGCCACCACAATGCCAGGAGAAGTGCATATTTTGTATTTATCTGCAAATCAAAGGAGGGCAGGGGAGCAGCTCTCTAAGGGAAGGTTACTTGCATTCAGGTATCCATAATGTTGAACATATAAAAAAGCCAGTTAATGAGAATCAAGATAACCAGGAGAAATACTCAAACAGGACTCTGTGCATGGGAACCACAGCAAGTGCTAACCTACAAAATTCTACTTTGGAAGGATCAACTAGGATACACATGTAGAATACGTTGCTTAGACCCTACTCAACTCTGTGACTCATCCTTGGCCAATCACTCACATCAAAATGCATAACAGTCATCCTCAGCCCCAAAACTAAATCAAGGACAATATTATATCAGCACATCCTACTACAATCACAGGCTACTATAAAGTATCATCCCATCTATATCTCATGAGGACTGCCCAGCAGAAGGGGGAATGTGCACCAGCTGAAAATGTAATTATAGAAGTTCACTTCCTTGGCCAACTAAACATCAAGTGGCTCCGCTCAGGTCATTTGGAAAACAACTAAACTTTATGTAATGCCCTTTCCATGACTTACTACGCAGCATTCCATCAATGTGCAAGGCACTTCAGAACTCTCTGCCACACCCACAAATGCATCCACATGGATGCCTCAAAAAACCTCAGAAATGAAATACAGCATCCTAGGATACTCTTTGGACTCAACTGGAAAAAACCAACTCCACATCCCAAAACAAATAAAAACTCAAAACGCATTGTTACCGATTCCTCGGTTCTCCAGATTAGCTTTCCTGGAAACACCTTCAACTGATCCAGTCGACAGAGCTGAACTATATGAGATTTTGAACTTTTCATCATCAAGCAATGCTAAAAAAGCATCCAAATAAAAAAGGATGCAATGATGTGAGCACCACCTTAATATGAAGAGCAAAGAAAAAATCTAAAAATCTACACCAGTGGCAGAAAATTCACTAGATGAAGAATCATTACAGTTTTAGTTTATGTTTTTTATGAAAGATATATACAATCATACTGTTTTCTATTGCCTTACATTTCCATGCCTTTATTTGTTATAGTTTTTGAATTAAAAAAACAATAAGAACTTAAAACCAGAGAAGGCCCTTAAAAAGCAAGGAACTTGAAAAGATACAGGTATAACTAATGACCCAAAGTCAGTAAATAATAAGTAGATCTTGCAATATAGCACCACGTAACCCCACTGAGTTAATTCTGTGTGTTTTGTCTCCTGCAATTAAAGGGTTCTGATGTGTGTGCTCATGAAAACAATTCCTGATACTCAACATTAAAGTGCAATTATTAGGGGGGGTGTGGCTTAGCGAGCCAAGATGGTGAACGCACCTTGAGTGTGCTGCTGGAGCCCTCCGCCATCCGCCTGTAATCCTCCAGTCCTGCGGGCCATCCAGCCCTGAAATCGAAGCCGCCTTTGCGCCGCACCTCCGGCTGGGCCCTTGACGGAAAAGAGCCCCGCATTTCGACGCCACACCGCTTGCAGCCGAGGGTCGCACCAAAATGGCGGCCTCTTCATGTTGAATTCTGGCGCCGGCCACCTCTAAGCTGCGCTGCCTGATCCCTTGCCTGCATACCTGGGGAAGCGGAGGGACCCTCCTCAACCTGGAGCTGCCGGGAGATACTGTTGTCTCCGGGGTGCTGACTGTGTTCCCTCCCCCTCCCTTCCCACCCGGCTGCAATCGCCTGGGAGCGGCTATGGGTGCCTGGTCCTGCCCGCCGGAGCTGAAAGAACATGCTCGGCACGGTGCTGCCGTCTTGCTGTGCCTGCAAAGAAGACTATTACCGCACCTCGGCCCCAGTGGCGCTGCCGCGGCATCGGCCGCCATTTCGGGCGGAGGGAGCTAGAGGACAACGGCGATCTGCCTCGGTAGACGACCCAGGTGAATCGGGGCCTGCGTCCGGTGGACCTACATACAGGCTAGTCCCGGCGGCAGGGGTCCGGGGATAGCTGCTTGGGGCCCCCCATGCGTGCGGGCGACCTGTGCGAGAGAGAGGCCGACCCTGACTGGTGCTGCCTGTCGCCTGGCTTGGCTGGATCCCCCTCGCCCACCTGTGCCCTGCGGACTTGTGCGGGCTTTTCTGGGTCCTGGCAGCAGCCGATGGTGGTGATTTGGGGCCGATTTCGGATTCCTACCTGGGGCGGCCTGGAGGGTGGTGTCGGCCGCGACCATCAAGCGGCGAGGGGTCTGTGGTGGGGCCCTTTGCCGTCTTCCAGCCGGCCCAGCCTGCTGTTTCCTGGCCCGAGGTGGTCGCGGGGCCTAGCGGTGTGGCGATATCCCTGCATGAGCCCTGAACTCTGACTCCGGTCACATCACCTCCGGAGGCTGGGTCGCCGGCAACCTGGGCTCTCGGCCGCATTCATCGAGCGGCGCACTGATTCTGGCAACGACTTCCCTTGCTGCACCCCTGATAAGTGCACACCATACCTGTCTGGGTTCGTGAGTCCACCTTCCTGAGGCCCAGCTGTGGCTCCTGGGTCGGCCGCCCACCGCACTGCCCTTGCTTGCGGTTGGGGCCTGATTAAGTGACATCGGCTGCTGTCATCGAGCGGCGTGAGGTCCTGGGGACGCCTCCTTCACCACTTGCGGACCTGTCTACCATCCTACAAGCTATACACAACTCACAATCCTCTGTAGAAGGGAAGATCGCAGAAGTACGTGTGGACATGAACCTCTTCCGGCAGGATCTTCGGAACGCCACGGCCTGGATCAAGGAGACCGAATCCCAGATCTCCACCGTGGAGGATGACGTCCAGCAACTAAAGGGACAGGTCGCTCGTCTCCAGTCGCACACCCAAGAACTGCACCGATGAGCAGAAGACGCAGAAAACAGGTCCTGACGCAACAACCTCCGCCTGGTGGGTTTTCCGGAGGGGGTGGAACAGAGTCGTACTGTGGACTTCCTGGAGAAGTGGCTGCAATCATGGGTCTCCGAGGGCTTACTCACCCCCTGCTTTGCGATAGAGTGGGCCCTTGCTCCTAAACCACCACCGGGAGCAGCCCCCCGATTAGTTATAATACGGGTTCTCAACTTCAAGGACCGCGACTCTATCCTGGCCGAAGCCCGCAAACAACAACGTATTCGTTATGAAAATCATACGATTATGGTCTTTCCGGACTACACTTGCGAGGTCCAGGGCCAGCGCCGCTCGTTTGGCGAAGTCAAACAAAAGCTAAGGGCCCTTAACATCCAGTATAGACTCCTCTTCCCAGCGCGCCTGCGAGTGGTGTTTTCCAGCAAAACATTGATCTTTGACACACCTGCAGAGGCTTGGGCTCGGGCAACGGAGGAGTGTCCCCAGCGGATTGGCAACCGGAATCCATCGCCTGGTGGTGGGGGCAGTGGGGCCACCCATATCGAGCCTTCCGCCCCCCGGCCTCAACGTAACCGCCCCCAACAGGCATGGTGGCCAAAGGCGGACCCGCTCAGACTCCCCGTTGGGCTCCTCCCAGCAACCAGGATTGCTTTTTAGAGAATTATTGGCTGGGAGGCGATCAGGCTCCTCTGGCCGCCTGGACCACGGAGGTGTCTCGCCCCGGCCCTCTCTGCTGGACCTCCCGGACATAGATCTTTCAGGTAGTCCAACGCTTCTGAGGGACCCTGCCTGAACTCGTTTCTGCCTGCCGGGCTTGGCTCTGCAGCCAGAGACGGCGCTTAGCTCACCATTACCTTCATTCACAAAGGACTGAATATGCATATCCTGTCATGAGCAAGGGTCCTCCACGCTTCCCCATTCTCAAGCGTTTTAGTTTGGTCTTTCGTTAAATTTGTTCACTGTTAGGGCGACAGATGCTTCCGTTCCTGAAGTGTAGGGCGGGGGGTGGGGTATGGGTTAAGGTGGGGGGACCGTTGTCCCATGTTCTGTTTTTCATTTGTTTTTGTTCTTTCTTCATTTTGACACACCAACACTCACAGGACGCCCTGTTACATTCCCAATGGGACACAATAGTCCCCCTTTTGGCACCCAACCAGCCCTCTGGCCGACCCAACTTATGGCCGGGCTTCCCTTTGAGATTTTTTCCCCATCACTGACAACGTCTGCCACTATACCTGATACACATCCGCTAGGTACCTCCCTGCGTGTCATGTTTTGGAATGCCAACGGCCTCCTGGACCGTTTTAAGCGCATGGCGGTTTTAGGTAACGCGCAACACCTCGGGGTAGAAGTCCTATTGCTACAAGAGATGCACTTGCTGGGTAATCACTGTCCCTTTTCAACACGAAACGGCTACGATAGGGTTTGGCATTCAGGTTTCGCTCTGGGCTCCCGTGGGGTGGCGATCCTGGTGAAGCGTTCCCTCCCTCTCGTGGCCATGCGTGTCATTCACGATGTTCAGGGCACCTTTGTGGCTTTGAGTGGCACGCTGAACGGTGGCCCCATCAATCTTGTATCACTCGATTCCTCCCCTTCGATGTTGACAGTGAAAGTGATCCTGGCCAAATCCGTTGACCTGCTAGCGTCCCTGCCCTTAGGTCCCACTTTCATTGGGGGTGACTTTAATGCCGTTTCCTCCCCTGACTTGGACACGACCGACTCTCCCTCTCCTGGCAGACTCGCGCAGGCAATACAACTGACATCTTGGTCTGAATCATTAGGTTTCTGAAATGAGTGGAGTGTCTGGCACCCACACTCTAGGCAGTTCACACATACCTCAGCAGCTCATCATACACAGGCACGTATCAACATGTTTTTTGTTCCTTCGATTGATTTTATCATGATTGAATCATGATCCAGGATGTTTACATCCTCCTTCGGGGTATCTCTGACCACTCCCCAGTGATGCTTAACACGAGCCCCCCTCCCGCCTCAACGCGTCAAACGTGGATGCTAAATGCTTGGTTCCTTCAGGACAGGGAGTTTCGGAAGGTGGTGGGACAGGAACTTAGGCAATACTTTCTGACCAACAAGGGATCAGTACCCTCACCAGGAACTCTGGCGCAAATGGAACAAGGCACAAGCACTGCGTCTTGAACAAACACCCACGCAACCTCCTGACGCCTCTGAGGTAGGACCTCTTGCTCATATTCATTCAGAGCTTAGACAACTTTCGCTAGACGTGGCCAAGATCCTCTGGCGCTCATCTGTGGCCAGGGTCTACGGTTGGGGCGACAAAAATGGCTCGCTCCTCCACAGACTAGCCACCTATTCCAGAGCAAACCGCATAATCCCTGAAATCAAGGATCAGGACAGCTCGGTGTCCCGCTCCCCAGCGGAGATGGCTCGCGCCTTTGCCTCATACTACCGTCAGTTATACGCGGCTAGAACTCCAACCCTCTCTCTTTCCGGCCTGTTGGGGTTCGGGACCGGCTGCCTCTCCCGCCTCGACCCCACAGCTCAAATAGATCTGGACCGCCCCATCACCCAAGATGAAATTTGGGAGGAGATCGCCCTCATCTCCTCCGGAAAGACGCCAGGCCCCGACGGCCTCCCCCAGGAATACTACGCGAAACCCTTCCTCCTCACCTTGCGGGTATGTTTAAGGAGGCGGCTGAGAGGGGCTCCTTCCCTCCGGAGACGGGCATGGCTACCATAGTGGTCGTTCCCAAGTCACAGCCACCCTTGCTGTGGTGTGCGGAATACCGCCCCATTTCCCTCATTAATATTGACTTGAAACTGTTTGCCACGGTCCTGGCCCAGCGGCTCAAGCCCCACTTAATTGCGTTGGTTCACCGGGATCAATGTTGGTTCATGCCCTCGCGTGTCACCCGACATTGTCACCGGGGGCTGCAATTGACTCTGGCTCACCGCCATTTACTCACTCCCTATCTGGCACTCCTCCTTGTAGCCTTTGATTAGGTGGATTGTTTTTTTTGGAGAATGTCCTCGATGGGATGGGCTTTGGTCCCCGCTTTCGAGGCCTGGTCAGGGTTCTTCACGCCACGTGTCCTGGTGAATGGGGTCCTGTCGGATCCCTTCTAACGACAAAATTAGTTGGGTGTCATCAGTATATGATGTGGTAGCAATTCCATATGAGGCAATTAGTAAAATAAGGGGAGTCATGTAAATATTAAAAAGAGCTGGGCTCAAAGAAGAGCCCTGGGGCACACCCATCATGACTTCTTCTGATGAAAGACATTGCCCAAGAGATACCATTTGCCTTCTATTGGTCAAGAAGAATTTTAAAAAGGCTAAGACGTTGTCAGAAATATAGATATTCTGAATCCACTGCAATAGAATGGAATGCAGGATGGTGTCAAATGCTGCAGATAGGTCTAATAATATCAGCACAGATTTCCTGAGTCCGGGGTCATTTTGATTGTTTCTGCGACTTCGAAGCGTGTTGACTCAGTTGAATGTTTGGGCCTAAATACCGATTTACGGGTGTGGAAGAAAATGGAATTCTCAAGTAAGGTCACAATTTATTGATTGACAATTTTTTCCAGGATTTTGCTTAGCATTGTAAGAAGGGAGATGGGCCTTAAATTGGACAGAATGGTCGGGTCTGCCAAAGGTTTCTTTTGTAAAGGCTTGACAATTGCTAGTTTCCACTCAGAGGGAAGTACTGCTTCCACTAGTGAAATGTTTAAGATGTGATTAATAATGGAATTTACCACACCAAAGGCTGCATGTTAAATGGATGTAGGGCAGGAAATGAGCAGAGAACATAATTTATATGTCAAGATGAGTTGAAGAGTTTGTGCTAGAGTGATGTCCTGAAACTGGGCTAGTCCTACCTTTTGGATAATATTACCAACTGTTGCGGGAGGACAAGTCAATACTTAAGACTGGACTAAAACCCTGCTGGATGATGGATATCATGTCTTCAAAAAAAGCTGAGATTCGGTCAGAAAGAACCTGGGAAGGAGGAATACCCCTAGTAAATGCTTTTGGTTAAAGGAATGTTTTGCAACATTAAAGATGTTTTTTTAATCAAACCGGGCCTCTTTAATTTTGGAAGTGAAGTAAAAAAAAATTTGCTTCCTTGATGGATTTGTGATATGCGTTTTGGGTAACCCTAAATTGATCAAGATCATCTTGTTTATAAGCTGCCATCTTCGCTCTAGTGATTTGGAGTGGCGCTTTAACTCAGCTAGTGCTGGAGAAAACCAAAGGGCCAAACCTTTGAGCGACAATTATTGGACTGAGTGGCTGGAGCTTATTTTGAGGCAGTTTTAAGGATCAAGCTGTTAAATGAGTCAAGGTCCTCATCAAGTTTTCCAATCGGAGTGGGGTAGTGCTGGTAAGAGCAGAGATTTAATTAGGGTTAGATTTCATTGCTCTCCACTTGCGGACCTTAAGGCTTATGTCATTCTGACACTTGTGTGAGCAATGTCTGGTCTGAGCCAGTTTGAATAAAATTAAGCAGTGATCCGACCAGGGTTGAGATGGATAGGCCAGGGTGATTTGAGCAGATCCCGACAAGAGTGTGGCCTAACAAATGAGTGGGTGAGGTTACCCTTTGGGAAAGCCCAAGTACTCTAAGGGTATCTAACAACTTGATAACTTTAGGGTTGGCCGAGTCATCGAAATGAAAATTAAAATCTCCTAGCGCGATAAATGTGGTGTAATGAGCTAGGGAAGAGGCAAATGCTTCCCCTAATGTAGAGAGAAATGACGTTCTGGAACCAGGGGGATGATTAAGCAGGCAACCTGCAACAGACTGAGAAGGGTTGATTTTAAGGCAAAAGCCTAAGTTCTCAGCTGCTTTAAGGAGGATAAGATCAAAGGAGCTACATTGACATGAGTGCTGAAAAATAATGGCTATTCCGCCAACACGGCCTTCCTCATTATCCCACCTGATCATCACAAACCCCAGGGGAAGAACTGTCGCGATAGCAGGATTAGCCCACGGCTTTAACCAAGTTTCAGTAATGAATAAAACATTGAGTTGGTTGTCAGTGATTAAGTCATGTACTTCCTGTTCATGCTTACCTAAGGAACAAACATTAATTAAGCCTTAGTGCAAAGAGTAGGAGGATGAGGTAGATTTAAATGGTCTGACATTGGCTCGGTCAGTAGAGACATCATAACTCCATTCTGTACCTGTAACAAGCAACTGGACCCAATAAACAGTTTGGGTCCCAAATATAGCAGTTACAATTTGAACTAGGCCGAAGTCTTTAGAAAATCAGAGGTTAAGACTTTTCCTGTAGTAAAGCTGAAATGGTGGCTGGCGCTGGCTGTGGAACAGATGCGGACGGGCGCAGACAGGCGTCCTCTGCGTGTCTGCGCTGCGGGCCTGCTCATAAAGGCAGCTTAGGCCCTGCCCCCAAAATAGCAACTAGTGCGGTGGTAATCAAGTAAGCGTTATGCAAGATTTTAAATACGTTGCAAATAATAAAATAGACTAAACATGAAATGAGGTTTGAAGCAGCAGTAACAGCCTGAAATAAATAAATAAATATGCCACTGTATTGCTAAATTATTATTTGCAGTAGCTGGAAGTTAGTGAACATTATACACAATGTGACTATTGAAATTGTGAGAGAATGGTATTCAGAACAAATGATTTGGACAATGATGTGGAAATGGGATTGGAAGACATCCAAAACTTTCTGCAACTGTACAGAATCAAGGCTCAAGAAAACACTGGGACACACACCGACAAGGTACACACCAGGATCGCCTCGGACTAAGACCCCTGATATATTCATTACCTAGCACCCAGACGTTCTCCACAACACACCGGCCCTCTACCTTACAGGCCTACTAATATCGGACGGTCTCCTCCTGATGCTTGCAGTTCCTGCTGGATGCCCACTATCCCCCCTGGGCTCCACCAATCTCCTACATTGCTCCACATTGAGGGTGCCCCCCCAGCCTCCTCGCCCTTGACCTTGCCCCTCCTTTTCTGGAACACGTGATTGCCTCCCTCTCCGGACCCACATTCTGGTCAGCACGAAAATACTGTAACCTGGTCCTGAAGATGACCTGAACTAACAGGTTGAAAAGTCGTCGACTGCCCAGCGCAATTTTTGGTGCATTTCCATGGTTCACCTAAATTGTCTAATCTTTTTCAATTTCTGTAACTTAACATTTGTGAACCAAAAATCTCTTGTAAATATTGTCACTACTGTTTGTTCTGTGCCGCCTTTCGCTGTGTCACTTGTCACTTACGCCGTTCACCTTTTCACGAGTACATATGTACACAAGTGCCTTCGGGGTACGCTCATATTTAAATGTAAATAGTGCTGACACTGTTCTTTTGGCCTACATTCGGTCTCCTGCATTATTCAAACGACAACTTCAGTCTCCCTGTGTTTCCTTTTTTGCAACAAATGTGCATGTTTTATTAACGGCCCCAATATTACCAGTTGAGACATTGTTACTAGCTCCAAGAAAACATTCTAGCGCCCAAAATCCAATGAGTCCAGTGATATAAAAGGGTATTCCTGGGCAATTTACAGTTAGATTTGATGAGTTCTGAATTAGGAGGAATTAAAACAGTTATGGACTTGCAGTGTAATTTGGTAACAGGGATATTTCCATTTGAATTGAGAGAACAGATCTTCAAGAGCTTTAATGACGACAAAGTGTGTTTGATGGGTACAAAATCAAGCACAATCGCAGGATTAATTGCTGCTGAATAAGAATTTTTGTGGAGCATGTCATCTAAACAATGGTGCGTGAGAATTTTCCAGGTTATGTTATGAATCCCAATGGACCCCAAAATCGGCCTAGGTAGTTGCACAACCTTTTACCTACATTTGTCCTACCATTGTTTTACATAACGGTTCTAGTGCTGACCTTTTACCTAGTTAAGTGCAGCATAAATGTTGTGTGGTTTTCTCCGAAAAATAGCCTAATTTATTATGCATGAGGATTCTCAGTATCACAGCAGGATTACCATCTTCTGCATAACAACTCTGTATAAGGGTCACCAATATCGTCATCCTTAGCAGACATGCCTATAGTACCATGACACATCTAGGTAGAACCCCTGAGGCTACCTTTCGCGCATGTAAGCACCACATTTCGCTGGTCAAATGACAGGAAAAGAAACTTCCATGCTGACACGAGACGCTGAAGTCCCTGCATGCAGACACTCCAGCACGCAGTGGTCTGACAAACCTCGCGGGGTGTCCAACTCGAGACCAAGACGGGGTCCTTAACAGTCTCACATCAGGTAATGGTGTTGCCCCTTTCCTAGGAGGATCCTTGGCTATACACCTACATACATGCTAAGTTCACTTAGGTACATCTAGTTAGGGTTTGCATCGTAGGAGTACGTATTATTACTGTCATGTATTTATATGCCTGCATATATTCACTGTTTTAGCACTATGGTAGAATTCTACCTTTTATTTACGCTATTGGTGCTTGTTATCGTCTATATCTGTTACTGTCTTATGCAGCACACGTATTTTACACTAGAATGACACTGGTTCAATAAATGCTTATTGAAAACGTCGCCGCTGTTTATTCTGTGGATCTCTCTGAGACAAGGTGAGCACAAGTGACTGAGAGAAAAAGTACTGTAATGTTGCCATTATCCCTGAGGGGTCAGGGTTGTCATGTTCGATAGTTGCCAGAAACTATTGGCTCCTTGGTAAGGCTGTGGGGCATATAGTGGCACTGTGAGCTAGCTGGTCTATAGACTAACATATCCTTTGGGGGTGTCTGTAATCAGTCTGGACACCAATCCCTTGTCTAAAGCGCGCAGCTCCAGTATAGATTTATAGGAACTACACAACAGTTGGTCGGGTCAGAAGGTTCATGGAGAGGCAATGTGGAATCATTTCGAATAAAGCTAGGTAGTGAAACATCAGAGTCTGCAGCATTTCTTTTGCACAGCTGATGGGTACTTATAATGCGGATACGAAAATTGGATTGGTTTTAAGTGTATTCCTCCACAAGACATTCAACAAGCAGGTTGACATACTGTAAAATTTCAAGCCTTGTTTCAAATTCCTGATCTACCTGTTATCCAGTAAAACTTGTTTTTCCAGCACATTATATCTTTCATGAATCTCTTGCAGTATAAAAATTAATTCTCATTTAATTTCAATATGTCTCCTATACCTGTTATTTTCAGTACTTGTGGCTCCACACACAATGTCTACCATTTATAATATGTATATCAACCTTTAGATCTACAATATGGTGTTTGTGTTGTCCTTCATGATGGTGTCAGGTAACTGTTCATTTTTCATTGTGCTCAAAATAAGAGATACTTTTAGTTGCCCACTTTGTCTTCCTTCCCCTGTGAGGCATGTGCCTGAGGATTAGAGGTAAGACCAATATTGTATGCTTCAAGATTTTTAAATAATCCCCTTTATCAGAGGAATGGTTAAGCTGTCCACTAGGCCAACCACACCTTAGAGAGGATCCGGAACTTCACCACTGCAGATGCTCAAAATAAGGTTTGCACGAAAAAGAAATGCCTAGGAAACCAGCTGGGTACCTAGAAAAAGAATCCATCCACATGGTTTTGAAAATGGGAATAAAGTGCTTTGATCATACACCGCAAACACAGAAGCCTGTAGACCCAACCTGGAGACTCAATAGAAGATGCAGAATAAAGGTAAAACAGTCCATATTGGCCATAATTGTGGAGCCAGACACAAGTCGGCGAGGAAGGCAGTAGACGATATGCACGTGAATGAAGTGGGCCAACAAAGGTACTGGCAGTGAAAACAAGGTCAGTGGTGGCCAAAAAAGGACTAAGACACTGCACAGAGATCAAACAAAATACATTAAAGTGACCCTGATAGTTCAGTTCTGAAAGAGGTGAAGTGAGCTGATCTCGGTAAATGGGCATGCCACAGAGAAGTGAAGCAAGGGGCAAGGAAAAAAAATCTACTTTTACAAGGTGCTACAACGAGAAGCCATTTTATTCTACTATGGAAGATTGATGTTGTACTGGAGCATGGTCAGGCCTTGCAACTAATAGAATAGTGAGTGACCCACTCCCTTGCCACACAATTATAGAATGCTCCCAGTGGGCAACACCCTCCCGATGTACCAGGGGAATCCTAAACCAGATCTTAAATGATGGGGGTTCAAAACAGAATAGAAATGTCGCTTCAAAATGTACGCAAGGAAACCACACCTGTTAAGATTATAGTAGAAACTAAGAAACAGTCTAATACAACATAGCAAGCTACAATGGCCTCGAGAAGTGAGGATGAGAAGAATACCTATCATTAAGATTAGAATTAATCAGTATAGGGTAAGGCAACTGGCCAGATCCTTGTGTGGCCTGAATGCCACATAAGTAACAAGTAAAGAATCAGAGAGATAACCAAATTATGTTGGAAGAAATGTGATAAAGCTTATCAGGCATAATGGCTACTCCTAACAAGACATAAATCAAATAGGCCAGATAGTAGCTGACCTAGAAAAACACACAACAAGCTTCTATTCCGCTGAGCATACAATCAATGAAAAGTCAAAATCATATTAAGATATTAGAGGAGAGAGAAGTGGAAAGAACTTGAAGGGCCCAACATCATGGACTACATATAAATGCAATTTGACTAGAACTTTGACTTGTAAGTTAATACGCATCAACTAAGTACATCAGTTAGGGCACAGGAAATATGGAGAAAATAACCATCCAAGAGTCACTGTGGTTATACTCTCATACCAACAAAAGGAATTCCTGTTGCAAGAAGCAAGGTGTAAAAGTTCTGCAATCAATCAAGGAGAAAAGGTTTTAATACTGCACAACTTTGACCAAAACATACTAGTGAAGAGAAAGTTGCACCAACCGTAAGTCGAATAAAGAAAAAGAAAATCTGCTTTTGATGGACATTCCCTTATGGAAGTCGATTTCAACTAAACAGATAACAATATGCCACAAAAGTAGAAGCAGGAATGCATGTCTTGGGACTTGAGGTAAATCAAGATGGGACAAGAATGGAAGGTGAGACCATCCAATGCCTCAGAAACAAGTAAAAGAATAATGGGCACAACAAAGGCAAAAATCCACACAAAGCTTAAGATCACAGGAAAGAGGAATAAAGACAAAAAACGTAAATTTGAAATGCCAGGAGGCAGCTGAAAATGATATTTATGCACAGTTGCTCTAAAAAGACAGATATTAACATTAGTAGATCCCAAAACAGAACTACCCTGTTGATACATATGCTCTTTTAGGTAATAACTGGTAAAAAGAGAGGGAAGTCCAAACCAGTAGGGGTACTCAAAAGAAAAAAGACGAAGGGTAACACACACCTTGGAAAAGGGCTCCTTTCTTCACCAATAAATAGACTTGCAGAAACAGACCCATGTAAGGGCTACTTTCTTTATTTGTTATAGGTTGCTAGAGAAATATATTTGCAAATGCATTTGGTGGAATACATAAAAAAGGAACACAAAGAAGATACACATATACAGTTCCTAGTTCTTTAATGTATTCATCTAATTTTGATTTCTTCAACACTTATGAAAGCAAAGCACAAGTTACTACTTGTGTAACAATATTTCTGTAAGAGACATTAGTTAGTGATAGATTCCTTACCTTAGAATATCCCCAGGCGTCAGACTGGATCTGGAAAGTTTCGCTTAGCAGTACCCCCCCCGCGTCCGTCACTGGCGTCGTAAGTGCTGAGATGACGCCACAGAGAGTACTTAGGTGCCACCCATGCGCGCTGACGTCAGTTCTGTACACTACTTTCTGCGCCAGGAACGCAGAGCCATGCAAGATACTGACCATTGGTGCAGAAAACTAGGGCCCAAAGAGGGATGACCTTAACCCCAGTAACCAGTTCTCAGAACGGGGAGGATGGGTGGGGCGGTAAGGAATCTATTACCAACTAATGTCTCTTACAGATAGATCGTTACACAAGTAGTAACCTGTGCATCTGAAAGAGACACGTTAGTGATAGATTCCTTACCTTACAATAGATACCCCAGCAATACTAACACCGGTGGTGGGTCTGCGAACAAGATTACACCAGAAAGTCACGGAGCACGGAACGGCCAAAGAAGCCGTCCCTCCGGACTTGACTGTCAAGGCAGTAGTGCTCGGTAAACATGTGCAGCGAGGCCCACGTAGCTGCCTGACAAATGTCCAACAAGGAAACGCCGCGTCCCAAGGCAGTAGTGGCTGTCGTTGCCCTGGTGGAATGGGTACGCAGCCCCATAGGAGGCTCCTTCTTAGCCAACGAGTAACAGGCCTTGATGCCCACCCAGCGAGAGATGGTCTGCTTGTGCACGGCCCGACCTTTTTTGGGGCCCACATAGCCAACAAAGAGTTGGTCATCCACCCGGAACCATTGTGTGCACTTCAGATAGAACGAGAGCGCACATTTCGGGTCCAGACGGTGGAGCCTCTCCTCCTCTTTTGAAGGATGTGGAGGCGGAAAGAAGGTGGGCAAAGTGATGGTCTGCCCAATGTGGAAGTGCGTAACAACCTTCGGCAAGAAAGAAGGACAGGTCCTTAAAACCACCTTGTCCGAATGAACAGAAAGAAAGTAAGTAGGGATGGGTATTCCCAGATGTGGGACCCGTGCTCACTACGCCACTGGAGTCAAGCTATCCTGGCTGATGACGGCTGATAGCCAGAAACCGGTCCTAGGATGCTTGATTCCGGTCCAGGGAAGACATGGCTTGGCAGTTCGGGCTGGACTGTTCCCATGAGGCACAGGGTCAAGACTGATTTGCATATGGCCATGTCTAAACTGGGGTGGTGTAGTGGGCAAAAGAACGATGGATTTAACCCAGATCTCTTGACTGGGGGAGAATGTTTGCATTGTCAGCATTCCGTCCATCATTTGTTTGTTGTAACGCTTTTCGCCCTAAGTGGGATGGGTATTCCCAGACGTGGGACCCGTGCTCACTACGCCACTGGAGTCAAGCTATCCTGGCTGATGACGGCTGATAGCCAGAAACCGGTCCTAGGATGCTTGATTCCGGTCCAGGGAAGACATGGCTTGGCAGTTCGGGCTGGACTGTTCCCATGAGGCACAGGGTCAAGACTGATTTGCATATGGCCATGTCTAAACTGGGGTGGTGTAGTGGGCAAAAGAACGATGGATTTAACCCAGATCTCTTGACTGGGGGAGAATGTTTGCATTGTCAGCATTCCGTCCATCATTTGTTTGTTGTAACGCTTTTCGCCCTAAGTGGGATGGGTATTCCCAGACGTGGGACCCGTGCTCACTACGCCACTGGAGTCAAGCTATCCTGGCTGATGACGGCTGATAGCCAGAAACCGGTCCTAGGATGCTTGATTCCGGTCCAGGGAAGACATGGCTTGGCAGTTCGGGCTGGACTGTTCCCATGAGGCACAGGGTCAAGACTGATTTGCATATGGCCATGTCTAAACTGGGGTGGTGTAGTGGGCAAAAGAACGATGGATTTAACCCAGATCTCTTGACTGGGGGAGAATGTTTGCATTGTCAGCATTCCGTCCATCATTTGTTTGTTGTAACGCTTTTCGCCCTAAGTGGGATGGGTATTCCCAGACGTGGGATCCGTGCTCACTACGCCACTGGAGTCAAGCTATCCTGGCTGATGACGGCTGATAGCCAGAAACCGGTCCTAGGATGCTTGATTCCGGTCCAGGGAAGACATGGCTTGGCAGTTCGGGCTGGACTGTTCCCATGAGGCACAGGGTCAAGACTGATTTGCATATGGCCATGTCTAAACTGGGGTGGTGTAGTGGGCAAAAGAACGATAGATTTAACCCAGATCTCTTGACTGGGGGAGAATGTTTGCATTGTCAGCATTCCGTCCATCATTTGTTTGTTGTAACGCTTTTCGCTTTAAGTGGGATGGGTATTCCCAGACGTGGGACCCGTGCTCACTACGCCACTGGAGTCAAGCTATCCTGGCTGATGACGGCTGATAGCCAGAAACCGGTCCTAGGATGCTTGATTCCGGTCCAGGGAAGACATGGCTTGGCAGTTCGGGCTGGACTGTTCCCATGAGGCACAGGGTCAAGACTGATTTGCATATGGCCATGTCTAAACTGGGGTGGTGTAGTGGGCAAAAGAACGATGGATTTAACCCAGATCTCTTGACTGGGGGAGAATGTTTGCATTGTCAGCATTCCGTCCATTTGTTTGTTGTAACGCTTTTCGCCCTAAGTGGGATGGGTATTCCCAGACGTGGGACCCGTGCTCACTACGCCACTGGAGTCAAGCTATCCTGGCTGATGACGGCTGATAGCCCGAAACCGGTCCTAGGATGCTTGATTCCGGTCCAGGGAAGACATGGCTTGGCAGTTCGGGCTGGACTGTTCCCATGAGGCACAGGGTCAAGACTGATTTGCATATGGCCATGTCTAAACTGGGGTGGTGTAGTGGGCAAAAGAACGATGGATTTAACCCAGATCTCTTGACTGGGGGAGAATGTTTGCATTGTCAGCATTCCGTCCATCATTTGTTTGTTGTAACGCTTTTCGCCCTAAGTGGGATGGGTATTCCCAGACGTGGGACCCGTGCTCACTACGCCACTGGAGTCAAGCTATCCTGGCTGATGACGGCTGATAGCCAGAAACCGGTCCTAGGATGCTTGATTCCGGTCCAGGGAAGACATGGCTTGGCAGTTCGGGCTGGACTGTTCCCATGAGGCACAGGGTCAAGACTGATTTGCATATGGCCATGTCTAAACTGGGGTGGTGTAGTGGGCAAAAGAACGATGGATTTAACCCAGATCTCTTGACTGGGGGAGAATGTTTGCATTGTCAGCATTCCGTCCATCATTTGTTTGTTGTAACGCGTTTGGAATAAAGGGCCTGGAGCTCACTAACTCTTCTGGCAGAGGTGATAGCAACCAGGAAAGCAGTCTTTAAGGTGAGACGACGCAAAGGACAGTTGTGAATCGGCTCAAAGGGAGCGCACATCAAGTAAGTCAACACAAGGTTCAAGTCCCACTGGGGCATTACGAACGGAACTGGAGGGAACATGTGTGTAATGCCTTTTAGGGAACGGTTAACAACCCGAGACTTAAAAAGAGAAGGCTGATCAGGAAGCCGGAGAAAGGCGGAGATGGCAGAAAAATAACCTTTGATAGTGCTCAGAGCAGAGCCCTGCCGGGCCAAGGAAAGCAGGAACAGAAGAACTTCTGAAAGAGGGGCAGAAAGGGGATCCACAGCCTTCGTTGTGCACCATGCCACAAATTTGTTCCACCGACAGGCGTATGCCATTTTAGTGGAGGGACGCCTGGCTGCCAAGATGACATCACGGACTTCGGGAGGAAGATCGAAAGCTTTCAACTATCGCCGCTCAATCTCCACGCATGGAGGTGGAGGCTGGACAGGTTCGGGTGGGGGACCGTCCCCTGCTGCTGCGACAAAAGATCCTCCCGAAGAGGCAGTCGGATCGGGGGATCGATCGCCATGCTGAGTAGCTCGGGATACCAGTATCTGCGTGCCCAATCCAAGGATGACTTGGGCCCGGTCGCGCCTGATCTTCTTCAGCACTCTGGGCAGAAGTGGTATAGGCGGAAAGGCGTACAACAGACCGCAACTCCACTCGCGACGAAAAGCGTCGCCGAGCGAGTGCCGCCTTGGAAATTCCAACGCGCAGAAATGATGACATTGCGCGTTCTCTTCGGTGGCGAATAGTTCTAACCAAGGCTCTCCCCACTGCTGAAAGAGACCTTACACCACGTCAGAGTTCAGACGCCATTCGTGATCCATCAAGCACCGGCGGCTGAGTTAGTCCGCCATGGCGTTCAGAGAACCTGCCAGGTGATGAACCACCAAGGTGATGCCTTGATGTTCCAGCCATGTCCAGAGGCGCAGCGCCTCCTGACATAGGGTCCAGGACCCCACCCCGTCCTGTTTGTTGCAATACCACATGGTGGTGGTGTTGTCCGTGAACACCTGCACCACACTTCCCGGACAGAGGGAAGGAATGCCTTCAGTGCAAGTCAGATCGCCCGAAGCTCCAAGAGGTTGATATGGAGCCGGGACTCCGCCAGAGACCTCCGATCTTCGCCTCTCCCAAGTGGCCTCCCCAACCCAGGAGGGATGCATCCGTCACTACTGTGTGCTCCGGTTGGGGAAGGGAGAGGGATCTGTCATTGACCCAATCGCGATTCGTGAGCCACCAATGCAAGTGTCGTGCAGTGCCCTCCGAGATCTTGACATGATCGGACAGGTTGTCCCGATGCTGCGCCCACTGGAACTTCAGGTCCCACTGCAGAGCCCGCATATGCTATCTGGCATGGTACACTAGCAGGATGCAGGAGGCCATCAGGCCCAAGAGCCGGAGGGTCACCCTGACTGAAACCCGGGACAGAAGCTGAAAGGTCAGAATCATAGCCTGAATATCCAGGACTCGCTGCTCGAGAGGATAAACCCAAAACAGCATTGAATCCAGAACCGCTCCGATGAAGGGGAGCGTCTGAGAGGGACTCAAGTGCAACTTCGGCACGTTGATGGAGAACCCCAGCAAATGCAGGAGGTCGGCCATAGTCTGAAGGTGGGTGATGACTGCCTGGGGCGAGCCCGCCTTCAACAACCAGTCGTCGAGGTAGGGGAAGACTGACACCCCCGACCTGCGCAGATAAGCTGCAACCACCGCCATAACTTTCGTGAACACCCGAGGGGCGCTGGTAAGGCCGAAGGGGAGCACGGCAAACTGAAAATGCTCCTGGCCTACCGTGAACCGCAGGTAACGCCGGTGGACCGGCAGGACGGGAATGTGAAAATATGCGTCCTGCAAGTCCAAAACTACCATCCAGTCTCCAGGGTCGAGGGCAGCTAAGACCTGAGCCAGAGTCAGCATCTTGAGTTTCTCCTTCAGGAGGAAGCGATTGACATCCCGGGGGTCTAAGATAGGACGGAGACCCCCTTTGTCCTTCTTGGGGACCAGAAAGTAGTGGGAATAACAACCACTCCCTACCTCCGGTCCAGGAACGCACTCGATGGCCCCCTTGGACAAGAGGGCCAGGACTTCCTGTCGGAGAAGAGCCAAGTGATCCCCCGACATGCGGTGGCACCGAGGTGGCATGGCAGGAGGGGGAGGGGAGGACTGAAAGGGAAGGGAGTAACCGTGGCAGATTATCTGCAGCACCCATTTGTCTGATGTAATCTTGCGCCAGTGAGGGAGGTGGTGGTGGATCCTGCCACCCACCGGTGTGGGGTGTTTCCCGAAGCTCAGATTAGGAAGGTTTGGAGGCGGAAGCAGCAGGGGTGGAGGTGGACGGACACGCATGCTGGTTCCCCGACCCACCCCTGCGGAAACCGCGACCCCGGCCGCGCTGGGGCTGGTTCTGCACAGGCCTAGGGGATGGGCGCGCCTGACTGCCTCTACCTTGGATACGAAAGGAACAAAAACCAAGAGAGGCCGAACTCTTAGTAGAAAGGCCCAAGGACTTGGCCGTAGCCCGCGAATCCTTAAAGCGCTCCAGGGCACTGTCAGCCTTGTCGCCAAACAGGCGGGTGCCATCAAAGGGCATGTCCATGAGCGAGCTTTGGACATCGGGCGAGAACCCAGTCAAACGCAACCAGGCGTGACATCGCAACGCCACAGTTGTAGAAATCGCCCTGCCCAATGAGTCCGCGGTGTCCAACCCACACCTAATGGCAAACTTACCCTCAGCAATTGCCTGAGAAAGGACAGCCTGCACCTCCTCAGGCCACACCTGAGCAACGGCATCCCACACCGTGTGGGGGTAGCGGCCCAACAAGCAGGCGGTGTTCACCGACCGCAGCCCTAAGCTGGCCAACGAGAACAACCGCTTCCCAAACTGGTCCAGCCGTTTAGAGTCCTTATCTGGCAGGGCCATAGGAAAAGTACTCTGTGATGCCGAGGCCTGAATGTCCAGGCTCTCAGGCGTAGGGTGAGTAGTCAAAAAGGCAGGGTCACCGGGCGCCGGTCAGTGGCACCTAGCGACGTTTTTATCCACCGGGGCCCCCGTGGCCCGGCCTCGACCAAGTGCCCAAGAGGACGTCGGTAAGGGCGTGATTGAAGGGAAGCAACAGCTCTGACGAAGTAGACGCCGTCTGGAGCACCTCGGTGAGGAGGTTGGTCTTGAGGGCCACTGTGGGGAGGTCAAGATTGAGGGCCTCAGCCGCCCGACGGAGGACCATCGTGTAGGAGGCACCTTCCTCCATAGTAGGCGGGGGAGGCGAACCCCGGGTCAGAGGAGACATCGAGGTTGCCTGCCTCCTCCAAGTCGTCCACCCAATCCTGCTCGGAGTCATATTGCCGGGCAAGAGGGTCCTCGGACCCTTCCCAGTCTTCGTCCGCCTCTGGCGTAGAGGGAGCTGGTCGCGGCAGCAAAGCCGGAGAAGGGATAAACGGCGCCGGCCGGGGTCGTACCGGCGCCGTCTCCCAATGCGGATACCAGGCCGGAACAAAATGGTCCTGGAACCGGGGAAAGGGACAAATAAACGGCACCCAGTGTGGCGCTGAGGGTGGAGCCAAGGGCAACACCACACCTCGTGGTGCCGGGGCCGGAGCCACTGGCACAGGATCCTGAGGCACTGGGGCTGGCGCCGGTGGCGGAGCCGCCGGGCCAACAGGATGTGGACATGGGACCGCGGAGCCACAGGATGCGCCGGCGGGAGCCCGAGGCCTAAAAAGGCAGTCCATGGTAGCAAGGAATTCTTGCACCTGTTCGGGAGTCGCCGACGGACACGGGTATGGCGGGTAGGCCGCAGGACTCCCAGGCTCCAGGGGAGCCACAGGGGCAAAGCCCCCGTCCCCCACGTCTGCCTCCGGGGAGCGACGGGGGGGGAGGGGATGTCCGAGAGCGAACACGCTTCTTCGACCTCTTTTTATGGCGTTGCCTACCGGAATCCGAAGGCGAAGACTTGGAGCCTCAGGAGCGACGGCTCCAGTCCCGCGAGCGGTCCCAGGAATGACCCCTGGACCCGGAGCGGCGGCGTGACGAATGCCGGACCTCCAGCAACTTCCTACGCCGCTTCCGCAAGGCCTAGGGGGCCATGGCTCGACAATCCTGGCAGTCCCGGGAGTCGTGGACTGTCTCCAGGCAGTAGAGGCAAACATCGTGGGGGTCCACCACGGACATATTCCGGCAACAGGCCCCACAGGACTTAAAGCCGGGCATCCCTACGTGCACCAGGAGAAAAGAGAGGAGACAAAAAGTCTCAAAATAGTAGTCAGAAAGTGACTAAGGCACGTGCTCAATCCGGATCTGCGCTTGCTGGCGCGGAAAAAGAAAGAACTGACGTCAGTGTGCATGGGTGGTGCCTAAGTACTCTCCGTGGCGTCATCTTGGCACTTACGACGCCAGTGACGGACGCGGAGCCGCACAACGCCACCTACTGACGCGCAGGGGTACTGCTAAGTGAATCTTTCTGGATCCAGTTTGACGCCTGGGGATATTCTAAGGTAAGGAATCTATCACTAACGTGTCTCTTTCAGATACTAGTCATTCATTGTCACATACCCTAGTGTCTAGAAGGGAAGAAAACTCTCATTATCATGAACACCCTTAATCTTCTGTTTAGTGATAGAAACTTTTAACTGCTCAGAGTATTCTAAAATTAGGACTCTAAAGCCCATGGTATGTAACTCCCACTGCCACCCATCCTTCTTCATCTAGAACATATACAATGGTGCAATGAACATCCCATTCCTCTTTAAACCAGTCACTGAGTTTAAACGCACAATCACACTTCAGCTGAAAACAAATGCATGCATAACCTTTATCTTGCCAATTAATCTGCAATACCCTTACACTCAAATTTTAATACAGCTAAGCTTACAAATTCCCCTCATCATACCTTCCAAGTCCCTTTTTCCTAACTTGACTCAAAACATTTGAATGTTAAATAATCTATCTGGCAGGGGATGCACTATTTTCTCAAATCCACGCTAACAACACTCAAGCATTAATCTTTTCTTGGGCAAATCTATTTCCTTATCTATGTGTGATGAACCATTCAGCTGCTACATTGAATTTTGTGGGACTAGGATCCAGTGTCAACACCAGTACCGGGACCTTCCCAAGAGTCCTATGATTTAGGGGAGGAAGCACAGCTTATAACTATAAGAAAGTTATTATATTTCTGAGGCTAAATTCAGGAACGCTTTCCCCTTTCATCGTTGAAGTGATGCTGAAAGTGTATCTTAGTGGCTTAATCCAGTCATTCACAGTGCGAGCTGCCAAATTTTAATGGTTATTACGATAATACATTTCATTAAGTACCGGAGATTCCAGAGCTTGGACATGCTATTATTGTACGGAGGAATAGATGGTTAGTATCAGGCTTCTACAAACATAATTCAGATCAGGGACAAACTAAAGGAATCTACTTTGCTAAAACTGGCTAAAAATGTGTTGACTTAGAAAACAAAAACAATCTAATTAGGGCAAACACTGAGTCAGTCTTCCTGCAACAAATCCAAAGAATCTGAAGCATTCATTAAATCTATCCTAGAGTCAAATGACTTTTGCTATACAATACAAAAGACATTCTAGATATCTGTATTATAGAGACTTTTATTCTAACCCTGGAATTGGCCAACTGGCAATAACAGGACAGATAAGTAGCTGTTTAAAACACTAGTTCTTCCCCTTTAATAGAACAGGGGCTTAGTGAGTTTCTGCACAAGAAAATAGGGCTGCAGGAAATAACTATACAAGGACCTGCCAACAGAAAGTTAGCTGACCCTGCTTCTGTCCATAGTGAAATCTACAAACTGATTTTACCTACAGTAGTATTAGATATTACAATTGCAGGTGTTCTACCACATACATAGTTGAAAGTCAGAACTGTGGTCTTCAACAAAAATGATAAGGACTCACTTCATTGTGAATCCTACCAACTCATTCCTCACTTGAAGACGAACTCAAAAATATTGTAGGACATATTGCCCAAATATCTTCTTTTGTTTCTCACACTCGCTGCTTCCGCCTTGAGTGATCGCTCCCCTCGCTGCTCCTCACAGCGTGGTATCGTATTGCTGCATTGTAACCAAGTTGTGATATCTGCATAGCTCCATTTTTAGTAAGCTTCGTAATTTCATAGCGCTATTATCCCACAGCGCTTACATTGCTTTGATTGCATTGTTGTGTGTGATTTCCCCCGGCGCCCTGCTCTGACCTCCCCTCCATTTTGATCCTGCTGTTGTTGTGTTCCCCTGAGCCCGCCACGCCTCCCAGCTGAGCCGCCCTCCCACAAGCACCCAAAAGCATTCCCCAAACCTCGCAGCGCTGTGATTCACTCGCTGCTTCCGCCTTGAGTGATCGCTCCCCTCGCTGCTCCTCACAGCGTGGTATCGTATTGCTGCATTGTAACCAAGTTGTGATATCTGCATAGCTCCATTTTTAGTAAGCTTCGTAATTTCATAGCGCTATTATCCCACAGCGCTTACATTGCTTTGATTGCATTGTTGTGTGTGATTTCCCCCGGCGCCCTGCTCTGACCTCCCCTCCATTTTGATCCTGCTGTTGTTGTGTTCCCCTGAGCCCGCCACGCCTCCCAGCTGAGCCGCCCTCCCACAAGCACCCAAAAGCATTCCCCAAACCTCGCAGCGCTGTGATTCACTCGCTGCTTCCGCCTTGAGTGATCGCTCCCCTCGCTGCTCCTCACAGCGTGGTATCGTATTGCTGCATTGTAACCAAGTTGTGATATCTGCATAGCTCCATTTTTAGTAAGCTTCGTAATTTCATAGCGCTATTATCCCACAGCGCTTACATTGCTTTGATTGCATTGTTGTGTGTGATTTCCCCCGGCGCCCTGCTCTGACCTCCCCTCCATTTTGATCCTGCTGTTGTTGTGTTCCCCTGAGCCCGCCACGCCTCCCAGCTGAGCCGCCCTCCCACAAGCACCCAAAAGCATTCCCCAAACCTCGCAGCGCTGTGATTCACTCGCTGCTTCCGCCTTGAGTGATCGCTCCCCTCGCTGCTCCTCACAGCGTGGTATCGTATTGCTGCATTGTAACCAAGTTGTGATATCTGCATAGCTCCATTTTTAGTAAGCTTCGTAATTTCATAGCGCTATTATCCCACAGCGCTTACATTGCTTTGATTGCATTGTTGTGTGTGATTTCCCCCGGCGCCCTGCTCTGACCTCCCCTCCATTTTGATCCTGCTGTTGTTGTGTTCCCCTGAGCCCGCCACGCCTCCCAGCTGAGCCGCCCTCCCACAAGCACCCAAAAGCATTCCCCAAACCTCGCAGCGCTGTGATTCACTCGCTGCTTCCGCCTTGAGTGATCGCTCCCCTCGCTGCTCCTCACAGCGTGGTATCGTATTGCTGCATTGTAACCAAGTTGTGATATCTGCATAGCTCCATTTTTAGTAAGCTTCGTAATTTCATAGCGCTATTATCCCACAGCGCTTACATTGCTTTGATTGCATTGTTGTGTGTGATTTCCCCCGGCGCCCTGCTCTGACCTCCCCTCCATTTTGATCCTGCTGTTGTTGTGTTCCCCTGAGCCCGCCACGCCTCCCAGCTGAGCCGCCCTCGCCCCTCCCCCTCCGCTATCCATATATGACAGTAGTTCCCGCGCGCAGCGTCCACGCGCAGCGTCCGCGCCCAACCCGCGCCGAAGGTGCGCCAAAGGTAAGCCCGTCTACGCCCGTCCGCGCCTGGACCGCGCCCAGCGCCAGACCCCCTGCCCCTCGAGCTGCCCAGCCCTCCCGCATTACCTACGATGCCGCCTCCCTCCTAGCCCTCGACCCCGGTCGCGCCCCCAACTGCGTCCTTGCCGCTCCTGGACACACCCATGGCCCTTTCTCCTGCTACTCCTGCAAATTCAGCGGCACCGACAACACCTCTGCTACGTCCACACCACAGATTCCCGACCCCAACCACCTACAATGCATCCTTCTCAACACCCGATCGGTCCATAGGCATGCCATTGACCTATGGAATCTACTAGACACCATTTCCCCGGACATCGCCTTCCTTACGGAAACATGGATGAATGCTTCCTCCGCACCAGACATCACCATTGCCATCCCTGAAGACTATAAGATCACCCGCAAAGACCGTACCAGCCACACAGGAGGAGGAATCGCCATCGTCCACAAGAAATCTATCCGCATCTCAACCAGCTCTGACGTCAATCTCGCCAACTCCGAACATCTTCACTTCCAGATCCACATCGACCCCAAAACAACACTCAGAGGCACTCTCCTCTACAGACCACCAGGACCCCGCGCAAAATTCAGTGAAGACATCACGGACTTCATCACCCCACACGCGCTCCCCCCCAAAGATTACATCCTTCTGGGAGACCTCAACTTTCACCTTGAAAAGACCAACGACCACAACACCTCCACCCTCGTGGACAACCTCGCCAACCTCGGACTTAAACAACTAGTCACTTCCCCCACCCACATCGCAGGTCACACACTCGACCCCATCTTCACATCCAGCAATCATATCTCCTTCTGCCACACTACGGATCTCCTCTGGACCGACCACAGCTGCGTTCACTTCATCTACAACAAGCCGAAACCCATCATCCACTCCCAACCTACCCTGCAAAGAAACTGGAACAAAATCACCACGGACCAAATCTCCGCATCGCTCCTTCGAAACTCCCCAGCCCTCTCTTCTAACGCCAACGAAGCCGCCGCCAACCTCACCCTATGGTTATCCAACACCGCCGACACCTTAGCTCCACTGAAAAAACGTCAAAGCAAACCTGGCAGCAAGAAAGCCTCATGGTTCAACGATGATCTCAAGAAGTCCAAGAAACTCTGCCGCTCCCTTGAAAAGGCCTGGAAAAAAGACCCAACCACCAGCACCAAGGACGCCTTCAAAAGCGCCACCCGCACCCACCACCAACTGATCCGAAAAGCCAAGAAAACAGCTTTCAAGGATCGACTTGACAACAACGCCCACAACAGCAAGGAACTTTTCAACATCGTCAAGGAATTTTCCAATCCCTCGGCCAACTCCAACGACATCACCCCCTCTCAAACCCTCTGCGACTCCCTAGCCTCTTTTTTCCACAACAAGATTGCAGACATCCACAACAGCTTTGACAACCAACCCGGAAACCAACCCACCCTACCATCTGCTGACCACCTTCCCCCCGTGAACACCCTTAACGCCTGGAACCCAATCTCCACTGAGGACACCATCCGCCTGATGAATTCCATCCACTCAGGATCCCCCACAGACCCATGCCCTCACCACTTCTTCAACAAAGCAGACTCCGTCATAGCACCGCACCTCCGAGACGTCATCAACTGCTCCTTCAACTCCGCTACCTTCCCAGAAGACTGGAAACACGCCGAACTCACTGCCCTTCTGAAAAAACCAACAGCGGACCCCACCGAACTCAAAAATTACCGCCCCATCTCGCTTCTTCCATTCCCGGCCAAAGTCATCGAGAAAGCCGTCAACAACCAGCTCGCCGCTTTCCTCGAAGCCAACAAATCCCTCGACTCCTCACAGTCCGGCTTCCGAGCCAAACACAGCACTGAGACCGCCCTCATCGCAGCAACAGACGACATTCGAACTCTACTGGACAACGGAGACACAGTCGCCCTCATCCTCCTCGACCTCTCTGCAGCATTCGATACAGTCTGCCACAGCACCCTTCTACAACGCCTCAATAACATCGGAATCCAAGGAAAAGCACTTGAATGGATCACCTCGTTCCTCACCGGAAGAACCCAGAGAGTCCGCCTTCCTCCATTCAAGTCCGAGGCCTCTGAAGTCATCTGCGGCGTCCCTCAAGGATCCTCACTCAGTCCCACCCTCTTCAACGTATACATGAGCCCCCTCGCGGCCATCGCACGCCGACACAACCTCAACATCATCTCCTACGCGGACGACACTCAACTAATCCTTTCTCTCACCAATGACCCTAGCACCGCCAAAACTAACCTACACGAAGGAATGAAAGAAGTTGCCGAATGGATGAAACAAAGCCGTCTGAAACTGAACTCAGACAAAACTGAAGTCCTCATCCTAGGTACATCCCCCTCTGCATGGGACGATTCCTGGTGGCCTGAAGCCCTCGGAAAAGCACCCATCCCGACAGACCACGCACGGAACCTAGGCGTCATCCTGGATTCTTCACTCTCAATGAACAGACAAGTCAGCGCCGTATCCTCTTCCTGCTTCAACATTCTTCGCATGCTCAGAAAAACATTTCGCTGGATCCCCCTCGAAACAAGGAAAACAGTTACCCACGCTCTTGTCACGAGCCGACTGGACTACGGAAACACCCTCTACGCGGGTACTACCGCAAAGCTCCAGAAGAAACTCCAACGAATCCAAAACGCATCAGCCAGGCTCATATTAGACATCCCTCGCAACGAACACATCTCTGATCACCTTAAAGACCTCCACTGGCTACCCGTCAATAAGAGGATCACCTTCCGACTGCTTACCCACGCACACAAATCACTCTACGACATCGGACCAGATTGCCTCAACTCTCGACTGTCCTTCTACACCCCCTCCCGCCAACTACGATCTTCCAGCCAAGCCCTCGCCACTATACCTCGCATCAACAAGACCACCATGCGAGGCAGATCCTTTGCATACCTGGCTGCTAAAACATGGAACTCACTCCCCGCCTACCTTCGCCTCACCCAGAACCACCTAGCGTTCAGAAAGCAGCTTAAAACGTGGATATTTGACAAATAACCCTCCTCCCCTTCCTAAGCGCCTTGAAACCCTCTGGGTACGTAGTGCGCTATACAAATTCTATGACTTGACTTGACTTGACATTGAACATAGGTTTATTCCAGGGGAGGACACCAGATCACCTCCAAACCTTGCCATGAGCCTAACTGAGAGTTCACAAATATCCGCTCACCTACGGCAATTATACTGCTTGATGCTAAGAAACAGTTTGATAGGATCTCATTGTAGTTTGTGTTTTGTGGAGAAAAGTATGCAAATTACTCCTCTTTTGATAAGATAATACAAAACCTCTGCTGTTGTTCCCAAATCCTTATCTCAGTTAACAGGGATAACAATACCCTTATAAATACACATAGGTCCACTAAATAAGGTTGTTGCCTTTAGCCTTATTTTTCCGCAATATACACAGTCAAAACTTCTTGAGAGCCTATCAACTTTGAAATTGTACTAGTCGTCCCAGATCCACGTCTACTATATAGTGAATGTGTATATGGTAATTTACATTTTGCGTATTTTACAACTTTGTTCAATCACTCAGTATAACACGGTGTCTTTGTTGCCTATGATGAGGAAGCCATCATTTACTAAGTAAAATCAGTAATGTGGTAGAGTAGCATAGCATTGCGATCCCATCAGGATATAGAGATGCTAATTAGAATTGAAAGTTGTATTATTGGGAAAACCAATGCACAGGCATTTACCTTAGCAGCAGGAGATTTATGTTTGATAGCGGTGAGAGCCTTAATGGTTGTTACTGCCAAATAGTCTAACTGTGCCTGGAACACCTTAAGAATGAAAAAAGGAAATTATCACATTTACATATATATACAATTACATTTACTGGTGATTCCAAATTACATGCAAGGTTGAAAACAATTAATTATGCAATCATCTCCCAAAAGTTATGATTTCTAGACACCACTACTTAGAATTTGTTTTTAATTGAGAAGTATTCACCAGAAAGTGTAGATCAGAAAAAAAGAAGCGTACACATGCACATTCACACACACACATGAACACATTTTCATATAAGCACACTCAAGTGATACTATGTCCCTTTTAGAAATACAAGCACACCTTTTTTATGCTTTAAAAAAAAAAAAGATCTTCTTAATGAATATACAACAAAGAGAAATGTGATGACAGTTGACTGCATGTTACATATTGGTAAAACAGATATATGCTGACAAATTCCCACAAAGTCTCCGAAACCCCTGCACACCCAGCCACCCCCCCCAACAGGACACAGGGTGGTGACAAAGCACAAATATCGTTGATCCCCAGCATCCCTAGTAGCATCAGAAATGGGAGAATTCAGCCCTCCCCGGATATGCATTCCACTTCCCCCATTTCATATTTTAATTCATTTATTCAGGCTACCCCAAGCCCTCGAATACCACTCTCTCCACCATATACCAGTCCATGTCCCTCTTCCAATCAGTTAGGCGTGGTCTTACTTAGCTCCCCACAGTCATGCTACATTACGTTTAGCTACCATCTACCCCAGTGTGAGCCAGAAGCATTCCATATGGGTGATATCTGTTTCGTTCAGATATTCAGGAGGCACCATTTCGCTGAAGGTACCATGTCACTCCCACAAACACTATTGAGACAGTCAATTACCACTTCCCAATATCTTTGTATCGGCAGGCACACTCCATATCATATGAAAATGTTTTCCCTCCTGACTGCCTTTCTTGGGGCACAGCCTCGTATATGTTTTCCCCATATTAACCAATGTTGTACAGGCATAGTAACACCTACGGAGAATTTAAGCTGCACCTAGCAGAATCCTAATCTAATAGCCAAGTCCCGGGAGGACACCAAAGCCTCAGGTCACTCATCATCTTCCAGGCTCCCTAAATCTCGCTCCCAGTTCCCTGGTAAGTGGGTCAAAGGGTCATGGGAATTATTCAACAATGTTTTGTACGTAAACAAGATCACCTTTTTAGGCAAATAGTCATCCAACAACCTATGATCAAGTGGGGAGGATTCAGGGAGTTCTTCACCCCTTGGCAGCACTTTTTGTAGGGCATGGTGGATTTGTAAATATTGGTAGGACTCAGTGGGTGCCATTTGGTATTCTCTTTGTAACTCTTCGACTGTGCTCTATTTCACCATGTGTCCACAAGTCTCATCTTGAGCAGGCCAATAAGATCCCACTTGTCAAAGCCCCCCCTGCAAGGACAAGGTGCCAAGTTGTGTGGATTCCCATAAGGGAGTGGCACGCGTGATTGTCCCCCGCCAGCTCATAGCATTCAGTGACGTATGCCAAAGGGTAAGTGTGACCACTGTGGGGCTGGGGAGGGGTGTGGTGCTGAGGCCTCCATAGATGGTTCTAAGATAGTCCCGGGTCACATGTTTCTCCTGTTTATCCTATAGACTGGTTTGTCTTCAGGAAGATGAACCCAATGATTAATGACAATAAGTTGTGACACCCAGTAGCTCGGGGAGAACTATCCCCCCCGACGTACCAGGCCCTTGACAATTTCTGCTGCTTCATCCCCAAGACGTGTACGTTGTGTGCCGTCTATAGCTTGACAGTAGGACTATGGATCTGGTTAAGGTGTGTTCTGAAGTGCAAACAGAAAGCGGGGGAGGGCCATCATCTTAAATAGGTCCATTTTCCCCATTAGGGACAGAGACAAGGCCCTGCGGTGTTGAACGTCCCCTCATGAGCGTGCTAGTGGTGGCTCAAGGTTGTGTTTATAAAAACAAAGTCGGGGTCCATGGTGACGAACACTCCCAGAGAGAGGAAACCTCCAGGGACTGCTCCAGTTGCACAGTCAGGTAGACGAGACGATGGCCCATTGAGAATATAGATCAGCGACTTATTCCAGTTGATGGTGAGCCCGAATAGCGATAAGAGTGTGAATATGTTCATTACCCTATCTAGGGTAACGGATGGGTCAGCTTATATAGCGCAGGCTATCGTCCGCATAAAGGGAGATTCTATGTTCCTGATCTGCAGTCCATCTCAGCCATCTGACCAGGGGATCACGACAAAGTCAGGCCGCAAGCTGTTCGAGGACTACTGTGGAAATCAATGGTGAAAGCCGACAGCCCGGTCTCGTCCCCCACCAAAGGTGGAACAATGAGGATATGCCCCCATTCACCATTACATGAGCGAGGGGGTTAGAGTATAGGAACCGTATACAGGAGATGAAGGGAGGGCCGAACCCCAGTTCCTCAAACACTGCATACATAAAGGGCCATTCCACTGTGTAAAAGGCAATCTGTGTGTTAAGAGGTAACATTAGAGCATCTTCAAAGATTCTCTCTGTCACGCCCGGGACCCCACGCAATCGCAAAAAGTTAAGCACAGTATTCCTTCCCGGTATGAAGCCAGATATATCCAGGTTGACCAAGGATCACTTTTTGAAAAGATCATTGTACTTTATGATGTGTATAAGCGTGGGCTCCACAGTTGTGTTTCCTTACCCTATTGATACCAATTCTTCATTATGAAACGGAAACAGTTACTTTTGAACTCTCAAGTCTATACCTGCAACACACAGAAAGCACTACCCTCATCAAATTGATCAGATATTAAGAATATTGCAAGTGTTCTATCCTAAAGGTATCACATTTAAGTAAGAGGAGTATCAAAACTGAATTCCAGATCTTGGGGTTTGTTCCATGAAAAATTTGATTTTTAAGTTCAGTTACAGAGCTAGTAATCGGGATACAGGGGTGTTGAACTCCTATAAACACGCAGCAATATTCTTTGGGGTCATGGACTATAAGTTTTCATTTTTATTTTGTACTTACGACAAGTAGGCCTAATCCCATGCAGAACAAACCCTTTGGCTGCCAGTTTACCGTACCACATTACGGATCAGGGAAGGGCAGTGTCTGCAGTTAAGGCAATATTTGTGTCTATATATTAATTATGTTTGAACTTGTATTTATGGTTCAATAATGCAAAACCTTTATTATTAGGGTGAGCCCTCTAAGCAAATGTTGCAAGTTCGACCTGCACTACTGACAGTGCTTTCAGTATAAAAACGTGCGCATACGTTTGCAAAGTTTACCAATATCAGGCTATGTATAATGCTCCCTGTGTGCTCGTTGATTAGATGTAAATATTTGTAGCTTGAAAGCAAAAATTTTGATTCTTTGCTTTCAAAATAAAATGTTCATATGTTGATGCATGCTAGTATTTACCAAAAACATCCACAATGGAAAATCACTGTAAACGGTTTCAACAAGATTATGGGAAACATGAAAATAGGTCCTTACACTGGTGGTCAGCCTTTTGGTTTTGTCAATGCGTGTCTTTTTTTTACATGGATTTTGTAAAACTTTATTGTTGTGGGAGCTGCCAGGCTCTCACCATTATAACAAATATTAGCAAAAAGCTAAAATATTTTTTTGGTCTCTAAAGGCACATATTTCCTCAGTAGTTCCTGGCACTGACCAAAATTACCCTGTGTGCCAATATGCTCCTCCTGAAAGAGCCGCATGCTATCAATCACAGTGAATTTAAAGGCTCAGGCCAGCAAATTTAACTCCTAAAAAGAAAATTGTGAACTGCATTTTGCACAAGCAAAAATGCACATGTAGATGTGCTCATTCAAAAATATGTTAAGTGTCTACATGTTCACTTTCCTTCCAACAATTTCTCACCCAACCTTGGAAGAAGTTTTACTTCTGCCCTTGGCAGGATTAAATTTCCAACCTCTCTCAGTATGGGAAAAGATTAGGGAAGAGCTGATAAAACCCCCCAAAAACATGCAAGTTAGTAGGTGTGCACAGACTCAAAAGGGCATTACAGCCCTGGAACTATTGCATACTGCTACCTCCAGCCCTAATATGTAGACCTGCAGAAAGGTGCTAAAAAAAAGGGAATAGCTAGTATTCAAACCCTACTATATTATGTGCATAATCAGCGAGGCTATTATCAAAGCTCTTACATAATGAGATTGCTGCCATAGTTCGTTGCTGCACTACAGGACACCAAAGGGAGAATTGGATTTTTTTTAAAGGTCAAGTAGATTTATGAAGGAACCTTTTCCATGGACAAGTAGATATCTTATTAAATTTCACACTCGCTAGGAGAACAATAACTGGCAAACAAAAAACAATTTGAAGAAACTGTGTCCAGCTATCTAAAACTAGCATTACATGTGAACAACATTGTGAGTAGCAATTTACATAAAAACTTTGCTTTGAGAGTCGGTCCTCTCGTTTTAGCTCACTGCTCTCATAAGAGGAACAACTAGCATTCCTACAGCTACACCTACTGTCGCCAGTCATGACCAAACACACAGCAGGAACTAAGCACTGGCACTCATATCAAACTGGAATATATTACAACACAACCTCCTGCATTACAACAGACTACAAAACATCGCAGCTCACCTCTAAATACTAAATCATGCCATTATACAGCTTATATCACCACATCACAACTGCCAACTCTTCACTATCAGTGATCTTCATTATGTAAAATCATGCCATACCACATGTCCAAAACCATACCGTAGAAAACAACATGACAATGTACCACCGCACACACGATCAGCAGCACGACATCACAACACCCACAATCTAAAAATAAATATATACACCAACTATGCGAGAACACTTCTTACCTACCATATTATCAACACAACATCAACACCATGATTGATTTATGACGTGTGAAAATCATATTGCACAATCTCACACCATACTACACCACATCACATTACATCCTTTTATATTCCAACATACAACATTTAAATATATAGCAATATACCACACCATCAGTATGTTACCAATCATCAAACAATACTATGGCCGCAGTATCAAATCACACCATCTAACACCACAAAACTCACAAAAATATCACACCTTAACACACACTACTACCAAACACTTCACTGTTCCACACCACACCAACAACGCTTAACATCCAACATCACAGACGCTCTCCAAAGCATACCATCCACAGAGCACCACATCACACACTGCTTTTTATCACACTATAAAACACCAGAAAACAATACTGTGTATCGCACTGTATCACATGAACCATATCAAACCACGTCAGGCCAAACCACACTACACCACATAATACACCATGAAAGACATACACCACCCAACATGCCACCATACCACATAACACCTCACTACACAATATACTCTGACCGGTGGTTGATGTGATAACCATTGGTTACATTCTCGGCTTTGCTGTAGACAATTGCGTGGCATCACAAAGAATTGCATGCCGCCATCTTTGGAGTGCCTGTCTTGTTGTGGATACTTGAAGAGCATGACCATGGGTTTCATATTGCCATTTAACAAGGATAAGTTCAAACTGAAGGTGGCGCTGTGGACTAGATTGATGATGCCATCAGGCAGGGCATGCAACCATTTTAGACATTTATGTGTGGACCAGTTGCATCTATATATCAACTACATGTTTTTTGGGGGTTTTTTTTAATCCATCAAATGCATGTTGATAAATGCTTGGGGAAGTTTATCAGATTACACTGTTTTTGAACACTATTCAGCATTTAAATATTCTTGTTTTTTTCCTGGTCACACCTTTTTCTGCCTACATTTCTATTTACAGTTAGGTTTTTTCTTACTTTGATGCGATCTATTGTGCCATCTTTATACAATCACCAAGAGAACCACTGACATGTTGACAAATTGGTTCTAAGTATTTAATGTATATTCTGGAGTCAAATATGGTTTTTAATCTTGCCTGAGTAGGAAAATATACAATTTGAAATATTGTTTGGAGATGGAGGTCCAGAGAATATTTCAGCACCTACCCATCTTTGGCCCAACTCCAGAAGAATAAAGAAACAAGTATGATGAAGCACTAAGAAGACTACAAAGACATTTCAATCTGGAAGCAAAGCTATTTATTGAGTAAGAGTAAGTGAAATGTGGTGTATTCAGTATGCACTGTGACAAATGTAGGGAAAGGTAATGGTAATAGTAAAATACACATGGGGACGGTACAGGTGTAGATGCATGTTACAGGTGTGAACCTAATAGACAATTTGTCAACTTAAAAATTTTGCCCTACAACAAGGAAATTGTGGAGTGCTAGGATACTCTGCCAGGGTTTGTTGTGGCTTTAACAAAAACGCTTGGGTAAATATGAGGGTAGGAGAGCATGAAATATGTGGTTTTGACTGTCAATGTGATGGTGAGTGCATTCATAGCAACTGTACAAAGGTGGATTGAAAACCAATTTGACTGAACATTTCTCTACCACTTTGGGAATCTAAAGGTAACAAGGAGTGGGAAAATCTATGCGTCTGATAAGGGGCAGGATATTTCAGGAAGGTATCATCAAGTCTTGTGGAACATGTCAGACAGAGGAAGAGTGAATTACGTTTGAAGGGAACAGAATGAAGTGTGGCGTGTAACGAGTTAACAGTTTGGGAAAGCATAGGATGACATTTCTGAATAAACGTAACACTGTCTTTAAAGAAGGAATGGGTGAGCTTAAACATTTTCAGTATTAATTAAAACATACCATACAACAGGTCAAATCCAAGCTGAGAGATGTGCTTTGAAGCATGAGGAAAGAATTAACAGATGTGGTTGGATAAGATGTGTTTGGATGAAGTTACTGAGCATCATCATTGAGGTTGTCAGCAACTGTGGTTGTGTATACGAAAAATCAAGAACTCAGGTTATGTACAGACCTGCACGCCTCAACAGCACAATTTGAGTGGATGGGAAACCTCCATCCAAGATTGATGATAAGATGGAGAAGATCAGTAATGAAACGTGTTTCATTGAATTCGACCTCAAAACTGGCTTGAGTGGTTTTAGCAGAGGATTTGTGTATTTTCATATTGTTTGTTGCTTTGGATGGTAAATTTCAGTTGAAAATGATGACATTAGATTAGCACGCGCGGACACTGTTTCAGTAGTTGGGGTGCATTTTTTCAAGGGGTTCAATGAAATACTGGCCTTTCAGGATAATTTGTTAATCCTTGGACAGAAATGGGAAGAAAATCATGTTCATCAAGGAAACATATTAAGTACAGAGTCAAAGATGAACAACAGACAAGTGCAAGTACTGCAATGATGAGTATTTAGTACAAGTAATCCCAATCCTGGATTGCAGAGAGCACCAGAAGAAGCTCAAATACTGAAACAACCTAGCTGCCATGATAATTGTGATTTTGTGACCATTACACTAAATTTATGTTAGGCTTCTCAAATATGGAGGAGTCTCTAAAAATGTTGCTCTAAGAGGACACCAAATAACAGTGTTTAATCATTTGAAATGAATGTTGTTTTTTGGACCTTTGTTGCAACCTTTTGATCCAAGTCTTCTGATGAGTATAAAAGCTGTTTTCAATGGTTATGGGATTGGAGATCAATTTAACAGAGAAAGACAAACCTGGGAAAAGGATTTGGCATGAACATCGCGCACATTAAAGATGGTAAGAGACAGCCTACACAGTAACTGAAAATGAAATATTAGGGGGGGCGTGGCCAAGCGGCGAAGTAAGATGGCCGCAGGCTAAGAACTCTTCGAGGCTAACCCTTTCTTCCCGCATTCATCCGCTTAATCAATCCATGCCCCGAAGTCAGAATCGGCTTTCGGAAGCCCTGAGGAGTGAAACGAGCCCAAGATCGGGGTGCTGGGACCGGGAAAACCTGAGACTCGGCCGCACCCAGTTTCGGCCCACTGCTTGAGGAGGGCCGGGACCTAAAGTGAGTGGGTGCCCTGTTTCGGCGCAGCGTCTGACGGTCTACACCCTGAAGCACTTCCGGTGGTGTGCTTGAGGACCCAGAACGGCCGCAACACGGAGGGGGCGCAGCAGCTGTGCAGACGAGTGAAGAGGGAGACAGTCCTTGTCATGAACACCGGAGTACTGATACACCCCCGACCCGAAAAGGCACGGTCAGCCATTGGATCCGGGGTCAGAAGGGAATACCGGAAGGCCATCGCCTGCAGAGGACGTGGGCTACGGAGGGCACATCATCCTGTTTTCGTCCCCATGATGAGAGGTGAGCCCAGAGAGTGATCTTCCCATATAACGACTTGGGTAGCGGCGGTGACAACCTGGAGGCCGCAAGAGCTTGCAGTGCGGACAGGGCTCCGGGACGCAAGTGAGAATAGCACCGGGATCGCGGCAGCACCCCCAACGCAGAGAGCTGCAGCTCGCTGAGCATACACGGAGACGATATTGGGGTAACTTCTGCCCTGAGTGGCCCACTAGTAGGTGTAATTGCAGCGGCCCTACTCGACGCCACAGCAGGGTGGAAGGCACATTGTTGAGAGGTGGTAGACGAGTGACGAGTCACGGAGCTGACAGAGGGGGTCCCAGCGGTTGCACCCATGGGAACAAAGAAAGGGTCCCACAGCACTGGCGCCCCCCGTGAGAACACGATACAGCCGGCGGTTGAGGCGACACAACGGTGAGGAGCTGTACTCGTCTAAGGGGCCTATTCGAAAGCTGGAGCCAGCCGCCATCTTGGTCCCGTTATCAGTTGACCGTTCCCGGGGGGCCAGACGGCAATATCTGCTCATTTATAACGACCTGCTGTAGAAGACCAAGACAGTGCTGCAGTGGTGCACTGGACAGGGGGGGGACTTGCTGACATGGCCTACCGGAGCCTGGGAATTCACAAGCAACATACAAATGCCTGGGAGCAGATATCAGATTCGCAGTACGGCGGCACATACTAACCCTGCCAATATGTCGAATGCGAGGGGCCTTAAGAACAACCAAAACAAAAAACTGGGCAGGAACACCTGCCTGAAGGTGGTCATGACCGAACAGCACACACCAAAAGATAAGTCTGTGGGAGGACCGGCTGTAGATGCACCAGAACATACCTTGAAAGATGTTCTAGACACAATTGGTGAGATTCGCACGTCCCTGGAGCAGAGAATGGACATGATCTCCTCAGAGGTCATGTTAATTAGGGTGGATCTGGCCACGAACAGGGAGAAGGTTAAATAGCTAGAAGTTACCACGACAAGCCTCGTAGAAGATACTAACCAGTTGCAGATCGAGGTTCTGGAGCTGCAGGCATTCCGAAAGTTCGCCGCAGGAAAGTTGGATGACTATGAAGGTCGCAGTAGACGTAACAATGTACGTATTCTTAGAGTGCCTGAAAAAGCAGAGGGACAAGCGGCAGATCTATTTGTGGAAAGCCTGATCACTAACCAACTTCAACCTAAAGGCCTGTCCAATATCTTCGTTGTGGAAAGATCCCACAGGGTGCCGGGAGGGCAACCAACACCAGGGGCCCCCCTCATTCCATACTGGCCAGACTTTTGAACTATCGGCCAGGGTAGCACCACCCATACGTATGGAGAACTTGGATTCTTTCCAGACTTCACTCAGACAGTTCAAAAGCAGCGCAGGTCGTTCTTGGGGGTTAAAAAGAGATTGAGAGACAAAGACCTTAAATATGCCATGTTGTTCCCAGCTCGTCTTCGGGTGGAGGCCGGGGGGAGGACCAGATTCTTTAAGGCTCCGGAGGACGCTGCCGAGTGGCTAGATGGGTGGAGGGAACCAACGGATCACAGCTCCCAGAGAGACTAGGAGGTAGGGGGGCCCCAGCCACTTGACCTGTGTCTTTGGGTTCTAGTTGTGCCCCCAGCTTGCACAGACTTTCAATAACAGACTACGAGGGGCGTGTGACATTGCATACAAGTATAAGGCTGACCGACTCAGGAGGATCCATTTACATTGTGTTTTGGGAGGGGGGGAGGGTATGAGGGGAGTTTCCCCCCAATTTTCTTCACTTAGTTCAACTTTAGGGCAACCGGCACTCTGCATTGTGGTAATCATGGGCAGTTCTGAGCCCAGAGTGCAGGGGAGCAGGTTGGGGGGGGAGGGGGGGAGTTGGGAAGGGTTAATGCACAGTTATATGTTTTTATGGAATCATCAAGGCATCGTAGTTCAGCAGCACAGACATATTGGTGATAAGTAATTGTCTATGAGTATGCAATGAGACAAAGGGTTTAAATTGATGAGCTGGAATGTTAACGGTCTGGGAGACAAAGTGAAGAGAACAGTAGTGCTACAGTATATCAGGAGACAAGCCCCTGACTTAGTGCTACTGCAGGAGACGCATCTGGTGGGAAACACTTGTAAAGCCCTCAACAGGTGGGGACACAATCTTGTGGCACATTCGGGCTTCACCTCGGGGTCGAGAGGAACAGGTGTACTATTTATGAACTCCTTTCCTATGACGGTCAGGTCCACATGGATGGACACGGGGGTAGATACGCGGGCATCACGGGACAATGGGAAGGAAATATGTTGACCCTCATGTCGGTCTATGTGCCGCCAGGCCTCCAGAGACCCGCCTTTATAGACCTGGGCTCCATTCTGCTGACGGTACCAGAGGGACTCCTAGTGGTGGGAGGAGACCTGAACGCGGTGGTCAACGGCACCCAAGATAGAAACCCTCCACGAGAGCTCTGCTCTTCTAACCGCTGGCTACCGGACTTTCTGGGGGCCCAGGGGTTGCAGGATACGTGGCGATCATTTCACCCTGACACCACCCAATACACCTCCCACTCGGGCGCTCACAACAGCCAATCAAGAATAGGCTACCTACTGGTTCCCCTAGACCAATTGGCACACATACGAGAAGTTAGGCACATGGCGAGGGGTATATCTGATCACTCCCTGTTGTGGGCCCAAATTGGGGTGGGACAACACAGGGTGGGAAGAGTAGCGCCATTCAACCCTTGGCATCTCCGCAATCCAGTAGTTCGTGAAGCACAGCAAACTGCGATTGAACAATACTTCCAAGACAATGTGGGGTCGGTGAGCTCTCATCGGACACTGTGGGAAGCATTCAAGACAGTAGTCAGGGGCCAAGCCCTCTCCCAAATAGCAGGTGTGAGGAAAGAAAGGGTTAGGGAGGAGGAAGCATTGGAGGCAGAGATCCTCCGCTTTGAAGAGGACATAGCAGAGGGACCCAACCCAGAGACCCTACACGTCCTACATGTCATGATCCTCACGAGACATCTGACGACCAGACGGAAGATCGGCGCCCCCAATGGTTATCTAATAGCACGGAAAAGGAGCGTACTCCAAAGACCAACTACAAGTCCCAGAAAACATCGGGACGTCCAACGGCAGAGCACCGGAAGCGGGGTCGATCACATGACCGCCACTATAAGACCACCCCCCTCTGAAGAAACGGTGCTTGACAATCCGAGGAAGTTCCCTGAAGACAGCGCTTAGCGGATGGTATTCCCCGCTGGAGGACGAGCGCTCGCTTACCTTTCCTTCGTCGTGACTCCATGTCCCGAACCCGTTGTCACGCCGCTCCTGAGGTCTCCCTGGTTCCAGTTCCTGCCCGAGGTACCATGATCAGGTAATCGGGTAGCACTCTCCGTTGGGAGGAGCAGGAGCACCCGTTTGAATCATACCCTTCTAGGCAGTGACGTAACTGCAGTAGTACATTGACTTCCCCGAGGAATCCACAAGTTCCGTTTCCCTCGGCAGCGTCCTGCGCAGCCAGCGCGAGGAAGCGTGGAAGCCCGCCGCTTGCTTTCTACCTTTGCTTTAAGAGAGAGAACGCCTTTTGTTCAGATAGGCATTGCTGGTTGCCGCCTCGGTAGTGAAGTAACTACCACTTTCGCAAAGACCCCGAACGAACTGGCTCCGTGCAGACAACACCCTATCTACCGTTTACTAGACCGTGAAGCTAACGGTCTCCATGACTGGGGGATCTAAGTTCGCGCACGCAGTAGGTGAGTTGTAGTTCCAGAACGGGAGAAGGGAGGTAGGGGGTATGTGGTACTTCTTTCCCTAATTACCTGACTTGTCTGTCTCCTCCTCACTACAGCCTGCTAAGAGGACTACCCCGTCAGACCCTCCAGCTCGCTGACAGAAGAGCCAAGCTGACCCTATTCTTTCCCTTATTGTTCCTCTCTTTTTCCCCCTATGTGTCTCTACCACGCATGGGTTGTTTTGGTTCACCAGCGTGGGGTTGCACCTGTGGGAAGAGAGAGATATTCTGCACGTCATCGTTCCTGCCGATCGATCAGCAGGTTAGTAGAAAAGTCTAGAGTATACGGCTACTGCCAGCCTGACACTACAGTTGAAGAGGGATAGCTACAAAGCTTTAGTGACAAACAGGACCAAGGAATTGGGAAGAGAGACGCTAGGTAGAATATATGATCAAGGGGATAAAGCCGGGAAATTGATTGCATGGTTAGACAAACGAAAGCTGGCAAACAGATTGGTGCCTGAATTAAAAGACAAGGCAGAACGCACAATCACGGATCCCCAAGAAATTGCAAATACATTTGTGGCCCACTTTGAAAAGATATATTCCTCACAAAACCCTTATACACTACACGAATCCCTGGACCTCCTACGGGATATAACACTACCAAGACTCTCAGAGTCGGAATTAGAATACCTGGAAGGGGCGCTCACAATGGATGAGGTGGCACAGGCAATCAGGGGGCTTAACTCTGGGAAGGCATCGGGACCTAATGGTCTGCCGATTGAACTATATAAACTTAGACCAGACATTCTTGTCCCCCACTGGTGTAAAATGTTTGAGGAGAGTAAAGAACAAGAGGAGCTGCCTCGCGATCAAAGGATAGCGACTTTAGTGACAAATTCACAAGGAAGGTAAGATTCGGACAGATTGTTCCTCCTACAGGCCAATCTCCCTACTGAATGCTGAGCCTAAGATCTTGGCTAAACTCCTTGCCAATAGACTGGTTAAGGTAATTAATAATCTAGTACACCTGTACCAATCCGGCTTTATGCCCCAGCGTAACACCGCATTCAATTTACGCAGAGTACACAAAGTAATGGGGAGGGTGACAACCATACAGGAGGAGGCGATATTGGTATCTCTGGACGCTTCCATGGCATTCGATATGCTCGAATGGCCATATCTATTTGCGGTTCTCGAGAAAATGGGATTTGGGCCCCAATGAAAAATTTCCTAGTAACCATGACGGAAAGTTTCAATTCTATTAAGGACGCGGAGTCGAGGATTATGCTGTACTTTCCTTTATTCCTACAGCCAGCAGTATTCAACTTTAACATTTTTTAACAAAAAACTAGCACTCCCATGCTGCTTTAGGCAGTCCACAATGTCCACCAATCTGCTCCTTCCATTACTCCTGAAGGTGTGCGTTTCCTGAGTCAACCCCCTCTTTCGAGACTGCGGTCAGAACCTGTACTCAAACCATCACTCATTTTTGGCTCCATCAGACCCTGAAAGAAAAAAGCTAGTGGCCATGACTGTTTCCTTGAACGAAACAAGCAATCAAGAAAAAAACAACCATCAAAGGAGGATTACCAAGAGAACATGCATTGCTATGAAAAAACAGTAATAATAATAAAGATAAAGATACTTATAAGATATGAGGCCTCGCTCCTGCAAAGTGAATCTCACCCGGGCGGGAAACAGGAGTACGCTAGCGCCCTGGGCGGGAATAATCCTCGCCTCCGCGTCCTTAATAGAATTGAAACTTTCCGTCATGGTTACTAGGACATTTTTCATTCTATGTCAGGACCGGAGTAGAGGATTATGCTCTTTCAAAGCTTATCCACCACCAGCGAGGCCATATCAATTACTGGTTTGAAATAAAAATTCTTGAACATGGAGTCCGATGACCAGTCAGCCGCTTTCAAAATGTCCTCCAACCTGGCCCCCAGGGAGAAGGCTTTGGACGCCATGGCTCCTCGCACTGAATGGGCGCCGAACTGCAAGACATTTATGCCCGCTTCCTGCATCACTCATCTGACCCATCGCGCAATAGTCGGTGGTGAAACCGCTTTGAAGGGCTTACGTAAGGAAATCAGTAACTGCCGCTCGCCTGGTGGCCGTGTCTCCTCAGTCATGTTCTCATATTCCTTGAGACATCTGACCACGCACAACTTAGGAATCTGATTTCGTTCTACGGACCACATGAAAAGTAACCCCCTGGGGGGTGTAGACCCTGCTGGAGATATACAGAGCCCGAACATCGGAGACTCTACGACAGAAGACCAAGCATAAGAGCATTGCCAGCTTTGCTGAGAGTTCATTCCTTGACAAAAATCTATTTGATTGCCAGGACTGAAACAAGCGAAGAACTTTGTTGCCGTCCCAAAGAGATGAATATCTGGCTCCGGGGGAGGAGTCAGCCGAATACCTCGCAATAATTTGCATACCATAGGATGCCCACCGACAGGATGGCTCTGAACCGGCAAATGGGCGGCCGAAACTGCCGAACGATGGGAATTAATCGTTCTATAAGCCAAACCCTGTGCCGCCAGGGAAGCAAAGAAATTGAGAATGGCTACCACCTCCTTGGGATCTTGGTTGTTCCATACACACCAACAGACCCATCTAGCCCAGGCTGACTTGTACTGCTTGTGGGTACTATCTGCCCACGCTGCTGCCAGCAGACGTTGAGCATCTTGCGATAAGCCTTGACTCTCCAGCGATGCCTGAAATCCGCCAGGCCACGAGAGGCATCCGACCCTGCTGGAGGAGCGGGTGAGGGAGACCTTGAGGGCCCCTCAGGAGAAAAGGATCTCAAGGGGAGAAGGATAGGAGAATCCCAAGAAAGTTCTAGAAGAACTGGAAACCACACTTGAGATCTCCAATAGGGAGTTATCAAGACCACCCACGCTTTCTGTCTGCAGACCTGAGTTGTGAGTTTCATGATCAACACAAAGGTGGGAAAGGCATAACCTACGTCCACTGACCAGTCCTGAAGAAAAGTATCCGTCGCTGCTGCTAGAGGGTCCGGCTTCCAACTGTAAAACTTTGGAAGTAGGTGATCCAACCTGGATGCAAAAAGGTCCACTGAGAACGGCCCCCATGTGTCGTACAACCGCTGGAAAAACGGAGGTTGAAAATGCCACAAACTCATGTCCGTCCAAGTCCTGGAATGCTTATCCGCCACTACGTTGAACGCTCCCAGGAGGTATTCCGCCGTCACCGAGATATTGTGGGCAAGACAAAAGGTCAAGAAATCCTTGGCCAAATCCGCCAGAGCCTTGGACTTCGTGCCCCCTATGTGGTTGATATAACGCACCGCTGAGACATTGTCTATCTTGAGAAGGACGTTGCACAAGACTTTGTTCTTGGTCCAGCACCGAATGGCGAAGGAGCCTGCCATCAACTCCAGACAATTGATGTGCAATTGGCTTTCCGCGGCAGACCACCTTCCTCCGGAAAAGGAGTCCCCGCAACGAGTGCCCCAACCTAGCTTGCTGGCATCTGGCTCTATGACCAAGTCCGATTCGCAACCAAATATGGCTCTGCCGTTCCAGGCCTCCATATGGTCGAGCCACCATTGCATCTTCCTGCGAACCTCTTCCGTGAGGGGAACCTGATCCGCATATTGTAGTCCTTTACGGAGATGGGCGGCCTTTAGGCGTTGTAATGCCCTGTAGTTGAGCGGCCCCGGGAATCTGGCCTGTATCGACGAGGACAAGAGGCCTACAACTCTAGCTACCTGGCGAAGCGATGTGGAGGTTTGAGCGAGAGTGCGCCCGAGTTCCCTGCGAATCTTGATAATCTTCCTGGGGGGGGGGGGGGGGAAAGACTCAAGGTACGGGCCAACGAATCTATGGTGAACCCCAGAAAGGTTTTTTGTCTGGATGGAACCAAGAGAGACTTCTTGTCGTTGATGACAAACCCCAGGTGTTGCAGCAAATCTAACGCCTCTCTGAGATGATCTACCTACCGTAAGGGGCACTGCTCCAGGAGCAGGATATCGTCTTAGTAGACGATGAGCCGCAGGCCTCTCGCCCAAAGCGTTTCCAAAACCGGTGTGAGAACCTTTGTGTAACACCACGGGCGGAGGAGAGTCCGAAGGGCAGAGTCATGAACTCGTAAACCTGACCTCTCCAGAGGAATTGTAGAAAACGTCTGTGTAAGGGAAAGACTGGTACTGTCAGGTACGCGTCCTTCAGGTCCAAATGCACCATCCAGTTGTGGGTTGCAAGAGATCGCGGAGAAGATGGATACCCTCCATCTTGAAGCGACGGTAAACCAGCCACTGATTGAATTCTTTCAGATTTATGACAGGGCGTTGACCACTGACCGTCTTGTCAACCCCGAAAATATTGCTGAGAAAACCGCTCAGGTGTAAGGAGGAGGGAACTATCGGCCACTTCCTTGTCTATAAGGGCGGCCGTGTCTCGAGCGAAAACCAGCGCTCTGGGTCGAACCTCCTGTGAGGGCGTCCCGTAAAATTCTATCTGAAAACCTCGAACAGTCTGTAACACCTAGGCGTCTGAAGTAATGGTTCTCCAGCTGCCCTCAAAAAGAGCCCGTCTGCCCCCCACCCTGGGTAGACATGAAGGGGAGACACTCACCTGTTGCGGCCATCTGTTGGCCCCGGCCTCTGCCTCCTCGACATCTGCCTCCACAGCGGGACTGGAAGAACTCCTACCGACCGGAGTCCATGGTCTTCTCTGAGGGCCCTGGGTGAAGAACTTGCCGGCCGAGCGCCCTCTGCCACGACCGGCACTGACAAAAACACGTGGGTTGAAAACACTCATTAAAAAAGATTGTGCTTTGTCAAGAGAGGTGAATGTTGAGACGGATTTCGTCAACTCTTTAATAAATGGATCGCCGAATAAGCCACCTTGGGTCTCCGAGCCTGCTTCTGAAGAGGCCAAATCCCTAAGTTTGGGATCCACCTTCAGCTAGATGGAGCGCCGCCTCTCCGTAGAGAGGGCGCAATTTGCATTGCCCAAGAAGACTATATCCCGTTGGGCCCAGTTGGATATCCGGTCCGGGGACAAGGTCGAACCTGCTGCTTTTGCCTCTTCAGCCAGCAGCAAGATCTTCGTTAGAAGCCCGCTTATATCCCGGAGTTTATCCGAGCAATTCTTCCAGGAACAATCAATGCCTTTTTTCGGGTCCCGGACATACTTTTGCAAGAAGGTCGCCATTTTGGAATCGACCTCAGGTGTCGTGGCCACTTTGACCGGGAGGGCTGCTCTAGGGCACTCCGCCCTAAGGCAGGCCCTAACCTCCTTCTCAAGGGGTTTGCAGAGTCTATTGGCCACAAACGCCGACACCTTCGCAAATGGGGTCCAGGCCAAGGACCTGGGGTGGACCAAGTACTCCGTGACCCACATATCTGAAGGCACTTCAGGTTGAGAGGAGAGCCCCAATGGGGAAGCAGGAGGACACCAGGGAGCAGAAGGGCCCGCCTCGACCAGAGAATCCCCCGCCGAGTCATCGTCATTTTCTTCGTGGGCAAACTGCAGCTCCTCAGGCGCTTAAGGAGAGAATTCTTGTTCTAGTTGCTGAGATTTCACCAGGAACGCTGATTTCAAGCGTTCAAACGCACCTGGCGCAGGTGTAGTAGTCAACCTGCGCTTTCCCGCGTGCCGGGTCTTCTCGGCCTGCCCGGCCTAAATGGCGTAAGCATATTTCATTATGCGACGTTCAATGGGCCCAATCGCCGCCTCAACTACCCGGTGGCAAGACGTATCCACCGCGTCGCAGAATTCGTCATCCAGGGGGATGACCTAGAGGGTTTCCTCTTCCTGATATTCCGCCTCCATTGAGGATAATGGCCCCTTCTGACGCAGAGCGTTAATATATTGTCTCAAGGGCAACGATGGCTGAAGTTGAACAGGCGCGAAGCGCTAATTTTTGTACCGCCCGGCGGTTGGCAGTAAAATGGGGGCGACTCACCCTCAACTCAGTGGATGTCCTATAGGTCCACAGCAAGCAAATGGCAAATATACTGAGGCGCGCTTGCAAATTTTGCCTCACGGTAGGCTGACCCGATCGGGTGTTCAGCTGTGGCAAATTAGAGTAGTCCGACCTGCAGGCAGGTGTCAGGGTTCCACAGACCGTTCCTGGTGCAGGAGGCGCTGAAAACCCCAAGGGACTCGCGGTCGCGGTCAAACTCGATCTCCGCCGCAGGAGCAGCACGAATCATCGAGTTCACACCCGCGCCCCCTGCGAGCCAAAACGCACTGCACCGAGACCGGGGCCGCGAGCGGAGCTTCCGACTTTGCTCCTGCCGCCCCGCTTAAGAAAACAAACAACGAAGGCGTGTGAAGATAGAAACCCACACAAGGATGGGCGCTAAAGCGACAAACAAAAAGGGAAATGAACCAGTGCGAGAGCCGCGGACGCGGCGTCTCTAGGAATGTTCCCAAACACTGCCCAATCACCACAACAGCGAAACAGCAATAAATACACAACAGTACACTTTCCATTAACCAAGCGAAATGTAAACTATAACATTCTCATACATTTAAATAAAGAAAATCGTGAGAGAAAAGAGAATTGCTACTTAACTTGCTGGAAGCAGGAAAGGACTCCGGAAGCACACGCCTTCGGGAGTAATGGAAGGAGCTGATTGGTGGACATTGTGGACTGCCTAAAACACCATGGGAGAGCTAGTTTTTTGTTAAAAAATTTTAATGTTGAATACTGCTGTAGGAATAAAGGAAAGTACTTCATAATCCTCGCCTCCGGTCCTGACATAGAATTCATTCAGTGGGTGCAGCTTCTCTATTCGAAACCACTAGCCCAGATAGTCATAAACAACAAAAAGTCGGAGGTGTTCAGTCTCAGCAGAGGAACCAGGCAAGGATGCCCTCTTTCTCCCCTCCTTTTTGTCTTGGCCCTGAAACCCTTGGCCTCCTGGGTGAGGAGGGACCCGGTGATACGAGGTTTTAAATGGGCCGATTCGTGCATCTCATTGTATGCAGACGACATACTATTGTTCCTAACATTCCCAAAGGCCTCACTCACAGCTGTACTGGCCATTTTCGCCATCTTTGGCAGGTACTCAGGGTATTCAATTAATTGGGTCAAATCAGTATTAGACGTCCTAAAGGGACCCTCGCTGGCCTTCCCAGGAATTGCCAGATACAGATCACTACACTGGGCTTCAAGTACCTAGGCATCTATATCACATCTGACCCCGCAAGTAGATTCGCTCATAATTAACTCCCTCTCCTGCAGAGATTGAAGAGAGATTCGGAGCGTTGGAAGACGCTTCCACTCTCTTAGCTGGGCAGAGCATCCTTATTCAAAATGATGTCCTTACCCCGGTTCCTAAACGCCCTGCAAAATCCACTAGATTTGGTCCCTGTGAGTTACTTTAAAGAAATCGCGAGCCTACAACGAAGCTTGCTCTGGGATGGGAAGCCGCGTACAGCCTCCCTAAATTGAATCTCACCTGTTACGATGGGGTATTGCCCTCCCTGACCTTAAAAAATATTACTGGGCAGCTCATCTGACGGCCATTAATCACGGTACTTACAGACGGGCAGATGATCCGGGCTAAGCGATGGATCGCTGGTTACTATCTGGAGGGAATTACAATTGAGCGCTCTATTCAAGCACCAGCTGACTGGACCAACCAAACACTCAGTGCAAGTTTGGCAGGCGGCTAACAGAAGTCTGGGGTGGGACCGTAGGGTACCTCTGGCTACTCCATTATGGGATTCGGAGTTGCTTGGAAATCTGTGGTCATCTAAAGGCTTTAACAAGTGGGACCGCATAGGTATTTCAAAAATCAGTGACCTATGGGTGAAGGATGAGGTCAAGTCATTTCCTGGAATATGATTTGGCTTCCACAGAATATTTTAGATATATGCAGGTTCAGCACGCTTTGCAATCATGTCTCCAGAAGGGAAAGACTCCCCCCGATTCCTCACCCCTTGAGGACAGACTCCTAGATGGCTACTTACCAACGAAGGCCATTTCACTCACATACAAAAAGTTAGTGAATCACTCTGGTGAACCCCTTCTGAAACTACGGGAAAAGTGGGTAAGAGATGGCATAATACTTGATGAAGACTGGGCAATAGCAGTAACTTCCCCACAGGAAGTGGCCATTGCAGCAAGGCTGAGGCTGGTGCAACTTAAAATCCTGCACCGGATCTACATCACGGAGCCATGTTTGGTGCAAATGGGAAGAGCAGAAGATGGTAAATGTAGAAGGGGATGTGGAAGTGAAGGCACATTCCTCCATATATTATGGGAATGCGCGCATGTACAGAGGTATTGGAAGAAGATACATAAGGTAATGGGTGAGGTGTTAACACATGAGGTCACCCCGGAGGCTAAAAGATTTCTCCGGAGCGTGTGGGAGCCCACTGACCTGAACAACACACGTATCACCTGGGTTACACTGGGATTGATGATAGCGAAACGCACCATTGCTCAGAAATGGGGGGAGGCACAGGCACCTACGGTCTCCATCTGGAAGAGGGATATGGATTGGTGCATGTTCCCTGAAAAGTATGTATATGTGGCGTGGGGATGTCCCAAAAAATGGTCCCGCATCTGGAACGACTGGAATGAATATAGAGGGAACATGTGTGTCCCGCCATTGGTACCAGCTCAAGATGAATAATTGTAGACCTGATGCAAGTTACCTACTGTTACGATATTGTGCACTTATACTTGGAAAAGAACTATGTTATGATGAGAAAAGATAATGTACTGCGATGTGCCTTGTGATGTTGATTCCTATTGTTAATAAAAAGAAATATAAAAAAAAAAAAGAAAAATGAAATATTAGCTTAGAAGATAGACAGTTCGTACGTTCAAGACATATCTCATGGTCAGAATCTATTCTTAAAATGGAACATTAACTGCTGATAAACATTTTGGGAGAGAAAACGTTTACTGAGCTAATTCATGACCCAGGCTAGCTCAACTGGGCTAAAAAACAAAACTGAGTTTTACTTTCAAATTTAGCACAGTGCAGTATTACAAAATAAGAAAACTGATTACTTATTACTGTTGGAAGAGAATTCCAAAGAGCAGAAAGGTAAAGAGGGTATGGAGAGCTATGTTGCCACAGTAGGGATGCAACATGTATTACTAAGAAGCAGTGAAGAACTTGTACAGCAAATGATGAGGTTATGCTGAAGGTGATCAAGTATGTTAAATTGGGGTGGCACAAATGGAACTGTTTGACAATCAAGTTGTACCCCTTTGCTAAGGTTTCACTGGAGCTGGGAGAGATTGTTGCTGAATGGAGACAAACTAATTCTTCCATAAAATGTGAGGTCAGCATTAGTGAAGTTGCTATACACTGGACATTTTGCAATGACTTTAAGCAAGGAGAAGTTGCAAGAAATCTACAATGGATAGGAAAGTGGAGTTTAGGTTCGGAGAAGGAGTGGAGTGGCTCACTGGTTAGAGGCGCAGACCCGGAAGCAGAAGTCAGCCTGGGACCAGGGTTCGATTCCCGACGCGGCAGGTTCTTGGGCCAAGGTCAGCGAACTCGATAATTCTCGCCTTGGTGCCTACTCTAATCATGGATCACACTCAGCAACTCTGGGCAATAGCTTGCTTAATCTCCACTAACGGCCCCATCAGCACCGGGGATGCTTGGTCTTCACCTTGGAGATGCCCAGTAAGGGACCATCTCACAGGGAAAGCCAGGATGGGTTCCCCAGCAGTACACAGCGCCGGGACACTCTGCTTGAGTAGCTGAGCGCTCAATAAAACACCAGATAACATAACATAACAAGGAAAGTTTGCAATTTTTCAGACAAGAATTAGAGTTGTGTTAAATCACCGATGGTGGCCAGTGAGTTCCTGGACGGACTATCGGAAAACCTAGGCACTTCTACTTAGGACTAATGTATATTAAGGGAAGGGTTACCTAAGCCATTGTTTTGAACAATGGTGTGCAGCTACTTTTGGTTGAAATAAGGACTTTTGTTTCTAGAAGACGGTCAAAGCTCACAAAGGTCGAGCCTGTATCATCCTCAAGGCTGAAAGCGCCAACTAGGTAATGGAAAGTTGCATACAATTGGGAAGGATTGCGGTTTGCAATTGGTGGGTACTTTGAGGGAGTTACTCAAGGCCCATCACTCCACTTCATATTCATCAACAGAGGTGATGCCTTTCAAGCCTTTGAGAGATCAATTTGGTCCATTAGGGTTGACCTTGTAGGAGGGAACGCAAGGCGTGTCAGGAACAAAATGTATCCAAGATGAGAGAAGTGCAAGGACAGAAAATACTGAGAATTGCTTTGTGTAAAAGAGTTGGAAGCTCCGTTAAGGGGCTTTGGAACATGCAGTACTGTAAATTAAATAACCACTAGGGTTGAGTCAGTAATATAGATTGAGACACCTAGTTGAAGGAAGACAAACAGGAGAGTTTTCAGGGACCTTTCTAAAAAGAATAAATAAAAACCTCTATGACCTTACAGTCCCCTCTGGGTGATGGTGCTATCAGTGAATTGATATTCTCAGATCATTCTCAGCTCAGACTAGGTATTCTTAAAGGTGCATAAGGCACTGGTTTTCTTCAGAAAGCCTGCTCTGAGATAAATGTTTTCCTTTTTGGATATCTGTTTCCCAGTCAGTGTCTATTTCACCTGCTTTGGCTGTACATGATGCATCCTGTAGAGCTACTCATGGTGATTGGCCCCTATAAGGTTTGTTTTGAGCTTCCAGCCTCCCTCACCATCATAGGGCTTCCACAGTTACATGTACGCAGACAACACAAAGATCCACCTCGATCTGGATGGCACTGCAAGAAGACAGACAATGAAAATCAAATTAAACTAAACATAAAAGATTAAGGATCACCGGCTGGACCTCTAGATGATCAGCCTTTGATCTCAGCAATTGGAATAATGTACCATTCCCGATTAAAGTGGTCACCAACCTTAGGGTGACTTCAAGTCTTAGAGTTTGATCATAACATCGGTCTCTTATTTCACTTGCCACTTCTGAAAAATTATCTGCATAACAAAAATATATAGCCCATATACATTATGTTAGCAAATCCCCTCTGCCAACATATTTCATTGGTGAAATATCTGGATTACTCAGAGTCATACTGAGACCATAACCAAAAAATGGTGCAAAGAAGCTAGTGGATGGAAAGCAGGGCTAACGACTGCAGGATGATGCCAACTTTTCACACAAGTTTATCAGTAAAGCAAATGAAGTACCACTTCAAGAAAACTTTTGTTTAGCTGTCATATTCTTTCTCAGTGTATAATAGCCTCAGTGCTGTTGTATGCCTCCTAAGGTAGGTTACAATATAGGATACCAGGTCGGGTGAACTGGATAGCAAGTGCTGCAGACAAAAGTACTGATAATCCAACACCTCCACAACAACCCCTCCAAAAAAGCAAGTACCAGCAAGGACTAAAATCAGGAGCAAGACCAAATATAGAAAGGTTATGGTCTGCAAGAAAGGGAGAATGCCACCGAGCTGGAGCAACTTCATATACTGGAACAGAAGCATGTGTATTCAGTGGCAAAAGTGAAACCGTGGATGCCAATGGTGTTGGATATCTTGGAATAGTATTACTGAATTAGGGTAGAGCTCTGTCAGTTGCCATCCTGGATGAGGAGAGCCGGGCTGGCCAACATGGAGCACACAAACAGGTGGTGCTCCTAGTCTCGTAATAAGAGTGCCCATTGGAACATGCAGCAATACCATCACTCTAGTAGGACACAAACCTGAACGCATTTTATTAAAGAAGCAGGCATGCCCATTTTACTTCCAAAAAAACATTTACGGATTTATCCCAGAAGCAATGGTGAAAAATCATTAGAACAGCAGGGCTTCCTTTACAACAAAGTAGGAACTTTCAAAAGTGAGTATTTGCTTTTACTACTGGGTGGCAGTGCAAATACTATAGGCTTGGTGACTAAAAACCAAATGAGAAAAAAGTGCTTAGTGCAACTTTCATTAGAAACAAAATCAGGTTGATTCCGGCCACACACCATGTGAATGACGTGTCGTGGGTATACATCAGCCTTCAGATAATCCATGCTTCTTGTTCAGCGTTAGGCTTACTGGTCTTTCCTTCTGCAATATGAGCCAAAGCGAGATGCTGGGGCACTCCTCAAGGTAATGGGACAGAACAGGCCGGGTCCTATTCTTGGCTACTATACTTATCCATCCTTCAAGATGGCCATGCAAAACAATAGCCCTTTCCGATCTAGTTTGGTTGTTGAAAGGCACCTTGCAAAATTTACCATCCCTCATATCTTTCATATAAAAGAGCAATCAAAAGTGCAAGAGACTGAATTTCACCTCTACATGGAGTAATTTTAAAATTCCATACCTATCACCTTCATAAAACAGAAGAAAAAGTGGACAGGGGGTTAAAGGCAACTGGTGTGCAGGTTTACTGCGCATAATGCATAGTTATTATTTAATGCTTAAGGTGCAGCTATCAGTAGGGTAACTGCCAATAGCCAGGGTGCATTGTGAGAAAGCAGATCCCATGTCAGGAGTGGCAATGCTATTAATTATGCTAAATATTATCACATTTACAAATTGCAAAAATGCCATACATCAGTTATCAATTTACGCTGCTTTTTTTCTAGCATTGGCCACCCTCTTACAGTGGTTCTTCAGCAAGACTGAACATCCATCAGTGGCTAAATCAGTGAGGAATTTAGTGCGGGATTAGACACCACAAAATATAATTTCCCTAAAGCTGGATGCATAACGTCATGAACCATGATTGGGGGCTGTGCATGGGGATCATGAAGATCATCTAAGGGCAGGCTTGCTTTGGCCTTTAAAATAGGGCATCATCATTTAGACCCCTTCCACAGAAAAAGAAAGGATATCCACAGGAAATAGACCAAATTAAATAGTACCTTCAGGTACTGTCTCCAACAAAAATACACAATGTATGGTGAAAGATATCTCCAAGCCCTGCTGATATCAGATAGACTAGTCAGACTCATGCAGTTCCCACACTCCTTCAGCCGATGCCTCTGGGGTAAGACCCATAATAAGAGGTGTTCAGTGCACCGAAAACCAAAGTGACAAAGTTGACCACAAGCTCAGAATGAATGATGGAAGCACTCAATGCGCTACCTCTATATGGAGGAAATGAAGCTGAAACACAATTTCAGTCCACCTTGGTAAGCGAAAAAGGTGGAACCGAAGAATAAATAAACAAGCATTGGCATAGCCAATAGGTCTCGCCTTTGGGACCTTATAAGTGTTTAGCCATGCAACAGTTGCATAACTAAATACTTATAAGGTCCCAAAAGCGAGACCTATTGGCTATGCAAAGCGGCGTGCGGCCGCGAATGTTAAAGTGATCGCGATCGGGATCACGATCAAATATCAAAGCGAAAGTGAAAGTAATTGCGGTAAAGTGGGGCGCGCCCGCACACATGCACTGTAGCTCTAGGCTGGCCTGGTAGCACTTTTTGGAGCCCTCTCAATAAGTCTCGCCAGACCAGCGCATGCGCTGGGTCAGGCGAGACCTAAAAAGTGAATGAACCGGAGCGGGCATAGATACCCGCCCTCACAGCCACTTGCTTTACATTTGAAGAGTTGCAAGTACCGCTCACTAGGCGACGTTGATCCCACAAGATGAAAGAGTTCGTATTTTACAGGAAAATTTTTTCTAAAGAGTCTTTACGGTTCAGAGAAAACTTTTCTTAAGGTGACAAACTGAATGCAGGAGAAAAAGGCAGTTACAATTTGAAATATATCTATATAGGAGCAGCGCCTTACAGGTGAAGTGTACCAACAGTTCATGCATTAATTAACCATTCGTGATGGCCAGGAATGCACTAGCTATTCCTGAGAGTTTTTTCAATACAAGGGATTTTGTTAGTATAAAGTGAGGTGCTATTTCGCTAAAAGACTGCGTCAGCGGGAACATCTCCTCCGAAGTCAGAAGAGTTTCTCTAAAAGGCTGGTGACTGAATTTAAAGATTACACCTAGATAACGAACAATGTAGAGATAATGTGCAAGAGCTCTAGCAGCCGATCACAAATAACCTCCGACCTGGGTATTACAGCCCATTTATACTAATTCTCCTTTTAGAAGCAAATTTGGTAGAATGATTTACGCTTCTTAAAAGGAGAACGAATGATGGTGCCAAGAAAAAGATTAAATTTGGCAGATTAACAATAACCTTCCTTTCCTGGGAAAAAGGACCCCCGAAAGCTCGCACACACTTTAACCTCTGAACCCTTTGGGAATTATTTGCAGACACATTCCAATGAGCTGTATTTTTTATGAAGCCATTCCATGAGCCAGTTTTGTGCCTCTTCCAAGAAATCAGACGAGTGGATACGGATGACATAGCTCGTGAAATGAACAGGATGACATCAGGATCTGTTTAATCCACAGCTGTGCCGCGAGTCCGAATATGGAATGTCCAACACACACCATTAACAGACACATATTCAATGCATGGTGTACATGTGGGACTGATAGGGAAGAGCGGCTTTCTAATAACCTTCCCAGAAGAAGGCACTTCTAACAAACCTGACAGTAGTGCACACTGTCTACACTGATGCACAGCAAAACAATGCACTAATGCATCCATGCTAGTAATTAGAAGCTCACAAATGCTTGGCAAAGACAATTATTATTTTGGATTTTTACTGAGCTTAATGGTTCATTTATTGCAATTTAAATGTCACTGTATTATGTTAAAGGAAGATCAAAATTAACGTGCTGCTAAAATACCTACAATGCTCATTAGTAATAGTTACCCATGATAAAGATCAAACGTAAACAAAAGCAGACCTACCTGAATCATTGAAAACCAAAGTTCAGATTGCAACAACTTCTGTCGCATGGAGAAAACCTCATATTCCCGCAAGTTACCAGCATCAAATACTTACAAAGAGTGGCATACACGACCTCCATTTGGACCAGAGAACTCCGAGCCATTGATGGCATTACACACCATGACACACGCATGCAAGCAGGTGCATGTGCACAAAGAGAGTGAAAGCCCCAGCCACCACACAGCAGAGGTATAGGCCCCAAAACGGGGGGAAACAGAAAATGAATTTACCACCAGGTTGATTGTGTTGGTACTGGGATTCCCAGTCCTGTACTTCACCTTGCCCCAATTAACAATGGCTTCCTTTAGGAATGGGCTAACTAGATTTGCTCTGGAATCTGAATTGATTTTATTTCTCTTCTCAAATTGCTCGTGGAGACTGGCAAACAAACACTAAATCAAAGCAATGGTAAGGTTGTGTATAAACAAAAACCATAAGCCTCATCCTCCACCACCAACACTAACTATGCGCTAAAAATTGAAAATGTGTTCAGATTTGTGCTAAATAATGTATGAACAGATAATCACGTGAGGCCTTGTTCTACCCACAATCTGGGTTGCAAGTACTACCACTGCCTTGTGTGCGAGGTGGTTGAGAACAAAGGGCCTACACTGTCAGAACACATTGAGACTGGGTGAAGTACAGGAACAGTGGTCCCCAGTGTGTCTAGGCCCAAGGTGAAGCAAAACGCAGGCTGTGCTGTGCACTGGATGTACCTGGTCCTCATTCATTTCTGTCAGAAATTTGTTGGCAAGGTCTTTCTCGCTCTTGTCTGCCACCTTATTGTTAGCGCTTAAAAACAGCTGTTAAACAGAGACAAGAACATTGAATAGAGAGGTGCATTAAACAATCACAAGCAGCCAGAGGTGGCAGGACGGGACATTCAAAGCGTACATCAGTATTAACAAATAACATCTATGTTACGTAAAGTCACTAGCATTTGCAAGCTGCAGTGTAGATACACCACCCCCAACATCGGCTCATCGTCTCTCTACACAAGAAACTCTCCACCGGCACTGCTGTTTTACTTCCAGTGTTGATATCAGTTGGTGCTTCCAGTGGTCTGACTGAGGATCCGTGTACCCTATTGCTTTCCCGCCCTTAAATGTGTATAAATAAGATGGAAATAAAGTAGTAAGAGTAAAATAAATTATTATAATATTTAAAAAGGAGTAAGAACGTTTCCTCTCCATGAACCAGAGCCTGCTTAGTAAGCAAGCCAAGCCCAGCTCTGGTCTCGGACAACGCTAGGCAGGGCCAGTATATTTTGCTTTTTCTTTTCATAGTTTTGCTGCCACAAATGTGATGCACCATAAATTTTTGTCTGATGCCACGAGCTACAGCATAAACATTTGCATTCAATTAAATATCATTAACCAGTCGGAGTTTGAATCTTCTTTTCTGACATGGGAAAGTTGCAATTATTACTTTGTCTCATGACCCACTTGCACGCAAACTACAAATTCAACCATCGGGATATCTGAAACCACAATTTTGGAAACTGTTAGGGATAAAAAAGCAATACTCTCAGAGGGCGTGAAATAAAGTAATTTGACACATTTAATATCTCAAGATAAAGTGTAAAAAAGGCATTCTTGAGAGAGGTGGTGTGTGAAATGTCCTTAATTGGATTTTAAAGCATGTTAAAATTAGTACAACCACAATGGCTCAGTGGCGAGCCAAAACATTAGGGGCTCGAGTTTCATCATGTGCTTTTCACAGTCCAGGACGTGAAGCCACAACGCTAATATTTCTAAGGCTATTTTGGGTTACAAGCTAGACTAAAAAGACACTCAGTGAAAATGTGTTGGACCATGCCAAAGGGGGTGGGCAGAAAAAAACCACGACTCACAGTGGATTGAGGCATGGAACTAATTTAGTAGTATTTTTACATTTTAGCTCTCAGAGGAAAGTCTGCAACCCAGTGTTTTTCAGAACGCTGCCACAAGATGAGCAACAACAACTGGTAGTTGCTGGATTTTGTGTGATTATATTTTAGTTACATAAAATTTTAAAGGTGGAGGGTGACTGCCTTCCAAACAAATATGATATTTTCCAAAACAACTATGGAATGCAAGAGTGGCTGGGATTTTAGAATATAAATTCAGAACTATTAGATCTTCTAAAGCTATCTCATAGAAAACATACATTTCAATCAGAAAATTACATGTGATTCAAACATGCAAAATTGATGTGAAAGACCAGTGAACTGCGACTTCTGTCCTAAAAGAAATAAAGATGCCAGCCTGGATTTCTCATTTCCTCCTGGTGGTTAAATACACCAGCCTGCCACTGGAAATCAAGTTTTCCGTTAAAGACAAATCAAATAGATATTTGGCTTTAAAGTTCTTAAGCTAGCATTATGTTGCAAAATTAACATACAAGCAAATGAGTGTTTATGCATTAATTCAACTGTATGTTATAACATGTAAGCATCAATATATTAAAACATCATGCTTGCTGTTAAAAGTCATGCTACAGAAAAAAGATATCTTCTTAAATGACAACCTTGAATAAAGGACTATATATTTAAAAAAGAAAAAGAGGCAGTAAAGTCCGATAATGCCATCTTTAGCATACAATGCAAGTGGCTTATTCTGTTTCAATAACAAAGTATTTTAATAATATCCAGAATACACAACAGAAACGTGAAAACAAATATTTTAAAAAACCTAATGTCAAAATCAGCACGTACACATTATACTTGTAGCATCAATCATTCAATTTTCAGCGCATTTAAAACATGGCATTGGTATAGCAACCTGTGGCTAACTACCAATATTCTTGTGCAAAGTGGACAACAGACGTGGCCCACAACATTTGGATTCACATAGCCACTGCTCTTTAAAAAACAATCTTTATTGCTCTCTTTAACCCTTGCAAGAATCACAATATGCTTGTCAATATTTTGTGGATAAACTCTTTTCCGCTGATGAAGGAAGTAACATGACAAATATCCAAAGTAAGCCTTGGACCTAAAAGTAATACAGCGACTACCAACGTTAAAGAGGACAGCAGAGTAAGTTTACATCAGATTCGACAAGGGACACAATAACGGCACTTGCAAGATACAAACCTTGCAGTTTTGGAGTAGACGAATGAGATGTTCAAAGCAGTTACTGTTCAGGAATATAGCTTGTAGAACAGGTCGATCTGCACAGTCTAACATTGCTGTGATGGTATCTGTCAAACACAATCAAGAAAGGCAAATTAAAAATGACATTGTTTTGGTTTTAATGAATTAGTATGAAGATTTAGCCTTGTTTAACAATGAGCTTGTGTGTAAGTTTTGTTGGCTTTTGGACACATCACACACAAAAGTGGAAAAGTAATAATGCTGAAAATCGCGAATACAGCTCAAGCTCCAAGTACCTGAGCGCAAACTGTCAACTGAGGCCGCAAAAACTGTCTTACAGTTTTACAATGTCCTCTGAAATATTAGGGGAGTCAGAGGGAGTCGGTCATCTATATCCAAAACTCTGCTATTTTCAATGTGTGATGTCTGGAGATGCACGTTAAGTAATAAACCTATTTGATCTCATGACTTTAGTTTTAGTTGGTCTGGCAAGATAGTTAGTCTACACAGAATCACACTGATAACAATAATCCTAGAAAAAATAATCAACAGTAGTCCTTTTTAGGTCGAGGGACCGTCCGGTCTGCCGAAGGCAGAACCGGAAGTCCGGAGATTTAATGATTCTTAGAGTGGCTATTTAGCCCGCCTCTCTTTTTGCTTCTCCTCCATTGGCTGGCTTCCTAAACGGAGGCCAGCCATTGGAGGAGAGAGCCGTCCCTCCAAATAGGCTCCGTCTTTTTCAGATTCCGGGGCGTGTTCCCTGCTCTTCTTTCCACTTTTTAGCCACGCCCCGAATCTGAAAACCGCCACTGCGTTTCTCCGAGGCATTTCTGCTTCGCCTCGGAGAAAGGCAGTGGTGTGCTTGTTTGAGCTCCTGCTGAGACTTTCCCTTTTCTTCAGAGCGCGTGGTATGTGGGGGCTTCATACACTTTATCCTTTGTAAGCACACTAAGGGCATGCTCGGAACTCACTGCTGGGGCGGTCACCACTGATCACTGACTTCGGGGGCTGTCGTGTTTTCTTCTGCAAACTCACTGCAAAGACGTCAATTTTTGTGCCAACTCGCTGCAAGAGAGGTCACTTTTCCACCACTGGCCAGAGTGCCTTACTCACTTCTATTACCCTGGTGTGGGACTGTCTGTCACTCTCAGATATGAGTGATACCATGAGTGGACGACTACCACGTAGAGGAAAGGGTGATGCATGCTGTATTTATCATCCGGCATAGTCATGAGATGCTGAGTGTGAACGGCCAGAGGTGCCAGGGACTCGGAGAGTGCACGGAGTTCACCCAGGACCGCCTTCTCTCCGATGCTCAAGTATGTGCCGATCTCAGCTGTTTGAAGACAACTGGCGGCCATTCACTGCCCCCACACACCCACCTGCTACCACAGTTCCATGCATTACAGGCGAGGAATAGTCTGCCTTCTGCCGGGGTGTCTGACTTGGCGGGATGTGTATGTGCCTAGTGTCTTTGGGGACGCCTGCACTACCCCACCTGCAGGCCCTAGATCTACTCAGCTGCCTCTTTGTGCGTTTGTTAGACTATAGTGCCTCGGTTCTATTTCTGTCCTACTGTCCTGTACATTGGGCCCATCTCTGCCTCTCGTTTCCAGGTGTGATTTCTCGCGACCATAGCTCTCCCTCTCCTTCTCGAAGGTTCTTTAACCATCTGTCGCCCCTCTCAACAATCTATTTTATTTACAGAGTGCTTGATTACCGGAAGTCTTCGTGGTGTTCTTCTTCTTAGGCACGCCTGTTCTCCTTAGCAATATGACTCAGGTATGTTTTTCTCTTTCACTTATCTTCAGAGCGCACCTCACGCAGCTGTGTATGGTAGGCAGCCCATGGTGTGTCAGTACACCCTCTAGTCTCCCTCCATCAGCAGCGCCTGGACGGGTGCCTCAAGCAGCTATCTTTAGAAGGCGACCCATGGTGTCAGTACACTGTCTCTCCACTAGCAGCGCCTAGACGCGTGCCTCCAGCAGCTGTCTTTAGAAGGCGGCCCATGGCGTCAATACATCTGCCTCTCCACTAGCAGCGCCTAGACGCGCGCCTCAAACAGCTGTGCTTGAAAGGCGACCCATGGCCTTCGTACTCGGTCGCATGCCTTGTCTATGGAAAAAAACATCATACCACCCAGGACCACTGTTTTCTTAATGGGGGCAAAGGGCGGGTACGCAGTCTGCTGTACATCGAGTAGCGCAATTCAGGGAGATCGCGTTTATGTGTGTGACGTCATAGCGGAGACGCTCTACCCACCGCAGCACACATATGCATTTTACTGACTTTCACTTCGTTATCAATAAGTGCAAGAGACGGGAGAGAGGGATGCAGCCAGCAGCAGACATATAGGATAGCCCAGGCAAAGGGGAGGAGGGGCTGAAGAACACAACAGATGAGCTCGAATGATCTCTGAGATCTCCACTCCAATAACCAGACGGGCGAGCACAATGTTTTGTCTCAATTTTCCTGTCTTTAAAATGTCAAGGCAAAATCACTTTCCGATAGCCGCTGCTTAGACTCAGCTGCCTGACGGCCGACAGGCTTCTTTGCTACATAAGTGAGAGAAATCCTGTCACCGGGTAGCAAATATCAGCAAACTCACCCGAGGTCTGCGAGAATGGATCAATCCACATGTGTGTCTGTGTATGTTCCTAGTACTCGTGAGTTGATAATGAAACAAAATTCCCACGCTAACCAATGACAGCCGCTGGCCTTGGTTCAGTAACACAATGCAACACTTAGGCGCAGAATAAAACATGCACGGTCTTATGTAGGAGCCCGACTTTCTGGCGTTTGTGTGTGTGTGTGTGTGTGTTGGGGGGGGGGAGGGGGGAGGGGGGAGGGCGTTAAACAAAGCCTGAGGATCAGATAAAGTGTTTAATATAGTGATTTTAATGTGCTGTGCCATTTGCACAAATGGGGCATGCGTGCACGATATGCAAACAACAGTTGTGTTTCTAAGATTGTTCCTTTCGCTGCATTTCACACTATTTCACTATTTCACAAGCGACAACCTTTGCTTTATTTGTTTAGGTCTCGGCTAGCGATTTAACGTTTTTTAGTACGGGGCTTAAACCCGCCCCTCTTCTCCATTGGCTGGCTTCCTAAACGGAGGCCAGCCATTGGAGGAGAGGGGCGTCTGTCCGTTTAAGCCCCGTCTTCTTCGGATTTGGGGGCGTGTTTTTTACTTTCTTTCTCTCCTCTGGAATGTAAACATTCCAGCCAATAGCAAGAGGAGAGAAAGAAAAACACGCCCCCGAATCTGAAAATGCCGCTGCTTTTCTCCGAGGCATTTCTGCTTGACCTCGGAGAAAGGCGGTGGTGTTCATGGCTCTCGCTGCCCAGGTGCGATCCAGACCGTTCGCCTGCAATACCACAGGGACTTTTTCTGGGGCCCACAAAGAACCCATGCGAATGAACCGTGATTGGAAATGAAAATATCAAATGTCAGGCCCCGAAAAACACTGCCTGCCACGCACTTCATTGCTGAACTACAGCACCCATCTCTCACGGAGACTTCAGACTGTCAGTGTGTGTGAAGAGCTGTGTGCTCTCTGCAAATACTCGGAGGCTCAAACGGGATCACGGACCCGGATTACCTTACTTGTGAAGTACCGGACATGCGAAGGAAAAGAACGAGATCTACAGTCCGAAGGACGAGACCAAAGCCGTCTTCAGTGTCGGCAGCGACTTTCTATGTAGTGGCAAGCACTGCTGAGTAATGCCCCTCAGAAAGTGTCATTTTCTGCCGCATTCTCGGGAGTTGCAGTCAATCCCCACACTCAGCTTATCCCTGCACAGAAAAATGCCATATTTTGACTTTTGGCACCCCTACACCCTACCGTACCCTCGCCAGCTCCCTTGCCTGCCCTCACCAGCTCCCCATGCCAAATTGGTTTAAGGATTAGCGAGCAGTCACGTGAGCATTTAAAAAGATCTGTATAATCCCTGTTTCACCTTCACTCTCGATAGCCTAATACTTGTCGGGTCAGAGTCGCAGTTCGCACCCCGCTCTGTGTCAGGCCGGCAGCTGGGGGACGAGGGATGGTATGGAATCAACAACCTTTCTGATGGTGCAACTCCTTTCCAGGATTCCAAATCTGACTTTGGGATTTTTCATTTGATTTGCTGTTTTCCCTTTATAAATGTGAGTTTGGTCCCAGAGGATTGAGGGGACGAAGACACAGAAGGTGCAGCAGAAGGAAGCGTTCTCCGGCAGCTGCTCACCTTAGCCGCTTTCGGGATAAGCGCTTTGACTGAAGAGGCGGTGGAGAAGTTCCTTGATGCCAACCTGGCCTTTACTAGGCAATACTACGACCGTAAATTACGGCCTGAGGTCATTGCCAAACTTCTGAGCAACCGCAAGGCCGATGTAGACTTCGACACATTCCATTCACTGACCAGCGTGGAGGAAAGTGAGATTGTCTTTGACCTCATACAGGACTTCCAGGACAACGTGCAGATGGAGCGTTGCTGCTTCAACATCCTGAAGCGTATGTGCTTCATAATCCAGGCTGACCGCATGAGCCTCTTCATGTACCGTATGCGCAACGGCACAGGCGAGCTCGCCACCCGGCTTTTCAACATACATAAAGACGCCACCCTGATGACGGAGAAATCCAGGAACACGTGTCTAGGGATACGCTACGAAAATTATGGAATTGAGCCAAGTACAATTTCAAACTTTGTCCTGTGCCAGAAACAATGAACTACACTGACCAAGATGCTTAGAGGTAATGACGCTGAGACGTGAAGTCAGCGTGCTCCCACCACCTTTCTCACAATTTAAAAGGCTCCCTCGAGCCGACCTGAGCTGACGAGCTTGGGAGCGCCTGCATGCCCTGAGTGGAATTGTGCCTGAGAAAATTAAGCGGCAGCATGTCCAGCAACCTACGATCTTTTTCCCTACTGATGACGGAGAAATCCAGAAACACGTGTCTAGGGATACGCTACGAAAATTATGGAATTGAGCCAAGTAAAATTTCGAACTTTGTCCTGTGCCAGAAACAATGAACTACACTGACCAAGATGCTTAGAGGTAATGACGCTGAGACGTGAAGTCAGCGTGCTCCCACCACCTTTCTCACAATTTAAAAGGCTCCCTCGAGCCGACCTGAGCTGACGAGCTTGGGAGCGCCTGCATGCCCTGAGTGGAATTGTGCCTGAGAAAATTAAGCGGCAGCATGTCCAGCAACCTACGATCTTTTTCCCTACTGATGACGGAGAAATCCAGAAACACGTGTCTAGGGATACGCTACGAAAATTATGGAATTGAGCCAAGTAAAATTTCGAACTTTGTCCTGTGCCAGAAACAATGAACTACACTGACCAAGATGCTTAGAGGTAATGACGCTGAGACGTGAAGTCAGCGTGCTCCCACCACCTTTCCCACAATTTAAAAGGCTCCCTCGAGCCGACCTGAGCTGACGAGCTTGGGAGCGCCTGCATGCCCTGAGTGGAATTGTGCCTGAGAAAATTAAGCGGCAGCATGTCCAGCAACCTACGATCTATTTCCCTGCTGATGACGGAGAAATCCAGAAACACGTGTCTAGGGATACGCTACGAAAATTATGGAATTGAGCCAAGTAAAATTTCGAACTTTGTCCTGTGCCAGAAACAATGAACTACACTGACCAAGATGCTTAGAGGTAATGACGCTGAGACGTGAAGTCAGCGTGCTCCCACCACCTTTCTCGCCACCCTGGATGAGTGCCCGGTAATGCCTGATTCGGAGATTGTCTACCCATTGGATACTGGTGTCCTGGGGTATGTGGCACAGTCCAAAAAAGTCGTCAACGTCTCTGATGTGGACTAGGTAGTGGGGGGGGGGGGGGCTGTGGCTCTGTGTGTGTGGGTGGCTTTGTGTGTGGGTGCAAATGCAATAAGTCTCGCATTTGAGAGTGATTAAGCTATTGACATTGTAAATAACAATGCCGTTTCTTTAAATGTTTTCAAAAAATAAAAACATTAAAAAAAATAATGTCATGAGCAATGCCAATAGCTCTAACTTTAACAATGCCGAGACCATTGCATTGTAAATGCTTGTTTACCTTTTAGTTCTCAGTCAAGATTTTGGCCAATAATCTGACATATGCTCTGCACATTCAAAGGGATTTAAGACTGCCAAAGTAGAAATGTGAACCAGATCACCTCTAGGTATGTTCATGCTGATGAAGAGGAGACCTGGTATCTAGAAGCGGTGAATTTTCAATATCATGCTGAAGATTAGATGGTCTGCTTAGATGCAAATAATGGCAAGGAACATATGTTTCATTCTCAGCTACGGAACGGCATACGAACTTACATCCTGTTCTGTAAGTGAGAAGGAGAATTTCTTTTACATAGTCAATGAGGTATTCTGTTGCTTTCTGTGGCTGTACTACGACATGACACATGAGGTACTAGTGTTCTGATGGTCGCTCTTGGTGGGGGTGAAAGAATCCCAGTTATTTTCCTCCTATCTGTCTTTATGCAATCTCTTGGAATAACATGAGATATGGTATTTTGTTCAGCCGAGACAGTGAGGGCTTGTGTAAATCAATGAAGGAACAAAGGATTATTTTGACTGCTTTGTGCTCACAGGGATCTAGGCATTCACAATCAGATGAGATAAGGAAATCAATGATAAATACTTACTACCAATCAAATGTGGCGTCATTCCTGAGTCAAGTGACTAAGAATTTTGGGGCACATGCATTCAAGGTATGAATTGAGAGGCCTTTATAGCGATTATTATGAAATCGCTATTAAGAAGTCGCTATTAAGAAGTCGCAATTACCTATGAATGTAGGTTTGGCAATGAAAAATACGATTCATATTCCTTGGTAGCAAATCGCAAAGTGCGATTCGCTATTAAGGAATGGATTACCATTCACTGCTACGGGCAGAGAGGACAACTAGGTAATTTCAAGGGTGCAAGGGGGCCAAAAGGCCACCCTGATGCACCCCCAAAAACATGTAAGTATGCACCACAATGCACTTTGAAAAATACATTTTTTTGCATTTTCAAACGATTTGCAAATTACCATCAACTTGAGGTTTATGGTAATTCGCAATTCCAAATTGCAAAAACGTAATATGAGAATGCATGATGCATCGCATTTTGGGAACCACAAAGCTAACTGCATTCGCAATTAAGGGAATCACAAATAAATTGCAGATTTTTGTGATTTGCTCGTTTTGCGATCGCAAAATGGTTTCATGCATGTACCCCTTTGTCTTTGAACTAGGAGTGGCGCAAGAGAAGTGATGAATCATTGAGGGGTTCTTGGAGTTGAAGAATGGCAGTTTAGTTTTACAGCTATCAGTTTTGAGAACACCTGAAGCCATGTATGGTTAACTACTTGATCACTTTTGGGCGATCCCTCGGAGGGCCCAATGACCAGTGATTCTTTGGTTCAGGGAGCGCAGGGGACTAGTGCCCCTAGTCCAAGGGAGTCAGGAGTTGCTTTGGTTCTCAAAGGGGTCCCTCTGTCTTGGGGAACTGGTCTTTGGTCTGAAACGAGTTACAGTAGTGCAGTTGCAGGGAGGTTGCCACAGGTGCAGAGTATTGCGCCTTTGTTTTGTGCAAGTCTGGAAGTCGCAGACTCGGGCCTCTTCTTTGTACTCTGGTACAATTTGAATCAGAACTGAGATTCTGGTGTGCCCCTAAATCCTAGATTATGGGATATTAGGGGTGTGTGTGCAAGTGGCCAATAGCCTACAAGCCTCAGCAGCAAACCAGCCCCTGAGGTGACCACATTCGGGAGGTGTGGGGGGGGGGGGGTTAAGAATAAGTTACTTGCCTGTAATCCTAGTTCTCTTCCAGGGGTATCCTCATCAAAGTCATAAGCACATGAATATTCCCGCCAATGCGCGGGTCCCCGGAAACATATAAAACATATGTGGAAACCATTTATGTAGATATATATATATATATATACATATATAACAGTAAACACACAATGCAGCCTTCCATATACTAGAAACGCTGAGCAATGTTGTAAGAATTTCCCTTGCACATAAATACAATTCCAATAAAGCAGGGAGAAAGAAAACTCATTTGTAAGACTGCTTTAATGCACAGCAGAAATCATAATACTGCAAAGAGGAATGAAAGAACATTGCCAGCACATAGGCTGCATTGTAGAAACATCAGTGTAGAAAGCTGAAATGCTAACCCACAGAAACACACAGAATAATTTAAACTGGCACCGTGCCTTTGAGGCAGCCATGACCCCTAGCTTCCAATCATGCCTCAGGGGTGATAGGTCAGTTGTTCTTTGCGGAGACCCGAAGGCCAGGGCACAAAGAGATGACATGTATTTTGATCACTTGTCCGGGGAGGCGGGTGGGTTGCTTATGACTTTGATGAGGATACCCCTGGAAGAGAACTAGGATTACAGGTAAGTAACTTATCCTTCTCTTCCAGGGGATCCTCATCAATAGTCATAAGCACATGAATAGAATAGCAAGCCCATCCCCTCATCCTGCGTGCAAGTGACAAGTATACAATAAAGAAACATTGTTAAAGAAACCATTACAAAGACTCCAATTAAGCTAGCATTGGAACAGATTCCTCAAGGAGGCTTGGCCTACTTGGGTATCCGCTTTGGAGTCAGAATCGAGACAGTAATGCCTGGTAAACGTATGAACCGATTTCCAAGTTGCAGCCTTGCAAATCTCGGCCATTGGTACATTGTGTAAGAAAGCTATTGTAGCAGCCTTCCCCCTAGTAGAGTGAGCTTTAGGGGAGGCTAACAGAGGCTTGTTCACTAATTGGTAAGCCAATTTAATACAGGACACTATCCACCTTGAAATGGATCGTTTGGAGGCTGGAAACCCTGTTCTAACAGAGCCGTAGTTAACAAACAATTGATCAGCCTTTCTAATGGATTTTGTTCCCTCTAAATAGAATTTGAGAACCCTCTTGATGTCTAATGAGTGAAGAGACCTTTCTGCTGGTGTAGCAGGATTTGGAAAAAAAGAGGGGAGAGAAATTGTCTGATTGACATGAAAGTCAGACACTACTTTGGGTAGGAAAGAAGGGTGAGTCCTCAAAACCACCCTATTGTGATGGAAAACCGTATACGGTTCCTTAGAACAGAGTGCTTGGATTTCACTCACTCTGCGTGCTGATGTAATAGCCACCAGAAAAGCTACTTTCCATGTAAGGTGTTGTAAAGTGGCCTTATGAATGGGTTCAAAAGGAGGACCCATCAATTTTGACAAAACTAGATTCAACTCCCAAGGAGGAGAAGGAGTTCGGACAGGGGGATACATTTATTCAACCCCTGAAGAAGTCCTTGACCACCTGAAGTTTAAAGAAAGAAGGTTGGTTAGGTGATTTTCTATAGGCTGTAATGGCCGCCCAATGAACTTTTATGGACGTGTATTTTTTAAACCAGATTTGGCCAAGTATAGCAGATACGGCAAGATTACCTCTTCTTGTTCACTAATCGGACTCCAACCATTACGCATACACCACAAGTAAAATCTTTTCCATTTAAAAGAGTAAGAAGTTCTTGTGGATGGTCTCTTTGACTCCCTCAAAATGTCCATGCAATCCTGAGGGATGTTCAAATGTCCATACTGCAGAACCTCAGGAGCCATGCTGCTAAGCTCAGCGAGGGAAGGCTGGGGTGCAGAACCTTCCCTCCCATTTTGGTCAGAAGGTCCGGCCTGCACGGGAGTCTCCTCTGCAGACAGATCGAGAGCAGTACTATGTCCGGATACCACTATTGGCGAGGCCAGTCCGGTGCTATCAGGATCATCTTCATCCTGGATTGAGAGGCAGGGGCGGAAAGCTTATGCAAACGTCCCGGACCAGTCTATCAAAAAAGCGTTCCCTCTCGTGTCTGGTCGGTAAACTCTGGACGCGAAGGCGTGGCATTTTCTGTTTAGATCGTCTGCAAAGAGGTCGATGGATGGACGACCCCATTGATGAAAAATGTCCACCACCTCCTCGTCCTTGAGCACCCAGTCTTCTTGTTCGTCGAAGTGTCGACTGAGAGCATCTGCTCACACGTTCTGTTCTCCTGGCAGATGCACTGCCGTGATCGAGAGGTTCCTGGCCAGCAGCCAGTGCCAGATCGCTTGAGATTCCAGAGACAGAGGGCAAGAGTGGGTTCCAACTTCTTTAAGTAATACATGGTGGTTGTATTGTCCGTTTGTATCAGAATCGACTCAGACTGAATCGACGGATGGAATGCCTTGAGGGCCAAATTAACTGCCCGCAGTTCTAACATGTTGATATGATAGGTCTGCTCCTTGCTGGTCCATCTGCCCTGAGTCTGCAGTTGACCCAGATACGCTTTGCATCCCTGAAGAGACGCATCTGTGATCAGGGATTGTTTTGGCAGAGGTTGATGGAATGGGACTCCACCAGAGAATGGACTTCTTCGCTGCTTGAGAGAGGAGAAATCGGTCTTCCCAATGACCCGAGGATTGGTCCCATTTGTCCTCCAGATCCTGCTGCAACGGTCTCATTCTCAATCTGGAGTGGAGTATGAGAAATATGACCCCAGTAGTGACGCCACTTGCCTTACTGATGGTTGATGTGCTTGAAGGATGATATTGCATTTGTTTCTCATTGATAACAGTCTCTCCTCCGAAGGAAACATTTTACCTAGGCCGGAGTCCAAGGTGGAGCCCAGATAGTGGAGCGATTGAGTGGGCTGATGAACTGATTTTTCCATGTTCACATGAAGGCCCAAGCGGTGAAGGAGATCTAAGCAGATGTGGTACTGGTTCTGCACCATGTGAGGAGATGATCCCTTCAACAGCCAGTCGTCCAGGTATGGATACACAAACAGGCCTTGACGATGTAATGCTGCCGCCACCACTGCCATTCATTTCGTGAAGACCCGTGGGGCAGATTTGAGGCCGAACGGTAAGACTCTGAACTGATAATGCTTAGCGCCTACCATGAATCGCAGGAACTTGCGATGCCGTGGGGCAAATGGAATGTGAAAGTACGCATCTTGGAGATCCACCGAACACATCCAATCTCCTTTTACTCAGATGTGGAAATATTTGATGGAGCGCCAACATACGAAACTTCTCCTTTAGGATGAACTTGTTCAGAGATCGGGGATCTAGAATAGGTCTGAACTTGTTTGCTTGGTCTTTTTTCGGAACAAGGAAATAACTGGAGTAGACTCCTTTTCTTCTCAGGGCAGGAGGGATCTCTTCTATGGCTAGTTTCTTCAGAAGGGTGGACACTTCCTGAAGCAGCAGTTCCAGGTGTTGAGGACATGACCTTACCGGAGGAATGTCTCTTGGAGGAGCGCAGAAACGTAGCCCGTACCCATTGTGCAGTATATTTAGCACCCACTGATCTTTGGTGATGTTGCGCCACTCTTTTATTCAATTTGAAATACTTCCTCCCACTGGAGTGTGCAACAGTGCTAGAGGAAGCAGAAAATCATTGCTTGCCTTGAGTTTTAGATGTGGAAGAGAACTGTTGTTGATGTCCTCCTATACCTCTCGAGGATCTACGACCTTGGTATTGAGATTTGATTTGTTTGTTTTGCGACCATTGAGGGGTTTGAACCCTCTGTTGGTAATTTTTGCGAATATAGGGCCTGTAGCGTTGTTTGAACTCCTTTTTCTTCTCAAGGACCACAGCCTTTAGTGTATCCAACTAGGCCTTCATTCTGGCCATTTCCTCATCAGTGTGCGATCCAAAAAGGGAGTTCCCAGGAAATGGAAGGTTCAAAATATGCTGTTGAAATTCCGGTTTCAAAGCTGCTAGGCGCAACCAGGAAGACCTCCGTGTATAAATTCCATGTGCACATGAGTGTGCAGCCAAAGAAGCTCCATACGCTGCTGTGCTAATCACCTGATTGGCTAACAGCGCCCCCTCTTGGAGAATCTCTGAGAAGTCTTGTTGATCCTCCTTTGGCAGTTTCTCTTTAAAATGCTCAAGCGAATCCCATAAGGACCTGTCGTAACGGCCCAGCAGGGCAGCAGCGCTAGACACCTTAAGAGAAGATGATGCAGAGCCGCAGGCCTTTCTCCCCCAAGAATCCTGAGCTCTACTTTCTTTGTCTGGAGGAGCTGAGGAGGAAGAAGCCACCGCGTGTGTCTTCTTTGGTGCTGCGATGATGACAGAATCGAGTGGAGGATCGGATTTCTGAAAAATGGGATCCGATGCAGCAGGTTAATATTTTTTCAGGATCCGAGCAGGAGCTGCCTTGATCGAGGATGGGGTGAGGAAGATGTCCATTACCAGTTCAAGGAGACCAGGGACTAGAGGGAGTAATGGTCTAGCCGCAGACCTCTGATGAAGGGTATCAAAAATGATTGAAGTGGTGGTCTGAGGAGCCGACATGTCTATGCTTAGCTTCTGTGCTCCTCTAGCGAGGACATCATGGAAGGTGTTAACATCATCGATGGGTGACACTCTAGAGGGAGGGCTATCCGTAAGGGTAGGAGAGTAGTCCCTTTTGGATGAGTGCGTCGAAGACAACGACCAAGATGGTGTTCTCCGCCTTTTGGGATGAGCATAAGTTGATCTATGCTCCGGAGATTTGCGTCTGTGATCCCTTGTCCGAGTAGTGGGGGACCTGTCCACCTCCTGCACCAGACGTTGTAGCGAGGATCTGTGCAGTGGACTGGTATAGTCCGTAGGCCTCTGAGCATGACCAGAGGGTTCTTTCTGCCAGTGCTGGAGAGGTTGAAGCCATCTGGGCGAAAGATGAATCAAAGGAGATCGCTGTCTCCTTGGAGAGCATCTTTGACATGTTCTTGGTTGCTCTGCAAAATGAGCAGAAGAGCTGCGTGACGTCGAGAGCGTCTGGGGAGAGCTCATAATAGAATGAGAGGACTCTCTGCGACCTCTGGAGCATGATCGGCGTCTTGATGAACGATGCAACGTCGATGGGGAGTGTCTCAACATCGACTGACTCTGCGTCTCCATCACAGGTGAATCCTTAGAGCGGGATCTTCTCCTCGACGTCGACCTCTCCTTGTGTTTCGACGTTGTATGATGTGACATCGAACACCTGGACACAACAGACTTCGCCTTAGACGTTGAGCATGCAGGAGACCCCAACGAAGTACGAATTGAGGGAGAAATCCTTCTCAACGTCGTGTTTTTAGGCCTTTCAGATCTCTCTCTCGATGCTTAACATCTACTGGAAGCCAGCGGAGTCAAGACCGGAGTACTTCTCGCTATCGATGGAGACCGCCGTCTCGACGTCGAACGACGCCTCGTGTACTTGACCCTAGGTCATGACGACGAGTCCTTCTTCGTTGTCGATGAAGATCTAGCCCTCGACGTTGAACGTCGCCTGGATGACGACAATGGAGGAGTTGAGTGCATTGCCTCTGGTGACAACGAGGCACGTCTCGACATTGACCGCCACCTGGTTGACGGCAACGAAGAAGCCTGCTTCGACGCCGATCGCCGATGAACCGGCGACAACGGAGCATGTCTCAACGTGGAACGCCGACTTGACGGCGACGACTGAGATCTATCCCTTAACGTTGGGCGAGCCCGCACCAACGGAGAACGACTCCTCAATGCCGATCATTGCCGGGTTGACGACGGCAGAGGATCCGATGTACCTGCAGTCTTCGTCGACGACCGGTGTTCTCTCGATGGAGAGCCCGCATCCAATGGTCTCTTCATCGACGTTTTCGCTGCCAATAAAGGTATTTGTGGCGCCGAGCCCGACGCCAATGGAGAGCAGACTGGAACCTTACTTCTAGATGAAGGTCTGGCTCTCTCTTTCCTCTTCTTCATCGGAGACCTGCCTCTTGAAGGTGTTTTTCCCTTCTCAGCCAGCTCACAGAGGCGAATGCTCTCTCTGTCCTTCAGTGATCTTTTGGACAGCGACTGGCAATGCTGGCAAGTCTTGGGAGCATGATCAGAAGGAAGGCAAAGAATACAGACAAGATGGGAGTCTGTTTTAGCCTTCTTCTTGCCACAGGAAGAGCAAGAGTCAAAAAGAGAGGGCATATTTGACAGGAACATTATGCTCAACTCTCTCAAAAATAGTAGTAAAGTACTTCAACAGCAAAAAGACGTTGAAGTAAAAGGTTTGTGACAAAAAATAAGTAGTAATTTCTGACAGAAATCAGAAAAAAGTGAGAACTGAAGATACTAAGGTCCTGACAGAAGGAGCCGGAAAGAACAACTGACCTAACTGTCACCCCTGAGGCATGATGGGAAGCTAGGGGTCATGGCTGCCTTAAAGGCACAATGCCAGTTTATTCTGTGTGTTTCTGTGGGTTAGCATTTCAGCTTTCTACACCGATGTTTCTACAATGCAGCCTATGTGCTGGCAATGTTCTTTCATTTCTCTTTCCAGGATTATGATTTCTGCTGTGCATTAAAGCAGTTTTTCAAATGTGTTTTCTTTCTCCCTGCTTTATTGGAATTGTATTTATGTGCAAGGGAAATTATTACAACATTGCTCAGCGTTTGTAGTATATGGAAGGCTGCATTGTGCGTTTATTGTTATACATATATTACCTACTGGCGGTAGCCAGTAGGTAGATATAGTTAGGACATATTTTCCATAGGAAATCCGCAACATTCTATTTGGAATAACTTTGGCGCCGATTGACGAATCTTGGCAAAATTTTCCAAACTTTTGGCCCGCTCCGGTCCACTCCTATCCTGAAAGTTTCACGGTAATGCGACAAGTAGGGGCCGAGAAAAAAGGGGGTCCCAAAACACGTTTTCCCCATGCATTTTCCCATAGGACCTTTAGCCGCAGCTACAGACCGAACTGCTGAACGGAATTACACCAAATTTGGCAAAGAGGTAGTCCTCAGTTCAGACTCGTGCCTTTTGCTTAAATTGTGTAAATCCGTTCAGTAGTTCCTGAGAAAATTAGAGTTAAAAGTACATATATATCTATGGCCTCGGAGGATCCGCGCACCCTCCCGATCACGAGCTGAATTTTGATTGGCTGCTAACACTCTGAATCAGGAAGTGTTGGCAGCCATCTTGTGCCTCGGTATAACCGAGGCACAAGAAACCCCCCCAAAAAAGGCGCAAAACGCGAAAAGGGGGCAGGGTAGAAACACCCTGACCCCCTAGGCCTGCTCAGGGGGTCCCACAAGGAACCCCAAAACCCCAAAAAAAAAATCTTTTTTTTTTTTTTTTTAAACGGGAGGATGCGCGCTGGATGCGCGCATCTTGCCGATAGAAAAAAAAATAGCATATTTCCAAAATATGCTAATTTGCCCCCGGGGGCCCAAATCCCGGGGGCATATTGAAAAAGGAGGTGTGGGGCTTCCAAATCCCCCCCACACTGCCCCGGGGCACTAACATAACCTAGGCGGTGGGGCTCACGGCGCCCCTGCAGCCCCGGGGACCGCCACCCCCCGGGGCAACTTTAAAATAGGTGGGGGGCTCCCAGGCCCCCCCCGCCCCGGGGACCGCCACCCCCCCCCCGGGGCTTGTTTAAAACGCAGACGTTCACTTTTTTTAGGCACGGACGTGACTGTTTGCAAATCACATAACGCCTACAAAATCATGATACCGCGACAGTTGGAAAAGTGAGGTATGGTCGTGCATTTTTAAGAACAGCGGTGTTCATCATTTTTGTTTTCTTTCAAAAATAGCGCAACACATTAGTCAGCACGTTCCTGGGCACACGTAATGAAGGTATAACACTGGTAGAAATGTCTAGTTATTGTAGGCATGTTAATGGTCTACACTAGAATGTCGATCATACGTTTTTAATATCGCAACAAAGAAAAAGCAACCAGCCGACACGTGTTTCGTCACACTAGGGTTGTAACCCGTGACTCTTCAGGGCTGAGTGGCGGTTCAATGAAAGGTGGTTCCGAGTGGCCGGTGATGATTATAACCCGGCAGGGGGGTACGAAGAGGACAAAACGTAGGTGGTCCACTGCAGAGTTTGGGTAGAAGGGGAAGTAAGATAGGAAGTGTCACAGCGGCGACAAGGGATAAACGGATGAGGGGACCATAACCAGTGTCTCCTCCCAGAACACTAGTATCTTGAGCTTATCTTGCGAACCGGCGAACCCGCCTGTACCCTATCAGACACACATACTTTTATTGAGTGCACTCCCTATGGTCCCCTCATCCGTGCATCCCGTGTCGCCACTGTGACACTTCGCTACAGACCTCTTCATCACCCTGGACTGCGGCAACTAGTGGCTTATCCGCCCTTGTTCGCATCTTACTTCTCCCTTCTACCCAAACTCTGCAGTGGACCACCTATGTTTCGTCCTCTTCGTACCCCCCTGCCGGGTTGGAATTGTCACCGGCCACTCGAAACCACCTTTCATTGACCCGCCACTCAGCCCTGAAGAGTCACGGGTTACAACCCTAGTGTGACGAAACACGTGCCGGCTGGTTGCTTTTTCTTTGTTGCAATATTCAAAACTTATGATTGACATTCTGGTGTAGATCATTAACATTCCTACAATAACAAGACATTTCTACCAGTGTTATACCTTCATTACTTGTGCCCAGAACCTTGCTTACTTTGTTTGTGTGAATCTTGAATCCACACTATCATGGGGGTTAAAGGGTATTTCCCCCGACCTGGCCGCACCGTACACACTCTGACCACAACAAGACACAACGCAAACTAGCCTGAGCGCCATTCTTCCTGTCGATACTAAAAACCCTACACTAACACATAAATTAATTAGTCACTTCGTTCTCCAACAGTTTCAGACCGTATTATTGAGTTGAGGCAACATTCAAGAGCCTTGATCTTCAAAATGCAGCTCTACTGATGCCCGGTTTATTTCAAGTAAGATCCCCGAGCTTTGAAACACACATTTTTCTAAAAAAACCTCATTTATAATATACACTTTTTTGTTTTTAGCTAATGTGGGCTCTTATCATTTTTATCAGATACGCATAGTTGAATACTCATCATTTGGATTAGAAAATAATAATCACGGTTGAGACCAAATCATCCACAGGAGGCGAGTCTCGGTTTCCTCTCAATCTTCTAACTATAACACAATTGGCATTTTGGCCTTTTGCGGCAATTTCTTTAGAGTGCCCATTTAATATTCGCTCTTTACAAAACAGTCAAGCTCCTTTATTTTTTAGCAAACTTTCCAATCCTGTGGTCGTATGCGACACTTCCTGCCTACCAAAGGTATCCACTGATTCTTCCACCGTAATTGGTAAGAAGATGTTGCGCCATTAAAAAAAAGGTTATCCTTTTTTAACCAACTTATAAATATTTTCCCTTTATGTCTTGTAGTGTCTGACCATATCCTGGTCCTGAGGAGAACCCCTAATTGAATTGGGTCCAGAAAAGCGTCGACCCCTCTCAGCTAGTAGTAGCCACTACCAGTTTATGGAATGTTCAGTAAACAAACAGGACATTTTGCCTGTTGTGATCTTTGTGTGGTCTAGCTGAACCTGGCATGTTGCATTCTTAAAAAGTATTAATTGTGTGCACCGCCTTACAAATAAGGACTGGTCTGTTGACCATCATATTGTGTTATTTGCATACATTGGTCTGCTTTTTGATGTGTTTCTGTTTGAAATGTGTATTATGTCATTTTCATTTGTTTTCAATAGTATTATATACTATCTTTCTCTATGACATGAATCAAATGTCTACTATGATTGTACTTTGAACAAAATAAGAAAAGGTGGAATAAAAGCACCATAACCACTTAGTGATCAAAGGTGGTTATTTTTGAAGGTATCAATATTTAGTGCACGTCCAAAACACTCTCTACGTTTCTAGTTATATTATGGCCTAGTTTGGACGCAAGTATAGGCCCAACCCCTTGTTGTCATAAACACTGAGCTGAACAGACATTGCCAAAAACCATCATAGTGTGGTCCAGTTACATTACTTACTTAACATCTGGATCTGTAGTGTTATAAACCTGCTCTCCCACAACCTGGACCTCTTTGGATTGGGCAGAGACGAGTGATCAGAGTTGAGAAGCTTGAAGTAGTTCTCCAGTATTGTGCTAGTCTCCACCTGGCGCTGGTCTGAGCTGCTCGTCAGCAAGATATGCACAACTTCAGTAAGGCATTTGAGCGCAAGCTCTGCCTTCCTGCTCACTTCGTCTGGATCTCTGTCATCCCACGTGTCACAGTCTGCTAGTACACGCATCAGGACTTCCATTGTGGCCGGAGAAATGGCTTGAAGTGCATTCCTCTAAATTTCAAATAAAAATTGTTAATTAAAACACAACCTATATATAGATTATCAATGAGTAATTGCAAGAGGAAGTTTGCCTTTTGGTGGCCTGGATTTTCTTTCTATTTAGAGTGGTGGAGACAAAAAAATATGATCATTTAATGAAACATTACAACCTGTGCAAGATTTAGCTGCCTCAATTTGCGGATCACATAATATGTGATATGACAATAGAATATCACGGGAGACAAACACTAAGATAGCCAGGCAAACTCAGTTGAATTTTCCAACACTATGGAGATAACACTAAACATTTTGGGCAGCTGAATTATTTGCAACCCTTTATTATCTAAAGCTTTGACTTTTATAAACACACATAGCACTCCTTTATCAATTTGCTTAGATTTGCATCAATTTTAACATAGAATGTAAAGCACACGCTATACCCATCAGGGGTGAAGAGAGCTGAGCAAATACTTTTAAGTTTATAATAAAACTCGTTAAAGGCAGACAACAATTCTATGGCAGGAGCGGAGGCTTCTGATTAGGCTTTCAACTTTCTCCATTTTATTACTCCAGCAGCTGTGTTAACATCACAACATTCATTTTTTGAACTACGTTTCCCATAGGCATAGGGAAAAAGTGAAAACTAAAAATGTCCAACAACATCATCCAATCACGAGTCAGGCTGCCTCATATCCTCCCCTGTGGGTGCTCTGTGCCCCTCTTTCTTCGCTGCTCCAGCAGCGTTCAGATGAGTGTTTTTCCCTTACTTTTCATCTGTTACTTCTATTCGATAATTGTGTTGTTTTGTGGGACATTGTGTGCTGATATCGCTATGCGCTAACGCTGGATTACTGGTAATTCACCCGGTCTCACGGGGAGCCTCCGCGGGAGTGTCTCACCGCTCCTTTCGCGGTATCGCTCTCCCTCGGGCTCTACACGCAGTGCGGCCTCCCGCCGCCTAAGCGCTCTCGCTCTTTTACGAGCTTACCCCCCGGGTGGCCGTGAGTCGTCTAGTTCCGCTTCGGGGACATCGGCGGTTTAGACGGACTCGCGCACCGCGGGGGACGACACGCTTTGTTTATTGAGGAGCGCTTGGGCTAAGTTTTTGTGTTATTCAGAGCCCCTGCCTGGAGCCTGAAAACACGCGCTGCGTGTAGGACCTTTATTGCACATATTTGAACACACGCGCTGCATGTATGGTTGACCTTTCAGGACCGGCCTAGGCAGGCTGCAAAGTGTCTTCCCTCAGAATATAGAGGGTGATTGGTCCTGCTTTTTCCTAATATTCCCATTCTGGGTTCAGAGTTCTGGGTACTGCCCTTGTTTATATCCCCTGTTCGTATTCACAGATTATAAATTATTTTATGATGGAGTATGATGAGTACTATGAGGAGAAGGAGGAGGTGATGTACTTACCTGTGGATGACCATTTCTGTCATGTCATGGATTCATCCATATATAAAGCCGTATCCCGGGTGGTTGCGCCACTGGAGAAGAGGATCGACATGCTTCAGGCTCAGTGCCAACCCCTCTCACATAGGGAAGGTTTCTAAGGGTCCTCAGCCCCTTACCTCCAGGCCAACCTGTCGCGGATGCCAGTCTGCCCAAACGGAAGCGTTCAGGGACTGCCAGAGTGGATCAGCACGCGTTTTCGCGCCTGAAGAAAGCTTTTCTGGAAACTAAGGCCCCTGCAATCCCTAGTTCTCCGGAGGAAAGTCCTGCGGGTCCTTCTGCGATTATGGACGATGGGTCCCCACGGGATACGGTTGACTCTCCTCGGTCTTCCGATGGGGAGGGGGAACCGGATCGCCCATGGCGCCCCTCGCATCCTGATCAGTCTGCACCTTCAGAGCTCAGTGCGGACATGCTCAACCCTGACGAACTCTTACATCTTCGTTCGTCACAGTGGGCTCCAGCCCCAAGGTGGCGACCAGGCTACGTAAACCCCTAGATCAGGAGGTGCGGAGCTGCCTGCGCGCGGAGTGCCCGTGTCCTACCCTGGAGGGTAAGGTCGCGGTTACCCCTGAGATAGACGCAAAGATGACCACCTATCTGTCGAAATTCCAAAAGGACCCCAAAAAAGGGATCGATCGCTCGTGGAGAGCGTGTCAAGATAAGCTTTTGGACACAGCGGGGCCTTTGGCTAAAATCTTAGACATGGCTGAGGACGCCAAAGCCTCCGGGACCCTAATTTCCCCGGATACTCTCTCCGGATGGGCGCAGAGAGCGATAATATTCCTGGGGAATGCGAATGTGGCCATCTCTACGGAGCGCCGCAGGTCCATTCTAATTAAAATCGACCCCAAGTTAGGGGAATTGGCCACTTCTGAGGCAGGACCAGTGGCGGAGGGTAATCTCTTTGGAGATCCCTTCGTCAAGGAGCTTGGCAAGTTTGTCAACACTTTCAATTCATTAGACAAAGCCCAGTCGTCCATCAAACGCATTTTTTCCCCGCGTGTTTTTGGCGCAGCCGGTCGTGGTAGAGGGCGCTCGGCCGTCCGACCCTCTAATAGAGCCTCCTTCAGACAAGGCGAATCCCACAGAGCGCAATATCAGGACCCTGACAAGTGTGGGAACTTCTACCCGACTAGGAGTTTCCCCCGTCGCCGAGGTGGCAGAGGCAGAGGGGACGGAGGTCACAACTATCAGAAAGGTGAGAATTAACCTGCAATGGGGGTGCGGTTGGGGGGCAGACTCCAGTCTTTTCTTCCCAGATGGTCTTTACTTACCTCCGACGCCTGGGTCTTGCAGACCGTACAAGGGTTTCAAGTCGAATACTCCGACACCCCTATCCAACCCCTCCGACCTTGACCTATAGCCTTTACTCCGGAGCAGAGAATGTTGATAGACAACGAGATAGTGGACCTGCTAACGAAAGGTGCGATTGTTCCTTCCACTCTACACCCCCGCGGGTGTCTCAGCAATATTTTCTTAGTGGAGAAACGGGACGGGGGCTATCGCCCAGTGATCAATCTCAAAGAATTCAATGGGTGGCTCACTTCCACGCAGACTGGTCTCTCACTTAAGCCAAGCAGTGTCTCTCTTGGAGTCGCTTGGATTCGTTAACAACGAGGGAAAGTCGGATCTTCCTCCTTCCCAGAAGATGCAATTTCTGGGATTCACGATAGACTCGGTGGCGGCCACCTTGTCCCTGCCCTCCCGAAAGCTGTCCAAGATCAGACATGAACTGAGGCGCACTCTGGCGAGGCCCAAAATTCTGCTTCGACATCTGGCCAGAGTGGTGGGCCTTCTTTCGTCGTCAATTCAGGCAATATTTCCGGGCCCTTTCCACTACAGGGCTCTTCAGCGTCTCAAGGCCTTCCACTTGCGCAAAGGTCTCACCTACTTGTAGGCGGTGGTTCTCACGCAGGAGGCGAGGACGGAGTTACAATGGTGGATCGAGCATTTGGAAGCCTGGAACGGCAGGGCGATTTTTGGGTCCAAACCGGATCTTGTAATCGAATCCGATGCCAGTGGCTCGGGTTGGGGCGCTCGCTGCAGCGAGGTTTCTACAGGTGGAAGCTGGTCCTCGTCAGAAAAAAGCCTGCACATCAACTGTTTGGAATTGATGGCGGGTTTATTTGCGGTAAAGTGCTGGACAAAGGACAAGATTTAGACCTGTGTCCTGCTCAAGATGGACAACGTGGCTGCGGTGCGCTACATCAACCATCTCGGGGGGACTCGATCGAAAGCATTGTCCAACCTCGCCCGCGATCTCTGGTAGTACTGTCTGTCAACCTGGAACGACATGCTCCCACCTCATTTCAATGGGTGGTTTTGGAATCCCACCCCCATATGTCTAAAAAAGCCCTCTTTAGGCTCGAACAACGTTGGGTCCTGAGATTGGCTGCTGATACTACTGGCCTTAATGAGGACATTCCGTGGAGCATGCTCACTTGAGTTAGGCTACTATCCTCCTGACTTTTAATATTCTATGAGCCTGATTTCTTCTCCAATAGGCATACTTGCTGAGGTTGCTCAGATGCCCCTCACAACCACTGCTGGCCCTTGACAGCAATTCTGTTGATCATCAATTTTTGTACCATGGGTTCTCTCCTTTATACTAGTCGCCGAAAGGTAATAATGTCCATACTCGTGGGTCTTTAGCTCCATTTTTAGCAACAGGGTTGATAACCCTATGTACGGACCTCCTCTATGCTTTTAACTGTACCACTTCGTGCCTGATACTAACTAAGCTCTTTAGTACATAGCGCCTAGTTGGATACAATTATTTAAATAGGGGGCCCTAGATTGAGTCATATATGAATGTACCGGTTGTTCTTGTACGGCAGTTCGCATCGCTCACGAGTTTCTATAGCAACCACCTGTCTATTCCCCTTTTTAGTGACTCATTCCGAGGGGAGCAACCTATTGGTTGACTTGTGTCCACGCCCTCTTTGGGTGCGACCGCGTCACACGCACGCGAGCGATAGGGATTCCCCTCTGCGCACGAGTTCCCATAGTAACCCCGTTGCGTCCCCACCCGTCTGACAGTCGTCACGGTTGGCGGCCTAGTGGTTGAGACGTGGCCACGCCTCTACCGCATGCGACCGCCCCAGACGTACCGACGCAGCACGCCAACCGGCTTTCATTACTTGGAGCAAGTCGAGCTTACTATCACCAGACTTGAGCGGCTGGCGGGGTCTTAGGTTTACGGTAACGTTTTCACAACGAAATCGTGAGTATTTTCAGTTGTTTTATCGATCTATGAGTTAGAGTGCGCATTTTTTAGTCTCAGTTGACAGCGTAATGCACAGGAGAGACTGGTCGGACACGTGATGTGATTGCACTCAGTATGGCCGTTACTTTAGTGCCTCCTTGACCTACGCTGAGACTAGATCTGTTACATTCTTAATTGTCATGCACTTGCGCTGACGTGCAGGATAACTGGTTGCTACAACCATTGTTTGATTAGTACTATACCATCATAGGTACACGCATACCCATTTTCTAGTTTGTGTGTTCATTGACCATTGAAGCAAACTTCCGCCCTCGTATGATTGGGTGACAGTTCTAAGTTTTACATGCCTAAGTATACCATGAGGCGCCCAACCACAAAGGTTCTCAAACTTATATTGAGTTCTCTTGATGCTTATTGACCTGACGCATCTGTTGTTTGTTTGTTTTTTATCCACTTTCCTCCCTTTAGGACACTAGCATTTAGTGCCTTCCTACCCTGGCCTCATTTTCTCCACAGCCTAATAGGGTGAGTTTATGCTAGACTGCTTTCGATAAATCGATGCTACCTCGCAGGGTTGAATTTTTGAGGTGGCTTTCAATTAAGTTTCTGCTGGTTGCCTTGATAAAGTCCTATAAATATCTGCTCACAATCGACGCATGCCACGGTTTTATGTCTGACATCACTTATTGTCTCAAGTAAACCTGATGCCTCGAATTGTTTATTATGACAATGATTTTAACTTTTTGTTTTTTTCACAGGTTGTGTGTTCTTGGTATTCACGGTACCACACGTTTTTAGGGTGCTGTACGTGTGGCCACCACTGACACCTCTTAGAGGTTGTGGCCACCACCAAAAAGGTGCAGGTAGCCGTATATGCTCGTTTATTGGTCCTGAAGAATTGCCATTTAATATAATCCTAGGCAAGAAACATGTCGACCTTTTTATCCCTTTAGCACATATTACTCACATACCTAATGGTGAGAGATGTGCGGATTGTTTTTAATCAGGGTGGTAACCATACTTTATTAAAATTGTTTGAAGTGGATCACCTACCCCTGTTTTAGTACACTTATCTTTCACTTCACTTGCACCTACACCATTTATCATAATTAACTGTTCTCCCCACACACCTCACTCACCGGCGTTTGGAAATAAAGATCTCCGACAGGAAGGCCCCCTCGGGGTGCCTGATCGGGCATTGCACTGCCGGCCCGATAAGGAGCAAAGACCTGGTGATGAAGCAAGACACCCGCTTGTTGGGTGTGTGAGGGTCTTCTTTTCCAGAAGGAGTACCTTCTACTCCGATCCATCTGATTGTTTTCACAACATCACCCTGGGACCTGAGTGACTCTAACACACACTGCGTTAATATCAGGAACTGCATACCTTTCTGTTAACAAGTACTGTCTGGCCAATCAGATCTCCCTATCGGCGGAGCACCTTCCGGGATCGTCCAATCAGGTGGCGGACTGGTACTCTCGCCTCTGGAAGGACACCAGCCTCTGGCAACTCTATCCCAGTGTCTTCAGAGCCCTCCCGACTCGATGGGGTCCGTTTTCCGTGGATCTCTTTGCGTCCCGGTTGGACACACAACTGCCGAGGTACTACAGTTGGTGGCCGGATTCACACGCATTGGCGGTGGATGCGTTTCTTCAGGATTGGAGCAAGGAGAGGGGATATGCGTTTCCCCCCTTTGCGATGATCATGAGATTATCCACCCAGGTGAGGAGACAGCATGCAGACCTAGTTCTGATTTCCCCAATATGGAGATCGCAAGCCTGGTTTCCGGTTCTGATGGAACTTTCTTGGTTCTTGGGATTTTACAATCCCTCTACCCCTCAGTCCACATCTGCTCAGACATCCTCAAGGGAATCCTCGCCACCTTCTGACCACTGGCAGTCTACGTCTGATGGCCTGGCGGGTTACAGGCAACGTTGGAAAGTCCCAGGCCTTTCGCAGCACGCTGCCATGTTGCTCGCAAAATCCTGGGCTGACAGCACCAATAAGAGATACCGTTCAGCCTGGTCCCGATGGAGTGGTTGGTGTGTGCAACAGGTGGATCCGGTGGGGGCGGATGTTGTCCACATCCTTAACTTTCTAGCCTCCCTGGCTCGAGAGGGGTTGGCCTATCGGTCAGTTAACACCTTTTGCTCAGCGATTTCAGCGGGCCATGTTCCCTTGGATAATTGCCCAGTGGGAGAACACCCATTAGTCTGCAAATTGTTGAGGGTTATTAGACTTTCCACTCCCCCGGAGCCGCGTTACTCCGTGTTATGGGATGTGAACAAAGTTTTACTCCTGTTTCGCTCTTGGCCTTCTTATAAGTATTTATCGCGCAAACAGATGTCGGCTAAGCTGGCCATGTTCCTGTGTTTGATTTCTTGTCGAAGAGTTTCGGATGTGCGAGTACTAGACCTCTCAGGTCGGGTTTTTAATCCGGAAGGAGTTACCTTTTACATCTCCAGGCGTACGAAGTGCAATTCGCGCTCGGTATCCTATCCTGCATTTCCAGACGAGCCCAAACTGTGTGTGGTTCGAGCTCTCAAAGCCTATGAGGTGGCAACGATAGATTTACGCCCTCAGGTTGTCAAACAGCTGTTTATTGCTCTTACAAAACCACACGGGGCGGTGTCGTCTCCTATCGCGAGATGGGTGCGATGGGTTATGCAGGAAGCCGGTATTGATATCTCCCGGTTTGGAGCACATTCTGTCAGGGGTGCAATGGCAACGAAGGCGTTTACGCTTGGGGCACGACTGGAGGATATTTTAAATGCCGCGGACTGGTCCTCCGATTCCACCTTCAAAAGGTTCTACTTTAAACATGTGGTATCCCTGGGCTCTTTGGTGGTGGATAAGCTTTAAACTAGCCTAATCAGAAGCCTCCGCTCCTGCCATAGAATGCAAAATCTCCTAGCTAACGAGCAGGAAAGTTTCAATTCTATTAAGGAGGCAGAGGCGATGATTAGCCCACCCGGGTTTTCAATCTAGCCCTCCCAGAACTCTACGTTCCGATGGTGAGTAAACTCTTTCTGAACACTTGTTTGTTATGGACTTGATTCATGGTAAAGTTATTAGTTCAGTATTGTAGCCTGAGATACTGCTATGTATGATTGTATTGGAGTTCACTTCCCTGCGCTTAAGTAGTCTCTTCTTCCGTAGGTTCGGATTCTGGTAAGCAGGAGTAAGTGGAAGACTACCACGAAAGTGTCGCAGGAAGAAGGAGGAGGACAGAGCGCCCGCAGGGGAGGATATGAGGCAGCCTGACTTGTGATTGGATGATGATGTTGGACATTTTTAGTTTTCACTTTTTCCCTATGCCTATGGGAAACGTAGTTCAAAAAATGAATGTTGTGATGTTAACAGAGCTGCTGGAGTTATAAAATGGAGAAAGTTGAAAGCCTAATCCTCGCCTCCACCTCCTTAATATAATTGAAACTTTCCTGCATGTTAGCTAGGAAATTTTGCATTATATGACATTTGTTAGTAACATGATCTTCATTTAAAGAGGAAAGTTTGAACATTTTTGTAACTGCAAATAGGAAGCTAAGAGGTCAAGAAGTTCAACTCTGTGAAACTTACTTTTTTATTTGACAAATAACTAGTCTTGTACTAGCAAAGGAATAGCCGCGTCTAATCCCACTTCCATTAATGTAGTAAACTATGATTTGTCATTTTTAGTGCAAAGTTGTAATGTTTCATAATAAAAGTTTAAATCGGTAATTACAATTTATAGGAAAGCAAGAACACTCTGTTAAAATTGTCCAATTGTACAACATTCTTCGCTCAGTTATATTTGCATCAACTGGCTGCAGCATTCATGGCTTTAATTAATGGAGTGAGGTAGAGTTCGAGGTCAGAGGTCTACGCCAGGTACTGTAAAAATCTATTTCCTGCACAATGCAAGTTCAGACAAAAGTATTTACTGGACCGGTAATCTATTCCAAATAAAGTTACAATGTGCTTATATTCGTTAGCAGTTCCACAGACCATGATTTAAATTACAGGCTCACAAACGCACAGTTTATGCTGGATACGTTTCCCCTCATTATATACTGAACTTGAGTCATATTCGTACAAATGAACAGCAACACAGTCAGGCTGACCCGACTGCCATTTCTTACCTGCCCACCAGTCACTATTGCTCCAAAAAGATGTAATAAACAACATTTTAAGCTCTCCTTGAGGTGTTCACTCTCCTGAAAACACTCTACAAAACAAAATAAAGAAACATCACAAATCGGAGGATCGCCAACAATAGCAACAGGTAGAAAAAGATGAGCGGAAACACAGAAAAAAAAAAAAGGCAAATATTTCAACAGTTTTATCTAAAAGCCATTGCCTACACTCAACTGATGTTAGCTTCTGTTCCTTAGATCAACTCCTTTAACCTATAGAATTATATCTAGATAACAGTGATTTATTGGGATGTTTTCATTGAGGGCTTCTGAGCAGTAGCAGCTGGCAGGGAATGACGATAAAGGGACAAGGGTGGCAGAGAAAAAAAAATACCACTGACCTTTTCGCTGGCTGCCGCCTCTACTCAGTGTTGTTCAGCCTCCTTATTCCTACAGTCCATGCCGCAGGAGGAACCCGGCTCCCGGGCTTCCCTGAGCCAATCAAAATGCTGCAATGCAGCGTTGTGATTGGTCTGAGTGCCGTAGTTCGGCGCTCAGACAGGGACAGGGAGGCTTTGCATGTTCCTCATCAGGCTGTGTAATGCAGCTTGGGGGAACATTCAAAGGGCGCATGACTGTTCAGTCGGCACAAGAGGGCCAGCCAAACGGTCATGGGCACTTAGGAAGTGTGCAAACCACTCCTCCCCCTATGCCATCAGCACCGCCCTAATCCAGACCCGCAGCTACAAAAAATTAAATGATAATAACAATGTTATTATCATTTTATTTTTCTTGTACTGCTCTGAGAGCAGCGGGGAGACGATCCTCTGCCTTAGCGGAGGAGCTGCCCCTGCTTCTAAGTGACATCAAATAAACTAGAGGGAAGTGCAAGCTGTCTTTGATGTCACTCGGAACGTCCAAGGTGACAAACATCCCCGTAATTAAGTTTTTAGCCATCTAAACTATGTTATATACGGCCCAAAAATCATCTGTTCCTGCTTTCAACTGCTAAGCAGGGGCAGAGAAGTAATTTGGGAGCCATACGTAACATGGCCTCGCCACCTAGTCCCAAATTTAAAATAAATAAATAAACCTTGTCCCCTTCCACCCGCCCTACCACACACACTACGCCTTTCCCTCCCTGTGCTCTCAGAGAGACCTGGCAGAGCAGCTGCCTGGAATTCCTTTATGACTTGGAAACAGTGGTTAACAAGTTCTGTTACCCATGGTTGCTGCATCATAGCAGGGTGTTACTGGATTTAGAATCCTCCCACTCATGCCAACTGCTCTCAATGAGAGACAATAAGAAACACGCTCAGAGAAGCAGTTAAGTGTAACATAGGTAGAACGAGATCAGATTTTCTCGCATTGGCTAGGGCTGCCAGTGAGCCATACATCACAGTCACGGTGCTCCTTCAACATTCCTTACACTATTTAAGAAGCAGACAAACCCAGTGCTTAATTTGTAAAAGAATAAGTGTCACTGTCCAAGGTTTTGCTCAGAAGCCCGTGACTGGCACTATAGAATTTCAGGGGTGTTGAATACTTCGGCTGTATATTCTTGAGTCCAATGGACAAAGTCAAAAAAAGAGAAAATCCCCCTTAAGGCAGTGACGGACACCAAGCGACAATTTACATCAAACCATTCAATCACCAGAATAAGACACCAAAACCATCCGTAGACCAAGTAATACACATTTAAAAATATTTATTCTCATTAAAACAAGATCAATTAATCATACAATCATCATTGGTAGTGTGAAATCCTATGGTTAAACAAACAATAAAAACTATGATCGAGTAATAGAAAAACATAAAAAGTTAAAAGACACTTCCAGACCTAATGCACATATCATGAATTGGGGAGAACCATACAAGAAAAATGTTTTCTTGTCAATATAGACGCAACACTAAGAAGCCAGATTGTAGATTGTGAAGACATTTGTCATTTAAATAAATCAAGTATCTGGAATCACTGCCTCAAGGAGAACAAATGATCTGGATCTAATGTCTGTGCCTTCTATATTGACAAGAAAACATTTTTCTTGTATGGTTCTCCCCAATTCATGATATGTGCATTAGGTCTGGAAGTGTCTTTTAACTTTTTATGTTTTTCTATTACTTGATCATAGTTTTTATTTTTTTGTTTAACCATAGGATGTCACACTACCAATGATGATTGCACGATTAATTGATCTTGTTTTAATGAGAATAACTATTTTTAAATTTGTAATACTTGGTCTACGGGTGGTTTTGGTGTCTTATTCTGGTGATTGAATGGTTTGATGTAAATTGTCGCTTGGTGTCCATCACTGCCTTAAGGGGGATTTTCTCTCTTTTTTTTTTTACTTTGTCCATTGGATGCCCTATCCCCCTTCTGGAAAATAAGGGCTCCTCATTTTATTGTTGGTATTCTTGAGTCCAACCATGCCTCTTCCATCCACCACCAGACATTCCTACTGCCTTTATCTGGCTCTTACATGTTCTTTTTCATTCCTTCTTTCTTTGTCACTGTTGGTCCGACTTTCCCTTCGTTCTCTTTTCCCCCATTTGTGTTTTTCTCGTTCTTGCTCTTGATAAAGGATAATAAGTGCTAGTCCCTAATAATGAGTCTGGTAGGCCCTGCCCGCAACCACCAGCTCAAATTAAGCACTAGGTCCCACTACTTTTATGAAATATAAAAGCAAATAGCCTTCACTCCGGTAATTATGTGCATATCACATTAATTTTAGTGAAAAGTAATTGAAAATTAAATTGAATGGCTATCGAATCCAAATAAATTCATGATTTTTCCAATTATGCACCAAATTTGATGCGTTAGAGTAGAAATCGTCTAGAACCTCAAATAAGAGAAATGTTACATGTGCATTTTCTTTCTATGTGGGAAAACAAACTTGCAGAGAATCCAGTCTCCCACCACCACCTCTATGAACTAAGGGAGCGGCCATCTCCTCTCCCGCCCTAGAAAGGCACATGCTCCAACTCTGTACAAGAGAAGAAGTGTGTGCCTTTAATTCAGAGTGGGAGCGGTTTGTGAATATCCACCTAACGAGCTATTAAGCGTTCCACTATTTTGCACTGCTACCCAAATAACATACTCTTTCCACGTCGTGCCCCAACGCCCACGGTTCCAAATTCTTTGAATCCGGAGATTTGCATTTACATTACAAGCTCTGTTTAGCTGCCCAAAACATAATGTACACATTTTGAAGTGAAAATGAGCACAATACTATTGAAGAAATCACGTGTGTTTCGTTTTGAGAATAAACTAACCCTACTTTCCACACAAATATATCACGATAAGGTTTGTGTCTGCATCAGATCACGCAGTGAAAGTGACTGATCTCCCATCACTGTTCTTCTAACCCAGGGTCGGAACTCAAGCTCTGCGAGCTTGTGCGAGATGACGAGTAGGGGTGGGCGAAATTTGCGAAATCCACTTTCGCAAATTATCGCGAAAATGTTTAAAATTATCGCAAACAAGCGGAAATATCGCAAAGATGCGGATTTTTTTTTCCCGCATGTTCGCGAGATTTTCTGCATGGTTGCGGGTCGCCAACTTACCCATGTGTTGGCTCGCGGGCGCGGCCATCTTGTTTTGAGTTGTCTCGCGGTGCATGATCGCGAGAAGAAAGACGTGATCGCGCGATGCATGACGTCACTGCGGGCGCGAACTGTTGCGAGACAGCGCAAATTGCTAAAAACAATCCAACATCTCATGGAGAACGCGACCGGATCAAGAAAACTTGTCAGCGAACGCAGGGATTCAGGTAAGGCGATCGCACGCGCGCGAGAATGTATTATTTTACAGCGCGAGCAAGAAACAAATTATCGCCAAGCTGCGGAAAGCGGAAGTTTTGACATTTTCGCGCTCTCCGCGGAACGCGAAAATGTCAAATTATCGCAATTTCCGCGAACGGAACGAAATTTTTGCCCAGGCCTAATGACGAGTACCAATGGGAGCTTCGCCAGGTCTGGGTGAATGCTTGTCCTTATCACTCGGATCAAGTGTGTGTATCTTTGATTTACATGTGCCATACAATGCCAACGTTACTGGGAAATTAGTGGATGTCATTAATCCATATTCAGATGTTATGTGTATTAATGTCGAAAATGTGGTTATCAGGAAAACCGCTTCGAAGGCCTTGTGAAACACACTGAACATCCCTACCCTAAAAGGCATTTTATCTCGAAGTGTGAGAAAAGTGATGCACCAAAGATGATTAGAACATTTCTGTACTGGCATTTTTTTTTCCACTCTGGAGGGTTCTTTAACAGACATTTCCAAATTAGGACCTACCACATTAGATGAATGATATCGATTACACTAGTAGGCGGCAAGGACGTACGTGAGTGAGCATGGCGAAACGCAGGAAAGGCCGCAGTGGCACAAAATTTATCAATGAGATAATGCATTTTTAAGACGTTTAAAAGCAACGTTAAGAGAACCCTAATGGGTTCCAGAAAGATGGAGCATATGACAAGAACACCAATTATGCTGATAAAAATGTGTGCATTGCTTACGGTAAAAGAAAGGGATGAACTCTACAGTGAGGTTGGCAGGTTTATACTTCTGTCTGCTCTTTTCGACAGGACTCAGGAACCTCCTGAAAGAAAAAAAGAAAAAAAGAAAAAAAGTTAGAGGCTGGGAACAGCTGGGAATACTTGTCAGTTCCACAACTCTTAACTGAGCAGGAATCAGAAGGGGCCACAATATTAGTGTGTGATGCCCATTCTCCTCCCATGCAACTACTTCTGTAGTTCATATCATACAAGCTTTCCAAACAGCTGTGCACCACTCCCCCTTAACTAGCTGTGCACCATCCCCCCTAACCTGGCTGCACACGATTCCTCCTTAACTAGCTGTGCACCATCCCCCCTAACCTGGCTGCACACGATTCCTCCTTAACTAGCTGCGCACCATTACTCCTAACAGGGCTGAGCAGCATTCATCTTACCCATAGACTGTGCACCATTTACCCTTAAAACGGCTGCGCACCACTCTTTTACCTGGCTGCCCACCACTTCCCCTTACCCTTACCCTGCTGTGCATCATTCTCACTTACCCTGATGCACACCATTCTCACTTACCTGGCTGTGCACCACTCCTCCTTACCCGGCTGCACACCGCTACTCTTTACCCAGCTGTACAGTGCTCCTCCATACCCAGCTGTACAGCGCTCCTTCATACCCAGCTGCGCACCGCTCCTCCATACCAGGCTGCGCACCGCTCCTCCTTACCCGGCTGCGCACCGCTCTTCCTTACCCGGCTGCGCACCACTCTTCCTTACCCGGCTGCGCACTAATCCTCCTTAGCCGGTTGCGCGCTACTCCTCTTTACCCGGTTGCGCGCTACTCCTCTTTACCCGGTTGCGCGCTACTCCTCTTTACCCGGTTGCGCGCTACTCCTCTTTACCCGGTTGCGCGCTACTCCGCTTTACCCGGCTGTGCACCACTCCTTACCCAGCTGCGTTTTGCCTCCAGGTTCGGTATGGATCATATAAGCTTTCACAGAAGGCCAGTGCATGTCTCACGAAGTCTTCAACAGGAGTCTGATCTTCAAATTCTTTTTCTTTTGTTTTGCTTTTTAACTAAGAGGGGGAATAAGTATTGCATAAAGATTATGATGAGGGGATACAAATTGACTTTGGCATCAATAGATTTTATGCTGTCCACCACGATGTACATCAACCAGTATCCAGTAGTGTTGCAAAGCAGCTGAATACTTCCACTTTTCAATCCCGTCTAATGATCTCTTCACAAGAGGGCCTACCCTGCATGCGAGTCACACTGACATAATTTGTCTTTTAAATGTTAGTCACCATGTTTTCCTATCCCTGTATTTTGACGTTGACATGTCGAGGAGGCAATCATTGAGAATGCTGTAAACATGCACTGAGAGCTGTGCTCTGCACCTGCGCTTAGATCTGTCCACCACCTGTTTTGAAATGTGAGTTACAATTTGCCCCGGTGCCTGCCCATATGCCTGCAATGGCAGCTAAACTGCAGATCTCCTCCACGATCTTAAGGTATACGCTATGCTCCAGCTTCAACTGTAATACCAGATGAATATCAGTCTTGCGATCCAAGCTGTAGATCTGAGTTGTACCCCTGCATTAAGATCTGATTGTACACCTTCTCGGGATCTGGCTGCACACCTTTACTGAAATCTGTGCTGTACATCTGTGCTCGGATCTGTGCTGTACACCAGTATCAGGATCTTGATGAACACCTGAGCCAGGCCCAGGATGTACACTTGAGCTGACACCTGGATGTACACGTGCACTAGATATTGACTGTGCGCCTGCTCCAAGATGTGACTGTACAAATGCACTGGTATCTTACTGTAAATCTGTGCTGAGATGAGACTTTACACTTAACCTAGGAGCTAGAGCTGCTCGATGCATTGAAATATCGAGCTGTACAACTTGTTGGAATCCTGTACTACACAAAGCAAAGAAAACTATGATTAAATTTGTGATATACTACTCTGCTGCCATCCAAGAGTGCAAATATGACAGGGGATCTGTGTAGTATAACTGAGCTGATACCGATGCTGCACACCTACACAGAAATCTGGTTCTCCAGCACACTCACTGTACACTTCTGCTAGCATCTGCACTATCCCCTGTGATGCAAGACGGGATGTGAACCTGCACCAGCACATGGCAGTACACCAGCACTTGTATAGAAGCAGGACTTCTGTGTTGGGATACAAGGTGCGTACATACGATTAAAGCCTGCGCTGACACCACAGACTTATCTAATCTTCTCAGACATCTGACTATTTGATAGACCGCTGCCACTCAACTTCAACTAAGTGCTCTCACATTTGAAAGTTTAATGCTCCTCATAGACAACTCTCAGTGACACTGGTTCAGAAGGGAACCTAAACTGGCCTCCCCATCTCCCAGGTCCCAGCAGGTGACAGCCTAAAGTTATTTTTCTGGGGTACAGCAGCTTCTAGGGCCAGATGCATACAATAGCCCAGTACACCGGTGTAAAGTTAAGTCTAATAATCTCTTGTAACCAGGATACTTTTGTCACTTTACTTATTTAATGTATGAAAAGGTTTGCAACCAGTGAGATGATTGTGATGAGAATACAGACTGCGAACATCAGAACAATTGAGAATGATTGTGATCACATTCAGTACACTTGTCAGAGTTACCACTAAAAAAACAACATATACATCTCTTAGGTACAAGCTAAATATAGGCTGGAGGGTGGATGCTTATGTAGAAAAGTACAGTATCAGTCCATCATGATTCCTGCCACCTTCTCTTCCATGGCCCATCTGAGAGGAACCATTTGCCATTTTTTAAGATTTATTCGACATATAATCATAAAAGCATATATCAAAATATTCTATCATTACATTAAAACCCAAGTCCAAAGGTACAATTAATACATGTATCGACTTTTGATAAAACTAGACATCAAAAAACCATGTATTACAAAAGGCTAAAAAATCATGCACAGTTCTAAATAGGGGGGTCCCAGCGAGAATAACTTCTTCTTATAGACCTGGAGGCTCAGGAAAAACCAAATAACGGGTAGCTAAAAATATTTACAGCACTAGATCAGCATTTACAGTTGAGCTTTTGAATTTAATGATGGCATTAGTTTTGTCCTTATTGCCCACGCCCACCCAAGATATTTCGCAACAGCTGTTAGGATGGAGGATGAAGTGCTTGTGCGTAAGATTCTTTCAGCTTCCGCGCTACTACGTATGCCTAACAGCTTACATAAAGGTCTCAGCCAAACCCGACGAGGAGTTGTATAGGCTGGACAAGCAAAAAGCATGTGTGCAACATGCATCTTTGTGGGCCGGGCATATGGGACACTTGTTGTCAGTTAAATTAGACCACCTTGACGTAAAAGATATTAAGGGTACCGAGCCCACCCTCAACTGAAAATACAGTTTCAGTTTCCTATCTAGTGGTTTTGCTATGATGTCCCAGAACGGTTCCAGGTACGTGATGTGTTTGAATTCTAGGAATATTCCTGTCAATGTGGCTGATTCACTATGCCTCAATGTGTTAAAAGTGATCCTCTCCCAATATTTTTCCTTCAAGTACTTTTTTGAGGGAAAACTAGCCGTTAATAGATCTTCCCAGAGCATTTTCAACGAGCCATCTAATTTTATGGAAGCTGTCAGATTTGATTATGTCCATAAAACCTGTGGAATAAGGTTTTAGTTCTGGTGTTATCCACAGCCTGCGCCAGTATAACACTGGGCGTAATTTTACAATGTCTGATAAAAACTTTCTTCCAAGATCATGTTGTAGCGGACACAATGGTATACTTTGGGGCAGATTGATAAAAACTTTCTTCCAAGATCATATTGTAGCGGACACAATGGTATACTTTGGGGCAGATTGGTGATACTATGTAGGAACCTATTCTCAAACTAAATGTTTTCCTACCAGAAGAGCTCTCCTGGGGCTTAGCTTTGTGGCCCACCATCATGAAGCTACCAGCTTCTGCAATGATGTGACCCTGCTCTGCCCAGAAATGTTTGCAACTTCCTAGTACCAGAAACACATTCCACGCCCTGACCACAACTGGTTATGAGTAGGGAAATAACTCTGATTGGGTATGGTCTCCTGTTCTAAAATCCCCACCTGGAAAAAAAAGTACGAGCTGCAAAAAAGCTCACTAAAAAGCACCACCATCATCAGACTTGCATGGACCATGCTTGGTACTGCTTGGATGCTGGAGAAGCTAATCATATCGTAAGCTGACAAGAGCAGTAAGATGTTATACTGGTCAACTCTACTATTTTATTTTCTATGTGGAAGCCAATGTCTGTTCAAGAACTCCAGAGAAAGCTGACCAGAACATCAAGAGGTCTTATTTAACCCTCACATAAGATCAGAGGACTGCACAAGTACATTCTTCAAATGTAGGTGAACCTCCTACTGCCACATCCTAAACCTTATCTGCTCAACATTACCAACAATCCAAACCAAGCCACCCATACCCCTAGACTCAACAGACCACTTTGCCATCCCTAGCTCTTTGCTCAGCGTCCCAGCAATGTACCAAGGTCAACCTACAAGAGACCTTCAGATCATTCACAGACTTCTGTATAGACAATCTAAATCTTGAACTCATCTCTCACCCTATCAACTTCCTGTCTGTTGGCCACTCCTGTCTAAACAACTTCAACGCTTAAAAAAACAAAAAACAAAATATATCTGAACATCCATGCTTGACTTAAAACAGACAAGCGCAAGTCAAAGCCTTCAGCACCCTGATACTATAAAGACCTTGTTGACAAACAATCCATCTGCAGACAGGAAAGAAAATGGAAGAAAAACTGAATTCCTGAGGACATCATCATACTGAAATCCCTCCACACAACAGACAGACAGCTCATCCGTGTAATCCAAGTACTATACCAACACCATCAATTAAGCCACAATCAAAAGCAGACCGTTTTTCAAACAATCAAGCACTCTATCAACCCCATACCATACTCACCTATTCCTCACTTCACACAGAAGTACCATGCCATCAATCTATTCTTTAGTAAAACAATACAAGATTTAATAGCACATCAACAATGTTAAGCCTGCTTAAACTCTTACGCCCACCACTTGTAGAATCCTGTAATGGTCATCTTTCATCATCTATGAAGATGATGTCTTACACTAGCCCTTCATCAAATCTCTTGCTGTGGACATTCTCTAACCCGCTATTAGTCAATGTCAATGCCTTCCTCACTCAAAGAATCTTCTCAGAAGCTTTCAAGACAGGTCAGATTGACTATAAATCAACACTAGACCCTGATGACTTCGCCAGATACCGACTAATCTACCATTCGTCGGCAAAATCATTGAAAAAACAGTTTATGTTTAACTCAAGATCAAATTAATGCTAACCAACTCCTGCACGGCTACCAGTCTGGCTGCAACACAGCGACTGCTACCTTACACATCATTGACAATGCCCTCCTCACCACAGATGAAGGTGACCCATGCATCCTGATATTGCTGGACCTCTTAGATGCCTTTGACAGAATCAACCATCCCACCCTCACATGAACCTTGGAGTCTTGAAAGGGTCTCACTGACAATGTCCTTCAATTGTTCTCTTCCTACTTTTTCCAACTGATTCCAGTATGTTCACAGGAAACCAAGTGTCAAAATATTTCTATCATCTGCAGGGTCCCCCTGTCCTGTTATCTTCAACCTCTACATGGAGCTACTTAGCTCTCTTCTCACAGAGAACAGCATCAAGATTTACCAATATGCTAACGATACACAACTCTAGCTTAACGTCTCCTCTGCTTCAGATATCCAATACTTCAAACACTACCTGCATATTATCCAGCCCTGGATGTTCAGCACCTACCTGCAGCATAACTCAACCAAAACATAATTCCTGTTATCTGCCAAGAACAACAAAGAAGAAACAGTACGAACCTGGCTCAATGATATGAATCTTGACAGCTTTAGAACCCAGCTTTTACTGAATGCCAAGTTACCTAGATTAAAAAAACATACTGCCAAAAAACAAAGAGCCTGGTAACAGCTCTCTCTTTTAAAGAAAGTGAATTTATTTTTCCAGAAAGTGACTTCAGGACTACTATTAAATCCTTCATACTTGTGAACCTGGATGGCGGTAACATCCTACTCCACTGCCTTCTAGACTTGACACTGGCACCACTAAAGGTACTCTACACATTGCATCTCATCTCATCCAAGACCTGGAGAATTATAATCACATCATTCCCTGCCCGATGAAACTCCATTGGCTCCGCTTGCTGGCCTGCACCATCATCAAAACCAACTGCATCCTTTACAATGCCATCATGTTTGGCACTCCTGCTTATCTTGCAGACATTTTCAGGTTCACTGGAGTTTCTCAGCACAACCACAGCTAGTACACCATCATGATGCGGACTAAGAAATCTAAAAAAGACAGAAGGGCAGCAGGACTTGTACAGCTGTGCACTCAGGATCTTGAACAACATCTCTGTATCCATTCAGAACTGCCCCAACCCTGCTCCAAATTAAGAAAGAGTTGAAAACAAATCCTTTAAAAAACACAATGTCACAAACCAGCTACCTCTCCTATCACTTGATGACGTTATCCTGGAATTTGACCACATAGGACCTCCACAGCTTTTTGGCTAGGTTCATGCTATAGAAATACCACATCATTTAATGCTTCTTGAAATAATGGCGCTTCCTGGCGAGTACAATTCCCTTGCTCTAGCAAACACTTTGTTAACCACTGTAGCCATCTCCAGTGCACACCAGCCTTAATCCACTATGACTTGAGAAAAGGCTCATCCTTAGCCTTTACCCAGGTAGAGGAAGAAGTGCCTCAAAGTCACACTTGGGGGTCCCTCTGACCCAGGTTGGCTGCACAGGGATCCAGAGCCTGTCTTATTCATGAATGGGGTGACTAGAAAGCTCAAGTAAGTGCCTGTAAGATTTTTCCATGTAGGTTCACATGCCGACTGAATCCCAGGGTGCAATCCCAGTTGGAACCCTTTTATCTGCAAGATCTCTCACTTGGATTTGCAACCATTAACCTGTGGGCTAGCATTGTGTGTTCAGAGAATTTCTAAACATTGAGTTTTCAAAGTACCCTAAATATAATTTGAGACAGACCAGGTCTTCCTGATAAAAAAAGATAATCTAAATCATTAAGAACGGACATATGTTTGAAAGTTTAATCAAGGTTTCAATAAGCTGAATCACCTGTGCACTTTAATGGTGATCCATACTAGTTAGCAATCACAAACAGCACTGAAAGTGACATAACATTTATGGTTGGATCAGTATTTAGAGCCCACCATACAGAATAACATTATGCCACCTTTTTCAAAGATAGAGGATCATAATCCTTAAATCTGAGAAAGGTAGTTTTACAAGTAGCTTAGTGATCAAGGGGGGGGCAGGTCACCATTATTGAGGAGAGGATCAGTTGTCAGGCTCTCTACTACAGGATAACAATATTCTTTTGTTTCATCTGAAAGAAATTATGCACTGCACATTTCTCTAGATCGTTATAATGCACAGAGAATGCAATAATTTGGCGACAGCACATAGCTGATCTTCTATGATTTTTGTTTTTGATTTTTTGATTTTTGTTTTATGCAATTTCACATCGTTTGTTTTCCTTTTTACTCCATCTACATGTATTGTGCTATGGTGATATTAAAGTCTGGCTCCTTTCAAAGTAACAATTATCACAGGACACTGCATCTTTAGAGAGACTGTAGTGACTGTTTTACAATGTACAATCTTCCCACAAACTTTAAACCACATGCCATGAGCATATACGCATGTACCTTTTTTATTCTGCTATATCTAAATGAATAGAGCTATAAAAATGCAACTCAAACAAGAGAATGAATGGGTAAAAATGAGGACGCTGTTGCCGGTAGACGGTAAAAGACACACAGATGATGGACAGAATGCAGAGTAAATCAAACATTTACTCACAGTCAAGAGATCTGCGTTAAATCCATCATTCTTTTCCTCATCATGCCACCCCAGTTTAGACCCATCCATATGCAAATCAGTCTTGACCCAGTGCCTCATGGAAACAGTCCAGCCTGAACTGACAAGCTAGGTCCTCCCCTGGACCGGAAACAAGCTTCCTGGGACCAGTTTTGGGCATCAGCCCTCATCCAGTGGCACAGTGAGCCCGGGACCCACGTCTGGGCATACCCGGCGCCCGTAAAACGAGAAAGCAAAAGACACACAGATGATGGACAGAATGCAGAGCAAATCAAACATTCACCCCAATCAAGAGATCTGGGTTAAATTCATCATTCTTTTGCTCGCCATGCCACCCCAGTTTAGACAAAGCCATATGCAAATCAGTCTTGACCCTGTGCCTCATGGGAACAGTCCAGCTCGAACTGCTAAGCCAGTTTCTCCCTGGACCGGAAACAAGCATCTTGAGACCGGTTTCGGAGCATCCCTCCTCATCAGCCAGGTTAGCTTGAACCAAGTGGCACAGTGAGCCCAGTACCCACATCTGGGCATACCCGGCGCACTTAAGGTGAGAAAGCAAAAGACACACAGATGATGGACAGAATGCAGATCAAATCAAACATTCACCCCCAGTCCCGTGCTCACTGCGCCACTGGATTCAAGCGAGCCTGGCTGATATGGGGTGATGCCCTGAAACCAGTCCCAGGATGCGTGTTTCCGGCCCAGGGAGGACCTGGCTTGGCAGTTCGGGCTGGATTGTTCCCATAAGCAATAGGGTTTAAGACTGATTTGCATATGGCTGGAATAAACTGGGGTGGCATGGTGAGCAAAAAAATGATGGATTAAATCCAGATTCTTGTGACTGGGGGTGAATGTTTGCATTGTTTAGCATTCCGTCCATCAATTGTTTCTTCTGCATTTGTCGCCGTACGTCGGAAGGGTATGCCCAGACGTGGGTCTCATGCTCATTGCGTCATTGGATTCAAGATAGCCTGGCTGATGAGGGGTGATGCTCCAAAACCGGTCCCAGGATGCTGGTTTCTGGTCCAGGGAGTAACTAGCTTAGCAGTTCGGGCTGGATTGTTCCCATAAGCAATAGGGTTTAAGACTGATTTGCATATGGCTGGGTCCAAACTGGGGTGGCGCGATGAGCAAAAGAATGATGGATTAAACCCAGATCCTTGTGACTGGCGGTGAATGTTTGCATTGTTCAGCATTCTGTCCATCAATTGTTTCTTCTGTAGTTGCTACTAGAGGGACATAAAATGCAGCTCAAGACATAGTTCAATTTGAGAGGTCTCAGTAAGAAGCCCAAATATTTGCACAATACTTACTAGATACACCATACAACATATCATGGGTGACATAAATCAGTCTGAATAAAGATGCACAGTAATGTTGAGCTTACAAGGGATATAGGAAGGTGCCCCATTTGAAAACATTCCCGTTCATAGATAATATGCTGAAAGAGACTGTGGAGATTATGAATTTGGGCCAGCAAGTTGAAAGATTTAAATCAATGTGTGTGAAGTATGGAAAAACACAGGAGCTCAAATATTTTAATTAACAGATTGTAAAAATGAGATCACAACAGAGTTTATGAAGCCACCGCAGATTTATCTTCTACACACAAGGCGACGTTTCTATATGGACAGCGCTAAATTGTTTGTAACTCTTGTATTGGTTACTTTGCAGACATCAAAATATTATAAAGTGCTATCCTGCACAACATGAGGATACATCGTGAAAGTAGGGTTTCACACTTTTACTGAGAAATTGTTAATCTTATACTACTGTGACATTTTGAGTTACCCTGCGCAGCCTGGTCTGAATTACCGTATATGACTTACATTCCCCACACAGCTCCATTCCACAATTCTCCCCTTCATGACACCAGAAAAATATTTTTCATCTGGGAACAACAGTTAGCTAGCTGCATGCCAGAGATTCCTTTGTTTAAAGGGACCTCTCCCGGTAAAAATTTTCTTATTTAGCAAGTAACATGGATACCTTCACAGCCTCACAAATGTCTTTCATTTCCCCAGAACCTGTTTCATCCACCCTAAATGTAAAGGTAATCTTTAGTAGAGATTTTAGCTACATTACTCGTTGGTATTAAGCAACCAGGACACATGTAACATCTGTGCTGGAGATACACTGCTTCTCCTGTAATTCTGCTACCGACCATCCACCAATGGCCAAGTCCAATGCCCCAGCTTGCACAGCACACACGCTTACACACACCCACACATACACACACACACACACCCACACACTCTATCTTTCGCTCACTCACTCATACTTCCAGTAAACAACGAGAGGAAGAGATAAATACACGTGTGGAATGGTGAGGAAGCACACTTCCTACAAGGGTGGTGCCTGGCTCTTACTGTCTTACCTGCTGAATGTATAGGGTTGTCATGGTGATCACGTGATTGACGTATGAACAGCTTCCAATTTCATCCACATTGTCCAGATTTCTGTGGTAATATTAAACAAATTATTGGGCAGTTGTGACGATATTTAACCTAGTGGCACATTTCATAAGCCACTAATACAACAATCAAAAGAGTGACTCAGGAAAGCAGAGACATTATTATAGATAAGTAAATATTATAGGGCTTTAAGGCAAATGAAAGGAACAAATAAGGAAGAATTGAGGCATAACTACTCAGTGATTATGGCGAATTATGCCATGGTCGCAAATCCAGTCCATGATAAAATACAATAATTCTTATTTTTGCAGTTTGAGGGAATACAAGCAGATGGATGCATGCCGACCCCAAGGGATGATGGCAGAAAGGATTTTGAGAACATTCAATTTCTATTGGTTTATTTAAATTGCATTTACAGATCAAGCATTGACAAAGCCAATAGCTCATGGCAAACCTGATTTGTCTGGGGGCACTTCCATAATACGGCCCAGATAGAAAGGCCTTAAGCTCTTTGTTTCAGCCTTTCAATGCCATCCTCACGCCACTCAAACACTACCTCACATAGACCCTCGCCCTCATTCCTAATCCCTGCAAATATTTCACTGCAACCTGACCCACACACAAACATCCCACGCGTGCAACAATAAGGCACCTGCCACTGGAGGTGGAGTCACATGTAGAACCATTCTGGGGACTTATTATGGAAGTGCTCCAGGAGCATTTGGCCCGCTTTGCGTGCTCTTGGGGCACTTTGGTATTTCTGAAGGGGCCACAGACGCTTGTGCGACCCCTTCTGTAATACCAATAGAGCTGGTGCACATAAAGCGCCAGCACTATCTTCATTGGGCATTCCCTCATTTGCATTTGGAGGGTGGACATCCACTTACAGGCAGGTGTAGTCACTCACCGCACCTACCTGCACCTTGCAACACGGAGTGGCTTCAAAGCAGCTGCTCCGTTGTTCACCAGAATGCACTGCCACTGGGCAGCACGAGCTTGCGCGAGTTTGCCCTATTACATAGAATGCGCTGCCACCAGGGCAGAGCATTCTATGTAATAGGGCGCACTTTTCCTGTTTATGAATGGTGCACCTGTTTTAAGGTGCCCTTGGGCACAGAACAGGAAAAGTGCTCCCTTTACATAATAGGGCCCCTGGTTATCAACACCATGCCCATCCTGCTGCAGCGGCATTACAGTCTTTCAAAGGTCTTTCTTTCCCGATGTCTTTCGTGTCTTCTTTCTGTAACCTCGTGTTCTTGTTTCTCCTGCCTCCAGCTCTCCACCTCGTGTTTAGATAGCCTACCACCTCCACGATTTGTAATGCTATTTAGTTCTCTATTTTGTGGCTCTCATTCTATTTTCCTTTTGCCCTGCTAAACTCTGCCTCATCATGTTGCCTCGCCTCCTCTCCTACCTCTGTCGCCCTATCTGATCCCCGGCCTCTCATGCTCTGTAGATGTTCCTGTACATCGTCTTTTGTCCTTTGTCACCATCAACCCTAGGTTTATCTTCTCACCCTTCTTTGGCAGGATTCAAAAATCCTTTGCTCTGTTACAATCGGCTACCCTCTGCACTGGGTTTTAATTAATTTGCGCTCTCCTGTATTGTTCTTGCTATCTATAGTTTATTTGCTTACTCTATGGCTGTGTCTCAATCCACTGTATGCCATGTTAATCTCTGCTGCCCTGTTTTCTGTAGCTCCTACCTCTGTGCTCTGTGCATCTACATACCTCACTCTTATGTTTTGAAGTCTTTCTTATGGCTCCTAACCTTTCATCCTGGAAATCTAAGTACTGGACAATTCCCGGGACACAAAATTGGGGAGCCCATTATCACTTTGCCGCGCACCCACCTCCCCTGCTCACATTCATTACAATATGAGGCAGTCATGCCTCTCAGACACCACCAATGACAAAGTAAGCTTTGGCATATGTGCCCCTCCCTTCTCTTACCACATCCTGTCTCGTCAGGCATCAATTGATTGGGCCGCCTGCGGGACAGTGGCTGCAGCATCTTCAGGTGGGAGTGTCTGACTTGGCAGTGCTGGTGGCCCTTTGATGGATCTAAGGCTTCTTTCCGCTCGCACTGAGGCAGCATAGGGGGGCATAGAGTACAGCAGGTCACGAGAGAGTTGGGCAGACTCAGTCTGCAAGACTGAAGACCCCTTGATATTTCCTGGTTTAGCACTGAAACATGCTGCTTGCCACATCAGCTGTTTGGGAGGAGTAGACAATTGTGGAAAGGCAAAGCGCTCTCCTCTGTGACTCCTCTCCCACTACTGGCAGAGCTCAGGTAAGGACCAATGTTACCAAAGAGGGGGCATATTTATTTCTTAGGTTATATTTATGATTGGTTATGAGTTAGTAAGTGGGCAGTTTCAAACTACTAGTAAAAAGTAACGATTGGTGAAAAGAGTTTGCTGCGCTCCAATATGATTGGTCACGTTTTAGTCAGTGGGTTGTGAATATATAGCCTACTTCTTCATTTCTGCAGGGTGCTGTAGCATTCTATGAATTGGGGAGCATAAGAAAAGAGAAGAGTGAGTAAGCCTGTATCTTCCTCCTCTTTCGATGACGGTGGCGATCAGCCTAAAAGAAGCAGATTGAGATCTAAATCAAGATCTCCTGCTCTTATATCAGCTTGCCAAGTGCAGCAGATGATCGAGGCGGATGTATGCATGGTGGTACAGAAGGAAAACCTAGAAGAAGAAATCTCATAATGGACATCTTATCCTCCATGTGAACTTTCATCTGGCTCGGATTCAGAGGTCCCTAGCACTTCAACTATGAGCAAAAATGTAAGGTGAGGCAAGATCCCTCAGTTACTCAAACACATAAGAGAAAATCTGGGGTATGATCCGGCACCTGCACAAGTAGATCTGGAAGGCTTTTCTCCACAGTGTGAAAGGCAACCACAAACTGCAATGCATATTCATAAGAAAATTAAGGATTTAATTTATAGGCAACTAAAGGAGGTGGAACAGTCTATGAACTAGCGATTGCTACAAAAACCTATAGCTTGGCAAAATCTGAGAAAGTCCTTCCTCATAATGTCAAGATAGATGCTGTTCTACCTCCTTTTATTGGTTGAACTTTGGTAAATCCAGAAGATTGTTCACCATTAGATCCAGTTGACACTAAGATGGACAGAGGATTGAAGAAGTCTTTTCCAGCCAATAATTTAGTCCTGAAAGCCTAAGCGATGTTTACCTCTGAACCTCTGGTAAGGGACTTTAAGTCTTTGTCCGTAGCTATTCATGAAGGCACTGACTACACGTATCTGTAGGTACAAATGGAGCTAGAGGCAAACTTCATGGCATATTTATCATCAGATGTTTTGAAATCTGCAGCCAGGAGTAATTTGGGGATGAGGGACTGAAGTTTCAGAAATATCTACTTTGTTAAAGATTCCCTTTGAGGGCTGTAAGTTTTTCAGACAGAAGTGGGACTCTATGAATACCAAACACATGTGAGTCAGTTAATCAGAAAGGTCCATAGTGAAAGTTCTGACTTCTGTTGATCTCCTTCTGAAGCAGAGTAGTAGGAGGTAGGATAATGTATTTCTACGATGTATGGCACAAAAGCATTACAAATTGGCAGCACCAGGAGTCATCCCTACTTCTGTTTGCCAAGAATCAGATTAGGATACAAGCCCTGTGGGAGAGAGTTGAAGCATTATTAAAGAAAGAAGAAATTATTCCTCTTCTTCCACAGTGGTAGGTGGTAGGGAATGGTGTCAATTTTATATATTTTCTAGCACAAAAGGCAGGCCTCAGAAGAGTACGGTCCAGTGTTGGATCTAAAGAGATGCAATATTTGGGTAAAAATAATGCAGTTCTGAATTATAAAATTGCAGAGGATCATTCCAATGATCTCGAAGAGAGATTTTCTGGTGACCACTGATCTAGAAGATGTTTTATCTACGCATCCGGATACATGCAAAACATCAGTCATTTATGTGCTTTGCCATAGAGGTTCTCCATTTTCAGGTCAGGTTCCTCCCTATTGATCTGAAATCAGTTTCTCGAGTTTTCACCAAGGTAGTGGCACTGCTCCATCATGATGGAGGAGATTTTTATTCAGCCATATCCTGACAAGACACTATTTTATTCCTCGTTAAGCACTCTAACAGATATTTATAAGAGAAGGGTATACTTGGTGCTTAAGGAGCAAGGCTTTCTAACAAACATGCAAAGTTCCCAGCTGTTGCCATTACAAGGACAACTGCTCATGAAGGTCAGGGAATAGAAAGCTTCAGTGATTCTGACAGTGCCAACATGGCCCGCCCTTGTTGGTATTCTCTCCTGATTTCAATAAAGTTTTGTCAAGAGTTTCTACTTCAGATTTCTCCATCACCTCTGGTGTTTCCTTCTCTACATTAAGACACTTTAGCGAAGCTCAGGTTGACGACCTAGAGAGTCAAAGGGATGGGCTAATAAAACGAGGTATTTTTAGATGCTGGCCAGGACCATTCAATCTTCGGGAAAGGCTCCTACAGTACAGTCATTCGCAAAGCACTCGGGGGGGGGGGGGGGGGGGGTGTAGTGGAAGGGGGGGGATTTCAGTATGTGGTGTTGAGAGAAGGTTTGCATCCATAAGAGGCACATTTAGTACAGGTTTTATCCTTCCTTCAGAACTGGTCTTCCCTCATTTTTAAGGTTTCCCCACTGAAGTGCCAGGGAGCAGTCATTAAAGGGGTTCAGGCACATGCATTTGCCGACTACTACACCCGGGTGTACTCTGCCCGCACACCGGAGGCTGCCCTTTCTGATGTGCTCTGCCAAGCAGGAATCCAACTCCCTCGCATCTCAGGGGATGAGGTGGCTGACCTGGACCTCCCCATTACCCCGGAGGAGATACATGGTGCTATTTCCCTGCTGAAGGCCGGAAAAACTCCGGGACCTGACTGTTTCCCCCAACAATATTATGCAGCATACTGGGACTTGTTGGTTCCCCACCTTGTGCACCTATATCAACACGTGGCTGAGATTGGCTCCTTCCCTCCAGAGACTGATGTGGCTACTATTGTCGTAATTTCCAAGACCCAACCACCTTCACCTAAATGCGCAGTCTATCGTCCAATTTCCCTTATCAATACGGAGATAAAAATATACGCTACGGTTCTAGCCCAGAGACTTCGTCCCCTTCTCCATTAGATGGTCCACGCGGATCAATGTGGCTTTATGCCAGCGCGGAGCACCAGACACGGTCTCCGCCGTCTCCATTTAGCACTGGCCAACAGCCAGGTTCTTTCGCCCTATCTTGCGCTCCTCCTTGTCGACTTCGAAAAGGCGTTCGACACGGTGGACTGGCACTATCTGGAGGACGTCCTGCAGCTGATGGGCCTGGGACACCAGTTCTGACGCCTAGTCAAGGTCCTCTACTCCAGCCCCAGACAGGCTACTGACCAACAGAACCCTCTCCGAGACATTTCCAATTCAGAGGGGCACGAGGCAGGGCTGCCCCCTCTCGCCTCTCTTATTTGCACTGGCAATGGAGCCCCTGGCATGCCTCATTCAACCCGATCGGCAAATACAGTGCTGGTCCTGGGGACCCCACCACATTGACAAAATCTCCTTATACGTGGATGATGTCCTGCTTTACCTGTCAGATCCAGCCGGCCCTTGATCCTTTGAGGTCTTGCGAGCTTTTAAGAGCATCTCAGGCCTCCGCCTTATCCAAGGAAGTCAACACTGGTGCCCCTTCACCTCTCCTGGGAATGCTTTGACTGGCAATCCACCATCCCTATCAGGAGACAGTCCCTCAAGTACCTGGGGGGATGAGTCACTCTGCTACCTGAGCTGGAATGGGCGATGAACATTACCCCGTTGGTCAACAAAGCCAAAGCTGACCTCAAGCGCTGGCAAACCCTGCCACTCAACCCACTCGGGAGTATAGTGCTGTTCAAAATGATGATCCTCCTGCGCTTCTTGTACATCATTCAGAACACCACTTTTAATTTCCCACGCAGCTGGTTTAAAAAACTGGATGGGGTGACCATGAGGTTTCTATGGGGTGGAACGAGGCCTCAGATTGCTCTCGCCCGTTGCAGGATCCCACGCTTTGATGGAGGTATGGGTATGAACCGATCTCCACCTATGCTACTTGGCCACTCGGCTTCTCATAATCCACAACTGATTTACTGGGAGATTGTCAGACCCGGCATACATTGCGGAACTCAAACATGGATTTCCCCCAAATACTAACATACCTATACGGGTGTCCCATACCCAAAGGGATCCAGCCGATAACCAGGGCAGTCCTGATGGCATGGCGCACGGCTCTGAGACATACGCGATGGGACAAACGACTGACACAACACACACCTCTCTGGCACGGTACCAGGCTGGGGGAAGTGGCGGTACTTTCAAGGTTCAAGCAATGGGATCGCATAGGGATCTCTCTGCTGGGCGATGTATGGGTTGGCGACCACATTAGGATATTCCAGGACCTGCGGGGAGGTTATTCTCTCCACGATTCACAGTTTTATAAATATCTGCAACTTCGTATGCCCTCAACACACATATCCCAACAGGCACGTCCCTTCCCGAATTTAGCCCGCTAGAAGCCCAGGTCATGATGGGGAACCTGGGGAAGGGGGGGGGGGGGGTGGGGGGCCTTCCGAATATACCGTACCCTTGTTAATAACGTACCGTCAACTTTAGACCCACTCTGGACCCGCTAGGAGGGGTGGGTGGGCCCTCTGGAGGAGGAAGACTGGCGTGACGCCCTCATGGCCCCTAAAATAGTCACAACCTCAGACAGACTCCGCCTTATACAACTATACTACCTCCACGTGGCCTATATGACCCCAGCACGCTTACACAGGGCAGGACTGCGTCCCTCCCCGGATTGCGCGCGATTCGGCCATGCACCAGCGGACCTCTATCACATGATCTGGACATGTCCCCGTCTTGCCCCATATTGGTCGGGAATAGAGACAAAACTCACACAGGCCCTGGGCTGGCCGGTTCCCCACGATCCCATACGTCTTGTCTTAGGGGTGATGGATGGCCTGGATGGCTCGAGAGCAGGCAAAGCATTCCTTGGGACAGCAATTGCAGTGGCCAAACGAGACATTGCGGCTTCCTGGGCACAGGCCAAACCCCCAACCTTGGCGAAATGGTGTTGGGGAGTAGACTGGTGTACTGCACAGGAGAAACCTTTGTTTGAGGCCCAAGGGTGCCCTGCCAAATAGTGTGGGGCAAATGGCTGGGACAAACTGATCTAAAAGTGCGAAACCTCCCCTTTAGGCGCGATGCTTTGTACCTACAATTGGCGAATGCGGTCATTGCTTGTAATATCAATCAAATGTCCAGTGCTGGTAATGTGTTTGATCTGAAAATCAATTAAGTTGATTATCAAAAAAAAAGGGGGGTTCAGAGCTACCTGCGATAATCTGCTGGATGAACAGGCATTGGTTTGGAGATTCTTCAATAGAATAATATAAGTCCTCAAACAGTGGCATTGCCTGCCTCTTGGGACTTGCAGATAGTGCTGGAGGTCAGAAGGATCCTCCCTCTGAATCCTTGGATCAGGTGAATACTAGAATTTTGACTTTAAAGATCATTTTCTGGGTGGTTATGATTTCTGCCAGAAGACTCGGGGAACTGGGTTAATTGTCTTACAAGGATGCATCTTAGAGGGTTTATGAGTATAAGATTATTTTTCAGCTTGGTCCCCACTTTGATCCCAAAGTTAACTTGTCATTCCATAGGGATCAAGAGAAAAACCTTCCAATCTTTTTTTCCTATAGAAAGGTTTCACAGGAAAATCTTCATTCTCTAGACATAAGAAGAGCAGTTCTCAAAATCTGGACATAGTGTCAGGTTTGAGAATTTCATCTTCCTTATTAGTAAATTTTGGACCAACCAAAAAGGGATTAAAGCCTGTAGTGCAGACACGAAGTAGGTGGATTATGTCCCTCATCACTTTAGCCTAAAGGGCAGTCAGGTTAACTTCCCCTCAAGGAGTCCACGACAGATCAAACAGAGATATGTTGTTTTTTCTGCCAGATAATTCAAGCGGCATCCATACTTGAGATATGCCTGGCAGCTACATGGCTTCCCCATCCACCTTTATGAAGTATTATCGAATAATGCAGGTGGTCTTCAATTAAGCATTTGGTTCAAAGGTTCTCTTCTCTATGGAACGAAGAAGTGGGGAAAGGTAAGATTTATTAAATTCTGAGAATTCAAATTTCAGTTGTCTTGGTTTGTTTTGCTTGGGTACATTTTCTGTTGAAATGAATGTGAGTGGGGGGGGCGAAGTGGTAATGATTCATTTACTTAGCGGTAATTGCGTTAATCTGAGTCCCTCCTTCGCTCTAATTCATTACCTCTCTCACTTCCTCTCTTTTTCTCCAGGCCAACTGATTTGCTGAGGCTTGTGATTGACAGGATGTGGTAGGGAGGGAAGGGACATATTTACAAAAGCTTGTTTTAGTTATTGGTGGTGTCTGGAAGGCATGACTGTCATGTTTTACTGAATTACAGCAAGTGAAGGACTCAAAGGAATGCAATTACTGCTAAGTAATTAAAACATTCCCCCGTTCCTTGGTCTTGCCTGCAGCCTTTTGTATTCTTTCTTCAAAGTAACATGGAACGATCAGTAACTCTTCTTCCTTTAGCCTATGTGAGACTTTTTATAAATCGCCAGGTGAAACTAGGAACAATCTAATTTTTAAAAAATGGCATCTTCACCACTTAATATACATTAATGACGCAACTGAGTAACATCAGTCTAAGCAGCAACATCTTCAGTTGTTTCTGTGACACACGTTTTCAGAGAATAAAGCACGTATAAGGGGAAATAGTCATGAGATGTCAGTTGTAACAAAGAATTTAACTGTAGTTAAGATGGAAATGCTTAAATATCCTAGTCGTGTTATTTTGGTGTGAAGGTCAGCTTCCAGTTCTGCAGTTCAACCTATTTCACAGGACATTGTCCTTTGCGCAGCCCCATAGATAATTCTGATTTCAAATTTTCTGCACCTCAATGGAGTGCCTGCAAATTAGTGGAAACACTCCCTGTTGATTCATGACTCATAAATTGTACTCCATGACAAAAGAATAAGAATGTCTGATACCAGCACGAAGCACCTAGCAGCTGTCTTGGTGTAAGCATTGGGACCAATGTCACTTGCTGTTATCCGCTTTGTGAGCACAGATCTCGACCATGCCAGGGAAAGTCTGAGATGAGAAGTTGTCTTTTAACCTGTAGAAGACAAGTTGGTGGCCAGTTTATCAAATCGGTAGATGGGGTCTAATGGATATCGCTACTCCTTTCAGAATTGGGGAACTTGGTTTAAGTCCGGATATCTTCTCAAAATCCTTTGATTCTGGGCAAAATCAATTGAGCTCCCTGTGCCTAAAAAAAAATGACCATGTGTAATGTAATATAATGCTCATGTAAAGAACTCTAATGCCCTTGGGTCAAGTTGGCACTATATAAAAACTGAACACAAAAAACATAATAATTCTTTAAAAAAAATGTCCATTACTAAGAGTGTGACTGGCTCTCTAGGGTCCAGTTCTTCAAATAGAAGTTGAAAAATAATATTCAATATCAATGTAAGTTTTAGCACATCAGTGCTCCTCATATTTATAAAGGGTTTATGTTATCACTACTTCTGTCTGAACCCTGATCAAATTTTAGTGTGATTGGGCAGCCATTTGATTCTGCGTTTTCTGTATTACTGCTACAGTAGGACTGTTGTATATGCCAGTAAATTGTGTCTACCTCTACTGTCTATGGCATATGATTGTCACATTTTTATAACCTTGGATTTGTTGAATCTTAGATTTCCATGTAGCATTTCTGTTATAAAACATGACTATCTGTAAGACGGTTGTAGTTTAATTTGTGTTATCCAGGCTCGACTATTGCAACCTATTTTAGACCGGTCCAGCTGATGCCTTGGTTAATCAACAGGGTTGGTTTACACTTGCATCCTGTGAAGCACGTAATTTAATTAAAGATATTGTGCTTGATGCTTAGTCTTTTATGAAAGGATGACGTCCCTATTATAATCTCTATGTAAGACTTATACGCCCATGTGGCCCCCCGCTCTTGAAAGACTCCACTATACTCTACTCCAAAAGTGAAAAAAAGCTCAGATTGGCAGAAGAGCCTTAAAAATATGTGGTCCACAGCTATGGAAATAACTCTTTATTAAATTAAAAGCAATTCGTTATACTAGTTTTAGGAAAGCTTTTAAAACACACCTTTTTGCTAATTTTGGCTATATTCAAGCACTCTGCTTGTCAATTAGTGCGAAGATTGTTTAGGTGTACGCTCACGCTTTACAGAATAATGCACAAGGTATCCTGGTCCTTTTTCCACAAAGGCTCTATATACCACACACACTACCTTAAATTTGATTACTTGTGCCAGTGGTACCCAGTGGAGTCTTTCCTGGCTGGGGTGATGTCATCAGATTTCCTTATAGGCAGGAACTGACAGGCAGTGTGACTTGATCCTATGGAGATTGTGGACCTTCTTCTTTGGTGCCTCTGCATATACTATCATTCTGACAGGAACAGACAAGGGCTCTTGTGAGCTCAATTCAAAGCATTGTCAGAGAAGTGAGAGGATAATTCAGTTGCAGTTTGGTCCTTGTTTTGATGACTTTGATCTATTAGAGAAACTAAAGGCCTCTCCTCAAGGATTTTCACTTTGTGTGCTCGGATCAAGGGCATGACAGCTATAAAAAAAATATTATTAGCTTTAAAAACGCAATGTAAAATACACAGGCTGTATTTTATATTTAGTTAATGTTTCAAAAGATTAGTCTCAAATTTGTTTTCCAAACGAACTTCCACCTAGATTCAGTCAGTCTATTTTCTAATCTTCAGTAGCATCTAGATAAACGCATGATGTACAGTACAAAGTGGCAACCCCAAACCTAGAGTTCACATTTATAGGCTGTGAAAGATGTACATTACAATATACAATTGGTCAAAAATTGGGACATTGAGAACATTGGGAATACTCTAGGTATATGGATCATAGAAAGTAAACAAGGAGAGTCAAAGAGTATTTTAGAAAACGTTTGAGCCTCAGTAAAAGAATCAAGGACGTTAACAAAGATTAGTTTACTAAGAGACTGCACTCTAGCTCAGTTGGCACTACAATGCTAGGCATGTTCAATGCAAAATGCTAAAGTACCTGCAGACAATGATGAAAAATTTGACAAGCAGAAGTGAAAGGGCCTGCTGCTCCTCTTCCAGCCCATCGGTGGTTTTCTGCACACACTGCAGCAGCTGGTACCGGAGGACCTGCAGAATGTTATCAGGTAGTAGGGATATTCCAGGAGGTACATCATCCACCCTACAATGTAAACAGGGGTTTGAAACCGTACCAAACAACATGGCACACGGTGTGAACAGGCGTGACTATGTGCAGAACACAAACAGCTTAACGCAGCAAAAGAACACAATGGCCTGCATCAAACAGAGCTACTGCTGTTACATACATGTCACCATGCCAATTCTGTGCTGATGGGGGAAGTAGATGATAATAAAATATGGACTATATCTTTTACTTACAAGTTTGTGATGACAGGGGATGGTCTACATAAAGGTTTGGAAAGAACTATGTAAATATGAAGGTAAGCCTGTAAAATAAATTATGAAATACTGCAAGATGCCGAACCAAATCCAGATTAAACAAAGCATACAAATCCGGTTAGTGAATATTCACTCAGCCGACAGCCCTTAGAACCATAACTCTGTTTATATGGGCAGAGTAAAAATGACAGATGTTGGCACGCACACAGGCACGCACACAGGCTCATTCAGCACAACCTCGAACAAAGAAATGAGCCACGGCCTTTTCAGGATTGATCAAAATGGGCATGTTAAAATGTTGGGCCAGGAGGGAAAGACCGGGTAGGGGGAAGCATCCAGCCCAATGGCTTCTTGTAGGGCTATATGAAATGTGTCATCATCATAGTGTGGAGCAAACCCATCCCCACTACACCATCATCATCATCATTAAACATTGAATGGCTCTGGTAGGAGTGTGAGCCGTATAGTTGCTGGAGCATTGGAGGGTGGCTCCTAGGCAAAGGCAGTGTCTTGTCGGAGTTAAGAGGAATGAGGGCTGGGAGCACAGGGACAGAGCTCGAGCCGTGGCTTCAGCTGAGGTCGAGACGGATCGGCTTTGAGTAGGATAGCACGGTGGAATCAGCATACTCTTCTGACATTCGAGGCTTCAGTGCTGGCCTCGACACAGCCAGAACTGGAACAGATTGTGGTGCTGGGCATGGAGTTAGCTCAGGAGTTGGAACTAAATCGGAAATGGGCATAGGAGGCACAGACGGCGTCTAGGGCGGACCCACTAGTGGTAACCAGACAGGAGGCCGCTGATCCATAGGGCCCAAATGCATGCCAGAAAGAACAGACAGACAGGGTGGCGAAGAAACAGAGCATGGGCTGCTTGAAGCCCTCAACCTGTTGAGGCTTCACTGCCAGACCCGAATATTGGGGTGCATTTCAATCGGCTGCGGAATCGGTTCCTCAGTCAGGGAACGAGGCTGAGACCGCGGGGCACTTTTCACGTCCTTGCAACTTCTCAGGTGGAGAGTGGCAAGACTGGGTAGAGGCCCGCTTGGATTTCCTGTGTTTTTCCTAGATTTGGTTTTACCCAAAGACTTGGACTTCGATGTCGTGGGACCGGCCCAAAGAAGTCTGTGTTCTTGACTTTGAGCAGGAGCGTCTTTTACACACCTTCCAATTGTGCTTTACAACATACAGCTTGGCCTTAAGGTCCCAGTTCCACTTCGGATGTATCAGGGCACATTCCTCACATGATTTGGAGTCATGGCCCAACCCCAAAAGCCAGAGATACGCCACGTAGGGAACAGTTACAGACAGTTGTTTGCAACAGTCCCTACAAGGTTTAAACCCTGTAGTTTTAGGAGGGAAGCTGGGGATATTTTAAAGGGGACTAATTTATTTTTAGAAGTAGCCATCCGAAAATACAGAACCTAGAAATATGTAATATTAGCCTAGACTGCCATCGAAGGATACTTTTAACATTTACTTACCACGAGGCCGAAGGCAAAGTGGTTTATTAATGTCACCTGAACCCCAAGACAGCAATACTGGACAATATTACACGTGCTACTCTTTATGTATTTTTTATGTTACACGATTTATTCATTCTTTTAAGTAACCTTTAGAAACATTTAGAGGATTTGAGCAATGTGATAATACTTAAAATGTGTCTTATATAGCACTTAGTATTATTATAAATCAAATTTTAAATGTAAAGCGCACTGAATGGAAATTCAAAACAAGCATTCTAAAATGTGCTTTCCGTTTATAGGACATTGACAACAATGAGTAGGTTTAATAAGACCTACATAAATTAAGAAAAGGAAGAGAACTTCTTTTGACACTCTGTGGTGTATTCTTTCTCAAGGCCTGACAGGGTGAGCCTGTCAGGTGTGCTGATTAATGGTCTAAGAGCAGCACTGACATTGTCAAAGTGTTTGTGGTTTTTTTCCAGAGAAGAAAGACAAAAGCCTCTGTTTTATAGAAGCTAAACATCCTGCAAATAATTTCTGCAGTTAATTAAGTGATATAATTCACAATTGGACATCTGTCCTGTGAAATAAGAGCTTTGCATCTATAGGCAAACATTCAATAAGAAGGCTTACCCATGCAGTGTGTGTTATCTGTATATAGTCATCCAGAAGGTTTCTTCCCATCGTTAGTATAACCTAAGTTATACGGCAGTGTGTGATGCCACGAAGTGATTTGGGTGGGAAGCCTTTAGCACTGGTTCCAGGAGGATTTAAGAAGGAGGGGGACAAAAAAGTGTGGGTTTGTTTATACGTTTGGCACTGTGTGATGAATCTGCACACAATTTGGCAGATGCACGGAAGAATTAGTTTGCTATTGGTCAGATTTTGTGCCAATCCCTAATTGGGGGGAGGGGTGGTCTACAAGGGGGGGGGGGGGTGAATAGCCAAAAGGGTGGGTAAAAAAGAATTTCGTTTGCTTAGAACATTAGCACTGTCTGATCAGTCTGTGCCAAGTATCACAAGTAATTTGCAAGTAATATAAGTGCAGGTATATTAGATTTCGTGAAGCTACAATTACGTGGGAGAGAGAGGTCAAAATAGTTTTGATTTACTGATACCTTTGCCACAGTCTACTGGACGTACATATTTGGCAGGGACTTAGTTTGTGTTAACCTTCTTTGAGTATTTTTGCAAGTTTGTGTATAGCCATCAATTTAATTTGATTTGATTGTTGCATTTATAAAGCGCGGGCTGTCATTCTGAAAGGAGCATCTTGGCGCTAGTCGGAAGAAGGTTGAGATGGAGCCGCGGGGACCCTTTATGAGGGATAGGCAGAATTCGTCTGAGGATCCGAAAATCCAAGTTTCCAGTGCCTTCCTAAACAGTGCATCTGTTTTCAGCAACCTCAGGTGTGTTGGCGAGAGGTTCCAGGCTTTTGTTCCTAATGCGGCTACTGTTTTTCCTCCCTTGGTTTTGTACCTAAAGCAGGGGGGGGGGGGCTTGCGGAGGTTTGATAATGAGGATCTGAGACTCCTGGCCGTGGTGTATGGGGTGAATCTGGCTGAGAGGTACGCTGGGCCTAAGTTTAGTGATGCTCTGAAGGTGATTAAGAGTATCATAAATAGGATTCTCTTATGTAGTGGAAGCCAATGGAGGGCTTTAAGTGCTGCGGAGGACCTATGTGTTAATTTCAGGAGTAAGCGGGCTGCAGCGTGCTGTACCACTTCTAGTCTCTTTATTACTTGTTTATTTGCTCCAGCCAGGAGGCTGTTACAGTAGTCCAGGCACAAGAAGATCAGTGCCACAGCAACTGTCTTCTTTGCAGTAAGGGGGATGAAGTCAAAGAATTTTTTTAATGACTTGATAAGGTTAAAGCAGGTCCCTGCCACTGTCAATGCGAGTGGTCGGAAGGAGAGAGCGGTGTCTAATTGCACTCCCAGGTTTTTTGATACAATAACAGTAGTGGGAGGTGGGGTCACATCTTCCGGCCACCAAGCACTTGGCTGGAAAGGATTGTCTTTTCCAATCAGTAGGATCTCGGTTTTGTCTGTATTACACCTGAGGTAGTTGTCCTACATCCACTGGATGACTTCAGCTAGACAAAGTTAGAAATTGAGTTTGGCGTTGGAGTCTTTGTCCAAGGATAGGATCAATTGTGTATAGTCTGCATAGGACTTCACAATATCAAAAGAAGATATCAGTGAGATAAGAGCGGGCTGAGGGATGAGCTCTGTGGTACTCCTGATGCAATGGGGCGGTTAGCAGAGAGGAACGTTCCAAGAGACACTGCTTGCCTACGATTGGTGAGCAAGGACTCAATCCATGCCAGTACATTATTAGAGATGCCACTGGATTTTAGCCTTGCAAGGAGAATGCTGTGTGAGATGGTATCAAATGCGGCAGACAGGTCAAGCAAAATCAAAGCTGCCTTCCTGCCTTTGTCTGCTATAGTTTTTAGAGTGTCCGATATTACCAGGAGCGCAGATTCTGTTGAATGCTTGGGGCGGAAGCCTGATTGCCGAGGGTGGAGGCTCCTGGCGGTTTCAAGGAACTTAGTTAGTTCTTTGTGGACTAGTCTTTCTGTGATTTTGCCCAGTGTCGGGAGGAGCAATATAGGATGAAGATTGGAGAGATTGGATGAGTCTATGTTTTGCTTTTTTTCAGTGGTTTCACTATGGCTAGCTTCCATTTGTTTGGAACTGTGCCTGAGAGTAATGAGGAATTGACTATCTGGTTGATTACCGGGTTGACAATGTCTATGATTTGGTGAAGAATCATGGGGGGACAGGCATCCAAGGGGGAGCTTGTTTTACAGGTGGCAATTGCAGCCTGTGTCTGCTCAAGCGAGCCTAGTTCGAAGTGAGTGACTTGTGCTAGTCGGGTCGGGCTCCAAGTCCTGGTCAATGTTTTGTGCGGGGGATGTTGCAAAGTCCTTTTGAATATTCAGAATCCTTTCCTCAAAGAAGATCGAGATCTGGTCACATAAGGTCTGAGAGGAAGGAATTTCTTTATGCAATGCTTTGGGGTCAGTGAAGGACTATATAATTGAGAATATAGTATTTTGGTCTTGGTTGGGCTCGAGTATTTTGTTGGAGTAATACTCCTTTTTTGCTAATTTGATATGAGTATGGTAGTGCCTCCTTCTTGTTTTAAATGCTTTTGGATCTGCTGCATCATAGACTGTTCTCCACTTGTGTTCCAATTGTTTACATTGGAGATGTAGTTGAGCTAGGGCGGGCGTAAACCAGGGGGCTTTATGGGTTTTGGTTTTCACCTTCTTATTGGGTAGTTCTAGTGGGATTAGCTCATTGCTTGTTGAGGTCATCCAGGTGTGGAAGAGTTGTGAATCTTCTGGGGTTTTACCAGTTAAGACAGGGACACGAGCCTGGGCAGTGGTGGGCAACTTTGAGTTGATTACTAGTTGCGCCCACTTGTGCCTTGGTTGTAAGGGTGGGGTTTGCTTGGCAGGATGATTCATGAGTGGCCTCTTAATAGCGAGGGGGATGAATTTGTGATCTGACCATATCTGTGGGATAGGGGTATCTACTGACAAGGAGGAGAAATTGGAGCAGACACCATCCACTGTATGGCCTGCCTGGTGTGTCGGGCATCCACCAATTGGGGCAATCCAAGGGATTCTGTTATCTCAAGGAAGTTGTCCACTCCCGGCACATTTCTGCATTCTAGGTGGAGATTAAAGTCTCCTAGTGGGTGAAATTGGCATATCCAAGCAAGAAATGGCTTAGGGTTTCTCCTAGAGGATCAAGAAAGGTGGCACTCGGACCGGGTGGACAATAGATCATGGCTCCTGTAAAGGCAAGGGATGCGTTTATTGTGAAGCAGTAGCCAAGGCTTTCTGCTCCCCTAAGTGTGTTAAGTTTGAAACTAGTGCATTGTAGTGAGTCACACAAGATAATGGGCAACTCCCCTCCTCTGGATTCTCCTCTGTCCTTCCTACAGATCGTGTAGTTGGGGGGGGGGGGGGGGGGTGGAAGTGCTGCTGTAATGTCTGGATTACACCAGTCCTTTAACTAGGTTTCAGTAACAAAGAGAAAGTCTAGGTGTCGCTCAATGAGCAATTCTCTGATATCCTGGGAGTGCTGACATATTGATTGAGCATTAATTAGTTCCCCTTTTAATTGAGCGATGCTAGGTGTTGAGGCTTTCCTACCCATGATTTTAGGGGGCATGTCTGCAGCGGTGAGCTGTATTCTACACTTATAACATGCAAGAGGTCCCATAATTTTGTCAGGCGATATTTGGCAGCCACAATATCCCCTTGTGTTTAGGCTTTTTAATAAAGTTGATGAAAAAACAATACCTGGGGGATTTTGGATAGCATTTCTGGCGCTTGGCCCGGCCTGGGCGCGTATGGGTGCAGATGCGCTTGCCTTTGGCTGGGCGCATCTGTTGTGTTCATGTAGTCAAATTGCCTAGTTATCCGTAATCCCCGCCGGAAGTCAGGCGAGTGGGTGTGTCCGCTTCCCTTTGCTCAATCGGCAAACGCTGTGGCAGACCAGGGAAGCGGAAACAAAGAGGCTGTCCTGCTCTGCATCAATGGAAGGAGTCCGTTAAAAGGGGTGGGGGGAAAAGGTCGCTAATAATAAAGGCAGTGTGTGATGAATATGCCAACATTTGTCAAAAGCTTGGAAGGCTTGCTTTTTTATTGGTATGTCAAGTTGTGTGCCCAACCATCTAGGGGACAATAAACTTTTCACTGCTTATATCTAACCCATTCTTTGATGAACCTGCATCAAATGTAGCCGGCAGTGAGCAAGTTACACCTAGTGCAAGTATTAGATGTTTTGTGCAGAACTAATCAGGGGAGGAGATAAAGAGGGAATCAAAACAATTTCGCTTTAATAACTTTGGCATCATCTGCTGGATCTGTATGACATTTGGCATAGACTTCGTATGTTTAGCTTACTCTTGGTTTTCTCAATTTTATGCAGGCCAATCTGGGGGGAGATCTCAAAGGAGGGGGTGAAAGAAGTGTTTGTTTGGTAATATATTTGGACTGTTTGACAAATCCATAAAATATTGGGTAGATGTTTAACAGGTTTACCTTACAGTGAGTTATGTCAAGTTTTGAGCACATTCATCTGTGGGGCTGAAATAAATGGAAAGTGAATTTGAGTTTCATTCACTAATAACTGTTGTACTGTTCAATTAATCTGTATAAAATCTATCTACTCGCTAATTAAGCCCTGTGCAAGGCCAGGAAAGCCCTGCAACAACCTCCTCTGCACTCAATCAAAGGTGGTTAGCCACAGGGCCTGCAGAAGGCTGTTCACAGTACACGATGGTACATGGTAGGCCGTGCATAGTGGGGGTTGGGCACCACTCCTGGCCCTGAAGTCAACCCCCAACGCGTGCAGCTGAAGTGGGTTGGACGGCAATGGCAGATTGGGAGCAGGGACTGGCACCAGGCTGCACTACACAAGGGCAACGGCTGTGCGCAGCAGGGATTAAATATTAAGTCAATGATAAAAAAACAATGAAAATCACTAACAACACAGTTAAAAATTGAGTTATGGTTTTGGCTCAAAGTCACTAAACTACATAAATTTACCAGCTATGGGCACCAACACATGCAATAACTCCTGCTATGCTTAAATAAACTATTTGGTTAAGGTACAACAAAAAACAAAAGAGCGATCTAGAGAACAACAAGACGCCATGGTGGGTGGTGCGAGTTATGGCATGTGTTGTGTGCATTGGTAAACACAAGGAGATGATGGACGGAGCGCTGAAACTTTTAAGACACTCAGCCCCAGTCACAGATCTGGGTTGAATCCATCATCATTCTTTAGCTCACTTTGCCAACTCAGTTCAAACCCAGCTATATGTATATCAGTCTTGACCCAGTGCCTCATGGCCAGCCCGAACTGCCAAGCCAGGTCTTCCCTGAACCGGAAACAAGCATCCTGAGACCGGTTTCTGGGTAACACCAGTCATCAGCCAGGCTAGCTTGAATCCAGTGGCAAAGTGAGCATGGGACCTAAAAGCCCCGTCCACGAAGCAAACCTCCATTCGGAGAAGGGGGTCAGATACACCACACATTATCAGTAAAAACAAAGCCTATAGGTCTGACGTTGGTTGCCAACTTTTCAATTTGCCAATGTTTGTGAATGTTTTTCATAAAACTATACAAAAGGTCTACTTTTGGTGTGTGTGAGGCGCCCAGTGGGCTACAGCAGAGGGACATCATCCACACAGAGGTAAACCAATGGCTAAATTGACTTAGCATGTGCACTATGGTGCAGTAGGCAGGACTTAATGCGAATGGCACACTGACTGATCAAAGAATGAAGAGAGCTGGCTGAAAGCCACTATAGGTAGGAACATTATATATATATATATATATATAATGTTATTAAACGCAAAGGTCTTGGCTAACAAAAGATTTCAAAAAAACAAAAAAAAACAGTGTCTCTCAAGGCCGGAAGTGGTGAAGTTGAGTCTGTCACAGACATACAAATGATTTTACAATGGCATCAATCAATTTAGATCCCCTCCCTTTATCATGAATGTAAACTTTACCCAACACTAACAATACACATTTTACACAGCTCCTGGCAGCATCACAGAAACAACATGGCCTCATGTCATGTAAATAGCTGAATACATCCCATCTCATCAGCACTGTCGTATATATGTATATTCAAACTCAATTTACACCGACAGTACACATTGGACACAGCCGCCGCACCATCACAGACACAAGATGTCTTCATGCCATGTAGTGGGCAAAACACTGCCATCTCAGTAGAACAGTCGTATAAACATGTAGTCATACCACGATCTACAGCAACAGCACAGATTTGATGCAAACCCCCACACAATCATATGCACAGCCCAGTCCCAGGCACAATGGCCTGCATAACCCGGTTCCAAGCATTAATATGAGCAAAAATAAAAGACATTGCCATTTACAATACCAATAGGTCAAAGTTCTGAAAATGCGAGACCTATTGAATAGAAAATGCTTGTTATACAGCACTGGTGGTGAGCCAACTTATACAGATGCGGGCTGAGACACAGACTGCACAGGATGCCATAATAGTTTCAAACTGGGACAGCCAGGTTTATAAATCCTGTTCCCACAGCTGGAAATATAATAACCACGGCACTAAATCTAGAAATAGGCTTATACTCTTCCCCTTCACAACTCGAACCCAAAAATAAAGAGCATACATGAGTCCATACTCTTCTCACATGCAGGCTGCTTTGGTGAACTGTTTAGACCGTTGAACTGTTTTGAATGCACAGCTCTGGAATATACTGTTCATGGAATTAGGAAACAGATATATTGCCAACTTTCACTTAAAAACTTTAGACAAGTCTTGTCAAAGATTTATTCTAATCCCACCACGAACTCAATAGGCCGAATGTACTCCTCAACCCTCTCCAAAAATAGAAACAGGGTTCCTTCGAGCAAAATGAAATACCCACCAAATCCTGGGTCTGTGTATCTACACAAGATCATTGTTCCCCCAAGGGACCCACTTTGTACAGGGTTTGGGAGGAGTTTTGTATCAACAGAATCACACAGCCAGAGGAAGACCCGAAGGTGCAAACTAATCTTAAAACATTTGTTCTCGGAAAAACAATATCATTTGGTTTCAATTATTATCAGTTGTATCCTAAAAGATCTGACTTACCATTAACATTTCATATTATACCAATGTCTACACACTGTTCTACGTGGCACCTTTTTATTTGGCCAGATCACATTAATATTGGTCCAATGAAGAGTCAGTGTCCAAAAGTCGACCATTAGTGTGCCCGAGGTGGATCAAGTGCATGTGCACCTACCCACTAGGAATGGGACTGGGATCGCCTGCTTATTTCACACCAACGGTCCTGTGTCAAATATTGAGACACCCATTTTCCTTTGCTCTTAATGTCTTCCACAGAAGCCCCTCTATTCAAATGTTTTTAATATTTCAAATTTAGGCACATCAGTTGGAGTCAATAGACGATCCAATTTAGACAGATCGAGGCAGCTTAATGTAATTAAATTAGACATGCGGGTATAGACAAGAAATATGAATTTCTTAATTGTTGTAAACCTTATACTTGGGGAAAAATATTATTAGAAAACAATTGTAGATATTTTTGTTTGCACCAAATTGTTGACGATTGTCATTATGGCTTGTGTTTAAAATGATAAACACTTAATATGATGCTGAACAACAATAATGAAGTGGGCTATTCAAACAGAAACTCTGCATTTTCTGCCACCCAATCACATTAGAAACAATTTTAGCAACTCCTTGCTCACCCACTGAGCAATAGGATCCCATTCGTATTCTGTAGGTATCTCAATCAGTTGTACTATACACAGAAAGGCATGGCAAGAATAGATCAGTTTTTGCCACCTCATTAGTTTTCCTCCTCACTGACATTACCATATGAAGATTACACCAGGGGTCAGTAGATTTATTGAAGAAAATGCTTGGTTCTTTCTATCTACAAATAGTCTTCTTTGTTCACTTGGGTCTCACCAGAAGCTTGTTAGAGTAAATGTGGCAAACTTTTCACCCCATGCCCCTCTTAGATGGTCTGCCTCGATGCTGAAGCTTCCACCGCTTCTAGAACATAGGTGCTGCAAGTTAAGAGTACTTAGGTTTGGCACTCTCAGTTGATCTATTTCTGGGGATACAGTTATATCTTTTCTTGCAGCCTGTTTCATACCATAATTACAGGCACTTGTTCCAGCACACTCGCTGTCATGAGAGGAGATCTGGTTTTGCAGTTTTAGTTCTGTGTTTTAGCCAGGGCAGGGTTGTAGGATTACTTTGCTTTTGTCTGACACCTGCCATGGAGAAGATTGTTAGTCTGTTTTCCCCTCAAAGCACAATGTAATATTGTTATAACCTACAATACCTGTAACCAACCCTGTGGTTAGGCTGAATGGATTATATTGTAGTCTTTGGGGTATAGCCATGGAGTGTTAGCCTAGGGAGTGTATTATGTTTATGATGGGCTCTTCGCCATGGCAAGAATCAAGCACACCCAATTTCTGTCAAACATGTTATATTTAAGCAAATGTTTCTTTCCGTAAAATTTAACAAGAGATGTTTGTTGGTCTCAGTTCGTGAACCCATTTCTGACTGAAGCTGTGGAAATAGTGTTACGAAGATGTGACCAGTCTTTATTCCACTGTCTGCTTTCTGTTTCCATTAGATGATGGTTCCTGCTCCTCTATGTAATCAGGATCGTTATTCCTCTTTCCAGATACTCCAGTTTCTGTTGGTGCAGACTTTGGTTCTAGTTGTAGGACTGCTCCCAATTAGTGCAGGGGCTGTAATAATTCTAACAGTCTAGGGTTCCAGCTAAGGCCTGATGTAGGTCACTATGCAGCTGCTCAATGGTTGGATCCCAGATCTAACAGGGAGTATTTGGTAGGGTGAAGTTGTAGATCCTTCAGCCCAATTTCTCAGTTATAAGCAATATTTGTACAGGTTCTTGAGTGTTCCAGTCTCCAGCTCCTCTGATAGGGATCACAGAGATCTGTTAGTAGAGCTGAAGCGGGGCACTAGTTGGAATGTCTTTGGCACAAAATATAAGCAATTTCCTCTATTTTTGCTCCTGCCAGCAGCCTGATTGCTGGGCAATTAGATTTTAACCAAGCCCTTGTCAGATAACACCTGTCCTCTCTATCAGCTGTAAACTTTGCCACTGTCTGTTTTTTATTCAAAGGTCTGACTACCTGCATTATCCTGAGTGATCCCTCAGATTTGGTTTTAATATAAATTGTGTATTTTTTGACCTCACAGTGGACCGTCTTTGATCAGAGAGCCAACTTCCACTTCCAGGAAACCTGTGATCTAGAGCGGTCTCAGCGTCAGAAGGTGGGAGAGATTTTCTCTGCAATTCCCATGTCTCTGCTTCTTCTATTCGTTCTTCTCATCAGCTATTCTGCTAAATGGTTGCCCATCTTTCAGCCATCCTGGAGGTGCAGAGGCTAGTTGTGAAAGTTCACATGTAAGTGGCCTCCTCTTAAGGAGCAATTCATCAACCTTCCTCATCAATGTTGCTCTCGGTTTTCAAATTCCCCATATTCTTAGATATTGGCTGAAGTCAAAGAGTTTTTTTGGAAACTATTTCACTCACCATTTGCATGGTTTAGGCACAAAGGACTGTTATTTGGTCTCTGAGTAACTCCATTTGGGACCTTGTCAGTTTTTCCTGTAATGTTTTTTCAATTATTAGTTGCCTTGGTCAACAAGTTTCTGAAAGATGTGGTAGGTGCTTCTTACTTTTCCATTTGGTGAAGTCCTCCTTTCTCCTGTTTTGTTTTTATTAGGGAACAGCATTTTTTTCTTTATTTGTCTTCTAATCCACATCCCTGCAGAAGAATTCCCCTCCTTCACTACTCTCATGCTTTAGCTTTTTGTCTCAGCTTAGTCTGGGATGTGTTTTCAATTACTCCTGTTTCAGGCCAGGATGTCAAACGTAGGCACACACCAAGTTATTACAGATCATTTCTTTGCAAGACAGTGCTATGACAAGTTGACTAATAAGTAATGACTTACTTTACAAATATCATTTTTTGTGCTTATTTTCAGCCTGGCTTGATAGAGCAGCCGTCTACATCATCTATTGTTTATATTGACCTTAAACACAGTGCAGGTTTTGAGCCATTCCCCTTAAATCACTGGCATGTTTGGGTCACCCCACTCAGTCCCTGTTTTGAGACAGCACCCAACACATCTTGGATTAGTCCATAGGAAAATACATCTAACACCTCATGCTATCGGCTGTCTGTTCTGGAATCCAGTGCCTTTGCAATGCATGAAGGACTATTTAAAATCTGAAAAGTACACTCAATCATCACACTTTTCAACAAAGTTAAGTCTTTATCTTCTACATGCATTTTGAATAAAAAGCAACACCTTTCACTGCACGACACACTGGTTCACTTCATAGGAAAACAACTAAGTTGGCTATGTACACCAAAGAGCTTGGTCCTTCAATAATTTCCAATACAGAAACTGCCCCATTGGTGCAGACACAGACTAGGGAACCAAAAGCCGCCCTGGCAAAAATTCTCAAACCAGCCCCACTTCATTCATCTTCTCTGTCACTTTCTTTCATCCATCTATTTTCTCTCTCCCCTTCTCTCCTATTGCTCTTTTCTCCCTCTCTGATTATTTTCTCTGCACTTTACCCTTCCCTCCCTTTTACCCTATCTTGAATTCTCCTCACGTCTGCTGCAGTTAACCTCAGGGAGCTGGGGAATGTGCTAGAGGCAGGAGCAGCCCTAGGACTTCAAAACCAGCCTCAAGGGAACCAGCAAGGAAAGTGCCTAGCCGAATAAAAGGCCTGTCCGTCCCAGCTATGGGCCACTAGAAACTATATACAGCCACCAGTCTGCTGATAAAATTCAGAGCGCCCAGAGGCTCCCTTGCTCATGCCACCTGGCTGCTTCTGAAATACAAATGCAATGCACCAGTGACCTTGGCAAAGCCAGTAGTTCTGGATTATAACTGAAAATACTAACCAGACTTACTGGTTTTGCCAATGATTATTCCAATTTTATTTAGTGGTTTGTTTTTTTAAACCTCCAAATGGCTGAAACACAGAGGGAGGTCATTGAGATTTCAGGGCAACAGTTCGTGAAATTAACTGAACCCAAGCTTCAGGAGTAAGTCTAATTAGGTGCAAATAAGGCCTGAAAACCAAAATGCTCTGGATCGCTTTTCAAAAGAGGTCATGCCTTAGGGGAGCAGCGCTTAAAGAATATCCGAGAGTTACCTTTCCTTTCACAGATTTAACTCAAAGTTGGCCTCGAGTATTATAGCTAGATTTTGAAGTCACACACATCACTTTGAAGTAACTGCAAGGTGACACGCATGGGTACATAAAAATGCCATAATAAATAAATGAGAATCATGCAAATCACCAGAAACTAGGCCATACACCACACCTCTTCTTTTGAGCTGCTTGCGAAGAGTGACAATATTGTTCCCTTACAGCCAAACATTTCTCACAAACATGTCACAGCATCCTACAAAGTGTGCATCTCTGGCAACAGCATCTCCGCAAGGCTAGATAGAGTGCGAGTGTGTTATTGGGGAAACAACGTTCTAAAAGATAGTTCTGGAATTGACATAAATTAACACCTGTATCATGGGAGGGGGAATACTCTACCTGACGTCTAGGTATTCACTGATCTCAGTTTTCCAGCTCCATGGACTGGATTAAAGTATTACAGCATTCAAAAACTGATAATAAATGGATCCTTAACATCATTGATAATGGTAACTCCAACTTTTTGAATCCAGGTATTGAACTTCACGTCCTGTTTAGATTAAGCTGCAGCCCATAATTTGTGATAGAATTATGTTTCATTGATTCTACTAAGGTTAAACAGGATTGACATATGCATCATAAACAGATTCGAATTCTGTTTTATTGATTCTACTAAGGTTAAACAGGATTGACATATGCATCATAAGCAGATCTGATCAACTGGCCATTTTAATAAGACGCCTTTTTAGAGACTTTTATGGCTATGTATGTCAAAATATCTACATCAAAGAATAGACTCACTTCTTGAGTGGCCTTACAAATCTCCCCTACTCGGATATCTCCAAATATTAGACAGTTCCAATGATTTCTAGACCACTCTTTCGATGATCACATCCTGATTTACAGAAAACAAAATAGTGCTAAATGGAGGCACAGAGTAACAGTGATGAATCTCAAATAGACAGATATTAATTGAAATGGGGGGAAGCCATAATGCTACTATAAATATCTGGAAATACGTATGAATCCATCAACAATAAAGCATTATATTTCTATCACACATCAATGCAAATCATAAATATCTCATAATTAGAACCACAAATACCACTATACAAGAACACTCTTGAGAACCTTTATGAATGTAATCCTATGGTCAGCCACAGATGCAAGGCTAATAGATGTGGGTGCACAGTGAGGTCACGTTTCGATTGGAGACGCATGGTCCAAGCAGAAGTCATCTCTGCATATTAAGTGCTTAGTGATGCTTGCTGGTTCTCCTTTGCAACTCAAATTTTTGCAAAGGAGAGGGCCAATTGTGCAGTATTATGAAGGATAACATAATAGCTGTCAGGTACATAATAGGAGAGATTAAATCCAAATTACTTGTGAAACTTGCAAAAGGGTTTTGGAAGCATTGCCTTCAATGCAAATGATCAGTTGTGCAATGTATCTTCCAGGGATGTTATATATCAGTTGCCGAACCACCCCTATCCGATTTCCCCTAGATGGTTCCGGCAAGTCAATGCGGCTCTTGGGCAGTTCTTATGGGATAGGGGCAAGGTGTGTGTGGCCATGCGGACGTGTTTTTTAACTACCTATTGTGGGGGGCTAGTGTCGGCGGACATTCTTTCATACAGGCATCACACCTGCTCGTATTGAACGAATGGTGGTATGGCAGTAGGGAGGATCCGGCATATGCGGTTGAGCAGTGGCTTATGGGGGATCACTCGCTGCATAGGATATTGTACTCAGCACCGATGCTTGGCTCGCTGCAATCGGCAACAAAGGTCGTGTTGCAGGTCTAGAGTCAAGCGCTGAGGATGGGATAGTGGAACACACTGATGCGGGAGACTCCCCTCTGGGATAATGGGCTCTTGCCGCAACTAACTGCCTTGCAGGGATTCCAGGGCTGGGATCATATAGGGATATTGGTCTTGGGAGATGTTATGAGGGGTCTGGTTTTGAAATCGTTCCAGGACCTCCAGAAAGAATTTTATATGTCGAAGTCCCAATTCTTTAAGTACCTTCAATTCCGGCACACCCTGTCCACCAGCCTGGAGGGCTTGGAGTCCATGGCTGAGTTCAGCCCCTTGAGGCTAAAGTTTTATGGGAGATCTCCAGGATCGCAAGATCTCCAAGATCTATCAATCCCTAGTTACTCATTGCTCCTCCACGCTACAGAAACTCCGGGGGGATTGGGAGGGGGATGTGGGTCCCTTGGATGAAGAGGACTGGGAGGAGGCCCTGGCTGCTCCACGAGGAGCGGCCATAGCAGTGTGTGTGCGCCTAGTCCAGTTGAAATACCTGCATAGGGCCTACTATACACAAGTACGTTTGTGGAGGGCAGGGTTGATCGCCTCTCCTGTGTGCCGTAGATGTCGGGAGGAGGGTACGCTAGTACACACGGTTTGGCAGTGTCTCTCCCTAGATCGTTTCTGAAGGGGGGTTTACACCTGTTTATCAGAGGTTCTGGGTTGGGACCTTCCCCGCGCGCCGAAATTTGCCCTGTTACATGTCATGGATGGGATAGGTGGCAACATCTACAAACAACACCTATTGCTGTTGGGTCTTACATTGGCGAAAAGAGATATAGCGACGGCGTGGAAGGCACCGGGCCCCCTTCAGTGGCTGCGTGGAAGAATGGTTTGGATTTTTGCATGGGCCTGGAGAAACCCTTCTTCACTGCCAGGGGGTGCCCCCACAAATATTTTAAAATATGGAAAAGATGGGCAGTCTATCGGGGATTGCTGCTGGAGCCGGTTCCAGTGGCATGGGACCCTCATCTATGGAGATTTGGTTTCTCCTGGGAGGATCCAGGGAGTGGCGCATGATTTCGATCTCCGGTGGATAGCTCTACTGTATTATCAAAATGGCTCTGTTTAGTGTGGGTGTTTAGTGCGATCAGGGGGTAGGGGGGCGGAGGGGTCTGGGGTGGGAGGGAGTTAGATTTTATCTGTATTGCTCTTCATTTTTAGGTCTCGCCTGAGCCAGTGCATGCGCTGCTCTGGCGAGACATTTAGTGTGTGGGCTTTAAAAAGCCGACCACAGCTTTTTGGCTGGCAATGACGAGCAGAGGCGCCATCTGTCTTTCCTCTCTCATCATGGTGCGCGCACATCGTACACAACTCGCCAGCCTGCTTTCACTTTTGCCGTCGCGCGCACCACTCGCGTCCTTTTATTTTTCTTTTAGCGCGTGCGCGTACTCAACTCCCGCTTGTTTTCACTGCGGTGAGTAATACAGAAGGCTGTAGCCTCTTCTGAACTGTGTTAGGAGTTTACCCACAGACACCAGTGCCTACCAGTAATTTGTATAACTCAGCACCTCATCTTTTTATGTATAAGTCACTTCTTTTTTGCTCTGAAGATATCCACTAATCCACATGCGAGAATTACAAAATTGTGGATTTTTTCTTTTTGCTGCATGATCTGTAATAGTTGCTGATGTGCACTATTTTTTGCAAGAAATCCGATTAGCTTTTCAGAAGAAGGAAAGTGACACACCTCGGTAGTTAAGATGGAAATATAACTCCACAGGAAATTCCATATTTGCACCCTTACTTACCTTGTCAAACCCCCCTCCCTCAAACAATTCCACCAGATTGTGGAACCAACATTCAAATATAAACAGGTACTGTAGCAAATTTGATACAGATTGGTCAAACAGTTCAAGGGTTTTAAGGGGAGGTGGTGGGAGGATGGTTCCCAAATCATGTCACTTACCAATTACACATTGGTTTCCTCCGAGTAAAAATTAGTAAGTCATATATAGGTTTAACATCTGGTGAAACGTTCACCAAATTGTAAGGCAACAATGGCTATGCCATCACTTGATGCCTTTTCTTGGTTTGGTAAATTTTCACACAGCCATAACAAAAAATATGACTGTTATATGTGCACGTGCCAGTACTGTATATACTATAAAATCGCCAGACAAACCCGCAAATTCCATCTACGGAAAGCAAGGAACAGCATGCATAGTGGACACATCCCAAGCCCTTAAAATCAATATTTGTGAATATGTAAATTACTAAACATAAGACAAATGTACCCTTGTCTTCCATGTTGTACAACTAAGGCACTATTAATTTCACAAGTACTAAGTAAATTGGATTATTGAAACAATTTGCTCTCTCAAAATTCCTTCCCCTCATTGGACAAGGTTCATACCTTTGTTAACAGAACCTTATTAAATTTACCAAGTCAAATACGCATCACTCCCTTTTGTCACAAAGCTGAGTGGCTATCAGCTAAGTACACGACCCTCTACATGCTTTGGACAATTGTATCCACAATGGTCCATAGCCTTTACACAGATTTCCTTGGCAACATTGGCCGCTGCTCCACACACACCAGGGGGTTGTATGTGATTTCAAAGAAAAAAAAATCAAATACCCATTATTAGAAACATATTCGCATAAAATGTTAAAGTGAACATTTTCAAGTTGAATTGTTGAACCAAGAATGTTAGATTTTTTTTTCTTCAAAATTACCTTTTACATGCTGCTCTTTTAAGGTGTAAATGCCATTTACCTTGAAAATGGGCTCTCACCTTTTGTTTTTCTACAAGGTTTGCACTGATAATTTTTCTCATCACCTCCTTCCTGTCCCACATTCCATCACTGGGTAGCGTTTCACTAACTTTTAGGTCGAGCCTGGGCAGCGCATGCGCTCCCGCGAGGCATGCAGTAGTGGAGTATAGACTTGACGCTCCGCCCACTCTCTGCCCATAATTTTAATTGGCTTGTGTCATTGTCTTTCCTAAACGCTGTCTTGCGATTCATTATTAAGCTTGTTAGTCGTTCCTTGGTACCACCTTGTCTGCATTTATTACCTCCCATAACGACTGGACCTTTTACTTGTCTTGTTACACAGTCGGCTTTATCTTGGCTGTGGGCACTATTTTATTAAATTATTTGGCCCTATTCTACCCACTAACTTGCATTCTGGTATGTCGTATCGGTGCGTGCGCAATTATTTATTTATTTATTTTAGTAGCACGGTCCGCTTTAAGTATAGCGGCTGCCTTTATTTATTTCTTTATTTATTTTGATTACTAGCTCCCATGCGGCACTTTCACCTTCATGAAGGCCACACGCTTTTCTTTAGACAAGCCGCGTATAAAGAAAGGTGCGCGGCCAATATTAAACTGAAAGCGCGGCATGGGCGTTTTTACAAAAAAATAAATCTGTTTGTCAACTTGACAAACAGATGCTTTTTTTTGGATCAAAGCCTTCATGCCCCGGTTCCACTTTAATGTCGGCCACACCACTTTCTTTAGACCGTGGCTTGTCTAAAGAAAGGGGCACGGCCTTCATGAATGTGAAAGCGCTGTTTGGGGGCTAGTAATGCAAAAGGTCTCACATTTGCGAGAGTTTAAGCTATGGCATTACCAATAGCTTAAACTCTCGTTATTGCGAGACCTATTGCATTGCAAATGCTTGTTTCTTTTGTGTTTCAATATGAAAAGGTCAAATTCAGTATAACATGCTCTGATTGTGTAGACGCCTCTGGAGTACAGGGCCCTGTTGTATATGTGCTAGGCCTGGGTGGTAAATTCCGTTCCGCTCGCAGAATTTGGGTACATTTCGCGTTCCGCGGAGAACGGGGAATTGCCCAGAATTCTGCGTTCCGCGGTATTTCGGAACTTTTTGCTTTGTCACGTTCTCACAATGCGTGTTCGCAAGATTTTTTCCCCCCGAGCACGCAAACAGCGTTCGCGAACAGGAAAAAAACATAGCGAACAAGCAATTGTGCGTGTTCGTGGAATTTCTGCGTGCTCTCTGAGATTTTTTTACCGTTTCACGGAGCTTTGCGTAAAGCGACTACGCAAATACCGCACACCCCCAATATGTGCCATTTGACAAATAAAATCGGCTCAAAAAAAAAAAAAATTCTAACAACTGGCATCATCATCCTTCAATATTCAGAAGAATTTCTTCTTGATGGAGTCTCTTCTCTATTTATCTTTTTGCTTCCTGTTTAAATACTCATCTTCCTTCTTTCTACAGTTGGAGACCAGACCCCTTAGCAGCAGCTACGGATGCTTTCTTTCATGGCTGGTCTCAGAACAAAAATTGGGCCTTTCCTCCTTTCTTAATGATATCTGGAGTCCTTGACCAAGTATTTCACTCAAAAACAGTCTTGGTCCTGATAACAACTATTTGGCATCCTCAAGTCTTGTTCTTGACCATACTTTAACTGGTACCTGATTTTCCAATCCCCAATGTCTCTCACACAATGTTGTTCTTGATCACTCACTCAACTCTTACAGCTTGGAGAATTCATGCCAGCTTGCAGAACCCAATAGGTTTTGTTAGAGACTGCTGAATACAAGTGAAAATCCTGGGTCTTGGGTACTTTAAGGGCTTTTTTAATTCATATGGTCAGGACTGACCTTTCAGGTGGTGTGTCGGAAGGTCTACAGAGTCCATTGCAGTAGATGTAACTCAGACAGTCTACTTCCTTTGCGAGCAAAGGCAACTCTCACTGAGCAAACAACTTGTGCTGATCAGTAATCTTAACAGAGCACATTCAAGTGGATGGAACACCAATGGATGAACACCTAATCTATCAGCTTTTAAAGGGACCATGTTTCTCTAACCATTCTAGTCCTAAGTATACTTGTCTATGAAATGTAAATGTTTTCAAACTGTTTCTCAAATGGCCTTGCAATCCTTTTTTATCTTTAAATTTTTGTAGCTGAAAATGTGGCTATATTGTTGTGTTTAGTGTCTTTTAAGCGTCTCCCTGATGTTGGGGCCCTGGATATTTCTTCCAGACAATATACTCCTGCAAGAGTTTATTTCATAATCAAAGGAAGAACCAAAGGAGTTACATTTCTCTTTTCTATCCTTCTTTTCCTAATCAACCAATACTGTGTGAGGGCTCTAGCCTTATAGTCATCGCCAAAAAGACGTCAAATCGAAAAACATTCTCTTCCACTCCACTGTTGATTACTTACAGGAAACCTTTTTAGTTTGTCTCTTTGCCTACGCCAGCCTGTTGGTTGAAATGGAGCAGTTTCCTAACAGGTAATGACATTTATTTTTTTGGGGCTCATTTCATTGGGGCAAAAGACATAAAAATCCTTGTGGGCTGGATGAAGATTAGAGGCCATTCTTAGATCTGAGGATTGGACAAACCATTACAATTTTCATACATTCTATTTCAAACCAATTCCTAAGATTGTATTAAGAACTGTTGCTACGCTATGAACAAGCATAGTAGGAGCCTCCAGATGTGTCATAAAATGCAGTCCTAGCTGTTAATAAAGGCAAGGATAGATTTGATTAAAGACACAAAGGCGACTATTATCCTACCTCCTTACATTAAAATAGCATCCCCTTTTGTGCTTCAGCGTGTCCTTCTCAAACTAATATTTTATTGTAAGAAGCTGCGTCCTACTTCAGATGCATTTTCAGTCCAGTTTATATCTTCAAATTTGATCACCTGTCCTTTCTCTAGATTCAAAGGACCTTAAGCTTCAAAATATTTCAGCAAATAATTTAATCGAAGAATCTCACAACTTGTTTATCCAATTGTTAACCTTACTGCTCCCAATCAAGGTTATTTTAATGGGTGCTTGATGGTCATTGGTCTGCTGTGACTGAGATCCCATAGGTCTTTATTGATAAGCCTCATGTGAAATGTAATGTTGTTCTTTGTTGGCTGCCATCAATACTAAAGCAATGAAAGTAAGCATAATACTCAGCTTCATGTCTTTAATAAAATCTAGACCTCAACGCTGTGTCTTTCAAAAGGTAGTATTGTCATTCCTGCAGTTAAAGGGGCATTGTATGCACTTGTTTTATCAGTCCTATCTACCAAAACACCAATCCTTTTTAAATATAAAAAAAGTATCTTTGTTTTCATAGCAGACCTGGGTTACGGGAAACTCCTGTAGGTTTTTTTTCGAGACTCAGTGTAGTCTCTGGCTGAAGGCTTCTCCTTGTGTGTTATATGGTACATCTTCTTTTGCTGTCTACATCTGTTATGTTGTTATGTTATGTTAGGGGCACTTCTAGAGCGCGCGACTCACCCGGGGGCATTTCGGCGCTATACTTAGTTATTCGCTGAGAGGGAAAAGTAGGAAGAAGAAGCCACGACTAATACTAAGGAGTCAGAAATAGAAAGGTTTTCAATTTTTTCCTAAAGATTGTAAGAGAAGGGCAGTTACGAATGGCAATGGGAAGCGAGTTCCAGTAATCTGTAATCGTATTCATTGTATTATTCTTTTATATGTATTCATGCACATTTATTTTCTGGTTCATGAAAATAAAGTTGCCACTAGTGCTAGTTTACAAAGTTGTTTACATGGAAAATGCACACTCTTACTAGGGTTATGTGATATATAAAAAAGCCATATAGAATACAACAATATATATTTTATTTATTTTATTAACAAATCGTGGTTTCGTTTAATTTCTTTAGAGCTCAAACTCAAAGGCATCTAAGCACTGCAAATATTAGTTTTTATGTGGAAGTGTCAGAATCAGGCACTAGAAACTAAAGAGGATGCTGAAGATGATGTTCACAGTTGCGCGACCTAGCTAACAGGTGAACCAAAACATAGAGCACTCATTATTTGGGTTGAGAAAATAGGTAACGTTTTCCTGCGTACCACTGTTAATCGCTGACAGGATTCCAAGCAATGGCAATCAGGAAGACTTTTGTCCAACAAATCATTTTAGGTCGGTCCTCATTTATGAATGCCAAACAGGGAAGGCTTCCTGTTCAATGAAGAGGAGAGGATTTGCTAAGCAGAATGTGAGGGTAAATGAAAAACATACAAGAAAGACCGGAGAGTTAGGCTACAAGGAGGGGGATTTATCTATTTTAGACTTTCACTGCACTCAATCATCACATGCAATAGACTGGGAAGTTTTGTGATAGCAAGGGCGGGCCTATCAAAAGAGCATTTTTTTTCTACTGTATAGTCTGGCTTGACAGCACAGATGTCTGCAGGACCTACTGTCCCAAATTAGTTAACACAGACAGAGTGGGCTTTGGCTCAACCCGGAGTAGAAATACTTGCTCACTGCATTCTACCGGCAGTTCGGTGTATCATTTTGCTTCCTATGGATTGCCTGCATTAGCATGCACGAGGGATTATTTTACTTCTCAAAGTACACTGAATCATCCTCACACACTCAATTATTTAAATTGTCTCACAGATCCTCTGTATACACAAAGCATTCATGTTTTTAGGTCTCGCCTGACCCAGCGCATGCGCTGGTCTGGCGAGACATTTTGTGAGGGCTCCAAAAAGTGCTACCAGGCCAGCCTAGAGCTACAGTGCATGTGCATGTGCGCGGGCGCGCGCGTCGCGCTTTACGAGATTACTTTCACGGCCGCACGGCCGCTCTGATGTTTGATCGCGATCACTTTCGCGGCCGCATGGCCGCTTTGATGTTTGCCGTGAGGCTTCAATAGATTGCAGCAGTTAAAACAAGCATTGGCATAGCCAATAGGTCTCGCTTTTGGGACCTTATAAGTGTTTAGTTATGCAACTGTTGCATGGCTAAACACTTATAAGGTCCCAAAAGCGAGACCTATTGGCTATGCCAATGCTTGTTTTTTCCCCCGCTGGTGCAGACTTTTTTTATGTAATCAAGACTCAAATAAGCCAGATTTATGGACTGTGTGAATGTTCATTCTTCATTCTGTTAACAGACAGTGAAACTGGATTTAAATGCATGAAGTCCACAGGGCACCTGGAGTATGCTGCGTATGTGTAGTGGAGTCGGAAGGAGCTCATATGAGATGCTGATTGTCTAAAACTAAACAGAGGGAGCATCATATGGGTTTTACATGTGTTTGTGGATAGGGAGAGTTGTTTTTTTCATTTGCCCTACTCAAAAACATCATGAACCACTGCTTAGTCAATTATTCAAAGTGTGAAGTGGCCTGAAGGTGCTGATTCAATAGTATTGTAAACAAGTGTGATTATGGAGCAGTGAATCCTGCAGTTTCATCTCATTCTGTAAAAAAAAAAAAATGAGCCTCGAAAACCTAATGGTTGATACCTTGTCTTGGTTCAACTCGCCAGTTAACGCTCATCCTCATTTGTGGCATTCTACCCATCTTTTCAATATGATCCTGCAAGTCAATTTTGCTTTGAGCCCATCATTCCCTAAAGTGTCAAAATAAATACCAGTGAAGGAAAGGAAGTAATCATTCATGCCCTTCCCACTTCGGGAAGGCGACCTTCTTCCGATTCGATGGCTGTGTATGCACTGTGAAACCTGTCTGATAAGGAGGTTGCCCTCCTGAGCACCACCGTATCAAACCCACATTCAGATCCATTCCACTGCTTGATAAAGACAATGAAGCCCAAATTCAATCCACTGCTCCATAAGGACACAATAAAGTTGTGACCTGGGAAACTCCACTTTGTTGATGTCCTGAAGAAATTAAGGCATCCTTCAAAAGGTTTCTCTTTTGCTTACCTCAGATGACCTTGAAGTGATGGAAGCTCTCAAATGGCCTTTGCACTTCCCTATGTCATTGGTCATGAAATCTAAGGACTCCTTGCAAGGATGTTGGTAAGCTCCAATGAAGTGAGCCTGCAGCTTGGCGGGAAGCGAAATGATCTTTTTCTGCATTTCAATGCTGTTTTCTGACCATCTTGATAGTGGACTTAATAGATGATCTAACTTAAAAGTTATCAGGAGATTGTTAATGGGCATATTTTTATTGATTAAGTTTTTCTGAAACATTTTTGTATAAATGCTATGCCACTGCTTATTCTCTAGCTGGTTACATCATAATTCTGAACCCTCAAACTGGGAATGGCTCCGGAATGTTTGAAGCAGTACAGACAGCTGGAGACAGGCCATAATAGTGCACAAATAAGTTACTCTAGGGTACCTGTGTCATACTGTGTGGGGCACAAACATACTTCAGTCACTACAGATACCTCCCTCCATTATCATGAGCACATTCACATCGCAGGGTTCTGTTTCTTTAAGTAAATTGAAGGCCAGGAGTATGTGCGCTCCCATCTGCGATCAGTCATTCATCCCGTCCGCCTGCTTACTGAGACTCAGCAGGCACGTATGGACCAAGAGAAAGAGGCTGGTGGGTGGTTCTGGAGAACGAAAGGTCTGAGGGCTACCAAGAGTCAGTATGGTGAGCAATATGTATGACAATACAAAACGAGCACACCACACAGAAGGTATACCCAAACAGGTTTTCGATTGAAGCTTATCAAACTGAGCCAAAACCAAATATCACTTGTTCACAATTAGTGGTAGGCCTTTTGATGAACAAAAACAAGATTGTCAGGGGAATTGATGGAGCAAGGTTTCGTATTCTAGAAACTTGCTTGTATGCAATCCTCTCAAATAACATAACAACGTAACCAACAAGTCTTGTAAATACTAACATTGCATTAGATTCATCAATACTGTATCTAGGGGACGCTTGCCTATGTGTATTACTAACAAGCAACCAGAGTGTCTAAAAATGGCCGCCAAAAAACGCGGGAAAGTCTCTGCGCATGAGTCTACTGCATCTACGTAGTATGACGTCTTCTGTCGCTTGGTGGGAAAACTTTGCAACTGCGCAATAGCTTTAAAAATGGCAGCTTGAAACTCACATGATATCACACATGCTATCGCTTAAACTAAACCTAGAAGTTCTACAAAGCACTAATGCGAAAAGAATAAATAAGTAAATGGGGATAGAATAGAGATAAGTGGTATACAGTGAAATTATTTATTGTCACATTCTAACATGTCTTTTTCTGACTTTATTATTAGTTCACGTTTGGGCCTCAGAGGGTGACTGAAATCCCTACCCCACATGATCCGCACGCATGCGCATAGAAACTTGCCGGAAACCAGGATGACACACATGAATCATAGCCAAGGCCACATTAGGCGTAGATGCCTGGGAAAGTAAACCCCTGAACCGGACGAAACCAACAATTTTGAATAAAATGTATAACTTGTATTGATCATAATGTGAAATGCGTGTGGAAATAAAGCTATAGGAAAATACATTAAGGGGCGGAAACATAGAACAATAGTCCACAGTGAAATTATTACTTTTAATATGGTGTGATGAACTCACCTCCTCGCCCTGACCAATCAGAATAGGGGAAAACACAAATATCGAAACTTTGGCGGTGGTACATGAATACAGAATGGTATAATTGAGGTCAGTTAGCTAGAGACTTGTCAAATCCAACATTCCGACTCGTCACCGACCCAACACGTATGCTGCTACGGATTCTGTCCGAGATGCTGTCTCGGACCCTGCTGCTGCCATAAACTCTGCTCTAGAAAACTAGATACTGATCGATAATCTAAATCATCTAGAAGGGTATTTTCGGAAGGGGGACATCCGAGGAGAGCAGTGCCAGAGAGGGGTGCAACGCTGGCGTTGCACTTATAAGAGGTCACCTTCCCAGATCCGAATCTGCCCGATCCTCTGTCTCCATCCTGTCCGGGGAGATTCTATCTGGCCCATCTTTAAGGAATTGGGTTAAACTATCACCTTAGGTAAATATAAATCTGTGAAACCTGTCTTTGTACCTGCTCTCTCTCTCTTTCCTCTTTTCTAGGTACCGTCTCCATTGATAATTATTATGACTTTGCTATATTTGACCTTTATTTTACCTTTTGAGAGAAGGTGCTAAACTGTGTTTGATTCCGACTCAGAAAAATTTATTGATTTTGATAAAGATTTTAAACCTTTTTGAGTCTGTGGTTAAATGTCATTTTCTACCTTAAACTATTTCAGCAACCTGATACATTGAGTAATGGAATTTTCAAGGTCAAGTTGGTAAGATTTGGTAAAGGTAAAATATCAAATTACAGGTAAAACTCAAAACTGATGACAGCGGGGTTTACTAGCTTATCTGTGTGAATGTTTTGGACCCAGGTGAGTATTAGGTATTGTGTGTGTAACCGAAGCTGGTAACCCACGCTCCATCAGTATTGCTTGGTAGCAGAGGCATGGTTAGGTTCTAGTTAGTTAGATAGAAAATATTGTGGAGTGAATTATTTGATTCATGCACTAACAACCCCTATTCATTAAATGTTTATATATTGTTTTTATGTGGTCTGGAAATTTCCAGGAATATTGAATAGTGGGTGGCGAATGGAAGCCATACTGCAGTGAGGTTACTTGTCTGGATCAGGAAAGTGTTGAAAGTTACACTGGACTAGAAGCACCGATTTAGGGACTATTCTTCTTTCGTGTAAAAGTGAGAGTAATTGGTAGTAAAGGAGTTCGCTTGTGAAACTTTGGACTTATATCACCTAGAAAGGGTGGAGAGGTGTGGCTCACAAGTTAGAGGCGGCAGACCCGTAAGCAGAGAATCGGCCAGGGACCAGGGTTCAATTCCCGACGCGGCAGGGTCATGGACCAGGGTCAAAACGGACTTGATAATTCTCGCCTCGGTACCTACTCTAACCAGGAACACACTCGGCAACTCTGGGCATTAAGCTTGCCTCATCTCTACAACGGCCCCCCACAGACGCCGGGGATGCCTGGTTTCACCTTGGAGATACCCAGAAAGGGACCATCTCACAGGGCTAGCCAGGACGGGTTCCCCAGCGGTCTACAGCGCCGGGACACCCCGTTGCTGGGGTAGCTGTGCGCTTTACAAGTCTACAACATTTACATTTTACATTTAATACTAAAGGAGCAGCAGGTTCTCTGATGCTTGTGTGAAGAGTAAGCGGAAAGGTTTTACTCGTAGTTTGTGAAGAGTAAGCAGAAAAGGTTTGCTCGCAGTAAAAGGTTAACTATTCTTTGAATTTAGAGGATCAGACACAGTAGCGAATGTTTCTATGTTGTTGATTAATGAAAATTGCTTGTAAAATTGTGAGAAAATAAGTTTTCGTATTACCTTGTAAAGGAGGGGTGAGTTGCGGGTGCTGCACAGACGACACAAAGAGCCGCGCTGGGATTGGTTAAAACAGCGGGTGTGTGACTGACGCGAGAAATTGTTAAGGAGGGGTCAGTAGTGAGGAGTGATACTGACGCCATAGAGAGCTAGTATTGGCTAAATGCATAGCAAAACAGAATCTGATTGGTGGGAAGAATAAGAAGCCGTGCTGGTATTGGTCAATTGTTAAAGTAAAAGCGAACGTTTGATTAGTTGAAAATAAAAGCCATAATAATAATTGATAGTAGGACTTGCATGTGGAGACACGATCCCACATTAATAAGGATTTTTCCAGACAGGAGATATTTAGGCTTTGTCCACGAACAGTACATAAACGGGAGATCACGCGAAATGTATGGAGAGAAAAGAAAAATGTCATTTATGCAGAAAATTAAGAATTATTTTAAAAAGTATAAACCCATTAAAACTAGAGAGGGAATTCTCATTCCTCCTCCGAAAACTCCTGCATCCTACATGAAGGTAGAAAGAGGCTATCATGCTTGCGTATGGTTAGAAAATTGGGTAGAATATACAAAAGATGATGGAATACTGGCTGTCCCAGAGTACGGAACATTTAATGGATGAATTTTACATAATTTACGCACTAGAATGAATGAATTAGAACCAAGACCCAGATTAACTCAGTATGAAGCACTAGAGGAATGGGAGAATGAGGCATTTGAGCGAGATAGACCCAGAAGTGACAGGAATTTGAGTAGATATTATCCACAATTTCCACGTGAAACCCGAGATAAGCAGATGAAACAGTGGAGACAGGCTATGTTAACTGAAGGGTTATATCCTGTATTGATGGCTGAGGAACAGACAGGAGGAAAGTGCACAGAAAAGAAAAAGCATTAGGTTGCGGAAATTCAGAAGATGATTATTTAGAAGATATTTTAATGAAAAATCCTCTGCCTTACCAAGAAAGACCTACACAGAGTGCTCAGATTTGGATACACCCTTAGTGCCACAAATAGTACATGAGAAAACAATGGAAAGGGTACTTCAGGAAAAAGAAAAAGAAGCAATAAACAAGAATAGAGACAAATTAATACAGAAGATAACACAGTTAAACGCACATCCCGAAGCTCTGACTATACCAGTGACTATAGGTCCTGTTGTCCCATTGTACAGGGATAAATCAAATTGTCCTAAAACGCCTGTCATGACTACACCCATTATTGAGCCAAGAAAAGAGAAGCTAGTAATTGATGACCAAACTAGTGATTGTGAGTCTGCAATTTCAATAATGGACTTGCCAACAAGAGGGCAAATAAATGACACATCCAGAAGAGTCACCCCAGGTTGCTCGAAAGAAGTATGAATAGAGACATCCACCGGATCGAAAAGTGCCACAATTGTAACTCCAGAAGAAATAGAAAGATGGGCACAGGAAATGGAGAGACCTAATCCACCACCAAAAGTATTAGATATTTTCAAATTAAGGGTTCAATTAGAAGAAATGATAGCTGGAAATGTAGGATTAGATAGTTTAAATACCTATAGTGAGGAAGAATTGCTGTTTATTTGCAGAAGCACAAGACGAAACACAAAAGCCTTTCATAAAAAAATTAGTACATTTAGCCTCTGAAATGGGATTAGAAATAGGGCGATCCAAAGTATTGCAAAAACCTTATAGAGCAGAATTTTCCAATATGGATTTGGAGAACATGAACACGTCAGGAAGAAGATTGCAGGTTAAAGAATTAATGGCTATATTGCAGAAATGGGGAGATTTAGACAGGTGGAAAGTTCGGTGATCAAAGAAAAAGGAGGAAGCCCAGGCAAATCGGGTAACATTTGAATATTTAATGAAAGAAACAGAGAAGGCAGAAAAGTTATGCCCAATGAGGGACGTTCCAGGAGGTGTTATGTACATGTCCCATGGACCCGACAGGATATTTTATCATTTACAAATGATTTCCCTAAATTGAGAGAAAAAACACTGGAATGGTACAGGCAAGTTGAAAGGTTTGTGAAGGTGTCCAAAGTTTTGTTGAAGGATCTAGATGGTCTTTTTGGTATAGTGGTGCCTGCTGATATGAGGACAGATTGTAAAATTACAGTCGATTGGCCTAATGAAGAGTACCCGAGAAATGAGAAAACAGGAGCTCCATCAGAGGAAGTGATGAAGAATTATAACCAAGTAATCACTTTCTTAAAAGGTAAAATTCCCCCAAAAGAAACAGACTGGATAAAAATAGATAGAACAACCCAGGAAAAAGAGGAGTCTGTACATGCGTACTATGAGCGCCTCCTACAGGTGTTTAAACAGTACAGCGGATTTGAGAGTATTGGGGATAAGGACACGACTCATTTTGTGTATCGGTTTGTGTCTGGGTTACGAAAAGAAATATCTGAAATGATTAAGCAGCATAATTTGTGCTGGCAAGCAAAGGCAATAGATGAGATTTTAAAATATGCAAAATATTGTGGAGATGAAATTGACAATAGACGAAAGAATTTAGAAGAAAAAGTGATGTGGGCTCAAGTGAAATTAGCAGAACAGGAAGAACTCCAGTTACAAAATCAAGTAGGAAATACAGGAAGGGGGCAAGTCAGGGTGAAAATAATGGGGGTAAAAAGAAAGGGCGGTTAAGCAGAGAAGAAAAAGTTCCCTTGTCATGGGTGCGGAAAATTGGGGCATTGAAAAAACAAGTATAAAAGCATACAGCAAAATAATGGCCCAAATCAAAATTTAAATCCACAGACGCAGAGCGAAATGCAAATGAATCAACCGCAGCTGGTTGTAAACCTACAGAGTCAATTGCCACCTGCCCCTTTACCAAATTTTGTGAGTAAAGCCAAGTACAGTGCGGACACCGGATTCCAGGAAGGAAGTGGTAAGAAAAATTATGTAACATTGCAGTCTTTTTTGGAGGATACGTATTTTGGAGATCAAGATCAATGACGGTGCCTGAGAGGGGAATGAAAGTAGTGCGTACTTGGCGCATCCTTACCGGTAGATCAGTCAGGTCCGTATATTGCTGGAAAGGTAGAAGGAAATGACATTACCTTTTTATTGGACACTGGTGCTACCCGTTCTACTGTGAGAACAGCAGACATCCCAAACCTACCCCTCTCAGGAGAAGCGATCCAAGTAGTGGGTGTTTCTAATAAACAAATTGGGACCCCTATTACAAAACCAATGGAAGTGTGCATTGGAAATTTTTAAGAAATGCACAAGTTTGTGGCGTGCGATTCTAGTCCTGTGAATTGAATAGGAAGAGACTTGTTGTGCAAAATTAACTGCACCATATTTTGCACACCGGACGGTGTTGCCATACAGACCCCTGATGAAGATTGAATATATAAAATCATGTTAACCAAACAAGGAACAGAAGTAGAGGAATTATATTCAGTGATGACCAAAGATGACTTACCTGATGAAGCCAAAACAACTGTGAATCCTGAAGTGTGGGATTTTACAGGAAAAGAAGTAGGGTTAATGACAGACGTAGACCCTGTTAAAGTGACTGTGCAGGAAGGTGCAGCCTATCCAAATACTCGACAATACAAGATGAGTCCCGAAGTAAAGGTGTTGCAGCAAAAATTGATCGAATGGTTGAACAGGGCATCTTAAAAGAAATCATGAGTAGTCCCTGTAATTCACCTATAATTGGCATTAAGAAACCAAACGGAAAATATAGGGTAGTCCAAGATTTAAGAAAGATAAACAAGATTGTTATGCTATGTTGCCGTATAGTACCCTAACCCTGCAGTGATTTTGTACCAAATACCATGGAATGCAAGATAGTTTACTGTAATTAATTTACGCCATGCTTTTCTCTCCATCCCACTGCATCCCGATAGCCAGTTTTTATTTTCCTTTAAATTCGAGGATCGTATTCCTCAAGGGTACACAGAAAGTCCTTTGATCTTTAACCCCTTCAGTGCCCATGACGAGATGGTCTCGTCATGGAGCGCGGTTGCGCTGTGCCCATGACGTGACTATCTCGTCATGAACCCCGCCCGCTAATGCAACGCCCGGCACAGGGCGGGGAAAGGGCGGGGCACTGAAGAGGTTAATCAAATTTTGAAAAAATGCCTTGAGACATTAGTGCTGCCTCGGGAGTCAGTCCTGGTGCAGTACGCCATCGGCGTAAATCCCGAGTAAACCCGGAAATCGAGCCTATCAAACAAAGCTACTTGTGTCATATTGCTAAAATATGATATAATATTATAATATTAATTTAATATAATTGCTCCCCCACAGACTGTTATTGGATTTTATCATTTGCTTTTTGAGGTTAATTTCAGCACTGAAACCCCATTTTGAGCCCCATCCTCTGTCCCCCTTTTTCAAAAGGACAGGTCTAACCCACTTACACGGAAACAGAAGAAGAACCAATACTCCTGACACAGATACATAGAAAGAGACAGAGGACTACGCTTTCACCCCCACTCTGCCTATGGCTTGGGAAATTTGACAACCAAAGAGTAAAATACTTGGAATAAGATATAGGATCAATCCCTGACCTGACTCATCATCTCTGAGTAATCATCTTATTTATTTGCGTTTGTTTACCTATTTAATTTGCACCACTTTTACGATGTAATCTGTTTTGCTATCTAATCTGCTCTTGATTTTAATTCCTCCCTTGTTTATCCTACTCCCTTATTTTATCGTGTTTTTTTACCTATTTAATGTGATCCATATTAGCACTGGAATCTGCTTTTACTATCTTATCTGCGCCTGACTGTATTTCCTCGCTTGTTTGCCCCCTTGCTTGATTCATCATATCTACCGTGCTTGTTTTACCTTTTCTAACCTACTGAACATCAATGATGTAAGTTGTTTTGCTATCGAATCTGCTCCTGATTTTATTCCTCTCTTGCTTAACCCTTTCTCCTTATCTTGCCCCCTATTTTTCGACCCCACACTCTCCCAGCGCCCCCCCCTCTGCTCCCAATCCTCCTCTCCTCCTCTACCCCATCTCCTTTAACTTCCCTCTCTTCACTCGGTCTCCCTCACACGTCCACCCAACATGCCCCTTCACAGCACTGACCATCAACCTCAGGACAATACCCTCTCTAAACACGGCCCCAACTCCTGGACCATACTCTACCCCCCAAATTTCTCCAAACACGCAAGGAAAAATTTCACACACAAACTCCTCATCCGCAACCCTGAAACACTCAGTGTTGATAACTACCTCAGCCTCACCTCCCCCATTATTACCAATTACATCTTCTACTCCAAACGCCCTTCCAAATGGAAGAGCATCTTCCTTCAACACCTCCCTATCTCTAAATCAATCAAAATACCATATGGATTTAAAATATCCACCGCTCCCTCCCCAGCCTTTTATGGTGATATTGATATTGAATATGCTACTTACCAGTATGCATCTGTTCTTGGCATCTAGGGCTGCTGACATTCATATCTGTGCATAGATCGCCGCCTAGTGTTGGGTCCGGATGATTGCACATTGTTGTCCTGGAAGAGTCTTCAAAGTATCACGAGATAGGTGGCTCCTCCCCTGGACTACAGTGCGCATGGGCATCCTCTCAATCCCCAGATTGTTTTTCGCCATTGTGGCAGTGATGGAGTAGATACAGTAAGTGATGACCATGCTATACAGTTATTCTGAGTGCTGCAGCCGCTACAGGCGCCGGGGAGGAGGGTGGGCGATATGAATGTCAGCAGCCCTACATGCCAAGAACAGATGCATACTGGTAAGTAGCATATTCAGTTCGAGGCATGTGGGCTGCTGAATTCATATCTGTGCATAGATTATATAGCAGTCCCTCCATTAGCGGCGGCTGCCTGTGCCAGCTGCAGCAGTTTGAAAAAGGGTCTTGAGAACAGCCTGTCCTACAGCTGCCTGCTGTTTGGAATGTACATCTACACAGTAGTGTTTTGTAAATGTATGTATAGTGGACCATGTGGCTGCTCTACATATTTCCTCTAAAGGAATATTCCCTAGGAAAGCCATGGATGCCCCTAACTTTCGTGTTGAGTGGGCTCTGGGAGGAATCGTTAATGTGCGTTTAGCTTTTTCATAGCAAATTTGAATACATTTAACGATCCATCTGGCTATCCCTGCTTTGGAAATGACGTTGCCCTTGTGTTGTGGAGAAAAGGCAACGAATAGTTGTTTTGTTTTCCTAAAATCCTTGGTTCTGTCTATATAGTACATGAGGGCCCTCTTTACATCTAGTGTATGGAGCATTCTCTCCGCGACATTTCCTGGATTTGGAAAGAAAACAGGCAGTTCAATAGTCTGATTCATGTTGAACTGCGATATCACTTTAGGCGTGAAAGTGGGGTTAGTACGTAGTACAACTCTGTTTGCGTGAACCTGTATGAATGGCTCTTGAATGGTTAGTGCCTGGAGTTCACTAACTCTTCTTAACGAAGTGATTGCCACTAAGAAGGCTACTTTCCAGGTGAGGAATTGAATCTCACATGAATGTAGAGGTTCGAAAGGTGGACCCATCAATCGGGTGAGGACCACATTCAGGTTCCACACCGGTGCCGGTGGGTGAGTTGGAGGAATCACTCTTTAGAGTCCCTCTAAGAAGGCTTTGATGGCAGGCACTTTGAATAAAGAGAGGTGCTGCCTGTTCTGAAGATAGGCCACTATTGCAGTTAGATGTATACGGATGGAGTTGTATGCCAGATTGCATCAGTATAAGTGTAACGGGTAACAGATGATGTTCTGAATGGATGCATCCAGCGGATTAATGTCATTGTTTTTACAGTAAATGACAAACCTTTTCCATTTAGCCGCATAGCAAGCTCTGGTCATGGGTCTCCTGGCCTCCTTGATGATATTCATACAATCTGGAGGCAGGTTCAGGTAGCCAAACTCTAAGACTTCAGGAGCCAGATCGCCAGGTTCAGCTGTTGCGGATCTGGGTGCTGAATTGCGCCATGGTTCTGTGTTAAAAGTTTGGGTGTTAGCCGCAGTCTTTGAGGCGGCACCACGGACAGTTCTAGTAACGTGGTGTACCATGGCTGGCATGCCCACATTGGAGCAACTAGGATGAGTGTCATAGAGTGTTGCCGTAGTTTGCGTGCCACTAGCGGTATTAATGGCGCTGGGGGGAATGCGTACGCAAATCTGCCTGACCAGTTCATCCATATCGCATTGCCCTGCGATTGTGGATGCGGAAACCTGGCGGCAAAGCTTTGGCATTTTGCGTTTTCCCTTGTGGCGAATAGGTCTATCTCTGGATGACCCCACTGCTGGAAGTACGGTTGGAGTACTGATGGATGTAGCTCCCACTCGTGCATTTGGTGGCTGTGTCTGCTGAGCAGATCCGCCATCTGGTTGTCCTTGCCCAGGAGGTGTTTCGCCATGAGGAACATGTTCCTCTGAATGGCCCACTTCCACATGCTCTGAGCCAGATGAGACAACTGTGGAGAGTGTGTTCCTCCCTGCTTCTGTATGTAGTACATGGCAGTCATGTTGTCCGTCCGGATCAACACGACTTTGTTGCACAAGTGTACTTTGAATGCCTTCATTGCCAGGAAGATTGCCATCAGTTCCAGAAGGTTGATGTGCATCTTGTGTTGCTGTGTCGTCCATAGTCCCTGCACTGTGTAATTGAGTACATGAGCTCCCCATCCCTGGAGAGACGCGTCCGCCGTCAGTATTATTTGTGGAACAGGCTCTTGGAACGGTCGGCCCTTGCAAAGGTTTTGTGGATTCCACCAATGCAGAGAGTTGTATGCCCGACCGCTCACCAACACTAGGTCTTTCAACTGTCCTTGAGTCTGATTCCATTGACGTGCCAAGCACTCCTGAAGCGGGCGCATATGTAGTCTCGCGTGCGGGACTATGAAGATGCAGGAGGCCATCATGCCTATCAACTGCATGAACACTCGCGCTGGAAAGGAGTGTTGTGGTCTGAACTTTTTTATCAGCAGTTGCATGCTGTTGATTCTCGCCAAATTTGGCTGAGCTTTGGCAGCCAGAGTGTCTATAGTCGCGCCCAGGTACTGCCGTACGTGGGCGGGTTGGAGATGTGACTTTGGATAATTCAGTGAGAATCCCAGACTGTGAAGAAGGTGAATGGTGTGGGATATGTGGCTGGCACACTGCTGGGCTGACTTTGCCTGAACAAGCCAGTCGTCCAGGTAAGGGAAGACGTGAATGTGCTGTCTCCTTAAGTGTGCGGCCACTGTCGCTAGGCACTTGGTAAAGACTCTGGGCGCTGTTGTTACTCCGAAAGGGAGTACTTTGAACTGATAATGCTGATCCTGAAGAGTGAACCTGAGATATTTTTTTTTGTGTGATGGGTGTATGGGTATGTGAAAATACGCATCCTTTAAATCTAGTGTTGCTAGGAAGTCTCCCTGACTGAGTAACGGCAGAACTTGCTGGAGGGTGAGCATATGAAAATGCTCTGACAGAATGTATTGGTTGAGAGGGCGGAGGTCTAGTATAGGTCGTAGAGACCCGTCCTTTTTTGGGATTAAGAAGTACAGAGAGTACACCCCTGACCCCCGCTGTTCCATAGGCACGAGCTCTATGGCTCCTTTTTGCAGCATACTCAGCACTTCTTGCCGCAATAATGTCAAGTGCTCTGCGGACATAGGACGGTGTCTTGGTGGTATATTGGGTGGATTGGATGTTAATTCCAGACAATAACCGTACTGGACAATTTCTCTGACCCACCTGTCTGTGGTGATGGATCTCCAGACTGGCAGGAACTGTTGGAGTCTCCCCCCGACCGGTGTTATGTGGGCGGGGGGCAGCGACAAGACGTCACTGTTTGTTATTGGCGGAGGACCTGGTGTTGTTGTGTCCTCGTCCTCTGCCTTTGGTGCTGGATCCACGATATCCACCCCTATTGTTTTTATTATAGGTACTCTGGGTACCTCCTTTACTGTACTGCTGCTGGGACCCCTGACCTCTAGCTGCTCCTCTATTCCCGGGGCGACGAGAGGAGCCACTCCGAAACTGCTGCGACTGTAGAGCCCCCATAGATTTCGCAGTTTCAGTGTCCTTTTTAATCTTTTCCAGTGTAGTGTCAACCTCGGGGCCAAATAAAAAGTCTGGGTTGACTGGTTGATTCAAGATATTATTTTGAATCTCAGGTTTGAAGCCTGATATTCTGAGCCATGCGTGCCTCCTCAACATCACACTAGTGTTGATTGCCCTTGCTGCAGTGTCAGCTGCATCTAGTGCGCATTTGATGGACACATTTGTAATGAGTTGTCCCTCTCTGATGAGGAGCTCCGCTCCATCTTTGTATTCATCTGGTAGATGTTCTAGCAGTGTTTCTAGTGTATCGTAGTGTGACCTGTCGTATCGGGCCAGGAGTGCCTGAGTGTTGGCAATGCGCCAGATGTTTGCTGCTTGCGCTGCTACCCTTTTTCCTGATGTTTCTAGCACTTTGGACTCCTTGTCTGGAGGAGGAGCATCACCTGTAGTCTGCGAGTTAGCTCTTTTGCGAGCATTAGAAACTACCATGGAGTCCAACGGCAATTGACCCTTAATGTACATTGGGTCTCCGGGTGCTGGTTTGTATTTCTTCTCTATTCTCGGGTTCAATACCCGTGCCCTGGTAGTTTCCTTAAAGATGTCCTTAGCATGTTTAAGAACCCCTTTTAACATTGGTAGAGTCTTGACCGTTCTTTCTGATGTGGAGAACGTGTCCACCAAGAAATCCTCCTCCACAGAGTCAGAATGGAGTTCCACTCCGTGATTGGCAGCTGCCCTTTCAATGAGGGCGTTAAAAGCAGCAGTATCTTCAGTGGGAGATGGTTTGACATTATAAAGATGAGTGTCAGGAGCATCTTGTGGGTCGCCTTGGTCAGTAGGGTCTCCCCATGCTTGATCTTGGTCTTGCTGTTGGTCATCAGGGTCATTATCCACAGGATAAGTGGTATCATCCCCAATATAGCCCTCTCCTGCATCCACCTCCGAGTGTGTAGGAGAAAAGGATGGTGGTTCCTGATGATAGGTTTGGAATGTTTCTACAAGCACTGGCGTCGAACCTGATGCCAGTTTCCTTTTTAGTGGAATCTTGTATGAGTCCAAAGCCTTCTCTGGAACAATTCTCCGCTTGCGGAACAACAGCCTACCAGTGTCGGCGTCGATAAACTGGTACTGCGAGTCCTCGACATCGGTTCTTTCCGTGGACACTGTTCGTGGTTGTTCAACACCCCTCCTAAGTTCGAACATCTTCGGTGCCCCTGGTGGCGGCAATCCAAACTTGATCGGTGCCGGCGCCGAGTGAGCTTTGGCGACCTTGTGTGGTTCGGGACCCGTTTTTGGTTCGAGGGTTGCCCGTTCCCTGATGCGCTTTAGGGACTCCGACACCTGTTGCAACGTGAATGCAGACGGTGCTTTGGAACCGATAGGCTCTTTGGAGACAGGCCTCGACGCGGTCTCCGGTTTCTTCCCAGCCTTTGGGTTTTCGATCCGAAGTTTGGGATCGACGCCCTGTTGAGCCGATATTTTGGCAGTCGCCGCACTTTTCGGTGTTGACGTAGTCGGATCGATCACCGTGACCTTGGTGGATGGCGCCCCAACCTTTGGTGCCATAGGCCGTTGCGTCTTCTCGGGACCGAGGGCCTTCTTCTGTGTCTCGGTGCCGAAGCCCTTTTTTGGTTTCTCGGTACCGAAGTCCTTCTTTCTTTGGTCGGCTCCGATATCCTTTTTCTGTGTCGACGGATGTGAGGGCTTCGATGCCTTCGATCCGACCTGAACCAGTTGCACTTTCGGTTTCGATTTGACCGGTGCTGGGTTTGGTTTCGCTTTCACTGAATCAAATCCAGTCTTTTTTGATATTGTTGGCTCTTTTGAAATGTTCGAAGCCGGGCCTTCAGGTGGGGCTGTAGAACGATCCGACTGATCTTGGGTAAGGCCCGCAGGCGATCCCTCGACCTGAGCCTTATCAAGACTGTGTCCTTCGGCCTCCGCATCAACGGATTGGCCTAGCTCCTCGCCCGAGCTATCTTCCTCGGCCCCAAGGGCCTCATAGTCGTCTCCTACCGCGTCAACGACGTCTTCGTCCTCGAAGATCACCTCATCATCGTCGTCAGATTGGGATTCATGCTCCGAAGCATGGCTCGAGTCTATCTCCTCGACGCTCTCGACTTCTTCATCCTCGGTGCTGAATATGTTAACCGGGTTAGGCGCCGATTGCTTGGCCTCCAATCTAGCCGCCCGTCGATTCCGAAGTGTCTTCTTTGACCGGAACCGGGCGCAGGCCATACACCTTGACTCATCATGATCCGGTGATAAACATTTGTTACACACCGGATGGACATCGATGTGTGGATATTTCGCATGACATAAAGGACATCTCTTGAAGGGAGTCCTCGATTCCATCCTCGAACGTCGATCGATGTTCGGACCGAAACTAGGTCCGAGAAGTGTGAATAAATCCGAGAACAAGTATAATAATTTGTCGATACCGAACGCAAACAATACCGACGATACCTAAAGGCGTTTGGCCTTAAATAAAGTTTTCCTAACTTGAGCTAAGATAAGCACATCCGAACCCAATGGCGGAAAAAAAACAATCTGGGGATGGAGAGGATGCCCATGCGCACTGTAGTCCAGGGGAGGAGCCACCTATCTCGTGATACTTCGAAGACTCTTCCAGGACAACAATGTGCAATCATCCGGACCCAACACTAGGCGGCGATCTATGCACAGATATGAATTCAGCAGCCCACATCCCTCGAACCTCCATCTTCAAAACAGGCAACATCCTCTTACAAGCCTCGCCATCCCACCTTTCTATCTTTGAACACCACTTTAGCACTATGTCTCTCCTCCTTGACCACTCAGGGCTTAACACTCCTCCTCCCCAAACAAATAGTACCCCTCAAACCTCTTCCTCCCCCTCCGTACCTCCACTCTCAACCTCCAAAAATTGACCTCACCATCTCCCTCCCTGGACCCCCCTATTGATAACGACTTCCCCATCCCCAATTACCTACTTCTCATCCCCCACTTATCTCCCTCTCTCCCCCTAACCCCCTTAACCCTTACTCCTCGGACCCCTCCTTGAATAACGGTAGCCCCAAACTCCTGTCACCTACTTATCATTCCCCTCCCATGACCGGCCCTCCCCCTGTACCCCAAACCTCCCTCCGCCTGACCCAACCACTCACGTACTCCACCGTCTTTTCCCCTCAATCACAACTCCTCACCCCCTGACTCCTACCAATCCCGTACACCCTCTGCTCCTCCCCATCCTCTCTACCCTCCCCCCTCAAGCTCTACCTACCCAACCCCCCAACCCCCAATAAACACCCATCCCCTCACACCCCCTCACCCCAACCCCGAATAATCACACATCCCCATCACACCAATATATTAGTTTCCCACTCGCTTCATGCCCTTTTATCCTCTCTGACCACATCACCTGAAGATTTATGCCCCCTGTATAACCGAACCCCTCCACTCACACTTAACAGCTCCGCCACCCATCACTCCATACCTACTACCCTATCTCCCCCCTCATACAGCAGGCCTCCATCCGCAACTAATCACGACCGCTCCCTATCCCCAGACCATTCTCCTCCCACCTCCTATGCCCCTTCTTTCCTTCGCTGTACCCGGAATACCCCAAGCCTACACAACATTGTACTCGACCTACCTACTTTGACTACTGAACCCCTCACACCTCCCAGCCCCGTCACCACTCACCCCACACCATCTACCACATCTCCCCCCTCACACATTAGTCCACCCTCTGCAAATAACACAGGCCACGCACTCCTGATACCTCCCCTCTCCTCAATTGCCCAAATCCTACACAACATTGAATGTGACCTATCTAATTTAACTACGGAATTTGCCCGACTCAGAAAAGATTTCTTCTTCCACAGCACCAGAACCCTCCCTCACCATAAAACCACCATCCTCCCTCCCTCAAACATCCCCAATAACAAACAACTTTTGGAGATCGCTCCCTCTCCGATGCCGTAAGCATAGACCTCTCCGCACCGCAAACCATCTTTCCCCGTCCGACCTCGCCGACCTATGTAACTCCTAACTTCCTAATCTGCCAACCACCAACCCTCCACTCCCCTATGCCCCCATCCCTGTTATCATTGGGACAAATAGAACCCCCACCTCCCTCGCTTCCCCCAGACCACCACCCCAACTTACGCTGATCCACTCTTGCCCACCTTCCATACCCAACCCCACACCACTGAAGTGCATGCTCGTTAACTGTCGCTCCGCGGTCCTACAAGCCACGGAAATCTCGAAAACCATCCTGAGTGAATCCATTGATATTGCATTTCTCACTGAAACCTGTTTAATGACCACTCAACGAGCATACTTGACCTACTCTCCCCCCCGGGATACTCTATTCTTAGAAAAGACAGACCTAACAGAGTTGGGGGGAGGGCTGCCCATTATCTTCAAAAAGGAACTTCAGATTTCCCTTGTCACTAACCCAGGCTACTCCTCCTGCCAATTCGTCTACACAACATCTATCGCCCCCCGGGACCAACACAGCCCTTCATTGAGGACTTATCGGATCTACTGGCGCAATCAGCATTATCCACCTCAAAAAATCTCTTTCTTGGGGATCTTAACCTCCATTGGAATGATACCAATGACCCCACCATCTCCCTCCTCACTACACTTCTTGAAATCATCGAACTCAAACAACTATGCTAATCTCCAACTCACACTAAAGGATCCATACTTGACGTCATTCTGTCCAACGAAGATCTGACCTCCGTTACCAATATCATCCCCATTGACTGGTCCGACCATCATCTTATACTGTTCATCATTGCTACCTCAGCAAACCTCCCCGCCCCTAAAACTACCAGACCTAAGAAATTGACCAGAAACCTAAAAGGCATCCCCCAGGTGTTCTACAATCGAAACTCCAAGCTCAACTTCTTCTCATTCCCCCCCTCACAAAATGCGAATGAGCTCACTGAACTATTTAACAATACTGTTACAGATATTCTTGACCAACTGGCCCTGCCTAAACTCAACAACCAAAGAAACATCCCCTCAAACTCTTGGTTTAATACAGAGATTAATAATGAAAGACAGGCACTCAAAATGTCGGAAAGAACCTGGAGACACCATCCTTCACCCTCCCATCTTGCACTTCTCAGACGTGCTAGATCCACGTACAAAAAACACATCCCCAAGGAAAAGGCATCCTTCTTCCGCACTCAACTTGATCGTGCCAAAAACAGACCCAGGGAACTCTTCAAAATCATCCGAAACCAAACTGCTCCCGCACCTCCAAATATGACAGCCTCATAAGACAGATGTGAAGAAATTGCCCACTTCTTCTCGGAAAAAATTGCCAAAATTGGTCAATCCTTCCTTCGCACACAACTATCCTCCAACTCCCAATCCAATCTTGTCCTCACCTCTAATGCCTACTCCACATCCCCCCTTCCAGACGACACTTTCTCTCCTTTGCCCTCTATCCTACCGCTCCCCAGCGAGCCTCCTCACCCACCCATTTCCATACCCCCCCCCACCACTCCACAGGCCTCTCACCTTCCAGATCTCCAGTAACCAACTCCCGTAAATCTCAACTTAAGAACAATGCCTCCTTGCTCAACTTTCTCCCCGTCACTGAGCTTTAAGTCCTCAATATAATTGGCAATCTTAAACCATCCTCCCACACAAAAAACCCAATACCCTTCAATCTTGTCCCTGCCCTTAAGCACATCATCACCCCATTCTGGACCAAAATCATCAACACCTCTCTCTCCACGGGCTGTATCCCCACCCCCCTTCAGCTTGGACAAATCTCGCCCATAATCAAAAACCCCAACGCTGACCCCAATGACCTAAATAATCTCCGCCCCATCACTAACCCCCCCCTTCTCTCAAGGGTACTTGAAAAGTGTGTCCTACTACAACTAGACAAACACAGAAAATTTCAACCTTCTCGACCCCTTTCAATCTGGCTTCAGAAAAGGCTGCAGCACCGAAACGGCAATGCTCAATGTCATAGATGATGACATCCATCAATCACTTGACAATGGTGAGACCTGCCTTCTTATCCTTCTTGATCTCTCCGCAGCATTCGATACAGTCAACCATTCAGCCCTACTTAATGTGCTTAGGACCCGTTTCGACCTTAATGGCACCGCCTACAAATCGTTCATCTCTTATCTACAACACCGAACTCAGCAAATCAAAATTCAAAACTGTCTCTCTACCCCCACTCCTGTCTCCCTTGGAATCCCCCAAGGATCTATTCTCTCTCCCTCCCTCTTTAACCTCTTTATGGAACCCCTCACCCTCATTCTTAACCAAGCAGGCATAAATTACCACCTCTACGCCGATAACACCCAAATCTATTACAAGATTAAAACTCATGCTGACATCTTACACCTGAACACCCTTACCAAGATCCAAACCTGGTTCCATTCCAATCATCTCAAACTCAACCCCAACAAAACCGAAATCATTCTCTTCTCCCCCCAAAAAAACCTCCACCCGTTTAATCTTGGATCTCTGACCTCAATGCACTCAATTAATTACTCACCCTTTCCAACTCCATCAAATCTCTTGGCATCACTATCGACAACACCCTAACCCTTAATGTTCACATCAAAAACTCTGCCAAAGGAGCCCTCTTCACTCTCCGTCACCTCAAGAAAATCAAACAATTCATACCCACCGATGATTTCAAACTCGTAGTTCAGTCTCTTGTTCTGTCATGTATTGATTATGGTAATGCCATCCTTAATAGAATCCCCAAGGTACACCTTGCTCCAATCAAAGCTGTGCTCAACCTTGCTGCCAGGCTCATCACGGACTGCAAACGCTTTGATCATATATCCCCGGCTATCAAATCTCTTAAATGACTCCCTACCGAAGGCAGATCTGCCTACAAAACCTCCTGCATTACTCATAAAGTCCTCCACCAAAACACTCCGCTGTACCTCTCAAAGAAACTCCACATTGCGGGCTCCACTCGACCTCTGAGAAGCACCAACACCCTACTCCTAATCCCACCTCTGCATAAAAAGTAAGCCACACAATCTCGCTCCTTCTCTGGCAATGTCCCTATTATCTGGAATGCCCTCCCAAAAAACCTGCGCTGTAATCCCTCCTATTCTAGTTTCAAAAAAGACCTCAAAACCCACCTCCTCAATTATTATTGGGGTTCCTAACCTGTGTCCCACTCCTGATCTCTTATCAATCATACTATATTTGTTCAGTAATATATACCCTGTTTCTCCTGTTCACCATTTACCTAATTACTTAAATGTATAGCTCCTGCCCCTGTTTATTTATCTTGATTTGTATAATGCTCATGTTGTTTGTACTTTGTATATTTCAAATTCTTGTTGCGCTACCTTTCATAAGCTTTTATACCCTATGTGCCTTATACTATCCTTATCTTGTAAAGCGCTCTGATAGCTCTGGGTCTAGCCAGCGCTATATAAAACCTTCAAAATAAATAAATAAAAATAAATATTGATGACCTGTTGGTCGCGTCTAAAACAAGGAGTGATTGTGTAAGTGATTCCATTGCCCTATTAAACCATCTAGCAAAAGGTGGACATAAAGTGTCTCCTGAAAAATTACAATTCTGCAGAAACGAAGTAAAATATTTAGGACACCAAATAGAACGAGGATTAAGGAGAGTGACCACTGAGAGAATCAAAATAATAAAGCAAATGAAACTACCACAGTCACAAAAAGAATTAAAGAATTTTTCTTGGTGTTGTGGGATATTGCAGGCAATGGATTGTAGGGTTTTCTCTACTGGCAAAACCCTTGATACAAATGACAAAGAAATGAGCAAAAGACCCAGTAGAGTTGGATGATCTGAGCATGCAGTCTTTTTAAAACTGCGAAAATGTTTATGTGATGCACCTGCTCTAGGTATGCCAGATTATTTGAAAGAATTCGCATTATTCTGTTGTGAGAGAGATAACTGTGCCATATCAGTTTTAACACAGAGACATGGTCTAATGTGACGTCCTGTGGCATATTTTTCTGCTACCTTAGATCGTGTAGCATCTGCATTGCCAGGATGCTTAAAAGCTGTAGCTGCAACGTGTGTAAGTATAGAACAAAGTGAGTCAACTGTAATGGGGCACCCGGTTAAGGTATACGTCCCTCATGCAGATGAGATTCTTTTAACAAGAACTCAAACTCAGTATCTCACTCCGAGTAGATTAACAAAATATGAAAGGATCATATTAGGAGCAGAAAATGTGACCATAGTTACATGTACTCTTCTGAACCCAGCTACCTTGTTGCCAGAGCCATACAATGAGGAAGTGAAAGATGAAGCTGAACACGAATGTCTTGATGTAACAGACCTCAGTACTAAACCTCATCCAGGCATACAGGATGAGCCTTTGAAAGATACTGAGCACAAGCTTTTTGTAGATGGCTCATGTATGCGACATGAGGAAGGAGGGTTGAGTGCTGCTTATGCTGTATGTACATTGGCTGGAATAGTCGAAGCATCCTATTTACCAGGAGTCAAGTCTGCACAAGTAGCCAAATTGATAGCTTTAATTAAAGGTTGCAAAAATGGGAAAAATTGGAGAGTAACCATTTACACAGATATTTAGTATGGTTACGGGGTTGTGCATGACTTTGGCCAGCTCTGGATGCAGTGAGACTTCCTGACTTCTTCAGGGTCTCCCATTAAAAACTGAAATTTTGTAAAAGAATTGCTTAAAAGCAATACAATTACCAAAAGAGGTATCAGTGGTCAAATGTGCCGCACACAAGTCAGGAAATGACCCTGTGACTGCAGGTAATCGATATGTTGACCAGGTTGCCCAACACTGCACAAAATGTCAAATGGCAGTAAACAGGAAAGTTGAAAATTGTGGAAGCAGCTGCCAACTTATGCTGTTGTCAGGATTTCAAACATGGAGAGAAGTAAGAGGACTCCAAGATGAAGCAGAGACAAAAGAAAGAGAAGAGTGGGAGAAAATTGGTTGTCAGAGAAGGGCAGAAGATGGTGTATGGGTTTACTTAGATGACAGACCTGTATTGCCAGATTGTATGCTTGCACCCATGGCTATGATGTATCATGGAGACACCCATATAGGCAGAGATGCAATGATTAGACTCTTCAGACGAGATTGGTTTAATCCAAGGTTCAGGAACATTGCAGAGAATCTTTGCCATAGATGCTTGACATGTCAACAAATGAATCCCGGCAAGAAAACAATAATCTATAGGGGGAAAATTGGAAAAGCTGAAGGTCCCTTTATAAGACTTCAAATTGATTTCATTCAGTTGCCTGTTTGACGAGGATTAAAATATGTACTTGTCATCGTTTGTCTATTTTCAAAGTGGGTGGAGGCATACCCCACCAGAAGAAATGACAGCCTGACAGTGGGCAAACAACTATTAAGAGAGTTTATACCGCGCTTCGGTTTTCCAGTAACTATTGAATCAGATCGAGGATCTCATTTTAATAATGAATTAATTCGATTAATTTGCGAAGCATTCAACCAGGTTGGAGAAGACGCAGTCCCCAGGTGTGAGAAAGTGCCATCTTTCTTGCATGGTATGCCCCCACTTTTTGCTGAATTGCTGAATGTACTTTGACTGAGTGTGCCCTGGGATCCTGCCGATCAGGTGCCCAGGGCCTAGGTTCCTACCCTGAAAACTGTGCTGAAACCTAAAACCCAAATTGGCAAACCCTGGCCATATGTCAGCCCCTGGTAAATGGTACACTAGGTACCCAGGGCCTTGTGACCAAGGAAGGCCTCTAAGGGCTGCAGCACTTATTGTGCCACCCTTAGAGGCCCTGCACACTGACACAAACACACTTCCCTTGCAGGCTGAGTGTCTGGCTATAGAACAAAACAGAGAGTTGACTTGGCACACATCCCTGTTTGCCATGCCCACAACATACACTGCCCTGGCATACATCAGCCACTCCTCCAGCTGGGTGCCCTATGCCAGTGGTGTGGGTACAGGAGCATGAGCCCTGTGCCCCTACAGTACCCAGGTCCCTTCCTGGGCACTGCAAGTGCAGTGCTGCTTTTTAAGAGTATATGGTGCCGGGAGCTCGTCAACATGATACTCCAAAGCGCCATGGTGGTTCCACTGAAGACTGAGAAGTTTGGAATCAAACTTCTCAGCACATTAAACCCGCACTGATGCCGGTGCAGGATTTAATGTACAATGCACGACAGAGGGCCTCTTAGAGATGCCCCCTGAACCTAACCTACAATCCACGTCTGGTCTGAGGGGCTGCCTGGGCTGCCACACAGCAGACATGTTGTTGGACCCCTGGGTAGAGAGCCATCTGCTCTCCTAGGCCTGCAACAATGCACATCCTGGGCGAGGTGCTAGGTCTCCTCCCCCAGGATGGGCAGGGGAAGCTTCAAAGGCATGCCGCCTGTGTGAGCTTCTCCAGACCACTTGCTGTACTCAGCAACTAGCCCCTACCAGTTCTAAACCCCCACTCAGGCGACAAGACTGGCCGGAAACCCCAAGTAAGGAGAGGGGGTGTGCCAGCCTGTGCCAACCCCACCCCTCAGGTGGGGGAGGCGAGGTGAAGCACATCTCCGGGCCCTTGCCATCTTGAAGATGGGGAGCCCTACCCAATCAGGACGAGGCCACTGACCCCCTCCCAAAGGAGAGTGGCAGAATAGGGGGTGTACCCACCCCAGGGCAGGGACCCAGTGATCCCTGCCCTTTACCTACCTGTAACGCCCCTAAATGTAGTATTTAGGGGAACCCTGAACCTTCCTTCCTTAGATCCAGATTCCGAAACAGCAAAGACGATCAAGAAGAAAGAAGACCTGCCGTGCAGCTGCTAACAAGAGGAAGATACCAACTGATTTGGCCCCAGCCCTACCCGCCTGTTGACCCTTGAACCTGCTCCTGCTAAATCCCGGCATCTCCCGTGGCCAGCAACCTCACAAACCCCGGAGGACCTGGCTACCTTGTGACTCTGAGCATCTGAGACTCCCACGAGCAGTAGCACTGCTCAAAGCAAGTAACTGACCCCTGGCATCAGCCAGGAACCGCGAACCCTGCACACTCTGCACCCGCCAATCCTGGCCTGTGCTGGAGTGGACCAAGACCACGAGGACGTCCCCCCGGCAACTGTGACCCCAAATCCGGCACCCAAGAACCCACCTCGACGCTCCTGACGATGCCTGCAGCCTCAGAACCAGGGACCACCCCCAACCGCGATCAACAGAGGGTAAGATTTCCCGACACCAAAAGGCACCCCTGCACCCGGCGCCCTGTGGCCCCCTGTGCCCAACTCCAGGGTACCTACCTATCCTCCAACTACCCAACTTACCTCTTGAAGTGGTGGTCGCACCTGAAGAATCTTCGTCCTCGAGCTTGCAGCCTTTGTTCATTCTTGAGCTTCTCCATTGCAATCCATTGAGCGCCCGACGGCTCAAAAACACCCTGCATCCAGCCGCCCCTGAGTGCCCCTGGCTGTATAACCTCTACTCCTACCTACTTCCCCATTTGCCCTGAGCAAGTGACCAGGAGCCCAGCTCCCACAGCCATGTGGCCTGCTAGCCAGCAGCCACCAACCAAGGGGCCCCTGCCTTCCATAGGATAACATTGGGCCTAACTCACACTACACCTGGCTGCCCCTGTGCCGCTGAGAGTGTAACAACTGCACTTACCTGCCCCTGGGAGACCCCTGAGTCTATGCCCAGAACCTTAAATCTGCCAGGCGAGTACTTACCCAAAAGCCGATAACTCACTTTTCTGTGGAGTTTCTAAACTTTAAAATATTCACCTAAAATCAACTGAGTAACGAAAACGGAAATACTCACCTGCTATTAGGAGAGATCCCAGTGCTGGATCTTGATGCCCAGCACTGACCCTGAAAAGTACTTACAAACCATACTTACCGCTAACTCAATTTTCTTCCATAGGAAACCATTGACTGTTTTTCTGTGAAATTTCTTCTAAGTGTCGATTTTTGCAAACTACAAATATTCTTTAAAAATCGTACCAACTGTGAAAACGTAATTACTTACCTGTTTTAGATAGATGCCCCAGTACTGAGCCTAGGAGCCCAGTACTGGATTACAAAAGTAACGAGAACATACTTTACCGGTAACCTGAACTTTCTCCCATAGGAAACCATTGACTTTTTCTTTGAAATTTCTTCTGTCGATTTTGCAAACTTACAAATATTAGTTAAAAATCGCCTATATAACCTAAACGCAGTCTATCAACTGCTTACAGGGGGTATACTAGTGCTGGATCCAGGATCCAACACTGAACCCGAAAAAGTAACCATAACCCCACTTACCTGCTAAGTGAATTTCCTCCCATAGGATAACATTGGTAATTTGATTAGAAAAAGTTTTTAAGTGTCAACTTTTAAAATATCAAAATATTGCTTAAAAATCACAACAGTAACTAAAACGTATTTACTCACTTGTTTCCAAGAACTGTCCCAGGACTGAATCTAAGATACAGTCCTGGAGTTAGAAAAGTAATCCTGAAAGTAATCAATTGCATTTAACTTAAAATTCCCATTGAGCTCAATGTATCATTGTGTTTGAAATTGTGTTGCCTATTGCAACAAACTGTAACTATTGCATTCAAAAGTCAATTGCCTATTGCAAAGTATTTAACTAAAGCATCTCATTCTGAGAAACTATATTTTGATACCTATTGTTGGTTCTACAATAAAACAACCACATATTTTTATATACAAACCATTGGCCTAGAGTTCAGTTCTTGAGTGTGTGAGACAATTTGCTGACTTAGTGTGTACAACAAGTGCTTTACACTGTCCTCTGATACTGCCTTACTGCTCGACCAAGCTACCACTTTAGAGAATAAGGTTATATCTAACTTTAGCCTCTGTCAAACCTCTGGGGACTGTGCACTCTGTACACACTGTACCGATTTGGGAACAGTATATACAGAGCCACTTTCCTACACCAGGCAGCCGAACCAAGCGCATGATCTGAATCCCGGTGACTTGGTTGTAGTGAAGAATCATACTCGAGAATCATGCCAAGCACCACGGGGGGATAAACCACATCAGGTTATGTTGGTTACAACAACAGCAGTAAAATGTGCAGGTTTGCCTAATTGGATTCATGAAAGCCAAACTAAAAGAGTACCAGCACCAGACGAAGAAGAACCTCAACAGATTCAAGCAGGTGAAGGGGCTGAAGGTTGTACAGCTGACGGATCTCGAATAATAAATCCTGAAGTAGCTGAGCAGGAACAACCAAGCACCAGTCAGGATGATTGGATCCCAATAGATGAGATACCTGAAGAAATTGTAAGAACAAGGAGCCAAACTAGATTAGCTAGTCAGGAAAAGAGTGAGGGCCATGTAGGAACAGAAGAACACGCTTAGGTAAGTGAAACCACGATTGTTAGGGAACCTGAGCAGGACCAGATAAGGAAAGAGCAATTTACTCAGACAGACGAGGTAGAAGTTACAGCTGCAGAGTCTGAGGAGGGACAGATAGGTTTTAGAGAACACGTTCAGGCAGAAAAAAAATCAAGAAAACAGAAAGACCTGAGCAGGACCAGACAGGCAAAGTCAAACAAGTTCAGGTAAAAGAAGAAAAAACAATCAAAACTGAACCTGAACAGGGTCAGATTAGGGAAGAAAAACGCATCCAGGCAGGTGACATTAAAATAATAAGCCCTGGACAAGGTCAGGTAGAGAGAAATTCGGAAAACAAAAATAATCAAGTTGTGCCACAACTCAGTGAAAATAAAAGAACACGCGAAGAAAGTGAAAGTGCAGTGCAAGCTAAAAGAATCAGGAGAGGCGATAATTAGCCTAGTGTTATCAAGAGAGTGAAGTACCGGTTTAAACCCATAACAGAGGAACCAGAACAAGTAGACGAAGTATCTAGTCAATCTGGACCGCCAAATGAAGTACCAAAACGAAGAAGTCCAAGACTGAAATTAGTAAATAATAAATTTAAGGGTCCTGAATGGACATACGTTATTCTTGAAGATTTCGAAATAATTGGAGATGATGATGAAAGCTTAAATACAGAACCAACTGATGAAGTGAGGCCAACCTGCAAAGAATTTCCCTTTATATTCTGCCACGAAGTTAAATACTAAGGTAAAGAAGAGAAATCTTCTTATTCCATTTGATAAATGTCTGACAATAGAGCTGCTGGAAAACCGAATTGTGTTAAGAAATGTTGTAGAATATGTATATGTAGCATATTTTTAGTACTCATACTATGGTAAGTACTAACCATGGCCGTTCCTTATTGGTTACAAATGTACAAAATAGCACTAATACACATGAAAAGGTAGATACCATTAAAGGAAACAAAGTAGAATTAGAAGCACCAGATGCGTTAGCTTTACATCACACTGTGAATAAAAATTATACAGACTTAAATGTTTTTACAAACTTGTTAGTACAATATGTAGAAACCCTGGAGGTTAGGGATTGCTAAGTATGTATGAAATTACCCGCATCTGTAGCATGAGTAACATATCATCATTTACCATTGACTTATGGTATTTCGTGTAGTATTTTGGCTATCTTATTCTATAGAACAGGGAAATAGCAGTATTATTATTCTAATGTAGATGTAATCTTTTCTGAGATTCCTATGCGAAAGAGCATGAACCCTGTCCTTAGTACGAGAGACTCACAATTTATGGGTGAATATTTTCTAACAATGAACACTCTAGATATAGCTGAAGCACATAAGAACTATTTAACTTGTAAATTGCATGAAGAAGAGAAAAATGTTTTGAATTTAGTTGAGACACGGAGACAGGATTTCCAAAGGAGAGCTGCTGAACCTAAACCTCAGATACCTAAATGGGCTGAGGAGGAAGAGCATTATGCAAATGGCTAGACTCCTGCTGCAATGTCTTTGGATTTTGAAAAGAAGGGAAAAATCTGTTTTCATAGGTTAAAGACAATATAACAATGTGTTTATTGGTTCCAGTGAATGTGAACATAATTTCTTAGTAACTGGGGGATGAGAAGTAAAAGGAGGAACGGATCCAGTATTTCCTGGAATCTATTATGTGTGTGGCAATAAAGCCTATTTTAGGCTGCCTGACCACTGGTATGGCAGTTGCTATTTTGGAATAGTATTCCCTAAAGTTTATCATATAAAGAGAATCACTGGAAGCAATGAAGACAATAATGAACTAAAACGTGTAAAAAGAGCTTGTTTTTCAGAAATTGTGGGTGACATTTTTGGTGCATTGATACCTTCAGTGGGAGTTCTTCTAAATTCACGGAAAATTTGTCAGTATTCTACAGTAGTTGATCGGTTGTCTACTGACACTGCTGGAGGATTCTTGATGATCAACACTGAATTAGTTGCGGTCAGATCTATGGTTATGCAAAATCGACTTGCTCTTGACATACTATTGGCAAAAGAGGGTGGAGTCTGAAAATTATTGAAAACGCAACATTGTTGCACATATATTCCAAATAAGAGTGTTGAAATTGGAAGATACATTAAAAATATTACGAAATTAGAAGAGGTGAAACTCCTGGAAGTTGAAACTGTACGGAAAAATTTGACAAATAGCATTTCTAGTTAAGGTAGTTGGTTTTCTAACATAGGCTCAGAAAGGTTGGAATTGTGGGCTCCGCATTAAATTGGCTACAATCCTTCTTAGAAGTCCGCTCTTTTGTAGTCTTTGAAAAAGAATCTACCTTAAAGCCAATGCCTCTTAGATGTGGGGTGCCTCAGGGCTTGTCCCTGAGCCCCACTCTATTTAACGTTTATATGAGCTCCTTGGCGGAAATAGTAATACCCTTCGGCATTTAGATCGTCACGTATGCTGATGACACACAGCTAGTGGTGCCACTCAGTCAAGAAGACAACTCAGCCCCAGGTTTGGCACTATGCCTGGAAAAAGTCTCGTGGTGGATGGACAATTCCTACCTGAATCTTAATGGAGGAAAGATCGAACTGATGCTCCTGGGTAATGATACCACACGGAGAATAGCCTCCTCCTGGCCTAATTGTCTTGGCCCACCCCCCTCTGCCAAAGCCCAAATCAAGAGTCTGGGCGTGTGGGTAGATAACAATTTAGACTTTAAAGAGCAAGCACGCAAGGTAGCAGCCTGCTGTTATGGAACATTAAGAATGCTTAGAAAGATCCTCCCCCTGCTTCCGTCTCCTGCTAGAAGAGTATTGGTACAAGCATTAATCTGGTCTCGCCTTGATTACGCTAATGCTCTATATCTAGGAGCCCCCCTTTCTACTATTAAAAAGTTGCAGATTGTGCAGAACTGTGCAGCGTGGCTACTCACTAATTCTTCAAAACGTACTTCAGCCAAACCCTCGCTTACTGCGCTACATTGGCTGCCGATTCATGAAAGAGTTAATTTCAAGGCGATGTGTATCACTCACAAGGCCTTATTAGGCAAAGGACCACCCATTTTCAGATCCCTCATTCAGTCTTACCGCCCTTCCAGGTCACTTAGATCTGACAACAAGCAGTTAGCAGCAGTCCCAATAATAAAAAAAGCACGAAGCGGCGGTCACCGCTTCACGTACAATGCTGCAAAACTGTGGAACAACTTACCTTTGTGGATTCGCTGTGAACCAAACTACCTTATCTTCCGTATGCTTTTAAAGACCTTCTTATTTCCATAAATCCTTCAAACTTGGAGTGGTATGTACTAGCGCTGGGATGCCTCCGGGTAGCCATGCGCTCTAGAAATGTCTTTTCATTCATTCATTTCATTCATTCATTCAGGTAATGGTATTCTAGGCAATATAATACTGCCCATAATGGGAATAACACTATTGTGGTTCCGTGAATTCTGAACCCGTTCAATGAAGGTTGTCGTATCGTGATGATTTTGGGTATCAGCGAACCGCGAATGACAAGTGCGGTATGCATGAGTGTTTCGTCACGCTACACCGATGGATTCACTGTGTATTTGACGATCTAGTCTGAACCCTTGGGTTTCATTTTGTGCATAACCCCCATTTTGTGGTTGCCCTCACATAGGCTAATGACTACAGGATGACTGTGGCCAAGCAAGCCTCTAGGGACGCATACCCCTTAGCTTGAGTTCGTGTTGACTCCTGTTTGACCTGAGTCAACTGACCCGGTTGCCCGAGGCTAAACTTGTTGAGCCAGTTCCTTGTTAAGCAGCTGGTCAGATAGAGATCAAAGAGCAGGACATTATTGATTCTATGACACGCGCACACACCCCTCTATCTTGCTTCTCATCTGTTTCTGCTCCTTCCTTTATGGCCTTATGGCCTAATTATTGACTTGGGTTGAGGTCTTTCATGATGGGCCCGTCCGGCCTGTTCGAGCAAGAATGCTGGATTTTTGCCTTGTCATTTGCGATGGGCTGGATAACTGAAAGTGGGTTTGTCGTTATGTGATGCCTCTGTAAATGTCATCCTCGGATTGGTCAAATTTGTAAGTAATTGATGCTAGCCAGGAAAAGACGATGCTCCGCTCTATGATTTTGAGCAGTCTCCTGAGAACATACACTGTGTTGTACTTCTAGGATCTGTTACTGGCTGCAGCTAATAAATTTGATCTTTGATGTCAGCAGAAGAATCCCGTGTCTCTGTACTCTAAGACAGGTGGACCCGAAGACTTTGGGCGTGTCCCCTGCGCCGCTGGGTTTAAATCCCGGTTCTTCACTATTAGTATTACCAATAATGTTTCGGCACAAATGCTGCAAAGGGAGAAAGAAATATGAAATGAATGAAAGAGATAAGAAAAGAAAATTCGAAGAAATACAATTGTAAGAATTAAAAGAAGACTTTTACAAACGAGAGGATTACAGTGTAGGGAGGAGAAAGAAAGAAATGAAAGAGTTGAAGAAGAAATTGAGATATGCTAAAGTTGGCATCAGATTTAGTAGAAATTAGTGATGGCATTAAATGCTATCAGAGAGGGGATCGATAAAGAAAGGTTTCGTATTCTAGAAACTTGCTTGTATGCAATCCTCTCAAATAACATGTAACAACGTAACCAACAAGTCTTGTAAATACTAACATTGCATTACAGTCATCAATACTGTATCTAGGGGACGCTTGCCTATGTGTATTACCAGCAAGTAACCCGAGTGTCTAAAAATGGCCGCCAAAAACGCGGGAAATACTCTGCGCATGCATCTACTGCATCTACGTAGTATGATGTCTTCTGTCGCTTGGTCGGAAAACTTTGCAGCTGCGCAATAGCTTTAAAAATGGCAGCTTGAAACTCACATGATAACACACATGCTATAGCTTAAACTAAACCTATAAGTTCTACTAAGCACTAATGCAAAAAGAATAAATAAGTAAATGGGGATAGAATAGAGATAAGTGGTATACAGTGAAATCAATCATTTATTGTCACATTCTAACATGTCTTTTTCGGACTTTATTATTAGTTCACGTTTGGGCCTCGGAGGGTGACTGAAATCCCTACTCCACATGATCCGTGCGCATGCGCATAGAAACTTGCCGGAAGCCAGGATGATACACTTGAATCACAGCCAAGGCCACATTAGACGAAGACGCCTGGGAAAGTAAACCCATGAACCGGACGAAAGCAACAATTTTGAATAAAATGTATAACTTGTATTGATCATAATGTGAAATGCGGGTGGGAATAAAGCTATGGGAAAATAAATTAAGGGGAAGAAACATAGAACAATAGTTCACAGTGAAAGTATTACTTTTAATATGGTGTGATTAACTCACCTCCTCGCCCTGACCAATCAGAATAGGGGAAAACACAAATATTGAAACTTTGGGGCTGGTACATGAATGCAGAATAGTATAATTGAGGTAAGTTAGCTAGAGACTTTGTCAGACTTGTCAGATCCGTCATTCCGACTCGTCACCGACCCAACACGTATGCTGCTACAGATTCTGTCCGAGTCTCGGACCCTACTGCTGCCAGAAACTCTGCTTGAGAAAACGAGATACTGATCGATAATCTAAATCATCTAGAAGGGAATTTTCGGAAGGGGGACATCCGAGGAGAGTAGTGCCAGAGAGGGGTGTGACGCTGGCGTTGCACTTAGAAGAGGTCACCTTCCCAGATCCGAATCTGCCCGATCCTCTGTCTCCATCCTGTCCTGGGAGATTCTATCTGGCCCATCTTTAAGGAATTAGATTGATCTATCACCTTAGGTAAATATAAATCTGTGAAACCTGTCTTTGTACCTGCTCTCTCTCTCTCTTTCCTCTTTTCTAGGTACCGTCTTCATTGATCATTATTATGACTTTGCTATATTTGACCATTATTTTACCTTTTGAGAGAAGGTGCTAAACTGTATTTGATTCTGACTCACAAAAATGTTTTGATTTAGAAAAGGATTTTAAAACTTTTTGAGTTTGTGGTTATTATAAGTTCAAAGTTAAATGTCATTTTCTACCTTAAACTATCTCAGCAACCTGATACATTGAGTAATGGAATTTTCAAGGAGGTCAAGTTGGTAAGACTCGGTAAAGGTAAAATATCAAATTACAGGTAAAATTCAAAACGGAAGACAGCGGGGTTTACTAGCTTATCTGTGTGAATGTTTTGGGCCCAGGTGAGTATTAGGTATTGTGTGTGTAACCCGAGCTGGTAACCCACACTCCATCAGAAGGGAGTAAAGCGCAAACTCGGAGGATGAAGGGATGGAAGAAGCTCTCACCAACGAGTCGTATAGTGAAGGGTAAACTTGTGTATCATAAAGTCTAAGAAATGTGCCAACTATGCAGGTATCATATTGGTGGATATATTTGGAGCTTAGGTGACCCCAACGGGGTGCTACCGACCTCAAACATACCATAAGTTAGTAGTCTAGATCAGGATATGAAAGTAGGTCTCCCTACGATCCAGAGTGCAGAGCATATCCCCGAGCTTTAGGTGTAACTTTGGGGAAGGAATCATTTTGAAAATCTCTTTGGGCAAATACAGATTCAAAAGGTAACATTTAAAACTTTACAAAGTCCACCATCTTCCGCTTTACCACCAAGAATTGGAAGTAAAAACTCTGTTCTACCCATCACCACAAAAGTGAGAAGAACCCTTTCCTGTCGAGGGGAGGTCCAGTATTTTATATTAGCTTCCTTGATTTAGAACGGAAGTAGAGTGCATGCAAGCTAATCTGTGCTTGAAAAGCCCTGTGTCACCCCAATTGTGTCAGCATGTCCATAAAGGTTCAGCATGTTTAACACTGTCAGCTAGTCAGCCTTCAAATTCCTCTTGGGAGGCTGCAGAGAGCAGATCCTTAAACTTTTCTGTCTTTTTGAATCAGATAGTCGTAACCCACCAGTATGAGATTTGCATTGCCCAGTAACAGATGGAAGGAAGAGGCATTCTTCTAAAATATTTTCTCATGGAGTCCATAACCATACACTCCTTATCTGGAGGAGTAGATGCCACGGATGTCAGACAAGCGACTTGGCTACTGAGTAGTAACACAACACATGACTGTCCTAGAAGGATCAGACATTAAACCAAAGTAAATACTCATGATCCTTGTATAAAGTGATGAAGGACCGTCGTTCATTTCTGTGGGAACGACGAAAGCCAGAACAACTCACATTTACAGAGATCAGCATGTCTATCTTAACCCCTTCAGTGCCCGCCCCTTTCCCCGCCCAGTGCCGGCCGTTGCATTAGCGGGCGGGGTCTATGACGAGCTGGACTCGTCATGGGCACAGCGCCACCGCGGCCCATGACGAGTCCAGCTCGTCATGGGCACTGAAGGGGTTAAGGGCATGAGAACAAAGGAATTGCCCTCTAGGCAATGTCTTGATGGCGTTCAGAGAAAACTCTTTCTTGCTCTCCTAATACCTTCTCAACACACCTGGCCCATGTCAGGAGCTGAGACCTGCATATTTCCATTGGAGGAGCCCAGAACTGGAGGATCTGTGGTGTCCATCAATGGCCAGTAATAAAGATGCGGACCCTGAAGAGTGGACGGAACTGGCTTCACATTTGAAGAATGAAAAGTGAGTACTTCGATCAAACGTAAGGGCACGAAAACAAAAAGGGTGGTAGAAGGCAGACAGGGTTGTTAATGTGCCAACCAGCTACAGCATCACAATTCACTCCTTAAATACAAAACATAAGTCTGGGTAGACTCTTCACAAAGGTCTCAAGGGTATTTAACTGCGTTAATACCCTGGTGGATATTCCAGGATAGATGAATGCTTGAGTAGGAATGACAATTATAAGCCAGACTGATCCAAACAGAATAGGTGATCTATGGATAGTCAGAGCAGATCAATATCCACTTACAGGCATGTGAGTATCTGGCCTCAACATACAGTATGCCAGAAGATGCTCACTGCCGCTGTCCTTCATGATTAGCTTTACTCGTGTTTCATTTAATGAGTTTTCTTTGGAAGTCTGAGATCCCCTGCACCGGGGTATCTGCCTCCAGTTGCATACTGTCAAGGAATCTAATGGCCTAGATTAAGAAAGTATACCTTTCTAGTGGTTAGGGGAAGTGTATATTTTGTCCACCAAAGGGGCTCACTGTAACTATTAGATGTATTATGTCCACAAGAGGTACACAACCATGAAGCGGGGGAGTAGGGGTTATGAGCCTTGGTTCATTTCCAGAACTGTTGTTGCTGTTAGGGTCCTTCTTGCTGTGAAATCCTGAAGACGTTTTAAGGTGCTTCTCTAGTACTTGCACTGAAAACCAAAAACCCAATACCACTCCCAATGTGATGATGTTGACTGACAGAACAATTCAGACAACTGCTCAGTAAAAGTGTATACCAACATCCCGATGACATACCCATTTGTGATCGCAATGCTTTGGAGGTTTCCATTGTATAAAACTCCTTGCAAGTTTTTGGGGCGAACACTCATTTTGATTGCTGACCTCTGAGCAAGTATGAACACACTGTAATGCATGAAAATATCCATTAAAAGAACCCTCAAGAGAAGACAAGACATCTTGGAAACCGCCCGCCTGCACATAGAGGTCCTAAGAAGGGTCAAATTTCAAGATGTACAGCTACCGAAGTAGAGAATGAGGTGCTGGATTCTGAAGCACCTTGGACACTACTTGTGGGAGTCCGCTTCATACAGATGTGATCCACACAAACCACAAGCTCCTGACACTGAGTCCCAGGACTCAAGAATCAGACAGAAGGTGTTGTGAGGGAACAGGGAGAACTTTAAGACTCTGCACCGCAAAACCCCAAGAAACAGAAGAGCTTCAATTTTCTTCAAAAACAGATCTAAAAATTAACTGGCATAATGGGAAAAGACACTTGCTAGCTAAACAGCATGGTGATTCAGTCTCCAGACTCCTTAGGTGATGTGTGCCACTACCCTAATGTCTGGCTCCCTTGAGATGCGAGAATTAAAAGATGAGGAAGGAGACAACAATAGTGGCTACGAGAGGAAATTTCTGCAGGACTTATAGCAGGCTTGGGAGGACCATCATTTTGTACAGGGCCACACTGTCCAGTAAGTTAAGTGGCAGTTTGGACCATCTGTCCAGGTCCCCTGAATTGCACGAGTTAGAGGTCGCTGATTGAGGCTCCAAGCTAGGTCTGCCTCCCATGTCATGTTAATCTCTAGATAGCAGAAGCCCAGGTGCCGATTGGGAGGGTAGGGTGCCAGGTTTTGTTGGCCTGTTCTCCTTTCAGGGGAACCAGCAGCGGTTTGGGCCAGTTCACCTTCAGTCTCAATACAGACCTGTATGTGTCAAGTATAGAGATGAGACAAATCTGGTTTTTGCGGGCCAGACGATAAAGAGAAGTACTTCATCAGCAGACCTAGGCTTCACAGTATATTCATGTCACCAGCGGTTCAATTGCCAGGCTGAAAAGAAGCGGGAGATAGGGGGCATGCCTGTCTGGTAGCTTGGCGGGACAGGAACCCAAGTCAGGGGTCCGATTTACCCGCACTCACACCTGTGGGATGATGTTTAGGATGTAAACATAAGTCTGGAACCGAGGTCCCTAACCCATCTTAGCCATCACCTAGTGGAGGAAAGTCCAGTACAGCGGGTGAAAAGCCTTCTTAAAATCGAGAAACATTAACAGTGTAGCACAATGTAGTGTCTGGAATCAGGCTAAGGCAAGATGGATTCTTCAGATACAGTGTCTGGTGCTATGGCAGGGGATAAACAGACATTGCTCTGGATGGACCAGACAGCTGAGCAAGTGGGTGAGTCATCTCACTGACAGTTTATTAAACAGTTTGAGCTCTGCATTTATGTTGGAAACAGGCCAGTAGGAGGCACATTGGTCAGGAGGTTTGCTGGGGTTTAACAGAACCACTATGGTAGCCAAGACTATCTCCAAATGGAAATGTGCTCAGTCAACCACCTTGAGGTACATGTTCAGGATAGGGACAGGATGCGTTGAAGCAGAGTGAATTAATATTCCGTCAGGAATTTGTCTGGTCCGGGAGTTTGCCCGGATTTAAGTCTGATTGGACATCATTAATCTCATCCACAGTCAGGGGTTGCCAGATCTTCCCTCTCCGTGGGAGACACCACAGGCAAAGGGATGTCTGCAAGTTGTGGAGTGCGTTCCTTCCGTTCTGGGTGCACCCTGTCAGCAATGAGAGAGCGGTAATATGCTGCAAAAGCAGATATTTCAGGGCCAGTTATGGCCCGTTCTTCATCTGGGTTGGAAATAGAAGGTACTACTCTAGATGCTAAGCATTTGGTTGCTAGCCAGTGCAAGATTTTGCCTGACTAATCACCCCATTTGTATACCCGTCTGCTGGAGGCCACCCAGCACCGGTGGACTTCATCCGAGCATATTTGCAGAAGGTCTGCCCTCTCCAGCACTAGAACGCAGCTTAATAGTTTTATCAGGTTGTTCTTGCTTTGGGTCTCAATTTGTAAGATAGATAACTCTAGTTGGCTATACGAATCTGTGCCCTGCGGGCCTGGTTCCTAAGGAGTGATCGCACATTCCCAGCCATAGTGGCTTTGCATGACCCATTTAGCATCCCTGGAGAGTCCCCTGATCCTTGGTTACTGCTTAGTAAGAATTTCAATTGGATTCTTAGGGTTCGGGTGAGCGATCAATCTGGGAGGAACAGGGGTTTCTTCCTATCGTCCCCCACCTGGGGCCTGACTGGTGCATGGTCCAAAATACCCCTACCGAGGATACCGGAACCTTAAGTGTGCGGGGGGTCAGTAGCTGGCAACAACAGAAAGAAGTCCATAAGGGATAATGAGCTGTGTGCTGCAGATGCATTTGTGTATTACCTCCCTAGTATGGAGGGATCTGTCAATCAAACCTTCCACCAACACATATCTCCCCAGGGCATCACGGGAAACCTGACTGACCACCACTGGCAGGGAGTTATGGAGGAGGATCATCGTCCCTCTGGAAACATGGCCAAATCCACATGGTAGACACTGCTGTATCGATATCTGGGGAGAAAAACGCAGTTGGTTCCCATAAAGTGAGTTTCCTGGAGCATCACATCCTGGGGGAATGTCTGTGGAGGAACTGCAGGACCTCCCTACGTTTTATGAGGTCCAAGAGGTCATTCATGTTCAACATCAAGGCTATGAATTTAATCACTGTGGTTTATGCAGGAGAAGGTGTAATAGGTAACGAGGCGTATTATGGGTTTTCACTGGTCCCCGTGAGTTCCCTTCGGTCCCATTAATCATAGAGTGCAGTAAGGTGGATCTGTGGGATGCATAAAGGAACAGTGTAGTCATGGTGTAAAGCATGTCTAAAGAACTAAATACAAAAAACAACATAAAAGGTTAACCAAGTCCCTCTTCCCCCCCAACTCCCTCCCTACCCTCGCTGCTGTAGAAGCATCTGTAGCCCAAACATTAGCCCAAACATTAGCCCCAACTTGAAAGAAGGCAATTAGAAAACACCCAATCCTAGAGTCTCCAGCTCAGGGTCCCGGCCTCCAAGAGATATTTTGAGGATACGTTGGAGCTGGTGTTCAAACATATTGTAAAACAAACAGAGCTGCACATCTACTCCTCCTTATGGAGTTAGTGGGCAGTATCTTCGCAAGGCAAGACCCTCCCAATGGTGTTGGTCTCCGATGGAACCAGGGCTACAGATCCTCATTCTTCGAGTCTGACGTAGCTGGTGACTCCTGGTAACCTCAACATCCTCTTCAGAACCTCTTCCCGCACCGGAGACCTCTTTGGATAGATCCAGTGCTGCCCCGTTCGCCACAGCCAGTGGTTGTGGGTTCGGGCGTAAGGGCCACTGTTTCTTTAGCTACTGCCAATCCTCGTCAAGGGGTGTCAAAGAACTGTGATTTTCCCTTGTGGATTACTCACAGACGTGCCAGAAACAGTAGGATGTATGAAAGTGCCATTGCCCGAATTTTTTGCTTACCTTAGTCATACAATTTCCTTTGGGCTTGAACATGTCTAGTGTAGTCCTTGAAGACCATTATGCATTCTGATTGCTACATAAGTTGCCCCTTTAGCCTTAGCTACGCACAGGATAGTGTCCCGGTCATGGTAGTACAGGATCTTGGCAATCAAAAAGTGAGGCAGAACTCCTGGAGGAGGTCTCTGGCCTAGGGACCTGTGTGTACGTTTAACGATAAAGCAGGGGGTTAGCAAGATTTTGTCGATCCAGGATTTAATCCATTGTTCCAGGAACACTTCGGGTTTTGATCCCTCCACCCCCTCGGGATCCTGACAAAACAGAGGTTGCTTCTGCCCGTTCAATATTTTGAGTCTTATGCTCGGTCGGTAAGGATCTTTGAATTTAAGGTCAGATGGGACCCCTGCATTTTAAGGCCTCGGACCGCATCTTTTAGTCTGGATAGGCACCTCTCAGCTTCGAAGACTCTCGCTGTGACGGCAATGAACACCTGCACCTCTCCAATCTTGGATTCAAGGGCCTTACAGGAGTCCTGGATTGCCTCCAGGAACACCGTAATGTCTCCTCCTCCCTCTGTAAGCTCAGATGGACTATTCCCTCTGCAAGCAAGAATATGAGCAGCAGCGACCATGCAAGGGACCGACATCTTGGCTGTCCCGGCTCCACCCCTTGCATTTATTAACATTGAGGACCTGATTTAGATTTTAGCAAACAGGGTACTCCTTCACAAACGTTACAGAGTAACCTGTCCACCAAACTCTCGGTCAACCCACCCTTTCTAAGAGTGAGGCAGACCGTTAGCTTTCTGTTGGTAGCGCCCTCATTAGCTCAGTCAATGGACAGCTTAATCCAGTCGGCTGACAGTGTTAGCCATTGGAGTCGGAGCATCACACCACCTGCCCTATTTAGGTGTTGATGGTCTGACGTCCTTTTTTTGTCTGTCACTGCCAGGGAAAACTTGGCAATGACGAACTGACAAATTAGAATAACAACCACCAGATCCCCTGAAACTGACACTTTGAGAGTTTGTTTTTGGAAAACTAAATATTAGGTGGATGGCTGTCCACAAAACGTTTTGTACCTTCTAAGGAACTGCTGTGATAGCAGTTCTTCTGAAGGTAAAATGATCACCACTGGGCCGACGGTGATCTCTAGATATTGCAGTCTCTGGGTCCGTCAGGGTGGAAGATGGACTGCACTATAATAAATTAGGCTGTTCATTTTTTCCCCATTTTGATTTGAGACAATCATCATCATCTTCATCATTTTACAGAGAATTCATAACCATTAAGAATCCAGAGCTAAGTGAAAATGCACCTACTCCATGCTACAAATAATTAATTGTAGGGTTTGAATTATAGAAATTGCATCAAGAGGCTGGAGACATTTGTTGATGCTAACCAAACTTCCTACATGTGTGGTTCCTTTTCCATCTTCAACTCAGAAGACTTACAGAGCTATGCAGTAATTTCCAGCAGTTAAAAATGCAGATGCTATGGAGAAGCAAACTGTGTAAAAAAAAAAAAAAGGAGTTCTAGACAACACCAGTGCTACTGAGCATCTGCAGCACAGTGAATGCCTGAGCTGTATTTGAAAACGACCAGAAGAGGGGGAAAGAGAAGATTGTATAGTGGCAATGGCTGCTACACAGGCAAAGAACGGCAAGTCATTGCAACTCGCAGTCACAACACTCTGCTGTGAGGCAAGAGCAACCTAAAGAGGGCAAGCATCGCTCCAGAGAGGAAGCAATTCAGTATTTGGAGGCCTAGTGCCAGCAGTGTTCAGGAAGCAAAGGCAAGGAGAAGTTGGAGCCAAGTTCAAGTGAGCAAACAGATGAGGCAGCCCCTGATAAGATTCCTTCGCTCGTCTCTACCTGTTAAATCCTCTACGCCGTAGAGTAGAAGTACTCATGAGGGAGCGAGTACTTCATGGTTGAATCCCTGAAATGAAATACCGCAGGTTGCCCTTTTAGAGACATTGTTTGAAACGTGTTAATTTAGGCAATCATACTCTAGGCCAAGCCAGAGCAAGCAGAAACACAGTTCATTACAAAGGAGCATGTGAAGGTAAACAACCCATTTTAAGTTTTTAAAATGGCAGGGTGACTGCGCAACTTGGAATCAGCTGCCTAAATTAAGAGGGACCTCCACACTAATTACAAAGGCACAAATAAAAGCTAGGTGTGACCAGGCCATTAACAGACCAAATTTTTTCCCAAAATTCAAACACTAATGCTATGCATTAAAGACCTGCTGGAACATTAAAACTCTAGGATCGGCCCACTTTACGAAAATGTTTAGCTAGTGGAAAACTTCAGCGGCTGCTTCTCCGAAATGGTGGAGGAGCGTTGCTCCCATGATAAAAGCCAGCAGAAAAAAATATGATAATAAAACAATTTTATATACATTTTCTTTTTTTCTGTCTGACAGCCGACAGGAGTCTACAGCGGGGCGAGCCAGGCAATCCTTAACAAGGCAGGGACTGGGAGGAGAAGGAGGGTAAATGCACATGTCAGTTTGGCCAGCCGTCTTAGGCCAGCCAAACAGACATTCACACTTAAGTTTTTCCAATCCAAGCTGGGTTGCACAGCTGAGTTGGAGAAACAGCACAGACTCCCAGGCTCTGTGTGAGCGGCAAACCAGGCCACTTAAACCAATCCCAGCGCTTCTCTCATGCTGGGAATAACATTCCCAGCATGAGAGCAGCGTCTAGATTGGCATCTGGGAGCCTGTGCAGTGTGCAGTAGTTCGTGGATGCCCGACAGGTGAGGATCGGGGAGAGAGGAGCAAGGCGGCGGTGGCCGGAGGAGCAGTTAGGAACAATTTTATATTTTTAATTGTCTTTCGTGCTTTTTTGTATATCCTCTTCTCTACCTCCGCACCACTTAGCAATTCGAGCAGCCGCCACTGGAAAACTCAAACCCTGATAAAGAATTATGAAAGTTATCAACACACTTGGCAGGAAAATTAGGTGACCTTAATAACCGATCATGGAGGGTTTTTTTTTTTTTAATGTAGAAAAGCAGCAATAGTGCAATAATTTGTGCATACAAATATGAACGTGAGAATGTGTTCAAAAGAAGATATGACCATACCAATTCATAATTTGCATTCTGTAGTATGCTAGGTACAGATATATTATCATATTGATTACAAGAAAGCCTAATGACAATGTTGTCTTTTAATGATCTCCACTGTTCAACATGGGATGAGCATCCTTATTCTTTTAATGAAGCATGATAACTTATTTTTCCAGTGCAATAGCATACAAATAAAAGAATATATCTAGGCAAAAACCAATTAAATTATTAAAGCTGTTTTGGGGATCACATACTTGACCCAAGATCTTCTTGGTCTTATGAGAGAAGACCGCTTCACAGAGTACAAAGGTGGTATGACAAACACATCCATACATAAACAGGTGGACTTACAAATCATGACTTGTGGTGACAGCAATGTATGTCACCAATCTCACAAGCATAAAATAAAAAAAATAAAAAAATGATTATACAGGGTTTTAAGCAAACTGTCTGTAATTAGCCTGTAATGAGTAGCCAGCCCTAATTGAACATCGAAAAAATCCTTGTCTAAACATTTTGTTTTTTGCCCCACGTTTCACATATTCTATTACTATCAACCAATTTAGTTTATGTAGTACACAAATTCGCTATCGACCCCACTAAAAAGGTGACATAAACATAAGTAAATATATATTGCAATAATCCAGAAAAAGGAACTTTCATGGGCTCCAGTAATTTCAGAAATGCCTAAAAACTGAGCTCTCCATTCTGTTCAATCATCCTAATGAACAATTTGTTTACTCCTTAGCTACCGATTCCTCGCCTAAGTAAAACTAGCACTGTCTAAAAGCCAAGATATATATTTTCACTGCAAAAGAACACATTACACTAGTAATCCTGGGCACTGAAGTGGAGTGCTTATTGTGAGAATAAGCACGCTTTGCAAGACCAGAATGCCAACACTCACAGTCAGGTAAGGCAATGGCTGAAGTGGACTGAACCTGTTCCCGATGCTGTGGTCGGTAGAAGCAAAATGTGAATCACACTACAGCATACCAATGGATAAAGAGGGCTGCCTGAAAGCCCCTATAACTAAGTATGCATTGTATACTTATTTTCTTATTAAAAACAAAAGTTCTTAGCTAATGTTAGATCTAAAGTGAGAATCTGGGTTCCGCAAATGCCGAAAGAACTAAGGACTCTAGCTTTACCCAATATAAATAGTACTCTAACAAACTGTGTTCTTGTATACTCTAAGTAACTTTACACATTTTTCACAGGAATGGGGCAGAGCAAATAGCTTAGTAACTCCAAAATAGTATCCCATAACAGAATTCTGGGTTGAGAAATGCAAAACAACTGCTTCTTTTTGACGCAGGCTAAGGTAATAGGAACTAGAATAGGAAGATTATACATTTTAAAAGTGCCTTCATTCGAGTAATCATCATTACAATTTTTTGTTCTAACTAAAAATAATCCATCTTTTTCTGGCATAAAAATTCACTTCTGATTAGAGTCATAATCCCACTACATTTCACTTCATCGCATTTCTTTGCTACACAAACACCTGATCATACTTCTCCATACATACAACATCAACATAAAATCAGTTGTCCTCTATTGAAAAAGTCACGAGAATATCATTAGTCTTCGGGATAATTTCTCTTGCTGGATAGAATATGCTATTTCTCATCTGACCAGCGAGTTATTAGACAAACTTCTGCAGCTTGGGGATTTTCTTCAAAGAACATCATTGCCAGAAGGCTGTAATTAACAACTCACAATAGCAATAATATGGAATGTAACAGCATACAGCTTTATCACTAGCAGACAGCAGGCTTAGTGATGGACCTGAGATCTGCATCTACACGTTAACTCATCTCAGTTCATGTGGCAATTATCCATATTACTTATGCCCTCATTAGGAGTGGTGGTATTCCAGCAGGTCCATTAGGAGCATTAACTCTGGGACGAATCCTGTCTCTTGGCCAGGCATTACCAGGTGAATTCATTTCAGACCTGGTAATCCTGAATTAACAATTATGGACCCGATGATTCCAGGTACAGAGACACTAGGCCCAATTTCACCAGAAGATGATGTGTACCTGGTGAAATAGTTGCAGGAGCTGCAGGAGGGTCCACAGCCTGCCCATGCCCATCCCTGAAGCACCATGGGGAAAGCATACAACACTGTTACTGTCAGGCGACTGGACTCTCTGACCCTTCTCTCCCTTTTCTCATACAGAGGCAGGGCATCCCCAGGCACTGGGCAGAGCAAGATAATGCATGCAATTCATGTTCCTCTCTCACCACCCCAAGGATTAGGAACAGACTCAGGCCAAAAGCAAAGCTAGGGCTATATAGATGACCGCCCCTCTCCTCATCTGTCACATTACTGGGGGCATCTGGGAGGCAGATAATACTCCACTATCATTCAGGAAGCCTACCCTGAACCACAGCCCCCAACTGGCCCCACTAGGCCCAACTGGCCCTCCCACTGACATCTCCCACTGCACTGAACAATTGGAAAATGCCGCCGACTTGTCCTCGGAACCGGAGATTCTGGTGCCCCAGTATTACTTAACGAAATTCTGGGAAACTTTTAATGAGGGCCGAAGGTTGGTTTCTAAACGGACCAGTAAACATTCTAACTTACGCTGTACACAGCCCATTTCTAAAGCTACCTGTGTTTTTTAAACATCATTTTTATACTTTCTCGAGGAGAGGAAGGTGAAATTATTCAAAGCCAATAACAGAAAACTGTATTGCATGGTAAACAAAGTAGGATTTGATATTACCTTAAAGGTAACTGACAGGAAATAAAAGAAAAAAAACATTAGCGCGTGCTTTACATCCCAAACAGTTTCTGTCATAGTCTTTGGAGTCACTTTATACTGTCCTTTAATATACTAGACCTATCTTTTAAGGTTTTTTTCCCCCTGATATGACAGCAAAGCGGAGAGAGAGCCCACCTGACTTCAGCTCTGCATGTTTTACCCTATTTCCGAATACTTGTTTTAAAAGTTTATAATTATGTCAGGGAATTTTTTCCAAAAACGAAAGTTTTCTAGGGCATCCGCAGTGGTAAATGGTGTCACTCATGAACGGTTGCAGCCGCGTGCTTCTTTTTCCTACGCCATTATCAAAACAAAATTATGAATGCATTATTTCTCTTACCTAGTAGGCATTGATTCAAAATCCACATCCAGGAATTGCTCATAGCTGCACACAAAGCTGTCCAACCAGAGCTTCAAGTAATCTGGGTCTCTCTGCAAAAATTGTAAAAAGGCAGTGATCAGCATTTTACGTTACAATAGTTGCATGTATGTAGCATAAATGAGAGTGCAATGTAAAACAACAGTTTTCATTTGATAACCGGATCTAAATCCTCTTACTTGGACTACATACTCATGACTAAATCATAGATGTTAGATTAAAACAGGGCTACATTCCCTAGACGTTTTCAGAACAAGGCACTTATCAGGAAAGCGTCAAACTGTCTGGCTGATAGTCTGTGCAGAGCAAATTTATTGGATACCCAGACAGGGACATCTTAAGGATTTTGGGGGCCCTTGGCCAAACGTATTTTGGGGACCCCTGTTGGGAACAGCTTTGAATTTATGATCCAATCTCGGCTCTTTCAAGCCCTCTGTAGCCAGAGAGTACACTGGCGCCCTCCTCCAAATTCTAAATCAGTTTACATCTAATATTCAGGGATAGTGACGTGTGTTTTCAATATTGTAACACAGCAGGAGTTCACTAATATTACTACAAATCTCTGTGACCCTACCCCCCTCCCATTTCTCATATGTGAAGTCCCGTTTTGATATAAAATAAACTTTTTTTAATGGATGTTGCGTGAAACACAAGCACAACATTTCGCTGCAAAAATGTCTGTAATAGACTCGCACATCACCCACATTAAAAATAAGTTAAAGGAAAGCAGTATTTAAAACTGTTTAAGAATTATTCAAGGTCATCAGGGAAAGATTCTCTGCAGAACAGACCTGGCACTAGCACTGAAAGGTTGGGGCCCTGTTCCAGAGCCACCTTTGCCTATGCCTTAAAACGTCTCTGTACCCAGAGCACTGCAAAACGTAAAAAAACATTGTAAACAGGCAACACTGGGAAAACATCATAAGTAGATTTTAGTTTCTTTTCACTGCAAGACTCCAAAATAATCATCGTCAGTTCTGCCTGCTCTAACATGGAGGTCTTCTCCCCAAGAACCACCCTTAAAAGAGCTGGATCAAGCAGAGAAACTTGAGCCAGCAATGCTATAAGGTCTTTCTGCATGTCACATAGTTTCTTCCACTTAGAAATTGTGCTCTGGCTTACGTCTCGGAAACAGAGAAATGCACGCCCCTTGTGTAGTACCTTTCCCCTGCCTGTAACAGGATTTGGTACCCTTGGAGTTCACCACACAAAACGACTAGCTCAGTAGCATACTAAACGTCCTTTAGCACTCATCTTGGCTCCTGTGACACCTACTGTGTTTATACTCCTGTCAAGGGAACCATCTTAGTAAAGCAGTTCTCTCCGAACCTAAGACTATTTTAAATCACTTAACATACCACCCTACACTCACATCTTCACTTGGACTCATCATTACAGCTTAAAATCAGAAGAACGCCAAAAAACAGCCCCCTCCCGCCCCCCAGGAGGCCCGATGGGCATTGCAGCATTGGCCCAACGAGGAGCAGCCCAATAAGGAAGCATGACACCCATCTTGGTATGTGAGGGCAATCACTTCTGATCACTCGGATCCCCGGATCCAGTCGATCAGCTCCCCATTCCCGACTGACAGCTTCTCATCATTTCTTCCGTGTTCTGTGTCTCCTGGATGAACAGCATGAAGGTGCAGCCCAATCTCAGGGAGAGAGTAACGGACAGGTAGATATTTTCATAGTGTATCTGAAGACACTGAGCATTTTTTTCCAGGTGGAACAAAAATATGTTATCCTTAAGGAAATCACCATAAAAGACTTCGAATATTCTCAAAGACTGCTCTGTCTTTATGAGCGCGATACTGGTTTGTCAACTGACTCTCAGAATGCAAGCCCCAGAACAGGTCTTCTTCAGATCTCCTGGCTAGCAGGGCAAGTTCAGTCAAGAGTGCTGGTGCATGGGGCTGGTCCTCTGGAGGACTATATTACAATATTACACATACTTTGTATCTGCCCCATGTTGATTAACGCACGAAGACACTTTTTTGCAAAAACATTTGAATACCTTGCAAATCAGAACTTGCATGCTGGTCTTGATTCAGTACTTAAATGGCCAGCATCCTCAACTGACTTGTTTTTTTCTCAAATATATAGATTATGTTTCGTCCTGTATGAAACAGCACTGAAGGAATATCCAGAATAGGCAGTCTTCTTACGCATTTGACATTAATTTTAATTTTGTTTTAGTGTTTTTATATTTAATTGCTGAGGAAATTTGCAATGGTTTTTATTAAGTATGGAAAACACAGATACACCAAACGAGTGCTCGGGAGGTGTACTAAGGTCAGCAAAAACGGTGTCAGCGATGGAAGGAGTTGTACCAGGGATGGCAGGACCTTCTGCGGACAAGGAAAAAGCTGTACCAGCTTTGGAGGCTGAAAGATTGGGGAAGACTCTCGAGTCTAGCTTTCAGCTTTGCACTACCAGCATACCCAAGAAGGAATGAAAGCTGTATAGTAGACTGACTACCGCGATGAGACAAAAACTTAGGCTCTGGTCCAAAGGTAACTGGAAAGAGTTTCGCAACTCCTGGTCTGGTGAAGAAGGTGAGTTGGGCCTGGTCACCATGGAGGCCAGTCCACATATAGTCCTCTACTGAGGATGCAGTGACAGACTTGGAGAGAATCCAAAGGAAATATAATGTTGAGGAGATGCAACACCAGAACCAGAAGAGTCTAGAATGTTCTACAGCTGCACCAGACGGACTGATGTTAACTTTAGATCCTCCCAGATCAAAACTGCCAGAGAGGGTATTGGAGAGAAAAACACAAAATAGCCAAGGTCCAACACTGGAAATTTGTGGAGGGAGAGATCACCAGGCTGTGATAAACATTTTATTGGGTAAAGAAGAAATCTGGCTATTACAACACAGACAACAAATGGGTGTGTGCTGCTTATAATGTAAGCATGCATGTCAGTACCATCGTGCAAAAGCAACGAACAGCTACAGAAGCAGTTTCCGGTCCTTTGAGTATGTAGCAGGGTCACACAAAGAGAAAAGGAAAGACTCCAGATGCAGGAGTAGAATGGATATGCCCCATTTAAAACGACTACAAATATCAGAAAAAACATTTCCAACTGTGCAGTAAATAACCACAAATCCTTCAAAATTAATTTTAAATCCCCTCAGAAGGAGCCATTCCATGTTCCAAACTAATGCTAGCGAAACTTTGCTAAATGACCACTGAGGTTTTCAGGTAACTGAATCAATGTTTTATTACCCAGGCCATGTACTTACTTCATTGTCAAGACCGTAAACACATGAAATGCAAAATTCTAAATCGAGAAGCTGGCATTTTACCCTGTTCCACTGGACATTTATGATGAGTTCAGTTTCTTTTCCTTTACCACTGGCACCATAAACCAACTCTTAAATTTTGGCCAGAACTCTCAATGTTGACAGTGATGCCAGTAGAGACACAGACCAGTGGGATCCTCTTTAAATAAAAACAGTGGACAATACTAGTGTTGCTGTTTGTAAACATTGTATGCACACAATGTATTATCTTCAGAAGAATGAACGGTGAGTGTACACTGCAGTGGTTCGTACCAATGACCTTTGCGACACCTTATGTCACCAGCGAATGATCACTCATCTAGTACAAAGTACAAGCACAATAGTCCTATGAGGCTTCAATAATTAATGCTATTATACAAATCCGTATTAATCACTTAATTAGCTTTGGAATGAGGAAAGGCAGAAACTGACCTGTCGACATCTGGAGACGTTAGCCACAGAAAACGTAATCCTGGGTTTTGTAATTAATACCAACATGCCTATCTAGTCAATTCCACCTGTCCAAAGTAGAAGTATTTGAAAGTATGACTTTGGAAGGTGGAAACGAGCAAGGGCAGTCTTCCTTTTATTCTCTTTTTCAAAGGGAAAGTGTAGAGTGGGGGGAGAGTGGAGAATATGGGTGAGAAAAACATAATTTGCAATGAAGCGCTTAGATCTTAACCTTATTGGGTTAAGTGTCTTGTCATTAAGTTTATTTAGCAAAGATCCTCCAGCGGGTTGGGTCTACAGCCTTTAGCAGTCTGTATATATTCACAAGGCAGAGAGAAAACACCTGGAATACCCATCTGAAACAGATAATTACACGGTCCCGTTTTCATCCGTTATTCATTTTCCACGCTTTGTAAATGTACAAAATAAAGGATATCATGAGAGGGTACATGACAGGCGATTCAGCCTACTTGCTGGGAATTAATTCCAAGTTTAGGAATATGTACGGCCCAATAAGAAAAGTAAACTGCCTTGGTTTAGTCTCTTTGCTGCAGACTGTTCAAATAAATACTTATATTGTAGACTCTTCAATTGGTAGAATTGACTTCAAATGCTAGTTTTACCTTGCTTGCAACTATGTTGATATTCGACAAATATAGTGGAGGTTTACCCTTACTCCATTTCAGCGAGAGCCGTAAGCATCTCTGTAGCTACCGACCTCACATATTTGGATTATAAACAGAATGTGAACGATATAGCCAACAATTAAAAATAATAATATATCATGAGGGTGACAAATCAATTTAAGAACATCCAAATGCTGTCATTTCTATACGAACGGGGAGGAGGGCCTGAACGAAGGTCATGCCCAGCCAGGGAGCTCCATCCTGTAAGAAACATCCATCGTAATGCCAGCAGACAGAACCACCATAATGCGCATCCACCACATAAATCTGTGGGTTGGACTCACATTACATATCGCACCAAAACCCTCAAAGTGTCAGGAGCAGACTTAATCAGAACTTTATGGGCAGTCCCGGTTTTCCAAAATGTTGCCGCAGAGACTACATTTTTTTTTTTTCGTCGCAAGCAATTTTTAGGTCAAGCCTAGACAGAACTTGTGCTGTCACTGAGCCACCTGTTGTATATGCTTTGTGGGATTCAACTCCACCCATTGCTTGCTATTGCTTTTCATTTGTCTAAGTCAGTGTCCTTTAAAAATCCTTGCTTGCTAATGGACAATCATTTCTCTTTGTCCCTCTGTTTTTTTTCCTCCCACGGAGCACCGGGCAAGAACTGTATCCTTACGCTTTAGGTGTTTATGTGTTCCTTTGGGGAGCATTTTCTTGCCTGCTTGTGTTTCACTGTGGCTGTGTGTTCCTTCCTCTGACTGCCAGCAGCACTTCTTATAATTGTTCTGTTTTGTTTCCCTGGCTCAGCAAAGTGCTCACTTCACGTCCACCTTGCTTTCATTTTTTTGTGTGTGTTCCTCATGCTCAGTGCAGTGCATGCATCATGTCCGCCGCACTTTTTTTTTGTGCTCCTTATCCTTTACATGCTCGTGTTACACTGTGGGTGCGTGTTAGGCTTTTACGCCCGTTGCAGCTCAATTAATATGCAAGTGCCATCCCCGCCCCCCAACACCTCCTTCCCACAATGATTGGATCCAATTTAAAATAAGGGCTGGCTGTACCTTTTTACAGCTTCCTTGATCTTTAGGAACGTCGGCGTCCTCAGTTATTTTGCGATCATAGCACTCACTGAGTTGGCATGCGCTGATTTTAGTGTTTACAATAGAACTCTGGCTTAGCCAAACCTATTACGCAAGGTCATACTAGGTCAGAATAAATGTGTCCCGGCTGCACAATGTGTGTCACTTATTTAGAGAACACACTTCACTGTGTGGTCAGTTAATAAAATCACCGTCTTGAAACCGCCAATATTCTCACTTTCGAAAAACACTAAAGCAGGAAAAGTGCATACATTTAAATAATTTCAAAGAGGATTTAGACAAACATATTAAAAATGTCTTTTATGCATTAATCTCGTTTTGTGATTTAGATCACATTTTTTTGCATGCAACGTGCCCGTCACTATACCAGAAAAACAGGATTCAAATAAATGGTTATAAAAAATGTAAACGCAAATTTTCAGATTACGTCTTGGCAGCAAGCATCAAAAACAGTAATATAGTGTAGGAACAAGTTACGCATCGTATTGGCTAGACGTCTGTCACAGACTGAGTAGCCCTCGGGGCGGATCTAGACAGTAATGGTGACTAGTGGTGTGCCCCTCATGGACAGGGTTCTTTTCTTTCATTTGAGCCTTCGGATACCCCTGACTGGACGATTGCTCACACCCCAGTACCAGAGAGGCATTTCTATTCTTCGCCGTATGGCCCCTTTAATTGGGAATGCTCTCCGGATGTCTCCGCCCCTGCATCCATCATGGATGAGGAACCAATGAGGGAGGGAGACAACGCCGTGTCAGGACTGGAAAAGCGAGACCCCGGAAGATGCCATTTGCCGAGGAACGCGGAGCCAGCAACCAGCGGAGAGGAAGCAGAGGCACCAGTCGAGAGGAGTCTGCTATTAGTTCCCGCGACGAGAATCAAGGCTCCAGAGAACCCGGGAGTGCCTGGAGGCCAACGATCCTGTGCTTCACCTCGCCACGCTCCTGGAGAACCGTGGCTTACACAGGTACATGCACGGCTCTCAAGGTGAGCCAGGAGGAGGGAGAAAGTCGGCGCTAATGGGCCTAGAGACAAAGCCAGTATCTACCCGACCACCCTCCCTTCACCAAAGCACGTCCCTGGTTCGCACTCCGATAGCACATGGTGATCCCTCACTCCTTTTCCCTTGGGGCGTTATCTCCCATCATGCTCTCTATTTTGAGGACCATCCTCCCTATAGCCAGAAGAGGACGGGACACGAAGAGCGATTATCCCCACAGAAGTCCTGGCACAAAGTGTATACCGTATATTGAATGTAACGAATAAAACAAAAGGAAATTACAAAATTCCCTGAGTTGCCTGTCTCAATCCTTACAATCCCTCACAACGTCAAACGTCAGAATTACATTGGTGGGAGTACACTTAGGAGGCGGGCTGGGAGTGAGGTCCATTCGGCGGTTTCCTTACGTTTTCTTGGCACTGCTATGCTGCAGGAGCTTTCCCTAGGAGCAGCAATTGATCTAGCAGTGCAATGGGGTATTTGGGGCCTTTTATCGCTGCTCAAAACAGAGAAATTCTACAACCTGACAAGTGAGCATCTGGGGCTTGTGAAAGAAGAGGGCGTGATTTGTAAAAGTAGGATGGAGTTTTGTTTGTATAACTGGTGTGGTTTAAGCGGAATATAGGTAACTTGTTTATCACACTTCTTGCCACTTTTTTCGCTTTTTCAATTGCTATGAATAATTAGTGTTGCTATTACTCAACTTAATTTTTAGATTGACTTCTTGAAAGGTGGCCTTGCTATCAGCCTGACCCTTGACCTCTTTAAACTTTCTACTGGTTGCTGCTACTGAACTTTGGACTCCCCCCTCCACTCTTACAGTGCTCTCCCTGGTCCTGTAACCTATTCCCAGTCTGCAGCTCTATTGGTAGAACGTAGTAAAAACGCTCCCACACGCCCACTGCCCCACTCATCTCTCACACACTGCCACTACCCCCTCATCTCGCAATTCCACTACCACCTTGCGCTGTTTAAAAGTACACCTCTCCCCTCCCCCTGAGTGCCCTCTCACTTATCACTCACTCACTCACACACACACACACACCCCACCCACCCTTCAAGCACAATTTCTTTCCCGTGTCTCTTCAACATTTCCATCCCTCAAATCCATCCACGCTCTCCTGCATTTCTTAGGGTCTCTTCTGAGTACACTTTCACTCTCTCTTTATGCATCTGTAGACTGCTTTCCCCTTCTTTCGCTCTTTCACACACTCTTTCTGCTCCTCTATTAGAGTTCATTCACCACTTCATGCGTAAACTACCTATCCCTCTCTATTTTCCTTTCTATCTATTCTGTGCAGAATCCTGTCCCAATTGCCCTAACGGCTGCACTACTGTGCTACATGGGATACTGAAAAAGAGAGCGCAACTGTTGGCAGATGCTGTGCAAATAAAAACAGAACTGAAGAAAGAAAGACACATGGACGAAGATGCCAAAGATGCAAAACAGTGAGTCTGGCCCAGGATTGAAGAGGGGCACCTGCAACCCGGACAAAAGGAACGAAGGAAAATGCTAACTAAGTGGAGTAAGCTCGTCAAAGCGGAATAGCAGTAGGTGGGCGTTTCAGGCACAGGTTAAAGCAGCTTCTGCAGACTGCGAGGAGGAGGCTGACCAAGAGCCGATTAGACAGTAATTGAAGGGGGCAGTGGGCAGAGGGCACGAATCACGGGTCCACTATACTAGCACTAATGAAGGATAACCCCATCTCTGTATATCAAAAATTGCATGCAGGGAAGCTTGCAGTCGAGATACTGATGCCCGGCATCGGGACTGAAACTGAGAGGCCGGCATGTGGGGTGCAGGGGGACAGGAAGAGTCATTCTGATATTGGGTGCGCTGTTTGCGATACTAACAGAAGCAGTAGTACAGAGCGAGTCTAGGCTCTAGATTTAATACTGGACAAGTTAAGTGTAACTTTGGGACGTATACAGTGGATGTGAATGGAACAAAAGAGGACCCCCTAGCCTAAGGAGACAACTGGGGACTGTGCTGTAGTCCTTGTTCCAAAAATGAGCTAAAGAATCAAAGAACTAAAAAAAGATTGGAGATAATTTTGCGTAGGTCTGTGGGCTCTCTCCCAAAGGAAGGGGTCGTCAATCATAAGGACTAAACTAAACACTCAGGGGCGGCCTAAGGCATGTGCAAGCTGTGCACCTGCACAGGGCCACCAAACCCCAGGGGCCACCACGAGGAATCTGCTACAATACATATTCGTGGCGGCCCCTGGCAGGGATTTGGCGCATGAACGACTGAGGCGTGCTAAATCCAATGTGATGCACGCTGAATGGTTGTTCTTATACTCTTTTCCTTTCTAACCCAGTCTCGTCTTTGTGTGGGGTCGGCCTTGTTTCGGGCTCTTCTGGTAGGTCTTGTGCTTGTTTAGAACTTTTTTTCCAGGAGAATCGAGCTTGTTTTAATAGTCCAGATCTGGCACCTCCGGAGGCTCGCATGCGCGCGCATGTGCAGTGCCCGCGAGTCCTGCAGCAAAGGGGTTACAGAAGCACCACGCATCACTGGCGGCAGGAGGGGTGGCAGCACCCGTGCCCGGCGTGCAGCGAGCAGCACAGAGACCGGCCGAGGCCATGCACCGGCGCGCCTAGAGACCCTAGGCAAGAAAGGCCGCCTTGCAGAGGATAGCATGCCAGTGTGCAACCTTTGGTGCCAGCTGCGAGGTGAGCAGCCCGAGGGTCAGGGCATGGGGAGGGGGGAGTGAGGAGGTCAGCGTGTGCCACTGCAGAGTGAACCCGAGGGAAGGTGAGCCATTGGACGAGGGTGTGGGGAGCCCTGGGGAGGAGGGTAGATCAGGCGTAGGAATGTATCTCAGCCCGTGGGGGTGAGGAGCCGGGGGCGTGGGGAAGGTTGGGTGAGGATGTTATTGTAGATGGTGTGTGCATTGGGTCTGGGTGGAGGTAAGCCATGTGAGGTGGCGAGCTGGAGGTATTCTGGTGGTCATGGGAAGGGAGGGCATGATGAATCGTGAGAGAGAGCCTCTCTCTCACGATTCATCTCTGAGAGGGCGCGGGTCGGAGAGGTGGTCACCGTGCACCAGGGGTAGGGAGTGGTACAGATCGGCACTGTATGTTGAGGGAAGAGTGAGTCAGGAGTGCAGTGGCGGTGTTTACTTGTGGCTGAGGGGAGGCATGGTGACTTTTGGAGGTGTAACTTGGGAGGCACGGTCGTATTGGGGGGAAGAGGAGAGCAGGGTACGAGGTGTTAGACGTAATGTTAAGGATTCATTAAAATGATTACAATTACTTATCAACAATCATGAAAACAGAGTATGAAGCTGATACTTGTGATCTAATGAGTGGATCTGCCTGCACAAATCTTTTAAAACATCGAGTGTTCGAATGTACTTGGCATTTGGTTATGTCTGTTTATATGGTGTTGAGGCAGACATGAAATGCAAGCACCTATGGATGGACGCCTGGAATAGGATGGCAGTGCCTACCCATGTTAACTCAATCTAATGCCCTTTTGCAGAGACCTTGGTAGGAGACTGGCTTCTTGATCATTTCTTTAATTACATTCCAGTGCTTGTCATGTGACTAGCAGAGAAAACTAGTTTAACTAGTCCTCAGTTTGCAATTGGTGAAGCAGCCTTCTCTGTCCATACTAGGGGCATAGTTACCATTGGTTCAGCAAGTACAGTGGGGTACTGAGACCCAAAACCCTCAGGGGCCCATTGAACCCTGATAATTGCTATATTTTACTTCCTGAGCTGCAGCCAAAGGGGCCATTTTCCTTGCTTATGCCACGGCCCATGGGGTCGTTGGTACGCTGTGCTAGTGATTCGTATGTCTGCTTGAAAGTTGTCTCCTGATTGGATGTTCCTTGCACATTCATTTTGCTTCAGTGAACCTCTAGTGCCTTTTCATAGCCTTAGGACTCACTGTAATTAATCCTTGTTTAATAGGTGCTCTGAAAGCGAGCAGAGCTGGTTGCTGGAATATGGCACTATACAAGAAACCTTAATTAAATATATTGTATTTTGCCTTTTGACAATGTGGTAAAGTGGACGAGTCTTTGGTTACCTGTAGGCTGTCTTCAGGATCAGTTAGTGACGTACTGAGACAGGTCTCTGAGTGCCATGATTTCAAGGTAGCTTACTCTCTTCCTGCTAAGGTCACTTCCCAAATAGATCATGAACTATTCTCCAGGCTCTACTGTTCTCAGTGGACTGAGAAAACAGACCTTGTATGCCAAGTCACATGATCTACCCTATAGTTTTATAACACTCTTCAAATAAACCTTCCATATGTGGCTAGTCCTCACAATGTGTCATACATGTAATGGGAAGGGTAATTACTATCAATCAGTCAGGGTTTGTAAAGCTCAGCTGCTTCACACATAAGGGTCTCGAGGCGGCGTGGGATTCATGCTGCTGGATCATGCTGCTTGTTGGTTGAACAGCGAGGTCTTGTGGTCCTTCCTGAACTGCTGGAGCGATGGTGAGGCTCTGAGGTGCAGGGGGAGGGTTTTCAGGTCTTCACTGCCAGGTGGGAGAAGTAGCGGCCTCCACTGTTTTATCAGCGGCTGCATTGGGTGGCTGCTAGGGAGATGGTTCTGGAACATATTTTCCCAGTAGGTTGGTGGAAATTCACTCGTTCATTAAGGTATGCTGGTCCTTCACTGTGTAGTCCAGGGAAGACATGGCTTGGCAGTTCGGGCTGGACTGTTCCCATGAGGCACAGGGTCAAGGCTGATTTGCATATGGCCATGTCTGAACTGGGGTGGTGTGGTGAGCAAAAAAACGATGGATTTAGGCCCAGATCTCTGTACTGGGGTGAATGTATGACATTGTTCTGCATTCTGTCCATCAACTGTTGTTTCTGCAAGAAATTAAAAATGACACATCAAAATCTTTCAGCAGCCGCCACTGCTGATTGTCTTCTTTTTTTCCCTACCCACTGCTAGCCTCGCCAGCTGCATTGCAAGCAAAATGAAGAGAATTCGAGTACACAAATCTGGTTATTCGAAACGAAAGAGAAAGGTAGCTCAGCAGGCTTTCGTAGTGTCACAGGAAGGAGCAATCCTGAACTTTATCACCCAAGGGAAACCTAAAGATGGAGAATCCTCTGGCCAGAGTACTGCTGATGCACTCGGTAAAACAGGCGCTGACGACCATAAAGAAGAACAAAACAATTATGATATCCATGAGCAGAATGATACTCATGAGCAGACCAATGAAAATGAACAAGGTGACTCTGAAATTGATACAAACATGCAGCAATTACCAACTCAGGGTGAGGATTATTACAAAAGACCCTCAGACAGAGAAACTGAAACATCATACATCAGTCCATCAACATCTGGCATTCTGAAGGAGGTTCAGAGTTTACAGACGGATGATGCTGGTATTGAAAAGGAAGCCAAAGAGCAAGACCATGTTACAGACCCGTGTTCTGAATATGATTTATGTGATTGGAGGGATCCTACTTTGTGGCCGAACTCTCTTACGGACGCGCAACGTGTTTTTCTTGTTGAAAGGGGTCCCTCCAGAGACCCAGATTCTAAAATAAAGTATCCAAGTGATGAGCACTCAAAAAGTAAACGTCGTTTTTCTGTTACCATGTTACTGGTCATCTAACGCCTTTTCTGGACGTTTTATTAAAACACCTTCCTGAGCTCCGCCCTGCCCGGACCCCCTCTTCCGGGGCCCCCTACCTGCGCTACTTGCACAGGGCCACCATGAGCCTAGAGCCGCCCCTGAAACACTGCATGATGGAAAACATCAGACACACAAGAATGGGTGGGCACAAAGTGGCAAAATTGAGCAGCTCCACAACAGGGGTAAGACACTCAGTAACCCACAACAAAATAAAATGAAGACAGGAAGCTTAATCAAACAGTATTTTGAACTTAAAGAATGCACAGAAGTTCTTGAACAGAGGATTGATTAACTTTAATCTGCTGCGAGTGGATCAGCAGAAAATGGTTGAGAAGGTCTCAAATACTGAGAAAACCCTCAGGGAACTTAAACCCACAATAAAACAGATTCAAAAGCAAATGGTGGAAATGCAAAAGAAACCACGCACCATCGGGAACAGAGCTGAAGATGCAGAAAGGAGGCCCCGGTTGCAACTATTTTAGGATTGTACGGATGCCAGAGAAAACAAAGGTCAAAATATATCCTCAAGCGTTGGAGGATGAATACGCTGTGGATAAAATTACAGTACACAAACGCTGCTGCAGCAATGGAATAATTAACCGGAGAAGTGTTGATCTATAGTCACATGCATATTATTTCAATATATATTGACAATGTCCTCCTATATGTTAGAAATGCAAGTATGGATTTAACAGCATATCTCAATCAACTAGAACATTTTGAAATAGACTCTAGTTTAAAACTAATGCATCCTCACCCTAGAATCCCTGGGTACCAGGTCCTCCCAAAGCAACTCTGAAATGGAACACTACCCAGATCTTTTTGATATTTAGGAATTTAAAGTTATCATGATGGGGAGGAGGATGTTCAATGTTCAAGATCTTCGTCAGGAGAGAATCCCACCCAAGGACCAAGAAGCAGCAGGCCTAGCACGGTATAACCTCATAGCGTGGGAGTGTGGGAGAGGTACGAAGGGCCAGCAAGTGGAGCCAGAGGGCAACCCGAGAGGGCGCGCAGCACGAGGGGACCAGGACCCGCCGCCGAGCCAAGCACCCTGTAGCCTAGTCCGCAGGACCAAAGAGGGTGACGTGCTCTCCAGGAAGGCGCCTGGGGGATGCGGCACGAAACCCCCCGATGGAGGGGGAAGTGTCCAGCTGGTCAACAACCCATGGGGGGGTCCGTGCGTGGGCTAGCCCAACCCCGTCTCCAAGGAACGCAAGGCAGTGAAGCGTGAGGTGTGGCGCCCGGCACCCCCGGGTGTCGCCAAGGCAGTGGAGAAGATTATAGCAGGCGGGAGGCACCGCCGGCAGTCAGGGTATGAACTCCAGGTCCGGCGCTTCCCATAAGCTGTGCCCAGCTGTCGGTGACGGAGCTGCGGGGACAGCAGATCCCTGAGGAGGAAGGGGCTCTCGTGTCTGTGGGACAGCACCCGCAAAACACCCTGAGCCCGCCAGGAGGAGCCGCGCAGAACCTGGGGCACCTGGGGGGGGGCGAGAGGAGGAGGTTCCAGTACCAACCCCCAAGCCCGCTGCTCGATGGTGCAGCCGAACCCCCAGGCCCACGCCCCACTGACCAGCCAGATGGATGGTCGGCCTTGAAGGACGCCACAAGTCGCCAGGCCGCAGGAGGTCCGCCCTTCCAGGGAGTCAGCGGGAGCCCCGACTAGGGCGGATGGTGGCTGGCAACTCCAGAAGAAGAAAGGCGAGGGAAGAGGCACCCACTGCCTGACACGTGCAGCCGAAGGGCCCCCCCACCAGGGTGCGCAGGAAGTGGCCAACCCCCAGCAGGGTCTGAAGGATGAAGGCGATGGGCCCAGGGAACCAAGACACCGCCAACCGACCTGGTGGCCGCCGCTCCAAGGTCCTCCCCGCGCTGCCAACACCCGCCCTGGGGTCCGAGGCAAAGGACAGCACGGAGACAGGTTGGCGTCCAAGAGCGCCACACGAGACAGCTGATGCAGCCCCCAGTGCAGCTCCCGCAGCACTCAAGGACCACAGAGCCCCCACAACACAACACCAGGGGCAGGCACTGGCACGGGGCAAAGCTGCCGAGCGTGGATATGCAGCCGGGTGGGCCCACAGGTAATAGAAGATGGAGATGCCCAGGTGCCGCCAGGCCGCCCCCGGCCCCCCTCACGGCGGCCACTCACTAGCACCAGAAGAGCGCAGGGCGCCCGGGACCACAGAGCAGGATGAGGTGTCACAGGCAGCTCTCAAAGATCCGGCGGCAGCAAGGTGGTGCGGGCAATCCCGGCTTCAGAGCAGCACCGAGATGTCAGAAGTGAAGTCTCGGCGTCTCTCGCCGCCGCAGGCCGTCCCCTCCGAGCCGCACCCAGGCCGGCCCTCCGTAATAGCGAGTCGCAGCACCCGCACCACTCTGAGCCAGCCGCAGGAAGCTCCGATGTCCCCGCGGCGCCCACGGCCGCGCAAGTCCGCCCCCGGTACACTCAGTAGCTCCAGGGCGCTAATGCAGTTCAAGGTCTGGGGCCGACGGAAGGCTCACGGCCATGCGACCGCCAACTTATGTGTGCGGCGGAACGGGCTCAGGGCACAGCCACGGATTCCGGCGCTCAGAGGGTCCCGCTGCCACACTTGAACGGAGCTCAGGGTCCCCAGGCAGACAGAAAAGCGGGTCCAAAGGTAAGGTGGTCTCCTCCTGATGGCCGGATACGGAGCGGATGACGGAGGGGTCCAGAGCACTTCTAAAGTGCGACCGCCATCTTGACGCTCCCGGCCACGCCCTCAATTCGGCTGATTTTAGATGAATATTTTAAAGTTCCAAAACTCCACACTTAGAAGAATCTCCAAGTGAAAGCAGTCAATGTCAGCCTATTGAAGGACATTCAAGATACTGCTAAGTATGGTTAGAATTACTTTTCAGGATCAGTACTGGGCTCAAAGATGCAGCACTGAGGTCTCTTCTGATAACAGGTTAGTAAATCGGAATTCGTAGTTCGGCTGATTTTAGATGAATATTTTAAAGTTCCAAAACTCCACACTTAGAAGAATTCCCAAGTGAAACCAGTCAATGTTAGCCTATGGAAGGAAATTCAAGTTACTGGTAAGTACGGTTATAATTACTTTTCAGGATCAGTACTGGGCTTAAAGATGCAGCACTGAGGTCTCTGCTGATAACAGGCGAGTAAATCGGAATTCGTAGTTCGGCTGATTTTAGAGGAATATTTGTAAGTTTCAAAAATCGACACTTAGAAACTTTTTCAGCAAAAAGCAGGCAATGATATACTATGGAAGGGAATTCAAGTAACTGGTTAGTACGGTTAGAATTATTTTTCAGGATCAGTACTGGGCTCAAAGATGCAGCACTGAGGTCTCTCCTGATAACTGGTGAGTAAATCAGAATTCGTAGTTCGGCTGATTTTGGAGGAATATTTTAAAGTTCCAAAACTCCACACTTAGAAGAATTTCCAAGTGAAACCAGTCAATGTTAGCCTATGGAAGGAAATTCAAGTTACTGGTAAGTACGGTTAGAATTCCTTTTCAGGATCAGTACTGGGCTCAAAGATGCAGCACTGAGGTCTCTCCTGATAACAGGCGAGTAAATCGGAATTCGTAGTTCGGCTGATTTTAGAGGAATATTTGTAAGTTTCAAAAATCGACACTTAGAAACTTTATCAGCAAAAAGCAGGCAATGATATACTATGGAAGGGAATTCAAGTAACTGGTTAGTACGGTTAGAATTATTTTTCAGGATCAGTACTGGGCTCAAAGATGCAGCACTGAGGTCTCTCCTGATAACTGGTGAGTAAATCAGAATTCGTAGTTCGGCTGATTTTGGAGGAATATTTTAAAGTTCCAAAACTCCACACTTAGAAGAATTTCCAAGTGAAACCAGTCAATGTTAGCCTATGGAAGGAAATTCAAGTTACTGGTAAGTACGGTTAGAATTCCTTTTCAGGATCAGTACTGGGCTCAAAGATGCAGCACTGAGGTCTCTCCTGATAACAGGTGAGTAAATCGGAATTCGTAGATCGGCTGATTTTACTTTGGTCCAGTATATATAGAGCAACTTTTCTACACCATCCCCTCCCTTCATCACTGTGTAAACGCGCCCTGTGTGCGTTTTAATTTGGGAGATTAAGTCCCCTTGAATCCGGAGTGTCCCTAGGGTCCAAGTAGCCCACTAGGTACCTCCAGTAAGCACCACAGAGCTTCGTTGCAGAGAGGTGTAAAAAGGGGCATGGCCTGGGCCACCTCTCTGAAACACAGCACAGTGGCGCTTACTGGAAGTACCTGGTGGGCTAGTTAGCCCCCCAGGGGCTCTCAGGATTGAAGGGGAATTATTTCCCCAACTTAAAATGCGCCACAAGGCGTGTTTTCACACGTCACCTCGGGCCCCATCCCCTCCCTTCACCACTGTGTAAACGCGCCCTGTGTCTGTTTTAAGTTGGGAAATTAAGTCCCCTTGAATCCTGAAGGTCCCTAGGGTCAAAGTAGCCCACTCGGTACCGCCAGTAAGCACCGTTGCAGAGAGATGTAATAAGGGGTACGGCCTGGACCATCTCTCTGCAATGCAGCACAATGGCGCTTATTGGAAGCACCTGGTGGGCTAGTTGGCCCCCAAGTGCTCTCAGGATTGAAGGGGAATTATTTCCCCAACTTAAAACGCGCCACAGGGCGTGTTTGCACACATGTGAACTCAGGCCCCACCCCCTCCCTTCACCACTGTGCAAACATGCCCCGTGGCGCGTTCTTAGTTGGGGGATTACCCCCCCTCGAATCTTGAGGGTCCCTGGGGTGCAACTAGCCCACCAGCTACCTCCACTAAGCGCCACAGAGCTGCGTTGCAGAGAGGTGTAAAAAGGGGCGTAGCCTCAGAACACCTCTCTGCAACGCAGCCCCCTGGCGCATACTGGAGGTTCCTGGTGGGCTAGTTGGCCCCCAGGGACCCCCAGTATTCAAGGGCAATTCGTTCCCCATCTGTAAACGCGCCAGGGGGTGCGTATGCAGACTGCTAAAAGGAGGGGGCGTGGCCTCCGGCGCGATGCCGGTCTTATTTTTGTTCGTTTTTGTTAAGAAGGCGGGCCATTTTTTTGGCCCTGGGGACCCCATCCCCCAGGGCCTGCCCCTAATTTTTTTTTTAAAAAATTCAAAAAATGTGGAATGGGGCCGCGTGGCGCCCCTCCCGAGGCCTTAAATCGGCCCCGGGGACCCCATCCCCCGGGGCATGGCCTTTTTCTTTTTTTATCTTTTTCTTTTTTTTTTACTTTTAGGGAGGGGGGGCCGTGTGGCACCCATCCAGGCCCACTTGTAGCACTGGGGACCCCATCCCCGGGGCTGGTCCTCTCTGTTGGGGACCGTGGATGGGTCCCTAATCCCCCCACTGTCCCAGCCGGCTTCCCGCTTCCTAAGGGAGCCGGCATTGCTTTTCCACATGGGGAGCTGCTAAGATGCAGCTCCCCGTGTGCAAAAGCAATTTGGTTTGAATTTTGAAAGAGAGCAGGTTTCCCTGCTCTCTCTTTCAAAATTCAAACCAAGTTTGCTATGGCAGGGCGGGAGCCATGAGGCTCCCGCCCTGCCATAGCAAATTACAGTGTCCCGGGGGTAGGCACCCCGGGACACTGCAGGAGGGTGGTGGTCCCCAGGGCCAACAATGGCTCCAGGAGGGGGGCTGCGCAGCCCCTCTCCTCATATTTTCAAAGCCCCGGGGGAGGTAGTGGTCCCCAGGGCGTATGGGGGGGCTTAAGCCCCCCCCCCCCCAGTTTTTTTTTATTAAAGCCCTGGGGGTGGCGCTCCCCCCCGCAATCAAAATTCAATCAATCCCCGGGGGTGGCGGTCCCCGGGGCGTGTGAGAGGGCGTTAGAGCCCTCCCCAACATTTCAATAACCTGCCCCGGGGGCCCCCCACGCAACTTTAAATACTTTGCCCCGAGGGGTGGCGGTCCCGGGGCAGTGTGGGGGGGGATTGGGCCCCCCCCACTTTTTTTTTACCATGCCCCCGGGGCTTGGCCCCCCCGGGGGCTAATTAACAACGAAGTGCGGGAGACCGCGCTTTGTTTTTTAGAAAATGTTGGCCGAAATTCGCACTGGGTGTGCGAATCTCGCCGATTTGTTTTTTTTTAAATTATTTTTTTGGCCCTGGGGGTCCTTGTGGGACCCCCTGAGCAGGCCTAGGGGGTCAGGGTGTTTCTACCCTGCCCCCTTTTTGCGTTTTGCGTGTTTTTTTCTTAGGTTTCTTGTGCCTCGGTTCTACTGCCTATCGTTCTGACAGACTTTGTTTTTTTAAGCCCAAAGCATGTCCTCCCACAATATCCATTGCTCTCAATCACTTGAATCCCAATCGTCTAAAATGGCCACCGCACGTTGCGTGTGTACGGGGCCCCACCAGATCAAAATTCCGATGCTTCAATCAGCGCACGCCTCCCTCGCGCTAGGGATTCCTGAGACACACAATCCAATCTCCCTCGCTCGCTGAATCCATACGCAATGCCTCGCGCTCACACGCGCACCTGCCTCAACTCCCAACCCACTTTCAAAAAGGTAACTCAAGACTATCTTAATGGAGTTTTTTTTTTTTACGCTAGCCTTCTTATTAATCAAATGTTATTCTCCTCATTAACCCATATCTAATCCTCCCGCAAAAGCCACGAAGTCACCCTCGTCAAATCCTCTAACAATTAACATTTTAATTATATAAACATCATTTTTAAGTTTAAATCTTTAAACAATAGCTAATTGTAATATATTCTTTTAAAAAAATCATACAAATAATCACCCAAACATATTCAAATTAAATCAAATTCATTGGTAATAAGATCGACTTATCTCTTCACTGAGCAGCAACAAAAGAGGAAGATGGCTGCCAGTTCTATGTATTTATGCATGTTCAGTGTTCTAAGAAGTCTTTAGTGTTCTAATTCTAGTGTTTATTTGTTGCTGCTGTCTGAGGACCAATAAAAGGGATGTGCATAATAATGGCCTCCGGGCCTTGATGTAAAATTAGCATACAGCTCGTGATCGGGAGGGTACGCGGACCCGCCGAGGCCATAGATAAATCTATGAATTTACTTTTCATTTTCTCAGGAACTACTAAATGGATTTAAACCATTTAACCAAAAGGCACGAGTGTGAAACAAGGGCTACCTCTTTGTCAAATTTGGTGTAATTCCGTTCAGCAGTTTGGGCTGCAGCTGCGATTAAATGTTCCTATGGAAAATTGCATGGGGAAAAAACGTTTTGGGACCCCCCTTTTTTCTCGGCCCCCGCTTGACGAATCACCCCGAGACTTTCAGGATAGAAGCAGACCGGAGCACCCCACCAGTTTTGAAGATTTTGCGAAGATTCGTCAACCGGTGCCAAAGTTATTCCAAATAGAATGTTTCGGATTTCCTATGGATAATAGGTCCTAACTATAACTACCTACTGGCGACTGCCAGTAGGTAATACACACATATACATACACATGTATATACATACACATGTATATACATACATATATATATATATATATATATATATATTCACTGAAAAAAACATAGGTTTCACACACGTTATAGTTAGGAATTAGCATTTAAAAAACCTTGCAAATTCATTGAAAAAACCATAGGTTTCACACATGTTATAGTTAGCGGAAATTTTACTGATAAAAAACCAATGAAATTCCACCGTTATAGTTAGTGCAGGCAACTATAACTCACGCGACCGCAATCCTCTGCTGATGCTAATACTGTATTTAGACACTTATTTGCCCATGTCTTCTTCCATACATTTTTAGCTATACATATATTACAAATATTTTTTTTTCATAAAGACACATATGTCATCAGCAGAAGATTGCGGTCGCGTGAGTTATAGTTGCCTGCACTAACTATAACGGGGGAATTTCATTGGTTTTTTATCAGTAAAATTTCCGCTAACTATAACATGTGTGAAACCTATGGTTTTTTCAGTGAATTTGCAAGGTTTTTTAAATGCTAATTCCTAACTATAACGTGTGTGAAACCTATGGTTTTTTCAGTGAATTTGTACGGTTTTTTAAATGCTAAGTTACTTTACGCCATTCGTGGCGTGCGCGCCCACTTAACGCAGTTCGTTCCGTGCGCGCACGGTGCGCTTCGCGCACCGTGCGCGCACAGTGAGCACGCGGTGCGCTTCGCGCACCGCGCGCCCACTTTACGCTAGATGGGCCATGTACGCACGATGCGCTTCACGCACCGTGCGCACATGGAGGACATATGATGCACTTCGTTTTGAAAGGTAATATTTTAATTTTTCGTATATGTTATAAGCCATGCACAAATGGTGCCCTTCGGGCACCATTTGCACACGGGGTGGAGAGAGTGTGGATAATTTTTTTTTTAATTATTTTTTTTTTAAATATTTTAGTTTAACTCATCTTTAATAAGCCATGCTCAATTGGTGCCCTCCGGGCACCAATTGCACACGGGGTGGGGAGAGTGTGGATAATTTTTTTTTTTTTTATATAATTTTTTACCGTACGCGTACGGTAAGCGTAATCGGCGAAATTAGCGAAAAAATAAAAATTCCGTTTTTGGCCTTGGGGGATCTTTGGGGACTCCCTCAACATTGCTATGTGTGTGGGAGCTGTCTAAACAGCCCCTTTACATGTTTTTGCGCTTTATATTTTAAACATCACTCTCAGTGCGAGAGAGAAAATGGCGGCCGCCGCTTCCTGGTTTCGGCCGATTCGAATGTTTACTAAGATCTAAGAGCCAATCAGAATCGCGCTCGCGCACGCCACCGTACGCGTACGTTAAGCGTACCGTAAGCGCACCGTAAGCTGGCTCAGATATATATATTGATTTAAAGGCTATTTTCTCAGAATCTACTGAACAGATTTACACCAAACCTACAAAAGGCACTTCCTTGACCTGAGGACTACCTCTGCCAAATTTCTAGTAATTCTGTTCAGCCGTTCGGGCTGTAGCCCTGTCTAAAGGTCCTATGGAAAAATGCATGGGAAAAACGCGTTTTGGGACCCCCCTTTTATCTCAGACCCCGCTTGACGAATCCCCCCGAGACTTTCAGGGTAGGAGCGGAGCGTAGCGCCCCACCTATTTTGAAAAATTCGCGAGGATTCGTCGACCGGCGCCAAAGTTATTCAAAATAGAATGTTGCGGATTTCCTATGGAAACGTGGTCCTAACTATAACTACCTACTGGCGACCGCCAGTAGGTAATATATATATATATATATATATATATATACACACACATCTCAAGCACTCCACTGCCGCTGGAAGAAATGGAGCACGGACCGCAACTATGGTGCATAAAATCTAATTTATTCACCCCAGGTAAAACAGATATATATATATATATATACACAGATACATGTATACACACATACATGTATACATATATATATATATATATGTTCATAGAAAAAACATAGGTTTCAGGGACATTTTGGTTAGGAATTAGCATTTAAAAAACCTTTGAAATTCACTGAAAAAACCATAGGTTTCAGGGATGTTATAGTTAGTTGGACATTTCACTCATAGAAAACCATAGAAATGCCCCTGTTATAGTTAGTTGAGCTAACTATAACTCGCGCCCCTGCAATGCACTGCTGATGACGTCACATATTACATATTTCATGACATGGTCAGTGACATCACTGATGACATCTCAAATGACATCACTGATGACATCCCTGATGACATCATCCACTGAATGTGTGTTTCTATAAAATGTAATTATGTTTCATAGATATATGCCAAGGTGTATTGAAGAATGAATGGGTGTATAAGAGTCAGGATGGATGATTAAGTAGGTGTGTGACCGACTGTATAAGTGAGTGATTAATTGTGTCTTGCTTAATTAATGTGTTAGCGACTGATACAGACATTCACACAGTTCAGGTTGTCAGTTGGTGTGTAAGCAGTTCCATGGTTTGGTTAGCAACTAAATGAGGATCTATAGGAGCTATTGATTGCTTGTCTGAGTACCTGTATGGGTGCCTGAGTTTCTGTGTAGGTGGGTGGTGGGTGTGACTGTGCATAGATGTGTGAGTGGATAATTCACTGGGTATATGTGTTCAAGTCTGTATCTGTGAAGGGCTGTATGGCTTGGGGAGTGTATGTATGAGTGTCTTGGTGAGTAAATGATGCCTCAGTGGTACATGTGAGTAACTCCATATGTGAAAGGCAGTATATATGAGCGTTGGACTGTATAAATGACTATGTGAGAGTGATTAATTGTGAGAGTGCCTGTATGGATGAGTGTGTGCTTGTATTAGTTTTTGTATTAGAGTGTAAGTATGTGTTAGTATATGTTTAAATAAGTGACGTGGTATGTGTATAACTGTACAGGTGAGTAAATGAAAGTGTGATTGATTATTTCCATTACTGACTAGGTGTGTGAATAACTATGAATGAGAGGCGGTGTGTGAGTGTATAGATATGTGACTGGATAAGATAATGCTGTATTGATGCCTGACTGTATGTATGAGTGACTGTATGGGTCAATGAATGGATGTGTGTAGACCTACAAATTAGAGAGTGGATATGCACTAACTATTCATGGTTTCAGAAATTATAGTCTGTATTTTAGAGTGGGTGTATCAAGTGTTATATTACGGTCTGATAAGGTGCATCAGATTTTGACTTGGATAATATCATCAGTGATGTCATCAGTGGTGTCATCAGTGATGTCACTGACCATGTCATGAATGATGTAATATGTGACGTCATCAGCAGTGCATTGCGGGGGCGCGAGTTATACTTAGCTCAACTAACTAGAACAGGGGAATTTCTATAGTTTTCTATGAGTGAAATGTCCAACTAACTAGAACATCCCTGAAACCTATGTTTTTTTCTGTGAATTTCTAAGGTTTTTTAAATGCTAATTTCTAACTATAACGTGCCTAAAACCCCATATTTTTAACGACCAGCCAAATCTGCAATGCAATCCAAAAAGCAGGCAATAAGCAGAGTTAGCAGTAACAAATTAACATCAACCTTTAACTGGTGTAAGGAGGTCGACTATCTACTCTGTGAATTGGACCCAACTCACAGCCACATCTAAAGACCAACACGTGATAGAGCTACTGATCATGCAGGTCCGACACCCAACAAGGCCCCAACACCCAGCGCCACCACCACCAGAACCTACCCCCTGCACCCCCCCCCCCTACTACCTCCAAGGCAGCGCAAAACAGGACAACGGACCTTCCCAAAACACCATGCTCCTCACCCACACAATAGCTGAATGTTGGGAGATGTGGCAACCAACTATATATGAAGGAGGCAAGTCACCCTTCAACAATAAAGCACGCAATGCCAAGTGTAACGCTGATGTGCTGCACAGACCTCACTATGCAAAGCACAAAACTCTCCATGTGGAGATATACTGTTGATACTTGTAGTGCACAGTGGACGCAACCATGTTACCTCAGGCAGTGGGGAAGATCTCGGTTATGTAGCTGTGTTGTCCCCCCCTGGAAGCAGAAGCGGAGTGGGCTGCTCCAACGTACGCCACTCCAGCGTAGCAGTATGAATAAATAGGCCAGGCCCTAGGCGTGGTTCACTTGAGGGAAGACCAACGAGTCTGTCACAGCAGCAGCTCTCACCCTGGCACGTGGCTGCCGCCACAACTGCGGGCCTCCTCGACACAGGCCCCCTGTGAACCCAGCGGCACAGCACCGTTATCTCTGGCCTACACTGTGGAAGACAGGCGACAAATGGTGCCACTAACCGTCTTCAACACAAGCCGATCCCACATGTGGAACTGTGTCCTAAGTCCTGAATGGCAGTAACCCCAACTCCGTGAGACAACCACAGCACCAGACTCCCTTCAATTAGTGAGGATTTCCATATGCAACGGCGGCGACACGTGGTGCCAATAACTGTTCAACACAAGCCGAACAATCCCACATGTGGAACTGTGTCCTGAATAGCAGTCACCCCAAGTCTGTGGCAGCGACCACAGCACAACACTGCCTTTGATCAATGAGGGGTATTTCCATATGCAACTACAGACTCCAGTAGGCAACTAACTATCACAGTCCTACACCCTATATATTATCCTTTTAGTATCCTCGCTTCAATATTTTGTTTTTATATCAGCTATAGCTTTACTACAATGACCAAATTAATCTTCAAATGCAAACTAACATGGAATATCAGTCTACACTACAGGCAGTACAGCTCGCAATTCCAATTTTAAATGCTAATTTCTAACAAGATTGTACTCAGAAAATACAACACTTCGTCAATGTATTCTATACTTATTCCATCTTTTCAACATACGCCTATACTGCACACAGTAGGGCTCAGAATGAAAATTATTTCTTCATTCATTAACTACATTGTCCACTAGGCAAGTAACTATTACAGGCCTCAAATCTACATAATATCCTTTTAGTATCCTTTCTTCTTGAACATTTTTTATATCAGTTATAGCTTTAGTACAATGACCAAATTCATTTTCAAGTACAAATGAACACTCAGCAGTCTACACTGCGGGCAGCAGACCTCACAATTTGAATTTTGGACACGTGGTGCCAACTAACACTGTCCAACACAAGCCGATCCCACATGTGTAACTGTGTCCTGAGTCCTGAATGGCAGTGACCCCAAGTCCATGGCAGCGACCACAGCACCAGACTCCCTTCGATCAGTGAGGCATATATCGATATGCAAGGCCGGCGACACGTAGTCCCACTAACCCTCTTTAACACAAGCCGATCCCTCATGTGTAACTGTGTCCTGAGTCCTGAATGGCAGTGACCCCAAGTTCGTGGCAGTGACCACAGCACCAGACTCCCTCTCATCAGTGATGCATACTTCCATATACAAGGACAACAGCACGTGGTGCCACTAACCCTGTTCAACACAAACCGATCCCACATGTGTAACTGTGTCCTGAGCGTCAGTGACCCGAACTTCGTAACAGCGACCACAGCACCACACTCCCTTCGATTAGTGAGGGGTATTTGCATATGGAAGGCCGGTGACACGTGGTGCCACTGTACCTCCACAACGCAGGCCGGTGGGGCCACCAACGTATGCACGTGGCTGTGGGCCCTTGCTCACCGCTACCTCTGGCCCACACTACGGTCAGCACGCCTCACAATTCAGATAAGAGTCCGGATTCCACATGACGCAGCCCATTAGCCAAGACACATTGCTCCCAGTGCGGCCCGTCCACACCAAGCATCATCACAGGCTCATATACTCTCAATACTTCTGCTGCCTCTAACCATCTTTAACACAAGCCAATCCCACATGCGTAACTGTGTCCTGAGTCCTGAATGGCAGTTACCCCAAGTCCGTGACACCAACCACAGCACCACACTCCCTTCGATCAGCGACGCATATTTCGATATGCAAGGCCGGCGACACGTAGTCCCACTAACCCTCTTTAACACAAGCCGATTCCACATGTGTAACTGTGTCCTGAGTCTTGAATGGCAGTGACCCCAACTTCATGGCAGCGACCACAGCACCAGACTCCCTTCAGTCTTATTTGTTGTTCTTTTCTTTAAATATTTTTTTTATATGTAAATCTATACATGACTAAGATTCTTCTTTGTTCAACCGCACAGGGACACTTCCAGGCCCAAGAAGGTTGTTGGGGGTATGATGGTAATGTGGAAAGAGGGTGGGTTACCTGCTGATGTGGGGAGAGGCAGTGTCAAAGGGGTATCTATCACAGAAAGAACTCCGATATGTTTTCACAAATGCCTCAGACAAATGCCAGCTGACGGACTGAATCACAAAATGGTTTTTCAATGCTTATGTAGTGTGAGTTATAAACAGTTCGCACCCAGGCTCGCAGAGGGCCAGCTGCGGCTCATTCGCTCGACTCACAGACGCAGTACTACGAGCCGTCCGCGTTATTGTAGCTATCCCTGCCCTGTTCCGTCGTACGCCACACCGATTACGTTCCGACGTTGGCCCCACATAGCTACCTGTCGCAGGCGTACTCGCTGTTGGTGTGCAGGTCAGTGGTCTAGTTCTCAACATCTCACAGCCACTCCCTCATTGCAGGTTTGCACACACACCACACCCATTCGGCACATGCATCACAGGCCATGTGACCACGCAAATATAATAGATTGACAACGTCACATCCTTTATTGCCGGTGCGGACTAGATGGCGGATGCTCCACGTGTCTCAACCATAAAGAGTCTTTGAAAAGTTGCCCAGAAGGTTAGTCGCACCCTGATCTGTATAGCCATCAGGGGCCTACCACCACCTTGGCACGGACTTCAGATGCACAAGGTTAGTGCCACCCGAAGCTCATACGGCTATCAGGGGCCTACCACCACGTGGCATGAACTTCCACAGGCTTAGCAGCAGCAAAAGCTGATGTTGACTCAGGACTCAGCGACATGTGCGAGATCTGCCGGGCCGTGGAGAACATGATGTGGTCTCCGCCATTCATGACTCAGCTAAATCTGTGCGATCCGCCAAGCACCTGATGTGGTCTCCGCCATTCATTACTCAGGACTCAGAGACATATCTGGGATGACTTGACAGGCACGTGGAGTGCCCACTGCTGCACACTCCGGTGGCACCAGGTAATTATTTGCTCATGGATGCGCAGAGGCGGCAGTGTCTGTCTGTCTCTCTCTCCCTTCTTTTCCTTCTATCTCTCTAACTCTCTCTCTTCCTTCTCCCTTTCTTTCTTTCCCTCTCTTTTTCTCTCTGGCTTTTTTTTCCTTCTCTGTTTCTCTGTGCCTCTCTCCTTTGATATGCCCATTACACACGTCCTTATTTTGTGCTTTATTTTCCAGGTTCTGTCGTCGACATCCATGGTCCCCACAGGAGTGTTCCGCCGTCTTGTTTTCTATTGTTTTTGTTACATTTTGTTTATTAGTTTATCATTTATTTATATGTTAATAAAAAAAAGAAAATTTTGCAAATAGTTTTTCGTATATCGTTATATATATATATTTATAAACAAATAAATTAAAAAAATAAATAAATAACGTTTTTGGTTGTTCTCTTCACTGCTGTGTGACTCTTTCTTGTTCTTGATGGAGTCCACCATGGTGTTAAATTTTGGGGCACTTATCGTGGGAATACTGGTGAGGTCTGCAGTTTACACCAACTTCTGAATAGTGTATTAGATTTATCTCAACTTTACTTCCATTAAGGTGCTGATAATGAAATGCAGACTAGCCGTTCCCGTACAAAAAGACACGAGGTGCACCTTTGCGATTTATTCTAAATACTAAAATCCTGTATTGAATTGCACTGAGGTAGTGGCTGCACTTACAGTTTACACACAAAATCAATTATGAACTCTCATTGTATTTATATTGAGTGGGAATAGTGCGTCAAGTGCTGGATCTTGACGAGATACACTGCTCAGTTCGTAAATTGTTCTGCACACGAAGAAAATCACATCAGAACTTTCACACCAACTGCAATGCGAAACAAATTCCGGCGATAAGCCACGTTAGCACCAGGTATTTTACACCTGCTTTCTGCTGGTGTTCAGCAGGATGACTACCTGCACCATGAAACGGAACACAGCCAAGAGCCACACCACAACACCCACAGGTGCCATAGAATCAATGAGCATGATGCAGGGATATCTATGAGGGCCACAAGACTCATGGCAACAACTCCAGGACTGCCAACGCCCCCCAAACCCGCATCTGAACAAGTGTGTCCCTGTGGTCATTGTCTTAGCATGATAGGCACGAGCCCTGCAACATCACAGTGTGGGGTCACCTCAGCATTGGCAGTGAGCCTGGATATGTAGCTATGCACGCATCCTCCTGCATGCACAACCGGCAAGTGCTGGTCCGGAGTACACAGGTCAGCGCAGGGGTATGCCTATCCGGCAAGGGAAACAGGGTGTCTCGGACATGTCCATGTACAGGAAGTGCGGTAAGTGTGTCTGTGTTCTGGTGTGGCCTGCCACAAAGGCCGCAGCACTTGATGTTGTAAAGTGCCATGCATCACCACCAAACGGCACTGTGATGGTGTAGTTTGAATGTAGCAGGACTTGCGTGGATAGGCATTACAATGGTGTGCCGTACGAGTGCACGAGATACAACAGCGCACCGTAGAGAAGTGTGGGGGCTCGTGGGAGGGAGAAGCAGCTGTTTGGCAATGTAATACACAGTGAACTCGCCCATGTGCCACGTGCTGGGCATCTCATCCATGATAACCACGGTCGCAGACATCCCACATCACCAACGACCGGCCTTAGTACACATCCTGTATGAATGCAGCGTCGTTTTCACTTCTATGCTCGTTCAGTGTTGTGATGTTGGCGGGTTGTGTGACTTGTATTCCTTGTTGGTGTGTTTCAATTTGGCCATTGTGTGTCTATACTTGTGCTGTACTTAATTGTGCATGTGTGCCATTCTGCCCATCTCCCCCAGTCCCCCCCCCCACTCCCTGCTTCTTCCTCTTCCTGGTGCTGTTGTGTCTATAATTTTGTTGCTCCACACATAAACACATGTAAAGAACAAATTCGAATAGTTCCTTGATTCTTTTAGGTTTCAAAACTTCTTTCTATTGGTTTCTTTTTAAATTTTCCATATAAACCGTTTTTTAAATATTCAACACATAGAAGTCAGAAGTGCAATATATTCTATCCACACACTTTCTGGAACCTTCTACAACACGTGCAGGTTAAAAGTTCATCAATATTTTTAAACTTAACGATATTTTTTTGCAACATTTTCTCGAACATTTACCGGCACGTGCAGGTTAAAAGTTCACAATTGGTTTAAGTTCGAACAGTGCCTTCCAAATGCAAGTAGCAGCTGTGTTTCAGTTGAGCAAATGTTATCCTATGGTATGTACTCCACGTTGAAACTGCTTTTTCTTAACCAATCACAAAGATGCTTTTCCACAAAACGAATGTGCACCCTACTTTTAAAAAAGAATGCTTTTCAACTCCCAATCACGTATCGTTTTGTATGGCAAAAAAAGTACTTCCCCATCTTTAAACATATCTCTTATTCTACCAAGGAACTGCATGAGCTACAGACATCTTTCCATACCTTCCATCCATACCTTAAAAATGCTAGTGTGGATCGTAGGACATAGCTATATTTTCAGGTGCAAGAGGTATACACAGAGAAGATTGAAGTTGCACCAATTGCTACCTTTGGTTAAAACGTCTCTGCATCTTCCACACCCTGACCTCATGATTGTGCATTGTGGTGGAAATGACATAGGCACATTGACTGGGGTAGGTTTGGAAATGCTTATGAAGGACACCTTTGCAAACCTCGGCTCAACACCATGTGACTCTATGCAATAGCACACTTAATAGCTCACATAATTTCCACGCCGGCTTCGAGGGCATTCAGACCCATAGGGGTGAGTAGTTTTCGCTTTACAAATAGCGTATTGATTTGATATGCGCACATTTACCTTTGCACTCCCTGTATAACACCCCCTAAGCACCATACACAAGTTATAATGTTCAAAACAAAAGTTCCTCTAAGTAGGTATAACTACATGCTGACACTACTTGACAGATGTGGCACAGCGGCCAGAGCACATGACTTCACAGCATATGATACACAGTTTGGACTCACGCTTTCATCCCCGACTCCGGCAGCACCTCAGCTTAGCACCATGAGACTCTAGACAATACCTCACATATTTTCCGTACCCCAGGACTTTCAAACCAGTAGGAGTCAGTAGTTCGTCCTAGTAGGTATAAACACATGCTGACACTACTTCCTCAGGTGTGCTGCAGTGGCCAGGGCACATGACTTCACACCATAAGACACACAGTTTAAGCTCAAGCTTTCATTCCAGACTCCCGCAGAAGCTCACCTTAGCAGCATCAGACTACGCAATACCTCACTTAATTTCCGTACCCAGCACTTTCAGACCGGTAGGTATGAGTAGTTCGCTCTGCACCCCCTCTATAGCATATGCATACATATATATACGTACATACACATATATATAAGGACATATATACATACACATATAATTACGTACATATATACATACACATATATACATACACACACACATATATATATATATATATATCTACAAAACTGGGATCTTAAAATGTGTATGTCACAACAAATCTAAAAGGTTTTTTTTTTTATATAATTATAGTTTGTAACAGTCAATAAGTTCAAGAAGCAAAGTGTAATATGCAATATTAAAAACATCTACAGGAGAAATGTGCGCAACATATTGAAAATCCATAAAGACGTTTAAAAAAAAAAAAAAAAAAAGACTCATCTCAGATCCCACAAAAGCTCATAAATCAGCTTAGAAAGTGATATCGCCAGTGAAAGGTTGGCGAGAGTCCAAAGTGGCAAGTACTCTCCCAGAGAAGGAATAGGAAGATATTTACACCCGGCCATGTAACATTGCTAGAAGCACCAAAGGGAGAGAGATCATGGTTAACGTAAAGTTACTATGGTATCATACACCGGCTAAACTGCACAAATAGGACTTAACTTCCTTTGGCATTGCCCAAAACAACATATATGTTGAAAAGAAGTCATAGCCACTGTAGATGCAATGTTTGACACGGTCATTCCTATATTGACAGAAGATACTCTGTTAGGTCTCCGGAATAGACAGATCTTCCCCCTGCATTTACTCGGAAGTGGGTAGATATCCCTTTACCTGTGTGCAGCGAGGCAGGCTATACCCTTACTCCAGGAAAAGATTAGGATCCCCACTGACAAGGGAAGTTTGGTGTAGAGAAAATTACAAGAGACTTAGGGAGGAAAATCAATTCTTATTAGTTAAATAGGGCTCTGTTTCTTAAGTGCTTGTCCACGAGTTTATAGAATGTTTTCGCACTATATATCCGAAGAAAAAATCTAAATGGGTGGTTCCAATTCACCAGATGGAAAGTTTCACTCACTTGACTGCATAAAAGAGCAGTCCATTCATTCTTGCTGTGTAGCAGGTTTGTATGGTCCGATGACCATGTTGTTTATCAATAACCATGAACTGGGGTGGGAGTTTGTTTCTCATTTTTTTTACTTTTATAATTTGGTATGGTATAACTTGTGACGGCCAGTGGGTGTAGGCAATTCAACTGGTTCTCTTATGTTTTTTTTCATTTTTGCTTTAGAATAACCATTACAAAATTGTCCCTACAAAGATTTTCAGACATACCATGTTTGGATAGATACCACATAAAACACCTCCAGATGAGCCAGAAAAGGTAGAGATCAGATCCAATTCCTAAGGTACCGAGTTTGAAATGAGGGGTCCTACTTTAGACCTATGACCCACAATGATACCATCATCATAGGTCCAAGTTAGTAAGAGACTTAGATAATACATGCTGTAGGTAGGTGGGTGGGAGTCCTTCATTTGTTTGCTGTAACTCTTTTCGCCCTAAGTGGGATGGGTATGCCCAGACGTGGGTCCTTTGCTCACTGTGCCACTGGATTCAAGCTAGCCTGGCTGCAGAAGGGTGACATACCCTGAAACCGGTCCCAGGATGCTTGTTTCCGGTCCAGGGAGGACCTGGCCTGGCAGTTCGGTCTGGACTGTGCACATGGGGAACACGGTCAAGACTGATTTGCATATGGCTGGGTCCAAACTGGGGTGGCGTAGTGGGCAAAAGAACAATGGATTTAACCCAGATCTTTTGACTCGGGGAAAATTTTGCATTGTCAGCATTCCGTCCATAATTTGTTTACTGTAACACTTTTCGTCCTAAGTGGGATGGGTATGCCAAGACGTGGGTCCCTTGCTCACTGTGCCACTGGATTCAAGCTAGTCTGGCTGAAGAAGGGTGACATACCCTGAAACCGGTCCCAGGATGCTTGTTTCTGGTCCAGGGAGGACCTGGCCTGGCAGTTCGGTCTGGACTGTTCCCACGGGCAACAGGGTCAAGACTGATTTGCACATGGCTGGGTCCAAACTGGGGTGGCGTAGTGGGCAAAAAAACGATGGATTTAACCCAGATCTTTTGACTGGGGGAGAAGGTTTGCATTGTCAGCATTCTGTCCATCATTTGTTTGCTGTAGCACCCTCAAAATAGCCATGCCGAAGTTCAGAAGGTGAATGAGCAATAAAGATGGCTTTAAATTTTGTTTTTAATCTGGTTACATTTCCTGTGCTTCATAAACAGAGGTCAATGTTAGCCTATGTCTTCTGACAAGTTACTGCTTATTCTTTTAACATGGACATTAGTGTTCACATTTCTTTCTCTGACTGCAAAGTTAGAGAATTTTGAAAAGTGAATTCAGAGACTATCTTGCTGGGTACAGTGAATGTGAAAGCAAAGGCTGAAGGATGTAATTTTTTCTAATACGCAACAAAATGTAATACCAGTAAATGAACTGGACAAATATTTCAGAATATGTCAACAGTTAGGAAAGCACAAATGAAGCATAAAAATATGAAGAGCAACAGAAAAGATTTTAATAGGAATGAAAACAAATCAATTAGCTTGGTGATGCGCAAACAAAATATTTGCTGAAATCAGATTTAAAAGCAGGATCGTTTGTGTGCTCTTTACTTTTATCAGAAAACCTATGTCTGTGCAAATTTAGTGCTCATTTCAATGAAATTGTACTGTTTGCAAATGACAGTGAGCTACCACACCATGCTTTAGTGTGCTCTAAAATGCACCACCATCTATAGACCGCACCCCTGCCGCTCCCCTTCAGAATACATTGGCTACACTAGTTCTCGGAGGGGCTCTTGGATTTTTCGCAATCTCTATGACTTCAGTGATGTAAAATTAATGGCAGTACACCCACTCTTAACATTGTTCCTGCATCACTGACTCATACAATTAAATACAATATATCCTTACAGAACACTATTTTTTTAGACTCTTCCCTTCATCAACAACTAACTCGACCTTTGTGGATTTTACAAATGAATAATTGAACTAAACAATGTGTCTAGGGAGCACTTTAAAATCCGATGCACTGATAGACCTGTTATGAAAGTGTATTTGTGTGCAGGATTGAAAAACTTTAACACATTTTGATTCTCAAAGGGTCATGATTGTTCCCACAGGAAGGTGATTTTATTTTGCAGGTGAATACAGCACAAAGGAATATTTGAGATGGTCAACGCATTGTGTGACATTTTGAATTATTTTTGCATAGTAATCTCGGAACTTTGGTAATTTTTATATATATCGTAGTTGTGAGAATGACTATGCCTATTTCCTTTAGGATAAAAAATGTCCGTTCCCGTGGAAAAGGTCAACACAAATGTGCTCCTACAGGGTTGAGTTAGACAAGCCATATTTACTAAATATTTGAGGGTCTATATTGCAACCGCACCATTAAAAATATTCAGCATTGCTTGTAGTAGGACTTAACAATGGCAAATCATGACATATGAAGGGAGATCTTGGAAGGAAATAGGGAAAAGGAGAAGCCATCGAAATATCTTAAACAGAAATAAATTCTCAAACAGAAATAACCTATTGAGGTTTGCGAAAGTTATCTGAAGTCAATATACATACATTTAAAATGTGCATGGTATGCCTAAAGATTTGCGCATATAGAAAAAACAAAGTCCTAAACAATGAACATGGGGGGCGGGGTGCCCGTGGTGCAGCAAGATAGTCTCACTGTAGAAAGCGCAGTACAGCTACCTATCAGAACCCCATCCTATCCGCAGTAGAAACGAGCTTTAGCCACTGGCCAGACATACTGAAGGTCCTGGGGGCACAAAGCACTGAATAGCCAAATGAGTGGGAGAAGAGGCACGCTATATCCAGCGAATGCGGAGCAGCACAAGATGGCAGCCCGCTACTGAGGCTCATTGTGGTGGACAGCTGCACACAGCGGCGGACAGTGGCAGCGCTGCTGCAGGTAGGTTATGGCACGTGATGCTGAGGCAGCCCTAACTTCCCAACAGGCAACAGATGGAAGAGCTTACCATCAACGGCATACTCTTCGGCTTGACAAGAGTGGAGTAGAATCTGGGTGGTGCAGGGCCACTAGGTCTCTTCCTTTGGGCGGTGCTACGGGGAGCAGCCTGAGTGGGGCATAGGATGCAGAGGGAACCACATTGATGGAGACAGAAGACTCCGTGGAGGGTGCCCTGGACTGCATTTCCCACCAAGCTATCATTGGAGTGAGAGAGAAACCTGGTGGGATTCTAACCCTGGTTTGGCACTGCTTGGAGTCTTGAGGGAGTTTGGAGGCCTGGGACGTTGTGCTTCACTTGGCCTGCCTCCCCCTTCTGCTGAGAAGGACTGGATGGTAATGCCCCCCCATCGGGCAGGCACAAGGAATAGAGCGGGCCCTGGACTTTCAAGGGGAGTACAGGACCTCTGGGAAGCTTTTTCTTCTGTGTTGGGGCAGTCTTGGATTCTAATCTGCCCACAGGGCCTCATGGGGAATAATCGTGCAATCCTGCCCTCGAGACTGTAAGACACTGCACCATCGCCCTCTTGGGGTACACTCCTGAGGACGGCGTGGACAGTGGCTGATTTCTGTGGGACATTGGTGATACCCCTGCCCTTAAGAAACCCTGGGCAACCTACCCAGAAATGGTGAACCTGCTATTTGCACTGCATACTGACATTTGCCCTGCAAAGTAATGGGTCACACGAGAGGCCTGAATGGGGCCCCAACTGGAGACAGGTTGGATACTGGCAGCACCCTACCTCATAGGGAGGGGGCCTGGCTTGTTGCATCCCCACCCCCACAACACATGGAGGAGGACCCCACAGTGTCACTGAGCCAAATACTAGCAGCTGTTAATAAACTGCATGAGGTTTTAGAGCACAAAATTGAAAAACATGTAACTAAGCTCAAACACCATGAGGATGTTAATGGCGACCTCAAACCAGCAGTAGCGATACTACAGGGGCAAATGAAGGACCTAACGTGGAGGATCTAAGTTCTCAACAGACTCACTAAAGAAGCGAAAGGACATAGTCGCAGGAACCACATCAGAGTTGTGGGATTGCCTTAACAAATAGAGGACAGGGACATGGTGGCCTTCCAGTAACCTGGTTAGGAGACCTCCATAACAGGGTGCCACAAGGTCTCTCTAAACTGCTAGACCTCTGGTTCCTGGGGCGCAGCCAGGCCTGTGGTGGCACGAGTACTGTATTACAGAGACAGAGACTTTATCTTAAAATCCTGCCAGAAGGCAGGCCGCTTCCAAGTAGAAAATGCCAATGTGGCAATCTTCCTGGACTACACTCTGGAGCTATAATGCATACACAACTCCTTATTGGGTGTTAAAAAAGCTCTGAGAGAGGGTGACTTGCAATATGCACTAATATTCACTGCTATGCTTTGTTCGATGATACCCCTGACAGAGCATGGGAATGGCTGGAACATTATAAAACTGAATTGAGAGCTTCCTACTAGAGCAGACCCATGCCGCTTAAGCACAGACGAAGGATTAATTGAGCCACAACTGGCCAGGTTAGGGCCTAGGGATGGAAAAGGACAGAGTGGCAGTGACTGAACTCTATCGGAGCACTATTGCAGAGATCCTACAGTGATAGGACTTCCAAGCTGCATTCCGGTGGCACGGATTCGGAGATGACAACGGGGGCATGGCACTACTCCCACGTTTAACGGGGTGGGCTGCAGATGAACTATGAGACTTGCTTCTTACCTAGGGCTCCAAAACATCTGGTACTTACAAAAATCCCTATGTCTTTTACTGCAGAAAGGAAAAAGTGTGCTACCATTTGAGAACAACTGAGTATACTGAGGCTTCGAGACCACCTCAACACAAGACACATGGAGGATGGCAGGGCAGGCCAGCTGCTGTCATGGCTAACCCAGCGTAAAACCCAGCCTAAAGACCACAGCCCCCTGATGAGCTGCCTTAAAGATTCACTGGGCGTTGTAGTATTCACTCAGGGCAACATACATGGGTTTTTTGACAATTATTACTGAGCCCAGTATCAAGAACAGCCTTGTGGCCCTAGAAGGAGATACAGGCTTTCCTAGACAGGATCCCAATGCCCGGTTGAGGGAACAGGAGGGCAAAATGCTTATATAACCCATTACGGAAATGGAAATCAAAGAGGCCACTGCGGATTATAAACATGGCAAAACTTCAGAGACACAATGGACTTACAGCTGAATTTTATAGCAATAACATGGTTCAAGTTGCCCCTAAGCTGGCTGCAATGTATGCAGAGGCTCTGGAGAGTGGCTCATTGTCCAACACCATACGGGAAGCCCTCATAATTAATCGTTTCCTTGGATTTCATTTGGTATTCATAATGTCAATTCCTAATCCTATGAGCGATGCCATGGATGTGTCCGTGTACCAACTGCTATCTATGTTAAACTTAAACTACAATTCCTCATCAAAGTGCTGGCTAATCTGTTATTGCCACACCTGAATTCTTTGATTCACCATGGTCAGAACGGCTTCATCTTCTTATCTGCAAACCAGAAAATGCGACAATGCCCAGTAAATGCCCGCGCCCTGCATACAGTGGGCATGCTCACACCTGGTGGGGGTGTTCCACAGTGTACAGGATGCATGAATGGGCTGAGGTGGGACTCTGGACAGTGGGTGACTGCTTCAGAGAGGGCACGGCCAAAACTCTGGACAACCTGGTGAAGGAGGATGGCCTGTCTACGGCGCATTCTTGACACTGGCTGCGCTCATGTGATCGATGCATCACCTCTGGGCAACGTGACGGGCAGAACCACTGACAAACGACTTGTTACAGACATTGCTGACCTTTGTCAGTAGCCGCAGAATTGCCTCATGGTTATACGAAACCACTTTGTCCATGGTGACAAACAAATTGCCAGCACTGCAGACGAGGTGGAAGGTTTCCCTGGCACGACCATTGAGAGGGAAAGAATGGAAGCAGGCACTGGACGGGCTGCACAAGATATTGCGGAACACACGCTGCAAATATACACAACTTATTTACAACCACCGTACATACCTCACCCTGCACAGACTACACATTTTGCTACAGACGGACACCATGCACTGGCAAAGTAGGCAAAAGTTTCCTTAACTTGGCCTTAGTTATTGCCTGCAGAAATATAGCATAGCACTGGTGGTGTCCAACAGGCTTAGACATTGGAGATGGAAACGTGCGGTTGATAGATGGGCCACAGCAGAATGGGCTGCTATGGGAACTGAGGAATTGAGGGTGGTCGGTAGGAAACCTATTGCAGACTTATTGACAAAGTCCTCATAGCCTTTACAGATGCAAACGCCTCAATACTCCTATGATTGTGTGTCATGGGATTCCAGGAGATCCAAGATTCTGACCTCCCCATTACAGATAAATGTCCCATTCTCCATAATGGACCCGGGACTTCTGATCACAACTAATAACTTAAGGTACACATAACTGACAAAATTAGTAAAATGTTTGTCGCAACAAGGCACCCATAAACACCAACTGAATGGAAGTAGCGTGTTGGCCTGCCCTCTGTTTTACTGCATGCATCTCCCCGCCGATTTCTTTGTAGCTATCTCCTCTGATATCGTCATTATGACTCCCAGCTTTCCTTTCCTGTCTGCCTGTTCTCTATCCCATGATGCCACAATGTCTCTTCCCAGCATTGAATTATCCCATACATAGCAAGCACAAACCCAACACCGGATCAGATATTTTATTCAAGTGACCTCAGTAAGGGTACACGGTCAAGGAAGATGTCGGGCTTCACTGCTCAGACAATATATTAATCATTTCCTTGGACTTCATTTGCTATTCATAAGGATTGTATTTCATTATGTGCCACACCGGGGGCAAGGGTGGGTGGATGGGTGATGAGGGATCGCTCTCTCTCAGCAGAGAATTCCTGGGGCACTCAGGCATTCAGAAACTTCGGATGGTTCCTTTCTCGGTGTAGTAAACACATAAGTTAACTTGCTCTCGCAGGAATAGGTCGGGATAGAAATATGAAACAAACACCTGCATTTCCTTCCCTTTTCAAAGTAATCTGAATGAAAAATGCGATGATGGGCCGGCCTCTTCCCAGCACTTGCTATTTTCCTTACCTATTTTGTAACACAAACACACTCATTGTACGCAAAGTATCTGCCTTTGGTAAAACAGAGCAGCCGTCCCACGCAAATGATCATTTCTGTGAAAAGTAAAGCATCGAATCATAAACTAGCTAACGGTCACGTTTTAATCTAATAATCAGCAGAGTGGTGCTTTAAATTTAGCAGCGCTGTGGTCTGTTGATCAACTGTAAATCATACTGTATGTAGCCAGTTAAGATCTAACATCTTGCTTTCCAGGCCACTACTAGGGGGCGTGACAGCACTAAGCAGTTATTTGATAGTGAGATAAGCATACAGCTCTTTTGGTAACAGGCTCAACTGTAAGAGAAATTAATGCTACATCAGAATCCCGCATTCTTAGCAGCTTCCTGAAGTTCTTTGCAGAATCTTGACACACATGTGGCAAGGGGTATTGCTTGCTGTACTAAAGCCAAGGAGGCTTTCCTGCAGGTACCTTTTAATTCTGTAGACACACAAATACTAGGGCAGTAACCATACAATGGCAATATTGATTTCTGATGGAGAACAGGATAAGGTCGTGGGTCATGTTCCGAAAGGTATAGCTCTTATTCATTTGCAATAATAGACTGATTTTCATTCTCTTCTCACCACCCTAAGTGACATGTAAACAGAAACATCCCAACCATAAGCAGAAGGTATGAAAACACACTTTTAATGTAGTTAACCTTGCGTCGCTTTTCAACGTCATGTATGGTCAGAATAGACAAGAACTTGCAAGAGTTTTGTGCCTCAAATGCACCAATTAGGCTAATTTACCCCCGGAATAAACAAAGTAGATAACCCCCACTCATTTTAAAAATCATATCTTACTTGGTACAATGTTACTAGTCAATATATTTTAAAATGTCTTCTAAGTGTGAACCCAAAGTACTACCAAACCTCTGTGGTTTGATAAGTCTGACATTTGTGAATGTGGTTACATTTTTAGGTCGAGCATTCAAGACCTCTATTATATACACTTCAGTATATTCTTATATGTGTATGTAGTTTGTGGGCTCTGGAGATCAGCCCTAGGACTTGTTTTCTTTTCCGCTTAGGGACTTTTTGTCTGGTCAACTGCCTCTATTTAACTGTCTTGATAGAAACCGATCAGTAGAGGTCAGTAAATACCAGAATTGCTTTCTGCTGAGGGACTTTCTTTTTTTTTTAATTCTGGCAACTGCCTCTATTTAACTTTTTTTTTAATAATATTTTTATTGCCAAAATAAAACAATAACAGCCAATACACTGGAATATTACAGTGCTTACAAGGAAGCATAGCAGGTTCTTTCAATGTTGCATAGACACATTGGAAACTGATCGGTATGAGTTACATTACCTAATAAGCAATTGTACCACATTTCGCAAATTGTACAGGTTACATCGTGATCATTCACTAATATCGGAGACAGAATCTTCATGCGGGGGTTCACAGATATTCCCACGGCAGGTATTCCATTTTTCCCATACCCTTGACCATTTTTTAGGGCACCCTCGAGGAGTGCAGACGGACTTCTCCGCCATCATTGCCACATCCATGTCGTTACACCACTGGTGAAGGGCAGGAGTTTGACTAGGTCCCCAGCGTTGTGCGATATTTCACTTCGCCAATGTCATGCCCAGTGTTACCCAATCTTGATCTGTATTATTTAGGTCTGTGGGCTCCCATATATTAAGAAGGCAGCATTTCAACTCCGGGAGAATCGTGACCGTCGTCACCTGTGAGAGTGTGCGCATTACCGCTCTCCAATACTGTGCAATCTCTGGACACTGCCATGGGGTATGGAAGAGTGTACCTAATTCTCCACATTGCCAAAGACAAAGTGGTGTGTCCGTCCGTTTTATTTTATGCAGTAGCTCCTGTGTGTAGTATGTACGATGCAAGATTTGTAATTGCACCTACCAGCCTAGATGGTATTGCTGCCTCCCGAGGGGACGCGAGCGCCTCTCGCCAGTCTGCTTCGTCTATGTCACCTATATCTAGTTCCCATTTAGCCTTCAACGCCGCTGTAGGGTCTGGTCGGTTATTTATAATTTTGCGATAGGTTTGGGAGATAGAGTTTTTGTGGAGGTGCTCTGTCAGGACCCTATCCTCTAATGGCGAGGATTCGTCGAGTCGTGTTCCCGGTGGAATTACTGACTTAAGAGCGTGCCTGATCTGCATGTAAGGAAATAATTTGGTCTTTGCCAGTCCATATGTGGTCTGTAAGTGAGCGAATGTAACCATTTCCCCTTTCTTCCATAGATCCCCAACTCTTGATATGCCTATCAGATCCCATTGTTGGAACCCTTTAGTGTTGCGTAGTGTACCTAGCCTTTTCGTGTCCCATAATGGCATTGCTTGCGATATTACTCCCTTCCATCCCAGTGCTCGCTGCGCCTCAACCCAGACATGGACAGTGTGCGCTGTCAGACCTGTGAGGCTGCTGCTCCTGCTCCTGACCCTATTATATAGTGCACCCATAATTCCCACCGCATCTAGCAGGTGTCTATCCATTCGGTATGCTGGGTCATCCTGGGGCACATGAAGCAACTGATTTATGGCAACAAGCTGGGAAGCCCAATAATATGCTTTAATATCGGGGAGGGCAATACCACCGTCGTACCAACTTCTTGTAAGTTTTTGCATGGCTATGCGGGGCGTTTTGTCCTCCCAAAGCAGACTGGTCACTTCTGCATTTATCACTTTAAAGTATGCTGGGGTGACTGGGAACGGTGTGTTCTGCAGTGCATAAAGAAATCTAGGGAGTGCAATCATTTTAAAAAGTGCTGCCCTCCCCAACAACATCAATGGTAGCGTGCGCCAATGTTTGACGTCGCCTCTAAACCTCATCTATTTAACTTTCATGATAGAAAACGACCAGCAGAGGTCAGCAAAATAGCAGAATAACTTTAGCATTCTCTAGATTCCAGTCCATAGAAATGGTCTTCCACAAGCACCCGTAGACAATAATATTTTTTTCAAGTCTTGTATTTTCAGTAATATGACCACCGAAGGCCCTGATTTTATATTAAAAACAGAGCTTTGGGGGGAGGAGCCTAGCGCGCAACCAAGATGGCCGCGTAGGTGCGAGGCTCCCGAGGACCACCACGACCTCCTGAATTAATCCTGGCTATATCCTGTCCTTGTTGAGGGGACTGCATCGGTGAACCCGAGCTGAGGCGCCATCCGTTTTTCCTTTTCGAATCGGACCCCGGACACCGGTGGGAGCACCGATTGAAGGTTGCGGCCTTCTCCGCGCTGGCCCCCCGGATTGGAGTAGTGGGGCGATCCGGGGACAAAGCGAACAACAGCGGCGGGCAGGGCTGGGCGACTCGCGTATCCCGTGCTTTCACTTTCGCTTTTGCGCTCTCCTTGCCCTCAAGCGAGGTAGGGTTGCGGAGCGGGGTGCGGTGGTGTGGCCTTGTCCAGGTGCCCGGCTGACCCGCCGGCCGTGAGTCGTCCTGCGGCCCAGTGGTTGCCCTCCCCCCCCCCCGGAACCCTGAACTGGTTTATCGGCCCTTTCGAGGAGGTTGGCACGACGGTGGGAGAGCAGGCATGTCCACCAAACAAGATGGCGACCGGGCGAAGGTGAAGACGACCCGCCGCGGCCCGGCGCCTCAATCCAACAGTATGGACCGCTACACCCTCCAGAAGGGATCTCCGGAGACATCGCGCACATCCCCGGCGGGCCCGACGGAGGCATCTGCTCAACCGGTGGATCTGACCCTCCGGGACGTCATGGGCGCCATCGCAGAGATGAAGGCCTCGGTGGACCAGCGCTTCGACACCCTAGCGCAAAAGATAGACTCGGTCCTGGTGGATGTTAGCCTTGTGAGGGCTGACTTGTCCAAAACCAACGACCGGGTCGATTCCCTGGCCCACACCACAACGAGCCTCACGACGGACGTGGTGGCCCTCCAAAAGGAGGTGCGCCGGCTTGGCCAGGCGAGCGCCCTGATGGACCGGCGACTGGAGGATTCCGAGGGTCGGGCCCGGAGGAATAACGTTCGCATTGTGGGAGTGCCGGAGGGACGAGAGGGGGAGGCGGCAGATCTTTTTGTGGAAGAATTGATCCTTACCCATCTCCAGCCCCGGGGGCTGAGTAAGCTTTTTGCGGTGGAACGTGCTCACCGGGTCCCCGGGGGCAGACCTAAGGCCGGTGCCCCGCCGCGGCCTCTCATTGCCCGGATTTTTAATTTTCGGGACAGAGACGCTATCCTGCAGACCTCCAGGCAACAGGGACCGGTCAAGCTTGATAACATGGAAGTGCATTTCTACCCAGACTTTACTCCGGCGGTCCAAAAACAGAGATTGAGTTTTCTCGGAGTTAAACGTCGCCTACGGGACCTGAACCTTAAGTACTCAATGCTTTTTCCAGCTAAGCTGAGGGTGGAGGTGGATGGGCGCACGCACTTTTTTGACCGACCCGAGGCGGCTGGGGACTGGTTGGACACTCTGCCTGGAGATCGGGGCCGAGGGGGTGGGGGGGGTGCGGTTGGCGGGGAGGGCCCGCCGGATCAGCACTGAGGGGTGAAGAATAGGCCTTGCTCTGGACAACATTCCTTTACCATTTACTGATCGTTTATGTTCCCCTCCGATGGAGGTCGTGTGGGGTCTGTTGGGGGCTTCCCTCCTCCTCTGGGGGACTAGTTAGTTTTTCATCTATGGGGCGACAGGCACACTGCACTTTGGGGGGGCTGTTCGGGCTCATGCAGGGGTGCAGGGAGGGGGGAGTTCTGTTGGGATGGGGGGGTGGGGGGGGTGTGTTGTTTGTTTGCACCGCAAGGCAAGCCCTTTACTGTATTGTTGCTCTCGAGATGCTCTGTGGGGGACGACTGATTGCTTCTACGTATGATGGGGGGTAGGGATTTGACTGTGTTGTCATGGAATGTTAACGGCCTGGGGGACAGGATTAAGCGTGGTGTGGTCCTGCAGTACCTGAAACGTATCTCACCAGATGTTGTCTTCCTGCAGGAGACACACCTTATAGGTAACTCCTTTCATGCCATGAATCGGCGAGGCTATCGTTTGGTGGCCCATTCGGGCTTCACCTCGGGCTCGCGGGGGGTGGGTATCATGATTAAGAACTCGCTCCCGTTGGAGATTGATGAGGTGCGCCATGATGAGAGGGGACGCTACACTGTTCTGGTGGGTAGAATGGAGGGTAGAGTGTTTGTTTTTATATCAGTGTACGTCCCGCCTGGGTTACAATCTACTACATTTGCGGACTTGGGGCGCCTCCTCCTGGACCTCCCGGGTGGCCTGCTGGTGGTTGGGGGGGGACTTTAATGCGGTAGTTTCTGGGTCTATGGATCGCCATCCCCCTAGGGACCTCCCCCGGGCACAGGCCTGGCTGTCCGGCCTTTTAGATACTCTGGGCCTGGTGGATTGCTGGCGACTAAAGCATCCCGCACAGCGGCAATACACCTTCCACTCGGGTGCCCATGGTAGCCTCTCGCGGCTTGATTACATCCTTGTCCCGGCGGCCTATGCTGGGAGGGTGGGAGAGGTGTGCCATCTGGCGCGGGGCATTTCAGATCACTCCCCAGTACTGTTACATTTCGATGTCTTCCCTAGGGGGGAGGGCAGGGTGGCTCCAATCAATGCTTGGTACTTGCGTGACCCCACTATTCGTGCCGACTTGATCAAATCCTTACAGAGATACTTTGATGAGAATGTGGGGTCTGTCCCTTCGGCCATCTCCCTGTGGGAGGCTTTTAAGGTAGTTCTCAGAGGGGAGGCCCTCTCCTTTATCTCCCATGCCCGGAGGCGCGAGCGGGAGGAGGTAACCCGGGTGGAGGCCGAAATTGCGGAACTAGAGGGTGACCTGGGGAGCGGGGTAACAGACGCCAAGTTGCATGTTCTGCACCTCAAGCAGGCGGCCTATAGGGCCCTCGTCACGGAGGCGGCCAGGGGCCTCAGTAGAGAGCAACAGGGGCGACTGTATGATGTGGGTGATAAGGCTGGTAAATTGATTGCGTGGTTGGACAAGAGGGAGAGAGCGAGTCGTGTGGTTCCTTTGATTGAGGGGATGGATGGTGCGCCTGTCACCGAGCCGGAAGCCATTGTCTCCTGCTTCGCGGATTACTTCCGCGAGGTGTACTCCCCGGTTTCTCCCTGCTCGGAGGAAGATTCCCATGCCCTGCTTCGGGACATCGCGCTGCCCTCCCTTACGGTGGAGGACAGGGATTTGCTGGACGCTCCTCCCACCTCGGACGAAATTGCCCTGGCTATTCGCTCGGTCGCATCCGGCAAGGCCATGGGCCCCAATGGTATCCCCATCGAGCTTTACAAGCTGCGACCGGATGTACTGGCGCCCCACCTGCGCGCCATGTTCCTGGCGGCCCACTCGCAGGGTTCCCTCCCGCCGGACCAGCGTCTGGCCACAATCGTGGTGATCCACAAGGAGGGGAGACCCCGTGAGCGGGTTACATCCTATAGGCCTATCTCGCTCTTGAACGCGGAGCCCAAAATCCTCGCCAAGGTACTGGCCAACCGGCTGGTTGGCGTGGTGGGCGATTTGGTCCACCAAGACCAATCTGGCTTTATACCCCATCGCAACACGGCTCTTAATCTGCGACGCTTGCATGGGGTGCTCGCGCGTGTCCCGTTTGTGCGGGAGCCGGCCATCTTGGCGTCCTTAGACGCCACCATGGCGTTTGACACGCTTGAATGGCCATACATCTGGGCGATGCTGGCGAAATTTGGATTTGGACCGGGATTCATTAGCTGGGTCAAATTGTTGTATTCGGGCCCATTGGCGCAGGTGGTGGTGAATGGGCGAGTTTCGGCCCCCTTCGCGCTGGGGCGGGGCACGCGTCAGGGTTGCCCCTTGTCACCGCTCCTGTTTGCATTGGCCTTGGAGCCCTTGGCGGAGTGGCTGCGGTGGCACCCCTCTATCCGTGGTCTCCGCTGGACCCCCGAGCATGAGGACCGCGTGTCCCTCTACGCCGATGATATCCTTTTGTATCTCGCCTCCCCGCGTAACTCGCTGATTGTCCTGGTTGATGTTTTGCGCTCCTTCGGTCGTAACTCAGGCCTTGTCATCAACTGGGCGAAATCCTGCGTGTATGTGCTCTCCGGGGAGGCTCCGGCCCTACCACGGGACTGCCCGATCCAGATTGCCTCCCAGGGGTTCCGGTACCTGGGTATATATATTACTCTAGACCCGGAGGCCCGCTACGAGCGGAACTTGCTACCCCCCCTCCAGCGCTTGCGGGAGGACGTTGCGCGCTGGCGGCGTCTTCCGCTTTCGCCGCTTGGCCGAGCGGCCTTGTTTAAGATGATGTCCTTGCCGCGCTTTCTGTATGCGCTTCAGAACACTATGGACTTGGTTCCGGCGCGCTACTTCCGTGAGGTGGAGAGCCTGCAGCGGCGCCTGTTCTGGGACGGGAGGCCGCGTATTGCTCTGGCTAAGTTGACGCTCCCGTGGTACGATGGGGGGGTTGCCCTCCCGGACATTAAACGGTATTACTGGGCCTCCCAGCTCGCTGCGATTAATCATGGCCTTTACGGGCCCGCCCTGAACCCGGCATTTGAAATGGACAAGATGCTCCTGCCCGGTGGCGACTACAATCGAGCGCTCTACTCTGGCGCGCCCGACTCCCGTCTGACGGGACCGACGCGTGTCATGGTGCGTGTCTGGCACGCGGCTAATGCAGCGATGGGGTGGAAGGACCGTTTGACCCGGGCGACACCGCTATATGCGTCTGAGAGGTTGGGCTCCCTGTGGACATCGAAGGGCTTCGAGAAGTGGGACACGATCGGAATCAGCACAGTGGGAGACCTCTGGACAAGGGGTCGATTCACATCTTTAGACGCTGCGGACGGAATTTCAGCTGCAAGGCAGTGAGTACTTTCGGTACTTACAAGTCCGCCACGCGCTGGGCTCCGTCTTCCCTGATGTCGCGTCCATTCCGGAGTCTTCCCCCCTGGAGGACAGAGTGCTGGATGGCCATGTCCCAGACAGCACGATCTCCCTTATATATAAAAAACTGATCAACGACAGATCGTGCCTGCTGACTAGTCTCCGCGAGGCCTGGGTTGCCGACGGGCTGGAACTGGACGACGAGGACTGGATTTCCGCGGTGGCCTCTCCGAAGGAGGTGGCCATCCCGGCTCGCCTTCGCTTCGTCCAGCTTAAGATCCTCCACCGGGTTTACGTGACGGGGCCAAGGCTTCTACGTATGGGCTTTGTTGGTGACGGATTGTGTAAGCGTGGCTGTGGTGCCTTGGCAACTTTCATGCATATTCTGTGGGAATGCCCACAGGTGGAGCGATTCTGGCGTGGTGTGCATGAGGTCCTGCGTGTGGTGACGCGTGTTGCGCTGTTGCCTGAAGCGAGGAGATGCTTGCTGAATGTGTGGGAACCAAATGACTATTCGGTCCCGCAGACGCGGTGGGTGACTCTGGGATACATGATAGCTAAGCGCGACATTGCTCAATTGTGGGGATCCCAGTGGCCCCCAGCGGTGTTGGCCTGGAAAGAACACATGGATTGGTGTATGTTTCGTGAAAAGGTAGTGTATGTGGCGAGGGGTAAGCCTGGGGCGTGGGTGAAAATCTGGGGCCCCTGGAACGCCTATCGCGGGGGTATTTGTGAGCCGCCACTGCTACCGGCCGCCTCACCAGCTCCGTCCCCCTAGCTGACCCCCTCCCCCAGCCACGGCCGTGTGGTTCCCCTGTCCCTGATCTATTCCCATTCCCCTCTTCAGAGTTTGGCTGCTGGTTGGGATCCCCCACTTAAGGAGCACGTGCCGTCACTTTGGATGGCGGGTTGCCTTGCGGGTGTGGTTTTTTTGTGTTGTTCGGTTTTGAAAAAAGGAAACCGTATTGTGGGCTTGGAGTTGTGTGGCCTGCGCTATTGATATCTCCTGATTTACCGATCTGCACCGCCAAGAGACTCTTACTGTAGGTATGTCATGTGCTTCTGCCACTCTAGCGGCCGGCCGGATGGTTGTAGGCCCATACTTGTAACCTTTTTAACATGTAATAAACGGTTTCAAAAAAAAAAAAAAAAAAAAAAAAAAAAAAACAGAGCTTTGGACTCTACCATTTCCCTCTGAAAGGCAATATTTCTCTCCATGTGTTCTCATACCTGGCGTGTCACACAGTTTGGTGCTTACTTTACCTCCATGTTGAAGAACAGTAGATGTTTCAGCACCCAGGCTAATGTGCTGCATAGCTAAATACATATAAGGTCCCAAATGCGCAGACCGATTGCATTGCAAATGCTTGTCATTTTAGTCCAGGTATGTATGATCTATACGAAGCTAACTTGGTCCTGTAACAATGCTGGAATAAGGATATAATCGAAAAGAAAGGTGGGCGTCTGTAAAAACTATTTTTACAATGATTAAGCTCTTGAAGGTTTGCCTCGCCAGCACGCTGGAATAGTTTCCCCTTTCTTTTGTGAGGGACAGAGGACTGGTACTTTTCTCTATCAGGAACTACAAGACATTGCAGGTTTTAACATAGAATGATTGGTGGTTTTGATTAGAATTTGACTAACAAGAAAGAAAAGCGAGCACACTACCATACTTATTTTGTCTGTCTGTTGAGATGTCCTTCACACGTCCGTTTAGGTTTTCTTAAAAATACCCCTCATCCACTAGCCTAGTTGGTGGCATGCTTCATCATTGGGATTCCACCCGAGATACTAGCATATCAAGGCTAGAAATGTGGACCAGAATGTCCCAATAAGAAGGCAGTGAAAAGAAGGAATTGACATATGTATGCACTTCAAGTGTCTAGTTTACAAAGTAAATGGATAGGCCCTGAAAATTTACAAAATTTAGGGGAAAGGAACTGATTGCTTTAGTAAACAATAGAGAAAAGATGCTCCATAAGTGAGTGTAGGGTAAACATATCTGAGTGCAAGCCTCCAAGAGGATAAAGACTTTATGCAATGACAGCCCACAAATTAGAAATGTAGTGCAAATAAGAAAATACCCTATAGTTATTAAGAACTGTTAAAATTAAACAGAACAGAGTTTAACTCTGCAACTCAACCAAAGACATTTTGCCTGTTCAGTAAAACCTTAAGTGAAATTCTTAATTTTTTTAATTACCACGTTGTTAAAATTACAGGCATTCAGGGCCACGTTACTTGTACTCCACTGTTTCTCTATTTGCAGGTAGACCGCCCTCTGGTGAAGTGCCAGGGGAGCCTAACGGGAATGGAGTTCATCCACACAGGTGAGGTCTAGCATGTCCAGGTCAGGTGACTGTTAATCCACAAAACTGGCAAGTATGAATGAGCTTACGGAAGTGTCTTCCCTTCTAGTGCACTAGGGCCTTTCTCTGATTCTAGGGGCCCAGGAAACTCAACATAACAACCAGTGTAACAAAAACGCGAGCAAGCTATGTCCAACACTCTTTTCTTTACTGCTTAACTGGTCCCTAAAAAACAGTGTTTCAACAGACTGTTTCGCAGGCTACGTGGGTATTCACCGTATTTACAATGATACCAAACAGCCACAACAATAGCAGGGTAAAAACATCTTCAAGCTTGCAACCCTTTCAGCAACTGCCCTTATGAAATGAGTTCCATACTAGGGTGTAATAGTTCACAGCAGCACTGGGGCATAATTTCGATCCCATCCCAGAGTTCAAGCAGCAGTCTCTATTGAGCAGACTAATACGTAAATGAAACAAACTGCTCAAGAGAAACACGTGGAGACTATCCCAGTGTAAGACAATCACAGGTTCACTCGTACCCAAGTGATACCGTATTAGTTAGGGGGAGCAATGCATTAAAGTCTAGCTGCATGATAAATCCATTTTCCAACACGAAGGTGGGAACCCCACCTAAACAAATTTCACCTACTGTGCCTGATGGTTCTAAGCTGGAGACTCAGTGAGGACCTCTAATTTACTCCCATGCCTGGAATCAGCCTGGTCCATGCCCTCCTTAGCTTCTCCCCATCTTCAGCCTTGAAACAGCAGACCTGGACTAGGCTGGGCCCAGAGTGTTGTCCATCAGTGGTTAGAGACAATCTGCAAACAGCTCGTCCAGCCCTTGGGCCCGCAAGGGTCATATCCACGCTCCAGAGGAACTATTACTGAGAAGGACTATAGATGGCCAACGTCATAAAAGACTCAGAAGTCACTGGAAAATTCTCACAATATTTGGCTGTTCTTCTGCAGGCAACCACCACGGTGCATCAGTGAGAGCAGCAGAGGCATTGGACATCGGTGACTGGATGAGGCAGGATGCAGCATGGGCGAGGTGAGTAGCTGCAAAGGCGTGTGGTGAATTTACCTCACTCTCGCCCGCTCCGTCCCATCCCTCGTGCCTCTGCCCAGGTCTTGTGTGTGGCTGTCCTTTCTGGTGCCACGAGCTGCTGAGGCAGAGTTGCAATCATAGGGGATGGGGCAGAGAGGTGAGTGTGGCTGTAGGTGCCATCACTACTGTATGTAGAGCCCGGACGCCACAAAAACTGTCTGACTAGGACCATGTGCGTCTTGTGACTCCGGTGAGCTCCCGCCCTCTTGGACCACTCCCCCCTACTTATCTAGTACAAGACTTTGTGTCGGAAAACCTACTCTATGGGAGTCATTAACTTTGAGGTAAGAAGAAGCCCTAAAGCAACTAAGCAGAAATGAGGTCCAGGTGGACGAGGTGGGTGCCACCGATTGATCTCAAGAGCAGGAGGCCGTCTAAGGCAGTCAACCCAGCAATAGTGCAACAGGCCACATCTCCCTCGCCTAATTCTTTGGCTACAAACGCATCAACCAACTTGGGCAAGGCAAGATCCGTCAACAGGGGCGGACAAACAAGGTTGCGCACTCCCACTATGACTTCTTTTGCTGGAAATTGACTAAAATTGAGCCAAATTCTTTAACACAGGACGGAAGCCCTTCTCCAAGCGACTCTATGGAGACCATTGATATGGTGGAGATTACAAGGGCAATTGTTCTTTCAGCCCTGCTGTCTCCAAGCAAAAGCAGAGATGTGAAAATGAGCGTGGAGGACCCACACGAAGACAAACCTATGAAATTAAGTGGAACGCAGTGTTTTTCCCCAGCCTTCCCATTTGTTCAATGTTGCGGTGGATCCCCTTCATGTACATCCCCACAGGACATTTTGGAGGTCATCAATCCTCGTCTTGCTTCAATCATTCCTGGATGCTTCAGTCTAGCTCGGCATCAGTTCATGACAGTGCAGCATGTGAATGTGATACAATTGCTCCAGTAGTAAGTCCAGCACATTCAGCCCCTCAGTTAGGCGATCTCCCACACAAAGTGGGGCAGCGTTAGTGGGAGCCCACTTCAGAATCAAACACAAAATGTCCCTTCAGTCCACCATCTGCACGGTGGGACCAGGTTACAGCGGGGAACATTGTCCTGTTATTTCCAACTACATTTTCTCAGCTGGTAGACACTGGCAATAATGTGTCTAACACTGTGGTGTTGGAACTGAATGACCAATCACTACTAGAGTTCTGACTCTTATGACGAGGCTCGTATTGTGTTACCGCCATCAATGTCTCCCGAAAATTTCCTCTGCCAATGCCGGACCCTATGGTCCATGTAACTGCCCTCAATCATCATTTGGGCAAGTTAGATCTTCAGCTTGACCTTTGGATAAAGGGAGTGGCGCCCATTCACATACCAAGGCATCTCGATCAGAACTTAATGTCACAGCTGGCATTGCTGACTCAAACCCTCAATCAGATCCTTTAGGTTGGAAATCAAACCCAGAATGAAGCCTGCCATGCCAAAAAGATCCACATTCTGCTGCTAGCATTAGGGTGAGTCATAAGGGTGGTACAGAATCTGAGCAGCTTAGGAGGAACTTCATGGTCTTTCGTTTGTGTGAATCCAGGACATTTTTAAGCTCTTACAGAGCAAGCTAATCATCAGCGCCCCACCCCCGGGCCCGCAAACGATCAAATGTACGTGAAAACCGCAGACACCTTGCCCAATAAGGACTCAAAACTGGAACACCTGCCAAGTGATACACTGGTAGAAGAGGCTATCAAAAGCCATAACATCCCGATCACCACCCTGGTTTACTCCATACCAAACCCAAGCAGAGGTGTTGCCAGGTCAATTGCCTTGTATCAATCCAACGTCAAACTGTTATTCCTTCCGAAATACCATTCTCAAAGTCTCCAGGACATACTGAACCGCGGAAAGTTTCTAAGCCTAATGAAGGCTATTCCTGAGCTTAGTCATTTGGAGTCAAAGGAAATTATCTCTATTGAGTTTCTCACTCCAAGAGGTGCACAAATTTCACATCTGACATTGGTGACGTTTGCCTCCCCTGACTAAGTGTAATTGATTCTGTCAAAAGAGGAGGTGTTCAACTCCAGGGGCATTAAACTAGGGGTCTACAAAGAAAAGGGCTATCCTGTGGTTCTCTCCAAACAGAAAGCAGTGCTGACCATATCCAAGCAAGGAAACTACTCCATTTTGAAAAGTGCAATAGGTTGCACACATCCGGCCTCTCGGGATCACCACAAAGAGGCAGGAGAAATCTCCTCGGATGGATGGAGTTCGCTGCCATCAAACCTAACCCGCAACACATCAAATTAATCAAAGGAAGCGCTCAGCCATGGACTCGGGTGTTCTGCTCCTCTCACTATGTTCTTGAAATGTCTGTGGACTCGCTCAAAAACAGCATAATACAGACCTCCTTGAGTATGGGGGTAATTTGAAATCATTGCCCTTTAAGAAATCTGGACCACTGTAGAATGCCCTATAACCGTTTCCTGGAGTATAACAAGGTTGCCTCCAAAGAGCATAAAAATGGTAGGCTTAAAGGAGGACCTCTCTGTTAATCTCTACAAATCTCAAGATCCTAATTCAAACCATAGATATGCAAGAGACCTGGTTTTAAGCAGTTACATTGATAAAAAGGAGACCAAACCGTTCGCTTCTGCTAAATAATATCTATATTAACCCATGCTCAAGGGAAAAAAGATCAAATCTGATCCACCTTATTTCAGTCATCAATGAACTGGGCAAGGACCACCCTACATCAGACTGCATCATAACTGGCGATTTAAATGTGAATTTATTTCAACATAGCCATGATGAGGCTCCAGAGGAGGCTCAAGACAGCTCATGGAGCATTCCTGAGCATATTAGGCCCAGGGGAAATTTAGGGAATCCGTTGGGGGAACTGGCGATTGTGCAGTTCAACAGCTTGGGCTTAGGTTTTAAATGGAAGGTTTCCGCAGGACGTTCCGTCTAATTAGACAAGATCAGATGACAAATCAAGGTCATATCTTGACTACACAATTTGCAATGTGGAAATGTTTAACCTTGTGGTAAGCCTTGCCATAGTGCCCCGCTAGGAGAGAACCATCGTCCCCAAGTTATGAGACTGAACACCAGTATGATACAACATGCACTGGTTTGTGCTTCAAGCAAAGGAGCATTTACTGACAATCTTAGGAGGCTCAAATGGAGGGAGGATTCCCAGGGAACAATATTGGCTGAATCAGTCAAAATTGAAAATGGGGTTGTTGCTGAGAGCACGTCTCCAATTGCTGAGTGGTAAAAAATGTATGTAAAATAGTAGCTAAAACGCCGTTACCACTCCACTCGAGACTGTTTCCTCTTACTGCCACGATTGTAAGTCTGTAGAAGGCCTTGAATATCTCTCCAAGAGCAGCTCGTTGATCTCCTGCCTGCAAAAAGCTAGTGACCAAGATTGCACAAAAGCATCTCAAGCAAGCAGTATGGGCTGACAATACCAGACGCATTGGCCAGTTCTGGACCAAACTCTTTTACAAGATTGGAAAAGAGCGATTCAAAGATTTTTTGGTCTATGGTCAACCAGCAGGTGATAGTAGCTGACAGTCAGCAGTGCTAACATCTCTGAATCCGAGTGGTCATCTTTTCAGTTAAGACATTTAACTCCAAGTGACCCTACAGAAACCTCACACTGTCATGAAGTCCGGCTAAGAAGCTGGCCCTGCAATACGAGCTCCAAGGAGGCCTTTTGCTCGGTTACTTCTTGAATTGCAGAGGGTTTATCTCCCCCTACTCGGTATCTAACGTTTTTGATACAACAGCTGAACACCATTTTGGCAAAAGCCAGATGCGATGGGGCACCAGGGCCAAACTGGCATATCTTTGTGGGCAAGCAAACTATACCGTTACTTGATTATTGCCTGAGGATCTCATTAATCCCGGAATCATGCTGTGGTACTATCATTCAGCCCATTCACAAAGGTGGCCTTGAATCGGACCCCAATAATTACAGGCTGATAGTGCTATTGGACAAAAAAGCCAAATTATTCGCCTGACTACTTTTGGAGAAGTTGTGCCAATGGGTGAAGCCTAGGGATAGCATTCCAAAGAATCAAACAGGATTTACTGAGAACTCCGGTACTTCGACAAACCTGCTAGCAATCTCTATATTATCAGAGGGGGTGGTAACATAATGCACTATCTTGTACTGCTGTTTTGTGGACTTCAGGGCAGCGTTTGATCAAGTCTTCTCGAGGCCATCATACAACTGCATACTGACATGTGGATTCGTGTTAAACTGGGTGATGGGACTTGTGTTTCCAGGAAAATTGCTACCTGGCTGGGGGCAACGCAGGGGTGTGTGCGTGCCCAGTTACTTTTCAACATATACATTTTGGCATTTCCAGTGCACTCGATAATATGAATAGTAATTTCCCTAAGATCGAGGTGAACACATTAACATACTGCTCTACGTAGACATCTTAGTTCTGCTCAACCACATCAATCTGCACCAGCTACTAAATGCCTTGCACACGTACACCTATGTAAACCGCCTGGAAGTCAATCTAAAGAAAACAAAGATTCTCATCCTGGGCAGAAAAATCAATAAGGCTGGAAGCTGGCATTTTAAAAGCAACGAGATTTCCAAGGAACAGCCATATAAATATCTTGGTGTCACAATTGATGCAAGGTGCTTCTTTGTTCACCAGATGAAGGTGGTGGAAGCAAAATCCCTGGCTCTCATCTTTCTTTTTAAAACTGTCTAGCTTGCTATGGAGGATGAGCCTCGATCGACATCTGAAGGTAATGAGGGCCAAAGTCATTGGAGTGCTTAATATTGTTGGCATCCATCTATGCTCCAAATACCTGTCAAGTGACATTCCTGGCGCGGCTGTCGCAGGTGTTGACTCCGTATACTGGCCTCCCCTGGCTACTGGGTGGTGACTTCAACTCAGTACTCGACATTCATTTGGATAGATCCTCCCCCCCCCACCCCCCTTGGGTCACGTCGGCGAGGTCCAACGCACAGGCACTCGCAGACTGGCTCTCGCACTGGGCTCTGCTGGATGTGTGGCGGGTCCTCCAACCAGTAGACCGTGTTTACTCCTATTACTCCGCTGCGCACGACCTGCATGTCCGACTGGACAGGGTAGTGGGGTCCCAGTCTCTACTGCCGTTAATCGAGGCCTCGGAATATTTAGGTCGGACACACTCCCATCATAACCCCTTGCAGATCCACATCAGCTGGGAAGCCGATAAGCCCCCTATCCCCACATGGCGCCTACAACCTAACGTGTTGGAAGACCCTGAGTTCCGCTCGTCACTGGGGACGGCAATCCTGACATACTTCGAACTTAACGAAGGCACGGCAATTAGCGTACTGGTGGAGTGGGACGCCCTCAAAACAACAATCAGAGGTCACTGCTTAGGTGCCACCTGGAATGTGCGGAGGCAACTGTCGTCGGCTATTACTCACCTCGAATCCCAATTACTGCAATTCGAAAAGGGGGGGGGGGGAGAAGGGGGAGGTGGACAGGTGAGCCGCCTGGAGGACCTTCGGGCACAACTAGCGGAGCTATTAGAGCGGCTGCGCTGCCATAACTATGCAGCACACAGCCCGCACACATGCTACAGCGGACAGGGCGGGCCGCTTACTCGCTTGTCTGCTGAAGCAAAATAATACCCGTGCTCCCATTGCGGCGATACGCACAAGGCAGGGAGATCTGGTGTATACGCAAAGAGAGATTCACAAGGTCATGGTGGACCACTATGCACAGCTGTACCGGTCCCAGGTCCATTGTTTGGATTTCGAGCTGGGGGGTTCCTGGAGAGGATCCAGTTACCTGCAGCTTCGGCCGAGCACCAGGAGGCGCTTAATAGCCCCCTCACCTTAGAAGAGATAGGAGAGGCAGTTGCATCCCCGGGATCCGGGAGAACACCAGCGTCGGGTGGCCTACCAGCCGAATTCTACAAAGCCTATCAGGAGTCCTTGGTGCCGCAATTACACACGCTCTACTCAAAGGCACTGGAGGAAGGCACGCTCCGTTCTTCAATGCGTGAGGCGCACTTTTAAAAAAAAATATATATATTTATTAAATTTTATTTGAGCGTCCAAAAAGTGATACAATACAATGCAACAATTATAACATTCCAGTGGTGTGTAACAGCCAAATACAGAGCGGAGATGCGAAACATATACACGTGTCCAAAACATCTATACAGTGATGCCCGTGATGCCCGATGACTGCACAGAAATCTCAACCGCCTTTACAGTGTTACATAAGGTGTATCTACTCAACTTAGCCAGCAACCATGAAGGACGCCGCTTCTAGTATGTGCTATAACATGCAATCGTTAACTGCCGTGCACCACAGTAGGCTCCTCAGTTTTATGACTCATACGGGAGGTCCCCCTATACTTTAGCAGCTTCTGCGCCCCGGCTGTATCAGAATCCTTAGAGTGCGCCCGGGCCCACTCGAGAAACGGCTCCCAGATCTCCCTTGGCCTGGAGATCGGTGGCATAAGCTCCCAGTACGCTGCCAACTTAGTTTGGCCATACGTGACTTCCCTCAACCAGTCTTTAATTGTTGGTATCCTTCGCCTCCCCCAGACAATAGCTAACTGTCGTCTATGCATGAGGCGTACTTTGTGTTCCTGCCGAAGCCAGACCGAGATCCGACAGTCTTGGGGTCTTATAGACCACTGGCGCTTCTTAATGCCGATTTTAAAATACTCGCCAAAGTCCTGGCGGAGCGTATGGCGCCGGTGGTCTCAGCCCTCATCCACAGTGACCAAAACGGGTTGGTGCCTAAGCGGAGTACGTCCCTGAACTTGCGGAGATTCTTTAGAGTTGCGGAAGAAAGCGTTAAAGAATGGCCAAAAGCGGGTTGCCTAATGTTGGACCTGGAAAAGGCCTTTGATTGTCTGGAATGGAGGTACTTATCGACGCTGCTGCAGCGCTACGATCTGGGAGCAGAATTTTTACCAATGGTAGGCCTCTAATATAGAAGCCCCACGGTACGGGTAAGGTTGGGTCCGTACATATCTGAAGCGGTGCCGGTGTGCAGGGGCACTAGGCAGGGTTGCCCACTGTCGCCACTCCTGTTCGCATTAGCGATTGAACCTCTGGAGGCGGCACTTCGCGCACTGGTGGGAGAGGGTATACCACTGGGGGACGCAACACATCAGGTGTCATTATATGCGGATGATCTGCTGGTGTACGTGAGGGATATCGAGAATATCCCGGCCCAGCTGGCCCTTATGCTGCGGGATTTTGCAGCTGTCTCGGGGCTTCAGGTAAATGCCAGCAAATCCTGTCTGTATGCGTTCGGAGGTGGAAGGCAAGTTCCGGGATACACTCTTAACGGAACGCGTGTGGCATGGAAAGAGGGCACCTTCCGATACTTAGGCATTCAGATATACCGTCAACCGCAGGACATCTTTGACAGAAATGTGGGTAGAGCTGTTACGGCTATCAAGTCACAGATGCGTTTCTGGGGCACATTGCCGCTGACAGTCACGGGTAGGGTGGCATTGTCCAAAATGGTGATCCTTCCCAGGCTACTGTACTACTTTGCCAACCTGCCAATATATATACCAGCAGCCTTTTTTGCTGCGTTCTCTAAGCTGCTCCGAGATTTCATCTGGGGGAATAGCCGCCACAGGATGTCACTGGCGAAATGATATCTACCCACGGATCAAGGGGGACTGGCGGCGCCCTGCTTCAAGCATTACTACTTAGCAGCGCAGCTGCAATGGATAGCCCGCTGGTTTGCAGATAAAGGTCGGGACGACACGGCGACTGTGCTGCCCCCATACCCTCTGGAGCGGCTTCTCGCGTTTTTTCATCCAGCTGTCAAACACACAACACCAGCACCACTCCTCCTAAAGGTGGCGTACAAATGTTATCGCAGAAGTCTATTTATCACCAGAACTCTGATACCTTACGCACCTGCGTTACCATTAGAGGGCTCCCCCAGTGGGGTACCGACACTTACTCCTCTAGCCTTGACGTGTTGGAGGGATACGAACATACAGACTCTAGGAGATTTGTACCGGGATGGCTCGTTGGCATCGTACGACTCGTTGGTGGAGGAGGAGGGGCTTCTGCCAGGGCAATTCCTTCTGCACCGCTCATTAGTGACAACTTTGACCGCTATATGGGGGAACATGTCCACAGAGCCAAAGCAACATCTCACCATACAGTATCTCCACATTATGGGACGAGGTAGGCATCTGGTCCGCTGGTTTGCAGCATCTCTACGCACACATGCAGCAATCACATTAGAACCACTCTGACACAAATGGGAGACTGATCTAGGGAGGCCATTAGAAGATAAGGAATGGGAACGGGTATTGAAGGGACCAGTGCGCATCCCCAGGAATATGAGGCTCCGACAGATTCAGTTGATTATCATACATAGGGCATACCTTACGCCGGAGGCTATCAACAGGTACTTCCACCGTGTAGATGCAGTGTGTCCCAGATGCATGGAACCTGGGGTGGGGCTTGTCCACATGCTATGGAGCTGCCATAGGATATACACTTATTGGAGCATGATCAGCGAGCTGCTACATATAAGTACTGGTCGTAGGTTGCCCTTTGAATGGGAGGTATATCTACTACACCAATTTTGTAGAACCCCGGCCACGAAGGTGACCTCCCGGTTTCTGGATCTGGGAATAGCGGTTGCTCACCAAAAGATGGAAGGCGCAGGACCCCCCCCCCCCCCTCGCTCTATGCCTGGGCTAGGGCAGAAGGGACCGCCATTAGAAGGGAGGAAACGTTGGGACTAAGGAAGGAACCAATAGCTGCTCAATGGGAAGGTCTACTCCAGGCACTCCAGAGGGTTGAGGAGGAACATACGAGGGGACAACCTGCAGAGAGAGACGTGGGTCCAGGGTAGGCACTGGAGTCTGCAATCGGGTGTGACCGTGTTGTTTCATATTTTATGTTTTATGTTCCATGCATGTATTGATTTCGCATCACTATCAATGGAGAAAAGGATAAGTACCGCTATAGGGGGATAATAATCTATCTGTCATGCTGGTCGAGATTACTGGGGAAGGCAAGATGAGGGGCGGAATGGGGACACCATCATTAGCGCCGGTCTGAGTTGGGATCGTTGGGGGTTAACTGTCTTTATTCTGTTATGTCTGTTTGGCAGTCCATATGGCACTAACGGAAGGACTTATACACTGGACTCTCGACACAAAGCAGTTCCCGAATAGGGATACATTCCAGACATGGCAAGAACTGAATGCTATTCGTTTAATCTGGTGCAGCGGCTGTGTCTTGGACGGGTATAGGGCCCAACATGTATGCGGTGAGAACCTGTACTTATTGCATCTAGATGCCACCATGTATGGAATGTACACAATTCTCGATGTCTTTCAAGTATCTGTAAATCTTCGAAATTTCAATAAATAAAAAACAGATTTCTCTGCGACACCCCTCACAGGGGTTCAATCACATTGCACGGCACCCATGCGGCGAGGCGATCACTGCGCGCTCCAGTAGGGCATACCCAGAGGCTGGTCCCAGACACATACCTGCAGCCCCACTCATGGTAGAGGCGAGTGGCCTGAGGGCCCACGAGACTGAGAGACCGAAAGGGCTGTGACTGGGCGCTCCTGATATGTAAGTCTCTATGATAATGGCGATACCACCTGTGCCTGCGTGTATTATTGTTTATAAATGCCAATAAAAAAGTTTTACAAAAAACAGATTTAAAAAAAAAAAAAATGAGGGCCAAAGTCATTCCAACCATGGTTTATAGCAGCTTGTAAATAAACTGGTCACCAGGATCTAATTGGCCACCCTTCGCCTGCAGAGATCTGCATCAGCCGCGCCGATCCAACTCAGCCTCTTTAATCAACTGGTGGCACAGGCAGGTGAGTTTCTAAATATTTGCCGCAAACTTTGGTTTGACAAGGGAGGAAGTTTGGAGGCTCTACTAAGGCAAGAAATTCAGGTAGGGTCGGATGACCTAATTCCCTGTACCTTGAGAAATGCTGCAATCAGCTGAATGCTAGAGCGCTTTGGTCTTTACACGTGTCCCAAAACGCCTTCAAGCGAAGCATCAGAAGGCAAGTATGACTTCATTCACACCAGCTTGACATGAATGCACTAGCAAAGCATAGGCATTCTTCAGCAGTTATAAACTCTTACCAGCTGAATCATCAACAGCCTTACCTGGTTTGCACATACTCGAAATATAAAAAACTTAAGTTTATGGCTCTCAGGCTGGGGGAATGGCCATTTCCGAGACCTCTAGCTAGGTGGTGTAGGGCACTGGTAGCAACAGCATACAGGGGTTGCAGAGTGCACAAGGAATCTTTCCAACGTATCGTTTGCAGCTGCCCTTCTATGTTAGAAGAACGGAAAGAGCTCATAGGGCCAGAATGAAAGAAAATAGGTACTCGTATGTGCCGGCAGGCAATCATCAGCTCCCTAATTTCGGATAACAGTGCCATGAACATTCAATTGACTCCGCTATTAACAAATTAAGTAGGCAGGATATTAACTCTTGGTGAGACATCAGCCACAAGCTTAAATATCTCCCACTGCAGTGCGTCATCTTTATAGCGCATGGAGGCAATCATGATCAGTTAAACGCCCCGAGAGAAATCCAGAGACTCTTTTTTCATGACAACTATGCTTTAATGGACAGCAGAATGGAGAACAGAGGCTCTGGCAAGAAGGAACGGTCAGTCGGCCCTGCTGAGTCTGCTCTCTTGCATTGACATTATCTTTTAAAACGCTTTTCAGTGGAATTCCATTTTATTCTATTTTATAAAAAATATATCTATACTGTGTCATCTGAATAGGTCTGTGTAGCGTGCGCTGAGATTTTTAGGTATTTACTTTAGGTATATTGAGCTTAATTATGTATTCGTTTTTTAAGGGAATAATCGGTCCCTAAAACCAATTCTTATACAAGTCTGCTGCTCCTTTGCACTTTGTATTACCCGGTCTTAACAAGGCAGTATTTGTAATGTAGTTACAACTTCTTTTCTAGCTCAAACTAGTTGTTTAGAATATGGAGTTGTTTGCTATCTGCCTCAGTAACTGACGTCTCACTGTAAAAGTAAAACTACTTGACTGATTACAGAGCTCTTTTGATAAACCTGAATGTTCCGAAGTTTTTGTATATTAAATTTGAACGCATTGTTTTGGCTCTTTTATTTTGTAATGGTTTTAAGTAATCGAACAATAAAAATATATATGTGCAAAAAGATGTTTATGTTTGTTAATTACTGACCTGATGATATAGGAGCGAAACGCGTTGGCTGAGTTTATAGGAAGAAGTATAAAGATTCATCTATAAAAGAAACTTGGATTTCCTGGTCTCTTTGGACTTTTAAGATTACTGTAGCTTTGTTTTTGTTGCCTCCCCATTATTGTATGATTGTATTGTAAGTATTTTGGATTTGGGACGGCTAATCCAGGGAGGTGGACAACACCATTATCAATTTAAACCTGAAGATTTATAGGAACTAGCCGGTACAATCTGAGAGGAGCCTTTAGCGTTCCACATTTTGTATTACCAAAGGAATGACTGATACGGTCTCTGCTGTGCTGGCATTTGAGATCCTACAAAATAAAGTACACTGATATTTCAGTGAAAGGCAAGAGTTTATATAAACAAGCATTGTCAAAGCTAAACCATCCTACCAACAAGAGCTATCTATTGGCTATGTTAAGATTTTTAAGCCATGTTGTACAGTAACTGCTTCCTCGTATCGCTTTATTCCAAATAATCAGCAATGCTGCACAGCAGTGACGCCGATGTCCAAAATGGCTGCAATACTTTCAAAAACAGCTATTGGTGTAGTCAATGTTTTTTAGCCATGTTATACAGTAGCACCGCTACCTTTGCAATGTGGCTGAAAGATTAAAAATGAATAATAAAATAAAAAAGCAATATGAAGTGGAGTGCTACTGCTGGAGCAGAATTTTCAGTTGAAAATCTATTGGGTTTTTAAGCTCCGGTTTGTCTATATGTCGAAAATTAAAAATATTAATTTGTAACGTTAATTATTTGTTTTGTGTGAAAATTCTGATTAATCAACACGAACTAACAAGAGAAAACTACACGTGGGGATGCATTCATGTTGCTTAATAATAATGTGCATGTTTAATTAAATGAATGTTGCTAAGTGCTGTTTGTTTTAAAGCACAAAACGCTTTTGAAATAACGTGTACTAATGCTTTACTGTGTTGCAAAGGCTAGATAATTACATACACATAAGGGTATTAGTGGGGTTAACACTGTTTAATCACTATGCTGTGGTAACGTTGTTTTTGTCTCTTTTAATTAAGATGGTCTGTTTTGGCCTATCATAAAATGGCTGCCGTTTAAAGCCTGCGCTCGAGTGATCGAATTTTGATGAGAGGGCCTTGCTGAACATGGTCGAGAGTCATCTGACCACAGTCTTCGCCTGGTTTAAAAGTTTTCCGTGAGGACAGCAGTTCTGGACGAGAGTCCAAGTAACCTTGGAGGACAAGGGAGCCACAATGAACTTTGTGATTACAGTGCTGGTTCCGAGGAAATGTGAACGTGAAAGAAACATTTGCAAAACTCGAGTTTCCTTCTTCCGTCTTTTTATTTTTGTGATTTTTCTGAGCGGAGATTTTTCCAAATGTAGCGATGCTACATCCTTTCCTGCTCGCTCTGCTCAGCGGTTCAGCGGATATTTAGAACATTTTATGTTTCTTTAATTTGTAAGATTTGCTATAAGTATTGTTAGCCTAGAGAGGGTCTAAGGCCACTTCTTCCCAAACCTGCGTTGGTGAGGATCGATGCTGTGAGGACGGCGACTCGGGAGACTTCTACTGAGAGACCTGTCCTGACCCATTCATGACATTTAGCTAGAATAGGTAATTATGAGAATAATGATTTACTTTGATTGAATTTCTTTGAACTAATTTTAGATAAAGTACCATTATTTTAAATACAGTGTTGGTGGTTATTTCTTGTCAATTATTGAGTACTCTATTTTGATTATTGTTGTTTAGATTGTTTAGATCATGACTCAGGACAGTATCAAACTGATCCTATTGGCCTCAGTGTAGATGCAGGGTGTTTAGGAGTTTTTCTCTCCACAGGTTCAGTGCTGATAGAGTAATCGAGCGTATGTTAGTAAAATGGGCCCAAGTGTATGATGAGTGCATGTGCGTGTATCTGTGAAATTACTCTATCCGTGGAAGTAGGGAGAATTTGTATGCCCTGATCTGCACCAATTTCCTGGTAGCAGAATTTGATGGTTTTGATTATTGTCTTGATCTGATTAGATTGCTTGTACATTGGCTTTGATTTATTGATTGATGTTGGTATATGTACTAATACTATATGTTGGAGTCGTCGTATTGAGTTATATGTAGTGCTTCTGGAACTTGGGAGCTAGTAGCAGTTCCGTAGTAGGGCAGAGGGAAGTATATACTGCTCTCGGGAAAGACGGGATTGTTGGTCCTGTATGTATGCAGGAAAAACGTGTGACAATTGAAGTTGCGCGTCACATTGTCTGGGTTCGGAATCAGTGACATTGTCGTGTGTTACTATTAGAAATATATTTCTGGTATAAAAGGAGTGCGTATGGTAGCGAAGGTTATCTGTGAAACTCTGGTCTTAAGTCCCAGGGATCCGTAAGGTTCACCGTTAAAGCTTATCGCGGGAGAAGTAATAGGTATTCTCTGAGCTTGTTTGAAGGACTGGGCAGAGGTAAGCTGCTTGGTTAACGTGTGTTATAATTCTGTAGCAGGACAGATTGTTCGCTGTTCTCGGGAAGGATTCTGTGTGTATGTACTACATTTTCTTGTATGAATGTGCGTGAATGTATGAGCATTTAGTTGATTGTAAGACTCTTTGGAGCAGTCCTAGAGGAAACAGTTAATGAATGCATGTTAGAAGGGCAGAGTAGAGGGATGTGCTACTGTGTCAACGAGAGTATTAATTCCGTACTGGAACAGAAGTGAGTGAAAGACGGGATTCTTGTGAAATAGATTTTCTTTACTATTCTGTGGTTAGCGAAGCAGACAATGGAGATGTTTATATGTTGTAACTAATAGATTTTGTAGAATTTGACACGAAGTCTACTGAAAAGTTTTGTAAAGGAGGGGTAGACGAGTGACAGGAGACAGGAGTAGGAGCGACTGCAGCGACTGCCGACGTCAAACAGACCGCGCTCTGATTGGATATTGGATCAGAACAGTGTTCGCGCTGGGATTGGTGCGTTGGTGTGAGCCGCGCAAGGATTGGAAGGGGTACAGGGTGACGTAGACGCTCCAGAATTGGTGCGTTGGTGTGAGTCGCGCTGTTATTGGATGAAAAATTGTACTGTACAGTTGTATTACGGAAGGGATTAGAAAGTTTTGGTAAACGTTAAAATGTATTACCAAGAAGAGAAAAAGAAAAAATCCTTGTTCGGAAAAATAAAACGATGGTTTGACAAGGATAAAGATGTTAAAACAAGAGAAGGTGAATTGTTACCTCCAACGAAAACGCCTGCATCCTTCATGGCTGCGAGATATGGGTATCATACCTGTATATGGTTGGAGAATTGGGTTAGGTATACTAAGGAAGATGGTGTCCTAGCATTCCCGGAACATGGTTCATTTAATATGGCTGTGTTGAGAAATTTACGGGAAAAGATGTTGTGTCTTGACCCAAGACCAAGGCCGACACAGTTTGAGGCTTTAGTGGAATGGGAAGAGGAAGTACATGAGCGAGAAAAACAGAGGTCTGGAGGCAACTACAGATACATGTTTGGGAGGAAACATGATCGTGAAACTCATCATGATCGAATGAAGAGATGGCGAGATGCTAGTATGTCAGAGGGATTATATCCTATGAGAACAGTTGACGAGAGGGAAGAAAGGAAGGGTGCGGAAAGGGTTCCTGAGGCAGAAGTGAAAAGATATGGAGTTAATGAGTACGAGGATGAGGTCTTGAATTACATGATTTACAAGAGACCACCTCCATATAGACCAGAACCAGAAGAGAGCACACCAGTTGTTTCTCCGATAAGAGATACATTGCGAATCATTGAGACAGAAATTGTGACACCTGAGTTAAGAAGTGGAAATCCTTTCAGGGAAAAAGAAAGAGAGAATCGATGTGGTGACGAGAATACGAGAGAATTAGCCAGAACTACATCAGAGCTGACTGAAAAGATTAGAGAGCTGACAAAGAATTTGGAAGCTGTTACGGTGCCTGTAACCATAGGTTCGGTTATGCCGATTTTTGATAAGCAGAGGACAGGTGAAAATGGTTTGGTGATTCCATATGTTGGGAATAAGATAACAAGTTTGGCTGGTCCCTCAGGAGATTCAGAAAAAAGGACAGAAAGCAGTGATTTGAGACAATCCAGACATGACACATGTAGTGAAGGATTAGAGGTACAGTCTAATTTGAGATTGGATGCTAGTGAAGCTAGTTGTTCAGGGATGCCAATTTTAGAACCACAGAAGAAAGTGGTTCCAGTGAGAAAAACTACTGAAATAACAGCTGAAGATTTGAATGATTGGATGAGAGTCCTTCAAAAGAGGGATAAAGATTCACAGGCAATTGATGTGGCCAGGTTACGTGTAGAATTAGAGGAGCTTGTTGCAGGGACAATTCCTACAGAAATTCTAAAAAACCATCATGATGGAGAATTGTTATTTATGTGCAAAAACATCACCTGGAGAGCAAGAAATACACATGACAGGTTAAGAGCAATAGCGAATGAGCAGGGAGTTGATATTGATAAGGTGAAAGCTTTACAGAAGTCTTACAGGATGGATTTCACGGACAAGGATATTGAAAATCTGAATGGTGTTGGTAGAACAGGACAGATTAAGGAAATGATCGCATTGTTGCGAAGATGGGGTGATGTAGAGAAGTGGAAGGATAGGTGGTATAAGAAAAGGGAAGAATCAGTGGACAGGACTTATTCAGCATTTCCTGTGAGAGAAAACGAGAAAACAGTGGATGCTTATCCCATGAGAGAAATACCTGGAGGAGGATATGTACATGTTCCATGGACCAGACAGGATATTTTATCATTTACGAATGATTTCCCTTGACTGAGAGAAAAGCCCGTCGAGTGGTATAGGCAGGTAGATAGGTTTGTGAAATTGTCAAAAGTGCTGTGGATTGACCTGAATAGTCTGTTTGATATAATTGTTCCAGTAGATTTGTTGGCTGAGTGTCAAATAGTTGTAAGTTGGCCTACTGAGGAATATCCAAGAGATCAGAGAACAGGAGCACCAGATCCAGAGGTAATGAGGAAGTATGATCAGGTGATTGTATACCTGAAAAGTAAAGTACCTCCAAAAGAGACAGACTGGGTTAAAATAGATCGAACACATCAGGAAGCAAAAGAATCAGTTCATGCTTTTTTTGAAAGGCTGATACTGGCTTTTAAACAATTCAGCGGGGATGAGCACCTGGATGACAAAGATTTGAGTCATTTTGTATACAGATTTGTATATGGCCTGAGACCTGAGATTAGTGAGAGAATTCATAAGCATACAGTGGACTGGCAGAGTAAGAAAATAGATGAGATTCTGAGACATGCAAAGTACTTCAGTGATGAAATTGAAGCAAAACAGAGAAAGCTGAAAGAAAAGGCAATGTGGGCACAAGTGAAGGTTGCGGAAAGACAGGAAGCACAGTTGGTGGAACAGGCAAATAATGCAGGGAATAGGCCCAGATATGCAGGGAAAGGAAAGGGGAATCTTGAGGAAGCAAAAAAGAAGTTTCCTTGTCACAATTGTGGCCAACTGAGACATTGGAGATCTGAATGTACCAATCCACCATTAGCGAATAATGAGAGTAAAACCTTAAATCAACAGGTGCAGAACGAGGGAAATAATCAACAGCAGCAACAACAGAAGGTTGTGAGACAGCAGAGCCAAGAGCCAAAACCGCCCTTGCCGCAGAATAGAGGGTCACAAAAGTACAATCAGGATTCAGGATTCTACAATGATGAGCAGGAAAACAAACAAAGGCGTTATAACCAGGTACAACAGTATTTGTTAAAGAATGAAGGGAGTGAGTCTGAAGGGGACTATTGACGGTGCCGAGGAGAGGAGGAAGAGTGCATACTTGGTGCAACTCTAGAAATAGACCAGGCAGGACCATTTGTAGATGGGAAAATAAATGAAGAAAGTGTTACTTTTTTAGTAGACACAGGTGCGACAAGATCAACTGTCAGGTCAGCAGATGTTAAAAATCTTCCTCTCTCGGATGAAGCAATCCAAGTAGTTGGTGTAGCAAATACACAAATCAAGACACGTCTTACTGAACCAGTAAGGGTAAGAATAGGGAAATTTTCAGACATGCACAGATTTATTGTCTGTGACACTAGTCCAGTGAACTTGTTAGGCAGGGACCTGCTATGTAAAATGAATTGTACGATTTTTTGTACGCCGGATGGAATAGCTTTTGAAACACCAGATGAGGATGTTTTGTACCGAATGACTCTAGGAAATAGAGAGAGTGAAATGGTTGGTGCATATGCTGTGTTTAATCCGGAGGATTTGCCTCAAGAGTTGAGAGACACAGTGAAAAGGACAGTTTGGGATTTTACTGGAGAGGATGTGGGATTGATGAATAATGTAGATCCTGTGAAAATTTCAGTGAAAGAGGGAATTACTTATCCTAACATTCCTCAGTACAAAATGACACCTGAAATAATTGAAGGAATAACTCCTATAATTGAGAAAATGATTCAGCAAGGAGTTTTGAGAGAACTACTGAGTAGTCCGTGTAACTCACCGATAATGGGGCTAAAAAAGCCTAATGGGAAGTTCAGGATTGTACAAGATTTGAGAAAAGTTAACAAAATTGTGGTGGCATGTTGTCCCATTGTGCCAAATCCGTCAGTGATTTTGTATCAAATTCCACATGATGCTGAGTGGTACACAGTGATTGATTTGTGTCATGCTTTCTTTTCAATTCCATTGCATCATGACAGCCAGCCGATTTTTGCATTTAGGTTTGGCCAGCGTATTTTAGCATGGTGTCGTATCCCACAGGGGTATACAGAGAGTCCTTCGATATTCAATCAGTTATTGAAAAAATCATTGGAGAGTTTGATCATGCCTGAAAACTCAGTACTAGTGCAGTATATTGATGACCTACTTGTGGCATCAAAGACACGTGAAGCTTGTGAAGTAGATACTATAGCTTTACTGAATCATCTGGCAGATGGAGGGTTAAAAGTATCTCCAGCCAAATTGCAATTTTGCAAGAAAGAGGTGCATTATCTTGGACACAATATTGAAAAAGGTCTGAGAAAGGTGACTGATGACAGGATCAAAATCATCAGGGGAATGAAGGCCCCAAGGACCCAGAGGGAAGTGGGAATGTTCCTGGGGATGGTGGGTTATTGTCGTCAGTGGATTAGTAACTTCTCTCTGATAGCAAGACCACTGATTAAGCTGACAAAGAGTGAGGTAAAAGACCCATTGGAACTAGATGGAGAACAAATGGCAGCATTTGAAGAGCTGAAGAGCAGAATGTGTGTGTAGCCCCTGCTTTGGGTATGTCAGACTATGAAAAAGAGTTTGAGTTGTACTGCAGTGAGAGAAATGGATGTGCACTTTCAGTGTTAATTCAGAAGCATGGACAGCTGAGGAGGCCTATTGCGTACTTCTCATCGATACTTGACCCTGTAGCTGTAGGTTTACCAGGTTGTTTGAAATCTGTGGCTGCAACATGCAGAAGTCTGGAACAGAGTGAGGGAATCATAATGGGATATCCTGTAAGGGTATTCGTACCTCATAATGTGGCAATTCTTTTGACAAGAAGCAGAACCCAGTACATGTCACATAGTCGGATGACTAAATATGAGAAAGTCATTCTGGGAGCATCAAATGTGACTCTTGAGAGATGTGTGAATGTGAATCCAGCAACATTGTTGCCAGATATTGAAAATGTGGGTGTGAAGACAGAAGATGATCACAATTGTTTAGATGTGCTTGATTACTGTACAAAACCGAGACCAGACATAAGAGATCTTCCATTGCTTGAGAGTGATCATGTGCTGTTTGTGGATGGATCATGTCTGAGGAATGATGAGGGTGTGCTGAGTGCAGCATATGCAGTATGCAAGGTTTCAGAAGTTATGGAAGCATCACCATTGAAAGGAGTGAAATCTGCACAAGTTGCTGAATTGGTGGCATTAACAAAAGCTTGCAAAATTGGAGAGAATTTGAGAGTGACTGTGATGACTGATAGTCAGTATGGATTTGGAGTTGTGCATGATTTTGGCCAGCTTTGGCTGCAGAGAGGTTTCTTGACGTCGAGTGGGACTCCAATAAAGAATGCTGAAGTGATTGGAAAATTACTTGAGGCGATACAGCTGCCTAAAGAATTAGCAGTTGTGAAATGTGCTGCTCATGGACAAGGAGATGATTTTGAAACACTTGGAAACAGGTTTGCAAATGACATTGCACAGTATTGTGCGAAAAATAATCACTCGATTAATAGGGAACGAGAAGGGGAAATGTCTTTTTGTTCTGTGATGTTTACTAATGTTCTAGAAACGTGGGATGAGGTGAAACAGTTGCAGGATGAGGCAGGAAAGGAAGAAAAGAAAGATTGGATCAAGGCAGGTTGTGCCCCAAGAGAAACAGACCATGTTTGGGTTTATAGAGATGGTAGACCAGTCATGCCTAATTCTATGTTGTCAACAATGGCAAGGATGTATCATGGCCAGGGACATTTGGGAAGGGATGCGATGATCAGGTCTTTTAAACAGACTTGGTATAATGCAAAGTTCAGGACGATTGCAGAAAGCATCTGTCAAAGATGTTTGATTTGCCAGCAATTTAACACTGGGAAAAAGACAGTGGTGAGTGAGAACGATAGGCAGAGAAGGTGGTCCTTTCACAAGAATGCAAATTGATTTCATTGAAATGCCTCAAGTGAACAGATTGAGGTATGTTCTAGTGATAGTCTGCTTGTTCTCAAGATGGGTGGAGGCCTATCCGACTAGGAGAAATGATGGAATAACAGTGGCAAAGTTACTGTTAAGGGAGTTGATTCCTAGGTACGGGTTTCCAGTAACGATTGAGTCTGATAGAGGTGGACACTTCTATAATGAGCTCATGAGTTTGATTTGTGAAGCATTGAGCATACAGCAGAAGCTACATTGTGCATACAGGCCAGAGGCTTCTGGCGTTGTTGAGCAGATAAATGGCACGATCAAGAACAGGATTGGTAAGATGTGTTTAGCCACTGGAATGAAATGGCCTGATGTCTTGCCTCTAGTGCTAATGACTATTAGATCTACTCCAGATAGAACTACTGGTTTGAGTCCACATGAGATTTTGATGGGACGTGCAATGCGTCATGCATTTGTACCTGTCAATAAGTTGATGACAATAACTGATGACATGATTTTGGATTACTGTAAGGCCTGGCTGACGCAGTTCATTCTGTGTTTCACCAGGTTGGAGAAGACGCTACCACACTTGAGAAGAAGCAAGCTCATGATCTGAGTCCAGGGGACTGGGTGAGGATTAAAGTACACAGAAGAAGAAATTGCTTGGTTCCAAGGTGGGGAAGGCCAAGACAAGTCATTCTGACTACGACAACTGCAGTGAAGTGTGCTGGTGTGAAAAACTGGGTACATGCAAGTCATACTCAGAGTTCCAAAGGATGGGACAGGTAAGGAGTATTTTGAAGAGTCAGATTCCAGTGATGATGAAGACACAGAACCAGTGAGGAAAAATCGAAGTTCAGAAAGAGAATCAGGGGAGGCTTCAAGAGAACCATTGAGAGTCTCAGAAGGGAGATCAGATTCTGTAAGAGAGCCTGAAGTTCCAACAAGCAGTGGAGGAAAAAGAAGAGAAAAGAGCAATTCCACAGAGACTACTCCTGAATCAGAAGAGGAGATTGAAGAACCACTTGAGATTATACCTGAAGAAGCAGGGTCAGAAGAAGATAGAGTGGGACAGATTGCGGAAGACCCCCGAGGAGGTGTAGGGAACATTCTTGATAAGCTAGGTGAAGGGACAAGTAGACAGCAAGAAGATTGCGTGTCTGAGACCCGAGGAGGGACAGAAATAGGGAAGTCTCAAACAGTGGTGGAAAAGACTGTGGAGCGAAAGAAAACTGCTGAAGAACAAGAGGCATTTGAAACAGAATCGGATGAAAGTGAGAATGAGAAATCAGCGGGTCGAGTTCTGAGAAAGAGAACTTGGATTGGAGAAAGAAATAAGAAAGAAACAAGACCAAAAAAAGTTGTAAGAGGAGATCTTTGGCCTAACAACAGAATAAAGAGGCTGAGATACAGACTGATACGAGCAAATACCTCGAAAGCTGAACAAGTGAATGAGGTGTCGAGTCAGAATCCAGCAAAAAGTGAAAAGTGAAAAGAGTCAAAAGAACCAGAGGAGATAAAGAGGATAAGAAAACCTAACCAGAAGTATAGGTCGCCGGAATGGACGTATGTGGCACTGTCTGAAGGTGAAGAGGCAGAAAGTCAAGGAAATCCAGAGGAGACCGTACGAGAAGTGGTTGAGGAAGATACAGGTGAAATCCTGAAAGTAATCTTGACTGACATTGGAGAAAAGTCGGATACCGAGGATGATGTTGGAGATTTAATACAATTTGATGTTGAAGAAGATGAAGTAAAGAGTGACGAGTATCCAAACTGAGTGAACAGAAGAAATCACTTGGAAGAAAGTGAAAAGAAGAAAGACTGAAAATTAGTTGTTTGAAGTAATCCAGAGTTCTAGAAATTCCAGTAGTGGAGTAGTTGAGGCTAAGTCAAAAGACACGGTCAAAGTAGTAAAATGGCTAACATAGAGAATAACCAAAGTAGATGTGCCTTCCTAAGAAGATGGTGTAAAATGTGCTGCTGCTGTACTGGATTATTAATGCTACTATGGGGTGTATTAGCTTTATTAGTTACTTTTAGAGTTACAATAGGTACATTTGAGATGCATACAGAGAATGTGACTAATGTAGGGAAGAGTTCACAAAAGGTAGTTCCAACTAGAATTAGTAATACTTACATACATAAAGATAGGTCAATTAATGATTTTTCTAGTAATGTTTTTTCAAAGTTGTTGTACGAATATGTGAAGACAATGGAAGTTAGGGATTGCTACGTATGTATGCAGTTACCTGCATCCGTTTCAGAGGGTGTTACTTATCACCATTTACTAGCTACGTATGGAATTTCTTGTAGTGTGTTAAGTAGTGTTTTTTATTTGTTAGGGAAAATAGATTATGAAATGTCTAACAAAGATAACATTTTTGGGCAATTGCCTATGAACAAAAAGCTGAATCCAGCTAAAGAAGCTAATATTTTTGGTGAGATTTTTATTGAGAAAGAAGAATTAACATTAGATTATATTTTTAAGAACAATTTAACTTGCAGTTTGAAAGAAGAAGAGAAGGCTTTCCTAAACATGGTGGAGGAAAGGAGAATGAGCATGCATGAAAAGGCAGGGAAATATAAAATGAGTGAGACAATTTGGGACATTGAGATGGGAAAAGAGTTGAGAAATGGGGCTAGCCCAACTTTAGCTCTAGATGCACCACAGAAGGGTAAGCTGTGCATTACAAGAAGGAAATCCCAATATGATACATATTTTGTTGGGACTAGTGAGTGTCATGATACATACTTCATTGCAACAGGATGGGGTTTCAAGGGAGGAGAAGATCCAATTTCCCCAGGAGTGTATTATGTTTGTGGGAACAAGGCTTATTACAGGTTGCCTGACCATTGGTATGGCACGTGTTATGTGGGCCTGGTCTTTCCAAAGATCTTTCATATAGATAGAATAGAAGATGTAGAACATATTAATTTACTAACACGTTTTAAGAGAGAAACTTGGTCTGAAATTGTAGGTGATATTTTTGGAGCTTTAATTCCAGCAGTGGGAATTTCTTTGAATGCTTATGGAATTCGGAAACTGTCAACAGTGGTGGATCGCTTATCGACAAATACCGCTGGAGGGTTCCTTTTGGTGAATACGGAGATGATTGCCGTACGTGCCATGTCTATGCAAAATCGACTTGCCCTTGATATTCTATTGGCCAAAGAGGGTGGAGTCTGTGGAATGGTGAAGGTTCAACATTGTTGCACTTACATTCCAGACGAAAGCAAAGACCTGAAGGTCTATATCACAAATATTACTGATTTGCATGAAGAATTAGTACCACTGGAAGCTGAGAGTATTTGGACCAAAATAGCTAATAAAATAGTTGCTGTTAAGAGTTTTATTGCAAAGATAGGTAGTACTATTATAGGTAAGATATTGTTTCCTTTGACCTGTATAATTGTTGCTTTATTGATACTAAGATTGGTGTGTTTGTGTTGTAAAAACAGGGGAGGGAAAAAGAAATTTATCAAAAGAAATATTGAAAAGAGAAATAAGAGGTCAAAAAGAGAACCACAAGAAATAAAATTAGAAGAATTGAGGGAGAGTGTTTACTTGGAAACGAAGAGGGATGATGAGAGGGAGTCTGGTGTGTAGTGTTGTGTTAAGAGAAAAAGACATTTTCAATTTCTCCTAAAATGGGACTAAATTTTTACTAATTTTTTTTTGGGGTTGTTTATTTGGTGATAATATCACCAAAGGGGGGATTGCTGGAGCAGAATTTTCTGTTGAAAATCTATTGGGTTTTTAAGCTCCGGTTTGTCTATATGTCGAAAATTAAAAATATTAATTTGTAACGTTAATTATTTGTTTTGTGTGAAAATTCTGATTAATCAACACGAACTAACAAGAGAAAACTACACGTGGGGATGCATTCATGTTGCTTAATAATAATGTGCATGTTTAATTAAATGAATGTTGCTAAGTGCTGTTTGTTTTAAAGCACAAAACGCTTTTGAAATAACGTGTACTAATGCTTTACTGTGTTGCAAAGGCTAGATAATTACATACACATAAGGGTATTAGTGGGGTTAACACTGTTTAATCACTATGCTGTGGTAACGTTGTTTTTGTCTCTTTTGATTAAGATGGTCTGTTTTGGCCTATCATAAAATGGCTGCCGTTTAAAGCCTGCGCTCGAGTGATCGAATTTTGATGAGAGGGCCTTGCTGAACATGGTCGAGAGTCATCTGACCACAGTCTTCGCCTGGTTTAAAAGTTTTCCGTGAGGACAGCAGCTCTGGGCGAGAGTCCAAGTAACCTTGGAGGACAAGGGAGCCACAATGAACTTTGTGATTACAGTGCTGGTTCCGAGGAAATGTGAACGTGAAAGAAACATTTGCAAAACTTGAGTTTCCTTCTTCCGTCTTTTTATTTTTGTGATTTTTCTGAGCGGAGATTTTTCCAAATGTAGCGATGCTACATCCTTTCCTGCTCGCTCTGCTCAGCGGTTCAGCGGATATTTAGAACATTTTATGTTTCTTTAATTTGTAAGATTTGCTATAAGTATTGTTAGCCTAGAGAGGGTCTAAGGCCACTTCTTCCCAAACCTGCATTGGTGAGGATCGATGCTGTGAGGACGGCGACTCGGGAGACTTCTACTGAGAGACCTGTCCTGACCCATTCATGACATTTAGCTAGAATAGGTAATTATGAGAATAATGATTTACTTGGATTGAATTTCTTTGAACTAATTTTAGATAAAGTACCATTATTTTAAATACAGTGTTGGTGGTTATTTCTTGTCAATTATTGAGTACTCTATTTTGATTATTGTTGTTTAGATTGTTTAGATCATGACTCAGGACAGTATCAAACTGATCCTATTGGCCTCAGTGTAGATGCAGGGTGTTTAGGAGTTTTTCTCTCCACAGGTTCAGTGCTGATAGAGTAATCGAGCGTATGTTAGTAAAATGGGCCCAAGTGTATGATGAGTGCATGTGCGTGTATCTGTGAAATTACTCTATCCGTGGAAGTAGGGAGAATTTGTATGCCCTGATCTGCACCACTACTTCATCGTTGCGCTTTTTTTTCTTATCACTTTGTCATGTTGCACAGTAGTCGCGCTGTTGACAAAGCCAATAGCTCTTGTAGGCAAGACCTATTGGCTTGTGAGGACGTGGCTTGGGCCCGAGCAAGATGACGGCTTAATATGGCGGCTCCGCCCCTTTCCCTGCAAATTCATTTATCTGGTACATAATTACCATACCAACCGGCCCGAAACCAGGCAAAAAAGACTTTCTAACCTGTGGGGGCTACAATGCGATACAAAGGCGACAATGATTGTTCGGATTGATCCGGATTGCCTCCTATTCCCTTGAATACTGAAGGAGACAACATGGTGGCTCCCGGCGGGTCAAAGCATAGCAGAACGTCCAAAAACCTCCACTGTGATTGGCAACCAACATATGTAGGTAGGAGATACCTCATACAGCCTGTGCGTCAAACACTCCATGTCTCTCCCAATGACATGAAAACTATAACTGGGGTTTGGGAAGACTCCGCCCGCATTATGACTGCATGATCAGTATTCACCCGCGCTACCTCTGCTTCCACAACAATAACAAGGACACCCCATTGGCACAGCATCATGATTACCCCGATACATCCAACACTGTGAGACGGGAGTACCCGACTGACTATTAGGCTCAGAATAATTGGAGTTTATGGCACCCCATTAGTCATCATCCCCTCTCGCACCTCCAGCATGAGAGACCCCCCCCCCCATGTGTGCATAGGCCACTGATTACTTGTGACTATGATGTATGTGCCATGAGTGCCTGTGTAGTTCCTTGAATGATAGGTTCTAGAAGATTAATACATCAGAGTACACACAACAATACCCACAGCGAGAAGTAAACAGCGGATAACTGCATTACTAGATCACAGGCACTTAGGTTTGTGCCCGTCGGCCACCAGAATCCATGCATTCACATGCTCCTGCTCCCAAGCTCGCTAATGCTGCCTGTGCTTACAACTTCCCACATATCTCTGAGGCGTATTGAGTGACTCACATGATCCCTTCTTTGAAAACCTTTAGATCGGGTACCAACATAACACGGTGAACTCATAAACAAAAGTGCTGATTTCCCCCGAGGAAAAAACTAAATGGCGGCTGCACTCGTGACAGCAAATTGAAAGGCCTGCTGTCCTTATAGAGCATAAACAACCACAAGGAGTACGAAAAACTAGAAAAAGGAGAAGACATGAATAGATACTGCAGAATACCTCCACTCAGCGGTCACCAAATTAGATCCTGCTTTTTGATTGTCAGATGCAGCACGACGATATTCAGATTAATTACTACCGTTTCTGGGCTACAGTTGATAGCACGCAAACTGGCAGCCAGGCTAAGCCTGTAGCTCTAAGGCCTGATCCATCAGCCTACACTCCATATCTCATAATAAAGCCTACGGACCTGACCCAAACATTCTCTCATAGTGAGACCTACTCTCTGCTCAATAAGGCTCCAACAACATTTCAACTACCTCTATTTGGCACATTATATTTCTGAAGGGGCACCACTTCAACACTACTGTGATTGGAGAGGCCGGTCTTGACAGGCCGGACCCGGCACGCAGTTAATATATATGGAGGGTGGCCACTAGGAGTTTGGGCTGGGAGGGTAAACTCACGTAAGCCACGCCGCTTTGGCACTATGAACAATTGGGTAGACTGATCCACTCGAAGGGCTTTGATAGATGGGACCTAATAGGCATCTCCAGGGTGAGCGGCCTATGGAGGTCGGGTGAGATGTTTCCCTTTTCCCGACTGCAGCAAGAGTACAAACTAGCCCAGTTGGAATATTTTAGATATCTTCAAATCAGACATACCCTGCTTGCGATTCTTCCCAGGGGTAGCAACCTCCTTGAATCCTCCCCAATTGAAGACAGGATACTAGACGGCGACCTACAGGAAAAAGCCATATCCCTCATTTATAAAAAACTCATCAACAATATGGCAGATCCTCTGACCCGCTTACGAGCTAAATGGGATCATGATGTCGTGGGTCTAGATGACGAGGAGTGGTGAGCAGAGGTAGCCTCCCCTCGGGAAGGGGCCATCTCCTCCCGGCTTCGACTGGTCCAATTAAAACTTCTTCTCAGATCCTACTTGTCAGGGTCTTGGCTGGTTCACATGGGTTACGCCCCGGACGGTGGCTGTGTTAAAAAATGTGGGCAGGAGGGCACATTCATTCACACTTTCTGGGAATGCGCGGTGATCCAGAGATACTGGGCACGGGTGGTACGCCGAATGGAGGAAGCACTGGGGCAACAGATTCACTATAATATAAAGTTAGCATTGTTGAATATCTGGGATGCTACAGATTTGAATTCCAGGGAGGAGCGATTGTGGGTCACACTTGGGCTTATGGTCGCTAAAAGGAATATCGCGTGGCTTTGGAGGGCTCCGAACGCACCCAAAATAGTAGATTGAGCCAATGATATGGACTGGTGCATGGTGACTGAAAAATCCATCTATGAAGCCAGGGGGTGCCCGAATAAATGAAGCGATACCAAAGGGGATGATGGACAGAGCGTTTGAGCAAATCAAACACTCACCCCCAGTCAAGTGATCTGGGTTTAATCCATCATCATTCTTTAGCACAGTCCACCACCCCAGTTCAGACATGGCCATATGCAAATCAGTCTGACCCTGTGCCTAAATGGACGCACATATGGGGGCAGTGGAATGAATACAGGGGGGATATTTGTGAGCCACCAAGATTCAGAGAAGACTTCACGGGGGGATTTTGACACTACACGATGGATATGGTCACCCATATGTTGAGATGTGTGCACCACGAGGAACCATTCAATGTGTAATCTATAATGATAACTTGTTTACCGCTGCCTTGCTGCTGTAACATGCCAATTTTTCAATAAAAAAGTTACACAAAAAAAACCACTACTGTGACTGAAGATTTTGTTACAAACATCATAGCACACCTCTACACCAACTTGCAGAGCTTTTCACGCATCACTACAACCTTCAGCGACGTACAAAATGGCTGAGTAAAGACCACAAAGATACTAGGGAAAACAAATTCTCACAAAAATGTACTAAGGCAGATCTTCTACTCCTGGACTCCCCTATCAAGTCCAATACAGACCCAGGTGCCTGCATGGATATGATCTTGCTATGCCTCAACGCCTTACACGGCCTAGCACAAGACACAAAGGAAAACACAGATCCAATGCATCTTGACATCCAAGCCCTAAAGAACGACTTCCAGAACATGTCAAGCAAGATCTCAGAAGCCAAACTAGGATGCTGGTGGATGCTGCATCAAAATGAAAAAGCTAAAATGGAGGCAGCTACCTGCAAGATCAAATCACTTATCTCAAGTTTGAATATCGCAACCGCAAAGGAAATCTGGGCATTTTTGGATTACCAGAAAAAGTGGAGGATGACGCCAACTCATGTGTTGAGTTTTTGGTGGACCCTGGGAATCAAATTTAACAGAGACTTAACGATAGAAGGGGCCCATTGTGTGCATATGGGTAAACCACACTCCAACACATCTAACCTGCTTCCTAGTGCGATGATATTTAGACCATTACGAACCATCACTCAGAAATCATACTTGCCCATATGAGGAAGGTTCAACATATTCTTTGGAATGGCTCCAAAATGAATATTGCGCAAGACCACTCAAAAGACAAAAAGTCACAACTAGAAAAGGCTTCTTGGCCCCCCGTCAATCTCTGAGGGACCACAACATCCTGTACGGATTTGCAGGAGCTTTCGAAGTTCTGGATCGTCTTTCATGGAAAAACTCTGATCTTCACAAAACCACATGACCTAAAAAACTTTCTGGACTTCTTAGTCCCGTCAGCTATGAACAGTTAATAATCTCCCAATATCTACATATGCTGATATGTTCTTTAGCCTACCACGGCTACACTGATCAGTGAAGACCTAACATGAACCAACAGTGGGTTTTCAGTGCATCTGCAATGGTTCTCTCAATGTCATGTCTGTCTATATCAACATGGAATACTGAATGTCTTTCATACAGGGAAGTGCCGTGACCACACTAATATTGATATTTGTTCTTGTGGTACTGTTATATGGCACAGTTAATACATTTTGCCAATTGTGACCCCACCCGCTCTTTCAGTACTCGACCTGCAATCACGAATCTGCACCCGGATCATCCTTGATGGTTACGTAGTCTCGTTATACTTCTATGGTTGCATGATTGTCACTCTTGCAGTTGACATAAAACTAATTTTTTTTTTTTTTTTTAAACCTTTATTTAGCACTGTGTACAAGACAAATACGGGCCTACAACCATCCGGCCGGCCTCGACACTTCTGAAGCTTGATAGCAAAGTATACGTCCACTCGGTGGCACGGCAGCACATAAAAGCATACGACCTATGTTACAATAAATCCACGTGCACCGAGTGGCAGGAGACAGTAAGGTTAATTTTAAAAAATTTTATGTAAGGAGATACAGAAGCTAGAACGGATCAGTGTACAGAACAGACGATCATATGATAAATGGGTAACAGCCAACAGGAGAGTCAACTAACAGTGAACACATCTAAAATGGCGGCACGAAACTATAATACCAGGATATAGATACGCAGCGAAGTGTGCCTCCCAGCCGCTACCCTCCTAACACCAGTCCCCCCCACTGACCCTAGAAAAAGACGTAAGAAAAGGACGGAAAAAAGAAAAAGAAGGCCCATAGAAACAAAAAAACGTACCGAAGAAGACCCCCCCACCCTACACGCATGCCGAGGCTATGGCCTACCCCCCCCCTAGCTACGTGTCTGTCGCCCCATAGGAACCCGAAATGTAGAATTAAAGAAAGAAGAAAGGAAAAAGGACCATAAAATCACGGTTGAACCCAGGGAGAGAAAGAAGAGTACACTACCCTACTACTCCCAGGAAAAGGAAAAGCGGGGAGGAGCCCACCCCACTGCCGAACTCCCGGACTCCCGCGCCGCCCATACATCCTGCGCCATGTACAGCACAGTATCAAAAGACCCACGTAAACCCGGTGGTCCCGAATCAATACCACCCAGCACTTCAGCACTTCACAAGTCCTCCCCCCGGCAGAAGAAGGAAACAGGAGGCGAAATCACAGCGACATGCAGCAAAAAACAGGTCATTAAAAACTACTCAGCCAATATTGCAAAACGTGTATCAGTCCAGGTCCCCGTCCGCCGATCCAACCAAAGCGACAACGAGCATGCCATCACCCCTGTCCGGACCGGCAGATGTGGTTCAGGCCCGTCCATTGCTGCGAGCCACCTTCAGCCAGGACAAAGAGACAAGATGGCCGCTCTCGAGGAAAGGGGACAATGAAGACGTATCGTACCGCAGGGTCCCAAACGCAGCAGTAACATGCCATAGAAGCTCCAGCGATAGGTGCATTCAGGGTAACATCTGGCAAGGGAAGTGAAAGGCTAGGTCTCAACAGGTAGTTCGTAGGCAGAGTCACAGCGTTCAAAGTGAAGGGTGTCCCTACAACTGTATCCGTGTCGATGGGTTGACGCGTTACATTGTAGCCAGGAGGACTCCGCGCCACCGTCCCTCCGCTCTGCAACATTGTTTCACCTCCAGGAGAAAACATGGGCGGCGGGGGATCCTCCAGCCGGGAACGTCCCGTTGCAAACAGTGCCTCATCGAGTCTCCGGGTCAGCGCCCGGCAAGTACTCTGCATTGCCACTTTTAACGCCACGAGGGCGGCCAATACAACCCCACAGGTCGGGTCTCTCTGTACCAAGCATCGGCCCGCACTATCCCGCTGCTCCTCCGATGCGGCAATCAGCTCCGGGGCACATGGGCGCGCAGACACTGCGAGTCCAGGGTCAGCCGGCGTCTCAGCAAGAAGAGCAGGCGCCATTGTCATCTCCACTGCAGGTAATTAGTGGCGGGACAAAAGTGACTATGTATACCGGAGATCCGAGGATGTAGACACCGGAAAAGCTTCGTGCTCCACTCGGGAACTGCACAGGGCGAGAGCGCCCCACGGTTGCCGTGAGGACCGGCCGTTCGCCGCAGGAGGACACTTCAAAATGGAGTCCGCTCGCTTTTCTTCAGGGTGGCGGAGGAGAGCTAGTATTAGGGGGCTCCAACGTCGTCCACATCACTGCCAGCGCGAGGGGGAGTCCGACCCGGACGTAAGGGTCCGACTCCAGTCGCACAGCCAGCGTTTTCACCCCCGCGACCACCCGCAGTATTCCAGCTCAGCACCCCGTCCACATCCCTCGGCGTCCAGCGGCGGCCATCTACGCAGGGACCAGGGGGAGCGCCGGAGGTCGAAGCAAACACCGAGTCTGCTACCAAACCCGCCGACAAAGGTGTCAGGAGAACGCCAGTCACTTCAGTGCCGGTAATCCGCGGCGGTAGAGCGGCGCAGGTCAGGAGAATTGATCAGGATTAACAAAGGAAGCCAGACGGTCCACGGAGCCGGGAGCTCAAGCGTCCGTCCCGTCGGCCATCTTGGCTCCTCCCCCCCAAAAAAAAAAAAAACTAATGTTTTTGAGACTATCTATAGAGATCAGTTTTGGCTGGTTGCCTTTTGCTTAAGTAGCTGCGCAAAGCCCTCCTGCCCCTCCTAACATCAACGGACCTACTTATTATTAAATACCATCATTCTATGTTATGTTTATTTATACATATTTCCAGGATATAGGAGTTATCAAAAGTACAATGTATCCCATAATGGTGTGCTTATAATAGATAATCCTGAGGAAGACTATGGTGATATTGCATACGTTTCTAATACGTTTTATGACATGCTTTACGTCTTACAATATGTTGGTGTTGCTACTCTCTGATATTATGGTTTTCATGTTACTTGTTTTTTCCTATAGGAAATATCCATTGTTATGAGTGCTATCTTTGATGCACTTGGTTTAGATCTGCTTAAGACTCTGGTATCTTGTTCGAGATCATGCTTCATAGGATGCCTGTACCACGCCCAGGTGCGTTATCTACTGACTTCCCCCATATATTCCCCGAACCGTCTCCCAAGATCATGGGGAACACCCACCTTCTCCCTACACTACCTTACATCCTTAATTCCCCAACAACCCTAAAGCTGATAGACTTTTCAAATAACCTTGCGGGGACGCCTCTAACCAACATACTTGACCCACACTTGTATAAACTCTTACCCTTATTGTAGCCCATCCTGGCGGGCATTGGCTTGTCTTGAATTCTGTAATCGGGCACCATTCTAACTCGATCACTCATCTACCAAATTTTAGACTCACATCAAATCATCACATATGATACCAGACTCTTTATTGCAGATACCATCTACCTTGCAGGGCTGGGGAGCTTCCCAGGCGAATTGGGACAAGCCAATTCGTGGCTTAATATGTCCCAGATAGAACATGGGTGGGGAATACATCTTTTACTCATTACGTGGGTGAGGTTTGTTGATTTTGTTACAGTTTTATGGCACATTTTGTTATGCTAGTCTCTTCTACTTCTCAAACTAGTTTATTCTATCATTTCTCTGTTCACTGGAACCTTTGACTCTCAGGCTCTGCTACCTGGGTGAATGTATGATGTTACAACGAATACATTTACAACGCATGCCTTTACAACTCAGTTTTTACATCGCAACATCCTTTACAACGCACACATTTACATCGCATGCCTCTACAACAAATTCTTAAAACTACACTTACAACGCATTCCATTACATCGCATCATACCTTTACAACGCATACCATTACAACGCATACCATTACATTGCATTTAAGGTAAGTTTTGGATAGTGTAGGGGTAAAAATTACTATTCTAACTCCAGGGGGTGCAACAGTAGGGTAAGTGTTGGATAGTGTAGGAGTACTATGCGTTGTAATGGTATGCATTGTAATGACATGCTATGTAATGCATTCGTTGTAGTGACATGCGTTGTAAAGGATGTTGCGATGTACCGACTACGTTGTAAATGTAGTGCGATGAAAAGACTGCGTTGTAAAGGTTGTTTCCCACCTGGGTAGCTCCCCAACTCACAATGTATCTCGGCACCAACTAAACAATTCGGAACGCTGGTCTTACTTAGGACCCAAAGATCCTCACAGGCGGTCACACACAAAGTAAAATCACAATGCTTCAGATTAAATCTGCAGTGCAGACTTCAGTCCCCCTATACCATCCACTAATGACCTGAGAGAATATAAAAGCTCTCATTGGCACATACCCTGAACATACTCTCTCTGAACACAAAGGGGATCATCAGCCAGATAAACGCAGAGTTGTAGCTGATTACTGTAACAAATTGAAAGGGGACTTCATCCTTTTACAAGAGACCCACCTCAAATCCATTCATTATGTGAATTTTTACAGCCCTATGATTGCAGACACTGGAATCTACCCAGCCCCACAAAAGAAAAATGGTACGGTCACGCTAGTTTTGAAAAAATGTGATATATCGGTCATAGTTGAGCCAGAAACGTTTACTCACATGACACGGAACTGTCCTTGACTCCAGTCCTACTGGTCGGGAGTGTTAAAGACGCTAGGATACGGGATGTTGGGTCGAGGCAACAATCAAATATTTTCTTCTTATGGTCCCACCAGTCACCAAGGCTGGGTCTGGGATGCAATATAAATTTGCGAACTTGGGACTGTTATTGGCTAAGCGCCATATTGCAATTCTTTGGACCCATCCTGCGCCACCCCCCCCGGCTCCCCAGATGGATGGTAGACATGCGTGAATTGGGAGGAAGAGGAGGAGAGACATCTACACATAGTTCGCACGGATGAGCATGATGATGAGACCTGGAGACATTGGGGAGACTACTGGAGAGACTGCAAGCTACTGGGCTGATAGGTGGGGACACAGATGCTCTCCCACAGACGGGGTCCCCTGTCTCACAGGCGGGAGGCTATGACAGGCAACCTGATTAATTAGACTCCAACAGCCAGCACAAATGAATGGGTTTGGGTACAGAGACACCCAACAGGCCACAGCAGGGAGGCATAGGTTGTTGGACCAATTTGCTAATAGCGCTGATAACCTCTATACAACTACAACACCATCTAGTTGCACTTTAAGAGAGTAGCCTTAGGGAATGGCCCTGCACACTTGTTGCAATGTACACTAAAGTTCCATCCAAGGGGAGGGAATGGCTGGAAATGATGTGAAATTAAGTCAATTTGAGTTATTTGTGGGTACATGTGACACGCACTCTGCCAATTGCTGCCTAGTTTTTTAACAGTTATGTTTTAATTAACTAACTATATCATTGTTACTCGATTAGCGACATGTAGCGTCTTTTAGCGTTTTTGGTTGCATTGTATAAAATGGCGGGTATTTACCCCATGCACAGTAACTTGATTTGTCACCCACTGTGCACTTGTGTTTCTTGCATGTGATCCTACTCTTGCATGTGATCCTACTGTATATTTCTGCTTTTCACGTCCCAAAATAAAAACAAGTTTAAAAAAAAAAAAAGATATCAGTCATATCACACACTCATGATCAATTGGTAGGTGGCTTATCTCTAAAATTTAACAAAGAGAGCTAAAGTTTTTCGTTATAAACATTTATGTACCAAATGACAACACCTTTGAATTTTGGAGGGACTTTGACCAACAAATCCTGGACCTACCGAATAACTCGGACAGTGTCTTGGGCAGAGATTTTGATTAGCCTATGGACGTCTATCTGCCCACAAATGTATGGGCAAAAAAGCGCATAAACAAATGAGAATCTGCTGTAATAATAATAATTTGGTAGATGTTTGCCGTGTCCGTAACCCCGCTGAGAGCAACTACACTTTCTATTTGTTACCCCATCACTCATTCTCACAAATATATTATATCAAGGGGAGCAAATCACTGATCCACTTCTCCCAATCCCCAAGAATTGAACCCATTGTGTTTTCTGATCACCCATGTGTATCAATCCAACACTCAACGATCCCACCCTATCAGTGGAGTCTTAATGACAACCTCCTTGATGACCCCAACAAGGTGGCCAAAGACAATCTTCCAAATGACACATCCTCTACGACCCACTGGGACGCCCTCAAAACAACATTGAGAGGGATATTGATTCATAATGTGCCCTTAAAAAATAAAAATAAAGCCATCGCTAACAAGCTCAAGGAACTTGACCGATCTATTTGAATATCTCAGCACCCAACTCAGGCATTACAAAGGCTCCTCTCTCCTCCCAAAACTACGCTCAGAACAATATGAATACAATCAAGTCCTGAGTCAGAGAGCCAAATAATGGAATGATGTGGTCAAAGCGCGTAGGCTCTGTAACAACAACAAAGCTGGTAAAACTCTGGCTAACTATCTAAAATATACAAAAAAACTAATCTTTCATAGAGGCCATAAAAAACACAAATGGCGAGATTACCACATCCACAGCTGGCGTACTTGATTCATTTCAGCTCTTCTATGAGGAACTATACAACTTTAATGCCCCCTCCCCTCTTACCAAAAATCAACGACTACCTCAACTCATGTAACCTCCCCATGCTATCACTGTAAGATTCCTTAGCTATTAACAAACCCATCACAGAGGAAGAGATCATTAGGGCTAATACACTTCCACAAAACTGGGAGAGACCCCTAGCCCAGATGGCCATAAGGCTACATTTTATAAAAACCTTTGCCAACACGGTGACAGGTCCCCTGCATGCAGTTTCCATCAAAATGCCTTCATAGGCCTCATCACAGGGTCTACCACTGAGGCTACCATCATAGTGATACCTAAAGATGGGAAAGATCATCTAAATGTCCAAAATTAGGACCCAATCTCACATATTAATATTGATAGCAAATGTATGCAAAAATTGCAGCCAACAGACTTGAATTGGTTATCCAACAGCTGATCCCAAACTCACAAACGGGTATCCTTAAGGGCAGACTAACAACAGATAACATCAGGACATTCTGCAACGTCCTAGAAAGAGGCAAATTATTCCATACTCCAACTGCAGCCTTAGCTCTTGACATAGAGAAGGACTTTGACAAGGTCTCCTGGCTTTTTCTACATGACACTCGATGCAAATATCACAGATGACTTATGGACCTCTACTCAGGTCCAACTGCAAGAGTAAGTGTTAACGGCCATTTATCCCATCCCTTCACTGTTTCACAAGGCACACGCCAAGGATGTTCGCTATCACCCTTACTCTTTCTCTTGGTAATTGAGCTGCTAGTCTCTGCTTTCAGGGATAATCCAGAGATCACAGGTTAACTTTCCACTTCAACGCCATCTTTCTTTTTCTCTCCCCCTTCTCATGAACCACAGGATTTGCTCTTGTGGTACACTCTGTTTTGACAGTCTGGAATTTTGAGTTTTCTCACAATTACTAAGATTATCACTCGTCAGATACAATTACAAGCACTTCTGTTTTTACAATCATTCATGCCTTATAATGAACAATGTATTGCAACTACTGTATATGTACCGTTGCTGTTTTTGCTGTCCACTCTTGAGGATTGCTGTTCTGTATTGCATGTTTTTGTACTAATTGATCTTTATTTTCTTTCTATTTTGCATAAAATAAAAACTATGCGAACAATAAAAAACTTTTTTCAAACAATATGCTATAAAAAAAATTTGACTACAAAATAAAACAAACAAGACCTATTGGCTTTGCCAATACTTCGCCTTCTATTCTTCCAGTGATTATAATTAGAATACACACAAGGATAACCTTCTTAAGCAGTTGTTTTTACCGTATAGATTGAGTCTCAAAGACGGGCTGCTGTTGCTGGATACTGCATGCATCCTAGACGGTCAAGCCATTTTAGTATTATGTACCAGTCCATTAGGGAGCAGTCTGTGTACATAATTAGTGATAAGTACTCCACTTAGAACTCTTTCAGGCTGTTGAAAGGGAATTGACAGGTGGAGCGGGTACTCTTATAGGCCAGGCCCGGACTGTATTCACTTGAGGTCAAAGCTGGAAGACAAGCATGCGGCTTCCAGGGTATAAGAAGAGACTGTTTCACGCCAAAGGTCAGTAGCTAAGACTTGGAGCATAACAAGCATGTTAATCAAAGGGGATCTGCAGATTCGTGCTCTAGGCCGTATGTTTGGTTGTACTCTGTCGAGGCTATCAGTAGGAACTAGGTTATCAGTAGGAAAGAGTGTGTACATATACAAGATACCACTTCACATTTGCACACTTTAATGAAAACACTAGGTGCACAATAATTCCAAATATCTGGGCGTGGAACAAATGAAAGGGCAGCCGTGTGGCTCATTAAAAAAAGAGTGGAATTGGCAGGCCACACTAGAAAAACAGGTTAAAGGTACACGCTCCAGGAAGCAAAAGTACAAAAAGCCACACCATCAGGTGCACTAATGAATGCTATGACAGGACTGGCGTTTTGAAACCGATTCCAGATAAAACAAGAACAGGCTGGAATAACTGGATGACCCACTTTCGAAGCAGCTGAGAGACAAGTAGAAAGAGTACAATACCACTGAAAGCTAAAGTTCCAAATCCTATGATTAATTAAATCCCCAATTCCAGTGGTACAACAAAGAAATGGCAGAGACAAACTCTAATACAATATTTAACTATTTAATTATAGAATGTAGTTCCCTAGAAACAAAAATGGGGCAAACACAGACATTTTTTACTAAATTCAAGAAAACCAGGTTCCTTGTAGACACGCATCAGCATGAAAGTAGGGAACTGGAAAGGGTATGTACAAGGGCTGTTTAGGGGCAGAGAGCATGGGCAAGTATTGATTGTGACACCTGCCCGGTACTGCCCATGCAGCAACTTAGAGACGCATTTTCCAGGCAAGTCATTAAGTGGCCGCTTTAAGATACTTTTGTTTTCGTGGTAACAGGGATGGTTCTCTTTTCACACAACTGGCTGATGTGACCTTTTGGTTTGCAGGATTTTAGTCACAATTGACACCCACTCACATCCAGTCCGTTCCACCCCTCATTACACCGTTTCATACAAAGCCACCAGTCTGCAGTCTGTCTTCAACAGGATAAATCCGCCGAGAGATTTCCGAGGATTTCACTGGATTATACAGCTCGAAAGGGGAGTTTAGAGTCTGTTTTGGATTTACTGGGAGCTTTAAAAATTAAAACCGAGAAGGCCACGGAGTTATATTAAGGTTCATATTCCTAAGTAGAAAGCGGCAAAAACAAAAAACACGCACACCGCCGCAAACAAGAGAGCGTGTCAAACACGTTCGACAAGATAGCTAGCTATTTTAAGACAGTAAGCTTTACAAGTCGACGTCAAACAGACACATTAGCTAAACTGCTTGTCCTGTAGAACTGCTGTGGTTTACCGATGCTATACATTCTTAGCAAGTACCTAGTCTACACGTGTACATTTTTGTCAGCATGCATTTTTTTTACTTGGTATTTATTTTGAACTTTTCTTAAGCAAACCGGAGCTGAAATTGTCAAACCGCAGTGCGTAGAGATTAGGATAGTCAGGAACAATAAATACATGCGGTCTTGGGGGAAAAACAGCGAGGAATGCACGAGCATGTAGTAAACCTCTATATAAGAGGCATTCAGTAAAAGGGGAGGAAAGAATTACAGGACCAGCTAGAAAAGATCCATGTCCCCGCATCAGGTTGCTTGAGCAGAATTCTGGGGGGGGAAAGGACTAGTTTGTGAAATAGTAACCATTATAGTGAGGCGTGTATGTCACAGGGAATTAAAGTGATGCAGAATGCCAACAATCAGCTTCTTTCTGATAGACTGAACATTTCTTCAAATTATTGTATATTCCTACAAAAAAAGGGAGAGGCCCAAACACTGGCGCCCACCAAGGAGCAAAGCCAGGGCAACCCCTCGAGCCACAGTTAAGTTCTATATTACAAAGCATGGTTAAGCAAACACCTATGCTATTTGGTGTCCGCCGAAGACTAACATAAGCCAAAACCCCTGGAGGCACAGTAAACAGGCTGGGTATACTTTGACGTTCGCCTAAGTGCAAAGTAAGCCAAACCCATGGAGGGAAAATTAAGCAGACAGGGAATAATATAATGACCCCTCTCAGAAGTGAAACCAGCCCAAACCAGGAAGCAGAGGTAAGGAAATACAGAATCCTATAAGGATTCAACAAGGAAAACAGCAGGTCAACACCAGGGGCACAGTTACACAACAAGAGTAATATATAGGCTACTCCCAAGTCCAATCCAGGGAGACATAGCGAAGCAGCCAGTGAGTACTATATCGAGTATGCTCAAATGAAACATAAACAAACACAAGGAGATGATGGACAGAGCGCTGAAACTTTTCAGACACTCATCCTAGTCACAGATCTGGGTTGAATCCATCATCGTTCTTTAGCTCACGTCGCCACCCCAGTTCAGACACAGCCATATGCAAATCAGTCTTGACCCTGTGCCTCATGGGAACAGTCCAGCCCGAACTGCCAAACCAAATGAAACATAAGGCAAACCCCGTGGGGAGAAGATAAGCATCCAAAGCATGGCTTATTGGGTCCACCTAAGAGAGCCCAATAAAAGGTCAAACCCTGGAAGCAAAGTAAGGCTGCCACTTATGTATATGTTTCTTTAAAAGGTAGACCCGATATAGCATAACTTCGAGACATGGTTAGGCAGCCAGGGAATACAGTGTAGGATTCACCCAGCAAAACCTGGAAGCATGGCTGGGCGACCACAATCACTATATGGCGTCCACCTCTGGGCAACAAACGTGCAATTGGCAGGGAATACTGCATGAGTCCACCTAAGACCATCATTAGCCACATCGCTGGAGGTTAAAATAAGCAACCAGGGAATACTATAAACTCTCCCCCCAGGAGCAAAACCAATCCAACCCCTGGAAGCATAGTTATTCAGAATACAATTGGAGGTACTCCTGAGAGCACCATAAGGCCAATCAATGGAGAAACATTCAAGAGGCCTGAGAGTACAAGAGTTCCAACCCTTGGATGTGCTGTTAAGCAACTGGGAATACTTTAGCGAGTCTACCTAGAACCTGCTCATCTAGCCCTAGAACCACTGTGAGAAACCCAACCATGAGAACGGCATAACTGGCAGGAAAGGAACGTTTTACAGGGTAATCGAGCCACCGAGGAGTGGAGAAAAACCACACCCATCAGTGAGGGTGATGTTGAGAAAACGAGTGAGTGGGCTCAGTTATTTTGTCGAAGGAATGCATGGGGATAAGGGGGGGGAAGTGCGCATAGGAAGGATGTTGGGAAGGAGAACAGGCAGATGTTCTGGCCCATGGCTCTTTCAGGTGCAATGAGGAAAACCTAACCTCTCTTCCCTTTACCTGGATGCCCATGCTGGATGCCCTGGAAGGAGAGGTTAAATAGGGTAGGCCTCCCAGCCAGGAAGCCACCGGTTACACGACCACCTTGAGGACAGTAAGGAGGCAGCAAGAGGACCCCTGCAAGCCTGGGAGGTTAGGGGTGGATAGGGGAGGGGGTTGGAGCAGGTCAACATATGAGCCTGGGATGTGCTAATGCTGCATTTTTTAAGGCCACTCTTTTAACATCAATTTCATAAAATCATTAACGTACAACATATTGTGGCAATTCATTGGCAAAGTTCAACAATACAACAAACAACAACACAGCCAGCACTGCAGCCCTTTAGCTACCATGGACTGGGCACATATCATAGCCATTTTGCAACAAAGAAACGTAATGCTCCAAAGGCAGAAGTTAGACCCTCCGACCATGATCACGTCCTTATGCAGCCATCGTCCCAGGAGCTAAACACCAGCTCAGGATTGCTGAAGAGCTCGGCTCCGGTAAGGTGTAGGCTTTGCAGGGGAAGAAAATGCCAGTCACATGACTCACGTGGGGGGTCAATATGCAGGTGATAAAGGGGACCACTTTAAAGCCAGAGGAGAATCCGGCCCAGGGGCGTAGCTTCGGGTGGTGGGAGGGGTAGTTGGGATGTTACATCCCCCTAATAAATGTATTCTTTAGTAAATAGTTGGGTACAGGAGCGTTTAAATTAGGTATGGTAAGGTATCTGTCGGATTTCACCTGGGATTTTTAAATGCTCACTCAGACAAAAACACACATACACTCTTCTGTTTTGAAGGTCTTAAAGCATGGGTATTTTACAAAATACTGGGTTTTAAGGACCCCTCACAATCCGCATTCCTTTTCCTTCCCACTGGCCCTTACGCCCCCCTCATGCGCTGCTTCTTATATAATAATTAACATGATTTCCCAGCGTGATTGTCGGAAAATGTGAAGCTCGATCACCCCAGCCTTTCTTACCAAGCTACGCCCCTGTTCAGTTGGTCAACAAAAGTGCTTGCTTCATGGGCACGTTTTTACCATCAATACCATGAACATATAACACAGAGCAGTCAAGAATAAACACATTCTGCTCGCTTTGCAGGGCGATGGATGGCATTCCTGAACGGACTGTAATGTCCCCATTTTTAGCAACACCCTGTCCCGGCTGCCTCTGGCGGCTGACCCTCATTCCAAGAGTGCAGTGCGGCAGTTTACGAATTCCATTCCTCGCCCTCCCCCGTTGACATTTCTGCTTTCTATCGAGCCATTGGTTGGTGAAACCCTACGACTAGTTAATAACCTGAACAAACATAAAACGCAGGAAAAACAGGCTATACTTTTTTGGGGCGGTTTTAGACAGCGCGAACTCGACCCGAAGATATTGGAGCACTTTACATGAGCACCAGTTACGTTACACAAGGACGCATTCATTTTTGTTAGGCACCTGGAGATTAAGTGATTGCCCAGAATCACAGGATGTTGAGTCGACGCCGAGACTCGAACCTGGTTCTCCAGCTCCAAAGTCAGCAGGTCTGGCCGCTAGGCCACATCCTCTCCCCTTTCATGCACTCAGGCAAGTAATCTACAACAGAGATTGGTACCAGCCTTAATTAGAGGGGAAATACCTTTTATTTTGCGGAACATAATTTTGTTGGGAGCATTTTATCATTATTTTCAAAGTTAACGTACGGGTCCATCCAGTCCACTTCTGCTTCATCTAAAACACAAAGCTTCTTTCTCTGGTGAGGGTGGTCTTCATCAAAAAGCGTGAAGCGGGATGTCAGTCTATTGTACTGAGAAACAGAGAAGAAACCCTCTTCGAGGAAAGTAGTAACTGATGGGATTTATATTTTCACAATGGAAGATGCACTATTCAAGCATGATACTTCCCAGCAGAAATACAGAATAACGCCATGAATCTAAAGGTGCCGTGTCACTTATCCCATAACTGCAAATCTCAGGCAGGTTTCATTCTGTTTGGTCTTCTTTAGGGATCCAATGCAATTATTTGCTGCATACCGTTGCAAGAATTATTGATTTTGCTTTCGAACAGAACTGTGATCCTCTTAATAAAAATATGAAAAAGGTGTGCAATGACTGGTGCCACTTTTTGCTTGGGCGGGATGTGCAGAGATCTCCACCCACTCTATAGGGCTACAATCGACAGACAAAGTTACTTGGTCGGAGATCAGATGTCGTCCCTTAAGACTTGGCACTGCCTGTGATCCCTAGCATACTCGGCCAACTAGATCTCACCTCAAATTTATTTATTCATCATACATTTTTAAAAAGCAATAACAAAACATCCTTCCTTTTAAGTGCGACAAGCGGGTAAGACCTGTAAAACATGTATTTATAAAGCGCACATTCCCCCAGAAAGATATCTAAGCACTGCAATAACAGATGTTTATTGTTACACATCTCAATCACACTTGTATCAACTTCGGAAAGGATGAGTGGACACCACAGGATCCGAACCTGTACTAATGAAGTCAAATCAAATTCCTAAGATTCATTAGTACACTGAGCCGCCAGACCAGTCTTTGCCAACTACATCTATGCATCAATTCTTTCCAACAATTATATATTTCCAGAAAGCAATAACAGCCTTCTGTGTAAGGGTGACGTGTGCGAGACCTGTAAAAAAAAAATAATAATGGATAAATACACATGGGCAATAAACAAATACTCGAACACAGTACTTCTCATTTTCATCTTGGAGCAGGCAAGAGAGGAGACAAAATACTAAAGGAGGCTGTAGATGAGCTGTTATAAGAAGAGAAAACACATAGAAAGACTGTACTACTCCATGGCGCTGAAGGAAAAGATGTAGTGGATACTTTTTTGATTGTGTTGTTTTTTTGCTTTCGAATATAGTACTAAGTAGAGAGTGTTGGAAGTGGAATGTAGTAGTATGTAGAAGGTAACAGATTCTAGGGGTCAGTTGCTGCCTTGCAGCTTTGCTGTAAGACCTGTATTTCTTAATCTGTGATCTCCACTAAAGAAACTCGACGTACTGTAGCTGTGAGTACCTTTACAGTGATCATCTTGCAACAGAATCTGGCAGCCAAAGCCTTGCTAAATGCCTGTTCGTATGCGCCCACATTAAGCTATTCGAGTCTATCAGGAAGCCAAAAACAAGCTGCAGTATTCCGGAACAAATTCTTGATGGCAGGTTTATGCATGACGTGCATCTGCAGCTGAACAAGTGACAAACGAGTTGTTATAGATAAGTTACGTTTTCTATTATAGCTGTGGTTATAGCTTAGTTTGTCTGGCTTGTTAAGTGTTGCGTGATGAGGTCTCTTGATAGCTATTTCCAAAGATCATTATAAAGTGTTTGTGCAGAAAATTATCAAAGCGTTGTCCAATTCAGGAGGAATCTAGAGCATAAAGCCTCTTTATTTTCTATCAGGTGAATCATTCTAATACTCTTCTTTCTTGATGCATCTTCTTAGTTTTTTTTATTTGTAGCTCATGTGCCGCCAAACCTAACTCATTTATTAATATGTCCAAGTTATCTCCTGGTGTTAATTCTGCATTCACTACCTTCAGCCCTATTATTTTGCTGGTTGATTTTTGCCCCGCTCCTGTCCAGACTGAAGAACCCGGGAGAAGGCCCTGGGAAAAAGTGAACCTGGATTTTGGGAGCTTCCCAGACGGGAGAACAACACTGGTCATGATGGACAGTTACTCTAAATACCCTGTGGTAGAAGTGATCTGCTCCAACGCCTTATCACAGGTAGCTCCTGTACTTGAGAAAGTGTTTGCCATGTTTGGTTGCCCTCAAGAAATCAAAAGCGACAATGGACCACATTTCCAAGGAATAGAATTCCAAGTCTTCATGAGACTCCACAGAGTACGACACCGCTGGATCACCCCACAGTGGCCCCAGGCCAACAGCGAGATAGAGGTTCATGCGAACACTCAAAGTCCTGAGGATCGCAGTAGTGGAAGGATGAGCGCCAACTACAACCATTTCTCCGCAACAATCGAAGCACCCTCCATAGCACCATGCTGCAGGTACCATGGACACTGATGCTCAATGGGCCACGCCTGCATACCCTTCCGCCCTGCCTGTGGTGGACACCACTCGTGTACCAAGAGGAAGAAGCCCAAGCCAAGCATGAACAATGGAATATGACCGCCAGCAGCAAGAGAAGGGCCCAACACCGGGACCTACAACGAGGGAGCTGGTGATAATAAAGGATCGGAGACCCGGTGGGAAGTTCAGGACACCATATGAGCCGGGCCCCTGGCGGATTACACAGGTGAAAGGCACCATGGTAACAGCAGAGAAGAACGGTGAGATGGTAACCAGAAACATATCCTGAATCAAAGGAGTGGAGGAAGAGTCGCCCCAATCCCCCAGTGAAGACCGGGCCGAAGTGGAGGACGAGGGGCCAGGGGTGAAGGGGCCATCAGACCGGCTGCCCAGGAGCACGATACAACCACCCCTGTGGCCGAAGCTGTCCCGGCACCAACCACGCCACTCCCAACAACAGATGTGGAAGAGGAGGATGCAGTCACCACCTCAGGTACAGCCTGCATGAAAATCCTCCCCCGAGCTCGCGGCTCAGAGACTTTGCATGCCACCTAGCAAGCTGTGTCCGAATAAGAAGAACAAAGAGACTGATTTGAGATGGGATGTAACAGGTCAGCGGTTCTGTTGTTATGCCCGGCATGAAGGTGGAAATATGGCACCCCTCACCCTCGGGCCAGGTCTGGCCCGAGGTTATAAATAATCGGGGGATGACCGCTCGTGGTCACGCCACCCACTACTGTGTGGTCCAGTGTCTTGGTGTATGTGGCTGCACACTGCGCGGTCTACAACATTGGTCGCTACAAAGCCCTCGCCCCAGACGTGTGGACCATGCAGAGGACGGGGCTGACTCAATCCTTTGCTCAAACAGGACAAAGCAATGTTCATGCACAGTTTTCCATTTGTTCGGTGACATTGCATTACTCGATTGCCTCTTGGTGCTTTTGAAGGAGGAGATGGAGTAACAACTGTCGAAAGGAAGGAGGGTTAGTCTCTGCGAGGTCAACCTCACAATATCTTGAAATTTTGTCTGGGTTTCAAGGACTATACCGCTATCAGCTGAACGAATCAGGCAGAAGCAGTCCTCAGTAAAAGAACAGTTCATAAGTATCATAAAACAATGCAAGGCAGAATAAAAAGCCCAATCAAATGAGCGGGAGTTAGAATCAGAGGGTTTTCAGTTGTGCCTTGAAGTTTAGGGAATACCATGGAAAGTAGGAAAAAGAAAATGTATTAGTTTGGTTTGTGCGCTGCATCGTAGTCATTATTATGGTCAGCGCTAAATGAGTTTGCAAGTGCACAGCAACAAGCATGTCAAAGTGAAAATGTCTTGTCAGCAGAAGATATACATCTATCAGCTAGGTTCACAGGACTTTTGTTTTGCATCACTTTTCCTACAGGTGAAAGCATTCCAAATGTAGGTGTTTTTGCACAGAAAACTATACATTGTACTTAGGTGCATGTGTTTGTTATCCACTATGAAATGCGAGTAACGATAGGCAACCAGAAAAGGGCTCAAGTTGTCTATGATGTCACTGGGAACCCGGAGGTGCATAACATCACCGTAAGACTTAACCATGCACAATTGTATGTCGTTTATGGTTCCTGCGCCCATTCCCAGCATCGGATAGGTAATGCGGGCACTCGGGCAATGCACGAGGGGCCGATTTCCGAACTCCAGCTGTGGGCTAGTTTTTTTAACAGCCTAGGGGGCCGATTGGGGTGGTTTCTGCGTTGTTTGATGCCGCCAGTGGCCCAGTGGGTGCCTGAGTGGCTTTTCTGGAGGTAGATGGGAGTCCATTACCTCCCTTTTATCAACAGCAGAGATGTCACTCCCTTTCTCTCGCTGGGCCGGCCCATTAATATATGCATATTGAGCGGGAGCAAGGGGCCTGAGCAAAAGTGGCCTCACTTGTTTTCAGGTGTTTCACCTGTGCAAATTAATCCGTGCCTTTTTTAAATAAAATTTCGCAGTAGCAGGGTTTTGCAGGCAATATGCAAATGTGGTTCACTTTTTTTTTTTGCGTGCCCGGACCAATTTTTAACCCCAATCCAACCCTGCCCCTTCCCCTGCCTTAATAAATACTGTAAACACGGTTCAAACTGTGGCCACAAAGCAGGGCTAGCATGCAACACAGAAATCAGACGCACAAACGAGAAAATGTTCGCTCGCATGCACACAACTCAGATATTCCAACTTTGTCAACTACAGCTAGGACTAACGGAGTGCGGGAATCCATTTTGTTGCACACAAGGAACCTGATCAATCTTAACCGAACGAACCTGGGTGCAGAACAAATTCTCCTAAATCACTTCAGTGCAGTTCTACTTTGGGGGAGAAGAGGCACTCAAGCGACGACTTCTTAAAATAATAAAAACACAAGCACACGAACTACTCTGCCGTCTTGCATGCACAGCTGAACACACGCAACTCGACTCTGGCTTGCACGGCTCAGGCTAATGCTATTTCTTTCATAGGTCGCGCTGTCACATCCATCAACTGTGTCCAATGATGGGATTGATGGCTTTGAAGGACGTCCAACGCCCTCTAGGAATCGGGTGGCAACTGCCACGCTCCCATGAATGAGTCTGGGCATTGCGGTGTGGCCCAACTATCCAGGCGTGTCTGCAGCTTGCAATTAAATACTGTAATCTTACCCTCTATATATTACAGAGTAGGTCAATCAATACATATTATATCTCAAGAAGTCTCTTGTGCGCCAATTATAGTTACACCCTACTAATAAAAACAAAGCTGGGAGGCCTTATCTCAAATGCATATACTTTACCTTCAACAATAACTCCAGGATCAGCAGAAGAACACTTTAAATGCCAAGGTTCACACTTCAGTTCTTTTGCTCTTATAACGCATAAGCTTCAAACCTTTCCAACAGCAATGTTAACAATGGTCAAAAATTTATCGGATGTGTACAGAACGGTGTATTCTCCACAAATATAATCACCCGACATAAGTAATCGCTGCTTCTCACAGGCTGACCTGTTTAAATAAAAGCAATCGCCAATCACCATAACAACATAAATGGGAAGGATTCTACAGACTCACATCACAGCTTAATTTCTTTGTAGTTTTACGTTTTTGAATACATGTTTAAACCTAAGGGATTTTCATGAAATTCGAAAACCGATTTTTTAAAATTTTACAAATCGTTATTACTATAAACAAAATGTGAACTTTTTTTCTGTGCATTACATATCTTCGGAAAGTGGAATTATCCAAGCTGTTTAAAACAAGGTGTGGTGTTTAATAAAATTGTTTGTACATGTCTGTAGTTAGATGGAGTAAAAACATAAATGAGCATAGAACATTTCGAACAAAAGTTTCTAATTAGGAAGAAATCATTACTAATTTAACAAAAATCAATCTGTACCTATTGTTTACATAAAACCACAACCTCAAAAGTAAATTTAAAAAAAAAAGACAGTTTAAACTGTCGTATTTTGCCATAAAACATTTCTAACGCTATTGGCAAATGTAGCATCTTGCTACTAGACGAGCAGGAAGCATTCTAAGTGCAGAGCAAAAGGTAACAAAACAAGTGTTGGCACATGTGCTACTACAGAAAGACTTAATCAGTACATGCCTATGTTTCCATGTGTCAGCACATTAAAGCCAGAATTATTGACTTTGTCAATGCATGCTAATGTTTGAAAATTTTAAGAAGATAATTGAACATTTTTCCTGCCTCCTATTTCCGTTAAAACCCACAATTTTCCATTCTATTTCTGGGCAATACAGCCCAAAGTCATCCTCCAATAACTGTCATTTGCTCTTCACGACACACGGTCTCGTGCACACCATCCATTGGAACTCATTCCTGCTTACCCATTCCAATGGGAAATACAGAAAAAAGTGGAATCCCTTTCTCTTCAGACGGATGGACTAGCCCCTCCGCTTGTTTGTTCCAAAGGTTGTTATATCTGTTGTCTTCCCCAAGAGAGCTCAGAAGAAATTCTGGTGTAGAATGAGTGCTGTACAAAACAAATGTGCCTGTGAAAGCAGACTAGGCAGTACCTGCATATGCCTATAAAATACATAAATTCAACTTCTGCTGCTAGGTGTTATTATTTGATATGAAGATACATCCACTGCACAGGTCCACAAAGAGTGTCCTTTAAAGTCACAATTATGGCAACACAGAGACTCGATCAGAATTAAATGCGTGAAGCATTCATACTAGGAAAAACAAATAATGGGCTTAGTACGTCTCTCTAATGGGGGACGGAGTGAGCAACGAAACAAAACAGAAATTTTCAGAAAGATTTGTCTTGTTGCTACTTTGAAGCCTACAAAGCAATGGCCCCATAAATAACCACACTCAGTACATGCAACCACTGAAAACATCTTTCACCCTCTCATAAACATCTTACTACTCAAAAAGGAATGCAGCCTACAATCCAATGATGTATTTCAGTGAAGAAAAGTGCCACAAACAAAACAAAGATGCAAACTATGTCAGACCACCATCATCACAGTATCGTGGCCATTCTTCAAATATTGTGCACAAAAGTCACCAATCCACTGTTCCCTGAAAATAGAGACCTGCATTTTGACGACCAACACAATTCTCGTAATAAACAAGTAGGCTCAATATTTAAGCCGGTTTCTTTAGCATGTTATCTGACTGCAGAAGATGGATTTTGCTTACAAACATTTATGCGGTGAGATTTTGCAAAACCTGGTGAAATCTCAGATTAAAATGGGGAACATAACTGAACACAGAGGCATTTTGTTTATGTTCAAGACGTGGGTCTGATATCAATAAGGATTATATTTGGATTCAATAGGCTCCTTGACTATCATAGTTTTCAAACTACGTAGGTTTAGGGACATTTTATTGTTGTTCACAAGGTCTTATTCAACAGATCCTCATCTCCCTTCTTAATTAGTTATCATGGTAATAGGCAAATCACTCATGCATTGATCTACCAGCTTTGATTTTAGGATTCTAGATGGTATGAGAACCTACTTAGGAGGCAATATCCATTCTTTTCTCATCCTCATCTTATATACTTCACAACCAACCTTTTTATTTCACCATCTTTATCATCAAAGGCTACCTCATTCATAGTCATTTCTGACCATTACCTAATGTTATCCTATACAAACCTCTAAGTAAACCAACCACTTGAAGGATCTCAATTAAGGCATATTAAAAGACAAGAAATGTAAACAAAACATATATGGAAATCTAGACCCCAATTTGACCGGCTCTTCTATCTAATATTTTAGATTCATTATAACCTTCTTAAGACCAATCGGTCACGTAAATCCACACAAAACCAGGAATGACATCGGACCAAAACTTGTTGATGTAGCTTCAGTTAAAAGAGTGGCATGAGATCTGCATGGAATTTACACTTAAAAAAACTCTTACATTTATGCTGTAAGCATTCTTTGTCATGTCGCCTTTTCTTGAGTGTAGAAAGGAACTGTTAGCCCTCCACGATAACTACCTCCTTAATTTCACACCATAAAACGGAATACAGAGTTAGAGATTAAATTAATCCTACAGTTTAAAATACACAGCAACAAAACTGTGCAAATACACACAACACATACAAGACCCAATTTGTGAATGATGACTCAGTTTGCTATTTTTCACTGCCACTTGGTAAGCGATTATATCCTTGATCCTTTAACGCTGGATTAATTATCCATAGAACAATGAAATAAACCAACACTTAAAGAACAGGCAGAGTAGACTTACTATAAAACCCTTAGGGTAAAGGTATTTAAACTAAAGAGACTTCATAAAAGATCTGCATATGTAACATTCGTTGTAGTATGAGACCTTGTCACACACTGAAAAGTACAGTGTAATATCACCCACCTACATGTAAAGCTCACGTTGAGGATACATACCTTGATTATGTTACCTCACTGATCTCAGGGTAACAACAATGTATGGAAATGGTAAAAAAAGAAATTAGAAGTCAGTCCATTTATCTGGTCCGACCATAAGGGCCTCACATTTCAGGTGATACTACTTAGCCATAAACCACACAATACGATGAACACTAATGGTTTTGATTAAAAAAATAGAAAAAAAAGATAAGTAATCAAACACTACTGTACTCAGTCATTACAATTGTGAACCTCACACGATCACATGCACAACAGATACAGAAAATGTAACCTCTAAGATAAAACTAAGGTACACAGTAAGAACTGATACACTGTGGAGCTCAAATTTAAAGAGAAAACATTAGAATACTAGAACAGAAATTTTGAAAAAGCATACATAGAAATGTACCACGAAGCCATCAAGGACAGGAAAAAATAACTTGTAAGGACAAAACTGTGAGGACCCAAAATTCCACCAACCCTTTGTATAATTAACACATACATCACTTTCATATTAAACCAGCCATAGAAGGAGAAGAAAATTCTCATGAAATGCTGCACACTTCAAAGTACAAAAGAGTACGTGAAAGCAAAAATAGATCATGAGATGGAGCACCGAGAGGTTCCACAAACAGGAAACCCCACATGCTGAAGAGATATTTTATATCATGACTAAGTTTCCATCCAAGATAGGCAGTAATCAATCTGCTAAGCCCATCTGCTCTCACATTATCAAATCCCACTTTAACAGTTACTCTCATGCACACTCACTCTTTTTTTACCAAGGCCCAAAAAACATAGTTCCATGGACCTCTTGCAAAGGTTTGTGGAGCCTATTTGTTGACATTATGCATCACTACTTTGTTGATTGTGAGGACATTCATGCAACAGTTGTGAACCAAAGGGAGTAATGCTGTCAAGGACAGCAATTTAAGAACGTGTATGTGCAATTGGTTTTCCGACTCCACAGACCACCAATGTATTGGTCATCCAGTTGGTGCCTAGCTAGTAACCAGGTGCTATCACTCCTGAATGGCCACGGACCTAAGCACGTTCTGGGGATTTCACTACCAGTGACAATACTTGCAAAGTCACCTTAAAACCATACCTATATCTGATAGGCCGCCTTAGTACTCGTGGCAACGAGAACTAAAGTTCCACTGCAGCAACTATAGTCGTTTTGGTAGCATACAGACAGTCATCAGACAAAGTAGAGACAGGGAGGATAACACGTTTAAAGTAAAGTCTAGGAGAAACGAAGTAGATATGCCTAAAAAACAAATCCACTTTGTTGAGGGGTAGTCTGCCAAAACCTACTGTTCAAGATGTTACTAATGAACTATATGCACTAAGTTGGGACCAATGAAGATCTGACTAAATTCAGCAACAAAATTGCTTTTTTCGGAAACTCCACACGCAGCAAAATATGCTAATCATCTTACAAGTGCATCGACCTGTCTGAGTCAAAGAACAACATTTTTTTAATGTCTTGGCTACATAACAGCTTTTAGCCGTCTAGTTGTGAAAGACCTGCTTACATTGCTTGCCGTTGTTGTCACTTTCATTTGCTTGCTTCTTATTCAATTGTTTCTTTCCTTTTCTTGTTTTTATCCCTCTCCTAGGAGCATACCCTCTTTTATATCCTCTTGATTGGCTGGCTTCCATCATATCACTGTTCACTTTTAGGGAATTACTTTTTTCTTTTTCATTATTCACTCCATGAGAGTGTATCTGTTTTCGACCACTCTCCCTTTGGCGCTTCCACCCACCAAATACTTCCCCCGTCCTGCGAGTTGCCCTCTCCCTTGTGTGCCGCTCTGACCCTTGTGTGCTTCTCCCTTCCCTCTCATTTCCCCTGCCCCCACACTCCGTATTGCTCTCATCCTCATGTGCTGAGTCCTCGCTCCCTTACCCAGATTCACTTTTATTTTATGGCCTCCTCCACTCACTGCAGCATCACTCTTCCTGCTCCTCCAACCCTCGTGCGGATTTAAATATAATGCAACATTAAAAAATTTAAAATTGCCTTTTTGGAAGGACTGACAGCTGCCTATTGCTACAGGATGCTCTCCTACAACAAAAACACCGTGGCACACTTAGAATGTCCTGTTTTTTTTCCATTTACCAATTAAAGTTGCGTTTACCATCTTAGATCAGTCGACAAAAATGATGTCCTCATCATTCTGTAGGCACCCGCTGGTGTGTTTATGCAAATACGCATATGTCATAATGCAGACATGTGCCTACAGAATGATGCAATTGCCTACAGCGACCGGATCATCACACCTTTTTCTTTTCTGCGCAGCATCACCACACAGCATGGCCAAATCCAATAGGTCCCAAAGGCAGAACCTATTCACTTTACCAATTATTGTCTGTGGAGTTGAACTGCGACTATGGACAGCCATTACAATTTCAGTTGTCTCAAGGGGAACACTTCAAGCAAATTGGAAGCCTGAAAAGGTCCAAATTGCATTACTGTTGAGACACAAACATGGCCTCACGTCCAATGGGATTTCTTACTGTAGATCAAGATGAGATGATATGCAAACATTAGATCATTCTTTAGCAAACTCGTGAGGTGATCTGTTCTAAGTGCTACAGAGCTTCTTCAATAACAAGGTAAATGATCAATTAAACCTGACCTGACCTCTTAAGGACTTTTATTGTGTGTGTGACACATTATAATCAAAATTTGAAGCAAAATTGAAGCCCCAAAAATAATAGGTCCATAACAAAAACCTCATTTTAAAGCGCAAACGGTATGCTTAATATGCATTTTAGGCATTCCACAGCTCAAACAAAGAACAAGGTGTTGAAAGTGGCCTTGATTCCCTCCGACTGCTTTGCGCCCCTACATTTCCGCTATCACAGGCGTGGCAGATCAAGTTGTGCCTCCAGGTATTACTGCAACTGCCTTGACGTACTGAACTTGGGGGAACCTCACTCTTCCTTATTTACTCTAAATGGGTCGCACTCAGAGATCTGAGGATGATGACCCGGTGAGCAACCCCCAGAAGGGGATCAAGCAGGGCACTGGGGGTGGGGACACCTTCCCACATGGACACCAAGCTCGGTATGTGGATGGCAAGGCTAACTCTATTGCAATTGAGCTGGGACCCCTTCACGAGGACTCTAAGAACGTGACAGGGTGTCTGCTTTGGAGGCATCAGTCCAAGCCTTGGTGCCCGAGGCCCAAACCACTGAACGCTACCTCACAGAGTTGGAGGCCCATACACAGCAGCTAGCTGCCCGGCTGGTCGATCAGGAATGGAGCGCCAACCATAACAACGGCAGAGTCATTGGGCTACCGGAGCAAGTGGAGGACAATTTCATGCTTAGTTTTTTTCCAGGCGCCTTCTCCAGGAGCCTGTAGCCCCAAGGGTCTGTCTAAATGTTATGCAAACAACAGGCAGCCGAGGAACGGATGAGGGCGTTGGAGACGGTGGCTTCCCTATCTGGCAGGTGTGGTTGCGTTCTGCAGCTGGCGGCTGGCATTCTTTGTGGCATGACTGTCGCGGGGGTGGTGGCACCCTGTGATGTAAGAGTGCTCATCTGAATGGCTGACTGAATCAAGTTGATTACCTGGAATGTGTGGAGACTGTCCACACCCTCTAAGCGCTACAACGTATTGGCTTATTTGAAGCGGCGGGGGGCAGGTTGCATTCCTGCAGGAGACACCGCATTTGTCAGACACCGAGGGCAGAGTGCTCCACAAGAGATCCGATGGGCAATTGTACTGCACTGCTCGTCCTGCATTGGCAAGGGAGATCCTTATTTGGATTATATCCCAAAACTGCCTACAACTAAACCTCAACAAAACGGAAGTACTCATCATGGGCCCAAACCCAGATGCCTGGAATGACACTTGGTGGCCCCACGCCCTCGGAAGCCCGCCCACCCCCACGGACCACGCACACAACCTGGGAATCATCAGATCGATGGGAGCCCACCACATCCTGAGACAGGTTCCCCAAAGGGACCTACTTTGATCTCAGGAACCTCCACAGTGCTGGGACTGGAGTACATGCTCCGTGAGCCACCCCGGGCACAGCAGATGGCATTATTTGACCTAATATAGTGAAGCGTTCGCCTCATTGATGGTGTTGTGATGTAGATGCTACATTATATCCTTTTACATTTCCTTGACTTTAATATCTTTTTACTGGCTGGGGGAGTCGGGCAAGTGCTGGGGCTTATGGTTTACGCTCTATGTTCAAATGCACTGTGCACTATCTCACTTTCGGACTGGTTGGTCTCTCTCTCCTATTGAGCATTCCGAAATGGAATTGGTTGGCCCTTGTTGTTAGGTCCTAGACAGTATGTGCACTTATTGCAGTCCAAGAGGGGAGTTGCAGGTGTTTTCTGGGGATTTGTTGTGGTTGTTTTTATTGTTAGGTTTGCTTTGGGTGTGGCTCTGGCAGGTGTGGTTGCGTTCTGCAGCTGGCGGCTGGCATTCTTTGTGGCATGACTGTCGCGGGGGTGGTGGCACCCTGGGATGTACGAGTGCTCATCTGAATGGCTGACTGAATCAAGTTGATTACCTGGAATGTGTGGAGACTGTCCACGCCCTCTAAGCGCTACAACGTATTGGCTTATTTGAAGCGGCGGGGGGGCAGGTTGCATTCCTGCAGGAGACACCGCATTTGTCGGACACCGAGGGCAGAGTGCTCCACAAGAGATCCCATGGGCAATTGTACTGCACTGCTCGTCCTGCATTGGCAAGGGAGATCCTTATTTGGATTATATCCCAAAACTGCCTATAACTAAACACAACAAAACGGAAGTACTCATCATAGGCCCAAACCCAGATGCCTGGAAGGACACCTGGTGGCCCCACGCCATCGGAAGCCCGCCCACCCCCACGGACCACGCACGCAACCTGGGAATCATCCTGGCATCAGAGCTCAAAATGGACCATCAGATCAACTCCGTCTCGTCCTCCTACTTCCACACCCTCCGCCTCCTACGTAAGACCTTCAAATGGATACCCCTCGAACACAGAAAGACCATCACTCACGCCCTGGTCACCTGCAGGCTCGACTACGGCAACGCACTCTGTGCCGGAACAAACAGAAACCTCACCCGCAAGCTACAGAAAATCCAAAATGCCGCCACAAGACTGGTCCTCAACCTGCCAAGACACTGCCACATCTCCCAGCACCTGCGCACACTCCACTGGCTCCCCATCAAAGCTAGAGTCACCTTCAAGATGCTAACCCACCCTCACAAGGCCCTCCACGACACCGGACCAGCATACCTGAATAGCCTACTCAAATTCCACGCACCCCAAAGGACCCTACGATCAGCTCAGCTATCCTACGCCGTGGTCCCCCGCACCAGAAAGATCAGATCGGGAGGCCGCTCCTTCTCCTTTTGCGTGGCCAGTGCCTGGAACGACCTTCTGCTCCACCTCAGACAGATAACATCGCTCCCAATCTTCGCAAGAAACCTCAAAACTTGGCTCTTCGACAGACCTCCTCCTTGATGGACTGGAACCAGCGAACCCTCCCCTCCCCCCCAGCGCCTCTACATAAATTGGCGGGTGCCTTCTGCGCTAGGGTGAGACACTGGGGTCTGGTGAATTGCTGGAGGATGCAGAACTCCGGGGTCTGGACATACTTCTATCCCCTACGGTTTGCATGATTGGATCATGGAGGTACGATTGGATAAGGTGCTAAGCTGTGATGAGGCATACGAAAGGGTGGTGGATGCAGAGTATTTTACGCACACTTCATTTCGACTACGGCATTTTACTATGCACTTTCAGGTGGTAGCCTCGTAGAGCGAGTATCCCTAAATAGCTGCTGGATTCGGCTCTGCATGAGGTCCCAGCTTTCTGGACCACGCTCGGTGAATGGATCGCTAATTTTTGGTTGGATGACAAGGGCTCGGCTTCAATGGTGAGGGTTAAATGTGAGGCCTTCAAGCTGGTTCTGCGTGGGTAATTTCTTTTTAATAAAACAGGGGTGCGCACCCAGCTGTATTTGAACAATAAACGGCAGGAGTCGTCCTTAATGAGCTCCCCCCGGAGTTAGGAAGGACGCGTGAGGGCAGAAAGAGGGTACCTGATGAACGAGAGAAATTGTGTGCGATGGTGGAATGCCTGCAGCAATACGACTAAAGGGCATATATTGCAAGAGCTCACGCAGACAAGGACAAGTCGGGAAGTATGATAGCCAGGCACCTTCAGGAAGAGATGAGGGGGCACACCATCCTTCAGGTTCAAGATGTTGCAGGCTAAAATGTGTTGGCACAAGAGGCTATTAATGGCCTTTCCTGCACTACTATCGTGCAATATACGCACTGGGCATGCAGGTTAATGGATTGGACGTGCTGCGTTATGTCCAGGATTCATCCCCAGAGGTCCTGGGACTGGCCATAGCAGAGGGACCGGGTGCTGATGTTACTGTGCAGGAGGTTCGTGGGGCTATCAAGGAGATGGTCCAGGTCATGATTCCTGGGTCAGATGGGCTGCCCACAGAATTCCACTCCACTTACTCCGCTGCCATTGAGCAAGATACTGGCGAACAGGATCTTGCCACATATGGGCACATTGATTCATACGGATCAGACAGGTTTTATACCCACCCATAGTACCTTGCCTAATATTCGGCAGTTGATTTATATCCTGGACACGCAGGAAACTCTACCATTGGATGTCCTGGCATAGTCCGTTGATATATGGAAAGCGTTTGATTCCTTGTTCTGGGAATTTCTTTATGCTACTTGGGATGGGATTTGGAGTAGCATTTGTTGAACGGACTAGGCAATTGTACACCCAGTTGATGGCAAGAGTCCAGGTCGGTGATATCAGTGGCATGCACACTGGATCAGGGAACTCTATAGGGCTGCCCCTTGTCCCCTCTGATATTTGTAGTGGTTTTAGAGCCAATCACATTGACGGTGAGAAAAGGTGGACACTATCGGGGACTACAGGTGTCGGGAGATCATGTGTATTTCTTGTTATATGTAGACCGCATACTATGTATATACGTGGAGGGCTTTCTCACTTGGAGGGGATGGTGACGGCACCACAATACCCTGGGAAACAGCAGTGCGGGGGAGGGCGGTGGGCAGTTGGGGGGGGGGGGGGGTCTCTTTTTGTGAACATATGAAAGAGCTGAATCCAGACTTAATGTACCCGAGATATCAATCATACAGAAATGTGTTACCTGACAAAGTAATGTGACATAAGGAAACAAGTGATGCGGATAAATGTATGAATGTAATGATAGACTGTTGATAACAATGTCATATGCAAAAGGAAATAAAATATGTTTAAAAAAAAAAGACAATGTTTCATACAGTATGCAGCTTAAGTTAATTATTAGGTAATACACACGCCTTATCCTTACCTTTCAATACGTGTAAGTGAAGCAAGAACAATGAATATGGATCACAGCTTGGAAAACCGGAGCACCTTTGATTTGTTGACTTCAATTGGTCAGTTGTCCAAGCTGAGTGTTGTGCCTTAGAGGGATACACGTCCATTTTAACAATGGCAAATGATTGAAACAGAAGGCTAAATGTATATTTGAAATACAAAGTGTGTAAGACAAGCATTGTATTTGTAAAGCTGGAAATCCAGCTCTTGATCACCGGCGACTTTTGCAAAACAGTTGAGATAATTTAGAGGAGTTCATTTTTATTTACTTGACCAATTGATTTGTTGCTTCTTGGTTCGTGAATTACATATTTTGCCAGTTTGTTTATAAAATCTATTGGCTTAGCCAATGAATTTTATTCGGTTGCACAAAACCTGTACTCAACAGTGACAATATGCACCAGTGTGTGCTACAGGGCTATGTTTCATGGTTGGAAAAAAAATTATGGTTTAACTGACAGTTATATAATTGACAAATTGTAACTAAAGAAAGATGGATGTCCACGTTTTTAATAGATGACAACGGGATTAAAGAATTAACGTGAAAACAAAACAGGTATGCTACATCGAAGAAGGGTAGTGCCCTAGCACTGGACCATTAGATCTTAATGGGACAGACATGCTTGTTGCTTGTGTTGTATGCCCTAGGAGAATAATTGTTGCCCTATAACGGAATTTGCTTGTTCAAGAGCAGAATAAGACGATACAAAGCATTGTAGGTCATGGACAGAAGAAGGAATAATAATATCCTCAGGCCCCTCACCTCCCTTATTACGCTCATAAATAGTGGCGTTGAAGACAGTTGAGTGCCAACATGCTATTGCTCCGCTACAGAAGCTCAGTGGCTTTAGCAGGCTAAAAGTGATGTATCCCGTTGCTTTTAATTGTAATTGTATTTATGTAGCTCTTACTACCCCTGACGAGGTGTTATAGCGCTTTTTCGGCAGGCAGCAGGCTACTCCGGAACCCAAAGAGGATTAGTGGCGAGTTAGTATAGGGAGATATTAAATGAATTTGAGCAGTGGATACGCGAGTTAGTTATTTGGATGAAAAAGGCTAGTGGATAGAAGAGGGAAGGGTTTGCATTTATACAGCGCTTGCTACCCCTGATGAGGTGTCTAAGTGCTTTTCGGCGGGTAGTACGCTAGTCCAGAACCCAAGCAGGATTAGTGAAATGGGCATGCAGTGCAAGAAGAACTGAACAAATCTAAACAGAACCGAGGTACAAACTAGGCACTCAAAGAAGGAATGCTGCAACATACACAAGAAAGTTTCAGCTGCACAAAAATAAGTGCCACGTAGACTGAAACGCGAGGTTGGGTTTGGCTTTGGAAGCCATAAGGGGGAGGAAGGGCTGAAAAAACAGGCAGGGGAATATGGAAACAGCAGAAAGCAATTAGAGAATTGCAGACCTACTGTTCAACACAGATGAGGCATAATTCTTTGTATTGCTATAAAGCCATTCCAAAAATGACATCTAGCAGTAATACAGAAGAGGGGTTTCATAGAGTGCTGCAGAATGCCCTGAGGATTACATATGCGTGCCAGCTGTCCATTAGAGATGACTTCATTGTTCAAGTACAGTGGCCGGGGTTAGCATGCTGGCAAGGTTAACGGATGGTAATAAGGCACTTTCAGAGCTGCTGCTGGAGAACTGGAAGACAGAGATGAAGAATATAAAAAATGGCACAGACTCTTCTATTAAGACAAAGATCGAATCATGCACTGTTCTCAAATGAGAAACCTCTGAATCATCATAAACAACAAACGGGACATGGCCACCCAAGTCAACGCAGTGGAGTAGTCCTGCTTTCACCCACTGAGTATGCTGAAGAAAATATTCAAGTGGCTACCAGACAACACCAGAAAAATGGTCACCTAAGCCATCATCACCAGCTGCCTTGATTATGGAAACACCATGTACGTAAGGATTACTAAGCAGCTTACAAGAAGACTGCAGAACCTTCTAAACACAGCAGCCGGAATAGTCCTCAAACTCCCATGTCAAGCCCACATCACACCACACCTTAAGGAAAATCAATGGCTCCTGATACACAAGTGTTCATACTTTAGACTGCTCACCCACACCTACAAAGCTATCCTCAAAACTGCCGCTGCCTGCCTGAACAGCTACATTCACTTCCACCAACCTTCCAGACGCCTCAGCACTGCCGGTCTCTCCCTAGCTCACACCCCAAGCATACACAAAAGCAGAGCAGGTGATTGCTTCTTCTTGTACCTGGGCCCTAAGGCCTGGAACTACCTCCCACAACATATAAGAGTTTCTTCCTCTGTTCTTGACTTACGCAAGAAGCTATAGACCTGGTGTTTCGAGTAAGCCCCCAGGGCTGGCCTTACACAACTGCTACGAACGGCTGCCTACCCTCACGGGTGATTAGTGCACTAAAAACACACCAATCACATAACAGCCCTTTGTTGTTTCATCTTTTGCAATGGTGATCGGTCTTATCCCTGGTAGCAGCACCTCCTGTCCGTTTATTTATTAAAAGACTGGGGATGACATTTAGAGTTAAAATTTGCAGCTCACCTGCCCAACCAAATTCACGGAACACCTGCTTCAAAGGTAGAGCTGCAAGTCTTTACAGCAGAGTATTTGCTAGGTCTACTATTGCAAAGTTCTTCCCAGCTGCCTATTGGCCACAGATCTGCCATGGTTACAACATCAGAAGCATGTTCAAGTCTACAATGTAATGCAGGGCAGACCCGGGTGAGAAAAGGAAAAAAAAATGTCCTTGATGATTGCAGAGAAGGCTCCCTAAGCATCCTAGACATTTAATTTTTGTTTTGTGGCAGGAACGGCCCTTTCACTTAGGGATTTCTGTGCAGAAAAAAAGACAAGACAAAATACATAGTGGCACTCAGCATGTCTTTTTTTCTGAAAGTACGCCTGCCATCGCATAAAGCACTTTCGGCAAAATGATACCTGCCAATTTGGCATAAAACCTACACAGGCAGACAGACGCAGAGTCTACTCACACCAGTGTACTGGCAGGCCACACACTAATGTTTAAATGAGCCCCAGTGAAAGCAAAACTGGTGGCTACTACAAATTTGAAGGGACTGGGCAAACCTGTGTACTGTGAGCACTGCTTTGCCTCACCTTGCTCAATCATGCCGTGCTGGGGGGGCAGAGATCTGAGGCATATCACACGCACTATGTAGGTTTTCCGATTAGTATGTGATTTTAGAAACGTAATAAATAACTACATGCTCCATTTTTTGACTGCTGCTTTCAACACTTTCTCAAGTCAAAGCATAAAGCTTCAGATGCTGACTAGGAAGTTGTCAAGCCTGACAATTTACTATTTTTAGGGCTGGCCTAAAGACTTCTTTGGCCGCCTAGTCAGCCTCATGTGTTCCCCCCCAAAAAATCACAATATAAATACATACACAGAGGGACTTTCCGTTAGTCTTCTTCATCTCCATTTGTCTGTTGAACGGTCATTCACATTTTGCTCACACCCACCGCAGCATACAGAAAGCAGGAGCTGGTCAATCCACTTCCCCCATTGCCTGCCTTGCACTATGAGTGACAGCATTTTTCCTGATCACATGTGCCCAGCCACCTGAAAAAGAGTGCATTCCAGTGCCAGAGCTGATGTGCCTGGGCTGCTAGGCCATTTTTTCATATTACATATGTTTAAAAAGAAGAAACGAACTCTTGAGTTGGCCCATCCTTGTCGATTGTGTTGTACTTAAATTCTTTCGAGGGCAAACTTGGAACAAATCAGGCAGCAAGAAATGATTACTGAAGGTGGTGCTAGTACAAACTTGTAATACGTGCATAGGTGCCTGAAGGATCGGATTCCAGAGCAAAATCATCAAAATAAATATCAAAAAATAGAATACCATATCTCGGGGAACTATGAAGACTCAAAGAAGAGAAAACCTACAGTCCAGAAGGGGCAATTTGTCTACCAGCCTCCAGTCAAAGTTTAAAAAACGAAAGAATAAAATTTAAACATTAGCTCTCGCCTACACGTATGCAGCCTTTAGCCATGTGCAAAACACTAATCTAGCGTTACAACACTAATCTAGAGCAAGGACAACATATTTGAAAGAAAATAGTTCTACTGCATGCATTCTGGCGAGTTTGTATTGGTAACCAGGACACTCAACCATTTCTGTAAGTTAAAATGCAAACCACTTCAGCATTAGGTGCTAAAGCAGTGCCACTGTTAAACACTCGATAAAAGTGGGTGGATTGAACCTACTGTACTACCAAGTATGATTGTTTTGGAGTCCAAACTGTTGTCATTAAAGACACTGTTCCATCATATTCCATATAACTAGACACAATGTGCAATTTGCCAACAAAATAAAAAACGATTTTTCGCTGATGTAAAATGCAATCTTTCCTACAAAAGTAGTTCATTTGCTAAATTCAAATGTCTAAAAAAATCACACTGGTGCTTGATCCATATCAGAGTGCATCTCAGTTAACTGGTGGTGTCAGTGCCGCACTGAGCACCACGAAGCTTAGTATGTACCTTAGCATATAACATGATGGCTTCAGACCTAGTACAGGATCCTGCTCAGCGCATGGAGGCTCTTACCAAACCATCAGCCGCTTTAGGGTCTGAGGAAGGCAAAATATGCAGTTTGTAAGGGTATTCAAATGTCCAGTTTTGTGACACTGCGCGCATTTTTTGTTACGGCCAAAAAACGCACTGTTGAGAGCACACACTACAAATGAGGGGAAATGGCACATTTTCGTCCAGCGGATGTCTCCAGCACACATGCTGTAGGAAAAAAACGTGATTAGCCTAAAAAAAGCAGCATTTAATAAATAAAAGTTTATGGAAAAGAACATAATCAAACCGAATAACATTAAAAGTTTACGAGTCTAAAAGATCGTGACCCTAAACCCTCGATACTGCTGGCAGCGTCCAAACTAGAATGTATTCTGCTCTTGGCGCGTCAATGACGCACAGCCATGGAAATGGGCTCTTTCAGGAACACCGAGGAACAGAAACAATACTCATTCCTCCATCCCAACAGCAAGGTCAGCAGGACAAGGAACACCCCCGGCCGAGGGGCCCGAATGACGGAAGGGTCAGCAGACACAGGCTGATCTCGGATTCCAAACGCTATGAGTCATTGTCCTTCCTCAGACTCGGCAGCACTGCAGGGACAACAGCATGACAAGTCATTGGAAAACGTCCATTTAGGATTCAAACGATGGGCGTGGTTCAGAGCTGAACACGGCTGGGCTGTGAGGCAGAGCCTAGCAAATAAAATATCACTCAGGTGTTGGCGGTCATCGATTCATAAAAGAAAAATCTATTTTTAAAAAAACATTAAAACATGCCAATAAACCCCATTTTATTTTTAGATAATAGTTGGGTCTGCATCCAAACTAGAGATAGATAAAGATCAGTTCAGGGGACTCCTAAAACTGAAAAGTTCAGGCTTGATTTTCTCTAACCCACAAACCCCGTAGGTGGTGACCAAATAACATTGCATCTAAGACCTCCCTTCACCAGCTGGACTCTTAACAGTCTCTTTTTTTCTTTCACCTCAAACAGACAAGCCACAAAGTGCTCGGAAGTAACCGAAGGAAAACCTTTAGCATTTAATAATTTAAATAGATAAAATATAAATTGAATGTTAAATTTCAAGTGCCGGGTAATCAATTTTTTCCTGATATTGAATAATGGCGGTGAGGTCCCAGTGACCAAAAAACAAACGTAGTCTCATGAAAAATATCCAGTTACAGTCATTGGCCCGTACACTAACAAACAGCCTCGAGAAGGGGCAGCCAGTTGTTTTAAACAAAGCTACTGCTCGTCAAGCCAAGTGGAATAGCCACACTATTAGAACTTCACCAGGAGCTGAGAGAATTTGCTGATGCAGAGGAATGTCAACGTCATGTTCATGAGGATGGAAATCTTTGGTTAGGAGTTTTAGGGAGCACCAATTACATGGAAGCATGATTGTTCTGATGCTTCTGATGTGACAGGATACAAATCAAACAGGATGCGGCAGCTATGAAATACACTTAGCATTTCTCACAAGTTACTGAATGTCTCTTCTACAGCCTCTGCTTTAGAAACAAAATGGGTGCGAGTAGGAAGCCTTATCCGATGCCGGCTTCCATGAGTGTTAAGAATGAACACATCTTCAGCACTAAACGGGAAAGGTCATCAAGTTCATAGAGTATAGAGGATCCACAATGTAGATGTTTCATGAACCTAGCACAACATGGTTTTACATATTTTATAACTATAATCTAACCACTTTACATCACAGAACTATCTTGGCAAAGGGCTACCTAGGTTGGGCATCTCTCAAAAAACAGAGAACAAGGGTGCTGAAGTATAAGAGCAATTAGAACATTGGAATGTTGGGAGCTCCATTGTAGACAATGGAGTTCTCCTTACTTCTATGGGCCGGTAAAGGCTCGCAGAGCAACATTCCAATGTCTTACAAAGGCCTTTTGGAGCTCGAGGGGATTTAAATCCCCTCGAGCTTCGAGACGCCTTTGTTTTATTTGTTAGAACATTCTGCCCTCTAGTGGCAGAATGTTCTAATAGCCTTATAGCCCTTCGTAGCAGGGATATACCGGCTATTAAAGTCCCGCTACCTTGTTAAAGTCCCTCGCCTTTGGCTCGGGCCTTTAACGCGGTAGCGGGCCTTTAATAGGCGGTATAGCTCGCTACGGCGGGCTATAACAAAGAGTATTACCAACTAATGTTCTTTAGTTCCCTCAGCTGATTCCACTAGGATGGACAATTTTATGCCCATCTCCTTGCTGTCCGCTACTTCCAAAATGTTTGAGAAGCAAGTTAAGCATCAGCTAAATATGTATTTGGAACAGCAGGAGGTGCTGCATCCGTCCCGATCTGGATTTCGCCCTAGCCATACCAAGGAAACCTCCCTGCCAAATCCATCAAGACTTGCCTAGATCAGGGACAGATGGATGCCCTAATCCTGTAGGATTTGTTGGCAGTATTCCACACAATCTCACATCAATACTGATTTACAGAATGGCAGAACTAAGGGTGGGTGGTTCAGCCTTGCAGTGGAGTCCCTCCTTCCTCTCTGATAGGGGGCAATCGGTTATCCTTGAGCCCTTCACATTCTATTCAAAATTGCTCAGTTATGGGGTCCCACAAGGCTCCTCTTTGAGTCCCACACTGTTTGACGTGTACAGGTCACATATGGCCCCTATCATTGAAGTATTTGGCCTTGAGGTGATCTCCTATGCTGATGACACGCAGGTTATCCTGTCACTCGGAAAAAAGCTACGGTCGGGCAGCTTGCCTTTAAGAGATGCCTGGTGGAGTTGTCGAGTGGATGAACAGAAACTGCTTGAAGTGCAGCTCCTCTAAAACGGAGATGCTTCTGTTTGGTCATACAACAACTGGGTGCTCTAACAAACGGTGGCTAGCTGAGCTTGGCCCTGCTCACACCCCTACCTCTGTAGATAAAAATCTGGGGCAAAAGTCTGACGACAATGTTACTTTCCATCCCTAGATTTTATCAGTTGCCAGTACATGCATTTACCTCATCCCCATTCTGAAGACCACCTTGGAATATGTCCTGAAAGAAACCCAAACAACTATTGAACATGCGTATTTCTTTTCCAGACTTGATTACTTCTAACTATTTATAACGTTTACTGCCATCCTTTATATTGACTTGAAAATAAACAAAGGACTCTCTTATCACTGAACTCTGGTGAAACTGAGGTAGGTCTGCCTGTATTTTTGCTGGACTAAGGACTGCCACTACTAGATCTAGGTCTGAGCCTTACTTGGGGGGGGGGAAAAAAAGAAAAAACGTTTTTGCTTATGTTAATGTTTTTCCTAATACGTCGTCATAACTAATCGTGGCTGCCCTACTTTCCTGTTTTTGCATTGCCTTGAGCACTAGACCTGTTCCCGTACTTGTGTACACTCCCCCACATTAATCTCCATCCTTCAAATTATGTTGTCCAGGTTCGCAATATTGATGTACTCTTATTTGAGATATTTGTAATTGTTTATTGTTCGGACAATTCACCCCTCTTATCTCCCAGCATTTGACACACCCCTCTTTCAAATTATTTACTCATCAAAATTCACTCCCCTTATCCTGTTGCTATATATCCTTCCTCTTCTTTCTGTCCCCTCCATATCCCTTCGTGCGTCCGACCATGTCCCACCCCTAAATCTCCCCTCACTCCCCCGATCCTGCTTTCTCCAGACATGGCCCAAACTCATGGAACATCTTATACCCATCTAATCTTTCCAAAAACGCCAAGAAAAACTTCAAACATAAATTATTGATACGTCACCCTGAAACTTTAATAGTTGATACCTACCACAGCCTGTCCTCTCAAATGAAAACAAACTTTATTTTCTACTCCAAACGCCCCACTAAATGGAAAAACGCCTTCCTTCTCCATCTTACAATCACTAAATCAAACAAAATTCCGTATGGATTCAAAACGTCAACAACACCATCCCCAGCCCTTCTCTGTGAAATTGACATTTCCATATTCAAAACTGGTAACATTCTTATTCAAGCATCTGAATACCACCTCAACATTTTCGATAACTATTTCAGTTACTTGTCCTATCAACTCTCCCAACTAGTTCTTAATCCTTCATTAACCCAATTGCCTGACGCCCATAGATCCTCACCAACCAGTTTCAGGCCCTCCTTCCCCTACCCGCAACCTCTCTCACCGTCTCTGACTAGGCCCCAATCCTCCGCGTAGGACCTCCCTCCCTACTCCCCAAAGAACTCTGGATCTCTCCCCCACTCATACTATTGATTGCTACCCTCCTGCCCCTTCCATCCTCCAAGACTCTCCCCCTAACTCTTTCCCAACTCACCTGCCCTTTCCCAGGACCCTGTCGGTACTCTCCTCTTTGTCTAATCCTTCTTCTCCCCCTCCTACCATCGACCCTTCCCCTCCTGCCCCTACCATCTTCCTTGACAGTCCCCTTAACTCTCTACCTATTGTCTTACCCCTCTGAGGACGTCCTCCGCACTCTCTGCTATGTTTTACACCTCGACCTCTCCTCTTCTATTCGACCGACTCCCCCCCTGACCTTTCCATAGTCCAAGAATCTCCGACAAACACCGCCCATACTCACATACCTCCCCCTGGAACACCGCTCGTTGGATTGCCTTCCCCTGTCAACACTAACCCTACCTCATCCCGTCTCCCTCTTCAGCTGGTTTCCCCCCCCAATGTTATAGCACAGACACTTATCAACAAAAAATTTAAACTCTCAGCTATGACTATTGAACTAACACGACATAGAGGGTCTATCAACTGCCTCAACGCCAGGACCTTCCCCAATCACACTGATACCTTTTGCTCTTGCTCCCATAACTTTTCCCAACACACCCGATGGTTGACTACACCCCTTTGCAGTCGAACACACAGACCACTCTGCACTGTTAGCTACCTCTCCACTTCTGACCTAATTAACCTATGTAACTCCTACCTACCTAAGCCTCTGATAACTAATCCCCCTCCCTTACTCCAACATCCCAGTTATTTTGGGCATTAACAGAGTCCCTTCCTCACCCATCTCACCTGGACCTCAAACATAGCTTACCACCATCCACTCTTTTTATTGATTTTCAAAGTCATAAAACACATACATATATAGACTATAATTCGACATATTCCAAATTACATACAAGTCATCAGGTACCACAATCAAGGTGCATTCAGGTTTTGCCTTGTGGTACATTGCATCTCCATTTCTATTGCTGGGGGAGTGCATATGTCACCTTGGTAGGCGTTCCATTTGCCCCACTTCGTGTCCCATTTCTTCGGGCACCCTCTCGCTTTAAATACCTCTTTTTGCGCTAGCTATAATCCATAAAAATGAACTTCAACTCTCCCTTTTGAAAAACACGGATCACTTAACATTTGAATACCTTGGCGTTGAACTCATTGTCAAAGGCTCGTCTCCGATTGTACTACATAACATCTATCACCCTCCGGGTGAACCTCTCCTCTTCGCCGATTAACTATCCGATCTTCTCACACACTCCTCCCTTTAAGGCTCGTAAAATCTCTTTTTAGGAGACTTTAACATCCACTGGAATAATTTAGTTAATTTAGTTGATCCCACTGTCATGCGCCTCATCAACCTTCTAGAGATGAAAGACCTCAAGCAACTATGCCACAATCCAACCCATATCAAAGGGGCCACACTTGACGCGATCATCTCCAACATCGACTTGGCCTCCCTTTCCAACATCATTACCATTGACTGGTCTGACCATCACCTCATTCTGTTTAATATCGCAACCAGTGCCCTATTCCCTGCTATAACAAATAATAAACCCACGAAGTGGACCAGAAACCTTAAACAAATCCCCCCTGGTGAACTTTAGTCTAAACTCCAAGATCAACTTCATCTCACCCCTCTCTTCCCAAAATGCTAACAAGCTCACTGAACATTTCAATAAGACCAATACCATTGACTGGTCTGACCATCACCTCATTCTGTTTAATATCGCAACCAGTGCCCTATTCCCTCCTATAACAAATAATAAACCCACGAAGTGGACCAGAAACCTTAAACAAATCCCCCCTGGTGAACTTTAGTCTAAACTCCAAGATCAACTTCATCTCACCCCTCTCTCCCAAACTGCTAACAAGCTCACTGAACATTTCAATAAGACCATTAGTGAGGTCCTGGACCAAGTTACCCCTCTTAAACTAAAACAACAAAGAAAAATTGCAATCCTTAACTCCTCAAATGGACATCATTTATGTAGAGTTACACTGACAACTGACATGTGAGCTTACTTCGTGATGCACACAATAAAGGACATATATTTATCTTTGGAGCAAGGCCCTAGACCCCTGGGGTATTAAACATTTTCTATACAGTGTGACATATAGCTTCATCAAAGAAAATATGTGACCAGCCTAAAGTGTATTTTCTTTTAAGGAATATTAGAATTGTTTAGCTTACTCATTTGCGAAAAGGGATAGAGGGCACAGCAGTACTAAATGGATGCTTTCATTTTAGATACAGTTGTGACAAATTTAAAAGCAATGTTTTTATCTATTGGCCATTGAAATGATCTGTTGCACACAGCAGATGGTAAGTGAACAGTTCAGCTTTATGGTTACCCTGCCCTTTCTGGCAGACAGCAGCTCCTATCTGTGTACATAACCATCCACTACTGTTCTGCAAGTTAGATCACAGCATTACATCAATAAACAATCTACATTCCAAATTCTGGTGATGCGGACAACCTCCATACAACATTCCCTCTTCTGTTTTAATTATGTGAAATTGTATACAGAACACCCATGAACAGGAAGCAGGTCAAGAAACATGGCGATTTAAATTCCAAAATATTCATTCATATTTCATTAGTAAATATTATTCCTTATGGGTTTGCTGCTTGTAAATTATGTTCTCCTCTTTTCTTGGTCAATCCTCCTTCTTTTTTCAAGTGTCTTGTCCTTGTCACTCATTACCTCTTACACAATCTTCCCATTATCTACACCTTTTAGTTTACTTCCAATCTTACCATTTGTCTATTCATACACCCATCACCAGACTTCCTTTATTCCACATTTCACAATTATAGTGTTGCGAAACATATAGTTTTTAAAAATTCTGATGTACTCTTTATGATCTACACTCTTTAACACCCACCTTCCTGACATTTTTATTTTTTGTCAAAACTGAGCTGTTAACACCCATAATAAAAGCAAAATGTAGTTACGGGGTGGCTATAGTGTGCCAGCTGGAAACCAAATCCCAGTGCCTACCTCTGGAAGGCCTCTACGCCACACATTATCGGTGCCAGCCAGGCACTGGGAGCTTCCTGGGCAGCCGGTGCCCGCATTTACTCGTTCAATGAGCAAAACAAAAACATCTGTGTTCAGCGGGAGCTTCCTCCTGAACAGTAACAATTATGATATCACTTTCACAAGCCATATGGCTGCACTCCCCTATTACTGTGCACATCGTTTACCCGTCTGACATCCGCAGAGGCATAATTTCCTGTGATTCATTACTCATTGTTTGTCTTCATTCGGAAAACACTTGTGCCAGCTTGATAATTATACGGTTCTGGCGAGCTCCAGTAAACTGGGACTAAATACATGCCACACACCAGTCGGAGATAAAACATGCAAAAGTATAAAATATGGAGGAAACGAAACAGTTCGTGTTTTAGGAACACGCCCCACGCTCCCGCTCTACTTTTCAGTTCCCCTCTGGGCAGCTCCAACTGTCCTTTCACAGGCTCTGGAAGGCGCCGCCCATGCAGCGCATTCTCCACGGCGCCTCACCTGTCCACGCAGATGCATCTCAGTCAGACTACAAGCAAGGGCAGGATCATTCCTCCTTACAGGCGCGCGGCGCGCTGCGAAGGCTCTAGAAGAGCCACTGAAAGCGCGAGCCAGATGCCTGGCTCTAACTCCGGTCAAGGTCTTCTGGGACCCTCCAGCCCAAACCGAGCCGAGCTGTCTTGTGGTTTCTGCCTGCCACCCATGCTGTAACCTCTTGCACAAAGAGTTCAAAACAAAGCAATGGCCTTTTATTCCAAAGAATGGAAAGAGAGAAACATATACCCATCTAGTGGCTGAATTGCCCAAAGTGAAACCAGAATATCTAGGATCAATCCTGGCTTCACTGCTTGACCAAACTGTGTTCCTAGGCGAATATTTTATTTCACGGAGCTTCCTTTTTCTTCATTATCACATATGAGTGCAGGCTGTGCACTGTACAAAGACCTTGTGTTTGATTTAATACACTATGATGCTGTTTCGTGTATAATAAGAATCTGGGCCACATACATGGTGCACATGATGAGTGACTTGCCTCTTAATTGGCATTGTCGCTATGGGTTTGGGGACTGGCACAAATGTTTCCAAGTTCATGTTTAAAAACTCACAATTTCAATAAATACCTCTCAAAGGAGTGACATAATCTAATGTACTATGAGGAAACACATCCGGGTGTTAAAGAAAGATCTTTTTAAAAAGAAATTTGATGACACTATCATTTTTACAGGATATCTGTTGCTTGATTTACGTGCTGAATATTTCCAAGGCTCAACCTATGCAAGGCCTTTAAAAGTCATGCCAGACCCTTGGCACAGCACTCCCCCTTAATTTGTTGACTCGCTCTCTTCCAGTCCTTCTACAATGTCAATGATCAATCCCCAAAGAAACTGACACAACTAGCCCTTTCAACCCATGGTGCTGCCACCCTATGTCACAGGATATTGGCTCCCTCCACACGACTCAGTAAGGAGCCTTTTATCACATGGTGGCAGGGACACAAGTTGGAAACCAGCACAAAGAGTGAATTTCCAGCTCGTCTTTTGAGGTTTGAAATGCCGATGTCAATCAAAGGGGGTAAAAAATACCACTGGACATTCGCACCAGTCTCAGTAACCATTTTTTTTTCCGGTCTCGCCTAGCTTTGCAGTGCATGCACTGCTCGCTCAGTGAGATTTATTGTTAATGAGGACTTTCAGAAGAGGGCATGAAGCCCCGCCCCTCATTTCCATGGGCTGGCGTCGCCGTTTAAGCTAAACTGTGGCCTGCCATTGGAAATGAGCTTTCTGGGTTGCCTCCCTTTGGCTTTTTGTTCCAGCCCACTCGGACTGGCTCCTCTGCTTTCCTTTTGTCGCAAATGAATTCTTATCTTTACAAGGTGTCACGTGTACTGCACGCTCCGGGCTTCCTCAAACCACGCTGCCTTCAAACTTGGAGCACGCACCAGTCGGCCCTTTCATTGGTTATCGACTGGAAGATAGCCATCCTATTCTTCACACGATGTGAGATTCTTTATACTGCTTAGAAGTCTCGATGCTCCTGTGGAAATCGTCCGGGCACTGAAGGAATTTCGGATTTCTTAGTGGACAATCAACTGTCTGAATGCGCTAAAGGCCAACAGATCACACGTAATGTTGTTCTGCTCTTTCCCGACTCCCAGTTGGTTGACACACGGTTGACCAGCAGGATTAAAGCTCGTTCCCTTCCTGCTGCATGCTGCAGCTGTGTCTTTTGTATGTACACTCTTTCATGCTTGCATAAAACTGCGCATAATACCATGAAAAGTGCATCGATTAAAGCCAGGCCACCATGTGCTCAGTCACACTTTCTTAAGCACAAAGGAATTGCTTTGGCATCTGAATAAGCTCAAATTCTTGCTGCGCGGTAAAGAGCGAATTACCTCGTGAGGATAAAATTAACGCACCCCCCCAGACGGCAGGGATTTGCAAAGTAGGTTGCAAGCGTTCTCTTTTGCAGGCTCGGCTGTTGTTTACGGCTTAGCAAAAGTTGTATTGATTGGTTAAAATTATGCCGGTTTTCTTTCAGTCTCAGTCACTTTCACTCAGTTATGTGTAACAATCCTCATTCTCTTGACCTTGGGCTTTTAGATCTGCAGAATACAAAGTCGGTGTAATGATGCTCTTGAATGAGACAGTAAGTTCATTTGTCATTCTTAGCGCATGGCAATCTTCGTGAAACCCACATAAAGGCACCAAAAGGAATGTGTACTGGTATCTGGATAAAAAAACGCAGTTCGGTGACATTATGTGGATATTTCTCACATGAAAACAAAAGATGTATGTGCAATGTAGAAACAATAGTATGCCTTGTACTCAATAGCAACAAGCATTACAAATGCAATAGGTCTCGCCTTTCATGAAGTTAAAGCCATTTGCTTTGCTATACAAAACCATTAGCAAAGCAAATGGCTGTAACTTAATCAAAGGCGAGACCTATTGCATTTTCAATGCTTGTTTAATTTGAGGAGAGGATGGAAGAATGGGACAAAGATGCCTCTTGGGTACTTCTCGGCACGAGGTCCTCACCCCTTCCTAGGTGCCGCCCCATCTCATACTCTAATTTTTAGTGCTCTCCAGCGTGAGCATGCACTCTCGCTTGCGAGACTCTTATGTCCTATAATGGGCTTGGAACCCGCCCATTACTTACCATTCTTTTGCAGCATTATCTTTCTACTTTGCTGACTTATAACTGGGCAGCTTGCCATGCGTCATTTTCTTTTCTTTCTGTGGCGCAAGGTCCAAGTACCATTTTATTAGTGTCCCTGCGCTGCTCGCGCTGTGATTCATGTACTATGTCTTTTTTAAATAGCTCTTTTTTTAACCTTCCTCCACCCACCCCCATCTTATTTCTTCTCCCCACTAATAGTCCCCTCCCTCCCATTTGTACATCTCAAACATATTGCAAATTGGTTTAATTGTCACGATAACTCCCACTCAGTTAATTAAGAAAGGAGGGGATTACAAAGTAGTTTCCAGGTCCTGGTCTAAGATAAGGAAACTTCTGAAGCCAGTGGCACTTACACCACAACCCCTCCCCAATTGGAGGTGAAATTGCTCCCACTTTAGATGTATTTTTTTTCTAAACTACACCTTTATCCTTTTTGGGACCCTACTAGATGGCATTGGAAAACACCAGAGGATTGAAATCTGCATCAATAGAATCCCAAAAATAGTTTATCATTTTCATTCACTCTCTTTTTTTAATCATATTTTTATTATATTTGGGATTTTTATTTGATGATTGAAGCTGTGGTATGGTGCAAAATACAGCTCCCAGAAGTGCGATTGCTTGCACCAGGGCCAGACGTCCACTATAAAAATACTGAATTCTGTTTAACTGGTCCACGTGAAACAGCCCCTGCGGGGAGTTTTATCTCCACTGCTCCTCGAGCAGTGCAAAATAAAAATAAAATGATAATAACAAGAAGTTATTATCATTTTACTTTTCTTCGCTCCATCCAGGTCGGGAGGGGTGTGGATGGTTCGCCACTGAGGGAGCAGGAGGAGTTTGCATTTCCTCCCTACATGCGCATGACGACTTGACCGGCCCTCTAGGGCCAGCCAAACTGTCATGCGCACTTGGCATGTTAGCCATTGGTCTGTGTTGCACAGCCCAGTGGAGAACATGCCCAGTCTCCCCAGGCACTGCCTGAGACCAATCACGACGCTGCTTAGGCAGCGTCGTGATGGGCTAGGGGAGTTCGGTAGCCTGGGTTCTTCCGATGCTGCCAGCAGACACAGGAGAGGCGTGCGATGGTGGAAGATGCGTGCGACGGTGGAAGATGCGGCGAAGGTACTTTTTTTTCCACCCACCACCCTACCCCCTCAGCCCTCTCCCGTTCAGAGGCAGCCACCACTGGTTAAATATAGTAATTTCTGTGAATTTCGAGTTTACTTGCATGGCAGGTACTCTGCTGCTGGCTGGCGCACTCTTATGGGATACGTTTCTGCCTGCTAGTGGTCTCTCCCTGCTCTGCAAACTACGGTGAATTTCAGGGGCATGGAACTTGGTCTAGTATTGGTTATGTATTTATATTATGCTATGGTGACTATAGTGTCAATGGTGGATTAAGATGATCAGGGCTCCAAATCACGGCTCCTACTCTTAACCACTATGGGCCGCATTATGAGTTTGGCAGTGTGGGATCGCCCTGCTCCCGCACCGACAAACCCATGTTTGAACTACCTACCAGATTAGGAGTTTTCTCTTGTCTGGCTTTGTGGTTCTTTGGCATTCCCACGGTGGGGGCTATGAAATGGGCACATCAATGGGAACGTCAAAATCAGCACCTGCACGGCATGGACTGCTGCAGTCCATGCTGTGCAGGCACTGGTGTGCATGCACTCAGGTGGGCTCATGCTGTGCTCCCTGTGTGCATCGACATGGCACAGAGGCACAAGGGGGCCCTGTAGAGCCCCCTTTGTTTCCTCACTGCCAGACTTTCATAGCGGTTGTACCTCTATGAAAAGTGTGGCGGTGAGGAAACTCGTAATAGGGCCGCATCCGCACCATCACCAGGGATCTGTGATCCCTGGCAGTTGGGGTGTTCCTAGGGCGGCCCAAACGCCCTGGTCGTAATAGTGCGGTCGGATGACTGCCACGCCGCTCGAGTCTGGCAATCCGTGGACTGCCAGACTTGTAATAAGCCCTAAAGTGTAATCCTGGACTGGTACCTTGACCTCTCTATGCTAGTAAAGGCGTAAGGGGAGCGCACCTAAAAATTAAATAGAAATATCAAGATGTGTACATGACCAGCCCATGAGGCTTCATTAGAAAGATATAAATGGTGTTACGAGGCCGGTCAGTCTCACTGAGACTGTATAAAACACTTGGGTTCAAATAAATAGCAACAGGAGCTACTTGCAAGCAAACAATTGAACACTTTTTAACACTATTCTCCAGTGAGAACAAAGTCCCCTCGGATTGGTGTATTGCTGTACCGAGACACAAACCCTCTGCAGTTACTACCCGCTTTTGTTCCAGTGGCGGCTCCTCCACTAAGGCAGAGGAGTGTTGTCCCACTGCGTTGCAGCAGAGAAGGAAAGGAAAAATAACATGATGATAACTAGATGTTATTATCATTATTTGTTCCTGCTGCAGCAGCATGGGGACGGGGCTACTATGCACACAGAGCAGGGCAGGAGAGGAGTGGTGGGCACACTGTAGTGCGCATGATGCTTTGGCTGGCCGTCTGAGGCCACCCAAATGGTCATGCGCACTTAGTATGTTCTCCATCCAGGCTGCATTACAGCTTGGGTGGAGAACATAGCCAGGCCCCCAGTCCCCGCCAGAACGCCGAACTACAGCGCTCAGATTGCGATTGGTTCAGGGAAGCCTGGCTGCTTCCTGTTCAGCCGACGGAGGAGCAAGGACGTGGAACAGAGCGGCGAGGAGGTGTGTGTATTTTTCTTTTTATTACACCTATTTACCCCCTCACCCCCAACCCGCCACCCCATGTTCGTACCAGCCGCCACTGCTTTGTTCCCTTCAGACAGGGCATAACTATGGTCCGCCTCCATGTTTTGCGGTAAAGAAGGGTCACTTGCACATGAATATTCATGTAATTTTGCAAACATTTTTAATAGGGTTTGCAACAGAGCAGCAATATAGTCCTGGTCTGCCAGCCACTGCTAGGCAGTGAAAATAAACGGCACTACGATTACCCAAATTACCTTTACTTTGCTATTCGACCTCAGAAGGATGGCATGCTGAGCTGGCCCTGTAGGATGTTATGCTTAATTTCTCAACCTCTGCTCAGTTTAGAGGAGAGAATCGATCAATAGCGGGCCTCATGCAAAATATCAACAAGGAGCGTGTAATGTCCGCTTTAAGATTAAAAAAACAACAACACTAAGCTGTTCCCTAAGATGTTAGCTTTAGTTTACAGTTCTGTGGGCAAATGCTAAAAAAATGTGGGTGCAGTGACAAAGAAGCATCTGCCGTGAGGAGTCTTTGGTAAAGTAGCGCTTACGAGTGCATGAACGTTCAGTAGAGGTCACAAAGCCCACCCTCACTATAAGAAAGGTCATCCTTTTGTAAATTCAACCTACTCCCTTTCAGTAGCCATTAGTGGAACAATGAGGGGAAGTTATCTAACAAAAATCGCACAAAAAAGAAAAAAAGTGCTATAACGTGGCAAGCGCTGGCCATCATGTCTTAGCGTTTTTATTCCACCCCTCCATTTGCCCAGCTACACCACCTCTCCCCCTAGGTTTCCCCCCTGCCTGCTCTACCAACAAAAAAAGCGCTAAGACGTGGCCAGCGCTGTCCGCGTCATGGCGCTTTTTAGGTCTTGCCTGAGTAAGCATGGGGGTCTCACTTGCGAGACTTTTGTGTTTTATAATGGGCTTGGAACTCATCCATTACTTACCATGGTGTGCAGCACTGTCACTCTTCTCTGCCTTCTAACTGGGCAGCACTTGCCATGCGTCACTTTCTTTTCTTTCGGTGTCACATGCATGGACCAAGCACAGATTAATTAAGTTTAATTAGTGTGTGTTGAATGTTTGTTTTAGCTTGGATTTCCTACATGGCCACTGCAAAGGTTTCCGTACACAAACTAGTATGATGCACAATAACATGTGAGAGAGAGAGACTTGTGCAATATCCTGCTACGCCGATAGATGCCGAAGATGCCTCATGTCATAGAAGAGAGTAAGCGATAGATGCAAGACAACTGTGGAGATTAATCATATCACTGAGTGAGCACATTTACATTGATAGGAAAGAGCGGATCCCCCAGGGCTGGAGGTCTGCTTGGCTTGACTGGCTTAGACACATGATGTCCTCAGATATGTGATAACTATCCTGTAATTATAGGGGGATGGTGATTGAGGGGTTACCCCGCTGATTCTCATACTGCTTAAGGCTGATTGAATATTTTTCTGTGATGTGCATTGATAATATTGTAAATTATATTACAAAATGACGATAAAAAATAGGTTTAAAAAAAAAAAAAAGTTTAATTTGTGTCCCTCCACAGGCCACCCTCTGCGATTCAGGAACTATTTGTTTTGTTTTTACCGTGCTATGCAGCAATTAACGCTGCCCGTGTCATAGCACATTATTTTTTTTAAAACCAATACCACAACACAGAAATCTAGGGTCAACTCAAAAAGAAGAAGATCAAGCAATTCAAACATGTAAATTGTCTAAACATGAAACGTGAATCCCATCAGCCACCAAAATAGCAGCCCACATAATTTGGGATCCGATAGCCCTGTCTGAGCCATCAGAAAAGTCAAGGCTGCAGATAGTTTGGGCACCTCTCTATACATCTTGAGATGAGGTGTCTATCAAGTGATAGTGTGGCAGACAAAGATACGTAATGGTGACAAAAGCAGTGCAAAAAAACAATACATTTTTAAGGAAAGTGATGTTAAAAATGCCCAATGGAAAGAAAAACTATTTATTAATGTCTATCCATGTGGCAACAGTTAAAAACAGTGTAGACGCAGTTTTGACAAAATAACTGCACAAGTCCAAAAATTAGGTCAACATGTTTCAGCCGATGGTGACTATTAATCCGGCTTTCATCAGGACCAAACAGAACCTTTGCTACTGCTGTATAATAGTGTGAAATCAAACTTAAACTAAATTGAACCCCAGCGCAAACCAATTAGTTTGTTATAAATTGTTTTTACCTTCCCCTATCCACCCACATCTTGATTCTTCTCACCCCTATCACCTGCCCTCCCGTCCCGGTTTTTCTTCCTCCTAGTGCCCCTCCCCCCCACCCCCCTTGTTCTTATTCCCCTCCCAGTTACAGAAGTTAAAAAAACAAAACGCTATGAGCCGGCAAGCGCTGGCTGCTTCATAGCGCTTTTATTTTTAACAATACAATTACCAACCTTTACCCTTACCCACCCCCATCTGATTGGCAAAGCCAATAGATCGTCCAAATACCTGTTAATTTGCCAATGCTTGTTTTTCTTTGTGCTGGCAGGTCTGAACAACTATGCAAATCCTCTATCTGATGCGTGAACAAAGGAGATCTTCGGCGTTCCTACCTTTGATACAGGTCAAAGAGAGGGAATCCTGTTTTTGGTCGTGGCAACCGCCTCAAAACGTGCGCGCCCGTCTTGATTCAAGCTACTTGTTCTGGAGGTTGCCTGTTGCTGCATCAGTTGAATTCTGCTCTGGAAATTGATGCGTACAAAGGCCGTTCTGACCGTTACTTTCGGCGAAATCGAATAAGCATGCTGAAATTAGACTTAAATTGTACTGTACGGTCAATGTTATTAATTATTTTTTCCCACACTTCAGTTAAAGCTTTACAAGGGAAGGTGTACGAGAGTAACGGAATACTCGACATAAAACTACAGGTCAGCCTACCTCGTGGGTCCTTTGGGTGATGACCACCTGGCTTCCTGGAGTATTACAACCAGTTCAGTGTAGGAAGTAGGCAAATAACTCATTCAGCAACGTTGTGAAAAGCTGCTATAGATGTACGCGTCACGGTGGTATAAATACCTTCGTAATTGCCCATAGTACAGCATAAATCAACTTGGCCACCCAAATTTCAGAGCATAGCTCAAATGCACATAGACCTGGCTCTAAAGTTTAGAGAAAATACTCACATGAGATATCTCCTGTATTTGGAGCACATTTACTACTTCCATGAGTTTCACAAAGGATCCCAGAAGTACTCAACAATTTTACCACAGATTAGGTTGGAGTAATAATTGTATATAATTTACTGACATACATCGCAATGAGCGCATTTTTTCCTGCGAGGAATATTTGTTTTCTCCCTGAAGCACTTGTGCTTTCTACACCCACATTACTAAGGGGGTGTTACACCCCTATTCCTGGCCTGGAAATGCAATGATTGATCCAGACGAGGTTCGAATACAAGAGGAACTATAATAAGCAACTTTTACACTCAAACTGCCCGCCTCCAGTCATTACGCTGGATATGCATGGCCATGGGCGAGCAGGAGATCCAGGATGTTGTTTGGGGCTTCACCAGGAGATACCGTGCATGGTGCACAGGCACTGAAAGAGACCTCACCACAGTGTTGCTGGGGCAAAACCTGGACAAGGGTGAGCAGGGATTGGAAGAGACATCATTGCTACCTTGTTATGCAAAATTCTTTTTGTGGCTGAACATATGTGGCTAGAGACCCTATTTTACAGCTATAAGGAATTTTGGGTTGATACAGGGGACACTAGTATCCACAGCAGGGAAAAGGTAGTGCCCAATGCTGTTCTAGTATTGTCAGTAGATATTATGGCGTTGGTGAAGTGAGCAATTCACCGTGGCTTCACCGTACATTAGGCTTCTTTTTAAGAGTACTCAATATTGCTTTAGATGAATTGGTATTTTCTGCAGTTAGGAGAAGTGACCACCCACTACTGTTTTATCGAAGTCGTGCCCCATATGGAGAGGGGAGAGTAAGCACTTCTCATTGGTTACTGTTGCTGTAGGGACTAGGAGATGCGAGTTCAGGAACTTTAGGTACCCATGTGGGCTCAGTTATTTTTTATGTGCTTACGGGCTTATTGTGTCTACCTTTCTTGGGATGATGTATGCCAGAGTGTGCAGGTTTGAGTACTGTGCCGAGTTGTCCATTTGTGTTCAACTGTGTTATTGAGCATGTTGTTGTCCAGTGTGGTCTCTTAGTCTGGATCAGGTGACACAATAAAGGTGGAATGTGTGATGTTGTAAGATGTGCTAAAGCTGCCAACTGTAGACTGCAGCCAGCTACTGAGCCTTGTGTCAGCACTGCTCCTGGTGGGAGTTATCTATTAACTATGCACTAAAGATAAGAGCAGGTAAAACAAGCATTTGCAATTAAATAGGTCTTGCATTTATGAGAGTTTGAGCTATTGGCATTGTAAATGACATTGCCTTTTATTTATGTGTTGTTTTTAAATCAGATAAATAAACGGCATTGTCATTTACAATGCCAATAGCTTAACCTCTCGCAAATGCGAGACGTATTGCATTGCAAATGCGTGCTATAATGTTTTTTAAAAAGCGTTAGGAGAGAGCGTGTCCTGCCTGTAGCAGCAGGTAGGACAATGCTATTTGAGAAAAAGTGCAGGGAAGCTGTAATTAAAGCCTACCGAGCAACAACATACGTAAGAGAGGGTTGAACCATGGAAGGTTACAGAATGAAACCAAGGGGTTACTAAGGAGGGACTCTAAGCAATCAATCAATTTTATTATGTTTTGGCACTCCAAAGAGGTCCACATAAAACAAGATACACAAATACAAATACACATTCTCAAAGTAAAAATGACAACTACAACATTTTCCACTGAACAAAATAATCAGCGACACATGCCTCCATATTTCATCAATAAATAGCTAAAAAACCTTTAAAAAAGTTAAAAATATTGAAGCAAAACATTTCATTTGGAGGAGTATAGAAGGCCTGCAAAAAAGAATTCACATTGAGGATACCCAATTGCAAGCATATTGATCTTAACCACTTCGAACGAAGTGGACGCAATGCAGGACATATAAACAGTACATGAGAACGATCCTGAGCAGACATATTACAAAAGTTACATGTGGGAGAGGACCCATGCCATTTTGCCAAAAGAGTATTTAGGGGCAGCAAGTCCTGCCTTAGGAGGAACCAAAATCTCCGAACACCATGTGGTAGATTCCAGGTGACATAGAGTTGGGCAAGCTTCATTGAGTATGTGTTTGCAAGGAGATCACCTCCCCTCTTTACTAGCATGGACTTCTTGTCCAACGTGAAGCAAAGAGCCCAAGAAGCCTGTTTCAAAAGAGATTTTAGCTGGGAAGGGGAAATAGTAAAAAGGGTACTCTCTTCCAATTCAAGAAGTGCCACAGCCTTTCTAAAGTTCTTAACAATTAGGGAGTACTCTCTTAAGCTACCCAACAATTCCCCCTAGAGGGACTCTAAGCCTTTTGACCAATGAACAGCCACAGTTTACAGTGGACAATGACACAAGCCTATGAAAAATGTGGGCGGAGAGTGGGCAGGGCTTCAAGTCAGGGCCGGACTGGGAACCGAAACCGGCACTGGCACACTGCTTGGCCGGCCCCGCTAGGATGGAGGAGGGGGGTGAGGCCGAGCTATTTGCAGGGCCGGTTTCAGCCGATTTTGTTACAGGAGGCCGATATTGCCAGCCACCTGGTAACAAAAATGACCCCCAACATGGCAGCCCACTGAGGAAATGCCCAGTTCCCGCTACGGCCAGTCCAGCCCTGCTTCAAGTCCTTACCTCAAAACAGCATGTCGCGCAGAGCAGCGCATGTGCTGCCTAGGCTCGACAAATAAAAATCCTTTTACATTTAAGCTCTCCGTCTCCAGTCTTTATTACCAGTGTGCCTTATATGGCTGCTACAGTGATCTCATTTACCCTTGTAAAAACGTATAATCTGTGGGCCCGCCTCACTTTGAATAACAGCTATTTGGAAAAGTGCAAAATGTATTCAGAAGACGCAAACGTCTAAAGATCAATAACCACGACTAATCACAGGTCTGTCACTACACAAGGACAGTCACTAACCGACAGTAGAACAGTCAATGTGTCCTAGAACAGCAGGGGCCCACGCCCGCAATTAAAAAGCCATACAAATATCAAAGAAAGTGCAAAATGATATTAAAGGAGGAACATGATACATGTTACAGAACCCAAGCTGAACAGCACACCCTGCAGCAGATCCCTTCACAGGCGCCTCTAGTGATGGAGCTGGACCTTCTCTAGACCATCACTGTTGGTGGGAGACAATGATCGCTGTGCTGAGAGTTGCCATGAGAAGGCTCTATTCCAAAGTATTCTATACACACAAGGGGGCTGGTTATAAGATGCGAAAATCAGAACAGAATAGAATGGTCCTTTGTTTTGAGGAATTGAATGTATTTTCAGAATTCTGTCCTGCTACTGTTAATTATCTCTAAGTATGGTAATGCATTCCCTATTAAATTTGTGATTAAACTATGCAGTGCTTTAAAGAGTTAACCGCGGCAGTTTTGGAATCGATTATCAAAAGGTCTATTCTTCAGGGAGTTTTGCCATCTGGCACAAATTAGGAACAAGTCGTCAATGAACAGTAGGAGTCCGAACTTCACAGCTTCATGGATACAGACTTGCTTTGTAAATGTGAATAATCTACAAGTCCTCCAGCAGAGGCTTACAATCTAACCCCCTCCACGAGCAACGTTGCCCCCAACAAAAGAACACTGTTTACTTACTGTCAATTCAAGGAATATTACACCTAAAACACACACAGCCCCATTCACTGCCCTGGATACAAGCATACAAGCAGAAGCCTGTCAAGTGGGCCATGTTTACGCTGCCTTGTAGGCAAATAACCTCTTTGGAGACAGACCTCATTAAATGAAAAATACTTTATTAAGTTATCAGAAGTTACGCAAACATCTCCACGTGGAAGTGTGAAACTACATGGAATGTGACCACAAAGCTTACTTACCACGGTTCGTCCCTACATTATTTCACTCCTTTGCACTGGCAGCACATCACATGTACACGTGTGTGGGCACGCACAAAGGTACAAATATTCATGTAAGCAGTACGAAAAGGACACACTGGTGTTGAGCTCTTCTGTACTCACAACTCGGCACCTTCTACCACCAAAGCAACCAGGTTCACAACATGGTCCATAAGAAAAAAATCTACTCCTGCCTGGTAGAAAATTCAGCATTTTTGAAAGCACAACAGAGACCCTGATACAGAAGCTCCAGTACTTAAAATAAATGTAGAACACAAATAAAAAATCCATTGTAACTAACAACGTCACCAAATATAAGCTTAAATGCACACACATAAAACAAGGATAGAAGTTTTTTTTTTTTTTTAAGAGGCTTGTAGAGATAACAGTGAACCGGCCAACTTAAAAGTGAGATGGTCTGGGAAAGTTATATGGTACTCCTGTGCAGACACGAAAAGGAGCAACAAACCCTCTGAACAAACCTCTTAACAAACGAGGTTAAAAAAGAATTGGATGGGGCGTTCATATACACGGCAGTGGAGCATCGCCCCACTGCTCTCTAAGCAGTGTAAAAGAGAAAAATAAAATGATAAACACAACGTTATTATCATTTTATTTTTAGTAAGGGGTCAGGTTGGGGGTAACAGGATGGAGGAGTTTGTACAGCCGGGTGGAGAACTGTCCCAGGTACCATCTGAGCGGCCAAACAGGCCGCTCAGACCAATCATGACGCTGCTGTCATGCTAGTGACAAAGAACACAAGCATTTGCAATGTAATCGGTCTCACCTTTGGGACTTTATAAGTATTATCCATGCAGCCATATACTTTTCTTGCATCATAATTTAGTCAACCTTGCCGCATAATATGGTCTTACCCTGCCGCATAATTCCAGTGACACTGACTATAACCCAATTTAACAGAAGGGCACAGAATGAGAAACAGAGAGAAAGTCTGCACAGTTAAAAGGTAGTATTGCATTCGTCCAGAGTGTTCAATCCCTGATTGATGGAATCACAGCGTGCGATCCATCGGCATTCACATTTGTTCAAGAGTAGTAGTAAGTTCCCACCCCTTAGGGGTAGGGTAGGTAGGTTGGTCGATGACCTGCCAGACCAAATCAGTCTCCTGAATGTTTTTGCCCCTGCGACCTGCTATACATTGGTCAAACCAACCAAATGATCAAGCAGCATATCACACAACACAGGAGTCACATCAAATGTACAATCGAGACAGCTCCCCTAGTAGCACACTACATGGAGAAAAAACATTCAGAGACTGATTTTGTCTGGCAAGTCATCGACCAACCTACTCTGCCCCAAGGGGTGGGTACTTACAACTACTCTTGAACAAATACGAATGCCAATGGATTGCATGCTGCAATTCCGTCAATCAGGGATTAGACACTCTGGACGAATGGAATATTACCATTGACGTCCTCTGAATTTTGTATTTCCTGACCCTCCCCACACTCCTTTCACCCAAGTCCAAATGATACCTAGTTGTATAGGACTCTTATTCATATCATGTCTGTGTGTATATATATATATATATATATATATATATATATATATATATATATATTCACTGAAAAAACCATAGGTTTCACACAAGTTATAGTTAGCTGTACATTTCACTCATAAAAAACCAATGAAATTCCACGTTATAGTTAGTGCAGGCAACTATAACTCACGCAACCGCAATCCTCTGCTGATGCTAATACTGTATTTAGACACTTATTTGCCCATGTCTTCTTCCATTAAATTTTAGCTATACATATATTACAAATATTTTTTTTTCATAAAGACACATATGTCATTAGCAGAGGATTGCGGACGCGTGAGTTATAGTTGCCTGCACTAACTATAACGTGGAATTTCATTGGTTTTTTACGAGTGAAATGTACAGCTAACTATAACTTGTGTGAAACCTATGGTTTTTTCAGTGAATTTGCAAGGTTTTTTAAATGCTAATTCCTAACTATAACGTGTGTGAAACCTATGGTTTTTTCAGTGAATTTGTACGTTTTTTTAAATGCTAAGTTACTTTACGCCGTTCGTGCCGTGCGCGCCCACTTCACGCAGTTCGTTCGCTTCGCGCACCGCGCGCCCACTTAACGCAGTTAGTGCCGTGCACGCACGGTGGGCACGCGGTGCGCTACGCGCACCGCGTGCCCACGTTAGGCTGGATGGGCCATGTACGCATGATGCCCTTCGCGCACCGTCCGCACACGGAGGACATATTATGCGCTTCGTTCTGAAAGGTTTTCTATTAAATGTTCACTGTTGTGTAATAAGCCATGCACAAAAGGTGGCCTGCGGGCAACTTTTGCACACGGGGTGGGGAAAATATGGATTTTATTTTTTTTTTAATTAATTTTTTACCGTACGCGTACGGTAAGCGTATTCGGCGTTTTTTCCCCAAAATTTTTTTTTTATTTTTTGGCCTTGGATGGCCTTCTGGCACACCATAACCAAGGTTAGGTGGTTAGGAGCTGTCTAGCCTGCCCCCTTTTTATGATATCCAACTTTGTTTTTCCTCCACCCCTCCGAGTGCGAGAGAGAAAATGGCGGCCGAAACTTCCTGGTTTCGACCGATTCGAATGTTTACTAAGATCAAACAGCCAATCAGAATCGCGCTCGCGCACGGCACCGTACGCGTACGGTAAGCTTACGGTGCGCGCTTACAGATATATATATTGATTTAAATGCTATTTTCTCAGGAACTACTGAACAGATTTACACCAGACCTACAAAAGGCACTTCCTTGACCTGAGGACTACCTCTCTGCCAAATTACAAGTAATTCTGTTCAGCCGTTCGGGCTGTAGCGGTGTCTAAAGGTCCTATGGAAAAATGCATGGGGAAAACGCGTTTTGGGACCCCCCTTTTTTCTCAGCCCCCGCTTGACGAATCCCCCCGAGACTTTCAGGGTAGGAGCGGAGCGTAGCGCCCCATTAGTTTTGAAAATTTCGCGAGGATTCGTCGACCGGCGCCAAAGTTATTCCAAACAGAATGTTGCGGATTTCCTATGGAAACAGGGTCCTAACTATAACTAGCTACTGGCGACCGCCAGTAGGTAATATATATATATATATATATATATATATATATATTATATATACACACACACGATATGATTTTTCTTCTTTCCCCAGTATGACAGAAACCAGTAGAAAAATCTTCTGACATGCTGTACTTTAAATTTGTGTCCATGTATAGCGACAACCTGCAGCTTTTGTCATTAACACAAGCAGTGGCAAAATGAAGTACTGTTTTTATATAAAAATATATTACAGTCCGCGCTTTTACACAGATTTGTAATTTTGATGTCTCACAATTTGGCTTCAAATGTTTTATTCACAAAAACCCCCATATCCTCCTGTGTCTTTTATCCTATAATTCCAGACAATCTGTCTTTTTAGATTTCCCACATTTCCTGGGTATCTTATGTTTTCTATGCTCATTTCCATCCCCGGGGGTACCGTATAGTGCCTGTTTCCGTCTCCCCGTCGGCCTATTCCTTTTCCCTTACTCCGCACATAACCCCACGCTGACCTCTCCACGTAACTACATCTTTCTGACCCTGGCTTCGCTCCAGCACATCGCGACCATTTACACGGTACACAGCACGCTTAAGTCGTCCTCCATACCCAGGCTTTTGCTGGGCACCTTCTTGTGATTTATTCCCATCTACCAGATTAAAATAGGCATTATCCCTACAGCCAGGGATTCATTCCGTAGAAGTTAACTTTAATTTTCCTTTTCACTTACCAGGATGGTCTTCCTGTTTATGCCAGTAGTGAACCCTTCGACTTACCACCTTGCCTCTCATTTCCCTTCCCAGCTGATGTCCCGTCCTTCCTCGCATATCTCGGATTCTTCCTGTGGATACCATTAATTCTTGCTTTGCCCCATAAGAGACGGAAGGCTTTACCCAAATACAGGCATTCCTTGTGTGCTACATGGACTTCATGTGTCCCACGTGTTAAGCTCCTACTTTTATCGCTAGCACCACCATTTAGGTCATATATATTTTTTCCCCTTACCATGTTTTAATCAATCCTTGGGATTACACTTTCATTATTATGTTTCCTTCCCCTACAGACCGAGCCCGGATCCCTTGACTTGATTCGCTCATATCATACAGGCTCCACGCAACCATCCCAGGTAGCCTTTAACCCCCTTCTTTAACCTTTACCTTCCACTGGTACTTCCCGGTTCTTAGCTCTCCCCTTTCTCCTCTTACCCCCCTATACAGCACTTACCTTATCCATGTAACCCGGTCCTGATGATGACCTGAAATTGTACAGGTCGAAACACAGTCGACTCTCCAGCGCAATTGTGGGCGTTACTGAGGTCTCCTTAAACAGCGAAATCTTTTTCTGAAAAATTACCTGCTGTCTGTTTTCGAGACCTTCAATTAATTAGTGTTTTGCGCCTTTTTTCACTGATTCCTCACCTTGTCTTGTGCCACTGGGCCGTTCACCTTCACGAGCATGAATGTGCACACCTACAATTAGATTACCTATGCATATATTGTAATGTAGTGCTGATATAACTACTTTCGTTCCAAAAAGATCAATTTTCTTAACTCAGAGTTGTGGTCTCCCTTGTTATCCTCTTTCTCAAATTGATTTGTTTCTTTAATGTACCTGTCTAACTCAATGATTACCGGTTTAGACTTGGTCATGCTGTAGGTTATTGGATTAGGGGAGTCTGGGAGCCTGAGTGCCTCCGTGCTGCCGAGAGTCGGGAAGGAGAAGAGGAGAGGCAAGTGATGTTTTTTACATTTTTTTCAACCCGTCCCACCTCACCACCACCATTCCGTAGCAGCCGCCACTGCATATACCTTAATAAGCATGAATACACCACCACAGAACAACAGCATTTACCAAAAGAAACATCAAGAACTTATCACTGCATCTTCCTTGGAAAATATTACATAGGCTAGATACTGCATATGATTCCTATATCTAATGCCTGATGATAAATGTGGTACGTGCTATTAGCTTTCAAAAGTGCAATAAACACTACAAAGGAAGGTCTTAAACCATGGTCTAATCGTGCAGACCCCGAAGGTGTGGAAATCACCTATCTAGCAGCTCACATTTCCTGCCACTGAAACAACTAAGGGCAGATGTACAAATAATTTTTCCGTCACAAAGATGCAACCAGAAAAATGCTTTTTAAATATACAAAATGCAATTCGGTAACTTGTTACCGAATTGTACTTTTCATTTGCTATTTGGAAGGGGCATGTTCAGGGCGTCCCTTCCAAATGCCAAATCCGTATGGTATGTATTACTGTTTTACAACCGAATTCTGGTCGCAAAACAGTAATACTTTACCACCAGTTTAAAACTGGTGGTAACACGTGAAATTAATAATGTAAATACAAATATTTTTTAAGAACAGGCAGTGGTCCCCTGGGGTGAGAATCCTGCAGTTTTAGTATGGAGAGATAGGCATAGAATCCAGTTCAGTGGGCTTTTATCTAATTTCATCAGCTATTTTCTTAAACGCAGTCTGAGGCAACAAAAGTCAAATGTATAGGTAAGCCGACAGATGGGGTCAGGTTAAGATGAGATAGGAACTATTGCTAATATTATCAGCCAAAGTTTATTCAAGTAGGTTAACAACACAAATGTAGTTCCACCACTATACATACATAGGGTAAATCGTCTCTGGTCTGTGGTTTAGCTTGCTGTTTTAAATTATTGGGTTACATTTTAACTGTTTTACATTGATATTTGTTAAACATTCTCAATGACGGCGCAAAATAACGTCTGAACCGCCCATGTTCTGTGCAACACTGGGCAAAGAACAAAGTGCTCTGGAAAACAATGGAAAATAACTGTTGACTCCTATTTATTTGCCATTTGGGGTGAAACATGTTCATCTCTTTGCAGGCAGACAGCTCTTTTGCACAATCTTAGTTTTGAGGGGAGGCATACATACGAAAGTTTGCCAGGGGATTTTTAGTGTGGTTTTCTAAACTTCCCCAACAATCCTAGGAATGCATTTTGGACAGAGATTTGACATGCTTCCTGGGAGCAAGTGAGAATAGGCTGTCATACATTGCGGAAACGAGGAGTCCAGCTACGAAGTTTGACTTCTAGGAGTCTACATATCACTGTAAGGGATCAGTTGGTGAGGTGCACAAACAACTACAGCATACAAAAAAAGTGTAAGGTAAAAATTCCAGTAGGGAGTTGAACACACTGTGAAGTGTGCAAGGACAATTACAAGACCTGTGTGTAATGAGGATATCCATATTGTTAGGAATGGAATAATGGAAGTGCCTAAGTGTGTGATAAAGGGGTCGAGCGATGGCAGAAGTCCTTTTGTCATGAAGACACCAAGCGAGAACATGTTTAAAACAAGCATTGACAAAGCCAATAGGTCTTGCCTTTTGGTTTGCCAGTGCAGACCGCACTGGACTTGCAGTGCTTTCGGACAATGCAGTACGCAACGTCATCTTACCACACACCCTTCTATGGCACCTGTTACCATGGCACCAGAAATGGAGGATAAGAGTTAATGGGAAGGAGAGTCTGAGCCAAGACTCAGCGCTTGACAGTAGAAAAAGTTGTAGTTTTAGACATACCCATTAGAAGGAAAATATGTATGTATATACTATGATGCATCATGCTTCTGCAATTCAACTTTCATTAACCTTCTTCCTAGAGCATTTCTAACATTTCGAAAATATTTTAAGAAATACGAAGATGCGTCATGAATGACCGAAATGATAACTTAAGTGCTCATCATTGATGTTTAAACCACCCACAGTTTTCATGTGCCACTTGCTGATAGTGTTTGCGGTTTTGTAGCGCTGCAGATCTCTGTGACGCTCGTTTAATCCACCTCGAAAAGGAAGAAAGCCCGCACTGCCCTGCCAAACGTTGCACCAAAGGCATGAAGCGAGTTGCAATAAGGTGGCAGGAGTGAATACTTAACTCGCTGAGCTGTCTCCCCCGCCAGCTTTCACTGTGTCTTGTCAATACACTGATTGCTTCGGTAACTGCTTTTAAATTCCTTCGTGCCTTATGGTATTGTAAACATGGATATCAAAATCAGGAAGAACAAGTGGGTGTAGGTAACGAGGGAGCGAGTGGATGTGGATAACGGGATGATTAAACAAGACCAGAACCAATATATCCTTTACTGCGCTAATACACAACACAAGTCCTCTCCTCACACTCGCTTGGACATTAATCTCTCCTAGTATTTGAAGCTATAGTTGCATTGTAAGGCATTTTTGTCAGGGTCAGATTTGATCAAGTTTACATGTTTAAGCAATCCTGATTACCGCAAAGTAAGGAGATTATCCCTCCTATAATGGTGACCAATCCGGCCAGCCGTTCCAACACAATTGCAGGCTCACTCACATGACTATTGTTGCAACACCCCTGCACTAAACAGTATACTCACTCCGGCCCTGTTAAAATGGCCAGGGCACACAGCGCCCCCTTTTACTTAGTCTTACCCTGATATGGCAAACTATGCTACATACCTATCCCCCCCATACCCCACCGCTGCCCTAGGATGGCAGTGGGCACTCGGTGGCAGGATCTGGAATATTGCTTGTGCGGGGCATTGAAGCGAAAAGCAGCATGTCCCCCATATGGGTACTGAAGCCTAACAAGCCGAGAAACCCTTCTTCAGGTCACCCGAAAGGCCCAGGTGGACAGGGGTTGCAAGCATTTCGGTGCCTACATACCATTTAGTGCTGCTAAAAGCGGAACGGAGGGTCGGTGGGTTTGGGGAAAAGAAAAAAAAAAAAAGAAAAAAAACGGTCGAGGTGGTCGATTGGGTATAAAGAACATTCTCAAATTGAGCCAAGGGAAAAGAGAAAATACTGCACCGCAAATAACAAATGCAAAGAAGGAGGGGCCTGTCTATATGTGAGGGAACAAACCACCAAAAGGAGATACTAATTAAAGAGATTCACCAAAGAAAAGCACACATTTACAAAGGGCAGTAACAGGGACGAATGAAAAGCAATGGGTGTGCTCGAAGCCCACAGAGTAGATACAGCATATCTTGAAGAGACAGTGCATGCGCTGCCTAGGCAATAGTAGGAAAAACAAAATACTAGTAGGAGCGCCTTATCTACAAAACTTTGACTGAGAAGCAAAACAAGTACTTTAGGTGTTGAAATGGTGAGCATATGGTAGGATGGTGTGTAGTGCTTACGACTTTTGTGCTGTGGATGTTCAAGAGGCAGTGGTACTTTGCAGAGGTATGCAAGGAAGGTAAATGGGTTTGTGTGATTAAAGAGACAAGACATGCTCTCCGTGATAAGTTCTGCAAAATGATAGGAAAGTCGAGGAAGCAATCACGACACAGTTTGATGAATCGGTGGGAATTGAGGATGAGAGCTGGTTTCTGATCCCCATATTATATTTTTAACCTTTGGATAAGTATGTAAGAGAATGATTGAGAAATGTGTGTTGTTTAAAACTGTAGATATGTTGGGGGACAGTGGTCAAAATAGAACAAGGGAAAGCAAAGGGTAAGCAGGGTGCTAAGGATGGGAAAGCTAACCTATACTCAAGTGATAACATCAGCAATGTATATACTTTAAACCGGATCCTAAAATCAGCGAACCAGTGAAGACAGTGGAGGAGGAGGATGTTTGCAAGGATTTAATAACCTGTTAAAACTATGACTTTTACACATGAAGGTATTCTCCCATACTGTGGAGTGCCTGTTATGAAAAAGGTGAAATCTTTATAGAACTTGAACTTTAAAGTGTGATAGGTTTTTGGGAGAAGGTGTCATCGAATGAGACTGAAGCATCAGACTGTTGGAGCAGTCACTGTACCCAAGATGAAAGGCTGCTTCCAAATGTTGGGATGCATAAAGAACATCAACAAGAATATATGGGTCATTGGAAACCACAACTCATATTAAATTAGAAGCTAACAACCTTTGCAGAGATAGCAACTCAGCGCAATTGATCTGTCATTGGGTAAGTATTACATTTTATTTTTTCGAGGTCATCGATTATGAGGCAGGTGAGAAGATTTCGATTTTCTAGAAATGGTTCCAATTTCACAAAGGTTGATGTAAGATTTGGTGCAAGAGAATGTAGTGGCCCTCTTATGCAGGATGAATATCTTTTGCATAGCACGAACATGAAATAGAATGAACATTTTTTGGGCACTGTTGTGCAGGCTAGAGAGCTGGGTTAACAAGGAAAAAGGAAAACTGTCCACTAAGGGCACTGTACCCATGCCCATGTTTTTAGATCAGACTTTATAAAACGAAGTAATGAACTGCGGAAGAAGGTGAAAACATGAGAACTTATGGCTAATGAACAGTTGTTGTCCTGTTTAGGATTTGCACAATATTGTCCTAATTTTGTGGCTGGTGTTCCATGGAAAGGGGAATCGGTAATGGATATGATAAAAAAAGTTCAGCCTGTGTGGTTGAAGCTCAATAAGTAGCCATTCAAAATAGTTAAAAAGAGACACTCAGCATCAACCATGGGCAAATTGCAAGAGAGGAAGACAAATTAAAGTGACAGGGTAGTAGGGGGAAACACATGGCAGATGATGAATAGGCATAAAGAAAATACTACAAATGTCTTAATACCAAATGCAGTAGTGACCAATCTGTTGTGGAAAGGGGTAGGCTGATGAGCCAACCAACAATTTAGATTCAATTCGAAGAGCAAGTCAATTGCTATTAGATCAGCCCAAAAGATTCTTGCTTGTGTTCACTGTAAAAGGATTCTAGCGGGTAACACCACATAGCACTATATGGATGTTACGAGCAAGATTACAATTTCGTAGTGTAGGAACTTCACTTGGCATTGTGCCAACAATTATGCAGGCACGCAACACACGTCGTGCTGTATGGCTCCCTGCACGCCTGTGCCACAGAACGTCCTTTCAGCAGCACCCAGCCTCGCAGCATCGTCACAATAGAAGCCTCGAGCCATCAGCGCGTCCTCACAACAGAGTTAAGACCGCACACACTGAATTTGAAATAACTGAAAATGGTTGAAAAGGCAAAGTTGCTCAAAACAACGCCAACAATGAACGACAAAAATGTCTCACCTGTTCCAATTTCCATAGTTCCTGAATAGGCACCTTGGAGCTACCAGAGGCGTTCGGTAGGTAGAGTCTTTAAATAAATGTCTCCTCTCTCTTTAACCCCAAGGACTCGAAAGTCAACGTCTCTGTGTGTCCCAAACACGTCCACACACTTGTCACCAATTTGCCAGATACCGCAATTACAGGGACATTGTGCAAATTGAATCTCTTAAGCAAAAGACCATGTAAATCTGTTTGAGTGCCTTTGTGCGTGACCATGAGGAAATTCCAGTGTATAGTGAGTTCTGCTCCAACGTAGGCAGCAATCAGGCACACACCTGAAAAGTTAGCAAGACATGCTAGGAATATAATGTCCATGTGAGTCACACTCTGCGCAGCGTCACTGAAGTGAAAGAAGTTGCTTACTGTACTCGAAAGCTCTTTCAGCGCAATATTCATGAAGTAAAAGTAGTGGCTCACCATACATTGAGTCTCAAATCCAGTTGTAGTTGCCTCTTGAGACCTGTTGCAGCACGCTTGTGTGGGGGCTGTCCGTTGTAATGGACACTGGTGGGGCTGCACTGTGCACGGTCGTTGTACGTGTTTCATTTGATCCATTAGTAGCACAATGTCTTTAAAGTGAAATTCTTGTGTGGTCTCCTGTGACTCTTTTGTAGCGTCTTGTTCCTGTTGCTTGCGCCTGTTGTCTATTCCCTGTTGTACTTTCTTCCCAAAATTTTGTAGAAGGAATCTTGAGGTCTTTAAAGTCCACTTGTACCAACTGGAGAGCGTGGGTACGTCTTCAACTCTTCGCCAAAATTAATGTAGTGATGATGACACACTGGTAAATTGTAATCCAAGTAGGTTTATTCAGATATATTAACAGGTCATCATTAACAGGTATATAGGTCCTGTAGGGCAGCCTGTAGGTGATAATTAACAGCCCCACCAGGAGCAGCCTGCTAGCTGCTCAGCCCCTCTGACCAACTGTCACTCCTCATCCAGTCATCCAGGCATTCTACTCAAGGTCCACTCACCAACATTCCATACAGAAGACACACTCACAGGCTGAGCAGCTAGAGCAGAGAAACATAGGGAATAAAACATCATGTAAGAATACTACAGAATCTTCCCAATTGAACCAATAACTAGATTTTTGTATCATCTTTGCTGCTCTGGGTTTGTTAATTATTGTTTAATGGTGTGTTGTAAACTTCCTTAGTGTGTTGCAATCTCGATGAACGGAATGTGGGCGAGGATAATGGGACTGCCAGTAGACGGTAGAAGCGAGCAGTTGAGGACAAGAACAGTTGACGCTATTGTATGTTTGTGTCTTATAATTTATGTACACAATATTTTTAACACTGCATTTTCAACTTAAGGACTGAAAAGTAAAGCATTCCAATAACTGCAGAGTCAGCAGCAAAATAATTAGCCACAGATGCAAGATGGATTCCAAAGAGAAGGATCTGTTATGCAACAAAAGCATGCAAGATAAAACCAATGCATGGGTATCAAAAGGCCTATATATAAAATGGAATAAAGATCCACATGCTACAGGAAGAAAAAAATAAATATATGAAAAAGGTCATATTTCTCAAAGTGTCCCATCACAAAGCATTTGGGAAATGCTAGTAATATTCAATGTCGCCAGGAAACCTACCCTGTTTACCAATCAAATGTTTATTGTAATTGTGGTTGTGGCTGAATTTATAGTTTGTTTTCATTATTTGCACAGAAAGAAATATATCGCAGTCACAACCCTAAAAGCAACCAACCTCTCATATGCTGTGAGGATCCATCGGGTAAAGATGGATGTAATTTCAGTCTCTCTGTGGTAGAGGTTTTAACAAGTAACAAGATACTGTTTGGTTACATATATACCCTGACAACTAATTTGATCACTGCTGTGTGCTAGTGCTGGAGCGGGTAATTCAAAAAAAATTGTGTATACCCTCTCCATTCTGCATGTTTACATTAATCAGAATAATTGACTAATAGTAATTTTACTAATTGGTTTGCAGTGAATATTTACCAACCTTATTAATAAATGAATTACACGTGGGAGTTGCATTTGCATGGCCTAATATGTAAATTGAATTATGTACGCATACTAATAATAGACAATTAGAATATTGCATGATATATGTTGCTTTGTGGTGTATTTGTGATTTGTGCTTTATTAAGTAAGTATAAATCGCTTTGAGTGTTGCTTTCGCTAGATAAATACACACACATATGGGTATTAGCGAGGGAATAACATTTTATTAGTCATTTCTATGTATTAATTATGTTTTGTGTTTCTTTTGCTTATGTTGACCATTTGGGCCTGCCACAAAATCTGTATCTGACGTGACTGACAACGCTCCACGAGGCATTGGGTGAAGTGCGCCTGCGCTAACGCCAGCAACAGTGGCCTCGTCTTGACCCTAACTAGACTGTACCCACCAAGGTCGCTCTGGGAAGCAAGCCAGCTTTTCTGAAGAACAATAAGATGTCTCTTAAAACCGGAACAAGCGGGAGTGATGACCTAAGGGACAATAATCCATGTGAACTCTGTCAGACGATCTCTGATTATCCAATCAGAAAAGCTCAAATTCAATATCTGATACTTTTTTTTAAATGATTTTATTATAAAAGACGGTAGAATAGTGAGGTTGGTGTCGCCTTCTTTGATTTCCTGACGATATGCTGACGGAGAGGACGGTGACACTGCAGGACAGCTGTTTCCCTGAATCTTTGACGGACTGAATTGCTGCCCAATCTCCTGATGAACTGAACTAATTAAATGGGCATAGATTGACGGGTACGCTATTATGGTCCCTATCCCTTCGTTGGGACTGTAGCGTGCTGCGAGACAACCTGATTGACTTAAAGGACTACTTTTAGCCAGAATAGGTAAATATGGTAAATTGTGATTTGAATAACACTTCTTTCCAGGTCGTATTAATCTAGATAAAATTGATTATCAATCGTTCAAATTAGTTGTATTGTTTATTTATGCGAAATGATTAATTACGGAGGTATAAGGGAGAATTAGAAGTTCACTTCAACCCGCAACTAGGACAGATCCGTCGCGTCACATGCAAGGGATATTTTAGAAGGATTAGTTAGGATAAGTTAAAATATAGTTATGTAAATTTGTGATTTCCTTTCGGCTAAAGATATTCCTTTCATGTCAGCGTTTGGAACAATCCTCTTCCAGGAAAACAGACCAATGAAGTATGAATGTTGGTGTTATGGGCCCCACCAGTAAATGTATTGATTGAATGTGGTAGTGAGATCTTTCCAGTTAAAGGGCCCACAATAATAATTGCTTTTGTGCACACAAGAATGACAATCCTCGGACTTCATCCAGAACTTTAACCATTACTCCTAAGAGCAACTAAGGAGACACAATTTGCAATTGTTCTGTTATAAGCTCAGGGATGGACGACCCAATTTGGCCCATAGGGGTTGATTTGGGGTTTGGCGGAAAGGGTACTCTGTCGCAACAGCAACAAAGTGTCCTTTCCAACTAAACTGAAGCTCCTCCTACCTGATTTTTAGACAGGCATACCTTAAGTACTCCAGCAACGGAGACTACTCAGCCTCTGTAGCTGACATACTACTTAATCTGTCAAGCCGTCGAAGGTTTGGTGATCCAGCTGTCCCCCTAATTTAAAATGGGTTGGCGAATGGCCATTTTTCACTTTCATGGTGTGAGGGTCATTGGTGTTTGTATTTTCAAAATCTTGTTTGGGGTTTTTTATTTGAAAGTACAAAAACATGCTAAAAGTTTGACGGAGGGTACCACCATTTTGACGGTACATCCATCTAGTGTTTAATATATTGACAGGATCCACTGTGATGGCAGTTTCCTCTAATGTTGAGAGCTGTCCGCTGGGCCGACAGATAACTCTAAGTTTGGAAGGCAGAGGACTCTCAGTAGGGCGGGAGTAAAGTGCTCTGCTATACCAACAGATTTACGGAATTAGGCCGTTAAACCTTGTATTTGAGCATAGCCTTCAACCATAAATGAAGCCACTGTGAAAATACAACCTGGTGCACTCGCTTGACCACACCAACTCAACCCACCCTCATCTAATGTCTTTAAAAGAAAGTACTCATCTCAAGGCTTTCCAAAGGATGTAAATGTAGCAAACAGTAAACATCTGTGTAGAATAAAAAAAAAACACATGCTTGGGAAGTGAGGGAAAAGGCTTTTATAAATATTTGGAGTTACAGTGGCAGAAATCCCAGACCTTGCACTAGCTGAAACATGCCACTGCTATGTGCAGCAAGCACACCATTGCAGAGTACTGCATAAAAGAGTAGTGACTCCTACACCACCAAAGGCCTAACTAAAAGAGGGGATATGGTACAGGTCACTGGTAGCACTCTTATAACAAACAGTGACAGCGCCAATAGGTTTGGCATTGGCTCCCAGCCTTTTTTTTTACTGTCAATGATCGTTTGGTTTTGTTGTGGTTTTGAAAACTATTGCTGGGAAGCTGCTGGAGCCTGGCCAATCTTAAAATAAAATATTGTCAGGAAAAAAACATTTTTTTGGTTTCCAAAAGCACACATAGTCAAGGTAGCCCCTGACAAGGGAACTACTTTGTGTGTGGCTGTGCTCCTTGTGAAATCGTTTTAGGCATGTTATACATATATGTTTAGTAAAATCAAAAGGTTTTGTATAATGCCAAACCTAAAAATGACTGATTATATCCAACAGAGTAATATAAACACCATAAAGAAGAATGAGGTTTTTTGTCCAGTAAATATGCTGTCAAATGATTGTGAGCACCAGAAATATATGATAACAGCTAGGAGAGTTGGGGTTCTTAAAAATTTCAGCCACATGCATGGGATCTGAAGATAGGTAGACTGGCATTTTTTTGTGGCAATCTTGGTCTCTTTCCACTTTAGATTTAAAAAAAATCCTTTCTATTCTGTTTACTGGTAACTGGTAACACGCACTTTACATTGGGACAAATTAAGCATTCCTTTAAGATGTTGGATAGAAGCAAAAGATTTCAACGGTAATATGTGTTCAATTTTGACAAGAGATACATTTACTATTGTGATGTAAACGGAGGCAAAATGAAAAAAATGAACACTAGAATTATCCACAAGAAGATAGAGCCTTAAGCTCCTCACCCCCTAACAACTCAACAACCAGGACTAGAAACATTAATAACTCACCTAGAATTCAATTATTTAATAAAATGGCATAGAGGCACATGCATCAAGCTAATTACCGGTCGCAAAGGGGTTGATTGGCCAAATCGGCCCCTTTGCGACCGATAATTAGCCTTTTGGGATGCATCAAGCCCAAAGCCATTCGCAAAATAGGTAATCGCAAAATTTGTGATTACCTAAATGCAATGTAAAGAAGCATTCTCAGAATGCGACTCTGCATTAAGGATTCGCAAATTACCAACAACTTCTAGTTGATGGTAATTTGCATTTCCTTGGAAAAATGCACAAAATTGCCCTTGGGGCATGTGTGTGCGCCACATGTGCACACATGCCAATTTGGGGGGTGCATCAGGGTGGCCTTTTGGCTCCCTGGCACCCTTGAAATTGCATTCGCAATTTGCGATTACCTATTTGGTATTTGCAAATATTTTCCCATTTATTCCTATGGGACTAGAGGCCTCTAGTCCCATAGGAATGAATTGGACAGCATTCCCTAATAGCGAATCACAACTTGCGATTCGCTATTAGGAAATGTGTAGGAATCACTATTTTTTTTTAGAGAAACCTACATGCATAGGCAATTGCGATTCCTTAAGTATTTGGAGGACCACAAGCTACTCCAAGCTAGACAGGCGGGTTTCAGAGCCCATCATAGCACAGAGCTAGTAATGATGGCTGTTCTGGAGGAGCTCAGAGTTATGGCAGATGATAAACAGCCGAGTGCCCTGATTTTATTAGAACTGTCAGCGGCATTCGAAACGGTCAGCCATAACATCTTGCTGAACCATCTCACAAATCTGGGTATCAGCGGGCAAGCATATCAATGGCTAAAGTCATTTGTCTGGCCGCACCCAGAGAGTCCAGCTGGGTGAGCAGTTATCTGCCCTGGGCTCCTCGACCTGTGGGGTACCCTCTGCATTATCTCCACTTCTTTTTAATATCTATCTACAACCCCTTGTGGAGACTCCGACTCATATGGACTGTCAGGTCTTTAATTACGCCGATGATACTCAACTTCTTATCCGGCTTAACAATTCTCGCCAGGCTCAGTAGTCGGCCAAAAAGTTGCACAGGTTCACTGTAAATTGGATGACGGACAATTCTTTAAAAATAAATCCGGATAAGACCGAAGTGCTTATCATTCTAACAAGGAACAGCCCCTGGTGAGATCTTTTCTGGCCTCCGGAACTAGGTGTAGTACCGGTACCAGTCCCGGCTGTAAAGAGCCTCGGGCTGAAAATTGACTCTGAACTATCCATGTCTTGCCAGGTTACCACAGTTGTGGGAACCTCTACTGGCTTACTCAGGCAGCTGCGGAAACTTGCTCTCTTGTCAACATCCTCACTACAATCAATTGTCTCCGCCACTGTCATCTCCAGGCTGGATTACGGGAATGCCCTTTACATTGGCCTCCCTCAGAAGCTCATTGGGAGATTGCAGGTGGTGCAGAACGATGCGGCCAGGCTTATTTTTGGACTTCCTAGAAAGACACACGCTACCCCCCTGCTACATAAACTACATTGGCTCCCTATCAAACAGAGAGCGCAGTTCAAGGGTCTATGTATTGCCCACAAGGCAATCTACGGTCAGGCACCCAAGTATATAAAAGATCGCTTGAAGAAATATGTACCTGGCCGAATTCTACGTTCTTCCGAGGCGTGCAGGTTAACTCCCCCCAGGTACATCTCTAAATCTAAAGGGGGTAGAGCGTTCTCTGTTTTTCTCCCACAGATCTTGAATGATCTGCCGGAGTATCTTCGCAGGGAACTGGCTCTACTCATTTTTAGGAAGCGCTTAAAAACTTTCCTATTTAGAGATGCTTTAACCACCGCGTAATCTTCTGCCTCCGCCGCTGCTATTCTATTTCTGCACCAGTTACTTGCTCACTCTTCTCTAGAAGCGCTTAGAGACCTGTAGGTGATTTGTGCTATATAAAAGTCATATAACATAACATAACATAACATAATAGAGATTCCTTAATAATCGCTATTAAGGAATCACAATGGCTTAGTTTGATGCATGTGGCAGTTAATATTTAATCCTATGGCACTTAGTTGTCAAATATAGAGGATGGTGGAGTCTGTAAGAACACTTAAGGCTTGAACAAATACTGTTGGCCCCTGCTCCTATTAAAAAAACATATGGCGTAATGTTATCTTTAAATACTTAACCTATCCAAACTTTTCCAAATACCAATTTCTCATTATTTTGAGGCGGTCCCCTGGCCTTTCTAGCCCAGTTAATTGGTTATCCTACGAGTCTTTGCTCCTACCAGACAAGTGCTGCCCCAATTTCTTTCAATCTTCTTGCTCATCAATTTGAAGGTCTACCATAGGGATCAGAAGGGTAGTGAATCTGGAGGCCAAGGCTAATCAGTACTACATAAAATGTAAAGGTTAAGAACTACCCAGAGGAGGGAACATAGCAAACAAAAGTATAAACAACCGCAATGGAGCGCACACCGCTAGCCCCTCCTCCGGGTCGCCCCAAGGGAAGCTGGTACATGAAGTTCCCGAGTGGTTCACCCCAGTGGGTGCAAGTAAGTACTTGTTTGATCTCTAGACCCGATACATGTCCCGGGTTTTAAAATATCGCCCGAGACATGGCTCGGGTTTCGGGATAACTTCCCTCCTCAGTAGAGAAAATAGTTAGGGGTGGAAGAGAGGGCCGCCAAGCAACCGTCAAAGGCCTCAGTGCCCACACAGGCACGCAGGTGCGTCGTCCAGGAGCTCGTCAGCTCAAAGCTCAAAGCTGAGGCCCTTGACGGTTGCTTGGCGGCTCTCTCTTCTACCCCTGACTATTTTCTCTACTGAGGAGGGAAGTTATCCCGAAACCCGAGCCATGTCTCGGGCGATATTTTAAAACCCGGGACATGTATCGGGTCTAGAGATCATCAGTTCAACAAGTACTTACTTGCACCCACTGGGGTGAACCACTCAAGAACTCCATCAGAGAGCATCAGTTCAACAAGTACTTACTTGCACCCACTGGGGTGAACCACTCAAGAACTTCATGTACCAGCTTCCCTTGGGGCGACCCGGAGGAGGAGCTAGCGGAGTGCGGTCCATTGCGTTTGTTTATAAAATGGCTCCTTCGAGCTTTGGGCTGACGAGCTCCTGGACGACGCACCTGCGTGCCTGTGTGGGCACTGAGGCCCTTGACGGCTCTCTCTTCTACCCCTGACTATTTTCTCTACTGAGGAGGGAAGTTATCCCGAAACCCAAGCCATGTCTCGGGCGATATTTTAAAACCCGGGACATGTATCGGGTCTAGAGATCATCAGTTCAACAAGTACTTCCTTGCACCCACTGGGGTGAACCATTCAAGAACTCCATGAGAGAGCATCAGTTCAACAAGTACTTACTTGCACCCACTGGGGTGAACCCCTCAAGAACTTCATGTACCAGCTTCCCTTGGGGCGACCCGGAGGAGGAGCTAGCGGAGTGCGGTCCATTGCGTTTGTTTATAAAACAGCAAACAAAAGTAGATGGCTAAAAAAATCAAAGATATGAGCCTGAGGGGTGGACTAAGGGATAATTAGATGATAATGAGACAAATACGCTATCAGCTTTGAAAAGGCCAGGATCATCCATATGGGATAACCATAGCTTAACAGCAAAGGCAGAGCTGAACTAATGCACAGAAGCAGGCAGGCAAATAGGACTGAAAATGGCACTTATTTTATGGATCTCTGAAGGACGAGAGCCTGGGTTAACCATACTGGGATTCAAACTTTCAACATGCAGATCACAAAGGTGGATGCTGAACTATCTAAGAGACCTTAATTTAAGTCTGGACTCAACTATTACTCACCCGTATAATAGCGGTACCTTTTCACTTGACCCCAAAAGGCTACAGCCAATTACCCTTCAATTTAGAGAAGACGTTCATTATTGCTTCTAATACTTTTTGGCGGCGAGGATGAAAGGCTATGGGCGGAGTGAAATTGGCTAAATGCAGTAGTAAATGTGGTTTGGTGCAGCTGAGGCTTCTTATTCTATGAAGTTTGAAAATGCCAGAATGTTAAGAGTTTTGACATGGGACAACCACATCAATGACAGACGGTGCATCATGTAACTAGTACTACATAGACTAAGTCGGCGGAGAGCGTAATATGTCTTCTGATGTGTATACTAGATGAGAAGAAAAGACAACTATAGAATTTTAAAAAGTGTTACATTTTGTACTTTATAAAAAGCTCTATGACATGCTACTGGTTTTATCGGCCTGCATAAAAACAAACTGTAGAAGAAAAAGGAAGGTTTACTTTTCAAGAGTTACAACGATAGCCACAAAGGTCGGGCTCTTGGCAGTATGTCACAAGTGCCGGGTGTGATAACTTTAGGGGGAAGCCCAACCCTTGTCAAAAATATCCCTGGAGCAGAATGCTTGTTTATTAAGTATTTATCATTATGTTAAGTTCCAGTATGTCTCAGGATCCTATTCAGGTTGATGGAACTGTTTTATAGAGGCCGCTGGCAGTGACGCTAATGGACCAGCAGCTAAGGCAAAGTATTGTGCAAGAGGCATCGTAGCAGCATGGGGTGTCTTTCCGTGTTGGAGAATCTTTTCTGCCAGAAACCAGATTGTGAGCCAGACAAGCATGTTTCATCATTCACAAGGCCTTCTGGACAACGTATAAATATTTCATTTGAATGCCGCATGTCAGTGCAGTAAACAGAAACTCCCATTATCACTGATGCGAGTCAGGTCACATGACTTCATAGACACACTGCAGAAGAGGGCAACATTTTTTTACATGAGCTCCCCCTTTTAAACAACAAATCCTGGTTTATCACCGATTGAATCTACCACCAAGCTGCTTCCAAGTACAAAAAATCATTCCTTGCACAATCCAAAGAAACAATGCAGGGAACGGGAAAGCCTTATTTCCCAACCACAACTGTGGCTGGTATCAGGGCATCGATCTATGCCATATCCCAAGAAGCTCCTATAGTTGCCCAGTAGATATCTTGCTGACGGTTTCACTCTCTTGCGATGGTGGGCACACATTTTATACTAGATATCTAGGTTGGTGGTCATCTACACGAGATTGCGGCTCTTCCAGCAAAATTTGCTCTGCTTTTCTACTTTTTTCTGATGCTGTACCTTTTCTTCTTGACTGCCTGATTATCCCAAGCCAACTGCCTTTTTTGGTAATAAGTAGAATTGTGGCAGCTGTACCTTTGATCAATGACCTGTCTACATATCTGGGGAGAAACATTAGTAATGTTGTATAAAATATAATACAGCCTTCCACAAGAGTAGAACAGTTAGTATTCAAACAAAGATTGTACATAAGAGCACATTTCAGGAGCAATTTTGTATATCTTTCTTTGTACATATTTTGAGGCATTGTTAACCTTCAATCTCCTTGCACAATCTCCTCTCTCTCTTGTTCGACAATTGGTAAATTGCCAAGGAGCGGTTTTTCACTAATTTCATAGTAGGACGACTCAATTATGGTCAAGACACTTAACAACAGTATGCCTGTGTGGTCTAAATTACATGCAATCACATTTTAAATGCATATCCACCAGCTGCGTCTAATCACAGGATCTGACCAGCTAAAAGATGTTAAGACCTGTAAACATTAGTGCAGCAAAAAACTTTGGAGTGGGAGTGCTGACATCAATGTTACATCACTGAAGGCATCGGGATTCTGAAGAATCCAAGTGTCACTCAACGAACAAGCATTATATATGTCATGTGCATTTGGCAGGAGAGTGGCAAAGATGAGGTATGCAGCTGTGGGGCGTTTTGGAGCATATGGTCGCAAATATATTACTAAAGCATCATTTACAGACAGCAAATTTTCCATTTAATTTACCTCGCCATTTGCACGGACATGCAGTTTTACAGATAAAACTACGTAGCGCACAAATTATAAAATGTAGAAATACGTTTTTAGCATATATTTACTGTTTGCACATCACCAAGTAAAGTATCTTGAAATGTTTTAATTCTATTAAAATTTGTTTCCATCACACTTCAGAATTACAAAAAAAAGGTGTTTTTTTGTGCTTTCCTATCAGCTGATATATTCTGAAATATTTTACAGTTATTTTACAGGTATTGAAATGTTCTGTTACAAAAAACTGACATTCTACATACAGCCTTTCCTTTCCATTCCATTCCCTGTACCCTTAGTTCACTTTCAAAATCCTCTGACATTCTTGCAGCCAGAGAAAGCAAACCCCAATCTACATGTTACAAGAATAAGCAGCCATTTGTTCGAAGACATAGCCTGACATTTGCCCTTGGTCTTTAAACGGTCAGCAAATGTGACAAGATATGTTTATTGTGGCTGGAGCTTTTGCTATCTGCGGAGGATGGAATTTGACCTAGTGTGCAATTACCTGCAGTCTTTTGTTTGTCTGTTTCTTACAAATGCAAATAAATGTGATTATCAAAAAAAAATGTGACAAGATAAAAATAATGTAAAGGCATCTTTGTTGTTAATTCACCTACTGAACTCCTGCGTGGTTATTTAGGGGGTGCTGCAGCACGCCTAATGGCTCTCAATGTTACTTTTCGGCAGTCTTGTCATAAATCAGTGTCTGCCATTAAGGTTTTTCGCATGAGCTGAGTGACATGTCTCTGAAATGTATGTGATGTACTTTTGTTACGCCCATCTCGCTAATGAAGCAAGTGTGCTGTTAAACATTTGGCAATCTCGGAGTTTTGGCTTTGATGATACTCAATTAGGGAGCCTCTACTACTTATTTGAGAAATGGGGTGTGTGTAAAGACTCGCGGAAGGACTCCTGTATAAATTTAGGCAGTTCCCTTATTAAGTATCGTGGTACAGATGATGCTCAATAATCAGTCACCACTGCAACTGAAGCAATCTCTCCCAAAACACTAACTCTGTAAATGTGGCACATCGTCTCAGGCTGAGCAGTAGCAGACAGACAGACAGACGGGACAGGAACTAAAACTCAGAAGTGTGTTAAGCGGGAGTACAAGAAAAAAACAGTATACATTATAAAGTGATAAAAGCTAAATTTTCTTCAATGAATCAGACAACTGAAAAAAACAATCAATACCTGCATCACCACCACTGCTGAACAGCACGTGTAGGGAAACATATAGAATACAACTGCCAAACAGAACCGAAGCTCCAATATCACCTGTGTATTCAAAAATACATTTAAGTAGTAAAAGAGTTTGATAGGTATCCTAAGCTTAGCTGGGCCTCACTGCTATCACTTCAATGTCATTCCAAAACTGTCCTAAAAGCTTCACCAGAACCTACAAATAAATATAATCTATCCAAGGCTGTATGGTCCTTGAAACGTGATTTGGCACACCTGTGCAGAGAGGAGAATGGAGGAAGTCTACTGTATTCTACTGAGAGGACTAGGTATGGATTAGAAGCTAATATTCTATGCAACAGGCAACGACAAACAAATCCCAATTCGCATTCCCAACAAGGAGCTTTTATGAATTAACAATGAAGTATTTGTACGGCACTGCATGCAGAAAATCACACCACGGGTACATTTCTCAAAATGTTTTGACAAGTGTATTGCCACCTGAAACCCATTTTATTTTATGAAAGCAGCACTGTTTAGTTATCTAATTAAGCATTTGCTTCGAGATGCTTTGGGAGTACAGCAGATTAACAAAAACAACCAAGAGGCCTCAAATGAGTAAAATACTACCGATCTCTGGGAATAAATAAAATACAATCTGCCAACCTCAAGGTCAACAAAGTGTAACAGATATGCAATGTGTAGTAGGTCGTTTTTTACAAAGCAAGTCATCAGAACAAGTAACTGTGCACAGAAACACGTCAAGAAAACTTTTCAGTTAAGCAACGGAATGATGACACTATAAAATAAGTACAGAAACATTATCACATCAATGGGTGACTCTGGGCTAATTTGTCTTGCTTGCCCAAAACAAAGTTCCATAAAACCATACGAATACAAAATAACTAAAAAGGAAATCGCAAATCCTGCGGGATTTAAAAAAATGGCAACACTTACCTTGGCACAATAAAGCATCCAGAGTTCATAGAGCCTCTCACTGGACGCCATATCTCCACCACGCCCTTTTCTCATAAATTATCCTTAAAATCCAGGGGTCTTCATTTTGTCGTCTTCATGCTTCTTTGGTTGGTTTATGACAAACTCTTCTGAAAAGTTTCTCCGTCAAAAAGAGGATGAACACAGGTTGACCTCCCCCTCTTAATACACAATCCTGACCCAAGGGAACCATGTAGGGTGAAGCAGAAACGCCCCCAAAGAAGACAGGGACTTTGAGGAAAGTCATCAACATTTGAATGGTTGAGAAAAATCATTCAGATTTTCAGCCAAGGACCACTCCTCAACCACCCACGGAACTGAAATCAGTGATCATCTCCAACCAATACGAAAGCTTTATCCAACAGAAAATGTTATTTTCAAACAAGGAACCCAGTCGTGGTGGAAATCTCGGGATCTACATCTGATGATTTATCTAGAGGAAACAGAAATGACACCACAATTACATTGTGTAAAACGTCTGAATAAAACAAATACTCTTATGAATGATAACCTAGTCTTCCCATGAGACTATGGAGTGGGAAGTCACACCGAGACCTATCATGCATATTTTGATGATCAAAGGTTTCAGAAAAAATCCTTCACAAATAGGTGGTTTTAATGAACTTATTTGTACCCCAATAAAACACTGGGGTGTATGATTCTGTTGTGCTACGCAAACTGCTTTGAGGCCACAAGGCCCATCACCACATAACTTTTGCCCAACACATAGTCTATCAATCAAGGATTTGTAGAATGCGGCGAATCACCTGTGAGGGTTTCAAGGTGCTGGAGAGTGTAAGCTGCTGTGTTGTGATCTTTTCATTTGAACAGCCAGGTCTTGAGTCCCCTCCTGAATTCATGGAGCGATGAGGTGAACCTGAGGTGCAGGGAGAAGCCATTCAAAGTCTTGGATTCCAGGTGTGAGAAACAGCATCCTACACTATTGCCACAGCAGATCCAGGGGTTGTCTGCGATGAAGAGGATGGCAGATTGCAGGTGTCTGGTCAGTCGGTGGAAGGCATGTGTTTGCTGATGTATGCTTCGTCGAGCAGGGCCTTGTATACGTGGGTCAACATCTTGAACTGGCATCTCTTCTGAATTGGGAGTCAGTGTAGTTTCATGAGGTGAGTTGTGATGTGGCTCCTTTTGGGGAGGTTGAGTCCTGCCATTGCGTTCTGTATTGCCTCTAGTCCCTTCAAGAGGTGTGCCGTGATCCCTACATAGAGTGTGTTCTCGTAGTCCAGTCTGCTGGTGATGAGGGCCCATGTGACGGTCCTTCTGGTGTTGACTGGGAGCCATCTGCAGATCTTGGGAAGCACATGTAGGATGTAGAAGCAGGCAGATGAGACCACAATAACTTGGTTTATCGTCCAGTATTATGCTGAGGTTGGGGGCATGGTCTGTCGGAGTGGGCCAAGCTCAGTGGGCCACCAAGCGTTTGTCCAGGGCGAGTTGTTGTTTCCAAAGATGAGGACTTCTGTTTTGTCCTTGTTGAGCTCGAGACAGTTGTCCTTCATCCAATGTGTGACGTTCATCATGCATCTGTGGAAGTTGCCTATGGTGGTCGATGGGCCTTCTAACAGCAAGAGGATGAGCTGGGTGTCACTGGAATAGGAGAGGATGTTGAGTCTGTGTGATCGTACGGTGCTGGCCGGGGGGGGGGGGTGTCATGTACATGTTGAAGAGGGTGGAGCTGCGGGGCAATCCTTGGGGGATGCTGCAGATGATCTTCTTGGTTTCCGAGTTGTACGGTGAGAGACAGATTCTCTGGTTCTTCCAATTAGGTAGAAGGCGATCCATTTAAGGGCATTTCCCTGGATTCCAATGTGGTGGAGTCTTTGGATCAGAACGAGGCGAAATACAGTGTTGAAGGTGGCTAACAGGTCCAGGAGGATGAGAGTTTCCGTTTCGCTGCAGTCGAGGAGGGTCCTGATGTCGTCGTGGCTGCGATCAGGTCTGTTTTGTTGCTATGGTTGGCGCTGGATACGGAGTAAGAGGGGTCCAGGAGGTTGTTTGTTCCAGGTGTTAGGTGAGTTGCTGGCTTTCTCGAGAACCTTCACTGCGAAGGATAGCAGGGAGACGGGTCATTAGTCCTTCAGCTCTGCTGGGTCGGTGGATGGTTTCGTCGGGAGGGACTTTACTTCAGTGTGTTTCCAGTCCTCAGGGAAGGAGGCAGAGGTGAGGGCGATGTTCAGGAAATTGAGTTTGTCGCCAATCATCTTGCTTCCGAGGTTGAAGATGTGGTGGGGACATGGGTCCGTGGGTGCTCCCAAGTCCACAAAGTTCTTGATGGAGATTGTGGCTTAAGTTGTGAGAAGGTCCCAGTGGGTTAGTAGGTATTCAGGTTTAGTGTTTAAGGGTGTAAGCATGGGTACTGCTGGCGGGGGTTGGGGTTGTACTTTTCGCAGATGACTGAGACAACGGAGCGTACATTGCAATCAAAAAACATAAATAGTAATAAAACATCAATAAGTCTTTACTCCAAAATTTCTCATGTTAGAGGGGTATTTAAATATCAGGCAAGCCGCAGGGGTTTTGGACAGATTAGGCATGTGAGAATATATCACATTTAACTCCTCATGCCCTCCAAAAAACCCTAACACATGTGACATACAGCATAATGTAAAAAGTTTTTCAAATTAAAATGGCATCATAACTTGGTCCAGTCTCTGAACAAGTTCAGATTTTTGTTATTAATGTTAGTAATAACAGAGCAGAAAAAAAATATTTGGGCACTCTTTTTAAAGGTCAATATCAACAGACAGCAATAAGACAAAATATGAAATTACGACACATCTTTATGATACTAACTATTGGTGCTAACATTTTAAAAGAAGCATCACAACTTGAGTCCATCTACTGTTCCTGTGGCAAATTTCCAACTATACTTATTCCATGGGCCTTTTGAAGGTGTGCTCAAAAATGCACAGTAGAGTACAAAACCCAGCATAAGACAAAGTGCTGTTCAAGCAGGCATAGCAATGGAACTAAAGGTTAAAAACATTATGGTTGATTTAAAATATCCACATATCTTCAAGATTTGGTCACTTTTCGCACCACCTGCCGCTGTGCCAAGAGAAACAAACACTGGCAGAGCCAATATGTCTGGCTTTATTGTAGCAGTACATGTAAACACAGGCATTCGCACATGTTTTATACACATGTTGTATGCACAAATGCTGTTTACTACAGTAAAACCTGCCCTACTGGTTTCGCCAGTGCATGGAAAAACTAGCAAAAATGATTCCTTTCTACATATTGTGCACACAGCAGATAAAAGAACTAAATGTGTTTTGCTTCGGTACATTTCGAATTTAAAATAGTCCCTGGTGTATTATAACGGAAGCAGTTTCTGGAAGATGGAATACTATAAAGTAGCCAATAGCATGAGGTGGGAGACTGACACTCTGGGTGGAGCCTCAGCCTGCAATATGTATATTTGAAATAACTGGTAGCAAATAAGGCTTATAGAGAGCTGCATGGTCAAGTTAGATCTAAAAAAGCCACACTCAAAGGCCACCTATGGATAACACACATAATGACATTTTAGAGGTTAGTGGGAATTCCTCCACGGTCCCCAGTGGGTCAATGAAGGATGGCACAGGAGAGGAAGCTCTGAGGCGATTAAAAAAACCGTCATAACCTTATTGAAGGGCATGTGCTGCGTGGACGGCAGTCACTGTACATCTTGTGTCACTACCAGCACAAATACCTAAGCTTTCTGACACACATTCGGCCTACGAAAAGGTAAAGAATGGCGCAACTGGCCATGTGTTCTGCCGATTACAACTGCCCTTTCCTATACTGCAGAGAAAAGGTTAAATGTCAAAATACAAATCGCTTCCAAAGTGTAATAACTGCACCAACATTATCTGGCAACTCTAACAGAGAAGGAGGATCGCAATAGGAAGTAAACAATTAAAAACTCACAAGCCGCGCGATCAGACTACTCTTTCAATCCCATCAATCCACACAAAATACTACATGGTTATTAAAAGAACGGTTAAGTGGTGACTTCATTTCATTTCATAAGGCTTTATTCGGAGCTTAAACACAAAGTCCATAAAAGCATAAACAAATACACATCAAATACATCAGTCCTAAAACCATAATAATAATACTACAAAGCAGATTACATGGTTAAAACAGTTAAAAAAGATTAAAAGAGCATACTGGGCCTTGCTTTGGTAACTTGTAGGAGGTAAGTAGCAGTGAAAAAACAAACATCAGGATAAGGTTTATAAAGCAACTTCATGGCATCTTGTACACTCCTAACTCCATATTTTAACAGGATAGGCTTTAAAAAGGCTTGACGAAAATTACCGTATAAATTACACAATAGAAGAAGGTGCATGGTGCTTTGTACTGATACATTGTCACATGGACATGGGCCCACCGGATGTTTTTTGATACAGGGGAAGGCCACCAGGTGGTGCACTATCCCGAACCTTAGTCTAGTAAGGACAAACCGGTGAGAAGAACGGGTGACTAAACTCAAATACGGCTGGAAACCCACAGTATCACAGTATTTTCCATAAAACATACACGTAGTTAAATTACTGCAGGTCCTTTCCCGCCTCGCTGATTTATAGTTCATAAAAACTGACTTCATCACTTCCTTAGACAAGCTGGAGGGGGCATAACAATCATCTTTAAGTTTGAAACCATAGATCTCTAAAAAGCAGTTGAGGACAAATTTGATCCAGGGGATTTTTATGTGGTCATCAATGGAGAGACAATCTCCAATAATAGCTCTATTTAAGGAGGTCTCCTCTATTGACCAAACGGAACGCCACAACATTAGTGGTCTTATAGCCAGCAAGTCGGAAAGATGTAAAATGCCGAGCTCCCTGTGTGCCAGGTCGTTGGAAACTGATTTGGGCAAACACAGGAGCCTCTTAAGGAAGAGATTTTCCTCCACTTGCAAATTCCCTGCCACGGTATGTCCCCACACCCCGGCACCATAAAGAGCCACTGAAAGACATCTCATTTGAAATTTTTTTAGCATGTCTTGGATCCTTTTGTCTCCAATTTTGGTGGCAAACTTAAATACTCCATGAGAGCTTTTCGCCATCTTGGCCCGGACGTGATTAATCTCACTGGACCAGCCGCCCGATTTTGAAAATGTAATGCCAAGGTAATTAAAAGACTCCACTGTTTGCACCTTGTGCCCATCAATAAAAAAGGCATGGGGTTTTTTATGTCCCGCACCACATTCCATAATGAAGGTTTTGGATTTATTGATCAGCAGCTTCCTGTCCTTGATGAACTGCGAAAACCTGTCCATCAGACGCTGTAGGCCAATAGGGGTCCTAGACAAGATTACGGCGTCGTCCGCATAAAGAAGAACAGGGACGTAGAAATCGTTAATAAGTGGTGACTTATTATTAAAGTTGAAACTCCACAAACCACATTCACATGGAGAATGGAAGGCAGATCAGCATTTCTGGTGGTTGGCCAAGTGTGGGTCCCACATGCCAATAATGGAATTTTCACGAGTCATACGCTACTATGGGAAGAGGTCACACCTGCCATGAATTCATTGTAAAACCTAGGCTACAGCAGGGACGAACAACCAAATGCAAAGAAGTTAACCGAGGATAAATATGGAGGTGTACTCTGTAGTTTACATCCCAAAACAATGTTGATGTTTTATTATGTAAACAGCATGCTTACTGTCCCGATTCAAACCTCCTGTGTCCCTGTCATTTGAATAATTGCAGATCTAAAAGCCGCACTTGCTTCAAGACCCCGCCTCCTGTGTTACTAAGCTCTCCATAACACCCTATAATACGGAAAAACTCTTTGGAATGCGAGTTTTAAACTACTGTAAATGTTACCAAAAGCACTAATATTATTATACTAACGCAACGATTTCTTATATCACGTGATTACAGCGAGTGTAGTAATCACAAATAGACGTGTGCTCTTACGGCAAGTATAGGGCTACAAGAGAATGACCGACCATAATATTACATACTTTATATTCGTGTGCTCTTTATGCCATCACGTACATATACAGAACGTTATGTAACTGCTACTTATAGGAGCGGCTATAAGAATAATATAACTACAACAACTTTAAAAAATGTAAAAATTAAAGTAAGGTCAAATTAGTTTGCTGAGGGAAATGCGCAGTGAGCTGGAAACGGTGAGTGGGCTTGGTAGGGCTGGGACAGAAGACAAGTTTGGAAACGGGCAGGTGATGGGCACAGAGTGAAAGGGCTCAGCTAGGGGCAGGGTGTGAGGGCTGGACAGAGGCAAGCACGCGCTGGAAGATGGTAAGGTCTTTGAGGTGAGTACACAAAATGAGTATGTGAGTTCGGAACGGGGAGCTTACTGTTGCTCTTTTTGTCACTGGGCACAAGAGAGATTATGGACCAGGGTCACTGTTTGTTTTCTCTTTTCTGACACTCCGCGGACGGTGAAGCGCGTCAAGACCTAGATCCCCTGGGATGAAGGGTGGGTCTGACTGCACCCCAGCATCCTTTAATTTCCTCCTTTGGGTCGCAACCGAACCCCCGCCCTCCATCCACTACTGTAGAGTTGTACTCACCCCTCTACACAGCTGCATGCCGGGGGCTCAGGTCGCAGAAGCTCCGCAGCGGGACTCCCACTGCTTGCTCCTCCTGACTCGGCGATGGGGCTGGGTTAGGAGGAGCGGGGACGCGTGCGCGTAACCCAGCACCAGCTGGCTATGGAAAGGCTAGCGCCGTGCACGCACCAGCCTACTCCTCCCCGACTACATTCCAGGACACGCTCGGCCAACTCCCTGCGGCGACAGCGCTGCCCGGTGACGGTATTGCCACCTAGGCTTACGGGACAGTCGTGTCAACCTGCCACTTTAAAAACTGAAGGGGTTTATGCTTAATAGGAGACGAAAGTTTCGCGCACAATTTAGCAAAATAACCTTAAGATTACAAGTTTTTTGATTTCTTCAAACTGTTACATGTGCAACCATTGTATTATCAGGTTTGATTGACCTGTTTGTATTTATTGTGTTTGTTGATAAAGTCCCCGTTACGAATTGAGTGAAAAAGAATACCCCAGAGATTCGAAATTCCTAGATTTTAATAACAAGTCGCCACTTTTTAAGGAGGGCAGATACGTCATGTTGATGAGCCCCACGAAAAGCTCAAAAAGCCACTCTTTAGAGGAACGTTATTGTCGAAGCAGTTTAATGAAGGAGTAACAAAGACGTAATTTACTCAAAAATAGCATTTTTGGTTCCTCTTGAGTATTTTTATATTTTTAAAAGTTTGCAAATTTTATATTTTTCGCCAAAATATACTGATGGTTATTTCTCTGTAAGACAATTATTACAAACAATGCGGTATGAGCCTACACACGCACTTCAAATAATTACGACAGTACCCTATTGGTACCATTTTTATCTAAAATGTATGCACTTAAAGATGGCCGCTCTGATAGCGAATGTAAACGACAGACGTGCAACCTTTCTCATTTCCGCGTTCAACTGCAAGTAGCTTGAGTCTCTCGCCTCGTTCTGAAACCTGGGCGGGTAGGGAAATAAGAAGTAGCACTATTGATTGGTTTAAAAGTGACAGCTCCAGCATACCCCTGAGGAATAGACACGTGAACGAACAAGCTGCCAGCACAGACTCTGATAATAGCCCCCAGGACCAAACGTCCCCCTAGCTGTGGCACTTTAGTTCACGGAAGGCCTTTGTGAAGAAATCTACTAGAATACGATTTATTGCTGGACAATATAAGATGTATACACAAGAGACCCCGACACACCGAATGTAATACTTTCCAGGACTAGATCCAATTTCCATTTTCACATAGCTACCAAGTTTTCTGATTGCTTATGTGTGCTAGTTCGATGTTTTGTATGTGCTTTTGTGTGACATTTCGAGTGACCATTTGATTGACACTTTAGCATGCGAAGAACAAAGTAGTTATGTTGATGTAATGAGATACATTTCTGAAATTAACCATGATTATGCGATGTGAATCTTGATAAACGACCTTAAAACAACATTATCTACGTGTCGTTCAGGCCAAAAACCACAGCAAGAAATTAGCTTTTTCTTTACGGTGACATTACTTTATGGCAAGGCAGAATCATAGCAAGGAAGCGCAGCCAGCAGCCAAAATTAGCCGTTGCCCCTTTTTCATGTGTAATGTCTTTATTCGGTAGTAGCTTTTAGGCAACAGTTACAGTACATTGCACTGTGAATCTTGCAGTTTTACTTTTTATATGAGCTATTATAAGAAATTGGATTATTAGTTGAGAGGAATGGGAGCCCCACTCAAATAACCACACCCCTTGTCAGGGTGAGCCACAAAAGCCACTAAATAAACCTGTGTTTAACCCTCAGGTGCTTTGGTACAAAAGCAGTCAGGCTATAAGGCAATGTGTAAAGTATTTATGCAGCACTCAAACAGTAATATAGTGCAAACACAACACAAGAACCATCCCAAACCAATTTGGAAAAATAGATTAAAATTTAATAAATAAAATGATATAAAAACATCAAAAATTTAATCAGCGGAACTGGAAGTATGATTTTTTAAAGTTTTAGGTAAAAATCGATCCTAAGAGCAGAAAGTGGCACTCTAGTTGCAGCGGTCGCCGGCTCAGGTAAGCGCGGTGGGGCGGCGCAGGGCACTGCAGGGGGAAGCCGACAGATGACGGAATAGGTATTATTTATTTAATTACACCTATGCCGTCTGTCATCTGTCGACTTCCCCCCTCTCACCCCGCCCCCGCCCTGCCTCACCGCGTTTACCTGTGCCGGCTGCCGCTGTCTGGTTGCACTGGACTTGGGGAATGTCACAAGTTCATGCCTGCTGCAATGGAGGGCAGGCCGAATACAGGGACCTGGTTTGTCCAGCTGAAGAGTTACCTTCTTAAGTTTGCGTAGAGTGGCATTCGTATTGGAGGGGGGAACACAGGGGGATGCTGTAGGTGCGTGGAGAAGGCCTGGTCAGTGGTGTAGCTAGAGCTTTTGCCGCCTAGGCTGATCCCTCAGTTTGCCACCCAGTGACAGACGGAAGTGACCCGATTAGGGCCACCTGGCTCACCCGCGACCACCTCTCAGCCTTCCATACAAATGAAGAGTCGGTCAGACAGTAGAGAATACAAACCAAAATTATTCATTAGTATACGCTCGAGCGGAGCCGGTCAGACCAGCCTCCTTAGATTGCTGCAGAGGGACTGACTTTAGGCAACCTGGGAAGGCATAAAGTACATTTACAATACCCCTGAAGACACGTCCAGACAGGAATTTTCCAGTCTGAGAGCTGGTGAACAAAGGAGGTACAGAAGGATGAGCTACAATCCTGGAACTGGGGAGACTCATTATCTTGCATTCAAGGTTACTCTGCCTGCCCACACCGCTCTAGGCTGTGGGGACAGGCCTATCTAGACAGAAAGGTATGCAATGATAAGGACAGTTTATTCATTAGTACAGCAAACTCAACCTTGAAGAAACACACGTACAGAGGGTACATTGGCAGCTGCTTTTCGATGAGGCAGACACAAAATGAGACAGACGTTAGTTTCGATCATCACTCAAATGGCGGCTAAAACAAAATGGTGCCGCAAATGCTAACTTAAACTTGCACAATGCTAGAAGGACTCGACCAAAGCAATTTCAGTCCAACAGACCCTCCTTTTAGCATTTGCTACAATTTTGTCTAGCGTTAGGAAGCAAATAACTTCTTGCAAATGAGGAAGATACCATTACATGTTAATACACACATTATCAATATTCAAAAATAACTTCATCTATTGACATTAGGTCTTGGACAGCCTGCATCATCATAACCGTAGAATTAGTATCATGTACTGGGGTCTTCGATGTAGGTGTCAATTTTTCGACACAATAAGCACAGCAAGCAGGAAGGCAATGTACGCACAGCAACATGTGAAAATTATACCCGCAATTGCTACCAGACAGATAAGGTCCTTCACCCCCAGGATGCTAACAGACCCCAGAACCAAGCAGAAAGAGTCCAAGTACCATTCTCTTGGTGGATGTCAGATACGAGCCTATGCAACTTCTGTATAGCAGCATATACATTAGGGGCGCGGTCTGGTATCTACACACAGCAACTGCTGCCAATGATGCAACAGGCCCCTCCCCGGTCAGCACGTCTAACACCATGCGGTTCTGTAGAGCAACAAGCCTCGTAGCCTGAAGCTCAGCTGTAATATTGGTCAAAATTCCTGCTGTGGTATTAATTACCCCTTCTACAACTCTGGTGAGCCGACGGATGTTAAGGCTATTGGAAATAGGTCCCCAAAAGGGTATGCTACCCTTCATAGCATCTGTGAACTGCTGCAGAGTGGTGTCTGTCTGATCTATGTGTTCTGTATTAATACAAAACAAGTCAGAGAGAAAAGGGAATAATCCAAAAAATGGAGGGAGATACTCCTAATCCCCTTGAAATACTTTAGAAAAACACAAGAAGGAGTACATCCAGGAGACTGGTCAGGGTCTCCGAAATACTGGGAAGAACGCACAAGGTGCGAAAAACGTTCTTTTCTTTAAAAGACCCCTCACTCACCAACCTAGTTGGTGACATGCTTCATCATTGGGGTCCCACCCGAAAAGCCGAATGCCATCCGGGTGTGCTACAACACCTGATTACAATGGAGCTGGTAGTTTTTCGTGGTGCAAGTGAATGAATTGTGAATTAAAAATGGGCCAGATGTACTCACTAAAAAGATTTATTCTGGAGCAACTGACCGATGTTAAAAACGTTGCTGAGATACCTTTATTGGTTAAATTGACCACTGGTATCTAAAAGTGAAATAAAGTGCTGGTAAGTGCAGAAGAAGGTCTACATGTTTCAACCTCTGTGATGATATTACTTAGGTTTTCGTCAGGAACAAATGATGTGACCCGGGCGGTGTACACACGCTAAGGTGTACCCTACCCTTGATCACAGAAACCTAACCATTTACTCACGGTCAAGTGTCCTGTCATCCCATTTGAAGACAGGAAGAAATCTCTAAAAGATAAACACAAAATTACAAGCAAACATAATGCTACGTGTGTAATACAGTGTTTAAATGTGGAAAAAGCTCCTTGAGTTCCCAGTAGTATGCAACAAGAACATACACATCAAAATGATTTCCCCTAAATTGCAGCGGTAAAACTACATGGGTGATCCAATAGCCGATTCAGCTACTGAAAGCTAGATTATGACACACTCACAATCGTAGGATTCAATGAGTGTTAATACGCCATTGAAATGCAAATGCATTAAGTTAATCCACAGGGAATAAATAGTGCCTGTGAAAAACTCATACAAACCCACTCTCATCCATCATTCAAAGTGGGTTTATTGCTCTCAAACATAATCGTGAGGGCGTGCATTGTTTACCATGCATGCTAATTATCTTAGCGTAAAAAAAATGGTGCGAATGAACACATGGGAGGGGAGGAAAAGCTTACTATAAGACGCGTAATAGCGTGCCTCATGGGAGTCAGGGTCGTGGTGACAGCTCAGGAAACACGATCTGAAGGAGATTATCATGGGACAAAAGCGGTGAGAACACCACAGGGGCGCATCGAGGAAAGTATTCGATATTATCCATGTGGCCACACGGCTTAATACTTACTTAGTGGAGCTGATCACCGGCTTGTACGCCTACCCTAAGCGACCCGCATCTGCTCCCCGAGGGTTGCCGAGTCCTAGCATCTGTGCGAGTAAAATACTTCCTGGAGACGGGGCGAAGGGGGCGTGATGACGCGAGTCATTTGACCGACGTGCGTGGATAGAACTGCGTGGTAGGCATGGTGATGTGGTGTCAAAACTCATCGTGCTTTATTGACAAGCAACAAAGACGGAAAGTTTACACTAAATTAAAGAGGTGAAAACGGGGAGTGACACTCATGCGATACGCTGAATCATGCAATGCCAAGACAGTGAAACGGAATCCTACACGGGATGGGCTGAAAGAGGTGATTAAAGGACGTGACAAGCGCCAACGGGGAAAGGCGCACCAAGGGGCACATTATACTAATAACTAAGTAAAAAAAGGAGTGCCTGATCTCGGGAGTGTGTAAATCACTCTAAATATATAGTCATCCATACAGTGGTTCACATGGAATCAAACAGTAACAAATGGGCATCATAATATATAGTACTTAAAGAGAAAGTGGTTACTATGTGATAGACCAGTTGGCGCTACTATTTTTAAGAATGAACACCAGACATGGAGTCGCGCCTCATATCCATACATATAGCTCTGCCCAATTGATGGAGGACCAGTTAACCATAAAGTCTCAATTCATCTGAAGGAATAACATGTCTCAAGATGGATAGAAACATGCTAAAGTTATTTTGGAAGAACTGTATGCCACAGGATATTATCGTTCAGGCCATTTTTATGGGTGGATAATCTGTAAATCCATCTTTGTTCCTTTTCAAACAGACGTTCTTGAATCTTTATGCCTGTTTTTATCTGTTCAATAACAGTCCATTTCATATCGTTGTGGTATGGTTATATTCAAGGGAATGTTCAGTTAGTTTGGTTGTAATCCTTTTACACCTTATTGTACTGCGGTGTTCACATATTCTTTGCTTCACCTTTCTGCAGGTCATCCCTATGTATTTCAAATTTACAAGGGCATTTTATCAGATAGACCACATTGGTACTATTGCAATTCGTATGGGTCCTCTGGCTCCACGTTTTGTCTGGTTCCAATGCCAACGTTTTCGTGTTTTCAGTCAAGTGGCAGACGCTGCAGTTGCCACATTGATAATGTCCCACTATGTTCGGTAAGCCCCAGGCATTGGTTACCGTTGGTGTCCCTATCTGTGGGCAGACTTTTGGACGTGTATTCACCAAGGCATCTTTCAGACTTCTTGCTTTTTTTAAAAGAAAATAGAGGTTTCTCCCAGTGTAGATTACCAGTATTAATGATGGACCAATGTTTGTTGATTGATTTAGTCATTAGATTAGATGCTGTGTTGTAGGTGGTTACACACGTTAATGGTATTTCATCATCCCTCTGTATTCTAACCTCTAGGAGGGCTTCTCTGTGTTGATTTAGTGCTCTCTTTTTGCACTTACCGTTTAAATCGGTGGGTTCCCATATGTTAAGCAAGCATCTGCACACCTCTGGGAGCAAGGGGTTCCCCAGGACTTCTCCCACCACCCGATGAACTGCACTCCAGTAGGCCTGGATGAGCGAACATTCCCAAATGATGTGTAGAAAGGTACCCAGCTGACCACATCCCCTACGACATTCTCCGGTGGGTACCCTCCCCATCAACACCAGTCTCAGTCCCTTCATGTAAATTCTGTGTAGTACTTTTAGCTGCACCAGTCGCAATCTGGCGGGGATAGCGACCACCCTGGGGGAGAACACAGCCTCCTGCCAGTCCTCGTCATCCAGCTCAACAACATCTGCCGCCCACACTGCATCATTCTCATTCTCTGTTTGGGTCCACGTTAGCTGGGCTTCCGAAAAGGGGACAAAACGGGGCACCTGTTCCCACTCCGAGTCCCCAGTGCCATCAAGAACCCATTGATCATAAAGCTGGGGTAAAGGGCCTCGGCGACAGTGATTGGTATGAATCCAGTTCTTTCGGCCGGTGACCTTCACAGCGGTGCGGGTGGCAAGGAGCACCTGCATTGGCCCCTTCCCCCGCGGCTCCAAACTTCCTTTCCTCTGGTAATGCCACACCAAGACAAAATCACCGGGCCAAATATTGTGTCCTGGCCCCTCAGGTGCTGGCCGAAGAGCATCTTGGATCTGTTGGCGAATAGAACACAGACTTTTAGTTAACTCATATAGGTAATCTACTAACAGAGGATATTCCATTTCTGAAAATTTACGAGGCGGCGGTACACCCCACACTTTGCTGGGCATCCAAACACGACCTCATAAGGTGAGAGTCCTGTCCTAGAGTGTGTCGTGACTCTCATAGACAAAATGGCTAATGGTAAAGCATCTGGCCACTGCAACACTGTGCTCTCCTGAATCTTTGCCAAATTTCAGTTTGAGAGTACTGTTGTACTTCTCAACTAAATCTGCCGACTGGGGATGATGTGCAAAAGACACACAATTGATGGACGGAATGCAGAACAAATCAAAACATTCACCCCCAGTCAAGAGATCCGGGTTAAATCCATCATTCTTTTGCTCACCATGCCACCCCAGATTAGACGTGGCCATATGCAAATCAGTCTTGACCCTGTGCCTCATGGGAACAGTCCAGCCTGAACTACTAAGCCAGGTCCTCCCTGGACCGGAAACAAGCATCCTAGGACCGGTTTCGGGGTTTCACCCCTCTTCAGCCTGGATAGCGTGAATCCAGTGGCACAGTGAGCCCGGGACCCATGTCTGGGCATACCCGGCGCACTTAGGGCGAGGAAGCAAAAGACACACAATAGATGGACGGAATGCTGAACAAATCAAAACATTCACCCCCAGTCAAGAGATCTGGGTTAAATCCATCACTCTTTTGCTCACCATGTCACCCCAGATGTGCGGCATGAAATTTCTGTTTGATATGTAGACCTTCACACACTAACTGAATGACCTTTGAATTAAAATGGCTGCAATTATCACTCCAAATCAAATGGGGCAAACTGAAACAAGGGAAGAACTCCTTTAGGAGTGCCTTCGCAGTCGCCACGGCTGTGTTTTCTTTAGTGGGGTAAGCCTCAACCCATTTACTGAAGGCACAAACAAACACTAACACATATTTCAAATTGTTGACTCGCTCCAGTTTGATCAAGTCCATTTGGAGGACCTCAGAAGGAAAAGTGGGAGGTGCAAAATTACCAGGGGGTGTAGGGGTACCTTTTCCAGGATTATGCATCATGCATAGCATACAATATCTGACCAAGTGGGCAGACGTCTTTGGGATATTGTCATTCTGCCATACAGGGTCCAACAGTTTGCAAATACCCTTAGCACTGATGTGGGCTGGGCCATGGGCCATTGTTGCTACAGGCAGAACATATGCATCTGGCAACATCCATCTCTGCTTCCCTGACTTTTCAATCCAACATCCCTCATCATTCATATTCACTGTACTTTCTTGCCACGCTGCTAATTCCTCTACCGTGGCCTTGCTCTGTATCTCCTTCACATTTTCAAGTGTATCCTCAAACATGGAGAACTCGGGCACCCACTTCACGGGACCTGCTACAAACATTCTTTTCATTTTAATTCAGGGTGTCTCCTTAGCTGTCTGATCTGCAAAAGTGTTCCCCTTACCCATATCGTCAGTGACTTTCTTATGGGCGCTGCACTTTATTATGGTCAATTTCTTAGAAAGTGTCAAAGCGGACAGAAGCCTATGTATAAGAGGGCCATGCTGGATGCGTGTCCCATGGGAAGTAAGGAACCCTCTCTCTGCCCAGAGCCGCCCAAAATTATAGGCGACCCCAAAGCGTACTGGCTGTCAGTATAAATATGAACAACCAGTCCCTTGATAAATTCACAAGCTCGAATAAGGGCGACTAGTTCAGCTGCCTGGGCAGACTGATAGGGAACTCGTGATGTTTCAACTACTGTATGCAGCGTAGTAAGTGCGTATGCTGCAGTGGTGGTGCCATCCGGTAATTTAAAACAAGAGCCATCAACGTATAGTTCCCCTTGGGGTCAGATAAGGGAACATCAGGCAGGTCTACCCGTCCGTTCGTCTCCTCCTCCATCCGAAAAATGCAGTCATGTAGATCAACTTCCTCACTCTCGGAAGGGAGGGGTAGCAACGTGGCTGGATTTAGAGTGGCACATCTTTTAATCGTAACATGTGGTGCAGAAAGGGTAAATTCGTAACCGGTCAGACGTGCACTGGTGAGGTGCTGTGTCTTAGCTTTATTCAAAAGTGTATCCACAGCATGAGGTTCCATGACTGTGAAGTCTGTAGCAAGTACGAGCCCAGCCGATTGCCTTATAGAGATGGCCACTGCTGCGACCACTCTTAGACAACTCGGGAGAACTCTTGCGACAGGGTCAAGAGGAGCAGAAAAATAATTACACAGCCGTTGTATACCTCTAAAGGCCTGTGTTAAGACAGAAAGCGCACAACCAGCAGTCTCGTGTACATACAGTAGGAATGGCTTCATGTAGTTAGGCGTACCAAGCATAGGTGCAGAGCAAAGCACAACTTTCAATTGCTCAAAAGACTGCTGACATTCAGACATCCAAGGCAGGGGTTTATGCACATCTTCAGTTGTTAACACGAGCAGGGGTTTTGTTAGTAATGAATAATTAGGGATGCCATGGCGACAGTAGGAAGTGATGCCAATACAAGAGCACATATCCCTCTGCGATTTAGAGATAGGCATTTTCACAAAAGTACTAATGCGCTCAGGGGTCAATCTTCTACCCACCTTCGACAGTAGGTGAGCTAAATAGGTGACCTCCTGTCGACAATATCGAAATTTAGAAAGGGACACTTTATGTCCATGGTGAACCAAATGGAGTCAAATTGGGCTTTCAAGGATTGGCTATATATACTAGGGCTCTCTGTACAGCCCTGAGGAGCTCGACAGAATCTAAAGCTTCTGCAGGCTAGTGTAAAATCAAACAAATGTCTGCTATCGGGATGGATCGGCATACTAAAGAATGCATTTTTCAAGTCAATGACAGAAAATAATCTAGCAGAGGAAGAAATCATTGTCAGAAGGGCAGTAATGTCAGGGACCACCGGGAACTGAAGGACCACTATTTTGGGTGGGTGATTTTCGGGGGAGTCTGAAGATGCTTATCTGCTTATCACCAGATTGAACTCAATCAATCAGGTGTTTAAGTGCGACTACTCACCCGTAAGGGTCTCAAGGCGCTGGGGGTGTATGGGGGTCGCAGGTTCCAGTCCATCAAGGAGGGGGTCTGTCGGAGAGCCAGGTTATGAGGTTTCTTGCGAAGATGGGGAGCGATGTTATCTGTCTAAGGTGGAGCGGAAGGTCGTTCCAGTCTCTGGCCGGGCGGAAGGAGAAGATGCCTTTTTTAGAATGGGAAGAATAGGGCTATTACACACATTTGCAGTTGTGTCTTCAACCACTCCTGTCTTAATCAGGTCCTGTATAATCCGCAACAAAGCTCGCTCCCCTGCTTGAGGAATTTTGTACTGGGAAATGCGAGGAAAAATGGCATTGTCTTTAACTTTAATGGAAACCGGGGGATTTTGCAATAGTCCTACCTCTGTGTCACCTGTTGCCCACAACATCCTTCCAAACCACAAACACGATGTTGATTGTGCTTGCAGAGATGTACGTTAAAGTCACCCACCCAGATAATCTTAAAACCCTCGTTTTTTATGAGGCACAGGGTCAGACTGATTTGCATATGGCCATGTCTGAACTGGGGTGGCGGAGTGAGCTAAAGAATGATGATGGATTAAACCCAGATCAGTTGACTGGGGGTGAGTGCTTGCAATGTTCAACACTCCGTCCATCATCCCCTTTGGTTTTGTTTTCCTATTAAAGTGGGCCCAAATTGACAAGCTTAACCTAGTCCCCGGCATAATATCGACTATCCAGGAAAATATTCATAACTGTTTAGAGCCAGAATCCTGCCCAGTAGCACTGGTATTATGTTTTAGAGAGCTTCTAGAGCAGGGGTCTCCAACCTTTCGTATAGTGAGAGCTACTTCTGAGCAGTGAAAATCGTCGTGAGCTACTGAAGGTTAGGCAACTCGCGCAATTTTTCGAGAGACCCTCCCACGCCCAGTTTCATTGACTTTAAGCCAGAGGTCTTCAAACTTTTGGATGCCGAGACCCCCCTGTCAACATTTTGAGGCGCAAGGACCCCCTCCTGACAAAAATGTCTAAACCTGTTGACTAAATTGCGTGGGATGAAAATGTAAATGAGGTTATGTGATGCCGCGTATTTTGGGATAGCATTGCTTCATTATTTTGAAATTTTTTACACACAGTAACACCGAGGAAAGATTTCACCCAATCAGTACCCGTGTATAGCCAAAATACAGCAATTATCATCAGAAAGATTTCCAGTCAACCTTTGTGAAGGGCCTTCCACTCTGCAGCAATACGTGCTGCCACATTAGAAGCTCACCTGGCCCTGTCCGGGAGAAGCAGGGGTCCCTTAAAACCCTGGAGGTTTTGTGCGGAGTTAAGCAGTTTACCCATGCCGCTTTCCTCTCACCCCCTCCCTTCCATCCCTCTCTCCTCTCCTAACCCCGGATCCCTCTCTCACTTTGCAGGCCATTTTCTTTCACCCCTTTTTTACAACTTCTGAATTCTCCCCATTCAACCTCTCACTTCACCTTTAATCACCTCTTGCCATTCTGTCCTTTCACTGCCCTCATCTCTAACAGTCTCTCGCATTTATCTCTTCTGTGTGTTTCTCATTTGCCTTCAGGCAGTAGATGGTTATTAGCCCCAGGACATCTTTTGGTAACAGTAGTGCACTACAAATGTAAATAATAATAATAGGCAGAAGGAGGGGAGTCACTAGACCAGAACTACAGGGGGGGGGCTAACACTCCCAGTCAGGGCTGGTCCTAACACTGGTCGCACCCGGTGCAACAGTCTTTTTTGATGCCCCACCCCCATTTCCTCCTTCTCCATGAATTCCTTCACTGCCACTCACAAAAAATGCAACGCATCTCTCTATAGTACCTTTCTGACAAACATTTCATTTATTATAGCGCTACTCATAGTTTACTCACACTCATTTCTGGGATCTGTATGGTACATATTCTTTGTAGCAGGCACATTAACCTTCTGCCCTGTGTGGGTGACAAGAGAGCCCATGTGAGTGCACGGTGAGCGATGCAACAGTGTGAGAGTAGGACAAGAGGAGTGACTGCAGAGTGAGTGAAGTGGCGTATGAATTTGGGTGCGGATGCAAGTTCAGAATGGGATGAATGAATGTATGATTACTGATGGGCTTGTTTGAGTGAGTTGCATATTGAGTAGTGAGGGGGACAGGTGAGTGAAGTGTCACATGAGTGCAGGATGAGTAGTGTACTCGTGTGACTGCAGGGTGAGGTATAGGGTGAGCAGCACAAGTGCACTGTGAGTGCAGAGTGATCACTGTGAGTGCAGGGTGAGCGGGTGAATGGTGTGAGTGCAGAGTGATCACTGTGAGTGCAAGGTGAGCGGGTGAATGGTGCGAGTGCATGGTGATCAATGTGAGTGCATTGTGATCGCTGTGAGTGCAGGGTGAGCGTGAAAATGAAGGGCGAGAATGAGGAATGAGTTGTCTGAATGCAGGGTGCATTCCTAGACACTTGAAGTAACTCTGCATGTTATTGATGGCGGCGTAGAGTTTAAGATCTAAGTTAAACTATTGCGGCATTAATCGGGGATCGAGGGTGAAGGAAATAAATAATGTGCTGATCCTGCAACAAACTTCCAGCCCTATGGTTAGGGTTGCCAGCAGATTCTTTTGATGGCCCAGTCGGTACAAAAAAAAGTAGTCACCTAAAGCTGTATTCTCAGCACTTATCTGTGCATACTTCCAACAGCAAATATAAATAGAAAGCACTTTTAATTGTGTTCTAGGGCTGCCTCAATGATCCATGACTGATAATTAAAGAGAAAAAAGACAGAAAAGTCACATACGAATGCATACATACTTTTTTATTTCTAAGTCTATTTAGTGCCAAGAGGAGATCTTTGCAGGCTCTTTAAACAAAACACGGCAGGCATTTTTTTTTTGGCAACCCTACTTTATATTCCTTTCCATGAAATGCATTCTCACACTACAGCAGTGAATGTAAAATACAAATGTAAGGAATAGGCTGAGTGGGGACCCAGGGGGTACTGGAACCAGGGAAAAAAACCTAAGCCTCTGTAACCAGTTTGCAAAGGCATGTAAAAATGCAAATGGTCTTTAAAGACCTGTGAAAAACATGGGGGTGCCGGAGATAAGACTCCAGACACTGCCCAGCTGAGCCCCCAGCAGCTCAAGTTTCACTGCAGCAGCCCGGACTGAGACACAGGACGGGGGAAGAGGTGGGGGGGGGGGCTAAAGCCCTTGGGCCTGGGCAGAAGTGTGACTGGGAAGGCGGGACCCCCTTTGCATAACTCCATGGCCCCCCTGGGGGTCGCGCCCCACAGTTTGAAGACCCCTGCTTTAAGCCTAATTTCTTTCGAGCCCATGCTGTGATTTGAACAAAAGGGTCCACTCTCCTTCTTCTGAAGCTAAATACCATTTTCCTTACATTTATTTTGAATGTGGCTGATGTGTAAGTCTATTACAGAGTATTTGCAAAGAAATGTTGTGTTAGATTTCATGCAACATCAAATAAAATGTTTCTTTAAATAGATCGAAAAAGGACATCACATATTAGAAATGGGATGGTGGCACAGATATTATTTGCAATAATGTTGGAGAGCTACTGCTGTGCTAAATATTGAAAAAACACATAAAACTATCCCTGAATATTAAACACATTTGTGATTTGGACGAGCATGCATATGCTGTCAATGACTTTTCCAAAGAGGGTAAGAAAGAGTTAAAACTGGATCAGAAATTCAAATCTGTTCTGAAGAGTGAAATAATTTACATTCTTATTAGGAGTGCAGATGGGGAGAGTTTTCTTTATGTTGTGCCTTCCGTAAAGAAAACTGAAACTTGGCAACACCCTGCTTCTGCTGATGTACAACCCAGAGCTGGAAAGCGGGAAAAAAAAAAAACATTTTCGATTTTGTCTTTTAGTCGTCTTTTTGGATGTTTCCAAACTGTCAGGCAATGTTGCTAAATTAAAGGCATCCTTTGGGCCTCTTTCACTCAGCCGAAATGTAGTTAGCATAATATATTTAGCATTCATAGTTCGGGAGCAGATGGGACACGGCGGGCTCAGACTTGGCTATAAACAAGACCCAGTCCATCAAGCACCCGTGGCATACCAGCGGCTGCACCAAGTTTACAGTACAGAAGGCTTCAACCAATTTATAATAAAGCATGAAGCCTAACTTCATTATAGGTAATCCGAAGACTGATGCCAGTACTTTTGGGTGTGTTTTGTAAAATTAAAATACCAGGTAGTCTGAGCCTGTCTCTCCTACAATGAGACCTAGAAACACAAATGAACTGTGTGGCCACATTCCTACTCAAATCAATGGTCAGCAATGGTCCAGATGCACCCACGATCCTAAAATTGGTGAAAACAAGCGAGGGTATGTCACAGTAGTGTCCCATGTGCAAAAGGGTGAGGAACTGCTTAAAAGTAGCACTGTCAAGAAACGACGACCCAGGCACTATAAAGCAGTATATTGCTAGCGCAGCTAGCACCTCTTATGAACTTACGAAAAGGCCAAGCGACATGGGCGGGGGGAGGGAAGAAATCCAAAGCTTGTGAGTTATTTGTTGCCGGGACCAATAGTACTATAACCAGTGGTAACATTGAAACGTAAATCTTTGAATACTCACTCCGTTTTAAATCTTAGCTACCACACCTTAACAGGGATAAAAAAAATCTTCTGCCATACAATGACCTTTCTTTTACTACAGAACACTCAAACTTTTTTCAGCACAAAGGTTTTTATGTAAAAATCAAATACAATTTTCCTTTGGTAAAAGCATATTTCTAGTTTAGTTAAGACACTGCAAGTTTGCATCCACTGTTAAAATTCATTCCACGTCCTAATATCTGAAGATTTCACATTTCAAAAACGTTTTCAGATGTACCTTAAAAATCTTGAAGGTAACCAACTGTACATTCCACATAACATAAACAAGGGATAAAATCAACTCTCAATAATATTTAAATTAATACAGACCGTCTGGAGAACAGAGCATAAAGAGGTTTACTGGCCAGGCCAGTGTTTACCGATAGATCTGCTGCTCAAATATAATGAGCGTGGGTTTGTAGCAGGTCAATACTGCTTGCACCACCTGCATGCTAGCCGGCTTTCCAAGGACCTGCTGCTCCACTCCGGCCCACCTGCTGCTCTGCTCAGGCTCACCCCCTGCTTTGCTCCGGCACACGTCCTGCAGGATCACGAGCGCGGTGCCAGGCAGTGAAAGGCAGGTGGCGTGTAGGCTGAGTTCAGGAACAGCGTCATCATCTATGGCCTGCCCCGCCCCAGCTAAGCTAAGTTAGGCCAATCTGAGCAGTTGGGTTTGGTGAAGGCAGGCAACGGCTGTGAAAAAAGGCCTAATAATAATAAAGGATAATAATAGGCTACAAAATTTAGATGCATGGCGCGAGCTACTCATGGTGGTTACGCGAGCTACCGGTAGCTCGCGATCGACCGGTTGGAGACCCCTGTTCTAGAGAAAATAAAAGTGGCATTTACTCTTCAGAAATCAGCGAATAGTGTAACGGGCAAGCCGACTCCACCTACACAAAAACTATAAAAGCTCTCACCAAAGCTTTGAAAACCCAACCCAGAAATGCAGCCCAAATAAGATCATTACGTACCGACTATAAGTAAGAAGGAAAAGGGGGAGGGTTATGAGGAAGGGGAACTGGGCCGAACTTGAATATGCAGCAAATATGGGTAACAGTAACGAGTTCTGGAAGATAATTAACGCACCTTGCTTCAAAAATCCCAAGGGTCCTACACTGGATAACAACGTAGGTGAAGAAGCATGGGTGGTATACTTTGAAACATTTTTTTGCTTCCAGTAGTTCCTCCATGCTACCTCCCACTAATGCACACGCCAACTTGCAGGATATACTGTGTTTTTCACTTGTAGAAGTGAGGAGTGGGCTGGCGGCCTGCAGTGCTGGGAAGGCCACGGGCCCTGATGGAGTGCCAATAGATTTCTTTCAGAAGAATCAAGATCTGTGGGTCCCACTATTGACTATTGTTTTTAATAATATAGCCATAGCTGGCCCCCGCCTTCTTGGAAAACTAATGTAATCGTTCCGATTTACAAAAAGGGGGATAGGGAAAGTCCAAAGAACTACAGGCCAATTTCCCTGCGGGACACAATAGCCAAGCTCATGGGCCGACTCCTCCTATCCAGGTTGGAGTGGTTGGCCCAGGAGAAGAACATCTTAATGCAGGCACAGTATGGATTCCAGCGGGGAAAGGGCACTGAATATGCGACTCATTAGCAGCCTATTTTCATGAAAAAATTGCACATATTTATGCTAACTTACCAACTATGAAGTCCCAAAATCCTGATACCCCTCCCGGACCTGGATAATTGGGGACGCCGACATCCAGCACCCTCGATCCGTTTGAAGCAATTACGCTAGATGAGGTTGCCAACTTACTACCCTATGCTAAATTCGGCTCGCCATGCGATTCATGCCCCCCCAAAACAATAGCCCTTCTATCTATTAGTTGTGCTCCTGAAATTAAATTTTTTTATTGCTCAATCAATCAGGTATCATCCCCAACCAATGGAAAGAGGCATATGTACGACCAATATTAAAAAAAACAACCGCCGACCCTCAGGTACTTAGTAATTATCGACCTATATCCTTGTTACCCCTGTTGGGTAAACAATTGGAAACTGTAATAACTAGGCAGCTGAGCTCATATCTCAAGTCTAATACAATTCTGGACCCCTCACAATCAGGGTTCCGTTCAGGCTTTAGCACTGAGAACGCTATCCTGGCTGTGACTGACTCCCTTAGGCAGGTAATGGATGCCGGAGGATCAGTAGTCCTGATCCTACTAGATCTCTCCGCGGCATTTGATACAATTTTACACTCAAAACTCCTGTGGTATTCAAGGTACAGCCCTAAAATGGCTGCAGAATGTTTTGTCGGATAGATGTCAAACGATTATGCTAGGGCCTTACCTCTCAGAGAAAACTCGCTTAGACAAGGGCGTACCCCAGGGCTCTTGCCTAAGTACAACATTATTTAATGTCTATATGGCCCCTTGAGATAATTTCATATGCTGACGATACTCAGCTTATGTTTACAATCGGTCCCAACTTAGAATCTGAGAAAATCCGATTTTCAGCAGGTATGCTCGCCATCTCAAACTGGATGACGGAGAACTGCCTTCAGTTGAATCCTAGTAAAACGGAGGTTATGCTAATGGGGAAAGCGTCAACCATTTGGACGGATGATTGGTGGCCGCCTCAGTTGGGAGTTGCCCCCACCCTCAAACAATGTGTAAAAAATCTTGGATTAAAGCTTGATCAGACATTTTCTAAGAAAGATCAAATTGTGGCTATTACTAGCTCCTGTTATTATAGCCTACATCTCCTACGTTATATTTTGCCTTATCTGCCCACCAAACATCGTAGAACCCTGGTCCAGGCCATGGTGATTAGTCGCCTGGACTATGGAAACGCACTGTTGGCTGAAGTAGGCGAGACGTTGCTTGCTAAATTGCAAGTGATCCAAAACACCGCAGCAAGAATGATGTTGAATCGTCCGGCAGGTTCCCCATCAAGCCCCTTGTTGAGAGCGTTTCACTGTTCACTGGTTACCTGTGAGGAAGCGTTCCAACTTCAAGATCTGTTGCCTCACCTATAATGCCTTAAACGGCAAAGGCCCCTACTATCTGGAAAAGAAATTCACTAAACAGGTAACTGGTCGTAACCTTAGATCTAACTCATTAGCTCTCTTGAAGGTCCCTCAAATACGTCTTAGTCGCAATGGGGGCAAAGCTTTCTCGTACCTTGCCCCACGGTACTGGAATCAATTGCCTATTGCTCTACGTGAATGTACCTCATATAGCATCTTCAGGAAACAATTAAAAGCCTTTCTGTTTTGAATCTATGCATCAATTTTGATTCTGGTTCCCACCTTTCAGCCTCTTTCACTATGTAAGCGCCGAGGTGCCCCCAGGTGAGTCGTGCGCTATAGAAATATGCATAACATAACATAACAATATATCAATTATTATAGATGAATATACCAGAGCGAAGGGTGGAATAATGTACATGGTATTCATGGACCTTTCAGCAGCATTTGACTGCATGACCCACTCTAAGCTCTGGTATATCATGGAGAGAATGGGATTGAGCCAGCTATAATTAATTTTGTTCGTCAACTATACTCCAACGCCACCGCACAGGTTCGCTATGCTAAAAACGGGGAATGCACCTGCCCCTTTAAGATCGCCAGGGGGGTAAGGCAGAGATGCGTCCTCGCCCCATTTCTTTTTTCCATCTATACAAACGGTGTTGAGGAAGCACTTTTGGGTGCATCTCTGGACGTCCCAGTGTTTGATACACATCTGTTACCAATACTTGCCTACGCCGATGATGTTGTCTTGATTGCCAGAACGGGGCCTGGCCTCCAACGTCGCATAACAGCATATGCAGCCTTTATGGACTCATTGGATTTGAAAGTCAACCAGACAAAATAATTTGTTATCATTGCAGGGGCTGGCAAACAAAACAAAGCCCCATACCTTCACACGGAATCTGAGAAAATAGAAGTGGTAGACACCTTTCCTTATTTGGGGGTCCTTTTTGATAAAAAGCAAACATGGTCAAATCTTGTGGAGGGAAGGTCTCTAGGAATGGAGAGGAATCTGACAGCTATAAAGTCTTTTTCCAAAAAGTTGAGCGCCAGACTATTAGTCCCCATAAAAAATATGTATCAGGCTAAAACAAAGTCAGCGACAATCTATGGGGCAGGAGTCTGGGGTATGGTGCCCACAGACTTGCTCTAAACCATTGAAAATATATTTTTTAAGTCCTTAGTGTCTCTTCCGCATTCCCACTCTAACTATATCCTACATACTGAATTGGGCCTGCCCTATATTTCAGATTCAATCAGACTAGCCCTGATCCTACTGTGGTTCTCCATCTGGCATAGGGATACGGTGAACCTAACGCAAAATATAATAAGAAACTGTCTAAAATTTGAAAATTACAGTAAGATTAGATGGCTGAATTATGTGGAATCAGAGTGACTGTTATTGGGCTTGTAGAACTATTTAAGGACCCAACTGCATGTAAAAAGATCTCGAAGCAAAACCTAATTAGCACATTTATGCTTAGGGCACAATATAATCGAATGGAAAAGAAGTATAATAAACAGGCAGTCCTCGCATACCATTTAACCCCGCCCCTGATAGAGGGAGGGTACTTCTACCTAGTAGACATTAATATACCACAACATAACTTTATACTACTGAGACTCCATATGAATCTGATACCACTGATGCTAGGTCATCCGGAAAAAAGGTTTAAGCACTCCGATCTGACCTTGTGTCCTTGCGATAGCCAGTCTCCCCAAACTGATTTGCATTTAGTTTTGTTCTTCGGGCTTTATAAGAAAGAAAGGAAGGATTACATTGCCCCAATTTTAAAGCGCTATAATTTTAAACAATGTCAGGTTGTACTTTATGTTTTTTAAATCATTGCCTGATCCTTTAGTCTTGCTTTAAGCTAGCAACATTTGTGTGGGCCTGCATAAAAAAAGGAAGCAGTGGGGTTTATAAATGGCGTGGTGTTTTTATCTACTCATTCATTTACCAATTCAATAGACAATTATATGTAATCTTATATATGTTTTATGTGGTTAAAATTGTATAAATTACCCCGGATATCTTTCAAGTATAAGTTCCCTTTTCCTATCCTAGATTTTTAAAAATAATGAATATGCTATTTGAAATGAACTTTTAAACATAGATTCTATCTAATATGAACTGGAATTATATGTTGACTGTTGTACTTTTTTTATTTGTGCTTTTATGATCTCTGTTTAAGGGCTTGAATAAAGAATATGTTGATTGATTGATTAAGTCCAACCAAATGCGTTTAAAACCCAGAGTACTTTATTCTCTAAGATAGCACACATTTTTATTTTGTATCACAATTGCTCTTTAAAAAATACACATAGGTGTATTTTTGACCACTTTTTACATGAGGATTTGTAGGAAACAACAGCACTGCCTTAAATCATGTGGGTGATACTAAAGCCAAAGTGGTCAGGCTTTTATTTATTTATTGAAAAGGGTGCTTTGGTGAATCCTGTAGTTGTCCCTACAGCAGCTTAAACATGCTATTCTTCAAGACAATATGGGTATTGGTTCTGTGTCAGTGTGTGTTCAGTCTCAGGCCCCCTGGGAACTAGGCATCTGAGGTTGCTGGGGCCTGGTGGTGTGGGATTTTATCCAAGAAGCTGAGGAGCAGGCGTTCACACAGGGCCAGGGCCGGCTTTAACGCTGATGGCGCCCTGTGCGACAATCACTTTTGGCCCCCCCACATCCCATGACCACCTCTTCGGAATTTCTCCCTACCACCTGCAAAAGTGCCCCATATCTCTCCTATCATGAGATATTGCTAAACACAGGGCCCCCTGAGGTCACAGCGCCCCCCTCCACAGGTCAGCGCCCAGTGCGACCGCACCAGTCGCACTGTCCTAAAGCCTGCCCTGCACAGGGCAGCTGTAAGTCCATTGTTTCACAACTCGGTGAAGGAGTTGGTGAAATGCTTTCAATGGAGAAATTACTGACTGTCCGGTACTGGCTCTGTACAGCTGGGTTGCGTGACTTCAGACAGCCATGACAGATGACTACCTCTGGCAGTAAAGCTTGCAACAGCCCTGAGGGAATGTGCTAAGCCATGAAATATGGAATACTCTGTATCCTGTGATAACCTCCCCTCGACTGAAAAAATTGAGAACGGTCGTACTCTTAAGTATCTAAATTGTTTTAGGTAAATTGTAATCTGGAACAAACTCTTTGGTGCTTGTGAGTACCACCTCCTAATCTCCTGAGGTGTGCTTCGAATAACCAAATAGCGTCCTCTGGGGAAGGATGTCCTCACCTAGCACTAATGAATAGTGATGGACTCGCTTAAATGAAGATCATTAATCCAATTTGTTCTGTTAAATAAAGAATTTAATCTTCAATTTGTAATCCTCATATGATAAGTCTCATATGTTTGAAGTATCCAGAAAATGGTTGAATGTCAATGTAGTTCACATATTCAATATAAATGCAACTGAACAGGTATCCTGAATTCCCCGATGCATTTCGGGTCTAACCCTTCGTCAGGGTGAAGTTCCTAAAAACAATAGGAAAACAGTAGGTTGAGCTGAGATCCAAGAGCTCAGAAATGTAGAACAGATTGTGGTGCGCATATATCAGAAGTGATCGGGGTGAGAATAGAATGTCAGGTACATGCGTGCCCGTCACCAAAATAAAAAAAGAATTCATAGACAATGTTTGGTAAAAGTGAAAATGGTAATGTGCGTGTTTACAAAAAAACGTGCGGGGTGATGAAAACAGTTCTACGGACGTAAAGTGTGGTAGGTGCCAAGATGTCGGTGATCGTGTATGCGCTTGTGAAAAAGATCACCAAGTTGTGAGCGTATTAAAGCAACCACGAAAACAAATAAGAACGAGTAAGAATGAGTGCTCGAAACATTAGCGATGTTACCAAAGTTACCGAACGGGCGTGAAATACAGAAAAAAGTTCCCGCTACCATAAACTTATATACCAACGCGTACCTGTGAGTGCGATAGACCGGGTGTAAACGGAACCGCTTCAGCATACTAATGCTGCGTGTGTTGACACCGGAAATGAAATAGGGGGAAAGTCCGGAAGTGTACCCATAGAAAAAATACAACGTGAATGGCGAGGATAGAAGAAAGCCTAAATAAATGAAATATTAACGATAATGAGTACAAATACATAAAATGAAATCCGTGATGGCCAAAGAGGAAAAGAAAAAGATAAAGATAACACAAAATGCAGTGATTGTATACAAATACTGACAAAAATTAAAACAAAACGCAATAACAACCATGTGAATGGAACATACTAAATACAGGGAAATAAAAATTGGCATAGGTCACAAAGAACAAAATTATAAATTATAAATAACAACTAAATTCTAAACGTTCATTAAACCCCCTGGGGTGCACAGAATTAAGTTTGTTAATCCAATAAAGTTCACGTTGTAAAAGGAAACTTCTGTTATCTTTGCCTTGTTTTACTGTGATTTGTTCCAATACCATGAATCTAAGTTGACTGATATTATGGTTAGACTCAAGGAAATGTGCCGCCACTGTAGACTTGGTGTTCTTAGTACGTATGTTACTTTTGTGTTCCGTGAGTTGGGTCTTGATTTTGCGCTCTGTTTTACCCACGTATGGTAATCCGCATAGACATTTTAATAAAAAGACAACATCGCTTGAATCACAAGTGGCCGTGACGCGTAGTTTGATTGGTGTGCCTTTGGTGGGATGCATTATGGTAGTACCCTTGATGATGTTATTACAGCTGCCACAGTTATAGCAGGGAACAGTACCTTTATAATGAAGAACAAGTTGTGGAGGGCTCTTGTTAAGAAGTTGTTGTAGATTATGAGTGCGTTGATAAGCAAAAATTTTAAGATGATGGAAAATGCCTTTGAAATCTGGTTCAGTTTGTAAAAGTGGCCAATATTTGTGAATGATATTCTTAATTTTTGCGCTTTTAGTGGAGAATTTTGATACGAATGTCATTCTTGGGTCTTTGGAATCATTTGGAATTTTTGGTTTAAGAAGGTCAATTCTGTTCTTAACCTTAGCTCGGTTGACTGCTTCATGTAAAATGGAATCTGGATATGCTCTTTGTTTAAATTTGTCAATGAGTTTGGAACTGTGCTCTTGATAGATTTCTTCTGTAGATGAAATTCGGTTTATCCTAAACAGTTGAGAATATGGCAAATGCTTTTTGAGAGATTTTTGATGAAAACTAGAAAAGTGCAAAAAATTGTTGCGATCAGTGGTTGTGGTGAATACAGAGGTAATCAATTGGTTATTCTGTATAGTGATATCAACATCCAGGAAAGAAATATGATTTGTGCTGATGCGGTAGGTGAATTGTATGCGATCATTGATGGTGTTCAGCTGGGTAATGCAAGAAAGAAGTTCAAATTGATTTCCCTTCCAGATTAGAAACATGTCATCAATGTATCTGTGAAAAGTCACTAAATTCTTCAACCACTGTTCATGGGATAGGATATGGTCTAACTCAAAATGGTGCATATAAAGATTAGCATACGCAGGAGCTGCGCAATTGCCCATAGATGTACCAGACAGTTGGGTGTAGTAGTCGTTGTTCCAAGTAAAATAACTGTGATACAAAGTGAAATGCATAAGTTCAAGTAAAAATATTTTGAGATCATCGTCCATATCACTGTTAATCAAAAAAGATTCCATGGCCTGTATTCCTAGGTCGTGAGGAATTGAAGTATATAATGACTTAACGTCAATAGTGCACAGTACCAGTTGAGTGTAATCTTGTATCTCAATATTACTGAGTTTGATGAGAAAACCTGTAGTATCCTTTAAGTAGGTTGACATGTTTTGTACTATGGGTTGTAGATGTCGATCAATGTATTTACCAATGGGTTAATGAATGGAATTTCTAGTGCTTACAATGGGTCTGAAAGGTGGTCTTTCTAAACATTTATGAATTTTGGGTAACATGTACAGATACGGAATGCTGGGATTATCCTTGGTTAAGAATCGTTTGTCACGTTCATTGATGGTACCGCTGTGTAGAGCGTTATTGATGATGGTCATCAAGATTTAGGAGAATTCATTTGTGGGATCAGAAGTTAATTTCATGTTAAGTTGTTGATCCATAACATGTGCTTCGACATTTTCAATGTAGAAACTGGTGTCAAGTACAACAAGAGCACCTCCTTTATCTGCTTTACAGAACGTGATGTCTTTATCCGATGCTAATTGAGAAATTATGTTACGTTCTTTTAACGTTAGGTTAGTTCTATTCTGTTCTTTAACGTTGAATAGATTGGTGATCTCTTTACCTACTATAGATTCGAATGTGTCAAGAACTTTATGGCTAATGGGTGCCATGAATTTACTTTTTGGTCGAAGATCGAGTAAAGTTCGTATTTCCTGACTAGAAGTAGGTTCAATAATATTCGTAAAAAAATGATTCAATCGAAGGTTACGCATGAACTTAAACAAGCCCACTTGAGTTTCCAATTCATTAGCATTGTAAGTAGGTATGAAAGACGTCCCTGTTTGTAATGTTTGGATTTGGAGAGGTGTTAATGTTTTGTGAGAAATGTTAATCACTAGTTTGTCTGACTCCTCGTCAATTTTGCGATTGGTAAATCCTTTGTTCTTAGGTTTTGCCGTCCTGGTTCGACGTGTGTATTCAGGCCTCTTCCTAAAAAAGGAGCAGATTCTGCATTTGTGTCACTTGAAGTGGAAGGATGAACATCCCTGTCAGCTTGAGGGCTAATATTTTTAGATGGTGGTCTTCGAGGTTGTGAATCTTCTGATGATGATGTTTTTCCTTCAGTAGATCTGTTGAATGATCTTTGCTGCCTGCGCGAGGCATACACTTCAGCCCACGTGTACATCTCTCCGAGCTTGTAGTCTACGGTATCTCTCTTGAATTTACGTAATTTCCTCTCATTGATTTCCTTCTGATACTTATCTAATTGAGTGTTGATGTCGTTAAGTGTCTTGACTAATTCCTCTGGACTCATTTTCTCACTTAGATCTTTTTTAAGTTGTGTAACTTGTTTGTCAAGTTCTTCCAACAGAATAGATTGTTCCTCTGCTATTAAAAGAATCAGATCGAGGGAACATTTGTTCAAAATGGCATACCATCGTTCTGTAAATCTAGCGTTGTTTTTGCATAGAGTAGATTTAAGGGGAATACGCAGCCTCTCGGTATCCGTTGTACTTAGTGGTAGCGAATGAGGGTACTAGCATGCAATCGTTGATTCATTTCACGTTTTGCAGTGAATAGTAGTTGTCTGATAATAGACTGTGCTGATGTAGTGCTTGAAGTAATGTATTCTGGTTCTTGGATTAAAGCATAAATTCTGTTTGTTTCCTCGACAGTGAAACCAAAAGTATCTGCTCTGTTTGCAGTTAAATTAGCTATATCTTCATATGACATTGTGAGATCCTGGTGGGTGCAGACCGGAGAGATTAGCGATTATAATGACTGAAAAAATGGAGAACGGTCGCACTCGCAAGTATCTAAATATGTTTAGGTAATTGTAATCCAGAACAAACTCTTTGGTGCTTGTGAGTACCACCTCCTAATCTCCTGAGGTGTGCTTCAAATAACCAAATAACGTCCTCTGGGGAAGGACGTCCTCACCTAGCACTCATGAATAGCGATGGACTCGCTTAAATGAAGATCATTAATCCAATTTGTTCTGTTAAATAAAGAATTTAATCTTCAATTTGTAATCCTCATATGATAAGTCTCATATGTTTGAAGTATCCAGAAAATGGTTGAATGTCAATGTAGTTCACATATTCAATATAAATGCAACTGAACAGTTATCCTGAATTCCCCAATGCATTTCGGGTCTAACCCTTCGTCAGGGGGAATTTCCTAAAAACAATAGGAAAACAGTAGGTTGAGCTGAGATCCCAGAGCTCAGAAATGCAGAACAGATTGTGGTGCGCATATATCAGAAGTGATCGGGGTGAGAATAGAATGTCAGGGACATGCGTGCCCATCACCAAAATGAAAAAAGAATTCAGAAAAAAGAATTCATAGACAATGTTTGGTAAAAGTGAAAATGGTAATGTGCGTGTTTACAAAAAAAACGTGCGGGATGATGAAAACAGTTCTACGGACGTAAAGTGTGGTAGGTGCCAAGATGTCGGTGATCGTGTACGCGCTTGTGAAAAAGATCACCAAGTTGTGAGCGTATTAAAGCAACCGCGAAAACAAATAAGAACGAGTGCTCGAAACATTAGCGATGTTACCAAAGTTACCGAACGGGCGTGAAATACAGAAAAAAGTTCCCGCTACCATAAAATTATATACCAACGCGTACCTGTGAGTGCGATAGACCGGGTGTAAACGGAACCGCTTCAGCATACTAATGCCGCGTGTGTTGACACCGGAAATTAAATAGGGGGAAAGTCCGGAAGTGTATGCGCCTGAGGTGCAGCCATAGAAAAAATATAACATGAATGGCGGGGATAGAAGAAAGCCTAAATAAATGAAATATTAACGATAATGAGTACAAATAAATAAAACGAAATCCGTGATGGCCAAAGAGGAAAAGAAAAAGATAAAGATAACACAAAATGCAGTGATTGTATCAAAATACTGACAAAAATTAAAACAAAATGCAATAACAACCATGTGAATGGAACATACTAAATGCAGGGAAATAAAAATTGGCATTATAAATAACAACTAAATTCTAAACGTTCATTAAGCCCCTTGGGGTGCACAGAATTAAGTTTGTTAATCCAATAAAGTTTTCGTTGTAAAAGGAAACTTCTGTTATCTCTGCCTTGTTGTACTGTGATTTGTTCCAATACCATGAATCTAAGTTGACTGATATTATGGTTAGACTCAAGGAAATGTGCCGCCACTGTAGACTTGGTGTTCTTAGTCCGTATGTTACTTTTGTGTTCTGTGAGTCGGGTCTTGATTTTGCGCTCTGTTTTACCCACGTATGGTAATCCGCATAGACATTTTAATAAATAGACAACATCGCTTGAGTCACAAGTGGCCGTGACGCGTAGTTTGATTGGTGTGCCTTTGGTGGGATGCATTATGGTAGTACCCTTGATGATGTTATTACAGCTGCCACAGTTATAGCAGGGAAGAGTACCTTTATAATGAAGAACAAGTTGTGGAGGGCTCTTGTTAAGAAGTTGTTGTAGATTATGAGTGCGTTGATAAGCAAAAAGTGGAAGATGATGGAAAATGCCTTTGAAATCTGGTTCACCTTGTAAAAGTGGCCAATATTTGCGAATGATATTCTTAATTTTTGCGCTTTTAGTGGAGAATTTTGATACGAATGTCATTCTTGGGTCTTTGGAATCATTTGGAATTTTAGGTTTAAGAAGGTCAATTCTGTTCTTAACCTTAGCTCGGTTGACTGCTTCATGTAAAATGGAATCTGGATATGCTCTTTGTTTAAATAGTAGGTAAAGAGATCACCAATCTATTCAACGTTAAAGAACAGAACAGAACTAACCTAACTTTAAAAGAACGTAACATCATTTCGCAATTAGCATTGGATAAAGACATCACGTTCTGTAAAGCAGATAAAGGAGGTACTCTTGTTGTACTTGACACTAGTTTCTACATTGAAAATGTCGAAGCACATGTTATGGATCGACAAATTTACATGAAATTAACTTCTGATCCTACAAATGAATTCTCCAAAATCTTGATGAGCATCATCAATAACGCTGTACACTGATGTACCATCAATGAACGTGACAAACGATTCTTAACCAAGGATAATCCCAGCATTCCGTATCTGTACATGATACCCAAAATTCATAAATGTTTAGAAAGACCTCCTTTCAGACCCATTGTAAGCACTAGAAATTCCATTCATGAACCCATTGGTAAATACATTGACCGACATCTACAACCCATAGTACAAAACATGTCAACTTACTTAAAGGATACTGCAGATTTTCTCATCTAACTCAGTAATATAGAGATACAAGATTACACTCAACTGGTACTGTGCACTATTGACGTTAAGTCATTATATACTTCAATTCCTCACGACCTAGGAATACAGGCTTTGGAATCTTTTTTGATTAACAGTGATATGGACGATGATCTCAAAATATGTTTACTTGAATTTATGCATTTCACTTTGTATCACAGTTATTTTACTTGGAACAACGACTACTACACCCAACTGTCTGGTACATCTATGGGCAATTGCGCAGCTCCTGCGTATGCTAATCTTTTAATGCACCGTTTTGAGTTAGACCATATCCTATCCCATGAACAGTGGTTGAAGAATTTAGTGACTTTTCACAGATACATTGATGACATTTTTCTAATCTGGAAGTGAAGAACCAGAAACCTTATGGGCCTGGCGGCACAGGGTACGCCTTAATCTCCTGGGTTCACCTGCTTCAGCTAACAGAGACACGGGGACACTCTGTCGGCGTAAAAGATCAGATTTTATTAGCTGCAGCTAGTACAGTTGTCCTAGAAGTACACACGGTATGTTCTTAGGAGACTGCTACTTTATTCCGTGGCGCACAATCTTTTATAGTACATAGGTGACATATACATTAACGAAGGACACACCTAAAACATATATGAAAAACCAATAAGAATAGTCTGAAAGTAAGTCGGAGCCAATAGAAAGAACTGGAAAACAAAAGTATCGAGTAACCCGAAGAAGCCTCTCCTCCAACTGTGTTTGCCATCTGTAAGACCTGGGGTCTCCAAGCCTTAAGGGGGTAACGTGACACGAGCGGCTGGGCACCCAAAGGCTTGTGTGTAAAGCGACCATACAACACGCACATCCACTGAAGCCAGGAACGCGCACAATAAGGGACACCACACTGTAGAGATTTATGCAAATAACTCAAGTTTATCCAAGCAGTTCAAGATAAATGCAGTTCATGGGATAACAAGGCAATTCATAAGATATAAATGCACTTCATGAGATGACAAGGGCAATTCACTTATGTCAGCGTTTGATCCGCCAGCACCATATTCACCAGTATGATATTCACCCGTAGGTTATTCACCAGTATGTTTCCTGCAGGCTCTAGGCCACCCCTGTATATTTTACTCCCCGTGGTAGGGTTTGGGGGATTGTAGCGCCACTCCTGGGGGCGTGCAGGGACCCAGGGCAGACCTCGCGGGCCTACCGCTACCTTGGTTACCTGTAGCGCCTCAGTGGCAATCACCGCGCTCTACGTGGTAAGCGGGTCTCGTACACCTCGGGACAAATCTGATGAACACCTTCAGAGCAGAGCTTTAGAACATAGCGCCACTTGTAACCAGCACGCAGTGAATACTTCAGAGCAGAGCATTAGAACATAGCGCCACTCGTAACCAGTAAGCCGTGAATACTTCAGCCCTGAGCATTAGAACATAACGCTACTCGTAATCAGTAAGCAGTGAATACTTCAGCACTGAGCATTAGAACATAACGCTACTCGTAATCAGTAAGCAGTGAATACTTCAGAACGGAGCATTTAGAACATAGCGCTTCTCGTTATCAATAGCCATGAATACTTCAGAACGGAGCATTTAGAACATAGCGCTTCTCGTAATCAATAGCAATGAGTACTTCAGAACGGAGCATTTAGAACATAGCGCTTCTCGTAATCAATAGCAATGAGTACTTCAGAACGGAGCATTTAGAACATAGCGCTACTTGTAACTAATAGCAAAGAATACTTCAGAACGGAACAGTTCACGGTGCACAACGATTCTTACGGAGCGCGCCTCTCGCACTCCGGCGCAGTTCGTGGGGCACAGCGCTCCTGGACAGTCTTGCAGAAAAGGGGGGCAATCCCTCGGAGGGGTCACAGTTCTGGGTTAACGGGGGACTCCCACGGAGGGGGAACCAGGGTCTCAGGGTGCGGTGCTGCTACCGGTCGATAGGGGGCGCACCAGGGTCCTTCCCAAGCCTCCCGGCTTACCTTGATCACGACGTCTTGAGGCGTCTAACCCAGCTCCGGCCTCCGCAGTTGATCCTTCCCCGACGGGGGCAGGCCACGGCCTCACGCACTTCTCGCAGCAGCTGCGACGGCAGCGACGGGGCCCCGGGCTTCTCCGCGGTCCTCGCCTCGATGAGGGGCACTCGTCCGGTCTCCGGGCCGCAGCGGTGAGCGCGCTTCAGCCTCCACGCCGCCGGGGGGGCTCAAATTAAGCTGGGGAGCTCCGCGCTCAACGGAGCACGCTGCCGGGGATCCCAGGCCAGGTCAGGGAGCGCAGGGGTCACAGCGCTAAGACCTGGTTGATCCTCAGCGATAACACAATCGGTTAGGCATGTAGTTTCGATGTTCAGTCTTGACACAAAGTCACAGCATTCAGTTTCAGTATTCAGCTGTTCTCTAAAGTCTTAATGGCGCAGATGTCTCTGGCGCCCTTGGGGGTTCTGTTCCTGGGGGATAGGGAGTGAGTTGGCGACTAGGTCCTTCCTAGTCAGGCTGGGCAGAGGTTCTCTGGGTCCTCCTACTGCTGGGCAAGATCAGTGGGTTTCACAGGGTCCCTCACTCACTTAAGAGGCAGCACCTAAATCCTGTCACTCTCAGAGGTATAAGTCCCTGGCTAGGCCCTACCACCTACACTCCTGCGTGGATTCTCCAGCTCTGCTTTACCCCACTGGCCAACTGACTAGAAAAAGTTCCCCCCCTCACTTATGTATCCCTAGGTCAGGTGACCTCTAGCCAAGGCGGCAAAAGTAAAACCACACCTCCCTTCTAGAAGGTTCCAGCACATTCCAGGAGCTTCCCCATTCTACCTAGGGGACAAAAAAGGCGGGCTGGTGTCGCATCATTGTTGTGGGGTTCCAGCCAGCTCCTGGCAGCTAGGGTGCTACTATGAAAGACCACTCTGCAGTAGCAGGGGTCTGTGGCAGCCATCTTGGGAGAAGGGAGCACCTGCACCTTAACACTGATTGGCAATGAAAAGGCGCTCGGAGACCTAAGTCCAACATCAAAATGAGGGTGGAAAAAATGAGGCACAATTAAAAATAGATGGGGTGACCACCCTAGGGCTGACAGGTCCAACACGCGTCCCTCCCACAGGTTAAGGTATTAACGTGTCCGCAACTGACTTGCAGGTGGCGAGATACGTTTGTGTGTTTTGGAGGACTGTTGTGAAACGAGAGAATACGAGCAGAGGACAGCGAAGGCCAGAAGATAAGATAAAGTTAGAAGAGAATAGTGTGAACCAACAGATAGTTGAGACAGGGATTAGAAAAACCAGACAGGGATTAGTGTACTCGGCCAGTCTCCAACACCAGCTTTGTAAACAGAGGCACAAGGCTATTTTGACACAATATCGCAGGAAAAGCAGAAAAGACTTCGTTCGTTGTGCTGCCTGAGTGAGGGCAACACAAAATGGCGGCGGAGCACAAAATGGAGGCTCAATACGATCGTGATCGAAAATCGAATTTCCTCAGACCCTCCTTTTGCCAGAACTCAGGCAAGATACACAGACTCACGTTAATCTGAGTCGATGTCGATAGCCATGAGGTCATCGAGCTGTAACATCATTCTAATATTCGCTGTTCTTTGTGTGTTGGGTTTTGGGATGCACACAGTAGCACAAAGGTCACAGATGGCGGGACCACAGTGCATACAAAGACAACAAGAGAAAATGATGGCTAAAACCATACCAAGGAATGTTAGCACTTTCCAACCCCATTTGGACAGTAGTCCCCAAATCCATCCCAATAACGACCAATCTCCTTCGTCCTGATGAATCGATTCGGAGAGTATATGTAATTTAGAGATGGCCTGGTATACTGTCGGAGCATCATCAGGTATATAATACAGCAACTTGATTTGATCAATTTACAGACACCACCACGATCTGCAAGAATAACATCTAAGGCAACTCGGTTCTGCAAAGTCATAAGACGATCCGCCTGTAGTTCCGCTGTAATATTACTCAAAGCTCCTACAGTGATGTCTATGGTAGTCTCTACAACACGAACCAGTTGTCTCAAATTCCTGCTGTTTGCCATAGGACCCCAAAAAGGAAGAAATCCTTTAAGGAAGTCTCCTCCCTCTTGTCCTTCTGTGTCTTTGGAATCAATAATTCCTCTGCCATATCTGTTTCTATGAAAATTTGAAGAAGCAGTGTATGTAGGGGGAAGAAGAAAAGCTATATAGCAAGTTCCAGAAAAATCAGTTGGCAACCACGTATAGGCTCTATCGTGACAGATAAAATACGTGCCCTGAGATGGAACTAACGGCGACAAATTCTGAGATGAGTGGATGTACGTATGGGAACAAAAACTTTTTCTCTGTTTGATGTCAGTAGTCTGGCCATTTATTTGCAAACAAAAATTGCCTTGATGAGGTATAGTCCAAATTGGTGGAGATTTTCCCTGTTTAACCTTATCACTAAGGCTAGTGATATAATGAGTGACGTTCCAATTAGTATATGCTTTTCTCTCATCAACAGAAATTTTACTGTTTTCCATGATTTTGGCCATAGCTACCATTCCCTTGTCAATGAACTATGACTGAAATCTGGTCCACCAATATATGAACTGACAGGTCGTTTAAATCGGCTTTGAAAAGCGTTAGAGAAAATAACAAAATAAGCCCAAGCAGAACCTTTATAAGAGAACGGAAGGACTAAATATGGCATCCCTTTTTCTGTGGTATGAGGCATTAGTCCACACACCCAACAATCGGTTGTATTAATTACTAATTGGTGTTGGTGTAATAACTGGATAAATGAATTGTTGTAATATTCAATTCTTCTAACGAGTTCATGTTGAGGAAGTGTATGAAATAGATGCGGAGAGATAGTAGAATAAGAAGGCACAGTAATAGAAGAAGGGACAACTTTTTGCTGCATAGCATGAACAATCCAACCTATACACGCCAACAAGATACACAATAATATAAAAACACATAAAGTTATACCACAACGACTGTATATTATTTTACAATAATTGTCTTTCATTTTGTTCTTTCTTTCTCTTTCGCCTAATGTAGTTTCCATCTTCTAAATGGATGCTCACGGCAATCTTCCTTAATCACTTGGTCACGATTGTCTGCTGTCCTATGACACTGCAAGTCCTGCAGGCCTATTGCCACTACTCAGGTCACAACCAAGACTCCTCCCGTGACCCTGCAACCGGGATAGAAACTACATGGAAGAGAGAATCTCAAGTTTTCTTCTTCAATCTAGGTCTTAAATTGTAATGAGCCTTATCAGGTACAGTCTGATCCTGAAACAATGTTCGTGGATTTGTGGTATTCAGACGAAAATGTGGTGGTACAGCCTCTTGGAGAATGTCGTTGTTTTCTTTTTCTGACAGTGTTCCATTCAAGCGTGCATCACTAAAAGGTATAAATCGGGGAACCTTCTCGCTTTCAGAGTCACTTATACCCTTACGGACCCACTGATCAAAGGGCAAAGGCAAAGAAACCTTCTTGCAGTGCACGCCGTGGATCCAGTTCTTCTTTCCTTCAACCTTTACTGCTGTACGAATAGTCAAGAGAACCTGACGGGGTTGTCTCCAGCGAGGCTCCAAATTCTTCGTCCTTTGGAAATTCTTCACACAAACCCAGTCACCTGGTTGGATGGAATGACCTGAGTCTGTGGAGGCCTCTGGCAAAGCGCTCTGAACCTGTTGATGGAGAACACATAATTTAGTTGTGAGGTCGTGTAAATAATCTATCAACATCGGGTATGGTATATCAGAATACTTTTTAGGGCGAGGGACTCCCCATACATTAGCTGGGCGTCCGAAAACTATCTCATAAGGGCTAAGTCCCAAACGAGAATGCACAGCCGTTCTGGTGGATAGAAGAGCCAAAGGTAGGCCATCGGGCCAACTAAGGCCTGTATTAGCCTGCACTTTCGCAAGCTTAAGCTTTAAAGTACCATTGTAGCATTCCACTAGACCCGTTGACTGTGGATGGGTTGCCGCATGGAACTTCTGTTTTATACCAAGACCTGCACAAACTTTTTGCATGACTTGGCCCATAAATTCGCTCCCATTGTCACTCCAGACAATGCGCGGCAAACCAAATCTAGGGAAAAACTCTTTTAGAAGTACTTTGGCTGTAGATAAAGCAGTATTGTCTTTCAGGGGGTAAGCATCTATCCATCTGGAAAAGGCACATACCACCACTAGAACATATTTGAGATTGTTGCATCGTTCCATGTGAATGTAATCGATTTGCAACACCTCAAATGGATAGGTCGGAGGAGCAAAATGACCTGCTGGAGTTGGGGTTCCCTTTCCCGGATTGTACATTAAACAAATAATGCAATGTTTCACTACATTTTCTGCACACTTTGGGATTCCTTCGTTTTGCCACACTGGAGCCAGAAGCTTGCATATTCCTTTTGCACTTAGGTGGGCTGGACCATGCGCCATAGTAACTACAGGTAGTACATAAGCGTCTGGTAACAGCCAACGTTGGTGCTCGGACAATTCCACCCAACATCCCATCTCGTCTAACATTCCTGTACTTTCTTTCCACTTTCTCAATTCTTTCTCTGTAGCCTCTTCTTGAATTGATTTCACACTTTCTACTGTGTCCTCATACATTCCTTTTTCTCTGACCCAATTTGCAGGGCCCGCAACATACATGCGACTTGTAGCATCTCTGGCTGTCTTTTTCGCTATCTCATCCGCAAATGCATTCCCGCGACCAACATCGTCAGTAATCTTCTTATGTGCGCTACACTTCACAATTGCTATCTGGGTAGGCAAAGCAAGTGACTCAAGAAGGTCAGTCACCAACTGACCATGTTGTATCTTAGTGCCGTGGGAAGTAAGGAATCCCCTTTCTTTCCACAAACGTCCAAAATTGAACGCCACACCAAAAGCGTACTGGCTATCGGTATACACGTTCACTCTTTTTCCTTTGGATAACACACACGCTCTGGTTAAGGCTATCAGTTCAGCTGCCTGAGCTGAATTATGTCTGATGCGTGCTGTTTCCACGACTGTATGCAAGGTAGTAACAGCATAGGCTGAAGTTGTCTCTCCATTAGGAAGCTTAAAACAAGAACCATCCACCCATAGCGTTCCAACCGGATTCACTAATGGCGTATCTGTTAAGTCAATTCTACCATTGTCTCTTGCTCAGTATGGAAGAAACAATCATGTTGTTCTTGAATACCTTTCTCTTCTGGAAGAGGCAACAAAGTAGCTGGATTTAAAGTATTACATTATTTGATATGCACGTGACTAGCCAAGAGCGTCAGCTCATATCCAGACAAACGAGCACTCGTAAGATGCTGTCTTTTTGTTCTGTTTAGCAAAGTATCCACTGCATGTGGCACCATAACAATAAGAGCATTATCTAGCACCATTCCAGCAGACTGTTGAATAGAAATTGCTGCTGCTGCTGTCGCTTTAAGACAACTAGGCAATGCTTTAGCTACTGGATCTAACATAGCCGAAAAATAGGCACATGGTCGTTGTTTATCTCCAAATCGCTGTGTTTAGACTGACAACGCACAACCTTCTCTTTCATGAACATAGAGCGTAAAAGGCTTACTGTAATCAGGAGTACCTAGCACAGGAGCGGAACACAGAGCAGCACGTAAATCAGTAAAACTCCTCTGACATTTGTCAGTCCATGGAAGGGGCTGAGGCGTATTTTTCAAAGTGAATGCCAACAAAGGTTTGGCCAACAGAGAGAAGTTAGGGATCCACTGCCTACAATAGGAAGTAATGCCCAGAAAGGCACGTACCTCTCTTTGTGTGGATGGCACAGACATTTGCACAATTGCTTGGATACGTCCTGGGGTTAATCGTCTTCCCATCTTTGATAAGAGATGACCCAAGTAGGTAACCTCTCGGCGAACATATTGTAGCTTTGAAGGTGAAATCTTATGATTAAGATTGGATAAGTGTCGCAACAAGGCAACCGTCACATTCTTACATATATCCTCTGAGTCAGCAGCGATTAACAAGTCGTCCATGTACTGAATGAGAGCAGCACCAGACGGCAAGGAAAAAGCATCAAGATGACATTTCAGAGCTTGACTATAAATAGAGGGACTTTCACAATAGCCTTGAGGTACGCGTTTGAACCGGAAGCTTCGGCCTCCAAGAGAGAAGCCAAAAATGTCCCTACTCTCTTCGGCAATGGGAACACTAAAGAAAGCATTTTTCAGATCGATAACAGAAAACCAAACCGCTGTAGAAGGTATCATCGTCAACAACGCAGTGATATCTGGGACAACAGGAAACTGTGGTACAACAATTTTGTTTATCTCCCGAAGATCAATTACAAAGCGATAAACAGGAGGCTGAGAAGGATCAGTGCATTTAAGAACAGGAAGAATAGGGCTATTACATATGTTACCTCTCGTTTCCTCAACCACATCCTTCTAAATCAAATCATGAATGATTTCCAAAAGCGCTCTTTCACCTTCAGTGGAAATTCTATATTGAGGAACGCGTGGCAATTCAGCATTGGGTTTGAGAGTAACAACATAAGGTGGGATTTCAAGACAACCAACATCATTTGGACCCGTGGCCCAAAGCGTTGTAGGAAGAGAGAGCAATTCAGGTGGGAATTTATCTTTTGACAAATACATTGGAGAAGTCAGCTTCTGTCCTAAAGTAAGATATACACCAGAAGGAGAGCAATATATCGTTGCATGCAATCTTTTCAATAGATCCAAGCCCAATAGATTCTCGCCGCAACCATTCGTTAAGAGAAGCAGAACTTCTAAATCATAAGGGCCAATTGAAATAGGCAAAGGGCAAGAAACCGGATTACGAACTGGGGCGCCAGAAAAACCTACAGATACATTAGTTGAGCTAGACAAAGGTGCCCCAGGGAGTTTTGAATGAATGATAGAACTTCTCATCGCACCGGTATCTAAAAGAAATGGCTCTGAAACACCCATTGTAGTGACATTAACATAAGGTCCATTCTGATCTACTGGAATCAACACAACTCCCTCACTTTGTCCATGGCTGTCCTAGTTAACATGAAGACTTTCATTCTCGCCTTCAACATAACAATCCTCATTGTAATACTGTGTAGACCGAACGTTTTGCTGATCAAAGTAGTTCACGGAATTAGAAGGAGGAAGCGCACGCTGTTCTTGGGTCAACATACCTCGACCTCTACCTCTGTTTGCTGACTGGAGGCCACCACGACCTCGTGGAGCAGATAGTGTCCCATTGCGCTGTAATAAAACTGGACAACTAGTCTTAAAATGGCCTTCCTCTCTACAATAGGCACATTGATTAGGACCTAACAAAGATCGTGGAGTATATGGCTCAGGCTTTTGATACACCCTCTGAAACTGTGGAATCTGTTGAAACTGGGGCTGAGCATAACGAGGTGGGTAAGCCTGTTGCAAGAGAACCTTAGTTTTCATTTCTTTAGTCTTTTTCTCTTGCTTATCTCTTTCTTCTTTATCTCTATTTTCATAATATTGAGCAGTAGCCAATATCTGGGCTGAAGAGGAAACAGCCCATGAACTTTCGGAGTCTTTCAACTTATGCGATAGCTCGGGTAGCAAATTAAATACGAACTTATCTACAAATAATCGCTGTCCACCCTCTGTAGTCATGTCCTGACCACTGTGATCAATGAATGTCTCCTCGAAACGAGTGAAGAAATTGGAGACACTCTCATCTTTCTTCTGTGTACACGCAGCTAGTTTATCCCAGTTAACTCTCAAGGCAGGCATCATCGTTTTCATTAATGTAATAATCCTACCAGGAAGTTCTGAAATCAAAGCATCAGGCTTCGCACCACCCACTTGGGTTCTATCTGCGGCAATTATAGCATCCCAGTCTCCACCTAATTCTTGGGCATGATTCTCCTTACGAATCCTAGCCCATAACGCTTGTGGGACTACATTCCCCATCAACATATCAATATCTGCTAAATTCATAATACAGGCATCAACAGATTGTGACAATTCTTTATAATAACCTGCAGGGTTTTTACGAGGATCCGGTAGAGACTGTTTAAGAGCCAAAACTTCAGATCTTTTCCAGGGGACATGTACCCATATTCGCTGGAAGTGAGCAGAAATAGCTTGATTAGCACCTGCTGCTGGAACCTCTTCTCTCTATACCGGAGGAACCTCTCTCATTGGGTAATTTTTCAGTGTCAACCTAACTGAGGGATCGGAGTCAAGAAAAGTCTGTGAGGTAAATAAAGTTCTAAAGGTAACAAGTGTCTTTACAGCGTCCTCAACCTTAGAACCCACAATGAGTCCCTTATCAAAGTTAGCCTGAACATCTAACAGGTCCTGAGGAACCGAACCCAAGTCCATATCCTCCCAACTTTTAACAAGAGTATCACACATATCATAGAAAATATATCTCTGCGTAGGTGCATTCCACTGTGAGAAGGTAGGCATAATGTCAGGTACACTATACTGAGGACCCTTCTCAATCCATTTACGAGCGAGAGAGTCCAACCTTTCTCGTTCTTCGGAAGCTGGGAACTGACTACGAGACTGTCTTAGAGAAAGTGCCGGAGACACATTTAACGCCTCAAAGAAAGGAGATAAAAGACCAGAGACCGTATCTGTGAGTCGTTTACGCATAGATGGAGAATTTGACATAAGGATAGGGGACAAGGTATTAGGCCAACTAACTAAAGAAGAATCAGTAATTACCGGGGGAACAGAGGGCAAAGAAGATGAAGGAAAAGGAGTCGAAGGCAAAGCTGGCAGAGGCGGCAATACATGAGGGGGCAAATGTGGAAGAGCCAGAGCAAGCGGAGGCACAACTGGCGGCTGAACAGGCTGTAACAACGGGGGTGCATTAGCACCTTGTACATAGGGCGGAGGCAATCTCAATAGGTGTGACATCACGGGATCTTCCTCTAAGTCCTTTCTTTTATCAGAAGGGGAAGCTGGCAACATCGGATAGCATTTATCTATCGCCATACGATGCTGTCTCTCTGAAATTTCCATCGCATTGTTAACTTCATCATCTTTAAATTGCTGGGCAGCCTGTATAATTGTCATACCCTGTGCTTTCCTATCTCGTTTTTCTTGCTTAATTTTTCTCTGTTTGGCTCCCTTACGCCAAAGGCGGAAAGAGTCAGACATTGCCGGCCGGGCTTTTCTTTTGAATAAAATAGCTTCTAAATTATCTAGTATGTCAGGCTCAAAACTACCATTTTCTGGCCATTTTAAAACACCATCATTCTTCGTGTATCGAATCCATGTCTCTTTAAAGGCAATGGGGCCAACACCATGTTTAGAATAGAGCTCATAAGTGGGAGTTCCAACCGAAGGAATCGGACAAGAGTCCTCCAGCTGGGAATCCCTATTACAATTAAACCAACAAAGTTTCTTAAACTTAGTCAGACCAGGCATCGTTATTTCACTGGACTGTTCACAAACATCAAGGGGGTTAACTCAATTAACACAGCACAAATGTACTTACCCCTCTGCTTCGGTTATTGCAATACCCGAATCAAAGACCCAAAGAACCTAAGAACCAAAGAACCAAATGTGGGAGCGACCCACCAATACTTAACTAAGATGTCTTCTTACACCAACAGAGGCCCGTCTATCGTCTCGCTTTACCATACATCACCAAAAAAAAGGGCCAAGGCAGGGCAGCAGTCAGGGCAGCAGTCATCAGTAGCCGTCAGGAAGGAGTAACCACGCTACAAAAGACCTTTGGACCCCTTTCGACATACAGGGGTTGCTTGACGTGGTTCGCGATTCCTCCAGAATTTTCTTGCGGGGTTCCTCACGACCTTCAGGCAGAACCACTACCTCCGAAGCCGCCCCACGTTGGGCGCCATTTGAAGAACCAGAAACCTTATGGGCCTGGCGGCGCAGGGTACGCCTTAATCTCCTGGGTTCACCTGCTTCAGCTAACAGAGACACGGGGACACTCTGTCGGCGTAAAAGATCAGATTTTATTAGCTGCAGCTAGTACAGTTGTCCTAGAAGTACACACGGTATGTTCTCAGGAGACTGCCACTTCATTCCGTGGCGCACAATCTTTTATAGTACATAGGTGACATATACATTAACGAAGGACACACCTAAAACATACATGAAAAACCAATAAGAATAGTCTGAAAGTAAGTCGGAGCCAATAGAAAGAATTGGAAAACAAAAGTATCGAGTAACCCGAAGAAGCCTCTCCTCCAACTGTGTTTGCCAACCCTCCCACAGGTTAAGGTATTTTTTTTTAATTTTTTTTTTTATAAAAACCTTTATTTCTTCAAGAATCTGGACACAGCTATTCAGCCGACAACCCGGAGGTTCGGCAGCTTCATTAGGAGAGTATAGAGAATCGTCCACAGTACATTGTAGGAGCAGTGAGAAGGTTCCATTTTTAATAATTACAAACACACAACAAACCCCAGTAAGGCAACAACACTGAATGCCCACGGTGGTAGCCCCTCAGGGGGAGCCGGACCCCAATCATCTAACGGTCACAGTACTATGATAAGAGGAAAAAGGGGGAAAAGCAGAGGCCCAAGAGGTCAATTAACCATCACATCTACATACGGAGCTGGAAAGAAGGTCAAGAAGAAAGCTGTTCCTCGGGGGGATCCAGATCAGGGGCAAGACATATTCCCCCCCTGTATTGGTTCCACCGCCCCCAGATGGCATGCCACCTCCGAGGGCGGCCTCTGGCGCAATATACTGTCTTCTCCCTGAGCATACTCCAGTCCATATTTTCTTTCCACGCAGTTAACGTGGGGGGCCCCCCGGAACCCCACAAGCGCGCGATGTCCCTCTTAGCAACCATGTTACCCAGGGTCACCCACTGGGTCTGTGCCTCATCATGGTCAGTGGGCCCCCAGACATTCAGGAGACAACACCGCGCCTCCGGCTGCATGGCAATGCCCGTCACCTCCCCCATCACCGCATGAACTCGCCTCCAAAATTCCGTGATGACACCACATTCCCAGATGATATGTAGGAAAGTACCCACCATACCGCATCCCCTCCTACATAGGCCTTCCTCAGAGAGTCCCATATGAACCAGTCGCGGCCCCGTCACATGCACTCGATGCAGGATCTTAAGCTGCACCAGCCTCAGACGCGACGGGATCGCAACCTCCTTAGGAGAGGAAACAGCAGACTGCCAGTCCTCATCGTCCAACTCGAGTCCGTCCCTAGTCCACTGGTCCCGCAGCCCCAGTAGCACATCAGCCCGAACATTTATCAGTTTCTTGTAGATGAGCGAGATCGTGCTCTCCGGCATATGGCCATCAAGGATCCGGTCCTCCAAAGGAGAGGACTCCGGCACCTTCTCACCCTCCACAAGGACTGACCGCAGGGCATGACGCACCTGAACATATCGGAAAAACTCAGACGACCCCCAACTCATACTCCTTCTGCAACTCTTCAAAGGACTTCACCCTACCCTTAATCAGCATATCTCCAACCCTGGAAATGCCGATCAAATCCCATTTATCAAACCCTTTCGTATGCCAAAGCCTACCCAACCTTTCAGATTCAAACAACGGGGCAGCTAAGGTGAGCCTATCCTTCCAGCCCAGAGAGTCAGTCGCCATCTTCCATACACGCACCGCCACCCCAGTGGGCCCCGTGAGGGATGAGTCGAGGGACCGCGAGTACAACGCCCTAAGATAGTTCCCACCGCGCAACAACCATCTGTCCATGGCATAACCAGGGCTGAGGGCCGGGCCATAGAAACCGTGGTTAATCGCGGACAACTGGGTGGCCCAGTAATAGCGTCGGATGTCTGGAAGCGCGATACCCCCGTCATACCATGGAAGCGTCAATTTAGCAATCGCTATCCGCGGCCTCCCATCCCACAACAGCGTCCGTTGGAGGCTTTCGACCTCCCGAAAGTACTTGGCCGGCACCCAATCTAGACTGTTTTGCAATGCGTAGAGGAACCGAGGAAGGGACATCATTTTGAACAAGGCAGCGCGCCCGACGAGGGAGAGCGGCAGCCTCCGCCAGCCCTCAACATCCCGCCGCAGGCGCGCCAGGGGGGGGGAGCAGGTTTCTCTCATACCGCAAAGTGGGGTCCATGGAGATAAAGATCCCCAGATACACGAAGCCCTGCTGAGCAATCTGGATCGAGCAAGTTCGCGGGACCGGCGGAACCTCACCACTCAGGACGTATAAATACGATTTACTCCAGTTGATGACGAGACCCGAATTCCTACCGAAGGATGTAAGAACGTCACAGACCACTATGAGTGAGTTCTTGGGCGAGGCAAGATACAACAAGATGTCATCAGCGTATAGCGAAATGCGGTCCTCGTGTTCGGGCGACCACCGAAGGCCACGTATATCCGGATGCCAGCGTATCCACGCCGCCAGAGGTTCAAGAGCAAGGGCGAACAACAGAGGCGACAGGGGGCAGCCCTGCCGAGTCCCCCTCCCAAGCCGGAACGGAGTCGATGCCCGGCCATTTACCACCACGCTCGCAAGGGGTCCCTCGTACAGCAACCTCACCCAGCTCACAAAACCAGGGCCAAAGCCGAACTTGGCTAGCACAGCCCACAAATACTCCCATTCCACCGTATCGAAGGCCATCGTGGCATCAAGAGACGCCACAATAGCCGGTTCTCGCAGCGTGCCAGCCCTGGCAATCACCCCATGAAGGCGCCGAAGGTTCAACGCGGTGTTGCGATGCGGAATAAAACCGGATTGATCCGGGTGAATCAAGTCTCCAAGTACCCTGACCAATCTGCCCGCCAGGATTTTAGCCAGGATCTTCGGCTCGGCGTTGAGGAGTGATATGGGCCTATATGAGGCACACTTATCTCGGGGTTTACCATCTTTATGGATCACAACAATTGCCGCCAGCCTCTGGTCCAACGGGAGGGTCCCACTCCCCCGCGCCTCCACAAACATGGCGCGCAGGTGAGGGGCTACCCTATCCGGGAACAATTTATACAGGTCAATCGGCAAGCCATTCGGGCCCGAGGCCTTGCCCGAGTTCAGCGCGCGAATAGCTCCCGCCACCTCATCGACCGTTAAGTCTCCATCAAGATCATCTCTATCTACATCAGAAAGACAGGGCAGAGCGATATCCCGCAAGAGGTCACGCGAGTCCCCGGGCGGCCTATCCGACACTGAGGCATAAACCTTACGGAAATAGTCCGAGAAACACTGGACAATCCCCTCAGGTTCCACAATCACCTCTCCCCCCTCACCCGTCAGCTCCGGCACTACTCTATTAACCCGTTCTTTTTTATCCAGCCAAGCTAGGAGCTTCCCGGCCTTGTCACCAACATCATACAGGCGGCCCTGCTGCTCCCTACTGAGGGTCTTAGCGGCATTTGTCACAAGGTCCTTATACTCGGCTTGCTTCAAGCTCAGCTCATGCAGTGAGGCCGCTGTTACCTCCTCCTCTAGCGCTCCTTCCAAAGCCATGATCTCCTCCTCCACCTGCATAACCTCGCCATCTCTCCGCCGCTTGGCAGCCACTACAAGTGAGAGGGCCTCCCCTCGCAGAACGGTCTTAAATGCTTCCCAGAGCGACACTGCCGAGTCCACGGACCCCTGATTATCCTTGAAAAAATTATCAACTGTCTTCACCAGTGCGCTGCGCATCTTGGAATCTCGAAAGTACCAGGGGTTAATAGGAGCCACCCTTCCCCCTCCCTCTCGGCCGACATCCAACCTGACCCACACTGGCGAATGGTCCGATATGCCACGCGCCATGTGCCTGGCCTCAGAAACCAAAGGGGCGTGCACAGCCAAAGTGAGCAGATAGTCAATCCTAGAAAGGCTACCATGCGCCCCGGAGTGGAAGGTGTATTGACGCTGTGTGGGGTGTCGGAGCCTCCAGCAGTCTATCAGGCGGAGTGTGTCTAGGAAGTCTGGAAGCCACTTCTGAGCCCCCCCTGTGTCTCTGGGCGGGTGCCTATCCAGCAGCCCAGAGCCGACAGCATTGAAGTCCCCCCCTACCACTAACATACCCCCCGGGAGTTCCAGCAAGGCCCTACCCAGATCCACAAACGTGGAGGCCTGCAGGGCTGGAGGGACATAAACCGAAACTAAAACCAAAGTTGTACCTTCCCACCTCCCCGCCACCGCCACAAACCTCCCCCTATCGTCAACAACGGTGGAGTCCACCTCAAATGGCAGCGAGGCCCTGACAAGGATGCCCACACCCCTAGACCCGGAGGAGAATCCCGAATGAGCTATGAATTTATAACCCTTCCTATTAAGAGCATAGCACGTGTTACCTATAAGGTGTGTCTCCTGCAGTAGGGCAACATCTGGCATTGACCGTTTCAAGTGTTGCAAAACTATCCCGCGCTTAATGCGATCCCCCAAACCATTAACATTCCAGCTAATAACACTTAAACCTCTACCCCCCATCCCCAAACACAAAGAGGCCCACCCCCCCCCCCTGAAGAGCCACCATGGGACAATACCGAAGATGATCACTACGCCTTGCAGAAACAGACCCCCCAACAACAACCCCAAAATCCCAACCATCCCCCCCACCCTGCACCCCTGCTGCAGCTTACAAAGCCCCCCCAACTTGCAGTGTGCCTGTCGCCCTACAAACCCCAACATCTACAAAAAGCACCCTAAGGGAGGAAAGAGCTCCCCTCGTCCTCCCGCAACCCTCCGCATTTACTGCACTCTAATCAAGTCATCAAATAAAGTCAAATCGAGTCAGACCGGCTCCGAGAAATCCGCCTTGCCCATCCCGGCCACTGTCCCCATCCGCGGCAGTATCCTCTCCCGTCCGCCGCCGGGGCAAAGCGTCCAGCCATTCATCGGCCATAACAGGAGACTCAAAGAAGAATGTCCGATCTTCGTACACCACACGTAGTCTGGCAGGGAAGAGCATGGCATACTTCAGATCCCTCTCCCGAAGTCGCCTCTTCACCCCCAGAAAGCCCTGTCTCTGCCTCTGCACCTGCTGGGTGAAGTCCGGATAGAAATTCACCGACGCGTTCTGGAAGGGGACCGGGCCCGTCACCCTCGATGCTTGCAGGATAGCGTCCCGATCTCGAAAATGAAAGAGCCGGGCGACAATCGGCCTCGGTGGGGCTCCCACCTTGGGCCTCCCACCCGGCACTCTATGGGCCCTTTCAACCGCAAAGAACTTCCCAAGACCCTTAGGCTGCAGATGGTTAAGCACCAAGTCCTCGACGAGCAGGTCAACCGAAGCCTCATCCGAGGACTCCGGGACCCCGATAACGCGCACGTTGTTGCGCCTGGCCCGGCTCTCAAAGTCCTCCAGCCTGCGGGCGGCGAGATCACTCTCGGTCCTCAGCTTACGAACCTCGGTCTGCAGTTCCGCGACATCATCGGCGAGGCCCGTGGTCTTGAGGTCCAGGGTTTTAACCCGTTCATTCGTTTTGCCCAAGTCCGCACGGATCAGGTTGACATCCACCAAGATGGCATCCACCTTATGCGCCAGGGCATCAAACTGCCTCCCAATCGAAGTCTGCATCCCTTCAAGCGCGCCCATGACATCCTGCAGTGAGAGCTCCGGGGCCAAGGGCAAGGCCTCCTTCTGGGTATCTGACGACTGGCTCGACCCACTCGGTGATCCCTTCTGCAGAGCATAGCGGTCCATATTATTGACCTGAGTATAGGCACCCCGCCTGGTAGATTTAGGCTTCAGCCGATCCACCTCTGCTTTGCCCGACATGGTTGGTACCAAGCAGGTCGGTTCAGATAAGACGGCCCTCCCTCAGCGAGAGGAATCAGGAGTGATCAGTTCTGCAATGGGCCGCCAGAGTAGCATGTAGAGCGTCCAAAGGAGAATGAAGCCACCAAGAGCTCTCCAGGGGCAGGGCAGACAAAGGGAGAGAAAGCGAAAGTGAAAGGACGGGGACCTCCATCCGACAGTTCACACCTCGCCGTTGTTGTTCAACTAGAAGTCGGGCGTCCTGCCAACTCTAGCCCCTGGCATTCCTCGGAGATAGGCCGCAATCTTCCGCCATGCATAACTCCGGTTCCCGGTGGGCGATCCGACCGCGGGTAGCATCAATCGCCTCCCTGGCAGGTCATCTACACGATGCCATGCATACAGACAGGATTAGAGACAGGATAGTCGACGGGGGCGCGAGGGTCTCGGGAGCTCAGAGCTCACGCGGCCATCTTGGTCAAGCGCTAGGCTCCTCCTCCCAGGTTAAGGTATTAACGTGTCCGCAACTGACTTGCAGGTGGCGAGATATGTTTGTGTGTTTTGGAGGACAGTTGTGAAACGAGAGAATACGAGCAGAGGACAGCGAAGGCCAGAAGATAAGATAAAGTCAGAAGAGAATAGTGTGAACCAACAGATAGTTGAGACAGGGATTAGAAAAACCAGACAGGGATTAGTGTACCCGGCCAGTCTCCAACACCAGCTTTGTAAAAAGAGGCACAAGGCTATTTTGACACAATATCGCAGGAAAAGCAGAAAAGACTTAGTTCGTTGTGCTGCCAGAGTGAGGGCAACACAAAAGGGCGGCGGAGCACAAAATGGAGGCTCAATACGATCGTGATCGAAAATCGAATTTCCTCAGAAGGGAAATCAATTTGAACTTCTTTCTTGCATTACCCAGCTGAACACCATCAATGATCGCATACAATTCACCTACGCCATCAGCACAAATCATATTTCTTTCCTGGAATTTGATATCACTATACAGAATAACCAATTGATTACCTCTGTATTCACCAAAACCACTGATCGCAATAATTTTTTCCACTTTTCTAGTTTTCATCAAAAATCTCTCAAAAAGCATTTGCCATATTCTCAACTGTTAAGGATAAAACGAATTTCATCTACAGAAGAAATCTATCAAGAGCACAGTTCCAAACTCATTGACAAATTTAAACAAAGAGCATATCCAGATTCCATTTTACAAGAAGCAGTCAACCGAGCTAAGGTTAAGAACAGAATTGACCTTCTTAAACCAAAAATTCCAAATGATTCCAAAGACCCAAGAATGACATTCGTATCAAAATTCTCCACTAAAAGCGCAAAAATTAAGAATATCATTTGCCAATATTGACCACTTTTACAAGCTGAACCAGATTTCAAAGGCATTTTCCATCATCTTAACATTTTTGCTTATCAACGCACTCATAATCTACAACAACTTCTTAACAAGAGCCCTCCACAACTTGTTCTTCATTATAAAGGTACTGTTCCCTGCTATAACTGTGGCAGCTGTAATAACATCATCAAGGGTACTACCATAATGCATACCACCAAAGGCACACCAATCAAACTACGCGTCACGGCCACTTGTGACTCAAGCAATGTTGTCTATTTATTAAAATGTCCATGCGGATTACCATACGTGGGTAAAACAGAGCGCAAAATCAAGACCCGACTCACGGAACACAAAAGTAACATACGCACTAAGAACACCAAGTCTACAGTGGCGGCACATTTCCTTGAGTCTAACCATAATATCAGTCAACTTAGATTCATGGTATTGGAACAAATCACCGTACAACAAGGCAGAGATAACAGAAGTTTCCTTTTAAAACGCAAACTTTATGGGATTAACAAACTTAATTCTGTGCACCCCAGTGGGCTTAATGAACGTTTAGAATTTAGTTGTTATTTATAATTTTGTTCTTTGTGACCTATGCCAATTTTTATTTCCCTGTATTTAGTATGTTCCATTCACATGGTTGTTATTGCATTTTGTTTTAATTTTTGTCAGTATTTTTATACAATCACTGCATTTTGTGTTATCTTTATCTTTTTCTTTTCCTCTTTGGCCATCACGGATTTCGTTTTATTTATTTGTACTCATTATCGTTAATATTTCATTTATTTAGGCTTTCTTCTAATCCCGCCATTCACGTTGTATTTTTTCTATGGCTGCACCTCAGGCACGTACACTTCCGGACTTTCCCCCTATTTCATTTCCGGTGTCAACACACGCAGCATTAGTATGCTGAAGCGGTTCCGTTTACACCCGGTCTATCGCACTCACAGGTACACGTTGGTATAGAAGTTTATGATAGCGGGAACTCTTTTCTGTATTTCACGCCCGTTCGGTAACTTTGGTAACATCGCTAATGTTTCGAGCACTCGTTCTTACTCGTTCTTATTTGTTTTCGCGGTTGCTTGAATACGCTCACAACTTGGTGATCTTTTTCACAAGCGCATACACGATCACCGACATCTTGGCACCTACCACACTTTACATCCGTGGAACTGTTTTCATCATCCTGCACGTTTTTTTTGTAAACACGCACATTACCATTTTCACTTTTAACAAACTGTGGTGGGGTAAGTGAGACAGAGGCGGCAGCCAAGTGGGATGATGTGACTGAGGCTTTATTTATAATTGAAGGAGTAGCGTCCGTAAGATTTTACTGTACTCCTATGGTACGATAGTCCTCTTTATACCCGCTTGCCCTCCTCCGAGATGGGGTTCTTAGGCAGGGTCGTGTCCCTCTGGGTCCGGTCTATCCCGCCTTCCGGATCAGTCCTGTCTCACTCCTCGTGGTGTCTTGACACTCGTGTAGGACTCCCTCAGGAATACGACCCACCGACAAGGAAAACAGAAAGAGAGCCAGGGGTTAGGACCACTGTCCGATACTCAACAATACGGGCCGGGAGTGAGGGAAACCCAGTGCTTCAGTGCGTGGTCTCGTTTGCTATTCGAAGTGCTTACGTGCTCAGTGGGGGGAAACAGGGTAGGGTAATATGTAGGAAGCAGGGCAGTACGAGGACCGGTCTAGTACGTGGTTTACAGGGGGGGTTGTGCGCTTCTCCCCAACCAGCCCGCTACCCGTCCACGTACCTGCTCTAGCCACGCCCCTCCCCTGGGGACGTGGCAGGGCGACTCGAGAAGTCGTTGGCCTCCTGGCTTGTCGTAGTCGTCTCCTTCCTTCCTTCCTCTCAACGCGCTGATATCTCCTCCGCTCCAGTCCTTCCGAATCTGCCTTCGCCTCCACTCCAATGCACCGTCAACCTCCAGGGAAACGCCGTCCGACTCCTTCCGGGTTTCTCCAGTTTTTGTGCAGCCCACCAACGCGGCGTCATCGGCGGGAGGAGTCTCGTCATCTTGAAAGGCAGAATTAAAGGAACCCTGTCCAGTTTCCACGGACCAGTCCTGCGGCTGATACGGGTACCATTCTTCCTGCAGTCCGAGTACCTCTGGTTGCTGCAGGGGGAGAGAAGGGGGCACAGAGGCGTCCTTTGACCAACAGTTCCATGCAGTGGTAAATGCTTCCCCTGTGTCCTCCGCCCCGTCACACTAACATTGTCTATTAATTCTTTTTTCGGAAATCTTTTATCATTTTGGTGACGGGTATGCATGTCCCTGACATTCTATTCTCACCCCGATCACTTCTGATATATGCGCACCACAATCTGTTCTGCATTTCTGAGCTCTTGGATCTCAGCTATTCCTATTGTTTTTAGGAAATTCCCCCCGACGAAGGGTTAGACCCGAAATGCATCGGGGAATTCAGGATACCTGTTCAGTTGCATTTATATTGAATATGTGAACTACATTGACATTCAACCATTTTCTGGATACTACAAACATATGAGTCTTATCATATGAGGATTACAAATTGAAGATTAAATTCTTTATTTAACAGAACAAATTGGATTCATGATCTTCATTTAAGCGAGTCCATCGCTATTCATGAGTGCTAGGTGAGGACGTCCTTCCCCAGAGGACGTTTTTTGGTTATAACCTCCCCTCGACCAGTGGAAGCAGGTAAATGCTGACAGGGATTCACCACAGGAAGGATATTGACCTTTCCACAGTCAGGTGCAGGTTTGCATAATGCACTCCAGGGACCAAGCTGACTTCTAAGAGAGCACAAAGCTTTAGTGATTGTTGATTGAAGTGTGGAGAGGCAGGGAAATGTACTTATTTGCATTACACTACATTACACTGGACCTCCTCGTCCATTCCCTCGCTTGCCGCCATTACTTGTGAGGCCTCCCGCCTCCCCAGACACTATTCCCACGAACTCCTATCGAATAAAAGCCCCCCCCCCCACGACACCTCGGTGCATCGGTTCACCAGTATTACGGACCGCAATGACCGAGTACGCTCTGCTGCGCGACAGTGGAGTCTCATGGCAGCATGGTATGCCTAGACAGAGTCGTGCAGTCTCGCTGTTGCTAGGGTACTGCGTCCGGGTGAGCACGGTGAGGAATCCATGCTCGGGTGCAGCTGTGTCATTATGGACGGCTGAGAGAGCGGTACTTCTCCGCCAAAAGGCCGGTAAGTTCCAGTTTGGGGCATTTGTAATGTATTTTGAAGGAATCTTGGCAGCTGATGATTGGTGGCTATATGAAACACACTATTCTAGGAGCTATCTTGGTTTATTTACAGTACTAGGTTTGTCATTGGAGGAATAAGGGGTACTGTGAGTATTGAAGGCTGCTTTTTGGGGGTAATTTTGTTATTATTTACTCCTTTACATGGCGTAAAGATGTCTGGGAAGCATTCTGTTAAGAGAAAGCATGTCATTCACTTTTCTTCTTCTCCCTCGGAAGACGAAGGCCAGATTCCAGCAAAGGTGCCTTCTGCTAGCGGTGTTACTCTCACAGTCTGAGGTGCAGGACATGATTGAGGCTGCTGTGGCCAAGGCTTTGGCTACTCTCAAAAAGAAGAAGAGGGGCAGATCCTCCTGTGCTCATGAGCCTCAGGAGTCCTCTTCTTCAGACTCGGATCGACCTTCTACGTCTTCAGGTAAATATCTACAGAGAGAGATGTGGGACATTTTTTCTCAGGTGCTACAGAATCTTGGGTTTTCCTCCTTTTCGTGTGGACAATGAGGAGGAGGCTTTATTTCCTCAGTACTCTGAACCCTGTGCCATGGTGATGTCTTTTCACGGCGCAATCAAAGAGATGGTGATGTCGGAATGGAAGGAGGTGGATAGGGTTTCAGTTCCACGATTCTTACATAAACGTTACATGTTGGAGAGGGATGAGGTCCTTCACCGTAATGTGAAGGTTGATTCTATTTTGCCCACTCTGATTGGCAAATCTTCCATTAACCTTGTAGACTGTACTCCGACTGACCCTTCAGATAAAAAAATTGAAAGAGAATTGAAGAAGGCTTTTGTGGCAAAAAATATGGCTTTGAAGGCTAGCCTGTATGCTGCATATACAGCGCAATCTGTGATTAAGGATTTTGATCAGTTGGCTGTGGCAATCCAGGAGGGTTACAAGTGTTCGGAGCTGTTGGCAGGCATGGAACAGCAGTCCCGTTTGTTGGGGATATATCATCAGATATCATTAAGGCTACAGCTATGTCTTCTGGGCAGCGGCGCCTCCTCCGTTAAGGCCGAAGAGCGTCACTCGACTGCTTTCTCGCAGTGAAAAAAGGATAAATAAAATGATAATAAAATAGGTTATCATTTTATTTTTCCTTGTTAGGCCGATTCAAGGGCGAGGTCTGCCCTTCCTGGTTGACACTGTGGAAGGAGGAGTGGTGGGCACTACTACAAGTGTGCATGTTGGGTTGGCTGGCAGTCTTAGAACTGCCAAACTGACATGCGCACTTAGGTTTCTCCAACCCAGCTGTGATCCGCAGCCCGGTGGCGAAACAGCACAGACTCCCTGTGCTTGAGCGAGTGTCAAACCAGCCCACTCAGGCAAATCCCAGCCCTGCTCTCATGCTTGGTAATAGCATGAGAGCAGCATCTGGATTGGATGGGGAGTATTTTTTTCTCCCCTGTTCTGCCCCCTACGCTGCCCCCCACTTTTCTTGCCCAGCAGCTGCTACTGATTCTGGGACGATGGTGGCCGCCAGACGGCACCTCTTGATGATGGATTGAAACATAGAGGCGGTGGAGAAATCCGCTTTTGATGAAATCTCCATTTCAGGGGAATATGCTGTTTAGTGAGCAGCTGGATTCAATGATTTTGAAGGCCCTTTAATGACAGAAAGCATATCCTGCCATATAAAGGTCATTCTGACTTTAAAAAAAGTTCTGGGATAAGAAATCCAGACCTCCTCACAGAGAGCTCAGAGGGTACTTGGCTCGTAAGCAGAAGTACCCACTGAAACGTTTTTCCCTGAAGAAGGATTTCAAAAAGGGGTCCGGTGCAGAAGCGCTCCTGACTATTTCAGGGGACTCCCGGTGGGAGGAAGACTGCTTAATTTTATGACCAGTTAGCATTAAGACATCACAGACAAATGGGTTCTTAACGTGGTCAGCAATGGCTATGCAATAGAATTCTTGAGCCCTCCTCCTTGTAGGGGGCTCAGAGCGACTCACCTTCCAGTCCAGGGTACAAAACGATTGGCTCTGCTTCAGAGGGTGGAGCTGCTGCTTCAGAAAAGAACAATCATTTAGGTTCCTCCAGGAGAGAGAGGCATGGACACTTATTCCATGCTTTTTCTAGTCCAGAAGATGTTGGGAGCAAACAGACCAGTGTTGGATTTAAAGTGAGTCAATACTTGGACCCAGACTCCTCATTTCGGGATGGTAGCTCTACAGTCGATTATTCCTCTGATAAGACCAGGAGGTTGGCTGGCATCCATAGACTTGGAGGATTCTTATCTACATGTTTCCATCAAGCCCTTGCATCAAAAGTACCTGCGATTTTCCATAAAGGAAATGTACTTATTTGCATTACACTACATTACACTGGACCTCCTCGTCCATTCCCTCGCTTGCCGCCATTACTTGTGAGGCCTCCCGCCTCCCCAGACACTATTCCCACGAACTCCTATCGAATAAAAGCCCCCCCCCCCCACGACACCTCGGTGCATCGGTTCACCAGTATTACGGACCGCAATGACCGAGTACGCTCTGCTGCGCGACAGTGGAGTCTCATGGCAGCATGGTATGCCTAGACAGAGTCGTGCAGTCTCGCTGTTGCTAGGGTACTGCGTCCGGGTGAGCACGGTGAGGAATCCATGCTCGGGTGCAGCTGTGTCATTATGGACGGCTGAGAGAGCGGTACTTCTCCGCCAAAAGGCCGGTAAGTTCCAGTTTGGGGCATTTGTAATGTATTTTGAAGGAATCTTGGCAGCTGATGATTGGTGGCTATATGAAACACACTATTCTAGGAGCTATCATTGGTTTATTTACAGTACTAGGTTTGTCATTGGAGGAATAAGGGGTACTGTGAGTATTGAAGGCTGCTTTTTGGGGGTAATTTTGTTATTATTTACTCCTTTACATGGCGTAAAGATGTCTGGGAAGCATTCTGTTAAGAGAAAGCATGTCATTCACTTTTCTTCTTCTCCCTCGGAAGACGAAGGCCAGATTCCAGCAAAGGTGCCTTCTGCTAGCGGTGTTACTCTCACAGTCTGAGGTGCAGGACATGATTGAGGCTGCTGTGGCCAAGGCTTTGGCTACTCTCAAAAAGAAGAAGAGGGGCAGATCCTCCTGTGCTCATGAGCCTCAGGAGTCCTCTTCTTCAGACTCGGATCGACCTTCTACGTCTTCAGGTAAATATCTACAGAGAGAGATGTGGGACATTTTTTCTCAGGTGCTACAGAATCTTGGGTTTTCCTCCTTTTCGTGTGGACAATGAGGAGGAGGCTTTATTTCCTCAGTACTCTGAACCCTGTGCCATGGTGATGTCTTTTCACGGCGCAATCAAAGAGATGGTGATGTCGGAATGGAAGGAGGTGGATAGGGTTTCAGTTCCACGATTCTTACATAAACGTTACATGTTGGAGAGGGATGAGGTCCTTCACCGTAATGTGAAGGTTGATTCTATTTTGCCCACTCTGATTGGCAAATCTTCCATTAACCTTGTAGACTGTACTCCGACTGACCCTTCAGATAAAAAAATTGAAAGAGAATTGAAGAAGGCTTTTGTGGCAAAAAATATGGCTTTGAAGGCTAGCCTGTATGCTGCATATACAGCGCAATCTGTGATTAAGGATTTTGATCAGTTGGCTGTGGCAATCCAGGAGGGTTACAAGTGTTCGGAGCTGTTGGCAGGCATGGAACAGCAGTCCCGTTTGTTGGGGACATATCATCAGATATCATTAAGGCTACAGCTATGTCTTCTGGGCAGCGGCGCCTCCTCCGTTAAGGCCGAAGAGCGTCACTCGACTGCTTTCTCGCAGTGAAAAAAGGATAAATAAAATGATAATAAAATAGGTTATCATTTTATTTTTCCTTGTTAGGCCGATTCAAGGGCGAGGTCTGCCCTTCCTGGTTGACACTGTGGAAGGAGGAGTGGTGGGCACTACTACAAGTGTGCATGTTGGGTTGGCTGGCAGTCTTAGAACTGCCAAACTGACATGCGCACTTAGGTTTCTCCAACCCAGCTGTGATCCGCAGCCCGGTGGAGAAACAGCACAGACTCCCTGTGCTTGAGCGAGTGTCAAACCAGCCCACTCAGGCAAATCCCAGCCCTGCTCTCATGCTTGGTAATAGCATGAGAGCAGCATCTGGATTGGATGGGGAGTATTTTTTTCTCCCCTGTTCTGCCCCCTACGCTGCCCCCCACTTTTCTTGCCCAGCAGCTGCTACTGATTCTGGGACGATGGTGGCCGCCAGACGGCACCTCTTGATGATGGATTGAAACATAGAGGCGGTGGAGAAATCCGCTTTTGATGAAATCTCCATTTCAGGGGAATATGCTGTTTAGTGAGCAGCTGGATTCAATGATTTTGAAGGCCCTTTAATGACAGAAAGCATATCCTGCCATATAAAGGTCATTCTGACTTTAAAAAAAGTTCTGGGATAAGAAATCCAGACCTCCTCACAGAGAGCTCAGAGGGTACTTGGCTCGTAAGCAGAAGTACCCACTGAAACGTTTTTCCCTGAAGAAGGATTTCAAAAAGGGGTCCGGTGCAGAAGCGCTCCTGACTATTTCAGGGGACTCCCGGTGGGAGGAAGACTGCTTAATTTTATGACCAGTTAGCATTAAGACATCACAGACAAATGGGTTCTTAACGTGGTCAGCAATGGCTATGCAATAGAATTCTTGAGCCCTCCTCCTTGTAGGGGGCTCAGAGCGACTCACCTTCCAGTCCAGGGTACAAAACGATTGGCTCTGCTTCAGAGGGTGGAGCTGCTGCTTCAGAAAAGAACAATCATTTAGGTTCCTCCAGGAGAGAGAGGCATGGACACTTATTCCATGCTTTTTCTAGTCCAGAAGATGTTGGGAGCAAACAGACCAGTGTTGGATTTAAAGTGAGTCAATACTTGGACCCAGACTCCTCATTTCGGGATGGTAGCTCTACAGTCGATTATTCCTCTGATAAGACCAGGAGGTTGGCTGGCATCCATAGACTTGGAGGATGCTTATCTACATGTTTCCATCAAGCCCTTGCATCAAAAGTACCTGCGATTTTCCATAGAGGATGCCCATTATCAGTTTCAAGTCCTTCCCTTCTGCCTCAAACCTTCCCCAAGGGTGTTCACCAAAGTTGCTAGCTGTGCTAGTGGCAATGTTACATCCAGAAGGCATCTTTGCGCACCCATATCTAGATGACTGATTGGTGCAGGCTTCCTTGGCAGGGGTGTTGTCCCATACAGAAAGGGTGCTAGCAGTTCTGCATTCTCATGGGTTCCTCATCAACTGGGAAAAGTCAGACTTAAATCCATCCCAAGACCTGATTTTCATGAGGGCACAGTTTCAAATGTTGCAGGGATGAGTTGGTTTGCTGGAGGGACGAAAAATCAAGCTGCAGGGACACATCACAAGTCTGTTGGCAGGAGACAGTCCGAAGGTGGAGGCTTTGCTCAGGGTCCAGTGAGATATGGCTTCTATGATCTTCCTGATTCCTTGTGCATGCTTTCATCTATACACGTTTGTCACTTGGATTCTGAGCAGTTGGGATCCATGGTCTCAGGATTTGGGGAGCTCAATTCCACTGTCACAGAAGGTGAGGAAGGATCTAGCATGGTGGTTAGAGTCAGCAAACTTGTTACACGGGATTCCACTAGATCTGCCCAATCCTGTGATTCTTACCACAGATGCCAGTTTGTCAGGTTGGGGTGCATGGGGCTCAATTTGCAGGTGCAAGGTTGTTGTGCTCTGAGGCAGGTCATTCCTCAAATTGGAGAAAGCTCAAGGCTATAAGAAGAGCTCTTCTTGTATTCACTTCTCTGTTGCAGGGAAGGTAGGGGCTAGTCACTGCAAAGGAGTATGTGAACAAGCTGGGGGGACTCGGTCCAAAAATCTGGGCAATCCCTTCCCAAGATGTTTTCATGGGCTTAGGAGTCTCTTCTTTCTCTACAGGCCATTCACATTCAGGGGTAGGCCAATGTGATGGACAATTTGCTCAGCAGGGCTATTCGTTTGTCGGGGGAATTCTCTCTGGGTCAGAGAGTGTTTTCTCTGTTGAATCACCCATAGGGTATTCCGGTGGTGAATTTATTTGCCTCCTGGAGCAACTCCAAAGTTCCAAGGTTCTGAAACAAGGACAGAGAGGTCAGTGCATGGGCGATCAATGCTCTGTCATGTCAGTGGCCAGTGGGTCTATTGTATGCATTTCCTCTCATCAGGCTTTTGTTGGTGACAGTGAGGAGGTTGAGAGCAGAGGTGATTCTGGTGGCTCCTTGGTGGCTGAGGGACAATTGTTTTTCCCTGTTGTTGAAGATGTTGGAGGAGCAGGAGTGGCTTCTCCCGATGGTTCCGCCCCTCTAGAGTTTCTATTTTGAGAGTGGAGAGTCTGCACAGATTCCGTTTGACGGCTTGAAGGGTGAAAGCAGTAGGTTGAAAGACCAATGGGTTTCAGACACCCTGTTAGCTACTTTGCAGGCATCGAGGAAGTGGTCTACTCAGTGTACTTATAAACGGAATTGGAGATAATTTTTTCAAATAATTGTGTGCTCAGGGGTTTTTATCCCACTACTGTTAGCTTAGTAATGGTGTTGGAATTCTAACAGGATGGTTCCAATTTGGGTTTAACAGTGGCTACATTGAGAGTACAATGGGCAGTAATCCATTCAGGGGTCCCTGGAAGAATTTGGTGGATGAGGATGGCTTGATGCCTCTTCTTTTGAAGGGACTCTCCAATTCCTGTCTGAAATCAGTTAGGACCGTCCCTGCTTGGGATTTGTCAGTGGTCTTTGAGGCCTTGATGTCTGCTCCATTTTAGCTGGTGGAGGAAATTGATTTGCAATTCCTTAAAACGCTCTTTATCGTGGCTATTACGTCAGCCAGGAGGTTAGGAGAACTGGATAGATTGTCATCTAAGTTTCCATTTTGCAGGCTATTTACTGACAGAGTGGTGTTGGTGCCAGTTCCAGGGTTTACCCTGAAGGATAGCTCTTCTTTTAATTTGCAGCAGGAAGTGATTCTTCTGGAATTTTTCCCTTCCCCCGGATCTCTGGAGGAGGAGAGGTTATATTGCCTGGATGTCCGATGGGCACTTCTGGTCTATTTACAAAGGGTTCAGCCCTTTCGTAGAGTAGAGTAATTTTTTGTGATGTTTGGCTCAGCCAGGAAAGGTGAGAAGCCTGCGACTGCTATGTTGAGTAGATGGGTCAGGTTGTTGGTCTCTCAGGCTTATGAGGTTCAGGGTTAGGTTCCTCCTTTTTCGATTCAGGGTAGGTCTACCTGGAGTATGACTTTGACGGTGACAGAGATGCAGGGAACCTTCAATGGGTAAATTTGCTGGGCAGAGACCTGGGCATATTCCTCTACATGTGCTAAGCATTATAGACTTACTGAGATACAATGTATCACTGATGTGGTTTGTCATCGGGTGATGTCTTCTAATCAGAAATAGGATGTGTTCTGGTGATATGTATCTGAATAAATATGTGTGTTCAGCAGGTATTGTCAGTTGTTCTGGTTTTATTGCTTGTTACGTCTCACATGTAATGGCAGCAAGTGAGGGAGTGGACAAGGAAGTAATGTCTTAATTACTTACCAGTAATTGCATTACTCTAAGTTGAGTCCCATTCCCTTGCTTGCTGCCATGGTCCCTCCCGCCCTACTGATGATACAACTGACAATTGTTGGTTGGAGCTTGTTACTTACAGGAGGTGTGGTGGGAGAAGGGCCTTTTATTCAGTTGGAGTTTGTGAGATTGGGGCCCGGGGAGGCAGGAGGCATCACATGTAATAGTGGCAAGCAAGAGAATAGGACTTAGAGTAATGCAATTACTGTTAAGTAATTAAGACATTGCACTAACTAACGATGAGTGATGCTTGGTTGGGCAGATTTCATACCATGTATCACTTTTTATGCAAACTGTGTCATTTATGGAATGCTGGCACTGACCCAGCGGATTCTATTGTGGCACACCAGAGGCAAAAGATTTTGCATTCTCGTTCTTGCTTTATTTGTATAGCAGCCACTACAGAACATGAAGCACAGAAATGTAGATGAACTACAAAACCCACAATTCTAAGAGGAAAAAAACCAACTACTCATAAGATGGGCACTCGTTTACCAATCATAGTCACGTGTAACATATAAACACTCTTGACCACTGAAATACCTCCTCTTTATTGATACTCAGAACAGCCATGATAACTAGACCTTTTAATCTTTATGATTAATTCTGGCTAGAGATATTGCCTTTTTAAAATGTTTATATTTGACATTTAGTAACCCGCAGATTTAAGTCAGCGATGCCGATTCCTCCACAATTTATTGCCCTTTAGGTGGCCTTAAGTACTTCATGTACTTTCGTATCACCCCTGGCCTTACCAATCTCTTCAGTAGTTGTGGGCACAGTGTTGCTTTAAAAAAATGACAACCTTGCTCTCTCATCCACCTGCACCCAGCATTTACTGCTTCTTCCTAGACCATGTTGGCCCACCCAGTTCTGACCTTTAGGCCAGGCTAGAGGAGTGCTTCACATCCCTTCCCACCTTTAAGCCAGGCCATAGGAGGTAACTAGGCTGCGCTTTCACTGTGTTCCCCATTTACATTTAACCCTTTTCTGACACCCAACACTAGAGGGGCCTGGGTTTTAACAATCATTAAGTGGGTTCCTGGAACCTTGGGATGTAATGAATTTTATCAAAATTGTTTCTACCCAAGCCTGTGTCAAACTCACTAAGGGATACCCCTTTCTCATAATTCACCTACAGGTAGGCAACAGCGAGGAACAAGAATATAATGTTGGTGTTGTATTGTGAGAGGAACTTGAATTTAGACTGCCATATCTCTTTTCTTAAGATGTCACATAGTAACCCTAGCAGTACCACTGAACTTCAGAGGAAGCAGGACAATATGTGTTCAAGAGGGACAGGTCAATCCTCCACTAGTCAATTCTTAATTAGATGCATACATCAATATCATCTTCCTTGGGCTTGTTAGTATAGCAGTGGAAGACCTTCTTTTCACTTTTTCTGGTGCCTGACAACCCTGCCCTACTACCTCCTAATATCCTTACTTGGGTAAAGAAGTCCATTCTAAGGCAAAGAAGCCTTCTAATGTGGCCACCTTAAACAACGTGAAAAAGTCTTATCTCAATTCTTTGCCCAAAATAGCACATAAGGATGATGATGATGCATACTTCAATTAATCAAACATGCATGACCAAGACGAGGGCGACTCTGATACCTCTAAAGGCGACCTGGAAAGCCCTTAGTGACCACTGTAAAAAATGCATTATACTGGAGGGTTATGCTGGGAAAGGTCCCTCCAACGCATCTACTCCTTCACCCGATCTTTTGCTCAACACTTTTGATCTGGCAAAATTTCACCCATGTTTCATGGATTAGCTTCCATCTACAAAAACTGCAGTCTATGTGCAGGGAAGACTCAGAAAGCCTGCCTTATGGAGAAATTCATTTGCCTTAAAACAGAATGCCCTTGCCCTTCACTTGAAGGCCTAGCTGCTAATACCCCAGAATTCAACTAAAAGCTAACCTCTTTCCTGGGCAAATATGTTAAAGACCTCAAAACAGAGCATTGATAGTACCGGAGAACGCGGAATTGCCCAAAATTCTGCGTTCTGCGGCTTCGTGGAAGTTTTTGCTTGTTCGCGTTCTCAAAATGCGTATTCGCGAGATATTATCCCCCGAGCACGCAAACGGCATTCGCGAACTGGAAAAAAAGCATCGCAAACAAGCAATTCCACGTGTTCGCGGAATTTCTGCGTGCTCGCGGAGATTTTTTACCGATTCTAGGAGCTTTGCGTAGCGCGACTATGCAAATTCCGCCCACCCCTAGTTATTTGGAGAACATTTTGTGAGGGAAGTGGCAGAGTTCATGAGTACCTTCACCACAATAAGCAAAGCACAAGCAGCCTTGAAAAAGGCCCTCAACTAGTACCTTTTTTAAAAAGGTCAGACGAGACAGAGGTGCCAATCTCATTCCTTCTCCCATTCAGAGGTTTCTAGAGAACAGGTCAATTGGTTAAATATCAGTGAGGGAGAAGTCTTCCTCCCCTCCAGATCCCGACCGTGCTGAGGACGTGGATACTGTAACATGTCAGAGGAGGAACATATCCTCCACTTTCTCAGGTGAGACATTGCATTTTTTCTCCAAAATAATTAGGCAGCAGGGTTTGTCTATTCTTCCAGAGCTGGTCTCAAATCGCCACAGATGTATGGGTCCTACCAAGAATTTTACAACACACTTTGTCAAACTTCTTTACAGCATTCACTTCATGTTACTCTACAGAAACAGAACTTTATAATTCAGGACATTCTCTGTTTACTTGTCTCGCCATCCCAATAACTTCTTTAACAATATCGTTATTGTAGACAAAAGAGGTGGAGTTCACAGGCTAGTCATCATTACATGGACACTTTACAGACACCTCAGGATGAATGTTATTCACCTCATAGAGATCTGTTGAGAGAAGGTGACTTAATGGTCCATGAAGAATTGAAGGATGCATATCTCTCAGTTCCCATTTTCCACATCCCAGATGCTTCCTCCAAATTCACTAGCAGGATATATTAATTCTTGGTGTTTCACTGCAAGTGCACTTAATTCCTAGACTGCAGCACCCCCAACCAATATCATGATAATTTGGACTCCATGCAGTTCTTCCATACACTTTAGTCTTCAGCACACATCACTTACTATTAAAGCACTGGAATTCACAGGCACCCCACAATGCACCCAACTCCTGACTGTAATAAATTGGATTAATATTCGGGGATAGGTGACTACCCACCTCAAGGAATAATCACAACCTTTGTAAGGGTGAACCCTCAAAATCACTAAATTAACCCGAGTTTAGCCCCCTGGAAACTATGGCACAGAACAGATAGGCTTAACTTAGGGCTATATGTATGGTATTTATGCAGTACCAAAACAGTAATTAAGTTGAAATTCATGACGATAAAAATCCCAAACAGAATCAGAAAAATAGCGTAAAATTTAATAAACAAAATGACCCCAAACTGACAGAATTCCAAGAAGGGGAACCATATATATGAGTTTTTAAAGTTGTATAGGAATTGAGCCATAAAGCATAAATCACCAATGAAAGTCACTGGTCGAGGTAGACCGGGACATAGCACACTTTGAGGCTGACTGCGATGGAGCATGGATCAGATACACCAACCAGGTTTGTCCTGGTCAAAGATTTTACCTTTGGACTTAGAGTATGATTTAGAGTTAGTTGGACACGTTACTCCATCAGAAACGTGATGGATAGCTCATTTGCTGTGTTACAAGAGCATTATATCATATGGCACTTGGGTACGCTCTAACCAATGGGATAAACGTTTTCAGGACCAACCCTACCCAGTTTGGCCATTTTCAATATGGTGAAAGTCTTCTGCCACACTAAACTTATTCTCTGACAACTGTGGTTTTATGTGGGGAGTGTACTATGGTAATCCTAGTGTCCTCCCACATCTAACACTAAAATTCAGTTTGAGATGGACACTGTACCCACACAATCCCAGAGACAAAAGTCGGGTAGGACAAAAGCAGAGTCCTTCAGCAACCAGACAGTGGATCCACAATTATTGCCTTGGCAAGCTATCTCTCCCCTACAAGTGTGCCTCAAGTGTTATATGTGAACCTAGCAGATCTGGCAAACAGAAGTTTACACTCAAGCAGGAGTTAACACTAGTGTAAAAAAAGGATGTCCACATCCCCCACCCTGCATATTCAGGGGTGTCATCCAGGCCCATTCAGATCAACCTACTGTTTGTTTTTTAGAAGAATTTCACACCTATTCAAGGCTAATTACTGGCTCGGAGAAGCTGGAAAGCCAATATAAATTAGCCTCCAGGAAAGTCAGGCAGGGAAAAAGAACTTTCTAAAAGTTACCTTTTCCTAATATTTATTTAAAAAATCTTACTTTTACCATTGATTCAAATTTTTTATAACTATAAAAAAGGTTGTTTAATTATTTTTCTTGCATGTCCCATTCCTGTGATAAAATAATAGTATTTTAAAATATCTTCTGGTTTTCTACATAGAACAGCTAGGCCTTCCACAGTGAAATAGCTTTTGTGTGCTAGTCACAGTAAGGTCATGTTAACGTTAAGGGGCCGATTTTGATGTCGGGTGGAATTGCTACCGCCCAACACCGACTTGGTGGGCGGTCCCAACCGGCTAATTACAATGCAACCGAACACTGTTCGGTTGCATATCCTATTTCTCAATTGTAGCTTGTGTTACGGTCGTAAGCCAGCCATAACACAAGCTCCCATTGAGAAATGAGAGGTGTTGTTCATTCCTGCACCCTGGACAGGCCGGCATGGAAACTATGTTGAAAACCGTGCATCGTAATCCCAAGGGCGCAAAGGCCCACCCTTTGGGATTACGAGCTGGCTCAGACTGGCCGATGGGCTCCATGAGCCTGTCGAAAGCCAGCCGTAATGACCGGCCGGTTTACTTTCCGACCACAAGCATCATAATTCGGCGGTCAAAAAGTAAATCGAGCGGCCCATTACAATGCGGCCAGGAAAGCTCTGACCGTCGGTCGGAACCTTTAATTGGCCCCTAAATTTATACATGTCCTACTTTTAAATACTATGCACCCTGCTGTGTGAGCTACAAGGCATCCAAAGTGATGACTGAAAAGGGAGATTTTTAGCTGTCAAAATTGTTTATTTTATCAGGTCAAATTGCAGTGGTTACACTGCTACAACCAAGCTACAATGGTATGCCCGAAGCAAAGTTTTTACTGCCACTATGGTGGGTGGTTAAATAGGTGCTACAGTCCACTAGTGGCATTGATTACCAGGACCTGGTTACACTTTGTACGATATACTACGGCCTTTTAGCCAAGCTTAATATGCCAATTGCGAGTATGCCAATGCAACTATGTTAAAAGGAGGAGAACAGCCACTTTACTACTGGTTAGTAGGGGTAAAGTGCACACGGTTCTGAAGCCGGCAAAAATATAGGGTTCAGCAAAAGTGAAAAACCCAAAGTGACCACGCAGTAAAGGCAGTTTCTTACAGTTAGCATTCAATAAGCATTGATCTCAGTCTTTGAGGAAGGAATACCTCACCTTCCATACAAAGTTGAACGAAATAGTCTACCTCAGCACTGGAGTCTCTAATTATGCATTCTCTCCTTTTTGTATTTAAACAGCAGTCCAATTAAAATGTTATTGCGTATAGTAGATAAATTCCAAGAAACTATAATAAGCATGGTGCTTTGAGTGAGAACATTTTCTATCACATGTGCTTCAAACAATGACCATCTGAGGTGTCATATAAACCTCCCTGAGAACTTGGGACTTTCTCAAATCACAGAAGGCATGGTTGTGCTTTTTTTGAATTTGTATCCATCAGTATGTGCTGTGTATGTGGGGTGCTGTGATTTTATAAGGAAAACTGTGTGGAGTGCATTAAAGATCTTTAACATTGGGTGCAAAGTCTGGTGTTTATCATCTCCTAATATGAGGACATTTTGGGCTTTTTATTAATAGAATGCCAGTGCAAATTTGGCCTGGATATTTCTGAGGAAAACAGTTGTAAAGGTTTATGTGTTACCTGTCTCGAATGTCAAATAAAATCCTTAGTAATTGGAGGACAAATCCTTATCTAGAAAGGGGTTAAAGGCAATGAAATGTAAGCCTAATATTCTCATCCAGTCTTTATTATTATCGGAGCAAACAACAAAAGAGATGAAAGGAAGGCTCAGCTACCATAAAACTAGAGTACTTAACATGGCTGTTGCGCATCTGTTGCTGCAGTATTTTGGCCCCGAGTGGGCCAGCTCCAAGGGAGCTCTACCAACCCTCGCCATTTCTGATTACTAGAGAGCCAGGTAAATCCAGGATGGTTTGGCTTGTTTGCATTACACAGGTCTTTCATATATGAAATGCCCTATAAATGTCTGCAAACTCTACCACACCTGTGTGCTATGACGCAAACTATCATACCGCACAGTAAAGTGCATAAACCATGACCACTGACCTTCACATGTTCATGGTTTTAGACCTTTCATTTTTCAGTTAAAAAGAGACCATTTCCATAGGGAGAACTGTGGGACAACAGGATGGAAGGATGGCCACAAGCTGTTGTGTTTTCTTACAACTAACTAAGATAAAATGGTTTTGTTTTTAGCCATAGTTACGACGGTTGCAGGGCATTCTTGGCAACAAAAAGAAAAGAGACCAGGTAGGTGAACACAAGCCACAGTTCTTTGTCTATACTTAAGTCTAGTTTTTACAAAAGCAAGTGGTTGTTAGGGTTCCAGCTAACACACACAGACAGGTAATTAGTTAAGTTTATTATGCATTGTTAAATAAAACCAGTGCAAACATTTTACAAAAAAGAAATTTTCTTTAAAATAGCATAAAAATTTGTTCATTAAAATCATCATTTTTTTTTTGTAAAAAAGAATAAAGCCCAGAGTGATTGTCCAGCAGCATTTTTTCCCTGATACAGGGCAGCATGTTCCTTGGCATCCTGATGACCTCCTACTTATTCTCTGTGTAGTTGGTCACCGGTTTTAGTGCGTTTAACAGTCTATGCTCGGTCATTACAAGGAACTTAACAAATCTGCAATTCAGTTTCGTATTTGCAGGGTTCATGCAGGCAAGGACTGCTTGCCTTCTAGTGCTAGTCCCTAGCTGCTTGAACTGGTCCTTTAGGAGGTATTGGCGAGCGGGCCGAAGCTCTTCACAGAGGCAAGTCAGGTGGAGAATGTCGCCCTTTTCTTGGTTGCAGAGCGGACAGGCTTCTTGGCCTTTACTCCTGAGCCACGGTGGAAGATGCTCTCTGCTCGGCAAAACCCCTAATCTCAATTTCAGGAACCGCAGTTTTGTGGCCTTGGGATAGCCCTGACTAAAGTATGATTGTGGTGTCAAGGTTTTATATGAGTTTAGGGTCATCCATGCGTGGCTTCTTTTTGTAAATGCAGCCTTATCCTCTAGTAGTGAGAGAGATTTTACGTTTTTCCAAAGCAGTTTTTTAAACGTGTTGTACCCAAGTTGCATATCCCAAATCGCAGTTTGGTTGGTGACCCCCAGGGCTGCCTTCAAGTAAGTTCTTGCTTGAGATTCATCCCTGCTTTGGATGTCTTGCCATAGCAGCAAATTTAGGGTGTTAGCCATGGTTGAGCGGAGTTTGTGGCAGCAGATGATGTAAGCTCCCTGTCTGGCTAGATCTTGTTTTAGCAAACCAAATTCCAGTCTTATTTGAGCAGGCAAAGTGTAGTGCGGGAGCGAGAACATTATTCTGTAGGCTTTTGTTTGAATTGTGTCCAGGTTCTTAGAGTCTCTTCCTCGTAGTGCCTCACTGCCATAACAGATGGAAGGAACTAATTTAGCCTGGATAACCTTCAAGTAAGGAGTCAAAATTGGCCCCATCAGATGGTTGGCTAAATTTTTTAGTGAGACGGCTATGCAGATCCCTCTCCTTTTTGTTTCTTGTTTATGCTGTGCAAATGAGCCGTCTCTATCAAAGATACTCCAAGGTATTTATACTCAGATACTTGCTCTATTTTTTGGTCGCCTAGAGTCCATGGCTTCTGATGTTTGTTCTTGATGTTGATTGACATGGTTCGGGTCTTACTCAAGTTTATTTTTAGATTGTTTTCCGTTGCATAGCTATGCATTTGAATCAGAAGCTGCTGAAGGCCTATATAGGTGTGACTAAGTAGTACGACGTCATCCGCGTACAAAAGGTTGCTCAGAGCTTTTCCTCCCAGCCTCGGGGAATGGGAGTTGCATGTATTAAGTAGACTTGGGAGGTCAGCCATATACAGGTTGAACAATATTGGGGCAAGCACACACCCTTGTTTGAGGCCTTTAGTGGTGCGAACCTTAGATGACAAGTGTGTGCCGCCTCCTAACTTTACTTGCACCCAGGTGTCAGAGTGGAGGAGCTTCAGCATGTTGAGTGTCGGCTGTGGTATGCCCCATTGCGCCAATTTCCCCCAAAGTCTGCCTCTCTCGATGTTATCAAATGCTGCACTAAAGTCGATGTAGCACAGGTGCAGCGGAAGTTTTTTAGTTTTTGCAGCATCTATAATTAGGGAGATAGCCAGAATGTTGGTTGATGTTCCTGTTTTTTTCCTGAAACCAGTCTGATTCAATGGAATGATCTGGTTAGCGTCCGCCCATTGCACAATCTCTTCAAGGATTGTTCCCGCAAAGTATTTTGCCTCATTATCAAGGAGGGCTACTAGGCGATAGTTGTTGGGGTCCGTTTAATTACCTTTTTTGTGTATGGGGACAATTGTCGACCCTCTCCAGGATTCTGGGATTCCGTTTAGGAGTCTGGCTTCTGAGAAAATCGGTTGCAGAATGTTTGCCCATTCTGTGTTTTTTTCCTTGAATAGGGCTGGCGGGATGCCATTGGGTCCTGGTGCGCCTTCTTTCCTGCCCTTACAAATTTGCTTTTTTATTGCAGCTATTTGCTGAGCGGTTAAAAGCTCCAAGCAGTTTTTGATTTGGCCTTGCTCTCTCTTGATCAGAGGACCCAGCGTTAGCGTAGTGGAGTCTGCCTCAGTGTTGTTACCATTTTGTGCTCCTGTATATTCCAGTTGGTCATTAAAGTGGCTGTGAAGGTAGTTGATCCATGACTCTTCCACGATGTGCGATCCTAGGTCTTTATGATGTGGACGCAAGATCCTGTTCATTGATTGCCAGAAACGGGCACTATTACTGCTTTTAGTATCAAATAGTAATTTTGCCCATGTCTCATTTTCAGAGTCTTTTTTTATGGTCCATTTTAAACAATTCAGCTCAGCCCTTTGTTTTCTCAGCTCTGCTCGAAGATGTGCATTGTTGGGGACTGATCTTAGCTTCCATAGGGTCAAGGTGACTTTTCTTTTGTGTGACCTTACTTGAGTTCTCGGACCTATTTTTAAATTACTTTTGATATTTTCTTTATGGAGGTTCCTTTTTGAGGCATTCTTAGTTGCCAGTTCTTTTAGCAAATGTCCTGTGTATTGCTCCCAGTGGGAGATGTGCCCTGCTGCATCTGGTTTGTGTGTGTTATATATGAGGAGGGCAGTTTCCGCCAAGATGGTTAAGTTAGTTGGCATGCATTTGATCCTTTTCAGGTTGATCGAATAGATTTCCCCTAGCATATTGTCAGGCTTGATTGCAGTATACATCTTAGATGTCAGATGGCATTCCTGGGGACGGTGATCACTTTCACCCTTTTCCCCCATTCTGAACCCCCGGATATATGGAAATAATGCCAAACTGGCAAAAGTGTAATCCAGAATGGAGCTGAGGGTTTGTGTGTAGAAGGTTTCTACTGGAGGAGAGTCAGTCGGAAATCTTCCATTTAAGGCCCGAAGATTTTGTTGTTCTAGATCTTTAAGTACGGCGTTATTTGGATTTTTTCTCCTATGTAGCGAGGAGCTTTGTGGTGGGATGGTATAGATTTTATTGAGGGCTAAATCCTCTTCTTCTGCCGATGAACCAAGTAAGTTTTGGTTGAAGTCCCCTGACAAGAGGAAGAGAGGCTTTTCCATCTGAGTGACGTACTCCATCAGTTGGTTGCAGATTGTGTTAGAGTCTTTAGCTCTGTGTTTGGGGTGAACGTATGCGTTGACAAGGCATATCTCCTCTTCTTTATTACCTAACTGTATTTTTATCTTCACAGTTAACGTTGTGGATGTGGATGAGTCCATAAGCACTGCCGAGGGTATTGTTGTAGTGGATATGTATGTAGCCAAGCCTCCGGATTGATGACCGAATCTGTTAGTTCTGACTGCTGCTGTAGAATAGCAAGTATAGCCCATGATGTGTTGTGTAGTTGTGAGCCAGGTTTCTTGCAGCATTATTATATCAAATGATGAGATATATTTTTGAAAGTCCTGGTCGTCCATTTTTGAATTTAGGCCATTTATGTTCCAAGAACATATGCCTATGGTTGGTGACCTTCCCTTTTTCTCGTCACTGATTTGTTGATAGCGTCAGACCTCTTCGGAGCGAGTAAAGATCGTGCGAGATAGTATTTCTCTTGTTATTGCTCGATTTGAATGTGATACTCCCCTTGCACAAGCTACTGTACGTCCCCGTGGGCTGTGTGTATGTTTTTTTGGCGGACTTCCTCGCGGGGGCTTAGTAACAGTAGGGGTCCGAGGCTGGTAATCCTTTGATGCTCCGCCCCGCCAGCTCATTCTGTATGCTGGTTCGAATCCGGCTATCTCCTTCGGCCTGTCTGTTGCTTGCTGCCAGGGGCTAGCCTCTCTTGTTTTGGGCGAGCTTCCCAAAGCGCCTCTGAGGACGCTGTGGGTATTTGCCTGATGTGGCTCTGATTCCTGTCTTAACCTCCTCTGGAGTGGTGAGGGGTACGCTGGTCTTTGTAAAGGGACTAGCTTGATGCCCCATATCTTAAATTGCGCTGCTTCTGCTGCAATTGAATCTGCGACTTTGCTTGTGCACCAGGTAGTCTTGGTCGCCTCTGGGGAATTTGAGTTGGTTGCGGATAAAAATTCGACCAAGATCAAGTCCTTAGTGCTTATACCCCCCAAGTTGGGGATGCATTCCATGAGTTTAAGGATATTGCCGCGATTTAGCGTGCCATGCTGCCCTTGTGACGTGTATTCTGGGTAGAAAACCAAGGTCTCTGTTGATTGTTTTTTGTTTCCTTCCTCCGGGCAGGCTGGTGAACCATGGCCTGAATGCACTTCATGGAGTGCCAGGTTAGTGCCTTTGCCTGGGATATTGGCCATGAGTGATATTACTTTGGTTGGAATTGTTTGGTTTGGAATTATTCCTATTGCAGATGTCCAATTTGCTTGTGAGACCTCTGGTTGGATTGGAGCGAAGTGGGTGGACATGATTGGTGTGGCTTTCCTTTGGACTTCGTGGTTTAAGCTTAACGTTAAGCCCGTTGGTCTTTCTCTGGCCCCCTCTTCAGAGTTTAGCCTGAGTGGATGCTTTCTTGCCGTTATTATTGGTATGTGTTGATTAATTGTCGCCACGAGTGTTTCCCTCTGGAGAGGAGGTTCCTTGTCTGGCGATATTAATTCTCTCACTTGAACATCGGAGAGCCTTGTTTCGTTGTTCTTGGCGCTGCTTGGCTGTGTGCGCTGTTTGATGAGTACTGCCACATCTCTATGAGCATCAATTTGTTCCATTTGCTCTCTTGCCGATGGACCTTGTGCATCTGTTTGTTCCGTTTGGTCACTCGCCGTTGGACCTTGGGGGCTTAGCCCCTGTTGCTTAGGCCGGCTGTCTTTGGCTTTTATCTGCTGTCGAGTAGGGTCGGTGGGCGCGTGGGCTACCCCTTCTGTAATAAGGGCATTGTTTATGCTGGCCGAAGATTTGTCCTCTGTGCCATGGAAAATAGGAAAGTAATTTGTCGTGAGTGATTCGGAAGTTTGCTTACGCCCTTTTCTTTTTTGTTGCCGCCTTTGTTTTGCGTTAAGTTTTGGGGATTGAGCCGGTCCCCTCTGAGGTATCTCCTCGTTTGCTGGAGCGGAATGTTCAGTTGACTCTGATCCAGAAGCTTTGCACCTGGAGGCTCCCTCTTCAGATTTAATTGGGCCCATATCCTGTAATGTGTTCCCTCTGTGTAGATTCCTTAGATCTCCTATTAGATCGGTTAGCATTGAGGGTAATGTAGCTAGTTTATCGACAGCTTGGCTACAATTGCAGCTCAGGTAGGTGCTAGTTTGTGCTCTCTTGATCAGATTGTTCAAATTGCCCAGCTTGTCGTCGATGCCGGCTGTAAAAACTGCCAGTGTGTTGAGAAGAGTGAGTTGTAGTTCCATTTTCTCTGATTGGTATTGCAAGGCATCTACAGCTAACTGGATTGTATTTAGCAATAAGCCCCAGGTTCCATTATTCTGTTCTTTTGCCCGCTCTGTCTCCTTAGAGGTGTTACCAGAATTGTTGGTATTTTTGACTTCTGGAGTTGGATCGAGGACTTGGGGGTCTTTATGGTCTGGTATGTAGGTTGCTAGTATCTCTTCCCATTCTTGTGTGTTAAAATGAGGCCCTGTTGCCTTGCCTGCCACCTCCTGACTGGAGTTGTGGGGACTTACTGTCACCATGCCGGAGGGGCTTGTCGCAAGACCATAGGTTTCCCGGTCTATATGTGAAGGAGCACGTCTAGCCCTTGAGTGCGACTTAATAGGTGTGCTTTGGCTGTAGCTCATAGTTTGTGTGCCCAGCACCAGGCTGGGGGCTCTTTCCTCGGGTACAGCCGATGACAATGTCTGTGTAGCAGCCTCTGAATCCCTTGTTATTGGGCACCTGTCTAAGCCATCCAATGGTTCTTGTGCCAAAGTAAGTTTTACATTGGCTATGTGCTCCTCTAGGGGGAGTGGCGTGTCGCCGTCCTGGCTGCGTGTGACCTTGTCATCTGGATCCTCTGGATGGGCGGATGAGAGATCCTGCTTGAGAATTGAGTCGTGAAACTTTTATCTTGCACGTGAGGTCTCCAAAAGATTGCAGTGGTTCGTATACTTTAAGATACTGCGTTGGTGCAGGTCTGTCATTAGATTTCCTGGAATCAAGGGGCTTGCCATCTCAAGCTTTGGTGGTGACGAACGCGTTGGTTTTAGCACCGAGGGGAGCAGTGGGGTTTGCAAACCGTGCAGATGTCTGTTGCTGGAGAAGATGGCAGATCCGGCGTCCTTTAGAAATTCAAACTTCGTGTATATTTTTGGTTGGTGAAGCTTTTTTGCGATATGTTTCTCATTTGTAAAGGCATCTGGGAGCAAGGTCGTTGATAGTTCCTGTTCTATTTTGGTGTTATTTCTCCCCGTTGTCAGTTCCGCCTGCTCTATTAAAGAAAGATTCAATTCTGTGCAGGTGGATGAGTTTGGGCTCGTTTTCATTTTGTTGAATCCCTTTCCTTTCCTTGTCCTTGCCTTTGGTTTTGCATTTGGTTTGGGCTTGGGCTTGGGCTCAGGAGGCCCCCTGGCCTTCCCCGACCTCATGGTGCTGGTAAGCGTAAGGCTCTTTCCTCCCCCCCTGGTTCTCTGGCTGCTTGGTTCACAAGTACTCTGGCTGATGTTGAAGAGCTGTTGAAGTGAGCCTTGCCTTACTCCCTCGCACTCAGCAGGAGTGTGCTGACTCACAGAAACTGGCAGGTTGTGTCTGCGCTAAGCTTTGCAGGTCCGTGGGCTTGTCTGTGAGCCCGATGCCAGAGAGGGTGGGATAAAGTGAAGTGAAGTGAAGTGGGGTGAGGGGTGCCAGAGGAGGTACGGATGATTAAAACGTTTTTTTGGGGACCCCCCCCCCCTGTTCCAGAAGGCTTGTGCCTTTCCGACTGCTGGTAGCCCGGGGCTACCAGAATAAGTGGTCTCGCCTCCTTGTCACTGACAACTGTCGATGGCGGTGGTAAAGCGGTGAGGTGATGTACTACTAGCAAACTGGAGATCTGGGATCCGGGATGAGGGCTCAGGGGAGCCGACGAGATGACAGTAAACGACTACTCCTCCTCTTCTTCCTTGCCCCTCGCTCCTCTCCCTCCTCCTCCTGCTCCTCACTACTCGCTGTTCGCCTGCTTGCAAAGTTTGATCGGTGGGTGGGGCAAGAAGGGGCTGTGAGGGGCTGTGATTATGCCTCTGTTCCACTCATTCGAAGCCCCTTCGCAGCCTAGCGACCTCTTGGCCCCCACCGCTGAATAACGACAGAAAGACAAAGAATAAAAAAAAGAAAAAAAAAACGGCACCCTGTCCTAACCAGTTAGACAGGATAAGCGTTGTTCAGACACTGAGTGCCATGGTTTTAGTGCTGGAAGAAGGTGAAGGGCAACAGTGGTGTCAGCAGGGCCCCTGTTTCACATTTACACATTTCCACTCACCGTGCCCGACGCCATCGGTCATAGGAGGCAGGTCATAGAGGCTCAGCTCTGTGCGCGGGTAGAGGATCGCAGTTTTCAGAGGTACTTCAGAGGGGCAATGTTCGGGACCTCTCCTGCCTCTCCCGCCTCTCCTGCCTGTGTTGCAGTGCCGGTATTGTGGTTTTCAGAGATTTCGGATGGGGCTCGGGCTCGGGCTCGGGCTCGGGCTCTGGCTCAGCATCGGGCGGGGCTCAGGATCAGCTCAGGATCAGCTCGATCTCGGTGAGTACTGGCGTCTCTCCTGCTGCTCTCGCCTCACGCTTCCTCTCTCGCTTGCTCGCTTTGCTCGACAATCGCTTGCCTGACAATCGACAACCTGCTATCAGTGAGACAGGTAATGGTGTTTTTGTAGCCCTAGCCTGAGGTGGGGATGAATGCAAATCACACTTTGCTGGATTTTCTATTGTTTGTAGTTTTGAGAAATGCTGAGCATTGGTAGAGTTCTTTCAGGACAGACTGACCTGGGCTCAAATACAACAGCCATTGGTAAGAAATTTGTATTTGGAACCATAGTTTGAAGTTAGCATGACATTCTAACCATCAAAAACCTGTGGGATCCATGCAACTGACGCCTATTTTGATTAATTTGAGTTTCTATCTTAAAAATGCATGGTATTTGTAGGTTGTCCTCGGTGCCAACTAAACAGTCAAAGAACTGCAGATGTACCACTTATCAATTCTTAGTGACAAAACTCTGCATCCAAAAGACTGTACAAATGCAAAAACAATGAATCATTCCCGAGCAAGAACAAATCAGTATTCAAAATAAAGGTATCAGTATTTCAAGAGCAAAGTCCAATCCATATGTGTAAGAAAATGTTCCCGGGATATACTCCTTCGAGTCATCTTCGAGATATTTGCTTTTAAATTATCCTTGAGGGAAATTGACCGAAGTATTTACCCTATTTGGGATGGTTACTACTTACAATTCACGCTATTAAGCAGAGTACGGATTCTTTATGCCATGAGGAAGTCGTTTGGGCCATTTACCCTAAGACGAAACACGTGTTGGCTGCAAACATCTTTGGTCTTCTTGTAAACATGATCTATCATGTCAAATTCATGAGGGGAGATCCTGACAACTGAGACAATAAAGAAGAACATTTTCTTCCACATATGGATTGGACTTTGCTCTTGAAATACTGATACCTTTATTTTCAATACTGATTTGTTCTTGCTCTGGAACGATTCATTGTTTTTGCATTTATCTTTTTGTTACCTTCTGTAACGGAGGATTATTGGGACATCGGTGGCTGTTTCCCTTTCTGTTCCCTGGAGCACTTTCCTGTCTTACCTTCTATATATACAAATACTGATTTTGCGCAAATGTAACCTAGCCACAGTTCGAGGTCTCACTGTACACATACAAGCAATTTTTGTCATGACAGAAACTCATTCATTGTGGCCATTCATTGTGGCATCTTTTTGTAATATAGTCTCATGGAATGCTATCAACATTCAAATGCTACCTTCCTCAGTTTTAATTATTTTTTACTGCTTTGTAGGATAGGCTTTTTGTTTCAAAAGTACGTTTATCGTATCTCCACTAATAGGTATAACAAGAGACAGCCAGAGACAAAAAGAAAACCGTCAACATGTTTCACACTATCTTTCATCCAATCACTGATATCCAGGGGGCATTTCATGTTCCATTGGGGGACAGATCATGGGGTTACACCCCTAATCCACTCCCTAACCTGTACCTGAAAATTAGGTCATAGGTAGAGAGGTAAGAGAGGTAAACTTTGTGCCAAGATTCTTGGCTCCTCACCCCCTTTCCATTTTTTAATCTTCAGGCACAAATGAATCCTGGTGTCCATAGGGCGTATCATGTCCACGGAGGGAAGCAGATTATGGGGTCATGCCTCTGATTTGCTCCTCGAAGGGACCTGACATGCAAGTAGTGGTGAGAGGCTGGAGAGAGGCATGCCATGTGCCAGAATGCTTCAGCTTCTCGCTCAATCTCTTTGTTTTCTATAAGACAAAAAAGGAACCTTGATCCATATGGAAGGACGATCCGAAAGAAGGTTTAGGTGGCTTTCCCAGTTTGCGTATGATTCCTTTTAATTAGTACACTTGAGTCATATATGACAGTCCTGGTTATCAAAAGACTGGTAGACTGGGAACCATAACAAAAGTAATCCTTCAATCAGATAAGGCCCCCACACTTTAAATAGGGTCTTTTGTTTGGTATCTTCCTCATAGATCTGGTGGGATGGTGCCACCGACGCCCCTTGGAAAACAGAAGAATTCCCAGGTAAGTGTTTATGTAAATTAATATGCAGAGAATTTCGAGAAGTAGGGTTATTTTCCATATCTGTCAACCTTTGAATTTCTCTTGAGTTCCTTAAACTGTACGAGTGTCACATCCCGTGATCACTTCACCAATGCACATGTATGGTCTCACTCCTAGTTCGTCTTGCAAGTCTTCTCCCCCTTTATGTTCCTTTTCATATGTCGCTCACTATCTTGGGATTTACATCACTTGGTTCTCTTTCACCTTCACTGGCGTGAAAAGCCTCATATGGGGTATAGCAAAGGGAGAGTACCAAGATAAGAAGTATACTAATCACTATCACCATCCTCTTTAGTATGAGCCTGGTTCCCCTGTCACTCACCTTGGAAGCCACAACTCTTTGGAATTGTGGCAGGTACATCAGCATCGGTCAGCGGCAACCACCAGTCTTCCAACTAGGCGTCTGGTTCCTCCTCCTTGTGGCCTCACTGCTTCGTGTCGAGTTGGTGGTTGCACCTGAGGTTTCTCCTTGGTCCACTCCTTCCACTGCTTGTGTACCTCACACCTCTCTCTATCTCCAATCCCGGTATTCTACTCTTTACGCGTGGCTTCTTGCTTCCAGGTTCTGTCTCCATATCTCTTTGTTTCCTTTTCTACTGTTGGCACACCTTCCTCCTCCTGTGTGTGGTAGTCCATTTGTTAATATTAATGTTGATGTATGCAATGATACGTATATGTATAAAAACAAATTTGAATCACTATTATCAAAATCCCCCGATATGACATCTCCATCAACCCCGAGTCAGAAATACGTGGTCAGGCAGACCCTGTGTCCTGTGCCCATTAGGCGCAGGGTCAAGACTGATTTGCATATGGCTGGGTCCCAACTGGAATGGCATGATGAGCAACAAAACGATGGATTCAGGCCCAGATCTCTGTACTGGGGTGAATGTATGGCAGTGTTCCGCTTTCTGTCCATCAATTGTTCTTTTTAGGTCTCGCCTACGCAGCGCGCATGCGCTACATAGGAGAGACCTTTAGTCAACGGCACAGCTTTGACGGCCAAAAACGTGCACGCGTTCCATTGCCTTCAATGGCAACGCGTGCACGTGTGGAGATTCACTTGCGGGAGCGAGCGGCGCCATGGTGGCGCCATATGGTCGCAATAATCGCGCCTTGCTGCTCGCTCCCGCAAGGGAATCGTGTAGGCCCCCTCCTGCCGCGCGAGGCGTGCGCTTGTGCTGGTAGCAATTATTACACCAGCCCTAACTGTTGGAGTTTGGATCCTGTGTATAGATTATTAAAAATTCTAGAGCATGCCATGATATAGGATACACACAGCCATTGCCCCATCCTGCGCGGACTGCATGTCCGAGTAAAGTGGCTCTAAAAGCAAACGCCAAAACAGGTTGTCGTCTCCAGGATAGCGTCAGGTCTTGGATGCAGTATTTGGTTATGACATTTATCTGCGGTTCAATATGTAACAAAGACGAATGTGAGAACAGACAACCTTCAGACAACTGCCGCTGTGGCATCATTTTGCAGCAATCAGATTTAATAACCGCAGCAGTTATCATTTTTAGAACACAAGTACTAAATGTTTAATCTCTCCTCATCCCACATATGCGACACCAAAAATCCCTTCCATCCCTCGGCTGGAACATGCCTGTCGACCCAGGCTATCTGAAGACAACAGCTGCACCTGCCGGGGGCTGGAAATGGTAGCTTTGAAACGCTCTCACACATTGATAATCAGCTTGCTATTTCTACGGAATTTACATCAGTTAGGAGTAAGGTTCCTCCTTTAATATTTAGACAATGCACCTTAAACTACAGTTGCATTTACAACTGTGACTGTGTGCAACAAAATAAGTGCAGTAGAAGTAATTGAACTTTGGCCGCAAAGTTGTGCAATTTTTACAATTCCTCCGGCATAATTCCGCATTCCAATACACCAACCACAAATCAATACCACACTTTCTTGGCACCTTACTTCTCCTAGGCCAGCACTGTGGTTGCTCTCGTGCTCAAATGGCATATCTGAAATCTGTGTGCACCAGCGGAAGCCAGAATACTGTTTAGCAACACATTGCTATTCGCATTTATAAATATCACATCATCCATTTTAACCCATACAACACTACTTTAAACACTACTTTCAACAGAATCCCTTCACATCCCAAGTCGTGGACACCACCCTCAAAGAGTCGCACACGATGCAGCTAACACTTGGGAGACTTTGAAACTGACACAAAAATATCTCCCCACCCTAAACATCTTCCCATCTCTCTATCTCTCACTCAGACTCACCACCTAAGCCTTTCACATCCAACCATAGCCACGCAAAACCTATCTCAACGAAAAGAATTTCAACTTCCAATGGCGGAGATGACCCAACAACCACCAGACCACTACAATCTCCTGTCACGCACATTCAAAAATGCACTCCTGCTTGCAAAAAAACTGCAACTCCCAAGTCCAACATTAGTGCACCGACTCAAGCACAATATTTCTGGATCTGCACAGTTTCATGTATGACCCTTCAAGCCTCATTCCGAACGATCAGAGGGAGGCAGCCCGGATGACACCCCAGGGAAGAGGCCGCATCTAGTGCTGCCGATCACTCTTTTTCGGCCTGTTTACAGTCTTGTGGAAATGTGGATTTTCCTGATCAGTTATGTCCCCTATCTTGGACCCCAACGGTTCTATGTGCATGTCACAAGTACATGTATGTTCCCTCCAGTTCCAGTTTCCAAAACGCAAACATATGTGCGTCCACCGTCAACATGTTTTCTGTCAGATCCGCCATCAATGGGCTGGATATTCGATTCCTAAGTATGAAAGGCCACCGACTTTATATGGCTAAGTTACTCCATTTTTACAGTTCAGGCAAGTAGGCCCGATTCTGTCCTTAAAACCTTCCCTGCTCTCTGTCTCTGACAGCTTCAGTTTGAGCTCGCATCTGTATCCATGAACTTTGTCCTACTCCCTGTGCAGCTAACGGTGCCTGCCTCGGCCAGTTTTGCCTGCCTGCCAAGACGCTGTATTTCACCTTCGAATTATCTACTTTGCTCTTCAGCCGATGCATTCCTGTCCAGTGATTTAGGTAAACATTTCCTTTAGCTCACAAGCAAAGGACTCGGCCTTTCCGTCCTCCTGCAAGTAATTCATAGCCCTGTTGCCATGGAAAGTTTTCTGCCCCTCGCATCTCATATAGACACTTAGACGCTTGTACACGCACACACAGTCAGTATAGAATAGATTCTGTCCGAGAGTCTTTTCTTGTGGATAACATAGTTCTCTAAACATAGGATGTTAGATATGATTTGGGATTAGGTTGACTTGACCCCCCAGACTTCTCGTCTCCACATGTAGAGCTAAATGTCAAGTCCCCTTCACCCCCTAGTTGCACGTCAATCACACGTCATGCTGCTGCGCGCGCATCTATGTTAAGTATTATCTTATAGATCCACCTATGTATTACATCATAGCCAATCATGTTCCTTTTTACTCATTATTACACCCATTTTCGGCTACGCACACCAAACGTCAATGTCCTTATCAATTGTTACGCCTACTGTATTCACTTCATTGTGATGTATGTATTATAAAAGTTACTGCTTGTCAATAAAGTATTGTACTTCACTTCCTGAACCCTCGTGGTGACGGAACCTGAAGGCCGCCACTCGAGTCGGCCATTTTGGAATAAAGCCCATTCAGAAAACCTCTTATACCACGGATTCTGCCTCTTGTTATTTTGAGCTATTCTACTTTATTTCAGATTCAGTATGAAATTCAGTCAAGGTAAAAAGAATATTTACCACATAATGGCGCCCGAACAGGGACACTTTCTCATCTCACGCGCCGGCGGTGCGTTGCAGGCCCGGTCTCCTGCCACAGCTGGACGGACCATAAACACGTACCAGCAGGATTTCCTGTAAGCTCCCTCCGGTCAAGCGGGGGCGACTGAGACTGCGATCAACCCAGACGAGGCGGTGAGAAGTGCGAAGTATCCCGACCAGAGCCTAGCTGAGAGAGCAAGATCCGAGGTATACAGAGGCCCACCAGGTTTCCGAAATCCCGATGTCCAGAGGGTCCGCTGTCCGCAGTCATCGAGTCCCGTTCATTCTCTGAGGCCTTCCGTTTCAAGGAGCTACCCGGTGAGTACCATCGCCGGGGAGGCGTGTTGACGCGCACATAGGTTGTGCCGGTCAAGACGGATTTGGGTACACAAATCCGGTCTGCACTGTTTAGCAGTGTATGTGTACTGTTTAGCAGTATATCAAGTATTCCGAAGTATTCAGTTATTGTCAAGAATTCAGCTTGGTGATTAGTTATGCAGACTGTCATCATCGTTGGTCATTTTTAAAATGTTTAATGTTTAAATGTTTAAAGTGTTCAAATGTCTTGCATTTTGTGGTATGAATGATTGTTCATTGTTCACCGTTCATTATTGTGTTTTTCGTATTAAGTGAATTCAAGAGTAAGTATCAGATCAGTTGTCAAGATGCCGCTCTTCTCGAAGTTAAGACAGATTACTACCAGAAAAGGGGTGCTCGAAGAAGCAGTTCCTATTCCTCCTAGGGACACCCCAGGGCATTTTATGTATCACAAGCATGGCTTAGATGCCATATTGTTTCTTGATCTATGGGTAGATTATACCAAGGGATTGCCGGAAAGTCAAAGGTGGCCCGCAGCGGGAACCTGGGATGCAGAGTGCATCATGAAAGTGGAGGAAGAGTTATGGAAAAGAAAAGTCAGACAGTCACAGAAAGACGCTGTTGAGTTATGGCGTAAAGAATCTCATAGACGTACAGAAAAAGCACGTAGACAAGAGGAGAGGAGTAAAGAGAGTTCAAAGGAAGTTCAAGAAAATATATTAATTGAGGAAGGTATCCGAGTGAAATCAGAACAAGTAGATAGACAAAGAAACGCTCTTATGAGTGGTATGTATCCCCTCCTAGCCGAAGGACTACCTAAGGCTGTTCCAGAGATGCCAAAAGACTTGCCACCCCCATTATTTCCAATTAAGGTACATCCAAAAGGGCATCCCAGAACCGCAGAAGATGTTTTTCTTTCCTCATATCTAGATGACGCAGCTCCCGAGTATGCTAACCCCACACCACATAGACCGTCTGGCAGAGGGGTTCAACGTCAGGATCAGGTATCTGTCCCCGTGCAACAGCAAGCCCCGACACGAGCTCCGGCAAGCACATCTGTTTCCGCATCTGTCCCCGCAATCGATTCTACAGTGGTATCGACACCTATAGTTGCTGTGTCACGTTCGACGAATCCATTCACACCCGACGCCCCTGAAGGGGCCACGGGAGGTGCAAGCAATACTTTTACGCCACCTAGAATAAATAAACTTGTTTTTCAAGAATCAGCGCATTCACGTACACCCAAATTCGTAAGTGAACGCACGCTTAAGGAACTCCTTATAGATTGTAGATATGACCCGGTGGTCGGTAAAGAGGACGAAATGGTCCTGGCATCATTACGTATCAGACGAGCCGCAGAGTATTTAGCGAGGTTACCAGGAATGACTACGCATCTAGATAACATATATCATTTTGTCCAAACAGGGCGAGACCCAGAATGTATTAACAGAGCTATGGAATTCCAGAAAGTAGAGATACAGGGGGAACTGTTACGTTTCCTCATAAACTGCGTGATCAGAAATCAAGACCGTCCGGGGGTAGACCCGAATACAATGCTTATTTTTACAAGATGGAGCCAGAATATATCAGAAGGGAGACACGATAAGAAAAACTGTATAATAGCCATGTGCCGAAAAATCCGTAGAGAAATAGAACGTATTCACGAAGAAAGATTGGAAACAGACGAGTTCGAGCAAGATGAAGTCTCCGAATCAGGGAATTCCGCAAGACAGTCAGAAACCATAGCATACGTAGGCAGAGGAAGATCCTGTGATAATACTAGATACTTTTCTGATCCCATACACTCTGTATGTCCAAATAATAGCAGAACGTATCCGACGCCTGTAATAAATTTAAAGTCTCCTGAACATCTGTTCCAAGCCGCAGATAAACTACTACGAGAACGAAGGGGTTACCACCTCCTCGATTCCATGGATGAGCAAGAATTGGCCAGATCAGCCGTTCACTGGATTGACAGTCCTGAAAAATACGGTGATGAGACCGTAGCACACACGTTTTTTAACCTTAGTACAGATGAACAACGTTTAGCTGGAATCTATATGATTCAGCAACTCCTTATACTATATAAGAGCCAACATGCTGACCCTGGTCCTTTACCTGATATATTAACGGAACTACTCACGAACAGATGGAGAGGTTCTAGTAACAAGTTAATTAAAGAAATATTGGTGTCACGAAAACAGTATGTCCTTTTTGTAAATCCGGATTTGTTCCCGCTGCCCCGCAGAGAAAGAACGCCGTATTATATGGATAGACAAAATCCCTTACGAGAAGTGCACCCAATAAAAGGCGAAGACAATGAGTTTCACCGTGTATTTGTATACACACCCATATCAAAAATTGAATTATTAGAAATGAAGAAAGTAGTACCAAGTCATGACAAAGACCCAACGGGTTTCCACCGAGAAATTAAGGACATGTTGCTGATGGGAGAGTATACCTATCCTGACATTGTGACGATATTAAAGGTGCTCTTACCTGCTGGTATTTATGAAAAACTGAAAGAAAAAGAGTGGGAAGTGGGAGACCAAAAGATAGATTGGACAGCATTAGAAACGGAAGAAAAGGCCCGAGCTGCAGGTTCAGGGCTCGGGGATAAAGTCAAAGCATTACCAGGTTTACTAGTACAAGTACTGCCACGTTTGTTAACTACGAAAAAGGAAGATTGGGGTGCAATCACGGCCTGTAAACAAAAGCATGATGAAGACACAAGTGACTATTATGCCCGATTTGAAAAATGTTTTGGAATAAATAGTGGTATAAAAACAAGTAGTGAGTCGTATCCACATTTATTTGTGACAAAATTAGTAGAAAATGCATTACCTCCAGTAAAGAATAGAATATTGAAATTCGAGAGTACCTGGCAAAGTAACACTCCGTCACAAATGCTACAAATGTTACAGTATCATCACAATAGAATTAGAGATGAACAAGAACACGAACAAAGACGTATGAAAGATACAAAAATGAAAATGCTAGTGTCTCAGACAGTACCGGCTGAAGAACATAAAAAGGGTATGACACATTCCGATTCAGCAGGACTGGTAAAAGGGACATGCAATTATTGCAAAAAGCCAGGTCATTACGTACACGATTGTCCAGTTTTAAAACACAATATCGCCATAGGTAAAACACAAGAAAGATCACGGCCACTCAGACAAGATCAGAATGAACAAGGAGCTATGCCACATTCCCAGGCCATGCCAGCCGCACAACAGCCAATACAGTTTGTGCCAGCTGCACCACCGTTGCCTGTTACTGCCACACAAACCACCACACGACAAATGTATCAGACTGCACAGTATGAATATCCTGAGTATCAGCGTTACGCATGAACCAGCCTAGGGAGGGAAGTTGACTTACCGCTTATCGAGATTCCTGTAGATCAAGAAGGACCTTATGTACATAGTGAATTATTAGGTCAAGATAGAAAATTCTTACTCGATACAGGGGCAAGTCGAACAACTATAAAACGTAGTGAAGTTCCAGGGGCACCCCTCTCAGGCTCTCAAAATGTTTCCCTTGGTTTTTCAGGAAAACCTATTGTTAATGAAGTATCGCAGCCTCTTCCACTTACGATAGGACCTTTGACACGAACTACAGATTTATTGCTTACTAAATCATGCCCAGAAAATCTGTTAGGAATTAAAACTCTGAAAGCCCTAGGAGCCATAATATGTTGTTCTCCGGGAGGAATAAGGTTGTTTTTACGTGATTTTAAAGGTCACTATGTGTCTAGAGACATGGATCCCCGACTACAGACTTTACCAGCACATCTATGGGCACAAGGCCCTACTGATGTTGGTTGCATGAACATTACACCATACCGAGTTACACTCAAGGCAGGAGTGGTATTACCACGAATGCGACAATACAAGTTACCGCAAGATGCTGTAGTGGCTTTGTTGAAAATCATTGATGAGCTAATTGCCCAAGGAGTAGTTGTAGAAACAGACTCCAATGTATGTAATTCGCCGATAATTCCGATTCTTAAACGAACTGACCCTACTGCTCCGCCAGTATACCGATTGGTTATTGATTTGCGTGAACTAAACAAGTGCATTGTGCCACAATTTCCTGTGGTCCCCGATATATCATCATTATTGACAGCAATTGATTCCGAAGCAACATTCTTTACTGTAATTGATCTCAAGAATGCCTTCTTCAGCGTCCCAATAGATCCGGAAAGCCAATATTTGTTCGGATTCAGTTTAAATGGGCGCAGCTTTAAATTCTCACGCGCTCCCCAAGGATTCACAGAAAGCCCCAGCATCTACAGCCAAGCACTGAAACGAGAACTTGACAGTATCCACATGCCAGTCAATACTGCACTGCTTCAATATGTCGATGATCTGCTGATCACCGCGAGAAGCGAACCTGAATGTGAAAAGGCTTCTCTGACAGTTTTACATTTTCTAGCCGACAAGGGGCACAAGGTGTCTCCTTCTAAGCTGCAATTCTGTGTCCAGCGAGTTATTTATCTTGGTCACTCGCTGTCCAAGGAGGGAAGGCAGCTTACACCAGATCGCATCCAGTTAATTGCTAACATGTCAATACCCCAGACACAAAAGGAGGTGCGGGCTTTCATAGGCCTCACTTCATATTGTAGGCAATGGATCCCTCAGTACGCATTTCTAGCAAAACCTCTCATTCAGTTAACCACACAGGAGGCAGCCACATCGACTGTTCTCCCTTGGACTCAGGAACATACACAAGCTTTTGAAAGCTTAAAGGAAGCTTTATGTCAAGCACCTGTTTTAGCAACACCATGTTATAGCAAACATTTTACACTTTTTGTCACAGAACGCGAAGGTACTGCTTTGTCAGTACTCACTCAGGATCAAGCAGGATCACGCAAGCCATGTGCTTATTTTTCCAGTACATTAGATCCCGTAGCTCAGGCTTTGCCCGCGTGCCTGAAATCAGTGGCAGCAACAGCTTTAGCAATCAGACAAAGCGATGCCATAGTGTTAGGACATCCATTGACAGTACAAGTACCACATGCAGTAGAAGTTCTTGTGAACCGAACACAGACACAACACTTGACCATAGCAAGACTTACCGGTTATGAACTGACATTGTTTCAGCCACACATAGAGATCCGACGGTGTAATACATTGAATCCTGCTACACTATTGCCTGTAATTGGAACAGACCCACTAGCTCATGATTGTGTTGAAATTATTGAAATAAAGACGAAACCTAGACAAGACTTGACAGACGTTCCATTGTTAGATCCAGACCTGACGTTGTATGTAGACGGATCATGCATGAGAGCGAGTACAGGAGACTTAGTGGCCGCGTATGCAGTCACAACAGACACTGAAGTTATTGAGACAAATTGTATAGATACTTTGTCAGCCCAAGCAGCAGAACTTATTGCTCTAACACAAGCCTGTATTCAAGCCACGAATAAAAAAGTCAACATATACACTGATTCACGTTATGCATTCGGAGTTGTACACGACTTCGGCGTGCTGTGGCGAGAGAGAGGTTATTTAACCTCCCATGGTGCCCACATTCAGCACGGAACCCTCATTCATGCCTTGCTAGACGCAATACATCTACCAACTGCCATATCGATTATGAAATGTAAAGCACACACGAAGGTTACTGATATCATTTCTCAAGGCAATGATTTAGCTGACAGAACAGCTAAACAGACTGCTCAGAATCGCACATTAGACATGACAAAGCCAATAGTTCAGACACCAACACAGTGTATGACAATTAAGGATCCCGCACTTGACGTAATTGACATACAGACACATGCTACTGCAGAAGAATTAAAGAAATGGACTGAACTAGGGGGGATCCAGACAGATCAGGGATGGATGACAAAGGAGAAATCTGTATGGTTTCTTCCTGACTCTATGGTCCAAGCCATTATAGCTACAATTCACAGCCCAGCGCATTTAGGAGAGAAAGCTATGCTAGATAGCATTCAACACATTTGGTTCAACAAACATTTACGAGCAGCAGCTAAACAAAAAGTCCGTACCTGTATGATATGTTGTCAGTTCAACCCAGGAAAAAGTGTTCCCGTAGAACAGGGTGGATTCCAGACTCCTGACCATCCTTTTGAAGTGCTCCAAATGGATTATATCCAGATGGAACGATGTCGAGGATTCAAATATGTTCTGGTAGTTGTCTGCGCTCTGTCCCGTTGGACAGAGGCGTACCCGGTTTCAGATTACACGGCCCCGACTACTGCCAAACAGTTAGTTCGAGAATTCTTCCCGCGGTACGGTTTACCACGTGTTGTATATTCAGATAACGGCCAGCCTTTCTCATCCGAATTAATGAAACATGTCTCACTTTTGTTGGGATATCAGTGGAAATTCCACTGTGTCCGACACCCCGAGGCAGCAGGTCTCGTGGAACGACATAATCAAATTTTGAAAATCAGATTGTCTAAAATATGTAAGGAGAAAGGTGTTGACTGGATAGTAGCATTACCAGTTGCACTATTTTACATAAGAATGGTAGCACACTCTCGAACAGGGCTATCCCCGTATGAGGTGATCTTCGGAAGACCACCAAATATGTGGGGGACGCCTATACCACGTAAAATAACTGATGTTAATTGTAATATGCTGACAGATTACTTGGCTTCCTTGATGTCTGCACTACAATCTTGTCGTTCACAGGTAGCTGCAGCTTTTCCTGACAACACTGAGGTGAAACCCCATGACGTTGCTCCGGGGGATCTGGTGTTTGTGAGAAATTTTGATCGGAAGACCCAGTTGGAGCCCAGGTGGAAAGCACCGAAGCTAGTCCTGCTGACCACAAGAACAGCCGTGAAAGTTGAGGGCCGCAAGGGCTGGATACATTCCAGCCATATTAAGAAATTTCATGGACTATCCTCGGATATAGACACTGTGCCCTGCACTCCCTCACAGACTGATTCAAAACTTCCTTTTGATGAACAGAATGACTCTCAGTGCTATAAATTAAAGCTTAGGCCCAAACAGTCGAGCAATTTGATTGTTTAAGTCCTCTCCAAGGTGAAGCGGTTGAATTGTCTCCGACATGTATCCCTTGGACCTGAGTAGAGAAAATACCCGAGAAATGTTGAAACGACAGGCGTATTGTAAATCACTGCGTAGCTACTGTATGAGGACATTATTAATTTTGTTTTTATTGAGTGTTTTAGTAATTATTACGAGTGTGATTTTGCACATATATCATCCTATTTCTAGACATGTTTATAATGTTGCTACTGAACATTCTTTTAGTGACCTACCGCCACATGAATTATCTTATAGACTTGCGCTGCGCAATAACACTTTCATTAGTATGTTACATCATTCCCATCAGACTAGTAATGCCACCAATTGTTGGGTGTGTGGCCGACTCCCTCCCTATCAGAATAACAAAGGAGTTCTGCCTTTCTTTCCACATCCGTTCACACACAATGGCTCCTGTGGAGCATGGTTTAGTTTACTAAATTCCATAGACCCAGACACAGCAGTTTATCAACAACATTGGATATGGGGAAATCTGAATCTAGTTTTATTCAAAGTCTGTCATCCTAATAAGGAGGGTCACCCCAGTAGAACAGGAACTGATCTAGAAAATGAAGTGTATAAATTAGGTAATTTTACACCTAATCTTATGATTCTGAATGTAAAATCCGAAGTTGAACTAATTCTGCCCACTATGTCAGTATTTCCAGTTAAGGGTGAATTATGTGTAAGAAAAGTTGGTTCCATACATATGGGCCATAGCCAATGCGTTACTACAGTAGAATATAGTGATCAAGGTAAATCTTCATTTAGAGCTTCTCGCCATTCTTACTTTATATGTGGTCAGACGGCATATATGCGTCTGCCTCTGGATTGGGATGGTACCTGTTACATAGCATTCCTTCTGCCACCTGTTTTCCTAGCTCCCCCTGATTATTATCGGAATGTTCATTTAGTACACAATAGAGAGCGAAGAGATCTCCCAGTTGTCGATTATACTGAGACGGCATGGGACAAGTATGTAGATTTCAATAAAGGCATCTTTCCCTATATAGGTACAATATCAAATAGTAAGCTGATACGTAGACTAACCAAGACTCTCGAAGCTGTAGTAAACGAGACTATAGCCGCCCTAGGCAATCTGACAGAGGAACAATCAGTGATGAGAATTGTTGTTCTCCAGAATCGTCTTGTCCTTGACGTCATCCTGGCCGATAGGGGCGGAGCTTGCAGGGTCATCGGATCCAGCTGCTGCATATTCATACCAGAAAATTCGCCATCTGTATATAAAGCTATAACACGCCTTCATAAGATTGTGAGCCAGATACACGAGAATCCAGGCACTTGGACGTGGTCCGGGTGGTTTTGGAGTGTGATATCAGCCTGGGGATGGAGAGTTCTATCCTTCCTAGGTATTGGCCTTCTTATGCTCTTCAGTTGTTGTTTATGCCTGCAATGTGGACCAGCGATTTGTGGTCTGTGTGCCACATCATGCATTCCATATCAAGGTTCTCGTTCAAAATGCCGGAAGAAGAAGGAAGAAGAAATGATGCTCCATGAGCAAATCGATGGAATGATGAAGATTGATATCTCTTGAAGGGCAAGTAGGGGACAAGGAGGGAATGTGGAAATGTGGATTTTCCTGATCAGTTATGTCCCCTATCTTGGACCCCAACGGTTCTATGTGCATGTCACAAGTACATGTATGTTCCCTCCAGTTCCAGTTTCCAAAACGCAAACATATGTGCGTCCACCGTCAACATGTTTTCTGTCAGATCCGCCATCAATGGGCTGGATATTCGATTCCTAAGTATGAAAGGCCACCGACTTTATATGGCTAAGTTACTCCATTTTTACAGTTCAGGCAAGTAGGCCCGATTCTGTCCTTAAAACCTTCCCTGCTCTCTGTCTCTGACAGCTTCAGTTTGAGCTCGCATCTGTATCCATGAACTTTGTCCTACTCCCTGTGCAGCTAACGGTGCCTGCCTCGGCCAGTTTTGCCTGCCTGCCAAGACGCTGTATTTCACCTTCGAATTATCTACTTTGCTCTTCAGCCGATGCATTCCTGTCCAGTGATTTAGGTAAACATTTCCTTTAGCTCACAAGCAAAGGACTCGGCCTTTCCGTCCTCCTGCAAGTAATTCATAGCCCTGTTGCCATGGAAAGTTTTCTGCCCCTCGCATCTCATATAGACACTTAGACGCTTGTACACGCACACACAGTCAGTATAGAATAGATTCTGTCCGAGAGTCTTTTCTTGTGGATAACATAGTTCTCTAAACATAGGATGTTAGATATGATTTGGGATTAGGTTGACTTGACCCCCCAGACTTCTCGTCTCCACATGTAGAGCTAAATGTCAAGTCCCCTTCACCCCCTAGTTGCACGTCAATCACACGTCATGCTGCTGCGCGCGCATCTATGTTAAGTATTATCTTATAGATCCACCTATGTATTACATCATAGCCAATCATGTTCCTTTTTACTCATTATTACACCCATTTTCGGCTACGCACACCAAACGTCAATGTCCTTATCAATTGTTACGCCTACTGTATTCACTTCATTGTGATGTATGTATTATAAAAGTTACTGCTTGTCAATAAAGTATTGTACTTCACTTCCTGAACCCTCGTGGTGGCGGAACCTGAAGGCCGCCACTCGAGTCGGCCATTTTGGAATAAAGCCCATTCAGAAAACCTCTTATACCACGGATTCTGCCTCTTGTTATTTTGAGCTATTCTACTTTATTTCAGATTCAGTATGAAATTCAGTCAAGGTAAAAAGAATATTTACCACAGTCTGGGCGTAAGCCCCTGATCGCCACCCCGTGACCCTGGAGAAACTGCTCCATCCGCGGTAGGCCCGCCACTCTACATCCTGGCCAGCCTTGTACGTCTCCAGCAGGTCCCATGCCATCGGCGGGTCATTCGAGAACAGAGTTTTGCCATCCAATTTAACTTTTAAGTGGCCAAGGAACAAAAAAAGAACTGAATTCCAGCTTCTCTCATCTCATTTTTAACAGCAAGAAACGAAGAGCGCTGCTGGCCGAAAAACTTGGCGAAATCTGAGAAGAAAGCCTCAGAAGCCTGCTCAATCCGTAAGTTGCGCGCCTCTCGGTCCCTCTGAAGGATGAGATCCCAGTACCAGTAATTCAGTAAGTGAACCACTCCGGGGGGTGGCGTTGCCCCAGGCAGCAGCCTCGCAGGTAGGGGTGGGCGGAATTTGCGAAATTCCCTTTCGCAAATTATCGCAAAAATGTTAAAAATCTCCGCAAACATGCGGAAATATCGCAAAGACGCGGAAGTTTTTTTCCCGCCCGTTCGCGGTATTTTCTGCGTGGTCGCGGCTCGCCAACTTACCCATGCGGTTGCTCGTGGGCGTGGCCATCTTGTTTTCACTTGTCTCGCTGTGCATGATCGCGAGAAGAAAGACGTGATCGCGCGACGCATGACGTTACTGCGGGCGCGAACTGTCGCGAGACAGCGCAAATGGCTAGCAACAATCCAACATCTCGTGGAGAACGTGACCGGATTGGGAAAACTTGTCGGCGAACGCGGGGATTCAGGTAAGGCGATCGCGCGCACGCGAGAATGTATTATTTTACAGCGCGAGCAAGCAAAACATTTCTGGTAAAATGCGGATTGTGGAAATTTTGACATTTTCGCGCTCTCCGCGGAACGCGAAAATGTCAAATTATCGCAATTTCCGCGAGCGGAACGGAATTTTAGCCCAGGCCTACTCGCAGGGACCCTGCACTCCTTCGCCAATCTGTTCTCACGGAATGCCATCAGGGCCGCACCTTCCGGATTATCAGGGAGCTTCATTCACTAACTGCATATTATTGCGGCGGCTGCAGCCCTCGGCATATTTCACCTAACGATCTAGCAGGTCCACACGGCGCAGCAGGTTGGTCACCTTGGCCAGCAGCCCCTTGACAGTAGATCCAATCTATTCCAGGAACTTAGAGTTGCGTTTTACCTTGTCCGCAAGCTTGCTGTGATCATCCTGTGGAACACCCAGGTCAACAGATACCTTATCAATTTTACCTTCCAGTACTTCCTGGGTGGCATGCACTGCATTCAGAATCAAGTCAAGCTTGTCTACAGAGTCCAGCTTTTGATGGGGCTCCACTCCACGCACTGCGCCGGAGGCCCTTAGGCGCTTACATGGTCTCTGCTTCCCTTAGTGCACCCCATGGCATATACTTCGCACTTATTCTCAACCGGTCATGGGGGCAGTGAAGGTCTATCTCAGATGTTCAGCAGGGAGGCAAAAGAAGTCTGCTCTCAATAGGCCCCCAGTGGCCAGAGGAAGGGTTCCTCATCTATGCAAACCATCTCCCATAGCACAGTCTACTCATTACTAAGGTCCCCTCCTCGCAGGAGGGCCTCAAGATCACTTGCCAGATCATTATGTCTATGTCATGGGAGGTGGGTGGTTTCCGAATCCGTAGCAGTCTACCAGTGGTCCCCCCATTCCCTCGTCCTATGCAGGAAGGCAATCCCATTCACCTGCAGGCCGCCAGCTCAGTGTTTGTCCCCAGCGTCCACAGCCTCAGCATTGGCCTCTGCAGCCCGTTCACTATCTCTGTGTCACCTGTCAGAGTCAATCAGTTCTGCAGTGCATCCCGCAGCTCGTTCTCCTGCAGTTTTGCCCCACATGGAGTCCCTGTTTCTGCCAGAGAGGCCTAAACTAGCCCGTCGGAAACTCCCCCAGCCGCCTTCTGAGGCCGACCACCACCAGTAGGCCAGGGGGCGCCCAGCCGCCCCAGTGTCGAGTAGAGGAACACAGCAAGGGCCACACCAGCCCACATCCAAACCGCTAGTCTAGTCCATGGGATGTGGCTTTCCTGGGTCAATGTCCACTGTCCTCTAGCCGCCAGCGTTGAGGTTTCGACCAGTCGGCCGCCCTCAGTCTTGAGGAGCCATGTCGCCCACCATCTTGGGCCCAAGGCCACAGGGCTTCATCACCCCTCCCATCACAGCATCGTGGCTCACAGCTCGCTCTCCCGTGCCCGGCTGCAGTCAGGAAGCCAAGTGGGTGCTGTGCAGGCGCGGCCTCAGCCCTCTACTGCAGGATGACAAGACCTGCAAGCATCATACAAACAACTCTGCACAAAGAAACCTGCCACGCATCATATACACAACTCTGCACAAAGAAACCTGCCACAGCATTAACATTAACACACAGCAAAACCCTTTCCTGCTCCAGATCAAACAACCTACCACAAACCACACACACGCTCACTCCACCGGAATGCCCTACATACCCACATCCACACTTTGAAATGAAAATTCTCCTATCAAAAGCAGCACAGCCTACAAAACACTGAACAGCAAAGCAACAACATGAGACACCTATATTGTAGTGTCAAAAACGGTTATAAGGTTTCACACCCTGTCGATGCCCACATCAGGGGTTTTGAAAGACCGAAGAGAGAAAGAGATATGTGTTGGGAGCAAGGGAGTTTGAGGTGAGTATTTTATTAAACTATGTTGAAGGATGCAGAGAGTGAGGTTTCGACAACAAATGAGGATAGAATGTAGTGCTAAGAATTTTTGTTTGGTGTTGAAATATATAGGTAAAGCAGAAAAAGGCAGAACTGACAACTTGGACAGATATTGAATAATTCGAATGGTGAACTGGTCATATTAGGGCTGACCCGTAAAAAGACACAGTGATATATAAGTTCATTAAGTTGATCTGACTGAGGATAATGAAGCAGGGAGATGTGCATTGTGTAGCCTAGTTGTGGGGTTTGAATTCTTCAAAATCTACAAAGACCTGAGAAATCAAAGCATAAGAGGGAGACAAGATTCAGAAGTGAAACACACTGAATTTGTGAATGTAAAATGGCTAGGAATCTATCAGGTATGGATAAACTCTACAGTGATTATGTGCCAATAGCTGTAATGGTGACCCGTTGAACTAGGGTGAGCAGCTCACTGCAAGTGCCACACTTATCGATTAGGGCCAAAGTGCTTATAGATTTGAAAGGGTTATCCCTATCTTTGGGAAGCAGCTGCAGTAAAGAAGAGGGGGTGCAAATAATGGAACAACTTATCTAATGTTTAATGGCACAGCAAGGATGTGAACTAAGTACAATGTATAGAACATACTATGGTGAATGGATTAATATATGTAAATATTCATATAAGTTATTGTTTTCAAGAGAATGTGGAATTTTGTAAAGTTGATAACCATTTTATGGCTCCAAGGTTGGTTATATTTTTGTTTTCTGTGTTACAGCCTTGAGGAAGCAGCAGAAGCAGTGAAACATGTATTGGCTGTGTAGGTTTTACATTTTTACAAATAAAAGAAGATAACTTCTGCTGAAGCCTACAATGAACGTGTGATGTTTCACTAGAGTAAGCCATTACGAAATGTTTGTGGACTGTATATAGACACAAAACTCTGTTTTCATGAGCCATTTTGGTTTACAATCCACTTTTAGAAAATCTCACCTAAACAGCTCGCAAATCAATACAAGACACCATACACAAACTTGCAGGTGCCTTGGTTAACAATAAGTCACCTGACAACATCACATAAGCAAAAAAATGGGTAATCACAACAGGGCTGATCCATACTTCTTCACTTTCAGAAACCAACTGCCTTTGCCAGGAGTTAGGCAGCACAAGCTCGTGGTGTCAACATGTTGTGTAGTGATCAGTAATAGTTAACAGGTCCTTTTGAGGTCTCGCCTACGCAGCGCGAATGTCCTGCGTAGGCAAAAAGACCTTTTGCAATCGCTTTGGCTTTTCATCCAAAAACGTGCACGCGTTCCATTGCCTTTAATGGCAACGCATGCACGTGTGGCGATCCACTTGCGGGAGCTCGCGGCACCATATGGTAGCAATTATCGCTCCTGGCGCTGCTCGCAAGTGAAACGCTTTCACTCGTCCCCTCCTCTCGCCCCTCCCCCTGCTGCCTCCTTTTAGCGCGAGGAACGTGCTTGTTAATAAAGCATGCAGTGTGTTAAACCTGAGATCCTCTGTGCGTTAGAGGGTTGGAGACAACAGAGACCTTGGCGGGACCCACACACTTTAAACTGTCTTTATATGCCCCCCCACCATGATTATTTTAAATGCCAGCCCCATATTGACATCAGCAAGGGTGCCCCCTCAGGACTAGTGGCACAGCAAGAGTGCCTTGTGTCCTAATGCACAAAGGAAACTGGCCCTGCCTGCCCTAGAGCAGGTACTAAATGCCGTCTTATTTGGGGTGCAATGGGTCTTGGTGCCACTGCACCTGCTGCACCAGTAGTAGCTACACCCGTCTTGGAGGGTATGCGGAGGTTCTCTGTCAAATAAATATGTTTGGGAAATAGGGCCAAACACATTTCAAATGTTTCAGTTACGAAAGTTGTACAATTTTCTTTTCTTTATCCACTCCCACACATTTTAATCAACCACCAATAACCCTAATCGATTTGTTCTTTCCAGATCACGCAGCTGAAAATCGATAATAACCCGTTCGCAAAGGGGTTCAGGGACACGGGCAATGGCAGAAGAGAGAAGAGGTAGGTTTGTGGTTTTTACTGGTCTTGGACTATTTTGTTTCAGAAAAGGCCACGTGTTCTAAACCTCAATTTTCTTTAACTCCCCCTTCCATAAAGTTGATGCTTTTATGGTAGAAATAAACACACATAGGTTTACAGAGGGAAAACCCAATTTTGGCCACAGTGAGCACTTTGTCCCTTTATGTTTCTTTTACTATTTAGCATAGGCGGTTTGGCAATTGTATTGATGTGCGGTTCTCCCTGTGGTTTAAAGCTTTAAAAATTGAGTTTTTTTTTTTACATATTTGTGTGTTTAATTATGTGCTTGCGGGAAAGAATGTTTTGTTTATGGTGGACATGCGCATTTGGGTAATAGAGGCTGATGTGCTGATTGCGGTAGATTATCTTTTAGTTATTAAAGGAAGGGGCTTGCAGTTAATGGGTCTGGTAGAAGTGGTTGTGTGTGGTGGGATATTACTAAGCACAGGTACAAAGTGGGTAGTTGCATGCTGTTTAAGCGTTGTGTGTGGGGTGAGGCCTGTTTGTGGCTAGCACAATGTAGAAGATGGTTGCATGTAAACATGGGTTTTGTGGTGGGAGCTGCTGAGTGAGGGTTGAATATGTGGGTTTGAGGTATTTGTGTATGTTGTGGCTTTGTGCATGTTTGTGGCTTAGTGTGGGTGAAGTGATTGTGTGGGAGTGAGGGCTGTTTGTGGGTACTTATGTGTGGAAGGTGGTTGCATGTGGTACCAGGAGTGTAGGGATGTGTGGGTAGTTGCTGTAGTGAAGTTGATGTGCTAGTGTGGGGGAAAGGTTTGTGTGAGGGGCTGATGGGTGGGGACTGTGTGCGGTCACCTGGTATATGATTGCTTGAGTTTGTTGGTAGTATTCATGCCTTACCTGGCGGTCATTGCCCCCCCTCAGGAAGCAGTTGACTCTGCCCTTCCTGTGAATGTATGAAGACCACTGCAGACCCGACCGAGATGGGGCTGAATCGGATGCCTCCTCCTGTGAGCCTGCCCTGGGCAGAGATATCTTGAACTCCCCCTTGAGCGCGGAGCCCAGCCCCCTGAGACTCACCCGCAGCATAAGAGGTAAGACCACTGCCCATCTCCCCTCCACAGAACTCCTGTGTGAAGTGTCATGCTCAGTTCACACTCCAGGCATGGTGGTTCAGTCTGTGGTTGGCACAGTAGTGCAGGTTCGAGCAGTGCCCCCTAATCCAGGAAGACATTCAAAGATTCTTCTTTTGTTTAGGTCTGCATAATGAGAAACAGTCAATCCAATTGTGCAGACATTTAGCCCATACTACAGCAGTACCTTTCCACACACCATATCCCCAATTGTCCTAACACGCCCACTCCAACACACTGGGACCGCACACACGGTTACATCAGCAAGCGGTCACTCCTACACACTTGTACGATACAGAAACACACAGACTCTCTCGCTGCATCACAGACACAGACTTAAAGTATACACACTACATAGAACTCTTTGCAAATTTGTGAAAACACATACATTGGAAGACATGCACAAGTAGGTTTTTGCAGAGACATGCATCACACAGACACTTTAACATGTGCACACTCACGTTATCTTAGTACAATTAAACACTTGCACCTGCAAAAACTTACACTGTTACACTACCTCTTTATGCTGACACTTACACACTGCTACATAGAAACATACAGCTTTGCACAGGCATATGTGCCTTACACAAATACACACACTCTTAAACGTTCACACACTACCACACACTGTCAACCTGCCAGCACTGAACAAGCATTGGCATATCCAATAGGTCTCGCCTTTGGGACCTTATAAGTGTTTAGTTATCCAGCACAATATCCTTGGTGCAACAATATCAACTGTTGCATGGCTAAACACTTATAAGGTCCCAAAGGCGAGGCCTATTGGCTATGCCAATGCTTGTTGCATTTGTCAACCCGAGTGGGACGGGTATGCCCAGACGTGGGTCCAGTGCACTCCATGCCACTGGAGTCAAGCTATCCTGGCTGAAGAGGGCTGCAAGCCCGAAACCGGTCCTAAGATGCTTGTTTCCAGTCCAGGGAGGACCTAGCCTGGCAGTTTGAGCTGGGCTATTCCCATTGCGCGCAAGGTCAAGACTGATTTGCATAGGGCTGGGTCCAAAGTGGAATAGAATGGTGAGCAACAAAACTATGGATTTAGGCCCAGATCTCTGTACTGGGGTGAATGTATGACATTGTTCTGCATTCTGTCCATCAAATGTTCTTTTTGCGTTTGTCACCCCGAGTGGAACGGGTATGCCCAGACGTGGGTGCCATGCTTTCCATGCCACTGGAGTCAAGCTATCCTGGCTGATGAGGGCTGAAAACCTGTTACCGGTTCTAGGATGCTTGTTTCCAGTCCAGGGAGGATCTGGCCTGGCAGTTCGGGCTGGACTGTTCCCATTGGGCGCAGGGTCAAGACTGATTTGCATATGGCTGGGTCCAAACTGGAATGGCATGGTGAGGAGCAAAAAAAACGATGGATTTAAGCCCAGATCTCTGTACTGGGGTGAATGTATGACATTGTTCTGCATTCTGTTCATCAATTGTTCTTTTTGCATTTGAGTCTACTGATTGACAGATCACAGGTGGGATGGCACGTAACCAGCAGGACACATACGTCGACAGGAAAAACCCAGATTAGTCCCACAGATAGGCAGCAACACCACAATGGTCCTGGAAGATTGGCCACAACAAAAGACACATGGCTGGAGGGATGGTGCGTTCCCAAAACACCATAAAGTTAGATACCACATGAAGTTAGGAACACTCAGCTAATCAGGACACGGCATACACTACACACGCAGGGATCACATGCTCCCCATGGCAGACATCTGGACACATTACCCACTTGCCCTCATTGTGTTCACACAGGGTCGGGTCGCACCTGCATTATAATGCTTCAAGAAATGTATAAAAAGTCATTCAAAACAATTGTACTCTGAGTCAGTCCTAAGACCTGTTTTTGTATGCTGCACACCCAGCCGTGTTGGTTGAATAAACCAACTGTTCCTGTTTTGCCAAATGCCTCTTGTTTTTGTTTTTTCAAGGTAAATTCATGTTGGAGCAACATTTTGGCGAGTCAGCCAGCAGAGATAGGTGCTTCGAACCCAGCTGCATCTGAAGGAAAGAACCCCGCTCAGATGGATTCCCATCAGCGCAGCGAAGAAGGTGAGCAGATGGCGCAATTGATTCAAACTTTGCTGAATCTTCGTGGTGAAGGTCTGTCCTGAAGCCGCCGTCAATTGGGTAAGAAACTACATCTGTTCCTTAGTGCCCAGTATTGGCGTATGGCAAACTAGGAAGAAGCGCAAAAATGTAACCTGAACACCCTGCCACTGACAGAAATCTGACGTATTGCCCACATCATGTGTCCAAACATAGTAGTCGCGAGGGGGTCTCGGATGCGTTCTTGTGGATGTTACCTTTCTTCAAAAGCCAACACGCTAGGAAAGGTGAAAGTTGTTTGTCGCCTGGACCGCTGGGTGTGACACGCTTGAGCCGATGGGCATGATACAGATGGTAGGCATAGGCCCTGGGTGTGATATAGGGCCAGTACCTTGATCTTATTTGTTAGTCTAAATGGGCTTTCTCAGTGCTACAGGTTTCTTAACACTGTTGGCATCTGAAAGTAGTGAGAGGTGTTATTCGCTTGGGCCGCTGGGCGATACAGATAGTACGCATGACCCCTGGTTGTGATATAGGGTCTAATTCGGACGTCAGGGAAAATTTGGACCTTGGAGATTAGGTGTAGCTTGAACTTGGCCAAAGAAGGCCTACGGTTGTCAAGTTGTTGTTATCTTTGTCTCAGACCCAATATTGACAGACTATCAAGCTCACTTAGTCCTGTTGACAGCGCAATGCCTCCCCTTGTCATCGGGTAGCATGCGCTAAGGTATTTCTTGACAAAGTTATAATTTTTATTTCTCAGTTTTTTCTCTCTTTATTTTGATCCTTAATTGATGCATTTGTGATGTTGTGGCACGCACACACTAAGGTACACACGTTTCACTTGCCAGAGGGGGGAACCTTCAACACAAACAAAATCGAACACATGGGAACACACATTCAGACCAAATATGTAGGACAAAAGAAGACCAGGAGAGAGGCACTGCTAGAGCTATGGGCCAACTTTGAGGAGGCACAGACTGACAATCCTATCCTAGAACCCACAAGCAAGGTGTCTGCACCTCCCCCACTATTTGTAAGAATGGAGCTGCTCTCTCTGATACCTGCCATCCCCGCATTACGTTACACAAATCCACCGGTCGAGGGAACAGTGGGTGCCCCCGACCGAACTACAAGCAACCAGATTTAGACGAGGGAGGCCAAAGGCCACCAAGCCCAGGCAATCCCAGCAACAACCCAGTCCAGTGCTCCCTGAAGCTCAACCCCGCCCCATCCGTCGCACGCGACCCATCAAACCCCAGCAACGCAGGGAAAATTCACTCCCGCTGGTTGAGGAGAGCATGGTCAGGTGACAGGGAGACTCATATCAGTTCTGGACATTGAGATGACTAGCGAAAGTAAGGAGGAGGGCCCCAGTTCCCCGGAATCTGACCTCGAGAGTGAAGCTACAGGGTCGCCCCAGTAGATCATGAGGGAAGAATGGGCGCCCATGCTTGAGACTGACAAAACACCCAGAAGCACTCACATCCTACTGTCCACCCCGGGCCGATCGGAAGAAGACCCAGTGGTCGTTGTGCTTGTGAACAAGGCACCATACAAATTCCCGGTGGACAATGAGGTCATGCCTACGGGAAGGGACAGTCCCCAAATCAAAACACAGTGCAACTATATAAGGAGTCTTGAGTATAGCGGGCAGGATTCCCATCACAGAACCCCTTGAATGGGAGATAGGGGAGAATAGGATGAGGGAACAGTTGCTATACTTCCACTCATCCCTTACTAACATCTTAGGGCGTGACCAGATGACCATGGTAGAAATGTCCATTCAGTTTGCCGGAAACTGAACTATAACCTGCTTCTCCCTTGGAGCTCCTTCCCTAGAACCCAGACCAACAAAGCTTTCCCGCACTGCATTTATACAGGCAAGGACAGTCCCAGCCAACCAGAGCCCCTTCACTGATCCAGTCATGAAATATACAGGGAGTTTCTTCGAATTATGCGGGTTATCCCGGCAGTGGGCATGTTGCATACACCTGAAGTAGTTAAAAGAACAAGAACCCTGATTACCAACACAGTATGCAGGGAGGAAGGGAGTGGGGACTGTGACATGCGCATGACTGGTGAGCCCCTCAAGATAGGGTGGGAAGCCGGGCTAAGGTGCATAGGGGCAACAGCAGCAACAGCCAGAGCACCCCCGAGATCACTTAGCTTAGGCCCCTATCGCCACCATGATACTTCCACGCATGAAGAGGTTGTGATGGCCTGGCTGCCTGGCACTATGCAGAGCCTTCCACATGCCTGCAGCCCCCTTCCTGCTACCAAATGCAGTGTCCAGAGGCGTAACAACCTTAGGAGAGTCGGCACATAGAGCAAATAGAAACCAACCATAGAAAGAGTCCCTATCAACACCTGAGAAAGGACCCTAAGCATGGGAAGGGTAGACAGCCACACAATAGCCCTTTGGGAAGGGGTAGGAACATGCCCAGAGAGACACCTCCAAATTGGTCCAACACACACTTAAAAAGACTGCTCTTGAGAGGGCCCGTTGGCCGCTAGTGTACAAAAGGCACCTGTCTCGAAGGGAGTTCCACCGCAAAACCCCCAGAGAATTTCCACCAAGGTTACAAAAGCAGAGGTCCAGGAGGCTGGTAGCAGCTGGACCTCAGAAAATGTTATTCGCCACATCAGAAACATGGGGGATGCAGGAGCGCTCGCCTACTCCCTCTGGTAAACAACAATGGAAATAAACAAATCACATGAGAACCTATACCCCAAGATACTAACAAACTGAAGCCCAAAACTAGCCCAAAAAAACTCTCTGGAAAAAGGGCGTAGTCAAGACATCAGGTGCCATTAGGGAGAGTCCTACTGCACGCCACATGCTGGGACTATAGGGGTATACATGTGACCCCAGAGCACTTTGCGATTGCCCACAACACCTAATTATGGCACTACCCCTCTTTACACATCACCCCACACATGTGTAGGTCAAAAGGCATGCTCCGTACTCCCTCACTAGGGAAAGCAGGATAATAGACGTTTAGAGACATCCATAGAACATTAAGTAAAAGAACCCTCATCATCCACAGGCACACAAAAACTATCCCTTTGTAAAATATATCCTTTCCAATCATGGTGTGGGGCAAGAACTGACGACCCGTAAGCAAAAATTAAGGCGACCCATGAATAGACTAACCCCGGGCGTAGTACTGCGCTTCGCCCACAGAGTGTACGTAGCGCTGCCTGCTTCGCAGTTTTTGAAGTAGGTGTAGCAGGCAGCGCTACGCACACACCAGGGCAAAGCAGAGCTGCCTGCCGCCCGCCTCCCGCCCGCCCTCCTTTTAAAATAATGTAAACTATAATAGAAAAATTAAATATAATGCGTTACTTGCAGCGCGGCGTCCCGGGGCTCCCTCTTCGCCGATAACTTCTTTCCACAAATGCGCATGCGCGGACGCCCGCGCATGCGCATTTCTCGCAAGAAATAAATAAAAAGGCATTGCTATTTACAATGCCAATAGGTTAAACTCTCCCAAATGCGAGACCAATTGCATTGCAAATGCTTGTATTTTTTCTGTCACAGGATTCTGCTATGTTGCCTGGGCAAGGGCAACCTTGGCCTATCGAAGAGGATCCAAGTTTCCCTCCAGACTGGTGTCAGTGGTGTAATGCAAGATCATGAGGCCCTGCTGCAGAATGTGGTGAGAGGCCCCGGAGTCTCAGGGAACACACAGATATTCATAGGCTTATGACTGAATTGGGGGACCCCGTGAGGCGACCCCCATGTCCCTCTCACCTGTTACATCTCAGGCTGGTGTCTCAGAAATGCTCACCTGAGATGCTTTTTTTAACTACTACATGCCAACATTTTAGAAGAGAATAGCCAGAGAATTTGAAATACAAATCGGGGAATGTATTTCCCCCATAGACTTCTATTGAAGCAGAGGCACTTTCAGGAGGGAGCAGGGACCTCTTAAGGATTTTGGAGACCCTGATCAAAACGGATTTTGGGGTCCCTGGTCGGAACAACTTTGAATTTATCATCCAATTTCAGCTCTTTCATGCTCTCTTTGGCCAGGTCACTGACACTGCACAGGTACACTCGTGTCAATTCTAAAAGTGTTTACGTCTAACGAGATAGTGATGTGTGTTTTCAATATTGTACTAAGGCAGCAGCCCGCTAATATTATTGCCAATAAGCTCTGTGAACCACTGCCAGTTGTCAAATGTGAGGTCCTGTTTCGTTCTAAAAGGAACTTTTTAATGAATGTTGCACAGTGTTGAAAAACATAAACACAACATTTCTCTGAAGAATATTTGTTAAAGACTCCCACACATCAATGTATTAAAAATGAAATAAAAAAGTGCTATTTAAAACAATTTATGTTTAAGAATGATTCAAGGTAATCAGGGCAGGACTGTGTGGAGAACAGAGCCAGATCTATCAGGGGGTGCTCAAAAAGCCGGGCCAGGACCTACTAATTGTGGCATTTTTTGCTTCACAACCCGGTAGTTTTCCGCCTGAATTTGGTCTGTTGGAATGTATGCATAAATGCCCCCCTGAAGGCTCTCTAGCTTGCGTCTGCCTTCCCTGATGGAAAGACAACCTAGAAGACAATCTCGGTCATGTCACAATCTAAAGATGCCTTGGTTAGCATAAGGCAAAGATCCATACAGGAGCTTCAGAGTTTATGAGCAGAGCACACCCTTTCATTTGAGATAACTGTGTTAATGATCCACTCGGCTAACCAGGGCTTTTCTTTGCAAAGCATGCTTTGCCTCTGACTCAGATATCTCCTGACCAGTGCCATCCTTTGTTTAGGTCGAGCCTGAGCAGCGCATGCGCTGCTCTGCGGCACGCTGTATTGGAGTATGACATAGAAGCCCCACCCACTCTCCGCCCATATTTGTCATTGGCTTGTGTCATTGCCATTCGCAAATGCTGGCTTCTAATTCATTACTCAGCTTGTTAGTCCCCTTTAGTACAGCCTTGTCTTCATTTGTAGCCTCCCATGAGGACTGTCCCTTTTACTTCGGTTGTTACATGGTACGTCTTTTTTAGTCTGTAAGCATTATTTTCTTTAATGAGTTTCTCCTACTACAGGCACGACATGCTTTCCTGCAACATTCAGTGCGCCATGTGTGCTTTCACTTTCCGAGTATCCCGGAACAATGGCGGCCACTTCTTTGAAATGCAATAGGTCTCACATTTACAAGAGTTTGAGCTATTGGCATTATAAATGGCAATGCCTTTTATTTATGTGTAATTAGCAAAACAGATAAATAAAAAGCATTGTCATTTACAATGCCAATAGCTTAAACTCTCGCAAATTCGAGACCTATAGCACTGCAAATGCTTGTTTCCGTTGGGAACTGCGAAATTAGTGTCTTCGAGGCCGTACGAAGATGAGAATAAATGAATGTCAGTAGCAGGGTGTCCACCCGCGATGCACCAAGGTCCACTAGAGTTACAAACTCACCATAGGTGTATGCATCTCCCATAGCCTTGTTTAGTAGCAAAAGCGCCTTGTCTTCTTGAGTTACCGAGATGTCAGGATGGTGTTTTAGGAGTAATGCGGGAGCATTCAATGGGCACTTCCCTGCTCGCCCTGCCAACTCACGCCATGGCGTTGTGTTGGAGTGCAATGTGTTTATTTCAGATCATGGTATTCCCACCCATTTATGTGGTAAAATAGTGGTGATTGAAAGTGGGAAAGCGTCATTATGTTTGACCCTTATATGCAGAATAAAGTCATGCACTGCATACCAATACTAGACGAAGTGCGTCTGCACGCAGATATAGTACAAATGAAAGTCAGGTGCGTTGAAGTCTCCATTTGCATATGGTGTCATATGTCAATGTGACTAGCAGCGCATGTTTTTTAAAAGAAATATGTTGTCTGGACAATGGGAATATTTACAAATAGATATGAGAAATTTTGGTAAGATCACCATCTTGATGATAGCAATTCTGTCTGCCAGTGATAGCGGTAATGCCGTCCATCGTGTGACTTGATCTTCCAATCTGGACAATGCCCTCCCGTAATTTGCTTTCAGGACCAGTGACCTGAGGCAGGGCTTTAAGTTGGCCGGGTCCTGCCAGTGCTCAGCACCAGCAGTTCTTAATAGCAGGTGCCTCACTCTCAGAATGGAAATAAAATCTTAACTCTGCAGCAGTTCACTGTTTTTGATGTAACTTTTATGTTTTTTGCAGTTCTATATTGCAAAACTCGGAAGTGCTTTACATGAGCACCAACAAGGACAGGTTTTGGTAAGCACAGGCGATTAGGTGGCATATGTATCAAACGATTTTGTATTCGCAAATGCTGCGATTCGCTAATTTTGCGATTCCTTAATTTTATGTAATCATTTAAGGAATCGCAAATTGCGATTCCTTAAATGCTATGCAACAAGCACCCAAGTTGTGCGATTTCTACGTAAGAAATCGCAAATTACCACCAACTTCAAGTTGGTGGTAATTGGCGATTTCTTTGAAAAATGCACTTTTTGCATTTATGTGTGCCATATGCGCACACATGCTCATTTCAGGGGTGCATCAGGGTGTCCTTATGACACCCTTGCACCCTTGAAATTATTCATAATTTGCGATTCTCTATTTGCGAATCGCAAATTGAGAATGACTTCCCATTCATTCCTATGGGCCTCCTGGCCCATAGGAATGAATAGGAAGGTATTCCTTAATTGCGATTTCGCAATTTGCTAATCGAAATTAAGGAATAACAAGAAATCACAAAATATTTGAGAATTTTTAAATACATCCCGTTTTGCGATTCTCAAATAGCGATTCTCAAATAATCGCTATTTGAGAATCGCAATAACGGATTTTGATACATATGCCTCTAAGTGATTTGCCCAGAAACACAGGATGTTGAGCCAACGCTGAGACTCAAACCTGCTTCCTCAGCGTCAAAGTTGGCAGCTCTAGCCATTACACCACAACCTCTTGTGCAAGAACTAAAGCATTTTCAATATTATATACAACAAAGCCATAGTCGTATGTATTCATGTAGTATATTTATCTTATCCAACTAACAACCTTAGACAAAACCAATAGTCCTGGCTGATTGTAGGTGTAATGCTACTTGTATTACATATGTGGAGGTAATAACAGAAGCAGCAACATACCAGTTGGGCAGCACATTATGCTAAGCACATATTTTGAGCATATATGTTTAAGCCACATCCTTAATTATATCGGCCACGCCCCTTTGAGAGACCCCCCCCCCCATTTTTCATCCCACTTAAAGCCCTGTCATGAGGTTAGCGCCCCACTCTACAGAATGCAGAGGGGGAGGCTTTTAAGGTCGGACCAAATACCTCATGTTGCTGTCACGCTGTGAGTCTTACACCATGTGCGGCAGTGCTCCACTTTTCACCACTCTTGATGGCCATCGTGTTCTATTTAGAGTTTCACATTGGGGGATCATAATGCAAATTCCAGTTCATCATTTGTAAGTATTTTGGAATGGATCCAGTTGCTAGTTCACAGGTTTTTGTACATATGGAAATACGCAGAATCTCCTCCAAGGATGCCTTCAAATTGGAAGTAAAAAGATTCCTCATGAACAAGTTCTTACCTTAAAAGGGTCTCGGATCGTCTGCTTCAATGCATTGGACATACACCCTAAGCCCTACCCTGGGTGTTATACTTCCTTTACTAATCATTTGCTCCTCTCCTAGTTCGCGAAGTACCAGTTGATATCTTATTCTTTGTTGTCCTCTTTCGATTGTAACCTTTTTGTTTGGTATGCCTATTTGATTTGTTTGGGTTGTTATCCCTTTTGATGCCTGTACTGCAACTGTTACCTTCCATTCCCTCAAATTGTAAAGCGCTCTGATATCCTTTGGGATCATGTTCGTGCTATATAAAACTTTATAAATAAATAAATATGCGGGAATTGTATAGAGAAAATAAGTTTATTCAAGATTCATTTTGGAGCTGTCATTAGTCCAGGCTGGTCAATGTAGAAGTCATTAGATATTTCTATTGAACCACTAGAATGTCTTTTGTTTTTTCTTCTGGAGACAGAGGCGTACTTTAGATGAAAGTTTTCACAAGACTTTAGCAATAAATTACCTGTAGACCCATTCAGCCCTTGTTTATGTATCACCGCCCTATTATGAGGACAGCGGAAGGAGACCTTCCTGATGACGAAACACTGACCAGCTCTGTCATCAAGAACGTCATGTAGACAGTGAAGATGCCACAGAAAATTAAGTTGGAATACCCACTCCAGTTAAGTTATACTTGCTGGTCCGCCATTATGTTTGGCAGCACCTACTAGCTGGAAGACTGCAATGCATTAACATGGAAGCCTTTCAAAGCATGCCCATCAAGGGTCCCTGACATTCTAGGAGGAAACTCCGGGGGTTACATTTCTAAAACCCGCATATGATAGCAGCATTTCCAGCATGCTTTTGAGGTAGCATTACCACCATAGACTTTTTTAACTGAGATAGCTGAATGTCAGAATATTGACTCACAAAATATCGTTCTACAAAAATATTGTAGCAAAAACATTGACAGCCAAAGTAACATGAAGGAGTGTGTAAATAAGTATTTAATATTCTTAACTTCACTTGTGCACACCTTGAAATATATGTTTATCGTCAAGGTTAAAGAGTTAAATATAGTAAATCTAGACTTACCTGCATATACTTGCCAGCACACAATTTTTGGTATGATATTTTTGTGGCACATTATTTAGCAGTCAATATTATGGTAGGTATACTTAGTAGGCTGCACCCATCACGGCAGTAGAAGCTACCTAAGGAGAAAAACAACTAACTGCCAAGGCAGCCATCTTTGAATAGGGCTGACCTTTTACACCAGTGTGGTGTAGGTCATAATATATCCGTTTGAGCACTTGCCAGAAAGATCCTAGATAGGGTTCCTGGGGTCCGATGTTTAACACCCACTGCATTCAGCAGAAATTACTTTGCAAGAGTAACTGTAATTGCAAAACGTTAACTTTTTGTCCAAACACTAATCTTATTCTTGGACTATTTTTCGTTTGCATTGAATGACAAAGGTGGTCATTTAGACTTTAGCAGGCAAATGGCCTATGGCCAAGGCAATCAGCCTCAGCCTCCATTGGTTCGACCATACCACTATGTGTCGACCATCGGTAGCGGCTCCTCGAGGGAGTGCTGCTGGGCTGGGCAGGGGAGGGTCAGGGTGGGAATTACATTGCGCGTGCTGCAATGTAATTTGTTTAATTTATTTATTTATTTATGTACTTACCTCCGTTCGGCCGTATGCCGGAATTTACTACTGGCCCTCCCCCACCCAGCCCCACCGCACCGCAGCACTCCCTCGAGGAGACGCTACTGTCGACCATACCCCAGGAGTCGGAAGTTTTTTTTCTCCAAAGTGGCTCATGTCTCCATAGCAGTATCTACTTTTGGGAAATAAAACCACAAGGGCAAAACTGTAATGCCATGGTGCATTGGCTAAAATGTCAAAACCTTTTAGGTCTTGCCTGCAGAAAGGGATAGCTGTCTGTTGTCAGGCGCCTACTGTGAGCAATACAATTCTGCACGATAGAGGGTTTCTTGTCTTTCTCAAATCCCTGCTCCTGATTTGATGGCTGTCCTCCCTGTTCTCATGTTTGTCCTGCTCATTGAGTGTTTCTGTCTCACCACAGTTTAATTGCATGGCAGGCATCCTTCAAATGCTGATATCAGACTTAGCATTACAATGCATATGAGGGACTGTTTACTGTCACTCACTGGCTCTCACTAAGCCACCTGCTAACCCCCACCCCTTCTCTTTATTAAAAACATTGCGCCTCCTCCCAATGGCTGCTTACCGTCCCCAGCCCCTTCACACTCTGCACACCTGCCTACCACTGTATCAATGGGGTGCCATCTTAAGATTAGTGTTTTAACCATTCCAAGATGGTAACCCATCTGCGCATATTTAAAGCATAAGATGTATTCAGATATGGTCACTGTGGATGCACATACATTCGCAGCAGCCATTTTTAAATGTTTTTAAAGCATGTGGAAATTAATTTAAAGACCTGGGAGAAAACAAACATTGGAAAAGAAATTAGGTTTCACAGGTGAAACCTATCAGCTTTGGGAAATGCTTGTTTCCAGTGGAAGATAGACCTCCGTCCCTGTCCCAAAGCAGTAGTCTTTCTTCAGAAAAAATATGTTCCTGATGCACTGAGATATTTCTCACAGTGCATGTGGTACTTACATTTTGTTTTCCAACAACTTCATTCATTAAAGGAATAAAACAAAGGCCACTAGCATGGTCTTTTCACAATATTGTCTTTTATTATCTGCAATGGTTAGATGATATGCCTTGACAAGTGACAAAGAAGGGCAATACGGGATGGGTAATGGGCACTTCTTTCTTACTGTAAGAATTTGTCCAGTCTGTTTCGGGGGATGTTGATGCCATGGATTAGACGCATCTCGATTCCTGGCAGCCCGTCTGCACTGATTATGCCTTTTCTATCAATAGGGATAAACATGGGCTCCTGATGCAGTGCGCTTTCCTGATGTGCTTGGACCACGGAGACCAGGTTGAGCATACCATCCTGATTAAGATCGATAGAGAACTGTATAAAGGAATGGTCCCCGGTTTTGAAGTCCCTCTTTGGTTTTATCACTCGGTGATCCAGCAACGTGTTCACCAGATCTCTTTTGAATAATTTCCAGCAGTTCTGTTTCAAAAAGATCTGGCACAGCTCATCATCCCTAAGAAAATAGAAAATGTCACATAATTTCCTAGAAAAACAACACACATTTCCGAAAGTTGGTGAAACATTTATTCTTCATCAGCAACATTATTTGGTATAGACTGTGATTATTTAAGCAACATAAACAGCAAACTTATTCTACAGTACACAAACTCGGTGCAGGCTGTGCCATTTGAAGTAATATTTAACATTGGTGGGGCCCACTATTGTTCTGTCTTCCCCTTTGTCCCTTTCCTTCTCTTTAGGTTTAAATTTGCCTTAAAACCAGCCTCTTTTTTTAAAATCAGCATTCCCGAGGTTAAACACCTAGTAATATCTTCTAGAGCCTGGGAACGTGCAAACATAAAGCAGAATAATGTAATCTAAATCTTTCCACACGTCCATTATAGATCTTTCCCTTTTCTCCTTTATCTCCTTTTCTTTTCTGCTCCCTTCCGTTCCATTTCTATGTCCTCTCTTGCTCCCATGCTCCCAATCCTTTTCCTTTCCATGATTTATTTTTATTTTTTGGTTTGATTAGTTGTCTTTCTCTATCACAGTATCTAAAAAAGTTGCTCCCCTCGGTTCTTCTCCAACCACGAACCCTTTTATACCACCTTTTCATTGGAGGCCTGTGCCACAGACGTCAAGATCAGAGGGTCTACTAGAGATCAGTTCTACAGGCCAGTGTGACACGGAAGTGCTAATCAATGTCAGTTCTTCAGCCCTCTTAAGCCCCTGATCACTGTCAAGAACCATGCATTATAACCAATGGGTGACAGCAGAAAAATCCACAGGCACCTCAGGGGGTAAGAAAGGTAGATGTATGGATACCTCCTCCCAAGCAAGACTTTTCATACAATTTTATCCAAACCCAGGATGGCTCCTAAAGCCTCTAATGACTCCTACTGGTGGTATATGCTGCAGTTGCGAAAAGGAAATAATTCATTTTGTTCTTTAACCCTCACACACCCTATTGGTGTCATGCTTCATCATCGGGTTCACCCAGACTCCTAACGGTCTGGGTGGGCTCGACCGTCTTTCAGGGAGCTCTTAGGAGATGTAGGCCAGGGGGATGTAAAGATTAAAAATCCTACTACCGCCCCAGGTATCCCTTTATTAGCGGGGATGTAGTGGATATTAAAAAATAGTAAAAAGCGGATCTTATCAGAGGTTATGGTCCTAAAACCCTACAGATTTGCCAACATGTTTCAGCCCACACAAGGAGGACAAAAATTGGTCCGGGGCTTTCGTCAGGGCACAAAAAAGAGTTCCCTCCCTGGTTTATTCAAGACAAATTATGTTGACCTGTCAATTGATTTTTGAAGGTACAGATAGCTGTCACTTTCATGAACACCATAAGTTATAGATGTTTGAATGACAAAAAATAAAAACTTTTTATATCACAGTGAGGAGAATACTTATCCTCCTTTCTTCTGTAATAGAAAAATTCCACCTGTTAGGAGAAAAAAGAGAAAAACAAAAGAAAAAAGACTAAACGTATTTCAATAAAAGTCTTGTAGTACCACTCCTATTCATGCTTGGGTGCAAATTTTCATTTAGTGCAAGGTCTATGTTCGTGTAACAACAACCAACAGAGCCCAATTGAATTGAGTTAATCCAAAAAACACCCAATTTGGGTGGTGTGCGCAATATCACATTAGGTCAATAATATTCGTCAATGAGGAAAAAACCTGTTTAGAAATCACCATCTACGTTAAAAACCACTGTATTTCGTGACACAATGGTATCATTATTTGTGAGCTCCTGTATGCCAGGCACATTTCGTGATTATCAGGAGTTTTAAATCCGTTCGTGATTTTTATGTCACCCAATATGGTCCGGTGTCACTTCAGAGTATACACGCTCATGCACTATGATTGAATGTGACTAATGAATCCATGTTGAAGCCAACCAGATTAATATTAACATGTAATCGCCAACACAAAGCCCTCCGCAAAATTGTGAATAAAAACTGGCCACTGGTACTTAATGACCCTGTATTAGGAAGCTGTTTGACAGCTATTCCAAGCATTTCCTATAGGAAAGCTCGTTCTATGAGCAATGCTCTTGTAAAGAGTAGTCCCGAGGTGACAGTGACCAAAAATTGGTTGGGCAGCAGGACTGGCTTTTACAAGTGTGCCACTTGTAAAGCCTGCAAACAGGGTTTGAACACAAAAACGTATACCACTCCCTTTAAACCTAGACTTGTTGCCATTACTAAGTCCCTAAACTGCAAAACAGAATTTGCAATATATGTGCTGGAGTGTCTGTGTGGCCTGCGCTATGTGGGAAGTGCTAAGCTGTAGGTTCACAAACGGATACTCCAGCACATGAGAGCCATCAACAACAAAGATGCCACTTATCCGGTGGCAAGACATTTCCAGGAACACCACGATAGCAACATACAACATTTAAAATACTTTGTTGTGGACACTGTCTTGCCCCTTAGAAGGGGTGGTAATCGGGAATACCTCCTTAGGAAACTTGAAACTAAATATATCTTGGAGCTCAACTGCAAAACACCACACGGTCTCAATATCAGTGAGGAGTTTTTCACCTGCCTTTAAGCAACACTGTTCTCACATCCAGAATCTTTTAGCTGGCATCAGTACCGTCTTTCTTGAATTTTAATGTAAGAAAATGTATCTTTTATATTAATTTTATGTATATGATTTCACGCCTTTGAATGACGGCTGTGATTCAAAGAGGGTTAAAGCACGTTTTTTTTTTTTTTTTAGCACTAGCACTTTGCATATTGAAGAGTTCTGCATGAGTATTGGTCCACTTGGGCAGGACCTTCGAACCTAGGATGTTATATTGACAGAGCAAGTGTGCAATCCAGTCTTGCCAGTAGAATTGGAGCAAGCAGGACAAGATGTACCATTATATTACCACGTGGTTTTATGACAGAGTTTTTAGAAGGGTCTTAATTGGCCGCTAATTAATATGATATCGTATATAATGTTGTATGATCTATTTTATGACAATTTTATACTGATGTTTTTATAGCACTGTCATTGTAACAAAATCTTAACTTATTTAATAATTTATTTTATTTAAGTTGCCATGCATGTCTTAAATATTTATGACTTCATGAATATTTATTGTGTATTTTGCACATATTTATGGTACCCCCATAGTGGGGATCAATTATTTGAAGGCTCCGAGTTATCATGTTCACCATTTCCTCATGAAGTGTAATTTCTATGTCTATTATGCACTTTCCACGTGTGATTCTGTGCACTGCCACTTTAAAAATGAAAAAATGGCTTCGCAACGCATCATGTGATCAAGGCCTCGGTGGAGGCTGAAACGCGTTATGGCGGTGGTGCGGGCATTCTGTGAATAAACCCGTTTTTTGGCACTGAACCTGGGTCTGCCTTCTCGTCTTTGAAACCGGTGGCGTGAAGTGTTGCGGATATATAGATATATATATATATATATATATATATATTATATTATCTACTGGCGGTCGCCAGTAGATAGTTATAGTTACAACCTAGTTTCCATAGTAAATCTCAAAATTCTATTTTGAATAACTTTGGCGCCGGTTGACGAATCCTCGCGAAATTTTCATAACAAATGGGGCGCTCCGTTCAGCTCCTACCCTGAAAGTCTCGGGGTGATTCGTCAAGCGGGGGCCGAGAAAAAGGGGGGGTCCCAAAACGCATTTTCCCCATGCATTTTTCCATAGGACCTTTAGTCGCAGCTACAGCCCGAATGGCTGAACAGAATTACGTGAAATTTGGCAGAGAGGTAGCCATAAGGTCAAGGAAGTGTAAATCTGTTCAGTATTTCCTGAGAAAATAGCATTTAAAAGCATATCAATATCTATTGATATGCCGTGCGCGAGCGCAATTCTAATTGGTTGTTAGATGTCGGTAAACATTCGAATCGGTCGAAACCAGGAAGTGTCGGCCGCCATTTTGTCTCTCGCAGTCTGAGGGGGTGAAAAAAAAAGGTGGAGAACGTGAAAAGGGGGCAGAATGGACAGTTCCTGACCCCCTAGCCTTGGTCAGGGGGTCACAGAAGGACCACCAAGGGAGAAAAAAATTTTATTTTTTTTTTTTACAAATCGCGAGGTGCGCGCACGGCACGCACTGCGAACCGTGGGTGATCGGTGCGCGAAGCGCACCGAGCGCCCACAGCGCGCGCACGCTGCGCGAATGGCACGGTGCGCGCACGCTGCGCGAAGGGCACGGTGCACGCACGGTGCGCACACGGTGAAAAACCTGAAAAAAAAATACATTAATAAATACATAACTTAGCATTTAAAAAACCGTACAAATTCACTGAAAAAACCATAGGTTTCACACATGTTATAGTTACGAATTAGCATTTAAAAAACCTTGCAAATTCACTTAAAAAAACCATAGGTTTCACACATGTTATAGTTAGCTGGACATTTCACTCGTAAAAAACCAATGAAATTCCCCCGTTATAGTTAGTGCAGGCAACTATAACTCACGCGACCGCAATCCTCTGCTGATGACGTCAGATATTACATCACTGATGACATATGTGTCTTTATGAAAAATAAATATTTGTAATATATGTATAGCTAAAGATTAATGGAAGAAGACATGGGTAAATAAGTGTCTAAATACAGTGATGTAATATCTGACGTCATCAGCAGAGGATTGCGGTCGCGTGTGTTATAGTTGCCTGCACTAACTATAACGGGGGAATTTCATTGGTTTTTTACGAGTGAAATGTCCAGCTAACTATAACATGTGTGAAACCTATGGTTTTTTAAGTGAATATATATATATATATATATATATATATATATATATATATATATATATATATATATATATATATATATATACACCTGAAACGGCGACTACTAAAGTAAGCTGAATCATGGGACTACCAGGAGCCTTGCATTTCCGTAATCTCATTGCCCAAGAGGAAGGAGCAGACAGCTCTGAAACGCGTTGGCTAGGAGTAACAATGACGGCTTGGATTGACCTTTAAAAATGCCATGAATAAATGAAGTTTTCTTCCATTCTGCTGTCGAGTGCTTATCCGAATGCAGAGCCTTTGAAAAACACATATATATATATATATATTCCTCCAGGTGCCCCAGAACATGAAGACGCCACTCCACGGAAGATGATTTAGTTGCATGCTGGGTAATGAAGTCAAAATTAAACCTTCCAGTAGGGTCCGTTTTCTTGCCAAAATGTTTTAACCCATATTCTTTGTCGTTTAGCACAGCCCTCCGGTGGGCTGCTGGGTTGCTTTCCTGATTCAAATTACGCATCCCTCGTGCTGGCAGGCAATGAAGATTCACGGCCTCGCAGTCCTGTCATTTTCAGGTGGTGCATCTTCCGCGGCTTGGAGCCTGCCGCGTACAACATTCCTCCAGGTGCCCCAGAACATGAAGACGCCACTCCACGGAGGATGATTTACAAAACCTTTTATTGCAAACCACAGAAAGCAGCCCAGTCCTTGCTGTCCCTTACGCGTTTCAGTGTAACAAACACCTTAATCATAGGGGGAGGGGGAACTTGGCAAGATCCGGTGAGTACTTCACATCTTTTTATCCCATAGCGCAGTCACTTTCCAGTAAGTTGCATGCTGGGTAATGAAGTCAAAATTAAACCTTCCAGTAGGGTCCGTTTTCTTGCCAAAATGTTTTTAACCCCATATTCTTTGTCGTTTAGCACAGCCCTCCGGTGGGCTGCTGGGTTGCTTTCCTGATTCAAATTACGCATCCCTCGTGCTGGCAGGCAATGAAGATTCACGGCCTCGCAGTCCTGTCATTTTCAGGTGGTGCATCTTCCGCGGCTTGGAGCCTGCCGCGTACAACATTCCTCCAGGTGCCCCAGAACATGAAGACGCCACTCCACGGAGGATGATTTACAAAACCTTTTATTGCAAACCACGGAGAGCAGCCCAGTCCTTGCTGTCCCTTACGCGTTTCAGTGTAACAAACACCTTAATCATAGGGGGAGGGGGAACTTGGCAAGATCCGGTGAGTACTTCACATCTTTTTATCCCATAGCGCAGTCATTTTCCAGTAAGTTGCATGCTGGGTAATGAAGTCAAAATTAAACCTTCCAGTAGGGTCCGTTTTCTTGCCAAAATGTTTTTAACCCCATATTCTTTGTCGTTTAGCACAGCCCTCCGGTGGGCTGCTGGGTTGCTTTCCTGATTCAAATTACGCATCCCTCGTGCTGGCAGGCAATGAAGATTCACGGCCTCGCAGTCCTGTCATTTTCAGGTGGTGCATCTTCCGCGGCTTGGAGCCTGCCGCGTACAACATTCCTCCAGGTGCTAAACGACAAAGAATATGGGGTTAAAAACATTTTGGCAAGAAAACGGACCCTACTGGAAGGTTTAATTTTGACTTCATTACCGGATCTTGCCAAGTTCCCCCTCCCCCTATGATTAAGGTGTTTGTTACACTGAAACGCGTAAGAGACAGCAAGGACTGGGCTGCATTCCGTGGTTTGCAATAAAAGGTTTTGTAAATCATCCTCCGTGGAGTGGCGTTTTCATGTTCTGGGGCACCTGGAGGAATGTTGTACGCGGCAGGCTCCAAGCCGCGGAAGATGCACCACCTGAAAATGACAGGACTGCGAGGCCGTGAATCTTCATTGCCTGCCAGCACGAGGGATGCGGAATTTGAATCAGGAAAGCAACCCAGCAGCCCACCGGAGGGCTGTGCAAAACGATAAAGAAATTGGGGTTAAAAACATTTTGGCAAGAAAACGGACCCTACTGGAAGGTTTAATTTTGACTTCATTACCCAGCATGCAACTTACTGGAAAGTGACTGCGCTAGGGGATAAAAAGATGTGAAGTACTCACCGGATCTTGCCAAGTTCCCCCTCCCCCTATGATTAAGGTGTTTGTTACACTGAAACGCGTAAGGGACAGCAAGGACTGGGCTGCTTTCCGTGGTTTGCAATAAAAGGTTTTGTAAATCATCCTCCGTGGAGTGGCGTCTTCATGTTCTGGGGCACCTGGAGGAATGTTGTACGCGGCAGGCTCCAAGCCGCGGAAGATGCACCACCTGAAAATGACAGGACTGCGAGGCCGTGAATCTTCATTGCCTGCCAGCACGAGGGATGCGGAATTTGAATCAGGAAAGCAACCCAGCAGCCCACCGGAGGGCTGTGCAAAACGATAAAGAAATTGGGGTTAAAAACATTTTGGCAAGAAAACGGACCCTACTGGAAGGTTTAATTTTGACTTCATTACCCAGCATGCAACTTACTGGAAAGTGACTGCGCTAGGGGATAAAAAGATGTGAAGTACTCACCGGATCTTGCCAAGTTCCCCCTCCCCCTATGATTAAGGTGTTTGTTACACTGAAACGCGTAAGGGACAGCAAGGACTGGGCTGCTTTCCGTGGTTTGCAATAAAAGGTTTTGTAAATCATCCTCCGTGGAGTGGCGTCTTCATGTTCTGGGGCACCTGGAGGAATGTTGTACGCGGCAGGCTCCAAGCCGCGGAAGATGCACCACCTGAAAATGACAGGACTGCGAGGCCGTGAATCTTCATTGCCTGCCAGCACGAGGGATGCGGAATTTGAATCAGGAAAGCAACCCAGCAGCCCACCGGAGGGCTGTGCAAAACGATAAAGAAATTGGGGTTAAAAACATTTTGGCAAGAAAACGGACCCTACTGGAAGGTTTAATTTTGACTTCATTACCCAGCATGCAACTTACTGGAAAGTGACTGCGCTATGGGATAAAAAGATGTGAAGTACTCACCGGATCTTGCCAAGTTCCCCCTCCCCCTATGATTAAGGTGTTTGTTACACTGAAACGCGTAAGGGACAGCAAGGACTGGGCTGCTTTCCGTGGTTTGCAATAAAAGGTTTTGTAAATCATCCTCCGTGGAGTGGCGTCTTCATGTTCTGGGGCACCTGGAGGAATATATATATATATATATATATATATATTCACGAGACAATAAACACAGATTCAAATGGCTTATTACTGCCTGATAAATATCGGTCCCTTTAACGCAGTTTTCTGCGTTAAATGGGCGTGCAATGGGTGTTGCTGGGGGCGTTCCCAGCAACATCCATGGCTTTTTGACACTGCCCCAGATTTACGAGAACTCATAAATATGAGGCAGCGCCAAAAACGTACGCCTCCCCAGAGGAGGCATATGAGAGGTACAACGAGGAGAGATATATTTTTCCCCTCGTTTTTCTGCAGCACGCATAGAAAGAGGAAAAAGCCTCCCGAAAGCGAAAACGTTTCCCTTCCTGTACAAAAATAATCATCCCCGCAACGCAGACACCCTTGCACCATGGTGCAAAGGTGCCTGCGTTGGGACACGGCAGCCCATTGTGCGCCGGCGCAGGGGAAAAAACAGGAATGCGCTGTATCTGATATATACTGTGCATTCCTGCCCTTTTCTTTTACCATAGGGCAGCGCAGCAGGAAGTTCTGCTGCGCTGCTCTACGGCAAAACCTCATAATGAGGTCCATAGTCTATACAATGTTGCAGAGCTCAAGAAACAAATAACGCTCAGGGGCAACGGGGGAGCTCGCCTGTTTCGGCCCATTTGAGCATTGTTTTGATCGATTTGACCTCTCTGAAGAGAGACTGCAATTCTAAGCAATTCCACTTTAGCCAAATTAAATTAGCACTTCTTCAACTTGTAAAAAGCCACTTAACCAGATCCCAGATGACATGTCTCTAGGTCAGTGTCTGTTTTGAAAAAGGCATGGAGATTTTATTATCAAACAGGAGGTTTCTATTATGCATTTCTTTTCCTGTTTTAATTCAATAGCAGCCAAGGTAAACAAACTATTATTTCCAAGTAACACTAAGGAAACAACCGCAAGATGGTGTCACAAAGGGGACAGCTAATGAAGCGTCCTATGGTGTAATAATTGTTTTGACTGTGAACAATAAGTCTTCTTTTCTTGCTATATATATTTTACCCAGTGTTTATAGCCAAGATCATGTTTGTGCTGCTAATAACTTTGGCCTCGTTTGATGAATCTCCACAAAACGTTCCAAAAACGTGCTACTTTGTGACTGGTTTGCACATTGAAAGTTTTGGAGTGAGCCATCAAGCGGGGGCTGAGAAAAAGGGGGGGTTCCTAATCACATTTTCCCCATTCATTCTTCCTTAGGAATTTTAGACACAGCTGCAGCCCAATCTGAAGAACAGATTTACCCCAAATTTGGTAAAAAACTTGATCTTGGCCCCAAAAGAGTGCTTTTTGTAATTTAGTGCAAATCCGTTCTGTATTTTTTGTGCAATTAATTCTCAAAAACGTTGTATATCTAGGGACTCAGAGGATCCGCAGAGCCCCCAGATTTCCTGCTGAGATCTGATTGGCGCATGCAAAAAGAACAATTGATGGACAGAATGCAGAACAATGTCATACATTCCCCCCATTACAGATATCTGGGCCTAAATCCATCGTTTTTTTGCTCACCGTGCTCTTCCAGTTTGGACCCAGCCATATGCTAATCAGTCTTGAGCCTGCGCCCAATGGGAACAGTTCAGCCCGAACTGCCAGGCCAGTTCTTCCCTGGACTGGAAACAAGCATCCTAGGACCGGTGTCGGGCTTTCAGCCCTCATCAGCTAGGATAGCTTGACTCCAGTGGCATGGATAGCAGTGGACCCACGTCTGGGCATACCCGTCCCACTCGGGGTGTACAAATGCAAAAAGAACAATTGATGGACAGAATGCAGAACAATGTCATACATTCACCCCAGTACAGAGGTCTGGCCCTAAATCCATCGTTTTTTTGCTCACCATGCCATTCCAGTTTGGACCAAGCCATATGCAAATCAGTCTTGACCCTGTGCCCATTGGGAACAGTCCAGCCCGAGCTGCCAGGCCACCACATGGTGTATGGATATGGTACCCCCCAGGTCCTCTGTCCCTGGCCGTCTAGGGGTTTAGGGTCCTGCTACAAGCCCCCAAATCTGTTTCCATCTGCCGTTTTGCTGCGGGTTGACAGCCGCAGAACGACCGGCAGAAAGGGATATTGTAATCCCTATGGCGGTGCCTGACAGGCACCCATGCAGTTCTGGGATTCCAGGGAGGTCCGAGAGGTGGTTGGATACGGACTGCCAGTCGGGACCATGGCGTTCGGTGCCACCTGTCAAAATGCCATTATTAGATGGCAGACAGAAATCCCTGGTACGATGGCCAAAAATCTTACGGCCATCTCAATGAGGCCCATAGTTACTTGAGATAACTATAATTTCTGTCGTTTTTAGAGTTTAAAACATTATGTTGTTACTTAACATTTCATCTAAGTATAATGTTAATTTAACTTTTTTTTCAGTGTATATACATGTGTATCCCAAAACGCGTTGAGTTGTTACCTGAGGATAAAAAATGTATGCATCAGGACTCCTTGAGAGTGCGGGTTCTTCTTTGCTAGTGGCAAGGAGCGTGTTCTGGACATTTCGGGCCTCCACGGCCATTCACGTGCCGCAAACTACGGGGACGGAGGCTGTTATGGGACCTTGTTGGCTGATATAGATATAGATAAATATCTATATCTCTATATTTATTTAGATATATATATATCTGTATATATATACATACAGAAATAGATATATATCTTTTTTTTTTTTTCGAGCTGTAGGATTTATTAGCACCATCGTCACTTCGAGGAACACTTGCCCTGAACTATAAGGAGTTTCCTGTTGGATTCCACATATGTGTGGTCTATGTTAAAGTCAAGAATTTTAAGTGCTAGGATAGCTAGCCCAGACAGTAGGTGCTCTATTATGTGAAAAAAATGTTTGCTATCCCATATGGTAACATAATGCCTAGGACTGCCAGGGGATAGATGTGTCTCCTGTATCAGAATTAAACTTTGTTTTTTGTGGGTCATCAACATATTTTTCACTTTTCTAGTGTGGTTTAGAACCCTACAGTTTTTAGCTCAAGATGGTGTTTTCTCTGTATGTCCTCTGACAGCCATTAAGGTGTCTTTCTAAGTGACCGCTATAGTCGGCTGTCATCACCTCTGCCTTGCATAAAGAATCACGGCCCTTATAGTGTCTTTTTCTGCTTAAGTAAAATACTAACCCAACTTTCCTCAGCTATCTCTTTTTCCTACTAAGTATCTTTTTTTTATTGAACAATTTCAGGGAAATACAGGCAGACATGGCATGAACAGTATTAGCTTGCCGAGTATTACAAAAGACCAATCAGCACGTTTTTCACATGCCGTAATCGGCTGCAATTCGTAATTACATAGTATTAAAATAATACACACCAGGTAAGCCGTTGTAACTAAGTGCCATCCAGTGTGATTCTATGTCGGGACCGGAGGCAAGGATTATACTTTTCCTTCTTTCCTTTAATCCATCATTCACAACACAGCAGCCATTAAAGTCCTAAAACTACTTTTCCCATTAACACAAGGGAAAAAAAACACAAAGAACCAAAGTCTCTCTTTAATGTCCATCAACAGGTCCTCAACAAAGTCCTCTGTCACTGCCTGCTCCTCCTCTTTCTTCGCTGCTCAGCAGCCAGTTAAGTGGTTCTTTTTTTAGGTCTCGCCTGAGACAGCGCTTTAGCGCTGCTCTGGCGAGACTTATAGTAAGCACGTTTTGGAAGTGCAAACAGTGGCTTTTCAGGCCTCCAAATACAGTGCATGTGCGTCGGCCGGGCGCGCGCACCATTTGGAGACCTGAAAGCACTCGTTTGCTTTCACTTTCGCGGGCCGTACGGCCGCTTTGATGTGATCGCGATTACTTTCACACACGCACATACCGTTAATTAGTGCATTTAGGGCGAAAGATTGTCCATAATCAGCAGGATGTGCCGACGCAGAGGCTCGAACAAGGATCCCCAGCTCTCAAGTTCTCAGCTCTAACTGCTGCGCCACAGACGGTCTCTCACTCTGGGAATCCCTGTGTTCACCTTAAAGGGTCGGCTCTGATGTTTGCCCGGCCGCATCTTTGTTTTCTTCGGCGCGGCTCACAAATTCTAATTTTTCGATATTTTACTTTTTTCGTAAGCAGCATAGCACACTACCTATGCTCCGCTGGTTATTTTAGTAACACACATAGAGTCCTCCCCTCACCCTCCTCCAGGTTTCAAAGCATGTCCTTTCAATTTCAAAAAAGCGTCACTAGTACTGTGTTCACTACAGAATCGGACTAGCAGCCTGGGAGCCTCACAGATGTGAGTACCTTACAAGCAACTCACTGGCTGCATTACGATGTGTACGAGCTTACAGCTTCACTCTCTGTTTCCCTGTCTTGTAGAGAGGGGGGGGGGGGTCGTTTCCCGATTTTACCCCTGCTTTGCTGGATTCCGTCATCTTTGTTTTTTGGAAGCAGTACCTCCAAGCCCGCGTAACAGATGCCTCGAAGCGTGAGCCTTTCACCATGGCAGTGTAAAGGTCACGGCACAGTGTCTCAGTGGAGGAAGGAGTCATTTAACTTTGCAAGGTAGTGGCATAGCTTGTCTTACAGCGTTACCAAAGCCTGCATCCAAGATACCATTTGAGTTGCATTGACACATAGAGTCCTTCCCTCACCCTCTTCCAGGTTTCAAATTGTGTCCTTTTATTTTAAACAAACATTTGCAATGCAATAGGTCTCGCATTTACGCGAGTTTAAGCTATTGGCATTGTAAATGACAATACCTTTTATTTTAGGTTTTAAAAACAAAAACATAAATAAAAGGCATTGTCATTTACAATGCCAATAGCTCAAACTCGCGTAAATGCGAGACCTATTGCATTGCAAATGCTTGTCTCTTTTATGCCTTATGAGCTTACGTTTCACGAAACGCTGTGATTTGAACTGTAGCACCACGCGCTTTGTTTTGCCTTTCAGATTACTCTCTGTGTTTCATTTCATGGTGATTAACTTGCGCTCATTACGCGAGTTAATCACCATGACCGTGGTGTGGTCCGCTGCCCCATAGAGGGCGCTGTGGGGGGGCAGGGGGGGGGCGCGATGCTTTGGCTTGTGGTGAGCGTCTCCCACATCAGGAATCCAGACACGCACCGCAGAGGCCTGACATTGCTTGCGCCTGTCCCCCGACTGCTCCAGTGAACGCCCAGCGATAACGGCTGGGACTGTATATCCAGATTCTCTTCTCTTGACTCCCCGCTGGGGCCGGTAGTTTGTGCGGTGCACACTGAAACGCCTGGAAGGGTCAGTATTGTTGGGCCTGACAGGCCTGCTTTGGGACACGTTTTTCCCGGGCAGCATAAACCCTGTAGATACAAGGGTGGTTCCGTGTCCCTGGGCTTCCATCCATAAATCTGTGCGCCTTTAGGTGCACCCATATCTGCCTGGGACTTCCCCCCCAGCCCATATCCTGACACGCTTGTGTGTTTTACTACAGACTCACTTCGCCCTTGGGCCTACCACACTATATAGGCCTCAGGCCTTATCCTTGGTCCGTCCCATCCTCACACAGTAAAGTAAATCAGTTCTAGGACATGAAGTCACAAGACACACTAGGAGGAGGACTCCCTGGCCTACCAACAATGGGACGATGACTTCTATGAGGCCATCAACACCTCAATTTACAGAGCAGTCAATGAATTAAAGGCTCCTAAGGAGAAGAGGCTGCAGACAGAATAGTGCAGTAATGCTCAAGAATTGCCCGGTCTGCCAACGCTGTTCCTGCCCCGGAGACACCTCCTCAAGAGGCCTTAGAAGAAGTGCGAGGAGTGGGTGGACAAGGAAACGTTTTCGCTCCTTAAGCACGTTTTTATGGCCAAAACAGCCCCGCAGGAGGGCCCCATTGATCGGTATTGGCGCTCCTGCCAAGATAAACTTCTGGATGCCATCGGCCCTATGACCAAGATCTTGGACATAGCGGAGGAGGCCAAGGCCTCAGGTTCCCTCATTGCCCAGATGTCCTCTCTAGCTGGGCTCAGCATGCCATTTGTTTTATGGGGAACGCCAACTGCGCCTCCTCAGTGGAGCGTCACCTCTCCGTCCTCATCAAGGTCGACCCCAAGCTAGGGGATCTTGCCTTGTCTGAATCAGGCACGCTGGCCCAGGAGGGTTTATTCCGCGACCCCTTCGTAAAGGAGTTGGAAAAAAGTTTATGGCAACCTTAACGTCATTAGACAAGACACATACGAATATCAAACGTGTCTTCACACCCTGGATTTTCCAGGGGTTCGTCGTGGCAGGGGGCCGCTCGGCGGGCCGTTTCTCCCCTTCCTCCTCTTTCAGGGAATAAGGCTCCGGGCACAGGCAATATCATGTTAAAGCCAAGTTGAGGGTGGGGGGGAGACTGGTGTCGTACCTGCCGGCCTGGGCTTCCATTAGTTCAGACGCATGGGTTCTGCAGACAGTACAGGGGTTTCAAATCAAATTTTACAGTTCCCCCCTCTAGTACAAGCGCCCCTGCCCCATCAGCTTTTCCGCTCACGACATGGCGCTCACAGACCAGGTGGTGGCAGCCCTCCTGCAGAAAGGGGCCATCTGCCCTTCAGTGGTACACCCCAGGAGATCCCTCAACAACCTCTTTTTAGTCGACAAGGCCAACGGGGCCGTAGACCGGTTAACAACTTCAAAGATTTCAATGAGTGGCTGGTGTACCGCCATTTCAAAATGGAGGGCATTCATCTCCTCAGGTACATGCTGCTTCCATCCAATTGGATGATGCGCCTGGACCTGAAAGATGTACCTGTCAGTTCCCATTTCCCCTCCTCACTGTTGATTTCTGCAGTTCATGTTGCGTGGCCAGACCTTCGAGTTTCTTTTCCTGCCCTTCGGCCTCTCATCTGCCCCTTTTTGCTTCACAAAGGTCCTCAATCCAGCAGTGCAATTCCTACGAGCTCAGGGAATACGGCTAATCATCTACCTGGACGATATGCTCATGTTAGTGCAGCAGCTCGATAAATTGTTGGCGCATCTCCATTTGGTCATAAATCTGCTGTAGGGGCTGGGGTTCGTTATTAATGAAAATAAGCCCCTTCTCACCCTGACGCAGAGGGCGATCTTCCTGGGTTTTTGTCATAGATTCCACCGAGTCTTCCCCGAGTCTTGCACAATGGAGGTGTTAGGAGAGGGAAAAGTAGTGAGTTCCCTTTTGGTTGCCAGTTTTTCCCAAATGTCAAGCACCATTTCCGTGGGTGTAGCTAGGTAAGTGCTACATGGTCTAGTGTGTTTGGGCAGCCAGGAAAGATCCCAGATGGACCTGAACGCCACTGCACGGTCTATATGGAACCAGTGCTTCTCACTCTTTCGTACCACCCACTCTGAGATGTATCATAGGTGTGCAGACCAATAATATTCAAGGAGATGGGGGCAAGCCAAGCTGCCCCTATTCCTAGGTTGAGTCAGGAGAGAAGTAGAGATTCTTGGCTGTTTCCCATTCCAAATAAAGGTGCAGCGGTCCCTTTGTAGGCAGAGGATGTCACCCTGGGGGATCGGGGTAGGTAAGATTTGAAATAGATATACGGCTCATGGGAATATATTCATCTTTACGACATTAATGCGGCCCAGCCAGGAGATGTGATGGTGTTTCCACCTTCTGAGGTCCTCCAGGGTAGCCTTCCAAAGTTGCGGCCAGTTGGCCTGCATCCAAGAAGTTAGTTTAGATGTCAGGTTGAGGCCCACGTATCTGATCGTGCCAGACGACCACTGAAAGGGCGCTAGGGTTTGCAGAGTGGGGAGATCTTGCGGAGGGATGCTCAGGTTAAGCACACATGACTTTGAAATATTTTTTAAAATTTTTATTTTGTTTATTAGCTTTTAACAGATCATACCTTGTCCAAAAAAAAACAGTTTACAACTCACAGGCTGTAGGACTACCACACTCTCCAATCCATATTTTACAAACACATAACGACATCTTCCAGTTGTGCACTTGAAATTTACACTGCATCACATAGTCAATGATCTGGAGTACTTTGTAAATAATCAACCAAATACTTCCAATAGTCTCTAGGCTTGGCGCCGGCGGGCAGCTCCTCTTCATACGTTTTCAGCGCTTCCCGGCAATATGCCATATCTTCAAGCCAGCTTTTAATGGTGGGGGTTTACCCAGATGAAGAGTCTGAACCACGCTATGAAGCGCAGCCAGAGTGACTGGAGCTTCAAGAAGCTCCGTGTGTTGGGCGTGAGCAGGCTCCCAATCACAAGTGTTCAGGTACTCCTCTATCATGGCTGGGGGACCTCGTCCTTTTCATAAAGCGTTTGGTAGTAGCCCTGAAACACCAGCTGTTTGTAGCATTTGCAGATTGCCCATCCCTTGTCCTCTAGCCTCAGTTTGGCGATATGGGCTTGGCCTGTGCCTGCCTAAGCTGTCTAGCAAGCATCAATGCTACTTTATTCCCGCTGTCGTAGTAGCACCGTTTGAGAGCAAGGAGGGTACATTACGCTCTATTGGTGCGGTGGGCCCTCAATTGCCCGCGTAGCATTGCTAATTGGTGTTGGTGATGCCGGGTAGGGGTGGAATAAACCTACTTCTCTAGATTTCTAATCTCTGTCAACAGGTTGGTCTCAACCAGTCATGTCTCTCTAGCTCTGGTGATAGCATTTGTAGAGATCACCCCCGATGGTAGCCTTAAAGCCATCCCAAAGCTTGGGCAGCAAGGTGTCGGGCAGAGCAGTCAATGTAAAGTAGTCCAAAATTCCTTTGTGGAGCTCAGCCTTGTCAACTGGATTCAGAAGGAGTTTTTGCAGAAGACACCATCGAGGTGGACCCTGGTGTGTCAGTTTGTCAGTGGCCCAAACCAATTCTAAATGAACGTGGTACAAGATTGATATGAGGAGGGAGGGGGTTAAAAAGACATGGTTGATGTGCGAGTTTGTGGTATGTACATGAGAGTAAAATTAATAAACACTGCTATCTGGGTATTGATATCACCAAGCGTCCATTATCCCTAGATCTGTGATGTACCTTTTTAGTTGCATAGACATGGCACCAGTGCCTTGGTATGTGGTTGTTTGGTCGGGATTCCACACTAAGTTGAAGTCACCACCAATAATGATGTCCCCCCCCCCAACCCCGCAGCTGGTCACGTAGCAAGTGTTGAAGATAAATGTCCTGGGATTGGTTTGTAGCAATCACATTGAGAATTGTGAAAGGTCTGTGGTCTCTGTACATGTGAAGTACCAAGAAGCGCCCCTCTTAGTCTTTCACTATTTTTGAGAGAGATGCACTGAAGCTCCCCTTAATGGGTACTCCTAGTCTTAGTGTTTTCACGAATGTGTGCACCCAGGAAAACAGTATCTCAACGGAGGTGAGTCTCCTTGAGTAAGATAATGTCTGGATCATGTTGCAATAGGTATGCCCATTCCTGCCAGCGTTTGTTGGGCGAGTTAAGGTCCCTAACATTAAGGTAGAGCCCATTGGCATTGTTATCTATGGATACGCTAGCAATGAGTGACTGTAGGTCAGTAGCCTGTAGGGTCAAGCAGTAAATAGCAGGCAGTCGGGTCTGGGAACAAGTCATTTCCACCCCCCAATGCTGCATGCAGGGCAGGTATGCTACTCCCCGGAGACAGAGCTTAGGCAATTATCTTTGCCTAATGCGGATTGGGCATGTATCTGTTGGTGGAGGGGTGATACCTGCACTGTTCCTCCCACAGTATGTGAGAGTCACTGGGGAATGTCGTCCTTCACCTATGGAAGGAGAACAAACAATGATAATAACAACCAACGGACCAACCAGCTACAACACAGACATTTGCGTCCCGTGGGGATCGACACCAAGGTGCCTGCATCCCGTTTGAGGAGTCGGGGGTAGGCAGTCATCAGCAGGTGTTCCATTCTGTACTGGTAGGTAAAATCCAGTTAGTCTCCAGGCCCCTGCACCACAAAGCATCTGTGACATTGGGCGGCTATGCTTTCAAGTGGTCCAGCAAAGAAGGGACATCAGCATCTCTGTATCCAGCAGCCCCAGGACTACAGGGAGCCGGTAGATGAGGGGGGCAGTAAAGGATCTTTTTTCATGTGTTGAAGATGCTGTATGATGTCTTGTTTCGTCCCCTGTGATGCTGCCTCCTTTCGTTGCTTGTCAGAGTGAAGATGCCGTACCATGGTCCAGATATTTTGCAGGTCTTCTCTATCATGGGGTTGTGATTGTAAGGTGCTCTTATTCTGGGTATCTGTGGAGAGCCCCAGGAGCTGTTTCATCCTCACCAAAGAGCGCAGGGCTCACCTATTGCCTTCCCATGTAAACAAAAGTGTAAAAGGATATCCTCATTGGTATCAGATTCTCATCTCATGGAGCTTGTCAGTGATTGGTTAAAAGTCACACCTGTGGTTTAGGGTGACTGGAGAGAGATCCTGAAACAGTTGTATAGTGTTGCCCCGGAATACCAGACCTGCTTTGCCCCTGGAGGCACGCAGAATAGCTTCTTTTTCTGTAAAGAAGTGGAAACTACTCAAGATGTCTGGGACAGTAACAGGGCGTCCAAGAGCCATGGATATCCGATGTGCCCTCTCTAGAGCCGGTGGTGGGAGTTCTTTGTCTCCTCAGATTGTTTGTAGGAGTTAAGCTGTGAATGCCATGTATTCGGTACCTTCCGCGTCTTTAGGCACACCCGTGATATGTATGTTGTTCCGCTGACTCCTGTATTTCAGGTCCTCCTGCTTAGCTTGCAACTCTATTTGCTGTTCTTCTAGTGTCACCATTCTCCTCCAGAGCATCTCATGGTCTTGAGAGTGCATATCCATGGTATGTTCCAGGTCATCGATCTGTCCCCCAATCTCGGAGTCATCACGCCAGATGTCCTTAATGCAGGATTTGAAGTCTGCCTTGAGGGAGCCAATTTCAGGAACCCTCTCCTTTAAAAACTGGTCCATGCAATCCTGTGATATAAGCAGCGAGTGCGTGCACCCTGTCATGGATGCATCAGAAGGGCCTGGCACCTCTGAAGCCACCAGGGGTGCTTTGCTATAGAGAGAAGTGACCGGATTGTCTTTGGTGGCCTTGGAACGTGGCATGGCGCTGTAACTTCGGGGCTAGAAGTGCTTAGTTCCTGGTGTAGGCCCAGGCCTCACTATTGTCGCACTCAAGGGCAGGCCCTATTATTGAGTCCAAATGAATACCCAGGCCACCGACTTTGTAGGAGTACTTTAGTTGGTCGGGTCAGAACAGTGGATTAGAGGGCTGGTGTGCGACACTGACCCTTCCCAACCAAGGAAGCTGCAATGGGAGCTGTCTCTGGGTACTAGTATGCTTCAGCAGACAAGCACATTTCCTAATCACGGATGGCACGACCAGTTTCTCAAGGAGTGCCAATTGCTCAGCTTGGCCACACCCCTCTTATTCACTGCTAAGTAGCATTGATGCCAGCACCGGCTCGGTGCCAGTCTGAGAGTTTCCTCTACTACAGCAGCCCCACTGCTTTCTCACCTCACAGGCAGCTGCAGAGTTCAACACCGGAGCACCAGGTGATCCCCAGGCAATTGCTCCCAGCAGGTCATTGGTTCCCCCAAGCAGAGTGCTGATCAGCTTCGTGCTATTGGTAGGGGTCTCAGGTGCTATCCATAGCCAGGTGGCAGGGCCACAGGAGCCAGGCACCCTTCACTGCAATGATATACCTCAAGGGCCTCGGTGTCCCAGGGGTATCCCCAAGCACACAGAAGTATGGGGAAATGTCTATAAGGAGGAGGCCAGCCACCTCCTACCGCCTGCCAGCCCTCCCAGGGAGTGATGCCTCAGTGGACTAGGGCAGAGGTAGTCACGCTCACCTGTGGGATTGCAACTCTGCGAAGTGTAGGCCCACCACTCAGTCCGGCGTTATTGTTTAATGGCCTCATGGCGGGGGGGCGCATGAGTTCCCGTTGCGCTGACCTTGTTGGGCCACTCAGGGGGCACAGCGTGGCAAACTCTCCTCATTGGCTGCTGTCCTCCGTGACAATCCTCCGCTGCATTATTTCCTGCACAGTGCAGTGCGCCCCCAGTCAGGCCTGCAGTCAACCGTCACAGCCACCCGACCCTCTCACCAGATGGTGCACCGCTGGGCTTCCGCGCTCACCGCACAGTCTCTGCATGGGGCGCCTCAAGATTGAGGCCCCTGATCATTAATTGTTGCTGCTAGTGGTCCCACCACGTCAGGACCAGGTGAGCGCGGGCACACTCTGGGTCTGTATTCCCCTGATTACTGGGCCAGTCTGTCTTCTTCTGGTCCCTCAGCATTGGCCAGGCTTCGCTCCCCGCTGTCTGGACCGCAGGATACGGAAAGGTATCCCACAAGATGGTGGCTCCGGTTCCAGTAAGCCGCATCCGCCAGGCTGTGTCTCTGTTGCCGGGGCAGCCACCCAAGTAGAAAATTGGGCCCCCCCAGAATAGCATATTTACATATCAATTTGTGAATAGATTTTTTGTTTAAAGAATGTCTAAGGACAGCTTCACTCACAGAGAAGATGTAGAGGCACAGTTTTTTTGTGACAACTTAAAATACTTTATTATGGATTCGGTCCAAAAAGCTGTCTGATTGTATGTCAGATATTTCTAGGAACTTAGCTGCCTCAATGCAAAAATATTGGGAAAGAAGTGACTTTCAACACAAAATAAACCTTCTCCGGAGATATCCTGAGAATCTGGCACATTCTCCATGACCTACAGTTACCATTGCTACCATAGGCTGCCCCAAACTGTTGCACCCGACATGCAATCAGGGACAGCAAACATTTTAGGAGTGGAGTTCATTCCCCTTCCATGCTATGATATTGGTCAGGGAAAAGATCATAACTGTCTCTGTCTAGACACTCTTGTTTTGATCTTTGTTTATGCCATTACTTGATAATGTATGTTTATAGAACGAGTTATGGCTTTGCAAAGCGCGAGTTATGTTCGACCTTTGTAAAACTCTCAAAATAAAAATGAAACAAAAATAAAGCCTATTATTAACAAAAATATAAACTTGCAAGGTTCAGGTCCCCTCCTGAGAGGATGTTAATTTGTTGTGCAAATTATCCCTTCCTATAAATATACTAATTTACAGGGTACAAATGATCATGTGGACCGGCTTGATAATGACAGTGGTGAAAAAGATTACCAGGACCCAGATCTTCTAATTTGACAAGGACCACCCGAGAAGAGGTGAAAAGATTCTCAAAGTGACTTGAGTGAATCCTCGCAGAGCTTAAACATAACATTCCTGGATTTTATGGGAGAACCCATGTTTGATCCCACTTTAAAACACCAACCTAATTCTACAGAATGGTTCATTTCTGAACATGTGGCTGACTATGTTTTCATTATAGCTGAGACAACTTTCCACAAAGTAACTAGTAATAGATTATGTTCGGCAAGTCCCTGCCCTTCATAGACCCCAACATGTATTGCTTCCCAAATTTGGAAAATACCCTAAAAAAAGGGTTGGATCGAGCTTGGACAAATTGCCAAGACAGTCTTTTGGATTTGACAGGCTTGCTGACTGCATTTCTTGACTTAGCCAAGAGCTAGATTAGGAGGCTCAAGAGTAGACCCCGGAACTCTTTCTCATTGAGTTCATAGGGCAATTTGCATTCTAAGGAATACAAATGCACATGCAGCTATCTCCCAGTAAAGGCACAAATGACTCCTGTTAGAGATAGACCCTAAATTGAGAAGCTTATCTTCAAAAGAAAAAGGTCAGCAGGCTAACATCCTGCATTTTGGAGACTTATTGTAAAGGAGGTGAACAACTATGTAGCTATTTTTGAATCTACACACAAAGCTCAATTCGATCTTCGGCGCTAGAGTTTTTGGCAGGGCTGGTAAAAGAACAAGTTGCTTTTTGGCCCGTTACCTCTCATGAGGGAATAAATATCACAGAAGCGCCTTCGGATTCGCTCAACAATATAAACCCTGTTTCTATCCCCAAAGAAGTAGAGGCTTCAGGAACAGGGGATATCAGTGTAGATGTATACAAAATGGAGGTAATAATTTTCAAAACTGGCCTACATCATGTAGAGGGTCAATTGGCACACTTTCTTCCAGCCTTCCATACCATTACCACATACTCTTTGATGCTACACAAAGTTCAAGGATATGGTGAAGACTACTATCATACCCCCTCTAACATTTTCCACCTCATCCATTCCTTTTCTCTCAAGAGCAAACTCATTGTTAATTCCAAAAGGTCCCTCTCTTCTGCTGAAGGAAGCGATAGAAGTTACGAATTTCAACCCATCAGGGTTTCTGAGTATAATATTCTTAGAGAAAAACAAAAACAAAAACTTCTGACGTGATAAATCTGAACAAGTTCAACAATGTTGTGGTCTACCATCATTTCAAGATGGAAATGATTGTAGATCTCAGTAACTCGCTTTTGGAAAGAAACCGGATGGTTCGTTTAGACCTTCAGTTTGATTATCTCACAATACCAGTTTACACAGATTTCAGGAAATATCTAAAACTCCAATGGAAAGACTCACTTATCCAAATCTAAACACCTCCTTTCAGTCTCTCTTCAGCCCCATGGTGCTCCACAAAGATAATGAGACCAGTAGTAGCTCACTTAATGGCTCAAGGAAAACGGTTAATCATCTATCTGGATGATTTTCTCTTTATGGCCCAAAACAAAAGTCAATTGCAATCGCTGTTGGAGTATCTCTGTTGTTACAGAGTCTAGGATTCCTCGTGAATATGACAAATCATCCTTCATTAATTCAACTCAAGTAGAGATTTTGAGTTTTCTAATAGATACAAAGACCTCAGTTTTACAATTGCCTCAACAGAAAGTCATTAGAATAAAAAAAGAAATGCAGCATACTTTAAGCCTTTGGCATGGTGAGTAGCTTTAGCTTCATCCATTCAAGCCATTTTTCTAGGTGATCTAAACTATCGAGTTTTACAGGCTAGATGCTGAAAATGTATCACCTGCGCAGCTAGATCAAGAATCTCTCCCAGAACTCCAGTGGTGGTTAGAGCATCTTGAGGCATAGAATGGGACACAGGTTTTCCCTACCACCCCTTAGAACCTGATGCAAACTGGGCAAGTTGGGGCACAAGATGTGGTCAGTACTCGACTGGAGGTACACTGTCAGAACAGGAGTCATCTCTGCACATAAATTGATTAGAGATGCTTGCAGGGTCCTTTGTTTTTCAAACGTGTGCAAAAACCATATTCGTTCAATTCTCTTACGAACGGACAACATCTTAGCCATGATGGGCATCAACCATTTAGGAGGAACAAAATCCAAATCATTAGCATAGTTAGCCAAACATTTTTGGGAGTTCTGTATACAACAAAAACTCCTGGGAAATCTAAATACTATCATATGTACTCCAGGTCTTCTAGACACCTCCAAGAACCTTCCATATTTAGAAAGCTTTAGTCAAGATTCGGTCCAATGACAATAGACCTGTTTGCCTCCCAATTGAATTTGTAACTTCCTTCTTATTTCAGTTGAAGGCAAAATCCCCAGACTCTAGCAATGGATATCTTCCTTAAGAATCAGTCCCAAAATCTCAATTATGCTTTTCCTCCATTTATCATGATAGCCCGGGTGTTAGCTCAACTACGTCTCCAGCAGGCTCCCCTGGTTCTAATAGCCCCCCTTGTGGTTCCCCAGGGTCCTAGCACTGCTACTTAACTACCCAGTTCTCATACAAGCATTTGTCTGAATTAATTGAGTCATCCTCACAACATAAGAATCAATGAGCCTGTTGTCTTAGTGGCCTGGAAGGTTTTGAGTCGGTTTGGAAAAATCCAGGAATTTTGGCGGAATCTGCTCGATTTATTTGCCAATCTTTGTCACCAGAAACAACTAAACTATAAAAATCTGCTTGAATGTTGTGGAGTAGCTGATGTCTCAACAGGGAGTCAGATCTATTTTCAGCAGATATAATGTTGATTAATAATTACTATTCGTCTTAGGCTCTCTGGGTGCTCAAAGTAAGGAGTTCAACAGACCAGTTTAGACTTATAGGCTAGCTAGATTAACAGAACATGAGAGAGTGGGTTGTAGACCAGTAGAACAGCATTGGTTAATTTTTTGACTTTGGAAGGGTGTAAGATTTTCCAAACCTCCTTTAACCAAAGTAAAGTCAAATATGGGATGTTAACGTAATTCTAAATTTGCTTGTTTCTTGTCATGATAGTGTTGACCTTTCTATGAAATTCTTACCAGCAATAGTAACAGTTCTATTATGCCTAGTGTATTTAAACACATCTTTCTGATGTTAAAGCCCTATAGTTCAATAAACCCCTACAGGTGTTTGTTTCCAAGTCTGAAGAGGAACAAAAACTAATTTATTGTCAGCTCATCATCCATAGTTTTAGGAAATTGTTTAAAAACATATTTCTAAAACTGCAAGTGTGAGAAAGTTCTCCTCCTTCCAATTGCTGGTGTAATTTCAGAAACCTCATAAACCTATGTCATCTACTACCCTAGCTCGCTTGGTCACGTGGGTAATGGCTTTAGCTGGTATTGAAGCCAGTGCTTTTGGTGCCCACTCTACTTTAGGAGCCATGTGTTCAAACGCCTTTTGGGCTGGTGCAGGTTTAGAGGACATTCTCAGATCAGCAGATTAGTGTAAAGTTTTTTCTTTCAAGATATTCTATTGTAAACCTTTTACTCATGTGGCAAATACTTTTGTTTCTATGCTTTGAACAAGCATAATAGGAGCCTCTGGTTATGTGATCAAATTTAAATTTCCTTAGTTGTAGTGAAGGGAAGTCTAGATTTTATTAAAGACACGGAGGCAAATAATATCCTACTGCTTATTATGATTAACCCACCTTTTTTTCTTCATAGCGTCGACTGCACCCACAACACCCTTCTCCTAAGGGGCATCTACGAAACTCTACTACCTTGGATCACCTGGAAGAGCCCTCCGGTTCAGGATAACATTCGCTAAGAAGATTAATGGTTTTTCATCTGTCTTCTTGCAACCTACTTCTGTTATTATGTTGGATTTGTCCAATGACATTTCTCCCTTCGCATGGTCTGCCTGGTCATTATTGCTATTATTCCTATGTTACTTTACCCTTGAACTGCTTGCGCAAAAAAAGAGGGCTGGTTGCTCACAGTCAAGACTATTATCACACCATACGACGTTTCCCCACTGTTACCTGGGGAAAGTAGTTTGGTTATCTTGACTGCTATTGAATTAAAGCATAATGCATAATACTCACCATTGTGTCTTTAAAATCTAGAAGTTTCTACAGTAAAGCTAGGAAAATCTCCATTTGTGCTGACACACAATATCTTTCATGTGGATGTGCCAGTGCCATATTTCGAATGGGTGTCCTAAAACACTATGTGCATATTTAACCCAATACTACAGCCTAACCTTCAGTTGTGTTGCTTTTAGCCATGAGTAAAATGTTGATCACATTATTACTATTTTTTTTTTTTTAATTTGATTTCATTTTGTAGTTGATTCAAGACACATAGTAATTATACGGCTCACATTACCATATCTCGGCCCCTCGCAGGTGGCCAAATCATGAGTACATTGTCGAGTCTGGTATATTCAACCCTTTAACCAGGTCCCGGATAGAGCCAGTTTCACCCACTCTCTTACCTCCTTCCCAAAGCCTCAAACACCCCACCCACCCCCTCCTCAGTTAGACTCAGTGTACCCCGGTATTGCATCCAGTGACCCCATATTTTCTGGAATTTTCGTAGTGTACCTCAGGCACTATAAATTGTATGTTCTGCTTGTTGACACCAGTCCAGGTCCTCCTTCTAAGCTCTGATAGTCGGGAGCCTACTTGCTCCCCGGAGCCTAGCTATGTTACTCTTCACAACTACTGCCCCCACTCCCAGCCAGATACCTACATATCTTAGCCATTTTTTCTCTACAGACATTCCTAGCAACAGCCACTTAGCGTCCAGCGGCACTTGTGCACTCATCACTTCTATCATCACTGCTAGTATTTTGGTCCAATAACTCTGTATGACTGGACAAGACCATAGTGTGTGACAAAATGTGCCCAGCTCCCCGGACCACCTGGGGCTGCTGGCCGAATCTATCTACCCCATTTTAAACACTCTTGTTCTGGACAAAGAAGACTTGTGAAGTATTCGTGGTTGCACTAGTCGAAACCTAGCCCTTATCGCTATTTCCCGTGGACTCTGAAGCGCTTTGCTCCACTCTTCCTCATCTATTTCATTAGATCCGCCAACCAAGCCTCTCGCAACCTGCCAAGATTGTCAGGCATATTATTAATAATTTTCTAATTTGTCAGGGACATTGCCTTACTGGGCATTGGATCCAGTAGTAATCTGTCTTCTAGGGGAAAGGTGGTCTGGAATTGACTCCCCGGTGGGTAGGTGGCCTTTCAAGGCATGTTATAATTGTATGTATTGAAATATTTCTGATGGTGCCAGGCCAAACTTGTTTGCCAGTAACTCAAAAGTAACCAGTGCGCCCGATCTCCATATGTCTCCAAGCTTTTCAATGCCTATTATGTGCCACTTTGTGTACACTCTCAATTTCCCGACTTCACTGAACAGGTCACTATCCCATAGCGGGGTTTCCACAGTAAGCTTCCCCTCCCACCCTAGGCCCCTATTGACTGCCTTCCAGGCATGCAGCACTGCTTATGTTTGTGTCGGGAGCTGGTCCCGGCCTTTCTTGCAATAAAGGAGTGCCGGGTAGTCTCTGCTCCCCATGGCCAAGCGGTCTACTCTATACGCTGGTTCTTGTCTCTATCCAAACACCCACTCATTTACCACCGCCAACTGGGCTGCCCAGTAATAAGCTTTGACATTCAGAACTGCTAAGCCCCCGTCATACACTCCCCGCTGAAGTTTAGCTAATGAGATTCGCGCTGCTCCCCCATCCCACAACAGGGCTCTCAGGAGGGTCATCATTTTGAAAAGGGCGGCCCTTTCCATCAGTGAGAGAAGGAGTGTACGCCAGTGACCTACATCCATCTGGAAACGATCTATCTGAGGGACGATATTGTGTGCCAGGAATTGATTTTCTTGTCTGGTTATCTCAATGCCTAAATATTTCAATCCGTCCGTCACTACTGTGTCAGGACACTCGTCAATAGGGACAGGGGGTCCTGAGTCTGTGGGAAAATCAGGGACTTGTCCCAGTTAATTTGATACCCTGCGTAATTGCCAAAAAGATAAAAAATATGTAAGATTCTCGGAATAGATATACGGGGCTTGCTCACATGTAGCATGATGTCGTCTGCATACAGCAGTATTTTTTCCTCCCAATGGTCCTCTAATGCTATACCCAGGATTAAGGGGTCCCCGTTGTAGGAAGGTGGATATCTGACTATGGTTACCCCCAACTTTTTGCCTAGTGTCTAGCTGGTTTTTCGACTTAGTTGGCCTGAGATCCTGCCATTCAGGGTCTCAGGCTGTCTGCTCTCTCTGTAAAATGGACTCCATGTACCCTAGGTACATAACCAATTGGTAAGGATCACCTTATTGGACCCTGTACAGTGTACCCTAGGTACCCAGGGCATAGGTGTACCCTAGGCCTCCCAGGGGCTGCAGCATGTATTATGCCACCCCTGGTCTGGCCTTCCAATCAGACACAACTGGCTGATCACTCAGCTGGGGCAGGGTCGTGTAATCACCCCTTGCTTAGATATAGTATGCCTATATCTACCCTTATATATAGACACATGTGTACCTATCAGTCACTCCTATGGCAGGCCTTAACAATCCTGGAGGCAGAGTGCTTGGTAACATGTGAGATGGTGCTCTAGCATGAGCTGAGCCTGTCTGCAGCTTTCGGAACCATGTCCTTATAGCTGTTCTATGATATAGCCTACCATATACTCTTAAAGTGCCTTATAATCTTAAACGGTTAGGTAACTATGGTTTGGCTTTATCAAAACATGTCGTGTAAGGTGTCTAACACTCGGGAATAATACCCCCATACCATTTCTGGACATGAGAATATTATTCCCCCCTTCTAGAGGGAAAGACATGTTAAAATCATACTTCAACTGTTAGCCTCTGACCAAAGCCTCAGCATCACAAAATGGATGCTGCTGCCACGACACAAGTCTGACCTCCTGCAGCTGGGAGTGATCCCAGCCAGGGAGGCCTGGACAATAGGTTTCCTGCTTGGGGAGGTGCTAGCACCTCCCCAGACAGCCTTTAGTGTATTGGGGCAGGGTGGGCTGAAAGGAATGAGACATGCCTGGGGCACACAAGGTGTTCCTTGCATAGTCCAGTTCAAACCGGCGCTGGGGCACTCCAGCCCCAGCTCTGGCGCGAAACTGGACAAAGGGAAGTGGGTGTAACCACCCCCTCCCAGGTCCCACCCATAAGGCGTGACCTAGCAGGTATCCCAGCCCCCCAGATTAGTATAAGAGTGGGAGTTGGGCCTCAAGACTTTAGATTATCCTGAACCTGCAAAACTGAACAGAAACTCTGGACCTTCGACATTCGACGAAAGAAGAAGACTGAAGAATCTCCCTTGTAGCCAAGGAGTGGCTACCCTGTGCAAACAGGCACCATCAAGTGACTACCCTTTGCTTTGTGAAACGTTCGACGAGGAACCGATTGCAGAGCCCGACCAGAGCCTCGATTTCCAGACTTCTCCGACCCTCATCCACATCTGCAGCAGAGCTGAGATCCGTGGAGGCGACGAGCGACGTGGGACCGGCTACCTGGGAAAAGTGGCTAGTAACTTACAGCGCAGCTTCTGAGGTACCCTCGAAGTTGTGCACCGGGGATTGAGAAGCCCCAACCCCAAGCACCATCTGCACCGAAGATCAGCCCCCCACACTCCACGAGTTCTGCGTGGGGCCCTTCAGCATTTTCCTGCTTGCCGCGTCTGTCCGGTTGCTTGCCCGCTGGCTAGTGGCCTTTGTGACGACGCTCCCTGAAATCTTCTGCGCTGGTTTGGCTCCTCCAGACTGGCTCCCGCTTCTCTGCAAAGAAGAAGCACCCCAGACCTTCCTGGTCTGCACCAGAAGCAAGTCCTCTGTTCTTCGTGGGTTCCGCTTGCCAAGGCTTGGTGAGTCCTAGTCCAACTTCGACACCGCCGACAGCAAGAGCCTTCGTGGGACAGCTCGCCTCCTGGTCCTGGTCGTCCTCGACGCTTCCTGGTCCTCCTGGCTGCAGCGACAAGCTTCACCTTCACCTGCAACTCTTCACGACATCGCCTGGTTCCTTCCTGGTTCCACGTGGTCACTGGCTAGTGAACTTGACTCTGTCCCTTCTGCTTGCAGGTTTCCTCTCTTCTTGATCCCAGCCTTGGGATCCACCGGACACTCTCCCCTGACTGCCTGTCAGCATCTTTCTTCAGGCATCCATAGGAGTCGACGACGAAAACGACGCATCTTCACCCCCATGCACCCGCAGCCTGTGGGCTAGGTAACTTGGGTACTCCGGTGCTCATCAGGATAGTGACTATCCTAGTGTCTAGTTTTCAAGTCTCAACTTCCTAGCTACTCCGGAAGTGTCCTAAATCTATCTATTTCTAAACTGTAACATTGCTATTGACTTTTACGCATTACGCGTGAGTGTTTCCACTCTGCACACGAATCCCGTGGGCCTCCCACTTCCTAACTAACGCTAGTGTAGTGTAGCCCCAGCGATTCCCTAGGCCTAGGCCTATTCTATTTCCGTGACAGTGGTTCTTATACCACTTATTTAGTATATGGTTTGCGTGGCCCCTAGGGCCTAACTGTATTACTTACCTGTGTGACTTACTGTATGCATTAATAAGACTGTGTTGTACTTACCTCTAAACTCGTAAAGAGTGCTGAGGGTTTGCTTAGAATAAATACACTTTATTTTATATATATATCTGTTGTGGTGTCCTTTCATTTGGTATTCAAGGGATTATATATGGTATCACAGCTGGCTTCACATGCCATTCAGAGTTTAGCCTAAGACTGCTCTTGTCCATGCTACCACTAGGATAGCTGGTCTATAAGGTTGACTTTACAACCAATCACCATAAGGGTATTTGGACTGATATAAGGTGTACACTATAACTAGTGACATCATACATCAGGCCAACTTCTCACACCCGTGAACCCAGGTCGCCAGCGTTTCCAGGACCAAAGCAAAAATCATAGGGGACAGGGGACAACCCTGTCTCGTATCTCTCCACAGTTCTATAGCTCGTGACACACTGCCATTTACCCTCATCCTGGCTCTTGGACCTTAATAAAGTAGGCGTACACAAGCCCAGAAATCTGGGCCAAAGCCCAATTGTGGTAGCAAGGCAAAACAGTAATTCCATTCCACGCTATCAAAGGCCATCCGGGCGTCTAGAGATAGCACCGCCACAACCTTTGCCCCATACTCCTTGGTGAGATGTAATACCTCATACAATCTTCTCAAGTTTAGACGTGTACTGCGTTTTTGGACAAAACCAGATTGTTCCGGGTGGATCAATGTAGGTAGCACCGCCGCTAATCTATTTGCAAGGACCTTGGCTAAAATGTTAGGTTCTACATTGAGTTCTACATAGGCCCATTGAATATGGGCCTATATGATGTACAATCCCTCTGGGGTTTCCCTTGTTTTGGGATCACTACTATAGTGGCAGTTCATCTTCTGGTAAGTGTCCCACCTCTCTAGCTTCTAAAAATATATTCAGTAGCTGTGGTGCCAAAATTTGGGCCGTTTGCTTGAACAGCTCTATGGGCAATCCATTTGGACCTAATGCCTTCCCTGATTGAAGATCCCCTAGTGCTCCCGCTATTTCTTCTGCTGTAATGTCGCTATCCCTCACCACCGTTCCGGCATTGTCCGAATTCGACGCTTCACGTGCGGCCACGGAATTCCCTTCTCTCACAATCCAGAGACGAAGCTTTCATTTTTACCGTGGTCTACTTATCCGAAAATCAAATATCCTAGACGAAGCTTGAAATATCACCGTGGTCTGCACACTCAAAATTTTTCTGTCCTAGGCATTGTACCTAGTAAGCGCGTTCACCGTGTTTCCCGTCACAGACGCCCTTCCGTTTACCTATGAGGCATCTGATTATGGGCAATTTATTTGTTCAGTCCTGATGATGATCCGATATCCTTCTGATAAGGATCGAAACGCCGTCGACATAATTGTTCACCTTACACACTCAATTCTCTGTATATTATGTACTGTGAAGGTGGCAGTATTTGTATTTGATGTTTCGCTATTGTTGAATTTTTCATAATAGAAACATCGTTGAAATTGCCTGCATGTTTTTCACATGTTGTCCTCGCGACATGTAAGTCGAAGGATACAGGCTTGTGTCCCACTAAGATTCCACTTACATTCCAGTTATTATTGCTAATCATCTCTACTTATTAAAGGTGCCTTGTCCGGCTGGACATTGGCTGAAATATAGTACCAATCTTGGCTATATTCATTGTTTGACTAACTATATTTTGCTTTCAGGGACCACGGTTTCCTGTAATAGATAACTACCCAAGGTCCCTGTCTAATCCCTTTGGGTGCCCTTGTTGTTTTTTCACGTAATGTCGCTATTTAACATCTCGGAGTCCTCTTTCGAAAGTATATTTAAGTGCATGGTTGCGAGAAGTTCCATACACTCTTCGGTGGACCTAGTGGACCTGGCAGTATAAATCTCCTCATAGAAATCTGTGAATACTGCAGCTATCGCCTCATCTCCTGTGTGCTCCACCTGGTCTTGATCCAGGATTGGCGCCACCCAATTCCTTCCTCTATCCCTCTTCTCCAGCCAGGCGATGAGCTTTGTGGCCTTGTCTCCTACTTCATAGACCCTACGCTGCACGGATAATGCATGGGCCCTAGCCGCACCTTCCGCTACCTCTTGCAATTCCTGCTGTGCCAGCTTTAGATGGTGTATCAGAGTACCGTCCTGATCCAACTTTCTAGTCAGGTCAGATTCTATGGCTACTATTTTTTGCTCTATCTCTTGGTATTTGTGCCTGTCTACTTTCTTTTTGACACTTATCAAGGCTTGATAGTGCCCTCTGATAACTGTCTTGTAAGCTGCCCAGAGAACACAGCTCAAGTCCACTGATCCCTCCTTTTGCTGAAAATAATTTTCAGTGCCCTCCAGCAGCTTTCCTACAAATTCCTTATCTTTCAGGTGTCAAGATTCCAACCTAGGCGGCAGGAAACCCCTTGTTGTTTGCCCTTTAAACCAAGTGACCACTGGGGAATGGTCGGAGATACCCTGTGCCAACTGATGCGTATCATTGAAGGATGTCCACTCCCCGTGATCCCAACGTGTATGTTGCGTGCGCTACTAACTTATAACCCCACCTATTCAGGGCTTTGTAGTGACATCCCTGCAGGTGTGTTTCCTGTAGTAGGACCACATCTGGCTTATGCCTCTTAAGAAATTGGAGGATCAACATACGCTTTATTTTTTAATCCGAGCCGTTTACATTCCATGACATGACATTAAGCCTACCTTGGTCCTGCATCTCTTGCTTTGCTATGTACTCTTCCAAATTCCTGCCCAGTCGAGTTAATATGGGTGCCACTAAGCATCCTGTTTCCTGTCCTGCAGTGTGTGCCCAACTCCCTGTTTCTGCGTCTTGTTCAACTACTACAACTACTACTAAAACCACTTTGAGTCCCCTAAAATCCCCCTCCCTGCCATCCTGCACTGTGGGGCTAAACCTTCCCACTACCCCAATTTGCAGAGCACCTGTAGCCCTAACTGCACATCAAACATCTGAGGGGGATTGGCAGCCCCGTCGTCTATGCTCCGTATGCCCATGCCGCCCACATTTCTACCCATCTGTAATGTAAAACCTCCCCACAACATTCCACTTCCAGTCCCCTTAAAATCCCCTGTCCCCAACCAATGCCCAGCTCCCACATAAGATCCTCAGTTCAGGATCGGTACCTCCCTTTAGAGAGCATGCGCTCCTAGTTATCGCTGTATCCCCTCGCTCATTGTGCGTTGTTCCCTTGCCACATAGCCGCCCTTCAACCATGTCCACAGCCTACCAGTTTTCGCATCTCCGTACACTGCAGGAGACCACAAACCCTGGCCCACCTCTTACAGTTCTATATCTAGTCTAGGATCCGGGCGAATGTCATTCTGTACTACCCTTGCCACTACTGCTCTCCAGAGAGCCTCCCTTGACGGAAACACTAGGATGGGTCCTCCTTGGGCCTTTCTGCTACTTGGATCGCTGTACTCGCCTTCCTTCCAGCCATTCCTTTGCGTTCTCCAGAGCAGTAAAAAACCAGGACTTCCCATCTGCTATAATTTTAAGCTTGGCTGGGAACAACATCATATATTTAATATCCTTTTCTCTCAGGGCCCTCTTTACGTCCTCAAATCCCCTCCTCTGCTTTGTGGACTTGGTATGTAAAGTCAGGGAAGAACCGGATCATCGTGTCATTTAAGGTCTCCCTGAGACCTTGCTGCCTGAAGGATGACGTCGCGATCTCTGAAGTTCAACAGTCTGGCTATGATGGTGCGTGGTGGGGCCACCGGTATTGGATGTGGAACCGGGGACCTATGGGCCAGTTCAACCGAGAAAAAGTTTGACAAACATTTAGGTTTTAGGTGATTGACAATCAGATCCTCCACAAAGAGGTCCATGCTTTGAGCTTTCGCCCCTTTCAGAATCCCCACTATTCACAGTTTGTTCCTCCTGGATCTCCCTTCTTGAGCCTCCACTCTTGCATCTAGCACCTCATGCCGCTTAGTTAGCTGACACAGCCGTTCCTCCACTGCTTTTGACGAGGACTTGAGTTCTCTGATATCTACTTCCGCTACTTGCACTTTCTCTGACATTTTCTGAAAATCTGCACGTAGGAGGCCCACCTCTGTGGTCACCGAGTTAATTTTGGGTTCTAGGGAGGATTGGAGTGTTTGAATCACCACCATTATTGCTCCTAGCGATGGTTCTTCTGCAGGTCCTGAAGCCCCTGTACCTCCCTCCAGTTGTGACCTGAGGACCGCATATTTGCCCATCTCTTTGGATTGCGACATTGGTTTCCTTTCCCCTTCATCATCCCCTTCTTACTTGGTCCTTTAGCCCGTGATCCCTCGTAATCCCTCGTGGAGAGGAACGGGGAGGAGCCCTGGTTTACCAAGTATATGTTCCACTTCCAGTCCCCAATCTATCCTGGTTCTTCCTTCGGAAGTTAGTTTCTTGCAGGACCACCCAGCTTCTACCCATCGTCTCCGCTCAGAGTCCCTTTATCGTGCCAAACAAAAGGGAGGGGGAGTCCCCTCTACTCACAGTTTCAGTTTCCAGCTGGTAAATCCCAGCCATTGTGGATTTGTTCTCTTGAATCTGAGCTGGTCACCTAAGCTCCGATGTCCCCCATCCTCCTCTTCTTTGGGGATTCACTTGTAGACCAATTCCTAATCGTGCACCGGCTCGGACTCGCCCCTGTGTTTCCAGGCCTGCCGGATCCGGAGCCCTTCCTTTGAGACGGTCGCAAGAGCCTCTTCTCCTTGGCTATGGGGCAAGGCCCTCCGGGTACCTTGAACTGGGACCTTCTGTGCTGCTTCACGGACCGCATGCAGGCACTTCTTTCTGTTTGCCAGGCAGACCTGCATCTCCGGGCCCCTTCAATGGAAAGGGGTCAGTCTCCCGTCTCCCTCAGCCGATTTCCACCACTTTGGCCCCTCGGTACCTCCCGCACTGGCAAGCTGTTCCGTGCCCGTCTCGGCAGCTGGAGCCCTTTCCAGGGAGCTTCCCCAAGATGGCCGCGGACCCAGCACAGCTGCCTCGGCCATTTTGTTGCTGGTTGGACTCCATTTTTGAGAGCCTGTGTTGCGGGCAACCATACCGCTGCCAACAGCGTCTCCAGCTCCCTTCCTCCCTGCCAGACGCTTGGACGCCACCGGGCTCGCTTCGGCTGGTCTGCTCACCGGATTGAATCCCGGGTCATCCGGAGTCCCGAGCACCTCTCAGTCAGCTCTCGTGATCCCTCCAAATCGGGTAAACACTGCATCCACACTTTGTTTTCTTGTGGGGTCAGATAGGGCTTCGGATGTCGGGTTATGGGCTGCACAGACGCCAGAGCTCTTTTGTTAAGCAGCCATATTCATTCGGCGACAACCACACCCCAATCACATTATTTTTAAAGTTGAAAGACTTGTCAACACGTGAAAGCAAACTATGAATAAGTCTTATAACAAGCAGCTTTAACTTTGTACTTTTGTGCATGATGTGGATTTAGTTATAAACCAACAATTTGAGAACAAATAATTTCCGTTTAAATTTAACACAGATCTCCATGCTTTAATTCAACTTAACGGTTTTTGCTTTTACCCCAATTTCAAGGTGTTTGTATCCTCTTTGTTTCAAAACAAAACAACCTTGCTTTAGCCAAAGGTAAAGAGTTATGTGAGTAATTTTCTCCTTGCAAATATATTTTACTTGAATCCAAATTTTAAAAAATCTGCTGTCTTCCAAGTAAATTATATCACTTTTCCCGGAACACTCACCTTAAGTAAACTTCCCATCAACCTATACCTATTGCCACTCTAATTTCTCTGCCACATTCTTGTATTAGAAATACAGGTGTTGTGACATCTTTTTTTCAACATCATTTTATTGAGACAACAAAGGCAAGTAACACAAAGAAAAGACCACCACATGCGAAGCCACAAGCTGTGGGACCATCCCAGCTATAAGTAAATGATAAATATCCCAAAAGATAAAATTCAGACAATGCACTACAGAAAACACCTCCACAAGTTTTAAAAACAAAACAATAACCCTTGTAGCAAAAGGTTTGAGTAAAATGAGGAGGGAATGCAAAGTGGATGGAAGTACTAAGGGAGGCAATTCCATACAGCAAATTAAGTAAGAAAGCTAGAGTTCACAGACCAGAAGAAAGGAAGACCCCATTTCCAAGTGAAATGCTCCCCTTCTGCCAACAGATACTTCAGGAAAGCATCTACTATCAATGCACCGTCCAGTATTAGACTGCTGCTTACTGTACAAAGTCTATTTTTTAACAACATTTTATTGGCTTTATGTTTTAAGCCTAATAAATGACATATATGTATTTATAAGATATTACAACAAGTGTGTTTGGTACATAGTGACATCAATAGCTGAATTACCAATCAAAATGCTCCTCACTAGACATGACAGTTAATATGTTGGGCATCTATTCCTCTGCTCAGTCCAACTTCCAGTTCAGTTACATTTGCATTGAGGTCACAAACAAAAGATTCACCTATTTTCTTGTGTTCCCACTCATCACATTAAATACCTATGCCAGACCCATATATTTTGACAGGCGCCCCCCAGATCTTTTCCTATTTCATATGAAAGACCATGTCTTTGTAGACATATCTTTCAGCTACAAAACACCAGTTTGTTTTTCAGTACTTTTTCTTAAAGGTTGTACCCTCATAGCTGACCCACAACAGGGCAACATACCTGCATGCTGCTATTAGCCCTGTATTAAAGAGCATCACAGCATGTTGTGTTAGCAGGCTTTCACACCATATTCCGAGTAGCATCAGTTTGGCCACTTCCATTTGTGTGATTTCCAGTTTTGAGTTTATACATTCACCAACCTGGTCCCGGACCTAACTCAGCTTAGGGCACTCTCATGTGGTATGAAGAAAATTACCAGTATGATCATAGCCCCTGAAGCACAGACAGGTCTGTATTTGTCCTCCTTATTCTATGCAGCATCTTCCTAGTGAAGTAGATGCAATAGTTTAATCTATACTAACCAGAATTCTGCTCTGATGACAACCTCCTGTGGGCACTGCAGGGCCTCCTCCCACCCCATATCATCCAAGTCCCCAGTGTCCACCACCCAGAGTGACCTCCGTTTGAATAGGTTGTTCAAGGTACTATTGGTTATATTCTTATAAATTGATAAACCTTCTGACAACACTTTGTGCTCCAGAGGTGAGTCATGTAGGATCTTGGTGTTCCTGAGGACATACATCCTCAACGCATGGCAGAACAGTATGTATTGAAATATTTCGGCGTGCACCAAATTGTATTCTGATTTCAGCTACTCAAAAGTTTTCAGTCCTCACACATCCACACGTCCTTCAGAATAGAGAGCTCTATTGTGTCCCAGTGGTCAAAACCCTACAACCGTCCAGCCTCCAAGTTCGTTTAGTTAGTACTAGTCCATAACGGTTATTCCTGTGAAGGGTGGTGTCTCGCTCACCTTTCTTTGGAGTCATCTTCATGCCCTCACCACAAACCCTCTGTGATTTGGCTCTTCCTTGAGTTTAGTAGCACCATAGAGCACCACAGAGTATCCCAATGTCCCCAGGACATGTCTGTCTACCAGATGCGTAGGCCTATTCATTGGCCACCACTAAGTGCGATGCCCATAAGTACTTGTGTAGACCTTGGAGTGCTATTCCCCCATCATGGTCTCTGCAAGGCACTGTATCCAAGGGAATGCTGGTGGGACCCCCACCCATTTCAGGCAACATACAGCTGTATCTAATTTCTGGAAGAATTCCTCTGGTACCAAATATGGTGTATTTTGGAGAATGTAATAGAACTTGGGGAGACCTATTATAGTGCATAATGCTGCCCTACCTAGCAATCAAAGGGGAAACATCTAGTGGTGCTGCACATAATTCTGAATGTCAGCCAGGGCCTTGTGTAGGTTTTTTTAATGGCATTCACCCTCATCACTCATATATATATCCCAAGGTATTTAAATCTTTCTGGCACGACTCTAAATGGGGATGAATATGCAGATATCTACGTCCGGGCAGATAGGAGATATAAAAGTGATTTATGCGAGTTGATACTGAACCCAGAATACCTATCATAAACTCAAAATATTTGTAGAATCCTATCCATGGAAGTCATTGGACAGTGAGGAGGACATCGTCTGCATACAGTGATTTACTCTTGCCTAATTGTGAGTCCCCCCTAAAACCTCTGTTTAGGGTGTCTACCTAACCCAGAATGCCAGTGGTTCTATCACCGGGGGAAAGATCATAGGTGAAAGTAGACAGTGTTCTCTCATATTCCTCATCAAGGAAGAGGGTGTTCACAGAACACCATTCACCAACACTCTAGGCATGAGGCTTGTACACCACAATATGACACAGGGTAAAAATTGTTGTCCAAAGCCCATCTTTTCCAAGACAGCCAGCACGAATGAATACTTTACAGAATCATTTGCCTTGGCGGTATCTGGAAAGAGGACCTCCGTGGGGTCCAGAACCTTTTTTAGTTGTTCATGCACTCATATTGACATCAAAGGTTAAAGCATAAACCCATTGTGCCCAGGGAAGATTAACTAGTCTATGACACCCCACAAACACTTTTTTAGGTCTCGGCTCGAAGGCTGCGCTTGCGCAGTCTCGATCCGAGATTTAATGACTTGGAGAAGAGGGGCTTGAACCCGCCCCTCTTCTCCCCTGTTCTCCATTGGCTGGCCTCTTCAATGCTGGCCAGCCATTGGAGAAGAGGTCCCGTCACTCCGATCAGGCCCCGTCCGTTTCGGATCGGGGGGTGTGTTTTTTGCAGAAAGTCTAATTATCTCCTCCAGCCAATGGCAAGAGGAGATAACAGCAAAACACGCCCCCGAATCCGAAATCGCCGCTGCCTTTCTCCGAGGCATTTCTGCTCTGCCTCGGAGAAAGGCAGTAGTGTGCTTGCAGTGGAGAAGTCTTTTGAATTTGGATACCATTAGTTCGAGTTCGCCACAGACCACAAAAGTGAGTAAAATTATTTTAAACACAACGTGTTTTCGAAAAAATAATATCAAAGAGTGCAGTATTTAAGAATGCTAAATATTAAAGAGATGTTGTCGTCAGCGTCGAGTGAATGGCAAAGATGTGTATATGTAGTCGGAGGAGGGGTGGGCAGACTCCAGCTCTGTCTTTGAAGGGTGAGACACGCTCCCTTGCTCCGTGCTCTCGCTTCACAGGGCCTGCTCCGGAGTGAGGAGAGGGCCTCGAGCTCCAGCCGTGGTCCTCTCCGTCCGGTGTCACTGAATTCCCTAAATAAGAGAAGAGACGGGCGGGGGAGGGCGCGAGATAGCGGAAGAGCACACCCTGCGGCCCCATGTTTGGGCTGCGCCGCTACCCTCCTGCGCACTTTCTCTCTCTCTGCCGGGATCCCTGCGTGGTCTCCGGAGAGCAGGGTATCTGTTTAGATTCGAGCTCTAAATTTAGCCCTGATTGCCTGTTGTTCGCTCCCCTCCCACATCCTCCTGCTGTTGTGCCGTTTGTTAGGTCACTCCCTGGCCTCTGTTGATTTCCTCAGCTGGGGCTGGACTGTCCCACTGCGGACTCTTGTGCGAGGGGGGCTGTGCGCAGGAGGGTAAGGGGCTGTGGGTGGGAGGTCAAGGAGGGGTGCAAGGACTGCTCTGGCGGACGACCCTCACCTGCTGCGAAGATGGAGGTAAAGTGCCTTTTCCTCTTGAAAATTTATTATGTCGGACCTTCACTAAAAGCATGCGCTCTGACGTCACAGAGCAGAGCTGTAATACTTGTGTTTCTTTCGTCGACACCACCACAAACGCACTGTTTTTGAGAATAGTTTGCATCTCGAACGTATTCAAGTTATCATCATCCGACGGATGAACGGCTGAGCGAGCACTACTGAGATTTACACTAAAGCTGAGCTAATTGCAATTTACTTTTGAGTGAGCAAAGCGTCTACGGTGCCTACCGCATACGGATTTAACTCTATGCGCTGAAGTGCATCGCGGACGCGTAGAACGATGTGGACTGCTACGGGTAGGGTGACCACATGGCCCCATCGCCCTTCTTTTCATTTCCTGGCCTTTGCTTTTACATGTCATTGTTATCAGGGGTGGTGGTCCCGTTAAAATGAACCAAGACTACAACTCCCAGGATGCACTGGTAAAAGAAAAGGCCACGAATGGGAAAGTGATATTCCGGTGACATGGAACTATCTTGGGTGTGAGGGCAAGGATGGCACTCTACTGGTCACGGAAGAAGACCCTCCCCTTGGTTGCAGGAGTTCAAATGGTTTCTGGGCGCTACTGGTTTCGACATCGGGGGCTTGGGTGGCCGTTGTTTATTTAGCATGGCCAATGAAGCGCTTTGCGCAGGGCAGAGGGTACTCTAAGCCCATTTACAAGAGCTCACGGGGTGCAGTCGTGCTGTTAACAGAGAAATGCGAACATTTCACAGCAGAGCAGCTACCAGGGGGTGGGAGATGAGGGGGTCGCTTGATTTCTCTTCTTAATGTCATGTTAAGAGGATAATATTTTTAGCACAGAAACAAGAACGGTGAAGATAGTGACGCATTAGGTATATATTTTACGCCCGGAAGTAAACATCCAAACTTCTGGTGCAACTTTTCAAGAGGGGTCAGTGGGCTCAGCGCCTGCTGCGGAGATTGGTGTGTATGTTGAGGGGCAAAGGTCCGAACTTCATAAGGCCTACTCAGCCTTTCATCTTTCTAAGGTTGATAGTGTGCAATACACAGCTGTATAATGACAGCAGGTAGTCTGTAAACTCCAATCAACAATCAGTGTGACGTGAATCGTCACAAGCCTTGCAAAGGGCCAGATTTGTACACAGAGTGTAACAGCTGCATGGGATCACACTTGTATGCTTGTGATTGGGAGGGTTTGGGGAATAGAAGCACAGGACCATACCGTGATTTGCCCAGGATCACAGGATGTAGTCGAGGGGTGGGGGTGAAGCAGAAGCCGTCCTTATGTAATATTTGTTCGCCAAAGGGGGCATTAGCAGTGACCACAACCCCACGAGACTACGTCCAGCTTCTCCCTCTTTGCTTATCTTCAAATAATATTTGGAACATTATATACACTTCGTAAAAACAAAATTCTGGTTGTTTTGCAAAGGTGTGTGGATGTCACGGAAAATCTACGTTTTTTCAGTAGCCTTCGAAGAGGGCTTTGTAGCCTGTAAAGCTGTCACCTTTGCATTTGTTTTCAACTGTTCCAGTAGCGGGTATCAAAACCTGAAGCATCCGAAACAAGCATTTACAATGCAATGGTCTCGGCATTGTTAAAGTTAGAGCTATTGGCATTGCTCATGACATTATTTTTGTCTTTAAAACATCTCTCTCACAAAAATAAGACTTATTTTTGTGAGAGAGAGACAGAGATGTTTTAAAAACAAAAATAATGTCATGAGCAATGCCAATAGCTCTAACTTTAACAATGCCGAGACCATTGCATTGTAAATGCTTGTCTAGTATATGAGTCAGAATCTTTTTTTTAATAATCAACATGGATACTAGTCTATATGACTCGCATTCAGTTTTGGGGTTCCCTTCTTTCTGTATTAGTACTATTGTGGCCAACGCTAGGTCATATGGCAAACTTCCTTCTCAACTAGCTTTCTAAAGAGTAGGAGGAGGTGATTCGCTATCTGGTTGTAGAGATGCTTAACACATTTAGGAGGTAACCCCTGGTACCTGACCCTTCCACTATTCAGCTGGTTAATGGCCTCCTTGAGTCCAAAAGTCAACATCCTCTCTACAAACTTCATATCTTCCTCGGAGAGTAACACAATTGTCATTTTCTCTATGAAACTTGCCGGATCCTCATCTACCTTATCTAGTCTCTTGGAGTACATTTCCTGGAGGCATGCCAGAAATTCCAGTGCTAACTCTGTATCTCAAGTCACTAGTTTCCCCAGTTCATCATTGCGTCAAATATATCTGGTAAGATTTGCACTGACTGAGTGATGTCTGGAAAATGTAGGATCTTTGTGTGATGGTATTACAGGGGACTCTTGGATCTTCCAGATTGCAAAAGGGCATCCCCATCAATGAACCCTCAATCTACCCTCCTTCCAGAGAAGAGATTTGAGGAGGCTGCAGCAGATTGAGGGTAAGCATCCTTGGCTCTTGCTGCAATTCACTGGGGTTCATTGTTTAATCGGTTAATGTCTTTGCAAATTGTCTGGATGTCTGAGATATCGACTACTACTTTTGTATCAATTGATACCAACCTACCTGCGACCTTTCTCAGGTCACAGATTATGCTGATGTTTGGTGGTAATGGAAGGCACTGAGGGCCGCACTCACCCTTTTGACAGCAGCCTTAAGGGCTTCGTTCCACAACTGACAGAACAGGCCAAATCCCTCTCATTTACCCTCCACTTGAACCATTCTCTCAAAGAACACACTGTCAAGAGACCAAACAGCCTGTTTCCGAATTTCTCTTCTGAAAAAAGCTGACCCGCCCCCAAGACTCTGATGAGTCTTGGGGGCGGGTCTAGGAGATGACACTGCTAGTGGGGGAGATGTGGACACTCCCTTCACTGTGCATGAGGTGTTTGGCAGCCGTCTGAGGCCAGCCAAACCCCTCATGCTCAGTGAAGCTCTCTCCAGCCTTAGCTGCATTGCTGGGACTGGAGAGAGCAGGCACAGGCTCCCAGTCTGCCTGGGAGCGGACGTTGCTGGCACTCTAGCCATTCCTGAAGCTGCTCTCATGTAGAGAGCAGCTTCAGGAATGGCCGCAGGGCTGGCTGGGAGCTTGTGCCCAGTGCGAGAAGAAGGATGAGGCGATGCACGGGAGACGGCGGTGACAAGGTAAGTTTCTTTTTTGCCCCCAAACCCTCCCCACCTCCCTCCTCTGGCCCGGCTTGCCCTCCCCCCCACCACTTAGGCCGGGGACAGGCCGCTACTGGTAAACACGTGCTCTTTGCCCTTGTATTTCACCCTCAATTTTGAAGGATGCCAAGGAGATGCCTCTGTGGGCAGACTCCATTATACAGAGTCTGTGGTCAGAACCACAGGACACCTTTTTTAACTCTTTGCATTTGTTTCCTACTTCCATTCATGGTGACAATCTGCTTCTTTACTCTACAGGGAGAATTGTCATCTGTAACTCAATTGAATCCCCACCCTCTACTATGTCCACTCGAGTGTATCACTATGTGTCAAACCTCTGGCTGGCAATCTGTGCACCTTGCACACCACAACACTTAAAAAGAAGTTCCTAAACAGAATCTTTGTCATTAGGAAGTCACAAATGAAATTGGGCAGATGCACCTGTCCAGCAATTTTGGATACCCTCCAGAAGAGAATATTGGTTGCAAGCTGTGTATCCTATAGTTATTACACCTGTTCTTCCAGTGTTGTTACAGATTACACTACCTGAAGTCCTTTTTAGATGGAGCATCAGTATTCAGATTCTTCACTTCAGTTTCTAATGGGCTGTTAATGGGCTGGCTGTCAGCAACACATTTTGTCAGTTTCTATCTCATGTAGTCATCCATGGGTTTGAGAGTCTCGTCAGTAGAGATCGCATTCCTCTGAATATTATTCAGTGTATGATGTAGATCCCTTAGAGATGCCATAACCATGGTGTGACCTTCTCTGCTCATCTCTGTGTTTTCAACACAAGGATACGGGTGCGGATCTTGCCTGGAAAAGCCCTATCCACTCTTCTTTGCTCTTAATTTTAAAAGGGGTGCTTTTTCATTCATTATAGTCAACCTGCAGTAAACTGCTCCTGTTTATAACAATAACACTATCACTAAATGTATAAACTCAGGGAATTAAGCAACTCACTGTGGGAGAATGCTTATTGTAATTGTTCCTATCTGATCCAAATCACCTCTGTTGTGAGAGCAGGATAATATATATTCACGTGTAGCCATAATTAGTGCACAAGATAAGTAAAGATTTGACCTGTAAAAATGCCACTTTGTTCAGTGGAAGATCTGGATTAATGATAGGTCTGAAATTAGGTCTCTGCAGGATTTAAATCCACAAATGCTACATCCATTCTCCTTCCCCAATCTTACACACTTTGAGTGCCTCTGAGTAAGGTGCATGGAACTCTTCATTCAAGTGAAAGGGTGAGCTATGTCTTCTTAAATCATTTCACTGAATTGCAATAAAGCCCATCAACTGTTGCCTTTGTCATTACAGATCCTCCTGCTTCTATACCTTCCTTTTCACAGGGATATCTTGGACAATCAGATGAATATCTCTGTTAGGAATGAGCACCCCCACACTCAGCCTATCAATAAATCACCCACCTCACTTCAGGATGTGTGCACCCACTCACCCACACAGCCTTGCCACATACAGAAGAGGTGGCATCGGGAGACTACAACAGTGGGGACGAGCACCAAGGAGACTGTGGCTGTTGTGGTGGGGGGCAGTCCATAAAGCAAGGGGCTCCTGGAAACATAGACACAATTGAGGGAGCTGAAAGCCACTGGCAATTAAGCTCTGCAAGTCACCATGGTTGGGGTCCACCCTGTCTCACACACACCCAGCCACACACCTGACACCAATTAGCAGTTAGGGAAATGTCTATAAAAATGCATGAATCTGCAACATCTTCAGTGAGATCCTTAGTAACAGAGAATATCTGCTAAGACTGTTAATGTTTGACTAGACCTGCTCCTGTTTTCCTTGTTTGACTGCTTAGATGTTGAGATTTTGCACTGACCTTGTTCCAGTTCCTGCCTTACTGGACTTCCTCCATAGGAAGCATTTCCTTAGTCCCTGTTCCTCTTGGTCCCTATTCCTCTTATGTTTGTACCTTTCTCTTCCCCCCACTGATTTTCACTCGTTAAGTCCTGACCCACTGAAGCTATCCTAGGGGGGAGTTGGGAAAGGTAGTTCTCTCTGACTGACTTCCCTAATTTGTACTTGTGTCAATTTTCTATCACTCTCCAAGGGGGTTTATCACTATTTTTCTGAAGTTGCTGCTGGAGATTCAGGCAATCAGCATTAGTACTTTCTGGATCTGGTAGTTCACTTGTAAAGTTGTGCTGTGAAGCGATCGTGAATTATCAAGAACATAGACTCACATTGTACCTTGAAGACACCTTACAACTTTACTGATAATTGCCCTTTTCTCATTTCATCTCTCTTGGTGTCACTGCTATCTCTTTTCCTAACCCATGGGTGGATGCCTTATTGTCCAGGCTGGTATAATGGGAAGCAGTCGCTCCTTTGGGGGGATTGAGTGTGCCTCGTTCCATCCACTCCTGATGGCACATCTTTCTCCAGGCGCCAGATCTAGCCAAACTCTCAGTGCCTGGCTATGATACTCACATTGAAGAATCTGATGATCTGACAAGTAGGGATCCTGTTGGTAAGGTTTGTATACATTAATAGTGGTAGGGATTTATATACAATATGGTTGTCTTGAAGTGAAATCAGGGGAATGAGTGAGACTGTTCTGTGGAATCTGCTATCTAGCAAACCAACTGAATAGAATCTCCACAGAATGTTTTTGTAGTGTCTTCTTTCATTTTCTGTGGTGCTGGACGAGCTGGTAGGGACATTGCAGATTTCTTGATAGGCTAAGACCTCTGAAAGGCAAGCCTGGCATGTAAGAGACTCACTGGCCCGCTAGCCTTTCATGGGCTCCCACTCTGATTGCAATAGCTTTCATCAAAGTACACACACAGTATCATAAGAGATTTAACAGTAGAGAACCACCAGGCCAAGATTGGACTCCTCTACAGCAATATCACGTACGATGGGTAGGTGTGCTCCATTTTCTGTACAATGGCTATAGTTGCGTCATCTGCTAACTCATCAAATCTTTCCTTTTTCAGCTTGATTATTTCAGTTCCTTTACTGACTAACACCAACCGGCGCTTGTCCTGGAGACGGTGGGGTACGAGATACTGGTGTAGACCCTAAGAAATAAAAACATAAATGGATTCCCACACGAACAAGTGCTTGTAGCTCTATAAGATAATTATGCAATACAAAAAGTCAATTTAAGCAACACACTGTGGTAGAATGCTTACTGTAATTGTTTCTATCTGATGCAAATCACCTCTGTTGTGAGAACAGGATAATATATATTCACGCGTAGCCATAATTAGTGCCCAAGATAACTAAAGCTGTGACCTGGTAAAATGCCTCTGCTGGATTTACCTCCACAAATGCAACATCCTTTCTCCTTCCCCAGTCTTACACACTATGAGAACCTATGAGTAAGGTGCATGAAACTCCTCATTCAAGTGAAAGGGTGATCAATGTATTCTTAAATCATTTCACTGAATTGTAATAAAGCCCATCAACTGTTACCTTTGTCATTACAGATCCTTCTGCTTCTATAGCTCCCTTTTCACCAGGATATCTTGGAGAATCAGGTGAATATCAATGTTAGGAATGAGGGCCCTCACTCTCAACTTATCACTAAATCACCCACCTCACTTCAGGAAGTGTGCACCCACTCACCCACACTGCCTTGCCACATACGGAAAAGGTGGCATCGGGAGACTGCAGCACTGGGAAAGAGCACCAAGGAGACCGTGGCATTTGTGGTGGGTGGCAGTCCATAAAGCTCCAGAAAACGTAGACACAATTGAGGGAGTAGAAAGCCACTGGCAATTAAGCTCTGCCTTTATAGTGCAAGTCATGGTTGGGGTCCGCCATGTCTCTCATACAGCCAGCCACACACCTGATACCAATTAGCAGTTAGGAAAAGGACTATAAAAATGCATGAATTTGCAACATCTTAAGTGAGATCCTTAGTAAGAGAGAAGATCTGCTAAGACTGATAATGTTTCACCCCTGAGTTATACAGAAACTGCTGTCTCTTCTAATGTTCAGGTCCCCGTGCCGCCAGCAGTAAGTACACTACCTTCGTCAAGCACAGCAATTGCTTTCCCGGTTCAGGCACTTGTCAGTGCTCCACAGAGTCAACCTATCCCAAGCATACCTCAGGGCTCTGCACCATGGCCTGGAGTAATGCCATTAGGGTCCCTGTAAGGAGAGAGTTTGGCCAGCAGTGGGATGGGAGGCCAGACAACTAGTGCAGCCTTACCAGTCAACTCGTTATGCGCAGGGCTTAATGTTGCCCAACTGACAAAGGAATGGACTACTTAGGGCATTGCAGTGAGAGTGAGTTACTCTATATGAGCAAAGAAGCTGCAAGGGTGGCAAGAGACGAATGCGAGGATGGAAAAGGCGGAAGATGAATGCGGAATTGACATAACCTAGCAAAAGAAATCGTAGAAGAATGGTACGATGACAATGGGTGAGAAGGAGCTGAAACTGTTGAAATTGTCCGGGTTAAGGATTCAAGTAAGGGAATTGTTTAGGAACATTAGGGAATGGAGTGACTCTGAAAAATTCACGCCAAGGAAGGAGAAGGTCAAGGTGAAGCATAAGAAACAGAGTGCGAAGTAAGATGAGAAAGGAGTTGCAGGGTGAACGGTAAAGGAGTATCCTATTAGAGAAGCACCGGGAGGGGCATACATACACGCTACATGGTCATGATTGGACCTTTTCTACTTAACACATTCCCTTCTTAAAGTTAGAGAGGATTCAGATAAGTGGTAAACACAGATGTAACAGATTGTGACCATTTCTAACGTCTTGTGGAAAGATTTAGATGAATTGTTTGAGGTGGTGGTCCCAAAGAATCTGAGGGCAGGATGTAAGAGGGCTGTTGACTGGCAGACATAGGAACAGGAAGCCCACTGGTGGTAGGGACAAATGCCCCTTTGCCCATAGTCAAAACCAAATCCGACAAACACATAAAACATCTAAAGACAAAAGTCCCCAAAAGGAGATGAACTGCCCTAAGATTTTCCAAACCTCTCAATATCCAGGATACGCATACTTTGAGAGACTGATGTAGGTGTACAGGGCGTACGGTGGAATGAATGATCCACTGAGGCATAATATGGGCGGTCTTCTCACCAATCAGATCATCCAAGGTGTCCTCTACTGGCACAGAAAACCTGTTGATGAGATCTTGCAGTATGTGAAATATTGTAGTGACATGATAGAAGCAAAGTGAAAGGGGCTTAAATAGAGGTGTATCGAATAGCCCAAACACAGTTGTCACAGAGTGGGGGGACAAAGGGACTTAAAGTTCTGATCAAAGGCCCTGAAGTAGACCCTAGATAGGGATGGTAATGCAAGGAGTCTCCGTGACCTACTGAAAGTCCCTGGAATTGGAAGAAGTAGAGGTAACATACAAGGGACCAGCATAAGTGCCCTAAAGGAGGGCACCCTATGTCATATTTGCAACAAGGTGGAGCATTGGAAGCAAGAGTGTTCTTACAATTCAGATCAAGTCATGACCTACACAAGCCAGAGTCCTGTAGTGCAAGGAGAGTTTCCCCAATACACACACCCCCATGTCAACCCTGAAGGTCCCTAACCCTAGCATGCTGCTGAATGCCTTTAAACAGATGCAGATGGGGTGTGGCTAGGAGCGTCAAGATAGCGGTCGCACTCTAAGATTGCTCCGGACCCCTCTATCATCCACTCCGTGATCCGCCGCCATCCGCCCTCATCCAGCCACCCTTACCTGGGGTCAGAGCTCCTGCTTCTGCCGGTGTTGTTGGACGACCGGCGCCGCCAAAGATTGTTGTCGGGGAGGCCTCACTCGGAGGCGGACTGTGTCTGGGTCCGGGACAAAATGGCGGCTCCTCGCGCCCGGCTTCTGCAGCGGTGCCTCCTGGCCCCCTGTCGGCGGGGCAGCGTGACGGGCTCTTCAGTGGTGGTGGGGGGCTGTCCCGCCCTGTTTCCCGGCGATCTGTGGCGCTGCTTTGCACCGTGCTCCCCGGGTGTGCGCCCTGCATACTGTTGCCACTGTGGATCGCGGCCGGGGCCTGCGGCGCCTGGGTCGCGGAGGTGGGGCCCGGGGATCCGGCTGCCGGATCGGGCAGCGGGGGTGCCACGGGTGCTGGTGCTCCCCCCCTGGAGACGCGACCTTAGAGACTTCCTCGCTGCCTCCTGTGTCGGCGGATGAGGCGGCCCCTTGATCTGGGGCCCAGAGGTGAGCGGGGAGGTGCTGCGGTGTTAGAGGCGGCTGGGTGGGGATTCTCGGCTGCTGATTCGGGCAGCGGTGAGCGGATGCATTCCTCCTCACATGACTGTGGACCCCTGGGCCCGCGACGGTGATCGGGCCTTGGGACCACTACAGCCTGGGAGCTGTTCCCTCGGCGCTGGCATCTTTGTGCGCCCTCCAGGGATAGATTTATGGGACTGAGCTACATGCTGCCTGCATAACCTCTGGGTGCCTCCCTGCTGGCTTGACCTGGGCTGCGCCGGTGGAGGGGGCGCCATCTTCTCACCCCCTATAGTCTGCTGTGGTGATTGGACCCTTTCTTCTGACCCGGGCGGCGCCGCCGCTGATCCCTGCTCACCCGGGGGGCTCGGGTGCTGCTGCCGCGGTTCAGTGAGCCCCATCTTTGCCTTGTGGGACTCCCACAGCCCGGCATCGACTGACCTGGGGTTCCCCGTTGAGACTTGGGGTGGAGCCGCGGCGCCCACGTGGGCCGGGTGTCCTCCGGACTGACATCCCCTGTCTCCTTGGACTTGCCTCGCTTGGCTCGCAGTCCCCCGGGTCGCTGCTGGAGCACCGCGCGATCCTGTCCCCGTCAGGACCCTGGACCGCCTTGTTGGGGGGTGTGCCCTTTACTCTAGGGGTGTGCCCTTGACTCTAGGGGTGCTCCCGGAGCTTTGGACCGACCGCTCGGATGGGGGCGCCCCTGAGTTGCAGTTGCGGCTTAACCGCCTACGGAGTCACCAAGCTGGGCTTGTCCTTCCGGAGTTTAGGGGGGCCTATTGGGCGCCCGGTCCTGAGCATCGACGGCCCGGGTGTTGGTGCTCCCCCTCCTCCTCTGCGGACTGGTGGCCCGCCGGGTCTGCACCCATGGAATCTGACCCCGGTGACCATGGGCAAGAGTCTCGCCCAGCAGGCTTCGGCCCCCCAAACCCAAACAAAGATGGACCGCTTTACCACGTCAGAAAAGGACCCCGGCGGTGCGTCACCCGGCGAGTCGGGTGCCCCCGGGAGCGACCTTACCGCCATCCTGCAGGCGATAGGTGCCTCGCAAACATCTGTCGATAATAAGATCGGAGAGGTGCGCATTGACATGGCCCTCCTTCGCCAGGATCTGCGTAATGTGACGGCCCGTGTCTCGGAGGCGGAGGCCCGTATCTCTACAGCGGAGGACGACATTGGCCAACTTTGTCATCGAGCGGGCCCACCGTTCCCTGGCGCCTAAACCCCCGCCGGGGGGGCACTGCCCGTCTCATTATCCTCAAGGTTCTCAATTTCCAGGATAGAGACGCTATCCTAGGGGCGGCTAGAGCACGGGGCCCGCTGCAGTTTCAAGATACTCGGGTTATGGTCTTTCCGGACTACACCAGGGAGGTGCAGGCTCAGCGGCGAACCTATGACGAGGTAAAACGGAAACTCCGGAACCTGGGTCTACGCTACGGTCTTCTCTTCCGAGCCCGGCTTAAGGTCCTGTTTCACAACCAAACGCTCTTCTTTGATACCCCTCAGGCGGCCTGGACCTGGCTCATGGAGGAGCGGCCTCTCTTGGCTCGGTCGGCCCCTCCCCTGTGCATCGGACCCTTTCACAGCTGCTCCTGCAGGTGCCTCGGCCACAGAGGCGTCGGACCAGATCCCGCAAGAAACAGGACCGTCGAGAGGGAACATCTCCGTCACCGGGTGGGTCGCCCGGGCGGCCACGTGCTCAGACTTTGCCCCGGGGCTCCGTTTCCCTGGGCCCCCCTCTACCGCTGCCGGACCCGAGTGGTGGGCTGGGACCCGTTGAGGCCCTACGCCCTCCGATATCTGACTGATTTGTCCAGGAGTCCGGCACTCCGTGGCTCTGATGACGATGAAGCAGCCTGACCGGCATTGACTCTTCCGGCTTCCTGAATGGCCTTTGCATCTCCGATGTATAACTGCTCCTTCGTCCTTTCCAGCAGAGGTGGGGGGAGCCCAGTGTGCACAGTCGGTATTGGCCTCTGACTCCGAACAGCTCTTGTCGCTTTCTCTTCCCCTTATGTTGACGAGCGGGGGGGGGGGGGGGTTAGGCCCTGGTCCCGGGGCTCACACAGGAAGTTCATCCTACTTCTTTAACTCCGGGGACTTTCTCGCAACTTCCACCGTAGGTGGTTCTGGATGTATTGGTAGTGGATGGTGTGTCTATATCCGTACAAGTGGTGGAGGGTCCATCTGCACCATGCCCTATTCTGCTAATCGTTTTAGCTTAGCCCCTAGTTTGCCTTAGCACTGTTCTTCTTTTTCGGGCGACTGATGCTTCATTTTCAGAAGTGTAGGGTGGGGGGAGTTGGGGGGAGTGAGAGGTGGAGGACTGTTGTCCTCCGCTGGCTTGTTGTTTTTGGCCGCCCACGGGCCAACGTTTTTTGTTTTTCTTGGCAGACACCCACGTACAATTGCCCGCGATGTGGGTAGGAGATCCACCAGCCCCCGCGCCCCCGACGTAACGGCCCTAGACCCAGACTCTGCCGTCCCTTGGGATCTGGGGGTGCTCGAGGAACCCCTTTCCCTTGCACACACTACGCTTAGCGATGGCACCTACTTTACATAGAGCCCTACACATCCTTTCTTGGAATGTTAACGGTCTACTGGACCCGATCAAGCGCACCGCGGTCCTTCGCAGCGCCCAGCGGCATGCCCCAGATATCTTGCTCCTGCAGGAAACGCACCTCCTGGATTTCCAGTGTAACTTCCTTGCTCGGTACGGATTTGACAGGGTTTGGCACTCTGGTTCCACACGGGGCTCCAGGGGGGTGGCCATACTGCTCAGAAGGGGGCTTCCATTCACCCTGTCGCAGGCTGCTTCTGATTCGCAGGGCCGGTATGTGGCCCTGATGGGCATGATCGAGGGGCATCCCTTTAATCTTCTATTTGTCTACATTCCCCCCACCAGCATGGCTTCCATTCTTAGTCAGCTCACTTCGGTGTTTGCTTCTCTTCCTGAGGGTCTGACGGTGGTGGGGGGGGGACTTTAACGCAGTTTTGCAGCCCTCCCGCAACACGACGGGCACCCCGTCGGCGTCTTGTCTGCTTCTGGCGAAACGGTTATCTGACTGGTCCTCCGCACATGGCCTCTGTGACACCTGGAGAATATGGAACCCTCGTAGGGAACAGTATACGCACACCTCAGCGGCTCACCACACTCACTCTCGTATCGATCTGCTTCTACTATCTGCCATTGACTGTCAGTTAGTGTCCGGGGCCACGATTCTGCCGAGGGGTGTCTCCGATCACTCCCCTGTCTAAAAACGGCAAACTGCTGCATAATTTGGTGTCTTACCCTAGGGTTAATCGTATTATTCCAGAGATCCGGGGTGAAGGGGGGGCTTCATGCACCACCTCCCTGGCCATTGCCAGCACGTTCGCCAGCTACTACGCGAAGCTCTATACTGCCCGGGCCCCTCGGTCTTCCCTAGCATCCCTATTAGCGGACATTGGGACCCACTTACCCCGTCTGTCCCCGACGGACTCTGAATCTCTTGACCATTCTATCTCAGCAGAGGAGATCCAGGGAGCCATTTCACTGCTGCATTCTGGCAAAACGCCCGGGCCCGACGGTTACCCCCAAGAGTACTACGCGACCAACCGAGACACTCTGGTCCCGTACTTGTTAGAGCTGTTTAATCACGTCATCGAGGTGGGGTCCTTCCCGCCTGAGACAGACATGGCTACTATTGTCGTCCTCCCTAAGACGCAGCCGCCATCCCTCGCTTGTGCGGATTACCGCCCTATCTCCCTCATCAACACGGAGATCAAGCTCTTTGCGGCGGTTGTGGCTCAGAGACTCCGGCCCCACTTGCACATGCTGGTACACCCGGATCAATGCGGCTTTATGCCGGCCCGGGTTACTAGGCATTGTATACGCCGCCTTCACCTCGCTTTGGCCCACCGCCTCACCCCGTATTTGGCCCACCGCCACCGCCTCACCCCGTATTTGGCCCTGCTCTTCTTAGACTTCGAGAAGGCCTTTGATATGGGGATTGGGAGTATTTGGAGGATGTGTTGGAGTGGGTGGGTTTTGGACACGCGTTCCGAGGTCTCGTCCGGGTCCTGTACTCCGTGCCTCGGGCTAGAGTCCTCATCAATGGTGTGCTCACTGAACCCTTCCCTGTCCGGAGGGGCACTTGCCAGGGCTGTCCGCTTTCCCTGCTTCTATTTGCCCTGGCAATGGAGCCACTGGCATGCCTCGTCCGGCAGAATCCCCTCATCCGGGGTTGGACCTGGGACCAGACCCATATTGACAAAATAGCTTTATACGCGGATGACGTTCTCCTCTTCCTGGCTGACCCAGAGGGCTCTGGCCCAAAATGTCTGCAAGCTCTTGAGGCCTTTGAACAGGTCTCTGGGCTCCGGCTCAACACGGCCAAATCTACATTGGTCCCCTTGGACCCCTTTGCGCGGATGCTTCGACTGGCAAACATCCATCCCCCTGCGTCAGCAATCCTTTAAGTACCTGGGGGTGTGGATCGCCCTACATCCAGAGCTTGAATGGGCCTTGAACATCACACCTTTAGCTACCAGGGCGAAGGCGGACCTTCGGAAGTGGCAATCTCTGCCTCTCAACCCTCTTGGAAGAAGTGCCCTTTTTAAAATCATGATCCTCCCCCGCTTCCTATACATATTGCAGAATGTTACCTTGTACCTTCCGGGGAGCTGGTTCCGGGAGTTGGATGGGACCCTTATCCGCTTCTTATCGGGAAGGAAGAGGCCACGGCTGTCTTTGGCACACTGCCGCATACCACCATACGATGGGGGCATGGGGGTGACCAATCTGCACCTCTACTACCTGGCTACACGGCTCATTGTGATCCATGACTGGTTTGCAGGCGGCTGGTCCGACCCGGCGTACCGAGTGGAACTCCGAGCAATGGAGTTTCCACGGCTCCAGGCCTACCTGTATGGAAGTCAGGTGCTGCAGGATCTTCCCCCGTTACCCAAGCGGTGCTTGTGGCCTGGCGAGCCGCGCTGCGACATGTAGGGTGGAATCAGAGACTGACCAGGCAGACGCCCCTCTGGAGTGGGACATGGCTGGCGGAGGTCTCCTCTTTACCAGACTTCTGTAGGTGGGATCTCATAGGGATTTTGCTCTTGGGAGACGTTTGGGTGGGGGACCACATTAGATCATTCGCAGACCTGCAGCACCGAAATTCCCTCCACTCTTCCCAATTCTATAAGTACTTACAATTCCGGCATGCCCTCCGGGTCCATATCCCCTCTCCCACATCCCTTCCCGAATTCAGTCCACTGGAGGCCCAAGTGATGATGGGGAACTTGGGTAGAAGGGGGGTGTTGCGGATTTACCGCTCTCTTGTAAACAATGGCCCTGCGACCCTAGACCGTCTTCGCGCTCGCTGGGAGGGGTGGCTGGGTCTCCTGGACGAGGCGGACTGGAGAGATGCCCTCATGTCCCCCAAGCTGCTGACGACCTCCTTCAAGCTGTGGCTTGTCCAGCTTTTCTACCTGCATGCGGTGTACTTTACTCCAGCGCGTTTGTTTAGAGCTCGCTTGCGGCCCTCCCCATCCTGTACGCGCTGCCAACAGGCCCCGGCTGATTTCTATCACATGGTATGGCAATGCCCGGCCCTCGCGCCCTTTTGGACAGGGGTGGAGCTTGAGCTTGCGCGGGCCCTTGGGTGGGAGATTCCCCATGACCCGCTGTACTTGATCCTGGGGGTGTTGTACGGCTTGGACGGCTCCCGGGCTGATAAGCGGTTTTTGGGAACGGCGCTGGCAGTGGCAAAACGTGACTTTAGTCCCAGGCTACACCCCCGACAGTTCGGAGGTGGAGAAGGGGGGTGGACTGGTGCGGTACCCAAGAGGAGTCCCTTTTTGAGGCTAGAGGTTGCCCCGAACTCTTCGGCAAGGTCTGGGGCAAATGGTTTCATTTAGTGCGGTCATGAGATTGCCGTGGCTAGTGTCTGTGAATGTAGATAAGCTGGTGGTCTCTATGCCACAGGACTTTTATGGAACTCTGTCATTCTTAAGATCTGCATTGTATGTGTCTATCGTGTCTGTAATGTTGTTAATGAATTTATTGCTATTCTCAAATACAATAAACTTGATTATCAAAAAAAAAATGATGCAGATGCAGGGAGGGAGTCCACATTCTCAGCTGAGCAACAAAGTACCCCAAAATCCAAAGATGTTTCAAAATGCAATATATCCCATGATGTTTGATACTACAGATTTCAATCAGGGCCAATTATGGTGCCTGAGGGGGGGAGGAAGAGTCCATACTTGGCGCAGACCTGGATGGACAAAAGTGGACCGAATGTGGACGGAGAGGTTAACGTATCTTTCCTAATAGACACAGTAGCCACTCGTTCAACGGTGAGAACAGTTTGGGTCCCTAACCTACCCCTCTTGGGAAAAGAAGCTCAAGTTGTAGTTATTACCAATTATCAGCGTACCAACCAAATTACTGTCCTACTGCCCCTGTACCAGTAAACAAAAGAAGACATCAGGTTGTAATTTGTGATTCTAGTCCCATAAATTTGTTAGGAAGAAACCTTCTTTGTAATCTCAACTGAGTCATCTATTGCGCGGAGGATGGAGTTGGGATTGAAACTCAGGCAGCCTATGCTGAGTTGAAATTACAGTTGCTGGAACCTGTTGTCGGGTTATATCTGTCCATTACCAAGAAGGACCTACAGATCGATCTGAGAGAGACAGTCAGAGAAGATGTCTGGGATTTCCCAGGGAGAGAGATGAGATTGATCAAAGGTGCCAAACCCCTAAAGACCACTCTCCACCCCAATACCATTTTTCCTCAGACCGATCCTTATAAATTGACCCAGAAGTCATTGCAGGGACTGCCTCTGTCCTTGAGAGCATGTCCTTGAGGCAATTTAAAAGAGGTTATCGGGAGTCCATGCAATTCGCCAATCATGGCTTTACAAAAAGCAAACAAAAAGTGGAGGATAGTTCAGGACCAAAATGTCAAAACCAAATTGTCGTTCAATGCTATCCTGTGGTACCGAACCCAGCTGTAATTTTGTTCCAAATTCCCCCTGAGGCCAAGTAGTTCATGATCATTTACCTTTGCCAAGCCTTTTTTTCGGTTCCCCTACATGAAGAGAGCCAGTTTCTCTTCACTTTCTCATTCCAAGAGAAAACGCTGGTGTGGGGTTGTGCTCTATAAGGGTATATGAAAGTCCATCGAATTTCAATCATACACTGAAAAATAATCTAGAGTCTATGCTATCATGCAGTTCAACCCTAATACAGTACTTCGATGATCTCTTGATTGCATCGATGACTAAGGAAGCCTGCAAGTAAGACAGAATCGCTCTGATCAACCATTTAGCTGAGAATAGGCACAAGGTCTCGCCTGAGAAACTGCAATATTGTAAGTAGGTCATGTATCTGGAACATCAGATAGAAAAGGGAGTGAAGCGAGTGTCTCATGAATACATAGAGGCTGTTCTTAAAATTAAGTTTCCATGAGTGTTGCTAATTACCTGAACTATGCTGTGTTCTAACTGTCTACATGCCTATTTTTCAATTAAATGAGTTTATAAAAATAAAAGTTTCCAAGGACACAGAGAGAACTGTGAATGTTCATCGGCATGGTTGGCTACTGCTGACAATGGATCTCGGACTTTTCATTCATGGTGAGGCCTTTTTTGGAGGCTGACAGACACTGATGTCAATTATCTGGTACCATGGGATGATGAGAGCATGGAAGCCTTCCAGGAGCTCAAAAACCTACTTTGTGGCGCACCCGCTCTTGGAATGCCGGACTATACAAAAGGATTTATACTCTTTTGTCATGAAAGAGATGGGTGTGCACTATCTATGCTAACACAAGCCCATAGGGGGGCTAAGCGCCCCATCGAATATTTTTCAGCTACTCTTGATCAAGTGACAGCAGCGTAGCCTGGTTGTCTCAAAGCGGTTACAGCAGTGAGCCTTAGCAATCAGCAAACTGAGTGGATTGTGATGGATTACCCCCTCACGGTGATGGTCGCTCACTCCATTGAACTCCTCATGACCCGTACCTGCACACAACATTTGACAAATAGCTTCCTAACCCACTATGAGAGAATCCTCTCGGCAGCAGAAAATATTTCCATCAGGAAATGTAACACACTAAACCCTGCTTCTCTGTTGCCGACCACTGAAGGAGACGATAAAGGTGAATTTGTTCATGACTGTGTTAGCGTTACCGCTGACATACTGAATGTACTCCTTCCTGAATCTGACCACACTCTTTTGATTCATGGGTCCTGCTTGAGAGACTGATGCAGTATTTTAAGAGTCGCTTATGCAGTGTGTATTTTTTTTTTTTTTTTTTTTGAAAAAGTTTTTATTGAGCAACAATTCGGTCACAAGTATGGGCCTACAACCACCCGGGCCGGCCGCTAGGTACATAAGGAAATATACACATATCAAAGTTGCAATCCGTTCCCAGGGCACTGCCCCGCAGTGGCTCAAGATAGTTCTCGAAGAACAGCAAGCGTCAGTCCAACAGTAACAGAAACAAAAGAAAAACAATAAAAACAAAAGGCGAGTTACGAGGGATACCAGTGCGGTTCAGGTTCCCCCCGGGAAACTCCAGTCAGAACATTTGAGCAATCCGCTAAAGAGAGGAGTACCGGGAGGCCGGGGACGGAGGGGGGGGGGGAAAAGGGGGTCAAGGAAGATGAACGTCCCTATGTAGTTATTACAAAAAGCGCCAGGAACCGTCGAGGGTCAGGGGGACATGGCGATATCAGTGTCTACCAGGGGGGGCGTACAGATGCCTCCGCGATACGCATTCCATTGGCCCCAAATTCTACCCCATGCCCCCGGCTTGCCACGGGCCACATACACTGTCTTCTCCCGGAACATACACCAGTCCATATTCTCCTTCCATACTGACACGGTGGGCTGCCGTTGAGCGCCCCAAAGTTGCGCTATATCCCTCTTGGCAATCATGTTCCCTAGGGCCGCCCACCGAGTCTGAGCCGCGTTGTAGTCATTGGGCTCCCACACATTCAGGACACAGCGACGCACCTCCGGCAGCAGTACAACCCCGGTGACCTGTCCCATAACCGTGTGGACCCGGCGCCAATAGTCCGCCACCTCGCGACACTCCCAAAGGATATGAAGAAAGGTGGCGCTGAGCCCGCAGCCTCGTTTACAGAGCCCGTCGTCGGAAAATCCCATCGCGACCAAGCGCGGACCCGTAACATACACCCGATGGAGAATCTTGAGCTGTACCAACCGGAGACGAGCCGGAATGGCAACCTCCTTGGGGGACGACAGTGCAGACTGCCAGTCTTCGTCATCCAATTCGACCCCATCCCCAGTCCAAGCCTCCCGAAGGCGCACCAGGAGATCCGCCCGGTGATTAATCAATTTTTTATAAATTAAAGAAATAGTACTATCAGGGACATGTCCGTCAAGTACGCGGTCCTCGAGGGGCGAGGAAACAGGGATCTTGGTCCCCTCCCCGAAGACCGAGAGCAGGGCGTGTCGAACCTGGGCGTAGCGGAAGAACTCCCTGTCGGTCAGCTCGTATTCGGCCTGGAGCACCGCGAAAGTCTTGACCGTACCCTTGTGCCACAGGTCTCCCACTTTGCTGATACCAATCGTGTCCCACTGGTCAAACCCCTTGGTGGTCCACAAGCTGCCCAGGCGGTCGGAGGCAAACAAGGGAGTAGCACATGTCATTCGCTCACTCCAGCCCATGGCCACAGTGGCAGCCCTCCAGGTCCGCACAGCAATCTTAGTAGGACCCGTAAGGGTCCGGTCAGCCAGGCGGGAATAAAGTGCCCTGTTGTAGTTCCCGCCGGGAAGCAGGAACTTGTCCATCTCATACGCCGGATTCAAGCCGGGCGCATACATGGCGTGGTTAATGGCAGATAGCTGCGAGGCCCAGTAGTACCTGCGAATGTCAGGAAGCGCGATGCCCCCGTCATACCAGGGGAGAGTGAGCTTAGCAAGAGCTATACGCGCCCGGCCGTTCCACACCAGTCTCCTCTGCAGGCTCGCCACCTCCCGAAAGTAGGCCACTGGGATAACGTCGAAGGAGTTCTGGAGTGCATAGAGGAACCTGGGAAGGGACATCATTTTAAACAGCGCGGCCCGACCCAGCGGGGACAGGGGCAGCCTGCACCACCGGGCCGTGTCCTCACGCAGTCGCCGAAGTGGACGCAGAAGATTCTGCTCGTAGCGAGCCACCGGGTCCAGCGAAACGTATATCCCCAGGTACTTAAAGCCGCCCAGAGATATTTGAATCGGGAGCCGAGGCGGCAGGAGAGGAGGACCACCAGCGATGGGATAAACGCAGGATTTAGACCAATTGATCTTGAGACCCGAATTGTTCCCAAAGGAGGTCAGAACGTCGAAGAGGACGTTGAGTGACTGCCGCGGTGAGGTGAGATACAGGAGAATGTCGTCCGCATACAGCGAGACCCGATCTTCAAAGCCCGGGCCCCACCGGATCCCTCCAAGCGAGGGCTCCCAACGGAGCCAGGCAGCGAGTGGCTCCAGGGCGAGAGCAAAAAGCAACGGGGACAACGGGCACCCCTGCCTCGTGCCCCTGCCGAGGGCAAAGGGCCGAGAGACCCGCCCATTCACCACCACTTGAGCCATGGGTCCCGTGTAAAGGAGCCTCACCCAGCCAATAAATCCCTCCCCAAAGCCGAATTTATCCAAGACGGCCCAGAGGAATGGCCACTCAATAGTGTCAAATGCCATCGTGGCATCCAAAGAGACCAGCACGGCCGGCTCGGTGAGGAGCTCCGCCCTGGCGAGGACCCCGTGCAGACGCCGCAAGTTAAGAGCGGTGTTGCGGTGCGGGATGAAGCCGCATTGGTCCGGATGAATAAGGTCGCACACGACACTCAACAATCGATTGGCCAGGACTTTCGCCAGGATTTTAGGCTCTGCATTGAGCAGTGAAATAGGCCGGTAAGAGGTACAGCGGTCACGCGGCTTGCCCTCCTTGGGGAGAACGACTATAGTGGCCAAGCGCTGGTCGGCCGGAAGGGGACCCGCCGCAAGAGAGTCGCGGAACATGCGGCCGAGGAAGGGCGCAAGCTTATCAGGACGCAATTTGTATAGTTCAATGGGCAGACCGTTAGGACCCATAGCCTTGCCCGAGCGAAGGGAACGAATCGCGGTCGCTATTTCATCCGACGATAAGGGGGCGTCCAGCCGCTCCCGGTCCTCAACGGACAGGCCGGGCAGAGCAATATCTCTCAATAGGAGGCGAGAGTCATCTTCGTCCCTGTCAGTCACCGGGGAGTACACCGCCCGGAGGTGGTCAGCGAAGCATTCCACAATCTCATCCGGTTCAGTCACACACCCACCATCCGCAGCACGCAACTCGGGGACCACACGATTCACTCTCTCCTTTTTGTCCAGCCACGCAAGCAACTTTCCCGCCTTGTCCCCCGCGTCATACAATCGGCCCTGCTGCTCCCTATACATAGTTTTGGCCGCGTCAGTGACCAGGGACCTATATTCGAACTGTTTCAGGCTAAGGGCATGTAGCCCGTCCGGAGTAATATTCGCCTCCAAGGCCGACTCCAGCCCCGAGACGTCAGTCTCCAGCTTCACCACCGCCTCGCTCCTAACCTTCTTGGCCACCACTATCTGGGCGAGGGCGTGTCCGCGTATAACAGTTTTAAAGGCTTCCCAAAGGGACAACGCAGACGACACCGACCCCTCGTTTTCACTGAAGTATTGGTCCATGGCCTTAACCAGGCTGTCACGAGTCACAGGGTCCCGCAGGTACCAGGGGTTAATGGGAGCTATCCGCCCTGCGGACCGCGGCCCGGTGTCAAAGAGAAGCCACAGCGGAGAATGGTCGGAGATACCACGCGCCAGGTGTCTGACCTCTCGAATCCGACCAGTCTGCGCCGCTGGCATAAGGAAGTAGTCTAACCTGGAGAGACTCCCATGCGCCCCCGAATGAAAAGTGAACTGGCACTGGGTCGGATGCAGTAGTCTCCAACTATCCACCAAGCCGAAGGTCTCCAACATCCCACCCAGCCATGACTGGGCAGCGGGGAGGGTCCTCGGTGGGTGACGATCCAGTTCACCCGAAACCACAGAATTAAAGTCCCCGCCCATGAGCAGGAGGCCGTCCGGGAGGTCAAGCAGCATTCGACCCAAATCAGCAAAGGTGGAGTTCTGGAGGCCCGGGGGGACGTAGACTGAAACCAGGGTAAGGGGCTGCCCCTCCCACCTCCCAATCAGACACACATAGCGCCCTCTGTCATCCGAGACTATCCTCGTGATCTCCACCGGAAGGGAGGTTCGCAGGAGAATGCCCACCCCCCTGGAGCCAGTTGTGAAACCAGAATGGGCTACGAGGCGGTATCCCCCTCTGTGCATCGCATGGCAGACACTGCCGACCAAATGCGTCTCCTGGAGAAACACCACATCAGGAGTCAAACGGCGCAAATATTGCAGTACAACACCCCGCTTAATACGGTCCCCCAACCCATTGACGTTCCACGACATAAGCCTCAACCCGTCTCCCCCCATCCCCTCCAATAGAGCAAGAAGCCCCCAGCCCGCAGCACCGCTCCCAAATATGGATAAAAATCAATTCCTCGCCCTGTAAACAAAAAAACACACAACTAAACAACCCCTCTTCCCCCCCAACCCCACCCCAAGTCCACCGCCCCCCACCCTGCACCCCTGCGGGCCTAAGACCCCCCCCAACTTGCAGTGTGCCTGTCGCCCCGCTAACCCCATTCTACAAAAAGACCCCGGAGGAGGAAAGGGACCCGAACCCGCCCGCACCCCTCACGGGTCCTGGTAAAACACAGTATGCAAAAGAAGTAAGACCCAACTGTACAGTGCAAAAACGCAAAAGCAAGGACCAAAGGTCAGTCTAAGGGGACCCGTCACCTGCGGTGCCCCCAGAGGGCCCGGGCCGGCCACCCCCGTCCGGCAGCGAGTCCAGCCAGTCACTTGCGGCCACAGGAGTGTCAAAAAAGACTGTCCGCTCTCCATGCTCCACTCGAAGTTTCGCCGGGTAGAGCATCGAATACTTCAGGCCTAGCTCGCGGAGACGGCGCTTCACCCCCTGGAATCCCATCCGCTGTTTCTGGACCAGTTGCGTGAAGTCCGGGTAAAAGTTGACGGTCGAGTTCTCGTAGCGGACCGGGCCACGGGTCCGTGAAGCCTGCAGAATAGCATCGCGGTCCCTGTAGTGGAACAGTTTAGCCACGATAGGCCTCGGGGGGGCCCCCGGCCGCGGCCGGCCGCCAGGAACCCGATGGGCCCGCTCCACAGCGAAGAATTTACTTAGGCCAACCGGGGACAGCTGCTGCAGGATAAGTTCCTCGACCACGAGGTCCACCGGGCGGCTGTCGGAGGACTCCGGTACCCCAATGATACGGATATTGTTGCGTCGGGCCCGTCCCTCGAAGTCCTCAAGCCGCCGGGCCATGTGGTCGTTGACCACTCTAATGTCCCCAAGCGCGGCCCGCAGATCCGACACCTCCGCACCCAAGGTGGAGGTCCGTGTATCAAGGGCCTGGACCTTCTCGTTGGTTTTAGAGAGGTCGGCCCGAATCAGGGTGACGTCGATCGCGACAGTGTCGATCTTACGGGCCAGGGCCTCATATTGCGTCGCGATAGTTTCCCTGATGCCCTCGATGGCGCCCATAATGTCCTGTAGGGAAGGTTCCGCAGCGACGGTCGTGCCTCCCCCCGCAGCATCCGGGGAGAGGCCAGCAGCGCCAGGGGACCCCCTGCCCTGGGTATAGCGGTCCATGTTGTTGCTCTGGACCGCTCCCCCGCGTAGTGAAGCCTTGGTCTTGCGCCCCTCCGGTCCCCCTTTGCCCGCCATGTGAGCGCCGTCACTCAATGGGACCTCCGATCAAGGGGTGCACGGGTGCCAGAGAAAGGATCACAAACTGTCGGTGTAGGGGTCGGAGGCGTCAGACCCGTCAGTAGCAGATGGAAGCAAACCTCGGGCAGAGGCCCAAGAGGCACCCCGCCACCCTGAGCACGCACGCCAGCTGATCTCCTGAAGGCCAAAATCGAAACCGAAAGTGCTGAATCGGTGACTGGCACCGCGCTGAGGCCGCTGTTGTTCAATTGCAGCCCGGCCCCACGGGTCACCTCCACCCCGGCCTCCTCCGTCGGGTGGGTCCCAAAAGTTCCGGCGACGATAACTCAGGATTCCCAGGTCCGATTAGAATTTTGGAAAGAGATATATAGTCAGCTGGTCTTCTTCTCTCAGATTCCATACACCAACTCAGGATAGTCTCAGGATTTATTCCGAGGAGCAGAAAGGGTCCGGGGAGCCCTGTGCTCACGCGACCATCTTGGATGCGCGCTAGGCTCCTCCCCCTCTGCAGTGTGTATTTTGAGCAGAGTTATGGAAGCATCTTACTTGTTCCATGTAATGTCTGCAAAAGTGGCCAAATGGATCGCCCTGACCAGAGCCTGCTGTACATCAGAAGGCTAACGAGTTACCATTAATAGGGACAGCGAGCATGGGTTTAGAGTTATGTATGAATTCAGGAAGCTGTGATCACAATGAGGTTTCATAACCTATGCTGGTTCCCCCATTTAGAATGGACTGTATATTTCAAATCTGTTGGATTCTTTACAATTGCCAAGGGAAATTGCTGTGGTGAAGTGTGATGCACATAAGAGTGGCAGTGATTTGGTCACCAGGGGCAACCGTTATATCGATTAAATTGCCCGATATCGCGCTCTTGAGTCCTGCACTTTACACATGGATGAACTATGTAATGCAGAGGGAGAAACTATTTACAATATTCTACTGAATACTGTACATACCTACAATGAGCTGCGAGAATTGCAACATATGGCCCCAGAGCTAGAGAAGGACAAATGGGAAAAGATGGGGTGTGTGAAGAATGCTAGTGACATTTGGGTGTCCAATGACGGGAAGTCAGGTATCTCCGATTCCCTCTTGCCCATGATGGTGAGGCACATGCATGGTCAAACACATGTGGGTAGAGTTGGAATGGTGTCTACTTTCTGGCTTTATTGGTATATTCATTTCCAATCTATGGAAAAAGCCTGTGCCAACGTGCTAACTGCCAGAAATCGAACATGGGCAAAAGAGTTGTGGTGACTATTGGCCATATGGATGAAGAAAATGTTTCACGATTCCCTAATTGCGAATCCTTGCGATTCGCAATTAGGAAATCGCAAAACGGCATATATGAAAGTGTTATGAACACTTTCTTAGATTCCCAGTGGGTCACAAATGACCCACCTCATGAATATCATGTCGCAATTTGTGACCCATTAGGAATCGCAGGTCAGCAGACCACCATGTCTGTGATTGCTTTTAAGTAAAGCAATCTTTTTTCCTTAAAGGAAAACAGGCTGCTTTATAAAAAGAAAAATGAAAAGTTTTGCTTTCATTTTTTAAGAGCAGGCAGTGGTCTCTTGGACCACTGCCTGCTCTTAAAAAATGCTTTTACAAACATTCACAAATGGGAAGGAGTCCCTTGCAGACCCCTTCCCATTTGCGAATGGGTTACCACCTACTTGAAGTAGGTGGTAAAATGCGAATGTTTTGAGACCGCATTTCGGTCGCAAAACATTCATACATATCAATACGATTTGGTAATATGAAGGGACACCCTAAACACGCGACTTCCTAATACTGTATCACAAACCAAAATTATGATTCTGTAACAGGTTACCGGATCACAATTTGGGTTTGATACATGTGCAAAGCCTTTTTTGCATTCGCAAACGGGTCGATTCTGCGAATCGGCCCTTTTGCAACCTCAAAAAGGCTTCATAAATATGGCCCTATAAGTCACATTGGGAAGCCTGATGGTCTATCTTTAATCATCTCTGGTTTGACTTTGTGGAGATGCCCTGATGAAACCAATTGAGGTATATCCTCGTCATTGTATGCTTGTTCTCACAATGGGTTGAGGCATATCCCACCAGGAGATGTGACAGGCTAACAGTTGCAAAACTATTGCTGTGGGAGTCAATACAGCGATTTGGGATGCCAGTTCATCTTGAATCAGATCAAGGAACTCACTTTAACAGTGAGGTAATGCAGTTGCTGTGTGCAGCATTAGGGAAATGACTAGAAATTCCAATGTTGATACAGGCCTCAGGTGTTGGGCATTGTAAAGAGATTGAATGGAATACTAAAAGTTAAATTAGCCAAAGACCGTATGTTGGAAATGGCCCTTTTTGCAGGGTTTTTGCCTTCCTCCTCCTATTTGTTCTGATCTTGTTTATTTTGCCTTTAGGACTCTGGGATCTTCACCACTGCTAACCAGTGATAACGTGCATGTGCTCTCTCTCTAGAACATGGTAGCATTGGTTCATACCCAATTGGCCTATTTAATTTACTTATCAGTCCCTAGTAAAGTGCACTACATGTGCCCAGGGCCTATACATTAAATGCTACTAGTGGGCCTGCAGCACTGCTTGTGCTACCCGCATAAGTAGCTTCTTAAACATGTCTCAGGCCAGCCACTGCAGGGCCTGTGTTTTCAGTTTATTGACACTTCAACTTGGCATTTAAAACTTCTTGCCAAACCTTAAACGTCCCTTTTATTACACGTAGGTCACCCCTAAAGCAGGGTGCTGTGTAAGCAAAAGGAAGGACATGTACTTTTATGTTTGACATGTCCAGGTAGTGACAAACAACCTATGTCGTTTTTCACTTATCTGAGGCCTACTCCTCTCATAGGTTACCATTGGGAATTTTTAAACAAAAAGATCCATCTCTTTAGAAAAAAAGAGGAAATTCAAAACCTGGGTTTAAAGAGACGGGGATAGATGAGTGTAGGTGTCCCACAATGGTTGGACATACACAGAGTTGTTTAAATACCCCTCACACACCAAGAATGACCCATGGTGTCATGCTTCATAATAGGGGTCTTCCCGCCCCGCTGCGGGACGGGGCGTGCTACGACCTACGAGTACGTGGGAGCACTGATGATAAAGTGCTATGTGTAGTGCAATGGGAGGGTCTGAGGTAAATGTGAATGTGAGATTAAAAAGGACCTGGCCCCTAGGACAAAAAAAAAAACAACTTTAATAAGTCAGAGGGGGCTGGTACTAGTAAAAAGGTGGTGCGGAGACTTCCTACTCAATGTGTGGTTTACTCCTAGTATGTTGTCAACATGTTTCGATGCAAAGCATCTTCATCAGGACAGGGTTAAGATCCCTCCTATATGAAAATTTCATGTACTTATGAAAATACTATCACCATAAGTGAAGAAATGCAATTCTATCATGCGAAAATATACAGTACCTAATGGTATGCGTATCTATTTTAAGTGTACGTGAGGTGTTGCCTCATGAACCTTAGGACGGGTGGGAAAACAATAAGGAGCCTCAATGGTATCCTTAAACAGCCAGCTGTTTAAGGATACCATTGAGGCTCCTTATTGTTTTTTTGTCCTAGGGGCCAGGTCCTTTTTAATCTCACATTCACATTTACCTCAGACCCTCCCATTGCACTACACATAGCACTTTATCATCAGTGCTCCCACGTACTCGTAGGTCGTAGCACGCCCCGTCCCGCAGCGGGGCGGGAAGACCCCTATTATGAAGCATGACACCATGGGTCATTCTTGGTGTGTGAGGGGTATTTAAACAACTCTGTGTATGTCCAACCATTGTGGGACACCTACACTCATCTATCCCCGTCTCTTTAAACCCAGGTTTTGAATTTCCTCTTTTTTTCTAAAGAGATGGATCTTTTTGTTTAAAAATTAATTGAAAGTGGAGGACGCATCCATCTCTGGAGCCCATGTAGGGCCTTCCCTCTACACTCCCTAATCTTGTTACTATTACAATTGGGAATTCCCTTATATACTTTTACGTGGTAATTCCTGATCAGAAAGGAGTAGCTTTTCATGTTTGTTTTGTTTTGAATGGTAATGATAAATCTTCCTTACTGGTGAAGTTAGATTTCAAGATTCAAGATTCAAATTTCAGCAGTGGGAGAGGAGGACTCGACGACAGTACTACAAGTCGTGAAACCCTCTAGTATTATTAATCTTTCACAGAGACAATTGACAAAAGAGGAATCTTCTGTCTTAGAACTGGGCCTTAAATTTGTCCCCAATAGAATGACTGATTTTACCAAAATGAAATTGGAGGCATTAGAGTTTTGCCGAAAAATTCGCCTGAATACTAATAAACATACGACCGTATGCTTAAATGCGCTTACGTTTGTACTTGTTATAGATAATACCCGTGAGGGAAAGCACGCCCGTATTTGAGCAAAAGGAAAGTCCATTACATTCAGAGTTTTGAATTGGTGAAGATGCGGTAAAGTAAGTCCGCTTGTTAATAGTGTGTTAAAGTGCTTCATGCATTTTGCCTGTTTGGATACATTGTTAAATGAGGACAACTGTTTTTTTTTCATTTGTAGAATAAAGAGTCTTCAAGGAACTCAGTCCTGCCCATACTCTACAGTAAAGGTACATATCTTTTTGGTGCTTCCCTCTGGGGGTGTAAGCCGAGAGTAGCAGTAGATATATTCAATACTTTGGTTCTTTCATTTCAGAAATTCATACTGGCAAAGTGTTAAGGGAGCCTCATAGGCAGTAACATAAACGAGTCCAGTGGCAGGAAAGCCGAAAACTCTTGGAGCAAATGAGCTGGAGCAGTCGCTCCATCGCTAGAAAACAGCTACTCACTAAGTTAGTTACATGTACAAGAGCGAGAGTTAGTTCGGGTTGACGCTGTTTTTGCATCATTTATTTATTTTGTTTTTTGTAGAATATCCGGTCCATTTATATGAAGCCCTGATGATAGTCCCAGTACTATTCGCCTGGGTCTTAAAACGCGTTGGCATTTTGGGAGGCATTCAGTTAATTCTGAATGCGGCGAGCGTTGAAGGAAATTATTGGATAAAGGATTGATATACTATTCAGACACTTTTTTGACGCTGGAGTTGGAATAACACATGTGGTTCATAACATTGGACATTTTCATATTTATGACTAAATTTTGTATATGATGTAAATTTTCCTAAGAATGTGTTTTGCATCAGATTATTCTATGAATTCATTTGCTGCTTTTGTCATGTTGCAAGCTGTTGCCAATAATTTTTTCACAGTGTCTCAGTCCATTTTTGTCTTTAAGTGTATGTTAATGTGAATTGTATATAAGTGTAAGTTCATGTGTGAATTTGATAAGTCTGTGTTTCTTTTTCAGTCCAAACAATTGTTTTGATCAATTTTTAAATGAATAAGAAAAAGGAATGGTCTAATAAAAATTCCATTCGGACAGATAAAATAGTTTACTGTTCGTCACTCCATGAGTAGTAGGAGTGTACGGTAGTACGGAGCCGGGTTCATTGTTTTGTGTTCTGAATTTTGAATAGCCCTACCTGGCCCCGGTCCGTTGGGCTTAACCCCTATAGGTTTTTACTTTTAGAAAGTGGACATTTCTCTATGCTTATGACTCTTTGTGTCTGACAGCCTGTCTCTAATACACTTATGGGTGACAGCTACACTTTGTGCATTGCCTCTAGACAGCCACAATACAGGAAGAGCTGGGTGTGACAGGAGATTCATCTGCATACTGGTTGCCTTCCTGGGCAGGAAGGGGGAGAGGTGGCTCACACTTACATCTGAATAGGTTGTGCCCTGCCCTAACACAAAGGGCTGATTTACACCCTATTGGTAGTCTGGAGTCAAGGCTGGGTTCAAAGGGATCCTTGTGCACTTCAGAGAACTCATTTGAAATCACACCCTACATCAAAGGCACTTTTGTTTATAAGTGCTATGACTGACCCTAGCAAATCAGTACACTACAGGACCTGGGAAGGACTTTGCTGCAGTAAAGGCTGCTGTGATGAAGGATTGCCACTCTGCTATGACTGACTGTTCTGAGGAACTGCTTCTCTGCTTTGCTGAACTGCCCTGCTGCCTACTGATCTCTGCCCTTCAGAGGTCAAGAACTGAACCCAGAGTGATTCCAAGGGCTTACTGGCTTGCCTCCTGTTTTCTGAAGTCTCAGGGACATAAAAGACTTCCTACAATTCTGCTGGAGCTGCTGGACTCTGCCTTTTGTGAGTCCTACCCTTGCCTGATGTGCCCAGAAGTAGGTTCTGCAGCTGCTTTCACCATCTACCTCTCCTGAGCCCTTTAAATTAAGCCTTTGGGTTCTTTGCAATAGAGAACGGACCCGTTCGCTCAAGAACCGAGTCACTCGCATGAAGGATCAGCGCGAGAGGGCACCACTTCGTCTCTTTGCACAGCAGCATCACCGCCCAAGAGGCCCCCGCCTGTTTGTCCATAACACGCGGTGGCTCTTCGCTCACCACGGACAATCACTGCACTCCTGGCAAACCTCTTCATCGTGAACGAGGCTCTTCGCTCAGCTTGAGAAGGTAAAACTTCAGCTGGACCTGTTTGGAACTGTATTTGACCTGGCTCCATCATGGTCGGCTTGACTTTTCAGATTTACCCAGGTCTAGCGCAACCTCAAGTAACCTTTTAGCCCTATTGACATCTAAACTCTGTTTTGACATTTATTATTTAAAATGTCATATCTCAACTTCTAATGATTGGATTTTTGTCATTTCAGCCTTGTTTTACTCAGATAAATAGTCTCTATTTTTCTAAAATAATGTTGGTGTTTTCATTGAGATGCTGTATCTTAAGTGTTGCACAAATACTTTACACATTGCCTCTTAAATTAAGACTGACTGCTCTGTGCCAAGCTACCAGAGAGTGAGCACAGGCTAATTTAGGGTGTGTATCTGACTTACCCTGACTAGGGTGGTTGTCCCTACTTGGACAGGTTACAAACCTCTGCCAAATAAAGACCCCATTTCTAACACTGTGCCTCTACGTCTCCCAAATGGCCTGATGCTCTTCCTTTGGTTCTAATGAGTAGCCGAAGTACCCCCTGTAAGCGAACAGCATTGTCTCCTCACGAGGTGCTGATGGGGAGAGCCATGCAAATTCCATCTGTTCCTACAGCTGCTCTTGTAAATATCACAGATGGTTTTCAGGTACTGCAAGGGATTATGTGATATGGTGCTTTCTATCTCTCATCAGGTTGATGCTGCTATTCCAGCTGTACGAGAATCTTCAGGACATGATAGAACTCGAGTGAGTGGATTCATGTAAAGAAGCACATCTGCAAATCTTGCTTGGAGGAGCGCTGGAGAGGCCATTAGTGGGTGATCCTGCTCACCAACACTGCAGTCAAGTGTGCTGGTCTGCTGAACTAGATACATGCCTCCCACACCAAAAGAGCAAGACAAGAAGAGAAAGAAGTGGATCCAACATCCACTAACTCCTCAAGTCACCCCAAGTTTGAAGTGTCAGAGGCTTCTGAAGAAAAGTAAGACCAGTCCAAGGATCCACAGTCTTCATCAGACGAGCGTCATCCACGACGAGAGCCAGACGAAGGCGCTGTTTTTTCAGTGATCACTGTGATAGCACCCATTGGATTGAGAATACGCATTCGCTGGGACAATGAAAATTCATGGAAAGCTGAAACTAACTTCTGCAGCTAAAGTTGCAAGAGTCAGAGGGTAGCGTGGCACAAGGAAGTTTCACTTCTAAGAGTGATTCAGCCTCATCAGAACCAGAAAGATCAAGCACCTCGAAGGATCGCGGCCCAACTGAGAAAGGCTGGCCAAGAGCTATACCCACCAGAAAGATACCATTGATAGATAAGAAAAGAACAGAGCCAATTAGGGAAGATAGTGAGTTAGAGGAGCAGAACAGAATGATCAGCAAGACTTAGATGAAAGCCTGGACCTGACCAGTACCAAGTGACCCAAAAGGGAAAGAAAGATCAACCTTAAGTATTCCGGCCCAGATTGTACATACCTTGCATAAATCAATGAATCAATAATCTTTATTTGGTTCCTTTCACAAAAACCATAAAAGCACACACATGAAATACAGATAAAAACAAACATCAGATAAAACACGTACCAGATGAGATAGTGTCCAAAAATGTGTATTAAAGACAAAATACAGAAAGCACGAGTCTCACACCAGCAACTAGATCGTTAAAATGACTACTTTAAAAACAACTTATCACATCAGATATAAAGAAATGGTGGAGAAATGCCAAAGTGGTTTACACAAAATACACCACTATGAACCACAAAATAATAAAGGACCTTATTTATTATTAGTGGAGTATGCAAAACATGATAAAGTGCGTAGTGACCTCGATTGACTGGTTATTGCAACTACATTGACAATAGATAAAACCAAGAAAACTGCCATAAAAGATTGCCAATAAGTGATATGTAAAAAACGCACAAGTTAATCACAACTAGATCTAAGCTTAACTGCAGATTTAAAAAAACTAAGTAAATTAAATTTGAATCTGATGATTGTCTGACTGACATTGACAAACCTCCCTGAGACCAAGACAAGCCATACATAGAGCACATCCAGGTAGATTATTGACAAATGCTGAAAGGACAGTCCCGATAGTTAGGGTAGTGGTCAGAGGATGGTAGCTACCTGAAGGCCTCCAGCTGATGCAGATTAAAACTCCCTGTAGCTTTCAAGATAGGGTAGTGACAATAGGGTAGAACCGAGAAGACAATCTACCATCATCTAATATTGTGAGATTTCCATTATCTGCTATAGGTTAAAATGGCACAGCAGCACTGCATAAGTTTGCTTGTAAGTTTGGCAGTAGCCATTTCTGTTTAAATGTTTGGATGTTTATTTGTTGGGTGTGGATATCCCTCATGCCCTAATGAACTCTACCTTTAAATCTGTAGTCAAAACACCCACATACGAGAGTAAGGTCTTACATGTCCCACAGCATGAGAGTGTGTGCAGTTATAATGTGTATTATCAAATGTTATCTGAATATGTGAAATTTATGGGAGCAGAAAATTGCTATGTGTGCTCTTACTTCCAGTTTCCGTGGCAGAGAGAGCAGCCTATTTTCATATACCTATGTCATACTCCTTTTCTTGCTCTGGGTTCCTAAATCTCTTTTACCAATAGGATTCCATTAAGCTGTTGTAACACCAATTTTTATAATCCATCAGAAGATGTGCCAATTGTGAGTGGTGGAAATCTGTATTTGTGGTTGATTAAACATGTTTATCCTTCTTACAAAGTGTTTAAGTCAAGGGAACAGCGTGGGTATATGATTAGTATATGACGAAATTCTTTACCCCATAACTAACATGAGCGCTGCTAATCAAAGTATGCATGATTTCACCTGCACAATTAGAAAAGATTGAAGGATGTTTATAGATTAACTGAACAAGAGGATAAGAAGAGATGTAGAGAAAGGGGAAAGGAAGATGAATGCAGAACATTTGATTGGGAAAGGTAAGGAGACCTTAAAGGAACCACCCCCAAGATTGAGCATTGATGTCACCAAGAAGGGATATTTATGTATAGTAGGGCAATCAGACGGAAATGAGAATGTTTAGAAATTGGAATGGAGCAAATTTGAGCACAATTACTAAGTCAAGGGAAAAACCTTTTCGGAATAAGTGGTAATTATAAAAGGAATCTATTAGGCATGCAGTAAAGAAGCTTTTTTCCAACTGCCACATAATTGGGTAAGCAGTTGTTTTGCAGCTCTAGTTTTCCCTAGGATCTATCACACTAACACGTTAGATTTTCCTCTCGAGCAATACATTAGGTGAAGCAAGCCTAGTTTTAAACAGATCCTTAGTGATATCTTTGGAGCACTCATACCTTCTATAGGAATGGTATTAAATGATGCAAAGATTACAAAGAGGTCCCCAATGGCAGATCTGCTTGCTATAAACCTGGTGGGAGCGCTAACAGTAATCAATAAAGAACTGCTTGCAATAAGATCTATAATATTCAAAATGGTCTTGCGTTGGATTTATTCCTCGTGAAGGAAGGCAGAGTTTGCAAAGTCATTCACGCTCTGGAATGCTGTGCTTACATACTGTGCATAGATAAGCAGCGTGAGAGCTATATTACTAAAAACACAAACATAATGCATGAACTAACTGAGCTGGAAGAGTCCTGAGCCCGAGAGGAATTAGGATCTATATTTGGATCTAGGGGAAGAAGGTTTGGTAAGATAGTAGAGTGGCTTTATAGTATAGGTGGAGGAATTCTAAAGTTGGTTTTAACCCCTCACAAGTTATACTAATCCGCATTGCATGTGTGCTTATTTTCCTAAACTTTTGCAAGAGACTTTCATCAAACAAAGGTATGAATTGTGTATAAAGAAGCCATCAACAATGAGAGGGAGGAAATGAAAGAGATTTAACGTAAAGGTAGAATAAAAGCAAAGCGATCTCTATGATACCTTGAAAGGATTTGGGAGATTCCAAGAAGAAAATACCAAAGTCATCTTAAATCGATCTCACAATACACCACATGACGACTAATACTGTTGTTTCTTGTTCTAATCAAAGAATTGTGAACTTTACAATAATAAACAGAGTGTTCCCAGAGACCTTTCCTGCACTGTACCTAACCAAGGACATCACAACTGTCTCAGGCTATCATTGCACAATATATCACCTAGTATGCTCGAATAAACTGTGCGAACGACTGAAATGCAATGTAATACTACCATGAAAGAATCCCCGTATGTATAGTGCTGTAAAATGTTTCTTGTTGCTTGTTCCTCAGAGGGGCACATTCTGAGAACCGTGTACTTGTGTAGAATGTATGGAAGTCTTTGTCCAAAGTCCTATAAAAAGACGTGTATTCCCCTGTACACTGGAACTCTTTATTCCCCATCTTTAGAAGACACATCTATGCCGGATGTCATATAGAACTGTATGTACAGAGTTCTTTGTACCTAAGATTTGCTAGCTTTACTGCTAACATTTTGATGGCATGTTTTATGTACTTTGGCTATAAATTGCTTATATAAAATTTCAAACTATATCTGGTGTTTGTCATTCTTGAAGAATGTCTCAGTATTGATTATCGAACTTGATCATAATTGTATTAATGACTGGTCCAATCGGGGAGCACCAAAGTCCGTTTTGGGACTATGCCGCTCCCGGTCCTAGTCACTGGTGCATTTTTAGTATGAACATTGAAGACAAATTAGAGCGCTGACAGATCCTGCGACAAGTTTCTTGACCCTGCAGCTGTGTTTTTCATAGAGCACGGGTGCAAAGGGAAAGGATTACCTCCTTTGGATGGGGTCATGTCCACATGTAAATGAGTGAACACTGCTTTGTTATTGTCCGGCCTACCTTTTGTGCCTAGTTTGATTCGTATTACAGAATTGGTCACGTCATGAGCAGCCGCGGCCCCTTCTGTAATGCCAAATTGCCTGGGGAGACAAAAGAATCAGCATAAATGCTCTTGCAAACCCAGGTACTCTGTATAATAAGGCCCCAGGAAAATAGCAGTAACATCAGTGATCAAATGAAAACACTAGTGGTGTTAAGAATGGACTTTTTTGCATCGAAATATAGTGTTTTAACAACTTTTCCCTTTATGCAGGACTGGACTGGCCATTCTGCCCCACTGGCATTTAATCAGTGGACGACAGGATAAGGGGTTGCTTTCAGAGAACGATGGACTTCTATTGCTCATCCTACTAACAGCCTTCTGCAATGTTGGGCTGGTTTCAGTATAACTGCCAGGGCAAATTTTATTTTCCAGTCTGGTCCTGACACTGGGGCGCCGATGGTAACTGCACCTCAGAATTAAATGATGTCCTACGTGACTAATTAATTTAAAGTCAGCCCATAGACGCTAGACGTAGGGGTGTGGGTGTACTACAGCACCCCCAAATTAACCATGCTGGATTTAAGAAGGTAAATGAGCAATAAAGAGGCCTTCACATTTGTTGTGTTCAAAGGTCAAATGGAAGGCTATGTTTTCTGATACATTTCTGATTATTCTTTTAACAAGGAGAATGGTGTTTTCTGACTCTGACGTCAAAGTTAAGGATATTAAGTAAATTTTGTGAAAGTCTTACTGGGGTACTGGTGTTTGAAAGGAAAAGCAATTGAATGTCAATTTCATTCTAACACAGCAACATTTAAATACCTTTAAATTATTTGTCCAAATATTTGAAAATATATCACCCATTACGAAAGCACACATAAAGCACATTTTTTGTAATTGTGATGGAAACAAAGGACATAGAAAATATAACATTAAAATAAATCAAGATACTTTTTTTGGTGATGCACAAATAATAAATATTTGTCAAAACCCGATTTCTAAACATTATTTTATGAGCAATGCTGTATGTCTACGCAAATTTAGTGGTCAATTCAATAGAGGATGTGCTTTCTGTAAAAGTACACTAACACAGCATGCTTTAGTAATATATGTGCGACAGTGCTCCAAAATGAGAAACAGCCATTACAACACGGCTGTTACCCATGCATAGCCTTTACGACACGGTTGTTACAACATGTGTACTGTTACCACGCATAGCCTTTACCACGTGTGATTTTACAACGCATATGCCTTTACCACACGTCATTACAACAAATTATGTTGTAAAGGTATGAATGGTAAGGGCATATGTGTGGTACTGGTGGTATGGGCACATGCGTGGTATCAGTGGTATGTGGTATCAGTGGTATGTGTGGCAATCGGTATCGTTAGAGGACCGAAGAGACCCTTCCGCTTCCTCTTTGAATCAAAAACGACCTGCGTCGTGAGTTAGCCTTGAAGGGCAATTGCACAGGAGGGCGAAGGGCGGCTTTGGGCTGGGGGTGGGTGTTTTTTAAGAGCTGGGGGCTGGAAGGGGGGGTTCACTGGGGGCCTGTTTTAGGGCTCTGGACTGGGATCAGCTTTTCTTTTTAAAGACAGGGAGCAGGGGGTTGTGCTATGGGTCCAGTTTTAGGGCTCAGTGCTGGGGCCTGGCTTTTTAAAATAGCTGGGGTCCGGGCAGAGGGGGGATGTGTGTGCCAGGGTCTAGTTTTGGGGCTCAGGGCTAGGGGGGGATTTTTTTTCTAAAAAACGCTGGGAGCCAGGCAGGTTGCGCCAGGGTCTAGTTTTAGGGGTCAGGGCTGAGGCTGAGTTTTTTAAAAAGATCCTGGGCCAGGAGGGGTTGCACCGGGGGCTGGTTTTATGGCTCATGGCTGGGATCAGGGAAAACCTTTACCACACATATGTCTTTAATACTCATGCTGTTACAATTAAATTAGTTGTAGAGACATGCGTGGTAAAGACATAATCATTGTAAAAATATGCGTGGCATAGGTTATGCGTGATAATGAAATACACATTGTAATAGTCACATTGTAATGGCATGCATTACAACGGAATGCGTTATTCCATCATACATCCCTCCAAAATGCACTACGAGCTACAGCCTACACCCTTACCACTTCCATGCTGAATGGACGTGGATCGTTTGCTACACTTGTTCTTTGAGTGACACTTTGATTTTTCACAATCAGTATGACTTCAGTGATGTAGCATTAACTGCAGCACCCCAACTCGGAAAATTGTTCCTGCACCACTGACTCAACTTGGACTTAATAACAGTGTTTAAAATAAACATTCATGAATAACAAACTGAAGCATGTTAGAATTTCAGCATTTATACTAACTGTGATTTCTAAATGATACTTAGGCAGGCTAGTGTCTGCCATCTTTTAAGAAAATTCTTCACTGCTCACCAACAAAGCCGGCTATGGAGAAAACCCACAGCAGCAGTTAGAGTGGCGAACGCAAATTTTGGCCTGTTGCAGTTGTCCACACCAAGGCGGAACCTTTTTCTCTTAACCAAACTCTTATCTGCATGGGCGTTTCCTTTCGAGGACTGACGTGGTTTACATGGCAGACCTAGCTACAAAAAATGCTCACCATTTTTGCTTCCGCAGCATTCCATGGAGAGGTGTTTCCCTTCAGTGGAGCATCGTTGGCTGCCACTGGAAAACCTACCACCACCACACTCCAAATGAGGTGAGTTATGAGAGAGGTGGCCAGAGAGGAGAGCTATCAATTTTCACATGAGCTACATGTGGACTTAGTTGAATGACTGATACAAAGCATTGCAACTCTTCATGGTCGGCTTCTAAAAAGAATTTTTTATTTAAAAATATTTTGTTTATATTCACTTCTCTTCAGCCACGTTTGTAGGGTTTTATTCATTTCATACTTATTATTTAAAGCATAGGGTACGCATGTAATGGAGAGTAAGCTGTAGATGAGTCCAGTGGAATCAATGCTCATATACCAAGGTTCCTTCCTTTCTTGTTGCATGGGTTACCAATGACCTCATCAGTTACACACAATGGGTAAACTAGGGAGAGAATATTTTAGAGCAAATACAGTTTTAACTTGATGCTTTTCTCCAATTCATTCATTTGAGAAGAAAAAGACATATCAATATCAAACAGGACTCACAGTATTTTTGCCTTTAAGGCTTTATGCAGAGGAACACCCAGATTCTGTCTTTTTGAAGGGGGCACATTTCTTGTCTGTTTCACCAACTATGAGGATCTCAATCTTTGATCCATTCAAACAAAGGGAATTTTTGAGCATCCAATGGTACATGTGGTTAAGGTATATTGGTATTTTATTCCTAACTTTCTGGGATTCATCCAGTCAAATGTACATCTGGGTGTATTTGGCATACATCTCGAAATCTAAGATCTGTTGTACAAGCTGAATAGTAATTGATGGAAATTCTGAGCCTTGCTTTACTCAATTGGGCACTTTATGTGGTGATGTTGCAGCAGAACTAATTTGGACTGCTTGGTTGCAATTTTGACTGAAAGCAATCTAAAGCCTTTAGGGCAATGCATGCCTGATCTGGGAGTCTCTTCAAGGATATGCTGTAATCAATTAGGTTATATGTTGCTGAAAGGTCAAGCAGTATCAGAACCTGAAACAAAGCAATCCCTTGTGGAGGTACAAAAGTTATATGATAGTATGGAATCCACTTCAAATGGGACACAAGATTGAGAACAAAAAAATATAGACAGGTAGGTAAGTCTAGATTTCCTATACCTAACTCCATCCACATTTATATATACATATACCATAAAGGGATGTAGATCTGGAGTTAGAAATTGTAAATCTAAAGTTCCCTATATGTGTTTACATTTTGATATTCTGTCCTTAATATTCTTGTACCACAATATTCTGGGGTTGATATATTCAGTAATACAATTAGCAGTAAAGAAACTTTATTATTCACCTGGTTAAATGAACAATATGCACAGTTTGTCCCCTAGTCCTGTAAACAGTAGTGAAACTTCACTATTTACACGGCTGCTATCTAAACAGCTGAAATTATGTATTACTATGGCTAGCATAGATTTCTACTTATCACCAGGTAGAGAACTGCATACAAGGAGTGAACACAACTAGCAACTATCTCCTTATGTAAGTTAGTGCCACAACTGGCTTAAATGCAGTTTGCACACAAACAACACTAACTCATATGCCTGAAGGTCCCATAGCTGTCAAAGACAGGATTTGAATATTTCCAAATGAAGTTAAAAGATATGGGATAGAACTCCACTCAATTATTAAGGTCCAAAATACAGAAACTTAGGAGGCCCGTTTTGGGGCTGTCACATACTCCACAAATGCTCCTCCTTGTTTATCTGAAAAGGTGGCTAATTATAAATATGATTCTTCACAATAATTTGTTTTCTACAGCTATTTTCTCGCTCTTACCAACAAAGTCATGGTCTGCATTGAGTTTTCATGCAGCAAATCAGTGAACTCTGGATTTAGTAATTCTAGTTCAGTTCAATGAACCAAATCAGACTAAAACACTTGAAAACAATCATTTGCAAAAGCAACTGCTAGAACTGGAAAAGTTGTATCCCACTGGCATGGTGCCGTCGTACATTTAGGATGCGCCTTTCAAAACAAAAAAAATTGCATAGGGCACGTAGGTCCCTTATGCAAGTCACAAATGCAATAATTGAGAGGCTTCAATCCAATTTCATGACAGACGTAAAAAAAAGATATATCTTTAAAAAATATATCTACGTATCTAGCCAAATGTCTGTCAATATTTTTGTGATATGCCTTCATGACTATGCTCGGCAAGGAAATATTAGAAATGACAAAATGACTGCATGGTTGGTAATAACATCAACATTCAAGTCTAATTCCTTTAAATAAATGTACTGATGACAGTGAATCAAGGATACATCTGTGTAATCTGATTTCCAAATATGTAATTCCCTAAAGGCAGCATCTATGCATGATGATCAAAACTGGTGGGTATTGATATCCTTACAATAAATACTTTAGTGTAGCACTGATTTCACACTCCCAGCACTCAGACTACACTCGTCAAGTATAGCCAAGACACTTAGGGCCAGATGTAGGTAGAGAAATAGCGATCGCAAACGCAGAAATTCGTAGAATTTCCACGTTTCCTATTGCAATTCAGCCATGCGATATGTAGGTATAAAAATACCGAATTGCTAAATACAGAATCGGTAAAAAATAGGGAAAACAGATAGCAATTCGTTAAATAGCGATTATGCCACACCGACTCCCCATTTAGCGAATCGCAAAATAAGGAATCTCTAAACAAATCGCAAATCAATGTACCTAAAGTCGCTAATAGCGAATGTTAGAAAAATCGCTATTTAAGAGACGCAAATTAACACTGATTCAAAGCAGGTGGTAACCAGGTGCACAACATATAAACAGCCCCAAAATGCATCGGCGTGAACACAATGGCGGCCCGCTATGTCATTGCAAGGCGGATGCGAATGCAAGCAGCAGCACAGAGGATCTGGAGACGAGAGGAGCGCGTATACAGAGTGCGCATTACACTATTCCAACTCACACAAGCAGAAATCCATGAGAGGTACAGGCTTCACCCAAGCACCATCCTAGAGCTGATACGGGACCTGCACCCACTCCTGTAGCACCAGACACCAAGGGCACACGCAATACCTCCACATGTACAGGTCCTCTGTTGCCTGCACCTACTAGCATCCGGCAGTTACCAGGGGGTAATAGCTGTGGCTGGTGGTGTCTCCCAGAGCTGCTTGTCACGATTCTTCAACACATTCCTGGATGCAAAGAATGCACCACTACATCCGGTTCCCCAGCACACAGGCGGAACTGCATAAGACGAAAATGGACTTTTATCAGAAGCCCCAGTTCCCACATGTAATAGCGTGCATTGACGGGACACATATACCAACCTGCCCCCCCTCTGCTACTGAGTACATCTACAGAAACCGCAAATCAACACATTCAATCAACGTACAGGTCATATGTGATGCATCTCACATCATTACCGACATCGTCGCTAAATTTCCTGGGAGCACACATGATTCCTACATCTTCAGGAACAGTGGAATCTATACCCGTCTTGTAGGGGGTGAATTTGGAGAAGGATACCTGCTAGGTAAATTTGTGTGATACACCCTGATGTAAACCTTTGATGTATCAATTGCTGTCTGTGAATAACCTTACTTCCTTTAACACCTAGATGATAGCGCATATGCGGTGTGTGCATTCATCCTGACTCCATACCTCAACCCAACTACCCCAAGTGAAAGGAGATTTAATGTTGCCCATAAATCTACGCGGAATGTGGTGGAGCGTACATTCGGACTCCTGAAAATCAGGTTCCGCTGCCTCCACAAAAGTGGAGGTGCACGGCAGTACCGGCCTCTGATCTGCTGCAAAATAATAGCTACATGTGCCATGCTGCACAACCTGGCCACAAAGAAGGGAACACCTGTGGAACTCACTGAATCAGAGGATGAGGGTGAGGAATGTCCACAGCCACAGCACAGCGCTGCAGGTGTTGCAGCAACACCAGATGGGAGACACAGGCGGGCTGAGATCACACACAACTATTTCTGAGTAAGTAATGAGACAAAGCGAGTAACTGCAATTGTGCAACTGTGTTTTATTGACCTTCAGTCAGGCAATATGACAGCACACCGCCGCATCATGAAGGTGCATGGGAAATCCACTGCATAAAGGACCGCCTCTCAAGGTCACAGTCCTATGATTTGTTCCCCTTGCACCTACCGATTTTTAGACTAAACAAAATATTATTCAGTCACTGGACAGTAAAGATTTTCTCTCCACAATAAGAAGAAGCCATTTTTTTACTCATTAATTTACATTATCAATTAAATACATGGAATCTATAAAGTATGATATGTGCTAATGTTTTGGCATTTCTATAATGTTTTTTACGTTTATGTATGGACTCATATCTAAGGTTCTCGACTATGCCACAACATAGCCGTATGTATACATTCAATCTATGATGTATTTCTTTTGTATGTGGCTTTTGATTGACCTGTTTTTGACAACTTAACCAAATTAACAAGTACATATCGCATTACTGTTATGTGTTTCCTTCCCTCGCCTCTTTTGGATGGAATATTTCACTATGACTCATGTTTACTCTCTTTCTCCTCTTCTTTTCTTCTCTCCTTCTTTCATTTTTCTTTTGTCTTCTTTTTTCTTTTTCTTTTTTTGTCTCTTTTCTTTTTCCCTTTTTTTCTTTTTCTCTTTGTTCTCTCTCTGTATTTACCTGTTTTATCTTTCTAATTTGAATGATTGCTGAACTGTGCATTAATGTTTCTTGGCATTGTTGCAAATATGTACCTTATACATGCATGCTAACCCTGTGAATCATACATGATGGCTAAAATGCTTTTTGGTGTTGCGGTAAACATGTATATTATACATGCATGTGAACCCTGTAAATTACAACTGACGCAGCAGTCCTGAGGAAGCCCCAGGCTGAAAAGCAATTTTTGGGGCGAAACACGTGTTGCTGGCTTTACTGGAAATCTCTTGCTCTCTATTTTGTATTACGTCTTTGAATGACTCTGAAGAGAAAAGAGTCTTGATTATGAAATACAATGGATTCAATAAAAAGGACTAAAAAGATTATCAATACATCTACTTGCTCTGGCACTTTCTTCAGATTTACAATTAATTGGGAAGGGGTCTCCCATTGCCAAGGACAAGTAAACACCTAAAAAAAATCCTCATTTACATGCAGGAGTGCACAAAGATTCTGGATCCATCAACCCCATGCAGGCTATATGGTGCAGCAGAATATGGTGCAGCAGATTAATATTGCAAGACTGTTAACTTCTGTTTCTGTGTGGAGAGTGGCTATTGGCTTTCCAAATCCTCAAGCACTGGTCTCTTGCCTTAGTCATGTATGGAATCTGAGTATGTGTGGTTTGTTAATACTGGGTGAGTGGTGGGCTACATTAGATCCAGAGTGCACGCAGAACAAGCTGGTGGCCCTCCTTCAGCAGTTTGTCTTAGTTAATGGAGGACATGCTAGCCTGCACGTTCTGATTCCTAAATGCAACTCCATGAAACCATTTGTATTTGGTGGATGAGGAGAAAGCTGTCAACATATTCCCTTTGTCACATTAGTTTTCCTCCTGCTCTAGTTAACCCACTTATCCCCTACTTCCTAGGTTTCTATTAGTGTCCAAGGCAATGAGTACAGATGGAGAGATCAGTCCACTAGTCTGACTACTGATTATTGGGTTCGGAATCCAGGAAAAGTTGAAAAACAAAAGGAAGACACAGTTCTCCAAGATTGTACTAGCTTGTATTGCAAGATTTGTATAGAGCTTCTTGCCCCTGATAAGGTCCCAAAGCACTTTTGGGTCAACAGCTAAAAAGCAACCCTGCTTGTTGTAAATGATTGATATTGTGTGTGGGAAACAATGTCCATCCTGCAGAAGGGCTGGTAAAGTGCTCCAATCATGTCATAGCACATTTGTGGTTTTGCTTAAGCACTGAGTGAAGCAGAGAGAGTTAAGGGAGACAAAGTAGCATTTTCAGACATGTACCATCTTCTTGGTGGTTGTGCTTGGTTGGTAGGTTGTGGGTTTGTATTATGGCCTACTAGAAAAGTAGTTTGTATCACATTGGAAATTCCGAGCAAGGCTCCAGTAGTGTGACCTCAATCTTGAAGGAGCACTTATGCATGGAGCGTGACACGAAAGAGTAATGATAGATGAAGTCAAACTTGTGGATACATACTCTCATCCTCTAATCTCCGCTATATGTGGAAACAGCAAGGGTAATCCCTCAAAATGATAATTGTATCTACACCATGCAATAGTAATAATAAATTTCACCTTCTTTAGTACAATGACACTCTACAATGAGTACTTATTTAAACGCTTACCATGCAATCACCCACTTGCAGCTCGTCAATTCTGAGGTAAACAGCAGCATTAAAACCTTTGTGGATTCTTCCGTAAGGTGTGGACAGCATCATGGAATGCTTTTCAGCTAATGCAGCTTCGTGAATCCTGGCAATTGAGGACCAAACACAAGGAGATCATTTGGTGCTAGACGTTAAAAGATGAAGCATTAGGAAAACGAGATAAGAACATTTTGATCCGTATATATGCTCAACGGGGATCCAAACAGGTGCATTTCCAAGTGTCACAAAAACATCTATGCCAAGGAAACAAACCCATATCCATCGGTTTGACTGTACATCTATTTATTGCATCTTTGTAAAATGTTTACATCATGTTTTAGAAAACATGGGCTGATCCAAAAGATTCAATTAAAGAGCTTTTCAACACGGTGGTATAAAACGGCATTAAATAATGATTTCAGCAATCTCACACACTGCGCGATGAAACAGTAGAGGGCACTGACACGTGTTCTCAGGTAAAGGGATTTTGTAGAATACATTTCCATTGAGGGTATTCAGTCCCAGCTGCCTGCGTTTGGACAGAGTGTGCTCTCTGCTTTAGTCACGAATGATGCTGGATATCCATGTTTGGGAACCTTTGCATTTGAGCCACACTGAGATTTTTAGGTCTCGGCTAGCATCAGACGTGACTGTCTCCCCAGATCCCCGTTTTTTTTTTCAATAACACATATAGCAATATATGAACAATAACTCATAAATCAAGAGGCTTTCGGTCAGCCCTCTTCAGCTATTGCTTTGCTTGAGTCTCAATCACAGTTTGCATCAATCCATCATACAGCTTCTCGGTGGCTGGAGCACCAGTCATCTAGGGTGACATGATTTTACCTCATTAAGGGCCATATGTAGGTAGGGACACATTTACCACTTCATAAATACCGAATTTTACCGATTCGGTATTTATGAAGTTTTAAATGATATGTAGGTAATTGGTCGGTAAATATTACCGATTCGGAATAATTCGGTAATTACCGAATCGGTATTTACCGATTCGGTAATGAGGCATACCTTCCCATTGATGGGAAGGTGCCTCATTACCGAATTGGTAAATACCGATTCGGTAATGGGGGGAACACATGCAAGGGTGGCAGGGTGTCACATTGACACCCTGTTGCACCCCTGAAACGGCCATGTGTGCACATGTGGCACACATACATGCCCTAAGGGCATGTATGTCTGCCACATTGCACACTTCTAAGCGCTTTAAAACGCTTAAACACATCCATTCATTATTTACCACCAACTAATAGTTGGTGGTAAATACCGACTCCAAAACACACCCACACACTCCCCCTACATCTCATTTCTGTATTCGGAATTTACCGAATCGGTAAAATTACCGATTCGGTAATTTTACCGATTCGGTAAATTACCGAATGCAGAAATGAGCCCCCTACATCTCAAAAGCCAAAATACCGGTCGGTAACGGTATAATTACCGAAAATCGGCCGTTACCGACCGGTATTCGGCTACCTACATGAGGCCCTAAATCTAAATCCGCATCGGAAGAAGCAGCACCAACAGGTAAAGTAGTTCAGCATGAAAGGGAAAGCTGACACAGAAAGAAAACTGGCCAGGCAAAGCATGCTCTTTATGTATGTGTAAAGGGGGCTGCCATCAATTAAATACTTTGGGCCTCATGTAGGAAGCCAAATACCGGTCGGTAACGGCCGATTTTCGGTAATTATACCGTTACCGACCGGTATTTTGGCTTTTGGTATGTAGGGGGATCATTTTTGTATTCGGTAATTTACCGAATCGGTAAAATTACCGATTCGGTAATTTTACCGATTCGGTAAATTCCGAATACAAAAATGAGATGTAGGGGGAGTGTGTGGGTGTGTTCTGGAGTCGGTATTTACCACCAACTAATAGTTGGTGGTAAATGAAGAATGGATGTTGAAAAGCATTTTAAAGTGCTTAGAAGTGTGCAATGTGGCAGACATACATGCCCTTAGGGCATGTATGTGTGCCACATGTGCACACAGGGGTGCAACAGGGTGTCAATGTGACACCCTGCCACCCTTGCATGTGTTCCCCCCATTACCGAATCGGTATTTACCGATTCGGTAATGAGGCATACCTTCCCATCAATGGGAAGGTATGCCTCATTACCGAATCGGTAAATACCGATTCGGTAATTACCGACTTTTACCGAATCGGTAAATATTACCGACTCATTACCTACATATCATTTACCACTTCATAAATACCGAATCGGTAAAATTCGGTATTTATGAAGTGGTAAATGAGTCCCTACCTACATATGGCCCTTTGTGACTACTGTATATTTCAAAATATGTGTATGTAGCCTGTTAATTTCTAAAATGCAACTATCAAAAGAATGCCTTGTACTTTTCAAGTTCAAATATGATATTGGATTGCTGCGTCACATGTATATTTTTATATGTGTAGGCCCCGAAACAGATATATAGTTAGTAATTAAAATCCCCTCAAAACATTGTGCCATACCTTCTCTAGATTCCGATTCCCTGATTACAGTTCTTCTGTGTTGTGTACAATGTGCATTAAACAGACCACTCCAAAGGTAGATATCTGTAGTGGTCTAGTGTTTCCAGGTGACGTCAGCCACTGCTGGTGCAGCATGCACCTTGAGGCCGGGCGCAGCCTCAGGTATAAATAAATGGGCGTCCTGCCACTCGGGCGGAGTCCAGAAAGTAACTGCTTGTGTCTGTGATGTTTGTCCAGCTGCCGCACCACACACAACCTATCACCCTCACCAGACCGCTAGCACCACACTGGCGACGAGGAATCTATGTGGTCCCACGACCATTATAACAAATGGGGTGACCCAGTATGAGGTCAAAGGACCTGGGTATCGATTGGTAAAGAAAACAGTTGGTCCTGGACAAAAAACTATTTTGCTTGCAATTAATGCGACAAATTCGCCCAATTGTGGACAGTGCTAGGCTAGCCTAGGCTGCCAGAGACACTGACTCATGCGGATGGACTCCGCCTAGGATTCTGCCGAGAAACTTTTCAAACCGGTTCACAATCTAATTGGAGTGCTCACACCGAGCTTCTTCACAGCGGAGCCTCAGGGATTCACTCCCTTTGCAGCCCCAGTACAGTCTGACTGGGATCAACATTACTTCCTTTGCATTTCTTCCATTTTCGGATTACCCAACGCATGAGGGCATCGTACATGACACGAATAACATAGGTTCCCTTCCCCTGTCCTGAGGAAGACCCACAGCAGTGGTGTTCACTGACCATTTTGCATTAGGGTTGAAACGTCGACTCTTACCATTTGGGCCTGTATTCAACGTATACCCCCCCTTTCCAGCCCCAATCACAGATGAAGTTGCACTGTGTATCGTACTGAAGAATAATCTTTGAAACGTGTATTGCCATTTAATTTTGGGGCAGGCCTACTACAGCAGGGTTACTGGCCATATCAGGAATCATAGCCAGATCCCTCACATATCAGTAGTTTTGAAATTGCTCGCTTGTAAATAGTCTTGATGACATTCATCTTTCCTTTCTTTTGCACATGAGCGCCAACTTTCACTTCCATCTCCTTCCTTGGAAGTAACGTTTTGTACATTACAATGTATTTGTACATTACATGTTGGACACTATTCCCCTTTGTTTGTATATAACTTTCATTTAATGAATATGATTAAAAAACCATTGTTAAATGACTAAGTTGTTTCTTGGGTGCCTCTCCCATAAAAGAGTTATCATTGTGGAATGTGCTTGTGTCATACATACTCTTCCAATTTGATGATCTAATCACTGTCCACAATTGGGCGGATTTGTCACATTTATTGCAAGCAAAATCGTTTTTTGTCCTTGTTCCATGAGACTTGTGGCACCAGTGTGCACTATACAAAAATAATTTATGCCGTTCCTCTCGTGTAAAAGTATCTAGAAGAACAGAGTCAGGGAAGACAGGGAGTCTCACAAACCCGAAGAGTGGGGTCCATGTGGGAAATCCATATTCCGGATAGTAATGCCCTCACACACCCTTGCAGGTGTCATGCTTCATCATATGGGCTGCTCCTCGTCGGGTCGGCGGTGCAATACCCAACGGGCTCCCTATAATAGGGGCTCTTTGTCGGAGATCTTTTTATCCGAATGCCGTATGGTGAAGTGCGAGTATGGGGGCAGAATGGTGTAGAGTAGTGTAGTGGATTAAGATAGGGAAAGGAGTACCTGAAGTAAGCAAGTTTTATTCTGGGGGTCTCCTACCCTAATTAAAAGAAGAACAAAAACAAGGCACTAGCCCGAGAATAATGTTTCGTTGAGTGTGGTTCCTTGTTTTACTCAGTGTGGGTCAACATGTTTCTCGCTGTAGGATATCTATCCTTGCGATTCGTCAGGACCTAAACAATAACGATGTTCTACACCTCAAAATGTGTGGTGAAATTATCTAATCACGAAAAGAGTGTCAAAATGGTTAAAGTACCTGGATCTACCTATTGGAGGAGACAAAAAACATACAGATGTCAATCATGTTAAAGTGGTACAATAACCATCCGCACAGTCTAGCGGTGACTCTGACTTCTAATCAGGAAACTTGTGAAGTGAACGTCATAACTTTAGAGGTTTAAAAATGATAAAACAGCGAGTGGTGGTATTCCATAGTGAGCTATTGTGCCTATAAGCCCCTATAGAATGCAGTGATGCAGCAGAAACTCAGTCAGGTACTCACCCTAATCAGTAGAACCCCAGGCTTCAACAGTTACCGGTGGTTTTTGCGTAACGCCTGATGCCTAAAGATTTTAGGACTAAGCAGATACAAAATATATAATCAGTGAAGAGTAAAAAGTAAAAAGTAAGACAGTCTCTTTTAAACAGTAATTTTGATGTGGACAATGCTGAAGATTTACCTAAAAGGACATAGGTGGACATGAGCCAGTGGCAGGGCTACACCTTGTACAGGGGAAGGTAGGGCTGCAAAAACGGTTTGGTAAAATATGATTACAGAGCAGTGCTGTAAAGAACAACCGCTGTTTTTGTCTGGGCAAAATAAACAAAAAATACGAGAACAGAACCCTGGAAGGCGTGTTTGGTGCCAGAGAACTGCCTCGAAGGTAGGGCTGAAAAAGTGGTTTGGTAAATTATAATTAAAGACAGGTGCTGTGGAGCAACAGCCTCTATTTTTGTCTGGGCAAATGAAACGTAAAGTATGTTAACAGAACCCTGAAGGGCGTGTTAGGTGTGAGAACACTGCCTCGATGTATATAAGATGTATAGAAATCCTGGTCTAAACAGCGGGGTTGTGAAACGTTATTCAGTTGATGTCATCCAGCAGGCTGTAAGTCATGAGACACGGGGCCGCAAGGAGCGAGTTACCGTGTGGTATGAGTATTGCTATCCTCTAGAAGATGGTATGGGCGGGAAAGCAACTAGGGGCAAAAGAGGGATACTACGTCCTATAGGTTCTTACAGTGAATAAGCGATGTGCTCGGAAAATGACCTGCCCTGTTCACCGGGTCCCGGGAGGTAACGGTTAACTTCCTTCCCCAGGTTAAAGGCAATAGCACTGGTCACGTGTGGATAAGAGTAGGTGGAGCTAAGGCTTACGTAAAGTCCAGGAAGTGGGCTAATGTCGCGGCCATATTGGAATGGTGTTATTCAAAGAGGCGTGCAACCTGAAGTAAAGGTTGTCTCTCCATAGATATATGGCTGGAGATAGGTCAGGAACCAAGGGTGTTGGTTTATATGTAATTGCATGATTTAAACCAAAGAATATATTAAAATTGAGTAGGGTGATCGCTAGGGTTTGAAATCCCGAAACATGTAACTTAGGCTTAACAACCATCACAATTAAGGAGAAACCAAAAGCGTGTGTGTCGTTTGTAGTTTACATATTAAAAATCACGTGGGGGAAACGCTGGGGTCATGATTCCAAGTGTTATAATTAGGCATAGTAATCTTATCGGGCACTCGTAGTGGTGTGGAGTAATACAGGAGAGCGCACTAGGCACCAAGATACTAAGTTGGTGAACAAATGATGAAAACACGATGTGCAATATCCAAGAGACTACTCACATATCGTGGTAGAATAAGGTTAAAAAAGGGGGAGGTTTCTTGTAAATATTGATAACAATACTGTTGGTAGGGACAAAAAGGGTCATAGTCTTAACATAGGTTTGTGTCAGAAAAGTAAGTGACAAAAAGGGGTCATAGTCTTAACATTGGTTTGTGTCAGAAATGTAAGTGGATGTAAGCACTATCGAACAAAGAAGTGTTCTAGTATGTAACTCGTAAACACTCATAAAGCCACCTAGGTGTGGATGGAGCTCCAGGGAATGTTGTCGTTAAGACCTCTGTCATATGTGGACAACCGATGTATCCATCTTTGTTCTTTGGTGAACAGGTTGTTTTTCGTGGAATTCTGTGTAGTTTCCAGAATTACCCATTTAAGGGAGTCTGGAGAATGATCTTTTTCCAAAAAGTGTGCGCACATTTTTGTGTTGTTCCTGTGGCAGCGAAAGTTGCTGCGGTGCTCTGAGATGCGTAATCTAATGGGTCGAGTAGTCATGCCCACATAGTAGAGCTCACATGGGCAAATGAGTAAATAAATGCAATTAGCCGTGTTGCAGTTAGTGTGGTTTCTCATTTCCCAGACAAACGTACCATTCAATGTGATTGTCTTGTGTACAGAAGTGAAGACACAAGCCGCACATGAACCACAGGGGTAGTGACCGGTGACTTTTGGTAACTGCCAGAGTGTGGTCTGTTTGATGGTGGGTGGGAGTCTGGGCCTCGTCTTAATGAGCATATATCTTAGGTTTCTTGAGCGTTTAAATGCAAAGCGTGGTTGTGCTAGATCTAAAAACCCAGTATTAAGGATGCCCCAGTGTTTTTTCAGAACTTTGGTAAGTCTATTAGTATTAGGTGTGAAGGTTGTGACGCAAGTGAGCGTCTCTGTCTCAGACACATTCTCGACTTTGGGTTCCAAAAGGGCATCTCTGTTATTATTGCGTGCTCGTTTTTTTGCAAATGCAATACTCTTTGGTGGGTAGTTTCTAGCTGCCAAGTTCATAGCAAGGGTCTCAGACTCAAGTTTGAAATCATTCACTCTGCTGCAATTCCTTCTTATCCTCAGGAATTGTCCAAAGGGTAAGTTTTCTTTGAGTGATTTTGGATGATGACTGTTGAAGTGTAAGAGGCTATTGCGATCGGTGCTTTTCCTATACATGGTAGTGACCAAGTGACCAGCTTCGATTTTGATACTGAGGTCTACGCAGGCAGTCGTTCCTCTAGGGGGCCTCACTTAAAGAACACAGCCTATGTGCCTCCTTCACCGCAAGGAGGGTGAAAGTTTGATACTGTGATCCACCGCACCACCTCGCAGCTGGCCCGATGTGCGGTGGGAAGACGAGCTGCAGAGGATGATAGACTATTACCTGCTAAGGAGAAGCAGCCATGCCACGTGCCATGTGCAGGGCACACACGCATCCTGCATAGACAAAACAGCTCCTCAAAGGCGAGGGCCCTGGAACGTGCATCGCGCTACAAGTGTACGCACCTAGCACTGCCTGCATCTCACCTCGCAGCATTCAACAAATACCCCAGAACTCGGCACACTGTGAGACTTTAGAAAAAAGAATACCTGTTATAGCACAAGCCATACAAGACTTTCATGTCACAAAACTCCTCCAAGCCAGGACACTCTGCAGCCACATCTGTCAATGGAGCTGGGCCTAAGCCACCCACCGCACATGTAGCAGAAACACACATATACCTCACATTTAGCACCCTGCTGCCTTTTAGTGAGCCCTTAGGTTGCTGCACCCACCGCAGTGAGCTAGAAGATGTCGCTTAGCCTGTTTACCAACTATTTTAGTGCCACACCAGAGACAGACCCTGTTGTAAAGCGATCCCTGCTGCTGCACTATGCCAGGGAAGAAGAGCTCAAACTATTAGAAAACTTGCCAAACACCGGTGAGGAGGACAACTATGATGCCACATTTGCTGCGGTCTACATGCATTTTGACCCCCAGATCAACTCCGACTTTGAAAGATTGAAGCTCTGGCAAGACCGCCAGCGAGATGACAAATTCATCGGTGGGTTTAACGTTCAATTTCTCAAGATGAAAAGCACTTGTACACAAGATGTCTTCCCCAGAAATTGGTACCCACGCAAGTCATCCAATGCAGCAATTCAGGTGTGATATGACTCTTCATCCTGAGAGAGCCTGAAATTGACACTGGAAGATAGGCTCATGTGCAAGTGAGCTCACCAGCTGTCCCACAGTTGAGCAAAGCGAATGTAAGAAGCACTGGCAGAAGTTGCTATTTCACCGACCCCTGTATAAATAGCCTGTGTGAAGACCAAATCCATGGACCAGGTGCGAAAGGCATGACCTGTCATGACATCAACTAGGCCAAACCCACAAACACCCATGTGCGATTATTGTGGGCAGGAATCACACTCTCAGTACCAATGCCTAGCACAAGGCAAGGTGTGGCAAGAACAACCATTTTGCACAAGTCTGTCACAGTGGGCATAGAGTTGGTTGGGGTGGAACCTTCACAACATTTTTCACCCGTGTTAGAGCACCCAAGGTGGAGGACATAAGTGAATTCTGCCAACAACCGACGATCACATCAGCACATTACACCAAGGTGGCCTCAGGCTAATTGAGATGTTGAGACGTTTCTCCGCATCATGACAAAAGTGCTCAGAATCAGTGTGGATCAAAACGAAGAGCCAGAGTTGGCTCTCGCCAACTTCTAAAGGCATAATGTAACGCACTCCATCATGTCACACGATGCACTTTTGCAGCACTCATATTCAGGACGAAACTCCGCTGCATATTTCCGACAATACTTACATGGAAACTGCAGAAGCTAATACTATAAGAAAGCTAGCGGAGAAGAGCGCTAAACAACCAGTGGGACACCATGTCCTGACAGTCCAGAGACAGCATGATTCATGGGAGCGATAGGGTGATTCTAATGGACAGGCAACCAGGCTGGAAGTTCTGAACCCCATATGAGAAAGGCATATGGATAGTGACCAAATGGAAAGGAACTGTGTTCATCCTAACAAAGGGAATGGAGGTGGTAACCAGAAATATCTCTTTGTTCAAGAAGACCCACTCACAAACTGCAGCAAAACCTCTATACAGGAACCTGAGGAGTGGGTGCGAGAAGAAGAAGTATACACATCAGTAACAACCCCCTGTCCAGAACCAGAGGAAATTCAGCCAGCTCATCACACGGAAAATACCAGAGAGCCCAACCCCAGAGAGCCACCACGGAGACACTCGTCTGAACGCCCGCGCAGAATCAACCAACACTACCTATTGTGCCCTCCCACCCCAGCATATGGATGAAGGACTTTGTCAGCTTTCCTGATCGTGCAGAACACTGAAAGCAAAGTCTTTGTAAGGTGGAGAGGAAGGAAGTGGTCTAGTGTTTTCTGGTGACGTCAGCCAGTGCTGAATCAGCATGCACCCTGCTGCTGGGGGGGGCCTCAGGTACAATTAAATGGACATCCTGCCACTCGAGACTGAGTCCAAAAAGAAATTGCTGGTGCCCATATCATTTTCCAGTTCCCGCACCCCACGCATCCTATCACCCTCGTCGACCCGCTAGCACCACAATATCAACACACCTAACCATGTCTACTCTCACTCTTTTCTCCTACACCCATACCTATGTGCAGGTACATGTTTGATGTGATATGGTATAAACAGTTTCTGCCATACAAGCATGATACTAAGGCAATTCCCTCTTATGCCACACTGCACTTGTATAATTTCTAGCCATCTATGCACTAGCATCTAATGCTTAAACATCCTATATCATGCTTTTTGGATTAAAAAAACACATGACAAGAAAACAACACTACTATGGTCTTTATAAACCAAATGTCAGAGGCACATGTCGGAGGCAGACCAAGAGGACGATGAGGAAGTATTCCTCATATCATTTACCATAAACATAACAAAGCTCCACAGACCACAGCCGGCATGCTGTATAGAGATTAACGCAAAAGAAACAATTGATGGACGTAATGCTGGACAATGCAAGCATTCACCCCCAGACGCAAGGATCTGGGTTAAATCCATCATTATTTTGCTCACCACACCACCCCAGTTTAGACCCAACCATATGCAAACCCTGTTTGTCACGTTTCCGTCCACAGTCCAGTACTCCTCAGGATTCGAGCGATGCTATAGGGTATCCACCTCCTGACATCCCCAACTCCTGCACTAATGGCACGGAGAATTTAGGGCGATCAAGCGAGGGAAGGGAAGGAAGGGAACAGCGGGGAGTAGAACCTGTAAAGAAAAAGACACTATACAAACAAAACATTGAAGCACATCATGCTACTCTCATGAATTCTCACAATATCCTTAGACCCGTCTATGGGCTATCCATCCTGAATGGTACTCTGTCCTCCACAATATTCCTTCATAAGCGTACAGACAAAGAATTCATGAATATACCCAGACACAGAACATTCATACATGGCATGAGAACATAGCACTGGCATGAAGGCGCTCCCTCACCCTTATCTTTCGTACTCTTTGATAAGTGTATTGTGCTGAGACCGAAGGAATTCCCTACTATCGTAAGGACCAAATCTGAGGGTCTGATAGAGTTCTAGCAGTGTCCCTATTTCCTCATTTTTTACGGGAGTCTCTAATCCGTGGTGTATACCGCTCTTTGTATTTAACTTTCCGTCAACAGAATCAAACACGCAGTTCAACACCCCCCACAATAGCGGGATCCAGGCGTGAAGCGTTTCAGGCGGGGTCACTGCCCCCTTTGACAGCTCACAGCGCTCTAGTATCGGAATCCGCTGCTGAACTATGCATTCACAGAAATACCAAGGTAATATGCTCCAAAAACTCGGAGCCTAGGGCTTAGGTTCTAAGACTGTCCTCCCCCGTCAGGGAGGGCGGTGCACTTAACTGTCAAGCAACAAGGAAGTCCTCCGGGTAGTTTCTCGGCCTTTAGGAGAAAGCCAGCCTGCCGGTCGCCTTGAAGCTTAACGGACCCGTTGCCTCGAGCTGCGATGGGACCGACGGATCCAGTTCTCCTCTTGGCTATGGAACGCCAGTGCTGGGACGCTTCCACATCAGGCTCGACGACGGACTTGCTTCCGGGAATTACGCACAGCGTCACAGGTGCGTCTCGTCGTTTTTGTAATCGAGACTCCTCCCCCTCTGAGCCTCGGGCATGCTGGGGGTTGTAGGCAATGCAGGCGCGCGGTACCTGTTTCCTGACAGTAGGTCCCCCTGCCCAGCGCCTCCTAGAACCCAGTTTGTCAGGGTGCCGGCGATAGAAGGCACGAACCCTGGCCGGGGCGTGCACATTCCTACAGGTCTCCCACGAATCCTCTTCCGCCGTGTATCCCTTCCACGAGACCAGGAACCAAAGGTTACCACCCCTGTATTTGGAGTCTACTATGCACCGTACCTCGTACTCCTGTCCCTCTTCCGCTGATACAGCCGGAGGAGGTCTCTTTAATCCCCCCTTGGCCGGCTTCAAGAGACTGCAGTGGAAGACGGGGTGTATGCAAAGAGAGCCTGGAAGCCGTAGTTTGTAGGCCACGGGATTGATCCTCTTCACCACTCGGTAGGGGCCTATATATCGGGGAGGGAACACGCTCCGTAGTTTGAAGCGTATATTCTTTGTGGACAACCACACCTTGTCCCCTTCCTGGTACTGTGGCCCCTCTACACAACGTCTATCTGCCCATCTTTTGTATGTCAGTTTCGCGTTTATCAAGTGCTTCCTCACTTGAGCGTGTCCTTCGCGTAACAACCGCATTCGGGCTTGAACTGAAGGTTGATTGCAAGCCCCTCTGGGCAGAACGATCGGTAGGATTTTGGCATCGAAGCCGTAATTGGCTGAAAAGGGAGAGACGCCTATGGAGCTGTGCGTCGCGTTGTTGTAGGACAGTTTGGCCATCCATAGCAAGGAAACCCAGGAGTCCTGAGCCTCTTCCGCGTAGCATCTCAGACATTTTTTTACTGTTTGATTAAGTCTTTCCGTTTGCCCATCTGTCTGGGGGTAAAAGCTTGTGGATACCGCCGACTCTATGTGCATGGAACGACACCACCCCTTCCAGAAACTAGCGATGAACTGGGGACCCCTATCCGAAACGATGACTTGAGGGACGCCATGGATCCGCACCACGTGTTGCAACAACAATTGTGCTGTTTGGCTAGCCGTAGGCAAGTTTTTGCAGGGAATGAAGTGCCCCATCTTTGTCAGGCTATCTACCACCACTAGGATGGCGGAACACCCTTGATCCACCGGGAGTCCTGTTATAAAATCCACGCTAATGTTCTGCCAGGGTGACTGGGGCGTGGGCATGGGACAGAGCATTCCCCTTGCTTTGGCGGTGTCTGTTTTTCCTCTGGCACAGTCCTCACATCGGGCTACCCATTCCTTTACGTCCTGGACCATCGTGTCCCACCAGAAGGATCTCTTTATCAGGAGGATTGTTTTGTGTATGCCCGGATGCCCTGCTAACGGAGAGTTGTGACACCAAGCAAAGGCCTTTTTCCGAAGGGAATGTGTAGGTACAAACAGACGATTCTGTTGAAAGGGTAAACCCTGCCGGAGCTGTCTCTCCGGTCTCTGTTCAGCCCATCGAGCCCATGCGTCGGGGCTCCTGTTGCCTCGTATGTTATCTAGGTAGTTCTCTGCCTTGAGCGCGCAGAGCACCTTGGCGGGCGGTACGATAGCCTCATCAGGGGCCTCCTCTTCCCCTTCTGTGGTCAACACCCTAGACAGTGAATCCGCCTTCCGGTTATCCACTCCCGGTCTGAAGGTGATGACAAAATTGTACTCCTCGAAGAAGAGCATCCACCTCATCTGTCTGGGAGACAGGCGTCTAGCTGCTTTTAGGTACTGGAGGTTCCGATGATTGGAGTATACTGTGACCGGAAACCTGGCTCCCCACAAATAGGGATGCCACTCCTGGAACGCTTTCTTAATGGACAACAGCTCTTTTTCCGCAATATTATAGTTCCGTTCTGCTGGGAGCAGCTTCCTGGATAGGTAAGCCACTGGATGTAGCTGCCCCGTGTCTTTGTCTCTTTGTGAGAGGATGGCCCCAATGGCCTCATTGGAGGCATCTGCCTCAACTATGAAAGGGGTGTCGAGCTGAGGGTGGCGCAACACTGGCGCAGAAGTAAAAGCCCTCTTTAGATATACAAAGGCCTTTTCCGCTTCGGGAGTCCAAGCAAACGGTACGCCCTTTCTGAGAAGCCTGGTAATCGGGAGGGCTATTAGCGAGAACCCATGGATGAAGCGCCGGTAATAATTAGCGAAGCCCAGGAAACACTGCACTTCCCCGCACATTACCTGGAACCGGCCACTCCTGTACAGCTTGTACCTTCCGCTCTGCCATACACATACCCTCAGGACGGAGGATCACCCCCAAGAACTCGACTTCAGACACACCAAACTCGCACTTACTTAATTTGCAGAACAAACGATGCTTCCTCAAAACTTGCAACACTTGTCTAACGTGTTCCTGGTGGCTGCTTACGGACTCTGAATAAACCAATATATCGTCTACGTAGACAACGACTGTTCGGTCTACATACTCATGCAATACATCGTTTAAGAAGTACTGGAATGCCGCCGGGGCGTTGCACAACCCGAACGGCATTACCAGATATTCAAAGAGACCGTAACGGGTCTTAAAAGCCGTCTTCCACTCGTCCCCTTTGCGGATGCGCATCAAGTGATAAGCGCCGCGGAGATCTAGCCTCGTATATATCCTTGCCTCGCGTACTTGGTCCAACAATACAGGGATGAGTGGCAACGGATACCGATTGCGAACAGTGTTCTTGTTCAGCATGCGGTAATCACAGCAGGCTCTCAATTCTCCATTAGCCTTAGATATAAAAAACAAAGGGGATGCCGCTGGGGAACGGGAAGGACGAATAAACCCTATTTCTAAGAAATGGTCCAGATATTCTCTGAGATGTTTCGTCTCTGGTTCCGAGAGCGCGTATACCCTACAGGTGGGCATGTTGGCTCCCTCCACCATGTCTATCTGGCAGTCATAAGACCTATGGGGTGGAAGTGATTCCGCCTGGGATTTGCTGAAGACATGAGCAAATGCGGAGTATTCTCTAGGTAGACACACCTCCCTTTCCACCGCCGTAGCTGGTACGAACGGGCTGGCTAAGGCAGCTGCACAAGAGCCCCACCCGGGCACAAAATGCTCCTAACATACTTCGGACAGGAATAACACTGTTTTCTCTCTCCAATCTATGGTTGGGTTGTGAAGACTAAACCATGGCATACCCAGGATAACCTCATACTGAGGCGCCTCTATGATGTTTAGTGCCAATGTTTCTATGTGTCGCCCTTCTCCTGTTCTGGTTGTTAGGCTAAGGTTCTTGGTTTGTTCAATGAGTAGTCCCGAGGTAAGCGGCTTTCCGTCAACCGCCAACACTTCTTCGGGAATCTCCCTAGCTACCTTTTGTATGCCTAGCTGTTCCACCAAACCACTATGTATGAAGTTTCCCGTGGCTCCTGAGTCCAACATAGCATTAACCTGATACTGTCTATGGCCGTTGTCTAACCATATAGCCAGTTCTATGTGTTTTTCTGTATTTCCCTGTCGCGTGGTAGCCAGAAAAGGGATTCTCCAGCGTTTGTCCTCCTGGTTCTCGGGAGCTACCGGTGATACTGGGTACCCCTCAGGACTTGTGACGACGGCTATGGATTTCCGATTCCGGTTGTTCCCCCCTGGTCTTTTGGGCCTCGCAGGGCATTCTCGAACGTAATGTCCCTTCTTCCCGCAATACATACAAAGCCCCTGAGCTCTCCTGCTCTCTCGTTCTGTACGAGACAACGGGGCTCGAATGGCACCCACCTCCATGGGCTCGGGGGCCAGTTCGGTACCGGCCGTCTCTTTCTTGACTCTCTCTCCCCGAAACCTGTCACCACCCCGATCCGTAATGTGCCCATCCAGTCGTAGGGCCAAACTAACCAGGTCGGTGCATGTACGGGGTTGGGGGTCTATTCTGGCTATGATATCTTTCAAGTCGTCACAAAGTCCTTGGTAGAAGAGTGACATCCTTTTCTCTTCAGGCCAGGCGGCTTCAGCCACCAGCCGGTTAAAAGAGGTCAAATATGTCACTAATTCGTTTTGCCCCTGTCTTAGCTCTAGCAATTCCCTGTCTGCACTGAATGTAGCCGTGCGTCTGTCGAACACCCCTTCCAGAGCGGCCCTAAACTCGTCCCAATTGGATAATACTGGGTCGTTGTTCCGGACCAATGGCACCGCCCAATTGGCGGCGTCGCCAGCCAAATAGGAGATGGCAAACGCCACCCTGGAGTGATTGTTTGGGAAGGAGGACGGCCTGCAGGAAAAATGCATCAAAATCTGTGTCAAAAACACCTGAATCTCCTGTGGGTCTCCTGTATATCTTTCTGGGTTTGGCTAATGGAATGGGTGGGGGCACCGTCACCTGGATGGGAGGAGACCCTGTGCTTACGTTAAATGGGTTCCTACACAGCCTGTCTACTTGATCTCGTAATGCCGCGGTTTCTACTCTGGAGGCTGCCAGTTCCTGCTGAATGGCGGCTAGTGCCTGCAAAACCTCCTCCATACTGCTTCTCCACAGCACCCCCCGAACCGGGAGGAGTATTAATACGTGGGTGCGTAATTCTGTCACGTTTCCGTCCACAGTCCAGTACTCCTCAGGATTCGAGCGATGCTATAGGGTATCCACCTCCTAACATCCCCAACTCCTGCACTAATGGCACGGAGGATTTAGGGCGATCAAGCGAGGGAAGGGAAGGAAGGGGACAGCGGGGAGTAGAACCTGTAAAGAAAGAGACACTATACAAACAAAACATTGAGGCACATCCTGCTACTCTCATGAATTCTCACTATATCCTTAGACCCGTCTATGGGCTATCCATCCTGAATGGTACTCTGTCCTCCACAATATTCCTTCATAAGCGTACAGACAAAGAATTCATGAATATACCCAGACACAGAACATTCATACATGGTATGAGAACATAGCACTGGCATGAAGGCGCTCCCTCACCCTTATCTTTCGTACTCTTCGATAAGTGTATTGTGCTGAGACCGAAGGAATTCCCTACTATCGTAAGGACCAAATCTAAGGGTCTGATAGAGTTCTACCAGTGTCCCTATTTCCTCATTTTTTTTTTTTTTTAAATATATTTATTGACTGCAAACAAGGCACAGTAATGTACATATCCGTGCGCCACCAACCAGGGGCTCGCCACCTTTTCTCATATATCCAGCCAACTGTATCGGCTATCCCACATCCCGGAGGTCGGGCATCGCCGTGCATAACTGGTTCAATACCCACTGCTTACCAAGTGTCCCCCCACATCGACGCTCGTCTGTGGGGCAGTCCCCCTGTCGGCGGCCAGGCTCTAGTGTGTTCCTCCCTCAGAACGTAGGGCACAGTCACGTGTTTGTGGCCATAAACTCCAAACCCCCTCCCCCCTCCCACGGTTCCCCCTAACTCCCCCTACCCACCCACCCCAGCTAAACAATTGAGGTCCTAAGTCAGTCGCAGCCCCATTCGCTTCCCGCACTCAGCCTCCACTCATCTTCCGCCCGAGTGGCACCCCAGCACATTCCGTCGCCTCCTCCCTGATCGCCGCCGATGGGTCATCTTGCGTCCCCCACACAAACACCCCCCCCCCCCCGGGAGCTTCCTCTTCTGCCATCTCCGAGACGGGACCCCCATCAGGGCCCCCCGCTGCAGTCTCCCGCCTGCCCAGATAATCTACGTACAGTTCCCAGAAGTTTTTTGGCCGGCTACGCGGTGGCAACAACTCACTGAACCTCTCCGCTTGGGTGCAGCAGTATAGCACATCGCGCTTCCACTGCTCCACCGTGGGCAAGGGACCTCGCATCCAGCACATTGCAACTCGTCGTTTCGCAACCAGCATCCCCATATCCACCAGGCGTCGGGCCGCCTTCGGCACCACCCTGGAATGCCCCAACAACGCCACAGCCGGGTCCGGGGCCAACTCCACCCCCGTCACCTCCACTATCTGTTGGTATACCGCCTCCCAGTAGTTGTATATGCCCGGGCATTGCCAAGCTAGATGCAGGAAGTCCGCCGTCGGGTGTTTGCACCGTTCACATACAGGGTCTTCCCGCAGCCCATATCTATGTAAGCGCTCCGGCGTGTAGTAATACCTGTTGAGGAACTTGAAATGGACAAGCCGATGCCTGCCATGCAGAGATATGCGTCTGATCCCTGTGCAGCAGTATGCCCACATAGCATCGTCAATTGTAACATCTAAGTCTCTTTGCCAGTCCAATCTGCATTTTGCGAACTCATGTACCCTCTGAGATTGCGCCATTCGGTACAGCTTAGAGATCAACCCTTGGGGGTTGTCATTCTTAATTATGTACGTCAGTTCCTGAACCTCCGCTGGCTCCGCCATGTCACACCCCAACAATTGCTTCCAGGCATGCCTGACTCTGTGATATTGAAAACGTTGCAACTGCGTGCCCCCTACGCCCGAGGCTGCCACCGCCTCCCATGTCTTGACCTGTCCGTCAGCAAACATGTCACCCATGGTGTGCACACCTATCTCTTTGAGCGATCGCAGCACTCCGTCCTCATTACAAGGGGCCAGCCATACCGCCCAAGCAATTGGCATTGCCGGTGAATAAAGCTGCGCCCCGACTCGCGTTGTAGTATACAGTTCCAGGCATGCCTAGTGGAGTTCAAGGAATCTAGGAACCCCGTGCGTCGGTCCGGGTGTCCAAAAATGACCGCGGGGAGACGCTGCGGCGCCGCAAACAATCTATTTCCTCATTTTTTACGGGAGTCTCTAATCCGTGGTGTATACCGCTCTTTGTATTTAACTTTCCGTCAACAGAATCAAACACGCAGTTCAACACCCCCCACAATAGCGGGATCCAGGCGTGAAGCGTTTCAGGCGGGGTCACTACCCCCTTTGACAGCTCACAGCGCTCTAGTATTGGAATCCGCTGCTGAACTATGCATTCACAGAAATACCAAGGTAATATGCTCCAAAGACTCTGAGCCGGGGCTTAGGTTCTAAGACTGTCCTCCCCCGTCAGGGAGGGCGGTGCACTTAATTGTCAAGCAACAAGGAAGTCCTCCGGGTAGTTTCTCGGCCTTAAGGAGAAAGCCAGCCTGCCGGTCGCCTTGAAGCTTAACGGACCCGTTTCCTCGAGCTGCGATGGGACCTACGGATCCAGTTCTCCTCTCGGCTATGGAACGCCAGTGCTGGGACGCTTCCACATCAGGCTCGACGACGGACTTGCTTCCGGGAATTACGCACAGCGTCACAGGTGCGTCTCGTCGTTTTTGTAATCGAGACTCGGGCATGCTGGGGGTTGTAGGCAATGCAGGCACGCGGTACCTGCTTCCTGACACTGTTCCCTGTAGGAACAGTCCAGCCCGAACTGCCAAGCCAGATCCTCCCTGGACCGGAAACTAGCATCCTGGGGCCGGGTTCAGGGTATCACCCTTCATCAGCCAGGCTAGCTTGAATCCAGTGGTGTAGAGAGCACGGGATCCAAGCCTGGGCATACCCTTCCCACTTAGGAAGACATATGCAAAAGAAACAATTGATGGACAGAATGCTGGACAATGCAAACAATCACCCCCAGTCACATGGATCTGGGTTAAATCCATCAATTTTTGCTCACCACACCACCCCAGTTTGGACCCGGCCATAGGCCAATCAGTCTTGACCCTTTTAGTTGTGGGAACAGTCCAAACTGCCAAGCCAGGTCCTCCCTGGACCGGAAACAAGCATCCTGGGGCCTGCTTCAGGGCATCCCCTTCTTCAGCCAGGCTAGCTTGAATCCAGTGGTGTAGTGAGCATGGGACCCACATCTGGGCATATTTGCTCCCCACAGCGTCCTAAGTGCATATTGTAACACATCCCATTGCGTCACACAATGCACTCTGCAGCACTCATGTTCAGGAGGAAACTCTGGGGCATATTTCTGACAATACCTAGCTAATACCATAAGAAAGCTAGCGGAGAAGAGCACTAAACCAGCGGGCCACCATAGCCTTACATGCCAGAGACAGCATGATTTAAAGGAGCGATAAGGTGATTCTAATGGGCAGGCAACCAGGTTGAAAGTTCAGAACCCCATATAGGAAAGGCATATGGACAGTGGCCAAATGGAAAGGAACTGTGGTCACCCCAACAAAGGGGACGGAGGTGGTAATCAGAAATATCTCTTGGTTCAAGAAGATCTACCTACAAACTGCAGCGGAAGGAAGGGCAGTGATGAGGCCCTAAACCAATATTTCATGTACCTTAATGATAACACCTTTAATGTCAAAATGACCATCAGTAGCTCAAAAAAGGAGATCATGTATTTGGACCTGAGACTATATATACAGGATGGTAATGTGCAGAGTGATATTTAAAAAAAATCAACAGCATGCAACAGTGTGTTGCATGCTGACAGTTGCCATCCGAGCTCGACCATCTTGGCAATACCTTATGGTGAGATGGTACGAGCTCGTCGTAATTGTAGTCAAGAAGAACATTTTGACAGAACAATACAGGAGATACAGATTAACTTAAAAAAAAGAGGCTATTCCAACAATTGCCTCAAAAAGGCCGAGACAAAGGTAAATAAATTAAGTAGAAAGGATACACTTGTGACAAAGACCACTAGGATGGATGACACATATGTAGATCAGGTGTCATTCATCACTGAGTATAATATGTATAGTGGACATATATATAACATCTTACGAAAAAATTGGCATCTCCTGCAATCCAACTCGTTTACATCTAATCTTGTTCCGAAAAAAACACGGGTCATCTACCGCAAGGGTAAAACCACACGGAATATGTTATGCCCAAGTCATGTCAGGGAACCACAGGTGAGATCACAAACGTGGCTACCAGAGAAACCACATGGCTTTTACACGTGGGGAATTGTTCCGTGTGCAAATTGGGAATGAACAAATGCTTTAGCTTCCAATATAACAACTCACAAAAATATAGGATATTTTCTTTTATTAACTGCAACACGACACATGTGGTATATGTTTTAAGATGTGCCTGTGATCAGATTTATATACGGAGCAGCATTAGATGTTTAAAAATTCGTTTTCAAGAACACGTTAGGGACATTAAAAACAAAGACGAACACTCTCCAGTGGCCCTACATATACTGTCAGCCCACCCTGATCGATCAGGATTTACATTTCACGCTTTAGATCATGTGAAAGGCAACGTCAGGGGGGGGGGTGATAGGACTACTCTAGTGAGACAGACTGAGGCTAAGTGGATTTGTCGGTTAAGGGCAGTCACATCTGGGCTTAACTGTAATAATGAGTTTCATTATTTTTTATAAACAACTAAGATATATGACTAATCATTATTGAAAAAATTCGCTGAGATGAAATAATTGAAATGAAAGAGAGCCAAATACTGTAGACACAGGTTATGATCGTCAATGATGCTGTAACAATACTGGTCATTTAGATATGTCATCAAATAATTGATATGATAATGGATGATATGTGGAATTAATGATAGAAACCCTTTTTTTCTATTATGTGGTATTAAAACCAATTAAAAAACTGCACATGAAGAAACATCATAGGCACATATAGCCTATATGTGACTTTTGAATTTTAAATAATACATATTCTAATAACATATACTAGTGTTCTGACCAAAATGATAATATATTGGACAATTGGTAATTCATCAAATCTTTTGGTTGGTTCATAAATGAGTGTCGTGGAATCATTATATAACGTGGTTAAGATATGCGATAAGGTGTTTAGATCGTGGGGCACATGAAGCGAACTTTTTTTACACGTGCTCTGGGGGAACTGGAGCAGTGGCGGGTACAGGAATGTGTATGGACTTGAATTATAGCCTAGCCCATCGGTATATATGGCGCCCGTATGGAGGAGAAGGAGTGAAGAGCAAGTTTCATGCGAACACGGGGTGTAATATTACTAATGGAGTTGAAATACTGAGTGCAGATAATTGATTTAAAAATTACATTTTTTTTCTTCTAGTATGTGTCTATACATTCACTTCTTGGTATATGATATTAAAATGATGATTTAGAACATCGCACTGTCACACACTAGTATGCCGCTGCCTGCGTCCCAAGCAGTGGGACATCAGCAGGGCAGCATGTTAGTGGCCGCCCGTCGGAGCCTTCCCCTTTGCTGCCTCGCGCGCGAGGCTACGCCCACTAAGGTATTACTCCCTTTAGTTGGAGCGGGAGGCGGGCCTTTGGGGGGCGGGGGGCGCGGCTTTCCCCCCCTACTTAGGAGGCCCCCTCGCCCAGTTCCTCCTCTGTTTCCTGCCGCTCCAGCCTGGACACGCGAATTCGCCCCTCCTGTCCACGTCCCACCATGCGGTTTCGCTCGGGTCCCCTACGTCGTCGTGCGATTCCTACAACAGCGAACAACGGTGAGACTTGCAAACCGCCTCCCACCCCGGCCCTGTCCCTGGGCATGACCAGGTTGACGGGGCCCTGTGGCTCGGATGGCCACGGGTGGGGGGGGGGGGCGCAAGTGGGGTCCAGCGCCTCGGTGGGGCGCTGCGGCGGGGTTGTAGGCCATTATCGTGGTGCGATTCGAGCGCTGCCAGGCCGCAGGGCGGCCAAGAATGAGGGATGCGCCGTTTGTTTAGGGGGGGGACATCGGCCGGCCGCGTGGGGTTGCTGGTATCGCTTGCCGGGTGTCTTGGGACACCCCCCCCCCCCATCGCATTCCCGGCTTGAATAGTGCGGATGCGATCCCAGACCCGCCCAGGGGGAGGGCGACTTCGTAGCGGTATCCGTCCATGGGGAAGTGTCATAAGTCTTCATCCGCTCCTCCCCGGCACCGTGCTACTGAGCAATGTCTCCGGTCACAGCAATTCCCCCGCTTACAAAAAACAGATTATGTACGAACCTGCAATAAGTAATACAGCTGGCGGTACTAGGCGCTATACGCACGCATCTGTTGTAATCAGAGAGTCATTCATACTCTCAAGAGGGACTGCACCGAGCGGTTGGTCTGCAGGGCTTCGGCCAGCAGGCGCACCCGCTCCAGGCTGCCCACCACCCCCAGGTTGAGGTTGAGCTGGGCCAGGGAGTGGGACTCGGCCAGGCCCCGGCAGATGCGCCCGAAGTCCCGGTCGGAGAGGCGGCAGCCGCGCAGCGAGAGCAGGCGCACCGAGTTCTCCCGGAGGCTCTTCACCACGTCCTTCACCTCGGCGCTGGACAGGCTCTCCCCGGAGATCTGGATGGAGCCGGGCAGCATCTTCAGGGGGGTTCGGGCGCCTGCGGCGGAGATCCGGGTGGAGCCCGCGGGTCACAGGCTCGACTGCTGGGAAGCTAGCCCAGTGGGGTTATGTGTTATGTACCTGGGGCGGCGACCAGAGATCACGGGGTCCAGTTCTACGATGATGCTAGTCCCGTGGGGTAATAGTGAAATCAATGTGACAGGCAGTTCAAATTCCAATATGAAAGGCCGGCGGGTTAATGCACCTGCCACTGGGAGGTCCGAGTGCAATGTGAATGCTTTAGTTTTGAGTGCAGTAAGGGAGTTCAGAAGCGTCAGTGCAAACCAAGAGTGCCAGCTGCAGAAATGCGTGCACCATTTGCGGGCCCAGTGCTAGCAAGGTAGTTCGGCAGGTTTGGGGCTTGCAGTAACGATAAGTCTGCAACCTACAGCTCACAGGCTTCCACTACTGTCAGATCGCACAGCTGTTCGCCGCAGAGGTCTGGATGCCACACGTAAATCCATTCCAGGCCTCTGTTTCCTGCCGCTCCAGCCTGGACACGCGATTTCTGGTCGCCGATCGTGGTCGTGTCCGTCTTCGTCCTGGCAGCGTCGCGTTGATTGGGAGCTGCGAGATCGGCCTCTGCCTCCGTCCCCTCACCCCGACTCGGTCGTGTCCTGTCCTCGGAGCTGCCCGCTTAGGTGGTGAGTGATCTGGAGGGCCTGGCAGTGCCCCCCCCCCTCCTGTCTGTGTCAGCACAACTCGTGCTGGGTGAAGGGGCACTGAAGCGATGGGCGGTGTGTCCCGCAGCTCCGGGGGTGAGGGGGGGCACAGGTCACAGGACATGACCTTGCTTGTGCAGGAGAGGGGAAGAGGAGGAGTTGTTTTTCGCGCCGGTTCCTCCTCGCTGCCCTGCACACCGGGTTTCTTCACGCCGTGCCTTTTGTTTGCGGTTGGTGTGGTTCTGTGGGCAGCAGACTGTGTTGGTCGGTTTTATTGATGGCGGCGGGGGGTGTTTCGCGGGCGGCGGGAACTGCACGGTTTGATCGCAAGCGGAGTTAGATATATTCCGCTGATGTGTCCGTTGAATGTTTGGTTCTTGAATGCACCAGCGATCGCTACAGTGAGTGCAATAAATATGATGGTGTACTCTGTTGTTTGCAGACTGAGACCACTGGCCGCGTTCATTTGGACCGTTCGCTACCTTGTTTGCCGAAGTCTGTTGGTGGCCTTGCGGTTTTTCGAGGATGTTCAGTTTCTTTTGTGGTATTTGGGGGAGATATACTCCTAGTGGCTCTTGTGGGTTCGCTGAGGTCGGCAAGGATGTTTTGGTTGTTCCGAGTGCTGCTCTACTCTCGACCGGGTCGGGCCTGCATGGCTGATTGCATGTCGATGATTGTACGCATTTGCGCGTATTCTATTTTCGGAATGGTCTACTTCTATTGTGTTCCATGCTTGCATGGTGAGGTTTGGCGAACCAGCCAGCGTTTGCAGTGGTGCACAGACGTTTATTGAAGTTGAATATATAAAACTGCGCTGGGCGTCATGTGAGTCGGGGCGAGTCACTTAATCTCCCCGTGCCTGGGTGTGATCGGTGCTCGGGTGGAGCGCTCTAGTGCCCGCGCTGGATGCCCACTGCAGGCGGGGGGTTCGGGTCGCGACCGGGTGACGTCGTGCATCCCTGGGCACACCCGCGATCGTGCAGCGCATCCCCTCCTGCGTCCTCGCTCCTACGAACTGTAGCGTCCTCCCCCCCTGCCACATTCACCAGAGTTAGAACGGTGGCCCCACGGTGCGCGAGAGGTGGCAGTCACTGGGCACCGTGATGTATATGTGGCTTGATTGACCAGGATAACCAACGGAGGGAAGCGGTCTCGTGGGTCGAGACCGTGCTGTATAGTGCGCAGAACATTTGTGGTCTGGCTGATCCCGCGCTGGAGCCTTCAGACGCACGGACTTGCCACCCTGAATGCACCTGATCTCGTCCGATCTTTGAAGCTAAGCAGGGCGGGCCTGGTCAGCTCTTGGATGGGAGACCGCCTGGGAATACCAGGTGTGGTGGGCATTTCCAATACCTGCGATTCGAGTCGCGATATATCAGTATGCAGCATTATATTTAAAAGCCAAGTTCGCATATTTAGTTTACCATGCTGACCTGCTGCCTGCACGCATTGTCTTTGCCGTGATAGCAGACGTTTTAGTTTTATCGTTGGTTTCAGACCGTCGGGGATCTAAGGTTGCACCATCTGTAAGTGTAATGTTTTGGGCTTATGTTGCTTACCTTTACTTGAGCTGGGGGCATGTTCAGTGTATCTCAATCTATTCTGGCAGTTCCCGGGGCCAGGGCAGCAATTCTGCAACTCTAACAGCCCTTTTGCTTTGTGCCCAAACCAGCCCTGCTTTTATGTACTGGGTCACACCCAGACACTTCTGTTTCTGGGGATGGGGTATGTGTGGGCACCTAAACCACACTAGATTGTGGTACATCTTGGGGCATGCTAAAATGCACCCAGACGTTAATTACTTTTGCTGGCGTTGGGCCTTTACACTTCAGTCCGAACCATTCTTGCATTGACATATTATGGGGCATATTTCTTGCACCCTAAGGTTGTTTGGTATTGAGATTTGTTTCTTGCTTAAATCGGCGCACTGGTTTGTGTGCAGTCATTTAGATGTCCTTAACAAAAGATTGATGTGTGTTTTTCGGCGGATTACATTCGGAGGCTCCGCTGGTGGGCAGCTTGATCCACATTGGGTCTGCGTTCGTCCCAACGGCCTACTGGGGGCATCAGCGCGTTACTTGCGGGAAGCTTCGTTCACTGGCTGCACCCGATAGCAAGCGGAGTGTAAGTATTCCCGCCGCAGTATGGGGAAGATGCTGCATGTATTTGTTGGGCATTGATTGCAGCGGGGCGCAGGGACGGCAGATAGTAATTTTAGTACATGGGCATGTTACCTTTGGTCTGCTTTAGTTGTGGTAGCGGTCGGTGGGCGGATTGCGGACCTTGTTTTCCGTTTTTTCAGACAGCGTCACGATTTATTTTCCATTTCTTTTATACTATTCTAGACGACCCGCTCACTAGCGCTGAGTTTCTTTCACTACCATTCATCATGGTTTGCGGCCTTGGGTTTGGAATCCGATGTTTCATATACAGACCTTCATCCTTCAGCTTTTGACGCTAGGGATGCCACTGAACGGATGTGTTTGAGTGACTAGGTGGTGATGTGCAGCGCCTGCCTCCAGCGGCCCCCGGTGGGGCCAAGGCATGTTCTTTGGCGTCTAGGTACACAGGCGGGCAGAGATGCTGACGAGGCCTGAAGGGGGCGGTGTGTGCTTTACTATTGCCTGCCTCCCAATGCATAGGCGTACTAACAGCACGGCTGTTCTCATGAGCCTCCGATAGCTCAGTGGATAGAGCGGAGGACTGTAGTGGGGGAGCTGACACCCTTAAAAAAAAAAAACAGAACCGAAGTCGGTGTAGAGCACCCACCACTATATGTGGGGGGCATGATAAAAATGCAAGTCATGTAGCTACCAATTTTGCATCATGAGAACGTAAAACATTTCTAGTAAATGTGTTGTGGCTAGAAGTTGGGAACATAAAGTCGTTTCCGGAAATGTCATAGCAGTCCGTTAATTATAGTTGTAGTCACCTGCCGCATAATTTGGACGATCAGAAAGAAATGGACTGTTGATGAACTTTCTGCCCTTTGTAAGGAGCGGTGTAGTTGGGAAATAGTATTAATGTATTATGTGCACCTCGTGAATAGTCAAGTTGCCATAAGGAATGCTAAGGTATTGAGTGCAGCTTGTCATACAGCTCATCTAGGTACATCGAAATGTTAGTGTATCGCTTAGGGGGGGGGTTGGATCCCAGATACGTGTAGACGCCTGCATTGCTGAAGAGAGGATTTCCACGTGGGGGTTACCGCGTAGGAAAAAAGAGGATTTCACCTGGTTTGTCACAAGAATTTTTCTCTAGGGTTCATGGTTCCTCAAGTAGTTAGACTGGCTCTATGCTAAGCGCTCCCACTTTCAATACTGATTTCATTTGTGCAACGTGTACAGCAAAGGGTGCCAGAAGTGTGCTAAATTGTAGTCGGGCCTGGTGGTCTAGGGGATTATAATGGCCTGGGTTTGACCTCATGGCCACTGTTCTGATCCCTAGGGGTCTTTCCAGCCTGGTATCATTCGGAGATGGATAAAATGAGTTCCATTGAGTTGGAGAGCGATAACCATCTGTTATTCCGCACCAAGAGTACTTGGCCCCCCCCCCTTTTTGCTAATACATGTTACAATTTATTGGTAATAACTGTGCGTGAAAGGTACATATTACACAGGCATACATTTTTATGGTTGATCAAGGTTTTGATCAAACAGCAGCCATCAGCACACTGAGCCGGGCACCAAAGCCAAGGGTTAGGCCTGCAGGAGTATCAGCTGAAGGCAACATATAGAAACAGGTCCAGATATAACTCACACGTACCTTCACCCTGCTTATTGTGCTGTAGCTCTTGGGAACACAATTTCACGCCAGGAAGGCACCTAATATGGCCAATTGAAAATCTTAATAGGATTGCAGGTCCATAAGCGCCTATTTCACCAATGCCTTGTGACCCAAGCCATATTTTCCAGCCGGAGAAACAGATTTAGGTGTTGCTCCTCTCGCTCAGCCTTTCATTGGAGCCAGGGAGGAACAAAATCATAACTGGGGCTCACAACAAATTATTTTATAGCAATGAGTAGTTTCCTTTTCAAGCCATGATGTCGGTGCCACGACTTACCTACAACACTGCAACACCGGTGTAACACGGACTGTAGGCAAAGATATTAGCTCCTTTCAGCAGCAATAGAGTCCAAGCTAGCTGCTATTCAACAAGCAAGGAATTGGATACGCTGTCCCAGTGGAGAGTAAGAAAAGAGTGGGAGAACAGCGGGACTAGTATAAGACTCCAGCGTCCAATTTAAGGTAACTTAATTTGCAAGTAGAGAGGCCAAAACCGGGAGATGTTGCTAAGATATGGGCCGGTTTGTAGTAAACAATAGACTAATACGATGTGAAAGGACGCAAATTTAGGTAACAGTGATGTCAGCTTGTGTTTATATATGTAGGTGAAGTGGTTAACTCACATGTTACCTTCACCCTGCTTATGGTGCTGTAGCTGTTGGGAACATAGTTGGCCGATTAAAAAATCTTAAGGGGATGGCAGGTCCATAAGCACCTATTTCACCAATGCCTGGCACCGATGCCATATTTCCAGCCCGAAAATCAGATTTAGGTGTTACCCTTCTCGCCCAGCCTTTCCTTGGAGCCAGGGAGGGGGGGAAACGTTCACAAATTTGGGTCCTCGAGCTGAGCGTTGTACCTTCGGCAGCTCAGTCAGCTATATCGGCTTTATCCGAAGTCATGATAGAAGAATACGTCCATTTAGCAGTTACATAAAAACCTTCTGTCCTGCTAAAGATATCATGCAATCCCCCGCAGCAGCAGCTGCTTTTCAGGTACCATGACGCTATCTATACATCACCCTTGTAGACTAAGCGGAAATCAACACCTTAGTGCTAGGAGATGAAGGGAAGCGATGGATTGACGAATTCAGCTATGGTTTAGTTCTGACTCCATATGTAGGTGCCAGATCTTCCCATAATTGCGATAGGAAGATCTGCAGTGGCATCGCTTATAAGGCTAGTAACTCCAGTCACGCCTAAGCTGAGCGGCATTGGGGCCAAGAGTCATTCGTGGTTAGTCTGCCCTGGGCTTCTGAGTAATGTTACAACTTAATGCCGTATATTTACGGTTACAGAACAGGACCCATTATTTAGCCCGCTAAAAGCTGGCTCGCAGGGGCGGGCACCTATAAACAGCGAAGGGAGGAAGGGGGGCTCTGGCAGCGACGGTAGCCTCCCCAGAGCTGTGGCGGAGTTACAGGGCGATCTGGATGCAGACGGGTACAGTAAGGGTACCTCTGCGACAGGCGGTACAGTAAGGGTACCCCTGTCCGGCACAGTAAGGGTGCCCGAGCCAAGGTCCAGGAGCCGAAGGGGGTTCTGGGAAGACCGCGACGGCGCCCCGTTAGTCCGTCGGGCGGTTGGGGGGGCCTGACCAACCGGGGGTGTGCCACAACACGCTCCGCCCCTGTCGGAAGGGGCGGGAGTAGGAGACAGATCACGTGACCCAGTGGAGGATCTGTAAATAATTATGTGCCACACTGCCGGGCATCGACCCACCGTGTGTGCTGGCTCACCAGGCGGGCGGAGCAGCAAGGGGCTGCCTGCCCTGGATCGCCCGTAAGATAACCCAATTTTATTATCATACTATGTTGTATGAAATAAACCTGCAGCAGTTCTTCACCCACAAATAAAGTGTCAGTGTAATTATTGGGTGACGTCTGTGTATGCGTGTTGACTGAAGCGGATGACGGTGTGGTCACTATGCCGCTGCCCGCATCCCAAGCAGTGGGACATCAGCAGGGCAGCATGTTAGTGGCCGCCCGTCGGAGCCTTCCCCTTTGCTGCCTCGCGCGCGAGGCTACGCCCACTAAGGTATTACTCCCTTTAGTTGGAGCGGGAGGCGGGCCTTTGGGGGGCGGGGGGCGCGGCTTGCCCCCCCTACTTAGGAGGCCCCCTCGCCCAGTTCCTCCTCTGTTTCCTGCCGCTCCAGCCTGGACACGCGATTTCCCACCCTTTCCACTTACCCCACGTGTCAGGCACAGCGCGTTATTTGGAATGTTTTTAATGTTTTCTTTTTGCGTTGCAGGCGGAGTTACAGGGCGATCTGGATGCAGACGGGTACAGTAAGGGTACCTCTGCGACAGGCGGTACAGTAAGGGTACCCCTGTCCGGCACAGTAAGGGTGCCCGAGCCAAGGTCCAGGAGCCGAAGGGGGTTCTGGGAAGACCGCGACGGCGCCCCGTTAGTCCTTCGGGCGGTTGGGGGGCCTGACCAACCGGGGGTGTGCCACAACACGCTCCGCCCCTGTCGGAAGGGGCGGGAGTAGGAGACAGATCACGTGACCCAGTGGAGGATCTGTAAATAATTATGTGCCACACTGCCGGGCATCGACCCACCGTGTGTGCTGGCTCACCAGGCGGGCGGAGCAGCAAGGGGCTGCCTGCCCTGGATCGCCCGTAAGATAACCCAATTTTATTATCATACTATGTTGTATGAAATAAACCTGCAGCAGTTCTTCACCCACAAATAAAGTGTCAGTGTAATTATTGGGTGACGTCTGTGTATGCGTGTTGACTGAAGCGGATGACGGTGTGGTCACTATGCTATTTATCCCAAAAGATGGCGCCCGACGCCGTAAGTGTGTCATGTGACTACGCGAGAATCGTGGTTGGGATTATAGGTGCATCTCACTTAGAACAATGTGTAAAATAACACTATTGGAGTTGAAATATGCAGCGCATAGTATTATTTAAGAAAAAGAAGAAAAACATATTTTTTTCTTTTGAATATGTGTTTGCGCATTTACCTTTTTGAACTGACGGACTAGAATAGCGCATACTCGTATACTAGCATGTTTTTTATCCCAAAAGATGGCGCCTAATGCCGTAAGCGAGCCATGTGATCACGTAAGAATCGTGATAGAACCACAGGTGCTTTACATTTAGAACAGGGTATATAAACGACTAGAGAGAGGCATACGTTTCATGCACGAAATCAGAGGACTGTTTGCGCCGGGAAGGACACGAGATATGCTGTAAGTACAATAGTGGGTGTCCACGAGAATGGCTTGTCACTTAATTTGGTGAAAGAAGGTGTGCTTAGAAATTTCTTGGCAATGCGCGTGTATTGGATGTATTAAGAATGGTTTTAAGTCATGGGAAAGGATGAGGGTTTCGAGGTAATAAATTACAGATAACAAAGGCTAAAGGCTTTGTAAACAAAATACATCTTTTAATGTTAACAAAAGCGCATGGTTACGATATAACTGCTTCTCTAAAGCAGCACATTGTTCGTTTTTCACTTGGACTATAAATGTCCATAGAATAGTGGTAATGATTAAAGGGTGATTGCCAATACGGTTGTTCTGACTGGTAAAAATGAAAGGAAGCCGGACAAATTCTGGTTAATTTGAACTGAAGTTTAGTTAAGGTATATTTTTACATTACGTGTGATGTCTTTCTTTAAGTAATTTTGTTACTCAGTAGGACAGTTGCGTGTATGTATATATTGAGGGTGCTGTGTATGCTTGTATTCACAGCACCACTAATGGACCTTATTATGGCTTATTACCTATGGTGACATGAGATGCTCAGGAAGAATATGCCCAGTATAGGATACACTGCTGACAGCATTGGATGCTTTATAGTCAATACAAATAGTAAGTGACAATATAGGTCATTATCTACTATGTTCATATATAGACGTGGGGCTGGATATGTGAGGTGTTGTCTGCGAAGTATGCTTTATTTAGCACTTACATACTTTGCAACTTGGTTATCGTAATTGATAAAGTTCACGTATTTGTAGTCTTTCTAACCGATATATACAGCTTTATAGAGTGGTTAATAATTTTAGAGTCTGTCCCCATGTGTTTTTTTTCTGTAACTGACTGGTATATTAGAAACTGAGAAGATCTATCTAATGACAATGTTACATGCCCCTACTAGATCCGATCGTTTTACCATTGATGAATCACTGGGAACAGAATTTTGGAAGGCATTGCGGTTTAATAGCAAGATTCTAGATTGTGAAGAACACAAACCCTTATATCTGCCTTACCAGTAAGTGACCATGTATATATTGATTCCACCATACGTTGATGAATAAGATTTTAATATCGCGGGTTAGAAGGCCCTAATGCTAAAAGATTTTAAGGACAAAACAGATTTGACTAAAATGGTCATTATATATATCACCATTTAAGATATTATATGGAGGGCCATTAATTAATGAAAAAAATTAATTAAAAAAATTAATGAATAAAAAAAATGTGAAGGAAAAAATGATGAGTTAAAATATAATTAGAATTTAAAACTGGTTGAGAATATGTTTTGAAATGTGTGTCATAATTGATGAATTATTAGAGGAAAGATGACATCCAGTTTCCCCCATTGATAATATGTGAGAAAATGGAGTAAAAGATAAATCTGTAACTAGGATGTTTTGTTCTAATGCTATTACAAATTGTATGGACTAGTACAGTACACATAAACATTCATTGTTGTTTTAAATATTTGTTATAGATAATTGGTTCCGGCATTGCTGTTATTTTCGTGTGTGGCATGAATCGTGATTCAAACAATTTTGAGCAAGGTATGAAATAAAGTGTTTTAACCCTTCTTTCTGTATAAATTTACCATTATATGATATAGAGCCAGATTGGTTACTTGGCACTCAGATGACAGAAGATAATGCCTATTGGAAGGCTCAATGAATTTGTGAACGTTATGCTATAGAAAATATTAATTGTATGTTTCCCTACATTTATTTCCTCCCGTTCTTGCAAATGATTAGGATAACATGATTATAAAGTGTTTTTTGGTGCTTCCCATTGTAGCCAAACTGAGACTGTAAATATTGTATAAAAAGGGACAGTGCTTCATAAGCAACATCAGACGAATTTGACAATAACACACAATGGATGGTATTCATTTTGTAAATGAAATGTTCATTTTTACTGTATATGATTTGTAAATATTGTGTTTTTTATTAATTGCTTTTAGCCCTGAAGAAGTCCCATGAGGGATGAAAGCGTTGGCGGCAAGCAATTTCATGTTTTAAAAGAATAAAATGTCTTTGAATGAAAGTTTAAAAAGAATAAATTGTTTATAAAGTTGTGTGATTGTCAAACTTGTTTTTCTGTGAAGCAATCTATTGAGATACCATGTTCTTTGTTGTTATGACATACTAAGGATATCTAGTAATATTATAGAGAGATACATATATGTTTTTGTGCTCGGGAGCGGGGTCACTCTTGTTTTTTGTGTAAAGTGGTGATTTATAATTACCTTGTGGGATGTATATGGGTCACATCCCAGACCCAACGCACAGTGACTGAAATAAGATAAGCTCGGACTAATATAAACGTTTAGTGCTGGATCTGTAAAGCTCTGACCCTTCGTAGTGTAAATTTTTCATACAGTGGAAACCCCAGTGCTTTATCGTAGCAGTGGTACTTTAACTAAAATTAGCCAACCGGTGCTTGAGTTTCTTACTAATTGCCCCGCTTCTGTAGTTTCTACTAGTGCTGCCACTGCTGAGACCAATCTCACTTCGGAGGCCTCTTTGGCCAGCGATGCACTGGACCTCACCTTCCTCATCACAATCCAGGTAATGAATGTTCTTATGGAAGGGACGGAGGTTGCTCTTCCTCTCTACAGGAGACCTCCATCTCAGTGGGCAGTGAGCCACCTCAGCCGAATACCTCGTAAGATTTTGAAACTACTGCCAATGCTGTCAAGCTTACTGATTTTATTTCCTTAAATACTGGCTCCTCTGCTCCCTCTGTAGTGTGGGATACATTAAAAGCATATGCACATGGGGCTACTGAGCAATTTATTATCCAGCAGAATAAGGATAGAAAGGCCCAAATGCAGTACATCTATTCTGAATTGCCGAGGTGGAAGCAGAAGCACTCCCAGGCAGTTCTGGCAAATGGCCTTAACAAACCTAATATCAGAACCGAGCTGATAAAATGCCCAATTAGCATCGATTGGGCACTAAGAGATAAATTGGCTTCTGCCAACCTTAATGGTTTGGACGCTTTATTTGACGATAGTGATAAAGGGAGAAGGTGTTTGGCGTACAAAATTGCAGAGAGTAGGCATCTGAACATGGTCCAATGTTTACATGATGGATGGTTGTAAATATCATGATCCTTAGGAATTTCTTGATCAGATTATGCTTTTCTATCACTAACTGTAAACTGAAACTTGCTTACCAGTCTCACAGATAATTGAAGAATACATTCATTCAGCTAAGGTATCCAAGTTTAGCACTTTGCCTGCCCAGGCACTGGAGGAACCAGTCACTATTGAGGAAATAGAGAGCGCTATCACTTCCTTCTGGCAAGGTGGCCGGTGATGATGAGCTCACTGTGGAGTTTTACACATTTTTTATCAATACACTCACACCTTTGTTTCTGACTGTTATTCAATAGGCTGAACTCGCAGGTGAAATACCTGACTCTTGGGGCAATGCTAATATTGTGGTTTTCATAAAAAAGGATAAATCTGCTGAAGATAGAGAATCTCATGACGCCGCTAAAATATTAGCAAAAAGCTTAGCTACCCAGCTGGCTGTTTGTATTCAAGAGCTCGTCTCCTCGCAGCAATATGGTTACATCCTGGTTTAAGATACTATCAGTCATATAAATGCTGCTATGGTGTTATTTGACACCTTCAATACACTTGAGTTACATGCTGGTATGATCTTACTTGATGCCGAAAAGGCATTTTAAAGGGTCTTATGGCCATGTTTGTGGCTAACTCTGCAAGCTATGGGTATTGGGTATCGGTTTTTAAGACAGACTCAGTATCTATATCGGAGCTCAATATCTCGTGTTGTCTTAGCTGGGTCCATCTCTTCTCCATTTCGGATTACTTGTGGCACCATACCGAGGTGTACACTTTCTCTGCTGATATTTGCTCTTTATCTGGAACCTTATTTAAGGCATAATGCTCAGCATGCTGGGATTGTCCCTGTTTTAATACATGGACATGACATTAAAATAAGTGCATGTGTGGATTATGTGGCCGTATATCTAACTGATCCCTTTCATGCTATTAGGCTAATCACTGCAGAAGCCGAGAGATTTGGGGTATTCTCAGCGTAACGTCTTAATAAACCAAAAACTCAAATAATTGTTAATTTTACAAAACTGTGAGGGAATTGAATGTCGCCTCAGTTGCTACTTATTTATGCATTAAGATTACCTCTTCAGTTAATTGTATTATTACGTTAAATTCTGAACAACTGCTCTGTCAGTGCGTAGCTAAGATGCGAGCTTGGAGCAAGCTTCCAATAATTAAAATTGTCCGGTGTAACATCATGATGATGAATATTCTTCCCAAATATTGATATCTTTCTAGTTCTATCACCCTGTGGGTTACTGATGATTTTTTTAGGCGTGTGGATGGGGCGGTGGATAGCTTCTTGTGGTGATATAAAAGGATTAGGCGGGCTATTCATTTGCTGGAACTCTATCCTCTCAAAGGTGGCTGGGTGCTACCGGATTTTAAAAGCTATTTCTGGGCCTCTTTCAGGTCTCATCTGCAATGCCTCCTGGTTGACTGTCAGCCTGATTGTAATTCTTTCCCTTATCAGATTTTTATGGGGAAGGATTAGAAGTTCTTATTGGTTAGACTAGCTGATCCTAACTACATAAGCGGTGTGCTTCAAGCTGGCTGTTGATGTCCACAGAATCTGGACTCCAATCTGTGCTGCTTTTAAGATTGCATAATTGCACTACTATTCGTCGCTCTGGGGAAATCAGTTTTTAGCATCTATTGTTATGATCTGGTCACCAAGTTACGGCTTGCCTGAGGGCTTAGTATGGCCAGTCAATTATTTGAGCTTCAAGGATTTCGTGCTTTTTCTGATCTGCAAAATCTTATGACCTGCCACATAAAACATTTTAAAAGTATTTACAGGTGTGTGATTACTTTAAACACAATGTTCCCTATAGGATTATCAATGATAACTCTGAGCTTCTTACTTATTTAAATAATATAGATCATCAATTAACTATCCATGTACTTTATCATATACTTACTGAGGATAATCTTGGCCGTTTGGCAAGCAACTAGAGACTTAAGATTTGATCCAATTTGCAGGAGTCTGATCTTAAGGATGCTTTTAAAGCTATATATTCCTCTATCACCTTGAAATTTCAACAATTTAAGATCATATGCATGCTATATTATACTCTGGACAGAGTATGTAGATGGAAAAACGTTTTAACAGAGAATGTATCTAGGGAAAGCTGTCCTTGATGTGGGCTTTCGGGTACAGACATCGTGCACATGTTTGCCAGCTGTCCACATCGTATACTATTTTGGAACGGCGTCGCCGGGTCTCTCTCCCAGCTATTAAATTGTGATCTGCAGCTTGATATTAGGGATATCATGTCAGACCTTAAGCCTGGGGTTGATAGGTGTATTTGAAGCACTGTTTCTATTGCTCTTGTCAGCGTGCAGCTATGCATAGAGAAAGATTGAGACTACCCCCTACTGTACATCACTGGTTGGCACTATTGGGTCAGGTAAACAAGACTGAGATGGGAATCCTCCGGGTGCAGGGAAAAAGGGAAAATAATTATTAAACAACTTTGTGCCTTGCTCTTTAATGGATTATTGTTTGTCATATGTCACTGTTGAATATTATAGACACATCTTAGACTCTCAGTCTTCCTACAATTTAAGTTGATATAAATGTATAAGTGTGAGGAATGATCGATCATTGTATCGTATTCCCTTCCACTATTTTCTTCCTCTGCTTCTTCTTTCTCAGCCTTTCTCTTTTGTTTACTTTTTCTTGCCTTCTCTTCGTAGAATTTCTTTCTGCCACTGTGCAAGTTACTACATGTTCAGTTAAAATTTGTATTTACTTGACTGCTTGAATTCTTTCCAAATAAAAATTATTAAAAAAAAAATATTTGAAAATCTCTGGAAAATGCGAGTTATAGGAGCTCCGATAACCACCCTCTCATTACTGATGTCCAAGCAGATATCGCTCATTTACATTGTATGTATGCAAATCACTTTGTAGAGCTAGTTCTCCTTCAAAAACTGAAGGTGTAAATCTGTGTCAACAGCTCACATATGTAGACTAACACACGCACTTACACGTAGACACCTATGCCTCGATTAAGAGTTGAATGTGTAGGGATGCAAGCTCACATCCCACAAGTGTAAGCACGCTACACAATATTTTCAGTTCCTTTATCCTTCAGACACTTTACGTTAGAAGACGTATACTTAAGGTGTGCAGGCTCACTCTACCTTATATCGATTAAGAGTTGGCCAGGATTTGGCGCAGGACTACCAGGGGCCTAAAATCTACGATTCGGAATGATAACCTTGAACAACATTCTGGCCATTCCAAGTTTTCTTTCAGAATGGGGAATGACTGCACACACATAAATATACCGGGTTTTTTACTGTGAATTTTTCACCTTACCAGGGACCCAAAAAGACAGACCTGGCAACTCAAACGGTGCCACCGTGTGACACAGGATATCGGCTCCCATCACGGGGTCACCAGGTGAGGAGTCGATATGACCTGGTTTTCAACTGGTTTTTGGAGGCTTTCATCTGCTGACGCCCATTAATGGGTGTTGAAACACCCCAGGACATCCGACAAAAATCTCAGCAAGCTTAAATATATATTTTTTAATTAGGAGGGGGCTTGGGGCCAGGTTGGCCGCAAACATGCCTTTTACCCTCCAAGGCCCCACCCCACCTCACAGGTGAGGTTTTATTGAAGGTGGTAGGTCTGGGATCAGCGGGCAAATGGAGTTGGAGTGCTGGGGGGAGGTCACATCAGGTTGCCGTTTTTCCATGAGCAGTATTGTCTACTTCCCCTGTGTTGATGTAGGGGTTGGGTTGGGCTGGGCTATGTTGATGCCTGCAGCACCTACAGCAGCAAAGTTTGCAGACCAATAGTTCTGGGCCCCGAGACACATAATTATCGTAATTCCACGTAGGGTTATCGCTCCAGGTGAAATTGCACCACCCACAATGAAGGCCCTCAATTGATGGACAACATCCTGTGTAGTGGGCCCAGATCACTCATATAGCTGTCTGTCTATATGACTTTGTGATGTCCTCTCAAGCTGAATTTGTTTGAGATGTATTTAAAAATGATTATATATTCTGAAATCTATGAAATTCTAAACATATTGGGGCCTATTCACAGAGGTAAAATCTACACATGTACTCTTACATTTTTGGGTAACTTTACTATTTTTAGCTATTCACGGTTTACAACTGTAAACTTACTAAAAAATTTAGACGTACGTGTCACCAACCCTATAATCGATTCAGGAAAAAAAATCCAACCCGACTGTAAAGTAACTAATACAATCTCAGTTTAAACTCTGCACACTTGGCGGTGACCTTCGCAATGGGGGCTGTCTCCTTTGGGTAAAGTGTAGAGAAATGTTTAAAAGTTTATTAAACTTTTAAAGAAATAGATAAACTTTTTCTAGATTAAATATTGATGTGTTTTAATTATATATATGTATTGTAAAACAGTAGAGCAATGTCACAGCAATAAATACTTCATTTTAAATTAAAATGTAATTATTTTGAATATATTAAAACACAATATACATTTTCTTAAGTTTAAATTTTAAAGAAAAAAGCCCACCAAAAGTAAAACAAATATTTGCTTCTATGTAGTAAAATTTATAAGAAGTGATGTATAAATTAATTGAAAGTAATTTAATGATTTGCAGTAAATGTTTATGTTACAGCCATTTTTAAATTTAAAAAGGTTAATACAATATTTAAAAATAAAATAATAATTATGTTTTAGTTAGAGACATTTTTTTTACATTAAATACAAGTATTTAGAGGGAGAGCATGAGCGCGTGAATCAAGATGGCGGCTCGCAAATAAGCTCCGGCTCACCCATCCATACGAAGAGGTAAATTCAGACGAAATTGCAGGATTTGGGCATTTCCTGCTATAAATTCCTCTTACTTGATCTAAAGAGAGCATTTCTTCAGCTTTTCTGGCGATTTCAGCGACTTCTGGACCCCCTCCGGCTGCAGGTTCTTTTACACCGAGACTTACCTCAGCCTGCTCCAAGGTTCCTGTCAGGGAGGCGGAGTTCTGCACCAAGAGACTGCACGGCTTCGGCTTTGGTTTCCTCCCACAGCTAGCTTTAGCTGCTGCACCGGTTTGAATTAATTAACTTTATTGCTACTGTAATTTTGACAACTTTTGCCTGGATTTATTTATTTTCTTGAGAATGGAAAGTAAGTCTACAGCAAATAAGCATAAACAAACAGTTTCTCCTCCACCTCTGAAGTCAAAAATGGTTGACTCATCCGAACCCTCCCTTATTATGTAGTGAAGACAGGGTTTTACCTGCACACGTTGCTATGTTAGCATAAGCGTTTTAGATGTTAACGCCATCTTGCCACGTTGCTGCTTTTGCACACAAAATTACAGGTGGCTGTTATTATAAGTAAAACTGCTTGCTTTTTCTTCATATGAGAACGGTCTGTTTTTCACAGCCCTAAACTTACACCGCGACCTTGGTCTGAACACTGTGTGCAGAAACCGTCGAGGTCAAATAACAATGTATGCTGTTGAATTCAGGTTGATCGGCCCACGGTCTAAACACAACAAGCACACAGCTGCAAATATCTGAAACTCGGGTGCCTTTAATATTGCATTGCATGCATAATACTGGCACTCTTGGAGGCAACCTTTCCAGAAACAGAGAGCAGGTGCTGATCCTGTGATGTGATTCACCTAAGCTGATCTTGGAGGTATGGGGTTCCCCATTCAAACCTAGAGACCTTCTATTATTATTAAAAAACTAGATTATAGCCAGGGGAGGATGGTACACAAGGTATTATAGGACCTGTTTCCACTATCATTATAATATGATTTCTCCCTTTGTGTTTTATGGAATTGTAACAATGCTGATGGTTTTATTTCTAATCATTTGTTTGCTTATGTTAGCCAAAATACTGCATCTTAGAGCACGTAGTTAAAAATAAACATTTTAAACTTTTCCGTGTCTCTAATTACTCAGGTTGTGGACTGATATGAGAATAACAACAAAAAGGTGTTCTTGATTCTCACCATTCCTGATAGTAACCTAAGTCGCTTGTTCTGGGTTGTAGGAGGGTGGTACACCTGTATTAAAAGGACTATCATAATAATAACAGGAGTATTATTAGCTGGATATCTCAGCATTAATAAAGCATAAAGTAGTAGCACTAACAGAATAACTTCAAGCTGGAGAGTCATGTGTATCCATTCATAGAGGAGAGTGGTTGTCTAGAAAAGCTTCTGGTCGATGAAAGGATTTGGATACGTTGCCTTTCCAAATACGAATTGTGGATGTATCGAAGAGTCCATATTTGAGGCCAGAGTCTCTCAGTCGTGGTCTCAACGCTACAAAATCTCTTTGCATCGCAACCGTCTCCTTGGCGAAGTCTTGATGGATGAAAATCTTCGAGCCATTAACTAGAAGAGAAGGAATTTCATGAGCTGCCTTCCTGATAAGGACGAGGTGATGATGGCGTAGAACCTTAAAGATGACTTGCCTGGGTTTAGTTGGACCTGGTTTACCTGGTCTATTTTTGGATGCACGTGTATGTCTCTTCTTTGTATATGTATGTTCTCTCTTACTTTGTATATATATTTGTCTCTTTGTTTGTATGTCTTCCATATCCATTGGCTACTTCTCTGGTCTCTTATACTACTCCTGTTGTATATTGTAATTCCTCCACTCTTTCTCTATTTTCCTTCTTTTTTCACATCATTAACTATGAATAATTCTCCTAAAGTTAAAGTTGTTTCACTGAGTGTCAAAGGTTTACGTCATCCAGTTAAAAGATTGAAGATTTTAGACTATTTACATAGGCAAAAAGCTGATATTTGTTTACTACAAGAAACCCACATTGATGCCACCATTTTAACATATATGCAAAGGAAGTGGGTTGGCCAGATTGGCCATTCTTTTTTCAAAAACTCTTCAGCTACAAGTTTTAGACAAAAAATCTGATTCAGATGATAGATTTCTTTTAGTCAAAGTTAAAATTGGAGATATGATTTTACACCCAATTAATATCTATGGTCCAACAGCAGATGACCCTAACTTTTGGTCTTGTATCACTTCTGAAATTCTTCAACTTTGGAAAGTTTCCTTAATTTTGGGGGGCGATTATAATTTGATTAGTGACCATTTTTTAGCTAGATTATCCTCCACCAAATATACTCCTCCTAAAGCATTTCATTCCCTCAGAACGTTATTCAAAAACACTAAATTGGTCGACATCTAGAGATTACATTTCCCCACCCAGAAAGAATTCACATTTTTCTCCAATCCCCACAGCTCTCACTCACTCTTAGATTATTTGTTAGTGTCTAGAGACTTAGTGAAAGCTATAACTCTGCCTACTATTGGTAGTAGTGAAATTTCAGACCATGCAATAATTTCGCTTCACTTACAAACAGGTAATTTTCCAGTCTCTCATTCTCGTTGGCGCATTAATGTTGATGTTGTTCTTCAAGACGCTCATAAAGATACCATTTTAAAAGCAATTCATTAATACTTTCTACATAACCTTGATGATGTTACCTCCCCTATTGCAAAATAGGATGCTTTTAAAGCTTATTTAAGAAGAATTGTTATTTCTATAATGGCACATGAGAATAAATCGTTTAGCACCAAATTATTACACCTAGAAAATCAGATTGAAAAATTTGAACAACTGTTTATCTCTTCACAGAATCTTGATTTTAAAACTGCACTGCAAAAATTTGGATACGAGTGTAATTCCATATTGAGCAAAAGAGCTGGTATACAGATTGCCAACCAGAAAGCTAAATTTGCTTTTAATGCCAACAAGTCAGGAAAACTCTTAGCTAATTATCTTCGTATCAAGAAAGATAGAAATCAAATTCATGCTATCCATAGGCACAATGGTACCATTGCTGTATCTACCCCAGACTTTATAGATGATTTTCTTACTTTTTACTCTTCATTATATAGTAACCAAACCTTCTAGATTCTCAACTAATTGACAACTTTTTAACATCTGCCAATCTTCCTCAACTTTCCCAGTCTGACAAAATCAAATTAGACAAACCTATCACGACAGATAAACTGTTATTTGCTATTCAGTCGCTTAAACCTAAAAAATCTTCTGTACCTGATGGTATTCCTGCAGAATTTTATAAAACCTTTGCTGACACTCTCATTCCTCACCTACATCATCTGTTTACTACATTTGCTCAATCTGGTCTGCTCGGTGGCTCTTTTACGCAGGCATTAATTATAGTTTTACCTAAACCAGAAAAAGACCACACTAAAGTTTTAAATTATTGCACCTATCTCTCTGATTAACCAGGATTGTAAAATGTTTGCAAAAATTCTTGCCACCAGATTAGCTCGAGTTTTGTCGTCGCTTATTCATATAGATCAATTTGGATTTATGTCAAAACGTTTCTATGTCAATAACACAAGACTCCTTTTTTATTTTATTGATAAGGCGTCTATCTCTCCTGCTGACCTACTAGCTTTAGACGTTGAGAAAGTGTTCGATAAGGTTCACTGGCAATTTCTTTTTTGAATACTCTCTTCTTTTAATTTTGGTAACAGTTTTATAAAAATTATATCGACTTTATATGGCTCCCCTTATGCCCGACTCTTTGTTAATGGTCAATATTCAAATCCCTTTTCTCATTATAGAGGAACCCGACCAGGCTACCCATTGTCACCTCTTCTTTTTTTTTTTTATTACAATTGAACCTTTTCTTTCCCACATTCAAAATTCTGTTGAAATTGAAGGAATTATGTTAGTTGATGTTAACCTTAAAACGTCTGCCTATGCAGATGATGTCCTATTATATTTTAGCAATCCAGCCACATTTCTACTTGCGGTTTTAGATGTTATACGTACATATTCTACTGTTTCTTGTTATACCTTGAATACTCATAAAACAGACTTTTTCCCCTGAATGTGCACTGTACACCCTCAGTACTGGACAATACTGACATTTTTTGGCAAAACACCTGTGACTCTTTATTTACCAAAACTACAGAAAAAATGTGTCAATGGTCCACTCTGCACTTATCATTGTGGGGAAACTTGAAACAGTTAAAATTGTATTAGCCCAAATTATTTTCTATATCTTGTCTATTTTCCCCATACACTTACCCCTCTTAGTCTACAAATAATTTGATAAGCTTATTTCAAAATGTATATAGAATCACAAACCCCTTCTTATTGCTTACACTAAACTTAAACCGCCTAAACTGAATGGAGGATTTGGTATGCCCAATTTATTTAAATACCATAAACCAATGGTACACTTGGAACACTTTGGTTGTGGCGCTTGGACCCTACCTATTCCCCTAAATGGTTAATGATTGAGCGCAATTTAGTATCACCATTTCCTCTCCCATCACTTTTGTCCATGTCTAATTCAAATAAATTTTTTTATCCTACCCCATTATTGCATCCACTAAACTGATTATTACTGTTTTTAACGCATCCTTTTCATCATGTATTTCAGATTCTACTATGATCTCCCTTTGGCATAAATAATCCTGCATTAAGATTTTATCATTCAATCGCATTCTGGAAATGATGGATTTCGGCTGGCATTTTCTTTCTCCAGGATATTTATGAAGATACTGCTTTATTATCTTTCTCTGAACTACAGGCCAGATTTATGTTACCCAATACCGAAGCCATTAAATATGAACTTTTTTGTAACACTCTGCTTAATACTTTTCCAAATGTGCTACGCCAAATTAAGACTCCAGATTCAGTAAGTTGTATTTAGCTTTTTCTGCTTCCCAACATACTGTCTCCAAATTTTATAAACCATTTCATTGTACAAATGCTACTAACCTTACCTTTTTATCCACTTTTTGGAATGCAGAGCTTTCCTTGAATCTTTCGTTAAAAGAGTGGAGACAAATATGGTCCATCAATATTTCAGGATGGCTTCCTGTATCGTTATCCCAAACTAACGCCTTTATTTTGTTCAATTGTCTATGGACTCTATATAAATTATTTAAGGCTAAATTTATAGACTCCCCACTTTGTTGGAACTGCAAATGTTATGATGGTACTTTGAAACACATGCTTTTTGAGTGTAATATAATAGCTCAATTCTGGAACTTTTTGGGGATATCCTTGTTAAAATACTTCCTATTTCTGAGACTTTCACTTACAGTATATTTGTTGGTAAATCTTAAGTCCTATCATCCACCTTATTGGAGCCCCAGTCAAAACTTTTTAATCTCCTTATCTCTATTACTATTAAATCCATTACCTCCAATTGGAAATGATCGGGAACAATATCAATCCATGCATGGTGGTCATATGTTATTTTTATTAGATCTGGTGCTCAATTATCTCACAAGGGACCATTAAAAAATACATTGTTTTTTCAACAGTTATGGAAACCAATTGAGGATTATATTAAAACTTATTTATAAAATATTTAATGACACTATTTGCTTCTATTAACAGTTTTGTATAACTACTGTTTTGAGGAGTAGCCTCGTTTGTTCCCTTTTTTCAGCTTTTATAATTTGACTGTTTTTATGACAGTGGTACATTTTTGGTACATGGATATTGTTAAGATAATATTTTTGTATTAGTACTATTTTATAGTTATATACCAACACTGTATCTTTTTTTGTTTGTCGTGTTTACAAAAAATCCTAATAAAATATTTTGAACACTAAATACCAGTATTTAAATTTTTAAATAGTTTAAATCATTTAGGTGCCGATCACGATCCTGTAAAAACCGGGTACGAACCGTCAGACGGAGCATATTCTCCGTCCGACGCGTACCCGGTCGTAAAAATATACAAACATGGAAGTACGATTCGCACGGAAATACCATTTCCGTACGAATCGTACAAAACCCCGACCGACGAAAATAAACATACAAATGTGATCTGGGAAAGCGCCGACGTGACGTCGGGACGCACGCAGCCTGCCATTCACGAACCAGGAATTACGATTCGCACAGACGTCATCCCGCACGGACAATATTTTCCGGCAGCCAAAAACTGCCGGGAAATCAGGACGACCCGAACAAGGAGGACCTACATGCGACGGACAGACATGGACCCGAACCTACGTGTCATCCCGGCCCTCATAGCAGTCGACCTCCTCTACAGGTTACGACGCAGACGCCGCAGAAGGTCAGAACAACAAAGGGAGGGGGGAAAGGGGGGGGGCAGGACCAGGGGCAGGCCACAAAACCCCCACCAAAGTCACACAGCACACATGCCCTGGACATACCTGACCCCCAGGCCCTGGTCACTACGAGGGGGTGGGGGCGTGTCCAGCAAAGCCAGCGTCCACCACAACGGAAGTGCTTGACGACGCGAACCGGCAAAACAACAATACAGGTCCGTCCGGTACCCACGCCTTAAGAGCGTGGGTACGAGTCGTACCCCGCCCACACCTACGTCACCCCAACAATGGCGGGACGGCTGTACCCACGTGGCAAAGGCCTGGGTACGGCCCGCACAAGCATTCCATAGCGTGGGTACGGATATGTACGGACCGTACCCCCACCCCCGTATGCATGGAGCGTACCCCCCACCCCAACAGTGTATGTACGACCCGTACCCTCAACCGCGTACGTATGGAGCGTACCCCCCCACCCCAACCGTGTATGTACGACCCGTACCCTCAACCGCGTACGTATGGAGCGTACCCCCCCACCCCAACCGTGTATGTACGACCCGTACCCTCAACCGCGTACGTATGGAGCGTACCCCCCACCCCAACAGTGTAAGTACGACCCGTACCCTCACCCGCGTATGCATGGAGCGTACCCCCACCCCAACCGTGTATGTACGACCCGTACCCTCACCAGCGTACGTATGGAGCGTACCCCCCACCCCAACAGTGTAAGTACGACCCATACCCTCACCCACGTACGTATGGAGCGTACCCTCACCCAACAGTGTAAGTATGACCCGTACCCTCACCCGCGTACGTATGGAGCGTACCCCCCACCCCAACAGTGTAAGTACGACCCGTACCATCACCCGCGTACGTATGGAGCGTACCCCCACCCCAACAGTGTAAGTACGACCCGTACCCTCACCCGCATACGTATGGAGCGTACCCCCCCACCCCAACAGTGTAAGTACGAACCGTACCCTCACCCGCGTACGTATGGAGCGTACCCCCCACCCCAACAGTGTAAGTACGACCCGTACCCTCACCCGCGTACGTATGGAGCGTACCCCCCACCCCAACCGTGTATGTACGACCCGCACCCTCACCTGCGTATGCATGGAGCGTACCCCCCATGCCAACAGTGTACGTACGGACCGTACCCCCACCTCGTATGCATGGAGCGAACCCACACCCGTGTATGTTCTAAGCGTACATATCCTGAAATAAGAGGGTTGGGTGCAGAGTCCTCCCAGCAGTGCCCAGACACAGGAGGGGTGGGTGCAGAGTCCTCCCTGCAGTGCCCAGTCACAGGAGGGGTGTGTGCAGAGTCCTCCCAGCAGTGCCCAGACACAGGAGGGGTGGGTGCCTAACACTCCCAGCAGTGCCCAGACACAGAAGGGGTGTGTGCAGAGTCCTCCCAGCAGTGCCCAGTCACAAGAGTGGTGTGTGCAGAGTCCTCCCAGCAGTGCCCAGTCACAAGAGGGGTGTGTGCAGAGTCCTCCCAGCAGTGCCCAGACACAGGAGGGGTGTGTGCAGAGTCCTCCCAGCAGTGCCCAGACACAGGAGGGGTGGGTGCAGAGTCCTCACAGCAGTGCCCAGACGCAGGAGGGGTGGGTGCAGAGTCCTCCCAGCAGTGCCCAGTCACAAGAGGGGTGGGTGCAGAGTCCTCACAGCAGTGCCCAGACACAGGAGGGGTGTGTGTAGAGTCCTCCCAGCAGTGCCCAGACACAGGAGGGGTGGATGCAGAGTCCTCCCAGCAGTGCCCAGTCACAAGAGGGGTGGGTGCAGAGTCCTCACAGCAGTGCCCAGACACAGGAGGGGTGGGTGCAGAGTCCTCCCAGCAGTGCCCAGACACAGGAGGGGTGGGAGCAGAGTCCTCACAGCAGTGCCCAGACGCAGGAGGGGTGGGTGCAGAGTCCTCCCAGCAGTGCCCAGTCACAAGAGGGGTGGGTGCAGAGTCCTCACAGCAGTGCCCAGACGCAGGAGGGGTGTGTGCAGAGTCCTCCCAGCAGTGCCCAGACACAGGAGGGGTGGGTGCAGAGTCCTCCCAGCAGTGCCCAGACGCAGGAGGGGTGTGTGCAGAGTCCTCCCAGCAGTGCCCAGTCACAAGAGGGGTGTGCGCAGAGTCCTCCCAGCAGTGCCCAGTCACAAGAGGGGTGGGTGCAGAGTCCTCCCAGCAGTGCTAAGACATAGGAGGGGTGGGTGCCTAACACTCACAGCAGTGCCCCTGCAAAGAAAAGGGTGGAGTACCCACAGATCCAATGCCCACAAATGTCAGTCAGGTGCACAAAGATCCTGCAGTACATGTACCACATGTGTGCGAGGCTGGGAGTATACACATGCATAGCGCCAAAAAGAAAACATGTACACATGAAGTCATGGCAACAGTCCACATACACAAGTACAGTGACCACCAAGGACGCCACGAATGATGCAGGTGGAGACATCGCTCAGCATGCATGGCCCAAGTCTAACGAGTCCGTCACACACCCAGCCAATGTAGACACAGCTCAGCACCACATATTGGAAAGACCCTGCAGGGAAGAAGTCAGGTTACACAGAGGAAGGAACACACCTTGGGACGATGTCACCATGCAGTAACTGCTTACATGAACAAAGTTATGTAGCCAACAGCTTGTGATGGCACACAGATACCAGGATCCACCCTATGACCAGCACAAGACTACAATTCCCACACACCCAACACATAATCACCACCCAAAATAATGGGGCAGGTCGACCAACAGCAATACCAGACAGACAGTAGTGTACTAAGGAAAAATAAATTGCTTTAATCAGCATCCAAAAATCTGTCTGTCCCTTGAAAGTTCAAAATGTACAATGCCCATAGGGCAATCTAACGTTCAAATCCAGGTGGGGGACACAGTGGGACGCGTGTCCCCTAGCTTGCCTGCACAGTCAGACTCCTTCATCTTCCAGAGCGGGGAGGGCATCATGTGGGGGGGAAGGACCAGGCACCGCAGGGACATGAGGGCGAAGGGTAGGCGTCGTGGGTGCAGGGATTGAGGACTCCACCACAGGGGGTGGGGCAGGGCCAAAAGCGGAGGCCAGGATGGCGCTGCACACCTTAGCAAGGTCCTCTGGCGACTCCCCTGCACCAGAAGGAACCACAGGCCCCAAGGAGGTGGGGGGCGGAGGGATGGGTCGCAGCGCCACTGGGGGAGGGTGTGGACAGGGGGGGGACTCAACCACCCTGACCGGGGACTCCCTTGACCACTTGCGGGGTGGTGTCACTGTGGGGCTCAGGGACAGAGCGGCCATGAAGGAGTCTTTGCCGGATATGTGGCCAGGAGAGCTGAGGGGAGGGGATTTGGAGGGAGTGGATTTGGTGGAATGCGGACTCCCACTCTGGCTGCGTGGCTTACGTTTGCCCCCCGACCCAGTGGGTGTGCCTACTTCACCCTGTGTGTGCGTGCCAGGAGGTGTGCGTTTGACCTTCCCTGCTGGTGTGGTGCCTGTGTCTGTTGTGGTGGGTGCATGCTGACGTCTGGGCGTACGTGGGACAGGCATGGGAGTGGGAAGTGTGGATGGGTCAGGGGTAGGGGGTTGGACGTAGCGCTGCAGGAGACCCACTGCTGCAGTCAGTGTCGAGTCAATGGACCTCAGCAAGTTGCGTTGGTCAGCCTACGATGAGAAAATGCCCTCCAAGTATGCCTCCATGTTGTTCAGCACTTGGCTGTGGCCATGGAGGACATTAAGCATCGCAGCCTGACCAACCTGCAACTGCCGCTGGATATCCACAGACTCTGCATTGGCGGCAGCAGTGGAGACAGGGGCAGGGGGTGCGGTGCCTGGCAGGAAGGAGACATGTGGTGACTGGGCACGCTGGGAAGGGACACGAGCAAGTGGGAGGCGGCTGATGGCAATGGAGGGGGCGGGGAGAGATGTTGTGCCGCTGTCAGCTGCTGGTGCAGCCTCCGCCCACTCGGAGAGATCATCCTCGGACCCGTCAGCTTCATATTCTGTCGTGCCAGTGGACAGGTCCTCGGCCTCACTCTCCTCCGCCTCAGTTCCACTCAATGTGCCAGGCACGATGTCACCGCTGGCACTGGTGCTCGGTCCCTCCGCTCCGTCTGTGCTCATGTCTCCCTCCGTGTCCCCCGACGATGCTGTGGGCAAGGTGAAGAGACAGCAATTAATCATACACCTGTATACATATGTCACATGAGTCCAATCTACATAGGTTACAGTGCATAGCCTGAAAAGAAAGATCAGTAACATCTACAAAACAAGGTACAGATGTAGGGCATGCAACACACAGTTGGTTGACCCACCATGCCACAGAAAAACTATGGAGAGCATGACACAATAGCAAATGACATGAAATGGAGTTTGACAGAGGAGTCAGGCCCTGGGGACAATCCAGCACTGCATCTGCACCACACAGCGTTGCCGAAAATAGGGATGAGCAGGGACCATATCCATATACTTGAGGCACATGCTGCATAGGTAATACTGAGAACATGCCCACCATGACTGGCTCACTGCACCTTGAGTGTATGTGCAGACAAACATCACACACTGGCCAGACCTAGCAAGGAGATATCAGGTTTTGACATGTAGGCTTTGCCCGCACCAACCACCCCCTACATGAGACAATTTGTTGAGACACAGAAAGCACTTACATCTCTTAGTCTGTGTGAAATACACATGGGCTGGATAAATGCAAGATTGGACACAAAATACCCAAGGTGCGTCTGTCCAAATAATCATGTACAAATGGTCATCATCAGATGATTGTAACAAGACACACAGGCACTGGCCACCGTGAGTATGAACAAGGAAAATCAGGTCAGGCTGTACAGTGGACACTTGTACTAAATTTTACGTCAATATACATGGTGCCAGGGGACTATGCCACAGAGCACAACCTATGCTGTAGACACTGAGAGTGTCCACGTTTTGTGATGACACACATGACACCTAGGAAAATATGCCCCAGGGGACAGTAGTGGCCACACAACTCCATGGTCCTGAATGGGAATGACTGCAACACACGCCACCATCCCTGCACTATGCGTATCGCACACTCATGCACATCATGTCACAGGCCACAACATAGGACATGCGTGCTGTAAGGCATGACACTTGAGAGACTAACTCCCATGTCTGGACTCAGCATCAGTGCCAACTGACATGGAACCCACAAGTACTGAACTGGACAGGGCACAGGCAAGGTCCCAAAACCTGTTACACACCACCCCCACACATGATGCTACAGGCATAGTTTACGTGGAGAAAGTGCCAGCCTACATAACCTTGTGAAGGAGTGACTACACACAGACCAGGGAACACATTGCAAGGAGGGGAAGGGAGGCAGGAGAGCACCGCTATACTGTGGGTAACTGGATCTGCACAGCACCTTTAAACCCTGGCAGTGTATCCATGCAACTGTGCACTTACAAATGCTGGTGACACACAACAAACACACATGTACCTACCCCCTTCCTGCTGCTGCTTCTCCTGTAAGCGCCTGTCCAAGTCTGGAAATACCACCGCCAGCACACGCTTGTGGATGTGGTTCAGACGGCGGCGCCCGCGGTTCTTATGGGTCTCAGGTGAGTCCCCCAGCAGGACCCGTGCGATCCTCCGCGTCCAGCACCGGATATCCTGCCAGCGTTTCCTCACCTGGGCCAGGCGCCGCTTGCGACCGTTCGTCCTCCTCACGGCACTGACGGCGTTCATCCATATTTGCTTCTTGGCAGAGGCGCCTACCTGTGAGGATGAACAAGTGACACTACATCAATACACCTGGCACATGTCACAGAGACACATATTAGAACAAATTTGCTGTTTACAACAAGGCATAGTATGCATCCAACGCATTGCACCTTTGTCATAGGGACATGATCCTCTGGGGAAGGGCAAAAGCAGTACGTGCCATTGAAAGTACACAGGTGGAATGAGGGCAACGACACACTCAATGATCCAGGCTCACACTGTGCATCACAAGCTACACCAGGATAATGTGCAGCACCTCTAAGCAGTCACATGCCACAGGCCACTGACGCTACCGCAGCAGAGTACACAGACACACACAGGCACAGGACATTCACCTGCCATTGCCAAATGCAGCGACAAACCTCACTCTGCACATGTGCCACTAGACGGGGGGGGGCTCACAGGTGTGGGGCTGGCTCTGCACGTCAGACACACAGCACTGCTCCCTGCTCACATCACATGGGCAGGGTATATCCATCCCTCATGCAGCCCGGGTGCCACACTCCACATATGCACCCACCCACATGACAGGGGACTTACACACACACCGATGTCCAGGGTACGAACACATCATGTGGACACTCTCAGCACAGGTACACAGAACTAACACACATCTGTGGGTACAGTCACCTGTCACACTGGGCTGACCACATAATAAAATGAGGACTGTAGAGGCTACATTCCCAGGAGGACAAGACAGGCAGAATGTGGCATGCACCATGCAGTGATTGTCACAGTAAACACAATGCAAGTGAGGACGGCAGACATGCACCACAGCATGCACTGGCTGGGAGACATCAGGCATTCCCCCCCCCCCTGGGACCCCCCCTACAGTACATAGCATGTGTGTCACACCTGGACACAATGCCAGAAGTCACAGTCACAAACAAGGGACACAGTCTGTGCTAGTAGACTCTGCACTCACCTGATACCCTGGTCGCCCATACAGCAGGGGGTACTGTGGGAGGATCACATCCAGCAAAGCCAGGTTCTCCTCCAGGGTGAAAGGCTGTGCCCTCTCCACAGACCTTGACATGGTTCCAGGGAATCAGTAGCAGCAGCTGGGTCGTAGAATCCAAAGATGTGCAGGCAAGTGCTCCCTCATGGGACCTGGCTGCCTTATATCTGCCTTGCTGGCCTGTTTCATGCACAGGAGTACAGAGTGATTGGTCACTCACATTTGCATCCTATGTTTCCTCCAATCCCTTCAAACCTAGTACAGTCAGTGGGTTCTTATTGTGTTTTTTTCTTGAGCATGATGTCAACTCCAGAACCACATTGCAACAAAGTAGATTCATTCAAACTGACTACTGCTGTGCACCTGCTGAAAAAAATTCAAACTTAAAACTTGGTCTCCATGACAACCAGCATGCATGTAGGCCTTTATACTTGTCCCTCATGTGTCCCATATGTAATTTGGAGTTTCACACACAGGTACGGTGCGTACCGGGGCCCTAGGGCACCCCAAATGCATAGCAACGGCCCGTACAGGCGTGAGTACGGTCCGTATCACTATGGGTGTGCTCGCGTATGCGTACCCATAGTGATAGTGAGCGTACGCACGCGTGTACGGTCCGTACCACTATGGGTACGCATACGCGAGAACACCCATAGTGATAGTGAGCGTACAGGCGTGTGTACGGCCCGTACCACTATGGGTATGCATACGCGAGAACACCCATAGTGATAGTGAGCGTACAGGCGTGTGTACGGTCCGTACCACTATGGGTACGCATACGCGAGAACACCCATAGTGATAGTGAGCGTACAGGCGTGTGTACGGTCCGTACCACTATGGGTACGCATACGCGAGAACACCCATAGTGGTACGGACCGTACACACGCCTGTACGCTCACTATCACTATGGGTGTTCTCGCGTATGCGTACCCATAGTGATACGGACCGTACACACGCCTGTACGCTCACTATCACTATGGGTGTTCTCGCGTATGCGTACCCATAGTGATACGGACCGTACACGCGCCTGTACGCTCACTATCACTATGGGTGTTCTCGCGTATGCGTACCCATAGTGATACGGACTGTACACACGCCTGTACGCTCACTATCACTATGGGTGTTCTCGCGTATGCGTACCCATAGTGGTACGGACCGTACACACGCCTGTACGCTCAATATCACTATGGGTGTTCTCGCGTATGCGTACCCATAGTGATACGGACCGTACACGCGTGCGTACGCTCACTATCACTATGGGTACACATACGGCAGCACTCCCATAGTGATAGGGAACGTACACAGGCCCTCTGAGCGAATGTACGGTGCCTTTCACACATCACAGTGGTGACAGGCAGCACACAGGAAGGAATAGGGCTGACATACTTGTCCATGGATGGACATCAAGGCATTGTCTGGGCAGTACTACATGTGTGGGGCACAGGTGTGAAAGGCTGTGATGTGGCACATTACTCCTGAGTCGGGAAGGCACCAGATGTATGATGAGATGTGTACAGATGTTATGTGTGACGGTGCAATGTGTGCCAGGCATGCCCTTAACTCCTTTGACATGTGTGCATGTCGTACTGCACACTTGGGATGAGCGTCACTGGCATGGCACAGTCAACAACACACGCAAGTGTCCCCTGATGCCCGCTACAGGGGTTACCACACCAGACATGTGACTACCCACGGTGCACGATGTGTCTATGTCATGTATGTGTGGGGTGTTCCCATTAGCTTGATATTGGTGCTCCCTCAAAAGCATCAGCCGTTGCAGCAACCAACATGTGTCTGTGTGTAGATGGACATGGCACACTGTTACGCACACCAGGCCACATGTGGTATCGGATGTGAGGTGCGTATGTATGCATGGGACACGGAGTAGCGTAACAAGGACATGTCTGCATCCTCTCAATGAATGTGTGGTGAGTCATTACATGTACACCTTATTGGCAAGGTGTGTGGGCTGTCCTAGTGTAATGTCATGTGACCTGTGGCTCTAGTGTTCCGCTACCAGTCTCTGAAATCGACATCCTACTTCTGCTGATGTGTTGATGTATGTCACTCCTGTGTTGCGTCTGGCTGTTCACTTAGAATGGGACACAGCTAATCCCATGCCATGGCATGTGGAGGTTCACAATCTCCGTGTGTAGCTGGGTCTTGGTAGGAGTGTCACCTGGCAGCCATACGTGTCCAGGGCATGTGGCACATACCTGACTCCGTATGTCGCATATGTGTATTGACAGATTAACATGTGCTCAGTACAAATAAATTGTTGTTGTAGTGCACTCACTCTTCCTTGTCACTTCCAAATTACTGCAGAGCGCCGCCTCTTCCCCGACCAATTCCGGACTTGGCTGACATGCGGGAGAATGACTGTATCCGGTGCTACCGCTTCCCCCAACCGTTGATTGAGGAGTTGACGGCGAGGCTGGCAGCACACCTGCAACCGCTGCACAGGTATCCTACGGCACTGACACCCAAGCTGAAGGTAATGGCAGCCCTACATTTTCTTGCCACGGGTACCTTTCAATATACCATAGCTCATGTTGGTGGCATGTCCCAGAGCATGTTCAGCCGTGTGCTGCATGATTTCTTAGAGGCCATGTTGCTTCACCTGGATGAGTTCATCCATTTCCCAACTCCTGAACTGTTGACTGGGGTCAAGCGTGGATTCTATGCCCTGGGAGGGATGCCCCATGTCATTGGGTCCATAGATGGGACACATGTGGCTTTGGTACCACCACAGGCACAGGAGGTAGCGTACAGGAATCGCAAGCACTACCACTCCATCAATGCCCTTGTGGTGTGTCTGTCCAACATGGTGATTTCACATGTCTGTGCTCGTTTTCCAGGATCAGCACGCGATGCCTACATCATGAGGCGTAGCAGGGTGCCTGAAATGATGACGCAGCTGCGCAACGAACGAGCATGTGTTGTTGGTGGGTACACTCTGTCTGTCCTGTATTTATCGTAGACTTCCAGCACGACCGCTTCTCCTGTCCTACTTATGTCCATGTGGTTTCCATATAGGGGACGCTGGCTATCCCAACATGCCATGGCTGATCACACCTCTCCGCAACCCCATCACGCCGGCCCAGCTCCGCTACAACACCGCCCATGGCCGGACAAGGCGAGTGATAGAGAGGACAATTGGCCTCCTGAAGAGCCGATTCAGATGCCTCCACAAGACCGGCGGCGCCCTCCCATATGCCCTGGCGAATGTCTGCAAAATCTTCATGGTCTGCTGCATGCTGCACAACATGGCAGTTGAGAAAGCTGTGCCACTCATCCTGGATCAAGATGATCAGGACCATCCACCCGTGGAGGACGAAGGGCTTGGCAATGGGGCTAGTGATGTGGAGGATGTGGTTCCGCAAGAGGACATCCGGAGTCGGCTCATACGCAACTTCTTTGCTTAGTGGTGAGTACCAGTGTCTGTGTGTGCACACATTGGTCCCCGTGTGGCATGTGTTGCGATGTGTGTGTCCATCTGCATGTATGGCACGTGAGTCAGAGGTGTGTGTGGATGTGTCACTGGAGTGATGGTGCCAGTGATGAGTGTATTTCCCCAGTCATAATTGTGACCTAGCATGTTGTCATCCTTACATGTGTCGAGTACATGCACATGCAAGTGGCTGTGCTTTTTGTGGCTGACTTCTTGTGTGTCACGCACGGACAAGTTTGGAAGTCTCCTTAGGGTAAGGGATGCATCAGGGGTGTATTGGGTGTGGCAGTTGTTTACGATGTGTGCACACTGCCCCTGTCGATGTTTGGTTCCTCTGCAGACATGTGGCATCACCATGGGACACATGACATGCAGCTGGGTACACCTGAATAGATGGTCAGACTTGTTGACAGTCATCTGTGATGGGATTGTGGATTGTGATGATGGCATCAATGTGTGTTACACTGCCCTCGGACACATACGGTTTGCATTGGCTTGACATGGTGTGGGACTTCCACATCAGAGGATCAATGGTGTATGGCGGCCTCTCCGTGAGCAGCAGGGGGTGTTTAGCTGTTAGCCGACACTTGTGTGCCAGTTCCATGGCTATCATTTGTGCTGCAGAAGGGGGGTTCCAGTGTTGGACCAACATGTTACTCCACATGACCTGTTCATGTGTACTCCGAGTTGCCTCTGCATTCCCGAATACATGAATAATAAAGGTGTCCCTATGCCTCCAAGGTGCCTCTTCTCAGTCAATGCTGGTGTGTTGCCACGGTGCATCTGGCATGTCTGGCATGGTTTTCCGTGATAGTGGCTATGTGTCTATGTGTAGAGTAGCAAGATGCAAGCTGTTTGTGTGGGATTAGACTGTGTATTGTGCATGATGTCCATGACTGTGTGGGTATTGTGACATGGGATTTAGGCCCAGATCTCTGTACTGGGGTGAATGTATGACATTGTTCTGCATTCCGTCCATCAATTGTTGTTTTTGGTATTGTGACATGTGCCATCCCCATGCATCCAATGTTGGCCAGGCCACCATTCTCTGCATCCACCTGACTCAAGCTTGCAGGACATGGTTCTGCAACCTGTCCACACATACCTGGGTGCCCCACAGGACACTCCACATGATCCCTGACCTCTGCGCATGGCTGTCGCTGTCCTCAATATGTCTGTCGGCATGGTTGTGCGGCCACCCCCTCAGCTGGTTGGGCCCATCACGGGTGTGTATGGTGCTCCATGTCTGTCTTGCCTAATACAATGTGACCCATGTGTGTCCTGTGCCAGACTCAGGCCCCAGGGTGTGGATGGTTGAAGTCAAATGAGAACTCAGGCATGGTTAGACTTTACAAGACACATGGAAGGTAATAATGCAAAATGTAGGCATCTTCTCTTTATGGTGTAATTTTTTATTTGGGTTGGGGTACGTGGGGGGGGGGGGGGTATGACATGAGGGGCTTTCCGGGTGTGTGGAATCCAAAGTTCACTAGGGGAGTTGGTGTCCTTGCCATTGGAAATCCTCAGAGTCCATGCCACAGTCTTTGTCAACATTGGTCAGACAGTGACCAGCAAGTCCATGTGGCAGAGAATGTCTTTTGCTGCTGTGCTGCTGTTGGTCCAGTGGGCCAGGTGCCAGGCCAGGTGTCCTGGGAGATGGTGCTGTTGCGCTGACCCTCACGGTCTTTTCCGTGGACGACCCGCCCTCCTGCGGGGACCCTCAGAAGCAGGCCGTGACGATGTTTGGGATGCTCCGTCGGATGTCTCCTCCTCCTCCTCATCCCTCCCTGTGGGTGGTGATGTTCTACGCCTGGTGGCACAGGGAGGGTTGCCCATGTTGTCGGCTATCCGACGGAGTGTACTGTGAATTCCCGTGAACACCGTCACGAGCTCAGCCTGTCTGTCCTCCATCCACCCTTGGTGTCGCAGTAGACAGGCATGTTGCTCCGCATGTTGCTGGGCCTGCTGGGTCTTGATCTCTTCGAGGATGGACACAACCTGGGCCATGCCCGTGGTGTCCTGCCGGTATGTGTCCAGGATGTTTCTGACATGGGAATATACCGGTTCCTCAGCCAACCGGTCAGGCTCGCGCCTCCGCCGTCCTCCACTCCCACCACCCCTGCCCACTTGCACCTGGCCTGCCCTTGTGGGCACATCGGGTCTCCGGGACCCCTGAGGGGTGGCATTGGCGTTGTCGCCTGCCTCCTCCTGGGTGCCCGGTACACCGTGTCCCTCCTGGCCAGCCTGGCTGCCTTGTGGTGGTGGGGCAGGGATCCTGGGTGTCTCCTGGGATGTGACAGGAGTGGGGGTGGTGGTTGGCCCAGTTGTACCTGACGCAGGTGCTGCAGGTGGTTGGACACCAGAGGGGCCAGGTTGGTCGGGGTCGGGTTCGTCCACAGAGTGGTGAGAGTCGTCGCTGCCGGTGGGTCCGTCATCCCGCCGAGCCGGGTCCTGTGAGTCTTCCCCCCCAGTGTTGGGGGGTGATCCACGACGTTGACCTGTGTGTGAGAGAGACAATCTTAATTTTGTTCCATGCAACATCCATGTTTCCTTGGTTTCTAAGTTGGCACATTTCCTCTGGGAATTTGGATATGTCTTGCATTCCACTCACAGTGCACTTGTGCATGGGTATGTCCCGTGGCCACAGCTTTTGCGACTTTACCTATGTGTGGCACAGTCTTACTTGCTGCGTCAATTGTGACTGCAGTCAGCAGTGGAGTGAGCAGGTGTGGCGAGCCATGCATTGGCGCCTTCCGTGTCGCACTGTACGTGGGCACATGGAGTTGTTCCACACACTTAGATAATGCAGGTAGCTGGCGTTGTGCTTGTGCACAGGTTGAGACATGGCCCTGTGTTTTGCCATGGAGAAAAGGGGGGGTTCAGGCACTGGCCACCCTTGTCTACATGCACGCAGTCCACCTGCTGACGAGCAGACATTCCCACACCCCCCAAGGCTGAATTGGGCTCCCTGTGTGTCCCTTTCTCACTCCCTCTCTGTCCCCCTCTCCATCCCTCTGTGTGTCAGCCTCCTCCCTCTGTCCGTCTCCCTGTGTCTCCCTCCCTCTCTCTCCCCCTCTCCCTCCCTCTGTGTGTCACCCTCTGTCACCTCAGCCCAGCTTCCTAGGCACACACTTTTTGCAGATCTTTGAATGGCCCTTGGCTTGTTGATGTGAGTTTGTTTCTGATCTCCAGGCACCCATTGGGTGTAGTGTCTTTGTCTGCGCTGCTGCTGTGGTAGTTTGTGCTGCCACTCTTTCACAGTGTTGGCTGTTCATTAGCTGCTGTCATGTGCAAAAACGTGCCGTCACCCCCATGTGTTAATGCAAGGCGTCCGCCATTTGCTGGCAAGTCTTTCCTGTGTGGGGACACACTGTTTGTCTGGCTGTGACCTAGGCCATATGGGCAGGGGGCATTGTTGTCTGCTTCTGAGTTGCACTATGTGATTTTTGGGGCCCACACTCCCGCCATCCGGCTTACCGTGTCTTGTGTTGGTGTTTTCTGTGGCCTGTGACTTTGCATTGTCCAGCTGGGTGCATGGGCGACCCCCTGTGCCTGCACAGACGGACGCTCCCTCCCACTGCTGCTACCTACCTGCCTCCGCTGCCTGACGCCTGTTTGCCGCTCCTCACCACCTACCTGACGCCGCTGCCTGCATCTCGCCTCCGCCGCCTCCCAGGTACCGCCTGCTGCTTCCTGGTCGCCACCCACGCCGCTACCTTCACTCCCCACGCCCGCTGACCACCGCCACTTACCTGGTCACTCCTTGGGCTCCGTCGCTTCCCGCCGATTTTCCCGCCGTTTTCTCGGCGCCGCTGCCCCAGGCGCACACTCCCACTCCCGCCTCCTCCTTCAGTCCCGCCCCCCTCCCTGCCCATTGGCCACCCCGCTCCCGCCTCCCGCTGACCCTCCCTCCCGGCTCCTTATTTAAGGGGACCCCGCGGGCTGGTCAGTGCGACCCCCTGTGCCTGCACAGACGGACGCTCCCTCCCACTGCTGCTACCTACCTGCCTCCGCTGCCTGACGCCTGTTTGCCGCTCCTCACCACCTACCTGACGCCGCTGCCTGCATCTCGCCTCCGCCGCCTCCCAGGTACCGCCTGCTGCTTCCTGGTCGCCACCCACGCCGCTACCTTCACTCCCCACGCCCGCTGACCACCGCCACTTACCTGGTCACTCCTTGGGCTCCGTCGCTTCCCGCCGATTTTCCCGCCGTTTTCTCGGCGCCGCTGCCCCAGGCGCACACTCCCACTCCCGCCTCCTCCTTCAGTCCCGCCCCCCCTCCCTGCCCATTGGCCACCCCGCTCCCGCCTCCCGCTGACCCTCCCTCCCGGCTCCTTATTTATGACGCCCCCTCAGCGACCGCGCAGCGGACGCGCGCAGCGGGAGCGCCGACTGAGCGCCGAAGGTGCGCCAAAGGTAAGCCCGTCTGCGCCCGTCCGCGCCTGGACCGCGCCCAGCGCCAGACCCCCTGGTCCCCGCGCCCGCCAGCCCCCCCGCAGGACCTACGACTTCGCTACGCTCATCGCACTCAAAACCGCCCGAGCCCCCGGTTGCTACCGAGCGTCCCCGCGACGCACCCATGGACCCTTCGCCTGCCGATCCTGCAACTTCTCTTGCCTCCAAACAAGCACCACGCCCACCAAGACGGACAACAGCAACCACCTCAAGTGCATCCTGCTCAACACCCGCTCCGTCCACAGACACGCCGTGGAACTCTGGAACCTCCTCGACACTGCATCTCCAGACGTCGCCTTCCTCACGGAAACCTGGATGAACGACTCTTCAGCCCCCGACATCGCCATTGCCATCCCGGACGGCTACAAGATCATCAGGAAGGATCGCGTCAACCAGACCGGAGGAGGCATCGCCATCGTACACAAGAGCACCATTCGCATCTCGACTGACTCCATCGACGTATTCAACGCCGCCGAATACCTGCACTTCCAGATCCACACCGACCCCAAGACTACCCTCAGAGGCACCCTCATCTACAGACCCCCGGGACCACGCGCACAGTTCTGCGAAGACATCGCCGACTTCATCAGCCCTCACGCCCTCCCCTCCGCCGACTACATCCTCCTCGGGGACCTCAACTTCCACCTGGAGAGCAACAATGACCGCAACACCACCGCCCTGCTGGATAACCTCGCCAACCTCGGACTTCAGCAACTGGTCAACACCCCCACCCACTTCGCCGGCCACACGCTCGACCCACTCTTCTCGTCCAGCAAGCACGTCACCTTCAGCCACTCCACCGGACTTCTCTGGACCGACCACAGCTGCGTCCATTTCAGCTTCAGAAAGAACACGGTCCACCATCACCCGAAGCAGGCTCCCCACAGAAACTGGAGCAAGATCACCGCCGACCAGCTCGCCACCTCCCTCAGCCAGAGCCCACCTGTCAGGACCACGGACCCTAACACAGCTGCCCTCGACCTCACGCAGTGGCTGACCTCCTGTGCCGACGACCTCGCGCCACTGAAGAACCCCCTCACCAGGCCCAGAAGCAAGAAGGCCCCCTGGTTCACCGACGAACTTAAGGACTCCAAGAAGGCCTGCCGCACCCTCGAGAAGGCCTGGCTCCTCAACAAGACCGCCGACAACAGAACAGCACTGAAACTCGCCACTCGCAGACATCACCAGCTCATCCGCACCACCAAGAAGAAATCTCTGCGGGAACGACTGGACAAGAACGCCCATGACAGCAAGGAGCTCTTCAACATCGTCAAGGAGTTCTCCAACCCCAGCACCGGCAACAACGACATCACTCCCTCACAGGACCTCTGCGACTCCCTCGCCTCGTACTTCCACCGCAAGATCGCCAACATCCACAACAGCTTCGACATTTCACCCCCGCACCCATCGGTCGTACCTTCGCACCCCGCCGCCACCCTCCAGACATGGACCGAGGTGACCCCCGAAGACACGTCACGCATGATGAACACCATCCACTCCGGATCTCCGACCGACCCGTGCCCCCATCATGTTTTCAACAAGGCAGCCTCTACCATCGCACCCCACCTCCGAGACATCATCAACACCTCCTTCAACACAGCAACTTTCCCGGAGAGCTGGAAGCACGCCGAACTCAGCGCTCTGCTGAAGAAACCAACAGCGGACCCGACCGACCTCAAGAACTTCCGCCCCATCTCGCTCCTTCCTTTCCCCGCCAAAGTCATCGAGAAGGTCGTCAACAAGCAACTGGCAGCCTTCCTCGAGACGAACGGATCCCTCGACCCATCACAGTCCGGATTCAGAGCCAACCACAGCACCGAGACCGCCCTCATCGCAGCCACCGACGACATCCGAGCCCTGCTCGACAACGGCGAAACAGCGGCACTCATCCTCCTAGACCTCTCCGCAGCATTTGACACTGTCTGCCACCGCACACTAGTCCAACGCCTCAACGACACCGGCATCCAAGGGAAGGCTCTGGAATGGATCATCTCATACCTCTCCGGCAGAACACAGAGAGTACGCCTCCCTCCGTTCCGCTCCGAGGCCACCGAAGTCATCTGCGGCGTCCCGCAAGGATCGTCGCTCAGCCCCACTCTCTTCAACATCTACATGAAACCCCTCGCTGCCATCGCACGCCAACACAACCTCAACATCATTTCCTACGCCGATGACACCCAGCTAATTCTCTCCCTCACCAGAGACCCCGACACCGCCAAAGCCAGCCTGCACGAAGGGATGACAGACGTCGCTGAATGGATGAACATCAGCCGCCTGAAACTGAACACGGACAAGACAGAAGTCCTCATCCTGGGACCATCACCCTCCGCATGGGACAACTCCTGGTGGCCCCCGGCACTAGGCACCGCACCTGAACCGACGGACCACGCACGCAACTTGGGCGTCATACTGGACTCCTCCCTATCGATGACCAGACAAGTCAACGCCGTCTCCTCAGCTTGCTTCCACAACCTCCGCATGCTCCGAAAGATCTTCCGATGGATCCCAACCGAGACCAGGAAGACGGTCACCCACGCTCTCGTCACCAGCAGACTAGACTACGGAAACACCCTCTACGCCGGTACTACGGCCAAGCTTCAGAAAAGACTTCAGCGTATTCAGAACGCCTCCGCCCGACTCATCCTGGACGTCCCCCGACGCAGCCACATCTCGTGCCACCTGAGAGACCTGCACTGGCTCCCGGTCAACAAGAGGATCACGTTCAGACTCCTCACCCACGCACACAAGTCCCTCCACGACCTAGGCCCAGGGTACCTCAACAGCCGCCTCACCTTCTACACGCCCACCCGCCGGCTACGTTCCGCTAACCTCGCCCTCGCCGTCGTCCCTCGCATCCAGAGAGCCACCGCTGGAGGAAGGTCATTCTCCTACCTGGCAGCTAAGACTTGGAACTCCCTACCCGTCCACCTGCGGATGACCCAGGACCACCTGGCCTTCAGGAAACAGCTCAAGACCTGGCTGTTCGAGCAGTAGCAGACCCCCTTCCCCAAGCGCCTTGAGACCCTTACGGGTGAGTAGTGCGCGATATAAGTTCCATGATTGATTGATTGATTGATTGCATTGTCCAGCTGGGTGCATGGGGCATGGTGGCGCCAGTGGCATGTGCGTGTTCATGGAGTGTGGTTGAGTCATGCGATAGCTTGGGGTGGTTGCGTGCCTGTTTGTGAGTTTGGTTGTGGATGACGTTCCCCCCATGTGAGGTGAGTTGTTTGTGTACTCACCCGGGTCTCGGAGTCCTTCTAATCCGTCCACTGACACCACCGGCAGTATGGCCATCACCCTCTCCTCCCAGGGATGGTAGTGTATGGGTCTGCGGGGCGGCCCTCCTCCAGTGACGTTGGCCTGGTTGTGGTCGTCGGTCATTTTGGCTCGGACCCTCCTCCGCAGATCGTACCACCTGGCTTGGCATTCATGCCTGGTCCTTCTGGTGGCCGCAACAGCATTCACAGCATCGACAATCCTCTGCCACATGGCTGTTTTTTCGGACATGCAGGTCTGTCTGACCAATGTTCCAAAGAGGTGTGGCTCGATTTCGTCGACAAGGACCTCCAACTCTCGGCTAGTGAACTTTGGATTCTTGTTAGTGGGCATGGTGAGGGGTGTGGGTGTGGATGGTTGGGGGGGTGTGTGTGGATGGTTGTGGGTGTGTGGGTGTGGTTGTGCAGGTGTGTGTGTGAATGTGATGAGGGGGTGTTTGTGAAGGTGTGTGTGTGAAGGTGTGCAAGTGTAAGGTGTAGTAAAGGTTCAAGTATGGTGCTGTAGGTTGTCTGTGGGGTCTGGCAGCAGTAAGTCTGTTGCAAAGGCTCATGGTTTGTGTATATGGGCCCTTTTTATTGGTCCATTGGTGGGTGTGGCTGTGTTTGAAGTTTGGGTGGGTGTGTTATAAGGAGTGGTTGTGTTTTGGGCCTCTGTTTGGGGCAGTTGCAAGTCAGTGGATGTGTTGTTTTTGTGCTTGTTGGACATGTTTTGTGGCCTTGTGCCATTCGAATGGTGTATTCTTGTGTTGTTTTGCTTTGTCCTGGTTGTGTACGTGCGTTTTTAGCGTGTGTACGGTGTGTACTTCGGGAATTTTGCTGTACAGTGCTGTCCTTGTGTCTGGCTTGGTACGACTCGTACATGCGCAATGTTGTGTGAAGGTGCTGGTGTTGGGGCCTGGGGTGCGCTCCGTACTTAGAATGTTGGGGTGGGGGTACGCTCCATACGTACGCGGGTGAGGGTACGTGTCGTATATACACGGTTGGGGTGGGGGTATGGTCCGTACATACACTGTTGGGGTGGGGGTACGCTCCATACATATGCGGGTGAGGGTACGGGTCGTACATACACTGTTGGGGTGGGGGTACACTCCATACGTACGCGGGTGAGGGTACGGGTCGTACATACACGGTTGGGGTGGGGGTACGGTCCGTACATACACGGTTGGGGTGGGGGTGCGCTCCATACGTACGCGGGTGAGGGTACAGGTCGTACATACACTGTTGGGGTGGGGGTATGCTCCATACGTACGCGGGTGAGGGTACGGGTCGTACATACACGGTTGGGGTGGGGGTACGGTCCGTACATACACGGTTGGGGTGGGGGTACGCTCCAGGCATACGCGGGTGAGGGTACATGTCGTACATACACGGTTGGGGTGGGGGTACGGTACGTACATACACGGTTGGGGTGGGGGTACTCTCCATGCATACGCGGGTGAGGGTACGGGTCGTACATACACTGTTGGGGTGAGGGTATGCTCCATACGTACGCGGGTGAGGGTACAGGTCATACATACACGGTTGGGGTGGGGGTACGGTCCGTACATACATGGTTGGGGTGGGGGTACGCTCCATGCATACGCGGGTGAGGGTACGTGTCGTACATACACGGTTGGGGTGGGGGCACGGTCCGTACATACACTGTTGGGGTGGGGGTACGCTCCATACGTACACGGGTGAGGGTACGTGTCGTATATACACGGTTGGGGTGGGAGTACGGGTCGTACATACGCGGTTGGGGTGGGGGTACGCTCCATACATTCACGGGTGGGGGTACGTCTCGTACATACACGGGTGTACATACACGGGTGGGGTTTCGACTCGTACATCGGAGGGCTGGGGGGAGTGTTGGGCGCGTATGCGGGCACATGTCTCCATGGTTGCTATGGGAGTTCGGTGCGGACGGTGTTTTTTCCATACGGTTGTAACATCGGACGCACGGGATGGATCGTACTTCCGCGGTCGGACTTCACTTTTCACATTTGTACGGTAAATCGTCCGAGGACGTGTCGGACACATTTTCCGACCCGAGTACGTGTGGAGAATAATTCCCAATGCGATTCGTATGGACTTTTTCCCATGCGAATCGTAGTTGGCAGTTTGTACGGCACTTGTACGATTCGTACGGTAAAAAGACCGGATACGAGTCGTATGGGCAATTTGTTTACAGGATCGTAATCGGCGCCATTATGTATTTTAACATGGGTTCCTATGGGGTTTTTATTTTAAGTGTCTACCTAATTATGTTCTATGGAAGGGTAGGGACTGTTTTGGATCTATTTTGGCTGTAGTAACTCTAGATGGGCAGTTTGTGAATTGCAATGGACTTACTCTTTTGTGGAGGGGTGAATGTCCCTCCTTAATCCCTTGCCTAGCCCTCCTTACTTCTCGTTTAACTGCTCCCATTTAATAGTAAGTATAACCCATTTTCCAGCTATTCCCTCGTCCTTCCCCAGTTTACTTTTAACACCTATGTGTAAGAGTGCAGAGATCCCTGCAGCAGGGGAGCAGATCTGCGCACAAAAATGAGGAGAGGGGGAGTCCTCCACGCGTAAGTTTATGAATAGCATTTTGTTGTATGGTTGTAGTACAAAACGCAGCTTGTGAATAGGCCCCATTATTTTTTCCAAACAGACTGTTGCATGTTTTTCTACGAACCTGACCAATAAAATTAGCTTTTGGGAAAAATATAATCCAGGCCAAATAAACTCCTCAGCCGATAAAGAGGCTGCTAAAGCATGCATTACACTCAATTTTATGGTAGGAGAGAGACAGCTCCATTCACAAAGTCACAACAAAACATGGAATTTCACAATAGATACTGACACAGGTAAGGCTCATTCAATGTCTTTTGATAACATTTCCTGTGAGTTGGGTGGAGACAGTATGTCTGTCTCTACTGCAGAACTTCAAGATCATTTGCCAGAGGCCCTTTTCTTTCTGCTTACCTTTCGCTGACTCGTTTCTGCTCGTGTAGATGTTTGTCTGCTTCTTTCATTATTGGGGGTAATGTGAATTTCGCCTCTTCCTCTTGTTGCTCCTGATGCCTAGCAGGCAGGTGGTTAAGGGGAGCTCTCTGATAGATGGGATCCAAAACACAAAGTGAATTCACCATGATCTTTTCATATCTTTTTCTGCTGATGGTTTCTGCATCAAAATAAAATAACCTTGTTATGCCTGACCATTGGGGTATATCATCTGTGCATTTTATAAAGACCTTAATCAGAATGATAATATTCATACACAGAGTTTAAAATGTAAATTAACATTTGTTTTGAAGAGCCTTCCTTACAAACACTTGATGATGTTTTGCAGCTAGTAATCCTGCACCATGCAGAAATAATACATTGCATTTGAGGCACTTCTCATATTATTGCCACCTCTACTACTGATCTTGGATAAGAGATTTAAGGTGATTTTAATCACAAATCCTTCCAAATGGAAGCCACTAATCTCTGCATTATGCCTCTACATTGCTTATTCAAATGGTACTCGGTGAAAAAACAAAGTGACCAACACCTTTAAAACTGATATTAAACACTTTCCCACCATGTACCTTATAAGTTAATGAGAAATTCAACAAATGCATAAATGGTTGTTTGGCACCTGATCTATAGCTTCTAAGTAGCCCAATGTCATGTGAAACGTTGAGCATGTCATGGTGCTTTACCCGCAGCATTTTGCATGCTGGTACTTGAAGGCACCTACGTAGAATGGGAAATCAAGGCATTAGCCAATAAAATACCTCCTCCGCCACTTTGAGCCATAAACAAAATAGTGATGAGCAAGGGAGGCCGGCAGTGGTTCAGGATTTGCTCCCCTGACAAAATTATGAAATTCCTTCTGTGCTTCTTTCAGTCTTTATCTTTCTTTTTAACTTCCTACCTTTTCTCCATCCTTTTTTGTTTTCAGCTACCTATTTATTCTTCCCCTACCCATTTCCTGTCTTTTTCCATCTATCTTTCTCTCCTTTTATAACTTTCTGTTATCCATTATGAATGCCCTTTTCTTCCTTTCTGTCTTTTTCCTTCCGTTCTTCTTTCTCTCCATCTGCCCTCTTATTCGTCTTTCTGTTCATTCCATCCATCCTTCTTTGTCATTTTTTCTGCTACCTCATTCCTTTCTTCTCTATGCCTTCCTTCTCTCTATGCTTGCTGCTACTCTTTCTATGCACTCATCCTTCTCTGTATCCATCTTCTCTTTGTCTGTCTCTTTATTTATCCATCTCTCCATCCAGCCATGGCTTTATCTCTATATGTTCCCCAACTCATAGCTCCATCATACATTACTCTTGCGGTAGTGTGTAGGAGCTGGTTTGGAGACCAGTATATCTAATGAAAGTCAAAGGAACTCAAAACAGTAATTTAAATGTTATATTCTACGCATAACTTACCAGTGATATCCACCCCCGCCCCTGTGCAAGCTGCTAGGAAAGTATAATCAGGAATTTGTGTGCCTTTATACTGTTGCTTCATTATGAATATGCACCGAAATAATTCACGCTTGAATTTCAATTTCGTTTTTTATTTCGACTGAAAGTGTAAATTAATTCTAATAAGGAAAGAAACGATGTAGCCTAACGGCTAGGGTGGTCGATCTCAACTGTAGGGACCCAGGTTCGAGTCTCGGCAATGACGCTCAACATCCTGTGATTCTGGGCAAATCACACAATCTCCCCGTGCCTACAGAAATGAACGTGTCCTTTTATAAGCAACTGGTACTCATGGAAAGCGCTCTGATTCCTACTACCTTTAGGTCAAATTTGCGCTATATAAAACTCCAGAAAAAAAAGTCTATTAAGTTAATAGCAGGATTCTGTTTTAAAACAAGCAAAAATAAATGACCCCCACACTCTTGGAGACAGCTTCTATGGTGTAGGGATCATTTTTTTTGTTACTGTCCTCATCGCCAGGTAAACTGAACAGTTCAAAAAAATATATAACACCACCCACTCTAAACCGGATGGAGGGTGTTATATGTAAACCTCTAATGGCCCATCGAAGGAGTACGTCGGCGATGGAGCCAGAGTATTTCCATCGCTGACATACTTTATGCCCACCCACCTGTAATTCAGGTCTGTGGACCCAGGGTTTGGCAGAGAGGGAACTCCACCAAACTCTAAATCATGTCCACAGTGTGTGTACTTGACAATGCTACTAAACTGGGTCTTTAGGATGTCCAAGAAAAAGAATAATGTACAGTCAAGCCTAGCCATCATAGAATCTGATAAGCAGCATAAGTCAAAACATCATGGGACTCTCAATGCGGAAAGTTTGCACGCTGATGTACAGATGCCACGAAGATCAGCTTTTAGGTCTCGCCTTGGCAGCGCATGCGATGCATGCGCTGTCTTAGCGAGACATAAAGTAATCTGCATGTTGGCTTAAATTTAATGTAATCTGTTTTTCCGCTTGCTATTGGCTTACTTGTGGTAGTGTTCTTGTTATCTCCCTTTCTGTTGGCTGTTGGTCATTTGCTAACTTCCGTGTAGTCCCAATACAGGGGCGCCTAATTACAGTGTTATTTCGCTCTGCTTGCACTTCTTTTAATTGAAGTGCAGTGTGCCATCTGTTTTTCACGCTGTAGCCTGCCTTTGTAATTGGAGCCTTTTGAGCACGCTGTGTGATTCCTACTCTCCTCCACCCCACCGTCTCTGCTTTCACTCCCCATCGGTCACAGAGGGGGGTTGTGCTCTTGTATAAGGCCTTTTTTTCAGCGCGGCTTTCTTCAGACAAGCCGTACGGTAAGGGGCACGGCCGCCATTAATGTGGGGCACTTTTGTAAACAACCTTTCAATGCACCGCCCCCACCTTCAATCGGCCGCCATGGGCGGCAAGCAAAACAGAGATCTCGCCAGCACCTCCCATAGCACTGCCTTTATTCATGGTGTAAACACAGCTGCCATCATTTCAGATCAATCAATCCCAGCCGGCCGGGCTGCCTCTGAATCTCGCTGAGTGAACCACCGTCCACGTTGTTTGCCTCTGTGCCTTCACTGATTTACATCAAAAAAGCACATAGCCTGGCGTGTCTCTGCAGTATGTGGATCTGGGCTGCGCCTTGCGTGTTGTTTTCAGGCACAGGTACAACTACCACCCTAGGTAACAGCTTGACCCAGGCAGACGCTGGTAGGGCGGGCAGCGCCTTTGTTTTAACGTTGCCTGCCTTTGCCAACAGCAGACAAGTGTGGTGCCTCCGTCCACGACCCCTCGCAGTGCTCTCTGTACTGTGGGAAGGTCGCCAAGCAGCATGTTGTGTTCCGGTAGCACCCTGCTGCGTCTGGAGTCCTGTTGACGGGCAACCCATCACCCTCTCAACAGGCTGCAATCAAAAGTCCCCTGCTCCAGTAAGTTCCGGCAAAGAGGTGAGCAGTGCTCTTGCAGGTGCTTGAGAAATCGTTTTTCAGAATAAGACAGTTCATTTTGTTTACAAAGGTAAACGAGCTGTCACTAGTCTCCTGTAGAAAACACAAATATGCTCCACCCTCTCAATGTGCTAGCGTAGTAATGAGCAATTGAAGATGTGTTGCATAGAATATTAAACTGGTTTAAGTCTGGTTCAGTAAAATCTCTGCCCGCAAGTTTTTCCATTAAAATAGCTTCTGCCTGACTATGTTCACTCAATTAAAAACAACATTGGCACTTTTAATTAATACAGGGCAGCAATGAAAACCACTCAGATCAGCAACCTTCAGTATGCACTTCTTGGACTGCAACTAAGTTAGACCTGCTACTGCAGAATCATGCACTGCAGAAATCTCTGTGGGCTAGAGTGACAAACAGTGAAATAGCAAAGACCGCTCCAGCTGAATAAAAAATATCACAGACTCTACAAAGAGCGCTCTGCGACAGGATTAATTAGCAGACACAGACGAGATGTGCTATCTTCTCGTTCCACTGACGAGAAGGAACCAATAGGAAGTCACGGAAGTACGGACACAAGGGTATAAGTGCAGTACACTTTATTCTTTTGAATTCTTGGAAAACTGACAGTGGCTCTGATTTTACATAAAAGCCCTGATGAAGTTCCCGTTGAGGGAATGAAACGCGTTGGCTGGACAGTTTTATAACAGATGAATTCTTTGAAACCAGAATAATAAAATAATATAAAGAAGGTATTTTACTACAAATACTTGCCTATTGGACTCTTTCAGCTGTGTACCCCCATTTATTAGAATCTATCTTTGATCTGGAACACAGTGACGCCATCAAACGGCTGGCGTTGGGGTTAGTTGCACGGCGAATACAAATATTGGAACTGGTGTGAGGTGCGGCATTGGAGGTCCGCCGTTGTTTCAGTCAGCCAGTCACAGACGAGATGTGGCTAAACTGCCAGAGGTGCCGACTTTGGAAATGAGGAATCAGTTTTAAATCCCGGCTTCAGCTCAACATTCTGTGACTCTGGGCAAATTACTTAATCTCCCATACCCTTAAAAAAAACACTAAAAAAAGAAACCTAGTTCAAGTATAAAGCACTCCAATGGCCTTGAGGCAGAGTTTGCGCTGTATCAAAACTACAAACAAGCATTTGCAATGCAATAGTTCTCGCATTTACGCGAGTTTCAGCTATTGACATTGCAAATAACAATGACTTTTATTTTTGTTTTCGTTTTTAATACATAAATAGAAGGTATTGTCATTTACAATGCCGATAGCTTAAACTCGCGTAAATGCGAGACCTATTGCATTGCAAATGCTTGTTTCCATGGCTGTGGAATTACAACAATATTCCCAGATTTCCCCATATGGAAGGTGGAATTGCCTTGGAAATTGATGTTTCACATCATGGGCCTGATGTACAAAAAGGATTTTGCGAGTTTCAAAATCACAGGCTTTGTGACTACAACATCTTTTTTCCTGTGTATTAACCCAATTTTGCAATTTGGAAAAGCTTTTCTGAATTGTAAAATGAGGTGTCCGACTTATACCCCAATTTGCCAAGGGGCATGTTTTGCATGTTCCTTCCAAACTGCAAGTCAATAAGGCATGCATCATTGGTTGCAACTGAATTCCGGTTGGTAACCACTGATCTGTTGCCGAATGGGGTAGTAAGTGATTTAAAAAAAGGTGAAGTGGTCCCCTTATATTTGGGAATCAAGGTTGTAACTTCGGGGTAGGTAGGCAGTGGGCCAGGGGACCACTGCCAACTCTCACTGAACTTTTTTTTAAATAGATTTCTTTTTTTAAACCAGGCCAGTTCTCTTTGGGTAAATCAGACACATTTATTTTAAAAAAAGGTTTCCATTATGAAATGCAGTCACAGCGGTAGTGGTCTGTTGTCCTTTGCAGCCCACCATCTCTGTGTTTCTAACCAATCACAGGGGCTCCTTACTTTGCAACCTGACCTACTAGAACATAGGTCTGTTTGCAAAATCAAATTGGGTTTGCAAAAAGTTGGTTGACAATTCCAACCATTTTTTGCAAATCTAATCTTAGTACAGCTGGCCCTGTTTCTGCATGTCGCCACCAAAATCAAGGCAGTTTTCTGGGGAGATATTTTACCATATTTTACCTGGTGGATACGTTTTCAGAAAACTTGTAATATTGTATGTAAATTACCACACATATTGGTGTCATGATTCAGCGAGCTAACTTCCGTCAACAGCCAAATCGGGAATTCAAATGATCTCGGAATGAAATTCGGGGATTTGTACTGTCCTGCTGGACACGTAATAATGAGGCACCTTTCCTAAGGCTGCACTAAAACCCACCCAACCCCACACCCATCCATGACAGGCATCACCATTTGGGTGGCCCTGCCAATACAAATGGTTGTGCATACCTACCCTGGACCAGTTACCTGCCCTTTACACCAATGTTCATGTCGCCCTTTTAATTATCATATGCGGCTAGTGCCTAGGATATTATATTGGCCCAAGGCGGGAAGGACCTAGATTCCTCAGTGTCCCGACAATGAGGGTGGTTACCGTTGACTGTGAGAGGAGTAGACAAAACACCCTGTCCTGGCTCAAGAGGAGAAGATGTCGCCACCAACATTGCCGCACTACTGGTGAAGAAGGCTGCAGGGGAACAGCGCAACACACCAAAGGCCACCATCACCACATAGGAAAGGATAGCGCCACTAGCAATTCCAGCCCTGCGGGTAAGGAGGCGCCGTGGATGGAAGCCACCACAACAGTTAATGAGCCCCCCTAGCGTGTGCGAGTGCTGGTGGATATACCACAGACTGATGCAAAGTGTAAGGTTTGGGGCCTGTGAAGTGCATCAGAAGGACATGCGGTGGTGGGGTAAAGCTAGCCCATAGGAGGCAGATACAGACAGCCGCACCACGTGGACCATCCCCGAGCCGACTGCATTCGAGAACAGTGACATAGTGTGAGGTGCGAGGCGCCCACATTTGGCCACTAGATATTTTGAAATAAGTAAAGAGAAAATAAGAAATTTACAAACAGGTGGACACTGCCTGAGAGGGCTGTGTGCAGCGTGCCTACCCCCCCTCCACTGTCCAAAGGTGAGGAGAAACACAGAGCCACACCGTGCCCATCAACCAACCCAAGTAAGTGTAACGTCAGAAGCTGGTCCCTGCCTCCCGTGTCCTCGCACGTTAGAACACCACAGGTAAGCAGCGACACGAAGGAAATAAAGGTGACTACTGTATTCTGGGGCAGCCAGAGCGCCGCCAGAGGATGCACAGATACTAAAAGTCTGCTTGTCATGGATGCCATCCCAGCAAGGCGTCCTAGCCTGGATGGCCTCCACCAGCCTTACCACAAAACTGTCTGAAGCCCATTGCCCCAAGAGAAGAGGAAAGAGTTGGGGAAGTCTAGAGGCATGAGGGAGAAGAGCGCTCTGACCCTGCCTTCACACGACAAATGAGCGGAGGCATCACAAGAGACCATCTGGAGCATGAGGTGCCACTCACTAAGGAGACTGAGTTTTCATATCCCCAGAGCCACTACCTTCATCGCCTGTGCCTGCCAGGTTGAAATGACCGCAACCAGTGGAAATTCCAAGGAAAGCGAGACTGAAACAGAAGATAGACAGAAGCCCAAGACACCCGAGATCCTGGTCCAGACATTAGGGCCCATCACACTGCACCTTCATTGCACACCGTTGCACACACCACCAACCATGCCTGAAGTCAGAAAAGCCTCAAGGTGCAGGAGGCAGAACCATGGCTCAGAGTGGGAGCACCAAGAAGGTCCCGGAAGAGGGACAATGCAATGCGTGGCCAGGCACCACACAGTACCCCAAAAAAGGAGACCCAACACCCGAGGCTGATGGCTGGACTACTGAGACAGTCGACCACTGAGACGTCCTGTTGGCCAGTCCCGAAAAAGCTGCATGCCACTGCATCCAGAAAGAGAAGAAACTCAGCAACAAGAAGTCCCAACAGCATAATTGGAAAGAGGGTGCATGCTGAAGTGCAAAGGAGAAAGAGAAGGAAGTGAACCAGCCGGTTCACAATGGGAAACCTGACAACCGACCAAGCCTAGGAGGGGAGATCAGGAATAGCCAGGCCTGACATGCACGCTTGAGGACTTGATCCACTGACGGAGTGCATCTATCTACACAAACAAGCCACAGAGGTGAAATGAGACGAACCTGGAGACTGCACAGCAGGAACACCAAGAGTAAACTGCAACCATGTGAAAACCGAGTCTCTGACTCACACTTCGTAGCTTAACCATCCAGGCACAGTAACTGGTGGCTCAGCAACTTAGAGCATCCAGGCTGAAGGATGCAGATGCCTCCACAAAGAAAGGATGTAAGCACCTGGCCACCATGACTCCAAGGCGTTGACGACCCAAGAAAGAATGCCTGCGACTATCAATTGCAAGCCATCGCCATCTATAGTTCAAGTTCACCATGCATTGGAAACCCCATCAAGCCAGGCCCTGCCTAATGCATCTTCACTACCACCCATGCAGCATCGAACAACCAGAGTGGAGTCTAATACCGTTGTTATACCTACAGGCAAGAAGCACCAATTTGAAGAATCAGACAGCCCGCGACTAACTGCTCACCCCGCCTGCATCCTGCTGGCGAGAGCACGTCTTGACCAGTTGCATGAGTGAGTAGGAAGTGGCTCCTCTGTGGTCCTGCAGTGGACAGCACGTGGCACAGACGCAACACCCACGCAACACCCATGCAGTCCCGTGGCAACATGTCCCAAGAGCTTCAATAAGCATGAGAGATGGACTTGACACTGCTCCACCGACAGATTCCAGGAGGTAGTGGGGCCTCAGAGTGGAGACTTCAACATGTTGTAGCCTGTCTTTCCAGTCAGAAGACTGTCTTCAGTGAGTCAAACAAGAACACCAGCCAAGCTTCGAGATGGACTCCAACAACGTTCCTGATGGACCCATTTTGAACTGTTGACATCAACCACAAATAATCTGGAGCATCAGAAGCAGGGATGGCTGGTGTAAATGGACATCGCCCTACTACCCATTCGAAGAAACAAAAGGATGAGAAAAACCACCAAGCAGATAGCAATAAACTGTGCTTGATGCTCGGTGAGAAAGTCGACTAAATGTGTATTTTTGTTTGGGGGGTGGAGGGTAATGGCCCCTGGACCCTGCACATGTGTTGAGTGGGTGGGCGAGCAAAACCTTGCCCTGGAGGCGTAAGCCAGGGCAGTGTTGACACACTGGTGGGCGCAGTGTGTGTTATTGCCAGGAATCGATTTTCATTTTGGGCATGATTTACATGGAGCAGGGCGAAGTTAGAAGACCTCCATTCATCAAAATGGGTGGGGATGGGGCAGGCTGTTTGGGATAATGTAGGAGTGGCTGTGTCAGTGACCGCTGCCTCCTTTAATTCCACCCAGCAACTCCTGGTATGATAGTGCATGCCAGTGCAGGCCAGTCACCATGCTCCAGAGAGAATAAGAAAGGTGAGTCCTATGTGCAGTTTTCTTTCATCGTTCAGAACTTGGGTGCGTTTCTTTTAAGTGTGTTGGGTGTTTCTAAAGTATAGTTTAATATATTTATACATAGCCTACAGAAGCATGTCTTGTGCGTGAGTGCTGGCAGGGATCTATCATACACAGATCTCCAGCGCACGAGGCACATGCGGCCACTCTTTTGGGCCTCTCAAGGCACAAGGGGCCATATTATAATGTTATCGACCGTTCTTGATAATATGGCCCCTAGTCTCTCCCCTCCTTCCAGCTTTCCTCCCATCCTGTCTTCTTTTCACTTGCTATCCCACTGTCTACCTCCACCTGTCACTTTATCCTCTCTCTTGCTTGCATATTCATATGCTTTTTATAGTAGGTTTTTTTGCAGTTGTATCGCAAACTCGACCCAAACGTCCATTTGTTACTTGCAGCCCATAAATTACAATCCTAATATAGCACAATGAGCTAGGAGCTACCTCAAACAGCGGCATGCAAACTGCAAGGCATAGGTTTAGAACCTTATAGATTTTTTTCTGCAATCTTTAGTTAGTCTAAGGCTGCTAAAAAAAAATAAGGTAGCTTTGGATGGTACGTAAATCTTATTAGTAAAGAAATTCTGAAACGGTAATTTTAAAAGCAAATACAGCTTCTTAATCCTTAGGACACACAGTTAAAACACACAATTGAGCATTCTTACCTAAAGACCAGATTGGGCTCTAATTCCTAAATGTCTGGTGTAATGTTTGCCCTCTTTGATGGAAGCGCACGACTGGTGGCACCTCTTCCACACAAGGAAGTTTTATTTAGCACCTTATGCACAGAAGAGTGGATACTGGTTAAGGCTCTGGGTCTGTATACATTAGCTCACTGGCTGGTCTTGAGCGTACAACAAAAACATGTATGCACCAGTATCTTTAGTTATGTGAAGTTACAATTTTATTCCACTACCAAGACTCCCAAAAATCAACATCATACGCTCAAATCCTGGTTCTACCAATCAGAAGGAACATTGGGCAGTTTATCTGTGTTTGTATGTTGATATAACATGGTTTCTGAACTCAGGTATCCACATTTGATCACATCCGGTGCTGGTCCGACTCATAAAAATAAACAATTCTTGTATTCAACACCATTTTTGAGCGCAAACAAGTGGAGTTGTCATTGAAGTCGATGAGGCCTCACGGCTACTGCTGCTGACCATGTATCATGGAGAACTGGGTTCAGACACTGGCCTCCGCTCATCATCCGGCAAACCTCTTGGCACCGCATGCTGTCTCTTCTCTTGTGAAGAGTTGTTATGCAGAATCCACATTTTATTTTGGAATTTAACACAGTGTAAACCTTCCTCAAGGACATAAATTATGTCCTTGAGCACGGTTCGTACTATGTAAAACTGCCTAAATATTCTCACCAAATTGTTAAAATTTGCTTTAAAATGCACCATTTGTGGGGCCGTGGCCAGCCGCTAAGCAAGATGGCCACTTATTGAAACGACCCTGGTGTCAGGGCCTATAATTGTGTGTAGGCGATGCAGGGCAATAGATGGACAACAGACTTGTGGTGTGCTGGTATGGACCGGAAGTCACGAGCGACTCCGGCCCGTTTATTTAAAGCCTTCTGGCCATACATTGTGTGTATGGTGTTCCTGGTTGGGGTCTCAGCTCCCTGAGGCGGCTAACAACTAGACCGCTACATCCCATCCCAAGTCAGTTCAAAACCAAATACCAAAATGAAAAGTTAGCACACATAGTCAGCAAGTCTTTGATTGGGCCTCGGGTGAGGTCTCAGATTGTACCGATGTTGCTGGGTGCCTCCTCTCCGGCTAGCGCTATCCTCCGTGATCGACAGGTCTTCTGTTCTGGGGTCTCCGGGAATTTCCGGAGTCACCGGGATCAGGCTCGGGCTACCCATGGCGTTAGGGATGCTGTCTAGGCATCCACTTCCTTCGTCAGGAGACACCTCGGTTCTCGGTCTCTCCCTTTCTGAGACAGGTACTCTCTTGAACCATGAGATGTTCCGAGTGATGACCTCTCCATCCTTCTCGGCTGTCACGGCAGTGCCCTTGACCACTTTGACAAGCCATAGTCCTGGTTCATAGAGCGTGCGGAACTTGCCTCCGCTGCGACGGTTATACACTAGGACAACACATCCTGGCGTCATCGGTCGGATCTGTGCTAACCGCCGTCTGCTCGCTCTCTCGTTGTTGGCTGACCTTCTGGCTTGAGCGCTCACCGGGTCATAGGGTTCAGGTTCCCAGTTATCTGCTACTGGGATGTTGTCCCGTCTCTGCCCAGATAGCATCAGCGACCACGGGGACCCTTGGGTTGTGCACTGTGGAGTGCTCCGGTACTCCCGCAGGAATCTCTGGAGAGTGACTTCTGGGTCTGACTGCTCGGCCACGGATATGCGTAGAACCTTGTTTAATGTCCGCATCAACCGTTCTGCCTCGCCGTTTGCTTGGGGCCACTGCGGTGTTATGTGGGGATGTTTTACGCCTAGGCGCGACAGAAATTCTTTGAATTCGTGCCTTTGGAATGGGGGCCCGTTGTCTGTTTTGACGACGTGTGGAACACCAAACAGTGCAAAGGTCTTATCCAGCATTGGTAGCAGGTGGTCGAACGCAGTTGACAGTAACACCTCCACCACTGGGTATTTCGTATAACCATCAATCAGGACGACGGTCACTCGCCCGTCTGGAAAACTTCCAAAATCAAGACTGATCCACGACCAGGGTGACGTGCCGGGTCCTCGGTTATCACTGGAGCTGGAGCTTCCGGGCCGCCAGTGAGTTGACATGCTCGGCACCCGCGTACAAAGTCATCTACGGTTTCTTCTAGGTTAGGGAACCACATTTTCTCCCTCATCCTGGCTTTCATCCGTCTCGTTCCTTGGTGACCTTCAAGTGCTAGAGCGGTCACCCGATCTTGGAGGGTCAGGGGTATGATAATGCGTGAGCCTCTCAACACTAGGCCGTTGGCTGCAGCGTTCAGTTCTTCATGGACTCTCCACACCTTCCCCAGACGGGACCAGTCTACTTCGTTCCATCCACGTCGTGGAGGAACCCGGCCCACAAGCCTTTCTGTATTGCTTCCAACACTTTCTTTAGAACCATGTCAGTCCGTGTATGAGTCTCAATTTCCGAGATGGTAAGGGCTTTTGGGCAGGCCCACTGCGTAACCATGTTGACAAACTCCACCATCAACTTTTCTTGGTTGGATGTATCTTCCGTGGCGACCGTCGGATGTCGTGATAAAAATCCGCTGGATTTTTGGCACCTGGCCTGTAGACTATATCTAATTGATAGTGCTGGAGTTGAATCTCCCATCTCTCGATCCGGGCGGCGGATGAGGTGCGGTTCCCTTGAACAGCGGAATGAGCGGTAGGTGATCTGTTACCACACGGAATGGGTGCCCGCTCAGGTATAGATGAAAATGGTTGCAGGCCCACTTGATGGCAAGTGCTTCGCATTCAATTTGTGAATACCTTGTCTCTGATGCTGTCAGTGACTTGCTTGCGAACGCTAGCGGGACCCACGTTCCTGGGTCTGTTTCTTGTGTCAGCAGGGCTCCCAGGCTCCACTATCAGTTCTGTTGGTCGTTTAGTATCGAAGTAGGCCATGGTCGTCTTTTCCAACAAAGCTGATTTCTCCTTGCGGAAAGCTTCCTCCTCTTCCGGGCCCCATTTCCACTCAACGTCCTTCTTTGTCAAGTTCCGCAACGCCTCTGCAACAGTCGAAGGTTGGGTATGAATCTCCCACAGTATGTTGCCATACCAAAGAAGCTTCGAACTTATGACACTGTTGTGGGGGCTGGGGCTAGTTGGATGGCCTGTGATTTTTGGGGGTCTACCTTCACCCTCTCCTGGCTGAAAACATAGCCAAAGAATTCAATTGATTTCTTAAAGAACTGGCACTTCTCCTTGTGGAAGGTCACCCCGTGTTCGTTGAGGCGCTGGAGGGTGGCCCGGAGTTGGCGGCGATGATCCTCTAGGGTCGCTGAATGTATTAAGATGTCATCGCTGACATTCAAAACTCCTTGGAGCCCAGACAGGCCTTCCCTCACGGCGTTTTGGAAAATTTCGGCGGCCGATGATATTCCAAAGTTTAGCCTTTTGTAGCGCCTGAGTCCCAGGTGTGTCGAAAAAGTGGTTATATACCTGCTTTCTTCCGCCAACCTCAACTGGTGGTATCCTGCGTTGAGGTCTAGCTTAGAAGACCACCTGGACCCGTTTAGGTCAGCCAGGATATCATCCACGACGGGCGTCAGGTGTCTTTCTCGTCGTATCGCCTGATTGGGCATGCGCATGTCTATGCAGAGTCTGATCTGTCCAGGCTGTTTCGGTTTTTCGGCTATTACCATGGGGGATACCCAGAGGGTTGGTCCAGTTACCTTTTCTATCACCTCTTGTTGTTCTAGTTTAAGTAGCTCTTGCTCAACTAATGGTCGTAGGTGAAACGGGATGCGTCGGTGCCTTAGGGCCATGGGTTTTACTGACGTGTCAATGTGCAATCGTAAGGGAGGTCGCTTCATGCTCCCTAGCCCTTTGAACAGCTGTGGGAATAGTTCTAGGATATCTTCTGTATCTTCTGTTTGTAGTGTCTTCACCGCGTTTGCGAATGTCACCAGGCTTAGATCTTCAGCGGTGTGACTTCCCACTAAGATGTCTACTTCTCTGGGATGTGACTTCCCACTAAGTTGTCTACTTCTCTATCAACCACATGGAATGTTGTTGTTTTTTCGTGGCTTTCTGACTTTACTTGAACAATCATTTTGCCTTTTAGGGGTAGTGGCATTTGACTACCATACTTGAAGAGCCGAACTTTGGACGGTGTGAGTTGTGGCCTTGGGTTCAATCTCCTGTAGTGTTGGCTCCCCATGACGTTGACTGAGGCCCCGGTGTCGATGAGGGCCGAAACGGGGGATCCTGCAATCTCAATAGCACATGTTGGCTGAGGGCGTCGCCTGCGTTTGAGCTCTCTTGCAAACGATATGAGGAGGCACTCTTCTTCTTCGTCAGTGGACGGGTACTTGAGGTACGCCCTGCGCTGGGGAGACGCCTTCAGCGTTCGTGCCATCTAGCGAGAGGTGCTTCACCGCTTTGGTTGGCAGCCGTCGTCCCGGAACTCCGCATACCCCCTCGGCATACGCTGGAGAAATGATTGGGGATTCCGCACTTCGAGCAGTTCTTCCCTCTGGCTGGGCAGTCACTTGGGACATGTTCTTCTCTACCACAGTATCCGCACTGCGGCTGGCGCGGTCTTCTCGTGGGCCATCGCCCTCGGTTGCCACGACCTGGGGTGTGGGCTGCGTCCACCCGCTCTGTTTTGACTGTCACAGCTTGACCAGCTGTAGGCGTGAGTGCCGCTTCCATCGCTGTGGACCTAACTTCGGACAGGTCATGGGATCGCGCTAAGACAAGCATATCTTCGAGGGAGATCCGGGGTTGCTGAAGGATGAGAGTCCTTAGGGTTTTGTTTCTGCACCCTTGGATGTGTTGCGCGTGCACCTCTTTAGCTGGATCATCTTCAGTGCATGTGCTGGTCAGCTCCCTCAGGCGTGCATGGAAAGAGTCCATAGACTCACCCTCTCTTTGATGGGCTTGCCGCAATTTAAAATGCTCGTAATCGGGATTTAGTTGAGGGTCGAAATGGGCATTAAGTGCCCTTACAGCTGCATCGTAATCCGTGGGGGACCCAGTGTTTGGTAGGTGCGCAAACAATTTTTAGATCTCATCCACTGCGAAGTGTAGCAGCAACGACCTCTTGACGGCACCATCTGTCTCTCTGGTGGCGATAAAATAGTTGTCCAGGCGGCCAACCCACACGGTCCACCTTGGGGATGCAGTTGCGGGATCAATCATTTCACTGAAAGGCAGTAATGCACTAACTTGGGAATGTACATGCGCTGTTGGAGCTGCCAGGGCCACTGGCTGTGGAGCTGCTGCTGCCGCCACTTGATCTGTCATGGCTGAGCGTGGTGAATCGGCCTGCTTGCTTCCTGAGGGCCTCTGTGAGTGCGCGATTTGGTGTGCTTCACCAGTGTCTGGCTGCTGTCACTGGGTTTTGCCAGTGCTTGTTTGTGGACCACTGTTTATCTGTCCTTCCTTATTTGGGCTTTGCCAGTGCTTATTTACCAGGTTTAATGAGGGTTTGCCCTTCTTACAATGGGCTCTGCCAGTGCTTATTGACCTCTGGGGGTGTGCCTTGCCAATGCTTGTTTGTTTAGCTGAAGCTACCAGGTGCCGGGTGCTGTCACTGCCTTTGATAGATTGCAGCCTGGAGGATCGGGCTGGTCAGGTCTGCGCATGCGCGCTTCTTTGATCGTAGCGCGGCCTGGCCACTGAGCGTCTCGCTCACGATGCTCGCACGCATGTGTGTGGCCCTGAATTCTTGTGCGGGCTCAGGCAGGATGTTGCCGGGAGCACAGGCGCGTCGTTGCGGGGAGCGGGAATTCTTTCAGGCGCCGCCGGTGAGAGTCGCGGTACCTGTTTCCAGCGGCCGGTGGCTTGCCGCTTGACGTTCTGCTCCACTGCACGCTCTCAATTATTTCAGCGCGGCATTCCGGCGGATCGACGGTTGGATCAGGCGATTCCGGCTGACAGAGGAGATCGGTGAGATTTTCTTTCAGTATCCCACCCTCGTCGCCAGTGTCAGGGCCTATAATTGAGTGTAGGCGATGCAGGGCAATAGATGGACAACATACTCGTGGTGTGCTGGTATGGACCAGAAGTCATAAGCGACTCCGGCCCGTTTATTTAAAGCCTTCTGGCCACACCTGGCCAGAAGGTGATACATTGTGTGTATGGTGTTCCAGGCTGGGGTCTCAGCTCCCTGAGGCGGCTAACAACTAGACCGCTACACCTGGCGCCCGTACCAATAAATCCCCCCATATCCATTCACAAATCCCCTACCCCCACCCTCTCATCACCTGCCTGTGCAGAAAGGAACAAGGGGGAGACTGTTGATGGGGCTGAAGGCTTTGGAGTGTGGATTGGCGGCAAAGCTGTGGCCGCAGCCTGCAGAGGCGAGGTGGCCCGGGGACTGCAGTAGCAGAGTGCGGTGTGCGGAGCAGAGTCAGACCCAGAGGCTCCGAACCTTTGGTGGGCCCACAATTGCATTCTGGCTGGGGATGTCCCTTCTGAGACCCACAAGGCCACAGGAGACTCCAGACTGCCCCAGCAGAGTCTCTGACCTTGGATCCACTAAACCACCAAGGCGGCGGCATGAAAACGATCTGCTGGGGCTCCCGGCCGAAGACACAAGTGAGGGGGAGCCCCTGTATGCCAAAGGAGGCGGCCCAGGTGAGACTGAGTACAGGCTCTGGTCTGTTGCGGGACATGAGGCGGAAGGGGCCCACTGAGCATTGGATAGGCCAAGGACCGATGCAGGCAAAGACTGTGCACTGGCGTGGCCGAAAGCAACTGGCCAGGCATGGTAGACAAAAACAACCCCAGTATTTCACTTGGGGTAGGCAACGGAGTGCCTGCCAGAAGACTCCAACTAGATTTAGAATGTGCTAAAGGACTTTGGGCTCCAGAGCAGGGTTGAACAGTGGTTCACTTGAGGTTTGGACTCTCTTGTCAGCTGACCGATTAATACTTGCCCACGGTGTCCCGGATCTGGGAAAGGGGCGCTTGCCTTGGACTCCTCTGGAGCTTGAGACCTCATTGTGTGCTGCAGAGAGCTGGGGGAGCGCCTCTGTAGGTGGTGGGAAACCCAAGAGGCCATGAGAAGGGTTCCACTTGAAGCAGCGACTTTGGCAGGCGGCAGCGACTACCACCATACTACCAGGTGTGACCTACCAGGGATAAGGAGACCATGATGACAGGTGGCAAGAGTCTCACAGCAAATGAAATAGGACAAATACACCCTCCCCAAGTAGATGACTGGGGAAGCAGCAGCGGGGGGCACAGCAGCCCGGGGGAGGCCCTTCCCAAGACAATGAGGCCCTCATACATTTGTTTTCCAACAACATTGCATCGGTACACGTTATACATCTTAACAATATTAGCGCCTCCCACACCTGGTTCCGGTAACTTTACATCCACATTTAAAGTGAGCAAGGAGTGTTGCAATTCACTGCCCCTGTTCAAAGCCAAGCCAATTACAAGATATATCACTAACGAAAAGACTACATATCCTGACATAATGAATGACATAGATCTAGCGTCAGTACATCTGCTAATTGGAATGCGGAGACACCACCTCTGCTGTCAACTGGGCCATCAAAGTTTGCCGTTCTCTCCGCAGCTCTATCGTAGGAGAGATGCAGATGTCTCCTCTGTACTTATTCCACTTCCCCCTTTTATGTTCCCACTTCCTGGGGCAACCTCAATCCTTAAACACTATCTTCTCAGCAATCATAGCCGTGTCCATGTCTTTTGCCCACTCACCCACAAGCAGGACCGTGTCCACCCCCGATTTCTGTGCGATGTTGCGCTTCGCGATGGCAAAGCCCATTGATGCCCAATTCTGTTCTGCTTGGGAGAGGTCAGTCGCCCCCCAAATATTAAGAAGACAGAGCTGGGGAGACAACTTTAGGGGCTTGTCACATGTCCTCTCAAGTTGACGGGTAAGCTTTTCCCAATAATACTGGATTTGTGGACAATCCCATAATATGTGTACAAAGGTACCCGCTTGGTTACAATGCCGGAGACAGAGCGGGTCAGGGCGTCTACCCAGTCTAAATAGGAGCTTAGCATCAAAGTAGATCCGATGGAGAATTTTCAGCTGAATGAGCCGTAGCCACATGGGAATGGCCACTTCCCTGGGGGAGGCCAGTGCATCTCGCTAGTCGTCATTCTCTATGCTTCCGAGGTCCGTCTCCCATCTAACTCTCAATTTCAGCATCGGATCTGCACGGTTATTTACCAGTTTCTGATAAGTGTGCGATATGGCCTTGCGATCCATGGGGTCCAATAATAACCGATCTTCCAGGGGGGAGGAGTCAGGGAGAGGGGTATCCTTTGGTAGGGCAGACGAAATTGCATGACTAATCTGTAAGTATCTAAAAGTCTCGGATTGTGCCAATTGGTACTTTGTCTGGAGGTCAGCAAAAGAGGCCAGCTTCCCTTTAACCCACATGTCCCCAAACGTGGATATTCTAATTGTGTCCCACTTATCGAATCCCGGGCATTGACCAAGTCGTCCCAAAATGTCAGGTTCCCATAGTGGTGTCGCCTTAGTCAGGCGTCCATACCAACCCAATTTTCTCGTGACTACGTGCCAAGTTTCAACCGCACGGGCCGTAGGACCGGTTTAGTTAAGTTTACGAGGATTGGTGTAAACCGCCCTATTATAGCCACCCGTCCCATAAGCCAGTGGTCTGTTCGGAAATTAGGCTCATCATGCGGGCCGAACACCCATCTATTGATTGGAGTTAGTTGGGAGGCCTGATAATATAGTCAAAAGTCTGGTGGCCCTATACCCCCGTCATACCAGCCCATGGTGAGCTTATTCGTTGCGATTCGTGGTGTACGGTCTTCCCATAATAGGCCCCGCAATACGCTATAAATTTGGGAAAAATAGGAATCTGGAAACAGATTGGGAGTGTTTTGTAACACATAAAGAAAACGCGGAAGTGCAAGCATCTTAAACAGGGACGCACGTCCCAGGAGAGTGAGAGGAAGAGAATGCCAGTGTGCAGCATTAGATTTAAGACGTTGGAGAGGCCCAAGCAGGTTTCGTTAGAAGAAGAGATCAACATCTGGGGTTACAAAAATGCCCAGATAGCAAAAGCCTCTGAGGGCCACTGGAATCTCGCAGTCCCTAGGACTAGGTGGGGGAGCGCCCCATAAAACATACAGCTGGGATTTGGACCAATTTATCCTGTATCCAGAGTGGGCACCAAAAATATGGAAAATCTGTAGCACCCGCTGCAGAAATTGCGCTGGAGAGGCCAGATATAAGAGGATATCATCAGCGTACAGCGAGATTCGGTCCTTGTGGTGAGCTGTCCATTTGAGCCCCCGTATCTCTGGATCTCCCCTGACCCAGCCAGCCAGTGGCTCCAAACACCAGGGCAAATAATAATGGAGACAAAGGACAGCCCTGTCTCGTGCCCCGGTGAAGGGCGAAAGCGGCAGAGCAGTGATTATTGACGACGATGTGAGCAGTGGGTTGCGTATACAGGAGCCTAGTGTATTATTATTTTGGGTCCGAATCCCATGCGGGCTAACACGGTGAAGAGAAAGTCCCGTTTTATGGCATCAAACGCCATGGTGGCATCTAAGGATAATAGGGTTGCGTCTTCCTCAATAGTATTAATCCTACCACGGGCCCCGTGCACCCGTCGCAGATTTCGAGCCGTGTTTCTCCCCGGCATGAATCTGGACTGATCTGGCTAGACCAGGTCGGTGATACTATTATTATTATTTTAAATTTATATATAGGCACAACAGCTACCCAAAAAGGGTTTCCCGGCGCCCGTCAGAGACAGCAGAAAAAAAAGAGGACAGGACTTACTGATTGAAAAGCCAAGTTTTAAGTGACTTACAAAAGAGTATAAAGTTAGTCTGGGTACGAAGAGACAAAGGAAGAGCATTCCACAGTACAGGGCCCAAGTAAGAGAAAGAACGGCCACCCATACGGGATAGTCTAACCCAAGGCACCTGAATTTTAGCCTGGGTAGTAGACCGAAGGGTACGTGAAGGGAGGTAAGTGTGAGCTAAGTTTTGCAAATAAAGAGGAGCTATGCCAAGCTTAATTCTGAACATATAGCTCAGAGCTTTAAACTTGATCCGGTTTTCAACCCTGAGCCAAAGAAGGTCCTTCAGGGAGCCGGAGATAGAGGCTGTTCTGGGAACTCGCCAGAGCAATCTGGCAGTGGAGTTGTGTACCCGCTGTAGCTTACGTGTCACATCTTTATTGGCTCCCAGGTAAAGGATGTTACCGTAGTCCAGTCTAGAAGTATCAAGAGCCTGGACTACGGTTCTCTGAGTAGGACTGGGTAGCATCCAAACACTTTTTCTCAGCCATTTCAAAATGGTGAAACATGTTGCAGCAACCTTCAAGGCCTGTTGACGCATAGATAGTAAATCGTCAATAATAAAGCCGAGGTTGCGAACATGATAGGAAGGTTGCGGTAACGCACCCATTTCTGTAGGCCAATGTTGCGGACCCCATAGATCTTTATCTTTACCCAGTACCAAGACCTCTGTTTTTTCACAATTAAGCTTGAGAAAATTGGCGTGCATCCATAATGACACTTTGCTAAGCCCAGTCCGAAGAGCAGATTGCTCTAAATTTTTTCCGGCAGAAAGAGAGAAAATGATCTGGGTGTCGTAGGCATATGAGAATGACGACAACCCAGCCTCTTCAACGATCGTTGCCAGGGATCTAACATAAATGTTAAATAGCAGAGGACTAAGAATAGAACCCTGGGGAACTCCTTAAGGAGAAGAGTAGGTCTTAGAGTTAGTTATAGAGGAAAAGACCTGAAATGTGCGATGGGTGAGGAAGGAAGTTAGCCAGCTAAGTGCAGGACCAGTAACCCCTATGGATTGTAAGGCCTTTATCAACACGGCGTGTGACACCGTGTCAAAGGCCGCACTTAAATCCAATAAAACAAGAGCTACCGTGTCACCTACATCCAGACTCTGGCGGAGCATTTCTGTAATGCCAAGAAGCGCGGTCCCCGTGGAATAGCCACGTCTGTGCTACCGTCCATCATCAAAAAGGTTCAAGAGAATCACGGTGCGGAGGCTGCTATTGAATTGGGAATGAGGCTTGTCGACAGCTTCGATGTGGTATGCTCCATGGTAATGGGCAACCTCAAAGGAGATGCCATGCAGTTCCAAGTTGCAAATATGATGGACCGCGTGGATGACGCCGACAAGCCCAAGGAGTTCGCTAAAATAATTGCGAAGGCATACAGGACCGTGGGTCGTAGTGCCTTGGGTGTAAAACCGACTGTGATCATTCCTGATATAGTACAGCAAACTAAAGTGAGCTCGTCTACTAAAGACGAACGCCCCAATTTTCCTAAACAAAGTTGGAGAGCTAAGAAACAGGGGAAGCAGCAACAGAAACAGGGGTCTCGTCCTGCCTCACCCGTACAGTCGTCTAACGAACACACATATGATCTGCGCGATCGATCTCGTATTAAGTCACCTGATAGATTTCAGGTTTCTGAACAACGCTCTCCTCGTTCTTCACAGGAAACATCGGGTTCACAATCCGGTGGCGGAGACTGTGGGAAAGGAAGGGGTGCCCAAGGTCGTGAGCAACCCCGCCAGACTGATGGCAAAGGCAAGCAGGAAGAGACTGCGCGTCAACGACCCCCGTTTCAGAAGAAGAAAGTTGCTGCACTAACAGCGAGGTATGTCACAGATAGTACGGACGCAGCTTCAGAACCTGACATGGGCACTAACGCTGCTCGACAGCGCGGCGGAAGTTACAGTAGTGCGACGAGCACTGCGTCCATATCTGGTGGCGACAGCAACTGATACATTCGTGAATATTGAAACTGCTGACACTCGGGTGGCTCCCCCTGACAGACTGTATAATATAGTCCTTTTAATTGAGGGTGACATACAACGGACAATTCAAGTGTTTTTTTAGGATAATCTGACCACTTCCTACGATATTCTATTGGCGGAGGCAGATTGGCCCCCGGCTTTCGTTTTAGATGCTCCTAGAGGGGAGGTGATGATCCTCCCGTCTTTCGCGCACACAGTGCCGAAGGACCAAGCTAAAAAGTACCTGTGGAGTGGGCTCAGGTGCTCGCACCTGCGTTATATCGTAATCAGGTTGGCTGGGATAAATTGTCTCCCAGCCATGAGATTCCGTTGCAGACTACGCCCCAGCCATAACCCCAATATCCCATGCGTCGCGAAGCAAGACCTCACGTCGCGTCTATCCTTGAACAATTGGAATATCAAGGAGTAATTGAAATATGTGTGTCACCAATGAATAATCCTTTGTTCACTGTGACGAAGCCTGACGGGTCGTACCGCCTAGTTTTGGATTTCCGGCATTTAAACTCTCATTGCCGGACATGCGCGGTACAAAATACCCACAGTTCGGCTCTCGTCGATAGTCACGTGAGAAAACGGTTTAAAACCACACTTTACATTTCCAATGGCTTTTACAGCCATAACCTGTCCTCTCTTAGTAGTGAGTGGACGGCATTCACCTCGGGAGGCAAACAAAAACATTTCAAAAGATTACCGATGGGCTATAAAAACAGCCCTGGTGTCTTCGCCGCTCGCGTGGTCTCTCTGTTAGAGAGCATAGACCCTGATGCGTACTCGTATGTGGATGATATTTATCTCACAGATGACGAGTTGGAACCGCATCTCCGTCGCGTTGATCGCATTATTGTTTTGTTTGCAGACTTCGGTTACAAATTAAACTTTGCGAAGTCACACATTGCAGAATATACAGTGTTGTTCTTGGGTTACGAACTCAACAATGAAGGTCGAGGATTGGCTCCGCACTTCCTTGAGAAATGCGCATGCCTACGTGCTCCCACGACACTGAAGAAATGACAATCTCTGCTGGGTTTTCTGAATTTCGGTCGAACTTACATTCCAGATTATGCCCAGCGTATCAAGCCGCTTTATGCCTTGATACAACCTACTTTTTCCAAATCATGTTGGCTGCCAGAGCATTCAGCTATATTGCAGTCATTGCAAGCTGATCTTCTTGCTTCAAAATACTTACTGACGCGTGATAACCACGCTAACCTGGTCATAAAAATTGTGCCAGGTGCAGTGGGTTTCACATACTTAACGTTCAATGAGGGCGACACCGTCCCCATTGCCTACAAATCACACTTGTACACTTCGGCTGAACTGCGATTTTCCGCTGTCGAGAAAGTTCTGACGGCAGTGCAGATGGCGATTCTGAAAGAACGAGCGCTATCGCAAGGTAAACGCATGTTGGTAGTAACACCATATCCTGCCCTTGAGGCGGTGACAAAGGCTAGTGTACCAAATTCTAAGGCTTTGCATCCAAGGTGGATACAATGGGCCACTTCCTTGGCATCGCCTGACGTCACATATATCTTTGACGCGGCACTTCAGACTCAGGAGTTTTTGCAATATGAATTCGTTCATCCAGCTCCTCTGTCTTTGCGCCCGCTCGAGGATTACCATTGTGTCATTTACACTGACGGTTCTGCGCAACCGGCAACTGGATTAAAGCACGCCTATTCAGTGGCCTGCGCAATTGTGGTCGGTACTTTCGTAAATGGTGATTTCCAATCCGATGTCGTGCATACGCAGTCATTGGGTGATTGTACCGCGCAGTTGGCGGAGCTTCGTGCTCTGGTACTAGCGCTAGAGTTTGCTGATCCCCGAGTCACTACCCTTATAGTGAGTGACTCCTTTTATTGTGTCCAATCATACAACGACAATCTACATTTTTGGTCTCAGAATGATTACCATGATTCCAAAGGTAGCACGATTAAGCATAAAACGCTTTGGGTTCGAGTGGCAGAACCTAAAGAACATCTGCCTCTCGTGAATGGTGTCCATGCTGTCGGCAACAGCCTGGCTGACGAGGCAGCTAAAACAGCAGTGGCGACATACTTAGTAGCAGCAGTTACAAGATCCAAAAGTAAGATCGATGATGACATCTTGGCAGCTATTGCTGCTACAGAGAAGGGAGCAAAGTATCCAAGAGGTTTCCCTTCTCGTTACCATTATCGCTTAAGTCCTGATAACGTCCCGTTAGTGAGGATTAACGACGTTGGTGACAGATTGATTCCCAACGCGGACTGCAGACCATCTTTGATATTAGCAGCTCACGAGGGCATGGCGTCCGCGCATGCCGGCGTTGCAGCTACTGTATCTTTGTTACAACAACGTTACTGGTGGTGCGGTTTATATAAACAAGCCCGGGCTTATGTTCTTAACTGTGACATTTGCCAACAGATCAAACCTTCATCTGCGGCGCGCCCACCACAGAATAAATTGTACATATCTAATAAACCACTAGGTTGTGTTTATTTAGATCATTGCAGTCCATTTACCTCTGATACTGCGTACAAATACATCTTGGTTGCAGTAGATTCGTGCACACATTTTCTGTGGGTGTGGCCACAAAGGAGTGCTGATTCCCGTACTGTCATAAAGGATTTGCGTGTCTTTGTTGGAAGTTTTGCATGTGGTACCTTTCATTCTGATCAGGGCCCTGCGTTCGCCTCTAAGGCGTACAAAGAAGCCATGAGAAATTTGGGGGTCCAAGTCAAATTTTCGTCTCCATACCGACCTGAGGGTAATAGTGTAGTGGAGCGAATGAACCGTGACTTAAAGCAATCTTTGACAGCCAGGGTTTTGGGTACTGGATGGAACTGGCTAGCCCACTTATATGACGTGCAACGTGCACTTAATAATCTCCCTAGAAGGTCTCTGGGTGGGCAGACCCCATACATGATGCTCTTTGGCATGCAAATGTTTGTCCCGGACCTTGATGGTCTAGACATGGCGGCGTCAGCCGCACCCTTTGATGTAGATGATCACTGTGCTGTATTGCAGAATCTTCAAGAAGCCAGAGACAGTCTAGCGAAGGAACACGTACCCTCCTCATCTGATGCTGCGCTTCAGGTTCCGTTAGTCGGCTGGCTACCTCGAGTTGGTGATCTGGTCCGTGAGAAGGTGGAGAACAAGAAGGAGTTCGGCCCCTCTTATCGTGCACCAGTTCCAGTGCTTGGAGTACAGGGTACACGAACAGTCATTTTACCTCCACTTCCTGGTCGAAAGGATAACCGATACATCTCTATTGACAATATCAAGCTACAACGAGTGGCCGATTCTTCTTAGTAAGACACCGGCGGTTTCTTGCCCGTCGATGCTGAGAAATTCTGTTATGGCCAAAGCTTCTAACACCGTGCCTGATGTTGCCGTCGAGATGTATACAGTTACTGGTCCTTTATTGCCACCGACACCTGGTGGTCTGCCTGAAGATGTTGAGTATGCTTATCCTGCGGATGTTACATTGCCTGTTTTACAATCCACCACAGTTGCCCACTCACAAGACTCTTTTGACTCTAATTCAATGACTTCCATTGCCCCGTCCAAAGTTTCGATTTTTGTGGCCTGGTTCAAAAGACATTTTTTAATTCCCCCTTGGACTTACATTTGGCTAGTGCTCATATGTATTTTTTTGCTTATGTCCATTGGCTTTGTGGTAGTGTTTTTTAGACTTATCAATGAACACTACCTGAAAGAAAGATCTACAATTCGACTAATTGATGGAACTTTGGCCCCCCACTCCTCATCACATATCATGAAAAGGGACCAGACTTTTGTGAACATTACCGCCTGGCCTGTACGTGATGGGATCGCTTGGGATGCTGTAAAATTTCAAATTCATGGCCCCACTGAAGTAATTAATGTGCCAAATGTATTTGTGTTTCTATGTGTGATGTCGTTAAGCAGAACATCCACTAAGATGACTGGGATGTTAAAGCCATAGAAGCACTGTTTTCTGATTTGAAATATTATGCTGCATTTGATGCTGAGGATTTGTATTTAGACACTGCTAATTATGATGAGCAATTCTGCTATCAACATTATGGCACGCATTTCCTACACAAAGCAAATATGTTTAGAAATTTTGTAAATTATACACAATGGGAACACTGTCCCGCCCCTAGGCTGGGCAGCTCCGCCACGTTAGTGGACAAATTCACTTATTTTTCTGATTTCAGTGTGTCAAATCCGGCCTCCTTTTATTTTAAGGTTGCGCCTGAGTCTGCTTTTAAAGTTCGGCTGACACACACCAAATTGTTGTATTCCAAGTCCTTTATGGACGAGTTGGCAATTGGAGGATATGATCTGTGGAAAGCTACTATCGATCTTAAATTGGTTTGGGGTTCTAAACCGTGGCAGGTACAGGGAACAGAAGCTTTGCATCGTGCCTGTCTTATCCCGAATCACATGTTATTTTTAAATTTGTCAATTTTTCAGACCACCTGTTTTGGATTGGCTACTACTAAAAAATTAAATTCTCCCTCCATTCCGGGTCTGGGTGCTTATCCTAATTGGGGTAATCATACAGATCTGTCCCTTGCTACGTTGCAGACATACGTTTCTAACACATCCTTCAATATTTCTGAATTGAATCCAGAAGGGTGGTTGGTGTGGCAGACGAGTTTGGATTCCTGTCAACATCGGTTTCTTGGTTTAAAGCAGGGGTATACACAAGTTCGTGTGGACCCCCGTTTTGAATCTTCTCACACTGTAACTACCTACTCAGTGGGGAAGTTATGCCAGTCTTGGCTGCAACATCCCACTTTGGCATCTGTTAAACTTCATTTATCACGATTAAACGACAAAATAGATTTGAATGATTTTGTTAAGGGTCCTGCGGTTGGCAGGTCCAAGAGATGGGTGTATGCTATTTACAACGAAGTATGGAAGCTTTCGCAGATTGAGGCTGCATCCAGATTACGTGATATTGATCAAGCCAATATGGAAAAGGTGTTGGCTGTCATAGATAATAGCATTAACACCCTGTCATCCCAAATTTATACCTTGGATAATATTGTTTCATCTGTGGTAGACATTGTGCAGGATGATTTGTCTGTATTGTATCATGGTCAAAATCAATTGCGTTCTATTATGCAGTTTGCATGGACGTTACAAACGTTAAAGGCTGGGAAAGTCCCTTGGGATTACATGAACACTTCCTCTTTGTTCCTTCCTTTTAATTTGACTGCAAAACAACAGTTCATGTCCATGAAAGATGCTACATACTCATTACTGCACATTGAAAAATTAGAACCTTTACCTTTCACTGTTGCTGAATTAAATTCCGCTGTGTGGCTTATACATGGGTTGATCACATTACCGTTCCCTCTGTTTAAGTTCAGTTCGTGCATGAAACATTATGCCCTTGGCAGATATGAACAACTTGGTACTGCCTTCCTGCACGAAGTTTGGTCACTCCCATTCACGTATAGATGTGTGAGAGACGGAAAGGAGGTATACTTGAAAGGTGAAGAGTGCACTTCCACTCCGGATCACTCTGTAGTGTGTAGGCACATTCAATTGCATGGTGCATGTAATGTGCACGCCCCCAATTTAGCTTGTGTCCTGAAAGGGATCCCTGTGTCAGTTATAACACCGTCTTTTACGCTGCTTGCTAATGGTAGTTATTTGCTATTGAATTGTAGTAAGGAATCCCTTAATACGTACATACATTGTTAAGTTAGCATAACCACGTTAGATGTTAGAAAGCCATCTTGCTGCTTTTGCGCACGACACTGCATCTACATGTTATTGTTTAAACAAACTGCTGGCTCGCGCTTTGTCTCACACGAGAGCAATCTGTTGTTACCATCCCGAGCTCTGCGCAGCGACCTTGGTCTGTACATGGTGTAACAAGAACAGTCTGGGTCGTTAGACAATGCATGTTTTCCACTCTAGGTTGATCGACTCACTATTTAGCCATAACATACAGGCAGCTGCGAATACCTGAAAGTTGGTGCTTTTAATATTGCAGACATCATGTTTAATAATCAGACCGAAGACGAGCCTTCCTGCGAGAAGATTTCTGATGCTCCTGTGATGTGATTTCACTAAGCTGATCTGTGAGGTATGGGGTCCCCTGTTCAAGCCTAAGAGACTTTTTATTAGCATAATAATAATATTAGCTTCTTAGTTAAGGGAAGGTGGTAGTATCCACTGTCATTTATAATATGATCACTCCCTTTATATTCTATGGTATTGTAACGATGCTGATGGTTTTAATTATAATCATTTGTCTACTTGTATTAGCCAAAGTACTGCATCTTAGGACACGTGGTCTATAAAAATAAACTCTTTTTATTTTCACCGTGTCTCTGTTTATTCTTGTTGTGGACTGATGTGAGAATAAAATACGAACAGGTATTTCCGATTCCCACCATTCCTGAGAGTACACTGAGTCGCTTGTTCTGGGTTGTCTTTTCATTGGGACCGCCGAGCTAAATCTCGGATAACGAATGGGACACTTATGCTAGCCGGATACTGGGTTCTGGGTTCTGAGGTGAGTTTCTGGTACACCACAATTCACTGAGGTCCTGGGGTTCTACGCATAGTTCTGTGTATAAGCAGAATCCCTGCAACATGGCGCACCTAACGTTTGGTCTATGAGTTGAAACGCCTTAGTAGTGCTTATATTAGTCCACAACACCCTCATTCTTGTTTCCGGATAACAAGTCTGACGGAATTAAACCTACTTATTTCTGTTGATATAGGTTTCTTCAAGCTTGATCATTAAAAAGGTTATTGAACCCTTGTGCTACTAATTACTTCGAGTGTAGCTTGTCCTTATGGTGGTCGATATAGCGGCGCACAGTCGGGCACCTCTGAAACGTCATTTGACACAGTATGGGGTGCCGGACACTGGTATGAACGTAATCTTTGTGGTAGGAGCCGATGCGGCTCATCCTTATGAGTTGTTTTACTCTTGGGTGACGCTTCCGGCGGTGAGTGAGGACGATAACTCTTTTCATACTTACACTGCCACTGCCGTGCCAGCGAACTATACACCGTATAGGACACAAGAAATACCAATATCTGCTTGGCAGCATCTTATTTGGTTTAATGGCGCCCTCCCCATGCGGTTATACCGCCGAGAATGGGCCCTTTGTCAATTGCAGGGGCCACTTGGCCGGTACTAGCCGGATATACGCCTCATCCCCGTTACCTAACGGTGCCGGTGGCTGATTTGCGTGTACTGCACACTGCCCTTATTATACTACATAGGGCTTTGGTACAGTATGTGTCACGCAATGTGCAGGCGGGGGCACCTGCTGTTGCGGGGCAGCCTACTGACCACCACGCAGTGGTCATTAGTCCTGTTATGGTTAATTCTGTTATGGACAAGCGCCCCCCAAATAGGGATGATTTCCCTTTTTGGCTTGCTGAAAAATTTGACCAAATAGAAGCGGTTTACCCGAATACATCTCCTGTGGAGAAACACAGGATCCTTACCATTAGTTTGCCTAAAGACTTGGTCCCCGACATAGATGATTGTGTAAACTGGGGCAAGGTCTTTGCAGCGACGTACTCGCAGTGCTTTGGCACTCCGTCTATGTCGGTACTGCCCTCCGTTATTAAACGTGTTCAAGATAACCACGGTGCGGAGTCTGCGATAGAATTGGGCATGCGGCTCCTCGGACAGTTTGACCTGGTGGCTACCATGGTAATGTGTAACCTTAAGGGTGATGCTATGCAATTCCAAGTTCGTAATGAACTGAAGAAAGTTGCTGATGAGGATAAGCCGCGGGAGTTCGCGAAAATAATCTCGACGGCATACAGAGATTTGGGTCGTAGCTCTTTAGGAGTTAAACCTGTTGTAAAAAGTCCCGAAATTAAGCAGCAGGGTAAGGCAGAAGCCTCTGGTAAGGATGACCGTCCAAACTTTCCAAAACAGAGTTGGCGGTCAAAACAACAGGGAAAGCAGCAGCAGAAACAGGGGTCTCGGCCTGCCTCTCCCGTTCAGTCAGGTAGTGAGCGCACTTATGATCTGCGTGATCGTGCTACTATTAAGTCTCCTGATAGATTTCAGGTTTCTGAACAACGTTCTCCTCGTTCTTCACAGGAAACATCGGCTTCACAGTCCGGTGGCGGAGACGGTGGCAAAGGTCGGGGTGCTCCACAAACACGTGACCAACCCCGACAGACTGAAGGTAAAGGCAAGCAGGACGAATTCGCACGACAAAGACCCCCGTTTCAGAAGAAGAAAGTGGCTGCCCTGACGGCAAGATATGCCTCAGATAGTGCGGACACGGCTTCGGAACCGGACATGGGCGCTGACGCTACTGGACAGCGCAGCGGAAATTACCATAGTCCGTCAAGCTCTGCGTCCATTTCTGGCGGCGACAGCAACTGATACATTGGTTACTGTTGAGACAGCTGACACCAGAGTGGCTCCCCTGACAGACTTTACGAAATAGTCTTACTGATTGAGGGTGACGTACAACGTACAATAAAGGTGATTTTTTGGGATAATCTGACTACCACCTATGATATCCTCCTAGCGGAGGCAGATTGGCCCCCAGCTTTCATTTTAGAAGCTCATAGAGGGGAGGAGGTAATCCTCCCGTCCTTTGCGCACACAGTGCCTAAGGACCGGGCTGAAGTGTACGCTGAGGAGTGGGCACTGGCGCTAGCGCCGGCATTGTATCGTACTCAGGTGGGATGGGACCGGTTGTCCCCCTGCCATGAGATTCCATTGCGGTCTATGCCCCAGCCACAGCCCCAATATCCTATGCGTCGTGAAGCTAGACCGCACGTCGCTGCAATCCTTGACCAATTGGAATATCAGGGTGTTATTGAAACTTGTGTGTCCCCTATGAATAACCCTTTGTTCACTGTGACGAAGCCTGACGCGTCGTACCGTTTAGTTTTGGATTACCGGTACTTAAATTTGCATTGCCGGACCTGCGCGGTACAAAATACTCACAGCTCGGCTCTTGTCGACAGTCTCGTGCGTAAGAGATTTAAAACGACACTTGACATCTCCAATGGCTTTTTTAGCCATAACCTGTCCACACTGAGTAGCCAGTGGACGGCGTTTACTTCAGGCGGCAAACAAAAACAGTTCACAAGATTAGCCATGGGCTATAAAAACAGCCCTGGCGTCTTTGCCGCTCGCGTGGTCTCTCTCTTAGAAAGAATAGACCCCGACGCATACTCCTATGTTGACGATATCTACCTCACGGATGATGAGCTGATGCCACATCTGTCTCGGGTCGACAATATTATTGTGAGTTTTGCGGATTATGGCTACAAATTTAATTTTGCGAAGTCTCACATCGCGGAATATACAGTGTTGTTTTTGGGCTACGAGCTCAACAATGAAGGTAAGGGATTGGCTCCTCACTTTCTGGAGAAGTGCGCATGCTTGCGTGCTCCTACAACACTGAAAAAATTAGTCTTTGCTGGGCTTTCTGAATTTCGGACGTACGTATATTCCTGATTATGCCCAGCGTATCAAGCCGCTTTACGCCTTGGTACAACCTTCTTTTTCGAAGTCTAGCTGGCAGCTAGAACATTCTGCTATTCTCCAGTCTTTACAGGCTGATCTTCTTGCTTCACAATACTTATTGACGCGTGATAACCGCACTAACCTGGTAATAAGAATAGTACCAGGCGCAGTGGGTTTCACGTACTTGACGTTCAATGAGGGCGATACAGTCCCCATTGCGTATAAATCACACTTGTATACCTCTGCTGAGTTGCGTTTTTCCACTGTCGAGAAAGTTCTGACGGCAGTACAGATGGCGATCCTTAAAGAACGCGCACTGTCACAGGGAAAACACATACTGGTTGTAACACCGTATCCTGCCCTAGAGGCAGTGACAAAATCAAGTGTACCAAATTCTAAAGCTTTGCATCCACGGTGGATACAATGGGCCACGACTCTGACATCACCAGATGTCACTTATATCTTTGACGCCTCTTTACAGACTCAGGAGTACTTACAGTATGAATTCGTTCATCCGGCTCCTCTGTCTTTGCGCCCGCTCGAAGAATACCATTGTGTCATATACACTGACGGCTCGGCGCAGCCGGCGATTGGATCGAAGCATGCCTATTCTGCGGCTTGCGCAATTGTCGTGGGTACATTCGTAAATGGTGAATTCCAATCTGATGCCGTGCATACGCAGTCATTGGGTGATTGTACCGCGCAATTGGCGGAGCTCCGGGCTCTGGTGCTTGCACTGGAGTTTGCTGATCCCCGAGTCACTACTCTTATAGTAAGTGACTCCTTTTATTGTGTCCAGTCCTACAATGACAATTTACACTTCTGGTCTCAAAACGAATATCGTGATACCAAAGGTAGCACAAGTAAGCATGAATTGCTTTGGGTTCGAGTGGCAGACTTTAAAGAACGTCTCCCTCTTGTGAATGTTATTCACACTCTTGGTCACCAACGACTTGGTGTCCATGCTGTCGGTAACAGCTTGGCTGACGAGGCAGCAAAAACAGCAGTGGCAACATACTTAGTGGCAGTAGTTACATGATCTAAAAGTAAGATTGATGATGACATCTTGGCAGCTATTGCTGCTACGGAGAAGGGAAGTGATTACCCGAAGGGTTTTCCTTCTCGTTATTTTTATCACTTAAGTCCTGATAACGTCCCGTTAGTGAGGATTAACGACGTTGGTGACAGAATTATTCCCAACGCGGACTGCAGACCATCTCTGATACTAGCAGCACACGAGGGGTTGGCGTCTGCCCACGCCGGCGTGTCCGCTACTGTATCTCTGTTACAACAACGTTACTGGTGGTTCGGTTTATACAAACAAGCGCGCGCTTATGTTCTTGATTGTGACATTTGCCAACAGATTAAACCTTCCACTGTTGCGCGCCCACCACAAACACAGTTGTACATATCTAATAAACCATTTGGTTGTGTTTATCTAGATCACTGCGGTCCTTTTTCTTCTGATACTGCGTACAAGTATATCTTGGTTGCAGTGGATTCGTACACACGTTTTCTTTGGGTATGGCCACAAAGGAGTGCTGATTCACGGACTGTCATCAGGGATTTGCGTGTCTTTGTGGGAACTTTTGCGTGTGGTACCTTCCATTCTGATCAGGGCCCTGCGTTCGCCTCTAAGGCTTACAAGGAGGCTATGAGAAATCTGGGGGTCCAAGTCAAATTTTCGTCCCCCTACCGACCTGAGGGTAATAGTGTGGTGGAGCGAATGAACCGTGACTTAAAGCAATCTTTGACAGCACGGTTTTAGGCACAGGCCGGAATTGGCTAGCCCACTTGTATAACGCCCAACGTGCACTTAATAATCTCCCTAGAAGGTCTCTGGGTGGGCGGACCCCATACATGATGCTCTTCGGAATCAGAATGTTTGTCCCAGACCTTGATGGTCTAGACATGGCGGCGTCGACCGCACCCTTTGACGTAGATGATCACTGTGCTGTTTTGCAGACCCTACAAGAAGCCAGAGACACACTATCGAAGGAACACTTGCCCTCCACGTCTGATGCTGAGCTTCAGATTCCGGTAGTCGGCTGGCTACCCCGAGTTGGAGACCTGGTCCGTGAGAAGGTGGAGAACAAGAAGGAGTTCGGCCCCTCTTATCGTGCACTGGTTCCAGTGCTTGGAGTGCAGGGTACAAGAACAGTCATTTTACCTCCACTTCCTGGTCGCAAGGATAACAGGTACATCTCTATTGACAATGTCAAACTTCAGCGAGTGGCCGATACTTCTTAGTATGACTCCAGCAGTTTCATGCCAGACGATGCACAGAAATTCAGTGTTGGTTCCTGCTTCTACCACCTTGTCTGATGTTGCCATCGAGATGCAGTCAGTTACTGATCCCTTGTTAATACCGCCGGCTGGTGGTCTGCCCGAAGAGACTGAGTATGCTTATCCTACAAATGGTCACTCGCCTGTTTTACAATCTACGGCGGTTAACCAGTCACGTTTCTCCTTTGACACTAACTCATTGCCTTCTACTTCCCCTTCGAACATTGCTATTTTTGTTAGTTGGTTCAAAAGACATTTTTTTTTTTTTGTACAACAAAAAAAATAAAAAATAAAAAAAATAAAAGACATTTTTTGATTCCCCCTTGGACATACATTTGGCTGGTGCTTATAAGTATTTTTTGGTTTATGTCCATTGGATTTGTAATAGTATTTTTGCGTCTGGTGAATGGCCACTATCTCAAAGAGAGATCTACAATTAGACTTATTAATGGAACTTTGGCCCCCCACTCCTCGTCCCACATCATGAGAAGGGACCAGACTTTTGTGAATATTACTGCCCGGCCCGTTTTGGATGGAATTGCGTGGGATGCTGTTAAATTCCAAATTCATGGTCCTACTGAGGTCATCAATGTACCTAATGTATTTCGTGTTTCTATGGGTGATGTGGTTAAGCAGAACATTCGTTCTGATGATTGGGATGTTCATGCCATTGAAGCACTGTTTTCTGATTTGAAATATTATGCCGCTTTTGATGCAGAAGATTTATATGAAAATGCGGCTAACTATGCAGAACAGTATTGTTTTCAGCATTATGGCAATCACTTCCTGCATAAAGCGAATACATTTCGAAATTTTGTAAATTTTACCCAATGGGAACACTGTCCCACGCCATCTTTAGGCAGTTCACCTACATTGGTTGATAAGTATACTTATTTTACTGATTTCAGTGTTTCCAGCCCAGCATCCTTTTATTTTAAAGTGATGTCTGAGTCTGCCTCGAAGGTTAGACTGACACACACCAAATTACTATATTCTAAGTCCTTTATGGATGAGTTGTCAATCAAAGGTTATGATCTGTGGAAGGCTACTATTGATCTTAAATCGGTTTGGGGTTCCAAACCGTGGCAGGTTCAGGGAACTGAAGCTTTACATCGTGCCTGTCTTGTACCAAATCATATGTTGTTTTTAAATTCAACCATTTTCCAGACCACCTGTTTCGGATTGGCCACTTCTAAAAAACTAAATTTCCCTTCTGTTCCAGATCTGGGTGCTTACCCAAATTGGGATAACCAAACAGATCTGTCCCTTCCTGCTTTGCAGTCATTAGTCTCTAATGCATCTTTCAATATTTCAAAATTTAGTAGTGAAGGATGGTTGATTTGGCAAAGCAGTTCAGATGCCTGTCAACGTCGTTTTCTAGGTCTGAAACCGGGGTTTGAGTCCTCTCATACAGTAACTACCTACTCCGTAGGGAAATTATGTCAATCCTAGCTGCGACATTCCACCTTGGCATCTGTCAAAGTTAATTTATCAAAATTACATGACAAAATAGATTTGAATGATTTTGTTAAAGGTCCTGTGGGTGGCAGATCCAAGAGGTGGGCGTATGCTATTTACAACGAAGTATGGAAATTGTCGCAGATTGAGGCGGCTTTAAGATTGAGGGAAAAGGTTTTGGCCGTTATAGATAACAGCATTAACACACTTTCTTCCAGAATTTATACATTAGACAATATTGTTTCTTCAATTGTTGAAATTGTACATGATGATATGTCTGTATTGTATCATGGTCAAAACCAGTTGCGTTCTGTTATGCAGTTTGCATGGACATTACAAACGTTAAAGGCAGGAAAGGTCCCCTGGGACTATCTGAATACTACATCATTATTCCTTCCCTTTAACCTTACTGTAAAGCAGCAGTTCATGTCCATGAAAGATGCTACATATTCATTGTTACACATTGAAAAATTGGAGCCGTTACCTTTCTTTGTGGCGGAATTGAATTCAGCCGTGTGGTTAGTACATGGGTTGATCACGCTCCCTTTCGCGCTTTTTAAGTTTACGTCATGCATGAAACACTATGCTCTGGGTAGATATGAACAGTTGGGTACCGCGTTCCTACATGAGGTTTGGTCTCTCCCTTTTACGTATAGATGTACAAGAGACGGTACAGAGGTTTACCTGAAAGGTGAGGAGTGTACCTCGACACCTGATCATTCTGTAGTATGTAGGCACATTCAGTTACACGGTGCATGCAATGTACACGCCCCAAATTTGGCCTGCGTCCTCAAAGGTATCCCAGTGCCAGTGATTACACCATCTTTCACGCTGCTTGCAAACGGTAGTTATTTAATTTTGAATAATGAAGCTTGCTGCGGGATGTTAGTGGGAATCCCATATATAGTAACTGTATCGCAGAGAGTAGTCTGCTGCAATAATGTTCTATTTCCACCCCCGCATGGGCGGCTGGATGTTTCCATCTGGCCTTCGATTCCGACCTTGAAAGCAGAGTTCAACAAGATGAGCAGAATAAGAGCTCTATTGTCCCAAAAGGAGGTGCCATTGACTTCCTCCCGAGAAACATTTGTCCTTCACGTGGCAAATACGCGCACTGAGGTACAGGCGCTTTTGAATACTGACCTCCCCCTGCATTTTGGAGCTTTGATCCAAACAATCTTCAATGCCTCGTCCACAACTGGCCTGGCTCATTTTTTAAAACTTATAGGCTCAGGCCTCGTGACCTCCTTCCAAACTATTTTTGGTGTGATTCCGGCATTTTTTCATTCTATTTTTTCGAGCGTCTTTGGCGGTGTCCCGCTGATTCTGGCGCTGGTGGCAGGTGTGCTACTTTTACTTTTCATACTACGAAATGGCTGCACTTTCTGTGCCACACGACAACCTGCCCCGTCTGCATCTTCTTCGTGACAGGATGCTTGAATATTATGGTACCCTGCCATTGGCGACTTTGAGCCTGGCATATGGATTATCCTTCCGGTATTCCTACTTTACCTGCGTGCAACCTGTCTTTCACTGCCTAGATTGTCTCTTTGAATGGCCTCTGGATTTGTGCTTAACCAACACGGTGTCTCCGGTGCCGGATTATGATCGACTGATGAGTCCCTTAGTGTCTCACGAGTTTGCCTGTTCTGGTGTTCGGATTATGGCCTGTGGTGCGGCGCATGGTATCCTGGGTAATTGGGACATCGCAAGGGCTGCCTATGACTTCTTGGATATGAGTTATCTGGAAGAACACATCGGTTGCCCTCTGATGGTGCTAGAGGCTCCGCTTATTGAAGAACATGTATGTTCCTTTTCTTTGATTAACTGGATGGCTGAAACTTTTAGTGGCCGTGCCAACGATTTTCTGTTGGAAGCTGTTGCTACGTATGCTGCATACATGTTCATGGATTGAGTGAACTGTCATCCACTATGTTTTTTCTACCATGTCTTGAACATTACCTGTGACTTTGGATTGCTAGCTAAAGCAGCATTTTTTCATTTTTTTCCTTTCCCTTTTTGAGTTTTTTTTTTTTTTTTGCTTTTCTTTTTTTTTCTTTTTCGAACTTTCTCTGAACCGATATTTGGTTTCAATTTGAATACGCCTTGTTCTGCTCTGTCGAATTTGAACTCTGCGTTCTCTCATTTCTTCCCTACTGGTTAGTGCTTCGATCAAGGGGGCATGTAGTAAGGAATCCCTTAATACGTACATACATTGTTAAGTTAGCATAACCACGTTAGATGTTAGAAAGCCATCTTGCTGCTTTTGCGCACGACACTGCATCTACATGTTATTGTTTAAACAAACTGCTGGCTCGCGCTTTGCCTCACATGAGAGCAATCTGTTGTTACCATCCCGAGCTCTGCGCAGCGACCTTGGTCTGTACATGGTGTAACAAGAACAGTCTGGGTCGTTAGACAATGCATGTTTTCCACTCTAGGTTGATCGACTCACTATTTAGCCATAACATACAGGCAGCTGCGAATACCTGAAAGTTGGTGCTTTTAATATTGCAGACATCATGTTTAATAATCAGACCGAAGACGAGCCTTCCTGCGAGAAGACTTCTGATGCTCCTGTGATGTGATATCACTAAGCTGATCTGTGAGGTATGGGGTCCCCTGTTCAAGCCTAAGAGACCTTTTATTAGCATAATAATAATATTAGCTTCTTAGTTAAGGGAAGGTGGTAGTATCCACTGTCATTTATAACATGATCACTCCCTTTATATTCTATGGTATTGTAACGATGCTGATGGTTTTAATTATAATCATTTGTCTGCTTGTATTAGCCAAAGTACTGCATCTTAGGACACGTGGTCTATAAAAATAAACTCTTTTTATTTTCACCGTGTCTCTGTTTATTCTTGTTGTGGACTGATGTGAGAATAATATACGAACAGGTATTTCCGATTCCCACCATTCCTGAGAGTACACTGAGTCGCTTGTTCTGGGTTGTCTTTTCATTGGGACCGCCGAGCTAAATCTCGGATAACGAATGGGACACTTATGCTAGCCGGATACTGGGTTCTGGGTTCTGAGGTGAGTTTCTGGTACACCACAATTCACTGAGGTCCTGGGGTTCTACGCATAGTTCTGTGTATAAGCAGAATCCCTGCAACAGAATAATGAAGCTTGCTGTGGGATGTTAGTGGGAATTCCCTACATAGTGACTGTATCACAGAGAGTAGTTTTGCTGTAATAACGTCCTTTTCCGACCCCCGCATGGACAGCTCGATGTATCCATCTGGCCTTCCATTCCAACCTTGAAAGCAGAGTTCAATAAGATGAGCAGAATAAGGGCTTTATTGTCTCAAAAAGATGTCGCGTTGACTTCATCCCGGGAAACATTTGTCCTTCACGTGGCAAACACGCGCACTGAGGTGCAAGCGCTTTTGAATACTGATCTCCCACTTCATTTTGGGACCCTGATTCAGACTATCTTTAATGCCTCGTCAACAAGTGGCCTGACTCATTTTTTTAAAATTGTGGGCTCCGGCCTCGTGACCTCCTTTCAAACTATTTTTGGTGTGATCCCGGCATTTCATTCTATTTTTTGCAGCGTCTTCGGAGGTCTCCCTTTACTTCTCGCCCTCGTAGCTGGGGTACTTTTGTTGATCTGCGCACTACACTATGGATGCACAACTTGCGTCTCACGACAGCAGGTCCCGGCTGTTACATCTTCGTAACCGGATGCTTGAATACTATAGCACTTTACCACTGGCGACCTTAAGCATAGTCTATGGATTGTCCTTCCGGTTTCCCTACTTTACTTGTGGACAGCCCGTCTTTCATTGCCTAGATTGTCCATTCCAATGGGCTCTGGATTTGTGTCTGTCGAACTCGGTGTCTCCTGCCCCGGATTATGATCGGCTGATGAGCCCCTTAGTGGCTCATGAGTTGGACTGTTCTGGCGTTGGGATTATGGCCTGTGGAGCAGCACATGGAGTCCTTGGGAATTGGTACATCGGAACGGCTGCGACTGAATTCTTAGCGAGAAGTTATCTTGAAGAGCATGCCAGTTGTCCTCGAATGGTGCTGGAGGCTCCGGTGATCGAGGAGCATGTATGTTCCTTCCCCGTGCTGAACTGGATGGCAGATAATTTTGCAGAACGTTCCAATGATTTCCTCTTGGAAGCTGTTGCAACTTATTGTGCTTATACATTGATGGATTGACTATTTTGCACCTTCATTTCGTCATACGTCCTTCAATTATGTTTTTTTATCCTTTCAATGGTTTTTTTCAATCCTTTTTAATTTTTTTTCTTTGTTTTTTCTCTTCGTACTTTTTTACTTACCTTATATGGACTTACAGTTCATGCCCTTGGTTCCGTTCTATCAAACTTGAACTCTGCGTTCTTGCAAGTGAGCCCCTACTGGTTAGTGGTCCGATCAAGGGGGGGGGTGTAGTGAAGATCGTTATCTATATATGTACAATGCTAAGTTAGCACAACCGCGTTAGATGTTAGAAAGCCATCTTGCCGCTTTTGCTGCTTTTCCACACAACACTGTAGTCACATGTTATTAAATTGAGAAATGCTTGCTCGACTTTGCTTCACATGAGAACTGTCTGTTGTTCACATCCCAAACAGTGAGCAGCGACCTTGGTCTGCACATCGTGTAAAGAAACAGTCTGGGTCGCTAGACGGTGCATGTTGTTGGGTTCAGGTTGATCGGCCCACTATTTAGCCATAACACGCACGCAGCTGCAAATACCTGAAAGTCGGGTGCTTTTGATATTGCAGTGTTGCATGTTTTCATTACATTCGGAAGAAGAGCTTTCCCAGGAGCAGAGCCTAGCTGATCCTGTGATGTGATCTCACTGAGCTGATCTTTACGGTATGGGGTTCCCCAGTCAAGCCTAGAGACCTTCTATTAGTCTAATAATAATAATATTAGTTTGTTAGTGAAAGGAAGGTGGCTGATATCCACTGTCATTTTAGCATGATTACTCCTTTCATTTTCTATGGTATTGTAACTATGCTGATGGTTTTGATATTAATCATTTGTCTGCTTATGTTAGCCAAAGTACTGCATCTTAGGACACGAGGTTTATAAAATAAACTCTTTAAACTTTACCGTGTCTCTGTTTATTCTGTTGTGGACTGATATGAGAATAATTACGAACAGGTATTTCTGATTCCCACCATTCCTGAGAATACCCTAAGTCGCTTGTTCTGGGTTGTCTATACATTGGGACGGCCGAGATAATACTCGGATAACGTGGGACACTGATGCTGGTCGGATAAGGGGTTCTGGGTTCTGAGGTGAGTTTTTGGTACACCACAATTCACTGAGGACCTGGTTTCCTATGCATAGTTCTGTGCATAAGCAGAATCCCTGCAACATTTCTAAGCCTACATGGACCGGCCCTGGGACCTGGGTTTGAAAGACCCACAGGGCCCTTGGACTCTGTTATGTTATCACAAATCCAAAATGCCTGGGGTGACCTCCTTGAAGATAATTTCCTGGAATGTCAATAGGCTCAGGGAGAGAATAGAGAGGAGAGTGGTGCTGCAATATCTTAAACGCCACGCTCCTGACAGTGTTCTTTTACAGGAAACACACATTATGGCTAACACATACCAAGCTCTTAACAGATGGGGCTATAAAATTGAAGCCCATGTAGGCTATACATCTGGCTTGTGAGAAGTGGGGAGTCTATTGAAGCGGGTGCTCCCTTTTACTGTCCAATTGACATGGCCATACTTACACGATATTGGGCTGATGGGAGAGGCTGACAATTGATGTTTATTCAATATATGTGCCACCATGTCTGCATGCTTCCACACACCCTGGAGGGAGGGAATGCTGCTCATGGGGGTTGACTTTAACTTGGTGGTCAGCGAGGTGTGTGATCTCTGGTCCCCAAAACAGACAGGGACACCCAGAATCCGCTTTCAAAATTTCTAACTGTCTTGGGGATGGTTAATATATGGCACATGCACAACCCTGGGGGATAGCAATACACCTTTCACTCGGGCCCGCATGGGAGTCTTACCCACATCGATTACCTTCTCACATAACACCGACAGTAGGAAAGGGCGGTGTGTGCCTCAAGACATGGGAGAGTTCTGCTCCAGGAAGGTCCTGGGCCCAAACGGGATCCTAATTATACTGCTCCGGGAAGGCCCTGAGGCCCAAACCGGGATCCCAATTGAACTATACAAAATGTTGGCAACTGAGCATGTCCCCTTCTCTTAAAGATGTATAAGGAGAGTAAACAGTGGAGCTCTCTATTGCAAGATAAGAGACTTGCCACCGCAGGGGTTATACACAAAGAGGGGAAGCCACAGGAGAGCTTCACCTCCTATAGGCCAATATTGCTTTTAAATGCTGAAGTCAGAATATTAGCCAAAGTGTTGGTTACGTGACTCAATAAAGTGATCCAGTCCCTGATCCACCTGTATTAGTCGCGATTTATGCCCCACCGGAGCACCACACTTATTCTCTGGCACTTTCACAGGATATTGGGGCAAAGGGAAAACTTTTGAGAGGAGGTGCTGGTGATGTCACTGGGTGCCAAAATGGCATTCAGCATGGTGGAATGGGACTATATCTTTGCGGTATTGGCCAAACTGGGCTTCGGCCTCCAATTCATGCAGTGGGTCTGCCTACTATACACTGGCCCGATGGCAAAAGTTAAGGTTAATGGTGGGGTTCAGACACCCTCTGTCCCTGTTGATTTTTGCCCTTGTCCTGGAACCCTTGGCGGCATGGTTCCGTCAGGATCCGCTGGTCAGAGGATTGCAATGGGAAGACAAAATGTCATTACATGCAGACGACATGCTGCTTTACTTGGATAAACCAGAATTAATGCTTGTTTAATGCAGACTTTGGCAAATATTTTGGCTACACTACTAAGTGGCATAAATCCTTGTTATATTTGCTTAGGGGTTGGGTACTGCGGTTGCTGCCGGACTAATCGGCAGCAGTGGTACAGACGGGCTTCCTCTACCTGGAAATATGCGTAACACCGGACACTAAACTCTTTTTTAGATTAATCTGGCCCCATTGCTAGAAAATCTAAAATTATGTCTTTGCAATGCTTCTTATATGCAATGCAGAACACCCCATACAAGGTCCCCAAATCTTATTTCATCGCGGTCGAGGGGGACGTCCGATCGCTGCTGTGGGATGGGGGCACAATGAGAATTGCGCTACCCAAGTTTATAAGAGGTTGGTACAATGGAGGCTTAGCTCTGCCAGATATTCAGAAATAATACTGAGCAGGCCAGCTGAGCACGATTAATAACTGGACTTTCCTACCACAGGCGATACCAGCGTTTCAGATTGACAGGTATATAGTAGAGGATACTTCAAATACCCTATATGGCAGTTGGAGGGTGACGACTGCCCTGTTCCCTCCAGGGGGGTAGTGAATCTTTTGAGATTAGGCATGACATACCTGGGGTGGAGAAATACTGTTACGCTGGAAACTCCACTCTGGGATGCTAAGATTCTAGGCACTCTGCGGATGCAACTGGGGTTTGACAACAAATGGGACCTCATTGGAATCTCTACAGTGGGGATGTATGGACCCAGGGAGACATAACACCTCTGCCTGATTTACAACAGGAATACCAACTAGCACCGTCCAAGATATACAGGTATCTGCAACTCCGGCATGCACATAGAGCGGTACTGCCAAGAGGAACTGAACTTGCGGAATCCTCTCCGCTGGAGGATGAAATGTTGGAAAATCACATGCCCTGGAAAGCCATATCACTATAAAAAACTGATGAACCATACATAGAATGCTCTTAAACACTTAGGGGGACAATGGGATCGGGAGATGGGTAGTCTTGAAGACGGAGAATGGAAGAAGGACCTTGCAGTGCCTAAGGAGGTGGCCACATGGTCAGGCTTTCGACTGGTACAGTTACAGATCCTCCATCACTCCAGCTACATTCAGACGGCTATGGTAATGATGGGGAGGGCTACTGATGCACATTGCTTGTGCAACAGTGGACAGATTGGATCCTTTTTTGACATCCTGTAGGACTGCCCGGCAATAAAGGAAATCTTGTCTGGAGTGGTGGATTGCTTCGGTGGAAGGGTGCCTAATCAATCATCTCCGCCAAATAATGTGTTCTTAATATTTGGGGAAAAACAACGGTCAGAAGGATGCAGCGGACATGGATGATGCTGGGCCTGGCGGTGGGAAAGAGAAATGTAGCGAAGCCATGGGGGGACCTTAAGGCATGGAAGCAGGACATGGATTGGTGTATTTTAGCCCTGAAAAGGTGGTGTACGAGGGTTGGGGTTGTCCCTGGAAGTGGGGGAAAAATAGAATGGTTGGAACTCTTATAAGGGCCTGATTCAAGAGGATTTGCAGTTAGCTGATGAAGACATGACAAATCGATGGAGATCTCCAAAGTGAATGTACAACGAGAAAGGAGTTGGGGGCTTGGACTGATTCTTGAAGGTATTCTGAGATGTGAGTCAGTGCTAATGTTAATTGTTATTGATTTACGTGTGCAACTTTCAATAAAAAGATGATTCAAAATGCACCATTTGCCACTCGCTCCATAGAAACTCATCCCCAATTTTTACACCCCGCCACTTTTAAATGTCACCGTCTTGCCACTGATCAGCTGACCGGACCACTCCATACTATAGACAATTCCAGCTGATATACTATAAGAATGTTTTGGACTTCTTTAAACCAGTGTTCGTGTCCTGTCTCCCACAGGTTAAATTATGAAGGCGAGCAAAGATATCCTAGCCAGCGTCATCAGTCATCAGTCCACACGTCCAAGGCGGACAGTGGTGTTTAGTTTTTTTTTTGTTTGTTTCCTCAGGTTGAAATTGTTGTCCTTCCATTTGGATTTTGGGAGGAATGTACTGTCCTGCTGGACATGTAACAATGCAGCCCCGCCGCTGAGCCTGCATTAACAACCACCCCTCACCCATCCATCACAGGCCTCACTAGTCAGGTAACCTTGCTAATAAAAGGGCCCGGGCGTACATGCGATGGACCCGTTACATACCCTCAAATACAGTGTCTGTGTGCTCCTTTATCCTGGGATGTGGGCATAGGGCCCTACATACAATATTTACAGATGTAGTGACCACAAACCATATATAGAAAAATTCAATTGCATTTTAATTATATGAGTTTGCGTGTGGTGAGGCATTGCGGGGAAAAAAGAATCATGCTGCCTCTGGCACAACTGAAATGCAATTTTACATTATGTTAATTTGTGCCTAATTAAATAATACATGGCACATTAATCAATGAATAGCTGCACTCAGATTGATATGTATGAAGCCCAAAAGACAATGAGGAATTCAAAAAAGCTTAACGTAACTAGATAAGCCTGTTAAGAGATTATGTTAATTATTACTCTTTGATAACAGTGACATATAATTAGGACTCTTTTACATGTTTGGTATTTTTACTACATGGCTTTTTGGTATCATGGCGCAATTACTGTTATGTATCTATCATAGGAGCTGACACAGAGTGCAAATATTTTAGACATTCAAGGTCTTCGTTTTTTCTTAAATTATGTTTTGGTCCGACCTCACTGCCAAGACCTGGAACACCCTCCCACTGAGCCTACGACTGACCCAAGACCTGCTGACCTTCAGGAGGCTATTCAAGACCTGGCTGTTTGACCAGTAGTGCCCCCCTTCCCCCTCCCAGCACCTTGAGGTATGTAGTGCGCTCTACAAATGATTGATTGATTGAAATGAAATCGACAAGGAATTCCATACAAAGACAGCTTGTAATGTCCCCGCGTTGGCCGCACTCCTGCAGCACTGATGGGAACCCTTATTAACAGTATTACCCTAAACATGTCACTGGGATTACCCAATGAATAAGATGGCACACCTTCAAGGTTTCTGAAATAATTGATGATAATTGGATAAAAGAAAGTACACGCGTAACTGAAACTAGGTTCATAGTATGGCAAAGTTTTGGGTGTTGCCCTGATCTAATTCTAGTTTTACATTAAATCAATGGATTAACCTCCACTGTGCCTGTACATGTGGTATGGAAGCAGGGATTTATTCTTGACAGCAGCCTTTCCTTGTTACCCCAGGTCAACACTTTGTCATCTCTTTATCAAATAAAGGGCTCAAATTAGCATTTCCTATTTTATTTGGTCCTTTACCAGATTATGGTCACCAAGGCTTCCGTTTCAGCTATTTTGGAATTACATCTATCCTAATCAACCACTTGCAGATATTCAAAGTGCTTCTATACATTTAGTCTCAAGAGAAAAGTTCATGTGCAGAGTGCAATCAGTACTCAAAGCACTTCATTGGCTGCCCATAAGATCTTCACTGGCTCCACGCTCCCTTCTCTGTTCACTTTAAAGTTCTCTGTACTTCATTTGTGAAGCTCCACATCACAGATCACCTCACACTTGTACCAAAGCTATCACACCCAGCTCGGGTCTGGTTCGGCCCTTTGAATAGCTACGTACTTCAACGATGGTCGACAAAAAAGATTTCAGAGACAGGAACGAGAAAGAACATAAAGACAATAAGGAACAAAAGTCGTCTCTTAAAAGAGCAAAACCAAAGGGGATGATGGACGGAGTGTTGAACATTGCAAGCACTCGCCCCCAGTCAACTGATCTGGGTTTAATCCATCATCATTCTTTAACTCACTCCGCCACCCCAGTTCAGACATGGCCATATGCAAATCAGTCTGACCCTGTGCCTCATGGGAACAGTCCAGCCCGAACTGCCAAGCCATGTCTTCCCTGGACCGGAAACAAGCATCCTGGGACCGATTTCTGGCTAATCAGGCATCATCAGCCAGCCTAGCTTGAATCCAGTGGCAAAGTGAGCAAGGGACCAGTGGCAAAGTGAGCAAGGGACCAAACAGGATCATCCCACCATTGAGTAACTGGTCAAATCTAAGCAAAGCCTAGTTATCAATGAGAAAATGTACCTAATTTTGCGTAATCTCTCTTCACTGCAAGAATTGGCACAGAGTGCCAAGGTAAACACTGACCTTATGCAAACAGATCCCAGCCATCTGAAATTACCTTAAATCACTCTCCATACCCATGACTGAGGCTGCATCAAGAATCAGCATGCTAGAAGATGAAAGATGCAAAGACAAAAAATTCAAATAGGCCACCGCTAAACAAATATACACCCTCTCCAGAACCAGAACCAACCCCGAAAACAGGAACAGGAGAGGAAATATATGTATCTTTGGACTTCCTGAGGAAATGGAGATCCAAGTCCTCTTGTGTACCTCTTTTCTTGAACAAAGTATCCTGCAAACATTGGGTATCAAATTTGAAAGAATATTCGAAATCGAGAGGGTACACAGAATCCTCACCAGACCAATTCTAGGCGCCAAAGCTCCTAGACGTTTCATTTTCAGGCTGCTCAGATTCCAGCACTCAGAGACGATCCTATCACACATGAGGAAGACCAAAATGCTAACTTGGAATGGCAACAAGATCAGAATCTTAGGATTTTACCAAAGAGACTGTGTTTGGAAGAAAAGGATTTCTAGGTTTTAAACTCCCTCACTACCATGAGTATCACCTTTTCTTTTACTGGTCCGGACAGTATTAAGATCACGAATATGGGAAAAACGCTGATTTTCGAGGACACCCTCTGAATTACAAGCCTACATTGAAAATCAGCAACAACAAAAAATGAAAAGTTAATAAAAAACAGGTTTGAGGAATAAACATATCAGGACATTAAAAACAATTAGTCTGTACAATTAAATAAATTCCTCTAGACTAGTATATTAAAACTTACATCAATTAAAAAAAAAAAATTGTTTAAACTGGTGTATAAGTCAATATATAATTCATGTTGTAATCATAAAGTGCACGTGCCAAGTCCATTATGATTTTACATTTTTCAACCTAGAGTTTCAAGTCTTCCCTTTTCCTTACCAAGCTTACACCAAACAAATACCTACTAACACTAAAAACCACTGTTTGCGTGGTATCGGATCGTAATAATCTTTCTGCTTCGTGGCAGGATCTGATACCAAGCAGATGACAAATGGGTTTAATCCATTTCTTCATACATCGCGAATAGGCTGGACAGAAAAACAATAGGTGTAATTCATTCTCTATTGCACCTAAATCGCATAATACACATCTGCCCTCCTCCGCTTCACCTGACACCCATTTCATGGTATTTCCCTTTATCTGTATCGGTATAAGGATTTAGCTAGCTGCGGCTGTATTTCATCTAGGAAGGGCTCAAATTTCCAAACTGTTTTAATATGGAGGAACCGTGATGTCAATGATCCCACAGTAGAAGAATGGGATGAAAAGTCGCGTATAAAAGACCAGTAGGTCTCCTTTAAAAGCTTTTTTGAGGTCATAGTCAGGCCAGACGGCTTATCCCAAAACTGCCTAAGTCCCAGTTTCAAAAACCAGTCGTGTATGGGCTTTAGCCAGGTCAGGCCTATACCTTTATTAAGACCTAGGATTTCCTCAATCCCCACTCTATAATGTGCAAGCTCATCCGTGCACCACAGGCGAACCCAGAACAGCAATGGTTTTAGGTTAGCCTGGTCATCCACACGGTGAAAGTTTAAATCCATCAGAACAGGGGTCAGAGGTGTACGTATCGGGAGGCTTAGTACTTTCCTGAGAAACTTGTTTTCACCCACCTTGAATGTATCATTTGTCTGGGGGCCCCACAGCTCTGCCCCGTACAGTGAAGCTGATTGCGCCTTGTATTTGTATACTTCGAGAGCGGGTGAAACTGCTTTGGATAAACTACTTTCTAATTTCCTAATTAATGGGAAAGTGTTCTGGAGTAGTAAAGTTTTACTTTTTTCTAGCTGTGGTCTCCAAGTTATTTTTTTTCTTTTTTTTAATTTTTTTTTTTTTTTGAAAAACCTTTATTTTATATCAGTGACACAGCTATTCAGCCGACATCCCGGAGGTACGGCAGCTTTAGAGGTTCAACACATGCTTGCGTCCACATATCACTGACAGGAGAGCCAAAGGTTCTATTTTGCATAAACATAAATACAACCCTAAACACAAGCAAGGCGAAAGGTACTGTAAACACCAAGAGAGGTTCCCATCAGGGGGGACGAGCCCCATCACGTCCAACAGGCACTGATCTATAGTAAGGGAAAGGAGGGAAAGGCAGAGACTCTAGAAACAATCACATATCAGCGGGAAAGTCAAAGCCGGAAAAGGACTAAGGGGAAAGTTGCTCCTCAGGCGGATCCGGGTCGGGGGGCAGGCATATGTCCCCTCTGTACTGGTTCCATGGCCCCCACACAGCATGCCATTTCCGAGGGCGCCCCCGAGCACAATACACTGTCTTCTCCCTAAACATGCTCCAGTCCATGTTTTCCATCCACGCTGTCAATGTGGGCGGCCTATTGGAGCCCCACAGCCGAGCGATATCGCGCTTGGCTACCATGTTCCCCAGGGTCACCCACTGAGTCTGTGCCGCGTTGTGGTCAGTAGGACTCCAGACATTCAGGAGACAACATCGCGCCTCAGGCTGCATAACAATTCCTGTCACCTCCCCCATCACCTCATGGACTTGCCTCCAGAAATCCATAATCGCACCGCATTCCCAAATAATATGGAGGAAGGTACCCACCATACCACAGCCTCTCTTACATAGGCCCTCCTCAGAAAAACCCATGTGAACCAACCTGGGCCCCGTCACGTAGACCCTATGGAGTATTTTAAGCTGCACCAGCCGCAGGCGCGCGGGGATAGCGACCTCTTTGGGAGAAGAAACTGCGTACTGCCAATCCTCATCATCTAGTTCAAGGCCGTCCCTTATCCATTGGGCGCGCAACCCTAGGAGAAGATCCGCCCGAACATTGATAAGCTTCTTATAAATGAGCGAAATCGTGCTCTCTGGCATGTGACCATCCAGGATCCGATCCTCCAACGGAGAGGACTCGGGCACCTTCTCCCCCTCCACAAGGACTGACCGCAAGGCGTGGCGCACTTGTGCATATCGGAAGAACTCCGTGCTCCCCAGCTCGTATTCCTTCTGCAGCTCCTCGAACGACTTTATCTTACCCTTAACCAAAAGGTCTCCAACCCTGGATATGCCGATCAAATCCCATTTCTCGAACCCTTTTGTGCGCCAAAGCTTCCCCAGAATCTCGGAGTCAAACAGAGGGGTGGCAAGGGTAAGCTTACCCCTCCAGCCCAGCGAGTCCGTCGCCACCTTCTACACATGGACGGCCACTCTGGTGGGCCCCGTGAGGGTGAGGTCCGACGATTTCGAATACAACGCTCTGTGGTAATTACCCCCACGGAGCAACCAGCGGTCCATGGCGAAGCCAGGGCTGAGCGCCGGACCATAGACACCATGGTTAATCGCGCTCAACTGGGTGGCCCAGTAATAACGTCGAATGTCTGGAAGCGCGATACCACCGTCGTACCACGGAAGCGTCAACTTAGCGACTGCGATACGCGGACTTAACCAAAAGAAACCACCACGGCTGACCACTGGTTCAGCACCTCAAACCCAAATGTACAATAGTAAATGTCCTGTGCACAACTCTTCCAAAGTCCGCCGCAGAGGGACTCCACTGAAAATCAGATGAGAAAGAACTTTTTTACAAAAAAGGAAGGTGCACCAGAGAAAAGTCCAAACTGGAGTAAGTCCTTATAATTCCTTTTAATTTTCATATGTTTTTCCATAGAATAAAAGATCAGCCAACGCGTTTCGTTCTTTGAGATAAGAACTTCTTCAGGGCTGAAATAAGTAACAAACAAATATGTAGACATAACTACATGCATGTACAACATATATATACACATATATACATATATATACAAGTCAAAAAGCTACATACACCACATAAGACCATGCATAAAGAAACATAGTTGCATATAAATATAGACAATAATGCATATGAACATATACAAACATATAACGTTGTTCATATGGAAAAAGAGTAATAAAAATACACATAAAAACAATAGAATAAGAAAACTACATATATACACCATTTACAAATAGTAAAAGGAGAAATTCTCATTCATTTCATAATAACAGGGTACTGCTATAATACACACAAATTTATCAGTGTAGGGTTTTTGTGACTATATTCAACACATATATGTTATAAGAAGAGGGTAATAACCATGATCTGCAGGACCTATAAAATTACAAAAAACTGACCAATTAGTAAAAACCAAAAATTATGAGTAAATATATCTCACCGGTATCTGTACGTAGTAGAGAAAAATGAAAACGGTCATCCAGAGGTCTGTAATTCATATATCGCCGTGTAATCGGAAATAGGAGAGTTTCTTAATATAGGTTCAGATAAATAATTTCTGAGGGATTCCAAAGTACTGTAAAAATAAAGACAAGAAAAAGGAAGAGCGAAAAAAGAAAGAAATGGACAAGAGAAGGTAGAGACAGAAATAACAAAAAAAGAAAAAAGAGAGAGTAAAGAATGCTATATAATATAATATAAAGTATAATATAATATAATATAAAAGTTCCTGAACTCAAAATATCTGCGAAAATACCAAAATATAAGGCAAGACCAAAGGGGTAAAAAAGTATCTCACCTAAAGTAGGAAGGTGCTGTGCAATACAAATCACTTCACAGCGAAAGATACTGATGAGTCCATATTCTCAAAATCCCATAATAAGCATTCGAGAGTATAAAATGTGCAGATCCGCACACTAAAGGAAACCAAAAAACAGAAAGCAGGAATGTACTAAGCAATAAAGTATTACAAATAAACAAAGAATAAGACAACATATAAAGAGGGTTGGGGGGGGGGGGAGAGAGTATGTCCATAATCACCATAAATAGTATAATGACTGATTATATAATAGTACAACAACGAGGGGTGTCAATAATAAAACGACCCGTAAAGGAATAAAAAAAGAGTAATATGATAACTTTTTAAGTAATAATACAAAACGCAGGGGTGTCAAAGGTAAAACAGCCCATTATACATTTGCATAAACCATTAAATGCACTTGCTGCTAGTCATCGAAAAACACAGACTCAATAAGGCCACAGAAGAAGGGCCAACACAGAAATCGCGTGTCACCCAAAATGAAAACGAAAGTGCTTTGGCAGACAAATAAAGAAAGCGCGTATTCATAAGTCACAAAGGTCCAAACCGTATGCTGCAATATATTTTAACCATGTAGCTAAAGAGTGCCACACCAGGGTCCAAACGCCGATGAATAAGTAGCAGGTATACTAATAAGCTACACTCAAACAAAACTTACCCAATTCAAATGTGAGGAAGCATGGGACCGATATCGTAGTCCGATCGGCAAACGTGTATTCAAATGAGCCGCGTAGAGAGAACCGCATTATACCACCTGGTCAGCGTAAAAACGTCAACTTGCGTCCTGAAACCCGGCGCCATCTTTGAATGGGGTTTCGAATGATATACTCTGAGATAGCATGCTAACCATCTGTACGGACAACAATGTAAATGAACCGTAGGAAAAAGACGCCCTATTTGAATGGTTCAGAAGGCATACAGAGTAATTGCCAAAAGCAGAAAGACTAACAACAAACACGTGCAACTAGAAAGTAATACCTAGCGTGTAAATCAAATGTCACGCAGTTCCAAAAAGAACAAAATAAAAAAAGCAGACGCCCTATTGGAAATGTGTCGCCGGCATGCAGAGTGGTTCTTCAGAGAGCGAGAAATAACCACATAAACAGTAACTGTCCAAAAAGCCAGAGTCAAGTAAAACCCAAAAAGGAAATAGTAAATACAAAAAAACATATATAAAAATCAGTGTAAGTATAGATAAAAGCACATGATAATATATATAAAAGAATAATAGTGAGAATAAGGAACAAAACACAGACAAAGATAGGAAAAGATATATGAGATGACAGAACTATAATAAAATAATTCCAACAAAAAAAATTATTAAATAACTAAATCAGGATAAGGTGCTAGTAATACATCTAGCAGATGTCTTCAAGCGGATATTAATATACAAATATGTATAAAGTTGAAAGGGACCCATGTAGAACATACCTGATTACATAAAAAGGTACAGCAAAGTGGTGTTAGTCGATAAGGCATGTACATATGTATAGAAAATATTGGCGGGTAACAGTTAAAAACGATCTGTACCTAACCAAAAACGGGCCAATTATGGTGACACATAACATCTGAAAGAAATATAAAGAAACAAGTAATTGACCATTTTTACAAAAAATAGTGCATCTCTGTATCGGTATTATGTCCCAAAGTAGTGGCCCGTAGGCGACAAATCCATTTAGCTTCCACTTGTCTCAGGATCAATTCCCTGTTTGAACCTCTTTTGCCTATAGGGATATGTTCAATCCCATGAAACCAAAAAGATGAGCGATCATTATGTTTGGTCCTGTAGTGTTCAGTTATGGGGTATCTTATGTCATCATTCAGAAGAGCTTGCCTGTGTTCTTGTATCCGTATCTTTAAGGGGCGAATGGTACTTCCCACATAGATGATGCCACAATCACAACCAAGAATATATACAACATAGGTAGTGTTGCAGTTAATAAATTGGTTGATATCAAATTCACGTTCACTGTTATATGAGAAAGTCTTGGTTTTATGTTTGCCCATGGGACAGATGTTACAACTTCCACAGACAAAGAATCCCTTGGGTTTTTCGGGGAGCCAAGTACCAATGGTTTGGGGAGTAGTAATATAGCTGGGGCAAAGTTTGTTTCTCAATGATAAGCCTTTCTTGTATGTAATGGCAGGCATGGTAGTAATACAATCTTTCAATCCATTGATGGAGGTTAAAAGGTGCCAATTCCTCTTTAGAGCTTTAAAGATATTATCACTGTGTGTGGTATACTGTGTGATGAATCTGGCTCTATTGTTGGTTCTATTATTGGTTATAGGTTTATCAAGGAGTGTATGGTCCCTAGTTGTAGACAGGATTCTTTGTTCAGCTTTATTCAGTATTTTGTTATTATACCCCCTATTCTGAAATCTTTTTTTGGTTTCTTTAACATTGAGGAGAAAGTTACTCTCCTCACTGCAGTTTCTCCTAATGCGTGTTAGTTCCCCGAAGGGGATGTTATTAATAACAGAACTTGCATGGGCACTGGAAGCATGCAAAACAGCATTGCACGCAGTCTCCTTTCTATAGAGTTTACTCTCAATCTTATCCCCTGTCACATAAAAATTAATATCCAAGAAATTGATACTGTTAGTATGGTAAGACATGGTCAGTTTAACGTTGAACACATTATCATTAAGATAAGTGAAATATTGTTGCAGTTGTTCAACAGAGCCGGACCAGAGACAGATGATATCGTCTATGTACCTCCTCCAAAACACAATAAATTCGGTCCAGGGGGAGGCACATCTGGCCCAGGCATGCTCCCTCTCGTACCACCCCATAAAGAGGCAGGCGTACGAAGGAGCAAACCTGGAACCCATCGCAGCGCCCTTGATCTGTTGATACCAGGAGTTATCATGCAAGAAAAAATTATTCATAAGTAGAATGTTGACCATTTCAACAACCATCTCATTGTGTTCATAAAGTCCAGCTACCTCCCGATCTAAGAAGGAACGTATGGCCATTATTCCAAAATGTTTGTCAATACAAGTATAAAGACTCTCAACATCAAATGTCACAAAAAGAAGTTCCTCAGACCATTGAAAGTCTTTAAGTTTGACAAGGATGTCCTTACTGTCCTTGACATATGATGGTAAATCCAATACGTATTTACGTAACTTCAAATCTACAAAGTGTGAGAGTTTTTCGGTGGGTGAGCCCACCCCCGAAATGATAGGTCTTCCAGGGGGGAATGCCCCCCCCTTGTGTATTTTTGGTAGAATGTATATACAAGGGAAGGAAGGACTTTCAACCCTTAGAAATCTATACTCATCTTCTGAGATAAGACACATATCTCTCCATTCGCCCAATTTAGTATTGATCATAATGGAGAGAGTGGGAATAGGGTTAGTAGTGATCTTCTTATAACAGGTGTTGTCATTAAGTTGTCTATTGATCTCGTCAAGATATTCTGTGCGATTCATAATGACAACATTCCCTCCTTTATCCGCTTCGCGTATGACGATATTATTGTCATCTTTTAAACGTTGTAAGGCCTGTCTTTCATTATAGGAGATGTTCTGTTTCCTAAAAGGTTTGTATTTGTTAGATGTTTCCAGGGCATAGAGTTCTTTAGTCATTTTCTCATAAAAAATATCTATATTCGAGTTGTAGCCAAAAGTAGGGACAAATTTAGATTTGGGACGTAAGCCACTATCGTTGTGTGCCCGTCCCATAAGAGCGCGCGCTGGTGGCTTTCGATCTCACGGAAATAGCTGGCCGGGACCAGGTCAAGAGTATTCTGCAGGGCATAGAGGAAACGGGGAAGGGACATCATTTTAAACAGTGCAGCGCGGCCAAGGAGGGAGAGCGGCAATCGCCGCCAGCCCGCCACATCCCGCCGCAGGCGCACCAAGGGAGGGAGCAAGTTCTTCTCGTAGCGCAAGATGGGGTCGGTGGAAATATAGATCCCCAAATACAAAAAGCCCTGCTGGGCTATCTGGATCGAACAGTTACGCGGAACAGGCGGGACATCCCCACACAGGACATACAAGTGTGACTTCCCCCAATTAATGACTAGGCCCGAGTTTCTACCGAAAGATGTCAAGACGTCACAAACCACTATCAGAGATTTCTTAGGCGAGGCAAGATATAACAGAATGTCGTCAGCGTAGAGTGAAATACGGTCTTCGTGGTCAGGCGACCAGCGAAGCCCACGTATATCCGGGTGCCACCATATCCACGCCGCCAACGGCTCAAGAGCAAGGGCAAACAGCAACAGCGACAGGGGGCAACCCTGCCGGGTGCCTCTCCCGAGCTCGAAAGGTGCCGACGCCCGCCCGTTCACCACGACGCTTGCAAGAGGCCCCTCATAGAGCAGCCTCACCCACACCACGAATCCTGGCCCGAAGCCGAATTTGGCCAGCACCGCCCACAAGTATGCCCACTCTACCGTGTCAAAGGCCATCGTGGCGTCGAGGGACGCCACAATAGCCGGCTCTCGTATCGTACCCGTCCTGGCAATCACTCCGTGGAGGCGTCTAAGGTTTAGTGCAGTGTTACGGTGCGGGATAAAGCCCGACTGATCCGGGTGGATCAAGTCGCCAAGTACCCGGACCAGGCGGTTCGCGAGAATCTTGGCAAGGATTTTCGGCTCGACGTTGAGGAGCGAGATCGGCCGATAGGAGCCACACCTATCCCGGGGCTTTCCGTCTTTATGTATTACCACAATCGTCGCCAGCCGTTGATCGAGCGGAAGAAACCCGTTCCTCCGCGCCTCCACGAACATGGCGGTCAAGTGAGGAGCAAACTTATCCGGACAAAGCTTGTACAGCTCTACCGGCAGACCATTTGGGCCCGAAGCCTTGCCGGAGCGCAACGCACGGATAGCACCTGCCACTTCGTCTACAGTGATATCACCATCGAGATCCTCCCTATCAATGGCGGAAAGGCAGGGCAAAGCGATGTCACGCAGAAGATCACACGAGTCCTCAGTCGATCTATCCGAGACCGAGGCGTATACCGTACGAAAATAGTCTGAGAAACACCAGACTATGCCGTCGGGATCAGTGACAACCTCTCCCCCATCCGTCAACAACTCCGGCACCACACGATTAACACGCTCCTTTTTGTCCAGCCATGCCAGCAATTTCCCGGCCTTATCACCAACATCGTACAGCCGCCCCTGCTGCTCCCTGTGAAGGGTCTTGGCGGCATTTGTCACCAGATCCCTATACTCCAATTGCTTCAGGCTCAAATTGTGCAGCGTGGACGTCTCAACATCCCCTTCCAAGGCCAACTCTAAAGCCGCTATCTCGTCCTCCACTTGTATCACCTCGGCGTCTCTCCGCCGCTTGGCGGCCACTACCAGGGACAAGGCTTCTCCTCTCAGTACAGCCTTAGAAGCTTCCCACAAGGACACCGCGGAGTCAACTGAGCCCTGGTTTTCTCGAAAGTAGTGGTCAACTGTCTTCAGCAACGCGCTGCGCAGCTTGGGGTCCCGAAAGTACCAGGGGTTAACGGGAGCCACCCTGCCCCCCGCCACCCGGCCCATGTCCAGACGTGCCCACACCGGTGAATGATCTGATATGCCCCGTGCCATGTGCCTAACCTCAGTTACCAAAGAGGCGTGTGCCGCCAGAGTGAGCAGATAATCAATCCGGGAGAGACTCCCGTGGGCCCCGGAGTGAAAGGTGTATTGTCGCTGAGTGGGGTGCCGCAGCCGCCAACAATCTACCAAGCTAAAAGTATCAATAAAGTCGGGAAGCCACTTCTGAGCCCCCCCGGTGTCTCTGGGCGGGTGCCTATCTAGCATTCCAGAACCAACCGCATTGAAGTCCCCTCCCACCACTAGCATCCCTTCGGGGAGTTCCAACAAGGCCTTGCCCAGATCAGCAAACGTGGAGGCCTGCAAGGCAGGAGGGACATAAACAGAAACCAAAACCAACGTTCTGCCCTCCCACCTCCCCGACACGGCCACAAAGCGCCCCCTATCATCAGCAATGGTGGAGTCAACCTCGAATGGTAGGGAAGCTCTGACAAGTATGCCCGCACCCCTGGATCCCGAGGAAAACCCCGAGTGAGCAATGAATTTATAGCCCTTTCTGTTAAGCGCATAACACATATTCCCTATAAGGTGGGTCTCCTGCAAGAGGACCACGTCTGGCAAGGTCCGTTTCAAAAATTGCAGGACTATCCCCCGTTTTATACGGTCCCCTAAGCCGTTAACATTCCAGCTGAGTACGTTTAAGCCCCTATCCCCCATCCCTGAACACAAAGAGACCTCCCCCCCCCCCAGAGAACCACAATCGGACAATTCTGACAGTCATTGCTACGCCTTGCAAGAAAAAACAACAACCCCAAACAACAACCCCAACATCCTGAAACCCCCCCCCCCACCCTGCACCCCTGCGTCAGCTTACAAAGCCCCCCCAACTTGCAGTGTGCCTGTCGCCCTACCAAAAACAAATCTACAAAAAGCACCCCAAGGGAGGAAAGAGCCCCTATCTTCCCCCCGCCGCCCTCCCATTACTGCAATAAGGTGCGAGTCACTGTCCAGGGCTGAATCGAAACAGGCCAGCACCGAGGGTATCACTTCTGTCCATCACGGTCGCCTTCCACCCCATCCACGCTGTCCCGGCCGGGCTGTCGCCGAGGGAGTGCATCCAGCCAGTCCCCTGCCATGTCCGGCGATTCGAAGAAGAAAGTCCGATCCTCATATACCACACGCAGCTTAGCGGGGAAAAGCATGGCATACTTCAGGTCCATATCCCTAAGCCGCCGCTTCACCCCCAGGAAACTTTGCCTCTGTTTCTGCACCATCTGGGTGAAATCAGGGTAAAAGCTCACAGAGGCATTTTGAAAAGGCACCGGGCCTGTCACCCTCGATGCTTGCAGGATAGCGTCCCGATCTCGAAAGTGGAAGATCCGGGCGACAATCGGCCGCGGGGGGGCTCCCACCTTAGGCCGTCCGCCAGGCACTCGTGAGCCCGCTCCACCGCGAAAAACTGCCGAGGCCCTTCGGCGCAAGATGATTCACCACCAGGTCCTCGACGAGGAGGTCCACGGAGAGCTCCTCCGAAGTTTCTGGGACCCCAATAATGCGCACATTATTGCGCCGGGCCCGACCTTCAAAGTCCTCTAGCCGGCGAGCGGAGAGGTCATTCGCGGTTCGTAGCTTGCGGACCTCAGCCTGGAGTTCCAAGACATCGTCCGCGAGGCCAGTAGTCTTGAGGTCCAGGGACTTGACCCGTTCATTGGTTTTTCCCAGGTCCGCGCGAATCAAGTTGACATCGACCAAAATCATGTCCACCTTGTGCGCCAGGGTCTCGAACTGTCGCCCAATCGAAGATTGCATCCCATCTATCGCCCCCTTGATATCCTGCAATGATAACTCCGAGGCTGGGGATGAATCGGCCTTCTGTGCTTCCAGCGACTATCCCGATCCACCAGGCGACTCCTTCTGCTGGGCATAGCGATCCATATTGTTGGATTGGGTATAGCCTCCCCGCCTGGTAGTCTTAGACTTCGACCTGTCTGCCTCCGATTTGGTCGACATCTCGGACAGCAGGACGGTCAGTCGCAAGAGGACGTCCCTCACTCAGGTAGAGGAGACAGGTACGACTAGGTCTTCAGCAGCCAGTCAGGACCGGGTGGAGGTCTTCCAGACAACAGAGGATCTGTATGACGCACTCCCAACCCGGAGCAAACAAAGGGCGAGAAAGCGAAAGTGAAAGTGCCACGGCATCCGTCCGTCAGTTCACACCTCCCAAGGCCGCTGTTGTTCAATTAGTGGCCGGGCATCCTGCCAACGCAAGCCCCTGGCATCCTTCGGAGGTAGGCCGCAATCTTCCGCCGTGCATAACTTCGGTCCCCGGTGGGCGATCTTGGCCCGGACAACGTCGATCGCCCCAGCTGTGACTCATCTGCAGGATTCCGTGCATGAAAATCAGGATTTAGGAGAGGATGAGTGCCGGAGGGCGCGAGGGTAGCGGGAGCTCAAGGCTCACGCGGCCATCTTGGTCAAGCGCTAAGCTCCTCCCCTCCAAGTCATTTTTGAATCCAAAGTAATACCTAAGTAGTTAAAATCATGCACATACTCAATCTTCTGGTTATTCACAGTTAAGTTTTCCCTAAAGGTTTTATGTGGGTTAACTGCCATATATTTGGTTTTACTAGAATTTATTTCTAGCCCCTTGGTTTTGCAGTATATCCCAAATAGATTTAATAAATTTTGCAATCCTTTCGGTGTTTGTGAAATTAAAATCGTGTCGTCGGCAAAGAGGAGTGCCGGCACAGGCACCCCCCGTAGCCTGGGGAATCATGATCACAGCCCAAGAGGTATTCAGGGATGTCATTGACGTACAATGAAATAGAGTGGGAGCTAAAACGCACACCTGTCTTACACCCCTATTAACCTTAATTGGTTCAGTTAATTCACCTAGTGGGCCCCATCTAACCCTTGCCCAGTTGTCTTCATGTAACCTTATTATTTGTAGAAGAATTTCCCCTGGAATCCCCTGATTCTTTAGGGACTTCCACAGGAGATTTCTGGGAATAAGGTCGAACGCAGCTTTTAAGTCCACAAAGGCGATATACAAGTGACCCTTCCTAAATTTTATACATTTCCAGGCTATGCAAAGAAATCTAAAAACCTGGTCAATCGTGCCGGTCTTTGCTCTAAAACCTGCCTGATATTGTGATAAAATATTGTATTCCTCAATCCAATTGATCAATTTATTTAAAATTTGCCTGGCGTATATCTTCTGTAAAACATCAATAAGACTAATTGGCCGATAGTGTGAGGGATTATGGCGATCGCCCTTCTTAAAAATGGTGGTAATCTCTGCCCCTTTCCAAGACTCTGGTAGGGGTGCACCCGAGGCAACAGAGTTACACAACAGATTAATATAGGGGCCCCAAACACCTTTATCATGTTTCCATTGGTCTCCGGGTATTTTGTCAGGACCAGGAGCCTTTCCTGGTTTTAATGTATCTATAGCTGCCAGTGTTTCCTTCAAGCTAAAAGATAATGGGGCTACAATTGGGGTAATTTCATAATCTAGCGGGCAATAATCAATATCATTTGCGGAAGAGGAGTAGAGACCGGAGAAGTATTTTACCCAGGTATTTGCATCTAGGAAAAGGTCTTTGCTACATCTTCCTTTCTTGTTGCCCTTTGATATCAAACGCCAAAATCCAATTTGGTCTTTTGCTTTGGCTGCTACAAGTAATTCTGCCCAAATGTTATCCTCCCATTCTTTCCTAGTCAAGGCTAGTAATTGTTTATATTCAGCCCTTTTTTCCCTTAAGGCCACTATATTTTTGATTTTAGAAGCCAAGATAAGCTTGTTTTTTGCAATACGGCATTCTTTATTATACCAAGGGCTTTTCAACTCTGTGGCAGCTGTGATCCCATTTTTACATTTTTGGGGGATTTTACTCAATATGGGTAACAGGTCTTTGACGAATTTACAGTGAATTTCCACAATTGGAATTTCTGAAACAGGTCGATCTACATACAGGGAGACCCTATCTGCAAACGTTTCATAGATCTGCTTAATTGCCGCTTCATTTCCCCCTATCGAGGGCCATTTTAGAGCTCTCCGGTTATTACTTAATAGAGGATCAATATTAGAACCCTCCACTTCTCTGGGCCTTGGGGTTATCGACTGCAAAGATGGGCCGTCAATGTCAGGCATAAAGGGTAATGGTCACTCTCTGTTCTATCATCGACTACTAAGTCAAGGGCCATCGACCACAACTCAATCGAAATTAATATGTAGTCTATGTGGCTCTTTAGATTACCTCTAGTAAATGTGGGGCTTTTGAACTATCAGAGGGCAAGCGGCCGTTACAGGCTCGTAAGCAGTACCCCGAGACAAGTCTTAATAGCTGTGCAACTGCTATTGTACAGGGCGCTGCCGAGATGCTTTCCAAAGGTGGGATATTATTGGCCAGATCTTCTTCCTCAAAGATATTTTCTAGACCAACCGTAGGTTCGTATTTGCGATTAAAATCGCCCCCCACAATTATCAGGGCCCTTGGTTCGGTCGAGCTTAAAAAATTGTCTAGCTGCTCAATGACCTTCGATTCCTTGCTTGTGGGATATGGTCTGGAATATATATTTAATATATAAACTCCCTTTTTGTCCGGTGTGTAAAATTTTACTCCCAAAATGTCCTGCGAGCAAGTTTCGACTAGTTTAACATCAATGCCTAAAGTCACCTTTACCAAGATAGAGAGGCCTCCTGAGGGCCTCCCTCTAGCTGAGGAGATAGCATCTTTACTAAAGGTTTTGTAGCCTACTTTATAAAAGGGTTCTAAGGCCCAAGATTCTTGAAGCATGATTATGTCATTCTGCCCAATGTATTCCTGCCACACAACATCTTCTATGTTCTTTCTAAGCCCTGCAATGTTCCAAGAGATCAATTTTATCTCTCCCACACAGCTCACCTCACTTTGTTCCTTACATCCATTTTTTATACCAAAATTGTTCATAATATGATGGTTTCTAATGTCCCTTCTGTTATTCTTTGGTGGCTCTCCATGATTGGTATTCAATTTAATGGCATTGACCAGAACAAGCCCCTTCTCTTGAGCTTGTAACCCAGCTGCCAGTGATCCTGATACTTGAGGTATAAATGGTTGTCAGTCTTGGCCGTCCAAGTCTGACAATGCATGGTATCTATTTGTCAGTGGCACATGATATTGCCTAGTATTTAAATACCATGGCTGTGGTCTATAAAAAACCCTAATGGAAGTGTACAGATGTTGGTATTCGTCAAGTGTGTTATCTCAGTTTTATTCAAAATGTGGCGAACCAACTGGGGCCTACGAAAATGTACCACTATACAATCTCCATTTATATTTTTACTGGAGTAACCTATCCAGCCTACCCTACGGACCATTAGTATCTCCTTAGTATCTGCTAGCTGAAAACGTTTGTATTTGGCTAGCCAATTTATAGTTTTATTCCGTAGGTCTTCCCAACTTTCTCTTTCAGTCATTCTAAGAACGGGGACTCCAGCTAATATTAGCGTTTATGGGCGCGAAGCAGGGGACAGGTTTAAGATGTCCAAATTGGGCTTTAGTTGATCATTAATGGCAGTTTTGCTAGAGTTATACATCGTCCTAGGGGTCCGTATGTCTTGCCCCCTGTCTGCATTAGAGCGTACTGTACAATTGCTCTGTGTGCCTAAGGGATTGGAACCAATTGGTGCCTCCTGGGACCTATCTCCCATACTAACATGTGTTGGTTCAATGGATTCACCACCTTGTGCTTCCATTTGTCCTCCCTCTCATGAATTCCCCTGTTTAGCTCTTCCACCATTCTGCCCTCCTTACTATGGCTTAAGTTTTTTATTGCTTCTTCCAGAAGGTTCAATTTGTTCCAAAGCTGTGTGAAGCCCTTCTTAAAAGAGTCTTGAACATCATTGACCATTACACCAGCAGTTGCACTATTGATGGTGGCAACGATTCCTGTAGCAACTTCCCTGGTGTTACCCCAGCTATGATCATGGAACACATGAACCGTGTCTGTCTGTGTGCCAATGGAAATGCTTTTGGTTTGACATATAGTTACATCGTGTTCTATATCTAACCTGTCTGTTGCTTGGGGGGCCATTGCAAATTTAGATTTCTTTGTAGGTGGTCCCCGTTTTCTTTGTGCAGGCAAAACTTCGGTTTCTCGTGCTACCACGTTTTTCGATACCCTAGTCCTGGTACCTCTGCCCACCAGCACTTTTGGCGCTGGTTCTAGGGTTGAAGCAGAAAAAGGAGAGTGGGACAGGGATAAAGCATTAATGGGGGACTTAGTAAACAAGCCATCGTCCACTCTAACACCCATGCCAACTTCCTGAGTGTCCTCTTTGGGTTAATGGATCCAAAGCAAGACGTCGCTCAGTTAGTTCAATCTCGTGAATCAATAGTGATTCTGCCCTTACCAAGAAGGCATCTAAGGTCCCCACTGCTCCCTTACGTTTCTCCATTCCTTAGTTGTTAATATGTATGACAAGAGACAAGAGACAACAGGGACAGAGCAACAGTATATATAGGAGCCTGAATTTACAGTACCTTCCTGCACCTGCAAGTGTCCGATCCGTAGTTCCCAAGACAGAGTGTTAAGGGATTTGCCCAGCCCAGCCCAGCCTCTTCCGGGCTACGACGGGCCCTCCCGCGCTGCCGGAGCCTTCGCCTGTTCTTATGCGCCTCCTGGCGCGTAGCATGTCGTCAGCGGCAGGCGTGCCACACAGAATGCTGGGAAGTGTAGTCCCCCCAACTCGCAATGGGCAGTGGTTGGCACCCAGCAACAACAGAGTGCCCCCTGGTTCACCAGTAAGGCTTATAGCAAGTGGCAAGTTTCAAGAGCTCCCCCAGTCTCTGAGGAGCCCAGACCAACAACAACCCCTCTCAAGGACCAAGCTCCAGTCAAAATAGCGAAGTTAGGAGAGCTCACCACCCAGTCCCAAGGTCGCCAGCACTCAGATTCAGGGCAGGGATGCGGCGGGTGTCAGGTGGCAGTCAATAGGCCAGTCAGTAGGCCACCGGCAAAACCAGTCCAAATTCGTCTCTGCCAGGAATCGGGGTATGTTGTGGATTTGGCAGCTTAATGGCCGATTAGATGTCCAAGCGGAGGTCAGGCGGGCCTTGCAACTCAACACGGCTCACGTGTGCAGACACGGCCGGGTGTCACTGGAGCTGGACGCCGCCCTCCAATACGTCACCTCCTGGAGACGCGCCGTCAGTATCCCGCCTTCCTTTGAATCGTACCCAGGGAGGAACTCGTGGCTCGGAGCGGTGAGTGCCGGAGGTTTGTCTGGGGACAGGCTTGCTGAAAGGGTGTTGAAGCACTTTTCTGGCAGACTATTGAATCACTTAACAGATGCGAACTCAAGCTAGCTCTAGTCAAATGTTTCTACTAAGAACTATTACTAATGCCACTATGTTTTAAGATGTGTTATCTTCTTTGAGGGCCTTCCTTTTCTACTAACATACTCATCATGAACGCTTGTGACTAAAATGTTTAAAATGTTCTCAATGTTTTTTAATGTCTTCCCACAATTGAATTATGCTTAACTATTGGTTTGTATAGTCTGCCTGGAGACACTGACCACCCTCTTTCATTAAGCAACCTAACGGCTGCCAACCACTTGATTAATCTCCATCTTATGTCTTCTCCCCTGGCTGCGACAATCTCATTTTCTATGACTCCTCCCACAAGGCGATTCTGTGGCTACCACCGACTCCACCGTCTGTCTTAGAATGGAAACATTGAATTTCTATTTATTTATCTGTTCAGTAATTCTTCTCACTTTTCTATACTTATACCTAAACCTTCCCTATACCTCTATCTCTCTATCTCCTCCCCTCCGGCCCTCCCCACCCCTGACGGGATGTCCCCGGTATAACAGTTCAGTTACTGCCAATACTCTATGTCACATTACGCCCAGGGTTAGGACATATACTCATTACACCACAGACTCTTCCGACACTAACAAAGTTTTTCTCCTCATATGCCAAGCCTAATACCACCCTCAAGATCTTCCCACTCAACACGAAGGGCCTCAACCACCCAGTAAAAAGAAGGAAGATTATAGAATACTGTCATAAACTGAGAGGAGATATTCTCCTACTTCAGGAGACCAGAATAGATCAAGATATTGCCCTAAATCTCCTAACCAACTAGTACTCGGATCTGGCTTACTTCGGATCTGGCTTGCTTTCCTGACTCCAATAAGAAGAACAGAGTCACTCCTGTTTTTTGCCAGAACCGCATGCATTAAAATAATTAAGAAAATAAATGACACAGAAGGCAGGTGGGTTATTTCACAAATCTCCAAGGATAATCAGTAGGTTTTATATCATTATTATTTATGACCCAACCACAGAATCTCCCACGTTCTGGATAGACCTTAACAAAAAGCTTTATGAAATTCCAAAATATTCATACATTCTTTTAGGTGGGGACTTTAACCTCCCAATGAACATAGTGCTTGATAGACTATCCCCTTGCAAACACAGACCAGGTAAATCCCACACACGAATGAAAAATGTATGCTCTGCAAACAAGCGTACCAATATTTAAAGTTTTTTCAACCCAACAGGTAGCAAGTTCACTTTCTAGTCAAATCCACATAAGTCACACTCTAGGATTGATTGCATCCTGATAAATCCAAAACTAACCCCTTCTTGCACCAACCCCAGGATCGAACCTATCATAATCTCTGGTCATGCCTGCATTTCTGTAGACATTACATTAAACAATACTCAGAAGCCAGACGGAATATAGCGCCTCAATGACAGCCTACTCAATGACCCCACCTCTAGAGAAGAAATGCATGCTGCAATTTTTAACGACTTCGAGGAACATTTCTCCCGAAACTCTCTGGAAGGCAAGAAAGCTACAATCAGGGGCTGAATGATTAATATCATGACTAGCAAAAATAAAGAAGCCAATACATTTATTGAGGAACTCAAACTAAAGTTAAACAACTTGAAAACTCATTAAACTAACAACCCTCATTTATCAATATAACAGACTAATAAGCTTGAGAGCTCATATTTGTCTAAACACCAACAAAGCAAAACTCTTTGCAAATTCAACTAGGCCGGGAAGTTCCTTGCCAACTATCCTAAAGCTAAAAGCTTGAGTTCCTCGATTATTGCTATCAAAAAGAAATCAGGGAGAAGAGTTACCGAGACTAGGAAAATAGCAAACCGCTTTGCACAGTAGTAGAAAGAAATCTACAGCCTAATAGAAAACCTGATATCATGAATTCTGGAAAATACCTTCATGACAATACGCTACCCTCAAAAAAGCAGACCAACTTTACCTGAACAAACCTTTTGAAATAGAAGAGATAGACAAGGTGATCAGATCACTTAAAATAAGGAAAGCTCCTGGGCTGAATGGCTTTACAGGCCTCTTCGACTTCTATGCCTCCACTGGTACAACTGGCCCAAACTTTAAACAGGCGATTATAACAGTTATCCAAAAAGACAGCAAAGACCCTTTGACACAAAAAATTACAGACCAATCTCACTTCTTTTTTTGTTTGATCTGTTTATTAAGAGTTTCCCGTCATACAGTTACAGTTTAACAGCAGTTACAGTAATAATACAAGGGTGATAATAGTTGACTGGGTAAAAGAGACGTGTCTAAGCACATTTCTATTAATCCAGGGAATATTCCCGCAACGCGACAGATTGCTGGCCTGGTTAGCTCAAAACAGGAGCAAGAGATGTCTCCCAAGGTAATCAGTCTGTGTGTAGCCGTATTATCTGCAACATTCCATGATAATGACATCAAACATATATGAATTGTATATCTGTGAGCAACCGGTTAGCTCAAAGGGAACAGAAATAAACAACATGAGGAGAAGGTAAAATATTGAGGGGTGGGGACAAGGAGGAAAACAAAGAGGGTTCGCTGTCGCCCAATGCTGTTCCGAGTCGCCTCGAGAAAAGTTCCACCATTACAATGTAAGTCCGTGTATCTTAGCACAAATCTCAGTGTATATACAAAGAAACATTTCAGACAGTGGTATCGTGACCTACATAGGTGTTCCCAATCAGGTACTGATTATACATCAGAAGCATCACTTGTTTCCCCTTGTTATGTTATGTTATGTTAAATTAATTTTAAAATGCGCACAGCTACCCAAAAAGGGTTTCCCTTCGGGACATAATGCAACTTGGAGGGCTATCAAGATTGCGTCCCAGTTGGATGAAATGGAATATTTATGTAGGCCCACAGTGTCTTCCCTACGGAGAGAGACTCCTTCTGCTCTAGCCCAGTTGAGGATGGAATGGGACTAGGCCTGCAATGACAGCTGTTCACTGGACTTCCAATGTCTTGTGATGAGGTGCTTGGCTACTATGAGGCCGTGGTCTAAAAAAAGTGTAGTGGCCCTGTATTTCTTATCTCTTGGGAATATACCCAATATACAAACCTCCCACTTACATATAAGGGGCCGGTCAGTGCAGTCAAATAAATGACGCTTTACTCCCTCCCAATAGTGCAGTAACTTGGCGCATGACCACAATATATTTAAAATATCAGCGTTAAGATGGCTACATTGTGGCAGACCGCAACTAGTCTATGAATGTAACGATTATTCGTCTCGGGAGTATGCTATGTCCTATGTACAATGTAAAACTGTATTAACCTGAGCCTAACATTTTGAGGGACATGCTTATGCCCCACCAGAATCATGTTCCTTTCCTTAGAGGTGCATGGACGAGCCAGGTCAGCCTCCCAGTGGTGTTGCAAGGAGGTCAACATGTTGCTGCTTCAGACAAAGTACTTCCGCCGGTGAGATGATGCCCTTCACCCATAACGTGCAGATATTGGAGTTTAAGGTGTGTTTGTGGTTCTTGCATAATGTCTTCCCAGTGGCGCTGTAGTGTGACAATCCAGGAGGCATGACTAAGAAAGTGTCCTGGGGGCAAGCCACCCTCCTGCGTTAATGTTTCATAGGTCATTAGTGTACCATCTCAATAGAGGTCTCCCAATGTGTTTAAACCCGCTGCATGCCACCTTGGGAGCTCAGCCAATAATGTCTTCCTGTTACCCCTGCGTGTACCTAATAACAGGATTGCTGGGGCGTATGGTGTAATATGTTTGGTGAGAAATAAGCAGCGATGAAAACAGTGATAGGCTACCTGTAGCAGTAGAGGGAGAGGCCGAGATGTCTTGGAGAAGGGGTGAAGCAAATAAAGAAGAATGTCCAACCTGTAGGGAGGTCCATCCCCACTGAGTCCAAAAGTGTAGCCCCGCCAGATCGAGTACCAAAGCCTCCGACTGAGGGGTGTATCGCACTATCCGCAAGAGGCGGAGTAAGTTAAAGGAGGTAGTACATGCCGGGACAAACCCATTCTGGTCGCTATGTACCAAAAAGGGTTCTAGCGGGGCCAGCCTCTCTGCCAACACCCCGGCCAGAATTTTGTAATCTGTATCTAGTAATGCCAGCGGGCGATAAGTGTATAGGATCTCTATGGGGTTTCAGTAAGGAGACAAGTGTGGCCTCGCAGAGAGAATCAGGGAGGTGCGAGGGGAGGAGTGGTCTATCATATACCCACTGAAGATGTGGGCCAGAAGGTCCGCGTATGCCTTATAGAACTCAGATGGGAATCCATATGGGCCCGGCACCGTCCCAGTGGCAAGGGTGTGCATCTCAGCCCGGATCTCAGCAGAAGTAATGAGGACGTCAAGGTCGAAACGTTGGTCTGGGACCAGCATAGGGAAAGTTACTTCTGAGAGAAGGAGCTGATATCTGACACCGGCGCTGCCAACGTTGACCTGTAGAGCGAAATGTAATGGAGGACCAGCTCCTTGTGAATTTCATGTTGTGTGTAAATCAATTCACCACTTAAGGACCTCAGTGCAGTAATTGGTCACACCGTCCGCTCCTGGCGAATCAGTCAGGTAAGAAGGGGGCCTGAACAATCAGCTGTCGCATGCACCCTGGTCGAGTGTGCCACATAATTCAGGCATCACAGTTGTTCGAGTAGACCCGTATTCGTTCTCCTCGCAACACTGAGATCTGATTTACTAGAAGGTTTAGTTATAGAGCGCGTCCCAAGCGCCAGTAGGTTTCGCTCCATCTTGAACAGCTCATCTTCTTCTAGTGTTCGCATGCCGCAGCCCAGAACCATACAGCAGCCACTTAGTGTCACTTTTGGTGCATCCCATTCTATCTGAGCCGATGAGGCAGTTGCGTTCAAAATACTTATTAATGGCGGTATTTAGGGAGTCACAAAAAGGGGGGTCTTCCAGCATGGCTAGCTGCAAGTGCTAAGTGGGGGCAGGGGAAGGCTGAGTGTCCCAGGTGACAGTTATGCATTGCGGGTTGTAGTCTGAATGGGTGCGGTCCAGGTAATCGACATGTGTGATGGAGGGGAGTAGGTTGGGTGTTCAGCCGAACATGTAACACATGTGGGTGAGAGAAAAAGTAAAAAGAGTATACTCATGTTATGGGGTTGCGGGACCTCCATATGTCTACCAAACCCCACTGGCGTGTCCAGTCCTTTAGAATCGAGGCATTAGTAGAGGCCACTGTGCACAACATGGGAGGAAAGGAGGGGTCTAAGCTTGTATCCAAAACACTATTAAAATCTCCCCCCACTAGCCATGGCAAATCACTCCATTTTGATAGTACCTGTGACAATGACCTCAGGAAAAAATCCTGGTCAGTGTTAGGGGCACAGATGTTGCTTAACAGGAGGTGCTGGCCATCGAGCCTTCTCCTGACAAAAATATACCTGCCCTCGGTATCCGTCTCCACCTCCTTCGCCATGAAGGTCCACAAGGAGCATGTGCAGCAGAATCCAAACAACGTAATACTTGAACCGGGTGCCAACGTGGCGTATTGTCAATACCAAAAGAGCCCACCTTAAGAAAGGGCTGCCAAAACCAAGGCACAAACTAAGTCTAACAAAATGAACACTCAAAGATGTGGGTAGGAGGTTGGGTGGCTTCACAAAGCAGTTAGAACAACATCTCCAATCACAGCAGATATAAAGTGAAATCCCAGGAAGCATTCTAATTGTTAATCAAACAGCAAGTTCCCTTCAAGCCCCTCTGCCCAAAGGAGTAGAAAATATCTGATCTGCCGTCCACAGGGCTAACCCTCCCCTATCATAGAAACAACATTTATATGCAAGAGAACAGGAAAATATATGCATAAGGTGGTACAGTACGAGATCCTCATGGTGTATCTGGTAACAAATTGCAACTCAAATAATGTCATCAGGCATCTGTGGCGTGATATCTGGCAGCATTGTCGAGTTGGTATCCTATGGGCAGGCTACTGAAGACTCCTCATCTCCCGAATTGCAAATAAAGTACTATTACTAAACAAAGAGAAAGGCGGAGTGGGCCTGCCTAATTTTAGCAAACTTCAAATGGCATTCCTTCTTAAACAATCTATACACTGGTTCCTCCCAAATCTACAGCTCCCCCGCCCATATGAACAGATATTGTGTTCCCCCCTCTGGCTGCTATCTCATTTAAGCACGTCAAATCACGACACTCTGCTAATATACTTAGGGACATGATACTAGACAATAAATGCATGGGCAAAGTCCAACACTGCCTATGGATCACTCTGGCACAACCCTCAAGATTGCAATTAACCGCAACCAAGATTTTTGGAACCCTCAAATGCCAAGCTGCCTAAAGAAGCCCAACCAATTTGCATCACAAGACAACCAAGCCTCATTTTCCATTTTTGATAGAAAGATTTTATTGTTTTCCAAAGACAGGTTTGTGTCCAAACTTCCACAGCAGTGGCTGTGGGGGATGTCCAGGAGCGGGCTATGTCACATTTTACTATGAGTGTGCCAAGACCAATTAAAGATCTGTCCCCCCTGGGTCCTCCAAAATCCTCCATGATACCCAACAGTGTAACGTGTCGATTCAACTTGATGGGGACCCCCACCACTACAGATAGGGCATTGAGAATGGTAGACCAATAGGTGTGAACCACTTCCAAACCATATGGAATAAATAACCCCTCAGATCATGATGCCTGGGGCAGGCAGGGATGCTATGAATGCCGAGCTTCCATAAGCAATGTGTTGATAAAAAGGAATGATGGAGATATTACCATTGTATGTAGAGGCTATCACCAGGATCCGAGGAGACATGAATGCATCTCTCCAATCAGCTTCATCCAGCTCTCCAAAATAGCCCTTCCATTTAACCTTCAGATCATCTAACGTTGTAGGGGAGTGAATTGCCAGAGATTTGTATATTTGAGCTATCCCACCGCTCCCAGATGTCCCATAAGTATCTTGCATTCTAGGGAGCTGTACTCAAGGACATTCTCCAGTTCGACTTCATAAGGGGAGATGACATGGCGGAGTTGAAGATAGCATAAGAACTGGGAGGCTAGCATCTGAAACTCAGATCTAAGGTCTTGAAAGGTCTTCATATAACCCTTCTCCCAAATATCCCCCACTCTTGAGATTTTTATAGAGTCCCAACCTCGGAAGCCCCTCAGAAGCTTGTTCCAACCACCTACCCTCCCACAGAGGGATTTCCAACCTAAGCCTAAAAAATTTACAAAATTCTCCAGCAACATTCTCCCTGCCAGATACAGAAACAACAAAATCAATGGCTGGATTCCTGTCATTAGGAAGGTTACACTCACTTAACCAAGGCAACCTGGTCGACAATATGGAAATACACATCCAAGCTTAAGATCTCCCCTGTAATACTACAGTGGGAATACTGGCTACTTCACAGATCCTTCTGGGCCCCTGCCAGACTAGGCAAACTAGGAAAATTTGACTCTACCAAGTGTTGGAATTGCTACTCCTAAGTTTGCAACCTTGAACACATGATCTTTTACTGCTCCACTCATTTTAGGGGGGACAATAACAAAACCATAAACAATATCTTCCAATGTACAGTCACTGTGCTAATATGCCCGGGCCCCTGGATTCTCCCCCACTCAACATAACAGAACTTTTACTATGTGTCTTACTCCTTACGTTAGGGGCCAAAACGACCCTTTGTGACTAGAAAGACTTCAAATCCATCTCCTACCACACTTGGTGGGCCTGGGTCTGCTTTCTCAGAAGTGCGGATAATACTATCCTTAATCAAAACTTCAACCTCAACAATTCCAGGCTTCTCTGGCTCCCCTATATTTACACACAGCCCTCCACCTCACTAGTTAAAGATCCTGGCTAATTTTGCCTCCTCACTCGACTGGACACTTGGGACATCCCACTCCTCCCACTCCCCTGCCCCCGCCCTCTCCTCACTTCCCTTCGGCTCTCTTTATCTCTATCTCCTTCTCTCTCTCTCTCTCTACTACCCCTTTCACGAGAAAGACATTCTTATTCACACACCTGCAAAGGTGGCTGCTTCTAATAACAAAGTATGTCGACGACATTTCGCACCCAATGAACGCCTACCATCTATGTTTAATTCGCCTGTACTTCTTCTGATACAATACTTTTAATGGAGTTTCCATTGGACCCACCAATAACTCACAAACTCAGAACACTGCCTTTGCTTCTCGCCTACGTTATTGTTTTTCTTTGTATTTTTGTTTCTTACTGCTGTATCTTTGCATTACAAAATCACCAATAAAATGTTAAAACAAAAAAAACGTTCTCTGTACTGGATACAGGAACCTGCGTCTTACAGGACCATCATTTCTCCCCACCAGGTTCTTCCTCTAAGTTCCCTTTTAGTGTCTGTTGATGACCCACATAAAGCAAACATGATGTGTCTCAGTTCAAAGACAGAACAGGTGGTTCAGCCTTTACAGCAGTTAAAGTACAGAACCATTGGCCAGTTTTCACCTACCGCTCTGATAATCACCTTGCCTTCAGCAATATGATTAAAGCATCCTTGTCTAATCTAGAGCAAGCCTCCTCTGTGCTATGCCCACAGTATGTTATCAAACTATGCTGTTTGATCTAAGCGGTCTACTTTGGTGACAGTAGTCCATTTTGTAAAATATTATATGTAACATAATATTACATAGAACGTTAGTCTATTAATAACACTGGCGTGTGTTATACTGTGACGTGATGCTTCAATGACTCTACTATAATCTCAGTATTTTGATTCTACTTCTTTGCTCCAGTCCCTACATCATGAGGTCAAAGGACAACCTCTACCCAGAATACGTCTACGACACCTACCAAAACAGCATTATCTAGCCAACACCTTTCAAGCTGACCTCAAAATAAGGTTAATGCAACTTAATTCTGATCTCATTCCGTCTTTGGACTTTTTGTCAAAATGGGTGGAAAAACACCCTTGCAAGAATGCCGGCTTTGCAATTGACGACAGTAAACTTTGGCTCATATATTATGCACCTGCCCTGCTTTACTCAATGATCGCAGACTGTGGTTACAACACGCCTTCAAGCAGTTTGGCATTCACACTTGCCGCCATGCTGTCATCTTCTGTCTGCAAGGAGACAGACTCGTTAAATTCATTAACTACTGTCACAGGTTGATAGTCTGACCATCACCTGTCATGTGACTGGGAACATTAATAACAATTCATGCCGCCTCAGTATGGGCGCTTTTACCTACTATCTACTGCCTTTTATTTAGAGCATGCACTGAGCCTTTTTATGGACTAGACCAGCAAGGTGTTTGAGATTCCATCTCTTACTGATACTCCACTGACCTTTGCTCCTAAAGCATTTTCTATGCAGTTAAAGCAAAATACTGCTCCTTTGCACTCAGTTTTATACTCAAATAGTAAATGTTATCATCTCTGAGAATGTGTCATTCATTGTCTCACAATAAATGTTTTCAATTAACTGAAATAAAACATTTAAAAACAGCAACCAAAGCAGCTCAAAAGATTGTGATTGAGCCAAGCACACAGCAGGGAGGGGAAAGGGTCATGAGAGCTGTAAAGAGGAAGTAGAGTCAGCGTAATGAGATCACTGGTAACTAGTCAAAGCATGACTGTCTCTTCACTTCCTCATTCCAGTCCTTAGATCATGAGAATCTACCAAAGCAGGAATAACCGGTATTGATCATCAGCCAAGTGAGGCAACAAGAAGGGGCAAAGTCCAGACACAGTGTACGGAATCCATAAAGTCAACAAAGGCCCAAGTGCCAGCGCAAAAACAAGATAACAAGTGCCAGATGCCCAAAAGGTAAAAGGAATACGTTTGCAGAGAACAGGCACCCAATGAGGGATTTCCCAAAATAGCCGACCCCCATGAGGCAAAGGAGAGTCAACAAAGCCAAAAGTAGCTGCCAATCAGGGAAGCCACAGCCAGTGGCTTGATAAAGAAAGCCAGCAGAAACAAAAACACAGCAGCAAGAAAACCTCACGCTCCATTCCATCAAAACCCCGACCTCCACCCGGCTGATTCTCCCCGACCAGCAGCATTCTAACACAACAGCCTTGAGCACCCACCCTTCTCCGGGCCTTTGGACCCAAACCTCAACATCTTGCTCTCACACATCACTAGTGTCCAAACTTGGTGAAATTGCGTGGGACCTACAAATAATTAAGGCAAAAATATAAAATCTAATAAGCATCAACGTAGAGCTGGCAAACAGCAGATGAAACTACAAAACCCCTATGATGAATAGCCACAAACAGGTTCCAGACACTAAATACCGCTCTAAACCACCTTTACACCCCACAATCAACAGGACCCATATCTTTCAGCATCTCACCATCTGAGATGGAGAACAATACCTTGCCCCAACGCCTACACTCGGCCCAAAAGACTCAAAGATCCTCTCTCCACTGTTGACATTCACACCCTCCTCTTTTCATATAATTCGACAGATTCCGGTAACAGAGCAGATTTGGACCAAATACAAACAATTCTTACAAACCCACACAGAGAAGCAAAGTTCAATCACAGAACTGTAAACAAGTCAAACCTTGAGCAAGTGCCCATCACTCAACCGCTGAGGACATTAAACATCACTTGAAATGCATGTTAATCAATTGCAGATTGGCTGTGAAACATGCAGCAGCCATAGCAGACCTCATCTTTGCACACAAGGTTGACCTACTGCTTACATAGACTTGGCAAAATGACTCCTCCACACCTACCGTTTTACTAGTTCCACCTAACCACAACATCATAAGATTAGATAGACCCAATAGACCAGGTGGAGGTATTGCTTCTATGCACCGAAACAACCTCTCATTGAAACAGTCACACAATATTGCCCTATCCTAATGTGAATACCTATGTACAGATATTCTGAATAATAACAGTCCAGTGTGCAAATTACACATGGCCTACCATCCACCAGGAGATAACATTACTCAGTGAAACAGTCACACAATATTGCCCTATCCTCATGTGAATACTTATGCACTGATATGACAGCCTTTGATACGGTCAAACACGACAGCCTCTTCGACCTACTTGAACGTGTGATGAGGTTATCTATCAGGTTCACTTCTTTTCTCCACAGCAGAACCCAAATAATAAAGGTCAATACATCCCTATCCAACCCTTCACAGGTCACACTAGGGGTTCCACAGGGGTCATCGCTCTCACCCACTCTCTTTAACCTATTTATCGAACCTTTAACTGAACTGCTGAATTCTTCCAACATCCACTATCACATATATGTGGATGACACCTAACTTTACACAAAAATGTCTTCCTCCAAAGGTATTAGGTCTCTCAACATAACCTTAGGAAAACAAAAACTGGCTGACCTGTAAACACTTTAAACTAAATGCTATCAAAACAGAATTCCTCCTTATTGCCCCCCCTCCAAACACCCACTGGACATCGCAGACTGGATGACACTGCTAACAGCTTTTAACTGCTTACCACAAATCATAGATTCAACAAGAGTTCTGGGTATAATGCTCAACAAGAATTTGAATATGCCGGAGCACATCAGCTCTATTACCAAAGGAGCAAACTTTCACATTAACATCATAAGAAAAATGAAACCCTTCCTTCCCCATGATGATTTCAAGTCAGTTGTTCAAGCCCTAGTGATTTCCAGGTTGGACTATGGAAATATAACCGCCTGTGGTCTCTCCAGATGTAAGCTTGCACCACTAAGGGCCTCTCTTAACTGTGCCGGTATACTCATTACAGGATCCAAAAGAAACAACTACATCACTCCTGATCTGAAATCCTTAAACTGGCTCCAATATGAGGTAAGGATTGCCTCAATAATGTGGAACACCCTATGCCCTGAAATCAGACTGAACCCCTCAGCTGCTTTATTCCAAAAAGAAGTTAAAGTAATAATGACAAACACCTTTCTGCCATCAAATCCATGATTGAGCACTATGTATCCCCCTGGACCACAACTTATGCTTATTCCTCACATGTTATGTTCTTGTTTAGGGGAGGTTTGTGGTTTTGTATGTCTTGAACCCTGTGGTGGTCTCTCTTGAGGCTTCTATCGTAAAATGTTCTGCCCTTGATAATGATGTTGTTCTTTAAACCACCTTCTCATTAAACACTGTAAAGCGCTCTGATACCTGCAAGGGTCATGTTTGTGCTGTATGAAACTTCAAAAATAAATACATAAAAGCACACGAGGCAGGCATAGGTACCAAAGAAAAAAAAAGGGCAAAGTTAGAAGAAGAGATAATAATTACCCACAAGGCAGCAAGACAGTGCCGAACCCTCAGAAGACGCAGCTCATTAATCAGGCACATCAAGGGAAAAACCCCAAGAAGACCTCATGTGAATTAAACCCCACACAAAGGCCATGATGTGGCAAGCTACGCCACAAGGCACGCCCTGCAATGCGACAGACATGCATTTCATGCACCATGCCACAGCTACCTACACAAGTACAGGCACATCCGGTTAAGTGTAGAAAACAAGTACAAAAGAGCAGCGAATTACCTGGGAACCTGAAACAAAAAAACAAATAGCCCAAGCCATTAGCAGATTCAGGCCTTGCCATGTGCCCTATCAGAAGTACCACAAAGTGTGAGACAAAGCTTTATACCAAACAAGGTAAAGGGAAGGGAGTCAACTGCCCCAACAAAAAGGCACAGGGTAGTAGACAAAGCATACCCAGGGTAGGCCAAGCATACCATGGCGTACACAGGGGAGTCAAAAACCAGAACCCATTCTAATATGGAAGGGGTAAAGCCAACAGGGCCAACAATAAAGGGCAAATCAATCAGAAGGAACAGGCCCAGGGCCCTCCATGCCCCCAATCTCCAAGGCCAACAGGAAGCCAGGACCACAGAACTCTAAAGGAGCGACAAGAATAAGCCTCTAGGCAGAACATTCGACAGAGGGCCAGCACTCTGGACATGCAGAGAGAGCCAGCAAACACCAAACAAGAATCTCAGAGTAAGAAAGGCAGAAGAGTACAGAAGTCACAAACCCCACATGTGCCCCCTCACCCCTGGGCTATGCTTGTACATTGTAGGAAAGCACTGGGAATTGCTCAACATCAAACATCATCCATAGAAAAAATCGGAAATGGCAGAAAGTCTGAGCAGGAAGGAAGCAGGGGCATAACACAGGCCCCGCGCCCCCCACAGTAGGGGGGGGGGCGAGCTGCAGGGGGCCCCCTCAGCACAGTATTCAAGACTGAGAGCTACGGGGACGTGCATCCACTGTACATATTTCCACAAATGTCCAGTCGCACGCTCATGCTAGACCCGCACATGTTACTTCACAGGTTGGCCCTCTTCTGAAAGGGGCCCAACCTGCCACCCCCTTCCTATTAGTGGCACTGAGAGGCACCAGGTACTCTATAAAAAGCAGAATAAGCAGTGTATTAGTAACTCTGACGACACGGGCTTGCCTTAACTTAGCAAACAAACTATTTCCGAAGGGGGCTGTATCCCATTAGAGACAATAAAATTGATTAACAAAATAATGAGATTACTGAACATTACCTCAGGCCAGAGGCGCAACTAGAGCCACATTTCTGGTGGGGGGGGGGATAAGAGGGTGGCTACTGAAATTTCAGGGGGCTGACTCTTCCAGCAATATGCAGAGTGTAGATGCAGGGGCTTAAGAAGGGGTGAAAAACAACAAAGCCTCGTTAACAAGTAAATGGTCTTTTAAAGAACTGTGAAGTACTCGGGTGCGGCGAGTTTAGTGCCTCTGCGGTCTCTAGACATGTTTTCACTTTCTCTTTTAGAAAGAAGATACTACTTTTGTGGGGAGAGTTAAGAAAATTCTTCTGCAGACTTTAGTGGGTATCCTAAGAAGGCCCTAAGAATCCAAACAAAAGATATGTGAATTTGTCCTCTTCTGGAAGTGATGATGATGTTGAGGAGGGGAAGTTATCTAAGTCTTCTGATCCAAATGTCAAATACAATGATAAGGAAATTTTGCCTGAAATCCTTTTCAGAACACGATCTAATATGGCCTTCCTTCCATCTGACAGATCTTCCACTTCTAAAGGACCTGTTCTACAAAATTTACAACCTCTACTGCTGGAGACTGCAGCCCAGATCATTTATCAGCATATCTGGGATGTAGTTCAAAGAAATGGAGGAATCCAAACAAATTCATTATGCATGGCTTCATGCCTAAGCTTTATCCGTTGGAGGGTGTTGACAATCTGCGTGAGTAGATTTCTTGGTTAACAGTCTAGTGGATTGCACTTCGATGGCCAAGGAAAATATAATTAAGGACTCTTCTGATAAAGACTGATTCCACGCTAAAGAAGGATTATGCAGGGGCCAATTTTGCTGTGCAGGCTGGTATTTATAGAATATATCCGAACCAATCTATGCTTTTGGATTTCAAACAAATTTCCATAGCTGTTCAAGAGGGAGAAGAATGTTCTGCTCTTATTGAGTCTGGGGAAACAAACAGAATATTTATCAGACATCTCTTTGGATGTTGTGAGAGCAGAACCTTTATCAGAAAGCGCAACAATTACTGTGAGAAGAAATGTTTTATAAGAGACCGGCAAACTAATTACACACAGAAAAATGCAGCCCTGGGAATACCGTTTGAGGGGTTAAATTGTTTGGTCCTGAATTTGAAGAGAAGCTTCATTGAATCTTCAAAGAGAAAAATACTCTAGCCCATGAGCTTTCAGACAGTTCTCCATCAGTTTCAATCCTTGTAACGATTCATGTTCGGATCTAGCTACCAGAACAGTGGCATAACACAGGCGCCTGTGGTGCAGGGGGCCGAGCTGCAGGTGGCCCCCTCAGCACAGTACACAGACCTGAGAGCTCCAGATTAAATCCTGGGCAGGGGCCCCTCAATGTACCTTGCACGGGGCCCCCTCAACTGTTGTTACGTCACTGGAAGGAAGAAGACGCACACACATAAGTGACACCCCCAGTAATATCAGCCTGGGGCCAAAGGAGGCAAAATTTCAGATGCTGAGCACAGAAAGACGACGCCCTACCTAAGCAGCTACTGGACGGCCAATTGAGGCAAAGCCTCTGTCCCGTAAATCCTAGGTGCTCCTCAGTTGGACCACCATATTCAAAATAGGGCAGAACAAGCCAGAAACACCAACATGCAGCGAGTCAAACAAAGTCGCATGTAAGAGGAGCACAGGATTTTTTGTTTTTTTGTTTTGTGCAAGTTACGGGATAACTTTCTCCGGGGTGTGAACACACCTCATGAAGTAAGGACTGGGATGAAGAAATAATCATGTGGTAATGAAAGGAACCATCCTCTCCCTTTCTATTACGTTTATGTCAAATTAAAAGGTTGGGACTGAGATTCACTGTGGAGTTTTACAAGTCTGTGTTTTGAAGTATATTTCACTACCGTTACCAAAACATGTTTCTCTATACAGGAAACGGAACTACACTTCACCCCAATAACCCAGTTTGCTCTACCTGTAAGAAAAAGGCTAGAGAGAAGCAGATTATGCCATAAAAGAGAAAGACTGGAGGTGTGCCTCAGGCTCCATTTAAGGCCCCATTTCTGAGTTACATTATGATACAGTGTTTTATCTAGGGAAATAGCCTTTTGTTGCTTTCTGAGGTTTGTCAGTCTCTTGTCGAGTGGTTACTGATGCTGTGTTGAATGTGGGTGCGTGAATATCTACATAATGTCTGGCAGCGGGAGGTCCCACTTGTGATCGAGCTGGTGGATTCATGCTCTCAGTTCCTCCCATCTGGTATTATTGCATTCCACATGTTAGACAGCACAGACCAGGCAACTAGTTACTGTGAAGCCTTCTACACCCATTGTTCTGGGTAACAAGATAGATCCTGATCTATCACTGAAAGCATAAGCCTCTTAAAGGGAAGGTTACATGTGTTCAGCAAACTGTGCCCCCTGGCAACACATACTTTTTACTTTTTTTTTAAACTTTTTTTACGGTGATACCCTTCTTCCTTGAGGTTGAAAATATAATTTAAAAAGTTAAAGATAAGTGAAAGCTGACAGAAAAATTCCGCAGGCATCTTTACCAAAATGGGGATACAAATATTAAATAAGGTAGAAGATGATCATTAAAATAGTGATCTGTTGCATATGTACAATTTAGGGCCTAATTCCGATGAGAGTCGGAAAGCCTCTGACCGCGGGTCAGAGGCTTTCAGAGTCTCATCACGGTTTCAGTTTCGACTGCCGCATTACGATGCAGGTGGTAGAAAGTGAAACCGGCGGGTCATTCCGGTTGGATTCCGACCGGGTCAAGGAGCCCGCCAGCCAGTCAGAGGTCTGACTGTAATCCCTATGTTGGTTTCCGACAGGCTTTCAATGTCAGGATTTCTTGCATGGAAAGCCAGTCAGGAAGCGACATTGGGAACCTCTAGCAGGGCCCCCTTCACCCTGCAGCCTCCGGTTGAGGGCCGAGGGGGCACCTATTCAGGGATGAACAGATTGTCCCATTTGTCTATGGGAGCTCGTGCCACGGCTGGTTTATGACCGCAGCACAAGCTCTCATAGACAAATTGGAGTATACAGCCGCACCATGTGTAATCGTGGTGTCGTGACCACCAACTGGAAATCGCCACATCGTAATTAGGCCCTTAGGGCCCGATTCACAGAACTAACTTAAGACAAAATCCTAAACTTACTACCATTTTCGTATTCACAGAAGGCACTTACTCATTTTGGTATTCACAGAAGACACTTACTCACTTCGGTATTCACAGAAGTTAGGAGTCCTAACTTTAGGACTTCTAAATGCCTTCTGTGAATACCGAAAGTCTTAAAATTAGGATTTTTCTCAGTTTAGGAGTCCTAAAGTTAGGAGTCCTAACTTTACTACTACTAAACTGAGAAAAATCCTAATTTTAAGGCTTTCGGTATTCACAGTAGGCATTTAGGAGTCCTAAAGTTAGGAGTTCTAACTTTACTACTACTAAATTGAGAAAAGTCCTAATTTTAAGACTTTCGGTATTCACAGAAGGCATTTAGGAGTCCTAAAGTTAGGAGTCCTAACTATACTACTTCTAAACTTAGAAAAATCCTAATTTTAAGGTTTTCGGTATTCACAGAAGGCATTTAGGAGTCCTAAAGTTAGGAGTCCTAACTTTACTACTACTAAATTGAGAAAAATCCTAATTTTAAGACTTTCGGTATTCACAGAAGGCATTTAGGAGTCCTAAAGTTAGGAGTCCTAACTATACTACTACTAAACTGAGAAAAATTCTAATTTTAAGACTTTCGGTATTCACAGAAGGCATTTAGGAGTCCTAAAGTTAGGACTCCTAACTTCTGTGAATACCGAAATGAGTAAGTGCCTTCTGTAAATACTAAAATGAGTAAGTGCCTTCTGTGAATACCAAAATGGTAGTAAGTTTAGGATTTTGTCTTAAGTTAGTTCTGTGAATCGGGCCCTAAGTGTTTCCACCTGTAAGGGTTTGACCAGACCAGTTTGTGTTTTTTGAGTCTTGATTAATTGCCGTTTGCACCAAAGATAGCATCAACTCGACTGGGACGTGAAGTTTATCCAGTTCTGGAGAAAGCTTAAAAGAGCAGTGGTCTTGTATGAATTGAGCAAATAGTGCAGCCTTTAAGCTTTCCAAATGACAAGTCCTCTAATAGTCTACCCACATCAATTACTGGAGAATAAGTGCCTTATTTAGTGATATGCGTTTATAAATAAGGTATAAAGCACAAATTTTCGTTGTTTGATAACTTTGGGCCATAGGGTATGCACCACACGTGTTTTCATTTAATATCATGTATTTCGTGTGTGCTGTGGAAGAGTTCCTCGTAAGCACAAAGGCATATCAACTTCAACTTTCAAATCCTCTTCAAAGACTCAACAAAAAATAGAAGGGAACTCAACTGACATAAGGTACAGAGGATTAGACCTTGCAGTCAGTGCTCATCCTCCACCTTGAGCATCAGTCACCTTAGAGTGCCACCGGAAGAGCTACTTATCTTCCTTTAGAAGGTTGATATGCCTCAAGTTGAACAGCACATACTAGGGTCTGACTTGGTCGGTGTCGGCTGATATTCATCCGTATGCTGATTGATCCACTTGTGGTAAGATGGACAATTGATAAGTTTCACGAGCCGTAAAATGTCACAACTTCCCTAAAAGAAAACATTATAAAAATATAAATGTATAAAATGTTTGAAAGCTTTATTCTACTACAGACTTTGATTATATTTTAACTAGTATACAATTTTCTGCTCCACTGCAGGTGAAAAATACCATCTGTTCATGATGCTACATGAAAATAAATTAATTAACACTGAATAACATGGAATAACTCTACTGCTTTTGGACATGACTAGCAACTAGTTCAAGACAATCTAATTATACAGGTGCATGCCTCCATCCATCTTTTCACAAGTCTCTTTTAGTGGTTTGGTTTTTAAAATATTAGTGGATCTTTTTTTGGACATTTATGAAATGTTTTGTTCAAGGTGATGTGTGGTCATTCCAATATGACAACATCCAAAAACAATGATATCACTGTTGGATCTTGTTAGCTTCTGCGTACCTTATCACATGTTGTTTTTATAAGATTCTACCTTCTTTCTCTTACAAAACACTCTTGCAAAGTGTCTATCTTGACTAGCTCTCAAAGGGCCAGATGTACGACCATTTTGGCGGTCGCAAAGGCCTATTTGGCCCTTTTGCGACCGCAGAAAACAGATGGGCAATGTACTAACCCTATTTTGCGAGTCGCTAATCTATTAGCGACTCGCAAAATAGGGTTAGGGACTCGCTATTAGGAAGGGGTGTGACAAGGGCGTCCCTTCCTATTAGCGAGTCCATAACCTACGTATGATTATTTTGCGACTGTAATTGCGGTCGCAAAACACTTGCAACTACCACCCTTCTCAGGAGGGTGGTAAGCCACTCGCAAACGGGAAGGGGTCCCCATGGGACCCCTTCCTCTTTGTGAATGGGTGCACAAATGTTTTTTAAGGGCAGGCAGTGGTCACAGGGACCATTGCCTGCCCTTAAAAAAGTGAAACTGCAGGGTTTAATTTTTCTTTTTTTTAAATGCATCCTGTTTTCCCTTAAGAAAAATGGGCTGCATTAAAAAATAAAAACTGCTTTATTGACAAAGCAGTCCCAGACATGGTGGCCTGCTGACCCCAGCAGGCCACTTTCCCTGGGAGTGCCAGCCATTCCCAATGGGGTCGCAAATTGCGACAGCCTCATTAATATTCATGAGGCATGCAATTTGCGCTCCCATTGGGAATCGCAAACAGTGTCTGAGACACTGTTGTACATTGAATTTTGCGACTCGCAATTTGTCGCAATTTACGATTCACAAAATTCAAAGGTCGCACATCTAGCCCCTAATTTCTTGATGCATTTTGACACCCTTTTTGGGAACTTCGTATTAGCTATTCAACTTTTGTGTGTTGTGGTGGTACGGTGTTCAGAGTAAGTCCTGAAAATTGCCACAAGGATTCAGCATTCAAAGTGCTTGTTTGTCTGTCTTTGTCTACTGCTGTACTGTTTAGCAGGTCCCTAAATCTATGGCTGGTCCCAGCAAACGGCTGCAAGGCCCACCATCAGGTACAGCTGACTTTTTTTAGTTTCTACATTCTTTAGGCTTTAGACAAGTTTTGCCCCTGTCCTTCCACTTAACCTACCAACCACAGGCATCATGTACTTGGGATTATGCATGAAATTGGTACTGTTTTGGGTGTTTAAGCCCTTCTATGCTACAAGTCCATTTATTTAATTCAGCCCCCCCCCACTTGAGCCATCAGAGAGTGAAATACGTGTGGAGTAAGAGAGCCTCTTTCAGAGGTGGGGGCTTTTAGACTTTGAAAGACAATATTATGAATAGGGGTGTAAAGTTCACTTGAATGAAACTAAAGAATAAAAGAGGCCTCCTTAATCTGGATACATGTATTAGGGATGGAGAAGATTCGTTTTATATTCCAACTAATCTTATCTTTTATACGTTTTTGACCATAAAACTTCTGGAATTTGCTAAAGTCCAATTGCTTTAAAACTCGAATAGTCAATTTCATTTGCTGAAGCAGGGTTGGATCAGAAAAAGCATATCATTCAGATATACTATTATAGAAATATACCTTGACCTCAGCGTCATTGCCACATATTGCAACAGATTTGTCAGAAAACATTGGGAAAAGGGGAGGAGTGACCAAAAGGAAGCTAAGATAATGAGGTTGAGAGCATAAAGTAGAGAGCATTAGGTGACTACAGTTTTTGATCTAATGACATGAACTTAATCAGAAATAAAATAATGCCCGGAGATGAAGGATACCCTCCACCCTAAAATGTTCATATTATAAGTAACAAATCCCTTTGTAGTAGTACAGCTGTCACTCATTGGAAACCCTTGGCCCCTTTACTAACAGACGAGTACTATTGAAAATCCACAGCAAGTGCGTTGAGTCCATTCCAAGGCATTCACCTTTTAATCACCTAATAGTTGGTCCCCCTTCAAAGGAAAACTAGGGGCACAAATGAAAAGACATGGAATACAACTGCGACGTGCATGCCTGCGTAATCTAAATAATTAACGAGCCTGGCATTATTTATTTCCAGCTGACAAAAAACAGGCGAATCATCCACCCACATTTTTGGTTAAGAATTGATAAAGTGAACTTGCCTTCCTGGAATTGGGGTGGGAGCAGCCCTGTCCTCCTCTATAGCACAGTTTGTCCAAGAATTGTATCTTAGAGGGGTTAAGAGAATTATGTGGAAACCTCTGTTGGTGTCTTCTCAGAAATAGGCTGCCCTTGAAATATAATTATAAGGTGGTAGGAGCTCTGAAAAGGCAGCCTGGTGAGGAAGCTCAGCCTCTTCTAGCCATGTAGAAAACATTTACGTTATTCGCTAAAGCAGTCAATATGTCAACAGGTGGTCTCTTTCCAAAATATGTTGCCAAGTAAAAAAACGTCAGGCCCTGTAATTAATTCCTTAGAAGCCAGCTCTCATATTCTCTGTTCTCTCTCTAGGGAAGGTTGTGTCTTTCCTGGGTAGGTAAAGAGATCTTTGAATCTCCTTATCCCATAAGTACCAGAGGATTTATGACCTTCCTAAACTTCTATAGGTACTTACCTTTTTTAGCCAAAATGATAAGGTAGGGAGTGAAATCTCTCCAACCTTATGTGGGATCTCTTCACCCTCAGGCAGCAAAGAAGGCTTTGAGCACTTCAATTGTTATTTTGTTTAACTACCGGCTGAAACCAATAACAGACAGTGCCCAGGATCCCAATCTCTTTGACATGATCAGATGAAGAGCATGGACACTGGGGTCAATCACTTTTAACAGGTCCAAAAGATCCAAGAATGTGACACAGCTTACATTGGCCCCTTGATGCAAGTTATCCAATTCGAACAGCAGAACATTCTAATTAGCCTGTGAGGGTTGCAAATCCATCTGAAAGTCACTGAAGACATAACTGTTTTCCAAAGAAAACCAGAATTGGGGAGTCAAAGCATTTTACAGATTCTTGATTGAGCCAGCTAAAAAGAAGCAGTCGGGTGAATGTTAGCAGGATCAGTTGAGTCCTGTCTCAGTTTTTCAAAAAAAAAAGATGCAATGGCCTTCTTAAAGCTGAAGGGAGCAGGCCAATAGTAAGAGAACCATTGATCCGTTGGGCTAACACATGCGTCACCGCCAATCACAAAGAGTTCAACATTTGTACAGGACAGGGGGTCAAAAGACATGCCGATATCCACTCCAAAAGCATACCATTGATCTAATTTGACAATTGAGAGCAGTTACATCCATGCGTGGAGAGGGGAGGGCAGCTGCAAAAAGATTGAATTAAAAATGGAGAATGAGTAAATTGCACCTTACTGTCAAAGTCTATCAATGGTGGAGTTGCTGTGATATCAAATGTGTCAGGATTGGGGCAATCAAGTCAAAACTGTAGAAATGAAGCTGGCAAACTAGTCATTGAAACCAGGATAGCGCATAACAAAACAACTGTGATGGAGTAAGAAACTAAAAAATCCTTGAGGAACCACAATTTTGCTGCAATAGAATGAGCCATGTTTAATTGTGTTATGGTAATAAACTATTTTAGAAACCAAGACGAACGATGTGAATCAGTGATTCAGACTTGCTTAATAATGTTGTGGGAAGGAGGTGTTCTGTTCCTAGAGGCCAGATTTCTGCAAGAGTCCCCTACATGGGGAACACAGCTAGAGACAACCTTAGTGCTCACTGGAGTCCTTGGGCCCCACTGCCAGGGAGCAGTGACAGAGACACACATAGATCATAGCCTTGGATGCTGGCATCAGGGTACCACAATTTGCCTCTCTGAAATCCCCTGAAACCTCTCCAAAGCTCCCGTTGTAGTGCAAAACACAAGTTGCGTTCACCTTGTGAAGAATATTTTTCCTGGAGCTTATAACATTTTGCCATATGTGCTGAGGGAAACAAGTATTACTTCATTTTGGCGTGGTCCATCCATATACAGATTAGAAACACCCCCTCTTAAATTCACCCAAAATTGACATCCACAAGCGAGCATTATCACATGGCCCAGACTGATGGGTACCTGCCCTTTACGATCGAAGGTATTCAGAATCTACCTAGACACAGACGTGTCCATGAAACATCAAGTCTCTAAGACAGCAAACGTGTTTGCCGCAGCTCAACCCTTTGTTGGCCTGTATTCAAGCTAGTCACCATATCCTAGTATTCCAGGCCTTGGTCCAGTCCTGCCTAGACTACAGCAATGCCTGCTCTCTGGTTCTCGCCGATACGTTACGGCATCAGCTGGGACAGAATGAGGATGCTCAAGTCATTTCGGGCATCTCTCATTGGGAGCACATTGCACCTATTTCTGAGCACTTCCATTGGCGACCAATAAAGAAGAGGTTTCTGTAAGGAGTTGGCAAATGTGCATCGGGCAGTTCAGGGGGCTACCTCCCAGTTGATAGCCTCAAAAACCCGTCTTTATCATTCTGGATATCATTAAAACCCAGACAATAAATTTCGGCAACTGCGCCTTTTTTTGGGTGGCTACAAAGGAATGGAATAAACTATTGAGTTGGTTATGCATAATGGGCTGGGTTATCTTCGCCGTGGTGCCTCCAGGATAGATATCTCCGGTAGTGGGGCAACAGTGACCAATTTCCCTGGCCACTCGTAATGAGGGATTTGGAGGAAGAAAGTTCAGCTACTCAGAGCGCACTCTGGCTTGCACAAATGGAAGCCTGTACCAGCTTTCCTTTAAATGGGAATTTCTGCCAACAGAGATTAATGGGTCTTTTTCTTATGGGAAATTCTTCACCAAAGTCAATTGTAATGACACCTCTATTTATGACTGGAAGACCTGGCCTTCACTTGACCTCCAACTTACCAGGGAGGCTTCAGCTGACCTTCAACACACATATCTTACCTTAGTAACAAATGTAATGCTGGCCGTCGTGCTGCTGTCATCTATGACCACTTGTCCATGGTGGTACTCTTCGGTTTTGCATCTCCCACCTACATTCTCAATCAGCTGGTCCGACCAGGTTGCAAAAAGTGCATGAGACCTGAGAAGAAAACATGTGAGTAAGAAGGTGAAGCTATTGATTTCCTTCAAAATGTGAAAGGTGCTGAGGCGTGTGTTTGACAGTCACAAACCCCACTAGGGTTCAGAGAATAAGAATATCAAATCCAAATTTTAAAATATTGCTCATTATAAGCCTTATCAACCGAGTTGGACATCATTCCTGGCTCAATTAGCCTGCCTTGGTCTTCCCAAATGTCTCAGCAGCTGGGTGTGGTACTCCTTGAGAAAAACATGCCTCTTGCTTGTTACGACCAGTGTTAACCCAGTGTGAAACCCTCCTCATGCAGGAGAGGTACAGGCAAATAAAAATAAAATAATGGTCAGGTAAATATGCATAACAACACAGATGACACCCGGAAAATCTAAAAACTACAATGATAGATGTGGCGGGTCCACATGCAGACCCATTGTTTGATCCCTCAAGTGTAACCTGGACATATTTTGTGGTTATCCCTGTTTTTATATTTGATATGTAACCTTACATTTGTTAGGATTAAGTGTGTTTTTTAACCTGAATTTCGATCTTTGATGTGTGAAGCCTTCCTACTCTCGAATGTTGGATTTTAACTTGAGAGTCGAATTTGACCCTCCTTATGACTTTTCCCTAAGGTTGGATTTTTAGCTTTTATTTGAAGGTATGAGCTAAGCTATGTGAGGACTTCATTTAGAGTTTACCTTTCTAGTAAGAACTCTAGATTTGAATGTTGCAACAGTGATATCTTGGACATTCCATTCCGTTTATACAAATATTTATTTACCAATGGGAAGGGGTGATGGTAGGTGACTGGTGTTAGTCTTGAATTGTCTCAAAGATTTTTTACCATCTGCAGTCAAAGGACAATGTATCATATTAGATATGATATGTCTGCCCTCTGCTCTAGGTTTTGTCAAACCGGGGTTGAATACAGTTTGAGAGGCTGAGCTTCTTATAATAGGAGTTCCAAATGCCCACTATCCCAACCGGTCCACCCAAGCCCAAAACTAAAATAGGGTCATAGCTGCTAAGGTTTCAGATTGTGCAACATTTTAATAATTTCAGTGCAATTGTGAGTGACCTTTTTTTAAAAACAGTTTTTATTGAATTTTTCAAGAAGCAAACAGGAGCCACAGCATGCACTATTTAAAGCATGTTATCAACAATTATAGAAATGCATATCATGTGTAGGATGGCAGTGACTAAATAAAACGGAAAACATTAAACAACATTGAAGGTACATACAATAATGGATCTTGAGAGATGAATGCGATCCAATTGGCTAGCTGCCAGAGTGGTTATATTTACCATGGAGGACACATCAATCAGTGAGCTCAGAGTGGAGCAGCAAATAAGAGCGGAGTGGCTGCCAAATGTTTTTAGGGCGGGAGGCGGGGGCATCAGAGAGTCATAGATGTCGCTGGTGGTGTCGCAATAAATCAGGTCTCTCAACCAGGCTTTCACCAGCGGTGGTGCAGTATCGCCCCAATGCAGAGAGACCTGCCTCTTGGCCAGTAACAGTGCAATTGCACTGAAGCGCCTAATCCCAGCTCTCAATGGTAGAGCATACCCCAGCAGCGCCAGCAGCAGTGAAGGCGTAAGTTCGGTCTTGACCATTAGTTCTAGATGTCCAAACACCGCCTCCCAAAATGCCAGAACCGCCGGGCATTTCCACACCAGATGGACAAAATCAGTGTGCGCCGCTGCACATCTCTGGCAAGTGTCGGCTTAGTGCGGTCTATCTTTGCGAGAAGTACGGGGCTGACATAAACTCTATGTATGTATTTAAAATGTAAGAGTTTATGTTTATAATTATTAGGTTAATACCGCGTTTGCTCACAGCAATAAATCCACGTTTTCTCAGTCAGAGGGTGCGCCAGATCCCCTTCCCAGGCCACCCACACCCCCCACCCACTACTGGTCGGAGTGTCTGTGCAAGATTATACAGTCGGGAAACAAGATGTGTGCTGTTGGGTGAGTGGTGGGAACTCCCGGGGTCCACATCCAACGGGCGAAGCACAGCAGCCAATGACACTCGCGTTCTGTGCACAAGGAAGCGATCTAGCGAGGATATGTCATAACCCTCCGTCAGGTCGCTACTGAGCGCATTTGTCCATCTCTGAACATGTCGCCCGCGGTCTGCAGCCGACAGCGGGCGAGTGTGCGTTTTGTTACAGCTTAGGTGTGAGGGGGAGCCACGGATTATCCAGGACTTTTGGCCAGCCATTGATAGTGGAAGTGCTATCCAGCGGTCTATCTGTCCCCCAAGGTGATCTACTCTGGACCATAATTAAGACGGATGACTTCGAGGCAGTGCAGAAACACTCCAAGATATCTGGGGAAATCCTCGCACAAGCGCAAGGGGAAGTCCAACGCAAACGGGAGAGTGGCGTCTGATAAGGGAAAAACCTCTGACTTGGCTCAGTTAATTACTAGGCCGGAAACACACCAAACCGCACCACCTCTCGTATAATGGGGGGAGAGGTTTGTAGCCGGTTCCCGGATAAATAAAAGAATATCATCCTCGTATAAGGAGGCCAAGAGAGGGCCCCGGTGGAACCCGATCCCTCGCTGAAGATGCTGCTGCTGTAAATGTCGCACCAGTGGGTCCGGTTACAGCTTGTGAGAAGTCCGGGGTACCGACGGAGAGAGCGGTACCTCACGCCCTGAGCTGGTGCCAAGTGAGGTGGGGTGTTCACCCGTAAACTCACGGGTGACATCAACACAATTGGGAGACTCTCGCAATCGAGACCACTGGTTTCCGTAGGTTGTATTTATTACAACCATACGTTTGTCACCTATTTTACACTATTTTATATTTTTTTCACTTTTTTGCAGTAGCGCTTTATATCTAGGTCCTGAGGAAGGCTGAGATCAGCACTTGATCATGATGGCTGAAACATGTAGACCTGTTTTCCGGACTAGTGCAGTCATTATTTCTTAAACTGCACATGCACTGTTTTTTAACCTTGACACCAAGAGTTAACCAATAAATTACTTTTTTCTCTTGGTAGCCAATTTTAGATCACTCTTCACATCACCATTCTTCGCACTGCAACCATCCCCCAAAATGTTTCAAGCGCTTCGCATCTAGCGGATTTTAGGAGATCCAATCAAGTATTCTATAAAACATCCCTGAGCTCCTCCCTCACAGTGAGGGGGTTGTAGCCCTTGGCTGCACTAGGAATTGCAACCAAGAGGAGATCCCAGACGATGAAGCATGCCACTTCGGTGGGTGATGAGATTCCGTCCTCTTTAAAGGACTCCCCAGTATTTGAGTAGGAGCTATATGTCTGTACTGTTTGCATTCTAGAGCTTCTCTAAGCTCGATAGACCTGCAGATTATTTGTGAGAAATAGTACTGGTTGGGGGGAATCAATCCGCGCTGGTTTTTAAACCTTCCCTTAGACCCTCTATCTACATTCTTGTATTGTTTTTTTATCCTTGCCTGGTGCCACGTATAACGAAAATGTATCAGAGAAAACTCCATTTATTTTTAACTGAGCGACAGGGTTAGTGTAAAGTGGGCGGACTAAGGAACGAAAATTTAGCGGGAAGCCAAGTTTACTGAGCGCTGCCTGAAGGAAGTCCCACTCCAGGGAGTCAAACGCCTTCTCAGCGTCTAGCAGTATCGCAGCAGCAGGACAGAGCGGGGTTTATCTGTTTGATAACGGAGAATAGCGAGTACAGATTCACTGAAGTCGAGTGGTTTGGAGCAAAACCCGACTAAAGGGGGGAAATGATTTGGCCGATTAAAAGTGATATTCGCATCGTGAGAACTTTTACCAATATTTTATAATCTTGGTTTAAAAGTGAAGGAGGCCTATATGACGCACAGCTATCGGGCAGTTTGCTCGGTTTGAGAAGTAATGTTACAATTGACTCACGCATGGTATGAGGCAGTTCACCCAAATCCAGCGCCTCTGCAAAGACCTCCAATAGAGGTGGGACCAGCAGCATTTTATATGTTTTGTAGAGCATGCCGGTGAGGCTGTCCGTGCCGGGGGCATGGGAGTCATCTAGGCTATCTATAGCTTCTACAATCTCGTCGGCACCGATAGGCAAGGCCAAGAATTGTTGTTATCCCCTCTCAATCCATATCATCGCTATTTCTGTCAAATAATCGGACAAGGCAGCGCCAGTCAGGGGGAACATGTAGTGTATAGCCGAGTGTAGTAGGCCAAAAAGGCCAAGAGAATATCCGCGCCTCGTGTGACACTGTCCACTGTTTGGAGTTGAGTAATGTACGTGGTGTGCTGCCGAGGGGCAAGGATATGGGCCAAAGTGCGTACCGGTCTCTCTCCCTCCCCGTGTATATTTCCCCAGATAAGCAGAATTGTGAGTGACATTTCAACGATTATGAGTGACACTTTCTTGCAAGCAAAATCAAGCAATTAAGACAAGGGGAAACATAAATATCAGAAATTACACCCATTTGAGCAATTAGAAACTCTGAGAAGATCTTAAAACTGTGGCAAAACAGCAGAAGTGGAAGGGCACTAACTTAGTGCCCTTGTAATCTGATCATACTGTTAAACAAATATGTAACCATGATATCAAACATTAAACAAGTCTTAAATTAGGTAGAAGATAAGTGACTTTACAACTGTGTGCAGACTGCAGAGGCTCTAATGACTGCAATGCAGAGCTGCTCAGCAGCTGTAACTTTACTTACAGTACAGTGCAGCAACCAAATGATGACAAGCGTTTCTGTAAACGTAAATTAAATCTAGAAGAAGAGTGACTTTACAACATTATGCAGACTGCAGAGACTCTAGTGACTACAATGCAGAGCTGCTTGGAACCTGTAACTTTAGTTACAGTACATCGCAGCAGCTGAATGATGACACACTCCAGTAAAAGTAAATTAGAGTAGATGAGTCAGTGAGTGACATTTACCCCAACAAAACAGAGTCGATGTAATTGCCCCGCCATCATCGCACGTTAGTGACGTTACAGTTTGAGTCATGGCTGGTGGCAGCACATTGCTGGCTCCAGGGTCCACTTCTGGTGGGTGCGATGCACTCCAGCTCTCCTCTGCAAATGCCACCCGCGCTCTTGTGTCAGCGAGGACCAATTCTTGACAGTCAACCTAAGCAAAATAGACGAAGGGCCCAGCTGGGAAGTCCACCGGGCAGCGCGCAGCCATGTTCCATAACAGCCGCACTGCGCCCATTACTGGAACCGCACCATACTTGTGTATCTGCCTTACTACACACAGCCAACAGTCATTGTATTTTTGTGGTGGTTGTTGGCCGCAGTTTTATTACTCCTTACATACGTCATATTTGTACAACTCGCCTGGGCACCTTCTTGGGGCCGGGGTCATAAAACATTATCATACATTATCACAAATTGGGTATCACTCAGTGTCATTTGGACATCACAAATCATGGGTCATAAATCATCGGGTATCATAAATCATTCTGCCACAATCGGCCATTATTTTGTTGTCATTAATCACTCTGCCTTATCATCATAAATCAGCAGCCATAAATCATGTCCATAAGTCATCGGGATGTCATAAATCATTCTGTCACGAATCTGTCATCATTTTGTTGTCATAAATCAGAATGGGCATGGGCATCATAAATCATCAGCCATAAATCATCGGCTGGCCATAAATCACTGGTTTGTCTTTTGCTTATTTGCATCTTCTAGGGTTGTAAATCACCCTGACAGCTCGTAGATTGTTCTTTGTTGTTTTCAACGCCCCTTGCCTTTGGGGGGTAGCCTTTCCCCGGAGTTAGGCCCCAACTCGCTACCTTGCTAGTCTCTTTTGTGCCCTGCCGTCTGGCGGGGGCTGGGCTGCGAGTGCTGTCTACGTTTGCTACCCCGATTTTTGTCAGGTGTACTCACCCAGCCGTGAGGCATCCCAGAGTGAGTGGCCCTCCTTCTATACATCGCCCTGTTGGTGTGTTTCCATAACCAAACCAATACCCTTTTGTTTCCGTCCCTTTTAGGCCCCAGCTCGCTACCTTGTTGGACTCTGTTGTGCCCTGCCGTCCGGCGGGGGCTGTGCTGTGAGTGCCATCTCCGTTTGCTTCCCCCTTTTGTTAGACCACTTCACTCAGCCGTGAGGCATCCCAAAGTGAGTGGCACCACTTCACTCAGCCGTGAGGCATCCCAAAGTGAGTGGCCTTACTCCCACACCGCCCGGTGTGTCTCCATAGCCAACCATTGTACCATTAGTTCCTTTCGTCCCTGTCAGCACTGCGACGCTGCTGTTGTAGGTGTGGGTGGGTGGGACTCAAAATTAGTTGGCTCCGCTCCCCCAGCTCCCTGATGTAAAGGTGAGCTGCCATGGGGGAGCGTCGTCTTATATCTCCCCCCCTTCCTCTTCCTTTTGTCCTTGGAAGGGGGGGAGAGTGCCTCAGGCGTGTTTCGCCGCGCAGTATTTCCAGGTGACGCAAATCAGCGCAAACCCGATACATTCCTTGCGGGCTCTGGCAGCTGTTCTTGGCGCGGGCTCTCGAGGCCCCCTTCGGTGGCGGCCTTTGCTATAACAGCCGCACTGCGCCCATTCCTGGAACCGTACCATACTTGTGTATCTGCCTTACTAGGGGTGACCCCCTGTACCTCACAGGCGGTCGCTCCCCTTCCACTGCTGCTACCTGACGCCTGCCTGCCTGCCTGCTGTCACCGCTGACACCCATGACGCCACTTACCTCATCCGCCGCCGCTGACCTCTGCCCCGCCACTTACAGGTACTGCCCTCCGCTCGCTGCCTGCTCTGCTGCCCATCTTCGCGCCAGCTCACCGCCGCCGCTGCCCTGGTCACTCGCCTTCCTTTTCCCGCTTCCCAGTTCCGGTTTCCCGCCGCTGACCCCGCAGTCCCGCCTCCCCTTCCTTCCCATTGGCCACCCAGCCTCCCGCCTCCCAGCTGACCCTCCCTCCTGGCTCACTACTTATGACGCCCCCTCAGCGACCGCGCAGCGGACGCGCGCAGCGGGAGCGCCGACTGAGCGCCGAAGGTGCGCCAAAGGTAAGCCCGTCTGCGCCCGTCCGCGCCTGGACCGCGCCCAGCGCCAGACCCCCTGGCCCCCGCGTCCGCCACCCCCCCCGCAGGACCTACGATGCCACCACACTCATCGCACTCAACACCTCCCGAACCCCCGGGTGCTACCAAGCATCCCCGCGACACACCCATGGACCCTTCGCCTGCCGATCCTGCAATTTCTCCTGCCTCCGTAACGGCACCGCACCCACCAAGACGGACAACAGCAACCACCTGAAGTGCATCCTGCTCAACACCCGCTCCGTCCACAGACACGCCGTGGAACTCTGGAACCTCCTCGACACCGCATCTCCTGACGTTGCCTTCCTCACGGAAACCTGGATGAACGCCTCCTCAGCCCCCGACATCGCCATAGCCATCAGATCATCAGGAAAGATCGCGTCAACCAGACCGGAGGAGGCATCGCCATCGTCCACAAAAGCACCATTCGCATCTCGACTGACTCCACCGACGCTCTCAACGCCGCCGAATACCTGCATTTCCAGATCCACATCAACCCCAAGACCACCCTCAGAGGCACCCTCATCTACAGACCCCCGGAACCACGCACACAATTCAGCGAAGACATCGCCGACTTCATCAGCCCGACTACATCCTCCTCGGGGACCTCAACTTCCACCTGGAGAACAACAACGACCGCAACACCACCACCCTGCTGGACAACCTGGCCAACCTCGGGCTGAAGCAACTGGTCAACACCCCCACCCACTACGCCGGCCACACGCTCGACCCCGTCTTCTCATCCAGCAAGCACGTCACCTTCAGCCACTCCACCGGACTTCACTGGACTGACCACAGCTGCGTCCACTTCAGATTCAAAAAGAACACGGTCCACCACCACCCGAAGCAGGTTCCCCACAGGAACTGGAGCAAGATCACCGTCGAACAGCTCGCCACCTCCCTCAGCCAGAACCCACCTGTCAGGACAACGGACCCTAACACAGCAGCCCTCAACCTCACTCAGTGGCTGACCTCCTGTGCCGACGACCTCGCCCCACTGAAGAACCCACTCACCAGGCACAGAAGCAAGAAGGCCCCCTGGTTCACCGACGAACTCAAGAACTCCAAGAAGGCCTGCCGCACCCTCGAGAAGGCCTGGCTCCTCGACAAGACCGCCGACAACATGACCGCCCTCAAACTCGCTACCCGCAGACACCACCAGCTCATCCGCACCACCAAGAAGAAATCTCTGAAGGAACGACTGGACAAGAACGCCCATGACAGCAAGGAGCTCTTCAACATCGTCAAGGAGTTCTCTAACCCCAGCACCGGCAACAACAACATCACTCCCTCACAGGAGCTCTGCGACTCCCTCGCCTCGTACTTCCACTGCAAGATCGCCAACATCCACAACAGCTTCGGCGTTTCACCCCCGCACCCATCGGTCGAACCTATGCACCCCGCCGCCTTCCTCCAGACATGGACCAAGGTGACCCCCGAAGACACAACACGCATGATGAACACCATCCACTCCGGATCGCCGACAGACCCATGCCCCCACCATGTCTTCAACAAGGCCGCCTCTACCATCGCACCCCACCTCCGAGACATCATCAACACCTCCTTCGACACAGCCACCTTCCCGGAAAGCTGGAAGCACGCCGAGCTCAGCGCACTGCTGAAGAAACCAACAGCGGACCCGACCGACCTCAAGAACTTCCGCCCCATCTCGCTCCTTCCCTTCCCCGCCAAAGTCATCGAGAAGGTCGTCAACAAGCAACTGGCCGACTTCCTCGAGACGAACGGATCCCTCGACCCATCACAGTCCGGATTCAGAGCCAACCACGGCACCGAGACCGCCCTCATCGCAGCCACCGACGACATCCGAGCCCTGCTTGACAACGGTGAAACAGCGGCACTCATCCTCCTAGACCTCTCCGCAGCATTTGACACTGTCTGCCACCGCACCCTAGTCCAACGCCTCAACGACACCGGCATCCAAGGGACGGCCCTGGAATGGATCATCTCATACCTCTCCGGCAGAACACAGAGAGTACGCCTCCCTCCTTTCCTCTCTGAGGCCACCGGAGTCATCTGCGGCGTCCCGCAAGGATCATCGCTCAGCCCCACTCTCTTCAACATCTACATGAAACCCCTCGCTGCCATCGCACGCCAACACAACCTCAACATCATCTCCTATGCCGATGACACCCAGCTGATTCTCTCCCTCACCAGAGACCCCGACACCGCCAAAACCAGCCTACACGAAGGGATGAAAGACGTCGCCAAATGGATGGACATCAGCCGCCTGAAATTGAACACGGACAAGACAGAAGTCCTCATCCTGGGACCATCGCCCTCCGCATGGGACGACTCCAGGTGGCCCCCGGCCCTAGGCACCGCACCCAAGCCTACGGACCACGCACGCAACTTGGGCGTCATCCTGGACTCCTCCCTATCTATGACCAGACAAGTCAACGCCGTATCCTCAGCCTGCTTCCACAACCTTCGCATGCTCCGTAAGATCTTCCGCTGGATCCCGACCGAGACCAGGAAGACGGTCACCCAGGCCCTCGTCACCAGCAGACTAGACTACGGAAACACCCTCTACGCCGGTACAACAGCCAAGCTTCAGAAAAGACTTCAACGTATCCAGAACGCCTCCGCCCGACTCATCCTGGACGTCCCCCGACGCAGCCACATCTCGAGCCATCTGAGAGACCTGCACTGGCTCCCCGTCAACAAGAGGATCACGTTCAGACTCCTCACCCACGCACACAAATCCCTCCACGACCTTGGCCCAAGATACCTCAACGACCGCCTGACCTTCTACACGCCCACCCGCCAGCTACGATCCGCAAACCTCGCCCTCGCCGTCGTCCCTCGCATCCAGAGAACCACAGCCGGAGGAAGATCCTTCTCCTACCTGGCGGCTAAGACATGGAACTCCCTCCCAGTCCACCTGCGACTGACCCCGGACCACCTCGCCTTCAGGAGACAGCTCAAGACCTGGCTGTTCGAGCAGTAGCAGACCCCCTCCCTCATGCGCCTTGAGACCCTTCCGGGTGAGTAGTGCGCAATACAAATTTCATGATTGATTGATTGATTGACTACACACAGCCAACAGTCATTGTATTTTTGTGGTGGTTGTTGGCGCAGTTTTATTACTCCTTACATACGTCGTATTTGTACAACTCCCCTGGGCATCTTCTTGGGGCCGTAGTCATAAATCATTATCATACATTATCACGAATTGGGTATTACTCAGTGTCATTTGGACATCATAAATCATGGGGCATAAATCATCGGGTATCATAAATCATTCTGCCACAATCGGTGATTATTATGTTGTCATAAATCACTCTGCCTGATCATCATAAATCAGCAGCCATAAATCACGGTCATAAATCATCGGGATGTCATAAATCATTCTGTTACAAATCTGTCATCATTTTGTTGTCATAAATCATTCTGCATGAGCATCATAAATCATCAGCCATAAATCATTGGCTGGCTCTTTTGCATCTCCTAGGGTCGTAAATCACACTGACAACTCGAAGATTGTTTTTTGTTGTTTTCCATGCCCCTTGCGTGTGGGCGTTAGCCTTTTCCTCAGAGTTAGGCCCCAACTCGCTACCTTGCTAGTCTCTTTTGTGCCCTGCCATCTGGCGGGGGCTGGGCTGCGAGTGCCGTCTCAGTTTGCTACCCCGATTTTTGTCTGGCGTACTCACCCAGCCGTGAGGCATCCCAGAGTCAGTGGCCCTCCTTCTACACACCGCCCTGTTGGTGTGTTTCCATAACCAAACCAATACCCTTTTATTTCCACCACGCCGCCAGGGAGGCTTCCATCTTCCTATGGCTCCCCCAGCCTTATGTCGTCCCTTTGCGCCTCCCGCTGCCCTTTCTGTGGAGCCTGCCCATGCCGTTGCTCCGCTCGAGTGCTAGGATACCAACCTCTAGCTGTATCATCGGGAGGCTGACGTCTGGTAATCTCTGCCGGTGATCTTCCCACATACGCCATGGTGTGCTCTGCTCTGTCCTTGCCCTTATGTAGTGGCACTGTATCCTCTAACCATGGGTCACACATGAAATCAAACAAAATTGGGAGAAAGTCAGATACCGCTTGTGGAGGCGTGATACAGCATTCATTACTTCAATACCATCCTCTTCTTCACCCATGCACCTGGCGGGCTCCCCCCGGTAAGTGCCACTTCAAAACCAGTAACCCTGACTAGTATCCGCCAGGCTGTACAACCCACTCCCCTGTACTTATTTCTTACTCCAGGGGGGTGGTAAAACCGAAGTTTGCGCTGCCGGGTGCGTAGGGGTCCATGCCAATGCATATATAAAGATTATTAATTTGTTCCTGCAACTCTGGATGGGCACCCCTCATGTGCCCTTGACCAAGGGTATCCTGGCACGGAATAACAGTTGTTTATTGATTCCCACTCGATGTTACTGATCTTTTTTTTTTACCACAGCAGGGTGAACAGCTGAGGGGCCCGCCGGGTTTGAACCAGTGGTCCCGAGGCAAGCAAAGGCCACTGCAACAGGCACATTACTCCACTAAGCCACCAGATCAGGTTTGTTGCTAGGCTTACCCTAGGTCTCGCGTAAATTACACTTTCCCCTCTGTCCTGCTCAGCAGCTCGTGTGGCACGGGCGCTAGTCCATCTAATAGCATGGGCGCCCCAAGTCTCCATCTTACCCCTGACCTTGGGGACCAGGACGCTACCAGAAAGCTGCCTTTGACATTCTCTATTCCAATTGGACATTTTTCTTTACATACCCCCAACTCAACTGTCCTTATTTCTTGCTTGGAAGGATGGATTTACACGATGGCGCCACCGAGTTCCATGCGCTACGCCCTGCAGTGACCAGTCCAAAGCAGCGCGTGCTCTAGCCCCCGCTGTTGCTAATAGCATTAACGCTCAGCCCAGAAGAACCTCAGGTGACTGCTGCATGGTTGAACAGCGCAGCCGTGCCTCCGGAGGGGCCCAGCTTGCTGCTGGCTGGAAACTGCCCCCGTAAAAAACTGGAAACTTGCAGTGAGGTATTGTAAGCATTAATAGCGCTATAAACATCCTTTTTTTTTTCATTCTTTTCGGTTGGACCGGGGCGCAGCAACAGCTAGGGGTGCAGGGGACCTAGCACTCATAATCTCGCGTGCTCGTGTTTCGCGTTTGTTATAGAGTGGACGTGAAGCACTTCACCTGTGCGCCAGTTATACTAGGCAGCGCCTGCGCAGGCACGCAAGTGACCCAGCTCGCAGGTCGGCTGCTTTTGCCTTGCGCCCGTTACACAAACTTCTTAGTCTTTCGTGGACTGGGACTGCTCTTCCCACGTTGAAGGAGCTGCAGTGCATGCGATTAGCTTTCACCTGCTTATTTTGCTTCCCATAAATTTGTTTTCATTGTGCTTTCCCAAGGGGGCGGCACAATGGCCTGGCTCTGTATTATGGGTTCCTTAGCTATCATAACCTGTTACCTAGCGAAGTCAGGCAGGGCGTTGGGGGGGGTCTGACCCTTGTCCTGGATGTGCCTCTGCACCTGAGTCACCATATGTTACCCTTGAGCTACAAAACTTGGTGTGAGGTCTGCACCCTTATCCTTTGCATCCTTCACTGCAGCCTTTTATCAGACCTTAAGCATCCTACCGCCCCCGCTTGGCGATCGCGGGGTGTTTGAGCCTCCCGATGTCCATTTCCCCTGGCACTCCTGCAAGCCATTAGCATTTTCCGGATAGATTTGTTGTTTTTTTTGGCAACCTGCCTTCTTGAATGAGCTGCGCAGCTGGTGGGAGGGCAGGCGAGACCCATCCTCCCTCGCACAATAAACAAGCGAGCAGCTAAGTGCGTTAATACCCTCATAATGCCATGACCGCTAAACAGCTGGGGTGAGGCCTTACTCTGTCCATTTTCTTTTCCTTTTGGGAATTTATGTGGCGCGGCCTTGACCAGTCTGTATCGGAGCGTTGTACCGGAGCACCAGTTGCATTAAGATAGACCATCCACCCAGGTCGACCCGTAGCAAGCAACCTGGCAAAATAGAGGTGTCGCTATCTTATCGCTCCAAATATTTTTTAAGCGCGCACAACTCTTACACCGCCATATTCAGCCTCCCCACAGGAATACATCAGCTGCAGCAGCCGGCATGGCATGTAGCCAAACAAACACCGGTACTAGAGCATTGAAAGTTGTTAGCATGGCAAGCGAGTCTCATCCCTTCAACCTGCTTAGCAATCCTCTTCAACTGGCTAGCATTTTGTGTTGATTTATAACGCTCATACATTTTTTAGTCGCTGCTTCTATCACATGCTGTAGCTTTTAGCAAGTATTCATTTGTAGTGAAATGTTTCTTCCAACTTAGACAACAATCATTTTTCAAAATTAATACTATATATATATATTTTTTAAACATAATTCGTTTATGTCTGGAAATTACCTGGGCATCTTATCTGCTTTCGAGTCACAGCATTTTTAACGCTAAAGTTCTGCGACTAAACTTGGAAAGCTGCGACACGACGCTGTTTACATGCCTCTTTTTTTTATATAAATAGCTCTCCTTCATTCAGACAGTGATAGCTAGCGAAAATGCATTTACTTACTTTATTTACCTTGCTTGTACATTATCCCGCAACTTGCGTTTTGCCGGGGCCGCTTTCCTCTAATTGCCCATACCATAAAAGCTTATATTTAAAGTTTTACAATCCAATTTTTATCACCATTATGTTTCTCTGCTTATAAAGTGGTTCCGAAATGTGCTCAATACACACGCCCGTTTCCCAGAGAGTGTTGATGTTCTATGCCTCTGGTGGATGAGGTCGCAGTCTAACTGGATTCGAACTTGCGACCTTTGGTTTAATGAGTTCCCACTTTAACCAATTGTGGCAGCCCTGATGCCTTTAGGTGTTGATTGGGACTGCGCATGTCTTTTAAACAGCTGGGTACTCCAACCATCTACCAGTGGTCCAGTCACTATTCTACAAGGACCTTGTTAGCTCAGGCAGCCTCGTGATATTCCCGCACGGTGTGCTGTGCTCCTTCCTACTGCGTAGAGCTGAGTCACTAGGGTCCGGGCACTTCCTCTGCCCTCTTCCCCCCAGCTCCCTCCTGTTTGAGGTTAAATTGGCGGGTATAAAAAGATCAGTGATGGGAAGCGCATTTTACTACTAGCACTCTTTAACGTGATTGTGTACATGTGGCCGGAGAAACGGAAAGGTGGGGGAGGGGGGTAACCCGAACAATGTCTAATCTAAAGTGCTCCTCGTAGCATGATTGCTGACATACCTTACGCAAAACCTTGAATTTGTGCTTTCCCTTATATTTCACACCATGTGTAGTTTAATGCCGCCCGTTCTATCTTTTTTTAAAACAGTTTCCGTACTGGATGCACACCCCGCGCGGTTCAGTTGCCGGTGTAACCCAAAGCCCACAGCCGGTAAAAGCCCACTGAAGCAACTCTAACCACTATGCCCATTGCATGGGGCACAGATTGTCAAACCATGTGACCGATCATTTGCAGGCTTAGGTCTTTTTCGATAATGGGTGTTAGTGCTGGGTTAAATCACCTCAGCCAGAAACGACCGCAAGCTCCTCCTCACGGAGGAGAGAAAGGCAACTGCAAACACCGGCTGTTCAGACAGAAAGCACAGGTGAGCAAACTGCTTTTTTTTTTTGAACCGTTGAGACATTTCATCAACATGCTACAAAATTACACTTTCCTAAGCAATATTATTTTTGCAGCACCTTACACACCTCGTATGTAGCCTTTTCGTTTCTGCAACCTGGCTCCGGCGGTGTGTTTGCCTGCTGTTCCGTGCATCTCTGCCTCGCTTCCCAAGTGCATAAAGAGTCACATAAACCAAATATCAATGAACCATGAATGAGACACACGCCTAACTAGGTAGGAAGCGTTATCTGGAATAATCAAACTAACAATGTTTGTGCATATCAACTTTGTATTTTATCAGAATTACTTCATTCAGATATATTCATCTTTTCAAAGATACAAAGAGGCTGTTCAGAGATAGGTCAAATATATACATCTTTTCAAAAGTACAAATATATACATCTAGTGCTCATGTGACAAAGGTACTTAGTGATTAACTTGGTGCAATATATACAAAGTGGTTTCAGGATTTATATACAAGGGAAAATGTAATCAATCTGGGGGACGGAAGAGCTGATATTTAAAGAGGTCATGTTCCTATGCTCCTCAATGAACATATACAAAAACACTCTGGGTAAACAGTTCCTCTGTTAAGGCATGTATGTGAAAGGTGTCACTATATGCCAGTAGTGTTGTCGCTGGGAGATCTGAATTTCAGATCTTAATGCCCTCACACACCTGTTAGGGTGTCATGCTTCATCATAGGGCGCTCCTCGTCGGACCGGCGCTGCAATGTCCAACGGGCCTGGTGGCTACTTTGGCGGAGTTCTTTTGATCTGAAATCGCCGTATGTGAGAGGTGTGTGGGCAGCTGGTGCTATGTGTGTAATAACATGAGTGGGTGAATTTTAAAACAGGCTCCAGATCTAAGAATATTTTAATTCAAAAAGTAGAACTGGGTTCGAGTAAAAACAGTGGTGCCGCCAGCAGGACGTAAAGTACCTAGGTGGCTAGTGAGTTTATAAGGTCGACATGTTTCGTGTCATCTATGCTCCGAAATCGAGCAACACTTCTTCAGGACCTAGGGTAGGTAAAGGTGAACCCCAATGGAGAGCACCAAACAGAAGGAACATCCAAAATAGGATGGTGTGATTAGAACGGAGGTAGATCCCAAGGCGGGACTTCACCTTACCTCTCCACCTAAATAGATAGAGAAGCAGAAAGGAAAAACAAAAAAACAAACAAAGAGGGCATAAGGAGCGAAAAGAGTTGACGTAGTCCAATCAGAAAAAGAAAACTCACAAATTACGTAAGTACTATGGGCTAACTACGCCAGTGGGTAGACAAGGTAATATTCGACAAAGTAAATAAACCTATCCCCCACACCGATAAAGATTAGCCAAGTATAGCTATATTAAAACATAGGGAGTGCTCATTAAAAAATAATAATGATCGTACGCATTGTCTGACAAAACAACTAACCCACCCTAAGGGACTGCTCCACAGACATGTGGGGCAAAAAAGACATAAAAATGCATACATGGCAGTGATAGAGCTTACCTTACTTGGTGGAAAGTACCACTACATGGAAGGAGGGGGAAGTTGGCCCACGAGTTAAAAGATAACCAACTGAAACGAAAAATAAGGAGAGAGAGGGCAGAGGCAAACAAATGCTGATGCGATAGTACAACACTGCGCGACACGAGCCCCAGAAGGGTTCTACAGGGTTAACTAAAAATAAAACGTGCATAAAGACATAAAGAGTTACGGGCACAGTCACACCCGTATCCCAGTAGGTATTAAAGGTAATGATTTTCACTGCACCGAGACTATCCACCCGGGAGTGTAGAGCCGATGCAAGCTTAGGTTAGGGGGAGGGACGCATGTGAGAGGGACCCCTATTGAACGGTTCTCATGCGGGAGCAATAGTAGGTCCAGATCCAAAGTGCTTAGAATGGGGTAGGCCAGATGGATGTCCGGCAAGGATGGGAAGGTAAAAACGTGCGTAATACCGTCCTGTTAACATGTTTTTAAATTAAAGCGCGTCATGCCTAGACAGGACAGAGGGGTATTTTGCACTTACCGATTTCGAGGAGGGCAATGCCTGCTCTTCCAAGACCTCGCCCGCTTCCGGATCCTACCATGGTAACGAACGCTGTACATTTTTGAAGAGATTCAGACTACCGGGACTGCGTCGGCGGAAGCGTCGACGTGGCTAGCGGCGTGCGATGGCGCCATCTTGGCCTTAGAAAGTGTGCCTGACTATGTGTATACAGACTGGTCCCTAGGGGGTGCCGAGTAAACATCGTATTTAGCGATGTCTGGGTAAGATAGAGACCATACAGGAATTTATTTAAAAAAGGCAAGATATGGAAGGGGGCAGTTGTTTGATACAGTAGCCTCCCGACTGCCTATGTGTAAGGTCAAATGTTAGAGGGTAGTCACAATGAGGACTACTTATTATAAATGTATGGGTCAATAGGATAATCAAGTACCAGCACTGCTGGTTGATCAAATATGGAAGAACCCGTAGTGGGGAGTTAAAAAATAAGGAGTTCTAAAGATAAGGAGTTTTAAAATAAAAAGTACTAAAATATAATACAGACTACCAAGTCGCACGAATTTAGAGAATGACTGAGAGTGTTAGAACGCTGGGTCAGATGGAGACAACAAAGGGGCCCTAGAAGTGTGGTAGTTAAAAAACGGGGCACAAGGGGCAAAAAGTCTCCGGACATGGTTAGTCCGAAGTGTATTGTACTGGAGGTGACAGTTAGTTCTTTTTGGGGTGGTCAGTGTCCAGCTTAAATTTCTGACCAGGGAATGGCATCATTCAGGCCCACCTTCTGTGTGGACAAACGGAAAATCCATCTCTGCTCCGTCTCGAACAGTTTTTTTGTCGACCAGTTGGCATCGCATTCGATCATGTCCAGGACATCTCATCCACCCCGTGTGGGTGCGAAATGAAGTGAGTGCTCATTTTTGTTGTAGATCTGCCACATCGTATGTTACTGCGATGCTCCATAATCCTTGTCTTAACTGGGCGTGTGGTCATCCCCACGTACTGTAGATTGCAAGGACATTTGATAAGGTATACGCAGTTCTTTGAATTACAATTTGGGTGTGTTCTTTGAGTCCAGATTTTACCTTCCTCCAAATTGAGTTCCTTTGTCGTCCTTGTCAGTGCGCATACTCCAAATTGTCCACAGGGATAGTGATGACGTACTGGAGTGGTGTTCCATAATGTACCTTGTTCATTCTTCTGTTTAATTTTAGGACGGGTGTGGACTAGTATGTCACGCAGGTTACTCGTCCGTTTGTTAGCGAACCTTGGTAGTGGTAACGAGAGTGCGCCAGTGGAGAGGATTTTCCAATGTTTACGAATGATTCTTTGGATGGTATTAGACTGGTGTGAATGTCGTAACACAAGTTATCAGATCTTCAGTTCTCCTTTGTTTTGGTTCCAGGAGTGCCTCTCTGTTGTTGTTAAGTACTCTTTTCTTTGATTGATTGATGATGTTTTGAGGATAATCCCGGGCGGCTAGGTTTCTGCTCAAAGCAGCTGCCTCCTTTCTGTAGTCACTGGTAGATTCACAATTTCTACGGCGGCGCAGAAATTGGCCGAACGGTAGATTATTCCTTAATGCTTTAGGGTGATGACTCCCGTATAGTAGCAAATTGTTGCGATCCGTGGATTTCCTGTAGGTATGTGTCGACAGTTGTCCATTTCTGAGCGTGATGGTCAAATCAAGGAAATTTATCTCAATGGGGGATACAGCTCTGGTGAAGCGGAGGAAGGGGTCCAAAGCGTTGATCCATGTGAAAAATTGCCACATGTTTGCATGTCTCCCTTCCAAAAGATGAGAATATCATCTATGTAGCGCCTCCACAAGATGATGTTGTTAATATATGTATTATTTTCTGTAAGGTAGAGGCGTTCAAATTCAGCTACATAGAGGCAGGCCAGGCTCGGCGCGAATGTGCTGCCCATAGATGTACCCTGGGTCTGATGGTATAGTTGCTCATGGAATTGGAAGAAGTTCTCGCATATTGCCAGAGTAGCGCATTCCATTATGAATGCTACGGGTGTGTTAGATGTCCAGTCTTCCGTGAGAAGGCGTTCTTCCACAACTCTGAGAGTCTCTTCTTGTGGGATATTAGTGTAGAGCGCCTCCACGTCCAAAGCCATCAGGAGATTTATTTCATCACTTCTCATGGTGTGGAGATGAGATTCAGGACGTCTCTCGTGTCTTGTTGGTATGAGGAAATTTTCTTTACCAAAGGTTGTAAGAAGCAGTCACAAAACTTACTCAAAGGTTCCAGCAGTGAGCCTATCCCGGATACTATTGGACGTCATGGTGGAGGTATCACCCCCTTGTGTATCTTCGGAAGAGTATAGAAGGCCGGGGTGCGTTGTTCTAGATTCACTAAGAAGTCAGCTTCATTCTTAGAGACCCAGCCTTGTGCTTCAGCAGAAGTCAAAATCGATTTGATTTTAGTTTGAAGTCTTCCTGTCGGGTCCTTGTTGATTCTTTTATAGTGTCTTTCCTGTGCCAACTGTCGAAGGCATTCCTGTTCGTAGTCATAGGTGTCCATGACAACAATGGCGCCTCCCTTATCTGCCGGTTTGATAGTCAGTGTGGTGTCTTCAGACAGGTTTTTGATAGCTAGTCTCTCTGCTGTTGGTAGGTTATTGTAATGTTGCTTGTTGTCAATCTTGTCTACTTCCTTGATGACTGCCTGTTCGAAAGTGAGCACCTCATGGGGGGTCATATGGTCTTGAGGTGTAAATTTCGATGGGGTACGGAGACCAGTGTCTCATTGCCCTTGGTTGTCTTTGTTCGTGAAGTATGCTTGACTCGCGGTTGCTAAGTACCGAGTGGGACTAGATCCCGCGTGTGGAGAGTAAGTAAGTAACAGATGCCAGCGGAGTCGGCCTGGCGTGAAAGAGGGTGGTGAACTGCCCATTTACACCTGGAAGAAACCAATTAAATTACAATTGAACCAATCGGGACCAGCAAAACCCGTCGGGCATGACAGAGCTGCGTGCATGCTAAGGTAGAGTGCAGGGAGCCCCTCTGGTGGAACATTTCACCACACACAAACACCCGCCAGAGAGCATCAGATGGAGGGTCCTTGAGAAAGTCTGCCCTCATCCCAGGGGCGGGTCATTAACAGCTGCTCTTAATCTGAAAGAGTGCAGGTGGATCCATTCCCTCAACTCGGTTTTGGCAGGCCTAAATGAGCACGAGGAAAGTGCTAGACAAATGGGTCATTTGTGACATGACATTTCCTAGACAGCCACATGCCGTGGCGTTCACCACCTGTCAAGTATATTAAAGATAGTATACAACATCTACTCCCATTCCTCACTGTGGTCTATATCACACTTGGTACTATTTTATTAGTAGACTTTTGATCTATCTTTTTATTAACTAACCTTTGTATCCATATAGATGTCAATAACATTGTGTATACACAAGGCGCATGTAAAGATGTACTGGCGCCTCGCATTAATCAGTATTAAAATCACGGTAACTTGGATATACTTTGCTGACCGCACATGCTAAATATTCATTCATGACAATTTATATGTACGGCGCATGTAAAGATGTATTTGCGCCTAGCACTAAGTGTAAATATTAAGACACTGACCACACATGCCAAATGTTCAATGTTGATGGGCCTATTGTGTACGGTGTTTGAATTGTCTCATCATCGCATCGCAGACATACGAAACCATGGCAAACCAAATGCTTCAACTTTTTGAGCAACAGAACCTATAAGGCCATTTATAGCTGAAAAAACAGTTCACATGTACATCTTCATTACATTAGGGTATTATGAAACTTCAAATAGGGAGCCACGGCACCCCCGATCGATCTCCCCGGATGCCTAGCAACCGAACGTAACGGCAATGTACACGCTGCTTGCCACACTGTTAAATGAGTGAATCGGTGCTCTCCGTTGGTAGGATTCATTTTCTTCACGACTGCAGGATGGATGCCTTCTTCCCGACACTGACTAACCTGGGCCGAATCACGCGAATCCAGGTGAGACTCTCCCACCGCTGGGCCCCTAGCATGCACGCAGCTCTGTCATGCCCGACTGGTTTTGCTCGTCCCGATTGGTTCAATTGTAATTTAATTGGTTTCTTCCGGGTGTAAATGGGTAGTTCACCACCCGCTTTCACGCCAGACCGACTCCGCTGGCATCTGTTACTTACTTACTCTCCACACGCGGGATCTAGTCCCACTCGGCACTTAGCAACCGCGAGTCAAGCCCGACTGGTTCGGGGATCTTAGTTTAGTTGACTTTTTATCACTGGATCTAGACCCACTCACATCTGCATGTGGCCCCGACCAAACAACCCAAACCAGCTGCCCTTGCCTCAGCCGTACACGGCCGAGTCTCACCGGACCGTTCAAAGATCACCTTGATTAATTAACTTTTGTCTGCATGTCACTATCTGGCACGCAAATCGCCTTGCCGTCACCGCTAGGTTTTTACCCCTGGTCTCATATGCGAACCGGGACTGGCCACACGCACCCATCCTGTTAGGCCCTATGCACCACGGGACACAAGGCACAGTGACTGTCCCTTCACTTACTAAACCAACCACTCCACAAGTGTTCTAAATCTGATACTCCATTCATTTCCTCCACAGCTATTCATAGCCAAATCCTGCAGACTAACTTACCGGGATTACACAGCCATAACCATACTCTGGCGCAAACTAGGTGAGTGCTTCACCTTAGCTCCATGTTCTACACACTACTGAAATATGTGTTCCACACGCCTGACATTGCCATGACCTCTATCCGTAGGCTGTTACTGATCAATCACTCCCTCCCCTCCCCACACCAAGTCCTGATGAAGACCCGTAGTGACTACCGAAGGGAGCACACAGTGGGTTGAAACGTCGGCGCAAGGATAATTAAACCCGACAGAACCATTTTTTGTTTATAAACATTATACCCAGGTTCTGAGGGATACCGGGTCGCCCCATTTTTTTTCCTTTTTTTTTTTCGCTTCCCAAGTGAACTGCTTCCGGTCCATCTCCTCTACGGGACGACTGCCCCGGCCTTCCCTTGATGCCGGACGCACTGTGGTCGCAAGCCCGGCCGCTCTGCCGACTTCTCCCCCAGCTGCCCACAGCTGTTCCGTCGGCCTGGGCAGTGCACCTCGACGCCATCAAGCATGAGAGGCAGTACCGGGCACAGGGGGCACAAACACCGGGCGGCAGGCACAATTGAGAAAATTGATCCACGTGGAGCCTGGGGGGAGCTATGCTAAATGAAACCGGCAAGCGCCCACCTTCACTCGAAATTCGTTGGCGCTGCTCCCCCAGCTCCCTGATGTAAAGGTGAGCTGCCCAGGGGGAGCGTCGCCTTATATCCCCCTCCCCCTTCCTCTTCCCTTTGTCCTTGGAAGGGAGGGGAGAGGGCCTCAGGCGCGTTTCGCCGCGTGGTATTTCCGGCCGGCGCAAACCAGCGAAAACCGGATCCAATCCTTGCGGGCTCTGGCGGCTGTTATGGTGCCGGCCCTCGAGGCCCCCTTCGGTGGCAGCCTTTGCTAGGAGGAGATGACTTGACTTGTGCGGCTGCATTCATGGCTCGGCTGCACTGGGCTGAATGGCCGCAGTGGCCTGATTGGAGTAATCGTTCAACATGACTGAGGGGCGGCAGTCATGTTGGATATCAGCCGCCACCCGCTGATCTCTACCGGGGATGGAGTTTTGGTGAAATTACACCCGCCCCGCTGGTGATTCTTGGCCCCGGGTTCTCCTTTTAATTGAATCATACTTTCCATTTTTTATGAATTATCTACATTTTATGGTGACAGAATATTGTATTCATACTGTGGCGTAACAGCCAGAGCTGCAAACTTTCGATTTGTGAACCAGGTTCGAGTCTCGAAGGCAGCTCAACATCCTGTGACTCTGGCCAGATCACTTAATTTCCCCGTGCCTGCCAAAAATGAATGTGTGCTTGTGTAACGTAACTGGTGCTCATGTAAAGAGCTCCAATACCTTCGGGTCGAGTTCATGCTATGTAAAACTGCACAAAACAAATAAAGCTTTTTCTCAATAGAACTTTAAAAACTAAAAAGTTATCCCCAGGTTACTAATTCATAGGGTAGTGGAAGGGGTCCCAAAATTTGAAGGCTAATCAAACTGCAGTGGGATAGTAATGATGATCTCAGTCTTGGTTCTGTTCATACAGAGGAAGTTTTACTTCATTAGGCTCGCAGCGCCCATAGGGCTCAAAGGTCTTCAGCCCCCCGTGTGTCATCCTGGGCTGAGACAGCTTCCCGGGCACACACAGAGACGGGTCTTGAGCTGCTGTGGGCTGGCTGGTCCGGTATCCGTCTTATTGCAGCCGCACCCGAGGACTTCACAGGTCTTTAAAATACCATTTACTTGTTAACGAGGCTTTGTTGCTTTTCCACCCCTTCCTAGAGCCTAATAAGACCCAAATGAATAGGCTCCAATCATTACAGAATGCTGCTGCTCGATTGCTTTTGGATATACCGAGAGGCAAGCCCACCTCGGCGGCCATCCGTACCTTGCACTGGCTTCCAATCCAGCATCGTGTTGAGTTTAAGGCTTTATGCCTGGTCCATAAGGCTTTTTATGGAGGAGGTGCCAGGGCTATGCGTATATTGTTTAGACCCTACATTCCGGCCCGATCATTAAGATCTGGCACCCTGAATCTTCTTTGCCTAGATAGGATCAGGAAGTCAAGATGGGGTGGTAGAGCGTTCTCCCACCGTGCGGCAAAACTATGGAACTCGTTGCCTGTAGCCATGCGCCTACAACCAAACAGACTGGCTTTTAGGAGAGCCTTGAAAACTTGGCTATTTGCGATAACATAGGTGTATGTGACAGGCTATTGGTCTTTCTAGGTTCTCTCCTCCTTAGCGCCAAGACGCCACGGCATACGAGCGCTCTACAAGCATATATCCTATCCTATCCTATCTGCATCTCCCCTCTGCCTATTGCTGGAAGAATTACACCCCCCCGAAATCTTTATTAGCACCCCCCAAAATTTGACTCTAGTTGAGCCTCTGTACTTCATCCAGTGGAGGGGGTGTCTCAAACATGATGTGAGGGTTGTGGAATGATATGCGTTATTGTCTAGCTGTAAATGGATTTACGTATCATCGTCCTATATTTAACAGTTCACCTAATAAGTGTGGTAAATATTTAATTTACCTGTACTATTTTTTATGCGGTAAAATACAATAAGAATAACTCAGTAAAATAAGAGGCAGAATCCGTGGTATTCGAGGGTATAATAGGATATTTATTCCTTACAAAGGAATGATGGTTCGAACCAGGCAATCGAGTTCCGTCACCACGAAGGTTCAGGAAGGGATCAGCAATACATTATAGACAAGTAGTAATATATATATGAAATGCATTACAGTAAGACAGATGCAGGAGGCGTAACAGCTGATAATACAGATAAGAATGCACATACGTAATGAAAAAGGCGTAATAATAGGCGTGCATAAAGGCGTATACTAGAAACGTCATTTAAAATGATGTCACAGATGGGTGGATCCATAAGAGAATCCTGAAAAGTCAGCAGAAATATTTGGCAGAGATGCGCGCGCAGCCGCATGACGTGTGATTGACGTGTAACTAGAGGGTGAAGGGAACTTGACATTTAGCCCTACATGAGGAGACAGAAGTCTGGGGTGTCAGGACAACCTAGTCCTAAATCATATCTAATATCTTGTGTTTAAAGAACTATATTATCTAGAAGGAAAGGTCTTCTCGGACAAATCCTATTCTATACTGACTGTTAGTGCGTGTACAAGCGTCTAAGTGTCTACATGGGATGCGAGGGGGCATGGGCCTACCATGGTAACGAGAGTCATGAATTACTTGCACGGAGACAGTAAGGCCGGGCCCTTTGCTCGGAAGCTGGAAGGATATTTACCTAAACTACTAGACAGGAATGCATTGGATGAGGAGCGGAGCAGATAACTTGAAGGCTGAATACAGTTTTTTGGCAGGCAACAGGCCGGGCTAGGCACCGTTAGCCGCGCAGGAAGTAAGACAAAGTTCATGGATACAGATGCAGGTCCAGGCTGGAGCATTCAGAGGCAGAAGCAGGAAAAAGCTCGATGGCAGAATTCAGGGCCTACCTTGCCAGAGCTGGAAAACGTGAAAAGTATACCATATAAAGACGGTGGCAAGGCATACTTAGGAACGGAATATCTGGCCCATTCATGGCAGATATGAAAGAGTACATATTAACGTTGGACACAATTGTATTTGCGTCTTCATAGCTTGAAGTGGAGGGAACATACATGTACTTGTAGCATGTACATGGAGCCGTTGGGGTCTAGATAGGGGACACAATTGACCATAAAAATTCATATTTCCTCATTCCCTCCTTGTCCCCTACGGACCCTCATGAAATATCGATCTTCAGGAATCCATCAATCTGTTCATGTAACATCATCTGCACTTCTTTCTTCTTCCGGGATCTTGAATGAAAATTTGAACGTGGAATACACGATGTGGCACACAGGCCGCAAATCGCTGGTCCACATTGTAGACATAGGCAGCAACTGAATACTATGAGAAGGCCAATACCTAGGACGGATAGGACTTTCCATCCCCAGGCTGACAACACGCTCCAGAACCAACCGGACCATGTCCAGGTGCCTGCATTCTGATGTATCTGGTTTGCAATCTTGTGAAGACGAGTTATGGCTTTATATACGGATGGCGCGTTTTCTGGAATGAAAACACAGCAACTTGATCCGATGACCCTACAAGCTCCGCCCCTATCTGCTAGGATGACGTCAAGGACAAGACGATTTTGGAGAACAACAATCCGCATCGCAGACTGCTCCTCTGTTAAGTTGCCTAGGGCAGATGTAGTTTCATTCACTACTGCTTCAAGGGTTCTGGTTAATCTACGTATCAGTTTACTGTTTGAGACAACACCTATGTAAGGAAAGAGACCTTTATTGAAGTCGGTATATTGTTCCCATGCTGTTTCGGTGTAGTCAACAATCGGGGTATCTCCCTGGGGTCTATGGTGTACTAGATTGCTATTTCTATGATAGTCAGGAGGGGCTAGGAAAACAGGTGGCAGAAGGAATGCAATGTAACAGGTACCATCCCAATCTAGGGGTAGGCGTATATATGCGGTGTGACCACAGATGAAGTAGGAGTGATGGGAAGCTCTAAATGTAGACTTGCCTTTATCACTGAATTCGATCACAGTACTACATTTACTATGACCCAGGTGTACTGAACCATTCTTTCTTACACAGAATTCACCTTTGACTGGTAATACGGACATAGCAGGCAAGACTAGCGTAGCTTTGGATTCAACATTTAGAATCATGAGGTTAAGTGTAAAATTACCTAATCCATATACTTCATTTTCTAGGTCAGTTCCTGTTCTTTTGGGAAGTCCCTCCTTGTTAGGATAACAGGCTTTAAGCAAAACTAAGTTCAGGTTTCCCCATACCCAGTTGCTCTGGTAAACTACAGTGTTTGAATCTAAAGAGTTAATTAAACTAAACCATGCTCCACAGGAACCATTGTGTGTGAACGGATATGGAAAGAGAGGCAGAACTCCTTTGTATTTCTGATAGGGAGGGAGTCGGCCACATATCCAACAATTTGTAGCGTTGCTGGTCTGATGGGAATGATGTAACATACTAATGAATGTGTTGTTGCGCAGCGCAAATCTATAGGACAACTCATGTGGAGGTAATTCGCTAAAAGAATGTTCGGCTGTAACATTGTAAGCACGCTTGAAAATAGGGTAATACATGTGTAATAGTATACTAGCGACAATGATCAGAAGACTTAGAAAAAACATAATTAATAATGTCACTATACAGTGACTACGAAGTGATTTACAGTACGCATGTTTCTTGAGCTGTTTCTGTCTATTTCTCTCTCTATTTCGGTCTAGAGGATACATGTCAGAGACAAATTCAACCGATTCACCTTGGAGAGGACTTAAACAATCAAATTGTCTGACTTGCTAGACCTTAGTTTCAGTTTATAGTTCTCGCTCTCAGTCTTTTCAACCAGGGGGAGTTTTAAGTCCATCGGTGAGGGAGTGCAGGGCTGAACGTTTAAATCCGATGGTAGTCCATGAAATTTCTTGATATGGCTCGAGTGCAGCCACCCTTTGCGACCCTCAATCTTCACGGCTGTCCTCGTGGTCAGTAAAACGAGTTTCGGTTGTTGCCAGCGAGGCTCCAACGGGCTTCTCCTGTCGAAGTTTCTCACAAGCACCAGGTCACCTGGAACCACTTCATGAGGCCTTATCTCGGTGTTGTCGGGAAAGGCTGCAGCTACCTGTGAACGGCAAGATTGTAGTGCAGACATCAAGGAAGCCAGGTAATCTGTCAGCATATTACAATCAACATCAGTTATTTTACGAGGTATAGGCATCCCCCACATATTTGGTGGCCTACCGAAGATCACCTCATACGGGGATAGCCCTGTTCGAGAATGTGCTACCATTCTCATGTAAAAGAGCGCAACTGGTAAGGCTACTATCCAGTCGACACCTTTGTCTCTACAGATTTTGGACAATCTAATTTTCAGAGTTTGATTATGACGCTCCACGAGACCTGCTGCCTCGGGATGTCGGACACAGTGGAATTTCCATTGATAGCCTAACAGAAGTGAAACGTGTTTCATTAGCTCGGATGAGAACGGCTGGCCATTATCTGAGTACACGACTCGGGGCATACCATACCGTGGGAAGAATTCTCGAACTAACTGTTTGGCAGTAGTCGGGGCAGTGTAATCTGAGACGGGATACGCCTCTGTCCACCGGGAAAGAGCGCATACAACTACGAGGACATATTTGAATCCTCGACATCGTTCCATCTGGATATAATCCATCTGGAGGACTTCAAAAGGGTGATCGGGAGGTTGAAATCCACCCTGCTCTACAGGTACACCTTTACCTGGATTGAACTGACAACAAATCATACAAGTTCGGACTTTCTGTTTGGCTGCAGCTCGTAAGTGTTTGTTGAACCAAATGTGTTGAATACTGTCTAACATGGCTTTTTCTCCTAGATGTGCTGGACTATGTATTGTGTTAATGATAACTTGAACCATTGAGTCGGGGAGAAACCATATAGATTTTCCCTTCGTCATCCATCCCTGATTGGTTTGGATCCCTCCTAATTCAGTCCATTTCTTTATTTCCTCTGGTGTAGCATGTGTCTGTATGTCAATTACATCAAGAGCGGGATCCTTAACTGTCATGCAGTGTGTCGGAGTCGGAACTATTGTCTTTGTCAGGTCAGTTGCAAGAGTCTGATTCTGTGCTGTTTGCTTAGCTGTTCGGTCTGCTAGGTCGTTACCCTGAGAAATAATATCGGTGATTTTTGTATGGGCTTTGCACTTCATGATAGATATTGAAGTAGGTAGATGTATTGCATCTAATAGAGCTTGAATGAGGGGACCGTGTTGAATGTTGGCACCGTGAGAAGTTAAATAACCTCTTTCGCGCCAAAGAACGCCGAAGTCATGGACGACTCCGAATGCATAACGTGAATCTGTGTATATGTTGACTTTCTTATTTTTAGCTTGAATACAGGCTTGTGTCAGAGCAATAAGCTCTGCTGCTTGAGCTGATAATGTATCGATACAATTTGTTTCAATGACTTCAGTGTCTGTCGTGACTGCATAAGCGGCCACTAACTTTCCTGTACTTGTTCTCATACATGAACCATCTACATAAAGTGTCAGGTCGGGGTCTGGTAATGGGACATCTGTCAAGTCTTGTCTAGGTTTCGTCGTAATAGTAATGACTTCAATACAATCATGTGCCAGTGGGTCTGTTCCACTTAAAGGCAAAAGTGTGGCGGGATTTAATGTACTACAACGTTTGATTTCTATGTGTGGCTGAAACAATGTAAATTCGTAACCAGTCAGTCGTGCTATAGTCAAGTGTTGTGTTTGTGTCCGGTTCAAGAGAACCTCTACTGCGTGTGGTACTTGTACTGTCAATTGATGTCCTAATACTATGGAATCGCTTTGTCTAATCGCTAGAGCTGTCGCTGCAACTGATTTCAGACACGCAGGAAGAGCCTGAGCTACGGGATCTAATGTGCTAGAAAAGTAAGCACATGGCTTGTGTGATCCTGCTTGTTCCTGCGTGAGTACTGACAAAGCAGTACCTTCACGTTCTGTAACAAAGAGTGTAAAAGGCTTATTGTAACATGGTGTCGCTAAAACAGGTGCTTGGCATAAAGCTTTCTTTAAGTCTTCAAAAGCTTGTGTATGTTCTGGAGTCCAAGGGAGGACAGTCGATATCGCTGCCTCCTGTGTTGTCAACTGAATGAGTGGTTTTGCTAAAAATGCATATTGGGGGATCCACTGCCTACAGTAAGACGTGAGGCCTATGAAGGCCCGTACCTCCTTTTGTGTCTTGGGTGGTGGCATGTTTACTATTAACTGGATACGGTCAGGTGTGAGCTGTCTCCCCCATTTGGACAGCAAGTGCCCTAGGTACACAACTTGCTGGGCACAAAATTGCAGCTTCGAAGGGGACACCTTGTGCCCCTTGTCGGCTAGGAAATGTAAAACCGTCAGTGATGCTTTTTCACATTCGGATTCGCTTCGGGCGGTGATCAGCAGATCGACATACTGAAGCAGTGCAGTGTTAGCAGGCATGTGGATACTGTCAAGTTGTCTTTTCAGTGCTTGGCTGTAGATGCTAGGACTTTCTGTAAATCCTTGAGGTGCGCGTGCGAATTTAAAACTTCGTCCATTTAAACTGAATCCGAACAAATATTGGCTTTCCGGATCGATTGGGACGCTGAAGAAGGCGTTCTTGAGGTCAATTACAGTAAAGAACGTTGCCTCTGAATCAATAGCTGTCAGTAATGAAGAGATATCTGGGACCACGGGGTATTGTGGTACAATGCATTTATTTAATTCTCGCAGATCAATAACTAATCGATATACTGGGGGTGCTTTTGGATCAGTTCGTTTAAGAATCGGAATAATCGGGGAATTACATACATTGGAGTCAGTTTCTACAACCACTCCTTGTGCAATGAGCTCGTCAATGATTTGCAGTAAAGCCACTACAGCATCTGGCGGTAACTTGTATTGTCGCATTCGTGGTAGTACCACTCCTGTTTTGAGTGTGACTCGATATGGTGTAATGTGCATACAACCTACATCAGTGGGGCCTTGCGCCCATAAATGTGCAGGTAGATTCTGTAACCTGTGATCCATGTCTCTAGACACGTAGTGACCTTTAAAGTCACGCAAAAATAGTCGTACTCCGTCCAGAGAACAACATATTATAGCTCCTAGAGCTTTCAATGTTTTTATACCTAACAAGTTTTCTGGGCATGATTTCGTAAGCAATAGATCTGTAGTCCGTGTTAATGGACCGACTGTAAATGCAAGTGGTTGTGATACTTCATTAATAGTGGGCTTTCCTGAAAAACCAAGGGAAATATTTTGTGAGCCTGAGAGGGGTGCCCCTGGAACTTCATTGTGACTTATAGTTGTTCTGCTTGCCCCTGTGTCGAGTAGGAACTTTCTGTCTTTCCCTAATACTTGACTCTGCACATAGGGACCCTCTTGATCTACAGGAACCTCAATAAGGGGTAAGCCAACTTCCCTCTCTAGGCTATTTCATGTGTAGCGCTGATACTCTGGATAGTCATTTTGTGCATACTGGTACATCTGTTGTGTCGTGTTTTGTGTTGCAGCAATAGGCTGTGGCTGTGGTTGTGGTACGGTCTGTTGTGCAGCTTGCATAGGCTGTATATTCTGAGGTACTTGTGGTTGGATCTGATCCTGTCTAGGCGGACGTGGTCTCTCCTTGGTTTTACCCGTGAGATATTATGTTTCAGAACTGCACAATCGTTTATATAATGACCTGGCTGTTTACAATAGTTGCATGTCCCTTTAACGGGAACCGCTGAGTTACTTGCCGCACCCTTTTTATTACCATCAGCTGGAACTGACTGAGCGACAAGCATTTTCATTTTCGTGTCTTTCATACGTCTTGTTTCGTGTTCTTGTTGTTCTCTAATTCTATTCTGGTGATACTGTAACATTTGTAACATTTGCGAAGGAGTGTTAGCTTGCCAAGTGCTCTCAACTTTCAATACTCTGTTTTTAACCTGCGGCAGGGAATTCTCGACTAGTTTTGTTACAAAAAGATGTGGATATGACTCACTATTTGCTTTCAGGCCGCTATTAATACCAAAACATTTTTCAAATCGGGAATAAAAGTCACTAGTGTCTTCCTCGGGTTTCTGTTTACAGGCTGAGATTGCTCCCCAATCTTCCTTTTTCGTAGTTAATAAACGTGGTAATACTTGCACTAATAGACCTGGCAATGCTTTTGTTTTGTCCCCAAGCCCTACGCCTGTAGTTCGGTTATTTTCTTCAGTTTCCAATGCGGTCCAATCAATCTTCTTGTCTCCCACCTCCCATTCTTTTTCCTTGAGTTTCTCATAAATACCGGCAGGCAATAATACTTTCAATATTTTCATAATGTCAGGATAGGTATAATCACCCATGAGTAACATGTCCTTTAATTCACGGTGAAAACCTGCTGGATCTTTGTCATGGCTAGGCACTAATTTTTTCATTTCCAATAGTTCTATTTTTGTTATGGGCGTGTACACAAACACGCGTCTAAACGTAGTGTCATCATTTCTGGCTGGGTGTACTTCGCGTAAGGGGTTCTGTCTGTCTATGTGATACGTTTTTCTTTCCACGGGGGGGACTGAAACATGTTCTGGGCATACGAAGACAATGTACTGGTGTCGATATTCTAGAATTTCTTTAATTAAATCAGTACCTGAACCTCTCCATTTATTCGTCAGTAATTCTATCAGTATATTAGGTAGGGGACCAGGATCGGAGTGTTGGCTTCTATACAATATAAGGAGGTGTTGTATCATGCATATACCAGCTAAACGTTGTTCGTCTGGGGTAAGATTCAGAAACGTGTGTGCTAGCGCATCATCACTGTATTTTTCAGAACTGTCAGCCCATTGTACTGCTGACCTGGCTAATTCTTGTTCATCCATAGAATCGAGCATATGATACCCCCTTCGGTCTCGGAGTAATTTATCAGCGGCCTGGAATAGGTGTTCAGGGGACCTCGTATTTAACATAGGGGCTTGAAAATGTCTGTTACATTCTGGACGTATCGGACGTATTGGATCATTAAGGTATCTGGTATTGTTACAAGATCTTCCCCTACCTACATAAGCTATCGTTTCTAATTGTCCCGTGGACATTTCTGATTCTTCCTCCTCCTCTCCCTCTGATTCAGTTTTATCTGCTTCTACTCTGTTTTCATGTATTCGTTCTATTTCTTTTCTGATCTTTCGGCACATAGCTACTATACACTTCTGTTTATCATGTTTCCCTTCTGATATATTCTGACCCCATCTGGTAAGCACTTGCATTTCATCCTGATCTACCTCAGGCCTATCTCTGTTTCTGATCAAGCAGTTTATGAGGAAGCTTAACAGTAGTTTCTGTATATCTACTTTCTGGTATTCCATGGCCTTGTCAATACTTTCAGGGCCTCGCCCTGATTGGACAAAGTGATATATATTGTCCAGATGAGCAACCATTCCTGGTAGTGTCATTAAATATGTGGACGTTCGTCGTATACGTAGTGATGACAGCAGCATTCTGTCATTTTTACCGGGCACTGGATCATATCTACAATCCGAAAGATGTTCCTTAAACCTATCGGATCTTGCTGTTTGAGGTGTATGTTGGTATGCTAAATCTCTAAAGGACAATTTATTTCCTTGCGGTGGCGTGGAAAAAATGGCTGTTGCACCTCCTGTTGCACCTTCTGAGGTGCTAGGCGCGAAAGGATTTGTTGAATGTAAAGTAGAGACGGTAGATGTAGGGAGAGTGGTAGAAACAGATGAAGCTGTTGGAATGTGAGGAGGAGTTTGTTGTTGCGGAGTTGGGGGCGGATGATCTTGGGGTTGAGCACCATCGACAGGTGGTGTGTGTGGTGGAACATTTACATATTCGGGAGCTACATCGTCTAAATAGGAAGAAAGGAAAATATCTTTTGCTGTTTTGGGATGTGCTTTAATCGGGAGTAATGGAGGTGGCAGATCTTTTGGTACCTCCAAAGTGGCCTTAGGCAAACCCTCGGCCAGAAGAGGATACATACCATTCATAAGAGTGTTTCGTTGTCTGTCTACTTGTTCTGATTTTACTCGGCTACCTTCGTCAATTAATATGTTTTCTCGGGCCTTTTCGGAATCTTCCCTACTTTTCTCTTCTTTTCTGAGCGCTTTCTCTGTGCGTCTATGCGATTCTTTACGCCATAATTCAATGGCATCTTTCTGTGACTGTCTGGCTTTCTTTTTCCATAACGCTTCTTCTATTCTCATGATGCAATCTGCATCCCATGTTCCGGCAGCGGGCCATCTCTGACTCTCTGCTAAATCCTTGGTGTAGTCCACCCATAGATCAAGATATAATACGGCATCTAGGCCATGTTTATGGTACATAAAGTACCCTGGAGTGTCCCTAGGTGGGATGGGAACAGCTTCCTCGAGTATTCCTTTTCTAGTTTTTATCTGTCTTAATTTTGAAAATAACGGCATCTTGAACCTTGCTACTTAATTCTTACTCGGTTTTTGAACACAATAATTACAATAAACACAATAATGAAGATCAAACAATCACTCATACCACGACATTTAAAACATATCAAAATTTTTAGAACGAACAATAATAATTAGAATAAAACTAGTTGATTGCATAATACTAAATATACTGTATGTACTGCTAAACAGTACAGATACACTGCTAAAACAGTGCACACCAGGTCTGTGTACCCAGACCCCTCTTGACCGGCACAAACTAATGTGCACGTCTAGATACGTCCCCAGCAACGGTACTCACCGGGAAGCACGGAACGGAAGGCCTCGGAAGTCTGGACTGGACTAGACCAAACTGGACTGGACTCGACTCGTGACTTAGATACTTCGGAACTTCGGAATCTGGTGGGCCTCTGTATACCTCGGATCTTGCTCTCTCAGCTAGGCTCTGGTCGGGATTCTCCGCACTCCTCACCGCCTCGTCTGGGTGTTGATCGCAGCCTCAGTCGCCCCCGTTGGCCTGAGGGAGATACAGGAAATCCTGCGGGTACGCGTAATTGTCCGTCCGGCTGTGGCAGGAGACCGGGTCTACAACGCACCTCCGGCGCGTGGGGTGTGAGAGGTGTCCCTATTCGGGCGCCAATTTATGTGGTAAATATTTAATTTACCTGTACTATTTTTTATGCGGTAAAATACAATAAGAATAACTCAGTAAAATAAGAGGCAGAATCCGTGGTATTCGAGGGTATAATAGGATATTTATTCCTTACAAAGGAATGATGGTTCGAACCAGGCAATCGAGTTCCGTCACCACGAAGGTTCAGGAAGGGATCAGCAATACATTATAGACAAGTAGTAATATATATATGAAATGCATTACAGTAAGACAGATGCAGGAGGCGTAACAGCTGATAATACAGATAAGAATGCACATACGTAATGAAAAAGGCGTAATAATAGGCGTGCATAAAGGCGTATACTAGAAACGTCATTTAAAATGATGTCACAGATGGGTGGATCCATAAGAGAATCCTGAAAAGTCAGCAGAAATATTTGGCAGAGATGCGCGCGCAGCCGCATGACGTGTGATTGACGTGTAACTAGAGGGTGAAGGGAACTTGACATTTAGCCCTACATGAGGAGACAGAAGTCTGGGGTGTCAGGACAACCTAGTCCTAAATCATATCTAATATCTTGTGTTTAAAGAACTATATTATCTAGAAGGAAAGGTCTTCTCGGACAAATCCTATTCTATACTGACTGTTAGTGCGTGTACAAGCGTCTAAGTGTCTACATGGGATGCGAGGGGGCATGGGCCTACCATGGTAACGAGAGTCATGAATTACTTGCACGGAGACAGTAAGGCCGGGCCCTTTGCTCGGAAGCTGGAAGGATATTTACCTAAACTACTAGACAGGAATGCATTGGATGAGGAGCGGAGCAGATAACTTGAAGGCTGAATACAGTTTTTTGGCAGGCAACAGGCCGGGCTAGGCACCGTTAGCCGCGCAGGAAGTAAGACAAAGTTCATGGATACAGATGCAGGTCCAGGCTGGAGCATTCAGAGGCAGAAGCAGGAAAAAGCTTGATGGCAGAATTCAGGGCCTACCTTGCCAGAGCTGGAAAACGTGAAAAGTATACCATATAAAGACGGTGGCAAGGCATACTTAGGAACGGAATATCTGGCCCATTCATGGCAGATATGAAAGAGTACATATTAACGTTGGACACAATTGTATTTGCGTCTTCATAGCTTGAAGTGGAGGGAACATACATGTACTTGTAGCATGTACATGGAGCCGTTGGGGTCTAGATAGGGGACACAATTGACCATAAAAATTCATATTTCCTCATAAGACTGAAGAAGCTCTATCCAAGGGCAAACGTAGCTGCGTTGATGCAGGAGAGGGACGACTCTCGGGGGTCCTCCGCAGCACACTGGCTATCTGGAGGATTCTGCTGCTCCAAAACTAAACCTATGTTTTTTTACTGTGGCTGGCGAAAAAGGATTGAACCCATAATACACCAGTGCCCACTGTGTCCATTATTTTTCTGGGCTATCCAACAACATTATTTATCCAATTTGGGAAGAGCACTGTAAGGACTGAACACAGCCAATGTGAAAAAGTGAGCATGCTAAATCTTGTGGGAGCAAGACGGGAATTCCAGCCAACTTCCTACACCATCTAGAGCCCTGCAACCACCAGAGCACAGGAAAAGAACCTGCAAGTTAGAGGAGCACCAAGTGGAAAGGGGAAGGGAAGTAAACACCAGACGGCATTCTCGGTCCTTTCAAGGTAGCAGCTATATTTTTTGACTTTAGTGGTGCTACCAGTGTTCTAAGTACGTCATGTGTCTAGAAACAAGTATAACGGATGCTTTGAGATCTTAGCACTAATACATAAATAACTCAGGACAGTTTAAGGGCTGATAATTGTGTTTCTCACATAATACCTGCCACTTGTGTTTTAGTAACAGGAACCCAATCAATAGAATGTAATCCTACAAAAGAAAGAGATACTGAATACACAAAAAAATACAAGCACTCAATATTCTAATTCAGCGAATCCTAAAATAAAGCCTAGTAATACCAAAATAAATAAGCACTGGCATAGCCAATAGGTCTCGCCTTTGGGACCCTATAATTGTTTAGCCATGCAACACTTGATGTTGTTGCACCAAGGATATTGTGCTGGATAACTAAACACTTGTAAGGTTCCAAAGGCGAGACCTATTGGCTATGCCAATGCCTACACATAAGAAATAGCCCAGATGCATACATAAAGGTGTGTTTGAATGAAATAGGGAACGTGTTATCAAAAGGAGGGACACTGGTCGTCTTGTTCTGAACTGTCCCTCCCCTTTAACAAGGGACCTCTCACTGAGATCAGAGGACTTACAGCAGATTCTTACGCTAGCAGGTGCTGCCCTGCACACATCAGAAGTCCAAGTAAATTATTGTGTGGAGTTCTGTCTCTACTCTTCATCAAGTATGAGGTTCAACCTCGACTCCAAATGCGGAAGTTTCTTGCTCGTCACTACTGACCTAATGTCTCTGAGCTTAGCACAAAATGATACAGTTGCAAGTTAAATGTATGCCACAACAGTACGCCCAGTCATGGGCAAAGCAACCAATCTAATTTAAGGACACGGAAGTAAATCTACCAACAAAACTGAACCTTCTTATAGTCTGCGCGAGTTCCTCCCACACCTGCTATGTAATTGTTCCCAAATGTTTCCCTACTTACGACTCTCCAAGAAACGTATGAAACTTGGTCTTGCCGATGGTGGTGTCCGCCTCGAAGTTGGGGAACACTTCACTGAGTCAGATACCAGGCATATTGGCAGGTGAGACTGGGGATGGCAGGCCGTGAGATGGAACTTTCGGCTCCTGATTGCCCTAATGCAGTAATGATAGAAGGTTCGCTTCGTTGGCAGTGCTCATTTTATAATGAGGAAATGAGGGAGGCAAAAGGGGCGCGCTATATTCGCATACGTCACCGAAGAGAAAGAAATAGCTAGAGCGCTAACTTGTTTCACCTATGTACAAATAGTGTATGCCACTGAGGAAAGGAAACCCATTTTTTTAAATGAGTGGAATGAGGCTCAGTCAAGATCCAAGGAACGTGCCTTGAAGACTGCGAGTGGTCCACGTGTGAGAGACGGGGGGAAGCAAGAGGTGAACCTGCGAGTGGTACGCGTGCGCGCTGGGGAGAGCAGTCTGCTCTTTTTCGAAGCACATACTCGTGCATGTGGCGTGCCCCTGCATGCTCCCGCAAGGTGTATGCCGCCACAAGCACGAGTATGTGTTTGGAAAAAGAGCTGAACGACGGCTAAAGGTCTCCTATGTACCGCATGTGCGCTGCGTAGGCGAGACCTAAAAATAGAGAGACCTTTCAGGAGCAACATAGAACAGGAATTACTTCATTCCTAAAAAGTCTCTCAACTACAAAAGAAATTCCGGAAAACGAAGTCTTAAGACATTTTTAAACTGTCTCTCTTAATATGATATCCAATAGAGGATGGAATTCATTTAAAGTATTTTCTTCTTTTTGCAGAATCCAAAATGTTTATATCCATCAAAAAAGTGTGGAATCCAAAAGCAGGACGGTGAGTTAAATCCAAAATTATTTGTATGCATGCATCTTACCAAATTAGAAGATAAGTCAGCTGTTGGTGAAAGCTTTTGTGCCTCTTCTCCATACAGGCGTATGGAGATCGAAACACCCTTCCAAAACAAGCTGATGAACCTGGCGTCAGACAACACCTCAGGAGCAGGCAGAGAAAACATCAGGAGAACCTCTCCTCTGCTAGCAGGGTTCGTCAGCAGAGTGAAAGAAGGCAAGAGAAATTCAGCAGAGGTCCGTCCGTCGAGGAATCGGGGTAAGCATATGGCCCAAAGAAATTCGATTACAGGTCCTGACTGGTTCTGGAGTGAGCTTTTATACCGCCGCACTCAAAAACCTGATCAAGACTAGTATGGCTTCCTGGAGATGGGCCAACACAGGGCAGCCTGTCCCCTGCCTCGGCCCCTCACCTAATTTCCTAGGTGTTGGGGCACATGGCCTCAACGCTGACAGGCACACTGTCATCAGTAACTTGTAATGAAAAACGGAAGTCCTAATATGATTAATATCTTTATTGATTCTACATTATAACAAAGTTCATAGTCACTGCCAATGAATTAAATTCCTATATAACAAATGGAACTTCTTCAGGGCTGTTTCATAGAAATAAAAAAAAATCTCTTTCTACATATACTCTAAAGAACTACTAAATTATGTTCTTAAAAACACTATAAAATATTTTATTTATACAATCACCTAACAATTCTTTCAGCACATTTGCATATGCGAACAAATGGTAAAGGTGCCATGCCTCAATCCAAATCCCATAGTACAAATTAGCCAAAAGGTCTAAACCATCATTCTGGTTTACATTAATTATGGAAACACTGAACATATCTATATTAACCAATTAATAAATCACTGGTAAGTAAAAAGCATTCCAAGCAATCTTGTAATCTTTTATTGAAATCCTGGTGTTTTGCTCATCGATTCCATGTGTTTTCAGTTAAGTATAAGAACATCACATGATAATGAAGCTAAAAACAATCATAAATAATGAATTCAATTCTCATAATAATAAAATCAAAAATACGTGTTTCAATTCTGTAAACGTACAAATAGATTTGTCAATAATTAGCCATAAAAAAGGTAAATATAGTCCATACATCATTAAATATCTCTACCTCAAAGCTTTAATTTTGGTGAGTAGCAACCAGATCTCATATGTATATATGTGTGTATATATGTATATATATATATATATATATGGCGGCAGTGCTGGGTGATAATAAATAGAATATTCTTGCACTGACATCTGGGTCTGTGTTCGTCTTTTCCGAAGCGACGTGGAAGCTGGTGACGAATCTTGCAAAATATATATATATATATATATATTTTTTTTTCACCAAAAAGAAGAGATACTCGCACTTCAGGAGGACAGTTCAAAAGTTTCTTTACTTTCAATATTTCAAAAACAGCATAAGCACCATCAGGTTCCCTTAGCTAACCAACGCGTTTCGACCACTCTGGTCTTGATCACGGTTAGTGGTGTGCTACAAGTGATGTCTTTATATATCCAATTACCCATATGGCCATTTAAAATGCATCATGGGATATGTAGTTTGCATTGTGAAAAGGTGATTAATATATACAGTGTAATGTGTCTTAATATTATACAGTTTTGAAGGAAGAATCTAATCTTTTAGTTTGTATAAAATACATATATAGTTCTTTTGTATATGTATATATATTTGGCAGTTCATTAGCGGCTAAGTGCCCCAATTGTCGGTATAGTACCACATATGTCCAATTTTTTGCCAATCAGTTCTTTGCTAATTTTTGCATTGAGTCTGTGATGTTGTTTTCTATGCATGAACAAATTCTTTACAAATGAACATGAAGTTCAGTCCTCTCGGTTGCTTCGTTTGAAATCTAATTATTAGTTTTGATTCCAAATGTCTCAATTTTTTAGTTCTGTCTCCCCCTCTCTCGTTTATGGGGATTGTTGCAAGTCCCCAATAGTTCATTTGTTGCCATCCGTATTCATGATGTATTTTCATATGTTTAGTCATTGCATAAGTTTGATCGTTGTTTTGGATTGCGCGGATATGTTCTAATATTCTTTTTTTTAATTGACATATTGTACTCCCAATATATCTGCTTCCGCAATTGCATTCCAACATATATACAGCATACGTGCTTTCGCAATTGATGTTTTCTTTGATTATGTATTTGTTTCCTTTTGGACCCATGATCTCTGTTTTGTTTTTTCCAATTTTACAGGCCTTGCATTTTTCACACTTTTTGAAGCCTCTTTGATGATCCGAGAGCCAGGTTTTCTTTTTTATTCCTGTAAAGTGACTGTGTACAATCTTATCTTGAATCGATGGTGCCTTTTTATATGCTATATTCGGTTTTTCATTCAAGATTTTTTTCATATCTGGATCTCTCAATAAAATATGCCAATGCTTATTCATAATTTCTGAGATCGCATGATTTTCTTTACTGTATGACAGGATCATTCTGATATCTGATGTTTCAATTTTTTGTTGTTCATGCTTAGCCTGTAAGGTGGTTTCTCTTGGAATTTGTTCTGTTTTTGTTCTTCCCAGTCTTATATCTGTAGGTTTATAGCCTCTTTCCAAGAATTTTTTCGTTGTTTCGTCCATTTTTTGTTTGAGTTCATCCTCATCAGAGCAATTACGTTTCATACGTAAAAATTCCCCAAAGGGTATGCTTTTTATTAATGATTTTGGATGGAAGCTGGTTCCATGGAGGAGGCTGTTTGTGGCTGTAGGCTTGCAGTACGTTGTAGTTTTTAATTGGCCGTTTTCCTGGTATACCTCAATGTCCAAGAATTGGATTTTTGTTTTGTTTACATTAAATGTAAATTGTAAGCCCTCCTTGTTAATGTTTAGCATTTTTACATATGTGCTGAATTCTTCTGATGTTCCATTCCAGATAATAAACAGATCGTCTATAAATCTGAGCCATAGCACAATTTTTTCCGTGTACATTTCCATGTCTTCACTCCATGCAATTGATCTTTCCCACCATCCCATTGTGAGATTTGCGTAGCTCGGCGAAAATGAAACGCCCATGGCAGTACCGCACATTTGGCAGTAAATCTGTTGATCAAATATGAATATGTTGTTTCTTAAACACATTTCCACCATCTCCAAAAGCATTTTGGAATGTTCCAGATATTTAATTTCTCTTTGGTTTAGAAAGTATTTCAATGCTTTGAGTCCTGTATCATGATTTATTGATGTGTAAAGTGAGACTACATCTATTGTAGCTAATAGGTAGTCTCCTTGCCAATGGATTTCATTTAAAATTCTTAGAAAGTCTCCTGTGTCTTTGATATAAGAGCTTAGTGTAGTTACCATCGGTGCCAAAAATGAATCCACATATAAATGTGATAATAAATAGAATATTGCACTGACATCTGGGTCTGTGTTCGTCTTTTCCGAAGCGACGTGGAAGCTGGTGACGAATCTTGCAAAATATATATATATATATATATATATATATTATTCCTTCGTAGATACATATATATACATATATGTAGAGATAAAATCTCTCAGGCCCCCCCCAGCCCCGGGGACCGCCACCCCCGGGGCAACTTTAAAATAGGTGGGGGAGGCTCTCAGGCCCCCCCAGCCCTGGGGACCACCACCCCCCAGGGCAACTTTAACATGTGGAAGGGGGCCGCGCGGCCCCCCTCCTGGAGGGCTGGCTCCTGCAGTGTCCCGGGGTGCCCACCCCAGGGACACTGCTGTTTGCAATGGCTACATAGCCCCCCTTCTAAAAAAATAAATATAAGACGGGATCGGGCCGGAGGCCACACCCCCTTCTTACAACACTCTGTAAACGCGCCCCCTGGTGCGTTTGCAGAGGGGGAACTAATTCCCCTTGAATACTGGGTGTCCCTGGGGGCCAACTATCCCACCAGGAACCTCCAGTATGCGCTGGCTGCGTTGCAGAGAGGTGTAATGAGGCCACGCCCCTTTTTACACCTCTCTGCAACGCAGCTCCGTGGCACTTACTGGAGGTACCTGGTGGCCTAGTTGGCCACCAGGGGACCTCAGGATTCAAGGGGACTTAATCCCCCAACTTAAAACGCGCCACGGGGCGCGTTTGCACAGTGGTGAAGGTAGGGGGCGGAGCCTGAGGTGATATGTGTGCAAACACGCCCTGTGGCGCGTTTTAAGTTGGGGAATTAATTCCTCTTCAATCCAGAGGTGTCCTAGGGGCCAACTAGCCCACCAAGTACCTCCAGTAAGCGCCACGGAGCTGCGTTGCAGAGAGTTGTAAAAAGGGGCGTGGCCTCTGAACACCTCTCTGCAACGCAGCTCCCTGGTGCATACTGGAGGTACCTGGTGGGCTAGTTGGCCCCTCGGGACCGCAGGATTGAAGAGGAATTAATTCCCCAACTTAAAACATGCCACAGGTCGTGTTTGCACACGTCACCTCAGGCCATTGTACAAATATTCCTCTAACATCAGCCGAACTACGAATTACGATTTACTCACCTGTTATCAGGAGAGAACCCAGTGATGCATCTTTTAGCCCAGCACTGACCCTGAAAAGTTACTCTAAGCGTACTTACCAGTAACTTGAATTTCCTTCCAGCAGAAAAGTTTCTGGGTGTCTATTTTCACAAACTAAAAATATTCCTAAAAAATCATCTGTATGACTTAAACACATTCTTTCAACTGTTTACAGGAGATTCACCAGTGCTGGATCCAGGATCCACCACTAAGTAAGAAAAAGTAACGATAGCACTACTTACCTGCTAAGTGAATTTTCTGCCATAGGATAACATTGGTGATTCTATGTGAAACATTTTTTGTGTCAACTTTTAAAATACAATAATATTCCTTAAAAATCACTACTGTAACCAAAACGCTTTTACTCAACTGTTTACAGGAGATGTCCAAGGACTAAATCTAGGATCTAGTCCTGTGGTTAGAAAAGTAATCCATAAAGTAACTAATTGCATTTGACTAGAAATTCACATTGAGCTCAATGTTGCATTGTGTTTGAAATGGTGTTGCCCATTGCAACAACTGTAACCACTGTACTTAAAATCTATTGCCTATTTGCAAAGTATTTAAACTAAAGTAATTCATTCTGAGAAAGTATATTTTGTATTGTAATGTATAATGTAATGAGATGTCATCAGTGATGTCACTGACCATGTCATGAATGATGTAATATGTGACATCATCAGCAGTGGATTGCGGGCACGCAAGATGTAGTTAGTAAAACTAATTATATCGGAGGAATTTTAATGTGTGAGCTGAAACGCGTCATGCCGATTTTGCGCAAGCAATAATAAAGAAATAAGCACGTACATTGGGTCAGTCTCCGTTACTTGGATATACCTAAGAAGCAGCGGATAACGCAGGATATTTGAAGCCAAAGTGATCTCTTCACGGCTTGATAACGGGCCCCCTTTCCTCAAAGGAACGACCGAGGTGAAGAGAAAAACCTTAACTGGGCGACCTGGAAGCACCTAACGAAATCCGGAAGGAGTTACACGGTTGTGACCCCCTGAGCCGAGAAACGCCGTGATACCAAGGTGGAACGGAACGGGAAGAATCGGAGGATTTGAACGAACCGAACCTGCACCAAGGTACGGAACACTGGCATTAAGGGGTGGAAAGGTGTGCATTCATAAGTTATACGAAACAGTATAAAGAATAACTCCTGACTAATTATTTGTAATATTTGTGCAATGTTGTCAGCTGACATAGTCCGAGAGAGAGAGGTGGCAGCATTGACAATATTTGATGACTGCAGGCAAATTACGACTACAACAACAAGCGTAATTAACAACACCATTGGTCAAAATGGAGCAATAAAAGAAAATATAAAAAATTGGAAAAAAAGATGTGCGCAGAACTAAGTAAATCGTGGGAGTCCCGTTCGCTCCAAAGATACTTGGATGTTGATCGAATACCGCGTGGCCTGCGCATACTACTGGCCCCAAGTTATGAATCTCCAAATCCAGCCATGATGCGCAAATGGACCCAATGCACTCTGGAATCATCGAAAAAATTGGTGATAATATTGATTAAGTACGCGGATATCGACAGAGCAAATTACTGGAGGAAATTGAAAAGATCAATGAAGAACTTAAGGTTCTTGGAGAAGATGATGTTCAATCTAAATTAAGGCAAGATATGTTGGTTCGATTAAAAAGAGAGGAAGAAAAGATTAAAGAAAGAAAAGCTTTCAAATTTCATCGTGATAAAATCGATTACGAATTAGGTCAAATATTCACGTTCGCAAAAAAATATGAGGTAATGCGAACACAGAAAGGTGGCAATACAAAGGCAGTTAAAAAATCAGGCCCTCCTAAAACAGATGGACCAAGCCCCAGCACCTCGCAATCTCACCTAACCTCTGCCCTTGACAGTGACACGGAACAAGATATAAGGGCAAATGCCAAATCGAAATACACACTTGATGAAGAATTTAGTTTTTTATGCAGCGACAGAAGGCAGACCCTTCGACCGAGAACCAAGGGAACAAATTACGGCCAAGCAAAAACCACAAACGTTGACAGAGAAGAAAGGCCAAGAGATTTAGGTCAAAACAACAGGAAACGAGGAGGTTGGAGGAGGGGCAAATAGATACCAATAGGACGATTATCAACCTCACCAACCTAACTCTCAACGATAAAGAAAACAAGATCTTGAGTTTGGGTCTATCCTTTTGTCCAGCTAAAAACTTTAACTACTCCAAAACCAGACTCGACGTGTTCAAAGGAGAGAGGAAATTAAAACTTAAAAAATGTCATGTTTTAAATCGTCGTGAAACAGCAGATACCACTGGCGAAATTGTTACCAACAATGATTCATCTGATGGGATGGTAACTAAACAATCAGATTCCTCCTTTTTCATGGAAATGCAGGAATTATGGCTAAATGAAGACACAGGGATGGTTTCTGACATACCAACAAGTATGACTCAATCCAGTCAATCTAATGTCAGTGGAAAATCGCAAAAATTTATAACTACAAACTTCAAGGCGAAATCCACCTTCAATCCAATCGTGACATTTCACGAGACGGTGGTAGAGGAATTAAAATACCTCAACACGACAATTTGAAATACCAAATGGAAATTTAACAAACAAAACCATGAATACAATCTCCTTATGAGAAAACTAAAGAATAATGACATAATCATTCGGAATTGTGATAAAGGTGGGAACATCGTTTTAATGTCCAAAAGTGACTACACCAACGAAGCACATAGCCAATTACGCGATAATTCATGTTATGTTAAAAGTTCAATCGCAGAAATTAAAGCGACCAATACAAAGTATTATTCCCTTTTATTGGCATGGAAAAGTGGGGGAACAATAACTACCCAAGAATTCAAATATCTCAAAAATGACCATCCGGTGGTGCCAACGATGTACTTTATCCCCAAGATCCACAAGGATCCACTTAAACCACCAGGTAGGCCTATTATTTCAGCGAGAAACAGCCTACTTGAACACACGTCCAAATATGTTGACTTTTTCCTCCAGGATTTTGTAAAATCTTTGAAATCATATGTACGTGACACTGGCGATTTTTTAAACAAACTTAAGGATTTCAAATGGAAACCTGGGTGCTTGTTTATAGCTCTTGATGTATGTGCATTGTATACCAGTATTCAACAACAGGATGGCCTGACGGCACTGCGATTTTATTTAAATAAGTTGGTTGAAATGACGGAAGCACAAAAAATAATGCTGATCACAATGGTGGAATTCAGTCTAATGAATAACATGTTTATGTTCAATAATCTCATATACAGACAGGTCAGAGGAGTAGCCATGGGTGCCAGCTTCTCTCCCAGCTATGCATGTTTACACATGGGCTGGTGGGAGGAGCTGGTACTAAATAACCAATACCGACATAGCATGAACAACAACATTAAGATATGGGAAGGTAGCATTGAAGATGCCAATGAATTCATCAGGGCACTGAATATTAACAATCTAAATCTGACATTCACAGCCAATATCAGTGAAACAGAAGTAAGCTTCCTTGACATAAAAATATATGTACATGGTGAGAAAGTAGAATCTAAATTGTTCCGCAAGGAAACAGCAGGGAACTCCACGCTACATGCGAGTAGTTCCCATGCCAAGCATTTGATTAATAGTATCCCTTATGGGGAGATGCTTCGCTTGAGAAGAATTCATAGTAATGATGATGATCTGAAGGAAGCTCAGGCCTCAAGTAGAATAAGATTCTTAGAGAGGGGATACCACAGAAAAGTGATCAACAGTGCTATTTCAAAATCCATGCGGAAGGATAGATATGATCTACTCTCTAAGACTGTTCCTAGTGAACTAGACTCTAGGATTCAACAGCCAGTACATACTAACAATGAGGAGTTTAGATGGATTCTGCAATACAGTCAACAACATAAACAAATCAAATCGATCATTTCATGCAATTGGCCAATGGGGCTAAGTGACCCTATTATAGGTAAAACTTTACCAACTCGTCCCTCTATTACATACAGCAGAGGCCTATCGATGAGAGATGAACTGGTAAAGACGAGCCCAGAAGTTATTGACAGCACAAACTGGCTACAAACACATAGCGTTTTTTTCAGGTGTAAAACCTGTAAAGCATGCCAACAAGGGGAGAATCGCACAACATATGTGACACCTTTTAGCACAATGAAGATCAAAATATCTAAACTTATGACGTGAAAAACAGAATATGCGGATTACATTTTAATTTGCCCCTGCAACCTACAATGTGTGGGGAGCACTAAATTGCCGGTGCATAAGAGAATCTTGCAGCATTTAAGGGCAATAAATAATCGGGATAATACCTACCCCGTGGCACGCCATTTTAAAAGCAAACACAATTCCAGAAGCCAGGATTTGAAATACTTTGTGATCGATTCAGTGTCACCGAGTAGACGCGGTGGAAACAGAGAACAGCGGTTACGTCAGCTTGAAACTACATGCATACTGGAATTAAATTCCAAAGATCCAAATGGTCTTAACATAACAGAGGACATGTATACATGCTTATAATTGATTATTAAGGCAAGTATTCGAAGCTTAAACCATAAATTTTAAATTTTGCTACAATTAAGTATTTATATGGGCTTTTAGAATCCCATACTCTGCTTGTGAATATATAAATTTATTTTAAAGATAGCAAATAGGATTTTTATCTAGATCCTTAGAGAAGAGATTGCCACAATGTATCTAATATAGTTTATAGTATTTAAAATAATGAACGTTTTTATCTTTGACGTCATCTATAGATAAAAAATGATGTGGACAGGTCTTTAAACGCAGGCAATTACATTGGTAAAATCAAAGATAGAAATCCAGAAATATAGTACCACATTACTACCTGATCTCATTAGTTAAGCTGTCCAAAGGGCATTCAGGTCAATAATTTTAACAGATATTTAATATTGATATTTATCTAATATTAAACAAGTCAACTCTGACATTGACAGCATATGAAATTATTCAAAATTATTCAAATTTACAACATGAGGACAACCATGTAACGGGTTGGTAAAGTGAGATATATAATTCTTTCCACTATTGGACAATAGGAACTTGAGTGACGATATCAGAAGTCCATATACTTCAAAGTTAGATCGCAAAATTAATACCACAAAATAACACACACTGAGGGATAAAGAGTTTGCAGTTTTCCCACAGATAGCAATGCTATATTTTGAGCAGATACATTAGATCTTCAATGGAGGGTTTTGGGGCTCCAGTACCACATGAGCGCAATAATTGTATGAGAAGCGTACTGGGTGACACAAGATTCATTTAAGCATATGAAACATGACTTTGGTGGAATATTCTATTTGATTTTATCTCTATATGCTTATGGAGAATCAACAAGTAGCAAATTCACTGCACTGATAGTTTAATTTATTAGCTCATTTTGCACATTATGGTGATATATAGAAACAAGCCTGACATTTGAGGTGTTTATATAAAATGAATGGATTACCATTTTTTTAAAAAAACAAATGGTTTTATTCTTGATTTTATGTTTAGAACCAAACAAATTTATATTTATATTTATATTCATATTTATATTTGTAACTGCATTTAGGCATTTATTTAAATCAACCATTCAGGTATGAATTTTTCGCATATTTGTCTCATACGAAAGAAAATGTATTTAAACAGGATAAACATCAATGTAACTCCTCCATGTCTATGGCACAAGTTTGCACAGGTGAATTAATTTTTGCTAGCATTTGCACAGGGCACTTTAAAAAGAGTGAGTGTAACGTAGGACTTTATCATGTGATCAAGGCTCCCGTGTGAGCTGAAACGCGTCATGCCGATTTTGCACAAGCAATAATAAAGAAATAAGCACGTACATTGGGTCCGTCTCCGTTACTTGGATATACCTAAGAAGCAGCGGATATCGTGGGATATATATATATATATATTTACAGAGAGATTTCTCAGTGCTGAATATATGAGACTGTGAAAGAACTATAATGAGTCTCTTTGAAGTTACATATAAGGCAGTAAAGTGTGGTACTGCCGCAGAGTACAAATGTTTTTTCCATAGAGATATCTGACTTTTGTCTAGTGGCAGTTTTGACACCATAAAGTAATGCAGAGGGCATGCTGGAAAGAACAGATCTGTATTATGTGGATTGCTCAGTGGAGTAGTAAAGCCACGCATTAGAAACACTTTGAAACAGATGAAATGTATGTGAGAGAGGGGCTATGGAGAGATGAGGAGCATGTTTGCTGGATGGTAGTGAGGGAATCAAAGGAGGTCATAGTGTGCAATTGTAAATCACACGTTCACCCATAGGCATCTTGGCGCAGAATAACAGATACTTATTGAAAGTCATGGGAGGGTTCCAAAATGATTGTCGCACTGGCTTCCAACAGTGCTAAAGGCTGCGATGATGGGTATCTGGCAAGGTAAAGTAATACTGTGTCTGTTTTCTTTCTTTCTTAGTGTTTTTGGAGAGCGTACGGATTTTGCAAAGGAAAGGTAAGGTTACTTCGTCATTACTGACTGTTAAACACTTCACTCACGCACACACCCACCTACACTTTGAAACCAACAACCTATCTGCCTTCTACGTAGGATAGTGTTTTCAAAGGATAGTTTTAGGCACTAGCAGAGATGGCATATCAATGGATGAATGCTGCCCAGGCCCTAAGTCTGGTTCTGGGATCCGGCTCTGAGGCAGGATCAGAGATTGTGACAGCAGATACTGAGACAGCATCTGAGGGAGAGGACAATGAAGCAGAATCTGGGAGTGATTTTTCAGTCGGCGCAGTTCCATCCAACGACTCATCTTCCAGAGATTCTGAAGGAGACGATGTTAGTCGTGCTGTCTCTTTGCCAGCACAGTGTGTGCAGCGGGACAGCAGTAGCAGGTTAGAGCAACCCAGAGCGCAGGCATGTGCGGCTGCAAGCACAGACGGAGCGCTGTATTGGCAGCCTCCCAATTTAGTTCAGACCCAAATTCCTCCTCTCACTGGTGATGCTGGATGTAAAGTCGATACGCCAACATTTTTGCCAAATGACTACGTCCATCTCTTTATGGATGTTGACTTCCTTGACAAAATTATGCAGGAAACAAATTTATGTGCCGAACAATTTCTGAGGGAGCATGGAGGCGCTCTTGAGCCTCATTCTAGGGCATGCAAGTGGACTCCAACTTCTTTAGGGGAGTTGAAGATATTTTTGGGCCTCACGCTTAAAATTGGGGTAGTGCATAAACCAACCTTGCTATCCTGGTCTACTCGTACGGTTTGGTTAACCCCCATCTGTGCACCATAAATGAGCAGAGATCGCATTTTTGCTATTGCAGCGCATGCTTCATTTCAATGACAATTCTGCTGCATTGCCCCGGGACCATCCAGACCATGACAGGTTGTTCAAAATTCGGCCTGTTGTGGAACAATTGTCCGCCAGGTTTCCAGAGGTTTATACTCCTGGAAAGAATATAGCCATTGATGAGTCCTTGATCTTGTATAAAGGGCGGCTGCTGTTTAGGCAGTACATTTTGAGCAAACGCGCTCGCTATAGCATCAAGCTGTACATGCTGTGTGAGAGCTCGACTGGCTATGTGTACAGCTTGAGAGTGTATACAGGGAAGGACACAACTCATAACCCTGTAGGTTGCCATCCCACGATAGGGGGTCACAGGAAAGATCGTATGGGAGCTTGTCCAGCCACTTTTTCACAAAGGTTATAACCTTTATATGGACAATTTCTGTCCAGGCGTAGAGCTGTTTAGTGAGCTCTACAAAGCTGGCACTGTGGCTTGCGGTACAATTCTTTGTCGCCACAAAAGATTCCCGTAGGAGCTTGTTTGCAAGAAGCTCCAAACACCCCAAAGCACTGTGTTGTGTTCCAACAAACTGCTCGCAGTCAAGTTCTCAAATAGGCGTGACATGTACGTGCTCACTAAAAGTCATGCTGAGAGCACTTCCCCTGTCATGGTTTGGGGTCAGATGGCTGAAGTCCACAAGCCCACCTGTATACTTGATTACAAACAAGTACATGGGCAGAGTGGAAAAGGATGACCAAGTTCTTCAGACATACAATGCGAGTCGTAAAACTCGCACTTGGTATAAGAAACTGTTTACTCACCTAATCCAGATGGCAACATACAATGCGTATGTTGTTTATCGTCAGACCACCACAGGAAGACTCATGTATTTCCTTGACTTTCAGTTGTCTGTGATCGAAAGTCTCACTGCTACAGAAGCAGCAGCCTCCACTTCATGTGTTCTGGAGGATGTGGCAAGGCTGCAGGAGTGAGACTTTGCTGATAGAATTCCTGCAACACCCAAAAAGGAGCGACCATGTCGTCGTTGTAAAGTTTGCTCGATGCAGGGAAAGAGGCAGGAGACTCGTGTTTACTGTCCCCAGTGCCCAAGTAAGCCTGCCATCTGTTTTCCTACTTGCTTTATGTTGTATCATACTAAAGCAAAATACTGGGAAATTGACTGAGGTGGAGCTGTCAATAGGTAAACCTTTCAATTGGTGTGAATGGATACCTACTGTCTGTGGGCTGCTCCTTCACGACGCAAGCAGCTGCAGAATATATGTTCCTCGACTTCAGGAAATCATGGACTTCTCAACACCTTTATCTGCTTTCAGAATGTGTTAGTTGTTCTGTTCACCAATTGACAAGTGCATTATAGTCCCCATGCTGCACATATTGGTGGACAGAACATACGCCATGTTGTCACGGAGTACCTGTGTTTCACATTCAACCGTTCTTCATATTTTATGATGTTCTCTTTAGAAAGCTTTTGAAAATTTCCAGCATGTTTGCCTTAGTTTCAAAGGTGGATTTGCTCACTCAGTTTGAGATATGGCCTACAGGAATACTTGGACACCCCCCGACTTGCATACACAAACTGGAAGGAGTTGGATTTAGCACAGTGAGTGCACTAAAGGCACATGAAAGACATATCTTCCTGAGCCTCATGTGGCTGTCATGGGAGCCAATAGTAAAGGTTCCCTCGGCATGTGTTCGGTAACATTCATGAAGAAGGAGGGGGAGACTTTACAGGTGGTAAAATGTAGTCAAACTCATTATGTCTTGTGGCATATGAAGGTGATGGGCCCTTGCATGGCGGCAGTATGTTTATGTGAGTGCAAGTGATCTGGTTGATTGGGCCCGTGGCTGGCGGTATGGAAGTCTTGTGTGTGGTGCGTGAATGGCGTGTGAATTGACCATAAAGTGGTTGGTGCCTTGAAGTGGCTTTATGGCTCCCCTTCAGAAGGCTTGGCTTCATTACCTATATATACACTTTGATAAATATTTGTGCTTTGAGGCCAGCGTTTCAGAAGGGGCTAATAGCAACCAGTGTAAGTGGTGGATTAGCTTTATCAAATTAGTGTTAGAATTATATTTGTGGCGGTTAAATGGCCGTTTGTAAGACTTTATCAATTTGGGTAGCAGGGGACTTTGTGTCCTAGCTCTGTCGTCACCTAGGCAAACCTTCACATTTTTGAGTAGGAGACAAGGAGGGAAGTTCAAGGGTGAATGACTTGCGTGGCTGTCACTGGTTTTATTTTACCCAACATCCCCTGCAAACCTCAAATTTAGCTGAAAAAAAATCACTTTTTCCACACATTTTTGTGTGGGAAAGTTGTGGGATCGCTGGGCTGACACAAATTTTCTACCACCCAGCGTTCCCTCAGGTCTCTTCGATAAAAATGGTGCCTCACTTGTGTGGGTGGCCCAAGTACCCGCGACAGGCAAGGGCCCAAAACGTATTGAGGAGACATCAAAATTGCCTATTACAAAACAACCTGGTTTTGCAAGGGGGGGTCACCCGGGTTTTTGGCCCCGTACTCGGCGGCCAGCTAGGAAAACCTACCAAGCCCACACACTTCTGAAAACTAGACACAGGGGGATTGCAGGGAGGTATGGTTTGAGTGGGTCCCCCAACGTTTTCTTATCCAGAATCCCCTGCAAACCTCAAATTTAGCTGAAGAAATCACTTTTTCCACACATTTTTGTGTGGGAAAGTTGTGGGTTCACCGGGCTGACACAAATTTCCTACCACCCAGCCTTCCCCCAGGTCTCCTGATAAAAATGGTGTCTCACTCGTGTGGGTAGCCCAAGTACCCGTGACAGGCAAGGGCCCAAAACGGATTGAGGAGACATTAAAATTGCCTATCACAAAACGACCTGGTTTTGCAAGGGGGAGGGTCACCTCGGTTTTTAGCCCTGTGCTCGGCGGCCAGCTAGGGAAACCTACGAAGCCCACACATTTCTTAAAACTAGACACCCGGGGGACTGCAGGGAGGTATGTCTTGCATGGATCCCCCAATGTTTTTTTTACCCAGAATCCCCTGCAAATCTCAAATTTAGCTGAAAAAATCACTTTTTCCACACATTTTTGTGTGGGAAAGTTGTGGGATCACCGGGATGACACAAATTTCCTACCACCCAGCGTTCCCCCAGGTCTTCCGATAAAAATGGTGTCTCACTAGTGTGGCTGGCCTAAGTACCCACGACAAGCAAAGGCCCAAAATGTATTGAGGAGACATCAAAATTGCCTATCACAAAACAACCTCGTTTTGCAAGGAGGGTCACCTGGGGTTTTGGCCCCGTGCTTGGGGGCCAGCCAGGGAAACCTACCAAACCCACACATTTCTGAAAACTAGACACCCGGGGGAGTCCGATGAGGTATGGCTTGCGTGGATCCTCCAACGTTTCCCTACCCAGAATCCCTTGCAAACCTCAAATTTAGCTGAAAAATTCACTTTTTCCACACTTTTCTGCGTGGGATCAACATGCCGGCACAAATGTCCTGCCACCCAGCGTTCTCCTTGCTCTCCCGAGTAAAATGATACCTCACTTGTGTGGGTGGGGCAAGGGCCTGTGACTGGGAGGGTCCCAAAACATAGGGATTTAGGGTATAGCACTGAGAATTCTAACCACACAAATGAGGTATCATTTTACTCAGAAGACAGAGGGGAACGCTGTGGGGTAGGACATTTGTGCCGGCACGATGATTCCACACAAAAATATGTGGAAAATTTGTTTTTTTTAGCTAATTTTGAGGTTTACTGGGGATTCTGGGTAGGGAAACGTTGGGGTATCCATGCAAGCCATACCTCATCGTACTCCCACAGGGTGTCTAGTTTTCAGAAATGTGTGGGTTTGGTAGGTATCCCTAGATGGCCGCTAGCCCGGGGCCCAAGAAACATTTGGCCCCCCTGCAAAACCAGGTTGTTTTGTGATAGGTAATTTTGAAGTCTCCACAATACAATTTGGGCCATTTCCTGTTGCAGCCACTTTGCCTACCCACACAAGTGAGATACCATTTTTATCGGGAGACCTGGGGGAACACTGGGTGGTAGGAAATTTGTGTCAGCCCGGTGATCCCAGAACTTTCCCACACAAAAATGTGTGAAAAAAGTGATCGTTTCAACTAAATTTGAGGTCTGCAGGCGATTCTGGGAAAGAAACCATTGGGGGATCCACCCAAGTCATACCTCTCTGCAATCCCCCTGGTGTCTAGTTTTCAGAAATGTGTGGGTTTGGTAGGTTTCCCTAGCTGGCTGCCGAGCATTGGGCCAAAAACCTAGGTGAACCCCCTCGCAAAACCAGGTCGTTTTGTGATAGGCAATTTTGATGCCTCCTCAATACGTTTTGGGCCCTGGCCTGTCGCGGGTACTTGAGCCACCCACACAAGTGACACACCATTTTTATCAGGAGACCTGGGGGAATGTTGGGTGGTAGGAAATTTGTGTCAGACCGGTGATCCCACAACTTTCCCACAAAAAAAAATATGTGGAAAAGGTGATTTTTTTCAGCTAAATTTGAGGTTTGCAGGGGATTCTGGGTAATATAATGTTGGGGGATCCACACAAGCCATACCGCCCTGCAATCCTCTGGGTCTCTAGTTTTCAGAAATGTGTGAGTTTGGTAGGTTTTCCTAGCTGGCCGCCGAACACGGGGACAAAACCCAGGTGACCCCCCTTGCAAAACCAGGTCGTTTTGTGATAGGCAATTTTGATGTCTTCTCAATACGTTTTGGGCCCTTTCGTGTCACGAGCACTAGGCCTACCCACAAAAGTGAGGTACCATTTTCTCAGAAGACTTTGGGGAACGCAGGGTGGATGGAATTTTGTGGATCCACACAGATTCCAGAAGTTTCCACCACAGAAATGTGAGGGAAATGTGTTTTATAAGTTTTGAGGTTTGCCAGGGATTCTGGGTAACATAACCTGTGAGAGCCAGACACGTCACCCCATCCTAGATTCCCCTGGCTGTCTAGTTTTAAAAACTGTATACGTTTGCTAGGTTTCCCTAGGCACCAACAGAGCTAGAGTTCAAATTCCACAGCTAGGCATTTTGCAAAACAAGGGTCAATTTTCACTGTGAAAATGTGATGTGTCCACATTGCATATTGGGCCGTTTCCTGTCGCAGGCACTAGGCATACCCACAAAAGTGAGGTACCATTTTTCTCGGAAGACTTTGGGAAATGCGGGGTGGGTTGAATTTTTGGGATCCATCAGATCCCAGAACTTTCCACCACAAAAACATGAGGAAAATGTGTTTTTGTGGACACATTTTGAGGTTTGAAAGGGATTCTGGGTAACAGAACCTGGTGAGAGCCAGACAAGTCGCCCCGTCCTACATTCCCCTGGGTATCTAGTTTTCAAAAATGTATATGTTTGCTAGGTTTCTCTAGGCGCCGGTAGAGCTAGGGTTCAAAATCTACAGCTAGGCATTTTGCAAAAAAAAGGGTCCATTTTCACTGTGAAAATGTGATGTGTCCATGTTGCGTTTTGGGCTGTTTCCTGTCGAATTTTGTGGATCCACGCAGATCCCAGAACTTTCCGCCACAGAAATGTGAGGAAAATTTGCTTTTTGGGACAAATTCTGAGGTTTGCAAGGGATTCTGGGTAGCAGAACCTGGTGAGAGCCAGAGAAGTTGGCCCATCCTGGATTCCCCTGGTTGTCTAGTTTTCAAAAATGTATAAGTTTGCTAGGATTCCCTAGGTGCCGGCAGAGCTAGGGTTCACAATCTACAGCTCGGCAGTTTAAAAAAAAAGGGTCAGTTTTCACTGTGAAAATGTGATGTGTCCATGTCGTATTTTGGGCCGTTTCCTGTCACAGGCACTAGGCATACCCACAAAAGTGAGGTACCATTTTTCTCGGAAAACTTTGCGAAATGTGGGGTGGGTGGATTTTTGTGGATCCATGCAGTTTCCAGAACTTTCCACCACAGAAATGTGAGGAAAATGTGTTTTTTTAAACAGATTTTGAGGTTTGCAAGTGATTCTGGGTAACATTTGGTGCCTTCCAAATGTAAGACAATGTGTAAAAAAGAAGTCACTTTGAAAAATGACCTATAATTCACATGATGGTATAGGTACCCACAATTTAGAAGATGTGCAAATATCTACTGTTTCTAAACTCTATATTTTGTTCCCATTTCAGAAATACATAGGTGACTTTCATTCTGATTTTTCCCTGATTATATTTACCCAAATGAATTGCTATATACCCGGTACACAATAAAAAACACTGCAAGACGCTGCTCAGTTAGTGGCTCTGTGTTCCTTGGGTTCTTGGTGAACCTACAAGTCCTATATATCCCCACAACCAGAAGAGTCCAGCAGATGTCATGGTATATTGCTTTAAAACATCTGTCATACATAGTAGAAGTTACAGGTGAAAACGTTGGCACAAATGGCTGTTTTTTTTTAACTCACTTTCAATTTTTTCTATTTTCAACTGTTAGTTTCTATACGAAAACCTTGAAGAATCTACACAAATGACCCCTTGCTGAATTTAAAATGTTGTCTACTTTTCAGAAATGTATAGCTTTCCAGGATACATCATTGCTTCCATACTCATTTTGACAATTAACTGGAAGGAGGTTGAAAGCACAAAAAATAGGCTATGTCCCAGAATAATGCCCAAACTGTGTAAACAAATTTCGATTTTCTAACAAAAGTCTGCTTGTCCCTAAAAGCTGGGAAGATGGTAAAAAAAAAATTACTTCCCACCCTTTACCCCTATAAACCCCACAACCCGCACATAAAATTAATAACAGAATTCCCATAATGAATTTTTAATAAATTAATTATTATCAATTATCAACTAATTATCAATTAATCGAAAATAAATTACTTCCCACCCTTTACCCCTATAAACACCAAAACGTGCACCTAATGTTAATTACACAATCACCATAACTAATTACTAATCAATTAACTAATATTAATTAACAATCAATTATTAATTATTTAATAATACATTACTTTACACAATTAACACTATAACATATCAATTAAATAAATATTAATAAATAAAAAATAATCATTAATTTAATATAGTTACATTACTTCCCACCCTATTCCCCTATAAACCCACAACCCTCTCCAGAACTAAAAAAAACACAAAATTCTATTAAAATAATATTAATATTGACTAAAAATGTAACACACATATTAAAAAATATAAACAATTATTAATCAACAAATAAAATCACATATATGTAATATTTATACTTAAAAACATAACACTAATTAAACAATTGATATTTTAAACAGCTATATTTTTTGCAAATTAAGTTAAACACTTTAATATTTTTAAAATCAATATTTCTTACCTTAAATCGATATTCTTGACCACGATATTCTTGAGGTCGATATTTCTCATTCAAGATATTTAGGACTCGATATTTCTGTCAGTCGACATTAAAAACTCGGTATTTTGTCTGCACACCTTATTCGATTAAGCTCCAAACTTCCAGATATCTTTTATCCAATTCAGTTTTCCATGTAACCACATCTATTAGATCTACCTTCACAGCTAATATTATCGTCCCCTGACTAACTTTGGAAGTTTGCTTTCCATTCAAATCATTGTTGTTATGCTCCTTTAACCATTGCTCTAAATTCTGAAAATCAAATATGTGCTGACTCTCAGAGGTTCCCTTTTGTGCAGGGCTGTCTTGAGGCATACATTTCTAGCATTTGGAAGTTTCCCATATGGGGGAATCCTTACCTGCCAGTCCTGAAAAAGGACCTTATGGGTCTAAAATCCATTCTGTAGTGCAGAGAAGGATCTGCACTGGCTGCACATGGTGAGGTCACATTCATTGGAATCAACGGGACATATTGTAATCTCTGATTGTCTGGTCCTCTTTTTGGTACCTTACTTAGCTTCTGTAGAAGCAGGCATTTTCTGACTCATTTCCTGCAGGATTAGGGTCGTACATTGGGACTATAAGTCCAATGGTAATCGGTATTGTAAGATCATCCGGAAGTACTGAAGCCAAATTAGTACTACCATTTCCCAACGCTACAGTCTGTGTCACACCAGTTTATATACCTCTACAACACCAGGACAAGAAGCAATCAGTGCTGAACCACTTCCAGAACTACTAGTAAGACTTGCATTTCCCGCTTACTGTTTTCATCTGATTGTATGGAGGTGGACATTCAGCTAACAGTCCATCCATAAGGCTGTCACTTGCATCATGGCTGTTAGTTTCATCACTATCACGGTCTACATTTCACTCTTTCTCCTTCTTCTTTTCCTTTCTCCTTTCAAGGTTAAAGTGCATCAAATAATTCTCTTTGACGAACATGGGCACACTATCTTTTCCTACTCTGCTTTAGCACGGGAAACCCTAAATTAAAGCATTTGGGTAAGGGCATAATCAGAAGGAAGAAAGGTGTCAGTAGCCAGAGTCTTCAGTAGAAGGCACTCCAATAATGGGTCATGTAGCATAAAACTGCACAAGCAAAAGTATAGGTCTGCTTTGAGTGAAGACCTAAAATAGACTCCTGTCCCTCTCTACGTTCAGCATAATATCAATTACAGTCACAGTAGGTATCCCATGTGGTCTCCTACCATAAATGCCCATCACTTCATCACAACTGGATAGTTTTGCCACCTTTCCCACATCTGCAAGTTACAATCCGCCTGACATTGGTCATTCTTCCCCTCTTCCCATGAGAACTCGCCTCCTTACTCGTTACCATGCTTCTTGCTACCAAATCTCACATTCTCATACCTTATTATCTAGAGAAACAAACCCTCCTATTCTACTCTAATGAGGCTACTTTCTCATACCTGTAGTGGAAACAAAATGCAAGGCAAAATACATTCTGCAAAGAAAGTCAAATACGATTCACATGTTAAGTCTCTAACATGTGCATGTACTGCATTTGCTTCACAAGGCCAACACCTTGGGGAAGTTAACAAGTGCACAGGGTTACAAAATACGTGCACTTTCCCACACATTCAATAAATGTAGTCTTTAATACATGCATAAAGAATTGCAAAAATTTCAGTTCATAAGCACCTGCATCAATTCATGTTATACAATAAATGGTTAACCCTTACTTTACAATATCTCAGATGGGATCAAGATTAAACTTCTTCAGAATCAACAAAATCAATGCATGTCGCATGCAACGCCTTCATCTCATGATCTATTGCTGCATGCAACGTGGTTTGGTACTTGAAGGGAAAAAAGCTATGGTTGTATAGCATTCCTTGGGTAAAGGCAGGATGGATATGGTCATTAATCCATTAGGTGTCTTGCTGCACACCATCAATTATGGTATGGCACCTAACAACCCATATACAACATTATGGCACACAAAGTAGCTCTGACAGGGTTAAGTTATATGTTAAGAAATGTAGGAATTACCTAAAGAAGTCACAACGGTACTTCAGTTCTTTTGCCTGCTCCACATCTAACTTATTGGCAAAAAAATCTTCTTTGTCTACAGCAAGCAGTTCTGTGTCCTCCATGCAGACGACTGTGGCATTTCTATGTGAACCCTGCATCAGGGCAACTTCCTAAAAAAGAGGGGGAGGAAAGCAGGAAAAAATAGCTATCTTATTTCGCAAATCACCATTTATCCTTATCAGTATTTCTACATTGTTGTTACCTCAGATTTGTGCTGATCAATTAAAAGAATCTGCTTAGTGGAATTTTCTTCAACTTGAATCAAGTATAACATAGGAAATGTCCCTCATTCAGTCACAGGGCATGGTGTAGGGTTGTTTGGTAATGGAAAATCCTCTGATTTTTGGAGGAAGTGGTAAATCGGGGAGATAATCTACTGGTAGCATTTCTTCAATCAGTCAATCCATACAGTGCAGAAAAGTCCATGGTAGAATCTCGGCTGGATTTCACCAGTGGACTCCTGGAGTTCCTGGAGGAGTTACTTGGAAAATGTTGAGAAGGCTGACAATGTGTCTCTTCCCTTTCTGCCCACGTTTTTGTTTTTCTTAATAAACTACTCACAGCTTCCCTTCCCAAAGAGCTTACAATTAAAGACAGGAAAGAGTGGCTGGCCTGTGTGGAGATAAATACACAAAGGTGCTAAAGTGTATCAAACCAGCCCGAGAGACGTGACAAGGAATATAGAAACTCTGTCCATGAACATGGTTTAAAACAGGGGCTAAAACAGCAAATCATTGATCCTGGGCTTTTCATTGGCCAGAACATGGTGATACACCAAACGGTGCAGCAGGAGCATCACCTGAGATGCAGATCTGCATATCCAACAGGCAGGTTCGTAACCATGTGGGGGGGAGGGGGGGGCAATCACCCAAGAAACCTGCAACTTTCTGCTGGAGGAGCTGAGAACTTTTGTTTCTGATACAGGATCGCAGGGTGTGTCTCTGCAGAATGAGTTAGCCCGAAGGAGAGCCCAGTAGTAGCTGTCTAATGGAAGATTTGCCCAGGGATTGGACCAACCAAGAAACCACAGGCGACATGTACATTGTGGAGAATTTGAGGAAGATCGGCACTGTGGGAGATCCATGGTGAGTGTCTATGTCTATGTGCATGTTCCTCGCCGCCTTCTTCCCAAAAAGAATCTGGGGGGATGGGCTCTCATCTTGTTTAGGTGCAGGGACTTTGCTTGGGCATATGTCTATCAGTGCAACTTTTACTAATCACAACTGGGACTGCACTGAGAATATAAGAAGGCTGGGCTTGGCGATCACTGATGTGGCGTGTCACGAGAGAGGGACTATGCTAACACAAGCACCGATTAGGTAAATGGCCCAGAATTACACTAGATTTTTGACGTGGAAGGGGATTATAACTGAACTGAGGTACACATCCGAATATTAGAGAAAGGCATAGTTCAGGAATGGAGAACTGCAAGGTGGACCTTGTTTTAGACGAAAGCCAAATTACTCAATCTTTGTGATATATTTCCTGCCTAATGTTCTCACAAGGATTTAGATATTCCTGTATTGCTACTAGTGCATTTGAGTAATATTGTGGTCTGTGTAGTTTAAAGACCTTTCTTATAAGGACAAAGCATTGGCTGGACAATCTATTTCTTCAGCTGGATTTTGTGAGTCACTGTGTTTCAAATCTCTAACCCCCACGCAATTGTCCCTGAGTAAACCTTACACAATCTGCCTAACTTCCCTGAAAGTCAAGTGCTAAAGGAAAAACTTGGTGCTCACTGTACAAAGTCAAAATAGGTCAGCCCAGGGTCAACAGAGGCAAAACTGACTCAATCACCTTGATTGAAACTAAATAACCCCTGGATGTATCTTGGCTCCTGAGCAGGCTCTGACACCAAGCACAAATAGGTCTTGTCAGTTATATCTGCTGACACGTTCAATTAAACACGGAGACGTTTTTTTTAAAAACATGTTTTGGGGGGCATGGCAAAGATGGCGACCAAGTAGGACGTGGAACTCGGTCTCTCATCCTCGATGCCACCCAGCTTCCCCAGCAGTCTGTCTAGCTGTGGCAGGGATAGAGACTGAGGCACACAGAGCAGCTGAGGGGCCGCGTATGGTCGGCTGATGTCGGGGGCGCTTTATTCCCCAGCAAGAGGAGAGAGGCGAAGGCCTGCAAGAGTGGGCCCAGTGAGTCAGAGCACTGCGCACTGAATGCTAATTGGCTGTCGAGTGTCTGTCTACATTCGAAACCAGGAACTGTTGGCAGCCATTTTGTGCCTCGGTACAAGCGAGGCTGAAGAAGTAAGGGGAATAAGTGTTTAAAACATATAAAGGGGGCAGGATAGAAATACTCTGACCCTCTAGTGTTGCTCAGGGGGTCCCATAAGGACCCCCTGGGGCCCCCCTTTTTTTTTTAAATCAGCAAAATGCACGCAGGGTGCGCGGATCCAGACGAAAACATTTAAAAACCCGAAGCGCGGACTTCCGCGCTTCGTTAATAATTAGCCCCCGGGTGGCCCAAATCCCGGGGGCAAATTGGTTATATTTTAAGAGAAGGAGGGTGGCTGCGTGGCCCCCCTCCTGGAGCCCTCGAAGGCCCATGGGACCGCCACCCCCCAGGGCCGGCTCCTACAGTGTCCTGGGGTGCCCACCCCCAGGACACTCTTGTTTGCTATGAGAGGGCGGGAGTCTCCCGTCCTCCCATAGCAAACTTCGTTAGGATTTTGAAAGAGAGAGCAGGGAAACCTGCTCTCTCTTTCAAAATCCAAACGATATTGCTTTTCCACACGGGGAGCTGCATGTCAGCAGCTCTCCATGTGGAAAAGCAAAGCAGGCTCCCGAAGGACGCGGGGAGCCGGCTGGGACCGTGGGGGCGTTGGGGCTCCCCCCACGGTCTCCAACGTTTTTTTATAAGCCCTGGGGGATGGGGTCCCCGGGGATAATAAAAATTTGTGATAGGGGCTATTTTTTTTTTACGGTAAAATTAGGAGTCGCGCATCCTAACGCGTTTGGGGCACGGGTCCACACGCGTTGGGTGCGCGGTTCCTAACGCGTTGGGTGCGCGGATCCAAGGAAAAAAAACTGCAATTTTTGGGAGATAAACATCTAGCTTAGGTGTTTTGAGTGGCTCTAAAAAGAGCTGTTGTGTTCATTGAGAGTTTTTGGTACTTATAAATAAGTACCTATACAGAGTTTAAAGTTGTTGAGAAAGACTTTGTTTCCTTCATCAGTAAAGTGTACTCCATCTCTTGCATATTAAAGCGCAGATTGTTATTGTATATGGACCCCATTCTATAGTCTCGGAGAAAAGCAGAAACAGATTTATTCACATGTTTCCTAGCTTTCTCAATCTGTGGACAAAAATTATTGGACCAGTTCCACTTCTGCCTTTGGCATATGTTAGAATACACAAAGGCAGTTTTGGGAAAAAGTGAAAACAATTCTGCAAAGATGTCCTTCATAAGCATTTCCAGACCTACCCCAGTCAAAGTGCCTAGGTCATTGCCACCACAGTGCACTATTCTGAGGTCAGGGTGTTGGATATGCATAAAGGTTTTTACCAATGGCATCAATTGGTGCCACTTTAACCCTCTCTGTCCAATCCATTTAATGTCTACATTTGGCAAACCTAGGTCTTTTTGAATGCCTTTGTTTCTGCATACCTTTGGCTCCAGAAAATATAGCTGTGTCCCACAATCCACACTCTAAGCATCTTGAAGGGAGGTCTGGATGCACTCAGATGGTCTCTGTAAATGAAATGGCAGTTTGAAAAGTAAGATTTTTCCAAAATGGTGGCTAAGATGCAGTTTTGAAAAAAAACAAGAAATCATTGGTTGTTTGACAACCTTCCACACTGAAAGGTAGGGTGCATGTTTCTGTTTTTTAAACGCATGATTCTTATTGGTTAACAAAAAGTGCGTGAAAGGAACATTATATATGATAAGCTGATATGTTGAAAAGTCAAGCACACTTGCTGTTTTGATTAGCAGCATTGTGTGCTGAACTTGTGACCTGTGTGCTCAGTTCAGTGTTCCATGACCCGTTTCTATGGTAACAGGTAGAAGACAGATTGGGGGTAGGGTTCAAATTTATGTCATTTGGAAAGGGTTGAAATGTGTATTTGCTTTTGAATTTATGTGGGAAGGAATGTGATTTGATGTTTACATGTATATGTGTGGAAAATGAGAGGGAAACTTTGCCATTCTCTGGTTTTGCTGACAGGTGCACAGTGCAGAGATTCTGTATAAGAAAATCTGGTGTGTGACTGATATCTGGTGTGTGACTAATATACTTCTTAATCTACACAACAACTTGAAAGGTGAGTTATTTAATTGTGAGGGGATGTATGTAGACTATTTTGATTTTAATCAGACTAATGTATTTCTCCTGATAAAGTGTAGGGAGTACTTTTTTTTGTCTATAATCTTATTGACAGTGTGTGTGCATGTAGAAACCATTCTGTGATAAGCATTTGTGTTTTTCATGTGTTTGCAGACAGATAACTGTGCTGTTTTTATATTTTGGTACAATTAGAAACCAGTCTTTGTTTATGAATTTGCAAAATGACTGAGGCTTTGATACTAAAGTGCAGTACTTACATATGTAGATTGAGTGCAATCCCCTTACCCCTTGCACAGTAGTGAATGAGGTTTGGTAAACTCCTAGGGATAGTGTTGCTTGTCTAGAATCATACTGTGAGTCTGTGTGCATTTGGGAACCACTGTGAGAGAAGCATTTGGTAACATTATGTATTTGCTGACAGATAAGTGTTTTAAAACCTGTCATGTTGTCAAGTTTTAGTAGGATTAGAAGCCAGTGTTTGCTTATGGATTGATAGAATGAGTCAGGCTTTGACACTAAAGTGCATTAAATATGTAGATTGTGTACAGTACTCTTACGCCTTCTACACTACTGAATGAGTTTTGGTAAACTCCTATTATAGTGCTGCTTGCCTAAAATCACACTGTGAGTTTGTGTGCATTTGGGTAAGATTGTGAGACAAGGTTTTGGTAACATCATGTATTTGCTGACAGATAACTGTTTTAAAACCTGTATTGTTGTCAAGTTTTAGTAGCATTAGAAGCCAGTCTTTGCTTATACTTTGATTAACCCCTTGAGTGCCCCGCCCTTTCCACGCCCTGTGCCGGGCGTTTCATTAGCGGGCGGGGCTCATGACGAGATAGTCTCGTCATGGGCACAGCGCAACCGCGGCCCATGACGAGACCATCTCGTCATGGGCACTCAAGGGGTTAAATGAGTCAGGTATTGACACTAAAGTGGAGTCCTGAAATATGTAGGTTGTGCACAGTACCGTTACCCTTTCCACAGTAGTGAATGAGTTTTGGTAAACTCCTAGAGATAGTGTTGCTCGTCTAGAATCACACTGTGAGTCTGGCCAGGCCCATAGGAATGAACTGGAGATTGCATGAGCAATTTGCGAGTACCAGTAGGTACTCGCAAATTGCTCATGCAATTTCAAGGGTGCAAGGGTATCAAAATAACACCCTATTGCACCCTTGAAATTGATCTGTGCACATATGTTGCACACACACATACCCTAAGGGCATGTGTGTGCGCAACATGAAACTTTTGAAAAATGCACAAAAGTGCATTTTTCAAAGTTTTTGCAAATTACCATGAAGTTCAACTTCATGGTAATTTGCTCCCCCTATTAGCGAAATCGCTAATTTTTTTACTTTAATGCATTGCATTTAAGGAATCTCAGTTTGGGATTCCTTAAATGCAATTGCAATTTAAGTTTTCCTTTGATGCATGTGCCTGCTAGCGTTTTAACCATCGACACACTTGTGCTTCATGGCTATAGTTTCTTAGTCAGTTTTTATATAAAATGTGTTTTTATAGTAATAGAATAATGTGAATTTGAAAGTTATTAATATACTTTTATTTGTGATTCTTTTTTACAGATACTGTTTTTCAATGTTAAAATAGAGAAATCATGCCTGAAAAAAAAAAGTAAAAGAAAAGAACAGAGAATTACTTGAAGAAAAGTCAACCACACGTATTGATTGTACAAGATAATGTGGCTAAAAAGAAAAAATCTTCTGGTAAGATCACAAAGCATTTTATTAAAAATGTTTGTAGGAGGAAACAGAATGTACACTAAATCCACTGTGAATGTCTCAACTAGAAAAGAAATTCAAAATAAGAGGAAAAGCAAAAAAACAAATATTCAGTCAAAGGAGACTATGGGCCTCATGTAGGTAGCCAAATACCGGTCGGTAACGGCCGATTTTCGGTAAATATGCCGTTACCGACCGGTATTCAGACAAGTGAGATGTAGGAGTCCAAAAACCACTTTTCGGTAAATATGAGGCGGTAAATACCGATTCATATTTACCGAATTCCAAAATACCGAATCAGATTTACCGAATACATAATTAACGAATCGGTAAATATGAAGTGGTAAATATGAAGTGGTAAAAATTAAAATGACATGTAGGAGCACTCGGTAATTAAGAAATCCAAGAAAATCGGTAAATAAGAGTCGGTAATTAACACGGATTGAAAGCAGGTGGTAACCATCAACAGTGCAGATAAGCAATCCCAAAATGCAACAGCGTGGACAACATGGCCGCTATGTACGTCATTGCAAGGCGCCTACGTCTACAGGCAGCAGGACTGAGGGTTTGGCGACGGGAGGAACGCATCTACAGACAGCGCATCACACTATTCCAGCTGACTGATGCAGAGATACATGAGAGGTACAGGCTACACCCCGAAACCATCATGGACTTAATCAGGGACCTTCACCCACTCCTGGACCAGCCAATAAGAAGGGCGCACGCCATACCCCCACATGTGCAGGTGCTCTGCAGCCTACATCTGCTGGCATCCGGCAGTTATCAGGTGGTGATAGCTGCGGTGGGTGGGGTAACCCAGAGTTGCCTGTCACGTTTCTTCAGGAAGTTCCTGGATGCCATGATGCAGAGAATGCACCACTACATAAGCTTCCCAAACACACAGGCTGCACTGCAGAAAACAAAAACAGACTTTTATCACATGGCACAGTTCCCCCATGTCATCGGCTGTATTGATGGTACACACATCCCAATCTGTCCACCAGCTGACACAGAGCACATCTACAGGAACAGGAAGTCCACCCACTCCATCAATGTGCAGGTGATCTGTGATGCAGGGAACATCATCACAGATATTGTTGCAAAGTTTCCTGGGAGCACCCACGACTCTTACATCTTCCAGAATAGTGGGATCTACACACGACTGAGTGCCGGAGAATTCGGAGAGGGATACCTGCTAGGTAAGTAACAGTGACGCCCCTTGAAACCTGCAAATCATAGTGTATAGAGGCATGTTACTGATGGTTCCCTTTTACTCATCTAGGCGACAGTGCATATGCATGCCGGTCATTCATCCTCACTCCCTACCTACACCCAGCAACCCAGAGTGAGAGACGATACAACGTGGCACACAAAACAACACGCAATGTGGTGGAGCGCACGTTTGGACTACTGAAGAGCAGGTTCCGCTGCCTGCACAAGAGCGGAGGCGCACGCCAGTACAAACCCATCACCTGCTGCAAGATTATTGCCACTTGTGCAATGCTGCACAACCTTGCCACGAAAAAAGGTACAGATGTGGAACTAACATATTTTGAGGACAACGAGGATGAGTCAGGCCAGCCAGAGGGCAACGCAGCTAGAGTGCCAACTGCAATCGATGGGAGAGAGAGACGGGCAGAGATCACATGCAACTATTTCTGAGTAAGTGAGGGGACACAGCGAGTTGTGAGAAGTCATGACGTAGTTTTAATGTGGCACCACGCCATGAACACATGAACAAGCCAATCTGGCAATATCCCATCTATACAAGGAGTAAGTCCAGGGTTACGTCACCCAATGGGAAGTGGCTAGGCAGGGCTACATCAATGTTTGCGCATACGCGCTGCAGTGGTGGATTGCACGGCCTGTGCATCCTCACTAGAGCCAACCCCAAGCCGCCTGCTGCTCCTGCGTGCTTCTGGGACGGGGGGTGTGATGCTGCTCCTGCTGCTGGTGTCGATGCTCTCCGCAGCATCCCCTGCAGCAGTTGTCGACGCCTGACTAGTCAATAGCACCCCTAGTGCACTTGTCACCTGCACCATCCCCCGAGACAGGTCGCTGCAGCACTGTGTTAGGCCCTCCTGCATCGTCACAGAGCGCCGGCACAGTAGAGAAGTCGCAGTTGCCAGACGGTTGAGTGCCCTGCTGGTAGTGTCCCTTCTCTGGCGTTCCCGGCGCCGTGCTTCGATGTCAGCATCTAATTTGCTGCACAACTGCTGGATTGACTGGGACATGTCCCGAATGCCCGCAGCCATGCCGCTAATGTTATTGTCCATGTTGACTAATGTTGTTTTCATCACCCGCATGTGCCTCTGGACTGACATGACTGCCTTTGATTGCAGGCGCTGTTGTTTCAACATTTGGCCCTCGAGACCCAAGAAGACACCATGGCCGTCAAGGGGTGCTGGTGGACTCTGGACACGCGACCTGCGGCGCCCTCTTGCTCCCGTCTGTGCTGCCTGTGAGGTGTGGGGCACAGTGGCATGGCTCCCTTCCTGGGGCCTGGTGCGGTCTTCTGGGCCCATGCTGTCGTCTGACGAGGTGTCTAGGGCTCGTAGCCTGGCTGCTGGACGCCTCCTCATTCTCACACCTGCAAGCGGAGATGTGGCCGGTGATTCGAACATGAGTGGCGATGCTGGCACTGGTTGAGGTGATGCTGGCTCTCGGTGAGGTGATGCTGGCTCTCGGTGAGGTGATGCTGGCTCTGGGTGCGGCGAGGCTGGCTGTGTTGGTGGTGCGGCTGCCAGTGGGCCTGCTCCCTGGTCTGAACTTGTGCTGGCTAGAGGTGATATTTGTGGCCGGTGTGCCGTCTCTCCTGCAGCATGCCCTGTCCTGCATGATGTCACATCTGTGGACAGAAATACAACATTGGCTCAGTGTCCCCGAAGGGCTGCATTGCAAGCGTCACAATAAATCATTTCACATTCCAAAATGTCCTCTGTCTCCTTGTGCCTCGAGTGCGTGACATGCCTTGTTGCCCTGTAACATTTACGTCATGGTTAGTGTTACCCTGACTACATCTCCCGGAATGCATTGCCTGTCTGCACTGACCTGTGTGGACTGCAGTGTGATTCTCGTTTCACGATGGGGGATGTGGGATAGGGGGGGGCTACATTGCTGTGCTTTCGTCTTACCTTGGTGTGTTGCGGCTCTGGCAGAGCTGTCGGCGTCCCCAAGACCCACGACGCTCTCTTGCTCGATTGTGGCCGCCACCAGCTCCTCCAGTTCGGTGAGGGCAGGTGCCCTGTTGGTTCCACCTCCGGTCTGGCTGGCCTCCTTCTAGATGTCGCCCATCTTCCTCTTGGTTACAATCCTCAGGTCATACCAGCGCTTTTTGAGGACCTCAATGTCCCTGTGGGTCACTCCCACAGCATTGACCTGCGCCTGGATGGCCAGCCATATGTTGCGCTTTTCAGCCTCAGGCACTTGCAGGGATTGCCTTCCAAACAGCTTCTGGTGCTGCTTCACCACCTCCTCCACCAGCACCTGGAGTTCCTTGGGGCTAAATTTCAGCTTCCTCCTCCTTTCCCCTCCGTCTCTCTGTGTTCTCTGGCTGGACATGCTGTTCGTTTTCCCGCTCGCACAGGCAACGGCTCCCTGCCTCTCCTCTGCACTCAAAGCCTCTCCAGGGTCGGCTAATTATGTACACCTGCCTGGGTGTGGCCACTTCCTGGTTGGGTGGGCTGTCGTTGCACAGGATTAGCTGTTTCGTCAAGTCATGTGATTTTATTTACCGAATCCGTACATACCGATTCGGTATTTTCCGATTCGGTAAATACCACCTCGGTATTTACCGATTCGGTAAATACCACCTCGGTATTTACCGATTCGGTGAATTCCGATTCGTGATTACCGAATGTTACCGAATCGGTAACTTTTACCGAATTTTTACCTACATATAACTTACCGATTCTAATTTACCGATTCGGTACGGCTCGGTATTTAAGAACCGGTAAAATTTATTTACCTACATGAGGCCCAAAGTGTGCTAAAAGAAGGCAAAATCAGTATAAGGAATTACGAAAAAAAGTTTTTTTTAGAAGAGAGTAGTACATAATTTGCTGAAAGATGTGAAGAAATATAAAAAGAGAGCTCTATTTTATAATAAGAAGAAGCATATTGAAAACATTATTGAAAAGGCTTTTGAAGTAAAAAGGAAACTATTCATTTTAGTATTAAACAGAGTTCGAACACTAGATAAACCAATTAATTTAATGAAGGCCAAAAGTAGGAGGAAAAGAGTAATTAATAGAAAAAAATGTGTGACACTTTTTGGGGAGAATGGAAACACAGTTCTAGTTCAGAGCCTTTCTTTAATGAAGAGAGTTATTTACAGAGCAAAAAATTAGTGTTTGCAGTTGACACCACTGGTAGAGGTTACGAAGTTAGAGATGGTTGTCCACTTGAGAAAGAGAAAATGGTTGAAAGAAATGCAGAAGAAGTGATAGCTGATGAAGTTCTAGGGAGACGTCCTAAACACCCAGTGTATACATGGGATTGCAGTAGTATTTGTAGTGTACGACAGGAATCTATTGATAAATTATGTAGTTTTTTACGAGCATATACTAAAAAAAGTGTTATACAAAAGATTAAGGTGTTGCAAGGACTAGACCCTTGCAGAGTGAGAAAAAATACTGGTTTGCAAGGTCATTCTCTGGCTTGTCTTTCTAGGAAAGTTTGTGAAAGTGTTTTTCACCATTTCAGGATGCTGGCAGTACATCATACTCAAATGCGGAAGTTAGTGAGAAGATAGTATTATGCGAAAAGTCCAGCACTAAAGTTAAATGAGTTGAACAGTGCTCTTTTGCGTGGCTCAGTATCAGATGTGAAGAAGGTTTGGGAGGATATTGAGTTTTGTTACTTTGGTCCTCAGCAAGAGAGTGGAGAAACTGTGACATTAGTAGAAGAAAATGTTGAAGACAATGTAGAACCTGTGATTACAAAACATTTTGAGGATGAAATCACAAAGTTTAAGGTAATTTCAGGTGAAAGACCAAATGTTTCTTGTATTTGTTGTCAGCGAACTCACTATAAAAATCAGACTAAGGGTGTCAATCTGTATTTAAAAAGTGAAATAGAAGATAATGATAAGTGGATGGAATTTGCAACTTATTTGCTGGTAGAGGATTGTTTTGATTTGGGATCTGAGCAGCGTATTTGCAAATATTGTTATAACAAATTAGATGAGAATAAAATGCCTGCTAGAGCAGTTCATAATAATCTAGAGTTGGTTGCTATTCCTCCACACCCGATAGATTTAAATACGTATGAGTCTATTCTCATTCAATGTGTGCACCCGTTTCAGGCTATTGTTCGTATGGAGCCTAAAACTGGTAAATTACCTCCATCAGAGTTGCAAAGAGGATTGAAAGGAAGAGTTGTGTATTTACCGTTAGACTTAAGGAAAAATATTGAAACTATTGGTGTAGACCATGCAGAAAATGAGCCAATAGTCATTCTAGTTAATGGTGTTCCTACTAAGAATAAGAAAATCTGGCAAGAGTTAGTGGATGTTAGAAAAGTGCAAAAGGCATCATTGTATCTGTTAAAAAATAATGAGTACTATAGAAATGTGTTTGTAGGAGAAGAAGAAATACATTTAGCAGAAGAAACTGAAACATTAAGTGGCCAAATTGAAAAAGTGGACATGTCTAGATGTGAAGAAATCTATGAACATTACAGTGTACATCCACTTCATTCCAAAGAGGTGATGGGAAATACGATCTAGCTGTTCCAAATGAAAAAAGCAACAGGAAGTCCCAAGAGTGTATGGGAAGAGAGTTTGGAAGCTCGTTGTTTCCCGCAGTTTTTTCCCACAGGAAAAGGTGGACGATATGATGAACGTCCTGTGCAGATTCCTGCATCTGAATATCGGACAACAAGATTATATGCAGAAGATCCAAGATTTCGACAATGTATCCCTTATATGTTTCATCTTCTGTTTGAAAGTGACTTGTCTGGACTTTCAGTAAATCACATTTTAAAAACTGGAATGCATCTGCAAAATGTAACTGCTAAGGATTTTATGGATAAAGTGCATCAGAGAGATGATCATTTAGAATCTCAGTTAATTAATCTGATGGCATGTCAGCGAGGGACTAATGAATATTGGTACCGTCGTCATGGAGAACTGAAATGTATGCTACGTAACATGGGAACTCCTACATGGTTCATTACACTAAGCTGTGCTGAGTATGCATGGGATGATTTACTTGAATTTCTTCGAGAGGCAAATTGCAATATAAAAAGTATTGAATACAAGACACCTGGAGAATTGTGCTCATTGGATCCTGTTAATGTATGCAGATATTTCAATCATAGATTTGAAGCTATGATGTCTTTCATCTGCAATAAAAAGAATCCTCCTCTTGGAGAAGTTGTGGATTTCTTTTGGAGAAAGGAGTATCAAGCAAGAGGTGCTCCTCATATACATATGTTGTTATGGATCAAGGACGCCCCCAAATTTGGAACAGATTCAGATGAAACTGTTTTGTCTTTCATTGAAGATTATGCCACATGTGCTGTACCTAATAGCAAAGAACATAAAAACTTAAAACAACAAGTCTTACGATGCCAAAGTCATCGATGTGGAAAATACTGTTGATGAAAGTACAAGTCAAAGGATAAGTTCTATACCAAATGTCGTTTTGGATTTCCATGTCCTGTATTATCCAAAGGAAGAGTGAACAGTTTTATGTCTGCTGTGCGACATACTATCACAAGAAAGTCTCCGAAAAATATCTACAACTTAAAAAGAAGTGAAGAATCAAAATACATAAATGACTACAATCCAGTTATTTTATCCATGTGGAATGCTAACATGGATATTCAGTATGTTGCGGACAATTTAATTGCTGTCGCTCGGTATCTAACGTCCTACATTGCTAAATCAGAAAAGACGGAATTGAAAGAAATGTGGGAAGAGATTTCTCACGAGAAGACTCTAAGTAAGAAATTATACAGTTTCAGTTTGAAGATATTATCGCATCGTGAAATTGGAGTATATGAATGTTCGGATCGGTTATCATCTGCAAGTCTATATTCAAAAAGTAGAAGAATCATTTGGGTGAGTCTAGATCATGCAGGAATGCGAAATCGGGTACTGAAATCTGCTCAAGAAATTGAATATTTAGCAGAAAAAGAACCAGAGGAGGAAAACACTTCATAGTGTTTGGAGATCTATTGCAACTTACTCCGGTAAAAGGACAACCGTTATTTAAAACACTTGCACATGAAGATACCAGAAAGTCTCTTGGTAGTGTTGGTAATGTGAACATTTGGACTAATTTTGAATACAAAGAACTGACAACAAATATGCGACAGGCAAATGATGTTGAATATGGAATTATTGTTCAAGATATATGTAAGAGTGGCATAGACTGCATAGTTGCCCCCAACTTTTTGCTGATGTTTTGGCTGTTTTATGACTCTAGCCAGGCTGTCGCCCTGCTATCCAGGACCCCAGCCTATCTGCTTCTCTAAACTGATGTGAGTACCCTAGGTACAACCCAATTGGATACTGAGGATACCCTGTCAGCCCTTGTAGATGGTACCCTAGGTACCCAGGGCATGGGTCCCTCAGAGGCCTACCAGGGCTGCAGCACTTATTGTGCCACCCTGGGACTGCCATTCCAAATGACACCACCAGACCACTACTGTAGTCTGGGTAAGGTGGTGCTTGCACCCCCTTACAGGGATACAGGTACCATGTATCCCACCTATGTACAACACATGTAGTCTCATTGGTCACCCCTCAAGTAGGCCTTGCTAATCCTACAAGGCAGGGTGCTGAGATATGTGTGAGGGGGGACCCCTACCTGAGTAGGGCCCCTCTGCAACCCTCGTAAAAATCATTGCTCGGTTTTTTGTAGTGTAACCATACCATATACTCTTAACAGCATTATAAGTATATCGCGATTGTGTGATATCTTGAGAATGGCTACACAGAACCATATCGTGTTTGGTGTCAAACATGTAGGAATCATACCCCCAGTCCAGCCATGGGCATGAGGGCATGATTCCCCCCTGCTAGAGGGGCGATATGGGAAAAGCGGCAGAATTTAGACACCAATTTAAAAGTGCACACGTATCACAAAATGGATGCTACTCGCCACCCACACGACTCTGGCTGCCTGTTGCTGGGCAAAACCCCAGCCTCGGCAGCTGGACAATAGGGATCCTGTTGCAGGGAGGTGCCAGCACCTTCCCAGACAGGCTATGTGGATTGGAACAGGGTGGGTGCACCATAGGATACCTTTCAGAGTTGCACGTAGGCTGCTACAGCGCCTACATTCTGCATACACCGCCTGGAACCGGTTCAGGGTCATCCTGCCCCTCGCCCAGGTGGGAAACACACAAAGGGGAGAGGGTGTAGCCACCCTTTCCCGCCTCAACTCTCATTGGTGGGCTCTGATCTGGTCCCTCCCCTAATCTCTTGGATAAAGGTGAATACTGTGTCCCCAGAGCCTCAGAATAATCTTGGACTTCACAGACTTGTCCTTCGATGAGCTGCTGCCCAGCTGACTGAAGAAATCTCCCTTGGGGTAAAGGAGTTACCCCCCCTGCTTGGCAGGCACCTGAAACACTGCAAGTGACCCGGTTGGAACTTCGCTGCTTCTTCGGACATCGACGACTCCTCTCAACCTTGAGGTGGGTTTCCTAGCATCCCAGAGGCCAGTGAGTGTGCCCAGCAAGTCTGAGCACCGTGGACCGCATGGGTGCCGAGATCCTCAATACCCCAGGACACCAGCCACCTCTTGCATAGCACACGACCCTGATCAGTGGGAAAGTTGTGCTTTGGCCCAATATTGAGCCAACCTTTCAGCAGCAACTGTGCTAAAGATCAGCACCCTAGCCCACTCCTGTGGCCCGTGGGCACCCTTTTATGCACGCCAAATTGCTGTCTCCCACAGTCCCTTGTCTCTCGACTTGTGGGCCCTAGCGGAGTTCAATCTTTACTTTTAAGAGTTCCCCTGGTTGCTCCAGGCCGGATCTACAGTCTCCTTGAAAGAGACCTCGCTCAGACCTTGTGGGTCTGCACCAGTAGCTGATTTGTTCATCTTGCGTGGGGTGCGGTTGCCAAGGCTTAGTGGATTCAACCCAGACACTAACACCGCAGCGACCCTCATCCTTTGTGGGAAAGTCGCCCTCCAGAAGCTGGTCTTCCTTGAAGCCTCCCGGAGCCCGTGGCTGCAGATCCAAGCTACACCTTTTCCACTTGAAGCACCCGACATTGAAGGGCTCTTTTTCTTGAGGTCACTGTGCTGTGACCCAGACTCTGTCCCCTCTGCTTTCAGGTTCTCCTCTACAAGATCTACAACTTTATTCTTCACGACATCATCGACGCTTTTGGCTAGCAGCAGTTTTGTACATTTTCCCATTGAAAATCAGCCCGCGACCCGACATCGAAAACGACCTATGCACCCGGCTTCCCTGGGGCAGGTAACAGTGGTACCTCGGTACTCTCATGGTAGTGGGCTCCTCAAAAGCTTAACTCTAAGCTCCTAACTTTGAACTCCTGCTAGAAGTGTATTTAATCTTTTAAAATCAAACCGCGACATTCTCCATAGGCTTTAATAGAGATCCCGATAGCAGCTATTTGCACTGCACGCACCTCCCGTGGGTCCCCTTCCTCATCACCTGGGGTGGATTCTTAAGGGGCTAGCGATCCTAAATGCCCTAGGCATTGTCTGTAGAATTGTCGTGGTTCTTATACCACTTTTTTAATATATGGTTTGGTCCCCCCCTGGGGCCCTGTGATTCCAGTGCTATTTATTGTATCTATAAATGCTTGTTTGAATTGTAACTTTACCTCTAGCCTCATAAAGAGACTTGTGGGATTCCCGTTTAGAATATATACATATATTTTATATATATACCTGTGTGGACTACTCTTTCATTTGTTCATTCAAGAGGTTATCTATGGTAAAACAATAAGCTTAACACTCCTTCAAGACTTAGCCTGAAGGCTGCTCTCCACAGCTACCACTAGGATAGCTTTCTTTAAAGGTTGTCTTGAACCTATCACCTTAAGAGTCGAATTGGACTGGTGCAAGGTGGCCACTATAACTAGTGACCAGCATACGCCAGGCCAACTTCCCACAATATAAGAATTGGAATTCTTACAAAACATGGCAAACAAGCTTTGGAAAGTCGATTACTTTGCAATGTCTTTCCAAATGAAAATGTACTCCCTGCAAAAGTGTACATGAAAATTGCTAAAAACAAATCAGTGATCTGTTTAATGCCAACACTGCGCGATAGAACTATTGAAACTGGAAAATGAAGAAATTATAAAAATGGAAGCCATCGATAAAATAGAGCATGAAGGAATTACTATTATTTTGACGGGAAAGTTGAAAACAAAACTGGATTCTTTAGAAAAAAAAATATCTAAAACTGCTGGTTTAGAAAAGACACTGTATGTGTGTGTAAACTGTCGGGTAATTGGAAGGCGAAATTTGGACGTAGAAAAAGGGTTAGTTAATGGTGCAATGGGTAAAGTGGTAGATTTTGTTAATTATCAGAAAAAAGAAGGAATTTAATTTAAAAAAATTAAATTTGATCAGATTGAAGAAGTTAAAGAAATTGGTCGATGTTCAGTTCGACTTTTGCTTGTTAAAGATTTATATGTCCGTAGGAAACAATTTCCATTTTCTCTGGCATATGCAGTGACTATTCATAAATCTCAAGGATTAAGTGTAGACAGTGCATTGGTGAACAATGGATCTACTGTATTTAAAAAGGGTATGGCATATGTTGCTTTGTCGCGAGTCAGAACATTATCTGGTTTGTTTTTGATTGATTTTGATGAGACAAAGGTTACTACAGATGCAAACTGTGTAAAAGAGTATAATAGGTTAAGAATGGTGTATGCTCCAAATTTAGGTCAATATCCTGTATTTGAAAAGCGTGTGGTTGGTCGAAAAAGAAGGTTTGACAGTATCTGTTCTGAAGATGTTGAGAAGGGAATAGCACAAGATAATGTTGTGATTGCAAGTATGTGGTAAATAATTTAATTACCGGTACTTAATTTGATGCAGAAAATCTATAATAATAGCTCAGTAAAATAAGAGGCAGAATCCGTGGTATTAGAGGTTCGGAACGGGCTTTATTCCAAAATCAATTCGAATTGAGGACTCCATATTCCATCACCACGAAGGTTCAGGAAGTGAAGGACAATACTTTATTGACAGGTAATCATTTTTATAGAAGAGGCATTACAGTGAAACAGATGTAGGAGGCGTAACAGTTGATAACAGAGATAAAAACATACATGCGTAACTAAAGTGGGTGTAACTAGGCGTAACTAAAGAACGTCATTAGGTATGATGTCACAAATGGGTGGTTTCATGAAAGAATTTCGCAATGTCAGCAGGAATACTTGGCAGAGATGCGCGCGCAGCAGCATGACGTGTGATTGACGTGCAACTAGGGGGTGAAGGGGACTTGACATTTAGCTCTACATGTGGAGACAGAAGTCTGGGGTTATGTCAACCTAATCCTAAATCATATCTTACATCCTATGTTTAAAGAACTATGTTATCCAAAAGGAAAGGTCTCTCGAACAAAATCTATTCTATACTGACTGTGAGTGCGTGTACAAGCGTCTAAGTGTCTACATGAGATGCAAGGGCAGAAATCTTCCATAGTAACAGGGCTATGAATTACTTGCATAAAGACAGAGAAGCCGGGCCCTTTGCTCGGTAGCTGGAAGAATGTTTACTTAAACTACTAGACAGGAATGCATTGGATGGGGAGCGGAGCAGATAATCTCGAAGGTGAAATACAGTTTTTGGCAAGCAGACAGGTCGAGTCAGGCACCGTTAGCCGCGCAGGGAGTAGGACAAAGTTCATGGATACAGATGCGAGCTCAGACTGGAGCTTTCAGAGGCAGAAGGCAGGAAAAGGCTTAATGGCAGAATCAGGGCCTACTCGCCTGGACTGTAAAATGGCATAAATGAACCATATAAAGCCGGTGGCCTTTCATATTTAGGAATAGAATATCCGGCCCATTCATGGCGGATCTGAAAGAGGACATGTTAACGGTGGACGCACATGTGTTTGCGTCTTAAAAACTGAAACTGGAGGGAACATACATGTACTTGTGACTTATACATGAAACCGTTGGGGTCCAAGATAGGGGACATGACTGATCATAAAAATCCATATTTCCACATTCCCTCCTTGTCCCCTACTTGCCCTTAAGAGATATCAATCTTCATCAATCCGTTGATCTGTTCATATAACATCATTTGTTCTTCTTTCTTCTTCCGGGATGAATGAAATCTTGGTTGTGGAATACACGATGTGGCACACAGACCACAAATCGCTGGTCCACATTGTAGGCATAAGCAGCAACTGAATAGTATGAGAAAGCCAATACCTAGGAAGGAGAGCATTCTCCATCCCCAGGCTGACAACACGCCCCAGAACCAACCGGACCAAGTCCAGGTGCCTGGATTCTGGTGTATCTGGCTTACAATCTTATGAAGGCGAGTTATGGCTTTATATACAGATGGCGAATTTTCTGGTATGAAAATGCAACAACTTGATCCGATGACCCTACAAGCTCCGCCCCTATCGGCCAGGATGACGTCAAGGACAAGACGATTTTGAAGCACAACAATCCGCATAGCAGACTGCTCTTCTGTTAAATTGCCTAAGGCGGAAATAGTTTCGTTCACTACTGCTTCAAGGGTTCTGGTTAATCTACGTATCAGCTTACTATTGGTAACTGTACCTACATAGGGAAAGAGACCTTTATTGAAATCTGTGTATTTTTCCCATGCTGTCTCAGTGTAGTCGACTATTGGGAGATCTCTCCGTTCTCTATTGTGTACTAAATGAGTATTTCTGTGATAATCAGGAGGAGCTAGGAAAACAGGTGGCAAAAGGAATCCGATGTAGCAGGTACCATCCCAATCTAGAGGCAAACGTGTATATGCAGTCTGACCACATACGAAGTAGGAATGGCGAGAAGCTCTAAATGTAGACTTGCCTTGATCACTGAATTCTATTACAGTGGTGCATCTACTATGGCCCATATGTATGGAACCATTCTTTCTTACACACAATTCACCTTTAACTGGAAATACTGACATAGCGGGCAAAATTGGTGCAGCTTCGGATTCAACATTCAGGATCATGAGATTAAGCGTGAAATTCCCTAATCCATATACTTCATTTTCTAGATCAGTTCCTGTTCTTTTGGGAAGTCCCTCCTTGTTAGGGTAGCAGACTTTAAGCAAAACTAAGTTCATGTTTCCCCATACCCAGTTGTCTTGATAAACTGCGGAATTCGAATCTAGGGAATTAATTAAACTAAACCATGCTCCACAGGAGCCATTGTGTGTGAACGGATATGGAAAGAGAGGCAGAATTCCCTTATAGTTCTGATAGGGAGGGAGTCGGCCACATATCCAACAATTTGTAGCATTGCTAGCCTGATGGGAATGATGTAACATACTAATAAAAGTGTTATTGCGCAGCGCAAATCTATAGGACAACTCATGCGGGGGTAATTCACTAAAAGAATGTTCAGCAGTAACATTGTAAACATGTTTAGAAATAGGATAATATATGTGCAACAATATACTTGCAGCGATTATTAAAAGACTTTAAGAAAAACAAAATTAATAACGTCACTGTGCAATGACTACGCAGTGATTTACAGTACGCATGTTGTTTCAACTGCATCCTTCGGTTTCTTTCTCTATTCAGGTCTAGGGGATACATGTCAGAGACAAATTCGACCGATTCACCTTGGAGAGGACTTAAACAATCAAATTGTCTGACTTGTTAGACCGTAGTTTTAGTTTATATAGTTCCTTATCACTCGGTTCAACCAAAGGAAGCTTTGAGTCAATCGGTGAAGACACGCGAGGTGTATCGTTTACATCAGACGGTAGTCCATGAAATTTCTTGATATGACTTGAATGTATCCAACCTTTGCGACCTTCGATCTTCACGGCTGTCCTTGTGGTGAGCAGTACAAGTTGAGGCGATTTCCACCTAGGATCCAGCTGAGTCTTCCGGTCAAAATTCCTCACTAACACCAGGTCCCCGGGAACTACGTCATGGGGTTTCACCTCGGTGTTGTCGGGAAAGGCTGCAGCTACCTGTGAACGACAAGATTGTAGTGCAGACATCAAGGAAGCCAAGTAATCTGTCAGCATATTACAGTCAACATCAGTTATTTTGCGTGGTATAGGCGTCCCCCACATATTTGGTGGTCTGCCAAAGATCACCTCATAAGGGGATAGCCCTGTTCGAGAGTGCGCTACCATTCTCATGTAAAAGAGTGCAACTGGTAAGGCTACTACCCAGTCGACACCTTTCTCTCTACATATTTTGGACAATCTAATTTTCAGAGTTTGATTATGTCGTTCCACGAGACCTGCTGCCTCGGGGTGTCGGACACAGTGAAATCTCCATTGATAGCCTAACAAAAGTGAAACGTGTTTCATTAGTTCGGATGAGAACGGCTGGCCGTTATCTGAGTAGACAACACGTGGTAAACCGTACCGTGGGAAGAATTCTCGAACCAACTGTTTGGCAGTAGTCGGGGCAGTGTAATCTGAGACCGGGTATGCTTCTGTCCAACGGGAAAGAGCACAGACAACTACAAGAACATATTTGAATCCTCGACATCGTTCCATCTGGATATAATCCATCTGGAGGACTTCAAAAAGGGTGCTCAGGAGGCTGAAATCCACCCTGTTCTACGGGAATGCTTTTACCTGGGTTAAACTGACAACAGATCATACAGGTACGAACTTTTTGTTTAGCTGCTGCTCGTAAATGTTTGTTGAACCAAATGTGTTGAATGCTGTCTAGCATAGCTTTTTCTCCTAGGTGTGCTGGACTATGTATAGCGTTAATGATGACTTGGACCATTGAGTCGGGAAGAAACCATACAGATTTTTCCTTCATCATCCATCCTTGGTCCGTCTGGATCCCTCCTAATTCAGTCCATTTCTTTATTTCGTCTGGTGTAGCATGTGTCTGTATGTCAATTACGTCAAGAGTAGGATCTTTAACTGTCATACACTGTGTCGGTGTCGGGACTATTGTCTTCATCATGTCGGGGGTTTGAGTTTGAGCAGTCTGTTTAGCTGTTCTGTCAGCTAGATCATTGCCTTGGGAAATGATATCAGTAACTTTCGTATGAGCTTTACATTTCATAATTGATATTGCAGTGGGTAGATGTATTGCATCTAATAAGGCATGAATGAGGGGTCCGTGCTGAATGTGGGCACCGTGAGAAGTTAAATAACCTCTCTCTCGCCACAGCACGCCGAAGTCATGTACAACTCCGAATGCATAACGTGAATCAGTGTATATGTTGACTTTTTTATTCGTAGCTTGAATACAGGCTTGTGTCAGAGCGATGAGCTCTGCTGCTTGAGCTGACAAGGTATTTATGCAATTTGTTTCAATGACTTCAGTATCTGTTGTGACTGCATACGCGGCCACTAGCTCTCCTGTACTCGTTCTCATACATGAACCATCTACATACAACGTCAGGTCTGGGTCTGACAATGGGACGTCTGTCAAGTCTTGTCTAGGTTTCGTCGTGATAGTAATAACTTCAATACAATCATGTGCTAGTGGGTCTGTTCCGTTTACTGGCAAAAGTGTGGCAGGATTCAATGTACTACAACGTCTGATTTCTATGTGTGGCTGAAACAATGTTAATTCGTAACCAGTGAGTCTTGCTATAGTCAAGTGTTGTGTTTGCGTTCGGTTCACAAGAACCTCTACTGCGTGTGGTACTTGTACTGTCAATGGATGTCCTAACACTATGGCATCGCTTTGTCTGATTGCTAAAGCTGTCGCTGCCACTGATTTCAGGCACGCAGGCAGAGCCTGAGCTACGGGATCTAATGTACTAGAAAAATAAGCACATGGTTTGTGTGATCCTGCTTGTTCCTGAGTGAGTACTGACAAGGCAATACCTTCGCGTTCTGTAACAAAGAGTGTAAACTGTTTATTGTAACATGGTGTTGCTAAAACGGGTGCTTGACATAAAGCTTTCTTTAGGCTTTCAAAAGCTTGTGTATGTTCCTGAGTCCAAGGGAGGATAGTCGATGTGGCTGCCTCCTGTGTTGTCAACTGAATGAGTGGTTTTGCTAGAAATGCATACTGAGGGATCCACTGCCTACAATATGAAGTGAGGCCTATAAAAGCCCGCACCTCCTTTTGTGTCTTGGGTATTGGCATGTTAGCAATTAACTGGATGCGGTCGGGTGTAAGCTGCCTTCCCTCCTTGGACAGCGAGTGCCCAAGGTAAACAACTCGCTGGACACAGAATTGCAGCTTAGAAGGGGACACCTTGTGCCCCTTTTCGGCCAAAAATTGTAAAACCGTCAGTGAGGCTTTTTCACATTCAGGTTCGCTTCTAGCGGTGATCAGCAGATCATCGACATATTGAAGCAGGGCAGTGTTGACTGGCATGTGGATACTGTCAAGTTCTCGTTTCAGTGCTTGGCTATAGATGCTGGGGCTTTCTGTGAATCCTTGAGGTGCGCGTGTGAATTTAAAGCTTCGTCCATTTAAACTAAATCCGAACAAGTATTGGCTTTCCGGATCTATTGGGACGCTGAAAAAGGCATTCTTGAGATCAATTACAGTAAAGAATGTTGCTTCGGAATCAATGGCTGTCAGTAATGAAGAAATGTCTGGGACTACGGGGTATTGTGGTACAATACATTTATTTAATTCGCGCAGATCAATAACCAGTCGATATACTGGCGGGGCTTTTGGATCAGTTCGTTTAAGAATCGGAATTATCGGGGAATTACATACATTGGAGTCGGTTTCCACAACCACTCCTTGGGTAATAAGCTCGTCAATGATTTGCAGTAAAGCCACTACAGCATCTGGGGGTAACTTGTATTGCCGCATTCGTGGTAGTACCACTCCTGTCTTTAGTGTGACTCGATATGGTGTAATGTTCATGCAACCAACATCTGTAGGGCCTTGTGCCCATAAATGTGTGGGTAAAGTCTGCAGTCGGTGATCCATGTCTCGGGACACATAGTGCCCTTTGAAATCACGTAAAAACAATCTTACTCCTTCCGGAGAACAACATATTATAGCTCCTAGAGCTTTCAATGTTTTTATACCTAACAAGTTTTCTGGACATGATTTAGTAAGCAATAAATCTGTAGTTCGTGTCAAGGGACCAATCGTAAGGGGAAGAGGCTGTGATACTTCGTTAATGATAGGTTTTCCCGAAAAACCAAGGGAAATATTCTGTGAGCCTGAGAGGGGTGCCCCTGGAACTTCACTACGTTGTATGGTTGTTCGGCTTGCCCCTGTATCAAGTAAAAATTTTCTATCTTGGCCTAATAATTCACTGTGTACATAAGGTCCTTCTTGATCTACAGGGACCTCGATAAGGGGTAAGCCATCTTCCCTCTCTAGGCTGTTTCATGAGTATCGTTGATAATCAGGTTAGTCATACTGTGCGGTCTGATACATCTGTCGTGTGGTTGTTTGTGTGGCAGCAATAGGCTGCGGTGGTGGAGCTGGCATAGACTGTTGCGGAGCTGGCATGGACTGTGCATGCTGCGGGGCTCCTTGTTGGTTCTGATCCTGTCTAAGTGGCCGTGGTCTTTCTTTTGTATTACCTATGGCGATATTATGTTTTAAAACTGGACAATCGTGTACATAATGACCTGGCTGTTTACAATAGTTGCATGTCCCTTTTACAGGACCTGCTGAAACACTGGACTGTGTCATACCCTTTTTATGACCGTCAGCTGGAACTGTCTGGGAAACTAGCATTTTCATTTTCGTGTCTTTCATGCGTCTTTGTTCATGTTCTTGTTCCTCTCTAATTCTATTGTGATGGTACTGTAGCATTTGTAACATTTGTGACGGAGTGTTACCTTGCCAGGTACTCTCGAATTTCAATACTCTATTCTTAACTTGGGGCAAGGAATTTTCAACTAATTTTGTCACAAACAGATGTGGATACGATTCGCTACTTGCTTTTATTCCACTATTTATACCAAAACATTTTTCGAATCGGGCATAGAAATCACTAGTGTCTTCATCTTGCTTTTGTTTACAGGCTGAGATTGCACCCCAGTCTTCCTTTTTCGTAGTTAATAAACGTGGCAGTACCTGTACTAGTAAACCTGGTAGTATTCTGGTCTTTTCCCCGAGCCCTAAACCTGGACCTCGAGCTGTTTCTTCGTTTTCTAATGCTGTCCAATCTATTTTTTGGTCTCCCACCTCCCAATCCTTTTCTTTGAGTTTTTCGTAAATGCCCGCAGGCATTAATACCTTTAATATTTTCATAATGTCGGGATAGGTATACTCTCCCATGAGCAACATGTCTTTAATTTCACGGTGGAAACCCGCTGGGTCTTTGTCATGACTGGGTACCACTTTCTTCATTTCTAATAGTTCTATTTTAGATATGGGTGTGTATACAAACACACGTTTAAACTGATTGTCATCACCTTTTATCGGGTGTACTTCGCGTAAGGGATTCTGTCTATCCATGTAATACGTCGTTCTTTCTTTTATGGGCAGTGAGACATGTTCGGGACATACAAAAAGAATGTACTGTTTTCTGGATTCCAGTATTTCTCTAATTAACTCAGTACCTGAACCTCTCCATTTATTCGTGAGTAATTCAGTCAATATATCAGGTAAGGGACCAGGATCGGAGTGTTGGCTTTTATATAATATAAGGAGTTGTTGAATCATATAGATACCAGCTAAACGCTGTTCATCTGGGGTGAGGTTCAAAAACGTGTGCGCTAGTGTATCATCACTATATTTTCCGGGACTATCAACCCAGTGAACGGCTGACCTGGCTAATTCTTGTTCGTCCATAGAATCGAGTATATGATAACCCCTTCGTTCTCTGAGTAATTTCTCAGCGGCTTGGAACGAATGTTCGGGGGACCTTATATTTATTATAGGTGTTTGGAAATTTCTGTTATTATCTGGACGTATCGGACGTATCGGATCAGTAAAGCATCTAGTATTATTGCAAGATCTTCCTCTACCTACATAGGCCATTGTTTCTAACTGTCCTGTGGGCAGTTCTAATTCTTCCTCCTCTTCGGTTTGTTCAGGCTGGTCTACTGCTAATCTTTCTTCGTGTATTCATTCTACTTCTTTGCGGATTTTTCGGCACATAGCTATTATACTTAATCGTTTATCATGTCTCCCCTCTGATATATTCCGACTCCATGTGGTAAGAATTTGCATTTCTTCCGGATTTACCCCTGGTCGGTCTTTATTTCTGATCACACAATTTATGAGGAAACGTAACAGTTCCCCCTGTATCTCCACTTTCTGGTACTCCATGGCTCTATTAATACTCTCAGAATCTCGCCCTGACTGGACAAAGTGATATATATTTTCTAAATGTTTAGTCATTCCTGGTAGCCTCCCTAAATATATTGCAGCTCGTCGGATACGTAATGATGCCAGCAGCATTTCGTCCTCTTTGCCGGGCACAGGGTCATATCTACAATCTATTAGAAGTTCCTTAAGCATGTCGGGAGTTACTAGTTTGGGCGTACGTTGGTGGGCTAATTCTTGAAAGGAAAGTTTATTTACTCTGGGTGGCGTGGAAAAAATGTTTGCTGTACCTCCTGCAGCACCACCTGGGGTGCTGGACGTGAAAGGATTCGTTGAACGTGATATAGCAACCATAGGTGTGGGTACAGCTGTAGAAACAGATGTGCTTGCCGGAACTTGTGTCGGAGTTTGTTGTTGCGGAGGTACAGATGGAGGAGGGTCTTGGCGTTGAACCCCCTCGGCAGGCGGTCTATGTGGTGCAGTATTAGCATACTCGGGAGCTGCGTCGTCTAAATAAGAGGAAAGGAAAACATCTTCTGCGGTTCTGGGATGCCCTTTGGGATGTGCTTTTATCGGAAACAATGGAGGTGGCAAGTCTTTTGGTATCTCCGGAGTAGCCTTAGGTAACCCTTCGGCCAGAAGAGGATACATACCATTCATAAGGGCATTTCTTTGTCTGTCTGCTTGTTCTGATTTTGCTCGGGTACCTTCTTCAATTAATAGATTTTCTCGGACTTTATTTGAATTCTCCTTACTTTTCTCTTCCTGTCTGAGTGCTTTTTCTGTACGTCTATATGATTCTTTACGCCATAATTCAATGGCATCCTTCTGTGATTGTCTAGCTTTCTTTTTCCATAATTCTTCCTCTACTTTCATGATGCAATCTGCATCCCAGGTCCCAGCTGCGGGCCACCTCTGACTTTCTGGTAATTCCTTGGTGTAGTCTACCCATAAATCAAGAAATAATATGGCGTCTAGGCCATGTTTATGATACATGAAGTACCCTGGAGTGTCCCTAGGAGGAATGGGAACAGCTTCTTCGAGTACCCCTTTTCTAGTTTTGATCTGTCTTAATCTCGAAAAGAGCGGCATATTGAGAACTGATCTGATACCTAATTTTGAACACGTTTAATACAACAAAACACAATAATGAACAGTCATTCACACCACAATATGCAGAACGTATTTAAAACATTTTAACATTTTAACATTTAATGAACAACAATGATGGCCATTTAGGGAACTAGTCACTAAGCATAATACTCGGCACTAACTAGGTAATTCTGAATTATATACTAGACATACTTGATATACTGCTAAACAGTACAGATACACTGCTGAAACAGTGCAGACCGGATTTGTGTACCCAAACCCGTCTTGACCGGCACAACCTATGTGCACGTCAGAACGCCTCCCCGGCAATGGTACTCACCGGGTAGCTCGGAACGGAAGGCCTCGGAACTGAACTGAACTGGACTCGACTCGAAACTTCGGAACTTCGGAACCGGGTGGGCCTCTGTATACCTCGGATCTTGCTCTCTCAGCTAGGCTCTGGTCGGGATACTTCGCACTTCTCACCGCCTCGTCTGGGTGTTGATCGCAGCCTCAGTTACCCCCGCTCGGCAGGAGGGAGATACAGGAAATCCTGTGGGTACGCGTTGTTGTCCGTCCAGCTGTGGCAGGAGACCGGGCCTGCAACGCACCTCCGGCGCGTGAGATGAGAAAGTGTCCCTGTTCGGGCGCCATATATGTGGTAAATAATTTAATTACCGGTACTTAATTTGATGCAGAAAATCTATAATAATAGCTCAGTAAAATAAGAGGCAGAATCCGTGGTATTAGAGGTTCGGAACGGGCTTTATTCCAAAATCAATTCGAATTGAGGACTCCATATTCCATCACCACGAAGGTTCAGGAAGTGAAGGACAATACTTTATTGACAGGTAATCATTTTTATAGAAGAGGCATTACAGTGAAACAGATGTAGGAGGCGTAACAGTTGATAACAGAGATAAAAACATACATGCGTAACTAAAGTGGGTGTAACTAGGCGTAACTAAAGAACGTCATTAGGTATGATGTCACAAATGGGTGGTTTCATGAAAGAATTTCGCAATGTCAGCAGGAATACTTGGCAGAGATGCGCGCGCAGCAGCATGACGTGTGATTGACGTGCAACTAGGGGGTGAAGGGGACTTGACATTTAGCTCTACATGTGGAGACAGAAGTCTGGGGTTATGTCAACCTAATCCTAAATCATATCTTACATCCTATGTTTAAAGAACTATGTTATCCAAAAGGAAAGGTCTCTCGAACAAAATCTATTCTATACTGACTGTGAGTGCGTGTACAAGCGTCTAAGTGTCTACATGAGATGCAAGGGCAGAAATCTTCCATAGTAACAGGGCTATGAATTACTTGCATAAAGACAGAGAAGCCGGGCCCTTTGCTCGGTAGCTGGAAGAATGTTTACTTAAACTACTAGACAGGAATGCATTGGATGGGGAGCGGAGCAGATAATCTCGAAGGTGAAATACAGTTTTTGGCAAGCAGACAGGTCGAGTCAGGCACCGTTAGCCGCGCAGGGAGTAGGACAAAGTTCATGGATACAGATGCGAGCTCAGACTGGAGCTTTCAGAGGCAGAAGGCAGGAAAAGGCTTAATGGCAGAATCAGGGCCTACTCGCCTGGACTGTAAAATGGCATAAATGAACCATATAAAGCCGGTGGCCTTTCATATTTAGGAATAGAATATCCGGCCCATTCATGGCGGATCTGAAAGAGGACATGTTAACGGTGGACGCACATGTGTTTGCGTCTTAAAAACTGAAACTGGAGGGAACATACATGTACTTGTGACTTATACATGAAACCGTTGGGGTCCAAGATAGGGGACATGACTGATCATAAAAATCCATATTTCCACAAGTAAAAAGAAATTGGACACTGTTGAAGAGGTTGTTGGTTATCAGTTTGAAAATAGTTCAGGTATCAACTGCTATGCTAATGTAGTGGTCAATGTTGTTTTTTATCTTAAAGGTTTGCAAAAACAAATTATGCAGAATCGGCAACAAAGATTTTGTTCCCTGTTGCATTCTGTTTTTGACAAATTGACAACAGACACAAGTAAAATACAATCTGTTTCAGATGTTCGTAATCTTTTGGATGTGTGTTCTGGTTCTACACAATTTTCATAAAATATCCAAGATGCTCAGGAATTTTTTATGTATATGCTTACTATTTTTGAAAATGAAGGTGTAGAAATAGAAAATATTTTTGGCCTTTCTTACAAATGGGAACATTATTGTGAAAATTGCATGTATACATGTAGCTCCAATGTAGACACTGAGAGATTTCTGTATTTAACATTACCAGACTGTAAATCAGTGTCTTTTAATAAATTAGTTAAAGTTGCAAATCAAAACATGGAGTGTAGCCAATGTAAATCAGAAATGTTATCCACATTATTTTTAACAAAATATGGCAAATACATAATTTTAATGATGCAACGTTGTACAGCTGACGGAAGAAAATTGGATACTTTAGTAAAGCAATTTGTAGCAGCACAACTATCAATATCAGGTAGGACTTTTGTAGCAATTGCTATAATTTTCCATGATGGTCCTTCCACCACATCTGGACATTACACTGCCTATCTAAAATGTGACAAAGGCTGGACACTTTGTAATGATGCCCAGTTGGTTTTCAAACAACGTTTGCCTAGTGAATTACCAAATTCCTACCTAATATTGTTAAAGCCAAAGTTTTAGGAAGATAATTCACTCTCTGAGAAATGTATTATTATAATTTAATAGGACTACCATTTGACATTTTACATAAAAAAGGAGTGCAAAAATACAATTTGGCATCAAGGAAAGGTATATGTTTGAATTATGGACTTTTTGGTGGTCATTGATTCGGTGAATATTTTAAAGCGGCAACATTTACAGTTTTTATAAGTTAAACTTATATAATTTTGTTAGGCGTAAGCATTTCATATATGTGTGATTTGTATTTTCTGGTATTTTACTGAGAATAGCATGTTGTTGTTTTTTTAACAATCTTTCTGATTGTTTTTTTTTTGCCCGCTGTTAAGTGATGAGTACGATTGAAATCACTATTTCTAGTGAAATTCAATATATTCTGAGAACAGCAAAAAAGGCAAACAAATTACTTTGTGGAAATTATGCTGTGTTGTAAAAAATTTATTATTACATGTTATAACTATTTTTTTCTTTTCTTTCACAGATCCTAATTTTAAAATAAGCAATTTACATCAATTGTGATTGCAAAGAAATTCTGAAAAAATGTATACCTTTTTTAATTTCTATTACTGTGAAGGTAAGTTTAACTAAGTATTAATATGCAGAATGGGCAGATCTGCAAGAAGCTACAAAGTTTAAACACGTTTTTAAAAACACTCTGTTTATACCTATGTAGTTTTGAAATCTGACCATAATTGGATATCATGTGACCTGCAAAAAAAGAGATTTGAGGGGTTCATAATATTTCCCATTGTACCTATTGAAGGACCGCAATCATTTCAATCATTCTTCTTTGAACATCTTTGCAGACAAAACTCTGTGATTACCTTCTATCATTCGCAAGCAATTTTAAAAACAGAAATATGTCACATTATTGCGCAAGACACTATTTCAAATTTACAAAGAGAGGTAAAGGCACTCTGTGCACTTTTTCTACTCCATGTAAATACAACCTCATCATACACACCACTTTGCGTTGAAAGGGTGTTCTATAAGTGTTGTTGTGCATGATTGCACTGAATACTCATAGAACAAGATACATGCGTGATTTATCAGAAATCATAAATCTCAATGTGTGTGTGAATGCTGCACCATTCTAAAATTGGTGTAGGAAAGCACAACAAGGAGAATTGTTTTCATTTCTCCACATTTTTATATCTTCAATGCATGCTACAATGCTCAGCATACATTGAAGGAGAAAAATGACTTTACTGATTGTTTTTGTGCAGGAAAGTGTGTCTTCCTGCACAAAAACAAACAGCATATGACACAGATATCCTTGCACTATGGTGCAAGGGTGCCTGTGTCACCACATGGCTGCAGTTTAAGCAACCGTGCAGAGAGAAGCATATATTTGCAACATATTTATGTACATATGTTGCATCCCTGTGCTTCGGAAGTACAACAGCACACTGCAGTTAAAGAGGTTACTGTGTGATGCTGCAGCACTTCCTCATAGTTCTGCACTTATACATTCACCATATGCTACTAATGCATTCATTCAGTCAATTACGTACTACACATACATAAATCTAAACTTTCACACACAAACAAACAAATATAGCTCTTTTTTTAAACCAGGAAAGTTAATTCTTACAAGAACTTTTTCTTCTTTTTTTATATTTTTTGGGGGTTTTCTGAACAATCTTTAATTTTTTTTTGTTTTTCTGCAAAAAAAAAAAGGTAAAAACAGAACAGGAGGAAAAAATAATGAACTTCAGTGCATAATTTTTTTAAAGACTAGCAACGGTGACTTTCTTGTCTACGGCAGATCAGATCGATGCTCTCCGTAGCATAAAGTTGCGTTGCATTTAGTGCAGAGCACTTTCAAAAATTGAAATTGTGGATGTATGTCCACATTTTGTGCTGATGGATGCACTCTTGAAGTGCTCGGCTGCGATGCGTCGAAGGAGCAGGAGCAACTCTCATCCTACGGCATTCTTCCCTTGAAAGATTAACTGGATGAAGGGTCCTCAGGTGCTTCATCATACTAGCTGTCCCGCAAGAGTATTTTTTGTTAGGATCCCCACGAGACAGCACTCTTTTGCAGATCTTGCACGTCACCAAGGTGGCATTGGTCTTAGTCTGCCCCTCAGGAAAGTAAAAAAATTTCCACACCACAGATGAATAACGTGGTGTGGGTGGTGGCTCTTGCACAAAATCATCCTCAGGTGAATGAGGAGATGCAGGAGATCCCTGCTGCCCTAAAGCCATTCTCTGTTCTGGAAAAAAGTTTGAGCTAAGTAAAAACTTAGTCAAAAAAGCTTCTTCTCTGCCAGGAGATGCTCTTCCAAAGAAGGTCAAAGAAGAATGATTGAAATGGGTGGGGTCTCTCAATAGTTAGAACAGGAAGTGTAATGAACCAATCAAATCTCTTTTTTTGCAGGTCACATGGGATCCGCGCACCCTGCGCTTACGCAGCACGTACCCAGCGCGCATCCGCGAAATGGAATTTAAAAGGAATATAGCTTAGATGTATAAATATATTACTTTTAAGAGTAGTTTAGAGTTTCTCTTCCATTAATATTCACATGACATATATATATATATATATATATGTTTTTTTAAATGTTCAATATTTCGCGTGTGACGCATCGCAGAAGCGCGGAAGTGTCGCGTAACGTAATCGTACGTGTCGCGTATAGGCTTGGAGTCGCGTACCGATCGCATTGGAATCGCACATCAAACACGTACCCAACGCATACCGTGCGCGGATGCTCTCGCGTATGGATCAAGAACGGTGCGCATAGGGTGCGCGGATCCCAAATCAATGGAAAAAAAATAGAAAATAAACTTTTGAAAATATAGCTTAAAAATATTTTTACAAATAGAAAAAAATATTTTTAAAAACCCAATAAAAACAAATAATATTTTTTAATTTTTAAAAGAATTAATTGAAAAAATAAGTTTAACAAATGGTGCTAAAACAGTATTTTAAAAAAAGATAATTAATGAAATTGACACATTCAAATTGAAAAATATAGAAATCCAATGAAAATCATTAAACGTGATATCTTTAGAGATAAGTTATAGATAGGAATTGGCATTTAACCCCTTCAGCGCGGCGCGGATTACCGCACTGTGCTGAAGGATTCGTGCTTGGGCGGAGCCATGATGGAGCGGTTCCGTCATCCGCACAGCGCAACCGATGCGCATGACGGAACCGCTCCGTCATGTGCATCGAAGGGGTTAAAAAACCTTAGAAATTCACTGAAAAAAACATAGGTTTCAGGGGCATTATAGTTAGCTGGACATTTCCCTCGTACAAAACCCTAGAAATTCCCCCGTTATAGTTAGTTCAGCTAACTATAACTCGCGCCCCCGCTAGGCACTGGTGATGACGTCACATATTACATCACTCATGACATGGTCAGTGACATCACTGATGACATCTCAAATGACATCACTGATGACACCACTGATTACGTCATCCATGTGATAAATTAGTGCATCTTCTCACACCCTAATATAACCTTTGATACACCGACTCAAAATTTCAGACGGCCATTTTGAAAACCATAGATACTCCAATACCAATAACTACATACCCACTCATTGACTCTTAGGTCTACATACACCTCCACTCACTCACCTGTACAGTCACTCATACTTACAGTCACTCAGTACAGGACTATCATATGCATTTATACACCTATATAGACACTCACACACCACCAATCATCCATTGAGATACTCTCACACCTAGTCAGTCATGCAAATAATTAATCACAGTCCAATTTACTCATCTATACAGTTAAACACACTCAAGTTCACTTACTCATAAAAATACTAACAAATTCTGACGCTCTTATACAATTACTGATACAACCACACACACATCCATACAGCCACTCTCGCAATCACACACTCTCACATATAGACAGTTATATACTCTTACACACATATACACTGCGTTTCAGATATGTAGTTACTGACACATGTACAACTGAGATATACATTCAATCACTAACACACCCATACATACACTCACCCAACCATACAGTCCATCACAGTTGCACTCTTAAAACCATGCACCCATAGAATCACCAACTCACACATCTATGCACAGAGTCACACACACCCTACCCACACAAACACTCAGGCACCCATACAGATACTCAGACAACCAATCAATAACCCATATAGACACTCATATAGCTATTCACAAAACCATGCAGCCACTTATACACCAACACGCAGACACATACAGACATTCACACAGTTTAGTCACTAGTCTGCAGTAAGATACATTTAATGACTCCCTTATAGAGTCAGTTACGCACCTAGAAAATCATCCATTCACACACTTGTACACCCACTCATTCTTCAACAGGCCTTTCTCTATATATATTAAACATATTAAAACTTTACAGACACACAGACTCACTGGATAACGTCATCAGTGATGTCATCAGTGATGTCATTTGAGATGTCATCAGTGATGTCATCAGTGATGTCATCAGTGATGTCACTGACCATGTCATGAGTGATGTAATATGTGACGTCATCACCAGTGCATTGTGGGGGCGCGAGTGATAGTTAGCTGAACTAACTATAACGGGGGAATTTCTAGTGTTTTGTACGAGGGAAATGTCCAGCTAACTATAACGCCCCTGAAAGCTATGGTTTTTTCAGTGAATCTTTATATATATATATATCTCTATATATATATATATATATATATATATATATATATATATATCATGCATCAGCCTCGAAACTTTCAAGGAAGGACGACGCCATGTGGTGATTAAATCTGCTTTATTCGTCGTTTATTCAATGCGTTCGCCTGTACCAGCAGGCTTGTTCACGAATAAAGTTTTCAACACAAACCACCATTTTAAATCTTGTGCATGTGACAAGCGTCCAAGCGGAAATTGGAATCTTGCTATATAGTAGAGTTGAACACAAGAAACCCTGCTGGTCTTAATATAGAAGAGGATTTGTATACTCATTTGTAATAGTGTCACGAACAAGAGTGTAAATACTATATTTTTTGCCAGTATTTTAATTGGATTAATTTAGGATGTTCCCTTACTCCGAATTTCTAAGTTTTGAAACACTGCACTAAAAAACATTTTTTTATTAGACTACAGACTATATGAGGGTTTTCCTTATTGCCCACTTGGGCTATTAATAACTTAGGTGACATGTAATAAGAACCGTGATAGTTCACGCCCACTTTGGGCATGATTTTCTGAAATGAACTAATCAAGAAGATGGTATTGATTTACAATTTGTTTTTAGGATTTATAATCATAGTAGCAATGAATTTTAGAATGTAATTTTCCATTCTTTTATTATGCCTACTGTTGTATAAATTATCAATACAGCATGTGTGAAGTAAGAACAATGTTCAAAGTCACTGCTTAATTGTAGACAGACCTAAAAACTACGAGTCTGTCTCCTATTTTCATGTATTTGTAGTTTTCACGTGATTTGCGTCACATGCACAAGATTTAAAATGGTGGTTAGTGTTGAAAACTTTATTTGTGAACAAGCCTGCTGGTACAGGCGAAACGCGTTGAGTAAACGACTAATAAAGCAGGTTTAATCACCACATGGCGTCATCCTTCCTTGAAAGTTTCGAGGCTGATGCATGATAATAGACCGGATTGAGCTTGAGTAACCGGTGACGACGACGCGCCCTCTGGTTTGGTGTGCGGTGGCTGCTACTCAAGCACAGGAGGATAATATATAAATATATGTGTACAATCTGTCCCACAGGTTGACGTCGGCGCTCACTGGTTATGGGGTGGTGCGTTCTTGACCGGCAAAGTCACCCCGGTAAATTGGAGCAGATTATCACTATTCAGTGAAAGTAAAGAACGCACTCTCGATTGTAGGATTGATGGCGGTTTATTCAATAGCTGCCATGCCCCAACGCGTTTCGGTCCAGTCACTTGGACCTTGTTCACGGGATGATTTTACACGGGGACCAGGCATCATTTATTTCAATTGACACACAGTTACTTCCTGTTTATGCAGTGCATGGTGGTTAATGTAGTTTATATATTATAAAGTGCTCAGTGCAATTATAAAAAAGTGTTCTTTGGGCCCAGTGCTCAGTGTAAAGGTGATTTTAAAAAACACATTAGTCTTAATTCATGTGTCTATGTGGCAAGTCACGCTTCTAGTCAGACTATTTACAACAACAGTTCATTCTTGCTCTCCAGTGAGACGATTTTACAGTTTAATCCCTGAAGTTATGTTTTCAATGTAACTCATTTCTAATCTGAAGCCGGATACATGGTCCAAAGACCGACTGAGACAACCAAAGAAATAGACAAATCAACTTTACAAGAGTTAAATGTCATCAATCTTTCCGGAAAAATTCTAACTGAGATGAAAACAAAAGTCCTAAAAAAAGGCTTGAATTTTTGCCCAACGTCCCATCTAAACATCGCCGAAACTAGGATAGACTTATATAAATATACACGAAAAATTAAATTGGCCAAGATATATGCGGACAAATCTATAATAGAACACCACACTAACCTCATAACATCAGTCAGCACGCTATCAGCCAAAGACAGATCAGGCCTGGAAACCCTGATCACGATGAGAGAAGATTCCACACAACAACAAACAGAAGTCCTAGAGGAACTGTAGGAATTTCTAACCCCATTAGGAGCAGGAGAAAGTGGTCTAAAATCAAGATCATTATATTACCCAATTCTACCGCCAGGCAATAAAGTAGATGTCTTCCATGAGGCGATAATAGAGGACCTATATAAAATCAAGTGCACTAATTACAAGGACAATTTATCCCAAAAAAAGAGAATGGAATTAAATAAACTACAGGAAGACAAAACCATCAAATTAAACCTACGGACAAGGGTGGTAACATCATTATCCTTAACAAAAGAGACTACATTGCAGAAGCAAAAAGACAATTGATGGATATGGAATGTTATAAACAACTAACCTCTGACCCCACAAAGGAAATTGAAAGCAACTTAACATCTTGCTTACAACAGTGGCTTGATTTATGTCTTATTGATGAAGAAGAACGAAAATACCTCAAATGCAACCATCCGATTATGGCTACTTTCTATTGTCTACCAAAAATTCACACAAGTAAAGTGAACCCCCACGGAAGACCTATAGTTTCGGCAAGTGGTTCTTTATTAGAACCAATTTCAAACTACATTGACCACTTCCTGGCACCCCTGGTTAAAGATCTTAGCTCCTACTTACAAGATACAACAGACCTCCTACGAAAACTAGAAGGAATCACATGGCAGCAAACTTACAAACTCATCACCATGGATGTAATTTTGTTGTATACGAATATTGAACATCCAATTGAAATCCAGGCATGCAAGTATTTCTTAGACAAAAGGAATATTCAATAACAAAAGCGCAACATCATGTTAACAGAAATGATCACCCTCTGCCTTTACAACAATATCTTTTTGTTTAAAAAACAAATCTATAAACAAATCAATGGCTGCGCAATGGGTTTTTCCTTTTCCCCTAATTATGCTAATTTGACATCGGGATGGTTTGAACAACAGATTGCTTGGGCAGAAGGAAATGATGAATTCTTTGAAAAAGCCATCCTATGGCTCCGTTTCATAGATGATTTACTAATCATCTGGGATGGCACTGAATCTGAGTTTCACAAATAATTTAAAGAAAATAACAACGCGGCAAAACTGAAGTTCACTTTCGAAATCAGCGCCAAAAAAGTGACATTCCTAGACACAACTGTATATGTCGAAAATGGCTCCTTACAAACTACCTTACATCGCAAAACAACAGCGATTAATGCGATATTACATGGTCAGAGCTTCCATAATGAATCCCTAAAATGGAGCATCCCATATGGGGAGTTCCTATGACTCAGGAGAAATTGCTCTACGGACACAGAATTTCAAAAATGCAGCAAACAAGCGAGTAACAGATTTAAAATGCGTTAGTACCCCAAAAAAGTAATTGAAAAGAGTCTACAAAGAGTATTAAATCAAAAACGGAGTGACATACTAAACAAGACAACAACAAAGAATGAATCAGCTGATCCAGGAAAAATAAGACTCATAACAACATATAGTGCAGAAAATCAATGCTTAACTAAAGCAATTAAAAAACATTGGGGTATATTACAACTTGATCCAGTATTAGCCAAAATAATGGTTTATCACCCTAACGTCACATACCACAGAGCCAAGAACATTGGAGACAAAATAACACACATCCATTTCCAAGAAACTTCATCAACAACATGGCTACAAAGAGAAGGCTTCTGGCCATATAAGCAATGCAAGGCTTGTAGAATCGCAACATACAAACAAGAGATTGATATCAACAAAGGCACCAAATGGAAAATTAAACAACACCTAGCTTGCAAAAGTAAATACATAATCTATATGGTGGAGTGCCCGTGCACACTGCGTTACAGGCAGGCAGGTCGCTCCCCACGCTGCTGCACGGCTCTGTCTGCCTTGCCGGTCTCGCCGCCTGGACCTGCATTGGTCCGTGACACTGGTACTCCTTTGCTATTATTGCTCTCTGTGCCTTAACTGCCTCTGACTCTGTAACATCTTGTTTTTCTGTTTTTGCTTCCCCTCTGTGCCCCATTGCTTCTGTGCATAACTTGTTTTCTTGTTGTTCTTGTTTTTCTTCCTCTGTGCCCATACTGTTGATTTTTGTGCCTCTTGCCGCTCCCCGCCCGTTTTCCCGCCACTGTGTCCCTGTGGCCCCATCCCCCCATGCTCCCATTTGCCGCCCGCTCCCGCCTCCCAGCTGCTCCTTCCTCCCACAGCTCCTCATATGGAGGCCGCGCAGCGGTGAAAGGAGCGACCTCTGACCCTGTTCGCAGGCAGGTCGCTCCCCACGCTGCTGCACGGCTCTGTCTACCTTGCCGGTCTCGCCACCTGGACCCGCATTGGTCGGTGACACTGGTACTCCTGTGCTATTATTGCTCTCTGTGCCTTAACTGCCTCTGACTCTGTACCATCTTGTTTTTCTGTTTTTGCTTCCCCTCTGTGTCCCATTGCTTCTGTGCATAACTTGTTTTCTTGTTCTTGTTTTTCTTCCTCTGTGCCCATACTGTTGATTTTTGTGCCTCTTGCCGCTTCCCGCCACTGCATCCCTGCGGCCCCACCCCCCACACTCCCATTCGCCGCCCAGCTCCCGCCTCCCAGCTGCTCCTCCCTCCCACAGCTCCTCATATGGAGGTCGTGCAGCGTTCGCGCCGCTGGCGCGCAGAAGGCGCACCTAGGGCAAGCCCGTCCGCGCCCGTCCGCGCCTGGACCGCGCCCAGCGCCAGGACCCCTGCTCCCAGCAAGCACCACAACACCCGCCTCCGCTATGACTCCAGCACCCTCCACGCACTCAATGCCGGACGATCACGCACCTACTGCCTGGCCACCCCGAAGCACACCCAAGGACCCTTCTCCTGTCGGAACTGCATCTTCACCAGCATCCGGCCCTCCAACCCACCAACCGAAGAACCCAACTTCCTCAGATGCATCTTGCTCAACACCCGCTCCGCCCGCAAACACGCTGTCGAACTCTGGGACCTACTCGACACCAACGCCCCAGACGCCGCCATCCTGACGGAGACCTGGCTGAACCCCTCCTCGGCACCCGACATCCCGGAAGGCTACAAGATCACCCGCAAGGACCGCACCAACGGAGTAGGAGGAGGAATCGCCCTCGTCCACAGAAACACTCTCAAAATCTCGAAAGACACCGGCGACACCCTCAGCACCGCCGAACACCTGCACTTCCAGATCCACACTAACCCCAACACCACCCTCAGAGGTACCCTCATCTACAGACCCCACGGACCCTGACCGCAGTTCAGCGACTCCATCGCCGACTTCATCAGCACACACGCCCTCTCCTCGACAGACTACATCCTCCTCGGGGACCTGAACTTCCACCTCGAGAACAACAACGACTCCAACTCTTCCACCCTGATCGCCAACCTCGCCAACCTGGGACTCAGACAACTTGTCACAACACCCACCCACTCCGCCGGCCACACGCTTGACCCCATCTTCTCAGCAAGCACCCACATCTTCTTCAACCACACCACCGAACTCCACTGGACCGACCACCACTGCATCCACTTCACCTTCCGGAAACCCAGCTACACAGCCCACAAGAACGCCACCCGCAGACACCACCACCTCATCAGATCCGCCAAAAGGACCTCCTTCAAAGACCGCCTAGACAACAATGCACACAACAGCAAAGAGCTCTTCAGCATTGTGAAGGAACTCTCCAAACCCAGCTCCAAACCAACGACATCCCACCGTCACAAGACATGTGCGACTCGTTGGCCACCTTCTTCCACCGCAAGATCACCGACATCCACGACAGCTTTGACGCCGTCACCACCCCGGCAACCGCTGAGACCCCTGCTCTCACGACCACCAAACGCACCAACCGCCTGCTCACTTGGACCAACATCAACAACGACGACACCATCAAGATCATGAACACCATCCACTCCAGATCCCCGGAAGACCCCTGCCCACACCACATCTTCAACAAAGCCAGCAGCACCATCGCACCCCATCTCCGGAAAACCATCAACATCTCCTTCGAGACAGCGACCTTCCCGGAGAACTGGAAGCACGCAGAGATCAATGCCTTACTCAAGAAACCCAAGGCGGACCCCAGGGACCTCAAGAACTTCCGACCCATCTCCCTGCTCCCGTTCCCGGCGAAGGTCATCGAAAAGGCCGGCAACAAACAACTGACCAGCTTCCTCGAGGAGAACAGCATCCTGGACCCGTCCCAGTCTGGGTTCCGTAGCAACCACAGCACCGAAACTGCCCTCATCACTGCCACCGACGACATCAGGACCCTGCTTGACAATGGAGAAACCGCAGCCCTCATCCTCCTGGACTTGTCAGCCGCCTTCGACACGGTCTGCCACCGCACACTATGAACACGCCTCCATGACACCGGAATCCAAGAGAAGGCCCTGGACCACCTCCTTCCTCTCCGGCAGAACTCAGAGCATCCGCCTCCCCCACCTTCCGCTCCGAAGCCATCAAGATCATCTGCGGCGTACCCCAAGGCTCATCCCTCAGCCCTACATTGTTCAACGTCTTCATGACACCACTCGCCCACGTTGCATGACGGCATGACCTCAACATCATCTCCTACGCCGAAACCCAGCTGATCCTCTCCGTCACCAAAGACCCCCACACCGCCAAAACCAACCTCCACGAAGGAAAGAAGGCCATCGCTGACTGGATGAGAAACAGCCGACTGAAGCTGAAGTCAGACAAGACGGAGGTCCTCATCCTCGCATCCTCCCCCTTGGCCTGGGACGACTCCTGGTGGCCGACTGCACTAGGAGCACCCCCCACACCCACCGACCACGCACGCAACCTAGGGGTCATCCTCGACTCCACCCTCTCCATGACGAAGCAGGTCAACACCGTCTCCTCCTCCTGCTTTAACACCCTCCGCATGCTTCGCAGGATCTTCAAGTGGATCCCCACCGAAACTAGAAGGACGGTCACCCAGGCCCTTGTCAGCAGTAGACTGGACTACGGCAATGCACTCTACGCAGGAGCCCCGGCCAAACTCCTGAAACGGCTCCCAACGCATCCAGAACACCTCTGCACGCCTGATCCTCAACATCCATTGTCGCAGCCACATCACACCCCACCTGAGAGACCTGCACTGGCTCCCCATCAACAAGAGGATAACCTTCAAGCTCCTCACCCACGCACACAAGGCACTCCACGACACCGGACCAGCATACCTCAACATCCGACTCAGCCTCTACAACCCACCCGCCAGCTCCGCTCCGCAGACCGCGCCCTCACCACCGTCCCCCGCATCCGAAGAGTGACCGCCGGTGGCAGATCATTCTCCCACCTCACCGCCAAGACATGAAACACCCTCCCTATCTGCCTGCGGCAGACCGAAGCTCTCCTTACCTTCAGGAGACTCCTCAAGACCTGGCTCTTCGAACAGTAGCAGCATCCCCCCTCCCATACCGCCTTGAGACCCTGATGGGTATGTAGTGCGCTTTATAAATGCTATGATTGATTGATTGACATAGGAAGCATTTGAAGTGAAGAAAAGAATCCTGGAACACATTCGAGCCAACGAACAAAATGATTGCTCGAATGCAATAGCCAAGCATATGGAAAACCAACATCAGAGCAAATGGGAATGCTTGAAATACTGGGCAGTTGAACAAATCCCAGAAATGGAAAGAGGAGGCAATTGCGAAAAGATTCTGTGACAAAAGGAGTCAAAACATATTGTAACGTTCAGGACCCTAACTCCTAGAGGTCTCAACCAGGACGAAGAACTTTATGTACACTTGCAAATACCCCCCCAAAAATCTAAAATCACTGAACAGTGCACCAACGATTATCTAAACAGTCGCTCACCAGAGAGCTGAGACACAAAATTAAAAATAAGACTTATGAGAAAATTAACTGCAACAGTTCAGACTAGAAATGAATTACATTGAAGACATAATTTCAGGGATTAAACTGTAAAATCGGCTCACTGGAGAGCACGAATGAACTGTTGTTGTAAATAGTCTGACTAGAAGCGTAACTTGCCACATAGACACATGAATTAAGACTAAGGTGTTTTTTAAAATCACCTTTACACTGAGCACTGGGCACAAATAACTCTTTTTTATAATTGCACTGAGCACTTTATGATATATAAACTACATTTAACCACCGTGCACTGCAAAAACAGGAAGTAACTGTGTGTCAATTGAAATAATTGACGCCCAGTCCCCGTGTAAAATCATCCCGTGAACAAGGTCCAAGTGACTGGACCGAAACGCGTTGGGGCATGGCAGCTATTAAATAAACCGCCATCAATCCTACAATCGAGAGACTGCGTTCTTTACTTTCACTGAATAGTGATAATCTGCTCAAATATATATATATATATATAATTTTTTTTATATTACCTACTGGCGGTCGCCAGTAGGTAGTTATAGTTAGGACCCTGTTTCCATAGGAAAACCGCAACATTCTATTTTGAATAACTTTGGCGCCGGTCGATGAATCCTCGCGAAATTTTCAAAACTAATGGGGCGCTACGCTCCGCTCCTACCCTGAAAGTCTCGGGGGGATTCGTCAAGCGGGGGCTGAGAAAAAAGGGGGGTCCCAAAACGCGTTTTCTCCATGCATTTTTCCATAGGACCTTTAGACACAGCTACAGCCCGAACGGCTGAACAGAGTTACTTGAAATTTGGCAGAGAGGTAGTCTACAGGTCAAGGAAGTGCCTTTTGTAGGTCTGGTGTAAATCTGTTCAGTAGTTCCTGAGAAAATAGCATTTAAATCAATATATATATCTGTGGCAGCTTACGGTGCGCTTACCGTGCGCTTACGGTAAGCTTACCGTACGCGTACGGTGCCGTGCGCTAGCGCGATTCTGATTGGCTGTTAGATCTTAGTAAACATTCGAATCGGTCGAAACCAGGAAGTGTCGGCCGCCATTTTCTCTCTCGCACTCTGAGGGGGGGAGGAAAAACAAAGTTGGATAATATGAATAGGGGCAGGCTAGACAGCTCCTAACCACCTAGCCTTGGTTAGGGTGTCCCAAAAGAACCCCCAAGGGCAAAAATTCAATTTCTTTTTTTTTTTTCGAAAAAACGCCGATTACGCTTACCGTACGGTAAAAAATAAAAAAAAAATAAAAAAATATCCACTTTCCCCCCCGTGTGCAAAAGGTGCCCGCAGGTCACCTTTTGTGCATGGTATATATCGAAATGGAGCATGTAATAGATAACCTTTCACAACGAAGCGCATAATATGTCCTCCGTGTGTGGACGGTGCGCAAAGCGCATCGTGCGTACATGGCCCATCGAGCGTAACGTGCACGGCACTAACTGCGTAAAGTGGGCACGCCGTGCGCTTCTCACTGTGCACGCACGGTGCGCGAAGCGCACCGTGCGCGCATGGAGCGAACTGCGTGAAGTGGGCGCGCACGCCACGAACGGCGTAAAGTAACTTAGCATTTAAAAAAACGTACAAATTCACTGAAAAAACCATAGGTTTCACACACGTTATAGTTAGGAATTAGCATTTAAAAAACCTTGCAAATCCTCTGCTGATGCTAATACTGTATTTAGACACTTATTTGCCCATGTCTTCTTCCATTAAATTTTAGCTATACATATATTGCAAATATTTTTTTTTCATAAAGACACATATGTCATCAGCAGAGGATTGCGGTTGCGTGAGTTATAGTTGCCTGCGCTAACTATAACGGGGGAATTTCAATGGTTTTTTACGAGTAAAATGTCCAGCTAACTATAGCATGTGTGCAACCTACGGTTTTTTCAGTGAATATATATATGTGTATGTAGAAACCGCCTTTATAATGTGATACCAAATATCTACTTTAAAGGCCTATAGAACATTGCCACAAAATAATTAATCAAATGTTTCTGAAGCTGCTGAAAGTAAAAAGGCTTTTGTAACGCAAGGTTTCCTCAAGAACCACATTCAGACAGTACATGATGCTAGCTTAGCCACAAGTGCTTGGGCACCCCATAGTTGGAAGTGGCACAGTCTACATGAACTTTACTAGAACAGATGTTGCAAATCACTTCTGCAGAAATTACAGTTACTAGTACATTTCATTAGCTTGTCCAGTCCCAAAATGTCATGGACAAAGATCATGTGGGTCGTAACAAGTCACAGCACCTCAGACCATACAGGTATCACACAGTGTTGGCCTCTTCTGATTGGCCTAGTGTTCTATACTTGTGTAACTTGGTGAGGTTACTGATGGGCAGGAGCCACCCCCTAAGCTTAATTTCTTAAGTAGTGTCATAATCCTGTACTCTTATTGAACAGTGACTATTTTCCTCTTGTGGTTTTCACCAATAAAAACCTTTGGAAGACTCCTCCTTGTTGGACATTCAGCCACTTTGCTGTCTGTCCCCGTGCTGCATTTACTATTGTATTGTATTTTGTCATGTAATAAATTCTCTTTCATCATATGTGCTGACAGACTGATATTTCTTTAAGTAGGTTTCTACATAACATATATGTATTTATATATAGATATATATATATATATATACATTATCTACTGGCGGTCGCCAGTAGATAGTTATAGTTAGGACCGTGTTTCCATAGGAAATCCGCAACATTCTATTTGGAATAACGTTGGCGCCAGTTGACGAATCCTCGCGAAATTTTCAAAATAGGTGGGGCGCTCCTACCCTGAAAGCCTCGTGGGGATTCGTCAAGTAGGGGCTGAGAAAAAAGGGGGGTCCCAAAACGCGTTTTCCCCATGCAATTTTCCATAGGGACCTTTAGTCCAAGGTACAGCCCGAACGGCTGAACAGAATTACTTGAAATTTGGCAGAGAGGTAGTCCTCAGGTCAGGGATGTGCCTTTTGCAGGTCTGGTGTTAATCTGTTCAGTAGTTCCTGAGAAAATCAAAAGTAAAATCATATATATATGTGGGCGGAGCCTAACCACACATCTCATCCTGAGATGTGATTGGCTGTCAGCACTTCATCCAAGAAGTGTTGGCAGCCATCTTGGGACCAATATACATGATAGCACCTCATTAAAAAGCATTGCAGTTAATAGAAGGTTTTAAGACTTTAGTTACATTATAAATCATTTGTTGATGGTACCATACTCATTTTAGGAATTGTGGTATGTTCTAAGGTGATTTCACCATGTGAAAAAGCCTTCTGCTGTGATATCATGATTGAGAGAAAAATATTTTCTCATGCTTTTCCCACAGAGGTTTGGAAGGTGATCTATAAGCTAAACTGAGAGCTTATTTTCTGTAAATTCACATTATCTTTCTCAGTCATGTGAGAATGAAGTCTGACATTCTCAGTAAAACATGTACATCCAACAAGGGCAGAGACTGTCAGTTGATTCCTTTGTGTTCTACTGCAGCTTCCCAGAGTGTTCCAAAGAACAACTTGAGCGCTAACAGTCCTACTTATGATAAACGTATGGCACACCTGAAGCCATCTTGCTTGGATTAAAGTGGTAACTCTTAAAACATTTAATTTAAAAAGGAACAAAATGAGCGGGTTAATTTTTCCATAAAAAGTATGATTAGTGCTGCAGAAAGAAAAATTAGGGCACATTTTGAGTGACTTCTCAAATCCTCTTCTATTTCATTAAAAAATTCTGACATGCAGACTGAAACATGCACTTTCAATACGAGCAGCAGTTTTCCCTGGTGAGCAGTAGCTTTACTACAGTGATCTAATGAGCAAAAAGAGTGCTAACATTCTGAATTTATGGCAAATGTGTGACACATCTGAATGCCTTTGGAATCAAAGTAAAAAACTGAAAGTATTTCCTACTGAGGAGACTGCAGTAAATGAGGAAATTAGGAAACTTCATAACAAATAAGTCTGCCAAGATGGCCACCAGAGACAAAAGAGCCCAAATGTAGCCCAAATATCACCCAGATGTAGCCCAAGTATAGCCCAATGACAGAATGTCCCAGAGTGTTCTTAAAAACAACTAGAGCGCTTACTGTCTTCATTATGACAAAAGTATGGCACACCAGAAGCCATCTTGATTGGAATAAACTGGTAACACTTAAAACATTTAATTTAAAAAGGAACACAATGAGGGGGTTCATTTTGCCATAGAAATTATGATTAATGCTGAAGAAAGAAAATGAGGGCACATTTTGAGTGACTTCTCAAATCCTCTTCTATTTCATTAAAAATTCTGACATGCAGACTGAAACATGCACTTTTAATACCAGGAGCAGACTTCCATGGTGAACAGTAGTTTTACTACAGTGATCTAATGAGCAACTAGAGTGCTAACATTCAGAATTTATGGCAAATGTGTGACATATCTGAATACCTTCATGATGGAATCAAAGTAAAAAACTGAAAGCATTTTCTACTGAGGAGACTGCAGTACATGAGGAAATTAGGAAACTTCATAACAAATAAATCTCCCAAGATGGCCACCGGAGACAAAAGAGCCCAAATGTAGCCCAAAATCACCCAGATGTAGCCCAAATATAGCCCAATGACAGAAGTGTGCAAAACACTTATTATTTTGTGTTTTTGCAGTGTTATATAGTGCAGACTTGTCAGGTATTGGAGTGCTTTACATGAGCATTGGTTACATCACACAAGAACAAATTCATTTTGGTTGTAGACATGGGGAGACTAAGTGATTTGACCAGAATCACAGAATGTCGAGCTGAAGCAGAAACTCCAACCTGGTTCCCCAGTTGCAAAGTCTGCAGTTCTGGAAGTAACACCACATCCTCTCCCCTAAGTGCAACATTTAATCAAGTGGTCAACTGGATAAAAAAACATAAAGGTAACAAATAATTTAAAAGTGCTTTCTCGCTATTTGAAAACTCAGAAAATATGTCCTTATTTTAGTCTTTTAGAGCACTAACCATAATTTTGATGCCAATATGACCCTCTCATATATGTAATTTCTAAAGGAAATGCTCTAGGTATTACAGTTTTGATTACATCAAGATGACGTCAGGCGTTCCACACTTTTGTAATAAATATAGAATGTTAGCATCTAGTTGTTCATTAGGATACTGTTGAGAGGCAGAGGCCAGGGGCACGGACTCTGAAAATTGAAGGCAGGTAGGAGGGTGCAAAGGCAACAATTTAACCACACTGAGCAGGCAGGAAAGGCCGTGGCAGCACAACAGACTATGGAGGGCAGTGGAAAGGGGGGCAGGGGCAACAAACCAACAATACAGGACTTGCAAGAGAGGCTGTGGCAATGTAATAGACCATTGTGGGCAGAAGGAAGAGGCAATGGTAGTACAACCATACATGCCAACAGATCCGATTCAGCCCGGAAATGTCCAATGTTTTTAAGCTCAAATGGGCTTTATTTTATCTGTCTCCTGTCTACAATCTCCTCTTTTTCAATGTAACTCAAAGGGGAAAATCAATACCCCAGTTTTTTTTCAAAATCTCCCTCTTACCAAGTTCAAAATGTTCGCAAGTATGGTACATTGGATCATGGAAGGAAATGGGGTAGGGACATGGACTTGGATAACAGAGGACAGGAGGGACATGGAGAGGTGCACCAAACTGACCCTGCAGTCACCACACAGGGCATGCGGGACGGGAGTGCAGCACAACAATCCCTAGAAAGCAAGAGGGAGGGGACAGGACCATGCACATGGACAACAGAGAACAGAGGGGCAAGAGGCAGGACCATAATGGACAGACAGGAGAGAAAGCTGCAGCATAACAGACCATAAAGGGCAGGAGGGATGGATCAGGGGCATTACAATGGAACAGACAAGCCAGGAGGGAGGGAGTAGGGGTCTGCACATGTAAACAGAGGGCTGGGGGCAAGGGGGCAGGGCAGGAGCAGCAAGATGGCCATGGAGGTCAGGCAGGATGGGCACTAGAAGCAAGACACACCATGAAGAGCAACTGTGAGACTGTGATGGCATACACACAGACCATGGAGGGAAGGTGGGAGGGGTTCAGGGGCAGCTAACTGACCACACAGGGAAGGTGGGAGGAGCCATGGCAGCACAGAAGACCATGCATGGCAAGTGGGAGGGTTAGTGGTAGCACAATGGCTATGATGGGCAAGAAGGAGGGTGCAGGGGCATGCACAAAGGACGATGGAAGATAGAAGGGAGGGTCAGGACCTGTGCACAGACAAGAAAGTTCAGGGGAAGGGGCCTCACAACAGACCGCACGGGGCAGGCAGGAGGAGCAGTTGCAGCACAACAGACCAGGGAGGGCAGAAGGGTGTGGCAGTACAATGGACCATGTAGGACAGGAGGAAGAGGATAGGGGCATGGCATGTGGACAGGCAGGGTGGAGGTGGCAGGGACAGGTTACAGTCATCTGACAATGCTAGGCAGGTGGGAGGGGAGTGGCAGCTCAACAGAACACTCAGAGTAGATAGGAGTGGCAGGTCTATGGAACATGGTGGGCAAAAAGGATGGAGCAGGGGCATACACAAAGACATCGGAGGGCAGGGGGAAGGAGAATAGGGGCAGCAAGCTAAGCACAGAGTTTAAGCAGGAGGTCAATGATGGGGCATAGAATTGGGCAATGGAGGGCAGGAGGAGTGGACTGGTACATCATACTAAATTGAGGGCAGTGGCAGCACATCAGACCATGCATGGCAGGAGGGAGGAGGCTAGTCCAGGGATTCACACAACAGAGGATAGGGAGGAGGGGGATGGGGCAGCAAGCTAACTGTTCAGAGAAGGCGGGTATTAGGAACTTAATTGTTTTTAAAACGTGTGTCTGTGCGAACTACTTAAAATATGAACAAGTATGCAGCATAATCTCACTTTTATTCAGGAAGAAGAGGACGTTTGTGACTGTGACTCCGGGCTCACTTGGCAGAAACACCCCCTGACCCTCCACCCCCTATCGCAAAACGTAATGCCCGTGAAAAGGGTAGGTGAACACAGTGTTATATAGAACATAGTCCTGAGAGCACGATTGAAAATGAAAACTAGATATAGTGTATGGTATAAACTATGCACCAAAAAGTGTGATATAAGATGAACCGGGCGTGAAATATAATATGCAATACATTGTGCGCAATGACAGATTCATTGGAGAGCGCGAGATAGCACAGGCACTAGCGGGTGCTATGCGATATGCGCCTTGGAGTGTAATATGCACAGGGCAGTGTTGTGTAACCTAACTAGTCTCTAAAGTTGTAATATAAAATATGCGCTGGGGAGTGTAACGTTGCATATGCACTGTGACAAAGATATGGATCCCAGATTGTAATATGTATGGCATAGCACTGTGCGTTATAACATAGGCATCGAGGAAGGCACGTTAGATGGGGCAATATTACCCGTGCGAAGACAAGTGTGGCATGACATATTCACGGGGTGGTGTTACAGTGCACATGGGCTAGAGAGTGTCATAGCATATGCACTAGCTGGTGATACAACACAGAGGTGTGTGGCACTCGGCAGGCAATGGTGGGTGTAACACAGCATTGGGCTCTGCCAAGAGCGCGCTGTGACTCTCAAGTGATGTTCTTCCCCTTTCCAGAGAGTAAAATAAAAAGTATTACACATCCGGCAGTGGATGTGTGTTTTATTAACCGTGAGGGGGGTTTCTTGCATAGTTTTGGTCGAATTCTTGTTGAATCCCCTTTGAATGGCTTGGTGTGCATGTGTATTAAATGTGCCCGTCAATAGCTACCCAGGTTTGTATAAATAAACAACAAGGGTGTCTACCGGGATTAGGCACGGTAGGGCATCAGACATGTCAGAGCTTCACTAGTGGTGTAAATACATTCCACGTGGATTCATTGTATGCATAGTCGCCTTTTAATGAATATCACGCAAATCGTCATGGTGATAGGTACGTACGGTTTGTCCAGCATGTCCTAGGTGTGTCTATAAATATATATTTTTTAAAAATAATAAAAAACAGTGGCCGGCCCTGGGGATTGGGGTCAAAAAAATATAATTAGGAGACAGGCCCTGGGGGATGGGGTCATCAGGGCCAATAAATTAGAATAAGAAGGGGAACCACACAGCCCCCCTTATTAAAAAATTAAAATAAATAAAAGACTGGCATTGTGCCAGAGGCCATGCCCCCTCCTTGCAGCACTCTGTAAACGCGCCCCCTGGCGAGTTGTAAGTTGGGGAATTAATTCCTCTTCAATACTGAGGGTCCCTGAGGGCCAACTAGCCCAACAGGCATCTCCAGTATGCACCAGGGAGCTGCGCTGCAGACAGGTGTTCTGAGGCCAAGCCCCTTTTTACACCTCTCTGCAACGCAGCTCTGTGGCGCTTACTGGAGGTACCTAGTGGTCTAATTTGACCCTAGGGACCCTTAGGATTCAAGGGGACTTAATCTCTCAACTTAGAACAGCCACAGGGTGCGTTTACACAGTGGTGAAGGGAGGGGACGGGGCCTGAGGTGACGTGTGCAAACACGCACTATGGCACATTTTAAATTGAGGATATAATTTTCCTTCAATACTGAGGGCCCCTGGGGGCTAACTAGCCCACCAAGTGCTTCCAGTAAGCGCCACTGAGCTGCATTGCAGAGAGGTGGTCCAGGCCGTGCCACTTTTTACACCTCTCTGCAACGCAGCTCTGTGGCACTTACTGGAGGTACCTAGTGGGCTAGTTGGACCCTAGGGACCCTCAGGATTCAAATGAACTTAATCTCCCAACTAAAAACGGACACAGGGCGTGTTTACACAGTGGTGAAGGGAGGGGACGGGGCCTGAGTTAACGTGTGCAAAAACGCCCTGTGGCCTGTTTTAAGAGGTAGTTTTAATCCCCCTGCCCTATTATATACTAGGGGCTTACAGAGGAGGTCATGCTAATCACAGGGGGACCCCAACGCATAATGTTCCCTAGTGTATGTAGGTGTTTTCACTGTATTCTAAGTGTCTTTTAACATAGCACTGGCTCTAGGACTGGCTAGTCAGACTCAGTTACCACCAGTATCCGTCTGAAAAAGTTGAGGGTACAGGATGATTTTACAACAAGGCTTCTTTCTGCTCTTCTTTTTGTTCTTTCTGCACGTTATCCTTCTTCCTGCACTTTTCTTCGTCTTTGAGGACTTCTGTTGCTTCTTTCTGCACTTCTTTTTTTTCTTTCTGTGCATTTTTTCTTCTTTCTTCACATGTCCTATCTCTGTAGGCATAGTTAGAAATTAGCATTTAAAAAACCTTTGAAATTCACAGAAAAAACCATAGGTTGCAGGCACGTTATAGTTAGGAATTAGCATTTAAAAAAAACCTCAGAAATTCACAGAAAAAACCATAGGTTTCAGGGGTGTTATAGTTAGCTGGACTTTTCACTTGTGCAAAACCATTGAAATTCCCCCGTTATAGTTAGTTCAGCTAACTATAACTCGCGCGCCCGCAATGCACTGCTGATGACGTCACATATTACATCACTCATGACATGGTCAGTGACATCACTCATGACATCACTGATGACATCTCAAATGACATCATCCTTGTGATAGAGTGGCAGACCTCCTCTCACCCTAATATAACCTTTGATACACACATTCTAAAATAGAGACTAAACTTTTCAAAACAATGGACATACCAATATCAGTTACAACAACCTCTTCAGTAATTCTAAGATCCACATACACATACACTCATTCACCAACAGTCCTATATAGTCACTCATACATGTATTCACTCATCATATGTACTCATACACCTATACATCCTGTTACACAATGCCACTCATCCATAGAGTTACTCACACACATAGTCACTCATGCTAATAAAGAATCAAACATACATTTATTTTACAGTTATACACACACCACCACACTTACTTCTACGGAAACTTACACATACTTAGTCTTTTAAACAATCACTTATAGAAACACATACTTATTCATACAGGAACTCTTTCAATCTCTCACTCTCACATATACTCACTTATATACACAAATAGTCACATATACTAGTTTAAAACATATGTAGTTACTCATAAAGACACTATTGAGACAGTCATTCACTCACTAACACACCCATACACACACTCATCCACCCATACAGTCCTGTACACATGCTATCTTCAACACATACAAAGAGGGAGTCACTCATTCATGCACCTATGCACTACGTAATACCCCCCACCGAACCATGCAGACACTCAAATTGATACTCAAAAAACCAACTAATAACCTATATAGACACCCATGTAGCTACTCACCAACCCATGCAGCCACTTATACACAAAGTGAGAGACTGATACAGATATTTACATATTTAAACATTACTCACTAAGCCATGTATTCACTATGATACACTTAATCAGTCAGTTACACAATCAATTTTTCAAAAACAAATCATCCATTTAGACACTTATATACCCATTTATTCTTCCATCGACCTTGAGATATACATATATAAAACATATTTAATTTTCAGAAAAACACACATTCACTGGATGATGTCATCAGTGATGTCATTTGAGATGTCATCAGTGATGTCATGAGTGCTGTCACTGACCATGTCATGAGTGATGTAATATGTGACGTCATCAGCAGTGCATTGCGGGCGCGCGAGTTATAGTTAGCTGAACTAACTATAACGGGGGAATTTCAATGATTTTGTACAAGTGAAAAGTCCAGCTAACTATAACACCCCTGAAACCTATGGTTTTTTCAGTGAATTTCTGAGGTTTTTTTAAATGCTAATTCCTAACTATAACGTGCCTGAAACATATGGTTTTTTCTGTGATATATATATATATATATATAATAATTTTTTTAAATAATGTAATATATGCAATGTCAATGCAAATAATGGTAACATTGTTAATAGTTTACCCCACCCTATGAAATTAACATAAATATTTGTTTCTCCCCACAATTTGTTTTATCACAATTGCATATAGCACTTTTTCAATCGACATTTCAATAATTTGCACTTTATGAAACATGTTCTAAGATGGCCGCACTAATAGTGAAATGAATTGAAGTCCATCATTACTGTTCACATAAAATCTCGTGAGGCTTCACGATATGAAATTGTCGTTTGTTTTGCTCAGAAACCTAACATTGACCAAGCCGCCAGGCGAAACGCGTCTGTTGGGGGGTTGAGGGGTCTGCATTAAAGCACTTTGTAATGGATACCAGTGTGCGCTCCCCATTCGACTCCGGAGAAAATATGTCAGTAGTTTTATATATACGTATATATATATATATATATATATATATATATATATATATATATATATATATTTATATATATATTATCTACTGGCGGTCGCCGGTAGATAGTTATAGTAAGGACCTAGTTTCCATAGGAAACTCATTTTTTGTTTTGCCAATAATTTTGGTGCCGGTTGACGAATCTTCGTGAAATTTTCAAAACTTATGGCCCGTTCCAGTCAGCTCCTATCCTGAAAGTTTCGGGGTAATTTGCCAAGCGGGGGCCGAGAAAAAATGGGGGTCCCAGGTTTCTCTATGTTATTTCCCATGGGAGACTTTAGACACGACTACAGCCCGAACTGCTGAACGGAATTACACCAAATTTTGCAAAAAGGTAGCCTCTGGTTCAGAAAGAGACCTTTTCATAAAATGGTGTAAATCCATTCAGTAGTTCCTGAGAAATTCAAGAAAAAGAGGTGAAAAAATCAATTTCCTATAGGAAACTTTAGACATGGCTACAGCTCGAACTGCTGAACGTAATTACACCAAATTTGGCAAAAATTTAGTGCTTGGTTCAGAAAGCACTCTTTTTCTTAAATGGTGTAAATCCATTCAGTAGTTGCTGAGAAAATCAAAAAATAAAAGTTTCAATATCTATGGCCGCGGTGGATCCGTGCACCCTGCCGATCATGAGCTGCATTCTAATTGGCTGTCAACACTTCAAACCAGGAAGTGTTGGCAGCCATCTTGTGCCTCGAGAAAACAGTAAAACAAACACGCAAAACAAGAAAAGGGGGCAGGGTAGAAACACCCTGATCCCTAGGCCTGCTCAGGGGGTCCCACAAGGACCCCCAGGGCCCAAAAATCAGATACAGGGCAGCGTTGCAGAGTGGTGTAAAAAGGGGCATGGCCTGGGCCACCTCTCTGCAACGCAGAGCAGCGGCGCTTACTGGAGGTACCTGGTGGGCTAGTTGGCACCCAGGGACCCTCAGGATTAAAGAGGAATTAATTCCCCAACTTAAAACGCTCCACAGGGCGTGTTCGCACACATGTCACCTCAGGCCCGCCCCCTCCCTTCACCACTGTGCAAACGCACCCCCGGCACGTTGTAAGTTAGGGAATTAATTACCCTTGAATACTGAGGGTCCCTGGGGGCCAACAACCCCACCCGGTACCTCCAGTAAGTGCCTCTGCGCTGCGTTGCAGAGAGGTGTTCAAAGGCCACGCCCCTTTTTACACCTCTCTGCAACGCAGCTTACTGGAGGTATCTGGTTGGTTAGTTGGACCCCAGGGACCGTCAGGATTTAAGGGGACTTAATCTCCCAACTTAAAACAGCCACAGGGCATGTTTGCACACTTCACCTAAGGCTCCCCCCTCCCTTCACCACTGTGCAAACGCGCCCCGTAGCATGTTTTAAGAGGTAGTTTTAATCATGCCCTATTATGTACTAGGACCTTACAGAGGAGGTCATGCTAATCACAGGGGTACCCCGACGTATAGTGTTCCCTAGTGTGTGTAGGTGTTTTCACTGTATTCTAAGTGTCTTTTAGCATAGCACTGGCTCTAGGCCTGGTTAGTCAGAGTCAGTTACCACCAGTACCCGTCTGAAAAAGTTGTGGGCACAGGATGATTTTGCAACAAGGCCTCTTTCTGCTCCTCTGTTGGTTGGTTCTTTCTTCACATGTCTTGCTTCTTCCTGCACTTTTCTTCGTCTTTGTGGACTTCTGTTGCTTCTTTCTGCATTTCTTTTGCTTCTTTCTGTGTGTTTTTTCTTCTTTCTTCACATGTCCTACCTCTGTAGGCATAGTTAGAAACTAGCATTTGAAAAACCTTTAAAATTCACTGAAAAAAACATAGGTTTCAGGCACGTTATAGTTAGAAGTTAGCATTAAAGAACCTTTGTAATTCACAGAAAAAACTAACGTTTTCAGGCACGTTATAGTTAGAAATTAGCATTTAGAAAACCTTAGAAATTCACTGAAAAAACCATAGGTTTTAGGGAAAGTTATAGTTAGTTGGACATTTCACTCGCACAAAACCAGAGAAATTCCCCCATTATAGTTAGTTCAGCTAACTATAACTCGCGCCCCCGCAATGCACTGCTGATGACGTCACATATTACATCACTCATGACATGGTCAGTGGCATCACTGATGACATCTCAAATGACATCACTGATGACATCATCCATGTGATAATCTGATGCATCTTCTCACACCCTAATATAACCTTTGATACACCCACTCTAAATTACAGACTGCCATTCTCAAAACCATAGACACTCCAACAGCAATAACTACATACACACTCACTGATTCTTAGGTTTACACACACATCCACTCACTCACCCGTACAGTCACTCATACTTATGGTCACTCAGTACAGGACTATCATATGCACTTATACACCTATAGAGACACTCACAGACCACCACTCATCCATAGAGGTACTCACACACCTAGTCAGTCATGCAAATAATTAATCACACTGTCATTTACTCACCTATACAGTTATACACACACCAGCTCAACCACTCATACAAATACTAGCACATTCTTATGCTCACTGATACAAGCACACACTCATCCATACAGCCACTCTCACAATCACACACTCTCACTAATAACCATTTTTATACTCCAACACAAATATATACTGCCTTTCACATATGTAGTTACTCACACATGTACCACTGAGATATACATTCACTCACTAACACACCCATACACACACTCACCCACCCATACAGTCCATCACATATGCACTCTTGAAACCATGCACCCAGTGAATCACCCACTCACACATCTATGCACACCCCACGCACATAAACACTCAGGCACCCATACAGATACTCAGACAACCACTCAATAACCCATGATATAGACACTCATGTAGCTATTCACAAACCCATGTAGCCGCTTACACACCAACAGACAGACGGATAGAGACATTCACACAGTTTAGTCACTAACCCATGCATTCAGTAAGATACGTTTAATCACTCACTTATAGAGTCAGTCACGCACCTACTAAATCATCCATTCAGACACATACACCCACTCATTCTTCAATACGCCTTTCCCTATATATATTAAACATATTAAAACTTTACAGAAACACATAGTCACTGGATGATGTCATCAGTGATGTCATTTGAGATGTCATCAGTGATGTCATTGACCATGTCATCAGCAGTGCATTGCGGGGGCGCGAGTTATAGTTAGCTGAACTAACTATAATGAGGAATTTCTCTGGTTTTGAACGAGTGAAATGTCCAACTAACTATAACTTTCCCTAAAACCTATGTTTTTTTCAGTGAATATATATATATATAGTATATTGACCATGTCATCAGTGATGTAATATGTGACGTCATCAGCAGTGCATTGCGGGGGCGCGAGTAAGAGTTAGCTCGACTAACTATAACGGTCAAATTTCTCAGGTTTTATGAGTGAAATGTCCACCTAACTATAACGTCCCTGAAACCTATGGTTTTTTAAATGCTAATTTCTAACTATAACGTCCCTAAAACCTATATATATATATATATATATATATATATTCACTGAAAAAACATAGGTTTTAGGGACGTTATAGTTAGAAATTAGCATTTAAAAAACCATAGGTTTCAGGGACGTTATAGTTAGGTGGACATTTCACTTATATAAAACCTGAGAAATTCGACCGTTATAGTTAGTCGAGCTAACTCTTACTCGCGCCCCCGCAATGCACTGCCGATGACGTCACTTAATACATCACTCCTGCAATCGTCAGTGAAATCACTGATAACCTCACTGATGACATCTCAAATGGCACCACTGATGACATCATCCAGTGACTGAGTGTTTCTAAAAAGTTCAAGAATGTTATATCTATATATGCCAAGGTATATTGAAGAATGATTGGTTGTCTGAGAACCTGTATGGATACCTCCGTGTTTGTGCGGGTGGGGGGGGACTCCCTGCATGGATCTGTGAGTGGGTGATGAGTGCGTGTGTTAGAGACTGTATGGGTGAGTGAGTGTACATATAGCTGTGTTGGTGAGTGGATGGATGTCTTAGTAGTATATGTGTAAGTAACTACATATGGGAAAGGTAGTATTTGTGAGTGTTGGAGTTTATAAGTGAGTATATGTGACAGTGAGGGATATTGACAGTGGCTGCATGGATAAGTGTGTGCTTATGTCAGTAATTGTTGAAGAGAGTATGTATCTGTATGAATAAGCGATGTGGTGAGTGTTTAACTGTATAGGTGAGTAAATAGCAGTGTAATTAATTATTTGGGTGACTGACTAGGTTTTTGTGTAACTATTTGGGGGAGTGGCAGTGTGTGAGTGTCTATATGGGTGTATGAGTGGATATATCAGTGGCTGTATTGATCAATGACTGTGTGTATGAGTAACTGTATGGGTTTTGGGTGGATGTGTGTGTAGACGTATGAATCACTGAGCGGGTATCTAATAACTGCTATTGGTCTGTCTATGTTTTGTTATGGTAGTCTGTATTTTAGAGTGGGTGTAGCAAAGGTTTTATTAGGGTGTGAGGAGGTGCATCAGATGATCATGTGGATGATGTCATCAGTGATGTTATCAGTGATGTAATTTGAGATATCATCAGTGATGTCATCAGTGATTTCACTGACCATGTCATGAGTGAAGTATTATGTGATGTCATCAGCAGTGCATTGCGGGGGCGCCAGTTATAGTTAGCTCTACTAACTATAACGGATGGATTTTCTGGTTTTATACGAGTGAAATATCCAACTAACTATAACGTCCCTGAAACTTTTTTTTTTTCAGTGAATTTCTAAGGTTTTTTAAATGCTAATTTCGAACTATAACGTCTCTGAAACCTATGGTTTTTTCAGTGAATCTATATATATATATTTAGGTCGTGCTTTAGGGTCCCCGCATATGGGCGGGACTATTCAATGCTTATGACTACTGATTGGGATTCCCCTGGAAGTGAAGTGGAATATACAAAAAAGTGCACACTCTGAACCTCAGCAAAACAAAAGATCCAAATAAGACTTTGATGTAATACTGTCATGAAGAAAACACTGTGACGATTTTGCTTATTTCCTCGATGATTGCCCAAAGAAAGAGCAAATTCTCTCAGTAGCAACAGTGTCACCCTCTCACATGTTCAGAAATGGTTGAACTTTATGACTTTGTTCTTTTGACAAGGGCCCACTGTCGACCTTTAAGATACAATATGAGCGGACTTGTGAGTGAACTGGGCAGATGAAGCAGTGATAGCCAACTTATCCTTATATTAATGAATGGAGGCTTTCTTCAACTGATTCATGCATTTTAGGGATGCAGTGTCCCTGCATTTGCTATGAGGGTAAAAGGTGCAGGCAAGCGATAGTATAGGCATGTAACGTCTTTGACAGCACAGCCTGCCACGCAGATATTTACTAGATTCCCAAGTAGAAAGATTTAAAAAAACACAAAGGACAGAAAAATACCTTCTTGGCAATATCGATAGTTCTTCATTGAAATGAAGAGTTTTATGAGTTGGGAAAAAAGACACCAAACCTACCATAAAATATATTAGGGAAAGACTGTAGCATAATCTTTCAAGCTGATGAATCCAACAGGGAAAATCAGCAGCTTGAAAAACGACCCAAAATAAAGGACGAAATATAACTGAGGATAGTGATAAATGCAATAAATAAAAGGGGAATTTAAAGTCTTTCGATGCGTGCTTCTCAGCTACAAGCTCTCTTACAGAAAATAGAACAGGAAATTAATTTGTAGGAAAACGGTTGTTCACATACTTGGACAAGCAACTTGTAGTAGCAAAAGCTGGAAAGACAGCCATCTTGGCTAGGATTGAATATATAGGCCTAACCACACCAAGCACTATAGGAAAATAGTTTTGTCCTTGAAGGGAGACTGATCGTCCAACATCCTGCTTTTGATTCACCTTTGGTCTGTGATCCTTTGAATTGCCATACTAAAGTCATAAATATCCACTTTTTGGATTTTCATTACACTTTTATTACACAGTTACGAATGAAAGTTATTTTCATGCACTAGTCTGGTATCAACTCTTGCAGCACTCCCTGCACGTTATACTTAGCACTACATCTCTTCACAGCATCAAGTCATACAGTTTAAAAGCCTTTCAGGTAGTGTAGTGGTGTGCACTGTCAATGGTCAATATTATTTTAGGTACAAGCGTGTACTCACCCCAAATGCAACACCTCTTCTCAGTATGATGGGCTCACTATCAATGAAGGCGCTGCCTCCATCCTTGTCTTTGGTGATAGCAACTGATCCAGAGTATATAAAGTAGAAGCTGTAACCTGGATCGCCCAGCCTTAAGATCACCCTACGGCGTCCAAACCTAAAGAAGAACAACACTGCTTCTCATTAATGTGTTTCTTCACAGATTGTGGTTTTGTTCACCCGGAAGTATACATAACACATTTTCATTTCATTTCAGCCATTTTCTGTAGACTTCATAGATACTTATATTATTCGTCAGCGCACCCTTTCCGTTTCTTTAGCCAACCACCATAAGAATGATTACCTCGGAAAGTTGTACAGCTTTCACTTTGTATAAAGATGTTAAACGATTGATTAATTGAATGATGGATTTCTGTACTTCTAGATAACCCTGCAAGCTTGTGGTTGAAACGTGCAGGAAGGAGGGATCAGTAGTTGATCTGCTAAACATTCACATTGTAATTACCAAACGCAATAGAAACAATGGGAGAGGTAACTATTTTGCAGTGCTCTTGGAAACAGTGGTCCTGATAGAAGCCTGGTGGGGCAGCTCACAAGCTACATTAGAAAATAAACAGTTCACTTCAAGGCTAATGAAAATGTGCAACAGCTTCACAGCAGACCTCATAGTCAAAATGACTGATGCACAGTTACGGATGCCTGGGCAACACCAGGACAGCCACAGATGTACAAGCCATGCTTCCTCGACCTATCGAAAAGGAGGTCTACTTTAAACCCACCTTCAGGCAGACTATTCAGTCCCGTTCTTGGAGGGCAACGGTGTTAGGATACCAGAAAAGACCCTTAGTATGTCAACCTTTCTTGGCAAATTTTTTAACCATCTTAAGAAGGGTCTAGACCTCACCTGGCTGACATGAATGGATAAAGGTTGCATCCTTTAGGTCAATTAAAAAAAATCCTGTACAGAGGTTTAGCAGGTCAAGGGGACTAGTTCAGCAGTATACCCGTAAATTGCAACTGGATTGGCCCAACACGCTTATATGCTACTTGAAGAATGCAGCAAAAAAAGTGTTAGCTCAGCAGAGAGGCACATGTCCATGCTCATCTGATTGGACCTGAAACCTGGGGCCCATGTCAAAATTAGGTCCAGGAGTGAGTTGCTTCTCAGTGCCCCTCTGTGCTGGAGTTGAGCAGATTTGCCACTGCATTCACCGCACTAGACATGGCCCAGCATTCATTCTACAAAAATCTTCAATGAGGACCATTTGCAACAGGCTGTACATGGCAAAGGATGCTTTGTCAGCCGTACCTTCCTGCAAGACTGCCAGGATATTGAATCCCCGATGACGTGTAGAATGGGATCAGAACAACTTTGCAAGGTTCCCTCCCCTCCATAGCTTATTGGGCCCGAGGATGTTTCAGAGGATACACTAGAAGAGGTGGCGTCTACCAGCTGGAACTTCTGGGAGAAGGATGAGAGAACTTTTTCTCAAGTGAAGTGGATTAACTTTGGACTCCTAGGTCTCCCAGACAGTCCACGGTTTTCTTTTTTTTATTGATAATCAGGACCAAGCCATAATTTGTAAATGCATAATATGCATATAGCATATAACATACAGTTCATTTGCCTCTTACACATTTTTTTTACATTTCCAAATTAATTTGTCTTAAAAAGAGAAAGTAGGAAAAAAATACTTTTACACATACCCCTCTTCCTTTGTTATCCCTCTCTAAAAGGGACCCAAATTCCCTTGGCTTTCTTAAGGGCACCTACCCTTTGGGCATATAGTTTCTCGAATTTCTTAACCCGGTTCATTTTCGATATCCAACTTTCATATGGCGGTGAAGCCAAAGATTTCCACCTTTGCAAAATTAATGATTTAGCTACTAGGACCCAATGTAAAAGAACTGTTGTTGTCGTCGTAGCTTTAAAGAACAATTCGAGGGCAAGATCCGAAATAATGCCCCTTACAACTCGAGTTCGATTCAAACTTGTAATTTTTCACTTGAAAAAGCCATAATCATACTCCAAAAGGTAAACAATTTAGGGCAACAAAAATTACATGCTCACAGTTCGCTAGAAAGTCCCCATATTCAAAACAACTGGCAGGGGGGCATGGCCTTAGAGAGAATGGATTAGGACATGTTTTGCCTACATTCCGACTCCCCGGGGCCCATCTAACGCCATTGACTGCACAGCTGAATGGAAGCTCTCTAACTATGGGAAGGTGGCTACTCTCCCACCCTTACCTTGAAGGGGCTATTTCCCCCTCCGGCCAGTGACACTGATTGCCTTTCAGTGGAGGTCCTATGCGGTTGCTGAGTGCCCTCACCACCATCTTGCCAGGCGGCCCAAGCATTGCCCGGCCTGCTGCGGTTGCAACGGCCTTGCCTAGCGACCTGAGTCTGGGCTGCGCCTGGCATAGGGTGCCTGCTTCTCTGCGGCCTTCGGAGGGGGCCACATAGCAGATGAACATGTGAAGCCCCTGAAGCTTGCTGGAGGTACAACACAGCGGCCTGGCACTCCGGAAGTGCGCAGCTGCGCTCCGCCTGTGAGGCCACAGCTCATGGGCCAGTGGAGTCCCTGGCAGCGACCCTGACGGCAGCCATCTGCCGAGGAGGACCTAGACAGCTTGTGGCTACTGTGGTGCGAGCCTGCCTGACCTCACCTACCCATTCCATACCTGTGGTGCGGCCTGCTAATGCTCCGGTCCCTGGGGGAAGTGTCGGAGCAGCGGCGTGGATGCCCTGCTGCTGCTCATTATAGAATGCAATGAGTTTGCTGGAGGAGTAGCAAGGCAACCTAACGCTCTGGGCGATCTTGGCAGAGCTCTTCTTGCTGGACAACAACCTGTCGGCCCCTTGGGCACCTGGAAGTTCTGTAGACGGTGTCTACAAATCAAGTGGGACCTGAACGTTGAATCTCCCGATTGAAGGCCTCAGTGGAGCGGGCACACATAGGCGTTCTTGTTTGCTTCAGGCCTGGGACAGAATCTATCAACGCCCTTGGCCCTAGGAAAAGGGTCGGAGGTGAGGAGCGAGTGCAGGAGCAGAGCAAAATGCCTGTTATGCATGAGGCCCCCGGGGCTCTACATTTCTTGCTGGGAACCTTAAGCTTGCTGATAGGCACTCGATTTGGAGTTAGACTGTTACATAGCTGGCTTTCTGGGATTATTTTACTGGCGGGTCCCCTCCCTTGCAGCTTCCCTAGTGGGTTATGCCCCATCCCAACTGCCTGCCATTGATTAAGGGTCTACATCCCTGTCTCTGGAGGGGCGGCCGGGGGCTGGGGGAGCTGCTGGTGACATTCAAACTGCTAGAGAACATTGCTTTCTTAACTGCTTGCTACCTGCACTGGTGCGGATTGCGAGGCCTTGACACTGCAAACCTGCTGGCCTCTCTGGAGCAGTGTGGGCTAGAGCCTTCTTGGGGCGGCTCATGAGGTGGCTGTAGCGGTGCTTCTGGGGCATCCTCTGCAACCGTAGTGGCCCGGGCTCCTGAGGGCCTAGTTGACCATCACTTCAAGGACTAGGTATCTGTGCTCTGGCTGTGGTACTGTGCACCCTCTCTGCTACGCTGGGTGAGACCCCGTGCCCCGCCTGTGTCTTGGTTGCCTAGGGGTTGAGCGGGTGCCCGGACTGCCTTTCCTTAGCTTGAGTTCTCCCTGAACTGCCAACTGGGCCGTCTGCGTCAAATGCTGCTGTGCTTTCTCCTGTTCCGCCTGTGCCTGACCTATTTGCCCTAGTGAGATGGACTGTGACTGCTAACAAATACACCTGAATTACCTAGTGGAGGAGGGGGGGAGTGGTGTGGCCAGCAGGTTTCTGTTGCATGGGAAGCCCGGAACAGAGCTCCTCGCCCTCCCTTGGACAAGTACCCTGAACACTAGCATCCTAGCGGAATACAGCCCTGCTGCGGCACTACATGCTTGTCTGTTCTTTCTCTCTCCCCCCGGCTACACTACACTGCTGTTTCTTATGCCACCCCTGGCGTGATAGAAAAGTGCAGACCTTATAGCCCTGCTTACCTCGATCTGGACCTAGCACACAACTTGCTGACATGCCATGCTCCAAAACCATGAAGGATAATCCAGTGATGTCTCTTTGGACCAAGGCCTCGTCTGTGGATACGGAAGTGCCACCTCCCGATTTGTCCTCATAGACAGAACCTACGTCCTAGGCTCCTGTCACACAGAGATACATGGACCGCTTCTTCTAGGAGATTCGCTCTGATATTAGCTCCCTCAAGGACGAGTTTAAATCCTGTCTACAGGACCTCCGGAAAGATGTCACCGACATAGGTGAGCGGGTGGACAATCTTGAACGTACAGTAGATGCTAGGTCAGAAGACCAAGAGATGTTATGCAGGCGCTGGAAAAGCAAAACATCGATCTACAAACCAAACAAGAAGATTTAGAGAATAGAAGCCGCCGCAACATATTTGCATTCGGGGGTGCCCAGGGGGGTTGAGGGCAACGATATCATGTCCTTTAGGGCGGACCTCCTCCAGGCGAATAAAGGAAATTACTACGCTTCCCCACTGACCTTTGACAGGGCACACTGGGTGGCCTCAGCCTCAGGACGCACAGATGTGGTGCCAGACATCCTGACCAGAGTGCATTTCTTTGCTGAGAAAGAAGCGATACTGCAAGCGTCCAGAGGCAAAACTGAGCTAGCGTTCTGAGGACATACTGTTCAACTCTACCAAGATCTCTCTCCCATCACATTGCAGAAACTGCAAGAATATAAGCTTGTCACCGACAAACTCCATGATTTGGAGGTTTGCTACTAGTGGGATCGCCTTCCGCCCTCTTATTTACGAGGGAGAACAGACACCACTCGCCGAGATCACTCACTGAGGCGAAGCACCTGTTGGGACTTGCTGTTGACTCCCAGGACCGTGATACCTCTCATGCTCGTGGCCTCCCTGAAAGGATCTCTAGCCAATCTGGACCATGATAAAATTGCACTACAGGCTCCCTCTGAACATTAACGCTCCACCACACTCTTGTCTGCCAGCATGCATATATTAACACTGCCCCATGTACTCTTGTGCATAGTACTGGTGGTGCTGGCCTAGAAGCCCTTTACCCACCCTTTGCTATTGACTTTGTTCCTCCTATGATGGCCATCCCCCGGTGACCTATTCCCCAGGAGGGTGACTCTTCTAGCGGGTCTAGAGCACTTAGGTGCTGGTCTCCGCAATACACAGAAGTTGCTGTTGGGCCCTGTTGGTCCACTGTTATTATTGGTTGTATTTTGTTTTTCCTTTCAGGTCAACTTATTGTCTGTGGGGTCTACTGTGGATGGCAACTGTCATGCCCAATATCAGGAGTGGCAGGGAGGCGCAGATGCATACTGTATTGACTCCTCTTACATGGCCCTGTCCCATGGACTCTCAGCAGTGTGGGCTTCGTTTGGGTTCTCTTTGGGCTGCGTCCTTCTAAGGGATGAGCTGGGTGGTGATGATCTCTCCCTCCATAGAGGTACAAAGCACCCTTTCATGCGGTCACTTCTCCATGTAGAGTGCCTCACACACATCCTCTGACCTCATGTCTATGTTGGGAGACACTAAATTGATATCTCTGAAAGTGTGGGCTTAAACTCCCCAAACAAGAGCAAGCAAATTTGGTGATACATACTGCAACATGACCCTGATGTCGTCCTTCTGCAGGAGACTCACCTGCTCGAGGCCGATCGCCACCGCATGGCACACCCGAGATACCCCAGATGCCATTGGGCATACACGAATATTAAAACGCTTGGGTAAGCATCCTCTGTAAAGCAAGCTTCTATACATCTGTTACCAAGGTGGTCCAGGACGGGGAGGGTCAATAGCTGACCCTACCTCTCCTTTGGGGACAGCGGAGGCTCACACTGCTCAACATATATGCGCCGAATACCTCACAGGACGCTTACCTTAGACGCATTTTGCAAGAAAAATTAGAGGGGACGGATCTCAGGGGAGGGCGATAACAGAACAAGACAAACACCAGACCTTTCATGATTATTATAAAATGTTATACTTTCGGGGCGAGCCACCCCGTGAGCGGATAAAAGCATACTTAGATGCTTGCAAATGGGGACCTCTACATCCATGCCATGCAGGTCTCCTTGATGAACCGATTACTTTTGAAGAACACCATGCGGTGGTCTGGGCCTTACCCCTGGGTAAAACCCCGGGACCTGATGGCCTCCTTGCTTATTTTTACATCCTCTTTTCACCCGACTTGCAAGATCACTTAGTGCTGCTATTTAATTCCTTCACACACGAAACAGAAATCACACCCATGATGACTTCAGCCAAAATCTCTCTCATGCCCAGTGTAGGCAAAGACCCAACCTTGTGCTCTTCCTATTGCCCCATATCCCTGCTCAATAGGGATGTAAAGCTGTCTACCAAAATACTAGCCTCTAGACTTGAACCTTATCTCCTGGGCCTTATCAACCCGGATCAAGTGGGCTTTATTTACTATAGACAGGGTGAAGACAACATCCGCCGCATAGCTCACTTAGTTGAAAAATAGTGGCATCATGATAGTGCAGCATGCCTACTCTTATTGGATGCGGACAAAGCTTTTGATAGGATAAATTGGTCCTTTCTCCGTGCTGTGTTGGTAAAGATTGGGCTGGGGATGGGCTTGCTTTCTAAGATAATGGCCTCATACTCGGCCCCTGTGGCCAATGTATAGGTAAATGGGCAAATCACGAGGTCTGTAACCATTCTTCTAGGCACACTTCAAGGATGCCCAATATCACCTTTATTATTTGCCCCTGGTTGTAGAGCCTCTTGCTAACATGATTCGCAACATGGACACAGTGAAAGGCATTCCCTTTAGTGGCCAACCCCGCAAGATTAGTCTCTATGCAGACGATCTTCTGCTTACACTATCTAAGCCCGATGTCTCCCTCCCAAGCGTTGTGACTTGCCTGCAGGCCTTTAAGGCAGTCTCAGGCTTTCAGATCAATATGGCCAAGTCATCTGTGCTGAACTGAACTAATAAATCAAGACCTTCCAGCCCTGCAGCGCCTCACACCCTTTCAGTGGTCCCAGGATGTCATTAGACACTTTTGCCTCAACATCACCCCCCCTTTCCTCCTGGTCTTGAGCTAATTGGCCTCACCTTCGCCGCTCCATACTGGTCAATTTTCAATGGTGAAAGCCCCTTCATATCTCTTAGATGGGGGGTGTGAATGTTGTAAAAATGAATGTGCTCCTGCAGGTTCTTTATCTCTTTCAGACCCTGCCCATGTCGATTCCGCAGGATGACATTTTGCGCTTGCAACGAGACATCCAAACTTTTATTTGGAACGGGAAATGACCCCGGATAGCTAATACACTGTTGTTGCTCCTACAGCATAGGGGAGGCCTAGCATGTCACCTTCGTGAGTGTTACTGGGCGGCCTACCTGCGTTATATCTCCGAGCGGTGGTCCGAAAGAGGGAGAAGCACTGGTTCCACATGGACCGAGCGGTGGCGTGCAGGCCACTTTGGGACCTGGCCTGGCTGCCCAAGCCCGCCCGACCGCGTAGTGCATACATTACCACCCCTATTCAACAGTGCTCAACATTTGAGATAAAATGGCCCTTCAAAAGGATATGACTACTTTCCCCTCCCCAAACACACGGATCGCACATAACTTGGACTTCCCTCCAGTGCTCTCACCCCTTTCATTCCACCTCTGGAGCGATGGGAAATGTCGGATTCTCTGTGACCTCTTCGCAGGAGATGTCATGGAGTCTTTTGGCCAGTGCAAAGTGGAATATCGGCTTATGGATGCCTCGCGGCTCCAGTATTGCCAACTGTGGCACTGGGCTTTACACCCCTTGGTATACCCTGCGGCCGTTCGTCCCTACACTCCCTTTGAAAAGCTTGTCCGAGCTTTTATTGGCTTGAGAGGCATCATATCCAACACTTATCATGTTCTTCAGCACTCTACACCAATGAACACCCATACTTACCAGTCAACATGGCGCAACACCTCCCAGAAAGATATAATACCCAAGTAATGGGAAACATTGTGGTGAGATATACCCAAAACCTGCCGCAGTCTCTCTCTCTCTTAGAGAAACAGTATACAAATTCATGTCTCAATGGTATCACACACCAACACATGTCTCCACTATCTAACCGGGTACCTTCTCTCTCTGCTGGCATTGTAATGAGGATGCGGGAGATTTCCACCACATTTGCTGGTCATGTAAAGTAATTACCACATATTGGAAGGAGATACTGGGCCATTGTAAGGATATTATAGGCTACCCGCTCCCTTCCTCATTTCTCACAGTCTTTTTGGGCATTAGACTTCCAGCCTTAGTTGCAATGACACATGCAGATTGGAAGCATATCAGCTACCTGATTTTAGTGGCACAGCAACTGATAGCACTTATGTGGAAGAAGACTGCCCCCCTCCATAGCACAACGGCTCACCCACATCTTGCATATTTTAGCAATGGAAAGGATATCACACAATTTGGCTAAAACTGAGATAAAGTTCCAACACCTGTGGAATCCCCTAATTCACTATCCCATGCACATGGAGTTCACTTGCTTTAGCCCAGTGAAACTCCGGATTCTCTAGCTCTTTGAATAGAATCGCCCTCCACACCCTGCTTTACTGTAACGGCCAACACTATGTAGAGGGGAACACCCTATCCCTATCCCCATGCAAGATGCTACCACCCTTTCGTATGCCCTCTCTGCAGCACACCCCGACTTGTACTTACAATGTCTGTTATTGACATTTTAAATTTGTATATGAATAATTCCTTTTCGTTTTTCCTGTCTTTTCTTGTGTCTCCAGTCCAGAAGTGTCGTTAGAAGATTCATTGTGCATTTATCAGATGCACTTTCATTGCGGCCTGCTGTATTTTGCACATATCTGATGTTTCTTTATTGCCACTTGTGCAGATATATCTCATGTAACTTTATTATCCTGACAGGACTGCCTATTGTTTATGTGCACCAGTGCTGACACTGTGCTGTATATGTTGTGCTTTTTGATATACAATAAACAGAAATTGAGTAAAACAACTGCCAGAAGAAAATGAATACATCCAGTGCAGGTGATGAGGTGTATGATATAGAACCCATTTTGAGAAAACGGCCATGCGTTTCAAATTTGCTCCATGCAAAGCCTTATGGGCAATAAGATTGTATCTACTCCAGCTTTCGTGATCCATCTTCCCTTCAGTATATTGTGCAATAGAAGAAAACACTGCAAGAGCAGTTGACCCATGGAGATACAAATATAGAATTTGGTACCAACTGCCTATCCCTATCAATTTCCACACACAATGGTCTTTACTGATATATTCCTTGATTGCACTAGACGTCTGGACGTATGTCTGAAGGTGTTCATGAATTTGGAGATAAGAAAACACAAGATCAGATGAACTATTTTCCCTATCCATCGAAACCTGCTCCCAGGTTTTAAGTTGTCCTGCCAGTAGGAATTTACCCAGAGTGGGATACAAGCTTTCTCCCATTTCTTGATAGAGCTCTTCTGAAGGGATAAGCCTATTAATCCACATTCGCTTAAATGCATTAAAGGGTGGATCAGGGGGAACTGATATACTTCTTGGAGTTACCTAAATCTCATAGCTATAGTATGCAAGAATTTATACCAAGAGTATTTGGGCAGCTTCAGGATCTTAAGAAAAGCTGGTAGCTGAACTCCATACTCCACCTGCATCTGCTGAAGATAAAAACAACTCATGGAGAGGTCCCTCACTGCTGTACGATTGAGATCAAGAAAGGCAGCTTGATAATATTTACGAACACAGGGAAGTGCTAAACTAGCGTCCGCTACCGACAGCTGAAGTGTCAGTTATTTAGTGCCAGGTTCTCTTACCTTGCCATAAAAATTGCCACAACATTTGGTCAACATCAACAAACCAGGACTGCTTAACTAAAATTACGACATTGGAGAAGACAAAGACAAATAGAGGAAGAATCAACATTTTGGTAATTGTTACTCGTCAATAATGGGCAGAGGTAGATTCTAACTATTTACCAGTCCAAGAACTTTGCTAAGGGTAGTAGTTTAGTTTAATTTAAACAAATATGAGAATTCATGTGAGACAATGATGCCCAAGTACCTCATAGACAGAGATATTGAATAATGATGCTGCCTTTAGATGGGGAGAATTGTAGAGGCACAGTGATATAAAAGCACCTCAGACTTTGGCTGGTTAATCTTATAACCCCCTATCTTCGAAAATGATTGAATTCTATGAAAGGTGTTTTCTAGCTAACTGGATGTTCCTGCCTAATATAAAAAAATATTGCCTGCAAATAATTTCAATTTTGAGGCGCATGGAAGTGTTGGCTGGATCTTGTCTAAGGGCTCGACGAAGAGAGCAAATCGTACAGATGATATTGGACACCCTTGCCACGTGCTGCTGGAAAAAGAGATGACTCTTGCAGACTGTGTTGATCACTATTTTTGCCTCTGCTTTGGCATATAGATTTCCCAACAGTGTTATCAATTTAAGAGGAAATCCAAACTGCCAGAGAATCATAAATAGTACTTCCCACTGCACACGGTCGAATGCCTTCTTGTCATCTAACATAATTATAGCTGCTTCAACCTTATTGTTAGAGTAGTAATCAATTGCTTGTACAAGGAAGTTCATATTCATTTATAGGGATCTATCAGGCAAAAAGCTAGTTTGATATCATATGTACCACTGACGATGCGGCAGGGGCTAGACTTGGCGTAATAATTTCTGCATAAAGGTTGTAATCAGAGTTTAAAAGACTTATAGGGCGATAAGACTCTGGATGTTCTGCAGGCTTGTTTTTTGTAAGAAAACAGACAATCACCGCCTCCATAAATTCCTTTACTATTTCGCCACCATTTAAAAATTAATTGTATAACACCACTAAAAAATCTATGAGCTGCACAGCGGATATTCTGTAGAACTCAGACGGTATGCTGTCCCTGCTGCTAGCTTTAGCGTTGGGGAGAAGCTTTTCTGCTTTCAAAAGTTCCCCATGCGTAATGTGTGCTTCCATCATCTCCTGCAAATCCCTCCCAAGGGAAATGAGATTAATCGATTTAAAAAAATTCTTGATTGTGCCAGGCGAGGGGTAACAGCAAGAGGTATAAAAATGAGCATAGTGCTCCAGAAACACCCAGCGTATCTGAATTGTGCTTTCTTTGGGAAGCGTAGGACCCTCTTCCTTGCGTGGTCCTTGGCGCTAGTGCCTGCGAATAGGGGATATGCTGGTGGCTGCTTGCTTCCTGAAAGGTCTTAGAAGGATTGATCTTGGCTTGCTGAAGATGTGTTGGATTCCAAAGTCTTCAAAATACGTGTGCTTAGTGCATAAGATGACACTACCGCAGCATTCCCAGATTCATGGATGCCAGGGACGCCTTGCTGGATATTTATTCCTTGCTCATGTTCTATGAAACTGTTTTCCCTTCTGCCAAATGAGACTCAGGATAGGGCTTTTTGCCTGTAAGTGTCATCTGGGGAGTGGGCCTCGCTCCCTTTACAGGGCATATGTGATTGTAATGTTTTGAGCTTTCTGTTGAATTAGGGGCTTCACAATTCTTAGCTGATGTGTCCCGTGACAGCCTCTTCATTGCTTTCCAATAGCTGCGCTAGGGAGATACTTGTGGGGGATCCAAACCGCACCCGTGACTACACAGGCCGCTTCCGCGACTACACACATGTCCATATCCCAGAGGGAGGCCAGTGCCCCTTCTCCAGGGTGCGCTAAGATTGCCTTTTATAAGGGCTGTCTAACCAACATCAAATATAATGGTAGCTGGTTACTGCTTAGTAGCATAATAAGCTATACAGTAGTTACGCAGCTCTCTGTTTGCTACCTATTCCACTACTGGTGTATTTTACTGATTGATGCAATATAAATGGCAATATCTTGTAAAAACAAAAGTTCCTCTAGGCAGTACACTGCATAATTTGCCATAATTATGGTGCGAGGGAGCACTTGCCTGTTTTGCAGAGGCCGCCGGGCTCCCCCAAAGGGGGAGAGAGGCACAGGGGCCGGCGCCATAACCCACGCCGCGCCAAAGGTGGCGAGAAACCGGTTCTGGGCGCCTACGGCGACCAGAAGCGGCAGGTGGGAGCCCCCGGGCCATTGCGGTGGCGACAAATTCCCCCCCACCTCATCCAATGGGGGGGGCGAAGCGAGGTACGAACCCCCCAATGGGGGTGTGTTGCACAAACGGCGGGAAACGTGGGGGGGATATAAGCAGCCGCTCTCCCAGGTAGCTCCTACCTTAGTGGAGCAGGGAGAGCGGCGCACCAGGAAGAATTTTCGGACGCTACATTGTGGAGCTAGGGAGCGGCGCAGAAGGTTTTTTCGAGTTTGTCGTGCTGAAGTTTTTCTGCTTTCAGCCGGAGGACCCATTGCGCCATATGGTGGTGGTAAGATCTCTCCCCAAGCTCCACGAGGGGATCAAGCGACAGGAGAGGAGTGCCGCTGCCGCAGCGAGGCCAGGCCGGGGCGGAGTTGTGGAGTCGTCAAAACACGCGGAGTCAGATGGGCGCCCGGACAAGCCCTAGGCGCTGCCGCCTCAGACGAGCATTCCGAGGTAGGACGGGGCGCCCAGCGGGCGAGGCAAGAGATCCGTGATGATGGCTGCAACCTGTGAGGAAAAATGGTTCCCGATCACAGAAGAATCACTCCCCCAGGCCTGTGGGGACGGCTAAGGCAGCTGAGCATCATCGATTTAAGGCCGGAGGCAGGGGCAGAGGGAATCTGGATGGCGGAGGACAGCAGCGGGGGCAGTGACGTAACTCTGCATGGCCTGCCACGAGGAGCCAGTGATTGTGACGCCGCCGAACTCCCGCGATCCGAAAAGGAGGCAGTGCCCAGCTGCCACGGAGAACGCCATGAAAAGGCGGGCGGCGACAAAGGTGAGGTTGAGGTGAGCACTGACCTGGGTCATGCGCAGAAGGTAATGGGGGGAGCATAGGGTGCTAGTTTGATGTCGCTCCATAATGAGTTTTGGCCTTCCAGCCTGGGGTAAATAGTTTGCAATGCAATGCATAGACACTGGCGCTGGCAGAACGGGGGCCATAGCACGACAGCGCATGATCGCTTGCGAACAGAGAGATCCGGTGCGATCCGCACGTTGGCCCAACATCCCGTGATAGCTGTGTAATTTCCGGAAGTAATTCCTCAAAGAAGGGAGGGGGCGTCCACAGAGGCAAGGGCCCATCGTTCTCTGCAATGTTGCAGAATGATTAAGAATATGTTTAAAGCATTGAAAATATGGTGGTGCACCATTCTATAGCACTTTTGCCAGGTCTCGAATGTGCTTCAAAACTCTTTACAGACGGTAAGGAAAGTAAGCGTTTTGTGCACATGGTAAACTGTGGGTGGCAATGCCAACAGTAAGCATGGGGTGTTTGGTAGTCACCGCGAGGTCAGGAGATTCCGGGCAATTCTCATGCACAGAGCTATAGGCAAATGCCAGTAGATTAATAATTTATATCAAAGAGTTGCTGAATTACGGTTACCGATAACCTTGTTTTGTGTGCAAGGGCAACTAGGAGGAGCGTGCGCGATTTGAGAAAAATGTAAAAGATACATTTCATGTAGGTTGGACATGAAATAGGCGTAGCTAGTAGTGTTACCGTGTGGCTTCAGGTACCCGAGATCCAGACCGAGTCTTTCATTTTACTACCAAATGCACCCTTTGACTGGTAGACCTGGCGCTTGTTGATGTAATTTGAGCGAAACTGTCCTTCCTTACAAACCCCCCAAGTGCGACCTTCTAGATACAATTTTTATGAGGGTTACTTGATGACTCGAGGGCAAGGGGAAATTACTTCCCCAACCTGTCCTCACTGTAAAGGCGCTCCAAAAGACAATCCTGCATTCAGATGTGCGGCTGTAGACTAAACCTTAGTGTTGCAATATGCACCCCAGTGGGACCAAACGCAGCGCGTGGCAGAACGTTTAAAAAAAATAATAATAATCAAATTGCATAAGATATTGAGTAACCTGGAGCAGCTGCCTGCATATGAAGGCTGACGACGGGCTCTTCCCACTGTCCCACTGTACCACAGGAGTTTCCGGGTACTACAGATTTATTTTCGCGAGGGCTCCTCTTGGAAAGAGCAGGTGGAATGTAGCATTGAGGTGTTCGGGTACTAATATGGTAATATTTAATTTTAGCGGACGAGTACTCTGTGCGAAAAACTATGCAAATAGGATATTTCTATGTAAATGGATCAAAAGTAAGTAGAGGCCCCTCGCAAGGGAGTTAGTAGCCTGCATGGCGAGGGCCGTGGAAAGTCGGGGTACCTCCTGGAACAGGGCGGGCCCGGCACCAGCCTGGTGCATGAACAGGATGAGTTATGACCAGCTACAAAGGGGCACGCACCTGCCAACATGGTCTGCCCATTAAGTCAAACCGAGTACGTTTGGTAAAATTGCTGGGGGATGTAAGTATGTGTTACAAACTTAAGTCGAAGCAGGCTGGAAGGGAATGACGTGTCTGTAATTAAAAAAAACAAAAAAAACGCTTCCCTACTTTTATGAAAAGACAACCATCTGATACCTAGCGCCGAGATATCCTGTGGGAACGTGCGTTTTACAAAAACGTAACCCAGTGGGGCCAACTCGTGATGCAGGCTCTCCAAGTACGAAATAAGCCCTGTCGAGTTGGGGGGTATGGTGACATAAGATGTCCGATGTAAACAAATACCACAAAGAAATGCGCAATTACTTGGTATACTGTATATTAAAGGCACAATTGTAATTTAAAAAAAAAAAAAAAAAAGATAATTATAGTGATAAAAAATAATGCGATGGCCCGGGGGCGGGGGCTCCCACCTGCCGCTTCTGGTCGCCGTAGGCGCCCAGAACCGGTTTCTCGCCACCTTTGGCGCGGCGTGGGTTATGGCGCCGGCCCCTGAGCCTCTCTCCCCCTTTGGGGGAGCCCGGCGGCCTCTGCAATAGAAAGGGGTCTTACTGTTTTTAAGGTGCTCCGGCGCTGGAGGGCTGGGGAATAATTATGTAATAGAAAGGGACCTTCGCTGCTTTTCCGATGCTCCTGCCCTGGAGGGCTGGGGAATAATTTTGTAATAGAAAGTGGCCTCGCTGTTTTTCAGGTGCTCCTGCTCTGGAGGGCTGGGGAATAATTTTGTAATAGAAAGGGGCCTCGCTGTTTTTCAGGTGTGCCTGTGCTGGAGGGCTGGGGAATAATATTTTAAGAAAATGGGGCCTTGTTGTTTTTCAGGTGCTTCTGCTCTGGAGGGCTGGGAATAATTTCTTTATTGAAAGGGGCCTTGCTGTTTTTAAGGTGCTCCCGGGCTGGAGGGCTGAGGAATAATTTTGTAATAGAAAGGGGCCTCGCTGTTTTTCAGGTGCTACTGCACTGGAGGGCTGAGGAATAATTTTGTAATAGAAAAGGGCCTCGCTGTTTTTCAGGTGCTCCTGTGCTGGAGGGCTGGGGAATAATTTTGCAATAGAAAGGGGCCTCGCTGTTTTTCAGGTGTGCCTGTGCTGGAGGGCTGGGGAATAATTTTTTAAGAAAATGGGGTCTTGTTGTTTTTCAGGTGCTTCTGCTCTGGAGGGCTGGGAATAATTTCTTTATTGAAAGGGGCCTTGCTGTTTTTAAGGTGCTCCGGCGCTGGAGGGCTGGGGAATAATTTTGAAATAGAAAGGGGCCTCGCTGCTTTTCAGGTGCTCCTGCACTTGAGGGCTGGGGAATAATTTTTTAATAGAAAGTTGCCTCGCTGTTTTTCAGGCGCTACTGCGCTGGAAGGCTGGGGAATAATTTTGTAATAGAAAGGGGCCTTGCTGTTTTCAGGCACTCCTGCCCTGGAGGGCTGGGGAATAATATTTTAAGAGAAAGGGGCCTCGCTGTTTTTCAGGTGCTGCTGCCCAGGAGGGCAGGGGAATAATTTTTTAATAGAAAGTGGCCTCGCTGTTTTTCAGGTGCTCCTGCGCTGGAGGGCTGGGGAATCATTTTGTAATAGAAAGGGGCCTCGCTGTTTTTAAGGTGCTCCCGGGCTGGAGGGCTGGGTAATAATTTTGTAATAGAAAGGGGCCTCGCTGCTTTTCAGGTGCTCCTGCGCTGGAGGGCTAGGGAATAATTTTTTTATAGAAAGTGGCCTCGCTGTTTTTCAGGCGCTCCTGCGCTGGAGGGCTGGGGAATAATTTTGCAATAGAAAGGGGCCTCGCTGTTTTCAGGTGCTCCTACGCTGGAGGGCTGGGGAATATTATTTGAAGAGAAAGTGGCCTCGCTGTTTTTCAGGTGCTCCTGCCCTGGAGGGCTGGTGAATAATTTTTTAATAGAAAGTGGCCTCGCTGTTTTTCAGGTGCTCCTGCGCTGGAGGGCTGGGGAATAATATTGTAATCGAAATGGGCCTCGCTGTTTTTCGGGTGCTCCTGCACTGGAGGGCTGGGGAATAATATTTCAAGAGAAAGGGGCCTCACTGTTTTTCAGATGCTCCTACGCTGGAGGGCTTCGGAATAATTTTGGAATAGAAAGAGGCCTCGCTGTTTTTCAGGTGCGTGTGCGCTGGAAGGCTGGGGAATAATTTTGAAATAGAAAGGGGCCTCGCTGTTTTGCAGTTTCTAAGCTTGTAGGACATTGTCACCTTAACCCTGTGTCCTTCCCCAAGAACAATATCCTCCCTCTTACATTACTTGTGTGTTTCATGAAAGGGCACACCCACGAATGTTGGCCATGCCCGCAAATGTGGGCCACGCCCCGCAAATGTGGGCCACTTTTTTTGTCATTGCCCGGGCCAGATTGTGATCCCAATCCGACCTTGCTGTGCAGGGGGGCCTCACCCCTATCACGCGTTGAAGCACAGTGCAGGATACACCCACTCACTCCTGCTCATCACTCTTTCCACATGACTTCGCTCAATCGCTCCTGCTCGCTGTGTCAGAGGCAGTGTCTGAGGGCATTCTACCATGCTGTTGTAGTAGTACACTTACTCTCTACTGCCTTGCGTCCCCCTCCGTAAGACAGCTAAAGGAAAGTGGTGCGGAGGGCTGAGGACCTCATCCCCGAGCATGATACGGGCCAGGCCGAGGTACAACCGCCATCCAGCCGGAAACTGCCTTCAGTCACAGAGCATGACGGAGCCCTCCCAGACCAGGGTTTTCATCTGGAGTTTTACCAACCTCTGCTGTCGTGTTGCTATCACTCTGGGGTCAATTCTGTCGCATTGTTTCTTAACAGGAGCTAATGACTGCCGAAAGTGGAAGGTCTGAGTCTCTGGCCATGCTTACACAGGCAGGACTCACAGATGGGCCATCAGTAGGTGGCAGTCCAAAGGCGTTCTGTTAGCTAACACCGGGTAAGAGATGGAGGCAGTTTATCACTAAAGTTGAACAGCCTTGTGTAGTAAATACACTTATAAAATTGAATTAGAATAAACATATTTTATTGAAGTGCTCGACCGGACGTCTTCATCGTCTGGCTCTCTCTTTCAGAATAACGACATCCCAAACTGCCGGTTACTTTTTACATAAACAACTTCGTTAACAGTCACTTTACGCTCGAGGAAATGCCCTCGAGCATACACATTTAAAGAAACACAATTCTATGCGCATTCACGCCATGCTTTGTCCTCGCGAAACCGAATCATTAAACACGCGGACAAAGCATAGCTAACGCGCGACACTACACATCTCCTCCCTTACACAAAACATTAACTTAGTCACATATATAATCTTGTAAAGATACAGGTGGTTTGGAAACTCTTTTAGGCCTAACCAAAACCCTTTCCATCTTTGAAGACATATGTTTGACATTATCCAACTTGACATTTCCATGTTGAGAAAGATCATTAACACTTTTGCCTAGTATAGTGGATTGAGCATTCAAACTAGGTTTGGGAGGGTTACATAATGCAACTCTCTTCAAATTCCAACACTTTCCATCCTCCAAAACAATAGCATTTTTTTTTTAAAGAAATGATGCGTTGGGGTGGAAACAACCTGCTAAACCCCTTCTTGGTAAAACCTGGTTTCTTGATCCTAACCCACTGTCCAATAGATATGTTGACATCTTTAGTTGCATGTTTCTTATCATAAAATCTTTTATATTCATCATGTTTCGTGGACAAGTTATTTTTTACCTCTTTTGATGACCAACTCACGTCCACTGAGTTTTTAACCCAACTAGGACACCATTTGCCCCTTGGTTTTCTTCCCCTCATCAGCTCAAACGGAGAAAACTTGGTTGATTCGGTAACAGCAACTCTGTATGCCCATAAGGTTTTGAAAATTTGAATTTCCCATGGGATGCTATTTTGACAAGCTAGTTGTATGGCACCTTTTAAAACCCTGTTATACCTTTCAACTAAACCATTACCACTCGGGTTGTACAAGGACGTGGTTCTATGAGTGATACCACAATTTGTTAAATAGCTAGTCATGGTATCCGAAGTAAACTGCACCCCATTATCACTAATAATGTTAACTGGAGTGCCTTCAGATGTAAATACTTCATCAAAGAATGCAATTACAGATTCCGTATCAACTTTTTTGATTATCTTGAGGACAGGCCACTTAGAAAAAAGATCCATTATGGAAATTATGTATTTACTAGAATCACCAATAGGACCCATGATGTCCACTGCAATACTTTCCCAAGGTACACTGGGACAATAAAAATCACTCAATGGTGGTCTAAGAGTTTTAAGAGATTTATCAGCATTGGAACATAAACTACAATCTCTTATTAATCTTTCCACCGAAATGTCCAAACCTGGCCACCAGAACTTGTTTTTAACAATACACTTTGTCTTGTTAATCCCCAAATGTCCTTCGTGACATAACGTTAAAATCTTCTGTCTGAGGGCTGAAGGAGGAACAATCTTATCGCCCCTCATTAACGTACCATCAACACAAGACAACTCATTCCTGACTTCCCAGAAAGGTTTGATATCGCTTGCTTCCGGCTTGCGCAGCCAACCACCAATGACTAATTTCAACACCTCATTCAAACATCCATCATTGGCACAAGCCTCTTCCCATTCACTTTTATTTAACGCCTCCTTACCATGGTCCCAAATTAATGCCACTTGTTCATTATCCATCAGTTCATCGCTATTTTCAACTAGCTGGACCGGCAATCTTGACAAAAAATCAGCTACAGCATTTCTTTTCCCTGGTAAGTATTCCACTTTGTACAAAAAATCTATAAGTCTCATTGAAATGCGAGCTAGCCTAGAAGACACATTAATCATACCCACATTTTTTAAGACTTTAACCAAAGGTTTGTGGTCGCACTTGATGGTAACCTCGCTACCCCATATAAAAGTACGAAAATGCTCTAAGGCCCAAACACACGCAAGGGCTTCCCTTTCAGTTACAGCATAACGCGTTTCAGCAGGAGACAATGACCTAGAAGCATACACCACTATGTGTTCAGCACCATTTTTATCCATCTGTGAATAAACTGCGCCGATCCCAGTCCCACTAGCGTCTGTGGTGATTATATTTTTTGCTTTTGAATCAAAACCTTGGAGTGCTGGAGCAGAAACTATGGCATTTTTTACGTCATTAAACTCCTCTTGACATGCATCACTCCAAAAGAATGTACTGTTTGACTTAAGGAGGTCTCTAATATTAGAAGTTCTGCATGAGAACTTTTTTACAAACTTTGAGAAAAACTCAACTAATCCCAAAAAAGATTTGACTTCGTCTTTGTTCTTTGGACTGGGGGAATCAGAAATTGCAGAAACTAATTTAGTTTTTGGGCGGATACCAGAAGCGCTAATTTCATGACCCAAATAAGTTACTACATTTGAGGCAAAATTACATTTTGAAGGTTCAATGGTTAACCCACATTTTTTCAACAGAGACATGACATGTTATAGCTTTACTTTGTGTTCTTGGCTGTCCTTGCCCATTATCAAGATATCGTCCTGAAAAATCAGAACATAGTTCAAATGTCCAAATATTTTAAACATCAGTCGCTGAAAAACAGCCGCCGCAGAGGCGAGCCCAAAAGTCATCCTTGTGTATTGAAAACAACCGATGTGGGATATAAAAGATGTTAAATGTTTGCACGAATTAGCCAAAGGAATCTGATGGTACGCTTGGGATAAATCAATTGGTGAAAAAACAGACATTCCTTTACATTTGGTAATCATTTCATTAATTTTAGGGAGAGGAAATTGATCAACCAAAATATTGTCATTCAGATGTCTCAAGTCAATGCATAGCCTGAGATTTCCATTGGATTTCCTGGCTGCGACCAATGGAGAAATCCATAATGAAGCTTCAACTGGTTCAATAACTCCTTTCTTTAATAAGCACTCTAGTTCTTTCTGTACTTCATCTCTCACAGAAAAAGGCACATTGCGTAATTTATGAATTTTAGGACACGCATCTGGTTTGAGACGAATACGATGTTCAAACCCCTCAATTTTTCCCAACTTGCCTGAACAAACTTCTGGGAATTTATTATAAAGGACTTCCTTCAAGGATTCCCCTTCATTTACTACGAGGACTTGTTCAATTCCATTAGGATCAAGTATTATGTCAAGTTTTCTTTGATCCTTCCAACCCAAAACGGAAGGTCCTTTTTTTGATACATAAAGCTTGCATAAAGCATTTCTGCTTTTGAATCTAAATACTAATTCACGGTATCCTACTAAATCTATAGGCTCACCATTGTAACTTAAAGGTGTAATATCAGGGGTATTTAATTCAGGACCAAGCTTCATGACAAATTTATCTGACCATACAGATTCATTAACAATGGTAAAAGGGGACCCCGAGTCGGCAGCTATGTCAATGCTAACACCTCCTAAAGATATGTGACACATGGGTTTGCTAGAATCGTTATCATCAATGATGTTGAGAACTACATTACTCAAAAATTTGGAAGAATCATCATCACTATCTTCATTGTTAGAAGAAACATACCCTTCCTCAATACATTTGACTTGTTGATTTTTAAAATTAGTGGCATGACATACTTTGCTGAAATGACCCATCTTTTTACAGATGGAGCATCTCTGTTTAATAGCAGGACAGATTTTATCATTTGCTAAATGGTTCTTACTATCACAACGATAACATTTGTATATTTTGTCTTTCTTAACTGAACCAATTTTGTTCTTTACTGTGAATTTTGGAGTATTGCCTTTAGTTCTATTAGAAACCACTCTGGCTACTGTGTCGTGCTGAATATCATCAGAATTTTCTTTCTTTAGTGCCTTAGCGCATCTCCCTGACAATTCTGCTTTCCTAGCGATAGCTAATACATCTTTGAGTGCATTATCTCCATTAACCCATAACCTATCTTGAATGGCAGAATCATAAGCATGCATTACCACTTGGTCTCTAATCAATTCTTCTTCAATAACACCAAATCTGCAATCAATGGCTAACTTCTGAAGAGCAGTTACAAAATCATCAAAAGATTCATCTTTAAGTTGTTTTCTTTTGAAAAATTTAAACCTTGTAACACCTATGCAGACTTTAGGAGAAAAATAATTGTCTAATTGTCTGATGGCTTGATTAAATACATTTTCACCACCAGCAACAGTTTCCTTATTTAATTTATTATAAACCCTTAAGCCTTCTGGTCCTAAACTGTGCATTAGTAACCCTTTTTTTCTGTCCGCAGATAGTTTATTTGCATGGTCAATGGTGAACAAATAGTTAATAAAATACTCTTTCCATTGTAACCATGGGACAGGAGGATCACCAGGAGTGCACAAAAATTCTTTAGGTGGATTGACCGTAATGCTGGTGGTAGGCGTAGCGGATGTATGTCGTTACAACGCACACTTTTACAACGCATGCACTTACAACGCATTTTTTACAACGCACAATCCATTACAACGCATGACATTACAACGTAGGACACTACAACGCATTTTTAAAAACTACCTTTACAACGCATTTCCATTACAACGCATACTACCTTTACAACGCATACCATTACAACGCATAATATTAAATTGCATTTAAGGTAAGTATTAGATAGTATAGGGGTAAAAATTACTATTCTAACTCCAGGGGGTGCAACAGTAGGGTAAGTGTTGGATAGTATAGGGTTAAAAATTACTATTCTAACTCCAGGGGGTGCAACAGTAGGGTAAATGTTGGATAGTATTGGGGTAAAAATTACTATTCTAACTCCAGGGGGTGCAACAGTAGGGAAAGTGTTGGATAGTATAGGGGTAAAAATTACTATTCTAACTCAAGGGGGTGCAACAGTAGGGTAAGTGTTGGATAGTATAGGGGTAAAAATTACTATTCTAACTCCAGGGGGTGCATCAGTAGGGTAAGTGTTGGATAGTATAGGGGTAAAAATTACTATTCTAACTCCAGGGGGTGCAACAGTAGGGTAAGTGTTGGATAGTATAGGGGTAAAAATTACTATTCTAACTCCAGGGGGTGCAACAGTAGAGTAAGTGTTGGATAGTATAGGGGTAAAAATTACTATTCTAACTCAAGGGGGTGCAACAGTAGGGTAAGTGTTGGATAGTATAGGGGTAAAAATTACTATTCTAACTCCAGGGGGTGCATCAGTAGGGTAAGTGTTGGATAGTATAGGGGTAAAAATTACTATTCTAACTCCAGGGGGTGCAACAGTAGGGTAAGTGTTGGATAGTATAGGGGTAAAAATTACTATTCTAACTCCAGGGGGTGCAACAGTAGGGTAAGTGTTGGATAGTATAGGGGTAAAAATTACTATTCTAACTCCAGGGGGTGCAACAGTAGGGTAAGTGTTGGATAGTATAGGGGTAAAAATTACTATTCTAACTCCAGGGGGTGCAACAGTAGAGTAAGTGTTGGATAGTATAGGGGTAAAAATTACTATTCTAACTCCAGGGGGTGCAACAGTAGGGTAAGTGTTGGATAGTATAGGGGTAAAAATTACTATTCTAACTCCAGGGGGTGCAACAGTAGGGTAAGTGTTGGATAGTATAGGGGTAAAAATTACTATTCTAACTCCAGGGGGTGCAACAGTAGAGTAAGTGTTGGATAGTATCGTTCATTAAACACGCGGCCAGGCCGAGGTACAACCGCCATCCAGCCGGAAACTGCCTTCAGTCACAGAGCATGACGGAGCCCTCCCAGACCAGGGTTTTCATCTGGAGTTTTACCAACCTCTGCTGTCGTGTTGCTATCACTCTGGGGTCAATTCTGTCGCATTGTTTCTTAACAGGAGCTAATGACTGCCGAAAGTGGAAGGTCTGAGTCTCTGGCCATGCTTACACAGGCAGGACTCACAGATGGGCCATCAGTAGGTGGCAGTCCAAAGGCGTTCTGTTAGCTAACACCGGGCATGAGATGGAGGCAGTTTATCACTAAAGTTGAACAGCCTTGTGTAGTAAATACACTTATAAAATTGAATTAGAATAAACGTATTTTATTGAAGTGCTCGACCGGACGTCTTCATCGTCTGGCTCTCTCTTTCAGAATAACGACATCCCAAACTGCCGGTTACTGATTACATAAACAACTTCGTTAACAGTCACTTTACGCTCGAGGAAATGCCCTCGAGCATACACATTTAAAGAAACACAATTCTATGCGCATTCACGCCATGCTTTGTCCTCGCGAAACCGAATCATTAAACACGCGGTCAAAGCATAGCTAACGCGCGACACTACACATCTCCTCCCTTACACAAAACATTAACTTAGTCACATATATAATCTTGTAAAGATACAGGTGGTTTGGAAACTCTTTTAGGCCTAACCAAAACCCTTTCCATCTTTGAAGACATATGTTTGACATTATCCAACTTGACATTTCCATGTTGAGAAAGATCATTAACACTTTTGCCTAGTATAGTGGATTGAGCATTCAAACTAGGTTTGGGAGGGTTACATAATGCAACTCTCTTCAAATTCCAACACTTTCCATCCTCCAAAACAATAGCATTTTTTTTTAAAGAAATGATGCGTTGGGGTGGAAAAAACCTGCTAAACCCCTTCTTGGTAAAACCTGGTTTCTTGATCCTAACCCACTGTCCAATAGATATGTTGACATCTTTAGTTGCATGTTTCTTATCATAAAATCTTTTATATTCATCATGTTTAGTGGACAAGTTATTTTTTACCTCTTTTGATGACCAACTCACGTCCTCTGAGTTTTTAACCCAACTAGGACACCATTTGCCCCTTGGTTTTCTTCCCCTCATCAGCTCAAACGGAGAAAACTTGGTTGATTCGGTAACAGCAACTCTGTATGCCCATAAGGTTTTGAAAATTTGAATTTCCCATGGGATGCTATTTTGACAAGCTAGTTGTATGGCACCTTTTAAAACCCTGTTATACCTTTCAACTAAACCATTACCACTCGGGTTGTACAAGGACGTGGTTCTATGAGTGATACCACAATTTGTTAAATAGCTAGTCATGGTATCCGAAGTAAACTGCACCCCATTATCACTAATAATGTTAACTGGAGTGCCTTCAGATGTAAATACTTCGTCAAAGAATGCAATTACAGATTCCGTATCAACTTTTTTGATTATCTTGAGGACAGGCCACTTAGAAAAAAGGTCCATTATGGAAATTATGTATTTACTAGAATCACCAATAGGACCCATGATGTCCACTGCAATACTTTCCCAAGGTACACCGGGACAATAAAAATCACTCAATGGTGGTCTAAGAGTTTTAAGAGATTTATCAGCATTGGAACATAAACTACAATCTCTTATTAATCATTCCACCGAAATGTCCAAACCTGGCCACCAGAACTTGTTTTTAACAATACACTTTGTCTTGTTAATCCCCAAATGTCCTTCGTGACATAACGTTAAAATCTTCTGTCTGAGGGCTGAAGGAGGAACAATCTTATCGCCCCTCATTAACGTACCATCAACACAAGACAACTCATTCCTGACTTCCCAGAAAGGTTTGATATCGCTTGCTTCCGGCTTGCGCAGCCAACCACCAATGACTAATTTCAACACCTCATTCAAACATCCATCATTGGCACAAGCCTCTTCCTATTCACTTTTATTTAACGCCTCCTTACCATGGTCCCAAATTAATGCCACTTGTTCATTATCCATCAGTTCATCGCTATTTTCAACTAGCTGGACCGGCAATCTTGACAAAAAATCAGCTACAGCATTTCTTTTCCCTGGTAAGTATTCCACTTTGTACAAAAAATCTATAAGTCTCATTGAAATGCGAGCTAGCCTAGAAGACACATTAATCATACCCACATTTTTTAAGACTTTAACCAAAGGTTTGTGGTCGCACTTGATGGTAACCTCGCTACCCCATATAAAAGTACGAAAATGCTCTAAGGCCCAAACACACGCAAGGGCTTCCCTTTCAATTACAGCATAACGCGTTTCAGCAGGAGACAATGACCTAGAAGCATACACCACTATGGGTTCAGCACCATTTTTATTCATCTGTGAATAAACTGCGCCGATCCCAGTCCCACTAGCGTCTGTGATGATTATATTTTTTGCTTTTGAATCAAAACCTTGGAGTGCAGGAGCAGAAACTATGGCATTTTTTACGTCATTAAACTCCTCTTGACATGCATCACTCCAAAAGAATGTACTGTTTGACTTAAGGAGGTCTCTAATATTAGAAGTTCTGCATGAGAAATTTTTTACAAACTTTGAGAAAAACTCAACTAATCCCAAAAAAGATTTGACTTCGTCTTTGTTCTTTGGACTGGGGGAATCAGAAATTGCAGAAACTAATTTAGTTTTTGGGCGGATACCAGAAGCGCTAATTTCATGACCCAAATAAGTTACTACATTTGAGGCAAAATTACATTTTGAAGGTTCAATGGTTAACCCAAATTTTTTCAACAGAGAAACGACATGTAATAGCTTTACTTTGTGTTCTTGGCTGTCCTTGCCCATTATCAAGATATCGTCCTGAAAAATCAGAACATAGTTCAAATGTCCAAAAATGTTAAACATCAGTCGCTGAAAAACAGCCGCCGCAGAGGCGAGCCCAAAAGGCATCCTTGTGTATTGAAAACAACCGATGTGGGATATAAAAGATGTTAAATGTTTGCACGAATTAGCCAAAGGAATCTGATGGTACGCTTGGGATAAATCAATTGTTGAAAAAACAGACATTCCTTTACATTTGGTAATCATTTCATTAATTTTAGGGAGAGGAAATTGATCAACCAAAATATTGTCATTCAGATGTCTCAAGTCAATGCATAGCCTGAGATTTCCATTGGATTTCCTGGCTGCGACCAATGGAGAAATCCATAATGAAGCTTCAACTGGTTCAATAACTCCTTTCTTTAATAAGCACTCTAGTTCTTTTTGTACTGAAGGACTGGGTTATTCTTAAGACCCAGCGGTGCCAGGGAACAACACCTGAAACCTTCGTGGGTTACCTGTTCTGGCGTACGAAACACAGAGACACGGGACACTTCCAGCGACATCAGAGATCAGCGTTTATTTACTGCAGGGATACAGAGGTCACAAGAAGTACACAACGTGTAGGTTCTCGGAGACTGCTTCAAATTGCAAAAGTGGATCGCTCCTTTTATACACGTTTTTCCCATAGCACAGTATGGTGAACAAAGGTTACAACTCAGTTCCCACAATAAACTTCAAAAGGGTCGCGTTCATGTTTCAGGAGGCCGGAACATAATTACAACAGTCTTGCCGGTTCCCAACTGTAAAAACATATCTTCTCTGCAATAAAACACATTCCATCCTAACCGTAAACGCATTAAGAGAAAGGACGAAAACAGATGCAAAGAAAGGACAAGGATGCACAACAGATTAGAAAAGGGTGTTTGGAGTAATAAGGGAAACTTGATAACGGGATCAAAGGCCTCGTGTCCAATGTATGCATGGCTGAAACAATAGACCGGCACGGCAAGATGAGCCTTGAGCGGGGCCATCTGCCTTCGCCGTGTCATTTCCCTCGTCGTAAAAGTCACACTCAAAGGAACACGTGTCCCTCGTGCAAGCTTGGGAGTCCCAGGGTCACGAAGCGGACAAAGTCCGTTCGCTGGCTACTTGAGGGCAAGAAACAAAATGGATGCCGTATCTAAAATGGTACCCGAGGGTTCAGATGAACAAACCCAAAAATAAGACGAACCATACGTGGTTGCATAGCGAAACTGCGTACACCCACTATACTCGTCATTTGCGGTTCGTAGACATCAAACTCATCCATATTCGTCAGAGCTCAAAAGTGTCGTTCCGTTCCACACGGAACCTCAGACGCTCCTTTTGCCCTCATGTAGGCAAGCACTAGTCATGATCGGAATCTATTTCAATATTCATCAGATCGTTCAGCTGCTGCTGGAACATCATTCTATTCATCAACGTCTCCTTGGTAACAGATGGCCGTCTTATACACGTTGTAGCACATAGGCCACATAAGGCAGGACCACACTGTACACAAAGACAACACGTGAACAGAAACATTACAACAACCCCTACGATCATCAGAATCTTCCAACCCCAGGTTGACATCAGGCCCCAAAACCATCCTAGGAGCGTCCACTTACCTTCGTCCACGTGTATGGACTCGGAAATCTTGTGCAACTTCGAGATGGCTTGGTAGACAGTTGGAGCATTGTCAGGAATAAAAATGCAACAACTCGAATGGATAACTTTACACACACCACCTCTATCTGCAAGAACAACGTCTAGAACCATACGGTTCTGCAACGTCATGAGTCTATCCGCCTGAAGTTCAGCTGTTAAATTACCAAGGGCACTTGCAGTAATATTAGCAGTCGACTCAACTACACGGGTCAACTGTCTTAGGTTCCTACTATTAACCATAGGTCCCCAAAACGGCAAGAAACCCTTAAAGAAGTCTCCTGCTTCTTGACCGGCAGTATCCTCTTTGCTAATAACGCCTCTCACGACTCTAGTTTTGTGATAGTCTGAAGCAACCGTGAAAGTCGGTGGTAAAAGATTCGCAATATAACAGGTACCCGAAAAATCACGGGGTAACCATGTATATGCGCGTTCATAACATACAAAATAAGTGCCCTTAGCGGTCAGAAAAACAGGGGAAGAGAGCATCGGTAGAACATACGTGTCAGTGCAAGCACTGTTCCCAAGTTGTGCTCTCGGATTTCGACCCAAACCTTTCAAGCAGAAATTACCAAGGTGTGGTACAATCCATATTGGGGACAAGCTCTTAAGCTGTCTATCACCCACTGACGTACTATACTCAGCCTCGCTCAGATCCTTATAGGCCTGCACTTCTTCATCTGGAATGAGTGATGCATCAAAAACATCTCTATCCAGATCCGCTATTGCTATCGCCAAAGGCTTGTGATACGGCCCAGGACCAAATTTGACAGAACGTGGCTCTCGACTGGGGTAGGAATCTAGTGCACTACGGAACATAGTTTGGAATGCTCGAGCTGAACCCTGGGAGCTGTAAGGAAGGACCAAATATGGAATACCCCTATCCATGGTATGTGGCATTAATCCACACACCCAACAATTGGTAGTATTCATCACCAACTGATGCTGATGTAGGAGTTGAACGAAGGAATTATTCATGAATTCCGCACGTCTAACCTGCTCATGTTGAGGCAAAGGATGAAAAGAATGTGGGGAGACAGTGGTGAGGGAACTTAGTTTAGGAGAAAAGGTAGGTGAAGCAGAAGGTAATAACAACTGTACTCCAAAATACACTCCACCCACCAATAACATAGATACGGTCAGGAACAGTAGGAACACCTGAAACAGAAAACATTTTGTTCGTACAACCCTCCATAGCTCTAATCTCTGCGCCGACATCCTTTCTACTTCCAACAGCTTAGAGAATGCCATCCTCTACAAACCGTCCGTGACGTACTTGACGCACTTCGTTCTGAGTAGCGATTATCAATCCCCAGGAGTTCCCAGGAATCGACAAAAGTAACCGACCTAGCGTCAGAAACCTGCTAAACAGAAAGGAGTACCCGCACGGCCCTACGGTAACCCGGATGGAGAGGTTTCCTCGAAACGTTCAGTGTTATTACAAATCTCTTAGCCGTGGGAAAGCACATACGAACTCAAAAAGAAAGGATATAATTGTCCATAATGTTCATAACATCAAAAAGCAAATATACTACTAATTTTTATTAGTCCTTGAACGAAGAAAGTATCGACTTCTTCCAGGTCGAGTTTGCTCTACAAACAATTGTTCAGCTGGCGCAACAGTGTTCGATGAAGTGGACAACGAGTCAGACCTTGGGTTCTCTGCTACCGATGACTCCACATGTGGATTTGGCAGTGACAAATCATCCCCCACAGGTTGAGCGTCGCTAAACGGCACAAAGTGCAAAGGAGTCTCAGTTTCTGTGGCCGAAATCCCAGTCCTCACCCAACCGTCCGTTGGTAAGGGGATCGGTACCTTTTTCGTGTGGCTGGCATGGACCCAGTTCTTCCGGCCCTCCAGTCGAACCGCTGTCCTCGTTGTCAACAAGACTTGAAAGGGTCCGACGAATCTTGGCTCCAAGTTACGTTTCCGACCGAAATTTCGGGTAACGACCCAGTCACCTGGCCGGAGCTGGTGTCCAGGACCCTCTGTCTGCGCCGGTAGAGCTTCAAAGACCTGGTGATGGATTAACCGTAGTTTAGTGGTCAAATCATGCAGGTAATCAATTAGCATTGGATACTCAAGACTATCAAAAGCCCTCGGCCTCGGAACTCCCCAAATGTTCGCAGGGCGGCCGAACACAATCTCATATGGGCTAAGCCCTACTCGAGAGTGTACGGTCGCTCTGGTCGATAGGAGAGCCAGAGGCAAGGCATCAGGCCATGATAGACCAGTCGTAGCTTGAATCTTGGCGAGCTTTAGCTTCAGGGTACCATTGTACCCTTCAACCAAACCCGCTGCCTGAGGGTGATTAGCACTATGAAATTTTTGACGAATTCCCAGGCCCTTACACACACTCTGCATTACACTTCCCACAAACTCGCTTCCATTATCTGACCACACGATCCGTGGCATTCCATACCTAGGAAAGTACTCCTTCAGCAGGATTTTTGCTGTGGACAGGGCAGTATTATCCTTAAGAGGATAGGCCTCAATCCATCTGGAGAACGCGCAAACCACAACCAAAACATACTTCAGGTTATTGCATCTCTCCATATGGATAAAGTCCAGCTGGATAACCTCAAAGGGACAAACAGGAGGAGCGAAATGACCAGGTGGAGTGGGGGTGCCCTTTCCAGGATTGTGCATCCAACACACCATACAATTCTTAACCACTCTCTCGGCACACTTAGCGATACCCTCATTCCTCCACACAGGGGACAAGAACTTACATATTCCTTTCGCACTAATATGTGACAACCCATGAGCCATCGTCACAACAGCTAATACGTACGCATCTGGTAACATCCACCTCTGACATTCCGTCAGGTCAACCCAACATCCATGCATATCCAACTTTCCCGTACTTTCTTTCCACTTGGTCTTTTCAGCTTTAGTAGCTTCGTTCTGAATTGCTTTCACACTCTCAACAGTATCTTCACACATACCAGTCTCCGTCGGCCACCTCACTGAACTCGTAACATACATTCGGGTCGCAAGATTCTTAGCCGTTTCCTTAGCAATCTCATCCGCAAACGCATTACCACGACCAACATCATCCGTCACTTTCCGATGTGCACTACATTTAACGATCGCCACTTGTTTAGGCAATGTAAGTGCATCCAAAAGATCATTCACGAGCTGCCCATGCTGAATCTTCGTACCATGCGATGTCATAAATCCTCTTTCCCTCCACAATCTTCCAAAATTATGCGCAACACCGAATGCGTACTGACTGTCGGTAAACACATTCACTCGCTTTCCTTTCGACAGAACACACGCTCTTGTCAATGCAATTAACTCTGCCGCTTGTGCTGAATTCTGGTTCAATCTCGCAGTTTCCACAACCGTGCTCAACGTCACTACAGCGTACGCAGTCGTCACCTCGCCATTCGACAATTTAAAACACGAGCCATCCACATACAAGGTACCATCGGGATCTGCCAAGGGAGTGTTTTTCAGGTCCACACGACCTTTTGTTTCTTCCTCAGTTCGTAAATAACAATCATGGGGCAGCACATCATCTGATTCCATATTAATCGGCAACAATGTCGCCGGATTCAGTACATTACAACGTTTGATCTGTATATGACTTGCCAAAAGGGTCAGCTCGTACCCAGACAACCTTGCACTCGTCAGATGTTGAGTCTTTGTCCGATTCAAGAGCGTATCAACTGCATGCGGAACCATCACTATGAGCATATTATCCATAACAAGACCTGCGGACTGCCGAATAGACGCCGCCGCTGCCGCTGTCGCCCTCAAGCAACTTGGCAACGCTCTAGCTACCGGGTCTAAGGTCGAGGAAAAATATGCACACGGGCGCTGCTTGCCGCCAAAGTGTTGCGTTAAAACACTCAACGCACAACCTTCCCTCTCGTGGACGTATAATGTGAAAGGCTTGCTGTAATCAGGAGTACCTAACACAGGAGCCGAACACAGTGCATCACGTAGTTCAGAAAAACTTTTCGGACATTCCTCCGTCCATGGCAAAGGAGTCGAAACGTCCTTGCACGTGAGAGCTATCAATGGCTTCGCTAACAGTGAAAAATTTGGAATCCACTGTCTGCAGTATGACGTGATACCTAAAAAGGCACGCACATCTCTCTGGGTCGTCGGCACAGTCATTCGAGCAATCGCTGCGATTCTTTCAGGGGTCAACCTTCTTCCCGCCTTTGACAATAAGTGACCTAAATAGGTTACTTCTTTTTTTTTTTTTTTTTTTTTTAAACCGTTTATTGCAATCTCAAATAGTTACAGGTATGGGCCTACAACCGTCTGGCCGGCCGCTAGAGTGGCAGAAGCATATGACATATATACAGAAAAATCTCTTGGCGGTGCAAAAAGGTAAATCAGGAGATATCAGTAGTGCAGGCCACATAACTCCAAACCCACAATACGGTTTCCTTTTGTCGAAACACAACAACACAAAAAAACCACACCCGCAAGGCAACCCGCAATCCCAAGTGACAGCACGCGCTCCTTAAGTGGGGGACCCCAACCAATCGCCAAACTCTGAAGAGGGGAATGAGAACAGATCAGGGACTGGGGAACCACGTGCCCGTGGCTGGGGGAGGGGGTCGGCTAGGGGGACGGAGCTGGTGAGGCAGCCGGCAGCAGTGGCGGCTCGCAAATACCCCCGCGATAGGCGTTCCAGGGGCCCCAGATTTTCACCCACGCCCCAGGCTTACCCCTCGCAACATACACCACCTTTTCACGAAACATACACCAATCCATGTGTTCTTTCCAGGCCGACACCGCCGGGGGCCTCTGGGATCCCCACAATTGAGCAATGTCACGCTTAGCTATCATGTATCCCAGAGTCACCCACCGCGTCTGCGGAACCGAGTAGTCAGTTGGCTCCCACACATTCAGCAAGCATCTCCTCGCTTCAGGCAACAGCGCGACACGCGTAACCACTCGCAGGACCTCGTGCACACCACGCCAGAATCGCTCCACCTTTGGGCATTCCCACAGAATATGCAAGAAAGTTGCCAAAGCACCACAGCCACGCTTACACTGTCCATCCTCAGCAAAGCCCATACGGAGAAGCCTTGGCCCCGTCACGTAAACCCGGTGGAGGATCTTAAGCTGGACGAAGCGAAGGCGAGCCGGGATGGCCACCTCCTTCGGAGAGGCCACCGCGGAAATCCAGTCCTCGTCGTCCAATTCCAGCCCATCGGCAACCCAGGCCTCGCGGAGGCCAGTCAGCAGGCCCGATCGGTCGTTGATCAGTTTTTTATATATAAGGGAGATCGTGCTGTCTGGGACATGGCCATCCAGCACTCTGTCCTCCAGGGGGGAAGACTCCGGAATGGACGCCCTGCTCCTCGCAGAAGAGGTCGCTCCCAACGCTGCTCCCTGCTGCCCTTACCGCCAGACCGATAAGTGCTTCCTGCCTTGCTTGCACAACTTATTGCATTTTACCTGCGCAGATTAATTGCATTTAAACCTGATTGTAGCGCTTGACTGCTTTGCCACTTAACCTGCCCACAGATCGTAGCGCTAGACTGCCCTACCTAATTTGGATTTGCTTTTATTTCTATCTGCTCGCGCTCGACGGCGTCGCATTGCTACACTGTAGCTTTCTAGTGCCAAGTAACTCTCCATAGCGCTTAGCTGCCAAGGTGCGCTTGCACTCGAAGCTATTCCGATTGCGGCCATTTTAATCGCACTGGTGTTGTTGTTGTTTAACCTCCCTGACCTCAGCCCCTCCCCGCTCCCGCCTCCCAGCTGACCACCCCCTCCCACGGATACTGCACTCCTCTCCCTTCCGCCCGAACGCTGTGACCGCCCTGCTCCTCGCAGAAGAGGTCGCTCCCAACGCTGCTCCCTGCTGCCCTTACCGCCAGACCGATAAGTGCTTCCTGCCTTGCTTGCACAACTTATTGCATTTTACCTGCGCAGATTAATTGCATTTAAACCTGATTGTAGCGCTTGACTGCTTTGCCACTTAACCTGCCCACAGATCGTAGCGCTAGACTGCCCTACCTAATTTGGATTTGCTTTTATTTCTATCTGCTCGCGCTCGACGGCGTCGCATTGCTACACTGTAGCTTTCTAGTGCCAAGTAACTCTCCATAGCGCTTAGCTGCCAAGGTGCGCTTGCACTCGAAGCTATTCCGATTGCGGCCATTTTAATCGCACTGGTGTTGTTGTTGTTTAACCTCCCTGACCTCAGCCCCTCCCCGCTCCCGCCTCCCAGCTGACCACCCCCTCGCCCCTCCCCTTCCCAGTATCCATATATGACAGTCGCACTTGCGCGCAGCGTTCACGCGCAGCGACCGCGCCCAACCCGCGCCGAAGGTGCGCCAAAGGTAAGCCCGTCTACGCCCGTCCGCGCCTGGACCGCGCCCAGCGCCATACCCCCTGTCCCTCGCGCTGCCCAGCCCTCCCGCATTACCTACGATGCCGCCACCCTCCTAGCCCTTAACCCCGGTCGCATCCCCAACTGCGTCCAAGCCGCTCCCGGACACACCCATGGACCTTTCTCCTGCTACTCCTGCAAATTCAGCGGCACCGACAACATCTCCGCTACGACCACACCACAGACTCCCGACCCCAACCACCTACAATGCATCCTTCTCAACACCCGCTCGGTCCACAGACACGCCATTGACCTATGGAATCTACTAGACACCATTTCTCCAGACATCGCCTTCCTAACGGAAACATGGATGAACGCTTCCTCCGCACCAGACATCACCATTGCCATCCCTGAAAATTATAAGATCACTCGCAAAGACCGTACCAGCCACACAGGAGGAGGAATCGCTATCGTCCATAAGAAAACAATCCGCATCTCAACCAGCTCTGATGCCAACCTCGCCAACTCAGAACACCTTCACTTCCAGATCCACATCGACCCCAAAACAACACTCAGAGGCACTCTCCTCTACAGACCACCAGGACCCCGCGCAAAATTCAGTGAAGACATCACGGACTTCATCACCCCTCACGCGCTCCCCTCCAAAGACTACATCCTTCTGGGAGACCTCAACTTTCACCTTGAAAAGATAAACAACCACAACACCGCCACCCTCGTGAACAACCTCGCCAACCTCGGACTTAAACAACTAGTCACTTCCCCCACCCACATCGCAGGTCACACACTCGACCCCATCTTCACCTCCAGCAATCATGTCTCCTTCAGCCACACTACGGAGCTCCTATGGACCGACCACAGCTGCGTTCACTTCTCCTACAACAAGCCGAAACCCATCAACCACTCCCAACCTACCCTGCAAAGAAACTGGAACAAAATCACCACAGACCAAATCTCCGCATCGCTTCTTCGAAACTCCCCAGCCCTCTCATCTAACGCCAACGAAGCCGCCGCCAACCTCACCCTATGGTTATCCAACACCGCCGACACCTTAGCTCCACTGAAAAAACGTCAAAGCAAACCTGGCAGCAAGAAAACCTCATGGTTCAACGATGATCTCAAGAAGTCCAAGAAACTCTGCCGCTCCCTTGAAAAGGCCTGGAAAAAAGACCCAACCACCAGCACCAAGGACGCCTTCAAAAGCGCCACCCGCACTCACCACCAACTGATCCGAAAAGCCAAGAAAACAGCATTCAAGGATCGACTTGACAACAACGCCCACAACAGCAAGGAACTTTTCAACATCGTCAAGGAATTTTCCAATCCCTCGGCCAACGACATCACCCCCTCCCAAACCCTCTGCGACTCCCTAGCCTCTTTTTTCCACAACAAGATTGCAGACATCCACAACAGCTTTGACAACCATCCCGGAAACCAACCCACCCTACCATCTGCTGAACATCTTCCCCCCGTGAACACCCTTAACGCCTGGAACCCAATCTCCACTGAGGACACCACCCGCCTGATGAATTCCATCCACTCAGGATCCCCCACAGACCCATGCCCTCACCACATCTTCAACAAAGCAGACTCCTTCATAGCACCGCACCTCCGAGACGTCATCAACTTCTCCTTCAACTCCGCTACCTTCCCAGAAGACTGGAAACACGCTGAACTCACCGCCCTTCTGAAAAAACCAACAGCGGACCCCACCGAACTCAAAAATTACCGCCCCATCTCACTTCTTCCATTCCCAGCCAAAGTCATCGAGAAAGCCGTCAACAACCAGCTCGCCGCCTTCCTCGAAGCCAACAAATCCCTCGACCCCTCACAATCTGGCTTCCGAGCAAAACACAGCACTGAGACCGCCCTCATCGCAGCAACAGACGACATTCGAACTCTACTGGACAATGGAGACACAGTCGCCCTCATCCTCCTCGACCTCTCTGCAGCATTCGACACAGTCTGCCACAGCACCCTTCTACAACGCCTCAATAACATCGGAATTCAAGGAAAAGCACTTGAATGGATCACCTCGTTCCTCACCGGAAGAACCCAGAGAGTCCGCCTTCCTCCATTCAAGTCCGAGGCCTCTGAAGTCATCTGCGGCGTACCTCAAGGATCCTCACTCAGTCCCACCCTCTTCAACGTATACATGAGCCCCCTCGCGGCCATCGCACGCCAACACAACCTCAACATCATCTCTTACGCGGATGACACTCAACTGATCCTTTCCCTCACCAATGATCCCAGCACCGCCAAAACAAACCTACACGAAGGAATGAAAGAAGTTGCCGAATGGAGGAAACAAAGCCATCTGAAACTGAACTCAGACAAAACAGAAGTCCTCATCTTAGGCACATCCCCCTCCGCTTGGGACGACTCCTGGTGGCCGGAAGCCCTCGGAAAAGCACCCATCCCGACAGACCACGCACGGAACCTTGGAGTCATCCTGGATTCTTCACTCTCAATGAACAGACAAGTCAGCGCCGTATCCTCTTCCTGCTTCAACATTCTTCGCATGCTCAGAAAAACATTTCGCTGGATCCCCTCCGAAACAAGGTAAACAGTCACCCACGCTCTGGTCACGAGCCGACTGGACTACGGAAACACCCTCTACGCAGGTACCACCGCTAAACTCCAGAAGAAACTCCAACGAATCCAAAACGCCTCAGCCAGGCTCATATTAGACATCCCACGCAACGAACACATCTCTGATCACCTTAAAGACCTCCACTGGCTACCCGTCAATAAGAGAATCACTTTCCGACTGCTTACCCACGCACACAAAGCACTCTACGACATCGGACCAGATTGCCTCAACTCTCGAATGTCCTTCTACACCCCCTCCCGCCAACTTCGTTCTTCCAGCCAAGCCCTCGCCACTGTACCCCGCATCAACAGGACCACCATGGGAGGCAGATCCTTCTCATACCTGGCTGCTAAAACATGGAACTCACTCCCCGCTTACCTTCGCCTCACCCAGAACCACCCAGCGTTCAGAAAGCAGCTTAAAACGTGGATATTTGACAAATAATCCTCCTCCCCTTCCTAAGCGCCTTGAAACCCTCTGGGTATGTAGTGCACTATACAAATTTTATGACTTGACTTGACTTGACTTGACTTGACGCGACATCCGGGAAGACGGAGCCCAGCGCGTGGCGGACTTGTAAGTACCGAAAGTACTCACTGCCTTGCAACTGAAACTCCGTCTGCAGCGTCTCGAAAGTTTTGAATCCCCCCCTCGTCCAGAGATCTCCCACTGTGCTGATGCCGATCGTGTCCCACTTCTCAAAGCCCTTCGAGGTCCACAGGGAGCCCAACCTCGCAGACGCATATAGCGGTGACGCCCGGGTCAAACGGTCCTTCCACCCCATAGCTGCGTTAGCCGCGTGCCATACACGCACCATAACACGCGTCGGTCCCGTCAGGCGAGGGTCCGGCGCGCCAGAGTAGAGCGCTCGATTGTAGTCGCCACCGGGCAGGAGCATCTTGTCCATTTCAAATGCCGGGTTCAGGGCGGGCCCGTAAAGGCCATGATTAATCGCAGCTAGCTGGGAGGCCCAGTAATACCGTTTAATATCCGGGAGGGCAACCCCCCCATCGTACCACGGGAGCGTCAATTTAGCCAAGGCAATACGTGGCCTCCCGTCCCAGAACAGGCGACGCTGCAAACTCTCCACCTCACGGAAGTAGCGCGCCGGGACCAAGTCCATAGTGTTCTGGAGAGCGTACAGAAAGCGCGGCAACGACATCATCTTAAACAAGGCCGCTCGGCCGAGCGGCGAAAGCGGCAGACGCCGCCAACGCACCACGTCCTCCTTCAAGCGCTGGAGGGGGGGCAGCAAATTCCGCTCGTAGCGGGCCTCCGGGTCCAGAGTAATATATATACCCAGGTACCGAAACCCCTGGGAGGCAATCTGGATCGGACAGTCCCGGGGTAGGACCGGAGCCTCCCCGGCAAGCACATATACACAGGATTTCGCCCAGTTGATGACGAGGCCTGAGTTGCGACCGAATGAGCGCAAAACATCAACTAGGACGATCAGTGATTTACGCGGGGAGGCGAGATATAGAAGGATATCATCAGCGTAGAGGGACACATGGTCCTCATGCTCGGGGGTCCAGCGGAGACCACGGATGGAAGGGTGCCACCGCAGCCACTCCGCCAGGGGCTCCAGGGCCAGTGCAAACAGGAGAGGCGACAGGGGGCAACCCTGTCGCGTGCCCCGTCCCAGTGCGAATGGGGCCGAAACTCGTCCATTCACCACCACCTGCGCCAATGGGCCGGAATACAACAACTTGACCCAGCTGATGAAGCCCGGTCCGAAGCCAAACTTCGCCAGCATCGCCCAAATGTATGGCCACTCGAGCGTATCAAACGCCATGGTGGCGTCCAAGGACGCCAAGATGGCCGGTTCCCGCACGAACGGGACACGCGCGAGCACCCCGTGCAAGCGTCGCAGATTAAGGGCCGTGTTGCGATGGGGTATGAAGCCGGACTGGTCTTGGTGGACCAAATCGCCCACCACGCCGACCAGCCGGTTGGCCAGCACCTTGGCGAGGATTTTGGGCTCCGCGTTCAAGAGCGAGATAGGCCTATAGGATGTGACCCGCTCACGGGGTCTCCCCTCCTTGTGGATCACCACGATCGTGGCCAGACGCTGGTCCGGCGGAAGGGAACCCCGCGAGCGGGCCGCCAGGAACATCGCGCGCAGGTGGGGCGCCAGTACATCCGGTCGCAGCTTATACAGCTCGATAGGGATGCCATTGGGGCCCATGGCCTTGCCAGATGCGACCGAGCGGATAGCAAGGGCAATTTCGTCCGAGGTGGGAGGAGCGTCCAGCGAATCCCTGTCCTCCACCGAAAGGGAGGGCAGCGCAATGTCCCGAAGCAGGGCATGGGAATCCTCCTCCGAGCAGGGAGAAACCGGGGAATACACCTCGCGGAAATAATCCGCGAAGCAGGAGACAATGGCGTCCGGCTCGGTGACACACACACCATCCATCCTCTCGATCAACGGAACCACACGACTCGCTCTCTCCTTTTTGTCCAACCACGCAATCAATTTACCAGCCTTATCACCCACATCATACAGTCGCCCCTGTTGCTCTCTACTGAGGCCCCTGGCCGCCTCCGTGACGAGGGCCCTATAGGCCGCCTGCTTGAGGTGTAGAACATGCAATGTGGCATCCGTCACCCCGCTCCCCAGGTCACCCTCTAGTTCAGTAATTTCGGCCTCCACCCGGGTTACCTCCTCCCGCTCGCGCCTCCGGGCAATGAGAAACCGAACTAATCTCTGCTTTCCTCAGCAATCGGAATGCTAAAGAACGCATTCTTCAGATCGATTACCGAGAACCATGATGCAGAGGCTGGAATCAGAGTCAGTAAAGCCGTAATGTCTGGCACCACAGGAAACTGCGGAACAACAATTTTATTTACCTCCCGTAAGTGTACTAGACGGTACACGGGAGGCTTGGAGGGATGCGTTCGTTTCAGAATAGGCAACACGGGACTATTACACACATTACCCCGTGTCTCCTCAATAACATCTTTACCGATCAGATCGTAAATGATCGCTAATAGTGCCCGTTCACCATCAAGGGAAATACGATACTGGGGTCGCGCGGTAAGCGCGCACCAACTTTCAATTGAACAACATAAGGTGGTATATCCAGCAGGCCCACATCATTGGGACCTGTCGCCCACAAAGAGACCGGAAGAGAACTCAACTCCGGTGGGAGCTTATCGATCGATAAATACATAGGGGAAATCACGCTCTTACCCAACGTAAGCTCCACGCCCGTATGAGAACAGTACAAAGTCGCATGTAACCTTTTCAACAAATCCAAGCCCAAAAGATTCTCACCACAACCAGTGGTCAAAATCAAAGGAGCTTCTAGCTCATGAGGCCCAATTGTAAGGGGCAAGGGGCCAGAAACTGGATTGCTAACGGGGGCGCCAGAAAATCCAACGGAAACATTCGTTAAGCCAGACAAAGGCGCGCCAGGGAGTTTCGAATGCATGATGGAACTTTTTGCTGCACCAGTGTCCAACAGAAAAGGCTCAACGACGCCCAAAGTGGCTACTGCAACATAAGGCCCTCTCTGATCAACCGGAACTGATACTTCTCCCTTCCTTTGTCTATGGCTGTCCTAGTAGATACCATCCGTATCAACATCACACTCGACGTAACAGTCATCCACATGATACTGTGCAGATCGACCGGACGATGGTTTGCGCCGGTCGAAACAATTTTGCGAGTCCGAAGACGTGGCAAAACGTTCGGCCTGATTCTGAGTAACTCCACGACCTCTACCACGAGAAGCCTGTTGAGGACCACTACGTCCTCCTCGAGCCGACACACCATTGTTCCTATCACGGAGAACCGGACAATTAAACTTCAAATGGCCCTCCCCTCGACAATATGCGCATTGATTATATCCCAACACAAAGCGAGGTGCGGGAGAGTCATTTCGCGTCTGCGATCTGGAGAACTGTGATTGTGATCGATTTGGCTGCTGCGAGTCACTGAAATTCGAGCGCGGAGGATAGGCTTGCTGCAATAAGACCTTGGTTTAAAGATCCTTTGTTTTCTTATCTGCACGCTCACTTTCCTCCTTTTCTCTATTTTCGTAATATTGGGCCGTAGCCAATATTTGAGAAGTGGTAGAAACAGCCCACGAACTCTCAGAATTCTTCAACTTGTTGCTAAGGTCGGGCAGCAAGTTCGATACAAACTTATCAACGAACAGCCGCTGACCACCCTCTGAACCCATGTCCTGGCCACTATGATCAACAAACGCTTCCTCAAATCTCGTAAAGAAATCAGAAACGCTTTCATCCCTCTTTTGCTTGCACGCTGATAATTTGTCCCAATTGACGCGCATCGCTGGCATAAGCGTTTTCATCAGGGTAATTATCCTCTGAGGCAAAGCCACAATAAGCTGTTCAGGCTTAGCCCCACCGACCTGCTGAGCGTCTGCCGCCGTAAGGGCAGCCCAGTCACCGCCTAACTCGGCTGCGTGATTCTCGTGGCGAATTTTCGCCCAAATCGGCTGAGGCACCACATTGCCAAACAACATGTCGATATCGGCAAGGTTCATAACGGTAGCATCCACCAATTGGGAGAGCTCCTTATAATAACCTGCAGGATTTTTACGGGGATCAGGCAAAGATTGCTTCACTTGTAAAACTTCCGATCGTTTCCAAGGGAGGTGTATCCACACTCTCTGGAAACGGCCTGGGACAGCAGGGTTAGCATTAGGATTACCTGGCATCCATACCGGGGGAACTTCCCGCATAGGATATTGACCAGGTTGTGCCATCCATTCTGCAGTCTCTTCCTTAAACAACGCACGAGGTTGCACTGTACATCGAAAGGATAACAAGCGTTCTAGAGCATCTCGAACCTTGTCACCTACGATCACACCCGTGGCGAACCGATGCTGGAGCTCAGAAACCTCAGACGGTACATTATCAACCACATCATCATCCCCCTCCTCCTTCAACGATTTACAGAGTTCCTCAAACACGAATCGTTGCGTGGGCGCATTAAACTGAGAAAACGTTTCAAACACTATACGTGAGGTGTATTTAACAGGATTACGAATCCATCTGCGTGCCATTTTTACCAGCGAGTCACGTTCCCTACCATCAGGAAGCTGGCTGCGCCTTTGAGCGACATCTGAAAGAGTCGAGCCGAGTATCGGCCCAAAAAGCGGAGAATAAAGAATAGCAACAGCAGTCAGGAGACGACTACGAACAGAAGGAGAAGAGGAAGAAGATGCAGGCGCGGCAACAGTAGGGGTGGAGGCAGTAGAAGTAGACGCGGCACCAGGAGTAGCGGGAACGACAGACAGAGGAGGGACTTGGAAAGGCGCAGTAGGGAGAGAAGCCGGCACAAGAGGATGAACGATCTGTGGCACAAGGGGATTCGGGAGAGCGGGAGGAACGGCGGGCTGACCAGCAGCCGCCAAAACAGCGGGTTGAGGAAGAGGTGGATGCACGGGACCCATAGCATCGGGAGCATAGGGAGGTGGTGATTTCAACAGATAAGACAAGAGCGAATCCTCCATCGCTTCTTCTCCCGTCTTATCGACATTAGAAGGTAGCACCGGATAACATTTATCCACCGCCATATGATGTAGCCGAGCACTAACTTCCTGCTCTTTCTCATCTTTGTCTAACTGATACTGTTCTGCATTTCGCATCACCGTAATAACACCTTCTCTTTTATTTTTCTTATTCTGTTTGATTTCTTTCTGCTTGGCCTCTTTCCGCCATAACCGGAAGGAATCAAACATGGCCGGCCTAGCCTTCTTTTTAAACAGTTTAGCTTCCAAATTATCTAAAACAGCAGTTTCGAAACTACCATGAGATGGCCAACTAAGGACGCCATCATTTTTAGTGTAGCGGACCCAAAATTCATTATATACGATAGGACCCACGCCATGACGACTATAGAGCTCGTAAATTGGAGCTCCAACCGGAGGTATCGGACATGAATCCTCCAGCCGGGAATCCATTCTGCAACATTTGAAAAACCCAAACAAAGTACTACGGCCAGGCATCGCGCACACTAACCGAGTATACAAACTTCAAGGGCTATCGAATTACGATGTCCTCGCAAAAAAAATGCAAGACCCTCGGTTTTTGGCAATTGCAATCGTCAAATAAAACCCAACAACTAAGAACCACGAATGCTATGGAACCATGCAAACAACAAAGAAACACTGGGAGCGACCCACAAATACTTAACTGAGAGAACAATGGCGTCACCAGGAAGGCCCGTCTATCGTCTCGCCGTACAAAGGACTACGCCAGGCGCCAAAACAGGTCGACAGTCAGGGCATCGGTCCGTCGCAGCCGTCAGGAGGCGGGGATCTTCGCGGGAAAAGACGTCGGGCCACTTATTTCGACAACTGGATCGATGAAGCGGGGTGCACCTTCCCTCGGAGATTTCACACGAAGTTCCTCACGATCGTCGGGCTTTGGACCGGTACCGTTGATGTCGCCCCACGTTGGGCGCCAACTGAAGGACTGGGTTATTCTTAAGACCCAGCGGTGCCAGGGAACAACACCTGAAACCTTCGTGGGTTACCTGTTCTGGCGTACGAAACACAGAGACACGGGACACTTCCAGCGACGTCAGAGATCAGCGTTTATTTACTGCAGGGATACAGAGGTCACAAGAAGTACACAACGTGTAGGTTCTCTGAGACTGCTTCAAATTGCAAAAGTGGATCGCTCCTTTTATACACGTTTTTCCCATAGCACAGTATGGTGAACAAAGGTTACAACTCAGTTCCCACAATAAACTTCAAAAGGGTCGCGTTCATGTTTCAGGAGGCCGGAACATAATTACAACAGTCTTGCTGGTTCCCAACTGTAAAAACATATCTTCTCTGCAATAAAACACATTCCATCCTAACCGTAAACGCATTAAGAGAAAGGACGAAAACAGATGCAAAGAAAGGACAAGGATGCACAACAGATTAGAAAAGGGTGTTTGGAGTAATAAGGGAAACTTGATAACGGGATCAAAGGCCTCGTGTCCAATGTATGCATGGCTGAAACAATAGACCGGCACGGCAAGATGAGCCTTGAGCGGGGCCATCTGCCTTCGCCGTGTCATTTCCCTCGTCGTAAAAGTCACACTCAAAGGAACACGTGTCCCTCGTGCAAGCTTGGGAGTCCCAGGGTCACGAAGCGGACAAAGTCCGTTCGCTGGCTACTTGAGGGCAAGAAACAAAATGGATGCCGTATCTAAAATGGTACCCGAGGGTTCAGATGAACAAACCCAAAAATAAGACGAACCATACGTGGTTGCATAGCGAAACTGCGTACACCCACTATACTCGTCATTTGCGGTTCGTAGACATCAAACTCATCCATATTCGTCACAGCTCAAAAGTGTCGTTCCGTTCCACACAGAACCTCAGTACTTCATCTCTCACAGAAAAAGGCACATTGCGTAATTTATGAATTTTAGGACACGCATCTGGTTTGAGACGAATACGATGTTCAAACCCCTCAATTTTTCCCAACTTGCCTGAACAAACTTCTGGGAATTTATTATAAAGGACTTCCTTCAAGGATTCCCCTTCATTTACTACGAGGACTTGTTCAATTCCATTAGGATCAAGTATTATGTCAAGTTTTCTTTGATCCTTCCAACCCAAAACGGAAGGTCCTTTTTTGATACATAAAGCTTGCATAAAGCATTTCTGCTTTTGAATCTAAATACTAATTCACGGTATCCTACTAAGTCTATAGGCTCACCATTGTAACTTAAAGGTGTAATATCAGGGGTATTTAATTCAGGACCAAGCTTCATGACAAATTTATCTGACCATACAGATTCATTAACAATGGTAAAAGGGGACCCCGAGTCGGCAGCTATGTCAATGTTAACACCTCCTAAAGATATGTGACACATGGGTTTGCTAGAATCGTTATCATCAATGATGTTGAGAACTACATTACTCAAAAATTTGGAAGAATCATCATCACTATCTTCATTGTTAGAAGAAACATACCCTTCCTCAATACATTTGACTTGTTGATTTTTAAAATTAGTGGCATGACATACTTTGCTGAAATGACCCATCTTTTTACAGATGGAGCATCTCTGTTTAATAGCAGGACAGCTTTTATCATTTGCTAAATGGTTCTTACTATCACAACGATAACATTTGTATATTTTGTCTTTCTTAACTGAACCAATTTTGTTCTTTACTGTGAATTTTGGAGTATTGCCTTTAGTTCTATTAGAAACCACTCTGGCTACTGTGTCGTGCTGAATATCATCAGAATTTTCTTTCTTTAGTGCCTTAGCGCATCTCCCTGACAATTCTGCTTTCCTAGCGATAGCTAATACATCTTTGAGTGCATTATCTCCATTAACCCATAACCTATCTTGAATGGCAGAATCATAAGCATGCATTACCACTTGGTCTCTAATCAATTCTTCTTCAATAACACCAAATCTGCAATCAATGGCTAACTTCTGAAGAGCAGTTACAACATCATCAAAAGATTCATCTTTAAGTTGTTTTCTTTTGAAAAATTTAAACCTTGTAACACCTATGCAGACTTTAGGAGAAAAATAATTGTCTAATTGTCTGATGGCTTGATTAAATACATTTTCATCACCAGCAACAGTTTCCTTATTTAATTTATTATAAACCCTTAAGCCTTCTGGTCCTAAACTGTGCATTAGTAACCCTTTTTTTCTGTCCGCAGATAGTTTATTTGCATGGTCAATGGTGAACAAATAGTTAATAAAATACTCTTTCCATTGTAACCATGGGACAGGAGGATCACCAGGAGTGCACAAAAATTATTTAGGTGGATTGACCGTAATGCTGGTGGTAGGCGTAGCCATTGCTACTGTTTAGCGAGAAAAAATAAATACTGCGCAAATTGATAAAAACTTAACCCTGAAAAGTAAATCAAGTTATGGTGACAACAGAGAACTAAACAGCAATGTAAAATTAGACTTGAAATGAAATGAGATTAAAGTTGAATTATAACTTGAGTTCATAAGATCTTGCTGAGGAAAATATAACTGTTCCCATATAAATAAATTATTTGTAGATCCTTGTAGATAAAAGTAATTCACTTGAAACTTGTGATGTTAAAACGCTTTGGTAAAAATGTTCTTTAACTTTCAATTCCAAATACCAAGAAAAACTTCACCAGTCACTTGCACAAGAGCAAAAAAGGTAATAGTCTTCCAGAAAGTGTGAGGCACAATTAACAAAAATGCTCTGTCGAAACCTCTCTTTCGCGCTATAAAGAAATGACATTTTTTTTTTTTACGCTGTATATTGAAAGAGAAATTAATCCACTGGCGTTTGTCAAACGTTGTTAACAGCTTGCTACTTGCCTCAGTAGAGTCAAACAAACTTTGCCACAGGTGCCAGTCAAACGTTATAACTTCTTGCCACTTGCCTCATTAAAGTCAAACAGACTTTGCCTCCAATCCAACCCAAACGCACATCTTACCGCTTACTGCCGTTTTGCATCAGAGCAGAAGAAACTGTAACGTGACAGCCAACACGGAGCGTGTGAAAACGTGAATTGGGAGGACTTTCTTTGAGGAAGTGAAATAAACAACAAACGAACCGATGAAATTGAGATCCAGACAGCCAATGGTGTGCAGAGTACTTCGTTGTTATTTAACCAACCGAACGAAGGAAAAGAAATCCCAACAACCAATAAGGAGATGAATCCTTCGTAGAGCAGTCGAATGAGGACGCAGGATATTTGGTGAACCAATCCATAAAATGAAGAAAACAGCTCGTCGGAAACCAGAAGAAAAACGCGTGAATTCTCTCCGGTCGAGCTCCCAGTCGCCAAAATGTAAGTGTAGTAAATACACTTATAAAATTGAATTAGAATAAACGTATTTTATTGAAGTGCTCGACCGGACGTCTTCATCGTCTGGCTCTCTCTTTCAGAATAACGACATCCCAAACTGCCGGTTACTTTTTACATAAACAACTTCGTTAACAGTCACTTTACGCTCGAGGAAATGCCCTCGAGCATACACATTTAAAGAAACACAATTCTATGCGCATTCACGCCATGCTTTGTCCTCGCGAAACCGAATCATTAAACACGCGGACAAAGCATAGCTAACGCGCGACACTACACCTTGGTTGGCCAAAATTATTTCCATCGGGACAACAGTGCACAGCTGTAGCCTGCTGGTCACTGTTCTAGTTGTTCCGATGTACCATCCACTCCCAGAGGGTTGGCTTACACCCCACCCCACACCCATACACCACAGGTATCACTGGACATGTGACCTTATCAATAAAAGGGGTTAGGGCGGACGTGCCCTGGCCCAGCTCCACTAACTAACACTCTGTGTCTGTGTGGCCATTATGCATGCAAGAGGGCCTAGGGCCCTGCACCATTACAACAGCAATGGGGAGGAAAAGGTTATTATCCGAAATTAGGGCTGAGCTGACTGAACTAGCAAGGGTGATAGCCTGGTATCATCCCGATTGTGTGGGTGGGCACCTTTCATAGCCCAGTTGAGAAATCTACAAGAAGGCTTAAAGTAGCTATATTTAAAGTTTGTAAAAGCATTGGTTTCGAGTTTGTCAGGCACGGCCTCATCAATCCAAAGTTATTGGATACCACATGGAAGGCAGGGTTCATTTATCATGGCAGGAATGAACAAGTTCATATTGAATATTTCAAGGGGTTTGTAATTGGTAGGTTGCTGGTAAAGGGAACTCAAAATGGCGCAGAGGGGAGCGCCAGAGGGCATCAGTCCCTAGGGCGGTGTGGCAGCAATCTCAGAGACAAGAACTGGGTAAAGGGCATCGCCTTACCAGAAGAGAGGGCTGACTGACAGGCGGGAGAAGTGGCAAACATTGCCAACCTTGGCTGCCACGGGGCAAGACCCAGCTAGCTCTTGCTTTGAGATCAGTTGTGCCGTAGATGCTGTTAGTGAGGCTGTTCAGGCAGGTTTGCTGGAGAGCGACTGGAAACAGGCAGATGTGATCCTGGTTGAAGCAGGGACAAGAGGGGGTGGCAGGAGAGGGGGCCAAAACAAGAAGGGGAGTGGGAAGAGTGAAAGCAGTTGAAATGTCTTAAACTAGATATTCCAACATAATGCAATATCCTGACAAACTAGGATCAGGATATGGCCATGTTATCACATTCAGCATTGGAAAATGGGGCATATTCACCTGCTCACGATGTCCTGCCCTTACATGTTAGAATTACGGGGGCATGCCGCCTCACTCTGCTGTGTGTACATTTAAAAAAATAAATCTTTTTATTGTTTTTTTCCAACGAGGGTACAGTATTGCATGCACAGTGAATCAGTTGTTACATTTGTCAGCTCGTAAATGAGAACATGCATTCCCTCAGTGTACATAAATCTGATGACAATTTCAAGGTGCTTACACAACCTTTTAGCATAGTAGCCTTTGAGTACTTGTGATCTTTGGAGTGTATCCGTCACGCCCTCCGTGTGTTCCTTTTCGATATGGAGCAACGCAGCATGGGGTCAGAGCATTGTCTGAACGTGATTTCATGTGTCCAGTGTATGTGTGTTATCAGCACCGTTCTTGCGTCTTTACCATTATTTAGTGTGTGCAAGCAGCGGGTCTCTACAGACTCTCTATGTAAAGCATCAGTCGCGGTATTCTCGTAGATAGGCCAGCAGGGGGTCCCAGATGTCTCTTGGGTTGGAGGACATCGGCAATAGCTCGGCATATGTTGTGAGCTGGTCCTTGCAATATATACGATTGTTCAGACACTCTTTACATTTGAGAGCTCGTCCTCTTCTCCACCTGCCTGCCACCCTTCGCTTTGCTACGAGTAACCCCAGCGAGATGAACCTGCTGTGCCTACCCAGTAGTTCCTGAGTGTACCCCAAAAGCATTGTAAACCAGGGATAGAGGAATGGGGGTGCACACCATTTTGGACAGAGAGGTGACTACCTCTACCCAATATCTGTATATTGCCTCACATTGCCACGCTAGGTGCAAAAAGCCTGCCCCCTCTTGTTTGCGTCTGTCGCAGCGATCATTTGGTCTTAATTTATACCTGTTTAATCTCGCTGGTGTGTAAGAAACCCAATGTATGAATTTAAAATGTATGGTGTGTAGGCGACTGCTGGCTGTTATCATTTCTGTTTGTTCACAGCAGTATAGCCATTGTTTATTGGTGAGGAGAGTGTCTAGCTCTTGATCCCACCCCGCTCTAGAGCCATTTCGCATGTCGGGGCGCTCTGTGTGGCATGGTAAAGTCTGGACACTGCATGCGCTGGTCCAGTCGCTCGTAGGAGGGTATGAAGGACGTTGAGTGTAGGGGGTTCTTGGGTAAAGTCGGGGGTATTAGCTCTGATGTCATTCTTAATTCTGATGTAGAAGAAAATCTCCATTGGTGTGGCAGTCCCCCCACTGAGCAATGCTTCCTGATCCTTGAACAGCCTCTCATGGTATAGATCACCCCAGATGTTTATTCTCCTCTTAACAAGCATGTTACGACAAAACTTCTTGAGCGACCAGGATGAGGTGAAGGTAGGGAAGGGGTGCTAGTGGTGACTATAATAGAGATTTGTTCATTTTTTGGGCGAGGTGGAATCATGCGACGGTGGTGCATGCCACCGTAGAGTGTGTATAGTCCTCTCCGGGAACGCTTGCCCCTATGAAGGAGGTAGTAGGAAGAGGGGCCATGTAGCCTTGTTCAGTAGCCAAGTGGGGCATAAATGGTGGTGGTTGAAACCAATAAAACGCGTAGTGAGGTTGGGTGCAGAGGAAATTAAGCTCCATGTCTGGGGCCTCAAAGCTTCCCTGCGAAAAAGGGTGGGCGAGTTTATTCCAGCTCACTATGTGTTGTCTGCCACCCTAATGACAGTCTGACTAGTTGAGTTTGGAGTGTGCGGAAAAAAGGACATCTGGGGTAATATATTATGTTAAGGAAGAGGTAGAGGAGATCTGTCCCGCCAGTGACAAGGGCAGCGAGCTAGTGATCGAGGTGATGGCAGTTCCGTAATTCTCCCGCAGCATCTCCTCCCTGTCCCTTGAAATCACCACTCATAAGTATTTTATCTCCGACTCGCACCAAGTCAGTGGGTAGTCCATTGAAAACTTTGTGTTGCTAGGGGTAAGGGGGGACTGCTGGGATTTGCCCCAGTTGATGTTTATTCCGGAAACTTCTCCAAATCAGATGAACTGAGAATGGGATTCAGGCTGATTTTTGGGTCACAAATGTAGAGAGTAATATCGTCAGCATAAAGCAATACCAGTATATGTCGGGAAGGGTAGCGTTTTGGGTATTCTCTGTGATGCTGTCGAAGCTTACCCGCCAGTGGCTCAATGCACGGGTGAATAAAAGTGGTGATAGGGGGCTTCCCTGCCTGGTGCCACTTGATATGGATAGTGGGGTCCCTCTCTGTTTTTACAGACGCAGATGTAGAGCAGGGTGACCCAGGATAGAAGGGGGGGGGGGAAAGTCCCATTCTCTGCAATACTGCAAACATATAATCCCACTCTAGCGAGTCAAAGGCCTTAGTGGCATCCAAAAAGACCGCAGCCACCTCCAGTTCAGGATCAATTTTTTGCAGAAGTACAAAAAGAGTACCCAAATTATAGGAGGTGGTACTCCCAGGTATAAAACCCGCTTGATCGGGTAGATCTAGTCCCTTCTTCAGCAAACTCAGTCTGTTTGCTAGCACTGTTTGCCAGCACTTTAGATAATATTTTCGCATCGCAATTGATTAAAGTGAGTGGCCTATAGGCGTCACATGTGGTAGTATCTTTACCCAGTTTAAGCAATGTTATAATCGTCGCTTTGCGCATCGTTAGTAGGAGAGTTCCTAAGTGTTTTGCCTCCTCATATATTTTTTTAGGTTGGGAGCTAGTGTTTCGGCTTAACACTTGTAGAAGTCACCCGGCAGCCCTTCTGGGCTTGGGGCTTTACCACAGCATAGCTGCATTGTGGCTGCTCGGATCTCATCCTCCTCAATGTCTGCAGATAAGAACTCCCTGTAGGGCTCGCAGAGGCAGCCCAGCGCAATATCTTCAAAATAGGATGAAAAGTCTATGGTACGAGTCCAGTGTGTGGAATACAGAGTGAAATATTGTTCTGAAAATGTTCTAAGGATGCCTTTAGAGTCTGTTTGTAAGGAACCCGTTGTGTCTGCTACCCCAAGAACATAATTGGAGAATCTAGGATTTCGTGTCTCGGCTAATGCTTTTCCCAGTCATTCCCCTTCCCCAAACACACGAGGCAAATTATACTGGGATTGAAAGAGTTGTTCTAGTTCTGCCACGGTTTAATACTCTGTTGTCAGTTCCTGGAGCTGTGCTTGTCCCTGTCCATCCAGGGTATCTACAACGCTGGCCTCTGCTTTTTTGATAACTGTTTCAAGCTTCCTAAGTGATTCTCTGATGTCCCGTAGGATACCCCCACCTTTTGCAATGCACATACCCTGTATGGTAACTTTAAGGGCGTCCGAGACACAGGCCAGCGTTGGAACAGTATTTAAGTTCCTGGGAAAGAAGTCACGTGTTTCCTGCCCCAACGTTTCATGGAAGCAGTCGTCCAGTAGGGCTGTGGGTTGGAGCCAACACGATCAATATGGGGAAATATTGCCAGGTGGGCGTAGCACTGAGGAATGATCAGAGTATGTACGTGCGAGGTACTCTGCTCTCCCTAGCCAGGTACCCAACCATCATGAAATTAGTCAGAGATCAATACTGGATCAGCTGGAGTGTACAGTAGAATAACATGTGCCTTCTTTTAGAGTGGGATGTAAGGTTCTCCAGGTGTCAACTAATTGATGATCAGCCATGACGTCTGTTAAATGCTTTTTCGCCCTAGTGCAGACGCCAGGGGTGTCTTGTGAACGATTCATATCAGGGTTCAAGGCAACATTAAAGTCTTTGCCCCAAATTACATGTGTGGAACCTCTGTCCAGTACGTGTCCCCAGAGCTTATCAAAAAAGAAAGCGTCACATAAATGAAGGCCGTAACAACTTACTAAAGTAACATAGTGCTCATCTATGCATGCCCACATTATACAGTAACGGCCTTCCGGGTCTTGGATGGAGCTGGCCAGGCAGTATTGGACAGTAGATTTAATTAAGATGGCCGTTCTTTTAGTATATGTTGAGTATGAGGCAAAACATCTGTGGGTCACCCATTTCCCTGCGAAAGGAGGCAATGTGTTTCTTACAGCATTGCTATCTGGATGTTGTGTCTGTCTAAATATCCTAATACATGCCTGCACTTGCGGTGGTCATGCAAGCCATGCACGTTCCATGTCAAGAGGTTGTATGTGGGGCTATCATTGGCATTGGGCGTCCCCATGTGATGGTTTATTCAAAGGTTCGCACAGTGTGTGTTTGTGCATCTTAGGGGATTTGAGCTTGTGATTATAAATTGTCGTGTTTTTTCATGACTGTAAATCACAATCTGTTGCACTACCTCATCCAAAAACAAAACTTCCTCCCTCTCTAAACCATGGGCGAATTCCTGCCACCCGTAATACCTAATAAGAACAGTAGTGAATTGGAGTGTATCAATGAATAGTAGATAATGTGGTCCATAAGGGAGAGGCCTCCAACAGCATGGAGAAGCTGGAAAGACTGAGACATAAAAGAAAGAAAGAAAGTGGGTCTGTGAACGGACGGAAGGGAGAGAGACAGGGGTTTCGTGAGGAGAGCTATAGGGTGGATGCTAGGAGGGGTGAGTGAAGAAGGCAGGAAGATCAAAGCGAACCACAACATTGTTCAGGGAATTCGATGGGGGTCGGCTTTGGCCTCAGTTAATACCGGGATGTGAAGATAAGCAGGACTGGAGAAGGCAGATCTGGCCTTGTGATCCTTGTTGACAATTGTTCTCTCTCTGGTGATGAAAGCAGAGTGACTGATGAGAGTTTGAGAGCATGGGGTTGAAAGGGTTGTGATCACTTGTTCTAGCCGACTTCTGAAAGTGGGAAAGGCGTTCTGGATCTGCAGTCATTGTCGCCGGTTTAGGGTGTGCGGCGAGACAGCTTTTTTAGAAAATCCTGAGCCAGTTGGGGAGTGTTGAAAATGTGCGACTTTTTCTGGTTGGAGATGCGGAGTCTGGACAGGTACAGCATTGCAAAGGAAATGTTGGCTTGTTGCAGCTTTGATTTCACAGGGGGAAATTTCTTGCATGCTTCCTGCACTGCCAGTGTAAAATCAGGGTTTATTGAGATGGAGTTCCCTTCGTGAACTAGGTCATGCTTTTCCCGTGACAGGCGCAATACTGTATCATGGTCTTTATAATTTAAGAGACAGGCGATGATGGGTCTGGGCGTAGAACCTGAAGTGGGCCTGGCAGTTAATAATCAATGAGCTCTTTCCACCACCAGTAGCTTAGAAAGAGATGAGGCCCCAAATATATCTACCTACGCCCTGTAGCTGTGGATTCGGGAACTAATAGGATTCGGATGCTGTTCCTGTGCGATCGAACCTTGAAATCCTCATTTTTTGCAGCAATGACATTCAGGAGGCACAACATGCTTTGCATTCACTCCCCTTCCATTGAGGACACATCTTCCAGGTTCAATATTCTTTGCTCCGTCTCGCTTATGTGCCCATTGTATTTTTCAAGGTGCTGAGGGAGTTCTGCGTCCCCGGCAGGGCATCTTGTTGATTTCCGAGGATGGAAGGGCAGCTTGGCCTGCTTGCCCTCTGTCCTGCCCATAGTCTTGAGTGGTGCACTATAGCAAGGGAGGATCATCTAGCCGCCAAGCACCTCAGCGCGCCCAGGCCGGGGCGCCGCTGACAAGAGGCAGGATAGTTGGAGTCCTACTTCGTGCAGTTTCAGGGGGGAACTCTTCAGCGAAGAGCGCCGTCCAGTATGGCACAACCTATCACGCACCAACCTCCGCCACTATGTCTTGTCCCAGTGTGATCCATCACCTCAGGCCCAGCAGTGGTGAGGTTCGCTTTGTGTTCAGGCTGCGGGATTTTGCAGCGGGGGTGATGGGCCCTCTATGTGCGCTTCACAGTAGAAAGAAGTGGCAATTGTGCAGCAGATCCACAGTGGCTCTTGTGGCTAACAGACCTCCTGCGGGAATAATATGTGCTATATTTGCCATGGGAACCTCTTAGTTATAACCGTTCTCCCGCCGCATCTCTGGCAGTTATCTCTCAGGGTTTGCATTGCGGACCTTCCCGCAGCAGTCCCAGTGGTGCCTCGGCAGCACGGCCCTCACTCACCGCGAGTCCGATGCAGAGCCGGTTGGCGGCCCAGTGAGGTGTCAGTGGTGTGCACGGAAGCAGCAGTCAGCGTCCGATCAGCGGCACACAGCTGCTGCTTACCCATGGCCGGCACGCCCTCTCTTCCAGCTGGATTGGCGCAGCCTGAGGCCCGCATAGGTCAGTGCTGTGGAGCTGCAGTCCTCACCACCTGAGCAGCGTAGTCGTCTCTCCCTAGCAGTCCCTGTGGTCCGCGGCTCGCCGTTAGGGGTGTAGAACATGGCGAAACTACTCCGGTGAGTGTCAGCAGTACGCCGCACTCCCCCGTAGGCACTGTTTCAACCCGCCACCATCAGCTATCACCACAGGCATCCACCATCTTGCTGCACTGTAGCTTCTGTAATGTTGGTAAATGAGCACTCGGAACAAGTGTTATCTTTCCGCTATGTTTATTGGCACAACAGTTGAGCAGTTACACCCAGGAGCGCCGGCCACCTCTATCCGTCCGCTCGCTGCCGCGCACACCTCTTCCCCCGCTGCCGCTTACTCCTTCGCGCGCCTCCTGGCGTCAACCTGCGTACCCGCGTCACGTGACGTGACGCGCTAACAACTAGACCGCTACATATCTCCCCCTTTTACCAACCCAACAATAAGTCACTTACAGTTCGCAGTCTAGTTCAAAGTCTTGGAACCTGGAAGGCCTTACTACTTGTCTTCCGCTCCTGGTCACCTTACCGCTTGACCCTCGAGCCCCTTGGCTCTGTGTTTCCTCACGTTCTGTCCCTTCGGCCATCGCTCCCCCACTGTTCCGATTACCTCCCGGCCTGTCCATCTCTGCCATTGGGGTCTCACCCCCTTGCTCTCCTCCTAGCTCCTCTCCTGCACCTGCTTCTTCCCTTTCGTCACTTCCGCTCGCCTTATTCTCTTCATCCACATCTCCCGTGCTTTCGCCTTCCGTCTCCCAATGTTCCCATCTCAATATCTTGTTGCACCGGGCCATGCGGTCCTGCGACCACACGTTCCCGTCACTGAGCAGAGCCGCTCTGTCATACACTTCCTTGACCTGCATGGGCTTGCTGTACTTGCTGTCTCCTTTCCTTTGTAGGGTAGCCAACTTTACTCTCACCCATTCTCCTCTCACTAACCGAGTGTCCTTCACACTCCTCCTCTTGTTGTAGTTCTTGGTGTAGATGGCTTGGGCCCTCTCCATGTTTGCTCTCACGACTGCCGGAGACCATTCACTGGTCACTACCTTCTCCTTCCAGATTCTGTTGTCGTGCGTGAAAGGTTCACGTCCTCTCAATATTTGGAACGGGCTGTACCCTGTGCTTGTGGGCGTTATCCTGTAGGCCCATACCATATTCTCCACCGCCTTTTTCCAGTCTTTGTTGCAGGTGATGGCTGCTTGAATGGCCCCCATCACCACCCTGTTAAATCGTTCCACCAGACCGTTACCTGCCGGATGGTATATGGCCGTGTGCTTTGCCTCGATGCCGTTCCTCCCCATGAAGTGTTTCCATTTTTCTGATGTGAACTGTGGCCCGTTGTCGCTTAAGATGGACTTGGGGATTCCCTCTCGGGTGAATGTTTCCGATAGGAACTCCAGGATGTTCTCCGTGTCCATCGTCTCGCTCACCTTTATCTCTGGCCACTTGGAATACCGGTCGATGAGGACACACACGTACTTTTGTACGCTCTGGTCATCCAGCACCGGCCCTAAAATGTCTATGGACAACTCTTCCCATGGGTTTGCGGGCGTGTCGAATTTCCCCAGAGCCGGGCGTAATGGCCTCAACGTTTTGTCAGCCCCTTGGCATTGGGGGCACTCCCTGACATGTCTCTCTGCTCTCATGTCCATGCCTGGCCACCAGTAATTTTGTTTTGATCTAGCTTTGAGTTTCCCAATACCCAGGTGGCCTTCATGCAAGAGGTCCAGTAGTTTGTTGATGAGATTCGTGGGGGGGATTACTCTGTCTCCCCGATATATGAATATGCCCTCATCTCCCACGGTCAGTTCTTCTCTCACTTCATAAAAAGGTTTGAGGTTGGGTTTCACCTTTTTCTTGTCCGGCCACCCTTGGGTGATGTGGGCTTTTGCCTCCTTCAGGTCCGCATCTTCGTCATACGCAGCTGTCCACTCCTGTCTGCTGATGATCTTCTCTTGATCCTCAATGAGAGCCACCATCTCTCCTCTGTCCGCCGGGTCTTCTTCTCCCGGCTCCATGGCCGCCGCTCGGCTCAGGTAGTCTGCCACTCGGTTCTTGTTTCCCGGGATGTACTCTACATCATATCTGTAGTCCAACAATTTTAGGGACATTTTCGATATCCTGGGTGTGGCGCTGGCGTGTCCACACGATGTCAGAACCTTCACTAACGGCTTGTGGTCCGTTTTGAGCAGGAATCGGGTACCCCATAGGAATTGCCGGAATCTCGTCATGGCCCACACTACCGCTAACATCTCCTTCTCAATGACGCTGTACTTGCCTTCTGTCTCCGTCAGTGCTCTGGAGGCGAAGCTTATTGTCTCCACTTCTCCACTTCCTCGGTCTTGCATGAGTACAGCGCCCAACCCCTTGTCGCTGGCGTCCGTGATGAGTATGGTGGCGCCTTGCGGGTCGTAACCCTTGAGAGGCATTGCTTCTAGGATCCCTTTTTTGATGACTTCAAATTCCGCTTGGGCCTCCGGTGTCCATTGGAACACCGTGCTTTCTCTGGTCAGCCTCCTCAAGTTATAGGTCTTGGATGCGAATTGTACCACGAATTTACTGTAGTACTCCGCCATCCCCAGGAAGGACCTGACCTCCTCCTTGCTCTTGGGGGCTGGAGCTTCCACAATGGCCTTCACGTTTTCCTTCTTGGGGGTGACCCCTTGTTGCCCTATTTCGTGGCCTAAATAGGTCACCGATTGCATTCCTAACCGGCATTTCGACCATTCCGCCGTGAGACCTTTAGCTTCCAGCGTCCGTAACACCTTTTCCAGTGTCCGGTCATGGTCCCTCCTATCTCTGCCCATCACCAGTATATCGTCCTGGAAGTACTGCACGTCCTTGCAGTCTCTGAACAGCTGGTGCATCATCTTCTGGAAAACGGCCGCCGCCGAGGCCAGCCCGAACGGCATGCGACAGAATCTGTAGCACCCAAACGGGGTAATGAACGACGTGAGACTTTTGCTGTCCGGGTGTAGGGCTACCTGGTGGTAAGCTGATGTAAGGTCGATGGTGGAGTACCACTGGACTCCTCTGGTTCGTGCCAGCATCTCCTCTATCTTGGGAAGGGGAAATTTCTCCACCACTATGTTCTTATTGAGTTCTCTCAAGTCTACGCAGAGCCTGACCTTTCCGTTGGGTTTCATCACGACCACCAAAGGCGCCAACCATTCGGCACAGGTTATGGGTTCTATGATGCCCTTCTTCTCCAGGTCTTGGAGTTCCGTCTGGACAGCTTCCCTTACTGCAATGGGCACATTCCTTACTTTGTGTGCTACTGGTGTGGCTCCTTCCTTCAGTACTATTTTGTGTTGAAATTTCTCCATTTTTCCTACTGCGCCCCCGAACACTCTCGGGTACTTTTCTTTCCATCTGTCTGTATCTAGCCATTCCACCTGGTCTGTGAGCAGGATCTGTTCCTTCCCTCCTGGGTCGAGTTTTATGCCCAGGTCGCCCTGGTCCAACCATCCCAGGACGGAGGGTCCTTTCTCGGCCACGTACAGCTTGCACCACGCCGCACGGCCTCTGAATTCGAACAACAGACGTCGGAACCCTAGCATGGGGATGCGATCACCATTGTATGTTACGGGTCGTATGTCTAGTTTCTCCAGCCCAGGGCCCAACCTGGGTTGGAATTGTTCCACCCACACTGCACGCTGTACGATGGTGAATGGGGATCCGGTGTCTGCCACAACCGCGATGGTTATGCCGCCCATGGACATCTCCAGGACCGGTTTGGTTGATCTCTTGGCATCCACGCTCAGTACCTGATCATATATGCACAGTACGGTGACCACCTCCTCCTCCGTGGCGTCTTCCGGGTCTTCCGCGCTTTGGTCCATGTATTTCACCACTCCTTTCTGTTGTTTCTTCCGACACACCTTCTCGTAGTGGCCCATGATACCGCAGTGCATGCATTTGGCCCTGAAGGCCGGGCAACGTCTGTCGTGGGCTTCGTGGGACCAACTTCCACACCTGTAGCACGTTTTCTTGCTCTCACCGTCCGCTTGTTTCCCTTGCCATCTGCTGGTCCCTTTGGTTGTGGGAGGCTTGAGTTTCTGGTCCCTGCGGTGATCTCCCTCCTGTATCCTGTTCACCATGGTTGGGGTGCCTGTGTCTTTTCTGGTAGCATCGGCGCACCTCTTTGAAAGTTCCGCCCTCTTCACTATGACCATTACTTCCTTGAGTGTGGTGTCCCCACTCGCCCACAGCTTGTCTTGCACGTTTGTACTGGTGGTGTGCATGATCACCTGATCTTTTATAAATTCGTCTTCCCACAGTGCGTACCTGCACGGGGCTGCTAGCTTCCTCAGTGCTGCTACATACTCTTCGATGGATTCTCCCACCTTTTGTTTCCGTGCTGGAAATTGTATCTGTCTACCGAAACGCAGACGGTGGGGCGGTACCGCTCATCCAGGTCCTCCACCGCGTGCGCATACACATCATCATCTGTGTCTTCTCTCTTCGTGGGCACTAGGCTCTTGTATATTCTCAGACCTTCAGGCCCTAGATTTAGTAGCAGGATGCGTTTTTTCCTCTGGGGCGTGAATTTCTCTTCGTTCTCGTCCTCCAAAACCCCTATGAAATTGTCTATGTATTCCTTCCAGTCCTCCCATTTCATCATTGGTTCACCCGGTTTCGTTAGGAATTGCACCGGTGCAATCGCATACCCTGCCGGGGTACTCATCTTTGCTTCCTTGGCGCTCGTTTCGTCGGTGGCTTTACTCGGGGGGGCTGCCTGGGGTGTTGTCGTTGTTTCTTGTGTGCTTGATCCTCTGGGGGCTCTTGTCACTGGACCCCACTTCCTCCTCTTTGGTAGCCAGTGCAGCGTTTACTGTGCTTGATTACGTGCGAGGGCCGCTCGTGTGCTTTTGTAGGTTGTGGACGGCGTCGTCTCTGTGGCCTGTTTGTGGTTTGGTTATCGTACCGTGGCACTGCCACGCTCCTCGGGTGCTCTGTGCCTGGGGTCGATCTCTGCAGTCGGCCGGGGCGTGTCCCGTGGCTTCCCCCTTCCAGGCGGCCTGTGCGGTGTGTTGTTCGGGCTTGATGGCCTGGTAGCGTGTCTTCCTTCGACTCGTGGGGCCACGTGGTGTGTTGCCCTCTACTGCGCTTCCCCGTCGGTCCGGTCTCCGTCCCGACCTCGTCGCCACTGTAATGTTGGTAAATGAGCACTCGGAACAAGTGTTATCTTTCCGCTATGTTTATTGGCACAACAGTTGAGCAGTTACACCCAGGAGCGCCGGCCACCTCTATCCGTCCGCTCGCTGCCGCGCACACCTCTTCCCCCGCTGCCGCTTACTCCTTCGCGCGCCTCCTGGCGTCAACCTGCGTACCCGCGTCACGTGACGTGACGCGCTAACAACTAGACCGCTACAGCTTCCAGCACTTAATATTCAGTAATCTTCTGCCTCCAGTGTCTGATCAGGTCTGCCTTCCTCGCCGTGGTTGCTAAATGTATTAGGCCTGTATATTACGTGATTGCTGGTAGCTTGTGCCGCTGCCGGTACAGGATTATGTCGGATGATGGCCCTGGCGGCAGTAGCCTCATGTAAGTGCGGCCATTTTGCTCACCAACTCTCCGGCGCCCCCCCTTACAATGTATACATTATACATTACAGGGGTTCCAGATTGAGAAAAGCCACATAAAGCATTTTTTTCAATCTCAGTCTTTCTCACTTGTCTCTTTGAATAGTGTTATATAGTACTGGCACATAGGCCAAACTCAAAGCACAAAGTTGTACTATCACCCCCGACCTGCCCCAACCCTCCACCCCACCACACCTTTAAGAAAGAAAATGGCTTAAACTGGAATGGCTTTGCAAGAATTTTAACTATCAAGAAACCCCTAATTGCTGATAACAGAAACATACATTGAAGGGGCAATCATAGAAAATGAAGATGGAACTCTAAACATGTAGTTACATATTAAAATACCACACAGTACAAAAAGGAAAAACATGCTGTATCTGAAAACTATGTGCGTGACCTAAGGGAGTGCAGAAGCATACCTTTCAAAGCGGATTACTTTGGCCAGCATGAGCTGCAGGTTGATGCTGTACCCAAGGTAGCTCGGCAGCGCAAGTAGGATTCGACGCAACTGCTTCACTTCCTCTTGGGTTCTCCACTCGGGTCTTTTCTGGGTGATTCTTATGCCTTTCCAAGGGAAGCGATCCTTTAAGAAAAGTAAGATGAAGATTCTAAATGGCAAAACACCAGCAAGACTACTACTGAACTTCATCAGCTAGAGCTCTGAGCCTCTGTCTAGCTCTCAAAATAACCCAATCACTCTAATCTAGAAGATGCTACAATTAAATGTCTCCTTATCACAGTTCTTTGAGTGTCCAGCCCATACCTCCTTTTTGACCGCTCCACAATCACTTGTACACAAATATCATATGGTGTGTGTACCAGCTTTCACTATGATTATTCTGTAAAAAGATAGAATGTGGTTGAATTGGAAACTGTTTTCTCTAATACTGAATGCAAACCTCAGGGCCAAGTGCAGCACATGTACTCGGGCAGCATGGAACTTTGTGCCATTAATTGCTTCTTTGCTCTCCGCAGGTTTTGTTTTTAACCTGTCAGAGGCTCCTGTAGACTAAGCAAGCCTCCCCTGGCTCTTTTTGTTGCTTAGCTGTTGGTGCTCTGTGGAGAGCACCGGTGCAATCCATCGTCCACCATCTCATCTGTCCCTGAGAACCACACTTTCCTTTTTGGTCGCATCTTGGTCTTGGCTTTACCTTGGTACCCCTAGTGTGCAAGTCAACCGTCTAGCCCCACAGGGTTCTTGGGACTGCTATGTGGTAGCCCTTCAGTAGCAGTCCTTCTATGGTGTGAGTGAATTTATGGCAGATGCACCATAGTTGAGTTAGGACAAACTTGTCAGATGGGTTCCATCCGCTGGCGTTGTCCCAAAAGTGGTGCCATGTATGACCATGTAGTACCGCTGCCACATTCTGTAGGCATGCATCTGAGCCAGTGGCTATACCTAATTTCTTCATCATCATTGCTAAGGGACAGACACTCTGTACCACTATACTAACAAAGTTCTCAGCCCACTCATCCTCCTCCTTGATCCTCAGGCCTCCACTTTGTGGGTGACACCATAAGAAACCGGCTAGGTTGCGGACTCCAGGCCAATAGGTGACTTCAAAGTCATATGTTTGCAGCTGGACAGCCCACTCCTCAATCCATGGCGGGGATTCTGGGAGGTGCCCGCGAACAGTGGGGCCAGTAGGTTGTGGTCCATTACAACCCTGAAACCATCTTCCTTACTGATAAAGGTGAAACTGGTGGAAGCCCCATTTAATTGCAAGAGCCTCCCTTTCTATTTGGGCATATCTGGATTCGATCCCTGTGAGGCCCTCCTGGCATGAGCAATGGGGACCCACGAATTGGGGCTCTTCTCCTGCAGCACGACAACTCCCAGCCCAATGAGACTGGCATCTACCACCAAGTCAGTGTTGTGGAGGTGAACTAGGCCATTGTTGCATCACTTAAGAGTGGAACACTTTGACCGCCTGTCAGCTCAGTTCCGCACCGCATCCATGTTCGTGCGAGCCCACAAGGACTCTGCCAGTGTGGCCAGGTTTGGGATGAACGGCCTAAAGTATGTGGCTATGCCCAAGATGCTTTGCACTTCCACTGCACCCTTTGGCACAGGAGCCTTTCTTATGGCATCCACCTTCTTAGGGTCTACCTGCAGGCCATCTTTGGAAAAAATATATCCCCAAAATGTTATGGACTGTTGCCTTTAAAAAAAAAAAAAAATTTGTGTGAGGTGGGAGAGGGTTGTTCGGAGTCGCTGTGGAATACTTCCAGTGTCTTGGAATAGATCAGGGTATCGTCACTAATGTTGAGGACTCTAGCCAGATACATCAACAGCAACCTAATCGTCATCTGTAAGACCTTGGCTGCAGGGGAAATATCAAAGTTGAGGTGCTTCTACCGCTTTAGTCCAAGGTGAGCAGAGAATGCCATTATGTAGTGCCAGGTGGGATCCAACTAGAGCCAGTGGTATCCCGCATTGAGGTCCAGCTTCAAGAACCACTGGGCACCATTCAGATCTGACATGATGTCATCCTTGGTGGTCGTTAGATGATGTTATCAGTAGATCATACTGTTCGGTAGGCGCATGTCCACACTGTGGCGGACAGATCTTGGCTGCCTTGGCTTGAGCGCTACCACCCACGAGGACACCCACAGGGAGATCCAGACACCTTCTCCATTATGTCCAGTTGCTCCAGCTTTGGCAACCCCTCCTCTACTAAGGATCCTTCAGTGTTGCAGGACTATGGGACACACTGTTTGGTTGATATGAAGCTTGACCTGTATACCCTTCAAACATCCAAGACCCTGAAAGAGTTTCAGAAAGTCCTTTAGGATGCTTGGGTGTCAAGGATGTGGTAGGCAAAGAAGACAAGTCCCACTTCCTCAGTGGTGTGGCAGCTGAGGAGAGTGCCTGTCCCTTCCTTGGAGACATGAAAGCGGGAGCACACTCTGCAGTTACCATTGGTTGCTATGTGTTTAATGATCCCAGCCAGTGGCAGCACCGGCTACCATAGGTGAAACTTGGTTGTCGTGGATTTCAGCTGGGGCTGCAGCGTTTCAAATTGAGACATGTCCATAACGTTTGGGACAATTGTTTTGGGGTCTATTGATGTGGTACTAGAGTTAATATTGCTTATGGTTTCAATTAAGGGTGCATGTTTGTGTTTTCTGGTGGGCTACTTTTGGTATTGTTGGTAGTTGTCCATACATGCCAACAGACCATATTCAGGCGAGGGACTGCTTATTTTTTTAAACAAAAACAGCTTTATTTTAGCAGTCTCCTGCCTGAAATTTCCTCTGCTTCAATGAAAGTCTATGGGGAAAATATTGTCTCACAATCTTTTTCAAAATATCCTTCTTTCTCATTACAAAATGCAGGCCCGTATTGTTGTAGTACTCTCAAGGGGGCTCCAGCTAATTGGGCCAGTGGACATAATCATCTGTCTATGCTCACGGTGTCATTTCTTGTGGTGGGGTGTCCATTATCTATTGCCTTTTTTTACTCCATGGGTTTTCCTTGTTTTACCATGGCCAGTGTGTCTTTGGAATCAGTATAGCATTTGGTAGATAGTGTCAAGAACTGGATGTTAAGTCCCCTTCTTGTTTGACTGATGTAATGGCAATTACTCCCAGTAGTCATGGTGCCGCCCTGTACAGGAGAATACTAAAAGTGGGAAAAATCCATGAAGTGAGGAGGAAAACCCCACAAAGGATAAAAAAAAACCTTCATGGAAATCCCATTGCTCTTAATGATGAACATTAATTCTGAAATGATTAGCAAGGCACCAAGCTTCCCCTGAGGGAAGAGAAAAGGGTAAGGCAAGAACATCCAGATAGAATCCAGTAGAAACGCCAACTGCTAAAAGCAAAAAAACAGAGACAAACGTAGTAGCTAAGGAACAAAGAACGTGATGAAAAATAAGAGATGAATGTTTTGCAACACTTGAAAATGCGTCAGTATATATAGTTAAAACCATAACTGGCATCACAGGAAAAGACTCTATTTTATTTTGGTTTGGAAAGCTTGGATATCATTCTACAGAGAGACCACCATTTTGGGACGGGAAGGCAGTGAATTACAGGACAGGAGCCTTTACCCACGCTCCTTTCCTGAAATTCACTGTGTTCATTTCGCACATCAAGAAACCCAGGTTGGACATCCTTTGCCCCACGCAGAATTCTGTGGTCCAGCTGCCACTCACCCATCATGCCTGACTCTCTTTGCAGTAACCGTTCCAGTGACCATGAGCGCAGGGATGCCAAGGCACGCTAGGTGCCGCAAACACATATCCACACTCTGAGTGTGGCGTCAGGCAACATGCTGCCTACGAGATTACCAAGTGTGCCTCGTTCTCCTAGACATTGTAAGCTCTCTGGATAGCCCTCAACACTAGTGCAGCACTCACTGCTCCTTTTCACTAGGAGTTCGTGTGGAAGGGAGGAGAGGCAGCCATTGTGGGGGAGGTGGAAGGGGATTCCTGATGCTACTGTGCAGTTGAAATAAACCTCTTGTCCCTGGCCCAGCTTGCTCCTCTGGAAAAGGTTTTTCCTATGCTCCATTGGGCCGGACCAGCGATGCTCCCAAAAACAGGTCAGAAGAGCCCCTGTCCATGCTCACATTGCTAATGCTTCCCATGAATGTAGGGTGGCAAAAAATGTAGGCACAGGGGGGCTTTGCAGATGTTTTGGGGGGGACTGTAAATGTCCTCATTTACCCCTACATCAGAAGAGACGCAGCAGAGAAGAGAAAGTAAAAGTGGGCAAACTTTTGGCAGTCCATAGGTCTTCAACAACTGTCGGCTGTACTGACTTCTCTCCGGACCACTACTTGAGAGGTGCATATCTTTAAAACAGCTGATCACATTTGGCTCTTTCATGACGGATGCCCACAGGGTACTCTGGGGAGAAAGGAAAGCCGCCCAGGAGCAAAAGCTTCTATTTTCAATAGTCTCAATAATCGCTACCGGATCTTCACGATTGTCAGTTGAGCCCCTCTAGCTAACATCTAGGGGCACAACGACTCTGGGGCAGTGGGGATCACCACAGCTCCATGCAAGCACTGCTCTTTTCACTCAGCTCACACAGAGTAGATCATGACTACAGTCCTCTACAGCTTCAGGGTGCATGAATCCTTGTGCAGGCAGATGCTGCTCTGCAGTGGCACAATTCCGCAGCGCCTTCTGAACAGACAGGACACTCTTCTTTTCCTTGGCAGACAGCACCCTCTGATAGAGCTCTGAGTCTCCCCTCCATCCCAGCACTGGCAGTTCAAAAGCCATGCCAACAGGTCCATAGCCAGTGACCACGCTCAGTGCCAGCCCTCTCCAGCCAGTCATGCCTTCACTCTCTTCTAGGGTGGTGGGTACCGCAGCAGCAGGAGTCCACAGAGTTGACTGCTTCATGAAACAGTTCATCAGGGCCACCCACGGGAACGATGCCAGGTCCACTCCATACTAGTCCTGGAGGACAGTCGGGGGAGTGGTGCCGCCAGTCCCAGAGACAGTACAATGAAAGGTCATTGATACAAGACACTGGGCACGCATTCTCCTCTCAGCGGTCTGCAGTACAGCTGGTCCTGCTCTTCCTTTCCAAGCCTCTGCGCATCTTCTGCCTCCTCCTCAGCTCTCTCCATGTGAAGCAGGTTTAACAGGGGAGTGAAGATGTTTGCTGATGGTGGAACACCACTCCATCTAATCCTGCCATATCATTTCTCTGCCTACATTCTCTACTACCAGAAGTCCACTGGTTGTTCTACCCGTGCACAGCATTCCAGGACATTTCCAAAAAAGCAAAACTCTCCAGAACAGGGTCATATCGACCCTGTTTTCCTTCCCCCACCCATCAGGGCCACCCTCTTTAGGCTAACGACCTTCAAAGTGCCCTCTTTGGGGATGTTGTAAACAGGGTCTGTGCTTTGCTGTTTGTAAAGGCTGAGCACATTCACTAACCTAATTGTCAGGAGGATGCTGCAACAGCCTGTGAAATTCATAACCCCATTCTCCTCCAACAGCAGATGCTGCACCCCACTTGAATGGGGCTCCTGAGTCAAGAACGAATTTAATTAAACCAGGGGCTCAGAAGAATATTCCTCATGTACAAGTATGTAAGGGGATTCAATTGGGGTAAATACGCCCTAAATCGGATTCCAAAGTCCTTTAAACATATATGAAAAAACATTTCTGTATACCATTTGCCAATCGGAAAATATAATGTAACCATTTTACTCATAGAGTGCCTGCTACCTGTACATCTAATGTACACAGTAACAATTTTCCGACCTAGTTGAATTAGAGAGGCCCAGCATCGCCATGCTTTGAGTCCACCGTCAAATTTACAAATGGTTCTCATTTGTCTCAGGACTGTGCAGGTGGCAGCCTGAGTCAGGAAAAACTCACCCTGGCTCAGCATTCACGTGAACCGGCGTGTTCTGTGTGTCGCATGCAATCCACCCAGAGCCCCTTACCCTAACAGTCTGGAGGCAGCTGCCCTTCTACTAAAATTGGGCACTGAAGGTTGCAGCTCACAAGCCAGCTTTAACGATGCATTCAGTGGTTGAAACTCCAGTTTGGGAGGCTTACACCACAGTCGAGGTCAATGTGGTTTTGATATTTCTTATGTACCATTGCTCATTTATCCTTTGTATTGCAATGACCCAAAAATGTAATCCAAACACTTGTGTTCGGTTGTCAGGGCTCTTGTCCTGTCAACGTGAGAGAGTAGTAATGCAGTGGTTGTCAGGCTCTCCACACTCATCACTGTCCTGAGCATTGCGTCTGGGACAGCCGCGGGGACGGTGCTGCAGACATTTACCCATTTTTTACGAACAATCCATATTTGATGCTTCTAGAAGCATCCTGGCACCCCCTGCTGGCGATGCCCCTTGGTGGCCGCCTTGCATCATCGTGCCATAGAAAAGGATCGAAAAGACACACAAGTGATGCACGGACTGCAGAACAAATCAATACATTCACCCCCAGTCAAGAGATCTGGGTTAAATTAATCTTTATTTTGATGAAGTTCATTATTTTCTACAGGGATAGGAAGCTCCCCCTATAGAGTTTGTACAACTGATTCTAGACATGAGGTAGACACTTCCAACGGAGTCTTTCCCTGTAACTTCCTAAATACGTACTTTTTAGTAAAGCATTAAGCATACAAAATACATTTGAATTCCTTTGTTATTTGGCAAGATTGGTATTTCTTTAAGACAACAATAAAAAAACAATTCCTAATAAAAAATACGTACTTTCCTTTTAATAAATGCACTTTTGTGTTTGCATAGAACTTTAAAAGCAACTGATTTTAAAATTCTTTTTGATATTGATATATTACACTAGGGCCCTGAACAGGTCACATGTGGACCTAAGAAACTTTGGTTTTGGTTGGAATATGCCTTGAATTTCTGAGACATGCCTGACGTAGAACTGGTAGTTTCTCATCGCGAGCGGTCGCGAGCATACGCGACCACTCGCAATGAGAAACCTGACCTCCTCGCGTTGGGAATCTCGCCGGGAGGTTTATTTTCCATGCTCGCGATCGCCAACTTGATGTTGCTGATCGCGAACAAGGAAAAAGTCTCGCCAGGATGTCATTTTGCTTGCTCGCGGTCGCCAACTTGACGTTGAGGACCGCGAGCAAGCAAAAAATGACCGCAGCACTACGCTATGCGTGTTCGCACTGTGCTACGTGCAGTTCGCATAGTGCGAAGTAGCGCGAACTTCGCAAACTACGCGAGCGTAGCGTAGTGCTTTGCCCAGGCTTAGAGACGAGAGGACATGGACAGTTCACCCACGGAGAGACGCCGACTCATAAAGCAGGAACCGGTGCTTATTAAGATACGACCCCCTGTGAGGGTCAGTGTCGTTTGCTGGCATAATTGATTGACAGGATAAGTAGAAGGTTTCACCCTTGATTGTCCGCGTAAGACTAATTATAAACGGTTACTGTTTACTGGTGGGTGTAGTATCCTCCGACGCGGGGTAGCGGTGCAGTCTACCCGCGTCAGAGGTGTTACACGAGCGCTGACGCGTGACGTCAGGCGCTCTGTATAAATAAAGAGGCGTGGCCCGCGAACGGTAGTCGGGACCACGCTGGGACTGTAATGAGTGTCCGTGTGGGTTATTGAGCACCGCAGCGCGTTAGCTATGAGCGCACGTGGCCTCTAGGCCATCACACTGGCAACGAGGGGCAGAAACGACCCCATGCAGCAGTGCAAACAGGCCATTTACACAAGGAAGGTGAGCTGTGGCCTCGGCCTTGGATCCATGCTGTCTCGCCTGGCCTGAGCTACCCTGCTGTGTGCCCCATGCAAGTTGAAGGAAGCCCAGAGCAGCCTTGCTACCCCGGGGAGTGCCTGCAAATGGGAGTTTGCCCCCACACCCGCCCGGCGGAGCCTGTGGAGGAGTGTACCCAGAACCTTGGAGGGAGGAGGTCCCTATGGTGAGGCCTAACACAGATGAGCCACAGGAGAGGCCCTGACCGTTTCTTCCCAGTCCTCAGACGGGTGGCTGCCACTGTGCCCAGGAGGTAAGCAGCACACGTGCTGCGAGGTGTATTTGCGGCTGCGCCAAGATGGCGTCGATTCCCGCCATTGAGCCTTTTGTGGTAGACGGAGCTTCCTCGTCCCTGGCCCCACGATGGAGAGACTGGACCGATCGCCTCCAGATCTACTTCCGAGGGGCGGGCATAGCCCGAGAAAGGCGCAGAGCCCTACTACTCCACCTGGGAGGCAAAGACATCCATCGCATTTACAAGACCCTGGTGGAGGCCACACCTAAGACCTACGTCACGCTTCTCAATGCCCTAAATGCGCACTTCGAGCCAATGGCGAATATGGACTACGAAAGATTCATATTTCGCCAGGCCAAGCAGGAAGCAGAGGAATCGCTGGACGCATTCCATGGGCGCCTGAAAGAACTGGCCAGCACGTGCGGATTTAGGGACGAACAGGAAGAAATCCGAGGTCAGATAATACAAGGATGCTACTCGTCCAAACTCAGAGTAAACATCCTTCAGGAGGATGGCAAATCCCTTGCGGACATCCTCACCCTGGGCTGGTCAAAAGAATTGCCACAAGCCAGGGCATCGCTCATGGAGGCGGCTCTCCACCGCCCTGTCAAGACGGAGCAGGTCAACGCGGTGGACACGACAAATGCGGGGAGGCCCAAATCGCACCAAAACGCAGGAAGAAAACAGCAAGACAGGAAAAAGGGATGCGGCTACTGCGGAGGCACACCCCATCGCCTGCAGGACTGTCCGACGAGAGGGAAAAGATGCAGTGCATGCGGGTGGATGAACCATTTTGCGGCAGTATGCCGGTCCACAAAATCTCGGAAGGAGGCAGCTCAGACTGTGGCTGATGATGCAGGAGAATACCCGGTCCACTACGTGTTCGCAGTAGACCAGCCACGACGGAAGAGACGACGACTTCCAAGGTGCAAAGTCAAGATCCACAACCAGGATGTGAGAGCCACCATAGACACGGGGGCTTCGATCGAGCTCATGGCGGCCAATGTGTAAGATCAACTAAGTCCAAGCCCCCAGCTAAGCGAAGCAAGAATCAGAATATTCGCATATGGACAGAAGACACCAATCCCGCTCTTGGGGTGTTTCAAGACGGAGATAAGACACAAAGACCTCAAGATCCCCACCACAGTGTACGTGACCCCAGAGGGAAGCGGGATGCTGATAAGTGGACAGTCAGCAGAAGAGCTGAGGCTGATATCATTCGCCCTGGCGGTGCAAGAGGAAGAATTAGAGGCCATCATGGAGGAGTTCGAAGACGTCTTCAAGGGCATTGGATGCCTGAAAGGGAAAGAAGTATCTCTCCACATCGACCAGTCAGTTCAACCGGTGGCGCTGAGACATAGGCGCATTGCATTCCACTTGCGCAAGAAGGTTGAAGAAGAGCTGGAGACACTGGAGAAGCAAGGGATTATCGAGAAGGTCAGTGGACCCACCCCGTGGGTGTCCCCGATTGTAGTGGCAAGGAAACCGAAACAGCCGGGGCAGGTCCGCATCTGCGTTGACATGCGACTCCCCAATGCCGCAGTGAAAAGGGAACTTCACCTAACCCCCACCATCGACGACATCCTGGGAGAACTGAACGGCGCAGGATGGTTCTCAAAGATGGATCTCCGGTCCGGATATCACCAACTGCCGCTACACCCGGACTCTCGCTACATCACCACCTTCTCCACGCATGTCGGCCTCAGGCGTTGCCGACGCCTCAATTTTGGAATCTCAAGCGCCGCTGAGGTGTTCCAAAACACCATCCGGGAAGTCCTTAGCGGGCTACCAGGGGTTTTGAACGTAAGCGACGATCTCCTGGTGTACGTCTCGTCGATAGAAGACCACCATCGGAGACTGCGAGGGGTCCTCCAGAGGATCAAAGAATCCGGACTGACCCTACATAGGGAGAAGTGCCAATTCTTGAGGAGAAAGATCAGTTTTTTTGGCTACACATTCTCCGACCAAAGAGTCGCCCCGGACCCTGACAAGGTAAAAGATGTACAGGAAGCCCCGGCACCTTCCAACATTTCAGAAATAAGGAGCTTCCTAGGGAAGGTGAACTTCTGTGGGCGATTTGTCCCGGACTTGTCGAACCTCACAAAGCCCCTCAGGGAACTGACAAAATCCACCACCCCATGGCGATGGGGACCCGAACAGGAACAAGCTTTCAAAGATACCAAGGCGGCCTTGTCGGCCGACACGACCCTGTCATACTTTGACCCGGCCCGATCCACGAATGTCGCTGTAGACGCCAGCCCATATGGGCTAGGAGCGGTGCTCGCACAGTTGCAAGCGAATGGAGAGTGGGCCCGATAGCATACGCAAGCCACTCCTTGACGGACACAGAACAGAGATACTCGCAGATAGAGCGAGAAGCGATCGCCATTCACTGGGCTTGTCGACATTTCCACGTCTATGTGTACGGCCACCCGTTCACTGTGTCCACAGACCACAAACCCCTCATTCCCCTGTTTCAAGGATCAGCATCAAACCCTCCGCCGAGGATTGAAAAATGGATCCTTCAACTACAGGAGTATGACTACCGAGTGGAGTACAAGCCAGGCTCATCTAAACCCGCGGACTATCTTTCGAGGCATCCCAGAGTGGCCACTAAAGCGGAAGAAGAGGACGCCGAAGATACGGAGGAATACGTCCGACTGGTATCGGAGAGATCCCGGCCATTGCCCATGAGCCTTGAAACTATCGTGGAAGCCACCCAGAGGGACGAATGCCTGCAACTGGCTCTGACGGCGGTCCAGTCGAATGACTGGCGCCCCATCCAGTCCTCCATGGCCAGACGAACGCCGCAAGCAAAGGCCGTCCTGGAGTCACTTATGCGGGTCAAGCATGAACTCTCGGTTGACAACAGCAGATGTCTGCTCCGAGGCCCGCGACTGGTGATCCCATCCAGGCTCAGCAAGCGGTGGACCTCGCACACCGGGGTCATCAAGGCATGGTAAAGACAAAGAGTCGGCTGAGGGCCAAGGTATGGTTCCCGGGGATGGACCCTATGGTGGAGCAAACGGTCCGAACGTGCTCGTGGTGCCAGGCGTCGGGTCAGCCGGATCACCCCCACCACGTCATCACCGAGGAAAACCCCCAACGACCATGGGAGCGAGTGAGTGCAGACTTCGGGCACCTCCCTGATGGACGCTATGCCCTTGTGATCATCGACGACTATACAAAGTACCTGGAGGTCGAGGTGGTGGGAAGCCAGACAGCCACAGAGGTCATCACAAAGTTCGAAAAGACCATCGCCACACACGGAATATTCGAGGTGGTGAAGGCGGATAACGGCTCACCCTTCCAAGGGCAAGAGTTTGCTGACTATCTCAAGGCGTGGGGGATTCAGCACCGGACAGTAACCCCGCGCTGGCCTCAGGCCAATGGGGAGGCGGAAAGGTTCATGCGGACTCTCAACAAAGTAATACGCATTGCGCATGCCGATGGATCGTCACTGGAGAGAGCCATCTACAGCTTCCTGAGAGAATATCGGCTGATGCCTCATCTCACGACAGAGGCAGCTCCAGGACCGGCAAGCATGGGTCGAGTAGTACGAGACACCATCCCGCATCACCCAAGCTGGATCCCGCCTCAGATTGACGTCGGAAAGGTCCTAGCCAACAGGACCAACTCCAATGACCAGGCCAGTGCTGACCGACGAGCCCGGACGTCAGCCATTCAAGTGATGGACAGAGTCTATATCAAGGACAGGTATCCCGGGAGCAAATTCCGGCTCCCATTTGAACACAGACCCTGGACAGTAGTCCGCCGAACTGGCACCATGATAACCGCAAGAAGAGGAACCGAGGAGGTCACACGGAACGTTTCTTTCTTCAAAAAGGTGCACACCGGGACTCCGGACCCGCAATTGTCAGAACACCTGGGCGCCAGGCCAAGTCAGCCGTCAGTGGAGGAAGGCCCAGAAGGGGATCAAGGGACCACCCCCACCGAAGATGATGAGCGTTCCGACCAGGGTGCGCCCTCGCTGCCAGGAACACCAGGCGGAGGGTCGCCGAGCTCTCCGGGGAGGTCCCCTGGGAGCGTAGCCTCGCAAGGAATGGCCCCAACAGTACCGTCAGTGCGAGGACAGCAGTCCGGATACGGCCTGAGAAGAAATCCGGCGCCATCCTCCCAGCTAGCCGACTTCCTGGTGTGACAGACCTGGGACTGGAATTCTAGTGACTGGTAACAGATCTACATGATCAATGTTTTGTTTGTTGTTTTGATAAATGTTAGAAGGAATGTAGTATCCTCCGAAGCGGGGTAGCGGTGCAGTCTACCCACGTCGGAGGTGTTACGCGAGTGCTGATGCGTGACGTCAGGCGCTCTGTATAAATAAAGGGGCGTGGCCCGCGAACAGCAGTCGGGACCACGCTGGGACTGTAATGAGTGTCCGTGTGGGTTATTGAGCACCGCAGCGCGTTAGCTATGAGCGCACGTGGCCTCTAGGCCATCACAGTGGGGTACGAACTGGGTCGGGCGAGCGCTTGGTAGCTTGTCCGTCACTTTTATTACATGACATGAGGTTTTGTTGTGTATATGTTTCTGATCTGGATAACAAATGCCCTGACACTTTGGAGTATAAGTCAGGCCTGATGGATTACGAGGAATTTTTATGTTATATATCCCTTTCGGACATAAGTACTGGCAAATATGTGCAGGTTGGATATATAGTTTTTTGATGTGTCTCGGATACTAGGGGAGGGCCTGTGTTATAACATATAATATTGGTTCATAGTAGGCTAACTTCCGTTTTTTTCGTGTGCTTTTAAAGAAATAAAATTAAACAAAATGATACTTCTATCCAAAATTGGTTTATGAAACAAAATAAAAATAACAAAATTCAATATTATTGTGAATGGAAAAAAAATTAAAAATACCCATTTCGAATGGGCGTGGCGTGGCAAGCCAGCATGGCGGACGTGTGCTAAGTAAGCTCCGTCCAGCCCTGTACATTATCCTCCATTAAGTGGCGAAGTGGTGACGATCGCCCCAGGGGCCTGGAGATAGCGCGGAGACGGTGACCTTGCGTGCGGCCCTATCGGCGGTCTCACGTGGAGGAGGACCTGCGGCGGCTGGTCAAATCAGACCGCAAGGGGAGTGTGTGGGAGGCCTGAGAGACGCTTTGGTGAGTCTCTGCCATTTTGTGACGCCCCGGGCCGCGGAGTTCTTGGCCTCCCAGTGGTTCGGTGGGCTCTCCCCTGGTGACTTGGAGCCCTTCGGGGCCTGCGACTTCATGCAAACTAGCGCCCGCCCTGCGCAGTATCCTGAGGCGGCAGTGCGGCGACGTTCGCTACGGGGGCCTACAGACAGCGTGGATACCGCGACCTTGCATGCGGCCCATTGGCGTTCACCGGTGAGGTGGAGCTGCGGCGGCTGGTCTGCCCTTTCGAAGGGTGCTGTGCGGGACCCTGCATATCCGCCGGAGCCTATCATTCACCCACTGCCTTGTACATCACGGGGCTCATCCTCCTCGTACGGCGGTCAGTTCGGACCGTGAGAGAAATGTGCTGGTGGCTTGAGGGATGCTTTGGTGAGTCGCCGCCATTTCTGTGATGCCCCGGGTCACGGAGTGAGTGGCCCCCCTTCACATTGTGGACTCTCCTCTGGTGGCCTTGGGCCCTGCGGAGGCGCTTGGGGCCTTTGGGAGCCTGAGACTTTTTGCGGACCGGCACCCGCCCTGAGGTGTGGATCTCCTCCTGTTTCCCCCTCCACAGGCTGGTACAGGGGTTCGGTGGCATTTTCGGGCCGCGTGGGGGTGTGGACTGGTGACCACTGTGGGATCGGTATTCTGCCTCCCCTGGTGGGCTTGGGGGCACTTCCTGTGGGCCTGCAGTTGTTTGGGGAGTTTCCCCATGTCCCATGGCTGGGCCAGCATTCAGCGGCCCTTGGGCGGAGGAGCCTGTTGCTTCCGTTTAGTGTTTTTCTTCTGGACATCCCGGCCCCCCCCCCACCCTCCCCACACGGTTTGGCTACACGGGCTCGCCTGCCTGGAAGACCTTGCCTGGGGGTAAGGAGCGGAGACGCTTGGCATATTGAGGTACGGACGGATGTGCGTGCCCACCTGCGCGTCTCGTCGCTGGCAAGGGGGCTTGCGGGGCTCTCCCTTCCCCCCATTGGAGGCCAGCCGGACCGCAGGGTCCCTTCTTTGGCGCGGGCGGTGCCTCTTGACTGTCTAGTGGTGGTCCTGTGGTGTGTGTCCTGGGCCATGTCTCAACGGCGGTTGTTTCGGCGGCTGGATCCAGCTGCGCGGGCCTCTGCCCGGCACCGTCGCCGCCTTTGCATTTGACCCGCCATCCGGGGACGGGCTCGCCTGTGTCCAACCGCTTGGTATTTGTATTGCAAGACAACATTTGGCCCGCCATGACGAGGGACAAGACCGGTGGGGGCTCGTCCAAGCAGAGCACCTTGGATAAGTTTGCCGGCCCAGGGGCCCCCGCAGTGGCATCGGGAGGGGCCCTGGGAGATGTGCCAGACAATGCCGCCCTCCTGGCAGCCATTACTTAGTCCAGGGACGCCCTTGATGCCAAACTTGGGGAGGTGGGAACTGATGTTATGCTGCTGCGCCAAGACCTGCGGAATGCTGTGACACGCATCACTGAGACTGAAACACGAATCTCAGGGGTGGAGGATGTGGTTGCCACCCTGCAACAGCGAGTGACCTCCTTGGAGAGCGCCTAACGGGGCCTGGCGTCAAGGGAGGAGGATGCCGAGGGGCGGGCGTGACGCAACAATCTCTGCTTTGTTGGCTTTCCGGAGGGATGTGAGTCTGGAAATATGGAGCGGTTCCTTAGTGGCTGGAGAGTTGGCTACCCCCGGACTCCCTATTCAAATGCTTTGTCGTCGAACGTGCCCACAGGGCCCTGATGCAGACACCCGGCGGGAGCTCGTCCGAGGCCAGTGATTGCAAAACTGCTTAACTATCATGACCGGGACGCTATCCTGAAACAGGCCAGGGCCAAGAACCCTTGCTGTATGATAATGCCCGCATCCTGATTTTCCTTGACTTTACTAAATTGGTCCAACATCAGCGGCAATCATTCCTAGTGGCTAAGGCCCGCCTTTGGGAGCTCAGGCTTCCATATGCATTGCTCTACCCAGCCCGACTGGGGGTCATCTATCGCTCTCATACCCACTTTTTTGATTCCCCAGAGGAGGTGTTCCAGTGGACGGATGCGACGGTGCGGCTGCGCCCTCATTCACCACCCGGGAGAGATTCTGACTCCTCCTCGAGTGGGGAGGCTCGGAATTTGCCAAAGGTCAGAGGGAGTAGGTCTAGATGGTCCAGGTCCAGAAGGCGGTCCATGTCCGGTGATGCCCCGTCACGTGTGGGATCTGCCTCGCGACAGGCGGCACCAGCTGATTGATCAATATTTGTGTTCACACGCTTAAAGTCCTCAGGGTCTTAGAATTGGCCGGAGGAGACCGAAGAAGGCCGGTATCGCTGCTGGGCATTCACAGACAGGGATAGGGGCCAGAGGACGATGGGCTGTAAGTTGGGGATCCATTGGCGGGCGAGGGGTGGTACCTACTGTTGGGGTCTGCCTGCTCTGCCTGCCGCGACAGATACTTCATTGTTTTTGAGGTATAGGGTGGGGGTTGGTTGGTTTGTTCAGGGGTATTGTTGTTCTTAATCGCACTGTTCCATTACATGTCGGAGCCTTGCTGTGCTACTTTTCTTTGGCCACCGGTGTTCTTTATCTTCACAAAGCCCTTACATGGCTGCTATGTTGGGTAGACCGTTCGATTCTTTGGGATCCCTGCGCATACTGAGCTGGAATATCAGGGGGGCTCTGGACAAGATAAAGCGTGGAGCAATCCTCAAGCAAGCAAAGCGTGCCGATATTTTAATCTTGCAGGAAACGCACCTCATGGGTACAAAGGCACTGTGCTTCCAACGCTTTGGATACATTCAAGTGTTCCATTCGGGCTTTGTGCGGGGGTCCCGGGGAGTTGCAGTCCTAATGCACCGACGGGTCCCTTACCCTCACGTTTAGACGTGGGGCGACACGCAGGGCAGGTACCTTTTCCTTCAGGGCACGGTGGGAGGTGAGACTGTGATATTGGGAAGTGTCTATGCCCCACCGCCATTATCCTGGGGGCTGGTAGAGAAACTTGTGACCATATGGGCGGACATTCCAGAGGGCCTGGCGGTGGTTGGTGGGGACTGGAATGATGTGGTGGATGTAGTCCTGGACCGGTGGAGGCCTGGCGGGGTCCTTGTGGCTCGCCACCCCACCAAGCTCCATTCCCTGGTGGTGGGCCAGGACTGGGTTGATCCGTGGCGCAGGTTGCATGGTACGACTCAGGGATTCACTTATCTCTCAGTGGTCCACGACTCCTTCTCCCACATTGACTGCATTTTCATCTCCCGGGGGGGATGCCAGCAGGGTGGTTGGGGCGGATATCCTTCCCCGTGGGCTCTCGGACCCTTCGCCGGTGGCCATTACTCTGCGCACCGGATTGGCACGTGGGCCCTTTTGGTGGCACCTCTGGAGAAAGAACCTCCAGAATGAAGACTACAGGGAACGCATGGAAGAGGCCATTGACCAGTATCTGTCAAATAATGTAGGGTCGGTGCCGGCGGCGGAATCTCTCTGGGAGGCAATGAAGCCCACCCTTCGCGGGGTGGACATCTCCTTCTGCGCTGCAGCCCGCAGGGTCCGTAGGGAGTCTCTTATTCGGGCTGAAGCTACAATTTTGGATTTGGAGGGGCGTAGCAAGTAGGAGGGGGGGCGGCTGGTCCACCGCCAACTGCTGCTCGCGCAACAGGGCTACTCATCTCTCTTGCTAGACGAAGCCCGCCAGGCTTGGTTGGCAACTCGAAGTAGGATATACCAGTGGGGAGACAAGTCGAGTAAGCTATTACATAGATTGTGTCAAGGAGCGTCAGGCTCCCTGGTTCTCCCGGGCATTATCGGATCAGATGGGTCACCAATATTGGATCCGTCGGCCATTGCAGAGAGTGAATGAATGAATGAATGAATGAATGAATGAATGAATGAGTATTTTATTGCTGGTTACTTAAAACCATAACATAAAACCTTAGCATATAACAAAGTTGTAAAAAAGATAACAGCATTTAAAAGAAGGCAATAATTAAAATCCGTGGACGTCAAGCAGACTTGCAATTGACTGGGTCTCTAAGTGGTGGAGCCGTCAGCAATAATCGAGTCTGTTTGATGAATTTGCCAAACGAAGCCATATGTTTTACTGTGTTCAATGTGTACAATTGAGAGATCGCCTCCTTGGCTGTACGGGTGCCCAGTTGTAATAGAATTGGCCGTAGATAGAGACTGCGGGCTGTGCGCAAGGCCGGGCAACAAAATAAAAGATGGGCCAAAGACTCGTGTTTGTAATTGCAGAGCCGGCAGCCCTTGATCGCCGTTGTTCTCCGTTTGGTATTGTATATTTCTTGAAGTGGCAGAGGATGTAATCTGGATGCCAAGATCCTAAGTAAGGCTGCACTGCCCACGGCCTGCGTGAGATGGTGTTTGGAGTTGAACCCTTTTTGTGGCAGGGTTTGACTTTCATGGAGGCCTTTTTTGTCCAACAGTTCCAGGTCTAGAGCGCGAGAGAGGATGCAAACTTGTTTTTTAAGTGTGCATTTGATGGCGGAGTACATAATGATCTTAGGGTTCCAATTCTCCAAGGCTAATTTGAGCTGGACTGCTCCGGCTGCGAGGGCAGTTGACCATGGGTTCCCATGTTCGCAGAAGATATGTTTTAAAACTGCCTTCATAGATTTCTCTTGGGCCGCAATAGTAAGAAAGTAGTATTTACACAGAGAGGCCGTTCTTCCAGCATTTGATGGTTCAAAGAGAATTCTAGGCGCACCAATGTGTTTCGGGTGCACGCAGGTAGGTGAAACAACCTTTTGTGGGCACTGCAATGAATTTTTTCTAATTCTTTCGTTAGTTTTCCAGGGAATGCTAATTGAGCGTAAGTGAGAGCGGGCATTAATTTTGTGCGTAGGACTCTTCGGATGGCCGTCGTGGTTGGGCTGTGCAAAGTAGCTTGTAATTTGCAGAGAGCATAAGTAATGCATTTCCCTTTCATTTGAATTTTGTGCAGTTGAGCACACGGACGCCCGGATTCGGTGAGCCAAACGCCCAGGTAGTTGTATTTTTGTGCGCTTTACAGAGTCAGCTGGCCAAGAGTGTGCAGAGAGTTTTGCAGCATATTATGCGGAACTGTACACTCCTAAGGAATGTCAGAGGTGATAGACCGTTTTTTGGACGATCTCCCGCCTCGGGCACTGTCAGACGAGGTCAGTGCAGAGCTGGACCGTCCACTCACAGAGGACGAACTGGGTGTCGCCCTACGGGAGTTGCACCCTGGGGGGGGCCCCAGGTCCCAACGGTTTCCCGAACAAATATTTTAACCGTTACTTCCTACAACTCAGCCCTCATTACCGCAAGGTGGTGGAGGAAGCCAGAGAGGACAGTCTTGTGCACAGTGATTGGCGGCATGCAGAGGTGGTGGTCTTTCATAAGCCCGGTAGACTTCCCAAACACCACACGTCCTATCACCCTATTTCCCTCCTCAATGCCAAGGCCAAGGTCCTGGCCAAGGCATTGGCCAACTGTCTCCGGCCACAACACAAATTGGAGCTATAGGGGCAGAGAACAGGTCATCCCCCACTCAAACGTTTCTATACAACAAGTGACCTGTTCCCAAGGTGAAAAAACCGATCAAACATCTATACCCTTTGTCATATATTTTGAGACAGTCTGTACAGCATGTGGTCACACCATCTATGCTACTTATGGGTATGATTTCACCAATTTAAAGAAAAAGAAGAAGAAGTAGTTCATACGAGGTACAGTGGTCTCTATAGTCCCCAAGTGTCTGTCTCTAAACACCCAATAGTAGTGAAAAAGTGTAGGAAAGGAGCGAGGGAGCCTCACGGTAGCACCACCAGGGAGGTTTAAGCAGGAAGGTACTCGCCTGCTACCTCAAGGTCTCATCATCAGCTACCCTCTTTCCGAAATTATAGTACGTGTAAAGGAGGAAAAATGGGTAACAACCTAAAGAGTGCTAAGGTGTGTGTAAAAGGAAATATAGTGCCAAATTGTGTGCACCTAGGAAACCCCACAACTATATACAGAGATGAGCTAGAACACACTGGCCTACAATTTTATTCCATGCTGTGTGTCTACTCCTATTAAAATGCCGACATGTTTCATTGCCTTTGGGTACACTCACGGCAATTTCTTCAGGGCGTGGGGTTTTTTTCAACCCTGCATTTCCGCCTGTCTTTTGATAAAAACACTTCTGTAAGAGACAAGAGATAAAGAGACAAACAACAACACATAGCAACATTGATTGACAACGGGCGAAATGGAAATTGTGTACTATTTCCCTTGTAGCGTGTACGCCATGTCATTTACCGGGATTTTACCCAACGTGGGTATACCTTTACCCTGGAGCTCTTGCATGCGATAGACTGCACTCCTTCAAGGCTCTTCCGGTTAGCTCCTACTGTGAGCCTGTAACACATAATCATGAATCACAAACCTATTCTATGGATTCTGACATTGTGTAATTCACTATGCGTCTGTCCTTTCGCTTAGTGCCTCACGCTGCTGGTATCTATGGCATCCCTCTGTCTCACAGCTGTCCCGTGTTAGCATTATGTAACGACGTATCAAATTATAGCTATAATGGGACGCTGCTTCTTCGCTACCTTAGCCCTCATAGTTATTTTTAGAGAGATGCTTGGAAAGAAACCCCCTAGGTGTGCTACAGACCATCCCGTCTTTCACTCTGTAACCCCCAGTCCGCCACTCATGTTTCTAGCTACTCGAAAGAACCCATTCTTGTGGGGTTCTAAAGGACCCTTTCCTACCGGTCTCTCATGTTGCAGGACCCACCTTAATTGCTTGCGCGTCCGGCGTTAGCTCAGCACCGCATCAACCCGATACGCTGTTTCCTGGAATTAAATATACACCTCGTGTACAGACCCGGAAGGGAACCGCCCTTCTCAGGGAGTGTCTAGTGAGGCGCTCCTATCTGTGAATCGCATCGACGCCATCTTGGAACGGTGTCCATAACCAGAGTATCACTACCCACGCTACTCGTTCAGGGGAAAATGGGATTAAACAGTATCACTGTCACTCCTAATAGATGGCTTGTTTTGTTTATATCATCGGAGTTGACATACTGCCATTCGATACTTTGCAATTACCTCTATTTCTTTTATACAGCTATCAGTGGTCAAATATACGGGCTGTAACTGTACTGCTTGTCTAATATCAATTGGCTCCCTATTATGATAGTGTAGTGCCTCAGCTCTCTGCTCACTCCATATCAATATGGTACAAGTTAAGGCTACACTAAACATTTCTTAATTCAAAACCCCACAACTTTATTGTAAACGAACAATCCCCTAGAGGGAAACTCACATCAATAGGGATTGTTAGCGGGCAGTGTGTTCTGTTTGTTCCTATGATTGTTGATTTCACATAGTACCACAATGTGTCGATAAAAACCTGTCTCATACAGAGATTGCTTGATGCACTAGTACAAAGCTCTCATTAAAGGTTTATCCGCTGTTAGTCCATGGCTGTTTATACTGCATGGTCAATATTGGCCCTTGATCTCTAGTTCTGGCATACTACACCACAATTATTTATTGTAGAGGAATCGGTAAATAATGGACTATACAGTTACCCTATTCCACTCAATAAGGTCATTTAATCCGGTTTTGTCCACCCCTTCCTGATAAATCCAGCGTGCTTCTCTGGTACTTTATCTGGTCTCCATATTAAATTGGTCCCCCATCACCCTTTCAAGGACCACCCACCGTACATCTTTCGGCATGTGTTTTTGGGACTGATAGTGCTGCACCAATCTGGTGCTCAATTTCCCTGCACGTAATGTGCTCAGGTGTTCTTGTATCCTGATTTTGACCTTCCTGCTGGTAAGGCCGATGTAGTGGAGGTCACAGGGGCATGTCAGTCTGTAGATGACATTGGATGTGTTACAATTGCTAAATTGGTTTAAAAACCAGGTGGTATTGTTTGCAAGAGTTACACTTTTGGTGGCAGATGTAAACGCACACACAGAACAGCTCCCACATGGGTAATGTCCCTGCGGGATGTTGGTCTCACGGGGGTCCTGTTTTGGTCTAGTATGGACCAGGCGGTCACGGATGTTGGCTGATCGCTTAAATGCGAAGCGGGGAGGTGGCATTCGCATATTCGCAGTGCTTAGCAAATGCCAGTGTCTGCGAATAGTCTGCCGGATTTTGGTGGAGAGTGGACCAAAAGTGGTCACAACTGGGATACAGTCGCTACTTTTCTTCGGAGTTTTTTCTAACAGAGCAGCGCGCGGGGTGTTATAAGCTCGCTTTCTTGCTTGTTTGATGACCTTAATTGGATATGCCCGGTCCTTCAACTTATTGGCTAACACCTGAGATTGTTCAGAGTAATGTTGTAAAGTGGAACAATTACGGCGATACCTCAGAAACTGCCCTACGGGTAAGTTATCCCGAAGTGCTCTAGGATGAAATGATCTATAGTGCAATAGGGAGTTTTTGTCCGTTGGTTTTTGGTGGACCGTAGTGGTCAGGCCCCCATGTTCGGCCTGAATATCAAGGTCCAAATATACTGCAGTTGTACTGCTCACCGACCATGTGAAATTCAAACAGCCATCAAGGCCATTGAGCCACGTGAGAAACTCGTTGAGTTTCTCTTCTGAGCCTTCCCAAATACATAGAACATCGTCTATGTATCTCTTCCAGAGGACAATGTTCCTCTGGAAGGGATTGGTGTCTGGATTGATGTGGTAGGCCTCAAATTGGCCCACGTAAATACATGCCAGGCTGGGGGCGAAGGTAGCCCCCATCGATGTCCCGGATACCTGGAGGTATAGCTGTTCCTTACATGCAAAAAAATTCTTTGTTAGAGCGATCTCGACACACTGGAGAACAAAGGTCTGTGGTGTATCATAGAACCATTCGGAGTCCCTCAGGGCTCGTGCTGCTGCCACCAGCGTAGCCTCCTGAGGGATACTCGTATATAATGATTCTATGTCTATAGTGACAAGGTAGTGGTTGTCAGGGTTGTATGATACATTTTCCAGGATTCTCAAGACATCTGTGGTGTCTTGGACGTATGAGGGTTGAGTGATGACACATTCTCTCAGAAACAACTGTCTCCGGCCCCATATCTCTTCCTTAGTACATCCGGATCAAGCCGGGTTTATGCCCCAGCGGGCTACCCGCCATAATATTCGCAGAGCACACACAGCTAATGCAGCAGTCAGGGGCCTGGGGGTGCATGCGGCACTTTTGCTTGTGGACATGGACCGCGCTTTCGAATCATTGAGTTGGGAGTATTTATTTGTGCTTCTGCGCAGGTTGAATTTAGGGCCTAGCTTCTTGTATTGTCTTACTCTACTCTATACTGACATAACGGCGTCTGTACGCGTGGCGGGTTCTGTCTCGTTGGTTTTTACTATTGGTCGAGGCACCAGGCAAGGGGGCCCATTGTCTCCATATTTGTTTGCCTTGGCCATGAAGCCCCTGGCTGCCTGGGTGCGTATTGACGCGTAAGTGACCGGTCTCGAATGGGCCGATGGGCTGTCGGATCGCATAGCCCTGTAAGTCGACGACGTGTTGTTTTTTCTCACCAATTTGGACAGGACTGGCCCACGCCTGCTACACATCATGCAGGTGTTCGGTGAGACCTCCAGCCTCTATATGAATGAACGGAAGTCCACCCTTTAGGTCTTGGGCGGAGGGGGCAAACTTGGTACATGGGCCTCCACGGTGCAGGTGGTGAACAGGGGGATGAAATATCTGGGCGTGTTCCTCTCCAATTCGCAGCCAACTTCGTGGGACAGAAACCTGGTGCTGGTGTGGAACAGGGTGCGTGAGGATATTAAGACTTGGTCCCACATGCCCTTGTCTATTTATGGTCGCTCGGCCATCTTTAAGATGGTCTCTCTCCCTCGTCCATGATACCAGCTACAGAATCATCCATATCCTATTTCCCCAAGATGGTTCCGCCAGGTCAATACGGTCTTGGGCCAGTTTTTATGGGGGGGGGGTGGGGCGGCTAGGGTGGCTCTCCTTACCTGTTTTCAGTCCACATATTGTGGAGGGCTTGCGACTTCTGACATTCTTTCTTACTATATGGCTTCGCACTTGTTGGTCCTTAATGAATGGTGGTATGGGGATAGGTCGGATCCGGCGTATGCTGTGGAACGACGGTTTATGGGTGATCACACACTGCACACGCTCCTATATTCTGTGCCTTTGCGGCATTCTTTGCCGGCTGCTACTCAGCTTGTTTTTCAGATCTGGAGGCAGGCGCTGAGGAGGATGGGTTGGTGAAACCGTTTGACCCGGGAGACCCCGCTGTGCCAAAATGGACACCTGCCGCAGTTGGCAGCCTTGCCTAGATTCCGCGACTGGGACACAATCGGAGTCTCCACCTTGGGAGATGTTATGCGGGAGCCCGTTATGAAGTCGTTTCAGGACTTGCAGAAAGATTTTCAAGTGCCACGTACCCAATTTTTTTAATATTTGCAATTTCGACATGCTATTTCCCCCAGCTTGGTGGGACTGGAGGTGCTGGCCAACTTCAGTCCGGGGGAGGCGAAAGTTTTCATTGGCGATTTGCAGGACCATAAGATCTCTAAAATGGATCAATTCCTGGTCACACATAGTTACCCATCTCTGTAGCGTCTCCGTGAGGCCTGGGAGAGTTATGTGGGCTCGCTCGAAGAGGAGGACTGGACGGAGGCCCTTGCCTTCCCTCCTCGGGCGGCCATTGCGATGAGCCTTCGGCTTATCCAGGTTAAATACCTCCATAGGGTATATTTTACTAGAGTCAGGCTGTACAGAGTGGGCTTGGTGGCTTCCCCGGTGTGTCTTCGCTGCATGCATGAAGAGGGCACCTTGCTCCATACCATATGGGATTGTTCCGCACTGGCGCGGTTTTGGCGGGGAGTAATGACCTGCTTGTCGGAGGTTTTGGATTGGGACCTCCCTCGTTCACCTAAGGTAGTTCTCCTGCACGTCATGGACGATATCGAGGGCAACGTTTACAAACGTCACCTTATGCTCCTAGGTTTTACCTTGGCCAAACGTGACATTGCTAGAGCCTGGAAGGCGACAGCAGCGCCCTCCATCTCATTTTGGAAGACAGGTCTAGACTGCTGTATGGGCTTGGAGGCTCCCATCTTTGTTGTGAGGGGGTGCCCTCGTAAAAACACTACAAAATTTGGAAGTGCTGGGCAGACTATCGGGGACTGGAATTGGAGCCTGTTCCAGCACAGGGCTCGGACTGGCTCTAATTTTCCCCCCTTCTTCACTGGGGTGTTCTTTGTGTACATTTGTTGGGATAGAGCTTTCTTAGAAGTGAACTGTAGTGAGCGTAGGAATGTTGCTCTGACTGTATATATTGATCTTGCATGGTTAACAGTGGGATGGTGTGAGGGGTGGGGGGGTGTTGTAAAAATGTACATTGATACTTGTATAGCGCACTACTCACCTGCAAGGGTCTCAATGCGCTTGTACGAATACCGCTGTGGAACCCATCCTGGCTTTCCCTGTAAGGCATCCACTCCTGGGCACCCCCAAGGTAGAGGCCAGGCATCCTTAGCGTTGTGGGGGCCGTTGTGGAGATTAAGCAAGCTATTGCCCAGAGTTGCAGAGTGGGACTCCATGATTGGAATGGCACCGAGGCGAGAATTATCAGGTCCGTGGAATTTTTTGAGCCCAAGACCCGCCGAGGTGGCAAATTGAACCCTGGTCCCGGGCTAGACCTCTGCATCAGGGTCTGCCGCTCTAATCATTGAGCCACACTTCTTCTTGTATGTTTTTCGTTTTCTTCTGTTTTGATTTAATTGCAAGTCCTTTCAATATTCTCTTCTATATATATGAGAAAAGTGTCAAAGTCATGGAAATAGCAAAATGCCATGGTTTGTTTATGTACAGGAAGGTGCCCCTTCCTGTACATAAACAAAACTTTTTTTTAAAATGCCGTTTTGTATCTTACATGTGTGCTGCATGAAGCAGCACACATGTAAGTCACTAAACGGCATTTTAGGTTTGTTTATGTGCAGGAAGGGAACACCTTCCTGGACATAAACAAACCTCCATGCTCACAGACATCCTTGCACTCTGGTGCAAGGGTGCCTGCGTTGGCATTAAGTCATGAGGCTGCACCACAGGGTGCAGCCTGGCATTTCTGAAGTGACGGTGAGAGGCGTTAAGCCAAGGAGGCTAACGCCTCTCACTGCCACTTCCTCGTGAATATGCCCCTATATGTCTTTGTATGTTTTACAGCTCTAATGATGTCCACAGGTAGTGGATGAAACTCGTTGGCTGTTTTATGTCATTCCTGTGAAAAATAAATAATATTTTGGATACAATATGGATGTAAGGGACTGACTTACTGCGTAAACCTTCTCTTGCGGTGCACTCCACATTTGTGGATGGACGAGTCTGATACATACAGCCCAGCATAGCATAAAACAGATTACAGTGGGATAAATAATGCTTTTAGTGCTATAAGTGCCGAATACAAAGCACAAAATACTAATGTGTGGAGAAAGGTTCTTATTGCTCACAGATGGATAGATAGACAGAGACAGATAGAGACAGATAGACCATACAAACAATTATGAAAAATACCGAATATCATTACCTTAAATTTACACTTAAAAACCAACTGTTCTTGAGTTACTCGAAAATTCAAAGGACACACTCAGCAGCAGCGTCGTGCAGATGCGCCACTCTGGCATTGCGTATCTGAGAGCGTCTGCATGCGGTTACCGTGGCAGAACACCTGACGTCTGTGCATTTGTGAAAATGAGAATCGGCATTGTAGGATTTGGAAAGTCACTCTTGGGCTTCCTCAGTTCCAGGGCCGGACTGGCTGTAGCGGGCACCGGGCAATCCCCCGTGCGACGCACGGGTGGGGATCGGTTTTGGGCCAATGGGGGCCGTTTTTGTTACGGGGCCGTTTTTGTTACAGGGCCGTTTTTGCAGCATAGCTGCAAAATCGGCCCTGTAAAAAAATCGGCCGAAAACCGGCCCTGGCAAAGAGCTCGGCGGCCTCCCCAAGCCCCGTGGGCCGGCCGAGCACTTTGCCAGGGCCGGTTTTGGTTCCCAGTCCGGCCCTGCTCAGTTCGTTAGGAAATTCGGCATCTGACTCTATAGATTGATATTCTTACACCCAGTGAAAAGTTACTTCACAACTATCTATAAACAACGCTTCTAATCCAACAAAGTGAAATGAATGGAAGGAAATGTTTTACCTGACTGCTCTTGAACCGACTGATGCCAAAGGTCAGATGTCTGTATTTTTTATCCTGCAATGAAAGACTTGACAAAGTCAGTTTGTTCCCAGACACAGTGAAGCCACAATAATGCACCATTTGACAATAACTGCAGCCGTTCTATTTACTGCCGGACACGCCTTCATTCCATACGTTTTCTACATTACAATGTGTTCCAAACAAAATACATTTGACCACTTTCCGCAGTGAAATATCGACTAAAAACACTGATAATTTTCTTGGTTAGCCAATGTTTTCCAGCACAAAGAAAGGTGTATTTTGAATTAGAGATATTAGACATATTAACATAGTTTTTGATACTGACGGGGGTGGGGATAGAAAGATATGTGCCAACAAATTATGTAATTAATGTTTTATAGTTATAATGGCCACTGACAAGAGACCTACTCAAAACGAGAATGGAAAAAAAATGGCAGACCACAACGGATGGTAGCGCCCAAGTGATAGAAGGATATCATGTCTGTGTGTTCACCTCATTTGCATTATATTCAGTGGCCAAGCCTCAGACACATCTCCTCGTCATGCTCACACTATCTAACTTCACAGCTACTTGTGCATAGTATATGTATCACTTGCGCTCGTTACCTCTTGGAAATCCCACCTTGGCTCCAGTACTACGCGGACGACACATTTACGCCTGGAAACATAAGCGCTGGAAGTCGTGGTGCTGTAGCACCCCCAAAAAACCCATGCTGAGTTCTGAAGATGAACATGCAATAAAAGAGGCCTTTAAATTTTGTTCTTATCTAATCTTGTCACATTAGTTGTACATTCAACGACAGAGGTCAAATGTCAGGCTGACAAATTGTGGCTTATTCTCTTAACATGGAGATTGGTGTTTAGTTTTCTTTCTCTGGTTGAAAACTGAGAGGATTTTGTAAAGTGAGCCATGCAGCAATCTTCTGGTGTGAAAGGATCTGCTGAAGGATGTCATGCTTTTCTAGCACGCAATAAAATTCAAATACTTATAAATGAACTGTACAACTATTTCAAAATACATGAGCAGTAAAGAAAGCACAAATGTAGCGCTTTTTTGTAATTCTGACCGGTGACGTGCAAAACAAATTAAGACACTTTGCTGGGTGTTGTGTAATTGACAAATTTCTCTGAAACACGATTTCCACACATTATCTTTTATGCACTACAAATTTTTACCTATAAAACCATATTTCTGAAAAGTTAATGTGTTGTCTTTAAATGACAATGCACTATCACACCAAGATCCAGTAATGTGTTTGTGACAGTGGACTCTTATCACTCTCTTGCTGAATGGGTGTGGATCATTTGCTACACTTGTTCTTTGTGTGACGCATGGATTTTTCACAGCACCTATAAGAACAGTGATGTAACAATGATGGCAGCACCCCCACTCTGAAAATTGTTCCAGTACCACTAGCATGAAAAAGTGTGGCTAGGTCTATTGTACCTCAAACATTCTTTAAATGGCTATTTCACATGTGCTAATTACATGTACCCCTAAGAACATGAATTTTGTAGAAACAGTATTCCCTCTCTACAAGGACAAAGTATTACATCAGTATAGAAATACAATGAAATCTATATAGGGCTGTCCAACTAGACAAACGAATTTTTAATAGGATTTCTTTTAATCAAGACTTTCAGGTGGGAACAGATACACCATACAATAGAAGAAGAACTCAGGGCTTTACAGTTGCTTGGTTAAACATACATGTACTTAATATGCCAAGCAGGAATGAATTACAACACCATAGCACAATACAATAGATAATTTTAAGCGGTTGTGTCAAGGTGTAAACAGTCAACGACATTTCGATCCCTTAGAGCAAAGTACTCGGATCATCATCGGGACATAAGAATAAAAGGTCTGAGACTGATGCCACTCAATTTATAGACCCTGTATCCATATTGGAGCGATAAATGAGGTTTTAGTGGTAGTTGCGACAGCGCTTGGCATGAAAGGAGACCCAGTAGTACGTCCTGGAATCATTGGGACCAGTTCAAAAGTGATCCTGCAGGATAGCGTGAAGCGGAACTAAGTTACGGGACCGGGTGGCACTACGGAGAGGCGCTGTTTGTGTGTGTGGAACGGACCAGGACCAGGAAGATCTCCCTTTTTTATGGTGTATGTGTTCCCACTAAAGTCTTGCTTAAAAGAAATCTTATTAAAAATCTTTTGAGCAGTTGGACAGCCCTCTATAGATTTCATTGTATCTCTATATTGATTTAATGCTTTATCCTTGTTGTGAGGGACTACTGTTTCTACAAAATACTTGTACCCAAAGGTCCCTGACTACTACAAACTTGGGTTCCCTTGTCTTTAGATAACCTAAGAATATGAAGGCATGCTATTCAGCTCAATTTAATACTACTACCCAACATTAATAGTGCATAAGCCCAGTGGGTAGTGTGAACCTGGCTTCAGGTTTCAAACAAGGGTGATTGGGATTTCTTGAGCTGGACCGCTGAAGGGGTGACCCATGCATACTGGTGCTCTTTGCCCTATAGGATCATCTCATCAGTGTTTTAGACGGAACCTAAAGGCCCACTCTGTAGTACCAAATGCATGCTGACTTTAGCTGTGGTTGTGCACTCATATGTGCGAATTCGCTAATTTCAGTGAAGGCATGTTCCATCAAAATTAGGGGATTCTCTTTGACTGTATGCATGATCCTATTAAAGGGACGTGTGCATAAACGAAGGTGACCTATGGAGCATAGGGTTTATGGCACTCATCGGGAGGCTGTGTGCATTTAGCATCTCCTCTCAAGCCATACATTAGGTGGAGCCATGGAATATTCCAGAGGAACATCCCACAGTAGACGGGGTTCTCGTCACTGACTATTGCAATTTGTTGCACACATGTTACCAAGGATATTTAGGCCTCATCACAGGTTCAGTTCAAAATTAGGATGCCTGAGAGTTTACAAAGGGAGCGGATTTATGAGTTGTGTCATAATTATCACATCCTCACAGTTTTCCCCGACACATTCCTGCAGGTTAAACATGTTGAAATATATGATGGAAAAAGGCACATAAAAAAGGAAAAAGCTCCAGAATTCAGTGTGCTAAATACAAATTCTGCATGTTGCCTCATTTGCAAGTTAAAAAGTCAGCATCTGATTTAATTACCATGTAGTATATAATTCAACCCGGGTATATGGTATTTACCACATATGATAACCTGTAACGAGGGCCTTGCTACATGTGAATACGTTTGCCATTTGTTTTTCAAATGGACGCTTATATCTGGGCAGAGGACATTTGTATTCCAGAGCCAAAAAAACAACTAACCCAATACTGTTTGACAGTTACCAAGTAAGAGAAAAATCAAAGCAAAGTAGTTCCTATTTACAGAGTATTCTCGCGAGATTGAATATTCTGGCCGGTGCAGCTAAAGAAGCCATTCAAAGTTTATGAATTTTAGTAGAAGTTATAAACCACACAAATGTTACCAGTGGTGGAGGTCTGCCCGAGGCGTGTGTCTTTTACTTGGAATACATAAATTGTGTTGTTGTTTACTTGATGGTTTTGGTGTTGTGTTTCTACATCTTTGTTATTTACTTCTTTGACCTTCTGTTTAGATACGCATTTATTTACTTTTTAGTGTTTATTCACCTTGCATACTCACAATGTAGCTGAAGGCTACCAGACCATGCTATCACAATAATCATCAGAGGATATATGTGTTTACAATGCATGCCATTACCATGCATGCCTTTACCATGTGTGTAAGACAACGTGATGACCATAACAGCGCATTGCATTACATTATGAGCCTTTACCAAGCATTTATATATACACGTGTGTGTGTGTGTGTATATATATATATTTGATTTGAGATTTTATATATATATATCAAACTGCAAATGTTTGTCCCCTTGAACAGACCCACACAACAGGAAGGTGTGGTTCCAGCACTTTATTGGGAAAAGCTGCAGCATTCCAGTGGGGGCACCCATCAAAATTCAAAGTCACTGTGCCCGACGCGTTTGGTGCGCTGTGCGCACTTCTTCATGGGCTGACTGGAGTGAGAACGCCGAGCAGACCACAGCACCTGAAATACTCGTGACGTACATCCCAATGGGCGGGAACAGTCAAACTGCTTTCTGGTCAACGTAGTGCCGGGTTGTGTTATTCAAGTGAATTTGCTTGCATGCTGTCACTGATTAACGCTTAAAATCCCAAGTGGGTCGATGAGAACTCACAACATGGAAGCTGCACCATCCGACTTTTCTCGTGCACCTTCCTGCCCAACGATGCTGACACCGGTTGACGCAAGCAAAAACCGTGAAATACGGCGGGGCTCTCCCTGTGGCAGGACTGGCCGCAACACATCAAACCGCAAAAGTTTATCCCCTTGAACAGAGCCACACAACAGGAAGGTATGGTTTCAGCGCTTTATTGGGAAAAGCTGCAGCATTCCAGTGGGGGCACCCAACAAAATTCAAAGTCACTGTGCCCAACGCGTTTTGTGCGCTGCGCGCACTTCTTCATGGGCTGACTGGAGTGAGAACGCCAAGCAGACCACAGCACCTGAAATACTCGTGACGTACACCCCAATGGGCAGGAACAGTCAAACTGTTTGAGATATATATATATATATATAATATTTATACTGCTTTGGTACTTACCTGGATGCTGCATTCTGGGAGCTGTAGTCTCAGATATGACTGCAGCTGCTCCCAATCAAGCAGGATCAACTGAACTCGGTAGAAATTTCTAGGAGGGAAACGGCATCACTCAGTTGCAATCAGCGTCTGAGGAAGGCTGTCATAGCCGAAATGCATTATGCTGCACAACATTTGTGAATAAAGGGCTCCTTCAATAATCCCCGCTGTGTCCTTCGGTCACTTTTCTCGAGTGGTCTTTCTTGGTATATGTATATATATATATATATATATACTAGGTCTTAATAATAACTACCTACTGGGGATATTGTATTATATATAACATATATAATATAACATATAACATTTAGGTGCCAATTCCGATCCGGTAAAAAATTCCCCGTCCGACTCGTATCCGGATTTTTTTCCGTCCGAATCGTCAAAGTAGCATACAAACTGCCAAGTACGAATCGAACGGAAAAAAGTCCATACGAATCGCATTGGGAAGATTTCCCCACACGTCCTCGGGTCGGGAAAAGTCACCGACACGTCCCCGGGCGAGAAACCCACCGTGCGGAAAAATAAAGTCCGACTGCGCAAGTACGATCCCTCCCGTCCTCCCCATTACACAACCGTACGCAAAAAACACCGTCCGAACCGAACTCCCATAGCAACCATGGAGACATGTGCCCGCATACGCGCCGAACACCCCACCACCCCCCCCGCCCGCGTACGTACGCCCCGAACCCCCACCCGTGTATGTACGGACCGAACCCCCACCCCAGCAGAGTATGTACGCCCCGAACCCCCACCCGTGTATGTACGGACCGAACCCCCACCCGTGTATGTACGCACCCAACCCCCACCCCAGCAGTGTATGTACGCCCCGAACCCCCACCTGAGTATGTACGCACCGAACCACCACCCGTGTATGTACGCACCAAACCCCCACCCGTGCATGTACGCCCCCGAACCCCCACCCGTGTATGTACGCACCGAACCCCCACCCGTGTATGTACGCCCCCGAACCCCCCCCAGCCGTGTATGTACGCACCGAACCACCACCCGTGTATGTACGCCCCCGAACCCCCCCCCAGCCGTGTATGTACGCACCGAACCACCACCCGTGTATGTACGCCCCCGAACCCCCCCAGCCGAACCACCACCCGTGTATGTACGCACCAAACCCCCACCCCAGCCGTGTATGTACGCCCCGAACCCCCACCCGTGTATGTACGGACCGAACCCCCACCCCAGCAGAGTATGTACGCCCCGAACCCCCACCCGTGTATGTACGGACCGAACCCCCACCCGTGTATGTACGCACCCAACCCCCACCCCAGCAGTGTATGTACGCCCCGAACCCCCACCTGAGTATGTACGCACCAAACCACCACCCGTGTATGTACGCACCAAACCCCCACCCGTGCATGTACGCCCCCGAACCCCCACCCGTGTATGTACGCACCGAACCACCACCCGTGTATGTACGCCCCCGAACCCCCCCCAGCCGTGTATGTACGCACCGAACCACCACCCGTGTATGTACGCCCCCGAACCCCCCCCCAGCCGAACCACCACCCGTGTATGTACGCACCAAACCCCCACCCCAGCCGTGTATGTACGCCCCGAACCCCCATCCGTGTATGTACGCACCAAACCCCCACCCCAGCAGAGTATGTACGCCCCAAACCCCCACCCGTGTATGTACGGACCGAACCCCCACCCGTGTATGTACGCACCCAACCCCCACCCCAGCAGTGTATGTACGCACCGAACCCCCACCCGTGTATGTACGCCCCCGAACCCCCAGCCGTGTATGTACGCACCGAACCACCACCCGTGTATGTACGCCCCCGAACCCCCCCCCAGCCGTGTATGTACGCACCGAACCACCACCCGTGTATGTACGCATCAAACCCCCACCCCAGCCATGTATGTACGCCCCGAACCCCCACCCGTGTATGTACGCACCAAACCCCCACCCCAGCCGTGTATGTACGCCCCGAACCCCCACCCGTGTATGTACGGACCGAACCCCCACCCCAGCAGAGTATGTACGCCCCGAACCCCCACCCGTGTATGTACAGACCGAACCCCCACCCGTGTATGTACGCACCCAACCCCCACCCCAGCAGTGTATGTACGCCCCGAACCCCCACCTGAGTATGTACGCACCGAACCACCACCCGTGTATGTACGCACCAAACCCCCACCTGTGCATGTACGCCCCCGAACCCCCACCCGTGTATGTACGCACCGAATCACCACCCGTGTATGTACGCCCCCGAACCCCCCCCAGCCGTGTATGTACGCACCGAACCACCACCCGTGTATGTACGCCCCCGAACCCCCCCCAGCCGAACCACCACCCGTGTATGTACGCACCAAACCCCCACCCCAGCCGTGTATGTACGCCCCGAACCCCCATCCGTGTATGTACGCACCAAACCCCCACCCCAGCAGAGTATGTACGCCCCGAACCCCCACCCGTGTATGTACGGACCGAACCCCCACCCGTGTATGTACGCACCAAACCCCCACCCCAGCAGTGTATGTACGCACCGAACCCCCACCCGTGTATGTACGGACCGAACCCCCCCCCAGCCGTGTATGTACGCACCGAACCACCAGCCGTGTATGTACGCACCTAACCCCCACCCCAGCCGTGTATGTACGCACCGAACCACCAGCCGTGTATGTACGCACCAAACCCCCACCCCAGCCGTGTAAGTACGCACCGAACCACCACCCCACCAGGGAATGTACGGACCGCACCCCCACCAGTGCATGTACGGACCGTACTGACGCCAAAAAAACACGTACTGAACCCGGACAAACCATATTTACACAAGGAGAGTCAAGTAGAGTTTCCCCACACCACCAAACATGCCCAACAACCCCACAAACATCACATACACTCACCTGCAACTGCCAAACTGCCACACAGAGGCCCAAAACTCAATCACTCCTCATAACACACCCACACAAATTTCAAACACAGCCACACCCACAAATGGACCAATAAAAATGGACCACACACACAAACCATGAGCCTTTGCAACAGACCCACTGCTGCCAGAGCCCACAGACGACCCACACCACCATACTTGAACCTCACACTTGCATACCTTCACACAACCACCTACACAAACACCCCCTCATCACATTCACACACACACCTCCACTACCACACCCACACACCCACAGCCATCCACACCCACACCCCCACAACCATCCACACCCACACCCCACGCCATGTCCACCACCAAGAATCCAAAGTTCACAAAGGAGGAGCTGGAGATCCTTGTCGACGAAATCCTCAGAGTCGAGCCACAGCTCTTTGGGACATTGGTCAGACAGACCAGCATATCCGAAAAAACCGCCATGTGGCAGAGGATCGTCGATTCTGTGAATGCTGTTGGGACAACCAGAAGGACCAGGCACGAGTGCCAATCCAGGTGGTACGATCTGCGGAGGACGGTCAAGAGGAAGATGACTGACAATCACAACCAGGGGAACATCACTGGAGGAGGGCCGCCCCCCAGACCGGTACAATACCATCCCTGGGAGGAGAAGGTGATGTCCACGCTGGCGGTGGAGGACTACACGGACTGCCAGGACTCCCAGACCCTGGTGAGTACACAAACAACTCACCTCACATGGGGGGGATGCCATACACAATCAATCATGCATGCCACCCCCCCCAAGCCACCACCGGACACAACAACACTCCACAAACACACACATGCCACTAGCGCCTCCATGCCCCATGCATCAATCAGGGCCATGCCAAGTCACAGGCCACACAAAACACCAACACAACACAGGATGTGGTCGATGCTGGGAGTGGGGGCAGCAAAACTAACATTGAGCAACTCACAAGCACACAACAATGCCCTCAGCCCATATGGCCCAGGGCACAGCCATACAAACTGTGTGTACCCACACAGTACTGTCTTGCCTGCAAATGGTGGCTGCCATGCAGGATGACATGGGTCTGAAGGCACAATTTGCACATAACAGCAGACAATGAAGATGCATCGCTCTGATAGAGTCTCAGCACACACCGCCACAGCAGCAGCCTACACTCAGACACACTGCCCAATGGGTGCCCGGAGAACAGGGACTAACTCACATGAACAAGCCAATGGCCATTCAAAGACCGGCTAACTGTGTGTGCCCAGGAAGCTGGCCTGAGGTGACAGAGAGTGACAAAGAGAGGGAGGGAGAGGGGGAATGAGAGGGAAGGAGACAGAGGGGGACACAGGGAGACAGACAGAGGGAGGGAGTAGGGTGACAGAGGGAGACCGACAGAGGGAGGGAGGAGGGTGACAGAGGGAGACCGACAGAGGGAGGGAGGAGGGTGACAGAGGGAGGGAGGAAGGGAGACACAGGGAGACTAAATCACCCTTGGGTGGTGTGGCCATGCCCACTCGTCAGCCGGTGGACTGTGTGCATGCAGACCAGGTCTGGCAGTGCCTCAACCCCCCCTTCCGTAGATGAAGACCGGTCCATGTGTCAATCTGTGCACGAGTCCATCCGTGCTGCAGGCACAGACCTAACCACACACCCAGTATACCCACCCACTGTGTCGGTAAGAACCCTGTCACAAATGCTTCAGTCCCCTACCTGCAACATTAAATTGCCTTGCCAAAACACCATTTGGCCACGTACAGTGCAACACGTAAGGCGCCTCTGCATGGCTCGCTACGCCCGCACACCACACTGCTGACTGTGTACCCAAATAGATGCATCAACTAAGATTGTGTCTCACACATGCGTAAAGCCCTGACAGCTGTGGCCAAGGGACATAGCCATGCACAAGTGCACTGTGAGAGGAATGCAGGACAGATCCAACTACCCAGAGGAAGAGTGCCAAATCAGAAATGCATGCAACATGGATGCCACATGTGACACCGTTAACATTGTCTCTCTCACACACAGGTCAACGTCGACGAACACCCCCCAACACTGGGGGGGAAGTCTCACAGGACCAGGCTCCGCGGGATGAGGACCCCACCGCCAGCGATGACTCTCACCACTCCGTGGATGACGCAGACCAACCTGGCCCCTCTGGTGTCCAACCACCTGCAGCACCTGCGTCAGGTACAACTGTGCCAACCACCACCCCCATTCCAGCCACATCCCAGGAGACGTCCAGGAGCCCTGCCCGCACACGACCACCCAGCCAGTCTGCCCAGGAGGGACACGGTCCTCCGGGCACCCAGGAGGAGGCAGGCGGCAACGCAGATGCCATCCCTCAGGGGTCCCGGAGACCCGATGCACCCACAACGGCAGGCCAGGTGCACGTGGGCAGGGGTGGCGGGAGTGGAGGACGGCGGAGGCGCGAACCTGACCAGGCAGCTCAGGACCCGGTAGTGTCCCAGGTCAGCAACATCCTGGATACATACCGGCGTGACACCAGGGGCATGGACCAGATTGCGTCCACCCTCAATGACATCAAGGGGACCCTCCAGGAGATGAAGACCCTGCAGTCCCAGCAACATGCCTGTCAACTGCAACACCAAGGAAGGATGGAGGATAGACAGGCTGAGCTCGTGGCGGTGCAAACCCAAATGACCGGTGTACTCCGTCGGATTTCCGACAACATGGGCAACCCTCCCTGTGGCACCAGGCGAAGGCCATTACCAGACACAGGGAGGGATCAGGAGGAGGAGGATTCATCCGACGGAGCGTCACAGACATCGTCACGGACTGCTTCCGAGGGTCCCCGCAGGAAGGTGGGTCGTCCACGAAAAAGACTGTGAGAGTCAGCAGAACATCACCATCTCCCAGGTCACCTGGCCTGGCACCTGGCCCTCTGGCCCAATAGCAGCACATGACATTCTCTGCCACATGGACTTGCTGGTCACTGTCTGACCTATGTTGACAAAGACTGTGGCATGGACTCTGACATTTTGCTACGGCAAGGATACCAACTCCCCCAGTGAACTTTGGATTCTACACTCCCGCTGTGCACCTCTTGTCATCCCCACAAACCCGTACCCCACCACAAATAAATTAATCACACTTACAAGATGATGCCGTGATTCTACATTATTACAATACATGTGTGTGTCGTACAGTCAAAGCATGCCTGATCTCAGAATTAACTCCAACCATCCAAACCGTGGGGTAGCAGTCTTGCCCAGGACACACATGGGTCCCAATGTCTCATCTGATACAAACATGGAGTACCATACTCACCTGTGCTGGGCCCAACCAGCTGAGTGGTTCCCGCACAACTGTGGCTACAGACACATTCAGGGGAGCAACAGTCATGCGCAGAGGTCAGGGATCATGTGGAGTGACCTGGCTTGCCGCTCCCAGGTATGTCTAGACATGTGTCCCTACAATGTGCAGCATGCTTGCGTCAGGCGGATGTTGAGAATGGTGGCTAGGCCAAGGTTGGATGCATGGAGATGCCAGAATGCAGTTTAGGATCACAGTGCCACATGGTTGTGTTGGGGTTGTGGGCTGCATCATGAGTGTGGGCGTGGATCGAGAAGGTCATCCTGCAGCTGCCTGTGAAACATTCCCCCCATCCCGTTTGGACGTTGATGTGGCCTGGTTGCCCGACGCAGTAGCAGAGCTGTGCAGATGCACTCCGGATATGGACAAGTACCATGGGAGTCGTAAGGCACATGTCCGTAGACTGCAGGGTAGGATTCGACACGGATGTAGTAGTTGCCCTGGGGGATGGTCTCTCTTGCATTGAGGTGGATGTAACTGTGCATCTTGTGCATAATACAGTTCCCACTCCCTGACAAACCCCTAGCATCTTGTCACTCTACACATAGACACATATGCACCACCTATGAAAACTATGCCAGACCTGCCGCACGCACAGTGGCAACAGGGCACCATTGACAGGGAAGAGGCACCTTGGAGACAGAGGGACAAATTTATTAGTCATGTGTGTTGGAATGACAATGATACTCTGTCAACACATACACAGGTCATGTGGATGAACATGTGGGAGCAACACTGGCACCCCCCATTGCAACACAGATGCTGGCATCCCATTGACCTGGCACACAAGTGACGGATAACAGCTAAACACCCCCTGCTGCCACGGAGAGGCCGCTATACACCATTGAGGCCCTGATGGGGCAATCACACACCATGTCAACCCGGTGCAACCTGTATGTTTCCGAGGCCAGTGTTACACACAATGATGGCCTCATCACAATCCCCAATCCCCTGCCACATGACAGTCACCAAGTCTGAGCATGGCTCCAGGTGAAGCCTGCCCCATGTCATGTTCCCCATGTAGGATCACCATGTATGCAAATGGAACACACATGAACCGGAGAAGTGCACACAGACTACAAACAATTCACACACCCAAAACGACGTGAGGCATCCCTTACCCTAAGGAGATTTCAACACTTGCCCGTGCATGTGACGCTGAATCAGCACATGTTGCTGTGTTCATGAGGAGTAGCAGGAGCACAACAATGCCACCAGCAGACAGCATGCACATGGACCTGTGGAAGAGAGACACACAAGGATTCAGCACAAAGGAGCACATCCGCAAGCATGTACTCAACACGTATCATGTTGTTAACATGACAGGTGACAATGATGACCCTCAGACAACATCCTTCCATTGCGCCATCACTTGAGTGACACTTCAATACACACCACTGACTCACTTGGCAGACATGCAGATGGACACACACATTGCAACACATACCACACACGGCCCAATGCGTGCACACTCAGACACTGGAACTCACCACTAAGCAAAGAAGTTGCGTATGAGCCGACTCCGCATGTCCTCCACAGCCTCCTCCTCCTCCACATCACTTGCCCCGTCACCAAGGCCTTCATCCTCCACGGGTGGATGGTCCTGGTCATCTTGATCCAGTATGAGTGGAACAGCTTCCTCCACTGCCATGTTGTGCAGCATGCAGCAGACGATGATGATCTTGCACACCTTCACCGGGGCATATGGGAGTGCTCCGCCGGTCTTGTGGAGGCACCGGAATCGGCTCTTCAGAAGTCCAAACGTCCTCTCAATGACTCTCCTGGTCCGCCCATGTGCGTTGTTGTAGCGGTGCTCGGCAGCCGTGCTGGGGTTGCGGACAGGCGTCATCAGCCATGGCATGTTGGGATAGCCAGCGTCCCCTACAAGGAAACATCATGGACAGAAGTGTGTCAGCACAGGCAGTGAGATTGGAAGATGACGCCAAACACTGAACTGCCAGAGTCTACCCACCAACAATACATGCTCGCTCGTTCCGCATCTGCAGCATCATTTCAGGCACCCTGCTACGCCTCATGATGAAGGCATCGTGTGCTGATCCTGGAAAGCGAACACAGACATGTGAAATCACCATGTTGGACAGACACACCACAAGGGCATTAATGGAGTGATAATGTTTGCGATTCCTATACACCACCTCCTGTGCCTGTGGTGGTACCAACGCAACATGTGTCCCATCTATGGACCCAATGACATGGGGCATCCCTCCCAGGGCATAGAACTCACGCTTGACATCTGTCAACTGCTCACGATTTGGGAATTTAATGTACTCATCCAGGTGAACCAACATGGCCTCTAAGAAATCATGCAGAACACGGCTGAACATCGTCTGGGACATGCCCCCGACATCAGCAATGGTATGTTGGAACGTACCCGTGGCAAGGAAATGTAGGGATGCCATCACCTTCAACTTGGGTGTCAGTGCACTGGGATACCTGTGGCGCGGGAGGAGTTGTGCTTCCAGCCGGCCAGTCAACTCATCAATCAACCGTTGGCTGAATCTGTAGCGGCGTATACAGTCCCGTTCATGCAGGGCAGCAATGTCTGGCATACGTCGAGGGAGAGGCGGAGCCCTGCAGTGAAATGGAAGGAACACCTAAGAGTGAGCACTGTACAACAACATCGTCAATGCACTGAGCACATGTTACACAGCCAATACACATATGCCACGTTGTGAGTCAGGTCTGTGCCACAGTTCCTGGACACGTACGCCAGTCAGGTGACACTCCTACCAAGGGACAGCCACTAACGGAGGGGGGCAAGATCACGATGACATGGCATGAGACTAGCTGTGGGCCAGTGTAAGTGAACATGCACACGCATCACAGGATTCACAGACATCCACACATGTGCAGAAGTAGTATGCGTATGGTACAGACAGGTAGTTGGATGCGATATGCACTGGTCACATGTCATAGGAATAGGACAGGCCACACACATTGCCTTTGAGGAGTACATGTCGAGACAGAACATACATAGGGAGCATGTGGATAGGTACTTGTGTTGATACTCCGTGTAGTTGGATACATACACACCTCATGGCAAATCACATATGTGGGCTGGTGTGCGGAACAGTGTGCCATGCCCATCGACACACAGACACATGTTGGCAGCAGCAACTGCTGACGCATTGAACCACACACCTACAGCAAAATCATGGAAAGACATGCCACACACATGACATGGTTGCAGCGTGCAACGCAGCCATACACGTGTCATGTGTAATATTCCGTGTACCTGGCATCAGGGGACAGGTGCGGGTGTCCGTGACTGGGACATGCAAGTGACTCATGGCTCCACTAGTGTGTACGACATGCACACATGTCAAAGGAGTGCAGGGGATGTGTGGTACAATGCGCACCATCACACACGACATGTGTACACAGCTCATCGTACATGTGCTTTGCCCACACCTCAGGGGTAAAGTGCCACATCACATCCTGACACACCTGTGTCACACACATGTGGTATTGCACAGACAATGCATTGGTGTCCACCCTTGGCAATACCTGTCCGCTCCATTCCTGTCTGTGTGCCGCCTGTCACCACTGACAGTTGTGAAACGCACCGTACATACGCTCGGAGCGCGTGTATAGGGTCCCTGGGCCAATATTTCCGCTGGCGTATGCGTACGCCACAGTAGTACGGACTGTACACGCGCTTGTGCGGTCTGGATCACAATATGGGCGCTGGCGTATGCGTACGCCACAGTAGTACGGACTGTACACGCGCTTGTGCGGTCCGGATCACAATATGGGCGCTGGCGTATGCGTACGCCACAGTAGTACGGACTGTACACGCGCTTGTGCGGTCCGGATCACAATATGGGCGCTGGCGTATGCGTACGCCACAGTAGTACGGACTGTACACGCGCTTGTGCGGTCCGGATCACAATATGGGCGCTGGCGTATGCGTACGCCACAGTAGTACGGACTGTACACGCGCTTGTGCGGTCCGGATCACAATATGGGCGCTGGCGTATGCGTACGCCACAGTAGTACGGACTGTACACGCGCTTGTACGGTCCGTACTACTGTGGCGTACGCATACGCCAGCGCCCATATTGTGATCCGGACCGCACAAGCGCTTGTACGGTCCGTACTACTGTGGCGTACGCATACGCCAGCGCCCATATTGTGATCCGGACCGCACAAGCGCTTGTACGGTCCGTACTACTGTGGCGTACGCATACGCCAGCGCCCATATTGTGATCCGGACCGCACAAGCGCTTGTACGGTCCGTACTACTGTGGCGTACGCATACGCCAGCGCCCATATTGTGATCCGGACCGCACAAGCGCTTGTACAGTCCGTACTACTGTGGCGTACGCATACGCCAGCGCCCATATTGTGATCCGGACCGTACAAGCGCTTGTACGGTTGGTATCACTGCTTGTGGGGTGCCCTAGGGCGTGGAACGCACCGTACCTGTGTGTAAATGTATGAAAACACATAGGGGACACATGAGGGACAAGTATAAGGGCCGAAATGCCTGATGGTTGCCATGGAGACTGAGTTAAATTTTTGAATTTGAGCACCAGGTGCACAGCAGAAGTCAGTTTGAAAGAATCTACATTGTTGCAATGTGGATGTTGACTTGACATCATTATCAAAACTGAAACCATGCAAAGCCACACACTGGGGTAGGTTTGAAGGGATTGGATGAAACGTAGGATGCTAATGTGACTGACCAATCAATCTGTACTCCTATACATGAACAGGCCAGCCAGGCATATATAAGGCAGCCAGGTCCCATGAGAGAGCACTTGCCTGCACATCCATTCATCCATGACCACTGCTGCTGATAGTGATTCCTGTGGCACCATGTCCAGGACTGTGGAGAGGTCACAGCCATTCACCCAGGAGGAGAACCTTGCCCTGATAGATGTGATCCTCCCACAGTTCCAGAGCCTGTATGGTCGACCAGGGGTTCAGGTGAGTGCAGACTCCACTAGCTTAGACTGTGCCCCTTTTGTGTGACAGTGACTTCTGGCATTGTGTCCATGTGTGACAGACATGCACTGTTGTTTGGAGTGGGTCCCAGGGTGTGGAAGGCCTCATGTCACCCATGCAGAGCATGCTGTGTTTCCTGTGTGCACTCCTCACTTGCATAGTGCCTACTGTGACAATGAATGCAAGGTGCATGCCACATTCTGCCTGCATACTCCTCCTGGGGATGTTGGTTCCACAGTCCTGATGTGATCCTGTGTTCCCCCCAGTGTGACAGGTGTCAGTACCCATGGATGTGTGTTTGTTCAGTGTACCTGTGCTGTGAGTGTCCAAAGGCCGTGTTCGTCCCCTGCACATTGGTGTGTGTGTTAGTCCCCTGTCATGTGGGTGAGTGCATATGGGGAGTGTTGCACACAAGCAGCATGAGGGATGGATATGGCCTGGCCATCCGATGTGAGCAGGGAGCAGTGCTGTGTGCATGCCGTGCTGAGCCAGCCCCACACCTGTGACACCCCCGTCTACTGGCACATGGGCAGAGTGAGGTGTGTACCCGCAGTTGGCAATGCCATGTGATTGTCCTGTACCTGTGTGTGTCTGTGTACTCTGCTGAGGTAGCATCAGTGTGCTGGGGCAGGTGACTGCTGTGAGGTGCTGTACATAATCCTGGTGTAGCCTGTGAGGCACAGTGTGATCCCTGGTCAGTGAGTGTGTGGTACCCCTCATGCCACCCGTGTGCTTTCACTGGCACGTAGTGCATTTGGCCTTCCACAGTGGATAATGTCCCTATGACAAAGGTGCAATTAGTTGCATGCATACCATGGCCTGTTCATAATGAGGATTGTTCTATATGTGTGTCTCTGTGTCTTTGCTCATGTGGATTAATGTATTCTCTCTTTTGCATCCTCACAGGTAGGCGCCATTGCCAAGGGGGAGATCTGGAGGGAAGCCGTCAGTGCCGTGAGGGGTACAGAGGGTCGGAGGCGGAGCCTGTCTCAGGTGAGGAAACGCTGGCAGGACATCCGGTGCTGGACGAGGAGGATTGCACGGCTCCTGCTGGGGGACTCACCTGAGAGCCGTAAGAACCGTGGGCGCCGTCGTCTGACCCACATCCAGAAGCGTGTGCTGGCGGTGGTCTTCCCCGATATGGACAGGCGCCTACAGGAGAGGCAGCAGCAGGAAGGGGGTAGGTACATGTGTGTCAGTTGTGTGTCCCCAGCCAATGTAAGTGTGCAGTTGCATGGATACACTGCCAGGGTTTGATTGTGCAGTGCGTCAACTTCTCCACAAAGTAGCACAGTGCTGTTCTCACTCCCTCCCTTCCCCTCCTTGCAATGTGTTCCCTGGTCTGTCGCCACTCTTGCACAAGGTTATTTAGGCAGGCAGTTCATGCAGGTGCCCTATGCTATCAGCATCATGTGTGGGGGTGATGTGCCACAGGTATGGGGACCTTGCTTGTGCCATGGCCAATTTCAGTCATTGTGGTGTCCATGTCACTTGGCACTGATTGTGAATCACGACATAGGGGTGTGTCTCCAAAATGTACAGCCTTCCAGCATGCATGTCCAATTGTGTGCCCTCTGACATGATGTGCCTGAGTGGGAGGCCTGCTAAGTGCAGGGACGGTTGCTTAATTTGCAGTCATGTCCATCCTGGACCATGGAGGAGTGTGGGCACTACTGTGCCCTGGGGCACCTCTTCCTAGGTATCATGTGCGTCATCCAACAATATGGCCATTCACTGTGTCTTCGCCATGGGTTGCGTAGGGTGGCATTGTACCCTGGGCTCAACTGTTAGGACCTACAGGTTGCTACATGTGTCCACTGTACAGGGGGACCCATTTTGCTTGTGCATACTCACAGTGGGCATTACCTGTGTGTGTTGTTGAGACAATCTGATGATGTTTGCCTGTCAATGATGTGTGGACATGGCCACCAGGGGCTGTGTGTGTACAGTCATGAATTAGTGGAGGCCATGTGTTTCCATCCCAGAGTAAGAGGTGTACATACTTTCTCCGTCTCAATGAGATTGTCTCAGGTGTGGGTGGGTTGTGCGTACAAGGCCTACATGTCAGATGCTTCATCCTCCTTGCTGGGTTTAGCCTGTGTGTGATGTTTGACTGGACATACGCTCAAGGTGCAGTGACCCTGTCATGTGTGGCCTGGTTTCATGTATTGCCTTTGCAGCATGCGGCAAGAGTAAAGGTATATCATTCATGCTCATCCCTTTTTGACGACGCAGTGTGGTGCAGGTGCCGTGCACATTTGTCCCCAGAGGCTGACTCCTCTCTAAAATTTCAGGTGCAGTGATTTGCTGTTGTGTCATGATCTCCATTGTGTCTCAGTGGCATGGTGGGTCGAAAAACTGTGTGTTCCATGGCCTACATGTGTACATTTTTTTGTAGGTGTTACTCTTGTTGCTTTTCAGGCTATGCAATGTGACCTATGTATATTTGACTCATGTGACATAAGTGTACAGGTGTCTGATTTTCTCCTGTCTCTTCACCTTGCCCACAGCATCGCCGGGGGACACGGAAGGAGACACTAGCACGGACCGGGAGGAGGGATTGAGCACCAGTGCCAGCAGTGCTGTCCTGTCTGCCACATGGAGTGGCACGGAGGCCGAAGGGAGTGAGGCGGAGGACCTGTTGACTGCCAACACAGACTATGACGCAGACGGGTCCGAGGCTGAGCTCCCAGAGGTGGCGGAGTCTGCCCCCCCAGCTGATGGCAGCCCTCCACATCCCCCCGCCACCTCAGGTTCCATCACCGGCCTCCCACATGCTCGTGGCCCTTCCCTCCGTGCTCGGTCCCCACATGTCTCCTTCCTGCCAGGCACCGCACCCCCTGCCCCTGTCACCACTGCTGCGGTGAGTGCGGAGTCTGTGGACATCCTGAGGCAGTTGCAGGTTGGTCAGACTGCGATGCTAAATGTCCTCCATGCCCACACCCAGGTGCTGACCCAGATGGAGGCATACATGGAGGGCATGTCGGCTGCGCAGTCTGACCAACGGCAGTTGCTGAGGTCCATAGACTCCACACTGACTGCAGCACTGGATCCCCTGCAGCGCTGCGTAACACCCCCTACCCCTGCCCCATCCCCAATTCCCACTCCCGTGCCTGTCCCACGCACATCCAGACGTCAGCGTGCACGCACCCCAACAGACACAGGCACCACACCACCAGGGAAGTCGAAGCGCACACCTCCTGTCACGCACACACAGGGTGAGGAAGGCACACCCACTGGGTCGGGGGGGAAACGTAGAACACGCAGCCACAGTGGGAGTCCGCATTCCACACAACCCACTCCCTCCAAATCCACTCCCCTTAGCTCTCCTGGCCAACAGTCAGTGACAGCATCATCCACTGCGAGTGTGCCCCCCAGCCCCAGGATGACACCACCCCGCAAGCGGTGGAGGCGGGACCCGGCCAGGGGAGTTGAGTCCCCCACCCTGTCCACACCCTCCCCCAGTGGCGCTGCGACCCATCCCTTTGCCCCCCCCCCTCCTTGGGGCCTGTGGTTGGATTGGGTGCGGGGGAGTCGCTGGGGGAACTTGCCGACGTGTGCAGCGCCATTCTGTCCTCCACCTTTGGCGCTGGCACCCCCCCTGTGGCAGATTCATCCCTCCCTGCACCCACAACACCTACCCTTTCCCCTCCTGTCCCTGCGGTGCCTGTTTCCACCCTCCCCCCTGATGCCCCCTCTTCTGTGGATGAAATGGACTTGTGAACTGTGCAGGCAAGCTAGGGGACACACGTCCCGATGTGTACCCCCCCCCCCGGACATTGCTGCTGGGCTGGCCCATGGCCCTTGTACATAGTGGACATTTTCTCTGATATATTTTCCTGCTGAATAAAGCCTTTTCTTTTTGTTTTGCACACTGATGCTTTCCTGGACTTGCTGTTGGTGCTGGTGCTCCCTGCGTTGGGGTGGTGATAATGTGTTAGGGGTCTGTGAAATGTTGGAGTGTGCTGCTCATGGGGTGTACCCTGCCATCTGCGTGCCATCACAAAGGTCTCTGCCAATGGTATTTGGTCATGTTTGCTCTCACTGTATGGTGACATTGTCCCAAGGTGTGTTCCATCCTCTGTGGCCCAGGCCATTTTCCCTGCAGGGTGTCTCCCAAATGCTGTGCTGTGCTGTGTCTACATTTCCTGGATGTGTGAGGGTTGCCGTTCAATATAGCCATGCTGGCTCAGCGATGGCTCCGCCTGCATCTGGGGTTTCACCCTTGTAGGTCACTGAACTTGTTGATGGGGTATATTGTCCTATGTCTGGGCACTGCTGGGAGTGATAGGTACACACCCCTCCTGTGTCTGGGCACTGCTGGGAGTGATAGGCACACACCCCTCCTGTGTCTGGGCACTGCTGGGAGGACCCTGCACCCACCCCTCCTGTGTCTGGGCACTGCTGGGAGGACCCTGCACCCACCCCTCCTGGGTCTGGACACTGCTGGGAGGACTCTGCACCCACCCCTCCTGTGTCTGGGCACTGCTTGGGGTGTTTTGCACACCCCATTCTTATAGCAGGTTCGGTGCGTACATACCAGGGTGGGGTGGGGGTTCGGGGCGTACATACACGGCTGGGGGTTCGGGGCGTACATACCAGGGTGGGGTGGGGGTTCGGTGCGTACATACACGGCTGGGGGTTTGGTGCGTACATACACGGGTGGCGCTTGGGTGCGTACATACAGGGGTGGGGGTTCGGGGCGTACATACACGGCTGGGGGTTCGGGGCGTACATACCAGGGTGGGGTGGGGGTTCGGGGCGTACATACACGGCTGGGGGTTTGGTGCGTACATACACGGGTGGCGCTTGGGTGCGTACATACAGGGGTGGGGGTTCGGGGCGTACATACACGGGTGGGGGTTCGGTGCGTACATACCAGGGTGGGGTGGGGGTTCGGGGCGTACATACACGGGTGGGGGTTCGGGGCGTACATACACGGCTGGGGGTTCGGGCGTACATACCAGGGTGGGGGTTCGGTGCGTACATACACGGCTGGGGGTTTGGTGCGTACATACACGGGTGGCGCTTGGGTGCGTACATACACGGGTGGGGGTTCGGGGCGTACATACACGGGTGGCGCTTGGGTGCGTACATACACGGGTGGGGGTTCGGGGCGTACATACACGGGTGGCGCTTGGGTGCGTACATACACGGGTGGGGGTTCGGGGCGTACATACACGGCTGGGGGTTCGGGGCGTACATACCAGGGTGGGGGTTCGGTGCGTACATACACGGCTGGGGGTTTGGTGCGTACATACACGGGTGGCGCTTGGGTGCGTACATACACGGGTGGGGGTTCGGGGCGTACATACACGGCTGGGGGTTCGGGGCGTACATACCAGGGTGGGGGTTCGGTGCGTACATACACGGCTGGGGGTTTGGTGCGTACATACACGGGTGGCGCTTGGGTGCGTACATACAGGGGTGGGGGTTCGGGGCGTACATACACGGGTGGGGGTTCGGGGCGTACATACCAGGGTGGGGTGGGGGTTCGGGGCGTACATACACGGGTGGGGGTTCGGGGCGTACATGCACGGGTGGGGGTACGGGCCGTACTTCCACGGGTGGGGGTACGGTCCGTACATACCCCTGCCCACGCTCTGCGTGCCTGGGTACGGGCCGTACCCATGCCTTTGGTGGGTGGGTACGGTGCGTCCCACCATTGTTGCGGGGCCGTGGGGTCCGCACCGTACACAGGCCTTGGGGGCGTGGCTACGGGTCGTACCACGCGTACCCCTACATGACCCCAGCAATGCTGGTACGAGCTGCACCAAGGCCTTTCTGACGTGGGTACGGGCCGTACCGCTATTGTTGGAGTGACGTAGGGGGACGCGTGGTACGTTCCGTACCCACGCTCTTGCGGCCTGGGTAGGGTACGTACCGGTTCGCGTGACCATCCACTTCCGTTGTGGCGGACGCTTGCGTTGCTGGCCTCGCCCCCACACCCTGGCAGTGTCCAGGCCCTGATGGTCAGGTATGTCCAGGCCATGTGTGATTTGGTACCATGTGTTGGTGTTGTGTGTCCTGCCCCTGCCCCCCCCTTTGACCCTGGTTGTTGTGCTAACCTTCTGCGGCGTCTGCGTCGGTTCCTGTACGCCAGGTGGACTGCTAGGAGGGCAGGGATGGCACGTAGGTTCGGGTCCATGTCTGTTCGTCGCGTCCAGCTGCTCCTTGCGTGTGTCGTCCTGATTTCCCGGCAGTTTTTGGCAGCCGGTAAATATTTTCCGTGCGGGATGACGTCGGTTCGAATCGTACTTCCTGGTTCGTGAAACGTAGGCTGGATGCGTACCGACGTCACGTCGGCGCCTTTCAGGATCGGAATTGTGTTTAGTTTCTGTTCGGTCGGTGTTTTGTTCGATTCGTACGGAAATGGTGTTTCCGTATGAATCGTACTTGCATTTTCGGATGGATTTCGCACCGGGTACGAGTCGGACGGAGAAAAGGCTCCGTCCGACGGTTCGTACCCGGTTTTTACCGGATCGGAATTGGCACCATAGTGTGTATATATATATATATATATATATTCACTGAAAAAACCATGGGTTTCACACACGTTATAGTTAGGACTTAGCATTTAAAAAACCTTAGAAATTCAGTGAAAAAACCATAGGTTTCACACACGTTATAGTTAGGAATTAGCATTTAAAAAACCTTAGAAATTCAGTGAAAAAAACCATAGGTTTCACACATGTTATAGTTAACTGGACATTTTACTCGTAAAAAACCATTGAAATTGCCCCGTTATAGTTAGTTCAGCTAACTATAACTCGCGCGCCCGCAATGCACTGCTGATGACGTCACATATTACATCACTCATGACATGGTCAGTGACATCACTCATGACATCACTGATGACATCTCAAATGACATCACTGATGACATCACTGATGACATCATCCAGTGAATGTGTGTTTTTCTGAAAATTAAATATGTTTTATATATGTATATCTCAAGGTCGATGGAAGAATAAATGGGTATATAAGTGTCTAAATGGATGAATTGTTTTTGAAAAATTGATTGTATTACTGACTGATTAAGTGTATCTGTCACGTATCTGTCACGATCCGCGCTCGGGTGGCGCTGAGTGACGCATCTCCTCTACCCCTGGACTACAGCCGAGCAACTCGGCGACCGCAAGAACTACATCCCCCAGAACTCCCGGTAGTTCCCGTCCCACGTGACAGTTCACGCTGCCGGAAACACTGAAAAGCGGCCAATCCCGGGGAAGCAGTGCCGATGATTCTCTGAAGCCTTCGGTATCGGAAGACCCGAGTGGATGATTCTTCTCAGCGGCTTGACTCCCAGACCCCGTCTCGACTACTACTTGTTCCTCGCTCAGCAGCCGGTGAGTATTGAGACAGCCACTACCCGACTTTCGCCCTTCGACTTAGACGCGACCTCGAACCGTCGAGGGAGAGCGCTAAGAGACAGACAACGCCCACGGATTTCCGGGCACCTCCACCTGGGGGTTTCGCTCCTCTGCTCCCGGCTCTTCCCGGAGCATTGAGTAGCAGCGAAACGCCACAGGCAGCGCCCACGGATTTCCGGGCATCTCCACCTGGGGGTTTCGCTCCTCTGCTCCCGGCTCCTCCTGGAGCATTGAGTCGCAGCGCAACGCCACAGGCAGCGCCCACGGATTTCCGGGCATCTCCACCTGGAGGTTTCGCTCCTCTGCTCCCGGCTCTTCCCGGAGCATTGAGTAGCAGCGAAACGCCACAGGCAGCGCCCAAGGATTTCCGGGCCCCAGCTTTTCCACAGTAACGCGCTCCTCGGCTCGAGACCTTGCTGAGCCTAGAGTAGCAGCGCAGACTCTTGACACAACCAATCTCCGTGACTCGGATCGCCACCGCGAGGTTCTTTCAGTTCCGTGAAGTAACGGTGCTGGAGAACGTCGTGCGCTCAGAAAAGAGGAGAGGACAACCCTTCTCGTGTCCCCACAGTTAGACGAAAAGAGACGACGGGTAAGAGAGCTACACACAAGGGGGAGCCTGGGGAAAGGGTAAGGGAGCCATCACTCATTGTGTGTTTGTCTATTCACAGGTCTCCCGCCCAGCCGTCCCTTTCCGTCCTTCCCTCGCTCACCTACCCCTTTCGTCCGAGTGTATTACACATCCGCCGGACTAGGGGCAGATGGGAGGTGGACCCCTTTAAGCTTCAGCGTCATCCTGAGGAGCGAAACCAGTGGGATCCCGACAGTATCTTAGTGAATACATGGCTTAGTGAGTAATGTTTAAATATGTAAATATCTGTATCAGTCTCTCACTTTGTGTATAAGTGGCTGCATGGGTTGGTGTGTAGCTACATGAGTGTCTAAATAGGTTATTAGTTGGTTTTTTGAGTATCAGTATGAGTGTGAGTGTCTGGTTCGGTGAGGGGTATTACGTAGTGCATGGGTGCATGAATGAGTGACTCATTGTTTGTATGTGTTGAAGACAGCATGTGTGCAGGACTGTATGGGTGGATGAGTGTATGTATGGGTGTGTTAGTGAGTGAATGACTGTCTCAATAGTGTCTTTATGTGTAACTACATATGTTTTAAACTAGTATATGTGACTATTGGTGTATATATGTGAGTATATGTGAGAGTGAGAGATTGAAAGAGTTCCTGTATGAATAAGTATGTGTTTCTATAAGTGATTGTTTAAAAGACTAAGTATGTGTAAGTTTCCGTAGAAGTAAGTGTGGTGGTGTGTGTATAACTGTATATGCAAGTAAATGTATGTTTGATTCTTTATTAGCATGACTAACTATGTGTGTGAGTACCTCTATGGATGAGTGGCATTGTGTAACAGGATGTATACGTGTATGAGTACATATGATGAGTGAGTACATGTATGAGTGACTGTATAGGACTGTTGGTGAATGAGTGGATGTGTATTTGGATCTTAGAATTACTGTATAGGTTGTTGTAACTGGTATTGGTATGTCCATTGTTTTTAAAATTTTAATTTCTATTTTTGATTGTGTGTATCAAAGGTTATATTAGGGGAAGAGGAGGTCTGCCACTCTATCACAAGGATGATGTCATCAGTGATGTCATCAGTGATGTCATTTGAGATGTCATCAGTGATGTCATGAGTGATGTCACTGACCATGTCATGAGTGATGTAATATGTGACGTCATCAGCAGTGCATTGCGGGCGCGCGAGTTATAGTTAGCTGAACTAACTATAACGGGGCAATTTCAATGGTTTTTTACGAGTAAAATGTCCAGTTAACTATAACATGTGTGAAACCTATGGTTTTTTTCACTGAATTTCTAAGGTTTTTTAAATGCTAATTCCTAACTATAACGTGTGTGAAACCTATGGTTTTTTCACTGAATTTCTAAGGTTTTTTAAATGCTAAGTCCTAACTATAACGTGTGTGAAACCCATGGTTTTTTCAGTGAATTTGCAAGGTTTTTTAAATGCTAATTTAGTTTTTTTTCTTCTATTTTTTTAAACATATTTTTATTTTAATTTTCTATCCTTTTTTAAAGACTATGGTTAAATTTTTAAAATTCTATAATATGTTTTTTTTAATATATTTTATAAAATAAACATGTAAAATTTATTAGCAATACATTTTTTCCTTTTTTTAAAATTTTTTTTTAGTACGCGTACCGTAAGCTTACGGTAAGCGTACGGTTTACGCAACGTCCGTAATTTATCTACGCTGTTTGCGTATAGTTACGCAATTTGCGTAGCCGCGCGTCCTCCGCGTGGGACGCGTACGCGTGTACGCTACACGCGCACGTTACGCGGAAGTGTCGGGTAGTGACTGTTATGCGCATGCGCGCAAGCGCGTGTCTTTTTTACGCGCATGCGCACTTTTGCCGTAAGCGTACCGTAAGCGTACCGTAAGCGTACGGTAGGTCATGTGATCATGAAACACAACTTTTGATTGGTTGAAACTACTTTCAGTTCTAGAACTCTCCTACACCACACCCATTCCCCTCATTTCTGCTTGTGATCCCTTGGGAGAAGGAGCTGGTTTGTCTTTGGGATACGATGGCAGAACAGCAGAGCTCTTCTGAGAGTGAGGCTAGCACTAGCAGCACTGTCTTGAGGCAGAGATCGAGGAAACAAAAGCCCTCTTATGTATGGGATTATTTTACTTTTCCTGAAGGCCAGCAAAAGGTGAATGCACCCTTAGTAACTTGCAGGCTGTGTCAGCGTGTACTTTCTAGAGGTAATCCTGACAGGAAGTATTCCTTTGGGAATCACACCATGAAGAGACACCTCCAGGATGTACACAGAAGGACACATGGTCATCTTTTTGGAGGTAACTCTTCAGAAAGACAAGCAAGTACATCCACAGCAGCTCAGCCTGGACCATCATCTGCAGGGCTGACTCCTTCTTCTGCAGGTCAGGTGAGCCCTTCATCTGTGGGGGGAGCATCTCCTTCTGCTGGCCCTCTGGAAATTAACCCTCGTTTTCTGAGGGTTGATATTCAATGTGCCTCTTGTCATGATCTAATTTGTCATAGGGAGACCAGTGTTTCCCTAGTGAACAACAAAATAGATCAGCACACTTGTCACAGAGACTAATTTTTCCATGCTTTCTTTCCTCTGTCCCTGCATGAACACAACGGTTCTTTTAAGAGCCAACCTTATCTTTCATCTTTTTTTTACATATGTTTTTAAAAACTTTTTTTTTTTTTTTACCGTACGCGTACGGTGCGCGTACTTTTTTTTTATTTTTAAAAAAAACCACTAAAAATCAATTATCACATTACAAGGTCCTTGAGAGACTACAATTATTATTATTGACTTACCATACTCACTCCAAAAAATATTTATTCATTTGTTTTTTTTAAAAATAGTTTTAAAAATGGTTCTAGTTTTCGAAAATTTTCTATATCAATCTGAAAAAAGTATTAATATTTTTAAAACAATTTATAATACAGTACACATATTTACATTTTTTTCCCAAAAATATTTTTGCCTTATTTTTGCTGTTTTCAGAATATATTGCATTTCACTATAAATTGTGAAAGCAATTGCATTCATCATTTTACAGCGGGCAAAAAAAAATAACAATCACAAAGATTGTAATAAAAAAGCCCAGAATCTCTTTTTACTTAAACTTAACATTATAGAAATGCATAATATTCTAAAAAAATATCATCTAATACCAATAGTTATTTCTTTAAAATACCGTCTGATATGTTTGTTTCAGAAGTATAATCACAATATTATATCTCAAATAAATCCAAAATACATCTGATTCCATTTCCTTTAGGCCAAATAGTAATTTTAAATTTTTTTTGGGAATAAATTTCAAACGGTAATCCAATAAAATTCTAAAGTTTAATTTGTCCAGATCTCACCGATTCTCTGTAACATTTTGGTTCACGAAAATTTTTTGAATAATTTATTAAGTCCACAATAGAATTGGTTACTTTTCCGCATGGCCAAATAGTAATTTTTAAAATCGTTTTTGAAAAAATTTCCAATGGCAGTCCAATAACATTCCAAAATTTAAATTGTGCAGATGTTACCGATTATCTCTAAATTATTGGTTTTTCAAAGTTTCATTTAAAATTAAAAAAGTCCACATTACAATTGGTTATCTTTCCATTAGGCCAAATGATAATTTAAAAAATCTTTTTTCTATAAAATTGCAATGGTAATCCAGTAAAATGGTAAAATTATTTTGTCGAGATCTTGCCAAATCTGTCTAAAATTTAGGTTTCAGGAAGATTAGATAGGAATTTGCTAAATCAAAAGGCAAACGTTGCTTGAAAATCAATTGGGAATCATTACACAGTGTCCAGCCTTTTTCACATTTAAGATAAACTGTGTAATGTCCAGAAGTAACAGTAGGTCCATCATGGAAAATTATTGCAACAGTTACAAAAGTTTTTCCTGAAATTGATAATTGCTGTCCTGTAAACTTCTTTATTAAAGTATCCAATTTTGAACCATCAGCTCTACATCGTTGCATCATTAAAATTACATACTGTCCGTATTCCTTTAAAATTAATGTTGAAAACATGTCAGATTTACACTCACCACATTTCATGCTATGATTAGCATCTTTAACTAATTTTGCAAAAGTAACTGTTTTACTCTCTGGCAATGTCAAATAAATAAACCTTTCATTATCAACATTAGAGCCACATATATTATAACAATTTTCACAACTATGTTCCCATTTATAAGAGAGACCAAAAAAAATTTCAATGGGAACTCCTTCTTCTTCCACTACCTGAAGAAAATACAACAAGAATTCCTGTGCGTCTTGCTGTACATTTTGAGAAAACTGTGTTTGTCCTGAACATACATCTGAAAGTTTTCTAATTTCAGTAGCACTTTCTATTTGAGTTTTATCTTTACTTAGCTTTTGAAAAAGGAGAGTCAGCTCTGAACAGAATCTTTTTCCCTGATTTACTATTATCTGCTCTTGCAAACTTTCCAGATAAAATGCAACATTCAGCACTACATTTGCGTAGCAGTTGACACCAGAGCTATTTTCAAAATGACATCCTACAACCTGTTCTTCATTTTCCTTTTTCTTTTTGCTTACAATTACATCACTCCTCTTTTTTTTCCTCTTCTCTACATCTTCATTACAGATATTCTCATTTTTTCTTTTACTAGAAACTACACGTTTCTCTAACACAGGATACTGACCTAAATGAGGAGCATAGCTTCTTCTTAATCTATTATACTCCTTTACACAGTTTGTATCAGCACTAACTTTTGAGTCATCAAAGTCTATCATGAATAAACCTGATAATGTTTTCACTCGTGACAAAGCAACATATGCCATACCCTCTTTGAACACAGTTGAACCAATGTTCACAAATGCACAATCTACAGTCAATCCTTGAGACTTGTGAATAGTTACAGCATATGCTAGAGAAAACGGAAACTGCTTCCTACGTACATATAAGTCTTTCACAAGCATGAAACGAACTGTACAACGACAAATATCTTTAACTTCTTCTAACTGATCAAATTTTATTTTTAAACATTCAACTCCTTCTTTTTTCTGATAATTAATAAAACCCACAACTCTTCCCATCGCTCCATTAACTAAACCTTTTTCAACATCCAAATTTCTTCTTAAAAATACTCTACAGTTCATGCAAACATATAGATTTTTTTCTAATCCAGCTGTTTTGGAGATGTTCTTCTCTAGTGAGTCCAATTTATTTTTCATTTTGCCTGTTACTGTGACAGTAATTCTTCCATCCTCAATTTTGTCCACTGCTTCCAATTTCCTGATCTCTTCCTTTTCCAATTTCAAAAGCTCCTCATTGAATATTGAGCATTCACGTAGAGTTGGCATTAAGCAGATGACACTTTTGTTTTCTGCAATGTTCTTGTATATCTTCTCTGCAACTATTTCTTCCTTTGGAAATAAATTATGTAGCAGCCGACTCTGTAATGCTTTTTTGCCAACTTCTGTGAGTAGTCCAATCCTGATATCTTTCAGAATACTTCCATATTCTTCATCGTTTGCTTGCCTCATATTAGTAGTAAGTTCCTTGTACTCAAAGAAGGACCAAATATTTGTATTTCCGATGCTTCCCAATGACTTCTTCGTGTCTTCATGTGTGACAGTATTAAACACTGGTTGTCCTTTAACTGGAGTAAGTTGCAAAAGATCTCCAAAAACTATGACGTGTTTTCCACCAAATAACATGTCATAGTCTGTCTTCAAAATTTGCTGCATTCTTAAATGCACAAAGGCAAGCATTAAGTTTGATACCATGCTCACCTCATCAATAATGAGAACTTGCATCTTCTTCAATACTCTTGAAACTTCCAAGGATGCTTCTCCAGTTAGCTTGTTGAATTGTATTTTGTTCTCATGCTCCACTGGTAACATTAGCAAACGATGTAAAGTGATTCCTTTTATGTTATATGCTGCTAACCCAGTTGGAGCAGTAACCACACAAGACAAAGTAGAATCCGTTTTTTGCTTTAGGTAGCTTCTGATGACTTTTATTAGGAAACTTTTTCCAGTTCCAGCTTGTCCGCTTACATACATCCTGATTGGATGAAATGATGTGCATGAGCACTCTTTTTTTTCATGTAGAAATCCGTGATCAATTTTGTTTTTGATCTCTTCATAAATTTGTTGCTGCTCTTGATTCAGTTGTCTTTCCAAATTTTCTAAGTCTATAAATTCTTCTTGAGCTTGATTCATAGCCGTTTCCACTTCATTCATGGCTATTGATGCTTCATTTTCAACGATTGGTTGTCCTAGGGGATCTTGACTGAGTGTTCCTGAACTTTGGCTGTCCTGAGAACTATCTCTAGCTATTTCTGCTGCAATTGTAGTTTCCTGTTCAATTTCTTCATTTAACATTTGCAGATAAGTTGAGAATGTACTGCATTGTATGCTGTCTTTGCAAGCATTAAAAGAATCTTCATAGCTCTGGAATTCTCCCAGTAGTTCATCCTCTGTACGCCATGGTTTAAACAACTGTAAAAGAGCCAAGTAGTAAAATTCCTTCTTGTCAGTAGTGTCGCAACTCAGCTTCCGGTGATTTATCAAACTTCCTTTTGTTTGCTTCACCAAACATCCTTCTTCACCAACGACTTTATATTTTCCATTGTTGATGTCTTCTGCAGCTTTCCGTGAATAAATGTAGTTCTGCAGCACTTCATAGAGACACATGTTCTCCAGATGATGACTTCTCTTGGGATAATATGTGTCCAACATGTTTGATTTCAAAATATCTGTACTTTCTGTGTCATTCTCGGCCAAATATTCAATTTCTCCTACAGATTTCAGTACCCGATTTCTCATTGCTGCAAGGCCTAAACTTGCCCAAATTATTCTTCTTGACTTCGAGTAGAGACTTGCAGAAGATAACCTATCTGAACATTCGTAGGATCCAATTTCTCGATGCGATAACATCTTCAAACTGAAACTGTACAGCTTCTTACTGACAGTCTTCTCGTGAGAAATCTCTTCCCACATTTCCTTCAATTCTGTTTTTTCTGATTTTGTAATGTAAGACGTTACATATCGAGCAACAGCAATGGAATTGTCAGCAACATACTGTATATCCATGTTAGCGTTCCACATGGATAAAATGACTGGGTTGTAGTCATTTATATTTTTTGATTCTTCTTTTCTTTTAAGGTTGTAGGTATTCTTAGGTGATTTTCTTGTGATAGTATGTCTCAAAGCTGACATAAAACTGTTTACTCTTCCATTTGAAAGAACAGGTCTAGGAAATCCAAATCGACATTTAGTGTAGTATTTTTCTTTGCTCTTGTATTTCCGTCGACAGTATTTTCCACACCGATGACTTTGGAAACGTAAAACTTGCTCCTTTAACTTGTTCTCTTCTGTGCTTTTTGGTATAGCACATGTTGCATATTCTTCAATGTAAGATAACACTGCTTCATCAGTATCTGTTCCAAACTTTGGGGCATCCTTGATCCACAACAGCATATGAATATGAGGAGCACCTCTTGCCTGGTACTCTTTTCTCCAAAAGAAATCCACTACTTCTCCAAGGGGTGGATTTTTTTTATTGCAGATGAAGGACATCATAGCCTCAAATCTATGATTGAAATATCTGCAAACATTAACCGGATCCAATGAGCACAGTTCTCCTGCTGTCTTGTATTCGATGTTTTTAATGTTTGAATTGGCCTCTCGTAGAAAATCCAGTAAATCATCCCAAGCGTTCTCGGCACAGCTTAGGGTAAGGAACCATGTTGGTGTTCCTAAATTCCGTAACATGCATTTTAGTTCACCATGGCGTCTGTACCAATATTCATTTGTCCCACGCTGACAAGCCATCAGATTGATCAGTTGTGTTTCCAAATGATCATCTCGGTGCTGCACTTTCTCCATAAAATCCTTAGCAGACACATTTTGTAAATGTACTCCACTTTTTAAAATGTGATTTACTGCATAAGACAGTGCAGACAAGTCGCTTTCAAATAAAAGATGGAACAAATAAGGAATACTTTGTCGAAATCTGGGATCTTCAGCATATAGTCTTGTAGTCCGATACTCAGAAGCTGGAATCTGTTCTGGACGTTCATCGTATCGTCCTCCTTTTCCTTTAGGAAACAGCTGGGGAAAACATCGAGCTTCCAAGCTCTCCTCCCATACACTCACGGGAGTTCCTTTTGCTTTCTTCATCTGAAAGAGATCAATATTGTCTCCCATAACTTCTTTCGAATGAAGAGGATGTATGCTAAAATGTTCATAAATTTCTTCTTCCTTTGACTTGTCCACTTTTTCAATTTGTCCAGTTGGTGTTTCTGTGTCTTCTTGTAAATCTTCTTCTTCTTCTTCTTCTATATAAATTGATTCATACCATTTGTTATTCTTTTTCAAATACAAATTTGCTCTTTGTACTTTCCGCACATCTACCAGCTCCTGCCAAATCTTCTTATTCTTTGTAGGTACACCATTAACCAGAATAATTAATGGTTCAGTTTCCAAAGTATCCGCATCAATAGTTTCCATATTTTTTTTCAAATCCAAGGGCAAATACACCACTCTACCTTTTAAACCTCTCAGTAAATCTGAAGGAGGTAATTTACCAGTTTTCGGCTCCATACGTACTATGGTCTGGAACGGATGAACACATTGAATGAGTATAGACTCATATGTATTTAATTCAGAAAGTTCAGCAGGAATAGCATCCAATTCTAAATTATTATGTACAGCTCTGGTCGGCATTCTATTTTCCGCTAACTTGTTGTAACAGTATTTACAAATACGCTGATCTTCACCCAATTCAAAACAATTTTCTAGAAATATATATGTGGCAAAATCCTTCCACTTAAAATTATCTTCATTTTCACTCTTTCTGTAGAGATCAACATTCCTAGTTTGTTTTCTATAATGAGTTCTGCGGCAACAAATACAAGTAAAATTTGGTCTTTCATTAGAGACTATTGCAAATTTTGTTATGTGATCATTAAATGTGTTACTTACAGAGGGTTCTACATTCTCTTCCACTTCTTCCTCATTTACTGTGTCCTTCTCTGCACTGTTTTGTTCAGGACCAAAGTAACAAAACTGAATTTCATCAACAACCTTCTCTACATCTGATACCGTTCCTCGGAACAGAGCCCTATTCAATTCATTTAACTTTATTGCTGGACTTTTGGCAAAATACAACCGTCTCACAAACTTTCTCATTTCAGTATGATGAACAGCCAGCATCCTAAAATGATGGAAAACACTATTGCACACTTTTCTAGATAGACAAGCCAGAGAATGACCCTGCAAACCAGTATTCTCTCTCACTCTGCATGGATCCAGACTTTGAAGCACCTTAATCTTCTGTTTTACACTTTTTTTACTATATTCTCTTAGAAACTCTCGAAATTTGTCAATAGATTCCTGACGCACAGTGCAAATACTACTACAATTCCAAGTGTACACTGGGGCTTTAGGACGTCTCCCCATTGCCTCATCTGCCATCACTTGTACCTCATCTCTTGGAACCATTATCTCCTTCTCCATTATGCAACCATTTTTTACTTCCTATGAACGACCTCTGGTGTCAACTGCATGCAGCAAACTATTACTTTGAAAATAGCTCTCTTCATTAAAAAAAGGTTCACTACTTGAACTATGCATCCACTTTCCTAAAAACACTTTACAAAAGTTTGTTCTGTTCACTACTCTTTTCCTTTTGCTATGTGATTTCAGTACATTAACCATTTTGTCTAATGTACGCATCCTATTCAAAATTAAAATGAATAGTTTCCTTTTTAATTCTAATGCCTTTGCTGCAATGGCTTCAATTTCTTTTTTTCTCTTAAAAAACTTAGCCTTTTGCTTATATTTCTTCACATCCTTTATCAAATTGGACATAACTCTTCTCTGAAACATTTTTCTACGTATCTCTTTAAACGCTGTTTTTCTGTTTAAGTTTAACTTTTTAGTTGCAGAAGGTATATTTGCATTAACTAAATTCTCAATTTTTTCTTGTCCTTTTTGTTTGAAATCATTCTTTCCTGTACAGACATTTTGTACATTTTTCCTTTTTTTGAATATATTCCTTAGAAAATCTTTTTTTTGCTTACCAGAAGATTTTTTCTTCCTTCCAACATCAGCATCTTCTACTAACTTTGATCCTCTAGTTGTCTTCAAATATAGTTTTTTTTTTTGCGTTTTTTGAACTCTGGATTTTGTAGGCATCTTTAATTTTGTTCACTGCTCTTCAGCAATACCTGAAAAAAACTAAAAAAAAATTCCTTTATTTTATTTAAATATATCACTACATTTCTTTTCACAATAGTCACAAAACGAAATTTCTTTGCCAATTTGAATGCACACTAACTGCTCTTTTTTTTGGGCAAGTGAAAATCACTTTTACAAACTGTCACATTATGAAACCACTTTTCAGATTTTTTAAAAAGCCCATGTCCAGACTGCTACACTCCAGCAAGGGCAACCAGCCTTAGTGATGCTGAATGTATTTGCATTACAGACTGAAACCTGAAAACCCCACTCGCTTGTAAATACTGTGCATGATTATACATGGCAAGCACATGGGTGTGTGCTAAGAGTCTGCTTCTTCCCCCCAAAAATCGCTCCCCCTTTCCATCTGATGCAACTGTGAAATCACCAGAGCAATACGCAATAAATCTCTGCCTATAATTCCTCTCTGCACACAGAGTCATGTTTTCACATTAGTCCCAAAACGAAATTTCTTTGCCAATTTGAAAGCACACTTACTGCTCTTTTTTTTTGGGGCAAGTGAAAATCACTTTTACAGACTGACACATTATGAAACCACTTTTTTCGATTTTCTTAAATGCACATGTCCAAACTTCTTTTTCAGACCACCTCCATGTGTAACCTGGGTGGCTGCCTACACTCCAGCAAGGGCAACCAGCCTTAGTGATGCTGAATGTATTTGCATTACAGACTGAAACCTGAAAACCCCACTCGCTTGTAAATACTGTGCATGATTATACATGGCAAGCACATGGGTGTGTGCTAAGAGTCTGCTTCTTCCCCCAAAAAATCGCTCCCCCTTTCCATCTAATGCAACTGTGAAATCACCAGAGCAATACGCAATAAATCTCTGCCTATAATTCCTCTCTGCACACAGAGTCATGTTTTCACATTAGTCCCAAAACGAAATTTCTTTGCCAATTTGAAAGCACACTTACTGCTCTTTTTTTTTTGGGCAAGTGAAAATCACTTTTACAGACTGACACATTATGAAACCACTTTTTTGATTTTCTTAAATGCACATGTCCAAACTTCTTTTTCAGACCACCTCCATGTGTAACCTGGGTGGCTGCCTACACTCCAGCAAGGGCAACCAGCCTTAGTGATGCTGAATGTATTTGCATTACAGACTGAAACCTGAAAACCCCACTCGCTTGTAAATACTGTGCATGATTATACATGGCAAGCACATGGGTGTGTGCTAAGAGTCTGCTTCTTCCCCCAAAAAATCGCTCCCCCTTTCCATCTAATGCAACTGTGAAATCACCAGAGCAATACGCAATAAATCTCTGCCTATAATTCCTCTCTGCACACAGAGTCATGTTTTCACATTAGTCCCAAAACGAAATTTCTTTGCCAATTTGAAAGCACACTTACTGCTCTTTTTTTTTTGGGCAAGTGAAAATCACTTTTACAGACTGACACATTATGAAACCACTTTTTTCGATTTTCTTAAATGCACATGTCCAAACTTCTTTTTCAGACCACCTCCATGTGTAACCTGGGTGGCTGCCTACACTCCAGCAAGGGCAACCAGCCTTAGTGATGCTGAATGTATTTGCATTACAGACTGAAACCTGAAAACCCCACTCGCTTGTAAATACTGTGCATGATTATACATGGCAAGCACATGGGTGTGTGCTAAGAGTCTGCTTCTTCCCCCCAAAAATCGCTCCCCCTTTCCATCTAATGCAACTGTGAAATCACCAGAGCAATACGCAATAAATCTCTGCCTATAATTCCTCTCTGCACACAGAGTCATGTTTTCACATTAGTCCCAAAACGAAATTTCTTTGCCAATTTGAAAGCACACTTACTGCTCTTTTTTTTTTGGGCAAGTGAAAATCACTTTTACAGACTGACACATTATGAAACCACTTTTTTCGATTTTCTTAAATGCACATGTCCAAACTTCTTTTTCAGACCACCTCCATGTGTAACCTGGGTGGCTGCCTACACTCCAGCAAGGGCAACCAGCCTTAGTGATGCTGAATGTATTTGCATTACTGAGTCCAACCTCAAACCCTTAAACTATTCTTTTTTTTTCCAGTACACCTTAATTTATTGTGAAAACATACTCCATATTATTTTACATGTTCCTCACATTTAAATTTCTCCCAAAACAGAAAATGATAAACGCAACTACAACAAAAAGAATTTCCATTTCTATTATTCATTTCTTAAGTTACCACATACATCCCCTCTCAAACTCTAAACTCACCTTTAAAATTAGTTAGTTGTGAAAGAAATGTGACACTCAAACAGCAGATTATCAGAGCCAGGATCTCTGTTGTGTTCACCTCTCTCCTCTCAGCAGAACCAGATAATGGCAAACTTTCCCTCTATTTTTCCACACATATACATGTAAGTTTCAAATCTCAGTGCTTCCCCCTTTTTTTCAAATGTAATCACACATTTCTATTGGTTGAAAACCAACCCTTTTCCAAAAGTACCCTGCCCCCAACTTGACTTCTGCCTAGTACCCTTCCCCCAACTTGACTTCTGCCTGCTACCATAGCAACAGCTCATGGAACACTGCTGTGTGGAGTTAGGTCAGAAGTTCGCCACACAATGTTTCAATTCCACAGAGCAAGAGTGCTTGACTTTTCAAACCTAACAGCAAATCCATAGTACTGTTCTTTGGTAACACATTTTTTTGTACCAATACAAAACATGCTTCTATTAGTTTACACATACAGCCTAGTTTTTATTCTAGAATGGTATGAAACAGCCAATCAGTTCTTTTTGTTTTGAAAAAAATATGTATGCCTCCATTTCCAAACTGTCTTTCTTTTCATATTGCCATTCTACTGAAAGACACCTCCTGAGTGCATCCAGTTCTCCTTTGAAGATGTTCACAGTGTGGATTGTAGGGCACAGCTATGTCTTCTGGAGTGAAAAGTTTGCAGAGAAAACGGATATGGTGAGAGACCTTGCTTTGCCCCCTGTGACCCCTGTGCCCCACACAGACGGTCGCTCACCTCTCACTGCTGCTGCCTGTCGCCTGCTGCTGCCTGTCGCCTGCTGCTGCCTGTCGCCTGTCGCCTACCTGCTGGTTCCGACCCCGCTCACGCCGCTCCCTCCTCACCTGCGCTGACCTCCGCTTCACGCCGCTCTCCTCCTGCTGCTGCTGGCCACTCTCCTCGCCTCCTCGCCGCCGCCGCTGCCCCGGTCACTCGCCTTCCTGGTTTCCCGCCGCTGACCCCGCAGTCCCGCCTCTCCTCCCTGCCCATTGGCCACCCAGCCTCCCGCCTCCCAGCGGACCCTCCCTCCCGGCTCCTTACTTATGACGCCCCCCCAGCGACCGCGCAGCGGACGCGCGCAGCGGGAGCGCCGATTGAGCGCCGAAGGTGCGCCAAAGGTAAGCCCGTCTGCGCCCGTCCGTGCCTGGACCGCACCCAGCGCCAGACCCCCTGGCCCCCGCGCCCGCCAGCCCCCCCGCAGGACCTACGACTTCGCTACGCTCATCGCACTCAAACCCGCCCGAGCCCCCGGATGCCACCGAGCGTCCCCGCGACGCACCCATGGACCCTTCGACTGCCGATCCTGCAACTTCTCCTGCCTCCGAACAAGCACCACGCCCACCAAGACGGACTACAGCAACCACCTCAAGTGCATCCTGATCAACACCTGCTCCATCCACAGACACGCCGTTGAACTCTGGAACCTCCTCGACACCGCATCTCCAGACGTCGCCTTCCTCACGGAAACCTGGATGAACGACTCCTCAGCCCCCGACATCGCCATAGCCATCCCGGACGGCTACAAGATCATCAGGAGGGATCGCAACAACCAGACCGGAGGGGGCATCGCCATCGTTCACAAAAGCACCATTCGCATCTCGACTGACTCCACCGACGCATTCAACACCGCCGAATACCTGCACTTCCAGATCCACACCGACCCCAAGACTACCCTCAGAGGCACCCTCATCTACAGACCCCCGGGACCACGCGCACAGTTCTGCGAAGACATCACGGACTTCATCAGCCCTCACGCCCTCCCCTCCACCGACTACATCCTCCTCGGAGACCTCAACTTCCACCTGGAGAACAACAACGACCGCAACACGACCACCCTGCTGGACAACCTCGCCAACCTCGGACTCCAGCAACTGGTCAACACCCCCACCCACTACGCCGGCCACACGCTCGACCCCCTCTTCTCATCCAGCAAGCACATCACCTTCAGCCACTGCACCGGACTCCACTGGACTGACCACAGCTGCGTCCACTTCAGCTTCAAGAAGAACACGGTCCACCACCACCCGAAGCAGGTTCCCCACAGAAACTGGAGCAAGATCACTGTCGACCAGCTAACCACCTCCCTCAGCCAGAACCCACCGGTCAGGACAACGGACCCTAACACAGCAGCCCTCGACCTCACGCAATGGCTGACCTCCTGTGCCAATGACCTCGCCCCACTGAAGAACCCACTCACCAGGCCCAGAAGCAAGAAGGCCCCCTGGTTCACCGACGAACTCAAGGACTCCAAGAAGGCCTGCCGCACCCTCGAGAAGGCCTGGCTCCTCGACAAGACCACCGACAACATGACCGCCCTCAAACTCGCCACCCGCAGACATCACCAGCTCATCCGCACCACCAAGAAGAAATCTTTGAAGGAACGACTGGACAAGAACGCCCATGACAGCAAGGAGCTCTTCAACATCGTCAAGGAGTTCTCCAACCCCAGCACCAGCAACAACGACATCACTCCCTCGCAGGACCTCTGCGACTCCCTCGCCTCGTACTTCCACCGCAAGATCGCCGACATCCACAACAGTTTCGGCGCTCCACCCCCGCACCCATCGACCGAACCTACGCACTCCGCCGCTATCCTCCAGACATGGACCAAAGTGACCCTCGAAGACACGACACGCATGATGAACACCATCCACTCCGGATCTCCGACCGACCCATGCCCCCACCATGTCTTCAACAAGGCCGCCTCTACCATCGCACCCCACCTCCGAGACATCATCAACGCCTCCTTCGACACAGCCACCTTCCCAGAGAGCTGGAAGCACGCCGAGCTCAGCGCACTACTGAAGAAACCAACTGCGGACCCGACCGACCTCAAGAACTTCCGCCCTATCTCGCTCCTTCCTTTCCCTGCCAAAGTCATCGAGAAGGTCGTCAACAAGCAGCTGGCCGCCTTCCTCGAGATGAACGGATCCCTCGACCCATCGCAATCCGGATTCAGAGCCAACCACAGCACAGAGACCGCCCTCATCGCAGCCACCGACGACATCCGAGCCCTGCTCGACAAAGGTGAAACAGCGGCACTCATCCTCCTTGACCTCTCCGCAGCATTTGACACTGTCTGCCACCGCACCCTAGTCCAACGCCTCAACGACACCGGCATCCAGGGGATTGCTCTGGAATGGATCATCTCATACCTCTCCGGCAGAACACAGAGAGTACGCCTCCCTCCGTTCCGCTCTGAGGCCACCGAAGTCATCTGCGGCGTCCCGCAAGGATCATCGCTCAGCCCCACTCTCTTCAACATCTACATGAAACCCCTCGCTGACATCGCACGCCAACACAACCTCAACATCATCTCCTACGCCGATGACACCCAGCTGATTCTCTCCCTGACCAGAGACCCCGACACCGCCAAAGCCGACCTACACGAAGGGATGAAAGATGTCGCCGAATGGATGAACATCAGCCGCCTGAAGTTGAACACGGACAAGACAGAAGTCCTCATCCTGGGACCATCGCCCTCTGCATGGGACGACTCCTGGTGGCCCCCGGCCCTGGGCACCGCACCCAAGCCAACGGACCACACACGCAACTTGGGCGTCATCCTGGACTCCTCCCTATCGATGACCAGACAAGTCAACGCCGTCTCCTCATCTTGCTTCCACAACCTCCGCATGCTCCGCAAGATCTTCAGATGGATCCCGACTGAGACCAGGAAGACTGTCACCCAGGCCCTCGTCACCAGCAGACTAGACTACGGAAACACCCTCTACGCCGGTACAACAGCCAAGCTTCAGAAAAGACTTCAGCGTATCCAGAACGCCTCCGCCCGTCTCATCCTGGACGCCCCCCGACGCAGCCACATCTCGAGCCACCTAAGAGACCTGCACTGGCTCCCTGTCAACAAGAGGATCACGTTCAGGCTCCTCACCCACGCACACAAATCCCTCCACGACCTGGGCCCAAGGTACCTCAACGACCGCCTGACCTTCTACACGCCCACCCGACAGCTACGATCCGCGTACCTCGCCCTCGCCGTCGTCCCTCGCATCCAGAGAGCCACCGCCGGAGGAAGATCCTTCTCCTACCTGGCGGCTAAGACATGGAACTCCCTGCCCGTCCACCTGCGGCTGACCCAGGACCACCTCGCCTTCAGGAAACAGCTCAAGACCTGGCTGTTCGAGCAGTAGCAGACCCCCTCCCCCAAGCGCCTTGAGACCCTTCCGGGTGAGTAGTGCGCGATATAAATTCCTTGATTGATTGATTGATTGATTGATTTGCCAAATGTAGACATTAAATGGATTGGTCAGAGAGGGTTAAAGTGGCACCAATTGATGCCATTGGTGAAATCCTTCATGCAAATCCAACACCCTGACCTCATAATAGTGCACTGTGGTGGCAATGACCTAGGCACTTTGACTGGGGTAGGTCTGGAAATGCTTATGAAGGACACCTTTGCACAACTGTTTTCACTTTTCCCTAAAACTGCCTTTGTGTTTTCCAACATATGCCAAAGGCAAAAATGGAACTGGTCCAATCATTTCTGTCCGCAGATTGACAAAGCAAGAAAGCACGTCAACAAATCTGTTTCTGCTTTCCTCCGTGACTATGGTATGGGTGCCATTTACCACAACAACTTGCGTTTTGACATGCAAGACATTTATAGAGGAGATGGTGTGCACTTCAATGATAAAGGGAACAGAGTCTTCCTCTTGAACCTTAGACTCTGCATCGGTACTTACTTGTAGGTACCACTAAAAAATCATTTCATAAACACAACGGCTCTTTTTAGAGCCCCCTAATATCTAAACACTTAAATCTGAATTTCATTTATTTTTTTATTTTTTTTTCTACCGTACGCTTACCGTAAGCTTACCGTACGCGTACCCCGTGATTTTTTAAAAAATCAATAAATGTTTTCTTTGTACTTTACAGTCCTTCTTTGACCCCCTCACAAATGTAAGGGGGTCTGTAACTCTCCTCATTGCCCCCTTTTCTTGTTTTCACTCTTTTTTTTCTGAGTGAAACACACAAAATGGCGGCCGCCGCTTCCTGGTTTCGGCCGATTCGAATGTTTACTAAGATCTAACAGCCAATCAGAATCGCGCTCGCGCACGTCACCGTACGCGTACCGTAAGCTTACCGTAAGCGTACGGTAAGCGTACCGTAAGCGGGCTCAGATATATATATTGATTTAAAGGCTATTTTCTCAGAATCTACTGAACAGATTTACACCAAACCTACAAAAGGCACTTCCTTGACATAGGGACTACCTCTCTGCCAAATTTCTAGTAATTCTGTTCAGCCGTTCGGGCTGTAGCTCGTTCTAAAGGTCCTATGGAAAAATGCATGGGAAAAACGCGTTTTGGGACCCCCTTTTATCTCAGCCCCCGCTTGACGTATCCCCCCGAGACTTTCAGGGTAGGAGCGGAGCGTAGCGCCCCACCTATTTTGAGAAATTCGCGAGGATTCATCGACCGGCGCCAAAGTTATTCAAAATAGAATGTTGCGGATTTCCTATGGAAAAGGGGTCCTAACTATAACTACCTACTGGCGACCGCCAGTAGGTAATATATATATATAAACAACTGCCAGTAGGTAATATATTATATATATATATGTATGTGTATGTGTATATATATATATATATATATATATATATATGTATATATATATATATATATATATTACCTACTGGCGGTCGGTATTAGGAACTAGTTTCCATAGGAAAGCACTTTTGTGACTTGCCTATACCTTTGGGGTCGTTTGACCAATCTGCATGAATTTTTCCCAAAAAAGTGTCAAAGTAGTTTTGTGTGTCATGGATTCATCCCGGTATTTGATCTTATACCAATGTATATAAGAAACGGACATTTTTTGCGGATATTCATCCAATTAGTAAACATGTTTTGGTATTTATTATAAAAATCAAAATGCAAATGTTGTTTGGTTTATATTAACACACCAAACCTAAGTCTGTCTTCCTTTTCCATACCCTAATGATATCACGTGCTATACAAGGTTCTTCCTATTTAAGGAGGTGATGTATTTTCATTAGTTGTCATGTGATCAAGGCTCAGGGAGAGCCGAAACGTTATGACGACATCGAGCAGTTGAGCAAATAAAACTCTTTGCACTACAGAAGGTGGTCCGTGTTTGTGTTGTTGCGCGGGGGCTACGAGGAGGCTGCCCTGCCAGGGATGCAACTGAACTAATATATTTTGGTCGAGTGGCAACGTACGGCCAGCACACGGGACCCTCTCCATTTTGGACAACGCCACTTACGGAGCCGTTTTCCCGGTTTATCTGGGAATTTCTTTTGGATACCTCGGAAGAGGAAAGGCGTTTGTCCCCTCATCGTCAACGGAGCAGCCAGCGGCGAGCGGTGGTTACGTAGGAGCAACCCTTGGGCGGAGCTGAGTCGGAGGACAGGCGAAACCGGAGGTAATTACTCCGAGTAGCCGCGCTTTCTTCCCGCAGCTTTCCGAATCACGGGGGAGGAGAGTATAAGTGCAGTCGGGGAACAACGGTTGGGAAAAGCAGACAAACCAACCACGTGTCCCTTGACTAGAGATACTTTTAAGCTACAACACGCTTTTGCATAGTAGTATGATGTCGGCCGACAACATGATGGAACGGGAGGAAGCAGCATTAAAAATGTTCGCAGACGGTCCCCAAGCCACAACGAGTACACGGGACAAGACGAGCGGTGAACCTGCAACTCTGAACAACACAGTAAAAGATAAAATAAGAATACTTGAAAAAAAGCTACGCAACGAACAAAGCAAGTGGTGGGAAGCCAAATCGTTACAAAGTTACCTAGACGTTAACCGGATCCCTAGGGGATTACGTATCTTAATGGCGCCGAACTACGAGAGCCCTAACCCGGAAATGATGAAGGAGTGGGCGGACAGTAATCTAGAGGCATCTCGTCGTCTGGTTCAAATCCTTGTCAAATATGCAGACATTGACAGGGCACAGCTATTAAAAGATATTTCTGTAATCCAGGATGAATTACAATCTATGGAGGACAACGAGGAAAAAAGAAAGTTAATGGATGATATGAAGGAGAGATTGAGAAAAGAGCAAATTAAGATAATGGACAGGAAGGCGTACAAATTTCAGAGAGACCGTAATGACTACGAGTTAGGCCAAATCTTCACCTTCTCCAGGAAGTACGATGCATTTAGAGGCCCGAAAACCAGAGGCCCTAATACTGCAAAAATCATGGCCAGCAACAGAGAACATGGTGAGTCAGCGGGATCTGATATCAGTGCTTACACCAGCAGTAACGAATCAGAGACGGAACAACGATCTGAAACTGTGGGCACGTCAACCAAGCCACATCCAGGGGAAGAAATGCATTTTTTATGCCAGGAGAGGATGCAGTCCTTACGTCCCCGCACTCCAAAGCAGCAAGAAGGAAACTTGCCAATTACAAACGCAGGCAGAGGTACAGGGCGCGGAGGCGGCACCTATTACAGAAGGAGAGGCAGAGGCCAGTGGAGAGCGAAAAATCAGCCACAGTAGACGACACCACCATCATAAACTTAACAAATACTGACCTTACTCAGGAAGAAGAATGGATCTTGAAACTTGGCCTTTCCTTTGCGGCTCACTCCAGTTTCAACTATATCAATACAAGATTTGATACCTACAAAGCCATACGTAAACTAAAACTTCGCAAATTTCATGTTCTGAGAAAAAACAACACGGTAACATCTGATACGGATGTCACACTTGATACAGGACGCATTTCGGTATCACAAATACCCAATGAAATTGTGGAATTATGGCACAATGAGGAAGCAAGCACACAGATTGCCGTACAGACACAAGGAAGTAATATAATTGGACAGCAGATGGCCAAGCAACAGATCTCTCCTTTAACGCCATTCAAACCAATCTCCACTTTTGTCCCAATACTTCTACGAGATTCAATTGATATATACAATGAGATTGTTACAACCCAGATCAAAGAACTGCACAAACGAACTAGCAACAAGAAAAATCCCTTTAATGCCAAGCAAGCGAGATATTATGCTCTCATCAAAAAATTGAAAAATGACAAAAAAATGGTTATAAGGGGCAGTGATAAGGGAGGAAATATCGTGCTGATGCCCAGAGCCCTATATGACAAAGAAGCATATTCTCAGTTGAATAACCGACAACATTATGAACGATGCAATTTGTCCAATTTGAAGACCTTACAAGTGGAATATCACAAAAAACTGTTGAAATGGAAGAACAAATTCCTTTTATCTAATGATGAATATGCATACTTGAAAACTGATTTCCCTAGAGTTCCGTTCATCTACTTCATTCCAAAAGTGCATAAGGACATGATCAATCCCCCTGGCAGGCCTATTATATCAGCCAGGGGAGGCCTTTTGGAAAAAACCTCTGTATATATTGACTATTTTTTACAGGGCTATGTTAAATCACTTGATTCATACATTCAAGATACGGGTGATTTTTTGTTGAAACTCCCAAAAATTGAATGGAAAACAGGCTATTGGATGTTAGCACTGGACGTGTCGTCCCTATACACTAGTATAATACATAAGGATGGCCTGGCAGCGGTTAATTTTTATTTATCCAAAAGGGACAATGACTTTTCTGACCATACCAAAATGCTCTTAGAAATGGTGAAAATTTGTCTTCACAACAACATTTTTATGTTTAATAATTTGGTATATCGACAGCTCCAAGGAGTAGCTATGGGGGCCAGCTTCTCTCCAAGCTATGCATGTTTGCACATGGGGGCTTGGGAGGAGCTGGTCCTCAGAATGGAACATAAGGCTATAATGGACTCTAACGTTGTAGCATGGTATCGATATATCGAGGATTTATTTGTGGTATGGGACGGCACTAGAGAAGCAGCTGTCAATTTTGTGGATCTAATCAATACCAATGATTACAATCTTAATTTCACAGTGAATCTCAGTCAGACCGATGTTACATTTTTGGATACTGTAGTATACATCCACAATGGGACCATTGAAACTAAACTTTTCAGAAAGAAAACAGCTGGCAATACTATCCTGCACGCGACTAGCGCACACCCCCAACATCTCATCATGAGTATACCTTATGGTGAGATGCTTCGAATTCGAAGGGTCTGCAGTAACGAAATTGAATTGAAAGCGGCCCAAGAATCCAGTAAATTTAGATTCTTGCAACGGGGTTACTCCATTAAAACTATTGAGGGGGCCATTGGCAGATCTCTAAAGAAATCTAGACAAGAGCTACTCAACAAATATGACACCACTAGGGTCATTCAGTCTTCTAGCCAATCCGCATCTGAACCTCAAAATGTTTTTAGAATAATAACAGGATACAGTGAACAACACGCTGATTTATATCGCATATTTAATCGCAATCGGTCCATTTTGCTAAGTGATCCTGTTTTAGGTCCAACTTTACCCCGTAGAGCTACTTTAACTTTCAGTCGGGCATCCTCCTTAAAAGACCATATTGTGGATACCAATCCGGAGGTGATGGAAAAAACTGGTTGGCTCCAATCCAATGGGGGTTTTTTTAGATGCAAAACGTGCAAAGCTTGCACACATGGGGTCAACACCAAGTATTTTAAAGATGGTTTCAATGACAAAAAATACAACATAGAGAAGGTGTTAACTTGCAAAACTGAATACGCCATATATGTGCTTCAATGCACATGTGCACTCAGGTATGTAGGGAGTACCAAGCTGGAGGTACATAAACGTATCCTCCAGCACCTGAGGGCTATCACAAATCAGGACAATACCTACCCGGTGGCACGACATTTTAAGGAGGTACATCGCAGCAATAACAAGGACCTAACTTTTTTTGTCATTGACTCGGTGCCACCAAGTAGACGTGGGGGAAATCGTGAAGCTAGGTTAAGGCAAATGGAAACTAGATATATACTCCAGCTGAATTCGAAATCCCCCAGTGGTCTTAATGTCACTGAAGATTTGCACACTATTTTACATTAAACCCTTCTCAGGATATATATTTATTTATTTATATATTTATGTATTTATTGGAACTAACAGAGTGCAATCATTAGTAGCAATGCGAATGAAGTCTGGCCCAAGGAGTGGGACTATAATAATCCATCTGTGGTTTTTATTAAGAGGTCATTTTAAAGTGGGAAATTATTTTTACCTTTTTGTAACTTATTTATTGTTTTAAAGGAATAAATAAGTCTCCATTCTTTGGGATAACTTATGCCAGCATTGTATCGAATAGATTGCGAAGAAACACATACCACAGCACCAACGTAGGTTTCCTTGGGTTGATGATATGTTGAACTATACTTAACCAACACATGAAATGCACTCGCCCATCCTTTTTCATTGAATTTAACTCAATTGAATTTCTTTGATTTCTTTAAATACTGTAAGCCCAGGACGACAGTTTTTTCCATCACTATGAATAGTAATCTGGACTGTTCATCAGCATTTCATTCTGTATCACAGACCGGGAAGTCAGGTCAAAGGTTAAACAATAATATTTTGGCAGCTGGGATCAGCTAAGGCCATCTTTCCCCACTAGCACTTTCATTGCACAGAGTTGTTTTTTACAAAATTGCTAATGTTTACAAACGTATTTTAATTGTTTTTAAGATTGTCATGTATAACTGTTTTTAATGCATTATATTTGAGTGTTAAATTATTGAATTTTGTGTTAATTTATTAGCATAAATTTTGCACTCAGCTTACTACCTCATACTTGAGCACGACTGCAGGGAGCTGCAGTTAAATGGGTATTAAATGAAGGTCCTAGGAAGTTTATTTGGAAGATTATGGGGGATTCATCCCGGTATTTGATCTTATACCAATGTATATAAGAAACAGACATTTTTTGCGGATATTCATCCAATTAGTAAACATGTTTTGGTATTTATTATAAAAATCAAAATGCAAATGTTGTTTGGTTTATATTAACACACCAAACCTAAGTCTGTCTTCCTTTTCCATACCCTAATGATATCACGTGCTATACAAGGTTCTTCCTATTTAAGGAAGTGATGTATTTTCATTAGTTGTCATGTGATCAAGGCTCAGGGAGAGCCGAAACGTTATGACGACATCGAGCAGTTGAGCAAATAAAACTCTTTGCACTACAGAAGGTGGTCCGTGTTTGTGTTGTTGCGCGGGGGCTACGAGGAGGCTGCCCTGCCAGGGATGCAACTGAACTAATATATACATAAACAACTGCCAGTAGGTAATATATTATATATATATATGTATGTGTATGTGTATATATATATATATATATATGTATATATATATATATATATATTACCTACTGGCGGTCGGTATTAGGAACTAGTTTCCATAGGAAAGCACTTTTGTGACTTGCCTATACCTTTGGGGTCGTTTGACCAATCTGCATGAATTTTTCCCAAAAAAGTGTCAAAGTAGTTTTGTGTGTCATGGAAAGTTTGGGAGTCAGCCGTGCAGTGGGGACCGACAAATAAGGGTGTGTTTGTAATGTTAATTCCCATAGGAACGCGTTGTTGAACCTGCAGCCCGAACTGGTGGATAGACTTACACCAAATTTGGCAGAAAAGTAGATGTTGTTACACCGATTGTGCTTTTTTGGTGCAAATCTGTTCAGTAGTTTTTATTGAATTAAATTCGAACAATATAATGATATCTCTGGTAGTGGATATTTTGCAACAGTTTTGTGGTGATTGCGGTGAAATCGCAGCGTGTTCGAGGTAAATCACGAAAGTGCACACCAGCAGGGGATGCTCTGATTAGCTGGACGCAAACTGAATGGGAAGTTGCAGCGGTTTCACGGTGATCGCGGTTACACTGCTACGTGTTTGAGGTAAATCGCAAAAGCACGCAGCGGGAATACTGTAATTGGCTGGATGCAACCTGAACAGAAAGTTGCGGCTGCCATTTTATCGATCCGGAACGGTTCCCAGGGTTGAAGATTGCTTGAAAGCTAACATGAGGGGTCAGGGTGGAGGTACTCTGACCCCATGTTTGAGAAATGGGAGTGTTAGTAACACAAGTTATGTGTCCAAAATTGATTTTGTTTATTCACAAGCAATTTTCGCGACAACGCTGCGATGGCCAGTGCGTCCCCCCTATGTACCATCGCAGGGACATCATTAATATTGTGATTGACCAAGCACGTGGCGGTGAGGGCTTAGCACATGCGCGCACTAGTTTGTGTTCCTCAATATTCAAATAAATTCTAATTGCGATGCTCACTCTCCGTGGTCCACCGCTCCTAGGCCGCAGTCTTCAAAGAAACATCAACTATTGGAAAGGAGCGCTTTCAGTATTCCAATATCATCAATAAATTATTGTATTCCACAAGAAACGAGTCCACAGGCAAATTTGCAATTTCCAGAAAAATGTTCTTAATTTATTTATAAACACACAGAATCTTATTGAAAAATCCAATTCTTTGGTGTCATTAATTTGATATCATTGATTCATCTCAGTCTTCACTGTCAATTGATATCATCAACTCTTTTCAGCCAGTCTTAAATATCATTAAGTATCATCAATTCTTTTCATCCCACGCGTTTTGTTCTTACCCGGACGTCATCAATCATGTATTTTATTCATTTATTCTTTTTATCTTTTTTTGTCCGTAACCTCCTCTAATTTCCTTGCCACTTATATCTTCCAATAATTTCAATCGCGTTATTAAATCCTCACTGCTCAATTCCCAATCCAATCAGTCCTTTACGGTTAGCACATGGTATCTTATTTATTATTATTCCCTCCGGCCGTGACTCACTCCTCACAAACCCACTTATACGTGTATCCAATTCTAGGCTCATAGAGATCACTTATATTCCTGGTGGCATTTCTTATGTCTTATTTTGCAAAAAGCCCCTCAATCCTCACGAACTCGATTACATTGTTATCCAATCCTTATTATTCTTTACCAGTGATTTCGTCACAACCACGATAAGCCGCTTTCACCAACAGCCAGTCCGATAAATCCCGCTGCATTAATATTGTGACGTCATCGTGAATATTGGTTGAAACATAAAAAAATATGTTTTTATTTGTGCAGATTTGCCAGTCACAGTAATTGACTTATGTATGCACTCACAAACTCACTCACACAGTTATACACTCATTCACATACCCACTCAGACACTAATGCACCCATTCACAGACTCACTCAGAGACCCACGTGTGTACTTACATAAACATTCAGAGGCTCATGCACACACTCTGAGATGCACTCAAAGACTCATGCATCCTCTCACAACCCCACTCAGACACGGATGCACCACTCACAGACCCACTGAGAGACGTTTGCTTCCACTGACACACCCACTGGGGGATTGATGAACCCACTCACAGACCCACTCAGAGACTCTTGCGCCCAGTCAGAGACCCACTCTGACACTCACACACTGACTCACAGACCCACTGAGAGACTTTGCTTTCACTAAAACACCCAGTGATAGACAGAAACACTCAGACATGTATGCACCCACACATAGATCCAGTCACAGAGTCATGTACCCATTCAAATACCCACTAAGAGACTCATACACCCACTCACAGACCCACTCACATACTTACGCACCTTCTCAGAGACCGACTGAGAGGCTTATGCTTCCACCAATACACTCACTGAGAGATTGATGCGCCCACTCAAAGACCCACTCAGAGACTCATGCACCCAGTCACAGATCCATTCAGACACTCAAGCACCAACTCACAGACCCACTCACGCACCGACTCACAGACCCACTCAGACACTTATGCTTCCACTCACATATACACTGATAGGCAGACACTTATGCACCCACTCACAGACTTACTGAAAGACTTCTGAATCCACTCACAGACTTATATACCCACTCACAGACATATACCCAGTCACACACCCACTCGAAGACTTTTGCACCCACTCACATAACCCAGTGACTCATTAATACACACTGTTAAAGAGAGATTGAGTGACTGATAATTGTTTTTATAGAGTTATTTATATAGTTATTTATCTAGTGTGATGGTTAGAATGAATTATACAGTTATATTTTTTGAGTGTGGTGGTGGCTATTAAATTCCTGCTTTTGCTTTGTGCTTTCGCGTCATATTTGCGATGGTCGTGGTTACCGACGTTATCAAGACTCCCGGTGTCACCATGAAAACAGATAATAGGTTGGAGAGATGGTTTTTATAGAAACTCGCTAGGTAAATATGACTTTAGAGAATACAGTATGAAGCCCCTAGGGTGTAAAATACTGTGATATGTGTGCATATATGTGTTTTCATTTTATGGAAAAGGCACGATTACTGACGTTGTTGTGACGCCCTAAATAACCGTGAAAAAGGAAGATGGTTTTAAAAGAAACTTAGCACAAAAACGTGAGTTTTTTATTGAGGCATGTATATAGTAATATATATAGTGCAATGTTTAGAATGGAGTTTTTTAGCTATGATTGTTGGATGTGCTGGTGGCCATTAAATGTCTACTTTTGTTTTGCAATTTTGCAACTTATTTGCAACAATTCAAAAATTCTAAAATAAAATTCTTTAACAACAAAATTAACAAAAGTTTGGTGGAGGAGCCTAGCGCGCATCCAAGATGGTCACGTGAGCACAGGGCTCCCCGGACCCTCTCTGCTCCTCGGAATTTATCCTGAGAATATCCTGACGTGGCTTATGGAATCTGGGAGATAACGACCAGCTGGGCGTATATCTCTTTTCAAAACTCAAATCGGACCTGGGAATCCTGAGTTGTCGTCGTCGGAACTTTTGGGACCCACCCGACGGAGGTGACCGGGGTGAAGGAGACCCGAGGGACCGGGCTGCAATTGAACAACAGCGGCTTCAGCGCGGTGCCAGCTGCCGATCCACCACTTTCGGTTTCGGTTTTGCACTTCAGGAGACCGGCAGGGAGGTGCGCTCGGGGTGGAGAGGTGCTTCCTGAGCCTCTGCATGAGGTTTTCTTTCACCTGCCACTAGAGTGCCTATCGCCTCGGACCCCCTATACCGACAGTTTGTGGTTTTCTTGCTGGTGCCCTTACACCTCTTGATTGGAGGTCCCCTCGGGTGACCGTGTTCACATGGGGGGCAAAGGGGGTCCCGAGGGCCGCAAGACCAAGGCTTCCCTCCGCGGGGCAGCGGTCCAGAGCAATAACATGGACCGCTACACCCAGGGCAGGGGGCCTTCTGGCGCTGCTGGCCTCCCCTCGGACACTGCGGAGGGAGGCGCGACCGTCACTACGGAACTATCCCTGCAGGACATTATGGGCGCCATTGATGGCATCAGGGAAACCATCGCGACGCAATATGAGGCCCTGGCCCGTAAGATTGACACTGTCGCGATCGATGTCACCCTGATCCGGGCCGACCTCTCCAAAACTAACGAGAGGGTCCAGGCTCTCGACGCACGGACATCCACCCTCGGTGCGGAGGTGTCGGATCTGCGGGCCGCGCTTGGAGACATCAGGGTGGTTAACGATCATATGGCCCGGCGGCTTGAGGACTTCGAGGGACGGGCCCGACGCAACAACATCCGCGTCATAGGTGTACCGGAGTCCTCTGACGGCCGCCCGGTTGACCTCGTGGTCGAGGAACTTATCCTGAAACAGTTGTCCTCGGCTGGCCTAAGTAAGTTCTTTGCCGTGGAGCGGGCCCATCGAGTTCCGGGCGGTCGGCCACGGCCGGGGGCCCCTCCGAGGCCTATCGTGGCCAAACTGTTCTACTACAGGGACCGCGACGCTATTCTGCAGGCCTCACGGACCCACGGCCCGGTTCGACATGAGAACTCGACCATCAATTTTTACCCGGACTTCACGCAACTGGTCCAGAAACAACGGATGGGATTCCAAGGGGTGAAGCGTCGTCTCCGTGAGCTGGGCCTAAAGTATTCGATGCTCTACCCTGCAAAACTCCGAGTGGAACACGGGGATCGGACAGCCTTTTTTGACTCTCCTGTGGCTGCAAGTGACTGGCTGGACTCTCTGCCGGACGGAGGTGACCGTCCCGGACCCTCTGCGGGCACCGCAGGTGTTGGGTCCCCTTTAGAATGACTTTTGGTCCTTGATTTTGCCTTTTTGCACTGTACAGTCGGGTCTTATTTCATTTGCACATTGTGTTTTACCAGGACCAGTGAGGGGGGCGGGCGGGGACGGGTCCCTTACCTCCTCTGGGTTCTTTCCGTAGAATGGGGTTAGTGGGGCGACAGGCACACTGCAAGTTGGGGGGGTTTTTTGGCCCGCAGGGGTGCAGGGTGGGGGGAGTTGGTCATGGGGTGGGGTTGGGGGGGAGGAGGGTTTGTTTTGCTGTGTGTTTTTTGTTTACAGGGCGAGGTACTGATTTTTGTCCACATCTGGGAACTGTGCTGCAGGCTGGGGGACCCTTGGTCTATTGGGGGGGATGGGGGGGGACGGGTTGAGGCTTATGTCATGGAACGTCAATGGGTTGGGGGACCGTATCAAGCGGGGTGTAGTACTGCAATATTTGCGTCGTTTGACTCCTGATGTGGTGTTTCTCCAGGAGACGCATCTGGTTGGCAATGTTTGTCATGCAATGAACAGGGGGGGATACCGCCTCGTGGCCCATTCTGGTTTCACAACTGGTTCCAGGGGGGTGGGCATTCTGCTGCGAACCTCACTTCCGGTGGAGATCACTAAGATAGTCTCGGATGACAGAGGGCGCTATGTGTGTTTGATTGGGAGGTGGGAGGGGCAGCCCCTTGCCCTGGTTTCAGTTTACGTCCCCCCGGGCCTCCAGAACTCCACCTTCACTGACTTGGGTCGAATGCTGCTTGACCTTCCGGACAGCCTCCTGCTCATGGGCGGGGACTTTAATTCTGTGGTTTCGGGTGAACTGGATCGTCACCCACCGAGGACCCTCCCCGCTGCCCAGGCATGGCTGGGTGGGATGCTGGAGACCTTCGGCCTGGTGGATAGTTGGAGATTACTGCATCCGACCCAATGTCAATTCACCTTTCACTCGGGGGCGCATGGGAGTCTCTCTAGGTTAGACTACTTCCTTATGCCCGCGGCGCAGACTGGTCGGATTCGAGAGGTCAGGCATCTGGCGCGGGGTATCTCCGACCATTCTCCGCTGTGGCTTCTTTTTGACACCGGGCCGCGGTCTGCAGGACGGATCGCTCCCATTAACCCATGGTACCTGCGAGACCCTACGACTCGTGACAGCCTGGTTAAGGCTATGGACCAATACTTCCTGGATAACGAGGGGTCGGTGTCTTCTGCAATGTCCCTGTGGGAAGCCTTTAAAACCGTGATCCGCGGACACGCCCTTTCCCAGATAGTGGTGGCTAAGAGGGTCAAGAGTGAGGCAGTGGTGAGGCTGGAGACTGACATCTTGGGGCTGGAGTCGGCCTTGGAGGCAAATGTTACTCCGGACGGGCTCCATGCCCTCAGCCTGAAACAGTTTGAATATAGGTCCCTGGTCACTGACGCGGCCAAAACTATGTATAGGGAGCAGCAGGGTCGACTGTACGATGCCGGGGACAAGGCGGGAAAGTTGATCGCGTGGCTGGACAGGAAGGAGAGAGTGAATCGTGTGGTCCCGGAGTTGCGTGCGGCGGATGGTGTGTGTGTGACGGAGCCTGACGAGATTGTGGAATGTTTTGCCGACCACCTCCGGGCTGTGTACTCCCCAGTGACTGACAGGGATGAGGACGACTCTCGCCTTCTACTGAGGGATATCGCCTTGCCCTGCCTGTCCGTTGAGGACCGTGAGCGGCTGGACGCCCCCTTGTCGGCGGATGAAATAGCGACCGCGATCCGCTCCCTTCGCTCGGGCAAGGCTATGGGTCCCAACGGTCTGCCCATTGAGCTATATAAATTGCGCCCCGACAAGCTTGCGCCCTTCCTCAGTCGCATGTTCCGTGAGTCTCTGGCGGCGGGTTCCCTCCCGGCCGATCAGCGTTTGGCCACGATAGTCGTTATCCCCAAGGAGGGCAAGCCGCGAGATCGCTGTACGTCTTACCGGCCTATTTCATTGCTAAATGCGGAGCCTAAGATCCTGGCGAAAGTACTTGCCAATCGTCTTTTGAGCGTCGTGTGCGATCTGATTCATCCGGACCAATGCGGATTCATCCCGCATCGTAACACCGCTCTTAACTTGCGGCGTCTTCATGGCGCCCTTGCCAGGGCGGAGCTCCTCTCTGAACCGGCCGTGCTGGTTTCTTTGGATGCCACGATGGCTTTTGATACCATCGAATGGCCATTCCTCTGGGCTGTCTTGGCTAAATTTGGCTTTGGGGAAGGATTTATTGGCTGGGTGAAGCTTCTGTACACGGGACCCATGGCTCAGGTGGTGGTGAACGGGCGGGTCTCTCGGCCCTTTGCCCTCGGCAGGGGCACGAGGCAGGGATGCCCGTTGTCCCCTTTGCTCTTCGCTCTCGCCCTGGAGCCACTCGCGGCTTGGCTCCGCTGGGAGCCCTCGCTTAGGGGGATCCGGTGGGCCCCGGGCTTTGAAGATCGGGTTTCGCTGTATGCGGACGATATTCTCCTATATCTCACCTCACCGCGGCAGTCGCTCAACGTCCTCTTTGACGTTCTGACTTCCTTTGGGAATAACTCGGGTCTCACGATCAATTGGTCTAAATCCTGCGTCTATCCGATCTCCGGTGGTCCTCCACTCCTACCGCCTCGGCTTCCGATCCAGGTATCTCTGAGCGGCTTTAAGTACCTGGGGATATACGTTTCGCTGGACCCGGTGGCTCGCTATGAGCAGAATCTCCTGCGTCCGCTCCGGCGATTGCGAGAGGATACGGCCCGGTGGTGCAGGCTGCCCCTGTCCCCGCTGGGTCGGGCCGCGCTGTTCAAAATGATGTCCCTTCCCAGGTTCCTCTATGCACTCCAGAATTCCTTCGACGTCATCCCAGTGGCCTACTTTCGGGAGGTAGAGAGCCTGCAGAGGAGACTGGTGTGGGACGGGCGGGCGCGTATTGCTCTTGCTAAGCTTACTCTCCCCTGGTACGACGGGGGCATCGCGCTTCCCGACATTCGCAGGTATTATTGGGCCGCGCAGCTTTCGGCCATCAACCATGCCACGTATGCGCCTGGCCTGAACCCGGCGTACGAGATGGACAAGTTCCTGCTTCCCGGCGGGGACTATAACAGGGCGCTGTACTCCCGCTCGGCTGGCCGGACCCTTACGGGTCCTACTAAGATTGCGGTGCGGACCTGGAGGGCCGCCACTGCGGCCACGGGCTGGGGTGAGCGACTGACATGTGCTACTCCTTTGTTTGCCTCCGATCGCCTGGGGAGCCTCTGGACTACGAAGGGGTTTGACCAGTGGGACACGATTGGTATCAGCAAAGTGGGAGACCTGTGGCAAAAGGGCGCGGTTAAGACTTTTGCGGCTCTTCAGGCCGAATATGAGCTTACGGACAGGGAGTTCTTCCGCTATGCCCAGGTTCGACACGCCCTGCTCTCGGTCTTTGGAGAGGGGACCAAGATCCCGGTTTCCTCGCCCCTCGAGGACCGCATACTTGACGGACATGTCCCGGACAGTACTATTTCTTTAATTTATAAGAAACTGATTAATCATCGGGCTGACCTCTTGGTGCGCCTTCGGGAGGCTTGGACGGGGGATGGGGTGGAATTGGACGACGAGGACTGGCAGTCTGCACTGTCGTCCCCCAAGGAGGTCGCCATTCCAGCCCGTCTCCGGTTGGTACAGCTTAAGATTCTTCACCGGGTGTATGTGACGGGTCCTCGCTTGGTCTCGATGGGATATTCCGACGATGGGCTCTGTAAGCGGGGTTGTGGGCTCAGTGCCACCTTTCTCCATATCCTGTGGGAGTGCCGCGAGGTGGCGGACTACTGGCGCCGGGTGCATACGGTTATGGGACAGGTCACTGGGGTTGTGCTGCTGCCGGAGGTGCGTCGCTGTGTCCTGAATGTGTGGGAGCCCAATGATTATAGCGCGGCTCAGACTCGGTGGGCGGCCCTGGGGAACATGATTGCCAAGAGAGATATAGCGCAGCTTTGGGGTGCCCAGCGGCCGCCCGCCGTGTCAGTATGGAAGGAGAATATGGACTGGTGTATGTTCAGGGAGAAGACTGTGTATGTTGCCCGTGGTAAGCCGGGGGCATGGGGCAGAATCTGGGGGCAATGGAATGCATATCGCGGGGGTATCTGTACGCCCCCCCTGGTGGACACCGATATCGCCATGTCCCCCTGACCCTTGACGGTTCCGGGCACTTTTTGTAATGACTACATATGGACGTTCATTTCCCTTGGCCCCCCCCCCTCGTCCCCAGCCTCCCGGTACTCCTTCCTTTCATGTGCTGCTTAATGGTCTGACCTGGAGTTCCCCGGAGGAAGCCTGACCTGCGCCGTTTGTCTTTATGCCTCGCCTTTTGTTTTTCTTTTAGTTTTCTGTGTTTGTTGGATTTAAGTCTCCTGTGCCTCTAGAACTATCCGGACTCACTACGGGGCCGACCCCCGGGAACCGACTGCAGCTTTGATAAATGTATATTTCATTCTGTACTTAGCGGCCGGCCCTGGTGGTTGTAGGCCCGGGCTTGTAATCGAATTATTGTTCAATAAAAAATTTAAAAAAAAAAAAAAAAAAAAGTTTGGCCTCTCGGGTAGCTCTGACAAGAGCCTTCATGTTGGCAGTGTGTAAAAGACAGATACGGATAAGACTGTATGCAGAGTTTCAGGTTGCTTCGAAATACCCTGTTTCCTTCATTTGTAAAGTGAACTCCATCACTTCTAAAGATTCCATGCATGTTAAAACGCAGATTGTTGTTGTAGACAAGGCCCATATTATAGTCTCTGACGAAAGTAGAAACAGTTTTATTAACATGTTTTCTGGCTTTGTCAATCTGTGGACAAAATTGATTAGACCACTTCCATTTCTGTCTTTAGCACATGTTAAAGTACACCAACACAGTGTGAAGGGAAAGCATCATCAGTTCAGCAATGCAATCCTTCATTAGGATTTTCAGTCCTACTCCAGTTAATATGCCTAGGTCATTGCCACCACATTGCATAATCATGAGGGAAGGGGCCGGTGAATCCACAATGCTTTTAACCAAAGCTAGTAATTGATAAAACTTTAATCCTCTCTGTCTAATTCAAGTAATGTTCATATTAGCCAAACCTAAGTCCCTATTAATACTTCTCTTTCTGGCAGGCTCAGAAGGCCAATAGACATAGCGGTGGCAAACAATCCACACTCTTAGCATTTTAAAGTGAAAGAGCAATAGCAGTCAGGAGAGGGCTGGAGTTGAATGAGGTAGTTTTCCGAATGAAAAGCAGTTAAAATTGAGGTGTTTTCTTTTTTTGTTTAAATTTTTTACTATATATTTCATTGGATGCTGTCAGCATGTAAGTGAATAAAATTGGGTAGTGTGTTGGATGCAATAGCTAGAAGTTCTATTATTGGCTGTTGTTTCAGAAAAGAAATGTAATGGAAACATGGATATGCTTTTGAATCTATGGATTAAACCACACCTGCTGCACCTCGTTTGGAAGTAGCATGTTCTTGAATTTGTGACATACTGGTTCCACTGGGTTGCTAGGTACACTGAGCAAAAAGTGTATTGGGAGGAAGGGTGTTAAAGAGACTGAGCATTTTTGAGAAGTTATGACATCATTTAAGTAATCATTAAGTTTAATTTCCATATCAGGACTATGTAGTAAACTGTTGTGCAGTATTTAAAGGTAAAACAAATTAAGCTAAATATCGGTTTCGACTCCCATTTTTTTCGCATCTACTCTGTGATGATCGTAAAAACATCACGAACATGCAGAGAAAGGAACCTCGTTTTGAAAGAGAGGGAAAGGGTTAACAGTTGCTAACCATTCACAAGTAGAGAAACAGTAGTCTAAAATGAAAGACATGATTTAATTTGCTCCCTTTCTCATGATCATAGAGTGGAAAGTTGAAAAGGTTGCCATTTTATAGCTGCTTTCTATGAGAGTGGTGTGCCATTTTTGTGCTTAGTTTGTACAGATTTTAACAGTGGCAAAACTACCCAGAAAGAGCTAAAACAACAATATAATCTAAGAACTCAATTCACTGGTACATATATAAATTTTTAGTTATTTAAAAAATTTACATTAGAAATGAAGATGCATCAAATAGCACAGTGGAGGCTGAACGTGTGAACATTGCAGGATGAGACAATCACTGAGGAGCTCCGGGTAGACTCCGAGCTCTATTTCAGTGAAAATGAGGGCTCAGTCACGTCTGCGGTCACTTTATGGTAGGCGTACAAAACAGTACTACGTGATAGAGCACAGAATATAATAGCTCATAAGAAGAAACGAGAAGCCCAGGAGATTGAAGAGTTGGAATATAAACTCCTAGACCTAGAGAGCACTGACCCCACCGCATTATGCTTTACGCCAACTCGAAATAACCAAGTGAGTCTACCTAGCCCTTGCGACCAATGAGGTGCGCACACAACAATTGGCAACCCAACACAAACTTTATGAAACCGGGGATACAGCGGGAAAGTTATTAGCATGGTTGGGACGGAAAGAAATAGAGTCACGATGGGTACTGTCTATTAAGAAACATGATGTCACCCACACCACCCCTGAGGATATAGCGGGAGCCTTTGCGAGGTACTAACCAACACTATACACAGCCCACACCCAGACGGAAGAACCACAGATACGTCAATACTTGAGTGACATTGACCTACCCTCCCTTACACAGGAAGAGGCAGACAGTCTAGAGGGAGATTTGACACTGGCGGAAGTGACCGAAGCCATTGGCCGACAACAGGCGGGCAAGACTTCAGGTCCTAACGGCCTTCCGGGTGAATTTTTTAAACTGAATAATGCACTGTTGGCGCTGCATCTTCTCAAGATGTTCCAGGAATCAAAGGATCAGGGGATTCTGCCACGAGACCTCTGTCTAGCCATGGTGGTGGTTATCCATAAGGATGGGAAACCCCCAGAGGAATGTGGGTCCTATCGCCCCATATCCCTTCTTAATATTGAAACGAAGATCCTGGCCACAATCCTTGCGAGACGTCTCTTGACTCTGATGCTCCCACTGGTACACAGGGATCAGTCTGGATTCATGCCAAAGCATGCCACACGTTTCAATCTGCGCCATCTAGCTAATTGAATAGACACGGTACAGGGTCGGGATAACCCCCATCTGCTTCTCTCGCTTGAAGCGTAGAAAGTGTTTGACACGATTCATTGGCCCTTCATGTGGTGCACTCTGGAAAAAATGGGTTTCGGCCCGGTCTTCCGAGAATGGCTGGCGCTGTTATATAATACTCCTGAGGCGAAGGTTCGGGTAAATGGCCCTCTTTCTGCTAGCTGGCCGATACAACGCGGCACCAGATAGGGATGCCCCTTGTCCCCCCTATTATTTGCCCTCATATTGGAACCGCTGGCCTGCGTGGTTAGAACCCGACCAGGGCTGGGTAGCTTCCTCTAAAATTCACGTCTTTTAGAAGAAGAACGCATATCATTATATGCGAACGATATTCTACTATATGTCATACAACCAGTCAAGACACTCCCCCGAATACTGCAAATATTTGAAGAATATGGCACCCACGCAGACTATAAGATCAATTGGAATAAATCCACCTTCTATCCGTTGAGTGGAGGAACGGACCCTCATACCTCTCCGAGCTGTTTGCGGATATCTAAGAAGTGGTTTATCTGTCTGGGCCTCTATATCACCACCGACCCCGAGGTCCGAATGGATCGTAACATTAGGCGGGTATTACTGAATTTTCAGGCGGATGTGAAGAGGTGGAGAAAACTCCCTCTGACCATCATGGGGAGAGCCACCATGTATAAAATGATAACACTTCCTCAACTCCTTTATGTTCTGCAAAATACATACCACAAAGTACCGGATGCCATTTTTGCTTCCATTAACAATGAACTACGTCTCCTGTTATGGGACGGAGCCCACCCGCGAATAGCACTGCGAACCCTGCAACACAATCCATATAATGGAGGGTTGGCCTTACCAGATATTAGAGCCTATGATAGAGCGGCCCACCTCATAGTCATTAACGAGTGGAACCACGTGCCAGGTGATCACCCCACATATAGACTGGAAAAGCTGCAATTCCGTACACGCAGCCACTTAAACTACATATACGAGGGTGCCGGGGGTGCACGTCTCCTCCCAGCTACCCAACGCATACTAGCGGCCTGGAAGAGTGCGGAAAAGCAGATGAAGTGGGAGGGGAAACCTATGCGGAAGACCCCCCTGTGGGAAGGCGCTAGATTGACTGAGATCAGAAAGTTGAGGGGTTTAGGGAAATGGGACCTCATAGGTAGCTCTAAGATAGGGGATCCTTTGGAGGGGGGCTCCTTAGCCTCATTTTCTTCCCTTCCATCTAAATACCAACTTCATAGCTCCCAAGCCTATGCATACCTTAGACTTAAACACGCCTGGCATGCTGAAGGGTTGGACGGCATGACGCTGCCAGAATATGCCCCGCTAGAAAGTAGGCTCCTTCAGGAAGAGATCCCGACTCGGCGATATCCCTGACATATAAGACGCAAATTAATAATATCCCGGACAACCTTGGCCCGCTGCGCGCCAAGTGGGAACTCACCACCGGCCCACTGGAAGATATAGATTGGGAGGCGGCCCTCATGCACCCGCACGAAGTAACGATCAGACTGAGACTGCGTCTCATACAATATAATATCCTCCATAGATTCTATTTTGACAGGGCACGTTTACACAAGATGGGGAGGGTGGGGATCCAACCTGTCTCAGATGCCATGTGGAGCACGGCACGTACATACACCCCTTTTGGGAGTGCAGACACATCCAAACCTACTGGCACACGATCCGGAGAAAATTAAGCAATATACTGGGAACCCAACTAGAGCCAGACACAAAATTCCTATTATTGGGGGTACCTACAGACATCGACCTGCCGCGACACAGGCTCCTGCTGGCCAATCTAGGATTATTAGTAGCCAAGAGGGACATAGCTAAGTATTGGGGGGGGCCAACAACTCCCCACACTCAAGGAATGGAAGTCTAATATGGACCTATATATGGTTGCGGAGAAAGTGATGGACAAGGCGCGGGGCCGCCTGCGTAAATTCCGAAAAATTTGGACACCAAGGATAAAATACTACAATATGGACTTGGACACGGATGGGGGAAGTCTAGATCTTACACACGGCAGGACAGAACCAAGTCATTAATAACCGTGATGCCTAGCCCATGCCTGATGGTTACAATTGTATGAGAACTGCCTATGTGTTTGCTTATCTGTGATGTTGATGTAACTCTGTGTTTCTCATTGAAGAGTCTGCTACAATACCTTCTGCCCACTGCTGTAACTTGCTGCCCGCAATTGAACATACACCATGCATTAACGACTCCTTTTCTCTAGTGTATGTTTTGCTTTTCAGTCAATAAAATGAAAAATATGGTTTAAAAAAATAAATAAATGAAGATGCATATGGGAGTTTGATTTAAAAAAAGAGTGTCACAGTGATGTGGAAAAAAAATATCAGATGAACTGTATCTGGCAGAGGGTATGTGTTTAACATGTTAGTACTGTTGAAAGGTTCCATGAGCAATGCCTTTAAAAATGACAATGTTTTTAAATGTCTAAGCAACATGTGCAGAACAGACAGATCTATATTATTTGCATTCTGGGAACTGTAGTATTTTTAGTCACATTATTAAACAGGAGTAGTGTAGTCATGAATAAAGCATAAGAAAATGTGCTTTGCCTGTAAGAGAATTATAAAGTAGTATTACTTGTTAGGTATTTGGAAGTGTTTGTCAATGTGTTTTTTAACTTACATAACCTGTTTGCATATGTTTAGATAATAAGATAGAGTTTTTCCGGTTGCAGATAGTTGTATGTATGATTAGATTCTTAAGTTTACTTAAAGATGTAGAGAACTATATCTTTTTGGAAAGATGGCCTGAAGGTGTTTATCTATTATGAAATCACATATATGTATATACTGTGAGCTATGTTCTTTAAGGCTGTTGAAATTGTCATGTATATGGTGAGGAGGGTATGTTTCTTTAAACATGGTCTGTTTAAAATTGAGAAGGTTAATAGTACAAAATATCTCTTGAGAGGTCTTGTGCTAGCTTCACTTGGTGTGTAACTTTTCTTTGAGAAATATTAATATATGTTTTAAAGACACAAGAAATATTTGAGAAACAATGTTGGTATGCCATAAAGAAAAGGTTTTGTGCTTTGAAAAAGTGAGAATTGTTGTTTTCAGTTTTAGAGACTTACTGATGCATGTTCTTGCTGGGTAACAGAGAAATGTATGCTCCAAGAGAACCATGAATCCACTTATATATCAAGTGTGATATTTAGACTTCACTCACACATAGCTCAGTAGAAAAATATAGATACACTAAAACAGGTAGTTTCATAGACAGGAGGACTGTCAAAACTGTTATATAGCTAACAACAATTTAGGTGTTTTCACAGTAAGTCAGGCACTAATCAGCCACTCATCCAATCAGTCAGCCAGCACTATAACATTCATTGAATCACTCATGCACTGTCTACGCACGTATTCAATTACCCAGGCACAAAATATACACTCTTGCAATCACACATGCACTAATTATATAGTCATCCAACTATGCAGACACTACCCATGCAGTCATCCAATCACCCAAGCACTAACCATTCACTTATACTATCACCAAGGCTGTACGTATACAGTCATTCAAACACTCAAGCACAACCCATGCACTCATCCAAATACCCACTTACAACTTATGCACTCATCGAAATACTGAGGAACAACCCATGCATTCATCCATTATGTAGGCAATACCATTGCAGTGAACCTATCACCCATCCAGTACCTAAGCACTCATTCAATTACTGAGGCAATACTGTTGCACTAATACAATAACCCAGTAGTACAAATGTTTTCATGAAATCCATCAAACTTTAACAATGGGCTAATACAATCATTCAGACACTAGTCATGCACTCTAATTAGCCAGGCACTACTGATGCACTCATTCAATTATCCAGGCACTACCCATGTACTTATCTAAACACCCACTTTCTAACTATTCACTCAACCAAGCTCACACCGTCAGCAGCCATGTACTCATCCAATCACTGAAATACTACTCATGCACTTATCAAATCTGTTAGGTGCTATGTATGCACTTAAACAATCACATATGCACTTATTTATGCACTCTATAAATCACCTATATACTATGCATGCACTTCTACAATCATCCAGGCACTAGAGCTGCACTCATTTATTCATGCAACCACTATCAATGCTTGTATTGAATTATTGAGGCATTAGTTATGCTCCTGTGTAATCATTCAGGCACTACTCATGCACTCATCCAAAAACCCAGATAGTAGTGATATACTCATGCAAACATGCAGACAATAACTATGCAGATATGGAACGACCCATGGAGTTCCCATATACTCAGGGAATCATACTGTCACTACCTGCATCGTCAGGGAATCAGCTAAGCACTACATATGCACTCATTCAATCATCCAGGAAGTATTGATGTATTCAACCACAAACATAAGTATTTACAAGTTTAGTGAGGAATATGTAGTCTTTTAGAACCATCTGATGAATTATACATGCAACCTTTCACACACTCTTTGTATGTACTTTTACATTTTGGTTAATCTTCATTTTTAAATTTATTATTGAAGGGATACACTGGTCTTTCACTATGTATAAGTGAGAAATGAGATGTGGTGCATCTATCTTGTAGAAGAGGGTAGTATAATGTTAAAAGGTAACTAATAAATACATTTTTGCGTTTTGCATTGGGTTTGGAATATTAAAGTATGTGCAAGTAGATATATAGCTACGTTCAGCTATAGATTTAAAATGGCAACATAACATTAAAACAGTTTTTATATTATGTGTACGTCAGTAGTAAATTAAATGGTTAGAGTAAAAATTAAAACATACTTTTTTTTACAGGATCAATAAATATATAACTACAGACAGTAAGAATGGCTACAAAAGTTCGGAGGAAAAAGCAACAGAAGCAACTACAGTATCTCTGCAGATTTGACACACAAAAGGGAAAAATGCAGAAAAAGTGGTGAAAGAAAAAGGAACTACTGGTAAAAGACAAAGTCATATCTTACAAATATATCTGGCCACCTGCAAGTATTTGAAAATAATGTGAAAGAAACCAAACTATGGGAAACAATAAGTGTGGACGAAATCCATATTAGAGGAACAGGAAATAATTTAACAAAGATGGACACAACTTAACCAGGAGACAGAAACAGTTTAAGGAAATCAGAGCCAAGATGTTTGCTGGATAACACATTAGTTGATGCTAAGGATGAAAGAGGACAATGTTATGAGATGAAGAATGGCACTCCTTTAGGGAACGAGGTGATGGTGTCTAGAAATGTAGAACAGTTATTGGAGAAGAGGTACAGGGAAGGCGTAGACAGACCCTGTATACAAACGGAATTGTAGTAGTGTTTGTAGTATTTGACAGCAATCTATTGATATACTAAGAAATGTGGACATATCTTTCCAAGGCGAAGTTTAAAACACAAAATAAGTACTTTACAAGTGTTGGATCCTTGCAAGGTTAGAAAGCATACAAATTTGGAGTGACACTCAGTACCCTGCTTATCAAAGATAGTGTGGCAAAGCACCTTTCCTCATTTCAGGATGTAAGCTGTACACCTCTCAAAAATTCGAAGTTTAGTTAGGATGTTGTACTATGTGGACATTCCTTCTTCATGTTTAGGAGAAATGAATAGTGCATTTTTGTATGGCAGCGGTAGAAAAGGTTTGTGAAAATGTGCAGTTTCATTTCTTTTGTCCAGAACAGGACTCTACGGAAAATTAAGACTTCATAACAGGAGGAGTTGCAGAAAAGGGCACTGGTATTATGGTTGAAATCTTTGAAGGAGAGATTACAAAATTCAACACAGTGTGCTTTGAAAAACCAGAGTATGATTGTATATGTTGTCGACACACTCACTACAAGATTGAAACACGTACTGTTGATTTGTATTTAAAAAGTGAAAAAGGAAAATAATGATAACTGGCAAAAGTTCAATGTGTATTACTTCACATATGTAAGTACTGTTACAATAAATTACAGGATAATAAAATGCCTGTTAGAGCTGTTCATAACAATTCAATACTAATTCCAATTCCAGAACCACTTCAGGGTTTTAAATGTTTAGGAGTCAGTTCTTTTCCAAAGTACATCTATTTCAGGCCATAGCCTGTATGGAGCCAAAGACAGGCAAGTTAACACCAACAGAGCTGCAAAACGTTTTAAAAGGTAGAGTACTGTACTGCATTAGTAGTGTTTTCTTCACATATTCAGCAGGATGCTCAAGAATTTTTAATGGTAATGCTAAGACTATTGGAGGAAGAGGATGTGAATATCAATGAATTATTTGGTTTAAGTTAGAAATGGAACAACAATTGTGAACATTGTGAATTCACCTGTAGCACTGAAATTAATTCAGAATGATTCCTCTATTTGACGTTACCAGATTGTCAAGCTGTGGCCTTTAAAAATATAACCAAAAACACCTATCAAAATATGGCCTGTCCAACCTGCAGATTAGAACTTAGGTGTACGTTGTTATTATAAGCATATAGGAAATATGACATTGTCATGCTACAATAATGCAGAGTGGACGGTAGTAAATGAAAAACTGAAATCATAAACTTTGCAGCTGGACACATTTCTATTTAAAAAAAAAAAAAGTTTCACAACTATAGCAAACGTTTCATGAAGGAGAAGGAGGGTGACAATGGGTAGTTTCATGGGTGAATACAATTTGTTTGTTTGGTAGTTATGTTGTATTTATAAGTACCGATGTTTAAAATTATTTTTTGAAATTTTAGTGTTTGTCAAATGCGTTGTTAAAATGAAGTTAAACCATTATGTTACTAAACAGCTAGACTCAAACTTTCTGTTAAATATGTCTATATACTGTTTTACACTTTGTCATTTGTATTCGTGACTGCTGAAGTCATTGCAACCTCCGATGTTGCTGTGAAGAAGGAAAATGCATTTTTGAGGAAGTTGTTTCAACAAATGAATATAAAGGGGAAAGTTAAATTACTATCTTACTAAATAGCTACACTGAAACATTATGTAAAATATGTCTATATATGTGTTTTATACTTTGTCAAAAACAGGCAGTATTCGTGTCTTTGACAAATGCAAAATCATTGTGAAAATCAAAAATATCTTGAAATAAGATAATGAATGTACTTTTTAAATAGATAGATGACAAATACAACAATAAGTGTTGCACTATGCAGATGTAATTTTAATATCTAATTTTAGAAAAATACAGGGACGTTATAGTTATGAAATAGAATTTTAAAAAACGTTAGAAATTCAATGAAAAAAACAAAGGTTACAGGGGCATAATAGTTAGGAATTAGCATTTAAAAAACTTTAGAAATTCACTGAAAAAACGACGGTTATAGGGAAATTATAGTTAGGCTAACATTTCACTTGTACAAAACCAGAGAAATTCAGCAGTTATAGTTAACTTAGCTGACTATAATATGCACCCCTGCAATGCACTGCTTATGACCTCACATATTACATCGCTCATGACATCACTGATTATGTCTCAAATGACATCACTCATGACATCTGAAATAACATCACTGATGACATCATTCAGTGATTGTGAGTGTTTTCTAAAAGTTACTGAGTGTGAACATATATACTAAGGGAACTTGGTGTGTTAATGCCTGTATGGGTAAGTGGGTGGGTGTGTAAGTGGTGTATAGAAGTGTAACTGGGTATATAAGAGACTGTACACATGAGATACTGGGTGTATGAGTTTTTGTATAGGTGAGCGAGTGGTTGTGTCAGTGCGTGTATGAGCAAGTGAGTGTCTGTGTGGAACAGTGAAACACTACTTTTCCAATGGAGGCAAAGGCCGAGGCCATCTTTTCAAAAGTCATCAAGGATGATCCAGAGGCCAGCATGTTCCAAGGCCTTAGAGATGGCGCACATGAACAGGTTCAAGATGAACAGCCAAGTGAGCCGGAGAGAGAGCTCCACCCTCAACTTCAACCACTTCTGGAAATGGCTCGAACGCTGCAGTTTTCCTGAAGCCACCACCACCATTCCATATCGCCAAAAAGCTAAATATTGGCAATAGAGGTACTGCTTGAATAGAGACATTTGATGATTTCATTTATTCAACTGAAGAGACTGATAACAAAAAGATTCTCAAGTATCTCAAAAATATTGCTGGTGATGGTGTAAAAGAAGTCATAAAGAAAATGCTGTGAATTGATGAAGAAGTCACACATCGTCAGGTTAAAGAAGTGTTGAATCTCAAATTTAATACAAGGCCAACTGTTGATTATGAAAGATACATCTTCAACCAAGAACGCCGGAAAGTTGTTGAACTATTGATAAATTTGTGGAGAGACTCGACCCACTTATCAGACATGCTCAGAACAATTAATTTATTGATGAAGAAGCTATGCGCCCGAGAGTTATTGACGGATGCTTGTCGGTTTCATTCAGGCGACGAATGCTGAGAGAAACTCTTAGTCTGGAGCAAGTGTTAATGGCTGCCAGAGCTGAAGAGCGTGCTGATAGACAAGCTACTGACATGGAGGCAGGAGGTACCCAGAATGAATCCGTCATGAGTGTAAAAAGCAAGCCAAAACGAAAGACTGACGGAAACAAAGGGATGTAAAATGAAGTTGTGTTTTGGGTGTGAATTTTTGTTTCGACACGAAGATAAATGTCCCGCTCTTGCACATATATGTAAAGGCTGTGGGAAGGAGAACCATTTTGTGACCATTTTGCAAAGTGAAGGAAAAAGTAAGTGTGTCATGGCGCAAAGACAAAATGGCTATCAGATTACTCCAGAAGCAACGTTCAACGCACACCCACAAGGCCAAGAGGGGACATCAGTTAAGACAAATCGATCACACTGGGGGAAGTAAGAGGTGCAATCAAACATATGGCGCGGAAGAAGACTCCAGGGGTGGATGGTTTGCTGAAAGAATTTTATGCATCTTATGTCGAGTTGTTGGCCCCTAGGTTAGTGACCCTCTATAATGATTCGCGGAGGGTGGGTCGGCTTCCTGCCACGACGCGTGAGGCGCTTATCATACCGCAAGCCTCCCTCTGACAGGACTGCCTACCGTCCACTATCCATGCTTACCACCGACTATAAGATCTTAAGTCAGATACTAGCCGCTCGCCTCCTGCCGTACATGGCCTGCGTAATACATGTGGATCAGGCAGGGTTTATACCCAAACGAAATACAGCGGGCAATGTTCGTCGCCTGCTCCGTGTTTTGGAGGCCGATACGTACTCATCGCATACTGCTGCCATATTCTCGGTTGATATCGAAAAGGCCTTTGACAGTCTGGAGTGGCCTTATTTATTCCAGGTACTGCGTGCCTTTGGATTGGGGGAGCGATTCGTGGCTTGGACGGCTTTGCTATATAGGGATTCCACGGCTAGAACTAAGTCAGGAGGCCTGATATCGCCTCCCTGTGTGGTGGGTAGGGGGACTCGCCAGGGGTGTCCTCTATCCCCGCTGTTGTTTGGACTGGCCATAGAGCCGCTGGCGGCCCAGGCCCGAACGGGGAGATGGTTCAGGGGACTCCAGGTGCACGACGATACCCATTATATAGCGCTTTACGTGGACGACCTCCTCCTGTTCCTAGTCGACACCCGGGGGGATTTGCTGGGAGCTAAGTGCCTACTTCGACATACCGAAGAAATGGCAAGTCTGAAAGTGAATTGGTTGAAATCGTGCCTGTTCCCCACCTCCAAGACAGTTGAGGGTCCTCGATATACAGAAGAGGTACAATGGGAATATACCTGGATAACATATCTGGGGACACGTATCTACCATGAACGGAAAGATCTGGTGGAGGGTAATATTGGCAGAGCTATACGAGGTCTTCAAGGCAGTATGGGCTTTTGGCAGTCGTTGCCGCTGTCCCTATTAGGGCGGGTGGCGCTCCTCAATATGGTAGCACTCCCCAGGCTGCTATATTATTTTCGGACGCTTCCTGTTTGGATCCCGGCATCGACTTTTAAGGGGCTCCAACAGACGATAACGGGGTTTCACTGGCTTGCTGGCAGACGTCGGGTAGCTTTGCACACTTTGATGCGACCGCGGGGGGAGGGAGGCCTAGCAGTTCCGGACTTGGAGTCCTATTATTTGGCGGCCCAGCTGCAATGGTTGACTCAGGCGGTGGCTCGAGAGTTTCGGGGAGTGGTAGATGCTGCGGGGGGGGCGGATTCCTGCCTACGTGCTCTCTAGGATTAGTTTACAACAGCCGCTCCACCTCGGGGGTCTCCCTGGTGACGTGCAGACTTTTCGATTGTGCTGGAATAGGAGTCAACAGAGAGCGCGCATCGCCAGCCCGTATGCTCCAGAGACATTGTTAATGTGCCAGCAGTTGCCTCATGGGTAGGGTGACCAGACGTCCCGGTTTTCCCCGGACGGTCCCCGTTTTTGGAGAAGTGTCCCCGTGTCCCGACACTTTTCTCCAATTCAATGAAATGTCCGGGTTTTTAAACAGTGTCCGGGTTAAACATACAAATGTCCCGGTTTTTCATTTGTTTCGGTTGTTTGAGCATGCGCGTGCATGCTCTCTTTGCACTGATTAAAGCGTGACGTTTAGGTGAGCATTGTAGCAGGAAGGGAAATCGGGCTTTGAATGGGATGGGGGGTGGGGAGAGGTGCTCCTTTCATTTCACAGCGTGAGGTTCAGCGCTTTGAATGTGACCTCTGTCTCCAGGCCGAGAAGTCAAAGGATGCAATCTGCATACATTCACACCTGAATGCCGGTCACTTAGGGTGCTTCCAGAGATACCTTTGTTTTGTTAATGCAGCGCTCCTGCTCCAACAGCTACTGATGGCAGTGCGTCTTTGAATGTCTTTATTTTGTAAAAGCCTACTTGCAGGACCTGCTTATATCCTTATTTAGAAACAGTAACCTGTTTGTACTTCGTGTCCAGGGCCGGCTTTAGGGCGGTGCGAGCGGTGCCACCGCACCGGGTGCTGGCTTCCTGGGGGCGCCGTGTTTTAAAGTTTATTATGCTTTTGAAGCACCTGCTGCAGCGTTTCTTTACCCCCAGCAATTACCAGGCCTCACATAAATGTCAAGATAACTCGTGTGATTAATAATCTTCCTGGAGAGAGATCAGCATTTTGTATAGTTGAGGTTTTGACTTCGGTGAAGTTAGTGTAGAGGGTTAACATGCCTGCTGCAAAGAACCTGTACCAAGTAGATTACAGAGTGCGTATGATGTAAACAGATCAGCAGATTACTGCTTTCAAAAGAGATATCCTTTTGTTACTTACAATTTATAACTTAAAGTCCTGATATAGAATAGTGAGCTATTAACTTTCATCCTAGAACTGCATACACACTGCAAAGTATACATTATTAGAGCATTGATTAATGTTGCAAAAAGGGATAATTTGGCTAGAAATCGATTCTTATTATTAAAGAAAACTCCCAACTATGCTGTTTCTTTTTCGACTCTGCGTTTGTGCTTCTCCACACAAAGCACTCTTAAACTATACTGCCTACCAGTATGGATGACATGTGACTCCCTACACTTTTAGTCCTTTGGCTTATGTAACATTTCCTATACACTGATTACACATGCATGATTGATTGTCTCTGTGTAATGTGTGTGTGATGCGAAGTGCTCGGACACCCTACACTGGTATGAGTGGCGCTATATAACTAATTCAATGCATCTGAGAGAGTGTGGTTATGGAGACTTGGTCACTGTTAAAGGGTGCTAGTGAGAGAAACCGTGGTGGAGGTGGTCTTGGGGGGGCGCCAACAAACACTGTCGCACAGGGCGCCACCAGCACTAAAGCCGTGGTCACCAACTATAGCAAATGTTGAGGCAAAGTCTGTTTAAATGGAATTAATGGTTACAGCCAATAAAAGACCTCTGATTTGTCGTCTGTAATGCTTCATCTCGGTCTGTGGAGGGAGCTGTCATTATAGTCCCTTTTCTATGTCCATGGCAGCTGTCAAATAGTCCTACCTTTATGTCGATGGTTACTGCAAACCGTAGTCCTACTTCTATGTCTATGACCTGTCCCCGTTTTTTGTTTTGAGAATCTGGTCACCCTACTCATGGGGGCAACTGGTCGGCACTTACAGGATGGCGCGATTCGGGATTGACAGCTGTGGGAGATTTGTATGAAGATAACGTTCTGTTGCCTTATGAGGCCATCTGTGAGCGTTTTGATCTCCCTCGCGGGGATTATCTGCTGCATGCGGCCTTAGTGTCGGCTATTCAGCGACGATGGAAAGGAGGGCTGTCTGAACCTAAGACATCAATGGCTTGCCAATATGTGGTGCTGGCGGCCAGAACCATTAAAGCTGTCACTTGTTTATATCGACGGATGACCTGCGAAAAGCTGGTCCCCCTTCTAAGGTTGAAGCAGCACTGGGAGGAGGACATTGAAGGGGAAATTCCTGACAAAATATGGGCTGAATTGCTTGAGCGCCCCTGGAAATGCTCCAGGAACACCCGATTCCAACAGATTACATTTTTTATTTTGCACAGGGCTTATCTCACTCCAGTCAAAATTAAATGTTATTTTAAAACACCCGCGGCACCTTGCCCCCGTTGCAACAGAGAGGGAGCTGACTTCCGCCATATGATGTGGGACTGCCCTCGGATCGGAACTTATTGGCGAGAAGTGTGGACACTGCTTTGTGATGTCACGGAAAGGGAGATTGAATTTGGTATAGGTCCATGTTTATTACACTGGTTTCCCCATACCTCGAAGACAAAAATAACTAGTAAATTCATAGACCTAGGGCTGGTCCTGGCCAAAAGGGAAATTACTGCTAATTGGAAGGCACAGCGAGGGCCGAGATTGCAGAGGTGGAAGGCTGAATTTATTCGGTGGGCAGAGTGCGAGGCGGTTCTTCTACTGTAAACGGCTAACCGAGCTCATAGCGACAGGGCAATGGACTCTGCCCGTGCCTGGGGAGCCTTAACGGAACTCCTGAAACCCACAGACTCTGATACTGATGTAGATTCAGTGCTTAGTGAATCACAAAACCTGCCCTCCTCATTGTCTGTTTAGAACGGTGTTGGAGAATAGATGCTGCCCCTATTAAGACTACCAGGTGTCCTATGTTATGAAAGTTTGATGTGTACCTTTCAGTTGTAGGGTATTCTCTTATGGGCAGAGAACCGAATGCCCTGTTACGTCTCCAGCTAATAAGTCATGCCGGGGGAGTTGTGGGAGGGGGGTGGTGGGAGGGAGGAGGGGTTGTAGCATGTTATAGGCTTTATGTTTTTGTGCTCATTTCCTTTATTATGATCCGAAGCTTCCGAATGTACTTCCTATTATTGACCTTGCCACATTGTGCTTTGTTAAGGAAATACGATGGTGAAAATTGTGGGGGATCCATCGCAAGGTTCTCCAATAGATGTGAGCACTTTCAATTGTAACCATGGGTTAATGATAAGATGTGTAAGGAGCACTGTGTATTAGGGACAATTAATGTGAGCGGAAGCTCATGATTGAACTGTTTATGAGTGATATAAGATGATAATCAATAAACAAATTAAAAAAAAAAAAATCAGTTAAGACAAATCGATACTAAATAAACTCGATCGTCCCCTAAATCCTCGTCAAACGGTTCTTCTGAAACTGAAGTGGAAGTGATGCAAATGATTGTGCCATGTTGATGTTTACCTCATGCGCATGTTGATTTGGCTGGTTGTGAAGGAAAATGTCAGTCAAAGAAAAATCGACATGCTAAAGCACCAAAGTCATTCAAACATTGTCCAAAGATTACACTGAAAGTAAATGGTTGTTTGATACCTTTTGTTATGACAGTGGTACATCGATAAACATTGTGCCTGATAATAAATACATTAATTTTATCCATTGCCACTACTTACGCCATCAAAAACCAAAGTGTATACCTGGGCAGCATCGACGCCCTTAAAAAGTCATGGTTTGTTTGTAGCAACAATGAAACATAAGAAAACAAAAGTGCAAGCACCTATCCATGTGCTTTGAGGCACCTCATTAAGTGCGTGTCTACTCGGTTTCAGAACAGCCACTGATATGGGACTGATTTCTATGAATTACAACATGAATGCTCCCCACAAAATAGTAAGTCAGTTCCTTTTGTTATTTCATTTTTTGGGAAAGATTTAAAACTATGAAAGTAAAGCTACATATTAATGAGGACATCCAGCCTGTTGCTCAGAGACAAAAACAAATGTTTTCATTTGCAAGAAGCTGTTGAAAAAAACTTGAAGCGTTACGTAAGCATGATATTATTGAGCGTTCAACTGGTCCAATGCCATGGGTTTCTCCCATAATAGTAGTGCCTAAAAAGGACAGTAAAGGAGCTGTATGCATATGTGTTGACATGAGTCAAGAAAACAAGAAAATTGAACGAGAAAGGCATCCAGGTCCACACATTGCTATTATGATAACGCAAATAAAAGGCCTTCTCTTGGTTTTATTTCAATAAAGGTTATCATCAGTTAGAACTTGAAGATGATTCCAGGTAAATTACAACATTTTCTACACATATTGGTCTGTTTAGATACAAAAGACTAAGGGGCTGATTACGCCGGCTCTCCACCGAAACAGCTGTGCCAAAGCTGCGCAAGGACCGTCACTCGTATTACGAGTTGAATTCGTGTACGTCGGAAGATCCTTCACCATTCCCATGACGGTGCCTGGACAACAGGCACCACAATGGGAACGGCAAAAAGTTCCAACACAGCATAGACGATGACACCATGCCGTGCTGGAAACATGGGGGAATACAGACAGGGGGGGCACATGTTGTGCCCACCTGGCTGGGGAGGCATGGGGGCCCTTTAGGTCACTCTTTGTTCCTCCACCGCCAGCCTTTTCATGGCTGGGCTCCCGCCATGAAATGGCTGGCAATGGAGGAACTTGTAAGCCAGTTCACCTGAGCATCTTACATTGTGGCACTGCTCCGCCACCTCCAGGGAATGACTGTTCCCTGGCGCAGCCGGTGGTCCTCCGCCGCAGCGACCTTTGAAGTCATAATGTGGCGGATGGACCACAGCCATAGCGATTCTGGCAGGCCAACGACTGCCAGACTCATAATCAGCCCCTAAGTTTTAGTGCGACGTCTGCTGCCAAATTGTTTCAAGACGTAATACGAGGTATCGTACATCCTGTCATGAATGCATTCAATTACAGCAATGACATGTTGTTTTTCAGAGATACACAAATGGAACATGATAAAGCTCTTAACAAAAGTATGTTGTTTACTTGCTCAAGCAGGTCCGACTTTGAATGTAGAACACTGTGAGTCCCATAAGACAAAGCAAAAATGATTTGGCCATATCTTTACTGATTGGGCTATGACGCCAGATCCTGCTGCAGTAAAAGCGCTGTCAAATGCTGATCCCCCACAAGATGTTTCTATGCTGTGTTCATTTCTTGCCATGGCCAGTTACTGTTCCAGATACATATAAGACTTTGCCACTGTAAGTGCTCCTTTGAGAGACTTGATGAAAAAAGAACATTTCATCTCATTGGTTACATGAATGTAAGAAAAGCTTTAAAAGAATCAAACAAGCCATTGCGAATGTGACTAAAATGGCGTACTTCAATCTGAAGCTTCATACAGAGGTTGTTGTTGATGCTAGCCCAATCGGGGTAGGGGCAATCCTTGCACAGCACAGTGGACAACTGAATGCTCAAAGGCATATTGTAGAATTTGCAAGTAGAAGTTTGTCCCAAACAGAACGTGCTTACTCACAGGCTGAAAAAGAAACCTTAGCTGTGGTATGGGTTTTTGAACATTTCCATGTATTCCTGCATGGAAAACCTTTTACGCTGATAACTGATCATCAAGCTTTACTGACTATCTTTGGTAATCCAAAGGCCAAAATGCCTCCTCGCATTCAATGATGGTGACTACGGTTACAAAAGTATAGTTGTACCATTGTGCATCATCCAAGGAAGGATTAGAATCCTGGCTGACTACTTTTCCAGAGTGCCTATACAACAGTACTCTATTCAGGATGGCTTAGGTCTATCTCAACTTCATTGTAAAATCAAACACACAAGCTGGCATTTCGTTAGCCCAGATTATCACTGCCACGAGCCATGATTGTGACATCTTAAAGCTGAAGGATATAATTAGACATCAGTGATGGTATCAACACACTCAACCACTCACCAGTGATGGTGAATATCAAAAATACAAACATTTTAAGGATATAACTCAGAAAGGAACTATACTTTGAGGGTTGAGAATTCTGATTCTGGAGAGTCTGCAACAGAAAATAATTGATGTGGACCGTGAAGGACATCATGGAATCGTTGTCACAAAATGAGGTCTCCGAGACCGAGTCTGTGTCCATATCTTGATGACAGGGTTGAAAAGGAATTAAAGGCCTGTCATCTATGCAATTGTCTTCCTGCAAAAAACTATTCACCTCACCCTGAACATGTCAGAACTCCCAAAGCATGCATGGGAGAGAATAACCATTGACTTTTCCGGTCCACTCAACAATGGACATCACCTGCTGGTGCGTATGGACGAATTCTCATTAATTCCATTAATTGAATATCTTTCATTTACTACTCAAGAGTGAGTCATTAAAAGACTAGATGGCATCTTTGTGACATGGGGTGTTCCCGCCATAGTGAAGTCTGACAGTATCCTTTCTTAGAGCACCTGAATATAAAGCATCAGAAGAGCTCACCTTTGTGACCAAAGGCCAGCAGTCTTGTTGCGCATTTTATGAACATGGTAAAGAAAGTATTGCAGTGTGCTACTCTTGAGAAGTTTGATTTGAAAACTGTGTTGAATTCTACCTTGAGAGCTTATCATTCAACACTCCACTGGACCACAGGTGAAAGTCCTGGGACACTGATGTTTGGGAGAGCAATGAACACCAAGTTGCCTCAATGGACTAATCAGAGAAAGAAAGATGAGAAACCACTCATGAGAAGGGCTTGGTGAACAAAACAAAAGATGAAAACAAATGCTGACCTAAGAAAATATGCAAAAAACAATATCTATAAGAAAGGAGATCGAGTGCTGGCACGACAGATGCGGAGAAGGAAATCTGATGCTCCATCAAGTGGATTCTACCAAGAGTCACATTGTGACTGCCCAGCACTCTGGGAAATCTATTACCAGAGACTCTTCTCACTTGAGGCACGTAACTAAATATTCATCAGGTCTAACTGTTGAAGGAGAGATTAGGTCTGAAACTTCAGTGACTGTTGTTGCCTCTACACCACTATCACAGATCCTGGACCCTGGTGATTACATTTCACAGTGTCCGAGAACAAGGTCAGGTCGAACAATTAAAGCAACATAAGATTGATTGAAGAGATTTATTGTATAAGTCTATCCATAAATTTAGCAAAAATTGTTTACATTTTTTATTTTACAGCAGGGGAGATGTAGTGCCTTGCCAGTTAGAAATGATGGAACTCTTGTCTCGTGATGGACTCCGTAAAACAGTGAAATAAGTGTTAGAGCGGAATGCAGTGAAGGCTGGTTTCAAATGTTGAGTATGTGGTTACATGTAGCTGAATAAAGCCACATAACACTAAGGTCTGTGTGTGGTGTGGTCATTAGCATGTACGCAGGCTGGGGAGGATCTACAGGTATATTCACATGATCAAACCAAAAATGCCCAAAATTCCCACACCTAGGCAAATTAAATAGTCATTCTCCACACCCAATTCATCTCAGTACACACAGCTAAGGAGCAGTTTAATACGGGTTACCTGTATAACCCAATGTTTTATTGTTTATTTATGTTTAACAATCACAATTGTAATATGACGGTAATAAGTTAATCAGTTTCAATGAGTATTGCATGTAATGGGGCAGTTGCTGTACATAGGATCAGTAAACAAAATGTGTTGTTTAAACATAACATTACTTAACATGTATTTGTAAAGCGCACATTTACCTAAGGGTATCTTGGCACTGAATAACAGATGTTTATTGTTACCCAACTCAATAGTATGCATTTTGTCCACCTCAGAAGGATGAAAGGCTGAGTGAACCCACTGGGATTTGAACCTGTGACCATGAGATCGAACACAGGCCCCTGTAGTGGATACCTTGGTCCACTAAGCCACCATACCTGGCTAAAATAAAAGCACTCCAAATCTAAAGCACAGATAGCAGTTATGTGACGTTCTAGGGTATATGAAGTTCAGTTGTGCCTCATGGCTAGGAAACCTCTCACTATGGCAGTAGTTCTATAACTGCCGGGAGCTAGATTGGGCTTAAGTAGACATCTGAATCTGATCCCAATAAGCTGTCTCAACATTTTTCTGAAATGTTATGTTTGTCTTTTCAAGCTGGTCATGGGGATAATCTGTTCGAACTTTAGTATCCACTGCATGACAGAAGTCAGCGATTTGACTTTTTGGGAGCCTTTGTATGCATCATTTAGAGCTACTTTTTAGACTATAGCTGCTGAGTTGACCAGTATACTCATGCATAGGATGAAGACCCTTAATGCAGTAACCTGATCAGTTCCTCTCATGCCATTCTGTTCCAAAAGGGTTCTCATGGGACGCTATTTGTGCAGCATGGCTCTAGCCTATAAAAAGCTGCTATTCTTGTTTTGGCCCTATGCGTTTCACGTGTACAGTGGCACTGCTACTCCCATTTTTATGACAAAGGTTGCCACCACAGCACGTTGTATAGCTTGGCTCTGCGGCTGTCCGAGGCCCCCGAGGCAGCCCTCTAGTACCAACTGGGGACCCCACACCCCCTTAGGGGCAGGGACTCAGGAAGGAGTCCCCCCAGCCTTGTTGCGGCGCGCTAGGCGAGCGTCACTTCCTGGGCGCGAGGACAGGGGGAGGGGTATACAGGCCTCCCTCACCATCTTGTCGTCCTCTTTCGCGCGCCGGACACGCCGTTGGTTGGACGTGCGGTGGGTTGCTGCTGCTTTGGCACCTTTAGGTCGTGCTTTGGCGTTTTGGAAGCGAGGTTAGTGCTATCATATTAGTGCTTTGCTGTTTTTAAAGAAAATACGCTTTTAAATCACAGAGCACCATTATTGCCAGCACTCACCTTCACTTCACGTATTCCCCGGTCCACCGCCGACTAGCGGATTGAGTGGAGGGAACATAGGGAGGGGCACACAGGAAGTGACTACAACTTCCGGCAGATCGAATGAGTCAGCTGACTAGCAGCTGATCTCTCCCCTTCAAAAACAGGATGCCTCTCTCCACGCGCAGCGGACGCGCTTGAGGTGAGACAGACCTCGAACTTGCTGTGACCAGGAGCGCCTGGGAAAGAGCTCCTTAAATTTGCACTGTATTTTAATATTGTTGACTGCTTTGCTGTTTTTAGAGAAAATACGCTTTTAAATCACCGAGCACCATTATTGCCAGCACTCACCTTCACTGCATGTATTCCCCGGTCCACCGCCGACTAGCGGATTGAGTGGAGGGAATGCAGGGAGGGGCACACAGGAAGTGACTACAACTTCCGGCAGATCAGACGAGTCAGCTGATTAGCAGCTGATCTCGCCCCTTCAAAAACAGGATGCCTCTCTCCACACGCAGCGGACGCGCGCAGCGGGCGCACTGAAGGCACGCTAAAGGTAAGCCTGTCTGCGCCAGTCCGCGCCTGGACCGGGCACAGGGCCACCCCCCCTGGTCGTTCTCAACCAAAGCCCCACACTAACTTCATATCCTATTCAAGTAAACAATTAAAAGACATATCCGACACCTTCAATACCAAACAGAAATGTCCCCATTTCAATCTGGAAATCTTATCCACCCAAGTTCCCACACACTGCCCTAATTGTCCTTTCACTCAGCCCTTATAAACACTTGCTCCCTACCCAAACATAAATATGAACTATTAAATCTCCTAGAAAACCATAAACTCGATCTCCTTTTTATAACAGAAACTTAGGGATACCTATATTCAGGACCAGACTTCCCCACAGTAACCCCAGACGGCTTCTGTGTCTGCAGATTCGACAGATCCACAAAAAAGGGCGGTGGACTGGCACTTATCTATCGTGAACATTACTCAATAAGGACTGAGTTAATCCCTATCAAAACCTGCGAATGTTTTACCTTCACAATACTACTCACACACGCATACTCCTTCAAAGGCATTCTCCTATACCGCCCACTGGGACCTCGCGCCAAGTTCTTCTCTTCCATAGGGCATCTCCTAGAACCCTTAGCTGGAGAAAGCAATTTCACCATACTAGGTGACTTCAATTTCCACATGGAAGCCCACAATGACCACGACACCTCAACCCTCTTAGCAGAACTAGAAGCAACGGGACTCGCTCAATTAGTAACAAAACCCACCCACTCAGCAGGCCCCACTCTGGATGGTCAATTCACTAACAATAAGCAAATCCCTCTAGGAAACATTCTCCCCTTCCCCTGGACAGACCACTGCGCGATCTTCTTCAATATTCACATAAGAAATCACACCTCCAATCAACCAATCTCACTCCCCCCCAAACAATTCAAGGCCTGGAAAAGTATCTCCCTATCTGTTCTCAAATCACACCTCCTGCCCTCCCAACAAGACTGAGGAAATTCGATTTTCGATCTCACTTGTATTCAGCCATTTTGTGTTGCCCTCACTCAGTCAGCACAATGAACGAAGTTTTTCTGCTGATCTTACTGCGACGTGTCAAATAACCTTCTGCCTCTGTTTACGAGACTGATGTCAGGGACTGGCTGAGTCCACTAATCCTTGTCTGGTTTGACTAAACCCTGTCTCAACTGTCTGTCGGTTCACACCATTCTTTCCTGAGTTTATCTTATCATCTGGCCTTTGCTATTCTCTACTTGTATTCTCTCATTTCACAACTGTCCTCCAAAGCATACAAATATGTCCTGCCACCTGCAAGTTGAGTTGTAGACACTACCACTGATTAACTTGTGGGGAGGGGTGACAAAAACAGTTGGAAGAGAGGTTTATTTGGGTTACTTGATATCTTGTTTTCAAACTTTTCTCATTGGTTATATCTTGTTTTCAAACTCTTCTCATTGGATAACCATGTATGCATTGGGAGTGTTCTTGGTGAATCTATGTGCTATAAAAGATTGTGCGCCACGGAGTAAAGTGGCAGTCTCCTAAGAACATACTGAGTGTACTTCTGGGACAACTGTACTTAGCTGCAGCTAATAAACCTGATCTTCTACGCTCAACAGAATGTCCTGTGTCTCTGTTCAACAAAGCAGGTGAACTCAGGAGATTAAGGCGTGCCCTGCGCCGCCAGGCCCATAAGGCCCCGGTTCTTCAAGACCCACCGTATGAACCTGAGAAAGGAGCCACGCAATACACTCAATGGCTCCACTCAGCCTTCAACACCTTAGTCCCGCAAAAAAGCACCTCCAAAAACAGAAAAACACCATCAGCCCCATGGTTCTCAGAAGCACTTAGGCTCGAAAAACAAACATGCAGAAACCTAGAAAGACAGTGGCATCGGAACTACGACCAAACCGATAAAACACGATATAAGTTAGCACTTACCAGATATAAACACCTCATAATCACAGAAAGAAGTAAGTACTATCTTAACCAAATCAAATCAGCACAAGACTCCACCAAATAGCTGTTCCAGGTCGTAACCAGATTATCTGGCCCCAAACCCGTCCCCTCCATAACTCCCACTCAAACACTCTGCGACTCTCTAGCCACATTCTTTCAAGAAAAAGATAGCCATATCTATACTAACTTTGCTGCCCATTCCTCTACCAACAACCAGACAATTGCTCCCACCGACAACACTAACACACCTATCCCCACTCAACCTGGCCTTACCAAGAATAGCACCCTCCCTACCCTTCTGGTATTCACCCAAGTCACGCCAGACCAAATCCTAGACCACATTTCTTCCATCAAATCAGGATCCCCCAATGACCCATGCCCACCCACCATACTAAAAATGATACCCGAGATCATTGCCCCAGTACTAGCCAACATTTGTAACTCTATGTTCACCACAGTAACCTATCCATCCATTTGGAAAAAAACAGTCATCAAACCACTACTAAAGAAACATAACCTCGACCCCACAGAAACCAAAAACTATAGACTCATCGCCTGCCTCCCCTTCCCCGCTAAAATCTTCGAAAAAGTAATCAATACTCAGTTGTCACAGTTTATTAATGAAAACAACCTCCTAGACAACACCCAATTCGGATTCAGGAAGGGCCACGGTACCGAAACAGCCCTCATCAAGACCTCCGACGAGATCAGAATGATACTCGATCAGGGAGGAGCCGCGGTTTTGGTGCTACTGGATCTATCAGCAGCATTTGACACGGTCGATCACACTACACTTATCGACTGTTTCTCTACCATAGGTATTAAAATTACGCCAAAGCCCTCCTAACATCCTTCCTCTCCAACCGTTCCCAAACAGTAACGCTAGGCGACTTCAAACCCCACCCTTCACCTTCCCTTGCGGTGTTACTCAGGGATCCTCGCTGAGTCCGACCTTATTTAACATATATGTGTCCGACTTGGCGAGGGTCATCAAGTCTCATTGCATGCGTCTGACTACATACGCCGATGACACACAGTTAGTAATAGAGATCCACAGTGACGGAGAAAAAGTAGCGGCACATTTCCAAACTGGAATGCTCGCAATAAGCACATGGATGGCAAACAATTGCCTCAAACTGAACTCCAAAAAAACAGAGGTAATGATCTTTGGCAACCTCTCCCCCAGCTTGTCTCCATCCTGGTGGCCAGCAGAGTTGGGCCCACCACCCGTAACAAAAGTCAGAAACTTAGGTATCATCTTTGACGATCAATTATCATTTTTTCAATACGCCAACAACGTTGTCTCCTCTGCATTTTCCACCATCAAAATGATAAAGAAACTCCTGCCCTACCTTCCTTCAAATGCCGGGAGAACTCTAATGAGCACGCTAGTCATGTCCAAGGTAGACTATTGTAATGCCCTATTCCTTAACACCCAGGAAAGAGTCCTAAACAAACTGCAAATTGTCCAAAATGCAGCGGCAAGGATCCCGACCAACACTCCCAAATTCAAACCTACATCCAATTTAATACGTCAGCTCCACTGGCTGCCCATCAGAAGCCGAACAAAGTTCAAGGCCGTATGTATCGCCTATAAGGCAGTAAACAACACAGGACCTGAATTCCTAAAAAAAATACTATGCCCCTACAAGCCAACCAGACCCCTACGTTCCTCAGCAGCAAACTTGATAAATGTCCCCAGAACAAAAAAATCCTCCTGGGGCAACAGAAGATTCACAGTCGCCACCACCAGACTATGGAACACACTTCCCCTTCACATCAAAAACGCCCCCTCTCTCCTTGCCTTCCGTAAACAACTCAAAACTTGGTTATTCAACCAATAACTGACCAGCTCCGACCCTGTCCTATCCTCTCCCGTCCACAGCACCAAGACACCCAAGGGTATTTGCGCGCTTAATAAATTGCATAAATAAATCGAATACCCACCCTACCCTCTGCATCCCCCCCTTTGGGTCCCAGCACGCCGGCCATGGCCCATGTGGGACCCGTCCCAGTAGCAATTTAGCTGGCCAGCCCCCGCAGGAGGCCCGCCGGGAGTGCCTGCGGGCGGGGTTGTGGAAAGGGGTTGGGGGCATGGTAGGGGGGTGGGTTCATGCTACAAGGCCTCACGCCCTGCAGCCTTGTCCCAAACCAAGGAGTTAGTGCTCCTCTTGCTTCCATCTATGTATGGCTCCCCCGTGCACCCAGAAGGCAATAGAGGTCATTTAGCAAAGGGCAGCAGGTGGGCAATGGGCCCGATTGAGAGGTCATCCCATCTCACATCTTGTCCCGCTTTGAACCGGACGGTGAGCCGTCGGGTCGGGAGCCTCTCAACCACCCCCTCCCACGCCTCGGCCTTAATTATCCAAGGCATCGGCACTAACACCCTCTTTGTCCATCTGCTGGACATGCTGCTGTGTCCCTGCTCTGGCATCTTTTCTGTCTGAGAGGGGGTGGCATAACCCACAAAGCTGCAGACTTGTCGAACCGGGTTTGAATCTTTCCGCTGTCGGGTCCTTGGCGTCGGCTGTGTACCAGTGAGTGCAGGAGTTTTGTCAGCCCCCCTGCTACTCAAGTGTCTTTACCCTCAGTGTGCGTGGGGGGACGGTCGAGCGCCATGGTGGGTGGCCCGAGGCCCCTTGTGTAGTTGAAGTTAAGGCGGGCCACTCGGCTGCCACCTTGTCGGTGTTTAAATTTGGTCTAATTCGTAGGCGTCGGATTGGTGTTGCGGTGTGTGCGGGCCAGGAGGGGTCAGTGTGTGGGCCGAACTGCCCCCCCCCTCTTTATCCCCCTGTTGGGGACCCGGTGGCTCAGACCGCCTGGTTGTAGTCCGGTCTGGGGGTTGAGGTTGTCCCGGATGCCCTGGTTTTGATTTGTGTTGCGGGGGTTGGGGCCAGGCCGGTGCACGTGGCCGCCAGATTGAGGTACTTTTCCTGACTATTAGGGTCAAGAGACCTGTAGGTATGAGGGCCCACAGCCTGGCTGTGCCCGGGCCCAACAGGTTTGTGGGATGCCAGGGCGGGCTGCGGTGGGGCTGCCGGTGCCCCGTGAATCAGCGTGAGCTGTGTCTAAACAGCAGGGGAACATCAAGAATCAATCAGCCCGAATCACTGCTCACTACCGGTTGAGACTGTTTGAAGGGATATAGTTAAGGGGATGTTGGCTTTGACACAACATGGAGCATGCGCAAAATGCAAAGAGCCTTGCGTCCCTGAATCTGATCTTGCAACGTGTTTCTCCTCTTTGAACGCGCGCAGTTCAATTTCGACGTCATGCCAGATGAGCGTTTTTAGGGAAGGGAAATCCTTTATAGAGAGTCATTTTCTCTCTGGATTGCCCTTCTCTTTTTACACCTCAGAAGCAGCAACAGTGTTGTGGTGTCACTGGAGCTTTAAGTGGAAGCTTTTCAATATTATATACAAGCCATAGTTACTGCTTATTTAGCTTATGCAACTAACAACCACTGACTTTTTGGAGGTATGATGTTACGTGAATCATATATCTAAAAGCAATGACAGAAACAGCAAAATACAAGTCGGCCGGCACACTGTGCTAAGCACAGATTTGAGCTTTGGGCAATTGGGTATTTGAGGCACTATCGTGATCCGCACGGCCACGCCGCCTCCAACCCCTTAATGAGCGTGTCGCTGCCCTCTGGCGGGAAGGGCCGCCACTGGCCGTCACGGGTCTCCGCCAGGTGCTGGTCGGGGATTCAGTAATTGTCGCAGGGAGGCCGCCTTCGGTCACAGGCATGGGAGGATATTCAGGGGTAATCACAGGCAGCAGGAGACCGAGCAAGCTGACTAGGTTCAGCCAGTGTAAGTCTGGTGGCCAGGTATAGGGGGGGTGGGTCTATACAAGCGCGGGGGCAGGCCTGGCATGAGGGGCCGGGCTCAAAGCTGCAGTTCTTGGGCCGCATTGACACGGGGTGAAGCACCACTTAAGCCGTATCAAGCGTTAAGATGACAAAGAGCAGTTACTTGCCTCAACCCGCTTAGTAACATATGTGAAAATGCGATGCGGATTGGTTGCGCCCCAGTGTACATGCAAGGTTCGTTAATGAATTTGTCCCCACAGTTGTAGCTTCGAGATTGACCGTCCCGCCTCCAGCGACCTGAAGTGACATGTCACACCCGCACCCCCCTCCGTCCCCCACCCCCGAAGGCTCCCGGCATCACAGCCCACTCCGGTGCGCCCTATCTAGTTCATTGCTGAGGTACAGTTATTCGGGGCAGTTTGTTGTGCCCTCTCATCTGGGTTGAGGGCCCGGTTAATAATATTAAAAGGGGCCTACTTAACAGGATCTGATGATCTCCTTTCATCAGGAAGTGGTCACGGTGGCTTTCATGCTGCACAAGGTACCTAAATGATAATTAACAGCCACGGTGGCATATGGGTTAATGTGTCTTTCGTCCACTACAAATGGCATGTGTGCCTATCAGGAGGCTGCTTAGACCGTCGCAACAAACAATATGAGCAGGGAAGAGAGAGGTTGCGCGGGCTATTCGAGCGCAATGTTTGGCGATGCACACGCTGTCTTTGTTTTACATGCATGGGACAGCAGATGCTAGGGCATTCACAAGGGTGCAAAAGGGTGGGAAGATATTGAGGAAAACCAGCAGGAATTGTTAAATTATCTGGGTACTTGCGTTGCTCAGGCACAGGGTGGTGCAGAACAGACAACGTCACATGATGTATGTTGGCGGGGCGTGTGCTGTTAGGAACACACACAGGCGGTCGGATCATTGGTCGCAGCGTCCTTATTTGGATGTACTACTGGGAGCATTTTATTACGAACATATGCTCACTTGCCAACTGCTATTCACGTGTCATTTGTATGTTTTCCCTCATGCGGATGTAATTTAACTGGGGCACTTGCGTTTCTCAGGTACGGGATAGCGCAGATCATGCGGCGTCACAGGATATGTTCGGTGGTTCATGCACACGCTTTGGCTGCCGGATTATATGGGTGCAGCGTCCTTGCTAGGTGGAACAGACCTAGTTCCTGCATAAGGGCGATAAAGCGTTCTGTTCATAGCCATTTGTTGTCACAGGATTATACCACTGTGTTTGAGAAAAATATTGAATTTTAATAGCACACAGGTTAGGTGTTTGATGTCACCGCGGACCGGCAGCTGTAAACTCCGGGGTATCGCTCCAGGCCTAGCGGTGTTCGTTCTGCATGAAATAACAGGGTATGAGTGACGGGCATTCTTTTTCAGCCTACATTATTCACAGGGTGCACTCAAAGTTCATGTAGGGGTCGATAAGGTGGAGTCCTTACAGTGGTGCCTTGGTGAGTGACCTGCCCAGCGGATTGGTTGGTTGTGGTGCATTTCCTTGGAGTTGGGATGCTCGGTGCAAAATTCGGCTTGTCCCGTTGGCGCCTGGGTGGCACTGTGGGGGGCACGCGCTGGAGCAATTGGTTTCGTTTTATTGCTTTGAGTGAAGACTTCCCTGCTTGGCCGACAAGGTCCTTGTGCCACCAGGGGTTATGTAACATGTGTACATCGCTCAAGGCGCCCCTAAGCCCGGTAATGCACACAAAGGCAGCCTTAAAACCTTGGTGGTCTTAGAGTTTCTCGTTGGTCTAATGGGGGTTATTACTGATATCAATATGTCTCCCTCATCTTCATTGTTTGATTTTGCTTGCAAGAAAGTGTGAGTCACAATCCTTTAAATGTCACTCATAGTTGCACTGAAATGATGAACATGTCACACATTGCAAGCTCAAACCTTGGCAGCTATGGATGGGGGCGGCTAGCTCTTGGTTGGCTAGGCAACTGTGCTATAATTGTGGCTTATTTATCTGATGCAAATAGAAGCATTGACTAAGCCACTAGATGGGCTTGTTGTAGGTGTAGTGCTCCTTTTGTAGTAAATATACTACATATTGGAGCATTGGAAAATTGCTCCATCCTCATATCCAAATACATTGGCTAACCTTATGGCACGCTGGGATACCTTAGCAAAGTCGGTATGGGATACAGATGCTGGGTGAGGGACGCCAGCATGGTGACACAGCACCCGTCAGTGCAGATGACGGATGGGTCTGCAGGCTATCACCCAATTGGTGTCGCGAGTGACCACTCAGTTGGTCATCGTTTCCCTGACCCCTCACCCCCCATCACAAGTGCATGTCAGGGGGCCAAGGTGGGTCACTCCAGAGAGGTCCACCTTCTCTTTAGTTTTGCTGGTTTCGAAGTAGTCAGTAACTGTACTTCTCCCCAGTGTGCTTTAAACCGCAGTGGGTTCTTCTGGAACGTGGCATGCCTGTGTCCGGCTGTCCTTCCGTTTGCTTATATCAACGTGCGGTTCTAACTTAGTATTATGCCCGGGTTGCAAGGAGGGAATTTGCACGTTCTTTCACCTTTACCAGAGTCACCTGTTTGCCCCCTGGGTGTAGGTCTGCATTGCGGGACTATGGGAGTTATTGGTTCGTGGCCGATTTTTGGGGAAGTGGCCCCATTGGCTTGTTCCTGCATGATGCGGAGGTTTCCTGGCGGTGCTTAATTGGCACTAATGCTTTAGACCTCTATTCCATTCCACGAGTCCTCATAGTGCCCTCTCTAAGTGGGACGATATTGATAAGTTGGATACATGGCATCTAGTATTTACGACGATCGTCAAACCTCACGTGCGCCTTACAAATCCAGGTTTAGCATCATAGGATTAGTGGAGAAATCCCGGCAGATGGAATTTTGTTGACCACAAAGGCAGAATGGGTTGATATTTCGCCTATGCCATTGAATCGGATGACATCTGCATAGCAACAGGTGGATAGCGCATTGGGTGCTTGTGGCACATTTGACAAATACAAATCATAGCAGAAAATCCAGAAATCGAGGCAGAATAGGTAGCATAAAACATCAACACAAAATCAGAATCAACAAAAGCTTTTAGTCCCAATGAAGACAGTGCCAAATTTGTTCAATTCTCATCTGTGAGGTGAGGCCCCTGGCCTTAACTAGGGCAATCTCTAGTTCAAATACCCCCCTTAACAACTGCCAGAACTCTGCCAGCGTAGGAGGTTTAGTTTCAATCCAGACCCTAGCTATACAAAGGCGACAGCAGGCCATAATGATGGAAAATAAGGCTGCTGAAATTAAACCAGAATCTTCTATAAGCCCCAAAAGTATCTCTTTCTCAGAAATGACAATATTAATTCCTGACAGCTTACACAGCTCCTCAGCAATTCGTGACCAAAAGGTAGAAAGTACAGGACAAGTAATAAACATGTGTCTGATATCTGCAGCAAAAAGAGAGCATTTAGTGCACTGAGTTTTAGGTGTAATAGTAGACATGGCCCATTTAGAGATGATTTCCGGCGTGTAGTATAGAAGGAATAACATACGATGTTGCTGAAGTTTTAAGTTAATAGACATAACTGAGGTATTGATAATCAGTAATGACCTATGCAGATCTGTTGTAGTGATATTAGTTCCAAAATAGCGATTTAGTTTATCTGCAGCCTGAGCAACATCATCAACTGCACCTATAGTCAAATATTTTTATATTTTTCCTATACAACCCCTGCCCCGGAGTTGCAACAATGCACTAGCAGAGTCCCCTAGCACATTAATTCTCCCTAAGCCTTCCCCGTTAATGAAAAAATCTCTGATTTGCAAAATTTTAAAGAAGGAGTGATTGGGAACCCCAAATTCCTCTCTCATAGAAGAAGAAGATCTAAATCCATCCTGGTCGTATAATTGTCCTAACTGTGTTATACCACAATTTTGCCAAATCTTCCAGGCGGAATCGTCAAATATAACCCCCAGCCTGGGGTTCCCAGTTAAGTAAGTACTTGCATGCAAATCAGGAATGTTATACTGCTTTGAAATGTCCCGCCAAATCCAAACAGCGTGCCTCAATATCAGTCATCTGTGAAAGTATAAACCTATAGTCCGGCCCGCATACCAACTGGTACGCAATCGGCTTTTGACAAGTGCCACAGCCATCCATCAGGCTCTGCAGACGCGTAGCAAAAGCAGCCCAAAAATATAGTTTAAAATCCGGTAATCCCAGACCCCCTCTCTCGTAAGGGAGTTTAAGGAACTTAATAGCCCGCCTAGCCCTTTTGAACCCCCAGATAAAGCTGCCTATAATGCCTTCAAGTCGTTTAAAAAATGAGAGTGGAACCCGAAGGGGAATGCTTCTAAACAAATATAAAAACTTTGGAAGGATATTCATCTTAATGACGTTGCAGCGCCCCCAGAAAAAAAAAAAAAAAGGAAACGGGGATCTTATGCCCAGGTTCTGCCTTTCTTTGCCGTCGGTTACCAGCCAATGGTGGGACAGTAAAAGTTTACACTTACTCTGGGCAATTACAACGAAAAGAGAGGTGCTGCGAAGGTAACACCTCGGCCCCTGATGGACTATGTTTAATTTTAGTTGTGTGGGAGCTCGTCTCCTCTTGCTATGTCTGGTCAATGCAGCTAAAAAGTGCCCTCTGCAAACAAAGGCAGGCCACAGGTCGCTTCAGTTAAGACATACTCACCAGCGGTAAACAACGTTTACCACAAATCTTTTTCCCTGCAGGGAATCACAACGCGGTTGTTACAACGACCGTGTTGTGATTCCGCATACCATTACTCCGCAAGTAGGAACAATGACTTGCGGGGGGGGGGAGGTGTTGGATTTAAAATCCAACACCCAGTGGCGTAGCTAGGGAGGGGCCGGTGGGGGCGGTCCGCCCCAGGCGGCACTATTTTGGGGGCGGAAAAAGGCATTCAGATAAGGCTCGGCTTGCTTTCGTGGACGTTCGAGGACGGGCAGAGAAGGAATAGGACTCGGGCAATGTCCTCTTCTTTTTTGTGCTGGCAGCTGTCCCCCCCTCTCTTCCTATTATTCCCTCTCTTTATGTCTTGCTCCTCACCTACTGAAAACCGTAAGTTGAAGAAACGGTTCACAACCTCTCTTTTCTTCTTTCGTTTAGTTGCTTCCCTGTGAAATGGATCCAAAAAAGAAAAACACTCTTGCGGGAAATGCCCTTTTTCTGACATTTTTCTATTCCAAAGTGCAGCTGGATGGAGAGAAATAGGTGGTTTTAAATATGAAAAATAAATACATAACTAAATAAAGCAAGACAGAGTGGTTGCAAAGTGGCCAGATTGGTTTTATTCACATCCAAATACATCAGCCTCACTTTACAGAGTTAGCCAGTGAAGCACTACTTTTGTTATCTAGTCTTTCTTTGAACAGCATTGTTGTCCCCAGGTGGGAAAGTGTACCATTCCTGGAGGGACTGCAATACCTGGTTGATGAATGGATTGGAAAAATAATGTGTACCATGGCTCTGTGTTTATGGATGTGGTCTTTTTAAACCATACTGCTTACGTTTTGTAAGGATATAAGCAATGGACATTGAAACGGTTCCCTTCAGGGCCCTGTAGTCATGTCCTTAACTTTTCAAGTAAAACCACTCGTTGATTTCTGAATAGTGAGTGAGAGATCGTTAAGGTAACCATGTTGTTTCTGCTTACATTTCACATGCTTTACTTAATCTTGCATTCCCTATGAGTGTTTGCTTTTACTTTTTTTTTTTAGGCAGCATATTACTCTTTTCAAGTGCATAATTTGAATTGAGCCACATCCAAGTGTTTATAGCGGGCACAATGAGGTTGTAGCTGAAGGCAGTGCGAGTTTCTCTCAGTGGGGCAGTATGGTGTTCAGTGGGGGAGAGGATGTGGCACTATGGTCAGAGCTGTCGAATTTGGAACTGGGGAACTGGGTTCAGCCTTCATGACCAGTCCAACAGACCACTCTACTGAGGGAGCATATTCCTATGCTAGACCTTAGAAGGCCCCACTAGACCTTAGAAGGCTTGATGTCTTAGCACAAGCAGGTGTACCCTAGTGGTGTCAATTGTGAGTTAACCTTGAAGGCCTGTCCACCACAATCCATACTGAAGTTCATCTCCAGTCTTGCGGGCAGGCCTACGAAGCAGCACACCGTAGAGCAACAGTGATCCAGTCACTGTGACTCTGTCATGGAGGTCACATGAACCTTGAGCAGGTTACGGCGGTGCGAACGGCGTGACCACACTGGGTACCTATTTCGGGTGGGTGTGTAGTGTTTACAAGTATATTATGGTTTAAAAAAAACTTGCTGCCTTCTTCCTGGCCTCCAGCAATTTTCAGGAACAATAAAAATGGCATGATAACTTCGGTGATTAATGTTCTTCCTAGAGAGAGATCCGAGCTTTGTCTAGTGGAAGGGTTGACTCCTGGAAAGGTAGTACAGAGGGTTAATGTGCCTGCTGCAAAGAACATGTACCATGAAGATCACAAAGTGCACTGCTTTAATGGGGGGACCATGATGAATGGTCATTTAATGTCAGCTGTAGATGATGGATCCCTGAACAGTGTCATGTATGTGCATGTTTGCATTGTGCTGAGGGGATTACCAGGGAATTGTTCACGCAGCTCTCTGATGGATGTCACATGCAGTTTTTCTGAGTCCCCAGATAGATCATGCAGTCTGTGTGTTCTCTTTTGTACTGCCAGTCACTGCCAGTTCCCGGTGTATTCAACTGTGTAGCCCTGGACCGTGTCATGTATGTGCATGTAACTTGCATGATCGAGGTAACTATTAGCGTCGATACTACGTGTCTCTCGGTCCTCTTTCAAGTGCTTGCCGTCCTTTTTCCCCAGCAATCCCCCCGCCCCAGGGGCGGCAATCTGAGGGATAGCCCCGGGCGCCACAAGCTCTAGCTACGCCTCTTCCAACACCATCCCTATTGTCCGCACAGACTGGAGTTGGAATAGTAAATTATACTATTCCAACATCCAGCGCCCCCCCTCCGCAAGTCATTGTTCCGACTTGCGGAGTAATGGTATGCGGAATCACAACGCGGTTGTTGTAACGACCGCGTTGTGATTCCATGCGGGAAAAAATAATTGCGGTATAACTACATACATTCTTCACCCGCGCTTTAGCAAGGGTAGCAGGCGGTTGTGGTAGTTGTCATCTAACAAGTGTGCTGCGGTGCAAAAAAGTTTGGTAAACACTGCGTTAGAGCCAAATGGTGACAGGGTTTATAGACCATTTGACATTCCCAATATTCAGGAAACGGCAGGTATTTGCACATAATGTTCAACTCAGGTTCACACAGACTGGTCTGCCTCCTGGGTTATCCTTCTATGGGCTAGAACCAGAGACTGAAAGGGGCATCTTCTGCGACCGGTGTCCCAAATACGTTGAAAGCCAACGCTGGGGAGATGTACTTTGAAGGGCATGATTACTCCTTGGGTTGTCCCAAAAATGTTGGGGTCAAACTGGGTGAAGTATTAAGTTCACAGTCCTTAGGAATCATCCAGCATTCCTTCAACCCAAACACAGTATCAGGGAGTGGGTAACATACACTGGTTATTCAGCGAGAGCATGCCCGGGGGCACGCACACTTCACAAAACACAGAGCTGCAACCAGAAAGGTGCCAAGTGGCAGAAACCAGTAAATAGGTCTAATATATGTGTGTCTCTGGCCTTACAGCTGGGGGGAGCCAATCTCCTTTAGAGGTACACACAGGTGAGAATTGGGAGCTTCTTAAGGTTTGCATGACCAATGCGGTTTGTGGTATCTCCCAGCGGATCCACTGAAGGTGTACTGCAGCTGAAAAGAGAACGGGGCATCTGGGAGTCCGAAACTTTTGCGAGTTTAAGAAGCCAGGGTCAGAGATGGATAGCAGGTACTGGAATCTGTGATCCGATGGCAGTTAAGCAAGCGGGGTGTGCTGCATACATTGTCACTACACAAAAGGGTGAAGTATCGCCAATAGTGGGACAATACATATATGGTTCAAACCAGATTTGACACCAATAAGGTGTTGACCGGGGTTTAGCAATCAGAAGGGTCTGTGCAATTGCCTGGTCAACAAGGCGAAGTAAATGCATCCCAGAACCAAGGGTAGGTGACCTGTTGCTGCAGTTAAGCCCAAAAGCCCCACACGGTCAGCTATATTAGCCACGCTGGGTGTGGACGCTGTCAACCAACATAACGTGCTGCTGTTCCAATAAATGGGAAAACAGGGTGTCGAGCACATTTGGCACATCCAGTGTTCAACAAAAATGTAAATTTAACGGAGCAGGTAATTTTCCATCGCCGGGGCAGCTCAGGGTGGGCGGTGTGAACCAGTCATCTCCCTCAGTGGTGGAACCCCCTAGGCATATCAGCTTAGAGAATCTGTCTGAGATAATACAGTGTGCACTGTCTGCAATGTGGTGCCTTACACTAAGGATTGCTAAGTCCTACTTACCCCTCTCCTAAGATACTCCCAGATAGGGGGGTGGGGTGGTTCACACCGCCCACCCCCCTATCTGGGAGTATTTTAGGAGAGGGGTAAGTAGGACTTAGCAATCCTTAGTGTAAGGCACCACATTGCAGACAGTGCACACTGTATTATCTCAGACAGATTCATGGAGAAAGGCCTCAATAGGGAAGTCCTCCTGAATCTTGAAAGATGATGCCCTTGTTGCGGGTGGATTGCCACTTGTGATTTACTGCTGGGAGAGGGCTGGCTTTGGCAGGGGGATAGAATCCCCGATTTACAGCGGTTCTCCAGGTACGACAAACTGTTGTAATCTTGGTGGTGTATTAAGCCCTGTATGGAGTCCTGGCTATGTCATGGAATGTAGTGATGATGCATGCTTGCTCATGAATCACTCATTCCAGAGCTGGGTGTCCTGCTGTACAGTTGGTGCTGCACCGTTATCCTTGATCTTGAATAAACTCTTCATATCTACCAGCGTGAAGATGTCTTAAATTCAACACTAACTCTAAATGAACACCTACTTTTTTGTCAGTAGCTAGATTTTGTATGTATGGATTTCCAAGCGCTTTCTAGGTTGATGTGCCTCAAAAGACCACGTGCTGCATCACAAGTAAAGAAAATGCTCTCAGCATTTCAGACGTTCTGCACTGTCCCCCCAGATATATCATCCATATGGTTGATAAGTTAATGTGTGGGTGCCAGAACATACCCCTTGCACTCTCCAAATGTAACAAAGGATGTGTTCATTCTCAAATGATGCCAACTCTTGCAGTGGCACACATGCTGTGAGATAGCCCTTTCATTTTTATTATGGACAGAACAGTCACAGAAACCAAGAGGCCGCCATAGTTTTCAATAATCATGGGCGTTAACGTTGTTGAAAGTTGTTTTAATATTAATACTAGCCATAATCTGAGGATACTGCAGTGGTATCATAATATTTCACCACTATAAGGTGGTACTTTAGGCATTAGGCAATCAGTTTGTTTTTGAAAAGCTACTTGAGCATTAAAGAATCAGGAAAAAATAGTTTGTCAAATATCTTGGCTGCTGAATAAAGATACAGACCTACAGTTTGTTGGTAAATCATCATCCTGCCTTTCGTAAATTGTAATTATTTCACAATTTGTTCAGGCATCTGGTCCCTTTTGCAGCTGCCAGTATTGTGTTTACCACTCTACAGATTACAGGAGCACACACAATAAGATCACCTCTTCAGAGAGGTAGGGGCAATTTGTCAGGCTATATGACATTCAATATGAAATTTGGAGAGTGCTGGAGGAGGAGTCAGGCAATGGGTGCAGCTCACGCATGGTCTTATAGGAAAACATTTGTTTAGATTCCTCTTAACTGAAGAGATTAACATGCCCTGTCTGATGTGTACCAGGAGAGCATTCCAAATCTTTGGCATTTTTCCAGAAAAAGATTGCTTGTGAGTGGAAGTCTTTCTAAATTTGGTAGTGTTGAGCTTGAGCAGAGCTTTTTTTTTTTTTTAGTATTCTCAGTCAGAGATCTGGACTTTTACGCTAGGTGTTCATGCTTGTATATGTGGATCGTATTGATGGCGATGCATCCAGTCTTTACACCAAACAACATTCCATAGGTGCCCCCCTGCAATAAAATTAAAGTTTATATATTTGATACCAGATAGGCTGGCACGCTGAAGACCATTTTGAGAGGAGCGAGGAAAGATTTAAGAACACATGTCAAAGCATTAGTTTAGGTTAGTTTATTGTTTAAATTGTGGTATGCTTGAAAATAAATCTTATGTGATAGAGACATCAAAAGTCAAGCACAGATTCGACAGACCCAACTAACAGATAAAACTTTAAAACAAATTCAATTGACATCAGAGGATATTATAAGTCAAAATTTAAAGTGACTAAGTATAATTAGTATTCATTTGGAAGAATGGCATTATGCTTATGAGAAGTTTTGATTACAAATTGGTGTTTATGGCCATCTCATTGATGTAAAATTCAAGGTGTAGTAGTTTGTTAAATTTGAAGCTTATATGTTTAATTAATCAGCAGGTAGTTGCTGGCATTTGTTCATAGAAAGCAGGAGAAATTTTGTCTACTGAGGGTTTAGCTTCATAAAAATCACCCAGTTCTGAATTTAATTAAGGGAGGAGCTTAAGCCCTGCGGGCTCTTTGAGCATCCACTCTTAATGTATGTTATGTTATGTTAATTGAATTTCTTAAACGCAACGGTTACCCTAGGGTGTCCTGGTGCTGAGCACTGCCTGTCGAGTTGCAGAGGTGTAGAGTGACTATCGGTAAAAGCCACGTTCTCAGACTCTTCCTGTAAGAGAGGAGCTCGGTTGAGTTTCTGAGGTGTAATGGTAGTTTGTTCCAGACCCTTGAGGCACAGGTAATAAAGCTCCCACCACCCCAGTTTGCTTTTTTGACTGGTGGAACGATCACTCTTTTTGCTCCCGTGGAGCGAAGAGTCCTACCAGGAACATACCATTGGAACTGCTGTTTCAGATGGTCGGGCCCACTCCCTTGAGGATCTTAAAAACAGTGCAAAGGACCTTAAATTGGGTCCGTTGTTTGACTGGGAGCCAGTGTAGTTGTTTTAATTCTTTCTTAACCAAGACAAACTTGGGTGTCCCAGTCAATAATCTGGCTGCCGCATTTTGCACGAGTTGGAGTCTGTTTAGATGTTTTCTTTGGATATTCAGATTAAGACTGTTGCAGTAGTCTAACCGCAACATGATACGTGCTGTGACCACTGTCCTGAGGCTGCCTGCCAGTAGAAAATACTTTATTTTCCTTATGATTCTAAGAAGAAAGAAACTCGCTGAGACAACCCCACTTATCTGGTCCCCAAAAGTGAGTCTGTTGTCCAATATAACCTCCAGGTTCTTTGCTTTCTTAACTGGTTTGGAGAGGGTCCCCAATTCTTCTGGCCACCAGTCAGGCGTCCAGAGGTTCATGTTGTTACCAAATATAATTACCTCTGTTTTGCTCGAGTTTTGTTTCAAGCAATTTGAGGACATCTACCCCGTGGTGGCTTTCATACAGTCATGGAATCTTTTTCCTGTTTCAACCTCTTGCCCATACAGGAGAGACAGCACTATTTGCGTGTCATCAGAGAAAGATGTGAATTGGAACCCAAAAGATCTTATCAGGGCTGCCAGAGGTGTCACGTATACATTAAAAGGTGTCCGACTGAGGGACAAGCCATGTGGTACTCCACATAGAAGGTAAAAATGTTTGGAACGGTCTTTGACTAGGTCCACCGTTTGCGTTCTATCTGTGAGGAAAGATTTCAAGAGGTTCCAGGCATTGCCTTGTACCCCGCTCTCTAGTAAACAGTCCATTAAAGCATTGTGATGGACCGTATCGAAGGCCGCCGAGAGATGCAACATAATCAGTACCGCGTTGTCTCCATGGTCCAGGGCCTCTCTTATTTCCTCTGTGGATTTTATTAACACCAGCTCTGCGCTGTGCTCTGTTCTTGAACATGGTTCTCTGCGCGAATAGCAGCCAGTGAAGGTCCTTCATCACTCTGGAGATATGGCCATATTTGGGCAGATAATGTATCCGCCGTGTGGCCTTGTTTTGGATTAACTGGTGTCTGCACAATAGGATTTTGGGGAGATCCACGTAAAGAGATTTGGCATAGTCAATTCTAGACGTGACTAGGTCTATTATTACCTCGGTCAAAGCATCCCTGGTAAGAAATGTCCTTATCTTTTTTATGCGCCACAGTTGGTAGAAGCTTGCCAATGTCACGACGCCTACTTCCTGCTTAAACCATAGCTCCTCATCAATGATGATCCCAATGCTTTTTACCGGCTTTTTAAGGGCAGGAGGGGGACCCATCTTGCTGGGCCATTTGGTACTTGTCAATCAGGATGTACAGTGCCCTTCTGCATAATAAAATTAAGTGACAATGTGGTGTGCCTGCTAGTCAAACTATATTCTACATTCGACACAGGACTGCAGTGAAGCCGTTTTGGGCTCACTTTGGCTCTCTTTATTAGTTTTACATTTTTTCACATTTTAGCAGACTTTATCTTAGCTCTGTTACCATTTACATATTTTATTTTCATGATATGATTCTAAGTCACGCTGCACATGCTGCTTGTTTTTAGAAAGCCTTTCCTGCTACATAATCTGTACTCTTCGTTCAAGGCTTGGAACATAGAACGAGATATCCTATTACATGCATTGTGAGCTCAGAGCCAGCTTCTTACATCTAGACACATCATTGCATCAGAGGTGTATCACTAACACTGTGGTTTTATTATATAAATAGTGCACTGTCCTTTTGTGGGGAAGAGGTGGCACTCCAGCCACAACGGTCCTAAGACAACTGTTGTGTGTGACATGCATCTGTGCCAATGCTGATCTTCTATGCTGATCCTGCAGGGAGAGATTGCCAATCTAACTCCAGACCAAGTCCCTCAGGTGTTGGGTCTAAGGCTATCCTAAGAGATGGGCAGAGGGTACACCCACTATGGTCTCAGAATAGGGGTAGCGTTAGGTAGAAATACAGATATATAGAAATCAGACTGCCATGGTTGGACTATTGATTCTTTTCACCATGTGGGGTCAGAGATTATCGGGTCTTATTTATGAGTGTACCTAATTTGTTTTTTAACACCACTGGTTCTGTATGTAGCACCAGGCAAAGGGATTCATTGATCCGACCAAGCAGGGGCAACATCATTAAATGAACAATAATTTGTTTTTTACATGGCACATCAAACTGCACTTCTGCCAATTCAATGGTAATGATTTACTTACTTCCAGATTGATGGAAGGATGAGACAACCTTGCAGGAGCTACCAAAGGGTGTACAGATATTGTTACCGGGGTAAAACTTACAAGTTTTCTTTGGTGTCTCTGGAAACGTTGCCTTTTATTCTTAAAACAACTCCATATCTCTGTATCTTGAAAATATATATAATTGAATATGTATACCTCCAAGGTACAGAAATGTGGAGTTAAGAATACTACATCTGTACTTGCGTATGTACACTTACCTTCAAAATATTGTGGTAGCTGATACTCTAGCTGTAATATTTTAATAAGACAATATTTTTGCGCTCAAAATTTTGACAGACAACCATTCAGAGGTTTTATGGTTCTGGCTGTATGAGTGTCTTCTTTAGTGTGAACTGCAGCCTAGGATCCAGGAAGGCAGAAAGTGGAGAGGTACATTAGCTCATCCGACCAATCAATGGCAAGATCTGCCCCCAAGTACTAGTTTTGGTTCAAACATGCAACACATGAGTGTCTAACCTCTGACCATGTAGAGATTTGCTTTTGCATCACACATGATGTGTGACACTTTCCAGACCTGCTTTTTAGTGGAGATATGCAAAAAGAGTTTGCGTTAGCGACATCAGTGACTTAACGTTTGGTGTAGTGGGCAACTGCCCAGAGGTGACTTGCTGAGAATCCCAGGCTTGATGCGCTTTACAAAGAGTAAAGTGAAGACTCCTTGCATGCTGATATAATCCTATACAGTATAATAGAGCAAAGGTGAAGCTTCCTCCTTTTTTATAAATGAATCCTGAAGAAATTAGACAACTAGAAGAAGGAGTTGAACATTGATAAAGAAAAACTTTACCGCTTCCATGGTGTCCGCCCTTTCTTTGTCAGTACGGGTTAAAGCTGCAGCGAACTCATACTCCTTGTACTCTCGCAGCCCCTTGCGGAACATCTTGCAGATGGCGTTCATCATCATGACCTCCCATGACAGCTTCCGGAAGGTCTTAGAAAGGAATATAAGAACAAGTTACAGCCATGAGCCCTTTGATGTGGGTATCTCGCCCTTTAGTACAATGCTGCTTACACCTTAATGGATGTCACCAGCTTTAGAAATAAGAGGTTCTGAATGTTGTGTCTTTTGCCCCAAAGTTGTGGATCCCTCTCAAACACATGAAATGTAATGTGGATTTGAGGTGGGATCCTCTGCTTTATAGCCTCTGACGAGTAAAATAGACACTAAAATCTTAAAACAAGGACGAGCACAGAGAGCAATGGTTGATAACTAAACCTAGAAGGAGTCCAAGAAAAGTTAGCTAGCAGAATTTGTTTTAAGTCGTTGTATGCCTGAACTACCATACCTGTGATTTTCAGAAGTGAACTCTCTTTTCTAACCAGCCCTGGATACAGGTTATCTAGTGGAGAACACCTATGGTGAATTCTCTCTCTGAAGGAATGGCTCACTGTGCCTCCTGGACTGGATGCAATCCCAGCTCTGCTGTTGAGAACCTCCATGACTGCTCAGGATTCCTATCTGCGAGGCCTGGAGGCCTTCAGATGCTGCAATGCAATTATACGCAGCAGACAATCAGGTGTGACTGGTGCTTCCAATCTGTACTCTCGAAAAATATTTAGATCTACTCCTAGACAATGCCCTGCCAACGCACCCAACACCACTAAGGGTGGTCCAATTAGGCAGCTAAAGGAACCTACCCGTGAGCATTTCTTGCAACCCTAGTCCGCAGAATAGGGGATCTTGTTTTAACTCTTTATTCCATTCTGTGTTCTAACAGTCGTAACCCATTGCCCAGATATCAATGCTCCTGGTGACAATAACAATCTTTGACGTATTCTAAATTACAGCCTAGGAAAACAAACAATAGTCCTTATTGTAGGGAAGGGAAGAACCTACCTTCCCCCTCTTTTCTTCTTGAAGTGTAGGAATTATCTCTTCAACGGAATCTATAAATAAGAATAAACACATGCTGTGATATATATTCTCATATCTACACCCTTTTGTATATTAAATACATTATTCAATACATTCTAGCTTGTAAGGGACCGTGCAGATTAAAATGCATTGATACTGCAGCATTGCACAAGGAAGGTAAGACATATAATTTGAAATTTGTTCTATCAAATTAGAACACAATGCAGGAATTTGTAATGCTTACGTTGCAAATAAGGCCAATGAATAATAATGTGTTGCTATGGGAGTGCCATTGATTGCATGATATCTAAAACCGCTCTTATCAAATCAAATCAAATCAGGAATATTTATTTAGCGCTGTTAGAACTGGCGATTTCTGGTTGGCTAGGGCTTGCGCCAAAGCCAGGCAGAAACCACCACTCTAGTTAGGGCAAGGAAGGTACACGCCAAAGATAACCCCTGCTCACCCCCTTGGTAGCTTGGCACGAGCAGTCAGGCTTATCTCTGAGGCAATGTGTAAAGCGTTTGCGCGCGCACCCAGCAACAACACCCAAGGCCCACCACAAAAGAAACTCCACACAAGGTTATATAAAAATAGCCTTTGTATTATAGCAAAACACATTAGATAATAAATACACACTTTACAATGTGCCACTGGCACGGGTAGAATTTACAGGGGATTATATGTACAGGGGACAGGGCCACATGGACCACTGTCAGGAATTAGCACTTTTAGAACTGAGCACTTAGAACATAAGATACAAATCACCAATAGTAAATGTAGAACGTATACCTATGGAGACACAAAGTAACTGTAGAGCACAACCAGTAACTACTGGTAACAGGTAAGTACCACCTACGCAACCCTAACCACCTAGGAAAATATCACGCAGGGAAATCATGGACACACTAGCACAATTACTACTAGTAAAACAATCTCCAATGCATCAACACAGTTTAGGAAGTAATATATCATGAAGACATTGCGCAGGCGCAAAAGTACACATATGAAAATCACCAGGTACCCTAGGTGAGGGCACAACACAGCAAAACTGTCCCCAGGCCAACTGGCCTCTCAGGGGTGCAGAAATGACCAATATCCAAGAATGTCAGGGCGCGACTGCACAGGCTGCGCAAGCCAGGCGCACAATGTACAACCTAAACGTTGCAGCTGCCCACTAAGTGCTGGGCAGCTGGGAAACGAGCGTGGGCACAACTGTGCCTTTGGGAACAAATATGTCACACGTGGGAGCCTCGTGGGCTCGATAACAACACTGCGCAGGGCTGGAGCCACCTAGGCTCTGGGACTAACTGGGCCCCGTTGGAGCCTGTTAGGGCTCTAAAACAAATCAGGCCCGTGGGAGTCCCTCTGGACTCTATCCCAATTATACCCCAAAACGTCGGAGCGGCCCGCTGCCTTCCGGGGCCGCTCCTCTCACAACCAGAACTGTCCCCGTATGGTGGAGCCTCTCTGGGGCTCGAGCAATTCCCAGCGCGTTGGAGCCTCACCGGCTCTGCACGGAGACTGCCCCCGACGTTGGAGTCCCGCACGGGGGACTCAATGCGGACAGGAACCACCCCGAGCCCTCTCCTTACCGGGACTTCGCCGCGGGGACTCAGCTCCTCTGGAGGCGGCACTCTCTGCTGCTTCGGGGGCTGCGGGGCTCTCTCCTCACTCACGAGAGCCCCGCTCTGGCTTCCTTCGTTTCTTGGGTCACGGCATCCCCCGTGGCACACGCAGGAGCGCGGGGTGGGCTCCCGCCTGCTTCCTGCTTAAACCACGCCCCCGTCCCAACACGAACTGCCTGACTTCCTGCGGGAGCCCGGCTGCGGCGGTGAACTCTCCTCAGCGGCAAGTGGGGTGGGCACCGGCGATCAATGACGAAAAGGGCAGAACAGCGGGGTAGGCACCCGCGGTGAAATTAAAACAACTAAGCGGGGTGGGCACCCGCCAACGAAGGTGCCGATGCGGGGTAGGCTCCCCCACGATGCAGCTTCGCGCTGCCGGCCCCCAGCAGTCTTCTTGGGGCAAAAACACAGCGCTCTGCACCACAAAGGGGGCGCTTTCAAGGCGCTAGGATGGGGTCCCACAGGAGGCGCTCCTAGTGCTGCCAGTAAAATAAAAGCGCTTCCAGGCGCTTTGGGGAGCAAACAAGTCCAGCAAAAGTCTTCAGAAGCAGGGGGGCAAAGACTGGGCCCAGGGGCCAGCTCACAGGGCCCTCCAGCAGGGAGGCAGTCCCCAGTGGCGGTCTCTCCTGGCACCCAGCAGCAGCAGGCCCCCCTCAAGTTGGATCAGCAAGAGAACAAATTGTAAGGGGACACAGCCCCTTTTTATACAGTGAAACCCTTTGTCTTCAAGGTGCAGGGAAGGGGCGAACCAGTTACAACTGGTTCCTGAGCACTTTGTTTTGCTCAGCCCCTCTCCCTATTCAGGGAACAGGCCAGGGTCATCAGTCGCACCACAGGGGGCGGAGCCAGCATTGTGTGGGGGAAAACCCAGCCCTATTCAGGACCCAGGTGTACTCCTCCCACCCATCTAGCTGCTGATCTCCCCATTCACCACTGGGTGACTCATCCTGACTCTGGGGGTTCCCTAGCCCGTCACCTGACCTCAACCAGCCAATCGCCAGACAAGGTACACATACACACTGCACACAGAAGTGCCCACTTCTAGAAGTGGCACTTCCACACTAGGTACATGCACGCCACACACATCCTCGCGCAGCATTCAATCACACGAGTCCGCACATACCAAACTCGAGCCTCCACACCCCACACATCAGGAACTACCAGGGACACATACATTCCCCATGCATTCCTATGGGAGGGCAGGCCAACCTCACTACACACACGCACTTTACCCTGGGACACAGTGGTGAAGTGCGCAGAAACCCAAAAATCACTACACCAAGTCACAATAAAAAGCAAAAAGTTTAGGGGTGAACCTGCCAGAAGGGCCAAGTCCAACACAACCCCCTTCCAGCCAAAACGCAGGGGAGACCAATCACCACCGTGATGGGCTTACCTGCTTGGGGCGATAAAACACGGACGCAGGCCCGCAACGGCAGGGACACTCTCCGGTTTTACGCCACTCTGAACCCACGTGATTCCTTCTGAAAAAACTCGGCGGACCAACTGGGCTACCCCACTGGTACACCTCAGCTGTCCGCGGCCAGGACCAGGCCCTAGGCCATCCAGGCGCCACTGGTCCTTGCCTAACCACAGAGTGGGGGGTAGTAACCCCTGGCACATAGCAGACATTCTCCACTCTACCCCTCATCAGGGCAGTTCTAAACTGCCACTGATCTTCCAGCCTAGGGTCTGTACCTTCAAGCTGACCAACAGTCACGGGCGAAGCTCTCCTCCCCCTACCTCTTCTTCTAGGGTTCCGTCCTCTCTTCCTCTGAGAGGCACCCTCAGAAATCAACTTTCCCACCAGCTCAGGACCTCTCCCTGAGAACTGGCCTCCCAACCTAGGGTTTAACCCCTCAGGTTGTACCGGGGTCAGAGGTGGGCTCTCCCACCCTCTGCACCCCCTTCCACAGTCCTGCTCCCTACCAACTGGGGCGGTACCTCTGGAAGAAGAACCGGTCAGGACACTTGTTACAGTAGTCCTACCCTTCAGGTCAGGCTGATCCTGAACCTGGCCTCCCAACCTCGGGTCTAGAACCTTTGGTGGAATAATTGCCTGGCACTCCAGGACTTCTGGGGACTTACACACCATCCCCCCGAGAGTAACATCTGCCTCATATGTTGCATGACAGTCTGCCTGGCGCAGATCTCCCGTCCCCTGTCCACCTGACAGTGCGCGAAGATCCCCCAGGACAGACGTGTGGTCACCATGGTCACCTCTAGGAGACTCAGCCCTCCCGGCTGGTCCCTGACCCACTGGCTCCTCCACCGGGGAACACAGCCCCATGCCACTCCTCTCGCTGGACTTCCGTACCCTCCTTACTGGAGCGGTACTGCCTGCCACCAGAACCACTGGAGCTCTATTTACAGAGACTCCAGGTTCGCCATACACTAGGCGATCCTCCTCAAGTGGCCTAACAGGACAGCCTAGGCCCCCAACCTGGTGTTCCCTGAAGAAACCATCCAGGCTCTGAGACTGGGTTTCGGGCCTCTGGGGACTCAAAGTCACCCACTCACTCCTACTCCACTGAGATAGGCCGTGAGCCCCTACACCCCTCTCACTACTCTGGGACCTAGCTGGGCTCCTCTGAGCCTCTTCCCCAATACTGGACGGGAAGATACCTGAGCCACTACTATTGGACGTACTCTCCCATGCTTCATCAGAACCTTGGGCACTCTCCCAACGGTCCGCTTCTATTGCCAGGACCCAAGGATCCAAGGCGTCACATTCCCACAGGTGTTGGCGCAACCCGGGATAACAACTCCTGAGCATCTGCTCTTTGAGAACCAGATCAAACAGTTCCTCATAACCACCTTCCGGGTTAACCATCACCCAATCGCACAGTGCATCATCACATTCCTCCACAAACTCCTCCCAAGACTGGTGAGACAGCTTCTTACTGCCCCTGAATTTCAACCTACATTCCTCCTCTCGGGAACAAGGTACCATACTCGAGGAATCGGGAGTGGGACATCCTGCACTAGACTCTCTAACGCTGCCACCACTGGACTCCACCCTCACTGGGGAATCCAGAAAACTACCACTGCGCTCAGGGGACAACTTACCCTCTAGAGCTAATTTCTCTCTGGCAAAGGCCCTCTCAGCCTCCGCCATCTGTTTCTGAGCTAAGACCCTCTCGGTCTCCAGCTTGGCATGCTCTAACCTGAGCTTCTCCATGGTCAGCTGATGCTCCCTCTCTTCCCTCCTATCCACCCACTCCTCTGGGGACCGGAAAAGGGATGGGGCGCTGCTCCTGACACTGGACCCAGCAAGGGACTCCCTATCTATGGGGTCTTCACTGTCTACTGGCGTCCCTGTCAGGTAACCTTCCTCCTCCTCAGACTCCTCAGGGCTCCCCTCAGACCCACTACCCTCACGGCATGCTGCCCGGGCCCTATCTTCCTCACTGCGCTCTCGCTCCCATTCATCCTTTTGCCATAGGATCAGGTTGTCCCTTAGTTTGGACTGGGTATCTGACTCACCCACCTCAATGTCTCTCTCTTCACAGAATCTGACCAACTCCAACATACTGTATCTAAACAGACCACAGAAATTAAAAGCAGGCTCCATTTTGGCGGACGTTCTCGAGAAGAGTTTAACACAAGGAACCTGGGGGTCTGAGCTAAGACAGGAGTACATAATTCACAAAGGATACAGTAAGCTCTCTATCCCAGAGAACTCACACTCACTTGCCTAGTGCCCACACCACTCATCCACACACAACCCTCCCCTCGGACTGGTAAGGCAGTTTCTACCACCCCTGATTCTTCAACCTGACCACCACGTGACACAGGTACCAACTCCGGGCGCAGGGCGGGGGACAAATGTACTGGACACTATTACACAATGATACCTTTAGGAAAAGAAATAATGGACTTTCAAAAACAATAATCCCCAAAATGTGATTATCTAAATGCAGAGTTTTGTGGTGCAGCCAGTTGCTGCTGCGGTACAGCGCAAACACAAGTCCAAATCCCACCGCTGATCACCAATGTTAGAACTGGCGATTTCTGGTTGGCTAGGGCTTGCGCCAAAGCCAGGCAGAAACCACCACTCTAGTCAGGGCAAGGAAGGTACACGCCAAAGATAACCCCTGCTCACCCCCTTGGTAGCTTGGCACGAGCAGTCAGGCTTATCTCTGAGGCAATGTGTAAAGCGTTTGCGCGCGCACCCAGCAACAACACCCAAGGCCCACCACAAAAGAAACTCCACACAAGGTTATATAAAAATAGCCTTTGTATTATAGCAAAACACATTAGATAATAAATACACACTTTACAATGTGCCACTGGCACGGGTAGAATTTACAGGGGATTATATGTACAGGGGACAGGGCCACATGGACCACTGTCAGGAATTAGCACTTTTAGAACTGAGCACTTAGGGCCTCATGTAGGTAGCCTAATACCGGTCGGTAACGGACGATTTTCTGTAATTATACCGTTACCGACCGGTATTTAGGCTTTTGCTATGTAGGGGGATCATTTCTGTATTCGGTAATTTACTGAATCGGTAAAATTACCGAATCGGTAATTTTACCGATTCGGTAAATTCCGAATACAGAAATGAGATGTAGGGGGAGTGTGTGGGTGTTGTCTGGAGTCGGTATTTACCACCAACTAATAGTTGGTGGTAAATTAAGAATGGATGTGTAAAAGCATTTTAAAGCGCTTAGAAGTGTGCAATGTGGCAGACATACATGCCCTTAGGGCATGTATGTGTGCCACATGTGCACACATGCAGGAATCAGGGGTGCAACAGGGTGTCAATGTGACACCCTGCCACCCTTGATTGTGTTCCCCCCATTACCGAATCGGTATTTACCGATTCGGTAATGAGGCATACCTTCCCATTGATTCAATCAATGGGAAGGTATGCCTCATTACCGAATCGGTAATTACCGAATTACTACGAATCGGTAATTTTTACCGCAGGAATACCTACATAGTATTTACCACTTCATAAATACCGAATCGGTATGATTTGGTATTTATGAAGTGGTAAATGCCAGCCCACCTACATGAGGCCCTTAGAACATAAGATACAAATCACCAATAGTAAATGTAGAACGTATACCTATGGAGACACAAAGTAACTGTAGAGCACAACCAGTAACTACTGGTAACAGGTAAGTACCACCTACGCAACCCTAACCACCTAGGAAAATATCACGCAGGGAAATCATGGACACACTAGCACAATTACTATTAGTAAAACAATCTCCAATGCATCAACACAGTTTAGGAAGAAAAATATCATGAAGACATTGCGCAGGCGCAAAAGTACACATATGAAAATCACCAGGTACCCTAGGTGAGGGCACAACACAGCAAAACTGTCCCCAGGCCAACTGGCCTCTCAGGGGTGCAGAAATGACCAATATCCAAGAATGTCAGGTCGCGACTGCGCAGGCTGCGCAAGCCAGGCGCACAATGTACAACCTAAACGTTGCAGCTGCCCACTAAGTGCTGGGCAGCTGGGAAACGAGCGTGGGCACAACTGTGCCTTTGGGAACAAATATGTCACACGTGGGAGCCTCGTGGGCTCGATAACAACACTGCGCAGGGCTGGAGCCACCTAGGTTCTGAGACTAACTGGGCCCCGTTGGAGCCTGTTAGGGCTCTAAAACAAATCAGGCCCGTGGGAGTCCCTCTGGACTCTATCCCAATTATACCCCAAAACGTCGGAGCGGCCCGCTGCCTTCCGGGGCCGCTCCTCTCACAACCAGAACTGTCCCCGTATGGTGGAGCCTCTCTGGGGCTCGAGCAATTCCCAGCGCATTGGAGCCTCACCGGCTCTGCACGAAGACTGCCCCCGACGTTTGAGTCCCGCACGGGGGACTCAATGCGGACAGGAACCACCCCGAGCCCTCTCCTTACCGGGACTTCGCCGCGGGGACTTAGCTCCTCTGGAGGCGGCACTCTCTGCTGCTTCGGGGGCTGCGGGGCTCTCTCCTCACTCACGAGAGCCCCGCTCCGGCTTCCTTCGTTTCGTGGGTCACGGCGTCCCCCGGGGCACACGCAGGAGCGCGGGGTGGGCTCCCGCCTGCTTCCTGCTTAAACCACGCCCCCGTCCCAACACAAACTGCCTGACTTCCTGCGGGAGCCCGGCTGCGGCGGTGAACTCTCTTCAGCGGCAAGTGGGGTGGGCACCCGCGATCAATGACGAAAAGGGCAGAACAGCGGGGTAGGCACCCGCGGTGAAATTAAAACAACTAAGCGGGGTGGGCACCCGCCAACGAAGGTGCCGATGCGGGGTAGGCTCCCCCACGATGCAGCTTCGCGCTGCCGGCCCCCAGCAGTCTTCTTGGGGCAAAAACACAGCGCTCTGCACCACAAAGGGGGCGCTTAAAAGGCGCTAGGATGGGGTCCCACAGGAGGCGCTCCTAGTGCTGCCAGTAAAATAAAAGCGCTTCCAGGCGCTTTGGGGAGCAAACAAGTCCAGCAAAAGTCTTCAGAAGCAGGGGGGCAAAGACTGGGCCCAGGGGCCAGCTCACAGGGCCCTCCAGCAGGGAGGCAGTCCCCAGTGGCGGTCTCTCCTGGCGCCCAGCAGCAGCAGGCCCCCCTCAAGTTGGATCAGCAAGAGAACAAATTGTAAGGGGACACAGCCCCTTTTTATACAGTGAAACCCTTTGTCTTCAAGGTGCAGGGAAGGGGCGAACCAGTTACAACTGGTTCCTGAGCACTTTGTTTTGCTCAGCCCCTCTCCCTATTCAGGGAACAGGCCAGGGTCATCAGTCGCACCACAGGGGGCGGAGCCAGCATTGTGTGGGGGAAAACCCAGCCCTATTCAGGACCCAGGTGTACTCCTCCCACCCATCTAGCTGCTGATCTCCCCATTCACCACTGGGTGACTCATCCTGACTCTGGGGGTTCCCTAGCCCGTCACCTGACCTCAACCAGCCAATCGCCAGACAAGGTACACATACACACTGCACACAGAAGTGCCCACTTCTAGAAGTGGCACTTCCACACTAGGTACATGCACGCCACACACATCCTCGCGCAGCATTCAATCACACGAGTCCGCACATACCAAACTCGAGCCTCCACACCCCACGCATCAGGAACTACCAGGGACACATACATTCCCCATGCATTCCTATGGGAGGGCAGGCCAACCTCACTACACACACGCGCTTTACCCTGGGACACAGTGGTGAAGTGCGCAGAAACCCAAAAATCACTACACCAAGTCACAATAAAAAGCAAAAAGTTTAGGGGTGAGCCTGCCAGAAGGGCCAAGTCCAACAAGCGCAAACATATCACCCGAAAGTCTCATGGTGCTTGCGGAAGCTCAGGAATAGGATTTAAACAGGGCCGGTTAGGAGTCAAACAGCCAGGTTTTTAGCTCCCTGCGAAAATGATTATGACTTGAGATAGTGCGCAGGGGCAGTTTATTCCAGACAGCAGGCGCGAGGAAAGAGAAAGATCTCCCCCCATTCTGGTTGCACAGATTTTTTGGCAGTTAAAAGAAATGAATTGCTGGATCTTAGAGCTCTGCATGGGCGGTACCAACTGAGTTTCTTCTTCCAGTAACCGTGACCATTGCCGTAAATGTTTTTATGAGTTAGGCAGAGAATCTTGAAACAAGTTCGTTTTTCGACAGGAATCCAGTGGAGGAGTCTCAAGTTAGGGGCCGAGGAGGATCCCGAAGGGAGATTCAACACCAGTCTGGCAGCCGTGTTCAGCAGGACTTGTAGCCTAGCGAGGAGGTCTTCATTTACAGAAGACAACAACGCATTGCCATAATCCATGCGATTAATGATCAGGCCTTGAACTAATGGTTTCCTGGCTTCCATCGGGAGCCATATAAAAACTTTGCGTAGATTTTGCATAATGCTGAAACAGGAACCAACTAGGTGATTGACCTGATCTTTCATAGACAATTTATTGTCTATTTGAATGCCTAAGACAAGGACAATTCCAAGACAAAGAAACGGTATGAAGTATTAAACATCCTCATATATGAAAAACAGTCTACCTGGGCAGGAGATATAATTACTGCGCCATAAAGTAACATACAGTTACAACAATTTTTATTCTATTAAATTTTTCGAAAGCTGCTTTTATTGTCGATAATTCCATCACCGTAAGTGTAGTTATAGCCACTGCAGTAAAAAAAATTTTTTTTTAAAGAATGGGTGCCTTTGTCCAATATTTGGATTATGCAGGAATAATGCAGCTCAATAGTTTTTCCAAAGAATCTTCTTCGAAATAAAAAAAGATATTGAGTAATAGGGGTGGTAAAACAGGAGCGGTGGTCAGCGTCTGTTTCTCTAAATGCTCTCTACTGCTTCAAGTGACCAAAAGAAATGGGGTCTTTTTTGTGAACAACTTTGTGGTGAGTGATATCAGACTAGTGTCTGTGTAAACGACAAAGAAGATAGTGATATATTCCTTATATACTTTTAGTTTTATTTATCCCCAATTTGCATTATAAGTGTACACTTATTCAGGTGTACGTTTTAATTTTTTTTTTTTTTTATTAAGTTTTTTTATTAATGTTCCACAAACCGGCCATTACAATAAATCACAAACATAAAACAAATTAAGTCACATATATCTCGTACAATCATATCAGCTTGTACACGTTAAAGATCAAGATAATCTTTTAAAGGGCGCCAAATTCTGAGGCCTAAAAGTCTTTTGCGAGGTTTTTTTAACAGATATATACTAGTTTCAATGTTATACAAATTAAATAACTTAGATCGCCATATATCAAAACTCGGGGCTTGAGGTTGTAGCCAAGCAGTTGCGATGGATAGACGAATTGTAGCAGCAATAATGAAAAGAAAAAAACGAAACTCAAATAGAGGATGCCCCACAGTAATTTCATCCTCTATGCCCAATAGAATTAACTTTGGTGAAAAAACTACAGGTTTCCTAAGAATATAACCAAGAAAGTTTGAAATTTGATTAAAAAAAGATGTTAATAATGGGCATGAATAAAAGACATGCACTAAGTCGGCTTCACTAGCTTTACAGCGAAAACATTCACCAGAGTTAGCATATAAAGGTGAGTTACCCCATTTCATCATCACAGCCGGAGTGTGATATAAATTAAAAATGGTTTTATATAATTGCGTTTTTAATGATGCGGAAAAGAAGATAATATGGGCCAATTTAATAGACTCTTGAACATTAATGGGGGAAGATGTTAACCTGCTTGACCATTTCTGATTAGTTTTATCAATGTCATCAGTACGATATGTTAATAAATGTTTATAAATAGTTCCAATCGGCGGTTGTACCCTAATAGCATCAATAACATCATTTGAGAACAGCGGTGTGGTGTGTTTATGTAAGAAATCCCGAATCTGTAGAAATTTGAAGAATTGATTATTATCTAGATCAAATTGTGTTCTAAGTATATCGAAAGAGAGAAGTGAACCATCAGTAGAGACGAAGTCGCCAAGACATGTGATACCTTTGGAGTACCAGTATCGTGCTACTACGTCACCAAAAATTGGCGGCAATAAGTGTGAAGCCCTGAATGGAGTATATATTGTAAATTTAGGTATATTACACATTTTCCTGACACTTTTCCATGTATTGAAGGCAGATATAATGGTTTTGAACCGTGTGTGTTTGTAATAACTGCTATCAAAGTTAGAGATCAGACAGCTTTTTGCAAGTGAACCAAGAGTGATATGGTAGATCGAGGGATTTTCTGCCATATTAGATATTTCATCTCCAGTCAGGAGGATGCGCATTCTTAAAAGTAAACAGGACATCTGGTAAAGGGCAAAGTCCGGTACTCCCCAACCCCCCCGAACAAGAGGGAGGGTCATATAGCGTGAAGCTCTACGAATTTTTCCTGGGGCCCATAAATATTTTTCACAAATTGATTGTAGCTGGCGAATTTGGAGCCTAGGGATTAATAACGGAACAGCACGAAAAAAATAAAGTACTCTGGGTAATATAATCATTTTAAGTAAATTAACTCTGCCAACCAAAGTAAGATGTAAACTCTGCCAAGATTCCAGTGCATGTTTTGATTTGTCCAATATATCAGTCCAGTTGGTATTAAGGAGTTCCTCCAAATTGGGCCTAATCTTAATGCCCAAATAAACCACTTCTTCCGTAATCCTATTGTCGAATGCAAGAGTTTGATCTGTGCACAGACATTGTGTTTTAGATTTGTTGAGTAGATACCCAGAGTATTTCCCAAAAGATTCGGCTAACAATTCGATGGAGGGTAAAGCCATATTCAGATCAGATGTAATAACGGCTATGTCGTCCGCGTACGCGAGAACCTTATACTTTACGTCATGAGCTATAAAAGGGGGAATCTGAAGGTTAATCTCGAGCATCTTAACAAAGGGATTAATATAAAAAGCAAAAAGAATTGGAGAACACGGACAGCCTTGTCGGGTCCCTCTACTGATCTGTACCTCCTCAGATTTAAAGCCCATAGCACAAATCCTTGCAGTAGGAAACTGATAAAATATCTGGAGAGCCCGGAGAAAATTAGAGCTAAATCCCAAGCGAGTCATGACCTCCCATAAGAACCTCCAGGATACACGGTCAAACGCCTTCTCGGCGTCGAGCAGGGCAAGACCCAAGGGTCTGGACTCAGCCTGCGCGACGTCGAGAAGTGCGATGACCCGATTGATATGATCTACCGTACCACGCCCCGGCACGAAACCGTGTTGCTGTAATGAAACCAATCCTGCAACGATAGGGGCCATGCGGTTTGCTAATAATTTCGCATATAATTTGCCATCACAGTTTAGCAGCGAAATCGGACGGTATGACCCGGGTTGGTCAGGGGGCTTCCCCTTCTTCGGGAATATGACTATATGAGCTGCGGCCCAAGAATCAGGTGGAGTGCCCAACCTAGCTGCCTGAAAGGTGATCAGGAGGTCTAGACGAAGTTCCTGAAAAAAAATCTTATAAATCTCTGATGGCAGGGAATCGGGGCCCGCAGCTTTACCAGAAGGTAGGTTAAAAACTGCACGCTCAATTTCATCATCAGAGAATGGAAGATCCAATCTTTCTGCGGCGGCAGGGTGAAGTCTGTTCCATCCTAAAGTAGGAAGTCCCAGATCAGATGGAATATCATCAAAGTCCGGCTGGCTATACAGTTCAGAGTAGAATTGATGAAAAACTTTCATGATAGCCAGAGGATCTTGGATTAGTACCTGTTGGTCATTATGGATAGCCTTGATATTGGATATCTGTTTTTTCGCCCGGATCCTTTGAGCTAAACATCTCCCAACTGTTTCACCATATTCATACATCTGTTTCCTGTAAAGTTGATATTTAAGCGCTATTTCCTGGGCCCAAACGAGATTAATCTCAGCCTTGCAACGAGCTAATATATCAAGGCTATCCTTAGGATCTGTAGCGGCCTGTAAGTTAGTTATAAGATCCAATTCCGCTTTCTGTAGATGAGTGTATAACTGCAGCAGATTTTGTTTGCGCAGTTTTTGTAAATGAGACGCAAAGCTAAGGACTTCGCCTCTAAAGCAAGCCTTAAAGGAGTCCCAAACTACAGCGGGTTCTGCTGAGCCACGGTTACGCTGAAAGAAATCTAAGATCCACTTTTTCATATATGACACAAAAGAAGTGTCTAGCAAAAGCTTCCTATCGAAAGTGAAAGTTTTATTGTGTCGTATGGTGGTAACATTAGAAAAAGAGATGGTTACCGGGGCGTGGTCGGATAGCAATCTAGGGTAAATTTGAATTTGGCAATGGGAAGCCCAGGCAACGGGGATAAGAAAATAATCCAACCGGAAAAACTTGGTGTGTGGAGAAGAAAAAAAAGTGTAGCCGGGTGTCTGAGGATGTAAGAAATTCCATCCATCTACGAGGCCATGGTCCGCCATCAAATTCTTTAAAGCCTGGAAAACCTTGGGTTTACGACCCCGATATGGGGATGAAGGAGGGCCTGCCCAATTACTATCTAAATGGATATTGAAGTCCCCACAGCACACAACTGGTGAAGGCCATAGAGCGAGCTCACCATTTAAAAAATTAAAGACATTAGCATCATCCACATTAGGGCCATATATTGTGCAGAGGGTAAAGCGCTTGTTGCCAATTAAACATTCAAGAATTGCCCATCTACCTTGTGTATCAGCTGAAATCCGTTCAGTTTTAATTATAGAGGGGCGAGCGAGGATAGCCACTCCCCGTGTTGTATCCGATTGTTTAGAAGTAACTAACAAAAGATACCCCAAATCATCTAGCTTCTGTCGTACCGACCATGAAATATGTGTTTCCTGAATACATACTATGTCAGGATTAATAAGATTCAACTCCCTTTGCATCTTCCTGCGTTTTTCATATCGGTTAAGACCACACACGTTATACGTAACAATTTTTAAATTCAAACTAGCCATTAAGTTGTCATATCGGTTAAGACCACACACGTTATACGTAACAATTTTTAAATTCAAACTAGCCATTAAGGTGTACGTTTTAAAATGCAAAGGCACAATTACTAATGTCGCTGAGGTATTTGATTCATAGAAATGTGATAATTCCACTCATTCGAATATATTGTTTATTTTTTGTCTGGCTTAATATTTTGATTTCCTTGTTATTGTTTTTAGCCAATCAACAAGTTTTTATATAATTTGAGATATTGATTTTTTATTTATTGTTTAAAAAGAATGCCGACCTATTTCGGGACCAGCAACAGCCTGAGGCAGTTAGTGACAGCTGGAGAAGGCAAATGAAGGCCCCTGTCCAAGCCATCAGAGAGATGCCCCAGAGAGGATGAAACCCCAGCCCTAGCCTCAGGGCCTCGGCACACTCCAGAGCCTCCCCCAACTCTGACATACTAAAGTATAACTGGTAATGGTAGCCGTGGGTGCTGTAGGCTTACACCCTGCAATGCTGGGGCTGCCACAATCAGTTTGTCATCCCTCCGTTTCCCAAATCATCACAGAGTTGGGAAAGCATGGGGTAGAAAAGCTCAGACTGAAGCCTGGTACCGACAATTGTGCAGGTTTGAGGTTTCTTTTTCATGCGTTACTGCTGGAAGCTGACAGGACCTGTGTGGCCACCCAGGTGTAAAGGGAACAGCAGGAGTCCAAACGGGACCTGTGTAGTCAGCAAGTCAATGTGGTGTGAGGGTATAGGAGAGAGTGTGTGTCGGTGAGGGTGTGTGTGTGCATGTGTGAAAGACAGTGAAGGAGTGAGAGAGTAAGTGGGAATGAGTGATAGGAAAAGTGAATATATACATGAGAATGAATGAATGAGAGTGAGTGAGTTAAAATGACCGTGAGTGTAACTGAGTGTTACTCTGTGTGAGACTGAGTGGCTACGAGTGTGACTAAGTGAGTCAATTTGAGTGAGGCTGAGTGAAAATGAGAATCAGTGAGACTGATAGAGTTAAAGTGCGTTGGACTGAAATTGAGTGAGACAGCATGAGTTGGACTAAGCAAAAATGAGTGAGTCTGCGTTAGAATGAGTAAGACCGAGTGAGACTAGATGAGTCACAGTGAGACTGAGTGACTGAGAATCAGTGAGTGAGGCTGAAGGAGTAGAATGAGTGGACTTAGTGAGAAGAGTTAGACTGAGTGAGACTAAGTGAATCAGAGTAGGACTGAGAGAAAATGAAAATGAGTGGGACTGAGTGAGATTGAGTTGGACGGAGTGAGAAAGAGTGAAACTGGATGAGACTGACTGAGAATGAATGAGACTGAATGAGGGAGACTAAACAGGTCAATGGGACTGAGACCAAGGGAGTCAGAATCAGACTGAGTTAGCCAGAATGAGACTGCGATTGAATAAGTGTGAATGAGCAAGTCACAGTGAGATTGAGGAGCTCTGAGTGAGAATGAGTGAGGCTGTGTGAGTCAGTGGCAGTGCCTTGTAGCCGCTTGGTGTCTACCGGCAGATGTAAAGTTTTTATTTTTCATTGTGGGTGCATTTGTGGTGTGTATTTTAACCATTACACATCTTCTGGGGCATTCAGTGGCTTACCTGGGGGGCTAGCGTGATAGCCTGGGCTCAGTCTTGCTTCCTTCCCGCCCCGGTCTGACGCGGTAACCAGTACCGTTGCGCGGCGGGCAGGGAAGGTCAGAGCCAGGCACTTCCGGGTGACCGGTTAGCAGTCTAGTGGTTGGGTCCAGGCAGGGATAAAGGAACATGGTCGGGCAGCCGCGCAGCGGGCGCGCTACTGGCGCGCCAAAGACAAGCCCATCTGCGCCCGTCTTCGGCCGACCGGGGCCTGTGGCCACCCTCCCAGGCTGTTCCAGTGCAGAACTACGGTATAGCACTGGAACTGCATGCCCTATGTCCCCAAATGGCGGAGTCATGCAAACACAGCATGCCAGGAGGAAGCATGGCAAGGGACTGTATGCATTGCCCATTTAAGTTTAGCCTGGGGAAGGAGGGGAAGGAGGCATTCTCTGCTCTGAGTTGCTGCCTCTTGAATTGCCGTTCACTCAGGAAACACAGATTAGAGATTTTTTGACCTGCTCTTTGATAGCCAGACAGATGTGATGTTTCTTACTGAGACATGGTTGGACAAGGACTCTGCTCCGGAGATCCTTGAGGCATTACCTAACGGCTATGCGATCATTAGAATAGACAGGGACTCTGGCAGAGGGGGGGGGGGAGAGTGGCATTTATTTTTAAACATGCCATCCAATGCCTACTCGAGCCTGTTATCATTGCGGATAGTGAGGCTGGCCTTTTCACAGTTACGGTGGCGAGTAATTATATTGTGAAAGGACTTTTGATCTATCGACCTCCTGGATACCCCACCCGCTTTTCTTCGAGTTTGATTGAATATCTCACTCAACCAGCCTTGCGCTATGATAAACGTCTTGTATTGGGGGACCTCAATCTGCATCTGGAGGATGTGAAGTGTGTGGTGGCAGATGAATTATGCCAGGAACTGGCTACCTTACAACTGAGGTTAACAGCTGTTTTCCCTACTCATCAGCAGGGCCATCTGCTTGACCCCATTTTTACAAATTGGGATGATTTAGTGGTCAATTTACCTCGGCCAATGGTATGGACAGATCATTACTTGTTCCCGTTTGTCATGCGGCTGCCAAGGCCTAAGATGCAGGAAAATCTGAAGGGGGGAATAATTTGCCGGAAATGGGCTGGATTTTCGCCAGGCAAGTTTAATAGTGCCCTCTTGCAGGGGGCCACCGGGGGGAACGGATGTTGATAGTGCCTGTGTAGACCTGGATAGGAGGATTGTGGAGACACTAGATAGCACGGCCTCCTGGTCACGCAAAATACCAGGGAGAGCACAAAAATCTGCCCCTTGGTTCAATGCCGTTTTGAGAAATGCGAAGGCAGATTGCAAACGCATGGAAAGGCAATGGAGGAAGAATTTCTCGGACTAGGGGAGGAGCGAATATAAAGCTATGTTGAAGGGCTACCATGGACTTATTAGAAGAACTAAGGCAGCATATTATCTGGAAAGAATTGGGTCAGCGGGCAACTCGACAAGGGAACTATTCAGAGTTTATAAGGAAATATCGTCCCTAGCTACAGCGGCAGCACCTGTAATAGGCTCGGTAGAGCTATGTAACCGCGTGCGGACTTCTTTTCAGATAAAGTGGAGAAAATCTACTCCACCTTCCTGGACTCTGCCCAAGTAGGCCATGATAGTTTTACCGCCACCCCCCCCCCCCAGAAGTGCTAACTAAAATTTGCCTGAGTGTAAAGTCGGGCTCTCCTAGAGACCCGGCCTCCCCAAAAGTGCTTAGAGGGAGCGTAGAAATACTGGAACCCTATATTAGACATCTTGTGGAGGTTTCATTCAGGACATGCACTGTTCCAGGAAGATGGAAGGAAGCAGTGGTACTTCCTCTACCCAAAAAGCCACATCCAGATCGCCTTGATAACCTGCGCCCAATTTCTCTTTTGCCATACTTCGCAAAGATCGCGGAAAAAGTGGTAAACAGGCAACTTACGGCACATATTGGGAAATTTAACCTCTTACATCCCACCCAATCTGGTTTCCGGGCATACCATTAGACAGAGTCTGCCCTGCTATTAGCCACGGAGACTCTTAGGTAATATGTGGATGCGGGTCAGACGGCGGCCTTGATCCTGTTGGATCTAAGTGCAGCCTTTGATACGGTTGCCCATCATACTCTGGTGCACCGTCTGAGGAAAGGAGGTGTGTCTGGCAGGGCATTATCTGGATGGAATCATTCCTAGCGGAGCACAATATCCAGGTGAGGTAGGGTGTGCACTATTCCAAGGTTATCAAACTGAAGCAGGGGGTACCACAGGGCTCGATCCTTAGCCCGACTTTGTTTAACCTATATGTGGCTCCTCTGGCGGAGATTGCTGATGGTTTCGGGATCAGGGTTGTGTCCTATGCTGACGACACTCAGCTGGCGGTCTCCCTGACACAGGAACAGGACACGGCAGCCCCCAACTTCGTGGCATGTTTGCAAGAGCTAGCAGTTCAGTTCAGTTCAGTTCAGTTTAACTTTATTAAGGCGAATAGCCATAAAAGCAAAATACAGAATAATAACACATTTTACATACATAACCCAGACTAACAATATTTCTTTTTTTTACATACAATTGACAAAAAGGTTATATCTCCACGATACAAGCTATACCGCATATTAAAAATATAAATAACAGTTTTTAAATTAGTTAAAAGACAGAATTTAAATATCTAAAAACTGAATAAGACTAGGGGAGACAGTACTTCATGTTTCTATATGAAAAAGGAAATAGGTAGGCTCCCCTCCTTACACTACAATTTGTAACCAAAACGTTTCCTAATGAGATACACATTAAACAAGAATTTACTTATGCCAAACACAACTAATTGTGAGGTATAGGACCTGATTATACGCTCTGCTTCTTTGTAGGATCTTACCCCCAAGTGTTTACATAGGGGTTTGATCCAACAGACCCTCGGTTTCTTGTATGCCGGGCAGAAGAAGAGTAGATGGGCATCATCCTCCTTTGCCCCTAGGGAACAGAGAGTACACAAATCTGAACCTTCTTCCCCGCCCCACCTACACGTATAAGCACTGATCTGTAGAACCCCATACCTAAATTGTAGATATAGTGTTTTAGCTAGCGGTGGGCCAACCTCATCCATGAATTCTTCAAAATGGGGTATATCTTTTATGTTTAGGAATTTCTGAGTCAATGTGCCTACTGTAGAATTATGTAATAGCTCACCGTTAACATAAGACCAGAAAGTATCCTTTACAATTTTTTTGGAAGTCGAGGTCATGTTCTGGGGTGTCTCCCATAAATGAGAAAGCCCTAGTCTCTCATACCACTTGCATATATACTTTAGCCATGGGGTTTTCAGGTGCCCATCTATCTGGATTATTTCAGACAATCCACACCTATAATCGCTCAACTCTGGGGTTGACCATAACCTGACCCAATACAACAAAGGTCTCAATAAGGCTAAATAATCTGTTCTTTTAAGATTTATATCAAGGAATACGGGGACAAGGGGGGTTCTGGTCGGTATTTTGAGAAGCCTACGTACAAAATAATTTTCTACCTTCCCAAATCTATTATTACAGCAGTAACCCCAAACCTCGGCACCATAAAGAGCAGCCGATTGAGCCTTCGCTTTAAATACCTCTAGTGCTGGTGAAATAGCTTTAGAATAGCTAGCACCATGTATTTTTAGGTTAGGCATTGAATTTTGTTTGAGGGATATTATACTTTTATCCATCTGCCATTTCCAAGTCAGATTATTGTCCAGCATTAATCCTAACTAGTTGAAACTCCTTACCTGTTCCAATTTTTGATTCTCTAAAAACAAATTTTTCCTAGGAGTCTTGTAGGGGTTTATGGACATATATTTAGTTTTAGTTGGATTTATTTCTAACCCCTTCTCCACACAATACTTTTGGAAGGAGTTAACCAAGTTTTGTAGACCCCTCGGTGTCTGAGAAATAAGAATAGTATCGTCAGCAAATAGTAAAGACGTAATTGTTTCACCGCCTAAATTCGGGGAGTCATGAACACAATTCCTTAAGTAGCTTGGGATATCATTTACATACAGTGAAAAGAGTGTAGGGGCCAACACGCAACCTTGGCGCACACCACGATCTACGGGTATGGCTCTTGAGGTTTCACCACCCTTCCCCCATCTAACTTTGGCGTAATTCCCTGTATGTAGCTTGATGAGTTCATTAAGTAACTCACCTGGAACTGCCATGTTCCTTAATGTAGTCCACAGCGAATTACGCGGAACAAGATCGAAGGCAGCCCTTAGATCCATAAACGCCACATAAAGGCTACCCTTCCTAATATTTATATATTTCCAACAGATACACATAAACCTAAACACCTGGTCGACTGTACTGATTTTGGATCTAAATCCTGCTTGGTGTTTAGTTAATATCTTTGTCTCCTCAATCCAGTCTAAAAGCCTGTTTAAAATATGTCTGGCAAAATTTTTTGTAAAATATCTATTAAACTAATTGGGCGGTAATTACTTGGATCGTAGCGGTCACCCTTCTTGAAAATTGTTATAATTTCTGCACCTTTCCATGATTCAGGGATCGGTGTTCCAGCCGCTATTGAATTACTCAAAAAGTTTATATAAGGCCCCCACACTTCCACGTCATGTTTTAATAGATCTGTGGGAATTTTGTCAGGGCCTGGGGCTTTCCCTGATTTAACAGCTTCTAATGCCTGATTAGTTTCTTCTAGGCTAAAATATAGAGGCACAGTACTCTTTTCTATATTAATTTCTTTATCGCCAGGGGACAACCCATTATTACCGTTAGAGTAAAGCTTCGAAAAGTGGTCACACCAAGTATCTTCATCCAGGAAAATATCCTTTGGTGACCTACCCTTTTTGTTTCCCTTGGCGATTAAATTCCAGAATGTACTCTGATCACGTAGCCTGGCTGCATTCAGGAGATCCTCCCATAGGCTTGCATCCCAAGCTTTTTTAGATTGGGCCATAGTATTGTTATAGGCCTGTCGACCATTTTTTATATCAAGTCGATTCCCAGATTTTACTGCCTGAATCAGCCTTGATTTTGCTGTTCTACAATCGTGATTGTACCATGGATTTACTAACTCGGGATGGTTCCCTTTCCTATCCCCATCTTCTTTGTATATTTTACTCAACAGCGGGGTTAATGCGTCGACCAGCTTATAATGTAATTCAACAACATCCTGTGTGCCTAATAGAGGCAACTGGGATGCTCCAACAGTTTCAGAGAATGTATTATAAATGTTGGTCAGCGCTTTTTCTTTACCCAGGATGCAAGACCATCTTAGAGCACGCCTGTTATTAGTTATCTGTAAATTCCCGGCCGGAGAATTTAATAGAACCTCTCTATGAGGTCTTTTAATAAAAGGGGAAGAATCTAGCCATAGTTGGAGAGGAAAATGATCACTCTCCATCCTAGGATCTACCTTAAAGTCAGATAGTAGACCCCACAAGTTCTGGGAAACCATGACAAAATCTATATGTGACCTAAAAGTTCCCTTAAAATATGTTGGAGCTGGTGGTCTATCAGATCTAAAGCGTCCGTTACATGCCCTTAGGTCATGCGATACGGTCAACTGTAAAATCTGTGTGGCAGCAATTGTACTTTTAACTGATCTTAAGGGATCCAAACACATGATATCGTTAGCAGCATCCTGTTCGTCAAACAATGTTTCCAGGCCCTGGATAGGTTCATATTTACAATTAAAATCCCCGCAGACTAGTACCTGTATATTTTGTCCTAAATCTTCTAAATAGAATCCAGAATTGCTACAACCTTTGATTCCTTGTTAGATGGATACGGTTTATTGTAAATATTTATTAGGTATATAACTTCTTTCCCTCTTGTCACAATTTTAAGTCCTAACAAATCAGGGGAGGGAATAGATAACTGAGTGATACATATTTCCAAGGTAACTTTGACACAGATGACCAACCCCCCCAGATGCCCTTCCTCTATTTGATGGTGTTGCGTTAGAGCTAAATGACTTGTAACCTAATCTATGGGGGGTTGCTACCATCCAGGTTTCTTGCAAAAGTATAATATCATGGTTCTCAATATATGAATACCATACTAGATCCTTTATATTCCTGGATAAACCAGCTATATTCCAAAAAATCAGTCTAATGTTATTTTTGTCTTCTAAATATGGTCGAGATGTACCTGTAAATATGTCATCTCTATCAGTAAAATCCTCAAATGTGACTGGGGAAATTATCTCTTCCACTAAGTTATCATCGTTATTTCGTTTAGTCTCCGACCGTACTAAAGGAGACTTAACAACCATACCCATTTCAATTGCCTCGTCCAACCTGGCATAGGTAATTCCGGCGCTATTTGACAGCTCATCTAATGGCTTATCTATAAGACTACATGCTGCCAAATTTATAGGGTCGAGGTCAACACTACTCATGTTAAACCCCCACAACAAGGTGTCTTCTATGGTTTGTGGAATTTTTTTCCCTGCCTTTGGGAGTCAGTCGTTTTGGTCTAATAGGCTCAGTACTGCAAATCTATTTTCAATTGGGATGTCAAAGATTGGGAGTCTATTGGTACACATAGCCCTTTTTCTAATCGTAGTTTGTACAGACCTACCCAAATGGCTGTAGAAATAACCCAAAGGATGTACACCCACATCGTTCTCCCCCAAGACCAGTGATGCTGCTCTTAATAGGACAGTTGCAACATGCTGAGGGTATCTGAAATTTATAATTACACAATCCCCCTTACAAGTTTTCTTTGCGTTGCCTATCCAAGAGACTCGTCTAGTGGACAATATTTGATCAGAAAAGTTGGTAGGAAATCCACAGTTTTTGTTTAGCCAAGCAACTGATTTCCGTTTGAGTGAGTCATGTAGTTCCTCACGAAAATTAGGTGCTGCTAGGTCAAGGGGTGGGATATTTGTAAGAACGATGACATAGGGTTCACAGTCTGGTGGAAGATTAGCATGATGGGTTTTTTGCTCAGGGGCCATGAACCTCTCACTACTAGATGGAGCTACTTTAGTTTTAGTAGTATTACCAGCTGCTTGCAATGGTTTCATAGAACTATGGGGTCTTACTCCCTCAGTAACTGTTGGCTGTACAAAGTGATTTGATTGTACCAATGACTCAGGCAATTTTATGGACTGTTCCTTATGGATCCTCTCTAGGAGGACACCCAATCTTAATACTTCGGTAGATAGCAGGTCAATTTTCTCCACAAGTGGTTTAATTATGAGCTCTAATTTTGCCTCAAACATTATAGCAATATGCCCCAAAAGAACAGAGTTCACGTCCACATTAGTAATTGAAGTCTCATTTTGAGCCACAGTACTCCTCTGGCTCTGGTCCAGCAATGTCTTATGGTGTACACTCCCCCGCTTATTTTGAGTTTTCCTACATTTCCTAACAGCTCTTTTGGAAGGTGGAGAATGAAGTAATATAGGTTCAATGGGAGGCTCCAATAGAATTTGACTTTGTGCAACATAATCCAGATGCGAATTTGCTGGGTTCTCCATAGGGGGGCTCTAGTTGGAGAGTCCTTTATAGTAGTACTACTACTATTGTTTGGAAGTGGCAGCGCAGGGTCTGACAAGGACTCCTTCCCTAATGATTTCCTTCTTTCACTATTAATTTTGGTAACCCTTTTAACCAGGTAATTATCCATGGTAATTTTATTTTTGGCCTAATAAGACACAAGTCTCTAAGTACACAGAAAGGTGCGAGCTGGATATTACAAACAACACTACAGAATTAAAACACTGAATCCTAATTGCCAGTCACCAATAAAAGTCCTTGCAATTATGAAGATCTCCTCGCAGCTTAGGGGGGTGGCCCGCCGGGCCTCCTCCAGGCCCCCTAACGGCCACACAACGGCCCGCCCTTTGCCCGGGCTTAGCCCGGCGCCGCCCGCGCGCGTCCCGCGACGCGGAGGGAGGTGCGTTCTTTTATGCGCCTCCGGTCGCGTGAGTGTCGTCACCGGCCGCAAAGGCTTCTGGGAGCTGTAGTCTCCCCCCGCTCTCGGCCGCGAGATGTAGTGGCGGCGGCGGCGGGGGAGACACACAGCGTGAGGGGCCCAGGAGCGGCGGCAACACACAGGCACAACAGCGCAGGCAGCAGGATAGCAGGTAGGTCCCCCAGCGAAAAGCCGTTCCTCGTTTTCAAAGATCCCGCTCCCCCGAGGGAGGTGCGTTCTTTTATGCGCCTCCGGTCGCGTGAGTGTCGTCAGCGGCCGCAAAGGCTTCTGGGAGCTGTAGTCTCCCCCCACTCTCGGCCGCGAGATGTAGAGGCGGCGGGGAAGACACACAGCGTGAGGGGCCCAGGAGCGGCGGCAACACACAGGCACAACAGCGCAGGCAGCAGGATAGCAGGTAGGTCCCCCAGCGAAAAGCCGTTCCTCGTTTTCAAAGATCCCGCTCCCCCGAGGGAGGTGCGTTCTTTTATGCGCCTCCGGTCGCGTGAGTGTCGTCAGCGGCCGCAAAGGCTTCTGGGAGCTGCAGTCTCCCCCGCTCTCGGCCGCGAGATGTAGTGGCGGCGGCGGCGGGGGAGACACACAGCGTGCTTTTGTAACATCATCAAGCTCACAAGAACTTAATGTGATTAACCTCTCTGAAACAAATTATCCGGTGGAGAAAACATCCTGATGTAATGTTCTTCAAGCTGAAGACATTCAAGGCCTGACAACTTTATTGACAATGGGAGTCGAAACACCATCACAAGAGACAGCTGTTTTACTAGAATTAGAAAAATTACAACCGCCCATAGGAGCAGGCGAAAGCGGCCTCAAATCAAAATCAAGATTCTATCCCACTCTACCATCAGGCAACAAAGTGGATCTATTCCACGAAGCTGTAATAGAGGATTTATTTAAATTGAAACCCAGCCATGCAAAATATAATCTATCAATAAAAGAAAGGGAAGCATTAAACAACCTTAAGCAGGATACAAACATCGAAATAAAACCTGCGGATAAAGGCGGCAACATCATAGTCCTGGATAAAATAGATTACAAAACTGAAGCATATCGACAACTAATGGACAAAGAATGTTATCATCAATTAACAAAAGATCCTACCAAAGAAATTGGGAATAATTTGAAAGAACATCTACATAAATGGTCAGAGAAAGGTTTAATCAACGCAGAAGAACTAAAATATCTAACGTGTGAACATCCAACCATGGCAACCTTCTATTGTCTACCAAAAATACATAAAAGCAAAGTAAATCCTCCGGGTAGACCCATAGTCTCCGCTAACAGATCCATACTAGAACCCATTTCCAACTAGATTGATCACTTCTTGACACCACTCGTGAGAGATCTCAGTTCCTACCTACGAGACACCACGGACCTTTTGCAAAAACTGGAAGGAGTAACATGGCAACCCACCTTTAAATTGATAACAATGGATGTAGTCTCATTGTATTCCAACATTGAACATACAATTGGACTCCAGGCTTGTAAATATTTCCTAGGCAAAAGAAACATTGAATATTGCCAACATAACACCATGTTAATGGAAATGATCACCCTATGCCTGAACAATAATATCTTCACATTCAATAAACACATTTTTAAGCAAATAAAGGGATGTGCCATGGGCTTTTCATTCTCTCCTAACTACGCAAATTTAACCCTGGGTTGGTTTGAACAACAGGTGGCCTGGACCACAGAGAATGATGAGTTTTTGGAAAAAACTATTCTTTGGCTTCGTTTTATAGACGATCTTCTAATTGTTTGGGACGGCACAGAACTTGAATTCAAAAACTACTTTGCACGATTAAATAACAACATATCAAAACTACAATTTACTTTTGAAATTAGTGCGAAACAAGTAACTTTCCTAGATACTAACATCTATGTGGAAAACAATATGCTCCACACAACACTACATCGCAAAAAAACATCTACTAATGCGATATTACATGGGGAAAGTTTCCACCAAGATACCTTAAAATGGAGTATTCCCTATGGAGAATTCCTTAGACTTAGGAGGAATTGCTCTGCGGATAATGAATTCAAGAAACACAGCCAACAAGCAATTGAGAGATTTAAAAAACGGAAATATCCGACAAAAGTAATTGAAAAAAGCCTGCAAAGAGTAACAAACCAACAACGAATGGATATATTAAAAAAGACCAAACTGAAAGAAGAATCTTCCCAACAGCAAACAATAAGACTCATCACACCATATAGTGTGGAAAATAAACATCTAATCAAGATCATAAAAAAACACTGGAATATCTTACAACTTGACCCTTCACTGGCAAAAATCATGGGAGATCATCCAAATGTAACATATCGAAGAGCAAGAAATATTGCTGATAAAATCACGCACAGTCATTTCAAAGAAATCCAAACAACAACATGGCTACAAAGAGAAGGCTTCTGGCCATGTAAACAATGCAAAGCGTGTAAAATAGCAAAATACACAAAAGAACTGGACATCCAAAAGGGTACTAAATGGAAGATCAAGCAACACCTCACCTGCAAAAGCAATTATGTGATCTACATGGTGGAATGCCCATGCAAGCTACGTTACATCGGAAGCACCATTTTTGAGGTCAAGAAAAGAATACTTGAGCATATTCGAGCCACCATATACAAGGATCGCTCAAACGCAATAGCCAAACACATGGAGAAAGAACATGACAGTCAATGGGAATGTCTCAAATTTTGGGCCATAGAACAAATAACAAACTCGGAAAGGGGAGGCAACCGCGAAAGGACTTTGTGTCAAAAAGAATCAAGACACATACTCTCCTTCAGAACTTTAAATCGTGGGGTCTCAATCAAGACGAAGAACTTTATATACATCTTTGAAACCCATCCCAGTGCCTCAAATGAATCATCAAAAAAGAAATAATGCTCACCAAAGAGCGAAAATATGAATAAAAATCCTATATGATACAAGAATCAGGAAGAAATGGACACATCTCACCAAGGAGCATGAAATGAGATTTATAAATGAATAAATCAATAAACATACGGACAAAATGCATAAACTTGCCAAAAGAACAATATAAATCAATATTGCTCTTAAAATGTAAAAGAGAAAAGCACACGAATTCACTAATGTCACTATATAAAATGTTCACACTACATTAACCACAATGCACCAAAACATGAAACAGGAAGTAACTGTGTGCAGATAGAAATAAAAGAAGAACTTTTCTCTGCACTTTACTAATCCCGTGATCAAGGTCAGAGTTGTTTGACCGAAACGCGTAGGGCATGGCAATTGATTAATAAATCCGCCTGAATTTATCCTGAAAAAGAGTGAGTGCGTCTTAACTACGCTGGAAAGTGAGAATTGTATATATATATATATTGTTTCAGCATGATGGTGGAACATTCTGTTCACTGTCCTAATGTCTCTATTAACGTTTTATTTGCCCCTTTCTGTTGATCACTGCAGCACATATATTTTATACAAGAATCACGTCGGTTCAATAAATACTGTGTATTCCTTGTATATTTCTCTGAAAAGAAAAGAGCACAAATGACTGAGCAAAAGGTTCTAGATCTGTTACCACAATTCCTGGGGATCAGGGTTGTTATGTGCAGAGGTTGCCAGAGCCATTTGCCACCCACCTAGGGCTAGGGAGGCTTATGATGGCACTGTGATCTAGCTGGCTTATAGGACGACATATCCTGAGGGGCTGCATGGAATTAGTCTGGTGCCATCCCAACAGTTATGCTGTCCACAAACGCGCAGTTCCTATAGTTGGATGGAAACTACACAACAGACTCTCAGAGAAGAAGTCAGGCTTGCTCACTGGAATTCGAGCCATGGATTATGCACCGCCACTTTTAAACTCACTAGCTTCCTCTGCCAGAACAGCTGTTGTTGCCTTATTGAATACTCCTTCTGCGGTCCGGGAAAGGTATGTGTGTGTAGACAATCTATGAAACTCGAGTAGGCCCCAGTTGGTGCTAAGAGCAGCACAGTTAGCCAATAGAAGAAAGAGGTTGGGGCTATCAATGTACACAAATTCTAAAATATTGTTACAATATTTTCTGTTGTTCTGACTACTGTCAAACGTCATTGCCTCTATTGTGTTTAGTTTTAGAATAACTACTATACATATCATGTGCACTAGGATAGGATTTTAATTTTAATAAATCTTTAAAATATATATTCCTAGTTTCCAAGTGTTCTTGAGTGTGTCTATCCATGATGAAAGAGAGTTTGGGTTCCACTAACTATTCCTTTGAGTCTCACAGGACTTATCGTTACCTAAGGAGCACCTTACTCATGTCCTCAGTGGATTGTAGGAGGTTGCTGTCCACCGGGTTCTCTGTCGCTGACTAAGTCTTTACCACCAAAGGGTATACAGAGCCATCTCTCAGGTCATGTTCTGGAGAAGAATTACAGAAAACTTATCAATACTGTTGTACTCTCACTGTATTGAATTCACAAAGATATAAATGCCTGGAGAGGCACTACAGGTGAGGTAGTTAATGAAAGAACCATGAGTACAAAAAGAGTTAGTAATCTTTGATTCCCAGTCTGGTTGTGCCCACCACCTCCATATGTCAGTATTATATTTCAGGCAGTTAGTACTAATCCAGCTAGCAGCCACAGATGAACAGTTGAGGCAGTTGGATTGATCTATAATAGGATGCTTGTCCAACCTGAGCATGATCATCCTTCATAGCACATAACTTGAAGTCCAAAAGCTCTAATTAGTTTTACCAAAGGAACAACATAAAGGTTAAAAAGAGTAAGACTCACTAATCCCGGCCCCCTGATATACCTCCGTAAGAAAAATGTTTTCCAGAGATTTTCATTTTTGATTTGTGTTTTTGGTTCATTAGAAAAGTAATTTAGCTTGGGTAGACATTGCTGATCCGGGTCGAAATTTTCTGAGCGACATTTTTAAAAATGGTGGATGTGTTGCAGTGGTGATGTATTATTTCAGGAACCATAAGACCTACATACTTCATTTTGGTGTCAAAACGTCGTATTAGAGGTCGAATAGTCTCATAGAGTCAGAAAATAACACCTCGGAGCAACCCATCTGCCATTTTCCAAAATTGTAGCTATAATAGAGGAAAAAGACACATATATAGAAATGAAACAATTAATAATGGTTTTTAATCCTTTTATGTATACCCCAAACAATGTTCATGATCTGAATATGAAAACAAATAATGTTTATCACTCCTGTTTTAGACAAATTGTCATAGTTCACTTTATTTATTTGTTTCGGGAATCACTTGTGGTACATTTTCAGAATGTTTAACTTTTGAGAAAAGAATATTGACAGGGATTTTTTTTTAAAGTACATGTATGTGTAAGTTCTGTGGGTAGAGGCTTTAGAAATTTTGTAGGTTTTAGCACCCCATCAATATCTTCCCAACCAAATTCACAAAGATATTTTTCTACATATGCATGATCCAAAACATTTACACATCTTCTGATCAACTAGAACAGTCTTTTAATGTGTCCACACAGAATGTGACGTCGGTGGAAGGTCACTGAGCTGGACTGATCTCTTGAACTCACTGTACCGAAGATCGTCAAATTTGTGACAGTCAGAACCCGTTTTCCACACACGCAGAAGGTATTTTTCTGTTTTTAACCCCTTCGCTGCGGTGGAAATTCCGCCGCAGCGCTGGGGGGTGCGGGGGGGGCAGCGCGGTGGCCCGGTGCTCATGACGGAGCCACGCCGTCATGAGCCACGGTTGGGCTGTGCTCATGACGGAGTGGTTCCGTCATGACTCTGCCCACAGCGCTAATCGCCCGCACAGGCGGGGAATAAGCGCCGCGTGGGCGGCGCGGCCGCCAACGGCCGCAGCATGACGGAACCACTCCGTCATGAGCACACGGCAACCGTGGCTCATGACGGCGTGGTTCCGTCATGAGCACGGAAGGAGTTAAAGTCACATTCTTCTTCTGTCTCAGCAAATCCTTTTAGAAACTTCACAAGTTTAGCAGTTAAAGCCCAAGGCTGTGTTCCTATGTTGCTCATAGTGTCATCACCTGTAAGAATATGTGCTTTAATAAGAACACTAGGCCTCTCTGGGTCAAGTTTCTTGTACGGAATATGAAGCGGGATTAAGTGTCTTTTCTCGCCTGTTCCATAACGTATCCATAACTCTGACAATCCTTGACTAATGAACATTGCGGCAATTCTAAGTAGCACAATAATAGCATCAGTGTCATTTGACAGTACAATGTCTCAATAGGAACCATTTCAAACAGCCCACTCAACAGGTAGCGCAACATGAAGGTCAACTTGCTCCAAATTGCTGTTAAGTTCTTGAACAATATGGCTCATATCTTTTGAATATATCTCTGCAGTCACCAACTCCCCATTGCCAATCATTCCACTTGCAATAATTGGAAATTCATTGTTCACTAAAGCATCAGCAATGTTTTGGCGAGTTAAGATCTCCAAGTTCATCTTGTTCGATGTTGAGGACCAGAATTTATCAAGTTGCACAGGTATAAGTGTCAAAACTTTGATGCAGGCAAGGCCAATTGCCCCATGTAGAAATTTGTCTGATGCTCTCACATTATTTGACAGATAGTTCAAGATAACTGTCAAAGACAAAGTGTAGGTCTTGCAGGGTGCACACTGACTTTGATATCTGTAGAATAGTCTGAGCGCCCTCTTTGAAGTTTTGCATGGATGACATCTTGACCATTCGCAAATGTGACATATAGTCCACAACAACAGCAGTTTTCAATGAGGACACCTTTTCAAATTGAAGTTCTGCAGGTAAAAGTTTTTTTTCGAGCTCTTGTGCAAGTTTATGCTTCACTGGTTTGGTTACAGCATCTCCATCAAATAATGCGCTTGTTGGAAGAAGATCATGCGACAGAATGTCCTGGATAAATTCACCCCTTTTTGCTTGTGAAAGTTGTTTTTTGTTTGTTAAACCTATTTTGTAGTGACTGGTTGGACAAAACTCTTACTATGTCAATTAAAGTGTTGAAGTTAAGCTGTAGTGATTATGTCAAACAGCTTTTTCTCTTTCAATACAAATCCCTCCTGCTTCAGTTCTGCGTATAGTTTCAATCCATGTTCTAGGACATCTACTGCATGTCTTCATATCTTGTCTTTATATCTTTATATCTTAGCACAAGAGCAGTAGCTGCAGAGACTGATGATCACCATGATGCCGTGCTGACCAGGCATGATCAAGCTACAGCTTCCCCAATTTCCCCAATTATCACTAGCGACAAGGCATGCCGTCGCAAAGATGAAATCTTTGACATCACTGACACAGCTGTAAGTGATTCTAGGGGCTCTATTCTTTGTGAAACGCAGCTAGCAGATCAGTCAATTAGTTTATCGAGCGGAAAGAAAAAAGGCAACTGTAACATTAAAATTACCAGATGCCACAAAAAGGGAAGCGATAGGAAAAGCGGCCTATGGGATTTTAAGACCACATCCGTCAAACTGGGTTTTATCAGCAGCCCACTGCGTAAATGGGTTACAGCAAAAGAGGAAGTGAAAAATATGATCTCAAGACTATCTGGTTCTGGTGCTGGCCTAGTCCTGGGGTAAGGGCCAGGCTATGGATCTACATCTTTAAATCAAAGTATGAGTCGAGAATCTAGCCTGTCTCCGGAAACCGCGTCAACATCATATAGTGGCCACAGGAAATCAATGATTTCTCCTACTCTCTCATCTCTCTCAGCTCCTGTCCGGCTGAAGCTCAACTAAATGTTTCAACCACTGGCTCGTTGGAATCTTCTGCCGGAGCCATACTTCAAGCATTACAGGCCAATAGAGAAGAAGCCAAGGCATATTACTCACAGGCTATAGCATATGGTTCAGCGATCAAACAGGCTATTGCTGAGGTAAACAATAAAGTAGTGGCATTAACAACGGACATTGCAGAGCTGCAACACCGAGTTTCAGACACAGAAAATCAAATCATACGATGAGGACCGCTAAGATCTCCGATTCACATGAAAATCAGCTTACGTTCTTGCAAAGCAAAGACGAGGATTTAGAGAACAGACAACAACGCAATAACCTCCACCTGTTTGGAGTACCAGAAAGTGAGGAATGTCCTGATCCCGTGCATTTATAGTACAACTACTCCAGAGGGCATTCCTGACCTGGATAACTGGGACTGGGACAGCCAAGTGCAACAGGCACATAGATTACCTGCTGCCCTCAACAGACCTGTAGGTCACTTTCCTCAGCCTTTTCTCGTTTATTTTGAAAACGTTCTCTTACGACAAGCAGTTTCCATCTAGGCTCGCACTGTTGCCCCTATCAGCATAGGTTCATACTTCATCTTCTGTAGGTCAGATTTTTGCAAGAGTACAATGGATAGACATTGGAAATTGCGCCAGTTTATAAATCCTTTAAAGTCTGCAGGGGCACAGGTCTTTCTACAGAAGCCGGCCTGCCTAAAAATCATCAAAAATGGCCAAGCTCAATTGGTGCACACGGAGCAATGCTCAACAGGTTCTGGCAAAGTGGCAACAAGGATCAACATAACCCTTTTCTCTCTCTCTTGTCGTTCTAAAGCTATCAAAAATGCTGGATTAAGGGGGGGGACAAACAGGCGCATTTGGGTTCATACTAATATTATGCAATGCGCCGCTACATTAGTTAGGAGGGATTTGGGTATGCCATCTTTAATTTTGTACTCTTACAGTGATTCCCCCTGATCTTTATGGTTTCTTTTCTTCTTCTGCTTTCCCTTCGTTCAACACTAAGACACTTTTGAGAAATTAGAGTCACGGTGTCCAGGAGTGGCGGGCGGCTTTCAGGATGTGTTGGCGCTCTCGCTAGCTGTCCTGTCAGCGACAGCAGTGAGGGGGTGATTCTTTTCCTCGGATAGAGGGTGGGATCGGGGTGGGATAGCCTGGGGGTGTTGGGAGGGGTTAGCTTTAAGGGGGTAGCTAAAAGCAAAGGGGATATGAAAAAGGAAAGGCAGGGAGTAGCTAACAATTACCAATTTTTGAGGATTTTTATTAGGAACAAGGTTTGCAAATATAAGAATTATACTAAAACCTGTATCTGTTCACCAAGAAAACCAAAATACTGTGATCAACTCTTGAAAATCTATGGCGTTACTTAAATGCCTCTGTTTGAATGTCTCTGGTTTAAATGCTGCTAGAAAACGCCAGCTGGTTCGTAAAGAGCTAAATTTATATAAACCTCATGTGGTATTTTTATCAGAAACTCATTTAGCTTATAAAGACAGGGGCCAGCTTAATCAATTAAAATATCACACTATAGTATGCACTTCAGAAACCACCTCGATCAGAGGAACTGCAATCCTAGCTCGTAATACGCTTATATACACAATACATAGGGTTTTAGCAGATCCAAGAGGGAGCTGGGTAATTGCCCAGCTGGCTATGTTTGGTGTGGAATATGTTTTGGTTACTCTTTACGGTCCTAATGCCGATGACCCCGAGGTTTTCAACGCGCTTATGCTAATACTATTAGAATTGCAGGGAGTGTTAATAATCATGGGCAATTTTAACTGCGTGATGAATTATTCTATTGACTCTACCAGTCGTCGCATGACTGAAAGGATGCCGAAAGTAAGGGGTTTGATTCTGGAATCAGTGCGTTTGCAAAATCTTAAAGATGTATGGATAACGCTACACCCAGACCTTCCAGGCTACACATATTACTCATGTCCACACAGGCAGTATTCCAGGATTGATATGGTTTGGGCTCATGATCAGATACTTCAGACAGGCACGATTGAGTTGTGCCCAAAAATTACATTGAATCATAACCCTATCATTTTTAGCTTCAAAACGCAGCTGACAAGTAAAACCAGTAGCCCCTTTTCTTTCCCTCGATACCTATTAACAGATAATGAGTATATTGAATACATGGAAAAGCTCCTGGTAGAATTTATTCACTTTAATATTAACTCTACTAACTCTTGTATCCTTTGGGACTCAATGAAAAGCTTATATTAGGGGCATCAAACAGCAATTGATATGGCGAAAGAATAAAGCCAGAGAAGGTATTACCAAAGCCACTTGCGCAGAACTTGCTAACTTGGAAAGATCTCATGCAACAGCTGTTAACCAAAATGACCCAAGGCAATCCCAGGTTTACTCCGACCTTCTTTTAGCACAGGCCTTAGCTAGGCGGACTTTAAAGGAGGAAGTAGCTGTGAGCTATAACAAACATCGGTCTTCGCAGTATGAATATGGCGAACAGGTGGGGAAGATACTTGCATATCAATTGGCAGACAAAAAGGCAAAAAATTCAATAAAGGCGATTAAACGGGCTGATAATACACTGAGACCCACATGATTCTTAAACAGTTTATAACATTTTATGAAACTTTATATGTCGCGTCAGATCCAATAAACTCTGAGGAACTCGCTAAATATCTAGAAAGGGCAGCTCTTCCCCTCTTGCTGGAGGAGGTTGCCTCTGAGGTTTCTCAGGAGGAACTCTTTGTGATCCTATCAGCGGTCCCACCAGGTAAAGCAGCTGGGGATGAGTCGATCCGGATGCTAGGCTCTATGCCAAGGGGGTGGCTAATCGCCTGGCCGCCCCTGATGCCAGTCCTGGTATCAGGACAAGAACACGGCTTTATAGTGGGTCGAGGAACTACGGCACACACCAATGCAGCTATTATGGCCTTCAATTACGCCAAACAAACTGAGAGTAACTTAGGTATGAATCTTTTAGACGCAGAAAAGGCCTTTGACTGTGTAGCTTGGGGTTGTCTGTGGCCTACTCTGGCAGCATTTGGTATCACTGGCCGATTCCTCATGCGGATATGAGCCTTATACCGCATACCGCAGGCCCTCTGTCCCCACTTTTGTTTGCACTATATACTGAGCCCCTCATACGAACACTGATGACTAATGAAAACATTATACCACTACGGTCTGGAACAAGTGCACTTAAGGTTACTGCCTTTGCAGATGATATCGCTGTCTTCACAGCGGACCCAGCTGCTTCACTCGAAATAATCATGAATGAAGCAAGTACCTTTGGGTCATTTTCCGGGTAAAAATACCCACATAAACAAGAGGGTCTTCAATTGCCTGACTTTAAACTATACGTTTGGGCCTCTTTTATTGGTCATTTACATAGCCTTCTCTCAAGTAAGGAACAAGATTTTAGCCACCAGCTTTTACTGGGCCAAGACAGTAGCACATTTCTTTACCACACCCAAGATCCAAACTATTACAAACAAGTCAGTTTTAAGACAATCAGAGACACAGTTACTATTTGGCGGGAAATTCTTTCTGGCTATTCGCTTCCAATATTCCATGACAGGTTGCCTATATGGGACAACCCATTTCTACCCGGGATTTTCAATGCCATTGTGGCAAAAGAGTGGGCCATGCTTGGAGTGGAAAGACTCGGTCACCTGTATGATATCAACGGTTTTAAAACATTCCAAAGTCTTCAGAATATGTTCTCCCTCCCTCTGCAACATTATGATAAGTACCTACAAATTAGAGACTTCTTCCTGAGATCACAAGGGGTTACCCATAGCTGTTTATGAGATTCTGACATTTTATGCAAGAAATACCCCGGAAACACTCAATTCGCATTGCTTACCAACAATTATCCCTGTACAGAACCGACCCATGCAAGTGGAGTCGTACGCTGGGGACAGACATCACCGCTACAGTAATAAATAATGCACTTACTACACTAAAAGAAGCGGTATCTTCAGTTAAACGAAAGCTCCAACAGTTTAGGACAATGTGCATGTTATAATACACCCCTCAAAAGATAGCAGGTTGGCGGGAGAAGGAGAAGGGTGGTGGTCAAACGCCTGATGATAAAAACAAATGTCCCAAATGGGGAGCATTTAGGGCCAATATTGTAATATGTTTGCTACTTGTCTCTTAGTTTTGGTATTCTGGGAGGGTGTTAGATACATCTGCAAAACTAGATTTGGTTTAGAATTAACTTTTACTGTAAAATTGTAAATTGATACTTGCATAGCGCACTACTCACCCGCAAGGGTCTCAAGGCGCTTGTACGAATACCGCTGTGGAACCCATCCTGGCTTTTCCCTGTGAGGCGTCCACTCATGGGCACCCCCAAGGTGGAGGCCAGGCATCCTTAGCGTTGTGGGGGCCGTTGTGGAGATTAAGCAAGCTATTGCCCAGAGTTGCAGAGTGGGACTCCATGATTGGAATAGGCACCGAGGCGAAAATTATCAGGTCCGTGGAATTTTTGAGCCCAAGACCCGCCTGGTCCCGGGCTAGACCTCTGCATCAGGGTCTGCCGCTCTAATCATTGAGCCACACTTCTCCACTCCACTCACTGTACAGGAGATTTTGATGGTATAAAAAGCTGACCCTAGCCTCACATGCCGAGCATTTTTTGCTATCATATTAGTCACTGATAGGCTTACTATTGCAAGGGCCTGGATTTCCCCCAAAACCTGCAGCACGGTATAGTGGTGAGTAATATAGGCTGAGATTTTTGAGAGAGAAAAAGCTTTGGCCAAAACCAGAGATATACGCTCAATGCAGAAATCCCAAGCTGTTTGACACAGTCTATGTATGGATGAATAATATAATCTGATTTTCCAGTCCTTTTTCTTTTTTTTTCTCTCAGTTTTCAGTTTATGTCTTTTATCCTATATTTTGGATTGGTCCACGTAAAGTATATGATTGTGAAGCTACACTGTCTTACCATTGCTGAATTTTTGTGTGTACTTTGATGATCCCCTTTGCAGTGATAAAAATCATTTTAAAAAAATGTGTCCTTTATGGATACACTTACAGGTCTATGTCCACGAGAACCAGCATTGACAGAGCCTGGCAAATATTCAGTACACATTCGAAGGGGCACTAGGGACAGTGAAACACAGGTTGATTGCAGGTAAACCAGGCTGGTCGAAATGACAGTGACCAATCATGGTCCAATTCCTGGAGCAACAGGATTCTAAAGAATCGAAGTATGCATTCATGGCACAGCTGGAGCAGTGGTAGTTCCAGTGGGCTGGCAAAGCCAACATCCATTGCGGAGGAACAAAAATAATACCAGAATACTGCAAATGAAGAAAAACAGCTACAGGAAATCACCAAACACTGGAAAAAGGGAATGAATAAAAGCCAGTATCACTCCAAAGATTGTCTGGAAGGAACTGACTAAGCCGGAACCCACAACCTTAACAAACTGAGCAAGGCCGGCAGTATTGGATGCATTAAAAATGTGATGGACTAATTCACCAAAATGTAATGGGAGGTTAGTGTTTAACAATGACTGTATCTCACTGGATGTCCTTGCGACTTGAGATTCAAAAGTTTCTCTAGCAGGTGTTAGGGCTACTTCTTTTTGAAATAATAGTTCATTGCGTCTGCTTAGCTTGTTAAAATCTGACTTTAAAGTTAGAATGGAAGGCCACAATGAACTATCCATACCCCCTTGGGTGGGAGAGAAGAGGATGTTGTTACAGCAGGCCACTATCTAGGAAAGCGATAAAATGCATGGGATCCCAGCACGCATCCGACACAAGTTTTGATCACTTAACATTAAGTAACTTCCATTTGAAAGGGCTGTAATTAATGGGTGTATTGCAGGGGCAGGTATGCCTTTGAGATTACAGGCCAAATTTGCTACTGAAGCATTGCATGCGCTGTGAATGGTTGTAAATGAGTGACTGTTCGACAAAAGTGTTGCATTCCTTTCCACCCCAACGGTCTGCACTCTAAAGGACTGCACATTCTGGGACTACAGCCCTAGGGGCTTTGCCTGCTTTAAGAAGGATTAAGGAGCGTACTCACTGCAAGCTACAGATTACTTGAGCCCACCTGCATCATCTCCACCAAAAGTCCCCATCCTGGAGGGCGTCCAGTGGACTTTTAAGGATTAGGCCAGGTGTATTGCGGAAATTGTAGTCTCAACTTCCCAAGGACCATCTCAGAGATTCTAGACACCTGGATTGGTATGGGGACACTTTGAGCCACTAAGGAGACCTTCTAGAAGAAGATCCAGAAGTTTAGTGAAGTTTGGGAACTTTTTGGTAAAAATCTCCATAAGGTACTGACTCGACATCAAGAGTTAAGCCGACGACCTTAAACTGTGACCTAGCCTGGATTTCGGGTTTATCCTGCAGATCTGGAGCACCAGACTTCCAGGATTTGACTTGGACCTCGCAGAAAACCAAGCTGACAACATCAACGTGTAGCCGGCCTGTAGAGGAGCCTCATTCGACATCCAGAGAAAAAGCTCCAGAAAAACGACTAGGGCTCCATAGCTGTTGGCCTCAAACCGATGTCCCAGTTTGACGCTATATGTTTTTTATGCACTAGAAGGTGTTTATCCTTTTGAAATTCATATCTCCGGTTCCCTACATTGGATTTTTGTTGCTTTGGTGTCTATTGGTTCATAAAATAACAACCTATATTTCTAAATTTGAGTTGGAATTTTATTGTGTCTTGTGTCTTACTCCTTTTTTTATTATGTCTTACTTCTTTTTTTCTTAATTTTATTGTGTCTTGTTTCTTGTGCATGTCCATAATGTATTGATGTTTTTAAATGCTTTACACGCCTGTCTCCTAAGTTACACCTGCCTGCTCGTTGCTAGCTACCAAGGGTTGAGCAAAGGAAAGATTTATGAGACCTTGATTGACTCTATAATTTTGTTTGTGACCTTGGTAAGACCCTTCTTATCACTACTAATAATAACTTTCCAACAACAAGGTTTTCCTTTTGGTTGTTGTTTAGATTCGTCCCATGGTTTTTTAACAAAATCACTGTTTTGCTTGGCTTCCTTGTCTGTACTAGATTAGCCAAGAGGAGATTTATTCGGTCCGGTTCCCAAATTATTGCGCCCTAAGGATATGTGCAAATCAGCAGTAATGATAGGTAGCCCACGTTCACGGTCGACCAGCATGACCGCTGTGAGACTCTGGCGTATTGCCAGTGATTCTGCTAAGCCTTTAATGTTAGACAGAATCATTGCGGACACCATGGGAACATTTTCCATTAGTTTCATCCACAAATCCAGGCCAGCAGCTGCCCGTGTTCATTCTGTACTTGTTTTTCACACATCTGGCAAAACCGACAGTGCCATGACTGATGGTATAGACAACCACAAAGACTGTCCCCCATTGCTGCAATCACCTCTTCCGGGAACCATTCCGAGGGGTAAGCACATAGTCAATATTATGTACTTGCCTTGTGGTCCCGTATTGGGAAAAAAAGCTTCAATTTGGTCGATCCAAAATAGAATTTCTTTGTGACTAGTGAGGATTTTGCTCTTAACTGAAAGAACAATTACAGGATTTATTGTTGGCAATACAGGCACTGGGCTTGACCCGGCAACCAGGTCTTGCTGGCACAACCAACATGGGGTGCGAAACATACTGAGACAAGCGTCTATAAAGTGTATCTAGAGCAGCGTATAATGCTTGTGTCTGCACTAGATTTTGGTTCGCCATGTCAGGGTATGGTGTGTACCAAGCTAAAGCTGGCCAGGTCACCCATCATTGCTAAGTGGACCTATGGTTCATGTGGGAGGGAGCGTAGGAACCAGGTATGATGTTCCCAATAAGAGAAATGTATTTCCATGAGAGCATACAGTCTGTATTGTGCTGGTACTGGAGGTTTAGTATATGTATGAAATGTATTAGTATTAACATCCACAGCTGGAAAATCGATCCAGGAATAAAAGACTTCAAAGCGGTAACCATCGGTGGCTTCAACAACAAAGATAAACGCATGACCTGCATTAGTAAGTCCATGCTGCATTAGATGTGCATGGCCAGCAGGTCTGCAGGTCTGTAGGTCTGCAATTAACAGGAATGGTGACAGGTACTGCAACACTATGCGACGCAAAAAGAGATGCAGAGTGTAACACAAAAATAGGTTATCCTAATAAACTTTCAAGCTTGAAAAACACACAGTATTTGGTGATTCCTAAATACTGTGGAGAATTTATACCCAACACCACGAACATCTCCAGTTGCAGATGTAAGGGTAATTATGGACACACACAAGCACTACTCAGGAGACCTGAAATAAGTACCAGACCAAGCTCTGGTGGCGCCATGTTTCATGGATTCTATTTGGCAACAGAACTATGCCTGGGACCACAGGACATCAGAATGTAGGGAATGTGTCACCATTCAACATCAGTACCAAGGAAATCCAAACCCAGACTAGCTCATAGTGCCTTACCTGCCCTCCTAACCTTTCCAGAGTAACAGGTAAATGGGCAACCTATAACACAACAATCAAGTCCCCTCAGGGAACCACGGTAACAGGTCATCACCTTTCGCTTTCTCACTCCTGCATGTCCATAATAAACAGAAATGAGACACGAGAACAATATTTATTGAAATTATCATGCTCTATTATGAAGCAACAGTGCTGCAACTAGAAAACATACAAAACTTAAAAGTAGTATAATCAGCATTACCAATAAACCGTACACAATGAAAAGTCCTATAATGGTTACTGGTGTATCTGCCTAAGCCTAGCCTCACAATAACATAACAAAAATCTCTGAGATGGTACCGGGCTCCATACCTGCCATTTACCATTAGCCGGTCTGCATCTCAGATTGCGCAAAGCCGGCGCTATCGTGCAGGGAAACTTTTCTCTGCTAGAAATTCTCCTCTCTGTTTTCAAAACGGAAAGTCTTGACTTATATGATTAGAAATGCCCTACTTGAAAACAGCAGCTGGGTGCCTTTATTATGTCTGGGTATTAGTGACCAACCACAGCGAAAAGCAGGGCACAATGTTGTTTTTACCTTGTACCAAATATTTAGACTGAATACCAGCAGAAGAACTGAATAATAAAACATGTGCAGCTTATTTCTAAAATAATAGTGTGGCACAAAAACAAACATGTTACTTCGTAACCTGTGCAAAGCAAAAGCAGCCTACAACAAGTGTAGTTAGGCTAACATAGGTGAAAAACTGCAGTGGGCCCTATAGGGGACTCCTGACACTGGCTTTCCTTTTCCTTCTCTTCTCCATCCCTTTCTCAGATTATTCACATGTTAATGCAGGATATAGTTTGACTCCCTCTATCATATCAGTTCTCCATTTCTTCTATTCTGCATCCCACCTAGCATCAGCGTAAGTATGCACTTTCTTTCCTGATACTTTTCTTTTTCCCTGGCATGAGCTGCACACTCCCAAGCATTGAGAGCTTCAAACTATGTGAGTCTAGAAGAGGGTTTCATCCCATAAAGTATCCTCCTCAAGCTTTCAATGATCCGCAAATGAACCTTCTTTTTCCTGTGATCTTGTGCAATGATCCAAGCCAAATGCATGTGTGAAGCCCTATGTTTATCGCCATTTAGTGACCTGGGGTATCTTCGGGTAGTGCCTCTTCTCCCTCTCTGACAGGTATTGTCCCAACCTCCCCGAAAAAAATCTCATAAGACTTTAAACATTTCGCTTTCAGAACAGATTTCAATATTCACAAATAGAATTTCATTCTGGACCAAGAAAAATAACAGTTTACTCACAATTTTCATCTATTATTCACTACCAATATCAGAGCAGCACTCTATGACTTAGTCAACTAATAACAGCGCGGCTCCAAACCAACCGACCAATCTCAGCGCAACACACTGTGACGTCAATCTCACTCTCCGCAGCAGTTCACCCTTCTTTACAATTTTCCACTTACACAGTGTTCTCAACATTAAGCACGCAAAACAAAATGCAAAGCGACCTCAACAAATAGCTTTGTCTGCTCCACTAAAGAAATCAATAGTATTCACTCATACCCAAAAACGTTGCTCTGACTTACACTTTCCAACCTACTCAGATACACACTTGAGTGAAACCTCGAACAGTGGGAATCACCATGATTGATACAATTCCTCCCAGCGCAAAGGATCTACTCTACCAACCTCACCTTACTCTCACACAAAGATAAATGTCCCTATTTCAATTGTGCAGCAGCCGATGTCTCATGACAAGCACCACAAAACTTTGCAGACAATTAAAATATAGTGTTTCCTACACATTTTTATACCATCCCGGGATCTTAGCTCACGTTGGACCCGATTACAACTTCAACTTCTTCACTTCAAGGCTTACACTCACACAACATTCAGAACATCTCCGCAAGACACAACACAATCTCCACAACAACACTCCAAGCTAAGCCTAAGCCCAAGCCACTGCAACGCATGACCTTAATAATACTCCCTCCTGTGCTGTTTCAACTGTCTCCTGAACTGCTGGAACTCCCCTGATACTTCAAACCAAAACATAGCTTCTGGGGGCTGAGCTGGAGTAATCTAGAATGAAATATCCTAACTTCTCCTACTTCAGTAACAAACCATCCTCATTCTGCTACCATCTGCTGAAGCACTGGGTCGATCTTACCATTTATCCTGCAATTCATTTTTTTGTTGCCTGAGAGGTAATGGGGAGTTAACATCAATAAAATAATTCAAATTACATTGTAGCCTATTTGGCCACACAGTGAGGACCAAGATTCAGTAGAGATGATTGAATACATTTTTATTCCAAGTCCAGGACCACTGGTAGTCCAAATCATCTAACAGAGCTAAGTCTTAGTAGCAAAAAGAAATTCAGTTCCAGCAATACAGAAGATAAGGAATACTGATTCTGATGATTTGTGTAAAGGTTTTGATTCTCCTGTCTATACATACACAAATCTAAAGTCAACTAAACTAGTTGTAAACTAAAGTGAAATAGTCGGGGTAAACCTTAATTAATAGAAAGAGAGCAGGAAGATGTCAGCATAGAAGAGACTTCTGTAGAAATTCTCCAAATCCGGAATATTGTGTAGCATAAAGTCACACAATGAGAATATTGCAGAGAAGTCTGTACCCCTCAGAGCCCAAAGAGAATCTGCTGTAAAGACTAAAGTGTGAACACCAATCCAACTTACAGAACATTTGAGAATTCCATGTCATCAACTCCAGTACTTTTACACCTTCTCACAGTAGAAATTGGCACCATTACTTGATCCTTCCGTCCCACAGTTTGAACATCAGGACAACCATGAGTGTTTCCCAACTCCAGAGACGGTCCTCCCTCATGGTTCGTTTGCACCTCTCATTCTTGCCAAAAGTTCTCCTACTGAGCCTCACTATCTCAAATACACACTATGCCATTCACTAACTATGAAATCATGTGAACCCACCTGCAATAGAAAGAACATTGCATCCCAAGCAAAAACTTTCATGCTGAAGGTTAAAGTCTGTAACTAAATGCTTAGGGCCTTTAATCAAGCTGACTTAATAAGACATTTCAATGTACACTTCAAATACATGATTATATGTGCACGTACAATTACATAATGAATGCAACACGTTTGTAAATGATTACATGATCACATGAAATGCACTTTAGATAAATGCTGTATAACTCAAAATACACAAATGTAAATGTAAATGAGAACTACAATCCTTAATGTCATAGTGAAAACAGAGTACACACCATGTGAATATCTACTTTCTACAGTGAATACACTTAAATCATATGTCTAGTGCTTCATTTTATGTTAATAATGTTAAGACACAGTAGATATATGGTACTATCACTTAAGACAAACTTTGACTTAGACCATGTCTTTTTACAGCTCTTTGATGTTAAGTTATTTCTAACACTGTTACACTGTACTAGACTACTACTGCCTTTAGGTCTGTTGTATTCATATTGATCACATTTTTCAATTTACTTTAACATCTAATGTGTATTTACATCTAATGTGTATTTTGGTGTTTTAATCTAAAGATGAGATAATGTATTTCATTGTTAATCGTCCTGCCTTCCTGTTGTCGCCTACTCTCCTGCTAGCGTTGCTGGGCAGCAGCTAAAACAACTGCCACGACCGCCAAATACACTAGAGGAAGCAGTTTCTGCGTTGGAAAACACATTTTATTATTTACAAATACAAGGCTAGCGCCACCTAAGGGTCGCTTTTGATAAAGAATAAAAGGCAAGAGTTCCCCTTTTCAGGTCTCGCCTTGCGTTAGAAGCGCGCGAGCGCCTTTTGGAATCGATACGATTCCAGAGTGTATTTGATGCCCCGCCCCTCTTCCCATTGGCTTGCGTCATCGTTTATGTTAAACGATGACGCGTGATTAGAAAGCGGGCTTCTCGGTTACCACTCTGTCCACTTTTAGGACGGCCCATACGGTCAGGCCGACGCCATCTTTGTTCCCATGACGTGGGAGCTGCATTCCTTACAGCGCCCGCGCCACACATTAAAGCTCACCATTTGCTTTCCACACGTTGAATGTACTCGTAATAATGGCTCGCCTGAGTTACAACAGTAGCGGCCTCATCTCGACTGTGCACATTTCCTCCGCTCCTCCCACCACCCGGGGGGCAGCCTCAAGGAAAACAAGGAAAACGACTTCACTTGAAAAAAACACGCCTTGTGCCCTTTCGGTGACCAAGGTGAGTATAATTTGGAATTCGTGTTAGTGTGGGCGTACCTTTGATTGTAGTTGAAGATGCCACTGGCATCTATTATCTTGTGCAGTAGAAGTCTTTCTAGCACACTTAAATATTCAGAGGTAATTGTGCAGTAACACCCTTTTAGGAGGCGCGCTGTCTCCTGCTGTTGCACTCACCTTATAAACTGTTTTGTAATCTTCAGCCGTCAAGCTACAGATAAATGCCCTTGTGCGTGCTTGGGGATGGTAAATGATAATTTGATGAAAGGCCCCGTTTTCTGGGTGTATATTGTGTTGGGAAATTTTCCGGTAGTCACTTGTTTATTGTGCATGCTGGACGTCATTACTCGCTTTGTGGGTGTCAGTCTTCCGGGACGCGAATACAAGCCGCTGTCACTGGGATCTATTAGCTTATCGTCGTAGTACAAGTCTTTCTAGCTTTTAATGTTTCATAATTTGACCTTTTGTTTGTTGCCGTGTGTGACAACGTGACCCAACAAGGAGACAGGGCGCCCTTCCTCCCGCCCCCACCAGCCCCTTGGGCCCGAGGGAGGGATCTCGACAGCCAGGAGCCCCAGGTCGCCACTCCCACCAAGCGAAGCCAAGATGCCCAGATAACTCGAAGGTTTGTTATGTCAACACCATTTGTGAGAGGAAGCAATTGAGGATATTGGACGGGTGCTGTGACTACAAGCCACAAACAGACGTAGATAGGCACGTGCTGGGTGTGGGGCAGCGAGGAGACTCTCCCCCTGGAAACAGAAAGTAACGCAAGAGTGTCACGCCAAATAATCTTTAAAAAGATGTGCTCCCGAGGTGTTTTCCATGCAAGTAAATAGGCTTCTGTTGGAGGGAAGGGGGTCTTCCAGGGCAGGAGCTCCCTGGACTTTTGCGTACGTCGACACACTGAGCGCTGTCCCTTGCAAAGAGAGCGCCCTGGTCGAAACAAAATCTGGCCAACCCACCTGCCTACCGTTTCTTTAATTGTGGATGTGTTGAAAAAGTGGGAGGGGGAGGTGAGCGGGACAAGGGTTAGCAGAGGTAGGAGAAGAGAAGCACACAAAATGTAAACCTGTGTCCCTACATTCTTTTAGAAACACTTGTTTACACACTCTTCTGTGGAGCCAAGTCAGAGGGAGACTGCTGCAAACACCTCCTATGACTCTCTGAAGGTCTGCGCCCCCGGCATGAGCCCAGCACAAATACACCAGAGGCTGGCCCTGGAAAAACGTACACATACAGACCTGCCAACTCACACGGTGCCACTGTGTGTCACATAATATTGGCTTCCTTCAGGCGGTCACCTGGTGAGGAGCTGATGTCACACGATAGCAGAGAAAATGGGAAAACGAGCTGGAAACCACCACAGAGTAGATTTTAAGCTTGCCTGGCAAGGCTTTGAAATGCCAGTTTCCATTAACTAGTGTGAAAACACATAAGCACATTGGCACCTGGCTCAGTGAGCTGAAGGAGCTTGGTGGAGTGAGGGTGCAAATGTGCTACTTGGGTACTTCTGGGCACAAGGCCCCGCCCCCTCCGTGCCCAGCACTATCCTCACAATGTGAAATGTATTTTTTTAGTTGGCAAGTCAACGCATCTGTGGGTACTTTCACCAGCTCCTCTCCAACCACTTCCTGTTGTGGAAACAAAAATGAACTTCTAAAACTGACAGGATTTAGGGCCTGATGTATAACTTCGACCCAGCTGGAGGTGAAACAAGCATTAAAAATGCAATAGGTCTCTCTCGCCTTTCGTTAAGTTAAAGCCATTTGCTTTGCTATACAATACCATTAGCAAAGCAAACGGCTTTTACTTCATCAAAGGCGAGACCTATTGCATTTTCAATGCTTATTCTAGATTATCTTGAATAATTAAAAGTAAACTAAAGAGTGACTCGTCCATCACTTTTTTATATTGAGAAAAAGAATCAACAACTGTGAGTAAAATACCAATATTTATATCCATTAAATATATATATATATATATTTGGAGATTATGGCTGAAAGAAACAACATTAATAACGATTCCCATGACCTAATGGGTGATAACATTAAGATATTCCTTGAAGAGGAGCTCAGATCCTCTGTTAGGGAGGCGGTGAACGCTGCATTGGCCAAGAGGAAGAGGGATTCCCCTGTAGAGTAAATGTATTTCTCACTTTCAGATTGTGAATCGCCTTCTACCTCTGAACCCCAAAGAGGGCGAAAGGTTTCTCCCAAGAAGAAACATCTTGATAAGGCGTCTTACAATGGCAGCCATCGCGCTGCAATAGAGATTGGTGCTCATAGCAGCACAAGAGAGACAGGCCACCTGAACGGGGCACAAGAGAGAGGTGCCCTTAGCTGCATATCAAGAAAGAGTGACCTTATTGGCACAAAAGACCATAGAGACAGCCTTATGTTAAGTGACAATTTTTCTTATGACAAAGAGGTGGGCGAATTCATTTTTGATCGCCAAGACAATTATGATACCCCGGAGAGCTTTGATGAATATGTAGAACAACCCTCGACATCACAGGAAATCAAAGACCCCTTTAGGGGCCAAATGTTTAATACTACTTCTATAAGACACCCATGAAGCACAGAGTGGTGGCCATTGGACCACGTTTCAAAATACCTGTCACACTGGGTTAAGAAACCCCTAGACAAGGAGACCCGTAAACTCCTGAGAGATGAGTGCCCAAGACCCTCAACGCTGGACAAGCTTTGACACACCCCTAATTTAGATCCAGATTTAATAACCTTTCTGTTCAAATATGGAAAGGATCCTAGGAAGGGAATTGAGAAATGCCTGAAGCAATGTCAGGAAAAGATTCCTGGACATCCTAGGTCCTTTGACCCACATTCTTGATATGGCTGAAGACGCTAGAGGTAATAAGACACCTATTAACGTGGACCTCTTAAGAGAATGGGCCCAAAGAGCCATATGCATTTTAGGTAATGCTAACGTAAATCTGATTTCAGAAAGACGCAAAGCCATCTTAATGAGAATGAATCAAAAACCTGCCGACCTGTCAACTTAAGAGCATATGAGCGACACAAAGGTTCTCCTTTTCGGAGATGATTTTGTCAAAACCTTGGGGAAATACATTTCTACCTTTACGGCCTTTAGTAAAGCGCAAAACAACATGCGCAGAGTGTTTGGTTCAAGACACCTTTTTGGATGGGCTGACAGGAGGGGACTGGCTGCCAACCGCGAACATTTAGGTCCCAGTTTTACCCTCAGGAGCAACGAGGGTTCACCAATTACGGAAGAGGCTATAGTCAAAGCAGACATTTCTACTCTCAAAGAGGGAGGAACCAGAGAACCAGAGGGGGAAGAACCAGTGGAGCCTCAAGCCAAGGTTACCAAAGTAAGCAATACCACTTCTTCTACCAAGAAAGCAGGGGGAAGGCTAAGATTATTCATTCAAAATTGGGAAAAGATAAAAAGTGACCCATGGGTACTGCAAACCGTGGCTGGTTTCAAGATAGATTTCTGGAAATACCCTGTACAATCGATGAGAGCCAGAGAGCTATCCTTAGACGAGGAAAAAATGTGTCTAATAGACAAGGAGGTGACCGAGATGTTAGAAAAAGGCACTTTAATTCGAGTGACATCAGATTAGGAGAAAATAAAAGGTTTTGTGAGTAAAATGTTTTTAGTAAAAATGAAAGACAAGGGTTGGCGACCTGTCATAAACTTAAAAGAACTAAACAAGTTCCTAATATACAGACATTTCAAAATGGAGGGAATTCAGGTCTTGAGAGACATTTTACAAGCCAACGACTGGCTGGTAAAACTGGATCTCACGGATGCTTAGTTTACTATCCCCATGGACAGGGAGAGCCAGAAATTCCTACGGTTTTCTTGGAGGGGCGTGACTTACCAGTTCCGCTGCCTACCCTTCGGCCTATCCTCGGCCCCATGGTGTTTCGCCAAGGTCCTTCGTCCAGTGGTCAGTCATCTCAGAGAGAGGGGAGTTCGCCTTATCATATATCTAGATGACATTCTCATCATGTCACAAGACAGGTCAGAACTGCTAAAACACCTATCCTGGACAATAGAACTCTTAGAGAACCTAGGCTTCATTGTGAATTCAAAGACGTCTGTCATGATCCCCATTCAGGAAATAGAGTTTCTGGGGTTCAATTGAATTCAATTCTTTCCCAATTAATCCTACCTCACAAGAAAGTATTAAAGATAAAAAAAGAAGTGAGCTCGGTACTATCAAGTGAGTCAGTAATTCTGAGGGACCTCGCAAGAGTCTTGGGTCTCCTATCATCCTTTATTCAAGCAATCTCCCCAGGACCCCTCCATTACAGGGGGGTACAGAGACTAAAAGTCTTAAGCCTAAGGAAGGGCCTGTGGTACGGAGATTCTATTACCCTTACCCAAGAGGCTCGGGAGAATCTAGACTGGTGGCTAAAGAATCTAGATGCATGGAATAGCAAGGCCATATATTCGGAATGTACCAGACTTTATCCTAGAATCAGACGCGAGCAACCAAGGTTGGGGAGCCCGGTTAGACAATCAAGAAACAGTGGGAAGATGGTCCTTAGAGGAACAGTCACGCCACATAAACTGTTTGGAAATGTTAGCTGGCCTGAATTCTCTTAAGAGCTTCAAGACGATCTTACAAAACTCCAATACACTAATTAGCTTATACAGTTTCTCAGCTGTATCACATATAAATTGACAGGGGGGTACCAAATCACCAATGCTCTCGAGTCTAGCAAAACAAATTTGGTATTTCTACTGGGATCATAAAATAGTGTTACGGGCAGAATTCATTCCAGGGCTTCAGAAAACAAGGGCAGAATGGAACTCCAGATATCTCAAGGATTCCATTAATTGGAACTTACATCCGGATGTCTTCTCTTGCCTACAATTATGTGGTCCATTCCAGGTAGATTTATTTGCAAGCAGACTAACCTTTCAAATCCCAACATACTTCAGTTGGAAACCAGACCCAAAAGCAACAGCTCTAGATGCCTTTCTTCAATCATGGGGCAAGAACAAATGTTATGCCTTTCACCCCTTCTCCATGATTCAAAGGGTCCTGTGGAAAGTGAGACTAGAATGCAGCAGTATTATCCTAGTGACCCCCTTCTGGAAGAGCCAAGTCTGGTTTCCCGGGGTGATGGATCTAGCCATGGATATTCCACGCCTGGTCCCGGCGTCCTTGGGCCTCCTACAAGGCCCAGATGGAGAGGAACATCCTTTGGTAGTGAGGGCAAGAGGAACCTTCTTGTTTGGAAGATTTCAGGAGATCAAATAGATACCCAAATCTTTCATCAAAAGCTAAAAACCTTTTGGATTAATTTTGGGCCCCGGGGACAAGAAAAAGATAGATAGGGGTGTGGAGCAAGTGGTGCAGTTGGTGCCTGGAAAGGGATTTGGATCCAGTGGAAACCCCTATTCAATTCATAGCAAACTTTTTAGCAAGTCTTTTTGAATCCAGACTTTATTATAGAGCTATCAACTGCTGTAGATCAGCTATTTCCTCAGGTCATGCCTTAGTTAATAATTTGGCGATCAGGAGTGATGCTTTGATCAAAAAAGTTATGAAAGGTGTTATGCTTAAGAGACCTCCTAAGACTCTTTACGAGTCCATGTGGGATGTCAACTTGATTTTTAAACTTTTTAGTTCTTGGCCAAACAACACCTATCTCTCCCTTAAACAAATTTCTATGAAACTTGCTACTCTACTTTGTTTGTTATCCTTTAAAAGAGTATCCAACATCAAAGCATTGGAGATATCGAACAGATTCTATTCTAGTGAGGGTGTTCACTTAGATGTCTGGAAAAGAACCAAGACCATGTCTGATTCCGTTTTTTACCCTTTCTTTCATGACTGTGAAAAATGATGTGTGGTAAGATGCATGAAAGAATATGAGAGTAAGATTTCAGAGTTCAAAGCACATGGGGTTGACCAACTTCTTTTATCTTATGTGAAACCTCATAAACCGGTTTCAACTGCGAGTCTCACAAGGTGGATACGTATGGTTATGAGTGATGCAGGTGTGGACCTTTCAAGGTTTGGTGCTCATTCTTCTAGAGGTACAATGTCTAGTAAGGTTTTTTGGTCAGGTGGTTCCTTACCAGAGATTCTCAAAACAGCTAACTGGTCAAACGTTGTCACAACTTGCTCCCTGTGTTCCAGTGTCCACCACCAGGGGGCCAAATTGAGGGACTCTCCATTGTCATAATGAGGTACTGGACCCTCCCCTTCATCCATATTCTAACTTCAAGCCATTTGGACACTATTGGGGAATTGACATCCATTCCCAATCCATGCCAGGTCTTGTGAAAGCCAGCCTGCTCATGCTCGAAGCCAGCCTGCTCATGTTTGACACTCCATTACCCAGAATTCCCTGCTCACAGCTTTGTCTCCACCCTTGCAGGCCAAGGATGGGTGGAGGAATTCAGCTCACCTGTGGCTGGCTGCTGCTAGCCTGCTCACACCTGATGCACGTAATTACCGTGAGCTCTTTTAAGCCCCAGCTCCCTTCAGTCCAGTGTTGGTCATTGTAGCTGTATTCTGGTAAAACCGAGCCTTGTTTCCTGAGCTTTTGATATTCCTTGATTCCTGAGCTATAATTAATCCTTGATTCCTGAGCTATAGCTATTCCTTGTGTCTGAATTAGCACTGCCTGCAGGGCTACCTTGTTTCCTGAGTTCCTGAGCTATACTTATTCTTTTTTCCTGGGCTTCAGCTATTTCTTGTTCCTGGTTTTCACTGCTTGCAGTGCTCTCTTGACTCCTTGTTTTCTGAGCTGTAGCTATTTCCTGTTTCCTTGAACCAGTATTGCCTGCAGTGCTACCTTGACTCCTTAAGCTTCAGTAATTTCCCTATTTCTGAACTAGCACTGCCTACAGTGCTACCTTGACTCCTGAAGCTTTAGTAATTCCCTGTTCCTGAACCAGCACTGTCTGCAGTGCTACCTTGACTCCTGAGCCTTAGCTCAATTCTTGTTCCTGCCCCAGCACTGCCGTCTATGCTACTTTGTTTTCTTGATTTAGTTAACCTTCACTATTCCAGTATACCCTTGTTGCCTCCCCTTTTGTATATCTTTTTCCAGTCCCTGCCTTTCTTTCTATTTCCTTGGTTCCAGTTTCTAGTTTGCTGTCTTTCTATTTCTGCTGTCTTGCTTCTGTTATCTTGTATGTTTGTTACCTGCTTTCTGACAAGTGTGCCTTGTGATTTCCTTCATTTCCTGTTAAGCACTCCTCCTTGCTGTGTTTAGTTCTACCCCCTTGCTGTTACTGCCTTGCGTGTTCCTGTTCGATCGCCAGGATCCAAGGGCACAGCTGACTACCTAGGTGGTGTTTCTTGTTCACTGTGAGTATTGTCTTTAAGTTACATTTATAACATCTAAATCAATGAGGACATTGTTCCCTGTTGGCGGTGAAACAAAAATAACGATCACCTGCTCAACATAAGTAGAGATAGAAGAAAGGGTGTAGAGGGGGGGAGGAGAGGGGGGGGGTAGAGGGGAGATGAAAAGAGGCAGAGAGAAATTTCCCCAGTCTCAAGGATTCAATCCCGAAGGGGAGGACTCTATGTAGCCTCTGGTTAGCCCTCACACACCCCGAGGGATGTCTTGCTTCATCATTGGGCTTGTTGTTGCTCCTCGTCGGGCCGGCGCTGCAATGCCCGACGGTCCCCCGAAGGGTCTCTTTATCGGAGGTCTTTTAAAGAGAAAAGCCGTAAGGTGAATGCGGGTATGTGGGCCAAAAAACAGTAAGGAGGATCCGAGAGGTAAGTGATTGCGTGCGTGCGAGGTGTGTGAAATAAAAATGCCTAGGGGTGTCCAAAAAGTGAATTTTAATATAATGGAGCCTCTGGCAAAGTAAAAAGACCAAAAGGTCGCAGGGTCACTAATAAGCGCAAGGTGCTAATGTGACTTTAATAAAAGGTCGACATGTTTCACGCCTAAAATGCCCGAACGGGTCAGCGGCGTTTCTTCAGGACCAAAGAAAAGTGAAAGGTTGTGCACGGTGAAGACGGGGGTGCCAGAGATTGGAGGGGTAAGCCACGTCTTAAAGGAGGTTAAAAGTGGTACGGGGCTGCGGGGTACAGTGACCTAGTCAGCAAGAAAAGAAAGAGAGCGTACCAAGCTAGTGTAACCTGTAGGGGAAATAAACGGGAGGGGGAAAAAAAGGAGGAGATGGGGAAGGTAGGGATTGGGAAAGGAGGGGAGTAGAGGGAAGAGGGAGGGGTGACAAACACACATGAATGGTTTAGACAGGACTGGTACATATAATCAGTCACAGTTTCACGAGAGAACACAGCGAGGGACTGTCTGTGACCCCGAATACCATTCGCATAGTGATAGTGAGGTCACCCCGGTGACCATGTCAACAAGGACATACATAGGTGACGTGTCAGACGTCCAGCATCGGTGTCAGACACACTTAACTAATTCAATGGTAGAGTGTTGCCCATGGGTTGAAGGGCGGTGCAGGGCGGATACCAACCATTTTTAGAAAAATGTATATATATCTCAACATACATGCTGGAATCGAAGAGAACTTTAGTGAAATGGCAGTAGTAACGCCGGAATGAGCGGCACGTAGTGCGTGAACAAAACCCGGACATTGATAATCTATACAAAAGATCTTAGTACAATGGTAGAACAGTACAAACACACCACAGAGCAAGGTTACGGACCCACTGAGCTTAAAGGGGATGGGTCAGGAAAGATCCTGACAGCTCTGATTACAAGCGAACACTCTGTTTAAGTATCAAATGGTAAATGTAAAATGGGCATGCGATAAAACGTAAAAACACACATTCAACCGGTATTACAAAGAGCAAGGTGCCCCCATCCTTACCCTCGTGTATCTGAACGGGGCTTCCTAGGTTTTGCCGAGGCTGCCAGCGCCCTATTTGCTGAAGGAACCAAACAGAGTATAGATAGATTAAGGGAGGGGACCCTACGTAAGGGTGGGCTGCGCACACAGGATTATCAAGCAACTCCCTAGTGGATCCTGCCCGAGAGTACTTACGGTTGCGTCGGGGGCCGGCTCAGTCAGCACCTACCTTCTGCCAGCGGCTGCCTGGAGATAGTGCCGGTAGCAAGCAGGTGTCCATTTAAGGCGTAGGAAAAGGGAGTGAACCACTTCCTGCTCGAGGGCCGGGGGAGTGCGCATGTAGTTTCTGGCGCATGCGTGGGCGAATGTGTCCTGGGGTGTGCGCATGCGCAAAGTGAAAATTGGGAACCAGCGGAGTGCGCATGCGATACTATTTCCACATAGTGCCCTGCTCATAGGTGGTCTGCACGAGTGTGACTTTAAAGGGCTCGTGAGCCCTAGTGGTGCCCCGGGTTTAGCCACAGATTGATAGGGTGGCGTGTTCAATTAACTGGATAAGGCGTGTCCTGGGGTGTGGTGCAGAATACAAACTTGATGCCCACATAGTTAGTTACAGTTCCACCCAGGGTATCTCATCACTTACTCAAGTGTTAAGAGATGTGCCCACTGGAGCGATGGGCATAGCAGCGAACAACTAACATGGACCATATTAGAGTCCAGACCCTTCTGGAATGCCCAAGCCTTATTACGCCAGGAACAACGTTGGGTGTTCCGTCTCCGCACTAACACGCAAGGACTCAATGATGAGATACCCTGGGTGGAACTGTAACTAACAATCTACATATACCATCGCTCCGGTGGGCACATCTCTTAACACTTGAGTAAGTGATGAGATACCCTGGGTGGAACTGTAACTAACAACTTATACATCCTTTTGCCCCGGTGAGCACATTCCCCAACACTTGTGTATCTATATGATCTCTCTGGCTCTTTATTAAGGAGCGTTCCAGGAGGAGGAGCCCGTGCTCTCCCCTAATTGTTTGTATATATTTTTCTCTCCCGCCCCTCACCCTCCACTTTTATCCGCGACATAGACCAGTTTTTATGTGGGCATCAAGTTTGTATTCTGCACCACACCCCAGGACACGCCCTATCCAGTTAATTGAACACGCCACCCTAACAATCTGTGGCTAAACCCGGGGCACCACTAGGGCTCACGAGCCCTTTAAAGTCACACTCGTGCAGACCACCTATGAGCAGGGCACTATGTGGAAATAGTATCGCATGCGCACTCCGCTGGTTCCCAATTTTCACTTTGCGCATGCGCACACCCCAGGACACATTCGCCCACGCATGCGCCAGAAACTACATGCGCACTCCCCCGGCCCTCGAGCAGGAAGTGGTTCACTCCATTTTCCTACGCCTTAAATGGACACCTGCTTGCTACCGGCACTATCTCCAGGCAGCCGCTGGCAGAGGGTAGGTGCTGACTGAGCCGGCCCCAGACGCAACCGTAAGTACTCTCGGGCAGGATCCACTAGGGAGATGCTTGATAATCCTGTGTGCGCAGCCCACCCTTACGTAGGGTCCCCTCCCTTAATCTATCTATACTCTGTTTGGTTCCTTCAGCAAATAGATACTCTGTTTGGTTCCTTCAGCAAATAGGGCGCTGGCAGCCTCGGCAAAACCTAGGAAGCCCCGTTCAGATACACGAGGGTATGGATGGGGGCACCTTGCTCTTCGTAATACCGGTTGAATGTGTGTTTTTACGTTTTATCGCATGCCCATTTTACATTTACCATTTGATACTTAAACAGAGTGTTCGCTTGTAATCAGAGCTGTCAGGATCTTTCCTGACCCATCCCCTTTAAGCTCAGTGGGTCCGTAACCTTGCTCTGTGGTGTGTTTGTACTGTTCTACCATTGTACTAAGATCTTTTGTATAGATTATCAATGTCCGGGTTTTGTTCACGCACTACGTGCCGCTCATTCCGGCGTTACTACTGCCATTTCACTAAAGTTCTCTTCGATTCCAGCATGTATGTTGAGATATATATAAATTTTTCTAAAAATGGTTGGTATCCGCCCTGCACCGCCCTTCAACCCATGGGCAACACTCTACCATTGAATTAGTTAAGTGTGTCTGACACCGATGCTGGACGTCTGACACGTCACCTATGAATGTCCTTGTTGACATGGTCACCGGGGTGACCTCACTATCACTATGCGAATGGTATTCGGGGTCACAGACAGTCCCTCGCTGTGTTCTCTCGTGAAACTGTGACTGATTATATGTACCAGTCCTGTCTAAACCATTCATGTGTGTTTGTCACCCCTCCCTCTTCCCTCTACTCCCCTCCTGTCCCAATCCCTACCTTCCCCATCTCCTCCTTTTTTTCCCCCTCCCGTTTATTTCCCCTACAGGTTACACTAGCTTGGTACGCTCTCTTTCTTTTCTTGCTGACTAGGTCACTGTACCCCGCATCCCCGTACCACTTTTAACCTCCTTTAAGACGTGGGTTACCCCTCCAATCTCTGGCACCCCCGTCTTCACCGTGCACAACCTTTCACTTTTCTTTGGTCCTGAAGAAACGCCGCTGACCCGTTCGGGCATTTTAGGCGTGAAACATGTCGACCTTTTATTAAAGTCACATTAGCACCTTGCGCTTATTAGTGACCCTGCGACCTTTTGGTCTTTTTACTTTGCCAGAGGCTCCATTATATTAAAATTCACTTTTTGGACACCCCTAGGCATTTTTATTTCACACACCTCGCACGCACGCAATCACTTACCTCTCGGATCCTCCTTACTGTTTTTTGGCCCACATACCCGCATTCACCTTACGGCTTTTCTCTTTAAAAGACCTCCGATAAAGAGACCCTTCGGGGGACCGTCGGGCATTGCAGCGCCGGCCCGACGAGGAGCAACAACAAGCCCAATGATGAAGCAAGACATCCCTCGGGGTGTGTGAGGGCTAACCAGAGGCTACATAGATTCCTCCCCTTCGGGATTGGATCCTTGAGACTGGGGAAATTTCTCTCTGCCTCTTTTCATCTCCCCTCTACGCCCCCCCTCTCCTCCCCCCCTCTACACCCTTTCTTCTATCTCTACTTATGTTGAGCAGGTGATCGTTATTTTTGTTTCACCGCCAACAGGGAACAATGTCCTCATTGATTTAACTGTCATGAGTGGAGCACGGACATTGGACCATAACCAGCTCCTGGTTCCCCTCTTCTTTTTTTGACTTAGTATTTGCACGGCGGCCCAGCCGAGGGACCTCTCTATCTACTATCTCCTGTTTCTCTTTCTCACCCATCTCCCCCTTCTTTAGGCCCCACACCACATCACTGTGAACATGTCAACATCTAACATAGGGGACACCCTAGGTCTCGCGTTTGGCGAAGACATGGTCTCTGAAATCCTGAGAACACCGTCTATACTCGACACAGACGGGAATATGGCCTGTTCCAGCTCCCAAGGAGACTGGAATTCGTTAACCACTCTTAAGAAAACACTGGTCAAGGTTACTCTCCACGGCCAAATTATGACCGAGTACCTCAGGGCTAATGCGGCCCCCAATGGCCTCATTGTACGGACAGCTCCTCGCATCTTTCTAGACGATCCGGTTTTCAAAAGGGAATGGAGCCAGATTGCTTGGAAGTGCACTCGTGACTGGCTTATTCTGATTATCAGCACAGCCAAACGCTTGTCAGAAGCCCTGATCATCAAGATCAAAATCTCTGAAGATGGGTTGAAAACAGGGATCAACATATCATCGTTCAAAACACGTCTCGCAGAGATTAATAGCGAGATGAATGAACACCGTGACTACCTGTTACAACAAAAGATCACAAAACTCCAGAAAGATGTCAAAAAATTTGACAGGGAGAAAGTTTACCCGTATATCAAAGAGGACTACCAAACCGCAGACAACGATGCACTCTCGGAAGATGGCTCGACTTCATCTAATCACTCGGGACAGTCGTCCTACAGTAACTCAAGTGATAGAAGCTGGGGAAGAGCCATGAAACAACAGGGACTTCTCCCACCGCCCCAACATATGCCACCCAACCCATATGGCTTTCATCATCCCCCTTATCCACCTCAGGGCCCAATGTGGTACCCTGCCTTCAACGGACCACAACCAGGCTATGTACAGCCCGGCTACCCCCAACCATTCTTCCCTAACCCACCACCTCCTTTTCAGTACAGAGGCAGGGGGCGAGGCAGAGGGAGAAGAAGAGGTCAGAAGCAGGTTCAGTGGCAAGACGCCGGACAACTCCAACACCAGCAACAGCAGAGACAAACCAGGAGCATGACAAATCAAAGACCCTGATTGTCAATCTCTCCAAGAGACAGCTGAATGCAGAGGAAACCACGACTCTCGAACTAGGACTCGGTTTCGTTCCTACCCCAAAGGAAGACGACTTCAGGACGAACCAGGAACTACACCAATTATTCAGAAAAATTCGACTGCAGGCATTCTTTCAGGGAAAACCACCTCAGGACAGAGATGACACCGGTCTTAGACCCCCATCAAAGTTTACACCTACCTCCTCCATGGTACCACCAGAGGTCCTTACCTTTGAGAAAGCCGTATTAAAAGAGACGTCTCGACTTATTAAAAGGCCATCGTATAACAACCTTCCTAACAAGAATCGCCAGGCTTTGGAGTCACTCAGAAGAGATGAGACGATCATCATAAAGCCGGCAGACAAAGGGGGTGCGACTGTCCTCTTGGACATCACTGACTACGAAGCTGAATGTGAGAAACAACTCAGGAACACCAAATATTACCGCAGACTGAACAAAGACCCTACAGAAGATCTGTCTAAAAAAATCAAGATATTGGTCAACGAGGCTAGCACGGAGGGGTGGATCTCCCCCCAGGAAGCGACATTTTTGATCAACGATGACCCCAGAACACCATACTTCTACATCCTCCCCAAAATACACAAGGGGGTTATCCCGCCTCCTGGTAGACCCATTGTCTCGGGCATCAACTCCCTCCTGGAACCACTGAGCCAATTCAGCGACTATTTCCTCCGTCCTTTGGTGCAGAACACCACAGCGTACCTCAAGGACACACGAGACGTCCTCAATCTCATAGAAAACATCAACCAAGAAAATAGGGAACCCATTGACCTCCTCCTAACCATGGACGTAGAGGCGTTGTATACCAACATCCCTCAAGACGCCACCATCGAGGTTGTCAACGACCTACTCCAGAGGATGGAACCCCTTACCAACACACCAGTGGCCTTTATCATGGATCTAATCACACTAGCCCTGAAAGAGAATTTCTTTATGTACAAAACCTCAATCTTCCATCAGGTACAAGGTACCAGCATGGGGAGTACCTTCGCGCCGAGCCTGGCGGGTCTATATATGGCCTCTTTCGAGAATAGCCACATCTTTCCAGACACAAACCCATACAAGCACAACATCATCACATGGAAGCGGTACATAGATGACATCTTGATCTTCTGGAAGGGTACCAGATCATCCTGCGAGACCTTCCTGGAATGGGTGAATGGACTGAACCCACACCTTCGATTCACGGGGACTATGAGTGACACCTCTATCCCCTTTCTGGATCTCTTGATCATCCTAGAGGACGGCACCCTGAGGACCACACTACACAAGAAACCGACGGACTGTAACAGTCTCCTTGACTTTAACAGTCACCACCCCAAGGCCCTCCGGGAGAATCTCCCGTACGGACAATTCCTGCGCATACGACGGAATTGCTCAACCAGTCAGGATTATGAGAACGAAGCAAATCACCTTGAGAAAAACCTCCTGGACAGACATTACCCCAAGAGGGTAGTCAGACACGCAAGAAAAAGAGCCCGCAATAACCATAGGGACACACTCTTGGAAACCAGAACCAAGACACCCAGTGAGTCCATCACATGCGTGACCACTTTTACACCCCAGTCCAACAAAATCAAACAAATCATAAAACGGAATTGGAAGATTTTGAACACCGACACACTGGATCTAGAACTACCACGTTTCGCATTTAAAAGAACAGCTAACCTACGTGACAGACTGGTCAACACACGACCACTACAACGTAGACAGGACCCACCCAACACCACATTGTGGAACCAGGCCCCTGTGTCAGGCCACTATCCATGTGGGAACTGCCACGCTTGTTCTACGACTACGCACAGTAAGCAACTCACTCTGGAGAACTTTATATGGGAACAACGAGGACACTCTAATTGCAATACCAAGAACTGCGTCTACCTTATCACATGCCCTTGTGGTCTAAGGTATGTCGGCATGACCTCACGTCCCATTAAAGTACGCATTAGCGAACACAAGAGTACCATCCGTCGGGGACGGACAGCCACGAAGCTCACCAACCACTTTCTTGACCGTGGGCATAGCAGCGAACAACTAACATGGACCATATTAGAGTCCAGACCCTTCTGGAATGCCCAAGCCTTATTACGCCAGGAACAACGTTGGGTGTTCCGTCTCCGCACTAACACGCAAGGACTCAATGATGAGATACCCTGGGTGGAACTGTAACTAACAATCTACATATACCATCGCTCCGGTGGGCACATCTCTTAACACTTGAGTAAGTGATGAGATACCCTGGGTGGAACTGTAACTAACAACTTATACATCCTTTTGCCCCGGTGAGCACATTCCCCAACACTTGTGTATCTATATGATCTCTCTGGCTCTTTATTAAGGAGCGTTCCAGGAGGAGGAGCCCGTGCTCTCCCCTAATTGTTTGTATATATTTTTCTCTCCCGCCCCTCACCCTCCACTTTTATCCGCGACATAGACCAGTTTTTATGTGGGCATCAAGTTTGTATTCTGCACCACACCCCAGGACACGCCCTATCCAGTTAATTGAACACGCCACCCTATCAATCTGTGGCTAAACCCGGGGCACCACTAGGGCTCACGAGCCCTTTAAAGTCACACTCGTGCAGACCACCTATGAGCAGGGCACTATGTGGAAATAGTATCGCATGCGCACGCCGCTGGTTCCCAATTTTCACTTTGCGCATGCGCACACCCCAGGACACATTCGCCCACGCATGCGCCAGAAACTACATGCGCACTCCCCCGGCCCTCGAGCAGGAAGTGGTTCACTCCCTTTTCCTACGCCTTAAATGGACACCTGCTGGATGTATGTCGTTACAACGCACACTTTTACAACGCATGCACTTACAACGCATTTTTTACAACGCATAATCCATTACAACGCACTACACTTACAACGCATGACACTACAACGCATTTTTAAAAACTACCTTTACAACGCATACCATTACAACGCATAATATTAAATTGCATTTAAGGTAAGTATTAGATAGTATAGGGGTAAAAATTACTTTTCTAACTCCAGGGGGTGCTACAGTAGGGTAAATGTTGGATAGTATAGGGGTAAAAATTACTATTCTAACTCCAGGGGGTGCAACAGTAGGGTAAGTGTTGGATAGTATAGGGGTAAAAATTGCTATTCTAACTCCAGGGGGTGCAACAGTAGGGTAAATGTTGGATAGTATAGGGGTAAAAATTACTATTCTAACTCCAGGGGGTGCAACAGTAGGGTAAGTGTTGGATAGTATAGGGGTAAAAATTACTATTCTAACTCCAGGGGGTGCAACAGTAGGGTAAGTGTTGGATAGTATAGGGGTAAAAATTACTATTCTAACTCCAGGGGGTGCAACAGTAGGGTAAGTGTTGGATAGTATAGGGGTAAAAATTACTATTCTAACTCCAGGGGGTGCAACAGTAGGGTAAGTGTTGGATAGTATAGGGGTAAAAATTACTATTCTAACTCCAGGGGGTGCAACAGTAGAGTAAGTGTTGGATAGTATAGGGGTAAAAATTACTATTCTAACTCCAGGGGGTGGAACAGTAGGGTAAGTGTTGGATAGTATAGGGGTAAAAATTACTATTCTAACTCCAGGGGGTGCAACAGTAGGGTAAGTGTTGGATAGTGTAGTGTAATATTATGCGTTGTAATGGTAGGCGTTGTAATGGAATGCGTTGTAAAGGTAGTTTTTAAAAATGCGTTGTAGTGTCATGCGTTGTAAGTGTAGTGCGTTGTAATGGATTATGCTTTGTAAAAAATGCGTTGTAAGTGTAGTGCGTTGTAACAGTTGCGTTGTAAAGGTTGTTCCCCACACCTGCTTGCTACCGGCACTATCTCCAGGCAGCCGCTGGCAGAGGGTAGGTGCTGACTGAGCCGGCCCCCGACGCAACCGTAAGTACTCTCGGGCAGGATCCACTAGGGAGATGCTTGATAATCCTGTGTGCGCAGCCCACCCTTACGTAGGGTCCCCTCCCTTAATCTATCTATACTCTGTTTGGTTCCTTCAGCAAATAGGGCGCTGGCAGCCTCGGCAAAACCTAGGAAGCCCCGTTCAGATACACGAGGGTAAGGATGGGGGCACCTTGCTCTTCGTAATACCGGTTGAATGTGTGTTTTTACGTTTTATCGCATGCCCATTTTACATTTACCATTTGATACTTAAACAGAGTGTTCGCTTGTAATCAGAGCTGTCAGGATCTTTCCTGACCCATCCCCTTTAAGCTCAGTGGGTCCGTAACCTTGCTCTGTGGTGTGTTTGTACTGTTCTACCATTGTACTAAGATCTTTTGTATAGATTATCAATGTCCGGGTTTTGTTCACGCACTACGTGCCGCTCATTCCGGCGTTACTACTGCCATTTCACTAAAGTTCTCTTCGATTCCAGCATGTATGTTGAGATATATATACATTTTTCTAAAAATGGTTGGTATCCGCCCTGCACCGCCCTTCAACCCATGGGCAACACTCTACCATTGAATTAGTTAAGTGTGTCTGACACCGATGCTGGACGTCTGACACGTCACCTATGTATGTCCTTGTTGACATGGTCACCGGGGTGACCTCACTATCACTATGCGATTGGTATTCGGGGTCACAGACAGTCACTCGCTGTGTTCTCTCGTGAAACTGTGACTGATTATATGTACCAGTCCTGTCTAAACCATTCATGTGTGTTTGTCACCCCTCCCTCTTCCCTCTACTCCCCTCCTTTCCCAAGCCCTACCTTCCCCATCTCCTCCTTTTTTTCCCCCTCCCGTTTATTTCCCCTACAGGTTACACTAGCTTGGTACGCTCTCTTTCTTTTCTTGCTGACTAGGTCACTGTACCCCGCAGCCCCGTACCACTTTTAACCTCCTTTAAGACGTGGCTTACCCCTCCAATCTCTGGCACCCCCGTCTTCACCGTGCACAACCTTTCACTTTTCTTTGGTCCTGAAGAAACGCCGCTGACCCGTTCGGGCATTTTAGGTGTGAAACATGTCGACCTTTTATTAAAGTCACATTAGCACCTTGCGCTTATTAGTGACCCTGCGACCTTTTGGTCTTTTTACTTTGCCAGAGGCTCCATTATATTAAAATTCACTTTTTGGACACCCCTAGGCATTTTTATTTCACACACCTCGCACGCACGCAATCACTTACCTCTCGGATCCTCCTTACTGTTTTTTGGCCCACATACCCGCATTCACCTTACGGCTTTTCTCTTTAAAAGACCTCCGATAAAGAGACCCTTCGGGGGACCGTCGGGCATTGCAGCGCCGGCCCTATGAGGAGCAACAACAAGCCCAATGATGAAGCAAGACATCCCTCGGGGTGTGTGAGGGCTAACCAGAGGCTACATAGAGTCCTCCCCTTCGGGATTGGATCCTTGAGACTGGGGAAATTTCTCTCTGCCTCTTTTCATCTCCCCTCTACCCCCCCCTCTCCTCCCCCCCTCTACACCCTTTCTTCTATCTCTACTTGTGTTGAGCAGGTGATCGTTATTTTTGTTTCACCGCCAACAGGGAACAATGTCCTCATTGATTTAACTGTCATGAGTGGAGCACGGACATTGGACCATAACCAGCTCCTGGTCCCCCTCTTCTTTTTTTGACTTTACATTTATAACATCACCATAGGTATAAGCTCCCACGACCCTGCCTTTGCATGCATATGCTATATATGGGTATTTGCAGTCAGTATCTGTAACAGCAATTGTGTGTGAGAAACTTATGAGCTTCAGTCTTACCGTGTGGAACTCAAGAGTGCTTTACCCCACACTCCCTTTTATTGTTAATGTTGTTTCATTTATATATGACTTGCACATTCGTCCTGTGTGTAGTTATTCTGAATGCTAAATCACCTCATGAGCGCTTGTCCTTTCTGAGTCTTAGCCATCTTGTTCCTTCATGCAGGCTTCCCTTTTCGATCCCTTTTCTCCTCTGATTTCTTGTATGATCCTGGGCAGCGCTGTACTCCGCTTTCAGTGTACATTTTCAACTCCGTTCCCAGTCCTTGCCCAAGTCCCTGACTGTGCTCCCGACATAGTCCCGGACAGTCCCTGACAAACGCAAGCACATTTGTTAAATTCTATCTAAAACCAATAGAGCACGATAGTAATGTAGACTTAAGGGGCTTTGAACATGCATAATGTTAGCCTCTGGTCTTGTAATGAAATGTCGATTCTCCCATTAATATGCAGAGAGAATCTTGATTTCATTAAAGACAACGGAGGCTAACATTATCCCACCATCCTCTCCCTTGAGGTGTAGTATTCGTATATATTTCTTTTATTTGGTTTATCTTGGTTAACCTGTACAGATTGTCTTAACGAAATGTTTAAGATTTCCTTTTACTTGGGAATCTCTTTCTTTTTTCTTCTAGAAAACACCTTGTAGGATGGTACCAAAGTTTTCAAGTTGGGTGGATCGTTGTCTTATGTCAGCAGCTAAAAGAGGAAGATGACTATGTGCACCAGATACTTGTACACTGTTATGAACATTCTTATCTTTATGATGTGTTAAACGTTCTTAAAAGGGGCTGCAGTTGGAAGCAGCAATAAAAGCCTTTGCATAAGGTTAGCCTCCGTTATCTTTAATTAAATCAAGATTCATGCATATTAATCAGAGAATCAACATTTTCTATATTATTGTGAGATATTATTTTGACAATGAGGTTAAGTTTGTGCCTCCTGCCTGCTAAGTTCAGGTTTTATGATTGATGTCATTTATGAGTGATGGAAACTTTTGGTGGGTTAGTGCTGTGTGGGTTGTTATACTTATGTTGTTCATCCTTGCTTTTAATGATTTATGTTGCTGTTTAAAACGTAGTGTGAATATGGACTTATATGCTCTGGTTTTAAGGTTATGAGATGTCAAATTGTTCTTGGCGCATAGATGTACACCCACGGGCCTCATGGATGCGGAGCCTCAAGAAGGACACGATCGTTAATTTAGGGACATCTATTGAGGGAAAGCTGAGACATTCTCCCTCGTCATTGGTGCGGGAGCTCGTTTCCTCATCACTGGCAGGAACATTCCTAACTCTGTGCTAGAGATACAGCACACAGATGTATTTCTTTTTACATTCGGATTGATGAAAACTGTGCAAATCTCTGCTGTGATCCTTTTCGCCAATACTTACAAGAAACTTTCGATACAGTTACACACATTAGTGCTATAGGCATTTCTAGTAGACTATGGCCACAGTAAAATAGGTACTGCTGCTCCAAGCTCCATTCATAACAGTGCATCCTCATCGCGTTTGGATTTGATTAATTTCAAGAACAACCCTGTACCCCCTTTCATTTGTCTGTGTGAAAACCTATACTATTTGGGAAAGGTCCTGAAGAAGGTGGTTCACATCGTGTTTCAACCCACGGAAACGCGGGTCGACCTCATCTGCCCAGACCTTGTTGTATATGGTCATCTAAGTTCATTTTGGAGACTTTTTACACTTGTGTTTTCCCTTTACACCCAGATGTGTATATGCGTTATGAATGCTTGTGAACGTTTGTGTTGCATTAATGAGTGTGGTTGCCAATGGTATAGTGTTGCTCATTTAGTTAGGGGGTCAGTATTTTTGTAAGTATTTTTGTACTATTTAAAAAAAAAAAAATAAGGATACATTTTGTACAAAAAGGAGAAAAAAATTATTCAAAAACAAATATTGTTGTATGATGTTCCAAATGATATATTGACTGAAAAACTTCACTATGAGTAACAAGTAAAAGATAAACAAAATAAATAATTAGATTTGTATCTTACAATTATGTAGTTGTGTTCATGTGTATATACCCATACCAGATACAATCTGTTTTGTAAAGTAATATAGGTCAAAGGGGAGCTTTTTCTGCTCAGTTGTATAACCGGTTTTGTGCAGTTGTTTAACTTTGGACCTTTGTATGGGATGACTGTGAAGTGTTAAGTCACCCGTTGCTTACTATATACTAGTAACATTTCTTTTAGGGATGATGTGTGGGGTGGAATACACCCATTCATTGGTGTTGTACACTTGATGTCTTGTTAGTGGGATGACTGTGAGGGCATAAGTCACCCATTGTTTGCTGTATATTTTATGCTTAGTGTGGGATGAATGTGAGAGGGTAAGCAACCTGTTGTTTGCTGTACATTTGATGCTTGGTGTGGGATGGCTGTAAGAGGGCAAGTCACGCTTTGTTGGCCATACACTTGATGTTTTGTGAGTGGGTGACTCTAAGGATGTAAGTCACCCGTGACTGTGAGAGTAATTTGCTGGGCGATTGAGTTTGGGAGTGCTTTGATGATGTGTGGGTTTATGTGCTGTGTTGTTGTCTGGCTCGCCACTTTTGGTTTGGTTTTCTATGTTTGCTGCCTTTGTATTGTTGTTTTTTCTGTGTTATTCCCATTTCATGCTAGTCTGGCCAGCTGGAGTGTTCTGGTGGGTGTAGCAGGATCAGCATATTTTTTTTCAGTATGTGTATGCATGAGTTGTGCCTGTGTTGTGGGGTTTGTTGTCTGTTTCTGCATGAGACGTGTACGTTTTGCTGTGTGTGTGTGGAGGAGATATATGTTCATATATAAAATTGTCCCTTTCTATTTTTTGAAGGTGTGGTAGGACTGTTTTGCTCATACTCTCAGTCCTGCTTTCATATTTTCTATAAAAGGGAAGAGGTGTGTTTCATCGAGTTTTTCATGCATGACCCTGTGTATAAAGGCGTTTCTTTAAGTAATGCGATGTTTCCATCTAGTATTCGCAATATTACTTCGACATTTTTAATGCATGTTCCTTAATGTAATGCAATGTTTCTATCTAGTATTCACAATTATTGTTGTGTGTTTTGTAAAGGGGGAAGATTTGTTATTTCTGGGTTTGTACTATGCATTTACCCTGGTGCTCCTATCCTTGCTTCTGACTGTATGAATGTGCTATGTGGAATGTTGGTGGGCATGGTGATTCAATGGAATGCTAGGGTGCCTGAGAGGTTGAGAGTGCCAGTTGGAATATGGGCTGTGCAGCAATGAATCTGCTCCTGGTGGGGCTTATCATAGAAGCTATACTGACATTTAATATACTTACCTGAAACTAAGATCAATAAATCATCTTATATAATCTGCACCTTGATATTCTGGAATTCTTTTTACAACAACAAGCAACCACAAACTGGGTTTCAGACTCATCGGGGAAGTATAGTTTGTATTCTACGGCACAGTGTACAAGAGACCTATGTCTGGGTATTCCCTTGACTACTTTGGATGTTAAATCAAACACACAAAAGGTGATGGGACAAATGCTGTTAACCACTGGTAATCTCTCTGGGTAGCATTCCCACACATCATTTTCACCTTTAGCGCCACTTTAAAAAGAAACCTGCCTTATGAAAATCATTATTAGCATAACCAACTCACACCTACTGTGATGAGCGCAAGTAAAACAGACAAAATCAGCTTGTAGGTGACATATGCAAGTTTATGCAAACATAGAATGTTCTTAATCCAGCTAATTACATTTTTAAGTGTCATAATGTAAATACCCAAATTTAATATGTCAGTCGTTTACATGCAATAGCTCAAGGTTGATGAGGCTGATAACCACAAGAACAATCAGTTTAAGCTAGTTTACTGATACTTCGTGTTACTTTTTGTCTTAAGCCTGTGGTACATTCAGTTGAAGCTAACAAGAGGTAAGTAGAGACTTATTTCTATTAATGGACTATAGCAGCATTTCTCAACCTGGGGTCCACAAAGTCTATTCAGGGGTGCCCCGATGTTATGTTCCAATTCAGCAGGAAGCGTTAAGTATAAAAATAAGTATTTATTTGGTAGTAACATAGCACAGCACAATTGCTCTGGGCAAAAACTTCAGAGGTCTCACTCATAGAACACAGAATGACTGCACCATGGCAAATAAGAATAACATATAAGCATGGAGAGAAACAATCCCAAATGAAGTAAATTAAAGCAACAGTACAAATAAAATTAATAAGGAATATTACACATCCCTTCCCTTAACAAAACATTAAACATAGTCTTTCATTCTAACTGGAGCTTTTACATCTCTACAACCAGTTTTAACCCTGAAAGCAACAGACTCAGATTCAGCAGAATTACCAATATCTTCATGAGACTCATTTCCAAAAGGCTCACACAGCACGGAAGAATTACCATGTTTGATTTCAATAGGAACAGCCTAGTGACATTTAACAACAAGCCTTACATTCCACACTCTTCCATCTTGTGTCACAACTCTATTAATATTTTCCTTAACCACTCTGATATCAGGTCCATACTTAGAAGTTCCTTTTATACTGAGACGAGGTTTGCGTATTCTCATCCAATACCCAACCTCAAAATAGGGTACTCTCACCAACATTTTAGCATTATAAAAGTCTTTCATTTTCTCTTTTTTTTGTTGACCATTAAGAGAAACTCTTTGTACGTTATCATCACGACACCATCAGACATATTCTTCTTTATCCACCAGGGACAGAGCTTGGATGTCGTTTTCCTCCCTCTCAAAAGACAGAACGGGCTGAGACCTGTAGTGGAATGAGGAGTAATATGATACATCTAAAGCCTTTCTCTCAGAACAACTTTCCACTCTTTACCTGATTTTCTAGCCAATTCCAGAGCATCCTTAAGAACACGGCTGTACCTTTCAACCTGGCCATTCCCTTGTGGTTCATAGAGAGCCATAGTACAATGTTTAATGTCACACAACCTCCAGAAATCTTCCATCTCGCATGATTTTAATTGCACTCCTTTATCTGTTATAAGGACTTCAGGACTCTCTTCCCGAGCAAACATCTCTTTGAAAAACTCAATAATGCTTTGTGTGGTAGCATGGGAAACAAACTTAACTTCAGGCACTTAGAGTGATAGTCAATGATCACCATAGCATAATGTGCTTCTTGAGGTAAAAAATAAAATGGCCCAGAGGCATCAAACGCAATGTTCTCCCACAGACATTTTTACCATGGCACAGGTTTCAATAGAGCAGGAAATGGATTCAGCATCTTATCGCTATTAACACACACAGCACATTCTCTCACTGTCCTGTCAACCATTTTGTCTATACTATGCCACCAGCAGCTAGATCTCACCAATCTTTCATAGAAGACATTCCAGGATGCCCCTCATGGGCAAGTTTAAAGATAATGTCTAGAAAGATTCAGGAGGTACACATGTTCCATCTTTAAAAATCAATTCACCTTCACTGCTAACTCAGTGGATACTTGTGAGAAGGACTTAACCTCAACAGGGACATCTTTACTTTTTGGCCATCCATTAGGGATACATTCTTTAAGTACATTCCAATTGTTATAAAAAATCACACCCTTCTTCCACTCCTCCTCAGAAATGCCAGCAAACTCTTTAGACACAAAATCACCAACAGATGCAATCATGTCAAGGTCCTGACATACTTCAACTTACTTTACACATGGGTAGGGTAGCCGATAAAGACAATCAGCTGTAACATTGTGCTTCCCCGGAACATACTCTACACTAAAATTATATACTTGTAATCTAGACATAAGCCTGCCTATTCGGGTATTGGCATGCCACCCCCCACCTGGCGACAAAATAGAAACAAGGGACTTGTGATCCGTTCTGAGCACAAACCTGCTTTCCTATAGGAAATTACAAAAGTGCTCCATGCCCCACACACAACCTAAGAGTTCCCTCTCAATAACAGAGTATCTTCTTTCTGTTTCATTGAGAGTACAGGAGGCAAAAGCTACACACTATTCCTCTTTTCCACACTTCTGGGACAACACACCACCAAGTCCACACAAACTGGCATCGACTGTAAAAGACATAATTTGTTCAAACAGAACAGCTTCAAAGTGGGGGCCTTGACAATTTCATTTTAGATTAGTTGGAACGCATCTTGCTGTTTCTGCGTCCAACAAAATTCTACTTTGTGTCAGGTAAGTTCTCTGAGTGATTCCAATTTTGTTGCAAAATCTTTGATAAATTTACTATAATATTCGCACAACCCAGCAAAAGATAGTAGTTTTTCCTTGTTGTTGGGCGCTGGGGCTTTCACAAAGGCTTCTAACAAGTATTTTTGGGGGGCAACACCATTTCCAGAAAGAGTATGATCCAAATACTCAACAGATTCGTGAAACATTTTACACTTATTCTCCTTAAGAGTCAGACCATTCAACTCCAAGCGTTTACACACCTCCATCACATGTTCCATATGCTTCTCAACGTCAGGAGAAAACACAAGAATATCGTCTTGAAAGCACTTTACAAAACTGTCTAAATCCTTAAAAATATGGTACATTGCTCTCTGAAATGCTGCAGAGGCCAAACTGAAAGGCATTCTCTTATATTGGAATAGCCCCTGCGGTGTGAGAAAAGCAGAGTAATGTTTAGTGTCTTCAGTCAAGACAATGTGGTGATAAGCAGAATAGTAGAAAATACTTTGGCCCCTTCCAGCATACAAACAACTTCATTTATGTTTGGCAAAAGGTGACAGTGCACCACCAAATTTGCATTCAATGCTCTCTGGTCCACACAGAGTCTCAAAACTTTATCAGCTTTCCTTGCTAAAACGAAGGGAGAAACCCATTCAGAAGACTCTACTTCTTCTATAATATCTTCATTAATAAGGCTTTGTAGTAGCAACTTAAGATCGTCTCTCACACACACAGGCACACCCCTCAGTTTCTGCTTGACAGGCAGGGCTCCTTGTTTTAGTTTAATCTCATGGCTAAAATTGTTGAGTCTTCCCAGCTTCCCAGAAAACACCTTAGGAAAGGAATTCTACGTCAACTTCCTTATCCCCTTTCATGTCAATTTTAGAACCATCAAAAGCCATAGCAACAATGTCTGATTCCTTCAAACCATTGAGACTAAAGATCCCCTCGAAGCGATCAAGGAAACATCCTCGGTAATAATAGTCCACGGAGACCCAGAATCAGCCATGAGCTCCATCTCTAAATTAAATATGCGCACCAAGCATCTTGGTGGCTTAAGACTAACAGGACTGTCTCCACTATTTCAAACCTCAGTAATGGATAACAACATACTTCCTTCACATTCGCTCATTCTGTCATTCACATAATCCTGATTGATATAGGAAACTTTACCCCTTCCAAAACTCCCAGCAGCAGAACCTTTGAGATCTCTGCAGACAACAGCAAAATGCTCACGACGCCCACACTTCTTACGTTCTTTACACAAAGCAGGACACTTAGGAAAAGAGGCACCACGAGTAGGACTCCCACACCTAAAATAAGGAATTTCTTTGTCAGGTCTCTTAAACACTTTTTGTCCAACACGTGAAGATTCCGATTTTATGACGAGACCGGAGGCTAAGATTATTGCAATATTCCTTTATTGCGCCACCCACAGCAGCACCTTTAAAGAGCATAGAACATAACTAAAGTTCTAAGAATGTAACAAAGTGCCAGAATCTCCATACATCTTCCTTCTTTTTTGCTGCTGCCCAAAGAGTTAAGTCTTGTGTGCAGTTGTTCTGATGGTTGATTAAAGGTGTATGTTTGCGAATTTAAAAACATTTGTGTATGAATGGACTTTAGTTAACTTTAAAGTTAATGTATGATCAGTTTTAAGTTAATAGTAGAGTGTTTGGATGTGCTAATTGATAGCGTGTTGATATAAAAATTATTATATTTTAAATATATATTTTATATAAGTTGTTAAGAATTCAGAAAAAGGCTTTAAGTAGGAGAGATTATGTGGATCAGCTCGAATTAAGTGGGAAGCTGAATAACTTCAACGGATATTTACCGCGACGCGCTGCTTGTGAACTAGTTTTAGGCATGTAACGTTACAGTAATATTAACTTTTGGAAACAATACCTTTGGGGGCCTTGAATTGTTTTAACGATCGGTTCGGGGTTTAAAAGGTCGAATCGGGGGTTTAAGAAACAAGACAGCATAAATGGTATGTTTGAAAGAGAGTCTCACCGTTAGACCAAGAATGCGCTGTGTATTCTCTCGTCACAATGCTTTGACGGCAGCCATGACAGGATCAGCCTGATTACGCAGAGGTTCATTGGGCAGAGGTTCACGCCTAAGCACGTACGTCATTTTTTTTATGCGTGCATGATTGGAAGTGGCAGTTTCTTGTCAGGAATCTGACAGGAAAACACGCAGTTGTCGTTTTTGGTGATAAATTGGTATTTAATGAGAACCAGAGTGAATATGAGGGTTCATTGGAGTAAGATATTTTCAATTTGAAAACTTTAGGCTTATTTTTAAGGCTTTTAAAGGGAAAATTTTAGGAAAAGTGTATTTGGATATAATTTGTTTTAAGAACATATATGGTTGACAATTTATATATTTAATATTTGATATAATAGACAGCTAAGTATTTTAAATATCTTTAGGAGTGTCCTTTTGTGGAAAATATTTAAGTAAAAGATCAGAAGAAAATGCAGATAGACAAGCTGAGATGGGCTTAGAGGAAAGAATTGGTAACTTATTAAATGAATTTGCATCTGAATTGTATAAAAAAAAATGAAGAAATTTGAGGATTTATTTAAAAATAAAGGAAATTCCTCCCAAGAGGAGCAGTTTTGGTCTGATGGAGAGGGACCAGATCCTATGTTAAAAAAGGGAGGAAAAGTTAGTAGAAAAAAGAATTTGGATGCAGATGGCTTTAGGAACAAGAAAGCAAAGTCAGCGTTTGCTGACGTGGGATTTCGTAAACGTACGAAACATGAAAGTGTCAAGGACACACAAGGAGACCTTGGTAGAGGTCATATGACTAGTAGAAGAAGACATACTAGTATTTTGTGCAACATCATCAGGTAGCGCAGAGATTAGGCTAAGTTGCTCTTCTGATTTTGATTCAGAGGTGGAGATTGTGGAAAAAGGAAACTCGGTTTAAGTCAAATCAGGTGATCAGGCGGATAGCCTTGGTAGGGTCATGGACCCCCCTAGTGAGTCAATGTTTGACCCAATGATGTTGAAACATCCTTTGTCTCCTGAGTGGAGTCCAGCTCCTCGTGTTGTTGAATATGTAGAGTTGTGGTGGAGGAGGCAGATTCCTAAGGATGTGAGAATGAGGCTTCGTTCTGAATATCCTCGCCCTAATCTGGCAAAGTAAATTGTCATGACTCCTGATCTTAAAGCAAAAATATTAGCATTTATTGCAAAAGGCGGAAGAGATCCAAAAGAATGTGCCAGGATAGACTGTTGGACTAGACTAGCCCGATCACAAAGGCTTTTGCTATGACCGAGGAGGCTTATTTAGGAAAGAAAGATTTGGATGTAGAGGAATTAAGAGAATGGATTCAGAGAGTGGTCTATTTGCTAGGAAATTCTATCTTCCATCACTCAATACAAGCATGATTACTTGAACCTTTTGCTTGGTGGCCCTATTCTTTAGCCGATAATTTCAATTGAAACCATTCTTTCAAAAAGTATATCAACTGCATACTATAGATCCTTGGTTACGCAGTAATGCGAATCTGCATCCGTCCATTCCTACCATTAGAGATTCACTCTATTACTATTTGGATTCGATTGTGGCTCTTACTGAAGAAGGCGTTCTAAACGCCAAAACACGCGTAGAAGAACTCATTCAAGAACTTACAAATGTTATTACATCTCTGCCACTGTGGTCATTTCCACTGTGGAAATACGATTTTTCTGGTCAGTTATGTCCCCTATCTTGGACCCCAACGGTTCTATGTGCATGTCACAAGTACATGTATGTTCCCTCCAGTTCCAGTTATGAAGACGCAAATACATGTGCGTCCACCGTCAACATGTCCTCTGTCAGATCCGCCATGAATAGGCCGGATATTCCATTCCTAAGTATGAAAGGCCACCGGCTTTATATGGTTCACTTATGCCATTTTACAGTCCAGGCAAGTAGGCCCTGATTCTGTCGTCAAACTCTTCTTGCCTTCTGCCTCTGAAAGCTCCAGTCTGAGCCTGCATCTGTGACCATGAACTTTGTCTCATTCTCTGCGCGGCTCACGAAGCCTGACATCAGCCTATTCTCTGCCAAGAACTGTATTTCACCTTCGAGTTATCTGCTTCCCCCTCAGCCGATGCATTCCTGCCTAGTAGTTTAAGTAAACATTCTTCCAGCCACCGAGCAAAAGGCCCGGCTTCTCTGCCCTTATGCAAGTAATTCATAGTCCTGTTACTATGGAATATTCCTGCCCTCGCATTTAGTGTAGACACTTAGACGCTTGTACACGCACGCACAGTCAGTATAGAATAGATTCTGTTCGAGAGTCCTTCTTTATGGATAACATAGTTCTTTAAACATAGGATGTTAGATATGATTTGGGATTAGGTTGACTTGACCCCCCAGACTTCTTGTCTCCACATGTAGAGCTAAATGTCAAGTCCCCTTCACCCCCTAGTTACACGTCAATTACACGTCATGCTGCTGCGCGCGCATCTATGCCAAGTATTATCTTATGGATCCACCTATATGTGACATCATAACCAATTACGTTCCTTTTTACTCCTTATTACACCCATTTTTGGTTACACAGATAAATCGTCATTTTCCTTATCAATTGTTACGCCTACTGCATTCGCCTCATTGTAATGTATGATCTATAAAAGTCATTTCATGTCAATAATGTATGTACTTCACTTCCTGAACCTCCGTGGTGATGGAACTTGGAGCAACCGATTATAATCGTTCATTGGAATAAAGCCCATTCCGAACCTCTAATACCACGGATTCTGCCTCTCATTTTACTGAGCTGTTTTATTATGTTTCTGTATCAAATTAAGTCCAGGTAAAGGAATTTTATTTACCACATGAATGGCGCCCGAACAGGGACACTTTCTCATCTCACGCGCCGGCGGTGAGTTGCAGGCCCGGTCTCCTGCCACAGCTGGACGGACAATTACGCGTACCAGCAGGATTTCCTGTATCTCCCTCCGGTCAAGCGGGGGCGACTGAGACTGCGATCAACACCCAGACGAGGCGGTGAGAAGTGCGAAGTATCCCGATCAGAGCCTAGCTGAGAGAGCAAGATCCGAGGTATACAGAGACCCACGAGTCGAGTCGAGTCCAGTCCGGTTCAAGTTCAAGTTACCGAGGCCTTCCGTTTCCGAAGCTACCCGGTGAGTACCATTACTGGGGAGGCATCTCTGACGTGCACATAGGTTGTGCCGGTCAAGACGGGTTTGGGTACACAAATCCGGTCTGCACTGTTTCAGCAGTGTATCTGTACTGTTTAGCAGTATATCAAGTATTCCGAAGTATCTAGTTATTGTCAAAGAATTATGCTTGGTGATTAGTTATGCAGACGATCATCATTGTTGGTTATTTTAAAGGTTAAGAATGTTTAATGTTTAATGTTTAATGTGTTAAACGTCCTGCATATTGTGGTATGAATGGTTGTTCATTATTGTGCTTTTGTACTAAGTGTGTTCAAAATCAAGTATCAGATCAGTTCTCAATATGCCGTTCTTTTCGAAACTAAGACAGATCACTACAAGAAAAGGGGTACTCGAGGAAGCCGTTCCCATTCCTCCTAGGGACACTCCAGGGTACTTCATGTATCATAAACATGGCCTAGACGCCATATTATTTCTTGATTTATGGGTAGACTACACCAAGGAATTACCAGAAAGTCAGAGGTGGCCCACAGCGGGAACCTGGGATGCAGAGTGCATCATGAAAGTAGAAGAAGAGTTATGGAAAAGGAAAGTCAGACAGTCACAGAAAGACGCCGTTGAGTTATGGCGTAAAGAATCACATAGACGAACAGAAAAAGCACGTAGACAGGAGGAGAAGAGTAAAGAGAATTCCAATAAAGTTCAAGAAAATCTATTAATTGAGGAAGGTATCCGAGTGAAATCAGAACAAGTAGACAGACAAAGAAATGCCCTTATGAATGGTATGTATCCCCTTCTGGCCGAAGGATTACCTAAGGCTACTCCAGAAATACCGAAAGACTTGCCACCCCCATTGTTCCCAATAAAGGTACATCCTAAGGGGCATCCTAGAACCGCAGAAGACGTTTTTCTTTCCTCATATTTAGATGACGCAGCTCCCGAGTATGCTAATTCCGCCCCACATAGACCGCATACCAGGGAGATCCAACGCCAAGATCCAGTACCCGTATCCCTACAGCAACAGATCGAGTCACAAGTTCCGGCAAGCACATCTGTTTCTGCATCCGCTCCTACAGCTACTTCGATAGCTGTGTCCACACCTGTAGTTGCTGTGTCACGTTCAACGAATCCTTTCACACCCGACACCCCAGATGGGGCTACGGGAGGTGCTACCAATATTTTTTCTACGCCACCCAGAATAAATAAACTTACTTTTCAAGAGTCAGCACATTCACGTACACCCAAACTCATAAGTGCCCGTACGCTGAAGGAACTTCTTATAGATTGCAGATATGACCCTGTGCCCGGTAAAGAGGACGAAATGACCCTGGCATCATTGCGTATCAGACGAGCCGCAGTGTATTTAGGGAAGTTACCAGGAATGACTGCGCATCTAGATAAAATATATCATTTTGTCCAAACAGGGCGAGATCCAGAATGTATTAACAGAGCTATGGAATACCAGTAAGTAGAGATACAGGGGGAACTGTTACGTTTCCTCATAAATTGTGTGATCAGAAATCAAGACCGACCAGGGGTAGACCCGGAAGCAATGCAAATTCTTACCAGATGGAGTCAGAATATATCAGAAGGAAGACATGATAAGCAAAATTGTATAATAGCCATGTGCCGAAAGATCCGTAAAGAAATAGAACGCCTACACGAAGAGAGATTAGAGGTAGACGAGTTCGAACAAAGCGAGGAAGAAGGGTCAGGACTGCCCACAGGACAGTCGGACACCATAGCCTATGTAGGTAGAGGAAGATCTTGTAATAGTAATAGATGTCTTATTGACCCGATACGTCCGATATGTCCAGACAATAACAGGAGTTTCCCAACACCCATAGTCCATATAAGGTCTAACGAGCATTCGTTCCAAGCAGCTGACAAACTACTCCGAGAACGAAGGGGTTATCATTTCCTCGATTCTATGGATGAACAAGATTTAGCCAGGGCAGCTGTCCATTGGGTGGACAGTCCCGGAAAATATAGTGATGATACAGTAGCACGCACATTTTTGAATCTCACCCCAGATGAACAGCGGTTAGCTGGGATTTATATGATTCAACAACTCATTATACTATATCGGAGTCAGCGTTCGGACCCTGGTCCCTTACCTGACATATTGACTGAATTGCTTATGAATAAATGGAGAGGTGCAGGTACTAAATTAATTAAAGAAATTCTAGAATCAAGAAAGCAGTATATTCTTTTTGTATGTTCAGACCGTGTCTCATTGCCTGTCAAGGAAAGAACCACGTATTACATGGATAGACAGAATCCCTTACGAGAAGTGCACCCAATAAAGGGCGAGGACAACGAGTTCAAGCGCGTATTTGTATATACGCCCATATCAAAAATAGAATTGTTACAAATGAAGAAAGTGGTACCCAGTCATGACAAAGACCCAGCGGGTTTTCACCGAGAAATTAAAGACATGTTACTCATGGGAGAGTATACCTATCCCGACATTATGACAATATTAAAGGTATTGATGCCTGCTGGCATTTATGAGAAACTCAAGGAAAAAGAGTGGGAGGTAGGAGACCAAAAGATAGAATGGTCAGTGTTAGAAGCGGAAGAAAAGGCCCGAACTGCAGGAGCAGGACTTGGGGATAAAACTAAAGCACTACCAGGTTTATTAGTACAGGTACTGCCACGTTTATTAACTACGAAAAAGGAAGATTGGGGTACAATTTCAGCCTGTAAACAGAAGCAAGATGAAGACACTAGTGATTACTATGCCCGATTTGAAAAATGTTTTGGTATAAATAGTGGCATAAAAGCAAGTAGCGAATCATACCCGCATCTGTTTGTAACAAAATTAGTAGAAAATGCCCTGCCCCAAGTAAAGAATAGAGTATTAAAATTCGAGAGTACCTGGCAAGGTAACACTCCATCACAAATGTTACAAATGTTACAGTACCATCACAATAGAATTAGAGAGGAACAAGAACATGAACACAGACGCATGAAAGACACGAAAATGAAAATGCTAGTTTCCCAGACAGTTCCAGCTGAAGGACATAAAAAGGGTATGACACATTCCGATTCAGCAGGACCTGTAAAGGGGACATGCAATTATTGTAAAAAGCCAGGTCATTACGTACACGACTGTCCAGTTTTAAAACATAATATCGCCATAGGTAAAACACAAGAAAGAGCACGGCCACTAAGACAAGATCAAAATGAACAAGGAGCTCTGCAGCATGCCCAGGCCATGCCAGCCGCACAACAGCCAATACAGTTTGTGCCAGCTGCACCACCGTTGCCTGTTGCTGCCACACAGACAACAACACGACAAATGTATCAGACCGCACAGTATGAATATCCTGAGTATCAGCGTTACGCATGAACTAGCCTAGAGAGGGAAGTTGACTTACCCCTTATCGAGATACCTGTAGATCAAGAAGGACCTTATGTACACAGTGAATTATTAGGCCAAGATAGAAAATTTTTACTCGATACAGGGGCAAGTCGAACAACTATAAAACGTAGTGAAGTTCCAGGGGCACCCCTCTCAGGCTCACAAAATATTTCCCTTGGTTTTTCAGGAAAACCTATTGTTAATGAAGTGTCACAACCTCTGCCACTTACGATAGGACCTCTGACCCGAACTACAGATTTATTGCTTACTAAATCATGTCCAGAAAACCTGTTAGGAATAAAAACATTAAAAGCTCTAGGAGCTATAATATGTTGTTCTCCGGAAGGAGTAAGATTGTTTTTACGTGATTTTAAAGGTCACTATGTATCTAGAGACATGGATCCCCGACTGCAGACTTTACCTACACGTCTATGGGCACAAGGCCCTACTGATGTTGGTTGCATGAATATTACACCATATCGAGTCACATTAAAGGCAGGAGTGGTGCTACCACGAATGCGACAATACAAGTTACCACCAGATGCTGTAGTGGCTTTACTACAAATAATTGACGAGCTCATTACCCAAGGAGTAGTTGTAGAAACAGACTCCAATGTATGTAATTCACCGATAATTCCGATTCTTAAACGAACAGATCCAAAGGCCCCGCCAGTATATCGATTGGTTATTGATCTGCGCGAATTAAACAAGTGCATTGTGCCACAATTCCCTGTGGTCCCAGATATCTCGTCATTACTGACAGCCATTGATTCCGAAGCAACATTCTTTACTGTAATCGATCTCAAGAATGCCTTTTTCAGCGTCCCAATAGATCCGGAAAGCCAATATTTGTTCGGATTTAGTTTAAATGGACGTAGCTTTAAATTCTCACGCGCACCTCAAGGATTTACAGAAAGCCCCAGCATCTATAGCCAAGCACTGAAACGAGAACTTGACAGTATCCACATGCCAGTTAACACTGCCCTGCTTCAATACGTCGATGATCTGCTGATCACCGCAAGAAGCGAACCGGAATGTGAAAAAGCATCACTGACAGTTTTACAATTTCTAGCCGAAAAGGGGCACAAGGTGTCCCCTTCTAAGCTGCAATTCTGTGTCCAGCGAGTTATTTATCTTGGACACTCGCTGTCCAAGGAGGGAAGGCAGCTTACACCGGACCGCATTCAGTTAATAGCTAACATGCCAACACCCAAGACACAAAAGGAGGTGCGGGCTTTCATAGGTCTCACTTCATATTGCAGGCAGTGGATCCCTCAGTACGCATTTCTAGCAAAACCACTCATTCAGTTAACCACACAGGAGGCAGCCACATCGACTGTTCTCCCTTGGACTCAGGAACATACACAAGCTTTTGAAAGCCTAAAGAAAGCTTTATGTCAAGCACCTGTTTTAGCAACGCCATGTTACAGAAAACAGTTTACACTCTTTGTTACAGAACGCGAAGGTACTGCTTTGTCAGTACTCACACAGGAACAAGCAGGAGCACACAAACCATGTGCTTATTTTTCTAGTACATTAGATCCCGTAGCTCAGGCTTTGCCTGCATGCCTGAAATCAGTGGCAGCGACAGCTTTAGCAATCAGACAAAGCGATGCCATAGTGTTAGGACATCCATTGACAGTTCAAGTACCACACGCAGTAGAGGTTCTTGTAAACAGAACACAAACACAACACTTGACTATAGCGCGACTTACAGGATACGAGCTTACATTGTTTCAGCCACACATAGAAATCAGACGCTGTAACACATTGAATCCTGCCACACTTTTGCCAGTAACCGGAACAGACCCACTAGCTCATGACTGTATTGAAGTTATTACTATAACGACAAAACCCAGACAAGACTTAACCGATGTCCCATTGTCAGATCCAGACCTGACATTGTATGTAGATGGTTCATGTATGAGAACAAGTACAGGAGAGTTAGTGGCTGCTTACGCAGTCACAACAGATACTGAAGTCATTGAAACTAATCGTATAAATACTTTGTCAGCTCAAGCCGCAGAGCTCATCGCTCTGACACAAGCCTGTATTCAAGCCACAAGTAAAAAAGTCAACATATACACTGATTCACGTTATGCATTCGGAGTTGTACATGACTTCGGCGTGCTGTGGCGAGAGAGAGGTTATTTAACTTCCCACGGTGCCCACATTCAGCACGGACCCCTCATTCATGCCTTATTAGATGCAATACATCTACCTACTGCAATATCAATTATGAAATGTAAGGCTCATACGAAGGTTACTGATATCATTTCCCAAGGCAATGATCTAGCCGACAGAACAGCTAAACAGACTGCTCAAACTCAAACCCCCGACATGATGAAGACAATAGTCCCGACACCGACACAGTGTATGACAGTTAAAGATCCTACTCTTGACGTAATTGACATACAGACACATGCTACACCAGACGAAATAAAGAAATGGACTGAATTAGGAGGGATCCAGACGGACCAAGGATGGATGATGAAGGAAAAGTCTGTATGGTTCCTTCCTGATTCAATGGTCCAAGTTATAATTAACACTATACATAGTCCAGCACATCTAGGAGAAAAAGCTATGCTAGACAGCATTCAACACATTTGGTTCAATAAACATTTACGAGCAGCAGCCAAACAAAAAGTCCGTACCTGTATGATCTGTTGCCAGTTCAACCCAGGAAAAAGCGTTCCCGTAGAACAGGGTGGATTTCATCCTCCTGATCACCCTTTTGAAGCCCTCCAGATGGACTATATCCAGATGGAACGATGTCGAGGATTCAAATATGTTCTCGTAGTTGTCTGCGCTCTGTCCCGTTGGACGGAGGCATACCCGGTTTCAGATTACACTGCCCCGACTACTGCCAAACAGTTAGTTCGAGAATTCTTCCCACGATACGGTTTACCACGTGTTGTCTACTCAGATAACGGCCAGCCGTTCTCATCCGAATTAATGAAACATGTTTCACTTCTGTTAGGATATCAGTGGAAATTTCACTGCGTCCGACACCCCGAGGCAGCAGGTCTCGTAGAAAGACATAATCAGATACTGAAAATCAGATTGTCCAAAATATGCAGAGAGAAAGGTGTCGACTGGGTAGTAGCGTTACCAGTTGCACTCTTTTACATGAGAATGGTAGCACACTCTCGAACAGGGCTATCCCCGTATGAGGTGATCTTCGGCAGACCACCAAATATGTGGGGGACGCCTATACCACGCAAAATAACTGATGTTGACTGTAATATGCTGACAGATTACTTGGCTTCCTTGATGTCTGCACAACAATCTTGTCGTTCACAGGTAGCTGCAGCTTTTCCCGACAACACTGAGGTGAAACCCCATGACGTAGTTCCGGGTGATCTCGTATTTGTGAGAAATTTCGACCGAAAGACTCAGCTGGAGCCCAGGTGGAAGACACCCAAGTTGGTTCTGCTCACGACAAGGACAGCCGTGAAGATCGAGGGCCGCAAGGGCTGGATTCATTCAAGTCATATCAAGAAATTTCATGGACTATCCTCGGATATAGACATTGTGCCCTGCACTCCCTCACAGACTGATTCAAAACTTCCTTTTGTTGAACAGAGCAACTCTGAACACTATAAACTAAAGCTTAGGCCCAACCAGTCGAGCAATTTGATTGTTTAAGTCCTCTCCAAGGTGAAGCGGTTGAATTGTCTCTGACATGTATCCCTTGGACCTGAGTAGAGAAAGCACCCGGAAAATGTTGAAACGACAGGCGTATTGTAAATCACTGCGTAGCCACTGTATAGTGACATTATTAATCTTGTTTTTCTTAAGTCTTTTAATAATTACTGCAAGTATATTGTTGCACATATATTACCCTATTGCCAGAAATGTTTACAATGTTACTGCTGAACATTCTTTTAGTGACCTACCGCCGCATGAATTGTCTTATAGACTTGCGCTGCGCAATAACACTTTCATTAGTATGTTACATCATTCCCATCAGACTAGTAATGCCACCAATTGTTGGGTGTGTGGCCGACTCCCTCCCTATCAGAATTATGAAGGAGTCCTGCCTTTCTTTCCACATCCGTTTACACATAATAGCTCCTGTGGAGCATGGTTTAGTTTAATCAATTCCATAGACTCAGACACAGCAGTTTACCAAGATCATTGGGTATGGGGAAACCTGAACCTAGTTTTACTCAAGGTCTGCTACCCTGACAAGGAGGGTCGCCCCAAAAGAACAGGAAATGATCTAGAAAATGAAGTATATGGATTAGGTAATTTTACACCTAATCTCATGATTCTAAATGTCGTATCCGAAGTTGAACTAGTCTTACCCACCATGTCAGTATTCCCAGCGAAGGGTGAATTGTGTGTAAGAAAGGTTGGTTCCATACATATGGGCCATAGTAAATGCACTACTACAGTAGAATTCAGTGATCAAGGCAAATCTTCATTTAGAGCTTATCGCCACTCCTACTTTATATGTGGTCAGACTGCATATATGCGTCTACCTCTAGATTGGGATGGTACCTGCTACATTGCATTCCTTTTGCCACCTGTTTTCCTAGCTCCTCCTGATTATTATAGAAATATTCATTTAGTACACAACAGAGAGCGGAGAGATCTCCCAATTGTCGATTACACTGAAACAGCATGGGAAAAATACACAGATTTCAATAAAGGCATCTTTCCCTATATAGGTACTGTTACTAATAGTAAACTAATACGTAGATTAACTAGAACCCTTGAAACAGTAGTGAATGAAACTATTTCCGCCTTAGGCAATTTAACAGAAGAGCAGTCTGCTATGCGGATTGTTGTGCTTCAAAATCGTCTTGTCCTTGACGTCATCCTGGCTGATAGGGGCGGAGCTTGTAGGGTCATCGGATCAAGCTGCTGCGTATTCATACCAGAAAATTCGCCATCAGTATATAAAGCCATAACTCGCCTTCATAAGATTGTAAACCAGATACACCAGAACCCAGGCACTTGGACTTGGTCCAGTTGGTTTTGGAGTGTGATATCAGCCTGGGGATGGAGAGTTCTATCTTTCCTAGGTATTGGCCTTCTCATACTATTCAGTTGCTGTCTATGTCTACAATGTGGACCAGCGATCTGTGGCCTGTGTGCCACATCGTGTATTCCACCACCAAGATTTCATTCGTCACGGAAGAAGAAAGAAGAACAAATGATGCTATATGAACAGATCAATGGATTAATGAAGATTGATATCTCTTGACGGGCAAGTAGGGGACAAGGAGGGAATGTGGAAATATGGATTTTTCTGGTCAGTTATGTCCCCTATCTTGGACCCCAACGGTTCTATGTGCATGTCACAAGTACATGTATGTTCCCTCCAGTTCCAGTTATGAAGACGCAAATACATGTGCGTCCACCGTCAACATGTCCTCTGTCAGATCCGCCATGAATAGGCCGGATATTCCATTCCTAAGTATGAAAGGCCACCGGCTTTATATGGTTCACTTATGCCATTTTACAGTCCAGGCAAGTAGGCCCTGATTCTGTCGTCAAACTCTTCTTGCCTTCTGCCTCTGAAAGCTCCAGTCTGAGCCTGCATCTGTGACCATGAACTTTGTCTCATTCTCTGCGCGGCTCACGAAGCCTGACATCAGCCTATTCTCTGCCAAGAACTGTATTTCACCTTCGAGTTATCTGCTTCCCCCTCAGCCGATGCATTCCTGCCTAGTAGTTTAAGTAAACATTCTTCCAGCCACCGAGCAAAAGGCCCGGCTTCTCTGCCCTTATGCAAGTAATTCATAGTCCTGTTACTATGGAATATTCCTGCCCTCGCATTTAGTGTAGACACTTAGACGCTTGTACACGCACGCACAGTCAGTATAGAATAGATTCTGTTCGAGAGTCCTTCTTTATGGATAACATAGTTCTTTAAACATAGGATGTTAGATATGATTTGGGATTAGGTTGACTTGACCCCCCAGACTTCTTGTCTCCACATGTAGAGCTAAATGTCAAGTCCCCTTCACCCCCTAGTTACACGTCAATTACACGTCATGCTGCTGCGCGCGCATCTATGCCAAGTATTATCTTATGGATCCACCTATATGTGACATCATAACCAATTACGTTCCTTTTTACTCCTTATTACACCCATTTTTGGTTACACAGATAAATCGTCATTTTCCTTATCAATTGTTACGCCTACTGCATTCGCCTCATTGTAATGTATGATCTATAAAAGTCATTTCATGTCAATAATGTATGTACTTCACTTCCTGAACCTCCGTGGTGATGGAACTTGGAGCAACCGATTATAATCGTTCATTGGAATAAAGCCCATTCCGAACCTCTAATACCACGGATTCTGCCTCTCATTTTACTGAGCTGTTTTATTATGTTTCTGTATCAAATTAAGTCCAGGTAAAGGAATTTTATTTACCACACCACTTGAATTGATTATTTGTCTTTTTTTTGTGAATTATCATTGTTAGATGTATTTGTTATTCAGTCAATACATTTCTTATATGTCATGTTATGTATATTCTCCACTATGTGTGTCTATGTCACAATTGTAACTTTTATAAGAACAAAATGACAGACTTTTAATTGATTTTGTGTGGTACACTGATCTTATATGGTTATCGGTTGGTTATGTATAAGACCTAATTCTCAGTAGGTCCTGAGCTGCCTAGGAAAGTTATTTCAATTCAGGCGGAACATATTCCAGGGCTCAAGAATGTAGAAGCAGATTGGTGCTCAAGGAATTACAAGGGCTCCAGCGACTGGACTCTCCACAGGACAGTGTTTTTGAGCTTGATGGAGATTTGGGGTGCTTGTTATGTGAATCTGTTTGCGAACAGGAGGAATACTCAGTTGATGACATTTTTCAGTTGGCGTCTGGATCCGGATTCAGCGGGGATAGATGCTTTCAGGCAGGATTGGAGGGGACTTCATCCCTGTGCTTTCCCTCCACTTATTATGATCACACGAGTAACCTCTTTAGTCCGCAAGTGGAGGGTTTTGATAACCCCCCTGTGGAAGTCTCAAGTCTGGTACCCAATCCTCTTAGAAATGTCAATAGTCTTTCCCATTTTACTTCCAACGTTTCAAGACATTTTGTTGGGCCCATTGGGGGAACATCACGAGTTGGTGTTGTCAGATCAGTTGAGACTGATGGCATGGAGAATTTCAGGCGAGTCTGGGAAGTGCCTGGACTTTCGAATGAGGCTTCTAACCTTAATAGAGAATCCTGGGCTCCAGGAACCAAGAAAATGTATAGATTGGCATGGGAGAAATGGCTACGCTGGTGTTTTGCGAGTGATTTTGATCCCATTTCAGTGGATGTAGTTGAAATTGTTAATTATATAGCAACTTTGTTTGGTCCAGGTTTAGCTTATCGAACTATAAATTTGCAGAGATCAGCCATTGCTGCTGGTCATTAACTGGTAAATGTAGTTTCTGTAGGACAGAATGTTCTGGTGAAAAGATTAATGAGAAGAGTGAGAGTTTCTAAACCTCCTGTGGACAGATATTCTTCAGTTTGGGATGTATCAAAAGTGTTATTGTATTTGGAAAATTTAGGAAGCAACAGTGGGTTGAATTTGAGGATTTTAAGCGGAAAACTGACAATGTTATTGTGTTTGTTGTCTTTTAGAAGGGTTTCAGATGTGAAGCTTTAGATGTCTGTGCTAGGATTTTTTATCCAGAAGATGTTTGTTTTCATCTGTGCAGAAGAACGAAAACAAATTCAGATACCATTTTCTATCCTTAATTTGATGAGCACGAATGTTTGTGTGTTGTGTGTTGTTTGAAGGAATATGAGAGGAGAACTTCTGGTATTCGCTCTTCTAATGAGAAGTAGCTTTTGATATCCTATAGGAAACCACACAAGGCTGTGTCTAGTCCAACTCTAGCAAGATGGGTGAAAGAAGTGATGAGGAATGCTGAAGTTGATGTGAGCAGGTTTGGTGCTCATTCTGTGAGAGGTGCCTCAGCTTCGAAATCTTTTATGCTGGGTGGTGCTTTGCATGATATTTTGAGATGTTCTGATTGGTCTAATGACTCTGTTTTTCGGAAGTTTTATTTTAAACCTGTGATTAATGTAGCTTCTTGTTTGTTAGAGAAGCTTTGACCTTGCAATAATCTAAGCCTCCGGTTTTGTCATAAAATGTAGATTTTCATCAGCTTTGATGGACAGAAAATCTGGATTTTATTAAAGACACGGAGGCTAATATTATCCCACCCTTTTTTCCCCTTCCCTTTTTTGTTTGGTAATTGTTGTTTGTTATTTCGCGGGTCGTGGTCAACAGTAAGACAGGAAGATGGATTCCTGCTAAGAGTGGATAATTTTGTGAGGATTATCAGCTGTTGTCATTAAGACTTATGTTTTTATTATGTTGCAGTGCACAAAAAAGAAGGAAGATGGATGGAGATTCTGGCACTTTGTTACATTCTTAGAACTTTAGTTATGTTCTATGTTCTTTAAAGGTGCTGCTGTGGGTGGCGCAATAAAGGACAATTGCAATAATATTAGCCCCCGTGTCTTTAATAAAATCCAGATTTTCTGTCCATCAAAGCTGATGAAAATCTACATTTTACCGCACACATGTCGTATTCTGCGCATTTGTTATCCTTATGTATGGACTTCATCCACTTTTCAGATTGTTCCATAGCTTTAGCAGTACTGATAACATCTCCTAAATTAGGATCGCCCATAATCCAGAGACGTTCTTGAATTTTTCTACTCTTGACGTGGACAATAATCTGATCCCTGATCATTTCATCAGTGATAGGACCAAAACTGCAATTGACAGGCAGACCTCATAGTGCCATAAGGAAATCGTCGAATGTCTCACCCTCCTCTTGAGCCCTCGTGTAAAATTTAAATCTGTTCAACGCAACACTAGAAGAAGATTTAAATCTAATCTGTATGCAAGCTTTTGCATCTTCAAAACACATTTCTGTCACCACTACCATCAGTTTGTGGGAGAGTTCTAAAAACAACTTGCCCTTCAGAACCCAGGCAATGTGAAAAAATATTTTTCTTCCTTTCTGCAGACAGTCTCTCACCATGGCCTTAAGATATTTCAAGAACTCTTCCTTCCACCTTGTCCAATGTATGGGAGGTTCTCCCTTTGTTTGAAGAAATTTAGCAGGTGGCTCAAATTGCATGGTGACACAAATACAGTTTAAAGTACCAAGTATTAAATGGAATATTCCAAAATTAAGTTGGGAAAAAATATGTAACATAGGAAGGCACAAAATTATTAACACATTATTACTGCCCAAAATGTATATAAGAAAAATATATAAATATATACTTATATACGTACTGCCCAAAAGTTGAAAAAACAGTCTTACTTGACACACTTCATATAAAAACTTCACACGAAGTGTTAATGTCGCGTAGAGACCAGTGCACCGCCATAGCTATAATAAAGAGTTGACACTTCCCCCCCTTCCTTCAGGAGAAACAGACGCTCTAAACCTCAGCGGGCAGAGGGCGAGTGGATCGAGAAAAGAGCCTTAGTAACAACACTTGCAAGCGCTTACGTGAGCACGCGGATGCAGGGAAATTAAGAGATCGGCATGGAGCGTGTGATGCAAGAGATGGGCGTCACCATGGCAACGTTACAACAAGTGGAAGCAGCTGACGAAGACACCATGGGCTGCGAACTTGGCAGAACAAAGAGGGCGTGCGCACCCCTTGAGGAATTTCAAACCAAAGCACAAACGGCAGAAAACGCAACGGGCAGTACGGGCAAGTAATAATTAAAATAAATTACCAAGTTTGTTGCAGCAAAGTCTTTAGTCACCATAACATGTAGATGGTTGTAATCTTAAGACACGAAGATAAGCTTCACACGAAATGCACAGAAAGATGGGTTCTTTTTGTTTCCTTGCAAGAAGACAATTTGCTCCTGTGCTGGATGGTGGTGGCAAAAAGTCTTCAATCATCGCCAATCTTGTTATGTTCCAATTCAGCAGGAAGCATTAAGTCTAAAAATAAGTATTTATTTGGTAGTAGCACAGCACAACTACTCTGGGCAAAAACTCCAGAGGTCTCACTCATAGAACACAGAATATCTGCACCATGGCAACTAAGAATAACATAGGAGCTTGAAAAGAAACAATTCCAAATGAAGTAAATTAAAGCAACAGTACAAATAAAATAATAAGGAATATAACTCAAGACTATATAGAAAATTAAATAGTACAATATTAATTAAGTATATAATTGAAAATTTTAAAAAGCCCTGAAAATGTCAAGGAATATTAAAGTAGGGAATAAAAAGTAAGATGGTATCCTTAGCTTAATTTGTGGGAGAAGCGTAATTACTGCAAACAGAAACTCATATGAATGGTTGTTGGTTCAACTCAAACACCTTCAGTGGCGGGGAATACTATGACTATGCATGCTTTTTACAGCCAGAAAATATTTTTTATTTTAGCCATGTATTAAATATTGGGTAGGGCTCAGCATCTCCCGTAAAATACATTTTTACAAGAACAACAACAAAGAAGGAGTAAACAAAATAAGCCTTGGCACAGGTAAGAGGGTGTACAAACAATTTGTTTTGCCAGTGTTTGTTTTCTGTTCATGCAGCTATCATGAAAATAGTGGTAGCAAGGTCACCGACATATTGGGGGGCAAGGGTGTTTGTAGAGCTGAAATGAAGAGCTGAGGTAGGCGGTGGTTAATAAACGTATGTTTATTGAAAGCGTCAATATAAAGGCCCACTGATGAAGAGAAGGAAGTGTGTCCTTCCACCGCCAGCACACCGCCGCTTCTGCCACACCATTCTACATTCCCTCAGCATAAACAGATTTAACATCGTACTAACCTTTTCCCTTCTTCACGGTTTCCTGACTGGGCCTGCGTGAACGTCTTTTTGTCATCTTTTCTTTCTTTTGATTAATTTTTTCTACGACAATACCTCGTTAACACTATATATGTCCGCCAGGTCGACTCCAACTTAGAAAAGGGCTAAACCGTCTGCACGAATGCACCGCAGAAGAGCATTCCGCATTTGGAACTCTGCTGTGATGCCATGGATACGTTTTATGACGTAATCATCCGCTCCACTTTCACTACACCATCAAGATAAAACTAATTCAAAAAGACTTTCAAAAAGGTATAAAATATAAGAATTAAAATGCCCGAATCACTGGCGACCACAAACCATGATTCTCCCCATACACTTGATTTTTCCTTCTTCTTTGCAACTCTCGTAGCGAATGCGAACTGTTATCATTTCGTTATATGAAATAATTGCGATCAGAGAGAGGGGGGGACAAATTGTCTGAAGTTTATGAACTTGTCCTATGGATGATCCATCGTGTTTGTATCGAGTCTACGGGGTCTTTCCTTCTCTTTTAATGCTGGAACATATTTTAGTGAGCATGTCTCGTTTTCTGGCATATATTCATGTACTTTGCACAGCCATTTTGGGCCTTTGGAGAGAAGTACGGCCCTTCGGATAGATAAGGTTGAATAAGATATTTATGCTTGTAAGCAGGTGGTTGTTAAAGGGATCCTGCATGTAAGTGTGGTCCCTTTTTTATCAGCTTTGAAATTCATCATATAGGCTCAAAAACCCAACAGATAACAGACAGTGCTTGATTTATAAAAAAAAAAAAAAAAAAAGAAAAAGTAAGTGCCAGGGCCCTCATCGGGCGGCCCCTGCACCTTGCACCACCCACTGCCCATGCCAGCGCTGCCAATGACAGCACTTTTGTGTAAGTGTGACGATTCAGACTACTATTTGAGGCCTCCAAAACCATAAGAATGGCTTGAGCGTCAGGTATTATTATTTTTTTTTAATTGTATATTGAATTAATAAATAATGGTTGTTCTAATAATCTCTAAATTACACAAACAGCGCCACCATGTGGCAGCTGTTATAAGGGCCGGTGCTGACAATTAAGTGCAGGTGCCGAGCACCAGAAACCACCGGCTCAAATTAAGCACTGATAACAGACCACATTGTGCCACTGACACCATTGTGATAGCACAAATTAACCAGAACACAGCCTCATTTTTTGTCCAGTAGACATTTGTTCATTTCCATTGTCAAGCCTTTTTTTTTTTTTAAAGTTTAGTAAGCTTTATTAAACATAATATACAATGTAGAAAATAAGTACAGAAAAAAAAATTGTAAAAAAGTTGCAAGAAAATTGTATACAGTTTAAGTCTAAAGAAAAAAGGGAAATAGAGCTATACCAAGTACAGAAAGCTTTATGAATTTAACATTTTTAAGAAGTAAGGGGAATGAGAGAAAAGAGAAGAAAGAGGAGAGAGAGAAAGAAAGAAGAAAGTCATCGCTCTTCGACTTCTACCCGCCGGTCGGCTGGAGTGTGGCTGGTGCTCCTTCACCGGTACCGCTTCCTCTGGCACCGCAACCGACACCGGTCGTGTCCCTGCCCGGTGTCGACCCCGGCCTCCATTCCAACGTGGACCCGGAGCCTGACCGGCATCGCCTGACACCGCATCCGGCGCAGAGTGGGGTGGGGTTTTCATGCCCCTGTTCACTCCTGGGGTCCCTTTTTGCCCAGATTGGCATCCTGAGGAGGAGAAGGAGGACTGGAAGGGGTCAGGTGACCCTTTAACTGATCAGATGGAATCTGAGCAGGACTGGAGAGAGGAACTGGGGGATGCCAGTATTCTTGACACCTCTCCTGACCGTGGCATTTTGTCTCCTCCTACCGTGGCTATGGAGGAGGGAGCGTCATACGCAGTGGTGTTGCGTAGGGTGGTCGGGGCCCTCAACCTCGAGCTTCCTACAGTGGCGATCTGGACTAACCTCCGTACAGAGGTGCTTCAACCGGCGGCGGGCTCTTCGGAGCCCCTGCTACCGTATAATGAGGCCCTTACCGACGTCCTTTGGGCACATGGTCCAGGCCCAACACTGTGGTACCCGTGGATAGAATGATTGCCCGATGCCATTGCCTGGCTCCGGGCGACCCCACTTTTCCTCTCCCAACACCATACCCCGGAGATCTTAGTGGTCCAAGCCTCCGCTTCCAAGAGCGCATTCCCTACCGCTCCACCAGAAAGGGAATCCAAGAAGCTGGACCATCTTGGGAAGAAAATGTTCTCTTCCGCCAGCTTGGGACTGCGGTCGATAAACACTGCATGTCTATTGGGCTGTTATTCCCACTCTGTGTGGGATACGGTTGCGCAGGTGCTGCCCCAGTGTCCAGAGGAGGCCTGGACAGTGCTCTCCCAGGATGTCACCGCCGGGAGTGACGCGGCCAAGTTTACCATCCCTTGTGGGCTGGATACCGCCGACTCACTGGGCTGGACAATATCAACGTCAGTAGCACTTCGTCGCTACACCTGGATGAGATCAACTGGCTTTTCAGGGGATGTCCAGAACAACTTGATGGACATGCCCTTTGATGGCCGTCTCCTTTTTGGCGACAAAGCGGACAACGCTCTAAAAGTGTTTCAAGGACTCACGGGCTACGGCCAAGTCCTTGGGCCTATCAAGCCGCCCAGCACAGTCTGCTTTTTGCACCTTTCGTGGCTACGGAAGGGGTGCCTCACTACGTCCCGCCCAGAGCCACATGCCGCAGCAGGTTACATAACCTTTGCGTGGCGGGGACATGGGAACCAATGCCGTGGTTCAGGGGGCCAGCGGGCTTGCCAGTACACCAACCCCCCCCTCCCCTTCTGCAGCCTCCCAGTCTGACCTTTCAGGCCCATCAAATGCCAGTGGGTGGCAGGATTTGCCATCACCTCCCCCACTGGCACACCATCCAATCAGACACGTGGGTTTTGCAACTAGACCAAAGGGGCTACTCCCTCCCCTTCGAGACTACCCCTCCAGCCATGCCACCGCAATACCACTGCATGACGGAGGATCATCTGGCCCTTCTCCAGCAGGAAGTTACGGCTCTCTTGGCCAAGGAAGCCATCGAGCGCGTTCCTGTCCCAGAAGTAGGTCGTAGTTGTTATTCCCACTACTTTCTGGTCCCCAAGAAGGACAAGGGTCTGCGTCCTATCTTGGATCTCAGGGACGTCAACCGCTTCCTCTGAAAGGAGAAGTTCAAGATGTTGATGCTTGCTCAGGTCTTCTCTGCCTTCGACCCCGAAGACTGAATGGTAGAGTTGGACGTGCAAGACGCTTATTTTCACAACCCCGTACTGCCGGCCCACCAACATTGCCTACGGTTCACGGTAGGCCACAAGCATTTTCAATTTATGGTGCTCCCCTTAGGCCCTACCAGCGCCCCTCAGGTATTCATGAAAGTGATGGCGGTGGTCGCAGCTCCTCTGCGCCGATCAGAGGTTTCAGTCTTCCCTTATCTCGACGACTGGCTGTGGAAGGCGGGCTCGCCTGAGGCAGTCATCTCCCACCCCCAGACTACTGCCGACCTCCTGCATTCGCTGGGGTTTTCTATCAATGTGCTGAAGTCACAACTGATTCCCTCTCAGAAGCTCCTCTTCATCGGAGCGGTTCTGGACACGCGGTTTTGGGTCTATCCTCCCGAACAGCGAGTCCAGGATATTCAGGTTATGATTCCGATCTTTCAGCCTCTATCCTGGGTTTTGGTAAGAATGACCCTGAGGCTGCTGGGCCTCATGGCCTCCTGCATCCTGCTGGTCAATCATGCCAGGTGGCATATGCGGGCTCTGCTGTGGGATCTGAAGTTCCAGTGGGTGCAGCATCAGGGGAATCTGTCCGATTGCGTCCAGATCTCGGAGGGCACCGCATGTCAATTGCAGTGGTGGCTCACGAACCAGGATTGGATCAACAGTAGATCCCTCTCCCTTCTCCACGGTGGTGACAGATGCGTCCCTTCTGGGATGGGGTGGCCACATGGGAGAGGCGGAGATTAGAGTCCTCTGGTCTCCGGCGGAGTTCGGACTCCACAACAACCTTCTGGAGCTCCGGGCGATTCGTCTTGCACTGAAAGCATTCCTTCCCTCTGTCTGGGGAAGAGTAGTGCAGGTGTTCACGGACAACACCAGTGCCATGTGGTACTGCAACAAACAGGACGGGGTGGGGTCGTGGACCCTATGTCAATAGTCCCTCCGCCTCTGGATATGGCTGGAATATCAGGGCATATCCCTGGTGGTTCAACACCTGGCAGGTTCCTTGAACGCTAGAGCGGACGAACTCAGCCACAGGTGCATGATTGATCACGAATGACGTCTTCACTCGGAGGTGGTGCAAGGTCTTTTTAAACAGTGGGGAGAGCCTTGGTTAGATCTATTCGCCACCGAAGAGAACGCGCAATGTCAGCAATTCTGCACGTTGGAGTTTCCAAGGTGGCACTCGCTAGGCGACGCTTTTTGTCGCGAGTGGAGTTGCGGTCTGTTGTACGCCTTTCCATCTATACCACTTCTGCCCAGAGTGCTGAAGAAGATCCGGTGTGACTGGGCCTAAGTCTCCGGATTGGGCATTGCTCCGGATTGGGCAAGGAGAGTCTGGATCCCAAGCTGCTCAACATGGCCATCGATCCTCCGATCCGACTGCCTCTTCGGTAGGATCTTCTGTCGCAGCAACAGGGGACGGTCCTCCACCCGAACCTGCCCAGCCTCCACCTCCTTGCATGGAGATTGAGCGGCGGCAGTTGACGTCTTTCAACTTGCCTCCTGAAGTCTGTGACTTAATCTTGGCAGCCAGGCGTCTCTCCACAAAGACGGTATACACCTGCCGGTGGAACAAGTTTGTGGCACGGTGCACAGCAAAGGCTGTGGATCCCCTTTCTGCCCCTCTTTCTGAGGTTCTCTTGTTTCTTCTTTCTTTAGCCCAGCAGGGCTCTGCTCTGGACACTATCACAGGCTATCTTTCAGCCATCTCTGCCTTCCTTTGGCTTCCAGATCAGCCCTCCCTTTTCAAGTCCCTGGTTGTAAATGGTTTCTTTAAAAGGCATAACTCATCTCTTTCCTCCTATTCCTTTCGTTATGCCTCAGTGGGACTTGAACCTGGTTTTAACTTATTTAAAGAGCGCTTCATTTGAGCCGCTTTACAACTGTCCTTTGAAGCTCTTAACTCTCAAAACTGCGTTCCTGGTGGCCATCACCTCTGTCAGACAGGTGAATGAGCTCCAGGCACTTTCTTCCAAGCCTCCTTTTCTCTCTGTCCATCCAGACAAAGTTGTCCTCAGGACCCGTCCATCCGTCCTGCCCAAGGTTGTCACTGCCTTCCACATCGGGCAGACTATCACATTGCCCACCTTCTTTCTGCCTCCGCATCATTCGAAAGAGGAAGAGGGGCTCCACCGTCTGGACCCAAAACATGAGCTTTCCTTTTATTTGGATTGCACCAAGCAGTTCCGGGTGGACGACCAGCTCTTTGTTGGGCACGTGAGAGCTAAGAAAGGGCGGGCCGCACACAAGCGGACTATCTCCCAATGGGTCATCTTGTGTATCGAAGCCTGTTATTCTCTGGCAAAGAAGGAGCCTCCAGTGGGACTGCGCATCCATTCCACCTGGGCGACGGCAGCGACAACTGCTTTGGGACGTGGAGGTTCCTCTGAATTACATTTGTCAAGCAGCTATGTGGGCTTCGTTGCACACTTTTACCAAACTCTACTGCCTTGACAGTCAAGTCCGGAGAGACTGCTTCTTTTGCCGTTCTGTTCTCTAGGACTTTCTGGTGTGATCATGGTTCGCAGACCCACCTCTGCTGGGGTGTCTATTCTAAGGCAAGGAATCTATAACTAACGTGTTTCTTTCAGATGAACAAGTTACTGACCTTCGGTAATGATATATCTGTAAGAAACATTAGTTAGTCATAGATTCCACCCGTCCTCTCGTTCTTTAAACTGATTTCAAGGGTTGAGGACATCCTTTGAGGGCCCTAGTTTTGTGCACCAGTGGTCAGTGTCTTGCATGGCTCTGCGGTTCTGGCGGGGAAAGTCGTGTATAGAACTGACGTCAGCGCACGAGGGTGGCGTCTAAGTAGCTGCCGTGACGTCATCCCGGCGACCACAATGCCAAACGACGGACGCTGAGCCGACCGACGCCACCATCCGAGGCGCAGAGGTACTGCTGATGAAAAAACGTTCCACATCCAGTCTGACGCCTGGGGGTAATTCTAAGGTAAGGAATCTATAACTATGTCGTGAAGTGTCCTGCCCCCCCCCTGGAGAATGACCCACTACGCACGAGGTTCTGGATAGGGTGAGGTATTTTTATTCCGGTTCGAAATACAATTGTGAATAACTATCCACGATATGGCTTTCTCCGTCTTTCTCTTCTCTCCACGGGGTTACTTTCCCTCTTCGGGCTCTCCCTCCACGTCTCTCCGGGTCGGTTAAGGATGAAGGGAATAAGACACAAAATACACACGGGTGAGATGAGGGTCGTAGATTCAATGGGAAGAAGGGCTAGGGGAGTGTGGGAACACCGGGGCCGTCACCACAATATATTCATCAAAAGAAAGTATAATGAATACTCGTAGAGGAGTGTGAGGGGAGAAGACCAGTAAGAGCTTTTTCAGTACTATACGCTCACACCCCCGTGCTCTCCCCGTCTCCCACTAGTTAGTCCCTCCCCATGAAAAGGTAATTCCCAGGACTCGGTCCCGTACCTTTCCTAGCCACGCTCCTCCGGGAACGTGGCGGGGCGACTCGTGTTGCCGTTGGCCTCCGGGCTCTCTACTGCTCCCTCCAACTCCCCTTTCTTCAGTCCGGACTCCGTCCTTCGCTCTCCTCGCTTCGGATATCCCCGCCTTTCCACCGGTTCTCACCCTCTGCTCCTTAGCGTCAACCGCCTCTCCACCACTCCTCGCTCTCCACTCTTCCACGTCCTCCGCCTTTCCGACTCTCCACGTTCTCCACTCTTCCACGTCCTCCGCCTCTCCGACTCTCCTCGCTCTCCACTCTTCAATACCGCTGCTCCTCTCGTTCTCGCTCCTCTCCTTCGACTCCTCCGCCGGCTTTCGCGCCGCAGTCCTCTTCCTGGTGGGCTTTACGACAGGGCAGAGCTTCTGATTGGTCCGTGTCCGCTGACGTCGGACCTGCTGTTACCACCTCCTTAAAGCTCCAGTCCCCGATAATGGAATCGGCAGCATCCTGTGGTCGGAGTGGAAACGAAGATTCGTTAATGTCTCCACCCCGACCCTCCCCGTTAGTGGCCGTGTGACAAGCTAACTAATGTTTCTTACAGATATATTGTTACTGAAGGTAAGTAACTTCTTCTTCTTCCAGATATATCGTTACCAAAGGTAAGTAACTTGTTCATCTGAAAGAGACAATTAGTTATGGATTCCTCACCTTAGAATAGATAGCCCAGCAATAGCAACCCCGGAGGTGGGTCTGCGAACCAAGTTCACACCAGAAAGTCTTGGAGAATTGAACGGCCAAAGAAGCTGTCTCACCGGACTTGGCTGTCCAGGCAGTAGTGTTTGGTAAACGTGTGCAATGAAGCCCACGTAGCTGCCTGGCAGATGCCATGAAGGGGGACTCCACAAACCAAAGCAGTAGTAGCCTCTGTTGCCCTAGTGGAATGGGCACGCAACCCCACTGGAGGTTCCTTTTTTGCTAAGGAATTGCAGATTTTGATGCAAAGAATGACCCATCGGGAGATGATTCGTTTTTGCACGGCCCGACCTTTCTTGGCACCCACATAGCCCACAAAGAGCTGATCATCCACGCGTAATTTATTTTGTGCGATTCACATAGAGAGAAAGCGCAGGTTTTGGATCCAGACGGTGGATCCTCTCCTCTTTAGGGCAGGAAGAAGGTGGGCAAAGTGATGGTCTGTCCTATGTGGAAAGAGGTAACCACTTTGGGAAGGAAAGAAGGCCCAGTGCGAAGGACAACTTTATCCGGATGAGCAGCCAGAAAAGGAGGTTGGAAGAAAGATCCTGAAGTTCACTCACCCTGCAAGCAGAGGTGATGGCAACCAGAAAGGCAGTTTCAAGTGTAAGAAGTCTGACAGGACAGTTATATAACGGCTCGAAAGGAGCGCACATAAGATAGGTCAGAACCAAGTTGAAGTCCCACTGGGGCATTACGAAAGGAATTGGAGGATACAAGTGAGTAATGCCCTTAAGGAAGCGATTTACAATAGGGAACTTGAAAAGAGAATGCTGGTCAGGAAGCTGAAGGAAGGACGAAATGGTCGAAAGATAGCCTTTTAGAGTGCCCAGAGCAGAGCTCTGCTGGGCTAAAGAAAGAATGAAGATGAGAACAGCTGAAAGGGGTGCAGAAAGGGGATCCACAGTCTTTGCCGCGCACCATGCCACAAATTTGTTCCACCTACAAATTTGTTCCACCTTTTATTTCACTGGTGCTTCGACGTCATGAAATTACGTCATTTTGGTGGAGGGACGCCTGGCTGCCAAGATAACGTTACAGACTTCGGGAGGAAGGTCGAAAGCTGTCAACTGTCGCCGCTCAATCTCCACGCAAGGAGGTGGAGACTGGACAGGTTCGAATGGAAGACGGTCCCCTGCTGCTGCAACAGAAGATCTTCCCGAAGGGGCAGTCTGATCGGAGGATCGATGGCTATGTGTAAGAGCTCGGGATACCATGCTCTTCAAGCCCAGTCCGGAGCCACAAGAATGACTCGGGCCCAGTCGCGCTTGATCTTCTTCAGCACTCTGGGCAGAAGTGATATAGGCGGAAAGGTGTAAGGAAGACCGCAACTCCACTGGTGACGAAAAGAATCGCCATGCGAGTGCCGACTTGGAAATTCCAATGCATAGAACTGCTAACATTGTGTGTTATCTTCGGAGGGGGAGGTGATGGCGAATCCAGCCGCCCACTGGCGATTGGTGGCCCGGAAAGGTCGACTAGGAGGGCTTGGTGGCTGCTGCAGAGGGGGCGCTGGTGGACTGGCCCACCCGCTGGCCCTCGGACCCACGACGGTGGGTCCCACATCCCCGGCCGCGCAGAGGCTGGGCATCTTGCACAGGCCTATGGCTCTGGGTGGAACATGGTGGGGCACCCCTTCCAGAGCCACGAAAGGGGTGAAAAGCAGACTGCACAGGCGAGAGAAGGAAGTGAGGCCCAAGGATCTGGCCATAGCCCTGGAGTCCATAAAGCACTCAAACGCGTTGTCTGCTTTGTCCCCGAACAGACGACAGCCATCAAAGGGCATGTACAAAAGTGGAGCATGAACATCACCCGAAAAGCCAGTGGACCTCAGCAAGGCAAGGGCTACTGACGTGGAAATCGTCCTGCCTAGCGGTGTCCAACCCACATCGGATGGCGAACTTTGCTGCGTCTCTCCCCTTGGCCACTGCACGGGAGAGCACGTACCGGGCCTCCTCCGTGCACTGTGGCAGCACCTGCACGACCGTGTCCCACACAGAGTGGGAGTAACGGCCTAAGGGACATGCGGTGTTCACTGACCGCAGTCCTAAGCTGGTGGAAGAAAACATTATATTCCCAAGATGGTCCAGCTTCTTGGATTCCCTACCAGGTGGTGCGGTAGGGAATGCGCCCTTGGAAGTGGAGGCTTGGACCACCAAGCTCTCAGGGGTGCGGTGTTGGGAGAGGAAAATGGGGTAGCTTGGGGCCGGGCAGTGGCGTTGGGCAATCATCCTGTCCACAGGAGCCCCTGTGTTGGGCTTGGATCACATGCCCAAAAGGATGTCCGTAAGTGCCTCATTGAATGGCAGGAGGGGCTCCAAAGAGGCTGCTGCCGGTTGAAGCACCTCGGTCAGGAGGTTAGTCCTTACTGCCACCGTAGGAAGCTCAAGGGTTAAGGCCGCGGCTGCCCAAACGCAACACCACTGCATATGATGCACCCTCCTCCGTAGACACGGTAGGGGGAGAAAGCATGCCAAGGTCACCCAAATCCTCTCTCTGGTCCGGTTTTTACAACTGGTCTGCTAGAGGGTCAACAGACCCCTCTCAGTCCTCCTCACCCTCCTCTGGTAGCCACTCAGGGCGGTAGGGAACACCAGGGGAGAACAGGGGTACAAAATTACCGGTCGGCGACATCGGTCCGGCTCCATGTCCACATTGAGGAGGAGGCCGGAATCGACGACGGCTGGGGACACAACCAGTGCCGGAGTGGGCGGAGGTGTCGTCAATGGATTGGGCACCAGAGGAGGTGTCACTAGGTCAACCGGCACTGATCCGGACCAGGCCAGGATCCCTGGGGGCCCTGAGGTGCCAGTGCTGAAGCCACCGGCATCAAAGGCCTAGAGCCCCCAGAGCCAAAGGCGCCCCGTCGGAGTCAGGCTGCCCAAAAATAGAATGGAGGGCTTCCTAAAAACTACAAAGTTGGGCAGGGGTTGCCCTGGCTCCCAGAAAGGGAGGGAGGCTCGGGGTTGACCCAACAGGCTCTACGGGCAGAGCCGGCCGACTACCACCTGCATCCCGCATTGCGTCGGCTGACAGACAGGGAGAACGCGAAGAGCGACAGTGTTTTTAAAAAAATATTATTTTATTGTTTACCGTCATACAATTTACAATAACCAACAATACATGGCTTGCTGTCATCTCAGTACATGATCTCTCCCCAACATCAGATAAGGGTACATTTCAGTTACAGTGCATATTCTAGATAGATGGAGTGATGCTCAATCTTATCTATCATCAGGTATAGGCAAGTCCCGCACTTTCAGATAGCCCAGCAGTGGCTCCCAAATTTCTTTTGGCCTTGATGTTGGCGGTAGTTCTTCCGCATCGAGTTCCAGGTTTTCTTTACAATATACTTAATCTTTTATCCAGTGCTCAACCTGAGGGACTGCTCTGCTCTCCCAACAAATCGCCACCCTCCTTTTTGCAAGAAGCAAGGCAATTTTTAAAATTTTCCACTTACGCCTTTGAGATTAGGCATTATACACACTAAACATGCTTTTGTACATCACCTCAATGCAGCATTAGTCATATCACATAGCCGAGTCGTCACCGCTACCCAAAACTCCTGTATTCGCTTGCAGTACCAAGCCAAATGCATGAAATCAGTCTCATGAGCCCTACATTCACCAGATTCCCTGAGCCCATATTTACGTAATCGGGCAGGTGTATAGTAGACTTGATGTAAATATTTAAAATGTATTATACACAAGTTACCATTCGGGGGTCAGGGCATCAGAGAGCTGGCAACTATATTCCCATTCCTTCTGTGTGATCTGGGGCAGGATTTTTTCATTCCAGCGGGTCAAACTGCTTTTGATGTCCGGCAGACAGTCGTCCCTGTCTGCTCTATATAAACTAGTGACTAGCTTATACCTCGTTGGGCTCACGAGTAGTGTTTGGAGTGCTTGTAATGTCAGAGGGTCATCGGGGAAAGTGTGATAATGTGCCTGTACAGCTATCCTCAGTCTGCAGTCTGTAAATATGAATAGCGGTGTCTTATTTTGTATGTAGTGCAACTCTTCTAGCGATAGAAAAGTACCCTCAGGGAATAGGTCTTGCATTTTGTCTATTCCAGCTAGCTTAATCGAGCGTACAGCACCCACCTCTTGTGTGACCGATCACGCTGCATGGTGTGACAATGGGAACAGAGGGGCATATAGCAGAAGCTTTGCCGCCAGGTGACCTATAGCCTGCCAGAATGATATGGTGCAGTCTATGGTGTTCATCTCGGTTTTAGGTGTCCCTCGTTTGGAATGTGACAGGATGCTGTGCAGAGAATTGGATGTGCGTCGCTGTCTTCAACCGCTACATGCTGGATAAACGTGTGGGGATTATACCAGTAGTGGGCGTATTGTGCTTGAGCACAGGGATAATACAAGTACTGGTCTGGCACACCAAAACCTCCTTTTTTGTAGTCCAGTATAAGTGTGTCCCAGCTTACCCAGGTTTGTTTGCCGCCCCATAACAGTTTCAGTAATTGTGAGCGTAGATTCTTAAAAAATTGACTGGTCAGCTTAACGCGGATGTTACTGAAAAGATACAAAAAACATGGTTGTACAATCATCTTGATAAGAGCAATTCTGTCTGCCAGCAAAAGGGGCAGTCCAATCCACCTTGTTACCTGGTGTTCTAGCTTGTAGTATGCCGTACCATAGTTTTTTCTCACAACTATATCTGGGTCATGGTGGATCCATATGCCTAGATATTTGACAGGTTCGACAGCCCCCTCAAGAGGGAACTCCAGGGAGTATGAAACATGTGCCTCAGTAAGAGGGACCGCAATCGATTTGGCCCAGCTTATATTGAGGCCCGAGAAGTGCCCAAAACGAATATATTCCCGTAAAATAGGCTCTAGGTACTTCTGGGGTTCCCTGACATATAATACCATATCATCTGCGTATAGCGAGATATTAGCCAGTCGTAGCACAAAGTGCAGAGCTGACTACCTGTGTCGCTGCCTAATAATGCATGCCAAGGGCTCTAGCAATATGGAAAAAAGAAGTGGCAATAGCGGACACCCTTGTTGGGTTCCTCTGCAAATCTTTATAGGTTCCGACGCCAGGCCCTCAATCCTTACCCTAGCTGTTGGGTCAGTATATAGTAGTTTCATCCATCTGCAGAAAAAGACAGGGAGTCCCATGTTTTCTAAAATTTGAAACATATAGCTCCACTCGATGGAATCAAAGGCTTTAGCTGCATCTAGCAATATTGCCACTGCCTGCAATTCAGGGTTTAAGATGTAGAACATAGTGAAAATCGTGCGCAGGTTATGCGCCGTGGACTGATCTGCAAAACCATATTCAAGAGCAGAGGTTGAAGTCTAGTGGTGTGTATTTTTGCCAGTATCTTGGTGTCTATATTGAGTGATAATGGACGATATGATTCACACCTAGATGGGGGTTTATCTTTCTTTAAAAGCGCGATAATCAGAGACTCTCTAAGTGTGGGCGGTAGTCTACCTTTCTCATAGGCTTCCTTATACATAGCCAGCAAATAGGGTACCAATTCGTCTGCGAATTCCTTATAAAATTCGCTTGAGAGTACATCAGGACCTGGCGCCTTTCTATTTGGAACAGCCTGAATCGCTTCTCTGATTTCTTCTACTTCTATCGGACAGGATAGATATTCTCATTGCGTATTGGACAGCCAAACAAGAGCAATATCCTCTAAATATTAATTCAGTTGATTAGGTTTTGTGCTGCCCTTTGAGGTGTAAAGGTCAGCATAGAATTGCCAAAATTGAGCAGTGATTTCATGTGGCCTGCAATGGTCCATTCTCAGGCCATCAATCTGGGTGATAGTGTGGTGGTCCAGCCTTATCGTGACTCTGACTGCCAGGTTATGACCCGGCCTTCCGCCCTCGCCGTATGCTCGTGCAACATGCCTCTCTGACAGATATTTCCCCTCATCCGCCACTAGTTCATTATATTCTAACCCTAGTTCTTTCATTTTCGCCAGCGTAGCAGAGCTAGGAGCGGTCTCATATTGGCTTTCGAGCTGATGTAGCGCAGCCTCCACCCTCGATAGCCTCCCTCTGATATCCTTAAGTATACCCGCGTTGGTGCTAATGCAAGTTCCTCTGATTGTGGCCTTAAAGGCCTCCCAGAGTGTGGCTGCCTCGCTGACCGACCCCCTATTTAGGGTGAAATATTGTTTAATAGCTTCCCTGATCGTGGCCTTATATATTGGATCAAGTAACGCTTCAGCTCTAAATCTTCAGGTGAACTGATGGGGAATCGTAGTCGGGATGTGTAGCGTGAGCCTGACCGGGTTGTGGTCTGACAGGGTTCTGGGTAGCCTAGCTATATCTGACACCCATGTATTTACTCCCTCGCTAAGTAGCCAGTAGTCTAATCTCGACCAGCTACCATGGGCAGTGGATGTGCATGTACCTTCTAGTACATCCACATTTTCCACGTGTCCACAAGCCCTAATTCTTCCATTCCCTCTCTGATGATGTGAGCAGCTCTGGGAGAATGCTCCCTCTGATGACCTGATTTGTCCTTTGAAGGGTCTAAATGGGTATTGAGGTCACCGCCCCAAATTATGTCTGATTCTGGCCACCCGCAAAGCGCTCTCAGCAGTTTCTCAAAAAATTGTGGTTCACAAGTGTTAGGCACATATGTGTTCACTAAGTTGACAGGCGCCCCGTGAAGTTTGCCATGAACAATGGCGTACCTGCCATTGCAATCTATGTTTGAGTCTATTACTGCGAAAGGAGTACCTTTTTTGATTAGTATACCCACTCCTCTTGCGTAGGAAGAGTACGAGGAGAACAATCGGTATCCCGCCCAGTGCGCGCCCATCCTGGCCTCATTATGTTTGGTCAGGTGCGTTTCCTGAAGGAGGCTACCTTGATGTTATATCTATCGAGATGAGCTAAAACTTGCCTGAGATTCTTGGGGCAGTTCAGCCCGTGCACATTCCACATCACACGTTATCCAAGCACTATCTGTCTTTGCTACCCCATCCATTTACCATCGAAAGATAATAGGAGGTAACCAAATGCGACCAAATGCACAGCAAGATACCACAGTGACAGCAAGTCAAATAGAACAGTCCCACAACTCCTCCCCTGCCCCATCCCACCCACAAGATCATCCCAATCATGCTGAGGACCGTATACCCCACAACCCCCACCAACCCTACTAATGATAAGAAGGAAAAGAACGGGATCACCCACTGGAGGGTCGACAGGAGCCCAAATAGCCTCTTCAACGGAGGTGGCTGGGCGAAGCAAATCCCAAACCACCCCCATGGCAACCCATATATAAGTCTACATCATGCTCACATGTGCAGTGTAAGCTCATAGTGACAGCCTGCTCTCTTCATCAGTCCGAGTCCGTCGTTTCCTGCGAGCGTTGAACACTTGCTTTTCCAGAGTTGTTTTCAGGAGCTTTTGCACTGCTTTAGGGAACTTGTAGATTTTTTGATGTCCTTCGTATTCAATTCGCAGCCTTGTTGGATATAACATGGCGTATGTGATGTTTGCCTTCTGCAATTGTTTCTTGACCGCAAGAAATTCTCTCCTTGCCGCTTGCACTGTGGCCGTAAAATCAGGATAAAAGGCAACCTGGTATCCTTGGTAAATTAGAACAGCTTTCTCGCAGGCATGGCAGGAGGGTCTCATCTCAATTTCGATCATTAAAAAGTTTTGCAATTACCGGTCTGAGGGGGAGCGGGGGGGGGGGGGTGACTGGTGGCGGTCTGGCCACAAGTGATCTGTGGGTACGTTCAATAGCAAACATCGTTGAAAAGCTTTCTCGGCCAAACAGGTTGGTGAGCATCTGCTCCACGTATATCTCCATCCTGCGGGTGTTGGTGGTCTCCGGACTACCAATAATTCGGAGACCACCTCCAAGTCTTAGTTTTTGGCTTGAATAATGTTGAGAAGCTTCTCCATTTTGGTGCATTTGCTCATTGTGGCTTATACATCGTTAAGGCAAACAGGGCACGAAACATGTTGACAGCCCTACACTTCCCACTCACTAGCTATTAAGGCCTTTTGTGTACACAAAATAGTACCTTGCTTTTACTGTGTCAAGGAACCATCACTCTAATAATTAAAATAATTTTCAGGTTCCCTTAGACTCTTTTAATCACAATTCCCTTTTTTCACCACCCTATACCTTTCTCTGACCTCTCACATGCATGCATCTTATGGCATATAAGGATCAAAAAGATCTCTGATAAAGAGCCCCAGGCCCGCCAGGCATTGCAGCGCCAGCCTGACGAGGAGCGCCCTATGATGAAGCATGACACCCTATTGGGTGTGTGAGGGCTCCACGATCTGACCATTCAGGTCCCCCGTGACTCTGATGATCAGACCAGTGATTCCATACAACACAGGGTTGAATAAACCCAACAAGAGTACCTACCCCAGGGGAGGAGCCTAGCGCGCATCCAAGATGGTCGCGTGAGCACAGGGCTCCCCGGACCCTTTCTGCTCCTCGGAATATATCCTGAGACTATCCTGATTTGGTTTATGGAATCTGGGAGATGAAGACCAGCTGATCATATATCTCTTTTTAAAACTCTAATCGGACCTGGGAATCCTGAGTTGTCGTCGTCGGAACTTTTGGGACCCACCCGACGGAGGTGGCCGGGGTGAAGGTGACCCGTGGGGCCGGGCTGCAATTGAACAACAGCGGCCTCAGCGCGGTGCCAGTTGCCGATTCAGCACTTTCGGTTTCGGTTTTGGCCTTCAGGAGATCGGCTGGCGTGCGTGCATAAGGTGGCGAGGTGCCTCCTGGGCCTCTGTCCGAGGCTTGCTTCCATCTGCTACTGGCGGGCTTGACGCCTCCGACCCCTACATCGACAGTTTGTGGTCCTTTTGCTGGCGCCCGCACACCTCTTGATCGGAGGTCCCATTGAGAGACTGCGCTCGCATGGCGGGCAAAGGGGGTCCGGAGGGGCGCAAGACCAAGGCTTCTCTGCGCGGGGGAGCGGTCCAGAGCAACAACATGGACCGCTACACCCAGGGCAGGGGGTCCCCTGGCGCTGCTGGCCTCTCCCCGGCTGCTGCAGGGGGAGGCACGACCGTCTCTGCGGAACTTTCCCTGCAGGACATTATGGGCGCCATCGAGGGCATCAGGGAAACCATCGCGACGCAATATGAGGCCCTGGCCCGTAAGATCGACACTGTCGCGATCGATGTCACCCTGATTCGGGCAGACCTCTCCAAAACCAACGAGAAGGTCCAGGCCCTTGATACACGGACCTCCACCCTGGGTGCGGAGGTGTCGGATCTGCGGGCCGCGCTTGGGGACATTAGAGTGGTCAACGATCATATGGCCCGGCGGCTTGAGGACTTCGAGGGACGGGCCCGACGCAACAACATCCGCATCATTGGTGTACCGGAGTCCTCCGACGGCCGCCCGGTGGACCTCGTGGTCGAGGAACTTATCCTGCAACAGCTGTCCCCGGTTGGCCTAAGCAAATTCTTCGCCGTGGAGCGGGCCCATCGAGTTCCGGGCGGCCGGCCGCGGCCGGGGGCCCCCCCGAGGCCTATCGTGGCTAAACTGTTCCACTACAGGGACCGCGACGCTATTCTGCAGGCTTCACGGACCCGTGGCCCGGTCCGCTACGAGAACTCGACCATCAATTTTTATCCGGACTTCACGCAACTGGTCCAGAAACAGCGGATGGGATTCCAAGGGGTGAAGCGCCGTCTCCGCGAGCTCGGCCTTAAGTATTCGATGATCTACCCGGCGAAACTCCGAGTGGAGCATGGAGAGCGGACAGCCTTTTTTGACTCTCCTGTGGCCGCAAGTGACTGGCTGGACTCGCTGCCGGACGGGGGTGGCCGGCCCGGGCCCTCTGGGGGCACCGCAGGTGACGGGTCCCCTTAGACTGACATTTGGTTCTTGTTTCTGCGGTTTTGCACTGTACAGTTGGGTCTTACTTCTTTTGCATACTGTGTCTTACCAGGACCCGTGAGGGGTGCGGGCGGGTTCGGGTCCCTTTCCTCCTCCGGGGTCTTTTTGTAGAATGGGGTTAGGGGGGCGACAGGCACACTGCAAGTTGGGGGGGGTCATTGGCCCGCAGGGGTGCAGGGTGGGGGGAGTTGGACTTGGGGTGGGGTTGGGGGGGAAGAGGGGTTGTTTTGTTGTGTGTTCTTTGTTTACAGGGCGAGGTATTGATTTTTGTCCATATTTGGGAACCGTGCTGCGGGCTGGGGGCCTCTTGATCTATTGGAGGGGATGGGGGGAGACGGGTTGAGGCTTATGTCATGGAACGTCAATGGGTTGGGGGACCGTATTAAGCGGGGTGTTGTACTGCAATATTTGCGTCGTGTGACTCCTGATGTGGTGTTTCTCCAGGAGACGCACTTGGTCGGCAATGTCTGCCATGCGATGAACAGGGGGGGATACCGCCTCGTAGCCCATTCTGGTTTCACAACTGGCTCCAGGGGGGTGGGCATTCTCCTGCGAACCTTCCTTCCGGTGGAGATCACGAGGATAGTCTCGGATGACAGAGGGCGCTATGTGTGTTTGATTGGGAGGTGGGAGGGGCAGCCCCTTACCCTGGTTTCAGTCTACGTCCCCCCGGGCCTCCAGAACTCCACCTTTACTGACTTGGGTCGAATGCTGCTTGACCTTCCGGATGGCCTCCTGCTCATGGGCGGGGACTTTAATTCTGTGGTTTCGGGTGAACTGGATCGTCACCCGCCAAGGACCCTCCCCGCTGCCCAGTCATGGCTGGGTGGGATGTTGGAGACCTTCGGCTTGGTGGATAGTTGGAGACTAATGCATCCGACCCAGTGTCAGTTCACCTTTCATTCGGGGGCGCATGGGAGTCTCTCCAGGTTAGACTACTTCCTTATGCCCGCGGCGCAGACTGGTCGGATTCGAGAGGTCAGACACCTGGCGCGTGGTATCTCCGACCATTCTCCGCTGTGGCTTCTCTTTGACACCGGGTCGCGGTCCGCAGGGCGGATAGCTCCTATTAACCCCTGGTACCTGCGGGACCCTGCGACTCGTGACAGCCTGGTTAAGGCCATGGACCACTACTTCAGTGAAAACGAGGGGTCGGTGTCGTCTGCGTTGTCCCTTTGGGAAGCCTTTAAAACTGTGATACGCGGACACGCCCTCGCCCAGATAGTGGTGGCCAAGAAGGTTAGGAGCGAGGCGGTGGTGAAGCTGGAGACTGACATCTCGGGGTTGGAGTCGGCCTTGGAGGCGAATGTTACTCCGGACGGGCTACATGCCCTTAGCCTGAAACAGTTCGAATATAGGTCCCTGGTCACTGACGCGGCCAAAACTATGTATAGGGAGCAGCAGGGCCGATTGTATGACGCGGGGGACAAGGCGGGAAAGTTGATTGCGTGGCTGGACAAAAAGGAGAGAGTGAATCGTGTGGTCCCCGAGTTGCGTGCTGCGGATGGTGTGTGTGTGACTGAGCCGGATGAGATTGTGGAATGTTTCGCTGACCACCTCCGGGCGGTGTACTCCCCGGTGACTGACAGGGATGAGGATGACTCTCGCCTCCTACTGAGGGATATAGCTCTGCCCGGCCTGTCCGTTGAGGACCGGGAGCGGCTGGACGCCCCCTTGTCGTCGGATGAAATAGCGACCGCGATCCGTTCCCTTCGCTCGGGCAAGGCTATGGGTCCTAACGGTCTGCCCATTGAACTATACAAATTGCGTCCTGATAAGCTTGCGCCCTTCCTCAGCCGCATGTTTCGCGACTCTCTAGCGGCGGGTTCCCTTCCGGCCGACCAGCGCTTGGCCACTATAGTCGTCATCCCCAAGGAGGGCAAGCCGCGAGACCGCTGTACTTCTTACCGGCCTATTTCACTGCTCAATGCGGAGCCTAAAATCCTGGCGAAAGTCCTGGCCAATCGATTGTTGAGTGTCGTGTGCGACCTTATTCATCCGGACCAATGCGGCTTTATCCCGCACCGTAACACCGCTCTTAACTTGCGGCGTCTTCACGGTGCCCTTGCCAGGGCGGAGTTCCTCTCCGAACCGGCCGTGCTGGTTTCTTTGGATGCCACGATGGCCTTTGACACTATTGAGTGGCCATTCCTCTGGGCCGTCTTGGATAAATTCGGCTTTGGAGAGGGATTTATTGGCTGGGTGAGGCTCCTTTACACGGGACCCATGGCTCAAGTGGTGGTAAATGGGCGGGTCTCTCGGCCCTTTGCCCTCGGCAGGGGCACGAGGCAGGGGTGCCCGTTGTCCCCGTTGCTTTTTGCTCTCGCCCTGGAGCCACTCGCTGCCTGGCTCCGTTGGGAGCCCTCGCTTAGAGGGATCCGGTGGGGCCCGGGCTTCGAAGATCGGGTCTCGCTGTATGCGGACGACATTCTCCTGTATCTCACCTCACCGCGGCAGTCACTCAACGTCCTCTTTGACGTTCTGACCTCCTTTGGGAACAATTCGGGTCTCACGATCAATTGGTCTAAATCCTGCGTTTATCCCATCTCTGGTGGTCCTCCTCTCCTGCCGCCTCGGCTCCCGATTCAAATATCTCTGAGCGGCTTTAAGTACCTGGGGATATACGTTTCGCTGGACCCGGTGGCTCGCTATGAGCAGAATCTCCTGCGTCCACTTCGGCGACTGCGGGAGGACACGGCCCGGTGGTGCAGGCTCCCCCTGTCCCCGCTGGGTCGGGCCGCGCTGTTTAAAATGATGTCCCTTCCCAGGTTCCTCTATGCACTCCAGAACTCCTTCGACGTTATCCCAGTGGCCTACTTTCGGGAGGTGGAGAGCCTGCAGGGGAGACTGGTGTGGGACGGGCGGGCGCGTATTGCTCTTGCCAAGCTCACTCTCCCCTGGTATGACGGGGGCATCGCGCTTCCTGACATCCGCAGGTACTATTGGGCCTCGCAGCTATCTGCCATTAACCACGCCACGTATGCGCCCGGCTTGAATCCGGCGTACGAGATGGACAAGTTCCTGCTTCCCGGCGGGAACTACAACAGGGCACTTTATTCCCGCCTGGCTGGCCGGACCCTTACGGGTCCTACTAAGATTGCGGTGCGGACCTGGAGGGCTGCCACTGCGGCCATGGGCTGGAGTGAGCGATTAACATGTGCTACTCCCTTGTTTGCCTCCGACCGCCTGGGCAGCTTGTGGACCACGAAGGGGTTTGACCAGTGGGACACGATTGGTATCAGCAAAGTGGGAGACCTGTGGCATAAGGGCGCGGTAAAGACTTTCGCGGTGCTCCAGGCCGAATACGAGCTGACCGACAGGGAGTTCTTCCGCTACGCCCAGGTTCGACACGCCCTGCTCTCGGTCTTCGGGGAGGGGACCAAGATCCCTGTTTCCTCGCCCCTCGAGGACCGCATACTTGACGGCCATGTCCCTGATAGTACTATTTCTTTAATTTATAAAAAACTAATTAATCACCGGGCGGACCTTTTTGTGCGCCTTCGGGAGGCTTGGACTGGGGATGGGGTGGAATTGGACGACGAAGATTGGCAGTCTGCACTGTCGTCCCCCAAGGAGGTTGCCATTCCGGCTCGTCTCCGGTTGGTACAGCTCAAGATTCTCCACCGGGTGTATGTGACGGGTCCGCGCCTGGTCTCGATGGGATTTTCCGGCGACGGGCTCTGTAAGCGAGGGTGTGGGCTCAGCGCCACCTTTCTTCATATCCTTTGGGAGTGCCGCGAGGTGGCGGACTACTGGCGCCGGGTCCACACGGTTATGGGACAGGTCACTGGGGTTGTGCTGCTGCCGGAGGTGCGTCGCTGTGTCCTGAATGTGTGGGAGCCCAATGACTACAGCGCGGCTCAGACTCGGTGGGCGGCCCTAGGGAACATGATTGCCAAGAGGGACATAGCGCAACTTTGGGGCGCTCAACGGCCGCCCACCGTGTCAGTATGGAAGGAGAATATGGACTGGTGTATGTTTAGGGAGAAGACTGTGTATGTGGCCCGTGGCAAGCCGGGGGCATGGGGTAGAATTTGGGGGCAATGGAACGCGTATCGCGGAGGCATCTGTACGCCCCCCCTGGTAGACACTGATATCGCCATGTCCCCCTGACCCTTGATGGCTCCTGGCGCCTTTTGGGACAACTACATATTGACGTTCATCTCCCTTGACCCCCTCCCCCCCCCTCCGTCCTCGGCCTCCCGGTACTCCTCTCTTTAGCGGTTTGCTCAATTGTCCTGACTGGAGTTTCCCGGGGGGAGCCTGACCCGCACTGGTTTCCCTCATAACTCGCCTTTTGTTTTTATTGTTTGTCTTTTTGTTTTTGTGATTGTTGACTTACGCTTCCTGTTCCTCGAGAACTATCTGGAGCCACTGCGGGGCAGTACCCTGGGAACGGATTGTAGCCTTGATATGTGTAGATTTCCTTCTGTACCTAGCGGCCGGCCCGGGTGGTTGTAGGCCTGTACTTGTAACCGAATTATTGCTCAATAAAAACTTTAAAAAAAAAAAAAAAAAAAAGAGTACCTACCCCATATGCTTGTTTATCTATAGAACATGGTCTGCATGTATAGCTTGGACTTTCACATTATTTGCTCACTTTGCTTGTCATTCGGCAATAGTGGGCGTTCTCCAGTTTGACACTTTCAGCCGTGACTCTGCTGACACTGGACAATGCGTCAGCTTCACTTCGGAAACAGTGGATGAGAAGCAAGCAGGCTTGTTCTGTGGGTGCCTGTTCTGGCAGATCCAGCCTCCAGGCTGAGATCTGGCGGCTGCTTGTTTTGATCCGATGCGGCCTCCGAGCTAGGATCACATGGAGATGCTCATCTGCCAGGGGCAGCCTCCGATTCAGGATCAGGCTTCAGCTGTGACAGCAGCTCCACCACTGGATTCACTTGGAGTCGGGCCGCAGCAGTACCATACCTTTGGGTGTTGCAGGGATGCCAAACAGCTTGTGGTTATGTCTCAGTTTGATTTCTGTACATGGCAACTGCAGGATCTGCAATAGGAAACTGGGAGACCACTCAGTACACACGTGAGCTCTAGCTATACACCCAAGAGCAGTCAGCAACCTCTTGGTAGTCTGCATGCCTGAAACAAACTGGCTTCTCATCGTCGACCGTCTCTCTTCCTACAGGGCTAGGCACTCTACTTCCTCCTCTGCAGCCCGGCAGTCTTATAGACACTAGCCAGACCCTCTTCTCCAGCAAGTTGAGCAGACTTCTGGTGATGTCCCCTCACTTCTGGGAGACTGTCATGCAGAAACCAGCCTTTGTCTCGCACATTATCTCTTTGAGTACTCTACGGCGCACTGTCTCGCTTGATTAAGGAAAAAGTGGGACTGGAACCAAGTGCGATGGTTTGGATCACATTTTATATACAATTTCCAGGCATGGGAAGGGGTCTTTGTGCAAGGTGATGACTCTCATAGCAGGTAGCACTGGCCAAAAGCATGAGAAACTTAAATGGGGACAATGAAGCGCGAGATCTCTGCACCTGGTTGTGATCAGCCTTCCTGAAGTAGAAATCCGGGGACAGACGAGCAAGATGCAGTGCGTCCCTGATGCTGGTGGAACTTTCAGAAGAGAAGGGCTGCAGAGAGTGATCTGTATATCCCATTGCCTATGGGCCTAGAGTCTCTCTGGAACTGGTTCCTGGTGGGAACCGTGATAACTCGTCCTGAGATCACTGAAGAGATTTGATCGGAGTTCGAATTGGCCAGCATGTTGCATTATTGCCCACAAGCTGACTAGCCTGTGTAAGGCTGTAATGCCCAGAAGTAGACCAGCCTGTGCATGGCTCTGGTGTCTAGAACGATATTGGCCTGTGCATGGTAGCAGTGTCAGGAGGAGATCCGCCTGTGTATGGCTGCACCAGGACAGGAGAACCTGCTTGTGCAAGGTCATCCTGTACCATACTGAGATCAAGCCTTTCTGTGGGGATCCCCATCTCAGCCTGTTTGCCCATTGTCAGTGACCAATGGAGATGTGCAGAAGCAGGGCTCCTGAAGCTCAGTCTTCTGGGCAGGTGCTTGAAGTCAGTGAGAATCTACTGGTGAGTGTCTCAGAAGCGGGAAGCAGTGGGCATGCTGAAACAGGGCCGTGCAACTGCCTGAAATGCTTATTCCACAGTGGGTGGTAAGAATCGAGCATCTGAACTGTATGCAAGGCCGGACTGAGAGTCAAAAGCAGCCCTGGAAAATTTTGTTGGACTAGCCCTCTCACTGCATAGTCAGTCTCTGGCAGGGCCATTCGGCTGCGCTGAGACTTGTATTTTCATCGCGCTTTGCTGCTAGAATTTTCCATGTCCCGTCCAAGCCTTTATTAGGAGCGGCCCGAATAGGTGAAAATCAGCCCCCTGGTCTCCAGCCCACCGGGGAAACGCCCGATATGGCCAGTCTGGCCCTGACTGTATGGGAACTAGAACTACAGAGAGTGAGAGTCTGAACACAAATAACTTAAAGGGGGAAAACTTCGCCGAAGTTGTAATCACACAATTGCCTTAATCCCAAGGGGGAACTACCCAGACTATAAGGGATGAACAGGGCAGAGATAGCCGATAGTGTTATAGCCCTGCCAACAGAGCCTAGGACGCTAAATTGTGATTTACCTATGTTAAAGTGTGATTTTTGTTTTGTGTGCATTAAAGGAGTTTTTTCTCTTGAAAGATAACCGCTTGTCAACACTCCGTTATTGTGCAGTTATCAAACACCCCTACAATACCTTCCTTAGAAGATTGTTACTGCTCACTTTTGCTCCCACTGAAAGACAAGTGTTGAAGGGGTTGTACTAGACTAAGTTTGCAAAGCCATAGTAAGACGATCTCCGAACATCAGAGGCAAACAACCTCAACCCCTATGGCTGATGTCCAGTGGCCCTGGCTTGTACCTATGGCCACCCAAAAGGGGTCAGGCAACATTAGAAATTGGAGTCCCATCCCTCAACCCTATGATCTACCAAATGGCAATAAGAACTAATTAGCAGCCTTTTGCTAACAATATCCTCCCTACCTTTAGTGTCTGGAGTTCCACCCTTTAGTCACAGGAATGCAGTGAATATACATAGGTATACTACACTGCACATACCTGCATTCAACACACATGGAATGTCAGCACAAAGATTTTGAGGTTCACATGACAGTGACACTTTACATGTGATTAGGATCAATAGACTCCTCTCCCTGACACAAACAAGGAGGTCTGGTCACACTACTGACTGATAGAACCTGGTATGCTGCTATCACACTTTATATGATGTACAACCTTGGGGTGTGGTGCCTCAATGTCCAGAGTCTGCTGGAACTGAAAGCTGCTCAATGGAGACGCTTCGCAGCACCTGCGAGGACCAAGGATTACCGAGGCAGAGAACCACACGCCCCAGGAGCCCTCAGGGCAGCGCACCGAGCAGAGGTCACGCCCCCTGACACCGGGACTGCTCTAAAGCAACTCGCGCCTCCCGCTTCGCGGGAGACGCTTCGCAGCACCTGCGAGGACCAAGGATTACCGAGGCAGAGAACCACACGCCCCAGGAGCCCTCAGGGCAGCGCACCGAGCAGAGGTCACGCCCCCTGACACCGGGACTGCTCTAAAGCAACTCGCGCCTCCCGCTTCGCGGGAGACGCTTCGCAGCACCTGCGAGGACCAAGGATTACCGAGGCAGAGAACCACACGCCCCAGGAGCCCTCAGGGCAGCGCACCGAGCAGAGGTCACGCCCCCTGACACCGGGACTGCTCTAAAGCAACTCGCGCCTCCCGCTTCGCGGGAGACGCTTCGCAGCACCTGCGAGGACCAAGGATTACCGAGGCAGAGAACCACACGCCCCAGGAGCCCTCAGGGCAGCGCACCGAGCAGAGGTCACGCCCCCTGACACCGGGACTGCTCTAAAGCAACTCGCGCCTCCCGCTTCGCGGGACGCGCGCGGGAGTGCGCCGGGCTAAGCCCGGGCAAAGGGCGGGCCGTCTGTGGCCGTCCGGGGCAGGAGGAGGCAGGGCGGGGCCATCCCCCTGACACCGGACATTAGAGCTCCTGCCGCTTTACAGGTACTGCTGTTGTACGATATACTTTTTGCCGTGCCCCTTGTCCACTGTTGTGGTGTTGTGCAGTAGAGACGGACTTGTGGCTATTGTCCGGATCCTGTCGCGGGGTCTGCCAATCCCATGATGTCAGGTCCCAAGAAAAATAAGGTAGTCTCGGGGGCGGGCTCAATGAACAATTTTCTAGTGAAGAGGGTAACCAAGATTAACGAGGATAGAAGAGCCTCTTTGGGTAAAATAGACGATACGGATCATGCCCCCTCTCTAGCAATAACCGCTACATTGGAGGACTTCTCAGATGACGATAGAATTACAAACTGTTTTCCACAAGATCATAACGTTACTGAACTTACCTGTAATACAGTAGCGTCTGTTGCCCAGGTGCAGGATAACGATGCAATGGTCTCTATATTTAATGACACGTTACGCCCTGACTCCGAGGAAGACTTAGAAACAGTGGAAGAAACTAGGGGCAAGAGACCAGTTAGATCATGCAGAAGGCCTCAAAGTAAGAGGGGGGGTAAGACCACCCAGAGGAGAAGGGTGGAAACTCATCGGCCAGATAGACACAGTTCTCCCAAAACTAACTTAAATGTAGAGCCTAGGAAGGATCCCAAGACTGCTTTGAGCCTAGATCAGTTTGATCTGTTAATCGAGCGCATTGAGGCTGCGGTAGATCTAAAAGCGAAAGCTCGTATTGACTGCCTTACAGCCAAACTGGACACTGCTAATGCGGAAATTAAAAGACTTGGAGATTTACTGGATAGACAACTGGTTAAATCTTTTCAGGCGAATCCCTTACCCTCCCATGACAGTTTAGCTAACCTCGAGGTGAGGGGATGTAGTGTCACAAAAACTCCCAACTCTTCATCTGTGACTCGTCCTGTTGTTAGTTCAGGCCATAATCTTACTGTCCCCGTAGTAATTCATCCCCCATCAACAGTTGTGGATTCCGATCAGGCTAGAGGTTTGCAGAGATCTGGCAATAACATTAATGCTGCACAAAGTAGACGCGCTAACACCATTAATTTGCCCCCGGAATGCGCTCCATATGTCATCGTACTTGCAGATGTCCCACTACTCGACACAGGTAACTTAGAACCGCAAGTGGAAGCGCATGAGTCCCTTAAAAACAAAGTGGTGGCATGGTTAGGCGCTAAATGCGATTTTCCGCCCAAACTTGCTGGAGATATAATCACGACAAGGAGAGTGAACTGGATTGGCCCATCAAGGAAATCTTGTAGAGGGGACTGCGTGGTTGTGAATTTCAAATACCCACAACACGTGGTCACTGTCCTCCTGCGGGCAGCATCTTTGCTGGAGGAGAGCAACAGCATCCGTGTTCGCCCATTGGGGTATTTTTACAATAAGGCCAATTTTCCCTCCGCGTCGAGACCAAGACTTTATCCATTTACTCCGGTGGGGTCAAATCGGGCGCAGCAACCTTCTTTGCAGTGCCGTGAATTTGCCAGCTCAAGGGGTCCCCCCATTTCAACACATAACAGGTTTGATGTGCTCTCAGGCCTCGACCTCTGCGATTGACGGGAAGAGGGAGAGGGTACAGAGGTCGCTGCGGTTGCGGCCCGTACATCTACGGTCCACGTACCCTCTTCTGTGGTGGTCGAGAACAATTTACCTGAGATTGTTGTTAGTGACTTTGGGGGATCAGTTAGGCTGCTATCTTGGAACATTGCTGGTTTGCGGGCTAAGAAGGGAGACCCCAGCTGGGTAAGCTTTGTCAAGAGTTATGATGTCATTGCCTTGCAAGAGACTTGGGATTTGGAATGCGACTACTGGATAGATGGCTTTACATCTTTTTTTGTCCCTGCCTTGCCTTCCCCAGCTGGTCGGAACAAAGGTGGCCTTATGATGTTGGTCTCAGTGAACATAAGAGGCAAACTGATTATGTTAGATTGTGCCTCCAAAAATTTTATTTTTCTGGAGTTAACCGTTGAGGATGGTGATAAATTGTTGTTGGTTAACTGCTACAATGCTCCCAATAGTAATCCAGAATCCTCACATTTTAACTGGTTATTAGATTTTTTAACTCTCTATGGAGACAAGCAATCCACTTTGTTTCGGATTATTTTAATGGGTGATTTTAATGTCCATTTGTGTTCAAAATGTGTTATGGTTGATATGGAGGGCCCAGGCAGTGTGTCACCTCCCCACTTAGAACACACACTGAATGGTCGAGCATTTGAAAATGTATTGCTGCTAAACGAGTTATTTGAATCTGAATTTTCGGATACTACCACACGGGTTGCCACTTATACGGGCAGGGCTAGCGACTCGATTATTGATTTTATTTTTATTTCGAGATTTTTCCTTAATTATGTGATTACTTATAATGCTATTGATATGCCCATGAGTGATCACAACCCTGTCGGACTGGTGCTAACAAATAGTGCCTTACTGTCAAAATTGATTGTCCTCCAGCAGACTATTTTGCCTTTTAAAGTAAAGGATCAGGGGAGAAGACTCAAATGGGAGGCGGTTGTACCTGAAAATTTCTTTGCGACTCTATCTAATTCGGTTGCAGATGAGTTACGGGTGTGTGCTACCCCTCTAGCCGGGCACAATGATGTTATATCTTCATTCGAAGGTATTTGCAGGTTTGTGTCTAGCAGTCTTCTAGCCAAAGGGCAGGGGGACAAACAATATCAGGCAAAAGGCTGGTTCGATAAAAACTGTAGTAAAGCCCATAACCGCCTCAAAAAAGCCCTTAGTGCGCGCCCAAGGAATAAGGAGCTTGTGGCTCGACTGAGGAAGGATTACAATACGGTCATTTCTCTACGTAAAAAAGAATTAAAAAGTAAAGCTTGGGAGGACCTAAGGGATAAAGCTACCCTAAAAAATAGTGCTGAATTTTGGACAATTATAAATTCCCCATTTCTCACAGGCGCCCAAAACTCAGTACAGGAATTAAATATCTCAGAAGTTGAGTGGCTGTCTCACTTTGAAAAAATATATGACAGTCACAGAGAGCTGGACCCTTTTATAATCCCCGTAACTGATAGTCCAATGGAACCTGTGAGTTTTGAAACTTGTGAGGTACTTAGAGCCATAAAGGAGACAGCTGGGCGTAAGGCACCCGGTCCAGATGGAGTACCAGCAGATATGTATAGGGCAAATCCACTGTTTTGGGCTAATATCTTAACTAGAGTTTTTAACGCTGCCGCAATAGTGGGTTTCCCTGAGTCCTGGTCCCTCGCAACAATCGTCCCTATTTTTAAAAAAGGGCAGAGAGGAGATCCAAAATGTTATCGACCCATATCGCTTTTGGACTCCTCGGTCAAAATTTTAGGCAAGGTTGTCCTGGCGAGGATCTCCGCGTGGGCCAGGGGAAATAACATCTTATCCGAGGCTCAATATGGCTTTAGGTCAGGGAGGAGTACTGTGGACCAATGCCTCAACCTCCACCTTATATTGTCCAAATATACTAAAGCAAAGGGGGGCAGCTTATATATGGGTTTTATGGATCTGTCCACAGCTTTTGATCTTGTTAACAGATCAAAACTGTGGGCAATGTTGTTGGAGATGGGCCTAGACAGCTCCCTGGTGCACTTTCTAGCGGAGCTTCATAAAGATCTGAGGGCCCGCATAAGAATGACCACCGATGGAAAGTGCACCGAGTGCTTTAGATCCACCAGAGGGGTCCGCCAGGGGTGTATCCTGGCTCCAATGTTGTTTACGCTCTATGTAAACTCTTTGGAGGGTTACCTAACGTCTGCCACAAAAGATTTCCCGTGCATGGGGGGTGCACCAATCCCGGTGCTCCTCTATGCCGATGACGCGGTACTCATAGCTAGGACCCCAGTTGCCCTACAAAAGTTATTAGATGCCTTTTGCAATTTTATGAGTAGTCTCGATTTGGTGATTAATAAAAGTAAATCGCATACCATGTCTGTCGGTCGTGGCATGCGTAAAGAAAAATCTTTTTTCTGTGATGGAGAGGTGATCACTAGTGTTAAGGTCTTCACCTATCTGGGTGTGATCTTTGATCAGAGGGGATCTTGGACACCGCAGGTAATATCCAAAATTAATGCGGTAAGAAGTTCGTACGGTGCCATTTTGGGTTTTGCGAAAAGATTGGGGGGGAAACCTATGGAGGCCATTATGGCCATCTATAAAGCCAAGACAATTGCTATTGCTAGATATGGTGCAGCGATCTGGGGTTACGTTAATGTCATAGATATCCAGACAGAGGAAAATAAATTCTTTCGCTCATTGCTGGGGTTACCCCAGTCAACTGCTACCTTCTCAGTACATTTAGAGCTGGGAATGGGTTACATCTTAGACATTTTAAATCTAGCTCCACTTTTGATGTGGATAAAGCTTTGGCTAAACCCAAACCTTAGCCTAAATCACCGGATCATCAAAGATTGCCTCCAACTTGACCACAGTAGGGATATTCAGTGGCTGACATATATCGAAACTATGGCAGCTCTTTTGGGTCGCCCTGAAATTTTTAGTTGCCCTGAAGCCTTGTGTAGAGCTGACTTAGAGTGGGTGAAAATTAATTTTCTGAGAATTCGCACGGCTGAGCGTGAAGCATGCGATTTGTGCAAAACCTCTGTGAGGGCTCACGTTCTGATATCCCCGTCTTGTGAGCTGGCCCCTTATTTAACCATGGTAAATAATCCATTCCATAGATGGCTTTTGTCCAAATTTCGGTTCAACCAAATTTATACAGTGCTGTGGGATGTGAAAAACTGGTGCAAGCTGGAGGAATCGGCCCCTTGCAAATGTGATGGTTTCTCTATTCAGGATAATGCCCACTTTTTGTTTTTTTGTTCCTTCTATCATGAACCGCGTACAAAATACTTAAAACCTATTCTGAAGGACTTGGGTTTTATCCAGTACAAGCCTGCACTGCTTTTTTTACAAATGTTGCTCTCTCCTCTTATTATGTATTGCACTGCTAGTTTTTTAGCCGCATCTGTGCGATGCAAGAGAACAAGGCTTAGTTTGGAAGAACAATAGGAATTTGGACTTAGCAATATTGCCCAGTAAGTGCTTTTTAATCTATCTTATGTACTTATCGCCCCTTTTAATCTGCTTTTTAACCTATAAACTGTTTAATTCTGTATTAATTCTATCAATTGTTTTATAGATGAACTTTTGATATTTGTTGTAGTATGCTTTTATGATTTTAATTAATCGAATAAAGTGGAATTTGACTTGACTTGACTTGACCTGGATATATTTCTAATTAGAGAAAATATATCTTCACAACACACTGAACTAGATGAAGCTTAATTTATCTATATACACAGATGTATTGACCAGTAAAGTGCCCTCAATAGTATTTGTCTCAACAGCAAAGTGTATTACAATGTTGAAAAGGTGTTATATCTGACTTTAATTGGTCCTCAAAGTTTATTGCCTTAAGGATGTCATTCATGATGCCATTTTTCAGAACTCACCCTTAGTGGGTCTTAGAGAGATCAAACCTTCCCTGCAATCATTCCACCAAATTCTAAATACTTATCTTGTTAGACTACGTCTGTCTCAATGTCACTGATATACTATCTGTTAGACTACATCAGTCCCAATGTGTCTGTTGGCGTTTCATCTCTCTAGCTCATACTCTTCTGTTCTGACCCTGTTCATCTCTGTTCCTCACCCTGCTCTCCTTTGCTCTTCCTCGATCTCTCACCTTTACTGCTGTTTGCTACCCTTTGCCTATAGCATTCCCTGGTCCTCACACCCTATGGTTTATCCGTATTCTCTGAGCTCCACCCAGGTCCTTCTTCAGAATCTCCTTCTCACTCTATGCAGATTTTACATTTTCTCTTCTCACCTTGCTTCTTTAGTCCTATCTCACCCTACTCTGCATCCGTTATCTTCTACTCTATACTTTCCCTTACCACTGGCCTCTTCCCACTCTTCCACTTCTCCTCTGCTCTAACCTCTCATTCTTCTTTCACAGTCTATGCTGGCTGGCTGCTGGCTTCGATATTTACTATTCTATTTCCTTGCTGACTTATGTATTTATTTTTTTCACCCTATAGTGGCTCCTTAATTCATTCCTGTATTCTTCTTTGGCTTCCCTTGCTGTTTCTGTCACATCTCCCTCGATCTCATTCTCTTCCCTCCTGCTTCCCACACCATATATTTTGCCTTCCCTTTCCATTGTACCATTGCTTCTCTCCCCATCTACTCCAAGTTGTTCACTATGTAAGGCTGTATACCCTTTGTTGAGGTCTAGAACATGACCTGCAACACTTAGTTAAATGTGGTTGCGGCAAGTTTTTAACTTTTACAGGCCATCCTCTACAGTTTTTTTTGCCGGGGACACGGCTTTCTTATAATCCCAGCCCCCGATATACCTCTGTAAATAAATTGTTGGCCAGAGATTTTCATTTTTAATTTGTGTTTTTGGGTCATTAGAGAAGTAATTTAGCTTGGGTAGATGTTGCTGATCCAGGCTAAATTTTTCTGTACGACATTTTTCAAAATGGCGGATGTGTCGCAATGATGATGTAATATTTCAGGAACCATGATAGCTATATACTTCATTTTGGTGTCAAAACATAGGTTTTGGGTCAAGTAATCTTATAGAGACAGAAAATAACTCCTCAAAGCAACCCTTCCGCTTACAAAATGACAGCTATAATAGAGGAAGAAGAGACATATATAGAAATGACACAAATAATAATGGGTTGTAATCCATTTATGTATACACCAAATAATGTTTATGATTTCAATATAAAAAAATAATCATGTTTATCACTCCTATTTTAGAAACATTTTCATATTTCACTTTATTTGTTTCAGCAATCGCTCTTGGTACATTTGCAGAATGTTGAACATTTGAGAAGAGCATATTGACAGGGACATCTTTTTGTAGCCCAGGTTTTGCAAGTGCATGCACGTGTAAGTTCTGTGGGTAGAGGTTTTAGAAAGTTCTTAGGTTCACACAGATGTTTCTCCACATATGCAAGATCCAAAACATTTACACACCTTCTGATAAAGTAGAACACTTTTTTAATATGTCCACGCACAGAATATGACATTGGTGGAAGGTCGCTTAGCGGAACTGATCTCTTAAACTCAATGTACAGAAGATTGTCAAATGTGTGACAGTCAAAACTCATTTTCCACACACACAGTAGCTATTTCTCTATATCTTAAATTCACATTCTTCTTCTGTCTCAGCAAATCCTTTTAGAAACTTCACAGGTTCAGCAGTTAAAGCTCCAAGCTTTGTTCCAATTTTGCTCATAGTGTCATCACCCATAAGAATATGTGCCTTGATAGGAACACAGGGCATCTCTGGCTCAATTTTTGTTGTTCAGAATATGAAGCGTGATTAAGTGCCTTTTCTCGCCTGTTACATAAAGTATTCACAATTCTGTTCCATAATGTATCCATAACTCTGACCATCCTTGACTTATGAATATTGCAACAAATGTAAGTAGCACAATAATAACATCCATGTCATTCAACAGTACAATGATTACATTGGAACCATTTCGAACAGCCCACTCAACATGTGGTACAAAACGAACGTTAGCTTCCTCCAATTTGCTGTTAACTTCTTGAATAATATGGCCCATACCTTTTGAATTAATTCCTGCAGGAACCAACTACTCATTGACAATCATTCCACTTGCAATAATTGGAAATTCTGTGTTCACTGAAGCGTCAGCAATGTTTTGGCAAGTTAACATCTCCAAATTAATCTTATTCAATGCTGATGACCAAAATGTATCAAGTTGCACAGGTATAGGTCGAATTTTTGATGTAGGCAAGTTCAATTATACCACTTGTAGACATTTCTCTGATTCTCTCACATTCCATGACAGATAGTTCAAGATGACTGTCAAAGACTATGTGCAGTTCTTGCAAGATGCACACTGACTTTGATATCTGTAGAACAGTCTGAACGACCTCTCCGAAGTTTTGCATAGATGAAATCTTGACCATTTGCAACTGTGACATATAGTCCACAACAACAGCAGTTGTCAATAAGGACAACTTTTCAAATTGAAATTCTTCAGGTGTATGTTTATTTTCGAGCTCGTGTACGAGTTTGTGCTTCACCGGTTTAGTTTCAGCATCACCATCAAATAATGCGTTTGTTGGAAGAAGATCATGCAACAGAATGTCCTTGATAAATTCACCCCTTTCTTTTGCTACATCCATCTCTCTATGTGCTTGTAAAAGTTGTTTTTTGCAACCTGTTTTGCAGTGGCTGTTTGGACGCTGTTTAAAGCGAGGAAGTTTAACTTTAGTGATTATGTCAAACTGCTTTTTTTCTTTCAATACATATCCCTCCTGCTTCAGTTATGTGTATGGTTTCGATACATGTTCCAGGACATCTAGTATAAGGGTCTTTATATTGTTATCCTCATATTGTTTGGTCATGAAGTTGTACAGTCGCACAGGCTCAGTCATTTCAAAGGGGTTTCCTTGCTGCTGCATGAAATGAAGAAGGCTGTCAACATGTTTATTAAAACGTTCCCCTCTCTTTCCCACAAGTTTGTGGTGAGGAACAGGTTCAAGATGCTCCATTAAGTTTGAATTTGTAATTTCTCTGAAAACATTGGAAATAGAAAGGACTTCATGGTAAACTAGCTGCCATTGAGCAACATTCACTTTTACATATCTGATCAACAGTTCCCTTGGAGCTTTTCTGTGATCTCTAGATCATCAGTTCCAGGTTTATTTTGGAAGCCACAGCATTTAACCTTCCCTCTCTGTCTTTCATCGCAAAATGTATTTGGATGAATTTTCTGTAGAGGTATCGTTTCTCCACCTCTAGCTTCTTACTCTTTCCAAATACTAGGACTCAAATCTCAGGTAGTTTAAGAAATCAAATTCACAAAACAAAGTAATCAGCGACTCCACAGTCTTCTCGTGCAACTCCCAATCACCTTCCCGATCAGCATATACCAAGTTTTTCACTAGAGCTATCATGTGTAAAACATTTTCCCGGTACTTGCAAAGTTCACATTTTTCTTCACTGCCTTTGTCAAACTCTACAAACTTGTTTTTCAGGTTTCCTGATTTTTAACTGAATGTATTGAACATTGTCTGGCTTTGTATTATGTCTTTTGAATGAAGTGAACCTTGTGCTTGGTCACTTCTGAGATAAGATCTGCAAAACCTAATTTGTCTTTCTTGTTCCAGAAAGCAAGCCAGCGCAATGTTTCCATAATCTCAGATAATATGAGCATACCTTGTAATGAACTAACATAATGAGTTCTGCTCAATAGTGACTGGACAATGTTGCTTTCAAAGATTTCAGCCTCAATAAATGTATTGTCGATGCCACATCCACTGAGATAACTTCCTGCACACAGCAATGTAACTTTTGTCATTTGGAAACCTCCCATTATTGGATAAAGATCATCAAACTCTATTGGATCGCTCATACAAATGTCAGCTACAATATGGAAAACACCTTCATTGTAGAAAATTGGCTGGATAGGCTGGTCTTCAAGCTGAGCACGCACATTTTGGAAATTGTTTTAGAGCTCTGTATATTGCTGGGTAATTTGTGACTGGAGATGGTAATACTGGTAAAACTCAACCTACTTCAGTGGGAAGGTTTTTTGGGAGATCAGAGCATGGATTCCAGCCCACGGAGGAACTGGCTTTTCTTCATCCTTCAGTTCGCACCAAATAAGCAATAGGATAAATTCAGGTAAATTAGCTTTGAGGACCGCAGCATCAGGTAGAAGTTGATCCATGTCCTCAGCCACTTTGAAACTTTCTTTTAGACTGGTACATGTTGATGGTTTGTAGAGATTTTGCACACATTGGTAAGGCAGATGCGTTATAAGTTTGCAGCTTCATTTGTTTATGCCTACAGCTGACATTTGTTTTCCAGCAAGCAGCTAATTCATTGGTACAGTCTTGAAAAATCACCATGGCAGTATCATGTGTGCTGGATGTTCCAGACAAGAAGAGCTGTCTTCAAATTCAAAATTATCAAGAGCAGCAATTGTAAAACCTTTCCTGGTAAAATGACTTGGAATTGGTGTGCTGTCGGATTCACAAGATTTTACCGCATGAGCTGCTTACAAGTTCCTGCTCCCTACTATGTCATTATAATTTGTTGATATTCATTGAAAGTGATTAGCTCTACTTTTGCACTTGTCATAGATTGCGTGGGCAGTAATCATGTGCAGTTGAGTTTTCTTTTCGGCGTGATGTATGTCATAAAACATGATTTGGAAAAGACAGTACATTTGCACAGCATAAGCCTGTCGGTTCATGGTAGTGTCTTCCACTTCTTTTCTTATAGATTCAAAGCCATCATCAATGTGGTTGGTTTCTCTTCTGACCACAAGTACTTTAGTTTGTACCAGTTTTTGCTTTGTTGATATTAAATAATGATGTAAACAAGCTTAAGACATCATCAGGCATTCTTGTTGACTCCCATGATTTGCGGAGCTCTGTGGCATCACAAAATTTGTTATCAAGTCTAAAATCTAAATCTTTCAGGACGTTTTATTAAAATGGTTCTTGCTGATATTACTCCATGCTGTGATCTTATTTTGGCAGCAGGAACTTCAGGAGTCAAATCAGGTGAGAACACCACAAGTGGCTCATTCTTTTTGTTAGAGTGACAAAAACAAATTCGGTCATTGTACATTCTCACCAGAAAAATCTTACTTATTATGGATCAATACAGTTTCATCAATGTTGACAATTATTTCTCTGATCTCACTTAGTGTGAACCTGTAGCCAGCACTCAAGAGTGGCTTTAAAACTTAATTTGCTTTTTCAAAGAGTGCAAACTTAACTGAAGGCTGGCGGTTTTGTTGCTGCTGGGAGCTCATTATATATTCATGTTTTGGAATGTATGCACGCATGCATACAAATCTACTGCAAACACATTCACCTCGCTGTTTAGATTGGCTACTCGGCGGAAAACGTCATTTTGGAAAAAACTAGCTGCAGATAAAAACATGTTTGCCCTTTGTGACTCGCATACTCTGTACTTTGTTCTTTCGTCAATCCCTTTGGCCCTTGTTCTGGCTAAACTGCAGATAACACATTGAAGATCCACTGCTTTCGGATCAGTTGTTGTAGGTGGATGGGTATCCATCGATCTTCTAAGTGGATGGGCATTGGGTTTGATTGTCGCTGCTTTATCAGAAGACTCAGACTCTTGTTTTGATTCACTGGTTTCTGCTATTGGGACACATTTTCGAGGCTTTTTCCATTGTATACGACTTGAAGCACTTGTTGCAATGATAAAATGTTTGATCCTCTTCACCCATCAATTTCAGTCTTTTGTGAACTTCGTCTTGCCATATTTCTGTAGCATCTCGAACTCTCTTGTGTACAGCCTCAGTTGATGCTAGCTTTTCTTTCGGATTAGTTTGGCATATAACACATTATTCTTCGTTGAAGGAGTCCTCAGATTTTGTAGTTAGCAACACTCTGTTAGGAGGTAAAGATCCTCTGCTACCACCTGATTTGTCCATGTTTACGAATTTTAATCAACGGAAAACCTGAAACAAAAACCGTATTAAAATAATTTACCAATATGATGGCTAAAACTTATCATTATAGAGGAGAGCCACCATTTTAGAAGCTGGCAGAAGGGTTGCTCTGAGGAGATTTGTTATGTCTCTATAAAACTACTTGACTCCCAAAACCTATGTTTTGACACTAAAATCAAGTATATAGGTCTCATGGTTCCTGAAATATTACATCATCACTGCAACACATCCGCCATTTTTAAAAATGACATCCAGAGAAATTTAGCCTGGATTAGCAATGTCTACCCAAGCTAAATTACTTCTCCAATGATACAAAAACACAAACCAAAAATTAAAATCTCTGGGCAACAATTTTTTTACGGAGGTATATCAAGGGGCCAGGACTATTAGTGGTGAATACGTTTTTTAACTTTACCTTGCACTTTTTCTGCAATTTTTTTTTAACAAGTTGTGTTTCTTTTTCAGGCATTATTATTGGTGTCTCGCTACTTCACTTTACTTGTAACACATCGCACTTTATTTCTTTCATTGCTCTGCCGTTAAGTATTTTGCAAGCGTCAGTTGGGTCTTCTCTTTTCTCAAGCCCTCCATTTTCACACAATAGCCTTTTTTCACCCTTTTGTTTTCAGCCACCATCTCAGAGATAATTTGTTGTGTCAGACTAAGGGAGGATCAGTGCTTAATTTGAGCAGGTGGATGCCGGTGGGGGCCACCGTTACTTATTATTTCACATCAGAAATTTTGCAAGAGAGGAAAATACACAAATCAGAAAGACAAACAAAGAGAAAGACAGAAAAATGTCACAAAGGGAGAAAGCAGGAACCTGCAAGAGTGGCATAAAGAGGCATGAGGTGGATTTAAGACTACCACTCTTGTTATTAGGCACGCTAACATTTAATTGTACCAGGTACTGGCTTCTGAGCGGAGCTTTGAGCAACAGCATGCTTTCTTTTCCAACCCATAAAGGGTAAAGGCTGGGTCTTTTTGAAATTAGGAAGGAGTTTTTTAACTGGATTATTTTGCAATATTGACAACATAATTTATTTCAAGTCGTATAAAAAGTGCATTCCGAATTATTTTTTTGCCCTTTTGCAGCGCCATTTTTTTTTTCCAGATTCGCCAACAATACAATCCTATGCATTTCTGCCCTGAGGAAGCCCTTGATTTGGCGAAACGCGTTGGCTGAGTTTGTGTGTTTCTTCTGAAGAACAATATGATTAAAAGAGAGACACAAGCAAAGGACACACTTGTCTTATTGTGCTTTACATTTTTTCAATGTCTCATTGTTTTAACTCTACATGTATATGTGTTTTGTTGCCTCTCGTTTTGCTGGCCATTTGAGGTGGGCAACTTTTGAATAATAGTGAGTACTCCAGGTGGTACGGCATCAGGATCCCTAGCTGCCAGTGTTTGTTCAGCCTTCGGAAAATATATGTAAAGGCAGGATTGGTGAATAACTAGATAGACTCTGAAGATCAATAAATGTGGCCAGATAGGGTCAGCCAGTTTTATTAGTACTTCTGTGGTGCCCCCACATGTTGATCATGCATCAACATGTCATCCCCTACGATAGAACAATTCCATAGGAGAATGTCGTCATGTAGGAACAGTGCTCTTCTCTGCCATCCAGATTTTCCCAATAAAAGGAAAAATAGAACGTGACTGGAAACACGTTTCTGTAAAACCACAATGCTGAAGCCTTAAAAGTCTAATAAGTTGCATTGTCCATGGTGAAAATAAGGAGGGTGAGTGAGGATGTGTGACTAGTAGTGCCAGGAGCAGTGAAAAATGTGGAAGACCCCCTGCTCAAAGTTGAATAAGCAGTTGGTTTAGGCTGAAACTTGGAGCACTGACATTCCCCATCTAGAGCAGCAGGCCAAATAGTAATCAGGAAGTAGCTAATCATAAACAAATTAGCAGCAGCATGAAAGAGGGCTGTGAAAATGTGTCTAAATCACATGATCTTCTACAGAATGTTGATGTAAATCAAGATCAACATGTACCAAAGCAACGCAAGCTTTTGGAAAGGTATTTTGTTGCAGTCTGATCAACATTCTCAAAAGCTTGGTCAAACATGAACAACCACTGAGATACACAATAATACTGATCCTGTTAGCATTGACTGAACTTGGTACAGTATCAATACTGTATTACTCTTATTATTGTAATGTGCGTGCTCAGCTTGAAGACCAGCCTATCCTGACAATTTTCTACGATGAAGGTGTTTTTCTTATTATTGCAGCATCTCCTGATGTTATGTTATTCGGTTCCATTAAGCATGCAGTTGCTCCGTGGAGGGTGCCACAGGTAAACGGGTGCAGATTCTGCAGATACCAACTACAGCCCAGCAAAGGTCAACAGTGCTGTGCTACTTCTCTGAAATTGAAGACTCGCTATTAAAAGGAAGATACACTATATGTTGGACCAAAAGAAAGTTCAGCCAAAAAAAATCTAAAGTAAATAGGTTGCTTCACAGAGACAATACTTTGCACAGCGATAAACGCTTTTCTCACAAGCCAATAAATAAAATTAGGACTGTGATACCGTTTCCAAGCCTCTCCATTGTAACAGGGTATCTAGCATGGCATGAGTGTTCAACTGACGCATTTTATAAAGTGGAACAGACATACCATAACACCTTCTAAATTTATTTTCTCTTTAAATTGTTCCACCCTTCTGTTTTCACATTATCCCTCTGCATTTGGCATGCATGTTCCCATTGATCACCAACACATTTATCCTGACATTCTCGTTTTTTTCATTCAAAATTAACAGCTATCACCTTGAATATCTAAGCAAAGTGCATTTTAGTGCAGTGTCTAGATTTGTTTTTCTTGGATCGTACCCGCCTTCTCGGATGCCTTTTTGCATACATGTGTTATACAACCTTGGTTTTAAAGTACACAACTCAGAGCTTCACACTGCTTAGTCAGTATTTCATACACATGTATGTCCTCTACTATGTCAGCAAGAACGCCAACAGTTTTGCTGGACATGACCAGTCTTGAAAATATGTGGTCCCATACAAGACACAGCATGGGCAGTGAGCCATGTACAATACAGTCAAAGCAGCAGTCTTCCAGCACCCAGACTGAAATCACTTCAGTGTCATCATCAGTGTGAAAGCCTCAGTATCAAGGTATCTAAGATCATCCAAGGAGCAAATCCTCGAAGCCTTTGTCTTTTTCAGCAGTATCAAGTCCTAGGCCAGTCTGTGACAACGTTTTTTTTCCTTCTAAAGGGTTTCTGTTGTTGGCTGCTGGCTGGATCCTGTTTTGACTTGGTCTTGGCAAGTGCTGTTGGCTGGCTTTTGGACAACTGTGGATTTGAAACAGAAAAAAGATGAGAGAAACTCAGAGGAATTTTATTTCACTTTGCAATTAATTTACTTTCTCTCTTGATGTTCAGTTGAGAAAGCATCTCTGCATGTATCCAAGCTCCATGTAGAGATGGATCTATACCTTCTATACTCTCAAGATATCATTGTGTGATCTCATTGACCTTCTACACAGAATGCTTTAATGCCCCAGATCCACATAAAATAGAAAAGAAATTTCCAAATGTTCCCCATAATAACCCAAAGTTCCCTCTAAGGACAAATATGACAGTCCAAAACCTTTATTTACATCTTTCAGCTAAACAGATATAGGAATATTCCTGGTAAGTCTAACTCATGTTTTCTCAATACACTCAGAGACTTGCCTGCGGCACCAGACACTTCCTCTTCCCTCACCGAAAACCTCATGTTCCACATTAGCTCATTATCTAACCAAACCACATACTTCTCCATTCACAAAATGGAATGAGATCCCACAAATTTAGGAACACAATAACTTCCTGTTCTAAGCTGTTTTAGCTAGACTAAATCTACCAGTTTCCATAACCTCTGTTTCACCCCACACTAAATATCATAACTTTCCTTGTACTTTTATTGACACTGCACCAAAGTTCCCATCTTCTTACTACAATTCCCCTCAACCAACTGACTTCAAACAACCATAAAAGTGAAAACTTAATTCCAGACTCTCTCCTCTTATACAAAGCAAATAGAGAAACGCCCATTACAGAATTGGCGGTGGCATTATAGGACCAAATGGTTTCTTGGATCACACTTCTTCCTGGAATTCCAGTCAAGGTGGCTAGTTTAAGAATTGTTTTTATAATTAAATTCATGTGCACTAGTATGCCATCTTTCCTATGGCAATATACGGCTGTACTGCAATGCTTAATTGACATTGCAATTAGAAATCTTTCTATCAACAATTCTCAAGTAGCTCATTAATTTAGCTACTAACCATTTCGAGGAGTAATCCACAGTGATGATAACACATCTGCCAAACAATAAGCAAACACATCTGCCATCACGCCTCAATTAATCCACCAGAGCTACTCTGACCCTGGGCCTGTCAAGAACTTCAAGTGGCACAAAGTTGCTCTCCAAACAACTGTAACTTTGCCAATGCTGCACCACAATACTTAACCTTTTGTTCTAAACCCAACCACCAATAATATTCTCTGACGCTACTCTTGGTAAGATTCCTCAGCAAATGCCACTCATGGGCTGAATCAGTCAGTCAATCTCTCAACTTAAAGGGCAGTACTAACTCACAACTTCTGTTCACAACACTCCTTAACAGATACAGCACACATTTTACTTCCCAAAACGTACTCAACTCCAATGATCTAACCACTTACTTACGCCAACCTATCGCCACTTTTCCTTTACAAAACTTCAACACTTTAATGTTTTCTACCAAATTTTCCCCATTCTTATCAACCTAGCCCTATGGCCTCTAATGCCAAAACTAATGCTCCAACATACTTACCACTCTCTTCATTTCTCAACTGGGCAATCTCAAAAGGCAATCCACATCTACATTCCTCATACAAGGATAAAGCAGAAAACTCATCATACCCCTCAAGTCCTAACATCCATCTTGTAATCTTTGGTGTAATATGTTCTAGTATGTTCTAGTTCTTCGGGGGTAAAGGCAAATACAAGGAGTTTAGGATCAGTTACATTACAAAGGGTAATCCCAGTAAGATTAAATGTAAATGGTGAATCACCCAATAATACCCTAACGCCTCTTTCTCCACTACAGTGTAATTCTCCTCTTCCTAGTCACTCATGCAAATATCCTTGATGTCAGCACCTTCTTATTACTACATTCTTCATGAATCACCTGCGACATCTCGCCAGAGGTCCCTCATTCCCAGAAGAGAAACATTTAATTACCTCCTCATCAGTCATCCTTGCCAAATAATTACGTAGTGTGCCTCATCTCCCCCACAGAACCCTCCAAGCAAAATTAGCACTCCATACTCCTCCACCCCTCCCCAATATGCCCGACCTCCTTTACCTCTGACCTTAAGCATAAAAGCAGACTCTACCCACCCCACTTCCTGTTTTTTTAGTTCTGCTTCGCAGAATCTTCAAGCAAATTTCAGGTAAGTGGGGTGAGGTCGCGCTTTCGCGGGCCCTAATACCCAGTTGGAGGTCCAGCATAGCGGTCTCACTTTATCATATGTCGGGAATAATTTTAGTATGCTGTTAACAAGGACTGTGAAGCCCTGCGACAGCAGGTTCTCACCGGCGGTCTGAGGCTCTGCTGTAGCGGTCTTGATGACTGTCAGGCGCTGAGCTTCTGAGCTCAGCATGGTCGTGGCAGCGGCCTCGGTGGAGAGCGTCCAGCAGCACTGCCCGATGGCAGCTTCTGCCTCAGGCAATTGTCCCGGAAACGGCAGAAGGAAAGCTGCAGAACCACTGGAGATGAGGGGCAGCACAGCGATTGGTGAGTGGCGCCACGGACTAAAAAGATGTATTTTTTGGGGAGATTTACTGGTAGACATCACTGTCCATAAAATAGACTGAGTGGCTTGATGAAGGCACTGCAGTGAGTGGCACTGCCACAGTGCGCCTGCAACGAGAGCTGAGGCGCTGCAGGGATACATTCCAAGCATAGCTGGAAGCGAGTGAAATGCGGAAGGGAGCCGCAAGGTGTTAAGCAGCGGCATGATAATCAGGGAATCAGTGTGCATGTGCAGTCTGGATAGATGAATGTTGCTGGGCAATGAGGAAGCCAGCGAGATTCTCAGCGCCCTTGTTGCTTGGTGACAATTTAAATTGGCAACCAGGAAGTGGATTTTTTCAGAGGTTTTGCCAGCAGAATTATGGAGAATTCTGACAGTAAGCAGGAGGAAGAAGGCTCTAGCAGCGAGGGGTAGACTCAGGCTAAGGCTCCCTCATTTCAGTCCACACAGCTGATAAGTCAACTGCAGTGGCTGAAGCATTTAAGGGGAGACAGGGACCATCCTCTCCTAAGGGGCAGCACATGGAACCTTCTACCAGTACAGATGCTGATGGGGAGGAGGATGATCTATGAAGCAGATATGTGCAGAGGCAGGAATCAAAGGAGGTCCTGGAGCATATCATGGACGATATAGCTATTACGTTGCCTCAAGTGTCAGAGGAAACTGAAGATTTCCAGCGAAGGCAGCCTGAGTCCCCACTGATGCACTCTTCTGTTAAGAAGGTGATGGAGAATGAATGGCAAGACATTGATAAGACCACCGTTCCACGATATCTGACAAAGAGATATGCTATTCACGAGGTTGCTAAAGATTTCCCGCTGTCAGTAAAGGTGAATTAATTAATGGCAGGAGTGTCATCCCAAGGGCCTAATATATCAGAGGATGCCTCCCCATTGGATACTGTGGACAAAAGGGTGGAGACGACAGTTAAGATGTCTTCTGCTGCCGCCAATTTCTCAGTTCGAACTTCTGCATATCTGTTGTACACTTTTCAGTCACTGTTGAAGGACTATCAGTCTTGCTGAAGGAGCAAGAGGCGGATATTACGTCAATCTTGGCAATGACGGAGCAGTAGACAAGGATGTTGTTGTACATTTAGTTTGATGCCTTGAGGGCAGCTGCGGGGAACAAGTACAATGCACTAAGTGATCCCTAGTAAGCAGGTCACAAAGATTACCAAATGTACAGATAATTGATGTTCCCCTTAAAACTGCTACAACTGTGAAATCATTTTCTTGATAGCCTTGAATGCAGACAAAGAATCTGTGGTTTTCCAACACTAAAATTTTCCCACGGCCAAAACATGCATTTTGAGGGTCTTTACAAACATGTTCCTTGCATCACCTTTGATTCTTGCTCATTTCGGGAAGAGTTTTGTAAACTTTCATTACCTCACCTTCTAAATTATGCAAGAAAACATGTTATTTCCTGAATGAAGTGAATTTCTCCTCTCATAGCTATCACACAGAATTTAGATAGCGTGAGCCATATCTTTCAAGACAAACCGCTTCACCAGCTTCATTTAGAAACAAAGGTGGCTGAGAAATGGTGCTGCAGCCATGACAATGGATAACAGGAAATTAATATAACATTAATATAACAAATTAAATACCTGACGCAATAAATCAAAACAATAAACAGCCCTGTCACTATTAGCAAAACTAAATGTGAAGTCTTTCTTAAGAATCCTCCGAAAAACAACGTTGGAAATTACCTTCTTTTGCCTTTCATGCCCTATTTTTGCTGAATCCATTTGTGTTGGCTTTAGGACTCTGCACACTTTAATGCTAACCAGTGGTGAAGAGCTTGTGCTCTCCTAATAAACATGTTAACATTGGCATACATCTAATTGACACATTTAATTTACTTATAATTCCATAGTGTATGGTACTGTGTGCCAAGTGCCTGTAAATTACATGCTACAAGTGGCTGCAACATTCATTGTGCCACCCACTAAAGTAGCATTGCAATATAGTTCTAGAGGCCTGACTTTGAAGCCAGTGTGTGCAGTTTTTAACTGTTAGTTTGACCTGGCAAATTAACCTTTTGCCAGGCCTAAACCATCCTTTTTAATACTTATAGGTCACCCTTATGATAAGCCATAACAACTGACATGGCAGGATGCATGGTATTTAAAAAGTAGAACATGTATATTTCATGTTTTATATGTCCTGGCAGTGAAAAGCACCTAAAGACATTTTTCACTGTGGCAAGACTGGCCTCTCATAGACTAACACTGGTTTACCTTATCACATTTAATAAGTGCTAGATTCAGTTTGGGAACAGCCAGAGAGATACCTCTTACACTCATTTTAATCATAATTTAAAATCATATTCAATGGTAAAGTTGGACTTTAAATTATTTTGAAAATGATACTTGCCAGCCTAAAATTTCTAGGGTCCTTCTATGAGAGGCGAGTTGCTCTGGGATTAGTGATGGCTCTCAACTGGGAAATGTGTATAGGGCCAGACAGTAGACAAACAGACCTGAGTGTAGAACGGAGTGGGTCTTCCTGACAGGATGACTGGGGAGGCCCCTACCCTGTTTGCACTTTAAAGGGTAGCCTAGGGGCTCTACCGAGCCCTTTCTGACTTTAGAAGAAGCCCACCTAGTCACTAGCAGATGCAGCTCATACCTGCTGCCGGCCATTTGTTTCACTAGACAAACTGGAGCCAAACCCAGGGGAAGAGAAGAGCTGACCAGAACTAGTTTGAGGCTTAGACAAAAGGATGTCCTCCACCCACAGACTATCACTGGGCATAAACACAACATCCCCGGAACCTGACACCAGAACACGTGTGGACCTGAGAAGATTCAGAAAAAGGACTGCCCGGAATATCTGAAGTAGTAACAGAGGGCATGCTAGCCTTCAACCCAGAACCCTAGAAGTTACTCCAAGATTCAGTTTGCTGACCTCCTGTTTGATCTACAGGCACACAGCAAGCTTCCAGAGATCTTTCCTGCTTTACGGCTAACCAGACCCAACTGGGCTTGAGGTGAGGCCCCTGTGCTGTCCTGAAGGTCCTGGACCCTTGGCTTGAGTCTGAGTGTACTTCTCCCGGCTGAACTTAAGGTTTAACCAGATATGACAGAGAGCGGCACAAAAAGAAGCAGGGGCAGGCATTGCAGCACCATGCAGCTCCTGATCGGCGGCTTGACTGGATCTGACACAGGGCAACACAAAGCCTTACATCACAGCATCACACAGCTCCTGATCCGCGGATTCAACAGACACGATGCAGAGCCTCACAGCATAGCACCACACAGCTTATGCACAAAGGGCAAAAAAGTACAGCCTCTAGCAGGCCAAACCGTACACTGCCCTAGCTCCAATGCGGTCAACTTGTGACTGTGTCCTAGTCCATCCCAAGCAGATACCCGCAGTTGGCAGTTTGCACCATTTGGAGCTAGTTTTAACCATAAACTTTAAAAATTCAGAACTCCAGGTCTACAGATTAGATTTTTGTAGTTTTCATGTCATTTTATTTAATACAATTTATTATGTTTTTATATTTGTCTACATTGGTTCAGACTTTTTCTTGTGTGAATCCTGCATAAATACTATACATATTGCCTTCAAGGTAAGCCTGACTGCTTTTGTACAAAGCTGCCAGAGGGTTTAGCTCAGGTTTATTTTGTGACTTTTGTAGTTCACATTGAAAAGCAATAGTATTATTATTTGGAGTGGGTTTGCATAAATAATCCAGTTTCTTACAAAAAGTACTTCTTTTAATATATAGCACTCGAGTATTCACTAAGGTCTTTCTTCCTTACTCTTTGTCCTTATTTGCTACTTGTAATATGGTGTTCTGGGCCTGTCTTTCTTCCTCCTCCACGACATAGAGCTAGCTACACAATGCAAATAAATTCCAAGACCAGCGCAAAAAACCATACAACAAAACAGGCAAGTGATCTTGCTATTCCACCTCCACCGCCATGTTATTACATTTTGTCTCTTTTTGGAATTCAAAATACAGTATTTATTTACTCTTACTCCCACTAAGAAACATATGTGCATAACCCAGTCCGGTGTAATGAGTCTCATTTATCTTCCATAGAACCAGCTCTTCTTGAGGACTCTGGGAATAAGAGGGAAAACAGGGGAACACAATACAACATGGAAGAGAACATTTATGGCCAATGGAAAAACTGTGGAATCAAACACTTCCTATTCAACGTTGGTGCTGGGTGTGAACAGAGTTATGTGGGAGTGGGGGAGCCTCTAGGGAAAATCCCTCCTACAGTAGCAGTAGTTGTGGTTTACTAAAGTCAAAATGCTCAGGCATTCTGCTTGAAAATTGTCTTTTCCTGCGATTGATAAAATTAGCCCATGGCAAGTAGACCAAATATCTGCTTAAACATCCTTGTTTTAGATAGTACAAGGTGATGGTTTTGGCCTTGGGAACTGAACACCTCTTTCCGGACTGATGGGACGATGGCTAGTATTATCATTCTAATGGCTCACAGGTTCACATGTTCCTGCTGCTTTGATTAGGAAAATGCTCCATTCTGCTTAAGACAGGAGCATCTATCAATATATTCACTGACCAGAATGGCTCTCCTCTCAACACACAAACTTTGAAACAACCTCTTAAGATCCAAAGCCTTATTGTCAAACATTGATTAGGATCCAACAGGCACCACCAAAGCTTATTCTACTCTTCTCTGAGCACCCGCTGGTGAGTGTGGGGAAGCTGATAAGTCTTATTTGGGTCCATATCCAATATTCTTTGTCAACTAGCCTTCTTCAATTAGCCATTCAGGTAAGAGAAGGTCTAGGTCGAGCCTGTATCCTCCAACTTAAATGTGCATTAACTATTAAAAAACATGTCATAAAACTCTCATAGCTGAGGTGGTCCCAAATGGCAGTGCTCCCAATTGACCACAAATCAAAAGAACTTCCTGTAGCTTTTATTTACTGAGATGGGAAATAACACATACTGGAGATACAGGGAGAGCATCTGATTTGTCAAATACAAGATTTGAATAATTTCAGCTAAAGTCTCCATGCTGATACACTTCCACTTTATGAATTTGAACAATTAGTTCACTTCCTAAAAGGTATATAAGACCCTCCCTTTTTAGGGACCAGAATGTATGTCTCAAACTCCCTTCCCACAATGTTTGCAAGTGACTTCTTCAATAGTCCCTTTTTGTAGGAAAGGAATTACTTTCAGTTGCAGAGAGTCTTTGTGTACTACTCCAAGATACTCTCCAACCTACCTTCCTAGAGAAAGAAATTAGATGAAACGGTTGGCAAACTAAACAGGCTTAGTAGAAGTGGGTGCTACAGTTGCTGCAGGCTGGAATGTGTCTCTTAATGTATTGTGAGACAACAGGTTTACGACTCTTGTGACAGACCAATATAGCTTGAATTTCATATGTCTTTTTATCACTACCTCAGATCCAATGGAAGACACCATGATATCTGCATCTTCCAGACTTGTCACAAAGATTTGTTTGGAACCATCTAGCCCATCCAAGGTAATTATATTGAAGGTTTGCTGCATGTGGTTACGAGGAAATTCTGAGACATACCAAGCCAACAGGATACAAGTGATTTTGCACTTTAAGTCATGAAGACCATGCTGCCTGAAGAATGAAATCTTCTGTCCCAAAAGCTTTAACTTATTCAACTAACAATCAGGATCATATCTGGGAAGGAGTTTGGCTTTGATTTAGAAAAAAACTGTTTCAAAACCAAAGTTTCTCGAGTAGAGGATGACAAGAGAAATTCAGGGCCTTGGGGACAGGTAAGATTCTTCATGCTTTTCTTGCTCACCGAAACACAAGCGAACTGGGTCTCCCAAAATGACACTATTGGATTCACAAACCATCATGAAAGGGGGGAGAGGCACAACTCTGATTGGCCTGAGAGCTCTACAATCAATCTGCTACTGTATCCGTTATGCTCTTTAGGATGGATCTTAATATCCAGTACCTCAAAGGCCTTTTCCCCCCAAAAGTCATAGACTGGGAAAAGATGATTCTGGCAAAGTACTGTAGACGCTTCCTCTTCTTTATCCATATTAAGTGTCGGGTTGACAGTAAATTTTTTAAAATCCTCATTTTCCTTATCCCTATCCACGAGCTGGAAGCCCAACTTGCAGCGCAGTACCCTATACAGTGGAAGCGGATGGCAGTCCCCTATTTGGCAATCTGACTGGTTTCCTCACTTCAGATGACCTCTGTAATTAATTACCAGTCCCTACATAAACACATCAGATCTGAGCTCGCTCAGTGGAGGAACCTCCTGATCTCTTGCCTCAGAAGAGTTGCAGCCAATAAGATGACCATCTTGCCTATGATTCTCTACTTGTTTCAAACACTCCCTTGACTCCTCCGAAAGGGATGATTTCCAGGCTGCAAGCCGAATTCCATCAATTCATATGGGCTGGGAAGACGACTCAAACGTGAAGAGAAAGTAGCTATCTTCCTCCGAACATGGATGGCCTCGGCATCCCGAATCTCTAACTTAATTTCCAGGCAGTCCAGCTATGGTATCTAGTCGAATAGAACAAAGATCAATCTGAGCGAGACTGGCTCTTCCAGAACCGGGTGGTGGCTGGCATCGCTTTATGGAAAATACCCTTTCTGAACAGATCACACAGACATTCGAGTTTATACCTCTCACCCCATCACCAAGGCACCTATGGATGCCTGGAATTGGATCAGCGTTAGGTGCAGACTCTCGTCCTTTCCCTCCCCACTGACATCCCTACTTGACAATCCAGATTTTATGCCTAGAAATAGCCCTTCGGCACCAGACCAAATGTCACTAGTAGGACACATGATAGACGAGGAGGGGGTGATCTCATTCACATAACTACGTGCAGACTTTGCACTCCGGAGATGTAACAGTTGCATTTCTTGCAACTCCGCCACTGGCTTCTCCACACTGATACCAAGACTGCCATCCAAAGACACCTCACTACCTATGAGAAGTAGCTGATCACAAAAACCTCTGACAAACGGCTGATCTCGTAGCTAAATAAACTTAGGCTTCAGCCCAAAAGACACATACACAAACCTAATCAAACCCGCTGGGAGAGAGAGCTTGGGAGACAGATGATCGCCAAGGAATGGGAGGATATATATTATAGGGCCCGTCATACTGCCTGTAAAACTGCCCACATAGAGACGTTTACTAACGTAGTTACATATTGGTATTTGACTTCGGAATGGCTGCATAGGATTGACTCGAACAAAAGCGCAGACTGCTGGAGGGGCTGTGGAATAATGGGGACCCTGGTGCACCATTTGTTGGAGTGTCCAAAGATACAAGCATATTGGACACAAATACTCAACGACATTGACCAACACATTCACACCCAACCTTCCCGATTTCCTTCCTATACACTGTTAGGCTTACCCAACCGTCTCACTTACCCCCTAAAATCCAGACGAGGGCAGCAGATTGGCTTAGCATTAGGTGCAGCAATACAGAATATACTCACACATTGGGGGACAACACATATATACCTACTCATCGGGGATGGCTTTACCACATGTGGTATATCCTTTGTATGGGAAAGATCACACTTTCTATTACCAATCAAGTGGCATCTTTGGAGACCTTCGGCTGCTGTACCAGTCTCCCCTCCCGCAGGACATCTGAGAGCCGACATGCCCTAAATACCTCTACATCTGGCAGCTATTGGAACTAACCTCTACCACCAGTTTAGAGATGTACTCGTGAAATAAACTTGGTGCTGTGATTGGTGCACTTTTATGGAAGCATGCTGAGTGCGTTGGGGTGGGAGGGGGGGGGAGGGGACGGGATGGAGCCAAGCTTTGTAGCTTGGTATGATGTGTTGCACATGGGATTGCATTTACGTTGTATGTATTGGCATGTATAAATAAAGAGATTTGAATCCTAAATCCTCCTTTTCCTCTGTGGGTTCACAAATTGAAGAAAACTTACTGAAGCCACAGGTTTAAATGCTATAACCCTAGGGTGCTAATCAATGAGACCAAATCTCTTGCAACTAATTAGTTTCAGTTTTTGCACAGGCACAAATCTAGCCTCAGGGCCAATGCCTCTAACGATGGAGACTTTGGAACAGTAGCAGGTGTATCAAGTTTTGGATCCAAAGTAGACACCTTGACACGAAACAGAGACCAAAGGCCTAGTGCCTTAGAGCGGGTCCAGAATACGTAAAGTACCATGCAAGAAACCAGTAACAAAAGCAGAGTAATGAATTTACAGTGTTTTTAAATATTTGTTGCTTAGTGACCTTCGCACTTCAAACTTAGCCTTGATGCCTGATTGAGGAAAAACACTTAGAAGAAACCTTTGTGGCAATTTAAAGGGGGGGTGATTTTGAATCATGTTTGGCACATTGAACAATTCTTACTTGTTGGTCTGACTGCAAGTCTGAGTTACCCTGGTGGCAAGAAGACATCTTTGAATATGATTTCTTCTGCTGGTCCCTCTTGTTGTGCTAACCTAAATCTCCAAGATGTATGCGCTCCACCTACACATTGCAGGATCATCTCTGTGCCAACTCCATTCTGAAAAGAGCTTTTCTGTCTATGAAACAGCAGACAGAGTTTGTCCTCTCTCTAATGGTGTAAAGAGTGACTCGTTCCAGCAAACATGCTGCTACCCTGCACATAACAGTTCATGTGTAACGTATCAAGTCTCTTTTAAAGATACCCAGTGAGAAATAAGCCACAAAAGGCAAATAAAACTCCTTGATAATCTTGTAGTTCTTGATTGAAGATGAAAATTAATGTAAAAGTAAATGGCAGGGCTCAAATCACTGACACCATGAAAGCAGAAAACGTCAAACACTTCCAGCAGTACGTTCAAAGGAAGCTCCGATTGTAGGAGCAAAATCAAGGGGCAAAAATAGCAACAAGAGGGCAATGAATGCAATCAAAGCAAGGTAACAAATGCCTCTTTGTATATAATTCAAAGAGGAACGGACATCAGAGGAAGGGCTTGACTTCATCTTAAATTGAAAACCTCGGGCAGATCACCATATTGGAAAGACTGATTTAACATGCACAGGGTGTGTATTTATATAACCTCACTGTCACTTTTCAGGTGACACCTCTTAAGCTCCACCCCTGAAGTCTTGTTGGCACTACCTAGTGTCTGGACTAGATACTTTGATAAAAATCCACAACTCTTTAGAAAAAACCCGTGGGAAGAAGCAACTTTTAGAAATGCAAAAACTGTTATAGTGAAAGAGTACTTATGCTTTAGAATTACAGATATACAGTAAAATATTTCAGCTGCACTTAGCCATTGACTAGCTGGTCACGGAAACACCCCGTGTGAAGGAACTATGATTAGTGGCTTTTTCAAGTACAGGGGCCTTCTAGCAAAGACGCTAGAAGCGGTGCCCTGCAGCTAGATAAAGTCCAAGCAGAATCTAGAAGAAGGCTAATAAACGAAGAATAGCAAGGCCTCAATGTGCCCCTAGAAAAATTATATTTGGGATACAGACATTACAGATGAAGGGGGAAAATAAAGAGAGGGAGATTTAAGTAACACCAGGTTCCCAACTACTAGATGACCTATTTGATAATGGGCAGCATACAAATTTGACAAAATGAATGATACTCTTGTGCTAAATATCAGATTGTATGTAGCCAAAATTAAGGCAGTAACTCTACAACTGAAAGGTTGGCATTACTTGTTCCAGGAAAACACAGATATTATCTCTATTGAAATGTCCCTTGAATTTGGGTGAATACTGCAAAAGAATCACCAGCATTTGTAATGCTTTGATAGCTTGCAATCCCATATGTGTGAATCCATAAATGTGGAACTGGACCTAGAGACAGAACTGTCAGAGCTGGAACATCATAAAGCATTATGAAGTTCTCAATGAACCTTAAAACCTTGGATTTTCTAGCAGTTACAGTGGCACAGTGCCTTCTCCTTTTTGGTTATGAAGCGCTTAGAGATTTCTTGAGGAGCGTTAGTTGTGTTATATAAATCATCATTAATAAAAAAAATCTTTCAAATTTGTGTACTTCAAAGTGCAGCTTTGGGGACACTAGTTTACAATGGCCTGATCCAACTACCTGAGATGCATATGGAAGACTCCTGATTGTTTCCATGTGGTTTAGGCATGGCCAGTGGTTCATGTCAGTGTGAAGGCATTACCCAAGCTTGACTAAACATAAGGGGTGAGAAATGTGCACTCTCCCAAGATATACCTTTTGAATATATTGCTTTATGAGAATAATGATGATGTCACGGTTCAGTTTGTAGCTTTGTTCCCACTGCTAGTAAGAAACTGATTTGTAAACAATAAAAAATCTGAAAAATAAAAAAGCTGCTCCCTTTGATAAGTGGGTTGGACATTTGATACAGCGGGTAGTTCTCAATGTTTGATCAAACAGTCTAAAGTCTACACTATACCTGTTAAAGATGAGAATACAACTAAGGGTCCTGCGAATGAGAATGGTCAAGGAATGCAAGCCACTGCTCCACATTTGACAGTGAAATGACATTATCAAGGGGATGCTATGGTCTCTTGGGATAGTTACATTCTTTGTTGGGAATGGAAATACATAGGATTGTAAACTACATTAGGCTTAATTTATTTACATAATGGACACCAATACTATACTGAAATATGATATGGTTTAATACTGTCATAAACTGGCCTAAGACAAATGCATTACTGAAAAACCTATTTGAAGGAAAAATGCCAAATTAGGTGGAAAATACCCTTACCTAAGAACGTCATGATGCTCACAAACAGGAGTACCAGGTTGTGGGGAATATTTATGCACATTTCACTTGCTAACCAAATGTCATGAGTTAAGCCAGAAAAGATACATGCCCTTGATGACTGACGAGTCGAATAGGTACCCAAATGCCCAAAGCATTCAAATGTTGCTTATCTGTAGTTATGTAGAACGATATGGACAGCTACTCTAATACCCTTGATATGGACTATGAATCTATTTTCTGGCACTTGATTGATTCTTGTTCCCCACACATATGGTTGAGCAGCAATATCATCTTAAAAGATCATGGACAAAGCTTGTGCCATATGTTTAAAAGGATGACTGCTGTTGGTCGTATTCTACCTCTGGCTCTTCTGAGGCCAGCTATGTAGGTCAACTGCAAAATGCTAGATCTCCAATGAATAAGTCGGTGGGGGAACACACTGATCTATAACAATTACAGCAGGCAGTTAAGTATCACAGAAAGTAGCTACAGAAGCAGTGGCCACCTTTGCATTAGGGAAAGCCTTGGGTGTGGCTGTGCTCCTGCTGACAGCCTTGGGGTTGCATTTCCTCTCTTACCAGACTTCATCTTTTATTTCTAACTCCCGGAGACTCTATGGATTTTGAAGTTGCAGAATAGGAATAAGAGTGTGATATCAAGAACTTATTTTTATGTCACTGGAGATTGAGGAAGTGGTGTGGGACAGGTCCCCAGGAGGAACTGTGTGTGTGTTAGTGTACTAGTGTTATTATTTGATGATTGCTCATTGTAAGTAAGTCCATTGGTGTTCCAAAATGATGAAAGGTACATGGGTAGCTAGCTAATTAAGGAGACTGTTTTTCAAAAGCCTGGATGAAAAGCAAGGAACATGTTATTACACCTGTTATAGATGAACTAGGAATTGGATCCAATGCATCTCCAGTTCACTAAAGCAAATGAGCAACATTAAGACCCATATTCTTTAAACCCTGATGTAAGTTATAATGAATAACACTGTAACAAATCTGTCAGACAGGATGGAAACTACAATTTTGCTAATATAAACAAGATAATGTGATGGAGCCTATAAACGAAAAGCAGAAATGCCACTCTAAAGGTACCTTTAGCCCTCTCCTATGTCTTGGCTCTTAGCCATTCTCAACATCCCAGTAGCTGTGCCAAGATAAAAAAAAAACAATTTAGCAGTTTGGGTAACTGAGTGGACAAGCAGAGAAGTGTGGAGCCAAAAGTTGAACCGTGCACTTGCTTGGCTTTTGCAGATGCATTGATGAAACACACCAGATCCTCACATTTGTCGGGTGAGAGAGCCACAGTAAATAAGTATGGAGAGCCGAGGATAGGTGCGTGCTCTACTTGCTATTAGTGGTTTAGATGTAAAATCTTTCATACTGTTGGATCAGTTGTATGCAAACTTACCAAACTGACCACCATCCAAGATCCTTATGGGCAGGATCTGTCCATCTCCAAACAAAACTTGATGCACTTCTCCCTCAAGGTCTTCCGAGTCCTCAACAGTGACAAGTTGCCCCACCATAACCACATTCTGGCCTGTGGTAGGCACATTGTCCATATTAGAAACAGTGGTTTCATTTTGTGTCACATTGTCTGTGAACTGTAGGTTCTGGGTTTGCTGGATCACGAGTGATTGGCCACCTATGGAGTTTAGCACTGGGTCCAACGTGATAGTAGGCGTCTCAGGTTCATTGGGGCTTACTGTGATCAGAGCTGTTGTTCCATCAACAGAGGAAAATGCTGGTTGTAGCTGCAGTCCCTGCAGAAAAAACAGACAAGTTGTGTGTTTTTACATATTTTTTATGCAAAAACAATACTCACATCAAAATGCGCAATTACATTTTTTAATTTTCTATTTCCATTTCCACAAAATGAATACATATTTCATGTGCTGATAACGTCAAGTATTTGCTTCTGTAGTATATTTGGTGGATCTACACCATTCTGGTGAAATTTCAAGTTGGTGACCATCATCCTGACAAATATATTTTGAGTAAAGACTAAACAGACTAATTATTTCAAACTGAATCAGTGGCAAATATCGAGCCCAGCGGGAGAAACAAAAAGTTTAAAAAAAGGCCACAGACTTTTCTTATTGTCTACTATGAACTGGCCACACCAGGAGGAAGAGTCAATGGGACTTAAGAGAGGATACATGCAAATGAGGTAAAAGACGACCAAAACAGATAGAGAAGAAAAGCTGACTGCGAGATTGGGAAAAGATGAGCATGACATTATGATACTCAAAGCGACAGGCGAGATAAAGAAGGGAGTCTTCCTTGCCAGAGATCTAATACTTTTTAGATTATCTGATGCAAAGAAACCTTGGACAAGTAAAACTAAATTTCTACTTTTTGACCTACAAGATGTTTTTACTGTTTTCTTTTTTAACAGGTATTTGAGACTATGTCACAAAGTCTTTGCCATGAGTAGAAGAAGGTGAACAGGCTAAATACCAGTGTTTAAAAGCTCTTCAGTTCTGTTGGCAGGGATGCGGATAGTTTGAACAGCGCACAAGTACACAATATCCCTCCTTTTACACCTTACAGAGGAAAGCAATCAATGTACTAAGAATTTGACCCTTGCTATATATATGTTCATAATTTCCAGGAGCCCTTTTTTAGGAAGGTAATCCTGACTTTCATGCTTGAAACTTCCAATGTGCATATTCACACTAATCTTTGTCTTCATAAAAATTTGTATTTGGCAAATGTTGGAAGGCACCCTTTTATATTGCTGGAGAGCTGAGCCATCGAATGCTAAATTCATAACCATTCCTGTAATTTAGCCTTTTTCCCACCTGGTCATGTTGTTTCTGTTTCTTTGTGGAGTCCAACAAAGAATATAGGGTTACCGAGAGAGAGAACATCTTGAGGCTTGAGATGCTCCTACTGGTATAAAAATATTCTCAGTGATACTCCTTATAGGTTGATTATAAACATTAAATACCTAATAAAAAATAAGCACAACCTTTATATTGTACATACATAACCTAACACGCAACTATCTCGCTGCGTTGGAAACTATGACTTCTCATCAATCTCCTGCTAGCTGTTATCAAATCTTAATCCTATACAACACATAATTGCATTGACTTGAAGAGCTTCAATAGCTTTTGTTACTTTACAGTATATTGCAATCCCTGTATTCTTCCAATGCCCATCATTCAGCCCTACAAACATTGCTTGATATACCACCTTTTTAAGTCAGACAAACTGTGGAGATAATAGGGAAATTTAAGACTTACATCCCCCTCAATCTCACTAACTGAGCTTTGACCTTGGCCGTTAGTCCGCTCTCCTGGGTGCACCTATATACCATAAAATGTACCCAATCAGCAGCCAAAAGCCAGCACCCTCTGAGTGGTCCATTCTGTAATTCAGGGCTCCCTAGCAATTTGGAATCCCTCCAACTGTTGACAAAAATCAAGACATCAGGTGAATCTCCAGAGGACAAAGCAACACATGATAGTGAGACCAGCTACAGAGGTTGTCAGGCACTGTTGGAGATACATGGGGTGACCCAGTACAAAAGACATACAAAAAGGTAAAGTTACCTTGAGGATTACTCCCTAACTCCGAGCCGGAACACTACTGACAACTGTCACATCTATTATATGTTTTATTCTTAATACAGTTATAATGGGAGAAGTGGGTATGGGGCGGGGCCAGCGATTGGTTCGGTTGCTTGTTGCGAATTGGGACAGGATGGTGGCACTGCTCAGAGGGTGGGGGGAGTTAAGGGTTACGGTGGTTATTGCGTTGTTTTACTTTATTCGGGGAGGGTCACACAGGTGAAAAGGAACTACTGCTTATCGAGATGAGGTGACATTTTGCACTCTTGCTGGAAACATGTTATCTACAAGGAACCCAAAATATAGTATGGATAAGACACTTAAGGTCATAACATAAATGTTAGAGGTCTGGCGCAATGCAAAAAACTACAGAGAATATATGTGTACCTTAAAAGATATGTTAACCACAACAAGAGCTGCTCCTAGTGTAGTGACCACTGTGGAGTTATGGTTATATTATGAGTGAGGGCATCTCAAAAAATGTGACGGACTGGTCTCACACACCACCTGGTGTCATGCTTCATCATCGACTAGTCCTCGCCCTCTAAAACCTTGGTTTGATAGAGGGCGGGCATACACCTGACGACAGGGAGGCATTTTTAAACTAAGTGGGGGCCCGTGAAAAAGTTAGTGAGAGTAAAAATCATTATAGTTATCAAATTGTGTTTTTAATGTGATTGGTAACTATATGATATTAAAATCAATGGACGGTGTATGGGGAAATTATTGTCCCCTAACCGTAGTGTAAGCGGTCGACATGTTTCTGCCGTGTTGGCCCAGATGGGTCCAGGGCATTCATCAGGACCTTAGTGTAAAGAATAGGGGGGTCCGTTCTTACCAACTGGTGGCAAGAAGATACCACTGTGCGGGTGTGACCTGTGTCACTCTCCACTATTGGAATGGCTTGCAAGTTCAAGCCTGGAATAGAAGTTGAAAGGTAGAACATGTAACAACATAACTGGGTCACAACAGAATACTGAAAACCATACATGCACTGATTCAGTTAAAAGTGAGTGACTACTCGTGTGACATATGACACTATGTGTGTACACAATTCCAAGAATGATAAAGTGAGATAAGATCTCACTGTTCTTACCCTAAATACCCAAGCTACTTGCCCCATGGGAGATGGGGAGGGGAAACCCCTGTTGTCAAATCCTGTAAAGAAAAAGACACAGACCTCAATCGCCTGAATTGTGGTCTCAAGGAAAGGAAAATAAGATATGGAAGGACTTACAATCAGTAAAACAGTCATTCAGCATTCAAACACACTCTTACTGCCTCAAGGAAAGTTTCCCGCGTTGCTCCTAGGTGACTGCTCCCGTTCCTCCCCAATGTAGGAATGAGGAGAAAGTTGCTTAGCTATATATAGTGCAACCCAATGAGGTAATTGATGTTAAGTGGATCGGCACTTAAGGAGAATATCGCCAGGTGCGCGGTTTCCGGTGTCCTCGTACACCTAACGCTCAAATACCTGATTCAGTAATGGAGGTGGTTCGCGCATGCTCTGTGTACTGAAGTGAAGCTGATTCCGCCAGTACATGGGTGTGCCCGAGCGGTAGGAGAATGGGGAAGTGATTGCTTTCCCCGATGCGGACCTGTAGCTGAGAGAAAGGCTGCGCATGTCTACTGAGTCTTGGTGAAGCCAGGAAACGCCCAAGTTTGGGCGTGGCTGTAATCAAATTGTAGTCGGCTACCATGTGCACACGTGTAGTGGATAAGTGACGCCTAGAAATCCTGCACTTTAGGTATGCGGGTGGAATTAATTATAACCCCATAGCTGGTGAATAAAGTTACATCAAGGCAGCATGTGAGTCTATGAGCGCTCATTGAATCAATGCATTGCGGCTGCGTCTTGTAACACAGTGACGCTTTACTTTAAGTATGAGTGCGAGGTTGACTATTACCCAGCAGCCGGTGGATGAAATTAAATAGAGGCAGCGTGTGTGAGTCTATGAGAGCTCTATGAATATCAGGGGACAGGAGTGTCCATGTCCCTTCAAAACGTGCTGGAAAAATTTCCCAAAATGCACAGGGGCCGATGTAAAAAACATTGCATCTAAATTATAGTAAAAGGAAAGGTCCCTTTATACTATGAGCCTGTCTACTATACAGCTGTGTGCTACTCAAGGCCTGCCATCCGCAAGGATATACTAATGACCTAATTGTGATGTCTGGTCGCAGTTGGGTAATGAAAACACATAGTGCTTATTATATGTACGTAAAAATTGGTCGCCTTGGTGTAGAGTGACCGTGATAATCTGTTGTCGATGTATCTCATAGGCCTGATGGTGCAGAGGTCATATTTAGGTCGGAAAAAGCCTTTGAGGTTAGTAGTCTGATAAGGCAGAGTGTGCTTGGAGTATCAGAGATATATGGAGTTTCTCAAAGAGAATGCTAAACTGTGTATGGTAATACATGTTTGTCCGCAAAGGTAATGCCACGGGTTGTTAATTATCATCCCATCTGTAGCCATGGGATTTCGCCATTGAGTCCCTTTTCCCAGGACCGCAGGCGGTAGACCCATCGTTGCTCCCTAACATGTAGGGCTTTTGTCAGGTCAGATTTTCGTTTTTTCATCACCTACAGGATTGTCCACCTGAGGTCTGTGTCTTTATGATTCTTCTCAATGAAGTGACGTGTCAGTTTAGTATTGTTCTTTTTGCACCTGATGGTGCTCTGGTGTTCGTTGATGCAAAACTTTATTTTCCTAGTGGTCATGCCCACATACTTGAGGCTGCATGGGCATGTTAGGAGGTACACGACATTCTCCGTGTTACAGTTGCTGAATTCTCGTAATTGCCAGGGTTTTCCGGTGCCTATGTCCACCTCCTTTGTGTTGGTCGTGAGGTCGGAGGACGTGCACCCACCACAGGAAAAGTGGCCCACTGGTCGTGGTTGACTCCAAAGTGTCTGCTGTTCTTTTCCTTCAGGGACCGTCATTTTAGCATGTACCAGTTCGTCGCGTAAGCTCCTGTTGCGCTTGAATGCCTACAGAGGTAATTCCCACTGGTTTCCTGCGCTGTTTAGGATGTGCCAATTTTTTTAAATTATTTTTTGGACTGTGTTAGAGGCTGGGGTGTATGTAGTAACACATACCAATCTCTTGGTGTCTTCTTATCACATCCTCTAGTAGCGATTCTCTTGGGTTGTTTCTTGCTTGTTTTTTTGCTCTTCTCACAATCTTTTTTGGATAGTGACGTTCCAGAAGTTTTTTCACCAGTTGTCCCGCCTGTTCCTCAAAGGTTACTGTATTCGAACAGTTCCTTCGGACTCGAAGGAATTGTTCCACCGGTAGATTTTGTCTCAGGGCCCTCGGGTGATAGCTCTCAAAGAGGAGTAAACTGTTTCTATCAGTGGTTTTGTTATGTACCTTCGTAGCAATACCTTCATCAGTGAGGGTGATATCCAGATCAAGGAATACTGCATGATCCTTGCTAATCGTGTGTGTGAACCTCAGGTGATTATCTTTAGTGTTAACCCACTGGACGAACTTGGTTGCATCTTCCTCTGTTCCGTTCCACACAATCAGCACATCGTCTATGTAGCGCTTCCATATTTTCAGATGTTTCAGAAATGGGTTGTTTGGGTTGAGGATGTGGTCGTCCTCAAATTGTTGGACATAGATGCATGCCATGCTGGGGGCAAAAGTGCCAGTTCGGCACATTCCATCACAAAATGTTGGGGAGTGACGAAATCCCAGTCCATGCTCAAGATGATATGTTCAACGACTTCCAAGGTCCGTCTTTGTCGTATGCTCGTGTATAGAGCTTCTATGTCCATCATTATGAACAGTTTCTTAGTTGCATCCACCTCCAAGTCTCATAACAGGCAAAGGATATCCTTAGTGTCCCTGAGGTAGGAGTGTGATCTCTTAACAATTGGTCTAAGGAACCAGTCGCAAAACTGCAACAAAGGTTCTAGAATTGACACTCATAATATAACCATAACTCCACAGCAGCTCTTGTTGTGGTTAACATTTATTGTTGGAGGCTGCTAGCTCCTGGAATCCTGTGCCTCTTGTTCCCTTCTCCACGCATTGTGGAGCTAATGTGTGATTATACCTTAAAAGATATCACATTGCTATTGACTTCCTCCAGGAAACACATCGCTAGGTGGATTGTCTCCCGGCCCAACAAAAAAGGTGGAGGGGGCAACTCTACCCAACATCATTTTCAGGGTTCCCTAGAGGCACATTAACATGGGTGGCCCCAGGAACTTCATGTTGCCACACTGCACATGTGGTTGATCCTGAAGGCTGTTATGTAATACTTGCTGGAACAGTAGATGGACGCAACATCTGTTTAATCTCAGTCTATGCCCTGAACTTAGATCATGTCCAGTTTTTTACTGATCTTATCACTGCAGCAACCCTACACCTGACTAAGACATTATCCTTGCCCGGTGACTGCAGCTGTGTTTTGTATCCTACCCTGGACTATGACCCCCCTATGGCAAACACGAAACCACATATAACGGCATGTTTACAGAACCTATTACAATACCTTGGCCTTAAGGATGTATGGAGGGAAAGGTATCCTATTACCAGGATATTATTTTGCTATACACCGGCAACAGGCACTCATGGTAGACTAGATTACTTTTTTACTACCCCTGCCATTGCTATCCTAGTCACTGAAGCAACGTACCTTGCCAGATACCTTTCAGACCACTCCCCCGAACTATTGACACTGACATCTAACCATCCACATCCGGCTGTGCCGCAGTGGCAGTTACGAGCAGAGGCCCTGACAAACCCCCCATTCCTGGCCACTGTACAGACAATGCTGGACCATTACTTTCTTGAAAATTGGGGCGCTTCAATGACGAGAGCCTATGACTGGGAGGCTATAAAAGAGGTCCTTAGGAGAGTGTGCATTAACACTACTTATGGGGTCAGACAACAGCTAGAAAGTGACCTGGAACGCGCCAAGTCCAGACTACTGGAATTATAACGGATATTACCAACACAACCTGCTAGATTAGAGGGCTGGCACCAATTGCGAAGCACAACACTTAAAGATTGGCCCAGGCTGGGAAAAATACACCCATAAAGCATACAGACAATGATTGCACGCAGAGGGGAACAATACAGGGGCACTATTAGCTAAAATAGCGAAACAGTCCCAGTCACGGGACCCGATCCTGATACTCTGTGACGCAGAAGCGTACCCCGTACCTCACAGGCAGCCATAAATAAACTGGTCAGAGACCATCTCTGGGAGGTCTATGTGCTAAAATACACAACTACTGCACCTGTAATACAAGATTTCCTAGCTGGCCTTGAGCTCCCAAGCCTTTCAGCGAACTATAGCGATATATTAGAAGCAGACTTGACAGGGGAGAAAATTCTTGCTTCATTGAAGCTTAAAAGACCAGCCAAAACTCCAGGAGGTGATGGCTTACCTGCCAAATTTTACCATAAAACTGCTGGTACACTCAAAGATAAACTACTGGAGGTTTTTTAATGAGGCTTATAAGGTGGGACGCCTCCCTGCCACAATGCGTAAAGCACTGATAGTGTTAATACTGAAACCAGATAAACCTATAGATGATGTAAAATCCTATAGGCCCCTTTCAATGCTCAATGTCGATGTCAAAATATTTAGTGAACTGTTGGCGCATCGACTTCTCCCATTTCTACCTACACTTGTTCATCAAGACCAGTCAGGGTTTATATCTCAAAGGAGCACAACATCTAATCTTCGTAGACTCTTTCATATCCTACAGGCATCAGAAGTTCAGACAGGCCCACATGCACTTGCTTTTCTTGACGTAGAACAAGCCTTTGATTTTGTGTGGTGGGACTATTTATGGCAAGTTATGGAAAAACTAGGGTTTGAGTACAAATATATAAAGTGGGTGAAACTTTTGTACTTAGCTCCGACAGCCCGAGTCCGTACAGGTGGCCATGTGTCAGAGTCCTTCCCACTCTGCAGAAGCACCTGGCAGGGATGCCCCTATCCCCGTTGCTCGTCGCAATGGGGATGGAACCATTAGCGACGTGACTTCGAAACAAATTAAACCACTTGGGAATTGTAGTGGGAGTTTCCACTCATGTGGTCACACTCTACGCTAAAGATATCTTGGTTAATCTAAAAGAACCGGATACGGCAATACCAGTGCTGCAGACTGAGCTTTTGGAAATTACAGCAGCCTCTGGCCTATCGATGAACGCCCAAAAGTCACAAGTCATGCCACTCGGGACACAAGCGGGTCTAGACCCCTCATCCCTACCACAACTTTCCCTCCCTTGGTGTCGGGAAGGGCCCTTCTATTTATGTATAAAGCTGCCCCTAGATCGACAACATTTTTTGGACCAGAAATTGGGCAAGGTCCTGACTGGATTGCATGCCTCAGTTTAATTCTGGAAAGACCTCCCGCTGACGGTAATTGGTAGGTCCGCCCTGAATAAAATGGTGCTTCTACCTTGCTGTTTGTATGTTATGCAGAACGCCATGTATGATATTCCGTGAGCTGGATAGACTCATAGTTGATCTACTGTGGTTCACTACACGGAAACTAATCAGTTTAAAGATGCTACAGCAAACATGGGATAGAAGGGGCGTGGAACTTCCTAACTTACAATTTTACTATCTGGCAGCAAATCTGCAACACGCAGTTCACTGGTTTGACGAAGAGGAAAACTGGGAAAAAAGACTACTGGGGACCTTTGAGGAGCAGCTAAGCTTACCTGAACTCCTTATACTGGAAGCACGGGTTCCTGACAATATACCCATATTTGATTAGACTAATGGGCGGCATATGGGAGAGGGTGAACGCAATGGTCGTTCGTAAGGCCCCGCATGCACGAGATATGCCCATTTGGATACCATATTTGAAAATACTATGTACATGTCCAAATGGAAATTTGGAGGTTGCGAAGTTCTGGGAGACCTCCACCTAGGTGGTCAATACATAACTAAGGATGATCCCATTGACTCCTTTGCATCAAGTACAGGTCAATACCTGCAATATAATAAAATGTTAGCTACAACACGCAAAATCTGGCCTACATTCCCAGGCGAACCTATACCCTCCCAGACGTTGACTAGACTCCCAGATATGACAGGGGGACAAAAACTCATTACTCACCTATACAGAGCCATAAGGGACGACGCCCCTGTGATTACCCCAAAAAAACACTCTAGATGGGAGGAGAGACTAGGAATAGACATCACCCAGCGAGAATGGCAAAAAATCCACGAGGAGACACGTACAGTCAGCTCGAACGCCCGGTTTAAGTAAGGAATATGCTACTTACCAGTATGCATCTGTTCTTGGCATGTAGAGCTGCAGAGCCACACACTGAGGATAAGATCGCCATCTGGTGTTGGGCTCGGATGACTGCAGGTTGTTGTTGTCTTCGGAAGAAGTCTTTGGTCACGAGATTGGAGACTCCTCCCCTGGACAACAGTGCGCATGGGCATCTACTCCATCCTCAGATTGTTTTTTCGCCATGATGGGAAATGATGGAGTGTATAAGAAGTAAAGAGAAAGGATGTCCATGTGTAGTGTCTAAGTAAGACAATGCTGGAACGGATACAGGTCCCGGGGAGGCGGGTGGGCGTGTGTGGCTCTGCAGCTCTACATGCCAAGAACAGATGCATACTGGTAAGTAGCATATTCTGTTCGAGGCATATGAGCTGCAGATCACACACTGAGGATAGACTATATAGCAGTGTCACCTGTATCAGTTGCAGCAGTTTGGAATAGAGTTTTTAGGACAGCTTGGCCTACTGAAGCTTGTTGTTTGGATTGCACATCAACACAGTAATGCTTAGTGAAGGTGTATGTAGTAGACCATGTGGCTGCTTTGCAAATGTCTTCTAAAGGGATATTCCCTAAGAATGCCATAGAAGCCCCTATTTTACGCGTGGAGTGCGCCCTAGGGGGAACGGTAAGAGTACGTTTAGCTTTTTGGTAACATATTTGGATACATTTGGCTATCCATCTGGCGGTACCCGATTTTGAGATAGGGTTGCCTTTATGAGGTGGAGCGAAAGCAACGAACAGTTGCTTGGTTTTCCGAAAAGGTTTGGTTCTGTCGATGTAATACAGTAAGGCTCTTTTAACATCTAAGGTATGAAGTGCCCTCTCAGCTACTGAGTCTGGATTAGGGAAGAAGACTGGCAGTTCAACTGACTGGTTTAGATGGAAAGGGGAAATAACTTTAGGGAGGAATTTTGGATTCGTCCTAAGAACCACTTTGTTTCGATGTAATTGTAGGAAGGGTTCTTCGAGAGTTAAGGCTTGTATTTCACTTACTCTTCGTAGGGATGTGATTGCGCTGAGGAAAGCCACTTTCCATGTTAGGAACTGCAGTTGCATTTGTGCATTGGTTCAAATGGGGGACCCATGAGCCTTGTCAGAACAATATTAAGGTTCCATACCGGGGAAGGTGGTAACCTTGGAGGAATAATTCTTTTAAGACCCTCCATAAATGCTTTAATGGCTGGTACCTTAAAGAGGGACAAGTGTTGTCTATTTTGCAAATAGGCTGCTAATGCCGCTAGGTGTAGACGTATAGAGGAATACGCTAAATTGCATCTTTGCAGGTTTAATAAATAGCAAATGATGTTTTGGATTGAAGCATCCAGTGGTTGGATGTCATTGTTAGCGCAGTAAATGGCAAATTGCTTCCATTTTGCAGCATAGCATGGTAGGTCTCCTGGCTTCTTTAATGATATGCATACAGTCTGGAGGAAGGTTGAGGTACCCGAACTCTAAGACTTCAGGAGCCAGAGTGCCATGTTCAGTGTTTGAGGATCTGGGTGTCTGATTTCTCCATGGTTCTGGGTTAGAAGTTCCGGGGAGAGACGCAGTTTTTGATGTGGAACTAACGATAGTTCCAAAAGAGTGGTGAACCAGGGTTGACGTGCCCAAGTGGGAGCCACTAGGATGAGTGTCAGCGACTGTTGTTTCAGTTTGCGTACCACAAATGGAATGAGTGGGAGAGGCGGAAAAGCGTACGCAAATCTGCCTGACCAGTTCATCCATATTGCATTGCCCTTTGACCGCGGGTGTGGGAACCTGGCGGCGAAGGTTGGGCATTTTGCGTTTTCTGGTGTGGCGAACAGGTCTATGTCTGGTTGTCCCCACTGTTGGAAGAATGGGAGTAAGACTTTGGGGTGAAGTTCCCATTCGTGTATCTGCTGTGTGTGGCGACTTAAGAGGTCGGCCACCTGGTTCTGAACCCCTGGGAGGTGTTCTGCTAGCAGGTAGATGTTTTGGGGAATTGCCCATCTCCAAATTTGTTGCGCCAGTTGGGACAGTTGTAGAGAATGTGTCCCTCCTTGTTTCTGTATGTAATACATTGTGGTCATGTTGTCCGTGCGAATGAGGACAGTCTTGTTTTGTAGATGCACTTGGAAGGATTTCAGTGCTAGGAACACCGCTAGGAGTTCTAGGTGATTGATGTGGAGCTGTTTTTATTGAGGTGTCCACCTTCCCTGAGTGGTGTGTTGAAGAAGGTGGGATCCCCACCCCGTGAGAGATGCGTCGGTGGTCAGCACAACTTGTGGAAGAGGATCCAAGAACGGCCGCCCTTTGGGCAGGTTGATGGTGTTCCACCACTTCAGTGAGCGGAGTGAGCGGCTGTCCACCAACACCAGATCGGTAAGTTGTCCGTGGGCCTGGTTCCACTGTTGTGCTAGACATTCCTGTAAGGGACGCATTTGAAGGCGTGCGTAGGGTACTATGGCGATGCATGACGCCATCGTGCCTAAGAGTTGCATGAACACTCTTGCGGGGAGAGAGTGTTGTGTTTGAAATTTTTTGATGAGACTCTGTATGTTGGCTATCCTGGCTATGCTGGGATAAGCTACAGCTTTGGTTGTGTCTATGGTGGCTCCCAGGTATTGTTGTACTTGGGAGGGTTGTATTTGAGATTTGGTATAGTTGATCGTAAATCCCAAGTTGTGTAGGGTCTGAATAGTGCGGTGAGTGTGGAGAACGCATTTGTCTAGAGTGTTGGCTTTTATGAGCCAATCGTCCAGATAGGGGAAGACATGGATTTCCTGTCTCCTGAGGTATGCTGCCACAACTGCCAAGCATTTGGTGAACACCCTGGGTGCAGTTGTTACTCCGAATGGGAGAACTGTAAACTGATAGTGTTGACCGTCTACCACGAATCGTAGATCCTTCCTGTGAGCGGGATGCATAGGGATGTGAAAATATGCGTCCTTGAGGTCTAATGTGGCAAGTAAGTCCCCTTGTTGAAGTAATAGAAGGACCTGTTGGAGGGTGATCATGTGGAAATAATCCGATTGTATGTACTGGATTAGTAGTCTGAGGTCTAGTATGGGTCTTAAGGTTTTGTCTTTTTTGGGAATGAGGAAGTATAGGGAATATACTCCTGTGCCCTGATGTTGTAGCGGAACAGGTTCTAATGCGTGTTTTTGAAGCAAAGACTGTATTTCTTGCTTGAGGAGCGTGAGGTGGTGAGACGTCATGGGACGGTGCCTGGGTGGAATGTTTGGGGGTGGGTGTATGAGTTCGAGGCAGTAGCCAGACTGGATAATTTGTCGTACCCATCTGTCTGTAGTGGTGGTATTCCAGACAGGTAGGAACTGTTGAAGTCTTCCCCCGACCGGAGTGGAATGGTCTGGGGGGAGTAGAGGTGAGTCACTGTTTGGTGGCTGTAGAGGTGCGGGTGTTGTTGTTATTGCCCAGTCCTCGACCTTTAGTATTGTTTCCACGATAACCTCCTCTAAAATATCCTCTGTTAGGGGATGTTTGACTTGATGGTTTGAAGGTTGAAGAGCTGTCTGTTCCGACATTTTTGGAAGCTCCTCTATAAAAGGAGAGACGAAAGGAGCCTCTGGGTTGAGTAGACTGTAATGCTCCCATAGATTTGGCAGTCTCATTATCTTTCTTCATTTTTTCTAGGGAAGTGTCTACTGCAGGGCCTAATAGTTGCTCCTGATTAAAGGGTTGAGCAAGAATGGTGGTTTGGACTTCCGGCTTGAAGCCGGAAATGCGCAGCCATGCATGGCGTCTAAGCAATACGCTTGTGTTGAGTGCCCTAGAGGCGGTGTCCGCTGCGTCTAATGCACATTTAATGGAGGCATTGGATATTAGTTTGCCCTCTTGAATGAGGTCAGTAGCCTGCGTTTTGAACGGTTCAGGCAGGTGTTGCAAGAGATCCTCTAATTGATCATAATGGGCTCTATCATAACGAGCCAATAGGGCTTGTGTATTTGCAATACGCCAGTGGTTAGCAGCTTGAGCGGCAACCCTTTTGCCGGAAGCCTCCAGGAGTTTAGACTCCTTGTCTGGGGGTGGCGTGTCTCCGGTCGTTTGGGAGTTCGTCCATTTTCTGGCATTTGATACGACTAGTGAGTCTAGAGGGAGTTGCGCCTTGATGTACACAGGGTCTTGGGGCGCCGGTCTATATTTTTTTTCTATTCTGGGGTTGAGGACCCTGGCCCTGACAGGGTCTTTAAAGACCTCAGTTGCATGCTTTATCACTCCCTTAATCATTGGTAGAATGTGCACTGTTTTCTGCGACTGTTCAAAAGTGTTGAGTAGAAAATCCTCCTCAGGAGTGTTGGTGTGCATGGTGACACCATGAAACGATGCTGCTCTGTTTATAAGCTGACCGAACCCTAAATGGTCATCAGGAGGGGAGGGTTTCGAGGGGTATGGAGTGGGGTCAGGCATATCAGGCATAGGGTAAGTCCAGTCGTCTACTGGTGCTGTGTCCGGGAGTGTAAAGGGATCAGTAGGATCCGTGGGGTAGGTAAAGAAATCTGGGTCACCCCCTCCCCCTAAATCATCATCATCATCCTGTGGAGGTGGTGTGTGAGAAGGAGATGGTAGAGGTGAAGGCGGTGGGGGTGGGAGGGGATGGAATAGGAGGCAATGTAGGAGAGGAAGGACGTATGGGTGAAGTGGCACAGTCCTTCTTCTTTGGAGGTGCTGGAGGAGGCGTTGTATCCAGCTTCCTTTTCTTGTAGGGCACCGCTGTGACATGTCCAGTTTTTGGATTTATGTAAATCCGCTTTTGCCTCGGATCAGGCCGAAAGAGTTCTTCACTGTCCAAAGGCGGGTTTGGTGCCGACTTTTTTGGGTCAGCTCTTGATTTGTGTTCCTTGTGGACATGTTTTGGCACTGAGGGTGTTTTTGGTGCCGATGAACTTTTCGGTTCCGGTGGAATTCTGGGTTTCGAAGAACCTTTCGGTGCCGAAGAACCTTTCGGTGTCGAAGAACCTTTCGGTGCCGACGAGCCTTTTGGTGTCGGTGGAGACCTCGGCGCCGAAGAATGTTTCGGTGCCGGTGGAGATGTCGGCGCCGAGTGACGTTTCGGGGCCGATGGGGATTTCGGTCTCGGAGCCTGCTTCGGTGCCGAAGGTATTATAGGCACAATGACATGAGGTTTGCTCGAGCCCGAGCCACCTGCAGGCTTACTCTTCTTCGGAGCCGGGCCCGAGGGCGGGGCCTCTGAAGATGTTTTTGGATCGCGACTGGGCCCAGGTGGCAGTGTCTTGACCAATGTCTTTTTGGGTGGTGGGGTAGGGGGGCTGGTACTCACAGGCTGCCCCGGATCAGAAACGTCGGCCTCGGACACGATCTGGATCTTCGGAGTCATCGTCAGAGACATCCTGTGCAAAGATGTCCTCTGGTTCCGGAATCGGCTTGGCCATGATATGGCGTCGAGCTCTTCGGTCCCGGATAGTTTTCTTCGAACGGAATGCGGCGCAGGCTGGACAGCTGGATTCGTTGTGGTCTGGTGAAAGGCACAAATTACAGACCTCATGGTGATCGCTATGAGGGAACTTTGCTCCACATTGGGGGCATTTTTTAAAAGGTGTCCTTTTCATCAGCCGCGTCCGGAGTCGGTCCGATATGGATTTCGACGTCGAGCTTTCAAATTTTGAGAGTTGTAGGGATTGCTAAAAGTTTTCTGCTGGAGCGGAAAAAAGTTCATCCGAACCCAATGGCGGAAAAAAACAATCTGAGGATGGAGTGGATGCCCATGTGCACTGTTGTCCAGGGGAGGAGTCACCAATCTCGTGACCAAAGACTTCTTCCGAAGACAACAACAACCTGCAATCATCTGAGCCCAACACCAGATGGCGATCTTATCCTCAGTGTGTGATCTGCAGCTCATATGCCTCGAACATTTAATTTAATTTTGTCCATCTACTGTACCTTTCCCCCAAAATACTACATAAAATCTACCCCCCCAGATCGGATGAATGTACATGCTGCAGGAAACCCGAAGCAGACTTCTTCCATGTGGTTTGGGAGTGCACATATATTAAGACATACTGGCAGCAGATAATAGACAAACTCACACGAGGAACAGGGTGGGAGTTGGAGGGTGACCCAAGGAAACTGCTAGTGACTATTGCCGCCGCCACTTTTAAAAAAACATAGCATTAAATTCTTGAACCTAGGACTGGTACTAGCGAAACGTTGCATAGCTATAGATGGTTAAACCCATCCCCGTCGATTTTCAATGAATGGTTATGAGACCTGATGGAATGGGCCACGGCTGAGGAAGTTAGAATGAAACAGGTCCGACACAATGAAAGGCTGGAAGACAACTTAAGAGCATGGAGACAGATGATAGAAGAGTTGAATACACAGGGCGGCACGCCTATACAACAGAAGGCACCTGAGTAAATAAAATGGTATCCAATATTCCCTGTTATATGTCAGATAAAGAAAAATACAAGATGAAATATGACTAGACCACAAGTGGGACACATGTTTTACATGTCATAGAGATATGCCTTGCTTATCTTTAAAACAGTTATTGTTTGACTACTAGACCTTTCGCCTGTAGGGGAGGAGGGAGGGACAAAAAGGGGAAAATTTGTTGTATGTCTCAATAACAAACAAAAGAAAAACAAACTGCATCTATTAATATGTGATTTTACAAGATATGCCATTACTTCATGACATCTGATGCTGCAAACCAATAAAAAATATTCTAAATAATCCATATCTACATAGCCACTACGTACAATGGCTACACATGTATGAATATGGCCTTTTCTATAATTGTATAAGCAAGTGGGCAGAAGCGAGATCTGATTTCCATTCCTGTCAATATGGTTTTGGGAGAAGAGTTGGTACAGTTGAACAACTCTTAAATATGTCCTTGATTATTGGGAATTACACAATTGCATGTCAATCACTTAGATATTTAGCCTAATGGACCTGTCTCAAGCATTTCATTGTGTAAATCGTTTAACATTATACATTGGTGCGCTTCCTAGCTTACCTGCATTCAGACATGAAGGCCAAAATTAGAGTCACTGCTGAGGGTGCAGTATCGATCGATGTTTTCCAAAGGGTGAGGGAAGGGTGCGTGCTGGTACCCTTTTTATGTATTTTATATATTAATAATCTTCTGTTTTTAAAGCACCCGAGACCTGACATTCTAATAATCAACGGCTCTCCCTTACCAACACTTTTATATGCCGATGATGCTGTTTTAATGATGTGCACACCAAGAGCTCCTCAGTGGCTAGTACATGGTTTTGTTAATTTCACGGCCACTTTGGATTTGCAAACAAATTTTTAAAAATCCTTTATTAAGTCCTGTAGACCTAAGAAGCATTGTTGTCAAAAACCTTCTGACACGTCGCCACTTTTCCTTACTTGTGTCTAACATTTGCTGCTACTGGTAACGTGGGCCCCACAAATTGCACAAAGCAGGCTAAACCTATCAAAATCTATTGCCACTTTATTCAGTCCACCACAACCTAGGGGGAGGGTGGCATGCTTTTGCCATTATTGCAAATATATAAAACCCAATGTTTGCCGACAGTGAAGTATGGCGTAGAAGTGTGGGGTTTCCAAAACTGTAACCCCATTCAGATTGAGAAAAATAGGTTTTGCAGACAGGCTCTTATGGCACCTATCTCTTCTGCCACCTTTATTTGCTATAACAAACTGGACATCCCTTATATCAAAGACAACATGAAAGTCTGACCCCCCTCTATTATTTACATCAATTTGGAAAAATGAGACACCATGTTTAACCAGGGATATTATCCTGGATTCCCTTAGTAGTGAAAAAGGCACTGAGATTCCCTGGCTTGCTACGATCGGATCTTGCCCCTCTCTGTCAACCTACACGGGTCTTTACCGACCCAATCAGTAACTTAAATATTAATAAAAAACAGTTGCGGAAGGCTTTAGATGATCACGCTGCTTCCAAAAGAATCTGGTTGGAGAGCCAAAAGGCGAATGTGGCAATCGATATGCTAGCAGCTCCCATAGACAATATTGTAGGGTATCTGACTAGAGTGAGGGGTCAATGGGAATGGAGACTCTTATCCCGGTATAGGGATGGCACAGTGAAATATTTGCTGTGCTTACCAATGGGCTTCAATATTGGCCTGGGTTCCTTGCCATGTCCCTGTGATGGAAACTCAGGGCAAACAATGATGCATTTCACATTTTTCTGTGGCTTCTATGTTATGTATTCAAAGCACTTTCTGATTTCTTTTTTAAGAAAACAATGTATTAGGAAAAAAGAGAGATGCACTGAATATGCTTTTTAATTTGGTTAATGAGGAGGAAACTATTCCTTTGGGTGCTTTTTTGAAAGCAGCTGTTAGAGCTCGTCGCACAATGAAAACTTTATAGGCCTGTTGCATGGTTTTAATCCTGGATTTAGAATTTTATGGACTTTTGTTGGGGGAGTGTAAATTTCCACTTACAGGCATTACATTTCCTAGTGACTGGTCCCTGAGTTTCCTTGATAATATGTAATGTGGCCTTAAGTGTTCAAATTCTGCTATTTCAGGAACGATGCTGTCAACTGCATTTCCCCCGAGTTTGGGTGGAATACCTTCCCTTGCTGCATGGTCAGGGTGTCCCTTCATAGTGAAATTTTGCCATACTGTTGTTTCGATACCTGGAGTAGGTGGGAGAACCATGCTGCAGAGACCACCTCAGAGCAGCGAGAATCATTATCACGTTGAAAATCCTGAACTTTTATAGAACATTCGGGATTAATGGTACGGGGGAAAAGTTTATGCAAGATCCCATACTAACTTATTGACAGGCATTCCCCAGCAACTGTGGATGCCACCTAGTATGGGTGAAGGTTCAACATTCTTTTTAGGAAGAAATTGATAGACTGGGCATAATACCATGCTAGAAAAGACAATGTTCTTGATAAAGTAGTGGTCTACAACGTGCTGGTCAAAAGCTGCTGGATGTGGGGTTGCATCTATGTTGTTCTCTATCCTTAAGCAAACGACCACTCTCTGTCTCGGTACTCAGCTAACAGCTAGAATGAATGGTAATACATGCCTGTCAAGGCAGTTTCAGAAAGCAAAACTAATCAATGGCTCCCACTTATAGGGTAAAAGGTCCCTGCTTGTCAAGGTGCCATTATAAGGCGATCAATAGGCAATCAAGTTGGGAAGTAATTGTTCCCACTTCATACCCGAGAGCACTTCCATCTATGATCCCGCTACAGGAAATCTTCCTGTGTTTATGGTGCTCTACCAGCTCTGAGGCACAAGCATTTGTGCTCTAAGTGAGCTTGAGTACTAAGGAGATGGACAGCTGCCACTAGCTGAGACTTCTGGCAGCGCTGAATCTGGGGTTAAAGGGAGACCAAAATTATGTCTTCCTTCTCCAGGATCTGGGAACACAAGAGAGACTGGTAAGGTTACATACAAAAGAGAAAAGCTGGTCTGGAAGATGCATCTGACATGGGCTGGTGCTTCTCAGTGCATTTGCTTATTCCTGTGTTTAATGTGGTTTTGCAGGGACAGATGAAGTGCCCTGAACAATGGGGAAGGCAAGCATCACTTGCATATATTTGTTACAATGATTACAAATGATCTTTGATCAATGGATTAATAACCCCATGAACAGCCACTTGCCCTAAGTGGGAGTTGGGCTCGACCCGAGAGGAAGAGAAGGAATAAAGACATAGACCTACCTGGTAGGTTTGAACTGTAACACACTGCACATACTGTGGAGCTGGGCATGAACCCTTGGTGCAAGCCTGAAAAGTCGCCGCAATGAACTGAAACATCGTCCTCAGACCCCCACCCAATGAGGGAGATTTGCTTGACATCTCAGTGCAACGGGTTTATAGCACCATGCCCCGAAGGATAGACCAGCTCAATCACACAGTGCACTTGTATCATGGGACCTGCATACCCATATAAGGGGCAGAATTTGACCTGAATGTGCAATACAAACTCCAGAGCCGGAGAGGGTTTGTCCACTACGAGCCCTCAGCCAGCAGGCACATGGTCCCATTTCTGTAGAGATAAACAAGCAGGCCCAGCTCAATTAGGCTGTCGGGGCAGGGGTAGGAGGGTCGACTAATCACCACTTGCAAAGGTTCCATAAAGGTGACCAACATGGAACTTGTATTGATGATAGTACAGAACACAAACATGCAGCGGATGACTGTTCTCCAGGCAAGAGAGGCAAAGAACATGCAGGAAAGCTGCTGAATATGATTGGTGACACAACACACATGGTTGATAGTGAGAGAGCAGGAGCATAAACTACTCAATCTGCAGAAATAAGGGAAGGAAGGGTGAGAATAATGGCAAAAACCCTGAAAAGATCCAAAGATCTATGAGCTTACAGCCCAACATGTACAAATCACTGAGTGTGAGAAAAGCAGATCCAGTCCACATTCTGTGCAAAAGAGGACACAGACAAATGCACTAATGCACGCAGGGAAGGGAGGCATGCTCTTAGTGATTCATGCATGCAAAGCTCTGGATTAACAGCTTCTGACATACACTCTGTGAACAGCCAGGACATGGCAGTAAGAAGAAGCAGTCTTTAATTTGGACTTTTATCATTACAAACTGCATTGGAGGGGGAGTTCAAGATTTTTTTAAATACTTCAGACTGATATGTTCAGTTCTACCCAGCTTAAACATTCAGCTGCTGGGGTGGACGTTAAGAAGGAAGATTCATGGCAATCAATCCAATTTGGAAAATGCATTCAAGGTCAGTGATCCAAAATACCTAGTTCCCAAAATCTATTTACCTCTACATCCAGGATGTGAAAGTAAACCTACTGTACATGAAGAAATAAAGGATGGAGTTCAAAAGTCAATACAGAGTTATGGGAGAAAAAATTGACCCAGGGAAGCTTCGTCATCTCACTGTATTTAAATAAACAAATTTGAAATGGATTTAAGGATCTCCCTAACCAGGACACAGACTAAATCTGAACTGAAATTATATAGGGTTTTTTTGAAGCCAGGTTAGTGCAAAACATATCCAAGAATATTGTCACAAATATTAGAATAATTTAGATGAATAAAAATGAACAAAAAGTACACGGTATAAATTAAGACGATATGATAAACTACCTATATGATAGTCTATATTAGAAGTCTCCAAAGGGTAGCTCATCAACTGCTGGTAACTCACCAGCCACCTGTAAGTAGATCACTGATCTAGAGCCCAACCTCAGAGAGACCACCTGCAAACTCAAAAGCACGGCTGCATACTCTCATGCTTATGCATACATACAGAGACAGACAATGTGGGGCAGGAACACAACTAGTCATAGGAGGCCTTGCTGTATCGGGAATTGAGCAGTTTGAGTATGAAATTTGGATCTAGTGTATAAGCTGTTTGCAGGAGAAGTCCAAGAGCCTAGAAGAGTAAGACGCACAGTGGGAGAAGAGACCGGCAGGAAGCTCAATTGCACACATTCATATGGGTATGTGTACATTTAATGTGTTCATTGTGTGCACCGGGTGGTCAATATTTGTATTTTTGCAAGATGTTGTTGTGTGCCAGAGCCAGTCTTGGCTACACCCGATGGATTTCTTTAGCGCTCAGGCAGGACAAGTATAATATTTACTTGAGTGTGGAAAACAAACAGGTGGTGTCCCGTTAATCTTTCCCAAACTAACCTGAAAGGAATCCACATTAGGAATGAACATTTCTTGCCAGAGACAATGGTATCTTTGTGGCATCTAATTAACATTCACCCAAAACAAGCACTCACAAGAAATCTGGCCTTATATTTTATAAGGCTTTATTTAAAGCAATGCTAGTGCAGAATGTATGCAAGAGTACTGTCGCAAAACGAATAACAGAAAAACAGGCACCATGATTGTCTATGTAATTCCCCCTAATACAAAGTGTTCACTCATTAACCTCTCGAATGTTCCAAGTAGGGATTATCTGGTATTTGCTCATGACATCAATCCTATGTTCCTGGCTACCGATGCCCTAATGTACAGGCCGCCTGGTGCTAAAGCCTATTTTGTAGTAGACTTGACCCAATTTGTCTCTCCTCTAGTTTTTAAATACTCTGATTTCATAATATTAGGAGATTTCAGTTTTCTGGCCGGACGATGTATGATAGAGACTCTCTGGAGTTGATTAACATTCTGGAAGCCTTGGGGTTGATACAGGTAGTACATAGCCCCACATGCAGTGGTACATATTCTTGACCCAGTTTTCAACTCTTTAAATTTCCTAACTGTGAACACTCCTGTGCCCCTTGTTTGGTCTGACCATTTCCAGTACCTTTCTCTATAGCTATTAATGAATTGGTACTCATATCTCAGTTTAAGCAACTTAAGAAACGCACTAGATTCGGATGCAAAGTGGCCCAAGGGAACTTAATAGCAGCCTTAAGTACCATTTCCTATATCCATTTTCATCTCACCAAACAAGATACTTTAGCTTTCAATAAATGGAGTTCTAGCTCATTAGACATAATTATCCTGGTCAGTTTTAAGGGATTAAATAGGACAATACCATCAGCTCCCTGGTTTTCTGATGACTTGAGAGAAGCTAAAAGCCATTGTAAAAAAATTAATGGTTATGGAGGAGAGATTACTGATTGGTAGCCAACGAAGTCTATTGTAAGGCTATTAATTAATATCAATATTTTGTTCACACCTTTCTTTGAAGGTACTAAAACCTATACTACAAAGTTCTTCTTATTTTAAAAAGCCTTACTTCCCCCATTGAATGCTTTAATACTGCAAGACTTCTGCATCCCCTATTGAATGCTTTAATACTGCAAGACTTCTGCAATACTTGGCATCTGATCATTCAATATAAAAATCATAAGATCTGACTTAGCTTTGAGTTTTCTGTGTATTCTGGGACCACTGCAGCTTAGACTACATGGACTCATACCAGTCCTGGATGGTCAGAGTTTGATCCCCCGACTAGGAAAAGGTTGAGCACTTTGCTATCTGTTGTTAAATCTGGTACTCCGTTTGACTCACGTCCTCCTCAGATTCTGGCTATGACTATGGACATTGTGGCCCCTCATTTGGCAAACATCTCGAATAGATCCATTAACAAGCCAAAGGTTCAAGCTTGCCATGAGAATACTTATAAGGTCCCTCTTCTTAAGAAACCTATGGTAGATTTTAGTGTTTTATCCAACTTTAGACCAGTCTATCGCCTCTACCGCTTCAGGCCAAGTTAATTGAAAAACAATTTAACTCTCAGTTGTCAGCATTTCTGGAAGCTAACCAGCTGCTTGATGAGATTCATCGGGTTTTACAGCACTCTATAGAACACACCGAACTCTTAGTCATAGTCGACGCAGATCAGCTGCTTCGGTTCTACTTCATCTATCTGTGGCTTTTGACATGGTCTCTCATTCTGTGCATACACAATATCTTGTGAAGATCGGATTTGCGGCTTCGTTTTGGGGTAGTTTAAATCTTTTCTTGCAGTGTGATCCAACTGTGATCTTTTACCATCTTTTGACTCAGTAATTTGAATCTCCCCTGAGGCATTCCACAAGGCTCCTCTTTCAATTTCATACTCCAATGGTATGCTAGACTAGATCTTATGGTTTCTATAGCATGTCCTACACTGACGACAATCAGATTATCGTTTACATCGTGGACAATCTCTGCAATATGCAAAATCATTTTTCTACCTGTATGTCGGCAGTCACAGCATGGATGACCTGCAATTTCTTCAAATTGAATTCATACAAGACGGAGATTTTGCTACTTGACACTCCGGCTGATCATCCAGCTGGTAGCCTTCTGAGAAATTTGGGTATGCAATTGAATCCCTCTCTCCTTTGATGCTCATATCTCGACAGTGGTGTCAAAGTGCTTTGCTTTGTTACGATTGGTCTGCAAAGTCCTCTCCTTTTTTCCTATACCAGTGTGGAAGATAGTAATCCAAGCTTTAATTGCTGACCATCTGAATTATGTGAACTCTTTGTATCAAAGCCTCTGTGCTTATCTCATGAATAGGCTGCAAATCGTACAGAATGCTGCTGCACAATGATTTTGAACCTTTCTTATTGGAAGCTTATTCGTCATCTTCTGCCTCTCCTACATTGGCTACCGGTGCAACCAAGATGTCCTTTAAAATCCCTTTGTTTGGTTTATAGGGGTATTAAAAATGAAGGTGCCATCCATGTCAGAAGAAAGGTTTGCCCATATAAGCCTACTCAAGCTCCTCGTTCATCTTCTGCCAATTTTGTGCAGGTCTCTGCAGTTAACAGTAACCATATTGGAGGGCGTTTATTTTCCTATATGGTTGCAAAAATTTGGAATTCTTTACTTTGACCTCTCAGACGTCCTCCTACTTATGCTTCTTTTATGAAAAAACTCAAGACCTGGCTGTTTAAATGTGTTTAAATCTTTTGTTACTCTCTGTTATTATTAAGCATTTATACAGCGCATAGCTACCCTCAGGCATCCCAGCGCTAGCGATCAGGCAGCCGACCAGTAGGAATTTATGGGGCTGTTTGTAGGAAGAGCCAGGGTTTCAAGAGTTCACGAAAACGCAGGATACTGGCTTCAGAGCGAATGAGTGAAGGCAAGGAGTTCCACAGTTTTGCCACGTTATATGCAAACGATCTGCCTCCCGACCTTGTTCTTCTAATTTTGTGGACAGCTAGCAAGTTGAAGTTAAGGGAACGAAGCTCCCTCAAGGGCCGATAAGGAATGAAGAGGGATTTGTTGATTTCCGGGCCCGTTCCCCATACAGTCTTATGGGCAGGACACAAGGTCTTAAATATTGTTCTTTCCAAGATAGGTAGCCAGTGTAAAGCTTTTAGAGCTAGCTTGGCTGATTGTTGTGAGAAAGTGGGTTTCTGTTGCAGTAAACCCCCCCCCTTTCTTTTTTTTTTGTTGCCAGACTACTGATGCTCTTCGACTTGGTGTGCCCTGGGCTCCTGCCAATCAGGTGCCCAGGGCCTGTGTTCCTTCCCTAAAACTGCCTAACAGCCTAAACCCAATTGGCATCTCTGGCCACATGTCAGCCCCTGGTTAATTGGTACCCCAGGTACCCAGGGCTCTGTGACCAGAGAAGACCCCTAAGGGCTGCAGCACTTATTGTGCCACCCTTAGAGGCCCTGTGCCCTGACACACACAGTACCCAGGTCCATTCCTGGGCACTGTAAGTGCAGTGCTGCCATTAAGAGTATATGGTGCTGGGAGGTCGTCATCACGAACTCCGCAGCACCATGATGGCTGCACTGAAGACTGAGAAGTTTGATATCAAACATCTCAGCACATTAAACCCACACTGATGCCAGAGGGCAACTTAAAGTTGCCCCCTGAACCTAACCTGCAATCCACGTCCTGTCTGAGAGGCTGCCTAGGCTGCCACACAGCAGACATGTTGCTGGACCCCTGGGTAGAGAGCCATACGCTCTCCTGGGCCTGCAATAATGCACATTCTAGGCGAGGTGCTAGGTCTCCTCCCCGAGGATGGGCAGGGGAAGCTTCAAAGGCATGCCGCCTTTGTGAGCTTCTCCAGGCCACTTGCTGTACTCAGCTACTGGCCACACCGGTTCTGACCCCCACTCTGGCAGGAAGACTGGCGGGAAAGCCCAAGTGAGGAAAGGGGGTGTGCCAGCCTCTGCCAACCCACCCCTCAGGTGGGGGAGGCGAGGTGAAGCACAACTCCGGGCTCTCGCCATCTTGAGGATGGGGAGCCCTGCCCAATCAGGATTAGGCTCCTGCCCCCCTCCCACTGGAGAGTAGCAGGATAGGGGGTGTACCCACCCCAGGGAAAGTACCCATTGGTCCCTGCCCTTTACCTACCTGTAACACCCCTAAATTTAGTATTTAGGGGCACCCTGAACCTTCCTTCCTCAGATCCCGAATCGGAAACAAGCAAGAAGAACAAGAAGAAAGAAGACCTGCCATGCAACTGCTAACAGGAGGAAGACACCAACTGACTTGGCCCCAGCCCTACAGGCCTGTCGACCCTCAAACCTGCTCCTGCTAAAACCCGGCGTCTCTAGTGGTCAGCAACCTCAAAACCCCCGGAGGACCTGACTGCCTTGTGACTCTAAAAAGACTGTGACTCCCACGAGCAGTGGTTCTGCTCAAAGCAAGTACGAAGCCCTTGGTGCCAACCAGGAACCGCGACTCCTGCACACTCTGCACCCGCCAAGCCAGGCCTGTGCCGGAGTGGACAAAGACCACAAGGACGTCCCCCCGGCGACTGTGACCAAGAAGCCAACACCCAAGGACCCACCTCAACGCTCCTGACGACGCCTGCAGCCTCAGAATCAGGTACCCCTCCAACCGCGACCAGCTGAGGGTAAGATTTCCCCACGCGAAAAGACAACCCTGCACCCAGCGCCCCCCTGTGCCCAGCTCCTGGGTGCCTACCTAACCTACAGCTTCCCAACTTACCTCTCGAAGTGGTGGTCGCACCTGAAGAATCTTCGTCCCCGAGCTTGCAGCCTTTGTTCGTCTTAGAGCTTCTCCATTGAAATCCATTGAGCGCCCGACGGCTCAAAAGCACCCTGTACCCAGCCACCCGAGTGCCCCTGGGAGTGCAACCTCTGTCCTATTTTTCTTCCCCACTTGCCCTGAGTTAGTGACCAGGAGCCCAGCTCCCACAGCAGCGTGGCCTGCCTGCTAGCAGCCACCAACCAAAAGCCCCCTGCCCGCCATAGGCTAACATTGGGCCTAACGCTCTCTACACCCGGCTGCCCCTGTGCCGCTGAGGGTGTAACAACTGTACCTACCTGACCCTGGGAGACCCCTGAGTCTATGCCCAGAACCTTAACTCTGCCAGTCGAGTACTTACCCAAAAGCCAATAACTCACTTTTCCTCCATAGGGTAACATTGACTGGTTTCACTTGGAAATTCTTCTAAGTGTCGAGCTTTGAAACTTTAAAATATTCACAAAAAATCAACCAAACAACGAAATTACTCACCTGTTATCAGGAGAGATCCCAGTGCTGGATCTTGGTGCCCAGCACTGATTCTGAAAAGTAATTACAACTGTACTTACCAATAACTTGATTTTCCTCCATAGGATAACATTGCCTGTTTTTTTCCAGAAATTCTTCTAAGTGTCGATTTATGAAATAAAACAAATATTCCTTAAAAATCGCCTGTATAACAAAAACGATTTCTTTCAACTGTTTACAGGAGATGCACCAGTGCTGAATCCAGGATCCAGCACTGAGTAGAAAAAAGTAACGATGACCCTACTTACCTGTTAAGGGAGTTCCCTCCCATAGGATAACATTGGTGATTCTATGTGGAAAAGTTTCTAAGTGTCAACTTTTGAAATACAATATAATATTCCTTAAAAATCATACCTTTAACCAAAACACATTTACTCACCTGTTTCCAGGAAATGTCCCGGGACTGAATCTAGGATCTAGTCCTGTGGTTAGAAAAGTAATCCGAAAAGTAATTAATTGCATTTACTAAGAAATTCCCATTGAGCTCAATGTTATAATTGTGTCTGAATTGTGTTGCCTATTGCAACAACGGTATCTACTGTATTCAAAAGTCTATTGCCTATTGAAAGTACTTAACTAAAGCATCTCATTCTGAGAAAGTATATTTTGATACCTATTGTTGGTTCTAAATAAAACAACTATATATTTTTATATACAAACCATTGGCCTAGAGTTCAGTTCTTGAGTGAGTGAGACCATTTGCTGACCGAGTGTGTACAACAAATGCTTTACACTGTCCTCTGATACTGCCATACTGCTCGACCAAGCTACCACTTTAGAGAGTAAGGTTATATCTAACTTTAGCCTCTGCCAAACCTCTGGGGGCTGTGGACTCTGTGCACACTGTACCTATTTGGGGACAGTATATACAGAGCCACTTTCTTACAATTGTGACTTAGGGATGCCCAGAAGCACCCTGGCAGCACAGTTCTGAGCAACCTGGAGTTTCCACAGTGTTGCCTTCGGAGCTCCCAAGTAAAGGGAGTTGCCATAATCCAGGCGTGATAGAACTAAGGCTTGGATTAAGGTGCGGTTGGCAGTCAATGGCAACAGGGGGAGAATTTTCCAAAGGAATCTGAGTATCCCAAAACAGCCCCCTGTCACCTTCACTGCTTGGTGGTCAAATTTGAGAGCATTGTCCAACCAAACACCCACTCTCTTTTTCTTGGTTTTGGGGGCTGGAGGAGGATTGAGGCACTTTGGCCAAATCTGGTTGGAATGGTTCCCTAGAAGCATGAGTTCGGTTTTAGCTCCGTTGAGACGAAGGCAGGAATGATCCATCCAGGAGGCGACTCTCTCTAAGCAAGTCTCAAAGTCAGAGGAAAAATTGCGTAGCCCATTAAGAGTTATGACCAACTGTGAGTCATCTGCGTAGGTCACAATCTTAAGGTTATGAGGTAGAACAATGTTAGCTAATGGCCGCATGTAAACATTAAAAAGTGTAGGGCTAAGTGAGGAGCCCTGCGGGACTCTACAGTTGAGTTCTAGTTTCTCATAGGAAACCTCCTTGGAGAACACTTGAAAAGTTCTCTTGTCGAGTTAAGATTATATCCACAAAATCGCCTTATCTTGAAAGCCTCAGCCTCTTAAGTCTCTTTGCCAGAATGGACAGGTTAACAGTATCGAAGGCTGAGCTTAGATCAAGGAGGATGATGGCAACTGCTCCTCCTTGATCCAGGATCTGCTTGGAGTCCTCAACCACAGACAGAAGGGCAGTCTCAGTTCCGTGATTAGGACGGAAGCCCATCTGAGTTGCATGCAGAAGGTCATGACTTACCAGAAAATTGGAGAGGATGGAGTCAACATATTTTTCTAAAGTTTTTACAGTTGCTGGCAGCAGCGAGATTGGGCGATAATTGCCCAAATCTATTAGGTCAAGGCTTGGTTTTTTCAATAGAGCCCTGACCATAGCGTGTTTCCATGGACCTGGGACAGATCCTGAGGACAAGGACAAACTTACCATCTCCAGGATACTGGGAAAGATCGCGTTTCCAGCTTTATGTAAAATATATGGAGGAGCTGGATCTAAAGGGGAGCCTGATTTTATTTGGGTAAACATTTCTGTCAGCTTTTCTAGCTTCATGGTTGGGAATTCTTTAAGCCAGACCTCTGGAATGCTTCTGGCCAGTTTGGAATCTGCAAGATCACTCGGGCAGGGTAAGTGGGGGAACGTGGTGTAAAGTTTTTAAATTTTCCCCTGAAAAAACTCTGCAAGTGATTTGCACTGTTTTGAGGAGATTTCTAGATCCAAATCATTCTTCGGGATTTCTAGGAGATCCTGAGCCACTTGAAAAATTTCTCTCAGTGTTAGTGGCCGAGGTGAAAATGCCTTCATAGTAAACGGCCTGCACTTTTTTTTTATTTTTTTGATAAATTTTTATAGCTTCCCTATATTTTAGTTTCCCTGACTCCCTATAACCTTTCCTCCATTCCCTCTAAAGTCTCTTGCATGTCTGCTTAAGTCTTTTCAACTCAGGGGAATACCATGGAGTCTTTTTATCCCTACTGTTGTAGTGGGGTTTGGTAGGTGACACCGTGTCAAGTGCAGACTCAATCCAGCTATTAAAATTTGCAGAGGCTTCGGTAAGATTGGGGCTAGGCGTGGGTTTAAGATTGTTAAGTGCTGTGATCCAAGAGTCCACCGGCATTTTATTTTCAGTGGCATGACACCCCTTTCTGGGGTAGCAGATTGCGCTTTAGAAAGGGTGTTATTCATTCATTAAATAATGATTAGCAATAAAAGGTAAGCTGTTGACAAGGTATAATGCATTGTTGCATACTTGTTTGATATGAGTAGGCAGCCTGAAGCCTTCACAGCCAGACTCTGTGAGAATAAGCTTCTTATCAGTCAATATGGTTGATGGCGGAGAAAACAAGCAAGCTTCCTGGAATATGGATGCACCTTAAGAGAGCTACAGACACTGTGTCTATGTTGTAACACAGGCTATCGTGAGAAATTGTGATTCGTAAAGTAATGTGAGAAGAATCTCTTGGGAATTTTTACTTATAATCATTCATATGGGAAGCTAATAAGCATAAGCTATATCATTACAAATTATACAAATAAGCACACTGTCATACTACATAAAACATATGTAAAATAGTTATTTGTAGAAATGCAAAACGAGCAAGCAGCGTTTGAAACATTTGCGATGCATTACAGGGCACTAAGGCTGCATATGTATGGTGGGCAGGTGATTTATATGAAGCTCACCTAGGCAAACAACGTGTAAACGGTCACTATAGTACCAGTATGTATGTCAGTATGACAGAAAATCCTGTTGTACTGGCAAAGGCTGAGGCATAATAGTGCATCCGATAGCACTGTGCTAGAGTCAAAATTGGTCCCACAATAGCAGGTGTGTTTACTGTCCAAATAAAGGACATCAGTCTCCAGCAAATCAACATGATTTCAAAATCCAGTTTGCTCACTGGAAAAGATAAAACTTCTAATACTGAAGGATGTTTAGAGTAACGCTAGATGCGTAAGTGTAGGATAATACAATCGCCTTCATGTATCCTCACTCCAAACCCAGCCCAGCCAGAGTAAAAGATGAATCCCTCCTACCCTGATAAAGAGTACAGAAATGTTCCCGCAACCTCCTCCAAGCTGATGATGTGAGCCAAGGAGAATAATTGACAATACTATGAATAAAAAAAGATGATGTAGGTAAACTGGAATACCCACCCAGGAACGACCTACCTCCTTTATGTGCATCTATGGATGAAAGACAGTTGACCCCCTACCTTAGGGAGCCTTCACATCAACGATTCTATCTATAACATCTACCCACCAAAAACATAATGAACATGCCTTGAGCAGTCCACTGTGGAAAGTTAAATGCCACATAACATTGGCCCTCACCTTACTAAAAGTCAGCATGTGAAGCACAGGGGTCAGCCTGCAGAGTACCAATACTGTTTCATACAGCTACACCTCACTCTTATCTCCCTCTGCTCAACATGTTCCTTTGTTTACTGCAGTACTTTGAAGGCAAGTTTGGGAATCTGAGTGGCAAACCCTGCGAGGAGTCAACATCTTGATCCTCCTCTACATCAAGAACTTTTCTTTAATGCTCCAGCACAGCAACAGTGGTTTCCATTGCTGCCCCACAGAAATTAAAGGCCTATGGGGAATATCAATATACAGCGGAGCTTCATTACTTTAGCTCTTCAATTATAGACTGCAATTGATGTCTTTTGAATAGGGTAGCCACCCACCGGACTTTATATAATGCAATTGCACTGTTCAAATAGTGCATTAGCCTTAGAGCGCTCTTTCTCTAAAGGACTTGCTCCTTCAGGCCATCGGAAAACATTTTCATCAAGTCTTCTTCAGAGTTTTCCTATCTACTTTGTGCAGGCAATCCATTCCTATGGGGAAATCATTCTACTCTTAAAGAAAATAAGTGTCACCCTAGGCTTGAGTTTTTCACACTTGTCAAATAACTGCTGTATGTGAGAATTTAGTATGGATATCATAGTAGCAATCAGTCAGTCTCTGCCGAAGACTGCGAAAGCTGTTCGGTAGCATTAATCATAGACTGTGTGGACTACGTATCCTTAAGAAGGTCAGCAATGTAGTTGCCGAGTGTTTTACTCATATCCTCCTTCAAATTGGCCAAAAAATTGTGTCTCTGTGATTAATTGTCTGATACATGCTGGACCAACCAAATACAGCTGCCAGGTTTCTATGTTGTAGAAATGGTGAATCTTGCCTTGTCTCAGCTTCTTCGCAGATTGTGACATGGGACGGGTGCTTCCCACTGAAGAATAACATAGTGCACTTCCCAATCTCCAGCCATGTTCTTCACATGAGCTTCAAAGCCCACCACCACTTTGGGAAGTACCAAAATGGCAGTTTAGAACTTCATCGGCAACAAAGTGATTTGCCCAGCATGTCGAAGTACTGCAGCTAGTAAATGTACAGCATGATTTGGCACAGAGTTATTATCCGTTGGATTTCTTTTTTTGAATGCTGAAATTCAGCTAGAGTTAAACATTTTCATAAAATGCTTTATTTACACTCCCCGGCCTTTGTTATTGACCCACAGTATGTCAGTATGGATCCCACAGACATTACGATGGGCTCCACTCCTCTAAAAAGCAATACATTTTTTTATTATTATTTATTTATGCTGGTCAGGCAAAGAGAGATACAGTTTACATACCAATACTTATACAATTTTGATACTTCAAAGATATTACATTATTGACATGTACATCACGATCTGTTGTCTGTCAAGTAGTTTTCCATCATCATCTTTGTAACACAATGGGGCACATTTCCTGTGTCCACAGCTTGCAACATTTACACTCTACCACCCCCATTATACAACACACATCTCCTCCATCATTTGTACAAGACCCACACCTTAGGGTCTCGTTGATTTGCATTCAATCACCTGTTTTCACGGTTCTAAGGTATTGTACAAACGGTTCCCAAAAATCTCTAGGCCTAGAGGCTTGTGGCAGCTCTTCTGCATATGTCTCCAGGGTCTCCTTGCAGTATGTCAGGTCCTCAATAAGTCTCTATATCTCGGTGGGCGCCTACTCTCCCAACGTAGAGCTATGCGTCTCTTGGCCAGTAATAGTGCCACAGCCAGAAACTTTCATCTAACAGGCTAATTGCAACTTGTATACCCCCAGCAGGCACACCAGGGGCTTATTGGGTATCTGTTCTGTTAACATCAGAGCGAGAGTGCCAGTGACTTCCTGCCAGTATGATTGCAGTCGAGGGCATGCCCACGCCACATGCAAGAAATCTGCTCCAGAGGCACACCATCTATTACACTCGTCTTCTGTGCACAACCCATATTTATGCAATTGCACTGGTGTATAATATGCTTGGTGTATGAATTTGAAGTGTATAATGCGTAGGTTGCAGTTTGGTGTTAGCATCTGCATCAGCGCACAGTCCTCCTTAGCAATAGGGTTGCCAATTGCCTCTTCCCATTTCTGTATCGGTTTGTCTAGGATACGGAATTGTTCACCCTTGGATGCATTATACAGGCGTGTTACCAAGCGTTGTCGTGTGGGCGACGTTAGTAGGATCTGTAGTGCATTATGCCTCGGTGGTTCATCTGGGAACGAGGGGTATTATTCCCTTACTGCCATATGCATCCGCAAATACGCAAATATCTTTAAAGGTGTGCGATGCACACTAAGGGAAGCGCCAGCTTGTGATATGAATTGGCCGTGTGGGAATATATTGCTCATGGTGCTTAGACCCATTCCCCTCAGCAATGACAGCATTTTCTTTTCTTGCGTAACTGTTACATGTGGGTGGTGAGAAATGGGCAGTGCTGGTGCGTATACAGGTAGTTTCTGTGCGCGTTTCGCAAGTGTGTACCATGCCTTCGATGTGCAACTAACAGGGTTTATTACGGCTCTTGGGATAATCCGCCTAAGATCCGATATAAAGGCTATCAATGGGGTTGGTTGCATGCTCTCATGTTCTACCGCTATATGAGGTATGTGGCCATGTGGATGTAGCCAGCTTGCGCGCAATAGAAATATAATTGCAGGTCTGGTGCTCCAAAACCCCCTTGGATATATGGTCTGGTCAGGTCTTTCCACCCTACTCTTGCTTGCTTACCTGCCCATGTTAATCTCAACAGGGCTGTCCGCAGTCTAGTAAATACTGATTGCGTAATTCATACTGGGATATTCATGAACAAGTAGAGAAATCTGGGCAATACAACCATCTTTAGTATGGCTATTCTGTCCGCTAGTGACAATGGTAATTTGATCCACCCATCTATCTGGTCTTCTAACCGTGATATAGCTCTACCGTAGTTCTCGCTGATCACCATTTCTGGGTCTCGGTGTATCCAGATGCCAAGATACTTCACAGGTTCTGTCTTCCATTGTAATGGATAGTCCAGTGTTGGCTGTGTTGAAACAGGGGTAAGCGGTATCACTACGGATGTGTCCCCGTTTATACTGAGTCCCGAATAATGTTCGAACCTAATATATCCTCTGATGAGCGTGTTTGTTAGTGTCTGGTTATATATCAGCATACAGTGATATGCTGATTGGTCGGAGTTGAAACTGCAGTGCAGTATCCACATGTTTTTGCCATATTTTACATGCCAAAGGTTCTAGTGCGAGAGTAAAGAGCAGTGGTGATAGCAGACATCCTTGCCTTGTCCCACGGCCTATACTGATCGGGTCCGAGGTATTACCATTTACTCTAATCAGTGCACTCGGTTCTGTATACAGCAGTGTGATCCAGCGTAGGAACGGTTCAGGAAAGCCCATTCTATACAGTATTGTGAACATAAAGGACCATTCCACTGAATCAAATGCTTTTGCGGCGTCCGGTAGGGCCGCAACTGCGGGTAGATCTGGGTTTAGATGGTAAAACATCGCAAACATAGACCTCAAATTTTGCGTTGTGGATCTTGTTGGTATAAATCCAGCTCGGTCTGGCAGGACCAGATTACGCATCAGAGGTTGTAACCGTGATGCAATGATCTTGGCTAAGATTTTGGCGTCTATGTTTATTAGAGACAGGTGGCGATAAGACTCACACTTTACTGGGTCTTTATCTGGTTTGGGAAGAGTAATCAGCAGTGCCTCACGCAAAGATGCCGGTAATAGACCATCTTAATAGGCCTCCTCAAACATCTCCGCTAAGTGCGGGACTAGCAAGTCTCTGTATTCTTCAGAGAATTCACCAGGTAGTCCATCTATGCAAGGAGCCTTATTGTTTGGGAGAGAGTTGATTGCCTCTTATCTCATCCTCTGTGATATGGTGGCAAAAATATTCACGATGTTCATTCGACAGCCATGTCAAGGTAATGTCATCTAAATATTGGTGTATGTCAGGCGGGGTCATGTCTGTCTGTTTTGAGTATAACTGCGTGTAGTACTCCGAGAAATAGGTAAGGATAGATTGTGTATCATATGTCGGTATGCCCTGCGTGTTTTTGATTTGAGTTATAGAAGACTTTGTGTGTGTAGGGCATAACCTACTGGCGAGCGCGCGGCCCGGTCCCTCCCCTCTCCATAATTACGCGCTGTATATTCTTCGCAAAATGTATTTTATCTCATCGTCTGCAAACTTGTGATAGGTATCAATCTTCAGGCTAATTTCCGCCAGTGTCTTGGGATCTTGTTTAATCGTGTATTCTGCTTCTAACCGTTTGGTGAGATCTCTTTCAACCATGGCCAGCTGCTGTTGAATGTCTTTCAAAATACCAGCGTGTTTACTAATACAGTGACCCCCGAACTGTCACTTTAAAGGCCTCCCATAGTGTTTTGGCACTGTTTACAGATCCTACATTATGTTTAAAATAGTCCACAATGGCCTGATGTAGTTCAGTTTTGAACACCTGATCTAGTAGTGCCCCTTGTTGTAGACGCCATGTGAACTGCCGTGGAGTGTGCGTGGGTATTGCGAGCTCCAGACGAACAGGTGCGTGGTCCGACAGTGTCTTAGGCATATGTTCTATGGATGTTGTCCACGTACTAACATTGTGGTTGTGAGAAGTTGGCCTGGTATATGCTGGTCACTAGTTAAAGTGGCCACCTTGCACCAGTCCAATTCGACTCTTATGGTAGATAGGTTTAAGACAACCTTTTTAAGAAAGCTATCCTAGTGGTAGCTGTGGAGAGCAGCCTTCAGGCTAAGTCTTTAGAGGAATGTAAAGCAGCTTGTTTGACCTTATAATCTCTTGAATCACTAAATGAAAGGACACCACACAGGTTATATATATTTATTCCTAGACACCCTCTACTAATCTCTTTATGAGATTAGAAGTCAAGGACATATGCACAAATCAACATTTCACAAGTTAAGCACAAATATGGCTGGGGCCCTAGGGGCGTACCAGACCATATACTAATAAAGAGACTTAGGAATATCGACTTGCGAGGGGACAAGGCCTAGGGCCTTCAGAAGCGCTCGGGCCTCACTAAACCACCGAAGGCAGGTAAGTAAAGGACCCACGGGATACGCATGCAATGTGAGGACACAGCCGCAGATCCCAATTGACTTCAATGGAGCAAGTCGTGGTTGGAATTTTAAAGTTTTAGGATACTTCGGGAGAGTCAACAAGCAAGTCACTTACAAGGTAAGTAGTTCTAGAGCCAACACCCACAGGAGCACCGTAGTGCTGGAGTTACCTCACCCAGGGAAGCCGGGTACATAGGTGTCTTTTGGTGTCGGGTCGCGGCGTCGTTTTCAATGGGAGCCAAAGAAGACTTGCTGCTTGTGAAGACAGAAGAAGTGTCCGGTGGAATCCAAGGCTGGATTCAGAAGAAGGAAGACCTGAAAGCAGAGGGGACAGTGTTCAAAGTCACTTGGCAGTGACCCGGGGCAAGGAAGATGGTTGCCCACAGTCGTCGGGAGATTTCAGGTGATCACGGGTGTCTTGACTCTTCAGCCACGAGGTCCAGGAGACGTCGACGACGACCAGGAATTGGATTCGGCGTGTCCCACAAAGTCTGCAGCTTACTGCGGTGTCGGCGACCAGATTGGAGCCAACAAGCCTTGGCAACAGCAAGTCTCGTGGAAATTGTAAAAAGTCAGCGGTGCAGACCAGCAAGGTCTGAGGGCCTCACCCAGCGAGGGTAAGTCAGGGCAGGCCTCGAGCAACCAGGGGAGCCCTTTGGTTCTGTAGAAAAGTCTTCTGGGGACCCACAAGCCAACCGGCAAGGGATCGCAAATACGTCTCGGGAAGATTCACTCACCAGGAGCTCACGGTCACTCCGGACGAGGTAGGCCTCTGATCTTCGGAGGAAATCCTGCTGGAGGCTTGGACCACACGTGATCCAAAGCACAAGTTCGTAGAACGTCGTGAAGGGGTTGCACTAGAAAATAGTGCCCGGTACCCAGGTATTGCAGTTCCTCGTCACTCGTGGGGTCCACTTGCCTCAGCGTCGCTGGGGACTCATGATGGCTTTGGGGAAGTCAGGAAATCCACTTCCGGGGCTGCAGGGACTTCGGACTCTGGCGGCGGCGGGAAATTTTGCGACCGTTGATTCAAAGTTTTCGTGCCTGCTAATCAGGGGAGTAACTCCTTGACTCCAAGGGAGATTCTTCAGTCTTCCAGAGGTAGTGGAACGTCGAAGGTCCAGGATTCTTCTTCAGAGCGTCGTCCAGGGATATCTAGTTTGTAATGGCAAGGGTTCCCTAACTTATACTAGAAGAAAGGGAGGGACTAGCTCTATGACCCCACCTATGGGAGGGTCAGGGGAGGGGGTGGCTACACCCACTTCCCTTTTTTCCAGTTTCGCGCCAGAGCAGGGGCTGGAAGCCCCTGAACCGGTTTGAGCTGGCATATGCACAGAGGAGCCTACTGCTCCCCCAGTGCAGGACTTCAAAGCACTCTAGGAGTGCACCCACCCAGCCCCAATACACTAAACCCTGTCTAGGAGGTGACCACACCTCCCTGTGACAGGATGCCTATTGTTGGGCCTCCTCCACTGCGAGTTTCGGTCAGCAGCAGGAGGGCAGCCCAGTGTCTGTGACTGGTGGCATCCATTTTGTGATGCCAGGGCTCTTCAGGATTCTACCGTGTTTCCACAATGGGTACATGTCTATCCCTCTATAAGGGTGGGATCATACTCCCACACCAGTTACTGGTGTGGGGGTATGATTCCAAAGCGTTTGACACCAAACACGACATGTTGTGATGCAGCCATCCCAAATTTAACATTTACTGATAGGTTATAATGCACTTAAGAGTATATGGTTTAACCGCATCCACAAACAGCTACAGAGAATGGACTCTGAGAGCTGCAGAGGGGCCCTGCTCAGGCAGAGGCACCCCCTCACATGGAAACCAAGCACCCTGCCCTCAGGATTGATAGGGCCAGCCTTAAAGGTGACTGATAGGTTATATGTGTGTGTAAGGAGAGATATAGGGAACCTATATCTCAGTGAAGAGTGCTAACACTACCTCACCCAGGCTGCAGTAGCAGGCCTGTGGTGTCAGATTTAGTCTGCTTCCCAGGGGTGGCATAATACATGCTTCAGCCCCTAGTAGGCCTGTGAAGTATACTAGGGGCTCATAAGGTACCACAGTATCCAATCACTAGTGCATCTAATATGCACTCCAAGTTGTTTAGAGAGAACAGAGAGACTGGGGCCCTGATTAGCAGGGTCCCCGCCAGACTATAGCCAGAAACCAGTGTTAACATCAGAAAAACAGTGGGGGCAACTTAAGTGCAGATCCTACTCTCCTACAGTGGGTAGCTATCCAGAAGTCAATTCTGGACCATGTGTTATGAGTTGTGGATGTAAAAGTGCCCTCTTTGTGGCCTTGGTGTCGCAATAGCCATGTCAGCCATAGCAAATTCTTCCATGCCTTCCCTAAGTGATTTCGCAGCTTGCTTCCCGTATCTTTTATTACCAGTAGACCTGTCTATGTGTTGGTAGGGCATGTATTAAAATCACCTCCCCATATAAATGGTGTGGGCGTCAAGGTACGCAGTTTTGCCCATATTTGTGCATAAAAGGATGTGTCGTCCTTATTTGGGCCATATGTTGTGACAATAGTCAGGGCTGTTCCACCAAAGTTTCCCTGGAGTATAACATATCGTCCTTGATCATCCTTTTTTGAGCTAAGTAGTGTGAATGGTGTGCCTCGTCTAATAAGGAGCAACACCCCTCTGGCATATGTGGAATAAGAGGAAGCCATGCGGTAGGATGCCCATCTCTGTCCTCTTCTATTTTCTGTGATATCGGTGAGGTGTGTCTCCTGAATGCAAGCTATGTCCTCTATATGGCGGTCTAAATATGCAAGGACTTTGCGGAGTTTCTGCGGGTTTTTCAGGCCGCGGACATTTCATGTCAGAAATGTTAGCTTTCTTGTATGTCGTAATCGGTTATCCATGTTTAAGTAAGTAGGTGGTGTGGACATGTCATTGCTGTGTGAATATGTCCCATTTAGTACAGATGGTATTTACTATCTCAGTGTCGACCAATTTTCTCTGATTTACTCCCTTTCTTCCCCCCTCCCACTTCGCCGTCCCAATTACAGCGAAGACATACCCAAAAAAACATTTAGCTTCCCTCCCAGCCCCCCACCCGGTCCCTTGCCAAAACATTACCTGATAGTGGTGCACTAAAGGTGGCGAGAGCTGCCATCCGAATAACCTGGTGAAGGTATCACACAGGTGGTCACTGTGCCAAACATTAATCATATTACACACTATCAAACCTACAACCAGGAGAAAAAAGGCAATGGTATCAGTTTGCAATTATAATCACAAAGTTCCTTGGTCTCTTGGAAGTGCTGTTCTATATCCATCACACCAACATTATTGTGCCATTTGCACTCTCCTAGATCCATCCATCAATTATCTGTATCTTTCGGTGTACGCTCCCATTCAGTCGCTCTACATGGCGGTCATGCTAACAAACAGTTCAAAGAGGGTAGTTGGTTAGTCAACATCAGAGGTGGTGGCTTGTTCCTCTTTGCTACCTCTCGGTGATTTCTTACGGGTACCTTGAGAGCCTTTCTGCTGCAAGTATTTAAACACTTCTTTAGGGTCATTGTAGACAGTGGTTTTGCCCCCATCGGTCACTCTCAATCTAGCCAGATATATCATCGCATATTGGATATGTTGCTCACGGAGTTTCTTTTTTACTTACAGGAACTTCTTTCTCGCCTCTTGAAATTGCTGCGTGAAGTTCGGGTAGATAGATATATCCATTCCCTCATGTTTAAAGCTACCTAATTCACGGGCCTTGCGAACCGCTGCATACCGGTCCCGGTATTTTAGGAGTTTTGCGATGATCGGTCGCGGTCTGGCACCCTGTGGTGGTGGCGGAGCCAGAGATCTGTGCGCTCTTTCTATTATGAATACAACTGAAAAGGTCTCCCTACCTAGCAGTGTAATTAACAGGTGTTCAATATATTGTTCTATTGGGCCTGTGTTTGTTGTTTCTGCTATTCCCATAAAGCGTAGGTTGTTTCGACGTGAACAGGCCTCAAAATCCTTAGATTTGGCCAGTAGTGTCAACAGTGTTTTATCCAACTTTGTTTGTTTAGTGTCCATTTGTTATCACGCATCTTCTGTTTCTGAAATTCGGCGTTCGGCCAAGTCTATGCGTTCTGTGTGTCTGTCCAGCCATTCGGACATACGGTCCACTCTGTCTGTAAGAGTGTCTATCTTGCCGTCTACATTGGAGAGAGTGGCCTGTATTGTAGAAAACATAGCTTGTACATCGCCAATGGTGGCCACGCCCATGGATGACTCAGCAGGTTGCGTCGCATGTTGATCTTCGGAGCTGTTCTCTGTTGTCTTTTTGGGTTGTTCGAATTAACGTTTTGACTGAGTTTTGTCAGTTTTTCCCATTTTGGAGTCTTGTGTGCTGGTGGTGTCTATTCGCTGATGCACTCACTTGCACGGAGCAGGTAGTAGATTAAATAGATAGGAAGGAGCAGTGGTGCTGTATCTGTGTTCCTGCAGCCTACAAGGGGCTTTTCCAGACCAGGGCTGCTAGAGCTCTGGCGGAGTTACACCAGTATAGGCCTTCTTCCCACTGACGTACTGCAGCCCTGACGCAATGGCTAGATATTGGCTGCTGTACTCTCCACCACCTACGCACTGAGCTTGGCAGTGTTGGCACTTTACGGCAGTTGGTTCTACTGAGGGTACCATGTAGTACGTCCGCAGGTATACGTGGCAGTTAACAGATCACTTTATTCCTCTTTCGCCGAAGACAAGATTCAATGCAGTTGTGCCATCCACATGCCTCTGCGACTGTTCTATGCTCTGCAGCGAATCATGCTAAGCGGCGGTATTGCATTCTGTCCTCACCAAACACGGAGGCCACTGCTGCGCCGCACAGGAACTGTCTCGACAGTCACTCGCACTTCATCTCAGTCAATCTTCCCACAATCTCGTGGTGCTTCTGTTTTTCGTGCTCTGCAAGACGCATGGCCAGGTCGCTGTCCTGTCTCGTCTACCTCAGTTCCTGATCAATCGAGACCGCATGAATGGACTGTGTAGGACGCTGCAGTCCTCCGAACGCTGGCCCTACAATTATTGATGGCGTTAGGAGATTATGAGCGCCGGCGTGGCTTGGGCGTTTGCCGCTGCCAAGGCACCACAACGGTTTTCTCAAAGACTTAAACACTGACTGGCAAGCCAGGGTTATCCCCGTACTCAGGTTGGCACACTTTGGCAATTACGGCAGTGCCGTAATGCAAAGTCCGTTAATCTGCATCATTGGGCCCAGTTGTAGCGCACTTTGCTTTCCCTGGCCGCGAGCCTGTAGTTCAATTGTGGCTTGCTCTCCGCAACCGCGTCTTCTAAGGCTTGTGTGTTGTCTGCCGCACAGCCTTCTCAGCACACCCTCCGTTGTGGGTCGTGGCCCGTGGCTATGTCCTTACTTGCTTGTGCCTAATGTTGGGCTGGTATATTTTGCAGGGGTGTGGGCTGTCGTTGCATGCACCTAGTTTCTATTACAGCTGGTAATGTTGTAATTTCTTATGCTGTTGGGAGTGAGGGCCGGCCTGTCGGCTTCGCTACCCAGCCGATGACTCTACACAGGGCTTTCTCTCACCTGCCTCCACCGGAATGCCTCGATGCCGGCCTCCGATCCCAGTGGATGTCTGATGTTGTATCGCACCTGTCGGATGTGTCAGCCACGTCCTCGATCGTCTTCTCGCAGGATGGTCCGGCTCTCGCAGGGTGGGTCTGCCTCCACGATCTCGTGTACTCCGCCACCTAGCCAAACACAGCTCGAGGCCGCGGCCTCGCTCTCGTGCACGTTCTCAGGGCCTCGCACGAGCAGCACCGCTCTGCAAATTTCAGGAGTTGTGGAGCGTCCAGGGCGATGAAAATAGGTTTGCCAGGCCTCAACTTTCTCTAGATCGTCCTGTATTGCCTCCAACAGATGGCTATATATAATTTTAATTTTACTACCCCCGTTCCCAATATAGTCTACCAGAGGAAAACTGGTAGATGATGTAATTCTGGGTCTAAAAGCTGTCGCTGTTTTTACTATCTGACCATACAAGAACCAATGATTAAATGAGATCCCAAATTTTAACTGGAGTGCTTCAAAGCTTAAGAATTCCTCCCCCACCAGCAAATCCCCTACGAACCTAATACCGTTTTCACTCCACAGAGGATTACTCAAATTCATACCCAAAAACGGAAATAGATTAGAATTCCAGAGAAGGAGATAAGGGTTGTACTTCGGGATTACCAACAACTTTTGGACTGCTTTCCAAGTCCCCCAAATCCCATCCGCTACCTATCTAGAGAAAGTTGAGGCCTCATTTGCAGTCAAAATAGGCGATCCTGATGTGGACCTAGATCTTGCTTTAATGTTAAATAGGAAATTATTTCGTTCATCTAACCTGAGGGCACAGCACAATAAAACAATTTTTAATTTGTATTTTACGCCGGCAAAACTTGCGGCGTGGGGTTTGGTCACGAAGGATAGCTGCCCTAGATGTGATAAAAGCCCAGCGGATTTAATACACATGTTCTACCGGTGTGAAAAGCTGTCTATCATTTTGAAAGAAATTTCAATCTTTTTGGAGGGGCTTTTAAAATGTAAAATTATAATCTCCCCCACATTGATGGTAATGGGAGTAGATAGAAGTATGAATTTATGTAATAATGCGGAAGCTCTGGTCTTTATTTCTATAGCTGTCCTTCGCATTATTATTTCTGCAGGCTGGAAGGATTCTTCTCCCCCTACTTTTCAAATGTGGCTGGCAAGGTTGCTCGGGATCCATAATATAGAATCTTGTTTATTTGATTTAAAAAGTCCCGCAGTAAGGGATAAGGGGCGGGCCATCTGGGCTCCATTAACCAGCTGGAGAAACTGTTAGCAGCCGTTTATGTAATTTTTTTTTTTCTTTTATGTACCTTCATGTTAAAAGTTTATTCAGGCATTTGATGTATAATTAATGTCACTGTTTTGCTGATTTTCTGTGTATAACATCTGTCAACTCAAATAAAAAAAAAAAAAAGAAGAAAATAGGTTTGCCAGCACGCGGCCAGTTTCCGATGCCGAATTTCCAAGAAATCAGAACAGTTGCACGTTAGTGGTATAGGATCACTTCAGGATTTTTACAGCGACCTGAGAAGCTTGCTCAGAAAGCGGCCATCTTCAGGCGTGGCTAGCTCCGCCCCCCAAAAGGAATAAATTAAGTGGCCTAAAACGCTATTGAGGTACATAGGGTTTAGGCAAGTCAAGCATTCTCCTTTAATCAGTGTATGATCATAATAGAAGTAGCTTACAGAATGAGTGAATGGAGCAATGTTATGTTATGCGAAAGTAATTAACTGCAGTTTATTTGATGCTGAATTGGAATGTCTGTAAGTGATAATGGGTCTTGGAGAAATCTAAATAAAGCATTTCATAATATCAGTGGCCTTGATAAAATGCACAGATGGCATCATTTCACCTTCCAAATAACAAGTGTTCCCAAACCAAACTCTCTGTTGCAGGTTCTGAATATCATCCTCAAAAATACCAGTCGATGAGTGCACTTAAAAAAAAAATCATATCCTTACCCTTACCGAAGCAAACATCTAAGGTCCCTCAAAAGAAATGCTCAAGAAAATTATAGGAAATGTGATCCAAGCTAAAAAGTGTATGGCTCATCAGAACAGGGGTTGGTATCTCTTCTAAATATCATGCTCAAAAAACAATCTTCAAAATATGGAAAGGGGTAGTCTGCTGCCCCTTCTTGACAAAGCAATTTTGAACCTCAATGTACCTGTAATTGTGCAAATATTTTGGGTTGAAGTGACGATAATGAGGAGAGTAGTTGGACGGTCTCTGGAGAGAGGGAGTCTCCGATCTGGCTTGATTCCACTTTGGCGATGATGGCATCCGATGCACTTTCTTAACCAAAAAACAGAAGAACATGTTAAAACTAATTTGTAACAGCATTTTGTTGTAATAAGACAAGCCCTGTAAGTGGATGTAGATGAAATAAACAGAGAGAGACCTGGACATATAATCCCAAGACAAAAAATGGGGGCAGGGAGCTTACAAAAAATAGGAATTAGGAAAATTGCCGATGAGAAATTGATGGAGTAGTATCTGACACCCAATATATTAGAGTTATGTACATTGAACTAGTCAGGTGCAGGAGCAATTGTGGAGTGGAAAGTTCAGCCATGTCCATATGGTGAGCTCACCTTAAACATCTGTTTGCTTGTTTTTTAAATAACTAACCGCAGAAAAAGAAATACTGTGCTACCCTATCCTATGCGAATGATCCAGGGCACAAGACTAGATTATCTGAAAGGACTGACAATTAAGAATGTAATTACCAGACAGTGGAAAATGATGAAGTATCCAGTGATGGAGAAGAGGTCCACTAAATGGTAAAACCTGATGGCCATGGAAAGAATTACAGCACCAATAAGAAAAGGAAGGACAAAAACCTTGCTCACATGAACAGTCATTCAAATGAGTAATAATAATAGAGAAGTCATTTGTCCTTCTCAGTTGAGGGCATTAGGGATACATTAGGGATGGTGCCCATTGCAAGAAAGGTTGCTGAAGCTCTGGTAAATCCCCATGAAAAAGGCTGGAGCTTGGTGAAGTATTAAGCATGGCATTAGCCGATGTAAGGGATTCCTCCAAATTGTAGGCGATGGAGGGCCCGTAGTGGAGATGCACGTGCAGCGAGAGCCAAAGACAATACAAAACTAAATTCAGCAAATTTCGATATTGTTTAATTGGCATTTTTTTAAACAAGTTATACTTACAGTGGTGTTTAAATATGGTTTAGTGTTTCCACTCAGGCCAAAGAAAGAAACATCAGGTATGACTTACTTTAGAGACAAAGTGAAATCAGAAAGAAAAAGGTATGAAATCAGTTACCTACGCCGAGCATTCACACATATTAACTCACCATCTGTAGGTGCAGCTGTGAGTGTAACAGTTACTGCTTCTTTGACGGCATTTTCTGACTCGGAGGCCCACTGCAGCTACAATGAAAGAGAAAAATACTTTGTGAAAGTGGATACAATTGTACTCAGTCAGTGTGATTGTTTTGTGCCCTGTGGTGGCTATCATCCTCTTTAAGTCATGCATCGCAAAGTTCTTTCAGGATTTCCCCGGCTTAACTTGAACTAAAGAGCATCAATTTAGGGGGCTGTTGAGCAGCTAGTTCCCTGGCTCCTCGTGGCACCTCTGTAAACTAGGTGGGATACGCAGGGGTGAGGGCAGACCTCTGGGATCCTTTGTGGTGCTAAAGGGGTTGAGGCATAGGGAGGAGGGTAGAGAAGGCTGCACTGGTGTGGGATGAGCTGAGGTGCACCAGTGACAGCCTAGAGACAATGTGCTGAAGTTATCAGAAATTGACAGAAGGGAGCTGTCCATTGCGCCCGCTTGAGCTAAGTAGATGTGAAGCTGAGGCGGCCTCTGGTTGAGTGGGCAGGAGCCCCTGTATGGGTGTAACACTGGATGGAGTACTGCAACTTTTAACAAGGTATGAGCCTGTGAGCGTAGTGTCGCAGAATGGATGTGGCTATGACAGTATTAAATGGATAATAGCTGCATGGAATTAAAATGGTAAGTAGACGGTAGTGGCAGCTGATTACTTTTGAAAGTGGTCAGGCGATCAGGCGGGCACTCACGGAATGCCCTTGGGCGCAACCCCAAAGCTCTCAACTGTGGGTCATTCTAATTATAAACAGTGTTTATAACAGACCACGATTAAGAGCGCTGGAGTTGAGGCTGAAGGCAGTGTGAGTTTCCTACACTGCGTGGCAGTGCGTCAAACTAAATAAAACAGTACATAATATTTTTTTCAAAACTTTCTAACCTACGCCTCTCCGCTTGTCCCGCAGTGCACCACAAAAAGTCAGAAAGGGGTCAACACAGATGTCAGTGTGTGGCATTCAGCAGGAAGGCCCATGGCTACCGTTTGCAGTAGTGCCCATTTGCTATGTTAGGAAGTCTTGGGGCTCTAGTTTTTATTTATGTTTCCAAATGCTTGTGGCTTTTGTCAGAACAGATTATACTATCACAATCCACACCTATTCCATAATGCTGACATAACCGGTATATTTACCATACATACGTCAAGCATACCTAAACCACCTACTTGGTGTCCATAAATGGGTATATATTGAGGCACTTAATAGTGCTCCATCTGTACAAGGAGAAGTGTACCTGTTGTCACACAGATCCAAGGTCACTGGCCTGCTCGCCAAAAAAAAGCCTTTCCGTGCTTGTATCTACTGGACTTCCTAACTTTTCCAGTTTATAATCATACCGCTGGCACCCAGATTAAAAAGTTAGGGCTACCGGGCAGGTATTTTTAAAAAGTAATCCAACCCTCATTCACTACACGATTCCTCTTCCAGCAAAGAGGAAAATGGAAAAAGGAGTCTGGTAAAGACCAGAATTTGATCATGTTCAGGAATTTCAACTGGGCTGGTTGACCTGAGAGAGGAGCGTTGGCTTTCAGGAAGGTTAAAGGAGAACTTGTTTTATAGAATGATGTCTGTGTGTGTGGTAACAAGGATACACTGCCTTTCAACCTGCTTATGGTAACCATTCATAAAAGTCATGTAAATCATATGGGTATGTTTTGCACTAAACATATAATTTGTCAATATTTTTGATGGCCTGGCAAGGATGCTGAAGGTGAAGAGGTTGTAAGGGAAAGTAATGTATGTACCAGGAGTGGCAAGTCTGCCAAACAATGTTCTCTTCCACCAGCGAAAGTAGGATTTCATCAAAGACCTTGGCGTAAGCTCGCAATGGCTATACTGGTCCTTTTGATGTTTTGGCACAGAAGGATTCTTAAGCATTAATTTCAGTTGATTATCATCCCAAGTGGACTGCAATCAAAATGTTGGCAAAGTAATTTTTCCCACATGATGAAACATTGCACATCATTGAGGATGTACAGTTTGAAGTGGATTGGGAGTTCCAAACCCCACAAAACATTGTAATGGAATGTTGCAAATGGGCATTAACCAGGAATTTCTTTCAATTTGAAGTCACCCTTTACCTTCAGAAACATGGGACCAGCATGGGAAGCACTTTCGCTCCAAGCATAGCGGGACTGTATGTACACCATCTAGAGAAACACAAGATCCTCAGTCCTGGCAACTCTTTCCTGTCTCACAACCAGGTGCGGAAACAATACACTGATGACATCCTGATCACATGGAACGGCAATGATGAAACAGCACGCCAGTACCTAACATGGTTGAACTGCCAAAACGAGTTCATGAAGTTCACCCACACCATATCAAACAAGGTACCAGTGTTCCTAGATCTCAACATCCTCTCGCAAAGGTGAGAACTAAAGACGACACACATAAAACCTACTGCAAAGAATTGCCTCCTTGTTTACAACAGTTTCCATACGAGACATCTAAGGGACAATCTCCCGTTCAGCCAATTCCTAAGACTGAGGAGGAACTGCTCAGATCTTAATGATTTCAAACAACAAGCGGATGATTTACGCCACAAACTGGTGCAAAGGAATTACCCTACCCGAGTCATTGACAAGGCAATGAAGCCAGCCAGAAACAACAATAGGGAGGCCCTCCTGGAGGAAAGACTACCGAAGCCAAGAGAGGAAAGACCCATCTGTATCACCACCTACAATACAGTGTCAAACCAGGTGAGCAAGATAGTCAACAGACACTGGCGAATACTGAACTGTGGAACTTTGCAATTCCCAAAACCAATGTTCTTGCACAAAAGAGGTAGGAGTTTGAGGGACATGATAATACACACCAAACCACACAAGAAAAAGGACGGAGAAACATCACAAGGATTCCTCTCCCCCCTAACAGGTCACTACCCGTGCGGAAACTGCAGTGAAAATTACATCGCTCTACTGAAAATAACACCATAAATTGTTTTAAATTGTTTTTCGAGCCACTGTTTGTTGCATTGTATATATTGTAATGTGTTGATTTTCTGTACCATCACTTGTCACCACGATTTGTTTAATGTCTTTTCATTTATGTTATATGTGACCTGTCTGCAGTATATTTATGTTTAGGTATACATTGCTATATCAGACAATAATATATATCTTTTTTACTTGATACAAATAAAAAGATTTATAATTTTATCTCTTCGAGAGTACACTGATTCAATCCTATCAGCTTCTAGTGTCAATTCAGACATACAAATTTAAGCTAATTGTTGCCTAGGAATCTTGCTTTCTCATGAAAGTGCAGTGTCTGCCATTTGACCACTCGAAGCAAGGGAGTAACATTCAACAACAATACCAACTGGGAACAAAGAAAGTTCACAAACTTCAATTCGAAATGTGTGATTTACATGATCACTTGTCCATGACAGCTCCATTACATTGGAATGACTAAACCCATAGTCAACACCCGCATTTGTGAACATTGTAGCAATCTGAGATGTAACCGGGCAACAACAAAAAGGTCCGCACATTACATCAAGAAAAGACACACTCCACAGGATCTCCGATGGACCATCTTAGAACAGGTCTCCAATGACTTCCAGCTACTTGAGAAAGAACAGCGCTGGGTTTTTCGTCTGAAAACACATACCGATGGACTGAAAAATGGCATTCTGTGGAGCCAATTTTCTTGAACCAAGTAACTGAAAAACCACGACTATACTCTAGCAATCCGTATCCACAGAAAGGGCAGAAGAAGCATTAATACACAGCCCAGGACACTGTACCTTCCACAACTGAGTTCTCAAGTGATTATCAGCCACTTCCTAATAGCTAACACAGAGTCGGCATGGCTCCTACGGTACTTGTGACTCTACAAAGTGGGGTCTCCCCATCAGCACCACTTTAATGATTAACCTTTTTTTGTTTTTTTAGAGCATTACAGAGTCTCGGAAGAACCTTTTTGAGCCTCTCCACATTTCCTCCTACAGTCTTCACAGACAGACATATGATACATTATTTTGCTCTACATCATTTCTGGGTACACGGGAGGATACATCATGTGAACCCCCCTCCCCCCTTTTTCCAGGGCCGATTGGTGATTTTTCCAGCCTTTTCGTTCCTCTACAGACTGTATTTTTATCTTTTAAATGTCTTCACTTTTTGCTAATAAACCACAATTTGGAGGCATCTTTCATTTGGCAAAATATCACACCTTGCATGGACCTAGGATAATTCTGCGATTTTTTATACACATCTTCCCAAAAGGCTGTTTGCCTTTTCATTTTTCATACTAATTAAAACTGACTGCTCAGGCTGATCATATTCACTCTGCTGGTTAGCAGGCGCGAAACGGTAGAGCTGTAGAGAAAGAATATAGGAAGTAGTGCCACCAACGGGCAGCTATCTTGAATGGTTTACGGTCTAGCTACTGCGAACACGAGGACGCCCAGCACGAGACCGCCTGACATTTAACAGGATGGTCCCCGCTCACACAGTCATCTTCGGAGCCACGGGCAGGCAAAGTATGCAGGGCGAGGGTGCAGCTTTGAGGACGTGAGTACGGCATAGCCGCCCCCCTTGACAGCGAGCATTTCCATTGCCATTCCAACGAGAATCTCGATTATAATTATCTTAGCTTCCTGATCATTTTGGAAATACTATTTTTCTTTTAGTGTTTGACTACAAGCGCCCCTCTCTCCCGTGTTTGAGCACATGGGGCCTGAATTTGGAACAAACTATGTATGTTTCTCTCAATACTATATGCATTTTTTTCACATGTACACCATTTGCTTATTTCAAAACGGATAATTTGCTCCCTACCAATCTAGCCATATCGATGTACACATGTATGAAGTAGCTACCCAGGGTTCTCCTTTAGCATGTGGTAAACTACCTGATAGAGTGTGTGATTAATGTTAAATGTTCTGTATTGTCTTGTCTGTATTTCTGAGGGCAGCACGACACAAGGTTAATGCAAGGATTAGTCATGCACTAGTGAAAATATATCACTTTTGTTCCACAGTTGGTGATGTGTTTTACATATAACTTAATTGACAATTTAATGATGACATAATGTCCTATCTTTCCAGATCTTACGCAGAAAATATATCTACTAGGTATTGTATTTGCATGAAAAGGTATCACCTTAATATTTATTAAGAAGACCAATAGGGTATTATTCTAGGAGTGGTACATGGGATCATTTAGTTTGGACCTGATGAAAATCCTTAGGGGATAGGCTTAAAACATGTAGAACGTGAGACATACACCATCAAAGTGTGTTTCGCCTCTTCCCCCTTTTAATAATACCAGATACTGGATTGAATAAAACGTAGTTCCCACGTAGCCAGGTATTTTTTAACCCACTAGTTTCACCCTCCCACTCTCATATTACTATTCACTTTATAATCCACACCCTACAAAGTGCTCCCATGTCTCCGTCGGTCGTAGCATGCCCTGTCCTGCAATGGGGTGGGAAGAACCCGATGATGAAGCATGCCACCAAGGGACATTTTGGTGGGTGAGGGTTATTTTAAGAAAACGTATTGTTTTCTTTGAATACTTGAATACTATAAAGGTCACTGGAAAGATAGCTACTTAGAGCATGGTTAGACTCCTTTTGGTTGTTCAAAGTAACTAGTAATACAGCTAATGAGATTCTGGAGGATGTTTTTGTTGAGAGGGAAATCCTCAAAAAGCTTAGAAGCTTATTATGGACAATAGCATCCTATTTTCTTCTGTGAAACATCTGAACATGTTAGCAAGTATTGTACACAACAGGGTGACATTATTCCGTTCTGAAAGTGATTGTCAAGTGAATCATGTTGTCAAGAAAGGTATTCAATTGGCTATCATATCCAATTTATATTTGAAAAATCAATCCTGTCCACTTTAATGGCTTATAGAAGAACTCGTAACTCTGTGACAGGCAAAGCTCCTTTTTGGTTGAAGAGCATAGAATTGTCAGGATTACAGGATTTGTAATGGGGACAAGGATGAAGAAATAAGGAGGACAAATTTGAGAAAATATGAATCGCAGGAGGGGTTCTACCGAGGTTATTAAATATATTGTGGTTCTGGAAGGTCAATGGGCCAGAATGAAGAAGCATTCGAATGGATGTAAAGATGGTGGTCTGATCCTGTCACCGCAGTGGAAGTATCAAAGAATATGCTAAGTTACAAAATGTCAAGACGTAGAATTTCGGCAAAGTTGCTATTTTTCATGAACATTTATAAGGAAGGGATGATAGAGATGTGACTGTAGAAGATTCCAGGTTTTAAGATCTGGACGATCAAGGAAAGGATAGCATTTTCAATCAGTATGGAATAGATGGTATATCTGATGAGATTATTGGCAAGAGAATCTGGAGCTGTGAGTTTGAATGGCAGGCTTTGCGGATATCATAAAGTCCTTTAGGTTTAGGGATTTTCTGATGAAGTAGTTAATTATTCGGTTCTTTTACATATTCCCTAGCTGGGGTTGGGTGTGCGCAATGCTTATATTGTCCACAATTTCATAGATGTTAGAAATGTTGATGTATTATTTGTTGTGCGATATTTTGTTATGTTTTCTCTAACTCTGTTTAATATAAAGTAGCGAGTCATGTGACATATGTAATGAATCACACATAACATTTAATTACACTTAAAATTCCCCTGCATAAAAGCTCAACACACTCACTCATTCAAGATTCTTACAGCTACTTACTCACATAAGCACTTTACACAAAAGCAACCTCACTGCATACTTGGAGAAAAAATAAACTTTTATGCTGCATGTTTAGGACAGGATCAGAACATTGGCAGCAGACACCATAACACACCTGAAGTTTAAATAACAGTGCGAGAATCAAAGCTAACTTGGTTTTCGACAGAATTAAAAACAAAAAGTAGAGAGATTTGGAAGACAAACAAAAAATATAGGAATTTTAAATCCCATTAACAATAAGGTCTGTATTGGAATTGGAACGTGCTGGTAGAGGGGTGGGAGGAGCCCTGGCGCGCTGGCAGTTGATAATAGCACGACAAACGTACGCTGATCTGTTGATGGACGAGGCGCGGCTGGCATGGCTTGCGTCTCGCAACAGGATCTACCAATGGGGCGATAAATCTAGTAAATTACTTCATCCCCTGTGTCAGGGAGCCACACGCCCCCTGGTTCTTCCTGGGATATTGGGGCCTGATGGGAGGACTCTGGGAGATCCCTCTGCCATAGCGGAGAGCTTCGCACAGTACTACGCTGATTTGTATACCCCGAGGAAATCCCTTTCGGAGGTCATGGTCCGCCGTTTTATCGGGGACCTTCCGCCCCGGACGCTCTCCGACGAGGCTCGGGCGGAACTGGATCTCTCGCTCACAGTGGAGGAACTGGGTACCGCACTAGGGGATCTTAACTCTGGGAGGCCCCCGGGTCACAACGGGTTCCCATGTGAGTTCTTTAAGAGATATTTCTCGCAACTGGGGTCTCATCTCCTTCGGGTGGTGGAGGAGTCGCGGGATTGTGGGTGCCTCCCACAAGACAGGAGACATGCTTAAGTGGCAGTGTTTTATAAGCTGGGCCGTCCCCCAGACCAACACTCATCTTATCGCCTCATTTCACTGCTGAATATCGGGGCTAAGGCTTTGGCCAAGGCCTTGGCCAACCACCTCCATCCCCATATTGCCTCGTTGGTCCACCCAGACCAGGCAGGTTTTATGCCTCAACGGGCGACGCCACATAATATTAGATGGGCACACATTGCTAAAGACACAATTCATACACTATCACTGCATCTGTCCGAGCCGCGGGGGCTGTCTCTTTCACTTTCTCTCTTGGGTGGGGCACCCGTTAGGGATGCCTGCTGTCGCAATTTCTTTTCGCCCTAGCGATGGAGCCTTTGGCGGCATGGGTGCGGATTGATGCACAGGTGGCGGGCTTTGAATGGGCTCAAGGACTATCGGATCGCATCGCGCTCTACGCGGACGACGTTCTTTTTTTCTTGACCGATGTCAATAGGACCGGGCCAAGATTGCTGCGTATCAAGGAAATCTTTGGGAAACTTCTGGTTTATTCATGAACCCGAGTAAATCCGTACTGTGGACACTGGGGCGACCGGTGGAATTGGGTGCCTGGGCCTCTGCGGTGCAGGTCACCACAGAAGGTATAAAATATCTGGGTTTTTTTTGTCTGCTTCATCAGGGGTGTCCAGGGAGTGTGATATTGTACCGATTGGGCGCGTGTTCGCGATGAGTTGAGGGCCTGGTCCCATATGCCCCTTTCTCTTCCAGGTCAGTCGGCCATCTTTAAGATGGTTTCGCTGCCGCGACTGCTTTACCATAGACAGAATTATCCCTTCCCCGTTAACTCCTTGTGGTTTCGCCAGGTTACTCTGTCCTGGGGAAGTTTCTTTGGGCAGGAAGGGCACCTAGGGTAGCGCTACAGACGTGTTTTCAGTCCACTTATTTTGGTGGGTTGGCTGCTTCGGATGTCCACTCCTACTATGTGGCCTCGCAACTTCTGATATTGAACGAATGTTGGTATGGAGACAGATGCGACCCCGCTTATGGGGTGGAGCGAAGGCACATGGGGTCCCACACCTTACACACGGTTTTGTACTCGGCTCCCATATGCAGGACTCTGCCATTCGCCACAAGGGTGGTCTTCCAGGTGTGGAGGAAGGCCCTGCGAGGGAGACTCCCCTTCGGTCCAATGGTAGGTTGCCGCAACTGGCCCGTCTAGAGGGTTTCAGGGCCTGGGATAGCATTGGGATCTCCACCTTAGGAGACGTAATGCGTGGCACGGTCCTAAAGTCTTTCAATGATCTCCAGCATGACATTCAGATGCCAAAAACGCAATTTTATAAATACTTGCAGTTTAGGCATGCCATCCTCCCCAGCATGGCAGATTTGTAGTCTCTCCCTGATTCCAGTCCCATCGAAGCTAAATTGTTTATGGGTGACCTGCAGGGCCATAAATTACCAAGATCTACCGATCCCTAGTAGTGACAAATTGCCCCACTACATTAGACAAACTCAGGGAGACGTGGGAGGCAGACCTCGGTGCACTGGATGGAGAGGACTTGGCGGAAGCACTTGCTTCCCCTCGAGGGGCGGCGGTGGCCATGCGCCTTAGGCTGATCGAATTCAATTACCTACACCAAGTATATTATACTCGCATCAGGCTATGGAGGGCGGGTTTGATAGAGTCCCTGCATGGTCTGTGATGCGGCCATGAGAATGGCACCATGTTTCACATGATTTGGCAGTGAATGGTGCTTGGGAGGTTCTGGCAGGGGGTATTGGCCTGTCTTGCCAAAGTTTTGGGGTGAGAGCTCCCCTTTTCCCCGAACTTGGTGCTGTTGCATATAATGGAGGGGGTGGGGGGTAATATATATAAGCGCCATCTGATGTTATTGGGATTTACGCTCACTAAACGAGACATTGCCCGTAAGTGGAAGGCAGGGACACTGTCATCGCTCTCAGCATGGAAAAATGGTCTTGATTTCAATATGGGTTTGGAGGTTCCTATTTTCAAAGCTCGAGGGTGTCTGCAGAAGCACTTTAAGATCTGGAGGAGGTGGGCAATTTATAGAGGCTTGAACCTAGAGCCCCCGTCCGAAGGGGATGTTGCTGTTAAGAGTTTATTGCGCAGGAATGTGGTACGGGATCTAGAGGGTCTAGCTGAATATTTAATGTATGGGCGAGAAGATATCTGTTGTTAACTGTGGGGTGCAAAGACAGTGCATGGGGGGGTGTTTGTTTCTTTAGCAATCAGTTTTGTATAATGCATATACTAAAAGTCAACGCAATATTTATATTGTATCGTGCAGCAGTTCGCCTCTGGGTTACGAGCTCTGCATTGTATTTGACGTATGATGCAATAAAAATTGTTGTTAAAAAAACAAATTGGTCAGTAAAAGAAAAAAAATACAATCTATCAATCTCAATAGCCAAGCCTACCTTTTGCCAAAACAAATGAATATGTCCTACAACCCAGCCAGAGTACCAAGATGCTATTTTGACCAAAGTGCAGTTTGGTCAGGCCCTGTATCCAATTTGCCGTGGGCGGGCAATGCCCACTGCGCTTAAGGGTTGGAATAAACTGCTGGATCATTTTGGTTGGATTTACGAATCCCACAGGATTTGCACATCTAGAGCAAGATTCACACTTTGAAGCAAGCTTCTGAATTGCAAATAGCCGTGTCTGGAGGATCCCGGGGAACAGCACTCTCGGACTTTCTATGACGCCGATGTCCTGCTGATACAGGTACGGGACGAAGACAGTCCCTTTAACGTTCAGTGGAGGAGGCGAGAGAAGGAATTCGGAGGCGTGACGACAGCCTCGAGTTGCCTATCAGAAGGAGCCGGTGAGAAGAAGTAGGAAGTGACCAGTACTGCAGGCGAGCACGCCGGGTAGGCAACAGGAGAATACGGGGAAGAGAAGAAGACACGGAGGGAGCTCTCTGAAGACAGACTGCTTACCGGCGATCCGGAAGTCGCACAAAAGGTCCCTGAATGCAGAGACACGACCAGAGGACGACAACACCGCGCTACGCCCCGCCACACTCCAGGAGGAGGGCGGCTAGAGCAGGTACGTTATCGCATACAGGGGCTCGTAAAACCACCGGGAGGGAACGGGTGATTCTGTGGGGTGGACACCACTCATCGTTTTCTCCTCTGGTTTCCATGTGTCAGATACGCTCGGTGATCCCTCACGCTCCCCTCCCTCTACTCAGATTAACAAATATCGTCCACTGACCCGTGGCTTGTTTTTTTTGTGGTGTTTTCTCCTTTCCTCAACTTCCTGGACTTCTCCGGAGTACCGACTGAGAACCTCGCTCCTCCCGACCTTCCTGGAACCGGTGCAGCATAGGAGTAACTCCCTTTTCCCTTTAACCGGACTCTTTTTTTTTTCTTTCGTTTTGTGTTGACTGAACTGACTTGAGAAATAAATTGGTTTTGTCCACGCTATAGAGAGTACGAGCGCTTCCTTTGGGGAAAACCAGTGCCCCCCCCTTTGGGACACGACACAGGAAGGGACTGGGGATCAACACAGCACTGGAACAGTAGACAAGAATTTGAAGAAATTCCAGAACTAGAAAAGGCTGTTCTTGAATTTGACACAATATCTGATGCCAAAGCAGCATTAGAGAAATTAGAAAAAACTATTAACAAAGCCAATTAGAATTAGCAAATAAAAAATTAGCAAGAAAGCTAACAAGGTGTTCAAAGAGATGAATAAATACAGTAAGTATGAAGAAGCTATCCATACATACTGGATGATTATTATTCCAACAATGGTGCCTTTTCCAAGAACCAATAAGTTGTAACTTTCTCAGACTCCTCTGAAGAGTGGAACATTTTGGTTCACCTTGAGGGTATGAGTTAAGGACCATTCAACTCCCGGAACAAAATGTCCTTTTTAGCCCAGGGCCAACAAAGAAAGAAAGGGAAAGGCCGGTACAAGCAGGACTTTGCTCCTGGTGAACGCAAACTATAAGGAAATTGTACCAATAGGGTAAAATGATCTGTTGACTATGACATACTCCATAATTCCAATCTTTAATCTCTCAAAATATATTCTGTCTTTAACTGAAACATAATTATTAAGGAAAGGCGTTTCATTTGTTGTAACAGAGAAATTTGACCTATTCACGATCCAATCTGAACTTTTGTAATTCTTAACCAAAATACATTATTTTTTTGGAAGAGATACCGAAAACACTCCTGATGTGACTGGACTTCATCCCAATTCTACTTTTAATCATTTAAATGCAATGGTACCACCCAGTGTTCCCTTGAAGATGCGCGCACAGCTCAGTGCCCCCGAGCGTGCACTGCTGTGTGTGTGGCACGCACACACATCCCCGAGAGCATTCGTGCCGCACTGAACGGGCATTTCCTAACTTGCTGAGGAAGAGGCATTTAGCAAGTGCTCCCTCCCAGGGAGGGAGCACTTGCTAAATTTCTTTTGTTTTCTAGAGTGAGGCTGTGGGGCTCGTTGTGAGCTTTTGTTTAAGTATTTGTGTTAATTGCAGAGCTTCACGAGCTGCGATTATCATGAATGCTTTAAACAAAGGCACACAATATGCCCCGCAGTCATACTCTAGAAAACAAAGGAAATGCAGCACCAAACACAGCATGTGCTTTTAGAATCACCTAAAAGCACACACTGTGTTTGCAGACTTGCTGCATTTCTTCTCTTAATAGAGCTAGGCTGCAGGGTGACCGTGTGCCTCTTTTAAAGTTTTCATGTTAATTGCAGCTCATGAAGGGCGCTGCCATTAACATGAAAACATTAACAAAGGCGCACAATCACCCCGCAGCTGCGCTCTATTAAGATAAGAAATGCAGGAAGCCTACACACTGGGTATTTGCTTCCAGGTGCATATGCTTAAAAGTGGAAGCGCAAACCACTGCCCAGGTTTCAGATTGCTATGTGTGACATTTTCATACTTTCAGAGTAATTATGAGGGACATTTCATTGAGTATGAGTGATACTTTCTCACAAGCAAAATCAAGCTATGAAGATGAGGGAAACATAAATATGAGAAATTACACTCATTTAAGGATTGGGAAACTGAATTAACTGGTGCACAGCGTAAGAAATAATTGTTAAATGACTTCCATTTATCAGAGTCATATACTTAGAATCATACAACTATCAGAGAGCTCCTTTGCAATATATTAAATCAAGGCGTTTCACACATGCTCAGGAGCAGTTTTTTTCGGTTGTGTGTTGGTTTGAGGCTTTTGCTTTCATCCTTCGCTAAACAAAGATTGTCAGCCTTTGTGGTGGGACCCTCCTTCCAAGCAAAATCAGTAGAGTTTAGGGTCTGGGCCTCTCTGATGTTACTTGCCAACAGGGAACCGATGTCAGAGAGGCGCCAACAACATGAAACACTCAGTTAGTTACACACATTACAGGGTGCCAGTTGAGCCACCTATGTCACCTTCTGAGCATATACACCCGGAGGCAATGCTGGTTGCAGCTGCCTGATCGCGCTCTGCTACATACAGGCTAGATACTTTAATCTAATTAGGCCACAGCCACAGCCACAGATAGGAGTCAGTTCCAACTGCGGTGGTGATGCCGCTCCATTGGAGGCAGTGATGTAGACTCTGCCAAGGCTGGCCAGGAGGCTGGAGGTACTGGCAGGCTCATGCGCAAGCCACAGCAGCCGCGGCTATTCAGGTTTACAGCCGGTCCCCAGCCCACCTCCAGTGTCGTTCAGGATGGACAGTGAATCCCACAACTCACAGGCAGTCATAACCATGCCGCGATCTCCAAATCATTAGCCATATCACACTGTGCAATTAGCGGGACACCCTGCAGTAGCCGCATGCCTGTTTTATCATATTTGCACACCAGTTTGAATACACACCTACTGCCAGCACCCAATGAGCACCATAAGCGCCTGAAGTAAGAAGGGTGGACGCACATGACTTTAGACACAAGTGTGTGATGTACCTCAGCCAGCAGGGTCCTCAGCTGCTTCTCTGTGGCGCTGCAGTATTCAGTCTCCAGTTCATGCTCCTGGGTGTAATGCAGGCCTGTATAGGTGACGCGAGATGAGCACTGCTGACGATGTGGCACGTAGCAGGGCTAAAGGGCTGCTCAGCAGCGGGGCTGTCGAGCTGGCCTCTGCACCAGTGTCACTCACTCCTCTCGGTCTTCCTTAGCTGCGCCAATGAATAATTGAATTGGACAGGGAGCTGACAGTACGCGGGTTGTGGCCCGGGTCAGTACGAGCAGCAGCAGGCAGAGCGATGCTGCAAGTGCCATGCTTGAATTTGGCGCCGCCTGCATAGCTAGCCCCTTTCAATAAACTCAACTCCTGCTGGCAGCAGGATGTGACATCCTCCCGGTGGCGCAGAGACACAGTATAATGAATGATTTCTGCTACATTGTAGCAGTTAGTGTTAGCCTCCAGGCGAACTCCTAGGCCACCTGCGCACACCACGGTAGGCGCCCTGCGAGCTGCCACACTTCTAGGCAGCCTTCAGTACAGTGACAGATGCTGACAAGCTGACTAAGCATATGCGTGACACACAAGTTACTTACTTGTGTAACGATATATGAGACATTAGTTAGTGATAGATTCCTTACCTTAGAATATCCCCAGGCGTCAGACTGGATCCAGAAAGTTTTCGTCAGCAGTATCCCTGCATGTCGGTAGGCGTCGTCGTACGGCTCCGGGTACGTTGCTGGTGTCGTAGCCACCGACATGACGTTGTCGGAGCTACTTAGACGTGCCCACGCGCGCTGACGTCCGTTCTGTACACAACTTTTCCGTGCCAGGAGGGCAGAGCTATACCAGAGACCGACTACTGGTGCAATAGAACTAGGGCCCTGAAAGGGATGACCTGAACCCTAGAGAACAGTTCGCAGAACGGGGAGGATGGGCGGCCGGTAAGGAATCTATCATTAACTAATGTCTCTTACAGATATATTGTTACACAAGTAAGTAACTTGTGCATCTGAAAGAGACACGTTAGTGATAGATTCCTTACCTTAGAATACATACCCAAGCAATACCAACCCCGGAGGTGGGTCTGCGAAGTGAGATTACACCAGAAAGTCACGGAGAACTGAACGGCCAAAGAAGCCGTCTCTCCGGACCTGACTGTCAAGGCAATAGTGCTTAGTGAAAGTATGCAACGAGGCCCAAGTGGCCGCCTGACAGATGTCTTGCAGGGGGACACCGCGTCCCAATGCTGTAGTAGCTGCCGTCACCCTGGTAGAATGTGCGCGTAGCCCAACCGGAGGTTCCTTTTAAGCCAGAGAGTAACAGGCTTTAATGCACAATACAACCCATCGGGAGATAGTCCGCTTGTGCACAGCCCGACCTTTCTTGGCACCCACGTAGCCAACAAAGAGCGGGTCATCCACCCGGAACTGTTGTGTGCAGATGAGATAGAACGAAAGCGCACGTTTAGGGTCCAGACGGTGGAGCCTCTTTTCTTCTCTTGAAGGGTGCGGAGGCGGAAAGAAAGTGGACAGAGTGACAGTTTGCCCAAGATGAAAGGCAGAGACTACTTTTGGTAGAAAGGAGGGACGTGGTCGAAGCACAACCTTGTCCGGATGAATCGCCAGGAAAGGAGGTTTACAGGAAAGAGCTTGGAGCTCCCTTACCTGCCGAGCAGAGGCGATGGCCACCAGGAAGACAGTTTTCAAAGTTAATAACCGCAAAGGACAGTTATGAAGAGGCTCAAAGGGAGCGCATATCAAGTATGTGAGAACCAGGTTTAAGTCCCATTGAGCCATCACAAAAGGAATAGGAGGGAAAAGGTGATTAAGGCCTTTGAGAAATCTATTGACAACCGGGGACTTGAAAAGAGAGGGCTAATCAGGCAGCCTAAGTAAAGCTGAAAGAGCAGAAAGGTAGCCCTTGATAGTGCCCAGAGCAGAACCCCGCTGGGCCAAAGAAAGAAGGAACAATAGGACCTCAGAAAGAGGGGCAGCAAGAGAATCTACCGCTTTCGCTGTGCACCATGCCACAAATTATTTCCACCGACAGGCTGAATACCGTTTTAGTGGAGGGACGCCTGGCTGCCAGAATTACGTTACAGACTTCGGGAGGCAAGTCAAAAGGAATCAGCTGTCGCCGCTCAATCTCCACGCAAGGAGGTTGAGGAAATATGAATTTTTATGATCAATTGTGTCCCCTATCTTAGACCCCAACGGCTCCATGTACGTGCTACAAGTACATGTATGTTCCCTCCACTTCCAGCTATGAAGACGCAAATACATTTGCGTCCAACGTTAACATGTCCTCTTTCAGATCCACCATGAATGGGTCGAATATTCCGTTCCTAAGTATGCCTTGCCACCGTCTTTATATGGTGCACCTTTCACGTTTTTCAGCTCTGGCGAGTTAGGCCCTGAATTCTGCCATCGAGCCTTTTCCTGCCTTCTGCCTCTGAATGCTCCAGCCTGGACCTGCATCTGTATCCATGACCTTTGTCTTACTCCCTGCGCGGCTAACGGTGCCTGGCTCGGCCTGTTGCCTGCCAAGACTGTATTTTGCCTTCAAGTTATCTGCTCCGCTCCTCGAAAAATACATTCCTGTCTAGTAGTTTAGGTAAACATCCTTCCAGCTGCAGAGCAAAGGGCCCGGTCTCACTGTCTCCGTGCAAGTAATTCATAGCTCCTGTTACCATGGTAGGCCCATGCCCCCTCGCATCTCATGTAGACACGTAGACGCTTATACACGCACTAGCAGTCAGTATAGAATAGCCTCTGCCCGAGAGACCTTTCCTTCCAGATAATACAGTTCCTTAAACACAAGATATTAGATACGATTTGGGATTAGGTTGTTCTGACATCCCAGACTTCTGTCTCCTCATGTAGGGCTAAATGTCAAGTCCCCTTCACCCTCCAGTTACACGTCAATCACACGTCATGCTGCTGCGCGCGCATCTCTGCCATGTATTTCTGCTGACATTGCAGGATTCTCTTATGGATCCACCCACCTGTGACATCCTCATAATGACGTTTCTAGTACACGCCCTTATGCACGCCTATTGTAACGCCTTTTTCATTACGTATGTGTATTCTTATCTCTCCTCTCAGCTGTTACGCCTTCTGCATCTGCCTTTACTGTAATGCATTGACTATATATATGATAACCTGTCAATAAAGTATGGTCTATCCCTTCCCGAACCTTCGTGGTGACGGAATCCGATTGCCTGGTTCGAACCAATTCCTTTTTAAGGAATAAAACCCCTTTTAAAACCTCAAATATCACGGATTCTGCCTCTTATTTATTCTGAGTTATTCTTATTGAACTTTACCGCATAAATTAAGTATAGGTAATTTAAATTTACCACAAAATTGGCGCCCGAATAGGGACCCCTCCCCCACCCCACGCGCAGGAGGTGCGTTGCAGGCCCGGTCCCCTGCCACAGCCGGACGGACAACTACGCGTACCCGCAGGATTTCCTGTACCTCCCTCAGGCCAACGGAGGTGACTGAGGCTGCGATCAACACCCAGACGAGGCGGTGAGGAGTGCGGAGGATCCCGACCAGAGCCTAGCTGAGAGAGCAAGATCCGAGGTATACAGAGGCCCACCAGGTTCCGAAGTTCCGAAGTACCTACGTCACGAGTCGAGTCCAGTCCGGTCCAGTCCAGAGTTTCCGAGGCCTTCCGTTCCGTGCTTCCCGGTGAGTACCATTGCTGGGGACGCATCTAGACGTGCGCATTAATTTGTGCCGGTCAAGACGGGTTTGGGTACACAGACCCGGTCTACACTGTTTTAGCGGTGTATCTGTACTGTTTAGCAGTACATCCAGTATTATGCAGTTAGCTAGTTTTATTCTAATTATCGTTGTTCGTTTTAAAATGTTTTAATGTGTTTTAAATGTCGTGGTATGAGTGATTGTTCGATCTTCATTACTGTGTTTATTGTATTAATTGTGTTCAAGTCCGAGTAAGAATCAAGTAGCAAGGTTTAAGATGCCGTTATTCTCAAAATTAAGACAGATAAAAACTAGAAAAGGGATACTCGAGGAAGCCGTTCCCATTCCACCTAGGGACACTCCAGGGTACTTTATGTACCATAAACAAAGCCTAGATGCCGTATTATATCTCGATTTGTGGGTGGACTACACCAAGGATTTAGCAGAGAATCAGAGATGGCCCGCTGCTGGGACATGGGATGCAGATTGCATCATGAGAGTAGAAGAAGCATTATGGAAAAAGAAAGCCAGACAGTCACAGAAAGATGCCATTGAATTATGGCGTAAAGAATCGCATAGACGCACAGAGAAAGCGCTCAGAAAAGAAGAGAAAAGTAGGGAGGATTCAGACAAAGCCCGAGAAAACGTATTAGTTGAGGAAGGTATCCGAGTAAAAGCAGAACAAGTAGACAGACAACGAAACACTCTTATGAATGGTATGTATCCTCTTCTGGCCGAGGGTTTACCTAAGGCCACCCTGGAAGTACCAAAAGATCTGCCACCTCCATTGCTTCCGACTAAATTGCACCACAAGACCGCAAAGGACATTTTCCTTTCTTCCTATTTAGACGATGCAGCCCCCGAATATGTTAATGTTCCGCCGCCACGCACACCACCTGCTAACGGCGCTCGACCCCGAGATAATCTGCCCCCACCTCTGCAGCAACATACTCCTCCTCCCGTTCCAAACCTTCCGCCTGTTCCTCCACTCCTTCCTGCACCTATTCTCCCTACCTTACACCCAACAAATCCTTTTGGACCTGGCACCTCAGGAGGTGCGACAGGAGGTTTTCATACGCCACCACCAACACATCGATTGACTTATAGGGATTTAGCACACCAACGTACACCTCAAACAGCGAATTACGACATACTTAATGAGCCTCTTACAGACTGTAGATATGATCCAGTACCCGGTAAAGACGACAGAATGATGCTATCATCAGTACGTCTACGACGAGTTGCGAACTATTTAATGATACTACCAGGAATGATTGATCATCTAGACAAAATATATCACTTTGTCCAAACAGGGCAAGGTCCTGAAAGTATTGGCGAGGCCATGGCATACCAGAAAGTGGACACGCAAAAACTGTTGTTACGCTTCTTCATAAACTGCTTGATAAGAAACAGAGATAGGCCTGGTGTAGACCCGGAAGAAATGAAAGCACTTAACAAATGGGGTCAGAATATAGCAGACGGAAAACATGATAAACAGAATAGTATAGAAAATATGTACCGAAGGATCCGAAAAACAGTAGAACAAATACATGAAAGAGAACAGCCTGAAAGAGAAATAGATGCAGATAAGACTGAATCCTCGGAGGAGGAGGAACAACCAGAAACGACGACAGGACAATTACAATTACCAGCTAGAGAAATGATAGCTTATGTAGGTAAGGGAAGATCTTTTAATAATTCAATGCGTCCGATACGTCCAGAAAGTAAGAGAATTTTTCAAGCAGCCATGTCAAATCCAAAGACCTCTGAACACTTATTTCAGGCTACTGATAAAATACTTCAAGAACGAATGGGGTACCATGTACTCGATTCTATGGATGAACAAGAATTAGCCAGGTCAGCAGTACAATGGGCTGACAGTTCTGATAAATATAGTGATGACGCGCTAGCACACACGTTTTTGAATCTTTCACCAGACGAACAGCGTTTAGCTGGTATGTACATGATACAACACCTCCTTATATTGTATAAAAGCCAACACTCCGATCCTGGTCCCCTACCTGATATACTGATAGAACTACTCATGAAGAAATGGAGAGGTCTAGGTACCGATCTAATTAAAGTAATTCTAGAACATCGGCACAGATACAGTGCCTTCCTGTGTCCACAGCTTGATCCAGCTCCCTCCATGGAAAGAAAAATGTATTACATAGACAGACAGAATCCCTTACGCGAAGTGCACCCAGTTAAAAATGATGATAATACTTTTAGACGCGTGTTTGTGTACACGCCCATAACTAAAATAGAACTATTGGAAATGAAAAAATTAGTGCCCAGTCATGACAAAGATCCAGCAGGTTTTCACCGTGAAATAAAAGACATGTTACTCATGGGTGATTATACCTATCCTGACATTATGAAAATATTAAAAGTATTATTGCCTGCCGGTATTTACGAGAAACTCAAAGAAAAAGAATGGGAGGTGGGAGAGCAAAAGATTGATTGGGCTGCATTAGAAAACTAAGAAAATACCCGAACTCCAGGCCTAGGGCTTGGGGACAAAACTAAAGCGTTACCAGGATTGTTAGTACAAGTATTGCCACGTTTATTAACTACGAAAAAGGAAGACTGGGGTGCAATCTCAGCCTGCAAACAGAAACCCGATGAAGACACTAGTGATTTTTATTCCCGATTTGAAAAATGTTTTGGTATTAATAGCGGCCTGAAAGCAAGTAGCGATTCATATCCACATCTTTTTGTAACAAAATTAGTCGAGAATTCCCTGCCCCAGGTTAAGAACAGAGTATTGAAAGTCGAGAGCACTTGGCAAGCTAATACCGCTTCACAAATGTTACAAATGTTACAGTACCACCAGAATAGAATTAGAGAAGAACAAGAACACGAACAAAGACGTATGAAAGACACGAAAATGAAAATGCTCGTTGCTCAGTCAGTTCCAGCTGACGGTCATAAAAAGGGTGCGACACAGTCCAGTAATTCAGCGGCTCCTGTTAAAGGGACATGCAACTATTGTAAACAGCCAGGTCATTATATAAACGATTGTGCAGTTCTGAAACACAATATCTCTACGGGTAAAACCAAGGAGAGATCACGTCCACCTAGACAGGATCAGATCCAACCACAAGTACCTCAGAATGTACAGCCTATGCAAGCTTCACAACAGACCGTAGCAGTACCACAGCCACAGCCTATTGCCGCAACACAAAACACGACACAACAGATGTACCAGTATGCACAAAATGACTATCCCGATTATCAGCGATACACATGAAACAGCCTAGAGAGGGAGGTTGGCTTGCCTCTTATTGAGGTTCCTGTAGATCAAGAGGGTCCTTATGTACATAGTCAAGTATTAGGGAAAGACAGAAAGTTTTTAATAGATACAGGGGCAAGCAGAACAACAATAAGTCACGACGAGGTTCCAGGGGCACCCCTCTCAGGCTCACAGAATGTTTCCCTTGGATTTTCAGGAAAGCCTATTGTTAACGAAGTATCGCAACCTCTTTCTCTTGCAGTTGGTCCATTGACACGGACTACAGATTTATTGCTTACAAAATCATGCCCAGAAAACTTGTTAGGTATAAAGACACTGAAAGCTCTAGGAGCTGTAATATGTTGTTCTCCGGAAGGGGTACGACTATTTTTGCGTGACTTTAAAGGTCACTACGTATTGAGAGACATGGATCACCGGTTACAGAATGTCCCTGCACATTTATGGGCACAAGGCCCCACTGATGTAGGTTGTATGCACATTACACCATATCGAGTCACACTCAAAGCAGGAGTGGTATTACCACGAATTCGACAATACAAGTTACCTCCAGATGCTGTAGTGGCTTTGCTGCAAATCATTGACGAGCTCATTGCACAAGGAGTGGTTGTGGAAACCGACTCCAATGTATGTAATTCTCCTATCATTCCAATTCTTAAACGTACTGATCCAAATGCACCCCCAGTTTATCGATTAATTATTGATCTGCGCGAATTGAATAAATGCATTGTACCACAGTATCCCGTGGTTCCAGATATCTCTTCATTATTGACAGCTATTGATTCAGAAGCAACGTTCTTTACTGTAATTGACCTCAAGAACGCCTTCTTTTGCGTCCCAATCGATCCGGAAAGCCAATATTTGTTCGGATTCTGTTTAAATGGACGAAGCTTCAAATTTGCACGCGCACCTCAAGGATTCACAGAAAGCCCCAGCATCTATAGCCAAGCACTGAAAAGACAACTTGACAGTATCCACATGCCTGTTAACACTGCCCTGCTTCAGTATGTCGATGATCTGCTGATCACCGCCCGAAGCGAGCCCGAATGTGAAAAAGCATCACTGACGGTTTTACATTTTCTGGCCGACAAGGGGCACAAGGTGTCCCCTTCGAAGCTGCAATTCTGTGTTCAGCAAGTTGTGTACCTTGGGCACTTGCTGTCCAAAGGGGGGAGACAGCTCACACCTGACCGCATCCAGTTAATTGTAAACATGTCACCACCCAAGACACAAAAGGAGGTGCGGGCCTTCATAGGCCTCACTTCGTACTGTAGACAATGGATTCCCCAATATGCATTTCTAGCAAAGTCACTCATTCAGTTGACAACCCAGGAGGCAGCGACATCGACTGTCCTCCCTTGGACTCAGGAACATACACAAGCTTTTGAAGACTTAAAGAAAGCCTTATGTCAAGCACCTGTTTTAGCGACACCATGTTACAGTAAGCCTTTTACACTTTTTGTCACAGAACGCAAAGGTACTGCCTTGTCAGTACTCACTCAGGAACAAGCAGGTTCACACAAACCGTGTGCTTACTTTTCTAGCACATTAGATCCAGTAGCCCAGGCTCTGCCTGCGTGCTTGAAATCAGTCGCAGTGACAGCTTTAGCGATCAGACAAAGCGATTCCATAGTATTAGGACATCAATTGACAGTGCAAGTTCCACATTCCGTGGAAGTTCTTTTAAACCGAACACAGACCCAGCACTTGACTATAGCACGACTGACAGGTTATGAATTGACATTGTTTCAGCCACACATAGAAATCAGACGCTGTAGTACATTAAATCCTGCCACACTTTTGCCATTAAGTGGAACAGACCCATTGGCACATGATTGTATTGAAGTCATTACTATTACGACGAAACCCAGACAAGACTTGACAGACATTCCATTACCAGATCCAGACCTGACACTTTATGTGGATGGTTCATGCATGAGAACAAGTACAGGAGAGTTAGTGGCCGCTTACGCAGTCACGACAGACACCGAAGTTATTGAAACGAATTGTATTGACACCTTGTCAGCTCAAGCAGCAGAGTTCATCGCTCTGACACAAGCCTGTATTCAAGCCAAAAATAAGAGAGTTAACATATACACAGATTCACGTTATGCATTCGGAGTTGTACACGACTTCGGAGTCCTCTGGCGAGAGAGAGGTTATTTAACTTCTCACGGTGCCAACATTCAACACGGTCCCCTCGTTCAAGCTCTGTTAGATGCAATACATCTGCCTACTGCGATATCTATCATGAAGTGCAAGGCCCATACAAAAGTCACCGATATCATTTCCCAGGGTAACAACCTGGCAGACCGAACAGCTAAGCAAACAGCTCAGAATCGGACTCATGCAACTGACTTGACAAAGACAATAGTTCCGACATCGACACACTGCATGACAGTTAGGGATCCCGCCCTTGATGTAATTGACATACAGACACATGCTACACCAGAGGAAATCAAGAAATGGACTGAACTAGGAGGGATCCAAACAGATCAGGGATGGATGACGAAGGGAAAATCTACATGGTTTCTCCCCGACTCCATGGTTCAAGTTATCATTAACACAATACATAGTCCAGCGCATCTAGGAGAGAAAGCTATGCTAGACAGTATTCAAAACATTTGGTTCAATAAACACTTACGAGCAGCAGCCAAACAGAAAGTGCGTACTTGCATGATTTGTTGTCAGTTCAACCCAGGTAAAAGCATTCCTGTAGAGCAAGGTGGATTTCAACCTCCCGATCACCCTTTTGAAGTCCTCCAGATGGATTATATCCAGATGGAACGTTGTCGAGGATTCAAATATGTCCTCGTAGTTGTATGCGCACTTTCCCGATGGACAGAAGCATATCCAGTCCCAGATTACACTGCTCCGACCACTGCCAAGCAGCTGGTTCGTGAATTCTTCCCACGGTATGGTTTGCCTCGTATCGTGTACTCAGATAACGGTCAGCCGTTCTCATCCGAGCTAGTGAAACACATTACACTCCTGTTAGGCTATCAGTGGAAATTCCACTGTGTCCGGCATCCCGAGGCAGCAGGTCTCGTGGAGCGTCATAATCAGACTCTGAAAATTCGACTTTCTAAAATCTGCAGAGAGAAAGGCGTCGACTGGATAGTAGCTTTACCAGTTGCGCTCTTTTACATGAGAATGATAGCACATTCTCGAACAGGGCTATCCCCGTACGAGGTGGTCTTCGGTAGGCCACCAAATATGTGGGGGACGCCTATACCTCGTAAAATCACTGATGTTGATTGTAATATGCTGACAGATTACCTTGCCTCCTTGATGTCTGCACTACAATCTTGTCGTTCACAGGTAGCAGCAGCCTTTCCCGACAACACCGAGGTGAAGCCCCATGAAGTGGTTCCCGGCGATTATGTGTTTATAAGAAATTTCGACAGGAGGAGCCCGCTGGAGCCCCGCTGGCAAACGCCGAAATTAGTACTTCTGACCACGAGGACAGCAGTGAAGATTGAGGGTCGCAAGGGTTGGCTGCACTCGAGCCATATCAAGAAATTTAACGGACTGCCTTCTGATTTGAACTCTCAGCCCTGCCCTCCTCCACAGACTGACTCAAAACTCCCCCTGGTCGAGAAAACTGCTTCCCAGGAATATAAACTGAAACTAAGGTCTAGCAAGTCAGACAGTTTAATTGTTTAAGTCCTCCACTAGGTGAATCGGTTAAATTAGTTTCTGACATGTATCCCCTAGACCGAAATAGAGAGAGAGATAGACAGAAACAGCTCAAGAAACGTGCATATTGTAAATCACTTCGTAGTCACTGTATAGTGACATTATTGATTATGTTTTTTCTAAATCTTCTGATTATTGCTGCAAGTATACTGTTGCACATATACTACCCTATTTTCAAGCGTGCACATTCTGCTTTCAATGTTACTGCCGAACACTCTTTTAGCGAATTACCTCCGCATGAGTTGCCCTACAGACTTGCGCTGCGCAACAACACATTCATTAGTATGTTACATCACTCCCATCAGACCAACAACGCTACAAATTGTTGGATATGTGGCCGACTCCCTCCCTACCAGAAATACAAGGGAGTTCTGCCCCTCTTTCCGTACCCGTTCACACACAATGGTTCCTGTGGTGCATGGTTTAGTTTGATTAATTCTTTAGATTCAAATACCGTAGTTTACCAGGGCAACTGGGTATGGGGAAACCTGAACTTAGTTTTGCTTAAAGCCTGCTACCCTAACAAAGAGGGACTTCCCAAAAGGACAGGAACTGATCTAGAAAATGAAGTATATGGATTAGGTAACTTTACACTTAACCTCATGATTCTGAATGTTGAATCCGAAGCGGCACCAGTCTTGCCTGCTATGTCAGTATTACCAGTCAAAGGTGAATTATGTGCAAGAAAGAATGGTTCAGTACACCTGGGTCATAGTAAATGTACTACTGTGATCGAATTCAGTGATCAAGGCAAGTCTACATTTAGAGCTTCCCGTCATTCCTACTTCATTTGTGGTCATACCGCATATATACGTTTACCTCTAGATTGGGATGGTACCTGTTACATTGCATTCCTTCTGCCACCTGTTTTCCTAGCCCCTCCTGATTATCATAGAAATACCCATCTAGTACACAATAGACCCCAGAGAGATCTCCCGATTGTCGACTACACTGAAACGGCATGGGAGCAATACACAGACTTCAATAAAGGTTTCTTTCCCTACATAGGTGCTGTCTTTAATAGTAAACTGATACGCAAATTAACCAGAACCCTTGAAGCAGTAGTGAATGAAACTACTTCTTCCCTAGGCAACTTAACGGAGGAGCAGTCTGCGATGCGGATTGTTGTTCTCCAAAATCGTCTTGTCCTTGACGTCATCCTGGCCGATAGGGGCGGAGCCTGTAGAGTCATCGGATCGAGCTGCTGTGTTTTCATTCCAGAAAACGCGCCATCAGTATATAAAGCCATAACTCGTCTTCATAAGATTGCAAGTCAGATACACCAGAATCCAGGCACCTGGACTTGGTCCGGTTGGTTCTGGAGTGTGTTGTCAGCCTGGGGATGGAAGGTCCTATCCTTCCTAGGTATTGCCCTTCTCATAGTATTCAGTTGCTGCCTGTGTCTACAATGTGGGCCAGCGATTTGCGGCCTGTGTGCCACATCATGTATTCCACATTCAAGTTCTCATTCAAAATCCCGTAAGAAGAAAGAAGAGCAAATGATGTTACGTGAACAGATTGATAGATTCATGAGGATCGATATATCATGAAGGGTCCGTAGGGGACAAGGAGGGAATGAGGAAATATGAATTTTTATGATCAATTGTGTCCCCTATCTTAGACCCCAACGGCTCCATGTACGTGCTACAAGTACATGTATGTTCCCTCCACTTCCAGCTATGAAGACGCAAATACATTTGCGTCCAACGTTAACATGTCCTCTTTCAGATCCACCATGAATGGGTCGAATATTCCGTTCCTAAGTATGCCTTGCCACCGTCTTTATATGGTGCACCTTTCACGTTTTTCAGCTCTGGCGAGTTAGGCCCTGAATTCTGCCATCGAGCCTTTTCCTGCCTTCTGCCTCTGAATGCTCCAGCCTGGACCTGCATCTGTATCCATGACCTTTGTCTTACTCCCTGCGTGGCTAACGGTGCCTGGCTCGGCCTGTTGCCTGCCAAGACTGTATTTTGCCTTCAAGTTATCTGCTCCGCTCCTCGAAAAATACATTCCTGTCTAGTAGTTTAGGTAAACATCCTTCCAGCTGCAGAGCAAAGGGCCCGGCCTCACTGTCTCCGTGCAAGTAATTCATAGCTCCTGTTACCATGGTAGGCCCATGCCCCCTCGCATCTCATGTAGACACGTAGACGCTTATACACGCACTAGCAGTCAGTATAGAATAGCCTCTGCCCGAGAGACCTTTCCTTCCAGATAATACAGTTCCTTAAACACAAGATATTAGATACGATTTGGGATTAGGTTGTTCTGACATCCCAGACTTCTGTCTCCTCATGTAGGGCTAAATGTCAAGTCCCCTTCACCCTCCAGTTACACGTCAATCACACGTCATGCTGCTGCGCGCGCATCTCTGCCATGTATTTCTGCTGACATTGCAGGATTCTCTTATGGATCCACCCACCTGTGACATCCTCATAATGACGTTTCTAGTACACGCCCTTATGCACGCCTATTGTAACGCCTTTTTCATTACGTATGTGTATTCTTATCTCTCCTCTCAGCTGTTACGCCTTCTGCATCTGCCTTTGCTGTAATGCATTGACTATATATATGATAACCTGTCAATAAAGTATGGTCTATCCCTTCCCGAACCTTCGTGGTGACGGAATCCGATTGCCTGGTTCGAACCAATTCCTTTTTAAGGAATAAAACCCCTTTTAAAACCTCAAATATCATGGATTCTGCCTCTTATTTATTCTGAGTTATTCTTATTGAACTTTACCGCATAAATTAAGTATAGGTAATTTAAATTTACCACAAGGTGGAGGCTGGACAGGTTGTGGTGGGGGACAGTCCCCTATTGCTGCGACAGGAGATCCTCCCGAAGAGGCAGTCGGATCGGGGGATCTACACTCATACTGAGTAGCTCGGGATACCAAACTCTTCGAGCACAGTCCGGCGCCACAAGAATGACTTGGGCCCGGTCGTGTCTGATCTTCTTCAGCACTCTGGGCAGAAGTGGTATAGGCGGAAAGGGGTACAATAGACCGCAACTCCACTCGCGACGAAAAGCATCTCCGAGCGAGTGCCGCCTTGGAAATTCCAATGTGCAGAACTGCTGACATTGCACGTTCTCTTCGGTGGCGAATAGATCTAACCAAGGTTCTCCCCACTGCTGAAAAAGACCTTGCACCACCTCCGAGTGAAGACGCCATTTGTGATCCAACATGCACCTGCGGCTGAGTTCGTCCGCCCTGGCGTTCAGTGTACCTGCAATGTGTTGAACCACCAAGGAAATGCCTTGATGTTCCAGCCACGTCCAGAGACGTAGAGCCTCCTGACGTAGGGGTCACGACCCCACCCCGCCCTGCTTGTTGCAGTACCACATGGCGGTGGTGTTGTCTGTGAATACCTGCACTACTCTCCCCTTGATAGAGGGAAGGAATGCTTTCAGTGCAAGTAGGATCGCCCTGAGCTCCAAAAGATTGATATGGAGCTTGGACTCCACCAGAGACCACAGGCCTCTGATCTCCGCCTCTCCCATGTGGCTGCCCCATCCCAGGAGGGACGTGTCAGTCACTACTGTGTTGAAGAAGGGAGAGGGATCTGCCGCTGACTCAACGCTGGTTCGTGAGCCACCACTGCAAGTCCTGTGCAGTTCCCTCCGAGATCTGGATGTAGTCGGACAGGTTCCCCCGATGCTGCGTCCACTGGAACTTCAGGTCCCACTGCAGAGCCCGCAAATGCCATCTGGCATGATAGATCAGCAGGATGCAGGAGGCCAAGCAGCCTCAGGGTCTTCCTGACCGAAACCCAGGACCAGGGCCGAAAGATCGGAATCATATCCTGAATGTCCCTTACTCGTTGTTCGGGAGGATAAACCCAAAACTGTGCCGTATCCAGAACCGCTCCGATGAAGAGGAGCTTCTGAGAAGGAATCAGGTGCGACTTCGGCACGTTGATGGAAAACCCCAACAAATGCAAGAGGTCGGCCGTAGTCTGGAGGTAGTAGACGACTGCATGGGGCGAGCCCGCCTTCAACAGCCAGTCGTCAAGATAGTGGAAGACTGAAACCCCTGATCTGCGCAGATGAGCTGCGACCACCGCCATCACTTTCGTGAACACCCGAGGGGCGCTGGTAAGGCCGAAAGGGAGCACGGTAAACTGAAAGTGCTCGTTGCCTACCGTGAACCGTAGGTAGCGCCGGTGGGCCGGCAGGATGGGGATATGAAAATAAGCATCCTGCAAGTCCTACGCTACCAGCCAATCTTGCGGGTCTAGGGCAGACAAGACCTGAGCAAGCGTGATCATCTTGAACTTCTCTTTCTGGAGGAAGCGATTGACGTTTGGAGGTCTAAGATAGGACGCAGGCCCTTGTCCTTCTTTGGAACCAAGAAGTAGAGGGAATAACAACCACGACCTACTTCTGGCGTCAGAACGCGCTCGATGGTCCCCTTGGCCAAGAGGGCCGCAACTTCCTGCTGGAGAAGTGACAAGTGATCCTCCAGCCATGCCAGAGGTGGCATGGCTGGAGGGGTAGACTCGAAGGGGAAGGAGTAGCCCCTTCGGATTATTTGCAGAACCTACCTGTCCAAGGTGATGGAGCGCCAGTGGGGATGGTGATGGCGAATCCTGCCACCCAGTGGCGTCTGGTGGGTCTGAAACACCGGACTAGGAAGGTTTTGAGGCGGCGGCGGCAGGGGTGGATTGACCTGCCCGCTACCCCCCTCGACAAAACAAGTTGTCAGAAACCAAGTTAAAACTTTTAACTAGGGGTACCGCTCTCTCTCGGATCTGCGCTGCTGCGCGGATAAAGAAAGAACTGACAGCGCGCGTGGGCACGTCTAAGTAGCTCCGACGACGTCATCTAGGCGGCTACGACGCCAGTGACGTACGTGGAGCCGTACGACGACGCCTACCGATGCACAGGGGTACTGCTGACGAAAACTTTTCGGATCCAGTCTGACGCCTGGGGATATTCTAAGGTAAGGAATCTATCACTAACGTATTTCTTTCAGATAATGCTTTTCAGAGCAGTAATGCGGACCACCACACTGAAATGCGTTAGTCTAACGCCTAATGCGTGGTACTTGGCAGGACTGAAACCATTTGTCTCCGAGCCATGCAGCTTCTGTCATCAGCACTTCTCCCTTTTTCCATAAGAGCCATTCAAACATGAATGGCAAAATATCCTAGTTTGCAAATGTTTTCTATATAATTCTGGTTCTGTAATTTTTACTGCATAATGCATCATCTGCTGCAGAATTTGACGATTTGAACCAATAAATTGTTTGTAGCGCAAACGGATCAAATGTCACTAAAAAATTTGACTTGTGTTTCTGTGCAAAGTGGATGGACCTTTGCAAAGTTTTTACTGGTCCCTTTGTCACTGCTGGATTTGTATGTTACACTGGTACTAATAAGGCAACATTGTTAGCATCTGTAAAAATTTAAAAATAATAAAGTATCAGAAAATATACTGCATTACATTGCAGCCTCTTTTTTGCTGCATAATTTAGCCAACACTGCGGCATAATTTTGTCCTCCATTGCTGCATAATTCCAGTGGCCCCAAAGCAGGCAGCACATGTTAAAAGTACTTGTTTATGAAGCAGAGAGACTGCGAAGTTTGTAAACTTAGTTTGATGTGCTTGCAAATCCTGCATTGCCGATCCCTGGTGAGTTACAGCTACTACTGCTGAAAGAAGGCCAACGGAGGGACCAATGGGTCAGGCGGCCTGGCCTCAAGGGGAGGGCCGGCATTAGTACTGGTGGAGCCCTGTGCGTCAATGTTTGTTGGTGCCCCCTCTATGACTCCCTCCGCCACTGATTCCCTCACTACCACCCTTTAACAGTGTCCCTCAAGTCTCCATAACCATACTCTCGCTCAGATGAATTTAACTTGATTTACAGCGCCGCTCATACCAGTGTAGGGTGTCAGAGCACTTTACATTACACAGAGACAATTAATCATATGTGTGTAAATCTCTGTATAGGAAATGTTACATAAGACGAAGGACTACAAGGTGTAGGAGTCACATGACATCCATACTAGTAGGCAGTATAGTTTAATAGTGATTAGTCTGGAGAAACACACTGAAATGAGAACGTAATACCATGATTGGGGGTTCTCTTTAATAACCAGAATTGATTTCTATTCAAATGAACCCTTTTTGCAACATTAGGATAATCAGACTGGGGAAATGCAGCTCTTAGATGACAGTTAATAGCTCACTGTTCTATTTTAGGATTTTGATTTATAAACTGCAAGTACCAAAAGGATATCACTGACAAAAGCAGTAACCCACTGACCCATTTACATTATATGCACTTTGTGATCAGGAATGTACATGTTTTTTGCAGCAGGAAAATTAGCCCTCTGCGCTATCTTTCCATGAGTCAAAACTTCCACTTGACAAAACTCCATCTCTCTCTAGGAAGAACATTAACCACCGCAGTTATCATGACATTTTTATTGTTGCCTAAATTTACTAGAGGCCAGGAAGGAGGCAGCAAGTGCTTATAGAAACTAAATATACTTGCAAGCATGACACCCCACCCGAAGTCAGCGCCCAGTGCGATCGCACCGCCCTAGAGGCATCCTGCTCAAGGGTCCTGTGACCTCAGTGACTGTCGCGCTAGGGTGTGCTGCTTCATAGGCCTGCCAGCAAGAATGGAGGTGAACTTCAGTATGGATTGTGTTGGACAAGCCTTTAAGGTTAACCCACAATTGCCATGGTTAGGGTCCAAATGCTGGTGCTAAGACACCAGGACTTCTAAGGTCTAGCAAGGGAATGTTCTCCCTCAGGAGAGTGGTCTGGTCATGAAGGCTGAACCTGGTTCCCCAGTTCCAAATTCGGCAGCTGTCCATAGTGTCACATCCTCTCCTCCACTGAACACCATACTGCCCCATTGAGATAAACTTGCACAGCCTTCAGCTACAACCTAATTGTGCCCTGCTATAAACTCCTGGATGCGACACAATTCAAATTACGCATTAGACGAGAGTAATATGCTGTCTAAAAAAAAAGTAACAACATCCTGGAAAAAGCAAACACTCATAGTAAATGCAAGTTTAAGTAAAGCATGTGAAATGTAAGCATGAGCAACATGGTTACCTTAACGCTTTTACATTCATTATTCAGAAATCAGTGAGTGCTTTTGCCAGCGGCAGAGTAGAAGTGGACACTGTCCTTGTCTTCTCTGGGTAAGAAGGAAGAGACAGAGTCCTTTTCCTTCTCTACCTGCCCCACCCCGAACTGCCACGAACGCCAAGCCTTATCTGTGGGCCTTGGCTATTTCTGCCATCCTAGGACGCATGTTTAAAATAAAAAAGCAGGGAAACAGAATCTATTAAATTAACGAAGTAGGGGCATGCCGTGCCCTGCCGATCCCGCCCACATCGACCACTGCATGTGTGGTGCTGTTAGGAAGCAAGCAGACTACTTTGAGGGTTTATGATCGTCTTGCTACTAGAATGGCTGAGCTAGAGTGCATGAGGTGAATCAACAGGATTGGTCAGAGTCACTACAAGAAAATGTTTGTGCTTGGAGTCGGAAAAGAAAGGGAATCTGATGGACAGAGTTTGTTTGGCAGTGAGGAGAGAAAACCCCGGCAGAGCTGCATTTTAATCCTATTGCTGAAAGATGTTTAATTCCCTTCTCTGTGCAGCATGCAGAGTATTCCACTGAAAGCTCTACTTTTTACTCTTGGGGTCCTGAATCACGTACACTTGGAATTACCAATCCCATTCCCTCTCCCTAAAAACCTAAGTCTTGACCCCTGAAATGATGTGCCCTCAGCAGCAGCTACCGTGTGACAAAGCAGTAAGACTGCGGCACCCCATCCTTGTGGAGAAGGTAGTAGCTGAGGTAAGGGTTGGGTAACTACTTGAATCTCCCAAAGTCCATTTTCCACGGAAATTTTTTTTGTCTTTTTGAGAGGTAAAGCAAGGTTCGTTGACGGTGAGACTAGTTAAACGACAATGATTCGAAAAGTGTAGCAACGCAGATTATTTCCAAAACAAAAGTGTTTCGAAGTATATAAGCGAATATTGCTTTGAACCCAGAACATACAAACAGAATGTCTGAAAATATGGATTATAAACTTAAAAACACCTCCTACCTCTGCTGGTCACACTTAAAACACTTGTGTGCCGCTCTGACGACAATGAAGTCCCGGGATCAAGTGACAAGACCAATACTGTGCCTCAGGTTCACTAAAGTACACATGTTCAGAGGGCACGGCAGGGGCTGAGAAGTTGACAGTTTTGTCAACAATCTCTGTCCAGGCTGATGCGGGGGCTTAGGAGGGAATGAGCCCAGCAGGCTGTAAAACTATAACATTCTGCGCAAGAGGCTCAGGTAATGGGACTTCTCTGCTGGGGGGTGCAGGAAGGAAAACCAAGCTACAACCTGCCGGTGTGTCCAATCTTCGAAGCATGTGTGTGCTTCTGGTCACCAAAAGGGTGGTGTGATTGTGGGAAAACAGCAGGCAAGACCCGCTCCATGGATCACCCTTGTGATGGCTGGTACCCCCAGAGTAGACTCACAGAAAGGCTGGTTGGGGCACGGCTATTGATCTGTTTTAAATTCTGGCCTGCCTGCTCAGCGCTGTTAGTTGAAAGCCTGATGTGGCCCTACCCTAACCCAGCCCTGAAACTGCGAAAAGTAAAATTATAATAATAACGTTATTATAATTTTATTTTTCCTGCTCAAAGAGAGCATTTGTTAAAGTTTTCATGTTAATTGCAGCGCCCATCATGAGCTGAAATTAACATGAAAACTTGAATAAATGCACACAATCAACCCGCAGCCCAGCTCTATTAAGAAAATAAGTGCAGCAACATAGCTGCCAATGTTTCGAATTGCTATGTGGGACGGTTTCAAACCTGCCTCAACACCGTTCACTTGGATCTTTATGTGAGAAAATGTACCGTCTTCTCACTTTTTTAAGCAAAAGTTTGGAGTGATATTTGGCGCTGCACCCACATGCGCGGTTACTGGTGCACACAGCCTTGGTTGCAGCGCACTTAGACCTTACACTGCCACACACAGAGGAAAACAATTTGAGGGAGCATTGGTACCAAAAGAAATTGGTACCTTTGCAAGACTAGTCCTTCTAGATATCTGCATTAGGACAGTAACCCTCCCCACACTCCCTACAATGTAAGCCTAGCCCAAAGCAAGGCACTGATTGGCCTAAGAACAATGATACTATTGTTAAAAAACCGTCCGATATGGGGGGGAGAGGATACAGACACAGACGCCAGATGCAGTGATCTTTACACAGTACTAGATCAATATCCCTTTCCTTATTTCCCAAATGAAATCAGATCACTGACAGAACAAACAAGGTGGATGCCTACATTAGTGAGAACAAATAGCTTCCATTCTTAAACAAAAGAAAACCCAGAACATCACCATAATACACCCTCCCCAAAATAGATAAGAGTACTCCAACCCACCTGGGAGACCTAGTCTGTCTTTCTGTGGGAAATCCCTGGAATCACTGGGTAGAGACAAGGATTTTTTTTTCATAGGGAATTTGTACAATCTACTATGAGCTATGGCAAAGACGGCAGTCATTTTCATTTCATTAACATGATTGAAAATCTATATTTTGATTCTACCAAATAACTTCTAGCCTGCCAAGACATTGAATATAAACATTTCCAGGTCCCCACCACGTTTATAATGCCACTTATTCGTATTGCTATTAGAATAATTTTTTTATGGTTTGATGAGAATGTTTTTACTTCATTGTAAAGGAACACCTAGAAGTGCTATTTTTGCCTCAAGTTTTACCATGCTTTTTGTGACTGCCCTCGACACCACAGACATCCCTAGAACTAACAACCTAACTGTCCAGAACATCAGAATATGGAAAGGGTACATCAGAGATGTTGTTATGATCTGGTCAGGAGATTCTAATATGCTATCTGACTTTGAGAATGGCTTAACAATCACCGACCTGACTTATGTGTTACCTTGATCTCACATTTTAGATTGACGACACTACTGATTGATTGACGATACTAGATTGATACACTACTCTGTGTAGGAAGCATGCAGAGAAAATTATACTGCTAGACTACCATACCCATCAATCTTTGGCTCTAAAAGGCTGTCTCCCTTTAGGACGATTTCTCAGGCTACGAAGTAATTGCAAACATGATTTTCTTTTTAGGGAAGCCAAAACCTTGTGTTAGAAACTGATGTGGACAAGGAATACCCTAGGGATTTAGTGAGACACTCTATAAAATGGTCATGGTAATCTCCAACGGAGAACCTCTCAGTTCCAAAATTCAAGCAACCTCTTAACAAAATAACCTGTGTATCTATTTTCTGTCCACTAACCAACAAGGCAGTGAAGATTATTACATTTTATTGGAACATACTGAATTCAAGTGACCTTACACAGGACCTACTGCTGTTTCCATTCAAAGGAGCATTATGGTAGAGCCTGTAAGCTCCCACTAATGATTGAACTATTTCTTCGATGTGGGAAACTCCCACCGATCAGGGGTTCTTACAAATGTGAAAAACCTGTCAATGGTATTGATACAAGTAACACCAAGGTATTCCAACATCACCACATGAGGCATGATCTGAAATCATTTTTCTAGTTGTAATTCCACAAATGCTGTGTATTATATTAAATGCCCCTACATATATCGGACAAACCTCACAAAAATTAGGTCCCATACCAAGCAACACAGAAGTTGGATCCGACGTAATGTCCCAAACGCCTCTCTCATTGATCGCCTTCAATCAGACAACCACACTGAAGAGGACTTGTATTGTTGTAATTGTAAGGAGACAATGGACACCTAGAAGAGATTTGGAGGTAATTCTAAAAGTCTAGAAGTGTAACTGGATCTTCCGTTGTGGATGGCCTAAACTCCTACAGGCAATGAAATGGACTTTTCATAAATTCAACCACAAAAGACTGCATCCCCCTTTATGTTTTTTCCAACATTGAACACAAGCGAGCACCTAGTGTAAGTCAAACCAATACCCTTTCAGGCTTAGAGTGCCGCATAAATTATACCAAAAACCAGCATTTTGTCCGGACAAAACTAAATCTCTATGAAGAGCTATAATGATAGCGAAACACGTGTCAGGGGTTGCTTTTATTCATTCCAGGTTGGCTTGGATGGTATTTTACCAATCCAAAGCATTAATACTGTGCCTGGATTGGCAAAAGACTTTGTCCCTTTCTAGCTCTGCGTGGATGGCACTGTGCTAATCCTACGATTAAGAACTTTGCTAGAAAAACAGGCAATGGAGGTGAACAGAGTCAAAGTGTTGCTGGTGTTGTAGGGTGTTCTATAGAGGAGGTGCTTTGCACCTAAACTTGGGTACTACCCAGAGTTTCTGTATAATTTATGAGGCCCTCTAAGCCTGAAAGGTTTTGTTTTGGGTGCTTCCTTGTGTCTGGACAAAGCTAGTCCTCTTTGAAGAGCTATAATGATAGTGAAACACATGTCAGGGGTTGCTTTTCTTCATTCCAGGTTGGCTTGGATGGTATATTACCAATACAAAGCTGTAATACTGTGACTGGAGTAGTAATAGGCTGCTTTTGTAATTTTACAGCACGGTCTATATCACTATGCTAATCCTATGGGTAAAGACTTTGCTGTACAAATGGCAAAATACCTTGTCCCTTTCTAAATGGATTGATTTCTCCAGTTTTTGTGTTCATGCTCTCTTCGTAAGGAAGTTGGGAGGAAGTGTATATATATATATATATATATATATTCACTTAAAAAACCATAGGTTTCACACATGTTATAGTTAGCTGGACATTTCACTCGTGAAAAACCATTGAAATTCCCCCGTTATAGTTAGTGCAGGCAACTATAACTCACGCGACCGCAATCCCCTGCTGATGACGTCAGATATTACATCACTGTATTTAGACACTTATTTACCCATGTCTTCTTCCATACATTTTTAGCTATACATATATTACAAATATTTATTTTTCAGAAAGACACATATGTCATCAGTGATGTAATATCTGACGTCATCAGCAGAGGATTGCGGTCGCGTGAGTTATAGTTGCCTGCACTAACTATAACGGGGGAATTTCAATGGTTTTTCACGAGTGAAATGTCCAGCTAACTATAACATGTGTGAAACCTATGGTTTTTTTAAGTGAATTTGCAAGGTTTTTTAAATGCTAATTCCTAACTATAACGTGTGTGAAACCTATGGTTTTTTCAGTGAATTTGTATGGTTTTTTAAATGCTAAGTTATGTATTTTTTTTATTATTTTTTTTAAGGTTTTTCACCGTGCGCGTACCGTACGCGCACGGTGCGCTTCACGCACGGTGCGCGCGCTGTTGGCGCGCGGTGCGCTTAGCGCACCGCGCGCCCACGTTACGCAGTTCGCGAAATTTTTCCGTTTCTACCGTACGCGCACACTACGCGTACTCCGCGATTTTTCGCAAAAAAATTTAAGGAAATTTTGGCCCTTGGGTGTCCTTCTGGGACCCCCTGACAAAGGCTAGGGGGTCAGGAACTGTCCACCCTGCCCCCTTTTCACGTTCTCCACCTTTGTTTTTCACCCCCTCAGACTGCGAGAGACAAAATGGCGGCCGACACTTCCTGGTTTCGACCGATTCGAATGTTTACTAAGATCTAACAACCAATCAGAATCGCGCTCGCGCACGGCAGCGTGCGCGTACGGTAAGTTTTACCGTACGCGCACGGTGCGCGCTTATAGATATATATATGCTTTTAAATGCTATTTTCTCAGGAAATACTGAACAGATTTACACCAGACCTGCAAAAGGCACATCCCTGACCTGAGGACTACCTCTCTGCCAAATTTCAAGTAATTCTGTTCAGCCGTTCGGGCTGTAGCTTGGACTAAAGGTCCTATGGAAAAATGCATGGGGAAAACGCGTTTTGGGACCCCCCCTTTTTCTCAGCCCCCGCTTGACGAATCCCCCCGAGACTTTCAGGGAAGGAGCGGCGCGGAGCGCCCCACCTATTTTGAAAATTTCGCAAGGATTCGTCATTTGGCGCCAAAGTTATTCCAAATAGAATGTTGCGGATTTCCTATGGAAACACGATCCTAACTATAACTATCTACTGGCGACCGCCAGTAGATAATATATATGTGTGTATATATATATATATATATATATATTATCTACTGGCGGTCGCCAGTAGATAGTTATAGTTAGGACCGTGTTTCCATAGGAAATCTGAAAATTCTATTTTGAATAACTTTGGCGCCGGTTGACGAATCCTCGTGAAAGTTTCAAAACTAATGGGGCGCTCCGCTCAGCTCCTACCCTGAAAGTCTCGGGGTGATTCGTCAAGCGGGGGCTGAGAAAAAAGGGGGGGTCCCAAAACGCGTTTTCCCCATGCATTTTCCCATAGGACCTTTAGTCGAAGGTACAGCCCGAACGGCTGAACAGAATTGCTTAAAATTTGGCAAAGAGGTAGTCCTCAGGACAGGCATGTGCCTTTTGCATATATGGTGTCAATCTGTTCAGTAGTTTCTGCGAAAATTGCATTTAAAAGTACATATATATCTAACGTGCGCGAGCGCAATTCTGATTGGTGGTTACATGTCAGTTAACATTCGAATCGGTCGAAATCAGGAAGTGTCGGCCGCCATTTTGTGTGTTTGGTGTGTGACAGTGAAAAAGAAAGGTGGAGAACGTGAAAAGGGGGCAGGGTAGAGAGTTCCTGACCTTTGTCAGGGGGTCCTTGAAGGACCCCGAAGGGTGAAAAAAACATTGTATTTTTTTTTCAAAAATTTGCGCGGTGCACGCACCGTGCGTGCACGGTGTAAAACCTTAAATAAAAATTTTTTAAAAAAACATTTTAAACGAGCCATTCCATATTACAGGATACAGTCAATCTATAAATATATACCTAGGTAGTTTATTGTAAAATAAATATATAGAAAATATAATAATACATACATAACTTAGCATTTAAAAAACCTTACAAATTCACTTAAAAAACCATAGGTTTCACACACGTTATAGTTAGGAATTAGCATTTAAAAAACCTTGCAAATTCACTTAAAAAACCATAGGTTTCACACATGTTATAGTTAGCTGCACATTTCACTCAATCAATGAAATTCCCCCGTTATAGTTAGTTCAGATAACTATAACTCGCGCGACCGCCACTCTATCACAAGGATGATGTCATGAGTGATGCCACTGACCATGTCATGAGTGATGTATTATGTGACGTCATGAGCAGTGGATTGCGGGCGCGCGAGTTATAGTTATCTGAACTAACTATAACGGGGGAATTTCATTGGTTTTTTACGAGTGAAATGTCCAGCTAACTATAACATGTGTGAAACCTATGGTTTTTTAAGTGAATTTGCAGGGTTTTTTAAATGCTAATTCCTAACTATAACGTGCGTGAAACCTATGGTTTTTTAAGTGAATATATATATATATATATATATATATATATATATATATATAAACTAAATATAGAAATGTTCTGCTAACTCTGCAAAGTGGAAGCATTTAAGTTGATTATCAGGATATTAACGTGGTAGCATCTGCCAAATTTTCATTCAAATCTCTATTCGACCACTCTACACTACACAGAGGAAACCACAGACCGCACATAAATAGACCACCACATTTTCATTATAAATTGACTTAAAGTACTACATATCAAAAATAGCAAGAAACAAAACATGGTTACGAGTAAAAGACTGCTGTCCCACCGTTGCTGGTATAGTTGCACAATCATATACTAGCTCTCCATTCTTTAGGGCATTTTGAACTTGGTGAATGTGGTTCTTGATATCATTCACGGTTGGGAAGAAGGACAGGTTGTGTCTTTCAGGCATTTCTCCCGGAGGGAACAGCTCCCCTAGCACAAACTTTCTGAAGGAAATAGAGCAGATTGGTTACAAGAGAAGCGTCATTACCAAAGCATGATACACAATTAGTAAAAAGTGTCATTAGTGAAATTGACAAATAGTATGCAAACCTTTAATTTATGTGACTTTGCTTGCTCTGTTAAACATGTTTAAAAGTTTAATTACATGAAAGGAATTTTTGTTTTTAAGAACAATAAATACATTTTGGAGTTTCAACATGATAAATGCATTGTCATGAAAAAATAAATCTTCCAAGATATATATATATATATATATATATATATATATATATATATATATTCAATTATCACGTTCCCAAATCGTTCGCACTCCGACGACAAACAAAGGGTACGGACTCCACTTCTGTGCAAAACGTCTGTTTTATGTCAAAACCACCCCAGCTGTCATGACGCGTTTCGGTCACTGCCGTGACCTTGATCACATAAAGTAGAGCCATTAGTGCAGAGTTTAAAACCATAATACTTCCGATCACATGGTGTATGACATCAGTCAACATGAAAAACAGACTATATACACTTCATTGTTTTAGCAAATTTCACCAGGTGAAAAAACTGTGCAAGTAAGCAGATATTTACTATTATATGGATTTGTTTTCACTTAAATGGATTATTTATATATATATATGTGTGTGTGTATATATATATATATATATATATATATATATATATATATATATATATATATATATATATATTCATATTCACTGAAAGAAACAAAGGTTACGGGGAGGGGACATTATAGTTAGGAAATAGAATTTAAAAAAACGTTAGAAATTCACTGAAAAAAACCAAAGGTTACAGGATCGTTATAGTTAGGCTCAGATTTCACTCGTACAAAACCAGTGAAATTCAGCAGTTGTAATTAGCTGAGCTATCTACAACGTACGCCCCTGCAATGCACTGCTTATGACCTCACATACTACATCACTCATGACCTGGTCAATGACATCACTGATGACAACTCAAATGACATCACTGATGACATCATCCAGTGATAGTGAGTGTTTTCTAAAGTTACTGAGTGTTAAACATATATAGTAAGGTAAGTGGATGTGGGAGTTTCTATATGGGTGAGTGAGTGGGCGTGTAAGTGGTGTATACAAGAGTGAGTGGGTATGTGGGAGGCTGGGTGTGTCAGTGGGTGTTTGAGTAAGTGAGTGGCTCTGTGAGTATCTGTATGAGTGACAGAGAGGATGAATGAGTGGCTGTATGGGTGCGGGTGTGTCAGTGGCTATAAATGGTGAATGAGAGTGCATGAGTATCTGAATGGGTGACTGAGCAGGTACATAAATGTCTATATGGGTGAGTGACAGGGTACGTAAGTGACTGGGTGCATGAATGGGAGTGTAAGTGAATTTATAAGTGAATGAATGGATGGGTGTGTTCGTAGTTGTATGGATGAGTGAATGGGTGTGTGAGTAGCTGCATCTATGAGTGAGTGTGACAGACGTTGTATGGGACAGTATCTACTTGTTTCAGTGACTGTATAGATGAGTGAGTAGATGTGTTAGTATAGCTATTAAGAAGTGAGTGGATGTGTGAGTAACTATATGGGTGAGTGAGTGTATGTCTGAGTGACTATATGGGTGAGTGAGTAGGTATGTGAGTTTTTGTATAGGGGACTGAGTATGAGAATGGCTGTATGGGTGTATGACTGAGTGTGTAAGTGGTCTCCATATCTATATGACTGGATGTGTCAGTGGCTGTATTGCTTAGTGTGTAGGTGCATGAGTGACTGTATATGAGAGTGAGTGGTTGTGTTAGCAGCTGGTGAGGTGATGTGTGTGATTGTGGATGAGGTCATCAGTGATGTCATTTGAGATGTTAGTGATGTCATCAGTGATGTAATTTGAGATGTCATCAGTGATGTTATGAGTGATGCCACTGACCATGTCATTAATGATGTAATATGAGAGGTCAAAAGCAGTGCATTAGGGGGGGAATAAGTCATAGTTAGCTCAGCTAACTATGACTGCTGAATTTCACTGTTTTTGTATGAGTGAAATCTGAGCCTAACTATAGCGACCCTGTAAATGTTGTTTTTTCAGTGAATTTCTAAGGTTTTTTCAATTCTATTTCCTAACTATAACGTCCCAGTAACCTTTTTTTTTCCAGTGGATTTCTATGGTTTTTTAACCAGCAGTCACATTTATAGAGTAGTGGAGCAAGGCAGCGGGGCCTTAGACCAGCTCTCATGAATCCCGCCATGTCACACTTACTAGAGGTAACAGGGGGGCTTCTTGGTCCCTAAGGGCCCACAGCTTCTAAGAGGACTTTATCCTCCAACCAGTAGTGGGCCAGGAGGTGCATTTGCAGAGTGGTGGAGAAAGGGAGCATGGCCTCCTAAGACCTTTCAGCAATCCCGCTGTGTGGGATTTACTGGAGGTAACAGGAGGGCTTGCTGGGCCCCACAGACCCTCAGGCGCCAAGGAGACTTCATTCCCCAACCAGTAGTGTGCCAGGAGGTGTGTTTGCAGACTGGAGGAGAAAGGCTGTGTGGCTTCTGACGACCTCTTAGTTATCCTGCTGTTTGGGACTTACAGGAGGGTTTGTTGGCCCCTAATGACCCTCAGCATTCAACGGGACTTCATTCTCCAAGGACTCTCAGCATTCAAGGGGACTTCATCACCCAACTAATAGTGCGCCAGATTGCACATTTGTAGAGTGGTGGAAAAAGGGGGCGGGCCTCCAAGCACCTCTCAGCAATCCCGCTGTGTGGGACTTACTGGAGGTAACAGGAGGGGTTTCTGCCCCCCCCCCCCAAGGACCCTCAGGAGGCGAGGGGACTTCAACCTCTAACCAGTAGTGCACCAGGAAGTGCCTTTGCAAAGTGGTGGATGAAGGGGGTGTGGCCTCCGAAGACTTCTCAGCAATCCCGCGCTGTGTGGGACTTACTGAAGGTAACCCAATGTCTTGTTGGCACCCAAGGACAGTCTGGAGCCAAAAAGACTTTATTCCCCAACTAGCAGAGCACCAGGAGGCACATTTGTAAAGTGGTGGAGAAAGGGGGCGTGGCATCCAAACACCTCTCAGCAATCCCACTGTCTGGGCCTTACTGGAGGTAACAGAAGGGGTTCCTGGTGCCAAAAGATCCACAGCATCCAAGGGGACTTCATCCCCCAACCAGCAGAGAGCCAGGAGGCGCATTTGCACAGAGTAGTGGAGAAAGGGGGTGGAGCTTCCGGTGACTTGCTGTCCCGCATATTTTTATTTTTTGTGGGGTTTTTTTGTACGGGAAGGGGGCTGCATAGTCCCTCTTCCCTGGGCCTATTTGGGCCTGGGGACCCCCTCCCTGGGACCATGCCTTTTTTTTTTATGGGAGAGGGCGGGCGCCCTTTTCTTTAAACATTTATTTTTTTAAGTATATGGGAGGGAGGCCAAGTGGCCCCCTCCCAGGCCGTTTTTGGCCCCGGGTATCCCATTCCCCAGGCCCCAGCCTGTAGTGTGGGTGCCCTGGTCCCACCCAGGACACCCACTTTGTACAGTTGGGGACTGCAGGGAGAGCCTGAAGGCCCCTGTTGTTCCTGCCGGCTCCTCGTGTCCTGCGGGAGCTGGCATTGCTTTTGGACCGAGCTGCTCAACATGCAGCTCCCACCGTACAAAAGCAATTCTGCTCTGCTTTCAGCAAGCAAGAGAATTTTTAATGCTCTTGCTTGCTGAAAGCAGAGCACCGTTTGCTATGGCTTGGCGGAAGCGGTAAAGTCCATGATTAAAGCCTGGACATCCCCTAAAAAACCTCAGTCCAGCATTGCGCTGCAAAATCTGATGGAGAACTTTGCTGCATCTGTCTCATTGGCAACTGCCGGAGAGAGTATGGCCCGGTTCTCCTCCGGGGCTGTAGGCAGCACTTGCATACCCGAATCCCAAAATGTATGGTAATAATGGCCCAATAGGCATGCAGTGTTCACCGACGGCAAAGCCAGGCTGGTGGAAGAGAACATTCTGTTACAAAGGTATCCAGCCTCTTGGATTTCCTATCTGGTGGGGTGGTAGGGAATACACCCGGGTGAATTAGGGAACGAGGAGGCGTGGAACACAAAGCTCTCTGGGGTGGAGTACTAGGTAAGGAAACTGGGATCCCCAGCAGAGGGCGATGGTGGGGGGCAAACGTCCTATTGACAGGCGCTCTTGTGCAGGGCTTGGACCAGCCCCAAGTAGGACATATCTAAGGGATTCATTATTGGCAGTAAGGTTTCTCAGAGTATTGACTCCTGTCTGAAGCATCTCTGTTAAAAAGTTAGTCTTGACTGCCATTGAGGGTAGGTGAAGGACCACGACCTCAACTGCCCTGCACACCACCATAGCAAAAGAGGCTCCCTCCTCCACAGCAACAGTAGGAGGGAAAACCAGACCAGTGGCAGGTGAGGTGTGCAACCGACTGGCCTCACCCAGTTCCACATACCAGTTGTCCTTCTCAACTGGGTCTTCTACAAAGGCCCCTCCTAAATGTCTCCCTCTCCAGGCCTTTCTATTAAATAAGTCACTAGCTCTGCTCTGGGGCGAATGTCCTCGGTTGGCGCCAGATGCGACGTCCTGTATTGGATATGACGATGAGGATGGCAGCACCAAGGGCGTTGGCACTGGAGCGGGCGCAGAGGAAGATCTCGGTGTCGCCGGCGGCTCCGTTCCAGATCCAGTGAGGGATACTGGTGGAACAACTGGTGCGAAGGGCGAATTCGCTGGCTTGGTTCCAATGGGAGCCCCTCCTGTGTCCATAGGGCCCAATGGTGCTCGAAAGGGTTCGGGACGCCCAAAAAGTGCCTCATAAAATTCCTTTAGCTGGGGTCACTATTGCAAAAATCGAGGCAGCGCGGAGCGGACCCAGGTTCCGATCCTGTCGACTCACTGGGCCAGGAATGCCGATGCTACCACATCTCGTCAGGTGATTTCGAAGGATGTGGAGAAGTCGAAGAATGTTCGGACTTCTTTGACATATTGTGTTTGTGGGACTTACCCGACTTCCCTGATGACTTTCTGTGTTACGGGAAATGTCGGGAGGGGCTTTGTAAACATACCAGGATCTCCCACGCAAACAGGACATCGAGCATTGCAGAGTCGACTTATGTCTTGCGGCGAGGAGCTTGAGGGATCGCTTCCGCAGCACCTCTGGGTGCATGGAACGACAGTCTTCACTAGCACTGGAGTCGCCATAAACACACCAAGTAGGGGTATCTCACTGAAATTTGCCTGTGACAGGCCCCACATGGTTTGAAACCAGCTGGTTACTTGGGTGACATCTTCACACCAGGAGATCTCAGAAAAAAGGTTGACAAAAAGTTGAAGAAGGCCAGTTAAAAAATTACTGAGGGGTCGTTTAATCCGGATCAGTGCTATCTGGCGCATAAAGGAAAGAACTGATGTCAGCGCCAAGGTGGCGCCTATATAGGTACCATGCACACCACTTTGGGCGCAGACATTGGAGCTGAACGATGCCAACTACCTGCACTCATGGGTACTAAAATCTTTCGGATCCAGTCTGACACCTGGGCATATTCAAAGGTAAGGAATCTGTGGCTAGAAGTTTCCATAAAATACTGCTGCATAAATGCTGTCATTCATTCTCTCCAATGGAGTTCACAATTAAGAGCACAGAGAAAAGCACAGCAATTTTGAGACAACAGCAAAAATGAAAAGTGCAATGTAAAATTTTGTAATGTACCTCAGCTGTTTTCTTACTGAGTAGACTTCATCTATTCCTTGACTCACAAGCTCGCGGATTTTGTTAGCTACTTCTGGGTGAAGTCGGGAAGATAAATTGTCATTTTCATCGACAGTTGCTTCCTCCTCTTCCTCAGAAGGAATGGGGAAAGAGCATGGTGAAGGAGGAAGACAGGATGGCTCCATCTCATGGTATTGGTGGGCTTCCTTATCGGGTAACTGCATATACCATCTGTAATACAGAAACAATCGTACATACAATTCGAGAGAACTAGGGATACATTAGTGAACTGTAAGCTTTTATTACCTGTTATTTGCATGCTATAAGGGTTCCTGAAACCTTAAGCAGTGAGCGCCGGACTAAAGTTCTAACACACTATTAAGGATGTAATTCACACTGGCTACAAAAAGCCACTGCAGCCATATTTAAGTATCTACTTTCCCTCCCCCAAGTCTACATCATGACTGCATTTTTCCACATGAAAATCTTTTACTTCATCATTTAAGGAAAGAGGGAGATAATTACATAGACAACTGCAAGTGTCACCAGGGTAAAGACACATCATAAAACAAGTTAGCCATGAAAAAAGGCCCAAAATTAAAAAAGATAAGAATAAGGGAAACATGAAATAGGGTCTCTTAGCAGATTCAGTTCTTGCTGTAAGTGCCACTCTTTCCCGTGCCACTAAACATTAGGTAGAAAGGAAAGCCCTGTGGGTAGAAGATGCTTGTTTCCTGTAAGTTTAGATTGATGCTTTATTTGCCAACAACTGGTGAGGACTGATTAAAGAAATGTTTTGTAGGGCATATTTGAGAGTTGGACATTTTAATGTTCGTGGATTTGTGAACAAAAGCTATAATATGGCCCTTCATTTTATAATAGTGAACCATAAATACTGTGTCGAGTGGAACAGCTCTCTACGTTTGATAAGCTGTTTAGATCATAGGAGTTTGGTCCACTTCAATTACGGTCACATTTGGATCTTGAATTATTTAGCTGAAAATATTATGGACATTTTCTCATCTCTGTGGAGAGTATTCTGAGTGATAGCTATTTCAATGGAACTGTCAATGGCTGGATGCTGTGTAGTTCAGTCAGGTTTCCTCCTTGACTGCTGGGAAAAAGTTTGACCTCTCTTAGTAGCCACATTGCCACCATGAACTTATCAGCTCACATCAACGTTATAAAGTGTCTCTTTAAGAGGGTTCCAGTTAGAAACAAAATAAATACAGAAATAGATAAACAAGGGCACCAAACTCTCCCTGACATCAGGGCCGAGTACAGAGGCACGACAAGACATCCAATGGAAGATCCAAAGGGAATTCTGGCTGCATGAAACAAACACCAGGGACAAAAATAATATCAAGCTGGACACAAATGTGATGAAATAAAATCTATCTATCTAGCTATCCATCCATCCATGAGCATTAAGCTCCTTTTTATACACATTAGTATACTGCACTTAGTATTCGGCACTCACAGGACTTAAAGCATAATCTCTCCCATTTGAATCTGTTTTATGCTTGTTGGCACTGTGGGCTGTATCACGCTCTGTGTGAAGGCGCAAAACATAGTTGTGTGCCTATTTCTAAACATAATGGTTATATCTACCTCACATACATTAACTTGGAAACTCTGAGGAGTCGTTACTTTAGCTACAAAAATATGTGGTGAGCAAACAAAACCAATTGAATTTAGGGCCAGATCTCTATGCTGGGGGGTGAGTGTTTGACATTGTTCAGCCTTCCATCCATCAATTGTTGATTTTGCTTTTGGTTGCCCAAAGTGGGACGGGTATGCCCAGACATGGGTCCCGTGCTCGCTATGCCACTGGTTTCAAGCTAGCCTGGCTGATGAGGGGTGATACCCCAAACTGGTCTCAGAATGCTTGTTTCCAGTCCAAGGAGGACCTGACTTTGCAGTTTGGGCTGGACTCTTCCACTGGGGAGCAGGGTCAAGACTGATTTGCATATGGCTGGGATTAAACTGGGGTGGCATGATGAGCAAAGTAAATGATGGATTTAACCCAGATATATGACTGGGGGTGAATGTTTGACAATGTTCAGCATGCTATCCATCATGTTTTTGTGTTGCAATTTCGACGCAATTGGGAAGGGGATGCCCAGACTATGGTTTCATGCTTGCTATGCCACTGGTTTCAATTTAGCCTGGCTAATGAGGAGTGATACACTGAAACTGGTCTCAGCATGCTTATTTCAGGTCGCCGGAGGGCCTTCATTGGCAGTTCGGGCTGAATTGTTCCCATGGGGCACGGGTCTAGACTGATTTGCATATGGCTACATCCAAACTGGGGTGGCGTAGTGAGCAAACGAATGAGGAATTTAACCCACATCTCTTGACTGGGGGTGAATGTTTTACTCATTCAGCGCTCAATCCATCATTTGTTGCTGCAGCCCTTTTCACCCTAAGTGGGATGGGTATGCCCAGACGTGGGTCCTTTGCTCGCTGAGTCGCTGGATTCAAGCTAGCCAGGCTGATGAGAGGTGATACCCCAAAACTAGTCCCAGGATGGAACAGTTTCTTAACTGTAACTCCAGTTCTCTCATAGGGGTATTTACATGATAATTCATAAGCACTTGGATAGTCCCACTCACATGCGGGGACTCAGGAGCACTTCTTTTCGATATATCTTCCTGAGTGGATATTGTTTGCCTTTCTTTAGGAAGGCCTGTAAAGACACTTTAGTGATAGAGAGACAATAATGCAGCCTAAATACATAGGCTACACTGACCGCATCTCCATCTTGAAGTGAAAAAAAGAGTGCCAGTACACAATATTTTGTGAAATTCTGTAGTGTTTAGCACAGACGAATTCCCCTTCACAAAACTCCTTTTTTCATGATGGAGATGAAAGAGAGAGGACAGAATAGCCTCATAGGCTGCCATTATATGTCTTGAAAATAGAAGCTGTGCTTTTAAGAATCCAAAGACCACCATGCACAGCTAGGGGCAGTTACTTTAGTTCTATTTTCCGGCTCCTGCCATCAGGCCCCTTGAGCATTGAACTCAACCAATTTTGCTTTTGTGCTTCAATATTCACTTCTGAATTTCCCAATTTACTACTTCACTCAACATCTGGGTCCAAACTGAGAAGTGTGATGAGTAAAACACTGATGGATATAACCCAGATCTGTGACTGGGGAGGAATGTTTGACATTCTGTCCATCATCTTTTTGTGTTGTAATGAAATAAAACGGAACAAGTGTGTTGTGGCACATCCATCACTCAGTTCAAACAGGAACTGACTTAACAGGAAACGTTTCAACTTCCTCTTGGATTGAGAAGTTCACATATTAATCCCTGGATAGACCACCATCTTGGAAGGAAAATGCTACTTACCAGTATGCATCTGTTCTTGGCATGTAGAGCTGCAGAATATCATACTGTTGCATAGCTCGCCATCTGGTGTTGGGCTCGAATGCTTGCACCTTGTTGTTGTCTTGGAAGAAGTCTTTTGTCGCCACGAGATAGGTGACTCTTCCCTTGGACGATAGTGCGCATGGGCATCGACTCCATCCTCAGATTGTTTTTCACCATGATGGGAAATGATGGAGTTTGTAAGAAACAGTAAGATAACACTGGAACAGATACAGGTCCTGGGGAGGCGGGTGGGCGTATGATATTCTGCAGCGCTACATGCCAAGAACAGAGGCATACTGGTAAGTAGCATTTTCCGTTTGAGGCATATGAGCTGCAGAATTCATACTGTTGCATACACTGTACAACAGAGTCTCCCCTAACGGTAGTCACCTGTATCTGTTGCAGTGGTTTGGAAAAGAGTCTTAAGAACAGTCTGGCCCGCAGAAGCCTGTTGCTTCGCCTGCACGTCCACACAATAATGTTTGGTGAAGGTGTGTGTAGTAGACCATGTCACTGCTTTACAAATGTCCTCTAGGGGAATGTTTCCTAAGAATGCCATGGAAGCCCCTAGTTTGCGTGTTGAATGCGCTCTAGGGGGAATTTTTAATGTGCGTTTTGCCTTTTGGTAGCATATTTAAATGCATTTGACTCTCCACCTGGCGATTCCAGCTTTGGAGATGGGATTTCCTTTATGAGGTGGAGAGAAAGCAAACAAACAGTTGGTCTGTCATTCTAAAAGGTTTAGTCCTGTCAATGTAATAAAGTAAAGCTCTCTTGACATCAAGTGTGTGAAGAACTCTCTCTGCTACGGAGTCTGGGTTTTAGAAAAACACTGGTAACTCTACAGATTGATTAAGATGGAAAGCAGAGATTACTTTGGGAAGGAATTTTGGATTTGTTCTAAGAACCACCTTGCTACAATGTATTTGTAAGAATGGTTCTTGTATGGTTAAAGCCTGGATCTCACTTACTCTTCTAAGAGGGTGATTGCGAAGAGGAAAGCTACTTTCCATGTAAGGAATTGCAATTAACATTTGTGTAAAGGCTCAAATGGGGGACCCATTAGTCTAGTAAGGACAATAGTTAGGTTCCACACTGGAGAGGGAGGCAGTCTGGGTAGAATTATCTTTTAAGGCCTTCCATAAAGGCTTTAATTGCAGGTACTCTAAACAATGACAAATGTTGTGTGTTTTGCAGGTAGGCGGCGAGGGCAGCCAGATGTAATCTTATGGATGAGTATGCAAGATTACATCTTTGTAAATGCAGTAAATAGCAAATGATGTTCTGAATGGAAGCATCTAGCGGGTCAATTTTGTTGTAATAGCAGTAAATGACGAATTGCTTCCATTTGGCTGCATAGCAAGCTCTGGTAGTAGGGAGTCTGGCTTCTTTGATAATGTTCATGCAGTCCGGTGGGAGGTTAAGGTAACCAAACTCTAGGACTTCAGGAGCCAGATCGCTAGATTCAGTTGTGCTGGATCTGGGTGTCTTATCTCTACATGGTTCTGCATCAGCAGTCTTGGGGAGAGACATAGCTTTTGGTGTGGAACTACTGAGAGTTCGAGGAGTGTTGTGAACCACGGTTGCCGCACTCATGTGGGAGCAACTAGGATCATTTTGAGAGACTGTTGCTTGAGCTTGCGTACTACTAGCGAAATGAGTGGGAGTGGTGGAAAAAGAGTATGCAAATCTGCCTTACCAGTGCATCCATATCGCATTGCCCTTGGACAACGGGTGTGGAAACCTGGCGGCGAAGGATGGGCATTTTGCGTTTGTGTGAGTGGCGAACAGATCACACATGTGGAAAAATGGTTGAAGAACTTGAGGATGAAGTTCCCACTCGTGCAGCTGCTGTGACTGACGACTCAGCAGATCCGCAATCTGATTGTGTACTCCTGGAAGACGTTCTGCAAGAAGATATATGTTTTGCGGAATGGCCCATCTCCATATGCTTTGCGCTAGGTTAGACAGCTGCAAAGAATATGTTCCTCCTTGTTTCTGTATGTAGTACATTGCTGTCATATTGTCCGTGCAGATCAGGACAGCTGTGTTGAGGAGATGTGATTGGAATTACTTTAACGTTGTGAGGTTTAGAAGATGGGCTCCCCAGCCGGTGAGTGATGCGTCTGCTGTTAGCACTATCTGTGGAACTGGCTCTAGGAACGGCCGCCCTCTGGAAAGGTTTTGTGTGTTCCACCACTGCAGAGAGAGGTATGTGCGGCTGTCCACCAACACTAGATCTGTAAGTTGACCTGGAGCCTGATTCCACTGACGTGCTAAGCATTCCTGTAAGGGGCGCATCTGAAGTCTTGCGTGAGGTACTATGAAAATGCAAGAGGCCATCATTCCTATGAGCTGCATAAACACTTGCGCTGGAAGGGAGTGTTGGGGTTGAAACTTTGTGATGAGTCTGCATACTGGCTATCCTGACTGGATTGGGGTATGCTAGAGCTTTGGAAGAGACTATTGTGGCCCCTAGATACTGATGTAGGTGGGAGGGCTGTAGGTGTGACTTGGAGTGGTTTATTGTGAACCCCAAGTCGTGTAGCAGCTGAATTGTTTGGTGAGAGTGATGAACACACTGACTGTGCGATTTGGCTTTTATTAGCCAATCGTCCAGGTATGGGAACACATGGATTTGCTGCCTCCGCAAAATTGCAGCTACTACCGCGAGACACTTGGTGAAGACCCCGGGTGCTGTGGTTACTCCTAAAGGGAGAACCTTGAACTGATAGTATTGGCCGTCCACTGTGAACCGTAGATATTTCCTGTGAGCAGGGTGTATGGGAATATGGAAGTAGGTGTCCTTGAGATCTAATGTGGCAAAGAGGTCACCTTGTTGGAGCAGTGGAAGCTCCTGTTGGAGAGTGATCATGTGAAAATGATCCGACTGTATATAGAAGTTGAGAGGTCTGAGGTCTAGTATGGGCCTGTGAGTACCATCCTTCTGGGGGATAAGAAAGTGCAGGGAGTAAACCCCTGTTGCTTGAAGCTCTGGGGGAACTGGTTCTATTGCGTGCTTTTGAAGCATGGAGAGAAGCGTTAGATGTTCTGTGGACATGGGACGCTGTTTGGGTGGTATGTTGGGGGGAGTTGCAGTAAGTTCCAGGCAGTAACCATACTGGATAATTTGTCTTACCCACTTATCTGTGGTGATGGAATTCCATACAGGTAGGAACTGTGAGAGTCTCCCTCTGACCGGAGTGGAATGGTCTGGAGGTAGTGGCGGGAGGTCACTGTTTGTTAGTGGGGGAGGTGCGAGTGTTGTTACCTCGGCCTCTCCCTTTGTTATTATTTCCCCTGTATCCGCCTCTGAAATATCCCTTGTTGGGGGATGTTTGTGTGGGACTTTTATAGGAGGAGGAATCAGTGTCTGTGCTGATGTTTTTGGATGCGCCCCTATAAAAGGAGCGACAAAAGTAGCCTTGTGTAGATGGAGACTGTAATGCACCCGTTGATTTTGCAGTCTCAGTATCTTTTTTTATTTTTTCTAAGGCTGTGTCTACAGCTGGGCCAAAAACTTGCTCCTGATTGGAGGGCTGATTCAGGATAGTTGTCTGCACTTCTTGTTTGAACCCCCGAAATGCGCAACCATGCGTGCCTCCGTAAAAACACACTAGTGTTGATTGATCTAGATGCAGTGTCTGCTGCATCTAGGGCACGTTTAATGGATGCGTTTGTTAGCAACTTGCCCTCCTGAATCAAATCATTGGCTTTGGCCTTGCATTGGTCAGGTAAATGTTGCATTAGGCCCTCAAGCTGGTCATAGTGAGCCCTATCGTACCTGGTAAGTAATGCTTGTGCATTAGCTATCCTCCAGTGATTAGCTGCCTGGGAGGCAACTCTTTTGCCTGAAGCGTCTAGTAACTTAGACTCCTTGTCTGGAGGTGGAGCATCACCGGAGGTCTGAGAGTTGGCACGCTTTTTAGCATTGGTCACCACCAGGGAATTAAGGGGAGGTGGCCTTTAATGTAGGTGGGATCATTAGGGGCGGATTTATATTTTTTCTCAATCCGAGGATTGAGAATCCTGGTCCTGACAGGGTCTTTGAAGACGTCTAGAACATGTTTGATGACACCTTTCAGCATGGGTTATGTTGTACTGTCCTCTGTGACTGTGCAAAAGTGTCTACCAGGAAGTCTTCCTCCGTGGGGTCTGAATGCATTTTGACGCCATGATATTGGGCAGCCCTATCAATGAGCTGGCTAAACCCAATGTTGTCATCTGGGGGAGATGGCCTTGTTGGGTATGTATCTGTGTCAGGAAGGTCTGGAAGATCGACAGGGTCATTGTAGTCGTCCCATGTATCCTGTGGTATGGTAGTGTCATCATCAGGATCATTGTAAGGGTAATTATTTCCACCCCCACTCCCTAGGTCATCATCATCCTGTGGTGGTGAGTATGGAGGAGGTATGAGAGACTTTGGAGGAGAGGGAGGTTTAGTAGGAAGAACAGGAGAAGAGGATCTTAATGGTGAAGTTGCACAGTCTTTTTTCTTCACAGCCACCTCAGGGATATTTGGTGTGTCCAATTTACTCTTGTTCCGCGGGATATTGACAATGTGACCTGTTTTAGGGTCCACATGCAATGTTTTTTGCTTTGGATCGGTAGGATCTTGTCAATATAGTTCTTCCTCTTCAGCGTCTCCCTTTGGCGCCGACCTTTTCGGTTCCAAACGTGGTTTTGATTTCAGATCTGGAGCCTTTGAAGGGGTTTTTGAGTCCTTCGGCTTCGGTGTCGAGTCCGAATTCTTTTTCGGATCCGAAGGTTGTAGATGTTTCTTTGGATCCAAGGCTTTTTGTTCTTTCGGTGCCGGTTAGCTCTTGCCATGGCCTGTTTGGGGACAGCGGGAGTAGGATGTGTTCCCGCTCTCGGCATCGACGGTGTTTAAGGGGCACCAACTTGCGGCTTGCTCGGTCCCGAGTCGCCGGAAGGCTTCTCCTTTGTCTTTGGAACCGGGCCCGGGGGCGGGGCTTCTGAACTTTTCTTTCGGTCACGACTATGGCCTACAGGCGAAGTCTTGACCGGAGCCTTTGTTTTGTCGGGTGGGGTTGGGGTAGGGGCAGTAGTACTAACTCGTTGACCTGGAGTGATGTGGTCGTCTGAGTCATCTGCCTCGGATACGATGTTGAGATTCTCCGAATCTTCTGCCTCTGGAATGTCGGGGCCTTCATCGAAGATGTCTTCGGGCACCGGTGCAGCCTGTTGCGCCATAACGTGTCGTTGAGCACGGCGATCACAAATCGTTTTCTTGAAACAGAAGGAGGCGCAGGCTTGGCAATCATGTTCAGGCGAGAGACAAAGGTTGCAGACCTTGTGTTGGTCGCTGCGTGGGAATTTAGCTCCACACTGGGGGCATTTTTTGAATGGAGTCCTTTCCATTAGCCGTAGACCCGAATAGCGTTGATAGGCCCAGCGGCCCGCGTCGACGACCGGAATCGAGTATTTACAGTTAGCGCATCGAAAGGCACGCGAACGAAAACAATACCGTTGAGTTTGAGATGGTTTGCGCGTCGAAAAGGTTAGGAAAACACGCTATTGAACCAGAGGACTGAATTTCCACCCGAACCCGATGGCGGAAAAAAACAATCTGAGGATGGAGTCGATGCCCATGCGCACTATCGTCCAAGGGAGGAGTCACCTATCCCGTGACTACAAAAGACTTCTTCCAAGACAACAACAAGGTGCAAGCATTCGAGCCCAACACCAGATGGCGATCTATGCAACAGTATGAATTCTGCAGCTCATATGCCTCGAACATAGCATTTCATAAGGCCTTGCTTCCACACATGGCATCGATGAGGTGCACAAAGGAGAAGACCAAGTCTGACATATTTTGTTCAATGCCGATCTCGATAATCCAGCTGTCGCTCTTACCTCCTGACACATCTCACAAATCACACAGCGCCCCTTAGGGCGACCGCAATCACAGAAATGCCGGCGCAGATTTCTGCAAAGTGAAGTCTGTCTGCACTATAAGTGCATGGTCTTCCCCTATAGGTAAGCTCTGGTACACTTGCAGCACCCATTCTGCCACATTTCCAGTTTTCTTCATCAACATTATTTGAAGTACCCTGAGCTATCATATCTCCACAACACTACTTATTGCCAACACAACTAAACTCCCTTCATTGTCCACTAGCAGGTGTCCTAATCAGTCTTTTTGAGTCAGGCTACCACTTTCCTTGTTCTGCACTCTGTCTCTTAAGGTTCCATACCCTGTCACCCTCTTCATGCTTCACCTTCTGCTCTGTCCATTGTGTAGTGCCTGGAGGAGGCTCCATTGTAATTTGTTCAATTCAGTCTGGCATTCACGCTCCTCTCCAAGCCTTTTCCCTAAAGGAGGGTCTCTGACGGCTTCCTTTCTGGCAACATACTACCCTGCTCTGTTTCACACGTGATCGCCATAGATTACAACGCAGCAGTTATCTGACACCATCTGACCCGGCCTATCAGAAACAGAGCAGCAAAATGACAGAGGATCATAAAAACTGATGATAATGAGGTGAAGTTACAAGTTTTAGGAACATATAGGAATCAGAACTGTGACTGTCTGGATGCCTTTGGAAGGTACTTTTTGTGGGACTGTTCTTCTTTGAGAAGATATTTCGGTAGCATTTTTTATGACCAAAAGCTCAAACCAGTCACAACTTTGCATTATATTTTGTATGCTGAAGTGATTTGGTGAGAGTTATTAAACACTACAATCTTTCAATAAGAGTCATCTGAGATAAGAGGAGAGCGTTTCTCATGCTCTATATGAAAGGCATATGAGGCATGTCATATGGGGTTTCGTATGGTGTTTCTCATTCCCCCTAAGAAAGACAGGTGTCAGAGCACAGCACTAGAAACTTAATCATAGTATTTGTCCTTCTAGACATGGACCAACTTACAGCCATCATTAGCTTGGGCTGCTGTGTTAGTTCAATTAAAAGAACTCTTCTTGGTGTGTCGGCCTTCTCCAAGCCTTGCCCAGCAACTAACAGAAGCCTATCTGTCACTTCTGTATGCAATTATCAGCAAGCAGTCTTGGAAACTCTAGCCCACAGTTCAAAAGGTCATATTCCCATCATGTCCTTATAAATTGCAATTTTGCAAATATTCGTTCAAATGTTTATTGTACATTATTTAAAATCATCACAATATCTGTACAAAACTTAAAACAGAAAAAGAACAAAAACATCAATACTTCAGTAAAATCCAGAGTTCAAAGTCAATCAAAAACATAGAACATCCCAGAAAAATCCCATATGCATTTCATACTCGAATTTTCCGTAAAAACAGCTTGAATCGGTGAGTATATGTTTTAAAGACACTCTTCTGCACTGCTTCACATAATGTGTTCCTCACACATAATGTAGTGTGGGGAACAGGAAAGATTAGAGAATATCTCTCTATGCGGCATAGTTCAAATATTACTTCCCATTTAAATAATGTCTCTTATAAGCCATGTTTGACCCAAACAGATGCACCAAAAAGCATTACAAAAACATTACTATAAAAGTGAAATTAGGGGTCCGGAAAGCGAAGAGTTCTAAGCAGGTGCACTGGGAGAACACAAAGGCTGCAAGAACTCTACGCAACAGGGAGAGGCCCCATTCAAGTGAATGCAAGTATTAAGGTAGATGTTGGGAATAAGATGTGTGAACCCAAGAGCATGATAAAAAGTGTAAAGACCCAGAATAACCAGTGGAAAAAGCTAGAAGGCAGTGAAGAAAAGCAATGGCAGCAAACTTATATACCTGGGACACCTAAACCCGTGGCAAAAAGAAGCAGTAGAAACATCAGGTAGTAAAATACTCTAAAGGGCACATTAGTGCGTGTGATTCCACTGTGCGATGCTCATAGTCCTCAAGCCAAAAAACACCAGTTGTCTTTTTGCTGTGACCTACGTATGACATGAAATGTTCAGTATAAATCTGAGGCGCAAACTGAAGCCTATAGGAGGGTTGTCACGTAACGTCACGTGCTGCAGCTCAAAGGCCAATAGTACATAGAAACATGTGCCTCCAATGTGAGTGTTCCCTTCCTGGTCTCCCCAGAATCTCTACTCATCACAAGCAGTTCTATTATGCTTTCTGTCAATGTTTTCTGTAAATGTAGGGTGCGCGTCAATGAGAACCTAGAAATTTGACATGTGAGTGCAGCAAACAAACTCCACCGACACCGATGCAATTCTTTTCTTCCAGTACACCATAAGACTTACATGGACTCAAATATGTGTGTTGAGGAATTTGAAAAGAGAGTTACCATGGACTGACTAGGGTGTGTAGAGCTTAAAGGCTAACAGTGATCGGAAGACGCTCTCTTAAATTGGACTCTCTTGAGACATCTTTTTGGCACCAACAACAATTTTAGTGAGGAGTTTGAGGACCGGTAAAGAGCAACTTCCGTGTAAAAAGAGCAGCAGTGTAAAACAGTGAGCCAGAAGCACTAGTAGCTAGGATGTATTTGGAGAGAAAATAATACTTCTCATAAAAGCACTGGAAGGTAGGCACTACTGGAGACCATATTGTTTATCTAGGCCTTCACTGAGAACACTGCCCCAGGATTTTGATTGTGCCTTAATTTCAATGTGGATGCTGTTCCAAGAGGCCTTTACATAGCAAGCAGAAGCTTGTTACGTATGAGTTGTGGAAATACCAGCATTAAATAGGGTCCTGAACTATTTAGTCTTTCCAAGAATTTACAAAGCTGTAGTTTTTAATGTGTCCCTAATGTCACTGATATCGTTGCCAGAGAGTGGGTTATGAAACTGGGTGCCCCTTGCACTGCAAGAGAAGCTATGTGTCTTGATGTACAATGTCAATTAGGTTTAAAAATAAATGTTACATAGTAGGGGAGACAACCCATGTGCGACTCCAGAGGAAATCATGCACAGGAGTGAAAAGGTCTATGAAGAATGTTGGAGAGAAGGCATGCCATTTGAAATCCAGTCCCAGAGACCTTTTAAGGAGAATTCGGTGCTCTGTGACTGAAGACTGTATATGTATCTCTTAGTTTTCATACTGCTCTTAGTTTCCAGTTAATTTAAAAAAAGAAAGGGCACATAATTCTATGTGTCCCCTGGAACAAATACAATACTTTATTGTTGAATGCTCATGAAAGTTCCCTGAAAGTAACTTGATAACAGAGTCTTTTAAAGCGCAGTTTAAAATCCTATTTATGCTATTGTACTGTACCAGTTACTCAAACATAATGATTCCACCTCGTGCGAGTTCTTTTAACCTCACAGCACCAAAAGACTGCTCTAACAGTGTAAGCAGCACTCTGTGAGATGAAATAACATTACATTGGCATGATGCAATGGGAATTCCTATTTGTTGTGCTATCCTTGTGCTGCACCAACAAACACTTATCACACAAGGTGACGACATTCTTACCTGAAGACACCGCCAGCATCCAACATATTCTTCTTTAGCTGATTAAAGGCCTTCTCCTGCTGCATTCGTATAACCTTTCGGTCAATATTCTCATCGGTGGGTACTCTATATGCTGGAAACTTCTCCACTTTTTTAATGTAGATCCTGAAGGAAAACAAAGAATCCTGCTTTACCTTCATTTATGTTACTTGTTTATTGCCTTTTATAAAGCAAACTCGACCTGACCTGGATCCAAGTTGCTGAAAATGCATATCTCAAAATAAAAAGTCAACGATATGTTGGCCTTGGTAGTATATGAATAAAGAATGGAAGCATTCATAGCCTATATATCACATTTTTCATAATTTTCATAGTGGTAATTTAAGATAATAGCACAACTTGTATGAACATATAAGAATGTGATGTATGTCAGCAACATAACACTTCAAGCACAACTAGGCTAAGATCAACAACATCAACACTGATCATACAAATTTGGGCAAACAGTACACTATTACCCCAAATAAGAAAGGAAAAGAGTAGTAAATGAGGATAGGGTAGAGAAAAAAATATCGATGGGTTACACAGACTGGGAAAAGAGAGAATTTCAGTTGTTGTTCTACACCTAAGAGTGAGAAAGATTTCCTGTCGAGCGGAGGCTCATGGTTCACACAGTGATGGTAATAGAAAAAAGAAAACAAGAGAAAAAGTAGAAGAAATATAAGGGGAACAACCAATGTACTAAAGATGTATATAGTACAAGGGAAAACAATACACATAAGTCAATTTAGGACAGCAACAGAGATCATGTTTGTTCACAGACAAACAACAGAAGGAACAAGCATTGGCATAGCCAATAGGTCTCGCTTTTGGGACCTTATAAGTATTTAATTTTGCAGCACAATATCCTTGGTGCAACAACATCAGCTGTTGCATGGCTAAACCTTGTACCTTATAAGTGTTTAGCCATGCAACAGTTGATGTTGTTGCACCAAGGATATTGTGCTGGATAACTAAACATTTATAAGGTCCCAAAGGTGAGACCTATTGGCTATGCCAATGCTCGTTAATGCTCTTGTTGTAGTATTCGGCCTCTGGATTTGAAGAGACCGTGGCAGTGTTTGCTTGTTCCGGAGATGTGCTCCGATGCTGTTTACAAGCAGTACGTTTCCGTTTGTTCTTCCTGAGTGTGCAACACCAGTGGCAGAGAAGAGAACCTGTGCTTTAGTGAAGCTGAGAGGGAGGCCACGACTCCATGGGAGCTGAGAGCAGCTACAGGACAGGTGCACTGGTTTGTATAAGAGGACGTTAGTGGCTGAGCTAGAGCGGCAAATATGGATGCTCCTGTTAGTACCTACAAGTGAATCTGACCCAGCAATGTCCTCTTGTTCCATTTCCCGTACCCCTGCTATAACTGCAAGCACCCCGTATCTCGCGAGACAACCTATACATATTTATTATACTGCGATAGCGCTTAGAAGACTGTCGCCGGAGCTTCAGAAGGCTAAAAGGACAGAACCTTTCAGAAAAGGAAATTCGTCTTTGAAAAAAAACAGAGTTGTAGCAGCCAGGCAAGCCAGGGAGCAGCAAATGACACAGAAGGAAAGAGAGCGAGTGGGGAGGAGGGTACATAAAGCTTCTCAGCGCTGGATGAGGACGTTGAGGCGAGGGCCTGCCACCATCACATCTAGGGGAGTAGCATGTCTAAGGAAAGTCACTACCACATCCTCAGGTCTTGAAATATTTTGTTGAAACTACACTGCAGGGGCGGATGCAGTTACGTGTCTGAATGGGTTGTAATCTGCATGTGACTCAGCAGACGAGTGATGCTGACGAGGCATGCGCAGACCACCACGAACGGGTGATGAAACTTGTATCGATTTGACTGACAGCCGCAGAACTAAGCATGACTGTGTGGGAGACACTGTTAGAAAGTTCAGGTTGACATATGTCAAACTTCCAGAACGCAGAGAAAGTGGCGACTGTGATGTGGGAGCTGTTTATGATTGGCATTCGTTGAGCTTTCAAAGGAAACAAGCAATGGCCACGCGGCCATGAAAGTGACACGGCCGCAAAAGTAATGAGGAAGAGAGTTGTGTGCGTATGCTAAACCGAAAGAAAAAAAAGCACGTGTACGCAAGCGCTAGGCAGTGTGGCAGCACTTTTAAAAGCCCTAACTAAATGCCTCGCAGAGCAGCGCATGCGCTGGCTCAGGCGAGACCTAAAAATTACAGATGCTTCGAAAAGAGAGGGCAAGAGGCGACAAGCCATGCAGGTGATTAGCAACAGAAACAAGCACTAGTGTGAAATAGCTTACTACAGACAAATTGTCTGTTTGTGAACAAGCAGAGTGAGTCTAGAAGGTTGAATGTAAACTAATTAAGAAAAAGAATAATAGTTCAATATGATGTATAAAAAATATTTAAAATATAAAAGAAGCTCAAAAGGTACAGAATGAGAAGGCGGAGTGTGGGGCGCGGTCTGTGGAGTTAGAACACAGAAAGCAGAAAGCTGCACTGAGATAGGTCTTGCCACTGCTTGTTTAAATGGGCTGTCTATTCGAGTCTCTTCAAGTTTAGTTTGAATTTTTTATTAATACGCCTACCTGCACTATAACATCCCCAGTCCAACTACATTTAGATATAGCAAGTATTCTCTAATGTGATTTCAGTTAGTACCTTGATGCAGAGAAATCCAACTCAATCGTTCCACTTCCAAACTTTCTCCCTCATGCCAAACCGGAAACAGACTATCTCTCTCCTAACAGTGTAATCAGTGGTGGAGGTACCAAAATGAACAAGTTACTTGTGCTTTGTAATTCTTTTTCTGGAGGATACTTCCTCTAATCACAGAGTCCTCACCTCTAGAATATTTCAGTGATGTTCCTTGCGCATCAGAATGTGGTGCCATATTGGTCTGCAGTGATGTCTTACCACAGCAGACGTTACGGACCAGAGCCAAATGTAAGAGGTGACCCTGTGCATTGGCATCAGTTTTTTTTCTCATTCCACGGCCTAGGGCACGGAACACTTTAAACAAACTGCAGGTGACAGTGGGCCAAAATACAACTTGGAACCTTATTGTGATGTTCAGTAGTCCATTTTGCAGAACAAGGAGGTAAGAGGGCAGTGAGGAATTCGTGTATAGAGTATCCACCAGAAAGAGTGTTACCAAAAGTAAGTAACTTGTTTTTCTGCAATTACTCACATTCTCATGTTTAAAAAAGATACCACAGCAATACCTCCCAAAGTTGAAGAGTCTGAGAAATGGATTCCGATTAGGAAGTCTTGCAGAACCTAAAGGGCAAAAGGGCACTCCCGTCGGACCTGGCTGACAAGGCAGTAGTGTTTTCTGAACGTAGGCATCAAAGCCCACATCAACCTACTCCACAGCCAGTGTGCTCCTAGCTACCTTGGTCCTGGTAGAATAAACACACAGACTTCTGGAGGTTCCTTTTTAGCCAGTGTGTAGCAGATTTCAATGCAGAGGACAACCCACGTGGCCAGAGAAATCCAATGCTCTTGATCCAACGCGAGACCGGGGAAATGGGGAGCAACATATACCGATATCCTCCCTGCGTCGCAGACCCGTTGTCACGCACACTCATTCATACATGCATTCATTGGTGGGGCCCATAACACCAACACTCACACATCTCCATTCAAGAGTCTGCACACAGGAGGAATGAATAATTCAAGCGCTGGACATGTGGGGAAAATACCTTATACAACCTATAGGGAGAGAAATATACATTAATATCCTTCGCCTATAGATCCCTAGTCTCAAACATCAAGGTACTCCACCCACCTGGTCAATGGACCATTTTAGTTGGATTGGTTGATGGTGATTTAGAACCAGCTAAAACACAATTTAAGACTCAGAATCCTCATTTCCCTTAATAGACCACAAACTCATATTTCTAGTTAATCAATATCTGTTTATCTAAATTTTCATAATGATTTATATTTGCTTTTGTCTCGCCAAAGTTTAGAGTTTAGATCAGTTCAAATAAATCACAGATCATCATATTTACCTAATCTGGCTATTTGAAGTCCTCTAATTCATTGGCTCTGCATAACCAAAATTTGTCGTAAATTGTCCGAAAAGCAGTCCAAAGCTCAAAGTCCTCTGCTCAGCACGCTACAGTCTCAATTCATCAATGGACCAAAAAATCGTGCAAACATATATCATAGTTCATGGATTTTTCGAAAAAGTTTGCAGACATCAAGCGGTCGGGCAGCATCTGGATCTTCGGAAAAGGCGTCACAACGAACGTGGAAATGATAAATGAAAAAGAGATCATCATCCGCATTAATCCTCTCTCCCTATTCTACTATCCTTTTTATAATAAAACAAGTCATAGAAGATACAATATTAAACTTTAGAACAGTCGTGATTGGCTGGTTGAGATCGTACGACTAATATTCCAAGATTTTCAGTACAGTTCGAGGGGTGAGGTCATCGGTTAGCGAAGTATCGGCTTGTTCCTGTTTACTGTAAGGTTGATTGTTCCCGTGTCTTGGCGAGTGTCCCGTTTCGTCTCCTTGACCGGGGACAGTTTGTGCAAAGGTCACTACGAGGTTTAGGAGATTTCTTGCACATGCGCAGCTCACTCCGCGCCTCATGAGACAGTGGCCACTTCTGAGTGTGGTGTCAGCGGCCATATTGGATTTAGGCCCAAATGCCAACTTAAGCGAAACAAACACAAAAGAATAATGAATTCATAGAAATGGTGATCCTAATGTTAACCCCTTGCTAATCCCTCTATGTGCTTGGATTTATCTAGCATATAGCGACATTTAAAGCAATTATATTCAACTTTTTCGATCCTCCTCAAGGGTGCAACATCACAAAGCAACATATATCATGCAGTATTCTATTACCACATATACTATTGTTAATATGCGTACAGATTTTAGTTATAAGAGTTATTTGGCCATGCAATTAGCAAATCCCATGTGTATTTTAGTATTAATAAGGTTGATTAGTATACCTGCAATACTTGTTTAATAATATTATAATTAATAGATTATTTAATTAGTATTTTCATGCAAAAATAGAGGAGGTATACAAAATTTTGCACTACCTGCTCCATCACTCTCTTAGGGTTAAGCCGGTGGAGCCTATCGTCCTCTTTCAAGGGGAGGTGACAGAGCAAGCAATGTCAGCTGGGTCATCAATTGACTGACATGGAAGGGTAATACCACCCTTGGCAGGAAGGCAGCCCGAGTAAGCAGCACCACTTTATCTGGGAAGATACTGGTGTAGGAAGGTTGCACAGAGAAAGCCTGAAGTTCACACACTGGCGCACAGAAGTGAGGGCGATTATTAAGACTTCCTTTGTTGTCGAAAACCATAGCAAATAACTGTGCATCGGCTTGAAGGGCTGCATATGAGGAATGTAAAGACTAGATTTATATCTCACTGAGGCACAACAAATTGTTTTGGACATATGCATCAAGCCATTCAGAAAACGCATCACAACCAGCAACTTAAAGAAAAAGGGTTGATTAGGCAAATATAAAAAGGTACAACAGGCAACACTTAACTTTGCCCACTGCAAGGCTGTGCAGGGCCAATGACAAACAAAACTACAATAAGTAAAAGAGTTTGGACTGCAGTGGGTCTAGATCAGCAGTTCTTTACCTGTGTCCGGGGACGGTCAGGACAGGCAGTGCAGGAGCACGTACAAGAGACCTGTGTCCTACTGCAGACCTTTTTGGAGGAAATACCAGAGTACAGAAGCTATGACACTGCAGGTTTTTGAAGGTGGTGAAAAAATCCAGCCAGGGTATGCCTCACTGATTGAAGATGCATTGTGTCACTTCGAGATGGAGATGTCACTTGTGATCCCTCAGATACTGACAGGCTCAGCTTATCTGCTCTTGCTAATGCTCAAAGCAGGGCGCCGCCAGACCTCCCCTGTCCGTCGGGAGGAAGAGCTTCGCAAGCGCCAACCTGTGCCTGGCGGTGCCCCAGACAAAATCCCGCAGCATCCGGTTGAGTCTGCCAAAGAAGGCGGGGGGGACGTACAATGGCAGGTTGGCAAAGTAGTACAGGAGACGAGGTAGCATGACCATCTTGGCGAGCGCCACCCTGCCCGTGGTCGTCAGCGGGAGCGTGTTCCAAAAGGCCACTTGTGACCTAAGCGCCGTGACCGCCCTCCCCAGGTTGCCATCAAACAGGTCGGCTGGGCAGCGGTAGATGTGTATCCCCAGGTAACGAAAGGTGTCGCCCCTCCACTGCACCGGCGTGCCATTCAGGCTGTAGCCCGGGTCCTCGGTCTCCTCGCCAAAAGCGTACAGGCAGGATTTACCCGCGTTCACGCGGAGCCCCGAGATAGTGGCAAAGGACCGCAGCAACGGGGCCAGCCGCTCCGGCATGCTACCGACATCTCTAACGTACACCAGCAGGTCATCCGCGTAAAGCAACACCTGGTGAACCGCGTCTCCCAGTGGTATACCATCTCCCAGGGTCGTCCGCAGAGCCTCCGCCAGTGGCTCCATCGCCAGGGCGAATAGCAACGGGGACAAGGGACACCCCTGGCGGGTGCCCCGGCCCACCGACACCGCCTCCGAGACATAGGGGCCCAACCTAACACGGACCGTGGGGTTCCGGTAGAGTAGGTCGACCATCCGGAGGAAGTCCCCATCCAGCCCGTACTGCAGCAACACCGTGGACAGATAGCCCCACTCCAGGGAGTCAAACGCCTTCTCCAAGTCTAGGAGGAGGCACCCCGCTCCGGGCCATCTATGCACTGCCTCACCGGCCACCCTAAAGTATCGCCTGAGGTTGAGCGACGTGGACCTCGCAGGGACAAACCCGTTCTGGTCAGTGTGCACCAGGTGCGGGACCACCGTCGCTAACCGGTCCGCTAGGACCTTCGCCAGTATCTTGTAGTCGACGTTGAGCATCGCCAAGGGGCGGTAGGAGCCCAGGGCCGTGGGGTCGCGGTCCGGCTTCGGCAGGGAGACCAGGAACGCCTCACGCATGGAGGGTGGGAGCGACCCCTCCTCCAACGCTTTGCTGTAAAGCTCGCGCAGCAACGGTACCAGGGTCTCGCGATAGGCCTTGTAGTTCTCCGCGGGCAATCCGTCCGGTCCCGGAGTTTTGCCCGTCGCCAATGATTGGATTGCCTCCCCAATTTCCTCGAGGGAGAGGGGGCCACCGAGTGCCGCGCTATGCTCCCTGGTGGCCACAGGGAGGCGAATGGAAGCGAGGAACTCCCCAAGAAGGTGCCGAGAGCCCGTCCCCTGAGCCGCGTACAAGCGTTTGTAGTGGCCTACGAAGGCCCTATGGATTTCACGCTGCGTGTGCACCATCACTCCGTCCTCCCCCCGGAGTGCTCCGATCGGGGTCCTGCGATCCCCCTGCTGGATGAGCCAGGCCAACAGGCGGCCCGCCCGATCCGCCCTGGCATGCGTTCTGGCGGTGTGCGCCGCATAATTGTGGCAGCGGAGCCGCTCCAGGAGCTCCGCGTGTCGCCCGCGGAGATCGTCCAGGCTGCGTGAGTGCCTGCCCCCACCTTCTCCTTCCCTCTCATATCGTAGGAGGTCATTTTCAAGGCGCGTCAGGGAGTCCGAGAGGGCCCTCCGTATGTTCCACTGGGCCCCCAGGCAGTGCCCCCGAATGGCCACCTTATGGGCATCCCACCCCACCAAGGCACTGCTCGCCGTCCCCTCATTGGCGTCGAAAAAGGCCAAGACGGCCGTACCCAGGGAGGAACGGAACTCCGGGTCCTCCAGTGCACTCGGTTGGAGTCTCCAGGTGGGCACCGGTGAGCGGTCCGCCACCCAGTCGAGCCGGAGCCATAGGGGGTTATGGTCGGAATGCGTCCGCCACAGATATTCCGACTGTACGATAAGCGGGAGTAATGAGTGGGACCCCACTATCCGATCCAGCCGCACATGGAGATCATGGACCGCCGAGTAATAAGAATATAGCCGGTCCGTCGGGTGGAGTGTGCGCCACAAGTCCCGCAGCGACCAGTGCGTGAGCCAGTCTCCCAGCGCCCGGGCATTGGATTCCACCCCCGCGGCACGGAGGGGGGGAAAGGATCTGTCCAGCTGGACGTCCAGTACCATGTTAAAGTCCCCTCCCAGTAGCCAGGGGAGCCCAGCATATGGGTGCAGGAGCTGCGTCAATTGCGCCAGGAAAGAGGCCTGGTCCACGTTAGGCGCATACAGCGAGCCCAGCAACAGTTCTTGGCCGTTCAACTTCCCCCTCACCAAGGTGTACCTCCCCTCCCGATCCACTACCGCCTCCGTGCACTCGAAAGGGACACCTGCCCGCACCCAGATGAGCGTGCCCCGCGCGTGCGCCGAGTAAACGGTGCCATACGTGTGCCCCCTCCATCGCCTAGAGAGCCTGCCCAGTTCCGTTGGGGACATGTGCGTCTCCTGTAGGAGGGCAATCCCGACGGAGTGTCGCTGCAGATAGGAGAAGATGGCATAGCGCTTGGACGGTGTGTGCATGCCCCGTATGTTCCAGGTCACGATGTTGGTGTGCGTCATTGCAAATCTAGGTGAGTGATTCGGGATGGGACCGGGGCGTCCACGTCAGGGACAGGGGGGGAGGGCCGCAGTCGGGGGGGAGCATGCAATCGCGCTGCCATGTAAACAGTGGAACCATTATAAACATTGCAACAACAAACAGGGCGTATTCCCAACGGGGCATCCGTCCAAACTTAAGTAACGCCATGAAACATTAGGCTATTGCAGTGTGGCAGCAAATGGGGTCCGTGCAACCGCAGCAACCTCCTGACCCTAGTACCCCTCCCATTATCCCATCTGGAAGAGGAAGGAGCAGCATCTGGTCCGGAGCTGGATCGCCACGTAGGTCCGAGGTGAGCCCCCAGCAGAAGGCCCTCACAGGTGTGGTGTCAGGTGGTGGTCGTATCATCCAGCCCGCCCCCGCAGGGTCAGGCTCCCCCAAGTCCGGGCCCACTGGCCCCCCGGAAGCCTCCGGTGTTGCGCCGAGGCGGCCGCGCGACCCCGGTTCAGCACCTGCAGAGTTTGTCCAACCTTCGGCAATTAGATATCCGGTCACGCAATCAGGTGCGCCGTCTGCGGGGTCACCACCGGCAGAAGCAGATCCTCTGAGACCACTGTGGATGGGGACGACGCCCCACTCGCTCCCGCCCCGCTGGGCGAGCAGTCCTCCCTGCGGTCCCCGGCAGGCGGCGTCCCAAGCGTCGCCACCGCCTCCAATGCCCCCTGCCGCTCCAACCGGATCCTCTCCGGGCTAGGCGCCACCGGTCCCGGCCGCGCCTGCTGCCGCGCCCCCCGGCGCCCGCGTCTTCTGGATCGCCTCCCCGGGCGGCCGGCGGCCTCCGAGTCAGTCGGCCGCGCCCCCGACCACTGTCCCGACTCCTCCAGCCAGTCCCACACGTCCTCCGGGGAGTCGAAGAAACGGGCCCCTTCTTTCGTCACCACTCGCAGGCGAGCCGGGAACAGCAGGGAGTAGGGCAGGGCCATCTCCCGCAGTTGTCGTTTCACCGCCATGTAGTTGCTGCGGCGCCGCTGGACTGCTGCGGTGTAGTCGGGAAAGAGCATGACTCGGCTACTGCCCACAGTGAGGTCACCAGTTCTTCTAGTTTCGCTGAGGATCGCGTCCCTGTCCCGGTAGTTTAGGAGCTTGAATAGAAACGGTCGGGGCCGAGCTCCCGGCTGGGGCCTCTGTGCAGGCACCCTGTGTGCCCTCTCAACCACAAAGTGCTGAGACAACACCCCCTGGGGCAGGAGGCCCCGCAGCCAGCTCTCCACGTATTGCTCCGGGTGCCTGCCCTCCACTCCCTCCGGAAGACCCACTGTGCGGATGTTGTTGCGCCTCGAGCGTCCTTCCGCATCATCAACCCTGTCTTCGAGCGCATGTACCCGGTCCAGGACATCCTGCAGCGCCGCGCCATGGCTCCGCACCGTAGGCGGTAGTTCTTGAAGCGTCTGGCCATGCGACTCCACCCTCTCGGCCAGTTTGCGATGGTCAGCATGGAGGAGTGTGAAGTCGGACGTGACCTTGTCCATCCGTGTTTCCAGTGACGCCCGCGTCTGATCCAGGGTGGCACCCAACCTCTCCACCGCCGCTAGCACGGTATCCATTTTGGTCGAGAGGGCCGCCGCGTGTAACTCCGCGTCCCCCCCCGGCCGGCTCTGCGTGGTGTCCGCTGTCCCAGCCCGCGGCTGGCCCTGCTGTGTCTTGTCGCGCAGCCTGCCCATCACGTACTGTTGGGCGGTCGGCATTCACAGTTCGTTACCAGGCGCCGCGCTCTCCACCTGTCGCGGGTCCTCCAATCCACACCAGCTCCCCGCTCCGCTCTGCCACTAGGCCTCTACATAGCCCTGGGGTCCAGCCGCCGCGTCGAAGACAGTGGGGGGGGGATCAGGGGCACCCCGCAGCCCGCAATAGCGACCGGCCTCGGCGCGGTGGATCCCACCGGCAGCAGTCCTCCAGTGCCCGGCAGGGCTCCGCACCGCCGCGTCCCCTCGCCAATACTCCAGTCGGCTGGTTGTCAGTCTGGGCCCTCGCCGGCCCTGCGGGACGTACCAAGGCGCGAAAGCCCCCGCCGGTCAGCACCGCATCCGGGGCCCGCTCAGTGTCCAGGGCACTGCCCTCCGTCGGGGCCCCCCACGGCGAGACGCCCCACAGGTGGGGGCCTCAGTCCCAGGCCTCAACGCCCGCTCCTCTGCCTCCGGGCCCTCCCACGTGGCGACTGTCCTCTCCCGGCCGCTCCCGTTCAGTCTCTGCTGCCCAGGCCCGACAGCTCAGGGTCCTTCGCCACATGCGGCTCACTCCCATGCACGCCGGACTCACCACCGCAGGCCCCGGGTCACAGCACTCCGCACCGCCTCGGCGTCCTAGGCTAATGCCACCCCAGTGGCGCCGGGTACACCCGACAGGTGCCCGCCGGCCCGTCGCTGGGTCTCCAGGCAACACGGCCGCCGGGGGGGCCCCACCAAGCACGCAGCACCCAGGCCACGTAGAGGGTCTCCTACCTCCCTGTCGCCGAGTCTTCAGCACTCGTTCGGAGCGGCCGTCGCTCCGCTCTCAGGGGCTGCCAGCGTCGCTCACAAGATGGCGTCGCTCTCAGAATGGCGCCCGTCTCCGCCTTCGCCGGTCCACAGGCACCCAGCAGCGAGCGCTCCGCAACAAGGTCTCCAGCCTGCACAGGTGCTCCTCCACGCCGCCTCCGCGCCCCGGATGGGTCGCTCCTCTCCGCCTCTCCCGAGGTGCGCCCGCATCAGGCACCACCGTCCAAGCACCTCCGTTCTCGTCGCACCACAGGCGCAATCGCAGCGCCCCCAGGCCTCCGCGCTCTCCTCAGCAGCGGCGCAGGACGCTCCGTAGGCTCCACGGGCTCCAGCAGGTCACGGTGCACCCCTGCGCCTCAGTGCTCGGCGCCGTCTCAGGGCCCATGTAGTCCCGAAGTCCCAGGTTCTCCCTCCGGCAGTTCCTCAGCAATGACTTCAGCTGCGGTACCCGTCCCCACAGCTCCGGGCGGCGAGCCTCTCCACGTGCAGATAGCACAGGCCTCCGGACCTCGCCTCTCCCCTAGGCCTCGGCTCCGCCTCTCGCAGCTCGGTCCCAGGCTCCGCCGCTCCGCAGCTCTCCTCCGCAGCCGGGCCGTTCGCCACACCTCAGCCTCTGGTCGGGAGCCCCCAGGCGGCCCCCGCAGCGACCGCACGGGTCTCTCCGCTCACCGCCCTCCGCTCGCCCTGTGCGTCCGCGGATCGGCATCCGGCCGCGCTGCTGCACCCGGCCTCGCGGGCGGCCACACACGTCCTCGCTTTGCGGGTCCCCGCCAGGAATCGGCTCCCCGCAGCTCCCGGACCCTGGAGATCGCCCCCGCCACTGCCCCGCACCGGACCAGCGCCACACAGGCCAGGGCTGCTCCTCGCACAGGAGAAAAGGCAGGATTTAGCAGGGGTATCGGACGGAGCCTCAAGCACTGGCGTCCGCCATGTTCGCCGGTTGGCCAACTCTTCAGATTACCTTTACTTGTGGAAACTTACACCACACAGCTTTCAGGCATTTGGTGTCTCATCAAAATGTCAAAGTTGCCAGAGACTAGTTTGTGCCATCTGGGCACAGATCAGCTGATCCCAGGGGCTGAGCATGGCTTAAGCGAAGTGGCCATAAGACTCCATTATATGGTAACAGTGGCTGAGATTAAATTGGACCTGGTAGATGAATTCCAGTGAATAAACTGGATTTGGTTGCAGGAGCAGGCAATTGCAAGTCTGAAGGCAACCCAGAGGGAGCCGTAGTCTGGAAAATTTGAAGCATGGCCTCCTTGAAGGCCACTATTTATTGAGGCTACTCACCACACTTGAGTCGAGGGATGGCAACAAGTTCGGCTTGGCTTTCTTTCACTTATGGCATGTTACTGACTGCGATTTTACAGGACTTCATGTAGGACAAACCACATGACCACGACTAAAAAATGGTTATGTAACTTGGAGATGGACCTCTGATACTTGTTTGATGATGTAACGCCTCTCCTCCTGCTCCCTGGTTGCCTTCAGATGAATAAGAGGGAAACATTCGCACAACATAGGGTCATGCCAAGAGCCTAGCACTAGAGGTACAAGTCGTGCGGGTCAGTCACTGACATCTGTTTCCTGTAGTAGCAGCTTGAATCCTGTTGCTATGGGGGGAGATATTGCTCATTGCACACTGTCTGCAAAGAAGTAGGAGAAGCGGAAAACCGTTAAAGTTGGGAGAGGAGCTCCTGATCCAATTTGAAGGACGCAGAAATTAAGAAATTGATGTGAGCATGCAGGGGTAGGACTAATAAGGGGCTCCGCTCTGTCACTTCGGGATGCTATTAATTTACCGTGGAACCACATAGCACCACTTCTCAGCGATTGCGGAGCAGTGCAGAAAAATCTCAGGATCCAGTCTGACACCTGGAAATATTCTAAAGGTGAGGAAACTGCAGTTAAAAGTATCCATTAGAAACACTTAAAACTCAGAAATCATACAGCCAGAGGGCTGCAGAGGCCCCCCAGAGTGATTTTTCTCGGTCTATAAAAAGAAAAGTGTGTCAATGTTTATTAGATTATTTCAGCTTTCATAGCACCAAATGTTCCTTGTAAAAATGTGCCAAAAAGTGAAATATTATCAGTAATATAGTCTCTGTTATCTTGTTCCCGGCATCATATGTCTGTGCCTGCCTTGATTAGGAGACCTGCACGTTTTTATGCTATTGAATTCCCATCACATGTTGCACAAGCAAAGCTTTTTGTAGTAACTTAGTTAAACCAGCTTGCTACAATTTCGCTTCAAACAAGCACCAATAGCAGTTTATCTGAAGATATTTTCTAGAGCTAGAGGCTCTCTGTGATTAAGGTTATAATTAAGACCTTCCAGGGAAAAGTTCCTTCATTTTAACCTGTACAAAAACAGCCTATGCAATCCATATGTTAAAGCACACACCTTAAAGTAACTACTGACATATGTGTATGATCTTTTATAACATTGCACTCCTTTAAAATACTTTTGGCAATGGTTTTCATAGTGGTTGCAAACTACTGTCTAATTGCTATTTTAGTAAGTTGTTCTACTACCCTGTCATACTATGCTCCTAAATGTCATAAAAATAAAGAAAATTTCCATTCTTCATCCCCAAATTCCCAAGCTAATTATTTTACTCTTGGACAACACCTAACACTCACCTCTCTCCTTCTGAATATTTTATTTGATATTGAGATTTATTTTTACGTTTATCCTTACCATTTATTTGTCATAGTTTGAACCCAACATGAAAGCTAATGGGATAAGTCTTTGTAGTGCAAAGAATGGGTATTGTAGGCTTTCTCACCAAAGTGGAGATACACGAGAAACAGGTCCCTGCATCCTAAGTAAAGATGGCCTGTTTCTGTGATGAGGGCAGTGTCGTTCTTAATTTATCCCAAGAGTAAACTGAAGATGTCAACAGCAGTCAAATCACTACTCTATAACTGAAAAACAAACCTGCAAAAGCTACCCTTCATATGTGGTCATAACAGTGATTAACCTCATACCATAGCTATTGTAATTGTACTGATATGGGCTTGTGGTTCGTGGTAAGTAATTTAGAAACCACGTTCCTATCAGGAGATGAAATTAATGCTTGAATATCTTCAGTTCTGTTTGAGTTTTAATGGATCCCAATTTGCCATCTTACTAACTCCAAGGGTCTTAATACGCTGTTTGATGCAGTGTACAATAGACCCCAGTCTCGAAATCAAATTCCTAGCAGACCACTAGATCATCTTAGAATTAATTATCAGTTAACCCCTCTTCTGAAAGACTATCAAATGCAGAAGATAGATGCCAGTGTCCCAAACTTCAGCCAAGGTTGTGCCATTTTGGACCGCAGTTTCAAAATCTTTTTGGAGGAACCTTCCATCCACCAACTTAAAAAAAAGCTTACTATCATGCTACTCACAATGCACATTGAGTAAACATTGCTTAGCTAGCATCTAGCCACAGGTGACTTATCTACTACCTTGATATTGGCTACACCATGACTTGTCACTTGTGTGCCAGGAGCCTGTCCAGGGTTTGTGGCAAGCAAGGTAAAGCATTAGTAGAGTAAATAATGCAGGATTGCTTTGAAATCTTTCCTATTTATGTACGGCTATGACAACACAGTGTAGTTTAATGGCAGACTACAAAGCAACAGATTTCACAATGTGCAATTGGAACAGTGTAAAAGTTGAAACGAGCAAGTAATGATACCTAATCATAATCCAACAAGAAATAACTTTCTATTTTTTAACAAATGCATACTCCAAATGCAATACATTTACAGCATTCATCAGTAGCATGGGGGTAACAATATCCATTCCTATATCTGAAGCATGCTTGTGGACCCATGAGTACAATCTCACACCTTAAGAAAAGGGTGGAAAATGCTACTAGTTTGCAGATGTTTGCAAGATATTGTCAAAGTATTGTGCAAAAAATGCTAAGTAAAATGTATATAGTGAATGGTACTGGGCTTGGAGTCGAGACTGATTTAAGTTGGTAATTTGAAACACCATACAGTCCTTGCCAAATCATTCACATCAATCATTCAAATATAAGTTGAAAGCACATCCAGATAAGCACAGGGTCATATTAAATGTCTAATCATTCTGTATATGTGCGTGTGCGTATGTATGCATGTGGTATTTCTATAGTGCAAACCTAGCCAGTAGGCAGCAGAGCGCTGTACAGGGACAAAGGCTTACAGTAAACAAATGATAGGAGAGGTAGTTGGGTTGTAGGCGGTTTATGAATTTTGATGTAGTGATCTTCAAAGACATACACCTTCAACTCTTTCCTAAATTGAAGCAGCATTGGGTCAGTACTGATGGCTAAAGGTATGTTGTTTTGTTCAAGATCCTAGTTGCATAAATGGAAAAATCCTACTGCCTTGTTTTTTCTTTTTACACTTCTTGGTCTCCATTCTGATGGTGTCCTGTCTGCGATGGTGAGCTTGTCTGCAAGACGAGATGCAGACAATATAGTTATGATGGGGTTGCAAATGATGTCACTGGTTTTGAAGATGGTGCGGGACGGCAAGGGGAGTCAATGGAGTTCCATAAGGATGGGGGTGATGTGATCATATTCTATGTCAGGACAGGAGGCGAGGATTATGCTGTGCTTTCTTCACTTTATTTCCTACAGAAGCCATTTAAAACATATAACAGGACTTCACTCACCATGATCCTTGAGAAAAAGTCAACCAAACAAATTGCCAAATCAAATACACAGGGACCCATTCATAGTCCTTTCCCTTTTAATGCCTTCTCTTTCTTCGCTGCTCCTGCAGCCGAGATAAGTGCTTCCAGCGCTAGGCCACTTTTCTTGCTAAATTCTGGTATTTGCTCAGTGTATATTGACTTACATTGTGTTGATAACATCTACTAACATGTTTTCCCTTCAAATGCGGCTGCAGGAACACGTGTCAGTCCTCCGCGGAACCTTCACTTTGATCTGGTGCTCCAGCGCGCCCAGAAAAAGTGGTGTGGTCTTCCGACCACTACAGGGTATTGCGTGCCTCAAATACTTTGCACGTACATGTTCCCGACCGGTGTGCTTACACTGATATGGATTGCAGAGGGATAGTGCAGTCAGCCGGGAGCCATATGAACATTACGTTTTGCCCCAAATGGCTCGGGCAGTTATGCCCTGCCGGGTCTGTATTTGTGTATGTGCAGCACATAGCGTGTTCGTGCCTTCACACGAGATCACGCTCGATACTTACAGTGCTGGGACACTGGTTCAGGAACCCATTACTTACCTGGACATTAAGAGTGACGTAGAGGAGTCTTACATGGAGGAGGATAGCATTACCTACCTCCTGGTCGATGACAACTTCTGCAAGGTGATAGACGCCCTTATTCTTGTGGCTGTGACACCCCTGAAGAAGAAGCTGCTGCACATGTCAAAATGGACCAATCCCAGCCTTTGGGGTCAGACGCCATGCAGGTGCTCATGCCTAGACCCTCAGGATTCCAACCTGCTGACACAGGTCCCCTTCCCCACCCACCTACGCCTCTAGAAGGGATAGACTCTGGCTCCCATGCAGAGCAGGGTATGGGCTCTGGACATTGACATCCTTTGTCCCAACCCTAAGACGCCAAGTGGCGATTGACCAACGGGAGATACTCCCCAAGAGACACCCTTGGACATGCTAGACACCGAGGAATTGTTACATCTCCGATCAACAGAGCAGTCCCCAGTGCACAAGGTGGCCACCTATGTCACAGGGAGGGGGTGAGGGCGGTCTGCAAGCCTTTAGACAGAAGATCCGTACCCACCTCAGTGCAGAATGCCTGAGCCCTTTTCTGGGCGATAAGGTGGCATTGACTCCAGAGATAAATGTCCACCTATTTGGCCAAGTACATCCAAGACCACAAGAAGGGTATAGACAGATCCTGGTACACTTTCTGGGATAAGCTCCTGGACATTTCCAGCCCGCTGAAAGGAATCCTCAACATGGCGGGGGAAGCAAAAACGTCCAAGGCCCTGATTTCTCCAAGGTGCTGTATGGCTGGGCCCAGAGGGCCATTATATTCTTGGGCAGCGCAAACTGTGCCATCTCACCTTAAAGGTGCCAATCACTTCTTATCAAGATAGACCCCAAACTGAGACACCTTGTCGGTGGGCCCAATAAAGCAGGGAGGGCTATTTGGTGGCACGTTCATCCTGCAGTTGGGGAAATTTGTAGCAACTTTAACTCGCTGGACAAAGCCCAGGCCTCCATTAAAAGGATTTTTAAGCTCTGGGTTTTCACAATGGCTGCTCTAGGCAGGGGACGCTTGGCCGCCCGATCCCATTCTCCAGCCTCCGGCAGAGGTTACATTGCCAGAAGAGGATACTGGCAAGATACTTCCTGTTTCGGCAACTTTTACACCACCAGAGGTTGCCCCCGACACAGGGGTTCAAGAGGCGGTCACAGAGAAGGTGGCAACCAAGGCTCCTCTCAAGGTGAGTGTACATCCTTTTCCACAACAAAGTCTCGGGGAAGGCTACAAAAATGTGTACTCAATTGGGAAGCTCTCACCACAGACTCGTGGGTTCTTCAGACCCTACAGAGATTCCGTATAGATAAGCCTCACCTATCCAAATGGCTCTTCCCATTCCGCTGGTCTTCTTGGACGTAGGTGCCAAATTGGTACACACGGCGGTGGCAGAGTTACTCGCCAAGGGTGCCACTCTGTGAACTTTTACCCACCTTTCAGGGTTCCTCAGCAATCTCCTTCTGGTGGAGAAGAGGGATGGCGGGCAACACCTGGGCATCAATCTAAAGGCGTTCAACGAGTGGATGGTCTTCCGCTACTTCAAGATCGAGGGCATTCACCTCTTGAGGGACCTACTTCAACTCAACTATTGAATGGTACGTCTCGATCTCACAATGCGTACCTCACTATGCCTATTTTTCCGCCACATCTTTGCTGTCTCTCATTCTAGTAGTGGGGACGGACTTTGAAGTTCACGACCCTCCCCTTCGGACTGTCATCCGTCCATGGTGCTTCACCAAGATAATGCGTCCGGTTATGGAATTCCTCAGAGCTCAGGGCATACACCTCTTCGTATACCTCAATGAAGTCCTCCTGCTGACCCATGTCCATGGACCCTCTCTGTGCACCTTCCAACGGCAGTAAACATTTTGGATTCACTAGGCTTTATCATCAATCAAAATAAGTCCATTCTCACCCACACAGTATCTAGTGTTTCTCGGATTCATGATGGACTATGTTCGAGCCAAACCTTCTTTCTCAGAAAGTGAACAAGATCATACATGAAGTGCGTCAGACGGCAATCAAGCTTTTCACCTCTCTACGACAGATTGCGAGGGTAGTAGGACTGTTATCGTCCTCAATTCAGGCCATATTCCCAGGGCCCTTCATTACTAAGCTCTAAAATGGCTCAAAGCATTCCACCTCCAGAGAGGCCTCACGTATTTTTAGGTAGTTCCTTTGTCAGCGGAAGCCAAGGAGGCGATTCAGTAGTGGCTCGCCCACATCAAAGCATGGAACGAGCGGGTCATACTCGGCTCCCTTTCAGATGTGATGATAGAATCTGATGCCAGTGGCATAGCCTGGGGTGCACGGTGTGGGGAGTTCTCCACTGATGCACAATAGTCCTCTCAGGAAAAATCCTTCCACACTAAGTGTCTCGAACTGCTGGCAGGCTTGTTTGTGGTCAAATGTTGGACCAAGGATCAAGTGCAATGCTGCGTCCTGTTAAAGATGAACAATGTAGCTGTCGTACGCCACATAAATCACTTGGGAGGTATGCGATCAAAGCTCACTGAGATCTAGCCAGGAACTTCTCGGACTACTGTCTCGAGAACCAGGTCTCAGTGACAGTGGAACACCTACCGGGAAAATCGAATCATTTGGCCGATTAGCACTCTTGTCACCCGCAAGAAGAGAGTCTTTGGCAGTTGCATCCCTCTGTTTTTCAGGCTCTACAGGCCAAATGGGGTCCGTTCTTGATGGACTTCTTTGCATCTCATTTGGACTACCAACTTCCCAGGAACATCAGCTGGTGGCCGGACCCCAGTGCGGCAGCGACTGATGCTTTTCCCCGGAACTGGCATCTGGAGAGGGGGTATGCTTTTCTCCCATTTGCAATGATTATGCGTCTTTCTGCCCATGTGCGGAGACAGCAAGTGGATCTGGTGGTTGTCACCCCAATCTGGAGATTGTAAGTACGGTATCCAGGTTCTTCTGGAACTTTCTTGCGATATCCCAACCAATAAATCCAGCCCTATTTCTGAATCTCCTTTGAGATCCAGTGGGGACTCGTCATCATCTGGTCCTGGACGAGTCTCTATCACTTATGGTGTGGGGATTACAGGAAACTCTGGTGACTCCTAAGACTTTAGTGACACGCTGTGTTCCTCTTCTCAATGGCATGGGCCGACAGTACCATCAAATGGTTTAGATTTGCTTGGTCCGACGTTGCCCATATCCTGAATTTCCTCCCTTCGTTGGCATCCGTAAGGCAGGCTTCCCGATCCGTCAATACCTTCAGATCGGCAATATCGGCAGGTCATTCCTACGTGGGTGATCATACGGTCGGGGAACATTCTCTGGTGTAGAAACGTCTACAGAGCATTCAATTGTCTCTCCCTCTAGAACCCAGATATTTTACAATATTTGATGTCAATAAAGTCTTGAACCTTTTCCTGTCCTGGCAATCCAACGAAAACCTTTCAAGGAAAGAGATAGCGGCCAAACTGGCTACCCTGTTATGCTAGCTTTCATGTACACGTGTTTCGGAGGTTGGAGCACTGGCTATAACAGGTATTCTCCCGGATGGGGTTACTTCCATATTTCACGAAGGACGAAATGTATTTCATGTGTAATTTCTTACCCTTCAATTGCAGATTCCCCGAATTTGTGTGCAGTCCAATGCATTTAAATGTATAAGACAATGATGGCGGACATCTGCCCCAATGACAAACAGCAACTCCTGATTGCCCCCAAGAAATCACACAAGGCAGTCTCATCTACTACTGCTTGATGAGTTAAATGGGCCATGCAAGAAGCTGGCATTGATACTAAGGTGTTCAGTGGCCACTATGTAAGAGTATCCTCAATGCGGTGGATTGGTCTTCAGATTCTACCTTTAAGACCTTTTACTTTAAACCAGTCCCAAACACTGCATAGTTGGTGGTGGATACGTTTTAAACTAGCATAATCCACGCCTCCGGTCATGCAATAGAATTAAAAATGCCCTAGCTATCGTAAAAGAAAGTTTCAATTCTATTAAGTACACAGAAGCGAGGATTAGCACACCCAAGACTTTGCAAGTATACTGCCATCCAGGACAGAAGACCGCTTCTTTGTAAGGGTGGGTATGAATTGACATGTAAAGGAGTTATACCGGACATCTTGTCTGTTTCTCTCTAGGATCTGATTTATCTAAACAAGACTGAGAATGCCATTGGTTGGTTTCTGTCACAGGAAGATGACAGCTATGAGCTGTGCAATGGAAGGAAAGCTGTATTTTTCCAGCCACCAAAAGCTTGTAATCTCACAAGTATGCTAAAAGGACTCCCTCCAAGGTTCCATCCAATATCCTATTCTATTCAGTCTCTATACAGAACCACTCAGCAAACAGCTCCAGCTTCCAACTGCCCTGACATTCCGAGATTGACACATAACATTCCCCTGTTTTGAATAAACATAGAATGTGCCAGGGGACTTACATATTCTAGCCTGAACATCAGGTTTAAAGTGAATATATAGGATGCTAGAGACAGAATTAAAGCAATGTGATATTTATTGGAATCTCAAAGACTATCGTCAAAAACAATGGCAATGTACTGCCCAGTACTGAGTAAAGGGTGCTTGTAAACAATATGTATTGCACAACAATAAAACTATGTTGTCAGTTTCGGAGTAAAAAAGCCATCACTTTCTACCTTCCAACAATATAGCAGCGGTATGGATTCAGTCCAGGCTTTCAGGGCAGATCACAATGGAAGTCCGCATTGAATGGCTCAGGGATAAGGAGAATCTTGCACAGCAAATACTCTGTCTAGGAGTCTTTCAAACCCATAAGGCAAATTCTACTGGTGCAGCCTATAGTGTAGATGAGCAGTCCACCAGAGACAAGTGCACCAATGTCAGCTAAGCCTTTAAGCTGCGCTAACTCTGATGAACCACACTTAAACCACACATTCACCTATACTTCAAATCTCAATCATCTTTCTCTCTCATACTATTGGATATGCCGGCAGGCCATTTCACGATGCACAATGACATGTTTTACACTGGACATGGGGATCTACATAGCATTCTCACTAAGGATGTGGGATAAGGAAGGGGCAGATTGAGGGGTCCCTTGCGGGCACACTGACAAGGGGGGTGGGGGTAGAGAGGGGGCGGGGTGGGGATGTTAGGGAAGAAAATGCTGCGGAACTACCTTCTCCTGCACTCTCCTAAGTTACCTAGTTCTCTTGCACGAGACTACTGTATGTAACGTTGATTTCATGTTGCAATAGTTGGGGAAAAATCTGTAAAAATTCTTTAAACAAAAAAAAAGGAAGGGGCAAATTGTTACACAAGCTATTTAGCTAGAAAGATTACTCTTGACCCTGTAAAACATACAGATGATTTGGGGGGAAATTAATTGACAGTATAATTATGACAGCAGACAACATGGACAGTCAGTATGAATATGCACTACAGATTGATTTTTAAAAAAATGTTGTAACCTTGGCCTTTGGTGTTTTCTCCCAATATCTCTTGTAGAGGCCTGATCTCGAGAATCAGCCAGTGAGTGTGCTGCTGGGAGAGTGACATCAGGACTCAACTACATCCTTTCTGTCTGTGAAATGTAGTGTTATTAGTGTAATTAGTACATTACCTAAAAGACCCAGATCATTTTGAGTCCTGATGAATGTACACATCACAAGGAAAGCACAGACAAATATTGCCAATACCAATACCATGACATGAAGAACCTACTTATCCTCCTCTCTTCTTGTGGTGTATCTGGTGGGCCAATAAATCTTTTTGTCCCATCCATACACAAATGTAACAATATTTCGGGCTTTTCTTTGTGGCAAGTACATACCTTGGATTGATTACAGTAGTGAGTGCCCCTCCAATAACATAAGCAGCAACACCAGCGAGGAAGTCAAAAAAAACAGAAACGTTTACGACAAGGATCTCAATGTGAAACTTTTAGCCTCTCTGGTAGCCCTTTACTTTACCTAGGCTAACCATAGCAAACAGGAATACTGCATCACTGTGAGGTTCTACCCCTAAGAGGCAGACCCTACGATGAAACTTGCCACATGATGTGGGCGAGGGTTTGACATGCTTTTAAATCCATCAATCAATAATTTGTGGAGTGCGGCAAATCCCCCGTGAGAGTCTTGAGACGCTGGAGCTGTTGTAGCTGCACGGAGGTTATTTTAATTGCACAATGGCACTTGACGGCTTGTCCATTCATGCAACACTTAGCAAACATGTATTTCGGTTGTTGACATTTTTATATGCCACAGCACCAATTTAAACTCAAGCCTCATAACAGCGGGTTATCTCATTGACACCTAAAAAGCCCAATTCAATCATAGCTTACTTCTCTCACAATACTGAACATTTCCTCCACTATTATTGATAGCCTCAAATCCATATGCTTCGTATTGGATCAAAAGCTTCATATTCCTTTTCATGTAAAAAACAATGGAAGGAATGCACAATACAAGTTTAGAGTCCTAGAACATGGCTTCAAATCAGAAGTCCAAACTCTGGTGTTAACCCTATTTTACTATGGAAATGCACTTTTTACAGTGCTACACAGACCTCTTTCAAGGTAGCTTTTCACAAGACAGCCCACTGGTCTACTGGCACAAGATACCCTCAAGAGCCTTCCCCAACATAGGTCAGCTTGTCACAAACCCCTAAATTCAATTAACATCAAACCTTTGTCCAATCCATCTCGAGCGGTGCCCACAGATTATGGATCTCTTTTTCTCTCGGGAGCTCAGGACAACCACTTCAAATGACTTTCACTAAAAACCAGAGGTATCTTCTGCTCATCTGACACTTCTCATACCAGATGTCAGAATCCTCCTGCTCTATTCTGTATCGGATTCTTTGAATTCAATCACTTCCACGTATCAATATCACATGCTCTAAGTACAGTATGGCTAACAACTGTTTCTATCAGACAGAAGAACAGGTAACAAATCCATTAGTAAACAAGGATTCCAAATTTGGTCAAATGTATGTACCAATAGCCACGTGTTCTCAGCAACTCCCCCTCTCATTGATGAAACTGACAAGTAGCCCAAAAGTGCATAAAATCCAATACATAATCATACTCCATGTGAGCTTACCACTGCAAAATCCCATTGGAATGTATCCATTATTTTCTTCAAAGTTACTACTATTCTTTGTTGATAGTTTTCAAATTTGTTCATATGTATGAGTAACTTACCTTCGGTAACGATGTATCTGGTAGAGACGTTGTCTAGCCGCAGATTCCTTAACTTAGAATATCCCCAGGCGTCAGGCTTGATCCGGAAAACTTTTCGCAGCAGCACCTCTGCGCGCCAGGAGACGTCGCCACACGACCCCGCCCTGACGTCGTCCACGTACATGACGTCAGCGAGGTCATATAAGTCCCTCCCGGCGCGCAGACGTCAGTTTTCTTTGGAGAAACTTTTCCGTGGTACAACACGGAGCCGACAACAACAAACTGTGAAAGTATGACAACAGTGTGCGATGGATGAAAAATACGTGAATAAAGAAGGAGGATGGTGCAAGACACCATCGTAAAGACAGTATTAGACACTGCCTACATACAAGTGAAAAAGCTGTGAGAAAGAACCCCACAAGCTAAGAGAAGACCCTTCCTGAGTGCAACAAGGGAAGACTATCTCAACAGACAGAAACAGACTGTCATTACCATGTAGAACAACAGACAGAAATAGACTGTCATTACCATGTAGAACTGTGTCGCCTAGCAAGAAGGGAGCACAGAGAGAACAACAGACCACCGCAGGAAGGCATGAAAAGAGTGGCACTGCCCCTATAGTAATGGAGGTCTGAAACAGAGGTCAACAGATCCCTAAAGAAGACGACTGTAGAGGAGACCAGAACCCTGAGCCAATAGAGAAGGGTGGAGGGAGGGAAGGCAGCAGGAGAAGAAAAGAAAATGAAGATGAATCTCCTGGTGAAGGTTAATTCAAAGGCATGATTTTACAGGTAAGAAACCCCTGAGAGGGAGTCAGCCGTATTATGGCAATTCTCAAAGGGACGCAACAATGTGAGCACCATTGAGAGAAAAACCAATGGCAACTGAAAGAGGCCAGCGGAGAACCCCACTTGGCAAGGTCCTCGCAGAACGGGGAGGCTGGGTGGGCGTTAAGGAATCTGCGGCTAGACAACGTCCCTACCAGATACATCGTTACCGAAGGTAAGTAACTCGTACATCTGACAGAGACATCTAGCCGCAAATTCCTTAACTTAAAATAGATACCACAGCCATACCCCAATGCGGAGGTGGGTCTGCGACAGAACATTTAGAAAGCGCCAAGCACTTAAGCCGGCAACAGAGTGACGGACAATGGGGAAGGCTGTGGCGGAACAGCCAGACAGCAACCCAAATAGCTCGGAAGAGCAAAAGATAACGGGAGCAAGACATCCCTAAAATGCCAGAATGGTGCTACACCATACCTGTATAAGCATGAGAGGCAGAAACGGCACCAGCCATATACCAGAACAAAAGAAAGAGAGAGGAAGAAGGACCACTCTCAGCCTAATGGCCCACTAAGTGAACACCGGCCAAAGATTGAGAAGAAACATGAAGAGATGCAACCAGAGCCTACCAGGCTAGCCCACGGAAGGAAGGCCGGAGAGGCTACAGCCAAAAACCAAAGTTCAAGAGTAGAAATGAGCAATGTTTTTAGAATTGCAGGCGGAGACAAGAAACACGCCAAGTGCACACCCAGTCCCAAAAGGGGGAACAGGGGCTAACAGTAACAATCTTAAGCACGCCACAGACACATGCACAGAGCAAATAGCCACAGAGACCATAAGCTGGCGTAGCTAAAATAAGCATAAAACAGCCACAGAGACCATAAGATGGCGTAGCTAAAATAAGCATGAGGCCGCTCGAACAGGCAGCTGGAAGATCAAGGTGAGAACCAACACACGAAATACAGATATGCAGGGTGTAGACCTAGGACTGTTGACATCAGCAGAGCCATCCCGCATGCCCAGCTGATATAATATAGGGTGAACTTAAAGAAGGAGGCACATCCGAAGGAAGGTGCAGCAGATGCACCAAAGTACTAAGGCGTAGAAACGGAGAGAGAATCGCAGAATTTCAGACCACACCCTCCGACTGGAAGGAAAGTAACCCTTGTCCAGAAGAGAGAATCGTTCAGTAACTGAACGCGAAGAAGAGAGCAGTTTAAAACCGGGGAACCACCCCAGTAAGTGGAACGCAAAATGGGGCCTTATTGGCAATTCCGCATGCAGCACTGAAAAGATCCCTGAAACATGGAGACTTCGGACCAGACCTTGCAGCCTCGAAGAGAGGTGTAGAGTTAGGAAGAAGAGTACCCATGGAACTTGTATATATACACATAAGAAATATGCTACTTACCAGTATGCATCTGTTCTTGGCATGTAGAGCTGCAGATTTACACACTGTGCATAGATCGCCATCTGGTGTTGGGCCCGGATGTTTGCACTTGTTTTTGTCTTGGAAAGTCTTTGGAAGTCACGAGGTATGTGACTCCTCCTTTGGATCATAGTGCGCATGGGCTTCGGCTCCATCTTCAGATTATTTTTCGCCAGTAGGGAAATGATGGAGCTTAGTAAGAAACAGGAAAGAAGCCCATGTGTGGTGTATCTAAGTAAGATAATACTGGAACAGAGAAAGGTAGCCGGGTAGGCAGGTGGGCGTGTGTAGATCTGCAGCTCTACATGCCAAGAACAGATGCATACTGGTAAGTAGCATATTCCATTCGAGGCATATGAGCTACAGGTTACACACTGTGCATAGATTGTAAAGCAGTATCCACCCCTAGCGGCGCCCACCAGTATCTGTTGCAGTAGTTTGAAATAGTGTTTTGAGTACAGCCTGGCCCACACTAGCCTGTTGCTTAGTTTGCACATCAACACAATAGTGTTTAGTGAATGTGTGTGGTGTAGACCATGTAGCTGCTCTGCAGATATCATCTAAAGGAATGTTTCCTAAAAATGCCATTGAAGCCCCTATCTTTCGTGTAGAGTGGGCTTTAGGAGGAACAGATAACGTTTTGCTTTATGGTAACAAATCTGTATGCATTTGACAATCCATCTAGCTATCCCAGATTTTGATATGGGGTTGCCTTTCTGTGGTGGTGGGAAAGACACAAATAACTGTTTGGTCTTACGAAAGGGTTTTGTTCTCTCTATGTAGTATAGTAGTGCTCTTTTGACATCTAAGGTGTGAAGAGCTCTTTCTGCAACTGTTTGTGGCTGCGAGAAGAATACAGGCAGCTCTACAGATTGGTTGAGGTGGAAGGGAGAAATGACTTTGGGGAGGAATTTAGGATTGGTCCGGAGAACAACTTTATAAAGATGCATCTGGAGAAAGGGTTCTTGAATGGTTAGTGCTTGTAGCTCACTAACACTTCGTAGAGAAGTAATAGCTACGAGGAAAGCAGTTTTCCATGTTAAGAATTGTAGCTCACATTTATTTAGAGGTTCAAATGGAGGCCCCATTAGTCTTGTGAGAACGATTTTCACATTCCACACACGGGAAGGTGGTACTCTGGGGGGAATTATTCTTTTGAGTCCTTCCATAAAGGCCTTTATGGCAGGTACTCTGAAAAGTGAGAGGTGTTGTCTATTTTGTAGATATGCTGCTATGACCGCCAGATGCAATATGATGGAGGTATAGGCTAGGTTGCATCTTTGGAGGTGTAGTAAGTAGCCTATGATGTGTTGGATAGACGCATCTAGGGGATTAGTGTTATTGTTATGGCAGTATACCACAAATCTTTTCCATTTGGCTGCATAGCATGCTCTAGTGGTAGGCCATCTAGCTTCTTTGAGGACGTTCATACAGTCAGGAGGAAGGTTAAGGTAACTGAATTCTAGGAATTCAGGAGCCAGATCGCTAGGTTGAGCTGAGCTGGGTCTGGGTGTTGGATCTCTCCATGGTTCTGGGTTAAGAGGCGTGGAGAGAGATGCAGTTTTTGGTGCGGAACTACTGAGAGTTCCAGCAGTGTGGTGTACCATGGCTGTCTGGCCCAAGTTGGAGCGACTAGGACGAGCGTTAATGAGTGTTGCTGTAGTTTGCGCACCACTAGTGGAATGAGTGGGAGAGGCGGAAAAGCATACGCAAATCTGCCTAACCAGTTCATCCATATTGCATTGCCTTTGGACAATGGGTGTGGATACCTGGCGGCGAAGTTTGGGCATTTGGCGTTTGTCTTGGGTGGCGAAGAGGTCTATCTGTGGTTGCCCCCAAGTCTGAAAAAACTGTTAAAGAACTTGTGGATGAAGTTCCCACTCGTGGATTTGTTCTGTTTGACGACTCAAGAGGTCGGCTATTATGTTTTGGACTCCCGGGACATGTTGGGCTAGGAGAAAAATGTTCAGAGGTATAGCCCACCTCCATATGCTCTGTGCAAGTTGAGAGGGCTGCAGAGAGTGTGTCCCGCCTTGTTTCTGGATGTAATACACGGCTATCATGTTGTCGGTGCGGACTAAGACAGTCTTGCCTGATATATGTTTTTGAAATGCTTTTAGGGCTAGGAAGATGGCTAGTAACTCCAAATGGTTGATGTGGAGTAGTTTTTGTTGAGGTGTCCACCTGCCCTGCATGGTGTGATGTAGTAGGTGAGCTCGCCAGCCGGAGAGCAATGCATCCGTTGTCATGACTATTTGAGGAACTGGCTCGAGGAATGGTCGCCCTTTGGAAAGGTTCTTGGTGTTCCACCACTGCAGAGAGCGATGGGTACGACCGTCTATCAACACCAGATCTGTTAGCTGACCTTGAGCCTGGTTCCATTGGCGTGCTAAGCACTCTTGAAGAGGACGCATCTGGAGTCTTGCATGAGGCACTATGAATATGCAAGAGCCCATCATTCCTATGAGTTGCATGAACACTCGAGCTGGAAGAGAGTGTAGCGGTTGGAATCTGGTGAGAAGAGCTTGGATGCTTGCTATCCTGGCGGGACTGGGATAGGCGAGCGCTCTTGAGGTGTCTATTGTGGCACCGAGGTATTGTTGCGTGTGGGATGGTTGGAGCTGGGACTTGGCGTGATTTATTGTGACTCCCAGGTTGTGAAGTTGTTGAATAGTGGCGTGAGTGTGTTGTACACACTGATTGTACGATTTGGATTTTATGAGCCAGTCGTCTAGGTATGGGAAGACATGTATGTTTTGTCTTCTTAGATGTGCTGCCACTACTGCTAGGCACTTGGTGAACACTCTTGTTGCTGTGGTGACTCCGAATGGGAGCACCTTGAATTGATAGTGCTGACCGTCCACTACGAATCTTAGATATTTTCTGTGAGCGCTGTGAATAGGAATGTGGAAATAGGCGTCCTTGAGGTCTAGAGTAGCAAGGAAGTTGCCCTGGGAAAGCAGAGGGAGGACCTGCTGAAGTGTGACCATGTGGAAATGGTCTGAATGTATGTATATGTTTAGAGGTCTGAAGTCAGGTACTGCTTCTACCCTTAGCGCGCTGGTACGAGCGCTCTGTGCGCTCTGCATTTTAAACTCCAGTTTTGTTCTTTTTGTCATTTTGGCTTTTACTGTTCCCCTGCTTTTAGCTGGACCTGGGTATAGATCCCCCCCTCCCTCTTACCGCACGTAAAATTGACTAAAGCACCGTCACTTGGCGGGTCCGGGTTCCGTGGGTGGTCCTGGGTTGCAGCTTTAGGCGCCATCTTGCTTTGGGCTTTGTTGTTTGTTTGCGGGCGCCATCTTGGAGCGTATTGACGCTCGCTCGGCTCCAAGGAACGCCTATTTAAGGCGGACTCGGTATTTGGACTCTGGTCAGGTACTGCTTCTACCCTTAGCGCGCTGGTACGAGCGCTCTGCGCGCTCTGCATTTTAAACTCCAGTTTTGTTCTTTTTGTCATTTTGGCTTTTACTGTTCCCCTGCTTTTAGCTGGACCTGGGTATAGATCCCCCCCTCCCTCTTACCGCACGTAAAATTGACTAAAGCACCGTCACTTGGCGGGTCCGGGTTCCGTGGGTGGTCCTGGGTTGCAGCTTTAGGCGCCATCTTGCTTTGGGCTTTGTTGTTTGTTTGCGGGCGCCATCTTGGAGCGTATTGACGCTCGCTCGGCTCCAAGGAACGCCTATTTAAAGTCGTCCTCTCCCGCGCAGCGGGTACGCGCAGTGGGACGCCGTCGCTTAGCCGGAGTCGTGCCTGAGTCCTGCCCGTCTGCGCCCGTCCGCGCTAAGGACGCGCAGGGCGCAGCGGGCACCTGGGGGTCCTTGAGAGTTGGTCTCGGCTCTCGTTACCATGCTGGTGTACTCTGGCGACACTCTGCGGGGTATAGGTCGTTCAATTGTGAGTTGTACCCTTCCCCCTATACACCCACTAGTGGGCCCCTTTCACTGTGCGTGTGGAAGGTGGTCTTTGGATCCCCCTACCCTGAGCTCACACGAAAATCCTACGGTTGCCCTTAGTAGGAACCGCGCCGAGCATTCCCTTCGCATCTTCAGCCTGAATGCCAGGTCTCTGGTGCTGCATTATCAGGCCGTGTTTGACCTGATACAGGAAGAGGCCCCGGACATCGTAGCCATCACCGAGACGTGGTTGAAGGATGACGATGTGGCCATTATCAACTTGGCATTTCCCTCTGATTTTTCGGTTTTTACCCTTAACCGATCTACTAGGGGAGGGGGTATTGCGTTGGCCATGCGACCTGGCCTCACTGGTAGTTGGTCTGGTTTGACCATTGCGGGATGTGAAAGTGCGGTGTTTAAGATCTCGGTCACCCCACATTTCACACTCTCGGGGATGGTGGTTTATCGCCCCCCTGGGAGTGATGTGGCGTTTAGAGCGGCCTTCCCCGACGTGGTTAGTTCCTTGGTGGTAGGCTGCTCCAATTTCTCGATTTTGGGAGACCTCAACTTACATTTTGAGAACCTTACCTCCCCCTCGGTTAGCGGTATTCTTGCTGACCTGGAGGCCCTTCAACTGGTGCAAATGGTTCGACAGCCTACCCATACAGGCGGCCATACCTTAGATCCTTTTTTCACCAATTTGGCAGACGCTGCTGTCTCCGCCGTCACACCTCTTGGCTGGACGGACCACTCTTTGGTTACCATCTGTACCCCTTTGCCGGGAATGATTACTGTTCCCCCGGCAAAGCTGGTTACAAGGCGGCAATGGAGTAAATTACGGCTGGAGGACTTACATCGTGTCCTCGCCGAGGAGCCTTTAGAACCTCCGATGCTGGTTGACTCGGGTTACGAGAAGTTCTGCTCCTGGATCTCCAAGGCGCTTGACGCCCTTATCCCAATTACCGCTTGTAAAGTCAGCTCCAGGGACTCCAGTCCGTGGTATGATGGCGCCTTACGTACTCTCAAGGGTAGTTGTAGGCAAGCAGAGAGGGCTTGGCGGAAGGCGTACGATAGCGGGAAGAAAGCTATTTATCTCGCCTCCGTCAAAGTATACCATCGGGCTGTTTGCCAAGCTCGGGCAGCTTATTACGCTACTGAATTCGGCAACAGCTCCAACCCCTCTAAAACCATCTTTAAAGTGATGAAGGATCTTTTAGCAAAGCGTGCCTGTATCACGACGACTGGTTCCACCACTCACTGTGAGGCTCTCGCTCGGTTTTTTTTGGAAAAGGTCCAAAACATTTATCGGACGTTCCCTTGTACAGGGCCTCCGGTTGAGCCCCCGATCAACATCTATGGTGTTTCCACCTTGCACGTGCTGCCCCCGCTGACATCAGAGGGGTTTGACCTCCTGGCTCTGCAGGTCAAATCAGGGTCCCCCGCTGATCCGCTTACAGCGACTCTTTTTAGAGAGCAGTCGTTTGTGGGACGGGCCGTGGTTCACTCCTTGATTAACATCTCGTTGGAATCAAGCACGGTACCCGCTAGCTGGAAGCGGGCAGTGGTTTCTCCCTTTTTGAAGAAGCCGTCCCTGGATCCAGATAAACCTGAAAACTACCGGCCCATCTCCTAACTTCCGTGGCCGACCAAAGTGTTGGAGGCCCATGTCAACAAAGTTCTTTCTGCTCACCTTATCCATGCTAACATCTTGGATCCCACCCAGAATGGGTTCCGTGCTGGACACAGCACGGAGACCGCCCTCCTCTCCATGGCTGAACACCTTCGCACGGTGATGGATGTGGGACAGACAGCAGCGCTCGTCTTATTGGACTTGAGCGCCGCGTTTGATACTGTTTCGCATCCTATCCTGTTGCATCGCCTGGAGGAGATTGGGCTGGGTGGACCTGCCCTCCAGTGGTTCCGGTCTTTTCTAGACGATCGTTTCTTTAGCGTTGCCGTCCCACCGTTCCAGTCCCAATTCCATCCTTTGAAACAGGGGGTGCCGCAAGGATCCTCGCTGAGCCCCACGTTGTTTAATCTCTACGTGAGACCGCTGGCTGAGGTCGTCAAGCAATGGGGCATGACTATGGTCTCATATGCTGACGACACTCAGCTAGCGGTTACGATCAGCGGGGATGCGGACCGGGATGCCCCCAGGTTTCAGAGTGGACTTAGGGCGGTGGCGAGCTGGATGAAGAACAACTGTCTCCAGCTCAACGCCAAGAAAACAGAGATCATGATCGTAGGCAAGAGATCGGAGCTATGGGGGGACAGGTGGTGGCCTATGGAGCTGGGGCCGGCCCCCCTTCCGGTCACGGAATTAAAGAACTTAGGAGTATGGATGGATCCCTCCCTCAGCTACGTTGGCCACACGAAGAAAATCGCGGCCTGTTGCTTTGGTATCTTACGGTCGCTTCGCCCTGTTTTGAAGTTCTTTGACCATCGCACCAGGCAGCTGATAGTCCAGGCTACAGTGTTATCTCGCCTGGACTATGCCAGCTCTCTTCTGGTAGGGTCCAATGTGGCTGAGGTTACCCGCCTCCAACGTGTCCAGAACGCTGCGGCGAGAGCTATTGTTGGCCTACCCCGTACTTGTTCTGCCTCCAGCACATTGAGATCACTGCACTGGCTGCCTATCAGGGCCAGAATTCAGTTTAAAGTGCTGTGTATGGCGTTCAAGATTCTGAGGGGGGTAGGTCCCCCTATTCTTGCGGACCTTTTGTCTTGGTATGTGCCTACTCGGCCCCTGAGATCCATGGGTCATGCACTCACTGTGATTCCCCGATACAGGCTGTGTCGGGTCGGTGGCCGTTCTTTCCGGGTCAGAGCAGCCGAGCTCTGGAACTCCCTTCCTGTAGAGTTGCGACTGCTAGATGATCTTTTAGTCTTTCGTAAAGCCTTAAAACCCTTTTTGTTTTAATAAATTCACTTTCCTCCTTTCTGTTGTGTTTCCTGTGGTGTTGCATTTTTACCTGCCATGCGCCTGGACGCCCCTTAGCTGGGGCAGCAGTGCGCATTACAAATGTATGTAACATAACATTACAAATGTATGTAACATAACATAACATAACAAGTCTAAAATAGCCCTTAGAGATCCGTCCTTTTTTGGTATGAGGAAATAGAGGGAGTAGACTCCCTTGTTTTGTTGGTGCAGGGGAACTGGTTCTATTGCACTCTTTTGTAGGAGGGAGATTACCTCCTGCTTTAAAAGTGACAGATGTTCTTGTGACATTGGACGGTGTTTGGATGGGATGTTTGGGGGGTAGATGTTAGTTTGAGACAGTAGCCTGATTGAATTATTTCGTGGACCCACCTGTCTGAAGTGATGTTTATCCAGGCAGGGAGAAATTGGTGGAGTCTTCCCCCGACTGGAGTGGAATAGTCGGGGGGAAGTGGAGGGAAGTCATGGGGTAGGTGTGGAGGCAGAGCGGGAGTTGTTATTTTTGCCTCTGCCTTTGCTGTTATTCCCCCTGTAACCACCCCTTTGGTAACCTCTAGCAAAGGTGGATTGTACGGGAGCTTTGTAAGAGGTGGAAGGGCTATCCGAATAGTAGCCTCGATGGGTGCTTCTGAATGATGAGCGACTAACGGATCGTCTGGGAGCATGCGATTGCAAGGCCCCCATAGATTTAGCGGTGTCTGTATCCTTTTTCATTTTTTCGAGGGATACGTCTACGTTTGGCCCAAATAAGTGTTGCTCATCAAAAGGTTGATTTGAGTATAGAACTGTGGACTTCTGGTTTAAAACCTGATATCTGTAACCAGGCATGACTGCGCAAAAGGACGCTGGTGTTGATTGCCCTTGAGGCGGTGTCTGCTGCATCTAGGGCACAGCGAATGGAGGTATTGGTGATAGTCTTACCCTCATGGATTAGTTCACTGGCCCTGTTTTGTATTTGTCAGGGAGGTGCTGCATTATGGACTCAAGTTCGTCATAATGTGCCCTGTCATATCTGGCTAGGAGCGCTTAGGTGTTAGCAATGCGTCAAATATTTGCTGCCTGTGACGCTGTGCGTTTGTCAGAGGCGTCTAGGAGTTTGGATTCCTTGTCTGGTGGTGCTCTGTCACCTGACGTTTGGGAATTTGCCCTTTTCTTGGCGTTAGAGACTACTAGTGAGTCTAGTGGTGTGGGGCCCTTGATTCATACTGGGTCAGTAGGGGCAGCTTTATATTTCTTCTCTATTCTTGGGTTAATGACCCGAGCCCTGACTGGGTCTTTAAATATTTCTGTTGCGTGCTTAATGACCCCTTTAAGCATGGGTAGTGTTGCGGTGGACCTTTGTGTGGTGTCAAAGGTATCCATAAGGAAATCCTCCTCTACTGGTTTGGTATGCAAGGCCACCCCGTGGTATTGAGCAGCTCGTTGAAGGAGCTGGTTGAACCCGATATTGTCCTCTGGGGGGGGAGGTCTGGAGGGATAAATATCATCTTGTGGGTTGTAAGGGACATCTGGGACACTATAATCATCCCAGGGGTCAGGGGAGCCAGTAGGGGTAGGGTCCCCAAGGGGTTGATCATCTGCACCTCCTTCTTCATCGTCTGATGTGTTATTATCATCATCATCTATTGGGGTAGGTGATGGTGTGGGAGAGCGGTGTGGGAGGAGGAGGAGGAGGAAGAGGAGAAGGAATCCTTAATGGAGAAGTGGCAAAGTCTCTCTTCTTTGGTGGTGGACCAGGTGCAGGCATGTGTAGTGGTCTTTTTTTTATACTGAGCATTAAATGACCAGTCTTAGGGTCCTTCATTAGAGTTTTTTGTGTTGGATCTGGTCGAAAAAGTTCATCTGTGGGAGACAGATCCGTCGGTGCCGAGGGCTTCGGTGCCATACGTTTTTGGGGTGTTGCCTCGGTAGCGTTTGGAACCGTGTGGTTTTGCAGTGTCTTTGAGAGTTGGAACGGGGTGCTGTTTTTTCGGATCCGAGGTTTTCGGTTTGGAAGTATTGGGGTCTTTTGGTGGTCGGCTTTTAGTCGGCTCCGAGGGTGTGGTCGGTGCCGAAGAGCTGGTGCCGACCTTCGACGCCGAGTGCTTCGGTGAGGGAGCAGCGGTTGGCGTGGATGATGTCGAAGACGCCTTTTTCTCAAGCCCGAGTCGCCTAAAGGCTTTGCAGGCTTCTTTACTGGGCCCGAAGGCGGGGCATGGGAAGCAGTACCTCGGCTTGCACACGGGCCCGAAGGTGGGGGTGGTACTGAAGCCTTTTTCGACAGTGTGGAGGGAGTGGGTGGGTCGGGGTCGACGTCTGTACTCACGGCCCTTTGAGCTGGAGTGATGTCTTCGACGTCTGAAACGTCTGCTTCGGTGGCGCTGATGATGGCTTCCTCGACTCGACCCTGCTCCGGAACATCGACGCCCTCTTGAAAGATGTCGTCGGGGATCGAAGATGACGAGTGTGCCATTGTTCTTCGAGCTCGTCGGTCCCGTATGGTCTTTTTGGAGCGGAAGGAGGTACAAGCTGGACAGTCTCTGGTCTCATGCTCTGGTGAGAGGCAGAGGTTACACACCTCATGTAGGTCGGTGTGGGGAAACTTCGACCGACATCGAGGACACTTTTATATGGCGTCCTTTCCATGAGCTGGAGATGAGGCCCTGGTCGGCCCGAAAGCCTTTGTCGACGACCGGAATCGAAGACTTCGAGTGGAAGGACGTGTGTGGTTGGAAACGCGATCGAAACAATACCGTCGAGATGGGAAGGATTGCGCGTTGAAGAGAAACCATTAACGGTTCCGAGCTGGAATGCGAGAACACATCCGAGCCCGATGGCGGAAAAAAACAATCTGAGGATGGAGCCGAAGCCCATGCGCACTCTGATCCAAAGGAGGAGTCACATACCTCGTGACTTCCAAAGACTTTCCAAGACAAAAACAAGTGCAAACATCCTGGCCCAACACCAGATTGCGATCTATGCACAGTGTGTAATCTGCAGCTCATATGCCTCGAACATACATATATATATAGCAAAAACGGGTAAACCAGCCACGACTATGCAACATGGTTGTAGAGGAATACGCCTGGTGCAGTAATGGCAGACGGAAGCTGCCTTTAAAGCATGATGAACACCCCGAAAAACCTCCCAATGAGGAGAATGTAGCAAATAAGCAAGATGACCCATGACATAGAAGATGACGCCAAGGCACAACATTGAGCACGTACAACGGCAGATAACATTGAGTACCATACAACGGCAGATAAGAGCACCAGAGGAAGCATAGAGGCCAAGGGATCTCTCATAAACAGAGCTATATAATAGCAAACAAGTACCTCACACGGAGTATGCACACCCCAACAACGGGGAACACCTATTAGGACAAGCCACAGTCAGAGGAACAATCTGTGGAACTCTGCCACAGTAGGTTAACTGCCAGTTTAAAACGCATAATGCATCCAAAGGATGCTAAATGAAAGGGTAATCACCCCCGACCATGGGAAAGGAAGACCTGAGGCTTACTACCAGCCTAAAACACATAACACATCAAAAGGATGCTAAATGAAAAGGTACCACCCCAGAACAAACACCTGAGGAACACAGGTCTAAGGGGCGGGGGGTTGAAGGCCCACAAGGAGGCGCTGAACAGCCGAGTCGGCGTGAGCATCAAACAATAAAACCCCATCAAAGGGTAAATCAACAAGTCTCTCCCGGATATTCTCCAGGAAGACTCTATCCCGTAACCAAACATGGCGCCGCAAGGCGACTGAACAAGCCATAGCCGGGCCTAAGGAATCAACAGTATACAAGGCGGAGCAGATTGTAAACTCAGCAAGGTCACGGCCATCCCGGAGAAGATGAAGGAGGTCAACATGAGCGCCTTCAGTGCTGGTGGAGAGCAAAGACTCTGCAGAGTCCCACAGGGCAGAGCCGGGACACACCCTGTAATTAGTGAACGTAGTGCAGCACTAGTGGAGGCAAAGATGTTCCGACCCCATGACTCAAGCCATCTGAACTCCAGGGAGGGAGGAAGCATTAGCCAGGTCAAGGAAGGGAAGGCAGTTTGCAAAACAAATCCCTGCACGTCTGGATGCACAAATAAGCAGACCGGATCATGTGGAGCAGGACGGTGGTGGTGCAAGACCAAACGAGCCACCGGATCACCGGAAGCTGGCCGAACCCAGGTACTCAAAAGGGCATCATAAAGAGAAGCTTCAAAGGGCAGAAGCGGCTCCACATTCCCTGCACCACAGTGAAGGACATCAAGTAAAGGGCCCACAGATAAGGGCGCCGAAGGGGGTTGCATGTTCATAATCCAAGTGGCCAAGGAGACCACTCTGAGAAAAGCCGCACCAGTCTCGAGTGCCCTTCTAGGAGGGGATAGTAACTCATTAGTAGGTGAGGGTTGTAAGCTAACCCTCCCAAGACAGTGAGGGTGCGACGAATGCCCAAGTGAGGGTAGCCCCATAGACGAATGGGGGTCCTGATGAGGCTCTTGAGGAGGCTCGGAGCCTGTCGGGTGCAGGTGCTCTTGAGGAGGCGGGGACCCTGCCGGATCTACATATTCTAAGAGAGACACAGACAAGAATACATCCGGCGTCGCCGGGCGTGAGGCAGACGCCAAACTCTCTCCAGGCACTTCCGGAGAAGAGGCAACAACCCGGTGTCGATGCGGCGCCAAAACGACTTTAGTCGGCGCCGATCGAGCTTCGTCCGGCGCCGACTCGACTCCATCCGGCATCGAGTCGGCCCCGTCCGTCGCCGAATCCACGACAAGCTCCCCTTCCGAAGAAGGCGCAGGGGATGCAAGCCTCCAGCGCCGTACCGGAGCCGACGAAGCCTCCACCACAACCGGCTCCGACTCCGAAGGAAGAAGCGGAGGCAGAGCCGGGGAGGCGGCAAGCTCTTCTTCTGAAGAAGGAGAAGGTGCCGGAGCCAGGGAGGCAAGCCTCTGGCGCCGACTCAGCCTCAACCATAACAGGCTCTGACTCCGAAGAAAGAAGTGGAGGCAGAGCCGGGGAGACGAGTCTACGGCGCCGGAATGGCGCCAACCACGGCTATGGACAGGCAGCCGCCTGCCCAGAAGGCCGAGGCGTGCACAAAGCGAGGCTTTGAGTACCAGCAACCACCTGCGACGCCACAGGGAGCCCTATGGGACTATGCAGCGCGGCAGGGATGCAATGGGTCGTAGAGGGGGACCCAGCCGGGCCGCACCCTGACAACGCCATATGGATCGTAGAGGGGGACCCAGCCGGGCCGCGCCCTGACGATACCACATCTCCGACGTCCCTGGCGGGCAAGGGCTCATTTGACGCCGGGAGCGAACCCAACCGCGAGTCCGTCGGGACCCCACAGGTAGCAGAGGCCCAAGAACGCCCCAGGGACAGGAGAGGACCCAAGGGATTCCTGCAGAGCCGTGGCATAGGCCTCCATCTGGGCCCGAGTCGCCCCCGCCCCTGGATAGGGCGGATAGAGGGGGGCGGACTGTCAGGGGCGCACGTCCGGAATATTCCAGGAACCAGTGCCCCTGACAACAGATGAAAGTGAGGTCAAGGACCTTGGCGACATGTGCAGCGACTTACCAAGAAGTGGTGAACGACGGCCCTGAACCCCAGAGGGCGATCAGCGACATAACTGCGTTGAAGAGGCCGGGGGACGAGACGACTCTGACCGGGACAGCCGTACCAAAAGAAGCTTCATCCGGCGCTGAGGTGTTGGCAGGCGTCGCAGTCCGTGGAGTCGTGGTGCTCGCCCAGACACCACATACAGATAAGATGTGGATCCGTCGCGGACATTTGCCGTGAACAGGAAGTACAAGATTTAAAGCCCGAAGGCATCACACACTGTTCCAGACGCGAAGCGTCGAAAAAGGGCCTGAAAACAGGCCAGAGGAACCGCTCACCCCGGATCTGCTTTGCACGCGGAAAAGAAGGAAACTGACGTCAGCGCGCCGGGAGGGACTTATATGACCTTGCTGACGTCACGTACGTGGACAACGTCAGGGTGGGGTCGTGTGGCGCCATCCCCAGGTGCGCAGAGGTGCTGCTGCGAAAAGTTTTCCGGATCCAGCCTGACGCCTGGGGATATTCTAAGTTAAGGAATTTGCGGCTAGATGTCTCTATCAGATATAGAATTACCTAGATAGTACCAACATAACAGTAACAGATTAATTTAATCTTCCTGTATATGACTGTGCACATAGCAAAGCAACAGATTTATTCCATTCGATAGAATTTCTTGAATTCTTGCAAACTCCCCATATACTCCACTCATATAAAATATCACACTCTTGACCTCATAAGGTTTTCTTTTGCAGGAGTCCGTGTGACTAAAGTAATGACTAAGCATGATTCACAAAAACAAGTAGCTCTGGACTAAGAATCACATACTCAGATGGTTTCACAGTAAATGTCTTCAAGTGCAATGCCTTCAGGAATTTCCAGGAACGGGCTGGACTGTTCCCATGAGGCACAGGGTCAAGACTGATTTTATATAGCTGGGTCTGAACTGGGGTAGCGAAGTGAGCTAGAGAACGATGATGGATTCAACCCAGATCTGTGACTGGGGGTGAGTGTCTGAAAAGTTTCAGAGCTCCGTTTATCATCTCCTTGTGTTTGCTTTGTTCGCCCTAAGTTGGCAGGGTATGCCCAGACGTGGGTCCCTTGCACACTTTGCCACTGGATTCAAGCTAGCCTGGCTGATGAGGGATGTTACCCCCAAACCAGTCCCAGGATGCTTGTTTCTGGTCCAGGGAAGACCTGGCTTGGCAGTTCGGGCTGGACTGTTCCCATGAGGCACAGGGTCAAGACTGGGGTGGCGATGTGAGCTAAAGAACGATGATGAATTCAACCCAGATCTGTGACTGGGGTTGAGTGTCTGAAAAGTTTCAGCGCTCCATCCATTCTCTCCTTGTGTTTGCTTCATAAAATTAACAACATTGTTAAGCAGGTGATCCAGCCCCAAGGCAGTTATAGCAATAAGGACTGCATCATCCACATACAGCAATGCCAGGGTGGAGTGACTGCCAGTCCGCGGCAAGTCGGTACAACCCTCAACTAATGCCTCCTCTACATAGTTGATATAGAGGGTCAAAAGAAGCAGGACCAATATGAAGCCTTGTCGAACACCACACTTCAAGTTAAAGTGATTGGTGCATTCCCCCTGTGTCCCAAAATGAATGGCAGCAGTCATATCAAAATAAAATCAAAAATTGAGCGCCTGGATAACCGTAGGGTCGCAGCCGCGCTTTATAAATACTAATACATTACAATACAATACAATAAAGATCACGTAAAAGAGAGGGTAGGGTCACTTCCACCCCAAAACGCACCATAATGCCCAATAGTTTATCTCTGTTAACACATCAAAGGTAGTGCTCAGGTCCATGAAGGCCAGATGTAACGACCCTTGTTTAGCCACAATATATTTATGAATAATCTGATACAAATTGAGGCACTGGTTGACAGTCCCTAGGCCTGGCCGAAACACATACTGGATTTCCAATTGAATGGAACCTTGAATAGCCCAATTCACTAGTCGGCTCAAAACTACTCGGCCAAAGATCTTAAAAACAGAGCAGATCAGTAAAACTGGGAGATAACATTTAGGGTCAGACCAGCTTTTCTTTTTAAAACGGGGGACAATCAGCGAGTAGGACCAGGAATTGGGTATTGAATGTTTGGCAACCGAATTAAGATAGAGAGTAATCAAAGGTGACCGAAGTGATAAGTTGCCTTTAAAAACATCTATAGGAGCGCCATCAACACCAGGTACTTTGTTGGAAGGAAGCAGCTGTATAGCCTAGTGCACCTCATCATCTGAGAATACTACAGGAGCACTAAAAGCAGGATACAAAGGAAAGTTACAGGGTGTGGAAGTGGAATTAGGCCCAGAATAGATCGGCTCAAAATGTTTATCCCAAAACTCTGGTGGGGTAGTACAAAGTAAAGCTGGGTCAGTAGCAGTCTTAAACTCTCACCCCTACTGTTTATCTTAGCTTTAGAACCTCTCTTACAGAAACTACGCTCTGTAGTGGGACATATGGGGATTGTACTGGGTCCCAGCACACCTATAGTCTCCGCATATGCAGATGACTTAGTATTGTATTTTAGGAACATAGATGAGGAACATGGACCCATACCCCCCATGTTTGCTATGTTCCAGAAACTTTCAGGGCTCTCGATTAATGAGAACAAGTCCTATGTTTATTTCTTTACTGACACGACACGCACTGGGAAACTAGGCTTTGGGGACTGGTCATTCCCTATAGCACCTATTACCTTTAAATATCTAGGAATAAATATATATAGGGACGCAAATGATCTTTTAGATGGCAACTTACAGCGTGCTATAACTACCCTCAAGTCCCAGATAAAGTTCTGAACCTCCTTGCCTGTATCGTGGCAGGCAAGGTGGCAATCGCCAAAATGGTGATACTACCCAGATTATTGTATTATTTCACTTATTTACCCATTATGGTACCGGCACAGACATTTAAATTATTGTCCTCCCATCTGATTGAATTAATATGGGGTAAAGGACAGAGATGTATAGGGATCGCGAAGCTACAATTAGATGCTAAACAAGTTGAACTGGGGTCCCTGACCTGAAAGCTTACTGCTACGCGAGTCAGTTACAGTGGCTGGCGTATTGGTTGGTGAGGCGGAATTTGCAGGAGATAGGAATGTCCCAATTAGCTTGACAAAGAGGTGACGTGCATACACTCCTGTTGCCCAACAGCAAAATTCCCCCAAAGGCGCCCCATTTGCTAAGAGTTGCATTATTGTATTGGAGGAATGCTATGAGGTACACTAAAACAATGACTCCTTACGCCCCCACCATCCCTCTTCTGGGGATCCCCACATAACTAGGCAGGGTTACAGATAGGAGGGTGTTGGCGTGGGAGGATGCGGGGGTGCACACGGTGGGTGCATTCTTCAAGGACGGCACCCTAATAACGCACGATGTATTTGTTCAAGAACACAAAGAGCCAAACACGCTGTTTCTTCTACACACAAGTATCTCTCGCTACATACGTACCACTTGGGCCCCAGGGGGGCTAGAACCGGCACCGCACACAGTACTTACTATGCAATATTTGATGGGAAACGGGCTACATTTAATGAAATAGCTATACAAAGGGATTCGCACAATAGCAGCGATACCACTCCAACCCCTTCGCAACAAATGGGATATTGATGTGGGCCGAGCACTCAGTGACAAAGAATGGAAAGTCATACTAGAATATCCTAGAAAGGTATCGAGGAACCCTAAATTTAAGTTTATACAACTCATGCTACTGCATTGGGTCTACCTAACCCTGTGTAAACCGAGTGTTATGTTTCAGGATGCATTGGATGTGTGCCCGCGCTGTCAGTTGCCGGAAGCGGGTCTCTTACATATGATGTGGAGCTGCCCACGATTGCGACACTACTGGGCAACGGTTTGTAAGATATTGACAGATATAGCTCTGGTGCAAAATAACAACCGGATGGAATACTGCTTGCTAGGACTAGGCCCAAAAAGGGAAGAAAGGTAGCCCAGTCACCAAATTCAATAATCTTGCATTCATATTAGCGAAACATAACATTACCATGAGGTGGAAAACTGCCAGGCTGCCATCACTGCAGGATTGGCATGCCGAGATGGTGAGGTGGGGAAGGGCGGAGAGTGCAGAACTGAAAAGAGAGGAGCAGCAGGGGCTGCGCAAGAAGCCCATTTCTATGGAATGGAATGTGTTATTGAAAGAATTTATTGCAATGGACATACAAGTGCATTGATAGAATATTTTTGTGTCCCCTCTTTCTCACACACAGGCGCTGGGGACTAGAAACAAAATTTTCCAAGGTACAATGCTTAAAGGGAGCGCTCCTCACGCCCCAACAAAAAAAAAAGGCTGTGAGGGGATTATGATCACACAAAGGGCACCAGACCACCTCAGAAATCAACAGCAAATGAACCATGGGTGAAGAAATAAAAATGTAATCAATAACACTAGTTGCGCCTCGCCCAATAAATGGAGGAATGACCGTATCAAGTTTAGCTTCAGTCTATACAGTGGAAACAGATACTAGGTTATCCTCAGCCAAAAAAAGATTCCTAAAATCCCCCTCAGGGATGTGCAAAAAAATGAACGACCTTCAGGGAGGGGCCACCACCCACAGAATGTTGTGCCAAGCAACCTTGAAAACAAGGATGCAAGTTAAAATCTCCGGATAGAATAGTAAAATGATTTCCTAGAAGGGGTTTGGATAAACCATCCAAGAAGCTTTTTAAAACCTGTCCTTGACCTTGACTACCTGTCTGCAGAAATGCTCTGCAAAAATTAATCAACAAAATACATGAAAGGTTTGAAAACAGGAAAGCAGCTATATTGGGAGGGCTGGTAGCTAACACTTTACCGGAGCAACCTAAAGACAACACACCAAGATAAGGAGGCCCCCTTTTGCCCTCCCAAGAGAAGAGGGAGTAGTCGGGACAACATGTGAGGTATAACAGTCCAGGTGAAAATTGGTGTCAGTATTCCACGTTTCCTTTTAACAAATTATTTTAAATCAATATAACAGAGAAAAAATTGCCCATTACCACTTTTGTAAGAAAGGTCTGTGACATTCCAACTCAAAAGAGGAATAACAGTAGGGAGACTCAACTACTCATCAGTTTCAGTCTTGCGAGCAAGCACAGTCTCAGGGAAGTGAGACGCAAGTCAGTCAATATCCGTCAGGACTCAGGGTACTATCTGTCAGGGTACTTAAGGGAGCAAATCTATCTGAAACTGGTAAACTACGTTCCTGGTCAGGCCTCGAACTAACATTGGAAAAAACACAGGAGGTGAGACAGGATCTGCACTGTGCCTAGGGTGAGGAGGACAACAGAACTGTGGTTTATAAAAAATAACCTAAGGGAAAAAGGTAAATTCCCGCAGGTTGTCTATATCTGCCTGCAAACTGTGACAACAAATAGCCAAGAGTGTGATGATTGTCAAAGTAGACCACCACATAAGCCCCTAGAAAACGTTTAGGTTGCAAACCTATCCATGGGATTCTCCTTGCCTTTATAATATACTTAAAACAAAAATCTGTCAAACCCCAAATGTTTCTTCGGACTCGTAATTTTGATACTATTAGAACCCAATAGGGGAACATAGGGAGTAGCAGCAGACTATAGGGCACCAGATGAGATGGCCAGGAAGAAAACAAATCTTTATTAGATACCTCGGTATGACAGGAGCTAGTTACGGGCAAAGGTAATGATACTAAACCAGTGCCTCCCCAAAAAGTTAGTGAATCTCGAGTGGCCTACGGTAAACAAGACTGCACAGGATTAAAGGGTATAGAGCACATATCGTACACATCCCCAGACTGTTCCTCTGACTTGAGGCATGAGAAAGGGCGCCAAAGGGGCTCCCTCTGAGGGGGGCCAAGTAAAGATAAAGCCCTCTCCCTGCTACCAATCGAATTCACATGCTCTGTAACAATAACGCTAATCAGGGGGCACCCAAGGCCGTTACATTAACCTGTGAAGGTCTTGAGATCGCCTCAAGCTTAGCAATGGCATCCTCTATCTTAGAGAGTCTAGATTCAATAGAAGAACAGGGGTGGAAACAACCAGGGTTTCCAATTTTTCACATTTCACCAACATATTCTCCATAAGTATTTCCATAAGTCTTTCCAAAAACTCTTTCAAACAGTCCTCGGATAATAGACAACCATAGGAGCAAATCGGGGCCTTTTTTCCTAGCCCAGACCATATGGCATAGAACCATATGAGGAAGGCTTCCCCTCAGAGGAACAAGGATGATCAAAGGGGTCAGCTAACTGCTACGCCTGCGTGCAAATAGGAATGGGGGAGCACGCAGTAGAGCGAGTCGCAGCATTCGATATTGCAGTATCTACTGCCTAACAATTAGTACCTCCCGCTACCTCTGTTATGGGATAGCAGCCCCTATTGCTGAGGTTCAAAGTGTCATGATGTTTTGGCTTTTACGTAGCCGCTTGCCATTCTCGGGCCAAGTTTCATTTACGCTTACCCATGCTCAAGTTGTGAAGGTGTAGAAATGAAATGCAAGTCCAAGAAGCCAAGAGGGAGGGCCCAGTCTTGGCCCGGTCTTTTCCGGGAAACACGCCCAGGTGCACCCGGTGTGGTGGGATTTAGAAATCGCTTTAATAGCGTTGGCGTGCGGTGAGCTCCTCCTCTTGGGCAAGCAAACTGTATGCTGGGGGACAAAGTCTCTCTACGGCAATGGCCACAACAAAGTCTCTGCATTCCAAAACGTAGTCATCTGTATGGTCTTCAAACACCAAACATTTAATCGCATTATGAATGCTTAGCGTCCTCTGCTTCTGCTAACCATTGAACAACAAATACAGTTCAACTATCTGCATCACCCACAAGATCTTTTATGGCCCTGAAACAAAAACCTGATTTAAAATATTTTAATCCCTATACACCATCTCTTTCCCTTCGCTCTGTTAATCATTATCCCATGAGGAAAGAAGAGTCGAATGGGCAGTTGCTCTTTCTCCAGTTGGCCCCTAAGCTTTGGAATTCATGATCACTGAACGTCAGAGCATAGCAGAATCATCTGTGTTTTAGGCGTGTGCTGAATACCCACTTAGTTTGTTAATCATAGGTGGTATTTTATTGCTTCTTCTTTTAGCGTCTTAGCGCCAGGAAACCTCCGGGTGTCAGTTTACAATAAATAAAGAATGTTTGTTACCCCTCAGTTTCCACTTTGCACTAATCATATATTCATACATATCTGTGTGCCTATTTAAATCATATTTTCTTATGTACCTACATTGATATGTGTAATTATTTATCACTTTTTCCATTGCTTTCCTTTATACACTGTTTTGATGTCTATTGGGCCTAGATCAAACTAATCAAACAATAAATACATTTAAAAAAACAGAGTTTACAAAGATTCTTACATTTCTTCAAAGTGTATTTGCTGCTTACCGTGCGGGACAAGTGGCTTTGTATTTCTGACCAGGCGCACTCTGTTGCTTCGCTGCTTTTTTGGGCAGAGCTCCTTTCCTCCTGGGACCATACTGGCACTCCATCACTACGGCTCGACTTCCTGCAAAGAGAAAATCCCATCTACATTAAGAAAGTGATATGAAACCACCCTGTTCTGGTAACCACTGCAACAGTAACGCAGTGAAAATAGCAACTAGGATGTATTACTGCAAAACATTGTTGAAAAGCAAAGTCAAATACAATTAGGGTGAGACTCAACATGTGTATATTGAGCTATTTCCTAGTATCAAAGGATACTAAACTCCCAACTGAAAGCGCATCCCCTGCCCACTGATACACTCCTGGAGTTTAGCCCCCTGGAAGCCAAGTTACTTATGGGCAGTCTAGGCCGCGGCGGAATATCCCAGATCTATCACACGCTTGTCATCAACTCCCCTGGCACACTTAACCACCTCAGAACCCGTTGGGAGATTTGGATGGGTACCCTAGAGGACGGGGACTGGCGGGAGGCACTTATGGCCCCCCAAGATTTAGCACCTCCTCCAGTCTCTGACTTGTTCAATCCTATTACCCCTATTTGGCATACCTCACCCCAGCCAGCGTGTGCCGAGTTGGCCTCGCCCCACTCCCACATGCCCTCGATGCAGAGTCGACCCTGTAGATTTCTACCACATAGTATGGTCATGTACAGCTATTTCTTTTATTTATTATTTTGTTTAAAAGTTTTGCATAGCGCGAACAAGACCCCAAAGGGTATCAGAGTGCTTCATAGTAATGGAAGGGGAAATGTTGAGGCAGGAGAGGCTAACATGTGAGCTAGTAACATACAATTGTACATAAATGTGAACAGAACATAACTTAATAAGGTAAGGCAAAACGTTACTTAATAGGTAAGGCACAGAATCATAGACATTACAAATGTTAGGAGAAAAAAGCTATACTTCAATACTGGACCAAGGTGACCAGTGAACTGTCAGGGGTGCTGGAGTGGGAAGTCCCCCTCTCTCCCCTATTGTTTCTCTTTGGGGAGTTCGAGGGCTCTGGGGAAACGAGGGGAGAAAGGGCGTTTCTAGGCACGGCCCTCTTGGTGGCGAAAAGGGATATTGAAGCTTTTTGTCCCCTGTGTCTCCTACCCAGTCAAAATGGAGAAGGAAAGATTGACTGGTGTGCGCAGCAGGAGCGAGTGGTGTTTGAAGCCACGGTTGGCCCCAGAAACATGGGCAGGTGTGGGTAAAGTGGCTGGGTCAGCTTGCTTATTTATTTATGGAACCGTAACTGTGGTTATTCTCCATGTGCATTACGATATATCTGAGAGATGGCTCTGCCATGCGTGGCGATTATACCATATTCTGAAATGTTTTAAGTGTGTGCTAAGTGTTCACTTAGGCCGGTTTTACTGGCCAGAAATTCAATAAAGTTTGTTATAATAAGAAAAAAACTCACAACGGAAGTTAACTCTTCTGGTTTCTCCTAAATCCAGGGCAGTCGTGGAGATACTGCTCAATTTGTGATCCTCAAATAACAGCTGCAGGAAGAAGTTCTTACCAAATGAAGCAAGGTAATTTGAAAAAGTATCTGTGGTAGTAAAGAGGAGAGCGGTAATTTATGTTTGCTCAAGGCAGAAGCATTGACTGAACGTACAATGCAGATAAATAACTGGTGACACTTGAAGCTGACAAGGTGTTCTCACACTGTCAAATAACCGCATGACAAGCTGTGATATCATATGGATCTTCAAAAAATGGAGAGCCTTCTGAACAGAGGTGGTACATGAGAATCAGCCCTGACCTTCAGGCTCATGGTGTTAAAGATAACCTTCCACAAGGTCAGGCATCAGGTATTGTGCGATAGGACGAACCGAAGCTCCAAAGTTCACAGACATGTCTTTCAAACATGTTACAGTTAACATATACATAGAGGTTCTGGGATTATCTCTAACTGGAACTTCATTCTAGGAATTGAGCGTTGCAGCAGATTTCACCTCAGTGAAGCGAAACAACTAGATCCTCCCCAGCTGCCTTTCTTTCTCAGAGAAAGTGATAAGAGTGCTCAATAAACTGACTTTTACTCTGTAGAGAGCGAGAGATTTTCCTGTTGCCTACATTTTTGTTTAGAAACCTTACAAAAGTCACACTTTGACAGATCATGGTTAGATCGAGATTACAGGCAGCCCACGCCAATACCATTGTCTGTAAATGTCTTCTTCATCAGCCTGTAGCCGATCACACAAGTTACTTACCTTTGGTAACGCCTTATTTGGTAGAGACATGATCTAGCCACAGCTTCCTTACCTCTGAACTTCCAGGAGTCACGCTGGATCCAGAAGATTTTGGATAGCAGTACCCCAGTGCGCCGGTAGATGGAGTCAGTCGACTCCACGTGATGTCGTAGGTGTCGTGTCCGCTATCGTCGTGACGTCTGCGTCATTACTATAAACGCCACTCTGGTGTGCTGATGTTAGTACTTTTCACTACTTTCCACACCAGAAACATCTACTGTTCTTTAACATGGAGGGAAAGTAAGCACTAAACTTATAAAGAGCAGACCTTTGTTTAATAGACAAAAAGCAAGGCACATTAAAACAAGCGAGCTCGAGGCGGCCCGCGGCACTCCGAAATCAAGCAGCTTGTTTTCAGTTTGCCATGCAGTGCTCTTCGGGGTTTGGAGTGCCATCCAGTGCATGCAGTGGATTCCCGATGCCAATAGTTTCTAAAAATCGTTTTCCAAGTAAGAAGACCCTCATTACAACTTTAACAGCCATGCTTTTTCCCAGACCGGATACTTAAGTAGCTTTTTACTTCACAGATTGGTAGCCCATTTACTGTAGCCTGGCTTTATCTGTTGGAGCTATTTGTATAACGCAGATATCTTATTCTAATTACCTGTCTAGCGATTTTGCTCCTTTTATTCATTCTGTGTCAGTATACACAGTTCGGCACAGCCAACGCGTTTTGCCCACAATACAGGCTTCTTCACGGCGTAATTAAACTGGATAATACCCTCATGTGGCAGGCATCTTCTCCCGGATCCAGAAGGATTCGAGACACACTTCATTACGCCGTGTTTGCTATAGCCGTACACGGCCTCAGATGCACGGTGTTACTTATGCCCATTTAAAAGTTGAGCAGCCGGCTCGAATGAATACAAATATTATGCACGACTTACTAAGACCTTGACCTGAACCGAGTGGGATTTTGTTCCGGGAGAAGATATCTGCAACGTGAGGGAAATGCCCTGTTCTTCCAGCCTAGTCCGTAGGCGCCGGGCCTCTTGACAGAGTCTCCACAACCTCACACCGCCCTGCTTGTTGCAGTACCACATGGCGGTCATGTTGTCCGTGAACATCTTAACTAGCCTTCCCTTGATGGACGGCAAGAAGGCTTTTAGTGTCAACTGGATAGCCCGAAGCGCCAACAGGTTTATATGGAGCCGGGCCTCCACCGGAGACCAGAGTCCTCTGATCTCCACCTCTCCCAAAAGGCTGCCCCATCCCAGAAGGGGCGCATCCGTCACTACTGTGAGGTCTGGATGGTGAAGGGAGGGGATCTGCCCTTAACACATTCACAGTTTGATAGCCACACCTGCAGGTCTTTCGCAGTGCCCTCCGAGATCTGGACTAGGTCGGTGAGATTCCCCCATGTTGCTCCCACTGGAATTTCAGGTCACACTGAATAGCCCCATGTGCCATCTGGCATGGTCCACAAGTAGGATGGAGGAGGCCATGTGGCTCAACAGCCTCAGAGTCATTCTCACTGAAATCCAGGATGGAGGCTGAAACATCGGTATCATAGCCTGAATATCCTGGATTCACCGCTCAGGAGGATAGACCCGAAACTGCACCGTGTCCAGAACCGCTCCGATAAAAGGTAGCCTCTGGGAGGGAGTCAGGTGTGACTTGATCCTGCAAGTTCAGTGCTGCCATCCAGTCTCTTTTGGGTCCAGGGTAGAGAGGACCTGAGGTAGGGTGAGCATCTTGAACTTCTCCTTTTTGAGGAAGTAGTTGAGGGCTCGGAGGTCGAGGCTAGGGCAAAGGCCTCCATCCTTCTTTGGGACCAGAAAAGAGTGGGAATAACAACCACAACCTATTTCTGGCCCAGAAGCCCTCTCTCAAGCTCCCTTGGCCAAGAGAGTTTTGACTTCCTCGCGGAGTAGAGCAAGGTGATCCTACATCAGCTGATCGTACACTGGAGGCATACATGGAGGGGTAGTCTCGAAGGGGAGGCAGTAGCACCTTCGGACTAATTGCAACACCCACCTGTCCGAGGTGATGTTTTGCCAGTGGTGGAGATGATGGCGTATTCTGCCATCGACTGGCCGTGAATGATCCTGGGGATCAGACTAGGAAGGTTTTGGGATCGAGGAGGGGATCGTGGTTTGGCTCGACTTCTGGCCTCCTGACCTACGGGGTCGGGGTGAACCATGTCTATGGCAAACTTGCTGGCCCTCTGGCTGAAATAGGGTTTGCGCAGTTGGTAGCCTCGAAAGGAGCGAAAAGCAGATACAGGCTGGGACATTGTGGTGAGGTCCAAGGTCTTGGCCATAGCCCGCAAGTCCTTGAAACACATAAGAGCTGCATGTGCCTTGTTTCAGAAGAGACGGGAGCCATCAAAAGGCATGTCCATGAGATTAGCTTGGACATCCCCCGAAAAACCAGATGTTTTTAGCCGGGGGTGGCGATGTACGGCCTCCGTTGTGGACATCACTCTGCCCAGCGAGTCTGTCGTATCCAAGCCACGTCGAATGGCGAACTTTACTGCATCTCTCCGGTCCAAAATGGGAGAGCAGGATCCGGTCCTCCCCCAAGACCCTAGGCAGAACTTGTGCAACCGTGTCCCATATCGAATGGGAATAATGGCCCAAAAGGCATACGGTGTTCACCAACCGCAATGCCAGACTGGCGGAAGAAACATTTTTCTTTCCAAAGCTTTCCAGTCTCTTAGATTCCCTGCCTGGAGGTGCGGAAGGGAACGCGCCACAGGAAGTGGAAGACTGAACCACCAAGCTTTGTGGGGTGAGATGGGCGTTGAGGAAAACTGGATCGCCCGGTGCAGGGCGATGGCGGTGGTCAATCGTCCTACTCACAGGAGCCCATGTGCTGGGTTTGGACCAGGTGCCCAGAAGGACGTCTTTTAAGACCTCATTAAAAGGCAGCAGGGGTTCCGAGCCAGAGACACCAGGCTGCAGGACCTCTGTCAAGCCCTTAGTCTTGACTGCCACAGTAAGAAGCTGAAAGTCCAAGACCTCCACAGCCCTAAGCACCACCACAGCAAATGATGCCCCCTCCTCCGTTGCCAGGTTAGGTGGAGACAGCATGCCAGAATGTGGGGAGGTGTCCAGACCACTGGCATCACCCAGTTCCTCATAGCAGTCCATGTCTTGTGGTTGCAGGATTTCTAAGGGATCCTGCTCCCCTCTCAATCCTCCTCATCCATTCCTAGCTCCTCAGAATAGGGCATGTTAAATGGCATGTAGCCGCACGACTCCGGTCTCGTCGTCGGGGGACAACCAACCGGTACTGTGTTTTCAGGAATGAGGTTTGGGGAGGCGCCGCTGGTGGGTGCCAGTGACCCAGAGGATCTCGGTGGTGGAAGCAGCACCGGGAAAGGTCGCTGTGGAGGTGCAACCGGCGCTGTTCTGGACCCGGGAACGAGTCTAGTTTGAGGCCGTGGTGTCAGGGCTGGAGCCGAAGAATCCCAGGGTGCTCCCCCATCACCAGAGCCGGAGGGGCCCGAAGGCACGCTTGCAGGGTCAGGCCAGCCCAAACACTGCGCACATGGTGTCGTAAACTCCTTAAGTTGGGCAGGGGTCGCTCCCGGACCCGGGAAGGCAGAGGAACGCAGGGCTGACCCAGGCACCCGCTCTGCGGAGCAGGCCCTCGAATGTCAAGGGTCCTCCGCCTCGTCGCAAGACAGGCAGGCAAAGTCGAATTCTTGTGGTTTCTCTTACCTGACTTTGACAACTTCAACGAAGAGGACTTCGATTCACTGGAGCAGTGCTCGGACCTTCTTGGCAACCTGGACCGGGATCGAAGAGGCGACCTCCATGGTGCCAGACGCCGGGCCGCGATCAGCTTTAGGGACCGCTCCCTCAAAGCCTTTGGCGCCATGGCTCAGCAATCGGAGCACGACTTTGTGTCGTGGGACTGCTCCAGACACCAGAGACACACTAAATGGGGGTCCGTGACCGACATAGCGTGGTGACAGGCATGCAGGGTATGAACCCTGAGGTCTTCTTACTAGACATCCTACACACCAAAATGAGTCGACAAAAAGTTGAAAAAAAGTCTGTCAGAAAATGACAGGGGGTAGCTCTCTTTGACGGATCTGGGCTGGTTGGCGTGGAAAGAAAAGAACTGATGTCAGTGTGCAAGAGTGGTGGTTATATTGATGACGCAGATGTCACGACCACGGCAGACGCGAAGCCCACGACCGGCGCACAGGGGTACTGCTATCAAAAATCTTCCGGATCCAGCCTGACGCCTGGAAGTTCAAAGGTGAGGAATTTGCGGCTAGATGTCTCTATCAGATAAAAGGTGTTAAGTAGCTGAAAAGCTCAAGTAGTCTGTACCTGATACTGAAAAGAAATCAAAAGGATAGGAGAGTTTGAGTGCTAGATGGAAAAATCTAAATAAATTTAAAACCAAAAACATGAGAAGATTAGCTCTACTGTGGATCTTTTACTCCTAGTTGTTTAGTCCTCTTCCTTCCCAGTTTAAGGGAAAAGAGAAACAGCTTCTCAACATCGTGCATCAGATTTATAAGAGACATTTTCCACACATGGGAGTACATATACTTGGCTACCCACTTTCCTCTACCTTTCAGCAGCCTTGCCACTTTTTTCCCTCACAACAATGGATACATTATCTTAGAGCGCTGAGAGACAGTAGGACATGGACACTCAAAAATCACCACTAGTGGTTAAACTCAATGGGGTAGCATTGTCTGTTACTGGCCAGAGGTCCTCCAGGGAGCAAAGTCCATGTATTTGAAATTGACTGAAAAAGTTTTTTTTAGATTTCTAATGCACACAGTATAAGTACAGTGTGACTAACAAGATTCCTTTAAACAGAAAATGTATGACTGGGCCAGAAGTAATCAATAACAAATCCATTAGTAAACAAGAGTTTCATGTATGCTCAAGCAGATGCACCACTAGTTGGGATTCCTCAACAATGCATTAAGGAACTCATTCTGTAGTGACATAATAACTGAACAGTGGTAGTGTGTAACAAGCAAGTGCATAGCAATTATTTGAAAGAGCCATGTGACCAACTACCCTTACCGTCAATCACATTACATGCCCCTTAAAACCTTTCCAAATACTCACCCCCGTATTTTAAGGGGACACCTCTTGTATCAAGAAAATGGCAGACTAGCTGCACTTAACCTAAGATAAGAGGCCCAAGCTGGAGATATCCAATCATTGTAGTATCACGTCAATGCCAGCACCTAGCCAGTCCGGAAAACCATGCCTCACAGTATAGGACAACCATCCACAGAACGCCACCCTTCCATCGGTCACACGTAACTAATATAGCAATTTCAGGAGCACCGCAAACTTCCCTTGCACACAGATCAGGGATACTACATATAGCAACTTTGCAAGTTTCCCTTACAAAGTATCAGTAGAATGTATACAGCGGCAGGGCACGCTGACTCAAACACAAAACTGGCACAACTAGGATATTCGCAATGGAAGCTTACCTTCTGCTAGCCCACAGTTCCTGCCATTAACCCCTACCTACATGCCTATCTATATACCCCTACCTTACCCACCAGCATGGCTTGAGGGAGGCCTTCCATGCAGAGCACAGTATAGCAGAGGAGAAACCAGGAGAGAACCTGACAGCCACTACAACCACACCTCATGTGAGAATGCAGTGCACGGGGCAATGATACGCAATGATGCACAGTCTCTTATTCTAATAAGCTTTCATTTGCATAAAACAGGATTCACACACCATGCTTAAAATGATGTGCACTGCCACAGGTGCACTCTTTTTCCTATCTCTGCCCTCACCAAAAACTGGCTCTCTATCTCCGGCCATCACTACTCTGTCTCTTATGTCATTTCCAATCTGTCACTGCATCTCTCCTGTCATTGCCACCCCTTTCCGGTTACTGTTATCGTCTGTGTGCCACCAGCAGTTTTTCTCTGTCAAAAAATAAAAGCAAAATAACCAATTCAATAATATGCCTTATATTTGACCTGACAATGAAGTAGATATAGAGAAAAGACTGTGGAATGCAAATGCATAACTACTATAAAAGGCACATTAACTACTTACATTATATGCCTTATTTGCATTAAGACTAAAGATAGCACAGAAAACTACTGAGATACATTTAAAATAGCAAAAAGGGAAAGTGGCTGTAGGGTTGAAAGTCTCTGGAGCAGTCCCCATGTGACAACTTGCTTCTCATGTTATTATTCACGCAGACTTGGTATGCTTTATTGTCTAGGAAACCTGTGTCATAAACCTCTCTGATAATGGTTCTACCATTACTTTGTCTATTGCCCACTAACTGGGTGTTAGACTCTGCCAGATTATAGGGATACACACCAATGTGATTCTCCTTATAGCTGACTAACAACCCCATTACATATTCATAACACTACTAACAGTTGGTGCAAGATGATTACAACAGTGATGTATAGGCCTGTTTACTTGAATACCAATGAGAAGACTGCCAACTGGCTCTTACTTAAAGTGTGGGGTCACCCATGGTATCATGGTGCTACGGGTCAGAAGGTGCAAGGACAAGAAAACAAACGTTTTGATCTCTAGGAGACTTCTAAGTGTATAAGAATAGAATAATCAAAATTAAAGGCGTTTCTGGTCTGTGAATCTGGTACAAAAACGATGGGTGGCAACTCAGCAGGTTATTTTTGCCAAACAGGGGTAATTAACACAAGGAGACATAGCCATAAACACAAAAATGGGCTTAATAATTACCTTCAGCAGACAAGTGCCTCTGGACAAATGGTGTTAATGGAACTGTATTCTCTTGGAATGCTCAACCACTTCCCAAGTCCTACTGGACGTTTTGGGACAGTTGCTTGGTCACTTCACTTCTCTTTTTTTGTTAGCAGTAAGAAAGCTTTAGAGTATGCCATCCATTGACATTTTAGAGAAATCAGTGAAAATTGTCAGGTTACAGAAATAGAAATGTATTGTTAGCTGTATACAAACTCTCAAGCAATGAAATTACACGTGGAGTTGAGTAGGTATTCTGAACCAGAGCATGGCCATGACTTCTCTGCTCCATTCCAGCTCTGATGGTGTCTGAAGTGGCATATTCAGTGAATGCGTGAACCTGAAAAAGTGTTGGCTGTTGCGCATCTACAGGTACGCTTGGGAGTGACAACCCTATCTATTCCCTTTTCACTTGCAATATGGAGTCCATGGTCATGCTCGATCTTTCAAGAGGCAAGACATTGAGACGTGGGCAAAAGGAAGTGACTCAGGGTCATACGAGAAAGATGGTAAAAAAGCTGGGCAGGAAAGGGGAGGTGAGAGTGTGGAACTTAAAGAATGGGGGAGGAACCAAAATATGTAAAGTCAAGGTGAAGGGCTCTCATCCAGTATGTTATCAGTGTCATCTTTAGCAGATGAGAATTTATAAGGGGCTACTCAATATAGGAGGGGAAATGAAGGTTGGACGGTCTAGCACAGATCCTCCCAAAGAAAGGGCAATCATATCTGTAGTGCAGTTCGGTTTCAAAATGGGTGGTTCTTTATTAATTTTTTAGAAGAACAGCTACCCTGTGGTCAAAAGAAAGTATCCTTTTCAGGATGCGTGGACTCTCACCCACCAAAGTGGTATGCTTCATCATTGGGTTTTGCTCCTAGTTGGGCGGGTGCTGCAATGCCCAACGGGTCCCATGAAGGGGCTCTTTGCCAGAGATCTTTTATCTTGCTGACTGGTTTGGAGATTCACCTAACTGTCTGCAATGCCTCTGGATATATTAACCAGGCCCTGATTGTTAGACCAAATGTAGTAGATTAAAATTAACAAAGAGACAACTTATGCTGTTCCAATATTGATTAGGAGCCCTTGTTAAGGTTAAAAGCATAAAGGAACTCAAGGAATGATGACCCACAAGTTATTCGATTAGTTAACATATTTCAAGCCTTTGCTGCTCTAAAATGGGTCAACGGCAATTTATCAGGACCTAAACTAATAATGACTAATCTACTCTCATTCATTCACATCCTACCCATGTGTAGCTAGTACCCAGGTAGTGCAGGGCGAAAATCAAATAGTTACACAACTTATATCTCTACTGCAGATGTAAAGTTCTCAAACCCTATTCCCAATTTGGTCGGGCCCCATGGGTAAACGGGGTCCTGGGACTCCCTTTTGACTTATTTGTTCAGTTTGAAGTCCCCACATGTATCCTACCATTTATCCTCGGGTGACCTGTTAAAAATCCAGGGTGTCGGGATTTTTGTTAGTTCCATAAGTTGCTTAGATTACTTTAGGGTAGCGACATAGGCATACATAATGCCTTTATCTTGCAGCCAGAGCAGCATGATTTTGCAATCACCCAAACCCTATAGTCAGCTAAGTCTTCGAAGTTATTTCTATTGAATGAAGCCCATTACATTACTCAGCAACTTCTGGTATGTCATGTTTACAAGATCTTGTTCAGTTCAAAGAACAACATCTGCAGCCACACTGGATATAGCCTGGACCTCTAGGAATATGGATTGCTCATCCATGCAAAACAGCAGATACTGTACCATAGAAATATAGCCAAGTAATTCAATTGCTACTTCCTCCTGGACATCCTGTATCAGTTGAGACATTTTAGAGTGGTTTAGATGTGCTACAATGACAAATTGAGCATCTTCTCAACCAGCTTGTTTGGGGAGTAAAACCATACCTTTTACAGCAACGGTTTCTTTCTGATCACCATAACTCAATAGCATTTATTTGCTACTGTAACCAACTGTTGTCTTGGAAATGGCCAATGCAGTGGTGTGGAGTATTATGCTTTTCTGTTGATTATCACGTTCTCATCAAAGATTAAACTGAGACTGCAAGATCGGTGAGCTCTCATCATTTACTAAAGCTCTCTTAAGCACAGAATCTTGCAGAGTTCTGACTGATTTTCAATCAACTCCTACTGAGTGACCTTTAGATGTCTCTCTTGCTGATTGCCTCTGATTGGATCTGGTGTATTGAAGGTACTCTCCTGTGGGCCAGGATCAGTTGGTGTCAAAGGCAATTAGGAAAGAAATTAGAAGTATTATGATCATTGACAGATCTACGTCAAATGCAGAACTGGTACTTTTACACCCTCTGACTACTTTGTTCAATCTGGGAATGGCATTTCTTCCCCGAAATTTCTGAAACTGGCAACAAGAATCTGCTGATCTGTGAAAACATTGAAAGCGTTCCTTGTAGAGGGACAGAGGAAAATCCTACCAGGCTCTGAACACTGCTAGACTCTCCTTTCCTGCTTCTGAGTACAGGGTCTCAGGTTTTGTCAGGCTCCTGCTGGCATGTGCAAGGTGTTTCATGATCCTGGTCATACTGATTCAGGATGGGACCTGAACCAATGAGACTGGCATCCACAAAAACTACCATTCAAAGGGTCAAATCATGATATACCATATTCTGGAATATGCGGCTTAATTGCTTCAAAATGTTGTCTGACATTTCTGACATCACTTGAACGCTTTCTCGTTCATGGTGAGATCTTGCAGCAGGGCGTTGATGGGTATAAAATCTTGTATGTACCCGATGACGTAACTGGCCATGCACAGAAAGGAGTGAAGTGAGGATTCATGTGACAGAGTTGTTGCTGGTATGAGTGTGTCAACTTTCTGAGGGTCTGGTCCTTTGGCCTTTTTCCACATATCTTACAACAACAGTCAGTATGATATTTACAGTTATCCTAAACTCCCACTAAGTGCAGAGGAATGAGGGCCACTATGTCAAGGTTATTATAAGAAAGCCAGAAGTAGGCGAAAGCTAGTTCCTAAGGAATGAGAAAGAAAAAAGAGAATTTTAAAGCCGCCAATGGATAGGTTTCAGCTGATAAGAACTGCTTGGATTCCCTCTGGTTGTACCCAATAGTGGCTGCTCTTCATTACAAGTGGTGAGGCAGGGGATGGGGTAAATAACACACACACAAAAAAGCACTTGCCTGCTGCTCCTGGCTGCCGCCGCGGGGCTCTTCTGCTCCAGTCTCGACTCAAATTCCCCACGGGGTGGTGTAAACTGTGCAGCCTCTAAGACGCCAGTCAAGAAGCTGCTCTCATACTGGTAATACAGCATGAGAGCAGCACCGTGATTGGCCTGAGTAGGCTGATTATACGTTTTCTCAGGTCCTAGGAGCCTGTGCCTCTTCTCTACCAACCTGTGCAGCACAGTTCGGGTGGAGAGAGATCTAAATGTGCATGACGGTTTGGCCGACCTTAGACAGCCCCCTAAACCGTCAAGTGCACTTACAGTGTGCACTACTACTCCCCTAGCATCATTGCCCCGTCCCGTACCGACTTGGTTAGTTCTAGTGAGCGCGGAAAGAAAAATAAAATTATATAGAAAGGTTTTATTATCATTTTATTTATAGCGTTTCCCTCAGCTGCCTCTCAGCAGGTGGGGTGACGCTCCTCCGCCATGCCAAAGGAGCCGCTGCTGGTTTTACTGTATTATGTCTGAGAATTCCGCCTGGAGGAGTCAGCTGCGACCACTTGAGTGATGACTGAGCATCTTACATCCTTGTTCTTGGTAAGGCTTTCAAAATAAGAGGAATCAGGAAGAGAGAAGGAAGACACCAGAATTCTCTAAGTTCTAATAGTTTTGGAACAGAGCGAGGGGCACATTTAAAGAAAGGCAGGTAAGCTGACAGCCTTCCGGGGTGGTGGAGGTGTGTTCTTCACAAGCAAAAGAAAAATGTGCTGCATATGGTCTGAATTTTCTCCCTGCAAGTCAGGGATATTTGAAAAATGGCCTTCTTGGGTCCGCCCGGCTTTGCATGGTGGTCCCAGGATGGAAAAGAATCTGTGACTTTAGCAACACCCTAAAAAAGGGCAGGGCTACTGTCACTATGACCTACTAGCCCAATGGAGGATGGGTGGCCAGGTCAAGTGTTTTGGACAAATGAGCAAGCTGATGCTCTGTCTACGAAAATCCTGCTGTTCTCCTTACTCTAAATTTGATAGGCGAAATTGAGTTTACTGATTTCCCTGCACCGGAAATTTACTGCAGTGCTCCTGTCCTGCCAACTCTAAATGAGATGCTAACTTTCTCACGTAAGTATAAATAATATTGGGTCTTAGCTCAAATGTGCCATTACAAAATTTGGGAAAAGGGCACGTCTTTTAAATCATACTACAATTTTACTCAAAATTGCTTTTAGATACCAAGCTAGCTAACTTATTCTTACAAACTTGAAACGTTTCTACAGTCACTGCTGTATTCCCTCTACTTCTGTTTCGGATGTGTTCAACGTCTAGATATTTGGATTGGCCTTACAAATATTTTCTTGTGAACCGTTTTAAGTTTAAATTATTTGTATTAACATTTTACAGTAGGTAAGGACTGCACAACAAAATAGCATAACAAATATATGCCGTAAAAACTCACTACCCTTTAGGAGACACCATATTCAACCATGTGAATTGGTCCATGAAAAATGCCACACAAAAGGTCCTATCCTTTTAGTTTTATAATAAATCCCTGAATTTACATTAATACATTATATATCCCTCCACCCAGAAAACACAAGGGAGAGAAGATAAAAGGATGGTGGAGGAAAAATAAGAGTGGCAAAAAATCAATAAGGAAGAAAGGGAAAATTGGGGCAAACATGCATTAATAAAAGGAAAGATTTGCACTCCTCGGTGCCTCTTGAAATATAACCAACCAAGAACTGCTTCATTGCACCCAATCAACCGCCATCAGTTGCAGCAGGTGAGGCAGAATTCAGCTTCACAAGTATGAGTAAAGGCAAACATGTTGCTCTCCGGCAAAAGATATAAAAGAGCTAGCTACCACATCTGTACCAGAATCCTCAAGTTAACAAGTCACAAGGGACCTCACACTTTATAAGGAGAACTGTCCACTAGGCTGTAAACAGGGATATATGCATTCTTTCCATCTGCGAATATCCTTGGAACAAGATTCCTTCTTAATAATTGTGTCCCTCACATCAGGGTCACTACAATAGTGCCGTGACAATTATTCGTCATACAGTCTGACGTTCCCAAGGGCAATCTGAATACTTTCGCAACAAAGTATTCTTCATTATAGTCAGGGGGAGAGGCACTCAGTGAATACCCTCTCCATTGCTTCCAGCTGTTTTGGTCATTGGGAAAGTCCAGCACCTCTCCCAGGGCCATGTGTGTGAGGCTCTACAGTGCCTCCACTTTACTGTCCAAGAGCAGCAGTACCCCATATGCCTTGTATAGGAAGTCTCAATGAGCATGCAGGTCACCCTCCACTTGATCAACCATGCCCTGTACCTGACGACCCTTATTACCAAATGTCTTCAATGTGGCCTCCATCCCTGATATTTTAGTTTCAATGCAACCCAAAAGGAACTCTGCAGCCACTATTGCCTTCTTCACCATATACAGTTTTCACTAAATACCGTCCAGGGCAGCTATCACACCCTTAGGGTCACCCACTTACCCCACTGAAGCCACAGTAGTGTCCAGAGTGCCTCAGACCCTTTCTTTTTTCAAGCTGCTGACTGCAAAAATGTTGTCTCCATTTCTTATGATCCCTCTCTGCCAGGCTGGCTCTGACTAGCGCCACTTGCTGTCCTCAAGCCACGGCTTATCCCAGATAGTATCTGTCAGCTCCAGCCATTACCACTGGGGAGACATTCCTCGTTTACCCCCACCTCCAACAAACAGGGCAGCCAGGCTACTCAATGCAGGACAGTCCCAAACGAGCCAGTACTTGTCACTGGCCTTAGGAATGATCATGCTCTTAACAAAAGTGTCTGTTGGGTGCCCATCCAAATTCCCCTTACAGGCTGGGCCCCGGTCCTGGCTTTACAGAGCAGCCAACTGTGGTTATGGCATGCCATCAGAGGCCAGTGACAGCAGTTATCAGCACCGAAGCAGAACCTGGTCCTCCCAGGCCTCCAAGGCTAGGAAGCGAGAGGAGCACCAGGAGCTCAAAAGAAAATGGCAATCACACTTGATTCACTATCTCTTACTCCTAATTTGTTCTCTTCTGATAGAAATTTTCATCCATCTCTAGGTCCATACCCCACTTTCATGGGTACTCACAAACTTTCTCTCGGGGGCCAAATTTACAGGATGGTTTGCGGCCGAGGGCCGCACCAGTGGGGGCGGGGTCAGAGGGGAGGGGCGGGGCTAACGCAAAAATAAAATTGTGACCATGAGGTTGAACACAGGTCCCTGCAGCAGACGCCTTCGTCCACTGAGCCACCAGACCCGGCATACACAGATCTTTCTCTCTCTCTCTCTTCCCTCCCTCCCCCTCCCTCTCCCTCTCCCCCTCCCTCCCTCTCCCTCTCTCACCCTCCCTCCCCCTCCCTCTCCCTCCCTACCCCTGTCTCTCCCCCTGTCGCCCACTCTCCGTCTCCCTCCCTCTTCCGTCTCCCTCCGTCACACTCCCTCTGTCGCCCTCCCTCTGTCGCCCTCCCTCTGTCTCCCTCTGTCTCCCTCCCTCTGTCTCCCTCCCTCTCCCTCTCCCTCTCCCTCTCCCTCTGTCTCTCTATCTCTGTCTCCCTCTCCCTGTCTCCCTCACTCTCCATCTGTCTCCCTCCCACTCCCTCTCCCTCCCTCCCTGTCTCCCTCCCTCCGTCTCCCTCCCTCTCTCTCCGTCTCTCTCCGTCTCCCTCCCTCTCTCTCCATCTCCCTCCCTCTGTCTCCCTCTCCCTCCCTCCCTCTGTCTTCCGCTCTCAATCTCCCTCCCTCCCTCTGTTTCCCTCACTCCGTCTCCCTTTCCCTCCTTCCCTCTGTCACCCTCCGTCTCCCTCTGTCTCTCTCCCTCTCCCTCCCTCCCTCTGTCACCCTCCGTCTCCCTCCCTCTGTCTCCCTCCCTCTGTCTCCCTCTCTGCCTCCCTCTCTGCCTCTCTCTGTCTCCCTTCCTCTCCCTCCATCTCGCTCCGTCTCCCCCAGACTGCGCCTCTCTGTCTCCCTCTCTCTGTCACCCTCTGTCACCCTCCCTCTCCCTCTGACTCTCTCCTGCTGTCTCTCTCCCTCTCTCCCTGTCTCCCTCCCTCTGTCTCCCTCTCCCTCCCTCTGTCACCCTCCGTCTCCCTCCCTCCGTCTCCCTCCCTCTGTCTCCCTCTCTGCCTCCCACTCTCTGTCTCCCTTCCTTTCCCTCCCTCTGCTTCCCTCCCTCTCCCTCTGTCATCTCACCCCATGTGAGTGTCAGCCCTCAGAAGCTGAGACAGCTTCCCAGCGCTCACACACACAGCCGCACTGAGACAGCTTCCCAGCACTCACACACAGCCCGCACCAGAGTACTTCACAGATCTATAAAAGACCATTTACATGTTAATAAAGCTTTGTTGTATTTCACCTCTTAGGCCCCTGCATCTCCACTTTGACAATCACTGGAATCCACCGGCCCCCACAGAGTAGAGTCTCAGAGTCCGGGCTGCTAACACTATTTAATTTTTTTTTTTTAAACACATGTAGGATGTCTGCAAGGTCCGCGGGCCGCCGAAGAAGGCTTGCCGGGCCACGGGCCGTACTATGAGTAACTGTAGACCAAACATGCAAAGATCCAGCTGTAGAGATAAAAGTAGAAAAGAGTGCATGGAGTGGTCCCAAGCCTTAGTGGTTGACCTTCCTTGTAGACTTTCTTGTGGACCTAAAGTGGGTGTACCAGGCGAAGGAACGTTTTTGGCCGGCCGCAGCATGGCCTAAGTACCAAATGGGGGTATTGGGAGTCTTGCCAATCAAAATAAAAGTAGATTCCTAAAGACATGATTAGGAATCAAAGAGACCAAAACTTCGATTCTTCTTGTCGAAGGTCACCACATCTCAGACAGTAGAAAATGTTCTTGTAGGACAAAGGACACGACTACTGTGCTTTGAGATGGTAATAATTAGGGATAAAAATGAAAATTTGTAACAAACATTAATGAGCTATCATAGGTGTAAAAACATTCTGGGGGCTCATGTGGACTCCAGCCGACTTAGACTCCATTTAAATGCGAGGTAACTGAATTATACAGCTTATTTTTAAAATGTGGTTATCACACTACAGCGTTGGGCAATATTCTATGCAAATATAAATAAAGGTTGTCATGAACATAGTTATTAGTAGTGATTCACTGTTCAACTGTGGAAATCCGTAATTCTGCAAAATCATATTTATCCCTGCATGAGATTACCACTGCTATGCCACTCACCTCCAAACGAGGTCACGAGTCGATTAAATCGAACTCTTAAAATTACCGAAGCAAAGCAAACGAACGCAATCTTTAACCTTTGTTGATATGTTCATAAACATTATAGAGAATGTGTTCTCGTTTGTATATTTCCGAAATGGCGAGGTCCTACTAGAATAAGTGTACAAGCAAAACAATAAAAAGATTTAAGTCAGAACTGGAACATTCATATTATTTAATGGCACAAGATCTCGACGGCTGCACGCACAAATGTGAGTTGATAATTACATAAACATGGTTATCTTTAAGATTAAAACAAAGGAACATTTTTATAAGAACATAAACCGTTAAACCTAGTTGTATTCTGTGCCAAAGTCAAGGGGATACTGCGAGTTTCAGAATGTTTCAGTTTATAATTACTTTCTATGGGGAACCACAGAAATACAAGTTTCAGAATACAAGATTCATAAGAACAAAGGACATGAATGTGACTGCGCTGCTTTAACATTTTGGATTATGTGTATCAGGCACTTCACCATGAATGTGTACGGTGGCAAAAACGGATTTAGCCAAACTACGAGCACGTTAACCACGTGGCATCTGGTGACCGGCTCTAAAGGCGAACGAGTTGTGCCCTACCTGCATTGATGAAGGGGATGCCGTCATAGGGGACATACTGCGATTTCCACATCATGCGCGAAGCAGGTTTGGCGGAGCTGGGAGACTGTCGCGTGCCCCACATGCTGTGGGTTTGTTGTTTGTGTAACTTCAGAATGCTCTCGAGCTCATCCTCGCTCGTACAGTACCCTCGGTAAGAGTCCCCAATTCTCTGCAAGGATTAATGTTACAAAACAATTAAATAAATCAGAAATACATGTTTTATAATGGCAAAAATATTTTGCACAGAGCAGCAAGATTGTACCCACCCTGTATTTAATATCGAACACAAGGTACGAAGCTTAACATTAATCCTACCCTGAACATTGAATTATTTTTTGTAATGCACGGTCAGTGCCATGTTCCACTGCTGCCTGTAGCGCCGCGGGGCTCAGGGGTCTGGGCCTACGCAGCGCTCTTGAATAACACACAGCCACACCCCCAGCTGTCTCGTGCCGTATATTAAATCTCCTCGGGTCGAGCCCGCCCCAGGAGTGCGTGTATAGATACTTTGTAGGAGGGAGCCCGGATGGCTCTCTACATCCCGGCTCCTTTTCTTTAGTACCTGTCCATCATGGTTTGCCTCTATCTCCCTCCCGGAGAAGAAAATTGCATTCTATGCTGTATGATCATTTGAGGATGTTTGTTTCCCTCTTGCCCAAGCATCTCTGTTATGTCAAAATCTATATTCGCTAGTACGTCTGGGGAAAACTTTGACGTGATGGTCTGTTTGAGTTTGTCTGAGTATGTGTATGTGTGGTTGGTTTGATAGAATGAGTGTGTGAGGCTCATGATGTCAATTGATTATTGTGAGATTGATCCTTTTATGTCTTTTGTACTGTGCTGATCAAAGAATGAAAATAAAGATAACATATTTTTCTATTCAATTGTATATAGCATAATTGGGAGGGCATTTGGTTTTCAGGACTTTGTTCATTCTACCAGTGACTTGTTAGCACTAGTTAAAATAATTTTTGGGCAGAGTGTTGTTGTTTGTTGTATTACTTATTTTCTCGTTTCCTTGTTACCTCTGCCAGCTATCAGAATCAGGGACCTCCCTTCCGTGTGAGTGTTTAGTTGTCCCCAGCCCTGATATGTGGGGGGTTACTTCGTGTTCCCCTTGGGAGTTTGTGCACACCTTATAGCTTGCTGTTTGGCTATCCCTCTTTTGCTATCACTTCTCTTCTTATTTTCCTTTTTTATTTTTCCTGACTATATTATTGTAACCCTCTGACACCTGTTGTCTTCATCTTCACTCTCTTATTTGTACATTATTTTGTGGTTTGCCTGATAGTGTTCTTCTCTCCACTCCGGATTATTTTTTTGTATCGGGTGCGGTGATCTATCCCTTTCATTTTTTGTGTTCATATTAGCACATATGGACAAAATCAAGACCTTTGGTTTCTCTGACGAGGATTTTGCCTGTCTTATGGGCCAAACATCCGGTAGTGAAAGACCTTTTACTCTCTCGAAGGGTCCTGAAGAAGAATGGACTAAACTCCTCAACCTCAAAAAGAAGTCGAGGCGCACTGAGTTTCATGACAATTTTATGCTTGAGGATTTGAAAGCGGGCACCATCCCTAATGGCCTGAGGGTAAGGAATATCCCTGGCCTTTTCATTGAGATCAGACAGTTCCTGGAGAAATGGGCATTAACTGCCAACCGTTGCTCCAGGGACTGGATGATGCTCGTTATTGAAAAAGCAGGGAAGTGGTTTTAAATCTCAATAAAGAGATACGGTGTCTTGAAGAAAAGCTTAAAACTGATAATAGTGTTGAGGAAGGTAAAAAGAAACTTGAAGAGATCTCATATGACCTAGACTCTTTTTCTGAGTATCTCCTAAAAAGGAAGACCAACAAACTCAAGAAAGATATTTGTCTCTTTAGTCAGGAAAGATCATACCCATATCTCACTGAGAACTTTTACTCCTCAACCAGTGAAAACACAACTGGGAATGCGACACCAGTTTGGGGCAACAGACGGGTGACCACCTTCTCTGACACAACGGACTCAGACGGCGAGGGTCCATCAAACTACAATTCCAACTATCAACAGCGCCAGGACCTTTTTGAGAGACCCCCTGCCAGTAAGCGTTTTTTAGGCAACAGAAGGGGCAACTTCCACCCCAGGTTCCGGAATCAGCACCAGAGGGGCTCATACCAGGAATCAGAACAACCTCAAAAATATTTTCAGACACAACACCAGCAATACTGGCGAACATAAAGTCTATCCCAGTGTTCAATTTGTCTTCTGATAACATTGACCCCGACGCGGAGGCCCTTCTCTCGAGGGGACTGTCCTTTGTCCCTGCCACTAATATTAACAAATGTTAACTTATGAAAGACTTACATCTCTTCTTTCGCAGGATCAGGTTGAAAAAGTTCTTTCAGAACAGACCCACCCATCCTTGATACCCTTGGGGCTGAAGTAGAGATCTTTGAGAAAGCCGTATTGACTAAAATGCAAAAAGTCCTAAGGTATGTTCCCAAACCCCAATTTAATATCTCCAGAGGGGAAAATGCAGGCCTTCAGTCGCTGAAGAACAACAGAAACCTTACCATCAAACCCTGTGATAAGGGTGGCAGGATAGTGATCTTTGACACCCCCCAGTATGTGGAAAAGATGAACAACCTGCTTGGAATAACCAGACATTACAAACGGATCACCATCAACCCCGAACCCGGACTGAAAGACAGGATTCTCAAGAGTGGTTAAAACTGCGGCAGAAGATGGACATATCTGTACCAAGGAGGCGGAATTTCTCACTCCTTCGTGCACGAGTATGCCTATTATATACGTGGTCCCCAAAACCCACAAAGACGTCACCGACCAGCCCCTGAGACTGATTGTCTCCACCATCGGGGCTGCTATGGAGCCTCTGTCGAAATACATCGACAGGTTCCTTAAACCCCTAGTATGTAAGTTGCTCTCATACGTGAAGGACACTGGTCACTTTATTTCTATGACTGAAAATCTTCCATACAACAACGAAGGCAAACTACTGGTTATCATGGACCTCGAGTCCTTGTATACAAACATCCCCCAAAAAGAGGCCAGAAAAGTGCTTGGGGAAATCCTCAAATCTGATCCTGTGATCCCTAACTCTTCCTTCATCCTGCAGTGTTTGGAAATAGTGCTTGGAGAGAATCTTTTCGAGTTCAATGGAACCTATTACCAACAGATCCAGGGCGTGAGTATGGGCGCTACCTGTGCCCCAAGTATGGCTTGTCTATATATGGGCCATTTTGAGGCCTGCAACATACATAACGAAATGGCTCCATTCCTCGAGAATGTCTGTGCTTGGTTGCGATATATCGACAACATTTTTTTTACCTGGCAGGGCAACCAGGAGACCCTAGACGAATTTACCCACTGGATTAATGCAGCCGACATTAATTTGAAATTCACTGTCCATTCCAGCAATATTAAGCTGGAGTTCCTTGATGTATGGATTGAGCACCGTTACTCGTTTCTTCAGGTCTCGTTCTATACTAAGTCGACTGCTAGAAAAAGTTTATTGCAATTTTCTAGTTTCCACCCTCGATGCCAAAAGAGGGCATACCATTTAGCCAATTCCTTCGAATTCAAAGAAACTCTACCAATTTGGGTGATTTCCTTAAACAAGCGGAAATACTGAGAGAAAAACTGTTGAAGTGAGGATAGCCTGTGAGATTGATAAAAGAGGCCTTCAAGAGAGCGCTGTATTACAATTGTGAAGTCATTTTCCAACCAAAAAACACGGAGAAAAACGATAAACTAGTATGCGTCACAAAGCATTCGAATTTCGACCACAAGGTACGTCAGGTCATAAACTCTCAATGGCACCTCCTCAACATCGGCCACGATGAACAGAAACATCCGAGACCCCTCTTCGCATTTAAGAGGAACAAAACCTCAGAAACTTTCTGGTCGGAGCGAAGAGCTCTGAACGTGACTCTTTTTGTCAGAAATCCATCACAGGAGGTGAGCCCATTAAGGGCAACCACCGATGTGGCTCTTGCCAAGTGTGCCCCAATGCCATCGTTAGTGACAACATCCGAGTCAACGAAAGAACGGTCTTTCTCTCTGAAATGACCAATTGTCGCACGTCCAACATTGTGTATATCATTCTGTGTCCGTGCAACCTGCCCTATGTTGGTGAAACCGGCAGGGAATGCAGAAAACGTATTGGGGAACATAAGTCCAACATCAGGCTCAGGAAACATTCTGCACCTCTGGTCAGCGACTGGATTGAGGCGGCCCACATTGAAAGTGACCTCAAATGGTCCATTCTGGAGAGGGTCAAACCCCAAGCAGGCAGAGATGTCACCGCCACCCGTAGGAAAAGAGCTTTTTTTAAATATTTACCCTTAAATCCAAAGAAAAGGGACTCAATGAAACCCTACCATGGGAGAACACCATATTATAACTTCTTACCCTGTGGTTCTCCACCCTTAGCCAAGTCTGAACCTTCCCCTGTTTGATTAAATAAATGTATTCCAGGTCCCTTAATCTTCCTTTAAAAAGAAAAAAAAATGTGTCCCTTTATCTGTTTATTGTCCCTTAGTTTTTAGGTCTCGCGTAGCGTTGCAGCGCATGCGTTGCTCGCTGGCGAGAGATATCGTGAGAGAGGGATTTCAGAAGGGGGCTTCTTTGTGCAGTCCCCCATATTTAACGCAGCCGTATTCGTTACAGCACGTCAAGTATCCTACTGCTGCCAGCGGGAGCTCTACATTGCTTACTGGCCATGGCTTTTTTGAAGCGGCGCTAAAGACGCATTCGAGGTAAGCGTTTCTTTGCCCTCCTTGCTATCTTGGATTTTTTCGCACACAGACTGTTTGGCCAGAGGTACGTTTGGGTCAGGGCTATCTCCATGTCCCTCCATACTTAGAAAAATTCACCTACCTCTCTCGCTCACCCCGTATTTACAGGCGTTAACATTAGAGCGTCCATCCATCTCTATATGCATTTGTAAATATGTTACTATGACGGACCTTTTGCTTACTATTATTATTCTCATTTTCAACTCTTCCCTCCGAGTGTTCGACCGGAGTATGCTTTATAGAGGCTCGCGTCTTCCATGTTATGCCAGCTCGTTTATCTATACCGGAGGCCTTTTACCCTGAGGCGATATGTCAGACAGCCGGCATTTTGTCAGGCTTGAATATCTATTATGATATGTCCCTTACTTGAGTTTCTGTTCTTCATTTTTAGCACTCCCAGCCTTCTTTAGATCACCTGTCCGCGAGCCTGGCATTACTTGCCGTACTTCTTCCCTTTTCTTGACTTATCTTTCCCCTCTTCGCAACCATTTGACTTGTTTGTTATCTGTGTAATGTGTCTGTTTGTTTTTAGATATCGGTTGTTGTGTTTGTATTTGTAGGTTCCTTTCTATTTGAAGCGGTCCCATTTTTATGACGTGACATTGCGAGTTCTGATGACTACCTTCTTCTAACTGTGTTTGCAACACATTTGAAACTGAAGATCCTCCATGCTTCAGACGCCTGATTTTTCGCATGGCTCTACGCATATATAATGCTCTCCTATATTTTCCGCTATTTTATCGGCTAAGCTGCTGTACACACTACTTTATGTTAGCTTTACTCTTCCGTATATCTATTCTTCTAGATGTTTAGTGTTTGTACATCCAATTTTGCAGGTCCCTGTGCGAAATTCGTTACCTCTGCGCCATCCTTGCATTTACTGCTATCTGGCCTCACTGCCTTGGCCCTGACCCCCAGCTTTTGATTAGCATGCTTGTTGTAAACCACAGTCTTATACCCTAACCTCCAGCATCAGCTGGTGTATTAACTTTTTCTACACAATCCACGTTTATTTACTTTTGCTACTCACACTGGCGACTTATGGGCTACTGTTACTTACTCTAAACAGAATATTCTATAGCACTTTGGTTGATTCTATTTTCTCTCTTCTTTTTTTTTTTCTCTAAGTGTGCAAACTCCTTGGTCAAGATATCTGTAAAAAAATATATCCTCCTGTCCTTATAAACCTGTGCCTCTCCTTTTATTATGGTAAAGCTTAGGGGATCTTCTATTTATTGACAATCCTTTGCAATATTTTTTATGTGTATGTACATATAAATTTTGTTCTTCTAGGCATCATTTTTCATGAGTCCTCACCGCTCTGCTTCGTCTTGATGAAGGTGTGACCCAGATCCTGGTCTAACACCGAAACGCGTGTCGGCGCTGGAGCCTCTGTGTCTCCCCTACCTCTATCTCCCTCCCAGAAAAGAAAATTGCATTCTATACTGTATGATCATTTGAGGATGTTTGTTTCCCTCTTGCCTACCATCTCTGATATGTCAAAATCTATATTCGCTAGTACGTCTGGGGAAGACTTTTTGTATTACCTGAATACATTTATTGTGATCCAATGAACTGTGACGTAATGGTCTGTTAGAGTTTGTATGAGTATGCATATGCGTATGTGTGGTTGGTTTGATAGAATGAGTGTGTGAGACTCATGATGTCTATTGGTTATTGTGATATTGATCCTTTATGTCTTTTGTACTGTACTGATCAAAGATCGAAAATAAACATAAAATATTTTTCTATTCAATTGTATATAGCATAATTGGGAGGGCATTTGGTTTTCAGGGCTTTGTTCATTCTACTAGTGATTTGTTAGCACTAGTTAAAATACTTTTTGGGCATAGTGTTGTTGTATGTTGTATTACTTATTTTCTCGTTGACCTGTTACCTCTGCCAGCTATCAGAATCAGGGCCCCCCTTCCGTGTGAGCATTATGGTTTGCATGTCTAAAGGATGTACACATGAAGTCTTTTATCTTCTGGCTTGGCGCAGGGTTCAGCCGGAGACCATACTTCGGGCTCTGGGAGTTGGAACTGGCCGCAGCGTCCACTTGGGTGTTTGGGGGTGATTCAGTCACACTGTCCTGGCCAAGGCTCTCAGCCGCAGGCATGGTTTCTTCTCTCCCTGCTTGCGAGTGTCTTGGTGGGGAGGCCACGGGCTCTGGTGAGCCAATGGAGGTATAGCTCAGAGTCACATCTGTGCCCTCCGCCTCTTCCGAGTTGGTGCCCGACCCATGGGCCTTCTTGAAGTTTGATACATTTCGGGTGACAACTTGCTGTCCTTGTTGGTCCGTGACCATGGTTCCTTGCACCTTTGTGATGGTCCACTCCTCTGGTTCATAGGGAACCAAACCTTCCAGCCGGGGTGTCTGTCTCTAACCACCACGCGATCTCCCACTTTTAGCTGTGGATCTTTTGCGCTGGCCTTCTGGTTAGCTACCATCCTCCTCGCAGGGGTAGCCACTCTGTCCACTTCAGTAGGTTTCCATAACCGATCTGTCGGAATGCTGTCTCAGGAGCTCTCTTGAAAAGTAAATGAGACGGGGCACACCGAGGGGTGCTGTGGGGCGTCTGCCTATATGCATCTATGAATTGAGTGAGCGCTGTCTCGGCGTCCTCCCCCAGATCCACTGCGATGCGCAAATCTCGGTTGAGGGTCCGCATAAACCGTTCTACTTCCCCGTTGGCCTGCGGCCACAGAGGGGTGATCTTCCTGTGGTGGATTGCTCTCCTCTCCAGATAGTTCTGAAACTCGTGGCCTTGGAATGGGGGTCCGTTATCTGAGCGAATTTCATCAGGCAGGCCCAGGAGGGCGAAAGTCTTGTCCAGGACCTTCCCGACGTGTGTGAATGCCGTAGAAACCACCACCTCTACGATTGGAAACTTCGAGAAGGAATCGATGAGCACCAGCGTTTTGCGACTATCAGGGAAGCTCCCGAAGTTGATACTAATCTTGGACCATGAAAGTTCGCATGGCTCTTCTGTGATGACGGGCGCCGGCGCTGGATCGCCGCCGGTGATGGTGCATGAGTGACACTGCTGCATCATGTCTTCCACTCTTGTGTCCATCGCAGGGAACCAAACTTTGTTTCGCAGCTGAGCTTTGGTTTTAGCCTTTCCCTGATGCCCCACATGTGCCAGCTGGATGATTCCGTCTTGCAGGGCTTTCGGGATAAAAATAAAGTGCCCCCTCACGGACCACTCCCTGTTCACCTTCACTCAACTTGTGGCAGACCTGCCAGAGTTGTCGTCGTGCATGGCTATCTTCCACTCGGAGTGACTGGGCTCTTTTCACTCTGGCCAGTGTCTCATCATCGGCCGTGGCTCGGCCGATCTCCTCCAATGTCATGGCTTTGGGGCATGACTTGTGTGAGATCATCTGCATGAAGGCTTCCGAGTAAGCAACATCCGGAGGTGAACGTCGAACGACCAGAGGCTCTGGGTGCCGTGAGAGGTAGTCGGCCGGGTTGTGTGCTCCTGGACGGAACACAACCTTGAAATTGTACGCCTGCAGCTGTAGAGCCCACCTTTAGATTCTGGGAGGTGCCAGTCTCGAGGATCCAGCAAAGAGTGGGAGCAGCGGCTTGTGATCGGTTACCACCAGAAACTTCTGCACATACAGATAGAGGTGAAAATGTTGATAGGCCCACTTTATCGCCAGGGCTTCCCTTTCGATCTGGGCGTATCCGGTCTCGCTGACGGATAAAGCCCGGCAGGCGTAGGCGACTGGTTTCCACGTCTCCTGGTCGTGTTCCTGTAGAAGATCTGCTCCTAGGCCTACAAGGCTGGCATCCACCATCAACTTCGTGCGTCGCCCCGGGTGAAAATAGGCCATCACCGTCTTATCCATGAGGGCTGTTTTGATGGAGTTAACGATGTGTTGGCAGCTACGGTCCACTCCCACTGACGGTCACTGCAGGTGAGGGCACGGAGTGGCTCCAACAGAGAGGCCAGGTTCGGAATGAACCTGCCACAGTAAGTGGCCATGCCAAGGAAGCTGCGGACTTCGGAGGGAGTCTTCGATGTGCTTGCCGCCCGAATGGCCATCGCTTTCTTGGAATCCACCTGTAGCCCTTATCTGGTGAAAATGTACCCGAATAAGTCGACTGATTCCTGGTAAAAAGAACACTTGGCCCTATGGAGGGTGAGTCTGCAGTCTTCCAGTCGCTGGCCTGGAGGTGGGTGTGGTGTTCTTCCAAGGTGTTTGAGAATACTAAGATGTCATCACTCAGACTGATGACGCCCTGCAGGCCGGACAGTGCTTCCTGGATGGGGTTTTGGAAGCCCTCGGCTGCAGACGACAAACCGAAGCTCAGTCTCTTGTACCTCCTCAGGCCGACGTGGGTAGAGAACGTGGTGATGTACCTGATCTCAGGCTCCAGTTCCAGCTGGTGGTACCGAGCATTTAGGTCCAGCTTGGAGAACCATTTGGCTCCGTTCATGTCCGCCACAATGTCATCCATAGTGGGAGTAAGATGGCGTTCCCTCTTGACTGCTAGGTTTGGGAGTCGCATGTCCACACACAGCCGTATGGCTCCCGGCTTTTTTGGCTTGAGGGCCACGACCAATGGGGACAACCACGAGGTGGGGCCTAACACCTTTTCAATGACGTCGAGGTCTTTGAGTTTCTTCAATTCCGCCTCTACTTTCGGGCGAAGGTTGAATGGTACCCTCTGGTGTCTCAGGGCAGTAGGCCTCAAGGTGGAGCTTGAACTGCTTCCCTTTGAGCTTGCCGAGCCCTGTGAACACTGCCGGGAAGTCGTGTAGGATGGCATCAGCGTGAGTCGTGCATCTGGTGGGCGAAAAAGACCAACCTGAGGTCTTCTGCGGTGTGGCAACTGAGAAGGATGCCTTTCCTCCTTTCCGTGCTGTGGAATTGGGCACTCTTGACATGTTAGTTGCTGGTGATCTCCACCTTGATAACCCCTCTGAGGGGCATAGGGTGCGTACCTCCATAGGTGTAGATCCGCGCCTTGGTAGGTGTGAGAGGGGGTCGTAGTGACAGCCGCTCATACTGTTCTGAGTCCATGACATTAAGGGATGCGCCCGTATTGATGAGCGCCTGGACTTCTGACCCTCCTACCAGGACAGAGCACATCGGCGGCGGTCTTCGGTGTTTGTCCGACCTGCTGACGAAGGATACGACAAACACCTCATCGTCATCCTCTTCAAGTGCGAGGCAGCGCCCCCACGCTGAGTCGTCATCCTGCAACTGTGCGTCATAGAGCGACACCTGGCGCAGTCGTTGCGTCATTCCTCAAGGCCTGGAGTAGGTTTGTCGAGACCGGCCGCTTCTACACACCTTGGTGAAATGATTCACCTTTCCGCAGCGGGAGCACGTCTTCCCCTTCGCTCCGCACACTGCCGTGGGCGGGTGTTCCACGCCGCAGTTGCCGCACGCCCCACTCGTGGATGGTCGCTATGCTGGGCAAGCTGTACTGGGTCGCCGTTGTATGGCCTTGACTCTTTCTTCTTTAACGGGCGTGTACCTCATTGCCTGCGGCGCTGCTGTGGTTCTATGCAGGGCGGCTTCCATTTCGCCCGCCCGTGCATCAGAGAGTTTGTGGGACCTGGCCAGGATGAGGATCTCGTCAAGAGAGATCCCTGGTTGCCGAAGGATCAGTTTCCATAGCAGCGCTGAGCGGCATCCCTGGATGACCTGGCCGCGTATTTCTTCTCTCTGGTCCGTAAAGGCGCACGTGCTGGCCAGCTTGCGCAGTCGCGCGTAGAACATGTCCATGGACTCCATGTCTGACTGTGACGCCTGCCTGAACTTAAAACGCTCGAAGTCCGGGTTCAGTTGAGGGTCGAAATGCCGGTTGAGCACGGCGAGCGCGGCTTCGTAGTCATCATCATTTCCTGTGTTGGGCAATGTCTCAAAGAGATCATAGATCTCTGCGCCGCCGTAGTATATGAGTAACAACCGTTTTACAGCACCATCTGTCTCCCTAGTGCCTCTGAAGTAGTGGTTCAGACGTTCGATCCATGCCTTCCATCGTGGGGCGGCCGTGGCAGGGTCAACAATCTTAATGAAAGGCAGCAGTGGGGAAGCGACTGTGTGACTGTGGCCCAGTAGCGGGGCATTGTCTTCTCTCCGAGGTTTGGCTGCACCAGCTTGCGGGCCAGCAGCGCCTGCCGCGGGCGGTGTGCTCATGTTGCTGGTACGTGTGCCTGTAGGCGCTGTGGAGCAGTCCTCTCTCTGTGAGTCCTGGTGCTTCCGTGTGAGCTAGCATGGGGGCACGTGGCTGGCCTGCTTGGGCAGTCTTTGATCCCTGTGACCCTGTGTGAATGATGGGTTGTGGTGCACCAGACTGGCTATGCCTTTGTGTGTGTGGTGTGTTCCATCCAGTTCAATCATGTGTTGCAGCCTCTTGGTACTTTCTCACACTCTCTCCAGGACCCTCTGCAGTGGGGCAGTGTTGTGGTGGGCCCTCACATGCGTTGGAGCGCCTTCCTCCTTTCCTCAGTTTTCCCCTTCTGGATGCTATAACTCCCCCAGGCAGTGAAAGCAGGGTGATAGGCCTTCGCACGCACAGCGTGTCTTTCTAGCGCTCCCCCGGGGCCTCCTTGACTCACCGGCAACCAGCTTCCGGTGATCACGTGGGCGCACACGCTGCCGTCTTGAGCACACGCCTTCCTAGGCACCAGGAGCATGCCGACAGGCGCCAGAGAGACCTCAGGCTGTACCGCCCGGCTGGCAGAGCCGATACGTCCTGGCGGGGGTGGGCTCCCCGCGGGCTGCAGCACACTCGACGCAGTGATGGCCCCAGCAGACGGAGTCAGCAGGGCGCACGGAGGTGCAGGTATGCAGGCACTGAAATGCAGACCCACGGCCTGGGGTAGCCAAGGACAGCGGGGGTGAGCGAGGCCTGCTGCGCTGTTACGCGGGCACCAGAGCATCGCAGGCTCACGCCGGAGGTGTTGCTGGGCACAGGAGTCCGACCGGCCTCGTTGCCAATGTAACGCGTCGGGGCGCAGGGGGTCTGGGCCTACACAGCACTCTTGAATAACACACAGCCACACTTTAGGTTAATAGCTGGCGGGAAGACCCCGAGCGGTCTCGTGCCATTTATTTATCTCCTCGGGTCGAGCCCGCCCCGAGGAGTGCGTGTATAGATACTTTGTAGGGGAGAGCCCGGATGGCTCTCTACACCGCCCATGGTGCACACAGCTATCTACCACCGCTGGTCCACGTGCCCTCTTAATTTCAGTGCTGCGTGTAATGCAATATCAACTAATAAAGGCAATTCAAATGATATTGCTATATTAATTGTCATTGGCAGTCAGACTCCTCGTGGTTTTGGCAGGGGTGATGTTTTTACGACACCATGTGCAGCATAATTTCAATGATTGTAATTTCTAGCGTCAGACTGCTGTTGTCGTCACACTGAAGCACCGTGTTTCTTTAAAATGACGGTGGCAGACGCACCCACGATTGTAGAGAAAATCTGTCCCTTTTCCCCAACATGTGCCTGTTCAGCGCAGCCCCATTCTCCCCAGCAGCGGCTGCCCAGAGCTTGCTGGTGACTCTGCAATGATGTGGCTGCAGCACCAAGAAAGCAGGCGCTGCATCAAAGGCAGCCTTCACTCTGGGTGTCACTACACAGTGCTCACAGGGCACCCCTGTGCAGGGGTTCCCAGATTACTCCATGTCTGCAAGACGCAAGGTTAGCAACCCTTACTTTCCCCGTACAGGTCATTGCAATCGGATACATTGGTGCCTTTAAGGGGACAGGGCTCCCCACAGCGCCCTGCCAACATGGAGGTTTGGCCAGGCCTAAGAGTGATCCTCACTGACTTGCAGGCTCACCAGTGACACATTTCACTGTACAATTGCTGCAGCACGTGTAAGTTTTCGAGTGAAAAATGAGCTAAAGGGGAGTTAGATGGAGGATGAGGGGCGAGATGTCTGTTCAGTGGTTCGATTACAACCTGCAAAGTTTGCCTAAAGCATGCATTGTTTTTTGTCTTAGCCACAGGATATGCTTTGGTGTAGCTCGTGTTCAGCCACACAAGGTGGCGGCTCCTCCGCTAAGGCTGTGAGCAGATGGGACTGTCCAGGGGTGGTAGTGGGAAGCTGAGAAAAAGAGGAAATTACCTGGGGGTATATGTAGATTGGGGATCCAAAGGTTTGTGAGCTACTATGTGATAGTGAGGAAGAAAGAGGTCCAGCCCGGCAGGGATGGCGGGAGGATTGCCCTGGAGTGCAGTGTCCTGTTCCTGCAGTGTGCATCAGTATATACTGCCTGTTCGTGTGCCTGATTAGGAGTGTGAAGTCCCATCTTTAGGGGGTCAGGCTTCAGGCTGTTGGACAGGTGGGTGGGTCATTACTCCAGAGAGGTCTTGTCATGGCGTGTTCTTGGGACGTAAGGTCCAGGCATGTACTTGGTGTGCTGGGCAAGGCATGCTGATGGTTGAGTGTACCCCTGTCGTTAGCAGTGGCAGGCTTCTCGACTACCTTCAATGGTATATTTCAAAAACCCAAATTCAGCTAACTGTGGCTGATTTTGACAGATAACTGGCTATACACATTATGCAACAGCGTACACACATTAGATCACCTGCAACAGTATGTTTTAATTGCACTGACTGGGATGGTATAGGTACAGAATGATTTTGCCACTTGTATTATGAGAATGGTGTCTGCTGAGACCACCTTTACATTTCCTTTTTCCTTGCTGCATATGTGTCCCCCCCAAATGATGAAAGGCTACCCATAACCCACCAATACAACAATATTTGTACTTTTTGGCAGACATTTCTCCCCTCACCTACAACACACACTCGATGGAACCTCCCCCTTTGCACAACACACATTGATTGGCGGGCTGGGTGACTACAGTACACACCAGCTAGCTCACAGCTGTGCATCTGTGGAGGTCAACTATACATTAGCTCTGTGATAGAAATTCCACTGGATATTTAGGGTTGCTGTGGATAAGTGTCGCTAATTGTACAGATAACAGTGCTCATCACAGTCATCACTAATAACGTGGTGCTACTTTAACGCAGGAACTTACCAGGAGGATCCTAATATTCAAGCTGCACCCAACCACACTAGGTACCATAAGGAGACTGGCACTTCCAGGCTTACCCTGTTTTGTATTCCTGTTCACCTGGGAAGAGAACGAGGGAGGTCTTTGCTGGGCTGAAACCATTTCTTATTAGAGATCAATACATGCTCAGCCCTACCAAGTACCACACCTCAGGCATTAAACTAACACATTTTAGTGTGGTGGTCTGCATCACTGCACTGAAGTGCAAAGTCACGCATTATAGGCATAGAGACTGCCTCGTCTGTCAAGTCTTAACAGCGCTGCTATGACTAAACTAAAGCTGGAGTGGCAGGGCGCCGTGGCATGTGTGCTGCTCCCGGCAGTCTTGGAGGCTGGCTGTGCTAATAGCTGCTAACTCACTGGCTGCTTACAATGTATCAATAGAAGAAATCGAGATTAACGCCGAAGCCGAAGTGACTTTAATAGGCGCCACGGGACGTTATGTCCTCCTGCGCTGGCTGCAGTCAAAGTTTGGGAGGCTGGCTAGGTTGTGGCTAATCACTGCAGCACTGCTCGCACTGCTGCGTGGCAGTAACTTAAAATCAGTGATGACCCCGCAACCGCCGGACCCAACCCCTTGGATTGCGACAGCTGCTGGAGCCCACTGTGCAGCTTAGCTCTGAGCTGCGCCTGAGTGAGTCTGATGCCTGGAGCGCCACATGATTGCATGCCAAGGGAGTGATTTGCTTTGGCCAGACTCTGAGGAGGCAGGCTGTCGGCCCATAAACCAGAATGCCGTGGTGGCTCTCCTCGCATGTAAGTGTCAGACTGAGTGCCATCCGAGTGCTTTTTAGCGATTGTCTGGGATAACTTCAACTTAACTGCTGCTCTCCATGCTGGTAGCACTGCGCCATGGTTCTCTTCACTAAACTGTAACTTAAACAGAATGCCCTATGAGAACAATATGAGAAATTCTGATAGCTCAAACTTCACAATCTTTCAACCTGCATTCGAAATCACTTATTCCTCATAAACGAGTACCACAACAGATTATGAAAAAATACACATTATTTTAATAGTACACGTCTCTACCATATAAAAAAAGTGTTACTGTTTTTATCTCTGTATTCAGCAATTCAGCATTAAGATTCCACTAAAAAAGTTAAAAACATATATCCCACACCAACTGAATACAGAACTATTTTACACAAACATAAATGACTGCCTTTTCCAAAAACAAAACAACAACACAAGGGAGAACAATTAAGATACATCAATTTGACTAACAAACGTCTGCAGACCTACTATTACTATCAAAAGGGATTCCTGATTGTATCAATTAATCATGCAGAGTTTCTCCTTGTACAGCGGATTCCGCAAATATATATGGTGACATGTTTCGGTGGGAATATTAGTTAAAAGCCACCTTCTTCAGGACAACACAATTTGTTATATCTCCAACTTTTTGCACAAACCATCTAGATATAACATCTACAGGACAATGTTGATCCTAGTGCTTCCATAGATATTAAAATCGTTTAATTAAAAATCATAATTATAATTTCATAGAGTACAAGGGAAGTGCATCTCTCTCCTCCACTGATGACTCTTTGGTATGTTCTCCGGGTGTATTAGGATTACTCCATTACACACTCAGACAGGACCATCGTCTAAAACTATCTTCCTTTATCTTGTGCTTAGTTCTCTCCCACACATGTATCTATATGTGTCCAATATAAAGCTCCTGGGAATAAAGAGTCCAGGCCTCCCCTGGTGGGCGTTTATCCACTGCCTTCAGACTCTCCGTCCACACTTCTCCAAAGTTCTACACAAAATGCCAAGCTTGAAATGTTGTGAAGTTTGAGGTATCAGAGTGTCTGAGTTGGTTTGCGTATTGTTCCCAAGGGGAATAATTCTGTCTAAGTTTCTGTAGGAATTCAACACTGGCAGCTCGAAGTCCTCCGCTTGAGTCTCAAGTCTGTCCTTAGTTTAGTTTATTAAATAATTGTTAAGTTACTTAAAACCATTGCAATAAAAGTTACACAGGATATAAATACAAGAATACATGATCTGCATAAAATGAACAAATTTTAAAATTAAGTCTTTTCATTCCAATTTAAAAGTATCGAGTTATAAAAAAGAATGTGGAAACGAGTGCTTTAGTAAACAAGAAGCGTTATTGAAGCGTATTTGATGTTATTATGTAGGTCAATGTCACATAGAAAGGGAAAGCAGTTTATGTTTTTAAACTTTGGATTCAGGAGGCGTATTTACAGCTCTTGGGTTTTCACCAAGGAAATCAGATTCCTAGTTTTATAATCCAGGGTCGACCCCAGTGTTGCCTTGGTGGAAGGGCATATTGTTCCTTATTTATTTATTTAGTTATTTATTTTTGAGATTTATACAGCGCGTACAATTGCCCGTAGGCGTCTCGGCGCTAGAAACTTTGAATGTATTCCCGAGGTTGAGCCGGTAACTATTCTTGATCAAACAACCAGGTCTTTATCTTTCTACGAAAATGCATCAGGGATGGGCTGTCTTTGATGGATGCTGGCAGGGAGTTCCATAACCTGGGAGCTGCCACAAGGAAGCGTCTATCGCCCCAGTTAACTGTTTTTGTTCGTGGTATTTGAAGGATTTTAAGGTTGTTAGATTGGAGCGATCTTATGGAGGACTGGTGTCTGAGATGGGATTTCAGGAAATGTGGACCACAGTTGTGCAATGCTTTATAGAGTATGCACAGCGCTTTAAACTTAATCCTATTTCGAATCTTGAGCCAATGCAAGTCCCTTATAATCTCAGAGATTGGTGAGAATTTAGGGATTCCAGACAGGAGGTGGGCTGCAGCATTCTGGATAGTCTGCATTTTGTTGGTCACTCTTGCCTGGGCGTTGATGAATAAGCCGTTACAATACTCAAGAGATGACAGCACGAGGGCGCTTACCAGCGTCTTACCTGCTGAGGTTGGTAAAAACGGCATGATTTTCTTGATCAGCCTAAGTTTGTGATGGGCTGTTGCTGCTATTTTATTTGAGTGGGCCATAAAATTTAATTTATCGTCAAAAATCACCCCCAGATTTCTGACGGTGATGGCTGGTGTAGGTGGTGTTCCGTGCGTGGGGGGCCACCAGGTGTTTGACCATCCTGGGGAGAGATGTCCAAATATGACGACCTCCGTTTTTTCGGCATTTAACTTTAGACAGTTAGAGGCCATCCACTCACCGATCGCCCGCATGCCCTCTTGGAAGTTTTCAGCTACCTTGTCTCCATTCCCGTTAATGGCCAATACCAGCTGGGTGTCATCCGCGTACGAAGTAAGGCTCATCCCATAGGCCTTGATGACAGAGGCCAGGTCCGACACGTAGATATTGAATAGTGTCGGACTAAGGGATGAGCCTTGGGGAACCCCACACGGTAGTGACAGCTTGTGCGATTGGAAGGGCCCCAATGTGACCACCTGTGATCTACCGGCCAAGAAGGAGGAGAGCAGATTTCTAGCCATGTGGCGGATGCCCAGTTTTTCGGCACGGTCGACCAGGATCTTGTGGTCGACCGTGTCGAAGGCTGCCGACAGATCGAGCAGTACGAGTATTGCTGTACCTCCCTGGTCCCGGATCACTCTTATGTCCTCTGTAGCTTTTATTAAGGCAGTTTCGGTTCCGTGGAACTTGCGGAAACCAAATTGGGTGTTGTCCAGTAGTTGATGTTTTTCTATGAACTCTGAGAGTTGTGAGTTCATAGCCTTTTCCACTACCTTTGCTAAAAAGGGGAGACTGGCTATGGGGCGGTAGTTTTTTAGTTGATCCTTGTCCAGATTAACTTTCTTAAGTAAGGGTTTGACCAAGGTATTTTTAAGGGAGTCTGGGTATATCCCAGTTCTGAACATTGTGTTGCAGATTGATGCAATGTCAGGGGAGAGATAGTCCATGATCGGACGAATGACTTTTAATGGACAAGGATCTAATGCTGAGCCTGATTTAATTGTGGCCGTTGGTTCCTTGATTTGTGTTTCTCCATGGTCTAAGAACTGAGAAAGTTCGATATTGTTGGTCCCTTTGTTAGATATTGGGGGGCTCATTACTGTTTTTGTGGAGAATGCTTGATATATATCATTTACCTTTGTGAAAAAGAAATCAGCCGGAGAATCACAAAAGGCTTGGAATTGTGGAGGATTCAGGTCCGGTGCGTTTCCCGCTAAGACCGTAGTTATCTCAAAAAGTGTTTTACTTGAGTTTTTAGCAGAATTGATTTGTTCAGTGAAATAAGATTTTTTTGTCTCGACAATAAGAGCTTTGTATTGTCCGAGTGCTTCCTTATAGCTGGTCTTGATTTCAGCGCTGTAGGATCTGCGCCAATGTCTCTCCCTGTTTCTACAGAATTGCCTCTTAATACGGAGCTCCTCTGTAAACCATGGGGCTGATGGCGTTGCTCTGTTTCTAGAGAGTTTTTTAGTTGGGGCTAAGGAGTGGGTGGCGGTACCTATCCACTCCTGAAATTGTCGTGTGGCCAAGTTTGGATCAAATGTTGAGTCAGGACGAGTTTTTTCAAGTAGGCTCGTTAACTCAGCGTGATCGATGTCCTTCCAAACTTTGATGGTTTGTGGTTTCGGTACAGAGTGGGGTCTGAGTCTATTTAATGTGACTGATATTTTTATAAAAATGGCGAAGTGGTCGGTCCATGGCATTGGTAAGGTATCTATTATATTAACGCCTTGCATATTAGTAAAAATGCCGTCTAACGTGTGACCGGCTATATGGGTGGGGGTGGTTACCAGTTGCCGAAGACTCATGGTGTGCATGTCTGATATCAAGGACTGGGTATCTTTATCAGATGCATTCTCAAGATGGAAGTTCAAGTCGCCCAATAATGTAAATGAGTCTTCCAGCGCTGGAGCTTCTAGTATTGCACCCAGATTTGCTAGAAAGTTGGTGCGAGAGCCTGGTGGTCGATATAGTAGGATGCCTTTAAAATGAAACGATGGGGTGAGTTTAAGATCGAAAAGAAGAGCTTCGCAGGAGGTGGAGTGAATGTGAGATATTCTGACCGTTATGTGGTCGCGGGCGATGATGGCTAGTCCTCCTCCGCGCTGCCCCACTCTATCTAGGCGATAGGCGTTATAGGCTGGGGGGGTCGCAACTGCCATGTCAGGATCGGATGCTCCATCCGTCCATGTCTCCGTGAGAAAGAGACAATCAAGATTGTTGTTGATAATAAGATCGTGTATTTCTTGCCGGTGCTTGACAAGAGATCGTGCATTGATTAGTGCAGCGGTGATGTCGGAAGACATAGATGCAGTGACGGCATACGTTTTGATTTTTTCATTCATTATCTGTAGCTTCACGTTACAGTGGGGACATGTAAATTTTGTGCTATCTGACCATAGGTGTGGATTATATTGAGCGCAGTCGGTGTTAGGCGTGCGCAGTGCCATCAATGTGGATTTGGGGTAGATGTGGGGATTCTGTCGCGGGGATTGATCAGAGGTTCTGGCCCCTGGCCCGGTCTCGGCACGGACGAGCACAGACGAGCTTGCCTTATGCGCGCCTTCGGCGCGCCCGCTGCACTCGTCCGCTGCGCTTCCGGAACATGCACATATTTGTAGGGAGGGAGCAGTGCGAGAGACGTGGCCTCAAGGTGGGCGTGTCCCAGTCAGGGAGAGGGGAATGAAGTTGGCGGGAAAACGGCGATTTTACCCTTACCAGTGCTCGTTTTTCAGCAGGAAAGGGTGCCTGCACACTGCAGTGATGTGACAGGGAAGGTGAGTGATTTTAAAAGCTAAGTGAAATTTTACAGTTTTTAAAACAAAGTTATGCTCAGTTTTCCTTGCTACTCCCGGCTGTGCCTCAGGAGGGTTCAAAAGTTATCTTAAAATTGATGTAACCATTTAGGCTGCAGTTTGAGTCTGCTGTGCTAAACAAATTGCGTTGTGGTGTAATCTTTGCTGAGCCTTTAGCAAAAATCTGACAAAGCGGCAGTTAAGCTGGGGGTCCCCTAGGTCAAAACAGGCTAGAATAAGCCTGCCTTCTTGTTAGAATTACCCTTTGCTTGAATGCCTTAGTTAATAGTTGTTTCCATTCTGTGTGAACAGTGTTGCAGGAACAGACTAGATGCAACAGGTCTTCCTTATCGCTCTCACAGAGTCGGCAGACAACAACGAGATTACCACGCAACCAGGGTGCCATATGATTTTTAACTGGTAATAGCCCCAGCCGATATTTTAAAAACTGCAGCTTGATAAAACGAATAGTTTCTTACCTGTCGGTGTAGTTTTGCAGCTTGAAGATCTTTCTGGATTCACTATGCTGTGCATTATTCCGCGATCTTGTGGTTGGGTCCGGATTCGTAGTCTTTTCTTTGTTTTTTTTTTTTTTTTTTGTAGCCCAGGTGGGCGGCGACGACCCACCATTTGGTGCATCTCCCGTGAGGTCGTCGTGCTTCCTGTGGAAGTCCCACCTTTGGGGCACCATCTTCGGGTTCTTTTTTCCCTTTTTTTTTTTTTTTTTTTTAACCCTAGGCGATTGATTAGTCCTTCAGTCCATTTTCTGTACCTTTTTATTCCTTCTGATGTTTTCATTTCACCCCTCTGTCTCCAGTCTCATCTTACTGGCGGAGGTGGGTGGGTTCGCTAGTGAATCCAGAAAGATCTTCAAGCTGCAAAACTACACCGACAGGTAAGAAACTATTCCTTTTGCAGCGTGAATCTTTCTGGATTCACTATGCTGTGCATAGACTTTGTAGCGGTTTTCCTAATTTTGTGGCGGCTGGGTGGTAGATGAGCGTTGGTCGTTGAAAATGTGTTGAAGCACCTTCTGTCCAACCTGTGCTTCCTTGTTCATCTGAATGTCCACGCAGTAGTGTTTCGTGAACGTGTGCACAGATGCCCAAGTTGCCGCTAGACATATGTCCTGAATGGTCGTGTTCGCCAGGAAGGCAACGGTGGCCCCCTTCTTCCTTGAGGAGTGAGCCTGAGGCCCCTCTGCTAGCTCCTGTCCAGCCTGTTTGTGGCAGAATTGAATAGTGAGGGCAATCCATCTAGCGATGGTGCCCTTAGTCACTGGTCTACCCATGAAGCTAGTAGCAAAGGACACAAACAACTGCTTTGATTTCCTGAGTTCCTTGGTTCTCTCAATGTAGTGCATCACCGCTCTTCTAGCGTCGAGGGTGTGAAGAGCCCTTTCTGCGTTTGAAGTCGGGTTTTGGAAGAAACTCGGTATCTGAATACTCTGGTTCATGTGGAACGCCGACACCACCTTGGGCATGAAGTGTGGGTCTGTTCTCAGGACTATCCTGTCCTTGTGAATCTGAATGTAGGGTTCCTGTAGCGTTAGCGCTTGAAGCTCGCTCACCCTGCGTAGTGAGGTTATGGCCACCAGAAAGGCCGTTTTCATCGTCAACATTTGCAGTGTGGCCTTGTGAATGGGTTCAAATGGTGCCTTCATGAGCTCCGTCAGTACCACGTTGAGATTCCATGCTGGCGGCGGCAACCGTTTAGGAGGGGCAATTCTTTTGGCTCCTTCCATGAATCTCCTCACAACCTGCGAAGTGAAAAAACTTCCACCCTTCTCACCTCTGGTGTAGGCTACGATCGCCGCTAGGTGTACCCTTAGGGAGCTTGAGCAGAGGTTACTCTTTAGAAGGTGTGTGAGGTACCTCAGTACTGTTGAGTCTCTAGTCATTCTGTTTTGCAGGCCCTTCTTCCTGCACCACACAGTAAATCTCTGCCATTTGGCGCTGTAGCATTTTTGTGTAGTTGGTTTCCTTGCCTCCCGCAGCACCCGCATAGTGCTAGGAGGCAATTTAAGGTGAGCGAACTCTAGGTCTTCAGGAGCCATGCCGCCAGGCTGAGGCTCTCTGGCTCCGGATGCAGGACCTCTCCGTTTTGCATGGAGAGCAGGTCCCTTCTTCTCTCGAACCTGTGGGGATTGCCCTGTGCCATTTCTTGAATTTGTGAGAACCATGTCTGCCTTGCCCACTGCGGAGCCACTAGGATCAGAGTCATGTTGCTGGTTCTGCACTTGTCGAGCACTCTGTGCAACAGGGGTATCGGTGGAAAGGCGTAGGCAAATGTCCTCGACCAGCTTATCCATAGGGCATTTCCTTGGGATTGCTGATCTGGTTGCCTGGACGCGAAGCTTTGGCATTTTGCATTTTGGCGTGTTGCAAACAGGTCTATTGTGGGAGTTCCCCATCTCTGGAAAAGCTTCTCCGTTTCCTGGCCATTGAGCTCCCACTCGTGTGATGCCGAGGTCTGCCTGCTTAGCCAGTCTGCCTCCACATTGTCCTTCCCTGGAAGGTGAATTGCCAGTAGATCTATCCTGAGAGGTATGGCCCATCTCCAAATCTCCTGTGCCAGAGAGGAGAGAGGGAACGACTGTGTCTCCCCCTGCTTGTTGATGTAGAACATTGCCGTGGTGTTGTCTGTTTGAACCAACACCCTCTGGTTGTTCAGGTGCCTCTGGAATGCCTTCAGGGCTAGCAGGATGGTTTTCAATTCGAGGTAATTGATATGGCATACCGCATCTGCTGGAGCCCACAGACCCCTCACTCTGAGGTTGTCCATGTGCGCTCCCCATCCCTTTTGCGATGCGTACGTGGTAATGGTCATTGTTGGGTTTGGTGGTGTCAGGCTTCTCCCTGCTGTCATGTTGTCTCTGTTCCACCAAGTCATCTCCTCCTGCACTGCGTGCGTAACAACCACTAGATCTTCCCAACTGCCGCTTGCTTGTGACCATTGCTGTTGTAGCCATTCTTGGAATGGTCTCATGTGCAGGCGTACATTCGGCACCAGCTGGATACATGACGCCATCATCCCCATCATCTTGCTCACTGACCTCACTGTCAGAGCTCGCCCCTTCTGGTAGAGACGCGTCTCCTTCAGTAGGGCCTCTGTTCTCCTGTCGCTGGGCACCACTGTGCTGTTCAGGGTGTTGATTTTTGCTCCCAGGAAAATCTTCACCTGCTCCGGTTCCAGCGATGACTTCCCCCAGTGATCGAGAACCCCAAGTTCGTCAGAGTGTCTGTCACGCGTGCTGCGTGTCTCTCGCACTTCTCGCGTGTGTTTGCCTTGACCAGCCAGTCGATGGGGAAGGGGTAGACATGGATCCCCTGCCTTCGTAGGTGGGCCGCGACCGCCGACAGGCATTTTGTAAAAACCCTTGGCGCCGATTTTAGCCCGAAGGCCAGGGTTGTGAACTGGTAGTGTTCCTGGTCGATGTTGAACCTTAGAAGGCCCTTGTGCCTTCTGTTTATTGGAATGTGTAGGTAGGCATCCTTGAGGTCCACGGTGACCATGAAATCCCCGTCTCTTATTTGGGGGAGCACCTCCTGCAGCGAAGTCATTTTGAACTTCTGCGTTCTGATGAACTTGTTTAGGTATCGCAGGTCCAGGATGGGTCTGACGTTTCCATCTACTTTCGGGACCACGAAATAGTTCGAGTAGACCCCCTTGTTGCGTTCTCTGAACGGCACTGCCTCTATGGCTCTTTTTTCTAGTAGTTTTATGGTTTCTTCTCCGAGTAGGGCCAGTTCTTGAGCCGATCTCTGTCTTCCCTTTGGTCTTCTGTTTGGAGGTCTTTTCTCCAAATCTACGCAGTATCCGTATCGCATGACGTTCAGTATCCACTTGTCTGTGGTTATACGCCGCCACTCCTGAAGGTAGAACCTCAGCCTTCCGCCTACTGGTGTTGGATGCTCGTAGGCTTTTGACTCTTCTCTCCCCCCTTGATGTTACTGTATTGTGCCTCACCCTTGGGGGCATGTCGAGGGTGGGCGTCCTCCTGCGTGCTGAGTCACTTTGAAGAGGGTAGGTCACCCCCTCTCCTCCTCTGGCCACGTCCGTTCCCTCTCCCGCGAAAGGACTGGCCCCGAGGTTGGTACTGCCAGTTTTGCTTCTGTTGACCTTGTTGTCCGTGGATATCACCCTGCTGACCCTGCTGGAACGTCTGGTGCGACGCTCCCTGCTGGCTTCCTCCCCGACAAAAGGGTCTCCTAGAGGGATTGCCTCTCCTCATCCCCCTTAGCTGTAGGGCCCCCATGGACCTCGCCGTTTCGTTTTCTTTTTTCAGCTGGGTGAGTTTCTCGTCTACTGTTGCTCCGAACAGTGTCTCACCGTTGAAGGGGGTGCTAAGGATGTTGTTCTGCACCTCCGGGTGAATCCCGAGATTCTTAGCCATGCATGTCTTCTCTCGGTGACCCCTATGGCCATTAGTCTTGCCGAAGTCTCTGCCCCCGTCCAGCGCCGTCTTTATACAAGAGTTGGCGATGTTTTTACCTTCTTCCACCTTGGGAGGCTCTTTGGCGGTATTCTTCGGGGAGGTGTTTTACTAGCTCCCCCATCTCGTCCCAGTGCTGGAACTGGTGCCTATTGAGAAGTGCATTGGAATTCGCCATGCGCCAGTGCATAGCGGCGTTCCTCTCGACCTTTCTTCCTGTGAGGTCTATCCTCCTGCTTTCTTTATCTGGTGGTGGCCCCGAAGTTGCTGGCACGTAGGCCCTTCTCCTGGCCGTGGAAGCTATGATGGAGTCGGCCGTGATACTACCCTTGATGTAAGGGGGGTCCAGAGAAGAGTGCTTATACTTTTTCTCCGTCCTGGGCGTGATCGAACGGCAAGTCGCTGGTTCCTTGAAGGCCTCTCTCCCCTGATTCATCACACTTTGTAGCATGGGAAGGAATTGGCTCCTCGTCTGGATGGGGAGCAGGGTCTCGAGGAGGAAATCGGCTTTCGGCCTCTCCTCATCCAATTTCACGCCGAAGGCTGTTGCTGCGCTCCTGACCACCATATTGTACACCCCGATGTCGTCGGGTGGAGAAGGCCTCGAAGGGTACGTGTCCACGGGCTCCTCGGGGTTTTCGGTGTCGAGATCCTGCCATTCGATGTCGTGGCTGGTTGATGGCGCCGAGCTGTAGAACGACTGCTGGTCTTCTTCCTCGGGTTCGCCTTCATAATAGGTCTAGTCTTCCTCTTCGAGATCTCTCGGCAGCCCCTCGGTGTCGAATTCGTCCTCGATTTCGACGACGTTCGTCAGTGGAGCCGTTGGAATTTTGAATTCCTTGATCTTGGCGTCGAACTCCTTCTTCCTCTGAAGGATGTTCTCCATTTCGGCCTCGAGCCGCCTCTTCTTTTTCTCCATCTCGGAGATGCTTTCGGCGTCGACCGCGGGCCTCTTCGACGGAACTTGCGTCGACGCCGACCTGTCCTTCAGCGTCGAGCGCCCCGTTTCATGGGTTGTCTTCGACGAACCTTGCCTTTCGGCGTCTTTCGGCACCAGGGAGTCCTTTTCGAAGGATCCGCTCGGCCTCTTGTCCATGGTTCCCCCCTTGGTCGTCGAAGTTTTCGGCGCCGGGGCTCCCTTCGTGGACTTTGACTCAGATTTTCTCGAGTCACCCTCAGGTTTGAGAGGCATTTTCGGGTGTTTTGAGCTCGACGATTCTCTTACCTCGTCTCCATTTTTCTTGTCGGTCTCTACGACCGTGAAGTTTTCGGGTCCCTCGGCGACGTTGTCCTCATCGTCTGTGGAGAGGCCCAGATCGTAGAGCGACGGGGCCTTACCCTTGCCCTCCATGCTGGCGTTGGCTCTTCGCTGACGATCTCTCACCCGGAGCGTCTTCGGCGCGAAGGCTGAGCAGGCGTTGCAGTCCTTGCTCTGGTGGTCGACCGGTAGGCAGAGGTTGCAGACCGGATGCTGGTCCTTCTGCGCGAACTTGTGGTGGCAGTTAGGGCAGAACTTGAATGGCGTCTTGTCCATTGCGCTCAGGGCCTCTGAGTGCGCATTCTCCAAGGGCGTCGAAGAAAAGGGGTGGAACACTTCCTCCTACGCGCTCCTGATGTTGAATACTCCTTTCCTGTGATATCTTCATAGTTATTTATCGACGAAACTCGCTTTTCCTTCTTCTTCCTTCGATTGTAACTCTGGAGCTTCCCGATGACGATCCAGACCCAACGGCGGAAAAAATAATCTGAAGATTGCGCCCCAAAGATGGGACTTCCACAGGAAGCACGACGACGTCACGGGAGGTGCACCAAATAGTGGGTCGGCGCCGCCCACCTGGGCTACAAAAAAAAAAAAAAAAAAAAAGGAAGAAAAACAAAGAAAAGACTACCAATCCGGACCCAACCACAAGATCGCGGAATAATGCACAGCATAGTGAATCCAGAAAGATTCACGCTGCAAAAGTTGGGTAACCAGTAGCGAAGTAATTTTGGAGGGCAATAGTTTTATAGTTGTTGAGTGTCATCCACCACCCATGTGCTCTTTTTGCTAGTGTGGCCTTGTCCTCTAAAACAGATTGAGTTTTGAGTGACTTTGTGACCAGACGCTTGAATGTCTGAAAAGTGTTAGGAATTTCCCAAAGTTGTGTGAGACCTGCAAGGACGAGGGACTCTTGCAGGTAAACTCTTGCTGGTGATAAAATGTGGTGGTGTAGCTCGTACCATAATATGTGGTTCAATGTGTTGGGTTTGACTTTCCAAATCTTGTTCCAACATATTATGAATGCACCGCCCCTGGCTAGTGACTGTTTTAGCAACCCGAATTCTAATCTTATCTGCGCGGGTGAGGTGTACCTTGGCAGGGAAAATAGAATTCTGTAAGCACAAGTGATTGCAGTATCTAGGGTGCTGACGTCCTGTCCTCTTAATGCTTCGCTTCCATATAAGATTGTTGGAAGAAGCTTTGCTCTTGCAACTACAAGCAGTGGCTTCAGAGAAGGACCATCAAGCTTTTTCTTCAAGTTTTTAGGTGCTATGGCCAGAGGCAGGCCTTTCCTTTGTGTCCCAACCTTCTGTGCTATGAACCTGCCTTTGTTATCAATAATAACCCCAAGATACTTGTATTCGTCTGCGCTTCCCAGCCGGGTTTCATCCAAAAATGTTTTTCGTTTTTCCCAGGTTAATCATCAGGCAGTTGGCAAGTGAGAAGGCCATGATTATTACGAACAGTCTTTGTAGCCCCACTCGAGTGCGGCTAACCCGTACCACGTCGCCATAGTACAGGAAGCTTGATATTACTTTTCCGCCTAGCATAAGGGTTGCAAGCTTGTAGCTCTTCCGTCAAATCAGAAAGAGATTAAATAAGGTCGGTGCCAGAACATATCCTTTTTTCAGGTCATGAGTGGTTTTGATTTTTCGGGAGAGGAGTGATTATTCAGGAGAGTCTGTCCTCAGAGTTTTCATGATGATTATTGCTCCAGTTGTGGCTCATCTGCGGTTTGCAGTGAATATCAGTTTTTCCTTAACTAAATGAATGGTTGCAACATGCTCCATCAGAAGAAGAAAATTCTTGGATTTGGGATCACACAAAAATGATAACCACAAATCTGCGGCTTTTCCTGAACATTCAAAAGTGTCTAAAGGAGCTTATCTTCATCAGGGATCATTTGGGAACTGACCATGGGAAGACCTTTCTCACAAAGAAGACAACTCTACACCTCCAACTGTTACTTTCCAATTTGCTGTCCACCCAAGAAGCTCCAGCCAGGCTGCGTGTGTTTAGAGGTCAAGGGTCATATGGCAGCATGTGTTCACATAATCCACTGGGCAAGTCTCTATCTGCGCCCTCTTCCGTAGTATTCTGGTCACTTTTTGCAGGGACTTGATGTGGTGGATAAAGGTAAAGAATCTGTCCAAAGGAGTAAAGATGCATCAGGATCCTTCACTGGTTTTGATGACAGATGCTAGTCATACTGGCTAGAAAGCAACATTGGGCAACAAGAGTTGTCAGTTCAAATGGTCAATTCTAGAGAGCTGGAAATCATTAAATTGGAGAGAGTTGACGGCAATCTTCAGAGTACTGAAGTTCTGTCATCCCCTAGTACTTCACAAAAATGTTCTGCTCGAAATGGACAACCACTAAATTATTTTGACTAAATTAGGGTCATGGGCAGAGAAGAAATTGTTCACATCGAGGGACAGACATTGTAAAAGAGGACACTTTGAACAGGCAGTTCTCTTGATCCCAGGAACGTTTGTTATTCCGAACGATTTTTTCTGAAGAATACGCAAGAGGTTCAGTAAACTCGTACTGTAATTGTTTGCTACAAAGGTCAATGCTCTCCTTCACAGGTTCCCAGAGGAGGGAACTTAGGGAATAGACGGACTTATGATGAAGTGGCCAAAGAGCCTTCTTTACAACTTTCCAGTGTTTCATCTGATTCAGAGGGAAGAGGAAGCAACACAGGGGCGGATTCTCCATTAGGGCTCTGGGGCTGCACCCCCCTGATATTCCTTCACATTCCTGTACAAATATTAAATACATTGATTTATTTTGAGGTAAGATTGTATCTCTAAACAAATTGATGTATTTAAGTCTGGGCTGTGTATCCCAGGCTGCCTGCCCCGCCTCACTCTGAAGCAGGAGACGGAAGCCAGGCAGTAAATCGACTCTCTGAACAGCGACGCACGACGCAGGGCTTACTGTTCTAAAGCCCTTCATAATGAATCATTGCCCATGTATTCTATGGGAGTATCCACTGTGGGCCAGTGACGCTTGCAGAGTCATAGTTTCAGTCATTGAAGTCTCCGGCCCTGCGCGACAGAAGCCGTCTGAAATTCACTGGCATAGATCCTACCCTTTCCCATTCGTCACACCTATGAGTGGATTCAAGCACATGTTTTGGTGCCTTGTTCTCGGTATTGGTAAGTGTTAGAATGCTAATCTTCTGTTATGTATATTGTTCTGAGACCCTTCGCCACCGTATCCTCCCCCACTGTGACACCCCAGGCCCTGGCTGCACGTCGCTGGCCCCGTTAGAAGTGAAGCTGCTGTATGTGCTCCCCCGTGAAATCGATCCAAAAGAGGAGCAGGCCAGGGTTCTTGTTCCCTTGTGAAGGTGATGCAAATATCGTAGTCAAGGGCAAAGCGAGAGAAATATGCTTACACTTGACAGTTATCTGCTGTATGACATTAAAAGTGGCCTTGAGTATCGAGAAATACATGCTGTGCGCCTTAAAGTATCTCCAGTTAAGCTGAGCTTTTTTGGCTCATTTTATATAAATTCATTGCAGTTCAAATGTGGTCTGCTGGCAGAGTGTCTTATAAATCAGCTGCGTGCCTCACTGCAAGTACTACAACCCTGCGGGCGCATGGCCATGCTGCTTAGTCTCCAGACCAAGAGCATGCAATGCAGACTTCAACAATAACATGGTATTAATGGCACAGATTTATGTTTCCAACGTTTGAGGAAATAATACTCTGAAAAGAAAAGCACCGTGTGTAGTTTTTTAAATTTGATTTACAAGATAAAAGTAGACATTAGCGATCATAGTAGTCTGAACCATGGCCCTCCAACACACATTACCGCAGTTTTGCACGCCTATGACATGCCCATAAAAACGGTAAAAACATGGATTGATTTACGAACAATTAGTTTTAAAAACATTAAGGCAATGTTTGTCAGCTATTTAATTCCTATCTTATTTCAAGTTTTACTTAATCTTGCCTCCCTCAAGAGTTAGCTATTTAATCATGTTGTGTTCCTTTCTTTATATTTTCGTGCATACTTTGAGCTGTGCAGGTGTTTATGAGGGGCTTTGATTGAGAGCTCTGATGCTAACACTGAAGCCAAAGCATAGTGCCTGTCAGTGGGTTGGCCTCTCTGCAGAGCTCACAGAGCAATGGTCATCATGTATTCCAGTTGTAATTGCAATTTTGTGAAAATGTGTGTGAAGGGGGTGCACAGATGGCAAACAATTTACAGGGCAAAAGCAAAAGTAAATAAATTGCTTAAATGTGAGTGAGTGCAGTATATGCTTGGAAGTGGTGAAGTGAAGGAAATGCAAGGAAATGCAAGGAAGTGCATCCAGGGAAGAGTGAAAAGAGGAGGCTGTAGAGGAATGAGTGGTGGTTGAAGATGTAAAGATGGACAAGATATGCAGAGAAAAGGACATATATATCTAACATAAAGCACACATAACTGAAGGCCAAAACTCCTTCCACCGGCCTAAATACTATTGAAATATCAGAGTTTAAACATTTTGAAGGTTAATTATTTATAACAAATCCTTCTTGTTACTCATTTATGTTAAACAGCTAACAACAATTGAAAAAGCCAGTCGTACTGACAGGTTTTAGGTGTAGGGCGGTTGCTGTGTTATATATCTGGATGCAATTACATCTCTGAGTGAAACCAAAATACTGGTTGGGTAGCACACTGTGGGAATCACAGAAATTTATTTTACGTGTTCGCTTTTAGAGAGTCAACACATTTTTCATCCCTCTTAAAGACCTGGCTTTACATATTTCTATATGACTGATTGAAATCAGCAACCATGGGTCCTTCCCGAAAACTGGTTAGAGCATTTTCTTCCAAAGTTGATGCCACATGCAGTTCAAGATACTGGGCAAGCACACACTTTAAAAGGCTGAAGTTGTCGTGTTGTACAATTTGCACATTACAGTAACTGTGAACATATTAATGCAGTAAGATATAGGGCAGTTTTTTATGTGTTTAACATTTCAAAATTATACATTACCACTGCTTTATAAACCTTGCTTTATAAATTAATTTGCTTTAAAATGCACCACTTGCCAATCTTTTTTACAATGTTTTTCTCTGGAGGAGGATCTAGCCTGGACCCCAAGTTTGTCCATTAAGCTTGCTCGTGTCGCTCACTACATAAAAGTCATACCAAGCTTTTACGCCTCACCACTTTCAAATGTCACCAGATGCCACTGAAGCAACATTAATAATAGTGGATCCCTTTTGGCCATTGAGGTTGTGGTTCCCTCTGCTGAAGTCCCTGACATTGCTCCATGCTTGGGTACCCCCTGTATCTCCATCTCCTCTTAAGCCTTCTGCTCTATCTCTTCCTCTCAAACTCACACGATCGATTTGAGAGGCCAAATGTGTTAGCTAAGGGGCTTTCTCTAATATCACTGAAGGTTATTGTAATTAAGATTCCAAGAAGACCCTAAACCTTCAAATTTTACTCTATGCACTATGGGTTCTTTGGCACATGGTGTTCTGTTCATAATCTTTCTGCTCGACATTGTAACTTTTCTTCCGTCTTGCAATTTCTCACGAGTTTCAACTTAATCTCTTGCTCTCAAGCCTGATACCTCAATGGTTTGTGATTAAGTCTTTAGAAAGTTTCCGAGCCTTGGTCAGAGGTGGACTCTTCAATTTCTAGGTTGTTTAAAGGCTTACAAGTTCATCCCTTTGAACCATTGAAAGTTGAGGATTTAAAAAATTCTGTATTTCAAGGTTTTATAGGCACTTTAAAATGTCCTCTTCTTTTTATCAGACTTCTGGAGAATGGTCTTATTCTTAAGCCTGACCTTACTTTCATTCTTAGGGTTAACTCTGTCTGTTTTTACAGATCTCAGGAGTTTGTACTGCCTTCTTTCTACCTTTCTACTTCTGCTGCTGAAAAGAAAATGTTGTGAGCTTTGGAAGTTAAAATTAAAATAGGTTGCTCAATTTATCCTGGCAGGTCTCACCATTCCAGAAAAAAAATCATTTATTTGTGACATTCCCTCAATCTGGAAAGGTAAGGAGGCTACGAAAATTACGTTGAGCAGATAAAATCAGCCACACTGTTTGCAGAACAAGAGAGCACTGGGCATTTTCCAGTCCTAGGACTATAAATAAGAGAAACTGCTACATCCTGGGCTGAGCTGTACTGAGTATTCAAGAGATTTGCAGAGCTGCAAAATATCCTCAGAGCATACTTTTGTTAGACATTAATAATGTGTTGGACATATAATTGAATCTAAGTATAGGAGTTCTCAAATCCACAATACCAATGTTTTCTGTACTATTTTGCTGTTGCACTCTTTTGTATGTATTAAATATGGGTGTGGATTCCTCCAGATGTTTGATTTCTAATTGTCAAGGGACTGTACCAGTGTTATGCCTCATTGTTAATGACTGGGAGTTTACAAGGGGGCATATGGGTAATGGCTCAGTTACTTACTGGTAATCGTCATTCATCTTCATTCATCTCATCTTTGTCATTACATCTCACCCACCCGCCTTCCTTTCAGTTCTTTGACAGGGCTTGGATATATACCCCAATTGATGGTCAGTGATTAGAATTATTGCAAGCATTCCTCCCATCACCTTTTGTGTGTTTGCTGTTACAACATAAGTGGCAAGGGTTTGCCCAGACGCAGGTGTTGTGTTCCGGTTCAGGTAGGAAATGGCCTGTCAGTTCGGCTGGACTCTTCCTACTGGACCAGGATCAAGACTGATTTGCATTTTAGCAGGGCCAGAATCGAGGTGGCATGATGGGCTAAAAAACTATGGGTTGGAATGCTTGGCAGCATTCCTCCCATCACCTTTTGTATTTGATGTGATGCTCATCAAGTGGCAAGGGCATGCTCTCATGTGGGTACTGTGCCACTGGAACCAAGGTTATCCTAACTTACGACCACTGATCAAGGCAAAACTGGTCTTGGGTTGCTTGTGTTTTGGGGCGGGGAGGATCTGGCCTGGCAGTCTGGGCAGAACTGTTCCCAATGGAACAGGGTCAAGACTAATTTGAATATGCCTCGGTCCGAAATGAGGTGGATTGGTGGGCTAAAGAATGATGGGTTGGAATACTAACCCGAGTGATGCCAGTGGTAAGACTCATGGCAAGCATTCCTCCCATCACCTTTTGTGTTTTTTATATACAGGAGAAGCTTGGAAATTCCAGCTCCTTTATGGTACCCAGCATGGGCGGGACTTGCATTTTAGGATCCTCCTGCTTTGTTCCTGTGTCGAGGTTGCAATCACCTCATTAGTAATGAATGTGATGAGGATAAAATGGACTAAGAGTAATTAATATGTTGCTGGTAAGTAATCAAGCCATCAGCGGATACCTCAGTGTTTTATTGACCTGCTTCTGAGCAGCACTAGCATGGTGGCTTGTGTGTTGTAGCCCTGGGAACTTGCAGCATTTCCTGGGTATCTGCTGTACACTGAAGCATGTCCTCAGCTGGGCAGCCTCGACTTGGTATATGATACATTTTTCATTTGGTCTTCCACATTCTCAAACAGTGTTTTTGAGTAAGTCTGACTGCCTTCCCTATAACCGATTACCAATCTATATCCTCCACACACATTGACCTTTTAAGCATATCAGAAGTGGTGTGAATTTCTTTCAGGGAGTTCCTCTATGTGTTTAAATGGTTGATGAGTAAAACAAATGACCTATTAAATACTATCAAAGTCTGTCCCAACGAGGGCATCATTAAACAGCACAGAACTGATATTACATTTCTTCACGAGCAAAGGCTTGGTTGTCATATACATCCAAGAAAACACACACACACACACTTATTTAATAGTATTCTTTAAGGGTAATGCATAGCAGCAGTACCTATATTAACCTCATATTAAGATCCCAGTGTAAAGCATGTGAATGAACTCATGGTAATAGTGTTTCAAGTTTCAGCTGCTCTTTGCTACCCTCTGTACCACAGTAATTATGTCACATACAAACAGAAATCAGAGGCAAAGTAGTAGTAATCAGAACATATAAAAATACAAATACATATAATAATACAAATGAATTTGTATAACAAACATAATAATACAAATTATTATATGTTTATGTGTAACTTTATGAGCACCATTTGTATCTGTTTGTATTACTTTTTTGATATACTTTATGATTTATAGAAAGTTATTAAAATAATAAAAAGATTTTTTTTCAAATGTTGTCGGTGGGTTCCTCGGTAAATTCATCTTTAATTGAATTACTATTTTTCATTTTCACTCTTCTATATGTTATATGTATTGTTTATTGTGATATGTATGACAAACTCTTCTAAGCTAGTTAGATACACTTTTCTTACATAAATTTCTTCCTGAACCATTGTAGCTGTTATAATATAATCTTCCTGTGTTTAGCCGTCCCTGAGAGCAGGGACCATTTACACTATCCCTCTACTGGTCACATTTTAGCATCTGTTTCAGGAACTACTTTTTCTTTGTTGAAAAACACTCAACTCGAGCACTTGTGTTTTCACTCGCTGTTCCATGTTCTTCTGTAAACAGGCATGTAAATCTTGTTTCGTCACATCTGCTATGTAATCAAAGGTCGACAAGTTCTCCTGCAAGGCCGCTTCCTCAAAAGCTATTCTTTTTGCTTCTCTAACAAAATACAAAAGTGCCACTCACGTCACTGCTGGCCACGTGATAAACTCAAAGAAACGTTGTTGTTAAGGAAATCCTCGCTCCTCTGCACACATTGACCTGCTGATCATCCATTTGCTGCGGCTGCTCTTATCTTTCTATGCTAGGTTAAACCTCATTTTGGTTCTGTAACTAATCTTCCAAGCCATCACTCACCCAGAAGCAGCTGCGCTAACAACCTAGCCCGGCGACCTGTATGCGCTATATGATCACTTCTTGAGCAACCTCTCCAGGTGCATCAAGAGAGACAGCATCTTCTGGTGTGAGTGGGCTGTCTTATCTGAGGTCGGGTCGTTTTCCTATCCAGTCACAGGATTCCTTGTTTTAATGCAGTTCGACCACTGATTTAAAGGACTGCTCCAAAGGATCCACTGATACACTTCAAAGACTGTACATGTTACACTGTAATGCTTGGTTCTTGTTTTAATGCAAATGGCATTATGGCGGTGAAACAATGTTACGTTTTACCTGCCTGAATACCGGTGTTCTCAAAAGCTACCTACGTTAATAAACAGGCTGACAGTATGTATATTTCACAGATTGCAGCCCCTGAATTTATCAATGCGTGTGATCTTGGGTGACCAAGAGCCGATAATGTCATGTAAGTCACACACTGCCTCGAGCAGTGGCAAGCACTCACTGGGTGCTTGCCTGTTATTGCAGGAAGTAAAGGCAACCACCTCCTTTCCCCACACCAGTCATCCCTAGTTAGTCGCTGGCCCCCAGCCTTTCTTCTTTTAAGTGCTGCCACTTTCCTGCCATCTCCTCGTCACTCAGCTGTCTCTCTCCTAAACGGACTCTGTCTATCAAGACTGGAGGACACTTTCATGTGGAGCATGGTTTATTTTATGAAGCCTGTCTACAGAGCTTTTCTTTTATTTGCTGTGCTTTTTCACATGTAGCAGCCACGCAGCCTTTAGTGAAACTGTCCATTTTACAAGCTGACTTTAAAAGTACATGTTAACTCCAGGTTTGTCATAGTGAGGGGGAAGTATATGGTTAACATATGGAAGAGTGGATTACAAGTCTGTGGCTACTGTGGATACCATATGGAATAGTGAATTACCAACTTGCAGTTGCTTTTTCTAGATGAAATAAATGGAGCATTGCCGGCTTGTGGGTGCTGAAAAATAAATAGAATGGTGTCTTACAATCCCTGCTTCATGTGGTCTTTGTGCCCACCTTAGAAACATCGTCCTAGCAGCGTTCTCCACCCTCAATCACCTGTCTCTCCCCCAGTGGCGGCTCCTCCGCCAAGGCGGAGGCGAGTCGCCCCACGGCTCTTTGAACAGTGGAAAAAAAGAAAATGATAACATTAAGTTATTATCATTTTATTTTTTACTGCAGACTCTGAGCCAGGTTAGGGTGGTCTGGGCTAGCCCAGAGCAGAAGGAGGAGCGGTTTGACGGTTTGGCCGGCCCAAGAGGGCACTTTGTATGTTCTACACCGGGTTGAAATGCACAGCTTAGGTGGAGAACATTCCCAGGCCCCCAGTCCGCCTCTGAGCCTTGAAATACGGCACTCAGACCAATCACAACGCTGCTGTAAAGCAGTGTCGTGATTGGCTGGGAGAGTTTGGGAGCCTGAGTGCTTCTGTTCCTGCTGCAAGTACCGAGAGATGAGGACAGAAGAGAGAAGAGGCGGCGGCAGGGATTACAGATGCGTGTTTTTTATTTTTTGCCTCACCACCCCGTTCTGAGGCAGCTGCCACTGCTCTCCCCACCATTCCTCCTGTTGCTCCTCCACAGCACACCAGAAGGTAGCCTGGTGATGATATGGATGTTCCTGCTGCACCTTCCCGTGCCTCCCCTCTTTTTAGGTCTCTCCTACTAGACAGCGCTTGCGCTGCCTGTTGTGAGACATAGTGTCAGCTTACAGTGAGCTTCCCATTGGTTGGCTTCATTATCACTTTCATTTGCTTTCAACTTATTCGTTAGCTTCCTCTTTTTCTGTTGCCAAAACCCTGGATGCATTTACGTTTTTGGGCACTACAGTTTTATTGTAGTAAATAACAAAAAAAAAACACAAACAAAAAAGACCAAAGAAACGGAAAGACATGCGACAGTTCCGCCATAATTCCCACGCAGGGGAGATGCACAAGATGAGGGGGGCCGCTATAACTAGCAATGGCCCTGTTGTCCGGCCCAGCAGGGTAGAAGCGCTAAAGAGGGTGAGGAGGGGCCAAGACCGGGTCGCCAGTTCGGATGCTATACAGTTGGACAAAGTCCGCCCTCCTATAATGTACTCCTACAAGTGAGTCTCGAGGGCCGGAGCAGCCACGCCCACTGCCTAGGGCCTTTCCCTCTCGAATTCCAGACTGTCACCATTACCTTTCACAACAAAAAGAAGCAACCAGGAAAACTCCCCCCCACCCTCCAACTACCCACCCTCCCCTCCCCCAACCCTCCAGCGGTGGAAGCGCGCACTAATACCTTCTCAATCTCCCCCGGTATTCACACTTGAAAGAGGTGTAAGGCTCTGATCGACGGTGGGCACACTGCAGCTGGTAGCCCCAGAGAGAGGAAGCGCACTAAAGGTCCCCAGCGGAAAACAAAGTTTTTAAAGTCCCCCAAAAATATGTCCGCCATTCGCTCCATGCTCAACAACTTCCACAGCCTCGCATGCCAGAGAGAGATCGCCGGGGCCTCCCTCTTCTTCCAGGCTGCTGCCAAAGTGATTTTAGCCGCCCCAGTGCAGAGCCAGAATATTTTTTTGTCCGCTCGGGTCTGATGTTCCAGAAGCGGGTCCCTGAGGCCCAACAGCACCTGCTCCAGGGAATCCGCGATAGGATACCCCAGGATGTCTTTAATATGGGACAAAATCTCTTCCCAGTAAGGGCGGATAACCGGGCAGTCCCACCAGATATGGCGGAAGTCCCCCAGCAAACCACAGCCTCTCCAACATCTATCCGAGGTGTTAGGAAAGATGCGATGGAGCTTGGCAGGGTGGAGATACCAGTCCATCATACTTTTAACATGTGCCTCCCGCAGCTCCATCGAGTGATTGTGTCTGGCCATATCCCGCCACAGGTGGGACCACTCTTCGTTCGTGATGTCACGCCCAACTAGGCTCTCCCAGTGGCCCATATATCGTGGCCTAGGCGCGACAGTTGTAGCAAGGAGGTGGCTATAGATGAAGGATATAGCCCCGCGCATGGTCGAGGTGCGGGAAAGAAAGGCTTCAAAGGGCCGAGTCGCCGCCTCCCGTACGGACGGGGATAGGGCCCAGTGTAGCAACTGTCCGTGATGGAACCTTTCCGACTCAGCGATCCCGTAGTCTCGCCCGCAGTTCGGGAAAGTCAACGGGGCCGATCCGTGGAACAAATGCGTGAGGGCAGGCAGCCCCCCTCTCTCCAGGCGTCAAAGGGGCCCTCTCTGAGCGCAGGCGGAAAGGCCGGATTGAAGTGTATGGGAGTGAAGGGCGATGGAAAGGTGGTCCATCGCTCGTCCCCGGAGACTGCATCCCAAACCTTAAGGGTGGTGCCGGTAGGGGTGCTAAGATAGGCATTCTTAGGCCTATCCCCCTTAGGTTTCCACACCAGGTCCCAGATCGTGCGGTCCGCCACACTCCTATCCATGTGGAGCCAATGCTTTTCCGAGAGTGGCTGGGTCGACTCCACCAAGACTCTCAATTGCGCTGCTTTGTAGTAGAGCTGCATATCAGGGAGGCCCATCCCTCCCTCCGTCCGCGACCGCCGAAGAGTGGTAAAGAAAAAGCGAGCCCTGCCGCCCTGCCACACAAAGCGCAGCATAAGTGTCTTTATTCGGCTAAAAAAGTCTCTGTCTAAGACAATAGGCAGAGCCTGAAAGAGGTATAAAAGCTTCGGGAGGAGTGTCATCTTGAGCGCATGTATCCTGCCCATCCAGGAGATAAACAGCGGCTTCCAGCGCTGCAACTCCGCTTGAATAGTTGCCAACAGCGGGGGGAAATTAGCCGAATATAGCTTGCCCACTGTGGTGGTCAGGCGGACCCCCAGATATAACAGCGAGGAGTGGGACCACGATAGGGGCGAGAGCGGGCGAAGCCGTTCCACCTCCGCCGAGGGGAGCGTAAGGTTGAGGATATACGATTTGCTATAATTGACCCGAAACCCCGCCACTTCCTCAAAGCGCGCCAGGGCAGTCTGCACATGGGGGAGAGAGTGCGCCGGATCCGCAAGGGAAAGGAGGACATCGTCTGCGAACAGGGAAATCTTATTTTGTTCCCCCGTGAAGGGCAGGCCCCGGATGTCCGATTGTTCCCAGATTGCCATTGCGAGAGGCTCGATACTCAAGGCAAACAGCAAAGGGGAGAGAGGACACCCCTGTCGCGTTCCCCGCGAGTGCGAGAAGAAGGGGGACAGGTGCCCATTTACCGCGACCCTAGAGCGGGGGCTGCTATAGTTGGCTTGAAGCATGGTTATATACCTGTCCGAGAAGCCAAAGGCCTGAAGAGTGCGGAAGAGGAACTGCCAATCCACCCGATCAAACGCCTTCTCGGCGTCCAGCCCAAGCAACACCGCCGGGATACAAAACCGGTTGGCCTTCTCAATAAGGTGGACCATCCGTCTGATGTTATCATGAGTCTGCCGCCCCTTAATGAAGCCGTATTGATCCGGGTGAATCAATGCCGGCATCAAATCCTGCAGGCGCGATGCCAAAATAGATGAGTAGAGCTTAGCATCGAGGTTGAGAAGAGCTATCGGTCGGAACGATGAACAAACAGAGGGGTCCTTGCCCGGTTTAGGGATCACCGAGATGACCGCCTCTGCCATGGAGACCGAGGACACTCCCGCCTGGGCCATTTCATTAAACAGTCGAACCAGAAACCCACAGATCTCCACCGCAAATGTCTGGTAGAAAAGGGCCGTGAACCCGTCCGCGCCAGGCGCCTTGCGGGGCTTCAAAGACTTGATGGCATTCAACACCTCCTCGCCAGTGATAGGTGCAGATAGCAGGTCGTTCCATTCGGGAGAAACGCGCGGAAGCGGGAGAGCGCGTAGGTAGTCCTCCAGGGCAGTGGGGTCTAAATCGTCCCCCGAGTATAATGCGGTGTAGAAGTCCCCGAAGAGTGCTGCCTTGGTTGCGTCGTCGTGCTGCAGCAATCCGGCGACATCCCTTATGCCCCCTATATATTCTCTCTCCCGTTTATGGCGTAACTGACGGGCCAAGTGTCTCCCCACCTTATTCCCCTGGGAGTAAGAGAGATGGCGGAGCTTCAAAAGGGTGAACTCAGCCCTGTTGTTATAGTGGGCCCGAAGTTTGCCCCTGATGGCCGTAAGAGAGCGCAGCGTCAGCCTGGACGGGTTGGCTTTATGCGCCTGCTCCAGTGTTGAGAGCTCCCCCTCCAGCTCCTCCCATTCCACCCTCCGCAGCCGATTAAGTGCCGCATTGAGGGCCAAGCAGCTCCCTCGGATTGACGCCTTGAAGGCGTCCCAAGTAGTGAAAATTGATGTGTCCTGCACCGGGTTGAGCTGAAAGAATTCCCGGATCGCCTTGCGGAGGTCATTACAGGTAGACTCATCCCGTACCAGAGACGTCGGAAAAAACCATCTACGCGGCGCAGTCCCCTCCGGAGCCCACTGAAAGCCCAGCGCCAGTAAGCTGTGATCAGAGACCGAGAGGGGGAATATCTTCGCATCTCTCAGAGACCCCTGGAGGGATTGGCTATAGAAAACATGGTCCAGGCGGGAGTAAGAGTTGTGCACGTGAGAAAAAAAGGTATAATCACGGGAGAGGGGGTGTAGAGAACGCCACCCATCCCGCAGACCAAGGTCCTCGAACCGCCTACGTGTCTCTTCAGAGAAGAGGCCGGCATCGGCCCTCCGCTGGTGGGAACAGTCCAAGTCCCTGTCCCAGACCAAATTGAAGTCGCCCATCAAAAAGAGGCCGCCCTCCACAAAGTCTTCCACCGAACGCATCAGTTCCAGGAGGAACCGGTTTTGTCCAGTATTGGGAGCGTACACCACTAGGAACGTGCAAGCTCTGCCAAGGTGCACTCCCTTAACAACAAGCCATCTGCCCTCCTTATCGCCACGCACCCCCAGCGGTTGAAACTGAAGAGTCGAACGGAACATCAGGGCCACTCCCCTGTGCTTCGACGCCGCCGAAGACCTGTAGATAAGAGGGAATTGCCTATGCTTGAGACGGGACTCGTCCCTCCGGGCCAGGTGCGTCTCCTGAAGCCCCACTACATCCAGGATGTATTTCCAGACCTTCTGGCGTTTCTTCGGCGAGTTTAGCCCCTTCACATTCCAAGTACCTAAGGTAACAGGCATCTTACCACCCTCCTCTCTCTCTTCTCCGCCTGACCTCCCCCTGCTCCACACAGCAACATCACACCTCCACCAGCACGACCAGCACTCCCTCTCCAGATTCGGGCCAGCGGCGCCCCTCGGGACCATCGCTCTCGAAGCACAGCACAGGAGATTACCAGGACACATCCCAAATGGTCATGCAGCACATCGGGCCTATCAGCCAGTAGTCGCCTCACGTCTGGACTCGGCAATAAGGCCCGAGACCCCAGCCAATTCCGCACCCGACTCCCTCGTCTGCCGCTGCCTCTTGCACGGTCACTCATCCCAGGGCCTCCTTCCATTCCCCGTCCAACAGACCTCCCTCATACCGCTTGTATCCTCCCCCCATAGCCTCCACCACTGGACCCTCCCATCCCCAGACCCAACCAACTCAACCCCCCCCCCTCCCCAGGTACCCCCCCAACCAGGGACCCACCAACGAAAAAACAAAAAGAACCTGAATATCCAATAACCCCATAGCTGGGACCACTGTGGTTATCCCCCAAGTTCCGGAGGCGGGGTCTCCGCCCACATCCCTACAATGAACAGGTCCAGGGTGTCTCCTCACAAAGTACATCAATACCCAGTGGTACCTGAAAGGAGGACGGCCCTCCGGCGCCGATTAAACTGAGGTCTCCCGGGTGGCTAGGCAGCAGAAGAAGAGTCCTGTAAGGCTGCCTCTGTCACAGTTACCACCGAGGCCACCGCGGCATCTCTCTCCTGCACACTGGTCTCAGGGTCCGGCCGACCCGGGGCGGCAGGGCGCCCCACTCGTTGCCAAGGGAAGGAGCGCCGACGTTGCCTCACAGGCGAGCCCCTATCTCCCAGCGAGGGGGACCCGTCGTCCAGTCCAAGGAGATCCTTGGCAGCCTGCAGAGAGCGGACCTGAACCAGCCTGTTTTGCCACCGAAAAATCAGCCGAAACGGATGCCCCCATGAATAGGTGATGTTCTGGCCCCGCAGAAAGGACGTCACGGGGCGAAAGTCACGGCGCTTCTGCAGCGTCGACGCTGCTAGATCTTGAAACAGCTGAGGATGGTGGTCCCGATAGAGCAGCGTTGAAATCCCTCTCGCCTTCCGGAGTATACGCTCTTTAAGCTGATAGTCGTGGACGCAAACCAGAATGTCCGGGGGAGGAGCCCCTGTCCCTCTTGGCAACCCCACTCGGTGCACCCTGTCCATCCGGACTTCGCGGACGTCATCCTCTCCCAAAATCTGCAGAAATAGGCCCTCCACGTAGCCCCGCAGGTCCCCATCCTCTCCATCCCATGGCACCGAGCGAATGCGGATGTTGTTCCGTCGGGACCGATTTTCTAAGTCCTCCGCGTGGGCCTGGAGGTCCAAATTTTGTTCCGTGAGCCGGAGGACGTCTTGTTGGAGCTGATGGACGTCGCCAGCGAGCCCCAAGTCGTGCTCTTCCAGGGTTGCCACCCTCTCTCCAATACCATCCACATCTCGGCGTACCTCCCGGAGGTCAGAGGCCAGCTGGGAGCAGAGGCTGGTGATGTCCTCCTTGATAGCGTTAAACAGTTCCAACATAAACGCCTTGGTGACAGGCGCATCATCATCAGGTGGCTTAGAGGAGGCACTGGCGCCAGGCGGCGTCGAAGGGGCGGCACCCCGCTGCGGACCGTATCGCCCGGTTTTGCCCCCACAGGTCTTGCCAGACATCGTGTCGTAATCGAGGTAGGTCGGTGCCACCCACTGGTAGGTCACGTGTCACCCCCACTGGCACTCCACCACCACGTGCCCCCCCAGTCGGGGGGAGCCAGTCTTCGGGCAGGGCCACTCCTCAGTTCGTGCCCAGTGTGGGGGGCAGACCGACCGCGCCCAGATCTCAGCCGAAGGCCGAATGTCCCAGTAAGGGGCCTGCTCCCCCGCTCCACCGGCCACAGGACGTCTCCCCGATCTGCCCCGTGTCTTCGGGCCCCCGTCCGCTCTCCGCCTCCAGGGACGCGCAACCAGCCGGGAGGATCGCGGAGCGATGGTCCCCCCAGATATCACCGGCAGGAGCCCCCAGATGGGTCGCCCACGCCACAGGCCCCAGAGCAGGCTTACCGGGTCCTCACGGGGAGCGCCTGGGTCCAGGTAGAAGCCCTCCAGTCCTTGGCTCCTCCAACAGGCCGAATGACCCAGAGCGGGCCCTCCAGCGGCACCACAGCGGAGCGTGCTCAAGCTCCCACGCCCCAGGGCCTTCCAGGCACTTGCAGGCGAAGGCCCTCCGGGGCCGCAGCCCCACAACAGTCTCCGTTGCTCTCAGGGGCCCAGAGGGGCCGGGCACCCCCCCCGCACACCGCGTCTTCAGGCTGGTCCGTATAGGGCGAACTCCGGCTCCACTGCTCTTCGGCCCGATGGCTCTCTCAGGCCTCGCCCCCCTCGCCGGGGTGGGGATCCGGGCCCCCCAGGCGCCCACAGCCGCGTTTACCCGCTGGGGAGGGCACTCCGTCTCCGCCCGCTGGGCGACCGAACCTTCCCGCCGCCTCCAGCACAAGGCTCCACCCTCGCCGGAAAGCCAGGCTCCACCGCTTCGGCCTCGCGTCTCAGCCGAGGTCCCGGCTCCTCCTCCGCCAGCCGCCTCTCAGGCCTCAGAAGTTACGGGACGGCCAGCACCTCGGGGAAATCCGCCAGCGATCCCAAATCGTCTCCGCTGCCGCCGGACATCCAGCGTCACCGCCGCCAGGTCTTAGAAGTCCCCGGGAGGCCGCTCAAACAAAGCTTTACAGGTTCGGCCCCGGAGGGACCTAGAAGAGCGTCCTACTCCGCCGCCATCTTGACTCCGCCCCGCTACGGTTTTATTTTTGTTTAAGCATTCCATGAGAGTGCGTGTGTTTTCCAGAAGTCTTTCCAGTGTACTTCTCTTCCACTCTCCACGCTGCTCTCTCTCCAGTATGCTTCACCCCGGCCCCTCTGTGTTGCACTTGCCCTCATGTGCTCTCCCAGCCACGTTGCTTTATCACCGATGTGCTTCTACTCCCTCCCCGCTCCACGTTACTCCAAACTCTCTTCTGTTTGCTCCCCATGCCTTCTGTGTTGCTTCTATCCCCCTTGCCCTCCATATTGCTTCAACCCACTGCCTGTGACGCTTCTGCACTTTTTTCATTTTTATTTGTTAATCCAAATTGGATCGGAAAATAAAAAAACATACATGCACGGTGCCTACAAAATGACACAATTGGATTTTTTTTCTTATTTAGCCATGCTGAAAAGTATTAATTGGGCAGAGGATGTGGTCTCAGGTGAGACTTTGGAGCTGGGAAACCAAGGTTCGAGCCTCAGGGTCGACTCCACATCCTGTGGTTCTGGGGATATCGCCTAACAAAACAAAAAAAAAGAATGTGTCCTTGTGTAACGTAACTGGTGCTCATGTAAAGCGCTCCAATACTTTCAGGTCGAGTTCGCATAAAAAAAAAAAAAGACTGTTGTACAGCATAGCTAAGAATCATTGATAAAGCAAATAGGTCCAAAACGCGAGATCTCTTGGATTTGCCGATGCTTGTTTGGAGTTGGCGGCCCTGGGGAGGATTATAAGGGGTTGAATCCCTTCACGTTTTGGTCCGGGTAAGTACTAGAGATTCCCGAATAGTAGCAATCTTAATGGGACTGCCAGGCTCTGAAGTTCCATCTATTCCTAACCAGTGACAGTACTCGTAAGTAGGTATTTTCTGTGCCTCAAACTGACGAGGCAGTTTTGATTACTCAGATGTCACAGCGAGTCACTGAACTACGGCAAATGTCATGCAGAGTCAACAATCTGACAACCTTTAAAAAAAAAAAAACCACAATGTTCTCCAGTACAGTGCTGTCTGTCGATGTTAATATCCATTGTAAAATTTGTAAAAACTTGTCCTTTCACCCCTGTGAGCCCTCTTTTGCATCATTTTACGTCTGCATCTATGCAAGGAAGGCTTGCCACGGTGTAGGAGAATCGATGAAACTCACAGCTTTGCATTTTTCAACAGTGACCTTTACCAGTCCTGATCAGTTCCAAGTCATTCTGGACAGAATTGAGTGAAATCAACAACACTCATGGTGCTTCTGTCAAGGGTCAATGCTTCATCCATATCGTATTGCTGCGCGTTTTGTGACAAGGCAAAACCTACCAAGCACGCACAGAACATCACTGTCGGGTTCAAGGCCCCCTGTCTTGAAGTCATAGCTCTCAAGCTCTCACAGCTGCTTAGAGGGATAGACATCAACACCCTGGGATTCTTCGATATTTAAGGACGCCAGCTAGTGCCAGGGCACGTTCTTTAGGGAGACAATGTGCTAAAATAATATAACAAAGCAGTCTTCCAGGGCCACCTAACGAAAGGTCATTACCCCCAAACACATGCATGTCCATATATACACATTCTGAATCCACATATATTTTGACGGGCATTGGGAAAGCCAATCATTTTTAGAGCCTACTGACTTTGCTAATACTTGTTGGCGATTCTGCACAGCATTGCAAGCATTGCATTGCAAGCATTAAAAATTGCAATAGGTCTCGCCTTTCATTAAGTTAAAGCCATTTTTTTTGCTATACAATACCATTAGCAAAGCAAATGGCTTTAACTTAACCAAAGGCGAGACCTATTGCGTTTTGGTGCAGAGGATAAACCACTGGGGCTGTGTGTTCCTGGGGCAGAATGTGTGTAGCTATCAATCTGCATGCAGTGTCAAGGATGCACTCGTGTGTGTGCATGAATGGGAAAGGTGTGACAGTGTGAATAAAGTTTACATTAGTTTGCCTTTTCCAGTGGAACAGGTGCGGGGAAGGCTATTAAGAGACTAGGGCAAGCGGCCTTCCAATTCTGCGTATTTTGTGAATAAAATGATTTTTTTGCAAGCACCAGGAGTCTCTATAAAGATCTAATAGCGCTGCAGGGTGTCTGCAAAGCAGATGAATGGCCAACAATGCCACTGATGCTTTTAAAGTCCTGTCAATGTCCGTAAAAAATGAAAACAAACAAGACAGAGAAGCTCTGCAATCTGCTCCGCGGAGCAAACAATAAATTCTCTGTTCTGTTTCCTGTTCCATATGTACCCAAGACCCCGTCCGGATCACATAATGCTTGATTTAAATTTAAGACCACCCCAATAGCTCCTACAGAATGCAAATGAGGCTGGGTGAAGTGTGTCAATCTGTTGAAAAACAACCTACTAAAGGCAGAGTCGGAATCTAGCATACAAAGGGAAGTTGGGGTACTAAATCACACACAGCGTTAAGGGTTTTACATGAGAGAGGAGACCCCGGGCACCCTTTCCAGAAACGAACCGTTAAAGCAAAAAAAACTAAACCACCCAAACAGAAAACCAATGTTAATTCATCCAAGCAAAACCACCAGCGTGAACGCCTGCAGCTTGTCAGATGCAGTAATAACTAAAAAAAAAATATATATTTTTTTTTACTACTTGTCCAAAAGGTTAACTCCTCATTGGTATACTAAAAAGTTACCAAAGATGGCCTTATCTAATGTTTGGTTAAATCCAGTAACCAGCTGCCTGTAGGAGGACATCACACACAGTTGTACCCTTGCCCACCTCCCTCCGCCCTGATTGGCAGGCGATGCATCAGTCCTGAGGTGTGCCAGAGCGGAACCTATGCCAGTTGGAACTGGCAGGCGCGGCATGAGTTATGTTTTCTTCGCTTACTGGCTGCCTGTGTGGTGCCCATGTTACATCATGCACGAATACGCACACTTGTTTCTTTAAGTGGGATGAAAAACCTGGGGAGGAGGGGGGTCTCTCAAAGGGGCGTGGCCGATCTCATAAGGGCGTGGCTTAAAAACACCTAAGCTAAAAAATCTGTGCTTATTAGCATAGTTTGCCGCCCGACTGGTATTTTGCTGTTTCTATCATTGCATCCAGATACAACAAGTAACATTACACATACAACAAGCCAGGACTATTGGCTTTGCCACTGGTTGTTAGTTGCATGAAATAAAATTAGCATCAATTGTGGCTTCGTTGTATACTGTATTGAAAACGCTTCCATTCTGAAATGATGAGACTGTGAAATAACTAAAACGAGTCTATTTGAAGTTACCTCAAAGGCAATGAAGGGCTGCAGAGTTGATATTTTTTTGACCCTGAGAGTGAGGGCAAAAATAAGGAGCCCGATAGGGACCCGTCTCGGCACCTGCTTTTTAGAACTGCAGCACCGGCAGGACCTGGCTCACTTAAAGCCCTGGTCGGGGGCATTAGAGTAAGCTGCCAGTGGTAGTAAGCAGGCAGGTGGAAATATAACTGCTGGAAACAGTGGAGTTAATTGGTTCATAGAGCTTGCAGGTATCTTTGCGCGCATTACTGTAAACAGACTCAAAGATCCACGGTTGGTTTCCGTTTTCCTTGGCTGGTTATGTTTCTTTAAATGTTTACTTTCAGTAATGTGCATTATATATTGAGCCGGAAGGTCTCTGTGTCTCTCGAGGCGCAGACGCAGTTTCTTGAATTGACCCACAGCACACATACTCTGAGAGTCCTTTACTGAAGGACGATTCTCTAAACTCTCACTATATATGCATGACCACATGGCATTTCTGTACGTCCATTCAAGCGCTTCTGGGACTGCACTGAAGCACGACCCGCAATGATGGACATGGTTAGATCAGCATTACACCGAGAAACAGACGCAAAGCCCGAGCTAAAGACGCGGCGTTAATACCTCTGGCTGCAAACCGCCACTGGCGCTGCTGTGTATCAGCTCCACTGTTAGCAGCTTACCGAGGCCTTCCTGTCATCCCCACTGTGTACTTTCTTTCAGAGCGCGAGGAAAAGGTGAGGGCACAGTAAAAGGGGGTTTTAACTGGGGTCCAGCAACCCCTACAGGGCGCACAGGCTCCCCTGTGAGAACTGTATACTGGTAATATAACTGCAATTTAAATAAAGGTAAGAAATGTTTAACACATAAAATCATTAAAATGGAAGACTATGCTTCCTTTAAGATTGCGGCTGCAGCGGGAGCCAGGCACCTCTCAAATGGCCACGAGTGCCTACAAGGAAAATAACAAGCAGCAGCAGTGTTGTCCATCCAGGCTTAGTAGTGTACTGGAAATATGTGGCGTAGGATTGTGTGTCATGGACTGTAATTATGTGGATGGACAGTCTAATTATGTGGTGTGTTGTTGAATTTTGTGGCATGAAATGGAATTTTGTGGTGTGGATTGGATGTATGTGGTGCATTGTGTAATTGTGTTGTTGAGTTGAATTATGTGGTTTGTTGTCAAATGATGTGGTGTGGAATGGAAATGTGTGGAGTCGAATTTTCAGGAGTGGAACTGTGTGGTGTTGAGTGAAATTATGCTGATTGGAATTATGCGTCATGGTGTGGAGCGTATTTCTATGGATTGGTTTTATTTGGCATTGAGGGGTTTATGTAGAGTGTATTTATGTGGTATTGAGTAGAGTGTAATTATGTGGTTGTGTCTACCTCTCGTTCATCATATTCTAGTGTCCTCTCATAAAATATTACATGCTTTAGATGACTTATTTGCACATTCTGCTACTATCTGTTGAAGTTAAATACAATTTCTTTTTTTAAAGATGCTCATTCGACCATTCCATGATTGATCAACAATATCTGTTCTTCATAACATGTTTTCAATAATAAAAGACCGGGATGTCTTCTGTCTGCTGCACTCATCTTACCTCCATTCAAGGACAGTCTCATTAAATAAGCATAGTTATAATATTGCTTATTAGGGACTCTAATATGATCAAAATACTATATTAATTATAATCACATATATATTTATGGTGGATAAAAATGTATGGGAACTAGTGTTAAAGGGCAGGCTCAGTAACGTTTTTAGATATGGGGTCAACAATGCTCTACATAAAGCAGATAACTAATGCCCTCCCTATATGTCATGCTCTACTGGAATTAGTTACCGCACTAAGAGTAAAACAAGCATTGGCATAGCCAATAGGTCTCGCCTCTGGGACCTTGTGTGTTTAGCCAGAACTTTTGGCTATGTTGTAGATGTAGAGCATTGTGGCTGCTGTGCATCATGACAAAAAGTTATAATAAAAAGTGTTAAGCATTTTACTTTTATACAAACCATGACAACATTATATTCAACTGAACAACCTGATTAAAAAAATGATTTTAACATAAAAAATGTCCTCTAGTTTGTTTGTAGTTACACTGCTGGCAACTTCTTCTTGCCTGTTCTCATGCTTGTTTGTTATAATTAATTTTGTTATGGGGGAGCGGTCCATAAATAACGGGGGAGTGGAGTTTGGAAAACAGTAATTTAATTAGAACACGAGCAGTGGACGGACACTAGGGGAGAATCAAAAGATGCCAGATTCCGAAGGTAGACTGACGTGATGCTTAGGTAATGTTTAGGTGATGCTTAGGTGTGTGTAATTATGTGGCACTGAGTGGTAATATGTGGAGTGTATTTATGTTGCATGAATACAGTAATTGTGAGGTGCGATTATGTGGTACTGAGTGGTATTATGTGGAGTGTATTTATGTTGCATTGAGTTGAGTGTAATTACATGGTGTGTAATTATGTGGTACTAAGTGGTAATATGTGGAATGTATTTATATTGCATTGAGTAGAGTGAATTATGTGGCGTGTTATTACGTGGCACTTAGTGGTGTTATGTGGTGTGTATTTATGTTGCATTGAGTAGAGTGTGATTATGTAGTGTGTAATTATGTGGCACTGAGTGGTATTATGTGGAGTGTATGTTGCATTCAGTAGAGTATAATTATGTGGTGTGTAATTATGTGGCACTGAGTGGTATTATGTGGATGTAAGGAAGACCCCGGGGTGGAAAACCTGAACAATCACAAACCCACAACTATGGCAACTTGGACGCCTTACCGATTAGACGATGCTGATGCGTCCCTGCCGGAAATAAATAAAGACTTCTCCCTTCCGCAGAGCGCGTCCCGTAACCCGGAAGAGGAAGCCCTTGGAGGAGGCGGTCCGGATGTTACGGACGACCAATCCACAATGCGGAATCCAGGTCATGGACGGCATAAAAACGGGACAGAGGAACTCGAAGGTGTGTCCGGCCGGAAGAGGAATCCAGAAGGAGGAGACGTGAACTACGGGAGGGACGCCGAGACACTACGTGACGCCGCTGGAACCACCGGAGACGGAACTGCTGACGAGGAAGACCACGAGGCTCCTGAAACGTGGACGGAACACTGGTGGACCCCGGAAGACGCACTAGCCGCCACAACTCTGAAGAGTTGTGGCTTTTAGCGGTATGTGACGGGACAAAGGGGGAGGGGAGGGAGCAGGCACAGAGGGAGGGTACAAACACAGGAGAAACGTTTTGGTGGTGGTTGCTTCTGTATCTAGTTCTTACCTCCGTCCTTTGGCCTCATCCCTCTCTTGACCACTGCCCTCACCCCTCTCACGGCCTTCACTCCATAAAATAATAAAACAGACAGCAGAGAGTAGACTGCCAAGACCTTTAGAAGAAACTCAAGGGGCAGTTTCAGCGTTGAGTAACCGTTTTTTTTTCTTTTACCTTTAAAAGAAAAGATCAAATACTGTCTCCTATACTTTCTCATCACTTCTTGCACCTGGTGTGGTGACGGTAGAAAATGTGACGAATGAGACGCTGACCGCTCCTTTCTCATTTGTTTTCTCGAGTGTATTCCGGGACCCCATCTACGTTCCACCATCGCCCTGACAGCTGGACCTTTAATCCAGACGAAGAACTGCCCAGGAAGAAGTACATGAAGTCCCCGGTGCCGGAATAGACTTTATTGACTTATTTTTCAAGAACATTCTCTGTTTAGCCCTTTTTCTTATTTTGCCACCCAAATAAATACCACAGTATTCACCCTATACGGCCTCCTCGCTTCTGTTTCCGACCTTCCCTCTGACATTTGGTGTCAGAAGTGGGATCGGAGGAAATGGAGGCCGTAGTAAAGAAGATGGCAGAGGGACAGGACCGCCTCGAGAAAATTATGTCCCAGTTCATAGAGACCGCCGAGGCTGAGAGGAAGGCTCTCCACAAAACTCTCACTGGACAGAGCCAAAATCAGGAAGCCTCTATAGGAAAATTAGCAGAGATCCTGGGACAACCTTGGGGATATACGGCCCCTCCTTCCGTAGTAATACAGAAGTATGTTCAAGGGGAAGATCCAGACTTTTTTCTCTCCAATTTTGAATGGATGGCACAAGCGGTCCAATGGCCGGAAGACCGTTGGGGTCAATATCTGGGTCCGCTTCTCAGTGGGGATCTCCAGGCAGCCTATCAAGCCTCCAATCCCCTCGGGACCACACCCTATCCAAATATCAAACGGTGTATCTTAGAACGCATGGGTACTGATGAAGAAACATACAGCATACGTCTTCGTAACATCCGGGAAGGACCACAGGAAAGCCCCAGAGCTCTCTGTTATCGTATACGAGACACAGCAGATCGTTGGTTGAAACCTCTTACTGCCTCCAAAGAAGCGATACTGGAAAAAGGAATATGCTACTTACCAGTATGCATCTGTTCTTGGCATGTAGAGCTGCAGATCTATACACTTGTGCATAGATCGCCATCTGATGTTGGGCCCGGATGTTTGCAGTTTGTTTTTCCTCTTGGAAAGTCTTTGGAAGTCACAAGGTCGGTGACTCCTCCTTTGGATCGTATTGCGCATGGGCTTCGGCTCCATCCTCAGATTGTTTTTCGCCAGCAGGGAAAGATGGAGCGTAGTAGTAACAGTGAAGATGCCCATGTGTGTGCTATCTAAATAAGATAAACTGGAACAGATAAAGGTAGCCGGGGAGGCGGGTGGGCGTGTGTAGATCTGCAGCTCTACATGCCAAGAACAGATGCATACTGGTAAGAATGAATGAAAAATGGATTTATACAGCGCGGTTGCTGCCCTGGGGCGTCCAAGCGCTAGAGGAACCAGATGGGGGGGTAGTGAGGATAACAGAACTGGGAGGAGGGGGGAGGGGCTGAATTGTTACCGAGATTTGAACAGATGTGTTTTTAGTTGTTTACGGAAGGAGGCGAGGTTGGGGTTAGATCTCAGGTGAAGGGGAAGGGAGTTCCAGATTTTTGAGGCGTGGAAGGTGAACATTCTTCCGCCTGCTCTAGTCCTTTTAATTCTGGGGACCGTTGCCATGAAAGCCTGACTAGAGCGTAGGTCTCTGCCTGGATGATATTGGCTGACTAGGCTACGCATGATTTTGGGGCCCGAGTCCCAGAAGGCCTGGTGGGCAATACACATTGCTTTGAAAGAGACTCTTTTTCGTACTGGTAGCCAATGAAGGCTGGTCAGTGCCTCCCTAACTAAGGTTCTGCGGGGAATTTGCAGTAAGGTACGGGCCGCGCAGTTCTGTACCAGCTGCAGTCTGTTCAATGTGTACTCTGGGGCTCCCAGGTAAAGGGCGTTGTTCGAGTCCAGACGTGACTGTATTATGCCCTGTATGGCTGTTTGTTTTGCCTCCATTGGGAGCAGGGGGAGAACCTTCTTCAAAGTCCAGAGAAGTCCAAAGCAGGTGGCGGAAAGCTTTGTGGCCTGAGTGTTAAGAGAGAGATTCCTGTCCAACCATACCCCCAGGCTTTTGATGTTACCCTTCGGAACCGGGGGGGGCCTAGACAGGTGGGCCATAATGACTTGAAGAGGGTCGGGTCAGCCGGGCCCAGGAGCATAAGCTCCGTTTTGTCCCCATTGAGCTTTAGCGATGACAGGGTCATCCAGGACTTCACCTCCTCCAGGCATTTGGTTAGACCCCCTGACAGAGGATGTTGGGCTTCCTGCGCTAGGGAGACCACCAGCTGTGTGTCGTCCGCATAGGATATGATCTTAACTCCATACGGACGAACTACCTCAGCCAGTGGCCTCATATAGATATTAAAAAGCGCAGGGCTTAGAGAGGAGCCCTGGGGGACTCCACACTTCAGGGGTATGCTGGAGGAGACTGTTTGTCCGTCAAACACCTGGAACGACCTGTTGCTTAGGAAAGATTTTAGCCAGAGCCAGGCCTTGTCCACGATGCCGACGTTTGACATGCGGTTCAGTAAGGTGTTATGACTGACCGTGTCAAACGCCGCGCTAAGATCAAGGAGGACCACTGCCACTGATCCTCCTTGATCAAGGATTTTCCTGGACTCCTCGACGACCATAAGGAGTGCGGACTCTGTTCCGTGCTTAGGCCTGAACCCTGTCTGGGTAGGGTCCAACAGCTGATTGTTTTCCAGATAGCTAACCAGTTGGAGATTGATGTACTTCTCCGCAATTTTGCTCACCCAGGGGAGTAGTGAGATCGGACGGTAGTTGGCGAAGTCCGATGGATCTAGATTTGGCTTTTTTATTAGTGCTCGAACCATTGCCCGTTTCCAGGCAGGCGGAACAATGGCAGAGTCAATGGATGCATTCACGAGATTCTTGATGATGGGTAGAACCGTCTGAGATGCGAGTAACATTGTCTCTGGAGGGGCCGGGTCGGTTGGAGAGCCGGATTTCACTTTCCGAGCCATAGATTCAACCATTTCCAGGTCCATGCAGGGAAAATGGTCAAGTGTGGAAGAGGAGGCTAGCTCAAGGTCTGACCCCCTGTTGTTATCCTGAGCTGTCGGAGAGGTAGTACTGATTGGGAAGGAAGTGTATATCTTATTTACTTTGGCCGAGAAGAATTCTGCCAAGTCGTTGCATTGGGAGACTGATTTCTCCTCGTGTACACTAGGGGGAGGTGGTTTTGTCAGTTTCTGCAGAGTTTGGAAGATTTCCCTGGATTTAGAATTTGAGGCTAGGATCTTGTTCGAGAAGTATGCTGTTTGGGCAGTTTTTATCTTCCCGATATCGGGTTTTGTCCTCCATGGAGTAATTTAAGCGCCATTTTCTTTCTGCTTTTCGGCATTGGCGTTTTTTGTTCCTGAGGGCTTCCGAATACCATGGTGCTGTTTTGTGGGATCGTTTTGCCGTGGATTTCTTAAGGGGGAGGATGGTTTCAAGGGAGTGCAGAGTCCAACTTTCGTACTCCTGGTTTGCCATTCAAGGATCTTCGTTATTTGAGGGAAGTTTTCCCAATAGTTTGTTTGTCCATTCATCCACTTGTATCCGTGCCCACGATCTAGCAAATCTAGTCGAGGGGGTTGATGGAATGCATTTCTCAGTGGACCAGGTGAAGGGCACCAGAGAATGGTCAGTCCAGGGGAGGGGGAGCGGGGATTCAGTTGAGAGCTCCGCACAGTTGCTAAATACTGGATCTAAGAGGTGTCCCTTCATATGGGTTGAGGTGTTTACTCGTTGAGTGAGTTGTAGTGCGGCCAGGTCGTCGGCCAGGGTAGTGGCCGTTGAGTCTGATGGCGAATCAAAATGTAAATTAAGGTCGCCTAACACAGTGAAGTTGGCGGCAGTGCAGATGCGTAGTGCCACTGTTGCTGGTAGACAGTTATGAAATTGTTTTGGGGGGCCGGGTGGACGGTATATCAAGGCGCCCGAGAGGCAGTGATTGGGGGAAAACTCCAGCGAGAAGGCTACATTTTCACAGTCTGGAATGTTTTCCACGGTGAGTCTGCAGCGATATTGATCTTTGAATATGATTGCTAGTCCTCCCCCTCTGCCGTCTGGGCGGTCTTGACGAGTGATTTGATAACCAGAGGGGAGGGCGGCTACCACATCGAGGTCGGATTCTGGCGTTAACCATGTTTCCGTGAGAAACAGTGCGTCCGGCTTGCGTTCCTCCAGTAGGAGGGATATTTCCACCTTGTGTTTGGGAAGGGATCTACAGTTTAAAAGGAGCATGCGGTATTCATACTTCGGGGTTTTTTTCTGCCATATGGAGAAGGGCGCGCTACATTTTGGACAAGTAGCTGGAAGGGGTGTGGTGTCAAGACCATACCTCAAACATTCATGTCCCACGGGTCTCAAGTCGTGAAGCGCGTCTGGGCTGTAGGCTATGGTCTCTTTTGCCTGGGTTGTTAGGGGTGTGGCCCCTGGCCCGGACTCGGCGCGGACGAGCGCAGACGAGCTTGCCTTATGCGCGCCTTCGGCGCGCATTCGTCGCGCCCGCTGCGCTCGTCCGCTGCGCTTCCTGAATGGACACATTTTTATAGGAGGCAGATCAGGACGCGAGTGAGGGGGCGTGGCCTATCCGGTGGGCGTGGCCTATGTCCTCGTAATGGCGGCGAGGTAAACAAACACTCTCCGGTGGCAGCGTATTGTTCAGCTGACCTCCAGGGGTTTGTGCAGTGCTGGGTGCTCAAAGGGGTGAGTGCAGCGAAATGCTTTTAAAAACACACAACAGCAATTTACAATTTTAAAATGCAGCGTTTCCGCTCTACTCCCGGCTCAAGCCTCAGGAGGTTCCTTTTTTACAATAAGCAGCGCTAGAATTCAGCGCGCTTTTGTATCAGGACGCGAGTGAGGGGGCGTGGCCTATCCGGTGGGCGTGGCCTATGTCCTCGTAATGGCGGCGAGGTAAACAAACACTCTCCGGTGGCAGCGTATTGTTCAGCTGACCTCCAGGGGTTTGTGCAGTGCTGGGTGCTCAAAGGGGTGAGTGCAGCGAAATGCTTTTAAAAACACACAACAGCAATTTACAATTTTAAAAATGCAGCGTTTCCGCTCTACTCCCGGCTCAAGCCTCAGGAGGTTCCTTTTTTACAAGTAAGTAGCATATTCCGTTCGAGGCACATAAGCTGCAGATTACACACTTGTGCATAGATTATATAGTAGTACCCACCGTTAGCGGCGATCACCCGTATCTGTTGCAGTGGTTTGAAATAACGTTTTGAGTACAGCCTGGCCCACACTAGCTTGTTGCTTAGTTTGCACATCTACACAATAGTGTTTGGTGAAAGTGTGCGGTGTTGACCATGTAGCTGCTTTGCAGTTATCATCTAATGGGATGTTCCCTAAGAATGCCATGGAAGCCCCTATCTTTCGTGTAGAATGGGCTTTCGGGGGAATGGATAGCGTTCGCTTTGCTTTATGGTAGCAGATTTGAATGCATTTTACAATCCACCTAGCTATCCCCGATTTTGAGATGGGGTTACCTTTGTGTGGTGGAGAGAAAGAAACAAACAGTTGTTTGCTCTTACGGAAAGGTTGTTTTCTCTGAATTTAGTAGAGTAAGGCTCGTTTGACATCCAGTGTGTGAAGAGCCCTTTCCGCAACGGTGTGTGGTTGCGAGAAAAATACTGGTAGTTCTACTGTTTGGTTTAGGTGAAAGGGAGAAATGACTTTAGGGAGGAATTTTGGGTTGGTACGTAGAACAACCTTATTATGGTGCATTTGGAGAAAGGGTTCTTGAATGGTAAGTGCTTGTATCTCACTGACCCTTCTAAGGGAAGTGATGGCTACAAGAAAAGCGGTTTTCCAAGTTAGGAATTGTAGTTCGCATTTATGCAGAGGTTCGAAGAGAGGCCCCATTAGCCTTGTGAGAACGATATTTAAGTTCCACACAGGTGACGGTGGCACTCTGGGGGGAATTATTCTTTTAAGGTCTTTCATGAAGGCTTTAATGGCAAGTACTCTAAAAAGTGAGAGATGTTGCCTGTTTTGTAGGTAAGCTGCAATAACTGCGAGGTGTAGTCGAATGGACGTAAAGTCTAGTTTGCACCTTTGTAGGTGGAGTAAGTAGCCTATTATGTGTTGAATGGACACGTCCAGTGGATTTATGGTATTGTTATGGCAATAAATAACAAAATGTTTCCACTTGGCGGCGTACCACGCTCTAGTGGTAGGTCTTCTAGCTTCTCTGATGACGTTCATACAGTCAGGGGGAAGATTTAGGTATCCGAATTCTAGGATTTCAGGAGCCCGATCGCATGGTTGAGCTGCGCTGGGTCCGGGTGTTGGATCTCTCCATGGTTCTGGGTTAAGAGGTGTGGAGAGAGGTGTAGTTTTTGGTGCGGCACTACAGATAGTTCCAGCAGTGTGGTATACCACGGTTGTCTGGCCCACGTTGGAGCTACCAGAATTAGTGTGAGGGAGTGTTGTTGTAGTTTGCGCACCACTAGTGGAATGAGTGGGAGAGGCGGAAAAGCGTACGCAAATCTGCCTGACCAGTTCATCCATATCGCATTTCCTTTGGACAATGGATGTGGGTATCTGGCGGCGAAGCTTAGGCATTTGGCGTTTTCGTGGGTGGCGAAGATTTCTATCTGTGGATGCCCCCACATTTGAAAGTACGGGTGAAGAACTTGAGGGTGAAGCCCCCACTCGTGGATCTGTTGTGTCTGCCTGCTGAGCAGATCTGCCACTGTGTTTTGGACTCCTGGGACATTCTGGGCTAGGAGAAAGATTTTCTGGGGTATTGCCCATCTCCATATGCTCTGTGCTAGGTGAGAGAGCTGTGGAGAGTGTGTGCCGCCTTGTTTTTGAATATAATACATGGCTGTCATGTTGTCTGTTCGGATCAGGACTGCCTTGCCTGAAATTTGAGTTTGAAAAGATTTTAGGGCTAAGAAGATTGTTAGTAACTCCATATGGTTGATATGGAGTAACTTTTGTTGAGGTGTCCACTTGCCCTGTATGGTGAGATGTAGTAGATGAGCTCCCCAGCCGGAGAGTGATGCGTCCGTTGTCAGTACTATTTGCGGAACCGGGTCCAGGAACGGTTGACCTTTGGAAAGGTTTGTGGTGTTCCACCACTGCAGAGAGCGATGGGTGAGACCGTCTACCAACACCAGATCTGTTAATTGACCGTGGGCCTGGTTCCATTGGCGTGCTAAGCACTTTTGGAGAGGACGCATCTGGAGTCTTGCGTGAGGCACTATGAAAATGCAAGAGGCCATCATCCCTATTAGTTGCATAAACACTCGAGCTGGAAGGGAGTGTTGTAGTGCGAATTTTGCGCGTAGTGCTTGAATGCTTGCAATCCTGGCCGGATTGGAGTAGGCTAGTGCTCTTGAGGTGTTTATGGTGGCACCGAGGTACTGTTTTATGTGGGATGGTTGGAGATGGGACTTCTGGTGGTTTGCTGTGAAGCCCAGCTGGTGGAGTAATTGAATGGTGGTAGATGTGTGTTGAACACACTGATGGTATGACCCGGCTTTTATCAGCCAGTCGTCTAAGTATGGGAAGACGTGGATGTATACATGGAAAGGAGAAGCAGCCGGGTCACAGAAGACTGCACCACCAGAATCAGTCACCAGTAACGTAGAATATTGCCCACCTCAAACGCTCTGCTGCCTGTAGAACGTAAATAAATACTTGAGAATAAACTGGATGAGAGGCAATATAATGGTACAAACAGTTTCAATACAACACAGAACAGATCACGAAAAAATAGATGTATTATTTCTTCCGTCTTTTATTGTTCTTGTTGCACTTCGCACAAAACAGTCAGCCAACGCGTTTCGCCCAAACACGGGCTTCTTCAGGGCAAAATTATTAAGAGCGTAGGATATTTCTTTGATGATCAGCAACAAGGGAAAGGTCAAATCCGTCAAGCCAATGTATGGCGACAATGAGACACAACGACCTCAGAGACCCAAGGGTAAACGATCTTTGTCTGAGGTCTTAATTCGTATAGTGGTATTAGCCACGTCCGAAATGGGTTATCCAGCGCAGTCCCCGTACTTCACGTCCCGTACCAAGACTGACAAGTAGTGAATCTGTTCTGTGTTGTATTGAAACTGTTTGTACCATTATATTGCCTCTCATCCAGTTTATTCTGAAGACGTGGATGTGTTGTCTTCGCAAATGTGCTGCTACCACTGCTAGGCACTTGGTGAATACCATTGGCGCTGTTGTGAGTACGAACAGGAGCACCTTGAATTGGAAGTGTTGTCCGTCCACTACAAATCTGAGGTACTTGCGGTGAGCTTTGTACACCGGAATGTGAAAATACGCGTCTTTTAGATCTAAGGTAGTCAAAAAGTTGTTTTGGGATATGTGAGCGGAAGTACCTGCTGAAGCGTTACCATATAAAAATTGTCGGAGTGTATGTACGTGTTTAGGGGCAGGAGATCTAGGAAGGGCCGCAGAGTCTCGTCCCTTTTTGGTATGAGAAAATATAGGGAGTAGACTCCCATGTTTTGTTGGTCGGTAGGAACGGGTTCTATTGCCTGTTTTTGTAGGAGGGAGATTACCTCCTGCTTTAGGAGTATTAACCCCTTCCATGCGGGGCGGATTCCCCCGCTGTGCTGAGCGCTGCTTGCGCGGGCGTGGTCATGACGGAACGGTTCCGTCATGAGCACAGCTCAACCGACGCTCATGACGGAACCGTTCCGTCATGAGCACCGAAGGGGTTAAATGTTCTTGTGACATTGGGCGCTGCCTGGGTGGAATGTCTGGGGGGGTAGATATTAGTTCTAGGCAGTAGCCTGACTGAATTATTTGTGTCACCCATTTGTCTGAGGTGATGGTAGCCCAGACGGGAACGAAATGTTGGAGTCTGCCCCCGACCGGCGTGGAATGGTCTGGTGGGAGTAGGGGGAAGTCATTGGGTAGGCGTTGTGGCAGAGCGGGCGTTGTTTGTTTTGCCTCTGCCTTTATTATTGTTACCCCTATAGCCGCCTCTTTGATAACCCCTTGTGAAGGTGGACTGAGTGGGGGATTTGTACGAAGTTGACGTGGTGTCTGAGGAGTGGCCTCTAGATGTACTTCGAAAGGAAGAGCGGCGAAAGGAGCGTCTAGGAGGGTGTAACTGTAAGGCTTCCATAGACTTTGCCGTATCCGTATCATTCTTCATTTTTTCTAGGGTCTCATCCACCTTTGGGCCAAATAGATGTTCCTGGTCAAAGGGATGGTTAAGGATGGAGGCTTGTACCTCCGGTTTAAACCCTGATATTCTTAGCCAAGCATGGCGACGGAGGAGGACGCTGGTATTGATGGCCCTGGAAGCTGTGTCTGCCGCATCTAAGGCACAGCGTATAGAGGTGTTAGTGATAGTCTTACCCTCTTGAATTAGTTCGTTGGCCCTAGCTTTATATTTGTCAGGGAGGTGGTGCATTATGCTTTCTAACTCATCATAATATGCCCTGTCATACCTGGCCAATAGCGCTTGAGTATTGGCGATATGCCACATATTGGCTGCTTGTGACGCAGTGCGCTTTCCTGATGCGTCCAGTAGCTTTGACTCTTTGTCAGGTGGTGGTGCTTCGCCTGACACCTGGGAATTTGCCCTTTTGCGTGCCGTGGACACCACTAGGGAATCTAGTGGCGCTGGCCCTCTGATGTAGGAGGGATCTGTGGGGGCAGCTTTGTATTTCTTTTCTATGCGCTGGTTAATGACCCTGGCCCTAACCGGGTCCTTAAAAACTTCTGGCGCATGCTTTACCACTCCTTTAAGCATAGGTAATATGGAGGTAGACCTATGTGTGGTGTCGAATGTGTCGAGGAGGAAATCTTCCTCTACGGGGTCGGTATGCAAGTCCACCCCGTGATAGTGGGCCGCCCTTTGAAGTAGATGGTGGAACCCCAATGAGTCTTCTGGTGGAGATGGCCTGGAGGGGTAAAGGTTATCTTGTGGGACGCTGGGGATATCAGGGATATTGTAGTTGTCCCATGGGTCTGGGGATCCTGTAGGAGTGGGGTCCCCTGTGGGTAGGTCCTGGGGGACATCCCCTATATCATCATATGGGTCCCCGTGATCATCATCATCGTGTGGAGAAGGGGTGGGAGAACGATGAGGTTGGGGTGGAGAAGGCGGAGGGGGTGGAGGTGGAGAAGGTGGAGGAGGTGGGGAAGGTATCCTGAACGGAGAGGTAGCAGAGTCCTTCCTCTTTGGAGGCGGAGGTGGAGCAGGCTCTCCAAATGTCTCTTTTTGGAAGAAAGTGTCAAATGTCCAGTTTTTGGAACCTTGGTGAGTGTTTTCTGCAAGGGATCCGGTGTAAATAAGTCCGGTGAGGCTGGTCTGTCCGTCGGCACCGAAGGCATCGGGCCGTTGTCTTTTTAGGCTTTTCCGTGCCGGTTCGCTGTTTGGAACCTGGTTTGGGAACCTCCGGACGCTTGGTCGGCGCCGAGATGGATTTCGGCCTCGAAGTGTCAGTGCCGGTGGCCTTGTGTGCTTTGGTCGGCACCGAAGGGGGTGTCGGTACCGAAGAGCTGGGTTTCGACGCCGAGTGCTTTGGTGCGGAGCTCGGTGTCGATATGGGGGTCGGCTTCTTTTTCGGTGCCGAAGCGTGTTTATCGGCACCGGGGAGAGGCTGGCTCGAGCACGAGCCGCCGGAAGGTTTGCTTGGCCTTTTCACCGGGCCCGAAGGTGGGGTGTTGGAAGCAGTGTCCTTGGTCTTACCTAGGCCCGGAGGTGAAGGTGTGACCGGCGCCTTTTTCGGTGCCGGCAGGGATGTGTGGGGGGGGGAGCTCACGACCCTCTGCGTCGGGGTGATGTCCTCCACATCTGAGTCGTCGGCCTCGGAAGCGCTGACGAGGCCCTCTTCGGTGTACCGCTCTGGAGCGTCGATGCCTTCTCCGAAGATGTCGTCCGGAATCGTCGTCGAGGAGTGCGCCATAGTTCTTCTGGCTCTTCGGTCCCGAATAGTCTTTTTGGACCGGAAGGACTTACACGCCGGACAGTCTCGAGCCTCGTGTTCAGGGGAGAGGCAGAGATTGCATACCTCGTGGAGATCGGTGTGGGGGAATTTGGACCCACATCGAGGGCACTTTTTAAATGGAGTCCTTTCCATTAGCCAGGACCGAAGCTTGGAGAGGCCCGAAGGCCGCCGTCGACGACTGGAACTGAAGGTCTGTGCCGATGCGAAGGCGCGTCGAGTGGGGGAGATCGCGATCGAAACAATACCGCGGTTTGGGGTGAGGATTGCGCGTCGAACTGGAAGCTGTTCGGAACCGGAGCGCGAAGATCACATCCGAGCCCGATGGCGGAAAAAAACAATCAGAGGATGGAGCCGAAGCCCATGCGCAATACGATCCAAAGGAGGAGTCACCGACCTCGTGACTTCCAAAGACTTTCCAAGAGGAAAAACAAACTGCAAACATCTGGGCCCAACACCAGATGGCGATCTATGCACAAGTGTGTAATCTGCAGCTCATATACCTCGAACATTTATTTAGAACAATTCCTCTCCTCTTTACACCCCCCCTATTCAGAGGTGGGTTTGACAACACACCGATCTATCCCTGGACAGAGATGTAGAGGTCGCAGCAGCCTATTTTAGGGCACAGGAATTACAGAAGGGTAAAGAGGAAACAACTTGGAAACAACCCAGTAGTCAGCCTGCGAGGCACACCCAGCCCATACCTAACCCCCACAAACCTGAGACCGTAACTATAGTATGGAGTCCTCCTTTACCCTCGGTTACTAGACCACCTACCCCTGTAGGACCCCAATGTTACCACTGTGGGACATTCGGTCATATAGCCCACAAAAAGAGGAACCCATGGAAGTAGGATATACTCGAGCACTTATGTGTTCTGTAGAGGGTGACTCTCGTCCTTTTCACCGTCAAGTAGCCATTAATGGAGAACACCAAGAGGCTCTTATAGACGCAGGAAGCCGTCAAACCCTACTAAGACCACAGGTTATTCCAGGTGGACCCCCAATCCCTACAGGTGTAGTGAACATTCAGTGTATTCATGGAGATAGTAAAATGTATCTCATGACTAATGTAGAGATACAACACCAGTCCACTCAACCCCCTGTAAACATGAAAGTCGGGCTTCTTCCTCCCCTACCTGAACCAGTTGTCCTAGGTACCGATTATCCTCACATCCATACACTACTAAACGAAAAAGAAAAGGGAGGGACTGACTGGAGAGAAGAAGCGCCCTTCTTTCATGAGTTAGACCCAGGGTGGGTTCCGGGGAAAGACAGGAAAAGCAGACGTCAGAAAAGGCAAGAAAAGAGAAACGGAAATCCTGTCTTTCTGAACAATACCACTACTCCTCTTTGGGATCACGATAGGAACTTTTGTGCGGCTCAGAGGGAAGACAACACCCTCCAAGAAGCCTGGAAACAGGCAAAAGAAGAAGAAGATCCTCTGCAAGTAGGTCCCCAGTTTTTTACCCATATTTATTTTATATTTATTTATTTATTCATTTATAGAGCGCATGGTTATACCTAACGGTGTGTCCCCGCGCTGAGACATCGAGACGAGTATGTCAGAGAGAGTCTAAGGGCTTGTTATACAGAAAGGGGGGGGGGGGGGGGGGGAAACTTACTCAGCTTCTGGTGCCAAAACCCTTTAGAGAGAAAGTCCTATACTTGGCCCATAGTCACCTGTTGGGAGGACACTTTGGCGGGGAAAAAAACTGAAGAATCCATACTGGAAATGTTTTACTGGCCTGGTATTTACCAACAAGTTAGGAAGTACTGTAGAGAATGTGCCATCTGTCAAAGAACCAGTCAATGTATTTCCCCTCGGGTTCCTCTGAGACCCTTACCCGTAATTGATATCCCTTTTTCGAGAGTGGGAATGGACATCATTGGACCCCTACTACCCTCCCGTAACGGATATCGGTATGTTCTTGTCCTTCTGGACTATGCGACAAGATTCCCTGAAGCCGTGGCTCTTAGGCAACCCAATACCACCCAAGTGGCTAAAGCCATGATTAACATTTTTGCCCGCGTAGGGTCTCCACAAGAAATACTTACAGATCAGGGCACACCCTTCACTTCTAGACTGATGAAACAAGTATGTCAGCAACTACACATTAAGCACATCCGTACCACTGCCTACCACCCTCAGACGGGCGGCCTGGTCGAACGTTACAACGCCACTTTAAAAAACACCTTACGGAAAGTTGTTAAACTTAGAGGCCCGGAGATGGGAAGATATGCTTCTCTTGGCCCTGTTCGCCATAAGGTGCGGACAACAAAAATGTTTGGGATACTCCCCCTTTGAGTTATTGTATGGGAGACCTCCCCGTACCCTTTTGGATATGGCCAGAGAGGAGTGGGAAGAAGAGACGAACACCACGAAACCCCTCCTGGAGTATGTGGCCGGATTAAAAACCCACTTGAATCAGATCAGGGAGATAGTACGAAAACAATCTAGAACACTCCCAGGTACCACAAAAGAAGCAATACGACAAATCCACTAAAGATAGGGCCTTACAGATAGATGATCAGGTTCTCCTGTTACGTCCAACCTCAGAACACAACCTTCTAAGTCAGTGGCAGGGTCCCTTTAAAGTACTCGGGAAAGTAACACCGGTCACCTATAAACTAGAAATGAACCCTTCAACCCATGCCACATAAATTTTCCATATCAATCTACTGAAGAAATGGGAGGGCCCCACTCCTGCCCTCCTGTCAGGTCCCCAGAATATCCTGTACGAACAAAGCATAGATGATGAACTAACAGAACCCCTTAGACAAGAACTACGAGAAACCCTGACCCCACCCCAGGAAGTGTTTTCCTTAACACCGGGAAAAACCCCATTAATAGAACATGCGATTCATACCCCACCAGGGAAAACCGTCCGACTGAAACCTTACCGAGTCCCTGAGGCACGAAGAGCAGCTATAGACCATAAAATCTCACAAATGTTACACTTAGACATCATTGAACCCTCTAAAAGCGAATGGTGTTCCCCTATTGTACTCGTGCCTAAGCCTGACGGCTCCATACGCTTCTGCATCAACTTTAGGGAGGTAAACAAGATCTCACAATTCGATGCTTATCCCCTCCCTAGAGTCAACGAAATGGTAGAAAGACTCGGGAAGGCGCAATACATTAGCACCTTAGATTTGTGCAAAGGATATTGGCAGGTACCACTAAGGCTCCAAGATCGAGAGAAAACAGCTTTCTGTACTCCCCAGGGTTTGTTTTAAAGTACTACCCTTTGGGTTACACGGAGCCCCCTCAACGTTCCAAAGGCTCATGAATATCGTATTACAACCCCACCACAGTTATTCAGCAGCCTACTTGGACGACAATCATACACAGCAACTCTTGGGAGGAGCACCTTCATCACCTTACCCGGGTAATACAAGCTCTGATTGACTATTAATCCGGCCAAAAGCCGCTTAGCTGCTAGATCAGTGAAATATCTAGGGTTTTTATTGGGGAATGGGTGTATGCGACCCCAAGAAGAGAAGGTTGCAGCAATTGCCCGAGTCCCTTTCCCTAAAACCAAGAAAGACCTCAGAGCCTTTTTGGGCTTATTAGGTTATTATAGACGTTTCATCAATTGTTTTTCAAACATAGCTACAGACCTATTAAAAAAAACTATTCACACAGAAAAGTGTTTAAGAAATCCCACTTCTTCAGCCCTACAGGCATTCCAACAGTTAAAACAGCTCATTACCTCCAAACCTCTTCTAGCCAATCCTGATTATACAAAGCCCTTCATATTCCAAACGGATGCATCCGACCAAGGCCTCGGAGCGGTATTGTCCCAACAAGACAAGAACCAACAGGAGCGACCTATTCTCTAGATCAGTCGCAAACTGTTCCCCAGGGAAACCCGGTACGCAACTATTGAAAAAGAAGCCCTAGCCATCAAATGGGCTGTTGAAGCCCTACGCTATTACCTTGAGGGGAGGGTTTTCCAACTATATACTGATCATGCTCCACTTGAATGGCTCTCCTGGAACAAAGGACACAATCCTAGGAAATTACGGTGGTTCCTGGCCCTTCAACCCTTTAGATATACAGTACAGCACAGAAAAGGGAAAGAACAGGCCAATGTTGATTTCTTGTCTAGGTACCCCATCCCCCCTTTTCTTGTACACAAGAAAGTTAGGGAAGGGGGATGTGAGGAAGACCCCGGGATGGAAAACCTGAACAATCACAAACCCACAACTAAGGCAACTTGGACGCCTTACCGATTAGACGATGATGAAGCGTCCCTGCGCGGAAATAAATAAAGACTTCTCCCTTCCGCAGAGCACGTCCCGTAACCCAGAAGAGGAAGCCCTTGGAGGAGGCGGTCCGGATGTTATGGACGACCAATCCACATTGCGGAATCCAGGTCATGGACGGCAGAAAAGCGGGACAGAGGAACTCGAAGGTGTGTCCGGCCGGAAGAGGAATCCAGAAGGAGGAGATGTGAACTACGGGGAGAGACGCCGAGACACTACGCGACGCCGCTGGAACCACCGGAGACGGAACCGCTGACGAGGAAGACCACAAGGCTCCTGAAACGTGGACGGAAGACTGGTGGACCCCGGAGGACGCACTAGCCGCCACAACTCTGGAGAGTTGTGGCTTTTAGCGGTACATCACGGGACAAAGGGGGAGGGGAGGGAGCAGGCACAGAGGGAAGGTACAAACACAGGAGAAACGTTTTGGTGGTGGTTGCTTCTGTATCTAGTTCTTACCTCTGTCCTTTGGCCTCATCCCTCTCTTGACCACGGCCCTCACCCCTCTCACGGCCCTCACCCCATAAAATAATAAAACAGACAGCAGACTGCCAAGACCTTTAGAAGAAACTCAAGGGGCAGTTCCACGGTTGAGTAACCGTTTTTTTTCTTTTACCTTTAAAAGAAAAGATCAAATACTGTCTCCTATATTTTTTCATCACTTCTTGCACCTGGTGTGGTGACGGTAGAAAATGTCACGAATGAGATGCTGACCGCTCCTTTCTCATTTGTTTTCTCAAGTGTATTCCGGGACCCCATCTATGTTCCACAATCGCCCTGACAGCTGGACCTTTAATCCAGACGAAGAACTGCCCAGGAAGAAGTACATGAAGTCCCCGGTGCCGGAATAGGCTTTATTTACTTATTTTTCAAGAACATTCTCTGTTTAGCCCTTTTTCTTATTTTGCCACCCAAATAAATACCACAGTATTCACCCTATACGGCCTCCTCGCTTCTGTTTCCGACCATCCCTCCGACAGTGCAGTGTATTTATGTTGCATCGAATATAGTGTAATTATGCGACGTGTAATTATGTGGTACTGAGTGGCATTATGTTGATTGTATTTATGTTGCATTGAGTAGAGTGTAAATATGTGGCGTGTAATTATGTAGCACTGAGTGGTATTATATGGAGTGTATTTGTGTTGCATTGAGCAGAGTGTAATTTTGTGGCGTGTAATTTTGTGACACTAAGTGGTATTATGTGGAGTGTATTTATGTTGCATTGAGTAGAGTGTAATTATGTGGCTTGTAATTATGTGGTACTTAGTGGTATGTGGAGTGTATTTATGTTGCATTGAGTAGAGTGTAATTATGTGGCTTCTAATTATGTGGCACTTGGTGGTATGTGGGGTGTATTTATTTTGCATTGAGTAGATAGTAATTATGTGGCGTGTAACTATGTCACACTGAGTGGTATTATGTGGAGAGTATTTATGTTGCATTGAGTAGAGTGTAATTATTTGGCGTGTAATTATGATGCACAGTGTTATTATGTGGAGTGTATTTATGTTGCATTGAATAGAGTAATTATGTGACGTGTAATTATGTGGTACTGGCTGGTATTATGTTAAGTGTATTTATGTAGCATTGAGTAGAGTGTAATTATGTGGTGTGTAATTATGTGGCACTGAGATGCAGTGGTCATGAGTGATGCAGTGGTGCGCTGAGTGATGCTGTGGTGCGCTTACTGATGCTGTGAGTGCGCTGAGTGATGCTGTGGTGGCGCTGCATGATGCTGCGGTGGTGCTGCGTGATGCTGTGGTGGCGCTGAGGGATGTTGTGGTGGCGCTGAGTGATGCTGTGGTGGCGCTGAGTGAGTGGTGGCGCTGAGTGATGCTGTGGTGGCGCTGAGTGATGCTGTGGTAGCGCTGCGTGATGCTGTGGTGGCGCTGAGTGATGTGGTGGCACTGAGTGATGCTGCGGAGTGATGCTGTGGTGACGGTGAGTGATGCTGTGGTGGCGTTGAGTGATGCTGTGGTGGCGTTGAGTGACGCTGTGGCAGCGCTGAGTGACGCTGTGTTGGCGCTGAGTGACACTGTGTTGGCGCTGAGTGACACTGTGGTGGCACTGAGTGACACCGTGGTGGCACTGAGTGACACTGTGGTGGCACTGAGTGACGCTGTGGTGGCGCTGTGTGATGCTGTGGTGGCGCTGCGTGATGCTGTGGTAGCGCTGAATGATGCTGTTGTGGCGCTGAGTGATGCTGTGGTTGCTCGGGTGGCGCTGCATGATGCTGTGGTGGCACACACGCCAGTATTTAATGAGGTGAGATTTAAAAATGTTATGTAATCCGAACTTGGAAAATGTACATATACGCATAGGCTTTTCATGCGCTAGTGAGGAGACTGAAAGTGACAGCAGTAACAGGGAAAACAAGCACAGAGTTTAACAAGAAAAAAACGCGACCACCATCTGTTTGCAATTACCGCTAACGCGATAATTGGAAACAGATGGGGTTAAAGCTCGCTCCCGCGGACCCTAGGCCATCGACCACACAAGGCGGGACAATCACCCGCCTTGCACCAATTGCGTGCTATGTTTTTACAAAAGACACATGCACAAGCCAATTGCGGGCTAAGAAAAGAAAAAAGCTCACGCGTGTGTTCAGAGCTCAAAAGCCCTTACTTAATGTCTCGCAGTGCAACGCATGTGCGCTGGGTCAGGCGAGACCTAAAAAGTGAGCTCCATTGACTTGCACACTGCGAGAGCTGACCTTGTAGTTTGTTTTAAGGTGCTTTAAATAATTGGTCAGCACTCACACTGTACGTTCCTAGACAATCAAGCTCAGTGGGACATAGGGATAGTATGAGTACATCACAGCTGGCTTTACAAGATATCGTAACTGTAAGGCATGGAAAAACTCTTAGAAGTACTGGACCAAAGGAACGAACAATTCGAGAAGTATTGTCACCCTGCATAGCGTTTCTGGCACAAGAGCTTAAAGAGCCATTATGTTCTAAATATCTTAAACTACAAAGGGTAGCAGATATAAGTGATTTGACTAATCGCAGCAAACTGGCAGTAGTTAAGCAAAAGGACTAGTCGAGACACTTGGGGATCCTGATGGATGGGTCGGCATACTGGGGAGTTTGAGACACTAACTATGCATAGCATACCTCACATTAAATCTTTGAAAGGCAAGACGTGATGGGACGGGGTGCGTACGAGAACGGGGTGCTGGGTAGCAAGTATAAGTCTTTTCCTCACCGGCCACTGGTTGTAGATGGGTATGAGTGGGAGTTTATTTTTTTTTTTAAACTTTGTTTATTGAAATTTTATGGTTCACTTTCACATACATACAAAACGAAGATACATATGCAGGTTCAAATGGCAATGAGGGTTAAACATTACATGAGCATCATATATACCTCTTCCCCTGGAGGCGAACGAGTCTCGATGAGTGGGAGTTTAATTGCCTTCCTGCCTGCACTAAATAAAATAAAAAATTGAACCATAAGGGATTGGTTAATCATCTTTCTCACACCCAGATGCTATTAAAAAAAGGCACAGGAAAACTTTTTTTCTTGGAAGGACTGGAGTCATTCTTACTTGCTTTTTAAGGTACAAAATCGACAAAGAGTTCCACATGATAAGAGAAAACAAACCACAGAAGATGTAAAGGTCGCCAGCGTCCCTCTGTGGTTTGCACTTTATAGCTTCCAATTTCTGAAACAATGTCCCTGAATGTGGCATTCCATCAGATTTCGCATTGGCCCTTAAGTGCTAGTGTATGGGTCCATTCAATTTTTTTTAAGACAAGGGTGAGTTGCTAAGAATTGGTTAAAGATGTAAAAGAGGTGAACATTCTGCACTGTTAAATGTATCTTGGGAACAAGGTATTTTGACCAGTGTCCGTGAAAAATGTTTCCCTTTCGGTGTGTGGGGTGGTGAACGGTGGGCGGGTTGTTGGTGAATGGGAGGGCACCAGGGCTCATCTCTCCCAAGCATCCTGCAAACAGAAGCTAGGTTCAGGGACTATCGGACGGGAGCAGAAGCAGTGGCAGCTTGTGAAATTTTAAAATGGCGGGCAAAAATAACGGACAGGTATTGCGGGTGATGCCAGCACTCCTGAAGGCATTTGGTAAGACCACCAAACGACACGGTCTCAAGCACTTTTTAAAACTAGAAAGCAATGTGGTGCATTGCATTCAACAACATATTTCCCAAACAAACTAAATGAAAAACTATAGGTCTAAAAGGCAATTCAGAAGAGGCACTCATTAAATATTCTGTTACTTCCGAGTTTGCCCCTGAAGCATTATGTATTTGCAATACTAAATACTACCCCGATGCAATACACTATGACGAAAAATGGAACGGGGTACCAGTATATTAAAGACACAGGTATAAAAGGTATTCTTTACCATCATTGGACATGGCATGTGAGATACTTTTGTACATCGCCTCAAACAAGGTTTCCCCAACTCTTAGCTGTCTGATAACATATGTTACGGATACCAAATTAAACTGTGTGCGGATGAAAGGTTGATTGCTGCTGTTTCTACTAATAACTTTATAAGACCTATACAGTGGAGAAGGGACACTGTTTACTAAAGGTGACAGGTGCTTGTCTAAAAGTATCCTGCGGTCAAACATAGACCGCAGGATACTTTTTGTTTACTTACAGGACTTGGGTCTCGAGCAGGGGCATGATTTGGGCCCTTTACACCATCTGTGGACGGGAAGAATATAACCACGCGATAGGATGATTACCATAGGATGGTACCATAACAAATACTCTATAAATACTGTGAACACGCTACACTACTTTTTAAGCCCTGATAAAGTTCCTAGGCATCCAAAAACGAAAAGCGCTGGCTGATTAAAAAAAAAATTCTTGTGCAATTTTCTGTAAAAATAAAGGAAGATGATGGACTCAAACTTGCAAAATTGAAAGACTTTTATTTCCTGGTGCCCATTCCTTTCGAAGAATTTCCTGTTCTCTGGTCTCCAGTGACACTGAACGGCGGCAAGTGCCGGAAGCGCATGCACAGAACACTAAACTTCACTGGATTGAATTGAGGTGCAAACACTTGTGGTCCGTCGCTGTTGGCGTTGTGTGAATACATTGTAATCCTTTTAGTAGACCACAGTGAGCTATGAAGGGTATTTGACTCCTACACCTTGCAACCCCGACTGTCTCATGTAACACATCTTGTACATTAATTTACACACTTACATGATTTATTTGGAATGGATAATGTGTATGTTATGTAAAGCGCTCTAACACTCTGCATTGGGATGAGTAGGCTATAAAAGAAATAAAATAGTGCTATTTAAATTGTTATTTGTGTAAATACTGAGACAGATCAACCTATCTGACATTCTTACAGTGCATGCACTTATATACAACAAAGTAAAAAGCATGCATCTCTTAAGTACCTGTGAAGAGATAACAAGCTGTGTGCCTTTGTTTCCTCACCGGTGCATTTGCATTTGTGAGGTTCCAGGACACCTCCAGTCTTACTTGATCAAAAGGAGGCCTAGTGGCCTCTTAACTTCGGTCGTTATCGTTGCCCAGCTGGAGGTGAAAAAAAGCCCCCTCGCTGCCTGCACGGTGTTGCTCGGAATCGAAAGCAGGAGCTGATGAAAGTGTCCCAGTGTCTCAAAAATTACACTGGGGCAAGTTCAACATATTTCTGTGGGGCCCAACTTCTTAGCAGGGTGGACGGCGTCCACCGTGTGAAACTAGTGGGTGGACGCCGTGTACCCGCGTGGACCCTCGACTTGTGCCCTGATCCTAGTACACACTGAAAGCAGACGTTGGGAATCTTTTGTATGTGGGGTGGTGCACTTGTTACGTATACAGAAGAGCTTCAGCCAGCAGCGCGCAGACAAGCTTTATTTCATCAGCGCTATGCCCTACTACTGCACCGCCTCTCTAATATAGGAATACAGTGCTGCTAAACGGTAGCCTGCGTAATGGTGACAACCATCTGTGCAATGCCACATGAAGAGTATCGGCCTGCCCATGCCTGACCCGTATTCGAATCTCAAACCCGGCGGTCCGGCACAGATATATTGTACTATAGAACAAAAAGTATAAATAGAACTTATCTATCTATAAGTTTGGCATTGCCATATGCCCTCTAATACACCAACCGACACGGAGCACAAGATAACACCCAACTAAACCTCATCAGTCTGAGGCTGGGCCTGGCGAGGAGTGTGCGAGCGCCAGTGCCAAACACAGGCTGCCGAGACGCGAAACAGACAGAATGAAGAGCACACCGAGACACGGTGCTTCCACCTTTACTGCAGTCTTGGAGCAACTGATGCAAAGACTTTCCTAGACAAAAGTAATCACACAAGATCTAAAGTAATCGCACGAGCGAACATGCTTGTCGGGTCTAAGAAACGGATTTACATTGGCCACGCCTATATCTCGGTTTACTGTAATACATCTCACGCAGCGCTGCCGTTCGAGGTGGGCGCGGCGAGCACGAGCTGAGCCAATAGTCAGGCTCAGGTCGTAGAACCCATCCACTAGCCGAGCCCCGAAAATGTTTGCTGTGTAAGTTATACAGCAAACATCACGAGTAATGAGCATACATGCCAACCCTCCCGATTCAGGCGGGAGACTACCGATTTCAAGGTTTAGTCTCCCGCCTCCCGATTCCTGCAAGCAAGATTCCTCGGGGTTTCAGCTCACCGGGCTTGGTATTGTGTAACGTGCTAACTCTAACAGCAATTGTCAGAGTGGCGATGCGGGGGCTCTAGAAGGGGTGAAAAACCAACAAAGCCTCATTAACAAGCGAATGGTCTTTAAAAGACCTGTGAAGTACTCAGGGGCGGCTGTGTGTGTGTGCCTGGGCTGCCACACAGGTGTGTGTGTGTGGGGGGGGGGGGGGTATATGCACTGCCAGCAACCTGCCAGGCCAGTGAGTGCAGAACACTTGCATCACCCTCTCTCTGCCTGCCATTGCGCACCATGCTTCTGAAAGGTAAGAAAAAAACGCCCATTTGCGTTTCTAATGTCCGATCCTGCAGCAGCACACTTCCAAGGCCCATACATGACAGTAACCCGATTCAAGGCCCCATTCTCCCGATTTTTTTTTAACGAATCTTCCACTTTGCTCTTCTGAAATGTTGGCATGTATGAATGAGTAAAGTCTACAAAATATACACAAGCAATGGAGCGGGAGGTGCGGAAAGGAGGGGGCAGAGCAAAGATGTAATGCAAGCAGCTACCGGCGCCAAGGTGAAAACACACCCACCAAACAGGAGCAGGAAACCAGGATAAAATAGACCCCCAAAGGAACAGCAAGGATTTTTAAAGGACAGTGAAACAAACAAATGAAAAGCAGTAGTCATGCTGTAAGCCACAAAAAAGTATATACTAAGGTATATACAAGAGGTCTTGAATGCTCGACCTAGAAAGCAGACTAAACAAGAATGGTGAGGTTGTGTCTTTAATAAGGTAGTGACGCATAGGACTGAAATGTTTAGAAGACCACAAACAACTGTATTCCAGCAAAAGATGGTACATGCATTGTAACAATAATGTTTCTGTGAAACTGTTCGCAGTACTGATGAAGGCGACTCCTAAAGAGAAGAAGCCCAGAGACGTCCACGTTAGTGAGGGAGCCGGGCTTATTATCCATTATTCAGAGAAGAAATAATAATCTGGATACAATCTCTTCTTTTGCACACAAGCATAATAAGGTGAAGACGGTGAGGATAGTAATGACCCCCACGTAATGGAAGAAAACTGTGGGGGTTGGTGGGGGGGGGGGGGGGGGCGTTCACAGTTTTTTTTCCAAACACAAAATCACACTTTCGGGTTTTGTGTTTTGAAAATGAAAAAATAGGTTTAAAGTTTGACATACAGCTAGGTGATGTTTACAAATCAGTCTGTCAAACTTTCAATGCATTTACAGGAACTGCCATGACAATGGTTCCTCGAAATAGAGGGATCTCTGCTGAGCTGGCTGCCATCTCTAAATCTGGCAGGCGGATTACACTCATCATAGTGGGAGTAAAGTACTACCCCATGGCGAAGGTATATACTCCATCCACCAAACTCATAATCAGGCCTGGGTTATTCACTAGCACAATAAAATATTAGATTATGATGAAGTGTTGATATACATAATATGCTCACTCTTTCTCATGACTTTTCTTTTCTTCATTTTGGCCTTTATTTGTTGTACTCTTTCAGATTCTCTTCAAATACCTGCATTGCTACACTTGATTCCCTTCTGAGTTAGGACTATCTCATTACCTGCTTGAAGCTGACCATGCTTCCTGTATTTCAGGAAAGTTCCCTATTGCTTGTGAAGCTGTCATTCTCTAGTCTGTATTTGGCATTATGAATATACAGTCTAAGCACCTTTTTTAAGGCAGTTATAATTGCTCAATTTGGTTTTCACAAGTTAGGCAACTCGACTCCTACATTGACACCTTGGGTTCTAGCAGTTCAGCAGCCCCTTCCTCATTTATTTTCCCTGACTGGCGAAGCGTCTGCCCGGCAACTCAGTCGGGGATTAAAGGCGGTCTAGTTTTATCTTAGCTATACAGATTTCACCAGTTGGAGCTGCCAGCATCCCCTCTTTCCAGGCCAGTTGAAATGATTCTATAACTGTTGACTCATTTGCTCTAGGCTCAAATTATCCACACTTAAAACGGGTGAGGGACCCAACTATAGTTGTCCTTTATTTGAGGATCCCATCCTTTGCAGTGACAGGCTTGCAGTTAAAGGTTCCTGTGTGTTCGCGATGGGATAGACATCATGGCCACAACTGACTGGTTGTACAGGGCCTTAATGCAGTTGCGAAACACAAAATGCTGGGGGCCCCTGCAGAGTGTAATGAGCCGCCCCTGAGATTTCCATATCTTACAGTTGTTCTTAATCATTAAGCTGAAAGCAGAACCGCTGAAATCTGGGCACCCCACCTGCACCATAGATGCTTGCTTTATGCCCCTGCCATAATGGTGAAGTGACTTGAACCCTCAACTGGATCTGTCACCACTGACTAAAAACGGGATGAGGAAGTAAAAGACACACAAATGGTGGACGGAATGCGGAACAAATCAAACACTCACCCAAGTAAAGAGATCTGGGTTGAATCCAAAACGAGATGAGAGACTTTTTTCCTTTTGGTGATTGGTCGTGACTGTTCGAAAACACCAGCGAGTGACCCACAGTCTATCTGCGGTAAATACAGCACAAAGTGTAGACAGGGAAAGAAGACTGTGCCAAAGTTCCTGCTTGCCTTTCATTCACTGAATATTCCACTGAAAATGAACATAGCTAGTGAACATTCGCTGTTACTTCTGAAAGGCTCAGACATACAAATGCCCTCTGTTACCTGCCCATTGTTGGTGGTCACCTGCCACTGGCTTGTAAACGGGGTTTCGTTTCGTTTTGGCACTGGGAATCTTTTGCCTGCAAACACTGATTGGTTGTGTGTTGCGTACCATGGGGCTCACAGAATGTAAAAGGACGGTTAGGTACTTCAAGTTTTTGGAGTGCATGTGTTTTTACTATCTTGCTGAATTTGGCTTCTTTTTGGAATTCGGGGTATCTAATGGGCATTTACTACTTTATATATAATTAGATCACAATGAATAGAAGATTCTTACAGACAAAACAGCTTGCCGTCTATCCGTGGTTATTTTCTGAGGGTCAAGTTCCAAATCAGAAGCCTCGAAGCTTTGGAGTCATATAGGACCAGAAACACCTGGAGCGAGAGGACTAAACGGTGGTGCTGATGCTAGTATTGCTAAGTCCTTCCATGCCTCGAGGGTCTTCTTCCTCTGTTTTCCCCTGTATCCATTTGCAATTCCAGGTTGCCACTCCATAAGTACTGTAGCCAAGTGAACAGGATGGGGGAGCTTGCATCTTCCCTTGTTCTATGATCATTGTCAGCAACGAGGCGGGCCTACTCCATGGTGCGGATGATAAAAGGTGGGATCATCTGTGTTTACTGAGGAAAAGATCTCAAAGCTGTAAGTCTCCATCATTCAGAAAGTATTTGAATAATCTAGGGAGGCTGGTGGATGACACATTTCCTGCAGTGGGTTTGTTGAGACCTGTCCTAATGTAAAGCCCATTAACAAGCACAGTGAACACAGTACAAAATAAACAATTATCTGAAAGTTTAGTTTCCAAAGGACAATCAATGACTTCTAAAATGTAAATGGGCAGCTTGTAAATGTGGGAATGAAAATCTAATGCAAGCAAATGTTTAAGCAACAAGTTACTTAATTCTTTTGGTCAACTGAAAAAGCACACAAAATCCACCACCGAGATAGAACATAAGTGATACACAGCAAGCAGCAGAAGCATGTGCAAGGATGCGGAATACTTGACATACTATCAATTAGGAAGGCTGCGGCAGTGGAGACTTGCTGCACACACAGTGCCACGGTTAGTGCAATGGTGAATGCAGAGTTCTAGCATCAGGACATGCCGATGCAGCAAAGTAAGTCGCTGTCATGTAGGGCTCGATGGGAAACCACAGTCAGAGAGGTGGTGATGGCAAGACCTTACACTACGATGGGTAGGGAAAGAGAGTGGGTTGGTCCATTCTCCTCAGGCATCAATATATGGCAGAATAAGGAAGTCGGAAGAGGGATGTTGGAGGTAGGCTGGATGGTTTTCTGACAACCACCATTTCTTCCCCTTAGGAAGAGTCGGACCCCTACTTCCAGGACTTACCACAATAGTACATCAGATGCAAGTCTGAATGGACTTGAGAATCCAGCAGACTCTATCCTGCGGAACATGGATTTTCAGTGGAAATTCCTGCCAGATACAGACACTAAAGGATAGAAAGGACTTCAAGGGACTTCCCTGAATAAGAGGAAATGTCCAAGTGTGAAACAAATAAAGACGTTGATGCAAGTCTGGGTAGATTGGACAGATTTCCTTATACACAGTATATATGTATCGATAATGGCTGTCTGTGTGTTACTGACGCACCGTACAGTGTGCATTTGCCGGTGACTTGAACACGGTCATACAAAAATGCTACCACAGAAGGCACAGTGATGCTAAGCGCAATGAGATATTCACCGCCTAAATTGAACAGAGCACCTAACATGGCTCGAGTGAGCATCTATCACTTGTGGTTTCAGGTGAAATTAGCACTGAAAATGAGCTGCATTAGAATCTTTTTGTACAACTAATGTATGCTAATGTTGAGGTCTTCTGCAATACAAGAGAATCCTCAAACCTCCTGGTGTCGAGGGAGGTCATGCCATGTTTTGGATGCATGGAGTGAGAATGCTAGCCCTCCTGTACTACTTCTGCGGATGCGGGGTGTGTGTGTGAAAGAGATAGGCAGAGTGTAAGTGTCTGGCGGGCTGGTGGAAGTGGCGATAGGAGTTGAGACATTGTTTTCTGATGCATGCTCAAGATTTAGGTTCTGAAGTTGCACATTAACAACTCATAATCCAAATTACAACTAGCTGTTGAGTTCTGTCTACTCTTCATTCCCAGTCTTATACTCACACCTCTTCTGCACAAAAACAGTATTTATGTCCTGTCTTTTGTGTATTTCTATTTTAACCATAGTATTGTCTCCTAAATGGGATGCAGGGCCGTGTCCATTATGTACAACCCTTTCAAATAAAAATACAAAGAACATCTGGCTAAAAGGTTTCTCTGGTGACAGCTTGCATGCAGATCTCTTACCATGAGACATCTACTGAACAAAGCAGCCACAATACATCTGATCTTTAATATTCTAGTAACAAATTCCTCTAGAGTGGGTAAAACAGGATACACAAATGTTTGCTCAACTTTACAAGTGGGAAGGACAGTGGAAGGTGAGCTCCTGATTAGCTACGCACACCTGGAAGAAAACATATCAATTCCATACATACAGCAATAGAGTACAAAACAGGAAGGCATTCGACACGGCCCCTCACCTCGCAGCTCTGCAGACGATGGGCCCATGCAGGGGCGCTTGGCGGTAGTGGCAGGAGGGGAAGAGGGAAGAGGTCATCTTCTTGCCTGAAAAAATGAAGTTGATACTGCATAAACAAAATGTGGGTCTGAAATTGATACCACATAAACAAAATGTGGGTCTGTGAAGAGACAGATTACTCTAAAAAGATAGGTTTACATTATTAAACAAGCTGCAAATGTAATTGTGTAGACGGTTTACTGGGCCAGATTTATGTGGAAGGCATAAGAGTGAAGGTTTGACAAACTATAATAATAGCAACTCTTATGTATGTGCTGGTGCATCAAAATGTCAATCTGCAGGCTCAAAACAACTTCCCTAGGATTTCTGCCAATACCAGCGGTAAGGCCTAACCTGACACTGTGGTGTTGAGGAGGCATGCTTCAAAAGGAAAAATAATGTCATTTGAGTCCCGTGACATATGAGAAAGGCTGCCTTCAAGACACAGGATCTGCTACAGGGCTCGAAAGTTTATTTCTGAATGAGAAGGTGGTTGTGTGGACCTTGAAAGCAAATATTCTTTTGTTATTCTCTTTTTTGTCAACTACCTAACGTTTACTTCTAAGGTTCACTCAACCAACTGCTTGTCTGGTACTGCAATGGTACACAAGTCAGAAACGGGCGGGAGAAAACACACGCCTGAGATGATGTGAGAAGGTCAGCTCTCTGCAGGCCATGCCTCCGGAAGCCATGTCAGCTGGCAGGTACTAACGCGGGAGGGGTTTCATAACTGAAGAGCCAGCGGTAACTCCCCACCCCCACTCGAACTAAGGCACGGGTTGACAGGACTGGGCGAACAGGGATTCCGTCAATCCTTTATGGGCACCCTACCATCGCCCCACTCTAGATGAGGCACTCAGTCATGTGTGAATATTTGTCTCATTGGTAAGTTCTATCGGGATAACAGGTCGTTGATGATCATATGATTATCATATGATTATCCAGCTCAGCTGTTTGTTCTCTTTATGCAACAGGCAAGACCCTCACTGTGACATCAATAGTCATTTTTTGTAAGACCTTCAAAGCTTCCATGGATTAAAATTGAGACCTCACCAATGGAAGTTAAAAGATTCAACAAGTTACTTACCATCGGTAATGCTCCTGCTTGGACAGTCTATCTGCCTGCATATCTCTCACCTTAAGAAGATCCGGGGAATTCTTCTAGAGGCGCTATGCACTCCGGTAGCTGGTGGCGTATGGCTCAGCAGGGACTTCAGACCACCCCAGAAGTAACGGCGTGAAGATATAAATAAGTGCCACCCTTGCGTACTGGTATCCATTTCTTGCTCCTTCTGCTACTGCAGATGCGGAACATGGAACACATTTTTCAAGACTATGTGCTGATTCCAACCTTAGGACCTTTTTAGATGGTAAAGAGGCTATTCCACAGAAAGAGGTGGGACAGTAGTAAGCAATTTGTAGTTAGAGTACCCACCAGAAAGAGTATTACCAAAGGTAACGTGTTCTTCTGATGGATATTTAAAGCAGGTTCCTCACTTTTAAAACAGACACCAAAGCAGTACCTCTCAGGGGTCACTGTCTGCTGAAGAGTGGACTCAGACCAAAAAGTCCTGCACATGCAAAGTGACCTTCCTGCCTGATCAGGCTGTGAAGACAGGAGTTTTTCTGGAACATATGTACTGACGCCGAGATCACAGCCAAGCAGAAGTCTTGAACAGGCACCTTTCATGCCAAAGCCGTCTTAGCAGCTTTTGCATTGGTGCACTGAACCCACATGCCCTTAGAGGATGCTTCTTGGCCATTGGGTAACAGATTTTAACAGATAATACTATCCACCTGGACAGGGACTTGTTTTGCAAAGCCTTCCCTTTCTTTGCAAGAGAAACCCAGAAGAGCTGATTATCCATGCATTGGTCTTTGTGCTGGCAATGTAAAAGCTCAGAGCCCTCATAAGGTCAAGTTGATGGAGCCCCTCCTCCTCTTTCGAGGGGTGAAGTGCAGCAAAAATTGTTGGCAGAGCAACCAACTGGTCAATGTGGAAGAGACTCATGACCTTCAGTAGAAAGGCTGCCCTGAGCCTCAGTGCAAATTTGTTTGAAAGAAGGAGATGTAATATAGTTGTGTCTGGGGAGGAGCACATGCATCAGACCTTGGGTAAATATACGACTTAAAGACGGTTGGTCAATTAGACACAGAGAGACTGAAAGGGTGGATAAATAACCTTTCATTGTGCCCATAGCAAAGCCATGCTGGGCTAACAAAAGAACAAACATAAGAAATCAGAAAGTGTGTCTTGTAAGGGGTTGGTATTTCAAGCACCACTTCTCGTGACACATTTTTCCCACGTCTCAGCATAGATCGACTTTGTGGAAGAGCTTCTGGCCGCAAGGATGACATCAACCATCTTGGTCGCAACTCAAAGCCAGTTGCCACCACTCAGTCTCCATGCATGGAGGTTTAGGGTGTGGAGATGCAGATGTAGGATCCGGCCTGCTGCTGAGACTGTAGGTCTTTCCGAAGTGGAAGGCTGACCAAATACTCTGGTTTAGGAAGCCTGGATACCATACTTTCCTTGGGACTGACTTGGGCCTGGTCTGCCTTGATTTTCCTCAAAATCGGAGGCTGGAGTTGTAGCAGTGGTAAGGCGTGCAGGAGTCCATCCTTCCATTCCACTGGAGGCACCGCCTAACAAGTGCCTTGGAGGGAACTACAACTTGCAAAATTGTAGACACTGGGTGCGTTCTCGACGGAGTGAATAGATCTAGCAAGGGGGGTGCCCTACTGACTGAAGACGCCCTGCGTCAATTTGGGATGCAGACACCACCCATGGTCTGTGAGATGACACCTACAAGGTGGATGGAGACAAGCAAGACGTTCAGCTGGTCTAGGCACTTCTACAGGTGTAGTGCTTCCAGACACAGGATCCAGGATCCCTACTTGTTACAGTACCACATAGCAGTCATGTTGTCCATTCGGACTTGCACCCACCTCATCCTGATTGACAGCAAGAAGGCTTTCAGTGCCAAACGGGCCGCCCGAAGCACCAGGAGACGGATGTGGAGAGACCAGAAACCTCTAATCTCCACCTCTCCAAAATTGCCCCCCAACCCAGCAGTGATGGGCCTGTCACCACAGTGAACTCTAGGTAGGAGAGAGAGAGTGGCCATCAACAGATAAGGTTGTTCTCTTCCAGTTACTACTGGAGGTCCTGCACATTCTCTTTTGGTAGCTGAATGGAGTCAGAGAGGTAGCTCTGATGCTCGGCTCATTGAGATCTGAGGGCCTGCATGTGCCACTTGCCACCTGGCACAAAGCACCTGGCTGGAAGGTCAAGGAGCCTCAAAGTCACCCTCACTGAATCTGGGATTGATCCCAAAACATCAGGATCACATCCTGAAAATACCAGACTCACTGAGGTTGAGGAAAGGCTTTAAAGGCCACTGTGTCAAGTTAAATGGAATCTTCTGCATTGATCTTCAGAGGGACTTCAGCTCTTTGATGGCAAACCCCAACAACGTCAGGAGTTCGGTTTTACGGAGGTGGCGTATGACTGGCTGCATGGAGGTATGCAGTATACATATTCATGACCTCCGAAGGTGGACACAAACCACCATCAACACTTTTGCGAACACTGAAGGGCTGAGATAAGGTTGAAGGAGAGCAGGATTGAAAATGTTCTTGGTCTACTCTGGACCACAGGTAATGTCTGTGGGACTACAGGATGTGTATACGGAAACAGGCATCCTGCAAGTCAGAGTACATCATCCAGTGCCCGGCATCCAGAAATGATAGACTCTGAGTCAGAGTGACCATTTTGACCTGTTCTTCTTCAGAAAAGTGTTCAAGCAGGCAGAGGTAATAAGCAGGCCTGAGACTTCCGTCCTTCTTTGGAACATGAAAGTAACACAAATAGCACCCTTATCGCTTCTCTGAGTCCAGGAACCTCTCCATAGTAACCTTGGACAAGAAACGAGTGATTCTCTGCAACAGGATAATGTAGGGCACATTTGAGTGTAGCTCCGGTGAGGGAGAGCTGTGATGTAGGGAGGAAAGAAAGGGCAGGGCACTGCCCCTCTGAAAGAGGTGTTTGTGGAATGCGGCCATTGCTGGTTTCAACTGTGTCTACTGTGTCATGGCTGCAACCCCAAAATGACTCCGTCTGCTGTTGCAGTACAGGTTGGGAGGGCTGGCTTTCTCAATAGGCTAGCTCATGGAAACAGCCCTAAAGGTTCTGTACTGATAGAGAATTTATTTAGTTGGTGTCAGATTTTTCTCCAAAGAGCCATCAAAGGACATGTTTGTTAGGGATGCATGCACATCTACAGAAAACCTGGCTGATCTCATCAAGGCAAACCTTCTAGAAACAACACTAGGGCCAATAGCTCTGCTGATCCAATCTATAGAGTCCAGGTGACTTCGAAGCACACAAATGCCTGCATCCTGACCATCATGTATCGTTCGGGCCCAAGAGGCCCTAAGGTCCTCCGGACGGCCAGCAAGATGTCGCTGACCACCTCCCAAAATCGATGGTTGTACCTTCTCAAAAGACAAACTATCACATGCATCAAAAATGCCATTTGGGATTATTAGCGAAAAATAAGGATTCGCTAATAAGGAATTGCAAAAGCCTATGCATGTAGGAATCGCAAAAAAAATAGCGATTCCTACAAATTCCTTAATTACGACTCGCAATTTGCGAGTCGAAATTAAGGAATGACTTCCCATTCGTTCCCTAAAGGTCATAGGAATGAATGGGAATTGCATGCGCAATTTGCGAGTACCCACTAGGTACTCGCAAATTGGGCATGCAATTTCAAGGGTGCAAGGGTGTCAAAAGGACACCCTGTTGCACCCCTGAAATTGTAATGTGCACCCATGTTGCGCACACACGTAACTTTGAAAAATGCACTTTGGTACATTTTTCAAAGTTTTTGAAAATTACCGACCTGTTTTATTTTTCGGTAATTTGCGACCTCTGATAGCGAAATCGCTATTTTAAATCTAGCATTGCATTTAAGGAATCACAATTTGCGATTCCTTAAATGCAATTGCAATTTGCGATTTTTGCATTTGGGATGATGCATCCCAAATGCAAAAATACCGGTCGCAAAGGGGCAGATTCTGAGAATATGCTAGTTTGTGACAGGTTTTTAGTTTGAAGCATGGGGCCCAAAATGAATTTATAAATCTAAGTGCTAGACAAGCTGAAGAAATCTTTCTCCTTCTGAAAGCATCAAGTCTTTTTAATTCTGTATCTGAAGGATTGGTTGGGGAGGAATTTGCATTGATCTTACTTGTTAAAGCTTAACCAATCAAGCTCTCCGGTGTAGGCTGCTTGATCAGGAACCTGGGTTCCCAGAAGCCAGTTTATGTCACCAAGCCATGGGTCAAATGACTGGCAGATACAAGTATGGCTTGGACCAGCCAGAAAGACATCAATAAGTGCAACATTAAAAGGCAATAATGTCTCAGAGAAACCTGGCCCTGGTTGAAGGATCTTGGTTAACATTTCTATTTTACTCTCAATAGTGGCTAACTGCATTTCTAGTGTATCAACTCCTCTCCAAACCACCACCAAAAAGAAGCGCTTTTTTCCGTTGGTGGCCCACGTAGACTGTCAGGCTCCGTTTAAAGAGATGTGTCTAACCCATCAGGGCCCTGAAGGAGACTGGATTCCTGCACTGGGTCTTTAAGTACAAAAAAGACTGAGAAACCCCTGCTGATACAGGCATTGAGACAGAGGTCTGGGATTGTATCTAGTTGTATAATCACTCGTTGCACTTTTGTGATTTTATAATGCAACATAGGCCTGGAGCTGGCTGATGTCAGTTTGGGTGTCCAAGACCAGTGTCAGAACTGGTTCACTGACCGACGTAGTTTGTGTCAGCATTGGTACAGAAGGAACTGGCATACGCCTTGTTGCCGAATAAAGGTCAGTATGGGAGATGATACAGGCCCAGTAGCAGGTCCCGAAGAGGCATATGATGTCAGGGGCAGACCTGCCACCCAAGTCCAACTGAAAACCACTGCGGCTCCATGGGGCCAAAAGGAGTGCCAAAGAGAGCCAGAATAGTGCCCAAATTATGCAACATGGCTCTTTAAAGGCTGCTAGTTGCTGTGGGGCAATGGGAAATTCTGGGAGCACCAGAACCAACAGTAGGATCGATTCGAACCGAGGAGACATCGTGTGATTGCAACCTTTTTCAAAATGCCATCACACTTTCTTGCTAGATTTCAAGTGACAGGATGGAGTTGATTCCTTCTTGGCCTTCTTACGCTTGTGCCTAGACTTGGACTTACCAGAACTAGTGGAAAGTAGACTTTTCAAGGAGTGCACCCTGTCCACGACCATGATTGAACCTGTGCCTGAAACAACTGTGACCTCTTCTTATGTTCAGCAACCCAGAGTTTAGATTACCGGTCCGAAATGCCTTAGGGTGCTTGAGGGTACACTTGTCGCATGACTTAACGTTGTGGCCTGAGCCCAAGCACCGTAGGTGTACATTGTGAGAATCCATGACCGACATCTGCATCCTGCAGAAGACTGATAAAGTTGGGAGCGGAGCTCCAGATCTGTGCCAAAGAGCTCAAAAAGAAAAGAACTGATGACAGAACACAGTGTTGGCACTTATATGTGTCTCAAATCAATCACTTCGGAGGTGGTATGGAATCACAGCAAAGCCATATGGTACCACCTACCGGCATTCTGGAGCAATGTTGGAAGAATTCTCCGGGTCCAGAAAGGCACCTGGGGATTTTATAATGGTGAAGAATCTGCGGTTAGAAGTATCCATCAGAACTCATATATTGGAGTCAATACTTTGGCTAATGAAGCAGAGAATAGGCTTCTTTCTAGTAATCCAGCATCAAAAAAGATGATTGACCCATACAACCTGCAAGTAATTAACTGAGGCAGTTGACTTTTTAGTACCACAGAAGCTATCAGCAGATTCTGTTGCCAGTGACAGTGTCCCTTTGAACTTTTGGAAGGTTGGATAGTAGAGAGCAGAGCTGTAAATGGTCTCGATTATGCCTTATCTTTGCATACCTTTTTTACTTGTGCTCAAGTTCTCAAATCAGTAAGTGGAAGAAACATGCTCTTTACCACGCCTAAAATTGACATTTTGTAGCTGTCCCAAAAAATGGACTGCTGTTGGGTAAAATGACAGGACCATCTGAAGATATCACTCACGATATGAAGCAACTTGGTAGCACTATCATCACATTTTTTCAGTGATATTTCTTTTGTACATCATAGGCTAAAATTAATCCCACAACAGTTCCATCAAAAACAATTAAGCCACAACCAACACTTGTTTTTGTTGATCTGAGAATGGAATGCTGAGAGAAGGAGCCATGCCAGTGGGAAGAGATTTTTGTTGGAAAATGCCACTGAATTGAGATCACGTCTATAACTGAATGTTAATTAAGATTACTAACCAAAAGGTGTATAACAAGTATTGTTGGATGGTATCTAATCTAGAGTGGTTTGGAATTTATACCTATTGGTTTTCTACGTATATTATTATCTCGTGACCTTTTTTCGAAGAATATCATTAGATTTGAGCCCTGAAGAAGTGGTCACATTACAGTGAAACTTGCTAGCTGTGGCTTAATTGTTTATGAGTAACTGTTGTGGACTTAATTCTAGCCTTTGATGTCCAAAAGAAAAATAATTGAAAAAATGTGTTTATATAGGCTTACATGATTGTAATCTCAAGATAATACTGACTGTCATGAATTATTGATCTAAATGTATTTGTTGATCTAAATAAAGAACACACAGATGTAGTAAATTATGAAATAATTTTGATTATTTGGCTCACTACTAAAGATTGTAGATGTATCTTAAAGTATTTGTCGATACGGTTATTGACAGTAGTGGGAAGAAGCCAGCGCAGGGCCTTCTGCATTTTTCACCCAACACATAAAACTAATGCATCTTGGCAGCACTGTTTTCACTTGTTAGGATCATCTCTAAATAGTAGGCAGTGTTAGGGTAGAATCAATCCAATCATATTTTGAGTTCATACCGAAGATGATGTTAGAAATAAGAAAGAGTCTGCAATGTTCTTGGGTCACCTCAAAATGTATTATAGGACTCGATGAGGGCCAGGCTCCCAAAACATATGCTTCTAAAAGACTGGCTTAAGTGTGCCAGAGTTGTTCATGTGTTAGTCTCACCTCTGAAAGGCAACTTGAGTTTGAGCTATCAAATACATGCTAAGCCCCAGCATGCAAATTATACTGCCCCAGAATCTTTCCGAAAAACAGTTGTGCAGTATTTATGATGATTTCAAATAGCCATAATTTTAAATAAAGAATATTCAAAACATAAAATGCATTTTTATTCCTAGGTTAACAAAACAAGGTAAAAGGCAGACTCGTAGGTCTAGTAACTTAATTAAGTCACTTGACCTGAGTGTTGATTTTTCAAGGCCTGAATATGTTATAATAGAGTGAATAGCTAATGTGAACTTTAAATAATGGTATAGCACAGAGCAATCACTCCATTCACTAGCTGATTACAAGTCTCATTATGCAAAGAGTCCCAAATACTGTGCATTGTTAGGCATAAGCATAACTGTTAAACTTTTCAGATGTAAAGCAGCACAAAAATAAGAGGTAAGGTGTCAGTGGCGGCTGGCACTGATTGGGGCTGGCGGGCAGTGAGTAGTAAAATAAAATTTAAAAAATTTACCTTATCGCCACGTCTCTCATCGTCGTCCCTCTGCCCTGTCAGGAAGCACCCAGGCTCCTCATAGCCAATCACAACGCTGATTGGTAAGCACTGAGGCTCCCCTGAACCAATCACAATGCTGCAATGCAGCATTGTGATTGGTCTGAGCACCACTTTTCGGTGCTCAGCCAGGGGGACTGGGGGCCTGGGCATGTTTTCCACCCAGGCTATAATGCAGCCTGGGTGGAGAACATGCAAAGTGCGCATGACTGAGACGACCGGTCAAACAGTCATGCACATTGATAACAGTGCATATCACTCCCCACGGGTGCCGGTTATCCCCCTGGCCCCACCCCCAAGACACAAAATAAAACAATAATAATCCACGGTTTATTATTGTTTTCTTTTTCTTTTCGGCTGCTGGAGGGGGGTGGGGGGGTGACGTTCCTCTGCCATAGAGGACGAGCCGCTGCTGTAAAGTGTAGCTTCCACTAAAATTTCCCATCTATCAATCAGTACTACTCACACAGCAGGTCTTACAATTTCCTGCTGGTGAGGAAATACGAATACATTTGTGACAAACCCTGTGACTGAAGTTACTCAACACTATGTTCATGAAAGTGGTGTGCCTTACTAGGAACCAAAGCTAGAATTGCAGAAACCTGCATTGGCCTGTTAGTTGCTCATGTAGTGAGAATACTTTTTAAATATTTTTTTATTGGCATTTAAATCGTAAATATAACACATGATGACCTGTATTCACGATACATATTCTTGAACGCATTCCCTGTTTCCACATAGACAAAATAAAGTTCACTGTCCATGAAAAGCAAGCATCGAACAGCGTATAACATTCTTCAGTCTCATCAACTTTTACCAATGTAGTGAGAATACTTGTGATAGAGTGGCACTGCTACATTTAGAATAAAGCACCTACCAGTGCATTAAATGTGGATGGTAAATATGTGTTTCGTTTTTGTAAACTACTTTGTGAAAAAATGTACCTCATGTTTAGACTGCTTAATTTATAATATGATTTAAATGTTGGAAACTGAGCAGTTTTTCGCTGAAGGTATACAACATCCTGAGCTGTTTTGGGTTCACTAAGCTACGACTAAGCACATTCACAATCCTGCTGCTTGCTAGTTATATTTCAATAAAATCTTTCCGAAGATGGCAGACAAGCTGAAGATTATTGATCTTCCCACAAAAAGGCTGGAAAAACGGTTCTTTCTATGAATGGTGTCCTTGAGGCAATGCTGCTTTGTACTTAAAAATGCCTGTATAAAGTAATTTGCACTTCCCCAGAGGCTCCTAAAAGACTGCCGCTTTTCTTTTTGCTACTCAGGAAGACTCGGCAGAAATTCCCTATTATCCAAAGGTCCCTCCATAATGTGCTCATGCTCAGCAAGTAACAGGAGTACAGAACAGCAGCTGTTGTCAGTACTTTTGAAATACGATCATTCTTTTATACTCTTAACCTATACACGACTGCTCACTAGGGGTGGGCAAATAATTTGGCTATGCCGGAGTTTGCAGAGTTTTACCCACTTCGTGTTTCAACTTAACGTGGAGTCCCGGCAAAACTCTGTCAACCGCCGGGTGGTGGAGTTTTTTCTCGCACACGGCTCGCCAGGGTTAAGTTGGGGAGCGTGATCATGAATATGCATCCTCTAGCATGATTTTCAGGTGCTAGAACACCTCCCAGAGAGATTTCTCAACGCGGGTGGTCATTGTGGTTGCAATCATTTGCGGTGAAAAAGCTGCCGCTTGAGTAGAAAATCTACTCGAATGGCAGAAAGAAGCAGTGCCTTCTGGCATGCCACGTGGTGCCGTATGCGCTGATTTTACAGCGTGGAACAAGCTCCCAGAGCTAAATATAAGCATGGGCAGAGCAACATGCCAAATTCCGACCACTCGCTGAATTCCATGGAATCTCGCTGGTTTTTATGTAACTCTGTGGAATTCCGTGGAGTAAAACTCTGCAAGTTCTGCCTACTGCTACCTCCCCCACCTACCACTGTACAGCAACTAAGGACAAAGCAAGACCTAGAAAATATTCTAAAATAATACACATGGCATAAATTACATTCAACAACAGAGCTTTCCTGCCAAAGGGGTAAACTCTTTAATCCCACAAAAAACGGAAATGTCCCTTAATATTATCATAAAAACATGAATGGTCCCCTCTGTACTAGACATAGAAGCAAATGGTTGAGGAAGACGAGTGAAGGAGGTTGCAGTTTCATATGGGTGGTTAAGCGATGTTAGATGCACTTACTTTGGAAATAAATCAGTCTTAGAAGAATTTGTGTCAATGGAGAGTCATTTGCATCAAAAAAGGTACTTTCAAGTTACGTGATGAGAAAGATAGAAACATCCTGGAGATAAAGTAAATCCTGCACACACAGCGCAGTGCGACTGATGCACCTGAAATAACACTTGCACCACTCATCTGATCTCTCATTCAAGAAAGTTATCATATTTGTCACTTGGGGTCTTGGCAAATGGTCAGTTGTCCACCAATCTCCTTAACCTTTCTAACCTTTAAAGGGCAAATTGTGGAACAGTGGAAATCAATTAAGAGATGTTTCTTTAACTTCTGTCAATTAGCACTTTCATAATAATGCAGCCATCATAAATATATCTACTTGTGTCAACCCATGTTATGGTCCATTTATTTTTATTGATTTATCAACATTCCTATACCTCCCTACAACTGCTGGCAGGTAAGGAATTGATAATAAAAAACAACAATTAATAGAATAGAACACACCGTTCCCTCCCTCCCCCTCCGACATTTGATCAGTTCCCCCACCCAAAAAAATGTCTATGTTTGCTGGTCCTGCAAGGACTGGTCATGGTCTTACATTATTTCCAGGAATCTTATCACCCACTTTCTTGTGCATGCAAAGGAGCCACTATGCGTCTGTCTTGCCCAGTCTACCTGTGATACAAAGCACGCCAGGGAACTCTGGGAATGTTGATGAGCAGAAGAACAATAGTGGTAGAGTATTTGTTGTCCCCTCCTGACTCAACCGGTATTCAGTGGATGTTTCCATCTCTGGAGATGATTGAACTTGGGTCACTTTCTTTAAACATTAAACTTTCTTTAAAGATAGACATTACTGTTTTAGTGCAGGGATTCAGTTGTTCGATTTTCATTAGTAAGGGTAAAACAAATTGTTGAAAAGGTATACACAAAATGAATACATAAAAATCTTGGTTAGGAAGTTGCATAAAAAACTGATTGGAAATGTACAACTCGTTAGTTCACTGACCTGGTTATTGTCTTGCTTGCTTGTGCAAGGGGTTCTTCTGATTTTATGATATAGCTGTTTACATTGCCTGCAATAGCTGCCATGGCTACCGTATGCAGGTTTCCGTCGCTTTCGTTCCCTTCGGAAGGTTCTAAGAAATGTAAGAAAAGTCAGTATTACATAGATTACACTTTACATTCAGACCTATTTTGCACATATTTTATGTGTTCTGCCTATCTGCAAACACAGTGCCCTATGATCAACAGGCAAAATATCGATAATTTGGGAATTATCATAGTGGCTTATAATCCATCTTTTGCAACGTATTCTGCCAATTTCAGACAAACAAAATGATCAAAACATGCAAGCATGCAAAATGTGATGCTCCTCCTTACAATATGCATAAGCCTTCTTCCAATAAATGACCTACTGATTGCAGTATTACAACAAAGAAAAGATTATACTCTCTCTACTGATTGTGGTCATTTTCCTAATGTCGCCATCTACAGATTAGGTGGAGATTGAGGCTGACGGTTTAAACACATCAAACAAAGGATTCATTTTCGATCAAACATTTTCAGTTACCACGATGTAACAAATATGAACATTGAAAAACTATTTTTCTATAAACATACATTTGATACTTTCTTTCCCCTTACAAATGCAAAAGGTCGATTTCCCCATTGGACTATATATATATATATATATATATATATATATATATATATATATATATATATATATATTTTTTTTTTGTTATGTGTTAGCCTAGATGATCCTGCTAAATAGTATTTAGATATATACAGTAATCAAAATCATGCTTCACAAATGCTCCAAATATTAGGCTGATACTATACTTATCTTTGTTTAAATTGTAATAATTCACCGTAATTGACTGTGTCAAATATTCCCTTAATAGATGTTCATGTTTACACTATAGTGTAGTCAAAAAATTGGCTATATTTTTAAAAAAACCAAACCTGTTATAACATTTTAGGCCTTCAATGTTAAGCCACCGTTCACTAGATACAAGGACTGTCTTTTCTTTATATAAATTGATTAATTTAGAAGTGCTACAACGTGAACAGAAAAATTCCCCCATTAAGCAAAAGGCTACATGTTTTAATGGACAGCTGGTAATGTCGGAGGAATATAAGTGCACCTTTACTGTAATAATTTTTGCCATTACTGCACTAAGCTTCTTTATTTGCAAATACCATGCTGCGTGTTATCCACTGAATGTGTGTAATTTGTCTTCTAAAAAAATATATATTTTCTAAAGCATATTGGATCTGTTATGAATTAATAACTCAAACATTTAGCAAAAACACAATATCTAAAAAATGCAACCGAATTTGCAGGATGAATTGCCATTACTCGCATAACATGTTGCCTAATTAGCTTTTTCCTTGCTTACTTGAAATCTCACCCAACCTCCCCACATAATTTCACCATGTACTGCGGTAAAATTCAAATGGTACTGGGTTTGTAGATTTCTTGAAGCCGTCTTATAAAAGCGTGGAGGAGATTGTACAACACGAAAAGCTGAATGACCAATATTAAATAAACAAATTTAGCAACAATAAGTATTGGAATGAGAACAATGAAAAATTAACACCTTTGCACATTCTGATCTTAGATACAAAGTAATGGAAGCTTCGCCAAGTGGTTTGTCAATATGGTTTGTCTATGTGCCTCAACACGCGCGGCTAGGGAACCTCAGTCGGCTTAATCTCTCAGTCTCAATAATTTTTCAACATGGGCCTGTGGTGAGAGTTACATCTACAGAAGTAACCACTTGTCCAGAAGGAATTTGGCTGAACCCATGATTGCATGTCTGGCTTATCTGCCTTCCTCGGCACCAACTTGGTTTACAAATAAGTCATCGTAAAAGGGTAATAGCTAATTCATTAACCTCCACCTCCACCTAACTGTACCAATGAGAAACAATATTCTTATAATATGAACAGAGCGATTCAGGGATCGAAGACATCAGTACAGTTTTAGAACAGTTTTCTGCTCTTTATTGTGGGTAGAATCACATACACACATAATCTTGTATGGCACCGTGACACGGTGAAAAGATTTTGGGAAGAGTCAGCAGCAAACAAACTAAGGGCAACCGGGATCTGAACAGAGATGTCATCGAAACAGTGCCTTTTAGGGGTTCTTCCAAAACCAGTAAATAAGGAGACATAGGAGGCCTGTGCATGACTCTCTTAGGAACATTCATGTCTCATCTTGAAAAACACAGATGGCATGAATAAGATCCTCATGACCAAGTGGGCACGTTCGGATAATGAGAGCAAGAACAACCATGACCTTCTTTTTTTTAAATAAGAGGGCAAATTGCCCAGGATGTGTACAGGAAGGGTCAAAGGCTGAAAAGCCAGAAGCGATTCTGCCAAAATATGGCCGCCACAATCAGAAAGCATCTGGGGCAGCTAATTAACATTTCAATATTCTAGAGGATCAATACAATTCACAGCTAAAGTTCAGGAAAATGTGCTTTTCCTAGAGACAGAGTTTGAGGATTCTTCCAAATACAGGATGCAGGCAGAAAACAATTGCAGTTCCGCCTGGAGGCAAGCATGTCTGTACCAGAAATATACAATCAGGAGGCAAGCTGGAAGGTGAGAGAATTGTTCCGCTCCAACTCTTGTCAACTTTGGGTCTTTCTACTGAGAAAATCCACTTGGTCAATGGGTAATCCATCGTAACATTGTACTAGGCAAGGCTTTTGGCCATGGCAAGGAGGCCATTTGAATGCACGTGCTTGTTTATATAAAGCACTACAGTTGGACTGTTGGTCACAATCAGCACCCTTGTTCCTTTGGTTCTTTTAAAAAAACAGTAGGAAGGCTTAAAGCCCAAATAGATCGCCTTTGCCTACAAAACGATGCTAAACAATTGGTAAAGTCATACCCATGACTACCAAAAGACAGTGCCATGCAATATTTAGATTGAGTTCTACAAGGTATGATTAACAATAACAATATGGGCCGACAGCATCGTGAGAAGACAAGAGGTTGTCAATCTTCCAATGGTGCAGCACAGTTCCTCATACATAATCTGAGGTGATAGAACTTGGAGCATTGAGAGGTAAAACAGGCATTCCACCAACTGATTGGCCTCTTGGGACCACAAAAAAGGGTCTGATTCACCTCTTGTGAAAAACGGACCCAAGCTGGCAGGAGGCCTGGCGCCTGATGTGTGAAGATGCAAGAGGTAGGCAAATGAAAGGGACTAATGAACACAGGAGATTATGAGCACTGATACACCAGGCAGGAATATCCATGCCATGGTACGACAGCTGCAACAAAAATGGGTTTGAACCTGCTGAATGGGCACAGCCCTCTCTTGGGGAGGTTAATGCATCCCAATAGTGTCCATAATGTCTAGTATGAATAATGGGTGTTGTAATCACATGATGGTATTTCCCTTTCCCCTCTCCCCCTCCCTTCTTACCTATGACTTGGTGAAGATGCAGAGAGCAAAGTTCAAAAGAGGAGCACATCTTGGATGTTTTTGTGAAGCCCATATGAGCATATAGATTCAACTTAGAAATGTCTTTGTGAAGCCCATGAGAACATATAGATTCAACTTAAATGACTGTGAACATTTGGTACAGTCTCAACCTTTAAAACATGTACAGTGAGTCAAGAAATTGAGCAATTGATGGTCTAGAATGGTTACATACTTTGATTACTCTTATTGACAGGAAAAAAGGGCAAGTAAATCCATGATCATACTCGCTGAAGATAACATGTTCTAGTTTCCAATGTCCAGAAATCTCATAACCTTATCAGCAACTCCCAAGACAGTGAGTGGGGGTGAAATATGGGGATTCACATACAAAGGACTAAAGACTTGTAACTCTGACAACAAAGAAGATCAATGGGTGTCGAACAATGTTCTTCCAAGGTTGAAGGTACAAATATAATCGTCTTTCCATTGTATTAACACTGAAAGAGAAAGTGTGAACATGTTTCATGTGATGTTTGAGAGAACAGTCGGTACAAATTCAGAACTGTCTAAGCTACAATTGCCAGCATGAACCTGGAATTTTCCTGAGTTACAAATGCCTGTGATATGTTGCAACTCTTTGATCCTGAACAAAATGGTGCAACTTAAAGCTTAGTGGCTTGGCATATGAGAAAATAGTTGGACTGTGATGGTTCACAATGCAGTGGAACTTTAAAAATACAAAGAAAAATTATCTTTATTACACATGGTCTCAAACTCATCCCCTACTAGGGATATGAGTCTAAGTGGTCTACTAAAAAATAAATTTCTCTCACAAATGAAGTGTCACTAAATATTTTATCAATGTTAACCTCTTTATGGCTTTGTGCACCTCCATGATTACATATTTGACTGGTACAGTACTGTCCTTGAACATGAAGCGGGCTGCCTGTACAACAATTTTGTACTGGATTAGAACAACCCTAAATAAGAAAGTTGTTAAAACCAATATCCCTGCCACCCAATCAAGATCAATCGCACTTTTCGTTGTCTTACTTTAAGACAGAGGGGTGCTGACAACAATATTAGTTATGAAATTAAATTCAAAGAAAAGAGAGTAACGGCATATTATTCATTTTCTGTTTTTTTCTGCTTGTGCATATGTCTTTTGTAGCAAGCAATTCATATGATAACTTAAATAGGTATTCGTAATGATACCGATTTGCGTTCAGCACAGTCTGGTACAACACAACCATATGTCTAAGTAGCTACAGTTCTGCATGTTCACAAAGCTATGGAGCAGTCTCTACATAAATGACTGCAGTAGAGAACCTCACACCCTGTAGAAAGCTATCTACGGATTCAAAACTGTGCCCACAGGATCCAAGTAGTGTATGTACCTACATGTCTGCCAGCTGAAGCACCATTGATCTCATAAACTTTGAGTAAAGCTAAACATTGAGCCATGCTGAGACTGTACCCATTTGGTGTTTTAGGGCAAATACAAAACCAGTGATTGATTTTGGTGCAGAAAAATATTTAAACAGAACACAAACAGGACTCATCATAAAAAGTGTCATTATACCATTGGATAAGCATAAAAAGGCTCTCTTACTTCAGACTTAACCCATGAATTCATTCATGACAGAGGTAGAATTGAATGATGAAGGTTGTTTAATTAAACATGAACAATTCAAGCAATTCATTGGAGAATGCTCACCGTGGGAAGCAGTTACGTTGACAATTTGACCCTGAGGTAACATCACTTGCGCCATTGTTGACGGAGTGGCAGGAATCACATGGAGAATCTGTCCATTTTCCGACTGGCCAGTAACAATCATCTGTAATAGCAACAGTGAAAGAGCAAATGATTAAGAACGGGTTACAGCAGACAAGGATGCAGCACAATGACCCTTACACTATCATCACTGAACAGGAAGGACAATTAGTTCAAGATAAATTCTTCTTCGCTTCAACAGAAATCAGCTCATTGCCAGAATTTCTCTGTTTTATATGTGTCAAGGTGGTAGTGGGGCCAGGAATTCTGAGGCAATCTTAACTCCAGTCTTTACAAGCTTCAAGAAAATGTTTACACACACACATAATTTTTAAAGTGCATTGGAATTCCAGGCTCTGCACCCTCTAGTCCTCTTTGATGCAGGGAGAAAGTGGAATTGAAATTGATAGCAAAAGAAGGCACGCAGTGGACGTAGCTGAGGGCAAACCTTGGGCACTGGTCTCAACAGCAGGTGCGTTTTGAGGTGTAAACTCAATCTGAAAATATGAACAGTGCTTTTTTCAAAACAGTGTAGTTTGGGGGTGAAATATATTTTCCTTTGATTGGCTCAAAAAAGCTCACGTAATGATGGTCATTCCCTTTAAAGAAAACCTGTCAAAAATAGATCTCTCTTTCGTTCCTCCAGAATGCTCATATAAATAGCTTTACTTTCAAAATATGCAGGAGAAAAATGCTGCATTACCCCTAATTTTTGTTACCGCCTTTTGGAGACCTTAACTAAGCGGTCCCACCTCCCAATAAAGCCACAATTAACAGGTGGGGGGTTTACAAATTTTTCATTGAAAAACGCCTGCCATTTACATTCATTAGCTCATAATGGAAATTCATCAATGTTGATGTGTAAGGTAGAGTGCTACATAAAAGGAAGTACATTTCTGAAAGATGTTCAAGGGAACACATAGATAACAATAACAATAGTCAAACAGTGCTGACTTTTCAGATGTTCTGCATAGAGGAGGAGATGGCACATCCAGGTTATTGTCCAACTCTCTCTGCTAGCCTGCGCCCTGGCCAGTTGGCATAGGTGGACATGTTGAGCTCACCAGAACAAATAATGATAACACTGTAAAGCAGACCTGGCTCCAGGTTTTAATATGTGTGTTGGGTGTTGGGGATCCCTAAATAAAATAAGATTGGCTCAAATGTAAGGCCTAGGTGGTTAGTAAACATACCAGAAGGTGTGATCAAGGTTGCAATCAGGCAGTAAAAGCAGGACAGGTCATGAAGACAGATAATTTGACTCATAAGAATGGTTACTGAAATTATGCAATTTATTATTTCCATTTTGTCTTACATAAAAAAACTACATTTAGGTTATAGAATATTAAAACACTACAACCTATACACCTTCCTTACAACAGAAGCAAATTACAACACATACTTCAACTATACATGAATATGGAAGAAAAAAACGAGTTTAGAATAGGAAATTGCAAGCAGATGAACCTCTAACATTTCTGTGGATGCCTTTACACGAATATAGAATGCATGTCAATTGATTAAAGTGGTAGCCTAACAACATTGCTGCTCTGATGAGACTAGGTATTTCAATGCAAATGTCTCCTGATAGTCTAAAAAAACACCCACCCAATGCTCTTACAATAATTAACAGTTCATCAACCTATGAGTGATATTGGCTCTTTTTCTCTAAGCATCTCAAGCATAGTGCTTTGTCCAAGATTCCAAGATTCCCACTTCCTCAGTCTATGCGGAGATAGGTGAAATCCAAGAATGGTCAGGAGCGGGAATCAGGATCTTAGTTCAATAATAAAGTGAACCTGATAGTGCTTACGTAATAGCTGAAATACTCGGATCAGTAACGAAGGTGCTGCAAATAGTTTCTTACCACAAGACAAGAATAATGTTAACAGAAGTGAAGCTAAAAACCGTAACAAAATCATAAGAGTGAACCAGAGTTTTCTTTTTAACCAATGGCATCAATACGTTCTAAGAAGCTGCTAAATTAATTTAGATTTGAAAAGTCCCCCTAGTAATTTAATTCCTAATTGTGCTCTCCAGTTTGCAGTTGAATAAGTGACAAGGTTATAAAGTTCTGATTGTTATAGAACGATCTGAAACCATGACCTCTTTACAGATGTCCTGTCAAGCATAGATCTGCAGAATTTTAAATTCCACCTTCTTCAGCTACATCGTAAAATTGAATATTAGTATATTTTTGCATATATGCAGCATCTCAAATAAAAAATGAAGAGAAGGAAAAAGGAGGGAATATTGGAATTCATTGAAGATGCTAGCTAGCTTCGAGTGTATTTCTCTAAAAAGGCAAGCCATTTACTATCTATGATAGAGAAAACTCTGCTTTAAAGGATTCAACAGGGACACATTTAAATAGAAAATGCTGTTATTTGCACTTGATGTTATATTTTTAATCACAATCTTTGTAGGAGTATTCCGAAGACAAATTTAAAAGGCCTCTACCTACAAAGTGAATTAAAATAAATCAGTTACTTCGAGCAGAAATAGAAAAGATTATCAGCGTTCGTTTGAGCGCTGTCTGTCCCAATTTCAATATTCACAGATGGTAATAAAGCAGCAGTGGGATAGAATATGGTCAGCTAACTCCGACTCCTATTAAAATGTAAGTAAAAACAGATTTTACCAAGTGGGATAAATACTATCCGACTGTGATTTGGAGAATTCAACTACTGAAGAGCCTGGTACTTCCATTTATATGTTTTTTTCCTCCAAAACCTTCTTCATTATGTTTGTAGGAAAGTGCGTTATTATGCAGTGAGGTTGGTTTAGCTTCAATATGTGATAATTTCATAATGCCCTAAACAGGTCCTTTGGATTCCCACTAATAAATCCCTAGCTCAGTCCTGGTAGTGTGGCACAGAGCAGTCAGGCTTCAATAGAGGAACATGTGTTAAGCATTTCAGAGTACCAACATGGACGCTAAGTAATTGACACAACTCGAAAGAAATCCAACACCAATTTATAAAAATAAAGGAGATTTCTATACCATTTTACACACCAAAACAAAGACAATCAGATGAGTATAACCAGAGTTCTGGATTTATACATGAAAATGAAATCAGTACCTTTCACGCGAAACAATAACGTTGCATTCAATGAGAAATCACACTAGTGATATTCGGTCACTTCTAGGTTGAGTTCAGTGAAAACCACTAGGTGGTAAGGGGATGTGGGTACAAGGACCAGGGTTCAACAGTCAGTTTATATTTTCCTGGCCCATATGACACGGGTGCAGAGTTGTCCAGGCTGTCGCTGAATGCGGGAACTTACGAGTGCTGGTTTTTCTACTTGGATGGTGCGGGTGGCAAAAGGGATGCAAAATCTCAACAACAAGGCCACTGAGGCGTCCGGTTGAAGATGCTGTGGAGTACCCTCGAGGCACAGCATCGAATAAAGGTAGCGATTGCCTGACTAGCCACCAACAAGTCTTGCTAAAACCAACCCCAGAATTTGGGTATTTCGACATCCTGGAGTTGGGGGAAAACAGTGGCCACCTGAAAGTTGTGGAGGTCAGGAATCCATTTCCCACAATGCACTGGACTTTTTGCTTTTAGGCGATCCCCTGGCGGGCCCGATGGCCAGTGATTCTTTGGTTCCAGGAGCGTGCTTTACCTGCTGGCTGCAGGGGTTTCTCTTTCCTTTGCAACTTGTCTCTGGTCCAAGACACATTGCTATCATACAGTTGCAAGGTGTTTGCCACACGTGCATTCTTTTTGCTTTGTGCTGGGGTGTCTTCTTTGCCCTAGGATGCAAGTCGATCACATCTGAGGTTCTGGTACCGGGGAGCCCCTTACATCCTTGATTTAGGGGTGTTTGAGGTTGGATGCTGGTCCCAAAGTTCCAACCTGGTCCAAAGAAACTAATCCCACATTGGTTCACTGACTGGGTTGCCCCAACGTCTGTCCTTTTTTACGCAAATGGGTGATGGAGTTAGTGATGGAGATGACAAGCAGGTTACAAACTCAGAAGAGCCTATGGACTTGGGGGCAATAGGTCGGGTCCAAAGTCTCCCAATTATCTCCCATGAGTCTCCAGAGATTGCTTCTCTAGCCTCAATCAGAACTTTCAAAGTTGAGACCCAGGACAAATTAGGAAAAGAGCCTAGGAAGATTCCGCAAAACGTTCAATCTGACCAAATGTTATTTGACTATGCACTTCCGAATATAGATCTTGATTACCACCCTTCTCACTGCAGAGTGGAATAATCTACAAAAGTTCTAAAGGAACTGGAAAATACTCCTCCACGAAGAGAGACATTAGCTCTTTTTAAAAGTAGCCCTCTTCCTATAGAGGATCTTTCTAATCCTCCGGAGTTGCTTTTAAATAATAGTATCCATCCTCCAGGTGATTATGTTTATACCTCAGAAGCGCTCCACGTCCTTCAGGGCACTTTGGATTTTATTTTAAAATTATAAGGAAAAAAAAACTTAATTTCGATCACATGCTAGAAACTTTATCAGACATTCTCTCCACTTTAACAAAGGATGGCGTGAAGGATGATTGTCACAAGGGATTTTCATTTAACTCTCTTCAACTCCTATCATCTTTGGCTGAAAAGGGGAATAAGCAAAAAAATATAGCAGCACTCTTTTAAGATGAAGGGGCCACCTTCATGTACTAAGAAGAAAAAAAACAACATGCAGAGGACTGTATTTACTCACTTCATAACGTCTTCTCCCCAGATGCATCTGCTTTAACTGGTGCCATAGATAAATCGCCAACAGTCCCTACACCTTTATTGTCCACTGAACAAATGGTTTTGGTCTGCATATTTAATAGAAAATAAAGGGTAAGCTAACAAGTTATGGTCTCAGGCAGAAACAACTAGTGAAGTGGATCTACAATCTGATTCAAATCCAAGTAGTAAATACTTCAGAAAGCAATAAAAGAAAAAGGGAACGGTAAACAAACAAACAAAAAAGAACTGAGGGGTTTACCTTGATGAACCTAGCCCTGATCCAAGCAATCAATCTCTTTCTGAGGAGCTCTCTAGTAATGTATTAGGTGAGCACATTAAGTGGAAATATCAAACAAGACAAAAGGTCCCAGCAAGGACTAATTTCTTGTACAGTTCTACTGACTCCAGTTTAAATCCTTTCGCCATAGCTTTTAATTCTAGCGGGCTTTCCGAAGAGGATATTAACTCCCAGATTTTTTACTCTCGTTTTCCTGTACTCGGCAGCCCTTCTACAGTGGTTGTGGGCCAGCCAAACATCCTTGAAGACCGTTGGTTTTTCTTCACCCCACACCATTGACTTTTGTTCTCCGTTCTGGGTAATAGCTGTCCCTCTCAACAGGGCCAATATTTTGAAAATTTTACATTTGTTTCCATCTTTATAAATTCTTTCTTCAGATGAAATTCATAGAGTGTCCTTTCCTGACAAGAATGATCACTCTTATAGTAGAGTGAAATTTTGGTCTAGGTTCACTCCTGATAATTATTCTGGGGTATGAAGACTTTTTTTTGGTTTTAGGAAGAACAGTTACAATGTTTTCTGAGCTAAGGATTTTCAAAACTGTACAATGGGAAAAAAGCACAAATGAAATCTTGTCATTCCTATGTGCTGGAATTTACTGATAGCAGTCATTTCAAATCTCAATGTCTGCGAGAATATTAAAGACTCAGGAGTGAGATTTAATGACTCAAGACTTGAATTCTGACCTTTTGTGGTCTTGGCTCTCGGGGCCTTGTATGACAATAAAGGCCAAGTTCAGCCATCTCACTCTATTGGATAAATCAAAAGTAGACGTCTTGAGGATACAGAGAGCAACTGTTATTTGTCTTCAGAAGGTCTGGTCTGCCGTTGACTTCTCAGTTACATCTGTTTTCCATAGCCCGCCCATTCCCGCCAAGCAAGGTCACACAAAAGGTGGTCTCGCAACCAACTAGACCATTAATCTCATTCACTACCATAAGAACCGTCTTCAGTTCTTAAGGATTGACTTACCGTTGAATAAGGAATTTGGGGGCCATTCTTTGCTATTGTTTAATATTTATATTCCGTCTGGTCACTATATCAATTACATACTTGCGTTTTTGAGTACATAAATCTAACAACTGATTATTATCAGTTAATATCTTCGGTGATTTAAGTGATAAAGCGTTCAACAAATCGATGCCGGTTTCTGGGAATATCAAATTGGAAGAGAGTTGGAATATCACAGAAGCTCAGTTCCCAGGTAACTGTCAAGTAGACAAATAGGGTAATCTACTCCGGAGAGTTGAAGTCCCTGGGTGTAATAATCCTAAATGGAAGGTGGACAACTGATATTCCAGCTATAATGACCAGGCTTGGTCCTGAGAGCCCCTCTATCATCGACAATATGATAGCAACATATGGCCTTTGATCTTGTTGGAAAATGTTGAAGAAGCTCCATTGTCAAAAGAGAGAAATAAACTGACAAGAAATCAGTTTCTTTTGTTTTCCTTGAAGCGTATGCAAATAATAAGATCTTTGAGGAAGAAGCGAAGCAGGACATGTGCTGGCAAGACGAACCAACAGTGTGATGGGATTAGTTTTGGTTGCATCACGCCACACAAGAAAATAATTCTAGAACTCTTTGGCGAATCATAGCTTTGAACTGAAACACAAACATTAAGGCTTCCATAACCTATAGCTGTACACGATTGGGAAGTTTATAGAACAATGTATATATGAATAATAAGGGTATTCAGCCATCAATATTTAGCAACCAGGTAAGCGCCAACATTTTTCCTCTCACCTATGATCAAATAATGAGTCACATAATCAGAGCGAAATCTTCGGGGGGCGCTAGAGAGCGCGCGGCCAAGATGGCTGTGCCTGAGTGAAGCTCCCGAGCAACGGAACCGTTCTCCTTCGGTTCTCCTGCCCGGAGTGTGCTGTGGGGCTGCCAGGACTGCCTATCCCTGCCCGTGGGGTCCCGGCGCCCGGTGAAACGAACAGTGGCGGCGGGGGCGGCCTCAGCCTGCGTGCCACCCCCCTTGGGGATCTGACCGGTGAGCAGTGCGGAGAGTGCTGGAAGCGGCGTTCGGCCGCGAGCATCACCCCACGCCGCGGCCTGCCACGAGGCGGCTGGGCCGCACGTCGAGGAGCGGACCGGCCGCGGGAGGACTGAGGACCCGTGAGGGACTCCCCTGGGGCGACGGTGCACCTGACGCCTGCGCTGTGTTGACGGCCCCTTCCGCTGTGATCCTGCCAGTCCCCACACCCCAAGACAGCAGGGGCCTGCCGCGGTGGACGGTGGTGGAGGACGTGGCGGACGGAGGCACTGGAGGTGGACATGACGCCTGCACCGCCCAGGGGCCCGGTGAGTGACCTGCTGTGGAGGGCCCCTCTCTGGGTGTGAGGCTGTGGAGGGGCCCCCGGCGAGCGCCCGACTGCTGCCCCTTGGAGGCGAAGCGGATCACTGTGGTGGCGGAGGCGACCCTGGCGGCCGCGTTGTGGCCCTACTGCTCGCGCCGATAGGCCGGGATCGGGGTGAGGCGCCCAGGGGACTGACCGCTTGCCTGCTGCTGGACGCGGGGGAGTGGCTGCTACGGACCCGACGGAGTGTGGCCTGGCGGACCTTGGCTACTGGTTGCCCACGGCTCGCGGTGCACCTCCCCCACCGGCGGCGCTGCCCTACGCCCTGACACCCCTGGCGCTGGCCCGACACGTCACGGTGGGACCGGACCCCCTTCGTTAACGGCGTCTGGTAGTGATTGGAGCCCCGCTCGGCCTCGTGCACCACTGAGCCCTCTGAATGCCATCGGCACAGCAGCTGGCCATGGGGCGGCTTCGGAACAAGCAGGCTGAGACCAGACTGAGGGCGGACGGTCCTGATGCGACGCCGGGGCGCCATGTTGTGACCGTGGCGCCGCCTGCATCGACCCTGGAGGCCAAAATGGACGCCATGTTGGCGGCGGTCGACCGGCTGAGCAACACGCTGGAACAAACCCGCACCTCACTGGAGTCCCGAATCGACAAAGTCACGGTTGACTTCACCCTGCTCCACGCCGACCATCGCAGGCTGGCGGACACCGTTGCCGGTCACGGCCAGGCGCTGCAGGACGTGCAGCCGATAGTGCGCAATCACTCCGCCACCTTGCAGGACCTGATCGACCGCGTTAACACCCTTGAGGACCGTGCGGAGGATGCGGAGGGCCGCTCTCGGCGCCAGAACATACGCGTCGTGGGCCTGGTGGAGGGCGTGGAAGGGCGGCGACCTGAGCAGTTTGTTGAGGACTGGTTACGAGATATCCTGCCCCCAGGAATGCTCTCCCCGCAGTTCGTGGTGGAGAGGGCGCACAGGGTGCCGATGCGGAAGCCTGTCCCTGGAGCCCGGCCGCGTCCTTTCCTGTTTCGCCTCCTCAACTACTGGGACCGGGACGTGATCCTCCGGGAAACGCGGAAGATGGGTGCCCTTACAATAGGGGGTGGCCCAGTGATGCTGTTCCCAGACTACACTGCGACTGTTCAGAAGCGGAGGAGCAACTACCTGGAGGTGAAATGCCGGCTACGAGAGCTGCACATCCAATACTCGCTGCTGTTCCCCTCGCGCCTCCGGGTGGTCACGAAATACGAGACACGATTTTTCGATGCCCCGTCCGATGTTTGGGACTGGCTGGAGGAAACGGGCCAACATGGTGGCCCCCGGCCCGCGGACCAGGGGCCTGTGGTGCGTAGGGAGAAGAGGCTGAGACGACGGAGACAGAGGGACCGACGTGGTGGGATGGGGCCGAGTCCCCCGGCTGCGCCGAGTCCGGAGAGGATGCGTGTGGAGCGGCTGGAGGCTCTGGAGGCGGTGGCCACCCTGGGGTCTGTGAGCAGCCAGGGGGACGTGGCGGCTCGCATTCACAGTGACACTGAGACTGACCTGTCCTCCTCCCCGTCCATCCTGATTCCGGAAGACCAGGTGTTGCCAGAGGTGACCCCCCCAGACAGCCGACCTTCTGGGGTGAACTCTTGTTGGTTTGCACTGTGTCCACTGCAGGTACCCTGGGGTGTCGGGCGGGTTGCTCCGAACTACTCGGGGGGGGGGGGAGCCTTCTGCCTCTGTTGTCCCCCGGACTGTGACTTTTGGGGCCCTGTATGCTTCCGTGAGTGGGGCGGGGGGTCGCGGGGCTGGAGGGGTAGCGCGGGTCCCCTTACACATGGGCCGGGGACCGGGGTTTCGGGCTTGTTCTGGTTGCGGGGGAGCGGGGTGATGGCGATCCCCACACACACTCCTCTGGGGAGAGGTTGGGCGAATGGCGGCCCTACAGGCACACGAGGCCCTGACGGGGGTAACATGGGGCTCTTGCAGGCCAGGACCAACGGTATTGCTCTTTAGCCCCTCGTAAACCCATCTTTGATTTGGTAGTTCACAGGCGATTGAGCCTTACATGTTTGGACGAATGCCCGGTTCTGGGGTCCGCCCCTGCGGTTATGGAGTTCCTTTTGTTCATATTGTCTTTACTTTTGCCTCTTTACATTCTGCAGTGTTCTGCAGTTCTCTCACACACCATGTTCTTGCAGCAGGCGATCTGGGTAGCGGTCCTTCTGGTCTTTTTTCCCCCTCCCCTTCCCCGGCCGGCCCGCTTCGGCCGATGAGCCTAGTGTTGTCCGCGCTCTACACCGATGGCTGACACTGCAATAGTCACTTGGAACATTAGGGGCATGCACACACCGGCCCGCCGATATTCTGTTTTTGCCTATCTCCAGAGGCACAGGGTAGGGGTGGCCCTTCTTCAAGAGACGCACATGACACGGCTGGAACTGGACAGGCTGCGCGCCCGATGGAGGGGACAGCTTTTCGGGACCACATACTCCGCGCATGCTCGGGGTACGCTGGTTTGGGTACGGGCAGGCACGCCCTTCATATGCACCGAGACGGTGCTTGACCCTGACGGTCGATACACTCTGGTGCGGGGGCGGCTCAATGGGCACCCTGTGCTCCTAGGTTCTATCTACGCCCCGAACGTTGACCAACCGTCGTTCCTTGATCGCCTCTCGGTGGCCCTGACCCCGTATGTGGGTCTTCCCTGGCTGCTAGGTGGGGACTTTAATGCCGTGCTGGACACGAGCCTTGATAGATCCTACCCGCCACTCCGTAGTACACAGGCAGTCTCGAATGCGAGGAACCTTACTGATTGGCTGTCACGGTGGGCCCTTCATGACGTCTGGCGCACCTTACATCCCACTGACCGGCTCTATTCATTTTATTCTGCGGTACATGATCTTCACGTCCGCCTTGACAGGGTGGTGAGCTCTCCGTCGCTGGACCCTTTGATAATCCAGGCGGATTACCTGGGCCGGACTCATTCTGACCACAACCCTCTTAGACTGCGTCTCTGCTGGGACCCGGGGAGACCCCCCATTCCCACTTGGCGCTTGCAACCGGCTGCTCTTGAGGACGCGGAGTTCCGGGCCTCGCTCGGCACAGCGGTCGAACAGTTCTTTGACCTCAATGAGGGCACGGCGGAGAGCACGTTGACAGAGTGGGACGCGCACAAGGCGGCCATGCGGGGACACGGTCTGGGGTCGACAGAGAATATCCGTAAGCAACTTATGTTGCTACTCACCGCTCTGGAAACTCGGCTACTGGCATGCGAACGTCATGGCGAGGGTGGTGGGCGTGACTCGACCAGGCTGGTCCAGCTTCGGGCACGCCATGCTGAGCTGTTGGAGAGGATGCGCTGCCACAACTACGCTGCCCATTCGGCACGGGTCCACGCCACATCGGACAGGGCGGGGCAATTGCTGGCCTGGCTGATCCGACAGGAATCGGGCTATGCGCCAATAGCCTCCATTCGCGGGTTGGACGGCACGCTGGTGCACACGCAACGGGAGATCCACCAGATACTCACAGCACACTACAAAGACCTGTACACCTCGGTGGGGCGACGGCAGGCACAGGATCTTGATCTATTCCTGTGGGCCGCCGGCCTCCCCACAATTCCGGATGCCCACCAGGAAACACTGGAGGGTCCCCTCACTCTGGAGACGATAGGGGACGCGGTGGCCTCACTGGCCTCTGGCAGGGCGCCTGGGCCGGATGGTCTCCCGGCAGAATACTACAAAGCATACCGGGAGTCTCTGGTGCCCCGTCTGCACGCGTTATATCTCACAGCCCTTGAGGAGGCCACCCTGCCCGCCTCCATGAGGGAGGCCTACCTGATCTCTTTCCCCAAGCCGGGGCGTGATCCTACTCATCTAGGGTCCTATCGCCCCCTTGCCCTCCTCAACACCGATTACAAGATCCTGGCCAAGGTCCTAGCGGAGCGGCTGGCCCCCACCGTGCCTGTACTGGTGCACAGGGACCAGAATGGGTTCGTGCCGAAGCGCAGCACTTCGCTTAATCTTCGCCGGTTCTTTCGTGTTGCCGCACACGGTGCACAGCATTGGCCACGGGCGGGTTGCCTAGTGTTAGACCTCGAAAAAGCCTTCGATAGCCTGGAATGGGGCTACCTGGTGGCAACACTATCGCATTACAGAATAGGCCTTGGGTTTCTGCAAATGGCGGCGCTCCTCTATAAGAACCCTGTGGTCCGGGTGAGAACCGGCCCGTATATTTCCGAGGCCATCTCGGTTGGCCGAGGTACCAGGCAGGGGTGCCCCCTCTCACCCCTCCTTTTTGCGCTTGCCATTGAGCCCTTGGCGGCCACCCTGCGGAGGGTGTTGACGGACGGCATTCCAATGGGCGACGCCACCCACCAGGTCTCCTTGTATGCGGATGACCTCTTGATCTTCGTGCGGGACGTGGCGAATATTTCAGGGGACCTTGAACGGGTTCTCACGGAGTTTGCAACGCTTTCCGGGTTAAGGGTGAACGCAGCCAAATCGTGTCTCTACCCGTTCCGTGATGATGCCCTGGATCCTCGGTTTCAGCTGGGGGGTGTGCCTGTCCGGTGGCAACCGGACACCTTCCGTTACCTGGGTATTCAGGTGTACCGGCGACCCGCTGACTTAGTGGAGGGTAACTTGGGCAAGGCGGTGACGGCGATCAGGGCCCAGATGCGTTTCTGGGGCACCCTCCCCCTTGCGGTCACGGGTCGCATTGCACTGGTCAAAATGGTGGCCCTGCCCAGACTCCTCTACTATTTTGCTAACCTGCCGACCTACATCCCGGCTTCCTTTTTTGCCGCCTTGGAGCGCTCCCTTCGGGATTTTGTGTGGGGCACCGCACGCCACAGAGTGGCGCTCTCTAAGTTGTACCTCCCCACGGGTCAGGGGGGACTCGCGATGCCCTGCTTTGCGCACTATTACCTAGCAGCACAGCTGCAATGGGTGGCCAGGTGGTTGGCCGACCGGGAGAGGGATGACACGGCATCCATGGAGCTACCACTCCCCCTGACGGATATTATCGCGTTGTTCCACCCGACGGCCAGAGTGGTCAAGCCGGGGCCCCTTCTAGTGGCGGTGGCCTGTAAATGCTATCGGCGTGCCCTCTACTTGACTCGGTCGCATACCCCATATGCCCCTGCCATGCCGATTGAGGGTTCACCTAGCGGTCGAGGGATATTGCGCTCGGCAGAGCTTGCCGACTGGCACGCGGTGGATATTTGTACGCTGGGGGACCTCTACCACGATGGTGCGCTTATACCGTTCGCTCAACTGGCGGAGGAGACGGGCTTAGCGGCCGGTCAGTTCCTCCGTCACCGCTCGCTAATCGCGACGCTGACGAGTCGGTGGGGTGCTCTTCAGGAGGAACCGGCACAACACCTCATGATGCAGTACCTCCACGTCATGGGACGGGGCGGTCACATGATTCGCTGGTTCGCGGCCTCCTTGCGCACGCTGGTGGCGGCGGACCTGTCTCCATTGCGGGGTAAATGGGAAGTGGATCTGGACCGTCCCATGACCGACAAGGAATGGAGGGATACGCTACGGGGGCCCACACGGGTCCCCAGGAACCTACGGTTTCGCCAAATCCAGTACTTCATACTGCACAGAGCATATCTCACTCCCGACTCCATCAATCGTTATTTCCACCGGGCGGACGCTGAATGCCCACGCTGCAAGGCTCTGGATGCTGGACTGGTGCACATGTTATGGAGCTGTCCAGCGCTCGACTCATACTGGCGGACGGTGCATGGAGCGTTACGTACTTGCGTCGGTCCGCTGGCGCGGCGGGACTGGCCAGCCTGTCTGTTGCACTTGTTTCGCAGAACTCCCCCCACGAAGGTTGCCTGTCGTTTCCTCGACCTGGGCCTGATTGTGGCGAAGCGGTTAATTACTAAGCGCTGGAAGGCGGCTGAGCCCCCTCGGGCGCAGGCGTGGCGGCGTTCCCTGCTAGTGTGGGCGGGGGCGGAGGGTACGGCTCTCTTGCGAGAGGAAACGTTAGGCCTCAGACGCACACCCATAGCGAATCAATGGGACGTACACTTGCAGGTCCTGATGCAGCTGGATGGGGATGCCCTGGGACTCTGTGGGACACATCCTGCGGAGCCACTTCCTGGAGGGGAGGGGAACGGAGGTGAGACTGGGAGACCCACTCTGGGGATTGGTGGGGAGGTCCTAGCCGAACCGGGCGGATGTGCGGACAATGACAATTGCCTTTCATAGAACGATATGTCACGGGGGATGGGGGGGCCGGGTCTGGGGGGGGATGGACGGGGGGGGGGGGGGTATCCTGAGGGTCGTATGGTCTAAGATCGAACCTGCTGCTGTTGTTCTGTTGGGCTTCTGTTGTTTAACCTGTTTTCTTTTTACCCCATTTCGGTTGTTCCATGAATCTGTTCAAATGCGGGCGGTGGCCCTGACACTTATCAGTTTGCATTACTCCACGCCTCGTAGTGGCGATGGATCCTGCGGCTCACCGCATTCACAATTGGCGGATACTCCTCCGAGTACCAGACTCATTGCCTGTGGGACATTACATTTATGATGTATGCTATGTCTATATTAACAAATGCTAATAAACAGATTTCATAATAATCAGAGCGAAATCTTCAGCTGCCATGGGCCCCGATGAGTTTCCAGTTGCAGTGTACAATGCAAATGCTGAATCATGTACAAAAATTATGAGGCCATTATTTACGTATTGCTATAACACTAGTCTTATACCTAGTTCCTGGAATGGGAGCATTATTGTCCTGCTCCATAAAAAAAGTTATAGACAAACGCCAGGAAAACTATAGACAAATTACCCCGATTGATGCAGTTGGGAAGATTTTCACACGCAAAATCTTGTAACATCTTGAAATGTGGGCTCAAGAAGCGAACATAATCCCCTGAAACAGCATTTAGAGCTGTCTTGCTCTGTATATTAGCTGTGTTACAGACCATTCTGTACAAATATGTTGTGGAAAATAACCAAGCTGTATACTTCGCTTTTGCTGATTTTTTAACTGCGTTTGATCTGTTAGGTAGACATACTTTATGGTCCAAATTATCATCTGTAGGCCTACCTGGTAATCTGTTTAGATTAATTATCTCATTGCATTCTTCAACATTGTGCAAAGTTTTTTGGAGAGAAACAAAAGGACTTTCCCAATCATTGCAACAAAAAATAGGTTGAAATAAGGCTGATCTATTAGCACCTTTATTATTTTCTCTTTAGAAGTCTGATTTCGCTCAACAATTGCTCTAGAATAACTTTCCTCCCAAATTGAGGTCATAGCCAATGCACACTCTTATGTATGCTAACGATATAATTCAGTTTGATCTGACCTCACCCATTGGTTTGCAAGGAAATTGCAGGAATTACGCTTTTATGCAGAAAAGCATTTTTATAAAGTAAATACTGCAAAAACAAAGGTGTAACTTTTTAAGGGCAAAAGAAGAGAGCTAACATATAACTGGCATGTAGGTCAAGAAAAAATTGATGTGGTTGATAATTATGATTATTTGTGGAAATTTGTGGAAAGTCTGTAGAAACCCTTTATGATTTTATTGTACATTGAAAAGAAAAGATTACTATTGGCGCAAAGAGAACGTACGATTGGCTTTCAATTACTGTAACATGAAGACACAATTTAATCCCACTAGGATGACTAAAAAAATAATAAAGGATAAAGAATACAAAGAAAAGGGCATTGGCCCACCAGCCCTAGTGTTGTAGTGCACTACTTTTTAGAAGGATGTGTACTTTTTCAGGCAAAGGGCCATAATTCACCGAGCACGTGTCTGGAGTGTGCTTGGCCATTGTTCCTGCTGTATGTGGTAGTGGGCGGAAACAAAATGTGAAGGACTATTGAACAGCCCAATGGGTGAAGAAGGCTAACCCAATGCGATCTAAGTATGTGTATGTATTTTTTATTTACTATTTATTTCGGTTTTTTTACACACGGGGCTAGCGAGACCCCTACCATGTCTGTGTAGGCCAGATCTAAAAAGCAACCTTTGGCATGTAGATGTGGATGACAGTTAATTGAATCCTAATACAATTTTTAATTTGTGAGGTTATCAATCACCATGTTAAAGTAGCCCAAAGATTAGAGAATCTCACAAAGAGCGTCCCAATTACACAAGGCTGATTTATACATTATTTATAATTTATTAATTTCTATATTCAAATAAATAAAACTAAATAAACAATTGTGTTAGGATTGAGTTGTATTGATTGCCTTGTTTGAAGGTTATTGAAGCTGCAGCTTTAGAATTTGGATGACAATATAAACTTTAGCAGATGTCTGGACAGTCAAGATTCCTTGGGAGTATTTTTGTGACCTTAGGATTCAGAACATCTCCTGATCGAATCTTGCATGGATTCTACCGGACATTACAAATATCGCTTGCTCTTCTATTATTTGCAGTAGTTATGAGAAAGACTCTTTTTTTTCCTTCAACAAACTGCAGTGCCTCAGTATCCGATGACAGTACCCCCAACCTCCAACACTACTTAACTCATTATCTGAGAATTCAATTCAGATTGCAAATCTATGAAGAAACTGATTAAACCAAAGACAAACTGGGGCCTATCACTCCCAAATGTTTAGTCATATTATTGGGCAATAACAAAGCAACCATATATTTCATACACCTAGCACCAAGAATGGAGGCATTTCTATGAAATCAGTGTTCCTATTCTCATCTCTAACTACCACTCTAAGTTAAAGCGATATCTAACAAAAGTAATGACAGGCGTGGCCAAGCCTGTAACGGAGACAGACATGTAGTCTGGAGCTCCTGCCGCGGCACAATTGGAACTAGAAATCGAGATTGGGGGCTGCACAACGCCCTCATCGTCTGCGGAGGCCGCCGCGAGAGAGGTTGCCCAGACTGTGGTACGGTACTGATTCTGGCCGTGATAACCACTCTGGACCGGCGTTTTTGGAGGGCTGCAGCATCAGGGATTGTCCGTTGCTGCTTTTATCCCTGATGCTAATTATATTTAAACAAAAACAAGAGCGACCCTTATGTCCATGCGATTAGGAGTATCAAGTAATCCCTGGAACAGACGTTCACATGGAACTCAATCTGAAGAAGTGTATTAGTATCACAGAACTTTCTGTATGGAATCAATCCTAAAAGGCACAGAATCGTGTAAATCGAACAATGTCAATCAGTTACAGTTTGTAAGAACAATAGTAGAAAAGCCAGTATTTTGTCAGAAACTCTAGTTCAGTGGAACCACATTTTATTAAACAAAAATTATTTAGAAAAAGCAATATTGAGTGTTTTTTAGGACACAGGGAAAGAGGAAATAGAAAATAGGGAGAGCCCAGGTGTGTAATCAAACCAAAACCGAAATCACAAAGGAATAGGTGAAATACGAAATATACATTTGAAGTGTATTGGTTTATTCATTAAAGAGACAGCAATTTCTACTCAGTACAATTAAAATACAGAGAATTATTAATCGTATCACAGTTTCAAGAACGCTGCCTGTCTCTGTAAGTGTGTCGCTTCTGCGGCTCATGAGGACGCGGTGCACCAGAGGAAGTGAGGCGGCAGGAGCTCCGGAAGATAACCGGAGCTACAGCGCTAGGGTGTGCTCATTGAAACGCTGCTGCACTGCTCGCGGGGGTACTCTGGCTCCCCCCTCCTCCTCCTGCTCAATAACTAGCCTGCAGTGGGCGGACTCAGAAAGATGGCAGCTGCAGAGACTGAAGGAGGATGAGTGAAAATGGGTTTCCTGCTGTGGCCCTGCGATCTCTTTGTGGGTCTCCTCCACGAGTGGCCATTGCTCATGGGGGTTTCTGGGAGGCGAGCTACTGATGAGACACCTGGGGAACGGGGAGCATCCTTTAAGCTGCGGATGTGTTCTCCCTATGCCTCCTATGCCTTCTTCACAGAACTACTGGATGTTGCTACACTCTGAGGCACTTGAACACTTGCTACCTCTGTACCAATGAGCTGGTAGCCCCTGTTGTAGGATATTCTCTTTCCCACCTGTCCTGTGTGGAGGTCATAGAGGGATTAGTGAGAGATCCAGTGGAGGCATTGTGCTACGCGTGGTGAGACCCTTGACAAGAGCATGGTCAAACCACGAGCGACCAAGGAGGGCCCCAAGGGGACCTTCAGGGAAGGGCGGAAGAGTCGGGGATTTTGGCAGCGCACACAGCTGCAATTTTGGAGGCGATAAAAGACACAAAAATAACACTAGAAGTGCAGATCGCTGCAGTTGCTGACTGTGTCAAGGAGACTGAAGACACCCTGGAGGTAACGGTTCCGCAAGTGGAAGACCTCAACCAGAGGGTCTTGTCATGGAAAAAGAATTAAGGTCTCTGGCTAATAAACTTGAGAATGCTGACGGCAGAATTTGTCGCCATAATGTGCACCAGCAGGGGTTCCAGAAAAAGTGGAGGGTCCTTCCTTGGAACCATGGGACTCTATGTGGAGGATTGGTTGGCCAAAACAGTTTTTGGGGGGCCTCCTGAAAGTTCTTCCTGGTGGTGTGTGCTCAAGAAATCCTGGCATGCCCCCTCTGCCCGGGGTGAACCCTTGTCCAATTACAGCAGGGCTGATGAATTTCTGAGTTAGAGACGTGATACTCCAGGCAGCGAGGAAGCACGGGCCATGAATATAGCCAAGAGGTCAAATTGCAACCAGATTACACAACCCAGTCCAAAAACAGAGAGAGGCGTATGTCCCGATTAAAAAGATTCTGGTTGAGCTCAACCTGATATATGCACTCTTATACCCTAAAAACTGAGGATAGAACATAGTGGGAAAGCGCATTTCATGGCTATGCCCCAAGAGGCCAGGGATTGGCTTGACCATCAGGGACTGTGCAAGGGTCGCCTGCTGGATGATGAAATGAGAGATGGCTGAGAAAAGCAAGTGAACAAACGAAGAAATAACAAAAGAAACAATAGGGCTGCTCTGACGCAGGAACAGATGAAAGCCGCACAGGTCAAGACAGTGTTAGACATTAAGCAACAGAGAGACATCTTTGGCGTTTACTGGCACCAAAGGGAAGTGGTAATGGATCCGACCATATAGGGACGTAGGACAGCAGAGCAGCTGGGCTATGCAGGGTCAACACGTGAACGGATCAACCGCAGGTGACTTTGAACGAAAGGTGCCTCCGGCGGAGGCCCTCCGCCGGAGGGTAAACTTGTTGCACACTCCGGCACGGGGGACTTCTCCCTACGAAAACAGCTTGATGACGACAGCTGCTGGCTGAGCCCCGGTGATTGACTCAAATACTGTTGGTTTTTTTAGCAGGTTTGGGGTCTAAACATACAGTGTGTTTGGAGATGGTTTGTTCTACAATCACGACATGGTACAGTGGGGTGGGAAGGGTTGTTTTGGGTTAATGTTACCCTTTTTGTTTTTTTCATGTTTTTCTATCACGGTATAAGAATGTACTCTGTTCAGCCGTTCTCTGGGTCCAGCGGCAGGGGAGACTAGAGGAAGTAGTTATCCAATGGTACAACCCAGCTGTCGATAGTGACATGGAATGTTAATGGATTCGACAACTAGGTCAAATGGGGGTTGCTCCATATGGCACTATCTTGATAGTGACCTGACATAGTATACCTACAGGAGACCCATCTTGTGGATGCACAACATCGAAGTATCGGTAGGGGCAAATATAAGTTAATTGGTCATGCACAGTACACACCGGGGTCTAGGGTCTGTAGATCTCTCCCGTTTCACACGTTTCGCATGTGGGCTGATATACAAGGGTGCTACATAGTGATTCTGGGTGAATATAGGTGTACCTTTGCTACTATTTAACGTTTACGCACCTCCTGGGCTGCAGAGAATAACATTTCAGCAAGTGGGACTTGTTCTGGCTAACGCACCAGGGAGGGAAGTTCAACTTATTATTGGACACACACGTGGACAGGATCAGTGCAAAAGTGGAAGGGACAATGACGAGGGGTAGACTGGAGGGTTTTGTGCAGGCGCTGGGATTGTGTGATGTATGAAGGGCTCTACACAGACAGGAAAGGGGATACTCCTTCTACTCTGGCTCCCACGAAGTTCATTCCTGGTTGGTTTACTTTCTTACAACAACTGATCTCCTGCCCAGCTTTGGGTGGCAGAGCACTTAGATCGTGGCATTAGTGACAACTCACAACTGAGGGTAAGATTGAACCTGGGGGATGTGCGTCCCAGAGGGGATGGAGGATGGGGATGCCTCACGAATGAAGAGAGTGTTGGGAGCCTGGAACAGGCCTCCCACCTTTACTGGCATCGCAACTTGCTTATTGGCATCGCAACTTGCTTGCTTTTAGGAATCATGGCTGATAGTTCAAGAGCGGGAAATTTTAAGCTTCATAGCAGATTGCCCTGCGAACAGACAAGGTCCACACCAAATGACTAATTTAGAGGCAGACACATTAGAGGTGGAAGTCTTTTTGGCTATGGCGATATAGTGCCTGGCGAAATGGATAAGAGTGGACACGCAGATTTGGGGTTGGGCGGGTGGACTGGGCAGGGAGGAAAAAATGTCCCTGTGTGCGGATATTTTGCTATATTTGACCCGTGTGTCAACGACACTTCAGAGGTTGCAAGACATTTTTCATGTTTTTGGAGAGGTCTATGGATTTGCCATATATTGGGGAAAAATCCTTACTGCTTCCCATGGGCAGCTGGGATAGGGGCTAGCCGTTGTCCCTACCACTGACTATTAAAGTTAAATACCTTGGGGTATGGATCACCAAAGATCTGGAACCATAATGCGATGCAAACCTGGCCCCCTTTCTGCAGTGCTTTTTCCAGGATGTACAACACTGGCAGTATTTGTAGGTCTTAGTAGGGGGGATAGGGCTGCCGAATATTCTTAAGCATTATGAGGCTTCCCAGGTCCAGCATTCTGGATAGATCACCAGGCTATGGGAAACAGAAGCTATTTACATTAGTTGTATATGGGGGTAGACCGAACCAGGTACTGTGTCCAGCTACGGAAATGATGGTTCAGAATTGGAGGACGTTAACTAAGGATATGGGGTGGGGCGCTCAACTGACCCAGAGGACACCATTGTAAGAGGTGTCCAGGCTCCCAAGAGTGACTGCCTTGAATTGTTTTTAGGGGTGGGACAATATTGGCATTTCAACCGCGGCAGAAGTTTGGGACGTTAATGGGGTGGTGCTATTTGCGCATTTGTAAATGGAATATCGGATGTCAGCTACGCAATGGCAACTGCAAGTAGCTCTTCAGCACAGCATCCCTCCCATAATGTGAAGACGCAGGAGGGTGCCCCATTGGAAATGCCATTGCTGGATGAGCCTGTAGAGGACAAACTGATTTCCCTCACATACGGGACTCTGATGAAAACACACAAGCCACTTGACTGGCCTGCTGGATAGATGGTCAGAGATCGTGGAGACCTTGAGGGGGATCACTGGTGTGAGGCACTCATGTTCCCACCGGAGGTGCCCATTTGAGCATCTCTCTGCCTCATCCAACTTAGGATTCTCCATAGGGTGTGGCCAGGAGGGCACTTTCTATCAGACGCTCTGGAGCTGTCCGAAAATTAGGGACTTTTGGGAGGCTGTGCAGGAAACATTGGAAGGTACAACGGGGATACCCCTGGGGCTTCAATCTAGACTTGCACTATTTGGTGTGTGGGGGCAGACGGACCATATGGGATACCACAAGCTGTTAAGTTAACCTAGGATGCCTGGTGGTGAAACGGGACATTGCCAAGAAATGGGGCTCAGGGACTGTTATTCAATGTCCCGAATAGCTGGATGGTATGCATTATTGTAGAATAATGGGAAAGGAAATCTTTCAAAGCAGACGCTGTGAAAGGAAATATGAGAAAATTGGGTAAGGCTGGGTCTCTGGGTTTGACTGAAAGGGGCATTTACATGGGAGATACTTGCTGACTTTGGTAGAGTTCAAGATGTAGAAACTGAGGGTTGTTCTGGGCTGGACCCACGGGCGGGCAGGACACTCAAAGATGATGCTGTATAGTGACGAACTGTCCATGATTTATCACATGAATAAATGGATACATGTACTTTGGTGGAAGGGGTGGAGGGTGAGGCTGAGTTTTGTTGATATTGCAATAACCCCACAAAATCCTTTTTTTTTTTAATAATGACAGGACATCAACCAATGTATCTAAGATTAATCATCTTGATTATTAGGATACGGTGTTCTTGTTAAATCGGCTTATAACAAAGAGGTTGTATTCATTGCACACTCTGATCAATGCTGACAAGATAATTCTGTTTGATCTGACCACCACTAGTTTAGAAAGAAACTTGCAGTAATTAAGCTTTTATGCTGAATTTTTTTACACAGCAAGAACAGAGGTGTTAGTAATTAGGGACAAAAAAGAGGGCTAACATGTAACTGGCCTATAGGTCAATAACAAATTGAGGTGGTTGATAATTAGGTTTATTTGGGTAGAATCTTTTCTAGTAATCTTTTACATAAGTTGCATTTTTCTAACCTTGGGGAAAAAAGCTGTTGTCCATTTATGGGCCATGCAAGGTTTATAGAATTCTATGAGGGACAGGCATTTTATCCATTTATTACATATTTCTCAAAAATTGTATTATTCTCCCAACAGATTGACTCTTTGAGTATGTGATGTAGTTTTCAAAGATCTTATTTATTTATTATTTATTTATTAAGGAGTTTTATATAGCGCTAGCCTGACCCGAGGGTATCGGAGCGCTTCACAACAGTTTATGAGCAAGATTCATACAATAAGCAGTATTCTACATATAGGTTCGGCAGTCCAAGTGTGCTGAGCAGCATTGAGGTAGTACGTGAGTCCTGAGGTAACCTCATAGAATGCACGTTGTCTTGCGGTTGATACAATAAAGCAGTATTCTACATATAGGTTCGGAAGTCCAAGTGTGCTGAGCAGCATTGAGGTAGTCCGTGAGTCCTGAGATAACCTCATAGAGTGCAAGTTGTCTTGGGGTTGAACCAATTAAGGGGGGGGGGAGCAGTTGGGGGTCAAATAGCAGGGAGGAGGTAAGTCTTAGAGCTACAATGTCTGGAAGAGATATGTCAGACAAATGCTCTGTAATGTGCTAAAGCAATCACTGGGTTATCATTTTATAAAGGTTAGCTAAAATGTGTGGCCAAGAAAGTTTTGAATTGCCCGATTTGGTAATAATAAGCTGGAATTGTGACCTCAGCACTGAAAATGAACTGGCTGTTGTACACCAACTATTACAGACACATAAGTGATATGCTGAATGGGAAGTATAATCAATGAAGGATGCTAAATATATGTTATTGGTGGGAATAGGTATTTGCCAAGCTAATGATCCAAAGAGAAACTGAATTTGGTGTGGGGAAAAGATTGAGCATATTTCATATGCTTAGCATGAGCTTTATTCAAACTAGAAGACAAGGGAGACAGACTGCGCAGTTGAAGATGCTTAACAATAATACTCACTGAACACATTTTAGATCAGAACATTTCTTAGAATTGTATGCACTTCATGAAGTTATTGATTAATGTCGTTGTAAAGATGGGTCCACGTAGGTTGTAGTAGTAGCCTTTATTTAATCTTCTTACGCCCTGTTACAAAAGGGGCCCTGGAGTAACTGACTCATAGAACCAGAGTCTTCCAGTGACCTCACAAGGTTCTAAGGCTAATCTTCCAATGCTTACATCACCACACATCTCCCTTTTTTTAAGAAGTGCAAATAATACAGATGTGGAAATAACAAGAAGAGTGAAAATCAAAATAACAGTAACAGTACCCCCATACCTCCCAAACAAATAAGAAGAAAAGATAGTAGAAGAGATGGAGGAAAGAAAGAAATAAGGAAAGAAGAAAAGAAGAAAAAAAAACTAGTAAGTAATATAATCATTCAATTTTTTGGGCAAAATTTTCTCACGAGTACTTTTCCTTACAACTTCAACAATTTTGCCAAAATTCACAATTTTCTTCAAATTCTCATGTGTAAAATTATTATGTGAAGTCAAGGCTACACGAGAAATATTCCACCAATTTCCATCAGATAGTTTCACAGCATTTTTTCTCAACTCACACACCTGAACAGGGTTCTTGAATTTAGATAAACCTTTACCAACTAGAACAGGATTCTTGACACGCACCCAGTCTCCTACTTTCAATCTGCACTCTTTTTTTTACTAGAGCTCATTTTGTTCACCCTTTTTAAGTTAGCAAACCTGGAATTGCTCTCAGCTAATTTCCACCCATCTACAATGCTCCCTTGTTTAGGGACCAATTGGGTGACCCAGTACGGACACAATTCTGTGGCTGCTTCCCTTCCTCTCATCAATTCAAATGGGGACTTTCCTTTTACTGAGTCGGGTGTGGTGCGATGAGACCAGATCAACTCTTGTATGGATTTGATTACATTCATATTGCTTCTTAAGGAAGCTTGTATACACTCTACTTAGAATTTGTTAAAGCACTCCACTCTTCCATTACTCTGTGGATGGTAGAGAGGTGTTCTCAAATGTCTTATGGCACAATTTTTTTAAAATGAAGTCATTTCTGTTGATACAAACTGGACTCCATTGTCAGTTAAGATTTCTCTTGGCAGTCGCTCTCTGGCAAACACTTTTTGAAAGCATTCAATAACCTTTTTGGTGGTTGGTTCAGAAACAGGTTCCACCTCAACCCATCTAGAGAGATGATCCACCATCACTATAAAATATCTCATACTATAGATTAATATTTGGTACGGACCCAAAAAGTCTATCCCAACACATTGCCAGGCTTTTTGTGGACACCAATTGGTAGGTTCAATTTCCTATTCTGTAACCAAAACTTTATCACTGGATCTACACTTTGCACTTGGATACAAATTCCTCAATTTCACGGTCTATCCGCGGCCACCAGAATCTTTCTCTTACCTTTCTTTTGGTTAACGTGGAACCTAGTTGACCACAGTGTGCTAAATCTATTATGCGTTGTCGAAAACACAAAGGTGCAACGAGTTTGACTTCACGTACTAAAGTGTTATTTTCAATTGACAATTCTTCTGAAATTTTCCAAAATATTTGTAGATCGTAAGACAATTGTTTTTTTTTGGGCCAACCTGACTTCACTAATGCAAATACTTGACTTAAAATTGGGTCTTTTTCAGTTGCACTAATCCAATCTTCATTTGTATCACAAACACTAACTTCACCTACATAGGCAATAAAACATTCCTCAATTTCAGATTCTCATTCCAAATTTTCAGGCACTTCAATGGGAAGTCTGGACAAACAGTCAGCTCATGAATTCTTCCCACCTGGTATGTACTCAATTGTTTAATTTTTTTTCCAGAAAGAATATTCACTAGGGGACAATGATCGGTCATTAATACAAAAGGTCTACCCCACAGATATGCCTTGAATTTTTCAACACTCCATACGCATGCCGAAAGTTCTTTTCGGTCACAGAATATTTGCGTTCAGCTGGTCTTAGAGTTCTGGAGGCAAATCCTACAGTAAAATCATGAACCTGTTTATGTTGAGAAAGAACTGTACCGAGGCCATATTCACACTCGTCAACTGTCACCACAGTGATTCTGCCTTCTACAAATGGTTGCAAGGCAGGAGCATTTACGATTTAATTTTTTTTTTTTTTTTTTTATTTTTTTTTTTAAACCGTTTATTACAAGTCTCAAGAATATACAAGTATGGGCCTACAACCTTCCGGCCGGCCGCTATCAATGACAGGAGCATACGACATACATTTATAAAACACGTGGTGTTGCGGAGGAGCATGCTCAGGAGGTAACAACATCAAAAGCCACATCAGCCAGACCCCACTATACGGTTTCATTTTAAATTAAGAACAACAAGAAAAACCACACCCACAAGGCAACCCACAATCGGAAATAGCAGCACGTGCTCCCCTAGAGGGGGGGATCCCAACTATCCACAGGAGTCTAAAGAGGGGGAAGAGAGCAGAGCGGGGACTGGGGGAACCCAATGCCCAGTACCGGGGGAATGAGTCGGCTAAGGGGACGGGGCTGGCGAGGTATCAGGCAGCAACGGTGGTGCACAGATACCCCCGCGGTAGGCGTTCCAGGGGCCCCATACTTTCACCCATGTCCCAGGCTTACCCCTCGCCACATACACCACCTTTTCTCGAAACATGCACCAGTCCATGTGTTCTTTCCAGGCCGAGACCGTCGGGGGCCTCTGGGATCTCCACAGTTGAGCAATATCACGCTTGGCTACCATATATCCCAGAGTCACCCACCACGTCTGCGGCGCCGAGTAATCAGTCGGTTCCCACACATACGATTTAATTTTTGATGATTGTGAAGGTACGTTCACAAGTGTCAGACCAAATAAAATCGGCATTTTTTTTAAATAGTGCTCTAAAACATTCTGTCAGGTTAGCGAAGTTCTTTAAGAATTTAACATAAAATTAGCATAAGCCGAGACATGAGAGCAATTGTTCTTTGTTCTTTCTGACGAAGTAGGGGATCTCACCTTGAATGTTCACTTACGAGTGAACAGCAGTTAAAGGCTTACGAAGAGTTACTCTCACTGGCCCCAGATTAAAGTCGACACTCGGATCCCAGATCGTCGCCAATTGTGTAGAGATGGGTCCACGCAGGTTGTAGTAGAAACGGTAGCCTTTATTTAATCTTCTTACGTCCTGCTACAAAGGGCCCCCTGAGTAACTGACTCATAGAACCAGAGTCTTCCAGTGACCTCACAAGGTTCTCAGGCTAATCTTCCAATGCTTACATCACCACAGTCGTGCATATGTTTTATGATTATGTAGTGATTATAAAACGGTGTTCTGTTAAATAGCATAAATGAAAGACTCTAAGATGCAGGTCTCAGGAGGATAGCACAGTATTCACCTCTATGGCCAAAAGCTCAAATGAATGTAGAGGAGTTTACCTTAAAGCTTAAGGGAACGACTTTGGGGTTCTCAACTAGAGTAAGAGCTTCAGGAGAAATGCACATCTTGCGTGATAGCTGTACAGATAATGGATCAAATAATCACTTCTACAGCAAGAAGCATAGGGGATTACATTCTAGTTCACTGCTGTTATCACAGGCTACTGTTAATGGCACAGAAATGCATTCGAAACAACAAGAACCCTGAGGTCTAAAATCACCAAGGTAAAGAAGAAAAAGAAGAACGAGAAGGTGATGTGTGAATGACAAACAAAAACCCAATTCACATAGTGAAAGGGCAATCCCTTTTAAGGACGTAATCCCTCACTCACCCTGGGTGACATGCTTCATCATATGGGATTCTCCTCCCAGAAAAAAATCCTAGTTTCTCTGGGGGCTACAACCCCCTCTATGAGAGGGAGGAGCTCAGGGATGTTTTGATTGTGCACTAAAGGATGGACTAAATCCACATATGATGAGCTGATACGTATGAGTGAGGGGTGCAGTGCTGACAAAATGATTGTGCAGTGAAATGAGTGTATTAAAACTAGTCACGGGACAGCAAAGAAAATACTCTTAGCACAGCCGTGCCGAAGCTAGATTAAAAACGTGAACACCACTAGTCAAATGTAAACAATGGTGATAAACAACAAAAGAAGGTCGACATGTTTCAGCCAAAACGCCTAAAGAGGCTCGGCTTTCATCAGGACCACAAAAGCTACTGCAAAATGAGAAAAACTGTGTGAATCCTACACAGAAAAAAGGATACTGTGAACACCCAATGATTGCTTGAAGGGTGTGCGTCACCTTGTCATCTCAAACATCACCTAAACAAAGAAAACTCGATATAAGAGCAAGTTGGTTCTTAATGCAAAGTACTTAAAATACAGGAAATGAAACTTAATAACTAATTGCATTAACCACTCACCCGTAAACACTGGGTGGGACTCTAACCTCCACCTGGCGACCGCTCAGGAAGGGAACACCGCTCTGAAAAAGGATGTAAGACGGCTCAAACTTTGGTGCTTACATCTCATGGGCGAATGTTCTAAAAATGTGGACTAATAAACTAAAAACAAGGGAGACTGATATCTTCGCTAATTGCACAGCGTGCTACTTGTAAGAAGAACTAATGAAATACAGCGTTCTTCAAGTGTATACGTTGCAACAGAACATACTTGTTAAAGTCTCGCTGTAATTGACATTTAAATTGAACAAACCAAGAAAACCACTGTTTTATCAAAACACTGTTTGAAAAGACTCTGCTTGTAAAAATAAAAGAATTGGCCCACTAAACTTGGCACTCGATCACAAAAGTGCGTTAGTTGTAAAGTGAGTAGCCGAGGATACTTGAAAAAGGCATTAACCGCCTTAGAAATAACTATGTAGAGTCTTTCAGAAGAAATGATAACTTGGCAGTATATCAAGAAGTACCCGAGGGCTACTCCACGGGCTTACCTGTCCGTCGGGGAACCGAGGCTGAAATGAGCCTGAGGCCGGAGGTCCCGCGGGACGGGCAAACGTGAAATAAAAGCCGTCAGTATCTTCAATCAGTGGCCAATAGGAAAGCTCATTATAGAGAAACCAATCAGAGCTGCTCTACCGCCCTTGTCCCTGTTGTCTTGACAACGGGTGATGCAGCAAACGATACGGTTTCATGAAGGAAATGCACGAAAGAAACAAAAGTGCTGGCTCGTGCTATTGAGCTGGGCAACGACTTAACTGCCGAAAACGGAGGAATCCTAGTTTAAATAGACACTAGCTCCGTTAGGGAATGCACGAAAGAAACAAAGGTGCTGGCTCGTGCTATTGAGCTGGGCAACGACTTAACTGCCGAAAACGGAGGAATCCTAGTTTAAATAGACACTAGCTCCGTTAATACAGACAAATCGACGCGCAAATGCTCGTCAAAAAACAAACTTAAACAACGCCAAACTAGGTGTGCAAAACTGAAAAGAAAGACAGAGCGTGCTAATGTGCAAGCAAACAGCAGATGTCCTGGAATAGCGAGACAAAATCGGACAGCTTAGAGAGACTGTAAGATATTCAATCAATCCAAAAATCGGACAAAATAGTTCAGAGAAGGCAAGCACTAGGTAGCACAACCTCAGAAAGAAGTAGAAACCATGGAAAAGAGAGACAAGGGTAAATCTGACCATCACACAGACTACTCTCTTGGCTTATCCTATGTGCATAGTGTAAAATTTCGGGACCAGAAGCGGTCTAACTCTCTGAATTTCACAGTAACAACCACGGTATGTCGTCATTCAATCCTTTATAAACCCACCTTTGCTCTCGTTTGAACAGAAAGGAAGAGCAATCTGTCAGATGGGAGGGTATGAAAGGTTTGTCAAGGACTGTCCAGTGTAAGTCATTTGGAGCATGGTTGACTGATAGAAAGTGATTGGTGAGTTTGGTTGAAGAACGGCCACACCGTATGGTACTTTTATGTTCCAAAATTCGGGTTTTTACCCGACGGGTGGTCATTCCAACATATCGTAACCCACACGGACATGTTATTAGGTAAATCAAATTTGAGCTGTTGCAGTTACTGTGACTTCTAAGAGTCCACGGCCTTCCAGTGCCTATGTCGATCTCTTTAGTCACAGAAGTATGGCAACAAGCCGCACAGGAACCACATGGGTAGTGTCCTACAACTGGTGGTAGGCCCCACAGGGTATGTTGAGTGCCTGCTTGATGAGTCCGAGGACGGGTGTGTACCAGTTGATCTCTGATGTTACTGCTGCGTTTGAAAGCAAAGAGAGGTCTCGGCAACTTAACCTCTCCTATGTTCAAAATTTTCCAATTTGTCAAGATGATTTTTTTGATTTGATTGGAAAATTTACAGTAAGTGTGTACACAGGTCAACCTGTTGTCAGAGGATTTAGGGACCTTAGGTTCTAATAGAGCCTCCCGATTGTTATTTAAGGCGTGTTTCGAGGCTCTACGGATCAATTGCTTAGGATAATGCCTAGCCAGTAGTTGTTTGGATAAATTGCTCGCATGTTCCTTGTACTTATCATTTGAGGAGCAATTTCTTTTTAGGCGCAAAAACTGACCGAAAGGCAGGTTGTCCCGCAATGCCCGTGGGTGAAAACTGTCGTATTTCAAAAGGGCGTTCACCGCCATAGGTTTTCTATACAGCTCGGTACTCAAACCGCCCTCAGAGGGGGTTATCAATATGTCCAAAAAGGGAAGTTGGATCTTAGAGTACTCACAGGTGAATTTTAAGAAAGTGTTACAATTGTTAAGCCAGTTCTTGAAAGCCAACAATGAAGTCAGTGGTCCGTGCCATAGTACGAACACGTCGTCTATGTACCTCTTCCATATCCTTATTTGGTCTTTGTATGGATTGTTGATACCAAACACATGCTGTTCCTCAAAGACATGAACATACAGATTGGCCAGGCTGGGAGCAAAAATGCTCCCCATCGAAGTGCCTGACACCTGTAGGAACAGCTGTTCCTCAAATTGAAAAAAGTTTTCTTTCATGGCTAACTTAGCACATGACATGATGAACGGGACTGGAGTGATGGAGTCCGGTGGATTAGCCAACAGGAGAGTTTTGATGACATCCAAAGTCTCATCCTGTGGAATGCATGTATAAAGTGACTCTACATCAAATGAGACTAAATATTCTGTCTCACAATCAAAAGATAAATCTTTGAGTAAGATCAAAATGTCCTTGGTGTCCTTAAGGTACGTAGGCATTTTGGCAACCAAAGGACGTAAAAAATGGTCTGAAAATGCCGACAAAGGTTCCAAAAGGGACCCTAGTCCAGAGATAATAGGACGACCTGGAGGGGGACTCACATTCTTGTGCACCTTAGGCAGAATGTAAAAGTAAGGTACAATAGGAGAGGTTTTGACCAAGTACTGGGCTTCATTTGTAGTGATCCAACCATTGGTGCTGGCTTCATTTACCATAATCTGAATGGTCTGTTGTAATCTTTTGGTAGGATCCTCAGTGAGAGGCCGATAGGAGTGTACGATGTTCAATTGTCTCAAGCATTCGGTGCGATAAGCGGTGGTGTCCATGATAACCGTGGCACCACCTTTATCTGCCGGCTTGATCGTGATCGTCTCATCAGAAGTGAGAGATCTTAAGGCTTGTTGCTCAGATTTAGTCAGGTTTTGATACTGACGGCTTTCTACTGCACAAGTATTAAACACCTGTGCAGTCACCGCTTTCTCAAATGTGAGTACCTGTGAAGGAACTTGACTAGGCAAGGGATTGAACGTGGATTTGTTCCGCAAGCCCGTGTTAAGGTCTTGATCATCAGGAAGGGTATCAAGATCTGTTCGGAAGAAGAAATTCAAACGGATCTTTCTGAAAAATAGAGCAAATTCTTGGTTTATAGAGAACAAATCGCCTCTGAAAGAAGGAACAAACCCTAAACCTTTATTTAAGAGGGACATTTCTTCAGGTGTAAGAACTTTCTTGGACAGATTGATAACTAGGTTGTGCTCGTGCTCGGGACCAGTGGTCCCGAGCACGGCATTTTCAGACCATTTTTTACGTCCTTTGGTTGCCAAAATGCCTACGTACCTTAAGGACACCAAGGACATTTTGATCTTACTCAAAGATTTATCTTTTGATTGTGAGACAGAATATTTAGTCTCATTTGATGTAGAGTCACTTTATACATGCATTCCACAGGATGAGACTTTGGATGTCATCGAAACTCTCCTGTTGGCTAATCCACCGGACTCCATCACTCCAGTCCTGTTCATCATGTCATGTGCTAAGTTAGCCATGAAAGAAAACTTTTTTCAATTTGAGGAACAGCTGTTCCTACAGGTGTCAGGCACTTCGATGGGGAGCATTTTTGCTCCCAGCCTGGCCAATCTGTATGTTCATGTCTTTGAGGAACAGCATGTGTTTGGTATCAACGATCCATACAAAGACCAAATAAGGATATGGAAGAGGTACATAGACGACGTGTTCGTACTATGGCACGGACCACTGACTTCATTGTTGGCTTTCAAGAACTGGCTTAACAATTGTAACACTTTCTTAAAATTCACCTGTGAGTACTCTAAGATCCAACTTCCCTTTTTGGACATATTGATAACCCCCTCTGAGGGCGGTTTGAGTACCGAGCTGTATAGAAAACCTATGGCGGTGAACGCCCTTTTGAAATACGACAGTTTTCACCCACGGGCATTGCGGGACAACCTGCCTTTCGGTCAGTTTTTGCGCCTAAAAAGAAATTGCTCCTCAAATGATAAGTACAAGGAACATGCGAGCAATTTATCCAAACAACTACTGGCTAGGCATTATCCTAAGCAATTGATCCGTAGAGCCTCGAAACGCGCCTTAAATAACAATCGGGAGGCTCTATTAGAACCTAAGGTCCCTAAATCCTCTGACAACAGGTTGACCTGTGTACACACTTACTGTAAATTTTCCAATCAAATCAAAAAAATCATCTTGACAAATTGGAAAATTTTGAACATAGGAGAGGTTAAGTTGCCGAGACCTCTCTTTGCTTTCAAACGCAGCAGTAACATCAGAGATCAACTGGTACACACCCGTCCTTGGACTCATCAAGCAGGCACTCAACATACCCTGTGGGGCCTACCACCAGTTGTAGGACACTACCCATGTGGTTCCTGTGCGGCTTGTTGCCATACTTCTGTGACTAAAGAGATCGACATAGGCACTGGAAGGCCGTGGACTCTTAGAAGTCACAGTAACTGCAACCGCTCAAATTTGATTTACCTAATAACATGTCCGTAGGGTTACGATATGTTGGAATGACCACCCGTCGGGTAAAAACCCGAATTTTGGAACATAAAAGTACCATACGGTGTGGCCGTTCTTCAACCAAACTCACCAATCACTTTCTATCAGTCAACCATGCTCCAAATGACTTACACTGGACAGTCCTTGACAAACCTTTCATACCCTCCCATCTGACAGATTGCTCTTCCTTTCTGTTCAAACGAGAGCAAAGGTGGGTTTATAAAGGATTGAATGACGACATACCGTGGTTGTTACTGTGAAATTCAGAGAGTTAGACCGCTTCTGGTCCCGAAATTTTACACTATGCACATAGGATAAGCCAAGAGAGTAGTCTGTGTGATGGTCAGATTTACCCTTGTCTCTCTTTTCCATGGTTTCTACTTCTTTCTGAGGTTGTGCTACCTAGTGCTTGCCTTCTCTGAACTATTTTGTCCGATTTTTGGATTGATTGAATATCTTACAGTCTCTCTAAGCTGTCCGATTTTGTCTCGCTATTCCAGGACATCTGCTGTTTGCTTGCACATTAGCACGCTCTGTCTTTCTTTTCAGTTTTGCACACCTAGTTTGGCGTTGTTTAAGTTTGTTTTTTGACGAGCATTTGCGCGTCGATTTGTCTGTATTAACGGAGCTAGTGTCTATTTAAACTAGGATTCCTCCGTTTTCGGCAGTTAAGTCGTTGCCCAGCTCAATAGCACGAGCCAGCACCTTTGTTTCTTTCGTGCATTCCCTAACGGAGCTAGTGTCTATTTAAACTAGGATTCCTCCGTTTTCGGCAGTTAAGTCGTTGCCCAGCTCAATAGCACGAGCCAGCACTTTTGTTTCTTTCGTGCATTTCCTTCATGAAACCGTATCGTTTGCTGCATCACCCGTTGTCAAGACAACAGGGACAAGGGCGGTAGAGCAGCTCTGATTGGTTTCTCTATAATGAGCTTTCCTATTGGCCACTGATTGAAGATACTGACGGCTTTTATTTCACGTTTGCCCGTCCCGCGGGACCTCCGGCCTCAGGCTCATTTCAGCCTCGGTTCCCCGACGGACAGGTAAGCCCGTGGAGTAGCCCTCGGGTACTTCTTGATATACTGCCAAGTTATCATTTCTTCTGAAAGACTCTACATAGTTATTTCTAAGGCGGTTAATGCCTTTTTCAAGTATCCTCGGCTACTCGCTTTACAACTAACGCACTTTTGTGATCGAGTGCCAAGTTTAGTGGGCCAATTCTTTTATTTTTACAAGCAGAGTCTTTTCAAACAGTGTTTTGATAAAACAGTGGTTTTCTTGGTTTGTTCAATTTTAAATGTCAATTACAGCGAGACTTTAACAAGTATGTTCTGTTGCAACGTATACACTTGAAGAACGCTGTATTTCATTAGTTCTTCTTACAAGTAGCACGCTGTGCAATTAGCGAAGATATCAGTCTCCCTTGTTTTTAGTTTATTAGTCCACATTTTTAGAACATTCGCCCATGAGATGTAAGCACCAAAGTTTGAGCCGTCTTACATCCTTTTTCAGAGCGGTGTTCCCTTCCTGAGCGGTCGCCAGGTGGAGGTTAGAGTCCCACCCAGTGTTTACGGGTGAGTGGTTAATGCAATTAGTTATTAAGTTTCATTTCCTGTATTTTAAGTACTTTGCATTAACCCCTTCCATGCTGCGCAGATTCCGCCGCTGTGCTGACGGAATCTTGCGCGGGCGTGGTCATGACGGAACGGTTCCGTCATGAGCACAGCTCAACCGTGGCTCATGACGGAACCGTTCCGTCATGAGCACCGAAGGGGTTAAGAACCAACTTGCTCTTATATCGAGTTTTCTTTGTTTAGGTGATGTTTGAGATGACAAGGTGACGCACACCCTTCAAGCAATCATTGGGTGTTCACAGTATCCTTTTTTCTGTGTAGGATTCACACAGTTTTTCTCATTTTGCAGTAGCTTTTGTGGTCCTGATGAAAGCCGAGCCTCTTTAGGCGTTTTGGCTGAAACATGTCGACCTTCTTTTGTTGTTTATCACCATTGTTTACATTTGACTAGTGGTGTTCACGTTTTTAATCTAGCTTCGGCACGGCTGTGCTAAGAGTATTTTCTTTGCTGTCCCGTGACTAGTTTTAATACACTCATTTCACTGCACAATCATTTTGTCAGCACTGCACCCCTCACTCATACGTATCAGCTCATCATATGTGGATTTAGTCCATCCTTTAGTGCACAATCAAAACATCCCTGAGCTCCTCCCTCTCATAGAGGGGGTTGTAGCCCCCAGAGAAACTAGGATTTTTTACTGGGAGGAGAATCCCATATGATGAAGCATGTCACCCAGGGTGAGTGAGGGATTACGTCCTTAAAAGGGATTGCCCTTTCACTATGTGAATTGGGTTTTTGTTTGTCATTCACACATCCCCTTCTCGTTCTTCTTTTTCTTCTTTACCTTGGTGATTTTAGACCTCAGGGTTCTTGTTGTTTCAGGTACTTTAGTTGGGGATCCAACCCTGTGTGGTCTTAAAAATGTTCCCTTTGACCCTCCGGCTTTGAACCGTTTCTTTGCAAGACAGAAAAGCATTCAACATAAGCGTTGATGGCTCAGAGGAATAACTAAGCAATTCACTGATAAGGTTTATGGATGTAGTAAACTGCATAAGGCTTTAGTCCTAAGTATAGAGCCTACAGTAATGTAAAAGAAATTCTTCTCTGCTGTCCGGCATTCTGGTGAATCTCAAAGCACTACTTCCTGATCCTGCTCCGTTTGTGGAGGAAAAGCATTTGCAAAAACACTAGAGTCCCTAGCAGTGAATTTATGTGTGATGATGATGATGAAATGCTGGTATGGATAGTAAGACTCTCCTTAAAAGTAGCCGAATCATATCAACCCAGGAAGGGATGGTACCAGTAGGTGGCTGGTTAACTAGTTCATAGGCATTTAGTGAAATGCCAGCCTTCACTTGCCAAGTATTCTCTTTTCACAGATGTCTGAAAAAATCCTTCCAGGGCAAACATTCTGCACAACATTCATCCTATGGACTCCAACTCTCCTCAAAGAATAATGATCCATCCTGGTTAGAGGACTAATATGAGTTACTGCAAACCCTACCTATATGTTTTCTCCCACTTAGCGGCAATCCTGATCCTTTGTGGTCAACAACAGTCAGAAGGCATTTATGCAGCCAAGAGGGTACCTTTCTGCAGTGGGAGAGAGGACACATGCCCTGTCCTCAGCCTCAAGGCTTTACACGGTGACCTACCACAGTATGTCTGTGGACATAAGGCCAGTATGGTATGGGTTGGCATAGCACAGTAATTAAACAGGAACTGGTGCGACAATCTGATGATTGAACACCAGCACCTAAAGCTAAGAGAACCGTCTACTGATTGACTGCCTGCAGCATGGGCTATTGTACCTTGAGGCGAGGGGATTCAGAGCCACTGGGTGGCCGGAGTTGCCTCCTCCCAACATAGACCTGCTAGAAATGAGCAAAGCACTGCCAAATAATAACAATGCTAAAAATACTGCGGAACAGGACTGAAAACCACACCATTGAGAGGGTATTTTATCGATAATGATAGGACCTGTAAGAAAAATATGAACTAAGGAATAAGGAAAAGTTACGTGTAATCCTACTTTCCCATGATTGAGAGTTTCTCTGCATTCACAAACTGTAAAATATATTTGAGAATATGTGGAATCCCTGAAATACATTGTAAATTAAGTAGATATATTTTCCAAAGTAATTTTGCAAAAAAATAATTTCTACAAAGGCAACATATTATATCCTATTTATAAACTAAACTGATGCCAATTTAAACCAAATCAGAAATGCATTTTAAATTAGAACACAAAGCAAAGAAGTGTGCTTATTTACTTGGGTTTTAAACTGAGGAAAAAATGACACTGTGTAAGCATTTTGTACAACACGCCCGCCGATTGGGATTCAGACCTGAACATTCAGCAACTCTCCGACAATAAACCAAGCAGAGATGATTATGATAGACATTGGAGCCATTAAATTTCCAGGGTGGTTGAAACCTTTGCAATTCTACACTGCAACAAAGAACTATATGAGGGTATTTATTTCGACAACAAATCAAGTGATCCTTGGCAATTAGTTTGCTTTGCTGTGTCTTTTCTTTGCCTGACAAATCTAGCGGTGGCTAGAAGTAATTCTGTCACAGTGTTAACATAAACAAAATCGTCAGTTGTATGATGGTTGAAAACACCACATTTTCGCTTCACATTGAACAACATTGTCAGGGCACTGTTTTGGAGGGGCTTATTCATTTTAGAAATGATTCTTTTCCATAGATGTCACTAAACCAAGTAATATAATCTAATGTACTAAAGGGAAGAATAGCAAATGCTAAAGGAACATACATGTTTTTTCGTGACAATTCTTTCAAGGTTCAGACTCGCACTTTGGCTACTTTTCTGAATGGTATTTTTTAAAAGGATTGTGAAAATACTGTAGTAGATACTGGCAGTAAGAGAAAGTAAATAGGGAGCTAACGGCCATAAGTATTTTCTGTACTTTCCAATCACCGCAAATGCATTAGCCTTTCAGAGATAATGGGTTGAATATGGTTGAATGTATGCCCCTTAAGAAATTCATGGGAGTGTGATGTAACTTCCCATACAGCTCACATTTTTGTGAATTGTTGTCCGTGTTTTCAACCTTTGCTTGGGGTTGGAGCTGAAAAGTAAAAGGAAGGTGCAGAACCAAACATGGGGTACAGAAGATTTCTAAAGAAATTACACTCCAGGCAAAGGTAAGAAAAGTACATCAACAAAAACACACCACGAGCTGACCTGAAATCTGGTACTATATAGGACAACAAATGAACATCTTTACTTTACCTTGCAATTAAACTCTCATAAGTATTTATGCTCATTATGAGGACATTCTTGCACAGGATAACGACTGATAGATTAATTTGAATTATCTTCAATATGCCTTTGCAAACTCCGTCATATACATTTAAGAATGCAAGTTAATAACGTCTCACCACCCTTGACCTCGCTGATAAAGACAATTTGATCACTAAGATACAAAAAGACGCACAGGGTGTGTGGGGGGCAATGATGTTAATGAACTAAGAGGCAAGACAGGGCTCATGGGTATTCTATATGTGCCTACATGTGTATTATATATTGAGCAAATGTTTAGTCCAATAACTCAAATGAGTTTTTTGTAGAGCAGACATGTCGAAATAGCATATTTGAAGGTGCTCTCATAAGCTATAATGAAAAAAATGGCAGCTTGGTGAATTAAAATATTTTCTGACAATCACATAATTTGAAACAAGTTTATTGGTCAAGAGCATTACAATTAGGTCGAGTAGATTATTTAAGTCACTATACCTGCAGGTCTAGTAAAATCTTTATGATTCTTCGAGGCCTCATATAGTTGTAATGTTTTTGTACACTACATTGTAATGTGGTATAGCGGAAAACGGGGGAATTGCACTGCTTATCTTGTTTTCATTTTTTATTTTTCACCCTCAAATGATGAACTGAATGATATTACTATCTCTGTGTTGCTGTAAATGTGTCATCTCACTGGGTAGGATGGCCCCCCAGGATTTTGCAGCTTTGGGTTGGCAAATTTTGCAGCCAAAAAAAAGCAAACTTTGTGGCCCAAAAACTCATAATTTGCAGTGTTTTTGCAGTGGCCAACAATGGGCCGGTCATAAACATCCTGCAAGACCTGTCCTGTCACTGCTGGAAACTGTGCTGTATAACAATCTGTAACTTCACAGACTCCAGCAGCATAGCTCCTCAAACTGGAGGGTGTCCGATGCCACAGAGAGCAGGCCACAATGTGAAACCTGCTCTTTTTCTGTCATCACCTGACCTGCGAGGCTTGCCGTGTGCAGGCAGCAGGGGCTGGGGAAGGAGGAGAGGGAAAGCAGTGAGGGCATAGAAACACCATCCAATTTGGCATGCTAATAGTCTGGATCAGGTTTCAGGTGTACACTATTTGAAGATGTGGGCCGAGGGAGAGGAGTGCAACGGAGAGGGGGGGGCAGGAGAGCCTTTCATTGCCTGCAGAGTTCCCGGGGGCACACACACATGTGAGGCAGGCTGCAGGCTATTTCCACAGCAGGAGGGGGCTTTGTGCATTTGAAAGACAGGCAACAGAGGAAGTTAACACCTCTGGTGCCTGCTAGCCTATTGCTCATACTTCTTTTACTGGTGAAGAGCCAGTTATTTTTTGCACATATTTTGTGGGCACTTTTGTCAATATTGCGGGTTTTTTACAAAAGTGCTGATTTTGTGGGTTTTTTTTGCAAATCGCGAAATCAAGATATTGTGGGAGGCCGGTCTAGTAGGGTACTTGGCACCTTTAGTTATCATGAGAACACCTTCAGAATATAAAAGAGGCAGTTCTACCTCAGGCGGTGATGGACACTACTTTGGAATCTCATTATGCTACCATGAGGATTTCTAGTGTGGAAGCTTTGAAATAATAAATGTTTGTGGGTACACTATTACTCACCATCTGTGTGTTGCAACCTGCCACCGGCTGGAGATCATAATGGATAGTTCGGCCGTTCTGGTCCATCAGTTGGAATTGCTCTGTAAGAGGCTGGGTCTGAGACAGCTGCAACACTGCATTCTGCAATTCATACACAGTTTTGATTCAAAGAGAAGAGTCATACTCATTTTATGCATTTCAGTAAATTAAATTGTCAATCAATTATATTGTTCTATATATCGTCGTTAGCTACACCACATTTCTTATGGAAACAATCAAGCAAATAAAATCCGACATGCTTAGGTTTCCCCGCTGACAGGTTAACACGGCTGGTGACAAAATATCTCCTGCACTGCACAGCCACTATTTTGCAAATGTTCTTTTATGCTTTTTTTCTGTTCCCTTTCTGTTTAATTGTGTGCCCTTTTAAAACTTCTTGTGATGATACTGGTAATTCTATTACTTTAATTTTTTCCACACAAGTGAGTATGTGGACCATAGTCGCTGGTAGATGCTTTAAACCAGTAACTTAAAACATCCTAGATGTGCCTAAAGAAAGATAGATCACTAATTCTCAATAACGTGTATTACATGTTCATCTTTTGAAAACAGGCACCAACATTGAACTGACCTGTGCTCTGATGCCCTGTCTGAAAAAAGTTAACCCTCATATGGTTCTGAAACTCCCTTGCTGATAATGGAATGTTGAGAGCTTTGTAATATGTAGTTCAATTTGTACGATAGATGGTATTTATAAGAGAACTGAGATACCATCTCATTGAATCTTTATGCACCTGTATAAACACACACATTATTTTATGTCCGGCGCCTGCTTCTTTGTAATACAATCTTTCTTGGCAGTTTCACAATAGACCGTCTGTGAAACAGTGCCTCTTTTGACAAGGTTAGCCCCCTCTTTTTGACTTGTATTTGATGCAGTTTCGATTGTACTGCACAGGGTTCCTGCCAACCAGGCCCCTTGTGCCAGTCCTTCTACCCTAAAACATATCCACAATTGGTACTTCTTCCACCTGTACCCTGGGTACCTAGGGCCTGGACGCTGAAGAGGGTCCCCTGGGTCCCCCTCACTAGGCCCATACCACTGCCCTTGCAGCTTGCATGCCCTCGTGAGATGAAAAACAACCAAGCCGACAAAGCACTCTGCCTGGGTGCCATGCCAGCCAGCATTACCTGTAGATATAGGTACGTCACCCCTCTAGCAGGCCTTAGAGCCCTATACCACAGGTGAGAGTATATCTGCATGAGTAGATATGCCCCTACAATATTAACCCTTCCCCGCTCATGACGGAACCGCTCCGTCATGAGCCACGGTTGCCGTGTGCTCATGACGGAGCGGTTCCGTCATGCCACGACCGTTGGCGGCCGCTCCGCCCACACGGCGCTGTTTCCCCGCCTGTGCGGGGGGACAACGCAACTGGGCGGAGTCATGACGGAACCACTCCGTCATGAGCACAGCTCAACCGTGGCTCATGACGGAGTGGCTTAGTCATGAGCACAGCGCCACCGCGCTGCCCCCCCGCACCGCCCAGCGCTGCGGCGGAATTCCCGCCGCAGCGAAGGGGTTAAGCCAATTCTTAAGTATTGTAAGTGCCAGGGAAGCCATAAGGAGTACATGGGTTGGAAACTCTGCAACTCGAGTTCCCAAGCACCATGAGGGCTTCCCTGAAACCAGGAGTGTTTGGTACTAAACAACTCCTTGTAATAGTTCCACACTGATGCCAATGTGAGATTTATTATAACATGTAGTCAGAGGACACCTCAGAGGTGTCCCCTGAAAACCTACAGACCCTGGTATGGGCACTGACTGGCTTTAGGCAGCCTGCCACACACAGACATGTTTCTGGACCTCTGGGTGGAAAGCCTCTGCTCTCTGGGACCAGAAACAATGTACATCCTGGGCAGTGAATGAATGAATGAAATAAATCTTATTATGCGCAAACTTAGCCCAATGGGCGTCAAGGCGCCTAACTCAAATAATACACCTCCTCCGCCAGGATGGGCCAGTGTTCTAAGGGGAAGCTTCAAAAGCCTGCCGCCTTTGTAATGCGACTCACAGCATCCACTGCTAGCAGATGTCAGCCCCTGGTGTACACCCCCACTTTGGGCAAGAAAACCGGTGGGAAAACTCAGAAAGACTAGGTGGTGTGCCCACCTTTACAACTTCACCACTCTGGCGGAGGAGGTAAAGTTGAGTACACTTTTCAGTCTCCTCCATCAGGGCTAGGTCTATGCCCCCTCCCACAAGAGGATGACATTAATAGTGGGTGTAGTCACCCCAGGTAAGGTGCCCATTGGCCCTCCCTACTACTCCTCTAAACCGACCCCTAAATTTAGTATTTAGATGGCTACCCCAGACCTTGAAACTAGATTCCTGCAAACTACGAAGAAGGATGAAGAAGATGCCATGCTGCAAAGCCTGAAGACGACTACTGACTGGGCACCAGCCCTACCGGTCTGTCTCCAGCTTTAAAGACTAGGCAAAGAAGACAACCCCTGGCCTGTGGCCAGCAACTTCCACATCCCCCAAGGAAGACTGCCTGCTCTTCCAGAAAGACCAGATCTCCCAAGGACAGCAGCCCTGCCCAGAAGAATCCAACTACAAGGACTCCAGATCCAGTTTGAACCGCAACTCCTGCCCACTCTGCCCCTGATGGCCATGGTGGCATCACGTGTCCAGTGAAGTCTTCCAGCGATCCTAACCTCGAGTCCAGCGTTGGCTGACCCCTCGACGACACCTGCAGCCTGAATCCATTGGCTCCCCCTAACCGCGACCGGCTCTGGTAAGAGGCCTCCAATGTCTAAAGGCACCCTGCACCCGAAGCCTCTGTGCCTTAGTTAGCTGAATCGACGGTGCCCCTACAACCCCCTGCATCTCTACTTACCTCTGCTGTTGTTGGTCTCCCTCCTGCAACCTCTGGCGCGACACTTGCTGTTTGTTTGTCGAAAGCAGAATCCTCTTTAAAAGCATTGGGCGCCTAATGTTGAATTTGCACCCGGCCACCCCAGTGCCGCTAGTGGTGTATGTTTGGCACTGCTTTATGGCTCCCCTACCTGTGCCTGACTTAACCCCAGAGCTTGGCCCCTGCAACAGATGTGCTTACCTGCAAGCAGTGTGGCTCCGAGCATCCCCAGTCTCCATTTAAATGCAATGGGCTTATCTCCCATTTTGACCTCTGCACCCGGCGACCCCTGTGCAGCTGGTGGTGAAAGATTTGGTACTCACCTGCCCCTTTCCCCTTGATGGCCTTTGGTCCCGAAAACTGGAGTTGTAAGTGTTGTACTTACCTGTAAAAATGCATTATTGTTTTCCTCTCTGGGATTACATTGAACTGTTCAGGAATGGCAAGTGTTGACTTTTTGAAGTTAAAAGTATTTTCAGTTAAAAACTTACTAACCTTATTGCCAAGATGTTGGTCTTAAAATAAAATAAAAACAAAGCTTAGTTTCATAAAACTGGTATGGATCTCCTTTTTGAATCATGTGACCATTATTGAATAATGTCGTAAAACAAATGTCTTGCGCTCCTCTGTGTAAGGCCTAATGCTGCACACCCACACAACCACTAATAAGAGTACTTTGGGTTTTACATTGAGCCATGTACACTTTTGGGGAACCCCTGAACTCTGTAAACGGTATAATCACCTAGTGGCATACCATATAGAGAGCCAGCTTCCTACACTGATCACATTAATTTAGGTGTCATTCATTCAACTTCTTTTTTCAACAAACTCAGTTAATTAAATAAAACAATTTCCAAGATTTTGCTAACATTCAACCTTGACACAACCTTTTTCATCCACCTTCCTCTCTCTTTGATCTTTGGCCCACCTTTCCCTTTTCAAACTGTGGCACAACCACTATGTTGATGATGTGAAATCCAAAATATGCAATGAGTCTCTCCCATTAGTGAACTCTTCTCGAGTTATTTTCAACCAGCTCTCCTTATTTGCTACAAGGGTTAGCCAACATCATTGGCTTCTACAAAACCTCAATGTTTCTATGAAACTCAGCCAAGATTCCATTGAAACATTATGTTCAGCAGCTGCCGGAGTATCAATTTTGCTCTGCCTCACTGGCATCCAAAATGTTGTGTTGTGTAACTCATACCAAAGCTCCCTCAGTCTGGTCACTATAAATCCTGTTCTCCAATTTGTCTCCGACCTATTCCATAGTTAGTGCCAGGGCTCTCCGCCTTTAAATTAGGGTGCCATGCTATTGTCAATGTTGCAAATATCCACTGTTCACCTAGGCTTCCCTAGTTTCTGGGCTATATTTTCATGAGTGTGTCCCAATCACCCAACTCAGAAATCAGTTTCAGGCCTTTTAGGCTATGACTAAACTGCATGTATCTGCAAAAAGGCCAAGCCTATTGAATACTCCTTGCTTAGTTCACTAGGGCTAGGTTAACCATTCATGTTTGACCTCCATGCCCTCAAGACCTCCTTCTTGATGCCATTGAGCCTGCTAAAGCCTGAGTGTTAAACAAGTTGAGTCAAATACTGCTTCATGGAGGACTGTTGTACCATCTGAAGAACTATTAGAACATTGGAAGGTTGGTAGCTCCATTGAAAACAATGGAGTGCTCCGGGCTTATAATGACCTGTATAAGCCCGGAGCTCCAACATTCCAATGTGTCTTTGTTCACAGCTCTGGCTGTGAACAAAGGCTTCAGGGAGCCTGAGGGAAAATCAATCCCCTCGCGCTCCCTGAAGGCTTTGTATTATTTGTTAGAACATTCTGCCCTCTAGTGGCAGAATGTTCTAATAGCCTTATAGCCCTTCGTAGCAGGGCTATACCGGCTTTTAAAGTCCCGCTGCTTTGTTAAAGTCCCTCGCCTTCGGCTCGGGCCTTTAACGCTGCAGCGGGCCTTTATTAGCCGGTATAGCCCGCTACGGCGGGCTATAAGGCTATATTAGAACATTGGAATGTTGGGAGCTCCATTGAAAACAATGGAGTGCTCCGGGCTTATAATGGTTGGTATAAGCCCGGAGCACCAACATTCCAATGCACTGGCTGTGAACAAAGACTTCAGGGAGCCTTAGGGGATTTCAATCCCCTCGCGCTCCCTGAAGCCTTTGTTTTGTTAGAACATTCTGCCCTCTAGTGGCAGAATGTTCTAATAGCCGTATAGCCCTTCGTAGCAGGGCTATACCGACTTTTAAAGTCCCTCTGCTTTGTTAAAGTCCCTCGCCTTCGGCTCGGGCCTTTAACGCTGCAGCAGGCCTTTAAAAGCCGGTATAGCCCGCTACGGCGGGCTATTAGGCTATATTAGAACATTGGAATGTTGGGAGCTCCATTGAAAACTATGGAGTGCTCCGGGCTTATAATGGCTGGTATAAGCCCGGAGCACCAACATTCCAATGTGTCTTTGTTCACAGCTGTGGCTCTGAACAAAGGCTTCAGGGAGCCTGAGGGGATTTCAATCCCCTCGCGCTCCCTGAAGGCTTTGTTTTGTTAGAACATTCTGCCCTCTAGTGGCAGAATGTTCTAATAGCCTTATAGCCCTTCGTAGCAGGGCTATACTGGCTTTTAAAGTCCCTCTGCTTTGTTAAAGTCCCTCGCCTTCGGCTCGGGCCTTTATCGCTGCAGCGGGCCTTTAACGGCCGGTATAGCCCGCTACGGCGGGCTATAAGGCTATAATATGATCAGTGCTTGAAAAGGAAAGACAACTTTATCTTGTGCTTTTTTGTTGATTGTATTCATAAAAGCAACATCAGTTGGACAGAAGTGGGATCGTAGAGGGATAATATAGGGAAAATACCACAATATGAAACATGTTCTTGATGCCAAACTTTCATAAAGTTTATATGAGGAATTGCTGGTCCACGAAGTGCAAAGGTATTTAAGTGTGATGAGAGCAGAGTGTTCCCTCTACATTAGTAATCTATCAAGTTTGAGAATCTTTAGTAGCCTCCTAATGTTATCTGTTAAATTGCCACCCCCAGTAAAATAGTGTTTTACCTGTTTGGATACATTTGGGATGAAATCTTTTTTAATTTGAGGGCCAGTACATTTGTATTCACTTTTGCATCTCCAAGGATTGAAATTTGTCTGCATGAGTGCTCATAACAATATCTTTGTCTGTTGCTCATAAATAAAGAATACATCATCCTTAAATAGATCCACCATTGTCGAAACCCCATGTTCTATAAAACAGATTAGTGTTTTAACTTTGAGTGTGCCAGCCGGTACTGAAACTCCATTATTAACATATTTATGCGGGTAAAATGTCTATTTCCTGTAGCACCAGCAATAACCCACCCTCATTAATTTAAGAACTACTTTTGCAGGTGTCAATACGTACAGCAGATGTCTCTGTTCCCCAAATGGAACCACTGGCAACAGATGACCACTAAGCTAATTTCTTTATTTATTCCACATGAATATTATAGAAATAGATGAAGCACCATTATGGGGTGGTACTGTTCTAACCAGCAGTAGTGTTGCCCATTGGGGGTTGCTAATCCACATTCCCCACATCTACCACACCCGCAACCTCCTTAGCTCTCCTCTGGCCCTAAAGTTTTCCCCTCTCCTGCCAGTATGGCAGGGCCTTGCCTGAACTCCACCGGGGAGAACTCCTACACCGTTGTTTATCCTCCTAATCTCTCCAAAACCGCAGCCAAAACCTTCAAACACTCCATTCTGAAAAGCCACCTGGAGACCTTGAAGCCCTGACCTACGTTATAGCGCTGATAAGGGCACAATCATTAATGAGCTCATCTTCTACTCCAGAAAAACATCTCTATGGCGCGACACCCACTCGAACTTCCTTAACATACACAAAACCAGGAACATTCCGTACGGCACAAAGCTCACAATCGTGTCCTCCTCAAACTTGCGAGCTGACCTTACCATTGCTTCCACGCTCCCCCTAAACCATCTTTCGCCACCCGACCCCCTCCCTCGCTCCGTCCAACGCAGCCCAAAGGGTAAGGATAAAAGCCCCCCGCTTAGTCCCACCAAAGGCCCAACCACTCCCCCTCGCCCCCCCACCACCTCCAAGGGTGCAGACTAGACCAACCCAACCCTTACCAGTCCCTGCCCTAAAAGGCTCTCCAGGCAATGGCACCCATACCTCGGCTAGGAATCATCCTTCCACCCCCACACTACCTCCACCTTCCTTCATGGAGATCCTGCCGCCACCCTCCTCCTCCAACCAGTGCTCATCCCCCACCTCCGTAATGACTCATTTGCCAGACACCTGCAGGGTAGCTAACACTCGCACCAACTATCTCTCGACCAATCCGCCAAGCGCGCCTAGCCACTCACAAACCACACTTCCAAGGGTTTATGACACAGGCAGACCTAGCCCCACCCCCATGCTACCAATGCATACCAACAGAACCATCCCTAAATCACTGACCTTCTTCCCACAAGCTCTCCCCTCACGTATGGATATTGAAACTCTGCACCACAGAGCAGCCAATCTAACTAAGAGTAGCCATAGCTCCATTCTGGAACTAAAGGGCATCCTTCACCTCACCGAACTCTCCTTCTCGAACCTCAAGCTTCCGCAAACCTTTACTACCCCCCCTCACCGAGCCCATCCATCACCCGTTACCACTATCCCTGAGACACCTTCGCCTGCGCAAGCAGCCCTGCCACCTCTCGGAGGAGGAAATTCTAGCCCTCCTCCTCATCTACAAATCAGCTCCCGAAACCCCAAGTCTCTTGACTTGAGTGACAAACACGCTATCCATACGGTTGCAATCAACTCCAACAGACCAGCTACTCTCCGCAACAGAGGAGTTATTAATAACAACCTAGCGCAAGTTCCCATTTCCGCCCATACTCACGAAAAACACCCCGACCCCCCTCTGTCTGGCCTCTTAATAAACTGCCGCTCCGCAGTTAAGCATGCAGCCGATGTCGCTGATCTCATCCTGAGCCAAAAATCTGACATAGCAATCCTGACCGAATTTTGGCTCAATGAATCCTCATCTCCCTGCCTAGACCTCCTAGTCCCTCCTAACTATAATATCGCAAGGCTGGACAGACAATCAAAAAAGAAAGGGGGGGGCATTGCCTACATAAAGTGCTCTAACCTCCTCATATCCGAACTTTTGGCAGATCCCACAGACTCCTGCGAATACCTTGCACTCTCCATTTGCATTATTAAACAAATAGAGGGAGAAGAGGGCTTGAAAGAATAACAATAAACTTTATCGCTATCAAGGTCCAGCATACATGCCCTAGCAATAATGGAAACAGAAGGTATGCAGTTCCTAGCATAAACGCAAGGTGTGACAGAATAACAAGTGAATCGCACAGTGGTGACAGAAAACTATAGTGAGAAGCAGGAGTAAAGGTTACTCCTTATTTGGAAAAGAAGACCCTCACACACCCAACAAGCGGGTGTCTTGCTTCATCACCGGGTCTTTGCTCCTTATCGGGCCGGCAAGTGCAATGCCCGATCAGGCACCTAATAGGGCCTTCCTAGCGGAGATCTTTTATTCCAACGCCGGTGAGTGATGTGTGTGTGGGGTTGAAGAAACAGTATTAAGACATATGTGAGTGTAGGTGCAAATGGAGTTAAAGTGATTAAAACAGGGGTAGGTGATCCACTAAATAATTTTAATGCAGTGTGGTCACCATCCTGGTTAAAAGATATATACAGTCTGCACATGTGACACCAATAGTTAAGTGAGTGTATGTGCTGACGTAATCAAGAGGTCAACATGTTTCTTGCCTTTGTATATAATAAATGGCAATTCATCAGGACCAGGGAATAAATGCGGCTACCTACACCTCTTTGGTGGTGCCCAATGTCTATAAGAGACTGAGTAGTGAGCACGCATACAGCACCCTAAAAAAGTGTGGTACCGTAGTTAAAAAGCACACCTGCAGGGAGAGAAAATAACAACAAAACAAGCATAAACAACAAATAATGTTAAAACAACATATGCATTGCAGCTGCGGTTACTCAAGACAAATGGTGGTGTCAAGCCAACCGTGGCATGCAAAGATGGTGAGCAATGTATGGAGGACTTATAAGCAAGTATATGAAGGAGGCACAATATCCAATCACTGATGCCAGAACCCATCATATATTTAAATTAAATAAATCAGATTATGATAGATACTTCATCCAAAGGAACTCACCCTCCTTGGTTGTGCTGTATATGAGGCTGGGAGGAGTACACACTAAATTATAGTGTCCTAGGGTGAGGGAAAACAGACAAAATCAAAAGAAACAATTACAGGTGTTAGAGCAATTGTATCCAACATCATTGGGAGTAGTCCGTGAGGCAGAAATCCCAGTGCCACTCCAAGCTTGACTACTCGAATAACACATGGCAAATGACTTCGTGGTGACCGCTATGACACCATCAGGGGGAGCTATAAAGATGAGGCTGCCAAATTGACAAGTGTGAAGCGAGGAGGAATAGTAAAACCTCTCATTAAACAAGTCAGTTCCCAACCTTGTGCGTGCTATAATGAATGAGAAAGCCAGTGACCGAGGGAACACGAGGACGTGGGTCTGATCATGGATTACAGCGTTGTGCGCTAATTGTAAAGTATATCCGCTCGCAGAAACCATCCAAAATAGGAAGAAAAAGTGGAAGCGTGGCCGTGCAAGACGACGCTCTCAAGGTCAATGGTTAAGTACTCACAGTTCTGTTTACTCGTTAACCGCCGTCCACCTAGTGACGCGCCAGCCGCAGTAGACTGGTGGCGTCTGAACGCGCCTTGTCCGTATAAAGACCCCCACCGGCACGCTCACGCGAGAAGCACGAGTCAGATGGGAGCGTGCTGACGCCAGGTTAGCTAGACCGCTAACAGAAGCAAAACGTACGGGGCTGTGCGTCCTGCTCGTTGTCATGGCGACATGACGACGCACGACGGCAAACGACCGTCGATAATAGACGGTGCATATCAACATCGGCTGACGTGGCAAAGTGTAGGAGGCACTCAAGTTACGAAACGAACTCCATAGGGGTCAAAGAGGCCCGCTGGGGAATTGAGTAAAGCAGCTGAGGAGTTCATATTAGCAGTACCCCATCAAAACACCAGGATACTCATATTCACTGGCAAAAATGAGGGTTTTATATTATGAGGGTTCATAATAACAGTGCCCCAGCAAACACCAGGAAACTCTTAAGTACTGGTAAAAATAAAAGGTCTTTTTTATTTTTTTATAAGAGTGACAGCCAAGAGGAAGTAGTAACTCAAGGAAAGGAAACTGGTGAAATCAGGTCAGCATACTCCACGGAATGTCCTCATTAAGGCCCGTAGTGTCAGCGGATAACCTCAGGACCCAACGTTGTTCAAGTCTGAAGAGGCTTCTCTTTGACATTTGAGGGTGTGATTCAAGGACAATCCATTTAAAAGAATTTCACTGGGCGAGTCGTCATGCCTATATAGGGAAGGCCACATGGGCATTGCATCATGTAAACACAGTTCGAAGAGTTACAGTTTGTGTGTTTAGATATGTTCCATGTAAGACCGTTGGGCAATGTCACTTCCTTGCTGGTGAGAGTTTGGGCACACATGGAGCACGACGGTCGTGCTCCATGTGTGACGACTCGCCCAGTGAAGACTCGTATGTTAGAACATAAGAGTAGCTTCCGATGCGCAAAAACAAACACTAAAATGACTACCCATTATCATCTTGAATGTCATCCTCCAAATTCTTTTAAATGGATTGTCCTTGAATCACACCCTCAAATGTCAAAGAGAAGCCTCTTCAGACTTGAACAACGTTGGGTCCTGAGGTTATCCGCTGACACTACGGGCCTTAATGAGGACATTCCGTGGAGTATGCTGACCTGATTTCACCAGGTCATCATACCTGTCATCGTCATCGTCATGTCGTCATGTCGCCATGACAACGAGCAGGACGCACAGCCCCGTACGTTTTGCTTCTGTTAGCGGTCTAGCTAACCTGGCGTCAGCACGCTCCCATCTGACTCGTGCTTCTCGCGTGAGCGTGCCGGTGGGGGTCTTTATACGGACAAGGCGCGTTCAGACGCCACCAGTCTACTGCGGCTGGCGCGTCACTAGGTGGACGGCGGTTAACGAGTAAACAGAACTGTGAGTACTTAACCATTGACCTTGAGAGCGTCGTCTTGCACGGCCACGCTTCCACTTTTTCTTCCTATTTTGGATGGTTTCTGCGAGCGGATATACTTTACAATTAGCGCACAACGCTGTAATCCATGATCAGACCCACGTCCTCGTGTTCCCTCGGTCACTGGCTTTCTCATTCATTATAGCACGCACAAGGTTGGGAACTGACTTGTTTAATGAGAGGTTTTACTATTCCTCCTCGCTTCACACTTGTCAATTTGGCAGCCTCATCTTTATAGCTCCCCCTGATGGTGTCATAGCGGTCACCACGAAGTCATTTGCCATGTGTTATTCGAGTAGTCAAGCTTGGAGTGGCACTGGGATTTCTGCCTCACGGACTACTCCCAATGATGTTGGATACAATTGCTCTAACACCTGTAATTGTTTCTTTTGATTTTGTCTGTTTTCCCTCACCCTAGGACACTATAATTTAGTGTGTACTCCTCCCAGCCTCATATACAGCACAACCAAGGAGGGTGAGTTCCTTTGGATGAAGTATCTATCATAATCTGATTTATTTAATTTAAATATATGATGGGTTCTGGCATCAGTGATTGGATATTGTGCCTCCTTCATATACTTGCTTATAAGTCCTCCATACATTGCTCACCATCTTTGCATGCCACGGTTGGCTTGACACCACCATTTGTCTTGAGTAACCGCAGCTGCAATGCATATGTTGTTTTAACATTATTTGTTGTTTATGCTTGTTTTGTTGTTATTTTCTCTCCCTGCAGGTGTGCTTTTTAACTACGGTACCACACTTTTTTAGGGTGCTGTATGCGTGCTCACTACTCAGTCTCTTATAGACATTGGGCACCACCAAAGAGGTGTAGGTAGCCGCATTTATTCCCTGGTCCTGATGAATTGCCATTTATTATATACAAAGGCAAGAAACATGTTGACCTCTTGATTACGTCAGCACATACACTCACTTAACTATTGGTGTCACATGTGCAGACTGTATATATCTTTTAACCAGGATGGTGACCACACTGCATTAAAATTATTTAGTGGATCACCTACCCCTGTTTTAATCACTTTAACTCCATTTGCACCTACACTCACATATGTCTTAATACTGTTTCTTCAACCCCACACACACATCACTCACCGGCGTTGGAATAAAAGATCTCCGCTAGGAAGGCCCTATTAGGTGCCTGATCGGGCATTGCACTTGCCGGCCCGATAAGGAGCAAAGACCCGGTGATGAAGCAAGACACCCGCTTGTTGGGTGTGTGAGGGTCTTCTTTTCCAAATAAGGAGTAACCTTTACTCCTGCTTCTCACTATAGTTTTCTGTCACCACTGTGCGATTCACTTGTTATTCTGTCACACCTTGCGTTTATGCTAGGAACTGCATACCTTGTGTTTCCACTCTCCATTTGCAGCAACGCCACTCAACTGTGCAGACTGCACATCTTTTATCACCCCCCAGGCATGAAGGACACCTTTACTGACCACCTCATGGAAATCATCACAGCCAAGGTTTCCCCCAATTCCAAAGACATTTTCCTGGGTGACACTCAATCTGCACTGGAATGACATCAAGGACCCTCCGGTCAGAACTGGGGAACACCAAGAACAGACCTCGCAAGCTCTTCGAAATGGTCAAACACCAATCTAACAAATTGGCAAAAACCTCCAAGGAAACCCCCAAATCTCTAATAACATGCGCAGAATTTTCCTCTTTCTTCTCAGACAAAATTACTGTCCTAGGAAATGAACTCAGATCCACTTCCTACTCCCAACCCCCTCCGAAACTGCCTCATCTATCTGCGTTGCCCCCCCAGATTTCACCCCAAAACCTAGCGCACTCGTCCAACTTCAAAGATTATGACGACCATTCTCTCTCAAAAATTCTATCCTCCCTAGGCCCAAACAACTACTTCAACGACCCACTCCCCTCAAACTGCTTAGCCGCTGCCTCCCAATCTATCATTCCTAGTTGGACAGCAATAATCAACGCCTCCCTTCTTCAGGGGTCAATACCCAACTCTCTAAAAGCCGGTCAAGTCACCCCTATCTTAAAAAAACTATGTTGAACCCTGCTTCCCCTGGCAACTTTAGACCTATATCCAATATCCCACTCCTAGCCAAAGTTCTGGAGAGATGGGTGCAACAGCAGTTGAGCCAACACATCACCAACTTCCACCTGCTAGATGGCTTACACTTCGGTTTCAGGCCTGGGCAGAGCACTGAAACCACCATTCTCCACATACTACATTTACCATATACAGCATTATAATTAAATTAAAAAGTAAAGTTTAAAAATATTTATGAAATTAAAAATACTTTTTAAAGTATTTTAGAAAATTCTAAAATTAAATCAAAATATACTTTTGACCAAATTTAGAGCTATTAAAACAATTCAACATAAATTAGATTAAATTTAATAGGAAGAAAAATAATAATCATTCATATAACAAAAGCGTATAGTAAAACATATAACAAAACACAATCATAAAAAAATATATATAAAATTAGGGGGCGTGGCTTAGTGCTGGGCAAGATTGCCGCATAACAGAAGAGCTCCAGGGCTGCCCTCCTGAGATCACCGTAATCTGACCTCCATCCGCCCGATTCTAGGGAGCTGGAGTCACCGGGGTCCCTAGGTGAGGAGTGACTCACGCCTGGGGCCGAAGCGGGGCCAGAAAAGATTGTTGCAGGCCCGGCAGGGGACCACAGACGCCAGCCTACTAACGGCAAAACGAGCCGGCCCAGAGGTGAGACTGCGAGCTCCGGAACAGCACCCCCAGCACAGCTTACAAAGAGCGGCCGGCGCCAGGGGCCTAAGAAGTGCCGGATCAGAATGTGAATAAAGGCCCGGTGGAGGAGGGGGTGGCGGGCCTGTGAGCGGCCCGGCGGGAGACTGCAGGAGTCAGCAGTCCAGCGGGGGATTGAACCGGCCTGAAGCTAAGGCTTAGCGGGCACATGGGCACGGGCGGCAATTTCCGGGGCCCGCTCCCTCTCAGCGCAGATTGCATCGACGGTGTGCAGGGGCACCACAGGGAGCAGAGAGAGGTTCACAGGCCTGCACAGGGGCTGAGAACGACCCTGCGGCTTGCCTTCCTTCCAGCCGAGGGGAAGGGGGGAAGAGCTGCGTACGGATTCACCAGCACAGGCAGCCAAACTGGTGCCGTCTGTGAAGCTCCTAGAGCGAGAGGAGACTCGACCGAGAAGAGCTGGAGGCCGTGGGGCCGGAGGGCAATGATGTCCGACCGATGGGCAGTGGGGGTGGGCAAGGCCAGACTCTGGCTCTCACAGTGGGACTGAGAGGAGGGGCGCAAGAGCCCATGAGGAAGGGCCCACAACATGACCCCCCGTTCGCCTGACGTGAGAGGAGGCACCCAAGGAAGAGGAGAGGCTGATTGATGCATGCCAGGTGCACGCTTCAAGGGGGCTGAGTGCGACTTGCGTGCCGAGAGACAGGAAACGTGGCGGATGGGGGCCCCAAGCAGGTGAAACCCCAGAGCTGGGAACATGGAGCGTCTCCTGGGCAGCGCAGGATCACGAGGAGCTGTGAGCTGATTGATGCAGCGGTGCACCTCTGAGAGAAGTATTGAGCCAGTCGTGAGACATAAATTGGTGGCACAGGTGGGGGGGTTCTCTCCAGGCCACGTCTCCATCTACAGGGCCACAGAGGTACCCCCACTGCCCAACTCGGTGGGCAACTTCTGACAGAACAGAGAAGGGATTGGTGCCTAGACAGAGGGAACAGCCCATACCTCCCCACACTCGAAACAACATGCGTCCCAAGGGTGCCCCCCGGCCCAGTCCAACAAGTCGGACAAGTACGCGGTGCACAGGAAGACAATGACAGAAGGCGCTACAGCACCAGACACTCAAGAGATGGTGTAACCATCCATGGGGGCCATCATGGCCGCTATTCGAGACCTATGAAAAATCCTAGAGTCCAAAATGGACAAAGTCACTATCAAGGTGACGCTCCTACGGGCAGACATGAACAAGACCTCAGAAAAGGTCGCAGTGGCGGAAACAAATATTAAGGAACTGTAGTCCACCAAGAAAATGGAAGAGCGAATACAACAATTTACGTACCACCACAAGATAATGTCCGTGAAGCTGGAAGATCAGGAGGGGTGGGCCCATAGAAACAACATTAGGGTGGTAGGAGTTCCAGAGGTGGCAAAGGGCTCCAGTGTGGATCTGTTCCTAGAGGACCTCATACTGAACCATCTACAGCCCAAAAGACTTCCAACCTTGTTTTCAGTGGAAAGGGTGCATAGGGCACAGATACCACCATCAAAGCCAGGGCCCGCCCCAAGGACTATTATTGCACGGATCCTCAATTATCGAGATCGCAACGCAATTTTACAAGCCGCTCGAATCAAGGGTGACTTGCCATTTGAGAATAAAATTATCGTTTCTTCCCGGACTTCACCCTTATGGTTCAATGTCAAAGAGGCACTTTCCATGAGGTCAAAAGAGCAATGCGGTCTGAGAACATCCAATATATGTTGCTTTTTCCAGCCAAACTGAGAGTGCTAGACAGTGGGAAGTCTTGGTACTTTACTTCGCCTGATGAGGTGTGGAGTTGGCTGAAAGAAGGGAGAGCAGTCAACAAACAGCTGCAACAGGGAAGCAGCCGAAGACACAGACCAAAAAGATACGGCACCGCAGGAGCGACTCACTGAGAGTCCTGAGAGAAGCCCTCTTCTAGGGGCTGAGCTCCCGAGTGAAGATGAATGACAGAGTCAGGGGAAGCACTGAAGAAAGTTTTTGAACCTTATTATTTCTTTAGACATACAATACACATCAAATGTATATATTTATCGTGATTGACAGAAGCTAAATACAGCACACCTACAACAATATAACAAAAATATGTGAATTTGTTTATATTTTTCGATTTTTTATCAATCACATAAAATTCACTTCAAACTCAGTTAATATGGGCTGTCAGACATAAACCACAAAAACTCAGTAACAATACAAAATTTCCAATAGGTGACTGAAGTAACAAAAAAGTGAAAATAATTAACGTGTCACATTCAAACAAAAGAAGACAGTAACATATATTCCCTGTCCTTCTCTGGTCATTCACTATAACATGTACTGTCTATTTAACAATTAGCTATAGTGAGCCTGGACATGAGACTGTTTCACGTCGAGGTTTTGACCCTGAAGATACATGTGTGTGTAGATACATGAAATAGGGTCTTTCCTCAGGACAAAGCAGCCTATTGACAGCCCTCGTAGTTCAATAAGCCAGTACAAACAGCATACTCCACCGAGCCCGGATGGAGCATGTACGAGGGCGAAGAGCTTACTCTTGTGCGTCCTCGTCAAACAAAATGTTCATCCGTGTATCATCATCTCAAAGCTAAAACGGGCAATAAAGAGGATGCCTGGGAATTGGCACCAACAGCTATCTCAAATAACAATGGTGTCCTCTACTGGTCTTATTAAACAACCTCAGGGGGGGACGGATGAGAACTCAAAATATTACTCCTTGTGAGTCCTACTCCTATGCTTATTCACCTTCAATTTACTTCACAGTGGCCCGTGCATCCGATATTTTTGAAATGACGAGCTTCATGCCCCCGGTGGCTGGAAAAGCAGTCAATCACGATAAATATATACATTTGATGTGTATTGTATTTCTAAAGAATAATAAGGTTCAAAAGTTTTCTTCAATGCCTACACAACAGAACCAACTGTAGCTTTATATATTTATACTCATGTTCCAAGGGAAACAAGTTGACCCCATTGATTCTAATGAGAGTCATGGGAAGGGCAAGGGGTTGGGGCAGATCTGGAGGGCCTCGACCAGACAAGATGTGGTACTGATCACAAGAAGTGGCGGAAATTTCGTGAGGCAGGATCAGTACACCAATGCCCTTCACATTTGAAAGAGATACAGAAGTAGAGTCTCCAACATCATCGTGTTAAAGGACAATTATTAAAACTGATAAAAACAGGTGAGCGGGAGGGCTACCCTCGGACTGCAGGCGGCAGCGCTAACCAACCCCAAGTTATAGACTAATAGTTTCTGTTTGGGCGACAGGCGCTCAGCAGGTAGTTTTAAACCTACAATGCAGGGTAGCAGGGTGTGGGGACAGTAGGATTAGGGCTGTTTTACAAAGTTTAAAAGTTATGGTTATTCTGTGGTTCATGCGATCATCTTCTGAGATAACACACCAATTGCATTATGTAGGGCAATTTCAACGGTACAAGGGGCAGGGTAGGCACACAGGAGAGGGCATGGGATGCCAAACTCTCAATCTCTGACATGGCACTACAATCCACGGCTACACTGAAACTCATGACATGGAGTTTCAATGGTTTGGGGGATAAAATAAAGAGGACTATGGTTTTACAGTACCTTCGTAGGCATTCCCCTGACCTTGTCTTCCTACAGGAGACACACCTATGAGGCAACCACTACTTAGGCTTCAATAGGTTTTTGTACACCCTTCGAGCACATGCGGGTTTTACATCGGGCTCCCGGGGCGGCGATTCTAACAAGGAATGCAGCACCTATTTTGATAAATCGAATGTGGTAGGACCCACTGGGTCGGTTTGTGGTGACAGCCGGGACGTGGGAGGGGTGAAACCTGAACACATGCTCAATATACATCCCACCAAAACTCAATGTGGAGACCTTCCCCGAGGTCAGCAAAACACTATTGACAATGCCCCCAGGTATACTTGTATTGTGAGGGGACACGAACGCAGTGATGATCCCCGATCTCAATAGGACTGTGGGTGCCGTTCGCAGAGGGAGGCCATCCCCTCTATGGTTGTTCACAGAAGCAATGGGCCTTTCGGACCTCTGGAGACTCCACAACCCGACCAGCAGACAATACATACATGTGTCGGCGGCACACAGTAGCGAGGCGCAGCTAGACCACCTCTTTACACCTCCATACATGTGGGGCAATTCCATGGGGTGCAACACAAAGCAAGGGGCATATTCGACCATTCGCCGGTAGAGGTCCAATTTCAGGGTCCCATTAGAGACTATTCATTACCACCGCGCCTAGCTCCCTGGTATTTTAAAGACAAAGATGCTCAGGAAAAGTTTAGAGAGCGAACGCAACTGTACTTTACCGAAAACATCTGTTCAGTGGCGTCGAGCAGTACCCTATGGGAAGCGTGTAGAGCAGTGTTCCGGAGTTACGTGCAAGCAGAGATGGGAGGGAAGAGGAAGGAGAGGAGAGGAGAGCCATGGGCGAGACATTGGAAAGGGATATAGAGGCCCTAGAGAGATTGCCACAAGGCAACGGGGCAGTTGACCCCAAAGTGAGACATAAGATACGCCTCGAACAAAAGGAATTGCGAGACATAAAGGAAAATGCGACACAAACATGCAGTGGCCACCCAGAGGCGGCTCTAGGACCTGGGAGACAAAGCCAATAGGCTTATTGCATGGCTTGAAAGGAGAGATAGGGAATGGAACTGGGTTGCGGAGATTCGAGAGACAGACAGTAGGGTACGAAACTCAGGCAAGGAGATAGCTGAAGCCTTTGCGTCCAATTATGAAATATTATACCAATCGGCAACAACTAGGACAGGAGAGGAGAGTGCCGAACTGCTCAAAGATCTCTCTCTGTTAACACTCTCACAGGAGGACAGAGACGATATCGAACAAGACCTGAAGAAAGAGGAACTAGAAGGGGCCATCCGAGACCTACAATCCAGAAAAGCCACAGGCCCGAATGGGCTGCCATCGGAATTATTTAAATAAGTAGCATCGGTGGTGGCACAACTGATGTTAGATATGTTTCATACCACGCTGCAGGAGGAGAGCCTACCTGAAGATCGGAGAATGGCCACAATTGGGGTCATTTCAAAGAAAGATAAACCACTGGAGCAATGTGGCTCTTATTGGCCCATTTTCCTGCTCAATTTCGAAACAAAGGTTCTTGCTAAAGTATTATCAAATTGCCTCAATCCCATTATCTCCTCAAGAACTCACCCAGACCAGACGGGTTTTATGCCCCAGAGATGCACCAGGCTGAACCTCTGACGTTTATATGGTGTTATACAAGGGACGGCGACCCACCCAATAGAACCCGCGGCGGTACTGTTTTTAGACGCCCGCATGGTGTCGGACAGTATTGAATGGCCCTACCTACAAGAGGTCCTGATTAGGCTTGGCTTTGGCCCAACATTTTGTGCTTTGGTCCGCCTACTGTACCGTAACCCTATGGCTCGAGTAAATGGATCGGTCTCCAGATCTTTTGCTTTGCACAGGGGCAGGCACACGTCATGGGTGTCCCTTATCCCCCATGATCTTTGCGATGATGCTGGAACTACTCGCTGAGTGGGTCTGGAAGGACCCAGTGATCCGAGGTATTGACATGGGGGGGCGAGTGGGAGGAGCTTATTTCCCTATATGCTGATGACATATTGCTATACGTAAGCAGACCCAGGCAGACGATCCACAGAATCATCAACATACTCCGCCTCTTTGGTAGTTATTCAGGATACTACATAAACTGGGATAAATCGCTTATTTTTAGCCTAACTGGCGATATTCCGCAGCTCACAACTGAATGTAGGGCCCTAATACAACAGGCCCAATTTAAATACCTCGGCACTTGGATCACGAAATCGGACAAAGAGTTCCTAAATCTAAAATACAGGCGCAATTAGTGAGATTGCGTGAGGATATAGCACACTGGAGAAAATTACTAATATCCCTTATGGGTAGTGCTGTGCTAATCAAAATTATGGCCCTCCCTCGGCTGCTATATGCATTACAAAATACCCCCTGCAAGATACTAGAGACATTTTTGGGGGCAATTGAAGGGGAGCAACCTAATCTATTGTGGGAGGGAGGCACTCCGCTTATAGCACTGCATAAGCTGCAACGTGGGGTGTTCAAGGGCAGCCTGGCTGTCCCGGACATTTGGAATTATTATATAGCTGCCCAGCTCATAAATATTAATGGATGGGTCTTTGGGGCCCCCTCTGAACCAGCATGTTGGGTCGATAGACATGCAATGGGGATAGAGGGTACACTTCAATCTTATACCACAAGAGCGGAGTAAGATCCCTGCCGGCGCACGCACAGATTGTGGTGCGAGCATGGCACATTGCCACAAAGTTTCTCGGAAGGGAATCGCAACTGACCCAACAAACCCCTCTCTGGAGAAGTGATGCCCCGAGTGAGGTGGGAAGTTTAAAGGGCTTCCGTTGATGGAGCCTTATCGGAATAGAAAACCTCGGGATACCCGGAGGAGTGGGGCCATATTGACCTTTGGGAACTCCAGACGGAATACGGAATACCAAATGACAGACGGAGAAATTTCGTTATCTACAATTGAGGCATGCTGTGCACTGCCATGTATCAGAAAGGGGAGGTGTTGCCGGAATATTCCCTACTGGAAGACCGATTGTTCCTGGACCCCATGATGGATAAGGCGGTCTCTCTCACATATCGAAAATTAATGAACAATCTTTCTGACCCCTAGGTCTGCTAAGAGAAGCATGGAAAGCAGATGTGGGATTACTGCAGGACGACGACTGGCTAGAAGCGATTCAGAGTCCTAGGGAGGTGGCCATACGTTTGTGGTCCAGATTAATTCAACTCTGTGTACTGTACAGGTCGTATGCTTCCAGAACACTCCAACACAGGCTGGGTAGATGTGAAACAGGTCACTGCGTAGGGGGGTGCGGGGGGATGGGTACGTTCTTTCACACTATTTGGGCATGCCCGAAAATTTAGCAGTATTGGGCAGAAATAGTTAGGTGATGTCTGAGGTAACGGGCCTGCACTTACAACTAGACACACGGTGGCAGCTGCTGGGGATCTCGGGAGAAGATAGGTGGCCCACACACACGAAGACTTGGCTCCTACTGACAGAAGTGATAGCGAAAAGAAACATAGCAAGATTATGGGGGGCACCGACCACACCAAGACTTAACAATTGGGAACAGGATCTAGACTGGTGCTGTCAGGCAGAGAGAATTGTATATAAAAGCAGGGGCTGCGCCAAAAAAAGGGAAAACATTTGGAGTTCATGGGAAAAATAAAAGTATAGGACCTGACGGGGAGGGTGGTGGAGTGGAAGGACCAATTGGTGCCTCTGGGCGGTTTGGGTGTCGCATCCATGAACTGAACAGATGTGTGGAAAAGTATATACCTTGCTCCTATATTTGCCAAAAAGGTTTTGCTTGTACCTACTGTCTGTATTGGTGGATTGCGCAGATGTTTTAATAAAACAAAGTTTAAAAAAAATATATAAAGTAAATTACAATTTAATTTCTTTTTTTTTATAATCAATTTTATTGAAATTTCCAAAACAGCCAAACAAACAGCACCATACAGAAGTACATCGAATAGAGTCAGACCAATATAGCCACAATCCACATCGATACATTAAATGACATAAGTGCAGAGCAGAGACCAACACATACATAGGCAACCCGTAGGTCCACCCAGCCCACCCTACATCTCCATCACTCCCACCCACTTCCCCCACATTCGTCGAAATTTCTCAGGGCAGCCTCTGGCCACATAAAGAGGCCGTTCCTGTGCGGCACACCAGCCCACGCCTCTGCGCCAGCGGGCCAATGTTGGCGCGGTGTCAGTCAACCATTGGGCAGCGATATCTCCTTTGACTACCACCAAGGCTGTGTTGAGAAACAGCTTCTCAGCTCTGTTGCCGTCCAGGCCATCAGTGACGCCCAGAAGAACTCGCGTGGGATCCAAAGGTATCTCCCAACCCGGGACCTCCATTAACTCCCTAATCAAAGACTCCCAGTATGGCTGTATCGCAGTGCAAAGCCACACCATGTGGTAGAAGTCTGCGCAGGGGTGGGGGCAGCGAGGGCAACGGGCATCCGGTCGGAGCCCAGCACTATGACGACGCAGCGGTGTAAGGTAGGCAGTGTGTAGGAAGTAGACTTGAACCATTCGGAGTAGTGCTGAGACCGTGATTGTTCTAAGGCCCTTAAGGCGTCAGTCCAGTCGGCGTCTTCCAGAGCTCCGAGCCAACCCTCCCACCTACCTCAGAGCTGAGAAAGGGGGTCGGGGGTGATGTTGGTGTTACAATTTAATTTTATTAAGAATTTAAAAAATATTTTTTAAAAACAATACATGTAAATGAAATATTAACATGCCTAACAAACCAAAATTAGAGTACCCGTTGGACTTTGAAGACGTCCGATTTACTATTCTCACTCTACCGTTAGCAAAAGTAGGGAACGTGTTAGAATTTGGAGGGTCAAACTTACTATTCCCAATCAAATGTAAACAAAAGTATGAAAAGTATTGGACTTTGAAGGGATCAAACTTACTATTCCCACTCCAACATAAGCAAAAGTAGGTATATGTTAAACTTTGGAAGGCTCAGATTTACAATTCCCTCTCCAATGTAAGCAACTGTAAGGACAATGTCGGACTTTGGAGGAGTTACATTTACAATTTCCTCTCTATTCTAAGCAACAGTAGGTAAAGTGTTGGACTTTGGAGATGTTCAATTTCCTATTCCCACTCCAATCTGACAAGATTAGGGAAAGTATTGGACTTCGGAGTGGTCAGATTTACTATTGTCATTCATTGTTTTTCTTTGTAATAAAACACTCACAAAAATACGTGGAAAATAATACATCGATCTACTAAACATAATAATAAATTACATTTAAAAATAAAACTGATATATGACAAATTGAGAAAAAATTAAAAAAATTGTATCCTGAAAAACAGATGGCAACAATTAAAATTAATTTACAAAATTCATATAAAATGACAATTTATTGTTGTTTAATTCATTAGTTTATAAAAGTTTTTTTTTAAAAATCAATAAACCACAAAAAGATCAACCAATTAACAATTCAAAACTAACAACAAATAATTAATCAATTAATTAAGGGACATAATTTTTTTTAAATTTGTTTATTGATTTTAAAACACATAAATGCCACAGTTATCCAGTATTCATTCACATACTACTTAAAATAAAGCATTTGGTATCATATTTGGTATCACCACACTCATACAAGTCTATTGGAGTTCAGCGATATAACATTCCTAGTTGTGTTGTACATACCTCTGATTGTCAGCTGTCTTATGGAGTATCTGCGGAGACAATATGTCTAGGTGTAAAAGTTCTGTCTTCCCCACATATACCCAGCGGTAGGGAAGATGTTGCTAGTCTAAGTGCAATGCTTACTTGGTGAACCAGTTACACCACACTAGGAGGGGGTTATTTTTTAAGTTTATGAAGTTGGGGAAGCCGATGTGTCAGATTAATGTATTATGTATTTAATAGCTCTGGGGGGGGGGTCGCGGTTTTGGTAGTGGAGCCAAAAGGTGAATGGGGCTCATATCTTTTAGCCGGGATCTAAGTGGCATGAGTTCCCAGAAGGTGGATAACTGCTCTTTACAATAAGCAACGTCCTTCAGCCACGCTTTAATGCCTGGGGCTGGCCTCCTGACCCAGTGTATAGCCACACGATTAGCTAATAGGACCAGTATGGCGATAAGCTGTTGATTAGCAGGTGGGACATCCCTTACATAGCCCAGTAGTGATACCGGTGGAGAGCCATCCAACACTTGGCTTCTTCTATCTGCGATGAGTTCGGAAAACACCCTCCAGAATCCAGCAACACGCAGGCAGTTCCAGGCCACATGCAGGAATGTGGCTTTAGGCGTCTTGCAACGTCAGTAGGTGTCATCTGGGCATATACCCATATGCTGTAGTTGCGCCGGGGGACAGTATACGTGGTTTAGGATCATGATAAATGTGGTTTATAGAGCGCACGGCTATCTCCAATGGAGGTGTCCCTGCGCTGGATTGCAGATTCACAGTGAGGCAAACAGGAGGATGGATCTAAGGAAGGTTAAAAAGCCAAGTTTTTAGTGCCCTCCTAACGGACTGTTCAGGCTCAATCATGCAGAGATGGAGAGGCCTAGCATTCCAGAGTTTTGCAATTCTCACTGCGAATGCTCTGCCGCCTATCCTGGCCTTAAGGAAGCGAGGAACCCTGAGCAGTCACAAATGGTTTGATCTCAGGACCCAGTCCTGATGGTATTTTTGCAGTCTCTGCCTCAGATAGCCCGGGCCCAGATCTCTGATGGCTCTGTAGGCAAAAGTGATCGCCTTGAACTCGAACCTCCTATTGACGGGCAGCCAATGGAGGTGCCACAAATTCGGGGAAACGTGATGGCGGAGTGGCACATTCCTAATTAATCTGGCTACGGCCCTTTGTATTATCTTCAGTCTGCAGACCAGATAAGCTTGCAGCCCTCGATAGAGACTGTTCGAGTAGTCCAGCTGGGACGTGATCAATGTATGGACCATTGTCTTCCTGCAGTCCTCCGGAAGGCAGTGCAAGAATTTTCTCAAAGCTCTTAACTTCCAGAAGCATAAAGATGAGACATGGAGAACCTGGGTCTTACAAGAGAGGTCATTGTCAAATTTAAACCCCAGATTTCGGGCCGAGTCCACCGGGTTCAGTGGTGGGCTCAGCTCTGAGGGCCACCATAGCTTAGAAGGTGGAGGTGCTGACTTTCTAAAGAATAAGTATTCTGTTTTCCCGGCGTTATGCTTCAAGCAATTCTCAGTCATCCAGGCTGAGATGTTTTTCAGGCATTGCTTAAAGTTGACAAAGGCAGCCTGCGAGTGTTCTTTGAAAGAGAACACCAGCTGAGTGTCGTCAGCGAAGGAAACAATAAAGGAATGAACGCTGAACCCTGGGGCACCCCGCAAACAAGGGGTTTCTGAGAGAAACCGTAAGGGTGAAGAAATACTTATTGTGAGCGGTTCTCCAAGAACGACTGGAGCCAGGACACAGTAGTTCCCCTCACTCCCATCTGTCTCAGTCACTCCAAAAGAATTGGGTGGGCCACGGTGTTGAATGCTGCAGACAGCTCAAGCAGCACCAACATCGCTGAGCTGCCCTAGTCCACAGATTCACGAATGGTTTCAAAAACTTCAAGAAGTGCTGTCTCCGTACTGTACTAGGTTCTAAACCCCGATTATGAATCATGACAACAATTGTTTGATTCAAGGAATTCAGGTAGTTGTTTCTGGACTTTTTTCTCCAGAATTTTCGCTGGAGCAGGCAGTGGGGAGACGGGCCTAAAATTCTTCTATTCCACTGGATCTGAATCTGCGTTCTTAAGCATAGGCAGCAAGAACGTCTGTTTCCAGGCAGCTGGGTAAATACCAGTTGTCCGGGAGGAGTTCCAGATCTGGTTCAGGGGCAAATTGAGACAGGGGGCCAGTACTTTGAAGAACCTAGCGGGGCAGGGATCTCCTGGAGATCCCGATTTAGATTTGTACAACTTCCTAAGAGATCCCTCGGGTGGCAGCGGGCAGAATTCAGACCAGATCCCGGGGTTGGACTTTGCACAAGGGAGGACGTTGAGAAAGGAAAGGCGGAGTAGATCATTTGGATCTTTTCCTGAAAATAGTCTGATAGGTCAGCACAGAGGGTAAGAGATGGCGTGGCTGTGCTATCTAGAGCAATGGGATTAATAAAGCTTTGGACAATTTTGAATAATTGTTTGACCGAGTTGTCAGATTGTTTCATTTGGTGAGAGAAATAATCCCTCATAGTGGTACGCTTAAGCTTATGGAAGTTTTTTAAACCCTCTCTGTAGGAGCACTAAGCCACAGGATCGTCAGATTTTCTCCAGAAACATTTCAGTTTCTTGCAGAGACTTTTCTCCACTTGTAATTCCATGGAGAACCATGGGGCTGAGGATTTTTTCCTTGACGATGTCACTGGCCTAAGTGGGGCCACTCTGTCTAAGGAGGAGGTAACCCCGCAATTGAAGCTGGATACATCACTGCCTGGGTCACTGGTCAGCTGGGGGGGGGGGGGGAGAGTATCTTGGAGTGTTGGTCCGATAGTTTCTAGGGTGACCTTCCTCCAGTTTCTCCTCATGCCAGAGATCGTCCCGTTTGGATTTGAGCCAGAAGCTGAAAAGTACTAAAACATGGTCTGACCAGTTATGGGGTAACGGTGTCTCCACTTTGAGATTAGGATTGTTGGAGTAGATAAGGTCCAGCATATGGCCCACCCAGTGGGTAGGGGGGGTCACCCATTGCATGAGATTTACACTCTCTAGTGTTTCTACCAGCTGAGATGCCTGGGAGCATTTTTCATTATCCATATGGACGTTGAAGTCGCCTAGCACAGTGAAGTTGGCATGCTTCAGCAAGAGATCAGCGACAATGTTGCATAGCTCTAGCAGGTGGCAGGATGGGGTGTCAGGAGGTCTATATATCAACATCCCAGCCACTGAAGAGGAGGGTGAGATTCTGACGCAAAAGGTCAGAGCCTCAATGTCCCCAATGTGCCCTATTCTCCTAGTGGAGACTTCCCAGCCAGTCCTCATGATAACAGCCACACCCCCTCCTATCTTGTTACCACCCCGATTGGCACAAGTAATCTGAAAGCCGTCAGGTAACGCTAGCATCAGGTCGGTGTTAGAGCCCTCCCTCAGCCGGGTTTCTGTCAGAAACATGAGATCCCAGGAGTTTGACTCCAGAGAGACCCAGATGTCCTCTGCGTATTTGGAGAAGGGGGGGGGGGGGGATCTACAGTTGATCAAGCATGCCCTTAATGTTGATGCTATTGGCCATGGGGTGCATTGTAGGGGGCTTCAATGAGGTCAGACTACCATTCTGCCCTACCTCCGCTGACCGCCAGCGTAAAGAGACATGTGCTGCAGCAATACTCATGGATGGCCATCCCCAGGTCTATCTTGGCCTTACTTGAGCATGCCGCTATGTTCATGTTTAATGGCTGATCTCTGGACCAGGCAATACTGGTCAAAGTAGAAAAACGTGCAGCATGGCTGGCGCTGGCCACGGTCCGGACGGGCGCAGACGGCACGCCTGCTGCGCACATCCACTGCGTGTTCGCATTGCGGCTCTCATTAAGTAGGGAGTTGGGTCGGCCGGTTGACAACTAGACCGCCGGCCTTCAAGATGGCACCCAGCAATGTCCCAGTAGGGACAGGGAGAAATGGCCTCTGCTAGTGCGGCAAGCAGGCGCACCAAAAGCCCCTCTTCCCAGCACTTAAAAAGGAACTTAAAATGTATTAATCTTAAGCGGTAATTCTGGGAGACCTGCTCTAGTTGACCGCAGCAAAATGCCCATTGTGCACCCGTGATGGGGAGTTCAATTCAGCGGTCAAAGATTTTTGAGAGTTGGGGGTGATAACCGAGAATGTGTGTTGCATGATGGTATAGATACGTGTTATAAGCTTGCGGGTGGAAGAGTTTGTGAGTATAGGCCCTAGGGCCGGTAGGGGAGGGGGAACAGAAGGGAAAGTGTAATGAATCGCACGGCAGGCACAGCAGGCAGTAATGTGTCCTGGGGTGGTATTTGAGGGGACTTCACCATCTGCTGTGGGGTGATGAACTGGCTGTCTCGATATAGGTCTGAAAATGTGCTGATGTGGAGTTTGAGTGCTCACTGCACCGCTGTGGGTTGTTAGCTTTTGGAATGGATGGTGCATATAGCTGGCTAAGGTTCACCCTTTTCCACAGCCCATCTAAGGGCTTTCAACCTGTCAATCTCATGTCTGAGGGTTCTGATAGTTCCCGTACAGGGCCGTGGTTAGTGGGAGAGGGGCAGCTCAGTCCTTCTCGATTGCAACATGGGGTTGGAATGGTGTTGTGTTCTGCCAGAAATGCAGACATTGAGCTTGGGTGCCATATGCTTACAGTGTAAGGTGCGGGGCTCCCAGTCCACCCTGTGCCATTGGGAGGGTGAGGAGTTCACAGGGTACTCTGGGATGTTTGACCGCCCATACCAGGTTAACCACGACGAATCTGAGGCATGTAAGGAAGTGTAGGGTGAGTGGCTTCAGGATATTAGCGAAGAGGGATTATCATTTTTGTAATAGCGATACATCCAGTAAGTGTCAGGGGCATTTTGGTCCATATGCACAGTCTTTCCTCTGTCCATATTGTTACGCTGCCGTAGTTTGCACTCCAGAGCGCGTGTGTCTCTGCTGATCCAAATGCCCAGGTAACACACTGGGCCATCTACCCATGCTATCGGGTACTCCGAGTCAAATTTTTGCATGCCCTCTGTGAGCTGGAGTAGGGTGGACTTGGCCCAGTTTATTTGGATCCCTGACAGCCCCCAAAGCGCCGTATCTCTCGAGTCACTGGTACAAAATTCCCTTCAGGGTTGAGAATATAAAGTGTGACATCGTCCGCATACATGGAGACTATTAGGCCCCTCGTGGTGAAGCCTATTCCTCGGTCGGTGTGATGCTGAAGCTAGCGCGCTGCGAGAGGCTCCATCGCGATGGCAAACAGGAAGGGGACAGTCCTGCCAGGTTCCTCAGGAAATGGGGATGGGCTGTGAAATCAGCTTGTTTACTCGCACACTAGAAGTTGGAGCCGTATGTAGTAGTTGTATGTCTCATATGAAGATGGGGCTTAGCCCTAGCCGGGCTAGGTGCGTGAAGAGGAATTTCCACTCCAGTGAGTCAAATGCTTTTGTGGCATCTAACATAGCGGCTATCGCTGGAACATGTGGAGCGAGGTGGTGCATTAGTGCAAAAATAGTTCGTTGATTATGCAATGTAGCGACTAGGTATAAATCCTGTTTGGTCCGGCCTAACAATAAGTAGGAGTAGCGGCTGTAACCTATTCGCCATTAGTTTAGCAAAAATGTTTTTATCAGTATTTATTAATAACAATGGGCGATAGGAGTTGCATAGTGTGGGAGGTTTGCCCGGTTTTAGTAAGGTTATTATGGTGGCTTACCGCATTGAAGCAGGCAATTCCCCATGCTTCAATGCCTCCTGATATACAGCCAAAAGGTAAGGGGCGAGTAGCATGGCTTATTCTTTATAAAAGGCCGTAGTGAGCCCGTCCAGCCCTGGGGCCTTATCTCCTGGTAGGTTTGTATTACCTGAAAGATCTCCTTAGTAGCGAAGGGCTCATCTAAATAGGCTTGGTGTGCACGGTCCAGCCATAGCAGCGTGTCTAAGTATTCCAGCAGTTCAGACTCCGCAGGGAGTGTTGAAGAAGTGTATAGCTGAGCATAGAATTCTGTCATTGTGTCTAGTAGGGCTGTTGGTGAGTGAACTAGAGTGGCTTCCGTGGTCTGTAGTTCAGTGATGTATGAGAAAATTCTGGGGGGGCGGAGTAAATTGCCCAGTGTTTTGCTGGAGCGATCGCCCTCGCCGTAGTGCCGGTCTTGTGCAGGACGGTGCAGGAATTTTACCTCTGTCAGCCTCCTCCTGGAATTCAGAGAGTTTTTCTCTAATGTTGACTAGCAGTGTGGGATCCTGAGATCGGAACTACTGGCTTTCCAGATCCTGAATGTCTCCCTCCAGATTGTCAAGAGTGGATCGTATGGCCCTCAGCACTCCGGATTGTGTGGCGATGCAGGCTCCGCGAATCACCACCTTGAAGGCTTCCCACAACGTACTGGGTGATTTCGCTGAAGATGTGTTGAATTCAAAGTTTTTAAGTATATTTTTGCGAATTGCAGCTCTGAATGCTGCATTTAGTAGTGCCACTGGCTGGAGACACCATGTAAATGTGTGTGCAGTAACTGTTTGGCAGCTATGGCCCAGGAATGGATGTTGAGGGATGTCAGCCAGAAATCCAATCTGGACCAGGCTCCATGTTGTAGTGTCACGCATGTGCCTTCTTTTGCGGTAGGGTGCAGTTGTCTCCAGGTATAAATTCAATAGTTGTCATGCACTAGAGCTTGGAGCATAGCCAACACTGGAGGATGATGGCTGCTGGAGGTGCCCAACCTTTCCATTTGTTTCTCCATAATTACATTGCAGTCCCCGCTCCAAAGTATCATGGGGTTGCCTAGAGATTGTGTCTTTGCCCATGCATGAATAAAAAATGACGGGTCATCGGTGCTGGGGCCGTACATGTTTGCTATAACAACCTGTTGACCCTACAGCGCTCCCCCTTGTGAGATAAATCTACCCTCTGGGTCTGATATGACATGGGAGGTTTTCCATGGAAGGCTTCTTTGGATTAGTACTACCACTCCTCTGGTGTAGTTGGAGTTGGCAGATGCATAGGTGTCCACCCACCAACGCGGACGTAACCTGGATGTAGTGCTGTCTTTTAGATAAGCCTCCTGTAGGAGGCACACGTTAACGTTATGTCTAGCTAGATATCTATGGACAAGGCGTGTTTTCCTATAGTCGTTGAGTCCGCGAATATTCCAAGTGATGCATGTCACAATCGCCATGTTATGCGACCGGGAAAGTCATGTTGTACTGCCTAATAATAGGTGGAATGTGGAGCTATATTGTGCTAATGAGACGGTATAGACGGGCTTCTATGCAACGGCGGCATGATCATGCCTGGGACGCCTAATTTTGGTATGTGTGTTATTTATAGCAGTGTTGGTAGCAGCATTGTATATTACAACAAATAATTATTTACCATCACTATCACCTCCCACACCAACCCCCCAATTAGGTTGAGTTGAAAACCCACCAATTTACACCCTAACAAGAGATTAGAATCTGAGAGCCCTAGGGCTACAAGGGAATTATCCCGAGGGGACTAGGAGTCACCGGCGTACAGCCCTTCTGACTACGGCTGGGTGGCTGAGCTTGTTGTTTATGATGGCACTTATTAACATTACATATAACATGGTAGGTATGTAGCGATGGCTGTATTAAGGTTGTGTCCCTCCATGTAATTACCTTGAACAATTAACTGATTGGCAGTGTCACAAGGGCGATGAGCGTGAGTTAACAAGTCTTCATGTTCAAAACATTTCTGGCTTGTCACACTGTTGGCATGTTTAGTCATTGTCACTCAGGTTGGCTGGATAAAGGATGGTGTAAGATACATTGGCTTGTTGGAGTATGTGCTTTGCCGGGACAAACTCCTTCAGCGCCGCCTGTACCAGCGGGGTGAAGCCCGGGTAGAATGAGATATTATTACCTTGATGCTGGATTGTTCAGATTTCACGAGCCAGCTTCAGGATTAAATCGTGGTCGCTGTAGTGTAGCAGGTAAGCCACGATGAGATGCAGTGCAGCTCCCACTGGAGTTTTGGGGCCCAGGGAACGATGTGCTTGTTCTACTATGAACACGGCTGAAAGTTCTTTATCAAAGAGGTCGCGAATAGAGTTTCCACAAACCTTTCCATTATACTTATGCGGGTGGTTTCATGTATTCCTGTGATCCGGATGTTATTGCATCTTGATCTGGCGTCCAAATCTTTGCTTTTTGCCTTGATCACATTAAGTATTTAGTCCATCTATGGTAGCTGTTCCTTTGAGTCTGTTTGGAGGTCTTATGCGTCAGATACTCTATTTTCAGGAAAGTCAATCAAGGTTTCATGTTTATACAGGCGTTGTTTGACGTGGTCCAGGTGCAAGGTGAGAATGTCTAGTTTAGAGTCTATAGCTAGCAGGCTGGCGTTGACATCTTTCAATATGGTGCGTATGTCTTCGTCTTGCGGGGGAGTTTCTTCCATGTCCATTGCTGTGGAGTCAGCCATATCTAGCTGACGAGTAAGCCTTCTGCCAAATGTCAGTTTTGCTCGTTTTGTATCATGCTTTCCCATGTTAGTGGGGTTGAGATAAAGTTCTGTGTCGAGGCAGGGACTGGATGTACCTGTGCAGGCACTGCACCCTTCGAGAGGATGACGGCTGATCCGACGGGGTAGCAGTATCGGCCAGCACTCTTTTGAGAATTGTATTCTGGTTTTTCGAAGAGGGGTGATAGGTGCAGATTCACATGTGGCTGGCGTCAATTCTTTCTTTCCCCTCCTTCATGCCTGTTGCGGTGTACAGCGTTCACGCACGGGCCTCAGTGGCTCACAAAGTGGGATGCGTGCTGATGTAGGTTACACTTGTTCCACCCTGACGCTTCTTGTCTCATGCCTAAATTGTTACTCCTGTAGTGTTAGGGTGTTCTCCCCTCGCAATTAGCTAATCTGTGGTGCTTAGATGGGGCGCTGGGAGTGGGCGCTTGACGCTGCTTACCGGTCCATGTGTAGCAGTACAGCGAGGCGCCCTTTGTAGCTCAACCTGTGCTCAGGTCAGTACAGGTGGTTGCAGAGAGGGTAGTCCAATCCAGGAAGGTGCTCTACTTTTTGCATACAGCTAGTTTTCCCTGTTATTTGCGACTGCTTGGGCCCCAGAACCTGAGCCAGCCGTACGTCTGTAGGTTTTTTGCAGCTATGGTGAGCTCTTAGGCGATCATCCCCTCATTGTAGCAGATTGAGGTAGGAGTTTGAGCTCAGCCAGCAGAGCCCTCTTAGTGAGCGGCCATCTTGCTGCACCGCAAAGCCACGTCCCCCAATTAATGGACATAATTATCAATTAAATATCTAAACTTCCCATCTCAATGTGCTACAAACCCAAAAACCGGCTACTGAATTTGAAATTTCTAATTACATTTAAAAAATTTACATTTCATTTAAAGTCTTACAAAGTACAATAAAACAAATTATACATAAATATTATTATAATAGTAAAAACCATCAATTCCCTAATATTTATCAAACTAATTAAAAAACAATATTATGTACAACTAGATTAAATAAATGATATTGTACACAACTATATAAAAAATATATATTAAACAGAAATATTGTTAGTCTAGATATTAAGTCCCACAATATTTTGGGATCAGATAACTTGGCCATGATATTTCTGACCCACAATATTTTTGAATCAATATTTTGGCCAAACACCATTTAAACATCCCTGTTCTGCATCCAAATGGAAGGAGGAAGACTCATCTTGGATGCTGTCAAGTTTAATATTATAACAACAATGGGTTGAAACTGAGGTATGGTATTTGATGATGGTGGGTATTGATCGTCAAGATTTCGTTGACCACAAGTAGCATAAAGCTATGTTAGTCATGAAGGTATACTCTGTCTAAATTCCAATGGTAAATAGGACAAGAAAGAGTGGGAAATCTTGTCTGGTACCCTGAAGCAATGATAATTCCTCTACATTAATCCATTATTTCTCACTCCCGCAGCCAGATTAACTCTCTATAAACATTTGCACTTTGCCATCCTTAATCAAGTTTAAGAAGGCCTTAAAAACGTGTTTTTTCTCTGTATGGTAATTTCAAGTTCCCTGTATAGTCACGTCTGTTTCAATGCTTACCTTAGCGCAAAGAGACTCCCTCTGGAGGGTTCGCAGCGCTTAACAAATGACCCTAAATAATAATTATAATAATAATAAAGCCAACTAGATCCTCACCAAAGCAGTTTTCCCAACTAACGTTTTCGGCTAAAAACTGTGCATTATTATACATGTATAATTTTTTTATGAATGCATTGCATGTGCTTTGAAGCAGCTAATATAAGTGTGATACCACTTACAGAAGCTCTCGATTGATAATAACATTAACATAAAGAAACAAGAAACTGTGCAACATTTAAGTCTTTCATCAGTATTGGAAATAACACCCTCCTCCCTAGAATGGAAAGTGTTTTCTATTTGATTATGGTAAATTGGAGCGAATTATTACGGTTTGGAGTGAATGCTGTGGAGACCTCATAAACATGTTTTCATCATTTGATTGATATCTAAAATAGGCAAATTACTTCCTGTGCTATTCAAATCATAGTTGTAATTCTATACATGGGCTGCGTAATTTAGGGCCTGATTACGATGGTTGTGGGACTGCCGCCGACAGCACCTTGGTGGCGGTCCCACCGCCGACAGCCCTCCGTTTCAACCGCTGCATTACAATTCTGGAGGTCGGACCCTTGTCTGTCGGGGGCTGGACCGTCACCTCCATCAGGATCAGTGATCCCGACAAGATGGCGGTCGGAATCGGTATCCTGAATGGGGGCGGTGACGAGGCAGGCACTGCCATCGGGATTACGATGTCCTTTTCCGACAGCCAATTCAGGGTGTCCTACTACCATGAAAAGGCTGTCAGAAAGGGATTGGGGGGTAGGGGGCCCAAACAGGGACCTCATCCCTCGTGGGCCACTGCAAAGTGGCCCAGGGGGCACATGTAGTGCCCTCACGCACCTCCGTGCACCGTGTGCGACGCACCACATGGTGCATGGCACACAGTGCATGGATGTGCACAAGGTGCTTCTTTACACTGCGGCTTGTGCTGTGGCCCTTTTCCTGGGACACAGCACAAGCCGCCATGTAAAAGAGCACTTTCCGACTGCCAGCACGGTGGGCCTATCCTAATGCAGCAGTCAGACCACCAACTGCTTGTCGGGCAGTCTCCTGACCACCACAATAGCAGTCAGTGGTCCGACCGACTGCTATCCAAATGAGGCCCTTAGTTACTGGCAGGTAATAAACGATAAGAAAGATGTAGCAGCACATTCTCCACTATTCTGCTTTCTGAACAGTTGACGTTGACTGCAGACACTCTTTCAAACACTTGGTAACACCTGAAGGATTACAGTCATTATAACAAAAACCATAGATGCACTCTTGCTGCCACCATTTTGGGTGGGAATATTAAATTGACAACAATCCTCTTTTTAGTGGATTAAAATCGAGCATCTTACGAACACCAATTCCTACCTGGAATATTTGGCCATTTGATTCAGGCTGTTCTGTGCTACTGATGTTTTCGGTCAATACCTTATCACTTTCCTTCCTGCTCACGTCATCCATGTTGTGACTGCCTGAAAGTTGTAAAACAATGAAGTTGAATCAGACTCGCATTTAGCTATTTGACCGTGTGCCCCTATCAAGTCAATAACTTCCTTAATTACCAAACTACATAGCTTTGACAAACGTATCTCTCTTCAAGAACCTAACATAGCCATGTCTTCCAACTGCATTGACGCCAGGAGTAAGTTGTTGCAGAGCTAGGACAACTTACTGAAGGTTAAGAACAAGAATCTCCATTGAGGGCTTCATATAAAAGGAGTAGAGGGAGAATTACAATATTTTGACAGAGTGGTCAGAACATTATCCTAGTACGAGTTTAGATTTGCCAAATATGTCATCCACATTGCGAAGGGAGACATTAAAGCAGTATATTAACATAAAAAAGAGGACAAAGAGGCACTGTTTCCAAAATCTGACAGGACTGCCAGAACATTGCACTAGCCAGAAGATGGCTTTGCCAAATATGTAGCACCCATTTTAATGGGAAACACTTTAAGAGCCTGTTAAATAGCCATCATTACAAAAGTAGCGACAGCAGTGTTAATGGTCCTAAAATATTCAAGAAATTTGTAAACGCAAGTATACAGCACATTCTACAGATCAGCATCTGTACATCTCTGGGAATGAAAGTGTAAAATATATTAAGTCTATTCGACATTCAAAAAGCGTATTTCATTAACATGCAGAACCATTTCACCTTAGTATATCAGATTATATCAGTGCATTGAATTTTATTTTTAAGTGATAGTTTTCAAATATGAATTTGGAAACATTAGTGTTCCCCCCTCCTCCCCCCCCCCTCCCCCCCCACTGACAACAATATCAGTAGTGAACTAAGAGACTAGTCAGTTTATCTGCACTCTTAGAATGGCCTAGGTTCCTATTATACACGACCAACATTATAGTTTACGAAACCAGACACAGGAGAGGCTTTGTACAGCACACATCTTAAAGTCATGTATTTCAAGGTACTCTTAAATTTGATAATAAAAGAAAAAGGATGGAACTGAAATAAAACCATTGCCATTGATTACACAATTTGATAAAGTGGGAAAGCTGGGATTATTTAATTCAAGATGTTCTAGTTTCATACTGTGCAATTCAGCCACTAGATGAATATGTTTGCTTCCCCTATACCCACTTTACTGCCCCCCTTCCCACCCTGGATCGCCACCCTGCTGGCATCGATGCGGCCCTCATCATATCACAGACCAAACTTTGTGGCCCTTGGGAAAATGTTTGCGAGTACCCATGGACTAGATCAAATAAAGCACTAGGAAATAACCTAAAGTTATTTTTAACTACATTAGAAATATTCAGTAAAAGCTGGTCTTTGGCATCAGGATGGCCAGGTACTGGTGTTGCCGAATGGGCACAGAAATCAACCAAGCTGTCAGGATAAGTAACGCTAAGAAATTAACTTTTAACGTTAAGGAGACCCACTGACACGCATCGATAGGGACCACAACACTGTGGCATCTTCAACCAAATACCACTTCGTAATGCCAAAACTAAAACTCCAGGCACAGATATTTTAAAGAAGTGGTTACAAGTTAGGGATTCGCATTTTGCACATATAAGAAACCTTCGAACTACAAACGTTCTATTTATTACCATTAAAAAGAAATGTGTGCAACCCATGCATATGTTTCCTTTGACAGGTGTATTGACCACTTTACCAACATGATTGAGGCCTAGAGTGCAATCAAGCCACTACGGTCATGATCTGAAATGTCATTAAGAAAAAAACACATACACATTTATTGTCGTAGCAGCTGGTGGGTGGCCACAAACTGCCTTAGACATGACTTTGAAAAATTGTGATGATTGGTTGTGAAACATCACAATTAGGGGTGTGTCAGGTCAGGAATTGTATGTAGTAATATTCCCAATTTCCGAATTTTAAACGGTAGAGGTTACATGGTGGCTTATATACCATGATATTCTAAGCAAGTACGAGTTTGCAACTGCAATACATATAGCAATATCAAGGGAGCAACACCAGTTTGTGATGTTGCATTAGTGGTTGTAGGACTAGCAAGTTTTACTGGGACAACGGGGCAATGGTTTGTTGACACTTAACTATAGAATGTCAAGAAAGGAGCCACAACACTATTCTGCCGGATTACTCAACATATTAATGGTTACTCATGCTTCGGTGCCATTAATAAATACTTACACATCAGCTCCAGTTGTAATGGCTAAAGGTTTTCTCATTACATCACTTCTTTCCACTGAATAGATTTTTGGTTTGGAAGTCCATTTTCTCATTTCTTTCTCACTAAACAACATTTAATTTACTTACATAGTGCTGAAACTTCTAAACAAACAACTCATTGCGCAGAGGCAATGCAGGTAGATACCCATAAGAGACATCGGACTCTGGCAGAACTACAAGGCAAGGATGCTGTCTTTCTCCACTACAACTCCTACTGACTGTTAATATCTGGACTAACGTGCAAAGTAAAGTTCCTCTTACATTGGGGTTATTTGATGACCAGTTTGCATTTAGATGTGCGCTCAAAACTCATCTATGTCCTAACTAGCTAGTACAACTGGACTGCCATTATTTATGGTTCTTATCATTAAGGAGTCACCTCAATGGCATATGAGGTCAACATAAATCACACAAAATAGCAAAAGTAGCACAATTATGACAAGAAGACAGGGTTGTGAGATGAAACAGCCCACACTGCAAACTGACTTTGCAGTCAGTTGGTTTAAGGATGTCTGTGCTGTGTGATGCAATGATGAATACATTTCTGATTCACTACTGACCAGACTTCTGTACCACTGTGAAGTAAGTGGAACAAGCATTGGCATAGCCAATAGGTCTCGCCTTTGGGACCTTCGAAGTGTTTAGCCATGCAACAGTTGCATAACTAAATACTTATAAGGTCCCAAAAGCAAGACCTATAGGCTATGCAAAGCAGCCGTGCGGCCGCGAAAGTGAAAGTGATCGCAATCACGATCAAACATCAAAGCGGCCACGAAAGTGAAAGTAATCGCGGTAAAGCGCGGCACGCGCGCCCGCGTACATGCACTGTAGCTCTAGGCTGGCCTGGTAGCACTTTTTGGAGCCCTCTCAATAAGTCTCGCCAGACCAGCGCATGCGCTGGGTCAGGCAAGACCTAAAAAGGATATCTGATTACCACTAATAGGGCTTCCAAATAATATGTGAGATATGGTACATGTGATTCAAAGTCCAGGAAGTAGGGCCTGCCTCATACACAGTGCATAGCCAGATGACAAGCCACCATTTGCCAGTGAGACATACAAGAGCTCCCTAAACAATTAAGTTGACCAACATTGTGACAACAGAAGTTTAGACCATCGTGTGATCCTGCTCATGTGCACCAGCTTGCTACACAAGGTAAGGTGGCAGGCCCACTTGGGATTTGTCTAGAATCTTCTTATGATGGTGGAGGTATGCAAGGTGGGAGTGAAGAGATAGGCACTTATGCAGGTAAAAAATACACTTCGTTGCCTTTACCAAAACCTGATTATTGTCTTTGTCACCCCTGATCCTTACAATTCAAATGGGGCATAGAAACATGACCTCTTTTGGAAACCACCATTGTTGGCCACGTCTGCTCCATCCTCTCCGGATACCCTTCTCACACAAAAAAACGATTCCAGCTTATGGTTGTTAAAACTATGGATTTCTTAGTTATGTGGTAGAGATGTTCTCATAATCCAGACAAGCACATCAGGAGAGAGTAGCACTTCAGTCCAGAGAAGTTGAGTATTCCTAGGACTAGTTGTGAATCCTGGGCTGTAGGTTCTTCTAGATCAGTGCTTCCCAAACGGATTAGGACGGCGACCCAATTTTTACAACGACCAACATTGGTGATCCGCCTAGCTATGATGGACATGAGGCGGGCAATTTTCTAATATAACTAATGCATTGTGTGGCTGTGCACTGTCATGTACAGACAGCACATTTTCCATTGAAACGACCGCTAAATTGATCAGACATACAATTTTACTGATAAAATTATATTGCATGCAAATGATGATGTGCAGAAATCGGGTTTCAGTGAATATTCATCATTTGTGCATCACCAAGTAAGTGTCTTGATTTGTTTTGATCCCATTAATAACTTTGTTTCCATCACTCAGAATTACATAAAAACGTGCTACATTTTTGCTTTCCAAACTGCTGAATATGTGCAGGTCATTTACAGGTATTTACAATTTATGGTGTCTTACACAAAAATAACATCTTACATACTTTCCTTTTCACACTCCCTGTACCACAGCAAGATCACATAATTCCCTTTACTTTTCTTTCTCTGACTGCAAAGCGAGGAGTTTGTAAACACCAATCACTGTGTTAAACAAGCATTTACAATGTAATAGGTTTCGCATTTGCGAGAATGTAAGCTATTGGCATTGTTATTTACAATGCCAATAGCTTACATTCTCGCAAATGCGAAACCTATTACATTGTAAATGTTATTTTTGGAAGAGCGCCCCATGCCGTGCTTTCACTTTAATGGCAGCCACGCCCCGTTCTTTAGGCCCACCTCGTCTAAAGAAAGAGGCGCAGATTCATTAGGGTGAAAGCGCAGTATGGGGCGCTTTTACTAAAAAAGGCTTCTGTTTGTCAAATTGACAAACAAATGCTTTTTTTTTTTGTAAAAGTGCCCCATGGTGTGGCTTCACTTTAATAGCGGGCACATCCCTGTCTTTAGATGAGCCGTTTCTAAAGAAAGGGGCGTGGCCGATATTAGTGAAAGCTCCATATGGGGATCTTGTAAACCAAAAACTGAACAAATAGTAAGAAGAAAAAAACATGCGCCAGCGCACGGGCCGCAAACAACAAACTAAAGGCATGGCGCACACTGTATCAGCGTGGCATGCCGTGCTAGGAAAAAATAAAGCGGTGGGTGAGAGAGCCATTTAACCAAATAGTGCTTGGAGGCTGTAATTAAAGCCTACCGAGTAACAACACATGTAACAGGGGGTGTCCTAATGAGAGGTTACAAAATGAGACAAGACGGTACAATAGAGGAACTACTAAGCCTATTGACCAATGAAAAGCCACAGTTTACAAAGGACAATGACACAAGCCAATGAAAAATATGGTTGGAGAGTGGACGGAGCTTCAAGTTCATACCGGAATACAGCATGCCTCGCAGAGCAGCGCATGCACTGCCCAGGCTCGACTTTAAAAATAGGCATCAATTTGTCAGAACTTAGACATAGCAAACACAAGGAGATGATGGCCAGAGTGCTGAAGCTTTTAAGACACTAACCCCCAGTCACAGATCTGGGTTGAATCCATTATAGTTCCTTAACTCACTTCGCCACATCAGTTCAGACCCAGCTAAAGAATGATGATGGATTCAACCCAACCCAGAGTTGGCAGGGTATGCCCAGACGTGGGTCCCTTGCTCACTTTGCCACTGGATTCAATCTAGCCTGGTTAATGAGGGGTGTTACCCCGAAGCCGGTCCTAGGATGCTTGTTTCCGGTCCAGGGAAGACCTGGCTTGGTAGTTCGGGCTGGACTGTTCCCATAAGGAACAGGGTCAAGACAGATTTGCATATGGCTGGGTCTGAACAGGGCTGGTGAAGTGAGCTAAAGAACGATGATGGATTCAACCCAGATCTGCAACTAGACTCTAAGGGCTCTCAACCACTACTGTAGCTTGGGGAACCACTTGGGGAAGGGCGTCACAAGGTCCTACTTAGAATCAAACGGTCTGTGAACTTTGGAGGTAAACTTTCAGCTTGAATTGAAAAAGAAAAAAAAAAAGAGTCAGCCACTAAGCTGCTCAGTACATCCCCACCAATGAGGCACTAAGAGGAACTCATTGAGGACCTCCAAGATGCTCTAGGGAATGGCCCGAGGAAAACCCCGAGAAGGGGCTCCACTACTCAAACAGTTGCCCCTTTTCGCACAAAGGAGCTGACCACCAGTAAGCACACCCTCCTTAGACCAACTCACCAGCAGAAAGTATGGCAATATAAAAAGAAATACATCAAATTGGAATGGCTTAGGATCTTCACCCTCTTAAAAGAAACAAACCATTCTCGCCTCTGGAAGTACATAAATGCCTCTGCAACTCAGCTCACTTACATCAAACAGCTGTACACAACCAAACAGGCTGTAGAAACAGCACCTCCCCCACACCATACTGCTCCCGTCGTCCTGGTCCAACAAGTTATCTCTATCACAGAGAATGCAGTATCTGCCACCATCATGAAAATGAGGAACAATGGTGCAAGAGGGTCAAATAGGATTCCGGCATCAGTTTTCAAATCTGCACAATATTTGTGGGTTAGGAATCTTACTCCACTTTTAACCATGCTTTTACCACCACTATGACACCGAACGCATGGAGAGGGGTCAATTCTATTCCCAATCCACAAAAAGGGAGTCTGCAGTAACCCGCAAATTATCGGCTCATTGCCCTCCTTAACCTGGAATCAAAAGCTTATGCGTGTATCCTTCTGGAGGAGCTGGAAAACTAGGCCATAGAAAAAAGGTATCCTTCCTTTTTTTTTTCAATCTGGATTCAGGCCCGAATGTTTCACAATGGACATCATAGCATTGGCGCACCGATCCAATTGAGCTACACAGAGCAAGCAACCTCTTGTTTCGCTGCTTCATTGACTACATCATTGCCTTCGATAGGGTGGACCAGGGCAGGCTGTGGGGGAAATTAAAGGCACGAGGAATCCTCCCTCTGCTTCTTAAGGCGATAACAGCTCTATATCAGGAGACATGGGAGCGGGTAAAAACAAGCCCATCACAGCTACCGTCAAGGTGCCAACTAAGCCCAAACAGGGCTGTGTGCTGGCTCACCTCCTTTTTAGGTCTCGCCTGACCCAGCGCATGCGCTGGGTCAGGCGAGACTTTTTGAGAGGGCTCCAAAAAGTGCTACCAGGCCAGCCTAGAGCTACAGTGCATGTGCGCGAGCGCGCGCGCCGTGATTTTTCGCGATTACTTTCACTTTCGCGGCCGCTTTGATGTTTGATCGCGATCACTTTCGCGGCCGCACGGCCGCTTGGCATAGCCAATAGGTCTCGCTTTTGGGACCTTATAAGTATTTAGTTATGCAACTCTTGCATGGCTAAACACTTATAAGGTCCCAAAGGCGAGACCTATTGGCTATGCCAATGCTTGTTAACCTTTACACTGCCGACAGGGGTACTGCATTGGAAGGCGCCAGTTTGATTGCACAAAGGCTGGGCAGAGTACACTTCCCTATTGTGCAGTACATTGATGATACTGCAATCATGGACTACTCCAGAGCGGGCTTACAAGAGCCCTCAGCACCCTTCACAGCTATAATCAGGAGAACAAACTTCAGGTGAACCAGGGAAAAGCCAAGGTCATTGTATTCTCCAAATACCCACATAAGAAACAAACTTACTGGCATGTAGGACACCTACAAATCTCAACAACTTCAACTTACATTTACCTAGGTGTCTGGTTCATGGAAGGGGCCGAGCCGGCAGCCCACCTAAAGCATCTCAGAAGCAGAAGTCACTCACAGCTTGAAACGCCTAAGCAACCATTTACAGTCCAACCACTGAGCCAATGCTGAAAGTTCTGAGAGAAAAATTGATCCCAGCTCTAAACTACGGCAACTTAGCCTTTCCTGGTTCCTGCGACATGAATCTCAAGAACTTTCAGATCTCTGCATATAAAAAAGTCCTTTTTGCTCCCCGGCAGGCCAGAAGAACAAGGATGAGATTGGAGCTGGGACTTGGGAACCCACACCTTATGATTCAGTAGGAACTAGTAAAATTCTACATAGGGTTCTGTGGGCACCAGAGCTCACCCTTAAATCAATGTTTGAAGAGGAGGGCACCCTATAGCAAATACAGTTAACAAAGGCAATCAGCTGCCTGAACATCGAGGATGCTAACCTGAACACCCAGGAAATATTATTCTCAGCATGGAAAAAAGCTGTGAACAGGCTGGTCATGCAAACCTCATTTGAGAGGGACACCGAAAGGCTTCGGTACAGTTCCATCACCGTGTCACTGGACGCTTCCTATATCCCTGAGAGGGCCCAGCCTTAACAAGTGCTTTCAGCCCAGGTACGCAGGAGAATCCTCTTTATGAGGTTCATAGCCTTGCCAGTTCTGACTTTAATCCCGGCTGGACGAGGCGGGATGAGGCAACCATTATGTAATAATCAAAGAGAATCTTGGCTCCATCTACTGTGCTGTTGCCCTAAACTTGCTGCCGATCGCCACCGCCTGGTACTCCCACTGTTATGGGCTATAGGCATTGAAAGGCGTAGAGAGGCCTCAGATCTGTGCTTCTCTGATAACTCACTTAAGACCCTTGCTAGACTGGGAAAATTTACATATGCCATTCGATTTGCTCTCCTCAATGTCGCTACAGGGTGACACCAATGTTATTGATGTGTGCCAAGGGCACTCTTTTCATTCCCCAGGGGCCAGAGTCAGCCATTATTGACTACTTTAAGGGACACAATAAACACATGAGGACTAAGACACCACAAGATGACTGTTTCACATTTCTTTTGGCCCTGCATCAACTTTGAGGACTTCACACAATGGGGCCGGGATGTAAAACTAGACTATATAACATCTACAAGGCTTTCTTCTGATAAGTACCTCAAGTCCCAAAACACCATAAGGGCAACATGCCGGATTTGAGAAGCCATTAAGATCTCTCTATTTATCAAACAAAGGATCGCTATTGCAATCAGTCAGTCGCCGTGGCCACATGTTCAACAAAAGTACTTTGCACTTTCCTTCGCCCTCCTACAACTCCAGATGTCATGCCCATAGCACAGAGGTGTCAAAACTCTATGAATCTACTTCTATCTTTTATTATTCTTAATAATTTTAACTTTGCTCTTAGGGCATCACGCTCTTTTAGAAACATCAAATATTGCATTTTACATCTTTTTAAACTTTTTTTAACAATAACTGTTAGTTGCTGTACTCACGAAACCGTAGCGCATGGTTGTTTATATCTAATAATTTTAATTAATCGAACATGAATAAACTGAAACTGATAGTCCCTACTCAATACTCCATCCTAGAAATCCTCACTCGGAGGTATCAGTCCGACTGTGCCATGAGGGAAGGCCAAAGGGGATTGCATCGGATGACTGAATGTGATAACATGGGGTATGAAGACATGGAAAGGACTTGGTGAGCTCCAAACTTAGATCCATATGTCAATCAGTTTCTTCATCACCCACAATGTAAATCTGCGGAGTTCATTGATAAGCCCAGGCATCATCCACAGAAAACATGATTATGACCATTAACCTCTACTCACAAGAAAAACGTGACGAGAGTGGTGGTTGCCAAAAAGGAGTAAGAGGAATCAAAAGGCCAGTGACGACCTTCATCCTCACTCCTGCCACCGAACAGTGACCCCGTTCGGTCCAGGGATTGCCACAGGCAGCAGAGAAGGACAGATACATTCATATCTGTCATCCTTCGAAGTAGGGTCTACAGCACAGTGCTTCTGCAGTCAGAAGGGATAGTGTTGGTGCTCCCAAGCAAGTCGATCAACAAAGCGGCTTCAAGATATCAAAATACCTTGTATGCTGGAATTGGTTTTTGATAAAGAACAGAGCGTTGATAGTAGAAGTGACATCAGCATACTGAACAGCAGGGGCTTGGGAACAGGATGAGAAGAATTTAAAAAAAGGTCTGAGAAGGTCAGTAAAGCCATAAGCTTTGTTTGTGGAATCTGGCAGCAGAGATGTTTAATCTATTAAGACTGTAACCATGGCGCGCCCCACTGGAGCATGCACCAAGTATCAGAGGAAGTGTGTTACCCTGATGAATGAATTGTGTTCAGACAGAACCAGAACTTTAACTGAGTATATCAAGTGCATCTCAAAAACTGTAGAGCCACACTGTTCAGCTTTTAGAGAACCATGGAATTCCAATTCATGGCACTAGACACCCCAGTACTCGTTCTGCAGTTGCAGAACTTATATGTTCATTATCTTGAATCTCTTACATCGTTTGGTATCGGCCTAAGTTATTGTCTCTGAAAAAATGTTTGCCGACCTGTTCTATGCTGTATTTTTTCCATTCTGCAACTGAATTAATCTGTTTGCCTGTCTTCCCCTGTGTATTGATTGCAGGTGAGTCACAGAAAATTGCAGTTTGCCCCCAGACAAGTGTTTCCTCCTCACAATGGCTCACATCACCCTCTTGTTGCTTGTCATATTGCTGTCCATTCCCGAGAGAAGGTGAAAGAACCCACTGGGATCCATCAAAGCAGGGAGGAAAAGCCTCTAGAATCTTATTTAGGGTAAAGGTATCCTGGAGTCCAGAGGAAGGTGACAAACATAGCAGGATAAAATAGCACCTCTTTGAGGAGTACATGAGGGATACTAGGGAAGATATATAGGAGATCAGACTACCGCTGGAAATTTCCAGTAAGCCAGAAAGATGCAATACAATGGCCCCGTATTCATTTTGGCTCAGGGTGTGTTTGTATTCCTTTTCAGGCTAGGCCAAACTTTTCACACCAACCAGCGTGGGTGCCAGCAGGAAACAACCAAGAACTACAGTACAGATCAAATGAAAAAAATAGTATTTGCAATTTTTCTGTAAATTAAGCAGACATATCTGGCTTGGTGGTCCGGTTTACTACTCAAAACACTAAATTAGGTTATAACCTGTCCTTTCTAGTACTAGAATGTGTTTGATTACCTTGTTTCGTTAAACTTAACACATTTATATAGCCCTCTGTGGTGCCAGCTTGTCTGCTTCGGAAGTATTCTTTGGAATGTAAGTACAATATTATAGAACCCAGCATACCTTGGGAATATTTGAAATTGCACAACAGGCTAGTGTTTCTTAATCCAGAGTCAGACATATGTTCAGCTGTGGCTGGTATGACTCTGAACAACTCTGCCCCAGCCTCGTCTATCTTTCAGTCCACCTCACAAAAGACTGATGCACCAAAGTCTTGCCTCCTTATAGCAAAACTGAGGAAAAGGCCACACCTCACACATTGCACCATAAAACACTTATACAAAAGCTTATACTAAGTCATGCGTCATGAGACTGAGAAAGTTCCAATGTAGTAGTGCATCAAATGAGGTTTATGAACCATGAGTTTAATTCTCCTTTCAATCAGGACTATGTCAAACAAGAAAAGTTTTGCTTATGAGCAAAGCGGTCAAAGAGCAGTCGCCATGGTATTCTAGACTAAGGGCCTTATTACAAGTTTGTCAGTCCTCCTGTAGGACCGCTGCGCTTCCTGGAGGACGCCAAGCCCGTTCTGAGTTGAATCCAGGGCAGGTATGCAGTCTGTTTGACTCATAGGAGAGCGTAACAAGCAGACCACCGCCATGACAGCGGCTACTGCACGTTCCTGCACTGTGCGGCATGCACCATGGTGTGCCTGCCACATAGTGCAGAAACAAAGGTGCAACTATAGGGGGCACAACATATGGTGCCCCCCCTTGCAACCCTATGGGCAAATTCGCCCGGGGGCCCTGTTAAGGCCCACTTACTTGCATGTACACCACCATTTTCCTGCCGGGCTCACCACCATGAAATGGGCGGTGGAAATGCAACTTGATATATGCTCGGCATCGGCACCACCAGCATATTACTGCCCCTTCCCACGCTGCCTCTTCGAATTAAGCGAGTGACCGATGGACGCATTTTTCTGCCAGATCACGTAAATCACTTGAATGGCTATTTAAAAAGACTCCAACTGACGGGTGGAAGTAATTTAAAGGAAATCAGTGAGGCTCCAACCGGCTGGTTGAGAATCGAGAGGCTTTTAATCGTAAGCCACTCCCCGTATGAGAAGCCCTTCATACTTGCAGACATACTAGAGAACCTGCACTCTGGCTGCCAAACCCCTCCCCCCCCTCCCGTCCTGCAGAAGACCCAATTTGACGCATTTTACATTTTGCGCAACTTACGGGGCCGAAACGTCGACGTAACACATATGTCTGCACAAAGCTCATGATCACAGTTTAAATTATCAATGGATCCTGTAGCATATGTGCGAAAATCATAAGGACGAACAGAAACACTTTTTTTGACTGCACGTTTATCTGTCTTGTATATAGTGTACGGTCAACATCACCAATCACCACATGTTACCTTCTCACCACAGTCACCTATTTCTTCTTGCAATTGAATTTGTAATTTGCGACAGCCATAAAAAGTTGACATTTAATTTTGAATACAGTATTGAATTCTAACCTTGGTGTGTGTTATGTTAACTACTTTTTTTTTCTCCTCAAAACATTGTTATGTGTTGCAAGTAAGCTTTATGCTTTAAAAGCAATTGAAACCCCGACAGAACCAATTGTTTATGTTTAATACATATACCCAGGTTCTGAGGGACACCGAGTTGCCCCATTAGTTTCTAATAACCTTCCCACACTGTCATCGGATCCTGGATCCCGGCAGAGGTTCTGTGGCAGTCCGACAGCCACACTTGCTATACAGTGGGCAGACCCGCAGTTGTGGCGGTGGTCGGCCCGCCACAGCTAGGACAGAGGTCCCAGGACTGAAGTGATGTTAATAACCAGCTAAATGCTGGGGCTCCAAAAATAGTGTCCCTCTGTCAAATTGTGGGACTTACAAAGCGTTACAACTTCCTCCCAGAATAATGCCTATGAATTTTATGAGAAGCCAAAAGAGTAGAGTTTGGTTAATCAGATTTTGACATTACATTGGTCAATATAATTGGCTTTTGTCAAAAGAATACGCATGGCATTTTGGCCTTTTGGTTATTGTTTGGTGCTTGCCACTTAGGAGCAGGTTAATAATCAAAAATAGCATCTGAAAGACTTAAGAGTATTTTGAGAGAACATAAAAAGTTTATATACTCCAGTTGGCTAGTATGGGAACAATTTGTAATTCTGGAGGGGGAAGTAAAAATATATGCACAAAATATCAAGCATTTGAATAAAAAATGCTGTAGCCATGTTAGTTATGGGAACATGGAGCATCACCTCGTAGACAAACTATCTATGATTTGTTTTCTCGAGGTGGATTTGTGTGATTTGATTCTGGTACCCGTGTTATGGTTAATTTAAAAATATATATATGTATATATTTATATTAAAAAGAAAAAAAAAATATATATATATATATATATATATATTTATATATAAAAAGACAAGTAATCCATTACAAAAGCAAGATTAATAATAAAAAGTCTCGGTCCAAATAAAAATAACGATTTTATTGCATTGAAAAATAAACCCCTTTAGTGTGCACATTTTCCAAAAGAATAATTAACTCAATGTATAATTTCTTTTTAAATCACATTTTCAAAAGCAACTGAATAGGTCTGCGAAATAATAAATGCTTCGTAGTGGTACAACGTGGGTAAAGCCAGTGATCATAAATCGGAACTTGCTTGAAAAGACTGCTCCCCGCCATGTTTGAACCTTATAAACGCTGCTGAAGAGGTTATTGTTGGGTGATACGTTCTCTTGAAATGGGAATGAAAACGAACCATTCTATATATTCCCAATCACAACCTCCCTGAAGCCCACGCGGAATAAGACTGAGAGCAGGAAGGCAAGCACAGCACCCGCCCCACTTGACACATATTTTCAAAACGAGTCTACTCAACCTCGTCTTCGATGCCGCCGACGCCACCATCCAGAACGAGGCTAGTCTGAGGAGTGCGCAGACGCAGTTCACTCGAGAGCCGCCCGTAGACATCTTAAACAGCCCCTACTGCGCAGGTTAGGTGAGTCTGTGTCTTTTATGGCATCCATGTTAAAGACAGGCAACCATAATTATTTAAAAGTTTACTTTTTTAAAACTAATCATTAACGAAACCAAAGAAAGTCAGTCTGATAGGCAATGCATGTAAGTCACTCAGGAACGAATCGTTGAAATGGGAATTCTGCTTGAAAAGACGTTTGTTTGCTTCTGAGATTTATAGGAGGTTACGAACTGTTCCTCTTCCAATAGGGCATCATGTTTGGGACAAACACCTGCGACTGTTTGTCAAAAAGAGTAGCAGACAGAACAATAAAATGTATATCTTCAGCTCGAATTATTGCCTCATAAGAAACTTTAAATAATATTTTCACTACTCAGCTATTCAAATTACAAATACGTTTTGTATTAACCTCAACATTTATATGCATTTGTTTTATTTGTGCAAACATTTAAAGTGAATTGTGGATATCTAAATTTGACGGGTTTTTTTTCTTCTTTTTTTTCGCTACTGCGACTATTGACTCACATCACATTGAGTTTAACGATAGACCCACTAACTGTTCGAGGTTTCTATCTAATCTCCTTAAACCGTATTTTCTCCGACAGGCTGAGGTAATCGACGACCGATAGATTAATTTGGTTCTTGCTAGTGAAAACGCATCTGCCGGTCGATTGGTCGGACTGCTACAGCCACGTGGTGTCTGTTTGTCAGGGTCTGAGAGTTGTCCCTGTTACCTTTCCCCGTAGCCTCCTACCTTCAGTCTCCTGCGCAAGCATGGCACAACTCCAGGCCCGCTTTTACACTCAGAACCAGAGGTGAGTGTGGAAGGAGAGATAGAGGAGAAACGGGTTAGGGCTGAGAACATTGAAAGCAGAAGGGAGTTTAGTAAATTTAAAGACTAGACTAGTGGCGGCAAGTAATGGTAAGGTTGATGCTGAGACCAGATTGCACGATTATGTTTGAAGCTGGCTGGCAGGTGGCGAGTAGAGCAGCGAAGTCATTTGATTGGGAACTACGAGAAGGAAAGATGACTGAAACTGGAGAGACACCGATGCGAGACTTAACTGCTCATCCTGGGTTCGCTTGATTCTATCAACCGTCATAGCTTTCAATCTTTCTGTATGCATTTGTGTGGCATTTTTTTGTTTTGCCTTGTGTGCGCCTATGTGTTAGGTTTGACTGACCCATATTGACGCTTTGAGTGAGACTTTTATCACAATCAGAACATTTCTTGACTACCAAGCTTTCTGTCCTTACCTGTGACATTTTCATGTTGTTAGTCTGCATATGTATGGCATTTCAATGCAATATGTGAGTAATACTTTATTGTATGTAGTAGTTATGTAGCGTGAACCTAGCCAGAACGTAGCGGAATGCAGTACGGGGTTTATTTCAAGTTAAACATTTGTTCCCCAAAAATAGAGAGAACCCTCGCAAATTATTGATTTTTTTTTTTTTTTTATAAATTGCACGTTTAGAAACAGTCAAGAATGCAATTTACTCTTGGATAGAAAGCTGAAACTGACTGAAGGTGTTTTAGTCAAACAAGTCATGGGCTCACTTGCATTTGAAGTGTTGCAAATTGTTTTATGTAGTCTAGAATTAAGAATGTAGGATCAGCCAATTTCAACCATTGTCTGATAATGTAATCATATTAAAGCAACACATATTACAACTCTTAGCACATCATTTGGTTAAATGATTTGTCAACGTTGGGCCATGTGTTTACCGAAGGCAGAAATCTAGCAACCCATTATCATTGGTACTCGTTCTTTTGACCAGGGACAGATTAAAGATAGAGTAGGTCTTAGAACGATCTGAACCTGTGACCTCCAGGTTTTGGATATCATGACATCAATTACTTGATAGAAAATACCACCAGTCCAAACTTCATGCATGTGGGAGACATTCCATCAATTTTCTGTAGAATAGGCTCTAACATTGAGAATAAGGAACACACACCTACGGATAAACGTGATGTAAATTACAACGTGGTCTGGAACTATTAAAAACAGTGCAAAACCAATATACATTGTTTAGTATGGTGTCAAAGCATTGTGTCTGGGTGACCCCATGTCATGTGTGACTTTTTCTTTACCCTATACCTCGTCCAATGTTCAATAGTTTCACTTAAAAAAATATTGTGCCTTTAAGGCAGAGAGATGTGCATGTTTTTCCACCGGTAAAAAAAAAACCATGCAGATATATAGAAATATTCCGATATAGGATTTGTGAGTGAATACTGGGAAGTCTACACAGAAAACTGAAAGTTGCAGTCTCCTCTGTGTGCTTGGTATTCCTACAGAATGAGCTTGTATTCTTTACGTACCAGCATTTCTTCAAAGTAACAAAGATGCCTAGCTAAGTGGTAAGGGAAAATTGACACTGGCAATGTCAGCTGAGGCAGAAGAATGGTGTGAGGGAGCATCTGACCGGCATCTGCCCAGTTACTTAATGGTAAACTTCATTATCCTTAGTTCGTTACGTCCTCATCACAGTCATTACACATGAGGTGATTTCCCAACTCTGACATTACTGATTTTAACAGATCTTTGTTCAGCAATAGCCAGCAGGAGATCTTGACCTGTTTAGATCTGCAAGCCTTGGGGGATGAAACCATTCAGGCATTCACTGTTCTTTCTAATTCAATCAACGCTTTGCTAACAACCCTGGTAGCTTTTTCCCGTACGGTAGCCCCAAGCTGGTTTGACATTGAGTGCGCCTGTGCGCTTAGAAACCTGAAGATGATCTAGAAGCAGATGCCGCGTGACTGAGCCCGGGTGGTGGCCTGCCGCAGTACTTACAAGCAGGTGGTTAAGGGGCGCAACTGTCAGTTGCAAAAACTAGCTTGGGAAGAACTAGCAGAGGCATGTAAACAAAGGGATAGCACTGGTTTTTGGAGGGTCATTAATAACCCTTGTTTTTCAGACCCGGATAAACCGGTGCTTTGTCATTATATCACAACAGATATATGGAAGGAACACTCTGAAGCAGTTTACAATCATGGCTCTAGTAACTCAGACTCACTGAACCCAATTTCCCTCTATAGGGTGGAGCACATTAGTTTCACTTTGGCGGAAGTCAGAACAGGCATTGAAGGATTGTCCCGGAATAAGGCCCCAGGGCTCAACAGGATTCCCCCAATCTTTTTTTGTCCTAATCTGGATATATGTTCTCCAGGGTTCTAAATGCGGCAGCCTCATCATCTATCCCCACCTCTTGGTCTTCCGCCATTATCGTTCCAATCTTTAAGAAGGGAGACAGGAATAGCCCACATTGTTACCGTTCAATATCTCTCATAGACACCATAGTGAAAGTTATGGGGCGGGTCCTTAATATGCTGTCTGATTGGGCAGATGCCAATCAAATAATTTCGGAGGTGCAGTATGGGTTTCAGGTCAGAAAATCCACCACAGTCCAGTGCTTCAACCATTACTTTCTAATGGCAAAATATACTTTAAGCAAATCGGGGGCAATGCTCCTGGGTTTTATGGACCTCACCGAAGCTGTTAATAGGGTGTACCATAGTAAGCTATGGAAATTACTTGGGGGTTGATGTGGCGATAAATAATGTGTTAATGTCCTTACACTCCAATACCTCTGCCGTAATCAGATACACCCAGGAAGGGAATACCACTGATCACTTTAAATGTTCAAGCGGGGTCAGGCAAGGTTGTATATTAGCCCCTTTTTTGTTTACATTATATATTAATGGCCTAAATGCTTCCCTGACGACCCTTAACCCCTTCAGTGCCCATGACGAGCTGGACTCGTCATGGGCCGCGGTGGCGCTGTGCCCATGACGAGTCCAGCTCGTCATAGACCCCGCCCGCTAATACAACGGCCGGCACAGGGCGGGGAAAGGGGCGGGCACTGAAGGGGTTAAGGCTGATACTCCTAGGATAGGGGTGAAGCCAGACCCTGTTCTATTATACGTGGACGATGCGGTTCTTCACTGTCGCACAGCAGGGGGTTTACAGACCTTTCTGTATGGGTTCATGTCTTTCATGAGTGAGATAGATTTGCCTAAATCTTATGTAATGGAAGTAGGTAAACAAGGTACCAGACATAATTCTTATAAACTTTGTTCACACAACTTAGCTAAAGTTCCTGCCTCTTCTTACCTGGGCATATTATTTGACGAGAAACTCAATTTTAAAAACCTACAGGAGGGGAAGTTTACAGAAAGGGCAAGATCTACAGGAGCAATTGCAAATTATGGGCATAGATTGGGTACTTGGACACCGGAGATAGTTTTAAAACTATACAACTCTTATTGTATTTCCAAAGCTCTATATGGTAGTGAGGTTTGGGGGTTCATGGTGGCAAGTAAACTCTAAACTGCGGAAAATAAATATTTAAGCCGTATTTTGCGAGTCCCACCATGAACTGCCTCGTATTCCTATTCACGTGAAATTAGGGACCAAGCACATCACGGACCTGGTTGCGGTTAAACCCCTGTTATGCTGGGTGAAGATTTGGTCAAATGAGGTGACCGGATTTAACAGACTTGTAATTCAGGACTTCCTCTCCCTTGACCATGCACTCAAAATACCCTGGTTAATGTATATAAAGGATACCTTCACTGCTCTAGGAAGACCAGATATGTTTAACAGATATGATTTCATAAAACCTCAGGATAAGAACCCCATTAAAGAGTTGTATTTTAAACACACAGCAGCTCACCGCGAGGCACTTAAACTCAGAAAACCCTCGGTAAGAGCTCATATCTTGGTAAAGTTGGTGCAAGGTATGGAGCCCTATTTATCTGTTTTATCAAGTATGCTTGACAGATTTTCAATTGCCTGTTTTAGACTGAATCAAATTCACCATTTACTGGCTTGTCCTTCAGGTTTCGTTCCACATAACAGTTGGTAGAGGTGCCTGTGGCTGCGACTCTAGGTCTCCACAAGATACCCTCCATTTTATCTTTTTTTTGTAAATATTTCTCATACACTAGAAGAGCGTATCTTAAAGGGCTTTTAAAAGATCTGGGGCCAGATGTAAGTAATTTCTATGTACCGATTCCTAAATACCGAATTTTACCGATTCGGTGTTTAAGAATCGGTAAATAGAATGTAGGTAAACAATCGGTATATTTTACCGAATCGGTAATATTCGTTATTACCGAATCAGTATTTACGGAATCTGTAATAAGGAATGCCTTCCCATTCATTCCTACGGACCTGGAGGCCCATAGGTATGAATGGAAAGCCATTCACTATTACGGATTCAGTAAATACCGAATCGGTAATAGGGGGAGCATATTCAAGGGTGTCACATTGACACCCTGTTGCACCCCTGAATCGTGCATGTGGCGCACATGCCCTAAGGGCATGTATGTCTGCCACATGGCACTTTTAACAAAGCACAAAATTGCTTTTGGAAAGGTATTCGGTATTTACCACCAACTTTTAGTTGGTGGTAAATAACGAATCCTTAAACCAAAAATGCACTCACTTGAGTGCTCCCTACATAGGCTTTAAGGATTCGGTAATTTACAGATTCCTTAAATTAAACGAATCGGTAAATTACTGAATCCTTAAATCCAGCCTCCTACATCGCAAAGGGCTAAATACCGGTCGGTAACGGGAAATTTACCGATTTTCGGCCGTTAACGACCGGTATTAGCCCACCTACATGTGGCCCCTGGTGTTTAGACAGGTTCATGTTGCCTTACTGTTTTTACAGCTTTTACCTAATTCTCACACATTTTTTTGTGTTAGTAACTTTTTAAGGTCTGCCTTAAGGCTGACACACTCTAGGGGCGACTAATGGTTATTACTCCTTTGTGTATTTGCACAATGCTTTGCTGCTATAAAACATTATGAATCCCTGCTGGTTATTTTGGAGTATTTACGTGTTTTTTGCTTAACAATTTGTGCTCATGGCCCTGAGCATTCGTTTAATGTTTTATAGCTGTCTGTTGGATGCTTTATAAACCTGTGTATATGGTTGTACGCAGGTACTGAATGAATCTGATGGGCTGAGTTTCTTTCTTTTTAAAACTGTTTCTTTTATGGCTGTATTTACAGCCGAATAAAGATTTTAAAAAAATAAAAACAGGAAGTACAATAGTACAGCCTTGTCTTATGTCTGTGGGTGGAGCTGCCGGTTAAACTTCTGTTTTCTCTCATGTCAGAAATGTGGAATCACCTCATGTTTAATGAATGGGACGAGAATGTAGGTCGTGGGGATGATATAGAGTTAACAAAGATCAAGGATCACGCCCTATGTAGAGAGAAGGAAATTGACAAGTGTTTTTTTGTAAAATAAGCAGGGGTCGGGCTATGATGTTGGCCTTATCCAGAAAAACTGCAGTCATCTTTCCTCAACCCCAGACCCAAGCTTTCTGAATGCCTGGGGGTACTTTGCCTCACTGACAGCAGAGTGCCTGGACAAGTGAGGCAGCTATCAATTATGCATGACATTTTATAACTGTGCGGTAATGTTGTCACAACAATGAAAATGCGGTGGACTAAGCCAAAATGCATGGCACATGATGGGGCTGAAAATATTGTAATGTTTAGCATTCCAGTCTACAAGTACCAGAATGTAATGAAAAAGATACAACAGTTTGATCTATATAAATGTTAATATTTAGGAAGACCTAACAGGGAGATGTGTAAGGAAAAATCAGTGGGATTTAATTTTCTCACTAACTTGCATGTGAGCAAAGCATGTGTGAGAAACTTAAAACAGCATCACCTTTTTTGCTTAAAAATGGGAGTCTCCTGCCTAGATCACAACTGGATAAATCAAGTTGAGAGATCTTCACTTTTGAATGAGTAGGTCCCTGATAACGATCAGTGGGCAAAAGTGTTTGCCCCAGTAAATACCCCCACCCTTGAGATGTTGTTTAATGCAGGATTACATATGTGCCCTAAAGAATGCAATAAAAGTACTGCCAATGTTAAAAAAAAAAAAAAAAAAAAAAAAATAGCTGTTTTCTCTGACTGGTAATCTTGGCGTGAAAAAAGTTGAGAATTTGAGGCATGTCAGTTTTTAGGGCTTGTGCCCTGCGTTACAGGGCGCAGCACTGCTCGTGCAGGGCGAGAGCCCTTTTGTCTGGGATTTGGAAACGGACCCTGTAATCGCACACGCTTGTGCGTGTGCTTTTCTTTTTGGGTTCCGTTATTGGGCTGAGTGCGTGTTTTTTTTTTAACAGAGCACACAATAGGCCAAAGGCGAGTGCATTGCTCCGCCCATGTCCTATTGGTGTCTGTTACGCGCACCAAAGCCCATGTGGTGTTAATTTTCGTGCTCAGTCACGGGCGTGATAATTGAAAACATATGGCTCGCTCTGGTGTGCGTGCGCGCACCACTAGCGAGCGTGTATTGTTTTTTTTTTTTTTTTTTACAGCGATCGCTTTCAAATTTTCAGCAGTTACAAGGGCTGCACTCCCAATCGATAGGAACCAGAGTGGCGGTGTTGGTTGACAACCCTTGTAATACAGCATCACGGAGATGCATGCACATACCTAGAAACTTGCAGGAATTTTTTCAGTCTTTGTTCAATTTAAAATTCGTAAAAATGATTGATATTGGTATTAGTAAATGGTTACTGGTGTAATCATTAACATTTGCAGGTGTACCTTCTGACCATCGAGGGCATGCATAGCTGAAGCTCTCGTGAAGTGACACACGCAATGCATTGGTGCAAGGATGGTAAAGCTCTCAGCCAGGATGAGTTTAGAACAAAAAGAGTGCGGATGGCCCATTAAGTGACGCATTTGAGTGGGGCAGTTTAAACTGAAAGTAAGAGAGCGCTCCACCGACTGCAGCTGCTGGTGCTGCTCTGAGTACAGAATAAGGAAAGTGTGGCTGTCGCTGAATTACACCGAGACAAAGACAGAATATGTCACCGACACCGGCCCGAATCTGGGTCCGGGATCCACGAGGATCCACCTGATTGCCATGACTGGATGCAATATCGCTGCCTCTGTGAAACAGCATTAAGACCTGCAGGTTCGTATACTTCTACTGAGAAGCAGTGTAAATTCTCAATCGTATTCTGCAGTCTTTTTCACCACCCAATGGCGCTTTTCTAGCTTGTAAAGTGTTGCAACATAAAATGCATTCACAAAATAAAGAACAAGTCTTACGATGAGACCCCAGATTGTTTACTGATTTCAGCCTTCAACATCTCAGTCCCTTATTCATACAAACAATTCAGATTTACTGTTCCTCTAATGCGGAATGCTTTAGTTAATTCTAATAATGTATTTGCCTTGAATCCTCCTTCGAGATGGCTTACTGTCACGCAAGTGCAAAACTATCTCCAATGTGTTTTTTGCGAGCTAGTGCGTGTGTACATTCAGTTAAAGGCAGAGAGGAAAGTATGATGCTTGGGGTCTGCCACTCTTATTGGCGATTAGGAAATGTGGGACAAACAAAGTTTAGAACTTGAAGAGAAATTCCAAACAGAGCAACACAAACACGTGGAGTGAGTTATCTAAACGGCCAATAATTGGTGCAAGATGCGCTGCATGTTCAGAGCTCAGACACTAGTGCTTTACTTAACTTCTGGTTTATTCTTGTTAGTTTCAGCCACAGCATCCTTAATGGCTTTGATGGCTAGTTTAAGGATCATAAATGATTGTTGCTGTATTAGTTTTCAAAGCCTTTCGAGAAATTCCACTCCAGTTTAGTTTCGCTCACAATCCTTGTTCACAGGCTGCGCCCAGCTGGGATTACAGAGCATGGAACTGGATCATTCACTGCTTGGAAGTTTGACAGGTGGATCTTTTTATGCGTCTAAGTAAAGGTAAAAGATTGAATGAAAGCTTGTTACACCTCACTTAAGGTTACGGCCAGAGCTGCCCAGTTTCGATTTGTAGTACCAGACTCCAGTCTTGTGATCAACAATCTGTGATTCTGACCAAATTACTTATCCCCCCGTGCCTTAAAAAATGTATTCTGGTGTAATGTAACTGGTGCTAGTGTAAAGCACTCCCATATCTTTGGGTCAAGTTCGCGCTATATTAAAAAAAATGCAAACGTAAAAATAAGTGACTAATCTGAGCCACATGTTTCTATCTTCCTGTATACTGCTTTCTTCCTGTATACTGCTTTGTTTCTGGTTGTGTGAAATAGAACTTTCGCGTTGCCCAGAGCTGCCACTTCTCTTTTTTTGTGCACACCGTTTTTCTGGAGCTTCACCGACAGGTGTGTCGATCGGATATATTTGTTTTGCGGCGAAGCATTGCTGTCTTCGGGTATGTCCTCCACTAATAGAAAATCTAGACCGATGGTCCTGAATCCGTGCTCCTCTGTCCAGATTTAGGGGCACATTAAGAGGTTGAAACGCAAGCCAAAGCAATGCAATTAACGCTCCGCTGCGAAAACATTCTCCTTCGCGCCCATTTGTATCTCCTCTTGGTCACTGTACTTAACGTGAGTGTGTTCCAGACCTCTCCTGTTTCTAAACAATTACCCCGCCCTCCTACTATAGCAGTGCAAATATCGCTCTGCTTTGAAAAAATGTACCCTAGCCCATTTGTGTCTCGTCTTTGTTCCTGTTCTTGTCGCGTGTGACTTCCAGACCTCTCCAGTTTCCATAGTCCTATCCTGCCCTCTTACTATACCAGTGCAAATAACGCTCTGCAGCGGAAAACTTCACCCTTTTGCCCATTTGTGTCTTGTGTTTGTCACTGCCCTTATTTTGTGTGTTCCATATTTCTCCTGTTCCCATACTTCTATCCCGCCCTCCTAAAATTAGTTTTTTTTTTTTTCCCGAAAGGCGTGTGTTTTGTTGTTGTACTTACGAAACCTATTAACATGAAGCAGACCAGTGGCTTTATAAAATCAGTGTACAAACATGTGTATTGCTGGCGCATGTCGTACAAGTTACAAAGTACACTTCAGGGGCCGCATAGTAATGTATAAACGCAAAATATAAAATTAAAGGCATGAAAGTATTGCTTACGTATACTTGTTACGAGTTCTAAAATACGCTGTAGACACAGTTTAGGCAAGGGCTGTGTCTGTGGCTCTTCTTCTCATGTGCAACAGCTGGTGACAAGCAGATTAGTGGTTCTATTGTACCAGTATGCAAACATGCACAGTGCTGCCGGACGCTTTGCAAGTTAAATAAATCATACAGTACAGGTGCAGCATAAAATGGGAAAAAAATTTAAAATACCGAACATCCAGCATAAATGTGTTTTCGACATACACTACTTACAAGTTCTACAATAAGGGCAAAACATTTTGCTGAGTACATGCAAAAAAGGCAAATCTGGTATATAGGTATTGTTTCATATATTGGGCTGGTGTTGTAATTTAAAGTGGTAATGCCATCACCATGACAATGCAGTTGCTGTATATCAAGCTATCTGCTTTTGATGATGTGCACGCATAGACAAAGACTCACACAGAGAGGCGTACATTGAATGAGAGTGACTCTGAGGGACAGGAATTGTTTCTGGCCGATTTGCTGATTGAAGTGAGGTGACGTCCATAAAACAAAGATTATGGGCAAGTGTAGGTAAAAGAGATAGGTACCGGAGAGCCGAGTTCGTGGACAGATGAACTAGCATCTAGTTCGTCTTCACAAAGTAAGATGCAAGTTGTGGATATTATTACTCTCAAACTCAATGGAGATTTGGTATTGATCGATCCGGGAATTTACAGTAAAAAACATTTCAATATATGATGTATGTATTGGCATTTTTGGGCACAGATGCAAAAAAGCATGTATAAAACACATTTAATGAGCAATTGGCTAAAGATTAAGTGTGGATTTGAGCAAAAGAGAATTCACAAAACATTTAGAATTAAATTGAAAGTGAATTACAGAAACAAGGTCTTAAAACTTCACAAGAGAATCATAGAGGTCTACAAGATGAAATAATGGGAAGATGTGACAAGTTATAGAGAAGAATAGAAAAAAGATCCTGTGAAACCTGAATCGAAAAAGAATAAAACAAAGAAAAATGGGAGTGATTTTCAATGTGAAATAGTTGTTGAAAAAGTCTTAATGTTGAGGCAAGTTCAGGGAGGAGCATAGGGGCATGTACCATGGTCAAAAAGTGATAGTTACACATTTAGAAAGAATTTCCTGAATCTGCGGGAGCAGGCTGAGAAGTGGCATACAGAAGTAGAAAGAATTGTGACTATTTCAAAGGTACGTTGGGCAGATTTGAATGCTTTATTTTCAACTGTTGTGCCTTGTGATTAGTTGGCTGTGTGTAAGACCATAAAATGGACAGAAGAAGAACCACAGATAGAGGCTTCTTTTGTTATGGAGACATGTTATCAAGTGTTTGAAAATAAACGATTCCCCTGAAACAAATCAGTTGTTCAAAAATCATCAGAGCTATGCAGAATTGAGATGAGTCAGTACATGCATATTATGAGATGTTGATGCAGATTTCCAGACAGTATAGTGGAATTAAAGACCCAACAAGATTTTTAAATTGTCTCTGCATTTGTAACATAAGTATTTGTAAAGCGCATGTTTACCCGGAGGCATCTTGGCGCTGGATAACAGATGTTAATTGTTACCCAACTCAGTGTTACTCATTTTATCCACCTCTGATGGATGAAAGGCTGAGTGGACCTGCCGGGATTTGAACCTGTGACTTTGAGGTCGAACACAGGCCCCTGCAGTGGATGCATTAGTCAACTGAGCCACCAGACCCGCCTGTGTTGAAAGAGCTTCTAGAGATTTGTGTTCATATTCATCAAAATGTGATGTGTTGGCAAGCGAAATAGCCTGACAAAATCCTTGCCTACTTGATGTATCAGTGACTTGCAATGCTAATAGTAAATGATGAAACAGAAGTTGATGGTGGCTCAAATGAAATTATTTCAGAATGGTGGTCAAGGTGGTTTTCTGCACCTGGTTTTGGTACTGGTGTGCAGGGCATTAATGCACAAGGTAATGGTGCACAATTCGTGCAGAGTGGAAATAGTGGTCCTCGTGGTAGAGGATTTAAAACCAATTCTGATGTAAGCAATGGTATTAATGCACAGTTGAGAAATAATATGTGCCACATATGTGAGAAAAATGATTCCTGAAAACGGGAATGTAGGTTTAATGCAAATACATTTCAGAATGAGTCGCTAATAGTTCCCCACAAGATCAATTTTCTCCAAAAGTGACTCCTGTCCACATGTCCAAGGCAGTTCAGAAGTCAACAAAACATGGGCAGAACCTTTGTTTAGCCTCTAGTGACTTATGATCTACTGCAGATGAAGCAAAGCAGCGGTTCACCGTCAAATGTCATTGGAAACCCCTCTGCTCCATAGGTATAATATTTTTGCTTATTCCATTCCTGTAGGTGTGTTAAAAGAATCTTTGCTAAAATATTCGAATTGGCATCGTTCAAACTTAATAACCTCAAGTTTTGTGTGAGGCTTCCATCTCCTTTTTTTGAATATTGGGTGTACTGCAGCACCTTTTCCAGACATTGAAATGTTGCCTCTCTCCTAGATCCACTTTAATAGAAGGTCAAAAAAGTTTACTCATCATTCATATGTTTGTGGACCATCTGAGCTGAAAGTTTTAGACCATGCAGCCCGGGAAGAGTTTTAGTAAATGTATGGTATTTCTTGTAATACTTACCGAGAAGGATTTACTAATTTCATGATCAAGCAATGATTTTTTGGACTTATAACTTAGAGAAATGTAACAACCTTACTTACTTTGTATTTGTACCAGAAAGCTTGTTCTGACTTTTATTTAACTCCTCTTTCATGCAATTATCAGATTTATGACCATTAAGTACTTGAATGTGAGTGGTGTCTAGATGTGGACCAAAGCTTCTTGAATATGCAATCTCTACTGGCAAAACTCTAACAAAGATGTACTCTTAGAGTGCGATCACTCCCCTCAGGACTTAACTGCATATAACTGCAAGTTCTAGGAGTATTAAAAACAAGACTTGAATACATATACACCATAAGGGGTGGACCAAGTTCACCATTTGTATATAGGCTGTTTCTGCTTACATTTGTAAACCTTGTACTTCATGACAACTACAGATATCAATATATGCAGTATTTAATGCCATTTCAAAGATAATTAATCTGATCACACAATTTCCATTGGTTCATTAATGTTTTAGTTAAAGCATTGTCCTTTTTAGGTCGAGCCTAGAGCAGCACACATGTGCCGGGTCTGAGAGACTTTTAGTAAGGGGCTTCAGAAAGCTCACCACACGCTTGTGCGTGTGTTTGTTTTTCGCATAGGCTATTGGGCTTTGCGTGCGTCTTTCTAAGAAAGACAGCACGCAATTGGGCAAAGGTGGGTGCATGTCCCGCCTTTGCTCCGCCCACGGCCTGTTGCTTGCGGTTACCTGCACGGGCGGCATCTGTTTTGAATTATCGTGACCAGACGCGATAATTGAAAACATTGCATTTAGAGTTCCGCAGCTGCTGCGTGGACTTGTCTTTCAGCGCTTGTTGCTCTTTGCACTTTCAGTGGGTGTTCCTAATTTGCCCTTAAACTCATATCAAATTAGTATACCTCTACCCAACTCCGAAGTTTGTGAATGTTGCAGTGAACTATGTACACTGCATACTGACGTTCAAATGCAGCCAAGCAAAAGTTGCCACAGCTCCCAAGTGCCGTATCTGTGCTACCTTTAATCTACCCTGGCAGTTGGAGCCAGGAGGCCCCAAGTCGCAGGTGTACCTCGGTCCTGGCCATTTAGCCAAGAGCATGTTGAAATCTTCAACTTCATTTACTTTAAGCATTTTAAACGCAGTCCAAAAAGAAAAAAGTTACATAAAATAAGAGGACAAACTAAATATCACACATGGTATAGATGGCGCCTAACAGCTGTAAAGCGGCAGCATAATAACAATAACATCTCTTTAAAAGTTAGGAACCGTAAAAACAATATCAGTAGTTAGAGATGTAGCGAACTCCGATTGCTAAGCAATGCGCAGTGCCACTTGGTGGGGGCTGGCCATTGGCATGTGTGACTGTGCGGTATAAAAGGTACAGGTACCCCCTCCCCCTCTGTGGGGCTGCAGACACCACCATGCTCGGGTACCTGCGCCCTCGGGGAAGGAAGCCAGGCCAGCTGGAGCGAGGACAGGTGCATTGACGTCAGTGGAAGTTTCACTTTGGCTCCAAGCACACCCACCTCCAGGGACTCCAGGCAAAAGGTGCGCTCCAACCTAAAGCGTAAACTGCTCCCTGGCGCTGCTCTTGGCAGGGGGTTGAACATTCACGTTTTCTATAAAGTCATCCAGTAACTGCCTGCATATTAATGGTGTCAAAGAGCTTTTGATCTTTTAAGCCTCTGTTTGTTTGAGGCTGATGGGCAGAGCAGGAGTCGTAAATAAGCAACGCACCCTGGAGAGGCTTTGACATGGTGTTCGTGCGCCGAAGGGAAGGGTTGTTCAACCTGCTGGGGGATTAAACCTGCTGTTTGTCAGGCTTCTGGCTTCTATTGTTCTGTTGTGAATGCCACAGTCTCCAGGCGTTTTCAAAGGTTTGATAATGGATATCCCCCGACATCTGTTGCATGCCATCGATCGATCCAAATTGACTGTGCTACCACTGGACTGCCCACAAAGGTACTGTTTATATTCTCCACTAACATTCCCTTCGCGGCCTCATAATGGGCAAGAGGAAACTTATGGAGGGAATAGGGGGGGGGGGGGGGTGGTGGTGGATCGAATGCTGCTAATGTAGGCCAGGGGACCAGAAAATCCAAGAAAGCTAGGAAAAGTAAGAGCATGCTTAATCATGTTATGGATCGAATTGAAACACTAGTTGAGTGTGAGGGTATACTAGCAGTAGATTCCATCCAAAGTCTAGAAGCTAACAAAGCTCACAAATGACCACCGCCAGTTCGTATACCCAAGATGTTTTGTAAAACGCTAAGTATAAATTCGGCTGTTGGAAATAACATAACATCTAGCCATTCTAGTCCAGGGTTGACCATTATCCCACCTGATCAACAACCCCTTCCCTCTTTGGCACAGACAGAAATGAGTCATTTAGAGCCTTCTGTTATAGTTTGCACTAATCGTTTTGCTGCCCTGGCTGAGGATATAATAACCCCACCTGATGATCCGGTTACCCAGGTTCCATTAGAAGTACATTCTCTCTCTCAAATAAATAACGAAATTGACCTTAATGCAAGTGACGGGATCTTGATGTCAACTATAAACTTACTGGTAGCTCAGGTCAGGGATCTTAAATCTTTGGTTCTAGACTTAACAGCCACCGTCAGGACACTATCTCTTCAACAAATAGCTCATATACCTCGAGATGTCCCTCCCCAACCTGTGCCGACACAAGATAATACTATCACTGCAGATAAACCTACCTCCGTACATGTTAGTCTCGCACCTACTGTTTCTCCCCATTCACCGGTAGGACAAAATGCGATGTCCCTGCTGGCCAAAGCCATAAGGCAAGTTAGAGCCACACAGAACAATAGCGATATCCATCTCGCAACTCTAAGAGCCAGACCTCTATTGCTGACTCCAATTGCATCTGGCCCGCACTTTCCTGGACCTGCCACCACACGTAAGAGACACAGTGTCTATGGTTAATGTCGCAAAATACCTGGGCCATGAATCCGAGGATTCCCTCAAGAATAAGGTCATCCATTGGATTCGTCACGTTAGAGAGTGCCGGTCGTTGATAAAGAGAGGATATTGCTAAGGTTATAAGGCACTCCTCTCATGACCTCCGACTAGACACTTTGGAAATCACTCTGACTACATCCCAGCTGGCCGAGGACCTATTAGCTTTAGAATATAGGACCTCTGCCCCATATCCATCCAATTTAGATCTACTCCATTTGATTCTAATACAAACACGAGGGCCACAGCTCCGAAATCTAAATCAACTAGTGGGTCGCAACTAGATGAAAATGACTGACTACTTCCAGTTGCGCAAAGCCCTCTTGGGCACATTACAGTTCAGGAGTGTGCTACCTTGGCCAAACATTCTAATGTGTCTATTGTATGATCTAGCTTATCTAACCAGGCGTTACCACCTGTTATTGAACTGCCTCATACATCTATTAGCAAACAACATTCCTTGCATACAGAAACAAGTATTGGTGAACAAGGGCGTCCCAGAGATAGTATCTTCAATCTTAAAGTTATCTCTTGGAACATAGCCGGTCTCTTCATGAATCTAGCTATACCTGATTGGAATAAACTCATTGACAACTATTCCATTTGTATTTTCCAAGAGACCTGGAGCATGATTCCCCACCATAAAGTTGGCTTTACCTCCTATTTTATTCCTGCAGTGTTACCAGTATCAGCAAAGGGGCGGCCATCTGGTGGCCTCCTTATTTGGGTTAGCATTACACTGGATTGCATGATACAAACAACTGAGTGCAATTGTCCAGATCTTCTAAGACTGACCCTTATGGACAACAAAGAAGGGAGGACCCTAGAAATGTTTAACATCTATGTACGTGGCACAAAAGGTGGAGCCCAATCTCCAATAATTAGCTGTTTGGAAGCAGAACTTTCTCGTTGCCACCCCGAATCCGGCATCCTGGTGGCGGGAGACTTCAATTGTACATTCGAACCTCTTGCCACCGAGGATATGTTGGGTTCGGAGGAGGACGACGTAAAGCAGGGATTCCCCCTGCTGAGTCTACCCCCGATAAAAAGGTGGACTCAGCTAGCCATCCAGCTAAATTCTATAACATTTGAGTTTGGTCTTAGGGCCACTAATGGAAGATCACCTTCTGACCCCTTAGGAGCACATACATATAATAGGGTGTGCTTCTCCTCACGTATTGATTATATTTTGTTAAATCAAAATCTTTGGAGGCATCTAATAGACATGGAGGTTGTACCTACTACCGATAGCGACCATAATTTGCTGTCCCTGACGCTAAATCCCTTATGGCTCCCCAACCCTGAAAATATGTGTAGGGAGGTCCATGTCATCAAGGGACATCACTCCCTCAAATTGCGGAAGGCGCCTTAAATGGCAAAAGGTAGCAATGGACGAGGGAAAATTATCTGTTATAAAGGAGACCCTGACAGAGGCCCTGAGTGATCTGCAAGAGATCATCACAGATCTAAATAGTACACAGAAGGTATTTTTAATCTACAAGGGCCTTGTCAGTACTTTGGGATCCTTGTTTTGTACAACCATGGGCAGCAAACCATGTACTTTGAGTAGGTGTACCACCAACCCATGGTACACGAGGACCTGCAGACGGAAAAAATTTGCCCTAATTATGGCCGTTAAAGGCAAGTCCTCTGGCAGGATCCAGACTGCCAGAAAGGACTACAATACGACGGTCCTTAAAGCGAAGAGAGAGTGGGAGGAACAGCACTGGCAAGCATTAAAAGCAGCCAGCATAGGGAAGGATGCTAGCCTTTTCTGGAATCTGGTCAGGAGAATGGTCCGCCCTGACAGTGAACTAATAACGAATAACATCCTGAGCAAGAGATGGTATGACCACTTTCTGAGCTTATACTCTGGTCCACAGGAAACCATCTTAGCTGGCCAAATTATCGATCCTCGGGCCCCGGGCCAGGAACCAGATATAGAACCTTTTTCTGAGCAGGAGGTTGAAGCTGCTATTCAGCGAATAGTCCCGGTCAAGGCAGCTGGACCCGATAGCCTGCCAGGGGACCTACTCCGAGCAGACTCGGCGAAATGGGCAAAATTTATTGCATGTCTAATTAATGCTATTGATCGTGGATGTCCCATCCCAGACTCTTGGAAGGGAGCAAAAGTTGTGCCCATTTTTAAAAAGGGGGGTAGGGAAGACCCTGCCAACTACCGCCCGATAAGTCTGATTGACTCAATCCAGAAAGTAGTTGGTCGGGTATTACTAGAGAGGATCCTTGCATGGGCTGACGAAAATAGGATCCTTTCCGATTATCAAGCTGGCTTCAGAGCGGGCACAGGAACAACTGAACAGGCGTTCAGGTTATTACTCCTATATTGGAAAGTGGTTAAGCTAGGCAAAGGCAGTCTTTACCTCGCATTCATTGACTTAAAGACTGCCTTTGACCTGGTTCCTCGCGAGCGCCTGTGGCAAGTCCTGTCAGAGCAGGGGGTGCCTAGGTACATTCTTAATATGCTAATTCGTCTGCATGAGGACAATTATGCCCAAATAAGATGGGGCTCACAAGGGCAAATAACAGCACGGATACCGGTGAATAGGGGAGTCCGCCAGGGCTGTGTGTTAGCTCCCACCCTATTCTCCCTGTATGTTAACGGGGTGGTTGAGCAGCTACAGCAAACACCATCAGACGCCCCAGCCCTGGCGGGAGAAAAAATCCCTACCCTCCTGTTCGCGGACGACACCCTCCTCATCTCAAAAACCCCTAAGGGCTTGCAGACTCTTTTAAACCGCTTTGACCAGTTTTGTAGCATCAGAGGGGCTGTCCATAAATGTCCAGAAAACAAAGTTCCTAACTCTAAATCCATCTAAAACATTAGGAACCCTCCTTTACTTAATAGTGTACCGCTGGAGAGGGTTGCTACATTTGATTACTTGGGAATTCGTATTTCTGATTCCATGCTCTGGAGATCACATGTGCAGAAAATGCTCTTGAGCCATAAAAGGGTGGTGGGGACAATTCTCAAAGAGCATCGTTCTTCATTAACTAAATCAATTGCCCCCGCACTAACAATCTATAAGGCTAGAGCCGTAAGTTCGGCACTGTATGGTGCCGAACTATGGGGTCTATCCAATACAGACCAAATCTGCAGATCAGAGAACAAATTCCTGAAGGATCTATTGATGCTCCCCCAGAGGACACCCACTAAGCCCCTTCTATATGATCTTGGCTGCCACTCGCTTGGAGACATAGCAAGATTACGTCCTCTCTTGCTGTGGGCTCGCTTGTGGCAGACACCCGAACTAGCCAACTACGCTGCAGGGCTTAGAGAGGTAATGGACATGGATGGGTGGTACAAGATTGACTGGTTAAAAGGTGTGAAAAAGCTTCTATATGATCTCGGGCTCAAAGAGGCTTGGATTAATAGAACCTCCCCACCAAAGGCAGAAATCAAGAAAGCGTACTGGCGGTGGGTTACTATGAATGACCTTCTCAACCCTAGAGTTGGAAGATTAACAGAGGAATTTATGCAGCACAAGCATACAATGTATTTTGAACCCTACCTGGACTTAATACAAAATCCATATGACCGAGCTTTGTATTTTAAGTTCAGGGTAGGTATCGTCCCCTTGCGAGAATCTACTGCGCAGTGGAAGCCACCTTACCAAACTCCCCCCTCCTGTCCAAGCTGTGCGGCTGCAATAGAGTCAATCCCACACTTTGTTTGTCTGTCCTGCCTACAAAGTACCAAGGGGGCGTTGGCTGAAACCACTTTGCAGGGAGCTAGGTACCCGTAGTTACCAAGCAGCACTACGCACTTTTAAGATCTGACTCAAGGGACCTCCATGCCTGTGTAACAGCCACATTTCTTAGATGGGCATGGAACATTAGAGCGAGAAACCTGAGCATTAATCCCTAAACAACTTAAGCGCCAAAGTGGCGCTTGTTTTCTAGCACAAGCACTTTCCCCCTTATAGGCATTATGTATGTACACATTTTAATTCCTTTTAATGATCCTATTTTTAAATGTCTCTTTTAACCAACTCTTTTTAATGTACATTGTTCCTAAAAAATGTATCTTGGAGAATTGTAATTGTCTGTTTGGGACTGTACTGCTTTTAAGATATTTTTTTTATCGAAATAAAGCTCATACTGATTGATTGATGGATGATGTATTTACCTATTCACGTGGAGCGTACGTAATGTATAATTGTGCTAAACTGTTAAAGCCCATTAGCTCAGTGGGTTCCTTAAATAGTATGATATTGTATCGTAGTTGCAGTTATGTAGCGCTTACTACCCCTGATGAGGCGTCGAAATGCAGATTAAAGTTTAGAATTCTGTCTGGACTCCTCCTTTCATGCTCTTCAAAAGAAAAAATGAGTAACAATTTCGACTGACTATTGATATTTCGTTAGAGCTGCACGTGGCTGCCGTGTAAACCACACATGGCGTCACTTTTTTTTTTTAGCCTAAATGCAAATAGGAGAAAATACAGTTTGACCTACAACTCCTAAAATGGAAAAATCATACTTTTGTTTTGCACAATATAAAGAACGGCAAGCAAATGATGATGTTTTTACAACTATCAAAACCTGTAAACATCCTAAAAGAGCATAAACTGTAGATCCTGCAAAACGTGCAAAAATCAAATCTGGGAATTGAGCTCTTGTTTACAAATTGTAGCTCAGCTGGGTGGCAAACACTTCACTTTTCAAACAGCTATCTGGCAGTGATATACAGATATGTTAAAACAGAGCACTGAAAGGGAAAGAAAGGCCAACATTCTCCTGAGACTTCGCAAAACAAGCATTGGCATAGCCAATAGGTCTCGCCTTTGGGACCTTATGTAGGCTGTTTTCTGAGGTGTTTACTGGTCACTCCCACCATACTGCAAAACACCTCTGGCAAAACACTTATAAGGTCCCAGAGGCGAGACCTATTGGCTATGCCAATGCTTGTTTAATTAAAAGTTGCCACGAGGCCTGTCATTGTGAATTGCATGTTAAGCCAGTCCTGCCTTTTTTAGACTGTAACACGTATTCTGCGACTTGTAAGTTTGCTTACGTAAGCGCCAGGATGCTTCCTCTGAAGTAGGAGTTGCAGTTTTTTTTTTTTTAAACAATTTTTATTAACAGTAATTTAGCACCTTTCCTTATACAAAGTTCACGTTCACGACATAGGTTGAATTCTTTTCTGTCAAAATCAACATAGGTGACATCACTTTGGAACAGCCATAGCAGTTGCAGTTTTTAAATATCTTTTTATCCATTAATTCATGTGCAAAAAATGATGAAATATTTTATTTATCTCACAAACCAATATATATAAAAAACACATATGGTATGTTTGGAGCTTTTCTAAATTCAATTGAGGTCTCCCATCATTTATACTTTATTCTGTTCGATTCACTTGCACTGCTCCCACAAATAAATCTCATGATACTAACTTAATTTTGAGCCTCCAATTTCAAATTCCTGCACATTTACAAAATGTAATTTACTTTTCCAATTTTGCGTCTTTATTTATATACACTTAATTAATCTGTTAATATTATTTATATTTCTAAGGTGCCGCGGACCCCCTGAGTAGCTTTCATGGACCCCTAGTGGTCTCCGTACCACAGGTTAAGAACCACTGGGCTAGCCCTCAAAAGTACTGAAGCATTAATCATACATGACAAAAGAGCAGAGTGCAGTGTATGAATGCAGCATATGCTTAGCACAAATCTAGCTGAAATGCAGCAAAGCTATTAGATTATCAGGTCCTTCAGCACAGGAGAGCTTTAGAAAATAGATGGTGTTTCTTGCTATACCTATCAAGTAGGATTCACTAATTTCATGATCCATCACATGTCTAACAGGTAAGAATTTTATACTTGCCATTCTAAAAATGTTTTGGAGATGGCATTGTCATTTATCCTCTGGTGTTAAATTTAATAATGAGGATGGCATTGTCTAATACACAATTCACCAATTTCCAGAACTGTTTTTGGTTCCCCATATCATTTACCACATTCATTTCCTACTGTTTAGTGTTAATAGAAGCTGTCTTCTTTCCCCTTATCCATGCTTTTTAATTTTTTATCATTTATTTTATTTCACTGTCAACAGCCCCGGATCTGAACTATTTTTAGGTTTGAATTTCATGGAGTTTCTTTTTAACTCCCTACAATCCAAATCAAACCAATTTTACACTTTCAGTGCTTACCTTTTGAATTTGTGGCACAATGATTTTTTGGACTTATAACCTGGAGACATGTAACAACCTTACTTACTGTATATTTGTACCAGAAAGCTTGCCCTGACTTTTTTTGCACTCGTCTTTCATGTAATGATCAGATTTATGAGCATAAAGTACTTGAATGCGACTGGTGTACAGGTGTGGACTCAATCTTCTTGGATATGCAATTTACTGACAACTCTGACAAAGATGTACCCTTGCTCATTTAGCCTTAGAGAGCGATCACTCCCCTCAGGACTTAACTGCGTATAACTGCAACTTCTAAAAGTATTAAAAGCAAGATCTGAATATATACATATCCACCATAAGGGGTGGCCCAAGTTCTCCATTTGTATGTAGACTGTTTCAGCGTATATTTGTAATCTTTATACTTCATGAAACTTCATGAAAACTACAGATATCAATTTGCTGTAGTATTTGGTGCCAATTCAAAGAAAATTCATTTGATCACAATATTTTCTATTGGTTCATTAATATTTTAGAAGGGGTTCTCGCTGAGCACTCAAATAAATGTTTCGATGGTGACGTTGTTGTGTCTACAATTCTTTTATCAGCCATGTCCACTTTCAGTCCTTACAATAGAACTTTCACTTGTCAACACGTGTTTCGTCCATAAATCTAATGGCGATTGATTATTAATGCAGAACGTAGAGTTGGCAAATTACAAAAAGAGATCAAGGATGCTGAAAAGGAGATTAGAGAGACGTATTTACCAGAACCAACTGATAAGAACTATGAGCTACTCAAATATGTTTTTTTTAAATATCAACTACTCTGAGAGTTTCCCCTTTGTAATAAAATTTTATTCATATTTTATCTCTAAGGAAGTCTGCTGTTACGATTGCAGCTATAGACGAAACGTGTTGGCAAGTGAAATTCCTATTGTAAGAACTGAAAGTGAACAAGGCTTATAAAAGAATTGTTGACACAACTTCACCATTGGATCATTTATTTGAGTGCTCAGGGAACCCCTTTTGAATTTGACTTGGGAAATCGCTTTTCCAATAAGAGGAAGACCAGGTGGCTCCTCCTCCAGAGCACCAAATGATACATGGGCATTCGTGATATGGACTTTTATGTATACATATAAGCTGTACTGAGATTGAGGGTGCCCACATACCAAGCCACCTTCCTTTCTTCTCAATAATATTTTAGTTAAAGCATTTTTCTTTTTAATTAAAAGTTGTTGCTCTTTAAAATGTGCTGCCATGAGATCTGTTTCATCATGTATAACATGTTCAGCAGGTACTACTATTTAGGTCTTGCCTACACAGTGCGCAAGCATTGCATAGGAGACCTTTAGTAATCGATTCAGCTTTGGCCCCAAAAACGTGCATGCGTTGCATTGCTTTCAATGGCAACGCGTGCACGTTTGGCGATTCCATTGCAGGAGCGAGCTTTGACAGATGGTTCCTGCTCGCTCCCACAAGGAAAACAGGCGCAGGCCCCCTCCTCTCTCCCCTCCCCCTGCTGCCTCCTCCTCTCCTCGTCAGCACAAGGCGTGCGTGCTGTTTTTTTTTTTTTTCTGTCAACGCCTACATTCAGCAGCTGTTGTGGTGTTTGGGGGGGGGGGAAATGCAGGCTTGTGGGCGGGGCGGAGGACAAATAAAAGTGGACTCTATGCCTAATCAGTTTTTCCCATTTTGTATTTGTTAAACAGCATTCTTTAAACACGTGTTTAAGGATTTTAATGCATACTCTGTTTCCTCACAGTAAACCTCAGAATCATTCATTATCTGCATATTTTACTAAGAAGCTGCTCGCTTCCAAGATTTGAGTGGGCGTGGTTAAGGATAAACAGAAAGCAGAGGCTCCATCAAGGCTGCTCGCTGCTCCGGGGGTGGTCTATAATCCCCGCGGCGCAGCTGTCTGCCTGCTATCTGGCTGTCTGGGCGCTACGGGTGATCCTCTACCACAGACGACAGACAAACTTCTGAGCACATCAAAGGACAGCTGGGGGGTGGGCTTTCTTTTTTCTTGGAGAGTTCTGCAACTTGGGAGATAATAATTATTTACTCCAGGCGCAACCAAAAGAAATGTTTAATTCCAAGGTTTTTCCCTTCGCCTTGCACCAGCCGTTCTCACGTTAGTTCATGAAAGGAGATTTTATATTGAGAATAAAACGCCAGAACACAGCAAAAGCAGGAACATTAGCGCAACAACCCACCGTTGACGTAAGGCAAGTCCCGCCACGCGGCAAACAGCAGCTTTATGGACAGTAAGGTGGTGTGAAGTGATAATGTCACAAAAATGTACCACAAAGAAACTGGCGTGAATGCACGGAGTGAGCATGCAAAATTAACCTACAAATAACGAATGGACTGACCACTACTCCTGGGCTCCCGGATCCCGAGCTACTAGCCGTAAAGCGCCTCGACGCCTCGCCAGGGGTAGTAAGCGCTATATATGTGCAATTTAAACACAGAGGGAATGTTGTGAAACTGAACATCTTCCGCAATTAGCAAAGCTTCGATACCAGCAAAAATTCCTGCAAAAAAGCTCGTGGGCAAATCTATTCCATAGAAACTTGTAAAAACATAAGCTGTGTATTTGCGAAGCACATGTTCATTACGAGACTTAACTTTGAGTTCAAGGCTGGTGTGTACTGTCATCCATCAATGGATCACATTTTAAGGGCGTCAGGAGGGTGAAAGCACGGGACTCAAACCCGTTACCTGGGGTAAACAGACATTCCAGAAGGGATGCGTCAGTCCACTGACCCACCAGAACCGGCTTTGCCCTCCTCAGTCCACTGACCCACCAGAACAGTCTTTGCCCAATTCAACGAAAAGTAGGTTTTGCATGGTCTTCTCCTCTGTGCAAAACCTACTTTTTTCACAACCTCCTCTGTGCAAAATCCGCTCTTTTGTAGAAACGCTTTTAGCAGCTTTTTTTGTACTAAAAGCCAGCACTGCTTTCAGGGCTTATGGTCACAAACTTTAGGGAGAGGTCGGAAAATGTAACCATTTCGGGCAGCAAATTAACTGTCCACAAATAATTCACAACTGGGATGAAATAATGACACCTTGTAGTAATACATGATTGCAAGTTTGATGCATGGCATAAGTGCATCAGCAAGGCCACTACAACCAACGCCAACTCTGTGCAGAGTTCAGGGGCATTTATTTACAAGTCATAAATATGTCTAGGTGATTTTGTACCATTCAAGGTCACATTTTAGCTTGACAGATTATGTACTTCTCCAGTGCTAAGCAAAAACACACAATACATGAGGATTGGGCAAAAAGAGCACACTCCCACCCTCAGCGGATACTAAAAGAATGTCTCTAGACATCCTGTGGTTAACGACGCTCCTGTGATTACCACAACTGCTTTAAAAAAATCAGGACAAATCTTTAACGTTTTAATATACATTTTCTGCAATATTCAATTTAAAGAGGTAAACTTCAAAGCATGTGATATGGAGACGAGTGTTCTGATTTCAGAGCTGGCAGTACATCTGCTTTTATCTTTTTTACAAAATGTAAAAATATCAGTTAAAAGTCCACTGTGGGATTCATAAATCAGAAAAAATCACTAAAGCCCAGTAATCCAGCCCATTACAAACCTTGTGGACTTTTTCTGTTGCAGTTTCTTTTAATTGAAGGTTGCAGAAAGTTTATATTAAACATTAAAAATGTACCTAGGATTTTGAAATTGGGTGGAAGCTTGCCCAAGAATAAAAGCAAGGGCCCATGTTTAGGTCTCGCCTACGCAGCACGCATGCGCTGCATAGGAGGGCTTTTAGCCGTCGCTCTGCTTATTTCCAATCGCACACTCGTGCTTGTGGCGGCATCCACCTTGCGGGAGTGAGCAGGGGCGTGCCACAAGTACGAGTGCAGTGCTTGAAAATGAGCAGACTGCTTGTGCTTTCACTTTTGTCCGCTCTATCAACCCGCCCCCAACCTTCGCTCACCTCAGGCTTCATGTGCCACAAAGCTTACTCTGGTCTCTGTTACACCGGGCTAGGAAGGAGTCACACAGCATCCAAAGGTACAGGGATCCCTTTCAGTTGCTATTTGAATTGATAGATACTCTTAAAGAAGCATTAGCATGGTTAGGGGCAAACACCGCTCTGCAAATGACATAAGCAGAAAATGTGGTCATAGATAGCGGGGCATTGATACAATTAGATGTGTGGTCACAAAGAAAAGTTAATTGCTTGGAACACTAGTGTGATCTCGTTTACACAATGACGTGTTGCATACTCCTGCAATCTTGCAGATTCATTTGAGAAGAGGTCACTAAGTATTCAATAGCAACTATGGGGTGTCAACTTAGACAGTACGTGTTGACTGCTTGATTAGCATGAATGCATCATAGAATCCCATCCTTTGCGCTAAGTAGTTACTTGTTGAACAGTAAGTGTGGGGGCTGCAGTATGGCATGGTGACAGATTGCTTAATGCTGCTGACGTACAGGTATCTGAGTCCACACAGTACTGCTTAGCAGAGATAAGGGCAAAGCACCGCGTCACTGATTGTTAGTTTCTTCTTGATGGAAGCTGGCCAGTGATTGGCGCTGTAACTGCACTACTTGTAGAAGGTGCTCTTAAAATACTTATCAGTTGCAGAGGAGCTAAGTGACAGACTCCTTGTGTAATGAAACACCTCGACAAGCTGACCTATGTGCGGACTTTTTAATCTTACACTATTCATCTTGGACAAAGGGCCCATGAAGTCACGGCATGTGAGTTTTTCAAGAGGACTATGAACACGTCAGGTGGCTTGCACTGCTCTTGTGATTTTGGTTGAATGACACAATCGCCCTCTCTTTTGACAGTTTCATTGGGACTGCTGTCTTTGCAGTGATCACTGGGAGTGGATTTGGAAGGCAGGTGTGGCATCGAGTCAGTCTTGACCTAGCGTTTTCTGTCACTGACAAAACATTTTTGGCTGGTGCTGATCTGCCATGGCTCGGAAGCCTCAGACTGACCTTTATTCTGAGCAACGTTTCATCAATGGGCACACCTAGGAGTGTGCTCCCATCAAACAGTGCACGTACCTGGGCCTCTCACTGGAAGACTTAAGTGAGTACTGATATAACACAATTGTGTGTTCTTGGGGAAACACCTGGGCAAGTTGTGCCTTAATCCGCTAATTTTATTTGTAGAGTAAACTAAAGAAGAGAAGCAATTCCTTCAAGAATGACAAAGCATAGCCTTTGTTTATACCAGTGTGTGTTCATCACTTTTAATGCAAGCTCAATGTTGTGGCGCTTTTCGAGGGTGGAGACTTGAAGAATGTGGAAGCTTTTATAAGAGCAAGTGAAAGCGAAACCCCATTGTGGGCAAGTTCGAACAATTCACCACTTTGGGGGCATGTCTTTATCTTTTTTTCGGACTGCCAGCTTCTGGAATGCCCTCCCACCCTTCAGCTCCTGGAATACCCTTCCTTTGATCTAATTCTAGTGAAAGCTTGTTTACGGCACAGCTGAAAACAGTGCTGTTTGGTGAGCTGTAATTTTGGTCCTACTTGACTTACGTAAACGCCAGGACACTTCTTTTGAAGCAGCTGTTGTGCTTTATAAATAGTTTATTCGTCATTCATTCAGATACACATTTTTTTTATATGCAGATTTTATTAGGTTTCAAATAACAATAGTATAAATAAAAAGACAGGAAAGGACAAAAGCAACAATAATGGTGTATCAAGCCATCCATCGAATAAAGAGGGGGAAACACACCTATACTCTGGTCCATTACTCTAGTCTTATAGACTATTTACTTTTAGATGTTCGCCAGGGGAGAAATGATTGTAACACCTAGACATGACAGCAATCATAATGCTCTAGTACGAATCATAGATTGAACAGTAATGTTGCTAGTACTGCACTTAGTCTTTAAACTCCATATTATTTGGGAGAACACATTTTGAAAATACAACAAAAAGTGTCAAAGGCTTTTCTTTTGCTTGAATTAATCAGTATTTAATAGGATTTCTTAAGTTTTAAACCTTCCTATTGCCGAAGCAATTTAAAAAAAAACAGAGAATCAAAATGAAAATAGACAAAAAGTGTCAAAGGCTTTTCTTTTGCTTGAATTAATCAGTATTTAATAGGATTTCTTAAGAAGTTTTAAACCTTCCTATTGCCGAAGCAATTTTAAAAAAAACAGAATCAAAATGAAAATAGACAAAAAGTTCATAATAGTAACACCACACCGATTATTCACTCACAACTAGCATGCTGATCTCACATACCAAACACTCTTGTCCACTCATACGTTCGCGCAGGCTATTTTGATCAGGAAATGAACGCAAAGAAAAAAACGTATTTTACACTCTTTTCTGTTTGGACCACAGAAAAAGAACATTCAGAAAAACATATATATCTATAAGTGATTCTTATTTGTAGATTTTTCTAATTCTTGTGGTCTTTTGTACAAGGTCTACGCGTTTCGAGACCCTTGGTTTACTGGGCCTCTCATCAGGACCTGTAAGGTAAGGAAGAAGAAGCCTGTGTAAGTTTTCAGGAGGGCCCCGATACCTCATTTGCAGTGACTGTCGTTTCTGTGAAAATAAAGTTACCTTTGTTTGAATGGAGACGAGCGTTTAAGAATAGTGGGGAAACCTGGGTGAAAAAGAGTGAAAAAAGAGGTGTAATCACATCCATTAAAGGCTGACTCATAAGTATGCACTTCGTTAGAAAGATGGCTTACTTCTCAGTGTGGAGAACGGGAGGGGAACGATTGTATCTGTTCAGTTCAAGTGGTCGTCGTTAGAGTGCTGGAGGTAGAGTAAGGAAGTTTGTTGAGTGTTTTGGGGGAACATGGTTGATAGCTACGATATTTATCTTAGGAAATTGAATTATTTACCTTATTGTGTGACCGAGTGGGGGCGCGTCTATTCTGAGCGCGAGGTTTTAGGTAATGATGTTATCTTCGTTTGAATTGTCCTTGAATCTGTAAAGGGTTAAGAGGCGAGTTAGCTTGGTGAAGGTATGACTTCTTACTCTTGGATGCGAAGATGTGGCAGCGGGGCATACCTGCATTTTAGAATCGTTGACTTCCGCGTCAGTCTGTCAGTTTCTTCTGCGTTTCGAGTCTCGTTGGTGCTAACGTATAGAGCGTCGGCATATTTATTGCTCTTTTGATTGGTTCTCAATGGTGGACATAGAAAGAGGGCTTCGTGATATCTTTTGGTGCGTTCCTTCACCAAATGTGTGTTCCCTAAGGCAAATAGCATTTTTATGATGCAAAACGGAAAAAATGAAAAATTGCTCTAAGTTCGTATAATGAGTTGGTCTAATGAAGTATTAATGGAGGCGCATGTTAAAATAGGGGAACATTCTAGCGAAGACCATTAATGGGTAGAAATTGGATGAAAGCAAAGTTAGACGATATAGAAGGTGTACACCAAAAATCTGGTAATTAATAAATGTGAGCTTGTCTCCAATTCATTACAATGGGGTTTATTTTAAGTTAAATTGTAGATTTCAGAAATTTCGTTGAGGCCATTTGTCGCCGTATTGAATTTGAGGATTAGCATAGCCTCTGTCCTAGAGAGTTTCTGTTCCAAATCCCCGCCTCGTGCATCACGTATCACTTTGGCAAGAACTGTCCATTTTGCATCTTCAATTAGGTGATTTTTTGTTCGCAAATGGTTGACCAATGGAGCTGTTAAGACATTTTTGTTGATCCGGGATTTATGTTGGGACACTCTGGTTCGGATTTCTTGGCTGGTCTTTCCTATATATAGGAGGTTGCAAGGCCAACGTATCGCATACACCACTGATTTGCTTTTACAATCGGTGAACGATTCGTGTTTCCAATAGATGGAGTTGTGTTCGAAAAGATCTCCTTCAATTGTGGAATCACAGCAGATACAAGTGCCGCACCGGTGATGACCTTGAATTGGTTGTAGTCCTACAAAGTCTCGCACAGTAATAGGTTTCTTTTGCGGCATGGCTGCTCGAACAATTTGGTTGGCAATATTGCGGTCTTTTTTAAAAGCAAACAGTGGATTTTGGTTGAATAAGGCATCCAGATTTTTGATCAAGTGCCAGTTTTGTATGATGCACTTTTTCAACAAGTTTGAGTTGGGACAAAATGTGGAGACGCAGACTATCCTTTGGAGTAGTTGCCTCTCAGTCTTTTTCAATAGATCTTCCTTTGGGGTCCACCAAGCTCTTTTCATGCCTCTTTTCAAGAGTTTCTTGGGGTATCCTCTTTTCTTCAAGTTTTCAGACAATGTGGTAGCATGAGCCATATATTCATCTTTGAAATGGCAATTTCGTCTTATGCGCAAGAATTGGCCGTAAGGCAAATTTTCGCGTAAGTTCCTCGGATGGTAGCTTGAGAAGTGTAAGGTCTTATTTCTATCGGTTGTCTTTTTAAACAAGGTGGTGGCCAAACCATTGTGAGATGGATAGATTTCTACATCCAGAAAAGCGATTTTGATCTGCGAATGGTTTAAAGTAAATTGTATGTCCGTGGTTCGATTATTTAACCAATCATGGAAATTTCTTAGATTTTCTAGAGACCCTGTCCAATTCATGAACACGTCATCTATGTAACGAATCCATTTACCGATGTACCGAGTGAAGGGATTGTTATTGTAGATTGTAGATCCAAAAGTCCCAACTGAATTCATTATGAAACTAGCCAACTTCGCACTTAAAACTATTTCAACTTCAATGGCGAATTCTATTTCCAAGTCAAAGGAGTGGCTATGAGTTGTCCATTTGCACCAGAATTGGCGGTACTCTTCATGGCCAAATATGAAGAGAAGTTTATCTACAATAACAATCCCTTCACTCGGTACATCGGTAAATGGATTCGTTACATAGATGACGTGTTCATGACTTGGACAGGGTCTCTAGAAAATCTAAGAAATTTCCATGATTGGTTAAATAATCGAACCACGGACATACAATTTACTTTAAAACATTCACAGATCAAAATCGCTTTTCTGGATGTAGAAATCTATCCATCTCACAATGGTTTGGCCACCACCTTGTTTAAATAGATAACCAATAGAAATAAGACCTTACACTTCTCAAGCTACCATCCGAGGAACTTACGCGAACATTTGCCTTACGGCCAATTCTTGCGCATAAGACGAAATTGCCATTTCAAAGATGAATATATGGCTCATGCTACCACATTGATGCCTTATTCAACCAAAATCCACTGTTTGCTTTTAAAAAAGACCGCAATATTGCCAACCAAATTGTTCGAGCAGCAATGCCGCAAAAGAAACCTATTACTGTGCGAGACTTTGTAGGACTACAACCAATTCAAGGTCATCACCGTTGCGGCACTTGTATCTGCTGTGATTCCACAATTGAAGGAGATCTTTTCGAACACAACTCCATCTATTGGAAACACGAATCGTTCACCAATTGTAAAAGCAAATCAGTGGAACAGAAACTCTCTAGGACAGAGGCTATGCTAATCCTCAAATTCAATACGGCGACAAATGGCCTCAACGAACTTTCTGAAATCTACAATTTAACTTAAAATAAACCCCATTGTAATGAATTGGAGACAAGCTCACATTTATTAATTACCAGATTTTTGGTGTACACCTTCTATATCGTCTAACTTTGCTTTCATCCAATTTCTACCCATTAATGGTCTTCGCTAGAATGTTCCCCTATTTTAACATGCGCCTCCATTAATACTTCATTAGACCAACTCATTATACGAACTTAGAGCAATTTTTCATTTTTTCCGTTTTGCATCATAAAAATGCTATTTGCCTTGGGGAACACACATTTGGTGAAGGAACGCACCAAAAGACATCACAAAGCCCTCTTTCTATGTCCACCATTGAGAACCAATCAAAAGAGCAATAAATATGCGGACGCTCTATACGTTAGCACCAACGAGACTCGAAACGCAGAAGAAACTGACAGACTGACGCGGAAGTCAACGATTCTAAAATGCAGGTATGCCCCGCTGCCACATCTTCGCATCCAAGAGTAAGAAGTCATACCTTCACCAAGCTAACTCGCCTCTTAACCCTTTACAGATTCAAGGACAATTCAAACGAAGATAACATCATTACCTAAAACCTCGCGCTCAGAATAGACGTGCCCCCACTCGGTCACACAATAAGGTAAATAATTCAATTTCCTAAGATAAATATCGTAGCTATCAACCATGTTTCCCCAAAACACTCCACAAACTTCCTTACTCTACCTCCAGCACTCTAACGACGACCACTTCAACTGAACAGATACAATCGTTCCCCTCCCGTTCTCCACACTGAGAAGTAAGCCATCTTTCTAACGAAGTGCATACTTATGAGTCCGCCTTTAATGTATGTGATTACACCTCTTTTTTCACTCTTTTTCACCCAGGTTTCCCCACTATTCTTAAACGCTCGTCTCCATTCAAACAAAGGTAACTTTATTTTCACAGAAACGACAATCAATGCAAATGAGGTATAGGGGCCCTCCTGAAACTTACACAGGCTTCTTCTTCCTTACCTTACAGGTCCTGATGAGAGGCCCAGTAAACCAAGGGTCTCGAAATGCGTAGACCTTGTACAAAAGACCACAAGAATTAGAAAAATCTACAAATAAGAATCACTTATAGATATATATGTTTTTCTGAATGTTCTTTTTCTGTGGTCCAAACAGAAAAGAGTGTAAAATACGTTTTTTTTCTTTGCGTTCATTTCCTGATCAAAATAGCCTGCGCGAACGTATGAGTGGACAAGAGTGTTTGGTATGTGAGATCAGCATGCTAGTTGTGAGTGAATAATTGGTGTGGTGTTACTATTATGAACTTTTTGTCTATTTTCATTTTGATTCTCTGTTTTTTTAAAAATTGCTTCGGCAATAGGAAGGTTTAAAACTTCTTAAGAAATCCTATTAAATACTGATTAATTCAAGCAAAAGAAAAGCCTTTGACACTTTTTGTTGTATTTTCAAAATGTGTTCTCCCAAATAATATGGAGTTTAAAGACTAAGTGCAGTACTAGCAACATTACTGTTCAATCTAATAGAGGCTCAGCTTTACTGCCTCCAGCCTACCTCCAGTCTTGGTCACGGCTAGTATGAATCGTGGCCCTACCTGAACGCAAGGAGCTGATCAGTCATTCTGAACCTGTGCCAGTATGTTGCAATTGACCCTCAACAGTCGCAGAGTAAAATGGTGCCCAATGTTTAACGCACGAGAACAACTAGGCCCAACGTACAATTTATTTGAAGAAACCCTTGGGAAACTGCTAAATCTGGACCTGAACCTTTCTTCAGGACAGATCTTACACAAGATAGGGGAATTACATACACTTATGTGTGAGGCAGGCACATTGTAAACTGATAGCTTCTTATCCTGTTGCTTAAAAGAGGCAATCAGTCAGGAGTGTGCCGTACAAAAAAGTAATTGCAGAAGCTAAAAATGATTGGTACCAATGGGTGTAGGAAGGTCTATTAGCCGCTTCCAAGCTAGGGGACCAACAAACCTTTTGGAATCTGGTAGCTACTAGGAGGAAGGAGGGCTATTGTCCCTTAGAGAACAATATTGCTGCCTCTAATTGATAGCTCACTTCTCTGCCCTTCAGTCCTCAAGTGATGGTGGAAGTTCCCCCTTAATAACTGAAACCGATTTATTCAGTACAGGGTTGCAAGAGAACTGTATCTGTTGAATATCCTGCTGTTTTCCTATCAGGAAGTGTGTCTTGCAATCAAAAAGATTGTCCCAACCAAATATCCTGAGATTGATAGGATTCCAGGTGACATATATCTTACTAGGATTCATGTTTAGGGCCCCTATTTTACAGTTTTTAAAAACTTTATTTTGCAGGGCACTCCGCTCCCCTCAACTTGGGTGAGAGCAGAACATATACCTTTTTTTTAAGAAGGGCTCTCAACTCCTGATAGTGAACTAAAGGCCAATTAGCCTTATTGATTGCACACACAAGTTATTTTCCCAAACTATCTTAGATAGGCTTCAAGAGTGGATGAAGGCTTAGGATATTCTGACTTTGCTACAAGCAGGTTTTCGTGGTAGTACTTGAACTACTGACCAGGTGTTTAGGCTACAACTATTATTCTGGAAGACTGTGGCTCTCAAGCGCAGAAGGTTATATGTGGTGTTTGTGGACCTTCGATCGTCCTTTAACCTGGTGCCAAGGAGCATGTTGTGGCGAGTGCTAGCCAATATGAGGGTTCCAGATTACCTTATTGCTATGATCATCAGGTTACATTATCACAACTATGCCCAGGTAAGGAGTAATAGTTTGGGTGAAGTTACAGAGCTGTTCCCTGTCCAGCAGGGTGTGAGACAGGGCTGTGTTCTTGCCCCCACCCTTTTCATCTTATACATGAATGACTTAAATGCCCTCCTAAATGTTGGCAAGAGCGATGCCCCTAGACTAGCTAATCTGAAGGTTCCTGCCCTAATGATTGCGCTTGACATGCTTTTGATATCCAAATCACTGATGGGAATACAGCATAACCTAAATAGTTTTAGTCACTTTTGCAGGCAGAGGGGCTTGGGCATCAGCGTAGCCAAGACTAAATACACGGTGCTGAATCCTTGCCTGACCTCAAGACTCCGTTCTGAAGGAGGTCCCCTTGAATGGGTCCAGATAATAGAATATCTGGAATCACCTTGACCGAGCAGTTTGAGTGGGCCACCAAAATCTCCAAGCGTACATTAAATTAGAGCTCTATACTGAAGGGGCTGATCAAAGTGTAGCAGGGTTCATACTCAAGGCCCATATCCCCAGTGATCCAAGTTTACAAACACCAAACTGTGGTGGTGGGGGGGCAAGCTAGAGGGCTGCTATCTATGGTGCAGAGTTATGGGGGCACAAGAATATGAACTCTCTTGTGATGGCAGAGAACTGTTTTCTGAGAAAGTCACTGGGTCTCCTGGTTAGCATGCCCTTGCTCTCGCTTAGGCAGGATGTGAGGCTCAGGCCAATCTCCAATTGGACAGGAATTAGACCTATTTTCTACTGGAGAAGGATCTGGGCCACCCCTGAATTGCATTATCATCAGCAAGGGCTAGAAGACATACTTAGCAGAACAGGGTCTAGGAACCTTACCTGGATCGATTACATCAGAGAAACTCTAAGGAAAATGGGTAATGAAAGTTTGTGCACAGATCCAAAGGGGGCATCTGCCTTATTTACTAAAACTATTTTAAAGAGGGATTGTGCGCAGTTCAGACTAAGCGTCATTCAAACAGCAAACACGTCAGGTTCACTAACTGCCTCTCATTTGTTGAAGGATGATTATGCACCTAAACAGTTATTAGATGAGAGACAATCCGACTTGGTAAGGAAGCTGTACATCCAGTAGGCTTAGTACCTTGCGATTGTACTCCTTCACCGTCAAAGGGGCTGGTACCACTAGAACCAAAGAGCAGGCTTGCCTACCCTGTGGAGCAGGTTTGGAATCAGTTATGCTCTGCAATAAGAAAGCTAGATTAAAATGGCTGGGCCAGTATGCTGCAAATTAGGTGTTGGGCGGTTCTTGGACGCTGATAGGGTTTTGCACTCTGACACTAGTCCACCTATAGTTTTTGAAGTCTCCAGATTTCTATATAGCATGTGTCAATTAGGCATAACTATAGACCAGGGTCTACCCCTCAAAGTAAGACAGAGGGAGTCTTGGAGGCAGCACATTTTTAACATGGAAATCTCCCTGTACTGTATTGACGTTGTTTGTTCCCCATTTTGTTTATAATCTTATGTAAAATGAAACATCAAGCTTGTGCGACAAATGGTGCACTTCATGTAAACTGAGGCAAAATTGATCCTACGCTGGGTGGGGTTACTTTAGTGCTTCTACAAAGTCTGTGCAATTCATAGTGCTGTCTCAAATTGTATATGCTTTTTATCCCCCCGCCCCCATCATGATCAATTATTTTTTACATTTTTAAACATGTTTTAAGTAGTATATTTATTGCATCCGTTTTTCTTTTATGGCTGTTTGCCGAAATAAAGATTTATGTCTGACAGACTGAAAGAAGTCGGCTTCCGAGCAATGGCACCGTTGACATCAGGCATGATGGACGATCCGCTCGTGGCACAGTCTCTGGAGAGCCATGGGTGCCATACAGGCCTCCCGCCAATCAACGTCATCCAGTTCCCCAATCCAACCATCCCATTTTGTGCGCAGTGTTGCCAATGATCCAGGTGTGTTACTCACCAGGGCTCTGTATAATTGAGTGATTCCACCCTTACTCAATAAACACATCAACAGTCGGGCCTCGAATGTTGAAGTCTGGGAGCGCATGCAGGTCCTCACTGTAAGAGTCAAGGGCATGGTGTATTTGCAGGTAATGATGGGATTGGGTATTGGAAAGGGATAACTGTGATTGGAGTTCAGCAAAAGAGTATATGGCGGATCTGCTTCAAATGTTATCCTATGTGGATATGCCAATCGGATCCCAGTGGTGGAACCCCTTAAGCTGGATCCGCTGTGCAACCCAGCGACCACGCCACAAGGGGCCTGCCCTGGCAGTGCATTACACTGTCCAGGCCCAGGCCATTCAGCTCCAGCGGGTATGACGGGTCGTCCCAGCCAGCCGTAAACCAATCACTTATAGCTAGAAGCCCAGTGATATAAACAAATATCCACTGCTGCAATCCCTCACACATAGAGCAAATTACAGTTTGTTTTTAGCTGTACGGAGAGGGGCAACCGCTCTAGAGGAAGAAGCGATGTATCAACGGCCCCCCTGCAAACCAAGTGTTAGGAATGTAGAATAGGGAGTTTTGATTTAAATAGAGAAAACGGGGCAGTGTATTACCTTTTTATCAATGTGACTCTGCCAAGGAGATTCAATTGGAGGTCCCGCCATGCATGTAAACTGGCCTTGGTATTTCGCAAGAGAGGCGTTGGGTTAAGTGCCCGGGTGATGTTCAGAAGTGTCACCATGTGCACGGCCAAGTATTTGAAGCTGAGCCTGCTAAGGGGAGTATCTTCCCCCAGCTAAGTGATGCAGTATCCCCTCTCAAAGTAACAATGAGGAATTTCACCCTATTGAGGCGAAGGCCAAAATGTTCCTTGAAAAGGCAGAGGAGTACAAGAGAACGGGGGCCCGAAATCGCCAGGTTTGCAAGATAGAGGAGAACGTCATTGAGGTATAACGCAAATCTGTCCTTAAAGTCACTTGTCCAACGCCAGGCTTCAAGCTGTGCTTTGCATTGGACTGAACATGCCAAGGGCTCAATGGCCAGGGCAAAGACCAGTGGGGAAAGGGGACAGCCCTGCCGGGTGCCCCATTCAATGGGAATTTAATCGGAGAGTGTCCTGTTGATTCGTACTTGAGCTGTTGGGTGCAAATAAAAAAGGGACATCGCGCAAAAACACGGACCAAAACCATTACACTGCAACAATGCTGCCAGATAATCTCAGTCGAAGTTGTCAGTCTTTTTTAAAGTCGGCAAGGGATGGCGCCAAATCTCTCGGCTGCTCCTCTGTACGGGCGAGGGCACATTGCAGTCGATGCAGTGCCTGGTACTGTGATTAGTTATGGTATTATATGCTGTTTGTCTATAATTTTGCAAAACACTGGACACATTCATCTGGATTATGAACCTTTGCAAGTTAAGAGGAGTCTATGCCTCTCCAAGATTTTGGGATTAACTACTTATGAATTTTGTCTATGTGGGAAATTATGCTAGAGGGGCGTCTGTGTTGATGGCATTGATATGTTTTATTTTTTTATTGAATTGTATTGACATAAATCATACTAGAGACGGATGATACAGAGGCATTTACACAGAAATTTCGATTACATGTTTGCACCGTTTATAGACTATGTCCAACAGTTTGTAGATCTTCCTTTTGCCTATACATATATGATAATATTCTACTGTAAATTCTTCCTAATTTTCAATTTGCACTTTTACCAGCATCAATAGACTAGTGTTTCACAGTGTTGGATCTCATAAACCTCAATCAGTCCAGTCTCCCATGCGATTCAGGATCAATCCCACCTCCAACTTGCATGTTCGTACCCTATTTGGGTCCTTATATTATTATGTAATTTGTAATTTTCCCCATCGAGGCATACGACTCCTTCCAGCACAGTGCTTTATTATCTTCAACAGTTTCCACTGGATGGGATATTAGATATGTTTTACGAAGTTCCCATATGTATTTAGGAGGTGAAGTAAGTGGGAGCAATTCCGCATAAGCGAGCATTTGTTCTTGACAGAATAATAAAGTCCCTGATCCACTCCTTAAACTTAGGGGCTCTCCCACGTCCTCATCTGCACGCGATTCTGCGCTTGGCCATTAGAAACCCGAGTGAAACATATCTTCAATAACCTGCATCAATTTTCTCAGTGTATCCCAATAAAGCTACTGACTGAGATGCTGCCAATGTCTGTGATGCCATCTGCACCTTTGCTTTAAAAACTTGTTGCCAGTATTTGTTCATTCTGGTGCAGTTCCAGGCAAGATGCAAGAAATCTGCGCCTTCTACCCCACACCTGTCGCACCGTTCATTATCTCTCAGCTTATACTTGTACATCTTGGCAAGTGTGTAATCAATACTGTGCAGAAATTTGAAATAAATTACACGTAATCGGCTGATGGCAGACACCTGTTCTGTTTTGTGTGCAACTGTATGCCCATTGTTTGTCTGTTAATTTCGTATCACAGATCATTTTCCCATTGTTTCCTTGCAGGGCATTGGCTAATTACCTGATTAGTGTACACAGCATGATATAATGCAGAGACGACATAGGCAGATGTCTCGGATTGTAATACCATATGAAGTGGGGGTAGGGTCGGTGGCTCCAACGGATAAGATGGTGGATTGTCTTTAACGCCTTGTCTCAATCTTACATATAGGAATATATCCATGGGTATGGGTGTTATTTTGATAAATATCTTGTCTAGTGTACGTAAGTTCCCTTCTTGGTATAAGTCTCCCCAGCATGTTATATCTGACTTTTTCATGACTTTCTTGAAAGCAGTTTCTTGTATCACTTGTATTTGAGGGTGATACATTAAGGGGAATAGAGTGGAGTATTTAATTGGAGCTTGTAATAATTCAGCTAAGCACTGCCAAGCTGTCACAGTACATGTGACCGTGGTGGTGTCCTTTTCGCTGTGTTTGGGAGTGCTACACTCTGTATCTGCCAAAGGGATTGGGTCTGCGAGCCATTGTTCCAAAGCCTGTTGTGGCACATATTTGGGCGGGTGAAACCAATAATGTGCAAATGAGGTTTGGCACAGAGATAATACAATTCTAAATTGGGAACATCAAACCCCCCATGGGAATACGTTCTGGTGATTATGTCCCATTTTAGCCTTGGTTGTTTACCTCCCCAGGTCAACCTGATCAGTTCTGTGCGTAAGGCTGTAAAGAAATGCTGGCCAGGGTAATATGGTATATTTATAAATAAGTATACTAACTGGGGGAGAATCACTATTTTTATAAGAGGAGTTCTCGCTGCCAAAGATAAGGGCAATGAGATCCAACGTGTGACGCAGCTCCTGATATGTTCCAAAGCCCTTCAATAATTAAGGCGCATTAATTCAGCGCGGTCTGAAGCAACATATATCCTTTAGTATTTTACTTCCGAGTTACACCATTCTAGCGGGAATTCAAGAGGAAATGGCGTTGCGGCAGTGGTGAGCAGAAATATCTGTGACTTCCCCCAATTAATATGAATACCTGAGAGTTCCCCAAAGAGAATACATTCTTACAGAATTAGATTCAAGTTCTGCTGCGGGTCTTTGAGGTACAGGGTAATATCATCCGCATAAAGGGAGATGAGTATCTGTCGCATATGTCACCTCAATGCTTTTTCCTGGTGATGTTGCCGTAATTTTGGCCGCAAGGGGTTCAATAGCTAGCGCAAAGAGTAAGGGGGAGAGCAGACAATCCTGCCTTGTGCGGCTCGTAATTGGGAAAGGTGACAACACCTGCCCATTAATCAGGACTGTGGCTGTTGGGGAACTATACATAAGGCTTATCCATGACAAAAACTCCACTGGCATTCCCATACGTTGTAGTATCCCCAGTAAATTGTCCCATTCTACCGAATCAAAGGCTTTCGTAGCATCTAAAAAGAACGCCACAAGCCCCAAACCGGGGCTACATTTTGTAGAATGGAAAAAAATAGTGCGAAGATTATGGGATGTTGCTCTACCTGGGATAAATCCTGCTTGATCGGGTAATACCAATTTTTCCACCAACAGGCTGAGTCTCTTGGACAATATCTTGGCGAGGATATTTGCATTGTTATTGATAAGAGACAATGGGCTGTATGAATCGCAATGACCCGTAGGTTTCCCAAGCTTTAGGAGCGAAGTTACAAGCTGCTCTCATCGATCATGGAAGAATGCCAGTTTCCTGGGCTTCGCCATAAACAGTTTTTAGTATGTGTTGGTCAATATATGTTTTATAGAAGTCAAACCGGAGTCCGTCTAAGCCTGGTGCCTTACCGGACTTCATTTGCATTATTGCGGCACAAATTCCATCCTCCTCTAGGGGGCCAGCCAAAAACGCCCTCTGTGTATTCCCCAACCAGCCCAGTGCCACATCATCCAGGTAGCTAGCTCAAGTGGCTGCTGTCGGCTAGTGCTGTATAGCATGGCATAATGTGCAGTAAACGCTTTAAGCATGTCTATATTATCTCTGTCTAGTACCTTCATTATCTGAGATTTCAAACACATAACTGGAGAAGCGAGGTTTGCTTATTTCCTCTGCTAGAGCTTTACTCGGTTGTTCCCCCTCCTAATATCTGCGCGCCACAAAATATTTACTCCTGAAGCAAACCGCTCGGTCTGCTGTATCTTTATACTCCCAAGAGCTTATCTCTAAATTCCTTTTGAAGTGCCCCACTCGTTTCAACACCCATCTCCCCTTCTAACCTCTTCAATTCCACTTCCAGTTTCTGTAGGGTCTGGCGAATGTCTCGAAGGACCCCAGAACTTTTGCCAATGCAGAAACAGCAAATTGTGACCTTGAAGGCCTCCCATACTGTCTCAATACGTGCATCTGAAACTAAATTTTGTGTAAAAAAAATATCTGTGATTTCCTGCCCCAACTCTGTGTATCTAACAGTGTAAGCAGCATCAGTCTCCAACTCCTATGGGATGTACCAAGTGCCAAAGAGGATAGTATCAATCGGACCGGCGAATGGTCAGAGTATGTTCTCGCTAGATGTTCCACTGTGTATATCCATGGCCCTATGTCCCTAGATACCACCGAATAATCCAGACTAGCCCATGTTTCATGCATTGCCGTGTAGTGTGTGCCTTCCTTCTTCCCAGGGTATACATGACTCCATGTGTCCAAAAAACCATTATCCGAGATTATGCCTTGTAGTAGTTTGAGTTCTGTATAATGATGCGGGAGAGGGTTGGACCTGTCATTTACTGGGTTCAATGCCGTATTGAAATACCCTCCCCAAATTATATGTGTAGACCCTATCTCAAGGAGTTTGCCCCATAGCGTGGTGTAAAAGTCAGGGTCATCTGCATTAGACCATAGCAACTCAACTACGTGGTTGATTCAGAGCCCAATCTACCCCACATGATGCAATAGTGACCTAGATGATCTTGCGTCATACCACATGGAGTGTTTTTCTTTAGCATTATCACTGTCCCTCTGGAATGCGTGAAGTATGAGGAGAATACACTATGCTCTGCCCATTTACAAGCAAAAGAGATAACACGTCGGGGGAGGTCTATATGAGTTTCCTGAAGCATCGCAATTCGGACCTGATGCCGATCCAGGTATGCTAAGAGCTGTCTACGTTTGCATGGGTCTCCCAGTCCCCTGACATTCCATGTTAATAGTTGAAATTTCTGTTAGACATTAACATGAGCCATGTAAATAGCTGTAACCAAATTACAATAAGTATCCAAGATCTACTTCTACTGATCCGGTCTTGTGCATTAAGTAACAAATGTATAAATGTCATTGCATGCCCCATCTCCTTTCTAAACAACATTTCCCATCCCACCCCCTCCCACTTCAGCATCCCAAACATGATGGTATTTTCACTCCCACCCACTCCCGAAAATTCCCAAGCAACATAACGCTTCATTTTAACCCACAATAGGGAGATCACCCTAGAGGGTACGCCAGAGGACTAACAGGATTCCTCCCTTCTGCTCCAAGTGATGGAGTGTCTAAAACTGGGGGTGGGGGAAGGGGTGCTCGGTACAGTTTGTTAATCAGTCCGAGTTGTGCACTTATCTGTCTGTTGTGTCTCTTTACGACCTCATCATATCGCTCTCCCTCCAACCTCTTCTCATAGCAGTTCGATCTCAAAAGTAGGAAACATCCGGATTGTAGGAGGGGGAGGCGCTGATCACTGGAACTTATGTCAGTCCATCAAGTGTTCATATTTACTCCGACGTTGGGGACGAGGGCCTCAACAAGTGTTCCTGTGTAGCGCAAGGCGTACCTTGACTTTTGACGTATTTCGAAAAATCATCCACTTGTTGTGTATTGATGAAAAAATACTGTTTGTCTTGATGCGTGACTCATAGCGCGCTGGGTACATTAGTGCATAGTCTATTTGCGCCTGGCATAGTTTACGTTCAGCCGCAACAAACTTTCGTCTCGTTTCTTGTACAGTGGCTATGAAGTCGGGGTAGATTGTAAACTCGTTGTCTCTTCTCTCGAGCCATTCTCAAAGTCACATCTCGATCACGGTAATTAAGCAGCCTTGCGATGATTGGGCGAGGTGGGCTACTCGGGGGCGGTATGGGGCCCAGGAATCGGTTTGCCCTCTCTACTAGCATCTGAGAGGAGAAGGAATCCGCTCCAATTGCTCCACGCAGCAGGCGTTAAATAAATTCCTCCATCCGGCCTGTATAAGAACTTTCCGGTATGCCAATGACGCTTAAATTGTTGCGCCTACTGCGTGCTTCCAAGTCCTCATTCTTAGCGGCGATGGCCTTAATTAGCTTGTCCATCTGCGCCACTTGCTTCTGCAGTGTTGACGTATTATCTTCAGCGTCAGAGATTCGCCGCTCTGTCTCTTTAATGCGCTTGTCGTGTTTGTCCAGCTTGTGCACTATGGCATCCATGCGGTTGTCATTTAGTCCATTTTACTCGCGATAGAGGTGAGGCTATGCTGCATAGCCAGTAGGGGTCCTTTTACTTCATCGCCTTGAGCGTGTGTCGGTTCTTGTACTTGCTCCACACCTGCATGTTCAGGTTCGTCTTCTTGTGAGCGAGTTATTTTCTTAGTTTCAAATGGCAGCTTAGTTTGTTTCCAGTCAGTCTTCCCCATGATGGAGACAGTATCTCCCTGCGTCTGCTCAATATGAGTTGCGAATCAAGAATTCATTTCATTCTGTGAAAGCCACGGGGTGTTCTGCCACGATCACTCGTTGTAGTTAAAAGGGGACACCCACGGGGCCCAGCCGTGGTATCACAGGTATATCTCTAATCGTCAATGCGGCTCCGTCATGTCGCCTCTTAGTTCAGGAATTACTTCCTCCAGTAGCGCACATATATGGACCCAGCAATCTGTCCTTACATCCCACTATATGTCGTGATTTTGCTAGCTGCACTTGTCTTTATTAATACCGCTCATGTCGTCAGTGTTTCTGCTGTGTGGACAAGGGTAAGATGTGCACCAATCGAAGTGCACTAAGCCTGCAAATCTGCTTTATGTATGCTCCGCTATATGGCCCTAGCTGCCCTCTGCCCTTGTCCCCCGCGGCAAGCCCCTCAGGGGATGGAACGAGTTCTGGGTGTCACTCAGCACGTGAAGTGCTGTTTCGACCTCATCAATTCCCCTCACAACTGCTTACATATGGCCTCTTTTCTTCCCCCAATGCAGCAGTGTGAGTTCTGGCAGCTTCGACAGGTCTCACCAGGGAATCGTCCCAGCGCACCTGTTTTGCTGCCGCATCATGAATTTCCGCAGCAGCAAAAAAGGAAAAAGTCATGCCGCGCCACATTTCAGCCTACCTTCAACCGCAGCAAAAGCAGATAATCCTGTAAAGGAGTGCTCAGTCAGCTCTTGTCGGTGGACCTCTACATGCGCTACAGCCGCTTTAGAATCATCAGTACGGCCTTGTCACCACCTGGGCGCCGTGGGAGTCACGTAGCGTCCACAGCCGCAACCAGTTCTGACGGCGTGTTGCCTAAGCCTGGGCCTTCATTTACAGTCAATTCCCCAGCGGCATCCGGCAATTTCTGTCGCAATAAAGGATTCCTTGGGGAGGTCGGATGTAGATCCTCTCCGTCGCTACCTTCAGATCTCCTTATATACCCTTCTGGGCAGGATAAATATTCGAATATAATTTCTGATCTGCAGGAGCCTCACTACAGTGCGACCATCTTGCTTGTGCGCCACCTAGCGGCCCGCATTGATATGTTTTCTATGAATTGTTTCAGATATGTGATGCTATGCAATACAACTTGTATACAACAGTACGCTTTTTCTTATGTGAGTTTCTTGCATTTTTTTTGATAACCCTGTTGGAGCTTATGACCAACTTAAAAGATTTTTTGTTTAAATCCTCCAGGAACATTGTTCGTTACTGATTTTGCATGAAGCCACATTGATTGGGGTGTATTAGGGGTGGGAGGATCGGGTGCAGTCTGGCTGCCAGAATCTTAACATATATTTTAATTTCCACATTAATTAAAGAAATAGGGCAATAAGAACTGCAATCTAGCGAAAGCGAAGTGGTCTAAGGAATGACGACAATGGTCGCCCGGTCTAGGACAGGAAACAACCTCTTTCCAATGGCCTCACTATAGAGCTGAAGAAGATGGAAAGCTAGAGTATAGCGAAAGTGGAGTAACATTCAAGGGGAAAGCAGTCTGGGCCAGGGTTTTTACCAGACTTCAGGTCTCTAATGACCGCATATATTTCGGCGTCTGTGATCGGCTCCCCCAGGGCACGTCGCTGGGTTGAAGTTAAGGAAGGAATTGGAATATCATTAAGGAGCGGATGAGCTCTCTCTGTGGGGAGTCATGAACTTTGGGTATATGGCTACCTGTAAAAGGATGTGAAGGCTGCTGCAATCTCAGAGGCCGTAGTGTCCGTGGATCCTGAGCTGTCCGTTATTGCGGAAATAAAGTGGGAGGTATCGTCTTGAGTTGCCAGTCGATAAAAGAGCGCATCATTTATGTCACCACATTCGTAAACATGCTGGGTGGTCGCACTCCAACACCGGCGTGCTTTACTGAAGTGTTTGCCTTAGCGCGGCCCTATCTTTGTCCAGCTGGCATATGAGCATCTCAGTGTACGTCCGAGTCAACGTAGACTCAGTGGCAAGTATACGGGTCTCCAGGTCCTCAATATCTTGATGTCTATTGCATTCCTTACGTTTGGGGTAGCTTATCGCCCGCCCTCGGATCGTTGGTTTACTGGCTGCCAGGAGAGTTCCGGGGCTTTTCACAGACCCAGTGTTGGTGTCAAAGTAGGAGATGAGCTCCTCAGTTAAGTGCTCTTCAAGTTCCTCATCTACCAGGAACCATGCATTAAGGCCCGACATGGGGTGAGTAGAGAAGGCAGACCCACCCTGTCGAAGAAGTTGTGAAGAGTGGTCAGAAATGCCACAGGGAAGCATGGACACTCGCCTGGTGACAGGAACGTCCTTTGCCGACAGGAAGATATAATCTATTCAGGAGAGCGACTTAGTGGGAGTATGCCCTCTCGTGTGGGTTCCAAACCCTCCAGCAGTTCCAAATTCCCAGGGCAATCAGCCAGTCATTTAACAAGTGGGACTGAGCCTGCCGATGTCGAGAGACCGGGCCAAACACGTCGAGGATCGGATCGACTACTGCATTGAAGTCTCCTCCAAAGATCAACGAGCTACAGGGTAATTTGGATACATACACTACAAATGGTACACTGTTCACCATCCAGCCCACCCGTCACCCCCACATATCTGCCCAGGGGATCGTGAAGTACCTGGGTGACCACAAAGGAAATATTTTCATGGAGGAGAATTGACGTACCTCTGGACTCTCTAGCAAAGCCAGCATGATAGGATTGTAATCAAATCTACAGAGAGAGAGAGGCCTTTAGCGCCCATGAGATGGGTCTCCTGGAATAATACTGTTCCTGGACGGTGTCTGTGTACAGACTGAAGGGCCATTGTCCACTCAGTGTTGTCCAGAAGACCATTGACGTTCCAGGAAAGGAGACTATGGCTCATCATGTAGTTGGTTGGTCGAAATGTGGGCTGAGCAGGCTTCAGAAGTATGGCGGGCATGGCTACAGCAGAGAGTGGATGGTGGCAAAAAACTGAAATTTCACCCCCTCCCAAAAAGGCAATGTAGAAGTACAACTTTCCCCAACTAACATATAACGCATAACTTATGAAACGATTAACATGAGGGATATAAGCATTAGTAGGCACCCTGGGTCATGGGTAAATACGGAAGGCAGATGTCATCATAGAAAGACATTGGAGAATAGACTATAGTGCCTAATCTCCCTCCACTTGCTAAGAAGAAGTATTATGTAATAGAAGATCTCTGGGCTTTGTCAGCAGACCCCATACCTTAGCCTATAGATGGTAGATCTACATCATAGGTGCTGTTTTGCCGTTCTCCCTGGAAAGGTCCGTCTCCAAGTGTGTTACCTATTGTGTATTCTAATAAAAACCCAAGTACATTTGTCCAACAGCTGCACCGGTATGTTCTCTCTAAGGAATAAGGTCTGGCCAGAACAAAATAACATGGGGCATTGTTGGTCGGCCTTGCACATAATGTTCATTCAAAATCCCAGGAACATGCAGAGAGTGGACACAGCGATGAGTTCTCATGTGAAAGCAGTTATTGAAATATTGCAAAAATAAAGACGTGTAGCAACTTGCGCAAAAGCAGCAGGCAAGCTGCGACGTGCTCATGCTAACTTAGTGAAAAACGACAATGTCCCCATGGGCCACGTGACACCCTCCCCTTGACCAGGGCGTTAATCCTATGCGAAAAAACAAAAATCAGAGGTCAGCCGAGGCAAAGCGTCTTAGTAGAAGGCCAATTTGTGTAATTATGAAGCTCCCCAAAAATCTTTTTGTACTGCCAGGTTATAATGTTCAAAAACAAATTTTGCCAATTGGACACTCAAAAAATGCGATCCATCGTGGTTAGTCATCAGAGACTAAGTCTGCCGTTGGTCCAAGCAAAGGATCGCACAACAGGCACCTACCCATGGCACATTCCGGTCATGGGCCTTCAACGGACCCATTAACAGATCGTAATCCAGGGTAGCGTGTGTGGTATTGTAGAGGCAGACCTCCATTGCCCATTGAAACACGGGCACCGGAGGCTGTGGAACACAGGTTGCACGCAGGTGAAGTAGGAATAACGGAAGGTCAGCCAATAGTTGATGGCAAAGTACGTTACTGGCATAGAACCAAAAAGCTGCCACATCCGATCACGGTACAGTTGCAACTGGACCGGGTTTGGCAGCTCCACAAATCGAGCAGCCATTGCGAAGCAACAATAGGAGAACGAGCATGCCGCAAACCAACAGAAGCACCGGTGGAAACTCACCAAAGGCGCTGGAAAAAATTGAATGAATAAGGAAGAAACCAGGCCGGATCCAACGAGTTTAAAAAAGTGGGCAAGGCCCTCTGTATCAGAAGCATTAAATATTTGATGTATTATTTCTTCAAAATGGAGTGGGGGTCTTGTGTTTAGCATCAAGTGTATCTCACTTGCATTTCTCGACATCTGCAATTCGAAGGTCTCTCTAGGTGATGTGAGAGCGACTTCTTGTTGAAACAATAGTGCTTTGAGTCTGCTTAGCTTGTTGAAATCTGTTTTCAAAGTTGGAATGGAAGGCCAAAGAGAACTATCTACAATCCCATGCGGGGGTGGAGAAAGGACATTGCTGCAACATGTAATGCGTTATTTAACGTGGTTATTCAAAATAAGATAACTGTCATTAGAAAGCAAAGTTAGCGTGGGAATAATAGCTGGGACAGGGGTACCTTTAAAAAAACAAGCCAGATTAGATGCCGAAACGTTGCAAGCTCCGTGCAATTTTACTTGTCTTACTGTGGAATCAGTCCTCCCCTGTAAGGAAAACTTCCTTATCTGCGCGCTGACATCAATAGGTGAATGGCAGCAACCATAATCAACCATAATTCATTAATATAATTATTGCCGAGGTATTCATACCTACCAATCGGGTAGTGTTGTATGCAAGCCGTGAACTGAAAAAGTGAAATGGGCAGTAAAATAACCCCATATATGAACCACACAGCTGAATCAGTCTCTGCTACAGAAATGGTAACTGTTCTATTTGTTCCATATGTAACAATGTGTATGTTATGTCTTTCATTTACATTATTTTCTATTTATCAGTCAAATTAAACAGTAAAAACAGTGCAGAAGCATTCAAAGAATCCCATGGCACTTTTCCATTTTTGTATCTTTGCAAGGTCCAAGCAAACTGCATTACAGAACGTAACTGATTTGGACCATGATACAAAACAGACATCTCATGTTGAACAATGTCAATGACAGGCGATACGAAATTATCTTAAGTATATATATGGGAAGACGGTGTATTAATGCTGTTATCCACCACTGCAAGGACTTTTTCAAAATTTGCCTGGTCATTCTGATGGTGAGGCAAAGCAGCTTCCATATGCCACAGTTTCCAAAATTCATTATATGCGGAATAAATAAAAAGTTTTGTTTGAGGGGACTTGGGACCTAAAAGAAAATCAGCCAAATCGATGCCACCTGACAAACGAGAAAGGTGTTGTTTCACAGATGACTGTAGAATGTTCCAACCATTGCTGACATTATTTACCCAATGAATATGTGGTAACTGTATGTGAATGTGGGAAGCGTGGATCAAGCATACTTTGTGTAAAACCTTTTGCAGTATTAAAAAAACGTAATTGATATGCATTTGAAGTTGTCGGCCACACTAACCATCCCAAGGGGGCAAAATTGGAAGAGTTAAGTGTGCCATTTTGAAATAAGACAGCCAAGTCTTCAATTGTGTAGTTAGTATGTGCTTGCCATGTGTTATATGGAGCCAATAATGGAATGGAGGGAATATTTGGAGTTTTGGCTCTGGCTAAACCAGAACAAGTAGTCTGTTGTACCGTGTCATTAAAAAATAAGATTTGAGACGGTATCAGACAGGCACGCTGTAAAGCCTCCGTGGCCTGCACTTGCCAATCTCTAGTACCCCAAATGGATTTTAAATAAATTGTGTCCCTCCAATGCTCATAACCCTTCATGGACCAATTATTGCTGAAGGACATGGAATAAACCAATTTAGTGTGCGTTAACATAAATTTAGTTTGGGGGCGGCATTTTCAATTTATAAAAATAGGACTGTGAGTCAGACAGATTGTAACCAGGAAAATACACTAATTTACTTTGTTGGGTCATCGAAATTCCCTGTAACGGTGTTGGGCAATTCTCCCATTGGGTATGATTAAAAAAGGTTCTCTGAGTTTTGGGCTTATGTAAAAAATGATGGCTATAATGTTGATAACAGAATAAATCTGCGTAATTAGCCAAATTCAAATACAAATCTTCAGTGTCAAAAGCAGTGTAATATTTTAAATCAGAGAACAATGAATGAACGGCATGAACATCCCAGTCATCTGAAAGTATGTCGGACAAAATCACATCTCCTAAGGAAAAGCGGAAGATGTATGGAATGTTAAAAATTTCGGTTGGCTATGGATATCGTATGATACTTCATCCCAGATAATCCCCTCAACACTAGGAAACACTTGATATATTGACAAGGGCTTGGTCTCTTCATTATATGGGATGACGCGTGAGGGGCTAGAACTCCGTCAACAAAGTTCACAGCAGAGCGTGCAGGTAACTAATGGCCATTAATGAGTTGGAAAAACACAGTCACAAAGCCGCTCCACATGAAGAGGAATATCATCGTAAGCACCATCCAGATATATGTCCAGTGCGGGACCAAGTAAGTGCTTTTGAACCAGGAGATGAAAACACTGGCACAGGTAGGTGTCTCCGGCACTGACGATGATGAGGAAGATGTGTCAGAGGAAAAGCTATCTCGATCTATATAATAAGTACTGGACACCAGATGAAACAACGGGGGATGTACTGCATTGGATGTTTCAGGTATGGTACTCTGGAATATCAATTATGACTTCAATCGGAGGAGAAGTATACTCGATATCCTCAGATGTGGATGTAGAAGGGTAATAAATCAATCGAAGTTTCCATCTCGATTGCCTGTGAGTAGCCGAAGAAACAGAAGCCATCTGATTCAGTGAAAGATCTAGACTTGGAATGCTTGGAGGCATCGGCAATATGGTGTAGCTTGACATGTTCGATTGAAATGTAATGATTCTCCTTACGACCAGGTAAAGGAGGCAGGATCAAAGTACTTTCAAACCAAGGACTGTGACCGGTGCACGGTGGGATGGACCAAATTATTTTTTGTTCTCCACCTTTTCTCGGACCAGATCTCCAATTTTAGGACGCCAGCCAGAAACGGGTATCGGCACCACTGGATCCGTGGAAGAGGGCAACTGGGCTCTTGCTTGTGAATCACAAGCTTTTTGTAGATCATGTAACATAGCACAATGATTATCTACGTCAGAGGTTGCGGCAGCTGCCACAACGTCTAGACCAGCAAGCTCTGGCACAAACATTTTAATGTCAAGGAGCATTTCGTATGGGGTCCGCCCACCCAGAGATCTTATAGGGAGATTTAGTGCACGTTGGACTCCATACAGAGGAGTCAACCAACCCCTGCCAGTACCCAAGACTAGCTGTCAAAGATTGCTTTAAGTCACGGTTCATCCGCTCCACAACTGAATTGCCCTCATTCTGGTATGGAAACGAATGTTGCACCTGCACCCCCAGAGATTTCATCGCATCCCGGGAAGCCTTATAGGCAAACGCAGGACCTTGATCAGAATGGAAGGTGCCACATGCAAACGTCTTGACAAAGACACGCAAATCCATAATGACAGTTTGAGCGCCAGCACTACGTTGCGTCAAAACTCAAAGAAATCTAGTGCACGCATCCACTGCAACAAAGATGTGTTTAAAAGCTGTGTCAGATGTCAAAGAACCGCAGTGATCCAAATTAGATGCAACCAAATGGCTGATTAGAGATATAAAGTTGAGTGTGGGGTGGATGAGCAACAGCAGAAGGCTTAATTTGTTGACAAATGTCACAAGAAAGTACGCTTGCTGATATAAACCACTCCACCAGAAACGTTGCCGTAACAGAGACACCGTCGCTGACACTCCAGTATGCGCATAAGCTACGCCTTCATGAGCGACAATGATCAAAGAAAGTTTGCAGTCCTCGGGAATCAGCCAGTCTCCAACGGACGGAATTGTAGGAAAAGGGACTTGAACAGAAGACAAGTGATATGAATAATGTGAGGGAAAACCCTGGGTAAACTCTGTTCCCTCCTTCGTCTCAGCAATAGCAGCTAAAATATAATCAATTTTAGTCATTAACCTTGTGACTGCTGCAGATTTGACTGCCTCATCTCATCAGCCATTGAATTACCATCAGCGTGTGCTCCCACACCTTGATGGCCCAAAGTATGAATAATATGTGTGAGTGGCAAACGTTTCTCAAGAGCGGCCACCTGAACCCAAAGCATTTTATGCTTTATTGCGCCACCTTTTGAATCACAAAAATTATTTTGTGTCCAAAAGAACAAGTTGTCATTGAAGGATTGTACACAGTAAAACATATCGCACACCACAAGAGTAGGAACATCAGGATCAGCAAATTCAAGAGCCAAAACCAACGCATGTAGCTTCGCCAATTGAGCTGTGCAGTCGCTAAGAGACTGCGTGTGCACCAAGGAAGATTTAAAATCCCTATCAACAATTTTCCCTGCCACAATTGCATAGGGCCGCCGAATAAGCATGTTTAGAACCAATGGCTGGCAGCGCAGATCCATCAGTGTAAATAATGCATTTGTACTGATCAAGAGGAAGCAGTGACCGAGGAGGCGGGTGAACATGTTCATATTGTAAAAACCACTGCAAAGACCGGTCAAAGATAAAATTGACATCATCCGACATCAAAAAACTAGCCCATTGTATCCAACGTGGATGCAAGGCTTTTGAATTCGGAATACTAGCCTTTGTAACTGCTTCCAAAGCAGGTACAGGTGAGACCATGAAAATGCGTTTATCCTGAGCAAGAGAGCGTTCTTTCAGAATCCCCATCTGGACAGCGGTCAAGCTTTTTATGTAGAAGAAAAACGCATCTCAGCCGAAGTGTACAAATGCGATTTATAAGCTATGGGAACCGTGTCCCCCTTCATTGAATGTCAAGTAACTGAGAACTAACTCGTCAGGAACAATCCTTATGACCAGATTTGTAGAACTGTCACACGTTATCAAGTAGTTGGACGCAAGCAGAGCAGACTGCAGAGACCGAAGAATTGCGGTATGTTCAGGAAGCCGAAAAAGAAAGTTGTATCAAAGAGTAAAGTGGTGTGACACACTGAGCATAATCAGGAATGGTAGTCCTTCCAAAATTAAAAAAACAGCAAAGATTGCAAATTGAGTAGAGAGAGGTTTCAATTGTGCACCTTTCTCCAGAAAGTAAGGGGCCAACCCCCTATCTTCATTAATGAATTTGTAACCCTGAAAAAGAACTGCCAAACAGGCAATATGCGACTTGGCAAAGTTTAATTTGTACCCCAAGTCCGCAAAAGACATTATAATACGGTCCACACACACAAGATGCGGTATCAATTCCTCATCCGTCAAATAAATGTCATCGACGTATGAGAAAGCATCAGAGTCAATTTCATGTAAAACAAACTCTATGCGTGCCGCAAAAGCGCCGGGGCTATTTTTATATCCCATAGGCAAGCGCCTATACTTTTTATGATTGCATAGGGCATTGAAGGCTGTCAAGTCACGGCTATCAAGAGCTAAATTGTGACCATAAAAACCATTGGAAATATCAATAGTTGTTTTATATTTTTACAAACAATGGTATCAACTAACGCAGCGCTGTGGGTGTTCTGTACTGCAAAGGTACGAATATGACTATTCAAATTGTGGTAATCCAAAACAATACGATATGAACCATCTGGTTTCAATATTGGAACAAGAGGATTATTCATTGATGAAACACAGGGTTCAATTTCACCCTGATATTCCAGTTGGGCCAAGATTTCACTTACGGATGCTTTCGTGTCTCGCTTAGTTGTATGTTGGGGTTGTGGCAGTGATCGCAATCGAATTTCATGTGCTGGTGAATCCTTATCCCAACCCACCTGATTACACAGCCGGAGCAAGGGCTAATGCCCACTCCAACGCGTAAGCTTGTTTAACCTCCTCTGTGACATAGTTCGAAAAACTCGGGAAAATAACATCCTCCCCCTTAGAAGAAGCCAGAGCAAACTGGGGAGGCCAATCAACCTCTGCCAACAAAATATAGGAAGAAGTAAGGTTGTCCACCTTTTATCACCTTAAATTTGGAGGCCTATCTCAAGCCTATCAGGGGGTGCAACTCTTGTGTCAGCTGTTTCCACTGTAATGAACGTGTCAGTTGCTTTCATCTCCAGACACTGGAGGAGTGCCTCCCGCACTATGGTAACGCGGTTTTGAGGAGTGTTACCGCCCATCTCCAATCGAGGAGTAGGGTTCTCACTGTCTGAGGCATACTTAGCAGTCAAAGCGGCAACTTTTTTCTTCTGAAATGGGACACGATATTGAGGTGGTCCCTTCTGTTTGGCATTTACATCAAACTGGCGCTGCGGGTCACATCTTTGCTGCGCAGACTCGCCTTCTCTGCGATCCTGACGTCCTCCCCCGCCGAACTGTTGATCCGACGATTCCTGATGGGAATGATGATCAGGAAACTGAAACCTCTGGGGAGTTTAAATTTTAGAGCAGTCTCGCAAATCAGATCTACGTTCTGCTGTTGCTGCCGCTATTTTTTATTTCATGCCTTTTTAGGAAATACCGGATGACCCTCCTTTTCTGGAGGGGGCTTATTTTGCACCTGAGTAAGGTCTTACTCCCAAACTATTGTAACCCAGTGTTTTATAAACTTCCACAATAATGATCGGCAACTGCCACTGCCGATCAACGTCCGCCCCCGCCGAAAGACGTTGACGCACTTGCAAGCTAACTGCTTCACCTTTGAGAATGGCCAAAATCATATCGGAGACAATAGGTAACATGCCCACTAATCTCATCCCCAATTCCAGGGCTGGACCAGTCCTGTGTTCCTCCTGTACCTTCTTCAGAACGCTCAGCAGAATGCTCATGGAGGGGGTGCCAAAGCACAGTGTATACACCGCAGCAAACACCGTCCCCCAGGTGGTGCAATCGGCTAAAATGGGAACAATACCACTCGGTAAACTCATCGTAAGGATCCTGTTTTTCTCAGCAGGAGTAATATGTGGAAAAACAGCCTTGAGTTGCTCAAATTTCTCTGCCAACCATTATGGCAGATCATCTATATTCTAAGGACGTTTGCCCATCACCAAATTAATCATAAAGGGACTAATGACAAGACCACCACCATTTCCAGGTGGCTGGGGAGCGGCACCAGCCGGAGTCACTTGTATATTGCATGACATGAATTGAATGACACTTCTGTGTATATGAATCAATGACATATGTAACTGACGTAGCTCTGCGAGTCTAGCATTAATATAATTTGGATGTGGTGTAAAACTAGCCAAAATAGACCATGTGGCCCCGTTGACCTATAAGGGGCCTAAACGGAACACAGAAACAGTGTGAGGAAGGGCGCCATTAAACCAAATGGTATGCTCTCCAGCTGTTAACGGAACGTCAAGTAATCATGAAGGACGATAATTCTGCGGACCCGCGGCTGGTGTATATTAATGAAAGTAATTATCATTCCCATCCACGGCTGGAAATAACTTGAGTAAAAAACCTTGAAGCGGTAAGCTGCGTCCGCTTCGACCACAAAAATGAAATCGGCACCCGCATTAGGGACTCCACGTAGAGTCAAATACGCCCTGGTTGTGCCATATTGGAAAAGGGACAAAGAAACTGAGATCTGTAGTGAAAAATAGGGTACAGTAAAACCTTTTTAAATTTTTCAAGCTTGAAAAACCTATAAAGATACGAATATAAGAGGCTAAGCCCACCTCACCACAGTCGTCGCCGGAAACAGGTGTGAGGGGATTGTTTACAAGCACAAGCACTACTCAGGGGCCTCGTGAATAAGTACCAGACCAAACGGTCGCGCCATGTTGCAGGGATTCTGCATAAATACAGAACTATGCGCAGGAATATGGGACCTTTGTGTATAGGGACTGGGTCTTCCTACCACCTTCGCTCCCACGAACCCAGGACCGACTAGCTATAGTGTCTCATCGCTAGGTACTGTCTCGCTCTTCTCCCTGGAAAGGTCCCACTCCAAATGTGTGCTACTTATTCGTGTATTCTAATAAAACCCAAGTACATTTGTCCAAAAAACAGCTGCATTGTTATGTATTGTCTAAGGGCTAAGGTCTGGCCAGAACAAAATAACATGGGGCTTTGTTGTTCGACCTTGCACATAGTGTTCTGTCAAAATCCCAGGACCATGCAGAGAGTGAACACAGCGATGAGTTCTGATGTGAAAGCAGTAATTGAAATATTTCAAAAATAAAGACGTGTAGTAACGGGCGCAAAAGCAGCAGACAAGCCGAGCGACATGCTCATGCTAACTTAGTGAAAAACAACATTGTCCCCATGGGCCACATAACAAGGGAGGTCAGGGAGGCGGTGACCGGACTTTAGGCGACTCCGTGTGCCAGGATGCAAAGGGAATATAGGAGAAAGTCACTGGAGCGTCCTCAGGACGTGCCGTCCATCTTGGCTGCTTCAGCCACAACCTTAAAATATTTAATATAATTCTCAAACAAATATAAAAAATATAAAAAAATTGAATGGTAAGTGTTAGACCTGTCAGCCCTTTTGGCTGTTCCCTCCTCTTTTTTTTCCCCTTCCCTTCTCATTTTTTTCCTGTCCACTAACTACTTTTTGGGTGTTGATGTAGAGGCTCTGGGCGCCTCATCCTTACTACCTGAGGGAGAGGCGCAAGGTGCTTCACTGAAGAAACAGGAAGAGGGAGGTTAGACTCACAAAATGGTGGTTCCAACTGTCACCTCAGCACCTGGGCCATAGGCTGTCATGAGAGGTTCCGGAACCTTCTGGGCCACTCTGGCCAGTCAGGCCCCAGGTGATAAATAGAGGTGGGGGCAGGGCAGCCATTTTAGGAGTGAGATGAGCTGTGAGGTAGTCAGGAGTAAGGCACCTGAGTGGGGAGGTGGCTGCGCTAGATAGGGAATTGACAAGTCTTAGGGTCTGCGCGTCTTCCCTTATCAGCTGATACCACCCTCAACCTTCTGACCGGTCCCTGAACACAGCCAAAGACTTCGGGGGTCATCGTTTCCCTGGGAGCCTCCAAGTAGTCAGAATCCCTGAAGATTTGGACCCAGGAAGTGCGGGCGGATCTGGCATTGAGGTCGCCGCTTAGAGTCACGTGAGCGGGGCAGACGCCGTAGCGCCGCTCCCCTGCTGCCAGTGTTGTGAGGTGGCCGCGCCCCCGCAAGCCGCGCTGCTACTGGCGGCTGCGGGAGCCCGGAACTGAGGACGCGGAAGCGAATTGGGCCAGCCCCTGACCTGAGGAAACCGCTAAGGAGTGAATCCAGTCGGCTGAGGGAGCGAGGCTCCCACCAGCGAGGCTCCCACCAGGAGAGGAGCCCCACCCGCAGGGTAGCCCTTGGGGGAGGTGGTTGGCGGTGGTGCTCTGTTCTTCGCCGTCCCCTTTTGAGATCTTCTTGTCAGCGCAGCGAGCTCCGTCTACCCCGAAGAGGTGGGCACTCGTCTCCCGTTTCTAAGGAACTTCGTGAGAGGAGGACACCAAGGAAACAGTAAGCTGGGCATAGACAAAAGGGGGGGGGGAGGGGGAGCCAAGAGAGCACAACAGAGCACACGAGAGCCCGCACTTTCAGACAGAAGATGTCTTTGTAGCCCCGATTATTGGACTTTGGGGAAACCAGGGCCCAGTTTATAAATAACTATTCATGGTCCTAATACCACGTGTGACTGAAGTCAAAGTAGTAGTAATTACACGCATAGCGTGTAAGGCAGCAGACCGAGTCTTGGTATCAGTGAGAGTTTATGTGTACTGCCTATCTGGAGGGGAATAATCTTGATGATAAAGAACCTACAAATAAACTGTCTAGATGTCACTAAGTAACTCCCAGCAGCCTGGTCCTTGTCCCGCTAGTATCTGAGTGTAATAAGTTAATTATTAGGGACAATATAGGAGTCAGAGCGTGTTGCCGTAAGAGAAACCAACTGTCAAACGAACACTGTGTAGACTAAATGATTTCTTGAAATGGTGTAAAACATAATTGTTGTGCGAAAGTAAAGTAAGGAATAGTATTGTCAATTTAAATATAATGAAATGTTCTTACCCTGAAATGTGATCCTGAGTAACCCCGTTTGAGAAGACAAGATAAAGACTTCTAGTAAACTTTAAAATTAATCGGTGTGCTGTCCTTTTCAAGTGGTGTTGCGTTAAGTTGTGAGCTGGGTGTGATGCAAGCACGAGATGCTATGTTGGGATAAAAGCCTGTTGGCCTGAGCCAAGCTACCTCTAGGACGTTAGGTCCAACAGTAAGGTTTGAGCTTTTCTAAATTTTTATTGAGGCCACCCATAGTCCATACTATATTCTATTTGATGCACTTGCGCTGCTCCCACGAATAAATCTGAGGATACTAACTTAACTTTTACCTTCCAATTTTAAATTCCTTCACATCTATAAAATGTTTTTAAATTTTACATATTGCTTCCTTATTCATAAACACTTTATTCGTCTGTTAATATAAAATTTTCTAAGCTGTGGCTGACCTCCTGAGTAGGCTTCTTAGACCCTGAGCTAGCCCTTAAAGTACTAAAGCTTTAATCATACACGACAAAAGAGCAGAGCACTTGTTTAGCACAAACCTAGCTGAAAGGCAGCAGAGCCCTGTACAATGTCAAAGCCAACAATGCATTGTCGGAAGCGCACAATCATAACAACCTAATTTGAAATGTTAATCGGCTATGAAAATACACTGCTTTTGGCAGATTTATTGTTCTCAGCACAGTTCAGGCCTGCACAAATCCCACTAGGCTAGGGCCAGCTAAAACATAGGAAAACATTGCATGTATGTGTTAACAAATCTAATCTAATCTCTGACCTTGATGGTCTAATTCGGATTACGCGGGCTTTAAAAAAGAAAAAAAAAATGTAAGTTCTTTTGTTAGCCACAAAGTTTTGATTTTACAAAACGTTTATATAAAATATACTTACTTTTAGGGGTCTGCAACCAGACCTGTTTAACCAGTGTGCTGTGGGTGCCTGGCTTTTATGCATCTTACACTTCTCACCTATACTTGCAAACCCCAGTGAGCCTAGTGATGTTTACATGCGCTGCTTGGCACAAAGTCTGGGCCTACAAGTAAGAACGCTGCTCCTCAAAGAGTTATCTGGTGTTGCCTTTGCTTGTGCCCATTGAACTCTGGGTGTCTGTCATATTCCACTTTTTACCACATTGTGGACTCAGTGCCCTAGCTCTTTAACAGTTTTATTGAGGTCATTTAGGATGACATTGGTTATATGTTGTTTGAGGTCGTAAGCAGTGCGCACAGAGGAATAACCATGGTTGCATTCCTAACCATTACTGTTGTTTCAGTTGTTTAAGTTTTTGCTTTGTAACCATAATGTTTGTTAAAGAGGAGTAGTCCTAGTTTGTAACAAAGCACATTATTCTTTCTTCTGAGTAAAGAACCATTAATTCCTGGTTAGAAATATATTTCCGATCTGTTTAATGTTTAATTATTTACTTAGGCCTCTGGACCCCCTTTGTTGTTGTTTTACTGCATCACACAATTAAGTATTCATGGCTGCAATAAAGTGCTGCTCTCTTTTGAAATCTGTGGCATTTGAATTTCAAAAATATACATCAATTTGTCAATTTATGAGACATTCAGTCTCTCCCATCAATGTTTTAATTTCCTTACTCCTCTCCCTACTATCCCTGGGGTTGGAATGGTGCAACAGCCCTCTTAAATCCTCCAGTGTGTTTACTGCAATGTGGGATCTACAAATACTTGTGGATCCTCTCAACATCTAGTTTTGGATTTCAACAAATTTTACCAGACCTGGCTTGCCAGTGCACTTTCCTAAATCCACTGATACCAAAATAGTTGATGGAAAAGAATGCTCCCACCTCTGATAAGAGATTGTTTAACAAACAAATGACCCCTGGTTGTTCCATGGATTCTCATTTGAGTTAATTCAGGAATTACCAGTACAAAAGATTAAACCGTCAAAGCCTGATACCTTCTTTTAAATATTTCTAAGTACTGGATGGATTTTCACCAAATTTGTTGATTTTATTTCATCAGTTTCTGTTATAGGAATGAGCACAAAAGGTCTTATTGTCTCACAATAAGAAACCCTGCATTTAGATTATCCCTAGTAACTATGCCCCCAATCTGCTCCACATTTAAAATAAAGAATCTGAGTTGTATGTGTCAAGCATATGCAAAAATCCATGGAGATTTGTCAGACTATACCAGAGTTACTAGCTAATGAAAAGATCAATTTCCCATGGATGTCTCAAATTAATCATTATTGCGGTCAGTTTCTCTGTAATAGATACCATTGTAAGCACCAATTGAGAAATTGAATAAATGTCAGTAAAAGACCCTGATTCTAATGACTCCTTTTCTAGTTTTCCTAATAGTTATTCTCCTTTCTGTTCACAACCTTGTCAGGTATGCGATAGACGATGTTCCCTTTTCCATCCCGGCAGTCTCAGACATCATTGATCTCAGCAACGTCATCAACAAACTCCTGGAAGCACAAAATGGTGAGTACTGTTTCTTGGAATTTTTGCCTCTTGATTGTTGTGTTCCAGTTTCTTTCCTGAATAAGTCTTGAAAAGGGCAGTGTCTTGTTAAGTAGTTGACCTGATGTGGCATCCAATTTTTAGAATGCTAACCATTCGTGACCCATCTAACTTATGGGTGTAGTTTTCTTCTGTGCCCTGAACAAAGCCGAAGTCAAGCTCCTTCAAGAGAAGATATCACAGATATTCCTGACCTTGACAAATTTGTAGCATCTGCTATTCTGTTGTTTTTGCAGATCATTAGACTTAGCCTGAATTTGGTGCTGCAGTCTGCAATGTCTTGCTCTTATCTCCTCAAGCCTCTGTTCAGGGCAAGAGGGGGACGAGTCTACTTAGACAATTTAAAGCAATTACTTGTAGTAAGGCCAGTAGGGCTGATTTAGAGTTAATCATATTTAAAGCTTGTGTTTTATCTGTAACTCACTTCTCTCCCCGGTCCTAATGGTCAAAATACTTAGTTTACAAAGTAAATGCTTCATGCTACCACTGGAGAGGTGTGCTGGTGTTCCCAACGATATGTATGTTCTCAGCAGCGTTCTATTTAATTCAATTTACCACTGACACATTTCTTAGTCTTTGCATCGCCCCATCTTCGACAAGAACATTCAAATCCAATTTAGCTTCTGTACAAATAGGGGTCAGAATCCAACTATATCTGCTTATTATTGCCTGTAACACAAACTGAAGAATGACCCTGCGGCTCAAAAATCTGATTACAAACAAATACCAGAACCTTCGCAACCCATAGTTTGGAAGCACTGGGGCGAAGCAATAGGATGTGCATTTTGATGTGGATAAATGTATTCCCTACTCCCCGCCACCCCCCTCCCTCCCCCCCTGCAATGTCTGTCATGAACTCTTTTCTATGCTAGGTTTTGCTAATCTTAAAACATCCTTTATGCTTTACCCAGGAAGCTCCAGACTGCCATTACCTGTAACGCAATGTTTTTAAGCAGGAGTAGCATAGAATTACCAAATAGGTTAAGCTTATCAGAATTTATGCTATTCCGTTATTTTTACTAGATTCTGTGATATCTTTTTCCAAAATTTGTTCCAAGGGTTGTCTCTATATAGTCCACGGATCTTTTCTTGTTTTAATTTCAAAATTGTCATGTATGATCATACACCGTTATCTTGCCGGGATATCGTTTTAGTCTTGTACTGAAAACATGTGGGCCCATTAAGATGGTTGCCTTTGGAACATAATCCTGTGTTTTTGTTTGGTTCATTTGCACTCCGTGGTCCCTATATTTTTTTTCTGAGTTGGTACTCCCTTTCTTCATGGTTGGTAATTGTTCTCTGCGTTAGGCTACTTTCTTGTACAGCAGCTTTTTTATGGTCTACTTGGCACTCAATGCAACCACATGGCTGGAAATGTTGCCCTAGCCTAGCCCTTTTAAGTAGTTTCTACTCCTACTCTTGTTAATTTAGGCTAGCACAGATTCAGGCATACCCTGGGAACCTGCCAGTACTGGCGATTTACTTAATGCAGTAGGATTACTAAGGCTGGTGTCTCTCAAGTTTAGAATCTTGCGTAACTGACCCAAACCACCACCCCACTTGTCTGAGTTATATTCTTTGGCTGGCGAGGGAATTGTGTTGTTTTTTTCCTTGATGTCACTTGTAGGAGTCAACCCTGTACCATAAATTGTTTATCCCAATCGACAAGCACCCTCCGTTTAATTTGCTTTTCCCAATAATCCCACCATTGTAAGTCCACTGGCAGTTACTGTTGTATGACCCTATCAAATCCAAACATTTCAGACAGTGCAATACACATTTTAGCTGATTTGGAAGAACTTGCATAAGGTGCACCACAATTATATTAACTTGTAAAGAGGTGCTACGTCATATGAGCTCTGACCTTTGTCTTCCTCTTTCTATGCCACAGCGGACCACAAGCATGTCGAATTCGACTTCCTCATCAATGGCCAGTTCCTGCGGATGTCGCTGGCCAAGCATATGGATATTGAGGGCATCTCCACGGTAGGTGGTCTTCAGTCTCAGCAGAGAGTGAGGCTCCTTGACAGACTGTCAACAAAAGCCTGCCCATCCCGCTGGACTGTTCCAGTGTTGTCCTTAATGGGCAGTATCAAAGTGGTCCAGCCAGATATTGAAGTAGATTATGCCTTCTTAAGTTTCAAATATGTTCCCATCAAAGAATCCTGTATCTGGTGTTCTGTCTCAGTTGCTACTTTATTTTAATAAAATACTTTCTTATACGTACAACTATGGTTTATCTTCAGGGTTCAGTTTTTTGTCATATCTCCTTCAGCTTGTTTATTTGCATTACTTTTGGTTTATTACTCACCCATCTTTCCTCCTTTCTGGGTGATATTTGTTATTTTCTGTATTGCCGCCTGAAGATTAAACTCTTTGTGTTCTCTCAATTTAAATGGCAATTTTCCCCATGGAAGTGTCCAGGTTATTGTTAAACACCACATTACCATTTTGTTTACTATGCACAGTTTGAATGCAAGCGATTCTAGACGCATAATGGCATAACTATTGAGTTTGAAGCGTTAAGTGTTTTTTAGTGGTGTGGTGTGTTGTGTAGTTCTTCAACTTTTTTTTGTCAAGCAACAGTTGTGTATGTTACATATTATTTCTGTGATGATGAAAATAGGTTTTATTGAGATGCCAGCGGTTCCAGGAATCTATGACCCAACTTGAAATGGAGCAGAATGAGAATAGCCAGGATTTTAGCTTTTGCAAATGGAGTGTGATGTTAGGGCCCTGACATGTTGTGGCACTTTCCAGTGCATTGGGCCCTTGAGGTTAATAAGGCATATTTTCAGAATTGACTTTTGCCCAAAGGTAAGACAGTTGTTCCTGCCAGATGTTTCTCATGAAAAGAGGTTGGTTGACCATGACCCCTATATAAAATGTTAAACATGCAATGAAATAGTGAGTTACTAGTTTCCCTTTTCATCCACCGAGCCATTTTTGCTTTTTCACCCAGAACTTTATAAGAAGACTGACTGCTTGTAAAGTTGGACCCATACCTAGATAGAAATGTAGCATATGCTTGGGTTATAAGCTTCCAATTGTGAAGCATTTTATCAGGCTTATTGACCACAAAAATCAAGGCTGATGAAGTTGGTGTGCATATGCTCATGCTCACTGAGCAACTTATACATTTTGCTGCTTTATTTCCATACTACTTGAAAAAGAACATAAATTGATTTTGGGTCCAACACCTGCTTGGTGTGTCAATGGGGGATTTTCTTGCCACATACGACAATTGTAAGGTCTCACAACTGTTGTAGCTTGCCACTGTTTTCAAATTATTTAGTGACCGGCATTATAGATATGAAGCCAGCTTCCAGACCAGACGATGCCGAGAGATGAACCCCTACATTCATCTGGGGCGCACTGGTTTTCTGTTTTGTCATATTGCATATTGTTTTTGTTCGTTATCCTACATGTCACATGCTCATTTAGTTGTGTAAGTATATGAGACAAGCTGTTACAGACCAATGTAATTTTATACTAGCATTTCACGAAATGCTCAAACATGATTATTCCCTTTTGACACATTACGACAATGCTTTCAATAGAAATGTCATCCACTGAAACCGTTCCTCCGCAGATGCCACCACAACTGTTTCTGGTAACAATAATAAAAGTGCAACAAGCAGAAACTACTAACAGTTTTAGTAGTAGCTATTGTAGAAGTAGTATCCATAATGTACACTGATGTTACATCTTGTTTATGATATTGGCAAGTTGTGATGTTACAACTAGAGCACTAGTAAAAAGATGAATGTAAATACATTCTGTTGCTTTGGTACCCATGGTATTCTAAAACGTTTAATAAAACTACCAATGTTAATAATGCCTGTCTTTAGAATTAAAATTTGATGTTTAGTTTGAGAGTGACAAAAGGAAAATGTTTGTTACCTTGTAAATATCTGCTAGTGGTAGACGGTTCACTTGGGTACCCCAACCTGACTGGGGGTCAAGAAAAGCCTTGCTGCTGTAGCTGTTTGCAGCTGGCTAGCCCCATACTCTGTTCCTCGGTGTTGCCTCCTAAAGAGGAGCCCTGAGGTTTGGGTTGTAGGGCCTCATTATGTTTTTTAAAGCATTTTCTCCAGCATATCGTCCACCTGTGGTCCAAAAAGATATTCCCCATCAAATTGGGAGTTGAGGTATGTCGAACCTCCAGTTTAAAGGCTGAGACTCAGTCAAGAAGCGTTTTTGCGAAGGCAGTGTCCATGGCATCTAGGGCACAGTGTGGATTTGTTTTGGCGATGATTTTCCCCTCTTCATCCAATTACTCACATTTTCTTGTGGGCATCTGGGAGGTGCTTTGAGTGCCTTCATCTCCTCTCAATAAAACCTCTCGTACTGTGACAGTAGCACATCTGAATGGCAATACACCACTGCATAGTAACCCCTACTGCTACTCTTATACCAGCAGCATCTACACATTTCCTTTCTTCATTGTTGCTGCTGGTAAACCTTGGAATAGTCTTCCTCTGTATATTAAAACCACTATGAATCGCATACTATTCTGGAAATCCTTAAAACCTTCTTTTTTTTTTTTTTTTTTTAGTTTAGATTCAGGGTTTTTGTTCTCTGTCGTAGTTTTTAGCACGCTTTATACATTTTATTTCATTTCTTATCTGGGACTGCGGCGTACACTGTGGCCTGGGCTGAAGCCCTCTTTCTGGCAGTATGACCTACCAGTGAGTCTGGGGGAGCTGGCCTCTAATATAAAGGATGTTAGTAGAAGAAGTTCTATATTCCTTTTCAACCTTACCCCTAAATGGGTCCTCAAAATTATCAGGTGCTGACTTCATCATACCCTTGAGCATGGGTAGCAACTGTACACTGCTTTGGTGATGGTCTTCACCAAGAAGTCATCCTCATCCTTTGACATGCATGGCGACTTTATGGTGGTAAACCGCTCCCTGTTGCTGTAGTATCAACTGGCACAGATGGTTTAACAGGGTATGGCTCCCGGTCTTGGTCCTCAGGCAGTCAAAATCTGTAGTCGTCCCATGGGTCATCTCCACCACTTGCACCAATGGGCTGCTCATATTGATCCCCTTCCCCATAGGGGCTTCCTGGGACCGAAAAAGAATGTACTGACCACCTCCAGGTATTGAAGTGGAAGTGGGTGTGGTAGCAGTGGTGAATTTAACCTTGGTGGTGTGTGTGGCCGTGGTAGTGGTGATGCTGGAGCAGGTGTGCATGCTTGTGTGGGGAGGTTGTGGAGAAGTACTTGTTGTTTCATCCCTTCTTTTTCTTGTGCGCTGGTGTCGAGGTGTTTCATAGTCAAGTACCTCCTTTAAAGTCAGCATCCTGTTTTTAGAAATGGGAGAAAGCATGGAAACTGGCCTTGGCTGAAGTGGATTTGCCAAACCCTGCATGTTTCATGATGAATTAAAACTGCTTTTGCCTGGTGTCTCATTCCTCTGCAAGTCTCTCGAGAATGGGAGCGTCGGTGGTTTGGGAGGTCGGGCGGGAGGGGGCGAGTGTGTCAGCTTCTTCTTTGAGTCCAACATCGGATGCACAAATTTCAGCTCCAAAGGTGGATGCTTGTTTCCTTTGAGCAGATAAGATGTTGATTCCAAGCCCCTTAGTGAATGGAGTCTCAATTCCGAAGCGTTATCTCGGTGCCAACCGGAGCTTGAGGGCAGTGGTGGATTAGAAGCCTTTTTGTTGACCGGTGCTGTGCCATTTATGGGTGGTACGCACAGACCTAGGGGTTTTCTTTGTGCGGGATCCTGCTGGCTTTGCCCCTGAAGGGTGTAACACTTCTTTTTTGGAAGTGCTCAAGCACATTGTCTCTGAACTGGGTGTGCGCTGAGCTGCTGATGTGGCAGAGGCTCCCACCTCCCCTTTCTCAACATCAGTGGGGTCCTGTTCTCCCGAAAAGGTCTAAAGTGCCTAGCACCTTTGCCTCTGGTAATGCACCATTGTCTTGCTCTGGAAGACAAGACAGGAATTTGCTTGTGAACTCCTCTTGCTGAGGAGAGATTGATGTTACAGACCTCCTGGTGATCAGGCCACCAATACTTCTTATTGCAGTCGAGCAGAATCAGAAAAGAGAATCAGTGCGCTCCATCTACTGACATTCTCCAAGGCCAAGTCCTCAGTAACAGAAAAGAATGAAGGTAGGACTGGGCGCGCTGTAAGCGGGTTTCAAAACGATCATCTGTGTTAAAAAGTTTAGATAGCTAACCCTTATTGTTCTCTTTCAGTAGAAGCGCCAAAGTAAAGTGAGGCCTGAAGTCGCAGAAAGCAATTGTTTTGAACTCGGGACTCTAGCTAAACACTGCCAAAGCCAATAGCTTAAAAAACAGTCTAACGGCGGCGGAGTCTGTGCCTATGCGCATTGTCGACTAAGGGAGGAGTTACTCAGCACCATGTGACTCGAAGCTTCTTTGAAGAAAAACAACTTGTGATATCCAAACCCACCACAAAATGGCAGAAATATGCAAAGCATGTGTATCTGCAACTACAAAGATCAGTTACATTCACATGGTAATGATGTGATAGAAAACAAAGGACACTCCCAAAAGAAGTTCATGAATTAATTGCTTTTGGAACAGCTGTTCATAAATAAATGGATTATAATATCTAATGCATTAATAGTTAGAATCTTAATTTGAAATGTACGTTCTATGGTTGGAAGTCCTTTTATGGCTAAATAAAAGTATATACATATTTTCACAAATGGAAATAAATTTAGACTTCCCAGTTCTGCAGTGCTGCAGGAGTTAACTTAGCAAAATGCAAAGCAAAAGTTTGTAGTGGTTAATACTGAAGTTTTTAGTCACTACTAACTGGCATTTGTGTCACTGGGCGATAGTAATTTACACAGGGACACAAAGTGAAGTAGGAAAGTTCGGATTAGAACTCAAGTTTCTTAATTAGATACACAACACGTGAGCTCTCAGTCTATTTAGTTGATACTTCACACTCGATAATGTCTAGATATCCCATTTTACCTCATCTGGTGAAACTGAAACGAGTGTATAATGGAGATTAGACCAAAGTGGTGTGCAGAGAAATGTGGCAGCTTTTCAATGTCCCCCCTCTGTTTGCCTCTAACTGGTGGAATGGGAGAGAAGCCTTTGGCAACTGATTCTTTTCTTCTTACAAATGCAGGAAAATGTGGTGGAAATAGAGTATGTGGAGAAAAGCAACGCACCACAGCCGGAGGAATGCATGTTTCATGATGATTGGATCAGCTCGGTAGAAGCCACAGAGGAATGGTAAGTGATACATTTTGTTTCTCTCAGCCATTTGAAGAGTTAGTTTTCACTTCCACCAAAGTTCTTGGTAACCGTCCTGTGTGGAACAATGTTCATCCAATACCTTTGCTTTTTTAAATTAAGTTACCACAGACATGCCAAAATCCTGCTTTTCTGGACACGGGAGCACAGTTTTCTACCCTATCTCAACCATGACTTTAGCTGGCGGACTCGCAGCCTGGGCTTCCAACCTTTAGAATTTAGATTGTCCTTAAAATACGCAAAAAAATCCTCCTATTTAGAATCTAGACCTGCCTTTAAATCTCTTATCATTTATTTTGCAGGTGGGACAAGTCATATTGCATTTCGCTACAATCCACCTGGAACAGATTCTACTGAGGGCTTTTCAGTCCAACTTGCTAGATTTTAGGAAACCTTTCAAGACTTGCATTTGCCCCAAAACACCTAAATGGTCTGGAAGCCCCTCTACCATCATTCATACTCGCACCAAGCCTTTGTTTTTTCTGATGTGGTGTACTACATTTCTAGCTATCGTGAAGGAAAGTTTTCATTAATGTTAAGGACACGGAGATGAGGATTATGTCTTTTTAATTCTTTTTATTCTCCAACAGCAGCCAACAGTAAAAACAGCAGCATTTCTCAAGAAGGAGAAATTGGGTTTTTGTTGCTGTACCACCCCCTCCCCCCCCCACCTTTTGCCTAGTTTTTTTATACAAATTTGACTGAGGTGTACTGGGTCCCTGATTCCTAGTGTAAGTGTTCTTTTCCTAAAACTGTACCACAATCTGCAGAACTTCACCCCACATATAAGCCCCTAGTAAATGTTACCCTGAGCATTGGCACTGAAGAGGGTCCATTAGGACTGAAGCATGCATTGGTCCACCCTACCGACCCATCACTGAGATCATGCACACTGCCAGTGCATGCTGCATGTCTTGGTGCAGAGAAAACCAAAGAGTCGACATGGCACACATCCCTGTGTTAACAAAGTGAACACACTGTGTTCCTCGCTATTGAATCGCGCTACAAAACCAATCCGTGAGACATTGAACTGCACTTATCAAGGTGGCCTATCCTACTCTTACAGCAATGATGAGGCAAAGTATTCACTCTCAAAACATGAGGTCTCATTGAATAGGAGTTAATCAAGTATATTGGAAATCCATGCTTATTATACTTACATCTTGAAGGTTAATACTCAAGCCCTGATGAAGTTCACATGTAGTGAACCAAACGCGTTGGCTGTCCTGCTTCTTTCACAAGAATAATAAAGAGTACTTTGAACAGCACAAGGCGCAATTGGATTAATATTTGTGAATAATAATTGTGCAGTGCACTTCACACACATTGGTTCCTAACCAGAATTAAGACGTTTCTGCAGATTGCAGGATAATACTGATGCAGGAATATGCCCATGCTCATGATCAAGAGCTACAAATCTAAGTGGACGTCTTTCTGCTTTTGGTGCTAGAGTACAGGACTGTATCCCGACTGTGCAGCCACATCAGATGCAGCCGTATCTACTCCACTTGGCCAGAGAAGGCCTTAAATACACAATCTGGGCATAACATCAAGAATCAGACAATGCAGTGAGTTTCCATCCTGGTTTTCTCAAAGAATCATAAAACCATTGATGAAGGGATAATTCAGGCTTTCCCGTGGTCCGATGCCCTCTGATTCCATGGAAACTGACCTCAGTGCTCCATTAATATGTGCTACTACCCCTGGAATCCATTCATAAGGCACACGTCCAATAATTCTTATGGAAGGCCTCATGACCTTGCATTCTGCAAGAATAGCGATGGAGCGCCAACCCTTTAGAGTAAGGAACCATATTTACACTTCACAATGACAAACTCTCCAAGTTCATGCTTCAAAGTACTTTAACCCCTTGCATGCGTCGGACGCGCGGGAGCCGTCCAATGCATAAGTGCTAATGTGCGTCGACGGGTCCCGCGCGTCCGACACCATTGCACATTCAATCCCTCTCGTGCAGGTAACAAGAGGGATTTCTTTTTCTCCCCCAAAGCCTCCGGAGCTGGGGAAGAGCTTCCCCAGCTCCCGAGGCCCCCCCCCCCCCCTGTTTCTGTGAAAAGACAATCAGCGCGCACGTCGCGCTGATGTAATTTCACCGAAACTGAAATGAGACTTTAGGCTCACTTCCGCCAAGCCTGGGTCCAAAAACTCATGTGACCCCCACCCCCCTTGCAAAACCAGCTCAATTTCGGATACATAGGGGGCATCTGCGTTTTTGGTCTCTGGGTCCGCAGCCGCCTTGGGAAACCTACCAAACCCACACATTTCTGAGAACTAGACACCCGGGGAGTCCAGGAAGGTATGGCTTGCGTGGATCCCAAACGTTTTCCTACCCAGAATCCCCTGCAAACTTCAAATTTAGCTGAAAAAATCACTTTTGTTTCAAATTTCTGTCTGGGAAAGTTTGGAATCTACGTGGATCCACAAATTTCCTACCACCCAGCGTTCCCCCAGGTCTCCTGATAAAAATGATACCTCACTCGCGTGGGTGGGTCAAGTACCCGCGACAGGCAAGGGCCCAAAACGTATTTAGAAGACATCAAAATGACCTATCACAAAACAACCTGATTTTCCAATGGGGTCACCTGGGTTTTTGGCCCCAGGCTCGGCGGCCATCTTGGGAAACTACCAAACCCACACATTTCTGTAAACTAGACACCCGGGGGAGTCCAGTGAGGTATGGCTTACGTGGGTCCCCCAACGTTTTCCTACCCAGAATCCCCTGCAAACCTCAAATTTAGCTGGAAAAAACACATTTTCCACATATTTATGGGTGGAATCACCTTGCTGGCACAAATGTCCTACCCCACAGCGTTCCTCTTAGTCTCCCGAGTAAAATGATACCTCACTTGTGTGGGTAGGACAAGGGCCTGTGACTGGGAGAGCCCAAAACATAGGGATGTAGGGTATAGCACTGACAATTCTAAGCGCTAAGTTTTTTTAAAAATGCGTTTGTAGCCAATTCTGTATTGGACACCCACGCAAATGAGGTATCATTTTACTCGGGACACTAAGGAGAATGCTGCGGGGTTGGACATTTGTGCCGGCACGGTGATTCCACACAAACATATGTGGAAAATGTGTTTTTTTTCTCAGCTAAATATGAGGTTTGCAGGGGAGTCTGGGTATGGAAACGTTGGGGGATCCACGCAAGCCATACCTCGTTGGACTCCCCGGAGTATCTAGTTTTCAAAACTGTGTGGCTTTGGTAGGTGTCCCTAGATGGCAGCGAGCCCGGGGCCAAAAAACAGGTGCCCCCCCCACCCCAACCAGGTAGTTTTGTTATAGGTAATTTTGAAGTTTCCACAGTACGATTTGGGCCATTTTCTGTTGCAGCCACTATGCCTACCCACACATGTGAGGTACCATTTTTACCGGGAGACCTGGAGGAATGCTGGGTAGTAGGAAATTTGTGTCAGCCAGGTGATCTTACAACTTTCTCACACACATATGTGAGAAAAAATTGATTTTGTCAACAAAATTTGAGGTTTGCAGGGGATTCTGGGTAGGGTAATGTTGGGGGACCCACACAAGCCATACCTTGCTGGACTCCCACAGGTGTCTAGTTTTCACAAATGTGTGGATTTGGTAGGTTTCCCTAAATGGCCTCTGACCCCCGGGCCAAAAACTCATGGGACCCCCCCCTTGCAAAACCAGGTTGTTTTGTGATAGGTAATTTTGATGTCGCCTCAATTGGTTTTGGGCCCTTGCCTGTCGTGGGTACTTGACCCACCCCCACAAGTGAGGTACAATTTTTCTCTGAATACTTTGGGGAACGTTGGGTGGTAGGAAATTTGGGGATCCACGCAGATTCCAGAACTTTCCACCACAGAAATGTGAGGAAATGTGTTTTTTGGGACCATTTTTGAGGTTTGCAAGGGATTCTGGATAACAGAACCTGGTGAGAGCCAGACAAGTCGCCCCATCCTGGATCCCCCAGGGTGTCTAGTTTAAAAAAATGTTTAGGTTTGCTAGGTTTCCCTAGGTGCGGGAAGAGCTAGGGTTCAAATTCTACAGCTATGCACTTTGCAAAGAAAGGGTCAGTTTTCACGGTGAAAATGTGGTGTGTCCACGTTTCGTTTTGGGCTGTGTCCTGTCGCGGGCAGTAGGCCTACCCACACCAGGGAGGTACCATTTTTCTCGGAAGACTTTAGGGAACGTGGAGTTGGTGAAATTTTGTGGATCCACGCAGATTCCATAACTTTCCACCACAGAAATGTGAGGAAAATGTTTCTTTCAACAAATTGTTAGGTTTGCAAGGGATTCTGGGTAACAGAACCTGGTGAGCCAGTCAAGTCACCCCACCCTGGATTTCCCTGGGTGTCTAGTCTTAAAAAATGTATAGGTTTGCTAAGTTTCCCTAGGTGCTGGCAGAGTTGGGGTTCAATATCTACAGCTAGGCACTTTGCCAAAAAAAAAGGGTCAGTTTTCACTGTGAAAATGTGGTGTGTCCACGTTGCGTTTTGGACCGTTTCCTGTCGCGGGCACTAGGCCTACCCACAGAAGTGAGGTACCATTTTTCTCGGACTACTTTGGGGAACGCGAGGTGGGTGGAATTTTGTGGATCCACGCAGATTCCAGAACTTTCCACCACAGAAATGTGAGGAAAATGTGTTTTTTCTTTTTTTACACATTTTTAGGTTTGCAAGGGATTCTGGGTAACAGAACCTGGTGAGAACCAGTCAAGTCACCCCTTCCTGGATTCCCCTGGGTGTCTAGTTTAAAAAAATGTATAGGTTTACTAGGTTTCCCTAGGTGCAGGCAGAGCTAGGGTTAAAAATCTACAGCTAGGCACTTTGCAAGAAATGGGTCAGTTTTCACTGTAAAAATAAAGTGTGTCCACGTTGCATTTTGAGCCGTTTCATGTCGTGGGCCCGAGGCCTACGCACACAAGTGAGGTACCATTTTTATCGGGAGACTTAGGGTAACACAGAATTGTAGAGCAACTGTTATTACCTATTTACTTTCGATGCATTTCTGCCTTCCAAATGAAAGACAATGTGTAAAAAATGACCTATAATTCTTATGCTAGTATGGGTACTCGCAATTTCGGAAATGTGCAAATATCTACTGTTTCTAAACTATATTTTGTTTCAATTTCAGAAATACATAGGTGTCTTTCATTGTTATTATGAAATCTGTTTATTGGCATTTTAGTTGCGAACACATTACATAGTACAATGTAGAATCCAATTGGTTAATAATTGCAATAAAGTCAGTAATACATCACTTATCTTGTACACAGTAATGAATGGAATCTGGTTGGACGCCCATTGATCAGAAGGGAATAAGATTACGGTCCCCTGCGCCAGTACCATCTTCAAAATGTCACCTTCGCCGTCTTGTGATCAGGTGCTTCCCCCACGGGGACTGGTAGTATTGCACCCAATTATCCCCGTCAGGTGGTCACTTCTATTTCATTAGCCATAAGAAAACGAGGCAAAACAACAAGCGCCCCAATTAAACCAAAACAACAGCAGCAATTCTACATAGGTGTCTTTCATACCGATTTTTTTTCATGTATATATTTTCCCCAATAAATTGCTATATACCCGGTACATAATAAAAAACCATTGCATGACACTGCTCAGTTATTGGCTCTGGGTTCCTCGGGTTCTTGGTGAACCTACAAGTCCTATATATCCCCACAACCAGAAAGGTCCAACGGATGTAACGGTATGTTGCTTTCAAACAGCTGTCAGAAGAAGTTACCGGTGAAAACGTTGACACAAAAGGTTGTTTTTTTCAATTAATTTTCAATTTTTCCTATATTCAACTGTTAGTTTCTATAAAGAAACCTTGAAGGATTTACACAAATGACCCCTTGCTGAATTCAGAATTGTCTACTTTTCTAAAATGTATAGCTTTCCATGATCCATTATTGCTTTCATACCCATTTCTACCATTAACTGGAAGGAGGTTGAAAGCACAAAAAATCGCAAAAATAGGCTATGTTCCAAAAAAATGCCCAAACTGTGTAAAAAACTTTGGTTTTCTGACAAAAGTGTGTTTGTCCGTGAAAGCTTAGAAAATAGTGATTTCAGCACCACAACCCCTTTGTTGATACCATTGGCAGGGAAAAAATCAGACTCTTTAATCTGTAGCCCTTATTTTCCATTTCTCCTCCCCCACCCCCCTAAAAAAATATAGCTATATTTTGGCTAATTTCTGGGTCCCCTCCAGGGGAATCTACAAACCCTGGGTACCTTTAGAATCCCCATGATGTTGGAAGAAAAGGACTCAAATTTGGCATGGATACCTTATTTGGTCAAAAAGTTACAGTGGCAGAAGCGTGAACTACCCCAAATAGCCAAAAAAAAGGCTTACACAGGGGAGGAAAAGGCCTTGCAGCAAAGGGGTTAAGACGTCCATTAAATAAACTTGTTTGTTTTTCTTCCCAAACCTCTTAGTGCCAGCTGATAGAGCCTTACAGATGCTAAATGTTCACAGGTGCCTCAGATTTTACACACCTGAAATAAATGATGTACAAAATCTCAACAAACTCTTTGTATCTTTTGGCTGCCTGCTGTCTAAGCAGGGCATCGCCCACTGGCTCACATCATGCATTACTTTCTGCTACAAGAACGCTAAGTGACGCCTTGGAGATAGTGGTGGGGTGTTCTTCTAGAGGCATGTTGGTAACAGCTGCACTTTGCTACCCCCTTCATCTGCCACGCAACTCCATGGAAGAGCAGAGACCTATTCACCAAGCACTACTGCCTAGATTGGAATACAGCAGCTGACTCTTTACTAGGCAAAGCAGTCCAACACAACCTGTTTCATTGAACAAAGTTTGCTTTGCATTAATTGGATATTTGGATCACTTTTTGAGCCTGTGGCCATTTTAACACTGTTTAATTATATTTTACGGTTACTGAGGATCTCTGATGACTGAGAATGATTTAAGCATATAAACCTAGAAGAGGTACCATCACCGGAGAGCAGGAGTTACATGTATTTAACTAATGTATTGTTCCTGCTTTGGGCTAAGAGTAATCTCTGGTTAGTAGAATCACTTAAGTACCAGCTAAAGAAGCCAGTGTAGCAGTGGAACTCCTGCAGCAGTCCTGTTTTGTTCAGTTGTTTCATGGCCTCTGCTCCAGTGTGCAGATCACCATTTAGTTACAGCGGCTACAGTTGGATATGCAAACCTCTGAATTTGCTGGGTTCGTTTACTATGGTACTATGACTAGAACCCAGAACAAGAAGCCAGAAGGATGGCATCAAGAAGCCAGTGTGCCTGTACACCACAGTATCCAGAATAGTCGCCTGTATATGATTCAGGTGATCAGCACAGCAAATAGAACAACCCAATGAAGATCAGCCGCACCAGGCTTGACTAGCTTGAACGCACACATTTCTTTCTACCATCCGCATCTGTAGAAGCAGGTTGAGCTGGAAGAGGTAAAGCTTTAGCTATATTATGATCCTTATTCAGTTTTATCAGAATACAGTTATATTATCGGCACGAACATTAAAAAAAATATTTTATTAGTTTGTGATATTTTATTTTCCCTAGCTCCCTTATAGAACAATTTCTAATTAATTTTCTAGGCAGACCTTGTCCAGATAGTACCGCCTAACACAATATGACACAACAAATAGACGTTATCCCAAATCTCTCCCCCCCCTGAAAAAAATCAACATTGACTGGCCCTATTCTTACTGATGCTGGTTATATTTACATCAAGTAATTTCACTGTATTGGTGTCAAGTCCGCTATATTGTCCTAAACCTATGTGGACAGCCACTGCCTTCCGACGTAACTTTCTCACCCTACTTTCACCTGTCCATGCTCTATTCCATTGCTCTACTAAGGAGGACGTTACCAAGATATGTCTTTAGGCAGTGTCCCTCCTTTCTACTGCCAACTGGAGGTCTGGGCACACCCAAATGCTGGACCTACAGTAATATTGTGTGCGAGGCATGTGAGCTGGACATCACATGCTTTGCAGAAGTCTGCCATCAAGTGTTGAGTCCGAATGTTTGGACTTTGTTTTTCTTCGAAAAAGTATTTTGCAGTCACGAGGTACGTGACTCCTCCTTTCGACTCCATAGTTAGGTTGTTTTTTTCCATCATCTGGTTTGGACGTGAATTGCTGCGCTCCAGTTTGACACCGTTTCTCAGATTCCCCTCAATGCGCAATCCACTACACTTGACGGTATTGTTTCTTGATCACGTTTCCCATTCTCTGCGTTTCGTATAGTTAAAAAAAAATATTAGAACGAAAGACTCGTGGTCGGCCGTTGGATCTACCCGCGTTGGGTCAGCTCGCAGTAGATGAAACGATGGAACGGACTCCATTTAAATTCTGTCCCGGGTGTCGCGCTAAATATCTGTGCACCGACTTGCACGAACAGGGCTGCGATGCGTGCCGATCTTTCCGATCAAAGAAGACGCTCCATGATCATCAGGCTCGACGTCCCGAAATGTGCCAACAAAGCAGCTCCGGGTCTTTTTAGAGAAGATTCCAAGAAATCTCTGATGCCCAAGGAGCCGAAGAAGAAGAACACATTTCCTTGTCAGAAGCTGAATCGGACATGGAATAAGACGTTCCGCAGGGTCAATTTACAGTGAGTACTAATACTCCCCTGCCCCAAACCATGCCCAAGAAAAAGGCTCCGGGCCCCTCTGTGCCTCCGATCCAAGGTTGGCACCGAGAACATGTTACTAAGGCCCCGCCTTCGGGCTCCGCACCGAAACACCAACCAAAGTCTTCCGGCTCTGGACCGAGTCAGCACCGAACTTCAATCTTCGGCACCGAAATCCAAAGTTGTCGTCGTGACCATTCCTTCGATGCCGAAAATTTTTCGGATCAGAACACTTCCGCGCCGAAACATTCAGCTCTGAAAAAATCAGCTCCAAAAGACAAAACCGCTCCTCCCCCATCCAAGGAGCCTCGTTTCGACGTTCCGCCTTCCAACACGGACCCGAAACCGAAAGAACTTGGTCATTAATCCTAAGACTTGTCATATTCATGTAAAATTGCCAGCTAAACGGAAACCAGAGATGGATGAAGCTTACCACATTACCCTTAAAAAGAAAGATTTGGCCACTAATCCTTCCTCTCCTCCTCCTCTTTCCCCACGTGACCCTAACTTACTCATTACTCCTACACATTCACCACAACCACAGTCACCTGACCACCAAGGGGATGGGGATGACAATGATCCCGATGCATGGGATGAACTATAATAGCGGATCCTAATACTGACAACGACCCGAATCTATACCCTACAAAATCATCTCCACCTGATGACAATGTAGGATTTATAGAATTAATGACTAGGGCTGCTCAATATCACGGGGTTCAACTTCACAAAGAAACTATGGAGGAGGATTTTCTCTTTGAGACCCTAAGTTCTTCTTAAAGGTCAACTCACACACTATCCATGCTTCAGGGCAAGCTTAAGCATGTAGACCACGGGTACTCATAGTACGGCCCGCGGGCCGCTGGCGGCCCGGCAAGCCTTCCCTGGCGGCCCGCGGACCTTGCAGACATCGTACCTACCGCCGGTTGCAGCAGCGCGGACCGGGCGGGCGATTCTTTTAAAAGCCAAGTCACTTGTTAATGAGGCTTTGTTGTATTTCACCTCTTCTTAGCGCCCCTGCATCTCCCCTCTGAATGAGTGGAGATGCAGGGGCGCTAAGAAGAGATGAAATACAACAAAGCCTCATTAACAAGTGACTTGGCTTTTAAAGACCTGTGAAGTACTTGGGCGCGGCGGCGGTTTGGATTCCAGGGAAGCTGACTCAGCGCGCGCCGTAGAAGTGCTGTGATATCTGAGACCGACTATCACACAGCGATTGTCAGACTCACATGGGCACCAGCCCCTCCCTGGCTTTGGGATCTGGGCACGCTGCCTCTGCCAGTATGTGAGATCTGTAGGTGTGTGCACACAACCCCTTTCAAAATGTGAAATCTATGTACACAGCATGCAAGCCCTGAGATCTGTGACTGGCTGTGAGATGTATGTCGCCAGTCCCTATCAGACTGTTAGATTTATGTACACTACACACCCTTACCAGATTCTGCTAACTGTGCCTGACCGTGAGTTGTGTGCACACAGTCCCACCTATGCTTTAAGATCTGTGCCTGGCTGTGAGATGTGTGCACACATCCAGCAATGCGCTGAGATATGTTCCTGACTCTGAGGCATGTGTATGCAGCCCAGCCATGCGGTAAAATCTGTGCCTGGCTGTGAAGCCCGTGTATGCAGCCCAAGCCATGCGGGGGCAACCGTGCCTGCCTGTGAGATGTGTGCACACAGCCCCAGCAACGCGCTGATATCTGTGCCTGACTGAGATGTGTGCACACAGCCCAAGTAATGCGCTGAGCTCTGTGCCTGGCTGTGAGGCCCGTGCATGCAGCCCCTGCCAGGTGCTGCCAGTCTGCAGATTCCTGTGTACCTAAAAGTGACACTACCTACTGAAGGAGGAGGGGCGCTAGGATGAGGGAGTCTGTAATGCTCAGATTGTGGTCATTGAAGCAGTGTTATAGCCAGTGTATCATGACCCCTATTGCAAGGAAGGCGGTGGGCCCCCTCTGTTCTCTGTTTGAACTGTAAAATACAGCAATATTCATGGTTCCGTCGACCTTTGAAGCTGGTGCGGCTGAACCTGCTGCACAAATGGAAGCTCCACCCCTGAATTAAAGAAGGATGCTTCTGGGTGATAAGCTGCACATGCATGGACTCTGAATCCTGGGGGCACAGGATGGACATGAACCTGGCAAGGGTCAGTGTCATGAAACAGGGAAAGCAGAAACACACAGTTAAGGCATGAAAAGAAGAAGAAAATGCATAGCTAGCAGAAAGAGAGTGGCGTGAGAGGTAAGATGGTAGAGAAAGGGAGAGGGGAAAGGAGACGGAAAGAAGAGGATAAGGAGAGCGGAAGATGGTGAAACACAATTGGGATGGGCTGAGGAAGGTTTTGGGAGGAGATATGATATAACAAGCATTTGCAAGGCAATAGGTCTCGCATTTACGCAAGTTTGAGCTATTGATATTGCAAATAACAAAGCCTTTTATTTTTGTTTTAGTTTTTAAAACAGAAATAAAAGGCATTGTCGTTTACAGTGCCAATAGCTTAAACTCTCGTAAATCCGAGACCTATTGCATTGCGAAGGCGTCTGCTGCAGGGGCCTGTGTTCAACCTCAAGGTCACAGGTTTTTTTTTTGCTCTAGCCCCGCCCCCTCCCCCACTGACCCCGCCCCCACCGGTGCGGCCCTCTGCCACAAACCACACTGTAAATTTGGCCCCCGAGAGAAAGTTTGTGAGTACCTCTGATGTAGACTATATATTTAAAGACCCAGTGTGTGCAAAAGTACTAACACCACAGGTAGACAAAAAATATAAACCTTTATCTACAGACCCTGTCTACATCAAAGGCCAACTTCCCTTAGACTCCCTAGTGGTTTCTAACACACGCAAAAAAGCAAACTCTCAAACATCAGGAGATGCCCCTGTCTTGCTTTGCCTTTTAGATAACACAGAATCTCCCACACGGTGGCTCAAACCCATGGCGAAGCAGGAGACATAACACAGCATCACAAAGGGTTTTATTTTACAAAATGCAAAGACTCTCTTTTTTGAATAAGGCTTGGGGTTTTATTTTACACAATGCTCTCTAACAGAAAGGCTTTCCCAGATCCCAAATGCACAACATTCAAATGCACAAAGAGAAATATATGTTTATATGCAAGCAATAATATCACACTTGGTAAATGCAACAGTTAAATGCATGAATAATACCGTGAATAAACAAGCAGCAAATAATATGAGATAAGATTCAAGCAATTCTGATGGGACGTCCTGCAAGAGATCAGAAAGATATATATACCCTAGATACATCAAATAATTACTTTGGATGTGCACCTCACTCAATCACACATCACAAAGAAAACACCTCAAATGATCAAAGCCACTGGCCACACATCACAATGGCAATAATCAAAACCCAAACACCTCAAATGATCAAAGCCACTGGCCACACATCACAATGGCAATAATCAAAGCTCAAACACCTCAAATGACCCCAGCCACTGGAACCATGCATCACATTGGCACTAGTCAGAAACAAATCACCTCACCCCTTGCCAATTCTCGCTGGGGGACCCATTCACAGCTGGCTTGGACTCTCGAACGGGACTCAAGTTCCGTTTGTCTTACAGCAGTACGTCTACTCTGTAAGTGAGCACTCAACCGTAAACAGTCAACAAACCTTAGCTTTATAGTCTCAAAAACTCACATTAGAAGGTTTGAGAAACCTTCCCCCCCGCGCCAGAGGAATCTTGCCAGGACTGGCCAGCTTCCAATCAAGTATTTCATGGCAGGTAGATGTTCCCAAGTTCCCTCTACAATCTCGCATATTCCAGCCTTTAACTTGACGAAGCTCATGAAAGCCATCCAAGGTACATTAAACAATCTCTCACAAAACAATCCTTGATTGTGCTTAACCCAAACAACTTGCAAGCGTGGCTGTGCACGCAGAAAAAGCTCAAGCCAGGCAGAGTCAGAATTCAGGATGACATGAGGCCATGTCAAAGCCAATAGTAAGAACTTCATAATACTTATCAATGTACAACACAATGCACATTTGTGCACCACGGCTTATAGCATCACATGCTTCATCTCTCAATGTACAACACAGAATACATTTGTGCACCACTGCTTATAGCATTACATACTTCATCTCTCAATGTACAACACAGTGCTCACAACACTGCACTTCGAGACCAAAAAGTACATTTCACACCTCTCTCGCCCTCGTGCTTTTAAATGCACATCCCACACGTTCTGTTCTTGGCAAGGCTGTTCTACTCTGTGACAGCTCCCACCGAAAGACTGCAAGATTAGAAGAAATAAACCTTTAAGAGAAGCAGGCATGTGCAGGACATTGTACATTCTGGCTAGGATAAAATAACACACCAAAGTCAATTAAAATAATGGTAGTCAAAGGTCATCACAGGGTGTCGGACCCCAAGAATGCCTCTAGCACTACAGCCCCTCCTCCTGACAAGGAGTCCAAACTAATAGATGCCTCAGGCATGTATTAGTAGCTGCACAGGAAGCCAGTCACTGGCTTATTGCCAACACACAGGCTCTCTTAGCGAGGTATGACAGGGCTCACTACGATGAATTGGAACAATTGCTCAAATTCTTGCCAGATGAACATAAATCAAAAGTACATGATTTGATTCAGGAAGGGAAACTAATTTACAACACTTCCATTAGATGTGCTTTAGACGCAGCTGACACAGCAGCTCGCGCTATGAACATCAGTGTCCTTTTAAGACGACAAGCCTGGCTACATATTTCTGGGTTTAAACCCGAAGTCCAAACTTCTATTTTAAACTTACCCATTGATAAGCAACTCCTCTTTGGTCCTGTGGTAGATACTTCTTTAGAAAAGATTAAAAAAAGGCACGGAGGTTGCAAAATCCATGGGGGCTTTGTAGACCCCTGCTGGTCGGGGTTCCTTTCGCTGCTCCTTTTACAGAGGGGGCTCTTAAAACATTTCCACAGACACCTCATCTTCCTACAAAAGTAACAATCAGTCACCCTCTTCCAGAGGTTACTTTAGAGGAGGATTTTGAGGCAATAATGACAAGGGAAGGGGAAAAGATAACACCCCCGTACTTCCCCTGCAGCAAACAAACAGTGACTTACCTCCGCTTCCCCTGATCATTCCACACCTGTCGGGGGACGTCTCCCTCAATTTCTTCCCATCTGGAATACAATCACTTCACACAGTTGGGTCCCAGAAATTATCCAATCTGGTTATTGCCTGGAGCTTACCGGCAATCCCCCAAACATTCCTCCACAAACACACAAAATGTCACCAGAGCATTTGGAGCTCCTCAAACAAGAAGTTCACTCTCTACTGCAAAAAGGAGCTATAGAGCCCATCCCATTACAATATCAATGGCTTGGGGTATACTCTCTATACTTTCTCATACCCAAAAAAGAGGGATCTCTCAGGCCAATATTAGACTTCAGAGATCTAAATCTCTACATTCAATCGGATCACTTTCACATAGTAACACTCCAACAAGTGCTCCCACCTCTTCAGCAGTGCGACTTTGTCTACTCTAGACTTAAAGGATGCATATTCCAATACATCCCGCTCACCGCAAATTCTTCAGGTTCGTAGTAGCGGGAAAGCATTACCAGTTGAAAGTGCTCCCATTCTGAGTGACCACTGCTCCCAGAGTATTCACCAAATGCCTGGCAGTCGTCACTGCACATCTGCGAAAACAACATATTCATATTTTTCCTTACTTAGACGACTGGCTCATCAAAGCCAGCACTCTCACAAAGTGTCTACAGCACACTCAAAGAACAGTACACTTACTGCACAAACTCGGATTCGCAGTAAATCTGTCGAAGTCCCATCTCTAACCCTCCAATGCACAAACATACTTGGGAGCCCCCCTAGATACATAAAAAACTCTAGCCTGTCCCAATCCTGCCAGAATTCACAATATTCAGGTTCTGATTTCCAAGTTTCAACCCAACCACTCATTACCAGCTCGGGTATTGATGCAGCTCCTCGGAATGATGGCATCTTGCATCATGATAGTTCTCTATGCAAGACTTCAAATGCGTCCCCTTTAGGAATGTTTAGCACGTCAGTGGGAATCAGTCTCAGGGTCAATTGGCAGATCTAGTGTTGGTGGACGACCGCACTCATCGCTGTCTGCAGTGGTGGAATTCACAGAACCTTTACAAAGGGCGGCCTTTCATCGACCCAGTTCCCCAGACAGTGCTAACAGCAGACGCATCCCTCAATGGTTGGGGAGCACATCTCCAAACTCACAATTCAGGGATTGTGGAGTCAAAAGCAACTCCACATAAATCATCTGGTGCTTCTAGCAGTCTTTCTAGCGCTCAAAGCCTTTCAGACTCGCCTTGTAGACAAGGCTGTCCTGATACGCACAGACAACATGACAGCCATGTATTACATACAAAAACAAGGTGGGGGACACACTCTCTCAAACTGCCACACCTTGCGCAAGCCATTTGGAAGTGGGCCATTCCTCACAAGATTTATCTCCTAGCGGAACACCTCCCAGGAGTGAACAATCGGATCGCAGATCTGCTCAGCAGACAAACGCAACAGATCCACGAGTGGGAACTTCACCCTCAAGTTCTCCTCCTGTTCTTACACATGAGGAGCTTCCCAGACATACATCTGTTCGCCACACACCAAAATGCAAAATACCCAAACTTCGCCTCCAGGTTTCCACACCCATTATCCAAAGGCAATGCTCTATGGATGAACTGGTCAGGGATATTTGCCTGCGCTTTTCCGCCTCTCTCACTTATTCCACTGGTGATTCGGAAACTCAGGCAAACATCCCTCAAACTAATCCTGGTAGCTCTCACATGGGCACGTCAACCCTGGTTCACTACACTACTGTAACTATGCGTAGTTCCTCATCAAAAATTACATCTCACATCTAGTCTCGTCACACAGAGCCATGGAGAGATACGACATCCAGAGCTTAAGCCTCTTAACCTTGCGATCTGGCACCTGAAATCATAGAGTTTGGATATCTCAATCTTCCACCAGATTGTATGAATGTCATTAAAGAGGCTAGAAAACCTACTTTATTACATAGAAAGGACAAAATCTTTTCGTACTACTAAACAACTCTTCATTGCTTTTGCTCCACCACACAAGGGCAATCCCATTTCTAAATCGGGTATTTCCAGGTGGATAGTCAAATGTATACGGCCATGTTATGCAAAAGCAAAAAGAACTTTACCAGTTCCCCCTATAGCGCATTCCACCCACAAAATAGGGGCTTCTATAGCTTTTTTAGGAAACATTCCCATAGCTGACATCTGTAAAGCTGCAACATGGTCTACACCACACACATTTACAAAACACTATTGTGTAGATTTGTTAGCCAAACAACAAGGCCAGGCAGTTCTACGTGCACTCTTTCAAACAACGGCAACAGCTATAGGTTAGCCACCGCTTTGGGAGATTACTACTGTATAGTCTATGCAAAGCATGTGATTTTCAGCTCACATGCCTCGAACGGAAAATGCTTCTTACCCAGTATGCATCTGTTCTTGGCATGTAGAACTGTAGATTCGCATCCACGCGAGGAGGCCCCCCACGCGGGAGGGGGGATGTCACCCAGGCACACTGCAGAGCGCCCGCACCCTTCCCCAGCACGGCACGATGCCTCGAGGTGCGCGGGGGGGAGGTAAAAATTGGCCCACGGGCCTGACGGGTAGACCAGTACGGAAAGGCTCCCGGAAAACACCCTATAGTGGCAGGAATCGGTACAGCACCCTTGCTGCTAACAACAGAACCCTAAAGAAACAGACTCCCAACTCCGCAGGGACACAGCACCTAAGTCCCGTGGGCCGCGACGAAACTTGAGAGCACAGCAGGGGCCTAGACAGTGAAGGCGGGAGCCCAACGAGCTCGGCATTGATACCACGCAAAGCGAAGGCCGCATAAAAACCGCCCAATGGTGGAGACTGGAGGTGCCCAGTGCAGAGGTGCCCCCAGGAGTTACCTGCGGCCCCTCCACGGCCTGGGGGGGGCATGATTGCGCTCTGGGCGACGACGGGATTGGGTGGCCGACTGCTATCGTGCAGGAGACCCCGGTGCTCTTCTAACACCGCATCGGGCCCCCACCGCTACTGGAGACCCTGGGCTTAACTAGCGCGCAACAACCATAGCACACCGAGAGTCCCTATACTCAGCCAACAAGCGTTGGTGCCACAGACGGTGGACCAGTAGACACGGAAGACATCACTGCTTGCCCCATCTTCTCTCTAACTACTACCGGTCTCAGAAGACACCGAGCCAAAGAGACCACCCGGGGGCGCCAGGACACTCCCCACCACCATCTCTCGGGACGGAGCACCCCCGACAGAATCCCCATCAGCTCGCGCAGGGCGCATTCCAGGGGGGTCGGTGGGCATCACCCATTAGTGACCGGGCGACGGCTGAGAGAAGTAACTGACACGAGAGGGGGAAACCACAAGGAGCAACATAGGCCTTGACGGACCGCGAGCCAACGGGCCTCCACAGAAGGAGAGGGTCACAAGTATCCACCGGGGACTGTCGACGAGGGATGCGACCGCCATGGGTCGCCCACGCACAACGGGCACTTCGCAGACCCCGGGGCCCCCGAGAACAACTTCCCCGGTCCCCAACACCACACAACTGGGAGAGGAACCCTCAGACTCAGAGTCCATGTCGAACAAATTGGGCAAAGTTCTAGCGGCAATTGAACACTCAAGAGTCACCATGGAGCATAAGTTCGGAGAACTGACCACAGACCGTAATCTGCTCCAGGACGACCACAGGAAGCTGGCTGATAAATGGAGAGAAAACGCAGCATACTCTGGAACCGCAAATACAGCAACAACAAGACATCTTAAAGATCTACAATCACGGGTGAAGATCCTGGAGAACAAAACAGATGATTTAAAAGGACAGTCCCGCAGAAGCAAGATTCGCATCCTTAATCTGCCGGAAGGAGTGGAAGGGACTAACCCTCTCGGATACATCACAACATGGATTGCGACGTTCAAACCCGCAGGGGACCTGACCCCCTTCTTCTCCATAGAAAGGGCGCACCGGGTACCGGCCCCAAACCACCACCAGGCTCGTCGCCTTGACCATTTCTCCTAAAATTGCTCCCATTACCAAGACGGGGACGCTATCCTCCGAGCCGCAAGACGACAGGGAACACTCCAAGTAGAGGACAAACAGGTCATGCTCTTCCCAGATTACTCACAGGCCGTTCAATAACAAAGGTCCACCTTCTTAGCAGTCAAACGTATCCTGTGCCAAAAGAATGTCCATTATGCTCTTCTGTTCCCAGCCCGCCTCAAGATCGTTCACGACGGACATACACACTTTTTCTCAGACCCTGCAGAGGCCAGCAGCTGGGTCGAGCAGCAGCTGTCGCACTTGAACAATCCCAGGAAGGTGCCGACCTATCGACCATCAGGCCGCCAGCGACGACAACAGAAAAATTCACGCTTACACAATTGAGCTCACGTTTGGACTCCTCTAACGAGCTCTCCCGACCTCGAACAAATCATAGCAGAACGCCGGAAGGCACTACGGACGGCCGCAGAGAAGGGGCAACCGGGGACAGCTCAGATGGCGAGAGAGGCCCACACCTATTCACTTCCGAGGAAGAGGGCAGCGACGCGAACACTCCCAGAGATGGCTCAATGACACCGCCAATAGTGACCCTCTAAACGGCAGATACTCTGATATGATACCCCCAAACCGGGACGACGAACACTATGGGAGGTGCCCCTCGGGACCTCCATACCTCCCAATCAAGCAGACATTGCTCGACACCAAAGGGGCGTTTCAGCAGTCGGTCCCAGACTCTACACGCCTCAAGATTGTAAATTGCATGGAACTGTAACAGACATCGGTGGCTGGACTAGACACAATTAGGCACCGCCAAAGCACAGTCAATGAGCGGGTAGCTGCAGTGACAACGGCTAGCAGAAGAGGGCGACCACTTCCCCCACGCAACAAACTAACGTTTGCACATGACGTGCAGTTTGGACGTATCGCCATGTGCAATAGGTCCTCTGAGTTGGGACCGTTTCCCGTTGGTTCACATTATTTCCGACACATTCCACATCCCCCCATTACTCCCAGGGGAGCGTACATACGGAATAGAGAAATATAGCTCATATACAAGTGGCAGGCATTCTGGCGGCGGGGGGGCGAGAGGGATGGAGGTGACAATAAGCCAGGAGAAACATCACCTAGACGCTAGACGGAATGGCGACCAAGATCCCTAACACAGATCTAAAAGTTATTACATTAAATGGCAGGGGCATGCACACAGCAACTAAACGATACGCGATTTACACCTACATTAAACGGCAGCAAGCACAGATAGCTCTCCTACAGGAGACACACATGACGGCGACCAAGGTGGATTGCCGTCGTAAAAAATGGCAAGGTATTATTTGTGCCACAACATACTCCGCATTTGCCAGCGGTGCCCTGATCTGTGTTAGACCTGGGCTCCCCTTCAGAGAACAATCAAGAGTAGTAGACAAAGAAGGCCGGTATTCCCTGCTAGCGGGACTCCTCGAGGGTAGGAAAATACTGATCGGAAGCATCTATGCCCCCAATGTTGAGCAGGATCAATATTGGAACCGCCTTACTGGGGTGTTAGCACAGTATACGTCAATGCCATGGCTGTTGAGAGGGGACTATAACGTCACCCTAGACATCAGCTTGGATAGATCTCACCCCCCTCCAGCGCAGTCCCCCGCACTGAAACAGACAGAGCAATTTCACAACTGGTTGGCCCACTGGACGCTAGTAAACGCCTGGTGAGAAAAGAACCCAAACATTAAGGTGTACTCCTTTTACTCCGCACCACACAACCTAAGGGTGAGACTAGATAGGTTCCTCTGCTCCACAGCATTGCTTCCCCAAATACAACACACCGACTACCTGGGCAGAGTACTGTCCGACCATGACGCACATGCAGTGACCCTCAGATGGAGACCACCCCACCCCCCCATACCCACGTGGAAATTGCCCCGGGAGTGACTCACTGATCAGGTGTTCTGTCACACCCACGGCGACCACATTCAGGAATATTTCATACTAAATGCAGGCACAGCCTCATCTAGATTAATCGAATGGGATGCGTTCAAGGTCGTCCTCCTACTATTTGTTGGATGCATCCAACAAATAGTAGGAGTACGATGAACACTAGAGCAATCACTACACACTGCGGAAACAAGATTGGCGGACCTCACGAAAAGTATGGATAAAGGGGAGGCTACTCCGGAGCAAGTGGCAACAGCTAAAACATCTTCTGCGGAGACCATGAGAGATATTCGCAAATATAACTTCAGAGTTTATGCCGCCTGGGTACATCGGGAGGAAACGCTCCTAGCCTGGCTCGCGAAACAGGATACGGACCTGATGCCAATCACGGAATTGATTGACGCGACAGGTACCCCTAAATAGTCTCAAGTAGATATACTACGCATTTTCCATGACTATTACACAGGAATCTATCTGGCTCCACCACATTCATCACGAATAGCGTTGTCCCAGCTCTTCCAACCATTGCCTCTACCCAGCATCCCGTCGGCGGATGGGAAGGCGTTAGAGACAAAGATAAAGTCCCCGAACGTAACCCACGCAAACAGGGCACTGGCTCGACGTAAGGCGCCGGGAATGGATGGCTTTCCCCTTGAATATTATACCACCTTCGCGGGCCAACTGACCCCGCGGCTTGTGTCCATGTACGAAGACGCGTTACAAAGAGGTGAACTTCCTGGCTCACTCAGGGAATCTACCCTGATAACATTATTCAAACCACATAGGGATCCCACACTCCCATCCTCATACCGGGCCATAACCCTGCTCAACGCGGACTGGAAAATTTTGGGGAACATTTTGGCGTATCGGTACATCCAAGTCCTCACGCAGTTGATCCACCCAAACCAAAGCGGTTTTCTCTCCAGGCACAGCGTGTCACAGAATATACATAGGCTCTTCCATATACAAGATAGAGCGAAAGATCGCTTCCCACAAGCCGCATGCCTAAATCTAGACCTCGAAAAGGCCTTCGATACACTGCTATGGCCATACCTATTCACAGTCCTCCGTAAAGTACGTGTAGGCCCGACCCTGCTAGCATACACACAACTCCTCTATAGGGGCCTCACGGCTAGGGTGAGAATGGGTAAGTACATTTCAACTCCATTCCCGGTGGAACGGGGGACAAGACAGGGATGCCCCTTGTCTCCCCTCCTATTCGCCTTGGCAGTGGAACCCCTGGCCATTCGTCTGCTTCAGGGGGGCGAGGCCTGGGGTATTCCCATCGCAGGCACAGTACATTGTATATCGTTATACGCCGATGATCTCCTGATCTATGCATGGGATATCACAAGCGACATTACCCCGATATGGACGATATTACAAGGTTTTGCAGAGGCCTCCGGACTCAGTCAATTGGGAAAAATCGACGATCTTTCCACTGAGCCCCCACCTAGCTCCCACGGAGATAACAATTGGACCCCAGACACTAGGTTGGAATGCTGCGGCACCCCGGTACCTAGGAGTGAGACTGTATCACTCACCTGAGAGCCTCTATAAGGGGAACCACCGCAAGACATTGGCCAGGCGGCCGCCTTCTGGAAGATCCTGCCCTTGTTCCCCATAGAGCGGGTAGCCCTGGCTAAGGTGATTATGGTACCCATTCTGCTCTACTCCTTCGCTAATCTCCCAGTGATACCGCCTCGCTCCTTTTTTCAGGAACTAGACACCCTACTCACAACGTTGGTGTGGGGAGGGGGCAGACATAGGGTGGCCTTACAGACCCTTTACTTACCCACAACGCAGGGAGGTTTGGGAGCACCCTCCTTTGAAGCATATTTCCTAGCGGCTCAACTTCAGTGGCAGTCCCATTGGACAGCAGAGCGCCACATAGAGGAGACCTTCTCCAACGACGGCCGGATACCTCTCCCGGCCCTCCGGAGACTACTGATGCCAGGTACCAAGCCTACACGTACACACCCCCTACAGGTATCGATAGCCTGCAAATGCATGATGCGTATAAACCGTATGTCAAGGGGTCGGCCCCTCTACTCTCCGTTGCTCCCATTGGTAGGATTTCCTCAACGGGAGAAATATTACACCTCAGGCGTCCTCCGGATATGGACTGAACACGAGGTGACCGATTTAGAGTCCCTGTTCAAAGATGGGCAGCTAAAAAACATATGCTCATTTGCAGGGGCGGCTGGTGACATTTGAAAGTGGCGGGCGTAAAATGCTTGCAAAGGAAGCAAACGAACGTGTGAACAGTCGCGAGGGGGGGGATCCGGCGCTGGGGGGGGGGTCGCACAGGAGAATAGTGTTTGGGCTGAAGAGACGTGGCTTGCAGTAAACCGCAATAGTGAGCATTGGAATATATTTCTTAAAGGAAGTTAGAATTACGAGAGATAAGGAGATTCTGCTGGCATAGTGAAATGCTTGAATAAAATACCCTGTTTTCCCGTGCCAGGCCAGGCAAACCTGGTTATCATGCACTAATGAGTACTCTACGTCGCGGTCCTTTTTCTTCAGAATACTCTATCGTCCTGATAATAAGAGAGGGGGCCCAGCGGGGAATTGAATTTTAAGTTCAGAAGAACAGAAAAATATAATTTCCATTATAGCTTCTGCTCACACGTGGCTCAAGCAACCAACGCAAGCTCACCCAAATAACGGTTCATTTCCCCCAAATCCGAATAGCCAAGCGAACAGCTCCTGCCGCAGTTAACCATCTCGTTAACGTGACCGGTAAACGCCGTTTAGCGATCAGGGTTTGCGAACACCAGGTCAAAAAACACGTACGAACATCTTTCTATTTCGAAATACCAATGCTATAATACGCCCATGTCTAACACTAAAGACACATTTTATAAACACTACGAACAAGCCTTATACATTTAAAATTAAGAGGAAAACTTACCTGACCGCCTCTGCTCCTGGTCTGCGTTGGCGCCTCTGCCCTCTTCGAACTGGAACAGCACGTCAGCACTGCGTGGCAACCCCTCAGCCAATCCTGGCGCTGCTGCAGCGCCAGGATTGGCTGAGGGCACAGCCTACTCCTCGCCTGCCCATTAGGAGACCGAGGGGCTCCTAATGGGCATGCGCAAGGCAGTAAAAACACAAGTACGCATGACTGGGCACGAGCTAAAAATTACTCTCCATGCCCACTCATGCGCACTTGTGCTGCCTTTCCCTGGCTTGTCTGACAATACATATCAGTCAACATGACGCCGGACCGCCCACGGTCCGACGTCATGCTGACTGACATGCATTGTCAGTTCTCCCCACCCTCGGCGTCTCTGAACTTAAGTAAATACTAAGTTCAGAGACACCGAGGGAGCTGCGGGCGGGGGCGGGGGGGCAACGCCCCAATGGACGAACCGCACCTGCTCATTTGAGGGAAGGCTACGAGCTCCCCCCGGGACAATTCCTGGTACATAGAAGATTAGTAGATAGCGCCCGACAGTACTGGGATCTCACTGAGGGGAATCCACCGACACATCCGGTGCTACACACAATTCTGCGTATGGGCGCGGGGAGACACTTAGTCACTTGGCACTACAAAGCGATCCAGGAACTGGTCATAGTTCCTTTACAAGCCCTACGCCAGAAATGGGAGGACGAGATAGGACGAGTGCTCCATGACAAAGAATGGGAAAAGGCACTAGAATACCCAAAAAAGTTTTCTAGGAACGCATGTTTCAAAAACATTCAATTCAATATTTTACATTGTGCATACTTAACACCTCACCGGCTTCACCGTTGTTACCCTGATACACATTTCGCATGCCCCAGATGCGAGGCACCCGAGGCGAATTTTAAACACATGTTCTGGGACTGTCACACAATCCAACAGTACTGGGACAGGATACATCAGACCCTAAGGGCGACAGTCAACTTCATGAACATTTCTACATGGGAGGCGTGCGCCCTAGGTGTCTTCCGCAGGCGGAGGACAGAAAAGGTGCAATGCAGGTTTGCATCCCTGGCTATGCTTTTAGCGAAATGTGGAATAGCCATGTATAGGAGGGCCCCGGCAGGACCCCCAGATGCAGCCTGGATAGGCGCCGTAAAAAAGTGGGGGACAGCAGAGGAAGAAACACTGAGAGATGAGGAGGTGAAAGGGATACGTAAACATCCCATCTCCATGGAATGGGCGCAACTCCTGTTCCAATTTGTGCAATAGGCAACACCAGAGGAATCACCTACGACCACACAATCCCATTCCCAAACTCCGCCCCTGTCTCCCATAGCGCAAACAAACACCACCACGTAGCAGCCATGCGATTCGACTGAATGCTAGGGCCCCACCAGACTTACACCCAGGTCCCCTGATGGGAGACGCACACCACCCCCCGGGCTCCTCTTTACTCCCGCTACTAACACCACAGCTCATTGACGAGCAAATCAGAATCCGCCACAAACTGGGCAATCACCATGATCCGATCCGCAGGCTCCCCTCCCCCCCACCTCCCTCCACAGTTAACTGTTCTACGTTTCCCCCCAGATACCCATGTAGTCAGCTCATCCGTATTGGGAACACAATCAGGGACAATATAGAAGGAGGTGTACAGGGATAGAGCTGGGGAGTGAACATCAACCCACGCCTCGGGGAAACCCACATACGCAGGCACCAAGCACCAGGCAACCTACCATTGCATGCAATAGCCCACCTGAATTGTAATTTCCATTTCATTTCGCTATTTCTTATACGTGATCTAAAATGTAAGATGGGAGGGTTGTCCCAGGATGCAGTGATAACGTTCAACTGCCTGCACACTCCTGTCATCATGTGGTAATAATGATGTGCAACTATGTACCATGAAATGTAAAACTACCAATAAAGAAATTAAAAAAACGGTGATTTGCATAATATAATTTAATTTTGCTTTACTACTACTCTCTTATTACACAGGATCCTGACTGGCTCCTACGACAAAACTGCTCGCATATGGTCCCTCGAGGGGAAGCCCATCATGACCCTCGCTGGACATACAGAAGTTGTAAAAGACGTAGCTTGGGTGAAAAAAGGTGAGTTCAGCCTCTTTAATTTTTTTTTTAATCGTAAGATAGTTTAAGCTTTTTAACCCTCTTGTACTTCTCTGTGAGATAGCGCAAATGCCAGTGCAACACAACAAAAATATTTTATATAAGGCATTACATTTTTGTTACTTTCTGTTTCAGAATTTGGTTATTGGTATAATGTATTTGATATGCCCAGGAAATGTCTTTTTAAATTGTATTTTATTGGTGATCTCAAGACCCGTTCCAATTCCATTGGATAAATCTACTTCACAAAGTGACATGTAGGCTCAAGAACTTTCATGAATTATCAGTAGTGCTGCAGTGTACCCTGTCTCACTTAGTTTTCGGGGAGAATACCATCTCCCTTCTAGTTCAAAAAGTAAACCTCTTAACGTGGATAACCATCCACAAGCAGGAGCATTTCGACCATGGCCCCACCCATGTGTAGTTAAACTTGAAAAGAGTTTACGACATACAAGTCCAACTATAAAGTGCTTAGTAATGAGACCACTGGAGGAATCAATCCAAAGAAATCTACTATTCTAGAACGTGATTATTCCATATCTTCCAGATGCAAAATTCCCAGGACCCAAATATGCATTGTGTGAAGATACACTGCTGTCTTTCTCCAGATTTGCTTTATATCTACTCGTGGACCCATCTTCAGTTCAGCTCTTGCTTTTTCTGCCTTAGTATTTAGCAGGGTGAGGTGAAGAACATTTTCCGCTTTTCCTCTCCCATACACCCTTTAGTCCTGTATTCCGATCTCTGAAGTAGTTTTGGGCACCAGAATGCATGTGTATGTCTGTGGACTTATGTGATACCTCCCGCGAATGTTGAATAGGAGAATAGAGTGTGATGAGTAGGGCCTCGCAAGTTATATAGCACTGCAGTGAGGTTTTGCAAGTGAAGTCCCACCCATTGAATCTTTTGTACAAGGCAAGGTCCTAACATGAGATCAAAGCAAGTTTTGAGTGTTTGGTAGCACCGTTCAGGTTGCTGCTAAATTATTTAGCTTTGTCTTCCCTCTATCCTTATGTTCTCCCCTTCTTCATTTAGCCCTTTCCCTACTCTGTAGTCCTCTTGCTCCATCCCCTTTTGTCAGCTTTCCCCTCTTGTCTCTTGGTCTCTCCATCCCTTCTGATGGGTCTTTACCTGTACTGGATAACCTTTCCTCTCTCTCAGATCGTATTTGTCTAATCTTTTTAAATGTTTCAGCATTTTCCTGCCCCAGACCGACTACTGCCTTTTCAACTTCATGTTTCTGTTACAAGGTAACCACAAACTCTTTGACTAAAATACACTTGAGTGCTTTAAAAAGCAGTTCCAGAAATGTTGAGGTTTTTTATTTCAAATAAACCAGCTTCTTCCTGCAGACACCTCACCTTCTGAATCCTCACAGGTGCCAGACTTAAGAAATCCTTGCAATATCTGCTCAAGACACGCAGAAAACATCAATGTATGCATTGGCATCCCCTTCTTTAAGCGCCATTCATTGGCTAACTGGAGCCACCTCTTGCATTTACCAACTTTTCTTCAGAGTTCTAACTTTTGGCAGTGGCCATGTTTCCCCTCTAAGAACAGGATTTTAAACTGTACTGTTCCTATCACAAGCAGAGGTCAATCTCAAATCTCTACAATGTCTGTCTTTGGAGTTTGGATTCCGAACATGACTCTGGTTCTTGCCATAAATATGACATAATAAATTCCAACTGGATGAAAAACAGGGAAGCCAAGCTCTTCATAGTGTAGGTTCGATAACATTAAGACTGTATCCATTCTAGATCTTCAGTCGGTAAGTCATTGAGACAAGACTACTCCAAGATTAAATCTTCTTGAAAGAAAAAGAAATGAATTGTAAGTCCTACTTCTGCTGAGGACTCCTTCTCGGGACAGTTGAAGTTAGTCTGCCGAAGGCTCTCTGGTTCACCTAGGGTAGTCCATTACCAGTGTTTGTCTCGCCTCAGTATCCTGCCAAGGAGGAGTAGATCCTGACTCGATTAGACCCTCTCTGGGCACGGAGTCTGCACATTCATAGGACCATTATGTGAACAGTAAGCAGTTTCTTAGCTTTTCAGATACCAAAGAGAAGGTGGTCCAGAAGGGAATGATTTATGTTGAAATGACCTAGGCGTTAACTTGTTCTATGCCCAAGCCAAGGGTCTGGCAGGCTTCTGTGCGTATTTCATTGAGTTAAACCACCTCTTTGTCTTTGACCAGGGGTGTTCCTGTTCTGGATATCTGCCAGACTTTGATGAAGTCAGCAGAGACGGTTATGTTGGTAGGCCAGCACTGCAAGGGTTTTTGTTGTAATAACCTACTCTGATCCACCTATGAGGAGGAACTGACTTTGGTACTGGCTCACAGGGTGAAAGACTTGCAAAAAGAAATACCCATCAGAAGAAAAAGCTTTTTCTGTTCAGTAACTATTTCTGATGGATGCTGCAGGACATGCCTTTTCTGCGTAGTCACCGCAGAATGTTCACCTTTAGCTGGGCCCTATATTTTTGCTAGCTGTAGAACTTAGTGCCTTTTCTCCCTGCTAACCAATAGTACAGTGCCTGTGCTGTCCCTTTAAACATTGTGAATCGGTATACCATAATAGGAATATTTAACATGCCTTTTAGTCCCTAGCATATGGTACAATATGTATCAAGGGTCTGAAGTTAATTGCCACTAGTGGACTGCAGGACCTATTGTGCCATGCATTAGTGGCAGTGCAAACATGCCTTCAGGCCCACCATTGTAGTTTGCACTGCATCCTGTTACAATAAACCATTTTGAGAGGTAAAAGCCTCCCTTTTAAATATCAGTATGTCAGCCCTACGTGAGCCTTTGTAGCTGTCGTGGCGCTCACTAGGTCCTCTCCTCGGGATGACGCTGACGTTTAAAGGGTTCCCCCTCCCATCCGTCCCCAGCCCGGATTGCTAAAATGACCCTCGGGCTCGGGAGACAGGTGGGCGAGGGACGGGAAGAGGCTGCAGGGATGGACACCTGAAAGAAGACAAGGAGAGAAGATTTAGATGCCACTCCTTTTCTCCCAAAGGCGCTAGGTCTCCCCACCGGTGTCCCTTGTGTACCTGCCTGGTTGTTGCTCTCCCCGGGTTGGTTGTAGCTGGATACAGAGGTCTGGTCGAGTGCTTGGTCACGAGGGACGGGGGGGGGGGGTGTCTCTGCCCTCGTGCCGGCGCTCCGGCCGTGAGGGTCAAGAAGGTGTTGTTGGAGTCCCTTCGTAGGCGCTTCTACTCCAGACCCGGGAATCCGAGGGGTCGAGGAGCGCCTAAAGGGAGGTTACCTGCCTGGGAAAGTAGTGCGGAAACAACAGAGCGGGTAGGAGCCCCCCTCTAACCACTGGCAGCGCTGCCACTTAAGACCCAGGAATCCGTGGGGTCGAGGAGCGCCGGGGTAGCGGTCCGGAGGGGTACTGTCTGTTGAGGGTGGAAACAACAACCGCTCCTGACGGGGAACGGAGGGCACTCGTTACCCCTCCGTATGAAGTGGAGTACACCGGAGCGGTTCCCGGTTAGACACGGAACAAGGACAAGCTCTCACCTAGGCTGACGAGGGGCGCCCGCGGAGAGGAGGGCGTTTTCCGGAGGTGGAGAGCGTAGGACGAAGAACACCAGCTGTTCTAGACTTCAGGAAGCGTGGGTCGGTGATTCTGGCGAGCTGGGTCGTTCGTAGCACAGAACGCGCGGCAGAGGTTTTCGGAAGCGGGTCAGGGGCCGTTGGTCTGCATCGGGTTTCTGAAGCGAATCATTGGCGCCGCCTCCTTGCTTAGTTCCGGCTTTAACCTGCCGCGCTCACGGTCACGTGGGGTTACTCGGAACCGCTACGCTTGACGGGAGTTGTAGTTTCCGCGAGTTTCTCCCTCGGCTCGCGGTCCGCTTCGTCGTGTTCACGATCATGACAGCACATCCCCCTTCCCACCGCATCCACCTACGGGAGAGGGGCCGGGCTTGTCGGGACAGCGGCGGTAGAAGGCCGCCACCAGGCGATTCGCGTGCACCGCCGTCGCGGGTTCCCAAGAGTTCTCCTCAGGGCCATAACCAGTCCACGACAGGAGGTACCACAGCTTGCCCCTGAGCAGTTTCGAATCGAGGACCTTCTTCACCACGTATTCCTGTTCGTGTTGTACCCAGACAGGGTCAGGGGCCTTGCGGACCGGACAAAAGGAAGGTTTCAGCAGGGAGACATGAAACACGGGGTGTATGCGCAGGTGGTTGGGCAGCCGCAGTTGCACGGCCACGGGGTTCACCTGGCGCACCACTGCATATGGACAGATGTATTTTGGTGTGAAAGCACTGGATTTCTTGAATCGTATGTGTCTGGTGGACAACCACACCCTATCCCCCTTTTTGTAGTCTGGAGGGGCTCGACGATGCTTATCAGCCTGGGCCTTGTACTGTGCTTTGGCTAAGCGCAGGTTGTCCCTAGCTTGTTTGAGGGATGCGTGGATGGTTTTGATTCTATCTTGCACCTCGGGAAGGTTGCTACGTGCCCTCGGGAGAAGGAACGGGAGGAAACGGGGGTGGTGCCCTGAAGCGAGAAAAAATGGGGAATGGTGCGTGGAGGAGTGCCTAGAGTTGTTGTACGCTATCTCCGCTACCCAGAGCCAGTCCACCCATGAGTCCTCAGCTTGATCCACGTAACAGCGTAGATACTGCTTCAGGGTTTGGTTTAGTCTCTCCGTTTGGCCGTCCGTTTGGGGATGGAAACTGGTGGACAAAGCGGAGTGAATGCCCAGTTCCTCACACCAGACTCTCCAAAAGCGGGCGGTGAATTGCGATCCCCTGTCTGATATGATTCCCAGGGGAAGGCCGTGTAGCCTGACCACGTGGATCAACAGGAGCTTAGCCAGGGCTCCGGCTGAGGGCACTTGCTTGCATGCCATGAAATGTCCCATTTTCGTGAGGTAGTCGATGACGACGACTATGGCCGTACAGCCTTGGTCTGTGGGCAGGCCTACAACGAAGTCAATGGAGATGTTCTCCCACGGATACTTCGGGGTCGGAAGAGGCATCAGGAGGCCTTGCGGTTTGCGATGGTCGGCCTTCATTTGGGCGCAGACAGCGCATTTTCGTACCCAGGTCAGGATATCGGGGCGAACAGACGGCCACCAGCATTGTCTTAACACTAGCTCCAGTGTTTTGGCCCCCCCCCCCATGTGTCCGGCACAGGGTGCGTCATGGCACCATTCAAAGATGATTTTGCGAAGCCGAAGAGTAGGGAGCAATACTCGAGAACCACACATGGGAAGGCCATCGTAGAGGCGCCATTCTTTGTGTCGCTTCAACCATGCCGACCAGGCAAACGTTTGTATCCCTCTCCTGATGTTCTGCAGAAACGACTCGGTCTTCAGACTACCCACCACTTGTTCTGGCGACAATATCGGTTGGTCGGGGGTCTCGGCCATGAGGTTAGGGACTTCCTGCCGAGACAATGCGTCCGCCTTCCGGTTTCGTGCGCCTGGCCGAAAGGTAACGAGAAAGTGGTACTCCGCAAAAAAGAGCATCCATCTTTTTTGATGGGGCGTGAGATGACGTGCAGAACGGAGGAACTGAAGATTGCGGTGATCAGTGAACACCGTCACCTGATGTTGCGCGCCCAGCAACCAGTGCCGCCACTCAAGGAACGCTTCTCGTATTGCGAGTAATTCCTTTTCGGAGATGGTGTAGTTCAGTTCGGCCGGGCATAGCTTCCGTGACATGAAGGCGACCGGGTGCAGCCGTCCCGTGTCAGGTTGTCGCTGGGACAAGATAGCGCCGACCGCTACGTCGGAGGCATCCACTTCCACGATAAACGGGAGGTCGGGTTGAGCATGGCGTAAAACGGGAGCGGAGGTGAAGGCTTCCTTGAGCTGTTCAAACGCCGATTGGGCCTCCGGAGACCAGACGAAGGGAACCCCTTTTCGCGTCAACCGGGTGAGGGGGGTTACCAAGTGGGAGAAATGGTGGATGAATCTACGGTAGAAGTTCGAGAAGCCGAGAAAGCTTTGGACCTCTTTCACTGACCTTGGCTGGGGCCACTCCGCTACGGCTTGAACTTTGCGATGGGTCATCACCTGCCCTGCAGGGGTCAACATCACGCCAAGGAATTCCACCGATGTTACATGGAACTCGCATTTCGTGGGTTTACAGAATAGTCGTTGGTTTTGCAGGGCTTGGAGGACCGATGTCACGTGGTGTATATGGTCATGTAGGTTGGACGAGAATACAAGGATGTCGTCAATATACACCACGACGTACTTATCCAAGAAGTCTCTCAGCACCTCGTTGAGGAAGAACTGGAAGGCAGCCGGGGCGTTACAGAGCCCGAAGGGCATGACCAGGTATTCATATAGGCCGAACCGGGTCTTGAAGGCTGTCTTCCACTCATCCCCACTTCGTATGCGCACTAGGTGGTATGCTCCTCGGAGGTCCAACTTGGTGTAAATATTCGCTCCCCGTACCTGTTCCAGGAGCACCGGAATCAATGGAAGGGGGTATTGATTCCTCACGGTCAGCGCATTGAGGGCACGATAGTCTATGCAACAGCGGAGTTCGCCGTTGGTCTTTGGGATAAAGAAGAGGGGGGACGCCGCTGGGGATCTGGATGGTCGGATGAAGCCCAGTTTCAGGAATTCGTCCAGGTAGTCACGGAGGTGTTGGGTTTCTGGGCCTGTGAGGGCGTAGATTCTGCTGCATGGGATGGTAGCCCCCGGAATCAGGTCGATGCGGCAATCATATTGCCGATGGGGAGGTAATTCTTCGGCTCGTTGTTTGTCGAAGACGTCCGAGTATGGGGAGTACCAGTGTGGAAGAGTGGTGTCTTTTTCGGCGGCCGTGGCCACGCGTTGTGGGGGTGTGACGTTGGTTTCCAGGTGTCCTCTCGACGTCTTGCACGGTCGGCTACAGAAGGCGGAGTTGAACCATATCGAGTTGGTTGCCCACTTTATGAGGGGTTCATGCGTTCTTAACCAGGGCAGCCCCAAGATGAGGTTGCAGCGTGGAGCGTGTATGACGTTGCAGGAGAGCCACTCGCCGTGGTCTTCCCCTATGGTAACCCATAGAGAAGGGGTTTGATGCGTGATGGGACCTGCGTCCAACTCCTTGCCGTCCACCGCATAAACGAGTTCAGGTTGGTCCTTGAGGATCAGCGGTATTTCCAGCCTTTCGGCTTCGGTTCTGTCGATGAAACAACCGGTGGCTCCGGAGTCGACCATGGCGCGAACTAAACGGGGAACGTGGTTCACCTCCACGTACAAGGATACAAAAAAGTGGTTAGGCTCGTTGGTAACGTCGGATTCTGTAGAAGGGATCGTCAGGTGGCTTGAAGTGGTCCCCTCCTGCACCTTCAAGCCCTGGGGTTTCCCGGCGTTTCGTCATTGGTAAGAGCGGCCGCTTGGTTGGGGCGAAGGCGTCCGGTCTTGGGACGTACGGGACATTCACGGAGGAAGTGACCTTTCTTGCCGCAATAGAGGCAGAGGCCCTGCTTGCGACGATGGTCTCGCTCGCTGAGGGTCAGGGAGGCTCTCACCGTCCCTATGTCCATTGGCTCGGGGCGAGTCGTGCCGGGTTCGGAGGTGCGGGGAGTGTCGTACGATGCTATGGGTTTGTCCTTGCGCCTGTGATCCCCTTTACGTTCCCTCATCCGATATTCCAAGCGGGAGGCCAATTCGATCATGGCCACGCAGGTGCGGGGTTGGGGGGTCGATTTGGGCGATCACGTCCTTCAGTTCTTCTGTAAGCCCTCGGTAGAAGATCGCGGCTTGCTTGGCTTCGGGCCAGTCTGTTTCGGCCACCAGGCGTCGAAAGGCATTGACGTAGCAGAGAAACCCGGTGTTGCCTTGCCGGAGGTCAAGGAGGTCGCCGTCGGCGGAGTAGGTGTCTGCCCGGCGATCGAATGTCTTTTCGAACTCCATTCGAAAGGAGTCCCAGTCGTACAAGAGGGCGTCATCCCTCTGGACTATCGGAACAGCCCATTGTGCTGCGTCCCCGGCCAGGTAGGAGATGAGGAAGGCTACCCTTGCTTGGTTGGTTAGGAAAAGTTTGGGCTTGCATTGAAAGTGCAGAAGTACCTGGGTCAAGAACACCTGCACCTTCTGTAATTCCCCGTGATAGCGCTCAGGGGGAGCCAAGGGTACGTGTGCCGGCATCTCTACCACCACTTGGGGCGTGGGTGAAGGGTGCGTGTTTCCTGCATCAAAGGGGTTTCTCTGAAGGCGGTCAAAGCGGGTATGCAACGCTGCCGTTTCCGCCCGAGAGGAGGCCAGCTCCACCTGGACTAAGGCCAGAGCAGCGACCACGTCGTCTAACGTGGCCATCTCTATTTCAGCGTTATCAGGAGGAGGAAAATCCTTGGGCCAATGATTCTGTCGTGGCGCTCACTAGGTCCTCTCCTCGGGATGACGCTGACGTTTAAAGGGTTCCCCCTCCCATCCGTCCCCAGCCCGGATTGCTAAAATGACCCTCGGGCTCGGGAGACAGGTGGGCGAGGGACGGGAAGAGGCTGCAGGGATGGACACCTGAAAGAAGACAAGGAGAGAAGATTTAGATGCCACTCCTTTTCTCCCAAAGGCGCTAGGTCTCCCCACCGGTGTCCCTTGTGTACCTGCCTGGTTGTTGCTCTCCCCGGGTTGGTTGTAGCTGGATACAGAGGTCTGGTCGAGTGCTTGGTCACGAGGGACGGGGGGGGGGTGTCTCTGCCCTCGTGCCGGCGCTCCGGCCGTGAGGGTCAAGAAGGTGTTGTTGGAGTCCCTTCGTAGGCGCTTCTACTCCAGACCCGGGAATCCGAGGGGTCGAGGAGCGCCTAAAGGGAGGTTACCTGGCTGGGAAAGTAGTGCGGAAACAACAGAGCGGGTAGGAGCCCCCCTCTAACCACTGGCAGCGCTGCCACTCAAGACCCAGGAATCCGTGGGGTCGAGGAGCGCCAGGGTAGCGGTCCGGAGGGGTACTGTCTGTTGAGGGTGGAAACAACAACCGCTCCTGACGGGGAACGGAGGGCACTCGTTACCCCTCCGTATGAAGTGGAGTACACCGGAGCGGTTCCCGGTTAGACACGGAACAAGGACAAGCTCTCACCTAGGCTGACGAGGGGCGCCCGCGGAGAGGAGGGCGTTTTCCGGAGGTGGAGAGCGTAGGACGAATAACACCAGCTGTTCTAGACTTCAGGAAGCGTGGGTCGGTGATTCTGGCGAGCCGGGTCGTTCGTAGCACAGAACGCGCGGCAGAGGTTTTCGGAAGCGGGTCAGGGGCCGTTGGTCTGCATCGGGTTTCTGAAGCGAATCATTGGCGCCGCCTCCTTGCTTAGTTCCGGCTTGAACCTGCCGCGCTCACGGTCACGTGGGGTTACTCGGAACCGCTACGCTTGACGGGAGTTGTAGTTTCCGCGAGTTTCTCCCTCGGCTCGCGGTCCGCTTCGTCGTGTTCACGATCATGACAGTAGCCCACAAAGTAGAATGCACAGCATTTAAAAGTTAGTTGTATAGAAAATTAATATTACCATGTCTCTACGGTGACAAGGCCCTAAAAGGTATTTTCACTTTAGCAGGTCTAGCTGTCCTATATAGAAAACCAGAGTACAGATTTAAATGTGAATCGTGTTTCTCCGGAATGGGACTAGCTAGAAAAATACTGAAACAACTATTTCTAAAAGTTAATAAATAGTCAATTCAATATGGTAGTGAACACGGTAAATCGTAGCTTAGGATGGGCCAAAAAACTCACGCTCAACACTCCACTGTGGGACTCCGAGCGCCTGGACACACTGGGTTGAACCAAGGGCTTTGACAAGTTGGACCTAATTGGGCTCTCCCGCATCGGGGATCTTTGGGGAACAAGCGGGGTGGTCTCATTTGCCTCACTTCAACAGACACACGAGCTAGCAGACTCGGAATATTTTAGATATGTACAAGTCAGACACTCCCTCCAATCTAACATCCCGACGGGGTCCTCCCTTCCAGAGTCTTCCCCTCTGGAAGATAGACTGCTGGATGGATACTTGCCGGATAAAGCGATCTCCCTCGCATACAAAAAACTAATACACAACACCCCAAACCCATTAATATCATTAAGGGAGAAATGGGGGCGGGATGGCTTGGAGTTGGACGACGAGGAATGGCAAGAGGCACTGTCCTCTCCTAGGGAGGTCGCTATCTCAGTAAAACTGAGGCTGGTCCAGTTAAAGATTTTACAGCGAGTATATCTCTCTGGCCCTAGGCTGATGTTGATGGGAAGGAGTGAGGAAGGGCTGTGTAAAAGACAATGTGGCTTGGAAGGCTCCTTTTTGCACATTATTTGGTAGTGTGAGTTAATTCAGAACTACTGGAAAAAAGTGCATGAATGTATGAGTACAGTCTGGGGAGTAGAAATTCGACTCAAAGCCAAGAGATGTCTCCTAAATGTCTGGGAGCCCTGTCGTAAATAAAGTATTACGCACTCATGATTTCTATAGGTATCAATAGGATCATGCATAAAGCAAGAGGCGGAGTCCGTGGTATCAGGTTCAAAAGGGCTTTATTCCAATAACTCGAGTTATAGGGAGAATGGTTCCATCACCACAAGGGATCAGGAAGGGTCTTCTGCTCAGAATTCTCAAACTTTATTCACAGAGTACAGTATATATACATTCCATATTATACGTAAGCAGGAGCGCTTCAGGCAGAGCAAGAGAGAAAGAGATGAGAGCATGTGGGTGTGTAAGTAGGCGTGAAGGTGGGCGTCCATGTGGGTGTCCACTTGATGAGTCATAGGTGAGTGTCATAGGTGGGTGGATACCTGGAGGGGGTTGCGTGATCAGCTGGAACTTTACTGGAACTTTGCCTTACTTGCGCTCAACTTGAGCATGACGTGTAACTGACGTGTAACTGGGGGAAGGCTGCTGTGCAGTCGGGGAGTCTGGAAGAGAGGCCTTCAGTGTCAGGACGACCAGCACATCTTGTATTATCTGATATCTAAAGTCCGGAGCAGGAACTGATCTGTGACATAGGTTGCCCATCACCAAGAGCCGATGTGGCTTCTATTTCTTTATTCACTGCGTGGGCCTTACATGGGGGCTATGGGCTTTTCACTGACGTGAGCTTTGCAATCACACAAAAGGAGACAGAAAGGCTAGGCTCTCTTCTTTGCATACGGGTTGTGTTTATTCCTCCTTATCCAGGCAGGAATGTGATTCAGTAGGAGTAAGCAGATAACCGTGCTCAATACTGTCTCGGCACCCCGGACTGGGCCCCTTTGGCTGAGGCCCAAGTGTGCGAGGCCAAGGATACGCAGCTGCAGCTCTCAGAGCGTCTGAGGCCTGAAACCTCTTTTCGGCTCTGGCTGAGCCACAAAAATGGGTTTTCATGAAATGACACGAGTGCAGGAAAACATGATGCAAAACGTGTAGGCCTCAATGCAGATTTGTCGTCTCTCTCATGGGAGACTTGATGGCAGGCCACGTTATAGCATAGGCATCATGGTAGACAGGCCATGGAGGGCAAATGCATGGCGTACATGCATGTAAACAAAAACGTTTGGGGAACACATAGGGGACACATAGGCCTCATAATTTTTATTTCCTCATTCCCTCCTTGTCCCCTAGTGGACCCTTCATGCCACATCTATTCTCATGAGACAGTCGATCTGTTCGTGCAGCATTATTTTTCCATTTTCAATGCTTTGTATATGGGGACGTGGAACACATGCAGTAGCACACAGGCCGTAAATGGCCGGGCCACACTGCAGACATAGACAACAACTGAATACCATTAGTAGTATTAACCCACAGACGGTCAACACTTTCCATCCCCATGCCGATATTACTCCCCAGAGCCAACTGGACCAAGTCCACGTGCCTGGGTCTTGATGTATGCTTTGGGCAATCTTGTGGAGCCTTGTTATTGCTTTGTATACAGATGGTGCGTTATTAGGAATAAAAGAAATGATATGTAGCACGTCCCACCCCAGTCTAAGGGCAGCTGTACATAGGCTGTCTGGCCACAAATAAAGTAGGTGTGCCGTGATGCTCTGAAATAGGACTTTCCTTTGTCTTTAAACTCTATTACAGTATTACACTCGCTGTGCCCCAAATGTACTGAGCCTTCTTTTCTGACACATAAGTCTCCTTTTACTGGCAGGACTGTAATTGAGGATGGACCTACATTGTGTATGGGTTTGACATTCAACGTTATAAAGTCGAGGGTCGCATTTCCTTGCAGATACTCTTCATTTTCTAGATCTGTACCTTTTCTTTGGGGAAGACCTTCTTCGTCTGGGAAACATGCTTCATTCATGACTTTATTCAAGTTACCCCATACCCAGTCACCCCTACACTCCTTGTCTTGACATTCTTTGGCATCACCGTTGATGGATGTCATAAAGGCAAACCATGCTCCGCAAGAACCATTATGGGAGAACGGAAAAGGGAAAAGAGGCAACACTCCCTTCACCTTCTGATACGGGGGAAGTCGGCCACAGACCCAGCAGTCTGTAGCATTGCTAGTCTGATGTGAATGGTGCAGCATCTGAATAAAGGTATTGTTGCGTAAGGCAAGTCGATATGATAGCTCATGGGATGGCAGATCACTAAATGTGTGCTTTATGGTATCATTAGTGGAGGAGTGTAAGAGTGAGGCAATAGGAGGAAAAATAGCATGTAGTATTAAGCTGATACTTATTATCGTGATGCATAGAAGAGATAGAAAAATCAAGGTCACTATACATCTACTACGTAATATTTTACAGTATTTTCTTTTCATTTTGCTCTTTTTATCATTATCATTGTCCAAGATCTTATGCAAGCCAGAATACATGTTCAACCGCTTCACCACCTAGTGGACTTAATTGATCAAACGGGTTCTGACTTTTTAGATCTAAGTTTAGCTTTGTACTCCTGCTGAGGAGTCTCCTCTAGTAAAGGGGGCTCAAAGCCTGAAAAGTTTGTGTCCTTTTTAAAAGAATCGTTATTCCCGAAGTAGCGTTTACAATGATGAAGATGAACCCATCCTTTCCGTCCTTCGACTTTAACGGCTGTCCTCGTTGTTAATAACACTAACTTCGGCGCCTTCCACCTCGGCTCAAGAGGGCTCGATCTATCAAAGTTCCTTATTAGGACATAATCCCCAGGAGCGATGGAGTGTTCCTTGACCTGGGTGTTGTCAGGGAAGGCGGCAGCAACCTGCGAATGACAAGAGAGTAGTGCAGACATCAAGGAAGCCAGGTAATCTGTCAGCATGTTACTATCAACATCAGTAATCTTTTTAGGCATCGGAGTGCCCCACATATTCGGTGGTCTACCAAAGACCACTTCGTAAGGGGATAAGCCAGTTCTAGAATGGGCTACCATTCGCATGTAAAAGAGGGCAACCGGCAGGGCTACCATCCAATCTACACCTTTTTCTGCACAAATCTTTGCTAGTTTTGTCTTTAAGGTCTGATTGTGCCTTTCTACAAGGCCTGCTGCTTCAGGATGTCGCACACAATGGAACTTCCAGGTATACCCAAACAGAAGGGACACCTGTTTCATGAGTTCAGAGGAGAAAGGCTGACCGTTGTCGGAATATACGACACGCGGTAATCCATAGCGTGGGAAAAACTCTCGCACCAATTGTCTGGCGGTAGTTACAGCAGTATAATCAGGGACTGGAAAAGCTTTTGTCCATCTTGTGAGTGAACATACGACTACCAGGACATATGTGTAACCTCTACATCTGTTCATTTGGATATAATCCATTTGGAGGACTTCAAAAGGATGGTCAGGTGGATGGAATCCACCTTGTTCCATCGGAATGCCTTTACCTGGATTGAATTGGCAATAGATCATACATGTTCTGACTTTTTGTTTTGCTGCTGCACGCAGGTGCTTGTTGAACCAAATATTCTGTAAGCTGTCTATCATTGCTTTCTCTCCTAAGTGTGCAGGACTATGTGCGGTATTTATGATCACTTGTACCATCGCATCAGGAAGAAACCATGTTGCTTTGCCCTTAGTCGGCTTTGGACATTGATGGTATCTGTGAGTTCGTCATGTCTAGTGCGGTCTGAGCTGTCTGTTTAGCAGTTTGGTCTGCCAGATCATTGCCTTGAGAAATGGTATCTGTGGCTTTAGTATGTGCTTTGCATTTCAGGATAGCTATGGCTGTCGGTAAATGTATTGCTTCCAGAAGGGCTTGTATAAGGGGGCCATGCTGTATCTTGGCCCCGTGAGAGGTCAAGAAACCTCTTTCTCTCCAAAGTACTCCAAAATCGTGAACTACCCCGAATGCATATTGTGAATCGGTGTAAATGTTTACTCTCAAGTGCTTAGCTCTTATGCATGCTTGTGTCAGAGCGATGAGCTCTGTTGCTTGTGCTGACAGTATGTCTATTCTTTTAGTCTCTATGATTTCAGTAGCAGTGGTCACTGCATATGCTGCCACTAATTCTCCCGCCCCCGTCCTCATGCATGAGCCATCAACATAGAGTGTTAGGTCAGGGTCTGGGAGTGCAACATCTGTCAAGTCTTGTCTTGGTTTAGTCACGGTATGTATCACTTCAACACAGTCATGTGGGGAAACGTTTTCTGTACTGGAGGGCAAAAGAGTAGCAGGATTCAGTATGTTGCATCGTCTGATCTCTATGTGTGGTTGAAATAACGTCAGCTCATAACCTGTCAGTCTTGCTGTAGTCAGGTGTTGGGTTTGTGTCCGGTTCAAGAGAACCTCCACTGCGTGCGGTACTTGTACTGTCAGGGGGTGGCCCAGAACTATCGAGTCACTTTGTCTTATGGCTAAGGCCGTTGCTGCAACAGATTTTAGGCACGCAGGCAAAGCCTGTGCTACTGGGTCCAATGTACTAGAAAAATAAGCACAGGGCTTGTGTTTTCCTGCATGATCTTGTGTTAGGACAGATAGCGCTGTTCCATCCCGCTCTGTCACAAAAAACATAAAAGATTTGTTGTAATCAGGGATCGCTAAAACTGGTGCTTGACATACAGCTCTTTTTAATTCTTCAAATGCCACAGTGTGTTCTTGTGTCCAAGGGAGGACATTAGTAGAAGCTGCCTCCTGTGTCAAGCCTATGTGTCGTCAACTGTATTAGGGGCTTGGCTATGTAAGCATACTGGGGAATCCACTGCCTGCAATATGAAGTGAGGCCAATGAATGCACGTACCTCCTTTTGTGTCTTGGGCTGTGAAAGGCCAGAAATCAATTGAATACGTTCCGGTGCCCACAACTAATTCCCCTGAAAGATCACAATAAAACATGAGAAAAGGGAAGAGCAACATACCTATTTCCTCGGCTTAATTTCTAAGGGGGCCAATTTCTAAGGGGCTAGCGGGAAGCGAACCTCCTCAGGGGCCAGCAGGAAGCCAATATTCTCCTCAGGAAGCCAATATTCTCCTCCTTCCCCCCTTTTTGACAGGAGGAAATCTGAAACAGATTTCACTGCTGTCAAACACTATCAAACCCTGTATCTTGTCAACACTATTAATCCCTGTGTGTAGCAACTGGGCGTAAGCAAAATTATAGGAGATGCACAGCGCATTTGAAATGGCGAGAAATCCTTCTAGCAAATGTACAAACCTCATTGTGTGAGCTCATAGGCTGGCCAAATGACATCTCATATGCAAATGTCCCTATTATGTGAACCTACACCAACCTGAAGTCAATATTAATGCTAGGAGGCCCTAATAGGAATGCTAAGCTTCTAAATATTTGGAAAACCAAGTTTAAGAACATTTATTAATGTTGATAATTTCATAATTAATAATTTATCTGCTCAAGAAACCAGTCATTTTGCAATAATTTCCACCTATACAATAAGCTACATCCCTCGCCTTTCATATTCAAACGTCTCCCTTCAGAAGCCCAGACCCAATAGCCTAATTTAAAAACATGTCAACTTTTGGCGCCACCATTTACAAGAATGAGCTTACTAAAGCAAACTTTAAAAAGGAAATCCTGTCAGATATTTTCTCATTACCCTAAATACCGAGCCTCATTTGTGGAAACCCGTTTACAACATTCTAAAAGGCAGAGTTGTCACTCTGGGGTGGCAGTCCTTATTTAAAACAGGCATTTCAAGTGTTAAGATGCGAGTATACAGATCATAATTGTTCCTTAATGTCCAATCTGGAAACATATGACCGAGGCTGCCTGTCTATAAGAGAAGGGCAGTCATGTGACACATATTTTAGTCTTGCATAACTTTTTTTTTTTTTTTTATTCATCTCCAATACCAATTAGACATACACTGATAACGTGTTGTCTGATATTTTAACAACATGATAATGGTAATATCATGTCTGTGAAATTTAGTAATTGTGAACAAGTTCCAGCCAAGCGCTGCGCAAAGATTGACGTCGTCACGACCATCTCTGTACTGCACAGGAGAACTTGTATTAATGCTAAACAGACTGGTCAATACGACACAAAAACAAAACATATATAAAATACATATGCCCAGCCATCAGTATACCAAGCACAGAAAGCATAGACAAATTACATTAACATATATAAATGAGCAGTGATGCGCAATTACCGTACCTACAGCTCAGAGGCGAACATTCTGGCCTGCTTAATTTGTCAGGCTTATAATCAATAACTGATTTTCCTGCCCTATTCACCCCCATCTGACAGCAGGTCATCTTAATGATGACCAGCTGTCAGCTGAACTGACTGTGTCGTTTCTGACACACAGGACCAGCAAGAATAATCAAAAATGAAGAACACACGAACATTTCTTTTTGAAAAGGTGTTATGCATCTATTTCAACACAATGTACCCTCATTTCCTATTTGAAGGCGCATATCTCATGTGTCTTCTCATACTTGTAACCTTTGGATCATTTTGCCAATCCAACTGGTGGCAACTTTGGGCCACAATTTAAAATTGTCTGAATTTGAAAATCGTATTTATATAGGCATATATCCCTTAAAATTTCAAGCAAGAGCATCATTTTACTTTTTGTCTAGAAGCAATGTAACATTTGCTAAGAAATAAAACAACAGTCTTCCATAGACATTTCCTCGGGGCACTGGTTTTGCACAGAATAGAACAAAGGAATGCTTCTCGAGTTTCATTTCTCAGCTGCCCTGTCTTATCAGAGAAGCTAAAAATAGACCCTCAGCTCTGGCTTGAGCCTGGGCTGCCAGCCATCTGTTTTCTATCTACTCCTGGCCCCCAAGGCTCTCCGGCTGCAGGCATTACACAGATGCTATGTCAGAGAAGCTTTCTAAGCAGTGATTTCACCTCTCGTGTTCCGCTCCTTTTCCAGCCCCCACCTTACTGGCTTCAAGGTCAGAATCTGTCTCCGATTTCTGCATAGCATTCTGCGCTCTTCAGCCCCCACCTTCTCCTCACTCTGAAGCTGTCAAAGACAAAAAGTCTTCCCAATTCCATATAAACTGCAATAATTCGCCCCATTGAAAAATCCTTTTTATATACAATTTGTTTTCAGGGGGGTCATAATCTTATTTTTCCAATCTCACTTTAGTAAAAACGCTCACTATGAATAATGTACAGCACATAACTTACTAGTACAGAGCAGATATTGGGTAGTACTTCACACAATGGTACTTATTTTATCAACCTCTAATAGGTGGGAGTCTCTGCATGTTCAGCGTGAATCAGGACCCACAACCGTCTGGACCCAGCACATTGGCTCACTGAACCACCAAGAACACAAACCTGTATTCTTGAACAATTTGCAAATTCGAAATACCCACAATTTTTCTCAAGCTAAACTTTTAACCGATCACTAATTATTTTTTCGTTAACACTTTGTACATTAGGGGTGTCATCAAATCACAGGTGTTGCTCCTTCTCTAGCTACACCCCTCTCAATTTCCTTTTGACAACGTAATCAAATGTTGGGCCATGTAAACACCAGCTATGCGCTGTTCTTTTGGTGGGAGGCTCAAGAACCTTTGGGCTACTATATCATTATTATATGTATCGGGGTACTTGCGGTGGCACTCTAACTGGTCTTTCTACTGGGGCCACTCTTGCTAGTTCCTCTGAAAGGACGGGATAAATACCAGCAACGACAGTATTTCTTTCTCTTTCAGTCTGTTCTCTTTTTACCCGCTCCCCTTCCTCCTGTAATTTCTTTTCTTTGGCTTTTTCAGACTCCTGTCTACTTCTCTCTGCTTTGTGGAACACTTACTCTGTTCTTCTATGTGACTCCTTGCGCCAAAACTCAATGGCATCCTTCTGAGCAGGTCTACATTTTCTCTTCCATAGCTCTTCCTCTACCTTCATGATGCATTCCGCATCCCACGTTCCCGTGATAGGCCATCTATACTTTGTCTCTAAATCCTTCGTGTAATCCACCCATAGTTCTAAAAACAACACGGCATCTAAACCATGCTTACAGTACATGAAATGTCCAGGTGTGTCTCTAGGCGGAATGTTAACTGGTTCCTCTAGTACACCTTTTCTGGTACATATCTTGCGCAGTTTCGAAAACAACGGCATGTTGGAATGTAACCGAAAACAAAAATCACAATGACCCAAAAAACAAAAATCACAATGAAACAAACTTACATAAAAACCTGACACATTCAAACCTAACTGAACCTGACTAAGACAATAACATTCATACGGTTAAATCGGTGCACCTGAATACTTGAATACTTGATGCATGCTCTTGAATACTTGAAAACATACCGGTCTCACAAGTGAGACACGTCTTTACCGTGTTCATTAAATGAACCCGTCTTTATGCAACCCCCATGAAAAACTCACCGGTGTAGACATCCTTTTTGACACTACATTGTCAAATCCTCCTGAACTGGTCTATTGAGCCACCCGTAACACTTGGGGCACTCTTTAAAGGGAGAGAAGAGGATGCCAAGACAGTTCTTGTGTATCCACAGTCTGGTTGCTGGAAGGCCCTGCTTTTGTTCTGTCAGACCCCTGCCACTGGGTTTGTTGTGGGTACAGCGCCTGAACAGGATTGTAGTGTTAGGTGTGGGAGGGCACTGGGATTGCCATAGTACATTACTCCTCCCTCACCCAGCCCACTGAGTACAAGTTTAGTGTGGCTCAAAAACTTTCAAGATAGTCGGACCCTCCCCTTGTCCAGATGATGATCCTGCATAAATATTCAAAGGGTCTGAAACGTCGACTAATTATTACATCGAAGAGGTCCTCTATTGCGGGTAATGAGACCCATGGACATTTCTTTTAAAGGGACTCTGAGGACACTCTTTTTTTTATGCTCTGTTGATGTTCAATTCACCTTTTCTTTCTTTATATTTGTCTGTCATTGTCTCTTTTTTTTTTTTTTTTTGTAACCATACAAGGTTTTATGGGTGAGGTTTGCTGCTAAGGTTGCATAGACACAATTATTGTTACGTCTGTTACACCAGCCCTTTGTGCTATGTAAAGCGTACACCCTATCTTGTTGGTTCTTTTTTTTTTCTTCGCAATGTGGTGTTTAGGGTGAATTCCTTGTCCAGGGAGAATCCAAGTGTTTTGGGTCATGTGAAAGTTGGGGTTTCAGTTCTTCAAGGATCATGTCCCAGGTTTGGACTTGTGATTGTTTTATTTTTTATTTTTATTGTAAACCATTTTATTGGATTTTCCATATACATACTGGGTATACACCTTATAGCATCGGTAACAGTCATTTAACGTTCAGTGCATTACATTACCACTACAAAATATTATCAGCAAGGTGATTGTTTGTCCAGGTGTGCGTTATATACGTAAAAATGTATGTATGCTTAGTGAGAATGGGCCTCATTCTGCATTGCTTGATTCTTGGGTCTGACTGATGCACCCTTACTGTACTTGTATTTAGCTGTAAGAAATCCTTTTGTTTAAACTAACTGGGGAATATACCTCGGGGGGGGGGGAGGGGGTGGGAGGGAGGGGGGGCTAGGAATAAGACCATTGGTCTTTGCCAGTCTAGTGGCACCAGGTGTTGCTCTCTCACCAGGACAAGGTTAGAGTTCCAGTGGGGGTAGGACCAGCTCAGGAGGTTCTTGCACTGCGCGGGGCGTTATGGGACCAAGCTCCGCCTGAGTGGCAGTTGGGGTATTCGCGGGGGTATCAAGTACCTGCTTGAAGCTGTGTAGGAGCATCGACCACTCCATGGATATGGGGCACTGTCTCGTTCCACTCGCCTCCTCTAGCCTAATTGCATCTTCTTCGGCTGCTCCCCATTTCTTGACCGACCCCCTCCATGCTGCTATCGGGGGACCACTTAAAGAGCGCCAATGTAGTGTGATGCTTCGCTTGGCTAGGAGTAGGGCCAGTATCGCGAAACAAGTCTCCACCTTTTTCTGCTTTTGTTGCCTAAATAACCCCAGGGCGCTGGCCTCCCATGTGGCGAGGCCCGTCAGACCTGTGACCGTCAGTATCGTGGTATGTACTCCTGCCCAGTAGGACTGCAGTGTAGGGCATGCCCATAACATATGGACAAATGTGGCGTCTGGTATGTGGCAGTGCGGGCATTCAAACTGCGTCGCAGGGAAGAAGCTTGAGCCGTTCCGGTGTGATGTACGGGCGGTGTAGTATGTTGAACTGGATATTTTTGAAGCGCTGGTTACGCAACACTTTCTTGTGGTGCTCCTGTGCAGCGAGCAATTCATTATCACGCTGCGCTCAACTGAATTTCTCCTCCCGCTTTGGTCAGAGTCGCATTGGCGGCGCACATGTGAGATCCATGATTGATTTATATATCCAAGTGATGAGGTGTCTCCCTGCTCCCATATTTAACAGCGCGTGCAGTGTGGGGTGTGTTTTGGGTTCTCCCTCCGTCAAGTCCCACGTCCTCCTACAGTCTGCTATGAGCTGTCTGTGAAAGAGGAACTCTCTTACGAGGAGCCCGTTTCCTCCGCTAGGCAACTCAAAAGAGAACAACCGGCCTTCTGTGAACCGGGTTTCCACCTCAATGAGTGCATGTTCTGTCCAGGTTTGTAATTCTCTAGATGTGTAGTGTCTGTGTCCCCTGGGGAGACCCGCTAGTGGTAATAGTGGGGAGTATATTGGCGTCGCTCGAGAGAGGCGAGGGATCCTCAACATGCAGGATCTTGCCACCTTCACCAGAATGGAGTGGGTTGAATTAGGCTTGGTCCCCAAGTGGAGCATTCGAGTGAGCTCCGGAGCCGACAGAATCCCCGCTTGTGTTTCTGTTTCCTCTAGGTGAACTCCCAGCAGTCCATCCCGAGAGCCACTGCAGATGTACTGTGAGGAAGTAGGCCTCAACGGAAGGGGCGCCCAGCCCGCCACAGTCTCGCAGCAGCTACAGGGTCGTCATAGCTACTCTGCGGCGGCCCCCATCGATATCAGTAAGGAGTTTAGCTCTCGAAAAAAGGCTCGTGGGGGCGATCACCGGGACATTTGCAAAATAGTAAAGGAGACAGGGTACCATTATCATCTTTGATAAAGCCACCATCCTAGTGATTGTTTGTTGTTATTGGTGAATAACAGGAATTTGGTTCTGGTGGGAATGACGGTTAGGTAGGTGCTGGACATTAAGGTCTGGGTGAGGTTATTAATGAATAGTACAGAAGTTTGAAACAAATCTGTGTTCATTACAACAGCATGTGTGTAACTTTCATTTCGTTTCAGGTTTTGTGAAGTTTTAACTGTCTTTAATACATTAAATATTTACATATAATGGGCTCAGGGTCAGCCCCATGATCTTTGTTGGATGGCCTTCTTGTCAGAATAATTTCCCAACTTCTTAATCAATGGTGTCCCTCCCAGTTCATTATTATTTACCCGTTTCTGGAGTATATCTGCCTCACTATGGGATAGGTGTACTATTATTCCATTTGTAAAAAGCAGTTGCAAAATTGTGGACTAACGTCTTGCACATGCAGGCAAATTCTTTTTTTTTTTTTTTTGTCTTCTTTTGCTACACTCACTTCCCGCTGACCACCATCCTCTCTGTTTACCCATCTGACATGCCACCATAGAGAGCATAGTTTCTCAGCAAAGGAAGATGGTTCGACTTTTAGGGGCTTTACTGTGCCCAACACCGTACTTGTAAACCCATTTAGGCTTAATCATCAGACCGTTAGGAAGGTGCCCAGTATCGTATACATCCATCAACCTTCCCATTGGGCTGCTCTCCTCTCCCTACTTTCTCCTTCTAGCCAGCGTCTCAGGCAGGCGGAAGTCTTGTCAATAATGACCAAAATTAACAAGTACTGCCCTAACGCCTCTTTCTTTCGTTGAGGCTCATTCACTAGCCAATCTTCCAGCTCATTTATGCCACTCTCCTATTTCCCCCATAGCCGAAGCCCAGCTATTCAGCTGTTTGAATTCAAGTATAGCAATGGAACCCCTTGTCATTGCCTGAAGCTCTTCCCATGAGCAAAGCTCCCCCTCCTGAAGTAGCTGACCCCATTCTAGGTTTCCCATCTCTTTTAGCCCAATAATTATCCTGTCCTTCATACACTCAAGTGTCCCTGGGGAGTCCCATATCGGTGGAAATTTACTATAATACAGCAATTTTGTTGTTTGCCTGATCTGTTCCCATAGCAACGCCGTTGCCTGCAAAACCTTCAACCTCACCTTTTTGAAGTATCTTGTATCTCCAAACTTATACAAAAACGTATGTTCTCCCCCCTCTACCTCCTTCAACATCTCTCTTAAGCAGATGATTACCTTTCTACATCGCTCAAGTCTGTCAGCAAAGTTGAAAGTCTGGCAACGTGATGCCTTCTTTACGTGTTTCCTTTGCAGTTTTGTCCTTGAAATTCTTGCCCCTTTAGAGGCCGATATAAAAGAATTTATTCTCCGGTGTAGCTTGGCTAGACATGATTTCCTAAAGTATAGTGATATTGTATTGAAAAGAAAATTTGGGTAAACTAGACATCTTAATTAGATTCGCTCTACCCTATAATATTATTTAGTAAATGTGACTAACTCATTAATAGCCTATTTGTTTCCACCATTCCGCATTTTTATCCAGATTACAGCTAATTTTAATGTCCAGATAATTTAGTTCTCTTTTAATAAAACAATTTTCTAATTCCATACCATGATTTCTGTTTTTGATGGGGTTGCCTCCTAGCCAGACATTTTCCCAAAGTCCAAAATCAAACGTTTCAAACTAACTAGTCTGTATAAATCAAGTAATCCGCATACAAAGACATCTTTTTGGTCGAAGAGCCGCACATAAAGGGCTTAACATCCCTCTACTTTCTGATCCTACTGACTAGGGGCTCGATATACAGATTAAATAGAAATGGGGATAACGGGCATCCCTGCGTCGTCCCTCTTGATCTTTTAAAGCTTACAGTTAAATTGCTAATTAGCACAATCATTGCTGAGGGTGCCTTCTAGATCTCCCATATGCCCCCCCCCCCCCCCCCTGAAATGTATTCTCCAGACCGTAATGACCTACAAGGGTGTTCATTCCCAGTTCACCATGTCAAATGCTTTGGTGGCATCCAACATAACTGCAAGTGGTGCCTTGTTTGCCACAACCAGGTCTACAGTCCCAATCAACTCATGGATACATTCCTGCGTATATCTCCCCTTCATAAACCACTTCTGATCCTCTAGAATGACCCTCTCAGCACCATTATCCGTCTATTGGCCATTAAGTTTGCGAGGAGCTTGTAATCACAAGGGGGAAAATAGGTCTATAAGATTTGCTCAAAGTGGGGTCCTTATTCGACTTTAGGATCAGAGTAACGCTGCCCCTCTCCCAAGTCTTAGGGAGGGGAGCAGCTTCTGCTAGGATCCCCCAAATAGCTCAGTCCAAAAGAAGGTAATAATCTTCCCTAAAGCTTTGTAAAATTCCGTGGGGAGGCCATCCTGTCCTGCAGTCTTCCCTCCCTTACCCTTATCTATTGTCATCTGGGCCTCCCCATGTGCAAACCTTTGATTTAAGCTACCTTTTTCCTCTTCTGAGAGTTTTATTGTTGGGACCCCCTCTAAACACTCTTTGACCTGCTCCTCTGATACATTGAAGTCCTCTGTATACGGGAAACCAAAAAAAATCCAAGAAGGCATATTCCACCTCCAGAATCTTCGTTAGAAGTTTCCCTGTAACCCTACGTTTGATCTCACTCCTCGCCAAGTCCACCTTAGTCTTCAAAGCTAGAAACTTCCCCACATTTTCACTATATTTGAAATGCTCACCTCCCCTCTAGCTCTTACTCTGGATTCAAAAACAGCATCTAACCTGAGCTTCCAATCTTGAAATTTACTCTCTAGGCTCCTCTGCTGGTTCTCCCAGATATTCCTTTCTAGGAGAGCGATCTCCTATTCTAACTCCACCACTACCTTTTTTAATTCTATTTTTCTACACAGAAATACTGATCAATGCACATCTCATGAAAGCCTTGAATGCATCCCATACTATATGCAGTGGTGTTGAACCGGTATTGGTCTCCAGAAACTCTGCCGCTTTCCCTCTTAATCTACCTACCACCCCCTGGTCCACTAATAAAGCACGGTTAAGAGTCCACCCTTTTCTAGTTTGACCTGACTGAGACTTCAGATCTAACATCACTGCGGCATGGTCCAACAAATGGGCTGTTAGATGTCTTACTCCCAGAATTCATTCCTGAATAGCCTGTTCCACCAGAAAGTAGCCTATTCTGGGTGAATGCTTATATTTCTTATTATGGTATGTATACCCTCGCTCTGTGCCAGCCCTTACTCTCCAAATGTCACACACGCCTAACTGTCTCATGAAACTCTTTATATGTTATTGCATTTTAGTACGTACTTTAGACCTACTGTTACCTGACCTATTCGATAAATTATCCAACACAGTGTTCAAATCATCAGACGTTATTAATGGGTGAGGATTTCCTACAAGTTCTAGGCACAGATGTTGCAGGAGTTTTACATTATACGCATTCGGGCTGTAATATCATACCAAAGTGTAAGTTATCAGCTAGCCTTAATGTTACCATAACCCATCTACTCCTCTTTTCCAATTTACAATCCTTAAGTGAAATCACCACCTGCTTTTTTATCAGAATAACCACTCGTTTTGTGTGACAGGTTTGATCTGAACATACATACCCATTTCTGAGACCCAAAAGTCTCCAAAGTCTCAACTTTCGTCAGGTGTTCTTCCTGCAGAATTATTACCTGCGCTGTCGACACCCTCAGATATTGAAATATATTCTGGCCCTTCTATTCCATACACAGAGTCCAATAACAATCCAGGATAAAATGTATACTTTATTAATGGCTATTCCCATTCCTGAAACAGAGTTCCACCTGTCTTGCGTATGCCAGCCACACTCTTTTCTCTGAAATCAGTCTATCTGAGGACACATTTTTTTTTTTTTTTTTTTTTTTTTTTAAAAAACCTTTATTCGTGCATCTTAAAAGAACAAATACGGGCCTACAACCGTCAGGCCGGCCACGATACAGTAAAGCACTGATACCCACATTACTTCCCCCGTGCGTCAACGGTCAAGATTAGCAACGAGTTATGAGTTACATACTGGAGATATCTTTGACACCCGGGGAAGGAGAAGTGAAGGTTAATTTTAAGTTTTTAAGATAATTTTATCAGGGAAAAAAGGGTTAGTGAAGGATAAGAACAAAGGAGATTCGAGTCCGCAAGATAGCTTCACCACACGGGAGAGCAGCAACATCATTAAAAACAGCAATGGAAATAAAATCTCAAGCAGTGAGGCGGTGCAGAGATACAACAGGATAGTCACATAAGCAATTACGCACCCCTCCAGAGCCGCCCCCACTCGATCCACCCCACACCCGGACCCCGAATCGAGGCAAGTAGAGCACAGAGACATAAAAGAAAAAGGCCCATAGAACTAATTAAGAACAGAGTATTACCCCCCCACCCTACACCAATGCGGAGGCTACGGCCTACCCCCCCCCCCGGCATAGTGCCTGTCGCCCAATGAACCCGAAATATAGACAAGAGAGAAAGTAGGAATAGAGTAAAGAGATTAAGAAAACAGAAAAGAAGGTGGGGAGGAGCCCACGGGACACCAGAGCGCCCCAAACCATCAGCCAGCTATGGCCTCCATAAACTGAGGGCCCACTACGCCAAAAAACTGCATGCGAAGATACCATGTCACCACAATTTAAGCTAAGGAAGACAAGTCGCGACGAGTGCGCACAAAACATACATACAGTTCCAGTCCCAGGCCAGCCCGTCCATGAACCCTGGCGATAGAAGGCAATCTAACCCTGGCCCGATCGCGGGCTTGGGATTAAACCAGCCCCTACATGAAGGCCCCGTGTCCCGAGCAGACAAAGACAAGATGGCCGCTTGTGAGAAGATGGTGAAGTAGGATCACGAAATGGCCGCCGACCATCTATTGAGGTCCCTCTTTGCACCACATAAAATCCAAACCTGGCAGGTAAAGAACAGGAGTTCCACAAAAAGGAAGCAGTAGGCCACCGCGGACGGTTCCTCGAAGCCGTTGGGTGTCGCTCAGCAGGATACTCTTGCGGACGCGGTGAGGCAGGCAACAATGAAGCAGGCAGCCATGACCAGGGGGACAAAGTATCCGCCGTTGAGGTGGAGAGCGGTGGGCCCCGGGTGCCGGGAACGCTGGATGAAGGCACCAGTGTAGCACAATCATACACCGCCGTTGTGTCCCCACGAGAGGACAAAAGCACCGGGAGACCCACGCCCTGTGGATGACAAACAAAGCGCTCACGACCCGCAGCCGACAGTATGGGGTCAAACCGCTCACTCAGCGCCTGCAGGCCAGCGCACATTTGTAGCTGAAAGTCCCGCAGGACAGCCAGAACGGAGCCGCATGTCAGCGGAAGCCGGGCCCCCACATCGGCAGCAATCCGGGACGGCACTGTGGAGCTGATGTCCGGAAGAGGTAGGGCAAAGTGGGCAGCGGGCGAGACCGGAGTATCACCCCCCAGCCGCGAGCAGGCACTCAACGCCATGTTTTGCCGCTGTACGTTGCAAAGGCCAGGGGGGAAGTCGTGGCAAGGAGTCAATTCCCCTCAGGTCTACGCCGCAGCAGGGAAGGCCGACAGTCGCTTCTCTTCTCGCAGGTTCTCTTTGCCGCTGGCTAGGCAATAGGTGAAGGGGGTCAGCAGCCTTCCACAGCGCGGTCCTCAGAGCGGGGCAGGAGACCCGCCGCACCGGGGCCCACCCCACAGCTCCAGCCCGTCAGGCACAGGGTGCAGAAGGTGTCCGGCCGTCTCTCCCCGGGCTCATCCGGCAACGATCCGTGGTGCGAGGTGAAATCGGGACCGCGGGGCTCAGGTTAGCGCTAGCTGGTCCGGTAACTGCGGAGCTTCCAGGGGGCCGGCAAAGGCCATAATGGCGCAGGGGTTTAGTGCAGAGGACAAAAGCACCCACAACTCGGGCATCCGGGCGGGCTGAGACTCCGGGAAAGCGGCAGCGCGGTCAGCGCGCCTTCGCATACGTTGCACCTCGAAATTCGGCGAGGATGTGCATCAGGATAGTAGTCCGCGGCCACGGGCCGACGGAGCCGGGCGCTCAAGCGTCTGCTCCGGTCGCCATCTTGGCTCCTCCCCTGAGGACACATTTTTATTGTATTTTTTCCCACTATGCTCCCCACCCAGCGTTTCTTTCCTCTCTCCTAAAACTCCCCCTCCCCGTAGAACCTTCCTGGCTTAATAAGCCATATTTGGGAAAACATCAGGATGTGACATGGGATTATTAACAGAAAAAACAAATGCAAAAAAAAAGTGACTTTTATACAAAGGCAGCAAGCGCAAATGTAATCAAATTTAGCAAACTGACCTATGTGTTATTAGGTGGTTCACAAAAAGCATATTGCAGGGGCTAATATTCATTAGAAAGGTCGCAGTTTGCAGCCCCTGTAGTTGGCTGCAAGCTGTGATCTGCCTAATGAATTATAGACCCCCTGCAATGCAGTCAATTTGTTTGTGACCAGAATTGCAGTTGCAAGCATTTGATGCATTAAATGCCAAACCCCACTTTGCTATAAACATCCCTATCGTGCCCTTTCCAAATTCCGTCTGGGCTTCAGAACGTAATATACGACGAGCTGGAAACATTTTTCAAACTCATAAAATGGGATTCGTTCATTAGAAATGGCCCTTTGCGGTTGCAAACCAAGTGAATTCTCGCAGGGTTTGCAACCTCAGAAGCGCTTTGTACATCTTGCCCTATGTGATTAGAGGACTTGTGTTCTTCCACTGCTTGAGTTCAGCAGACAAGTTTTTAGGTCTCGCCTGAGTCCGCGCGCATGCGCTGCTCTGCGAGGCTTTTAGTAAGGACTTTCAACTCGGACCACACACTCGTGCGTGTGCTTTTTTTTTTTTTGCTCACACGCTATTGGCCTTTGCGTGTGTCTTTCTAAGAAAGACAGCACACAATTGGCCAAAGGCGGGTGCATGTCCCGCCTTATCTCTCCCCTGGCCTAGGGAGATCAGGAGCGACCAGCAGCGCGGCTGGGTGCCAGCTGCATACCTCACTTTCTTTGCAGTGTGCGCGCACTGCTCTTGTCTTGTTTTGGTTTCGCGTCCGTGCGCGCAGGGCCATCTGATTTTTTTGCGGCCGCGCTTGTAAAGTGCTTTCCTCCGAGACAACAGAGCCTGATCCCACAGCACACACACGCACACCGGTGCCTGACTCTCGGAGCTCGACAGCCCCCATTGAAGTAAGGCCGACAGCCTGCAGGCCTGCTGTGAATGGGTACCTACCCGAGGCCGGTGAAAGGCCCGCCTGGCCTTTGTTCCTTTCAGGGCCTGTCTGGTAAACACGTCGGGGCCTTTTCTAAGGCCGAGGTGAGCGCGGGAACCTTTTCACATCACGAGGCTCCGGGTGTTTATCTGCCACCTGTTGTTATCCACCATCTCGCCATTGTTAGCAATTCCTCCCTCCACCACCCTTGCCCCACCTCATACCTTCACTGAAGCATCGCTTCATCTTTATGCCTGGGGCCGCTTAAATCATTGTTTATTATTTTGTTAAAGGCACAGAATAATAATTTTCTCGCCACCCACGTTCTCATTCAATTCTAGCCCCTCTCGCAGCATTTTAGAATATTAAGCAGGGACTAGGGTTGGCTAAGGTTCCGCAGAGGCTCCAATCCCAGACCACTACCTATCCTGCCCAATCCCATACAGCTATCAGAATGTTTTCAGTCATAGGATTGGCTGTCATGCAACCCGGAAGAGCTGAAATTACTGACATAGCAATTGTTAAAAATCACTAATGGACAACAAATATTAGGTTGGATTCACAGGTGTTCCGTAGATAGGTGCGCATCTTGTGCATAAAATTCCAGTGTTTGGGAGGTAGCAGTAAAAGAAAACAGCGGTACCTTAGGGCTCCGGTGGACGTTTATGCTTTTTTGATATTATTATATTTTCCGTGGTCTACAATGGCAGAACTAATCAATAAATTAATGCAGTGAATGTAAAGCACTATATTAGTAAGGAATGCTGTCCCGCAATTTCTCATAGGCCTTGAACTGGCTGAACAGCGGCAGGTGTCCTGGTTGAAAATGTAATATATCCCGAAGGTATCATGTTTGCCAATAGTTTATTTTCTGATAGTAGAGATTTCCAAGTCTCAGCCCCTTGACCATTTGCTATAGAATGATCTGTGTTTACACGCGTTCCTCCACGGCAGCGTGGTGCACATCTATCTACACGTTTGGCGAAATATAACCTGACCATTGTACTTAAGGCAAATCCACACCTAGATCTGTAAAGGAGTCTATAATTGCTAGAAAATGACAGAGGCTTTGCTTTTCCGAGGAAAATGGCCTCGAATAACTCGAGTTTACATAGGTTTTTAACTGATCGGTGTCCCAAGTTACGACTCAATAATTCAGTCAGCTTTCTTTGTTATTTTGGAGGTGGTTGTTGTTTACTCGTATTGCTTGTACTACATATGGATTGGGTTAAGATATGCACAAGACATGAACAAAAACCTCGATTGTACTGCTTTAGATCTGAGGGGACAGATATGCTTTTGTTTTTGACCCACATGTTTTTGGTGTTTAAGTACTGTTGTTTTCCCAGTCTTAAGCCAAGTAATTTAGGCCGTAGTTTTATTCATTTCATCTATATGGTATTTGTGCTGCGCCGTCGGCCGAAGCCTACGCGCCAGAGTCAAATTATCCGTCAGTTTTGTTGGTACAGGAGTCCATGTTCGCTTTTTTACTATGAATTGTTTTTAAACTCCTAGACAGATCAGAGTGTCTACTGCAGACTTCTTCAACGAGTAGCTCGTGAGCTACTGTTAGTTCTCCAGCTACTTGTAAGTAGCTCTCCTGTGTGCACCCCCAGCCTTCTAAATAGCACCTTTTTTTCTTAAAATTAACATATGTATACCAACATTGTGTATTCTAGACAAAAGTGTGTGCATTTTCAGAACTCATGAGCTCTCATATTTGGAGAAAATTGGTTGAATTTCCAAAATATATTTAAAGCTGATTTGTGACTGATAAATCATATGAGGAGACCTATTACTATTATTACTTTTGTCCCAGGGGTTTTGCACCTATGGCTCTTTAGAAAATTAGACTGCATAACCCAGTGTGTAGTAACCGTAGAGGTCTTCAATCCCTGGCGACACAGCACCCAGGATAATGTGTTGCATGGCTAAACACCTATAAGGTCACAAAGGCGAGACCTGTTGGCTATGCCAATGCTTGTTTATTTATCTTTTAGCATTCCATGGGAGAGCATCAGTTTTTATGCTCACTTCCGTGTGTGCTTCTTTTCCCCGCAAGTCCCCCTGGTTTCAAAGTTGCTTCCAACCCACAGCTACACCATTACTTCCTCACCTCTCTTTTTCCAGTAGTTTAAAAAAAAGTTTGGAACCCCTTCTCCTGTGTCTGTTCCTCTTCTGGACCTGATAGAGATCAGGGTGTGTATAATATTCCCACTACCACGGATAAAGTAATCTCACAGTTACACGCACATGCATACATCATACGCTAGGGCCCATTTCACTAACATACGCTCAAATACTCTACCAGCAATAAACCTGTGGAAGGAAAAACTCCTAAACGCCCTGCATCTATACCGAGGTCGATAAGACCTGGTTTTTGTGACTGTCCTTAAGCATAATCTATACAACATATACAGCAATAATCAATAATGTAAACCCAATAATTGACGAGAAAGAATATCCAACACCATGTTTTAAAATTATATTGCTTTATCTAAAATTAGTCAAAGTAAATCAATCAGAGTAAATCATTTCTCATAGTTACCTATTCTAGCTAAATGTCAGAACGGGTCAGGACAAGTCTCTCGGTAAATGTCTCTCAAGACGAAGTCCCTTCAGCATCAATCCTCAGCAACGTAGATTCGGTACGCGGCAAAGGCAAAATGGCAAGTGGCAAAAACCCTCTCTAGGCTAACATTTCTTATAGTCTCTAAACAATGGAAAGATACATTGGAAACACAGAAAAAACTATAATGTCCGCCGGACTTGCTGAGCAGAGCGAGAAGGAAAGGATGTAACATCGCTACATTTGAGAATCTCCGCTCAAGAAAAGTACACATAATGAAGACTACGGAACAGGAACCAAGAAAATAAAACATGTATCATATTAATCCTGCTTCTCCTTGGCTATCGAGCCACAGTTCAGAGCTTCTCTCTAAGGCTCCTTTGTTTCCCAAGGCTGCCAAGGACACTTCCATTTCACTTGGAGACTTCCCAAAAACTGCTGCTGTCCTCATGGAAAGTTTTTCAAACCAGCAAACAAGGACCATGGTCAGTTAGCTTCAGGACCATTTCCAGCAGGGGTCTCCCTCGTCACAGTTTTCATATTATAAATCACAGCCAGGCTCACAAATCGGCCATCTTTCTAGGCCAACATAGGCCTCAATAGACAATCTTAATTAAAAGAGACAAAAACAACGTTACCACAGCATAGTGATTAAACAGTGTTAACCCCACTAATACCCTTATGTGTATGCATTTATCTAGCACTTGCAACATAGAAAAGCATTAATTCGGAAAGCATTTTGTGCTCAAAAATAAACAGCACATAGCAACGTTTAAACATGAAAACACGCACGTTATTTTTTAAACAGCACATTTATGCACACCCACGTGTAACTCTCTCTTGTTAGGACAAACGGATTGATTAATATAAACGCACTTGCACAAGACAAATAATTAATTATTAATTATTAATAAATTAGTACAACGAATAGACATGCCAGAGCTTCAAAAGCCATTGAATTTTCAAACTGAAAACTCTGCTCCAGCAATCCCCCCTTTGGTGATTTTATCACCAAATAAACCCAAAAAAAAAATTAGTGAAAATTTAGTCCCATTTTAGGAGAAATCGGAAATGTCTTTTCCCCTTACACAACATTACACACCAGTCACTCTTTCATCATCCCTTTTTGTCTCCAAGTAAACACTCTCCCTCAATTCTTCTAATTCAATTTCTTGAGGTTCTCTCTTCAACCTCTTATTTTTCTTTTCTTTATTCAATTTCTTCCTCCCTCCCCTGTTTTTACAACACACACACACCAATCTTATTATCAATAAAGCAACAATTATACAAGTTAAGGGAAACAATATTCTACCTATAATAGTACTACCTATTTTTGCAATAAAATCCTTAACAGCTATCATTTTATTAGCTATTTTAGTCCACAAACTCTCAGCTTCAAGTGGTACTAATTCTTCATGCAAATCAGTAATATTTTTGATATAGACCTTCAGGTCTTTACTTTCGTCTGGAATGTAAGTGCAACAATGTTGAACTTTCAGCATTCCACAGACTCCACCCTCCTTGGCCAATAGAATATCAAGGGCAAGTCGATTTTGCATAGACATGGCACGTACGGCACTTAATTCCGTATTCACCAAAAGAAACCCTCCAGCGGTATTTGTCGATAACCGATCAACCACTGTGGACAGTTTCCGAATTCCATAAGCATTCAAAGAAATTCCCACTGCTGGAATCAAAACCCCAAAAATATCACCCACTATTTCAGACCAAGTTTCTCTCTTAAAACGCATTAGTAAGTTAATATGTTCTACATCTGTTATTTTATCTATATGAAAAATCTTTGGAAAAATTAGGCCCACATAACACGTGCCATACCAATGGTCAGGCAACTTGTAATAAGCCTTATTCCCACAAACATAATATACTCCTGGAAAAATTGCATCTTCTCCACCTCTGAAACCCCAACCTGTTGCAATGAAGTATGTATCATGGCACTCACTAGTCCCGACAAAATATGTATCATATTGGGATTTCCTTCTTGTAATACAAAGTTTACCCTTCTGTGGTGCATCTAGAGCTAAAGTTGGACTAGCCCCATTCTTCAACTCTTTTCCCATCTCAATGTCCCAAATTGTCTCACTCACTTTATATTTTCCTGCTTTCTCATGCATGTTCAATCTCCTTTCTTCTACCATATCCAGGAAAGCTTTCTCCTCTCCTTTCAAACTGCAAGTTAAATTATTCTTAAAAATGTAATCTAATGTTAATCCTTTTTCTTCAATAAAAATCTCACCAAAAGTGTTAGCTTCTTTAGCTGGATTCAGCTCTTTGTTCATTGGCAAGTGCCCAAAAATACTATCTCTGTTAGACATCTTATAATCTACTTTCCCTAACAAATAAAAAACACTACTTAAAATACTACAGGAAATACCATATGTAGCTGGTAAATGATGATAAGTAACACCCTCTGAAACGGATGCAGGTAATTGCATACAGACGTAGCAATCCCTTACTTCCATTGTTTTCACATATTCATATAACAGTTTTGAAAAAACATTACTAGAAAAATTATTAATTGACCTATCTTTGTGTATGTAAGTATTACTAATTCTAATTGGAACTACTTTTTGCGAATTCTTCTCTACATTTGTCACATTCTCTGTATGCGTTCCAAACTCTACTTTAAAAGTAACTAATAAAACTAAAACACCCCATAGAAGCATTAATAATCCAGTACAGCAGCAGCACATCCTACACCACCTCTTAAAGAAGGCACATCTATTTCTATTATCCCCTATGTTAGCCATTTTACTACTTTAGTTTAGCCTCTACTACTCCACTACTGTTTGAACTTTTTCAATTCTTCAGCAATTCTTCAGCTTTCAATTTTCCAAATGATCCTTCCGTTCACTTAATCCAAGTGAATCCTTCCTTTATTCAGTTTGGATACTTGTCATTCTTCACTCCAATTTCTTCAACATCAAATTGTATTAAATCTCCAACATCAAAATCCTCAGTACCCGACTCTTCCCCAATGTCAGTCAAGAGTACTTTCAGAATTTCACCAGTATCTTCCTCAACCACTTCTCTCAAGATCTCTTCCGGATTATCTCGAGTCACTGTTTCTTCTTTTCCTCCTTCAGACAGTGCCACATAAGACCATTCCGGTGATCTGTACTTTTGGTTGGGTCTTCTTACTCTTTTTATTTCCACTGGTTCGTTTGACTCCTTTGATTCTTCTTCTTCAGCTTTTGAACTTTGACTCGAAACTTCATTCACTTGTTCAGCTTTCGATGTACTTGCTCTTATTATTTTGTATCTCAGCCTCTTAACTCTGTTGTTAGGCCAACGATCTCCTCTTAACACCTTTTTTGGCTTTATTTCTTTATTACTTCTTTCTCCAATCCAAGTTCTCTTTCTCAGAACTCGACCCTCTGTTTGTTCATCCTCATCATCTGTTTCAAGTGCCTCTTGTTTCCGTTTTCCAGCAGCTTTCTTCTTTTCCACAGATTTTTTCACCACTCTTTGAGACTTCCCTACTCCTGTCCCTCCTCGGGTCTCCGACACGCAATCTTCTTGCTGTCTACTTGTCCCTTCACCTGGCTCATCAAGAATGTTCCCTACACCTCCTCGGGGGTCTTCCGCAATCTGTCCCTCTCTATCTTCTTCTGACCCTACTTCTTCAAGTATAATCTCAAGTGGTTTTTCAATCTCCTCCTCTTCTGATTCAGGAGTAGTCTCTGTGTGATTTCTCTTTTCTTTTCTTTTTCCTTCACTGCTGTTTGAAACTTCAGGCTCTTTTACAGAATCTGATCTCTTCTCTGATACTCGCAGTGGTTCATTCGAAGCTCTTCCTACTTCTTTCCCCACTGATTCTGTATCTTCATCATCGCTGGAATCTGACTCTTCAAAATACTCTTTACCAGTCCCTTCTTTTGGGTTTGGAACTCTCAGAGTATGACTTGCATGTACCCAGTGCTTCACTCCAGCACACTTTACTGCAGTCGTCGTAGTCAGAATAACTTGTCTCGGCCTTCCCCACCTTGGAATCAAGCAATTTCTTCTTCTGTGTACCTTTATCCTCACCCAGTCTCCTGGACTCAGATCATGGGCTTGCTTCTTCTCAAGTGTGGTAGCTTCTTCTCCAACCTGGTGAAACACAGAATGAACTGCGTCAGCCAGGCCTTTACAGTAATCCAAAATCATGTCATCAGTTATTGTCACCAATTTATTGACAGGCACGAATGCATGGCGCATTGCACGTCCCATGATTATCTCGTGCGGACTCAAACCAGTAGTTCTATCTGGAGTAGATCTCATAGTCATCAGAACTAGAGGTAAAACATCTGGCCATTTCATGCCAGTGGCTAAGCACATTTTTCCAATCCTATTCTTGATTGTGCCATTAATCTGCTCAACCACACCAGAAGCCTCTGGTCGGTATGCACAATGTAGCTTCTGCTGTATTTTCAATGCTTCACAAATCAAACCCATAAGCTCATTTTGAAAGTGTCCACCTCTATCAGACTCAACTGTTACTGGAAACCCGTACCTAGGAATCAACTCCCTTAACAGTAACTTTGCCACTGTTAATCCATCATTTCTTCTAGTCGGGTAAGCTTCCACCCACCTTGAAAACAAACAGACTACCACTAGAACATACCTCAGTCTGTTTACTTGGGGCATTTCAATGAAATCAATCTGCATTCTTGTAAAAGGACCTCCTTCTCTGCCTATTGTTCCCAGACTCACCACTGTCTTTTTCCCAGTGTTAAATTGCTGACAAACTAAACACCTCTGACAGATGCTTTCTGCAATTGTCCTGAACTTTGCATTGTACCAGGTTTGCTTGAACGACCTAACCATCGCGTCCCTCCCCAAATGTCCCTGGCCATGATACATCCTTGCCATTGACGACAAGATGGAGTTGGGCATTACTGGTCTGCCATCTCTGTAGACCCATACATGGTCTGTTTCTCTTGGAGCACATCCTGCCTTAATCCAATCTTTTTTTTCTTCCTCTCCTGCCTCATCTTGCAACTGTTTCACTTCATCCCAGGTTTCTAAGACATTAGTAAACATCACAGAGAGAAAAGACATTTCCCCTTCTCTGTCCCTGTTGATGGATTGATTTGTTTTGGCACAGTATTGCGCAACATCGTTTGCATAACGGTTTCCGACCGTTATAAAATCCTCCCCTAGTCCATGGGCAGCACATTTTACAACTGCTAACTCCTTAGGCAGCTGTATCGCCTCAAGCAATTTACCAATCATTTCAGCATTCTTTATCGGAGTTCCACTCGATGTCAAGAAACCTCTTTGTAGCCAAAGTTGGCCAAAATCATGCACCACTCCAAATCCATACTGACTATCAGTCAATACAGTCGTCCTCAAATCTTTCCCAATTTCGCAAGCTTTTGTCAATGCTATCAATTCAGCAACTTGCGCAGACTTCACTCCTTTCAATGGTGATGCTTCCATGACCTGTGAAACTTTGCATACCGCATATGCTGCACATAGCACACCATCATCATTTCTCAAGCATGATCCATCCACAAACAACACATGATCACTCTCATTCAAGGGTAAATCCCTTATGTCTGGTCTTGGTTTTGTACAGTACTCAAGCACATCCAAACAATCATGATCATCTTCCATCTTCACACCCACATTTTCAATATCTGGCAAAAGTGTCGCCGGATTCACATTCACACATCTCTCGAGAGTCACATTTGATGCTCCCAGAATCACTTTTTCATATTTAGTCAATCGACTATGTGACATGTACTGAGTTCTGCTTCTTGTCAAAAGTATTGCCACATTGTGAGGTACGAACAGGATATCCCATTATGATTCCCTCACTCTGTTCCAGACTCCTGCATGTTGCAGCCACAGATTTCAGACAACCTGGTAAACCCACAGCTACAGGGTCAAGTGTCGATGAGAAGTACGCAATAGGCCTTCTCAGTAATCCATGCTTCTGAATTAACACTGAAAGTGCACATCCATTTCTTTCACTGCAGTACAGCTCAAATTCTTTTTCATAGTCCGGCATACCCAAAGCTGGAGCCTCACACATTTTACTTTGGAGCTCTTCAAATGCTGCCATTTGTTCTGCATCTAGATCCAATGGATCTGTCATTTCACTTTTTGTCAGTTTAATCAGTGGCTTTGCTATCAAGGAAAAATTAATTATCCACTGACGACAATAACCCACCATACCCAGGAACATTCTCACTTCTCTCTGGGTTTTTGGAGCTTTCATTTCTCTGATTATTCTGATCCTGTCAACAGTCACTTTTCTCAGACCTTTTTCAATATTGTGTCCAAGATAATGCACCTCTTTCTTGCAAAATTGCAATTTGGCTGGAGATACCTTTAACCCTCCATCTGCCAGATGATTCAGTAAAGCTATGGTATCTACTTCACAAGCTTCACGTGTCTTTGATGCCACCAATAGGTCATCAATATACTGCACTAGCACTGAACTCTCGGGCATGATCAAACTTTCCAACGATTTCTTCAATAACTGATTGAATATCGAAGGACTCTCCGTATACCCCTGTGGGATTCGACACCATGCTAAGATACGCTGGCCAAACCTAAATGCAAAAATCAGCTGGCTATCCTGATGCAATGGAATTGAAAAGAACGCATGACACAAATCAATCACTGTATACCACTCAGCATCATGTGGAATTTGATACAGGATCACTGATGGATTTGGCACAATAGGACAACATGCCACCACAATTTGATTAACTTTTCTCAAGTCCTGTACGATCCTAAATTTCCAATTGGGCTTTTTTAGTCCCATTATCGGTGAATTACACGGACTACTCAGTAGTTCTCTCAGGACTCCTTGCTGAATCATTTTCTCAATTATAGGAGTTATCCCTTCAATTATTTCTGGTGTCATCTTGTATTGAGGAATGTTAGGATATGTAATTCCCTCTTTTACTGCAATTTTCACTGGATCTACATTATTCATCAATCCCACATCCTCTCCAGTAAAATCCCAAATTGTCCTTTTCACTGTGTCTCTCAGCTCTCGAGGCAAATCCTCCGGATTAAACACAGCAAATGCACCAATTAACTCACTTTCTCTATTTTCTAGAGTCACTCGGTACAAAACATCTTCATCTGGTGTCTCAAAGGCTATTCCATCCGGTGTACAAAAAATTGTGCAGTTCATTTTGCACAACAAGTCCCTACCCAATAGGTTCACTAGACTCGTGTCACAGACAATGAATCTGTGCATGTCTGAAAATTTCCCTATCTGTACTCTTACAGGTTCAGTAAGACGTGTTTTGATTTGCGTATTGGCTACACCAACTACTTGGATTGCTTCATCCGAGAGAGGAAGATTTCTAACATCTGTTGACCTGACAGTTGATCTTGTCGCACCTGTGTCTACCAAAAAAGTAACACTCTCCTCATTTATTTTCCCATCCACAAATGGTCCTGCCTGGTCTATTTCTAGAGTTGCACCAAGTATGCACTCTTCTTCCTCTCCTCGGCACAGTCAATAATCACCCTCAGACTCACTCCCTTCACTCTTTAACAAGTACTGTTGTACTTTGTTAGAACGTCTTGGTTTGTTTACCTGCTCATCATTGTAGAATCCTGATTATACTTTTGTAACCCTCTATTCTGCGGCAAGGGCGGTTTTGGCTCTTGACTCTGCTGTCTCACAACTTTCTGTTGTTGCTGCTGTTGATTATTTCCTTCGTTCTGGTTCTGCACCTGTTGATTTAAGGATTTGTTTTCATTACTTACTAATGGTGGATTAGGACACTCCGATCTCCAATGCCCCAATTGGCCACAGTTGTGACAAGGAAACTTTTTCTTCGCCTCCTCAAGACTTCCTTTTCCTTTCCCTGCATATCTAGGTCTATTCCCTGCATTATTTCCTGGATTATTTGCTTGTTCCACTAACTGTGCTTCCTGTCTCTCCGCAACTTTCACTTGTGCCCACATTGCTTTCTCTTTCAGCTTTCTTTGTTTTGCTTCAATCTCATCACTGAAGTATTTTGCATGCCTCAGGATCTCATCTACTTTCTTACTCTGCCAATCCACTGTGTGCTCACGAATTCTCTCACCAATTTCAGGTCTAAGGCCATATACAAATCTGTATACAAAGTGACTCAAATCTTTGTCACCCAGGTGTTCATCTCCACTGAATTGTTTAAATGCCAGTATCAGCCTCTCGTAAAAAGCATGAACTGATTCTTTCGCTTCCTGTTGTGTTCGATCTATCTTTACCCAGTCTGTCTCTTTTGCAGGTACTTTACTCTTCAGGTATACCATCACCTGATCATACTTCCTCATTACCTCTGGATCTGGTGCCCCTGTTCTTGGGTCTCTTGGATATTCCTCAGTAGGCCAACTCACAACTATTTTACACTCAGTCCACAAGTCTGCTGGAACAATTATATCAAACAGACTATTCAGGTCAACCCACAGCACTTTTGACAATTTCACAAACCTATCTACCTGCCTATACCACTCGACGGGCTTTTCTCTCAATCGAGGGAAATCATTCGTAAATGATAAAATATCCTGTCTGGTCCATGGAACATGTACATATCCTCCTCCAGGTATTTCTCTCATAGGATAATTATCCACTGGTTTCTCCTTTTCTCTCACTGGAAATGCTGAATAAGTTGTTCTATCTTCAGCCTCATCTCTTTTCTTGTACCACCTATCCTTCCATTTTTCCACATCACCCCATCTTCGCAATAATGCTACCATTTCCTTAATCTGTCCTGTTCTACCAGTAGCATTCAAATTTTCAATATCCTTCTCTGTAAAATCCATCCTGTAAGTTCTTTGTAAAGCTTTCACTTTATCAATGTCAACTCCCTGCTCATTTGCTATTGCTCTTAGCCTGTCATGTGTATTTCTTGCTCTCCAGGTAACACTCTTGCACATAAACATTAGTTCACCATCATGATGACTCTTCAGAATCTCTGTCGGAACTGTTCCTGTAACAAGCTCTTCTAGTTCTACACGTAACTTAGCTACATCAATTACTTGTGAATCCTTATCCTTTTTCTGTAGAACCTTCATCCAATCATTCAAATCATCAACCGTTATTTCAGCAGTTTTTCTCACTGGAACCACTCTCTTTTGCGGTTCTAAAATTGGCATCCCTGAACAACTAGCTTCACTAGCATCCAATATTTCACTACATGTGTCATGTCTTGATTGTCTCAGGTCATTTCTTTCTGTTCTTTTGCCTGAATCTCCTGAAGGACCAACTGAATTTGTCAGATTATTCCCAACATATGGAATCACCAGTCCATTCTCACCTGTCCTCTGTTTGTCAAACACAGGCATAACCGGACCTATTGTTACAGGCACCGTAACAGCTTCTAGATACTTCGTTAACTCCCTAATCTTCTCTGTTAACTCTGTTGTAGTTCTGGCTAATTGTCTAGCATTCTTATCAAGGTAATGATCACTTCTTCCCTCAGGTGTGTCATTTTCTGTTTCACTAACACAAACTGTATCTCTTATCGGAGAAACAACTGGTGTACTTTTATCCGGTTCTGGTCTATATGGAGGTGGTCTTTTGTAAATCATGTCATTCAAGACCTCATCCTCATACTCATTAACTCCATATTTTCTTATTTCTGACTCAAGAACCCTTTCTGCTCCTCCTTCAACTGTTCTCATCGGATATAATCCCTCTGACATACTAACATCTCGCCACCTTTTCATTCGATCATGATGAGTCTCACGATCATGTCTCCTCCCAAACATATACCTATAGTACCCTCCAGATCTTTGTTTTTCTCTCTCATGTACTTCCTCTTCCCATTCCACTAAAGCCTCGAACTGTGTAGGTCTCGGCTTCGGGTCAAGACATAACATCTTTTCCCGTAAATTTCTCAACACGGCCAGATTAAATGAACCATGTTCTGGAAATGCTAGAACACCATCTTCTTTAGTATACCTAACCCAATTCTCCAACCATATGCAGGTATGAAACCCATGTCTCGCAGCCATGAAGGATGCAGGTGTTTTCGGTGGAGGTAACAACTCACCCTCTCTTGTTTTAACATCTTTATCCTTGCTAAACCACTTTTTAACTTTACCAAAAAATGTTTTCTTCTTTTTCTCTTCTTGGTAATACATTTTAGCGTTTACAAAGAACTCTCTACTCTTTCCGTATTATAAATATACAATACGAATTTTCAACCAATAGCAGCGCGACTCACACTAACGCACCAATCCTGGAACGTCTACGTCACTAAATAGCTCTTCCAATCCTTGCGCGGCTCACACTAACGCACCAATCCCAGCGCGAGCACTATTCTGATCTACCATCCAATCAGAGCGCGGTCTTTCTGACGTCAACAGTCGCTGCAGTTTGTCTCCTGTCTTCTGTCACTCGTCTACCCCTCCTTTACAAAATCTTTTCAGTAGACTTCGTGTCAAAATTTCTACAAAATCTATTAGTTACAACATAAAAACATCTCCATTGTCCGCTTCGCTAACCACAGAATAGTAAAAGAGAGTCTATTTCATAAGAAACCTTTCATTGACACAGTAGCACTTCTTCTACTCTGCCCTTTTAACGTACATTCATTAACTGTTTCCTCTAGGACTTGTCCAAAGAGTCTTACAATCAACTAAATGTACAAACATTCACGCACATTCATACGAAGAAATATAGTACATACGCACAGAATCCTGCTTCCCGAGAACAGACAATCTGCTCCACTACAGAATTATAACATACACCAACTAAGCAAGCTTTCTTTGCCCAGTTCTTCAAACAGGTTCAGAAAATACCTATTACTCCTCCCGCGATAAGCTTTAACGGAAATCCTTACGGATCCCTGGGACTTAAGACCAGAGTTTCACAGATAACCTTCACTATCATACACACTCCTTATATACCAGAAATATCTAATAGTAACATACGACGATGTCACTGATTCCGAACCCAGACAATGTGACGCGCAACTTCAATTGTCACACGTTATTCCCCAATTCCGTCTTTCCCGAGAGCAGCATATACTTCCCTCTGCCCTACTACGGAACTGCTACAGCTTCCAAGTTCCAGAAGCACTACATATAACTCAACATTACGACTCCAACATATAGTATTAGTACATATACCAACATGGACCAATAATCAATAAAAGCAATCTTATCAGATCAAGACAATCATCAAAAACCATCAAACTCTGCTACCAGGAAATGGGTGTGTATAATATTCCCACTACCACGGATAAAGTAATCTCACAGTTACACGCACATGCATACATCATACGCTAGGGCCCATTTCACTAAAATACGCTCAAATACTCTACCAGCAATAAACCTGTGGAAGGAAAAACTCCTAAACACCCTGCATCTATACCGAGGTCGATAAGACCTGGTTTTTGTGACTGTCCTTAAGCATAATCTATACAACATATACAGCAATAATCAATAATGTAAACCCAATAATTGACCAGAAAGAATATCCAACACCATGTTTTAAAATTATATTGCTTTATCTAAAATTAGTCAAAGTAAATCAATCGGAGTAAATCATTTCTCATAGTTACCTATTCTAGCTAAATGTCAGAACGGGTCAGGACAAGTCTCTCGGTAAATGTCTCTCAAGACGAAGTCCCTTCAGCATCAATCCTCAGCAACGTAGATTCGGTACGCGGCAAAGGCAAAATGGCAAGTGGCAAAAACCCTCTCTAGGCTAACATTTCTTATAGTCTCTAAACAATGGAAAGATACATTGGAAACACAGAAAAAACTATAATGTCCGCCGGACTTGCTGAGCAGAGCGAGAAGGAAAGGATGTAACATCGCTACATTTGAGAATCTCCGCTCAGGAAAAGTACACATAATGAAGACTACGGAACAGGAACCAAGAAAATAAAACATGTATCATATTAATCCTGCTTCTCCTCGGCTATCGAGCCACAGTTCAGAGCTTCTCTCTAAGGCTCCTTTGTTTCCCAAGGCTGCCAAGGACACTTCCATTTCACTTGGAGACTTCCCAAAAACTGCTGCCGTCCTCATGGAAAGTTTTTCAAACCAGCAAACAAGGACCATGGTCAGTTAGCTTCAGGACCATTTCCAGCAGGGGTCTCCCTCGTCACAGTTTTCATATTATAAATCACAGCCAGGCTCACAAATCGGCCATCTTTCTAGGCCAACATAGGCCTCAATAGACCATCTTAATTAAAAGAGACAAAAACAACGTTACCACAGCATAGTGATTAAACAGTGTTAACCCCACTAATACCCTTATGTGTATGCATTTATCTAGCACTTGCAACATAGAAAAGCATTAATTCGGAAAGCATTTTGTGCTCAAAAATAAACCGCACATAGCAACGTTTAAACATGAAAACACGCACGTTATTTTTTAAACAGCACATTTATGCACACCCACGTGTAACTCTCTCTTGTTAGGACAAACGGATTGATTAATATAAACGCACTTGCACAAGACAAATAATTAATTATTAATTATTAATAAATTAGTACAACGAATAGACATGCCAGAGCTTCAAAAGCCATTGAATTTTCAAACTGAAAACTCTGCTCCAGCAGACCCACCATCTTACCCCTCAGCTGCATCAACCCCACCCACTCCTCCTTTGCCCCCTCACCCATCCCAGTTGCCTTTTTCTTTTTGTGGGCCCAGCAGCTGCAATTTGCTTCTGGCTGCACCATTTTTCCCCCATATGATTGGCATCCACCATCATGGAACAACTAACTTTAAAAAAAGCTGCTGCATCATCACACATGCATGTGTGTATGTGGTAATGCACACACATGTACACTTTTGTTTTGCTTGTGCCATTCAGCATAGGCAGTGATCACTTAATTTTTTTAACAACTGCAAAAATACAAAACATACCACTATTTCTATTTAAAACGAGGTGAACCACAATGAAAGATACTGTTTATGTGGGGAAGAGGAAAGGTAAATGGAGGTTAAAAAGAACCACTGTCATCAAAGACCTAAATGAAGAATTCAAAGAAAAGGAACCCAATATAGAATTATTAATGTTTTTGGCATTTGCTCATGTCTTATGTTCTCTTTTGCTTTCCTCCAGACAGCCTGTCGTGCCTGTTGCTCACAGCCTCCATGGACCAAACCATTCTGCTCTGGGATTGGAATGCGGAGAGAAACAAGGTAAAAGCACTCCACTGTTGCCGTGGCCACGGCGGGAGCGTAGATGCCATTGCGGTGGACGGCTCAAGAACGAAGGTGAGTACTAAGGGAATTGCTTATACCCGCCATTTGTTTGCTTGCATATTAAGCCAGGTTGCCTACACGAGATGTCTGGAAAGGATATTAAAGCAGTGTCTGTAGGGCATTGAAGTAGCAAAATGTAGCACCCTGTGAATCTTGCACTGCTGCTGCCCATACTATAACCGTTCTCTTTTGTCTTTGTTTCCTCTCCTGTTTGAAAAGGATGTGACGGAGACTCTAATCTCTCCCCTACAACCATTGTTCACCCCTCCTTAGGTGACAAATGCAATATGCATTCTTAAATTAACTCATCCTGCACTCTAAATTACCTACCAAACCCCATCTATGTGATCACCAATGCCACGCTTCCACCAGCAGGTGCTCCTCTGTTTTTCCCCAAAATTTATTATTAATTATCGTTCCGAGGTATATGGCCTAATCCTTTCTCCACGTGGCATGATTAGTTACCTCTCTTCCATGCCTCCACATATAAACTATGGAAACATTTCATTGTGTTGTCGAGCAAACAAGTTATTTGGCAGAATATATTGTGGGTATTGTTTTAACTATGGTGTCCCAGGGCCTAAGACACAGATTGCCCTCAAACTGGATATCCATGATTGCCCTTTGTACATCTGACTCTGCCTAGGCAGTGTTGGAGAGAAGGTAAGGCTTAGTGTAGGAGGTGGCAGAGGGTTTTAAAGTTATACTCTTTATGATTTGGATAATCCAACTCCATAAAGTCACCGTCCAGTCTGAGCTATGTTTCTGAAACACACTCAGTAAGGGTAATAAATAGCATACTCCGTGATATGTTCAAGCACTGTTGTAATTTAAAATAGATACTTTGCTCTCTAGTTTGCTTCAAAATGAGAACTCAAAACTCTAAAGTGCTCTTTTAATCTGATATTCTTATATATTATTGCAAATGAACCTCTGAATTTCTCAGAAAATCTTTGCAGAAAGCCTTCAGATCTTAAATTAAATCATTGGTGCTGGAGCAATATTTAGAGCGGGGGTGCTGGCCTAAGACAGTACCTCATTAAAAGCATTGGGAATATGTGGGAAAAGCTGCCAGTAGGGAAAAAAATATGGGCCTCAATATTGTTCATTCTCCATCTAAACTTCCAAGTTTCATGGGGTTGCTGCAGCACCTCTTGTACCCCTAGTTCCAGAGCCAATGAGTTTAATGCTTTTTAAATTTAATTCTTATTTGGAAAAATGACAAGTATATGTAATCCACTGCATGCTGTTATAAGGTGGTACAATCCATAGAATTTCAGAGTTCTCAAAACAGTGTCATTGTAGGATTTGTAAAGTATGCCGACCAATCTTCTGTATCTCGTTCACCACTCCTGCATTAAGATCTGATCGTAGATGGCTGCCCTTAAAGAATGGTGGCCGTTTCTGACTATAAGATTGACCTTTGCTGCACTTATGGGTCCCCAAAAGATTGTCTCTACTTTGATTAATTGTAATGAAAAGATCTGCTATACTGGAGTATAGAATGTCAATATGGCCTTTTGTTCCAGGGATTACCATGCCCTTTGGTTGTTAAGTAACTGATTACTTACCAGTATTGTCCTTCATTTCATGCACTACCTTTGCATTACAGTCCTTCACTAATGAAGTGATTTCATACCATGATGAAAGCAATCCATCGCCTCTGATCTAAAACAAGTAATTTTTTGTCTAGGGTGCAGCATGTAAAAGACCAGATAGCTATAGAACCCATTTCCAGCTAGAAAAGTAGACTCCTCTGATATGAAGCGCTGAATCATTATCAGAATCACATCTTCTTACATGTACAGTTGAAGTGTCAACAAGGTTACATCATAAAAAAAAAAACATATTTTATTAAGAGTTTATTATAATATTGTTACATTTCAACAGTGCAGAGCTAGTCTGCTGACGTAATCCCTGTGGGATTTTTCACTGCGATTATCATCCAAGCTGTTAATTAAGTCGACAAACAATAGAATTATAACCGCTCTCCACAGCAACGTTGAAGTGTGTATACATAATGTGTAGGCCTATATGTATCCCCCGGCTAGCCTGCAGTGTAGAAGGTTATACAGTATTGGGTCAATATATGTCTGTGGGGTTTAGAACGAGTAGCAGCTATAGAGGTAGTCCCATTAATATTATCGTGTCTATGGAGTGAGGTCATGCTCTAAACATCAACACCCCCCTCCGCTTCCTGAGTCTCCAGATGTGTTAGCTCGTGTAGTAGGGTCTCCTAGGTCCTGGCTATGTCAATGTGTCTCAGCCCTCTCTTTGCTTCCCTCATTAGAATTCTTCCCTCACATTCTGCCAATTTTAGGAGTTCCGCCTTCCAGGTAGTCACTTTTTGGTCTCTCACGGATTTCCAGTTCCTGGTTTTTCACGTTTCGCTAGTTCCAAAGCAAAATCCTGGAATTTACTAGTGACTTTGTTGTTTGCTGTGTGGGGGAACCACCCTAGTAAACAATGAGCTGGGGAGCAAGGGATCTCCTTGTCAATGACCTTTCCCACTATACGTGTCACTTCCTCCCTGTATTCCTGCAGCGGCGAACATGTCCATAACGTGTAAAACGTGCACTTGTACTTCACCTCAGCGGGGACAAGCGGCTCTTTCCACCTGAAAGTATCTGCTTATGCGTTCGGGAGTCAGCTAGGCCTTATGGAGGACATATTAATTTATCAGCCTAAAACGTGCGTTTCTGGTTACCTGCGATATCCCAGTTAGTATGTTGTCCCAGTCCTTTGTCGGTATCGAGGTACTCCGGTCCTCTTTCCACTGGAGACGTAACGCCTCCAGTGGGTGCAACCCATCCGCATGAAGTGCTCTATAGAGGCAGGAGACCGCTTTAATGGTACCCCCGGATAAGTCTATGTAGTAACAGGTCTGTTGGGATGGGCGTTCTGTAGAGCCCATCTTCCAGTGTTTCTGTATTGCTGTTGTGAGCGTCCTATGCAACAAAAAGTTACATCATAGTGATTTAACTTCTTTAGTGCTGATCTACGCAATTATCATCAGATGAGCAGAGATTCACGGCCCCAAAGACAACCATAATTTCTTTGTAGTTGTATGTGTACGATTCCTGCTGAACACATTCACAAATCAGAATTGCTCTCTTTCTTGACTCGTGGCATCTGTTGTTATGATCTCTGCATGAGGAGATTTCTGAAGGACATAACTACAAAGACTGACCGGTGGGAACCAACAATGAAGTGCCTCCAGGACTTAATGTGGCACACTAACCAGACCCTCAAAAGTCTTAGAAGGGGGACTCTAAAATATTTATAGATTTACAATAAATATTTTAGATACATAAAGGAACAGGAAGCCTAGTCCTTGTTTCTAAAGAAAACCCATCTTAATTTCATCACTTGAGACTTTAAAAGAAAAAAATATTTATCTGTTCAGAATAGTGCAACGAATGATGGTGTACGCTTTGAAAAACTGTAATATGCCTTTACCCACATCACCAGGAAAGCAGCCCCTTAAACATGTTGCAAATGTGGTTTGATTTGCCCTGGTTGCTTGCTATGAAGTAAATGTATGCAGTTAACAGTTTCTCAAACAAAGATGGATCATAGCGGTCATTGTGGAGAACAGTGAACTGATGATACCTTAACTGCAAATCACAATTACTTATGTTGCTGTAGCATTAGGGCAATGTGTAAATACACACTTTTAAATAAAAGGGCACATATTTGTTTCTATGTTACACAGGCCTATCTTGACAGGCCTATCTTGACAAAATAGTTCACACTCAGCAGACCTAACGGTTGCCGTTCTTTATTGCCAGTTATATGTAGGCACTTTCCTTGTTGTAAACTTAGTAAGTGTAGCCCTTCATCATGATGGTGGACAAGAAACAGTCTTAAGTTATCAGCTGACATCTGGCACTCAAACTCACTGAAACAAGCAACTAGACCATGGGCGTTTAAATCTGTTATGTTACTAAATTTATAAACGCGCATCTGCACCGAATGCTTTCATGATGCTATAGTGGAAACAATGATGTGAGATACAGACTATGCAGTGTATTAATTATGTGCTTGTCTAAAAAAAACAAGGTTTTAATAATTTCCTAAATTTTGGGTAGCAAGCTGCAGATCTTATCTCAAGGGGAAAGGAGTTCCAAAGTTTGGGGGCAATAACTGAAAATCTGGCACCACCCAGTCTCTTCTTCAAGTTGGGGACTGATCAGAAGTTCAAGTAATCAGAGCGTAGTGGCCATGTAGGGGTGTACTTCAAGATTTGAGAGTTGAGGGAGTTGAGGAATAGGGGGCTTTTACTGTGAAGCACACAGTAATTTCCTCCAGTGCAATGTGGGGAAAACAGAGATTCTGCTCTTCGGAGAAGCCCCTTCTCTATGGACGCTTGAATGGTGGCCGATCGATTTGGGTCCCCATTCTGCCCCCAAATCGACTGGTAAGAACTTGGGTATCCAAGTTTGGATCAAGCCCTTACCTTGAAGGAGCATGCTGCTCAGACAGCTGGCTCCTGTTTCCACACAATGGGCCTGCTCCGTCGAGTCTTCCCTCTGCTTCCTGACTCTACCCGGAAAACTTTAACTCAGCCACTTGTATTAAGCCGTCTGGACTACTGTAATGGTCTGCTGATTTCCGCCAATGAGGCCTTGCTCAGCAGACTGCAGGTAGTCCAGAATACAGCGGCGCGATTGGTCCTCAATGCTCCTCCTAGGACTGCTTCCCGCGCTCTTCTTTTGCAGCTTCATTGGCTTCCTATCCGCCAATGGGTAAAATTCAAAATCTGCTGCATTATCCATAGGTCGCTGTTTAATTTAGGCCCCTCTTACCTTTCGGAGAAATTTACACCGTACCTACCTTCCAGATGCCTTTGCTCGGGTTCCAAACATCTTCTCGTGGTTCCTCGAGTAAGGAAGGCTAGATTAGGAGGAAGGGCCCTCTCTCACCTTGGCCCCCGATATTGGAATGAGCTCCCCATATTTTTGAGACAATGCACTGATCACTTGCAATTCAGAAAGTTGCTTAAGACTACCCTTTTTTTGTTCCTGATCCAGCTGTAGCTGCAATAAATCCTCGCGATCCGTCCCAAGCTCAGAGATACCCCTTCGGGGGTCAATTCAGGCGCTATACAAGTAAATAAATAAATAATGACAAGATGCCTAAAAGGAATAAAATAAAACATGTATCTATATAAAGCCAGTAGTGACGGGCCCACTGAAAATACTGTTAATGGGAGATTAAATGTACCAGATAGAAAGTGCATATTTGAGGGAGCAGGATTCTTGTATCCGCACTTGTGACTGATACTGCTGACAGTACATCTCCCTTTGAGGCATTTTGTGCTATAGTCACCACAGGGTTGGATGTCACACACCCGAGTTATTTACCTAGACTACTTCTGGCACTTGTGTTGTGTTATGTTTTGTACATTTAATCTCCCATTACCAATATTTTCAGTGTGCCGCCCTCTACTGGCTATATATAGGTACATGTCTGTATTCTTTATAGGCATCATGTCATTATGGTGTGCTGCCATTCGTTAAGATGACACTACAATTACAATACACGCCCTACTACACGCATTATATGCTTGATTGCAACTACATTTTGCGGCACAGAGCATAATTACTTGAATTTATGTGCAAATTATGAATTGTTTGACACGATGGAGTCTATACCAGGCTGGCAAATTTACTAAATGAGAGAAGGCATTTTTAGCTTTGCATAATTCCATTGGGTTGTTTTATTACATTTTAAATGCCATTTGTCATCCTGAGTGTTAATAACATTGGTTTTCATCAAATACGATTTCCATTTGCTTTTACGCATTATTTATCAAATTTATTATTTTATATACATTTGTGTATTAACTATAGTATTTTTGATTATATTTATATATTTACTGTCATATCTTGAATGCGTAAAGTTTTGCACATGTTTTGATAACTCTTGCTGCTTACAGTAACTCTTTAGTTACTATGCATTTGCACTTTGAACTGTTGATATCATTTCTTGCATGTATCACTTTAAATGTCGACCAAACCATAGGCAACGTGCCATGTGATCAAGACCCGAGTAGGGGTCGAAACGCGTAATGGCGGACTTGCTGGGCACGCAATAAAAGTCACTTGATTTGCACAAGGAACCTTGGGTCCGCTCTTCGTCTTTTTTCTGCGTGAAGCAGCTGTCGGTAGCAAATTGTGTGTGTGGTTTTGTTTGTGTGTGTGTGTGTGTGTGTAGATATATGTAATGGTGTGCTGCCATTTTACCTATATGACACGTTGGTCGTAATAGTAAGCTTCTAACTTAAACCTTTTAATTTGTTTTTTATCTTATTCCCCCCCCACCCCCCCCCCCCTTCCCTTTTTAGGCAGCATTCCAATATGGCACACGATTTCCCGAGCAGAGCTATCCGGTTTGACACAACCGACCACAGCTAGCATCCATTGATTTTGGAATTCCTGACATGGCGATTGGAGCTTTATAATGCCATCTGACTATTTGGCACCCCCCAAAACCCTGCCAATATGGCAGCCATATCTCTAGATGTACCTGAGAGCCAGTCTAGTTATCGCCAGCCTCCCGTGCATGCCTCACAGCTGAGATTAATCCCAGTATCTTGTCCCGGCAACCTCATTACCTCCAGGCAGGCAGAGGAGGGTATCACGGATGAACCAGAGTGTATGTTGTTCTCTGTACTTATTTCTACAAGATACCACCTAATTGGTACATCTAGGTCTACCAGTTTGTTTCCGCAGGTGAGCGTGGTCATCTGCCCATTCCTACGGGGCACAAACACTACTCTAATAGAGTAAGAAGCCTATTGCCTGAATTTGGGAATGCAACCTTGCATGGATTTGGTGTTATATTGTGTTTCCAGATGTGGTCACTTGCCTGTTTGTTTGTTTGATTTGTGCACACTTCACTGCAAGGCGACAATGCACCCTTAACATGTTTTTAACTCCAGTTGACACATACTATATGTATTAAAGGAGGTGTCAACCCGTCCTACCAGTGGTGACATCCATGATGAGCTGTATTTTTTTCTTCTACGTCTGTGTTCAGATGTCCTGTACGTACCGTAGCAGGTCTAGTTGACAATAGATATTGATTGGGCATATGTATTCAAAACACACCTTCATTTCCAATCAGGTGTAGGGTAGGCTTATCTATCTTGGTCCTGATGATTTGCCTAAGATCCAGTTGGGCCACAATGGCAAGGAACATGTTGATCGTACTTGACATATTTTAAGCTGTCAAGGGTCATTAGTCCCTAGGACAGCATTTCTTTGTTTTTACTTGTCATGGGGACCATCTTATTAAACAGTATTCGGAACCCCTTAGACATTTGTAGCCACTCACAGCACCACTCTACACTCACGATATCCTCACTTGCACTTATCATTACAGAAATCAAATTAGAAGATCTCCAACAAAGAGCTCCCTCAAGGGGCCCGTTGGACACTGCAGCACCGGTCCAACGAAGAGCAGCCCAGTGATGAAGCATGACACCCTTCTAGGTGTGTGAGGGCATTCACTTCTAATCAATCGGATCCCTGTTCCAGTTGACCAGCCCCGACCGCCAGCTTCTCCTCCCCCAATTTACTTTCCTTGGAGGAACAGCATCCTTCTATGTTTCATTTTTGATAAACAAGGTTTTTATTTTTGTCATATGCAGCAAAAACAGTGAGCCTTTCAAACCATCAGCATACACCAGCCCCGTCTGGGAGACATACCCCCCCTCTGCCCCCCCCCCCCCGAACTCGTCTTCCCCCCCCCGCCCCCACCCCGCGCCGCAAAGTCACAATACATTCCCTAACCATTTCCCCCAAACCCTACGGTACTTTTTGTGGCAGCCCCGTGCTTGGTAGAGAGTCCGCTCCTGCGCCGCACACCAGTCCACTCCGGCGCTCCACCTGGTTAGACTGGGTGGTTGCGGCGGTTTCCATGCCACCGCAATATCCCTTTTCGCCACCATTAACGCCGTCATAAGAAACACTTTCTCAGCACGCGTGCCATCTAGGCCGTCAGTGATGCCCAGTAGGATGTGTTTAGGGTTATGCGGTACTTCCCACCCCAACCTTCTATGTTTCATAATCACATTTAAGGAGCATGGGTTCTGGATCTGATAATTAACTCCTACCCCTCCCTTTGTTATTAATGTAATAAGTCTTTGCCACTATCTTGCTGTGAAGCTGCTCTTTATTCTCCTTCCTGCTGGTAGACCTTTGCAACCGCAACTAGATCAGAAGATGTAGCTTGCCGCTATCCAAAGCGCCTGCAGCTTCATTGTCCTCTGCAGTGACGCATATACTGTTCCTGCTTTGCCGAATACAATAGTAGTGAAAGAAAGAGGGAAAATTGATGAAGACTTGTATGCCTGTCCAAGTTGAGAGTATCTGAGCAGGCAGAAGAGGAAGAACCACTGTAAGAGTGAATGGACATGATATAGAGAAGATGTAGACATCAGGGAGTGTCTGCGTTCGCATGATCATTGCTATTGTGGGCCGGCTCTGACCTAATTACTAAGGTAATATCCACTTCAAACCCACACAGCAGCTGCCATTAATGTGGGCTCTACCCACAGATTTTTGACTTCAGGCCATGTTAGGGGCTTATAATAATGTGAAAGTAATGTTAGCCACTGTGTAAACGCACGTATGCCATGTTTGACAGAGGGGCTAGCAGTGCTGTTTTCTGTCTGGGTATGAGGTTCCCTATTCTTCAGAACTATGGTCATTCCTCTCCTACCATGGCCTGATCAGCCACACTCCAGTCCCTTCCCTGTGCTGCATTGTAGTTCATAGTTTCTTTCTAAGTTTGTAAGACTCCAAAACTAGAAAGCACCCAAGTGCCATAGCAACATTTAGACCATAGAGCTACTGGGAGTATAAGCTTTTATACTGAATTCCCAGGACGCTGTCCCTCCTAGCAAGCTATCTTAAACTTAATGGTTCACATCCCCTACACCTTTCCTTGACCCATTTTACCTCGTATATGCCACTTGTTAGCCTGCACTGTTACTGCCTGTTCTGGAAGGTGTATGTGTTTGCCTATGTGTGTTTGCGTGTATGTGTGTGTGTGTGTGTGTGTGTGTGTGTGTAAAGCTCTCACAGTCGGTACAATGCTACACCTACTCTGTGCATAAAAAGTGCTAATACAAAGCCTAAATAGATAGTGGTAGTGTGGGCGAGCAGTTAGGCTTATCAGAGGGTTGTGTTAATGCATGTGTTGTACACACAACCTAGTTATCCCAGTAGAGACTGAAGATGCCGATCCTCAGAAACTGGCCAGGAGGAAAGCCCTAGAAGCTTAACTCTTGCCCATAGGAAAAGAAAGATCTGAGATAGGTTTAGGATCTATCTCTGGTGGCAGCAAAATAATAAATAGGTAACGGCTAGAATCTTTTGACTCTAAAATCCCAAAAGAGATTGTCCTTAAATTCTTTGAGGGTCATGATATCACTAAGTGGTTCATTGCATTTGAGAAAGTCTGTCTTGGCAGGCAGGTCCACAGGAAGCTGTGGAGGGCTATCCAGTGGGAAATGTTCTCATGGAAGTTGAGAGATTGACTCCTGACAGTGGTAAAGCTGCTACATCCTATGACCTCATGGAGGGTAACATGGTTGAGGGCTTTAGTACTACGGAATATAGGATCAGACTCAGGGAGGCTCGAAATCCACCCAGAATCTACTCAGACCTGGATAGATTGTATAGTCTACTCAGTGAAAACACTAGGTTAGATGGTAACCATGTACATGACTTTGAAGGTCTGTATAGTTTGATAATGAAGGAGCACCTTTTAAGTAAGTGTCACCAAGAGAAACCACACCAATTCCTGGTTCACCAAGGTCCACTTTCTCTTCAAGAATTGGGGAAGAAGGCATGCCGCTGGGTCAAGACAAGGGTGACCAAGACTGCCACTGTTTGGGGGGACCAAAAGAAAGAACCCAAACACCCCCCACCCCAGAAGGGAAGAGGGTAACCCTAAAAACAAAGTCGTCTTCAGGCCCCCAAAAGTCTGCTGAGGAAGGTGGTCCCAGAGACTCTTCACAGCCAAAGGGTGAGTACCTGGGGAAGAACTGGGATCCCAAAAAGGCTTGGTATCATGACTGTAGGTCATTGGGACACCGAACTGGAGACCGTAGCTGTAAAAATAAGTCAAATGCCTCTAGCCAGCCTACAGTACATGCAGTTGCTAATGTCCAGATGGGATCCCAGGTGTGGCCTGACCATGTCAGTGACCCCACTGATGTAACTAGTCTTTGAGGGAGCGGTAGACCTATCCTGCGGTGCCAGGCCTACTAATATGCACAAATACAGGCAGCACCCCTTGATTAATGGTACCGGAGTAGAGGCCCTGAGAGATACTGGGTCTAGTCTCACCATGGTGACCCAGCAACTGGTTCAATCAGATCAGTACCTGATTGGAAAAACCTATCCAGTCACCAATGCTGACAATGTCACAATGATCCTTTACATGGCTATGGTATCTTTTGACTGGGGTGGGGGGGGGGAGGGGGGGAGAGTAGTTGGACAAAAGGAGTGGTCGTGTCTCAGCCATCCCTGTAAACTGTTCGCTTGGAAATGATGTGGAGACTTTCCCTTGGGCTGAAGTCGATGTGAGGACCCATGCAAGGATGCTAGGGCTCCCAGAATTGGGTTTTGTCAAAACAAGAGCACAGAGCAGAGCCCAGAGTGAAAAAGTGCTGGATCCTGAAAGAGTGGACCGGCCTTTCAAGACAAAAGGCAAGAAGATTGGGGGACCAAAGGCAGACCACTGGGTCACGACTAGGGTCCCAAAAACAGCCACTGGGGGTGACCAAAAGAAAGGGGTTACCAAGCCTCCCCAGGGGATAGGGGATGAGAATCTCATAGACAAAAAGCCAGAGTCTCCTAAAGGGCCCCAAGAACCTGCTCAGGGGGTGGGTCCCAAAGCTCTTCTCGTCCAATGGTAGGTACAAAGGGAAGTACTTTGATCCCCTGAAGGCCTGGTGTTTCAACTGTTTGATGTTCGGACACTTAACTGGAGATGCTACTTGTCCTAACAAGAAACCCCCTGGTTCATCTCTAGTTACTACTGGTGTAGCCAGTCTCCAGATGTGATCAACAGTGTGCCCAGAGCAAATCAGGGTTCACACTGAAACCGTTCCAGTCACTGAGGGTGAAGTTGAGTTAGCCACTTTACCTGTGTGGCCACCCAACTTAAAGAAGTATTTACAATACCCCTGGTTAAATGGGACTACGATAGAAGCCCTTAGGGTTACAGGTGCCAGTGACACCATGGTGAGAGAGACACTGGGTTCCCCAGAGCAATACCGGATTGGAAAATCTTATCCAGTCCCCAATGCTGACAGTGTTACTACTGACCATGCAATGGCTATGGTAACATTAGACTGGAGTGAGCGGCATGACTGGCCTGAAACAGGTAGTGGAGTCTCCAAAACTTCCAGTTTCCTGTCTGCTTGTAAATGTCCTGGAGACCTCCGCATGGGCTGAGGTAGAGGTGAAAACCCATGCAGCACCTCCAAAGAGGAAGGACTCTGCTACCTCTCCTTTCAGAATACCTTCCCCACCTCCTCCACCTCCCCCACCCTCTCCACCCCCACATCATCGCTCTCCGACCCCGTCTCCAGGCGATGATGATCAGGGGGACCCATATCACGATATAGGGGATGTGCCCCAAGACCCCACCCCTACAGGATCCCCAGACCCATGGGACGACTACAATAACCCAGATATTCCCGAAGTCCCACAAGATGACCTTTACCCTTCCAGGCTATCTCCACCGGAAGACTCATTAGGGTTCCACCATCTACTTCAAAGGGCGGCACACTATCACGGGGTAGAGTTGCACACTGACCCAGTGAAGGAGGATTTCCTCCTCGACATATTTGATACCACACATAGGTCTACATCCATACTACCTATGCTTAAGGGGGTGGTAAAGCATGCGCCAGAGGTTTTTAAGGACCCAGTCAGGGCCAGGGTCATTAACCCACGCATAGAAAAGAAATACAAAGCTGCCCCCACAGATCCCGCCGATATCAAAGGGCCAGCGCCACTAGATTCCCTAGTGGTTTCCACTGCACGAAAAAGATCAAATTCCCAGGCGTCAGGCGAAGCACCACCACCTGACAAAGAGTTAAAGCTCCTGGACGCATCAGGAAAGCGCACTGCGTCACAGGTAGCCAATATATGGCGTATCGCCAACACCCAAGCGCTTTTGGCCAGATACGATAGGGCACATTATGATGAATTGGAAAACATAATGCACCACCTCCCTGAAAGATATAAAACTAGGGCCAATGAATTAATTCAAGAGGGTAAGACAATCACTAACACCTATACGTTGTGCCTTAGATGCAGCAGACCCAGCCTCCAGGGCCATTAATACTAGCGTCCTCCTCCGTCGCCATGCTTGGCTAAGAATATCAGGATTTAAACCAGAGGTACAAGCCTCCATCCTGAATTATCCCTTTGACCAGGAACACCTAATCGGCCCAAAGGTAGATGAGGCCCTCGAAAAAACGAAGAAGGACACCGATACGCCGAAGTCCATGGGAGCCCTACAGTCACACCCTCCTAGGCGCTCTTTTCGCCGCTCTTCCTTTCGGAGTATATCTAGAGGCTACTCCTCAGATAACGCGTCCACTTCCTACAAATCCCCCACTCAGTCCACCTTCACAAGGGGTTATCAAAGAGGCGGCTATAGAGCGAGCCGTGTGGTGCCTTTGATTGAGAGTGTTGATGGTGCGTGTGTCACTGAGCCGGAAGCCATTGTCTCCTGCTTCGCGGATTATTTCCGCGAAGTCTACTCCCCGGTTTCCCCCTGCTCGGAGGCAGACTCCCATGCCCTGCTTCGGGACATCGCACTGCCCTCCCTAACGGTGGAGGACAGGGATTCGCTGGACGCCCCTCCCACCTCGGACGAAATTGCCTTGGCTATTCGCTCGGTTGCATCCGGCAAGGCCATGGGCCCCAATGGTATTCCCATCGAGCTCTACAAGCTACGCCCGGATGTGTTGGCGCCCCACCTGCGCGCGATGTTCCTGGCGGCCCACTCGCGGGGTTCCCTCCCGCCGGACCAGCGTCTAGCCACAATTGTGGTGATCCACAAGGAGGGGAGGCCCCGTGAACGGGTCACATCCTATAGGCCGATTTCGCTTTTGAACGCGGAGCCCAAAATCCTCGCCAAGGTGTTGGCCAACAGGTTGGTTGGCGTGGTGGGCGATTTGGTCCACCAAGACCAATCTGGCTTTATACCGCACCGCAACACGGCGCTCAATCTGCGGCGCTTGCACGGGGTGCTCGCGCGTGTCCCATTTGTGCGGGAGCCGGCCATCTTGGCGTCCTTGGACGCCACCATGGCGTTTGATACGCTTGAATGGCCATACATCTGGGCGATGCTGGCAAAATTCGGGTTTGGCCCGGGTTTCATTAGCTGGGTCAAATTGCTATATTCGGGCCCATTGGCGCAGGTGGTAGTGAATGGGCGAGTCTCGGCCCCATTCGCGCTGGGGAGGGGTACGCGACAGGGCTGCCCCCTGTCGCCTCTCCTGTTTGCCCTGGCCCTGGAGCCCCTGGCGGAGTGGCTGCGGTGGCACCCTTCTATCCCCCGAGCATGAGGACCGTGTGTCCCTCTATGCTGACGATATCCTTCTGTATCTCGCCTCCCCGCGTAAATCACTGATCGTCCTGGTTGATGTTTTGCGTTCATTCGGTTGCAACTCAGGCCTGGTCATCAACTGGGCGAAATCCTGTGTATATGTGCTTTCCGGGGAGGCTCCGGCCCTACCACGGGACTGTCCGATCCAGATTGCCTCCCAAGGTTTTCGGTACCTGGGTATCTATATCACTCTTGACCCGGAGGCCCGCTATGAGCGGAATTTGTTACCCCCCCTCCGGCGTTTGAGGGAGGACGTGGTGCGCTGGCGGCGTCTGCCGCTCTCGCCGCTCGGCCGAGCGGCCTTGTTTAAAATGATGTCCCTGCCACGCTTCCTCTACGCCCTCCAGAATACTATGGACTTGGTCCCGGCACGCTATTTCCGTGAGGTGGAGGGCCTCCAGCGGCGCCTGTTCTGGGACGGGAGGCCGCGCATTGCTCTGGCTAAATTGACGCTCCCGTGGTACGATGGGGGGGTCGCCCTCCCTGACATTAAACGGTATTACTGGGCCTCCCAACTAGCTGCAATTAATCATGGCCTTTACGGGCCCGCCTTGAACCCGGCATTTGAGATGGATAAGATGCTCCTGCCCGGTGGCGATTACAATCGAGCGCTCTACGCTGGCGCGCCCGACTCCCGTTTGACGGGACCGACGCGTGTCATGGTGCGTGTCTGGCACGCGGCTAAAGCAGGTATGGGGTGGAAGGACCGTTTGACCCGGGCGTCACCGCTGTATGCGTCTGAGAGGTTGGGCTCCCTGTGGACGTCGAAGGGCTTCGAGAAGTGGGACACGATCGGAATCAGCACGGTGGGAGATCTCTGGACGAGGGGGGGATTCAAAACTTTTGAGACGCTGCAGGCGGAGTTCCAGCTGCAGGGCAGTGAGTACTTTCGGTACCTACAGGTCCGCCATGCGCTGGGCTCCGTCTTCCCGGATGTCGCATCCATTCCGGAGTCTTCCCCCCTGGAGGACAGAGTCCTAGATGGCCATGTCCCGGACAGCACGATCTCCCTCATATACAAAAAACTGATCAACGATAGATCGTGCCTGCTTACTAGTCTCCGCGAGGCTTGGGTTGCCGACGGGCTGGAGCTGGACGATGAGGATTGGATTTCCGCGGTGGCCTCTCCGAAAGAGGTGGCCATCCCGGCTCGCCTTCGTTTCGTCCAGCTCAAGATCCTTCACCGGGTTTACGTGACGGGGCCAAGGCTTCTGCGTATGGGTTTTGCTGGTGACGGAATGTGTAAGCGTGGCTGTGGTGCGTTGGCGACTTTCATGCATATACTGTGGGAGTGCCCGAAGGTGGAGCGATTCTGGCGTGGTGTGCATGAGGTCCTGCGTGTGGTGACGCGTGTTGCGCTGCTGCCTGAAGCGAGGAGATGCTTGCTGAATGTATGGGAACCGAATGACTATTCGGTCCCGCAGACGCGGTGGGTGACTCTGGGATACATGATAGCCAAGCGCGACATTGCTCAATTGTGGGGATCCCAGAGGCCCCCTGCGGTGTCGGCCTGGAAAGAGCATATGGATTGGTGTATGTTTCGTGAAAAGGTGGTGTATGTGGCGAGAGGTAAGCCTGGGGCGTGGGTGAAACTCTGGGGCCCCTGGAACGCCTACCGCGGGGGTATTTGTGAGCCACCACTGCTACCGGCTGCCTCGCCTGCTCCGTCTCCCTAGATGGCCCCCCTCCCTCAGCCGCGGGCGCGCGGTCCCCCAGTCCCTGATCTATTCCCATTCCCCTCTCCAGAGTTCTGCTGCTGGTTTGGATCCCCCACTTTTGCAGCGTGAATCTTTCTGGATTCACTATGCTGTGCATTATTCCGCGATCTTGTGGTTGGGTCCGGATTCGTAGTCTTTTCTTTGTTTTTTTTTTTTTTTTTTTTTTTTTTGTAGCCCAGGTGGGCGTCGACGTCCACCATTTGGTGCACCTCCCGTGACGTCGTTGTGCTTCCTGCGGAAGTCCCACCTTTGGGGCGCCATCTTCAGATTCTTTTTTCCGCCGTTGGGTCTGGATCGTCATCGGGAAGCTCCAGAAGTTCACTCGGAGGAAGAAGGAAGAAAAGCGAGTTTCATCGATAGAATCAAGAGAAGACATCAGGAAAGAACAGATTTCGACAGGAACGCGAAGAAAGAAGACCAGCAAGCCTTTTTCTTCGACAACCTTGGAGAATGCACGCTCAGAGACCCTGAGCGAAATGGACAAGACGCCATTCAAGTTCTGCCCAAACTGCCACCACAAGTTCGCGCAGAAAGACCTGCATCCGGTCTGCAACCTCTGCCTACCGGTGGATCATCAGAGTATCGACTGCAACGCCTGCTCAGTCTTCGCGCCGAAGACACTCAGGGTGAGAGAGAGGCAGAGGAGAGCCAACGCCAACATGGAGGGCCAAGGAAAACCCCCGACACTCTACGCGCTGGGCCTCGACACGGACGACGAGGACAACGTCGCCGAGGCAGCCGAAAACTTCACGGTCGTAGAGACCGACAAGAAGAAAGAAGACGAGGTAAGAGAATCGTCGAGCGCAAATCAAAAAACACCTCGAAAACACGAGGGTGACTCGAGAAAAACTGAGTCAAGGTCCACGAAGGGAGCCCCGGCGCCGAAAACTTCGACGTCCAAAGGGGGAACTTCGGACAAAAGGCCCAGCGGATCCTTACAAAAGGACTCCCTGGCGCAGAAAGACGCCGAAAGGCAAGGGTCGTCGAAATCATCCCATGAAACGGGCCGATCGACGCAGAAAGAACGTTCGACGTCGACGCAAGTTTCATCGAAAAGGCCCGCGGTCGACGCCGAAAGCATCTCCGAAATGGAGAAAAAGAAGAGGCGGCTCGAGGCCGAAATGGAGAACATCCTTCAAAGGAAGAAGGAGTTCGACGCCAGGATGAAGGAATTCAAGATTCCAACGGTTTCATCGGCGGACGTCGTCGAAGTCGAGGAGGAGTTCGACGCCGAAGGGCTGACAAGGGACCTCGAAGAGTAAGAGGAGCCCTATTATGAGGAAGAAGCCGAGGAAGAAGACCAACAATCGTTCTTCGATTCGGCGACATCTACCGGCAACGACGTCGAATGGCAAGATCTCGACACCGAAAACCCGGAGGAGGCCGTGGACACGTACCCCTCGAGGCCTTCGCCACCAGACGACATCGGGGTGTACAATATGGTGGTGAAGAGCGCAGCAATGGCCTTCGGCGTCAAGCTCGACGAGGAGAGGCCGAAAGCAGATTTTCTCGTCGAAACACTGCTCCCCATCCAGACTAGGAGCCAGTTCCTCCCCATGCTACAAAGCGTGATGAACCAGGGGAGAGAAGCCTTCAAGGAGCCTGCCACCTGTCGGTCGATCACGCCCAGGACAGAGAAAAAGTATAAACACTCCTCCCTGGACCCACCTTACATCAAGGGGAGCGTCACCGCAGACTCCATCATTGCCTCCACGGCCAGGAGAAGGGCCAACGTGCCAGCAACCTCGGGCCCACCTCCAGATAAAGAGAGCAGGAGAATCGACCTCACAGGCAGAAAGGTCGAGAGGAACGCCGCAATGCACTGGCGCATGGCGAATTCAAATGCACTCCTAAATAGACACCAGTACCAACACTGGGATGAAATGGGGGAGCTAGTAAAGCACCTCCCCGAAGAATACCGCCAGAGAGCCTCTCACCTGGTAGATGAAGGCAAGAACATCGCCAACTCCTGTATAAAGACGGCGTTGGATGGGGCAGAGACTTCAGCAAGACTCATGGCCATAGGGGTCACAGAAAGGAGGCATGCATGGCTAAGAATCTCGGGATTCAAACCGGAAGTGCAGAACAACATCCTGGGCACTCCCTTCAACGGAGAGACACTGTTCGGAGCAACGGTGGACGAGAAGCTCACCCAGCTCAAGAAGGAGAACGAGACAGCGAGGTCCATGGGGGCCCTGCAGCTGAGGGGAATGAGACGAGGAAATCCCTCGAGGAGACCCTACGGTAGGGGTGGAAGCCAACAGGGGACGTCGCACCAGGCGTTCCAACAAGGTCAGCAGGGCGAAGGTCACGGACAAAGTCAGCAGAAGCAAAGCTGGCAATATCAACCTCGGGGCCAGTCCTTTCGAGGGAGAGGGAACGGACGTGGCCAAAGGAGGAGAGGGGGCGATCAGCCCTCCTCGAAGTGACTCAGCACGCAAGAAGACGCCCACCCTCGTCAGGCCCCCAAGGGTGAGGCGCAAAAAGGTGTCATCAGGGGGAAGAGAAGATCCAAGAGCCTACGAGCATACGTCACCGGTAGGCGGAAGGCTGAGGTTCTACCTTCAGGAGTGGCGGCGCATAACCACAGACAAGTGGATACGGAACATCGTGCAGCACGGATACTGCGTAGAGTTGGAGAAAAGACCTCCAAACAGAAAGCCGAAGGGAAGACAGAGATCGGCCCAAGAACTGGCAATACTCAGAGAAGAAACACGGAAACTCCTGCAAAAGGGAGCCATAGAGACAGTGCCGTTCAGGGAACGCAACAAAGGGGTCTACTCAAACTACTTCGTGGTTCCGAAGGTAGACGGAGACCTCAGACCCATACTGGACCTCCGGTACCTAAACAAGTTCGTCAAAACACAAAGGTTCAAAATGACTTCACTGCAGGAGGTACTGCCACAGATAAGAGAAGGGGACTTCATGGTCACCGTGGACCTCAAGGATGCCTACCTTCACATCCCAATAAACAGAAGGCACAAGGGCCTCCTAAGATTCAACATCGAACAGGAACACTACCAGTTCACAACCCTGGCCTTCGGATTAAAATCAGCGCCAAGGGTCTTTACAAAATGCCTGTCGGCGGTAGCGGCACACCTACGAAAGCAGGGCATACACGTATACCCCTACTTGGACGACTGGCTGGTCAAGGCAAACTCACGCGAGAAGTGCGAGAGGCACGCAAAACGCGTAACGGACACCCTCACAAATCTGGGATTTTCCATCCACTGGGGAAAATCATCGCTGGAACCGGAGCAGGTAAAGATTTTCCTGGGGGCACAGATCAACTCCCTCAACAGTACAGTAGTGCCCAGCGACAGGAGGACAGATGCCCTACTGAAGGAGACGCAGCTCTACCAGAAGGGGCGAGCTCTGACAGTGAGGGCGGTGAGCAAGATGATGGGGATGATGGCGTCCTGTATCCAGCTGGTGCCGAATGTACGCCTGCACATGAGACCATTCCAGGAATGGCTGCAACAGCAATGGTCACAAGCAAACGGAAGTTGGGAGGATCTAGTGGTTGTTACGCACGCAGTGCAGGAGGAGATAACTTGGTGGAACAGAGACAACATAACAACAGGGAGAAGCCTGACACCACCAAGCCCAACAGTGACCATTACCACGGACGCATCGCAGATGGGATGGGGAGCGCACATGGACAACCTCAGAGTGAGGGGTCTATGGGCTCCGGCAGACGCGGTCCGCCACATCAACTACCTCGAGTTGAAAACAATACTGCTAGCCCTGAAGGCATTCCAGAGACACCTGTGCGGGCAGAGGGTGTTGGTGCAGACAGACAACACCACGGCGATGTTCTACATCAACAAACAAGGGGGGACACAGTCGTTTCCCCTCTCATCCCTAGCTCAGGAGATTTGGAGATGGGCCATACCTCTCAGGATAGATCTACTGGCAATTCACCTACCGGGGAAGGACAATGTGGAGGCAGACTGGCTAAGCAGGCAGACCTCAGCATCGCACGAGTGGGAGCTCAATGGCCAGGAAGCGGAGAAACTCTTCCGGAGATGGGGGACTCCCACAATAGACCTTTTTGCAACACGCCACAATGCAAAATGCCAAAGCTTCGCGTCCAGGCAACCAGATCAGCAATCCAAGGGAAATGCCCTATGGATAAGCTGGTCGAGGACATTTGCCTACGCCTTTCCACCGATACCCCTGTTGCACAGAGTGCTCGACAAGTGCAGAACCAGCAACATGACTCTGATCCTGGTGGCCCCACAGTGGGCGAGGCAGACATGGTTCTCACAGATTCAAGAAATGGCGCAAGGCAATCCGTACAGGTTCGAGCGAAGAAAAGACCTGCTCTCAATGCAAAACGGGGAGGTCCTGCACCCAGAGCCAGAGACCCTCAACCTAGCAGCATGGCTCCTGAAGACCTAGAGTTCGCACACCTAAGGTTACCTCAGAGCACTATGCGAGTGCTACGGGAGGCAAGGAAACCTACTACAAGAAAGTGCTACAGCGCAAAGTGGAAGAGATTCACGGTGTGGTGCAGGAAGAAGGGCCTGCACAACAGAATGACAAGAGACTCAACGGTGCTGAGGTACCTCACACACCTTCTAAAGAGTAACCTCTGCTCGAGCTCCCTAAGGGTGCACCTAGCAGCGATCGTTGCCTACACCAGAGGTGAGAAGGGTGGAAGTTTCTTCAGCTCGCAGGTGGTGAAGAGATTCATGGAGGGAGCCAAAAGAATGGCACCCCCGAAAAGGTTGCCGCCGCCGGCATGGAATTTAAACGTGGTTCTGACGGAGCTCATGAAGGCGCCGTTTGAACCCATTCACAAGGCCAATCTACAAATGTTGACGATGAAGACTGCCTTTCTAGTGGCCATAACCTCACTACGCAGAGTGAGCGAGCTTCAAGCACTAACGCTACAGGAGCCCTACATTCAAATTCACAAGGACAGGGTAGTCCTGAGGACGGACCCACACTTCATGCCCAAGGTAGTGTCGGCGTTTCACATGAATCAGAGTATACAGATACCGAGTTTCTTCCAAAACCCGACTACAAATGCAGAAAAGGCCCTGCACACCCTCGATGCCAGAAGAGCGGTGATGCACTACATTGAAAGAACCAAAGAACTCAGGAAGTCGAAGCAGCTGTTTGTGTCCTTTGCTACTAGCTTCATGGGTAGACCAGTGACCAAGGGCACCATCGCTAGATGGATTGCCCTCACTATCCAATTCTGTCACAAACAGGCTGGACAGGAGCTAACGGAGGGGCCACAAGCTCACTCCACAAGGAAGAAGGGGGCCACAGTTGCCTTCCTGGCAAACACGCCCATCCAAGACATTTGTCTCGCAGCAACTTGGGCATCTGTGCACACGTTCACAAAGGACGAGGGACGAGACTCTACGACCTATTCTAGATCTCCGGCCCCTAAACACATACATACACTCAGACCATTTTCACATGGTGACGCTTCAGCAGGTGCTTCCGCTCCTCTCCCAGAACGACTTTCTCACCACACTGGACCTGAAAGACGCATACTTCCACATTCCAGTACACCATGCTCACAGAAAGTACCTCAGATTTGTAGTGGTCGGACAACACTACCAGTTCAAGGTGCTCCCATTCGGAGTCACAACAGCACCACGGGTATTCACCAAGTGCCTAGCGGTAGTGGCGGCACACCTCCGAAGTTAGCTCATTCACGTCTTCCCATACTTGGACGACTGGCTGATAAAAGCCACTTCATACAACCAATGTGTACACCACACCGCCACTACAATCCAACTACTTCACCAACTAGGCTTCACGGTGAACCATCAAAAGTCCCAGCTAACACCATCCCACATAAAACAATACCTCGGTGCCACCATAGACACCTCAAAAGCAATAGCCTACCCCAATCCGGCCAGGATTGCAAGCATTCAGGCTTTGCAACAAAAATTCGTACTTCTACACTCCCTTCCAGAAAGAGTGTTTATGCAACTAATAGGGATGATGGCCTCTTGCATTTTCATAGTGCCTCACGCAAGACTCCAGATGCGTCCACTCCAAGAGTGCTTAGACCGCCAATGGAACCAGGCCCAGGGGCAACTGACAGATCTGGTGTTGGTAGACGGTCGCACCCATCGCTCTCTGCAGTGGTGGAACACTACAAACCTTTCCAAAGGTCGACCGTTCCTGGACCCGGTTCCACAAATAATACTAACAGACGCATCGCTCTCCGGCTGGGGAGCTCACCTATTACATCTCACAGTGCAGGGCACATGGACGACTCAGCAAAAGTTACTCCATATCAACCATCTGGAGTTACTAGCAATCTTTCTAGCCCTAAAGTCCTTTCAACCACGGATTTCGGGCAAGGCAGTCCTCATTCGCACAGACAACATGACGGCCATGTATTATATTCAGAAACAAGGCGGCACACACTCTCCACAGCTCCCACAATTAGCACAGAGCATATGGAGATGGGCAATTCCACACAATCTTTCTCCTAGCCCAACATGTCCCAGGAGTCCAAAACACCGTGGCAGATCTGCTCAGGAGACAGACACAACAGATCCACGAGTGGGAACTTCACCCACAAGTTCTTCGTCCGTTCTTTCAAATGTGGGGGCATCCACAGATAGACCTCTTCGCCACCCACGAAAACAAAAAATGCCCAAGCTTCGCCGCCAGATACCCACACCCATTGTCCAAAGGAAATGCGATATGGATGAACTGGTCAGGCAAATTTGCGTACGCTTTTCCACCTCTCCCACTAATTCCATTAGTGGTGCGAAAGCTACAACAGCATTCCCTCACACTGATCCTAGTAGCTCCAACATGGGACAGGCAACCGTGGTACACCACGCTGCTGGAACTCTCGGTAGTACCACACCAAAAGCTACACCTCTCACCATGCCTCCTAACCCAGAACCATGGAGAGATCAGACACCCGGACCCAGCTCAGCTCAACCTTGCAATCTGGCTCTTGAAATCCTAGAATTTGGATACCTATCCTTCCCCCTGACTGTATGAACGTCATCCGAGAAGCTAGACGCCCTACCACTAGAGCCTACTACGCTGCCAACTGGAAAAGATTTGTGGTTTATTGCCACAACAACACAATCAATCCTCTAGACGTGTCTATACAACACATCATATGCTACTTACTCCACCTACAAAGGTGTAATTTAGCCTATACCTCCATTCGGCTACACCTCGCAGCAATTGCAGCTTACCTACAGAACAGGCAGCACCTATCACTTTTCAGAGTACCTGCCATTAAAGCCTTCATGGAAGGCCTAAAAAGAATAATTCCCCCCAGAGTACCACCCTCACCTGTGTGGAACTTAAGTAGCGTTCTCACAAGGCTGATGGGGCCTCCCTTCGAACCTTTGCATAAATGCGAATTGCAATTTCTCACATGGAAAACAGCTTTCCTTTTAGCCATCACTTCCCTTAGAAGGGTCAGTGAGATACAAGCACTTGCAATACAAGAACCTTTTCTTCAAATGCACCAGAACAAGGTTGTTCTCCGTACCAACCCAAAATTCCTACCTAAAGTCATTTCCCCTTTTCACCTAAACCAATCTGTAGAATTACCAGTATTTTTCTCACAACCTCAGACCGTTGCAGAAAGAGCTCTACACACGCTAGATGTCAAACGAGCCTTACTTTACTATATACAAAGAACACAACCTTTCAGAAAGACCAAACAACTGTTTGTCTCTTTCTCTCCACCTCACAAGGGCAACCCCATCTCAAAATCAGGGATAGCTAGGTGGATTGTAAAATGCATCCAGATTTGCTACCACAAAGCAAAACGAACGCTATCCGTTCCCCCTAAAGCTCTTTCTACACGGAAGATAGGGGCTTCTATGGCTTTTCTAGGGAACATCCCATTAGATGATATCTGCAAAGCAGCTACATGGTCAACACCGCACACTTTCACTAAACACTATTGTGTAGATGTGCAAACCAAGCAGCAAGCTAGGGTGGGCCAGGCTGTGCTAAAAACATTATTTCAAACCACTGCAACAGATACCGGTAGTCGCCGCTAGGGTTGGGAACTGCTATATAGTCTATGCAAAAGTGTGTAATCTGCAGCTCATATGCCTCGAACGGAATATGCTACTTACCAGTATGCATCTGTTCTTGGCATGTAGAGCTGCAGATCTACACACGCCCACCCGCCTCCCCGGCTACCTTTATCTGTTCCAGTCTATCTTATTTAGATACAACACACATGGGTTTCTTCACTGTTATTACTACGCTCCATCTTTCCCTGCTGGCGAAAAACAATCTGAGGATGGAGCCGAAGCTCATGCGCAATACGATCCAAAGGAGGAGTCATCGACCTCGTGACTTCCAAAGACTTTCCAAGAGGAAAAACAAACTGCAAACATCCGGGCCCAACACCAGATGGCGATCTATGCAAAAGTGTGCTGTAGGCACGTGAGCTGTAGATCACATGCTGTGCATGGGCCGCCATCTAGTGTTGGGTCTGGATGTTTGCACTTTGTTTTTGTTAAACAAAGTCTTTTCCAGTCACAAGGTAGGGGACTCCTCCTTTTGGTGATAGTGCGCATGGGCATCGACTCCATTGTTAGATTGTTTTTTTCCACCATCGGGGTCGGATGTGAATTGCTGTGTTTCAGTTCCGCACCGTTTCTCGGGTTCCCTTCGACGCACAATCCACTACCCACGGCGGTATTGTTTCTCGATCGCGTTTCCTATTCTCCGCGTATCGTTTCAAACCAAGGATCTTCGATCGTAAAACTCGTGGAGGGCCTTTGGGCCTACCCGCGCCGGGCTAACTAACTGTCGATGGAACAGACTTCATTCAAGCTCTGTCCCGGGTGTCGCACCAAGTTTCCGCGCACCGACCTGCACGAAGTGTGCAATCTCTAATTGTCCCCGGAACACGACAAGAAAGACTGCAACAGTTGCTGATTGTTTCAAAGATGCTCCGTGACCGTCAGTCTCGACGTTATGAAATGCAACAACAAGGCGGCTCCATACCGGACATCTTCGGAGAAGATTCCGACCAAGAACACGCTCAAGGAGCAGAGGAAGAACAGGTTTCCTTTTCTGAAGCCGACTCCCACATGGAAGAAGAGGAGCAAGTTACACCAGATCAGCGTAACGTGAGTACAGAAACCCCCTTGCACCAACAAACAAAAGCTAAAAAGGCTCAAGTCCTTCCTCTGCCTATAGGTCAAGGTCTTTTTACAATAATTGGTTTACCTCTGACACCATTAATCACGCATTGTTATATCAGCTAGTCTATTTAATGACTGCGATTGTAAACACTTATTTCATTTGCTTAATTCATTTAGATAGTACAAACACTACTTCATCTCATATGGCACATTATTAGATACAGTGACAGATATATACATATATACAGTGACTTTGTGACGTGTCAAAAATACCATTGCAATGAATTTGAAAATAAACAAATAATTAATTTTTCATGCGAAACAATCAGAAAGTCAATTTCTCGTGTAACATTAGTCGTTTGTCCGATATAGATTGTCTATAGGAACTTTTGGCTGGTTAGCTCCTGTAGTTCTGGCTATAATTGCGGTCCTGGGCAGAGTCAATTTCAAGGCTCAGTGAATTTATGTGGGCATACTTTATTTATTTTGATATGTATGCTCGGTGGGGCGCTGTTGTAAATACGTCTCCCCCACTACTGTTTTTGATCTCTGCTTTTTTTGCCAACGCGTTTCGACCTTTGACGATGGGGACCTATATCTTGTTTATAAGGTCGTCTTCAGGGCTGGTATATAGTTGGGATCGGACTTGTCTCTGCTCTTCGAACAGGTATGAAGACTTGTGCGTCTTTATCTTGCCGTTCCGCTGATGGGCTGCCGGCTCGAAGGGTTGATTTTTGTTTTCTGCTCTGACTTGTTTCTCTCTTTTACAGTGTAGAATTTCTACTCGATTCGGTGGAAACTACGGCGTTGATTTCTCGGTCTCTGCTATTCTCGTATTTCCGGCGTTTTCGAATTGCTTGGAAGCAATTCGAAAACGCCGGAAATACGAGAATAAAAGAGAGAAACAAGTCAGAGCAGAAAACAAAAATCAACCCTTCGAGCCGGCAGCCCATCAGCGGAACGGCAAGATAAAGACGCACAAGTCTTCATACCTGTTCGAAGAGCAGAGACAAGTCCGATCCCAACTATATACCAGCCCTGAAGACGACCTTATAAACAAGATATAGGTCCCCATCGTCAAAGGTCGAAACGCGTTGGCAAAAAAAGCAGAGATCAAAAACAGTAGTGGGGGAGACGTATTTACAACAGCGCCCCACCGAGCATACATATCAAAATAAATAAAGTATGCCCACATAAATTCACTGAGCCTTGAAATTGACTCTGCCCAGGACCGCAATTATAGCCAGAACTACAGGAGCTAACCAGCCAAAAGTTCCTATAGACAATCTATATCGGACAAACGACTAATGTTACACGAGAAATTGACTTTCTGATTGTTTCGCATGAAAAATTAATTATTTGTTTATTTTCAAATTCATTGCAATGGTATTTTTGACACGTCACAAAGTCACTGTATATATGTATATATCTGTCACTGTATCTAATAATGTGCCATATGAGATGAAGTAGTGTTTGTACTATCTAAATGAATTAAGCAAATGAAATAAGTGTTTACAATCGCAGTCATTAAATAGACTAGCTGATATAACAATGCGTGATTAATGGTGTCAGAGGTAAACCAATTATTGTAAAAATTTAGTTCAGATTCCAGCCTCTGTCATTCCATATTGAATCTCCCCCAATTTTTCATATCCACATATAGGTCAAGGTCAGCACCGAGAAAGAGTTTCGAGCACCCCGCCCGCGGGCCCGTCGCCTAAACAAAAAGAAAAGTCTTCCGGCTCGGGATCGAGTCGGCTCCCTAGTGGCACTGAACCGAAATCCTCGGTGCCGAAAACCAAGTATGCCGAAGAGTTTTGAGCCGAAACTCTTGACGCCGAAAACTACAACTAAAGAGAACAATACTCCCAACAAAAGATTTTCAGGCCGATGTTCCACCTCCGGATCTGAAACAAAAAGAACTGGTTATTAACCCAGATACTGGAAATTACCTGAAAAAAAAAGAAATTGCCACATCAGGATGAGCATCATATACCTCTAAAGAAGAGGAATATGGGTACAAACCCATCACCACCTGATATTCCACCTCCTTCACCTACTAATCCTCGCCTACTTATTACCCCCACTAATTCACCACTATCACCTGACCCACAGGATGAGTGGGATGGGAATGACAACAGGCCACAAGATGCTGATCCATGGGAGGATTATAATACTGATCCACATACAGACACTGACCCTGATTTGTATCCATCGAGGCCATCACCTCCTGATGACCATATAGGTTATATTGAGGTTCTTAATAGGGCTGCTCACTATCATAGGGTGGAATTCCATAAAGAAACTTTAGTGGAGGACTTCTTATTTGAGACATTAAGCTCCACTCAAAAAACAACACACACTTTACCAATGCTTAAGGGGATGCTTAAGCATGCAGATGAGGTTTTAAAATACCCTGTCCGGTCAAAAATAATCACGCCAAGGGTTGAGAAAAAATATAATCCAGCACCCACTGACCCTGCTAACATCAAAGGTCAACTGCCCTTAGACTCTTTGGTGGTCTTTAATGCTCGTAAAAGAGCAAATTCACAAACAACAAGTTTATCCTCCTGATAAAGAATCCAAGGTAATTGATGCCTCTGTTGAAAGGGTCGCTTCTCAGGCAGCTAATCACTGGCGCATTGCCAATGCTCAGGCTTTGCTAGCCAGATATGATAAAGCTCATTATGATGAGTTTGAAAAACATATCCAATATCTGCCTGATGAGCATAAAGCTAAGGCAAATGATCTCATACAAGAAGGAAAACTCATTACCAATACCTCCATCAAATGTGCATTAGATGGAGCAGACACAGCAGCACGTGCAGTAAACACAAGCGTGTTGCTACGCAGACACGCATGGTTAATAATATCAGGTTTCTAACCTGAGGTACAAGCCTCCATTCTTAATCAACCTTTTGACAATGAACTCCTATTTGGCCCAGCAGTTGACACCTCTCTGGAGAAAATGAAAAAACAAACTGAGGTCGCAAAGTCCATGGGGGCTTTACAATTTCCTGCTAGTAGAGGTTCCTTTCGGCACTTCTTTTACAGGGGTGGTTCCAAAAGTGTTACCACAGAAAACCCCTCCTCCTCTTACAAGGTCAACAATTAATCGCCCTCATCAAGAGGATATTTTAGAGGAGTTTTTAGAGGAAACAATGGTAAGAGAAGAGGCAGAGACAACTCCACACACACTTCCCACGCTAATAACAAACAGTGACTTACTTCCACTACCCTCCGATCATTCCACTCCTGTCGGGGGACGTCTCTCAATTTTTCCCTGTCTGGAACACCATCATCTCAGACAAATGGGTTCTACAAATTATCCAATATGGTTACTGCCTGGAACCTACAGACACTCCCCCAAACATTCTTCCAAGATCACATGCAATGTCACAGGAACATCTCACCCTTCTAAAAAATGAGGTTCAATATCTTTTAGAAAAAGGAGCAATACCAGTCCCATTAAAACATCAAGGAACCGGAGTATACTCCCTAAGAAATCAATCTATACATTCAATCAGACCACTTTCACATGGTCACTCTCCAACAAGTACTTCCACTCCTTCAACAAGGCGACTTCCTGTCCACTCTGGACTTAAAGGACGCCTATTTCCATATCCCAATGCATCCTGCTCTCCGCAAATAACTACGGTTCATAGTAGCAGGACAGCATTATCAGTTAGAGGTGCTCCCATTTGGAGTAACAACCGCACGCAGAGTTTTCACCAAGTGCTTAGCAGTAGTCGCTGCTCACCTTAGAAGACAACACATTCACGTCTTCCCATATCTGGATGACTGGCTCATAAAAGCCAGCTCGCAATTAGCTGTCTCCGTCACACTTATAAAACAGTGCAGTTGCTCAACGATCTTGGATTCAGAGTAAACCTGTCCAAGTCTCATCTGCATCTGGGAGCCACAATAAATACACAAAAGTCTTTGCCCTACCCCAATCTGGCCAGAATCCGCAACATGCAGACTCTGCTCTTCCAGTTACAACCTCATCACTCATTGCCAGCTCGAGTGTTCATGCAGTTACTAGGGATGATGGCGTCTTGCATACTAATAGTCCCTTACGCAAGACTTCACATGTGTCCCCTTCAAGAGTGCTTAGCACGTCAGTGGAACCAGGCTCGGGGTCAGTTTTCATATCTAGTGTTGGTGGACAGCCGCACCCATCGCGCTCTGCAGTGGTAGAATACACAAAACCTTTCAAAAGGACAGCCCTTCATCGACCCTGTTCCACAGATAGTGCTAACAGCAGACTCATCGCTCACTGGCTGGGGAGCTCATCTCCAAACACATACAATTCAGAGCAAGTGGAGCCTGCAGCAAAAGCAGCTCCACATAAACCATCTAGAGCTGCTAGTAATTTTTCTAGCGCTCAGTGTTTCAAGTTCATCTAGTAGGCAAAGCTGTCCTGATCCGTACAGACTTGACAGCAATGTACCACATATCGAAACAGGGGGGGTGGGGGGGGGGGACACTCTCCAGCTGTCACAACTAGCACAGGCCATCTGGAGATGGGCCATACATCACAGAATATTTCTCCTGGCAGAACACCTTCCATGTCGAGGACAACAGATCCATGAATGGGAACTCCACCCTCAAGTTCTCCTCCCATTCTTTCAAAAGTGGGGCTTTCCAGACATAGATCTGTTCGCCACAAACCTAAACGCAAAATGCCCAAACTTCGCATCCAGACATCCGCAATCCTTGTCCAAGGGCAATGCACTATGGATGAATTGGTCAGGGATATTTGCCTAAGCTTTTCCGCCTCTTCCACTCATTCCATGAGTGGTTCGGAAGCTCAGACAGGCATCTGTGACATTAATCCTAGTTGCTCCCACATGGGCTGGCCAGCCTTGGTTCACAACCCTGTTGGAGCACTCAGTAGTTTCTCACCAAAAACTACACCTCACTCCCACTATGCTCACTCAGAGCCATGGCGAAATAAGACATCCAGATACCAGCCATCTCAACCTTGTGATCTGGCACCTGAAATGTTAAAGTGTGGCTACCTTAATCTTAAAGAGGCTAAATGTCCTACCACAAGAGCATGCTATGCAGGAAAGTAGAAGCAATTTGTGATATACTGCAATAACAATCAAATAGATCCACTGGACGCTTCAGTTTAAAACATCATTTGCTATTTACTACATCTGCAGCGTTCAAATTAAGCGTACTCTTCCATACGCTTACATCTTGCTGCATTAGCTGAATACCTGTCATCAAAGCATTTATGGAGGGACTTAAAAAAATCATTCCTCCCAGACTTGCACCTCAACATTGTTCTCACCAGGCTAATGGGTCCACCCTTTGAACCATTGCATACATGTGCAATACAATTTCTTACTTGGAAGGTAGCTTTCCTCATAGCTATCACATCTCTGAGGAGAGTGGGTGAGCTACAGGCACTAACCGTAGAAGAACCATTCTTACAAATACATCAAAACAAAGTGGTTCTGCGGACCAACCCTAAATTTCTACCAAAAGTGTTCTTCCCTCAACCAGATTCTGTGGCAGGACGTGCTTTACACAATTTATATGTTACAAGAGCTATTCTTTACTATATAGAAAGGATAAAACCTTTCCGCAAAACAAAACAACTATTTGTCGTTTTTGTCCACCACATAAAGGCAATCCAGTATCAAAGTCAGGCATAGCAAGGTGGATAGTCAAATGCATTCAGAAATGTTATGCAAAGGCAAAAAGAACTTTAACAATTTCCCCTAGAGCACACTTTACTCGCAAACTAGGGGCTTCTATGGCATTTCTAGGAAACATACCCATAGATGATATCTGCAAAGCTGCAACATGGTCTACACCTCACACATTCACAAAACACTATTGTGTAGATGTTATTGGCTAGTGTGGGCCAAGCAGTTTTACGTACGCTATTTCAGACCACTGCAACAGCTACAGGTTAGCCACCGCTTTGGGAGATAACTGCTTTTTAGTCTATGCACAGCATGTTATCTACAGCTCACATGCCTCAAACGGAAAATGTTACTTACCCAGTATGCATCTGTTCTTGGCATGTAGAGCTGTAGAGCCACATGCTCCCACCTGCATCCGCGGGTACTTATACCTGTTGCAGTTACATCTTACTTAGATACATACATTCGTGGACATCTCTTACTACTCCTACTAACTCCATTATCACCCTCTGCGGCAAACAATCTAACAATGGAGTCAATGCCCATGCGCACTATCACCGAAAGGAGGAGTCACATACCATGTGACTGGAAAATACTTCTTCGAACAAAAACAAAGTGAAAACATCCTGACCCAACACTAGATGGCAGGCTATGAACATCATATGACTCTACAGCAGAACATGCCAAGAACAAATACATACTGGGTAAGTAGCATTTTCCTTTCTCCCATAGGACTGCATTGACTGCTTTTCTGTGAAAAATCGTGTAAGTGTGGAGTTGGTTTGTATGAAAACCCTAAGAAATTGCATATGTGTAAAAACTGAAACACTTACCTTTTATCTAGGAAGTGTCACAGTGTGATATCTAGGTATTTTACACTGATTAGCAAAAGTAACTTTAAAAAGTAATCCAAGAAGTAACGCACAGAGTAATCTGCAAACTAACTGAAAAGTAATTTTGACTGTTGATTTACCTGTAAATTAACCTACTGCATTTAACCTGGCATTCAACTGTAATTCACTACATAAACCCTGCAAAGTTTTATTATACCTACCTGTAGCAGGCCGGGATCTAGAAAATAAAATATAACTAAATATATTTTTATACAAAGAAATTGGTCTGATTCAGTTTTTGAGTGTGTGAAATCATTTCTTGCCCGAGTGTGTACAATAAATGCTTAACACTACCCTCAGATAAAGCTTTACTGCTTGACCACACTGCCGGAAATAGAGAGTAAGGTATTATCTACTTTTGCCTCTGCCTACCTTTGGGGTTCCACTGGACTCAGTGCACACTATACCTCACTTTGGTATAGTATATACAGAGCCAGCTTCCTACAGCCTTGTTTTCCTCAAGGGGAACTGAGCTTGAGGAGCGTGGGCCTTAAACAGCAGAGCTATTGGGCCCAGGGGGACTCTCTAGGAAGGATCTGTGCCAGGGCAAGAAGCCTGTCCCACCCTTGAGAGCCAGAGGCCGCAAGCTGCTGCACAGGAAAAGGGTGATATAAGTAGTACCCACAGGGTCTAGTGGGAGGAACGGCTCCTATACACTGAGGCTAGAGAACCCAAACCTGGTGCAACCAGGAGAGTGGTAGTACTTCTGACGTTTAGAGAGTTTCTCCTCACTTTGGCCCAGGATATCCCTCTTGCTGGACACCATGGTCAGGATAGACAATGGAGTAGATTAGTCAATCACGTCTGCTGGCTAGGGATGTCCTAGAAGGTTAAGGACCAATGTCAATACTGTGTCGCCTGCCAAGCTAGTGGTACAACACAAGGCCACCTGGAGGCCCCCCTAATTCCACTTTCAGCGGTTGGGGTACCCTTTGAAAGGGTAGAGGTCGACATTGTTGGCCCCCTATACCCTCAAACAGCCTCAGGGAACAGATGTATCCTGATGTGGACACTGGTGACAGCCTACCTGTCAAAAACTAAATTTACAGGCAGTCTGATCATGTCAGATAGAGCACCCAAGCTGAAGTAAGCAAGAAGATGGATTTGGGTGTCATTGAATCCTCAAGAGAGCCACTGCGCCAGCCCAGTTATCTTAGTCCCCAAACCTCACTTAAAAGGTGAAAACAAAGAAATGAGGTTTTGTGTGGACTATTTCTGACCCTTATATGTACTGCTTTTCAATATCTGTCTTGCTGTTGTGCTCATACGAGCTGTGTTAAAGCTCTGGGGGGGAGGGGGGGTTACATACCATCTTGGTAGGTCAGCGTTCTAGCTTTTAGACGCTGACATCGGCTTTATAAACAGCCGATGACGCGACTGCGCCCTGGCGCCCTTTTTGCTATAACGAGTAGCAGCAACCTCTAATGAAGTTAGCTGCTCTAGAGGGAACTTTTATTGACTGTGTTTAGCCTTTTTAAAATTGTGTTTAGCCTTTTAAAATGTTACCATTTTTGACCCTTATATGTACTGCTTTTAAATATCTGTCTTGCTCTTTTGCTCATGCGAGCTGTGTTAAAGCTCTGGGGTGGGTTACATATCATCTTGGTAGACCAGCGTTCTAGCTTTTAGACGCTGACATCGGCTTTATAAACAGCCGATGATGCGACTGTGCAGCGGGCGCGCCTACGGCAAGCCCGTCTGTGCCCGACCGGGACTAGGGGCCAGTACCCCTGCCGGTTTTGCCAGGGATAGTCATTATTATGACAGCAAGCTGCTCAACCTGCTCAGAGGTGAGGTTGGAAGTAAGTGCATACCCTCGATGTGGCCAGATAGTACCTCCACTCATTGTCCCCACTGTGGCTTTAAATTCCTCCCTACCCTCCTCTTCCCCCGCAGCCACACCTGATAAAAAAAAAGTTACAATGCTTCTACTCAACTGCCGCTCTTCCTAAGCACGCTACTGAAATCCACCTTCTTTTAGAAGATAAGAACTCTGATGCACTTTTTTTTAACAGAAACATGGCTGAATATGGACACTGACGCTGCCATTGTCCAAACTTTACCCCCTAACTATGGAATCCTAAGGCTTGATCGTAATACAGGCCGAGGAGGCGGCATCGCTATTATTTATAAAAATTATTTCAGATGCCGGGTGACCACAAATCCCATTCCTGATTGTGAAAATATTGCCTTCGCAATCAGTGTATCATCCACTTGTACCTTCTCAGGGATTTTAATATACCGTCCTCCAGGCCCTCTGGGCCAATTTTGTAAAGACCTTCCCGATAGTGGAGCCAATTTTGCAAGTACCTCTCCCAACTTTACAATTATGGGAGATTTTAATATGCATTTTGACTACATCCAATCCCCCTCTACGTCAGAACTGATTGACGATTTGGCAACGTTCCAACTCAACCAAAAAGTGGGTGGTCCCACCCACGTGAAAGGTCACCTGTTGGACCCCATTTTCTCAACCATACAGAATATCTTGGTTGAAGAACCCATTCCAATGCCTTGGACGGACCACCACTTACTTTCATTTACTTGGACTCCTCAGGAATCCATTTTACCAGCTGCGACTACCAAGCAATTGGCTCGCATATGGTCTAAACTCTCATTGGAATCTTGGGGGACATGCTTAAAGAACACTATTCCAATTCCTCGTTCAAACCCTATTACTGCAAATGATAATTTTAACAACTGGCGCGAGTCTTCACTTAACGTGGTCCTTCCAAGGAAAGAGACCCTAAGAAAATTAGGAGCCAATAAAAATGCCTAGTACACCCCAAACTTCGGGTGTTAAAACAAGCATGTAAAAAGCAGGAAAGAAGCTGGAGGAAGGACTTCTCAGCCACCAGTAAAACTAAATACAGAAAGGTCCTAAAACTTTACAAAGCTGAAATACAATCTGCTCAAGCCTTCTACTATCAAGAAAAATTCACATCGGCAGTAAACTTCCCCCGTGAAATTTGTTATATTGCCAAATCTCTTCTCACACCCCCCAGCCCTCCCACTACCTCTGACAACCCTCAAAAACGGTGCGATGAGATAGCAGAATTTTTTTCCACCAAAATATTAAATATCTATAGGTCTTTTCCCCAGGCCAGTCCAACAAACTGTTTTACCAACAGATACTACAATGCCAAAAGCACAAGCCCTGCTGGAAGAAATCCCCTCTTCGGACCTAGCTTCCCTTCAAGGTTATCTGAGACAGCTAATATCGGGTTTCCCTACTGACCCTGCTCCCCCCCCGTCCCCCCCCCCCGCGCCCCCCACCATTTTAAATCAAATTACTGAGATTGTATCACCATTCATACCTGATGTGATAAACGCCTCACTCCGTACAGGAATTGTGCCCCCCTTATGGAAACAGGCCAGGGTTAAAGCACTCCTGAAGAAAGCGAACCTGGATCCTGAAGAGTGGGCAAATTATTGACCCATCTCTCTGCTACCTGGAATCCGTAAATTAGCAGAAAAGCATGTAAATTCCGCTCTTTCAAGATTCCTGGAAGATAACAACTGCCTTCATCCAACGCAGACAGGATTTAGATCCCAACAGGCCACGGAGACCGCTCTCCTAGCCGTGGTAGAAGGAGCGAGGAAAATCCTCGATGACGGAGGCTGCGCTGCCCTTCTTTTACTAGACCTCAGCGCAGCCTTCGTTACGGTGAATCACCAATTGATGATCCAAAGACTTAGGGAGGTAGGAGTAACTGGAATAGCATTGAAATGGCTACAGTCTTTCCTGGAAAATCGAGTCTTCACACCTCGAACCAAATGCCACTGACATGCGGAGTCCCCCAGGGATCCTGCCTTAGTCCATCTATCTTTAAAATGTATATGAGCTCTCAGGCAGGAATTGTATGCTCAGCTGGGGTACAGATGGTCACGTATGCCGATGACACCCAGCTAGTTGTCTCCCTTAATCAGCAGGACCATTCTGATCCTGGCTTGGCCTCATGTCTCGAAGGTATCCAGATGGATGGATAACTCATTCTTAAAACTTAATGGAGCAAAGACTGAGCTTATACTCCTGGGCCACTCAGCCCCATCAAATATAGATTCCCTGTGGCCCAGCTGTCTGGACTTACCTCCTGCTCGAAAAAAACAGTTGAAGAGCCTGGGTGTCTGGCTCGACAGTAACCTCAATTTTAAGGAACAAGATCGGAAAGTCGCAGCCAGCTGCTATGCCCTTCTAAGAATGATTAGAGGGATCCTTACCCTGCTTCCTTTTGCTGCTAGACGGCTACTAGTTCAGGCTTTGATTTTATCACGGCTGGACTACGCTAATGCCCTCTACTTCGGAGCCCCTCAGGCCTCCACTAAAAGACTGCAAACTGTACAGAATTGTGCAGCTCGACTTCTACTGAACATCCCTAGATGCCTTTCAGCAAAACCTGCTCTTGCCACCCTACATTGGCTACCAATCCAAGAAAGAATTCAATTCAAGGCGTCGTGCATTGCACCTAAAGCTCTCACTACGAAGGGCTCGCCAATGATCCATTCTATGATTCAGCCCTACCAACCCAGTAGGGTATTGAGATCGGACAAAAAAGGCCTAACCGTAGACCCAAAGATGAGGAGATCACGAACTGGTGGCAGTCTGTTTTCATATAACACGGCTAAGCTGTGGAACCACCTGCCACACCACATACGGCTTAAACCTAATGATCTGATTTTCAGAAAACAACTGAAAACTTTTCTGTTCGAGGCATATGAGCTGCAGATTGTACACTTAGCATAGATCGCCATCTGGTGTTGGGCCCGGATGTTTGCAGTTTGTTTTTGTTCTTTGGACAGTCTTTGGAAGTCACGAGTTCGGTGACTCCTCCTTCGGTCCGTACTGCGCATGGGCTTCGGCTCCATCCTCAGATTGTTTTTTTCCGCCATCGGGCTCGGATGTGATACTTCGTGCTCCGGCTTCGAACTTCTACGGTTCCAGCCTCGACGGAAAATCCTCGTTCTTCGAGTTTCTTCATCATATCTTCATCTCTCGGAGCGGCACTTTTCTCCATTCCGCACATCGGCAACGGCCTTCGGGCCCTCCTCGACTCCGGTCCCGGCCGATGGAAAGGACTCCGTTCAAAAAGTGCCCAAAATGTGGGTCTAAATTTCCCCACACCGACCTCCATCAGGTGTGTAACCTTTGCCTCTCTCCAGAACACGAGGCTAGAGACTGCCCCGCCTGTAAGTCTTTTCGATCAAAAAAGACCATCCGGGATCGAAGAGCTCGACGCACCATGGCGCACTCATCGACCGCAGCTCCACCGGACATCTTCGGAGACGACGCCGAAGCTTCGGGGCAACTACACACCGAGCAGGAGGACGACGTCGTCAGCGCTTCCGAGGCCGACGACTCCGACGTGGAGGACATCACACCGGCGCAGCGGGTCGTGAGTACTGTACCCCCTCCCACCCCCGCGCCCAAAACCAAAGAGACTCAGGTTACACCCTCGCCTGCAGGCCTGGGTAAAACCAAGCACACAGCTTATATCACCCCACCTTCGGGCCCGGTGTCGAAGCCTCAGAAGTCTCACGGCAGCTCGGGCTCGAGCCAGCCGACGCCTGGTGCCGAAAAACACCATCCGGCACCAAAGAAAGTGATACCCAGCTCGACTCCGAAGCCACCGGTGCCGAAGCCTGGACTCTCGGTGCCGACAAAACACAAACACAAATCTGTCGGCACCGACGCTCCGGCGCCAAAAACTCCTTCGCCGAAAAAACCGGAGGTTCCAAAAAAGCATGGCGCACAGAAACCATCGAAGCCCTCGGCTCCGAAAACATCGGCGCCAGCGGACGATTCGGCGCCACTGGATCTCTTTACACCAGACCCTTTGCAAAAGACTCTATTTAAAGATCCAAAGACTGGGCTATTGACTTTAGTTGTCAAAAAAAGACGTCTTGACACACCGGCTCCTCCTCCACCACCCAAGCGGAAGGACTCTGCTACTTCTCCTCTCAGAGTGCCCTCCCCACTACCTCCTCCTCCGCCTCCTCCACCTCATCCACCCCCTCCCCCTCCCAGGTCTCCGCCACCCTTACCTCATCACTCCCCGACCCCGTCCCCAGATCAGGATTACGGGGATCCAGATTATGACCCGGCGGACGCCCCAATGGACCCCACTCCACCGGGGACCCCAGACCCATGGGAAGACTACCAAAACCCTGACATACCGGATATGCCTCAGGACGACCTATACCCATCCAGGCCGTCTCCTCCAGAGGACTCCTTAGGGTTTCACCACTTAGTGCAGAGAGCAGCACACTACCATGGGGTGGAAATGCATAGTGAACCAGTGGAAGACGACTTCCTACTGGATACATTTGACATTCAGGACAAGTCCACATCTATCTTGCCCATGCTTAAAGGTGTCACCAAGCATGCTGCAGAGGTGTTCAAAGACCCTGTCAGGGCCAGGGTATTGAACCCTAGAATAGAAAAAAAGTACAAGGCGGCACCCACAGACCCTGCATACATTAAGGGCCCTGCTCCCTTAGATTCCCTAGTTGTGTCCACAGCTAGAAAGCGGGCTAACTCCCAGTCCTCAGGAGAAGCCCCACCGCCAGATAAGGAATCCAAACTTCTAGACGCGTCTGGCAAACGCACCGCCTCCCAAGCTGCAAACATGTGGCGCATTGCAAATACACAAGCGCTACTTGCGCGCTATGACAGAGCACACTACGACGAGCTTGAGGCACTTATGCAGCACCTCCCCGAAAAACACAAACGCAAGGCTCATGAACTAATACAGGAGGGTAAACTAATTACTAACACCTCCATTAAGTGTGCCTTCGATGCAGCTGAGACTGCTTCTAGAGCCATAAATACTAGTGTCCTGCTTCGTCGTCATGCCTGGCTCAGGATCTCAGGGTTCAAGCCTGAAGTCCAGGCGTCCATTTAAATCACCCCTTTGACCAACAAACTCTCTTTGGGCCAAAGGTGGACGAAGCGTTAGAAAAGATGAAAAAGGACACAGACACAGCAAAGTCTATGGGGGCACTACAATCACAGGCCCCTAAACGCTCCTTTCGACGCTCATCCTTTCGTAGCACAGGCAGAGGCTACTCCACCGATAGCGCCTCTACCTCCTACAAGTCCCCTCCTCAAAATACCTTTTCAAAGGGCTACCAAAGGGGTGGTTACAGAGGCAACAACAATAAGGGCAGGGGCAAAACTAACACCACCCGTTCTGCCACCCCGCCCGCACAATGACTCCCCTTCCCTCCCCCCAGACCATCCCACTCCGGTCGGGGGAAAACTGCAAAACTTTATCCAAGCATGGGAGTCCATAACATCGGACAAATGGGTGACCCAAATTATTCGGTCAGGGTACTGTCTCGAGCTAACATCTACCCCACCCAATATCCCACCAAAGCACCGTCCAATGTCTCAAGAACATTCCACACTACTCAAACAGGAGGTGCTCTCCCTCCTCCAAAAACACGCTATAGAGCAGGTCCCGGTCAATCAGCAAAATCTAGGGGCCTACTCTCTGTATTTCTTAATACCAAAGAAAGACGAGACCCTGAGGCCCATTCTGGACCTCCGGCCTCTAAATGCGTACATACATTCAGACCATTTCCACATGGTCACCCTACAACAAGTCCTCCCGCTCCTCTGTCAGGGAGACTTTCTCACTACCTTGGATCTGAAAGACGCATACTTTCACATTCCAATACACCCTTCTCACAGGAAGTACCTCAGGTTCGTGGTGGACGGTCAGCATTACCAATTCACGGTTCTCCCCTTCGGGGTTACCACCGCACCACGGGTGTTTACCAAATGCCTAGCGGTAGTAGCAGCACACCTCAGACGTCAACATATTCACGTCTTCCCTTACTTAGACGACTGGCTGATAAAAGCCGCGTCCTACGACCAATGTGTGCAACATACAAACAGCACCATCCAACTGCTCCACCAGCTAGGCTTCACGGTGAACTACCAAAAGTCCCACCTCATACCATCTCACACAAAGCAATATCTCGGGCCACTATAGACACCTCCAAAAGTATTGCCTATCCAAACTCAGCCAGAATCGCAAGCATACAAGCCTTGCGCAAAACATTCCTTCCTCAACACTCTCTTCCAGCAAGAGTGTTTATGAAGCTCATAGGAATGATGGCGTCTTGCATTTTCATAGTGCCCCATGCAAGACTCCACATGCGTCCACTTCAAGAGTGCCTAGCACGACAGTGGAACCAGGCCCAGGGTCAGCTGACGGATCTGGTGTTGGTGGACGGCCGCACCCATCACTCTCTGCAGTGGTGGAACACCACAAACCTTTCCAAAGGGCGGCCGTTCCTGGACCCGGTTCCTCAGGTGATTCTAACAGCGGACGCATCGCTCTCCGGCTGGGGAGCGCACCTCTTACACCTCACAATGCAAGGTCTATGGACGCCACAGCAAAAATCGCTCCACATCAAACATCTGGAGCTCTTGGCGATCTTTCTAGCCCTAAAATCTTTTCAAAAACAGATTTCGGGCAAAGCAGTCCTCATTCGCACAGACAACATGACTGCAATGTATTATATCCAAAAACAGGGGGGGACACACTCTCCCCAGCTCTCCCGCTTAGCCCAGAGCATATGGAGATGGGCAATTCCCCAAAACATCTTTCTCCTGGCACAGCACGTTCCAGGTGTACAAAACACCATGGCAGATCTGCTCAGCAGACAAACGCAACAACTACACGAATGGGAACTGCATCCACAAGTTCTTCACCCATTCTTCCAAAAGTGGGGGCATCCTCAGATAGACCTCTTCGCCACCCACGAAAACAAAAAATGCCCAAGCTTCGCCGCCAGATACCCACACCCATTGTCCAAAGGCAATGCGATATGGATGAACTGGTCAGGCAGATTTGCATACGCCTTTCCACCTCTCCCACTAATTCCGTTAGTGGTAAGGAAGCTACAACAGCACTCCCTCACACTCATTCTGGTAGCCCCAACATGGGCCAGGCAGCCGTGGTACACCACACTACTACAGCTATCGGTGGTGCCACATCAAAAACTGCACCTGTCCCCATGCCTCCTAACCCAGAACCATGGAGAAATCAGGCACCCGTACCCAGCTCAGCTCAACCTTGCGATCTGGCTCCTGAAATCTTAGAATTTGGATACCTTAACCTTCCCCCTGATTGCATGAACATTATCATGGAAGCCAGACGTCCTACCACTAGAGCATGCTATGCCGGAAAGTGGAAAAGATTTGTAATTTACTGCCGTAACAATACAATCAACCCTTTAGATGCATCCATACAGCACATCATATGCTATCTGCTCCATCTTCACAGGTGTAACCTGGCATATTCATCCATACGCCTACACCTAGCAGCGATTGCTGCTTATCTACAAAACAGACAGCATTTATCACTGTTCAGAGTGCCCGCTATTAAAGCCTTTATGGAAGGCCTTAAACGAGTAATTCCTCCCAGGGCACCACCTTCCCCTGTGTGGAATCTAAATGTAGTTCTTACACGGCTAATGGGTCCACCCTTCGAACCAATGCATAAATGTGAGCTACAGTTCCTCACCTGGAAAACAGCTTTCCTCGTAGCTATCACTTCCCTTAGAAGGGTTGGTGAAATACAAGCGTTCACTATACAGGAACCCTTCCTACAAATACATCACAGCAAGGTCATACTTCGTACAAATCCGAAGTTTCTGCCCAAGGTCATTTCCCCCTTCCATCTCAATCAATCTGTGGAATTACCTGTCTTTTTCTCGCAACCTCAATCTGTTGCAGAAAGGGCCTTACACACACTTGATGTTAAGAGGGCTTTGCTGTACTACATACAAAGAACGCAACCTTTCAGGAAGACTAAACAATTGTTCGTTTCCTTCTCTCCACCACATAAAGGCAACCCCATCTCTAAATCAGGGATAGCTAGGTGGATTGTAAAGTGCATACAAATTTGCTATCAAAAGGCAAAAAGAATATTATCTGTTCCACCTAAAGCCCACTCTACTAGAAAGTTAGGGGCTTCTATGGCATTTCTAGGGAACATACCCTTAGATGACATCTGCAAAGCAGCCACATGGTCAACACCGCACACCTTCACAAAACATTACTGTGTAGATGTGCATTCCAAGCAGCAAGCTAGTGTGGGCCAGGCTGTACTAAAGACACTTTTTCAAACCGCTGCAACGGATACCGGTGGTCGCTGCTAAGGTTGGGTACTGCTATATAATCTATGCTAAGTGTACAATGTGCAGCTCATATGCCTCGAACGGAATATGCTACTTACCAGTATGCATCTGTTCTTGGCATGTAGAGCTGCAGAGTTGTACACGCCAACCCGCCTTCCCGGCTACCTGTATCCGTTCCAGTCCATCTTATTTAGATACAACACACATGGGTTTCTCACTGTTATTACTACGCTCCATCAGTTCCCTGTTGGCGAAAAACAATCTGAGGATGGAGCTGAAGCCCATGCGCAGTACGGACCGAAGGAGGAGTCACCGAACTCGTGACTTCCAAAGACTGTCCAAAGAACAAAAACAAACTGCAAACATCCGGGCCCAACACCAGATGGCGATCTATGCTAAGTGTACAACTCTGCAGCTCTACATGCCAAGAACAGATGCATACTGGTAAGTAGCATATTCCTTTTCCTTGATCTGCTCAAAGCTTAAGTGGCGCCACAGGCAGCGCTGGGATGCCCACGGGTAACCACGCGCTTTACAAATGTTTTTTCATTCATTCATTCATTCATTCATTCTCTATAGGGGTCTCAGCACTGTGACAAAGACGGATGCACATCCATTTCCTAGAGCAGACAAATTGATTGACAGGTTAGGTACATCTGAGTACCTTTGATCTCAAATCAGGGTACTGGCAGATGGGTCTGACCCCTGGAGCAAAAGAAAAATCTACATTCTCCACTCCCAAGTGGTCACTACTGTGATGCCATTTGGATTAAAGAATGCCCCTGCCACCTTCGAGGTTGGTGAATAAAGTCCTTGCTGGGTTGGAATCTTTCAGTGCAGCTTATCTGGACGATATTGCTGTCTATAGCTCCACCTGGCAGGGTCCACTTTGGGAAGGTTCTTGAGGTTCTGAGAAGTGCAGGCTTCACTGTCAAGGCAAGTAAGTAAGAGCCAGATAGGGCAGTGAAGGGTTATATACTTGGGTCACGTGGTAGGTGGAGGCCAAGTTCAGCCACTCCAACCCAAGGTCCAGACAATTCTGGACTGGGAAGCTCCAAAAACCCAGACCCAAGTCAGGGCATTCCTGAAGGATAGAAAGTGCTTTGCCCCAGTCCTGAAAGCTCCAGGATTTCCCAATCCGTTAATAGTGCAGACAGATGCCTCTGAGCATGGGATAGGTGCAGTCCTAGCACGAACGAATGATGAAGGACATGACCAACCTGTTGTTTTCATAAGCAGAAGACTTCTCTCCAGAGAGCAGCATTGGAGTGCCATAGAGAGGTTAAGCCTTTGCTGTGGTCTGGGCCCTGAAGAAGTTGAGGCCATACCTGTTTGCCACTCACTTCCTAGTTCAGATATACCACAACCCTCTCAGATGTCTACAACAGATGAAAGTAGAAAACCCCAAACTGCTAACGTGGTCCATATCCCAACAGGGATTGGATTTTGCAGTAGTGCACAGAGCAGGGACTTCCCATGCTAAAGCAGATGGCCTTTCCAGGTTCTTCCACCTAGAAGATGAATACTCTCCAAGGGAAGGTTAAGTGTATCCTCTTTCGTTTGGAGCGGGGGAGGGAGGGTCATGTGAAAAAGAGCCTCTTTTGACATGGTTAACCCCCCACCTTTTGCCTGGAAAATGATGTGGTTTTGATTGTAGTGCACAGGGTGCCTGCCAACCAGGTCCCCTGTGCCAGTGCTTCTTACCAAAAACTGTTCTGCGTTTGACAACTACAGCCCCCTGTAAGTCACTGCCTAAAGTATAGGAAAGCCACACCTCTAGCAGGTCTTACAGCCCCAAGGCAGGGTGCACTATATCACAGCTGTGGGCATATCTGCATAAGCAGATATGCCCATACAATATTTAAGTCTATTCTTGGATATTGAAAGTGCCAGGGCAGCCATAGAGAGTACATGGACTGGAAACTCAGCAGCCCTAGTTCCCCAGCACCATGATGGCTTCTCTGAACCCAAGAGTGTTTGGTACCAAACAACTGCTTCTTAATAACCCCACACTGATGCCGGTGTTTGATTTATTAAACCATGTACTCGGAGGGTACCTCAGAGGTGCTTCCTGAAAACCTACCAATCCCGGTGTGGTCTCTGACTAGCTTTAGGCAGCCTGCCACCACCAGACATGTTGCTGGTCCCTTAGTGGAGAGCATCTGCTCTCTGTGGCCAGAAACAAAGCACATCCTGGGTGGAGGGGTCACACCTCCTCCCCCAGCATGGGCACAGTGCTCGAGAGGGAAGCTTCAAAGGCCTTTGAAATGCGACCCCAGCCTCTGCTGCCAGCTGCAGATGGCAGCCCCTGGTTCAAACTCCCACTCTTGGGTGGGTAGAATAGATGGGAAATCTTAGAAAGAATAGGAGGTGTGCCCCCTTCGTCAACTCCATCCCTCTGTGCATGAGGCGAACTAAAGCACATTTTTCAGTGCCCACCATCTTGAAGATGGTGAGATTTATCCAATCAGGGCTAGGGCTATGCCCCCTCCCACAGGAGGGGGGCATAATAGTGGGTGTAGCCTCCCCAGTTTAGGAACCCTGCTACTTCCCTGTAATGCCCCTAGTATGTAGGTGTCTCCCGCAGACCCTGAAACCAGATCCTGCTGACCTAAGAAGAGAGGATGAAGAAGACGCCGTGCCAAGAAAAATGAAGACAACCACTGACTTGGCCCCAGCCCTACCGGCATGTCTCCAGCCTTGAAGATCCTGCAAAGAAATCAAAACCTGTCCTGCAGCCAGCGACCCTCAAAACCTCTGGGAGAACTGCCTGCCTTCGAAAAAGACCAGACCTCCTGAGGACAGCGGACCTGTCCCCAAGAAACCAAGACAAAGGACCCTGGTGCCCTTCCGGAACAGCGATCTGGCCACACTGCACCTGCAGCGTGCCTTCAATTACCCCAGTCTCCATTGGTTAACATTGGGTCCGAATTCCAGATTTGACCTCTGTACCCAGTCGCCTATGTGCCGCTGGTGGTGCAGTGTTGGTGCTTACCTGAACCTTGTCCTCTGCTGGCCCTACATCCCAAAGACTGGAGCTGTAAGTTGTGTACTTGCCTACAAAACCGCATTATTGTTTTCCTCCCATAGGTTAATTATTTTCATTTAAAAACATATTTGCTTCTATGAAAATGTTGTGGCATTAGTAAATAAATAAACCAAAGCACTATTTTTATAAATTGGTCTATTTATTGAATGGGTCTCTGATTTATTGCCACTGTGTGCACAACAAATGCATTAGAACAACCCTCTGATAAGCCTAACTGCGCGCCCACACTACCACAAAATAGAGCATTAGTGCTATCTATTTAGCCTCTGTACAATTCTTGGAGGTCCACTGGACTCACTACACACTATACCTCCTTTTGGTATAGTACATGGTGAGCCAGCCTGTCACAAGGTTGAAGTCTTAGATTACAAGTTAAATTATATAGCAGCCCAGCTCCAGTGTGTTGTGAGATGGCTTGCGAAATACACTGATCTGAGGTAGAATTGATGAAAGCTTGCGTGACACCAGAAGAGATCATAAAAAAGTGCTGACAGGAACTTTTACATCGAAAAACATAACTAGATTAGCATGAGCCGCTGTATATAGCTAGAGCAGATGCCTGAAAAGTATAGGGTCGGAGATACTGTCCTTGAAAGATCCTATCCAAAGCCTATCTGAACTAAGTGGCCAGAAGTGGGTCCCTTTCACACTGTGTCGCTGGAACCAAGCTATACCTGGCTGATGAGCCTTAACTAGGGGGATCCAGTCCTGGGTGTCTTGTGTTCCAGTTCAGGTAGGTCCTGGCCTGGCAGTTCAGAGTGGACTGTTGCCACTGGAACAGGGTCAAGACTGATTTACATATGGTTGGGTCCAAACTGAGGTGGCATGGTGGGCAAAGTAACGATGAACTGGGATGCGACTTAACTAGTTACCAGAGCTGAAAATAATTCTATGATTCGATCCATCATTTTTTGTAGATTTTAGTGTGTCAACCAAAATAAGGAGCAGAAAATGTGCAGCAACTGATAGCAGTGAGGAGAGACAGTATGGTGTTTTAGAAGGAGGCTCTTCTCCTTTTCATGTAAAATCCTAGTCTTTTGCTCGCAAACAATTGCAGAGTTCACGGTCTGGCGCTGTGTTAAGATGTGTTCTAAAATTAAGTCCTGGGTCTATATTACAATTGTTCAATGGGGACGCAACATTTGTGTGCACCTGCTTTTGTGTCCCCCTCCCCCCCTCCACTCCCCCCCCCCCCCCCCCCCCTCTCCCCAATAGGAACAATGGTATTGCAGAAGGGACCACAGATGCTTGTGCGCTATCATGAGAGGGCGTTTTCTCATTCGCATGCAGGCATGACCCCAGGCAAATGAGTGGATCACTTTGCCCCTGTGCCGTATTACCGGCCAAAGCGCAGAGGCAAAAATTCCCCTAGGAGAGGTGTCACACTTTGTGTGCCTCCTAAAGGAAGCCCTCAGAAAACCCACCCCCCCGACATCACCTTGCAAGTCACACTCAGTAAACCCGCCTACAAGGGGATCTATAATGCTTCTTGAAAGTGGAGGCAAATCCCACCTTTACAGAGGAACATGTTGCAGCTATCAAACAGCTGCTCCGTATTTCACTTGATTGTGCTGCCCCTAGGGCAGTTCGAGTTTGTGGCTGCCCTTAGGGCAGCACATTCATTGTAATACAGAGTACCTTCCTTGTTTGCGCCTCGTGCACCTTTTTGAAACGTGGGCTGTGGCCAAACAGGGAAAGTGCGCCATATGTATAATACGGCTCCTTTTTAAAAAAAAAAACATATTGCATTTCTTATTTTCATTTGCATCATTACAATGTTCGCAGCTTGTAACATTTTATACATCCAGTCCTGTATACATTAGTCCTTTGCAGCTCTCCGCCACAATCCAGGTATATACAACATCTTAATGCGGCTGTTACATTGTCTAGCAATGAACTGAAAGAAGGTGGACATTTGTGACAAGCATATTACTACAATATTGATACTAACTACCCAAAACTCCCCTCATAATAATACGGCTCCTTGTGCCCACAATATAAACCGGTGAACTCACAGACTGCCAGGAATAGTACAATGGTAATTTCTAAAGGGTGGCACATCTTGATGGGAGCTAAGACTGGGAAGCCAGGGCCCTTTCCCATAGCTAAGACCAGTCGCTTAATATTGTTCTGATAAGCAGTCAGGGCCGGAGTGGGGAGCCAAAAGAAGTCCTGGCAAATATGCTTAAACTTCCCCCACTCCCTTTGTCTTCTCATACAGTCTCTCTCTTTCCATCCATCCATACTCTGTCAATCTTCTCTTTCACTTCTGCCTATCTGATTGATTTCTCTCTACCTCCCTCTTCCCTACTCCTTTTTCTTGCTCTCTTGAGGCCTTCCCATTCCTGCTGCAGTTAACCTCTGGGATCTGGGGAAAGTGACCGAGACACCAAGAACACCCCTGGGCTTCCACAACTTTCCCTAAGGGCTACAGGCCACCAGCAGAGAAATGCACAGTGGAATGAGAGTCCTGTCCAGCCCTATTAACAGCCAATGACACCTAAGGTTCTGTGTCCTCTGTACAGCATGGTTCTCTGTATCAGCTGCAAGTAAGATCTGTCCTTGGCGTGGAAAGAAACAATGCTTTTACATATAGTTCTCTGGTAGGAATTGTGTGGTCTCATCCTTTGCCATAGCTTTTTGGGTTATATTGGGTTAATGTTGCCTGACTGTGTGTGAATGCTGTAGTGGCTTTTACTCAGATACAGTTTTATGCAAATGTTTTTTGTTTCTCTAGTTCTGCAGTGGTTCTTGGGACAAAATGTTGAAGATCTGGTCTGCAGGTAAGCATCCCCACCACTTACTCTTGAATCTACTTATATGAAATGCCTTGTTGTATCCAAGTGTATTGCTCTTTTTGCAGTACTGAAACTAATATTTTATGATAAAGCAAGCCTAGTTTAATTTGCTTGAGTTCTGCCCATAGGACGGGAGATGGTTCTATTACTAAGTCAATACAATGTGGCACCTGTTTACTTTTGTTGGTGAGTGCTGGATGATGCATAAAATCCAAATCATCTGTTTCTGACCTATCATATATTGTAGTCTCTATATCTCATTCAAAGGACTTAACCATGCTGAAAGCCCAGCTGATTGCTGTTTTTGCACAGGAAGATCTTTTTTAAAATATAGAATTAACATCTTTCTAAAGTTGGTTTGAATGCTAAATAATATGCCTAGATACATGGTGTAGCTAACATATAAAAAATGAACGATTCTTGCATGTAGTTTTGGAGAGTGCATTAACTCCTGCAGAGTTTGGCCTTGCATCTACTTGTACTCTTAAGCTGCTTCTGAGGACACACCTTTCTGGTACAACGGATTTCCTTGAGGAAACCAAACCAGTATGGTCAGCACCATTTAACAATGAGTAATACTGATTTGTATACATCTTTAGTGGAAAATCATTCTTTTGAAGTGTGTTATGAATTTCCTATTCGGGATAAAGGGTATGAGGAAAAAGTAGGTAGGGGAGTTGTTTGATTCTTGTGATAATCCTAAATATTCTTTTGAAAGAAGGAAAGAATGGTCCTTTTTTAGGGAAATCTCTTTGCAATTTAAGAGTCTTTTGCCCTTCTGAGCTCATTGACCCTCTTGGCTGAGGTGACGGTTACTATAATGGTGACCTTCCAGGACAATGAAAGAGGTCAGCCTTGTGCATTGGCGGAAAAGGAGCCCATCAGTTTCCATTACCAAGAAGAATGTTTACTCCAGTATTGGAACTGTCATAGATTCCCATGCTTGAATCATTCCCCGTCGTCGAGATGGGAGTCCCCGGCATACATAAAATAGCAATAGAAACCATTACAAAAAAAGAAACTAGGCTTGGGCCCATTCTAGTTTTGTAACATATCCACCACTTTTTGTAAAAGAGAACAAATAAAATGAACAACCAATCAGATTAGCCTCACCCTCTAGCACCTTCCTGAGAGAAGCTCAGAACCTCAGATTTTCCACCGCACGTTGTGCAAGGGAGTCTCCACTGAGCTCTGCTCAGTTTTTTCCTGTCAACCTTATTCCTACACGTTTTTTACCTGTTTATCTACAAGACCTGCTTAGACTACGTGTCAATATGTCTGACAAGGAGAAGAAAGCCCTCTTTAAAGCGTGTGCAACCTGTGCTAAGAAGAGACTTTATGTGGAGGACAAGGATTGCATTTACTGTCTGTACCCAGACCATAATGCAGCAGACTGTAAGATATGCTGGACCTTCTCAACGAAAACTTTGAGAGACTGTGAGGGGCGTCTCTTGACCTGGCTCCAGAAGCTTAAGTCAAGGAAGGAGCCAGTCTCCAGTGATAGTGATGAGGCCTCCTCTGCTTCATCTTCTAGGAGATCTGTGAAAAGGGTTAGGTCTTCTCCTTCACCTTCTAAAGACCGTCCCAGTAAAGCCTTGAAAAAGACCTCTCATAGGTCTGAAAGGCGTAGTCCTAGCAAATCTCCTCACCGAAGTGTAAAGGAGAGGGAAGGACTGTCAGCAGGAGTGACATCAGAGGAAGTCCAGCTCAGTTCCTCCATCTTCTCCTCTGGCAGCTCAAAAAGCCCTCGTCTGTCTCTTCTGATGGCAAGTCTGTGAAGAAAATTAATTCGTCGACGATGCTGTCATCGACTCAGACTCCGTCAAAGTCCTCGTCTCCTTCAGTTCTGGCTCCGTCAACGGCCTCGTCAATGGTGATTTCCTCGTCTCCGCCTACGCTGCATGGTTCAGCGTCGACTGCATCGACGCCGGTTGTGGGATCCGCAGTGGTGGCAACTCTGTCGTCGACGAGGATGACAACGGCGGTGGTCACGACGGCAACCACGTCTACAACGACGACGGCAGCACCTGCAGCAGTGGTGACGATGATCTCGACTACGGCACTGTCGATGGTGTTCATATTTTCATCGACGACCCCTACATCATCGTCGACGACCCCGTCGACTACCTCGTCGATGAGGGAAAAAATTGCAATTACAGTCAGGAAGCGCCAGATTACCCCTGAGATGACTTCCCCCAGGAGGGTGACACATCTACCACCTGCACTCCTCCTTGAAGAGGAAGGATCTGAGGAGGATGACGGGTCGTATGGGTATGCGAACAGCCCATCTCAGTTGCATGTTAAGTGCCAGGACACAGACTCCGAGGAAGAATACGTGGAGGAGCAGCAGTATGATCCTCCCTTAGGTTATCAAGAGGTCTGCCAGCAACAGATGGTCTCTATGCCTTCCTCCCTACTAACGGACTTGCAATTTATGCTTTCGGACTATAGACGAAGATTCCCAACACAATCTCCGGTTGGGGTGCCAGTTACAGCTGTTCCTCCGGCACTGCCTTCTCCCCCTCTATTGCCACTGCCTCCACCACTGCCCGTGGCTCCAGATACACCGCCAATCGTCCCTCTCATCCAGGATGATACCTCTGATGAGGACCAGGGCAACATCACTCTTTCAGATCCAGACACGGAGTGGAATGACTATCATTCCTGATCCAGCTTCACCAGCGCCAGTGGATTCTCCCCCTGGAGACATAGGGGGTTTCCATAATTTGATGGAAAGGGCTGCTAAGAGATTCGAACTGCCCATGCCCACAGTGCAGTCCGAATGTTTCCTTTATGACTTCAAAGAGCCTTACAGAAAAATAGTTCGGACCATTCCTATAGTTGGTCATGTCTGGGATGAGGGTCTAAAGGTGATGAGATGTCCAGCCACGGTAATTCCAGTACTGGCTCGCCTTGAAAAGAAATATAAAGCTCCTGAGGATAGCCCGGCCTGCCTGGTCAGTCAGCCTAAACCGGACTCTGTCATCTCCCAGGCGACCGAAAGAAAGTCTAAAAATCCTTCACCTCCAGATGAAGAGGGCAGACATCTCGATAACGTCGGCAAGAGGTTTTCCTCCATGTCCAGCCTGATGGTCAGGGCTGCAAACACCTTAGCAATACTTGGTCGCTACTATCGTCAATGTGGTGCGACCTTTCCTCCTATCTGGATCAATTGCCGGAAGATGCGAGAATAGAGGCAAAAAAGATATTTCAAGTGGGAGAGAAAACCTCTTCTGAAGTCATTGACTGTGCAATGGACATTGCAACGACTGCGTTCCGCTCCCTAGTGGGAGCTGCTGTCCTTCGTCGCCAAGGCTGGCATCGAGCTACATGGTGTCGCCAGAGGTCCAAAATAAAATCTTGGATCTTCCCTTCGATTGGGAGTTGCTCTTTGGGCAGCACATTGATGATGCGCTCCAGGACATTAAGAAAGACACAAAGAACACAAAATCCTTAGGGACTCTGCAATACCACAAGGTCCCCTTTCGTGGGGCCAGAGGCAGAGGCCTTCCTACCTACAGAGGAGGATACCAGCAGCAACTGTATTCTTCATATGCATCAGCCTGTTAATCTTACCGCCCGCAATATAACCAGCGGCGGGGTCAATCATCCTCTTTTCTCTAGATCTAACAACAGAGGACGACAAGGACACCAGGGGAAAGACTCCTCTATGCGTCAATAGCGGCTTGCTGGCTCTACCTACTGTCCCTTCTCCTCCCGTAACACCAGTGGGAGGCAGGCTCTTGCATTACTTCCACAACTGGCGGCATATAACATTGGATCGTTGGGTTCTGAAAATCATTCAATACAGCCATACTCTGGAGTTTGTCCATGCACCGCCTTCCAAGCCGCCCCGCGCCACCGAGTCAAAATATCTAGAAGTCCATCAAATGCTCCTGAAAGGGGGAATAGAACCGGTTCCTCTCTCTCAGCGGGGAGAGGGGTTTTACTCCCGGTTCTTCCTGGTTCGGAAGACCTTAGAGAAGTAGCGCCCTATTCTAGCTCAACACCTATCTCATCAAACAGTCATTTCAAATGGTTTCCTTGCAGGACATCCTTCGTCTCCTCAACTCAGGAGATTACATGGCCACATTGGATCTAGAGGACGCATAATTTCATGTACCCATCCATCCAGCCCACAGGAAATTCCTTAGCTTCACAGTAGCCAAGAGCCACTTTCAGTTCAAGGTCCTGCCATTTGGACTCAGATCTGCTCCGCGGATCTTTACAAAAGTACTAGCTCCCTTGGCAGCTTTTCTGCAAAATTAACAGCATCAGGTTTTTCCTTACCTGCACGACTGGTTGCTGAAGGCTTCTTCCAAGCACGCGGCAGAGGAATCAGTCACAGCGTGCACACACATATTCGACAATCTGGGTCTTACTCTCAACACGGAAAAGTCGACTCTGTGTCCATCCAGAACAGCCCTTTCCTGGGAGCCATTCTGGACACGTCCCTCAACGAAGCCTTTCCGACCCTGGAGAGACAAGAAAAGCTGATAGTCATGGCCCGTCTACTTATGAGAAGGCGGTCACTTTCAATTCACCTCTACAAGTCCCTCCTCTGGTCCATTTCTTCCTGCATTCCTCTAATTCCTCACTGCAGGTTATGGATGCGCCCTCTCCAGGAGGAGCTAGACTTGCAGTGGCGCCAAGTGGACGGGTCCTTGAGGGACGCTGCATCATGGTGGATGAACGAGGAAAAGATTTCTCAGGGTCTCTCCTTCAGGTCACCCCAGTTTCTCAAATAATCACTACGGACGCCTTGCTGGAGGGCTGGGGAGCGGTCTTGCAAGACCTTCACGTAAGCTGCCGTTGGCTACCCCAACATAGTCTTCTACATATCAATCTGCTGGAGCTTAGAGCGTTTCACCTGGCCTTACAGGCTTTCCTCCTGCAGATAGAGCAGTCTGCAGTCCTGGTACGAACGGACAATACGACTGCCATGCATTACATAAACAAAGAGGGCGGCACTAGGTCTGGTCTTTTGTCAAAAGAAGCTCAGACAATCTAGGAATGGGTTATCCAGCATGGGATATCGCTAAAAGCAGAGCATTTTTCGGGCGTTCTCAACAAGACGGAGGACACGCTGAGCAGACTGAAATCAGTCAGCCACGAATGGGAACTGGACCAGTCCACTCTGGAGCAGGGTTTTCGCCTGTGGGGTAGGCCGTCAATAGACCTCTTTGCCACGCTGGAGAACAAGAAATGACGATTTTACGCAAGCAAGCTTCACCAACTGGGATCATTAGGGAATGCGCTTTCGATGGCCTGGTCAGGCGCCATTGTTTACACTTTTCCCCCATTCCGCTGATCCCCAGACTTCTCAGGAAGCTTAAGGCGGAACCTTGCAAGATGATTTTGATAGCTCCTGCGTGGCCCCGCCAATTTTGGTTCACAGAGCTGCATCTCCTCTCCCTGGAGCGTCCACTCCTTTGCAGCCGATTCCTTCGCTGCGGACAATGTCCCAGGGCCAAATCTGGCACCCGGATCCTCGATCCCTGTAGTTATCGGCATGGCTCTAGAGCGCTGAGAATTTCTTGGTTTGACCATTTCGGCAGAATATAGAGACGTACTTTCTCAGGCATGGGCCCTAAGTACCAACAAAACATACGGTCTAAAGTGGAAGCATTTCTGCCTTTGGTGCCAGCAGGAGGGCATTCATCCTCTTTCTTCTGCACCGCATGAAGTTCTTCCTTACATTCTTTCGGGAAAGCAGGGCTGGCTCACTCATCCATCAAAGTTCATTTTGCCGCCATCTCTCGCTTCCGACGTACATCTTCTGGTCCTTCCCTCTGGTCGGCAAGGATAATTAAACAGTTTCTCAAGGGCCTTTTTAGTGTTTTCCCTCCAGTCAAGCCTCCGCTGCCTCTTTGGCACCTTAATTTGGTTCTCACCCAGCTCTTAAAGCATCCCTTTGAGCCTATTCACAGTGCGGATTTGAAATTCCTCTCCTGGAAGGTGGCTCTTCTGCTAGCCTTAACTTCGGCTAGGAGAGTAGGTGAATTACAGGCTCTCACCATTCAGGAACCTTTTCTCCAATTTAAAAAGGGGACAGTGATACTCCGTACCAACCCAGAGTTCATACCGAAAGTGCCTTCAGACTTTCATTTGAATGAGCCGATCATACTCAAAACCTTTTTCCCTCATCCTACTACTCCAGCAGAGAAAGCACTCCACTCACTGGACATTCAGCGGTGCTTAAAATTCTATCTTCAACGTACTAAGGACTTCAGGAAGTCTCCTCAGCTCTTTGTGTCTTGCAGCGTCCCTCGTAAGGGTTTTCCCCTTTCCAAGCAGGGGATTGCTCGTTGGATTACCAGCGCTATCCAGTATTGTCACCAAGCAGCGGGCAAGCCCCTAGAAGGTTGGGTCCGTGCTCACTCCACAAGGGCGATTTCTTCTTAGACAGCCCTCTTTGCCGGAGTTCCTATCCGGGAGATATGCAGAGCAGCAACCTGGAGCAGTACTCATACATTTACAAGATATTACTGCCTGGATTCTTCAACGCAAAGTGACACAGCAGTGGGCCAGGCAGTCCTGAGGAACCTCTTTCATTAAGTGGTGAGCTTTTCCCTTTCAACCCTCCTTCAGTCTTTGTTTAAGCTCTTTGCACTTTTTTCAGTTCGTTTGCTTGTTTCTTCCTTTTTTCCTTATGTTTACAAATGTGTTTAGATACCATTGACTTTTGGTTTTAATGATTAATAATGAATAAATAAGGAATCAAGGTTCAAAAAATGTGCTCCTAACTGCTAGTTACTCTGATTCAAGCTTGGGAATCTATGAAAGTTCCAATACTGGGGTAAGAAAACAAGTTGCTTACCTGTAACTTTGGTTCTCCAGTATTGAAAACTTTCATAGATTCCCATGCGACCACCCTCCTCCCCTGGGAAAGCTCAGCCTTCAGCATCTTCAGTTATATGATTACACAATCGCTACGAAAATCTAAGGGTCTGAGGTTCTCTCAGGAAGGTTCTAGAGGTTGAGGTTAATCTGATTGGTTGTTCATTTTACTTGGTCTCTTTTACAAAAGGAGGTGGATAGGTTACACAACTAGAATGGGCCTAGGCTTAGTTTCTTTTATTGTAATGGTTTCTATTGCTATTTTATGTATATCGGGGACTCCCATCTCGACGACCGGGAATGATTCAAGCATGGGAATCTATGAAAGTTTCCAATACTGGAGAACCAAAGTTTTGCAGCGTGAATCTTTCTGGATTCACTATGCTGTGCATTATTCCGCGATTTTGTGGTTGGGTCCGGATTCGTAGTCTTTTCTTTGTTTTTCTTCTTTTTTTTTTTTATTTTATTTTTTTTCTTGTAGCCCAGGTGGGCGGCGACGACCCACCATTTGGTGAACCTCCCGTGACGTCGTCGTGCATCCTGCGGAAGTCCCACCTTTGGGGCGCCATCTTCAGATTCTTTTTTCCGCCGTTGGGTCTGGATCGTCATCGGGAAGCTCCAGAGTTACAATCGAAGGAAGAAGAAGGAAAAGCGAGTTTCGTCGATAAATAACTACGAAGATATCACAGAAAAGGAAAATTTCACATCAGGAGCGCGAAGAAGGAAGTGTTCCACCTTTTTTCTTCGACGCCCTTGGAGAATGCGCACTCAGAGGCCCTGAGCGCAATGGACAAGACGCCATTCAAGTTCTGCCCTAACTGCCACCACAAGTTCGCGCAGAAGGACCAGCATCCGGTCTGCAACCTCTGCCTACCGGTCGACCACCAGAGCAAGGACTGCAACGCCTGCTCAGCCTTCGCGCCGAAGACGCTCCGGGTGAGAGAACGTCAGCGAAGAGCCAACGCCAGCATGGATGGCAAGGGTAAGGCCCCGTCGGTCTACGATCTGGGCCTCTCCACAGACGATGAGGACAACGTCGCCGAGGGACCCGAAAACTTCACGGTCGTAGAGACCGACAAGAAAAACGAAGACGAGGTAAGAGAATCGTCGAGCACAAAACACCCGAAAATGCCTCAAACCCGAGGGTGACTCGAGAAAATCTGAGTCAAAGTCCACGAAGGGAGCCCCGGCGCCGAAAACTTCGACCACCAAGGGGGGAACCATGGACAAGAGGCCGAGCGGATCCTTCGAGAAGGACTCCCTGGTGCCGAAAGACGCCGAAAGGCAAGGTTCGTCGAAGACAACCCATGAAACGGGGCGCTCGACGCAGAAGGACAGATCGGCGTCGACGCAAGTTCCGTCGAAGAGGCCCGTGGTCGATGCCGAAAGCATCTCCGAGATGGAGAAAAAGAGGCGGCTCGAGGCCGAAATGGAGAACATCCTTCAGAGGAAGAAGGAGTTCGACGCCAAGATGAAGGAATTCAAAATTCCAACGGCTCCACTGACGAACGTCGTCGAAATCGAGGATGAATTTGACACCGAGAGGCTGCCGAGAGATCTCGAAGAGGAAGACGAGACCTATTATGAAGGCGAACCCGAGGAAGAAGACCAGCAGTCGTTCTACAGCTCGGCGCCATCAACCAGCCACGACATCGAATGGCAGGATCTCGACACCGAAAACCCCGAGGAGCCTGTGGACACGTGCCCTTCGAGGCCCTCTCCACCCGACGACATCTGGGTGTACAATATGGTGGTCAGGAGCGCAGCGACAGCCGTCGGCGTGAAACTGGACGAGGAGAGGCCGAAAGCCGATTTACTCCTCGAAACCCTGCTCCCCATCCAGACGAGGAGCCAATTCCTTCCCATGCTACAAAGTGTGATGAATCGGGGGAGAGAGGCCTTTAAAGAACCAGCGACCTGCCGTTCGATCACGCCCAGGACGGAGAAGAAGTATAAGCACTCTTCTCTGGACCCCCCCTTACATCAAGGGTAGTATCACGGCCGACTCCATCATAGCTTCCACGGCCAGGAGAAGGGCCAACGTGCCAGCAACTTCGGGGCCACCACCAGATAAAGAAAGCAGGAGGATAGACCTCACAGGACGAAAGGTCGAGAGGAACGCCGCAATGCACTGGCGCATGGCGAATTCCAATGCACTTCTCAATAGGCACCAGTACCAGCACTGGGACGAGATGGGGGAGCTAGTAAAACACCTCCCCGAAGAAAACCGCCAAAGAGCCTCCCACCTGGTGGAAGAAGGTAAAAACATCGCCAACTCTTGTATAAAGACGGCGCTGGACGGGGCAGAGACTTCGGCAAGACTAATGGCCATAGGGGTCACCGAGAGAAGACATGCATGGCTAAGAATCTCGGGATTCAAACCGGAGGTGCAAAACAACATCCTCAGCGCCCCCTTCAACGGAGAGACACTGTTCGGAGCAACAGTAGACGAGAAACTCACCCAGCTGAAAAAAGAAAACGAAACGGCGAGGTCCATGGGGGCCCTACAGCTAAGGGGGATGAGGAGAGGCAATCCCTCTAGGAGACCCTACGGTCGGGGAGGAAGCCAGCAGGGAGCGTCGCACCAGGCGTTCCAGCAGGGTCAGCAGGGTGATAGTCACGGACAACAAGGTCAACAGAAGCAAAACTGGCAGTACCAACCTCGGGGCCAGTCCTTTCGCGGGAGAGGGAACGGACGTGGCCAGAGGAGGAGAGGGGGTGACCAACCCTCATCAAAGTGACTCAGCACGCAGGAGGACGCCTACCCTCGACATGCCCCCAAGGGTGAGGCGCAATACAGTAACATCAAGGGGGAGAGACGAATCAAAAGCCTACGAGTATCCAACACCAGTAGGCGGAAGGCTGAGGTTCTACCTTCAGGAGTGGCGGCGTATAACCACAGACAAGTGGATACTGAACGTCATGCAATACGGATACTGCGTGGATTTGGAGAAAAGGCCTCCAAACAGAAGACCAAAGGGAAGACAGAGATCGGCTCAAGAACTGGACCTACTCAGAGAAGAAACCCTGAAACTACTAGAAAAAAGAGCCATAGAGGCAGTGCCGTTCAGAGAACGCAACAAGGGGGTCTACTCTAACTATTTCGTGGTCCCGAAAGTAGGCGGAAACGTCAGACCCATCCTGGACCTGCGATACCTAAACAAGTTCATCAGAACACAGAAGTTCAAAATGACTTCGCTGCAGGAGGTGCTCCCCCAAATAAGAGACGGGGACTTCATGGTCACCGTGGACCTCAAGGATGCCTACCTGCACATTCCAATAAACAGAAGGCACAAGGGCCTTCTAAGGTTCAACATCGACCAGGAACACTACCAGTTCACAACCCTGGCCTTCGGGCTAAAATCGGGGCCAAGGGTTTTTACAAAATGCCTGTCGGCGGTCGCGGCCCACCTACGAAGGCAGGGGATCCATGTCTACCCCTACCTAGACGACTGGCTGGTCAAGGCAAACACACGCGAGAAGTGCGAGAGACACGCAACACGCGTGACAGACACTCTGACGAACCTGGGGTTCTCCATACACTGGGGGAAGTCATCGCTGGAACCGGAGCAAAAATCAACACCCTGAACAGCACAGTGGTGCCCAGCGACAGGAGAACAGATGCTCTACTGAAGGAGACGCGTCTCTACCAGAAGGGGCGAGCTCTGACAGTGAGGTCAGTGAGCAAGATGATGGGGATGATGGCGTCATGTATCCAGCTGGTGCCGAATGTACGCCTGCACATGAGACCATTCCAAGAATGGCTACAACAGCAATGGTCACAAGCAAGCGGCAGTTGGGAAGATCTAGTGGTTGTTACGCACGCAGTGCAGGAGGAGATGACTTGGTGGAACAGAGACAACATGACAGCAGGGAGAAGCCTGACACCACCAAACCCAACAATGACCATTACCACGGACGCATCGCAAAAGGGATGGGGAGCGCACATGGACAACCTCCGAGTGAGGGGTCTGTGGGCTCCAGCAGATGCGGTACGCCATATCAATTACCTCGAATTGAAAACCATCCTGCTAGCCCTGAAGGCATTCCAGAGGCACCTGTACAACCAGAGGGTGTTGATTCAAACAGACAACACCACGGCAATGTTCTATATCAACAAGCAGGGGGGGACACAATCGTTCCCTCTCTCCTCTCTGGCTCAGGAGATTTGGAGATGGGCCATACCCCTCAGGATAGATCTTCTGGCAATTCACCTTCCGGGGAAGGACAATGTGGAGGCAGACTGGCTAAGAAGGCAGACCTCGGCATCACACGAGTGGGAGCTCAATGGCCAGGAAACGGAGAAGCTTTTCCAGAGATGGGGAACTCCCACAATAGACCTGTTTGCAACACGCCAAAATGCAAAATGCCAAAGCTTCGCGTCCAGGCAACCAGATCAGCAATCCCAAGGAAATGCCCTATGGATAAGCTGGTCGAGGACATTTGCCTACGCCTTTCCGCCGATACCCCTGTTACACAGAGTGCTCGACAAGTGCAGAACCAGCAACATGACTCTGATCCTAGTGGCTCCGCAGTGGGCAAGGCAGACATGGTTCTCACAAATTCAAGAAATGGCACAGGGCAATCCCCACAGGTTCAAGAGAAGAAGGGACCTGCTCTCCATGCAAAACGGAGAGGTCCTGCATCCGGAGCCAGAGAGCCTCAACCTGGCGGCATGGCTCCTGAAGACCTAGAGTTCGCTCACCTTAAATTGCCTCCTAGCACTATGCGAGTGCTGCGGGAGGCAAGGAAACCAACTACACGAAAATGCTACAGCGCCAAATGGCAGAGATTTACTATGTGGTGCAGGAAGAAGGGCCTGCAAAACAGAATGACAAGAGACTCAACAGTACTGCGGTACCTCACACACCTTCTAAAGAGTGACCTCTGCTCGAGCTCCCTAAGGGTACACCTAGCGGCGATCGTAGCCTACACCTGAGGTGAGAAGGGTGAAAGTTTCTTCACTTCGCAGGTTGTGAAGAGATTCATGGAAGGAGCCAAAAGAATTGCCCCTCCTAAAAGGTTGCCGCCGCCAGCATGGAATCTCAACGTGGTACTGACGGAGCTCATGAAGGCACAGTTTGAACCCATTCACAAGGCCACACTGCAAATGTTGACGATGAAAACGGCCTTTCTGGTGGCCATAACCTCACTACGCAGGGTGAGCGAGCTTCAAGCACTAACGCTTCAAGAACCCTACATTCAGATTCACAAGGACAGGGTAGTCCTGAGAACAGACCCACACTTCATGCCCAAGGTGGTGTCGGCGTTCCACATGAACCAGAGTATTCAGATACCGAGTTTCTTCCAAAACCCGACTTCGAACGCAGAAAGGGCTCTGCACACCCTCGACGCTAGAAGAGCGGTGATGCACTACATTGAGAGAACCAAGGAACTCAGGAAATCAAAGCAGTTGTTTGTGTCCTTTGCTACTAGCTTCATGGGTAGACCAGTGACTAAGGGCACCATCGCTAGATGGATTGCCCTCACTATTCAATTCTGCCACAAACAGGCTGGACAGGAGCTAGCAGAGGGGCCTCAGGCTCACTCCACAAGGAAGAAGGGGGCCACTGTTGCCTTCCTGGCGAACACGCCCATTCAGGACATATGTCTAGCGGCAACTTGGGCATCTGTACACACGTTCACGAAACACTACTGCGTGGACATTCAGATGAACAAGGAAGCACAGGTTGGACAGAAGGTGCTTCAACACATTTTCAACGACCAACGCTCATCTACCACCCAGCCGCCACAAAATTAGGAAAACCGCTACAAAGTCTATGCACAGCACAGTGAATCCAGAAAGATTCACGCTGCAAAACGAATAGTTTCTTACCTGTCGGTGTAGTTTTGCAGCTTGAAGATCTTTCTGGATTCACTAGCGAACCCACCCACCTCCGCCAGTGAGATGAGGCTGGAGGAAGAGGGGGTGAAATGGAAAACATCAGAAGGAATAAAAACGTACAGAAAATGGACTGAAGGACTAATCCATCGCCTAAGGTTAAAAAAAAAGAAGGGAAAAAAGAACCCGAAGATGGCGCCCCAAAGGTGGGACTTCCGCAGGAAGCACGACGACGTCACGGGAGGTGCACCAATGGTGGGTCGTCGCCGCCCACCTGGGCTACAAAAAAAAAAAGAAGAAAAACAAAGAAAAGACTACAAATCCGGACCCAACCACAAGATCGCGGAATAATGCACAGCATAGTGAATCCAGAAAGATCTTCAAGCTGCAAAACTACACCGACAGGTAAGAAACTATTCGTTACAGGTGAGTAACTTGTTTTCTCCCTTGATGTGGCTTTTCTAAAGCATTCTAGAGCGTTTTTATTCAAGGAAATTGTGAAGAACAATTCCTGAGACCGATACATGCAAAGTAGGCAATAATAAGTAATAGCAGCCAGATTTTCTTTCATTGAGTAAAATTGTAAGCCCTGTTTAGCCAAGTAAAGAAGATATTCAGGAGCTGGGTAGTCAAGTTCAGCAATGGTAGTTGATGGGCTGGGTGCTGAATGTTGTTTGACAGACTAGAAAAACTTGTTCTGGCCAGTACTGTATTCTGCTGTGTTGCTAGGAGGAAATGGGCGTGTTGCAGGTTTCACTCCAGTCTTTGCACCATTCTGACTACTAGGTACTGGTGTAATAACTCTGAAATGCCCTGAGCCTACTTAACCAGGACTCAGTGCACGTGCTCTGACCCTTGTGTAAGTGTATAGTTGATTAGCTTATACCTAATTGGCATAGCTTAACTTTACTTGTAAGTCCCTGGTATATGGTACCAGGAGAACGTAGAGCCTATAAGCTGAAGCGTCACTCGTGAACTGCAGTACTAGTTGCCACACCACAAGTATGACAAGGTAAAACATGTCACCCAGACTGCTACTGCAGACTTGTTAGAGCAGTTGTAACTTCTAACTCGACTTTGCTATTTAAAATAATAGCAAAGCCCAAGCCTCCTTTTGTAATAGATCTGTCACCACTACATCAGGCCACCTGAGTCCTAAGGCAGGGTACAATATTACAAAGCAGAATCTGAGTTTAACAGGTTTTGGCAGTAAAAACCCTAAATTGTTTTTATTACTGTAATAGTGGCTGGTAGCCCCATTGGCAAGTACAGAGTTACAGGCTGACACTTCAGCTCTGCTAACTTTTGATTGAGGCTACGGAGATGGGTACTTCATGTTATCAAAAGGATCCGTGCATTAAGTCCGATTTAATGGTTGAATCAAATTTAATTTAATTGATGTGCAAAGTGCAACATTAGTAAGTTGCCACTTTGGTTGCCCAAGTATTCCAATGCCTATTTATGGTTGCACACAAAGACTGTCTGCCCTCCTGGGGAGACGTGTAAGTAACTACCAGGAAAGGTAACAATAGAGACCTGGTACTGGACGATGTGTTACCTTCCCTTGGCAGTAAGTCACACAGGGTAATTGCCCTAAAGGCGGACTTGAAAGAGGAAACCACCTTTGAAGGGCAAGTGGTGCACACACAGGGAAGGTGCTGCTCTGTTTAGGTAGACAGGCTAACAGTGGGCATAGAGAGGGAACACAGTTGCTAAACTGGTTTTCCTGTGGGCGTGTGGCGGGCTACCAAGCTCCACACGCTGAGGTAAAGGTTCTGCCATCTTGAGAGTGGGCAGAACCTGTCATTCTAGGATAGGTAGATGCCACACTTCACATGAAGTTGTCATCAGACGGAATGGACTCTAGTAGCCCATTGGCTAGTGACTGCGATCTTCCCTAAGGGCACTTTCTGGGCATAAAAGGGGGCCACCCCAGGCATCTAGGACCCTAAGAGGTATGGTTGCCCTCATAGATGGACCAGGTCTGAGGCAATAAAGATCATCTTTGCTTAGTGTTGTTTGAACTTGATCATTTTTAGAGGCATTAGAACTGGAGGAAGGGTCCATAAATGCATTTGGTTGTCTATAGCCAGGCAAGGTTAAACACACGAAGGACAATTTTAATGGACTTGATAATATTATGCATTAAACCAGAAATATAAAATAAATTAATGACACTGAGGAAAAACAATTATGATAAAGGAAGGATTGCCGCTATTTTGTTCCAAAGCCCTCCAGGGTAGCTGGAAAGAAGTATTTTTTAGCCATTTGTGTAGGCACAATTTACACAGCTCATGAACGCGTGTGTTCCCTTTTCATGTAGAGTTATGGGAAATGTTGCCTTCCCACCTGCTGCAGTTAGTACAAACTGAAATTTGCAGGGGGGGAGGAAACACAATGTTGTCTCTGTCTCTCTCTCTTCTCTCCATACATCTGTATGTGGCGTCTAGTATCTGATTGACCCCTCGGCGTGTGGCTGTTGCACTTAAATGCACCTGAAGATCGTCCGAGTGTAAAGTCAAATATTTTTGACAACCACTTGCTAAGGATTCTCCCCCGTAGTACTCCTCCACTCCTTCACTGAACCTCCATAAAATCCTTCCATAAGTAGCACAAAAAGTGTTACACAAAGAAGTCCTCTTCCTTGCGGAATTGGTCCTGCTCCCTGGACCATTCAGAGACTCGGGGATGCAATTCTGTTCCTCATCTGAGTTGATTTCAGTACTGTAGAGGTAGTCTGACTTTTTATTTCCATCAGCTGACCCTTCCCAAGTCTAGGCCCATCATATGTGCATGTTGGATATTTTCAGGATTGGTCCCAATACCGTCTGGGCCACTGTCAAGCCTGGACTTGATTCTGTGGGTTTGGCATCTCCACAGGCTCCAACCTTCATGCTGCTCAATTCTAGGCCTCCACAGGCTCTGGACATGCCACCACTTATGTAGATCTTTCCTACCAAAACTCTGATCCAGGTTTCTTTAGTTCCGTCTAAAAAACATCACAAGTGATGCATTTGGAGCTGATTTCAGTGCTGCTTTCACCTTTGAAGTCAGCTGACAGTGTAAATTTTGGTGCCCTGTTATAGATTGTGGGTGTCTGTATATAGACCATTCGAATGCTGACAACCTCCTCCATCCATATAATTCACAAACTGACTTTTATGTGGAACTACAAAATGCAGCTGACCATGACGTGTTAATAAAGGCGGGAACTCCCTGCCCCGCAAATTCTTCTCAAGAAGAAGTCTTGTTATTGTACCTTCTCTGGTACGGAAAGTGGGGTAAGCACTGAAATTGCCCACTGCTAAAATGAAGTCCAGCATCTTGACTGAAATCTTGAATCTGTTGTCAGTGGCTCCAGAGTCATTGTTGCCATTTATTGAACTTGAATTTGGAGCAAGACCTAGCTTCGTGGGAAAAGAAAATCTCTCCGGTCCAGCATCAGCAGGCAAATCTCTTGGTGCCATAGACCAGCACTATCCTACCCAAATATTTGGTTACACACCCTTCATGGGAGAGTTTATATTACAGGTATCATCTGCCAAGCTAAATCATAAATCCTTTCCCCGCCACTCCTCTAACTCTTGACTCTAAAATTCTTAACTCCATTTGCAGGGAGCTGTGTGTCAGGTAGCCTAGCCCTGCACACTGCGAACACCACCAGACTCCTTGACCAGTCCTTCTATGCATTGGGGGGAACTGGCTGAAATGTTTCTGATCAATCTGTTGCTTGAAGATGAAATACCTTTTAAAAATACAATACTTCTCATCAGGGATGGGTAAGAGGGCTGGTGTGGCGATTCTTTTAGCCACGCACTTTCAGGGGAAAGTGATGGGAACTCCCACGGAGGTTGCGGGTCGCCTCCTGGCTCAGAGGGTGCTACTGGGAGAGCGAGTACATATGATAGCCTCGGTCTATAGTCCCAACAAGCATCAAGAAGCCTTCTTACGAGATGCTATAAGCTCGATTCTGAAATCACCTGATGAGGATCTCGTCGTCGGAGGGTACACAGGCTCGATTTCTGACATGATGCTTCAGAGATTGAGGGAGGAGGGTCTCACAGATGCCTGGCACCATCGCTTCCCGACAGCACAAGAGTACACCTTTTTCTCCGCGGCCCATCAAACGTATGCTCGTATTGACCTTTTTTGGACTTCTGCCAGGATCACAGCGGCCACCGAGGACGTATCTATTGGGGTCGCGGCGTTGTCTGAATTATTCTCCGGTTGTCTTGATGCTGCATCTCCCGGGCGGCGCCCCGCGGCAGAGTTCGTGGCGCTTAAACCGCAAACTACTCTTGTGCGACGCTAATGTCGCTGAACTACGTGGCATTATCAAGACGTACCTGGAGATGAACGGCATGGGCTCTGTGGGGATCGCTACGCTTTGGGACGCTCTGAAGGCGGTCCTCCGCGGCCGCTGTATCGCTATCGCGGCGGGTTTGAACAAGGATCGCAGGGCCAAGAGGGAGGGAAATCGGAGGACCAAATCCGGGAGTTTGAGGGGGTACACCGCCGCACAGAGGCAGTCCAAACTCGGTGCCCTCTCACACAGGCGAGGAAGCAACTGCGGGCATTAGACCTCGATCGTGCTGAAAACGCCCTACTCTGTACCAAACAGTGCTATTACGAAGGGGGGAACAAACCTGGGCAACTCCTTGTGCACGCCTTGCGGGCTGAGACGGCGACGCGTCGAGCCACGGAAATCATGACTGAACAGGGGGAGATCCTGCGCGCAGACCGGGATATAGCGTCTGCATTTGAGGCCTTCTATAAGGCTCTCTACTCAGCTGATAGCCTGAATCCTACAGTGGCTAGGGACTGTGCGCAAGAGGCACCGGTGACTCCACTGGTGGACCCGGTCGCTACCAGTTTAGATGCGGACATTAGTCCCGAGGAAGTCTTACGAGCTATCAAGGGCCTTTCGGCCGGCAAGGCACCAGGAGAGGACGGCTTCCCTGTCAACTTCTACAAAATCTTTGCACCAGACCTCGCTCTTCTCTGCTGGTGAGGCTGTTCAACACCTTTAGTGCCTCTGGGGATCTCACTTCGTCGATGTCAATGGCAGAGATAGTGGTCATTCTGCCCCATTTCTCTGCTCAACGTGGACCTGAAATTCTTTACTAGTGTATTGGCCTCCAGACTCGCTCCCCACATGCAGGGCATTTTGGACCCCGACCAGTCTGGTTTTATCCCGGATCGCAATTGTGGGGATGGGACTTTACCATCTATTGGACAAGACACAACAAACCCAGATCACGGCATTGCTTCTCTCAGTGGATGCCGAAAAGGTATTTGATCGAGTTCACTGGACTTATCTGCAACAGGTCCTCTGTCGCTTTGGTCTCAGGGACAGGTTACGGAGATGGGTGAGTTGCGTCTGTCGAGGCCCACAGGCTCGCATCCGGGTTAATGGGGTGGTTTCGTGTCCCTTTCAGATCGGACGTGGCATGAGACAGGGGTGTCCCCTCTCCCCCCTCCTTTTCGCGCTCTATATAGAGCCATTCATTGAAAGGGTCTGCCAACTTGGTCACTGGGATCCGGATAGGAGGCAGGGAACATAAGATCTCCTTATACACAGACGACGTGCTCTTTTTCTTAACGCACCCGTTGCTGGCAGAGGTCGAGGCTTTTAGTGCGGCGTCAGGGTTTAAAATTAATTTGAAAAAGACTCAGGCTTTGAGCGTCACCCTTCCTGAAGAGGAACTGCACCAGCTATCACTTAACTTCCCATTTTCTTGGGCGCCTACCGACATCACCTATCTGGGATTACGGGTTTTCTTGACCACTGCGAAGACGGATCAGGTGAACTACACGGAGGCTCTGAACAAAATGCGCCTTGAACTGAACAGTTGTAAAAAGCATGCCCTCTCTTGGTTAGGCAAGATTGACGCCGTCAAAATGACATTTTTACCCCGTCTGCTTTACATAATGCAGACGCTCCCCCTAAGTCCGCCACCCACGACACTGGCCCTAATGCAACAACTTATTAACAGGTTCATCTGGGGGGGTAAGAATCCGCCCATAGCGCAACGCCTCACTTATCTGAAGCAGGACGAGGATGGTCTCGGTATCCCGCATCTCAGGCGCTACTATGACTCGGCGCAGTTGCAATGGATGGTTGAGTGGTACCAACTGGAGTCGGAAAAACATTGGTGTGTTATGGACAGAGGGGTCGCTGGGATCCACATTTGGAAAGTTCTCTGGCTACCCAGATGTCGCTGGCCGCTGGGTGCGTATCTCTCCCCAGTCCTGCGAGCCACTATGCAGGTATGGGATAGGGTCCAAGAGAAGTGTCAGTTGTCTTCAGCTGTTTCACCCTTGACCCCTTTTATTGGGAACCCGGATTTCCCCCTGCCCCAGTGGGCACTACCTACTGAAAATGGCAAGAGGCAAACTGTAAGCGCATAGGCGACCTCTTCGACCAGCAGGGAATAATGGATTTCCCCAGACTCGTGGCTCACTATGGGATCCCAAAAGACGCACACTGGCAGTACCTGGCGCTGCGCCATTTGGTCACACAGCCACAGGTTCTCCCACATGCTGGTCGGCTCCTCACAAAATTCGAGATTTGGTACATTACCCGCACCTCCAATAAACGCCTTCTGTCAGATATATACGGCTTCCTCAACAAGGTGGGAACACAGGCCAAATCCCAGGCGCAGCGTAGGTGGGAGACGGAATTGAGCCGGGAGTTCTCCTCTAAGAAATGGGCGGACATCGTTCACAGAGCACGGGCATCCTCATGCAGCACTTCCGAGAAGGAGATGCTCCTCAAAATTAAACACTATTGGTATTATACACCTGTTAGGGTCGCCAAATGGAAGCCCCGTAGCAGCAGTCTTTGTTTGCGTAACTGCGGAGAGGAGGGTACACTATCCCACATCCTATGGCATTGTCCTAAGATACAGGCATTTTGGGAACCTATTTTGCCTTTAGTCGATCAGATATACCAGACGGAACCCCCGATTCCCTAGTTACATCCTGCTGGGGCTACCTAATCGTCTCACATACTCTCTTCGGTCCTGTAGGGGTAGGGCGATCACTTTAGCACTAGGGGCAGCCAAGCAGGTCCTTCTGGCCAAGTGGGGCACGACCGACATCCCGACCAGGTTAGATTGGCTACACAAAATGTGGGAGGTTGTGGGAATGGAGCGGATTACAGCAGGAATCAACCACACAATACCTACATTTTGTAAGACTTGGAGTCCACGGTGGCCTACTTATCTTCTGAATTCATAGAGCTTACCTGCCCTCCTTAGCTCAGTGTCCTGCGATTCCCTACAGCTCCCATAACGGACCCGTCGCCACCGCCTGAGGTCTCACGGACCCAGCCCCTCTGCGTCGCACCATAAGCCGTGGGTAGATATCGGTCCTTTATCTTCTCTAATTTCCTCAGTCTTATCTTCACTCTCCTTCACCTTCTCTTGGCCTCCTTATCTTACTCTTGCATAAAGTTTACATCTGCATAAATACGTTCCCTGCCGGCTGGTGGTTGTAGGTGGGCGTACTGTTTATGAATGCAGCATACTTAATAAAAAAGATAGCAACCATAAAAATAAGAGACAAGAGACGTATAGCAAAACAGGAACAGTTTGTTTAATTAAACAATGCGGGCAGGAGCACAGGCATAGGGTCTGAGGACTGTCTTAATTTGTAATCGGTCGAAAATAAACTTTTATACAGCTCATTGAATGCATTAAAATGGTTCAGGTGAATCTTTTTTGGTAAGGAATGTGTACCCTTATCTTTGGAGCCATAAATTAAGGTATTGGATGAGGAATGCAGGTGGGCCTTGACCTTGAGTGGACACAATGCTGCCAGTGGGTAACAAACGTGTACAGATGTCCTGAATGTGGAGTGGATGATCACTGCATGTACTGTGTATGCTGCTCCCTGATTGGCTAAGTGTTCCTAACTTAATGTGGCATCTGACTTTATGGTGTTTTGGGAATGTACACACCTCTCCGCCCATGTGTGCTATTCTGTGGCCAATCACCCTGGACCATTGTGATGTCGCTGCGCATATCTGTGAGATCGATCTGGGATTTCCTCTTCGCACATTTGTTTGCTGGCTACCTTCTACCTGACCTGCAATCGGTTAAGTCAGTTACCTCCGGCTGGGTCTCAGGGCCAGCCTAACTACATATTGCTCAGTCGGGGTTGATGTGGAGTTCACTAAGGGCGAATTTGTCAATAAAGATGCAATTTTGTTTTTATACAGGACTGTATTGTTATTCATATTGACATTGACTTTTTCAATATTAACAGTCCCCCCCCCTCCCCCCCCCCCCGCCCCCCCCCCCCCTTTGGTTGCCTTTTCAACTACACTATCTAACCCTTACTTCATGACAGCTACTTTATTGGGGTACTGTTGTTCTTTGGTTTTGACAAGTTAAGTACGAAGACTCATAAAATTGATTAATTCACCTTATTACCTATAAGCCACCTTTAAGCTTTTACCATCAAAAATATATCATGATTGAGGCCACTATCTGATGCCCCACAAAACAATTTCATAAATAGTGTGTGGAAAACACATCCTTGAGGGAAATACAGGAACCCCGAAGAAACGATCATTAACAACCGCACACATGCAATGTTTTTCTGAATTAAAAAATGGACCAAGATCTTATCCAACAGGTCTGCAATAGAACCTTCAAGTGCGCCACCTTTCAGCGGTCACATCACCCCAAAGGGGAAATAAAGTGTGTAAGTCAAACTTACGGACTGCACTGTGAACTTTTTGATTGAACTGCTCAACGAAAATACCCAATGACAAGAGGACCACAGATACCCCTCCCTCCCCCCCCCCCCCCCCCCAGGATCCATATCAAAGACCTGCAATGTTCAATTACAAGTTATGTATTTTTAGCAATTCTATATACCCTCAATCTAGTTTGCGTGCTGCCGCAATTATCCGCTGCCAAAGAACCGCCTGGCCTAATGGAGTCTGTTCAGAAACTATCACAGATCTTTCCCATGTCACTTATAATTACACCAATTCAAACACCAGCATTTCACACGCACCACACAGCAAACTTTTATACAACACGTGGTATCAGTACATGATCGATGTGGAGACATCAGCCAGGTAGTGTTACGTCTGCTCGCTGATTACGCATGCAGTAGGCACAGATAGACTTTACTTATCCCAAGTGATAGTTCCTGAAAAAGCTAAATGTTTTCTCCACTTATACCTATGCAGTGTTGGGGGCCAGCTCCGTCATAGTGCCTGTGCCCCCAGCGCTGCTGCTGACCGGTGTCCGAGGCCTCCGTGCCGCGCTTCGCCCTGTGAGGTCCTTCTGCTGCGTGTGCAGGCTCACTCTGTCTTTGCCTGTGCCTGTGCTCTCCTTTTTCTGACTTTGCCTCTTCTTTTCAGTTTACCTTTTTGCCTTTGTTGTTTGTTCTCGGTTTGCCTTTTTGCCCCCTTTTTAGGTCTCGCGCGTAGCAATGCAGTGCTCAGCACTGCTCGCGCAGCGAGAGTCCTTTTGCACCGGGTTCAGAAACAGAGCCTGGAATTGCACACGCTCGTGCGTGTGCTTTTCCTTTTGTGGCCCACTATTACCTTTGCGTGCGTGTTTTTTACTTGGCCAGCACGCAATAGGCCAAAGGCGAGCGCATTGTGTGAGAAAGTGCCATCTTTCTTGCATGGTATGCCCCCACTTTTTGCTGAATTGCTGAATGTACTTTGACTGAGTGTGCCCTGGACTCCTGCCAATCAAGTGCCCAGGGCCTATGTTCCTTCCCTAAAAACCTAAAACCCAAATTGGCAAACTCTGGCCAAATGTCAGCTCCTGGTAAATGGTACCCTAGGTACCCAGGGCCTTGTGACCAGGGAAGGTCTCTAAGGGCTACAGCACTCATTGTGCCACCCTTAGAGGCCCTGTACCCTAACACACACACACTGCCCTTGCAGGCTGAGTGTCTGGGTACAAGACAAAACAAAGAGTCGACATGGCACACATCCCTGTGTGCCATGCCCACCATCTACACTGCCCTGGCATACATCAGCCACCACTCTAGCTGGGTGCCATATGCCAGTGGTGTGGGCACAGGAGCATGAGCCCTGTGCCCCTACAGTACCTAGGTCCATTCCTGGGCACTGTAGGTGCAGTGCTGCCATTTAAGAGTACATGGTGCTGAGAGCTCGTCAAACACGAACTCCACAGCACCATAATGTCAACACTGAAGACTGAGAAGTTTGGCATCAAACTTCTCAGCACATTAAACCCGCACTGATGCCAGTGTGGGATTTAATGTACCAAGCACCCCAGAGGACATCTTAGAGATGCCCCCTGAAACCTAACCTACAATCCACGTCTGGTCTGAGAGGCTTCCTAGGCTGCCACACAGCAGACCTGTTGCTGGACCCCTGGGTAGGAGAGCCCTTGCTCTCCTGGGCCTGCAACAATGCACATCCTGGGCGAGGTGCTAGATCTCCTCCCCCAGGATGGGCAGGGGGAAGCTTCAAAGGCATGCCGCCCCTATGAGCTTCCCCAGGCCACTGCAACCCCCACTCTGGCGGGAAGCTTGGCCGGAAACCCCAAAAAAGGACAGGGGATGTGCCAGACTGCAAACCCCACCCCTCAGGTGGGGGAGGCGAGGTGAAGCACATCTCTCAATCAGGACTAGGCTACTGCCCCCCTCCCACAGGAGAGTGGCAGAATAGGGGGTGTACCCACCCCAGTACAGGGACCCATTGGTCCCTGCCCTTTACCTACCTGTAACGCCCCTAAATCTAGTATTTAGGGGCACCCTGAACCTTCCTTCCCCAGATTCCAGAGTACATGGTGCTGAGAGCTCGTCAAACACGAACTCCACAGCACCATAATGTCAACACTGAAGACTGAGAAGTTTGGCATCAAACTTCTCAGCACATTAAACCCGCACTGATGCCAGTGTGGGATTTAATGTACCAAGCACCCCAGAGGACATCTTAGAGATGCCCCCTGAAACCTAACCTACAATCCACGTCTGGTCTGAGAGGCTTCCTAGGCTGCCACACAGCAGACCTGTTGCTGGACCCCTGGGTAGGAGAGCCCTTGCTCTCCTGGGCCTGCAACAATGCACATCCTGGGCGAGGTGCTAGATCTCCTCCCCCAGGATGGGCAGGGGGAAGCTTCAAAGGCATGCCGCCCCTATGAGCTTCCCCAGGCCACTGCAACCCCCACTCTGGCGGGAAGCTTGGCCGGAAACCCCAAAAAAGGACAGGGGATGTGCCAGACTGCAAACCCCACCCCTCAGGTGGGGGAGGCGAGGTGAAGCACATCTCTCAATCAGGACTAGGCTACTGCCCCCCTCCCACAGGAGAGTGGCAGAATAGGGGGTGTACCCACCCCAGTACAGGGACCCATTGGTCCCTGCCCTTTACCTACCTGTAACGCCCCTAAATCTAGTATTTAGGGGCACCCTGAACCTTCCTTCCCCAGATTCCAGAGTCCGAAATACAAAGAAGAGCAAGAAGAAAGAAGACCTGCCCTGCAGCTGCTAAGAAGAGGAAGACACCAACTGCTTTGGCCCCAGCCCTACCGGCCTGTCGACCCTCACACCTGCTCCAACCCGGCATATCTTGTGGCCAGCAACCTCACAAACCCCGGAGGACCTGGCTACCTTTTGGCTCTAAGCCCCTGGGACTCTCATGAGTAGAGGCTCTACTCAAAATCTGCTTCTAATCCCTGGCATCAGCCCGGAACCGCGAACCCTTCACACTCTGCACCCGCCAAGCCTGGCCTGTGCCGGAGTGAACAAAGACCACGAGGACGACCCCACGGCGACTGTGACCCCGAGTCCGGCACCCAAGGACTTCCCTCGACACTCCTGACGACGCCTGCAGCCTCAGAACCAGGTGCCCCCCCAACCGCGATCAACAGAGGCTAAGATTTCCCGACACCAAAAAGCACCCCTGCACCCGGTGCCCCGCGGCCCCCTGTGCTCAACTCCGGGGTACCTACCTATCCTCCAACTACCCAACTTACCTCTCGAAGTGGTGGTGGCACCTGAAGAATCTTCGTCCCCGAGCTTGCAGTCTTTTTCTAAACCGGAGCTTTCCCATTGAAATCAATTGAGCGCCCGAAGGCTCAAAAGCACCCTGCACCCAGCTGCCTGAGTGGCCCTGGCAGTGTAACCTCTACACCTATCCACTTCCCCCTTTGCCCTGAGCAAGTAACCAGGAACCCAGCTCCCACAGCCGCGTGGCTTGCTAGTCAGCAGCCACCAACGAAGGCCCTCCTGCCTCCCATAGGATAACATTGGGCCTAACTCTCTCTGCACCCGGCTGCCCCTGTGCCGCTGAGGGTGTAACAACTGTACCTACCTGACCCTGGGAGACCCCTGAGTCTATGCCCAGAACCTTAACTCGAGTACTTATCTTAAAGCCGATAACTCAATTTTCTCCATAGGGTAACATTGACTATTTATTTTTTCCTGAAATTTCTTCTAAGTGTGGACTTTTCAAAACTTAAAATATTCACCAAAAATCAGCAGAGTAACGAAAACGAAAATACTCACCTGCTATTAGGTGAGCTCCCAGTGCTGGACCTTGGTACCCAGCACTGACTCTGAAAAATATTCACAACCGTACTTACCAGTAACCCAATTTTCTTCCATAGGAAACCATTGACTGTTTTTCTGTGAAATTTCTTCTAAGTGTCGATTTCTGCAAACTTTAAATATTCTTTAAAAATTGTATAAATTGTGAAAACGTAATTACTTATCTGTTTTGGATAAAGGTCCCAGTACTGAGTCTAGGCACCCAGTACTGGATTACAAAAGTAACGAGAACATACTATACCTGCAACTTGAATTTTCTTCCATAGGGAATCATTGACTGTTTTCTATGAAATATTTTGTGTCAACTTTTAAAATAGCAAAATATTGTCTAAAAATCATAACAGTAACTAAGTCGACTTTTATCACTTGTTTCTAAGTACTGTCCCAGGATTACGCACACCAAAGGCCATGTGGTTTCAATTATCGTGCCCAGACACGGGTGCGATAAGTGAAACCACATGTTTCGCTGTGGCGTGCGTGCACGCACCACTCGTAGGCGTGGTTTTTTGGTTTTTTTTTAACAATAGCACTGCAGCTTGTTTTTAAATGTGTGGAGATCTGGCATTTGCACTTGTAATCCCAGAGATTAAAGGTGAAGGCACATTACACATTGTAATTACACAGTGAATGATCACATTTTAGTGGTAATATTAAATTCTATGTTTTGACACGGTGCCGCACGGTGGCAGGTGGCCTGCTTCCATCCAGCCCTGTGCTGCGTGTGCACCTGCATTATATGCACATGGTGGCAGGTGGCCTCCTTCCATCCAGCCGTGTCCTGAGCGTACATGTGCACTGCATAAACCTTTGTGGTATAATCCCTGCTTCCATCGAGCCCTATGCTAGGTGAGCACCTGCATTGTATGGCTTCCATCAAGCCCTGTGCTGAGCGTGCACCTGCACTGCACACACGTGTTGGCCCCTGCTTCCATCCTGCTGCCTGTACATGGCGTCAGGTGCCATAGTTCCGTCTATCCCCCTGCTGCCTATGAATCACCTCTGCATGGGTGGCGTGTGCCTTACCCTCCCCTCCGTGCTGCCCGTGCCCCTCCAGTGCCTGCCCACGGTGCCCCGGTCCTTCCACTTCCTCGTGAATCTTGGCGTCCAATCAGATTCTGCGCTGGGCGGGTTCGGTAGAGTCACTCTTAGGCCGAAAGCACCTGGATTATTGTGTGTCAGCTTCCTGCTCTGCGCACAGTTCGCAGGAGGCACCTGTGCCCGTGTCCCAGCCACATCGTTGTACTTCAACCCTGCCCAGTGCCCGGTTCTGAGCTCCATCTCCTATGAATCTGGAGGGCCCCGCGCCCTGTGTGCCTGACTTCGCCCCTAAGCTCGACTCACTGTGACCCTCGAACCTGTACTTCAGGCAGCTGCCTCCTGTGTACGTGCTCAAGATTTGTGTGCAGAGGGTGGGCCTGTTCCATGGACAGCTAAAGGTCACGACTTTAGCTCCGCCCACAGGACGGGCCCGATTCCGGTGTGAATGGTGCCTGGTTCGCTCCTCTGCACGCTTGGCGCCTGCCTCGTAAGCAGCTGCACCAGGACCTGCTCACTGGGTCTCTGACTACCCCCTCCCCCCCCGCCTCCCCTCTCCCCTCTCATAAGAAGGACCTGTACTCTAAGCACCCGAGCTCTTTACACAGAAAGGACCGCTCTCCCGTCTACCTGGTTTCTGATTTTCAGCTTTGCCCATCACAGGCTCGTTCTCCTGTGTACCAGGCTTCTCCACACCAGAGGCTCTGCCACCCGACTCCTGGTATTCACCCCTGCGCACTACAGGGCCTGCCCCCCTGGCCACAAGCCCCTGCTTCTAGGCTCCTCCACACCACAGCCTTTTTCTCCTGCACTGCCCCCCTGGCCAGCGTGACTCCCGAGTTGGCATCTGGGTTGCCCAATCTCAAGACTGCCCGGATGAGGCCAGCACACTACTACGAGGGCATGATGAAGAAGGGTCAAGACCCTGTGTGGCGTGCACAAATCTCCCTGTAGCGCACCAATTTGGTCCCCTTTAAAGGCCTGCAGGGTTGAGGCAGACACACTCCCTCATAGACAGGTGATTGAGTCGAGACCATCCAGGCTGGGGCAGAGTCACTCCAGTCCCAGGCACTGCGTGACATCCCTACAAGCCCTTGAGGTATCGAACTTTTAGGCTACTGGGAAAACCCCTTGTGATTTATAGAGATTTTGTGTCTAAAATGCTTCATGTAGAACATTTTAATTTACATTATTAGCCAATCACAATTAATACATATTTTGTAGTCATTTCAAGGATGAAAGACCGAGTTCACCCAAGCACAATTCCACCCTGCAGCTGAGGAATGATTTGGTTTTTGCATGTTAGTGAAAGGAAACTCGAATTTCTTTTGAGGGAAGCCTTTGTTCGTAACATTTTTGACTGAAAATGTACCCATTACTTCTCTAGCAATGTTTTGGAAGTAATTACTCTTTTACCTCCGGTCCTAGCGAATTCAGAACAGGTACCTAGCACAAAGCATTGATTTACCATTGCTGCAAGACTTACAATATATAGAGCTTTTAGTCCGGCACAAACTTGGACTTGGGCAGCAGAGCTACCACACAGCTTACATAAATGACACCTTTTGACATAGACAACAGAGCTATGGTTCAGGTTATACAGATTCTACTGGGTTTTGCTTTGGACAGCTTCTGTGATTCAAAAACCAGACGTTCCCCTCAGGCCAAACGCTTTCGGGCCTCGGACAGCAGTGCTGTCTCTCGCTCTAACCTGTTACAGGTTCCAGCTTTAGGCAGCAGAGCTGTCACCTAGGCTATGCAGATTTTAATAGGATCAGCCTTTAGGTGTCTGAGCTAGCACTCTGATGACCCATATGGCATTGAGTGAGCTTCATGCAGCAGAGTTATATACATGTTAAAGGTTCTGGGTTTTGACAGCAGAGCTGTCATTCAGGTGACACAGTTCTTATAGGCTCAGCCCCTCACCGCAGCTGAGCTAGCCCTCCAGCGGCCCATTTGGTATAGACTGTGACAGCAGAGTTATCCCTCAGGTTATACAGATGTTACAGGTTCAGGCTTTAGACAGCAGATCTGTCACTTAGCTTATGCTCTTACTACAGGATAAGCCTGTAGTCAGCTGAGCTAGCCACCCGGTGGCCCACGTGAAATAGGCTGTGCTTCAGACAGCAGAGTTATCCCTTCCTGGGTGCTGACAGCGGTGGCCTGCAGAGAGGAGCAGACAGCCCTAGCACTGATAGCGCTCTCTTCACGCCCACAGCAAAGAGAGTGCGTGGGATCGCCCAGGCCAACAAGAGGCCCCATCTCTTTCTCCTGCTACAGAAGACCTTGTGTCCAGTGATCCTTTGGATGAATGCTACCACTGTTATTGATTATGAGCAAATGCAATGCAATAGGTCTCGCATTAATAAAGTTTGAGCTATTGGTGTTGCATTATTTAGCAATTCCAATAGCTCAAACTTTAATAATGCGAGACCTTATTGCATTGCAAATGCTTGTTGCATCTGTTTCTGTTTCTTGTTCTCTGTTTGCCTTTTTGCCTCTGTTTCTGTTTCTTGTTCTCTGTTTGCCTTTTTTCCTCTCTCTGCACCTTGCCTCATTTATCTTTTCCCTCCTTTTCTTCCTCCTTCCTGCCCGCTGGTGCCCCTGACCCCTACTTAATGGCTGCCGACCGCAGAGGGCGCACCAAAGGCAAGCCTCTGTGTGCCTGACCAGTGCCAGGGGCCCTGGTCCTCCTACCCGCCAGCTCTACAGCTCCTCTGCCCTCTACGCACTCAACCACAGGTCCGGAAACAACTGCAAGGGTTCTTCACCAATTGACACCCACAGACCCTTCCCCTGCCGCTACTCCTTCACCAAGACCCAGGACCCACCGCAGCCCTCCAGCTACAACACCACCACGGCCCAATCCCTGCAATGCATCCTCCTCAACATCCGCTCCCTCCACAGACATGCTGCGGAAGTCTGGAACCTCTTCAACAACACCATCCCGATGGCACCTTCTTCACAGAAACCTGGACAAACGCCGCCTTTGGACCAGACATCGCAATCGCTATCCCCGAAGGATACAAAATCACCCATAAGGACTGCCACAACCGCCCAGGAGGAGGCATTGCCATTGCCCACAAATCCAACCTCCGACTGAGCACCCACACCGCCTGGCCTACAGACCTGATGAAACACTTTAACTTCAAGATACAGACCAACCCGACCACCAACCTCCGAGGCACCCTCATCTACAGACCCCCTGGCGCCCACGCACCTTTCTCCGACTCCATTACCGACATCATCACCCTGCAAGCCATCACCTCCACCTTGCTGGGTGACCTCCACTTCCACCTCGACAACCTCCAAGACCTCAACTCCACTTCCCTCCTGGACAACCCTCTCAACATCGGACTCCAATAGATCGTACCCTAACCCACGCACCCAGCCAGACACATCCAGATCACGTGTGTCTCGGAATGGGGTGTGCAACGTGCCCCTCCCTTGAGGCGCCAAATATCTTGGTTCCACCCTCTCTGTAGAGTTTTCTTTTTTGGGCTAACTTTGGGCTACTTTTGTTGGGTTATATGAGGCAGGGGAGTCTAAAAATAGTTCTGTGGTTCCCATGTACCCCTGATCATGCCGTCTTGTGGTGTCCAAAGTTGGGGCTTACTGCTTTCTCCGGATGGTGTATGTGAGGCCTGGTTAGTTGGTCAATTGCTAGGCCTGATGCTGGGGTGAGCGCATTCTGCATTGTACTCCCACCAGGAGCTGTGATGGACATTGCGGCCTCCCCTTTCCCAGGCAGCCCTCTCTTCCTCGGACCACGTTTTCCCAGTCATGTTTGGAACTGCGGTTCCTGGCTTGTGGTTTGGGATTTTCAACTAGCAATAATGCTCCTTTCTCATATTTTAGCCTATGCCACTATAGCTCTAGAGCTAAATTAAAATTAAAACCCTTGGGGGTTTTGAGGTAAAGCCCCCTTTAAGACTGGTGCCATTTGCATGCTTGCGGCCAACGCGGCCCCGTTGAGGCCGATATTTTTCAGTTTATGTTGGACCAATTTAGCAGTGTCTCTCTGGGCTTTCTCCTGTTTGGGGATTGTCCTTGTGGGTCACTCAGTGTTTGTGTGGGGGGGGTTTGCCCGCCCACCCGTCTCATACTTGGCCTTCCTGTCCCTGCGATTAGCGGGGACATTTCCTTGCGATAGGTTTCTGTCCACCTTTTGCACAGCATTCTTTACGATAGCTATACATTCAGGTATTGTATTTGACAATGAAGAGGGGTCCTTAGGCAGGGCGGACACACCCCATTGTTGCCGCACCCCAGCGCGTGGAGGTGGCATTGCCGGAGCTCGGTGTTTCAAGATGTGCATGGGATCTAGCTGTTACGGCCATTGTCCCCTCATGCCTTGCCCCTGTTTCTCGCTTTCTCCCATGGGACCCAGTGGACACGTGTGTAGTGTAATCGCGACTCTCTTCCACCTCAACGACCCTATTAGTTGCAAAAGTTTTTGACCTTTTAGCTGCCTCAAATAGGAGGTCGTGCGGTGACGTGCCCACTTCAGAACGAGTTCGTCGACACCCAAGAGTCCTCCCATGTATTCCAAGACTATCTCAGTGAAGGTGGTCTGGTTGGTAGGTGGTGTCTTTTCTGGTATACTTGTGATGAGGGGGTGTTCGAATGCTACGGATCCTGGGGTGGGAGCCCTTGAGGAAGAGCAAGCCATGGTCCCATAGTCGGTAAACTGAATGTTCATTCTTAGTTTGGCTAGCAGATCTCGTCCTAATAGATTAGAGCGGGAATGCGGGGTAATATAATAACTGTCCTCTCACTCTAATCCCTCCTACCTTCATTTCGAGGGATTTTGTGATAGGGATCCTTGATACCGTGCCCGAGAACCCCTCTATTACTGTGGTGTCTTCCGATAAGATGACCATCCCTTCCATTATGCATTGCCTTGCAGCTCCTGTGTCTATTACAAAGTTGTATGGTATGTTGTTCACAAGTGCCGTGACTACTGGTTCTTCCTCTGGTCAGCTAGTGATGGAGAGTACGAGACGGGTGTCATTGTGTGCCCCTTCTTCCTCGAGCATCAGCTTCCGTCTTTCCCTCTTGGTTGACTCGGCAAGTCCTGTAGTTTCATTCTCGTCATTGGATCCTTGAGGACTAGGGCCCCCTTCCTCACTCCTGCTAGATGTATCACTGTCTAGAACCGTTACAAACCTCCCTGTCAATTGTGTGTGCTCACCTAAATCATTGTGGGTACGTATTCTGTGCACCGCTGGGGTTCTATGTGTCGAGCACGACGAATGGGTGGTCGAACTTCTGGGGTGCCTTGCATTAGACTGGGGTTGCGCTTTGACTGCTTGGGACTGCTGGCCTGTTAGTTCCTCATGCCTGGTCCTAACCAATCGTTGTTCAGTGGCGGATTTGTTTTTTATGTATGTTCTCTAGTGTTCAAGTATGTTAGTGCTGAAAGTTCTCTCCTGTGGCCCGGGAAACGTATGTGCCTTTGTGTGTGCGTTCCATTCTTGGCAAACCTTGTAGTTTTTTAGCCTGTGTGAGGAACCGGGTTTGCATGTGTTTTAATGGTGTCTTCATGATAAGCTTGGTAGTTTTAGAGGTCAAGATACCTTGGCTTCTTTGTTTTAGGTACTCTGCTTTCGATCTGAATCGTGGGGATAATCTATATGGGAGTTTACTAATTCTAATTACATCACTACGAGCTCAGCGCTATGTACAGGTGCATCAGCAAATCAACATATACATTTCATAAACCTAAATAACAATGTATATGAATGGGGGAGGAGCCTAGCGCGCATCCAAGATGGTCGCGTGAGCACAGGGCTCCCCGGACCCTTTCTGCTCCTCGGAATAAATCCTGAGACTATCCTGATTTGGTGTATGGAATCTGGGAGATGAAGACCAGCTGATCATATATCTCTTTTCAAAACTCTAATCGGACCTGGGAATCCTGAGTTATCGTCGCCGGAACTTTTGGGACCCACCCGACGGAGGTGGCCGGGGTGAAGGTGACCCGTGGGGCCGGGCTGCAATTGAACAACAGCGGCCTCAGCGCGGTGCCAGTTACCGATTCAGCACTTTCGGTTTCGGTTTTGGCCTTCAGGAGATCAGCTGGCGTGCGTGCTCAAGGTGGCGAGGTGCCTCCTGGGCCTCTGCCCGAGGTTTGCTTTCATCTGCTACTGGCGGGTCTGACGCCTCCGACCCCAACACCGACGGTTTGTGGTCCTTTCGCTGGCACCCGCGCACCCCTTGATCGGAGGTCCCATTGAGTGACTGCGCTCACATGGCGGGCAAAGGGGGTCCGGAGGGGCGCAAGACCAAGGCTTCACTGCGCGGGGGAGCGGTCCAGAGCAACAACATGGACCGCTATACCCAGGGCAGGGGGTCCCCTGGCGCTGCTGGCCTCTCCCCGGATGCTGCAGGGGGAGGCACGACCGTCGCTGCGGAACCTTCCCTGCAGGACATTATGGGCGCCATCGAGGGCATCAGGGAAACTATCGCGACGCAATATGAGGCCCTGGCCCGTAAGATCGACACTGTCGCGATCGACGTCACCCTGATTCGGGCCGACCTCTCTAAAACCAACGAGAAGGTCCAGGCCCTTGATGCACGGACCTCCACCCTGGGTGCGGAGGTGTCGGATCTGCGGGCCGCGCTTGGGGACATTAGAGTGGTCAACGACCATATGGCCCGGCGGCTTGAGGACTTCGAGGGACGGGCCCGACGCAACAATATCCGCATCATTGGGGTACCGGAGTCCTCCGACAGCCGCCCGGTGGACCTCGTGGTCGAGGAACTTATCCTGCAACAGCTGTCCCCGGTTGGCCTAAGCAAATTCTTCGCTGTGGAGCGGGCCCATCGAGTTCCGGGCGGCCGGCCGCGGCCGGGGGCCCCCCCGAGGCCTATCGTGGCTAAACTGTTCCACTACAGGGACCGCGATGCTATTCTGCAGGCTTCACGGACCCGTGGCCCGGTCCGCTACGAGAACTCGACCATCAACTTTTATCCGGACTTCACGCAACTGGTCCAGAAACAGCGGATGGGATTCCAGGGGGTGAAGCGCCGTCTCCGCGAGCTAGGCCTGAAGTACTCGATGATCTACCCGGCGAAACTTCGAGTGGAGCATGGAGAGCGGACAGCCTTTTTTGACTCTCCTGTGGCCGCAAGTGACTGGCTGGACTCGCTGCCGGACGGGGGTGGCCGGCCCGGGCCATCCGGGGGCACCGCAGGTGACGGGCCCCCTTAGACTGACCTTTGGTCCTTACTTTTGCGGCTTTGCACTGTACAGTTGGGTCTTACTTCTTTTGCATACTGTGCTTTACCAGGACCCGTGAGGGGTGCGGGCGGGTACGGGTCCCTTTCCTCCTCCGGGGTCTTTTTGTAGAATGGGGTTAGTGGGGCGACAGGCACACTGCAAGTTGGGGGGGGTCTTTGGCCCGCAGGGGTGCAGGGTGGGGGGCGTTGGACTTGGGGTGGGGTTGGGGGGGAAGAGGGGTTGTTTAGTTGTGTGTTTTTTGTTTACAGGGCGAGGTATTGATTCTTATCCATATTTGGGAGCGGTGCTGCGGGCCGGGGGCCTCTTGAGCTATTGGATGGGATGGGGGGAGACGGGTTGAGGCTTATGTCATGGAACGTTAATGGGTTGGGGGACCGTATTAAGCGGGGTGTTGTACTGCAATATTTGCGTCGTTTGACTCCTGATGTGGTGTTTCTCCAGGAGACGCATTTGGTCGGCAATGTCTGCCATGCGATGAACAGGGGGGGATACCGCCTCGTAGCCCATTCTGGTTTCACAACTGGCTCCAGGGGGGTGGGCATTCTCCTGCGAACCTCCCTTCCGGTGGAGATCACGAGGATAGTCTCGGATGACAGAGGGCGCTATGTGTGTTTGACTGGGAGGTGGGAGGGGCAGCCCCTTACCCTGGTTTCAGTCTACGTCCCCCCGGGCCTCCAGAACTCCACCTTCACTGACTTGGGTCGAATGCTGCTTGACCTTCCGGACGGCCTCCTGCTCATGGGCGGGGACTTTAATTCTGTGGTTTCGGGTGAACTGGATCGTCACCCACCGAGGACCCTCCCCGCTGCCCAGTCATGGCTGGGTGGGATGTTGGAGACCTTCGGCTTGGTGGATAGTTGGAGACTATTGCATCCGACCCAGTGTCAGTTCACCTTTCATTCGGGGGCGCATGGGAGTCTCTCCAGGTTAGACTACTTTCTTATGCCCGCGGCGCAGACTGGTCGGATTCGAGAGGTCAGACACCTGGCGCGTGGTATCTCCGACCATTCTCCGCTGTGGCTTCTCTTTGACACCGGGTCGCGGTCCGCAGGGCGGATAGCTCCCATTAACCCCTGGTACCTGCGGGACCCTGTGACTCGTGACAGCCTGGTTAAGGCCATGGACCAATACTTCAGTGAAAACGAGGGGTCGGTGTCGTCTGCGTTGTCCCTTTGGGAAGCCTTTAAAACTGTGATACGCGGACACGCCCTCGCCCAGATAGTGGTGGCCAAGAAGGTTAGGAGCGAGGCGGTGGTAAAGCTGGAGACTGACATCTCGGGGCTGGAGTCGGCCCTGGAGGCGAATGTTACTCCGGACGGACTACATGCCCTTAGCCTGAAACAGTTCGAATATAGGTCCCTGGTCACTGACGCGGCCAAAACTATGTATAGGGAGCAGCAGGGCCGATTGTATGACTCGGGGGACAAGGCGGGTAAGTTGATTGCGTGGCTGGAAAAAAAAGAGAGAGTGAATCGTGTGGTCCCCGAGTTGCGTGCTGCGGATGGTGTGTGTGTGACTGAGCCGGATGAGATTGTGGAATGCTTCGCTGATCACCTCCGGGCGGTGTACTCCCCGGTGACTGACAGGGACGAGGATGACTCTCGCCTCCTACTGAGAGATATTGCTCTGCCCGGCCTGTCCGTTGAGGACCGGGAGCGGTTGGACGCCCCCTTATCGTCGGATGAAATAGCGACCGCGATTCGTTCCCTTCGCTCGGGCAAGGCTATGGGTCCTAACGGTCTGCCCATTGAACTATACAAATTGCGTCCTGATAAGCTTGCGCCCTTCCTCGGCCGCATGTTCCGCGACTCTCTTGCGGCGGGTTCCCTTCCTGCCGACCAGCGCTTGGCCACTATAGTCGTTATCCCCAAGGAGGGCAAGCCTCGTGACCGCTGTACCTCTTACCGGCCTATTTCACTGCTCAATGCGGAGCCTAAAATCCTGGCGAAAGTCCTGGCCAATCGATTGTTGAGTGTCGTGTGCGACCTTATTCATCCGGACCAATGCGGCTTTATCCCGCACCGCAACACCGCTCTTAACTTGCGGCGTCTGCACGGGGTCCTCGCCAGGGCGGAGTTCCTCTCCGAACCGGCCGTGTTGGTTTCTTTGGATGCCACGATGGCATTTGACACTATTGAGTGGCCATTCCTCTGGGCCGTCTTGGATAAATTCGGCTTTGGAGAGGGATTTATTGGCTGGGTGAGGCTCCTTTACACGGGACCCATGGCTCAAGTGGTGGTGAATGGGCGGGTCTCTCGGCCCTTTGCCCTCGGCAGGGGCACGAGGCAGGGGTGCCCGTTGTCCCCGTTGCTTTTTGCTCTCGCCCTGGAACCACTCGCTGCCTGGCTCCGTTGGGAGCCCTCGCTTGGAGGGATCCGGTGGGGCCCGGGCTTTGAAGATCGGGTCTCGCTGTATGCGGACGACATTCTCCTGTACCTCACCTCACCGCGGCAGTCACTCAACGTCCTCTTTGACGTTCTGACCTCCTTTGGGAACAATTCGGGTCTCACGATCAATTGGTCTAAATCCTGCGTTTATCCCATCGCTGGTGGTCCTCCTCTCCTGCCGCCTCGGCTCCCGATTCAAATATCTCTGAGCGGCTTTAAGTACCTGGGGATATACGTTTCGCTGGACCCGGTGGCTCGCTACGAGCAGAATCTTCTGCGTCCACTTCGGCGACTGCGGGAGGACACGGCCCGGTGGTGCAGGCTGCCCCTGTCCCCGCTGGGTCGGGCCGCGCTGTTTAAAATGATGTCCCTTCCCAGGTTCCTCTATGCACTCCAGAACTCCTTTGACGTTATCCCAGTGGCCTACTTTCGGGAGGTGGAGAGCCTGCAGAGGAGACTGGTGTGGAACGGCCGGGCGCGTATTGCTCTTGCCAAGCTCACTCTCCCCTGGTATGACGGGGGCATCGCGCTTCCTGACATTCGTAGGTACTATTGGGCCTCGCAGCTATCTGCCATTAACCACGCCACGTATGCGCCCGGCTTGAATCCGGCGTATGAGATGGACAAGTTCCTGCTTCCCGGCGGGAACTACAACAGGGCACTTTATTCCCGCCTGGCTGACCGGACCCTTACGGGTCCTACTAAGATTGCTGTGCGGACCTGGAGGGCTGCCACTGCGGCCACGGGCTGGAGTGAGCGAATGACATGTGCTACTCCCTTGTTTGCCTCCGACCGCCTGGGCAGCTTGTGGACCACCAAGGGGTTTGACCAGTGGGACACGATTGGTATCAGCAAAGTGGGAGACCTGTGGCACAAGGGCGCGGTCAAGACGTTCGCGGTGCTCCAGGCCGAATACGAGCTGACCGACAGGGAGTTCTTCCGCTACGCCCAGGTTCGACACGCCCTGCTCTCGGTCTTCGGGGAGGGGACCAAGATCCCGGTTTCCTCGCCCCTCGAGGACCGCGTACTTGACGGACATGTCCCTGATAGTACTATTTCTTTAATTTATAAAAAATTGATTAATCACCGGGCGGATCTCCTGGTGCGCCTTCGGGAGGCTTGGACTGGGGATGGGGTTGAATTGGACGACGAAGACTGGCAGTCTGCACTGTCGTCCCCCAAGGAGGTTGCCATTCCGGCTCGTCTCCGGTTGGTACAGCTCAAGATTCTCCACCGGGTGTATGTTACGGGTCCGCGCTTGGTCGCGATGGGATTCTCCGACGACGGGCTCTGTAAACGAGGCTGCGGGCTCAGCGCCACCTTTCTTCATATCCTTTGGGAGTGTCGCGAGGTGGCGGACTACTGGCGCCGGGTCCACACGGTCATGGGACAGGTCACCGGGGTTGTGCTGCTGCCGGAGGTGCGTCGCTGTGTCCTGAATGTGTGGGAGCCCAATGACTACAACGCGGCTCAGACTCGGTGGGCGGCCCTAGGGAACATGATTGCCAAGAGGGATATAGCGCAACTTTGGGGCGCTCAACGGCCGCCCACCGTGTCAGTATGGAAGGAGAATATGGACTGGTGTATGTTTCGGGAGAAGACAGTGTATGTGGCCCGTGGCAAGCCGGGGGCATGGGGTAGAATTTGGGGTCAATGGAATGCGTATCGCGGAGGCATCTGTACGCCCCCCCTGGTGGACACTGATATCGCCATGTCCCCCTGACCCTTGACGGCTCCTGGCGCTTTTTGTAACAACTACATATGGACGTTCATCTCCCTTGACCCCCTTCCCCCCCCCCCTCCGTCCCCGGCCTCCCGGTACTCCTCTCTTTTAGCGGATTGCTCAAATGTTCTGACTGGAGTCTCCCGGGGGGAGCCTGAACCGCACTGGTATCCCTCGTAACTCGCCTTTTGTTTTTATTGTTTTTTCTTTTTGTTTCTGTTATTGTTGGACTGACGCTTGCTGTTCTTCGAGAACTATCTTGAGCCACGGCGGGGCAGTGCCCTGGGAACGGATTGCAGCCTTGATATGTGTATATTTCCTTATGTACCTAGCGGCCGGCCCGGGTGGTTGTAGGCCCATACTTGTAACCGAATTATTGTTCAATAAAAACTTTTTCCAAAAAAAAAAAAATAATAAAAAAAAAAAAAAAAACAATGTATATGAATGGTTTGCAGTATCAAAAAGTGCAATTTGTCAAAGAAAACAGTATCTGAACGATATTGACTCTTGGTATCAATTACGGTTGGTGAGAAATAACATTTTCATGTTAAATATTGGGTCATCGACAAAAACACAATGCTTAGGACAAAACACAGTTTGCAGTGACAGCACCACAACATCACACATGTAACTTACATAAAAAATGACACCCCACCATCTGTATCAAACCCAGGAGTTCAAGCAACCAACACCTAAAAAGTGACGGAGAAAAAATGATGACTTTGTCACATAATTCCTGTACCCGTTCCTAGCGCTGAGACCAGGGGAAGCTCTGCACAGTACGCGGGAATAAGTGAGCCTGATAGTCTGTCAATATCAGCTTACAATAGTTCGCGGAATAAAGGAATAACTTGAGAACCACAAGCCCCTCTTGGTTAAACACAAGTTACACCTAATCTCCCAGGTCCAAATCCTTTTCCCTAAATATCCGAATCGCACCCTGTAGCACACGCAGGGGCTAAGCATATCATCTGTGTCGCGCAGCAGTCCAAGCCTACTGATTGTGTCACACCTAGAGTAAAGGTCATACCATCTGTTACGCCCAGCGGTCCACGCAACCAGCATCTCTCACTTCTTTCAGATACCAATGGCGTTGGGAAACTGATGGCACTGAGAAACCCTTTTAGACTAAAAAAAAAAAGATTGAGGTGTCAACTCCGACAATAAATATTCACCTTTCCTAGTCTATCAAAAAAAGGTGATTTCCATGAGATCGCATCAGTCCGCCTTACGACTACTCAGCTAGGACATATTAATAGGTAATATGCTACATTCCTGTCAGTGGCAGGGTGCTCAGGTTATCTTTTCTCGCTCCTCCCTAGTTTACCATACGTAGCATTCTTTACTAAGGTTCTGATGTAGTCTCTTACCCTGTGTGACAGCTGCGTCCGGGCAGTCCTCCACCTTGCTGATTCAGCCGAACTTCCAATCAATTGTAGTGTCTGTTCACCTTCCTTTTTTCCCAAATGTGAATCTGTCTTGGCGGAGTCCCCTTCTTTTAGCTTGAGTCAGGTTATAAAATCCCACCTCCTGGGAGGTACTATTTTGGGATGCATTCATAAGGTGAGGAATCGGCAAGAAAATGCATCCTTTAGAAGAAAATGTTTACCTGTAATTCCTATATTTTTGATGGTTACTATATCTTCCTGCAGATAACTTATGTGCCTCCCTCCTTAGTTAATCAGTGCCAGGGGAAATAAGATCCCATGGGTTGAAAATGTGTTTTTGTTATTTTTTCTCTATCATAAAAGCTCTCCTGTTTCCTCTCTGTATACTCTGAGTCACTAAAAACATCAAAGAATTGATATAAGACGTTACGATCTATAGCCAAATATTTACACATGCAGCTGGATGGACCTGTAATAGGAGTAGGGTGACCATCTCACCCCATATCATTACAAACACTGCTTCCAGTCTAAGACATTTGATCTGAAAATAATTGCTATCAGATTGGTTAGTATATTTAGGGTAAGGGATGCAAACCAACATTGCAATATCCAGAATGCATTAGGTGATTTTTTTTTTTTCCTATCAGATTTTTAATTGGGTTTTCAAACAGTCTCATCTTACATGAATTGCATTCACATTATACATTAGGCATGCATTTAAACGTTTACTCTCTGGTGTGTTTAATCAATCTGCCCTATAACTAAACTCCTCCTCCCCTATCCCTCCCCCTTTGAATTGCTTTGGCTCTAAGTAAATGTGTCGCTGGGTGCCACTAATTCATTATGGGTCTTGGCTTGTTCCGGGGCGCTGAGGTGCCAATTTATCACTGGCCGGTTGTTCACCTCGCCTCTTGGTCCTGTGCCAGAATGGACTAGGTGATGACACAAAGTTTATGAGTCGAGAAAGCGTCCATCATGGCAAGAGCTATTTCTGGGAGAGAAACGTTTCTGGATGCAATATAGCACCTAGCGCATTATCATAAGAAGTGGTATCTTTGGGAAGACCTAGAATCAGAAATATAATTTTTGAAACTAAATAGCTTTTCTTTCACTACCTTTGCTTGTTCCCATATGTTTTATTCCCTTTGATGTCTGTTTTGACAAGTTTTATAAATGAACAGGCTGGAGAACATTTGATCTATTTGAAGCTATTGAAAATAAGAACAGCTTGCGGTTGTCAGAAGACTCCTCAGACTGGTGGATGCTTTGCAGCCTTTAGGCAATAACTTGGGTGGTGGCTTTGCAAAAAATCCCACTCAGACATGCTCGTTGGAAGGGCTTTAAGAAATCTGTCAGTTTTGTTTACTTCTCCACTCCCAAAAATGAAATGCAATTCTGAAACGTTATAAGAAGTGTACCAACACATTGGGCGCATGCTAGTTATAGTGGCCTTGTCTCATTCAAAAGGGAAAAGTCACACCTAATTAATGCACTTTTGTTAGTGGCAGGATCTAAATTTTGTACACATGCCATATAAGTGTGATCTGTTTTGTGGCATTAATATTGTCTAAAAAGGTATGGTTTGTACCTTACTGAATGACTACCATCTTTTTATGCTTAAATTGATCAAACAGCACATATCTCTCCTACTTATACCTTGCTGATTTGTTTGTTCTTAAATGTTAAGCTATCAAACTCGATTGCCCTGTTGGGCAGGTATAAAAAGTGACTTGTTTCTTTTCGTCCTCTTTAACCAAAGTTCCGACAGACGAAGAAGATCTTGTGGAAGAAAGCACAGACCGCCCTAGGAAGAAACAGAAAACAGAGCAATTGGGCTTAACAAGGGTAAGGAAAAAGCATACACCGAGAACATACCTTGAGCTGGGGTGTGCAATTCTTGCATAAAAAGTATATTGTTGGTCAACAAAGAATTTTAACACAAACACAATAATAGATCAGATGAAATCTCATCTCGCATGGCATTTTTAAAATTGAGAATTCAGCATATTTGTGAGAAGTTTTGGCTACATCTTTCTCAGGCAAAAACACATTCAGCTTTACAGAGGAGCCTAGAATTACAGGTTGTACTTTGTGGTTCGTTCTTCAAGCAAGCCAAATACACATAAAGTCGAACAGCTAAAATGAAGTTTGCTGTTGTGCCACTGAGAAAATAAATGGTCTGGACCTTTGGGTAATGGGTATCCTCCGACTACTACACTTTTCTTGAGCATTACTCAGTGTGGATAGCAAACTATTTTGCAGTATTTATATATGTTGTTCTGTTTTTTTCAGACACCAGTTGTCACCCTGTCTGGCCACAGTGAGGCAGTTTCCTCTGTGCTTTGGTCTGACACAGATGAAATCTGCAGTGCATCCTGGGATCACACAATCAAAGTTTGGGATGTCGAGACAGGGGGATCCAAATCCACATTGGTGAGCTTTCAATACACTGTGCATTAAAGAAAGTCTGTAATAGTCAGTCACCCTTGGTAGAAGCCGTTATGTGTTCTTTTCACACTCTGCTCACCTCCATTTTGAATTGAATGTTGGAGGGTTTTTTACTTATTGACTTGCCAAGAAACTCCTGTTGTCACAGCCTCTCAGGTCACCTGATGGCTGAGTTTTACAGATGTATTGGTTTAAGATAGGGTGGCTTGTAGGAAAATCTGAAGATTCACTGACTGGCTCAGAGCATCTGAAAAACCACTGTAGTTATAACTGGTCCTTTAAAACCTTTTATTGAGGTGGTTAATAGCGATCCAGAAATGTTAATTTATTTTTCACCCAACATTTCTTTCTCTAGACAGGTAGCAAAGTTTTCAACTGTGTATCCTATTCAGCCATATGTCGACGCCTAGCATCAGGCAGCACGGACAGGCATATCCGGCTCTGGGACCCACGCACCAAAGGCGAGTAGCCACCTCTGAATTTCTTTTGGGCATGTGATTATAATGATAGTGGTATCAGTCTTCTTATGATGGTGACCCAAAGCCCTAATGGAAATATAATTGTAAAATTTAAGAGTTATAACTGCCACCACATAGCCTTAAAGGCGCTGTATTCCTACAAGATGTTTACCTTGTAAGCAAACAATTGTTTTCTTTCCCCCAGTTATGATCCGTTGAGCTTACTTGCTTCTCCATTCTTGACTCATTTCCTCATCTGATTACACTGGTTCTGGTTCCTTCATTTGTTTGTTTTGTTGTAACCTGTTTTGCTACCCCTGAAAGAACTGTTTTTACACAGCATTCCACCAATTGACATTTCTGCATTCTTGGTAAGGCCTGCATTGCATTGTCTTTGTGATGTGTAGTACAGCTTAGGGAATAAGAGTGCAGGCAACTATCCTAACGTGCTCCAGAGTGGGAGAGAACACTATGCGATTACCTCCTATGTATGTGTAATGCTATGCAAGCATTTATAGTGATCAGTGCTACCATTAGCTTGCTTTAGAGTGCCGCAGAGAGGAAGAGAAGGCACAGAGTGAGAGCTGAAAAGAGTATTGTGGAGTATTGGAAAAGAACATGATTTTGAGTTGCTTATTTAGCAACTACATCTGCAGAGAGAGTAGAGTGAATAATCTGGTGTCTGAATGAGCAGATAAAAGGATCGACTGATTTAATGAACTGTTGGTGGTTACGTATCACATTTGTGCCATCTATTCAGAGCTGAGGAAAACTGTCATCTCTTTCTATTGACCATGTGCGACACATGCCATGATCTCAGCTGTCTCTTTCAGTGATGAGAATGATACAGCCTGTGTGACCGGAGATTCGCATGATCTACATACTAGTGAAATCTAAAGTTGGGCTTAGACATTACAACTTGTTTTTCATTGAAGAAGCTTTGAGTCAATGAATGCGCTGGGACACTTACAATAATCCACAGTGCACATGGACAGCAACTCCGCCTTGGATAGATTTTTTTCGCCATGGAGTACAGATGTGTTACGTAACGGCTCTGTGAGCGGCACGATCCTTGTGGATTTTCCGGGCCGAACTGCTTCAATTTTCATGAATGAAGACTTGGATAACAATCACTGCATGAACAACATCTATTTAATCTTTTTCCCGATGGGAACACCATTCTTCTCCTGCAGGCCACAACCGCTTCACTTTGAGGCTCTGTGATTGGTCCTCTGGTCTGCAATTCAATTCTTCTTTGATCTCTACAGAGCTCGCAGAATACAGACCTGAAGAGTGTAATAAAGGGTAACCCCTCAAAAAGGCATTGGGGGCACTCAAAAATTCATCAGCAGTCATCCTCTGAGACACCTGGCATTTTAGGTAAACAGGGCCCACTCTGCATCGAGGAGGAAGAGGCAGGTCCCTCAGAAATCCCAGTGGCCTATCTGATGCCCAACTTTGAGACGCTGCCCTCAAGCACTTCGGAGGAAGACGATCAGAATGGGACACCCTCAGCGTGGACACAAACAGGGCCCTGCAGCAAGAAAACACCTAAGGATGTGAGTATTACTCCAGCATACAGCCAGGGGGTAAAATAGCATACACTTAATCACACCCACGGTGAGGTATAGCACTAGTCTCACAGGAGTCTGGTGTTGAGCCCCAAGCAGGCCAGAAAGAAATCCTCAGCCTTTGGCCCATTGCTGTCCACTGGCACCGGTCGTCACCATGGAAATACTTGAGAGCCGAGCAGGCTCTCAGCAAAGGATACTGAGCCTCGACACATATCAACCGCCCCTGTAGTCTGAGTGCTAAGTCGATGCCAAGAGCTCCTTTGGCACCAAGACTTAAGGAATCCAAGACTTCTAAAGAGACTGGCAGAAGAACTTGAGGTCATGAATAAGCGTTTCTTCATGTTTCCAGTACCCAATTTCTGCTAAACTTCCAGTGGGAAAACAGTCAACCATGTTGCACCCGGTTACCAAGAAACAGAGGGTGACCTTTGAGGAGGAGCTCACCTTTGATGAACCACGACATCTCATGCCCAAGAGGCTCAACGACAAGGCAACAAGTCCTCCACCCCTATCTCCGACAGCCCGGCAATCATCACCTCCACCTATGTTCTGACCCCAGGTAGAACTTACAAGGATGGAAACCCTTACAACCATTCTGCTTGTAGACCGAATAGGGACGATTTCTGGGACAACTGTAGTGTTGACCAAGCGGATCACCCAGATTCTGAACCAATCACAAGGGGTCCCTGCACTCCAGCTGAACAGCATAGAGCTTTAGAACAGAGTGCTTTAAGAAACTTGTAAGCTTTCCTGAGTTCATGGATTCAATGACCAGGAGACTTACTATGCTTTTGAAAACAAATGTATGTTACTGCGCTCCCTGCAGCACCCCCCAGCATTAAAAGCCAAAAGGTTTCGCCTATGCAAGATTTTCTGGCTTTGCCAATGTGTTTTAGCCATGTTGTACAACAACGTGGCTGCTGAGAAGCATGGCTAAAAGTTAGTGTCGTGGAATGGAGTGGCATTAAGTGGAGTGGAGAGGAGTGTCGTGGAGTGGTGTAGAATGGAATGGTATTGCATAGAGTATCAAAGTGGAATGGTGTGGAGTGGTGTGCCATGGAGTAGAGTGGAACGGCGTAGAGTGCGATAAAGTGGCATGAAGTGGTATAGAGGGAGTTTCATGGAGTGGCACAGAGTGGATTAGATTTTCGTAGAGTGGAATGGCATGGAGTAGATTGTCGTAGACTGGATTGTCGAGTTAAGGATCATAGAGTGGAGTAAAATGTTATGGAGTAAAGTGGTTTAGATTGGAGTAAAGTGTCGCAGAGTGTAATAAAATGTCATAGCATGGAGTGTCGTAGCGTGTCATAGGGTGTAGGGGCATAAAATGGAGTAAAGTGTCATGGACTAGAGTGTCATAGAATGGAGTGGTGTGTGGAGTAAAGTGACATGGAGTGTAGTATAGTGGAGTGGCATAGCGTGTCATGGAGTATCGTAGAGTGGAGTAGACTAGTGTGTTATAGAGTGGAGTAGAGCGGTGTGGAGTGATATAGAGTGGAGTAGAATGCTGTAGTGTGGAGTATGCATGGTATGATAGTGCACTGTAATTACAGCCAACACATTTTCAGTTGAAATGACCATTACATTTCCACAGACATACAGTTGTATTGATGAAAATATACAGTTCGTAAACTATGTGTGGAAATGTCATCACCTAGTGTATTGATTTGTTTTAATCACATTAACATTTTTGTTACAAAAAATGTTTTTTGTGCTTTCCAAATTCTGAAATACTTGCACAGTTAATTTACAGGCATTTACATTTTATTGTGTGCTAGAAAAAAGGCATTTCACGCCACCAGATTGTCAAACAAATTGTCTCACTTTAAAGTCGGAGAAAGAAAAGTTAAAACCAAGCTCCCTCAAAAGTTGGCCTCCGTGAAGCTTGGGAAAGGGAGGGTGCATGCTCACCTACCCTAAATTTGAAGATCTACCCCAGGGAAGGGATTCCCTGGTACTTCTATGAAGGTTGGGGGCGGGGGTGGGACGTTCTCCTATTTTGGCTGTAGCTGTGCCTATATCTTATGGAAAACTGCAAGCATCCCCCCCAGTATGGTGCCTATTTTCTTGAAAGCACCGCCATAAATCCTACCATCCCCGTGGCGATATTTGCTGTCCTGACTGACCTAAAAAATATAGACACAAATTCTCCATCATATTTGGACATCAACTGCAGATATCTGACAAAATCACTAACAAAATACTGCCTGTAGGAAGCTGGCTCTATTAAGTGTGAGGTGAATCGAGTAGAGAGTCCAGGTATACCTTATTAATGTACAGGGTCTTGCTTTAACAATCCCACGGTGCTCTATTTGTGGTAGTGTGATCGAGCAGCCTTAAGCTTATCAGAGGGAAGTGTTAAGCGTTTGTTGCACACACAGAATCAATAAATGAGGCGCACACTCAATGAGGAAAACCGACCCCAATTTAGGAAGAAAACACTTTAATATTAATTTAGACACCTACAAGATTAGGTACTTATTTATGTTTTCAATTTGTAATGCACACAGCTATCCAGCTGAGTTTCAAACCTTTGCAAAAAGCAAGAAGAGAGGCACAGCTTCTCAGTGATTCTGGGGAGAACTACAGAGTTTCAGGCCTAAGTATGCAAAGGAGTTCCCTTTCATGCGAGTCATGCAGAACCTAGGCACATTGAACAGGGTGAGATTCATAGATTTAGGAGCAAAATTCGCTAACTTTGCTAACTTGAAAAGTACTTTTTATTTTCCGAACCACAGAAAATACACCTGTCAGGGGTGATGCATGAGCCTCAGACACTGTAATGTTATCCTATGGGAGAAATATACTCTGCATAGGGGTACTTGCAATTCAGTTAGTGTTGTTTTTCTGTACTTAAGCTGAGTAGGGGCCCAGGTCATTAGAACTACCAGCAGTTTCGGTTTACTTGCTCTGGTGTGTCTGGGTGCAGAGGTGCTGGTCGCAAGAGTAACCTCTAACGCTGCAGCTGAAGTCAATGGGAAAACCTGTAACAAGAAAACGGCTGCAAGTGGAGACTGGGGGGCCAGTCTGGCAGGACCCTGACGTGGGTTCGGCTCTTTAGGGTCTTTGGAGCAAAGGTGCACCATCGGTTGGCTCGGGCTGTGGGGCTCAGCTGCAGAGGTGTTTTGTCCGGCAAGTCGCTGGAGGCTCTCACTTTTCAGATCAACCTGGAGATGGTGACAAAACAGGGCCACTCTCAAGAGTGGCCTCTCTGATGCTGACATCCCACATAGGTCTGTTTTAACGGTGTTTGTGTCTGGGCTGGACACTAAACAAGCCTTAGCTGCTACAAGGGCTCCAGTACCCTGGGTATTGGTGCAGGGCGGCTCTTGGGGATCCTGGTGTCTCCAAATATGGTAGTGTGACTGATCTGACCTCATGGAGCATGGAAACCTCCTCCGGGGGAGGTTTCCTGCTTCTTCTATGGATCCGGGGGACTGCTGAACTGTGTACCGAGTCGATGCGGTCATGTCTGCAGGCTGCAGAGAGGAGGCTCCTCCACTTCAAGGGAGATGTTGGCTGGTTGGCAAAGTGCTGTCAGCCCTACGTGGCTTTTAGACCATGCACAGCTGCAGGGTGAGTCAGGTCTATCCAATTGTCGATACAGGAGCAGGCAGGCAGAGTTTGTCGCCAAGTCCAAAGGTAGTCCGCAGTTCTTGAGTTCTTCGGCTCTTCTTTTTCCTTCCTTAGTCAGGTAAACCGGCGTTCCTAGTGTCAGGGGGCCACCTAAATACTGAATTTAATACTGTTAAGTGGAGTGAAGGGTAGTAGCCAATGGTGTTATTATGCCCGCCCCCCGCTCCCCCCTGGTATTTCTACTTCTTGTGGGGAGGGGGCATAATCCTGTCCCAGAGTTACTAATTTCACACAAAAACAAAATGGCGGAACCTTTCTTTCTTGGAGCACATCATGCAGCCCACCTTAGGGGTGTGACTAGCCAGGTAGTGCAACACACCTACTGCATAGCTAATTTCCCGCCTGTCCTGGTGCAAATAGTACTCGGGCAGGGGTTGGCACCTCTGTGGTCTGAGAGAAGCCGGGGTCGCATATCAAAAGTGGCAGGGGCTTTGAAGCCCCAGGCCTTGATATACTAATCACTAGCCATCCTGCTGGAGGAGGTGAGAACACCTTCCTCTGGAGCAGGCATTTTTTTGGGCCTCGGAGAGCATGGGCTGTCGCCTGCAGGGGGTCAGAAACGTGTCTGTGGCGGCATGCTGGACAGTACCAGTCAGCCAGCACACTGGAGGACTACTATGCTTCAGGGAGCACCTCTAAGGTGCCCTTTGGGTGCATGTCATAAAGATATATTACTGGGATCAGTGTGGATTTATTAAGACAAGTTGTTTGATACTAAACGCCATAGATGTCAGTAAAGCAATCATGTAGCTGAGGAATAGGTAATAAACAGTGCCCAGTGCATATACTTACGATGGCTTGCCTGTTCACTTGTACCAGCTAGTAATTGAATTAGACAACACATGGGCATACCTGCCCATGTAGATATGCCCTCACATGTAATATAATGCACCCTACCTTAGGGTTACAAGGCATGCTGTAGGGGTGACTTAAAAATATTACCTGCAGTGATTTAGCATGTTGTGTCGTGTGTTTTCACTCATGCTTTTGCACCATGACCCACAGTCTGAAATGGCAGGCTGCATGCAATATGTATGGGGGTCCCTTTGGGTGGCATAATACATGCTTCAGACTTAAGGACCCTCTTTAGTACCCATGCCCGAGGTACTAGGGGTACCAGTTATTAGGGACTTACAGGGGTGCTAAAGTGTGTGCCAATTTTTGGACAATTAGTCCATTTTACCTTGTTTTTAGGGAAAGAGCACTGGGGCGTGGTTGACAGTGCACATCAATCGAAAAAACATCAGTGCTAGTGGCAGAAAGAGGGAGTTGTAATGACAAAAAGTAGTACTTTTCTACACTGCCTATACAGCAAAAAAAAAATTCTGTTACTCTTATCTGTTCTTTCACTATAAAACTCAGTCCACACTACAAGATGGGAAGCTAAAAATGGAGTAGGCCCTCCCATCACAGAATTATGTAATTCCTCCTGTCTCATATCAAATGAGACCCCCAAACTCCTATACACTAGCCTTTTGGAAGCCACACACAACAGCTCTTACCTCTTTAGGTGAATCACTAAAAATGAGGCGACCGCCCTTTTCAGATCTGCAACCTCGATGTGTTCTTCTACTTCCAAACCTTGAGTTACCAAAGGTAGACTAGGGCCATTTGTCAAAGCACTCTAATCCGCATAAAAACGTCACATTCTCATACTCTCTCAAATCCACTAAGGTTACCAGATGAATCCATGTCACCAAGGACACACGGTTCCAGTCCTTGATTTTCCTTTTAGAAATGCTTGTTTTCAGTCCAGTGCGTTTTGTGGAAATTATCCAAGATCATTATTCCCAGAATTTACCAAGTTATTAAATAAAAGTTAAAAAAATGGAAATGGTGTCCTTGGTGACATGGAGATATTGAGTAACTTTGTATCCAGATCTCTCACATTCAGTGATAGATCAGTCTTGACATCCTTGTCCTGAAAGAGACCTGGTTAGCACTTTTTTCCAAGCCACTGCTTGATCTCTTCGTAACAGATGGGCATAATTTACCACACTCTGACAGACCACACAAAGAGGGAGGTGTTTATAACTATCATCTACAGCAGGGGTCTCCAACGAGTAGCTCAGGAGGTACTGGTAGCTCGCCAGTACCTTCAAAGTAGCTCTCTGAGGTGAAGTCAAGCCCAGTATCAATTTCAGAGAGTAGGTGCCTATTAAAGAAGGCAGCACTGATCATCTCAAGACCCTAAGAGTGACAGCCAGCCAAACTTACCACAGTAACTCATGCTAACACTCAAAAACACACTGTGCCGGCTTATATGACCTGCTACATGACAGTCTGTATCCAATCTCAATATAATTAAGCCACAAGGAGATTGACCATATTGTAGTCCCTCCTTTATCAGTCACAACATGTGTGTGAACAGTGCACCATCAAAAAAGTATGGCAGCAGTAGCCTGAGTTGTAATCAGTGCTGACCCACCAAAGTGCAGGACTGCAGGAGTCAGAGTGAAAATGTGTCAGTTAGATGCATGATCAGCTCAAGACCTGAGGAGAACAGGGTATGTATGATCCAGACCAGATAAAATTAAGAGATTCATAAACTTTTTTGTGTGTGCCCATAATACACACTATTGCTTCCTGAAACTATGCCTGGTGCCAAGAACTGCCATATATATATGCTAGCCCCATCATAAGAGTGTTATATTTGGCATAATAGTGCCAGTGGCATAATAATGGTCATCCTTGACTATTTTAGTATTTTTGGTCTACTTGTGGTATGCTGGCAGTCATCATAGATCTACTCTGAGCATGACTGGCCTATATGTACCTATTCCTGGCATATTAATGGTCATGACTCATATGTAGTCTTATCCCTGATCCTTCTGGTTTCCAGCCTTGGCACAACTGTGGCCCTAGTATAATGGTGGGCATTACTGGCATAATCCAGGCATCCGAGATGCTATTGTGAGCATCCATTATGATATAATGGGGTAACACACAATTGTCCACGGACCTGGGTAACGATTGGTATAGGAAACAATGGTCCTAGACCAGGGGTCTCCAACCTTTTTTGTAGTGAGAGCTACTTCTGCTCAAGGAAAGTCTTCCCGAGCTACTAGCAAATGTTATACCTGTAAAATAGTGACTACACTATGACCACCCAAAGCAAGATTTTCAGTAGTTACCACCCAAGTATACCAAGTGCGGTTACCAGCAGAAATGCTGGGAAAAAGTTCTTCAATATTAAATTCCTCCCCTTGACTTATGAAGTAATATTCAAATCTTGACATACCCAGTGGCACAAAGGACATAACCACAGCAGTACGTCTCCCCAGCTCAGCTTGAATTATCATTCACCAGTTTCTGAAAATGCACATTTTTCTATCTAATACTACTGTCCACTGTGGGCGAACAACCTCAATTTTCCTGAAGAAACCCCATTTTTGAAAACTAAAACTGCCTTTAAAATATCCGTTTTCAGTTTTTGAGAAATGCACAGTCTCAAAACATCAATTTGTCATTATCATCATGTACTCCCATGTACAAATGCCTCATATGGACAGACTACTTTGAATTCCCAGGTATTAGTCATATGCCATGGATGCTCACCATTGGTATAGGAAACAATGGTCCTAGACTTCTTTAAAGCTACAATTCAGTTATGAAAAACATTAATTAGTCAAAGGGCATCCGGTACATATAGAATTAGCATTCTATCATTAATGTACAACCATTTTCTTTACAATGCAAACAAGTATATCCTCAAAAGACACAAAGGCACAAAATATCGCTCCAACAGTGACTGTTTATTATTTAATTACGTTTATAACAGATCATCATATTCAATGCTCCAAATAGAGAATGAGGTTGCTCCAAGGGGAGTGTGAAAAAGGAAAGTGCTAGTGAGGTAGGACAGATATAAAGGAGGGGAATCCAAAAGGCAAATTTAATAACCAATCAATTACACATTTTGATATCCTTAGTAAAACTGGTTGTGGTTCATAGTGGCACCAGTTTTACAGATAGGCCTGTCCCTTATGGATTAACAAATATTAATTTCATGATTTTCTGAAGATGCACAGAGAACGAAGGCGTCGACGACGACTGAATCGTCTACGACCGCATCGTCGACGAAGACTTCGTCGACGAGGAAAATATCGTCGATGGGGACACCGTTGGTGACAGCCATACCGTCGACGACGGAGCCGTCGACGGGAACGTCGTCGTCGTCCATGGGACGGAAAACCGCGGAGGTTTCTGTGCAAGGATCTGCCCCTGGCAAACTGTCCAGACCACAGATTACACCGGAAACGACATCTCCAAGCAAGGTTCAAACCAATTTGCCTATGGAGATTCTGCAGAGTGAAGAGTCTGAAGAGGAGCTCTTTGAACAGGCTACTTCCCCTTCTGAACTGTATGTCAAATGCCAAAGCACGGACGAGGAGCAGGAAGATACAAGCGCGCAGGAGCGCCCCGTCCAGGAGCAGGTTCGCACGGAGGTCACTCCAATGGTATGCCTTCCTCTGGCAATAGTTAAGGACCTCAAGTTCCTTATCAGGGACTACAAACAACGTTTCCCGGAACCACCAAGGCTGGATACAGGGGTCCCAGTGCCAACTACAAACCCACCAACGATAGCCCCAAGGCAATCACGGCCGGTTACGCAGGTCTGCCACGAGAAACCGCCACCTCAGGTGATAGAGTCATCGGATGAGGAGGCTGAGGAGATAGAGGAAGGAGAGGTCCAGGGAGACCAATCGGACCAGGATGAGGAGGAGGAGTATGTAGCATCTTCACCACCTTCCCCACAACCGCGCCAAGCTGATTCACCGCCAGTGGATATTGGTGGTTTTCATAAGGTAGTTGAACGGGCTGCGGCACGGTTCCATATGGTCATGGAGTCGGCGGAGACGGAGTGCTTCCTCCATGACTTTAAGGAGCAGACGAAGAAGACGACCAAATCGATCCCTATCATCGACTTTCTCTGGGAACAGGGAAAGAAGCTAATGCTGACGCCGGCTTCTGTTCCTGCGGTTGTTCCACGCCTGGATAAGAAGTATAAGGCTCCGTCCACGGCACCAGCTTGCCTGACTGGCCACCCGAAGCCGGATTCGGTCGTGACCCAAGCGGCCCAGAAAAATTCTCGAAATCCCTCCTCGCCTCTGTCAGCACCACCGGACAAGGAGGGCAGAAAATTAGACACTATAGGCAAAAGGTTTTCGACCACTTCGGCAATGACCATCAAGGTGGCCAATTCCATAGCCCTTTTAGGGCGTTATAACCGCCAACTTTGGGAGGATATAGCCCCATATTTAGCAGAACTTCCGAGCGTGGTTCAGGACGAGGTGAAGGCACTACTTTCCGAGGGCCAGACCTCTGCGGCCGAGATCATCGACTGCGCCATAGACGTGGCCATGACAGGCTTTCGTCAACTGGCTGGGGCTGCAGTCCTGCGCCGCCAAGGATGGCTCAAGGCGACATCGTTCAGGCAGGAAGTGCAGACGAAGGTGCTGGATATGCCCTTCGACGGACAGCATTTATTTGGAGATAAAATTGACGAGGCGCTCCAAGCCATTAAAAAGGACACTGACACGGCTAGAGCGCTTGGAACCTTGCAGGCAAGGAATCAGTCCTTTCGGGGCAACAAATCTAGAGGCCAGTCCTCCTACAGGGGATCCTTCCAGAATAGGTCCTCGTATTCCTTCTAGAATAAGACCCAGTACCAGCAAAAGCAACAACAGGGTCGACAGTCATCTTACGGAAGATCTAACTTCAAGGGTAAGAACCAAAAGAGGGGCACTGGCGGACGCCAGTGACCGCTTACTCCAGCCAGTCCAGCTACCATCTACTTCTTCACAAATTGGAGGAAAATTGACCCATTTCCTGAAAAATTGGCGCATCATCACCTCAGATCGTTGGGTGCTCCAACTCCTCAGATTCGGCCATTCCCTAGAATTTACCACTATCCCGCCTGCAACCCCTCCCCGCAGGTTTCCACACAGGCATCTGCGGCTGCTGCTCCGAGAAATATCGGAGATGTTGAGGAAAGGAGCGATCGAGCGAGTTCCATCGGCTCAGAGGGAGAAAGGATTCTACTCCCGCTTCTTTCTGATACGCAAGAAAGAAAAGAAGTGGAGGCCCATTCTGGATCTCAGGGCACTCAACTCTTTCCTGAAGAGTCAGTCGTTCAGGATGGTGACGCTCCAAGAAATCCTAGGCATTCTAGAGGAAGGAGATTTCATGACATCCTTGGATCTTCAGGATGCCTACTATCACATCCCCATACTCAGGGGGCACAGAAAGTTTCTACGTTTCGAGGTGGCAGGACAGCACTACCAATTCAAGGTCCTTCCGTTTGGCCTCAAATCCGCTCCGCGGATTTTCACCAAGTGCCTTTCTCCTGTGGCAGCTTTCCTACGTCAAATGGGTCACCAAGTTTTCCCCTACCTAGACGACTGGCTGGTCAAGGCGCCCACGGCTGTAGGCGCAACCAAATCCTCCAACGCTTGTACCAATCTTTTCCAACATCTAGGATTGACTCTCAATCTTCAGAAATCACATATGTCCCCAACAAGAAGCATCACCTTCCTCGGGGCGACCTTGAATACGGAATGCGCAAGAGCATTTCCTTCAGACGAAAGAAAAAACAGGATCATATCGCTGGCCACGGCGGTGGCATCAAGGAAGTCCCTAAGAGTTCGCACCTTCAAATCACTCCTGGGAATGATGTCTTCTTGTATACTACTCATCCCTCACTGCAGGCTGCGGATGCGTCCATTGCAGGAAGCTCTCACGAACCAGTGGAATCAGAGTACAGGTTCGTTCGAGGACATTATGAGCATAACAGCGCAAATATCCAAAAGCCTCGAGTGGTGGAAGGATTGCAGAAACCTGTCGAGGGGACTACCATTCCTGCTTCCAGCAGCGCCACTGGTGATCACCACCGATGCATCTCTAGCGGGCTGGGGAGCTGTCCTTCAGGACCTCAGAGTAAGTGGCAAATGGTCAGATCAGGAGCAACGCCTCCATATCAATCTGCTGGAGTTGAGGGCTGTGTACCTAGCGCTGCAAGCCTTTTTACCACGCATCCAGAACTCCCATGTGCTCGTCAGAACGGACAACACCACGACGATGCACTATCTGAACAAGCAGGGAGGAACGCGTTCGCTCACTCTATCGCGCGAATCGCAAAAGATATGGAACTGGCTTGTCCTCCAGGGGATCACCCTCAGGGCGGACTACGTCCCGGGAAAGGACAACACCATTGCGGACGCCCTAAGCAGGCAGAAATCCCTCTCCCATGAATGGGAGCTCAACGAGAGTGCACTAACACACGTATTCTCGGAATGGGGGGTCCCAGGAATCGACTTGTTCGCCACCAGGGAGAACGCCAAATGCCCAAGCTACGCAAGCTGGCATCCCCAACCGGAGTCGCTCGGAAATGCCTTTTCCATAGGCTGGTTCAGCGTATTTGCGTACGCTTTTCCACCGTTCCCGATGATTCCCAGGGTCCTCAGGAAGATGAAGGCGGAGCCCTGTACCCTAATCCTGATTGCCCCGTACTGGCCGAGGCAGCACTGGTTCTCGGACCTTTATCGCCTCTCCATCAGGACACCGATTCGTCTAACACAGCACCCGAACCTGCTGACAATGTCCAACGGGCAGGTGCAATTCCCGAACCTGCAATCGCTCAGGTTATCGGCCTGGCTCCTGAGCACAGAGAGTTCTGCCATTTGAACATCCCGCAGGAATGCAGGGACGTGCTAGCAAGAGCAAGGGCGGACAGTACCAACAAAACCTACTCTCTCAAATGGAAGCGCTTCTGCGTATGGTGCTCGGAGAAGGGCCTGAGACCACTTCATATCACGCCTGAACAGATATTGCCATATCTCCTGCTCTTGGCACAGTCCGGATTAGCGCATGCATCCATAAAGGTGCATCTGGCGGCAATTTCACGTTTTACCAGGACTTTCAAAGGCCCGTCTCTCTGGTCCAGTAGACTTATTAAACAGTTCCTTAAGGGTCTTTATAGGTCCTTTCCAAGACCTCGACGGGTCCCGCCGACATGGCACCTAAACTTGGTCCTTAACCAACTCATGAAGCACCCCTTTGAGCCCATTCACCGAGCTTCCATCAAGTACATCTCATGGAAAACGGCTCTGTTACTCGCTCTAACATCTGCCAGGAGGGTCAGCGAGTTGCAAGCTCTCTCCATTCAGGAACCCTTCATGCAATTCAAACAGGACAGGGTGGTGCTGAGGACAAATCCCAAGTTCATACCGAAAGTGCCTTCAGACTTTCACCTCAACGAGCCGGTGGTCCTACGTTCCTTCTTCGCTAACCCTACCACGGCAGCAGAAAGGACGCTCCACTCTCTGGATCTCAAACGGTGTCTTAAGTTTTATATAGACAAGACAAAAACCTTCAGAAAGTCATCCCAGTTATTTGTGGCCTACAGCAGGCCAAGGTTGGGTATGCCTCTAACAAAACAGAGCATTTCAAGGTGGATCTCTTCTGCAATAGCATTCTGCCATGAAGGGGCCGGACGGCCTTTGCGAGACAGGGTGGAAGCACACTCCACCAGAGCGATGTCCACATCAGCAGCGCTGTTCGCTGGAGTGCCGATTTTGGACATCTGTAGAGCGGCGACGTGGAAGTCACCGCATACCTTCTCCAGATACTACTGCCTGGATGCCGAACTTACGAAGGATGCGGCAGTGGGCCAGGCGGTGCTTCGCCATCTGTTCCAGTGAGGTGAGCCTTCCAACATCCCGCCATCCTGGTATGCACATTCTTTACTGTTTTACTGTTTTGATGTATGCCAATGTTTCGAACTGTTATGATAATACTGTATTATCTCAGATACTTTTATGGCATGTTACATCAGAAATGTGCATAATGTATTGCTAACTACTCTGATTCAGGCATGTGAATCTATGAAAGACACCCCTAATACTGGATAAGAAACGCGTTACTTACCTGTAACAGCAGTTATCCAGTATTGGTGTCTTTCATAGATTCATATGCAACCCTCCCGCCTCCCCTGGAAGGACTCACGCCTCTAACTATATTACGCCTACCTAGCTTGGTGCGTACGAAAATCTGAGGGACTGAGGCTCCTGCCAGGAAGGTTCTAGAGGGAGGTGATAGCTGATTGGCTGACTCTAAGAGTTTGGTCCTTTTTACATAAGGACTAGGATAGGCTGCTAAGGGGAGGCCCTTAGGCCTATTTTTCTCTATGTATGTCTATAGGACATTACTTTTTTATGTACCGGAGGCTCCCGTCTCGACGACGGGGAATGATTCATGCATGTGAATCTATGAAAGACACCAATACTGGATAACTGCTGTTACAGGTAAGTAACGCGTTTCTTGCCCCTAACATGGGCAAACAAGTTGGAGAGCTCAGCTCAAAACGATGCCTCGGCCCTCCTCATCCTCAGGATCCTCCAAATCTGCAACTGGTTGAAGCCGAGGCACCTTAGCAGGAGAACCATCCGCCTCCCGTGTCTGAAAGGCAGCCTTCACCGCCTCATTGATCAAAACACGGGGGGCATCCAAAGTAGGAACACTCGAGGATCAGCCAGCAGCAGACTACATCATGCAAACATAAATGATAGTCACTTCCTGCAGCAGATCCTGAAGTCTTATGGCGCGACCTCTTGTGGGAGGGGCCAGCTAGCAGGAGGTAACCGGCGTAGTAATAAAACAGCCCAAAAGGTCGGGCCCGCATTAGAAAGGAAGCCGGACAAGAAACTGGAACAGGTGCGGTTCGCGATGCCCCCAGCCAACATAAACCTATGCTCGCTATAGCAGGTCGAAAAGGTATGATAACATGTCAAGGCAGCGCGGCTACTAAAGTAAGCCACAACCTTAAATCAATCAGCAAAAGCAGCATGGCTGGTATGTAAGCCACAACACCATAAACAGAAAAACAAAATCAGAGCGGCTGCAAATGCAAGCCACACCCGTAGAAATAAGAATAAAGCCAGCATGGCTGCTAATGCAAGCCGCGCTCGCAGAACAAAGGCAGCGCGGCTGCTGATGCAAGCCGCGCCAGCTGACTAAAGAATAAAGGCAGCGCGGCTTAGCAAGCCGCGGCCGTACCAGAAAAATAAAAAAATACACTTAACTGATGCTAGGTAAACGGCACTGCAGTGCAGAAGAAAACGAACAGGATGTTATGTCGTACTTTACCCTTTATGCATGCCGGACAGTGTAGGCTTCTATAGAGCAGACAAGCTGCTTACTTCTAAGGAATGGACCTGGAAGGTGGATGAGGATTAATAAGGGCTCCTGTCTGGACTTAAAAATAATGAACAACAGGAACCCGATCTACAGTGATTCCACCATCTATCTCAGTTAGCCACTCTAACATGGACCCTAATTATTTAGTCGTCCACTATCTTAACTCTTAGTAAGATTCTAAATAAAACTCTGATTATGGCAGGGCTCACAATTCACCTTCATGGTTCACAAACGATACAAGTCTTAGCAGAAAAGCGTTTCATGCAGCGGTGATAATATGGAGGAAATACCCATCAAACTGAAAAGTTTCCACATATGGGCTGAGAGAAAATTCTACAAAAAGGTCCACTTAAATTAACCCAAAGAATTATTTAAAATTCCACATTATCAGTTCTATGAAACTCTCTCTTCCGCCATTAAGGAAAAAGGTAGCTAATCAGTTTCCCATAACAAGACAGAATTGACTAAGTTTGTCCTGTCCCCAACACTGAACTGTTGACTATTTCCAGAAAAACTCCTCAAGTATCATGGACAAGCTTCTTTCCCATATCAGACAAGTGGGTTGCTACAATAAACCCTTAACCATCACATTACTCATCTGCTCTGATACCTCTCTTATTAGTCAAAGAACTTGCTGAACCTCTCACCACAATTTGGCATGATATCATAAATGGCTCGTTCAGGTCAGCCTCTTTCACAACATCCAAATAGGACATGTGTGCCCTCTTTCAAAAAACCCTTACTCTGACCCCGATCTCCTGGAAAACTACAGGACCATACCTGGCCTCTCACCAAGATTATTGAGCAATGTGTTGAAGATCAATTAGAAACATGTATATTGTGCACCATATTACCTGGACACCGTCAGTCAGGTTTCAGACCAGTAAATAGGATGAAAACAGCTATGCTCAAATTTGTGATTTACAGTTTAAAGCTCTTGATCCCATATCTTTCCTTCTTGGTTTGTAACCTTCTGCACTATTGATCATAACATCCTCCTTCACACCCAAAGTAGTGCTCTGCAGTACATTGAGAGTGCACTGTTATTTCTTTTTCTGAAATGGTTTGTCAATCTTATCTCTTCTTTCCATTAGTTGAAGATTCACCTTTAGCGTGTTCTGTAGAGTTCACTGCTACCCTGACCTGGGGAATTTGAAGCACCCCATCAATAACGATTACAGTAGAGAACACCCTTTGTTGGTCTTTATGTCTATGCAATAAGATACTTTGTTCTATCTCATATGTCTGAACTCGCTCTCTCAATTCTAGACTAGAAGCACACTTACACAAAGGTCAGTATTTGTGCAATTATTAAATGTTTACCTTAGAACCTGGGGTTTGAGTTGTTCATTATCTGTATTGAAGCTCCTGTATGAGGTCAAGTGGTCCACAATTTCCCATGTGTTGTATATCTTTAGATCCGTTTTTTCCACTACCAGGTTGAGTCACTGTTAAAAGAAGGTAACCTTTTCTTTACACTTTATTTCATTATACACTCATTTGAGCTGCTTACATATAAGATCGATCTCTTCTCTGTTTGTGGAGAGCTATATATTTGAATGGAAAATACAGACTCATGGCCACTTTGAGACCATTATATTGTTTTATTCACAGGCTAATGTTATTGTTCACAGTAAAGCCACTATGCCGCCACATATTTTAACAGAGGGGTCGAGTCTTGGGACCCAAACCTGTTTTCTAGTTTCTGCTTTAGCCATTCCTATTCCTCCCTGTGCCTCGGTTCTCTTATCTGCCAACATTTGGAGTAGTTAAGCAAATCAGAAAGAAAAAGATTGTACTAAAACTATTCCTCAGTTCATATCTGATGTCTAAGATCACTGTGATATTTACAATTGTACTGAATGAGCCTTCAAAATCCAGTATTTTCTAAAAACAAGTTTCTCTTTGCAAGAAAAAGATCCTCAGCATGAGCCAGGAGTGTGGATTTTGTTCTGTCCGTGTGTCTAGAAGGGATCAAACACTGGGCTCAATGCGAGGCTGGTGATAGCTTTTCTTCATGTGGATTGTGTCATCCACATCCATTTTTTCTCTTTGGATCTTCGTAGATGGTTCATTGGTGCTCCTCTCGCTGACCTCTCACACCGGCTGGGTGACCTCCGTGAAATGGTCTCCAGTGCATGAACATCAGCTTATATCTGGCTCTCTGGACAACATTGTCAAACTTTGGGACACAAGAAGGTAAAGAAATTTGTATTGCTGTTTTTATGGTTCCCTTCAATTAAAGAAATAAAACACAAGAGCCACTATGTGAACTGTGGCTTTCAAAACTGCATGTTCCACCACGGCCTGTCAATAAGAGAGCTTAGGAGTCTATATCTCCTGCTTTCTGACACTCTCCTCTAAATTCGGCCAAGTATGGGTAGGAAAAATGTCAGCGATACAGTGATAATATTATGAAATGCATGGTAGAGCTGAAGGCAAAAGTCAGGTTGGCTCCGGTATGGTGGCTAGGAAAATTAGCTGAAAAAATAGACTTGTCTCTGAATCATGATTTCCTGTCAGTTTACTTGTATCTTTGTGTCATTGCTCTATATTTTGTCAACCAGGAGTGGGTTTTCTCTGCAAACTGTAGTTCTCTCAGTGTATAGAAAGGGGTATAAATTTAGATTGACTCATTCTTAAAACTTGTAAACAGCAGTAAGACACCCTGTTCTGCTTTGCCACTAGTATTCTGTTTCCTACAGAAAGATTCTATGTTAAGGTACCCGTCCATTCCAGCATTATGGTGCCTACCTCCCTAATCGGGCTCTGCGTCAGCTGGCGATCTTGCCATTTTAGCGGTCATTTCACACTCTTGTACTCTTGTGAACCAGAAGTCGTTTTCATATAAGTTATAAAGATTTTGAATGCATTTACTTGTATCGCAATCAGCGGAATAGCTGAATGACATGTAAAAGGCTATAAAGTTTGTTTTAAAAAAAGATTTTGAATAACTTGTTTCTTTAGCCACTTGTTAAAGTGTGTCTCATGTTCTTTATCTTTAATTTTCAGTTGCAAGGCTCCTCTCTATGACTTGGCAGCCCATGAGGATAAGGTTTTGTGTGTGGACTGGACAGAGGCAGGGGTAAGAGCTTCACAAACAACGTTGTTTTTTCATTGTGTTTTTCGTGAACGGTATCAAAGATTTTCACTTGTAATAAATGAAATACCACATAAGTCAGCGGTTTTCGAGAAACTAAACTATTTTTACTATTTAGTGGAGAAAATGGTTGCATTGCTTATGAGGTTAGATGCAAATTACATATAGTATCGCAAAGCGTGTAACGGTTTGTTAAACAGAAGCTAGCGAATAACTGCAGGCACAGGTAGGTAACAACTTTTCATTTACCGAGTGTACTTGCTTGATTAATTGATTATATCAATGTATTTGTTTTAAGTTCAGCCTGTATATTTGGTGACATCCTAAATTGTGCAAAACGTTTATTGGATTTAGTTTAATGTTTAGTAATTTTTGTGGGGGGAAAAGGACTGCGAGCTGCAGTCTGTTCTTGATGTAATAGACCTGGTGGTTACTATAAGTGAGGCCAGATAATGGTGCGGCGTGCATGTGAACAAGGTCACAGGGTGACCGAAATGCGTTATGGCCAAGTAAGTTGCAAATAAAGATTCAAGATTCCCGGGTCTGCGCCTTGTCTTGTTTGGATGAGAATTACAGGCGAGTGTGGATACACAACGGAGTTGCTGTCTCTGAACGCAGACCCTCATCCAACGGCGGTGTGCAACAACACTGCAGTGGCGACGTCTGCCGCATTCCAGGATACACTTCAGAAGAAGTAGCCGTGCAACCCCTGCAAAGAGACACGGTCCCAGAGAGGACCTAGTGTTGCAAAACGAGTCGGAGGACCCGTTTGCGGGACCTGCAGAACCCAGGGTGTGTAACAGCGGGTTGGTGATGCTTCGTAATACAGCAGATCTAGCTGTTTACGTATTTGGCACACATTAGCATGTTGGCCGAAGTGCTGCACGAGAGGGAGGCAGCAGCTGACGAATTGTTCAACTCTAATGTTTCAACTCAACTGCAGGCATCAGAAGGCTGTGTGAATGGTACAGATGCAAAAACGAAAATGAAACACTTAAGAGAAGCTTGTGAAAAGTGAACAGTCTAAGTAATGGGAAATGAAAGCAATATCCAAATACTTGTAGGTAGGATGTATACTGTAGGAGAGTAGGATCGGCTTCTTATGGTTACCCCCACTTTTTGCTGATGTTTCACTGTTTTTCGACTTTAGTCTGGCTGGGACCCTGCTATCCAGGGCCCCAGCCTAGCTGCTTCCTCTCTAAATTGATTGCATGTTCTTTAGGTACAGCACAGATTGGATTCTGGGGTGCCCTTATTAGTCCCTAGTATATGGTATACAATGTACCTAGGGCATAGGTACCCCAGTGGCCTCTCAGGGGCTGCAGCATGTATTATGCCACCCCTGGGAGACCATTTAAAATGACACAACAGGTCTACTACAGCAGCCTGTGTAAGGTGGTGTATGCACCCCTTACTTAGATATAGGTTCCCTATATCTATCCATATCACTGCACATATAAACCTATCAATCACCCCTATGGCAGGCCTTATCAATCCTGAAGGCAGGTTGCTGGGTTTTATGTGAGAGGGTGACCATGCATGAGCAGAGCCCCTCTGCAGCCTTCGGAACCTTTATTCCGGGGTTGTTTATGATGCAGCCAATCCATTTACTCTTAAGTGCATTATAACCTCGCGGTAAATGCTAACTTTGGAATGGCTGCATGGAAACATGTCGTGTTTGGTGTTAAACACCTTGGAATCATACTTCCACACCAGTAACTGGTGTGGGAGGTATGATTCCACCCTTCTAGAGGGAGAAACATGACGGCACCCCTACACCTGGTACCAGCTTCACAGACCCTGGCATCACAAAATGGATGCTGCCAGCCACAGACACGAGTCTGCCCTCCTGCTGCTGGACGAAACTCCGGCAGGGGAGGTCTGGACAATAGGTTTCCTGTCACAGGGAGGTGTGACTACCTTCCAGACAGGCTTTAGTGTATTGGGGCTGGGTGGGTGCACTCCAAGAGTGCTTTGATGTCTGCACTGGGGGCACATTTGGTGTCCCTGTGCATAATCCTGCCCAAACCAGTTGCAGGGGCTACTAGCCCTTGCTCTGGCGCGAAACTGGACAAAGGATATGGGTGTAGCCACCCCTCTGTCCTGACCCTCCCATAGGTGGGTCCCCGGATTTGTCCCACCCCTTCCTTGGGTATAAAGTAGCAACACCTGAATACAGGATTTTATATTTACCTGGATGAAACTCTGCTACAGAATCCCAGAACTTCTACTATCTACACGATGTTGGATGACTGAAGAATCTCCCGTAAAGGAGTTACTCCCGTGCAAGGCAGGCACCAAAGACTCATCCGTCCGGTTTGCAACTACGCAGCTCCTGAAGGACTCCGAAGACTTTGCAACACAGGAGGTGGGTTTCCAAGCTTTCCCGAGGCCGATCCATGCTCTCAGCAATCCTGAGATCCAAAGCCCTCGTAGGGACCGTGCAACCCGAACCCCTGGACACCGTGCACATTTGCAGCAGCATATGCTTCTTGGCGCTCCCTGAGGCTGTGCTTTGGGCTACTTGCAGTCTAGACCCAGAGCAGTGATTCCACCGAAGATTACTGGCCTACTCTCCTCGAGTGACCCGTGGGCTGGTATTTAGTGACTCCTCTCGAGGTCCCTTCGCGATCCCTTGTCCGTTGACTTGAGGGTCCCTGAGAAGGGTACTTTGACTTTTAACGGACTTACCTGGTTGCTCCAGACGTGCCCTGACTCTCAATCGCTGGGGGGAGTCCACAGGACCTTGCTGGTCCACACCGAAGCCGTTTTACTCTCACCTCATGGGTTGCCATTGCCAAGGCTTGTGGGTCTCCAATCCGGACACCGACCCCCCAGCACTCGACATCCTTCGTGGGACAGCTCGCCTGCAGACTGTGGTCGCCATTGACGCCTCCTGGTCTCCGTGGCAGTGGAGTCAAGCTTCACCTCATCGCACCTGAAACACCCAACCTCGGTGGGCATTCGTCTATCGTGCCCCTGGTCACTGGCAGGTGACACAGACTCTGCCCCCTCTGCTTTCAGGTTCTTCACATCTTCGGTCCAGGCCGGGATCACACCGGACACTTTTCCTTTCCACAGCAGCCGCACTTTGCAGCAACTCTCCATTGACAACATCGAAGATTCCCAACATCATTTGACACCTATGCACCCGGCTTTCCTGGGTTAGGTAACACAAGTATGTTATGTTATATTTAATTTATTCAGCGCACGGCTACTCGAAAGTGTCCCGGCGCTTGCTTCAGAAAAGGCAAAATGCACACAGATCAGAGACTAAAAAAGCAACGTTTTTAATTTTTTCTTAAACAGTGGATCCTGGGTCCCCCGAAGAGCCAAGGGCAGCATGTTCCAGGCTAGACCGGCTTTGCACACAAATGAATTCCCACCAAGTCTTTGGCGATTAAACCTAGGTGTCTGTATCAACAGCTGGGCAGACGAGCGCTGCTGTCTCCCTGGTGTGTAAAAGGCAAACCTCTAATGCAAATAAATAGGGTCTAGAACGTAAAGGGCCCGGTGCGCGATAGACAGCATTTTGAATTTCAGACGAGATTCAACTGGGAGACAATGCAAGGAGCGCAGGTGGGTGCGAACACTATGCCTTGATGACAGAACCAGAAGAAGTCTGGTGGCTGAGTTTTGGACAACTTGCAGTTTTTTGGCAAGAAAACCCGGACTACCAACCAGAAGGGCTTTGGCATAGTCCAAGCGGGACAAAATTAGGGCACAGACCACAGTTTCTCTGGCACTACCGGGCAAAAGGGGAAAAAACGTCCCCAGGGTTTTCAAAGTGCCAAAGCAGGTACTGGCCAACTTCTTCACTTGTCACAAAATTCAGATTTTCGTCGAACCAGACGCCAAGATTTTTTACGGCACCTTTGCCCGCAGCTGGTCGTGGAAAACCAGGAGGCCAAAGCCTTTCTCCGGTGCTCATGTGGGTGCTGGCCTTAGAACCTTTTAAGTCTGAAAGGGTTTGCTCCAAGTCCTCTCCTAAGTGTCCTTAAACTCTAAAATTCCAACTGCGACTCTCCCATAGGATTGTACGGAGCTCGCGGCTGTGTTCTCACACTGCACGCGTCTCCCGTGGGTCCCCTGTGTCACTACCTTGGGTGGTTCCTTGGGATCCCAGCGATTCTACGTGCTATAGGCACTGTCTAGTCAAGTCGTGGTTCTTATACCACTTTCTTACTATATGGTTTGGTCTCCCCCGGGGCCCATTGTATATTGTGCTATTTACTGTCGTTTTAGAACTGTATTATTGTGTGCCTTGCTCTCTAATCTCATAAAGAGGTTAGTAGAGAGTGTTTACAAATAAATAAATATATTTTATTTATATATATATATATATATATATATATATATATATATATATATGTATATATATATATATATATACACACACACACACACACACACACACACCTTGTGTGGTTCTCCTTTCATTTAGTTATTCAAGTGGTTATATTCTGGTAAACCAAGCTGCTTTACATTCCTTCGAGACTTAGCCAGAAGGCTGCTCTACATAGCTACCACTAGGATAGCTTTCAATAAAGCTTGTCTTAAACCTAATCATCAATAAGGGTTGTTTGGACTGGTGCTAGGTGCCCACTATAACTAGTGGACAGCATATACCAGGCCAACTTCTCACATATACCTCGTGGTTTCAGAATCCTTGTGGCCTCAAATGTTCTCCATTTTGCCGCTTTAAATGTAATGATGCAGATGTTAAAAAAGAATTTAGTAAAAAAAAATTTTAAAAAAAAGAATCCTTGTGGTCCCAAGCTATTAGAGTTCTAATGTGGAAATAATAAAGGAGTGGGCTGAGAGTAACATAGAGGCCTTCATGCGCCTAATGACAATTATTGAGAAATATGTGGAAACAGAAAGGAATGCATTACAGGCCCAAATTGATCAGCTCAATGAGGAACTCAAAAAGGAGGTGCTACAAGAAGTAGTCTCCGGCATGAGAGAGGAAATGACATGTCACCTCCAAAAACAAGAGGACATTATAAAAGCCACAACAATTTCACAGAGATACGGTGGACTATGAACGAGGGCAGGTGTTCACCTTTGCAAGGAGCAGTGGCGGCTCCTCTGCTATGGCAGAGGAGTGTTGCCCTATTGCTTTTAAGCAGTGCCAAATAGAAACATAAAATGATAATAACTAATGTTATTATTTTATGCTTTGTGTCCTGCTGCTTTGCGGGGTGAGTGGGGTTGTTCTGCTGCGCTCTGCAGGGAAGGAGTGGTTTGCCCACTCCTAAGTGTGCAATGACTGTTTGGGCTACATGCAGGCTGCATTACAGCCTGCATGGAGAACATGCCCACCTCGCCAGTCCCTGGCTGAGTGCCGTGACACCCCACTCAGACCAATCACAATGCTGCATTGCAGCGTTGTGATTGGCTTGGGGGGTAGCCTGCTTCCTGGAGTTGGAGGCAGGAAAGCAGGAGCGGAGACACCGGTACGTTTTTTAAATCCAACCCCCCCCCCCCCCCCCAACAATCCCTCCCTCACACACACCCCACGCCCGCCCTGCCACCTGCTAGCCATGCCGTCCGCCAATGGCAAGGAAGTTCGACAACTTAAAAAGCAGAGGCTGACAAAAGGATATCTGGGTTTGCAAGAGAATAGAGTGGGGGAAACAGCATCTGCGTATTGCTTAGAAATGGAGACCGACTCAGGGGATGGTCGATTGCCTGCGGGTGCCCAGACCAAGTTATCATTGAGTGATGAATTTTATTTTTTACATATGGGCAGAAGGCAACCCTTAAGACCAAGGAGTCAACATTAAAAAGCAGCCAAAGGAGGAACAAAAGGAGTAACGAACAAAGGAAATACTGGAGGAAACAAAAAACCGAAACAACAAAGATGGAGACGCAAGTAAGCAAAGAATCTAACATGACTGTGGTCAATTTATCGAACTTCACTTTGTCCACTTCTGAGAAACGGATTTTATTTCTTTGACTATCGTTTTGACAATTACAGAATATGGATTATGCACTAACTAGAGAGACTATTTTAAAATGTGTGCAAACATTTAAATTGGCCAAGTCTCACTTACTAAAGCTCAAACGCTGATTGAACGCAGAAGCTCTACAAGACTTACAGGCATTAGAGAAAGAGAATTTGGGATGTCCTGAATCAGGTGGGGAATTGATATCATTGAAACATTTCATGTGGATGTTTTTGGTGAGAGCTAAACACCATTCAAACCATCATCATTTGTGCCTATGATGCAAAAGGACTCCATTGACACATTGATTAGTGTATAACTGAGGAACTCAAGGGATTACATGTAATAACTAACAAGCATCGAGCTAAATGGGATAAAGAACGTAGAGCCTACCATTACTAGATTAAGAAACTACAAGCGGAAAATAATATGGTAGATTGCAATTCGGACAAAGGAGGGAACATAGTTCTGAGGCCTCTTTCCACATATCCTTTTGAAGCATAAAAACAACTTAATGATGACAAGTGCTATATGAGGAGTGACATGGACAGTATATGGAAGACAAAGGCACAAATCCATTTGGTTCTACTTGAGTGGAGGGACATGGGGTTACTTAACCAAGACAAACATCTGTACTTGGGGAACGATAATCCAAAAACGCTGTTACTCTTCTTCATTCCCAATAGCCATAAAGGCCCAAATCAGCTGGAAGACCAATTATCTCTGCCACAGAGAGTCTCTTCAAAAACACCTCAAAGTACTTTGATTTTTTGCAAGTTTATTTCCACAGCTTTCCATGGTATATAAAGGATGCCGGGTACTTTGTAAAGAAGATATCACTGTTACTGGAGTGCTGAATAATTGTTAATCACTATTGATGTTTCATCCCTGTATACTAGCATCAACCATGACAATGGTATCCATGCATCTGAACTCTTTTTGACAAGTAGACCATTAAACCTGTACAAAGTCACTATGATGCTGATTTCTATGATGAAGTGGTGTTTACATAATAACTATTTCCTGTGCAATAATGGTCTACAAGCAGATATGAAGAAAAGGCGATGGGCACCTGTTTCGCCCCCCAGCTATGCTTGTTTTCATATGGGCTGGTGGGAAGAGCAGGTGCTTATCAACGACCACAGTGAAGCATTGGAGCACCATGTTTGTTGGTTGCGTTACATCGACAACCTCTGTGTAATTTGGAGGGGTTTGCCTTAAACTGCTAAACAGTTTATGGAAGCAATCGATCAAAATGATTTGAATTTACAGTTCACTGGCAATATAAGTACTACACAGTTAGAATTTTTAGATCGCCATGTGTTCGTGAAAGGGAACAAACAGGAAAACTAAGCTGTATGGGGAAAAAGGACAATGGGTAAAACAACCTTGCACGCACGCAACTTTCACCCCCAACACTTAAAAACAAGAATCCGCTATGTGGAATTCCTGCATGTAAGCAAAGAAAAGATGTTGAATAGATTTTCAGAACAGGGTTACTGTAAAGCCGTTTTGTCCTCTGCTTTGGTGAAGGTAGAGTCGCTTCATAAGTAAAGAGAAGCAAGGAAAGAAGAATAACAGGACTCGTCTGTAAGACTAATAACCACGTATAAGGCACAAGAGAAACAAGTGAGAAGGCACTACAGAAACAATGGCAACTTATAATGGGGTGGTCCAGTCTTGTGACCGACAACACCCAAATCACCACAGATAGCTTTTCTCAGATTTTATTGCACGAAGGATGCATTGGTCCTCAGTAGCCTAGAAGCAAAAAGCAAAGCGGGTGGTTGCAGGATACTGATGACTTTTACAAGTGTCACAGTTGCAAAGCATGCACACACAGGATCAACATAAAGGAATACTTGAATCCATTTGATGACCAACCCAGAAAGATCAAGGGATTCTATTATTGCAAATCAGAATTTGTGGTATGTGTCTTGGGTTGCAAGTTCCGCCAAAGGTACGTGGGGCGTACCATATTACAGGTTCACCGTAGAATTTAGCAACCTTTTAGGGCAGTCAACATCAGGGATTGGACATATCCAGTAGCTCGACACATCCATGACTTGCATGAAAATGGCCGGGGATTTCTTTCCTATTTTGTGATAGCTGGAGTACCAAAACATCTGAGGGGTGGAAACCGTGAGAAATCTCTGACAGTTGGAGAGTAGATACGTAGTTAACCTAGACACAAAATGTTCAAACGGTTTGAATACCGAAGAGGAATTGTATGTATTTTTGCGAAACAATGATCAGAAAAATAAGTGCATAGAAGTAGCAGTTTATCCACATTGGGTCTGTGTTACAGTTTTGGAAAAGGCAGGATTGGATACCTGGCTAGGCTGCACAATAGGTAAAGTAGAAAATAGAACAGCATGATGGTAATGAGTATTATATGTATGTTTCTTCACCATGTAACCAATAGGATGCTGTGACAAACATTGTCCACTGGGGATCAATTGTGTGGTAGTAACTTGACAGAAACATGAGTATTGGGTTAAATTACATTAATGCATTCATGCCAATACAGGTGACCAACTTAAAAGGTACAGGTTGTAATCCGCATACTTGAAATTAAGCAGTGGCTGAAATTGTAGTTAACAACTTTTCATTTACCTAGTGTACCTGCTTGATTAATTAATTATACCAATTTTGTTTGTATGGCCAACTAAGTTGCAAATAAAGATTTCTGGGTCTGCGCATGGTCTTTTTTGGATGAGCATTAAGGGCAAGTGTGGGGACAAGTTGGCACAATATAAACCTATTTGATTGAAGAATCCGGTTTGGGTGCCACAGTAGATGGCGTTTTGTGCCTTTCCAATGACTGTTTATAAACACAATATCGTACTAGATTGTCTGATTTTTTTATTTCAAATGATTTAATTAAGTTATTTAGAGAACAAATAATACAATAATACATAAGTAATATGCTAAGTATTAATACAAAGTAATAATCCAAAAGCTGTATAATATAAAACTATATAAAACAAGATAAAAAACATACTATAAAACCATACAGAGCAATACAAATAGTACAAAGCAATAATTGGCCTAGAATCATGTGTAATAGATTGTCCGATTTTTAAAGCCTGGGAGTCCCATGAGGAGGTTTGACTGTATTCAAGCCTTGATTGGCCAACCCAGAGAGGACATTTCTCACCTTGTCCTTTAGAACTGTTGCCTCTGAGTTCTCCCAGGTTCCTCATCCTCTTTTACAAACCACAGGATATTATGCTGGTGTGTGCTTGTCTTTTGTGAGAACTGATTGTCTACTAGCTGGAATACACGTCAAACCATAGCTACCAAATGACATGCTGTTATATTTGGTTTTGCTTAATGTGCTGCGTCTTTTCTCCATACAGTTGCTGCTGAGTGGTGGGGCCGACAACAAGCTGTACTCCTACAGATATTCATCAGCATCCTCTGATAGGAGAACATGAAGTGCTTTTCAGCACACAGTCTCAAAATGGTTCCCTGGAAAAATCTAGCTTTTGGTCGACCCAGAGGACTGCCGCCTCCCTTTAGCAGTGCTTTTCTTAGGTCGACAGATGAAGACTTTCTACAGCAAATCTGGCTCTTTCTCAAATGTAATACTTGTTACTAGTGAAATATATGATTTGAAACGCAAAATGTTCTTTATGTATCGAGAGGATGGGTTAATTTATTTTTTAAATTAAAAAAAAAAATCTATCGTCCCTCTTTGATGGTTGTGCCAAGAATTATGTTGTACTGTCAAGAGGAAATTGGCATGGACACATTTTGGGAATTAATGGCATGAGTGCAATACATTTTTGTTTAGTTTCGGTGCATTTGTACACACTACTTCTAGAAGTGTATTCTGCAACATAATTCAGATCTACTGCTGGCATACAGAGTGTCCGAAATTACTGTTGTCTTCCTCCTTATGTACAGTTTTATTCTTTTATTCTTTATACTTCTCCTTGTCTTTTACTTTCCAGTGTAGATTGGCAGTTGCAAACCCCGCTGCTCCCCGCAGAGAAGTTTAGTGAGGAATCCACGTTTACGTGCTTTCCTTTACTAGAGTACCATTGCCCTTGCTCTGGACATTAAGGGAAGGAGATGCGATCTAGTTGTAAAGTAGCTAACTGTGGGTCTATGGAACACGAGTTGTGGTTCTAACTTCCCTTTTCTACTAGAACTCCTATATAAGATCGCATCTCACCCATGTTGACAAAGCTGCATTGTCTTGCAGTCCAGAGGAACAGTGTCTCTATGGCACTGTCCACAAGGTTCTCTTAAGTGAACAGACCCTCCAGCAAGATAAATTGGTCCCATTGTTGCCATATTATGGTCTGCATGTATGTGTGACTTTTTTAAAATTTATTCCTATTAGATTTTCCAGGAAAAAAGCATAGAACATTTACACTGCGAAACGACTGCAATATGAACATTTTACCCGTACCCATACACTAAGGGTGTAGTCTTCCCAGGAGACTACAGAAAACACACGGTCTGTGTTCCTCCACTCCCAATTCTTTACATTTGCTCGGAATAAATGTCCATTAAGCCTATTGTGAACTGTAGTCTAGGCCTAAGCCTCTTATTTTGCCAGTACTGATAATTTGAGTGTCAGAATTATATCTTTTTCTGAGTTTTTGGAACTTCCTCGCCCATTTTCTGCATTACCCCCAAGTGGTATGCATAGTTACCTTCTTTGTGTCGTCCTGTCCTGGTTGTATGGGTTTGATATGCCCTGTCAAGGATTAAGCTGATCAGTCTGCTCTTTAGTAGGTAACTATCTAGGGTGAATCAAGGTCTCTTCCCATTCCAAGTTCTATTATTTCCACCATGTCCCTCCCATCTGGACCTCAGGCATACTATTTCTGGTGTATTTTGTTTTCTAGCATTTCCTATCATGGGCCTTTGGTTAGCTCTTCGGTTAGTACTCCAGTTCGGCATGTTGTCTGCAGTTTCTCCTGTACCCACACCACATAAAATGCTGTGTATGCCTAATCTGCAGGTATTTATAGAATTGTTTTTTTTTTTTTTAGCTGGCTCACTTTATTCAGCCATAGGTTTTGACATACCTACCAGATCCATATCTCAGCCCCCGCCCGAGTATATTAACTTTTTTAGCCTGTTTCTAACCCATACACGGGTTTCATTTACATGTTTCATTTCATGGTCTTTGATGGACGTAGCTGCCTTGCAGGTCCTAATATAAACGTATTTGGTATTTTAGGGGTTATCCTTTCCATATGGTGCATGCACATACTTTGTGTCCCCCCATAGCAGCTCTGTCAATTCTAAGGGAAGGATCCTCAGTTTATGCAAATGCCTAATTATTTTCCTAATTATTTGTCTCCACTGACTGGGCCCAGTAGTAGTTTTGTATGTGAGGAAGCACAGTTCTCCAGTATTGGGATTTCTTTCAGAGATTCACATGCCTGAATCATTCCCCGTCGTCAGAGTGGGAGCCCCACGGTACCTAAAAATAGCAATATATATGCATATAGAAACCATATCATGGGTAACCTATAACCAGGAAGTAAAGTAGCCAGAAATCAAAAGGAAAAAGTCCTCCACTTTCATGACTCGTCCAAGTCATTATATATGGTCCAAACTACAGCCAATCAGGCGACCGCACCACCCAGAATGTCCTTCTCAGAGGCTCAGGCCCTCAGATTATCTACCGCACGTCGTGTGAAGGGAGTCTCCCTGAGCTCTGCTCAGTTCTTTTCAGTTTTTCTTTGGGAATTTTTCCTGTTAGGATGTCTTCTTCAAAGAAATCTCTCTTTTGACCTTCTGAATCTTGTGGGAAGCTCCGGCTGTTTTCAGAAGATCCCCACAAGAAATAAATTTACTGCTTGTATCCTGACCACCAGGTGAGAGACTGCAAGATCTACAGAACTTTCCCACAAAAGACTCTGAGGGACAGAGAGGGGCGTCTACTTCTGTGGCCACAGAAGATTAACCCCTTGTGTGCCACGCCCTTTCCCCGCCCTGTGCCGGGCGTTGCATTAGCGGGCGGGGTTCATGACGAGCTGGACTCGTCATGGGCACAGCGCAACCGTGGCCCATGACGAGTCCAGCTCGTCATGGGTACAGAAGGGGTTAAAGATCAGAACAATCTCTTATCTGAAGTTGGGAGTGTTGCCTCTGTCCAGACTGCGTCCTCTAGAAAGAGGAGTGCTGACACAGATTTATCTTCTCCTGGGGCTAAGGTGTCGAAGAAACAGCATACCTCCAAGAGGTGCTGAGTTGCCTTCTACTTCAAAAAAGGCTCTTCCACCTTCTAAGAGTAAAACTATGCCTTCTATGCCCCCAAGAATGATTGTGAAGTCTGAATCTTCAAAGCAGGTTTCTGACGAGGATTTACCTCTGAAACGGGGTCCCTCGTCGACGAGCTCGTCGACGAAGCCTTCCGTCGCCGCTACGACGACGTCGACTGCAACCTTCTCGTCGCCGAAGCCACTGATGATGTCGTCGGCGTCTTCACCGTCGACGCTGGTATCTGTCGCCGTCAGACCATTTCCGTCGACAAAAGAGATTAAATCTACCGACGACAAAGATTAAAAGAGTGTCGTCGACGATTGCCTAGTCGACGACTGCCTCGTCGACGAAGTCTGTCTCGTCGACGACTACTTCGTCGACGGTTGCCTCGTCGACGTTACCACTATCTTCATGTACGGCTCTTCAGGTTTGGTCTTTGTCTACGCCTGCTGTATCTTCTACACAGTCTACGACACCATTTATGCAATTGCCTCCGTCGACAGCAACGTCTTCTTTACTACAAAGACGTGGATCTTCATTGGAGGTGCTTTCTCCAATTACAATCTCTCTTGCTAAGGTTCCTCTTAGGTTACCTGAACAACTACTGGATTCTGTAGAGGATGATGAAGAGTCAGATGAGGGAGCTAGGTTTCGTACCGCCAGGAGCCCTTCTGAACTCCTCATTAAGTACCAAGATGTGGATCAAGATGACGAATTTTGGCCGGAGACGGTTCCTTCAGCTCCAGATCCAGTTCCTACGGCCCAAATGCCTTTGGCTCTTTTAAACAATCTGCAGTACATGTTGGATGATTATGTTTGCTGTTTCCCTCCATCTGAATCGGCTTCTTCTATACCGCCCACACCTGTGCCTCAGTCTTCGTGAGCTTTGAGGTTACCCAGGCCACATTCTCCTGTACCTTCGCATCACTGTCAGGATGCTCACACCTCTGATGACGATAGAGAGGAAGGAGAATTGGATGACGGATCACTCCTCACGGATGGGATGATAGCCAAATTCAAACTCTGTCGCCTTCAACTCCTGCTCCTGTCAATTCTCCTCCTGTTGACATTAGAGGTTTTCACTTTCTTATGGAGAGGGTTACAGAGCGTTTTCTACTTCCTATGGAAACAAAAAAGGATGATTGTTTCCTTTATGTTTTTAAAGACCAACCAAGAAAACAAGTACGGTCCATTCCGATTATGGATTTCATTTGGCAAGAATGGTTAAAAGTTATGAAAGCTCCGGCTTCTGTTCCTGCGGTCCTGCCCCGCCTTGATAAAAAATACAAGGCGCCGGACAATTCGCCTGCATGCTTGATAGGCCAACCAAAGGCAGATTCAGTTATCGCCCAAGCAGCTCAACAACGAGCGTGGAATCCCTCCTCACCACTGTCCGCTCCTTCGGATCGGGATGGTAGACGTCTGGACGCTATTGGGAAGAAGGTGTCCACTATGGCAGCGACGACAGTTCGTGCAGCTAACTCACTAGCTTTCTTAGGACGATATGATAGACAAATGTGGTCGGACATTTCTACCTACATCGACTTGTTGCCTGAGCCCTCTAAGTCAGAGGCGCTTAAGATCCTCCAGGAAGGGGAACGAATCTCGGAGATTGATTCATCGGTGGATGTTACATCTACAGGTTTTCGACAACTGGCAGGTGCCGCAGTCCTGAGGAGGCGGGGCTGGTTAAAATCAACATAATTTCGCCAGGAGGTTCAGGCTAAAATAATTGATATGCCTTTTGATGGCGAATCTCTTTTTGGGCAGCATGTTGACGAGGCCCTACAGGCCATTAAAAAGGATACTGAGACAGCAAGATCTCGCGGAACGCTTCAGTTTCGTAAACCGCCCTTTCGGGGTGCGAGAGGCCGCGGATCCTTTTCTAATCGAGGAGGATACAATCAGCAAAGACAATATCAGTCCTATCAAAGTAACCAACGTTACTCTTCCCAGCGCCTACAATCATTCAGACAGCAACCATCTACCTCCTACTCGCAAAATAGAAGGAAGTCTACCTACTGCGGACGTGATACGTCCAAGAAGCAGTGACAACTGCCACCTGCTCTACCACTTGCCTCGTAAAAAGTTGGAGGAAGAATCTCCCGTTACTACTCAAACTGGTCGAAGATAACAGACAAATGGGTCTTTGACATTGTAGCCAGAGGCCACGTTCTAGAATTTGTAAAACTTCGTCCGAATTCTCCTCCCAAAGGACCCTCTCCAGCTCACCTCTCAGAGCTTTTTGCCCAAATAAATTTGATTCTGCAAAAAGGAGCGATCGAAGTAGTCCCTAGATTGCAAAGAGGAACCGGCTTTTATTCCAGATTTTTTCTGATAAAGAAGAAATCGGGAGAATGGCGTCCCATTTTAGATCTTCGCTCCCTCAACAAATATCTCAAAAAATTATCCTTCTGGATGCTAACTCTGCAAGAAATCCTTCAACTTCTCACTGCAGGGATCATATGACCACCCTCGACCTCCAAGACGCTTATTTTCATGTACCAATTCTACCCAGACACAGAAAGTTCTTGAGGTTCAGAGTGGCTGGCAGGCACTTTCAGTTCAAAGTCCTCCCTTTCGGACTACGTTCCGCACCCGGGGTCTTTACCAAGGTCTTAGCACTGGTGGCTGCACACCTTCGGCTGGAGGCAATTTAATTTTTTCCTTATTTGGACGACTGCCTTATCAAGGCGAATTCTTTCAACATCGCAAACGTCCATACACAGAGATATCTATCTCTTTTCCAATCTCTGGGCCTCTCCATCAATCTTGACAAGTCTCTCCTCGTCCCATCACAAAACAGAACGTTCTTGGGAGCCACCATAGACACTTTGCGAACACAAGCCTTTGTCTCAAACGAAAGGCAACTGAAACTTTGCAAACTTGCCCAGCTACTGCGATCAAAAGAGTGCATTTCAGTCCGGCAGTTCAAGTCGCTTCTGGGGATACTTTCATCCTGCATTGCTCTGGTCCCCAACTGCCGTCTCAGAATGAGACCTCAGCAAGAGGAACTCAACAAACAGTGGCTACAAGTTTCGGGATCCTTCGATGATCTCATCCACATCACTCATCAAATAAGGGACGCTCTACGATGGTGGACTTACAAGAAAAATGTAGCAGCAAGCTGCTCATTCCTAATGGAAGCTCCAAGCTTTGTCTTCACCACGGACGCCTCCCTAGAAGGATGGGGAGCTCACCTGCAAGGACTGACTGTAAGCAGAAGATGGGATGCTCAGCAACGAACTTGGCATATCAACCTCTTGGAATTGCTGGCGATCTTCCTAGCTCTAAAATCTTTTCGCACCATTATTCTCGGAGCATCAGTGTTAATCCGGGCAAACAAGGAGGGACAAGATCCGCACTATTGCCTCAGCAAGCCCAGGAGAATTTGGGATTGGGCGATCAAACATCAGATAAGTCTGACAGCAATCCATGTCCCGGGAGTTTCCAACGTTCTCGCAGATTCCCTCAGCCAATCGACAACTTCCAATCACGAGTGGGAGCTCCATCAACCAACCTTGAATCGTATTTTTCGGGAGTGGGGTCGGCCCGATATGGATTTGTTTGCGACCAGTCTGAACCGCAAATGCCCTTTCTTCGCAAGTTGGCTTCCCCATAAGGGATCGTGCGGGAATGCTTTTTTGATGAACTGGTCGCGGATTTATGCCTACGCTTTTCCACCAATATCGTTGGTTCCCAGGGTTCTCTGGAAAATGAAGAAGGAGCCTTGTCGCCTAATACTCATAGCTCCCAGGTGGCCTCACCAGTTCTGGTTCACCGAACTCCTCGTTCTCTCTGAATGCGATCCCATTCAGTTGCGACCAAAACCGAACCTTCTATCCATTCAGAACGGTCCGATCTGCCGCCCGGATCCTGCATCCCTGCACTTAGCGGCCTGGCGCCTGAGCTCTTTGAATTCGCTCACTTAGATATTCCTTCGGACTGTAGAGAAGTCTTGGCCAATGCTAGAGCACCCTCCACAATCAAGACATACAGGCTTAAATGGAAACGATTTTGCATTTGGTGCCATGACTCCAACGTTCATCCAATTCATGCACAATCGGAACAAATGTTGCCTTTCTTTTTGCATTCGGCAAGATCAGGCCTTTCGCATTCTACCCTTAAGGTATTTTTAGCGGCTATCTCCAGATTCCCACAGGATGGTTCCAACTCTCTGTACTCTTCTAGGATCATTCAGCAGTTCTTCAAGGGATTGTTTCGCATGTTTCCTCCCATTCGTTGTCCACCTCCTTCCTGGCATCTGAACGTTGTGCTCTCACAACTCATGCACCATCCATTTGAACCTATTCATAAGACAGATTTAAAATTTCTCTCATGGAAAGTCTCTCTACTATTAGCCCTCACATCTGCTAGGCGGGTCAGTGACATTCAAGCCTTCACTATAAAACCGCCTTACCTTCAATTCACCAGAGTTTCGGTAGTGCTACGCACTAACCCCACTTTTATGCCTAAAGTACCTTCGGACTTTCATCTCAACGAACCGATCATTTTAAAAACTTTCTTTCCTAATCCTCAATCACCTGCAGAAAGGGCTTTACATGCTCTTGATGTCAAGAGGTGTTTCAAATTCTATTTACAGAGGACATCTTCAATGCGGAAATCTGATCAGCTATTTATAGCTTATGGAAAGATGCTTACAGGATACCCAATATCCAAACAGTCCATTGCTCATTGGATTTCTGCTGCAATTTGTTTCTGTCATCAGCATGCAGGCAGACCTTTACAGACAACACTGAGAGCACATTCTACTAGAGCAATCTCTTCCTCTACCGCTCTCTTTGCTGGTGTTTCTATTCATAAAATCTGCAGAGCTGCTACGTGGTCCAGCAGGCACACCTTTACCAAGCACTAGTGTTTGGAAGCTGCCAGCGATGCCGATACATCTGTGGGACAGGCGGTTCTCCGTAATCTTTTTAAATAAGGTGAGCCTCTGTTCTTCCCTCCTCCTCTTGCTATTTTCTGACATACAGATATTCTATGATTGTTTGTGTGTATATATATATGTGTGTTGTATATGTATAGAAATATCTATACTTGTGATTACATATTGCCTATGATATGCATATGCTTATGTTTGTGATGATAATATCACTAGTATTGTTATGGAGTTACTGCTCTCTACTCTGATTCAGGCATATGAATCTATGAAAGATACCCCAATACTGGATAAGAACAAAAGTTACTTACCTGTAGTCCGTGGTTCTCCAGTATTGGTATCTTTCATAGATTCACATGCAACCCACCCACCTCCCCTCAGAGGCTCTGCTCTGTTCACTCTGGATCCCACTTGTGCTAGAAAATCTGAGAGCTTGAGCCTCTGAGGAGAACATTCTGGGTGGTGCTGTCGCCTGATTGGCTGTAGTTTGGACCATATATAATGACTTGGACAAGTCATGAAAGTGGAGGATTTTTTCCTTTTGACTTCTGGTTACTTTACTTCCTGGTTATATTTTACCCATGATATGGTTTCTATATGCATATATATTGCTATTTTTATGTACCGTGGGGCTCTATGAAAGATACCAATACTGGAGAACCACAGATTACAGGTAAGTAACTTTTGTTCTTCTTTCTTCTTAAACATTCCTAGGAGTCCCCAATCCCAATACAATGTCCACCTGTCATTTTAAATAAATTTGAGCACTATGTAATATATGCATATGTGTATAAATGTTTGAGTTAAGCAATCATTTTTAACAGTGCCACAATACCAAGAGGTCATTCCCATCCTGCAGGCCAAAACCAAATTCTACACAGCCCAAGTCAATCTTACCTCTAAAACCCTTTTTCAAACCATAAAAAAAATGACTGTCCCAAGGATACATGAAATTACCTCTACCTTCTTAGAGGTCTGTAATTCTCTTGCCAGAACCTTCCAGGCAAAAGTCCAAAATATTTTTTTTTAAATTTAACAGTAGTGGCTTATCTACCATTCTCTCAAATGCATGCCCTAAGCCAGTCCGCTTTAGGAAATTTTTTTCTCCTCCTGCAGCAAAGATTGCTGAACTCATTCCCAAGATCAAGGCAGGAACCCCTAGTGATCCATGCCCCCCTGTGGTGGTTCATATGGTACCGGAAGTTCTAGCTCGTTACTTGGCGGTTATTTTTTATACTATATTCAAAACCAGCATTTTCCCTATCAGCTGGAAAGCTGTATCAGTGCTCCCTCGTCTAAAGAAACCCACCCTTGATCCTCTTAATTATAAACTAATCGCATGACTTTCCCTTCCGGCAAACTTTTCACAGAAAATCATGAACATGCAACTCGCCTCCTTTGTGGAGGACAATCTTCTCCTAGAGGATACGCAGCATGATTTCAGAGAAAACCTCAGTACTGAATCTGCATTGCTCACAGCCCCCGAGGAAATCAGATCATCTCTCGATAAGAGAGGCAATGCAGTGCTGATCCTGCTTGAGCTCTTGGCGGCCTTTGACACGGCAACCATGAGATAATGATTGACCATCTGTAGCACCTTGGAATTGGCGACTCAGCGCTATGGCTGCTCAAATCCTTTCTCTCAGGACGCCAACAAAAGGTGTCATTTGGGAGTTTTAAGATTATAGTCTCAATAGCTAAAGATGAAGTACAGTCGATAGCTGATGGCCAACAACTGTTTTAAGCTTAATTCCTCTAAAACCGAGATCATTCAATTCGGTAACAATTCAGCCCTTTGGTCCCCTGAGTGGTGGCCATCGGATTTGGGTACAGCGCTCATGCCTACTTCCAAGGCAAACAAGCATTGGCATAGACAATAGGTCTCGCTTTTGGGACCTTATAAGTATTTAGTTATGCAGCACAATATCCTTGGCGCAACAACATCAACTGTTGCATGGCTAAACACTTATAAGGTCCCAAAGGCGAGACCTATTGGCTATGCCTATGCTTGTTTGTTTTTAACCTTGTTCGAGGGAGGTGTTAAAATACGTAGTTTTATAATCTGCAAGTATACAGTTTTAAATACTTTTTTCTAGATTCTCCACAGTGATTGTCCTACACTGCCAGTGCTGGATCCTACAAAATCACCTCTGGCATCTCTACTAGGTCAGAGTGCACCCTACGATGAGGAACAGCACTCCGTGCGAGTGAGGTTTAAGCGTCATTTTTAGCACAGTTGAAAAGTAGGATGAGTTAATTCTGTGAAAAATGTTAATTTGGCGAGAATCTTACTCAAAGGTACAACTGTGATATTTTGTGTGGGAATTTCATCTCCAGGGGAAATGTACACAGGTCCCTATGTAAAGTTCCTCTCACTCGCCCACTTTGTTGTAAGTAATGCTTCAATCAAATGCATCTGAATGTTTTTCAAAGGTTGCAGGTGAGGTCAGAGATACTGGAGCAGTGATCAAGTGGTCATGAGTGTTGCTAATATAATGCCAATTATACCAGCTTGCCAGGGCTGCACCTAAAATAAGAGGAGCCTGCTTCAGATGCCTTCCTAGTGGTCTTATAAATTATGCTAAACTAGACTAGGACTGTACATTGTACCCACTGCTTGATGTTCTTGAGGGCTTTTCACACTGCCAGGAGGCTGCTAGCTGGCTCAAACCTTCAACAATAAATTATTTATGTATAGACAGCGCCGACCGATCAGTAGCCGTCTGAACTGCTTCCATTACTCCTGTAAGGCATTTTGTCCGCGGAGACCTGCTGTTCTTTGCCTCCACTCCGCTGCTGCGTCGGAAGGTTGATCTCCCGGCGTCACTGGCAATAAAGGCCGGTGCGGATCGCAGCCTGCGGCCCTTTCAGGAACATCGCAGTAAGGAAGCGCTGGGTCGATAGCCCCACCGTGACTGCATCCACGCGTCCCCCTCGATCCAAACAGCGGATAGGGGGGGATGGCTTAAAGCGCGTGTCGGGTGAAATACCGAACTCTGCCAAAACCGCGCTCAGACCACTAATGAGCCACCGAGGCTCCGGGGAGCACCACCATCATTGATTAATTTGCAACGGGGGAGTAAGGCGTCCTGGAGTAAGGCACAGCAAATAGCAGAGGGCTACAAAGGCCCCAAGGCACTGAGCAAGCTCCTTCAATTAGGGGCGCAAGAGGCACGGAAGCACAGAGCAAAGTACAACAGCTCTGGTGGAACTGCCAGTGATACCAGAGCCTGACCACGTTTTTGAAAACAAAAGAAAGAACAAGTGCTGAAAGACAAATGCGGCCCTGCGGCTGCGAAAGTGGAAGTGACACGCAGCGTTTACCTTGTGGGAGCAAGCAGCCGGCGCGATAATTGCAAACAGATGGCACCGCTGCTCGCTCCCGCAAGTTTAACGCCACACATGCACGAGGGCTCATTGGGAACAGTGCAGTACATGCACGAGTTTCCCAAAAAGTCCTGAGCGATTTCAAGGTCACTCCAAAGCAGCGCTTGCATGCTGCATAGGCGAGACCTAATGAGTAGAAATACTAGGCACTACTTATTGTGTGCATGTATTACTTGCAAAAGAGCAAACAAACATTGTTAGCCAATGGCTTAAGAAGCTTGACCACTTCTCTCTGCTATCCGGAGGAGACTAAATGTGTGAATGACAACAGACTAATTGATATAGAGGGTGTCCATAGGTATATTAGATAATATGTATAATTTTAAAACGAAACGGTTTACGCTACTGCCAGACCTAATAAAAAGTTAATGAAATGTGAAGAGGGCGAGCTGGAATAAGAGGTAGGCTGCACTTCAACAATTTGGTGAGCAGTATGTGGAGCGTTACAGACATATTGGCTGAAAAGCGAAAGCTCCTTGTGTGGCCAAATAATACAGAGCGAGAGCAGGAATAGAACTGGCTGACGGCTAATATTTAAACACAACTGCGGATAAAAGATAAAATATTTGTAGAATAAGTACAACTACAAAATGTATGGTGGGCTAAGAAAATTTTAATTGGTTCCTAGCTGAAGTCAAGATTCCTGCTTAGCTTTCTAGCAGAGCATGGCCCACTGGAGGGTAGGATCTCCCCTGTGCCCTGCATTCAGTGCCAACTGGGAAATGCCACAGTTGAATGGAATTCTGTAATATTAACTGGAAAGGAGTTTGTAGAGGGCAACGAAATGTGACATATCCAAAGATATTATACAAAAACTCAATGTGATCGTCCCCAATTGAGGCAAACCTTCGCTAAATTGCAAGTTGTGAAGACCAATCTCACTAGTAAATATGTAAGCCAAAACATTAGTTAATGTTCTCATTCACACTTACTGTTCAATACATTTTTATATTAAAAGGATCTACTAGGATTGACTCAAGAAGGATTTACAATGCTCTGTGGCACATCTAAATAGGGACCATAGAGCCAAACTCATGAGAGGCGGAGGAATTTTCATTCTTTTAACTTTATGCAGAAAGTTCTGGAACAGTGGGGACATTTCAGAAATGGGTGGTCTGCTTATACAGAACTTGGAAAAAAAGTGTAAGTTAATGGACATCGATATATACTCTGCACTTGAAGACAAGATAGGGCCGACCTCACTTCCTAGTCCTTTAGCCTGTCACAGAAACCCAGATAGAATAGATCATGCTACATCTGTTATCTAAAGAGCTTGTATGGCTGTGTCTAAGAGTAGATATTATGACTCTGTACCTCGTCAATGTAATTATTTTAGTGGATGATGCACGGCTCTCAAAAGAGAGCAAGGTGAGATATTAACTGCTGTGGTAAAATAAAACTACAAGAACTTTAATTCTGTCCAAACAGCCTAGGAGGGAATTCTACAATACAGACCATTAGGTCTTAAAAATTATCAAGTTCACCAGACCACCAAATGCATGATCCCTTAGAAAATATTTTTTGCTTACACAGTAATCTTTTATATGTTGTGTGTGACTGTGTGAGCACTAGTCCAATGTTGTACGGTTGTTTAAAAAAAAAAAAATCTAATATAAATGTGTTTTTCACATCATTGGGAGTACCTTTTTTTCTGCTATATTGTGCTATAAGAAAAATGTAGTTTTACAAGTTTCCCCCCTGAACCATTGTTGCTTTAATACCATTAGAAAACAGAGCAAAACAATTTCATCACCGTAAATGTATGGATTCTCAAAATCTTAAGGGACAGAACAAAAACGAACAGTGGCTGCAAATCAATTCATCAAAACTAAGATTTATTCTTAATATTGTACAATGGTATTAACATTTTCCATGGGGTGCCTTTTCAAAACGAGCCCTTAACCTCCCAATAACTCAACCTCTTCTTTTAGTGTGTATGCTGATACTTTTGTACATAGGAATACGCGACAAGGCATTTAGAATTCCACTCTTCTACTGTGAATGCCGAAATAATTGACTTCATTAAAAAAGTGACAACACTAAGTGTGGAAACCCTCTGGCTTTCTGAGATGTGGATTCTGTTAACGTTCTGCAGCCATTCCAATTCCAAAGCCAGAGTAAGTCCACTAATAGAGTGAACTAGAAGAAAGATTTACACAGGACAGACAACTTGATGGGTTTATGTAAATGAGCATTCATGAAATCCCATCTTCCGCAAAGAATTGACCACGTTGGCACTACAAAACTGGGCAGGTTACAGCATTATGGTTTTAGCCATACCAGAAAGAGGAAAGTCAACAAAAGGTTCCTCAAGATATTTACATTTAAAATTAAAAAAAAGAAAAATAAGTCCGTACTTCCTGGTTTGCACAGAGGAGTAAACCCAAAGAGATGCCAGCAACTAAAAAACAGACTTTCATGTACTCGATAAATGTAAATGATTGAAACAGCATACAGCTTTCTTTCAAACAATCAATAACTTCTAAAGCGCGGCAAATCACCAGTCGGGGTCACTAGACGCTGGAGTAACAGCTACCTGTTAGGTGGTGATCTACTCTATTGAACAGCCAAGTCTTGAGTTCTCTCCTTAATTGCTGAAACAATGAGGTGGTTCTGAGGTGTAGGTCTCTCCAAGCTGTGGACGGGGGGGGGTTAGAGAGTGTAGAGCGAAGAGAGAGAGAGAATAGGTGTCTGGTCGTTGGGAGAATGTATGCTGGTCCTTTGTTGTGCAAGGCTTTGAACTCCTGGGTCAGCATCTTTATCCGACATCTTCTGGATCGGGAGCCAGTGTAGTTTCTCGAGGTGCAGTGTGGTGTATGTCCATCTGGGGAGGTCGAGGTTGAGCCTAACTGTGGAGTTTTGCATTGTCTGTTGTCTCTCCACACGGTGTGCAGTGATCCAATGTAGTGTGTCTCCGTAGACCAGCCTGCTGGTTACGATGGCTGTTTAAGAAATTGATGCTACTATTTGATATAAACGATTGAAGAACATACATTTCACTGATACTTTCACAATCGAGTCCCACTCCCCAATACCAAAATCCACAAACTAAGTTCCCTTCACATCATTCACCAGAATAGTATTCAAAGTGTTATTGCCCATTTCATGTAACGAAATTCAACTGATGATTCTTTGCCATCTTTCTGTTGCGTATTACTTGTTGGTAGAAAACATATGCTTACCCTTCTATCATCTAGTCTGGTCAAAAATAAAGGTCTGTTTGGACAACCCAAAACTAAACCAGTATCCTGCAATACTTGGCTTAGTTACGGTCATGCACTTGCAAAGGATGAGATTTAAAAAAAAAAAAAAAAAGTAAAAAAAAATACCATTGGACTTCAGCAAAAAGTTGAGAAATACATCTTGCACCTCTATGAATGGCTCTTTATGCCTTTTATCAATGTGAGCCTTAGGAGCTGCACTTTACTGACAGTAATATGGGAATTAGTATGAAGGATGAGATCGACTGAGCTACTCAAACCTTAAATTCCCACAATCCAGTACTTCAATTGCCATTCAATACAAATATTTACCAGCCCGCCAAGACTACCAATGCCTCTACAGTCGGATAACTGAAAGTGAGTATAAAAACAAAATACTATTTTCTACATTTTCATTCACATAGCTTTCTTAAATTTAAACACATAAAAGCAGTCAAATCTGTACCAAGCAATCACATTTTAAAAACTACCATTACTCTAGGGCAGCAACAAATATTTACATCAATGTGTTGAGAATAAGTGCAATAAAAGCAACGGCCAGAACAAAAAAGACAGAATGGTTAAAATATTCCATTATTGTAGAATGAGATCAAGGACTAAAACCACACCGAATAGAAAGCAATCAACAACAAAGTAATACATTCACAGTTAACTGAAAACACCACACATTATTCTCATCAGACAATGAGCGGTTTGTTTACGGTGTTTTCATGATGTAACATTGTGTTCGATTGTGTCGGAAATACGTGAGAGGCATCTGTTGTGTTGTATGAAGGAAGCATCTCAATCAATGAAGGCAAATGATTAGGGGGTTCTTCGGCACTCCGCTAATTTTAGGATAAAATGTACAGATTATATTGTAAATAAACACTTAAAATTACAGTTCTCACGTAGCGCTACATTCAAGATAATAAATAAACGACAATGGAAGCATAGGTGACAGAAATGCGAACGCCAGTGGATTATTTGGCAGCAAAACCATTAATGAATACCTTTAAAAAGAGTTTTACCTTTGAAGAGTTTCTCAAATGAAAAATAGAAACTTTGCTGTATTTCAAGGTGCTTTGTCAAACAATTAAAATGCCCCTTCATACGAAACGACAGGTACGTATTTGATTTCCACAATTGTTTGTTGTTTGCGTTCAAACTATTCATCAAGGGATGTTGTACGAATAATATCAATACCATGGTATCTAACAAACAGCCTTGATTGGCAAGGCGGGAAATTGGCCAGATGCCTAAGGGCCTTTGGCTGAGCACAGTTGGCGGGCATTTTTGTCGAACAGCTAGCCCCCCCCCCCACCCCCGGCCCTCTCTTCAAGCAAACAGTATGCATATACTGAATGGGAGGGGAAACACAGCCGGCTGTCAGAGCGGAATGACAATGGCTGCTCCTGGTCTTCACAGTATGAGGTGTCCCGGCCTCCAGGTTACCTCCAGATGTGACAGAGGCCTCAAGAAGCTGCTAATGGGAAGTCATTAGCACTTGCTTTTGAAGAGGACTGGGGCAGGCGAGAAGACTGGAGAGTCGGAGTGATGGAGAATGTGTCTCTTCTGTTCTTCTCCTTTGCCTGCCCCATATCAGTTACTGCAGTTACCTGCGAGAGGTTGTGCCCTTAGTAACTTTGAAACTGATAAACCAGGTTCAAATCTCAGCATCCGCTCAACATCATGTGATTCTTGGCAAATCACGTCATCTACCGGAGCCTAAAAACCATAAATCCGACCTTTTGTAAATTATCTGGTACTCATGTGAATTACACGTTAGCATCGTTATCTTTGTAAGAACATAAACGGGATTACCAGAAAGTAAAACAATAACAACAAGCGTTGGCCGCGTGTGAGCGGCCGGAGATGCAAAATTTGGTGGGGGAGGGGGAGAAGCGGGAGTTGTGTGTGCGCGTGCGTCATCGCGATCGCTCTGAAAGCGAAAGTGATCGCGATGACTCACACGAGTTTTCAAAGTGCTGCTGGCGGCCGGCTGCGCGCGTGCACGATCGCGTGAACGCAAGCGTTTGGCCAGCCAGCAGCACTTTGAAAATCCCACATACAAAATGTCTCTTCGAGCCAGCGCAAGCGCTGGGGCTCAGCGAAACCTAAAAACCTGGGGTTTATGATTGACAATGAACTAAAATTTAAAGAACAAATCCACTTAATCACTTCTTTCTCCTTCTATTGGCTTAGAATGGTCAAGAAAATTGGAAAATTCCTGCCGGTTGACTTACTGAAATCAGTGGTCATAGCCTTACTCCTTTCACGTTTGGACTATTGTAATAGTCTTAACATCAGCCGCTCCAATGGCTTACTTAAAAAATTGCAGACCATTCAAAATGCAGCAGCTCGGTTTCACCTTAGAGTCCCCAAACATCAGTCTGCAAGGGCCTCAGTGAGGCAATTGCACTGGCTCCCAGTCCGTCACCGCATCTCTTTTAAGACTGTCTTGCTTACAAGACAATCTACGTAAAGGCATCTGCCTATTTGAAGGCAAAACGGGCGCGCTACTTCCCCAGCCGAAATCTTCGGTCTAGCTCAGCAAACCTTTTGAGGGTTGCTCCTTTCAAACGTGTAACCTGGGTAGGTGGAAGCCTTTTTAGAATTACAGCGCTTCTCTGGAATCGCTTGCCTCTGGAATGGTATTCAGAAGAAACCTGAAAACCTGGTTATTTAACCAGTGATTCTGTAGCACATGACCCTCGTGCCGCTTCTCTTGTCTCTCAGTGCCAAGACGCCTCCAGGTATTCATGCGCTTTATAAGTTGTATCTATCTACTGTTTCTTTAGCTTCAATGACCACAGACCCAAGGTCTTTAAACCCACTATTATTTACTCTTTAGAACCCCTTCTGTGTCCCAATCTCCACATTATTAATTGGTTACAAGACGTCATTCTCACACACACACACAATAGACTTTGCATACAGAAAGAAGTCCTACCCACATCAGGTGTTGTGGGCCAAAATTCTACTTTTCGAGGCTTCTGAAGACAGAGTGCCACTCTTTCAGCACAAAGTGACAGGATTACCTAAGATTCAGTGATGCATTTGGCCCTGCCTAGGTAGGTGTATAATAGATTCTTGCCAAGTTCAGTACCTTTGCAAGAATATTGGTCTCAATATTTTGGGGTAATATGGGGAGCCAAGATGGATATCCGCCTGTCAATTTTCCCTTTTGATGTATCTCGGTTATGGCAGCCTGCTTGAGGTCATCTGATAATCTTTTTCCTAGTACCTCGTTTTTTGTGTCTTAAAACATACTCAAAATATGCTCTCATACTTCATTAGACAGTTTTTTAAAGACCTCAGTGGGGAAGCCATCAAGAGCTTGCATTTTTCCAGAGTGTATCTGGTTCTAGGCATCACATATCTTCTCCCCTTTTACCTTACATTACAGAGTTAACTGGCCACGAGATCTGAACCGCAGACTAACAAGCATGAGAAGGAGAAAATAAAAATGACTGTCAGAGACTGGAGAGGTAATCTATGCAAAATAATTTGAGATAAATTGAATCTTTGATGGAAAGAAAGCCATGTTAGATTTAATATTTTATTCCTTAGGAGTGTCCAGCCATTTTAAGGAGAACATACAGATGTTGATAAAGTCCCACAGTAACATTGTGACCTATTACAGTAAAAAGGTGGAAACACAACCACGGAAAGTACTTCTAAATGTTGCGCATTCTAGAAAAATGGTATGTGTGAAAATATTGGATAGTTGTAGAGGATGGCCATGTTATAATGCACCCATTGTGTTGCCAGAAACTGAGGAGCGAGTGGGTGACAGATAAACCTATAGGCTCATTACAAAAATATAACAGAGTATAGCCTCTTAGAAGCATCCCTAAAAACTGATAAACCTAATGTTAAATTGCCTTACAGAATAATGGGAGGGGATAATTAATTGGTATAAGAAATACAAATTTTTGTGCTATGAAAAATCTATAAGAAAACAGTATTTTGAGAACCCGAACCACTGGAATATCATATTGATAGTGGAAAATAATCTGCAAGCTTTGATAAGAAGAAATTGGGAAAGAACGGTCAATGCATGTTCAATGGCACAAATTGTGTGGTATGAAATGTTTTGGCTTTAATGTTATTATATGGAACCATAAGTATCAAGATGCAAAGCCGTTGTATGCAGCGTAAAGCGCGCTAAACCTTTTAAGTTTACTCTCATTTACTCCTCTAACCATACTGGGCTTTTTCGATTAGACAAGCTGCAGCGCTTCCTTTTACCACAGAGGCAGTGATCCTGTGAAGAATCTTTCTCTGCCAATAGCAGGGGATACGGGGCAATTTGGGTGACCAAATACCACTTTAGCTGTCCAATGAGGACTATAAATCGACAGCCAACTCACAAATTAGAAATCCAATACAGGTACACCACTCTCAAGACCATGCTGTAGAAATAAAGAACAGCAACAGGGGGACCCAACCTCCTAAAGAAGTTGAGTTGAGTTAGAATTATCCAGACCAAAAGCTCTACAACAGCAACACAAAAGAAGTAACACTTGATGTTCTGCCAGAGCTCGCTGGTTCTGTCCTGCAACACATTTAAATTATTAGAAAACAGTACAGTTGAAATGGTTCGGCAAAAAGGTGCAGTCCATCAGCTACTGATTGTAGCAACGACAAAGCAGTCCAAATAAGAGAGAGTTCCCCAAAATCAGTCAGCATAGTATCCTGGTCCCAAGCAAAAAACAATCAGAATGATGTTTGGTCAAGAACCAAAAATCAATAGCGTTGGGATTTCTTTTTTTATAATGTTGTTAAGATCTTCCCAGTGAGGTCACATCACACCACCATCGAAAGACTATCACATGTCCATATCATCATACTACCACCTTGGACACATGCAACTTTGAGATGGTTTGCCACTCTACTCATGAGAAATGAAAGATTGAGAGTCCACATAGGCCTGATATCAATAAAAAAAAAAACATACAAAGTAATTGTCCACAGCAATAGCTGAAATTCTATTCCCACAGGAATATTTCACTGTGCATATTGGAGAAACATTCAGGAATGTCAGGGTGTAGATATGTACGGGACAATGAAATATGCTCTAGTCTAAACCAACATCAAATATAATCAAATTAAGTCAATTTAAATAAAGAAATATATAGAACGTTCACGAATTATTACATGAAAATAGCTAATGTTAGAAATACCCTACTCCTACAATTTTACTCAAAATTCATTAAAGTGCATAATTTTCTAAAATCCCATCACAAAAATCGTTTTTAGCTTTTCATAAACTATAGAGTCTCTGGTATTAGTAGGCAGTTTCAAACTTATACTTTATTTCTATACATTTGTGCAATGACTTTTCCAAATGGTGCACACTGACAGAAAGCATGCAAAATACTAGGTCACTTCACATCATATCTCATCAGTATACGTTAACAAGCAACAAGTGCGTGATAATATTATTAGTTTAACTTTATTTATGTGTATTAGTATTACTTTATATGTGTTTTCTTAATCTCATGTCTTTAAAGCACGCTTTTGCAGTGCTTCTCCTACACTTGTCTCAGTTTTGTGTGTCACTGTGTCTATTGTGTGCAACGTGTACTTTCAGCTTTTCATGTCTTCTGTTTATATATGTGTGGTGTATTTTGATTTTTAAATTCATGCTGCATCCCAGTGAAAGAAGACTACAGCTCCACACTACAAGAAGTAAACTCCTGGAAGTTATTGAGGTGGTCAATGTTAATGTGGAGCTCCATGTTGTGTCTTGCTATTGCTCAATGAGCTCCCAGACCATCCCGCTACACCCAGAAGAGAACAATGATATTGTGTGCCGCAGGGCAGCCCAATTTCGAATGACGATTGCTAGAAAGTAATCAGAGAATTACCATATCTACTTTCTTGTCAGAATAGGTCTTAGAAATAAGCGCCTGTCAAACAGTAAAACTTTATTGATTATAATTTACTGATAGTTCACTCCCAGTTGAGAACCACGTGGCCTCCGAAATCAGCCAGTTTAAAAGGGTGCCTTTTCTTTTCTCATTCCCCTCTTGCTTTCAAACTCTTACCTGAGGTTCTTTGGAGCTGGGCCTTACTTTCCTAGTCATCCAGATCTGTGTGCTGTGTGGATGACCAATGTGTATTTCATTTGGCAAAGGAACTGTCTCCTTCAGGATGACATGGTTCTTGTTCAATATTGGTTTGAAATGTGCACTTCAGATCTGTACTGTAATAGCTTTGCGTTTTATACCATGGTGCCTCTGGTTACCGCACATCACCAGTCTGCAGAAGAATTAGCTGTTTTCTGCGTTACAAAACTCTGCACTCCCGTCTTTCTTGGCCTTAACAAGTTTTCGTACTGGTTTCTCGCAACTAATTTCTGCATGATCATGGCTAGTTGATTCGGGTCAGCTCCCTGCCTTCCCGGTAGTGCCAGTCTGACTGCTCTTCCTAGCTCTTGAAGCTGTCAGGGAGCAGATCGACCCTTTCAGCCCCAGAATGCGATATTAACGCTTCATTCTGAAACCGGTTGATACAAAAGCTATTTGGGGTTTAACATTTCCCAAAGAAAAGCTATATATATCCGAGTTCCATTCTTTATGGTATTGTAAGACACATTATAGGAGGGTGTTGTTTTGGGGAGTAGATGAAAGAGTGAACATTGGAACAATTACTTCCATGAGGCCTCTATCTCGTAGTTGAGCCCGCGACGACGTTAGCGTGCCAATACGCAATGATGTCGGCTGGCACCTTCAAGGCAGTGACGTGTCTCTACTCACGGATGCTAAATGAAACCCTCCAGCCCTTGGCTGCGTTAAAAAACAAGTGGGAGCTGGACCTGCAGGTGGAAATCCCGGACACCACGTGGACGCAGCTAGTGCGAAGAGCCAGAAAAAGCACGAGAAATGCACGATTTCAACTGATTCATTTCTATGTGCTCCATAGAGCATACCTTACCCCAGACAAAATAAGGAAATACTTTGGGGCTGAGGAGGCTGCTTGCCCTAGGTGTAACAAGATGGGAGCAGACCTGATCCATATGCTGAGGGCTTGCCCACACCTGCAGGAGTACTGGAGGGAGATTGGCAGCACGTTGAACGCGGTAGCAGACAGGGACTTGCAGTACGACGAGGCCGTTGGTATACTCCACTGGTTCCCGCACACGCCCAAGAATAAAATATCCAGCAAATTTATAGACATGGGCCTAATATTGGCAAAGAGGGAGGTGAATAAGGGGTGGAAGTCGAAAGCTGGTCCAACACACCGGAGATGGCTGAACGAATTCCTAAAATGGGTGGCTAGTGAGAGCACACTCAGATACCAGCTAGCTCACCGCAAACTGGATGAGCGAGCTCCGGCAGCGGCAATGGAATGGGAAATGTTGGTACAGGCCTTGCGAGACAGCCTACCTATGGGGGAGGAAGACGAGGACTCTGATGACGCAGCCGATGCAGTCGTGGTACCAGCTCCCCTGCCAGTCACACACGCTTAGTGATCAATGGATCTTTCCTGCTAACCGCCACACATACCAACTTTTCCTGGCTAGGCGCTATGGGGGGGGGGGGGGGGGGGGCATCTCTGTACGACGACTGTACTTATAAGAACTGTAACGATGTACCATATGGTTCAGTGGTGCCGCTCGGCCTCCGGGATGTGGGCAATACGGCTGTGTATGCTGCACGGATGAATGGCTAAGGGGGGAGAGAAACCTGCATTAATGACATTTATCCTGAGTGTTGTACGATATATTTGGTCCTGCAATAAAAATGGTTTGACAAAAAAAAAAAATGAGGCCTCTATCTCGTGCCTCGTTTCTCCACCCTGTAGGCTGCTGACATATTCTTGCTGCCACAGCCCCTCGGAAGCTTTCTGTGTTAATAGCAGGTTGGCCTTGACTACACCTGCTCTGTGCAAAGTCTCTGATTATCAGAGGCTGCAGAGTACGGGGCGGGGCAAACAACTTTCATCTGCTCTATAGCATCGAAGGCTTTATCCATACACACATGAGCACCTAAGGCTTGAATAGGTATGTCATAAAGGGTCACGAGACACATGTTAGAGGCAATGCAGGGTTAAAAGTGAAAATACACAGATGGTGGGTGGACCATCGCTGAGAATCTATTAGAAAGAGCTTCTAGCAGCGACTATGGAAATAATATGGTACAGCAAAGTTCCTTGGACACATTTAGTATAAGAATTGCAGACGTGTCTCTGTTCCACTAGAGTCCCGAGGCCACTCCCCCCGCAGCCTGCTTTGCACCTCATATGCACAGTAAGGGTTTGATAAAGAATGCAGCAGGCTCAGAAAAACGGATGTAGACTTCCCGTAGTTGGCTTCTCTCTTCAGTTACAGCGAGTGTTTTTTCGTTCTTATGCCACTCTGCTCTTTTAAGCCACAGAGGGAGGGGGTGGAGAAGGGTCTCAGACAAAAGGTGCCTGGCTGACTTTCCCAGAACTGACCAGGGCAGTACTGGGAACCAATAAGGAAGTGGTTCACCACGTTTTTCTGTATTTTTTTCAGCTTCTATGCATAAACACTCACCAAGAAAAAGATTGAATATTGAAAACCACTAGACTTAATTACAACTTGTTCTTCTCAGCTACTAAGTGAACCAATGCAATGAGTGACACCGGAGGTCCTGGCTTCTGATCCAACAGCATGGTATAGGGATTGTGCTTTCATTTTAAATTATAAGAAACAGCCCAAACATCCCAGAATGCAATGTGGACTAGAAAGATGGAATACTAATGGGACCCATCAGTACTTATGGATATTGTGTCCAACTTTGCCTCCGTGTTTCTAGATCGCATGAATGCCCCAATAGTAAATCTGCCCCCGCTCAACCTTAAGAGCTTTAGGACTGGACCTCCGGGGGGGCATGGTGTCATCAGAAAAGTGGACTGAGATTCTGAAAGAGCCATCTGTTAGGTGAGCTACAAGCTGATTTGTTTACAAATCATAGACCATGCCATCATGTAATTATTTATCACGCGAGGTGGTGAAACTCCCCACCCCACCCCACAGTTTTATTTTTCTCAGGTACACATCAGCAGGTAATACCTGCCAAAATATACAGGGCATGTGGACTCTAGTACCGAAAGCGCCAGAATCTTCATGTCACTTCCCAATTTTAGGGGAAAACTCAAATGAAATTTATCTCACTGTGTAAGATCCGAAACCTATGCTTTTATTATTCTACCAGGAACACGTCGTGGCTATAAAACATAATGTGGCTACTCGTGACGTGCCCGCGCCTGTGGGTTGTCACTATGTCATTCTCGGTTGAACTCAAGAGTGCGCATTATAGCTAGTTGTATAACGATGGCACCTATACTGCTGATTAATATTCCTATAGATTGTAACTCCAGAGTGGACCCCTCAGAGCATATAGTATGCCTACTGCTGCTCATTGGTGGACACCTCAGCAGACATAAGACTGATAGTATAAATGTTTTTCTTCTGCCACTCTTGGGAAGACCTGTGAGAGCATCAAATAACGCAGAAGTACAACTCCCATTTCTATATTTTGATCCTATGCCGATCGTGGTCAACTTCTCAGAACATATACTATAGTCGATGGTAGATTGCACCCCTAAAGGGTGGCACCATTCAGCTCCCGGCAGTTTCCATTTGTTCTTTAGTCAATGTGGTTAACTATTATTTAGACACATTTAAAAATGGTATATATTCTCCTGCATGGCAAAGTCTAGTCCCACACTTTTCACCTACATCTATACTTATGCATAGCTACAAATATGGTGCCACATGGTATGAGTAATCTTTACCAATCGCTTTATATCAAAATACTCCCCCCATAGTCCAAACTACAGACATACTTCCTATCCCTACGTTCACATCTAAGGCTTAAAAAGGTCTATAATAAAGGCTCCCGAGACAATGTCGGGATAAAGGAGACACAATTCACAGATGATGGGTGTACATGTACTGACAATCTAATGAACAGAGGTTCTAGCAGCGAATATGGAAATAATATGGTTAACAATCGTGTCTGAGGCAAGGCTTACAGTACTGGGGAGCACAAACAAACTGGGAAAGACGTCAGGAAAAGAGAATGAGCCTTGTACTCTTAATTATTAGCCGTCGCAAGAATGTCGACAGCCAGAATGTGGAAGAAAACCATGGCGCCAACATTATACATAAGGTGTATAATAAAATCTGGGACAGAATGGCGAGTGAACGTCTATCAAGAAAAGTACTTAATGGAGGACTTTTTGGGCTTGGCAACCAGTCTTGTAGTACATGGATAAAGACTGGAGGGAGATAAAGTGACCCCCATGACGAGGCATTACATTTATTCGAGTGAATGCAAACAAAGACAAGGCTTGATGCGGAGGTAATTAAGAGGTAGCAAATGAAAGAAGTGGGGAGGGGGCGAGGTAGGGAAGTTTATAAGAACAGAAATTGTGACTAGTAACACTTGTGTGAATGAACTAAAACAAATTAAAAAGTCTCTTCAATACATCCCTTAGTGCAGCTACAAAACAGATTAAGAGCACAACTTTGCCGCCTAATCAAGGGTACAGAAGTGCAATATGAATGCAACTACAATACTCCAGGTCCTAGCATAATTATAATACATGTCTCTGTGCTAGTATTATGTCTTCTGCAGCAATTGATGAATAAACTACAGGACACAAGTTTGAATCCCAGCATGTCCATTTGAAAGATGTTCTTTCCCAAGATAAAATGAAGAAGTAAATCACAAACAGACGATGAATTTAGGGTTCTTGGCGCATTGTGGAGGAGAAATCTATGGTGGCAGGACATTGATTTCAGGAGGCAAGGCGGTGTTTTGAAGTATAGGATCGGTATGGTGTAGTGTCACAGAAAAGTGGAGTAAAATGAAATGAAGGCTGGCCGGAGAAGAGCATGATGGAATAAAAAATTTCAAGGGTTGGATGCAGGATGGAGAAATTACAATAAAAGGATGGGAAGGGCAGAGGATGAGGAGAAATAGCTGAAGGGAGAGGAAGAGCTCTGTGGTGGAGGATGATCAGAGAAGGCCTGAAGGGAGAAGAATATGTAGGGCAATATCGAAGGGATATGGGTAGGAAAGAGGAAGAGCTATGTGCGTGTAGGGTAAGAGGGAGAGGAGAATATGCGGAGTGGTGCAGGATCAGAGGATGATACATTATTTGGAAGAGATGGGGATCCGTATGACAAATAATAAGGGGAGATGAAAGCGTGTGGGGAAGGATTCTAGGCCAGAGGGCAGTAGAAATTACATATTCTAAGTTTTACCTCTGAATGACACCTTAGTTTTCCATGCTGCTGTAGTGCGCTGACCACCATTCAGAAGATAAGCTGTAAAGCCCAGAGAGAGTGGTAGAAAGAAGCATAGAATCAGACAGAGAAGCCAAAAAATCTATAGACTTAGTAAAACCAAAAGTGAGAGAATAAGCGAGAGGAAACCAGTACTGCAAGAGAACCCAAGTAGCGCTTCAAAGAACAAGTTAACTCAGACTTGCATTGCAAGGGACTTTGGTTACTGGTTGTGTCTATCTTAAGAGGTTATGATGCTGCTTTGTATAGTTCTTTGAGTGACTATACGATCACCTTAAAAAGCTGATGACACGGAGAGTGGACAGGACAAATGGAAGAGACAAGGAGACAGGAAAGGAGACCCAATAATGGGAATGGAGGAGCCTTGAGTGGGGTTGTCTTCCCCACAACACTGATAGCCCACCAGACAGAACCGTACTCCTCGAGGAGCCATCGTTAGGCATCTGTCCAACAGGAAGGGACGGACAACAATGAGAGATAAAGGGGAGTAGGAGAGGGAAGGAAAAGGTAGACGGGTGAATGTGAGAGGGCTCAATCGCAAGCAAACCACTGGTCAAGATATGCGAGGGGGGCCAAATGTGAGCCCTTGGGAAGCAAGAGGCGGTCCACACACTCTTTGGTGTCCAACAGTCAGACCGCTCATGTGGTAAATAGCTTAGCAAAAGAGGGAGACAGAGAGCAGTAGGCCTTTGGGAGGGCAGAGACAATCAGGTTCGAGATAGGTGGGCTTCACCCACAAATGTATGGGAGGGGGAGAGTTGTGTGAGCAGCCCAGGAGGGCAATGCTCGAAGTACAAATCTCTAGGTACATATAGCTACTGTTCTTTAGAGCACTGTGTCTCTGAAAACCACACGAGTAGGATGATGGGATTAGGATTGCTCGGCCTATCTATTGTATCTGCCCCGTTCTTGCAAGGGCATTATAGACACTAGAAGGTCTGCATCTCGGCGCGCCTTACACGCTACTTCAATTCGTCAAACTTCGTTTTGTGGTTCCTTTTCATACTTCGCTCCTGTTAACGCCACTGTTCAGCATTTGTCATAGTTTCAGTTTGAATCTTGTTACACAACTCATAAGTGTACCCCCAAGAACTCATGCTTCATGATTCTTTCAGCCTACACACGTTACACATTGTAGCAGATCAGTGAAAGCAGTGTCCACACATGCAAGAGGTCTGCCTCCGAGTGTGACTTTAGTGCGCTTCTAGTTATCAGATACTAAATATGCTCTGTGCAGAGGTCGAAAGGGGTGAGATCGGAGGTGACAATGTGCCCGTACTTTTTTTTTTTTTACTTACTGAAAACAGGTCCCCTACTTTTTGTGGAAAGGCAACCGCCCTGGGACGGTTAATCCCGGTAAGATAAATGGTTCAGCTAAAGCGAGGCAGGCAGCTAAACAATAAGCCTTCTTGCCAGGGTGCCGGCTTCCCTGAAAGATATGCAAATGTGAACTACTGGCAAAGGATTCTTTGAAGTCTGTATTGGCTTTAATTGATGGAATCACTTGAAGCTTCCTGATAATCGGCTTCCTAGGGAGTAGCTACCAGCTGAGCTGTGAAATCTGCTTTTAAGGGATAGTTCTACATAAAAAAAATAATGCACTACATACAGTATGAGTATTACTAAAATCTATTTTGGAAGCACCATTTTGTCTTAATCTTTTTGTGCATTTTGTAGCAGTCTATCTTATACTGTGTGTAATGCAAGTTTCAAATAATGACTTACATATTCACAGTGTTTTCTGTCAGAGGCTGGGACCTCGTAGCACTACACATACACAAGTCACTATTCTCCACTGCACCAACCAGGATCCATAGTGCCAATATCGGCAACAGTAGTCAGTTACATGCAGCACAATACATCAATAAACCACACGACACCTTTGTTAGTGGAGAAAATTGCTGCAGGTTTATTTGCATAACAAATATGCCAACATGGTGGGTTATCTTACGGGCGATCCCAGGGCAGGCCAACCCCTATGCCGCCTGCCCGTCTGATGAGCCAAATTACACCGTGGCCGTCGCCAATCGGTGTTTACCAATACTTGGGAGGGGCCACCCCTCCCATCAGTGGACCACCAGTCCACTCCCTTACTCACGCCCCCCCAAAAGGTGGGCGGAGCGTTCCAGGCAGCCCCCGGTTGCTCAGACCCACAACCGGCCGTAGGACTAACGGGGCACCGTAGTTCTTCCAGGGGACAACGCTATAAGATCACTGGGTATCCTTGGCTTAGCACCATACTGTGCTGCTGCATGAAGTACCCCTTGGTAACTTGCAGACTCTGGATCGCCCTGTAACTCCTCCTGCATCACAAAATAAAAGGTTAGAAATTGTACCCCCCCCAATCCCCTTCATTGTCCGTCCGCCGGGTACGCGGTGGGGCGGGAAAGGCGAGACGGGAAGCGGACAAGAGGCTGGCCAGTGGGCGGGAGACAGTATATGTACCCCTGTCCCCCCTCCCACTACCGGAAGTGGCAGGCCGGAAGTCCCCCTGGTCCCAGCCCAGGGAGACTAGGAGGCCGACTCCAGTGCCTTCCTGTGGCACTAAGGCGGCCGCCCGGATGCGGGGCCTCTGTGTGGCCCCCCGGGCAGCCTTGACATAGTGCCAATATCGGCAACAGTAGTCAGTTACATGCAGCACAATACATCAATAAACCACACGACACCTGTGTTAGTGGAGAAAATTGCTGCAGGTTTATTTGCATAACAAATATGCCAACATGGTGGGTTATTTTACGGGCGATCCCAGGGCAGGCCAACCCCTATGCCGCCTGCCTGTCTGATAAGCCAAATTACACCATGGCCGTCGCCAACCGGTGTTTACCAATACTTGGGAGGGGCTACCCCTCCCATCAGTGGACCACCAGTCCACTCCCTTACTCACGCCCCCCCAAAAGGTGGGCGGAGCGTTCCAGGCAGCCCCCGGTTGCTCAGACCCACAACCGGCCGTAGGATTAACGGGGCGCCGTAGTTCTTCCAGGGGACAACGCTAAAACATCCCTGGGTATCCTTGGCTTAGCACCATACTGTGCTGCTGCATGAAGTACCCCTTGGTAACTTGCAGACTCTGGATCGCCCTGTAACTCCTCCACAGCTCTGCGGATGGCCACAGTCACAACCAGGGCCCCCCACCAAGGTAGGCCTATTTACTTACAACATGCTGATTACCGGGCCTCTCCCAGGTTCAGCCAAATCAAGTCTTCGCCCATACAGGACCAGAGGCCAGCCCGCCCCTTCTGGACAGGTGCCCCCATCCTTTCTAAACTCCCCGTGGCTTTTTGACTGATATGACCTACTCCCAATAATTAGGCGTTGGTCCAATGTTACCATTGCCTGGCTGAAGAGCGATACCTTGAACCAGCCACTATGGCCAGGAAGTGCCAATGCGGGTGGAGGTAAGAGTTGACAAACCCGCCTTACTTCCTCTTTCACTCAGTTATCCGAGTCTAGCACTAGTCGGAGTATGTCCGTAGCATTCCGTCAGTCACCACCTTATGTGAAGCCTTGCCCTCCCAAACTTCTGCTAGTATACCAGGGAGCAGACAGGACAGAGTGAACCAGAGGGGAACCAGCGTATAAATACCTCTCTTTTATGAATACTGGGAATGCCAAGTGTTCTACTAATACTTTCTAGCCCTAATTGTGTTTAACCCAGGGATTTCCCCCAATCATATGGACCATATCGCCCTAGTTGGATAACAACTTCCGCAACCTGCATAGCTGCCAGCCAAGGCTGAAGGGCAGAAGAAATTACACGTTATCGTTACTCAAATCCAGGGACCTGTTTCATCGAACTCAAGGACGGGATACTAAGTGAACCTACCAGGATCTGACCTGAAACCAAAGGTCGGACCCAAGCCCCTCTAAGTTCTGCCGCTCCACCTGCCTGTGTGCGTGAATCCCAGGGCAGACCACAGGCATCTAACCCATGCTTGGCCATGTCTGAGCTAAAACACTTCTGAAAGGCATGACAACAGGCTAACCGTCCACATTGCATACTGAATGTTCGCTGACAACTGCCAAGGATAACGCGCATAACTGAAGCAACTGGTACTATGCCATCAAATTATCGATATAACCTTCTATGACTGTAAAATGTGCTCTTGTGGTTGTCCATATTAGTGCTCCCTCCCATCCATATCAGCCCTAACCAGGCAACCCGCACCCTCTTGGCACTGGCACACTCCCGCCCCAGCAGACACAAAGTGTCTGTTCGTGTGTAGCCCCTAACCTACGTTTATCACTGCCGGTATACCATGGTATGATGGCACTCAGCTGACTCTAATGCTGAGTGCACGTTGCACCATCAAGGTATGTCTGTGCTTGTTCCGTGTCTGGCTGCAAAGTTAGATGACATTGCCAGCCCCAGTCCCGGGTGAAAATAGCAGCTTTACAGCTGCTGGTGCTATTGATGGTACACGTAGCCTGTTGAAACAGAATGTAATTCCCTTACTACTGGTGTGCACGAACCCACAACCATTGGCTCTCCATAGTACAATACCTTACTGCTAATAATGGTTTCCTTGAAGAATGTTGACAAATCTATGTTCTGCAATGGCGGGACTGCAAGATCTAATGAGTTTCTTGAAGGACACCTAGTTCACACCCCCAAAATCACCACTTATCGCCGTGTTGCATGCGGAAGGGCAACCTATCAAAGTATCCAGACGCAACCAAGAAGTCTAACCTTACCCTGAACAGAACCCCAACTGGCCCTGAAGCGAGACAAACCATGCTAGGGCAACTCAGCAGCCTCCCTCCGACTTTGATGCTGGTTATAGGCTCAACAGATTGACAGCTGATAGCTCTGTCCCCCGTGTGACCCCTGCTTGCTATCTTTACCGGGGGGGGGGGGGGGGGGTGGACCCTCAGGACTACTTAGCATGCACCATTCGACCAGTGCCTAAAATACCTTTGTCCTGCTGCCTGGCCTAATGATTCTGGCCCCGCACTAGAGGCTCCCGCTTCGGCCTTGGGTCAAAACAATTCGCCAGGAAAATTGCTTAGCAGGGTGTGCTGCAAGGTTCTGCCTCCTCATCCATCGCATCCAGTTATGTAATCAACACTCATCAGCCACCTACAGCAAGCAGGACTAGGATTCCAAGAGTCACATCAGGGATCACGGCCACAACGCCGGGAAGGGACGTGCTCACCCCAACCTACTGATGCACAGACCGCTTGCATACTGCTCACAGTATGGCTGAGACAAGCGAGGCTGTTAATGTAAAGCCCCTATAGATGAACGTTAGACAGACCCTACAGGGAGAATCATGTGAAATGGGGTAAGGACCACCACACCCGCCTGTGAATCAGCCCCGGTGACTTTTGTCATGACCCCTCCTAAGCCCTTAGAGATCACCATCAACAACCTGCAGTGGCCAGGTGGCAGGCACCCAGCGGGACCTTCAAATCCCAATTACTCTCCAACTCCTTGCCGCCTGGCGGCGCTCCCTGTTGCAGGAATCTTGTTGCCACTACAACTCGCCCCTCTTGTCCCGTTGAAAATTACATCGCTAAAATTGTGTGGTCACCTCTCGTGGGGGGGTCGATGGAACGTATAACATGCGTCCCGAATGTACAATATACGTGAAGGTGTGCAGGGGTATAGGAATAAGAACCTAACAGTGACTGTGCATAGGACCTAGTATTCAAACTGTGACCTATAGAATATGCGTGGTGCTTTGCAGCACAGCTTGGCCCATCTGATCCACTTTACAAACCTTGGAAGCAAGCCTTTGCTGGTTACCCTCAGATCCTAGCCGTGCACGCCTTAACCCAGGGGGTTCCCTTACTAACGGAGCATTTGTCCACACAGAACTGACCTCTGCATCCCCCTTCCGGATAACGATATATGCGCCTAATGCTAGCCGGCTTACCGCTAAGTGTCCCAGGTCATGAAATGCTAAATCCAACCACATAATCTACGTTCTCTGACTGCAAGTGAAAGGATAATGTGTTCACCAAACCAATGTAAACTAAAATTGCAAGCAGCACTTGTCAGGAGACATTCAAGGAGAGACGGGCAGCGGACAAGAGGCTGCCCAGTGGGTGGGGGACAGTATATGTACCCCTGTCCCCCCTCCCACTACCGGAAGTGGCCAGCCGGAAGTCCCCCTGGTCCCAGGCCAGGGAGACTAGGAGGCCGACTCCAGTGCCTTCCTGTGGCACTAAGGCGGCCGCCCTGATGAGGGGCCACTGTGTGGCCCCCCGAGCAGCCTTGACAATTCTGTGGCTTTCTGGTTACATATACAGATTTCTGCAGTGCATTAACTGTTAGAGGTTTCATAATGCAGGATAGTTCATTTCCCACTGATTAACTTACCTCATTTAAGCTGTGCATTTTTTTTATATCCGTAGGTGAAAGACCAAAAAACACTTACAGAAATGTATTTTGTTTTAGACATGCCTTTCACCCCATCCCCAGGCTCACTGACCCCTCCACATTGCATGCAGCATCACAGTCCCTTACGTTTTTTGTAATGCACTTTACCCCACAACCTGTCAGGATCCTTAGTGGACTTTGTATGTCAATCACTGACTCGGCGTGAGCACTAGAAACAAAAGCACCAATGCAAACCGCGGGGTCTTATGGCCCTGTCCGCAGCCGTACCACACACCAAGGGTTTGACTAACGCATTTAAATTCTGGTATCTGCATCACCGCATTAAAATGCATGGTCACGTATACATAGCTACCTGGCATGCTTTGGGCTTCATAAGATGCTCCAAAAAGAGCATAGTGTGGAAATCTCTTCACTGCTGCTCTGCCCGCAAAGGAATTTAGCCTGCCAGACCCCCTGCTATGGTGACCTGGCAGTGGGATCCATTGTTTCTTTCCGGTGTACTCCCTCTGTCAGTCCTGCCTGGCCTCTCCCTATGTCTGATGGATCTCTCGGTAAGGACTGCATTTCTAATTGCCGGTGCTAGGCTACGGCCTCCTGCACCTCTGCCAGCAGGTACCCCTGGAACAGCCTGATAGGGCAGTTTAGTGCAAGCCTGCTCTGTACATCTTGTGCTTGGTAGCCAGGAGCAGCCCGAAGTGGAAGCTCCATGAGCCCAGTGGATCTGCGAGAATATGAGGATTGACACATGAATTTAGTGACCACAGAAAATAAAACAGTGTGCTGGGGTTAGAGCGAAGAACATACAAGTTAGATCTGTAGGGGATTTGAATTTGTCTGCAGTGACATGAGAGGGAATCGATTTTTATTGTTATGATAATTCTGGTTTCATTTTCTGGGTGTGAAGGTCTACAACTAGAAATGCAAACAAAAACACAGTCGAGCTACCTACACCAAGTATAATAACTGAAGCGCTTTATTTGTAACTGAGGCATCACTACAGTGGCCACCTGACTGCTATGAACAACACATGTATAGTGCTATAAAAGAAAAGTAATTAAAAGGGTCACAGCTCCTTGTGCTAGAGAACACAGACTAGGTGCTTTAGTGTAGGCGTAAAGGACCCTAAAGCACAGATTTGTTGCTGTCCTGAATAGCAATTTTTTAATTCTTTTATTTATTTCGTAGTATGTTGGAATTTTATCTCCACTGTCCCTAAATTGGTTTTGTCTCATCTTTTACATTTGTATGTGAAGCTGTGTGTGCATATGCAGATATGAGTTTGCATTTTAGACATAAACATTATGAATGGACACAGATGATTTTATATTTCACAGTGTGTGCACATGTTGACCAGAAGTCGTATTCCAGACAGTGTATGTGAGTATTTCAGAGTTTCAGATGTCATGTGCAGATGCGCCTTTTTGAAAAGCCGTTTTTTGTGTACTTTTTCAATGGAGTAAACAACATCTTAGAGAATGCATCCATTGTCCCCTACTGCCGAACACATTTAGTGTTGTTCTCTTTTGGGTATTCTTATTGTGCATGCCTCCCTCAGTAAAGGGGGAAAATAATAGTAATATGAGGTCCCAGCCTATGACTAAAAGCACTATAACTACGCACACTGTTTAAAATTGTATGCCACCATATATAAGACAGGGGGCCGCAATCCCTACAGACATTAAGGGGTCCATTAGGATGTCAGGCGGTGGCACCACCGCGGTGCGGAAAAATTAATTTTTCCGCCCGCGGGCAGCAGTACTGACGTCCGCCGTATTAGTATGGCCAAACATAGCCCATTTCCCAACCGCCGCGGTGCAACGCAAACCGCCATCAAAGTGAGCCCGCCACCGCGGCGGTGGGAGCCAACGGAGACTCACTGCCATGCGGAATGACGTCCGCCCCGCTCTACAAATTAGGATGCCCCAAACAAGCAGACGCACCAAAGCGGAGAAACCGCCCAACCCGAGACGGCAGAAGCTCGACAGCGGAACGCGAAACCAGAGTCCCGGTCCGACCGCCATGGACCCAGCTCTACACGTTTTTCTGGTGCTCTACCTGCTACATCACCAGCAACTCATGGACCGCCGCGGACGCCGCCACAGGTATGCAATAACGCAATAACACAACACACAACACATGGACTGACACAGGGTCCAAATCCACATCAGACACCCTGGTGGGGACAGGAACACATCTACAAGGGCACATCACTCACCTGCCACCAAGTCACCCCTCTGCATTCTGGACATACATCTTCCGCGACCATGCAGCAATGTCCCGGTCACGTAACCGCAGCGGTGAACACCAGGGAATACATCCGCACAATGCAGAAGGCAGGGCCAGTTCCAGGCATGGGCAGGGCACAAAGACCACAGGGCAACACCTCCTCCCACCACACACTAGCACACCCCATGAAGGCTTGTGCCCCTCCTGTGCACTCCCATGCACAACAGCTAGCCAGGTGAATACACACCCTGCACCACACAACAATCAACCAGGGAGACAGCCACTGCAGGAGTAGCTGCACAGGAACACATAACACACAGCACAGTAGCACAGGGCCAGGGAAACACACACACCACAACAACACCACACTCAGGGAAACAAAAATGAGCACAAGCACCAAATGAACACATACAAGGAACAAACATCCAAATGGACACACAGCCTGCTTAGTCACACATACATACCACAGACTGACACACAGACCCATACACACCCCACATGCCAACAGCAATGGAGCACAACAAATAGGAAAGCCAAAGTGGGCTGCACACAAATGGAAGGCCATGGAGACACACAACAAGCATGTGTACATCACATGCAAGACAAGGAACAGATAACAACACCCTCAGACCTTCAAAGCACACATGGCTGGCACAGTCAGTGAAGTCATACCACAGACATCACAGTGCAAAAACGCAGGGAGACAGCAAGGCAAACCATGTATAGGCACAAGGATGAAAGGAAGGCCCTGAAGTCAAACTGTGAACAGCCACACATCTATACAACTACTTCACAGGAGTTGCAACAGCAGCACTACACACAGGGCACATTGACACACTCCATGACTGCCAAACACCAGTAGGAATCTACACACATACACCCCCTCACACCAGCAGCACACAACACAATTGCCAAACACACTGAAGGCTGGCAATACTTGCCAGTCAATACACACACAAACAATCACACACCCTGGGGGTAGCCACAAACATCACACACACACACAGGGATGCCAGAACAAATGTCTGCACAAAAACAACAGACAAACCCATAACCCTACAGAAACACACACAGACATGCCCTGTGCAGCGAAACTGTGGAAAGGCAATGGGAGCACAGACACAACAGGAGTGCACAACCTCACCACACAGGAACAATGCACATACAACATACCACAACACACACAAGAAGTGCACCATCACAGAACAACACAGCCACATCAAACAAACAACAGATGCACAGGCAGAAAAATCACATAGCAAACACAGCTGGACATCAGGGGGTGCACACCAGGCAATGACAAGGCAACACACACACACACACACACAGCACTCCATGCACAACAAGCAGTGTGTGCACACCAAGCATATCAGCCACACACAGACATCAATGACAGAACATTAACCCACACAACACCAATCAGCACAGCACAAAGAAAATAGCACACCCAGGAAGTGAAGCAATAACACAGCCAAAACACATACATCCAACACAACACCAACAGATGCACAAGTCTGGGACAAACAGGTGGAAACAACTTGACTAGAGGACTGGGCAGCACACACAGTTGAAGTGCATATGAGCAACCATGACTGCCAAACAGCACAAGAACATCACATACAACCCATTGGGGAACTGCCCTAAGTGACACATTGAGCCTGGCCAAACAACTGCACCACAAAGCACAAATAAAGTGACGGGGAGGCACACACACATGTAAACCAAGGGGACAGCTGACATCAAAGTGAAGTGTACTGCATGTCAGTAGGGGACATGGCAGGAGTATACCATACACAAATAGATGGAGTGCAGACCCACAATGGGTAGGCATCTGAAGCACAGATAGCGGATGGCATGACACCACACACAACATGCCACACTGGAGGCAAGAAGGCACCATGTGACAGCAATGCATGAGAAAACACAACCACAATGGCAGTGTGGAGCTGCAGGTATGCACAGTCACCACAAACAGTAACAAGACACATGGATGATCAACAAAACACAACACTGACTTGCCAGTCACACAGTCTGCATACTCACAAGTGACAAAAACAACAAGTAGGAGTCAGCCAGAACTGCAAGGACACACCAACACACTGCACAGTGCACAACATACAACTCACACATGTGCATACAACCACATGCACAGGGCTGAACAATCAAAACAACAGGCATACAACTCCTGGGTGACATGTGTGGCCAGTCCAATGGGCAGAGTAAGTCCATGAGAAGCTGCACAGGCAAGAGGGAAACAGCAGTGAACAACAAGGCTAGTGGCCAGCGCAAAGTGCAGACCATGTCCATGAGAAGCTGTAAGGGCAAGACAGCAGTGAACAACAAGGCCAGTGGCCAGTCCAATGGGCAGAGTGAGTCCATGAGAAGCTGCACAGGCAGGGGGAAACAGCAGTGAACAACAAGGCCAGTGGCCAGGGCAAAGTGCAGAGCATGTCCATGAGAAGCTGCACAGGCAAGGGCAAGACAGCAGTGAACAACAAGGCCAGTGGCCAGGGCTAAGTGCAGAGCATGTCCATGAGAAGCTGCACAGGCAAGGGCAAGACAGCAGTGAACAACAAGGCCAGCGGACAGTCCAGGGTGCAGAGTATGTCCATGAGAAGCTGCACAGGCAAGGGCAAGACAGTAGTGAACAAGGCCAGTGGCCAGTCCAATGGGCACAGTAAGTCCATGAGAAGCTGCACAGGCAAGGGCAAGACAGCAGTGAACAACAAGGCCATTTGGGCAGGGCTAAGTGCAGAGTAGGTCCATGAGAAGCTGCACAGAGAATACTTGAACACAGCAAAGAGCAACAAGGCCAGTGGCAAAAACTAAGTGCAGGGTATGTCCAGGAGAGGCTGCACAGGGAATGTGTGTGACTGTACCTTTCCATGGTCAGCAACACAGTCAGGGGGTAACAATGTGCAGTACAGGCCCACCTGTATGAGAGACAGGTGTGTGAGGGTGACTAACACTCAGACTTGGCTGTCAGGCGGACTGGAAGCTGGCTGTGTCTCGGGGACTGTCAAGGCACTTGAACTGAGAGAGTGCGGACCAGCTGAGGTAGAGCTATCAATGGCTTGGCAAGCGGGGAGGGGCTCCTTGGACCAGGTGGTGTAGTGGCATGTGGAGGCAAAGTCATGCAGACGGGAGACACAGTGTGGCTGGGAGATTGTGGAGGGGTGCCTTTCCACTTCTTGGGGATCCTAAATATCTTGGCTGACTCTGGATCAACGGGAAGTGGTGTGAACACAACAGAAACACTCACCACCAAAGCTGCATCAGGTGCAGACACTGGAACCCCCTCTGGTGATGTGCTGGACCCAGCGGAACGCTTTGCCTGGCTTCGCCTCTGCCCCTGCCTCTGCCCCCCCTTCCCCTGTTTACTAGGTGTCACCCCTACAGTGCCCTTCTTCCCCTGCTTCACTGGGCTTGGAATGGGAGTCGAGGTGGTGGGTGAATCTGCCTTGGAGCCCTTCCTAGGTGTTCCCTTGGCATGCACCACCTCCTTGGTGGGCACAGAAACTGTATGCTTCTCTTTGCAAGATGATTTAGGTACAGGAGAGTCCTTGGATGGGGATGCCTCTAAGGCATGTGTGCCTGAGGTCTGCTGCTTTGCTTTTTTTCCCCTGGTGTCGCCTGACGGGCTTTTCTCTCTGCGCTCTGGGGTGGCTTTGGTCTTCTGTGGGGATGGTGTCTGCGCCCGGAACCGCTTGGGTTGCTGCTGCTGTGTGCTTCGTGTGCCGTATCGTGACTTTGATGTATGTGGACCGTGGTCACTATCGTCAGACGTGGCCACTGCCAGGGGGGTGGACAAAGGGACCGGAGCTGTACTGTGAGTATGTGCCTGTTGAAGGGCAGACGTCACTGTGGAGGTAAAAGCCTGGACAGTCTGGTGCAGCCCACCGACGTCTGAATGTATGCCCTCCATGAAAGCAACCACCTGGGCCAATTTTTTGTCGTGGTCAAGAAGGCATTGAGGAGAGCTGTCTGGCCTACACACAGCTGGCGCAAAAGGTCCACAGACTCAGAACTGATGGCAGTAGGGGGGACAGGGGCAGGGGCAGCGGTGCCAGGGGTGAAGGACACTCTTACCCTCTTACTGAGGTGGACAGGGGCAGCACCAGAGGAAGTGGCTGGGAGGGTGGGCAATGGCTGCTGTGTGGTGGAAGATGATGCAGAGTCCCCGTTCCCTGTGCCCGCCAACATGGATGCATCCCTGCTGGCATCAGATGATGTGGTACTTTGCGTCTCAGGCTGGGATTCCTCCAGCAGACTCCTGTCCCCCTCTGAGGCTCTGGTGACATCTGTGTCACTGGGCTCCTGTGCAGCTGTTGTGCAAGTTTCACCCCCACTGGTGTCCGTCTCCTGTCCCTCCGTGACCACAGGAGATGCTCCATGAGAGAGAGAGATGTCAGGTCAGTGGCAGCAACAGAACAAACATATGCAAGCAATGCATAACAAAAGATGACCAAATCTACATGTTGCACACCACCCTGTGCAATCACATCGTGCCAACTCACTATATAGACTCAAACAGTGCGTGGAAACTGGAAATTCAGGCATGAGTGAGCCATGTGATGACCACACAGCACAACACCCTGCTTGTTGCTCCGTTCAACCAGACACACAACTAGCTCTGAGCACACCTAGGGACATGATGGGGGCACACTACTTGTTGCCACTGACAGATTTGGATGGAACAGGAGGGGACAACACAGACACAGACTACAACATGACAGTCCACAATGGCCATGAGCCCATGTCACCCACTATGTTGTACTTTGGGGGCCCAAAGACTGGTGCACATTGTTGTCAGATGTCTAGGCCTACCCAATCTGGGTGTATGCAATGGAGGCATTGATGAAGGCACACTCAGATCAGGAACACTGCCGTTCCCTCCCATGGGATTCCCCAGACTACCCCAATGCAGAAGAAACCTGAAGAGCACAACTCAGAATGCAATGGGAATGCACAGCATTCAAATTGCCTTTGTAAGTACAGGTATGGCAAATGCGTGACACCGGCACCCAGCACAGCAGCCACTTACATGCCACTGCATCACACTACCAACATCACATAGGCCAGCGCTGGCACAGGCTCTGTACACATGCAGCCACTCTCAGCCAAAGTCACCCTCCCCAAATGCTCACCTCTGGCTTGCTGCTGATGCTCCTTCAAACGTGCATCCAGCTCAGGCTGCGGCCCATTAGTGGTGTCATGCTGCGCCATGCCAAACGCCCAGTGCGAGGAAGCAGCCCCAAGGTCATCTCCGCCACGTTCTTTACCAGCCGGCTGATGTCGTCCCACCTTTTGTGTCAGTGGTTGTGCCGTCGGTTTGAGACCCCCCGAGCTCGCACCTTGGCTGCAATGGCCGTCCAACATGACCTTACGCTGGTGTACCTTGAGATGCAGGCATGGGAGACAAAGAGGGGGGAATGATCAGTGACACAGTGTTATGTACTGACATCTATCAGTATAGCAGCAAGATACAAACTCATCACAAATCCAACTATATGTCTATCAGGGACTAGAGTACATCTCACATGGTGCATCTGCATGGGAAAAGCTGATGTAAATGCATGCAGGTATTAGGGGGAACACAGTCCCTGCAGATCTCACACACATGCAGGATGCCAGCACTGAGACCTCTATGTAGCCTGCCCACATCTCCAGTCCATTGTTAATTTTGCTTTGTTCGCCCTAAGTTGGCAGGGTATGCCCAGACGTGGGTCCCTTTCTCACTTTGCCACTGGATTCAAGCTAGCCTGGCTGATGACGGCTGATTAGCCAGAAACCGGTCCCAGGATGCTTGTTTCCAGTCCAGGGAAGACATAGCTTGGCAGTACAGGCTGGACTGTTCGCATGAGGCACAGGGTCAGACTGATTTGCATATGGCCATGTCTGAACTGGGGTGACAGAGTGAGCTGAAGAATGATGATGGATTAAACCCAGATAAGTTGACTGGGGGTGAGTGCTTGCATTGTTTAACACTCCGTCCATCACCTCTTTTGGTTTTGGGTTGAGCAACACATACATCACATATCAACCTGTGTCTGGGGGTGGCCTCACTGGTTGAATAGATAACTGTGTCATGGATGTCACATTGAGGGACATGATCTCACAAATCCTAAATCCTCATCACAAGGCCAGTCGTGTGCAATCTACAGTGCTGAGATGGCTCATAGCTGGAGTGCAATGAGAAAAGACTGATGTAATACTAAGTGAAGTGATGTGTCCTTGTCTTTGTGGGCGGGGACTGTGCTGGCCAGGTGGGCTCACACTGAGATGGACTACAGGGACACACACAGCCATTCAGCCAAGCAATCACTGTCCTGACTCCTGCATGTACAACCTCCTGTGTCACTGTATGGCGGACAACCCAACACAGGTCACTCATACATACATGTGCAGGCAGGGAAACCTGTGTCATTGGGTACACACAACTTCCCTCTGGAGACAGCATGTTAGGCAGTGCTTGACACAACCCCACACTCTCAGGCATATACTGCATCATTCCAACTACATGTGTGCCCCACCTGCCCTACCCCCCCCCCCACTGTTGAGGACTTACCACGACATTTGGGGCACCATATAGCCTTGGGTACTGTGTGAGCACCTCGTCCACCAGGACCTCCAGCTCCTTGCTCGTGAAGGGACTGGCACGGATCTTCTCTGTCCTTGCCATCACTGTGGACATGAGACAACAGCGACGGAATTGTGTGGTGAGGGGTCTCAGGCAGCAGCAGGTGAGGGGTCTCAGGCAGCAGTCCCTGGAGGCAGCAGCAGGTGAGGGGTCTCAGGCAGCAGTCACTGGAGGCAGCAGCAGGTGAGGGGTCTCTGGCAGCAGTCTCTGGAGGCAGCAGCAGGTGAGGGGTCTCTGGCAGCAGGCTCTGGGAGCAGTGGAGTTGTGAGGCTCACTCCCACACATATATGGCCCCCTGGGGTCATTTCAAAGGTGCCAAGCTGCAGCAATTGGTGGTTCAGGTCAGCCTCTTTCAAATGCATCCAATGACTGCCTCCGCGGTGGCGGAGAACGCCTACCGCGATTTTCAAAATTGCATCATGCCACTGCAATAAATGTTCCCATTGGCTGTAAGGGCATGCTCCATGGCGTTGACACACTGCTGGGGTCCGGTGTGCGCTAGCGCAATGGTGCATCTTTCAAATGCATCCAATGACCGCCTCCGCGGTGGCGGAGCACGCCTACCGCGATTTTCAACATTACATCATGCCACGCAATCAAGGTTCCCATTGGCTCTAGGGCATGCTCCATGGCAGTGACACACCGCAGGGGGCCGGTGTGCGGTAGCGCGATGGCGCATCTTTCAAATGCATCCAATGACCGCCTCTGCGGTGGCGGAGCACGCCTACCCTGATTTTCAACATTGCATCATGCCACCGCAATCAAGGTTCCCATTGGCTCTAGGGCATGCTCCATGGTGGTGACATACCACAGGGGCCCGGTGTGCGCTAGCGCGATGGTGCATCTTTCAAATGCATCCAATGACCGCCTCTGCGGTGGTGGAGCACGCCTACTGTGATTTTCAAACTTGCATCATGCCACCGCAATCAAGGTTCCCATTGGGCATGCTCCATGGCGGTGACACACCGCAGGGGCCCGGTGTGCGCTACCGCGATTTTGGCGGCGGAGTATGCCCATCGACATTTGGGCATATCTCCATGCCTATCACTACCGCACTTTTGTGAATGGGGGGGTGCTGATGACACACCGCTGGGGCCAGGCGGTAGCTACCGCGATATGGGTGCCATACATTAACACGAGGCACCGCGATTTAGGTGGCGGCGCATGCCCACCGCCATTTGGGCATGTCTCCATGCCTATCACTACCGCACTTGTGTGAATGGGGGTGTGCTGGTGACACACCGCTGGGGCCAGGCGGTAGCTACCGCGATATGGGTGCCATACAACGGCAATGGCCATCTGGCAAACATCAACAGTGCACAGTGCCCTCATGGTCAATGGCCCATCATTGTGCACACGATGCCAATGTCCCATTTACTCCACTGGTGACTACACATGCCATGTTTGTGTATGTGATTTCGTAGATTTGCCTGTACTCCCTCACATGTCACTTATGAATGTGATGGTCGTGTACGCAGGACAGTGTTGTTCTGGACTCTACAATGTGTACACATGTCAATGTGTTGAAGTGCAGTGACAATCACAGCAATGCTCGTCTCAATGAATGATTATCTTTTTTGCATGGCCTCTTATGTCTTCTCATGCACACATTCGTCATTTCTACACCGACTCTGGTCATTGTGTTGTGGATGCGTGCCAAGTTCAAATGACACATGAAGGTGTGACAGGTACAGCAGCTAGGTATGAGACAGTGGGGTTGATTTGTTACACATATGCTGGATGCTATACTCACAGGCGTGCCCATGTGAAATGTGGCCATATCCCTGTGTGCATTCACATTGACCAAGGTGGTGTTTGAGGTACTTGTTTTGTGTAAGTTGACAGGTGTGCCCTTTGTGTATCTGAATGTGTCCCTACATGTAAGCTTGTCTGTAACTCAATTTTGATGGCAGTCATGTTGTTGTTCTGTCATCCAGAACGTGAGATGCTGTGCCCATCTCATGATGTATTGCATTGACATGTGTCCACTCTCATCTCAACTAGGAGGAGGCCAAATCTGATTTGTCTATTGACAGTGCTGGAGGACTTGGAGGATGTGGCGATCATCCGGAAATGCCGCCTGGATAGAGCCACCCTAAAAACCCTTTGTGATATGTTGGAGCCCCACCTGCAGCCTCGCCGGACATATCCAACAGCTTTCACCCCAACTTATAAGGTGATGGCGGCCCTGCATTTTTTTTGCCACTGGATCGTTCCAAGAGACAGCGGCCAGCGCTGGTGGGATGTCACAACCGATGTTCAGCATGGTGCTGCGTGATGTTCTGTCCGCCATGATGATATACAAGAACAGATATATCCATTTCCTCAGGGGTGCTGAATTGCCAGCTGTGAAGGGAGACTTATATCCCCTTGGACATATCCCCCATGTTGTTGGTGCCATTGATTGCACCCATGTCGGGCTTGTGCCACCACAGGCAAGTGAGCACATTTACAGGAATCGCAAACATTACCACTCCATAAATGTGCAAGTGGTGTGCCTGGCAGATAGGATCATCTCCCATGTGTGTGCCAAATTCCCAGGCTCAGCCCATGACTCCTACATCCTGCGGAACAGCATTGTGCCCCAGTTGATGGCTAATCTGCTTCCCGAGCGTGCATGGATTGTGGGTGAGTATGCCTAGTCGTATGGCGTGCTGGGTGTGTGACCTGCTGCCCTCTGCCTCAGCGACATTGCAATATCTATTTGTGTTTTTCATACCTAGGTGACTCTGCATATCCCAACCATCCCTGGTTGCTGAACCCACTACGGAATCTCAGGACTCCGCTACAATGAGGCCCATGGGAGGACACGTCGTGTGGTGGAGCGTACTTTTGGTCTGCTCAAGTCACATTTCCGCTGCCTGGACAAGATCGGAGGTGCACTGGCATACTCGCCTGGGAAGGTGTCAGATTGTAGTGGCATGCTACATGCTCCACAACCTAACCATTTGCAAGGAGATTCCCCTGCTCCTGGATGATGATGAGGACCCAAGGCCCCCGCCTGCAAACCAACCAGTGTCCAGTGATGAGGACAGTGGAGAGGAGGAAGGTGTTGACCTGCGTGAACAGCTCATCACCCGCTACTTCACTTGAAGGTGGGTGACAATGTACAACATACCCATTGTCTGATGATATTGCTGTTGTCGTGAAGGGGTATGTGAGAATTGTAACAGCAGCCAATTGTAGACTCAGCAGTGGTTGGCAATGTTTCTGGGACACTTGTTGACACTTGTTGCCCATTGTGACATGTGCATGTTGGGTTATCTTGATGGTAGGTGTTGTGTGATGTCTGTGATGCCACACCCAGACCAGTGAATGTTGTTCTGTTGTGTTTCCCTAGGTGCCTTCAACTTCTCCTTGCCTACATACAGTCCATACTCCTGGCACATTGTGATCATGTTGAAGACTGTATATCCTGCAATAAAAACGGAGCAGACACGACATGTGTGTAAGGATTTTTTATTTACAGTGGTGACATGTGAGGGGGGGTGTACATTTCCATTGAGGTGGTGGTGGAGCAGCGAGTTGACAGTTATGGTAAATGAGATAATCGAGTAGTCACCACATTGATGTGGTGACCCAGTCCAACAGACAGATGCCATTCACAAAGCAGTGTGGGCAAGGACAGTCCAAAACGTCAATGCAGTGGTGAAGAGGGTTGCCATCAGGGCTGCCTCCGTGACTGGCGTTTGGCAGGTGCTTTGCCTCCAGATACTGCTAGGGTCTTCTTAGGACGGCCCCTTTAGTCGCTTGGCAGGGGGGGCCCTGCTGCAGGGCCAGTGGGGTCTGAGGACACACCTCTCACTGTGGGTGCAGGGGAAGATGGCGAACTGTCATCCTGCGGCCCACCAGAGGGAGGTGGAGGTGTTGGTTGTGGTGCAGGCCTGTCCCTCAGTACCGCCACTTGCTGGCCCAGGAGGTCCACAATTTGTCCCATGCGGGTGTCGATGGACCTCATCAGCAGGATGAGCTCGCGTAACAGTTCGTCCGACCGGCCCTTTTGTCCCTGGGCCTGTTCATATGCGCCAAGGACTCTGGTGATGTGGTCCAGGGATTGGGTCCCAGCCTCCTGGTGCCTGTGGGTGACCCTGCCCCTCCCTCCCACCTACCCTGCTGCCACGGACCTGTTGCCTCACCACTGTAGGCACCCGCATCCTCTCCCTGCCCTCCTCAGTCGGTGGTGTGGGGTGGTCATCCTCTGGGACAGGGAGGGTGTTGCAAGCAGCATTGGTGGTGGTGGTGGCGGTGGACGCACAGGCCGTAACAGCAGGGGTCTGCAGTGAAGTTGTTGTTGCAGCAGATGTGGTGGGGGGACTATGGGGTCCTGGGACCTGTTGCTCCCTGGCACACCAGATGGGCCGGTTTCGAGCTCATCGTCCAGAGAATCCTGGGAGTCAACATCCGAAGGTCCATGTACCGGGGGGGAGACTGGCTCTGCAGGTTGCTGGTGTTTTCCTCTGCAGTGTGTTCTTGGTCACCTGTGGATCAGATGGAAAATGGTGATTGTAGTGCACCCCGCAAGCTTTGTGTTAGCTGTGTCATTCACTGTTTGTACACTACACAATTGACTGATCATAACATTGTTTTCTATGTGCACTACTGTGCCTCCTGACAAGATGCAGTGGTACATGCATTACTTGTCCATGGTGTGAGGTGTCAATGCATACCTTGCGACCCGTGCTTAATTTATGATGAAAGGGACCTGTTGCCATCTAGGGATTGGCACAACATGTTTTTCATTGAGGACTCTTTGTTGATTTGTCTAACCTGGCAGACGTCACATCTGGCCATGGACTGGCTATTGTCATCTCCTGCATACCTTTGTCCTGTCATGTGCATATCTTGATTTATACCACCACACATGCTTTCTTATTTTTCGAATGGTACTTGTTGCACTGGCCCCATGCGATGCACATGTCAATAGGTACTGTGCATGATTGTGCCCTGACTTTCTTCTACATGTGCATTGGTGTGTCACACTTTGGTAGCTGTGACAGTTTCCTTTGCTTACCTGTGTGCACACTGTGCGTGGCAATGGGGTCGGTGTGCATATTTGTGCAATGAGAGGGCTTGTGTTGTAATATGGCACCATTTCTTTTGTGACAAATGTGTGGGTGCACGTAGTGGCTACTTGCCTGTTACGTGCTCACATTTGGCTTTGTAATGTGACACATCTGTGTGTGCATGGTGGGAGTGTTGGTGCCGGCCTTCCACCCACAAACACCCTCCCAGGGAAGATGGCTACCTACCTGTAAGTTTGTTTGGTGTACTGCAATGGCTTGCAACTGCTTCTGGGTGGGGGAGTGCTCCATCCTGCTCTGGTTTGGGGCAGGGTGCATGGTGGGAGTAGTGGTACAGGCCTCCCACCCACAAACACCCTCACTGTGAAGATGGCTACCTACCTGTGAGTTTAATGTGGGTTGTGTAATGGCTGACACATGCTTCTGGGTGGGGTGGGGGGAGGGATCCATCTTACTGATGCTGTGGGACAGGGGGCATGGTGGGACTGTTGGTGCAGGCCTCCCACCCACAGACACCCTCCCAGGGAAGATGGCTTCCTACCTGTGAGTTTGATGTGGGTTTTGTAATGGCTGACACATGCTTCTGGGTGGAGTGGGGGGAGGGATCCATTTTGCTGATGCTGTGGGGCAAGGGGGCCTGGTGGGAGTTGTAGTGCTGGCTGCATGTACACATGCCCCCATGGTAATGTTGGTAGCTACGTTTGGGGTGAATGGGAGTGGGTGAATGTTGGATCTGTGAGACATGTTTTTGTGAGTGTGTGGTGCAGATGGATGGAATTTGTCCTAGGTGGTGTAGCTTTGTAGTTATGCTTGACAGTACATAGCAGTGTGGTGGTAGTCATTTGTTTGTACTTACCAGCCTCCACTCCCCCGGCTACTCCTGTGAGACTCTCCGGATGCAGTATTGGAAGCACCTTCTCCTCCCATGGTGTGAAGGGTTTTGGAGGAATGGGAGGGCCACCGCCAGTCCTCTCAGCCAGCTCACGGTTCTTGCTTCTCCTCTCTTTGACAACCCTCTTCAGATCATGCCACCGCTTCATGATCTCCTTTTTGGATCTTGGGGTGGTCCCTACTGCATTGACCTTTGGACTATCCTTGCCCACATTTGTGTCCTTGTGGCTAATAGTGTCTGTTGGACAGGGCTAACAAACAGTTGTGGTTCCACTCTGACTATCTCATTTACCATGACTGTCAACTCACTCTCTGTGAATTTGGGCATGTTATGTGTTGACATGGTGTGTGGTGTGCAAAATGGTTGTGGGTGCAGGGGTGTGAGTGGTGGGTGTGGTTGTGATGTGTATGGTGTGTGATGTGCGGGGGGTTAGTGGTGCAGGTGTGGAAGTGATGGTGGTGCTGTGTGTGGTGTGAGTAGTTCTGGTGTGTTGCTTTGCCTATTCTTTGTTGTGAGGGTTGGTGGCCTTCAGCCTTGGAATGTTGCAAAGTATTGTGGTCAGGGAAGGGGCTGGTTTTATACTCAGCTATGTGGGTGTGTCCAAATGGGGTATTGCTGTCAGGTGTGTTGTGTGTGTTGTCCTGGGAATTGTATTTTCCTTTTCGCCATGTGGTTGTGTCTTGTGTATTTGGAGGTCATGGCTAGTTTGCTGTGTGCACTTTTTGGCCTTATTGTGGGTTTTTTGCTTTGTCCGCCATATTTGTCACAGATCATCCGCAGCGGTGGCTATGCTGCAGCTCTTCTGCTGGCTCTCCCATTCATCCCAGTGTGCGACCACGGCGGTCGGAAACTGCGGAACGTACGGTGGGACTATCGGGGTTATCCTAATTTCCCGTGCGGTGTCTCCGCTATGCTTGCGGCGGATTGGTGTTTTTCCGCTGCGTATCCGACTGCTGCAGACGGATTTTGAACATCACCGGTTTTTCTTGGCCCCGTTCCACCACGGTCGGTGTTTTTTTGGCGGATGATCCTAATTTGGCCGCCGGTTTTTCCACGTTCAGGCGGGCGTTTTTTTTCTGCTTCCATGGCGGTCGTGGTGGTTTTTCCAACCACCATCCTAATAGTCCCCTGAGTGTTCAATAAAATACATAGCTGCCATGGTTTGAGATTGCGTATGTGTGATATTTTCATGATTTCAGGGTACTTATGAGTGACATTCAATGACCAAATATGTGGCATTTAGTTACACTTTCTCGTGAGCAAAACTAAGCAATGAAGTCCATTGCACATCCTCCTCACATCATCGCACATGATTTTACACCTCCTTTGACCACTACAGCTGAGCTGCTTGCAGTACCATGGACAATTTATAACATCCATTTGTTTCTCCGAACAGTGTAAAATTGCCAGGCCATTGTAACTTGGCTACATAAACATTTTTATCACAACTTAGAAGTTAGAAATCCAACTCCTGTCCTCTATCTATACAGAATTGCAATCCACAGCACACGTTTCTTTTATTCATTAAAATGACAGCAGTAGCTTACGTAGGTCCACTTAATCACAAAACTAACATAGTAATGAGGTTCTTTGTTTCTTTTATTCTTTTGCTCTGTTTCTTTTTTATTCGTACAGGTTCTTAGCCAGCCAACACGTGTTTCGTCGCCACAATGGGAATATAAATCCGCAACTTTTCCAAGGCTCCAATCTACTTGTTCTAATCTGTTTCAAATGTGGTGATAATTCCAACCCACAAGATAAGTCGGCGAAGATATTCGTACTTTAAGTTATTGACTTCTAATATTCGTCCACTGACAACCGAAATCTCGGTCTGTTGTCGTATGTGCTTCTACAAAATTCCCAAGTACGTTCTGGTTCCGGTTCCTCGAGTAGCTATCAATTGCAAACAGCACAATGACAGACATCACTGACTCAATGTCTCAGGGCCGAAATTAGCACTGGTGGCAGCTGGTGCTACAATGACCATCTTCTCAACAGATTTCCTCACTATGACGGTCTACCAGTACCCCTCCTCTCTCCACAGCCCCTCTCACATCCATTTCATTTGTTTCATAGTGCTACTCATACCAGCATAGGGTGTCGGAGCACTTTACTTAACACACACATTATGCAGAGACAATGAATCATACATGTGTAAGACAGTCTAGAAAATGGTATATAACACAAATAGGATTACAAGAGGTAGAAATCACATGTCAGATATTATTAGAGTCTCTTCCTAGCACTACATATGTTGCATCATTGAGCACTGGGTATTCATACCATTACAATTGGTTCCTTTTAGATCTTCCACACATCATGGTTATCCTCCAGTGTCTGGTAGCCATCCGTATATAGCTTCTTATTTATCAGAGCTTTTCATTTCATAGGTTGCCCCTGAAGAAGGGACGTGCCAGTCCCGAAATGCACCGGGCATGATCTCAAAAATGTAATTTGAAAAATGCAAAAATCGTGTTTTGACGCTACCATTATGTTGATATGTTATGCCATGATTCTATCATTGATACTTGTATAAATTTCAAGTGCATATATATTGTATTGTTACATATGCATGAATATGTTAACAGCACTAAAAAGAAATGTTTGAATTACAATTCTGGATTTGATTCTTTATAAAATAATCTGTATGTCTATGTACATTAGACAAAGGGTAGTCACCCTTTAGGGACAGTGCGCAGTGTTCATGACCTGTTGGCCGTGTTATTATTGCTAGACATTCTAGTAGGCCACATATTAAGAGTGTTTGATTGGAGAAGCACATACACAGGATTTAATACCAACCACAGTGCCTGGGGTTGGCTTTGCTAATAGGAATGCATTTCTACCCAGTCCATCCCCTTTTAGCAACATTAGGATAATAAAAGACTGGGGGGAAAAATAACATTCTAATCTATTATGTAGTTTACATGCAACTGAGCTCTTTGATGACAGTTTGTAGGTCACTGTGTTATTAGGTGATTGCAACTAATGAAGTGCAAGTATCAAAAGGATCTCTGTGACAAAAGAAGTAACCCTCTGCGCTACCCACCTAAAATACAGTTCCTTCCACATGGTACACATTCTGCTGCAGGCATTTAATGAACCTGTCTATGCTCGTTTATCGTCAGTCAAAACTGCTACTGAAGGTCGGATTTCTCTCTAGTAGGACTATTCATCACAACAGTTATCTCATTCTTCCCTGGACATTTTTATTGTTGCCTGAAAACTGCTGGGCATACAACAGAACTCTGCAGAGTGCTTTGCACAGCAGCACCCCCCAACTGCAGCTGCATACTGCCTGTCATATTTGATAGCCCTCAGTCGACCCCTGCAAAGGATTATTAGTGCTGCCTTACCCTATGGCCGGCGCTCTGTTGTTTGTTGTGTTAAGTTATAGAATTTGCCCAATGGTTGCCCCAGCAACGGGCCGTCCTAGGGCTAGGCTCAGAAACAACAAACTGCAGAATGAAGACCAAACGAGCAAGGAGCACTTTAGCAGAAAACAACCAGGTCTTCAGGGTTTTCCTGAAGGACCAGTGGTTCCGAATTCTCCTAATAGATAGGGGAAGTGTGTTCCAGAGGGCAGTAGCGTTCGCGCAAAAAAAAGCTGCCTCCAGCTCTTACTTTTTTACCAAGGAACACAAGCCAAGTTTAGGTTGGCTGAACGCAGGTGCTGTTCGGGAAATAGCAGATTTGAAAGAATAGCTGTTTGAATGATAATTTGTTGTATGTGAGGATCAAAAAGTCCAAGACTAGGTTTGAGCCCACGTAGAAGCCTAAACCACGTGCCTACCACTAATTTCGCCTGTGCATCGAAAGTTAAAGCACTGACCTCCCCGACACCTAGATTTGTTTTACCACCGACTGGAGCGCAAAGGGAGGCCCAGGGAAGAAGGCCACCAGTGGTCACCCCTAGAATGGAACTACTCTCCATCCAGCAAAGTTAACTAGCTGCAGTTAGACTTTCATTAACACTTATTGAAAGCTTTTCTGAAAGCAAATCATAATTTTTCTATTTTAAAAGTAACGCTGTATTTTTTGGTTTCCTGTATTTGCCAATATTCAAAGTGCGCTGCTTAGCAAAAACAAAAAGTCAATTTATAGAGCCACAATGAACATGGCAACTTTACAAAAATCTAGCACTAACCAGTCACACATTTTTGAAAGTATGCAGCTTGTAGTGAAATTGGTAACCAGTACAAACGTACCGATTACAGTCTAGCTTGCAATTAGAACCAACTTTCCAACGTAAGACATCATTGCTCCTTCCTCGAAACAAGAAGGTCAACTAAAATGCCAGCTGTTAGGCAACCCTAGGCAGTTAACCATGAAATATAGTAAAGAGGTAGCCACAGCCTCCTTCAGGCACAGACATTCTCACCACATTCAACCGATTCAAGTGACATGGGTGAAGTCAAATGGGGTGAGCAAAAGCCATCGCCACTAGCCAAAGTACAGGGGGCCAGCCACAATCTGATTACAGAGGGCCGACACAATCCGACACCATCCTTAGCTGTCCGACCATGACCCAAGACCAACTGCCAGCCCAGAGCGATCGTCCGAATACCAAGAACACACCAATTGTCATTTCAGGGTTTTCTTTAAGCAGAAGTCTCCGTTTCAACTTAGAAATTCCTCTTGGAAATTTGAACCACCATCTTGCACAGTGCTATTGAATGGAAACACTTTTAACACTTTGCAGCCTAGCAAAGTTGACCCTCCTGGCCTGGCTTATGAAAACATCACAGCTGCTCATGCAGCCAGCAGCACAGAGCCATCCAAAATAAATCGTGCCGTTTATGAAAATGCAGCAGTGCCTAAGTGCACACACGTCAGTCTCCACAGCATTTATATGCCTGACTAATGCATTTTAGTGTGGTGATGCAGCTGCCAGCACTAAAATGCGTTAATCTAACCATTGATGCGTGCTATTTGGCAGGGCAGTACAAAAAAGCAAGTGTTAACCTTCCATTTCATGGGTTTAGAGCAGTTGCAAAATATGTGTAGAATTTCTCAGGGCTCGAAAGGATGTAATTTCAGATATTTTTGTATTTCATTGCTTTGTTTTAATCGCTAGAAAGTTTCATTTTAAGTGTTGAATGTCACTCATAAGTACATTGAAACCATGGTATCGTCACACATTAGAACTCCAGCCCTGCACTGTGACCCTTCGGTCCCCGCGCCTCTTCGTTATGACTCCAACTAATGCCATTATCCAGTTAACCCTGCTCCGAGCGTGTAAACCGCTGCCACCCGGAAACGCCGCAAGTCCCCATCCCAACAACAGTCATGGGTGGCAAGAACTTTTCGTGCCGCGACCATCCATCACTGCTCGGCTCAAATGTTACACCCTAGCCCATGCCTCACTCGCTTTTTAGGTCTCGCTAGCGTAGGCTACGCACATGCGCAGTCTCGCTGGCGAGATTTAATGACATTGGTTATTTTCTGTAAGGGGCATTAAGCCCCGCCCCTCTTTTTCATTGGCCGGCGTCACCGTTTATGCTAAATGGTGGGCAGCCGTTGGAAAAGAGGTGTTTGTGACGTTTTTGCTCAGCTTTCTGAGCCGTCCCATTTGGAAGGGCTCGTCTGCCTTCCTTGCGTCGCAAAAGGTTTCTTGTCTTTATGGGGCCATGTGTTTTAACACATGGCCCCATAAAGACAAGAAACCTTTTAGCAGGCGAGGCCGTCCAAGTGGGACGGCAGAAAAAGTCGAGCAAATACGTCATGGCGAGCGCTTGTTTAACCCACGTGCGTGCGGCCATGTAACTTTTTCACAGATGTTCAGTGACTGTTTATTTATAAATATCCCTATACCTCTTGTTTTCAGTGCTTGTGACAGGATGGAGAGACGTTTTAGGTCATCATTAACTGTACAGGCTTACACCCACAAGGCTAGAGAAGGGAAACAACTTTTATCTGATGAGGCGGGGTTTATGGGGCATACGGACGATCCTATACTGGATTGTGTCGAGTGGGGACTAGGCCCTGCGAGGGTTAATTATTGATTAAAAAAAGGTGTATGCCAAGCCATCCAAAGCCGTGTGCGGCTTTGGATGACAGTTTGTAGGTCACTGTGTTATTAGGTGATTGCAACTAATGAAGTGCAAGTATCAAAAGGATCTCTGTGACAAAAGAAGTAACCCTCTGCGCTACCCACCTAAAATACAGTTCCTTCCACATGGTACACATTCTGCTGCAGGCATTTAATGAACCTGTCTATGCTCGTTTATCGTCAGTCAAAACTGCTACTGAAGGTCGGATTTCTCTCTAGTAGGACTATTCATCACAACAGTTATCTCATTCTTCCCTGGACATTTTTATTGTTGCCTGAAAACTGCTGGGCATACAACAGAACTCTGCAGAGTGCTTTGCACAGCAGCACCCCCCAACTGCAGCTGCATACTGCCTGTCATATTTGATAGCCCTCAGTCGACCCCTGCAAAGGATTATTAGTGCTGCCTTACCCTATGGCCGGCGCTCTGTTGTTTATTGTGTTAAGTTATAGAATTTGCCCAATGGTTGCCCCAGCAACGGGCCGTCCTAGGGCTAGGCTCAGAAACAACAAACTGCAGAATGAAGACCAAACGAGCAAGGAGCACTTTAGCAGAAAACAACCAGGTCTTCAGGGTTTTCCTGAAGGACCAGTGGTTCCGAATTCTCCTAATAGATAGGGGAAGTGTGTTCCAGAGGGCAGTAGCGTTCGCGCAAAAAAAAGCTGCCTCCAGCTCTTACTTTTTTACCAAGGAACACAAGCCAAGTTTAGGTTGGCTGAACGCAGGTGCTGTTCGGGAAATAGCAGATTTGAAAGAATAGCTGTTTGAATGATAATTTGTTGTATGTGAGGATCAAAAAGTCCAAGACTAGGTTTGAGCCCACGTAGAAGCCCAAACCACGTGCCTACCACTAATTTCGCCTGTGCATCGAAAGTTAAAGCACTGACCTCCCCGACACCTAGATTTGTTTTACCACCGACTGGAGCGCAAAGGGAGGCCCAGGGAAGAAGGCCACCAGTGGTCACCCCTAGAATGGAACTACTCTCCATCCAGCAAAGTTAACTAGCTGCAGTTAGACTTTCATTAACACTTATTGAAAGCTTTTCTGAAAGCAAATCATAATTTTTCTATTTTAAAAGTAACGCTGTATTTTTTGGTTTCCTGTATTTGCCAATATTCAAAGTGCGCTGCTTAGCAAAAACAAAAAGTCAATTTATAGAGCCACAATGAACATGGCAACTTTACAAAAATCTAGCACTAACCAGTCACACATTTTTGAAAGTATGCAGCTTGTAGTGAAATTGGTAACCAGTACAAACGTACCGATTACAGTCTAGCTTGCAATTAGAACCAACTTTCCAACGTAAGACATCATTGCTCCTTCCTCGAAACAAGAAGGTCAACTAAAATGCCAGCTGTTAGGCAACCCTAGGCAGTTAACCATGAAATATAGTAAAGAGGTAGCCACAGCCTCCTTCAGGCACAGACATTCTCACCACATTCAACCGATTCAAGTGACATGGGTGAAGTCAAATGGGGTGAGCAAAAGCCATCGCCACTAGCCAAAGTACAGGGGGCCAGCCACAATCTGATTACAGAGGGCCGACACAATCCGACACCATCCTTAGCTGTCCGACCATGACCCAAGACCAACTGCCAGCCCAGAGCGATCGTCCGAATACCAAGAACACACCAATTGTCATTTCAGGGTTTTCTTTAAGCAGAAGTCTCCGTTTCAACTTAGAAATTCCTCTTGGAAATTTGAACCACCATCTTGCACAGTGCTATTGAATGGAAACACTTTTAACACTTTGCAGCCTAGCAAAGTTGACCCTCCTGGCCTGGCTTATGAAAACATCACAGCTGCTCATGCAGCCAGCAGCACAGAGCCATCCAAAATAAATCGTGCCGTTTATGAAAATGCAGCAGTGCCTAAGTGCACACACGTCAGTCTCCACAGCATTTATATGCCTGACTAATGCATTTTAGTGTGGTGATGCAGCTGCCAGCACTAAAATGCGTTAATCTAACCATTGATGCGTGCTATTTGGCAGGGCAGTACAAAAAAGCAAGTGTTAACCTTCCATTTCATGGGTTTAGAGCAGTTGCAAAATATGTGTAGAATTTCTCAGGGCTCGAAAGGATGTAATTTCAGATATTTTTGTATTTCATTGCTTTGTTTTAATCGCTAGAAAGTTTCATTTTAAGTGTTGAATGTCACTCATAAGTACATTGAAACCATGGTATCGTCACACATTAGAACTCCAGCCCTGCACTGTGACCCTTCGGTCCCCGCGCCTCTTCGTTATGACTCCAACTAATGCCATTATCCAGTTAACCCTGTTCCGAGCGTGTAAACCGCTGCCACCCGGAAACGCCGCAAGTCCCCATCCCAACAACAGTCATGGGTGGCAAGAACTTTTCGTGCCGCGACCATCCATCACTGCTCGGCTCAAATGTTACACCCTAGCCCATGCCTCACTCGCTTTTTAGGTCTCGCTAGCGTAGGCTACGCACATGCGCAGTCTCGCTGGCGAGATTTAATGACATTGGTTATTTTCTGTAAGGGGCATTAAGCCCCGCCCCTCTTTTTCATTGGCTGGCGTCACCGTTTATGCTAAATGGTGGGCAGCCGTTGGAAAAGAGGTGTTTGTGACGTTTTTGCTCAGCTTTCTGAGCCGTCCCATTTGGACGGGCTCGTCTGCCTTCCTTGCGTCGCAAAAGGTTTCTTATCTTTATGGGGCCATGTGTTTTAACACATGGCCCCATAAAGACAAGAAACCTTTTAGCAGGCGAGGCCGTCCAAGTGGGACGGCAGAAAAAGTCGAGCAAATACGTCATGGCGAGCGCTTGTTTAACCCACGTGCGTGCGGCCATGTAACTTTTTCACAGATGTTCAGTGACTGTTTATTTATAAATATCCCTATACCTCTTGTTTTCAGTGCTTGTGACAGGATGGAGAGACGTTTTAGGTCATCATTAACTGTACAGGCTTACACCCACAAGGCTAGAGAAGGGAAACAACTTTTATCTGACGAGGCGGGGTTTATGGGGCATACGGACGATCCTATACTGGATTGTGTCGAGTGGGGACTAGGCCCTGCGAGGGTTAATTATTGATTAAAAAAAGGTGTATGCCAAGCCATCCAAAGCCGTGTGCGGCTAGTTTGGCACGATAAAGGTGATTGATGCCCGCTTCCATCACAAGTGCTGTCGCTGTCTTCCAGGTGCGAAATTGTCTGCCTGGATATAACGGCAGTGGGCAAACAAAGCTAGGACATCGCCCACGTACCAGTGCCACCACACGCCCCTCCCAGGTGCGCTGCTGTGAGAGCCTTTTGTGGTGGCGTGGGACGGTACAGCTTGTTCTGTTGCCCAGGATGCTGGCACTGATTCAGTACACAGAGGGTGGGGGCAGGCGGAGCGATACAAGAGAGCAGCTCGCCTCCTGGCACTTGCGTTCTACCAGAACGACGTGTACGGGCGAGGATGTGGGGATTACTTTTTTTTTTTGTTGCATATTTATATAGCGCGAACTCGACCCGAAGGTATTGGAGCGCTTTACATGAGCACTGTATTTACATTACACATTCAAGCACGGGGAGATTAAGTGATTTTCCCAGAATCACAGGATGTGGACGCAACCTCGAGGCTCGAACTCTGGTTTCTAGCACCAAAGTCTGCAGTTTAGCCGACGGACCACATCCTTCGCTTCTTCTCTATATAGATAAGTTCCTTTCAGCGGTTTACTTACTAAATCAGAAAACGTCCTTGATATCCTACCGGGTTATTGGTGTCCAATCCCATCGAGCTGGAATCTTGTCCGCTGAATCCATAATCGGATACATCTCTTAAACCAGACCTAACCTTGCCTATGAAACACAGCATGGGGCAGTAATGCAACAGGTGTACCGCTACAGCCTGTGGCGTGCAAGATATGAAATGTGGGTCATGTAACGTATGTGCTCCACTCAGCCGTGCATCCTTCCGTTCAAGCTTGCAAGTCTGTGTACCTGCAAATACAGGCGCAGATTGCGGCGTACCCTGCTGCATGGTCCATTTATCTATGGTATTGAAACTCGACCTTCTATTAAGATCAGTCTGTTTACTACGTACCTATAGGTATCACAAACGACTAGTATATGCAGTCCGCTAACCTCTTTGCTTAAGCGACCGATGGGAACACTCGACTAGAGAGAGAGTATTTGTTAAAAAAATATTGACTTCGCTGTGTAATCATAACCGAGCCTAACCGATTTTACTTAAGATGTCGCGGTTTATGCCGTGCATTACGTTACGGGTATGGAGGCTGAAAGCAACGCCACTAAAAGGAGGATGAACGTGTGCCGCCTTGTCGCGTTTGGATGAAAAATTGATTGTCTTGCACATACCAAATTAAGTATTAAGACTTTATACTTGTACATTAAAAATATATATTTTACTTGGGGCTATCCTGCGATTTTTTAAGGTCCGTTTGCTGGGTATCGGTATAAGCGTTCCATATTCGTGGACACGAATTTGTGTTTTGTTAAATAAATTGAATACTTCAAAAGCTGCTAGTACTTGGACACATGTGCAAAAAGGCTTCTCACGGCACGCATTATGTAAATTAAGAATATATCCTGTCATTTACAATGTTGAAATGTATGCTGCCGAACCTCACAGCAGCTTTCAAGTCATTTTAGTTACAGTGATTTTTTTTTCTGTTGCGTTTAATCCTTTAACCCTTTCTGAAGCTTAAAGATCAGCACAATTACATTTTGTTTAGAGCGAATTATTGACGTCGTGAGCGTTTGAATGCTTTTCATTTATACTTCGAATTAGTATGTCATGGCAAAACATGCTGAGGCTTGTTCAACTTTTAAATGGATCAAAAGATATTTCTGACATTACCTCAATTTTTCTAGGTTACCAGATCTCAACAAGCATTGGCATAGCCAATAGGTCTCGCATTTGGGACCTTATAAGTGTTTAGCCATGCAACAGTTGGTGTTGTTGCACCGAGGATATTGTGCTGCATAACTAAATACTTATAGTGTCCAAAAAGCGAGACCTATTGGCTATGCCAATGCTTGTTTAGTTACACCCGCCAGCCACCACAAAACTCCAGCCGCACCAAACTACGTAGCGTGGCACTCAAGAACGTGCACGAAAAGGCCGTAACAGTGTTTATATACAGCAGAGGCGCATGGGGACTCTACGGCCAATGAGCACCACGAAATATCGAGTAACGCACTAGGATTGGCTAAGGTGCCGACCATGCTCCAATCCCAGGTCCACTTGCACCATACGATTTCCTTCCACTACAGTGAGACAATAAGAATATGTTCAGCCGTCGGACTGGCTGTCATGCGACCCGGAAGTACTGAAAATACGACAAATATTCTTAAAAAATGAATAAGAGACAACGAACGCTAGGCTGAATTTACGGACGCTCTTTGTAAGTAGAGGAGAGGTAGTCACTTGTATTGCCTCTCACATTTTATTATTACAATTGGTACTTGTGTCCACAAAAGATGTGTTATTTCTCTGGGATGTCATGGTGTATCATTTGCCAGTAATATGGGACAGGTGTATTTATTGCAGTGTAGACATTGAATATAGTACGTGTGTAATACTTTGCCATTTTATTTTTTTACGTTGACTACATGGAACGTACTAGAAAAAGCTGTAAGGCCACATTTAGAAAGACTCACTAGAAACAAAAAGCGTAATTCTTTAAGAAGAAAATTGCTAAGGTGGCCAAAGTCTGGGGAGAGATTATTGTTTACGTGTAGGTTAACAGATGCATACCAGAATGAGAGGTTTTTGACTCCTGCTCTGGTCAATATACAGAGCACTCGAATGGAAGTTGGAATTATGTTGACTGTAAGAAATTGGTCTATTATTTGGGGCGGGTAACTACCCACTTCAAAGGCTAAGTAATCACAGCACTTCACATGGTGAACCCCCCAAAGTCACTAAATTAATTTAAGCTCAATCTTTTGGTAGCTATGGCACAGAGAAGATAGGCTTATTTTAGGGCACTGTGTTAAAAGTATTAATGAAAGTACCAATACAGAAATGAAGTCAAAATGCAAAACAATAACTATCCCAGCCAAATTAGAAAAATGGTGTAAAAGCAATAACAAATGATACCAAAAGGACAAAAATCCAATGAGGGGAACCAGAAATATGGATTAAAAATGTTTACAGTAGAAATAGTGCCAAGAAGCAAAAAGTGTCAGTGATAGTCAATGGTTGCAGTAGACAGGGACCTAGCTGTAACATGAGCCTCTCCACAATGGAGTGCGGACTGGATTCACCAACCAGGTTCATAATGGTCAAAGATTTTACCTTCTAACTTTAGTCTTTCATTTACATCTAAAGCGCCCCAGTACCTCAGGGCAGGCACATAGAAACTCTTAGGGTGTCAAGCAGAGGACAACAGCAGGGTCCAGTCCTGGCGCCACTGTTCTGTTGTAAAAGGAACAATTGATGGACGGAATGCTGAACAATGCAAACCTTCACCCCCAGTTACAAAGATCTGGGTTTAATCCATCATTCTTTTGCTCACCACGCCACTCCTGTTTGGACCCAGCCATGTGCAAATCAGTCTTGACCCTGTTCTTCATGGGAGCATTCCAGCCCGAACTGCCAAGCTAGGTCCTTCCTGGATCAGAATCAATCATCCTGGGACCGGTTTCGGGACATCACCCCTCATCAGCCAGGATAACTTAAATCCAGTGGCGCAGTGAGCACAGGACCCACGTCTGCTGGGCAGTTTCAGTAAAGGCCTCTAATAGCTTATTGTATCCCTATAGCTTGAACAAGAGGTCAGCCTTCTGACCCCTGGAGTCTACTTCTTTGTCTTTGGTACAAGAGGGAGCTGGTCCAGTCCTTCGGGGCTCCTATCACGTCAAAGACACCAGATCTAGTCCTCTTCTGTTCTGTCCTTCAGGGCTCCTATCACGTCAAAGACACCAGATCTAGTCCTCTTCTGTTCTCCCTCAGACCCAGCAATGTTTTTCTGTTCTTCCCTAGCCCCAGAGAGTATTCTGAAGTGGGTGCCGGGAGATGCCACATTTAGGCCTGGCATGAGCTGGTGGGTAGGATTGAATCATGGGCACACCCTAGCCAAAAGTTCCCGGGGCTAAACCTACTCACTTTGGGTATTTTCATGAGGTCTGGGGTTGTGTGTGGGTGCTGTTCTAAACAATCCTAGTGTCCTCTCACATCTAACACTAAAATCTAGTGTTGGTCAGACAGTATGCTCACAAAAAACCCATAGAAAGAAGTGTGGTATAACAAAAAGCAGGATTTTCCAGCAGCCAGACAGTGGCTACACAAGAATTGTCATGGCATCCTGTTCCTTTACTTTCAAATGTGTCCCCAGTGTTGGAGGTGTGGTTTTGCCAAGCAGTAAGATGGCCGCTTTATGGGAGGGCTCTGCTGGCCAAACGAAACATCCTCCATCTATCCACATATTCAGGAGCCACCAGCAAGCCATTTCGAGCAGCACCTTATCGCACCAGCCTGCGGCCCTACCTGTCTGAGCCCGGACTGACATTGGCCATGCCGGTGCCAGCTACGAGTCGTGGACGTGCTGTGCTGCCTGGCAGGCCTAGCTGGGCCTGAGCGAGCTGCGGAGCTCCCGGCTGTGGGCGGCCTGAGTAGTGCGAGGACGCCGAGAAAAAGTTGAGCTTGTGTGTCATGGGACATCACTCTGCAGGAAACCCTCCCTGCGATTGAGAGACATCCACGACTGCCGGGATCCTGGGTGGAAGCAGAAAAGGACTGCAGGCCTGGCGCCGAGATGCGAGCGCTGATCCATATCAGAGGGGCCGCTGGCTGTGGGCGATGACAAGACTGCTGACTTTGGTGCCTGTTGGGAGCTGCCGCCTGCATGGAGCCTGTAGTGAGGTATGTGCAGAGCGCCATAAAAGAAACAAGCTTGCCCGGAGACCCACTTCGGAGCATCTACCCAGGGGAGGCATCTGGCTGCTGCGGAGGCTGCCCCATTCAGGTGACATGGGCAATAACTGCTTGGAGGGGTGAACCCTGTGTCAGCGGCCAGGCCCTACCCAGTTGGCGGCTCTACTCCTTCACTGCTGCAGCCCTGAGGACAGATAATATACGAAACTTGCGTTGCGGCTCCCACCCCAGCATCTTGAGAATATACTGAACGCTGGATATTGCAGATGCTGATTTTCGCTTGGGTTGGCCGGAATGGTCCCCCCTAGACTAGGCTCTCTAGTGGGGCGGTGGGCTAGCCCGCTCCTCATCATCTGCCCCACTGGGCCTACTTGCGACCCCAACGGAGGGCCGGACAATGGAAGGTGAGATCACCTTTCAATATACTTTTGCATTGCCCCCATCCACTTTGCAGCTGCTACTGCCTCGAAGTTTGTGGAAAGGTGGTGGCTCATAGATTAAAGTCCTGGTTACCTGCCACAACACTGCATGAGGCTCTACACGTCCACAATGGGGAAGCACTACACGAAACAGGCACCCACCCTTTTTCCATGCTGCTATTACCCCCCTTTTTCCGTGCTGCTACTTCCCAACTTTTTCCGTGCTGCTACTTCCCACCCACCCACCCTTTTTCCATGCTGCTGCTTCCCACCCACCCACCCTTTTTCCATGCTGCTGCTTACCACCCACCCACCCACCCACCCTTTTTCCACACTGCTGCTTCCCACCCACCCACCCTTTTTCCGTGCTGCTGCTTCCCAACCACCCACCCTTTTTCTTGCTGCTGCTTCCCACCCACCCACCCACCAATTTTCCATGCTGCTACTTCCCACCCACCCACCCTTTTTTCTGTGTATCTACTTCCCACCCACCCACCCTTTTTCCGTGTTCCTAAATCCCACCCACCCACCCTTTTTCCGTGTTCCTACTTCCCACCCACCCACCCTTTTCCCACCCACCCACCCTTTTCCCGTGTTCCTACTTCCCACCCACCCACCCTTTTCCCGTGTTCCTACTTCCCACCCACCCACCCTTTTCCCGTGTTCCTACTTCCCACCCACCCACACTTTTCCCGTGTTCCTACTTCCCACCCACCCACCCTTTTCCCGTGTTCCTACTTCCCACCCACCCACCCTTTTCCCGTGTTCCTACTTCCCACCCACCCACCCTTTTCCCGTGTTCCTACTTCCCACCCACCCACCCTTTTCCCGTGTTCCTACTTCCCACCCACCCACCCTTTTCCCGTGTTCCTACTTCCCACCCACCCACCCTTTTCCCGTGTTCCTACTTCCCACCCACCCACCCTTTTCCTGTGTTCCTACTTCCCACCCACCCACCCTTTTCCTGTGTTCCTACTTCCCACCCACCCTTTTCCCGTGTTCCTACTTCCCACCCACCCACCCTTTTCCCGTGTTCCTACTCCCCACCCACCCACCCTTTTCCCGTGTTCCTACTCCCCACCCACCCACCCTTTTCCCGTGTTCCTACTCCCCACCCACCCACCCTTTTCCCGTGTTCCTACTCCCCACCCACCCACCCTTTTCCCGTGTTCCTACTCCCCACCCACCCACCCTTTTCCCGTGTTCCTACTCCCCACCCACCCTTTTCCCGTGTTCCTACTCCCCACCCACCCACCCTTTTCCCGTGTTCCTACTCCCCACCCACCCACCCTTTTTCCGTGTTCCTACTTCCCACCCACCCACCCACCCTTTTCCCGTGTTCCTACTTCCCACCCACCCTTTTCCCGTGTTCCTACTTCCCACCCACCCACCCACCCTTTTCCCGTGTTCCTACTTCCCACCCACCCACCCACCCTTTTCCCGTGTTCCTACTTCCCACCCACCCACCCACCCTTTTCCCGTGTTCCTACTTCCCACCCTTTTCCCGTGTTCCTACTTCCCACCCACCCACCCTTTTCCCGTGTTCCTACTTCCCACCCACCCACCCTTTTCCCGTGTTCCTACTTCCCACCCACCCACCCTTTTCCCGTGTTCCTACTTCCCACCCACCCACCCTTTTCCCGTGTTCCTACTTCCCACCCTTTTCCCGTGTTCCTACTTCCCACCCACCCACCCTTTTCCCGTGTTCCTACTTCCCACCCACCCACCCTTTTCCCGTGTTCCTACTCCCCACCCACCCACCCTTTTCCCGTGTTCCTACTCCCCACCCACCCACCCTTTTCCCGTGTTCCTACTCCCCACCCACCCACCCTTTTCCCGTGTTCCTACTCCCCACCCTTTTCCCGTGTTCCTACTTCCCACCCACCCACCCTTTTCCCGTGTTCCTACTCCCCACCCACCCACCCTTTTCCCGTGTTCCTACTCCCCACCCACCCACCCTTTTCCCGTGTTCCTACTCCCCACCCACCCACCCTTTTCCCGTGTTCCTACTCCCCACCCACCCACCCTTTTCCCGTGTTCCTACTCCCCACCCACCCACCCTTTTCCCGTGTTCCTACTCCCCACCCACCCACCCTTTTCCCGTGTTCCTACTCCCCACCCACCCTTTTCCCGTGTTCCTACTCCCCACCCACCCACCCTTTTCCCGTGTTCCTACTCCCCACCCACCCACCCTTTTCCCGTGTTCCTACTCCCCACCCACCCACCCTTTTCCCGTGCTGCTACTTCCCACCCACCCACCCTTTTCCCGTGCTGCTACTTCCCACCCACCCACCCATTTTCCGTGCTGCTACTTCCCACCCATTTTCCGTACGTCCACAATGGGGAAGCACTACACGAAACAGGCACCCACCCTTTTTCCATGCTGCTATTACCCCCCTTTTTCCGTGCTGCTACTTCCCAACTTTTTCCGTGCTGCTACTTCCCACCCACCCACCCTTTTTCCATGCTGCTGCTTCCCACCCACCCACCCTTTTTCCATGCTGCTGCTTACCACCCACCCACCCACCCACCCTTTTTCCACGCTGCTGCTTCCCACCCACCCACCCTTTTTCCGTGCTGCTGCTTCCCAACCACCCACCCTTTTTCTTGCTGCTGCTTCCCACCCACCCACCCACCAATTTTCCATGCTGCTACTTCCCACCCACCCACCCTTTTTCTGTGTATCTACTTCCCACCCACCCACCCTTTTTCCGTGTTCCTAAATCCCACCCACCCACCCTTTTTCCGTGTTCCTACTTCCCACCCACCCACCCTTTTCCCACCCACCCACCCTTTTCCCGTGTTCCTACTTCCCACCCACCCTTTTCCCGTGTTCCTACTTCCCACCCACCCACCCTTTTCCCGTGTTCCTACTTCCCACCCACCTTTTTCCCGTGTTCCTACTTCCCACCCACCCACCCTTTTCCCGTGTTCCTACTTCCCACCCACCCACCCTTTTCCCGTGTTCCTACTTCCCACCCACCCACCCTTTTCCCGTGTTCCTACTTCCCACCCACCCACCCTTTTCCCGTGTTCCTACTTCCCACCCACCCACCCTTTTCCCGTGTTCCTACTTCCCACCCACCCACCCTTTTCCCGTGTTCCTACTTCCGACCCACCCACCCTTTTCCCGTGTTCCTACTTCCCACCCACCCTTTTCCCGTGTTCCTACTTCCCACCCACCCACCCTTTTCCCGTGTTCCTACTTCCCACCCACCCACCCTTTTCCCGTGTTCCTACTTCCCACCCACCCACCCTTTTCCCGTGTTCCTACTTCCCACCCACCCACCCTTTTCCCGTGTTCCTACTTCCCACCCACCCACCCTTTTCCCGTGTTCCTACTTCCCACCCACCCACCCTTTTCCCGTGTTCCTACTTCCCACCCACCCACCCTTTTCCCGTGTTCCTACTTCCCACCCACCCACCCTTTTCCCGTGTTCCTACTTCCCACCCACCCACCCTTTTCCCGTGTTCCTACTTCCCACCCACCCTTTTCCCGTGTTCCTACTCCCCACCCACCCACCCTTTTCCCGTGTTCCTACTCCCCACCCACCCACCCTTTTCCCGTGTTCCTACTCCCCACCCACCCTTTTCCCGTGTTCCTACTCCCCACCCACCCACCCTTTTCCCGTGTTCCTACTCCCCACCCACCCACCCTTTTCCCGTGTTCCTACTCCCCACCCACCCACCCTTTTCCCGTGTTCCTACTCCCCACCCACCCACCCTTTTCCCGTGTTCCTACTCCCCACCCACCCACCCTTTTCCCTGTTCCTACTTCCCACCCACCCACCCACCCTTTTCCCGTGTTCCTACTTCCCACCCACCCACCCTTTTCCCGTGTTCCTACTTCCCACCCACCCACCCTTTTCCCGTGTTCCTACTTCCCACCCTTTTCCCGTGTTCCTACTCCCCACCCACCCTTTTCCCGTGTTGCTACTTCCCACCCACCCTCCCTTTTCCCGTGTTCCTACTCCCCACCCACCCTCCCTTTTCCCGTGTTCCTACTCCCCACCCACCCTCCCTTTTCCCGTGTTCCTACTCCCCACCCACCCTCCCTTTTCCCGTGTTCCTACTCCCCACCCACCCTTTTCCCGTGTTCCTACTCCCCACCCACCCTTTTCCCGTGTTCCTACTCCCCACCCACCCACCCTTTTCCCGTGTTCCTACTCCCCACCCACCCACCCTTTTCCCGTGTTCCTACTCCCCACCCACCCACCCTTTTCCCGTGTTCCTACTCCCCACCCACCCACCCATTTTCCGTGCTGCTACTTCCCACCCACCCACCTATTTTCCGTGCTGCTACTTCCCACCCACCCACCCATTTTCCGTGCTGCTACATCCCACCCACCCACCCATTTTCCGTGCTGCTACATCCCACCCACCCATTTTCCGTGCTGCTACATCCCACCCACCCATTTTCCGTGCTGCTACTTCCCACCCACCCATTTTCCGTGCTGCTACTTCCCACCCCTTCCACCCACCCACCCTTTTTCCGTGCGGCTACTTCTTACCCACTCACCCTTTTTCCGTACGGCTACTTCTTACACACCCACCCTTTTTCCGTGCGGCTACTACCCACCCACCCTTTTTCTGTGCGGCTACTTCCCACCCACCCACCCTTTGTCCGTGCAACTACTTCCCACCCACCCTTTTTCCCTGCAGCTACTTCCCGCCCACCCTTTTTCCGTGTTGGTACTTCCCACCGCCCGCCCTTTTTCCGTGTTGGTACTTCCCGCCGCCCTTTTTCCGTGTTGCTACTTCCCACCCGCCCACCCTTTTTCCGTGTTGCTACTTCCCACCCGCCCACCCTTTTTCCGTGTTGCTACTTCCCACCCGCCCACCCTTTTTCCATGTTGCTATTTCCCACCCACCCACCCTTTTTCCGTGTTGCTACTTCCCACCCGCCCACCCTTTTTCTGTGTTGCTATTTTCCACCCACCCGCCCGCCCGTTTTCCGTGTTGCTAATTGCCACCCACCCATATTCCGTGATGCTACTTCCCACCCATATTCCATGCTGCTACTTTCCACCCACCCACCCATATTCCGTGCTGCTACTTCCCACCCACCCACCCATTTTCCGTGCTGCTACTTCCCACCCACCCACCCATTTTCCGTGCTGCTACTTCCCACCCACCCACCCATTTTCCGTGCTGCTACTTCCCACCCACCCACCCATTTTCCGTGCTGCTACTTCCCACCCCTTCCACCCACCCATCCTTTTTCCATGATGCTACTTCCCAACCCTTCCACCCATCCTTTTTCCGTGCTGCTACTTCCCAACCCTTCCACCCACCCATCCTTTTTCCGTGCTGCTACTTCCCAACCCTTCCACCCACCCATCCTTTTTCCGTGCTGCTACTTCTTACCCACCCACCCATTTTCTGTGCGGCTACTTCTTACCCACCCACCCTTATTCTGTGCGGCTACTTCCCACCCACCCACCCTTTTTCTGTGCGGCTACTTCCCACCCACCCACCCTTTGTCCGTGCAGCTACTTCCCACCCACCCTTTTCCCGTGCTGCTACTTCCCACACACCCGCCCTTTTTCCGTGTTGCTACTTCCCACCCGCCCGCCCTTTTTCCGTGTTGCTACTTCCCACCCGCCCGCCCTTTTTCCGTGTTGCTACTTCCCACCCGCCCGCCCTTTTTCCGTGTTACTACTTCCCACCCGCCCGCCCTTTTTCCGTGTTACTACTTCCCACCCGCCCGCCCTTTTTCCGTGTTACTACTTCCCACCCGCCCGCCCTTTTTCCGTGTTACTACTTCCCACCCGCCCGCCCTTTTTCCGTGTTGCTACTTCCCACCCGCCCGCCCATTTTCCGTGTTGCTACTTCCCCTCCGCCCGCCCTTTTTCCGTGTTGCTACTTCCCACCCGCCCGCCCTTTTTCCGTGTTGCTATTTCCCACCCGCCCGCCCTTTTTCCGTGTTGCTATTTCCCACCCGCCCGCCCTTTTTCCGTGTTGCTATTTCCCACCCGCCCACCCTTTTTCCGTGTTGCTATTTCCCACCCATCCGCACTTTTTCCGTGTTGCTATTTCCAACCCACCCGCCCTTTTTCCGTGTTGCTATTTACCACCCACCCGCCCTTTTTCCGTGTTGCTATTTCCCACCCACCCGCCCTTTTTCCGTGTTGCTATTTCCCACCCACCCGCCCTTTTTCCGTGTTGCTATTTCCCACCCACCCGCCCTTTTTCCGTGTTGCTATTTCCCACCCACCAGCTCTTTTTCCGTGCTGCTACCGTGCTGCTACCTAACACCCACCCTCCCTTTTTCCGTGCTGCTACCCAACACCCACCTGTCCTTTTTCTGTGCTGCTGCTTCCCACCCGCCCACCCTTTTTCCGTGTTGCTACTTCCCACCCACCCACCCACCCTTTTTCCGTGTTGCTACTTCCCATCCCACCCACCCACCCTTTTTCCGTGTTGCTACTTCCCACCCACCCTTTTTCCGTGTTGCTACTTCCCACCCACCCTTTTTCCATGTTGCTACTTCCCACCCACCCACCCTTTTTCCGTGTTGCTACTTCCCACCCACCCACCCTTTTTCCGTGTTGATACTTCCCACCCACCCATTCTTTTTCCGTGTTGATACTTCCCACCCACCCTTTTTCCGTGTTGATACTTCCCACCCACCCACCCTTTTTCCGTGTTGATACCCTTTTTCCGTGTTGATACTTCCCACCCACCCACCCTTTTTCCGTGTTGATACTTCCCACCCACCCACCCACCCTTTTTCCGTGTTGATACTTCCCACCCACCCACCCTTTTTCCGTGTTGATACTTCCCACCCACCCACCCTTTTTCCGTGTTGATACTTCCCACCCACCCACCCTTTTTCCGTGTTGATACTTCCCACCCACCCACCCTTTTTCCGTGTTGATACTTCCCACCCACCCACCCTTTTTCCGTGTTGATACTTCCCACCCACCCACCCTTTTTCCGTGTTGATACTTCCCACCCACCCACCCTTTTTCCGTGTTGATACTTCCCACCCACCCACCCTTTTTCCGTGTTGATACTTCCCACCCACCCACCCTTTTTCCGTGTTGATACTTCCCACCCACCCTTTTTCTGTGTTGATACTTCCCACCCACCCACCCACCCTTTTTCCGTGTTGATACTTCCCACCCACCCACCCACCCTTTTTCCGTGTTGATACTTCCCACCCACCCTTTTTCCGTGTTGATACTTCCCACCCACCCACCCATTTTCCGTGTTGATACTTCCCACCCACCCACCCATTTTCCGTGTTGATACTTCCCACCCACCCACCCATTTTCCGTGTTGATACTTCCCACCCACCCACCCATCCATTTTCCGTGTTGATACTTCCCACCCACCCATCCATTTTCCGTGTTGATACTTCCCACCCACCCACCCTTTTTCCGTGTTGATACTTCCCACCCACCCACCCTTTTTCCGTGTTGATACTTCCCACCCACCCACCCTTTTTCCGTGTTGATACTTCCCACCCACCCACCCTTTTTCCGTGTTGATACTTCCCACCCACCCACCCTTTTTCCGTGTTGATACTTGCCACCCACCCACCCTTTTTCCGCCTCCCACCCTTTTTCCGTGTTGATACTTCCCACCCACCCACCCTTTTTCCGTGTTGATACTTCCCACCCACCCACCCTTTTTCCGTGTTGATACTTCCCACCCACCCACCCTTTTTCCGTGTTGATACTTCCCACCCTTTTTCCGTGTTGATACTTCCCACCCACCCACCCTTTTTCCGTGTTGATACTTCCCACCCACCCACCCTTTTTCCGTGTTGATACTTCCCACCCACCCACCCTTTTTCCGTGTTGATACTTCCCACCCACCCACCCTTTTTCCGTGTTGATACTTCCCACCCACCCACCCTTTTTCCGTGTTGATACTTCCCACCCACCCACCCTTTTTCCGTGTTGATACTTCCCACCCACCCACCCTTTTTCCGTGTTGATACTTCCCACCCACCCACCCACCCTTTTTCCGTGTTGATACTTCCCACCCACCCACCCACCCTTTTTCCGTGTTGATACTTCCCACCCACCCACCCTTTTTCCGTGTTGATACTTCCCACCCACCCACCCTTTTTCCGTGTTGATACTTCCCACCCACCCACCCTTTTTCCGTGTTGATACTTCCCACCCACCCACCCTTTTTCCGTGTTGATACTTCCCACCCACCCACCCTTTTTCCGTGTTGATACTTCCCACCCACCCACCCTTTTTCCGTGTTGATACTTCCCACCCACCCACCCTTTTTCCGTGTTGATACTTCCCACCCACCCACCCTTTTTCCGTGTTGATACTTCCCACCCACCCACCCTTTTTCCGTGTTGATACTTCCCACCCACCCACCCTTTTTCCGTGTTGATACTTCCCACCCACCCACCCTTTTTCCGTGTTGATACTTCCCACCCACCCACCCTTTTTCCGTGTTGATACTTCCCACCCACCCACCCTTTTTCCGTGTTGATACTTCCCACCCACCCACTCTTTTTCCATGTTGATACTTGCCACCCACCCACCCACCCACCCTTTTTCCATGTTGATACTTGCCACCCACCCACCCACCCACCCTTTTTCCATGTTGATACTTCACACCCACCCTCCCTTTTCCCCATGTTGATACTTCCCACCCACCTTCCCTTTTTCCCATGTTGATACCACCCACCGCCCTTTTTCCTTTGTCGGGAAAAAATCCTTTAAGTAGCCAAAATCATTTAATCACCACATCTTCAACAAAGGGAGTACAAACAGGTTTATTGCATGTGCACAGAGTAAGACAGCTGGAAGAGTGACCGCACCATAAGAGAAGCACAAGCCAGTCTCAAATTACACACGCCGCAAGTCAATTATTATAATTTTATTTTTGGCAAACAGCCATTACTTCAATACAGTATTAACAATAGAAAAAGCTTTATAGTTTTCCGTTCTGTCTCACACAGACAGCAAACATTTCCTTAAAGCACAGCTTTCCAGTTTACGTGACACTACCTATACATATTTATGTTTGTAACATCCTCTGCTGCTCTGAATTTCCTGCAACATATTCATGTCGTGAAGGTTCCCAGAAATACACAATAGGAGGAAAAAAAAACTTAAGCCAGACCGCATTTACACCTTTTTTTGAAGCAGGCTTTGGATTACCAGATAAAATGTGCAACTTAAACATGCACTTTTAAACAGCCTCATAGAAAATTTCCTCCCTAATACGATAATAATGCTTCACAGTTTCTGGGAAAGGTACAGGTAAAACAGAATAATGAACAAAATGAGTGTGGCCTAAATCTAAATTAGGGTTTCGATTCCTTTCATTCCCCTCTCTAGTCGATTCTTCGACTACTTCTTCACTACCCCTGTACATTTCTCTCAGTTCTGTACTTTGCATCTCTTTATTTCTTATTATAGCAAACATACCTCTCACTTTAGCTGTAACCCTCTTGCAACATGCTAAAATAATCTCAGATACTGGACACATCAATAGCAACCAAACTTTTATAGGCAACAAGGCCTTAGGCAACCCCAACATCCAGGACGGCACCCAGTCGAACCAACCAGTGAACCACTCATCTGGAGCACCCCCATCTTTCTTCCATCTGTGTATGCAAATTATGCAAAGTCAATATGGCCTGAGTCAGGTTTCCTTCATCTTCATCATTTGCTGGTATGAAACTACAGCATGCGGAATTAATCTTTTTACATACCCCTTGTTAGACGGCGACCTCAGAGGAGCCTGGATGGGGTCCTGACTACCCTGAGACCCACCCTCGAAGTATCGTAGCCGGGCACTGGCGGGAGACTCCCCAGGGGGAGGAATCTCGTATCTAGGATCGTACTTCTGGCACCACACGACACAGAGTGACCACACCGGGTATTCTGAGAAATCAATCTTTATCAAGTAGGTTATCACTGCAAATATGTACAAGGTGAGCACGGGCTCAAGAGTCTCGGAAGGGGTAGGGGGTAGCGGGACAGTCTCTGGTAAAGGTTCAAAGCAGGGACGTATCCGGCACACAGCTCACAATCCTCGAGCTGGGGGATACGATGTTGTAGACGGGGTCCGGCGGGACCGTGAGAGTCTGTTGGAGCCGCGAGTCACTCAGCGGGCTCAGGTACAGGTTCGGAGGTCTTACGATCTTCAAGGAGCCGCGAGTCACTCAGCAGGCTCAGGTACAAGTTCGGAGGTCTTACGATCTTCAGGGAGCCGCGAGTCACTCAGCAGGGCTCAAGCACAAGTTCGGAGGTCTTACGATCTTCAGGGAGCCGCGAGTCACTCAGCAGGCTCAGGTACAAGTTCGGAGGTCTTACGATCTTCAGGGAGCCGCGAGTCACTCAGCAGGGCTCAGGAGGGTCCAAGTTCCAGGAGCCGCGACCACGTCGGCAGGCTCTCGTTGTTCCAGCGTCGAATCTGCCGGACAGACCCAGAGCACCCCTTGTTATAGGTCGACCCCTCTTTGATGTCCGGAGTCTGTGCAGGCAGGGGTCTTGTCACCTGGGGGTCGCTTGTCGGGATTTCCTGCTATTGTCTTTTGATCCTTTCAGGGCCGGGTCGGGAGGAGTCCCAGACACCCAGCAGGCACGGAGCCAGCCCTCAGGGAGGCCGGAGGGCCGATCGAAACCCATCGTCCCGGGGGAGTTCAGAGGTGCGATAGAAACTGCTCCTCCCTCTCTCATCCCCTGGAAGCGTGATGTCCTCCAGCCGGAGTGGCGCCTCTAGGCCCGGGTCGCGCTGGGGCCGGGCGGCCATCTTGGTGCATGAAGTGGGCACGCGGGCCCGGGGTGGCCGAAAGGAGAGAGGCCATGGACGGGGATGTCCGGGTCGGTGCGTGTGTCCTGGTGGGGAGGGTCGGCTGGGCCGTGTGCTTGGACTGCAGGTACCAGGTTTCGGTGGTGCGGGGGCACGGAGGGCCATTCTACGAGGCCGGGTCCAACACGCGTCCCCCCCAGCTGAAAGCCGGAGAGAACTGCCCATCATCTTGGGGGGTTCTCTTCGCTGAGGCGGAAGAACCGGGAGAGGCCGTCAGCATTGGCGTGGTCCGTACCAGGGCGGTGTTCTACGGTGAAATCCATCCCCTGGAGGGAGATTGACCACCGCAGTAGCTTGGGGTTTTCTCCTCGCATCTGCATGAGCCATCGCAAGGGCCGATGGTCAGTTTGGACTCTGAAATGGGTGCCGAACAGGTAGGGTCGTAGCTTTTTGAGTGCCCAGACCACGGCAAAGGCTTCGCGCTCTATGGTGCTCCATCTCTGTTCTCGGGGCAACAGCCGCCGACTGAGGAAGGCGACGGGCTGGTCTAGGCCTTGGTCATTCACTTGGGACAGGACGGCCCCAATGCCATGCTCGGAGGCATCGGTCTGGACTATGAACTCCTTGGCGTAGTCGGGAGCCTGGAGGACGGGGGCAGTACACATGGCTTTCTTTAGGGCATCGAAAGCTTCCTGGCAGGCAGCCGTCCACTGCACTTTCTTTGGCTGTCTTTTAGACGTGAGTTCTGTGAGAGGGCCGACAAGGCTGCCATACCCCCGAATGAATCTTCGGTAGTAGCCCGTGAGTCCCAGAAAGGCTCGGACCTCCGTTTGGGTGATGGGTGGTTCCCAGGCCAGGATGGCGTCGATCTTTGGTTGCAGAGGGGCGACCTGGCCGCTCCCGACCTGGTGCCCCAGGTAGACTACGGATCCTTGCCCGATCTGGCACTTGCTGGCTTTTACTGTGAGGCCTGCCTGGCGCAGGGCGGTTAGCACCCTCCGGAGGTGCTGGAGGTGCTCACTCCACTCTGAACTGAAGACAGCGATATCGTCCAGATATGCCGCGCTGAACTGCTCTAGCCCGGCCAGGACCCTATTCACCAGTCGCTGGAAAGTGGCCGGGGCATTTTTCATCCCGAAGGGCATTACGCGGAAGCGGTAGTGCCCATCGGGGGTGGAGAAAGCGGACCGCTCCTTGGCCCCTTCGGTGAGCGCAATCTGCCAGTATCCGCAGGTGAGGTCGAATGTGCTGAGGAACCGGGCTGCCCCTAGTCGGTCAATGAGTTCGTCGGCTCGTGGAATGGGGTGGGCATCGGCTCGGGTAACGTCATTGAGCCCCCGGTAGTCCACGCAGAATCGGAGCTCGGGGGCGACACCGGGGGCTGCTGCCTTCGGGACCAGGACCACGGGGCTGGCCCAGGGACTGTCAGAGGGCTCGATCACCCCCAGGGTCAACATCTTCGAGACTTCCGCTTGAATGCAGGACCGGACCCGGTCAGGAACCCGGTAGGCTCGGTGTCTCACCGGCGGGCTGTCCCCGGTGTCCACGTCATGAACACACCAGTTGGTGACCCGGGGGGTCAGGGAGAAGAGGTCGGAAAATTGTCTTAGGAGCTGGCGGCAGTCCGCTTGTTGCTGGGCAGTGAGGTCTGGGGAGAGGTTCACTCCTTCCACGGAGCCATCCTGCTCCTTGACACACAGGAGGTCCAGGAGGGGATCCGACTCATCTTCGGCCCCGTCATCGGTGGCCAGCAGGAGGCTCAGTTCTGTCCGCTCGAAGTGAGGCTTGAGGCGGTTCACGTGCAGGACCCGGAGGGGATCCCGAGGCGACTGGACGTCCACCAAGTATGTGACTTGACTCTTCCGCTCAACCACTTTGTAGGGCCCAGTCCATCGGTCCTGGAGGGCGCCAGGCTTCACGGGGGCCATGACCCACACCTGCTGGCCCGGCTGGAACTCGACCAGAGTGGCATTCTGGTCGTACCAGCGCTTCATCTCTTCTTGACTTGCCTCCAGGTTGGCCTCGGCCAGTTCTCGGAACTTCCTGGTCTGGTTCCGGAGGGCCAGGACGTATTGGAACACATCTCGGGGGGTGGTCTGGGGTGCTGCCTCCCACCCTTCCTTAACCAAACTGAGGGGACCTCGGACGGGGTGTCCATAGAGTAATTCAAACGGGCTGAACCCTAAGGACTTCTGGGGGACCTCCCGGTAAGCGAACAAGAGGCAGGGGAGCAGGACGTCCCACTTACGCCGAAGGGGCTCTTCTAGGCCAGCGATCATCCCTTTCAAAGTCCTATTAAACCTTTCTACTAGGCCGTTCCCTTGGGGATGGTACGGGGTGGTGAACTTATAGGACACCCCACATTGTTGCCACAGGGACGTCATATATTTCGAGATAAAATTAGTGCGCGATCGCTCACGACCTCGCGGGGAAAACCCACCCTGGAAAAGATCCCCATCAGGGCCCGGCCCACCACGGGGGCCGTAATGGTGCATAGGGGAATAGCCTCAGGATAGCGGGTGGCGTGGTCCACTAGGACCAAGATGAAACGGTGGCCTTGGGAGGTGGGGGGGTCCAGTGGTCCCACGATGTCGATTCCGACTCGTTCAAAAGGGGTACTGACGACCGGGAAGGGTTGGAGGGGAGCCTTGCGCTTCCCCCCACTCTTCCCACTAGCCTGGCACGTGGGGCAGGACTTGCAGTGGGCTTCTACCGCTGCTCTCATTCTAGGCCAGTAAAAATGGGTCACGAGACGGCTGTAGGTCTTGTCCTGACCCAGGTGGCCGGCGAGGGGGACGTCGTGGGCTAAGCCCAGGAGGAAATCTCGGAAGCGGAGGGGTACCACCAGTACCCGTCCGGATCCCAGCTCCACCGACTTCTGCTCACTGTACAAGATGTTATTTTCCCAATAGATTTGGTGCGTCCCGGTCTGGTCACCTGCGGCTTGGCCCTCGGCCTGGCGCCGCAGCCCGACCAGGGAAGGACAAGTGGCTTGCTCCCGGCAAAATTCTTCCCGGGTGGGCCCGCCCTCGTGGCGCCAATGGGCCAACTCGGGTAGATCTCCCAACTCGGGGACCGGGGCGGGGTCGGATGGTGCGGGTTCGTCGCGGGCGACGGACCCTTCTGATGGGGGGACGGGAGGACCCTCGGCGGGGACTGTACTGGTCTCTTCGATCGGGGTGCTCCCGACTTCTCTCCGGGGAGTGAGTCGTGCTGACATAGATCGGGTGGTGGCGCACACCCACTCGGGGAGTCCCATCATTCCTAGGTGGGCCTTGCGCTCAACGTGCTTCCAGGGAGAACTCTCCAGGTCGTTCCCTAAGAGGCAGTCGACCGGCTGGGAGGTTCTTACGGCCACCTTGAGTTTACCTATCACTCCTCCCCACTCAAACGGCACCAGGGCTACCTGACACATACTTTCTCTATTGTCTGCGGATATTACGGGGCAAAAGACTTTGGGGAGGATCTGCTCCTCGGGGACTAGGTGCCTGAGGACACCGGTGATACTGGCCCCGGTGTCCCGCAGGGCCTCTACTTGGTGGCCATTGATCTTGACGAGCTGCCCGTATTTCTGTGTGTTGGAGGGTAGGAGGCTACCAGGGATCATCTCCCTATCTCCCAGGGATACTAGGGCCATCGCTGCGGGTTCCCACTCCTCGGCTTCCTCAACCTCCTCCCCCAGGGCTACGTTGGCTATCTGTCTCGCAGGGGTGGTAGGGGAGACTTGGGTGGCCATGGGGCACTCTGGGTCATTGGCGTAGTGCCCGGGTTTCTGGCAACGGAAACATGTGACGGTCACCCGGTGTCCCCGTCTCCCAGGGGGCCCTGTCACCGGTGGGGGGGGCGCCGGGAAAGGTGGAGGTTGTGTCTTCGGGGGGCTAGGCTGGGACTCTCTCGGCCCTCCCTGGTTCCCTCCCCCTCTCTGGCGGGGTGGTCCCTGACTGGCTCGGGGGTACTCTCCTACCATGCCCCGGGAGACCCGGGTGTTGGTCCAGCGGTCGGCCTCCACAGCCAGCTTCCGGGGATCTGTGAGCTTGCTGTCAAGCAGATGCTGACGTAGTTCTATGAAGCAGTTCGCAGCCAGATGTTCCCACAACATGAGGTCAGTGAGTTCGGCAAGGGTGGTGACTTTGCTGCCCTTGATCCACCCATCGAAGGCCCGACTGAAAAAGTTTACATACTCCACCCAGGTGGTGCCCGGGATCTTCCTGCAGTCCCGGAATCGCTGACGGTACATTTCTGGGGTGAGGCCGTATCTTGTGAGTAGAGCCTCTTTCATGTGGCTGTAGGAGGTCTGCAGGGAGAGGGGTAGGTCGAGCAGGGTGTCCCTTCCTTCGCTCAGAAACCGCCCCCACAACCCCGCCCCCCAGTCCTTCTGCGGGATCCGATGGGAGGTCATGGCGACCTCGTAGGCCCTGAACCATTGCTGAATGTCATCGTTTTTATAATATTCCTTGACCACATCCTTGGGGATGTGGACCTTCTGTTCCGCTGGGGAGGCCGTCTCTCGGTTTCCCGGGGGCCTCCCTTCCTTGTTTCTGGCCTTGAGCTCGAGTTCCTTCAAGCTGCGTTCGTGCTCCAGTTGGAGCTTCCTTCCTTCGTGCTCCCGTTGGAGCTTCTTTTCTTCTAGTTCGCCTTGTACACGCATTTGCTCTACTGCTAGCTTTTTTTCCGCTAACTTCAATTCGCTCTCGATTTTGAGTTTGGCTAACTCGAGTTCATGATTGCGGCTTCTCTCTCTGTCCGCGAGCTCTTCCGGGGATAGGCCCCCGTCTGGTACGATGCCTCGCACCTGATTGCTACTGCTTTCACTTTGGGGGGGTTCGGCTTCGTCGGGGCGCTCCCCCGTGCCTTCCGGGCGGGAGGCCCCGGTCTCCACCCAAGTTTTCAGTGCTTTCTGCAAATCCTCTTTAGTGTTGAGACCAGTGGTAGCGATTTTAAGTTCTTTGCAAAATTGCTTTAGCTCTTTGTGTGTGTATTCTTCTAGATGCTCCACCTGGAACACCCTGTTGGCGTTGGTTTCTGCGGGGCTCACGGCGCTTCCTTCTGCCATCTTTGTCGGTAGTGCTTCCGTTGTTCACGGTACGATCTCTAGGTGATGGGCCCGAATCCCGTCGCTTGCCACCAATGTTAGACGGCGACCTCAGAGGAGCCTGGAAGGGGTCCTGACTACCCTGAGACCCACCCTCGAAGTATCGTAGCCGGGCACTGGCGGGAGACTCCCCAGGGGGAGGAATCTCGTATCTAGGATCGTACTTCTGGCACCACACGACACAGAGTGACCACACCGGGTATTCTGAGAAATCAATCTTTATCAAGTAGGTTATCACTGCAAATATGTACAAGGTGAGCACGGGCTCAAGAGTCTCGGAAGGGGTAGGGGGTAGCGGGACAGTCTCTGGTAAAGGTTCAAAGCAGGGACGTATCCGGCGCACAGCTCACAATCCTCGAGCTGGGGGATACGATGTTGTAGACGGGGTCCGGCGGGACCGTGAGAGTCTGTTGGAGCCGCGAGTCACTCAGCGGGCTCAGGTACAGGTTCGGAGGTCTTACGATCTTCAAGGAGCCGCGAGTCACTCAGCAGGCTCAGGTACAAGTTCGGAGGTCTTACGATCTTCAGGGAGCCGCGAGTCACTCAGCAGGGCTCAAGCACAAGTTCGGAGGTCTTACGATCTTCAGGGAGCCGCGAGTCACTCAGCAGGCTCAGGTACAAGTTCGGAGGTCTTACGATCTTCAGGGAGCCGCGAGTCACTCAGCAGGGCTCAGGAGGGTCCAAGTTCCAGGAGCCGCGACCACGTCGGCAGGCTCTCATTGTTCCAGCGTCGAATCTGCCGGACAGACCCAGAGCACCCCTTGTTATAGGTCGACCCCTCTTTGATGTCCGGAGTCTGTGCAGGCAGGGGTCTTGTCACCTGGGGGTCGCTTGTCGGGATTTCCTGCTATTGTCTTTTGATCCTTTCAGGGCCGGGTCGGGAGGAGTCCCAGACACCCAGCAGGCACGGAGCCAGCCCTCAGGGAGGCCGGAGGGCCGATCGAAACCCATCGTCCCGGGGGAGTTCAGAGGTGCGATAGAAACTGCTCCTCCCTCTCTCATCCCCTGGAAGCGTGATGTCCTCCAGCCGGAGTGGCGCCTCTAGGCCCGGGTCGCGCTGGGGCCGGGCGGCCATCTTGGTGCATGAAGTGGGCACGCGGGCCCGGGGTGGCCGAAAGGAGAGAGGCCATGGACGGGGATGTCCGGGTCGGTGCGTGTGTCCTGGTGGGGAGGGTCGGCTGGGCCGTGTGCTTGGGCTGCAGGTACCAGGTTTCGGTGGTGCGGGGGCACGGAGGGCCATTCTACGAGGCCGGGTCCAACACCCCTCCTTCCATTGTTGTCATCAACCCCAAAATATAACGATGCTCCATTACCAAAAGTATGATTGAACGCAGCTACTAGTTAATGTATTAAAGCCATCTTCCGTTGCATTTATTGCATTTATTGTTTTCATCAACTCCCACCGGGTAGTTTGGACCCAGCGAGCAGTTGCTTTTGCTTGAAACAAGGGTAACAGACTCCCCAAAAATATTTGGGCATCATTGAACAGCCTATACTCTTTGGGCACATCCTGCCACACTGAAGTTCCAAAGTACTCAGCCATCCTTCTTCTTCTGTGATGATGCTGCAAAATAGATGCTTTACTCATAGAATGCAAATGCAAATCTTTTATTTCTTTTTCTGGTATTACCATAGATGGGGTATGCAGAGTCACCAAAGAACAGATTTCCCCTCCAGTCGGGGGGTAGATGAGTGTAGATTAGAGTGCCACACTGCCAGAAAAAAACAAAAGGCTGGAGGTACTGCCGTGCATATCGGCATTGTAAATAGTTGAGCTACAGTTGAAATTCCGTCCCACTTAACAATCCCATTTTCCTGAAAGCAAAGAGAAAATCTCATTAGTTTCACAGCCAGCTTAGAGTGACGTTTAGTTCTAGTCCAAGTCTATCTTTTTATATTTTCATCCCATACTTGCTGACATGATCCTTTTATATCATCAAATCTCAAAGGACTATTTGTTTCTGTGCCATTCCATAAAGATATGGCCCTACATGTAAACCTAGCTCCTGTAAACCATTTATTATTAGCAAATACTGATGCTTCAGTACTTAATACTGGGATGGCTGCACAATCTGGGGTCAGTGGTTTGGCAGAATAATTCTTACAGGTAGATGTTGGATTAGAATACCTGGTTCCAATACCGCTTCTTCCCAACTTACATAACTTTATTTCTGCCCTGTTCCCTTCATTCTGGATATCTATTTCATTATCTCTGCTTTATCTGTCAGAATTTGTAAAATTTCAGGGTTGTAGCAAATCTAGTTGTATTAACTTGGGGAGTCAGAGGACTAACATAAATTGGCTGTAACTGTGCTTTTATCCTTCACAAGAAAAGATGCAGTAAACAGTTTGTTATATTAACAGGCACTTCTTTAGGATGCACTAAAGGTGGTGTTTCTATGGCATGGGGAATAAGAGAACACACATAACAGCTATCATTTTGTGTATTGGTACCTATATTATACATATTTTTATACTACAAAATATTAAGTAAAGAATTGTGCTAAGGATATATATCTGGTTTATTGAAAAGAGCTCTGCGAATGTGTAATATTTCTTCCCTATGGGTGGGGTCTTTTGCATCTACCTAACACATAATACAATAGCAAATTATCAGAGTAATAATCATAACCACTGAACTTATTATTATAATACGAAAAATATTTAACTGTCTCTTCATTGTGTCATTTATTCTTGGACCATTGCCTCCTCCCCTCTCTGCGGGAATGAGGCCAAAAATGGAATAAGATCTGTTACGTCTACCCAGTTCCGCATCCCCTCCACTTTTACTGCTGTTGGGGTGCTCTGTGTTACTTGGTAGGGGCCTAGAAACTTGGGGTCTTTCCATGTCCTTACAAAGTTGGGCACGAAGACCCAGGAACCGATGCTTATGGCTGTAGACAAAGGCAGACGTGGTGCAGTACTGTCGGCCTGTTGCAGCTGAATCTGTTTAGAACAAACCTGTACAGCTTCTGTTAAGGCAGACATATATGCATTAATTTCTTGGCATACACTTTCTGATGCAGAATTAGTATCAGAAATCATTTGATTTGGTTTAAAGGAAAAATTAGAATGCCTACCTGTTATGACTTAGTGAGGGGTCAAATGATGATCCTTTTAAGGGGCATTTCTCAATGCATACAGTGCAAGGGGAAGGCAGCAACACCAATTATTTTGCAGTGTCTCACACATTTTGACACTTCGCTTTTTAATAATCCTCTTGACTATGCCATTACTTTCTGGGTGGTAAACTGAGGAAAACTGGTGTTCCACTTCTAATCGTTTAGTAATTTGATGAAATACTATGTTAGCAAAGTGTTTGCCATTATCACTGCATTTTGCCGCTTGAAGCCCCCCACCTCAGTTTGGCTGCCTGGTCAGCATCATACCTGGAGCAGGGTCCTGCTTCAATCCATCGTGAAAACAGATACACCACTACTAACAAGTACCTGTATCCGTTACATTTTTATATCATATCTTCAAAGTCTATGTGTAACTCTATGAAGGGACCTATTGGTCTTGGAATGGCGGATGAGGGCATTTTTGGTGATCTCTTATTAGAGTATTTATAACACACATGACATGCAGCTAGGAATACATCAACTAATGGTCCTAGATTAGGGATAAACCAGCTTTCATTTAATTTATTCATCGTTACTCTTTTAGAATTGTGTGTTGGTAAATGAAGTTGTCGAAGGGCTGTTATAAGTAGAGACTGGGGCATTATAACTTTACCTGAAGTTGCTGATCTATAAATGAGATCTGGAAATCCAGTCACTCCCCCTCCCCTTGATTTCCAGGGATCTTACTCATGTTGTGGTACTGCATTTTGAATGTCTAATTATACCTCTGTAAATATATTCTCAGTGTTTTATCTCAACTTCATCATCTGCATCTAAAGTGTGCATACTGCATGTTTTCATTGTATATAAACTAGCTTCCTTCACTGCTGTATTAGCAGCTTCATTTCCCTTAGACACCAAAATCTGTTCCTTTTGTATGTGCCTGGCACTTAACCACTGCTACTTGACATGGTATTTGCAATGCAGCAATACGGTCAGCTAAGAGATATTGGTGCGCTACTGGTGTCCCATCAGATCTGAGAAATTCTTGTCATTTCCATCTCTTCAGCCCGAGTGAACTGTGGAAGCCATATATGCTGAATCAGTGTATATCGTTACTGGCTGACCCTGACAAGCCTTATCAATGCTTTTAATTCATCCACTTGGGCTGAGTCTTGGGATGACAAGGGTTAGAGGTGCCAGGTGTGTAAGGTATAATCAGCAGGTGTACCAACAGCCTCAACAACAACTGCACCTGTATGCCTTTTGCCTGTCTCCATGGTATCCATGAGGAACCATCAATAAACAATTGTCGGCCGTCACACAAGGGGTCCTCACGTGCCAGATGATCGTCCTCCTCCAATGTTACACTACAGTCATGATCAGTGGGCTCTAGTGGGTGCACTAAAAAAGTTGCAGGATTGACAGAATGTACTCGCTCAATGCAGATAGACGAGTTTGATAGTATTACTTCATAACCTGTCGCTCTTAGAGTCTTCAGTGTACATTTATTTTTCTGTAGCACATCATATGGAGAGTGCTGGACATACAGTATTACTGGGCATCCTGCCGTAATAGTACTACTGTTCTCTGCAGCAAAAGCTGCTGCTGCAAGCGCTTACTCACAAGGAAAGTGACCTTTCATTAACTAGATTTAGTAGTCCACTAAAATAAGTGACAGGTTTCTCTTTGTATAGTCTGGATTTGCTAGCACTGGGGCTGAAGGAATTGCTTCTTTCAATGTCTGAAATGCACTTACACTGTCATCAGTCCACTGTATGTCTGTGTTGTCAGTTTTAGCTTCCTTCATTGCATATAATAGTGGTTGTATGATGGTAGCATAATCAAATACCCAATGACGTACAAAATTACAAAGGCCTAGAAAATGTTGCATGTATTTTACTGTCTTGGGCTGAGGCTGATCACGCATAGTTTGTATTTTAAAACCTGCTATCTTTTTGCCTTCTGCAGACAGCACTTGGCCCAAATACAGCACTTCCTATTGCACAAACTAATTTTTTCCTGTCCACTTCGTATCTCACAGTAGCAATTAGCTTTAAGAGATTGACAGTGTCCAAAACACATTCAATTCTGTTTTATGACATATTAGTAAATCATCTACATATTGCAAGACTGTACTGTCCAACTGTAAATTTAACAAATCATCTCTCAATACTCTATTAAACACAGATGGAGACTCACAATGGCCTTGAGGGAGTCTAGAGTACATGATTTGTTCACTATCAAAATTGAAGGCCGTCCAATAGTGACTGTCAGGATGTAAAGGTATGCTAACAAAAAGCATTCTTTATATCCACCACAGAAAACCATTTGCTGTCACTTGGTATATTAGACAATATTACAGATGGTCTTGGCACTATGGGGTATCCTGCTAATACTATGGAATTAAGGGGGCAAAAATCCTGAACTATCCTCAAAGTGTTACCTGTAGCTTTTTTACAGGATATATTGCGATGTTACAAGGCGATAGACCGGAATACAGGACTCCCTGATCCTTTAGTCTTTGTATTGTGCCTCTAATACCTTATTTTCCTTCTTTAGACGGTGGATACTATTTTACACTAGGCAATTGTGCACCTGGCTTCAACTTTATCTTAAATGGTTCTGCGGATAGTATCAGTCCTACCTCGCCTGGAGCTGATGTCCAGAGACAAGGCGGGACTGCTGCAAGCGCTTCAGTATCATGAGAGGGGGATGGAGCAACTGGTAACATGTTCTGTGCACGGTAAACACGCACTAACAAGGGTGCAGTGTGTGTATAAACTATCTCAGTCCTGGTGGGTTCGTCTGAAAAGAGTTCGGAGTTAGAAATGTCCCTTGGTCTCAGTCCAGGCATAAGAAAAATCAAGACCTTCCAAATTCCTCAATCATTATCTGATGCCACCAGGGCTCCTCGCCTACTGGTTATTTCCATGTAGTCAAGGTAAAGGGGTTTCGCCTGTTCCAGTTCATCACCACCAACCTGCCTCCTGAAAATTAGTCTAGGTGGCAATTCCATCCATCTTCCTAAAAGTATTTCCTCAGTCTTCAGTACCTCAAGTACTGCATCTGCTAGCAATTTTTAATGCACTGTCTCTGCCCTTCCAACCACAATGTTTTTATCTGGTATTCTTAGCAGATTCATCCCACATTTTGCTTGATCTGGTATTTCACATATCATAGACCCATCAGAGGAAAACCTTTTTATCATGTTTAATTTCAACATGATATCCCTTTCTAATAAATTTGCTGGTGAGTTTGGAGAATAAAGGAGACACTCCTGCTTTCGCGCTCCTGCCACCTCTATGGGCACTTGTGTTGCGTATGAAATGTGCAGTACTTAACCAGAGAAGCCCTGCGTGTCCATGGTGGCAGAGGACAATGGAACATTTCCTTCTGAGAGGCAAGATTTTGTTGTTCCTGTATCAACCAAGAAAGTATATATCTCCTTCCCATTGTAATAACTTCTACCATTGGGTCTTCTTCTGGGTCTAGAGTCCTAGCTACCACATAACAATTGGGATTCCCTGGTTCGTCCCATCAAGCTGTATGATAAAAGGAGTTTCCACCTTGAACAATCACTCCCCCTTGTCCTTGACTCCCTATGCTCACCACTGCAGTGATCTGCACCTGAGGCTGGTCTCCTGTCTTTATTACAGGTGCTGGTTTCCCTTGAATAGGTACATTAGCAAATTGCTGTTGTGGCAGATAAAACTGTGGTTGTGGAGTTGTTTGTTGTTGAGGGTAGGGGACATACTGATAAGGACCATATTGAGGTGCTGGCCCTGTGATTCATCACTCTTCTTCAAGCGGTATTCAGCAATAAAAGGTCCAATGTTACCACAGTAATGCCATTTAACATTTCTTCTTCTTTGCATCTGTCTTACCCTCTCTTTGACCCCTTCCTTGCTCCCTGTGTGCAACAGGAACCTGCACAGTAATTTATTTTCCTCAATCGTGGGTTTGTAAAGCGCAGCTACTCACCTTAAAGGGTCCCAAGGCGCTGAAGGTGGAGGGGGTCGCGTAGCTCCTGGGAGATCATGGCGATTCGTCGAAAAGCCAGGTCTTGAGGTCCTTCAGGAACTTGGAGAGTGATGGTGTATGTTGGAGGTGGAGAGGGAGGGTGTTCTATGCCTTGGCCGTGAGGAAGGAGAAGGAGCGCTCGCCTGTTCTGGTCTTCTTGATGTGTGGTACTGTCGCGCGAGAGAGCTGGGCCGAGCGGAGGAGTCTTTGGGAGCATGGAATGAGAGATGGTGGTTCATGTAGGCGGGTCCGGTGTTGTGGAGAGCTTTGTGGGAGTGGGTGAGAAGCTTGAAGGTGATTCTCTTTTTGGAGCCAGTGCAATGTCCGCAGGTGTTGGCTGATGTGGCAGTGGCGCGGTAGGTTGAGGACAAAGTCTGGTGGCAACGTTCTGGAGTTTGCAGGTGAGGTTCTTGTTGATCCCGGCGTAGAGTGCGTTGCCGTAGTCCAGTCTGCTGCTGATGAGGGTGTGAGTGACGGTTTTCCTGTGTTCAAGGGAAATCCAGATGAAGGTTTTACGGTGGAGGCAGAGGGTTGGGTAGCAGGTGGACAGCGTTGACAGGAGTGAAAGCGTTGATCTGGAGGTCCATTTGGAGTTCGGAGTCCAGTTTGATTCCGAGGTTGCGTCCATGGTTCATGGGGGAGGGAGGGTCCCCTAGGGTGGGGGGCCACCAGGTGCCGTTCCATGGGTTGGGTTGTGGCCCATGATGAATACTTCGGTTTTGTCCGTGTTGAGTTGTAGACAGCTGTTCTTCATCCACTGGGTGACTGCTTCCATTCCTTCCTGAAAGTTGTTTGGAGATGTTGGATGCACGCGGGACCATGTAGACGTTAAAGAGGGTGGGGTTGATGGAGGATCCTTGGGGTGGTCGATGTGTGTTCCGAGAGAAAAGGAGGGAGTCTGACCCACTGCTTTCTGCTGGAAAGAAATGAGCGGATCCAGTCCAGGGCCTTGTTCTGGATTCCTGCGTCTTGGAGTTTGCCGGCTAGGGTGCGGTGTGAGACTGTGTCGAAGGCAGCAGAGAGGTCTAGTAGGATGAGGGCCACCGTCTCTCCTCTATCGAGGAGGGAGCGGATGTCATCTGTTGCTGCGAGGATGGTGGTTTCAGTGCTGTGATTCCTCCTGAAGCCTGATTAGGAGGAGTCGAGGTTGTTGTTTTCTTCTATGAAGAAGGCAAGTTGACTGTTAACAGCTTATTCAATGACTTTCACCGGATACGGGAGTAGGGAGATTAGTCTGAAGTTCTTGAGGTCAGTGGGGTCCGCCAAGGGTTTTTTCAGGAGGGGGTTGATCTCGGCGTGTTTTTAGTGGTCTGGGAAGGAGGCGGTCTCAAAGGAGCGGTTGATGATTCGTCTGAAATCGGGGGTGATGATGTCTGTGGTAGATGTGGTCGGGGGTGGGGTCCCAGAGTAGGTTGACTTCATAGTCTTCAGGGTGTCTTCAATGCTGTGGGCAGTTCAGCTGTCAAGTGTCGGCTGCGCCGTGTGGGGAACAGTGGGTGAGGGTTCATGTGTAGGTTGTTGTCATAGATGGTTTAGATTTTGTGATGTTGAAGGCGCTGAGTCTGTCGCAGAGGTCCTGGGAGGGTGGGATATCAGTAGTCGCACTGTTGAGTTGGGCGAACTCTTTGATGATGCTGAAGAGTTCCTTGCTGTTGTGTGCGTGGGTGGAGATTCTGCCCTGGAGTGCTTTCTTCCTTGAGAATCTGATGAGTTTGTAGTGGGCGGTGGTGGCTGCTTGAAGTTTTTGAGGTCGGCTGTGGTTTTGGAGTTCCTCCAGCACTTTTGGAGCATCTGCAGTTTTATCTGGATTCTTGGAGTCCAGTGGAGAACCAGCTGGCTTTCTTGGCGTGTGGGTTGGATTTTTTTGAGGGGGACGATGGTGTTGGCGCAGTCAGTGATCCAGTTGTGTAGGGTACGGGCCGCGATGGTTGGGTCGTCGTCTGTGGTGGTGGGAGCGGAGCTGCTGAGGGAGGTGATGAGCTGGTCATTGGAGATCTTGTTCCAATTCCTGCGCTGGAGCTGGTGAGGACGTTTGCAGATGATGTTAGTTTTAAAGGTGAAATGGACGCAGCAATGGTCCGTCCATGGGAGTTTGGAGGTGTGGCTGAAGGTGATGGAGCTTCCTGCTTTGAAGATGGGGTCGAGGATGTGTCCTGCTGAGTGCATGGGTTCTGGTAAAATCTGTTTGAGTCCGATGTTGTGGAGGATGTCAAGGAGGGAGGTGGTGTTGGGGTCTTGGAGGTTGTCAAGGTGGAAGTTGAGGTCTTCCATTAAGGTGTAGTCGGTGGAGGTGATGGCTTGCGGGGTGAAGATGTCGGTGATGGAGTCGGAGAATGGTGAGCGGGGGCCTGGGGGTCTGTAGATGAGTTGGCCTCGGAGGGTGGTGGACAGGTTGGTCTGTATCTTGAAGTGGAGGTGTTCTATCAGGTCTGTTGACCCGTTGGTGTAGTGCTCAGATGGAGGTTGGACTTGTGAGCGATGGCGATGCCTTCTCCAGGGCGGTTGGGGCGGTCCTTACGTGTGATCTTGTAGCCTTCCGGGATGTTGATCGTAATGTCGCGTCCCGAGGCGGCCTTAGTCCAGGTTTCGATGAGGAAGGCGACATCAGGGGTGGTGCTGTCGAGAAGGTCCCAGATTTCCGGGCGTGTCTGTGGTGGGAGCGGATGTTGAGTCGGATGCATTGCAGGGTTTGGGGTGCAATGGAACTGTTGATGGAGGGTGGAGGTGGGTCCTGGGTCTTGGCGAAGTAGAAGGAATGTTGGCAGGTGAAGGGGATGTGAAGAGAGCTTGCAGTTGTTGTTCTTGTCGATGTTGAGTGCGTAGAGAGCCGAGGAGCTGTAGCACTGGCAGGTCGAAGGACCAGGGTTCCAGGCGCTGGTCGCAGTCGGTTAGCAGAGGGGCTTTCCTTTGGCGCGCCAGCGGCGCGGTCGCGCGGCTGCCGCCATTAAGTAGGGGTTAGGGTGGAGGGCGGGACAGCTGGGAGGCAGGAGCAGGAACACGCGGGAGCGGAATGGGCCGCGGGGGCAGAAGTGGTGGGAGAATACAGAGGCTGAAAGCTGAGGCTGAAAGTTAAAATAAAGGAAATGAAGGAAAAAGGTGAAAATAAAAAAGATCTAAGAGGCAACAGGGCACAGAGCTAAAAAAAAAAAACAGGGCACAGGGCTTAGAAGACGAAAGCAGATAGAAAAGACAGGAGCTGGGCGTGGCACTGGCCTCGAACCGCGGTCAGCTGGGAAGAGGCACTCACAGTGGAGCTGTGCGCTGGGAGAGCAGTCCGGGGTTTTTTCCTTCTCATGTTTCTGTATTTATTGTGTCACCAGTTTGGCTTGGGCTCTGTCACTTTGTTCTTTCATTTTTCCTCTTCTTTTCTTCCTTTTTTTCTACAAAAATGTATAATATCTGCTTGTATTTCTGCCCAAGGATTTACATCTAAGGCCACAACCTGATATAAATGCCTTGTATGTCTCCTGGTAGCCCCTGTTTTAAAACATTGTAGAATAATCTATAACTACCTTCCATGTCTACAGTTCCTACATCTGCTTCCCACTTTTTCTTCATAATTGTTATGTAGTCTGCACAGGACTGTCTTGGTGACATAGCTTGTTGCATCAGTGCCCCAATGTCTGGTCGATCTGGGTACCTTTTCCTTAATTCAGTCCACACCCTAGAGCACACTACTCCAAAAGCAGACCCATCATGTTTTCCTTTAGCAATAGTTACTTCTTGTATCCCTGCACTTCTCATTATACTGTCCACCTCATCCCCTACTATGGAGCTCAACAGGCTTTTCACATCTCCAAGAGCTAAAGGTATCCCAGCTGTTGCATTTTCAAATGTAGTCAGGCATTTTTGTAGATTTTCTTTATCCATGTGTTGCCATGGAACATAGACAGGCTGTGCTCCATGTGCCTTATACACAGGTGGCATCTGCATTGTAGCAGTATTCCTGCCACCATGTCCATCATAAGGTGTCTCAGACTTTTTTTTAGTTCGTGGGGAAAATACTTGTGGACTATAAGACAGACTATTCCCTTTTGTTTAGCCTCGTCTTCAGTTATCCCTAAACAACCAAGAAAGTATATATCTCCTTCCCATTGTAATAACTTCTACCATTGGGTCTTCTTCTGGGTCTAGAGTCCTAGCTACCACATAACAATTGGGATTCCCTGGTTCGTCCCATCAAGCTGTATGATAAAAGGAGTTTCCACCTTGAACAATCACTCCCCCTTGTCCTTGACTCCCTATGCTCACCACTGCAGTGATCTGCACCTGAGGCTGGTCTCCTGTCTTTATTACAGGTGCTGGTTTCCCTTGAATAGGTACATTAGCAAATTGCTGTTGTGGCAGATAAAACTGTGGTTGTGGAGTTGTTTGTTGTTGAGGGTAGGGGACATACTGATAAGGACCATATTGAGGTGCTGGCCCTGTGATTCATCACTCTTCTTCAAGCGGTATTCAGCAATAAAAGGTCCAATGTTACCACAGTAATGCCATTTAACATTTCTTCTTCTTTGCATCTGTCTTACCCTCTCTTTGACCCCTTCCTTGCTCCCTGTGTGCAACAGGAACCTGCACAGTAATTTATTTTCCTCAATCGTGGGTTTGTAAAGCGCAGCTACTCACCTTAAAGGGTCCCAAGGCGCTGAAGGTGGAGGGGGTCGCGTAGCTCCTGGGAGATCATGGCGATTCGTCGAAAAGCCAGGTCTTGAGGTCCTTCAGGAACTTGGAGAGTGATGGTGTATGTTGGAGGTGGAGAGGGAGGGTGTTCTATGCCTTGGCCGTGAGGAAGGAGAAGGAGCGCTCGCCTGTTCTGGTCTTCTTGATGTGTGGTACTGTCGCGCGAGAGAGCTGGGCCGAGCGGAGGAGTCTTTGGGAGCATGGAATGAGAGATGGTGGTTCATGTAGGCGGGTCCGGTGTTGTGGAGAGCTTTGTGGGAGTGGGTGAGAAGCTTGAAGGTGATTCTCTTTTTGGAGCCAGTGCAATGTCCGCAGGTGTTGGCTGATGTGGCAGTGGCGCGGTAGGTTGAGGACAAAGTCTGGTGGCAACGTTCTGGAGTTTGCAGGTGAGGTTCTTGTTGATCCCGGCGTAGAGTGCGTTGCCGTAGTCCAGTCTGCTGCTGATGAGGGTGTGAGTGACGGTTTTCCTGTGTTCAAGGGAAATCCAGATGAAGGTTTTACGGTGGAGGCAGAGGGTTGGGTAGCAGGTGGACAGCGTTGACAGGAGTGAAAGCGTTGATCTGGAGGTCCATTTGGAGTTCGGAGTCCAGTTTGATTCCGAGGTTGCGTCCATGGTTCATGGGGGAGGGAGGGTCCCCTAGGGTGGGGGGCCACCAGGTGCCGTTCCATGGGTTGGGTTGTGGCCCATGATGAATACTTCGGTTTTGTCCGTGTTGAGTTGTAGACAGCTGTTCTTCATCCACTGGGTGACTGCTTCCATTCCTTCCTGAAAGTTGTTTGGAGATGTTGGATGCACGCGGGACCATGTAGACGTTAAAGAGGGTGGGGTTGATGGAGGATCCTTGGGGTGGTCGATGTGTGTTCCGAGAGAAAAGGAGGGAGTCTGACCCACTGCTTTCTGCTGGAAAGAAATGAGCGGATCCAGTCCAGGGCCTTGTTCTGGATTCCTGCGTCTTGGAGTTTGCCGGCTAGGGTGCGGTGTGAGACTGTGTCGAAGGCAGCAGAGAGGTCTAGTAGGATGAGGGCCACCGTCTCTCCTCTATCGAGGAGGGAGCGGATGTCATCTGTTGCTGCGAGGATGGTGGTTTCAGTGCTGTGATTCCTCCTGAAGCCTGATTAGGAGGAGTCGAGGTTGTTGTTTTCTTCTATGAAGAAGGCAAGTTGACTGTTAACAGCTTATTCAATGACTTTCACCGGATACGGGAGTAGGGAGATTAGTCTGAAGTTCTTGAGGTCAGTGGGGTCCGCCAAGGGTTTTTTCAGGAGGGGGTTGATCTCGGCGTGTTTTTAGTGGTCTGGGAAGGAGGCGGTCTCAAAGGAGCGGTTGATGATTCGTCTGAAATCGGGGGTGATGATGTCTGTGGTAGATGTGGTCGGGGGTGGGGTCCCAGAGTAGGTTGACTTCATAGTCTTCAGGGTGTCTTCAATGCTGTGGGCAGTTCAGCTGTCAAGTGTCGGCTGCGCCGTGTGGGGAACAGTGGGTGAGGGTTCATGTGTAGGTTGTTGTCATAGATGGTTTAGATTTTGTGATGTTGAAGGCGCTGAGTCTGTCGCAGAGGTCCTGGGAGGGTGGGATATCAGTAGTCGCACTGTTGAGTTGGGCGAACTCTTTGATGATGCTGAAGAGTTCCTTGCTGTTGTGTGCGTGGGTGGAGATTCTGCCCTGGAGTGCTTTCTTCCTTGAGAATCTGATGAGTTTGTAGTGGGCGGTGGTGGCTGCTTGAAGTTTTTGAGGTCGGCTGTGGTTTTGGAGTTCCTCCAGCACTTTTGGAGCATCTGCAGTTTTATCTGGATTCTTGGAGTCCAGTGGAGAACCAGCTGGCTTTCTTGGCGTGTGGGTTGGATTTTTTTGAGGGGGACGATGGTGTTGGCGCAGTCAGTGATCCAGTTGTGTAGGGTACGGGCCGCGATGGTTGGGTCGTCGTCTGTGGTGGTGGGAGCGGAGCTGCTGAGGGAGGTGATGAGCTGGTCATTGGAGATCTTGTTCCAATTCCTGCGCTGGAGCTGGTGAGGACGTTTGCAGATGATGTTAGTTTTAAAGGTGAAATGGACGCAGCAATGGTCCGTCCATGGGAGTTTGGAGGTGTGGCTGAAGGTGATGGAGCTTCCTGCTTTGAAGATGGGGTCGAGGATGTGTCCTGCTGAGTGCATGGGTTCTGGTAAAATCTGTTTGAGTCCGATGTTGTGGAGGATGTCAAGGAGGGAGGTGGTGTTGGGGTCTTGGAGGTTGTCAAGGTGGAAGTTGAGGTCTTCCATTAAGGTGTAGTCGGTGGAGGTGATGGCTTGCGGGGTGAAGATGTCGGTGATGGAGTCGGAGAATGGTGAGCGGGGGCCTGGGGGTCTGTAGATGAGTTGGCCTCGGAGGGTGGTGGACAGGTTGGTCTGTATCTTGAAGTGGAGGTGTTCTATCAGGTCTGTTGACCCGTTGGTGTAGTGCTCAGATGGAGGTTGGACTTGTGAGCGATGGCGATGCCTTCTCCAGGGCGGTTGGGGCGGTCCTTACGTGTGATCTTGTAGCCTTCCGGGATGTTGATCGTAATGTCGCGTCCCGAGGCGGCCTTAGTCCAGGTTTCGATGAGGAAGGCGACATCAGGGGTGGTGCTGTCGAGAAGGTCCCAGATTTCCGGGCGTGTCTGTGGTGGGAGCGGATGTTGAGTCGGATGCATTGCAGGGTTTGGGGTGCAATGGAACTGTTGATGGAGGGTGGAGGTGGGTCCTGGGTCTTGGCGAAGTAGAAGGAATGTTGGCAGGTGAAGGGGATGTGAAGAGAGCTTGCAGTTGTTGTTCTTGTCGATGTTGAGTGCGTAGAGAGCCGAGGAGCTGTAGCACTGGCAGGTCGAAGGACCAGGGTTCCAGGCGCTGGTCGCAGTCGGTTAGCAGAGGGGCTTTCCTTTGGCGCGCCAGCGGCGCGGTCGCGCGGCTGCCGCCATTAAGTAGGGGTTAGGGTGGAGGGCGGGACAGCTGGGAGGCAGGAGCAGGAACACGCGGGAGCGGAATGGGCCGCGGGGGCAGAAGTGGTGGGAGAATACAGAGGCTGAAAGCTGAGGCTGAAAGTTAAAATAAAGGAAATGAAGGAAAAAGGTGAAAATAAAAAAGATCTAAGAGGCAACAGGGCACAGAGCTAAAAAAAAAAAACAGGGCACAGGGCTTAGAAGACGAAAGCAGATAGAAAAGACAGGAGCTGGGCGTGGCACTGGCCTCGAACCGCGGTCAGCTGGGAAGAGGCACTCACAGTGGAGCTGTGCGCTGGGAGAGCAGTCCGGGGTTTTTTCCTTCTCATGTTTCTGTATTTATTGTGTCACCAGTTTGGCTTGGGCTCTGTCACTTTGTTCTTTCATTTTTCCTCTTCTTTTCTTCCTTTTTTTCTACAAAAATGTATAATATCTGCTTGTATTTCTGCCCAAGGATTTACATCTAAGGCCACAACCTGATATAAATGCCTTGTATGTCTCCTGGTAGCCCCTGTTTTAAAACATTGTAGAATAATCTATAACTACCTTCCATGTCTACAGTTCCTACATCTGCTTCCCACTTTTTCTTCATAATTGTTATGTAGTCTGCACAGGACTGTCTTGGTGACATAGCTTGTTGCATCAGTGCCCCAATGTCTGGTCGATCTGGGTACCTTTTCCTTAATTCAGTCCACACCCTAGAGCACACTACTCCAAAAGCAGACCCATCATGTTTTCCTTTAGCAATAGTTACTTCTTGTATCCCTGCACTTCTCATTATACTGTCCACCTCATCCCCTACTATGGAGCTCAACAGGCTTTTCACATCTCCAAGAGCTAAAGGTATCCCAGCTGTTGCATTTTCAAATGTAGTCAGGCATTTTTGTAGATTTTCTTTATCCATGTGTTGCCATGGAACATAGACAGGCTGTGCTCCATGTGCCTTATACACAGGTGGCATCTGCATTGTAGCAGTATTCCTGCCACCATGTCCATCATAAGGTGTCTCAGACTTTTTTTTAGCATATTTCTTCCACGCGCACAGACTTTGTTGCATGTAATCATAATCCTGCTCTGGGTCCCCATAACCTTGAAAAATACATACAACGGCCATATTTATCAATTCAGGGTCAAAGGATCCTGCTCTTGGCCACACTTTCATCTGGGGCACCTTACCTTCTGTCCATCCAGCAAGGTTATTAGTAAATGGGACAACATTATACCAACTGTTTTCTCCCTTCGCTACCATTTCATTGGGTTTCAAGTCACCATTTCCTTTCCTTTCCTTTTCTGTATAAAACGTGTCATTCCCTGCATATTTCGTACATGATGGGATTTTGCTGCAGCCGGAGGGGAACTTTGTCCTATCTCTATCATACTCTCTGCTCGAAATGGATGCCCAGACTTTTTTATACTACTGGAAAACAGCTGCTCTCCTCTTGTTTGTTCTCTATAGGGACTTTGTTCCTCTAATCTTCTTCTATTTATTTCAGCATTTCTGTTCTCAGCCACTTGCCACAATTCCATGCGCTCATGGGCAAGTGCCCTTCTGATTTCACTCCCCACTGAGTTTATCTCTTCCTCGTCTTTCTCATCTTCTCCTGTCACATTCTTGATTTCTACATCATACCCTATATCCATTACAACTGGCTTTTCATCTGTCTTATATAATGTAGATTTACATATATTTGAACAGTCATCAGCAATATGGCTTAGTCTTTTAGTTGTGTTCTGTATTCTCTTTACGCTGGTGGTCAGGTCACGATAACCCTTATGCTCTTCCTGATATATCTTTGAACGTGCCCCTAAGTCAAACTTCACCTGTGGGGTGCTAGTATAGTATCCGTTTCATTCACTTGAGTTTTTAGGTATTTTACTAGCACATTCTAATATGTCTTTTGACTTTTGTCCCATCAATTTTCCATTATTGTCTTGTCTCAATTTTACTGAAATGTCCCCTGTTAGGGATACTGTTCCCTCATATACTTTGTCAGGTTCTAGAGAATTTTTATTAATTGTTTGAGCAAGATCAACTTCCCTAATGTTTAACAAGTCATCACTCTTTGGTGTAATTTTGTTTATGTCAGTCAGGGGTATTAATGTTGGATCTTTGTAGCCTGCAGCTGGAACATCAGTGTCCACTGAGTCTATTGAGGTAGTGGATTTCTTATCTTCCACTGACAATGATGGATACATACCTTGGAGTTAAAAGGGCCCTTTAATTATCTCAGAATGTGTCGCGGTGATGCTGTGGATTCTACATGCGAATCTTGACTAAATATCTTCCACATGCCTAATGGCGCTATTCTTTTTGTTCTTTTATCTCCTTTATATGCTATAAAGATATACGACATTACATGGGCTATCACTGTATAATCAAAAGAGCCATTTGGGGGCCATGTAACCAGGGAAGACTTTGTACCTTCTGCCCATTCCTGACAATGTCTTTTTATCCTATCAGAGTCTCCTGGAAATGTGGAAATCATGTGGCCTAACGGAGCCCCTTTCTCTCCCTGCCTCCCCCTGGAAGATTTCTTTAAAAAAAAAGCATGACCTCACAATTTTTCTTTTAATCTACCAGAAACGTTTACTATTCCTGTTCGTGGGGAAAATACTTGTGGACTATAAGACAGACTATTCCCTTTTGTTTAGCCTCGTCTTCAGTTATCCCTAAACAAGCAAGTTGTGGGAGACTTACAAGAGTTTTACACAACACACCTACACGTAAATCACACGGATCTATATTACACAGAATAAATCTACCTGGTATCCTAGTAGACCAGACTCTTAATATCCTTAAAGGCTCATGTCCTAATGGAGTTAACACTAAAAAATCAATTGGTACCTCTGATAATGCAAGAGAACTCATGATCTATCACACATGCTACAATAATCACAAATCTACCATATATATATATAATATATATATCCAAAGAACTCCGTCTTCAGTATCCAACGTGCTCGGAAAGACGAAAACGGACCCAGTAATTGTGTGCAAAAATGTTCTTTATTCCATAGGAATCCCACACACCGCCATTATATATATATATATTCACTGAAAAAAACCATAGGTTTCACACACGTTATAGTTAGGAATTAGCATTTAAAAAACCTTGCAAATTCACTGAAAAAACCATAGGTTTCACACATGTTATAGTTAGCGGAAATTTTACTGATAAAAAACCAGTGAAATTGCCCCGTTATAGTTAGTGCTGGCAACTATAACTCACGCGACCGCAATCCTCTGCTGATGCTAATACTGTATTTAGACACTTATTTGCCCATGTCTTCTTCCATACATTTTTAGCTATACATATATTACAAATATTTTTTTTTCATAAAGACACATATGTCATCAGCAGAAGATTGCGGTCGCGTGAGTTATAGTTGCCAGCACTAACTATAACGGGGCAATTTCACTGGTTTTTTATCAGTAAAATTTCCGCTAACTATAACATGTGTGAAACCTATGGTTTTTTCAGTGAATTTGCAAGGTTTTTTAAATGCTAATTCCTAACTATAACGTGTGTGAAACCTATGTTTTTTTCAGTGAATTTGTACGGTTTTTTAAATGCTAAGTTACTTTACGCCATTCGAGGCGTGCGCGCCCACTTAACGCAGTTCGTTCCGTGCACGGTTTTTATCAACTTTAATAAGCCCTGTACATTTGGTGGCCTTCGGCCACCAAAAGCACAGGGGGTGGGGTCAATGTGGATAGTGTTTTTTTTATTTCGATTTTATAATTTCATGTTGCCAAAATTTAGTTTTTTTTACCTATTAATAAGCCCTGTACATTTGGTGGCCTACGGCCACCAAAAGCACAGGGGGTGGGGTAAGTGTGGATAGTGTTTTTTTTTTTTTTTTTTTTTTTACCGTACGCTTACGGTAAGCGTACGGTAAGCGTACTCGGCGAAATTGCCGAAAAAAAAATAAAACCGTTTTTGCTCTTGGGGGATGTTTGGGGACTCCCTCAACATGACTATGTGGGAGGGAGTTGTCAAAACAGCCCCGTAACATGTTTTTGGCCATCTTGTTTGATAAACAACACTCAGTGCGAGAGACAAAATGGCGGCCGCCGCTTCCTGGTTTCGGCCGATTCGAATGTTTACTAAGATCTAAGAGCCAATCAGAATCGCGCTCGCGCACGCCACCGTACGCTTACGGTAAGCGTACGGTAAGCGTACCGTAAGCGGGCTCAGATATATATATTGATTTAAAGGCTATTTTCTCAGAATCTACTGAACAGATTTACACCAAACCTACAAAAGGCACTTCCTTGACCTAGGGACTACCTCTCTGCCAAATTTCTAGTAATTCTGTTCAGCCGTTCGGGCTGTAGCTCGTTCTAAAGGTCCTATGGAAAAATGCATGGGAAAAACGCGTTTTGGGACCCCCCTTTTATCTCAGCCCCCGCTTGACGAATCCCCCCGAGACTTTCAGGGTAGGAGCGGAGCGTAGCGCCCCACCTATTTTGAGAAATTCGCGAGGATTCATCGACCGGCGCCAAAGTTATTCAAAATAGAATGTTGAGGTTTTCCTATGGAAAAGGGGTCCTAACTATAACTACCTACTGGCGACCGCCAGTAGGTAATATATATATATATCAAATTACACCGTCCATCTGCAGCTTCGCGCCAAAGACGGAGACGGACCACAGTTAAGTGCCAAAATGCGTGATTTATTTAGCTTGTACGGTCTTGACGCGTTTCGGTTCGAAAATGAACCTTGATCACATGACAGGGGTACAGCGTATCCTTACAATATTTAAAGTGACAGTGCAATGAGGTAAGCATAGACAAGGTAAAAAGACTTATGTGCGCCTTACGGCTGCTTAAAAACATATGTCAACGACACAAGTTAAAATGCTAAAATCTTAGAATGAAGAAATATCATGACATTTGCATATCATGTCGATAGCGAATTAGCAATTGATTCGTGCCATAAGTTACAATAGTGCGACTCTATAAAGAGACTTGGACCTTAATTATAGGCTCCCTCACTGTAGTGCTAAAATAGAAGTGTAAAGAAATGTGCAGAAACATTATACAATAAAAAGTGCAATGCAAGTGCTAAAAACTGAGTGATAATTCAAGGTCAGATGTATAATCCAACGATTCACCCCAAAAGGGTATATATATAACTTCATGAATTGTCGAGTCGTTGGTATGTATGTGTAAAATACATTGATGTGGAAATTTTGGCAAGTACTGAACATGTGCGATATTTTAATGCAGTATATTCTATGTTGTCATGTTATGGCACAATGTTAATTATATTTGGAGAAATGCAGACCTAAAAAATGTGTAGTATTTGTACAATGACAATAAATAACAAATAGTAATAAATTATTAAATAACATGGTATAAAGGTAAATATTTAAAATCTAATAAATTAGTTATGTTAAATAATCCTAAAATCCCAATGTTATTAAATTAGATATCATAAAGAGTAATCAAATGTAGACATTATATACAGTGCTATACTCCTCCATTGGATTAAACATCCACATGTGCCAGAATTATACTTTGTCATACATCACTGCTAAGGCATGTGTTACCTATACTCGTGTCTGGGGATAGACCACTTATTCTAACAATACTGGTTTAGACTGACTTTGTGTATTATGCCATAAGTTGTCTATGGATTAGTGAAAGACTTAGGTACACTCATTGTGTTAAAGACAAGTGTACAGGTCCTCCGTAATGTTCAAACCATTGGGTTGTTTGGTGTCTAGTTCGAGGATATACTGAGTTTCCAAACGTCTAAGGGCAATCTCTCTGTTGCCGCCACGTCTGCTAGGTGGTATAGCATCGATCACAAAGTATTTAAGTTCTTTGTTGTTCGATGAGTGGTGTTCTTTAAAGTGGCGTGCAACAGGATACGTGTTGTCTTGGTTGTTAATTGCCCTGAGATGCTGTAATATACGTTTGTGTGCAGGGAGCTTGGTGCTGCCTACATATGATAAATTGCAGGGGCAAATAAGAACGTAAACTGCATGGTCAGTTTTGCATGTAAGCAATTTTCGTATAACGCGTTTTTTGTCACTGAAAGGGGTTTTATATTCTGTCATGTTGATGCCTTGTTGGCATGCCTTGCACGTTTTGCAGCGAAAGAAACCCTTGTGTTGAGAAAGCCAACTGGAATTCTCAATTGTTTCAGGATTTGTTGAAAACTAATCGGTCTCTCATGGATGGCCCTCTGCTGTAAGTTACCAACACTCTAGACGGTAATTCAGGTCCAATAATTGGATCATTTACCACCAATGGCCAATTCTTCTGTAGAATTGTTTTGATTTCTTTATGCTGTCTACTGTATTGTAGAACTACTCTCAATGTGTTAGGTTCTGTAGTGATGTTCTCAGTGTCTGATGTATTGAGATTCTCGCATGTATGGTTATCTTTAACCTTAAGTAATTCAGCTCGTGATTGAAGCATAGATTTCTTAATTGCGGCTTCAATGATAGTGTGGGTGTAACCCCTCGCCAGAAACCTCAATCTACTGTCTTCTTGGGCTAGTTTGAGATCATTATCATTGCTGTGGAGCCTCCTCATCCGCAACATCTCACCATATGGAATACTATGGATGAGGTGCTGCGGATGTGCGCTCCCTGCATGGAGAGTTGAGTTCCCTGAGGTGGGCTTTCGGAAGAGTTTGGTCTCTATCTTGTTATGTTCGATGTAAATCTCAGTGTCTAGAAAAGTTACTGACTGCTCACTAATAGTGGCAGTGAAGTGTAAGTTGAGCTCATTGTTGTTGATATCTGATACAAATTGTATTGCTGACTCTTTGGTTCCCTTCCATATAACGAACAAATCGTCAATGTATCTGAGCCATGTTGTCACTCCCAAATTGTTTTGTAGTAGTTTGTTGAGGACCAGCTCCTCCCATCTACCCATGTGGAGACAGGCGTAGCTTGGGGAAAAGCTGGCCCCCATGGCTACACCTCTTATCTGCCGATACAATACATTATTAAACATGAAGATGTTATTCTCAAGACAGAAACGTATCATTTCTATTAACATTCTTTGGTGTTTTAAACAGTGGTCTTGTTCTTTGTTCAAATAATGTTCGATTGCTGTGATACCATCTTCGTGTCTTATACTGGTGTATAAGGAAGACGCGTCCAGCGCCATCATGATGTATGCTTGATCCCATACAATATCTTGTAGTTTGTTAAGGAAGTCACTGGTGTCACGTATATAGGAGGGAAGTGATTTTACATGCGGCTGGAGGAAATGATCAACATATTGTGATGTGTGTTCAAGCAAACTGTTACGTGCTGAAATGATGGGGCGTCCGGGCGGTTTCAAAGGATCCTTGTGAGTTTTGGGAATAAAATAAATCGATGGTGTCACTGGATGTTCATTCCTTAGAAATTTATATTCCTGAGTCGTTATAAGATCCTGTTTGTGCCATGAACGTAGCATCTGATGATATTGTTCATAGATCATTTTTAAATTGGTGCTGCTGATTCTAGTATAGCATTCCCTGTCGTTTAATTGGGTGTACGCCTCTTTATTGTATTCAGTTTTGCTCCAAATCACAATGTTGCCTCCTTTGTCAGAATTGCGTATGATTATGGCTTTATTCTCTTTAAGTTTAACCATGAGCTCATTGTATTTTTGATCTTGCCACCGATACTTCCTTTGTTTTTTTTTTTTTTAAACCTTTATTACAGAATTCAAAAGATATACAAAGATGGGCCTACAACCTTCGGGCCGGCCGCTAGCAAACAGTATGAGCATAGAATACAGTCAGTAAACAGTCGCTGCAGCGTGAGAGAGGTCACAGGAGTTGAAAGAAGCGTTGGCGGCCACACCGTCCGGACCCCCCACATGGCGGTTCCATTTTTTATATAAGAAACGACAAACAAATCCACAAGGCAGCCAAAAGTCAAAGCAACAGTATGAGCTCCCCTGGGGAGGACCCTACCGATCCACAGGAATAGCGGGGGGGGATAGGAGACAAAGTGGACTCAAAGCCCAGAACCAAGGCGACAAGCAGACTAAGGAGACGGGGCCAGTGCCAGATCAGGCGTCAGCGGCGGGGTACAAATTCCGCCACGGTAGGTGTTCCAGGGGCCCCACACTTTCACCCATTTCCCAGGCTTACCTCTCGCAACATACACTACCTTTTCCCGAAACATACACCAATCCATGTTGTCCTTCCGCGCCGAGACCGTTGGCAACCTCTGGGAACCCCACAATTGCGCAATGTCACGCTTGGCCACCATATATCCCAGAGTCACCCACCACGTCTGCGGCACTGAGTAGTCAGTCGGCTCCCACACATTTAGCAGACATCTCCTCGCCTCGGGAAACAGCGTCACATGCGTGACCGCCTGCAACACCGCGTGCACATCACGCCAGAATCGCGCCACCTCCGGGCATTCCCACAAAATATGGAGGAAGGTCCCTAAAGAACCACACCCACGCTTACACAACCCATCCACGGCATATCCCATACGCATCAGACCCGGCCCCGTAACATAGACCCTATGGAGTATCTTGAGCTGGACGAAGCGAAGGCGAGCCGGTATGGCCACCTCTTTCGGGGAGGCCACCGCAGACACCCAATCCTCGTCATCCAGCTCCAATCCATCGGCCACCCACACCTCACGAAGGCTAGTCAGCAGTCCCGAGCGATCGTTGATGAGCTTTTTGTAAATCAGTGAAATCGTGCCGTCCGGTACATGCCCATCTAGCACTCTATCTTCCAGAGGGGAATACTCCGGGATGGAGGCAACATCCGGGAATACGGAGCACAGCGCGTGACGGACCTGGATATATCGAAAGTACTCCCTGTCATGCAACTGGAATTCAGTCTGCAGCACATCGAACGTTTTGAATCCCCCCTCGTCCAGAGATCGCCCACCTTGCTGATGCCTATCATGTCCCACTTCTCAAAGCCCTTCGAGGTCCACAGAGAGCCCAGCCGCTCAGATGCATACAGCGGCGTCGCCCGGGTCAACCGATCCTTCCACCCCATCGCCGAGTTTGCTGCGTGCCACACCCGTACCACGACCCGCGTAGGGCCCGTCAGACGTGCGTCGAGCGATCTAGAATAAAGCGCCCGATTATAGTCGCCACCCGGCAGTAATAGTTTATCCATTTCAAAGGCCGGGTTAAGAGCGGGCCCATAAAGGCCGTGGTTTATAGCAGCCAGCTGGGAGGCCCAGTAATATCGTTTGATGTCTGGGAGGGCGACCCCCCCGTCGTACCACGGGAGCGTCAGCTTCGCAAGGGCGATACGCGGCCTACCCTCCCAGAACAGGCGTCGCTGCAGACTCTCCACCTCGCGAAAGTAGCGCGCCGGGACAACGTCCATCGAGTTCTGTAAAGCGTATAGGAAACGTGGCAGCGACATCATCTTAAACAATGCCGCACGGCTGAGCGGTGAGAGCGGCAAGCGCCTCCAACGCGCCACGTCCTCCTTCAGGCGCTGGAGGGGGGGGAGCAAGTTCTGTTTATATCGGGCCTCAGCGTCCAGGGTAATGAAGATACCCAGGTACTTAAATCCCTGCGGAGCGATCTGGATAGGACAACCCCGCGGAAGGATAGGAGCCTCCCCGGAAAGGACATACACACAGGATTTAGCCCAGTTGATGACTAAGCCGGAGTTGCGGCCAAATGAATGCAAAACATCCACAAGTACAATCAGCGATTTACGCGGGGAAGCAAGGTATAAGAGAATATCATCAGCGTAAAGGGATACGCGATCCTCATACTCGGGGGTCCATCGGAGACCACGGATAGAAGGGTGCCACCGCAGCCACTCCGCCAGGGGCTCCAAGGCAAGCGTGAAGAGGAGCAGCGATAGCGGGCAGCCCTGCCGCGTGCCCCTGCCCAGCTCAAACTGAGCCGACACTCTACCGTTCACCGCCACCTGCGCCAGCGGTCCGGAGTATAACAGTTTCACCCAACCAATAAATCCCGGGCCAAAACCAAACTTAGCCAGCGTCGCCCAAATATATGGCCACTCAAGCGTGTCGAACGCCATAGTGGCGTCCAGGGACGCCAAAATGGCCGGCTCTCGTATGAACGGGACCCGCGCGAGCACCCCATGCAAACGCCGCAGGTTGAGCGCGGTGTTGCGATGAGGGATAAAGCCGGACTGGTCCTGGTGAATCAGATCGCACACCACGCCAACCAGCCGATTAGCCAGCACCTTGGCGAGAATTTTGGGTTCCGCATTCAACAGCGAAATGGGCCTGTAAGACGTGACCCGATCCCGCGGCCTCCCCTCCTTATGAATAACCACGATAGTGGCCAGACGCTGGTCCAGCGGGAGGGAACCCGCCGAGCGGGCCGCGAGGAACATAGCACGGAGATGCGGCGCCAGCGTATCCGGTCGTAGTTTGTACAATTCGATGGGAAGGCCATTAGGACCCATGGCCTTGCCGGAGGCGACCGAACGTATGGCGAGGGCAATCTCCTCAGATGTTGGGGTCGCGTCCAACAACACTTTATCCTCCTCCGAAAGGGAAGGCAGCGCAATGTCTTTAAGCAGGGCATGGGAATCCTCTTCCGAGCGGGAAGATACCGGGGAATACACCCCACGGAAATATTCTGCAAAGCAATCAACAATTTCTCCTGGTTCAGTGACACACACACCATCCAATTTCTCAATCGACGGGACAACTCGACTCGCTCTTTCCTTTTTATCCAGCGACGCAATCAGTTTACCAGCCTTATCACCCACATCATACAGTCTCCCCTGTTGCTCTCTCCTGAGGCCCCTGGCTGCCTCCGTGACGAGGGCCTTGTAGTCCGCCTGCTTGAGTCCGAGAGCATGCAATTTGTCGTCCGTCACCCCACACTCCAAATCACCCTCCAACTCGGTTATCTCAGTTTCAATACGGGTCACCTCCTCCCGCTCGCGCCTCCGGGAATGGGAAATAAGGGACAGGGCCTCCCCCCGGAGTAGCGTCTTAAACGCCTCCCACAGAGAAACCGCGGACGACACAGACCCCCACATTGTCTTCAAAATATCTCTTAAGAGATTTAACCAAATCTGCGCGAATTGTGGGGTCACGCAGGTACCAGGGATTAATCGGGGCCACCCTCCCCTCCCCCCTCGGGACAATGTCGAAGTGCAACAGGAGCGGGGAGTGGTCTGAGATACCCCGCGCCAAATGTCGTACCTCCCCAACCCGCCCCGCCTGTACCGCTGGCATCAGGACATAATCAAGTCTCGAAAGACTGCCATGAGCCCCGGAATGAAAGGTGTACTGTATCTGCGTAGGATGTTTCAACCGCCAACAATCCACCAGCCCCAAGGTATCCAAGAGGCCGGACAACCACGCTTGGGCACGGGGGAGATCCCTAGGAGGGTGACGATCCTCAGTCCCGGAAACCACAGCGTTAAAATCCCCCCCAACCACTAGAATCCCCTCCGGAAGGCCAAGGAGGAGGCGCCCCAGATCCGCAAAAGTAGTCGTTTGCAACCCTGGCGGGACATAAACAGAAACGAAAACAATCACTCTACCCTCCAATCTACCCACCAGAACCGTGTATCGTCCCCTGTCATCATGGAGCACCTCATCAACTTCCAACGGGAGCGAGGTCTTGGCCATAATGCCCACACCCCTCGAACCAGACGTGAAGCCCGAGTGGGCCATAAGGCGATAGCCCCGTCTGTTCATGGCACGAAAGGAGTTTCCAATGAGGTGTGTTTCCTGCAGAAAGACTATATCTGGTGAAATTCATTTTAGGAACTGCAGGACCACCCCCCGTTTTATCCTGTCCCCCAGTCCATTAACATTCCAGGACAAAAGACTCAGTCCCCTACCCCCCATCATAGCCGAAGTCGATCAATCGCCCCCCAGAGAGCACTGTAGAAATAGCACAACAATACTTCTGCCTTGTGGTACAAATAAACAATACCCAACCCCAACCCAACAGCCCCAACAAAACTCCCCCCTCCCTGCACCCCTGCATGAGCCCAAACAGCCCCCCCAACTTGCAGTGTGCCTGTCGCCCCTATGTGATTTAAACTACTAAGACCCCCTAGAGGAGGAAGGAGAACCCCCTCGAGACCCAGCACCTCCTCCAATGGAGGGGAGACAAGACACAACAGACAAAAGACCCTAAGCTTGGCCGAAAGTGGCATCATCCGGAGTGAGCCCCCGTGTCAGTACCTCAGACCCGGTCCGGTGGGCACTCTCCTCCCGTCCCCCCCCCCCATCCCGACCATGACCCCCAGACAAAGTGTCCAGCCAGTCCCCGGCCGTTTCAGGACGATCAAAAAAGTGAGTGCGACCATCCGCCTCCACCCGCAGCCTGGCCGGGAAGAGCATGGCGTACTTTAAGTTCATGCCTCGAAGCCGCCGCTTGACGCCCAGGAAACTCAGTCTCTGCTTCTGGACCGCCTGCGTGAAATCAGGATAAAAGTTCACTTCCATGTTCTCCAGCTTAATCGGCCCTTGCAGTCTGGAAGCTTGCAAAATCGCATCCCTGTCCCGAAAGTTGAAAATACGGGCAATAAGAGGCCGCGGAGGGGCTCCGACCTTCGGTCTGCCCCCGGGAACTCTATGGGCCCTCTCCACAGCAAAGAATTTACTCAGTCCTCGAGGCTGGAGATGGGTAGAGATCAGGTCCTCCACAAAGAGATCCGCCGCCGACTCCTCCCGTCCCTCGGGTACTCCGATGATACGGATATTATTCCTCCGGGCCCGGCTCACGGAGTCCTCCAGGCGCCGATCCATGAGCGCACTTGCCTGACGGAGCCGGTGCACCTCCGTTTGAAGGGCCGCTACCTCAGTCGTGAGGCCCGACGCGGTGTGGGCCAAGGAGTCGACCCGGTCATTCGTCTTGGAGAGATCAGCTCTCACAAGGTTGACATCAATGAGGACCGCGTCGAGTTTGTGTGCCAAAGTGTCGAATTGCTGGCCCACCGAGGTCTTCATCTCAGCAATGGCGCCCATGACGTCTTGCAAAGTCAGATCCGTAGGCAAATCCGGGGCATCCGGGGGGCACTCGGAGGACTTGTGCGATCCGCCGGGAGATCCCTTCGGGAGGGTGTAGCGGTCCATGACGTTGGCCTGATGTGCCGTGCCACGCCGGGTCGACTTGGCCTTCAACCGATCCCCATCCTGCTTCGTGGCCATCGTCGTGTATCTCGCACCCGCACCAGCCACGCAGTGGAGAGCAGGCAATCAAGGCCGAGAGCCTCGGGGGCCACCCCAGGACGGCAGAGCGGGCCACCGCAGGCAGGCAGGCAGGGTCTCCCAGCGAGGCCACCCCAACACAAAGAAGCGCTGTGATCCCACTTGCGATAATGGCAAGGGGACTCAAAAGCGAAAGTGAAAGTGTGGGGTACGCGACTCGCCAGGCCCAGCCCGCCGTTGTTGTTCACTTCGCCACTGGGTCGCCCCCAAACTCGAATCTGGGGTCAGGAGAGAAGTAGGCCGCAAACTTCAGTCGGTGCTCACTCCGGCACCCGGGGTCCAATTCGAAAACGGAAAACGGGTACCACCTCGGCTCAGGCTCACCGACACAGTCCCCTCAACCGATTCAGGATGAAGACAGGATAAACGTAGGAGGTTGCGGAGGTCCTCGGGAGCCTCGCACCTACGCGGCCATCTTGGTTGCGCGCTAGGCTCCTCCCTCGATACTTCCTTTGTTGACCTTGAATTTTGTAGTTGAGTTTTTTGATTTGTTCAGTTACTAGTTCATGGAAGACATCGATGGAATCTCTGAGCATAACAGGATTAAAAGTAGATTTCGGTCTGAAATTCGTTCTATGTTTTGTTGGTCTGTTAGAAGAAATAGATGTCTCCTTACTCATAGTGGATATTTGTGTTGCCACTGTTTCAGACATGTGCTGTGATTGAATCCAAAGTTCTTCCAGAATCTCCTCTAGGGGACCGTCACTCTGTGTTACTTCCTTCAGTGTTTCTCCAAGGGATGGTATTTTGGTTTTAGTGGCTGTCTTGTGAAATTTTCTTAATTTGAGCTTCCTCACTGTTTTGTAGATGTCTGTGCGAGTTCTTGCATAATTGAAGTTGTTCATAGGGCAGTATGATAGGCCCAAACCCAAAATCTTTTTTTCTTCATCGTTGAGGTTAATGTTGGACAGATTGATGATGGTCTTGTCAACAGTATCAGTGACATTGTTTACCAGCGGCGTCCTCTTTGTTGCCTGGTTCTTGGACCTTTGCCTGTTCGCTTGTCTTCTTTGTCTCCTCCTGTAGTTCTTGATTCTTCTTCGTTGCTCCGCTGTTTCCTGGGGCGCAAAGTTTGCCTCCGATCTTGGTATAAAAAAGACAGCTCTTGTACCAGGGTGTTGGGTTTGGCAGTATTACTTCCTGTAATACCTGAGGTTTCGTTTTCTGAGCCACTTTCAGCAGGGTAACTGAGGTCTGAAATTGTTGAATTGGAGCCTGTAGTGCCGCTTGCAGTTATTCCAATTTTAGGTGGTATTGCAGTTTTGTCTTTTGATGTGCGCAATGCTTCATATCTTTTGGCAAACGTAAAAATTTGACCTCGTTCATAATCATTTTTGTCGCGGTGAAATTTATATTTTTTACGTTCCTTTATCAGCTCCTCCTCTTTGATTAACCTTGTTGTCATTTCCTTGCGTAGTTTGTTGCGTTCTTCAGTTGTGCCCATTTCCTCTATTTCCTCATTCAGTTTATTAATTTCCTCGAGTAAGGTAGCTCTGTCAATGTCGAGGAATTCGCACCACCGCCAAGAAAATGAAAGCGGGCTGCTGTGACTACGGACTTTCCGGAATCACCAGAGCGGAGGAAAAGGTGAAATGGTACAAATACATCGGCTTTTATCTCTGGAGGCTCACTGAAGGGTCAAATGATTGGTGTCACTTGCAGGTTTCTGATGCATCACCCACTGGAGGGAAATAATTAAAGTGAACTGACTACAATTCCCAACATGCTTTTCGCTATCTAAACTCACCGGAGAGGCCCACCAGAGGGCAATAAAATCAACCAAAGCAGCGGAAATGTGGCTTTTCACTGGGATTGCACAGAAGTTTCAACAGCCCGTGATCAAGGAGCATGTTGCTCCGAAACGCGTAGGGCATGACAATATTTCTGATGCAAATGCCGGTTACCTGCAATAAAGGATTCTTTCAGAATTCGCCCTTTTCCTGAGTGCGTTTTCAACGAGGGGCAAACTCTGTTTGATATATATATATTTATATAACAACTGACATAACATATTTGTACAAAATGTCAACTTTTTCTCTCTCTGAGGTTTTCCTAATTCAAACTTTCAGGATAAACGTCTTATATAATTCCTATTTTTCTAATAATTCCACAAGGGAAAATAAACAGTCTGCCAAGTTTAACTAAATACACATGTATTTCTCTGACTATTCCTAAACAAAGGTCTGCTAGGATTAATTAAATACACATCTCTGTTTGGAACAGTTGTGGATCAATACACAAGGAATCGACAAGTGCCCTTTTTTCCTACCTTATCTGGCCGCTGCAGACGTCCCACGGACCGGCACCCCTGTCATCCAAAACAAGCATTTGTAGTGCAAGAGGTCTCGCATTTACGCGAGTTTAAGCTATTCGCATTGTAAATGACAATGCCTTTTATTTATGTTTTAAAAACGAAAACAAAAATAAAAGGCATTGTTATTTGCAATGACAATAGCTCAAACGTGTGTAAATGCGAGACCTATTGCAAATGTTTGTTTGAGGTTGTAGGTGGTTTGAGGGACACATTGCTACTACACTCACTTGTTCTAGTGTTAAATCCTCACAGGTACGTTTGTTAACCCTTGAAAGAGCCGAGTGAAAATGAGGGAAGTCGCGTCTTGACCTTTGCGATTTTGGTCCTGGAGAAACGTTTTTAATTATCGCATTGCCGTACATGGTATCAATTCAATCAATAGGCTGGCGTGAGCGTGTTTTGAAGGGGGATATACCCAGACCTCTAGTTTGACAGGCACTCGTCATACACTTCATTTGTTTTGTATATAAATAATTGCACTTGCTCACCTCCCACACTCCTTCCTAAAAACAAGCATTTGCAATACAATAGGTCTGGCATTTACGCGAGTTTGAGCTATTGACATTATAAATGACAATGCCTTTTATTTATGTTTTAAAAACCAAAACATAACTAAAACGCATTGTCATTTACAATGCCAATGGCTCATACTCACGTAAATGCGAGACCTATTGCATTGCAAATGCTTGCTACCTTGTCCCGCGCTGATGAGATCATGTAAGAATACAGAAGGTGTAGTCTGGCCATCTTGAATTCAAATCCGTGACCTGCATATTACATAAACAGTTTGCAACAGGCACTTAAACCACTGAGTAATCTTTCTGGAATCAAGGGCGAAGTTGTGATATTTTTTTGAGGAACTTTCACTGTGGTCGGTGGAATTATTTGCAATTTGAAAGTTGTAAGGTTTTTCAATTCCTCATATTTGTGTTAACATCTTGACATTTGCCACAATGCGTGTCACATTTTTATTTAACAATGAGAGATTGATTCTATGTGTGATATGTGAAGAGTAAAAGGGAACCTACAGAGAATTGGTCTCACACATCTTCCGGCTTGGAGTGCAGTGCGGTTTTGATGCACAGGACTACTCTGCAAAGATTGCGTGTGAGGGAAGCCTGGAGAGTTTGCAAACACAACATTGAAAATCAGGAGCTTCGAAAAACGGGCCCTGCGGAGGGGTGGGGGGGGATTCAAAACCTCGCCCCTTACGAAGCAGCAGGCTCATAAACGAGAAGCGGGAGTTCAGTGGTGCGAGCCTGCTTGTCCTCAGTGGACTCGGGCTGAGGCAAGAGAGAGGCGCGGGTATCGACTCCTGGGACAGGCCAAGGTGTCAGCGCCATGTGTACTCCTGCGCCACGCTCTGAGGCCTGAAGCTCCTCAGGGGCACTCCGTAGTCTGACGCTGTGTGTAATTGGACTCCAAACAGATTTGGTTGCTTGTCCTTTTGTGTGTTGGGGGGGCTACCTGCACTGCGTGTTGGATGTTCAGTCCCCCCCTCGTCCCAACCACTGCACCGTCCCAAAGCTCATTCATCATCTCCTGTAGCCAGAGGGTGTTAAGTAACACTCCTGTGTGCCTCGGGCTGTGCCTTCTGAGTGGACGAACTGGAAGAACGGCGCGAAAGTGAAAGCGACCCTTGGAAACATGATACAGAACAGATTGCACCCTGCGCGACCTAGTTCGCTCCCGCAAGCTGCAGGCCACCACACGCACGAGTTTTGTTAGAAGGCGACCTCAGAGGAGACAGGGAGGGTACCTGAGCACCCTGAGGCCTACCCTCGGGGTATCGTAGCCGGGCACTGGCAGGAGACTCCTCAGGGGAAGAGTCTCGTGTCTAGGATCGTACACACTGCACCACACGACAAAGAGACACCACACTGTATGTTCTTGGGAACAGATCTTTATCTAATCAGCTTCGTAGGATCTTTATGATCAACAAGGTGGATATGTATAAATAGAGCACGGGCTCAAAGAGTCTCGGTAGGGATAGGGGGTAGCGGGACAGTCTTTGGGGATCCGGATCAATGCAGGGACGTACCCGGCGCACAGCTCACAATCCTCGAGCTGGGGGATACGCTGTGGTAGTGGGGTCCAGCCGGACCGAGGGAGTCTTTAGGAGCCGCGAGTCACTCAGCAGGGCTCAAGCACAAGGTCGGAGGTCTTACGATCTTCAGGAGAGCCGCGAGTCACTCAGCAAGGCTCAAGCACAAGGTCGGAGGTCTTACGATCTTCAGGGGAGCCGCGAGTCACTCAGCAGGGCTCAGGCAGAAGGTCGGAGGTCTTACGATCTTCAGGGGAGCCGCGAGTCACTCAGCAGGGCTCAAGCACAAGGTCGGAGGTCTTACGATCTTCAGGGAGCCGCGAGTCACTCAGCAGGGCTCAGGTGTTCCAAGGTTGAAAGGGAGCCGCGACCACGTGAGCAGGGCTCTCGTCGTTCCAGAGTTGAATCTGCCAGATAGTCCCAGAGCCCCCCTTGTTATAGGTCAACTCCTCTTTGATGTCCGGAGTCTGTGTAGGCAGGGGTCTTAGCACCTGGGGGCCGCTTGTTGGAGTTTCCTGCCATGTCATCCTTTGATCCTTTCAGGGCCGGGTCGGGAGGAGTCCCAGACACACAGCAGGCGTGGAGCCAGCCCTCAGGGAGGCCAGAGGGCCGATCGAAACCCATCTCCCAAGGGGAGGTCAGAGGTGCGATGGAAACTGCTCCTCCCTCTCTCACTCTGTGGGAGCGCCAAGTCTTCCAGCCGGGGTGGCGCCTCTAGGCCTGGGTTGCGCTGGAGCCGGGCGGCCATCGTAGGTGCATGAAGTGGGCACGCGGGCCCTGTGGTGCTGGGAAGATGGAGGGCACGGACGGGGAAGTCCGGGTCGGGTCTGTGTGGGTCCTGGCGGGAAGGACCGGCTAGGCCGTGTACTCGGGGGCTGACTGAGGTGCACGGGTCAGGGGGTGTGGCTAGGGGTCAGGGATGGCCATGCCACAAGGCCGGGTCTAACACGCGTCCCCCCCCAGCTGAAAGCCGGAGAGAACTACCCATCCTCTTGGGGGTTCTCTTCGCTGAGGCGGAAGAACCGGGAGAGGCCGTCAGCGTTGGCGTGGTCAGTACCAGGGCGATGCTCTACGGTAAAATCCATCCCCTGGAGGGAGATTGACCAGTAGTTTGGGGTTTTCCCCTCGCATCTACATGAGCCATCGCAAGGGGCGATGGTCGGTTTGGACTTTGAAATGGGTGCCGAACAGATAGGGTCGCAATTTCTTGAGGGCCCAGACTACGGCGAATGCCTCACGCTCAATGGTGCTCCATTTCTGTTCTCTGGGTAACAGCCTTCGGCTGAGGAAGGCTACAGGCTGGTCTAGGCCTTGGTCATTCACCTGTGACAGGACTGCCCCAATGCTATGCTCGGAGGCATCAGTTTGTACCACAAACTCCTTGGAGTAGTCGGGGGCCTGGAGCACGGGGGCAGTACACATGGCCGCTTTCAGGGCATCGAACGCCTCCTGGCAGGCAGAGGTCAACTGCCCTTTCTTGGGCTGTTTCTTGGACGTGAGTTCCGTGAGGGGACCAACCAGGCTGCCGTACCCCCGGATTAATCTCCGGTAGTAGCCAGGTAGGCCCAGAAAGTCTCGGACCTCCGTTTGGGTAGTGGGTGGTTCCCAGGCTAGGATGGCGTCGATCTTAGGCTGCAGAGGGGCGACCTGCCCACTTCCGACCCGGTGCCCTAGGTAGACCACCGAACCTTGCCCAATCTGACACTTGCTGGCTTTTACTGTGAGGCCTGCCTGGCGCAGGGCTGTTAGCACCCTCCGGAGGTGCTGGAGGTGCTCACTCCATTCGGAACTGAAAACCGCGATATCGTCTAGATATGCGGTGCTGAACTTTTCCAGCCCGGCCAGGACTCTATTTACCAGTCGCTGGAAGGTGGCCGGTGAATTTTTCATCCCGAAGGGCATCACGCGAAAGCGATAGTGCCCATCCGGGGTGGAGAAGGCGGACCGCTCCTTGGCTCCTTCTGTGAGCGCAATTTGCCAGTTCCCGCAGGTTAGATCGAATGTGCTGAGGAAATGAGCAGACCCGAGACGGTCAATGAGCTCGTCTGCTCGGGGAATGGGGTGAGCGTCGGCTCGGGTGACTTCATTGAGTCTCCGGTAGTCCACACAGAATCGGAGTTCTGGGGCGACACCGGGGGCAGCTGCTTTCGCGACCAGTACTACTGGGCTGGCCCAGGGGCTGTCTGAGGGTTCGATCACCCCCAAGGTCAACATCTTCGAGACCTCGGCCTGAATGCAGGACCGGACTCGATCAGGGACTCGGTAGGCTCGTTGCTTCACCGGCGGGCTGTCTCCTGTGTCCACGTCATGGACACACCAGTCGGTGACTTGGGGGACAAGAGAGAATAAGTCGGGGAACTGCCCTAAGAGCTGGCGGCAGTCCTCGCGTTGCTGGGAAGTGAGGGATGGAGAGAGGTTCACTCCTTCCACGGAGCCATCCTTCTCCTTGGTACACAGGAGGTCAGGGAGGGAATCTGACTCCTCTTTGGCCCCGTCATCGGTGGCCAGCAGTAGACTCAGCTCCGTCCGCACGAAGTGAGGCTTGAGGCGGTTCACGTGAAGGACCCGAAGGGGGTCCCGAGGTGACTGGACGTCCACCAAGTACGTGACCTGGCTCTTCCGCTCAATGACTTTGAAGGGCCCGGTCCATTTATCCTGGAGGGAGCAAGGTTTCACTGGGGCCATGACCCATACCTGCTGGCCCGGCTGGAACTCGACCAGAGTGGCATTCTGGTTGTACCAGCGCCTCATTTCTTCCTGGCTCGCCTCCAGGTTGGCCTCGGCCAGTTCTCGAAACTTCCTAATCTGGTTTCGGAGGGTCAGAACGTAGCGGAACACATCTCGGGGGGGCCTCGGGGCGCCGCCTCCCACCCTTTCTTGACCAGGCTGAGGAGCCCCCGGACGGGATGCCCGTAGAGTAACTCAAACGGGCTGAACCCCAAGGATTTCTGGGGAACTTCCCGGTAGGCGAACAAAAGGCAGGGGAGCAGGACGTGCCACTTGCGCCGGAGGGGCTCTTCCAGGCCCGCGATTATCCACTTCAGAGTCCGGTTAAACCGCTCTACTAGGCCATTTCCTTGGGGATGGTACGGGGTGGTGAACTTATAGGACACTCCACATTGTTGCCACAGGGACGTCATGTATTTGGAGATAAAGTTCGTCTCGCGATCGCTCACGACCTCGCGGGGAAAACCCACACGGGAAAAGATCCCCATCAACGCCCGGCCCACCACGGGGGCGGTGATGGTGCGTAGGGGAATGGCCTCAGGGTATCGGGTGGCATGGTCCACTAGGACGAGGATGAAGCGGTGACCTTGTGAGGTTGGGGGGTCCAGGGGCCCCACGATGTCGATCCCGACCCGTTCAAAAGGGGTACTGACGACAGGGAAGGGTTGGAGGGGAGCCTTGCGCTTTCCTCCACTTTTCCCACTAGCCTGGCATGTGGAACAGGACTTGCAGTGGGTTTCTACATCTGCTTTCATTTTAGGCCAGTAAAAGTGAGTCACAAGGCGGCTGTAGGTTTTGTCTTGGCCCAAGTGGCCTGCGAGGGGGACATCGTGGGCCAAGCCCAGGAGGAAGTCTCGGAAGCGTAGGGGTACCACCAGCACCCGGGCTGATCCTAGCTCCACCGACTTCTGCTCGCTGTACAAAAGGTCATTTTCCCAATATAACCGGTGTGTTCCAGATTGGTCGCCCACGGCTTGGGCCTTTGCTTGCTGCCGGGGTCCGACCAGGGAAGGACAGGTAGCTTGCTCCTGGCAGAACTCCTCTCGGGAGGGGCCCCCCTCGTGGCACCACTGTGCCAACTCGGGCAGATCGCCTAACTCTGCGATCTGTGCGGGGTCGGGAGGTAGTGGTTCATTGCTGGCGATAGATTCTCCTCGTGAGGAGATGTGGGAGACCTCGGCTGGGACAATCCTGTCCTCGTTGGCAGGTGCGTCCTCGACTTCCCCAAGGGGGGGCAGTCGGGCCGCCATAGATCGGGTGGTGGCGCACACCCACTCGGGGAGACCCATCATCCCTAGGTGGGTCTTGCGCTCGACTTGCTTCCAGGGGGAACTTTCCAGGTCGTTCCCCAGGAGACAGTCGACCGGCTGGGAGGTTCTTACTGCTACTTTCAATTTACCGACCACTCCTCCCCATTCAAAAGGCACCAGGGCTACCTTACAGAGGCTCTCAGTGTTGTCAGCTGCAATTACAGGGAAAAATATATTGGGGAGGATCTGGTCTTCGTGGACTAAGTGGCTGAGGACACTGGTGATGCTCGCCCCGGTGTCACGAAGGGCCTCTACCTGTTGGCCATTGATTGTCACTAGCTGCCCGTATTTCTTCGTGTTGGAGGGCAGGAGGCTCCCAGGGACCATTTCTCTGTCTCCTAATGATACTAAGGCCATGGCGGCGGGTTCCCACTCTACGGTCTCCTCAATCTCCTCCCCTAGGGCTACATTGGCTATCTGTCTGGCTTGGGGGGCTGTAGTGGGGATGCGCAGGGCCATGGGGCATTCGGGGTCATTGGCGTAATGCCCGGGCTTCTGGCAACGGAAACAAGTGATGGTCACCCGGTGCCCCCGTCTCACGGGTGGACCGGATACAGCTGGTGGGGGTGCCGGGAAGTGCGGAGGTTGGTTTTTCGGAGGACCGGTCTGGGATTCTTTCTGCCCTCCCTGGTTCCCCCCCCTCTCTGGCAGGGTGGTCCCTGACTGGCTCGGGGGTATTCTCCTACAGGGCCCCGGGAGACCCGGGTGTTGGTCCAGCGATCCGCCTCGACAGCCAGCTTCCTCGGATCCGTGAGCTTGTTTGGCCAGTTCGAGTTCGTGATTACGACTTCTCTCTCTGTCTGCGAGTTCTTCCGGGGATAGACCCCCGTCTGGTACGAAGCTTCGTACCTGGTTGCTGCTGCTTTCTCTTTGGGAGAGTCCAGCTTCGTCGTGGAGCTCCACCGCTCCTTCTGGGCGGGGGGCTCCGGATTCCACCCAAGCTTTCAGTGCCTTCTGCATATCTTCTTTGGTGTTGAGACCAGTGGTAGCGATTTTTAGTTCTTTGCAGAATTGCTTCAGTTCTTTGTGCGTGTACTCTTCCAGTTGTTCCGCCTGGAACACAGTACTCACGTCAGTTTCTGTGAGACTCATGGCGTTTTCTTCTGCCGTCTTTGCCGGTAGTGCGTCAGCCGTTTACGGTACGATCTCTAGATTATGGGCCCGAATCCCGTCGCTTGCCACCAATGTAAGAAGGTGACCTCAGAGGAGACAGGGAGGGTACCTGAGCACCCTGAGGCCTACCCTCGGGGTATCGTAGCCGGGCACTGGCAGGAGACTCCTCAGGGGAAGAGTCTCGTGTCTAGGATCGTACACCCTGCACCACACGACAAACAGACACCACACTGTATGTTCTTGGGAACAGATCTTTATCTAATCAGCTTCGTAGGATCTTTATGATCAACAAGGTGGATATGTACAAAGAGAGCATGGGCTCAAAGAGTCTCGGTAGGGATAGGGGGTAGCGGGACAGTCTTTGGGGATCCGGATCAATGCAGGGACGTACCCGGCGCACAGCTCACAATCCTCGAGCTGGGGGATACGCTGTGGTAGTGGGGTCCAGCCGGACCGAGGGAGTCTTTAGGAGCCGCGAGTCACTCAGCAGGGCTCAAGCACAAGGTCGGAGGTCTTACGATCTTCAGGGGAGCCGCGAGTCACTCAGCAGGGCTCAAGCACAAGGTCGGAGGTCTTACGATCTTTAGGGGAGCCGCGAGTCACTCAGCAGGGCTCAAGCACAAGGTCGGAGGTCTTACGATCTTCAGGGGAGCCGCGAGTCACTCAGCAGGGCTCAAGCACAAGGTCGGAGGTCTTACAATCTTCAGGGGAGCCGCGAGTTACTCAGCAGGGCTCAGGCACAAGGTCGGAGGTCTTACGATCTTCAGGGGAGCCGCGAGTCACTCAGCAGGGCTCAGGTGTTCCAAGGTTGCAAGGGAGCCGCGACCACGTCAGCAGGGCTCTCGTCGTGCCAGAGTCGAATCTGCCAGATAGTCCCAGAGCCCCCCTTGTTATAGGTCAACTCCTCTTTGATGTCCGGAGTCTGTGTAGGCAGGGGTCTTAGCACCTGGGGGCCGCTTGTTGGAGTTTCCTGCCATGTCATCCTTTGATCCTTTCAGGGCCGGGTCGGGAGGAGTCCCAGACACACAGCAGGCGTGGAGCCAGCCCTCAGGGAGGCCGGAGGGCCGATCGAAACCCATCTCCCAAGGGGAGGTCAGAGGTGCGATGGAAACTGCTCCTCCCTCTCTCACTCTGTGGGAGCGCGAAGTCTTCCAGCCGGGGTGGCGCCTCTAGGCCTGGGTTGCGCTGGAGCCGGGCGGCCATCGTAGGTGCATGAAGTGGGCACGCGGGCCCTGTGGTGCTGGGAAGATGGAGGGCACGGACGGGGAAGTCCGGGTCGGGTGTGTGTGGGTCCTGGCGGGAAGGACCGGCTAGGCCGTGTACTCGGGGGCTGAATGAGGTGCACGGGTCAGGGGGGGTGGCTAGGCGTCAGGGATGGCCATACCACAAGTCCGGGTCTAACAAGTTTTATGAAAGTCTGGAGTGATTCCAAGAGGCCCTCTCCTAGAGCAGCGCATGCGCGCTGCGCTAGGCTCGACCTAAAAAAGGATCTTTCGTCTAAACGGGCATCTGTCATCCTTCTCAAATTGTGCATGACTAAATTAGTTGTCCGAAGGGGAACCTCCCAGCGGCAGACCGGAGCAAAGGAAATCTCTTGGCTGGCTCTGCCACGATGTCGGGGGGGAAAAAACCTTTAAGTGGCTAAAATCATTTAATCACCACATCTGCAACAAAGGGAGTAAAAACAGGTTTATTACATATGCACAAAATAAGACAGCTGGGAGAGTGACAGCACCATAAGAAAAGCACATGACAGTCTCAAATTGCACACGCTACGAGTCAATTCTTATAATACTGTGTTTGGCAAACAGCCATTACTTCAATACAATATTAACAATAGAAAAAACTTCCTTCTTTTCTGTTCTGTCCCACTCAGACTGCACACATTTCCTTAAAGCACAGCCTTCCTGTTTTCGTGATTTTTAACAGTCTCGCTATCTATACAGATCTGTGTTTGGAACATACTCTGCTGCTCTGAATTTCCTGCAATATATTCAAGTCACCAAGGTTCCCAGAAACACACAATAGGAGGAAAAAAAACACTTAAGTCAGACCACATTTAGACCTTTTTTTGAAGCAGGCTGTAGATTACCAGATGAAATGTGAAACTTAAACATGCACTTTTAACCACACATTTAAAAATCCTAATACAAAATTTCCTTCTTTACACGATAATAATGCTTCACAGTACCTGTAAAAGAGACAGGTAAAAAAAAATAATGAACAGAATGATTAGGGCCTAAATCGAAATCGGGGTTTTGATTCCTTTCACTGTGTTGATATTTCCCATCCACCCCCCCTTTTTTCGTACTGATACTTCCCACCCATCCTCCCTTCTCACCCATCCATTCTTTTCTGTGTTGCTACTTTCCTTAAACCCCCCTTTTTCTGTTTTGCTACTTCCCTCTCACCCCCTTTTTCCGTCTTGCTACTTCCCTTTCATCTGCCCCCCTTATCCGTGTTAGTTCTTCCCTGTTTTCCATGTTAACTCTTCCCTACCACCCCACCCACCATAAGTTTAAAAACAAGCATTTACAATGCAATGGTCTCGGCATTGTTAAAGTTAAAGCTGTTGGCATTGCTCATGACATTATTATTGTTTATGTTTTTAAAAAATTTAAAGAAACGGCATTGTTATTTACAATGTCAATAGCTTAATCACTCTCAAATGCAAGATCTATTGCATTTGCACCCACACACAGAGACACACACCCATAGCCACCCAAACACACAGAGCCACCCACACAGAGCCACTCACATAGAGCAACCCACAAACAAATAGAGCCACCCACAGAGCCACCTACACACACACAGAGTTACCCACACACAGACAGACCCACCACGCATAGAGCCACCTACAAAAAAAGCCACCCCCACACACAGAGCCACACACACAGAGCCACCCACACAGAGCCATCCACACACACACACAGACCCTCCCCCACACTTACAGAGCCACCCACACACAGAGCGACCCACACACACAGAGGCACCCCCACACAGACACAGAGCCACACACAGAGCCACACTGTAACCTCAAAATGTGACCCATATTTACTTTTTGCTGGATTAACTGACAAACCCCTCAACAGGCTCTATGAAGATTAAGAGAAACCTTCCACCATCAAGGAGCCATGTTTCCAGTGAGCAGCAGTCAGTTTTCAAAGAAATCCACTGACTGGACAATGATTTCATGAGTAATTATTTTTTTACAACAGGAAGTGAAGTATAATTTGAAGAGAGCCAGATCCTGAATCTGAGAGCAAAATATATCCTGTTTTTTATTAGAATAACTGGCCAGACGCTGCTCTTAACATGATTTGGTAAATAGAGCTAACCATATTTGAATTTAAAATTAGAAATGCTAATTGCGGACTGCTCCGGTTTTATTACTGCAGTTGCAGAGTGAAGTTCAAAGCACCAACGCAATATGTTTTCGTATTGCTACAGGAGTCCTGGTAGACATTGTGACACCAGCAATGCGGATAAATCGAAAAAGATTGCTTTACATAAAGAAACGACACCAACATAGCTTCCTATGAAGGACTCGGGTATAGATAGATGTACCTGGCCTATGGCGATACAATACCATCTGCAGTCAAAAAAAGATCATTGCAGAATTAAACCGTGCATGTGTTGTTCAGATGCTAGCTGCACGGCCGTATCTGCAGGCCGATGGATGGTGCTTTCGTAAAGAGAGAGGTTCCCGTCTGACTCTGGCACGGACGTGTTTTTCTCAGCTGCCGGGCTTGGCTGGTCCAATCTCTGCCCAGGCTGACGCTCCTCACCCTCGGCCGGTATATCATAATATTTTCGGAGAGCCTGTGTTCCCTCGCGGGCCGCCGCGCGCTCCCACCCCACATGATGCGTGGCCTAAACATTTCCTTCCTGACTCACGGGTCACAGGCTATCCCCGCTGGTTTGTAAACACGGCCTCATGAGCAATGGAAGCGGGCATTCTGAGCCCTCCTAAGTATCAGTAATCAACGAGAGGCTGGCTCACAAACGACCCTTTCTATCTCAGAGTGTCCGGATGATTCGATGTTAGACGGAGAATGTTAACGGCTCGTCCCCAAGGCGCTTTTCATTTTAGCTGCTCGTTTGTCGTTGACGCTGTTCTCGCACACCTTCTTAACAGCGTCCAGACTCTCTCGAAGAGAATAAAACCAACTGATGCTGCCCAGGTACACGAGTAAAGCACGTGAACATTGTCCCTGCCTGCGAGGGATGTGCCTGGAAGTGCCCAAGCAATCAGAGGCACTTGGGGCACAGTGCTGCTAGACCCAAAATACATTTTGTCCCATTGACTTTCATCGGCACATGTGACCTTTTAGGAACTATTATATAAAATGCTAGTTAACTTACTCGTGGATATAGCTGAAAAAAAGAGGTTGGGTTTAATCATAGTACCGAGACCGCCTTTATGAAAACTCTCCAATAGAGTTTCAGCGTCTTAAACAACAAAATAGACTCTGGGTTGTCGTTGTGTCACATCTGCTCGGATAATATCACGATATGGGACACAGATAAACTGACGTCAAAGAAACACAGATAGATTTCTGTTTAACGTGTATTGTGCACAACAGCACGCTTGTTACATAGTAACACAGTAAGATGCGAAACATGAACTCCTCTGCTGAAGGAGCGTGACGGCTTTGCTACTTTCCCTGTATTGAGCTCTTCAGGCGCACTGTGGTGCCAGACTTATGCCTCCCGAGAGCTGCACTGGAAGAAGAAAACAAAAGAAAACTTGACGCTTTTGGACGATGATCCTGGAATCGCAATGGAAACATAGGAGCAGGCAGGATATTTCTTTCGGCCTTACCCTCCGCGGTTACGCCGCCTCTGTCTCGATCTGCGAAGCTTCCCCTCATCTTGTTGGTGCAGGAATACAGGGAGTGACGCGAAGATGTCATTTGTGCCACAAAGCGATTCTTCTCTACAGAGCACCTTACACGAATCTTCCGGCGGTAAAAAAAAAAATAAAGGGCCGGAAAGGGGCGTTCGCCTCACAGCAACAGACACACAAAGAAACCTGAGAAAGTTGAATAGAAAAAAAATAACACGCCCCCCCAAAGAATCGAAAAAGCACGCCCACGAATCCGAAAAAGACGGGGCTTGTTTGGAGAGACAATGCTCTTCACCAATGGCTGACCAGTATTTCAGAGTCCAGCCAATGGAGAAGAGGTAAAAAAAGGGGCGGGTTAAAGCCCCACTCCTAAAACATTAAATCTCACGAGCGAGACTGCGCAAGCGCAGCCTTCGCTAGCCGAGACCTAAAAAGCGCTAAGTCGTGGCCAGCTCAGTCACGTCAAAGCATTATTTGTTTTTTAGCTTCTCCCGTCACAACTCTTAAAAAAAATCATTTTTAGCCCACATCTCTCCCATTTCCTGTCCTCATAGTTCACCACCCTAAGTCACATTTCAAACCTGTTTAGCTTGATAAAGAGTTTATATGCGATATATTATCAGCTTAACTAAAATGCAAACAGAACACATCCATTACCTGTCCTTGCTTTGAATGCCAATGCTTACAAGAGCATCAGCTGTCATACCCTTCATAACTGGGTAAGCCTCTTTTTATGTCGAACTTCGAAACCTGTTGTATATACTTTGTCGTCTTACAGCCTGCCCTCTGCTTTTCATGTCTTTGTTTCAGTGTCCTTTAAAAATCCTTGTTTCTTAGTGGTCAATCCTTCTTTGTCCCTCCTTTTTTGTCTTTCGTTTCCTTTCATGGAGCAGGGACCAAGTACTGTATCTTTATGCTTTTGTTGTTTATCTGTTCGTTTGGGGGACTCTTTTTTATTTGTTTCCTGCTCGTGTTACTGTTTGCCTGTGTTCAGCTTCGGTGCCCGTAGCTGCTTGCTATTTAATGCAGCATTCGTCTTTCTTAACTCCTCCCATGTCGCTTCATGCCTGTCCCACCTTCCTTTGTGTTGCTGTTTGTTATTAAAGAATTTTCATTACAATGCTGTTCTGCCAGGTTTCCGTGGAGCACATACGTCATTCCAGCCCCTCCGACTTCCTCTTGTACCTGGAGATCCCATTGTCGTACACTTTTTTGCATTGCACGCTTTTTAAAGAATGCTTCCTACTAGTGACGATGTCTGAATAAGCTCACTAACTAATGAGCGATGACCAAAATGTTGCCGGCTAGCTCATTAGCAGCATTCCATATCGTCGCTTTTAGAAGCCTCACCTTTATCTCGACTGGCTTAATCTCATTCCCCCACCTGCCCCGTCCGGCTTCATCTCGCTTCCCTGCCCTCATGTACGTTTCTTCCCCCTCCTTGACAAAAGCGGTGTCTTTATTGTTAATGAACTAGCACTCATTTGAGGTTTTTTCCCTCTCCGCCTGAAACTATTTTTGATAAAACGTTATCCAAAATGTCAATAGAATATCAGACTGCCATTGACCAATCTGAACGTGTGAACGGCTGACAAATTACTGAGAGGATTATTCCCCTTGCCTCCCATAACCAATCACAGTGTAATTTTCATGGCGTCCATCCAATCACATGTCCAACACCCTCTCTTTCCCTGCTTTGGGTAAAAAGCTGCCATTTACTGTTGCTGTAGTTTTTGGGTGGCCTGACTGGTGATGGGAACCTTGGTGGTGGATATTTGTTGATGAATCACGAACCTTGCGAGGAAATGGACTTCCTCGCTTGGTGAGGGCCGAGAGAAACTCAGAAGGGAGTACACCCTCCTGTGGGTTAACACCGTATCACTATAAGTACTCCCTTGGTTAACTAATCTGCCATTAGGAGATTTAGGATAACTAGAACAGCTTACCGATGGTGGATAGATGGTATGCCCTATTTGAAGTTATTAACACCACTTATGCGTGGGGAAGGAAGCACATCCTTTTGTTATTTTATTCCCTCACACACCCTAGTGGTGTCATGCTTCATCATAGGGACACCCCTACGCCTAGACGTCAGGGTGGGCTCGACCGTTTTTCAGGGAGCACTTACTGAGATAGTTTTTTGGCCAGGGGGATAAAGATTAAAAATCACTGTCAGACCCCAGATTCCCTTAATTCTTGGATCTGACAATGATAATAAAAACAAAGAGTTAAGGGTTTCTAGGGATATTATGGTCCTAGGACCCTATTGCCAACATGTTTCTGTCCCTTGCTGCCCCATAAAGGGTGCTCGGACTTTCTTCATGGCGTGGACCCCCTGGAAAATTAGGATAGTAAGAGAATTTCCCCATACTACTTCGCGATAAGGGCAGATAGCTGCTCCTTATATGAACGAGACACTTGTCGTCACAAATCACTCCATCTGTTGGGGGAAAGAAGAAACAAAACAAAACAAAATTCAACATAGTTGTATCCCGATGCATGATTGCATGAAATTAATATGCATTTGTGCTCATACCACCGTGTTCCAAAAAGCATTGTAAGTGAAACCAAAGAGAATATGCACATGATTATAGCATATTCTCACAAGCACACACCACATACTCTGTAGCACGTGAATTCAATGGTGGCGGTCGTATACCGCATCCTAATATCATACACTCATTGGTGCTTGATTTGCTAAGATCGGTCGAATATTACGGTAACAGCAGGGTACAGAATAATAGTGGTCCAACGCAGCCTTGAACCCCGTGTTGTTGACATAGCTCCATGGGTTAGAGCCGGCCTGACTGAGCAAATGTCAGCAGTGTGCTTTAAGTTTTCCTTTTAAACCTTACTGATGTTCTGGATTTCTCAATAACCTTGAACCGGTTATGACTGGGTGCATCTGACCGATAATTCCAAGATCCTAGATATTTCCCTCAAAATACCCACCGGTCTTGAATCATGGAAATAGGTGTTCCTGATGAAGGTAGATCCAATTTGTAATCTCCACCGAAACGTGCGTTGACCACGTGGTGTTGCAAGGTCCCAACTGACGACAAAACAACGGCTACATATGAAGCTTTCTCTCCGTTGTTGTGTATGTAACCTGTGGTTGGGATGGTTATGAATGAAATGTGTATATGAATGTGTGCTGTTGTGTGTTGTGATAGAGTGGATGTGTGTGGTTGTTGTTTGGGGACAGATCAAGACATATGTCAACAATTGGTTCTATATGATTGTATAGTATAAAATCATCAACTTTTAAAGAGGTCTGTATTTGATCTAAAGTAAATGTATTATATTGTAAAAGAAGTGTGCACTCTGCATGGATGAAAAGCCTGTTGTTAAAAATGACCCAATTTTCCCCAAAAAATAAAAGAATAAGTAAAATGTATGTACGTTTATGAATTGGACTTGCAAGTAGTAAAGTAATTCGTGGTCAGCTCATGAGAGCTTATATAAGCCAGTAGAGAAGAAATACAGGTATAGTGGGAATCAGTCTTTTATTCAATTAGCCACCTCCCGTGACTGCAGGGCTCACTGCAGGAATGGGTGATTTACTTTGGATTATTTGTAAACCTTTTCTTGTGATTGAAACATTCGAGTTGCAAAAAGAAATGCAAAAAGAAGAATTGATGGACAGAATGTTGAACAATGTCAAACATTCTCCCCAGTACAGAGATCTGAGCCTAAATCCATCGTGTTTTTGCTCCCCATGCCATTCCAGTTTAGATTGAAGACTTTTCATTGTTTTAACAACAAACAAGATGCATTGAGAATTTAAACCCAGTCTTGGGTTGGCCACAATCTGAGTGCTTCGCAGAGTATCGAATTGAAACAAAAACAAACTTCCCCACAACCCTCCCACCCCCACCCTGTCTACCCACCCTCCCGTCTCCTCCCCGTACGAGCTGCCTAAACATAAGAGTGAAAGTTGGGCTTAGGGCATTGTTGCTCAATGCGGTGACCTATGGGGCGCATCTGGATTAAGAGTGGGGAGGCGCAAGAGCCGCAGATATCTTGGGCCGGATAGATCACGAAATTCAGAGCATAGTAAGGAGATAAAGGGTTGCCACGTGTCAGCAAAAGCAGCCCCATCCCCCTGAAGCGAGAAGGAGACGCGCTCCATCCCCAGGACATACCATAGGCGATGGAACCATCCATGGAAAGTGGGTGACTTATCTGTGCTAGACTTGAGTTGGTATGTAAGCCTATCAGAGACCACGAGGACCACATATTCCGGAGAGCGTAAGAGTGTAGTGTCAAAGTGACGGTCGATCTCGTCTAATACCTGTGCCCAGTACACTGTGAGATGTGGGCACTCCCATAATAGGTGCAATAATGTGCCATCCGCCTCGCAACCCCTACAGCAGGTGGGAGAACAGTCTGGGGCACTTTTATGCAGTTGAGATGGTGTGAGATACCAATACATCATGATCTTGGTGGCTGTCTCTATGCTAGAGGTGTTGCTTGCAGAGTGGCGTGCTCTATAATGGATATCTGTCCACTCCTTGGGTGTCAGTGTCCATCCAATCTCAGTCTCCCATCGCCTCTGGCCTGCCAATTTGACTACCTGTTCTGGGGGCCGCAGCATATGATATAGTTCAGTGATAAGTCTCTTTGTAGATTGTTTTGAAAGCAGCCAGCGCTCATACGGGATAAGGAACTGCCCCGCACCGGGATGGACCTGTGGCTGTAGGACCCAGTGCCTTATCTGTAAATAGTGATAGCGTTCAGTTTCTGACATATTAAAATGTGATTTAAAATCCTCAAAGGAGAGGGCGTGGCTACGAGCGTCAAGATGGCAGTAGCACCTTAGGTGTGCTCTGGACCCCTCCGTCATCCGCTCGGCCATCCACTGCCATCGGGACCGCCTGGCACCTTGCATCACATACCTGGATGCCTGGGGGCCTCTGAAGCTTCCTTCAGGTTGTTGGGCGCTGCTTTTGGAGCTGTGCGGGCTGCCCCGGCCTCTTGCACCCGCCATGTAGAGTTCTCAAGATGGTGGCCGCAGCCGCTCTGTGTCCCGGTCCATTGTCGGTCCGCTGTCCATGACCGGCCCTGCTTGACTGTGGTGTGGGGCTCCTGGTGTGGAGAGCTCCCCCCGTCCCGATTGGATCGCCGCTCCCCCTGTGTGACCCGCCGGCCCGAGTTTGATGCCTTACACAGCCGGAGAGAGACGGCGGAGGACTGGCGCTGTAGCCCTGGGCTTGCCGGCTCTCCCGAGGTGGGACCAAAGTGTTTGTGGCGCCGTGGCTCCACGAGGTGCTTCTGTGCCCGCGGGCCTCTTGTAACACTCCTGCTGACCCTGCTGGATCCTCTTTGTTGCCCCAAGGCATGGCCTGATGTGTCCGGTGCTGTGGGACTTCCTCCAAAGTGCAGCGTACTGGTACGGGTCACCCCCTGTTGGCCCTGAGGCCTGGACTGTCTGTGCCGTGGGCCCTCATCAGTGGTGTGTGCGGCAGGCCGTGGTGGTCCCTTGTTGCCCTCGGACCCAGTCTGACTTTGCCGACGCCGCGGGCCCCATCGGGGTCACGGCCTGCTGGGGGGCGATCCCCTGTTGCTCCCGGGGCCCCGGCCTGCGCCTTCTGGGGAGACCGCTGGCGGCGGCACCCTCCTGTTGGCCTCTGAGACCCGGGCGGGGGTCATTGGCATGGTGGGCCTGCATCTGCTGGGCGACTCGCTGAGGAGGAGGCTTTTTGTTGCCACCGAGGCCCAAATGGACATCGCCTGTGCCGTGGACTGCCGCCGGTGGAGCGGCCTTCTAGGTGTGGCGTTCTCCGGTCGCCCCTGGGGCCCAGACAGATGTTGCTGACACCACAGGCCTCCATCTGAATCCACGAGAGAAAGGCCTGACTATGCCCCTGCTGTGCCCTGCGACCTGGGCCGCTACTGCAGGCACTGCCGGTCATCGTCTGATGGATGGTGCGCTCCTGTGAACTGGCCTGCAGGTAAGAAGTGGGGGGTGTGGTGGTGTCTGGTCCTGGGGTGTGGGTTCGGCTGTCAATCGGACAGCAGGCAGGGTGAGGGGGGGACCCTGGTTGGCACGGCTCCTCTCCCCCCCCACATCTTCCCCCGCTCCTGGCGTGTCACCTGGGACTTGCTGTTAGGGAGAGCCAACCCCTCCTGCGCAGTGGCGGTGATGGTGTAACCCGCTGGGCTTCTCCTCTCTGGCCCGGGGCGTGGGCGTGAGCGTGAGCGCTTCGGCCACCATTTCGGGTGGCGGCGTCCCTCTGAGGGTTATAAACGGTGATCTGGTAGCTCCCTGGGGGTCATGGCTGTAGCCACGTGAAGCAGGACTTGCGAGGCCCTCTACTCTTCTCCTGGGGCCACCGCCATATCCCGAGGGACATCTGCCCACATTGACCCTCCAGCCCGGGACCCGCTGCCCTTCTTGGACCTGTTCGTCTGCTGTGGGTTGTTGCACCGGCAGACCGCTCTGTGGGACCAGCATACGGCCCTTGACCACGACCCTTCTCCTTTATCCCTCTCCGCTGGCTGCACCTTTTGAGAAGCAGATTGGTCCGTCCCAAGTCTATGCACCGGCTGCTTGCACCTGACAGCCCCCTAGTTCACCTCCGTTGCTTCGTCGGCTTCCCACTGTGGGGTCCGGTTGGGGGGTCTTTGGGAACCCGCGCCTCCCCAGGGCCGATCATGGGCAGAACGGACAGATTGGCGAAGGTCCCTGCCACCCAGACAAAAATGGATCGCTTCACCACCTCGGATGTGGGGGCAATCGGGGGAGTGGCTGAGCAGGACGCTTCTCCGTCTGCGGACTTGGCCACCATCCTCCAGGCCATCCACGCATCCCAGACCTTGGTGGAGGGCAAGATTGCAGAAGTGCGAGTGGACATGACTCTTATCAGGCAGGACCTCCGCAACGCGAATGCCCGGATTAAAGAGACTGAAACCAGGATCTCCACTGTGGAGGATGTCGTGCAGCAATTTAAGGGGCCGGTGGCCCTTCTTCAGTCCCACACTCAGGAGTTGCATCGTCGGGCGCCGAAAACAGGTCCCGATGCAACAACCTCTGCCTGGTGGGCTTCCCGGAGGGAGTGGAGCAGGGCCGTGCGGTGGACTTCCTAGAGAAGTGGCTGAGGTCATGGGTCCCCGGGGGCTCTCTATCTCCTTGGTTCGCGATTGAGCGGGCTCACCAGTCCCTGGCCCCCAAACCAGCGCCGGGTGCACCTCCTTGTCCGATCATAATGCGGCTTCTTAATTTCAAGGACCGAGACGCCATCTTGTCTGAAGCCTGCAAGCAGCAGCGGCTCCACCATGAAAATTGTGCTATAATGATCTTTCCAGATTACACCCGTGAGGTCCTGGGCCAGCGTCGCTCTTTTGGAGAGGTTAAGCAAAAATTGAGGGCACTTAACATTCAGTATCGGCTCCTCTTCCTGGCTCGCCTGCGAGTGGTGTTCGCAAACAAGACATTGTTTTTCAACAGCCCGATGGAGGCTTGGACCTGGGCAACGGAGGAGTGCCCTCTGCGGGCTGAGGACCGGACCCTGGGATTGGGGGGAGCGGAGGGCGGACTTGGTAACCACGCTCCCTCTGCTCCTCAGCGTAATCGATCCCGCAGGCGCCGTGACCGGAGACGGGCCCGCTCGGATTTCCCACCGGGCCACTCACAACAGCCAGTCTTGATCGAAGAGGGAGCCTCGACTGGGAGGCGCTCTGGTTCTTCCAGCTGCCTGGACGGCAGAGGTGCTTCAACCCGGTCTTCCGTGATTGACCTCCCAGACACGGACCTCTCACGTAGCCCGATGCTCCTGAAGGACCCTGCTTGAGCCGGTCTCTGCCTGCCGGGCCTGGCTCCGCGGTCAGAGACAGCGCTCTAGCCCGGAACAGTTCCTATTTTCCCGATGGTTTCTTAAACATGCATCCGGACATGAGGAGGGGTCCTCCACGCTTCCCCATTCCCAAGCGTTTTAGTTTGGTTGTTCACTCTGTGAAGTTGGGTATTGTTCAAATGGGGGGTCGACAGATGATTCTGTTCCTGAAGTGTAGGGATGGGGATGTGGGCACGGGGGTGGTTTGGGAAGGTTTTTTTCCTTACGTTGTTATGTTTCTTGCTGTTTTTTGTTTCAGCTATCACGGAATGACACGAGTTACCAGTGCGAGGGAAGGTTGTGCCCCTGTAGCAAGCAAATGCGCACATCACCGCGGGCTCCTAAGCGCGTCTGCATACCCATATCAATATACACGTCCTAGACCAGGTAACACCTACCATGACCGCTAATACTTCGCACAGGGCGTCTCTCCATGTGCTGTCGCGGAACGTCAATGACCTGTTGGACCGGCACAAACACACGGCGGTCCTAAGGTATGCGCAGCGTCTCCACAGATATATCCTCATGCTCCAGGAAACGCACCTCCTAGGTAACTGCTGTCCCTTCTTAGCTCGCTATGGTTACGATAGAGTATGGCACTCTGGCTTCTCCAGGGGCTCATGAGGGGTGGCCATCCTCTTGAGGAGCACCCTGCCCTTCGTCCTCTCCCAAATGATTCATGATCCTCAAGATTCATCTGTGACAGTTTGCGGATCGCTGGCTGGCTCCCCCCTCACTCTCATGTCTCTATATGTTCCCCCCTCGATGCTCGCGTCTACACTCACACACACTGCTGCCCTGTTGAATAATACGCCCACTGGCAACATGGTTGTTGCGGGTGACTTTAATACAGTTTTAGTCCCGGCCCTTGACACAACGGGTCCTCCCTCTGCTGCCCGAACGCAGCGTGCAAAACAGCTGAAGAACTGGTCTGAATACCTGGGACTCTGCGATGCATGGCGCACATGGCACCCCCGCAGCACTCAATTCACACATACCTCCGCGGCTCATCACACTCAAGCGCGCATAGATGCGATCTTTGTCCCTGCGCTCGACTGTACTGAGATTCTAGATGTCCGTATTTTGCCCAGAGGCATTTCCGACCACTCTCCAATACTCCTTAGCACAGGGGCTCCTCCTCCTTCGGCCCGCCAAACATGGAGGATGAACGCTTGGTTTCTCCAAGATAAGGACTTTAAAATAGTGGTGAGGAAAGAACTTAAACAATACTTTTCTACTAATGGGGGTTCTATAGCCTCCCCGGGCACCGTATGGGAGGCGGGGAAGGCGACCATACGGGGCGTCGCTAAAGGGCTGCTTAAGATCCAGAGGCAATCGCAGTTGCGCGAGATCTCTTCCAAGGAAGCGCAGGCGCTCCGCTTGGAACAGCTATTATTCACATCAGAGGATGCTGCCCAGGCCCGACAGCTTGCCCTCATTCGGGACGACATTAGACAACTATCCCTGGACGCTGCTAAGCTCCTCTGGAGGTCTTCGGTGGCAAGAGTCTATGGTTGGGGGAACAAGACTGGCACGATCCTGCACAGGCTGGTCACATACCCCAGGGTGAATTCGTATTATCCCAGAGGTGGTTGACGAGGCTGGAGCGGTGCAACGTGCCCCCATGGCGATGGCCAACACCTTTGTTGCCTACTACCGGAGGCTGTACACAGCGCACACCCCCGAGCTGCCAGTCTCAGCTCTCCTTGACCGGGGTAGGGTGCGTCTCCCTAGGCTGGAAATGGCCGCGCAGAAAGACCTAGAGCGCCCCATCTCATTGAAAGAAATTGAAGAGGCGATCACCCTGGCCTTCCCGGGTAAGATCCCGGGCCCTGATTTCCTTCCTCAGGAGTACTATGCGGCATACCGAGACACCCTAACGCCCCACCTGGCCAGCTTATTTCATGAAGCCGTAGAGAAAGGTTTCTTTCCGCCAGAAACGGATATTGCCACCATTGTGGTTCTCCCAAAATCCCAGCCTCCCTCCCGTAGATGAGCGGACTACCGTCCCATCTCCCTCCTCAACAGCGAAATTAAGCTGTGCGCCACCATTCTGGCTCAACGATTGAAACCCTACTTAACCTTGCTGGTACAACCAGACCAATGTGGGTTCATGCCTCAACGTGGGACCCGCCACTGCCTCCAGAGGCTGCAGCTGGCTCTAGCCCACTGGCACTTGCTTACCCCATACTTAGCACTCTTGTCCGTAGATTTCGAAAAAGCATTTGATTCGGTGGACTGGACATACCTACAGGGTGTGCTGGCCGAGATGGGGTTCGGGCCCCACTTCCGTTCTGTGGTTTGTGTCCTCTACACTCACCCGAGGGCGTGAGTGTTGGTCAACGGGGTACTGCCAGAGGCCTTCCCCATTGCCAGGGGCACTAGGCAGGGTTTCCCCCTTTCTCCTTGTTGGACCCGGCCTCGTAGAATGGCCCTCCGTGCCCCCGCACCACCGAAACCTGGTACCTGCAGCCCAAGCACACGGCCCAGCCGAACCTCCCCACCAGGACACACACACCGACCCGGACGTCCCCGTCCATGGCCTCTCTCCTTTCGGCCACCCCGGGCCCGCGTGCCCACTTCATGCACCAAGATGGCCGCCCGGCCCCAGCGCGACCCGGGCCTAGAGGCGCCACTCCGGCTGGAGGACATCACGCTTCCAGGGGATGAGAGAGGGAGGAGCAGTTTCTATCGCACCTCTGAACTCCCCCGGGACGATGGGTTTCGATCGGCCCTCCGGCCTCCCTGAGGGCTGGCTCCGTGCCTGCTGGGTGTCTGGGACTCCTCCCGACCCGGCCCTGAAAGGATCAAAAGACTATAGCAGGAAATCCCGACAAGCGACCCCCAGGTGACAAGACCCCTGCCTGCACAGACTCCGGACATCAAAGAGGGGTCGACCTATAACAAGGGGTGCTCTGGGTCTGTCCGGCAGATTCGACGCTGGAACAACGAGAGCCTGCCGACGTGGTCGCGGCTCCTGGAACTTGGACCCTCCTGAGCCCTGCTGAGTGACTCGCGGCTCCCTGAAGATCGTAAGACCTCCGAACTTGTACCTGAGCCCTGCTGAGTGACTCGCGGCTCCCTGAAGATCGTAAGACCTCCGAACTTGTACCTGAGCCCTGCTGAGTGACTCGCGGCTCCCTGAAGATCGTAAGACCTCCGAACTTGTACCTGAGCCCTGCTGAGTGACTCGCGGCTCCCTGAAGATCGTAAGACCTCCGACCTTGTACCTGAGCCCGCTGAGTGACTCGCGGCTCCAACCGACTCTCACGGTCCCGCCGGACCCCGAATACAACATCGTTTCCCCCAGCTCGAGGATTGTGAGCTGTGCGCCGGATACGTCCCTGCTTGAACCTTTACCAGAGACTGTCCCGCTACCCCCTACCCCTTCCGAGACTCTTGAGCCCGTGCTCACCTTGTACATATTTGCAGTGATAACCTACTTGATAAAGATTGTTTTCTCAGAATACCCGGTGTGGTCACTCTGTGTCGTGTGGTGCCAGAAGTACGATCCTAGATACGAGATTCCTCCCCCTGGGGAGTCTCCCGCCAGTGCCCGGCTACGATACTTTGAGGGTGGGTCTCAGGGTAGTCAGGACCCCTTCCAGGCTCCTCTGAGGTCGCCGTCTAACACTCCTTTACTATTCGCTCTGGCGATGGAGCCCTTGGCTTCCCTAGTGCGGGCTGAAGATCGCCTCCGTGGATGGGAGTGGTCCAATACTGAAATGGATAAGATCGCATTATACGCGGACGACGTCCTGGTCTTCCTGGCTGACCCAGCCTCCTCCGGACCATATTGCCTCCAGATCTTGCATTCTTTCGAGCAGGCCACAGGGCTGCGGCTAAACCCCGGGAAATCAGTTCTGGTCCCCCTGCATTTTTCTAGGGAATGCTTTGATTGGCAGTCCACCATACAACTTCGGCGACAATCCTTTAAATACTTGGTGATATGGATTACCCTCCTTCCCGAGCTGGGCTTGTCCCTCAACGGAGCCCCGTTGGTCAAGAAGTCCAAGGAAGACCTCCATAAATGGAAAGCGCTATCTTTGAACCCCCTGGGGAGGGTGGCCCTGTTTAAAATGATTATCCTCCCCAGATTTCTTTATGTCCTACAAAATACCCCTTTCTGTTTTCCCAGGACTTGGTTCCGGGAACTGGACAGTCTAACTACCAAGTTTCTCTGGAGCGGAGGAAGGGCCCGCGTGGCTCTGTCTGCCTGCCGAATTCCCTCCTTTGATGGGGGTATGGGGATGACACACTTGTATCTATATTTCTTGGCGGTACGTCTCTTGGTAGTCCACGACTGGTTCAATGGGGGCTGGTCTGACCTGGCCCATAGGCTTGAGCTGAACGAGCTAGGTCAAACTAAAATCCAGGCCATGATGTACGGGGGGCCCATTTCATCCCGATTGCCTGATGTGACACGCTCCGTGTTATTGGCCTGGCGGGCCTCGCTGCGTCACACCAGATGGACATGCAAGCTGACCCAGTGTTTTCCCCTCTGGCATGGGGCCTGGCTCCGGGAGGTTAGCGGACTACAGGGATTTAAAACTTGGGACCTTATCGGCATCTCACAGCTAAGGGATGGATGGACCAGGGGCCATATGCTGTCCTTCCAGGAGTTCCAAACCTGTTACTCCTTACATTTGTCCCAATTTTATAAATATTTGCAGATGAGACATGCCCTCCATATGCACATTGCGGACGACACAAGACTCCCCGAATATAGCCCCACTGAGGCCCAGACGATGATGGGAGACTTAGGTAAGGGAGAGATCTCCCGCATTTATCGCACCTTAGTTAACAACACCCCCACCTCCTTAGATAAGTTGAGGGATCAATGGGTGGAATGGTTTGCCCCCCTCAACGATGTGGATTGGCGCGATGCCCTCATGGCCCCCAAAACAGTCACAGTCTCCGACAAATTTAAGCTGATTTAGCTCTACTACCTGCATGCTGCGTATCTCACTCCCCAGTGCCTTTATTGTGCGGGCTTGCGCCCGGATGCGTCATGTGCGAGATGTACTCATGCCCCGGCTGACTTCCTCCACATGGTTTGGTCGTGCCTCCGCTTGGAGCAATTCTGGGGATCTATCGAGGTGGAGCTAACAGAGGTACTGGGCTGGGAGGTTCCTCATGATCCACGTCACTCATTGTTGGGGATCACGGCTTGGAAAAGCCCTGTTACACCTGACCCTAATGATGTCCGTGTATCTGCTGATTTGTTTTACGTGTTTGAAAGCAATAAAAATTTGATTATCACAAAAAAAATCCTCAAAGGATCGAGGGCTTTCCAGGTCGAAAAAGTGCCCAATAGACCTATGTCCCACTTTATCCCAAAGAGTGAATACCTCCAACTCAAGGCCAGGGGGAAAATCAGGATTTTCAGTGATAGGTGTGAGAGGAGACGGGAAGGTTGTCAGATTATGACGTACCGCTGTGGCATCCCAGGCTTTCAGTGTAGCTCATGCCACCGGGGAGCCATATAATCCAGGGGGCCTGGAGGCCTTACAAAGGAAGGGAACTTTCCAAAGAGACTTTCCCGCCAGCGCCCGTTCCATAAAGAGCCAGTTCTTCTCGGATTCCGGTTGAGCCCATTCTAACAAAACTCGCTACTGCATTGCTGCGTATTAACGAGTGAGATGAGGAATGTCCAAACCCCCCTTGTTATGCGTTCTGAAACTCGGGTCCCTGGTTATCCGTGGCCGCTTATCTGCCCAGACAAAAGCACCAAAGTCAGACTAGAGTTGTTTCGACGCGCCCGGCGGTGGTTCCACCGGGAGAGTCTGGAACAAATACACTCTTCTTAAGAGCTGCCACTCTGCCCAACCAGTAAAGATTGAATGGCCGCCACCGTTGAAGCTTCGATCTGACCTGCCTGAGCAGCCTGGTGTAATTTAAAGAGAGCGTCTCCGCCATGGATGTTGATAGCAATATACCCAGATATGGGATAACCTTCTGGTCCCAGTGAATGGGACACGCCAGGGCCAGAGTGGCGACGGTGAGCTGCTGCAAGGAGAAGCCTAACGCTTGGGATTTAGTCACATTGACTTTGAAGCCAGAAGCCATGGAGAATTCCTCCAGCTCGGCCAAAAAAGCCAGTACTGTGGTCCGGGGGGACTCCAGTGTTTCAATTACATCATCCGCGTAAAGACTGATGGTATGTCTCTCTCCCCCAAAAAGGATCTCCCTGATCTGCTGGTTTTCCCGGACCGTCTGGGCAAACGGCTCCATATAAAGAGCAAATAAGAGAGGGGAGAGCGGACAGCGGACAGCCCTGCCGTGTGCCCCTGGTGACATCAAAGGGGTCGGAGATGAAGCCATTCATCCGTAAAGTAGCTGAAGGGTGACTATAACCGCTAATCATCCATTGACAGAATTTACTCCCGATGCCAAATTCCCCTAGAACGGTCTCTAAGAAGGGCCAATGGACCCTGTTGAATGCCTTTTCGGCGTCAATCGACAGGAAGACGCGCTCCTCGGATTGACGGTGAGATTAATCCTAGAGATGCAACAGCCATCTAGTATTATCGCTACACTGCCTAGTTGCTACGAATCCCGCCTGGTCCGGTTCTATCAGTCCCGGCATCATAGGTCCCAGTCTAGACGCCAGAATCCCGGTGAAGATTTTAAAATCAATATTTAACAGGGATATCAGCCTATAGGAGGCACAATATCTATTGTCCTTCCCTGGATTCGGTAATACTGCTGTCGATTCTAAGAGCATCGTGGGCGGCAGCTCGTGGTATTGTCAATAGCATTAAAGAGTCGAGTTAATATTGGAGCCACAATAGGACAGAAGGTTTTGTAAAAGATGGCTGTAAAGCCATCTGGTCCGGGGGACTTAAGGAGTTTAAGACGAGCAATGGCTGAAATGAACTCTTCGATCATGATAGGGCTATCCAGGGTGGCAGCTTGTTCAGGCATCAGCTTGAAATGTGTCAAGCCTCTGCAGTACATGGAAGGGTTCTGAGCCGGCAGAGGTTGGGCAGTATATAGGGCTACATAAAAGACCCTAAATGCATTAGCAATATCCTTTTCCTGAGTGATCTCTGCACCCCCATCTGCCAGGAGGAGTGAGACTGCCGCCGCCTGCCCCTGCCGACGTAACTTCTGAACCAATAAACGGCCACATTTGTCCCCCCCCAGTGTAAAATGTATGCTTCAAACATAGAGCGGCATATTCCGCCCTATCAAGGTCAAGACTGGCCAACTGGGCCTGCGCGGCTGTGAGCTTCCACCAGATACGGGGGGCCCCTGTCCTTTTGTGGATTCCCTCCAGTTCCAGTACTTGTTTAGATAATTCGTCCCTCTTTGCCCTGCGCGCCCCATTGTCTGCAGCTGATGTAGTGATAAGGTCACTCTGAATTACCAACTTGAGAGTTTCCCAGAGAGAGACAATTGATGTGTCCTGAGTGTCATTAATAGCTAAGAAGTCGTACAGTGTTTTGGTGAGGCGTGTCACAACTTCAGGGCGATGTAAGAGTGTGTATCTAAGCCTCCAGGAGTATGATGGACGAGAAGTGGGGGGGACAGCAAAGTAGCAGTGAGGGCAACGTGGTCTGGGAGTGCCTGAGTTGCGATTTCGGAGTTCTGTACCATCGGAAAGAGAGAGTGGGTCGCTAAGTAGTCCAGTCGTACATAAATCTTCCGGGCATGCGAATAAAAAGTGTAGTCAAGTGTGTGGGGGTGGAAGTGCCTCCACAGCTCCACCAGCGTCATGTCCTGCAATCACTGGCGAGAGGTGTCGGAGAGGGCCCCCGCCTGGCCCTGCCTCTGCGCAGAGCGATCTAATTGACTGTCAAACACAATGTTCAAGTCCCCCCCCCCCCCCCTATAAAAATGTGCAGGTCGGTGTAGACATCAAGTCCCCAATTGCCTTATGTATGAATCCCTCCTGTCCTCAGTTAGGGGCATAAATAGTAGCCTTTGTCAATGTGTGACCTCCTACCGTCACCGAGAGAGCCAAAGGTGCCCTTTAATCTCCGATATCTTGGCACCCACCTTGCCAGGCAACGAGCGAGCGAAAAGGATGGCTACCCCATCCTTTTTAGTGGGAAGAGAGGAGAAGTATTGTTGTGGAATGGCCTTGGAGCGCATCCGATGCGTGACGCTGGACAGCAAATGAGTCTCTTGCAGTAAGCATATGTGGGCGCTGGAGTTTTCAAGATAAGACAGAATAGCTCTGCGCTTGAAGGGGTTATTAAGCCCCTTCACATTCAGCATCAGAATAGTCATCTATCTAAATAAAAGGGGGGAGCGCCTCTCATTGCTGTCAGTGCGATAGAGCCAGCATAGCCCATGCGAGGGAAGCCCCCCTGAACCCCATACATGACACCCATAATGTGAGAGCATCGCCCAATCATACCTAAGTCGGGAGGAACGCAGCAAGGGGGAGGAGACCCCAGCAATTAAAACAACAAAGCCCCCAGTGAAGTAAAAACAAAAACATTGGCTAGAACAACAAGAGTCAATGTCCTGATCGTCCTGCTCATAGTAAAAGTGAAGAAAGGGGTACCAACGGCCCATAATTCTCTGCTCCCACCAGGCAGGCCCGTGAAAACAACATCAATATGAGCAGCGTATCTCGGGTTAGCAAGTAGAGCGGGGACTGCAGCTGGGGCAAGGTTTGCATCATTCCACTGATGTTCCTGCGAGAGTCGACAGAACCGCCTGCCGTTCCTTGGCTATAGTATCTGGGTCAGAGCGTGCCACCGAACTGGGAGGCTTAATGGTGGTCCATCCATACCCGCTCCGGCGCGTGCAAGGGCGCAAGTAAATGTAAATGTAAATGTATTTGTACTTGTATAGCGCACTTCTACCCAGAGGTCTTGTAGCGCTGTATTCATACCGCTGTGGAACCCTTCCTGGTTTTCCTGTGAGATGTCCACTCCTGGGCACCCCCCAAGGTGAAGCCAGGCATCCTAGCGCTGTGGGGTCCGTGGGAGGCCCGTCCGTCACGTGCTCCTCGATACCTAGGAGCGTGCAGGCCTCTGTAAGTGAGCTGAGTTGTCTCAGTTCCCCTTGGTAATGGAAGATCAACCTGAACGGATGTCCTCAAGAGTACTTTATGCCGGAATTCCTGAAGTGGAGTGTGATCGGCCTGAAGGATTTACGTTTAAGTAGAATAGAAGCAGCCAGGTCCTGGAAGAGCGTAGGTTTCTGACCCTGATACGTAAAATCCGGACGGCTGTGGGTCTCATGAAGGATCCGTTCTTTCAGTTGATAGTCGTGGACACAGGTCAGTATATCCGCAGGAGGTGCAAGAGCCCCCCTCCTAGGGTCCACTTTATAAGTGAGGTCCAGCTTGACCAGAAACTCTGAGGATTCCCAAAGAATGGAACATAAAAAGCCCGCGACCAATGCCTCAATGTCACCATCGCCCTCTGGGTGTGCGAAGCCTCGGATGCGGATATTATTCCTCTGGGACCTGTTCTCTAGGTCCTCGGTGTGGGCCTGTAGATCTCGGTTCTGTTTCTGCAGACTAAGCACTGCTTGTTGGAGGTGCTCAATATCTCATCACGGCCCATTTCATGCTCCTGGAGTGTGTGGACACGCTCTCCCAGGGAGTCCAGGTCTCGCAGGACCTCTCGTAGATCAGTCCGCAGCTCATGTTTCATGGTGGACAGGTCATCACGGAGCGAGTAGAAAAGGGATTCCAGGACTGATCGGGGCCTTTGGGCTCTCACTCCCCTCCTCGTCGTCTGCACGCCCCGATCCTGGCTGGCCTTCTGGCAGTTACGCTGTCTTGAGCAGGAGATCGTTCACCGACCTGTCCTTCCAGCCTTTGAGGGCAGCCATATCCCTGCTCGTGTGAAAATCGCTGTTGTGAGAGGGGCAAGCGCACCCAAAGCGGCAAGCGTGGAAGGCTGGTGGTGAGAGCAGGGGGGGGGGGGCGAGATCGAAGCTGAAATGGGTTACCACAGCACGCCCCGTCCCCGTAAGATTTCTGCCCCTCCTCAGATCCGACCCAGAGGGGTACAAAGGGACGGCAACACTCTCAGCAATGGCCCCCAGGAGGCCCCAGGTCCAGGCAACAGATGGACACAATCAGTCTCGCACCCCTGCTGGCAGCGTGACTACTCCCAAGGCCCAAATAGCTCCTCTGTCACCCCAGCTCAACACAAGGGCACGCTGTTTGCTCCAGTGAGCCGCCCCGAGGTCTGTCACACCGACCATGGCTCTGCAGGGACGGCAGGTATGCCAATGCGATCCTCCGCTGAGCAGGCCGATACACGTCTCCTCTCAGGCCCACAGGCGGGTGGAGGTGCTGTGTAGAGCGAGATGGCAGCTGGGCTCCCCAGGAGCTGCAGGCGCCGCAGCCCCTATCCCGCCTCACCTCCGAGACTGCGGCCTTCTCCAATGCGCTAAGCCGGTGGCCTCGCGTGGCAGCCTCTCTCCAGGGCTCCTCTCACCCGGGTCAGCCGCTGCACATGGACTGCCGCTCAGGGGGGAGTTCGTCTTCTGTGCACGTTGCAGCGGCCCCCAAATCGTGAGGGGCCGCCGGGGCCACCAAAGCCGCGGCACACATGCCCGAGGGATCGTCAGCCCTCCTGGGTGCTCCGCAGCTCCAAGCACCGCAGGTCGTTACGGCTATGCACCAGCAGCAGGGTCCAGCCTCCCCCACTGAGATGATACGGGGCGCGGTACTAATCGGGGGCCAAGGCCGCCCCTCTTAGAACCCAGTCGCCACTGAAGTCGCTATAAACTGCCCGGTGAGCTCCGAAAATGCGTCCTACAGCGACGCCATCTTGGCCACACCCCTGCCATTCCACTTGACAGGAAACCAGCATCTCGGGACCAGTTTCGTGGTTTGTGTGTGTGCTGGGAAGGCTCAATAATGTTAAAAGGTTGGGGGTAGCATTTCGACGGCCCTGGGAGATAGATGTTGCTCTCTCTTTTGAAGTAAATGAGGACATTTTGGGTCTTTATTTGGAGGATATTTCTGATTCTGAACGTGAGAGCATTTTTTGGTGTTACTGTTGGCTGCCTACCAGTTTTCCAGTATAATACGTTTTGAGAGTCATGAGTAATTTGGCTTTTTTCATTTGCGGTTACTCAACAACAGTACTTCTATGGAAGCGCTAGACATAGGGACTAATGCTAATATCCCTGGTATTACAAGAAATATTACCTTCAGCAACCTCAACTTAATACAATCTTCCATACCTTGCAAAACACTTAAATTGCTTGCCTTTTACAAGCTCCAACCCAGTCCAACTCTGTGTCTACACACCTTTACTCTTCACAAAGTTTTTTTTTTCTACATTGTGCACGTATCCCAGTATAAACCAGTATTGGTGCTGCTGATTCTGCAGTTGCAAGGTAGACGGCTCATTAAAGTAACTTTACATATTGTGGGTGTACGTTTTTTTTGCCAGTCCTGTTATGCACCCCCAACCGCCGTCCCATTTACCAACAACCCGCCCTCCCATACGCCACATTAACCACCCCCAGCAGCCCTCCCGTGCACCACCCCCACTGGCCTTCCGTTCAACTTCACCACGCGTATCCAGCAACTGCAAAAGGCAATCGCTCGTCAATAGCATACCTGTTTGCTTTGCCAATGCTTGTTTAATTGCTGGGGTGTGTTTACAGGCAACAACCCCCACTTCAAAGCCCACGGATCACTATTTGGTTGTAAATTGTATTACAGACGTTGTCGTTCATAGTAATCCTATAGAATTCTTAAAGTAAAGTCCCTGCTTTTCCTTAGGTGGACTGGACAATCGTGGCACATTATCCGTTTTCTTCTGTGTACAGCTTTTACACGATGGATACCTATGGACTGCACCGGTTAGAAGAGGATCAGTCTGTCGTCAGTAGGATGCAGAAAAAATACTGGAAAACCAAACAAGTGCTAATCAAAGTGACCGGCAAGAAAGAAGATGAACACGTGGTGGCATCTGATGCTGAACTGGATGCCAAACTCGAGGTAAGGGAACCAACCAATTGACTCTGAGGCAAAAGCAAGTAATACTGTTCCTGTTTCGCAGATAAATGCTTAGATGGGTTCTGCCGTGCAAATGGACCGCATGATTTTGACATTTAAGACCAAATGGTAATTTCCTACTGGTACAGCAAGATTATAGTGGAAGTAATATTTTTTAAGTTCACTTTTGTTAATAAAATATATTTTGTCACTACAAACATGCGTTAAACTGTTCTACTTTTGCTTGAAAATATGATAAACTAGCAAATAATGAAGGTGGATTGCTTAACCGGTTCTTTTTAGTTATTACTTTCGTTTCTCATGCTTGTAATTTGTAATTTGATTAACCAGATTTATGTGTGTTTTCTTATAATCTTTTCTTATATAGATACTTTCTTATATCGATTTTACTATATTTTTCTTTCTCTGTTTTGGTATCCACTCACTATTAGGGAATGGTTGATTACTATTAACTTTAAGTGAATAACTCGTAAACACAAGTTTGTTCTATTTCCTTTTTTTTTTTTTTTTTAAGATTTTTCACTCTGTCCAGGTGACTGGTTCGGACCTTTTAAAGATCATTGAAAAATACCTACAGAGAGTCGATGGTAAGTACCCGACAATCACACCAATAGCATTTAAGCTTTTATTGTTTAAGCTCAGGCCGCTCCATATGCGACGTCATGATTGATTTCTGACAATGTGATTGATTGTGTGCTGGCAAACATTAGCGTAGTCCCAGTGGTTGTGAAGGTAATGAGGGGGGGGGCGTTAATTATTTATTTTTCATCGTCGATGGGAGTGTTTTACGCTCAATTGTGACTGTTAGAGCACAAACTTTAGCTTGAAGATGGTTTCCATTGGAGCTATGGATTTCTGGTTAACAAACTTCGAGGTTGCTGTCTCGTACACATATATACAGGTGATGTTTTATCTTAAACGAGCAAGCTCCGCTCTCTGGCAATATACAGTGTATTCAAGTTCTGAAAGTACTTGTGCATAATGATAAACCAGAGTGATGTACACGCAAATGTATGGCTCTATGGTTAGTATGAAAAGCGCAAAAAAAACATTTTTTGGGGTAAGAAAACATAAGCTAAGCATGTTCACTTACATGTAGCTTGTTTAAAATTTCGTCCACTTTCGCATTTTGTCACCATTGCGTATTTTAACATAATGCAGAGTTTAGTAGCAGACTTCAACAAGTGCATTGCATTTGTTTCAAACCATTAAATCAAAAGTCGAAGTTCAAAAAGAGTGTATTCACATCCAGCGAACGATTAAAATAACGAGAGGTACGTTTGAGACATAAGATTGTATTGCTATCGTTTAGGGGTCGACTCATTTAGACGTCGCAGTTTCTATCTGCTCTTTTTCTTCGGTGATCCCAATGATTTCTTAGACAGCCCTTGAGAAAACTGCTGTTAAATGAGCCATTTATTCTGTAAGGGTGGGCAACATTCCTCTGTGTGAAGCAAAAGATGAAGAATTTGCTGGATTCTATTGTGTTCCTAAGGTTGGGGGATGGCTCTGCTTCCCCTACTCTCACAAACCCCTTTGCACAACGTAGGTTAGCAAATCCAACTCAATTCTTGGCTCTGCCTGTCTGCAGCTCTTTACATTTTGGTGAAATTAAGCTAATGCCAAACTAGTGTTAAAAAATTAATGGGCCATAAAAATAAGTACCGTGAACTACCTGGGGATATGTGTTTGGTCGTAGGAGAAGATTAAAGTCTTTTCTGGCACCTTGCAACTAATTGCTTATATTTAATTTCCCCAGCGTTGTCCGAAGAAGAGAATGATCTGGGGGTCCTCTTGAAGTCCCAGGCAGAGAAAAATGGAACGCATGCAGGAAAGATGATGCATGCAACTGGCACCGCCCTCTGCACATCTGCCAGAGACAGGTTTGGACTCTTTACCTTTTGTGCAATAATAGGAGCGCCACCACAAAATGCCTTGCGGATAGACATTAATGCGCATGGATAAGTGTTTATGTGCATGTATCGATGTATTAATAATATGTGTGTCTGTGTAATGTAGATTAAGGGAGAGGCAAGTCAATGTCCCTGTATGAGTTATAAAGACATAATGTACTATACTGTAGTCTGTAGAATAACACCTGGAACGTTGGGTGAGAATCGGACTGTTATTTTTTACAAGAGGGGGTTTTGACAGCTGTTGCTTGCGATGCACACCTAACAAAAATCAGTAAATTTAATTATTTTATTTAAGGTAGTTTTACAGCATTGATCTACACACATTGATAAAGGAGCCTTTCACAAAAAACTGTAACAGTACAATATGAGATAATTTGAGAAGGTGGCGAAGAGCTAGAACAGGGTTAGACATTACATCAATTCTAAGCCAATGGTTTTTAAAGAGATAAAACAGGGGTTCGACATTTAGTTACATTCTGAGTATGTCTGTGTTAATTGTCAATAAAGGGTTAAGTGCTGATTGTAAAAAGGGTAGCTAATTGAATTATGGGTTGTTTAATTAATTCCCGCAGAGGAAATAAAAGTCTAATTGAATTCTAGCTGAGTGACAAGAAACTAAAACTTCGGAAATACATTAACTCGAATAATTGCTTTCTGTCAGTGTATAGTTATTAGTTAATTAGATGGTGTTTTTACTTCCGTTTTGTGTCTCTGAGGGTGGCATAAAACATGCTGCAGCCCTCAGAGGCACGCTCTGTTCACAAGGCCCTTGGTACCAGGGGTACCTTTTACAAGAGACTTATATGTGGCCCAGAGGTGTGCCAATTGTGGAGACAAAGGTACAGTTTTAGGAAAGAACAAAGGCCCTGGTAACCTGATTGGCAGGGACCCAGGGCACACTCACTCAAGTTGACATCCTGTATCTGGCAAACATTTAGAGGGTAATCATGCAAAAAGGAGTACTTTCCTACAGAAAGCAACTAGAGACCTGAGATCAACTGCAGCCCTGATTTCATCCCCTTCCAACAAAAGAAATTATTTAAGAGTGATGTCCTCCATGCAACTTTATTTCCCGTAAAATGCTACCATCAATTTTAGGTCGAGCCTAGCACAGCGCGCATTCGCTGCCCTAGGAAACAACTTCTTGGAATCACTCCGGACATTTTACACGCACGTGCGTGTGTTTTTTTTTGTTGTCTTTTTCTTATTGGGCTTTGCTTGCATCTTTCTAAAAAAGACATCACGCAATTGGGCAAAGGCGGGTGCATGTCCCACCTTTACTGGGAATTGTAGCCGCCCACGGCCTACGCTTCCTGTTACGCGCAGCGGCGCACAGTGTGCCATCTGTGTTTCGCGTGCAGCGGCGGGCACAAAAGCGTGCGCGCACCACTCCCGGGCTTGTTTTCCAAAGGCCAGGCCAGCTCCGTCATGCCTGTTTTGACAATCCTCTTGCTCAGCAAGGTCCACACGGACTTCCTGGGCTGGCCTAGCTCCTCATCAGTAAATCCTTTTTTCAAGACATGAATTATTGTTATTTTACAAATGCTGCCTTCTCGTTGCCGAAATCCACCCACGAGCGTGTTGAAGGACCCCGGTCAGACATGGGACAGCCTTGCACAGGGGGGCACGGAAACAAGGCGCACTGCTGCTCACTGCTCGGGCATTACACTTTGGATGTACCTCTTTTCAACTCCTCAACCCATTGTTAAAAGGAGGAGCATTTCGATGGCTGCTGGCACTTTGCCAAGCCAATCTGAGGGTCAGGCCATGGGTGCTTGGCAGCATGGCACAGCGCACAAAGCAACAAGCTGTGTGTCAACCCCATCACAGGTGGGTGCACACAGTACGTGCAGGTAAAGAGACTTGGAGCCAAGGTGCAGCAAGAAGATGGGTTGGTTCACCTGCTGGCACCAGAGGTCTGCCATGTGTGCCAGGAAGCTGTGTCCGAGGGGCTGTGGCCCGGTGCGGGCCGCTCCCAGTGAGGTCTTCAGGCATCGGGGTCACCCCAGGGCAGCGCTTCTTGTGCACCCCTCTCCCTGCCATCTGCTCTCCGCGCCGCTGTTCTGCTCCTTGCTTCATCCCCCCTTTCTGAGAACAGCCTGCACCCCACTCCCTCACACCCCCACTTGTAAAGGCGCATCTGGTTCCTGAGCGAGGCGCTGCCTCTCCTGTGCTGCTAACGCGGGCAGTCTCGCATGGTCGCCATACTTCTCGCCTGTCCCTGCTTCGTCTAAACTTCCGAGCGCTCCTCATTGGCACAGGCGTTTAATGCCTTCCTCTGCCCTCCTCTTCATTACACGCTCTGATGCCGCCGCGCTCATGCGTGAATGCCAGGCCAGAGTTTCCACATGTGCTGAACTTCATAGAACAATCTTTTCCTTGGCTTTGATTTTTAGGTATGCTTCAGAGGCCTCTTCAGCATTCTCCTCACCAGCCTCCTGCAATATAAGTTTATAAACACACATTTGTGCATGCATCTGGGCCTGGGTCAGCCCACTGCTCTCATTATTCCAAAGTGCTGAATGTTTATGCACAAATTTCAGTCAAGGACAAAGCCCTGCGCAGGCTCGGGAAGGATTTGGTTTTTAATCATGCTCCCTTGCACTCCGAGAACTATGGGAATAATCCTGTACATGAAAATCTGCTTAAAGCATGCAAGTCTGAACATACCACCTTGCAGCGTGTCAGATGCCAGACATAGTTTGCAGCAGCTGAATGCAAAGAATGATGTGAGTATCACTGAAGCACTTTTTGTTCATAGATATTTCTAAACTCTGAAGTGTCCCAAAGGCGAGACCATTGGCTATGCCAATGCTTGTTTTACTTGTCCTTTGTTGCCTTCAATTTGCATAGTAATCACTTGTTCGATACAAAACACATCTGTGCATGGGGGTGTACATCAAAGTGTATTCTATGTGCTCGTGCAGGAGTGTTGGTCGTGGTTGTAACATTTGGTATAGTGGGCTTGTGCCAACAGATAGGGGTAGGGACCGACAGGCCACTATCTTTAACATGATGAATGAGTACAGACCATTGTATACGTGGTTGCCCTCTCACCCTGATCAGATGTGTAAGTAATTTTAGCGATTGGCAGAAAAATTCTATTGGGACGGTGATATTTGCAAAAAGATATGGAAACCTTGGAATAAGTACCATTATAATCAGGGAGATGTGTCCACATATTACAGTGGACAATTGTAGCCTCCACTCCACGCGGCTTTTGAATTGTTCCAGTGTGACCCAAAAGTTGCTGGGTATCAATTCAGGGATATTCTTAGTTATATGCATACGCCATTATTCTATTTTAGGGGGTATTCCCCCGTGGGTATTGTGGTGACATTTGTTAATGGGAACATTTCTGACTTGTTCCACTTGATCCAGAGTCCAGAGAACCCACAGAATCTGATAACTTCCCTAATGATTGGTGAGATTCTTATATCAGGCTCCTGAATGTATATAATTATGCCATCTGTGTATAGAGAGTATATCAGGGATAAGTCACCATCCACAGCCCCTGCGCAAATGAGATTCAGAGGTAGCAGGCTATGGGCTCCACCGCCAATACCTCCTGATAGATATCAGTCCTAAATATTGTCTGTTAATTTTGACTATGGCCATAGGGGCAGTATAGAGTAGTGAAATAAGTTTTAAGAACAGGGCGTTCAGTCCCAAAGATGAAGGACCTCATGCATTAATGGCCACTCCAAGGCGTCAAACACCTTTTTGGCATCTAGAACTACAGCCATGGCCAACAAACATGGGTCCAATCAATGTAGTGTTGTCCCCCCTAGGTGTGTAGATCGAAAGCTATGGATCTCTAGGGGATGAAGCCGACCTGGTCCGGTAATACCAAGAATTGCATAAGGGGTTATAAGCGGTGAGCAAGAATTTTTTCAAAAATGTTGTTATCCGTATTTAAGTAGGGATAACTGCATATACGAGGCACATAGTGTTCTGTCGCTGCCTGGCTTAAGCAATACAGTTATTACCGCCTCAAGCATGGTGAGCGGGTAGATGGTCTGTAATGAGAGTGGCATGACTCTAAATAAATTCAGGGGGGGCGTGGCCAAGATGGCGGTGGAGTAGCAGCGTTCCTTTGGAGCTCCGCTCGCCGTGGCTGGTAAATCAGCATCCAACGGCGATCCTGGACTACCCACGCAGCTAAGAGTGCCCCATTTTCAGGGGGAAAGACAATATCGACCAGGAAGACCACTGAGAGCTGCGGGCAGCGACTGAGTTGATTCTGAGCTGGAGACGCAGTGGGCCTCCGCTCTGGCTGACGAGACGTGAAGCGAGGTGAGGCCTAGCCCTGAGCTGCGCTATTAAACTGGTGCACTTGGCGCGGCAATTAATGTGGGCAACCCTTCACAGAGACTCAAAGGGCCTGTGGTGCTGCGGAGAGTGCTCGGAGACTCCTGGACCAAGTGGGGAAGGAAGCGGCCTGTTAACACACAAAAAAGTCTCCACTGGATCTGTGGAGGAGGGAACTAGAGGCACAGGGGTTCTAGGAGCTGGCAGCCTCCACTATAACTGTTTAACACAAGAAGCCGCTCCTAGTGTGATAACCCAAACGAGTTACAGGAACGTCGTAAGTGTGGGCATCTCACAAAAAGTTGCGGACTGGTCTCACACACCACCTGGTGTCATGCTTCATCATTGACCAGTCCTCGCCCTCTAAAACCTTCGTTTGATAGAGGGCGGGCATACACTTGACGACAAGGATGCACTTTCTAAATGGTTAAGTGGGGGCCCGTGAGATTGTGAGTGGGGTTAAAAATCATTATAGTGGTCAAGAGTGATTTTAATGTGATTGACAACTATATGATATTAAAAACTATGTGTGACGGTGTATAGGGTATTTAGTGTCCCCTAACCGTCCTATATGTGGTCAACATGTTTCCCGAGTACTCGGGAGGTTCGAGCGGACGCATAGGACACAGGCATATTCTGCTCCGTGTTACAAAGTAACATAACGGTGGATTTCCCCCGTCCCTCTTCCCCCCTTGGGACAAGTTGTCCAACCAATTAGGGCTTCACCATTGGAAGCACCATAGGAAGTGAAGTGTGGCCTATGCCACACTCACGCAGTGGTAGTATCTTGCCAACACCTGGTAAGAACGGAGCCCTCATTCATACTTTGGTCCTGATGAATGCCGCGGACCCAACAGGGCCATTATGGCAGAAACATGTTGACCACATATAGGACGGTTAGGGGACACTAAATACCCTATACACCGTCACACATAGTTTTTAATATCATATAGTTGTCAATCACATTAAAATCACTCTTGACCACTATAATGATTTTTAACCCCACTCACAATCTCACGGGCCCCCACTTAACCATTTAGAAAGTGCATCCTTGTCGTCAAGTGTATGTCCGCCCTCTATCAAACGAAGGTTTTAGAGGGCGAGGACTGGTCAATGATGAAGCATGACACCAGGTGGTGTGTGAGACCAGTCCGCAACTTTTTGTGAGATGCCCACACTTACGACGTTCCTGTAACTCGTTTGGGTTATCACACTAGGAGCGCCTTCTTGTGTTAAACAAGGAAGCGGCCTGCCAACCCAAAGCCAGGCTAAGACGAACTACGTGAGCTGCGCCTTAGAAAGGAGCCGCGCTGTAGCCCGGCCAGCAGACAGAAAACGGGCCGGAGCACCGCCATCCTGCCTCCGCAGCATCGAAATAGAGCAGTGGAGGGGCACCAAGCCTAAAAGAGGCACCGGAAAGGTGATATCTACGGGGCGGACGATTCCGTGGAGAGGGGCTGGCAAGTCTGCGGCCTATCAACCCTAAGCTGGGCCAAGATGGACTACGCGAGCTGTGCCTGAGAGAGGAGCTGCGCTGTAACCCGGCCGGCAAACAGAAAACGGGCCCCAGCACCGCCATCCCAACTCCCCAGCATCGAAACAGAGCAGCAAAGGGGCACAAATCCTGAAAGAGGAACTGAGAAGGTGAGAGCTGCGAGGCAGACAATTCTGCAGAGTGGGGCCTGCTACAGCGGCGGGCCGGCTGGGCCCGACGTGACTGAAAGGCGGCGGCTGAGGACGGGGGGAAAGGAGTGCGCCCTGGGTCGCCCTACTGCCATCCCCAACCAGGGTCTAGCGGCAGTGACCGGGGGAGGAAGAGTGGGCAGTGGAGCCCCCCCAGGCAATCCCCGCTTGTGCGCAGGGTCGAACAGCTGGTCCTTAGCTGTGAGAGAATCACATCCGGAGGAAGTGAGGCCTGTCAGCTGAACAGACAGCCTAGAGTAAGACTCATAAAAGTACTTGCACGATTTGAGTCACATGATGGCCCAATTCTGTAGCTACCACAAGTGATCTAATTAGGTCGGAGTACTGCAGGCCAAATCAGAGCTGGGGGGCATGGACTGGGGTCAGGGCGCCACAACACTGCAGACAGAGGAGCAACGGCACCTTATAGCGATGACTTCGCACTGGGGAAAAAAGGATCTGTTATATTCTCCAAGCTGATTAAGATGTTGCTTACATGTACATTGAATGTGTTGCATTGGAATACTGGCCGCTCCCTAGCAACCAGTCTTCTCTGGGTCTGAGTGGAATGTAGAGGGCCAGAGGGACAGAGACAGAGAAGACAGTTGCAGAGGAAGGTGGCTGGTGTTCCCAGGGGTCGTTCCTGATATCTAAATAAATCATCCTAAATCTACAGATGTGTCCCGTGTCTTCAAAACTGGCGACGAGGGTGGGATCCGAACCCACGCGTGCATAGCACAACGGATGAAGCTTCAATTTAACTATTATTGCTGAGGAACTTACTCGTGAGTGACCCCTGGTCTATCTTTTTGATAGACATATGCTGACACAGATGTCATGGTGTCCATCTAGCCAATCTACTATCTGCTGTTCCCACTGGTGACGCTTTGTGGGTGTAATCGTTTATGCTCTGTTTCTCTACTCGACGTGTGCAGGCAGTTAGGATTAAATCTGCGGTTTGGTGCTGGTGAACTGATGCTGTGACCATGCGTTAACTCTAAAGGATTTTTTTTTACAGTCTGAAATACAGCGCGACCAAATTGGAGTGCCTAATTTTATTTCTAAACAAAGATTTCAGTTTAGAAACGGAAAGCCTGTGCGCCTACCTGTTCTGCCGCTCATATTCAAACATCGCCATCTACGAGTTCTCTTCATTCCCGAGGACGCGAACAGGCTGTATGACGCATGACTACAGAGCTGCGTAAGACGTTCGAGGCTCTACGCTCACGTGATACGTGCCGCCATATTAGAAGTATTGAGTGAGGAATAAATCAGTTCAACATCGGTGACACGCACACCACTGCAACCCGGAAGTGTGCCACCAGTGGATTTAAGTGGGCGGTCTAGGTGTTGTTTTGATCCCTGTTACACGCGCACCAGGAAATGTCGCGTTGAAGCTGTTTGTGTTTTTTTGTTGTTGTGTATTTCAACTTTCTTCGGTGACACGCTCACCGCTACCAGTGTGTCGCAGCGTTTGATGCCACAGAATTATTGCTTAATCACACATCGAGTCACCATTGGCCAGCATTCTGATTAAAGCATCTCAAGAAAGCCACATTTCGGGTAGGATTTCAGTATGCATCAAGTACAGCGTTTTTATGTGTGACTCAATAGTGATTTCAACATCACAACTGACATTTTAATTTTTTTTTTCCATCTAAGTATATCATACACTATCCTGACACAGACAGCAATGTCAACGCAAGTGATCCCAGCACCACCATTCTTTCTGCAAAATTCAGGCCAACCATGTATGATGTGGGAACATTGGAAGGAGACTTTTGAGACATATTTAGAAGCTATAGGTGGTGATGTATATGTCTCAAAAAGGAAGTTAGCAATTTTGAAACAATTTTTAGGGTTAGAAGGCAGAAATGTGTTAAAAACATTACCTATGGTAGAAGCTAGCAATATTGGAGTGAACACAGATGAAGAAGCTGGGGATAGTAATATTGATGTATATGATATTGCGCTTAAAGCTTTGGAAGAGAATTTCGGGAAAAAAGTGAGTGTGGTGGTAGAAAGGCACACATTTTTTTCACGTGCACAATTATCAGAGGAAACCATTGAGCAGTTTGTTGCTAATTTAAGAATGTTAGCTGTCACTTGTAAGTTTAACGACATGAGGGATGACCTGATTAGGGATCAATTAATTAACAGAATGTCGAATCTCAAGATTCAAGAAAAATTGTTAAACTTAAAAGATCCTTCTTTAGACAAAACATTATCTGTTGCTAAAAGAATGGAAAATACATCTAGATATGTTAAAGAACTTAACTCGTTATCTAAAAAAGTTGTACAAGACGAAACCGTTCATAGCATAAAAGGAGGTGTTAAAAAAACGATGGAAAAAACGGTTCCTGAGAAAAAGCATGATGTGGTAAGAACCAAGCCCAAATTTTGTTTCAGGTGTGGCAGTTCTAAGCACACGGCTGATGCCAGTCATTGTCCAGCTGCTAAAAGCAGATGTTACAAATGTAGAAGATTTGGGCATTTTGCTAGATGGTGCAAAAGCTCTGTACCTTCTGTAGTCTCTAAGTCCGTTAACATGGTAAATGAATCAGATATTTCTGAGAAGGAAGAAATTTCATTAGACAGTGATGAAGACAATGTAGAGGTGATGGTTATAGAATCCAATCAAGTTCTTAAGTGTGAAGCTAGAAAGAACGATAGTTATTGTCCCCCAAAATGTACGATTAGAATCAAAGGCAAAGATGTGCTAGTCTGGGCTGATTCGTGCTCCCCATTCACCATCGTATATAAAGCTGTATGGGAAAACTTGGGGGGAAAATTGGAGGATTTACAACCCAGTGATGTTATCCCGGAGGGATATTGTGGGAAAAATTACCTGTGGTGGGTTACGTAGAAACAGAAATGTGTTTTCTTAATAGGAAAACTACAGCTAAATTGTATGTGGTACACAAAGGTAGATCACTTTTAGGCTGGAGAGAACAAAAGGCTCTTGACATAATATTAAATCCTAATCATCCACAACAGGTACTATAACATCCACAGGGAACACTACTGACTGGGTCACTAATTTTCCTGAATTATTCAGTAAAAAACTACGATGTTTAAAAAAATTTTAACATCGGATAATTTTAAAAACAGAAGCCATTCCCAAGGTGCACAAAGTTAGGAACGTTCCGTTTATATTAAGAGACAAACTTAAGGACGAATTACAAAGACTTTGCAAGGAGGGAGTAATTGAGCCCAGTGAGGCATCCGAATGGTTAAGTCCAATAGTTTTGGCCAGGAAACCTAACGGAAATATCAGAATGTGTATTGACTTGAGAGACTTGAACGAAAACATTTGGATAGATCGACACCCTCTTCCTCGAATCAATGAAATGTTAACGAGAGTAAAGGGAGGCTCACATTTCAGCACGTTGGATCTATCCAACGCATACCACCAAGTATTATTACATGAAGATTCGAGACATGTCATATCATTTATTACACCAGAGGGTGCTTTTCAATTCATTTGCATGCCATTTGGTCTGGCATCGGCTTCGGCCGTATTTCAAAGGGTGATGCAGTCTATATTAGCAGGGCTGCAGAATGTTTTAGTGATCCAAGATGATGTCTTAGTTTGGGGGTGTGATAAGATCAGTCATGACAAAATTTTAGAACAAGTTCTCAAGAAACTCTTGGAGGCTGGGCTTACCATTGCTCTAGAAAAATGCAAATTTGGTGTAAGTGAGGTTGAGTACTTAGGCCACACTTTGACATGCAATGGAGTTAAACCTAAACGAAGCTTAGTTGAAGCTATAGAGAAAGCACCTGCTCCCAGTGACAAAGACCAACTTAGGTCATTCCTTGGACTCGCTGAATACTACTCAAAATTTGTACATCATTTTTCTGAAAAGGTACACGAATTAAGGAAATTAATGAAAAAGGATGTCAAATTTGAATGGTCCCAAGCATGTCAACAGAACTTTGATGATATTAAAAAAGATATCTCCAAGGCGGTCACCTTGAAACCTTTTGATCCAGAAGATCAAACCATCATTTCCACTGATGCCAGCAATCAGGGTTTAGGTGCGGTACTGAGTCAGATACATAATGGCAGTGAAAGAGTTGTGGCTTTTGCTTCCCGCACCTTAAAAGGTACAGAGCACACATATTCGACCATTGAAAAGGAGGCTTTAGCATGCTGGTGGGGAATACAATACTTTCGAATTTTTGTGTGGGTAACTAGATTTAAATTACACACAGACCACAAACCTTTGGTGGATCTTTTTTCCACCAGAGGGGCGGGTAAAGCTACATCCAGAATAGCAAAGTGGTTATATCGTCTTCAGGAATACACTTTTGATATCAAGTATATCCCTGGTGCAAAAAACATAAATGCCGATTGTGTATCTAGACTACCCTTAGATAATGTACAAGACGAAGAGGATGATGAATGGATGGTGGCAGAAGTAAAAGACGTTTGTAGTGCCATTAGTGAAGAGGACTGGAGGGAGGCTCTTGATAAAGATGTTGTATTAACCAAAGTCAAGAGTGTTTTAAATCGTGAACAGGGTTGGAGACTGCATAAAGATTTGGAGTCTTTCAAATTAATTTGGTCAGAATTAAACGTGGTAAATGAGTTACTGTGGAGAGGTAATAGACTGGTAGTACCCGTGTCATTAAGAGGAAAATTATTAAACATCATGCATGAAGGTCACGGTGGGATGTCCGCCATGAAAAGGAGAGTGAGGGAGGATTTTTGGTGGCCTGGAATGGACATACAAATTGAGCGATGTGTCCGTGATTGCATAACCTGTGCATGCAGTGACAAGACCCATTCATCCCAGGAAACCACTATTGTGTCATCAGCCATACCTAAAGGTCCTTGGGTTAAATTGGCAATTGATATATGTGGACCTTTTGATGTTTTAAATGTGACTGAAAAATTTGCCATAGTAATGGTTGATTATTTTTCGAAGTGGCCAGAAGTAGCTTTTGTGAAAGAAGTTAAGTCCAGTAATGTCATTTCATTTTGTGAGGACATATTCAGAAGGGAGGGTTGCCCTGCTGAGATAGTCACAGATAATGGTCCTCAATTTGTCTCAGAGGAATTCGAGAAATTTCTTGTCAGGTGGGGCATCAAACACACCAAAACACCAGTGTATCACCCCAGGGGGAATGGGCTTGTGGAACGCTTTAACAGAGTATTGGTGGAATGTATACAACTAGCGTGCATGAGTGGCGAGTGTTGGAAGCGACAGGTAAAAGATATGTTATGGTCGTATCGCACTACCCCTCATTCAGTAACCAAGGAGACACCTTTTTCGCTACTCAAGGGCAGGGTACCATGTTCTGTAGCTGTTTCAGCCTGGATGAATAAAGCTGGGAAATATGAAGCTGACATAAAAAAGGTACAACACAGAGTAGAAGAATACCAAAAAGCATATTGTCATAGGCACAATAAAAACATCATGAAGCACAAACGTTTATTCAAGCAGGGAATGTTTGTAAGAGTATGGGTGGGTGGCAAATCTAGGAAGGGTTGTTCAAAGTGGTCTGTTCCCAAAAAGGTGGTACTAGTAAAAGGAAGTTAGCAGACGGCAATTGGTGAAACACCAGAAAAGTATCGCCATGTTCTGATGTTGAAGTTGTTGCATCATCTAATGGTCACCATGACACTGACACAAGTAAACTTGTTTCTTACTCAAGGGAGGTACCTACGAATAGAATTGGTTCTGGACGCATACGTGTAATGCCAAGTAAATTTGATGATTATTTTTGTTCGTAATTTATATTGTTGTTTTTGTTGAAATGTTCTTAAAAGGGGAGATGTGTTATATTCTCCAAGCTGATTAAGGTGTTGCTTACATGTACATTGAATGTGTTGCATTGGAATACTGGCCGCTTCCTAGCAACCAGTCTTCTCTGGGTCTGAGTGGAATGTAGAGGGCCAGAGGGACAGAGACAGAGAAGGCAGTTGCAGAGGAAGGTGGCTGGTGTTCCCAGGGGTCGTTCCTGATATCTAAATAAATCATCCTAAATCTACAGATGTGTCCCGTGTCTTCAAAAGGATCCAACAATCAAGGACCACCTGCAGAAACCAGGCGCCAAAAAGGCGGAACAGCAGGGGGCCCCACCACACGAGAAAGATATGGATCACCCTGGAGAACAGTTGGAGGAGCCAAATACCCGTGGATTTTTGGAGCAGCTAGTCGAGACACTCAGGGAAGATTTCGCAGGCCTGAGACAAGATGTAGCCTCAGACATCAAACAGATCAGAGCTGAGATGCAGGAGCTTGGGGACCGAGTGGACTCCCTGGAAAGGGGTGGAGACTGACGAGAGGAGATCATTGAATAAACCTGTGAGTTGCTGGAGCTCAGGGACCGGAACAAGGAGGTGTACCTTCGCCTCGAGGACCTGGAGAGCCGCTCTCGGAGATCCAACATATGCATTAAGGGGGTACCTATTCTCGCAGACAGGAGAAAGCTAGAGGAATGGGTGACCCCCTTCTTCAGGCATGTAGCGCCGACAGTTGGAGACAAAGAAATCATCCTAGACCCCACACACCGCGCAGGGCGACCGGCCGGAGACCTGGGACAACAGCAAGATATTCTTACATGCCTCCACTGTTTCCAGCAGAAGGAGACCATTATGGCTGCCACTAAAGATAAAGCAACCATTGCCTACGAGGGTCTCCAGGTTGGAATATATCGGGATCTCTCCCCGCTCACTCTTCAAAGACGTAAAGCCCTGAAGCCAGCCACAATTTTCCTGTGAGACAAAGGAATTTGCTACCGATGGTGCCACCCCTTTAGGCTCTCATTTGTTTGGGACAAAGAAACACGCTCAGTACGGTCACTGAAGGAGGTTCAGGAGGCGCTTGGTCTGGAGCTGGAGGAGGGAGACTCCTTGGGCTCCTCCGCGGATGACTCTGCCATACGAGACTCGCAAAAACCTGGCGGCTTAAGAGGGAACAGACTCGGAAAACCTTCCAAACCCACAGCCACAGAAAGCCAGAAAGAAAGAGAGGCGGTGCTTCCACAGCTACAGGGCCAAGATGGGTTGGGGAATGCCCTAACCTTTGTGCGCAGAATCTACAGATCCCCTCTACCATTTGGAAGCAGAACCCACTAGAGCTGTCCAGCGATAAAGAAACCCGATCTCGGCGGGGTAGGCTCGTCCTTGTCAACGAGATGACTGATCACCTGACACATGGACCCATGCACGATAGTGCGCTCAATGCCGATTGGACGGCACTCTCCAAGTATTCATCTCTTCTGTCCCTGTATTTTTCTTCTTCTTTCCTTTCGATCTCTCTAGTCAGTGGGCCTACAACCGACAATGCCACAGGTGGGAGGGCTGGTAATACAGAAAAAGATGGGAGTTAACACACGTGTGGGGGATGTCGGAACCAGGGTGGAGGGGGGACCCTGGGCCCCAGGTGCGCAAACACACAAACTCACTGGGACATGCACTACAGCTACACTAGGACTGGAGAGGGACGCTGACACAGAAACTATTACAGCTGAGGAGATGGAATGGGAGAGAGGATAAGGTGGGTAGACTCTATCAGTGTGCCGGATTAACACAACGGATTCCAGACAGGCCCATGGTAGAAGTGACTAACTCCGATCTTTGCGCTACACCAGAAGGTGATCCTCACTCATCTCTTTAAATACCCATATGTCCACAATTGAGGTCAAGTTAATAAGCTTTAATGTCCGGTGACTCAACACACCTGTAAAGAGACGTGCACTCCTCACAATGCTTAGGGAGTCCAGCTGCGATATATGTTTAGTGCAAGAGACCCATTTGCTGTGCACAGACTGGAAATGCCTCCGGTCCAAATGGTATGATTGACAATATTTTTCCTCAGTTGCAGGGAAGAAGACCGGAGTGGCTATACTAATAGCTTCGCACTTCCCGGGAATTGTAATAGGAGTACATGTAGAAATACCGGGGAAGGCGTTGGCAGTACGAATAAAGGTAGGACCCCACACCTACACCCTAGCCTCTATATACAGCACCAATGAGCATCAGTATGCCTTTCTTCAGGATTCACTGAATGGCATTATAGGCTTTCAGGATGAGGATTTAGTGGTAGGGGCGGATTTTAACATACTACCGAACTCACAGATCGATAGGTCAGTAGCGCGGGTGGGTAACACAGGCTCCCTCTTAGATCCCATGCTACAGAGGCTTGGAGAGGCGGGGCTGAAGGACGCTTGGCGGTACTGCAACCCTACTGTTCGAGGGTACACCTTTTTCTCAGCGTCTCACCAAACATACACGCGAATAGATCTATTTTGGACCTCTCCCCGTGTCACAGGCTATATCAAGGATATAATAATAGGGACGGCGGCTTTGTCGGATCACTCCCCCTGTTTCACTGATAGTGCACCTGCCCAGGGGGGACTCCTCGTCCAAAATCATGGAGGCTCAACCATAAACTACTCACATACAACTCCAATATAGCCGCCACACGGGCTGCAATTTGTGATTATCTGGAAATCAGAGGCCGTAGAGAACTATATCCACCGACCCCCGGTAGCGTCCCTCCCCCTGAGTGATGCAGAAGCAATGGACGTGGACATCCGCCCTGAGGAGATACTGCGGGCCATCCAGAAGTTAACATCGGGGAAAGCCCTAGGAGGGGACGGTTTTCCAGTAGACTTTTACAAATCGTTTGCCCTGGAACTGGTATCGCTGCTAGTGCGTCTTTTAATGAATTCAGTGAGTCTGGAACTCCCACAATGTCTATGGCGGAGGTGGTGGTAATACCGAAACCAGGGAAAGACCCCCTAGAATTCGCTTTGTACCGCCCGATTTCCCTGTTAAATGTGGATCTAAAGATCTTCACAAGCGTTTTTGCAGCTCGCCTGGCACCGCATATGCAAGGCTTGGTTGATCCAGATCAATCCGGCTTATATTCCTGAACGTAATTGTAGCAATGGGACGAGACGTCTTTGCCAATTACTAGACAAAACTCAGCTCACCCAGCAACCTGCGCTGCTCCTGTCGGTTGACGCAGAGAAGGCGTTCGACCGGGTACATTGGCCGTACTTGAGACACGCTATGTGTAGATTTGTATTTGGAGACCGGTATCGCAGATGGGTCAATTGCATATTCAGAACGCCAGAAGCTTGCATCAGAGTGAACGGCTTAGCTTCTCGCCCGATTAGGATCGAGAGGGGGACTCTCCAGGGGTGCCCGCTCTCCTCTTTCCTTTTTGCACTCTATATTGAGCCATTTGTTGAAAGAGTGAGACAACTCCATTCGGTTACTGGGATTCGGATGGGAAACAGAGAGCACAGAATCTCACTGTACGCGGACGATGTGGTACTTTGCCTCACGCACCCGACGCTTTCCATGCCCCCCTGTTAGAAGAGGTTAGGACATTCAGCGCAGTATCAGCATTCAAAATGAACCTACAAAAGACATTGGCGCTTGGCCTAACCCTGCCTAGAACTGAGCAGGACCAACTTGGTCAGGAATACCCGTTTGCGTGGGCTCAAGGAGGCGTCTCCTAATTAGGGCTGCAGATATACCCCACGACGGAAAGGACGGCTAAAGCTAACTACTCAGCCTTGCTGGATCAGACCAGACGGGAACTCCTCAACTGGAAGAAACACACCATGTCCTGGCTGGGCAGATTGGCGGCCATTAAAATGACTCTCTTGCCCCGTATCATATATGTAATACAGACATTGGCACTATGCCATGCCCCCCCCCCCCCCCCCTCGAATACTGGCGCAACTACAACACCTTATCGGGAACTTTATATGGGATGGGAAAAGAGCCGCATGGCACGACATCAAACGTTCCTGAAGCAAGCCGATGGGGGACTTGGGGTCCCGCATTTAGAGAAATGCTTTCAAGCAGCGCAATTAAGATATATGATCGAGTGGTACAAGTTAGAGTCAGAAAAGCATTGGTGTTTTATCAATCGGGCAATTGCTGGAATGCATATGTGGAAGGTTCCCTTGCTCCCTAAAAAACGTCATAGACCGGCTGGCGATTACATCTCGCCGGTTCTGAGGGCGACTATTGGGGCGTGGGACAGAGTGCTGGAACCCTGTGGCCTTTCAACCCCCGTTTCTCCACTATCACCTTTCATAGGCAATCCAGATTTCCCTCCAGCGCGGGAAGGGTTCAGGTATCTGAATTGGCAAGAAGCCAACTGTAAAAGGATAGGGGAATTATTCAATGAGAAGGGGATTATAGATTTTCCCGGATTGGTCTCAGGCTTCGGGATTCCTCAAGACGCCTAATGGCAATATCTGGCGATCCAACCTAGGGTAACACAACCCCTGGTGCAACCACATGCAAACCATCCCCTCACTAAATTTGAGATATGGTACATCACATGCTCCTCAGACAAGCGATTGCTGTCAGATATTTACTCCTTTCTGAATAAGCCCGAACACATAGGTAAGACCCCAGCGCAGCATAGATGGGAATTGGAGTTGGAACAGGAATTTTCCCCGAAGGAGTGGCAGGACATAATGCACAGGGCCAGAGCCTCCTTTTGTAGGTCCGCAGGGAAAGAAATGTTTTTAAAGATCCCACATGATTGGTACTATACCCTAGTTAGAACTGCAAAATGGAAACCTGGGGGAAGCTACTTGTGCTGGCGCAACTGTGGACAGCCGGGCACCCTTACACACATTCTCTGGCACTGCCCGAAAATACAGGCCTATTGGAACACAGTCTTACAGGAGGTAGACTCCATTCACAAATACCTAAATTTTTCAGTTACACACTACTGGGATTGCCAAACCCCATTACCTATCCTCTTAAATCATGTCGGGGACGGGCCATCACCCTAACACTAGGTGCCTCCAAGCAAGCGCTGCTGGTCCGCTGGGGAACTGAAGCGGTCCCGACTAAGATGGACTGGCTATATAAGGTATGGGAAACATTGGGCATGGAGAAGATCACGACCGGATTGTCCCCCACTTTATTCAGATGTGACAAAACATGGGGTACCACCATCGAATTCCTCTCCTCCGAGTTTATGGAACTTACCTGCCCAAGGTACCTCCGAGTGCTCCGACTCCCCATCACTACCTCCCACTCAGGAGACCACTCCCAGATAGAAGCATAATCCCACCTGAGGCTATCTAGTAGCCATTTGTATGCAGAAACTCACATCAGGCACCCTAACTCTCTTCTTTCTTCTCTTATACTTATACTTTTGCTTCTTGCTCTTTCATATCATTCTCTCCTATATAACCTCTCGATTGTTTCCCCACCGGCCATGGGATGTAGGTGGTGGCTAATGTTATTCTATGCATCTTTAATCTCAATAAAAATATTTAAACCATAAATTAAATTCAGCAGGGTGCCCCCCTCCCAAAGAGCCTTGCCATTGGAGAGACCTTTAATAGCAGCTAGGACGTCTTCTGTCATCAGCGGGGAGATAAGCAGCTCCCTAGCTTCACCCTCCGCACAGGCTAAAGTCTTAGTGTCAAAATAACACTCAATCTCTGAGGTGGCGCAATGTGAACTGAGGGCATAGAGTTCGTTGTAGTACTGGGCAAAGACTTACTATGTCTGACTGGGCAAACAAAAGTTATCTCATGGCTCATCTGTATACTACAGATTTGAGAATTGACAGCAGTGGACTTAAGTATCCAGACCAGCATTTTTCTGGGCCTGTCCCCTTCACCAAACCAATGGGCTCGGTGTGTTTCCTAAAGTGTAATATTTCCCAATCCCCCGCTTCAGGGAACTCCAACAGAAATTTCTGCGATTTAGCAAGTGTGGGTTTTGTTGTGGTTCGGATGTTTGGTTTCCAGCATTTTGAGTTTTTGCTCGAGGCGGTCCAGCGATCCTCATAAGGAGTTAAGGATGCCTGCTTCCTTAGAGATGCAAGTGTTTTAAAGGACAAGGGTACCCCTTATGTGAACCTGGGGTGATATAATGTGGAAGAGAACAATGGTTCGGGATGGCCTGAGAAGGTCCGGTGAAATGAAAAACCCTATGGAGGGCGAAATGATTTAGTATAGGTTCAAGGACTCATATTGGAGAGTGATACTTAATATAGAGAAACAAGGGACAGGAGAGGTCAATGTATGACACTTATTTATTGAACAAAGATTGAATTCAAGTGCTCACATATTTAGTGACAAGAAAGCGTGACATGCAGGTGAGGGTGGACTCTTTAAAAAGGAACATCGCATTGGCAACAATAGAGAACCATTTTTTCTTAGTAAAATTAGTACAAAATAGGTTCGAGTTGCATACTAATAGGTTCGAGTTGCATACTAATAGGTTCGAGTTGAACCTATACTAAATCATTTCGCCCTCCATAGGGTTTTTCATTTCACCGGACCTTCTCAGGCCATCCCGAACCATTGTTCTCTTCCACATCCTTAGAGATGCAGACCCCATGGATATAGACCTTAAAGGCCTCCCTCAAACTCTCCACATTAGGCACAGAGTGTCCATTGAGACAGAAATATAACAAAAGGGAAATCTTGACCTCGAAACGAAACACCAGGTCACACAGTTCAGTCCCTTTCAGCCGCCACCTTATAAAACCAGAGTTGGTGGGGGATCCTCCAGAATGAGGAGAACTGGTGAGTGGTCTGACAGTGTTCTGGGAAGAATACTAATGGCGCGTGTCCTAGCCAGGAGAGCCTGGGACAGCAGCCATAAATCTATACGAGAGGACATGTCATGTACGGAAGAATAATATGTGTATTCCCCCTCGGAGTGGTGAGGAGCCTCCATTCATCGACTAGGCAGTATAGCTACATCACCTGTTGCAGAGCTACACCTGCCTTCGCATGTTGTCTACAAGATTCAGAAACCCTATTTAAAATGAGATAGTACTACATTGAAAGGATGGACTAGTGTTTATTCTTTCCACATTTAATCATGACCTCGTCAAGAATAGATGTTTGTCAAGATTCAGACTATAAGTGGTAATCAACAGTATTGTATGGGCATCTTTTAAGCCCACCTCCACCAAAACCAACCGCGTTTTAGCCCTGCAATCGAAACCTGGGTGTGCCGTAGCTCACTACGGTAAAAAAGTTAAAGTATTGACTACCCACATGGCAAAAAACACAACTTTATGTAGTCGGGCCGGCTTAGCTCACTAATTCGCCATCTTGGTGCTCAGCTCTCTGTCATTCCCCAATTTCACTTGTTTAAATTACCATATCAAACCACTATTTAAAGCAGAAGTCAAATTCCTAGTAAAAATCAGGGTAAGAGTCAATCTATTATCATGTCATGTTATATTATATTGATTTATAAAGCGCTTTAATCACCCAAGAGCGTATCGGAGCACTTGGGCAGCTGAGTAGGTTTGTGGCCCATGGGGTGCTTATACGAAGAGACAGGTCTTCAGCTTCTTGTGGAACTCAAGAAGTGCGAAAGAGGCTCTAATGTGTTGAGGGTGGTCAGTCCATGTCTTGGGTGTAGATGCGGGGAATGTGTGCGAGTGAGAGTGAGAGTGAGACTCTTCTGGGTTGGTGAAAGCGTATGCAGCTGTTCAGGTATTCTGGTCCTGTGTTGTGTAGAGCTTTGTATGCATGCATGTGTGAGAAGTTTGAGTTGCCTGCTCTTGTAAATGAGGAGCCATTGAAGCTTCCTGAGGTTCCATGTGATGTGAGTGTGGCATGGGAGGTCGAGTATGAGACTTGCAGTGGTGTTCCGGATGTTCTGGAGTCTGTGTAGGAGTTGTTTGGAGATTCCGGCGTACAGAGTGTTGCCATAGTCCAGCCTGCTGGTGATGAGGGCTTGTGTGACAGTCTGTCTGGTGTTCTTAGGCAGCCATTGGAAGATTTCTCGCAGCATGCTTAAGATTTGGAAGCAGTAGTAGGTGCACACTGAGTTGACTTGAGCCATGATGTTCAGCTTGTCATCTAGGACGAGCCCTAGATTTCTTGCATGGTCTGTGCATATTGGTCCCAGCACCGACAGCCACCAGGTGTAGTCCCACGGGGAGTTCTTGTTGCCAAAGACTAGTACTTCCGTCTTGTCAGAGGTGAGCTGCAGACAGTTGGTTCACATCCAGTATGCTACCATGGTTATTCAGTTAGTGAAGTTGGTTCAGGCGGTGGTTGTGTTGTCTATCAGGGAGAGGATGAGTTGGGTTCCATCGGCATTGGAGATGATGATGGTGGTGTCTTGTGATCAGATGATTTTGGTGAATGGCGTCATGTATATTTTGAAAAGGACTGAGAGATAATCCCTGTGGGACTCTGCATATCACTTTCTTGGTCTCTGATGTGAAGAGTGCCAGCCTGATCTTTTGGGTACTTCCCGTGAGGAAGGAACAAATCAATTTGAGAACGGATGCTTGTATGCCAATCTCGTAAAGTCTCCTGATGAGGGTTTTATTGGAGACAGTGTCGAGGCCACAGAGAGGTCGAGCAGGATGAGAGCCGTTGTTTCTTCTCGGTCAAGGATGGCTCGAAAGTCATCAGTGGCCGTGATGAATGCTGTTTTGGTGCTGTAGTTCTTTTTGAATCCTGATTGAGTGTTGTCTAGAAGATGACGAAGTTCGAGGTGGGCTGTGAGTTGATTGTGATGGTCTTCTCAATCACTTTGGCTGGATAGGGAAGCGGGAAGATGGGTCAGATGAGTCAGAAGTTGCTCAGTTGATTCGGTTCTGCTATGGCTACTTGAGAGGGGGCATTGATTTCATCAAGTTTCCATTTATCTAGGAAAGTGGTGGATGCGATAGAGGTGTTGATGATGGTGGTCAGGGTGGTGCTGATTGGTTATATTCCCAGGTTGTAGATGTGGTGGGCGTATGGGTCCATAGGGGTTCGAGTAGATGGTCTGCGTGATTGCTGCTGTGTTGTTTCTGGTGAGGTTTGTACATTCAGTCAGGTGGCCGTCTTGGTTCATGGTGGGTATGTTAGCAGTGAGTTCTCTGGGGTTGGGTTGGTGTGCGAAGTTGCTTCAGATGTTTGTGCTTTAGCTGTGAAAAAAGTTGGATAGGCTGTCACAGAGTTGTTGGCAGGCAGCGATGTTGTTGACCGTAGCTAAGTACGAGATGAAATCCTTAACGATCGAGATCTTCTTCCAGCTGATGGAGCTTCCTTCGATGCAGTCCACTAGTGCTTTTTTCTTGGTGTCTCTTATTTGCTGGTGATAGCGTTGTAGGTAGCTCTGTCGGTGGTGTTGTGGCTAGCTCTTTATTTCATTTCTAGCTGTTTACAGACATCAGTGTCTTTTGGTATCTTGGAGGTCTTCTATGTACCAGCTGGGCTGCTTGTATGATCTAATACACTTGATGTGTGTGAGGGAGTCAGCACAGTTCTTGATTCAGTTGTTGAAGGTGATGTACTTGTTGATATTGTCTGTGATCCGTGCTGAGGGTGCTGAGCCTGTCTGCTTCTGTGATTTTGCCCCAGCTGCTGCTTGGAATGCTAAACCTGGTAGCGTTGTTGACTTGAAATGTGTTGATTTGGAAGTGGGTGATGGAGTGGTCGAACCATATGTTCTGGATTTGTATTTGATGCTGTCGCATGTGATGAAGATGGGGTCTAGTGTGCGTCCTGAGGTATGAGTTGGTTCTGGGATGAGCTGGATGTGTCAGATGTTGCTTAAGCTTTTGAATCGTTCTGTGGGGCTCGGGTAATTTCGATCTTCCAGGTGAAAGTTGAGGTTATAGAGGAGAATGTAGGCTCTGGAGTCGATGGTGAGCGGAGCGACGAAGGTGGTGCCAATGTCCTCATGCAGTGCCCAGATTAGGCTGGAACTGGGCCTTCCCGACCAGAGGGCAGTCAGCGCCGGTACCTATCTCAACCTGTGCCACAAATTGCAGATGGCCAGGGGTGGCTGCCTAGAGGCATTGTTATGGCTCGAAATCAGCACTTAGGACCAAGTCAAGTGCATCACCAGTATCTTGTGGACTGTCAACCACTTCTGGATGTGAAGGAACTCTGGGACTCCAACTTGAGCCAACATGCCTTTAAGCTGGGAATCAGAACAAGAGCCTGCCTCTGGTCATTTAAGTCTGACAGGGCAATCACAGCCAAATGTAAGCACCTACCAACCAGCATCTACTTTAACCTATCTCACCTGCACGTACTCCAACGGCTTGAAGGCCAGATTAATGGCACTCAGCCTAGGTAAATGGTCGTTTCTGAAACCTCTTGCCAGTTGGCATCGTCTGTTGGAAGGAACAAACTGCAGGGGCTGTGACCAGTGCGAGGAATCCCTTGGACACATTGTGTGCGTCTGCCCTGCACTACAATACATGCGTAAATCCAGGCTAAGGCGAGAGTAAACCTAACTGGAAGTCCGTCCGTATCGGCAGGCCATGATCGCCTCTCTTAACCCAGACAACACTTTGCTAAATATCCTGCTGATCAAATTCATATTCATTGCACTCAACAGGCTCAGTCACCCAGGGGTGTCACCGGGGAACTCTGCTCCTACCCCTGGCATGCCCCCGGCTGGCTCGTCTCATCGGGGTGGGCCCCCGTATTATGAAGTCAGTGGCTCTATTGTTATGCAGCTCGGTCTGATGGCATCTCTGATGTATAATTTGCTGTCAGAGGGTTCTTCCCACAAGCTACATGGCTTGAACCTATCAAACTGTGTGTGCTTTTCAACAGGTGTCCGGAAGTTTACTGCTATGCGAGTCAGTTAGATGGCACTCTTCGATAAATAATTTTTTGCTGTTATGTATTGCACTCGCACTTTGTGAGATAGTTTTGTCACCTGGAGATCTGTTTTTATTACCTAATCCTATCTAATCCTAGTGTGCTTTATAAAATGTGTTAAATTGTCCTGGCGCTAGGCAAATTTGATGGACTCTCCAGATTCCTTTGTACCGGCACTTTGTTTTACCATATTAATACGGAATAACACCAGTGTGACCATTTCATTTATTATGATGTTTTTAATTATGTCACGGCTGACTACCTGGGCCCTTTTGCACTAGCACTTTACTTTGTCATGCTAATACGGAATACCTGTTTATAGTGAAGTTTTCTGAAATTTGCAGCTTGAAGTGCAGGTGTTCCATGAATGGGTGATGTTCTCTGTGGATGTTGTGCATTTGATGGATTCCTTAAAAATTATAACGAGTCCTCCTGGCTTGTGAAGGCGGTCCTGTTGAGCGATCTTGTAGCCCGCTGGGATAGCCGTGGTGATGTAGGGAGCTGATGAGGGGTTGAGCAAGGTCTCTGTGATAAAGAGGATGTCAGGTGCGTCTCTACTCAGCTGGTTTTATATTTCAGTTGTATGCAAAGGTGTTTCAAACAAGTGCAAGGAGTCATGCAAAAAACAGCTAGCTGCTTCTTTCCTACAAGGAACCTCAAGATCAGTCACCAAACAGACTGTCTGCTACACACAGTTTAAAAGACTACCACACGATGAAGATCCTTAGAAGTAAAGTTTGGAAATCTCCACTTTCTTCTCCCCACCTGCCATAAGTGTGCAGCCGAGCTATATTTGCTGTAGCAATACTCTAACACAATGCAATGGTCTCGGCATTGTTAAAGTTGGAGCTATTGGCATTGCTCATGACATTATTTTTGTTTATGTTTTTGTTTTTAAAACATTTAAAGAAACTGCATTGTTATTTACAATGTCAATAGCTTAATCACTCTCAAATACGAGACCTATTGCATTTGCACCCACACACAGAGCCACACACACAAAGCCACCCACACACACAGAGCCACCCACACAGAGCCACTCACATAGAGCAACCCACACACAAATAGAGCCACCCACTGAGCCACCTACACACACACACACAGGGTTATTAAAAGGTGTTTATGATGGCGTGACAATCGTCTGCTCTAAATACACAAACACAACCGTATAGCCATTTGCCGCAAAGCACGGATACACATTAGGGTTTTTATTATCTTTAATAAAGTTTTATTTTCTTACAGCCTTACAAGCATGCACAAGAAACGCACACAAACTTCAACAAACACACATTTCTGCATATGAGTGCACCTTTGTTGGCATAAGGAACGGCGCTCAACGCTTAAACGCATTTCTATATCCAAAATAATTCTAACACAATAGTTAACACAACCACAACGCATGCGTGCATTTCTCAGCACACATAACGGCATAACACTGACACCACACACACACCGGTAAATGTGCTGCTGTAATATGCTTCTACTTGCATAAAAAGGGAAAGGAAAGCAGGCTCCCTGCACCAGTCATATGTTGGCACCTGAGCTAAAACTGTCTCACACAAGCTCAGCCCTCTGGGAACTCCTCAGTACACCTGCAGGCAAGACAGCCCCTGGACGTCCCCAACACCCCTGTCCACCTCATCCCGGGAACACCTCAGTACACCTGCAGGCAGGACAGCCCCTGGACTTACCCGACGCCCCTGTCCACCTCATCCAGGCAACCCCTCAGTACACCTGCAGGCAGGACAGCTCCTGGACGTCCCCAACGCCCCTGTCCACCTCATCCAGGCAACAACTCACTACACCTGCAGACAGGACAGCCCCTGGACGTCCCCGACGCCCATGTCCACCTCATCCAGGGAACACCTCAGTACACCTGACGGCGGCCCGTATGGGGCAGCCTGTGCCTACCCAATGGCCGGCTCATCCTGGACTGGGGCAGCTCCTTGGACGCGCGCCATGTCTCTGCGTACCTGACGGCCGGATAGCCCCCTGAACGCCCCCATCCCCCTGCCTACCTGAGGGCCCGGGACGGAGACACGACAGCTCCTTCCATGCCCCCTCCCCCGTCTCTGCCTACCTGACGGCCGGACAGACCCCATGCCCATGCCTTTCTGAGGGCCGGCTGGTCCCGGACGGAGAGGCAGAAGCCCCTTCAACGCGCCCCCCCCAAATCCCTCTGCCTGACGGCCGGACAGCCCCCTGGACGCCCCCATCCCCCTGCCTACCTGAGGGCCGGTTGGTCCCGGGTGGGCGCCTTCCTGAAGGGAGTGACCCGGTGATCGTCGGGGCTCAGGCTCTCACAGGGGGAGCTGGATGGAGAGCGCACCGGGGATGGAGACATGTCCCTCGTAGGCGGCCAGTGTGCCGGAGATCAGGGCACTGGCGGGGGCATGTGTGCAGCAGCCAGGCTCCAATCCGCCCCTACAGGGGCTCAAGAGGAGGGGCCTGCGGCAGTAACCCTTCAGGGGCTCCAGGACCGCCGCAGACGGCGTAGCGCTGGCCGGCGCTTCGCAGCACTGGCAGGGACAGATTTATGGATCGTATTACACGTCCGTCGAGCTGCGGAGCCCAGCAGCCTGCCCTTCATAGAGACTGCTGGAGAGACTATGCACGTGGAGTCCGCCATCACCCTCCCTCCTAAGCAAAATAAAAGAGTGCGAGCACCGAGGGAGCCGAGAGCAGGGGGAGACGACGAGCACCAGCCGGGCCGTGTGGACGGGGATGACGCCATGAACACCATCATCTTTCTCCGAGGTCAAGCAGAAATGCCTCAGAGAAACGCAGCGTCATTTTCGGATTCGGGGGCGTGTTTTTCTTTCTCTCCTCTTGCCATTGGCTGGAATGTTTACATTCCAGAGGAGAGAAAGAAAGTAAAAAACACGCCCCCGAATCCGAAAAAGACGGGGCTTAAATGGACAGACGCCCCTCTCCTCCAATGGCTGGCCTCCGTTTAGGAAGCCAGCCAATGGAGAAGAGGGGCGGGTTCAAGCCCCATACTAGAAAACATTAAATCTCGCCAAGCGAGACTGCGCAAGCGCAGCCTTCGCAAACGCAGCCTTCGCTAGCCGAGACCTAAAAACGGGTATTAAGATAATCATATGACTCAAGTCTCCAGTCACTGAAACCTCTAATGCTAGATACCCGCTTTGGGAGGTGGATACAACCTGCAGTGCATTGGTCAGCCTAAATGGTCCTTTAATCTCGGTATTAGTAACCATCTTTTTGCAGCATGTGCTTCGGTAGCGTGTTGTGCACACTCCTCTTTTTTCTAGAGCTGGATGGGGATGTTCAATCAATCTGGGTGCTTATAAATCGCAGCTAATCACCTTTTATATGTTGAAAGTTGTTTTTCATCTAAGAAAATGTTTCAATTTCAAGGGCACTCTACAGAAACCCGCAATTTCTCCAGAAACTGGTCCAAGGATGCTTGTCTCCGGCCCAGGGAAAACATAGCTTGGCAGTTCGGGCTGGACTGTTTCCATGAGGCTCACGGTCAAGACTGATTTCCATAAAGCTGGATCTGAACTCAGGTGGCAAAGTGAGCTAAAGAACGATGATGGATTCAACCCAGATCTGTGAATGGCGGTTAGTGTCTGAATAGTGTCAGTGCTCCGTCCATCATCTCTTTGTATTTGCTTTGTTCGCCCTAAGTTGGCAGGGTAAGCCCAGACATGGGTCCCTTGCTCACTTTGCCACTGGATTCAAGCTAGCCTGGCTGATGAGGGGTGTTACCCCAAAACCGGTCCCAGGATGCTTGTTTCTGGATCAGGGAAGACCTGGCTTCGCATTTCGGGCTGGACTGTTCCCATGAGGCACACGGTCAAGACTGATTTCCATAAAGCTGGGTCTGAACTGAGGTGGCGAAGTGAGCTAAAGAACGATGATGGATTCAATCCAGATCTGTGACTGGGGTGAGTGTCTGAAAAGTTTCAGCGCTCCGTCCATCATCTCTTTATTTTGCTTTGTTCACCCTAAGTTGGCAGGGTATGCCCAGACGTGGGTCCCTTGCTCACTTTGGCACTGGCTTCAAGCTAGCCTGGCTGATGAGGGGTGTTACCCCGAAACCGGTCCCAGGATGCTTGTTTCTGGTTCAGGAAAGACCTGGCTTGGCTGGTTGGGTTGGACTGTCCTCATGAGGCACAGGGTCAAGACTGATTTGCATAAAGCTGGGTCTGAACTGAGGTGGCGAACTGAGCTAAAGAACGATGATCGATTCAACCCAGATCTGTGACTGGGGGTGAGTGTCTGAAAAGTTTCAGCACTCCGTCCATCATCTCTTTGTGTCTACTTAGTTTTAAAGCCACCACGACTAACTATTTGCCCACTGTTGGAGAGGAATGAGATTAAGAGCCTTCCTGCTTACACAAGTCTGAAAAAGACACTGCGCCAGGCGCACGGGTGAGACGGTGTCAAAGGCTGCTGACAAATCAAACCGCTCCAGGACAACCGCTCCAGGACAACCGCTCCACCCTGATCCACCTGGTGCTTGATGCCATCGGTGGCGACAACAAGTGCAGTCGCTGTGTTATTCCCACATGTAAAACCATTGTGAGAGGGATAAAAAATGTCTCATGTCAATTGCCATTGTCGCTCTTGTCTACTTCTGGTCAGCCACAGCTTTTTAAGATAGTCTGTAAACCAGGGTGCAGAAGATTTGGATCTGGCACAGCGTGTGAGAAACTGCCCTCTTTCTTGCATGGTATGCCCCCACTATTTGATGAATTGCTGATGTACTTTGACTGAGTGTGCCCTGGGCTCCTGCCAGTCAGGTACCCAGGGCCTGTGTTCCTTCCCTAAAACTGCATTGAAGCCTAAACCTGATTGGCATCTCTGGCAACATGTCAGCCCCTGGTAAATGGTACCACAGGAACCCAGGGCACTGTGACCAGAGAAGACCCCTAAGGACTGCAGCACTTATTGTGCCACCCTTAGAGGTCCTGTACCGTGACACACACACACTGCCTTTGCAGGCTGAGTGTCTGGGTGCAGAACAGAACAAAGAGACGACATGGTACACATCCCTGTGTGCCATGCCCACAAACCACTGCCCAAGCATACACCAGTCACCCCTCTAGCTGGGTGCCCTATGCCAGTGGTGAGGGTACAGGTGCATGAGCCCCGTACCTCTACAGTGCCCAGGTCCATTCCTGGGCACTGTAAGTGCAGTGCTGCCATTAAGAGTATATGGTGCTGGGAGGTTGTCATTACGAACTCCACAGCACCATAATGGCTGCACTGAAGTCTGGAAAGTTTGGTATCAAACTTCTTAGCACATTAAACCCACACTGATGCCAGTGTGGGATTTAATGTAAGATGCACGACAGAGGGCATCTTAGAGATGCCCCCCTGAAACTTGACCAACTCCCAGGGATCCGACTGAGTGGCTGCCTAGGCTGCCACCACCAGACATATTTCTGGACCCCTGTGTCGAGAGGGGGCCTGAAACAATGCACATCCAGGACGAGGTGCCAGGCCCCCTCCCCCAGGATGGGCAGGGTTCACGAAGGAGAAGCTTCAAAGGCATACCTCCTTTGTGAGCCTCTCCAGACCACTTGCTGTACTCCGCAACTGGTCCCCACTGGTTCTACCCCCCACTTTGGACGGGAGACCCGGCGGGAAAATCAAAGTGAGGAAGAGAGGTGTGCCCACCTCTGCCAACTCCACCCCTAAAGTGGGGGAGGCGAGGTGAAGCACAACCTCGAGTCCCTGCCATCTTGCGGATGGGGGGACCCAGCCAACCAGGGACAGGCTCCTGCCCCCCTCCCACTGGAGAGTGGCAGAATAGGGGGTGTACCCACCCCAGGGAAGGGACCCATTGGTCCCTGCCCTTTACCTACCTGTAACGCCCCTAAATTTAGTATTTAGGGGCACCCTGAACCTTCCATCCTCAGATCCAGCAACCACAAGAAAAGAAGAAGGACGAGAAGCCGTGCAGAGCTAACAAGAGGACAACGCTCACTGACTTGGCCACAGCCCTAAAGGCCTGTCTGCCCTCAAACCTGCTCCTGCAAAATCCCGGCGTGTCCAGCAACCTCAAAAACCCCGGAGGACCTACCTGCATTCACTTTCCAAGCTGCTTCTCCCGTGAACACCGCACGTGTTTGAACTGCAGCTTCTGGTGCCAGCCAGAAACCACGAATCTAGCACACTCTGCACCCGCTGAGCCCGGCCTGTGTTTGAGTGAACAAACACCACGAGGAGGTCCCCCCGGTGATCCTGACCCGAGATCCGGTGACCCCTGACCTGCCTCAAGCCTCCAGACGACGCCTGCAGCCTCAATCCAGGAGACCCCCCCCCCCCCCCCACCGCGACCAGAGCAGGTAAGAAAATCCGACGTCCAAAGGCACCCCTGCACCCGTCGCCCCACTGCCTTGTGTGCCCAACCCAGTGGTGCCTAACCATCCCTCTACATCCCACCTTACCCCTCGAAGTGGTGGTCACTCCTGGAAGATCTTCGTCCCCGAGCCTGCAGTGTTTCTTTGTCCCGAAGAATCTCTATTGAATTCAACAGGGCACCCGACCTCAAATCTGCACCCTGCACCCGGCTGCCCGAATGCCGCTGAGGGTGCCCCTTTGGTGCTAACTTGGTCCCCAACATGCCCTGAGCTTAACCCTAGCAGCTTTGCTCCCACAACCCTGTGACCTGCTTGCCAGCAACCACCAACCGGAGTCCCCCTACCCCCCATAGGATAACATTGGGCCTCAACACTCTGCACCCGGCCGCCCGAGTGCCCTTGAAGGTGCAACAACAGTGCATCACTGACCCTGGGAGACCCCTGAGTCTAACCCCAGAACCCTAACTCAAAAAACCGATTAGTTACCTTGAAACCGATAACTCATTTTTCCTCCTAGGATAACATTGACCCTTCTTCTCTCAAAAAGTGTCTAAGTGTCAACTTTTGAAAACTGCAAATATTCCTTAAAAGCAGTCGATTAACCAAAACGCATTTTTTCAACTGTTTACGGGAAATGTCCCAGTGCTGAATCCAGGATCCAGCACTGAGTAAGAAAAAGTAACTATAACCTAACTTGCCTGCTAAGTGAATTATCTCCCATAGGATAACATTGGTGATTCTATGTGAAAAAGTTTCGAAGTGTCAACTTTTGAAATACAATAATATACCTTGAAAATCATACCTTTAACCAAAACGCATTTACTCACCTGTTTTCAGGAAATGTTCCAGGGCTGAATCTAGGATCCAGTCCTGTAGTTAGAAAAGTAATCTGAAAAGTAATTAACTGCATTTTACTTAAAAAGCCCATTCAATTGAATGTACTATACCTGCAATGTGTGACAAACTGCTTTCTTAAACCTGTAATCAAAACCAGTACCAGTTATACTGCAATTCTGAACTGTGTTCTAACAAGTCAATTACTACTGCAAAGTATTTATATGCTTACCTTTACCAGGCTTGCTTGGTTCTAGAAATAAAACAACAGTATATTTGTTATACAAAACAATTGGCCTAGAGTTCAGTTCTTGAGTGTGTGAGACCATTTGCTGACTGTGTGTGTACATCAAATGCTTTACACTGTCCTCTGATACTGCCTTACTGCTCGACCAAGCTACCACTTTAGAGAGTATGATTCTATCTAACTTTAACCTCTGCCAAACCTCTGGAGACTCTTGGACTCTATACACACTGTACCTCACTTTGGTGCAGTATATATAGAGCCAGTTTCTTACACAGCGCCTAATTGGCAGTGAAGCAACAAAGTAAAGGGTGGTCCCAGTCCAATTCTGAAAGCCTTCAGCCGTAAGATCAGGCGAAGTAGCCTTAGGAATATGAACCGTATTTAGCGCATGTTCAAGGCTTTGAGTTGGGATTTTGCTCCAGTTCCTGCCAAGAACTACCTTCAGACATTAGAGGCCCCACACCCCCCCATCTTAGGCCTCAGTGACAGGCAGCTAACTTTAAAAGTGACAACATAGTGATCTACCCAACTAAGCGGGTGACTTCCATTAAATGTCAGGGAGAGAGGAAAAAAAATGTCATCCAAAGCGTGCCCCGCTATGGGACTTTCATCACTTGAGTAGAGCCAAAGTTCAACATAGATTCTATCAAGGATGAGGAATTCCCCGGTTTTATGATGCTCCTGAAGATGAGAGCTTAGATGAATAGAACACTAAGCTACACTACACAAGAACTTCCTGCGACTGTCGACTGATTTGGAGCCGAATTCGATGAGGAAAACCAGGACCAGTTTGTATGAGAATTATTCATGTGGTGGGAGGGTATGGAGAATACACCCTTTAAATTTTGCCCTAATTGCCATAGTAAGTTTCTGTGCTTGGATCTGCATGGTTCTGTAACCTGTGTCTCCTGGGTGCCATGAGAAGGCTGCCCGTTCAATTTGTACAGCTTTTCAGCACAAAAAAAAACATCCTTCGGTTAAGTAATAGATAATGGGTGCATTACAGGATGCAGCATGGAGGCTCAGTTGCGCCACCGGCAGGAGCGCGTGTTTAGGAACTTGAATGGATTTACTTCAAAGGTGAAAGGAGTGGGTCCTCCAGTAGCCTGCGGTTCATTGGTAGCAGAGTCAAGAATAAATGCCCTCAAATGACTGTGCCTTGGGGGATCATTCTTCTCCTGGGCACTTGACCAAAATTCACAGCAGGACAAAGAACACACCATGGGTTTCTCAAATTCCATACTCCTGGGATCTTGCTCTGGGGTTTGACCTTGAACAGAGCCTTTGCTCCATGCCAGGAAGTGAGCCATACTTTCAGCCAAAAACTGCTTCCAAAGGTGCCTCAGTAGTTCGCACCGCCTACTGTTTCAGAGGTGCCTCTGCTCTGAAAGACACCATTGGCAACATAGACTCCTCTGGCTTCTGAAGTTAAACTACAATTCCAAGACACCCTGCATCTGTACTGAGAGACTGCACAGCCCCCCTTTGTAAAGAGATTGATTCTGAAGCAGAGTCCAAAGCCAGATTTGGTTTAACCCTGCAAGACCTCTTTTTTGAAAGGAAAAATAGACGAGCAGCCTATTGCACATTAGAAGAGACTTTACATGGATCCAGTCTCTGGCCACATCTTGCAAGGCCTCCACCAACTAGTCAGCCCCAGCCAAACAATGCCATCTTACCTTTGAAGAGGTAGTTTGAGAGGAAATCTGGGCTTTCCCCAATCCAGACAAAAAGCCAAGGTAACCTACACAACCACCAGCACCATCACCTGCACCTTCACCATATCCCTTTGCCCATTAAGGAGGACTAGAACATTAATTGCCTGGGCAAATGGGTGGGAGTGAGAGTTGCCACCCAATGGCGCATCAGCAGCTCTTTCGGCCTCCTTTCTATAAAAAAACGATACCAATCTGAGAAACTGGAGGAGCTCTTCATGCACCTTCCAGATGGATATAAAAATAGAGGCTAAGAAAGTGTCCAGTAGGACATATTAGGATCAAATCCTAGCATTGGGTGTACCCTTGATACAAACTCTTTAGAGATGCACTCTAATGTCCTCCTCCGACATGCTTGGCTAAAAGTGTTAGGCTTCTGCCCAGAAGTCCAACAACACTTTTTTGATCCACAGAGGAAAAGCACATAGAGATAGTGAATGCCAACACTGCACTATATAACCAGCCTACGATGTCCTGGTTTCGCCACTAGCACAAATGTGCAGTAGCGAAAAAGAAAGCACCATCCAATGACACCTGTATCACAGCAGCAGTATTTTTCCGAGACACAAACCACTAAATTATAGTCCGGTTCCCTGGAAGTAGCTGAAGGGCAAAGGTGTCCACACAAGGGTTCCTTGATTTCAAAACTATGACCTTCCGCACATTACCACAGTAACTTAACACTAATTGAGGGACACGTCAGTTTCTCACACTTAGGAAGCTCAGCAGTAGGATATAACTTTGGTCCAGTGGGTACATTCCGTCATCGCCCACATCTACTTCCTGGAATTCCATATTCCACTGTGCCAGCACAGCCTCATCCAAACCCACCAACGGTTGCTGCAAGAAGAATTGCAGGCCTTACTCCAAAAGGGAAGGCTTGGACATTGTGGCTGATATGTGTCTTCCCACAGCTCAATTGATACATCCTATTATCACTTCTAAGTGACTACTTTCCAAGACGCCATTCTGTTTCTCTTTGTCAGAGACTACATGGTGACCCTTGATCTCAAGGATGCCTACTTTTGCGACTCATTATAACCAGGTCATTGCCAGTACTGGAGGTTTGTGCTATGTGGAGTATATTATCAGATCAAAGTGTCCTACCTTTTGGGGTCTCAATAGCCTCTCAAGTGTCTTCCAAATGCCTGCCAGCACAAGCATATCAGCATTCATGTCTTTCCATAGCCGGGAAAGAGCAGCAGCAGAGCTCAGTGCCTTTCCTTTACTCAGCAAGTCATCTCACAGCAGAGCTCACCGTCTATGTCAAAATATCATCTCACCTTTACTTCCAACTGACACAACCATTCTTGGGGTTCTTACTCAATACAGTGATAGCCAAAGCCTTACTAAGCAATGAGAGAAATGTAGCATTTCAGAGGCCACTTCTCCCTTTACCAAACATTGCCCAAACATTGCATCCTCTGACAATGAGAATGATAATGAAGCTGTTGGAAATGATAGTGTCTTGGATTGCACTAGTTCCGAATAGCGCGCCCTCTACAACAAGGCCTTGCATAATCATCGCCACAAGCGACCAGTCAATGGGAAGATCTAGAGTTGGTGGATCCTAGTGTTGATTACAAACTGCAATGGTGGCGCAACAAGAACTTGTTACTAGGCAGGTTGTTCCTTGATTCCCCCCTTCTAGTCGAAAGTGACCATCAGCTCAGACACCTACTTTATGGGGTAAGAAGTGCATGTGGGCCAGCTAACAATACAGAACCAGTGGGCTCTACAGCAGGGACACCTACACACCAATGTATTAGATCTGATAGCAGTGTGCTGTTGAATGTTTCGCAGCTTAATTTGCAACTAGGCAGTGCTCATTCACACAGACAACACAACAACCATGTATTATTTACATTTACATGGGGGTACACATTGCCCTCAATTGTCCAGGCTTGCACTGACAATTTAGTACTGGGCCATTCGTAATCAGGTCCTCCTCCTAGTGGGATACCACCTTGGCGTGGACACCGACTTCACAGACCTTCTCAGAAGAATTTGCAAATAAACACACAAATGGGGAAATTAATTAGGAAATTGGGAGGACCCAGTGGTAGACTTGCTCGCCAAGCGCAAAAATGCAAAATGCCAAAGCTTCGCCTAAAGGTACCCACAATCCATGGGAAGTGTGCAATAGATCAGTTGGTGAAGACTAATTGCTACCGCTTTTCCATCACTACTGCTGATGCCTGTGAAATGAGAAAGATGCTTCATGCTCTAGTTAGGCTAATCCTCATACCTCCCACCTGGGTTTGACTGTCATGGAACACGCTACTACTGGGATGCCAGTAAAACCAAAACAAACTAACCCTGCGCCCATTTCCTCGTGCAGCATCAGGTCAGCTGTGCCACCCCAATGCCAGGGCAATGAATCTTGAAGTTTAAATTCTCAAGTTTTAAAATTTGGTTATCTACAAATCACACAGAACTGCATGCAATCTGTAAAAGGTGCCTTGAAGCCCACTACATGGACATGTTGTGTAGCTAAACAGAAGAGATCTGTCAGTTATTGTACCAATCTACTATGTAGCTAAACAGAAGAGATCGGTCAGTTATTGCACCAATCTACTATGTAGCTAAACGGAAGAGAAACAAATCTACAGAAACAACCCTTGAAGGCCACAGTGAAAGATATTTTTACTTGCTGCATTAAAAAATGCAGTTCAAGCCTGCACCTCCATGGGGTTACACCTAAGAAACATAACCACTTACCTACAAAATAGGGAACACCAGTCCATCTTCAAAATTCCTGTTATTAAAGTCTTTATGGAAAACCTAAAGAATTGTTCATCTAAAAATGTCACCAATCTTATCATTGTACCTGAACATTGCCCTTCTGCTGTCCTTATGGTGTGTGTGGTGCCAAAGCCAAATGCAGGCGACACTCTGTGTCAGTGCAAATTTAGCGCTATATGTAATTGGACAACTCCATAATTTCCAGGAGACTGGGTCCCTACTAAAGCCACAACCCAAAGGATCCATGTCGGAGTAATTGCATAGAAGTTTAGCTTAGTAAAGGTGATTGGTATCATAAGACTTCAGTCACTGAAAGATATTGGTGCTCAATTAATCCATACACATAAATATGTAATTTAATGAGGCATACTTGGATAAAGTTATGAACCACACACAGTATTTTTAATGCAGAAATATCAGTCGCTTTTGATCATATTGGAGGATTATGAATAAAAGTTGCTCACCTGCTGCACAGTAGTCACAGAATATTTAGATCACAGTTTATTGGGTAGTGACTCATGACAAGTGGTCGATCCACTCTAACAATTTTAGTCCACCGAGAAACCTTTCCAATAGCAATTGTCCATTAAATATGATATGTGGTAGACTATGGTAAAAGTGGGTATGTTTTTTCACGTTTCTGTTTTTTGTGTCTAATAAGTGCACAAGACCATCCTCCAGAACAGCTCTCAAAAAGGAACCACTATGGCTTTTGTAGGTAACAGTCTACTTGCAGACATCTGTAAAGCTACTATATGGGATACTCTCCACACATTCACTAAGCCGGACAAGAAGCACAAGTTGTTCAAACTTTACTTAAAATGGGTGCTGCTCTATAGTCTATGCACAACATATGGTATTCAGCAGCACATACTATAAATGAAAAGTATTTATAACATGTAACAGTTGGTTTGCACCTTGCAGTGCTGTAGATTCTCATTCATGTTACCACTCCCTGGATGCAAGCTCACAGTGTGACATTTGAGAATCACTGTCTTCATCTACTAGTACACATAAACTTTACATCTTTGCTTCTCTACACCTACTTACTCTTACTTTCAGGGAAAAAGAACAATTCTAAGTGAAGCCCATGCACAGTGCATTCGGGGTTTCAGGTGAGGTATCCCTTGGAACCCAAAATTTATTTTTTGAAGAAAGCTAACTTGCAGCAACCACGCCCAACAGGTGATTGTAGGAGTGTGCATAGTATGTACATGTACACCATTACACGCTGAAAACATATTGTTACAAGTAATCAATGTTTTTCTTTCTCTACCTTGACACAAAGTCAACCAACTCTAAATACCACCACTGCTTTTAAGTAGTATGACTACTTAACCGTACTAATGTGCATGCCCTAGTAGTCTTCAATTAATGCATAGCTTGTATAATATATTCTCTATACACCCTATTAGATTTTTGTAGTTGTTGTTAAAGTGTGTCCAGAGATGTTCCTCCTGCAAAAGCCAGACAGGTTTGTTTTGCAATCAGTGAGTGAATACGTTCCTGCTTTTAGAGGCCTTAGCAAACAGGAACATATTGCTGCTTATGCAGAAAAAGATGATTTACCCAAAACCCTCCTAAAAGTACACTGTGTTTCAGAGCCTCATACTTCTGTTGTCTTTTGACCGCCATCGTTGTAGCATCAGTCCCTAATTGGACTCTTTAGTTAATGCTTTGCAATGTCCCAGTAAATCAGCGATCCAGCTTCTGTGTGTCGTTGTCTTTAAGAATAATGTGACATGCAGTTGTAAATTCTAGGTTCTTCTATATAGAACCTATGGTTATTGCTAACAACTACTGCCTAGTTCCAGAACATGACGTTGAAATTAAGATCATCTAGTTCTCTGCAGACTTGGAGGTCAAGAGCTAAAGTATCTCATTAGAAAGCATCTGGGTAACTAGATGTTCTCTATAGAGCTTCCAGGCTAAAACAGAGACTGCCTTAATAAAGTATCATATGGTTCCAGACATGATTTAATGAAGACTGAATATGCGAAAATTGCAGAACCTTCAAGGCACTTGTGCACCTAACAAATGTTAGCCCAGGGCAATATTTGAAGTAAAAGTAGTTGATTCAAATGCTATGTTAATATTCTTAGCTTAACTTTTAATCCCATTTAAGATATCATTTTGAGCTCTTCATTAACTATGGCTTTGTAGTTTGTGCCACCAGTTACAGCTGCATATATTTTCAATTGACAGACGTGTATGTTTGCGGCATATGAGCTGCAGATCACACACTAAGGATAAGATCGCCATCTGGTGTTGGGCTCGGATGATTGCAGGTTGTTGTTGTCTTCGGAAGAAGTCTTTGGTCACGAGATTGGTGACTCCTCCCCTGGACAACAGTGCGCATGGGCATCCACTCCATCCTCAGATTGTTTTTTTCCGCCATTGGGGGTCGGATGAACTTTTTTCCGCTCCAGCAGAAAACTTATAGCAATCACTACAACTCTCAAAATTAGAAAACTCGACGTCGAAATCCATATCGGACAGACTCCGGACGCGGCTGATGGAAAGGACACCTTTTAAAAAATGCCCCCAATGTGGAGCAAAGTTCCCTCATAGCGATCACCACGAGGTCTGTAATTTGTGCCTTTCAACAGACCACAACGAATCCAGCTGTCCAGCCTGCGCCGCATTCCGTTCGAAGAAAACTATCCGGGACCGAAGAGCTCAACGCCATATCATGGCCAAGCCGGTTCCGGAACCAGAAGACATCTTTGCACAGGATGTCCCTGACGATGACTCCGAAGATCTCCAGATCGTGTCCGAGGCCGTCGATTCTGATCCGGGGTAGCCTGTGAGTACCAGCCCCCCTACCCCAACACCACCCAAAAAGACATTGGTCAAGAATGCCAGCTGGGCCCAGTCGCGATCCAAAAACATCTTCAGAAGCCCCGTCCTCGGGCCCGGCTCCGAAGAAAAGTAAGCCTGCAGGTGGCTCGGGCTCGAGCAAACCTCATGTCATTGTGCCTATAATACCTTCGGCACCGAAGCAGGCTCCGAGACCGAAATCTCCATCGGCCCCGAAACGTCACTCGGCGCCGACATCTCCACCGGCACCGAAACGTTCTTCGGCGCCGAGGTCTCCACCGACACCAAAAGGCTCGTCGGCACCAAAAGGTCCTTCGGCACCGAAAAATCCACCGGAACCGAAAAGTTCTTCGGCACCAAAAACATCCTCGGCGCCAAAACAAGTCCATAAAGAACAAAAATCTAAAGCAGAAACAAAAAACTCGCCGCCAAAGCCGCCTTCCGACAGTGAGGAACTCTTTCGCCCTGATCCAAAGTAAAAACGGATTTACATAAATCCAAAAACTGGACATGTCACAGCGGTGCCCTACAAGAAAAGGAAGCTGGACACAACACCTCCTCCAGCACCTCCAAAGAAGAAGGACATTACCTCCTATTCCATCCCCCCCACCCCCCACCGCCTTCACCTCTACCATCTCCTTCTCACACACCACCTCCACAGGATGATGATGATTTAGGGGGAGGGGGAGACCCAGATTTCTTTACTTATCCCACTGATCCTACTGATCCCTTTACACTCCCGGACACAGCACCAGTAGTTGACTGGACTTACCCAATGCCTGATATGCCTGACCCCACTCCATACCCCTCAAAACCCTCCCCTCCTGATGACCATTTAGGGTTCGGTCAGCTTGTAAACAGAGCAGCATCGTTTCATGGTGTCACCATGCACACCGACACTCCTGAGGAGGATTTTCTACTCGACACTTTTGAGCAGTCGCAGAAAACAGTTCAGATTCTACCCATGATTAAGGGAGTGGGAAAGCATGCCAATGAGGTTTTTAAAGACCCTGTCAGGGCCAGGGTTCTCAACCCCAGAATGGAAAAAAATATAGACCGGCGCCACAAGATCCTGCGTACATCAAGGCGCAACTCCCCCTAGACTCACTAGTCGTATCAAATGCCAGAAAACGGGCGAACTCCCAAACAACCGGAGACACGCCACCCCCAGACAAAGAGTCTAACTCCTGGAGGCTTCCGGCAAAAGGGTTGCTGCTCAAGCTGCCAACCACTGGCGTATCGCAAATACACAAGCCCTATTGGCTAGTTATGATAGAGCCCCTTATGATCATCTAGAGGATCTCTTGCAACACCTGCCTGAACCATTCAAAACACAGGCCACTGACCTCATCCAAGACGGCAAACTAATATCAAATGCCTCCATTAAATGTGCATTAGATGCAGCGGACACCGCCTCTAGGGCAGTCAACACAAGCGTATTGCTTAGACGCCACGCATAGCTGCGCATTTCCGGCTTCAAGCCGGAAGTCCAAACCACCATTCTTGCTCAACCCTTTAATCAGGAGCAACTATTCGGCCCTGCAGTAGACACTGCCCTAGAAAAAATGAAGAAAGATAATGAGACTGCCAAATCTATGGGAGCATTGCAGTCTACTCAACCCAGAGGCTCCTTTCGTCGCTCCTTTTATAGAGGGGCTTCCAAAAATGTGGGAACAGACAACTCTTCCACCTTCAAAGCATCAGGTCAAACATCCCCTAACAGAAGATATTTTAGAGGAGGTTATCGGGAAACAATAAGGCCGAGGACGGGGCAACAACAACAACACCCGCACCTCTACAGCCACCAAACAGTGACTTGCCACCACTCCCCCCAGACCATTCCACTCCGGTCGGGGGAAGACTTCAACAGTTCCTACCTGTCTGGAATACCATCACTACAGACAGGTGGGTAAGACAAATTATCCAATCTGGCTACTGCCTCGAACTCATAAACCCCCAAACATACCACCCAGGCACCGTCCCATGACGTCTCACCACCTCACGCTCCTCAAACAAGAAATACAGTCTTTGCTTCAAAAACACGCAATAGAACCTGTTCCACTACAACATCAGGGCACAGGAGTATATTCCCTATACTTCCTCATTCCCAAAAAGGACAAAACCTTAAGACCCATACTGGACCTCAGACTACTAAACCAGTACATACAATCGGATCATTTCCACATGATCACTCTCCAACAGGTCCTTCCATTACTTCAACAAGGAGACTTCCTTGCCACATTAGACCTCAAGGACGCATATTTTCACATCCCTATGCATCCCGCTCACAGGAAGTATCTACGATTCGTGGTAGACGGTCAGCACTATCAGTTTACAGTTCTCCCATTCGGAGTAACAACTGCACCCAGGGTGTTCACCAAATGCTTGGCAGTTGTGGCAGCATATCTCAGGAGACAAGAAATCCATGTCTTCCCCTATCTGGACGATTGGCTCATAAAAGCCAATACTCTAGACAAATGCGTACTCCACACTCACCGCACTATTCAAACCCTACACAACTTGGGATTTACCATCAACTATCCCAAATCTCAACTACAACCCTCCCAAGCACAACAATACCTGGGAGCCACCATAGACACAGCCAAAGCCGTAGCTTATCCCAGCATAGCCAGGATAGCCAACATACAAGTGTCCCCGCAAGAGTGTTCATGCAACTCTTAGGCCTGATGGCGTCATGCATTTCCATAGTACCCTACGCACGCCTTCAAATGCGTCCCTTACAGGAATGTCTAGCACAACAGTGGAATCAGGCCCACGGACAACTTACCGATCTGGTGTTGGTGGACAGCCGCTCACTTCGCTCGCTGAAGTGGTGGAACACCATCAACCTGTCCAAAGGGCAGCCTTTCTTGGAGCCTTTTCCACAAGTTGTGCTGACCACCGACGCATCTCTCACGAGGTGGGGAGCCCACCTCCTTCAACACACCACTCAGGGAAGGTGGACCACTCAACAAAAACAGCTCCACATCAATCACCTAGACCTAGAACTTCTAGCGGTGTTCCTAGCACTAAAATCCTTCCAAGTGCATCTACAAAACAAGACTGTCCTCATCCGCACGGACAACATGACCACAATGTATTACATACAGAAAAAAGGAGGGACACATTCTCTACAAGTGTCCCAACTGGCGCAACAAATTTGGAGATGGGCAATTGCCCGAAACATCTACCTGCTAGCAGAACACCTCCCAGGGGTTCAGAACCAGGTGGCCGACCTCTAAAGTCGCCACACACAGCAGATACACGAAAGGGAACTACACCCCAAAGTCTTACTCCCATTCTTCCAAAAGTGGGGACAACCAGACATAGACCTGTTCGCCACACAAGAAAACGCAAAATGCCCAACCTTTGCCGCCAGGTTCCCACACCCATGGTCAAAGGGCAATGCAATATGGATGAACTGGTCAGGCAGATTTACGTACGCTTTTCCGCCTCTCCCACTCATTCCATTTGTGGTACGCAAACTGAAACAACAGTCGCTGACACTCATCTTAGTGGCTCCCACTTGGGCACGTCAACCCTGGTTCACCACACTTTTGGAACTATCGCTAGTTCCACATCAAAAACTGCATCACTCCCCGGATCTCTTAACCCAGAACCATGGAGAAATCAGACACCCAGATCCTCAAACACTGAACTTGGCAATCTGGCTCCTGAAGTCTTAGAGTTCGGGTACCTCAACCTTCCTCCAGACTGTATGAATATCATTAAAGAAGCCAGGAGACCTACTACTAGGGCATGCTATGCTGCAAAATGGAAACGATTTGCCATTTACTGCGCTAACAATGACATACAACCACTGGATGCTTCCATCCAAAACATCATTTGCTATTTATTACACTTGCAAAGATGCAATTTAGCGTATTCCTCTATACGTCTACATCTAGCGGCATTAGCAGCCTATTTGCAAAATAGACAACACCTGTCCCTCTTGAAGGTACCAGCCATTAAAGCATTTATGGAGGGTCTTAAAAGAATTATTCCTCCAAGGTTACCACCTTCCCCGGTGTGGAACCTTAATATTGTTCTAACAAGGCTCATGGGTCCCCCCATTTGAACCAATGCACAAATGCAAACTGCAGTTCCTAACATGGAAAGTGGCTTTCCTCATCGCAATCACATCCCTGCGAAGAGTAAGTGAAATACAAGCCTTAACTCTCGAAGAACCCTTCCTACAAGGAACAAAGTGTTTCTTAGGACGAATCCAAAATTCCTCCCTAAAGTCATTTCCCCTTTCCATCTAAACCAGTCAGTCGAACTGCCAGTCTTCTTCCCTAATCCAGACTCAGTAGCTGAGAGGGCACTTTATACCTTAGATGTTAAAAGAGCCTTGCTATATTACATCGACAAAACCAAACCTTTTCGGAAAACCAAGCAACTGTTTGTTGCTTTCGCTCCACCACATAAAGGCAACCCTATTTCCAAATCGGGTATCGCCAGATGGATAGTCAAATGTATCCAAATATGTTACCAAAAAGCTAAACGTACTCTTACCGTTCCCCCAAGGGCGCACTCCACGCGTAAAATAGGGGCTTCTATGGCATTCTTAGGGAACATCCCCTTAGAAGACATTTGCAAAGCAGCCACATGGTCTACTACACACACCTTCACTAAGCATTACTGTGTTGATATGCAATCCAAACAACAAGCTTCAGTAGGCCAAGCTGTCCTAAAAACTCTATTCCAAACTGCTGCAACTGATACAGGTGACCACCGCTAGGGGAGACACTGCTATATAGTCTATCCTTAGTGTGTGATCTGCAGCTCATATGCCTCGAACGGAATATGCTACTTACCAGTATGCATCTGTTCTTAACATGTAGAGCTGCAGAGCCACACACGCCCACCCGCCTCCCCGGGACCTGTATCCGTTCCAGCTTTGTCTTAATCAGACACTACACATGGACATCCTTTCTCTTTACTTCTTATACACTCCATCATTTCCCATCATGGCGAAAAACAATCTGAGGATGGAGTGGATGCCCATGCGCACTGTTGTCCAGGGGAGGAGTCACCAATCTCGTGACCAAAGACTTCTTCCGAAGACAACAACAACCTGCAATCATCCGAGCCCAACACCAGATGGCGATCTTATCCTTAGTGTGTGGCTCTGCAGCTCTACATGCAAAGAACAGATGCATACTGGTAAGTAGCATATTCCTTTTAGAGATTCTTTGTATATTACATCTCTACTGGATTCTAGTGTGTTCAAAACAAATAATTTGAAATATGTGTACTGCTCAAAAATCAGTTTGTTTATTTAATTTCCTATTGTAAATTGTTTTTTACTTTCCGGCCTTTGATTTTCTCCTCTGACCACTAATATGCTGCTGTTCTCTCTCAGCTGCATAAAATGTATTATGTTGAACTAATAAATACCACCCTCACTAAACTCTTTTAATTTTAACACCAGGCTTGCTTTACGTGCCCCACTGCACCGTCTTGAGCAGGAAGTCTCTACTTTTAGCCGCAGGGCAGTGTCAGACACACTTATGACTATCAATCGAATGGAACAAGCGCGCACAGAATATCGGGGTGCTCTCCTCTGGATGAAGGATGTGTCACAGGAACTGGACCCAGACACCTACAAGCAGATGGAAAAGTTCAGAAAGGTATTGCTATATCAATCGTTTTAACATGCGTTAGGCAGGCCATGTTTAACTTATTGTTACAGCACAGAGAGTAGCATGGCATTATGTAGAACCAAATATATGGTATGCAGATCTCACTCACCTCTCCCTGTCTTCCCTGCTCAATCTCCCTCACGGGGTACACCTCCTTGTGCAGTTGCATGGACAGGTTTTAAACCCCAAGCTTCAGAGCCTCCTCCTACATGTCTGGAGATTGAGCGGAGTATCCTGAGTATATTTTCCTTAACCCCAAGAAGTGGTGGATGTTATCCTATGCTCCCAGAGATACCACACCAAGATCGTGTTCTCAGGCAGATAGGGAAACTTTGTCAACTGGTGTGCAGACCCTCTTCAGGCCCGGCTGACTGACATTATATGTTTTGTCCTCTTACTTGCCCAACATGGGTGCCACTGTAAAGGTTTACTTATCGGCCTTGGCAGCCTTACTCTGCCCACCTGACCAACTGTCTCTTTTCAAGTCACCCATAGTTATGAGGTTTTTGAAGGAGCTTACGAACAAGTTTCCCCCAACTGCTTTAAATGGGACTTCACACTTCTTCTTACGTTTTTAATATGTTCTCTTTTTGAACTGTTACACAGTTGCCCCTTGTAGCCGCTTACTTTCAAAACAGTCCTGTTCGAGGCACATGTCCTGCAGATCACACACTTAGAATAGTAGATCGCCATCTGGTGTTGGTTTCGGATGCTTGGAGGTTGTTGTTGTCTTCAGAAGAAGTCTTTGGTCACGAGATAGGTGACTCCTCCCTTGGACTACAGTGCGCATGGGCATCCACTCCATCCTCAGATTGTTTTTTTCCGCCATTGGGTTCGGATGTAACTTTTCCACTCTGGTAGAAAACTTCAAAAACAAGCTTTCGAAGCGAAAAACTTTTACAAAACTACATCGAGGCACCTTCACTCGACATCGAATTCATCGGACCGGTTCCGGACGTCGACGCGGGCGATTGGACCTATCCGCGCCGTGAGGCCTACGGCTCATGTAAAGGACGCCGTTTAAAAAATGCCCCCAGTGTGGAGCAAAATTCCCACACAGTGACCATCATAAGGTCTGCAACCTGTGCCTGTCGCCGGAACACAACGAGTCCAGCTTGCGCCGCATTTCGATCCAAAAAGACCATTCGGGATCGAAGAGCTCAACGCCATATCATGGCACACAGACCAGCCCCGGAACCAGAGAACATCTTCGATGAGGGTCCCGATGTCCCGGAAGAAGATTCCGAGGAATTTCAAATTATCTCAGAAGCAGACGACTCGGACGACCCCATTACTCCGGGGCAACGCGTGAGTAACACTGCCCCTACCCCAACCCATCCAAAACCAAAGGCATTGGTCAAGACTTCCCCAGCTGGCCCGAGTCGAGACCGAAAACACCCTTCAGAAGCCCCGCCTTCGGGCTCGGCTCCGAAGAAACACAAGCCTTCCACTGGCTCGGGTCCGAGCAAACCACATATCATTGTGCCACCGGCACCTTCGGCACCGAAGACACAAGACCTCTCTGCACCAAAACCGGCTCCGGCGCCTTCGGCACCGAAAACACTGAAGCCCACAGACAAGCCCACAGACAAGCCGGCACCGAAAGCTCCCAAGCTCAAAGACTCCATTTCGGCACCGAAACCTTCATCGGCACCGAAACCTTCATCGGCACCGAAACCACCGGCTAAGAACCATAATACACCTCCTAAAGCCAAAGACTCTACCGATCACCCAAAACCTCGATCGGAACCGAAAAAATCGGCGCCATAGTCTGTTCCTCAAGACCAAGAACTTTTCCACCCAGATCCAACACAAAAAAGGATCTATATTAATCCAAAAACTGGACATGTCACTGCTGTACCTTGTAGGAAACGGAAACCGGATACAAAACCTGCCCCAGTTCCTATAAAGAAGAAGGACTCTGCAACATCACCAATTCCTCCTTCCTCCCATGTACCACCTCCTACCCCACCCCCTCTGCCTACACCACCATTACCTCTACCATCTCCATCACATACACCACCCCCACAGGATGATGATGATGACCTAGGGGGAGGGGGTGATCCTGATGATCTTAATAATCCGTTCACAAACCCAGATACTGTACCATTGGACGACTGGGCATACCCTCTACCAGATATGCCTGACCCCACACCATATCCCTCCAAACCATCACCTCCAGATGACCACCTGGGGTTTGGACAACTAGTACACAGAGCAGCACTTTATCATTGCGTCACCATGTACTCTGATGCACCCGAGGAAGACTTCCTCCTAGACACGTTTGAACAGTCTCAGAAGTCGGTTACCATGATTAAAGGGGTCATAAAACACGCCACAGAAGTATTTAAAGACCCCGTACAGGCCAGGGTACTCAACCCAAGAATTGAGAAAAAATATAGACCTGCCCCAGAAGATCCTTGTTACATCAAAGGGCAGCACCATCTGGATTCCCTGGTCGTTTCCAAAGCAAGGAAACGCGCCAACTCCCAAACTACGGGAGATACACCGCCTCCCGACAAGGAATCCAAACTATTAGAGGCATCGGGCAAAAGAGTAGCAGCACAAGCCGCTAATCATTGGCGTATCGCCAACACCCAAGCCCTATTAGCACGCTACGATAGGGCTCACTATGATCAGTTAGAAGACCTGATACAACATCTACCAGACCAATACAAGGCCCAGGCAAATGACCTTATACAAGAGGGAAAACTTATCTCAAATGCCTCAATTAAATGTGCACTTGACGCCGCAGACACTGCCTCTAGGGCAATAAACACAAGTGTACTCCTTAGACGCCATGCATGGCTACGCATTTCAGGCTTTAAGCCAGAATTACAAACTACTATACTTAGCCAACCATTTAATCAAGAACAAATCTGTTTGGACCAGCAGTAGACACTGCACTTGAGAAAATGAAAAAAGACACCGAGACTGCTAAATCCATGGGAGCATTGCAGGGTCCACAACCACGTGGCTCCTTTCGACGCTCCTTCTACAGAGGTGCCTCCAAAAACATTGGAGCAGACACCTCCTCCACATTCAAACACTCTACACAAACATCCCCCAGTAGAGGATATTTTAGAGGAGGATATAGAGGAAACAACACCAAGGGACGAGGTCGAGGCAGTACCAACACTCGTACCTCTCCCGCCACAAAACAGTGACTTTCCTCCACTCCCCCAGACCATTCCACTCCAGTCGGGGGAAGACTCAAACAGTTCCTACCTGTCTGGAACTCCATCACAACAGACAAGTGGGTAAGACAAATTATCCAGTATGGTTACTGCCTGGAACTCACCACTACCCCCCCCACACATTCTACCCAAGCAACGCTATATGTCACCAGACCATCTTACGCTCCTCAAACAAGAAGTGCTCTCATTGCTTCAAAAACACGCAATAGAACCAGTTCCCTTACATCATCAGGGTACAGGGGTATACTCACTGTACTTCCTAATCCCCAAAAAGGACGAGACGCTCAGACCAATACTGGACCTCAGACGCCTAAATCAGTACATAAACTCAGATCATTTCCATATGATCACACTTCAACAAGTACTCCCACAACTACAACAAGGCGATTTCCTTGCCACATTAGGCCTCAAGGACGCCTATTTTCACATCCCCATGCATCCTGCTCACAGGAAGTATCTAAGATTTGTGGTGGACGGACAACACTATCAGTTTACAGTCCTTCCATTCGGGGTAACAACTGCGCCCAGAGTATTCACCAAATGCCTAGCAGTAGTAGCAGCGCCTCTCAGGAGACAACAAATTCATGTCTTCCCATATCTAGACAATTGGCTCATAAAAGCCAATTCATTCAACAAATGCATCCTACACACTCACCAAACTATTCAAATCTTACACAACTTGGGATTCACAATAAACCATCCCAAATCTCATCTCCAACCCTCCCACATACATCAATATCTGGGAGCCACCATAAATACCTCCAAAGCACTAGCATATCCCAGCCCAGCCAGGATAGCCAAAATACAAGCTCTGATCGCAAAATTTCAAACCCAACACTCTCTTCGAGCAAGAGTGTTCATGCAACTCATAGGCATGATGGCGTCATGCATCTTCATTGTGCCTTATGCAAGACTTCAAATGCGTCCCTTGCAAGAATGTCTAGCACGTCAGTGGATTCAGGCTCACGGACAACTGGCAGATCTGGTGTTGGTGGACAGCCGCTCACATCGCTCTCTAAAATGGTGGAACACTATAAACCTGTCCAAAGGCCGGCCGTTCTTAGAGCCTCTTCCACAAATAGTGCTGACAACCGACGCATCTCTCACAGGATGGGGAGCCCATCTCCTAACACACACCACTCAGGGCACATGGACCACTCAACAGAAAGGGCTCCATATCAATTACCTGGAGCTACTGGCAGTATTCCTAGCACTAAAATCCTTCCAATTACATCTCCAGAACAAAACTGTCCTCATCCGGACGGACAACATGACAGCCGTGTATTACATATAAAAACAAGGAGGCACACATTCTCTCCAGCTGTCCCAGCTCGCACAGAACATTTGGAGATGGGCCATTCCCCAGAACATATACCTGCTAGCAGAACACCTTCCAGGAGTTCATAATCAGATTGCCGACCTGTTGAGTTTTGCCAACTCAACAGATCCACGAATGGGAACTACACCCACAAGTCCTATTTGCATTCTTCCAAAAATGGGGCCAACCAGACATAGACCTGTTCGCCACACACGAAAACGCAAAATGCCCAATCTTCGCCGCCAGGTTTCCCCACCCACAGTCAAAGGGCAATGCAATATGGATGAACTGGTTAGGCAGATTTGCGTACGCTTTTCCGCCTCTCCCACTCATTCCATTCTTGGTACGCAAACTCAGGCAACAGTCTCTCAAGCTGATACTAATAGCTCCCACATGGGCGCGTCAACCCTGGTTCACAACACTGCTGGAACTCTCTCTAGTTCCACACCAAAAACTGCGCCTCTCCCTGTCCTTATTAACCCAGAACCATGGAGAAATAAGACACCCAGATCCACATCAACTGAACCTAGCGATCTGGCTCCTGAAGTCCTAGAGTTCGGTTACCTCAGCCTACCACCAGACTGCATGAATATTATAAAAGAGGCCAGACGACCTACTACTAGAGCCTGCTACGCTGCAAAATGGAAAAGATTTGCCATTTATAGCGTTCCTTATTGCTATCACATCCCTTAGAAGGATAAGTGAGATCCAGGCTTTAACCATACAAGAACCATTCCTACAGCTACACCGTAACAAAGTGGTTCTTAGAACAAATCCTAAATTCCTACCCAAAGTCATTTCTCCGTTCCATCTTTACCAATCAGTCGAGCTACCAGTGTTCTTTCCAAATCCAGACTCTGTAGCTGAAAGAGCTCTTCATACCTTAGACGTTAAAAGAGCCCTGCTTTATTACATTGATAGAACCAAATGTTTTCGCAAGACCAAACAATTGTTTGTTGCTTTCTCTCCACCACATAAAGGCAACCCCATTTCCAAATCCGGAATAGCCATGTGGATAGTTAAATGTATCCAAATATGCTACCACAAGGCTAAACGCACTCTAACAGTTCCCCCTAGAGCGCATTCCACACGCAAAATAGGGGCTTCCATAGCATTCTTAGGAAACATTCCCTTAGAAGATATTTGTAAGGCAGCCACATGGTCTACGACACACACCTTCACTAAACACTACTGTGTTGACGTGCAAGCCAAACAACAAGCTTCTGTGGGTCAGGCTGTCCTTAAAACTTTATTCCAAACTGCTGCAACTGATACAGGTGACCACCGCTAGGGGAGACACTGCTATATAGTCTATCCTAAGTGTGTGATCTGCAGCTCATATGCCTCGAACGGAATATGCTACCTACCAGTATGCATCTGTTCTTGGCATGTAGAGCTGCAGAGCCACACACGCCCAACCACCTCCCCTGGACCTGTATTTGTTCCAGCATCGTCTTACTTAGACATTACACATGGACATCCTTTCTTTATTTTTACAAACTCCATCACCTCCCATCATGGCGAAAAACAATCTGAGGATGGAGTGGATGCCCATGCGCACTGTAGTCCAAGGGAGGAGTCACCTATCTCGTGACCAAAGACTTCTTCCGAAGACAACAACAACCTGCAAGCATCCGAGCCCAACACCAGATGGCGATCTTTTATCCTAAGTGTGTGGCTCTGCAGCTCTACATGCCAAGAACAGATGCATACTGGTAAGTAGCATATTCCTTTAATTGCTATCACATCAGCTAGGCATGTAAGTGGGTTAGAAGCATTGAATATAAAGCCTCTATTGAACTCTTTTTTTCTTGACAAGTTGGTGCTAAGAACCAGAGATGCCTTCCTGGTGAAAGTCGTTACCCCATTCCACCTATGCCAATCCAACACCCCTCCAATCTCTTCCCTTTGCCACATCCTATGAAGAAAGACTCCACAAACTTGATCCCAAACGAGTGGTCAGTTTTTATGAGGACAGGACACATGAATTCAGACTGGATGACAGCTCTTCATTGGATGCATGGGGAAGATGAAATGCTATGCAGTGCACAAAAGGACGTTGTCCAGCTGGATACTCAGGTGTTTCCAGATGTGCTATGCTTTAGCTCACAAGAACTGACCAGAAGATATACAAGCTCATTCAAACAGACCAAAGACTGCTACTTGGTAGTAGTAGACATCTGCAAAGGTGGCCATGTGGGCTTTCATCCACACTGTTTGAACTTTGAAGTGAGAAGGGAAGGCCACTTTGCACACTCCTACCATCAGGAGCTTTTGGTAAAACTAGCCATGCACCCACTCCCTGGTTGGGCACTGCTTGTGGAATCTACTCCTAAGGTGAGGAATCTGTAGGTATAAGTATCCATCAGAAGAAAAAGTTCCGTACCTTCTGTAACACTCTTTCTGGTGGATACTCTATCTGCAAACAGATTCCTCACTGACCCACCCACCTCCCCGTTGAATGGCTGATTATCCCATTTATCCTCTTGAAGTGGCCCCTATATATTACAAATTACTCCACCTGTCTACCTGATGTTAATCTCACTGGTATGCCTCGAAGGCACATAAAAAAATAGAAATTGATGTCAGCGTCCCATGAAAGGTGCTTCATGGCAAAAATGGTGTCACAGGGACTCAACATATAGTGTCAAATTACCGGTGTGGACGAGCTATTGAAGACTGATCCCAGGCTTTTTATGAGTTAGCATATTTAAACAGTAAAAGGAAAGAACCACGCCTGCTAGGAGAAGTTCCTCCGAAGTCTGCTGCATTGTTAATGTGATCCTGTTAAGTGTATTACAAAACAACAGGTAGTGAGTAAAACTATGGCAAGTAACACAGTAACTTTAAATGTTTTATGTTACTTTTTGTAGTAGTTACTTTTTTCAGCATTTTATTTTTTTGTATTTATTGATACTATAGCACATTTATTAGGAATATTCTGGGAGACACTACACTCTTTCCCCTCTACTTCATGATTTTCCATTCTCATTATGCTTTCACCTCCACTGCCATCCACCCCAATGTTCCTTTTCCTTTATCCCCAGTGTTACGCAATTAAACTGCTATTATTTTTCAATGTACTAGGTATTGTTGACTCTCCATGATGTGGTCTCTGAAGTACTCTGATATCCCACTGTGTTTAACAGCAAAACGTTAATCAAATCATAAAAATAAACTCAAGTTAGTTGTGTTTTTGCCATTTAAACTATGCTGGAAAGAATTAAGCCAGTCTTGTTGACTTTGGAAAAGATGAAGTGCAGTTTACTTTGTGGCAAAATAGAGATTTTTGAAGAGGTTAAAAGTGATATATGGATTTCATTTTACTGCATAACAACATGTAACAAGCTTTACATCTGCCTCCATCAAGAAATTAGCAGTGTCTGATTTGGAGAAAGGTTACTGAGGATTTACACCACCTTATTATTGTCCAAGTAATAGTCTGAACTGCTAACAGTAAACAGAAGAAGTAAACAGGCCTTTAGCAGATCAGAGATGGATTTGATCACAGGTGAGGCTAGATAGTACCTAGTGGAATAATGCAGCATGGGCATTTTTTGCTGTAACAGAGTCATTTTTAGATCTCCCTAGGCAGCGCGCATGCGTAGCTAGAGGAGGGCCTTTGGCCATCGGTCTTCACTTTTCACGCACTGCACTCGTGCTTGTGGCGGCATCCACCTTGCGGGAGCAAGCAGCGGCGCGCCGCAAGCACGAGTGCAGTGCTTGAAAAGTGAAGACTGATTGTTTTTTAATGTGGTTTGACTCTCTGCCATCTAGTGGTCACTGCCATGAATAGACGGTGAAGACAGTGAAGACCGCTTGTTTCTTCTTCCAATAGTTTCCTGCTCGTGTCAGCGCCCGTCGCTGCTCACAATTTACTTAATCTCCCCATGCAGTCCCACCCCATCCAGCCCGTTGCTGCTTGTTCTATTTGTTATGGATATTTTCTGGCTTTATTGTGAAGCACTCTGATACCTAAGGGCCATTTCTGTGCTACATATAAGCACGAAAAGAAAGCATATAAATACGCCTCATTACCCTTTCACCACACACAGAACACGGTTGCAGAATGCATTTGTCACACAAAAACTAAGCACAAGTGTTGTAGGAACTAGCTACTATCATTTTCGTGGTGCCAGAGGCTGTCTCTTCTGGGAGGCTTGATTTTAACACTTCCAGAATTACTGATTTGCCCGTTCTTGAGGCTGCCGCTTCTCTTTCTAACCAACGGCTGATAAGGTAACTCGGCACCTCCTTCTACAGCCACCAGTCTGTCAGTCACTATGAGAAGCATTTCCATTAGCTCTCCCTGATTTCTGTTTTTCCTGTCATGTTTTTAGAGTTGGAAGTAAAACCGAGGCAATAGGATTTATAGATCTCTGTAAGAAGACGGGAAGTAAGTCCTACGCCTGGGAAGCTTGCAACGTATTTTTTAAGTGCTCACTTGCATAGCAAATGTCTTCTTTTAGTACGTATATTGTTTTGCGTTGATGGGGATTCTTTTGCTTAAAGAAAGACATGTATGCCACCAGCTGATGTGAGGATCGGACGTTTGCAGGAAGAGCAGTCCCTTAGGGGCGGACATGCTAGCTGCACTTCCAGCAAATAAGGATCTCTATGTATCGAGCTCTTTGGAAGATCTATTTTTTTTAAATAACTTTTTATTGATTTTAACATATTTATTTCCCCTCCCCTCCCCCCCCACTCCCCACCCCCCCTCCAGACAGGTAGACATTCTGTACATTAACATCATGGACTTTACATTGTGTTTGTCATATTTAAATAAGCATTATGGGAAATTTTGCAAAATATATTCCATGCTTCACAAAAAAACAATTAAAACAATAACATAAATACATTACAGCATTGATAATACATCAGATTTGTAAATCTCGCCAAAGTGTGAGAGGAGACTAGATTTTCATGCCCCTTTCACGTCGCCTTCTGCCTTTCCGCTTATATATAGCTATCTCGATATTATGCACCGCTAAAAGCCTAGCTAGCCACTGTTGAGAAGTAGGTGGTAGCGGGTCTAGCCAAGCCGATGCTATGCATAGCCGCCAAATGGCCATTGCAACAAATATAAGATCGTGACCGTTCTCGAGTTTATCTGATTCTTCCACCCCAAGTACCATTGCCTCTGGTGACAAGACAACCTTTCTGTGGAGAACAGAGGATAAGAACCTCTCTATATCTTGTTTCAGAGGTATTAACACTGGGCAGGAGGCAAAGATATGGATGGAGTCTGCTTTAAAGCAAGTCCCATTACCAATCCCCCATTTTGCAATCTTTTCAGGTGTATAATAGAGAAAAAAGCAGGTTTTATAAAATTGTGCCTGAAGTTTAGTAGAAATAAGAGTAGTTTGAGCTAACTGATAGGAGTATAAGAATCCTTCTTTAGAAATCTCGAGTTTACTTTGCTACCTCATAGCCATTTTATCTAGATCATCAGGGAGCATGTCCAACAGTGACACATAAACTCCACCAATCGAATGTTTCTTAGAATGTATACTTGTTTCTACTACAGTAGATTCTTCCCAAAGTGTTCTTGCTCCAGATTTGTGAGTTAGGAAGGCCCTAATCTGGAGATATTTGAAAAAATCCCGCCAGTCTAAACCAAATTCTCCCTTCAAAACATCAAAAGATTTAATCCCCTGATTAGTATAAAAATCCCCTAGTTGTTTTATTCCCAGGTTATACCATTTGTTAACGCAGTTATCTTTAAAGATTGTTGGTGGAAGAATTGGGTTATTTAGTTCCGGGGTGTAAAATGAGAATCGTCCTATTCCTAACATTTTTTTACAGCCTTCCATACCTTAAAACAACTATAAAGAGTCTTAAATTTGACCTTTTTATGGTAGCTATCGTGTATGTGCCTCCAAAAGTAGCCATAGCAGGAATTCCCCACCAATAGCTGAAAAATTGAAGCGGTATGTACCTCTGTGTTATTCCCCCCCCTTGTAATAATTCCTTACTGTATAATAGTACACATGACCAATAATATCTCCTTAAGTTGGGGAGTGATAACCCACCTCTGTCCTTAGGAAGGGTAAGACATTTATATGCCCGACGGGGTTGGGCGTATGACCATATAAATCTAGAAAAAGTATGTTCCATTACTGTAAACCACTGGTTAGAAAACTCTAGGCAAACTGCCCTGAATAAATATAATATCTTGGGAAAGTACACCATTTTAATTGCATTTGCTCTTCCATTAATGGACAGGTGGAGATTGTCTAACCGTCGTAGATCCTTTTGCATCGTATGCAGTAGTGGCTTAAGATTTAAATCCACAACTTCCTCTAATTTGGAAGAAATTGTGACACCCAAATATGTCGCTACCTACGCCACCCTAGGATCATCCATCACAATTTTTTGATTTAAAACAATTTGTGTCTTTCCTTGATTTAGCGCGTAGCCAGAGACCAGCCAAAATTTCCTGCCCTCGGCCTCAATGGTCAGCATTGCTACTATGGGGTCAGCAGTAACTATAGCAATATCATCAGCATATGCTAATGTTTTTGTTGCATACCCTTGTGATATAATGGGGGTTATATTAAATCTATATATATTGCAAATAGCAATGGCGATCAAGGGCATCCCTGGCGAGTTCCCCTGGAAACGGCGATTTTCTTAGTTAGGCTTCCATTGACAGATACAACAGCCCTAGGATTATTATACATTTTTTGTATCGCCTGAATAAACTTGATTCGAAATCCCATCATCGCCAATGCTTTCCAGAGAAACTGCCAGGAGACCCTATCAAAAGCCTTCTCTGCATCCAGAAGGATCAGGGCCATAGGGTCTCCGGTAATTTCTGTTCCGTCAAAGAGTGTAATAACCCTCTGGATATGATTTATCTTTGACCTTCCAGGAACAAAGCCGTGCTGGCTTTTAACGATAACATTATGTATTATGGGTGCAATTCGATTTGCCAAGATTTTGGAGTATATTTTAGAATCAGCATTTATAAGGGTTATTGGACGGTATGATCCTAACTGTTCTGGGGTTTCCCCTTTTTGGCAAAAATCACAATTTTGGCCCTGGACCAGGAAGTGGGAGGTTCCCTCCCAGAGAAAATATGAATAATTAAGTCCCTAAATATATGTTTAATTTCGTCTATAAAAGTGCTATAGAACTCCGAAGGGATACAGTCCAGCCCTGTAGCCTTTCCTTTAGGGAGGCTCTTAACTGCAGTCAATATCTCTTCCATGTTCGGTGTTTCCTCTAGAGCCAGTTGTGTTTTTACCTCAAGCTTTACGGCTTCACAATTCTCTAAGTACCTTTCTATTTCTGTGGTGCTACGTTGCCGTTATCTGTGTATAGTTCTTTATAGAACCTTCAAAATGCTTGCTTAATCAGCTCTGAGTCTTTTAGCTGGCCTTCCACTGGATCTACAATCTCCCTTATTAGATTAGCATTGACCTGTTGTCTCAATCGCATCGCCAATTGATGTCCCACTTGCTCATTGACCTCATATATTAATTCTTTTCGTGCCGTGGCTTTCCAAATTGCCTTATCTGAAAACATATTAGTAATTGCTGCCTTGGCAACTGCTACTTGGGCTAAGGTACTAGAGATGTCCCCGGTTGTATCTATATTACTAGTGACACTAATGAGTCTTACTTCTGCTAACATAAGATCATCCTGCAGCCTCTGTAACTCCTCTTTCTCTCGTCTGTTTGCTCTGAGTGAATATGCCATAGTCTCACCCCGGGCCCCTGCTTTCAACGTGTCCCAAACAACCTCTGTTGATGTACTATGAATGTTTTCTACTAGGAACTTGGGTATCCAGTCTTTCATGTGGATACAATACTGAGGGTCGTTCAATAATGCTTTTTCAAATGACCACAGAGTAGGCTTTGATTTAGCTAGTCTAATAGTCAGTGTGCAAAAAAGGGGATTGTGGTCAGATAATACCCGGGGCAATTTGACAGTTTGGGAGTTCCTGATTAGTGAATTTGAGAGTAAAATATAGTCGATTCTGGTATGCGTGCGGTGTGGATTTGAATAAAAAGTATAGCCAAGGTCCATGTACAAGACACAGATCTTTAAGAGAGCGGCATACTTTAGGTTTATGCCCTTTATAGACCCAGTCATCATTTAAAGACCAGTTAATCGGAAGGTTTATATTGAAGTCCCCACAGACCAAAACCGGAAGAGGCCAGTGTGATAATTCGTTAGAGACCTCATCAAAAACCCCGGGGTCATCTGTATTGCTCCCATAAATAGCACAAATTGTCGTTTTTAGCCCTGTTTGATAACTGCATTCGGTGATAGCCCAACGGCCAAGCTTATCAGTTTTAGAATTGTTAAATACCAATCCACTCCCTTTAGCCAGAATAGCAACCCCCCAAATTTTAACACCTTGTGAGGTAGCACACACCAGTTTATATCCTAGTGTATTTAACAGCTGACTCTGGGACCCTTCAATATGCGTCTCCTGCATGCATACAACATTAGGTCCCCAGTTTTGTAGCCCAATAGCAACCATTTGTCTTTTCTTGAAATCATTCAGACCACCAATGTTCAGAGATAATACTTTTATCCCAGCCATGCTGCTAAAAAAAAAGTGCTATATTTTATATCCCAGACGTTCTGGTTTCCTGTGATCCCTGTAAACATTTCCCTATTCCTTTTTGACATAGATTTGCTACCCTTTATGTCTAACCTGTCCGGCCTTCCCCCCTCCCCTTTCCCCTCCCTCCCCCCCCCCCCCACCCACCACCTCCTTTGAAGGTTACCTGGGCCAGTCTGGTCCAGGGGTGCGACATCTGCGCAAGCGGGTCCTGCGAACTAGGCTAGTTTAATATAAATAATATACTTATCTTTTATAGTTGAAATTTTCTAAACATTTAAATTCCCCAAGCCGTTCAGGCTAGAATTCCACACTTCCCCAAGGTATACCTTCTACAAGATACAAGTTATAATAGTTAATTGCTCTTATGTATTCCTTTTACAACGAGTCTTTAAGTCTAATTTAGATTATTTCCCTGGATTTCGAGAGACTGTCTCTGAGATTTCCCGAAGATAATCCTCCGCCTGTATTTCACAGTTAAAGCTTCTTGTTGCCCCTTTAAATATAATTCTCAGACGTGCCGGATTTTGCAGGAATACTTTTGCTCCGGCTTTTTCAAATGATCCAAATAGCTGACGCATTTTCCATCTTCGCTCCACGGTGGCGTGAGCGAAGTCCGGTCTGGCAAAAAATTTGAACCCTTTATGTTCTCTTTGGGTGGTAGGTCTTGCAAGATCGTAAATTTTTTCCCGGAGGAGAAAATTCCCAAAGCAGACCAGCATCGCCCTTGGATATTGATTTTGCTTATTAAAGTTTTTTGATGGCATTAGGGGAAAACGATGGGCACGCTGGACTTCCCTTTCCATGTCCCAGGCTTCCAATTCCGGAAATGATGTTTTGAGTATGTTAATCATTGCCCCTCTGGCATCGCTTCCCTCAAAATTCTCCGGAATTCCAAGAAACCTTAGATTATTTCTTCTGGATCTGTTTTCGTGATCCTTCACTTTGGCCATAAGATCCCTTATTATTCCGTCTTGTTCTGTTCCCTTTTTTTGAAGCGTCGCGACATTAGTTTCAAGATTCTCAGTACGAGTTTCCACCCTGACCATTCTTTCAGAGATCTCGGAGCAGATACTACCCACTTTCTTCACAGCGCCTTGTAATTTTTCAATGGCCATGCGGTTCTTTTGGCTCTCTTTTTTCACATCCTCATGGAAGTCTTTTATTGAGCAAAGCACCTGGCTTAACGAGGGTTCGTGTTTTTTTTTTTATGTCTTTCTTGATTTCCTTGTACACTCGGGTTTTGACGTGGTGTTTCTTCTGGTGATTTAATCCTTGGACTTCTTCCGGGGGGATTAGGTCTATTTTTGACATAGTCTGTGTTATTACCAGGATCTGTGGTTTCCTCATTCAACACATTTTGTTCACTTTTGTGTTTTGACCTTTTTTTCCCCCCACTCCTTTTTTTCCTGGTATTGATTTCGCTAGATAATCTTGAGTCATTGGGGCCGGAGATCTCCAGAGATACGGCTCCCCTTCGTGTGCTTGGACTTGATTCTCTTGAGTTACTTAGTTGACTTGAGTCACTAGAGATAGACATCCCTGTTTCGTATACCTCTGAATCAGAGTCTTCATCCAAGAGAGAGTGATTAGCTAATTGAACTTCTTCCCCCACTGGAGGATCCTGTGGATTAGGAGAATTGGGGAAAGGGATCAACTCCTTCATTTCCTGGTTCAGTTTTTTTTGGTCCCATTGCTCCATTTGCTCTCTCTGATTTAATGCTACAGCGTCTATCTCTATAGATGCCCTTGTCTCTTCCTGTGTTATATTTAAGTCATCATTTATTATTACATCACTCTGACAATCCTTATGCAGAGGGCTAAATATATTAGAGATTCTTGGTTGTGATGATTCAATTATGCCAGTGTTTTTTGCAGTTGCCTTCAAGTTTTTTATCGTCTGTAATCTCTGTGCTTTTTTAGCCATTAGTTCCAATTTAGCATCTTCCTCTGTTTCCCCCTTTTTTCCCTCCCTGTTGCCAGCTTCTTTCTCCTTTTCTTTCTCTTTCTCTTTCTCTCTCTCCTTTCGTTTGGTCTTTTCTCTTTCCCTTTCTTTTTCCAGTTTTTTTTCCATATTTGTATCTTTAATTTTACCTTTTTCTTGAAGCTCATTTCTTACCAGGTCGTTTACCGAGTCTTTTGCCAGATCTTTCTCCTTTGCTTTAATTCCTCTGGTTTCAGGTCCTTTATGTCTATTAGTTGTATATTGAGCAGGTGTCAGCTCAATTTCTGCAATTACTGCTTTCTCAAGGTCTTGTGGGTTCGAAGTCTCTCCCTGTAAAAGCTCACCTGCTTCGTCCCCTTTTTCCTTATTAGAAGCGGCGTTATTTGCTGAACCTGAACCTGTTTGTGTTTTCTGGCCTTTTTGTTCTTTTTCCAGGGTGAGTCCTTCCCCTCTGTCCTCTCTGTCCCCTCTGTTCTCCCTGTCCTTCCGGTTCTCTCCGGTATTCCTTTCCATATCTGATGCTTTGGAGGACTTAAGGGGCGTCACAATCCGTTTCTGATAGATTACTGGCGTCGGTACATCCCACCGACTTCTTCCATGAAATTTTCTATTGTAACTGCAATAGAACTCTTTCAGGACAGTATTACAACTCTTCCGGCCTTTCGAGCCCTTAGGCTCCTTTAGGTAAATTTTCAACTCTTTCTGTGAGGAGCCAGTATTGAGAGGGTAGCTCTCCCCTATTTGAAGTTTCACTTGATGTTTTGCCGGTGTGCCAAATAAAGATATAGACACACATAGCAATACAGAAACAGTATTAATCACTGTCCCAGTCCCTGTCCCAGATAAAAGCAATGAGGCAGATAAGACAGATGGGCCAGATGGAGAAGCCCGAATTCCAGCTCCAGCTCCAATTTCAATTGTATGGAAGAAATGAGATGTACTCTGCCTCTCCTTCGTTTTTAATCTACTTCCAGTGCTGCTTCCACTCCTAAGCATCATTTGCTTTTGCTTTCCCAGCCCCCTTTTTTTTCCCCTCCAGCTCAGAGCATCTCCCTGGCAACGGGACACGTGGGACGCGCTGAGACGCGCAATACGCATGAGGATAAAAGGTCGGTATTCTCCTTTCTGCAGATGACGTCCGGGAGCCAAAGGAAGCAGACGGGGGGAAAAGCTCCAGCGTCACGGGGGTAGAGAAGACGGTAACAGTAACAGTGATACGGGCACGCTGCTGAAGCCTGTGGGTTTTGATGTTTAAGTTTTTTAAGGTGTGGAAGCACACATTTTTATCCAAAGGAGCATCGGCCAGGAAATTAGGCATATGAGGTCGTTATCAATTGAGCACGGATAAACGGATAGACGGATAGAAAATCGGCACTTTTACGTAACCACAGGCGGTACTGCCATAAAGCCGTATGGGGAGGATTGCCCCGAGCAATAGAGGATAGGCAATAGGCAGTAGTCAAGCACCGTAGCCATTAGCAAAATAGTCGAAATAGCAAGTAGCACAGCAAAACGAGCAAATATACCCTTCTTCTACATAATTCGTTGTAAAAGCAGTACCGTCTGAAAACCAAATGCCGAATGTCAAGTATCAAATGTAAAGCAACTGCAACTTACAGCTGAGGTTAAGCTGAGGTCGAAATCAAGGTCAAGCCGGGAATCTCATACTAATTAGTTGTCCAGATGTCCAGTATACGATATTCGTGATAGTGGAGCGCCGCATAATTCAGCACTCCGGTTTCCTTTCTATCCTTTCTATCCTGCAGCTCTCGATGCTATTCTCGATGCTATTCTCGATGATAGGTAGTTCCAAAATAATGCAGGATATGGATATGGATATGAATAAGGATGTGGATGTGGAATGTAGGATGCGGGGGATCCTGATCACTCGCTTACGTTAGTTGTAGAAAGCATTCTCTGAGTAGAGCAGCCCAGTATCACAGAGCACCGCCGCTGCGACCGCTCACGCTGACGCCATTTTGCCTTCCAACCAACCAGGTTTTATGATTAATGCATGAGCTCTTTGGAAGATCTAAAGAAGGCAGTGAAGCTCGACAAACCAAACACTAAAAGGTACTGCCTTTTCATTTTTTACTCTAACGTTTGTTTGACCGTTGTCTAACATTAAATCACCTATTTATTCGGTAATGGTTTGTGAATACGCGTGTAAGTGTATAGCAGATGGCTTGACAACAAAGGCTTTCTATTAATAACAAGCATTGGCATAGCCAATAGGTCTTGCTTTTGGGACCTTATAAGTATTTAGTTATGCAGCACAATATACTTGGTGCAACAACATCAACTGTTGCATGGCTAAGCACTTATAAGGTCCCAAAGGCGAGACCTATTGGCTATGCCAATGCTTGTTCTGGGTAGCAACTAACCCAGCTCAACTTTCACGGACAAACCGGCGACTTCCACTGAGGATTAGATTGTAAGAGGCTCATAAAACTTACTATTCTTCCCCTTGTGGGAAATGTGTTTCTCCGATTTTACATGTTATCCTCCGGGCTTTGACACTGAGATTTCAGCTGCTCGAAGCAGCTGAGATCTCCATGTGAAAAACAAACATTTGGAATATTGTATTCACACAGTAACCCTGTTACCAGGCCCATCCGAATTTATGGGCCACTTCCATCAGTTTTCAATAAGGATAAAAAGTGTTTGAGGAGGTGTTATTGTAATCCCAAGGTTGTGGTCATAGATCATGAGTGGTGGGGGGCAGAACAAGGGGCTGGCTACTGGAAGTCACCGCTGCCTCCATACAGGCCGAAACATCCAACGCTTCCAAGTGCTGCACCACATAAATGTCTGTGAGCCATCCTTTGCAATATTTGCTTATCAGAGGGATACTCTGCTTCTCTAGATTCTAGCGCTATGGGCACAGGTCTCGTGAACGTTCCATGGTAAACCTTTGTCTAGCTGGAGGGACCAAGTTGTGGGATAGGTTGCTTTGTTAGGGCTTGAGAATGAAATGTCTCTGCAGCAGGTTACGTCTGTTGAATCTTGACCCCACCCCCTCCCACCCTCCCACTGCAACACCCACACAACGACTGGCCTTGGAAATGGCCACTCTGGGGACATCCACAGTTACATTTTTAATGGGAACCTGGATACATGTGTATAAACAGCTGCAGACATGGCCATCTTTATGCGTTCATGAGCTCTTACATTCCTATATCTGTTCACTGCCTCCTGAAACTGGGCATGTCTTTTTTCCGGAATGGGCCCTTTGGCCTTCTGTTACCCAATCTTGATGCCTCTGTTGACCTGCTTCAAGGGATATTTCCATTGTGCTTCTAGCTGTCGAAGTTGATCTGATTTGTATGTTGGCATTGCTTGAGATCGTGTATTACTGACCTGACTTCACGCATTGCAATTGTATTTTCTGCCTCTGACACTTTGCTGGATTTGCCAGAAGTTTTTCATGAACTAGGAGGGAAAGTGGCCCTTTGATAAAGGCAACTGTTCTTCCTGAAGAGGATTTTCTTGGCTCTCAGAGAAGTTCACCTGAGGCCACGTCGTTCACTACCAGTTACTGCACTGGAGCTGGACACAACAGAAAATGCCCCAGAAACAAGAGTCCCCTTCTAAAAGGGAAGAATCCCAGGGCGGTAACCAGGCTTAACCTTGAGCCCTGGTCTAAGATAAAAAAATACCATACAGAAGTGTGGAAGATGATGAGACTGATCAGATCCATCTAGCCTGACTTGATGATCCTATGACTGCTGATCCTGCCACCTCTGTATCTTAAGCACCACCACCAAAGCTTGATGTCTCGTTCTTCTCTGCCTTCCCCTGTGGGGAACTTCAATTCACACTCAATTTATTACACAAATGATCATAAGTGAGCAAAGCAACATTTTCTTCCAAAGCATTGTTGGACATGGTAATGAGTCAGAATGTTCAATCCTGAAATGAAGCTAGGCAGCTGACATTTTTTGTGTTTTGCATTTGTACGTTCTCAAGGCTGAATTGGTTGCTGTTGTTCATATATAATGAGAGCTGATATCTACAGTGGTAAAGGTTGTTGTTTGAGTATAGTAATCAACAAGTGATGTCTTAGTCTCTCATGGAAAATTTTTGTTCAGATTTGTAGTGCTGTGTTTAAGATATTATTTGTTGTTGTATCAGATAAGCAGGTCTGGTTCTTTCAAATCTTACCTTTTAAGCTGTGTGGGCAGGGCCAAAACTCTGAAGAGAAAACGTAACAGTTGTTACAGTGTGGCATGCTACCATTTTTTAATATTTTAAATCAGTAGATTATGGTGTTTTTCATTCCAGGACACATCCTCACATGATCTGAGAGGAAGGTGTACATTGGATATCGCAACCCTCTTTTCACCTACTTAATAATATTTGCTTTATAATAGACAAGGACTTCATGTAGATGTGTGATTATAGATGTGCAATAACATTCAAAAACAGATACCATTGTCATAGTGACTCAGAATGCTTATAGGGTGCCTAATGATGTAACATCTCTTTAAATAATACCTAAAAAAAGATTAAAGTCTTCATTCTGCATCTAAATAATTTTGGGAATGAGGTGGGGATTGTTAATTTCTTTATCAGATATTGTGGAGTAAACCCATCTTGCTTTAAAAACCAACCTGTTGGGTACAGTGGACCAGTTTGGTGACCTGGATGAACAATCACAAAGTTTAGTAGGTATTAGCAACTTGCAGTGAAACATTTGTCGTTTAATCCTGCAGTGGTAAGTTGTTTTGAGAGAGAGGTGGAGTGCAGTTACATTGATGCAAGCTTGCTGACTGGTACCACATAAGTTCAAGTTGACTTGTATTGAATTATTTTTGGTTTGTTTGCTTATTTTCTGTTATTTATATTAACTTCCACTGATAAACCTTTCCATGCGCATGCTGAATCTGGAAACATTTTTCTCATTACTTACTATCATCAGTGTCACGGAATTTGGCAATTTCTTGTCATCTGCATTTTGCAACTCTACTGAAAGTGATGTGCCGAAGGCCATATGAGGGATCACATGTGCTGGTGAATTCCAATTCTGTTTTCAAAACCTCAAACATGGTTCCGAAATCATTGATTACAGTCAGTCAGATGTTGGTCTGTATACAAAAGGTCAGGAAAGGTTGCATTCTAGGTCAGAGAACAGGTCTATATCAAGTTTGGGGTTGGCTTCACCTTCTTGTCAACCCTAGACACATAAAAAAGAAAGGAGATGATGTACTAAGACGAGAGAGAGTGGCTTGACTCTCCCAATTCCTCTTGAGAGTCGGTTCCAACCCTTCAGCATATTACCCAGGTAAATTTTCTGTCTGCTAGCTCTTCATCCAAGCAGATTGAAGAGTTTTAAAGAGGCTATGTGAAGGATTTTTGCCTCTCCTCCCTCTGATATGCCTTTAACCGCATCCAAGGAATTAATAAAGATGTCTGTAATGTCAGTAGATAATCCTTTGTCTTCAGTGATTCTGGTCATGGTGTTGGCTTTGCCCCTGAAAACCAAGGTTATTTTTCAAACAAAGTTGATGTCTCCTTTGATGCTGGTCGATGTCTGGCAGACGTCACCCATGTCTGAATAAAGTTTTTCCCATGTTAAGAAAAAGACTGAGAAATTATTTAATGAAAAAGCTCCAGAGGATTCCTACATTTATTTCAGCAATAGCGTCTCTCAGTATACAAGAGCATTTTGCCCCTAGTTTTGATGTTCTGGAATTTTCAAATCCAGGGAAGGCTGATTCCTTGGAAGGAGGGGTGTGAATTAACTACCTTTCTTTTGAGACTATACTGTTGGTTAATCGAGAAGAATGCCTGTGGTTTTGATACAGCGCATAAGACAAAGTTATCAGATGCTGAAAGCTTTACATCTATGGAGCCAGCTCATTTTGCTTTTTTATAAGGAAAGCTGCTTATACTCTCAATGTGACTCTGTCAGACAGCAGCTGCATTTATCCGTTTTTATAGTGCTTTTAGGGTAGCAGTCATTAGATCAAATCCTACCTTTAAAGAAGTTTGTCCAGGTCCTAGTCCTTCAGTACCTAGGTCAGTATCAAAGAGTACAAGGCAGCTCATAACGATCTGCCAGACTTGTCCTCAGACCAGACTCCAGAAACCCTCATTGTTCAATCCTCGGCTATTAAGCTACAGCAGAACATAATAGAAGCCAACCCTCCTGATAGGGTGGAATAAACAGGGCTCTCTAGGGATGAAGATATTCACGTCTTGGTGTTTGAATTTACCTTCTATTAATGCTACCTGTCGACTCTTTATACTCCTTTTTCATGAGAGATGGCTAACCTAGCGGTTTGTTTGCTTACTGAGCATATGAAAGGCCCCTTTATGGAGCAAGATGGCGTGAATACTTCCTTACAAACAATGCAGATAGGGTCTAAACATTGTTGATACTGTGACTCATTCTATGGGTTTCTTTGTTGTTTTAAGGAGGTTCACATGGTACTGTCTTTTCGTTGAGTGTGCAGACACAGTTATCTGGTATACCTTTTAACAGGCAGCATTAATTTGCAAAAAGGTGGCTGTTTCACGTGTACACATAAAGCAAAGTTGGGCTTCACCATCCCAGACAATTCACAAGCAGTATCACATTTTATGGGATAAGTGCACCAATTTGAAAGGCTATAAGCTGTCAATTTTATTTTTTTTTCTTCTTTACAAATCTCTATATTTTCAAATGCCGAATGCATGCAAAAGTCAATACTACAACATTTAGTTGCATAGAACAAAGCCATCTCCGACAACGTATCAACATCCCTACTGTATCACATTGATTAATATAAGTACTGCTGCCATTTCGTGGAGCCCGACCTCCCCTCTGAGCCCAGGAATTAGGATGACAAGATATGTTCTCCACTAGGTGCATCTCTGTCTAACACTGGTGCGCCTCCTGTAGACTGTGGCGAAGCTCTTGGCTGGCCTCCCAAAGATCCAACCCATGGTGCCGTCTTCATGGACCTCCAACTTTGTGGAATTGTCTGGGGCAACCCCTGCTCTGCTACATGGTATGTACAGCGGCCATGTAGAGGTCCGTCCCCCTTGTCCATTCCTGAATCATAGGATTCTCTACCGCACCCCATCTTCTAGACATGTGTCTCTTGGCTACCGCCAGCCCCATAGAGGCGAAGAGTGCTTGGTCCCTATTGATATCCACCTCACTTGAGATGTCTCTGGCAATTTTTATGGTCAATGAGGATGCAGTTTGGGAAAAAACTGTCTAACTTAAGTGTCGTTTTCAGCATCTTCAAGCTCTATAGTATTGAAACCCACATGATCTTTAGATTTTGTTCATTTAACGCGTGTAAGAAGTTCAGTGTCTTATTTTCTGGAGAAATGGTGGGAGATTTCTTCAGACTACTGGCTCTTTCAGTTGATAGGCCTAGGTAACAATATGCCTTTTCTGAAGAGATGTCTACCTGTAGCTCCTTTACCTTCTCCCTTCCTCCCATCACGCAAATATCCTTATCAACATGGTGGAATTCTTGTTGGAGATAGGGGCAATGTAACTAGTTCCCCTGCCTCAGGTAGGAAAGAGTCTTTATTCCTGGTACTTCCTGATTCTGAATAAAGGAGGATGTTCAAGACCCATATCGGAACTTTGATTTTCTGAATATCTTTATAAAGAAAGTTGTTCAAATGTTGACTTTGTATTGATTTCTTTTAATTCTGCAAGAACAGACTCTGATAGCATTTCCAGATCTTCAGGATTCCTACTTTCACATTCCAATTGTTCATTCCCACATGCTGTTTCTCAGTTTAACTTTATGAGATGTGCATTATTAGCTCAAAGTGTTCCCTTTCACCATGCCATTTGCCTTGAGAAGTTTTACAAAAGTAGTGGTGATGGTGTTGATAGAAGTCTTTCTGTATCTGGAAGATCTGCAAATAAATGCTAGCACTCCTTCTCAGGTATTCAAACTCCTTGTTGGTGTCAGCCTTTTATAAGAATTGGGTCTTTCTGTAAACTTGAAAAGGTCTGTTTTGATTCCGTCTCAGTTCATTCGGAACAAAGGGGTGATTTTATACACATGCTTTGTGAGGGCCTTTGCTCCTGCAGAGAGGGGTTTATCCTCCAGAGATATGGCACTTCAATTTGATAACAACCCTTTTCAGCCAGTGGGGACAGTGTTACGGTTGTTGGGCCTGTTTTTGGTTCCTCAGGCCCTTTTGCAGATGTGAACCCTTCAATGGACTCTGCATGCTCAGTGGAAGCCATGTCATGGAAGTCTCAGAGACAAAGTAGTAATCAATCATCAAGAATTTAAGCAACTGCAGTGATGGAAGCAGGAGAACCATCCTCAAAAGGGTGGTTGTTTCTCCTTTTTGGCCAATGCTGATGCTAATAATGCATGCATTCTTAAAAGATCATCTGCAGAAACTGGTCGGGACTGGAAAAGAAGCATTTACTATATGTTCTAGAATGAAAGATGATCAAGTTAGCATTAAGAGTGTTTCCTTATTTGATTCAAGGCATGCAGGTTCACGTTTTGACAAGACCATACCGCTGCCATATGGAATATCCACAAACATGCAGGAGTAGGGTCTATGTGTAGAGATTCGAAATCTTTGGTTTTGGGTCATGGCAGTAGATTTAGGCTGTTAGCAACTCATCTATTGGGAAAGGAGAACAAGGCAGCGGACTCTTTATCAGGATGACTTGGTGACTCACAAATGGCATCCTCACCAGAATGTGGTGACCAAAATATTCAAAGTCTGGCTAATACCAGGCACAGATCTTTTTGTCACTGTTGGTTTTGCTTAAGGGAGTTACCGTTGGTGATTCAACAGGGGCAATGCATATTCCCTGGAATTGTCCTTCAGTTTCCACTATGCATTGCCACCTGTTCAGATGCGAATAATCATTCTTAAGGTTTGCCTTCCTCAATCAGTGATGCTTTTATTTTCTCCACATTGAGCTTTCTGTCTTGGTATTATGCTTTGGTTGAGCTTTGCTGTGTCTTGGCCCCTTCCTTTGGCTCCAAAAGTGGCATGTTATTCCCCCAAAACTCGGGCAAGGTGCTATTTATCACAGCCAATAATCTTAATTAGCACTTTTTAGTTTTTGTTGGCCTTGCTTGTCCGTTATTGTCCAGTGATACAATTTTATTTTGGAGGCTATCACTGACTGAGTCTTCGATAAATATCTGGTTAGGTGTTCAAAGCTGCAGCCTCAGCGTTTCAGCACTTCGGTGTCTTTGTCAAGGGATGAAGCAGGGCTTGAATTAGTGCTTAAGACTAATGTTTTGAACATGGAAAGTTGTGTTACATACTCCAGAATGGTACTTAATTATACCTTTAACTTTCGGATATGTGTATGGATGATAGGCTTTCTCCTGTATTCATACCCTTTAGTGACTTGATGAGCAGTACTGCAGAAGATAAATCCACTGTAATTCTGATTGGCTCTAATAGGTATTTCACTTATTTTTAGGCCCCTAGCCGATGAATCTCGGATTCTTAACCATTAGACTCTTCACCCACTGAGACCATTTTTGATTGTTTTCTTATTTATTCTTGCAAGGTTAGATTATGGAAATATAGATTTTTTTAATGAAGTTTTGGATATGCTTATTCAGGCAGTGTAACAAGGATTTGGAACTCCCTTCCACAAGCTTTACGCATTACTTTTTGTCTCGCTTCCTTTATAGGGTACTCAGAATCCTCTTATTTCAAAGACACTTTGACTAAGGCTGTTAACGTCTCATCCCATTTCCATCTGCAAATTTTGTGGCCCAACCTTCTATAATTTGATGTGACTCTTCTTTTAATGCTTAACTGTTCGTATATGTTAATTGTTATCCACAGTTGGATTCCTTCTCTCTTACAAAGTGCTCGAATTCCTTGCAGCCACGTTCACGCTATAGACAACCATAACTTAATAAACAAGAGTGACGAAACCTTCTACAAGAAGACCTTGTACTAAATGAAGATGTTAAACTTTTATTGTTTAGGCAAATCGTTGAGTTTTTTGTCCAGTACGCCTATTTGTTCTGGGTTTAAAACGGTTAATGCTGCTTTGAGCGCAGTTTAAACAATACTTTTAACAAGGTCTTGTGCATTCATTTTAAAGGTTAGATGGTTGAGGAAATGTCTCAATTTGCTCTACTTTTCGATAATAACCCGTCATCATCCTGGAAGAGGAACCTGTTTTGGGTGTTCGCAAAACCTGTAGAGTTTAGTAGTCTTTAAAACTATTACTCTTTAATACCACTCTGTTTGTCGCCAGCACCTCTGAAACGTAAGTAACTCTGAATTCCTGCTTCTATTCTTCTATTATGAGAAGGTGATTCTCAACTGCATTGCTTTTAGGCAAGGCAGGTCTTTGTTTTCACTTCAACCATTCAATTTTGCCTTTAGTCAAGGTTTTTGCTGCCACAAGGAAAAAGCCAAAGTACACCTGTTCACCTGCTAAAGCCTAATTTACTTTCCACGGCACTTAAAACTGAAATGCTCTGTCTCCAGTCTAGGAGCAGATTTGTACCAGCCCACATCTCCCAGAGCACCATAAAGGGTATCTTTGTGTGTCAAGTCCTGGGCTTTCCTGCAACATGTGGAGTGGAGAAGATAAAACAAAATCAACCCGATAAAGTTTGATTTGTTGTCAGACCCCGGGAAAATATACCCATTGATCTGCTCTTACGGATGAAGGTTGGGAAGCAACACTGTGAGAGCGGGGTCTGGTGGGGTGTGTGAGGTGGAGAAGTTGTACATGAAGGAGAGAGCAAGAAAACATGCGTTCTCATGGAGTGCTAAAAGCCGTGGAAGGATACAAATCATCTATTCAAAAGGATGGTGAAGAAGCCATGATTCATGTTAGTGACAAACACAAGCCGAGGAAGGAAAGCCATTAAATAAGAAGCAAAAAAAAAAAAAGAAAGCTCCCCACTGTAAGCATTGGTAAGCTAAGTAATGATAAGCTGAGCCCACTATAAGTATTGGCATTGTACAATACAGTTTCAGTAACAGACAGCGAAAGGCTATCTAAAGGTGAGATCTAATGATCTAACTAGTTGTTGCATGAGTGCTCTTAATCCTTAAGCTCTCTTCTATTATTAATGCTCACTCTGTGCTTGCTTTTGCCATCATCATTCCTGACATTGTGCAAACCTTGAAATGTGATGGTCTATATGTTATGTACTAATTGTTAGTCATACAAATGTTAGTATTTCATTTGTATATTCATTTACACTAACCACGATCTTTTTGTGGGAATTTGTGTTTTCTAGGTTCAGATGCAAGTGAAAAACACAAAATCCTTATTTGACAAATTAAAGATGGATGTGTGTCAGAAGGTGGACCTGCTTGGAGCTAGTCGATGTAATTTGCTATCTCACTCCCTCGGCACCTACCAGGTATCCATTCCGTCCTCATATCATAGTGCCTTCAAAGATAGGCGTCATGTTTAAATGACCGGACCGAGTGTTGGGTGGAAGGTCTATTATAGGAGGGAGTGGACTATTATAATTGGTTAAAGACTGAGTTCTTAACATGAATCATAATGTGAGAAAAGTGACCTTCCCAAGTGAAACAGATTATTTTAAGTCTCTTTAGCTCATGGAGACAGTACATCATAGGGATGCTGAAAGAGCATATCATAACATTGTCCTATCAGTTGTTCTATTTTGAAGACTGCTCCTCCTACTAAAAGGCATGATGCATTTTCTCTGAAGTAGCATCCTCTCTACTAAAAAGCCCATACGTTGATCCCATTTTAGACAATTTCAAGGAGGTAGGTAAATGGTTTAAGTGATCTTGGTGCCCCTTACTCTATAATGGCATTTTCCAAACTGTGGATCGCGACCTGATTTTTGGTGGGTATCGACAGGCCGAGCAAGAAATGAAGATGCCTTTAAATCTGTGCTTGTCACATTTGCCAGTGCTTCAAAGACAGAAGTCAAATGTCAGGCCATCGTCTGACAAATTGGTGCTTATTCTTTTAACATGGGCCTTGGTGTTTACTTTTCTCTCTCTGACTGCAAAGTGAGAGAAGTGTTTCAAGCGAATTATGTGACAATCTTCCTGGAGTTCAGAGAGTGTGAATGGTAAGAGTGTAAGGTGTTGTTTCTTGCAACACACAGCAAAATATAAATAGCTGTAAATGAACTGTATGCATTCAGCAGTTAGGAAAACAAAAAGTAAGCACATTTTACTGTATTTCTAAAGTGTGCTGGAAACATAAATATTAATAGAACCAAAACAAATCAAGACACTTAACTCAGTGATGCCCAAATGATAAATGATCACAGAAACACATTAGCAGTTGTGTGTTATATAGCTTTATCAGTAAAACTGTATGTTTGTGCAAGTTTAGTGGCCATTTCATTGGAAAATGTGCTGTCTGTAAATAACCATGCTTTACCACTGGATGCTTTAGTTCTATTAAAAAATTGCCTGCCTCAGTTCCGTTAAAGGTAGGTGAATCACAAAAGATTGTCAAATTAAAAAATTAGATCATGGTTCTAAAAAGTTTGGGAAGCCCTGCTCTACAATAACCAATTGCTGTGTCTCTGTCAAACACAAATTTCATCTTTAAAATAGGAAGAGTACTTCAAGCTGAACTAACCCTTTTCTTGGAAGTCTGTTTGATGGCATGTGGGGCTTAGTTACACATTCTTAGCATAAGTCCACCATCTAGTGTTTGGCTCGGAAGTGTGCTAGTTGTTTTTCTTCGAAGAACTCTTTCGAGTCACAAGTTGTAGTGACTTTTTTGCAATGCGTATGGCCCTCAACTCCACTGTTAGATTTTTTTTTTCCATCCTCCGGTTCAGATGTGTGCTATCTGCTCCGGTTCGATACCGTCGTCAGGCTCTTCCCTGATACTGCCAGTATTGTTTTCGATCGCGGTTCGATCACTGCTTCCCTCCTTTACCAGAAAATAAATCCTTTTGTGCGCACTAATTTCCACGGGATCCCAGTTATGCTAACTTTGGCTCAATAGACATGCACTAAATAGTTGTAAACATTCACCAAATTAATCTCAATAACTGACTAACTCTGTCTGCTTATACAAAATTATTCATATTTCTTTAATTAACAAGCAGTATTGTTAAACGCAATCAAGTATGTCTTTCATATATCACGTATTATGCACAAATTTTAAAACATATATCAATAAGCAGTGATTCAGAAAGTAATATCCTTTTCTCTAATACATCTCTAATTCACTCAAATTCAATAACTTACAAAGAGTGTTTTTGGTCTCATGAACCATGTTGAAAAACTCTTTCAAATTGTATTACAAACAAAGATTAAAATACATTAAAGTCTCATTTTATCAAGGTACATTAAAAAACATCGAACTCGAGACAACCTTCCGCAACAAAACCCTCCACGTCGGACTACACTGCACTTTCGTCACCGGAATCTTCTGAGCCGAAACAACACTCCACTTCGGCACCAGAAAAATCAGCCTCTGAATCAAAACCACCTGCACTGAAAATACCCGTGCCTTAACTGCTATAAATGCCGAAAAAACATACATCTTCGAGACATTTTCTAGACACTGTACAACTAGCACTCGAGAGACTTCATCAAGAATTGGACTCTCATCAAAAACATCTGATGATTCATCCAGATATAGGACATATCCTCAGCAGGCCTTCACATTCAGGGACACAGCCTTCTAAAAAAGAAACTATCTTTTGAGGAGGAAATAAAGGTTCCTTTTCCTCCAAAGAAAAAGAAAAAGGAGGATAAAGTGCCATCCCACTGCACATTAGTCCACCACCACTGTCTCCTGGGCACACTCCCTCACCACAGCTTTCACTGGTTCACCACACTATTGAATCATCTGAGGGTTCACTTCACTCCTTCCCAGAGGAGGAGGAAGATGGTGATCAGTTTTCAATTCCACCTCAAGATGACTGGGAATGTTATGATGCAGAGCCACACGATAACACAGATCCAGATCTCTATCCGTCAAGACCTTCCCCTCCTGATGACACTACTACTTATCACAACCTTAAAAATAGACTACCCACTTTCCACAAAGTGCAACGTCTTATATAAAACTCTTTTGTCTATTCAGTAGTGGTTGACGCAATACCTTGTGATGCTCCAGGGTATGCTCAGCCACACTCAGGACATTTTCAATGTCCCAGTTAGATCCAGGGTTATTACTCCCAGGGTCAATATTTACCCAGTCGGCCCTACATATATTAAGCGCAGCTTACACCTGACTCCCTAGTAGTGACTACAGTACATAAGCGGGCAATCTCTTAATATCTGGTGAGGCGCTCCCCCCCAGATAAAGAGAATAAAGGCATAGATGTGGGGGAGTAAAAGCGTGGTAGCACAATCTGCCAACCATTGGAGGACCGCATAATCCATTGGTCTCTTCTCTTGCTATGATACGAAAGGACCCTCTGGGATGAGATGGAGGACATTCTACAGCATCTCCCAGAGGAACATAAAAAACAGGGCTTACCAGATTGCCTCAGAAAGCAAACTCCTATCCAACACAGCTATACGTTGTGCATTTGATGCAACTGATACTGCAACTAGAGATATTAATTCAAGCCTGCTTCTCAGGAGACATGCCTGGTTAAGGGTATCCGGTTTTAAACCTGAAGTTCAGCAGAATTTGTTAGCCCTCCCCTTTGACGGAGAACATTTTTTTGGGCCCTAGTTGGATAACCTAGAAAAGATTAAAAAAAGATAGCGAGATGGCAAAAGTGATGGGCTGTTTTTGCCACTCATCCTATCGTGGAGGGTCCAAAACAACCTCCCCTGAGACATCCACCTTTTATAATAAAACCCACACTCAAACATCCTCCTCAAAAGGATACCATAGGGGTTCATATTGAGATAACAATTCTCGAGGCAGAGGTAGAGGAGGTTTTACCAATCCTTCCACCTCCACCACCAAGCCTTGGCTTGCCCACCATTCCCCCTCGATCACACTACACCTGTCAGGAGAAGACTACAGCAGTTCTTTCCTACATGGTGCAATATCACACCCGACCAATGGGTGTTGGATATTATCCAACATGTTTATTGCCTGGAGCTCACTTCCACACCTCCAAACATTCCACCTCAGACTGTCAAGAGACCATCAACAACTGGTCCAACAGGAAGGTCAAGCTCCTCTACAAAAGTGACCAATAGAACATGTGCCATTACACCGACAAGGCACAGGGGTCTATTTACTTTACTTCCTTATCCACAAAAAGTACCAGTCTCTAAGACCAGTCCCGACCTCAGACTCCTAGAAAGGTACAATCTCTCAAAGCTCTTCAACATTGTCACACTGCAAGATGTCATCCCACTACTACTACAAGGTGACTTCATGGCTGCACTGGACCTAAATGACAACTACCTCCATATTGTAGTTCGCCTACCACATAGTCAATATCTCAGATTTGTGCTAAATGGACAACTTTTTCAGTTCAAAGTGCTTCCATTGGGGATCACCACAGCCCCCAGGGTGTTTACCAAATGCATAGCAGTAGTAGCAGCTCATTTATGCAGGCAAAACATCCCTTACCTGGACGATTGGCTCATCAGGAGCAATACTCATCAAATCTGTTTGCAACACACTCAAACTACCATAAACCTACTTCACCAACTAGTCTTCACGGTCAGTGCAGTAAGATCTCACCTGCAGCCCCTTCAGGTACAACCTTACCTGGAAGGCATCCTCAACTCTAACATGGGGATAGCTTACCCAAACGCTGAAAGGATTCAGTCCTTCAAAACACTTATTCCACAATTTAAGCTTCATCAGCAGATAGCAGTGAGAACTGTCATGCGTCTCCTAGGTGGCATGCATCATGCATAGCCATAGCAACTCATGCTAGACTCAATGTGCGCCTGTTACAAGAATGTTTAGCACATCAATTAACTCTAGCTGAAGGTCAGCTACAAGATCTAGTGTTGATCAGCTGTCAAGCTTACCACTCTCTACCACTGTTCCCAATAACCTGCGCGCGTGCGCCCACCGAAGTCACCCCAAGCGCGCAGTGTGCTGTCTGTATCGCGCGCGCACACAGCACATTTTGCAAGACCGTTCGCGCCCGCGAAAAACTTTCATTTCCTCGTTGGGAAGACGACGAGAACACAAGGGAGTGGCCCTTGCACTTTTACAGTGCACAGCTGCGGGTTTATTGTGGTCCTTTGAGTTAGTATTCGTGTTAATTGCAGCACCCGTGTGCACAAAGGGTCACAATCAGCCCCGCAGTTGTGCACTGTTAACAAAAGAAAAAAACAGTGTCTCAAACAGGACGTGTGCTAAAGCACACGCTGTGTTTGAGACTCTGCTTTTCATTTTCTTAACAGTGCACAGCTACGGGGCTGATTGTGACCCTGTGAGTTAGTATTCATGTTAATTGCCGCGCCCACGGGTGCTGCAATTAACACGAATACTAACTCAAAGGACCACAATAACCCCCACAGCTGTGCACTGTTAAGAAAATGAAAACATCGTCTCAAACACTCTGTTCACTGGCTGCTCTCATCAGGCGTATGGCGGCGGGCCGTGCTCTGTCATTTAAATACCCCTGGATACTTGAAAATATCATTTATTTTACAGCCCTGACAGAGCCTGTATAGCTCGCTGTTCTCGGAATACTAAGACTCATAAGGAAATCTAAATTGTCATCTTTTAAAGCTAAAACCCAAATGTAAAATGAGATTGAGAGCAAAAAATAAAGCTAAACTCTTAGTGGCAGATTTACAATAACTGGCGCATCCCTGCATATCAGCAGGGATGCGCCAGTTATTGTGCATCACGGCTCCGCTGTGACGTATCTGTGCCGTAAAGACAGCGCATTGCTGGAGCTGCGTCGCAAGCTCGACGCAGCTCCAGCAAGGCTCCGGGCTGCCCTATCTTTGAAATGCTGCATCAATCCTTACGCCTGCTTCAAGCAGGCGCAGGGTTTTGACGCAGCATTGGCTCAAAAGTGACTGAGTGAAATCTTGTAGATTTCACTCAGCCACTTTTAGGAGGCATTCCTGAGACGGAATGCCCCCTCCCCTGCGCAGGAACACCTACTTCTGGCGCAGGGCTTTACAACGTGACGCATCTCCCAGATGCCTCACGTTGTAAATACCCCGCAGCATGGCGCTGGCTTTACGCTGCTGCTGCATCACAGAAGTGACGCAACGGCGGCGCAAAAGTGGCATACAGGGCTTGTAAATCTGCCCGACGTGCTTTTCTTTTCTTAATTGTGCACAGTTGCGTGTTTTAATGTGACACTTTGAGATAGTATTCTTGTGAACTGCAGCGCACACGAGCTGCAATTGAATTAACATGAATACTAACTCAAAGGCCCACAATCAGCCCAGCAGCTGTGCACTGTTAAGAAAAGTAAAACAGTGTCTCAAACACAGTGTGTTCTTTAACACACGCCGTGTTTGAGACTCTGCTTTTCTTCTGGGGCTCACTGTTTTTGGGGAGAGGAGTTACACTTGGGCTAAGGGAGTACCTAAGTAGTTCAATTTTAGCGCGCAGTTCCAAAGGAAACAGAGTGACAGGACACTCGTCCACAGAAAGCACCTAGTGACCTCCTATGGTGTAGGAAGCGCTTTATAAACACAACTGAGTGGAAAAGTCAAAAGAACAAAGCCCATGAGAAGAGGGCAGGGTTTCCAACATTCATCACTTAGAACGAAGCGCAGTTACCTGTGCTGCGTGGGCAGGTTAATTAGTAACTGGCCACAGGTGAGGCTTGCAGCATGGCCTCATTCAGTCTGGCGGCATCTTAAGTGGAAACCTTCCGTCTTTATCATCACTGCTCAAGCCAGAGTTGTAAAAATGAACAGGTAACCTGCCCCTGTGATATCGGTGCCTGGTGTGTGCCAGTGGACACCCGCGCCTCCAGTACAACAGGGAGTCCATATTACACTTACTATCTGGGCACGCATGTCTGGTTTGCGATTCAAACAACAGGTCCTGGTTTATTTTCCTGGGAAGGAGGTATTATTTTCAAAGACAGATCGGTGTTTACAGGTCTGGGTTAGCAGCACGTGACCATCTCTTTGCTCAGAAATCTTACAGAGTGACTGGTTTGTAATACAGTGTCACGGAAAAAAATAAACTGTGCATGGATGTAAGCATGAGGAGCACCTTTTACAAAATCTGATAAAAAAGATTCTGCGTCTTCCATTTTTATATCTTCCACTTTTATAGCTTTGATAAATCGGTGAGGAAATCTCTGTCATTTTTAAACCTGAAATTCGAAACCGATTATTTTGTAAAGGTTATTCCTTTTCCTTCTGTTAAAAATCAGAGCAACTACCACCCGTTCCTTTTCCGAAGTCGAAGTAAGTGTAACTCTTATGGTAATGTTTTTGCAACTCTTTATGATCTGGTTCTGCCATAGAGGACAGTTGCTAAGGCAGCAGATATTGGAATGTGCTATTTTCATGTTTTTGGATTTGCAAGCTTAAAGTTCTTTGCTATTCCATTATTTCTGTCTGCCCTATAATTTCTCTGCGTTCCAGATTTTTCATTATTCCAAAATGTCCTTAATCCAGTTCTCCTCCGATTCATAAATTCTATGTCAGGACTGGAGGCGAGGAGTATGCCTTCTTTCTTCACTTTATTTTCACACAGCAGCACAGAAAGAACAACAAAGACTACGTTTCCCATGAACCATAGGGAAAAAAGGTAGTCATCAACATGGTTCACAACCAATCAAAGAAACGAAAAACGTCCAATCAGAGCGTCTCCAGATCCATATAGTCCTTTGTTAGTGTCCAGATCCCCTCTTTCTTCGCTGCTGCGCAGCCAGTTAAGTCCCCTCAGGGTTTTATACTGTTTGGGGGGCTTTGGAATGTCTTTTATGACTATATTGTGCTATTGTTCTGATGTATTCTGCTATGTTATGACGCATTGATCATGTTAATTGCATTTGTGGCACTGTTTTGTCAGATGGTGACGCTTTGCTGTGGTGCCTTTATTTCGCGTTACGTGCGATTTTTTTCCCCTTAGAATTGCTTTTTCCCCCGTTTTTATTAGGTAGGTGGGGTTTTCCCTGGCAATTCGTATTTCGTTAGATCCGCGGGACCGAGAGTCGTCTCTCGCTCCTACGCAGTGTTGGCTGGCGCGCCTTCCGGTCCTCCCGCCGCCTGAGGGCGCGAGAGGCGGTAACTGAGCGCGACGCGTCTCTGGTTTTTCAGCAGTTTCCAGAGACGCGCGCGCGTTCGGTTGCCACTGGAGCACTGGGCTGAGACATACGCCGAGTTATCGGTCTGTACCGGTCCCGCGAGCCTGTTATTACGCTCGCGGGCCTGATTTGCATATTTGACGCTCGTTTCCCGTTAGTTTCAGCAGAAGGGGATTCGAGTCTGGTATTTAGCACGTTAGTGCAGACGCCTCATCAGAGGTCTTGTACCTGCCATTAGGCTTGCTTTGGGGACTTTCTCCAGCCCAGTTCATTCTGCATTGATTTATATTGGGGTTTTCTGCCAGCCTCTTTTGTCCCCCCAGGGCTAGTCACCCTGCAAGGAATTTGTGGTTTTACCACGCATAAATACTTCAAACTGACACCCAGTTTCTGGTTTAATTGTTTGCGAGTGCAGCGCAAACGTTCCTTTGCCCTTCCTCACCCGTAATGGATTTTTACGGTGATTATCAGGAAGAAGAGGAGGACCCCCTGGCAGACATGCCATGGGGCGATGCTTTTTATGAAGCTGTGGATACCTCTATTTACAGGGCAGTGGACCAGGCCATTTCTCCTTTGGAGGACAGGCTGACGCAAAAAATTGAACAGGCGTTTTTGCGTCTTGAGCGTAAATCAACCTTATCTTCTAATGCCCAGGAACTCCCGGGCCCTCCTCCTCCTAAGCGCCCCTGTGCCCCGGGGGTAGACGTGGACGCTTTTGAGCGCCTCAAACAGGCCTTTATGGATAGCCATCCTTTGGGGGGTACTGGCGAGCTAACTCTCACCCCCTCCCCTGCACTTCCAGGTCCTTCAGGGGACCCTGACGCCAGCCCATCCAGGCCTTGGCTTCCAGCCCGACCCTCGCAGGTCCCTTCGGTGCCTGCTGACTTGCAACCGCCCCCTACACCTTCCGACATGTTGGACCCTAATGATATCGTCCACCCGCGCTCTTCTGACTGGGTCCCAGCCGACAAGGTAGCGACGTACGTCGCAGAACACATCCGGCGCCCGCTCGAAAAAGAGGCCCGCAACTGTCTCAGAGCGGAGTGTCCTCGCCCTTCTCTGGAGGGAAAAGTCGCCCTGACCCCGGATATCGATCCGCGAATGTTAACGTTCCTGCAGAAATTTATTCGAGACCCCAAAAAGGGCATTGATAGGTCTTGGAGGGCGTGCCAAGATAAGCTATTGGACGCACTGGGACCCGCCACGAAAATCTTGGATATGGCGGAGGAAGCAAAGGCTTCGGGGTCAATGATTTCACCCGAAACGCTATCGGGCTGGGCTCAGCGAGTGGTTGTCTTCCTAGGCAACGCCAACTGTGCCCTCTCCACAGAGCGGCGGAGGTCCCTTCTGATTAAGATTGACCCAAAACTTGGCGACTTGGCGGATTCTGAAGCAGGGGCAGTCGCCCAAGGGGGTCTCTTTGGAGAGCCCTTCATTAAGGAGCTGGGCAAGTTCGTGAACACCTTTACGTCATTGGACAGGGCGCAATCCATTATTAAAAAAGTGTTCCCTCGTGTTTTTCGAGGGGCTGGTCGAGGAAGGGGCCGCTCGACCGGTCGCCAAAATCACCAAATCAACCAGAGAGGCTCCGGCCAGTACCAAGACCAGTCGAAATTTGGAAACTTCTACCCCACAAGAGGATGCCGTGGCAAAGGCAGAGGTCACAGGGGAGGAACGTCGAACGCAAACTCCGGTGTGTGTTATCCCTTTTTCCCCACAAGAAATAGGGGGGCGCCTGGCAGGCTGTTACGGGGCATGGTCATCTCTCACCCGCGATGCTTGGGTTCTTCAGACGATCAGAGGATTTCACATAGAATATTTTGGAAACCCTGTGCAACGGGTTCCTCCGCGTCCCATTCAGTTTTCTGTTCACGATGCACTCCTGGTGGACGAGGAGGTGGCTTCCTTGCTTCGCAAGGGCGCTATATCATCCGCGACACACCACCCGAGGGGTTTCCTCAGCAATCTCTTTTTAGTGGACAAGTCCGACGGAGGCAAGCGTCCGGTCATAAACCTCAGCGAGTTCAACGGGTGGTTGGTTTACTGCCATTTCAAAATGGAGGGTATTCACCTCCTGTGGGATGTTCTTCGTCCTCACGACTGGATGGTTCGTTTGGACCTAAAGGACGCTTATCTGGTGATCCCCATATTTCGGCCTCACCGCCGTTTCCTCCAATTCGAGTGGCGTCACCGGATTTACGAGTTCACATCCCTTACTTTCGGGCTGTCTTCCGCACCTTGGTGCTTCACAAAGGTGCTCAAACCGGTAGTGGAGTTCCTGAGAGTTCTTGGGGTCAGGTTGATTGTCTATTTAGACGACCTTCTCTTGATGGCTTCCTGTCCCAATCTTTTGACCGACCAGCTACAGATGACGGTGTCCTTGCTTCAGGACCTCGGTTTTGTGATCAATGGCAAGAAGTCTCTTCTCCAGCCAGCTCAGTCCGTTACCTTTTTGGGGTTCGTCATCGACTCCAGGGCCTCCACTCTAAGCCTGCCGTCCAGGAAACTTTCGAAGATCCGCCACGAGTTGCGGCGCGTTCTGGCTCAACAGCTCGTATCTCTCCGCCAGCTGGCCCGGGTCGTAGGACTTCTGTCTGCCTCTATCCAGGCGATTTTTCCGGGTCCACTCCACTACAGGGCCCTACAACACCTCAAGGCGTACTTTCTGCGGAAGGGGTATTCGTACTCCCACAAGATCCGCCTATCCGACGAAGCTCGGATCGAAATCCAATGGTGGCTGACACACATGGAGGCATGGAACGGCAGAGCAATCTTCGGTTCCGTTCCGGATTTGGTCATCGAATCGGACGCCAGCAGGCTTGGTTGGGGCGCTCGCTGCGGGGATCTTTCCACGGGAGGCTTGTGGTCTCCCGACGAACAGAAATTACATATAAATTGTCTCGAGCTTCTGGCCGGCTCGTTTGCCGTGAAATGTTGGACCAGAGACTCCGTACAATCTTGCGTGCTTTTGAAAATGGACAACGTGTCAGCTGTCCGTTATATCAACCATCTTGGAGGCACCAAATCGAAAGCTCTCTCGGATCTAGCGGCGAGCTTCTGGCAGTATTGCCTGGACAGTCAGGTGTCGGTCACAGCGGAGTACCTACCGGGCCGAGACAACGTGGAGGCCGATTATCAATCACGGCACTTCCGAGACTCCAGCCTCTGGAAGCTGGATCATTCGGTTTTTGCCTCCCTCAACGAGATTTGGGGTCCGTTCACGGTGGATCTATTTGCATCTCGCCTGGACCATCAGCTTCCGAGGTTTTTCAGCTGGAGGCCCGACCCTCGGGCAGCGGCCACGGATGCGTTTCTCCAGGACTGGAGCATGGATCGCGGCTATGCGTTCCCTCCTTTTGCGATGATTACCCGGACAACGGCTCAAGTCCGCAGGCAGCAAGCAGACTTGGTTCTCATTACCCCTCTGTGGAGATCTCAAGTGTGGTTTCCAGTTCTGCTGGAACTTTCGTGGGATTTTCCAATCCTACTCCCCCGGATTCCGGATCTCCTCAAGGATCCGTACGGCACTCCTCACCCTCTAGTGTCAACGAACTCGTTGTGGCTCATGGCGTGGAGGATTTCCGGGGTAGATGGCAAGCCCCAGGCCTTTCGCGATCAGCTGAGGAGCTCATCTCCAAAGCCTGGGCGGATAGTACCGTTAAAAGATACAAATCTGCGTGGGGCAGATGGTCCTGTTGGTGTTTGCGACGGGATTTCGATCCCGTGGTCGTGGATGTGGTCCACGTTGTGAATTTTTTGGCGCACTTGGCGTCTAATGGCTTCGCATACAGGTCTATTAATACTTTCAGATCGACCATTTCCTCGGGTCACGTCCCGGTTGGAGGTTCGGCGGTGGGTGAACACCCTTTGGTTTGCAGGCTCCTACGGGGCATCCGGCTTTCCCTACCCCCGGAACCGCGGTATTCGGCTCTTTGGGACGTTAATCAGGTCTTGAACCTCTTCCTGTCTTGGCAACCCAATAGGTTTTTATCCCGTAAGGAGTTGTCAGCAAAGCTTGCAATGCTTCTCTGCTTGATCTCCTGCCGTAGAGTGTCGGATGTGCGCGCTCTAGATATCTCGGGTCGGATGTTCACTCCGGATGGGGTGACATTTACCCTTTCTCGCCGGACAAAGTGCCATACAAGAGTTGTCTCTTACCCGGCCTTCGCGGATTCCCCGAAGCTCTGTGTGGTCTTGCCTCAAGGCCTACGAGGAGATGACGGAAGACTATCGTCCTCCGGGGGAGCGTCAACTTCTCATTGCGCTCCGGAAACCCTTTAAGGCTGTTTCTTCTCCCACCATCGCGAGATGGGTGCGTTGGGTGATGCAGGAGGCTGGCATTAGCCTCAGACATTTTGGGGCGCACTCCGCAAGAGGAGCTATGGCTTCGAAGGCGTTTGGTCTGGGTGCCCGCTTGGAGGATATCCTCAATGCGGCGGACTGGTCCTCGGATTCCACCTTTAAACGGTTTTACTTCAAGCCAATTCTCAATATGGCTCAACTGGTTGTGGGCAAGCTTTAAACAAGCATAATCCTCGCCTCCAGTCCTGACATAGAATGAAAAATTTCCTAGCTATCGTAACGGAAAGTTTCAATTCTATTAAGGACTCGGAGGCGAGGATTATCCCGCCCTGTGTTCTCTTTGGAGATCCCTCCCCGAACCAAAGTAAGTAAAATTGGTTTCCTTCATGTTTGTGGAAGGAAGTAGTGCTTGACGATATGTTCTAATTACCCATTCCGTTTCCTTTTCTGAATTGATACCTAGGGTTGTGTTTTCCCCTTGGTAATACTGCTTTGTTTGTTGCAGGTTCTGATACCCACAAACAGGACTCCTGAAGTTGAGTACTGGGCTGCCTTCGCGCTCCGAAAGAGGAGATCTGGACACTAACAAAGGACTATATGGATCTGGAGACGCTCTGATTGGACGTTTTTCGTTTCTTTGATTGGTTGTGAACCATGTTGATGACTACCTTTTTTTCCCTATGGTTCATGGGAAACGTAGTCTTTGTTGTTCTTTCTGTGCTGCTGTGTGAAAATAAAGTGAAGAAAGAAGGCATAATCCTCGCCTCCGAGTCCTTAATAGAATTGAAACTTTCCGTTACGATAGCTAGGAAATTTTTCATTCTCTCCACCCTACTAAATGTTCTTATTCTTCATTTTCACGTTTCAATTTTCATGTCTCATTTATCGTGTCCTCATGTATTCTTTCATTATTGGTTCCATTCTATCCACATGATCCTTTATCCCTTTCTATGATCCCTTCCTCTCTCTCTTCTATTATTCCTCTCTTTCTCCTTTCCCGTATTCTCCTCTCTCCCCACCCTTCATGAACAGTCCCCATTGTTTGTTATTATTCCTCTAGTACTCTTCCTTCTCTCAATATATCTTCTAGCCCAACTTTCTGACTCATCTCAAACTTCTTTCTGCTACTCTTTCCAATGCACTACACTATTTCTCACCCTATACATCTATCAATATATCCTCTACATCCCCTCTCTCATTTATCCTTAACCCATGCCACTACTATGATCCCCAAAATATTAGTTTCTAGACTCTCTCCTTCTCTACCCTTCCTTGCATCATGACACCTCTTTTACTATACCGATTCCCCAAAACAAACCTTTCTAAAGTCTTCCCTCTGACTCTTCCCCTCCAGAACTCCTTTTTATTCATCCAAAAGCCTCTTCCTACTGCTACGAACTCCCCCCAACAAAATATCTAAATCGTTCACTCTTCTGTCCCTCCACTATCCTTTTCAATCAAAATAACAGACTAACATGTTCACTTCTCAAATTTCATATTCCACTATACTAATTAACCACTAATCCTTCATGGGTTCCAGAGTAGCGTACTACTCGCCAAAAAAAGCGCTTCAAAAACCCATCAGGGGTAGCAAGCGCTATATAAATACAGACCGCTTACCCTCTTCTATCCGCCACCTACCATTCTCTATCCCAATAACTGAATAACATATCCACCACTCAAATTACTTCATATTTCACTATACTAATTTTCAACACTAATACTTTATGGGTTCTGGAGTAGCGTGCTACTCACCAGAAAAGCAGTTCAACACCCATCAGGGGTAACAGGTGCTATATGAATGCAAACCTTTCTTCCCTTTTTATCCTTCCGCTATCCTTCTCACTCCAAATAACTGACTAAAATGTGTGGAAATGCACCGTCTTTTCAGTTTTTTAAGCAAAGGTTTGGAGTGATATTTGGCACTGCACACACACGCGCGGTCTTGTTCCTGCCGCACATAGCCATGGCTGTAGCGCATAGAGACCCTACACTGCCGAACACAGAGGAAAAAAATTAGAGGGAACATTGCTCTCTACAGTGGTGACATTCCAACAATCGTCTAAAGGAACGGCCTTTTCTAGACCCAGTTCCGCAGATAACCATAACAATGGACGCATCACTCCCTGGTTGTGGAGCACACTCATAGGAATTGACTGTACAGGGCCACTGGGCACCCAGTCAGATTCATCTCCATATCAGTCACCTAGAGTTGCTAGCTGTCCATTTAGCGCTGAAAGCATTCCGTGCCCACCTCACTGGCAAAGTGGTTCTCATCAAAACAGGCAATATGACTACCATGTACTATCTGCAAAAAACGGAGCGGTCCAGGTCACCTCAGCTATCTCATCTAGCCCAGACCATCTGGAGGTATGCTCTTCGACACAACATTTACCTCTTAGCGGAGTACATACCAGGGGTGGACAATGGCTTTGCGGATCTCCTCAGCAGGAGGCAACAACAAGTCCATGAGTTGGAGCTCAAGCCACAAGTCCTCCACCCATTTTTCCAACAATTAGGTCACCCAGACAGACAAATTTGCCACAACAGAAAACACCAAATGCGAAACTAATCCTCCAGGTTCCCACACCCACAGTCCAAGGGCAATGCACTATGGAAGAGTTGGTCAGAGATATTTGCTTTCCACCTCTCCCACCGTTTCCGTTTGTGATGCGCAAACTTCGGCTGATGTTTAGTGGCTCGCACATGGGCCAGACAACCGTGGTTCACCAGACTACTAGAATTTTCAATAGTTCCACACCAGGCACTTCCCAACTGGCAGGACTTCTAACCCAAAATCGGGGAGAATAAAGACATCCAAACCCCAGATCTCTTAATCTTGCAATCTGGCTCCTGAGGTTTTAGAATTCAGATACTCAAATCTACCTCAACAGTGTATGAATATTCTTTAAGAAGCATGAAATCCCACTACTAGAACCTGCAATGCAGCAGAGTGGAAATAATTTGTTTACTATTGACATTCAAAGGATATTAACCCCAGAGTAGAAAAGCCTCAAGACATTGTCTGTTACCGTTTTGTTTTTTGCAAACCGTCACTCCCAAAGGAATACACTTGGCGGTGGTCGCCACTTATCCCCAAAACAGGGGACAAACTTCAAAAACCAGCTTGGAACCTCAATGTTGTATTAATAAGGTTAATAGATCCCCAAATGATCCTGCCCTCTCCAGTTTCTATCCTTGAAAGTTACTTTTCTCATTGCAGTCATTTCACTCAGACTTGTCATTGAGCTTCCGGCATTGACTGTAGAATAATCATTCTTCCAACTTCATAGGTAAAAATTGGTATTATGTACCAACCCTAAATTGTTTCCAAAAGTGGTCACACAGTTCCACTTAAGTCAATCAATTGAGTTGTCAGTATTCTTTCCACAACCCAATTCTGTTGCGGAAAGAGCTTTACATAAACTGGATGTAAAAAGAGCTCTTATGTATTATATTGACATAACTCAAATCATTTAGAAAGACACAACAACAATTTGTTGCATTCTCAACACCACATAAAGGAAGGGCCATCTCTAAAGCAAGCATTTCACATCGAATTGTTAAATGCATCCAAATATACTAAAGCTAAACGAACTCTACATATCCCTCTAAAGGTTCACTCTATTTGCAGAAAGGGAACCTCTATGGCCTTTTTAGGCAATATACCCATGGCTGACATGGTACATGGACTACACCGCACACATTTACAACACAGTACTGTGTAGATGACATGGCCCTTCAGCAAGCCAATGTAGACCAGTCGGTTCTACGCACATTATTTCAAACAAATGCAGCCCACACTAGTAACCACGGCTTTGGATATGGAAACTACTTCACAGTCAATGCTAAGCATGTGCATCTACAGCCACACATGCCATGAGACGGAATATTTTATTTACCCAATAAGCATCGGTTTGTGGCATGTAGTGCTGTAGATTCCCACCTTCCTCGCCGGACACCTGCGTTGTTTGCGACCATCTACATTAAACATTACACTGTTTTCCCATGGTTATCTCACTAGGATACATCATCCTTCACACTCCATCCTCACCCGCCAAGTGGAAAAGAATCTAACAATGGAGTCGAGGACCATGCACTTTGCAAGCAAGAGGAGGAGTCATGATACCTTCTGACTAGAAATACTTTTTATTCAAAGAAAAACAACTTGCACAATTCTAAGCCCAACACTAGATGACGGACTTATGCTAAGCATGTGAATCTACAGCACTAGATACCACAAACATAAGTTTACTGGGTAAGTAACAATTTCCTTTTTTCCTGTCTCCACACATGTGTATTCATTAAATTAGCTCCTTGACATCATGTTGGTGTGATTGAGTCTAAAGTAACAAAGGTGACTTTGGACAAGTACTTATAATGTGTCATGTTTGACCTTTTTCTTTATAGACTACTCTTCTGCATTTCTGGGAAAAGACATCGAGGCTGATGTCTGAAATCCATGAGGAGTTTAAAGAGTTCGAACCATATGGATATGTTGCATTGAAGGTATAGTTTTCGAATATTAGTGTTAATAATTCAGATGTATTTGTTCTAATTGCCTCTTATTTGTCATATTTCGTATGTCTTCATTGTAGTACTCTGATGCAGCAGTTTAGTCAACAGTTGTTCAATTCATCTAATGCTTTTATTTTTTAACCTACTGTTTCATGGCAGTAAGAAAGATGTCTCCTAGGGTGCATATGCATGCAGCTTCTTATTAGAAATGAGGCAATACTCATGGATGTCCAGTTGAACTCGATATAGACTACTCAAGTTCCATAGATAGAAATTAGGTCTTCTTTATGGCTTATATTTGCCGTGCCCTCAAATCAATTTATTAAGGTAAAAACTGTGATATTGATTGACAGAATCCACTCCAACAGTTATGTATAGAGAATCCAGAAGCATACTTTGGGTTCTATTCTGTACCGTAATCTTAAAGCATTGCTCATTCTTATGTTATGAGATTTTGGATTACTACACCGAATTTGAACATATGGCCTGCAGGTTACACATGCACATCTCTACATTGGGAACTTCCCTCACCAATGTATCTCACTAAAAGGGCTAGAACATCACTTATTCTTGGCTAGCCCTGATAGTTTTAGTTGTGTTTCTCTAAAAACCTTGAAGGGTGAGTTTAATGACCACCATTTAGTGAAAGTCTGTTTTTATGAACAAAAAGGAGTGAATTAAAAACTTGAATACCCATCCCCCAATCTTAATTTTCCTCTGATCATCCAGTATGCTCTGTAGGCCTTCCTCTTGCTGTGCCAGAGCTATGTTGAATGTCCCTGCAGCCGTCTGTGCACATCTCCCGATCTGGGGAACAATTATTCACATTACTTTGTGAAATGATATTTTTTTTCTAGTTCTGTCAAAGACACTGGGTTCATTCATGCCATACTATTAAATGGCATACTTGTCTTCCCTCGTTATACCCAGTAGCAGGCTTCAGACGGAAACGACGTCCGTTTGTAACTACATGCCGGCTAGTTAGCTTTGCCAGTTTTTCTTCGAACTCTTTTCATGCTATGGCTTTCTATTTCTTTTTATGTCTTTCACTTGAAGAACGTTGTACATGCAACACAGTTCAACCATGTTTTTCTTTGTCACATTATGACTTTTTCTCTTTGAAGTTGAGATAAAATGAATATGGTTTTGCTTGCATCTCGGGGCATTAGTTAACTCACATCTCCATAGAATTGTAAGGTAGAATATGGTACGAGGTGATGAATAATAATGATGATGAGTAGTGTGGATGGACAATGTAGTTGATTGTCCCTGTTAACCATGAGATTTATTTCCTTATCTGCAGCGCCAGCATGAGCCACATAACTCTTCTACTGAGCAACTGAGAGAGGAGGCAATGCCAGAGGATGCCAATTGGGACAGGTAAACAGCAGGGGTAAACTAGAAACGGGTTCTAGATGCTCTGAATGAGCCTGTTTTTGTCGAGGGCAGAATGTTTAACAAACCCAATCCCTGTACAATTCCATTATCCTGTGAAATGATAAGTCACTAGGTTTGCTTTTCCATAAATATTTTCCTGCCTTTAAGATTCTGGGTGAGCAAGATACATATGTACTATTTCAATTTATAGAATCATAACCAGCACATACTATGCGGGTGTTGTGCCCCATTGATCATTTTTGCGGACTAAGATTTATTCTTCTACCTAGTAAGAAAGGCAGAAAATAGAGGAAGAAGGAAGAAGATCAAATTAAGAAAATAGTGTAAAGTGAGAAAGCAGGGGAGAAACTGTTTCAAGTGTAAGAAAGAGACAGTATTTGTTGTGAGGTAGAAGAACAGGGCATTATATGGAACAAAACCAAATAACAACCCTTGCCTTTGGCACCGTGAGGGCAGTCTCCTTTTTAGCTCTCGCGCCTGCGTTGCAGTGCGCAGCACTGCTCACGCAGCGAGAGTCCTTTTGCATCGAGTTCGAAAACGGAGCCTGGAATCGCACACCACGCTCGTGCATGTGCTTTTCCTATTCTGGCACGTTATTGGACTTTCCGTGCGAGTATTTTTCCAAGACAGCACGCAATAGGCCAAAGGCGGGCACATTTCTCCGCCCATGGCCTATTGGTGTCTGTTACGCTTACCGCCGGGCATGTGGTTTCAATTATCGTGCCCAGACGCGGGCGCGATAATTGACACCCCATGTTTCGCTGTGGCGCGGGCGCACCACTCGCGGGCGTGTTTCCCTTTATGCTCAATATTTATTCCTTTGACTTTAATGCAGCTTTCCGTGAGATCCTGTCCACTCTTGATATCGTTACCATGGTTCCCATGTTACTGCCAACCCATGGTGGTTGTCTCCTTTCTCTTCTTCCCCTCTTTCTAGCCCTGCTTCCCCTCACATGCACTGCTCACCGCCCCCTCTCTCTGATTCTCGCCTTACTTCCCTTATATTTGTCACTTGCTGTTTCTCCCCCGTCCCTGCCTTCCCCTCTTATCCTGGCGCACCCACACCTTCTTTCTTTCTCATGCACTGCCTGTGAATCATCTCTCTCTTTATCCCTCCCGGGCCTTTATCTCTGTCCCTCTCTGACCAGCACCGGTTCCTCGCTCTAATTCTGACAGAACATGCCCCGCCTATTATGTCACTGATTTCTCTTTCCCTCACGAGCGCGACACTTTTTCAATCCCTCCCCCTTGCTCACTCTCCAATATGCCGTGGCTTCTTGTTCTCTCTTCGCAAGGTGGAAAAAGGCCACGCCTGGAGACATTCAGTTCGCGGCACGTACGTTAAGTGCAAGCAGCAACAACACGCACGAAGGCCACACAATACCGTGTGCTTCCCAGTTCCAAGGTCGTCAGCTTGCGGCCGCCTCTCTGTGCTGCCAATCTGAAAGAAACACGTTAGTTAGATTCCTCACCTTAGAATATCCCCAGGCGTCAGGCTGGATCCTGAAAGCTTTTCGTCAGCAATACCCTTGCGCGTCGTCTGCGGCTCAGCGTCCATCGTCGGCGTTGTGATCACCGGGATGACGTCGTCTGAGTACTTAGACGCCGCCCTCGCCGGCTGACGTCAGTTCTTCTTTTTTCCGCGCCAGTAAGCGCCGATCCGGGAAGAGCATACCCTTTTAGTCACTTTCTGACTAAACTTTTTGAACTCTTTTGGTTCCATTTCCAGTCGACCTCGACTCTGGTGTCGGTAGGGATGCCTGGATTCAAACCTTGTGACACCTGTCACCTACTGATGTCGGTCACGGATCACCACCGCCGAAGGCTAGGCGGGAGCGGTCCCGCAAGCTGCTCGAGATCCGGCAGTCGGCTCCGCGCAGCTCACGGTCCCGTTCGAGGAGGAGGTCGAGGGACCGGTCGCGGAGCCGCAGCCATCACCGCTCGTCGGGGTCGAAGTCCTCGCATTCAGGTAAGTCGAGGCACAGTAAGAAGAAGTCAAAAAGGCGACATCGCTCTTCTGACTCCCCTCGCCGGTCGCGCAACTCGGCTGAGGGTTCGGGTGGCACCACCCGCGTGGCTCCGTCAGAGCCGCAGGAGTCCCGTCCGACCCCATACCCTCCGGTCCCTGGGTCTGACGCGACTTCGGCGGAGATCAGAGACTTCCTCGTGGCCCGTCGACCTTACGACCCCTCCGCCGGCGCCGACCCCTCCGGTGCCGCCCTCGTCGCCGCCTTTGGACGGCGCCGTACCCTGGTTTAGTCCCGGTCCGGGCCCGACATCTGAGCGGTGCCGATGTATGACAGGTTCATCTTCCGCCCGGCTCCAACCCTTCCACCTGTATACCAGGAGTCGGATGACGGAGACGACTGGGAGGGGTCTGAGGACCCTCTGGCACAGCAGTGCCAGTTATCTCCGGACTGGGCAGAAGAACTGGGGGATGCCAGTGGTCTTGATACCTCCCCTGACACTGGCTTCATCTCTCCTCCCTCCGTGGCTATGGAGGAGGGTGCTACGTATTCTTTGGTGCTGCGCAAGGCAGCCGAAGCCCTCGGGCTGGAGCTTCCTGCTGTGGCCGTGAGGACTAATCTCCTCACTGAAATGCTTCAACCGCCGGTAAGCTCCTCGGAGCCTCTGCTGCAGTTCAATGAAGCACTGACCGAGTAAGCTCCTCGGAGCCTCTGCTGCAGTTCAATGAAGCACTGATCGACGTTCTGATGGGCACCTGGTCCAAGCCCTCCACAGTCCCTCCTGTGGACCGGAACGTGGCCCTGCGCCACCGCCCTGCACTGGGCGAACCCAGTTTTCTGGCGCTGCACCCCACGCCCGAGAGCCTGGTAATCCAGACCTCCTTCCCGTCCGCTTCCCCGGATCGGGAATCCAAAAGGTTGGAACAGTTTGGGAAGAAACTGTTCTCCTCCCTTAGTTTGGGGTTGCGGTCTATCAACACCGCGTGCCTTTTGGACTGTTACACACACTCCTTGTGGGACACGGTGGAGTACGTGCTGCCCCAGTGTCCGGAGGAGGCCCGGACACGGCTCGCCCAGGGTCTTGCCGAGGGGCGGGATGCGGCGTGATATTCAATCCGATGTGGACTGGACACAACGGACTCACTAGGCAGGGCAATTGCGACCACGGTGGCGATTCGTCGCCACGCCTGGCTGAGATCCACGAACTTCTCCGGGGATGTCCAGAGCACCCTCATGGACATGCCCTTCGATGGCTGTCGCCTTTTTGGCGACAAAGCGGATAGTGCGCTGGAGCGCTTAAAGGACTCTAGGGCTACGGCCAAGTCCTTGGGCCTCTCGGCCCGTGCCCGCAAACTTCTGCTTTTCGCCCCTTTCGTGGCCAAGGAAGGGGCGCCCCCTCACGTCCTTCTAGCCACAGGCCGCAGAACCAGCCTCAACGCGGTCGCGGACGTGGATTCCGCCGAGGCGGAGCAGGGGGACAAAGAGCCGGTCCGTCCACATCTGCCCCAGCAGCACCCACCTCAAAGCCCTCCTAGTCCGAGCTTTCAGGCCCATTCCACGCCAGTGGGAGGCAGAGTTCGCCATCACTTGCTCCACTGGCATTCCATCACATCGGACAGGTGGGTGCTGCAAATCGTCCGAAGGGACTACTCCCTCCCCTTCGAGGCGACCCCTCCAGCCATTCCACTGCAGTACCACCGCATGTCGGGGGATCACTTGCAACTTCTGCAGGAGGAAGTTACGGCCCTCTTGGCCAAGGGGGCCATCGAGCGCGCTCCTTGTCCAGAAGTAGGTCGGGGTTGTTATTCCCACTACTTTCTGGTTCCCAAGAAGGGCAAAGGGGGCCTACACCCTATCTTGGACCTCAGGAGCGTCAACGCCTTCCTCCGGAAGGAGAAGTTCAAGATGCTCACCTTAGCTCAGGTTCTGGCTGTCCTAGACCCTGGAGACTGGATGGTAGCGGTTGGACTTGCAGGACGCCTATTTCCACATCCCCGTCCTGCCGGCCCACCGGCGTTACCTGCGGTTCACGGTAGGCCACAAGCACTTTCAGTTCACCGTGCTCCCCTTCGGCCTCACCAGTGCCCCTCGGGTGTTCACGAAAGTGATGGCGGTGGTTGCAGCTCACCTGTGCAGATATTAGGGGTTCCAGTCTTCCCCTATCTCGACGACTGGTTGTTGAAGGTGGGCTCGCCCCAGGCAGTCGTCTCCCACCTCCAGACTACAGCCGACCTCCTGCATTTGCTGGGGTTTTCCATCAATGTGCCGAAGTCGCACCGGAGTCCCTCCCAGAAGCTCCTCTTCATCAGAGCGGTTCTGGACTTGGCGCAGTTCCGGGTCTATCCTCCGGAACAGCGGGTTCGGGATATTCAGGCTCTGATTCCGATCTCTCAGCCTTTATCCCTGGTTTCGGTCAGGTTGGTGCTGCGGCTTCTGGGTCTGATGGCCTTCTGCATCCTGCTGGTACATCACGCCAGGTGGCGGATGCGGGCTCTGCAGTGGGACCTGAAGTTTCAGCTGGCCCAGCATCGGGGCAACCTGTCCGACCATGTCTTGATCTCAGAGGGCACTGCACGGCAGTTGCAGTGGTGGCTCACGGACCGCGATTGGGTCAGTGGCAGATCCCTCTCCCTTCCCCAAATGGAGCACACAGTAGTGACGGATGCGTCCCACCTGGGATGGGGGGGCCACATGAGAGAGGCGGAGATCAGAGGCCTCTGGTCTCCGGCGGAGTCCGGCTCCATATCAACCTGCTGGAGCTGCGGGCGATCCGGCTTGCACTGAAGGCATTCCTTCCCTCTATTCGGGGAAGTGTAGTGCAGGTGTTCACGGACAACACCACCGCCATGTAGTATTCCAACAAACAGGGCAGGGTAGGGTCGTGGACCGTTTGTCATGAGGCTCTGAGCCTCTGGAACATCAGGGCATCACCCTGGTGGTTCAACACCTGGCGGGCTCTCTGAACGCCAGGGCAGACGAACTCAGCTGCCGGTGCATGATGGATCACGAATGGCGTCTGAACTCGGACGTGGCGCAAGGCCTCTTTCGACAGTGGGGAGAGCCTTGGTTAGATCTATTCGGCCACCGAAGAGAACGCGCAATGTCCGCAGTTCTGCGCGTTGGAATTTCCAAGGCGGCACTCGCTCGGAGAGTGGACTTGCGGTCTGTTGTACGCCTTTCCGCCTATACCACTTCTACCCAGAGTGCTGAAGAAGATCAGGCGTGACCGGGCCCAAGTCATCCTTGTGGCTCCGGATTGGGCACGAAAATACTGGTATCTAGAGTTACTCAGTCTATCGATCGATCCCCCGATTCAACTGCCTCTTCAGGAGGACCTTCTGTCACAGCAGCTGGGGACTGGCCTCCACCCGAACCTGTCCAGCCCCCACCTCCATGCTTGGACATTGAGCGGCGGCAGTTGAAGCCATTTGACTTCCCTCCTGAAGTCTGTAATGTTATTCTGGCAGCCAGGCGTCCCTCCACAAAATCGGTATACGCCTGCAGGTGGAACAAATTTGTGGCATGGTGCGCAGCAAAGGCTGTGGATCCCCTTTCCGCCCCTCTTTCTGAGGTTCTCCTTTTTCTTCTTTCCCTGGCCCAGCAGGGCTCTGCTCTGGGCACCCTCAAGGGTTACCTTTCGGCTATTTCTGCTTTCTTAAGGCTTCCTGATCAGCCTTCTCTTTTTAAATCCCCTGTTGTTTCTCGATTCTTTAAGGGCATTACTCACATGTTTCCTCCTGTCCCTTTCGTAATGCCTGAGTGGGATTTGAATCTAGTATTGACCTATCTGATGTGCGCTCCCTTTGAGCCACTTCATAATTGTCCCTTCGTCTTCTGACTCTTAAGACTGCTTTCCTTGTTGCTATCACCTCTGCTAGAAGGGTGAGTGAGATCCAGGCTCTATCTTCTAAGCCTCCTTTCCTTTCTGTCCATCCGGACAAAGTTGTTCTCAGGACTCATCCTTCCTTTCTCCCTAAGGTGGTAACTGCCTTTCACATCAGTCAGTCTGTTACATTGCCCACCTTCTTTCTGTCTCCGCATCCCTCGAAAGAGGAAGAGAGGCTCCACCGGCTGTACCCAAAATGGGCGCTGTCCTTCTATCTGGACCGCACCAAACAGTTCCGGGTGGACGACCAACTCTTTGTTGGCTACGTGGGTGCTAAGAAGGGGCGGGCGGTGCACAAGCGAACCATCTCTCGGTGGGTCGTTTTGTGTATCAAGACCTGTTATTCCTTAGCTAAAAAGGAACCTCCTGTGGGGCTGAGGGCCCATTCCACTCGGCCCACAGCGGCGACCACTGCCCTGGGCCGGGGAGTCCCCTTGCAGGACATTTGTCAGGCAGCAACGTGGGCCTCCCTGCACACGTTTGCCAAACATTATTGCCTGGATAGCCAAGTCCGGAGAGACGGCTTCTTTGGCCGTTCCGTTCTCCAGGACTTCCTGGTGAGATCTTGGTTCGCAGACCCACCTCCGGGGTTGGTATTGCTGGGATATCTATTCTGAGGTGAGGAATCTAACTAACGTGTTTCTTTCAGATGAACAAGTTACTTACCTTCGGTAATGATATATCTGTAAGAAACATTAGTTAGTTAGATTCCTCACTGCCCCACCCATCCTCCCCGTTCTGCGAACCGATATCTAGGGTAAAGGTCATCCCATTCAGGGCCCTAGATTCTTGGCACCAGTGTCGGTCTCTTGTATGGCTCTGCGTTCCTGGCGCTGAAAGCTATGTACAAGAACTGACGTCAGCGCGCGAGGGCGGCGTCTAAATACTCTGACGACGTCTAAGTACTCCAACGACGTCATCCCGGCGATCACGACGCCGACGATGGATGCGGAGTTTCAGACGACGCCTAGCGAAGCGCAAGGGTATTGCTGACGAAAAATCTTTACGGATCCAGCCTGGGGATATTCTAAGGTGAGGAATCTAACTAACTAATGTTTCTTACAGATATATCGTTACCAAAGGTAAGTAACTTGTTCTTCTTGCCATCTGTACTGTTGCATGTCTGTCAGACCACAGGTATGTTCATGCCCTCTGAGCAAGGGCTGCGTCTGTTGCTTCTCTGCCTGGCGGCTTTTAGCTCCTGGCTTTTCAGGCTGAGCGGGTTGCATTAGGGGGAAGTCAGTGGCTGAAGTGGCAGCCCCCATCGCCCCACACCTTCAGCTCTGGCGCCCCTACTGAGTGCAGCTGGGCTCCTAGGACGTTCCCAGGCACTTAACTTCAACCTAACTCTGCTCACAGCCATCCGAGACTGGATGTGCCGCACAAAGCTGGTATGCAGATCCTGTTGCAGTGACCTCTGACCCCTGTATACGACCAGCAACCTGCCGCCAAGCACTGCAAGCCTCGCACTGAAAACCAGGCACCCAGCAACCAGCCTTCTAAAGCTACTGACAGTAAACCAGGAAACCTGCCACCAAGTACTTCAAGATGCCATGTTGCCAAACTCCTACTCAGGCTGGTTGCCTTTAGAAGGCAACCAGCCTTCTAAAACCCACTTACAGTAAACCAGGCAACCGGCACCCAAGCACTGCAGGCCTCCCACTTAGAACCAGGCATCCATCAACCATCCTTCTTAAACCCACCTGTAGTAAACCAGGCAACCAGCACCCAAGCACCGCAGGCCGCCATGCTGCCAAATTCCCATTCAGAACCAGGCAACCAGCCTTCTAAAGCTACTGACAGTAAACCAGGAAACCTGCCACCAAGCACTGCAAGCCTCTCACTTAGAACCAGGCAACCAGCCTTCTAAAGCCCACTGACAGTAAACCAGGAAACCTGCCACCAAGCACTGCAGGCCGCCATGATGCCAGACTCCTGCACAGAACCAGGCACCCAGCAATCAGCCTTCTAAATCCCACTGACAGTGAACCAGGCAACCGTCTGCCAAGCACTTCAAAGCTCCTGCTCTGAACCAGGCACTCACCCACCAGCCTTATATAGCCCATTCTCAGTAAACCAGGAAACCTGCTGTTAGAAATGGGGGTCTCTAGTCGGTAAGGGCTTGCACCTTGGTCCAAATAGGGACCGTTCTTCCTACTCAGGATAAGGGAGTTACACTCCTAATATAACCCCTGCTCACCCCCTTGATAGCTTGGCTCAAGCAGTCAGGCTTATCTCAGAGGCAGTGTGTGAAGCATTTGCACATAACCCACAGTAATACAGTACTAGTACAGTAAGCACTACAAAAGAACACCACACCAGTTTAGAACAAGCATTGGCATAGCCAATAGGTCTCGCCTTTGGGGCCTTATAAGTGTTTAACCATGCAACAGTTAATGTTGTTGCACCAAGGATATTGTGCTGCATATCTAAATACTTATAAGGTCCCAAAAGCGAGACCATTTGGCTATGCCAATGCTTGTTTTAATTGCCTTAAACTTCGAGACACAGTACCAATAATGGGTAGGCTGAGTCGGTCCAAGTACCCAACCCGTCAATAAAGGGGTGCATGTACAAAGGAAGAAAAACATTATCAAGTGGACACATGTCCTGCTTCAATAGCATTCTAGTCGAACTGCCAGGCCAGGACCATCTCCTAATGGGAACATGAGCATCCTCTGATTTAGGCCTTACCAATGAGGTATACCTTTAGTCTTGATGCATGAGGCCCACAGCTAGACATACCCATTGCACCGAGGGAGTTTACCGCAAGAAACAACAAGGTAATGAAAGGAATTCTTGAATAAATCTCAGCCACAGACGATCACTTTAGCTTAGTTCCAGTCTATGATTACTTTCTGTCTGAAGGAGACCAGGCATAGCAGTTTGTGCTGGACTGTTCCAATTGAAGTGGGAGCAAGACTGATATGCATATGGCAGTTTTCTGTTTAGAGTGGCATAGTGGGTGAGAAACGATGGTCTGTTAGCGGCCCTGCAAGTGGCTGAGATTATTTCAAGCATTCCTGTCATTGCCTTATTTATGCAGACTGTGCAGCTATTCGTTAGCTGGCTTCAGCCCAGGTCCAGCAAATCCTCCCACCTATATCCCAGTGGAGAGTAGCAACACAAGGACACATGCAGCAGTACCCATAAATTCTATGTATGTGTTGTTTGGAGGAGTAGCTTGCAGGGGTAGATGGGGTCATTTTTTCCCTGTCAAGAATGGCCCGGTTGCATAAGTCCAACATTATGGACAAATAAATACTATCTCATTGTCCCATGTATTCCTGGGCAGGCTGCATGTGTAAGAGATCAAAGTGAGAGCACGCCTGGAATCCCACATCTCCTCCATCCTGAACAGCCCATCAGGAGGCTAAGACAAGCTGTGTAAAGACACACATTACAAACCAACGTTATCAGAAGGCCGACAGATTAGAAAGGTTCTTTTTATATATAGTTCTCCTGTTGCATTTCTAAGTGCAGTGAGTAAGAGGTGTCACCCTTAGCCTTTTTTATGTGCTAATGGCAACACAGCTTCATTTCGGAGTAACTTCAAAGTTGTGACCTGCAGGTCACTGAATTTTGTTCTGCAGAAGGTGTTCAACTGGCAGAACCATGGCGTCACTTTGTAAACAGACTGTATTATGGCAATTTATAATAAAGGTTCATGCCACCCACGAGACCACACTTTACCAACCTTAGAATTATGAAACCTTTAGTTACCTTCATGGTTGTATGCAAATATTTGCAGAGGGTGCAAAACTCCCTGAGCTGCTTTAGCAACAACCACATCAACACTTTACGCTATCATACGTTGTGTAAATCTGAAGTGGCACTTAATGCTCTACAGTAGGCACATTAATCTTCTAAGCTATTTTGAGATTTCCAACAGTGGCCATGGCTAATACGCAGATCTATCCATTGTTTACATTAAGTCTCTGAGCAATCTTACCAGTATTATAGGTTGATACTTGCTGCATACACATTCGTTTCTTCAGTGAACTACCTTAAAATGGCATTTGCAACACAAGTAAGGCAAAGCAAGTGTATCACATTTTCCTTGTCAATTTATTTAAGAGCAGTATTTTTATAGTTAATATGGTTGCCCTGGCACACCACAGGGTGCCTGTCATTGATTCTGTTCCTTACAGTACCACTCCCTCATGACTCCTACCCTTTCTACCATCACTCTTTCTTAACTCAATTTGAGGGTTCCTTGAGCACATTTTTCCCCATTTCAGCATTGACTAGAATCCTTGATTTGATAATGATAAGAGCATCATTTGAAGGGAGATTAGACCAGGCTGAGGCAAGATGATTGGAAACGCTGAGTTCAAACCAAGAATCCCACAGCAAACTCCTGGCACCCTGTTCAGCACATTGGGACCCTTAAATAGATGAAGAGGATGGCCCGAGGGAAAGCAGAGGTCAGAACTAAGGACCTGGGCTCCAATTCAAACAGTGGTTCACGGTAGAAGAAACACACCCTCACACCCTCTTCAGCCAGATCTCAGATATGAACCGGAACCCCGACCCACATCTTGCTACATGAACCGGAATGCAAAGATCAGTTACAAAGGGTGAGGTTTATCTCTAACCCCATAGCAGCAAGATCCGACTCACCTGGAACTCCTTATGTGGACAGGAGTGAATCCCATGGAAATGGAGTAACAAGCCAGGCGATGAACCTGACGTAATGGTACTAACTAAAACATGCCTATATGTTTATATGTGTTGATACACTAGTAATAACCATTCATATAGCGCCCAAAAGACTTTTGGGGTTTGTGACTAACCCAGTAAACCAATCGAGTAAAAAGGTATGAGCATTCAATCTTCTGCTTTGCATGTTCCATGCACCTGTTTTACCAGTGCACAGGAAGCAACCACATTAATCTTCCAAGCAGTTTCATGATGTTTCAAACCTGCCCCCAGACGTTACACACATAATCATGACTGCAGTTAATGTAGTAACCATTTCATTCATGATGACCTCCAGTAATACACGTTGTTTATAGTGCTTCTAAATGAAATTGCTTAACATTTAATAATTTAAAAAGTCCACCTTTCTCTAAGTGAGATCCAGATTATGCCCTGAGCTGAGGTGCTACAAAAGATCCCAGGCACGCTGGCCTGACTTGTTGTTATATGCACGGGTGCGAGAAAACCATTGCTTGTAAGTGAGTCTTAAGTGAGAACCGACTTTTTAAATAGCTGCAGCACAGAACAGTGTTTCAAGATCCATCGCCTGGTTCGCAGCTTCTACCCCGTGGTTCACACTTGCAAATCGAGTCACACGATGTCATCCATCCAGTGCATGTGTCAGGCCGAGACCTGATATACCAGCACACACTTATTTTGAAATTAAATTGACTTGTGCCTATCCCTCCTGGGCCCTACCTGCAGTTAAATACTTAGCATTAAAACAAACACAGACAAAGCTTACTACCATGATGGTTGAGGAAAGTGCCTGACCTCGACCAGGCCAATGGCAGTCGTCTTGCCATGACCAAAAGTTATTGGAGGGGGTGTTCCACCCCAACCACGGCCCCAAACCCCTGAAGCTGTTCCCCTGGTGAGATGTGTCAAATTTCAGAGTGCACACTCACCATTTGCATGTGTAAACAAAAGACTGCTGTTGTCATTGAAGATAACCCCATACTATCCCGCTCCTGCTGAAAAAAGGGTAGTAAGACTGCTGTGCGGTCCAAGCCTTGTTTTAGAACTGTGTTGATGTGAATGCACTGACCGAAAGAGGTAGACGTGTATCTTTTTTTTTGCAATGTTGCAACATTTTTTTTGAGAATTACTTGCTTGTTTGCCAGTTTTGGTAAGTCTGTGAATAACAGAGTTGGTCACTTATGTATGTATACACATGTATGTAACATGGCAGTTACCACTGTTTTATGGGTCAGCCGTTGAAATGGCATTTTCTAACATGCTCATAACTTTGGACTCAATGGACGGATCTGCTCCAAATTTGGCACTCTCACAGCTTAGGCAGCTAAAGTCTGGCATGTCATATTTGGTGCAGTTCCATGCAGGGAAGAGCCATGTGTTGGAGTGTTGATGTGTTTTCTTATTTTAGATTTCATCCGAATTTTTGCATACAATTTCAGCAAAAACTAATGACAATGCGTTATTAATGATTGTAAGTGATGCCATGTTAAGGCTACTTTCTCTATGGTGGTCCAACTTGACTATCGTGGATCCCTAGCACTATAAATGCACTTTAAATATTGGTAACACAAACCATCATATGGCTGCTCTGCGACCATCTCAAACAACTACACTGGTTGTTAAGAGGATTATGCAGGTTTTGAGGGCCTGGGTGACCGTGCATCTTGTGTGCCTGGTGAGCCATTTGCAAATGTTGCAAAAGAAGGCAGCAGGATGCGCTCACAGTATTTACCTGTTTATTCCTCGTGAGTTTGTCATCTAGGATGATGCTGAAGCTTCCGGCATGGTAAGTGGGGGCGGGCATGGATCTAGTTCGGATGGTCACCAGGAGGATTCCCACAGGGAGCTCTTGTTTCTGAAGATCAGCATCTCAGCTTTGTCTGTGATGAGTTTAAGGCAGTTCTCTCTCATCCAGTTGGCCATGTTGGTCATGCAGGAGGTGAAATTAGTCCTAGTGGTGTTTTCTGCGGTGGTGAGGGAGAGGATGATCTGAGTGTCGTCGGCATAGGAGACTCTTATGATGTGGACAAGGGGTGCCATGTACACGTCGTACAGGGTTGGGCTGAGGGAGGAACCCTGGGGGACTCCGCAGACAAGGTTCTTGTGTTCAGGGGTGTAGTGGGGAGTCTGATTCTTTGGGTTCTGTTGGGGAGGTGATCCATTTCAGGATGGGCCCTTGGATTCCTTAGTCCTGGAGCCTGGCGATGAGGGTGCCTTTTAAGACAGTGTTGAAGGCTACTGAGAGGTTGAGCAAGATGAGAGCGGTGGTTTCACCTCTGTCCATGATGAACCGTATGCCATTTGTTGCTACCAGGAGGGCCATTTCCATGCTGTTGTTGATCTGGAACCCTGACTGGGTGGAGTCCAAGAGGTGGTGCTGTTCTAGATGGGCTAAGAGTTGCCTTGTGAACACTTTCTCATGGACTTTATACAGGAAACGAAGGAGCAGGACGGTTCTGTAGTTGCTGAGTCCTTGCGGGTTTGTCGGGGGTTTCTTCAGGAGAGCTATGACTTCTGGATGTTACCAGCTATCTGGGAGTTTTGATAAGGATGGAGGAGTTGATGATGATGGTGGAGGTGGCGCTAATCAATGTCCTTCCGAGGTTGTACTTGTGGTGAGGGCAGGGATCTGTAGTGGACCCTGAATGGGTGATCTCCATAATTCTGGCGGTGTCTTCTGTGGTGAGTGGGCTCCAGTTCGTTAGTTGATCGGCTTTTCCTGGTGGTGGTGGGAGGTTGCACGATGATGTCTTCTCCGGTGGGTTGGAGTGCAAAGTTGGTGTAGATCTTGAGTATTTTGTTGTAAAAGAAATCAGGGGTTGTCACAGAGATCCTGAGGGAGGGGATAAAGGTGTTTGTGGCTGCTGATGGATTGGTGGATTATTTGCCGAAGTTGGAGCAGGATTCTAGTCTTAGCACAAGGACGACTTTCCTGGCTTCCATGATCTAGGCATGGTACCTTCTGAGTGTGAATTTGTAGGCATTTTTAGATCTTGGCTGGTTCTCCATCTTCCTTCTAGTTGTTTGCAATAGCGCTAAATCTCTTAGGTCTTCCGTGTACCTGCATGTTTGAGCATGATTTCTTGTTTGCCTGATTTTGTTCAGGGGAACCAAGGTGTTGAGGCAGTCTGAGATCCAGAGTCGGAGTGATGTTGCAAGAGAAGCAGCAGTGAGCGCATGAGAAGGGTCATGTCATGAGGGCCGCAGTCTCGTCCGCAACAGTAGTAGTGGTGGTGGCGGTTGGACGGACGGATGAGGGTCTGTGGTGCTCTGTGCAATCCAGCCGCAGATGGGCTGAGACGGCCGTGCCTTTAGCACAGCAGTCGCCATTAAGTACCTCCTAGAAGGGGGAGGAGCATGGCCAGGGCAGTGCAATGGAGGGCAGGAATCAGCAGTAGGAAGAGGCATGAGGAAGATGCTGGAGAAACCGGTAAGGAGAGGAGGGAGGCATGAGGGGGCAGGCAGGGTGAGTTCATGCAGTGAGGGGAGAAAGGAGGAGAAAAGCAGTCAGCACATACGAGTCAAGGAACAAAACAGGCACAAAAGACTGGACAAAGCAACAAAGCACGTACAAAAGACAAAGCACAAAAGACAAAGCACAGAATGGGCACAATGAGGAACAAACAGAGAGGGAGAAAAGAGGAGGGCAGCGAGACGGCGTTCTTGAGGCAGACAGCTGGGTCTGAAAGGACCATAGATTGGTCGGAGGACCAGTGCAAGCTAAGTGGGAGCTGGGAACCTAGGCACCAGCTCTGTGGGATAGTGCAGTGGCCACCATTAAGTAGGTCCTAGAAGGAGGAGGAGCATGGGTGGCTGAAGCTAGGGAGGAGCGGGAATCCACGGCGGTAGAAGGCACGAGAAAGACATGGGAGAAGCAGACAAGGAAAGAAGGGAGGTGGGAAAAGGGTGGGGGTGGAGTCCCTCGTGCGAGGGGAGAAAATAGGAAAAAATCAGAAAAGGCAGTTGGCAGACATGAGTCGAGGGTACAAGCACAAATTTGGGCACGAAAAGATGAGTCAGCACAAAAATGGCTACAAAAGATTGGACAAAGCAACACAACGGGCATAAAAGCCAAAGCACAGGTCAAAGACAAAAAAGAGCACAAATACAGGCACAAAAGACTGGACAGAGAAACACAGCGGTCACGAAAATAAAGCACAAAAGATAAAGCACAAAAGACAAAGCACAGAACAAGCACAATGACGAACAAGGAAGAGCAGAATAAGGAGAGTGTGAAACAAATGAGTGAGAGCAGACAAAGATAGGAGGAGTGCAGCGAGGCGGTGGCCTTGAGGAAGACGGCCGGGTGCAATAGCACCATAGACTGTGTGGAGAACCAGTCAAAGGTAAGTTGGAGATGGGGCCTAGGCACCTGCTCAGTGGGGTCGCTCGGCAACCGCCAATAAGTAGGACTTGGGAAACCCCAGAGCATGAGTGAGGACAGGTGGCGTTGTGTCGGCGGCATACGGAGTCCATAGGGGAACCAGGCAGGGCTGCCCCTTATCTCCTCTCCTGTTTTCCCTGGCTGCTGGTGGAGCTGTTTCGACAGAGGGAGCGGGACAGGGATTGCAGATGGAGGGTAGGACACATATCATTTCACGATATGCAGACTATTTGCTGCTCTATCTGAGATACAACAGGGATGGGGTGGCCCGAGTAATCAGGCTTCTGGACATATTCGCACAATTCTCTGGCCTCTAGGTTAACAGATCCAAGACGCACCTATTTCCCGCCAGAGCAGATATGGAGTGTCCGGCAGGGATACCGGGTGGCCTGATATGGTCGCCTCTATCTGTCCGGTACATGCGAGTACTGGTGTCCCGGGACCTGGAGGACCTGAGGCAAGGTAATTTGGGGCCTGAGTGCAGATTCCTTAGGACCAGCTTACAGTTTTGGTGCTCACTGAAGCTCCAGGTGATGGCCCGCATCGTCCTCTCTAAAATGATTATGCTTCCTCGATTTGTTATATTATTTTGTGAACCTCCCAGTCATATTCATATGACGCTGGTTCAACAACTTGGATTCAATACTGCGCGACCTGATCTAGGATGGTGGGCGACATAGGGTCACCGTGTCTGTGCCGCGGAGGGCTTCCGGCGAAGGGGTGTGTGCCAGATTTTGAAGTCTATTATTTGGCTGCCCAGCTGCAGTGGCTGGCCTGCTGGCTGGATGGCAGGGATGCTGACCTGCTGGGCTCCAGTTGGATGGGCAAGGCACCGGGGTCTCCTGCTGGCTAAGCTTCTTAAGCCAATGACGTCTGTTCCTGCACCTGGATTACTATGGAAGGTGGCGCTACAGTGGTGGGAGAGATGCTTAAAGTGCATGCATAGGGTGCCTCTGTACACTCCGGACCTCCCATTAGTGGGGATACCACATGGGATTCCCCCAAGGCCGTTCAACTGGCTGACTGGACAGCGGCTGGCCTAGTGACAGTGAGTGATTGCACTCACCCTGGAGAACTACTCCAGCTGAATGATTTCTTGAAACAATTTGGCCTTCGCCCGGCCAATTCCTTACATATCACACCCTGGTTGGGACGTTTAGGGGTGTGTGGTTGGGACGAGGAGGGCTACTGGCCCCCACGAGGTATTGCAGGCAGTGGTAACACTGGGTTTGGCGAGGCACTTGGTCAAGTGGCTCTCTACACCACAACTGACTATGGTTCAACCACAACTGACTGGAACGCTGGAGAGGTGGGATCAACTGGTGGGAAGGGAGTTGATCGATGTAGAATGGACTAGGTTCAAGTGGGGCCCAGGGAGAGTCTCCAGGAACGCTGTCTTTAAATATGTCCAGTTTAACTACCTACACATGACCTACGTGACTACACACAGACTACAAGTCATTTACGGAGGGGAGCACCTGGCTTGTCCGAGATGTGATGATCAGGATGCAGGATTCATGCACATGACGTGAGATTGCCCTGTACTGCAGACCTTTTGTTCAGTCGTTATTTCTATACTTGACACCATATTGGGACGTTCCCTCCCTTGTGTTGCACTGGTGTGTCTTTTAGGGTTGTTTCCCAGGCCCAGGGCGCGAAGAGTTGGCACCAGATTTATAGATCTCGCCTTGATTCTGGCATGGCGGCGCATAGCCCTGAGCTGGAAGAATAGGATGGGGCCCGCTGTGGCGGCTGGGGAGGGTGGATGTTGACATCTGGGCTAGGGCAGAGGAGAGGGCCCTGCTGAGGGAGGACGCCAGGGGTGTGTGGTGCAGGCCGTTGGTAGAGCTATGGACAGAGGTGCTTCAGGCATGGGATGCCTGCCACGTCACATCACCTACTGCGCGTCGATGGAGGATGTATCGCTGCAGATGGATTGAGGGACCATTCTTGACATGGTGCGGGCTACCCCTGCTGATCTACTGGGGGAGGGGGAGGGGGGCATTGCATTTCTTGAGGTTCGCCCTGTCTGTTCCCCTTTTCCCCCCTCCTTCTTCTCCGCTCTTTCCCCGGCCATTGGCTGGATTGTTGTGCTGGTGCACCGGAATACCGGCGCTGTCCCTTACACTCTCATACTTATGAAACAACTGGGTGACCTGTTTGTTAGTTGTTATTTGGAGGCATCATTACTCATATGATTTGTTATGTACACATATGTAGGAATCATCTTGCTTGAAATACAATACTTACTGCATGGGGGCTCGCAACCCTGACTCCCGTGTATTTGTAGTATTAGAGAGCTATGTGAGGTGTGAATGCTTGCCGGTTGGCAGATAGGAGTCTTGCCACGAAATGGGGACTATTGTTTTCTTACTCTGCTGCTCATTTATTCACACATGCCCGGTTGTAATTTTTCTATTATATATGCGACTTGGGTACCTTTGCAATGCTGTGGTTATGTTGCAACCTATTATGCTGTATGCCACACATCATCTGCTCTCAATGTACATCTTTGTATTGTAGTATGTAAAGGCACATAAAAAAAATGTTAAAAAAAATAAGTAGGACCTGGAAAGGAAAGAGGGTGCGCCTGGAGAAAGGCAGGATTCCGCACCCTGATACACTCACTCTTGTATCCCCTGACCAAATGGTTGCCACATAAATTGTACCTGTGCCCACTAACTATGTGTCTAGGTGGTTTAAATACCTAGGTGTATACGTAATGCATAACCAGAGGTTCTCTTCCAGGGGATCCTCATCAATAGTCATAAGCATTAAAATATTCCCGCCCATGCGCGGGACCCCGGAAACACTATATTATATGTGCCCCACATATAAATATCCATATATATAAAAACTAGCAATTGCAGCCTAACCAACATCAGAGCTGAAACATGCTGTAAGGAATTTCCACTAAACATATAAAACATGCATTAGAAACAGGAGACACAACCATAAAAAATTGTTTAGAAACTGTTTTAATGCTCAGTATACAGTAGAAATTCTTATAAACCACTGAAAGCATAGTAAGCTCCCAGGCTGCATTGCAAATACCCAGTCTAACAACACTGAAAAGCTAACCTGTAGCTGCATAGCAATAAACTGACACCGTGCCTTTAAGGCACACCTAACCCCACAGCTTCCCATCATGCCTCAGGGGTGGCAGTTAGCTCAGTTGTTCTTTCCGGCTCCTTCTGGAAGGATCCTGGCAACACAGCTCCACTTTTATTCTGCTTTCTTCAGAAAATCATTTCACTTTTAACAACTTTTAATACCTTACTTCGACGTTTTCTATCTGTTCAAGTAAGAAGCTGTCTTTTTTTGACAGATTTAGGCATTGTTTAATACCTAAAATGCCATCCCTTTTTGACCCTTGCCCTTCTTGTGGCAAAAAGAAGGCCAAGACTGATTCCCATAGGGTATGTATCCTATGTTTGCCGGAGGACCATGATCCTAAGACCTGTCCTCACTGCCAGAACCTGTCCAAATGAACTTTGAAAGACAGGGAAAGGATTTGCATTTATGGCCTAGCGAATCCATCTAGAGGAAGATCTCCAGTCAAGAAGGGCTCCAAGAGGTCCAGGACGCCTTCTAGAAGTAAGTCCTTGCGTCCCTCACCTTCAGCGTCGGGCTCGGCGCTGAAAAAAGACCTTCAGATGGGACATATCTATTCAAAAAGACCCTCGACAGCGGGCTCGCCGTCGAGGAAAGGTACGTCGTCGACGTCGAAGAGTCGTCCGCCATCGTCAACCCGGCGACGATCGGCGTCGAGAGATAAGACCCCTCCGCTGGCGTCAACCAGGCGACGCTCGGCGTCGAGAGATAAGACCCCTCCGCCGGCTTCAACCAGGCGACGCTCGGTGTCGAGGAGCATCACCCCTCCGTCGCCGAGGGCGGACTCTCTCCCGTCGTCGCAGTTTCATCAGCGGTCGACGTCGAGAGTGAAGAAAACTCCTCCGCCGTCGTCAACCAGACGACGATCGGCTTCGAGGTTGAGGTCTCCGTCGTTGTCTCAACGGCGTTCGGCTTCGAGGGCGAGAACTACCCCTCAGCCGTCATCGCGCAGACTGCCGGCGTCGAGAATGGACACTGCTCTGCCGTCGTCTACTCGGCGTTCGACGTCGAGGGAGAGGGTCCCTCCGTCGTCGGCTTTGCCTCGCCGTCCGCCGTCGAGGCACCATTCTTCGCTTACCTCTCATCGGCACAGATCTCCGTCGCCAAGGCGTTCGACGTCGAGCAGACGGGAGGCCCGGCATGCACACAGATCGACGTCAAGAGCACACTTGACGTCGAGACAAGCCTCGGTGAGGTCTGGGGACTCCGTGGTACTGGTGACGAGTCAGCTTCGCGCCATTCATCCTCACACTCATCCAGGAGGGCTTCTCCGAGGTCAGTGACTCCGCAAAGCCGTCCCAAGGATACTGGCCGGTCCCGCAGGTCTCCTTCAAGACCACATGAGACCACTTCGGCGGTTCAGCTGTCGTCCGAATGGCTGCGACCCGTGCATCACTGGCGGGATTCAGGGGCGACTAGGAGGATGCAAGAATATGCCGGTCTGCACCATAGGTCTCCTCTCCAGAGGCTGGTGGAGGAAGTGGACAGGGGGAGTCCGCCTAGACGAGCACGTGAGAGGTCACCGGTGAGACAGCGCTCTAGATCGCGCTCTCCCAGGCGAGATGAACGTGCTGGGAGATCCAGGGGTCGAGATGATCGTGCGGAGACATCTAGGGATCATCGGCGGAGTAGGAGAACCCCTTCTACTTCTTCGACTTCATCCACCCGGTCTTCGAGGCGGGATTACACTTTCGGACAGCCCGGTATCCAGGGTCTCGCCGATTGATGATATCAATACGTATCATGAGGTCCTACAAAGAGGTGCGCAGAAACTCAACATTCAAATGTCAGTCCCTCAGGTCACAACAACCGTGATTTTAGAGACTCTTCACCAGAAGTCAGCGTCTCGCCCTCTGCTTCCCTTGGTTCCGGGGATCCTCGAACCTGTTATGGACACCTTTTTAACGCCTTCAACTATCAAGGCGGTGCCTGCTCGCATCCAAAAAAAGTATAAGCCGGCTGCCTCTGATCCGGTGTTTGTCAAGTCGGTCCCTCCGGCGTACTCTGTGATAGTAGCAGCAGCGAGGAAGACTCACGCAGTATCGGCATCTTCCTCTGTCCCTCCTGACAAAGAGAGCAGATCTCAGGACTCATGGGGTCGCAAAGCTTGTACGTCAGCGGCTGCATCCCTGAAGGTCTCCAGCGCGGCGGCGCTCCTGGGCCGATACGATAGGGCCCTCTGGGACTCTTTGGACCGTTTTAAAGCCAAGCTTCCAAAGGAGGACCAAAAAGACTTCGACGAAATAATCACGGAGGGATCTCTGGTGGCTAATCAGTCAATCAGCACAGTAGCGGATGGGGCAGTACTGGCAGCTCATTCGTACGCGCATGGGGTGTGCACCAGAAGATTGTCCTGGTTGAAACTGACCGGGCTGAAGCCAGATGCACAACAGAGAATATTAAACCTCCCATTCTCTGGCTCTTCTCTGTTCGGCACGCATGCGGATGAGGAAATTACCCGCATGAAAACTGGGCTGGACACTCTCAAGGCGGTTGGGCTGGAGAAGAAGAAGGAGTTTCGACGCCGCTACAGACCCAACCAACGCAAAGGGCCTCAACAGAGGGTTCAAACCCCTCAGTGGACCCAGAGCAAAGCGCAGGGAAGATCGCAGTTTCGAGGAGGAAAGGCCAGCAGAGGTAGAGGAGGCCACCAGCAGCAGTCCTCTACCACAGCGAAGGCAGGCGGAAAGTCATGAACAGTGGCTTCCTCTACGCCGTTGCCCACTCGAGTGGGAGGAAGTGCTTCACAACATCTGGCAGAGTGGGCCAGCATCACAAAAGATCGCTGGGTGCTGAATATACTGCGCAATGGATATGCGCTATGTTTCCGTGCGCTCCCAAAAGACATTCCTCCAAAACAGTCCAGTCATCATCAATTACTACTGCTCCGAAAGGAGGTAAGGACCCTTCTCCAAAAGCAGGCTATAGAAAGGGTTCCTCCGTCTCAATTTGGCAAGGGAGTATACTCCCGGTACTTCCTGGTCCCCAAAAAAGATCAGGAGCACAAATTTCGGCCAATTCCGGACCACCGCCTTCTGAACAAAGTCATAGTCAAAGAGAAGTTTTGCATGTTGGCACTTCATCAGATATGTCCACATCTGCAAGTGGGGATTGGATGTGTTCAGTGGACCTCCAAGATGTGTACTTCCATATTTCCATAGCAAAGCGTCATCGCAGGTACCTGCGGATGGTGGTCGGCCGCAAGCATTATCAATACAAGGTCCTGCCCTTTGGTCTCAAGTCGGCTCCGCGAGTCTTCACCAAATGCATGGCAGTGGTGGCGGCTGCCCTCCACAGAAGAGGTCTCTTCGTCTATCCATACTTAGACGACTGGCTGCTGAAAGGTCCATCCCAGCTGCAGGTGAGGCACGACTTCCAGATATGTCTTCAACAGTTGCACGATCTCGGCCTTCATGTCAACATGGAAAAGTCAGTGCAGCAGCCCACCCAAGCCATTCACTACCTTAGCTCCGTTCTGGACACAAGCGTGGGAAGAGCGTATCCTTCGGAGGAGAGACGGTCCTCAATGAAACGGAAGTGCGGCCTCCTGCTCCAGGTACAGAAACCGTCGGTCCGACAGGTGGCATCCCTGCTGGGATCCATGGCGTCCTGCATCTTTCTTATCCCCAACGCAAGGCTACGGATGCGGCCTTTGCAACAAACTCTGGAGGACCAGTGGGATCAGTCAACAGGTCACTGGGAAGATCGGATATGTCTCTCCCAGGCGGCGAGATCCTCCCTCACATGGTGGACTCAGCAGCGGAATCTGATGGTGGGAGTCCCTTTTCACCAGCCACTTCCGGTGCAATCGGTGGTGACAGACGCGTCTCTACAAGGCTGGGGGGCACACATGGGGTGCCTTCAGATATAAGGGCAGTGGTCGGCGAAAGAACAGACCTACCACATCAATATGCTGGAGCTCCGAGCAGTCCACCTTGCTCTCAAAGCTTTCCTACCGGCAATCGAGTCCAATTCGGTCCTGGTCCAGACCGACAACACAACGACCATGTTCTACCTGAACAAACAGGGCGGAACCCGGTCACGTCCTCTCTCCCTGGAGTCTCAGGCGATCTGGCACTGGCTTCTCGCCCGGAGCCTCTCGGTAGTGGCAGTGCACCTTCCAGGAGAGCTCAATATCAAGGCAGACGCACTCAGCAGGCACTTCGAAGATCAGCCAGACTGGGTGCTGCACGACGAGGTGGTGGCGGACCTTTTCCATCGTTGGTGTCGTCCGGAGATAGATCTCTTCGCAGACAACGAAAACACAAAATGCCACGCCTTCGCGTCCAGATTCCACCGTCCAGGGACAAGGGGGAATGCGCTTTTGATGGACTGGTCAGGGACATATGCCTACGCCTTTCCTCCTCTGCCCCTGATCCCCAAGGTGGTGTCCAAACTTCTCAGATCCAGCATGACGATGCTTCTGATCGCTCCAGACTGGCCACGGAAGTGGTGGTACCCGGACCTTCTTCATCTGTCGGTACTTCCACACAGGAGACTGCCTTGTAGGCCGGACCTGCTGACCAAGATGGGCGGGAGAATTCTCCATCCCTACCTTCCCTCACTGAACTTGGCAGCATGGCTCCTGAGGTCCTGCAGTACGGACATTTGAATCTGCCTCCTGATTGTATGCATATTTTGAAAGAAGCCAAAAGACCCGCCATAAGGGCGTCATATGCGTTCAAGTGGAAAAGGTTTTTTCTTTGGTGTAGGGCAAATTACCTTGATCCTACAAAGGGTCAGGAAGATGTGATTCTCCCTTATCTTCTATACCTAGCTAGATCAGGTTTGAAGTATGCTTTTATCAGGGTCCATTTGTCTGGCATTACGGCATACAGAAAATCACCTAGGCAGCCCTCTTTTTTCCAGATGCAGGTGGTCAAGGACTTCTTACAGGGGTTGAAAAAGGTGTACCCCCCGGTTAGAAACCCTTCTCCTCCGTGGGAGTTGAACCTGGTGTTATCCAAGTTGATGGGCCCACCGTTTGAGCCCATCCACAGAGCTTCCTTGCAGCATTTGTCTTGGAAGGTCGCTTTTCTGGTAGCCATTACATCAGCGCGCAGAGTAAGCGAGATCCAAGCTCTGTGTATCAAAGAGCCTTACACTGTTTTTCACCATAACAGAGTGGTCTTGAGGGCGCATCCCTCTTTTCTCCCTAAGGTAGTGTCTGATTTTCATATCAATCAGTCCATTTCCCTTCCATCCTTCTTTCTAAATCCTGCGACCCTGGCTGAGCGGTCGCTCCATTCCTTGGACCTTAAGAGGGTGCTAAAATTCTATTTAGAAAGTACCAAAGGCATACGAAAATCAGACCAGTTATTTGTCAATTATGGCGCCATGAGAACAGGCTTCCCAGCCGCTAAGAGATCCATTTCGAGATGGATTGTGTCATGCATTACCTTAGCTTACCAGCTGGCGAAAAGGCCTTTACCGTTAACCCCAAAGGCTCATTCCACTAGGGGGAAAGCGGCCACAGTTGCTTTCTTGCATGACGTCCCTATGTCAGAGATCTGCAAGGCAGCCACCTGGAAATCAGTTCATACCTTTATGAGGCACTACTGCCTAGAATCTGATTCCAGGGCTGATGCTCAAGTAGGCCAGGCCTCCTTGAGGAATCTGTTTGGATAGTTTTTTTGCTCTATCCGAGCTCGGTTGATTAAGCTTTCTGATCACATTTCTATGTTCTCCTTTGCCCGCAGGGAGATGAGATGAGGCTCGCTATTCTATTCTAATGCTTATGACTATTGATGAGGATCCCCTGGAAGAGAAGGATTAGTTACTTACCTGTAATCCTAGTTCTCTTCCAGGGGTATCCTCATCAAAGTCATAAGCAACCCTCCCGCCTCCCCGGGCAAAGGATAGTTATCTTTTACAGATGTGGTCATCTCTTTGTGCCATGGCTTTTTCAGTCTCCGCAAAGAACAACTGAGCTAACTGCCACCCCTGAGGCATGATGGGAAGCTGGGGGGTTAGGTGTGCCTTAAAGGCACGGTGTCAGTTTATTGCTATGCAGCTACAGGTTAGCTTTTCAGTCTTGTTAGACTGGGTATTTGCAATGCAGCCTGGGAGCTTACTATGCTTTCAGTGGTTTATAAGAATTTCTACTGTGTACTGAGCATTAAAACAGTTTCTAAACAATTTTTTATGGTTGTTTCTCCTGTTTCTAATGCATGTTTTATATGTTTAGTGGAAATTCCTTACAGCATGTTTCAGCTCTGATGTTGGTTAGGCTGCAATTGCTTGTTTTTATATATATGTATATGTATATGGATATTTATATGTGGGGCACATATAATATAGGGTTTCCGGGGTCCCGCGCATGGGCAGGACTATTCTAATGCTTATGACTTTGATGAGGATACCCCTGGAAGAGAACTAGGATTACAGGTAAGTAACTAATCCAATTAGTTTCACTGCAACTTATAAATTCTATTGAATAAGTTTAAAGGAGACTTGAGACAATGGAGAACACTGCCACTCTGTGTATTGGGCTCGACAGCTATGTTAAAGTTGATAGTGCTGTCAAAACTCATAAGCATCCTTCAAAACACTCTCTAATGGGTGCAAGATGTATTTATTAGGAAACTAGAGATGGACATAAACTGATTTTATTCAACAGCAAACCTTTGCGAATGAGTAGTGGGTGTATGTGGAAAATTCAGAAGTGGTAAATGTTCAACTCAGCGAGAATCGAACAGCACATCTGTGGTTCAGTCTGTCAGCCTAGAAAGTGGATTTACGGACCACTGCTGTGAGTAAGATTCAGGAAACCAGTGAAAGGAATGAGTTAGAGTAATGGAAAAGAAGCGAGGGGCATGAGAGATGGACATTTGGAAAATGATGTGAAGTAGCACAGGGACACAGCCCATAAGCAGCCTCTAAGCCCTTTCCAGGCCCAAACAGTGATGACACTTCAGAAAAAACGCCTTTAGCCTCTCCTGCCTTTCAACAGGACACCTGGAAGGGATGCCCTGGGAAGAAAGGTTATATTGTGGTTCAGTGTTGATCGTTGAAGTGAATGGGCGTTAAGCTGCCCAGTTGCTCCTGTAGTGGTTTATCATCTGCCCGGTTCTACGGTTCTACTCACACTCTACTACTCTCTACTACTCACTCTCTACTACTCTTTACTACTCACTCTTTACTCTCTATTACTCTCTCTCTCTCTACCTCTCTCTCTAGTACTCTCTACCTCTCTACCTCTACCTCTAACTCTCTACCTCTACACCTCTACCTCTCCACCTCTCTCTACACGCACACATATGCACATATATATATGCATATATATGCATATGCATTTATATATATATGTGTATATATATATATATATTGTCCCCAGAGATTCACTTCGCAGTGAAACAAGTAGCACGCACTCACAGTCTGTTGAGTTTCCCAATTACTTTATTTTCAGTAATTCTCCAGTCTCCAAATTAACCAACGCGTTTCGCCATCCACCGATGGCTTGGTCACGGTTAGCACAGTACATTGCATTTGCCCAATAAAAACATTTGTTGTTAGTCATGTGGGTGTTGATGTCACATCTTCCTTGGAAGCATGGAATTCTGGTATATGCAGTTTTTTAGTTTTTTTGTTATTTTGTATGTTTTTAAACCAACCATCATTTACACAGTGTTCATAACTTCAACCAATTATCAATAATTAATTTGGTTTGTGACAGAGAACCGGTTCTCAATAGGGTTCGCCACGAACCCATTTTTTTGGTGATTGGCATTTCACTAATTTATGTATACGATCACATTTTGATGTTGGTTGATGCTCCCAATGTCACTGTAAGGTACATTTATTTATCTCCCCTCTAGTGGGGATCGACTCTCATTGGTCTCATATATGATCATTCTTACCAACTGTGAAGATGTATCTGTATAGTTATGACGTTCCATTAGCTATGTGCATGGTCACCAGTTAAGTTTGTCTGATGTCTTTCAGTGAGTTAATCCTCCCGATATCAATCTGAAAATACATTTATTAGTCTCCCCTCTAGTGGGGCACGACTCTCGTCGGTTTGATACATGGTGGTTCTTAACTCACTGGAATGATATCTATCTCGTGTCGACCAAGGGTGATTCTAACGTGTGTTATTTACATGTGTGTTTTTTTAACTATCAGGTATGTGGGTTATGTGTGACTATATGGATGTGACTAACAAAAGATTTATTAAAAACTTTACAGAAAAAACATTTGTGCTTGAAAGCGGCTTTCTCTCCTGTTCACAGGTATCTTACTCATTGAGATGGCATAGTGAGTCAATGTTTCTACAAATGGACGTACAGTTCCTCACTTTGATTGAGGCCCCATGGCGTAAAGGTCCTGAAATTGAGAATCTGGTATGATTCTCTCCGTCTTAGAGTCTTTTCCCGGTCACCCCCTCTTTCATGTAGGGGTATAGTCTCCAGGGCATAGAAACAAAGGGATTTCCAATCTCCTCCATGGTTGGTCTCCATATGTTTCGCCACAGCATTGCTCCTGTCTTTATTGACTGTGGCTCTGACGTGTTCCAAAATTCTCTTTTTAAGTTCGCATTTCATGCTTCCTATATACTTCAGCGAGCATGGACACTCGATTACATATACCACAAACTGGCTTTTGCACGTGATTAATTCCCTTATCTGCCACATTTTTCCGTTTGTTAGTTTTACTTCTGTTGTATTTTTAGCAATCTGACAAACTTTGCACATGTGGCATTTCTTAAAGCCTTTTGTTGTTAACCATTGCGTGCCTCTCTTTTTAGTGTGATCTTGATGGTGACTATGTATCAGTTTGTCTCTCAAGTTTTTCGCTCTGCGATAGGTGATTTGGGCATGTTGGCCCACAATTTCTCTCACTGTCGAGTCCAGTTGTAGGATATTCCAGTTTCTCCGAAGAATGTTTGATATTTCTTTTGATTCTTTGGAGTAGTCCATAATTAATCGAATTGTTGTGTTTTCTGAGTGATTCACATTTCTGTTGGATGATTTCTTGATCTTTTGCTGGTTCTCATCTAGGGTATCCTCCCTTCTTTTTTCATGGGCTCGCTTCCAACATCTTTGGATATTTCCTTTTTGGTATCCTCGGTGCGTGAATCTGTTAGCTGTCTTGTTGCTGTGTTTTTCCCACTCTTTTTCCACTTAGGCCTGCTCCAATCTGTGGGCATGCCGTAGATTCTTCAATGGTGTCAGCTTTCTCCATTACATCTAGATTGACCAACGTTAGAAGGGCTGTCATGTCCGTCGTTTGAAATGGTTGAGATATATTGACGACCTTTTAATTATTTGGGATGGAACTTCGACTGAATTTGAGGAATATTTTAAAATTCTTAACTCCACAGAAGCAAACATAAGATTCACATACAACATCAGCAAGGAAAAAGTGATCTTCCTAGACACGGAAATCTACGTCGTGGATAACAAACTAGAGACGACGCTGCATAGGAAAGAAACCTCAACAAATGCAACATTGCATGCAACCAGCTTTCATCAACCTTCGGTCAAGAATAATATCCCATATGGGGAATTCTTACGTTTACGGAGAATTTGCTCAGAAGAAAAAGAGTGGGAAAAACACAGCAACAAGACAGCTAACAGATTCACGCACCGAGGATACCAAAAAGGAAATATCCAAAGATGTTGGAAGCGAGCCCATGAAAAAAGAAGGGAGGATACCCTAGATGAGAACCAGCAAAAGATCAAGAAATCATCCAACAGAAATGTGAATCACTCAGAAAACACAACAATTCGATTAATTATGGACTACTCCAAAGAATCAAAAGAAATATCAAACATTCTTCGGAGAAACTGGAATATCCTACAACTGGACTCGACAGTGAGAGAAATTGTGGGCCAACATGCCCAAATCACCTATCGCAGAGCGAAAAACTTGAGAGACAAACTGATACATAGTCACCATCAAGATCACACTAAAAAGAGAGGCACGCAATGGTTAACAACAAAAGGCTTTAAGAAATGCCACATGTGCAAAGTTTGTCAGATTGCTAAAAATACAACAGAAGTAAAACTAACAAACGGAAAAATGTGGCAGATAAGGGAATTAATCACGTGCAAAAGCCAGTTTGTGGTATATGTAATCGAGTGTCCATGCTCGCTGAAGTATATAGGAAGCACGAAATGCGAACTTAAAAAGAGAATTTTGGAACACGTCAGAGCCACAGTCAATAAAGACAGGAGCAATGCTGTGGCGAAACATATGGAGACCAACCATGGAGGAGATTGGAAATCCCTTTGTTTCTATGCCCTGGAGACTATACCCCTACATGAAAGAGGGGGTGACCGGGAAAAGACTCTAAGACGGAGAGAATCATACCAGATTCTCAATTTCAGGACCTTTACGCCATGGGGCCTCAATCAAAGTGAGGAACTGTACGTCCATTTGTAGAAACATTGACTCACTATGCCATCTCAATGAGTAAGATACCTGTGAACAGGAGAGAAAGCCGCTTTCAAGCACAAATGTTTTTTCTGTAAAGTTTTTAATAAATCTTTTGTTAGTCACATCCATATAGTCACACATAACCCACATACCTGATAGTTAAAAAAACACACATGTAAATAACACACGTTAGAATCACCCTTGGTCGACACGAGATAGATATCATTCCAGTGAGTTAAGAACCACCATGTATCAAACCGACGAGAGTCGTGCCCCACTAGAGGGGAGACTAATAAATGTATTTTCAGATTGATATCGGGAGGATTAACTCACTGAAAGACATCAGACAAACTTAACTGGTGACCATGCACATAGCTAATGGAACGTCATAACTATACAGATACATCTTCACAGTTGGTAAGAATGATCATATATGAGACCAATGAGAGTCGATCCCCACTAGAGGGGAGATAAATAAATGTACCTTACAGTGACATTGGGAGCATCAACCAACATCAAAATGTGATCGTATACATAAATTAGTGAAATGCCAATCACCAAAAAAATGGGTTCGTGGCGAACCCTATTGAGAACCGGTTCTCTGTCACAAACCAAATTAATTATTGATAATTGGTTGAAGTTATGAACACTGTGTAAATGATGGTTGGTTTAAAAACATACAAAATAACAAAAAAACTAAAAAACTGCATATACCAGAATTCCATGCTTCCAAGGAAGATGTGACATCAACACCCACATGACTAACAACAAATGTTTTTATTGGGCAAATGCAATGTACTGTGCTAACCGTGACCAAGCCATCGGTGGATGGCGAAACGCGTTGGTTAATTTGGAGACTGGAGAATTACTGAAAATAAAGTAATTGGGAAACTCAACAGACTGTGAGTGCGTGCTACTTGTTTCACTGCGAAGTGAATCTCTGGGGACAATACCAAACGGCATGGCTCTGCCTTAGCACAGCACCGGATCTAGACGCGCCAGGGGTCCTACGAACGGAGCCGAATTGGGTCAATATATATATATATATATACATACATACATATATATATATAAATGCATGCATACATATATGCATACATATGCATGTTATGTACATGAAAGTTTGAAAAACACTAATACAAGCAAAGCTAAAAAGCCACCTAATTACAAACAGAATTGCTTTAACTTAAACGAGGGCAAGACCTATTGCATTTTCAATGCTTGTTTACTTTGGTTCCATCAAGAAGGCATTCAGATGTGTCACACATTGGCCATAAATTCTAAATGGTAGCACTCTAGTTGCTCATTAGATCACTGTAGTAAGGGAAGTCTGCTGCTGGTATTGAAAGTGCATGTTTCAGAATTTTTAATGAATTAGAAGAGGATTTGAGAAGTCACTCAAAATGTGCCCTAATTTTTCTTTCGGCAGCACTAATCATACTTTCTATGGCAAAATGAACCCCCTCATTTTGTTCCTTTTTAAATTAAATGTTTTAAGAGTTACCACTTTATTCCAGTCAAGATGGCTTCAGGTGTGCCATACGTTTATCATAAGTAGGACTGTTAGCGCTCTAGTTGTTCTTTAGAACACTCTGGGAAGCTGCAGTAGAACACAAAGGAATCAACTGACAGTCTCTGCCCTTGTTGGATGTACATGTTTTACTGAGAATGTCAGACTTCATTCTCACATGACTGAGAAAGATAATGTGAATTTACAAAAAATATGCTCTCAGTTTAGCTTATAGATCACCTTCCAAACCTCTGTGGGAAAACCATGAGAAAATTGTTTTCTCTCAAACATGATTCATGATATCCCAGCAGAAGGCTTTTTCACATGGTAAAATCACCTTAGAACATACCACAATTCCTAAAATGAGTATGGTACCACCAACAAATGATTTATAATGTAACTAAAGTCTTAAAACCTTCTATTAACTGCATTGCTTTTTAATGAGGTGCTATCATGTATATTGGTCCCAAGATGGCTGCCAACACTTCTTGGATGAAGTGCTGACAGCCAATCAGATCTCACGATGAGATGTGTGGTTAGACTCCGCCCAGATATATATGTGATTTTACTTTGGATTTTCTCAGGAACTACTGAACGGATTTACACCATTTAAGCAAAAGGCACGACTCTGAACCAAGGTCTACCTTTCTGCCAAATTTGGTGTAATTCTTTTCAGCAGTTCGGGCTGTAGCTGCGGCTAAAGGTCCTATGGAAAATTGCATGGGGAAAACATGTTTTGGGACCCCCCTTTTTTCTCAGCCCCCGCTACACGAATCATCCCGAGACTTTCAGGTTAGGAGCGGACCGGAGCTGGCCAAAAGTTTTGAAAATTTTGCGAAGATGCGTCAACGGGCGCCAAAGTTATTCCAAATAGAATGTTGCGGATCTCCTATGGAAACTAGGTCCTAACTATAACTACCTACTGGCGACCGCCAGTAGGATATATATATATATATATCTTATGGTGGAGATTATCATGGCACGAACGAACATTTGGTAATCTACAACACAAAAAGGTATTGAAATGTGTAATTAATTCAATGGTAGTTCGTGACACTTCGCTACCGGCTCGAAGGGAATCAAGCCCTGCTATTGGTTAAGGTATCGACCAATCATGTGACTCTATGGTTTTAAAAAGGACTTTTCATTCTGTCCCCTGCATTTGGCTTTGTAACCGCACTGATGAAGGCTAAACGCTGAAGCGTGTATGCGTAATAAATGAAGCTTTGAATATTCACCTCGTAAGTGCAGCATTTCTCAGAGTTGTTGTGTAACATGGCAGGTGGCCACCCCGCCTTCTGCATGCACCCGCCCCGAGTTCTACAATCACACCTCAGGTGGTCAACGGAGCTATATACATATATCTCACAGTCCTGAAGCAATTGTGTCTTGCGAAGCAGGTACAGACCACAGCGTATAGTTGAATTATTTGTGCTTTATTGCGAGGTCACCCCAGTCTTGATCACATGACTTGCCAGGACCCTAAATGTGAATAAATAGTCACTTCCTGAGAGAGTGATCCCTCCCCTTGCTCAATAAAGCTCAACAACAGACTATGTGTATAGTCTTACTTCTAAAAGAATCCCCATTGATGACAATAATTACTGTTCTGTATAAAATAATATTTTGTAAGTACACATAAAAGTAATTATTTTAAAAAAATAGTTATTTTCAAAATTTATACTTTCCATGGTAAATCTTAATAATGATACATCCTGCTAAATACAAGTATCGGCAAATGCCTACAAAAAAATTACTTGTGTGTCAGGAGCCCACAGAATTATCACCAGACGGAATATATATGTCAAAGGAGCTTTAAAAGCGTCTGCCAGTGACTGTGCAAAAAATCATAAACAAAGTGCAAGTGCAGTCAAGATAATTTGACAATAATATATCTACTATTATTCCATAGTTTTGTATCATTGACAATATGAATATATAAACATTATTATTCGGTCGTGCTGTGCCTAATTCATATTGATGTATAATACATTATTCCATCAAAATATCATATGCATAAATGAATTTTTACCGAACTAAATTAGCATAAATATACAGTACAGAATCTGTAATCAATAAAAAAAAACATTCTTTCCATGAGGTATCAATTTCCAATAGATCAAGTAGTGCAAACTTAGCACATTTGATAGTACAAATACAAAATGCAGAAATCACATATTGTGCAAAACTCGCAGAGTTAAATGTGCAAATACGCAATAGTGCAAATGAGCAGTAATATTAGGTCATTAACTGAATCTTTTTCAAGTTATATAGAGGTGCAAAAAATATTGTTAGTAAAATCCAAGAATTAATACTTCTGTAGTAGGGGATCTCTGTGTATAGTCATAATCTAGTGAATAGTCCCGCCCATGTGCGGGGACCCCGGAGCAATAAAAAATAATCTCTTAAGGTGTCAAATCATGCAGACCTGCATCCACCTTTAAGAGAGAATTTAATTTAAAGACAGATAATGCAGCCTATACCCACAGGCTACACTGTCCAGTACTTTAACTAGAATTCCACCAACATCCACAAACAGCACTGCCTGTCCAGCTTTTCTCCACAAGGGAAAACACCCTACCTCTCCCAGCAAAAGCCTCTGGAATGATAGAGAGGAAGGAATGGACAGACAAGCCCCATAGGCTGCCATTATGTGGCTCAGAACAGGATACTGTGCCTTTAAGAAAACTTTCCAGAACTTTCCCAGTATCCCAGAATGCACAGCAGGTCCCTTTTACTTTCAGTTCTTTTTTCCGGCTCCTGCTAGCAGGATCCTGGAGCATTGAGCTCTCCCTTTTCAAGGGTTTATTGGTTACTTTTCAAGTAATAGTAGTTAGTAAAGTCCTTTCCTTCTGGTGTTGTCAGCATGCCTGGCTTGTTTGACAAGTGTCCTGATTGTGAAAGGAAAAAGGCTAAGTTAGACCCACTCCAGCTCCAGTGTCAACTTTCATTACCACTTCAAGGCCTCCGTCGGTCCCTCTTTCTTTGTTGGTCCAGATATTGCTGGAGTCGGAGGGTGAATCTGATGCTGACTCCGTTGTCCTCTCCATTACCGATTCCATCTCTACCCTGACTGAGTTCGCCCTCTGACAGCTCCACTTCCCATACAGCCTGGTTCAGACACTATGCCTCCACTTCAACAGAGCAGCCTGGAGTGACTCCGTTATCTTTTTGGTTCTGATTCCGACTATAGTTTACTGCCAGTCAGTGGTGATGATGGGGACAATTTACCCCATATTATAATGATTACATTTTATACATGGACTTGCATCTCCCCAGGGCTCTGGGGAGAAGCGGCGTCGACGATCGACGTCGAAGGAGCTGAACAGACCGCCGTCGACGACGTCGGCATCGTCTGCGACGACGCCGTCGACGTCGCCATCAAGCCTTCGGCGTCCGGATCGGACCCGGCGTCGGCGCTCGCCGTCGAGGGGAGGTCACCGATCGCCGTCGGCGAAGAGACGAAGGTCGCCGTCGAGGGGCTCCTCGACGTCACGAGCCAGCCGACACCCGGTGTTGAGGCGGCGGTCGCCGTCGACGCCGAGGAGATCGACGTCGAGAAGAAGGACGTCACGGAGATCGACGTCACGGAGGAGATCGACGTCGCGAAGATCGCCGTCGCGAAGATCGCCGTCAAGGAGGTCACCGCCGAGGAGGTCACCGCCGAGGAGATCGCCGCCGAGGAGATCGCCGCCGAGGAGATCGACGTCGAGGAGGTCGACGTCGAGGAGGTCGACGTCGAGACGGCGCAGGGGGAGCTCTGACGCCAGGAGTAAGAGAGGAACGGAGTCGCCGGGATCGGTGTACTCCGTGGTGTATACACCTCCGCCTCCTCCACCTCTGCCACCACCGCCTCCGCCACCGACGCCTCTTCCTCCATCACCACCACCACCGCCGATACCACCACCGCCGCCGCCACCACTGCCGCCGGTGTCACCGCCTCCACCGCCGCCTATACCACCTCGCACGCCGTTGGGGCCACCTGCGGTTCCACCACGGTCGGTCTCCCTGCCCAGGTATCTGACTCCACCGCAGGGGATGGCAAGGCCGCGACACCCACGGTCGCCGGGCCCGGCTAGACCGGCGGACAGGCCAAAACCGAGGAGGTCGCGCTCCCGCTCCTTCAGGAGGAGAAGGTCGCGGAGTCGTGGACGATCATCGTCGTCGACATCGGGACGACGCCATAGGACGCACAGGTCCAGGTCGCGCACAAGGTCCTCGGCCAGGGATTTCTCACCGACGCTGTCGGACTCACCGGGGACTAGGGTGTCTCCGGTGGATGATCTGGTCTCCTTCCAGGAGGTGCTGCTGAGGGGGGCAGCCAAGTTGGGCATCACGGTGACGGTACCGACACCCACGAAGTCCGTGATATTCGAGACTCTACACAAAAAGCACCTGTCTCGCCCCCTGCTACCTCTAGTGCCGGGACTGGTGGAGCCCGTGTTGGAGTTGTTCCTCACCCTCGCGGTGACGAAATCCGCTCCCTCACGGCTCATGAAAAAGTATCGGGCCCCGGACTCGGACCCTGCCTTTTTACGGATGGACCCGAAGCCGGACTCTGTCATCGTGACGGCAGCGAGGAAGCAGCATGCGACTGCACCTTCATCGACTGTCCCGCCCGACAAGGAAAGCCGCTGGCTGGATTCGGCGGGCAGGAAGGTGTGTGGGACCGCGTCTACCACCATGAAGGCGGCAAGTGCGGGGGCGCTGTTGGGACGTTACGACCGGGCCCTGTGGGAGTCCCTCCAACAGTATGCGGATCTGCTGCCGCGGGACAGGAAGGAGGACTTCCTGGAAACGGTGCGAGAGCGGATGTCTCCTTGTTGGCGGCGCACTCCTACTGTCATGGCGTCCATCAAAGGCGTCACTCTTGGCTGCGCCTGACGTCGCTCAAGCCAGAGGCTCAGCACAGAGTAGCCAATCTGCCCTTCTCGGGGGAAACCCTGTTTGGAAAACATGCGGATGATGAGATGGCCCGCATGGAGGCGGAGACCCTGACGGCTGTCGGGTTGGAGAAGGCCGAGAAGGAGAAGCGCCCGTTCCAGAGGCGATTCGGGGATACGGGCAGAGGGCGTGGGCAGGGTTCGGGACAGCAGCAGCACCAACAGCAGCAGTTCCGGAAGCCCTTCCAGAAACGCCAGAGGGGTAGAGGAGGCCAGCAGGCTACTACCACTACCAAGGGCCCGGCCGGGTCTCGGCCCTGAGCGACTACTTCCCCCTCAACCGTTACCCACTCCAGTGGGGGGAAGCATTCAATTTTTTCCGGCAGAGTGGAGAAAAAATTACTCAGGACAAGTGGGTGCTGAATATTGTTTGCAATGGATACAGTCTTTGGTTTATCAGCCCGCCTCCAGCGATTCCGCCGGTAAGCTCTCAATTTCAGCTGCGAGAGCTCCAGGCGGAGGCAGACATCTTGTTGAGAAAAAAGGCGGTAGAAGAGGTACCTCTGCCTCAAAGGGGAAGAGGTCTGTACTCTCGGTTCTTCCTCGTTCGCAAGAAGGACAAGAACGAGTTCAGGCCCATTCTGGATTTGCAACAGGCAAACAAATGGATTCGCAGAGAGAAGTTTCGCATGCTATCGTTGCATCAGATTTACCCTCAGCTGCAACGGGGAGACTGGCTCTGTGCCATAGATCTACAGGATGCTTACTTCCATGTGCCCATCGCACGGAAGCACAGGAAGTTCCTGCGATTCCAAGTCGGTGCCAATCACTATCAATACACAGTACTGCCATTCGGGCTAAAGTCTGCGCCCAGGACCTTCTCGATGTGCATGGCGGTGGTGGCGGCACACCTGCGGAGGAACAAGGTGTTTGTCTACCCGTATCTGGACGATTGGCTGATCAAGACCTCATCCTTCTCGGAAGCAGAAGAACACTTGGACGTGCGTTCTTTTGCGCAAATTGGGGTTACACGTCAACATGTCCAAATCGGTTCCGACTCCGGTCCAGTGCATTCAGTACCTGGGAGCCTCCATCGATACGCGGTCAGCAAGCGTGTCTCCTTCGGAGGAGAGACGGTTATCACTCCTTCGGAAGGCCCAGGAACTCAGGATTGCTCCATCGACGACAGTGAGGAAGTTGTCTTCACTGCTGGGATCGATGGCCTCATGTATCTTCCTCACGCCTCACGCACGGCTGCACATGAGACCACTGCAGGAGTGCTTGGAGGATCAGTGGGATCAGAGGACAGGTTCTTGGGACGACAAGATACGGCTGTCTCTACATGCTCTTCAGTCTCTGAAGTGGTGGTGCTCGGCGGAGAACCTCCTCAGGGGGGTTCCCTTCCACAAGGACATTCCCACGTACAGTGTCTTGATGGATGCGTCTCTCCAAGGCTGGGGAGCGCATTCCGGGGAATTGCAGATTCAGGGAAAGTGGTCCCAGTTGGAATCGACATACCACATCAATTTCCTGGAACTAAGAGCTGTCTTCCTGGCGCTGAAGGCATTCCTTCCGTCCTTCCAGACCAACTCGCTGCTGATACAGACGGACAATACAACCACTATGTATTACCTCAACAAGCAGGGGGGGTCGAGATCGCGCACTCTGTCGCAGGAGGCGCAGGCGATCTGGCACTGGCTTCTGGCCCGAGTACTGACGATTACGGCCACGCATCTGCCAGGGGTACAGAATGCTCAGGCGGACGCACTGAGCAGACTGATTCAGGAAAACCATGAATGGGTCATAAACGACGAAGTACTAGGAGAAGTCTTCGCAAGGTAGGGGACTCCAGACGTAGATCTGTTCGCCACCGCCGAAAACAGCAAATGCCGAGGCTTCGCATCCAGGTACTACCAGCGGGGGACGCTGGGGAATGCGCTATGGATCGATTGGTCGAACAGCTTTCTGTACGCTTTTCCACCCATTCCCCTGATTCCGGCAGTGCTCATCAAGCTGTCCCAGTCCAGGGCGCGGATGATCCTGATCGCCCCGGAATGGCCCAGACAGTGGTGGTTCACGGAACTACTTCACCGGTCTCTCCTTCCTCACATACGGTTGCCGTGCAGGCCGGACCTTCTCACGAAGTTCGGGGGGCGGATGGTGCACCCCAACCTCTCGTCTTTGAGTTTGGCGGCATGGCTCCTGAAATAGTGCAATATGGCCATCTGAATCTACCAGACGATTGTATGGACATACTGAAGGAGTCTAAACGGCCTTCCACTAGGACGTCCTATGCCTATAAGTGGAAGAGGTTCTATATCTGGTGTAAGTCCAAGAACTTTGATCCTACGACATGTAAGGAAGATGTCAGCCTTCCATTTCTTTTACATTTGGCGCAGTCTGGCCTTAATTTCCATTCCATTAAGGTTCATCTGGCTGCTTTGACTGCTTACAGGAAATGCCCTTCACAGACTTCCTTCTTTCAGATTCCTGTGGTCAAGGATTTTTTGGAAGGCTTGAAGAAAGTGTTTCCTCCTGTCAGACTTCCCTCGCCTTCCTGGGACTTGAATGTGGTGCTGTCCAGCCTGATGAAGGAGCCTTTTGAACCCATTCACAAGGCTTCATTGCAGCATCTATCCTGGAAGGCGGCGTTCCTAGTGGCCATTACATCGGCCTGCAGGGTGAGTGAACTTCAGGCATTATGTTGTCAAGAACCTTATACTGTATTTCACGCTGCTACGGTTGTGATGCGTACTCACCCTAAATTTCTTCCTAAGGCTATCTCTGATTTTCATGTCAACCAGACCATAACTTTACCTACGTTCTTTCAGAATCCCTCTTCGCCAGCGGAAAGGTCTCTTCATTCCCTGGATGTTCGGAGGGTGTTGAAATTTTATCTGGATAAGACCAAGGATATTCGTAGGTCAGACCAATTGTTTGTTAATTATGGATCAGTCAGGACCGGTCTCGCGACCTCTAAGCAGTCCATTTCTCGGTGGATTGTGTCCTGCATACAATTGTGTTCTCAAAAGGCTAATAAGACCTTAGGGGGTAAACCTAAGGCTCATTCCACCAGGGGCAAAGCTGCCACGATGGCTTTGCTGCGTAATGTTCCGATTGCGGAAATCTGCAAGGCGGCCACTTGGAAGTCGGTCCATACCTTTGCTGCGCATTACTGTCTGGACACGGATGCCAGGGCAGATGCTCAGGTTGGGCAGGCTTCGCTGCGAAATTTGTTCGCACAGTAGTGGTATTGTCTTGTGTATTCTCCACCGCCATTGTTGTGTGGGGATGGGCTTGCCATTCTATTCACTAGATTATGACTATACACAGAGATCCCCTACTACAGAAGGAGTCGTTTCTTTTCTGTAACTCCAGTTCTGTAGTAGGGGTATCTCTGTGATAGTCATAAGCGCCCGCCCTCCTCCCCGGTGGAGAGATGAATATTCATGTAAGGAATGCTACAGGTCTGGCGTGCTACGCCTTCAAAAAGAACTGAAAGTAAAAGGGACCTGCTGTGCATTCTGGGATACTGGGAAAGTTCTGGAAAGTTTTCTTAAAGGCACAGTATCCTGTTCTGAGCCTCATAATGGCAGCCTATGGGGCGTGTCTGTCCATTCCTTCCTCTCTATCATTCCAGAGGCTTTTGCTGGGAGAGGTAGGGTGTTTTCCCTTGTGGAGAAAAGCTGGACAGGCAGTGCTGTTTGTGGATGTTGGTGGAATTCTAGTTGAAGTACTGGACAATGTAGCCTGTGGGTATAGGCTGCATTATCTGTCTTTAAATTAAATTCTCTCTTAAAGGTGGATGCAGGTCTGCATGATTTGACACCTTAAGAGATTATTTTTTATTGCTCCGGGGTCCCCGCACATGGGCGGGACTATTCACTAGATTATGACTATCACAGAGATACCCCTACTACTGAACTGGAGTTACAGAAAAGAAACTACATCTTAATAGAAGTTTAGCAGTGCCTAACAACAGTTCTTCCAACATTAAAACCCCCTTAGACACCAAGTTAAAACCAATAAAATCTGGAAAAAACAAGGTAAAATCAGGGATAAAAACCAGACTAAAATCAATCAAATAAAATAATATAATTATCAGAAAGATATTTAGTAGTTCTATATCGGTCACTGTTTTTAAATGTAGGAGACTGAGAATGGATTTAATGTTATATGTGAATACATGAAGAGGGGAGTAGATGCAAATTCATTTAGAATATTTTTATAAAAAATTATGCAAATCTTCCCCCGTATTCAAGCCGTTGGGCATCTTGGTATCCAATTGTAAGATATATCTTGTTTCTAGTTGCCTCAATTTCTTTTCTCTATTGCCTCCTCTTATTGACCTCGGTACTGCATCAATTACAAAGTAGCTGATGTCGTTTAGATTGTTCTTATGTACAAGTTTGAAATGCCTAGCAACTGGGTAACTGGGGTCGGAATTTACTATTGCTTGTAGATGTTGTAAAATGCGTGTGTATACTTGCAGCTTAGTGCTGCCTACGTATTGTAGATGACAAGAACATTCCAATACGTAGACTGCAAATTCAGTTTTACAGGTAAACATTTCATTGATCTTATATGGAATAGTTGCAAAGGCATCAGTAAACTCCATTTTATTTTTTAAATTCAAATCATTTTTATTGAAAGAAAGGAAAAGAAAGTAAGAAAGAATGAAAGAAATATATAAAAATGAATTACATACGTTGACATTACAAATAATAGCAAATAAAGGCAGGATAATACACTATTCCGTGAATTACATAAAACACATACCATGAGATCCGAATGTGAAGTTCGAATTGAAAACGATTGCTACATGTACAATGCTGCACATACAATGTCCTTATCCTGGTCCTTGGATTCAAAACCCTATTTGTAAACATTTCCGTGTATTTCATTGAAAATAGGTCCCTTTAGTGATGATGACTCCACCCTTGTTCCCCCTCCCCTTACATTATAAAGTATACGACAAGTAAACTCCACTTCGCTATTAATTAGTACACATGACTATAACATATCATGGAGGATCAAATGAAAATGATGAGGCATCAAGAGATTTCCAAAGCTTCTTATGGGAAGCGCGCCATGGGGAGGAATGCAGAGCAGGGTTGTCAGCTCCTCTTAGAAAGGATAACCACTCTTGCCATATCTTAAAGGACACCTCAGAAGCGCTCTTCCATTTACATAAAACTACTTTACAGGCCAAGGTGAGCAATAGATCAAGCAATTGGCGGTCATATACGTTAACCAGGTTCGGGTCGAGGACACCCAGTAGGACATAAACGAACTCCCTCGCAGGGTTGATACTGAAAATCTGCTCTATGCAATCGAAAATTCTCTTCCAATATGTTTCCAGAGAGGGGCAATTAAAAAGCATATGGGCCAGATCCCCTACTGCTGAGTCACAGTTCCAACACTTAGGGCTATCTCTCAGTTGGAGTTTAAAAAGTTTGTCTGGCGTCCAGTACGTTCTGTTTAGTAACATGTATTTAGTTTGGGACAATATCGGAGAGACTTTGTTCAAGAAAGCATTGGTGTGAATCACGTCCCAATCAAACGTCAAGCCCGTAGAATTGGGTTCTAACTCCCATCGAATCTCACTTCGCCTGTGGGCCTTCCTAGTTAGAGGGAGTAGCAGCTTGTATGTTTTCGAGACAAAGTGACCAGCCGCCATGGTTCGTGTTATATGGGTCTTAAGCCAGGGATCACAGGGTTTAAGAGAGCGTGTAGATAAAAGGGCTTTTAACTTCAAAGAGTCATAAAAGTCTATCAGCGCAAGATCATGTAGGGCCTGAAGCGAGGAGAACGGTAGAGGGTGTATCCCATCATACAGGTCACTCACCAAATTGACACCCTTCCTGGACCAATAATCCCATTGGAGGGGTTTTCCTTCAATCTTAAATGAGGGGTTACGCCACAAAGCTACCAAGGTAGTTTTTTTGATTTTTAAGCCTGTTTTATAGGCTTGATCAAGTCTTAGGAGGGCACGTCTTGTGTTTAGTAAAATATATTTTGAGTGAGGAAGATGGGAGAGATCCATAGTGAGTAGGGCAGTAAGGGGAACATTATCAATGAGGGATTTCTCAACATCCAGCCACAGCGGGGTGTAGGCCGAACCTTCAGTCAGCCATTGTGCTCCTTGTTTACACAGGAACGCAGTTTGATAATTTCTGAAGCTGGGGAGACCCAGGCCGCCCCTTTCTTTAGGTAACTGCAATTTCTTCATTGATATCCTGGGTTTCTTCCCCTGCCACAGGAATGTACCACAGAGCTTGTCCACCCTGGTTAAAAAATCATCCGAAAAAGTCATTGGCAACATACTCGCCAAGTAATTCACCAATGGAGTTACCATCATTTTTAGGGTTTCAGCCCTGCCCCACCATGATAAGTACTTAGGAGACCAGCCTTTTAGTAATTTTGATATTTTCTTTAGGGTCAGATTTTTGTTAATGCGTAGAGTGGATATTAGGTCCTTATCAAAGCCCAACCCCAGGTACTTGAAGCAATCCGTTTGCCAAGTTAGACCGGAGTCTCCCAGCACCTCCCTATTTCCTTGATTATTTAACAATTTAACCTCCGTTTTATCCTTATTTAATTTATACCCCGATACCTTCGAGAACTCGTCAATAGTAGCCATGAGGGCCGGTATTGCCTCCTCCGCTTTTTCCGAGACAACCAGAACGTCATCAGCATATGCGGTTAGCTTTATGGTACAGTCTTTAAATGGAATTCCCGAAATGCCCTTATTATTCCGTAAGTAGTGGAGGAATGGCTCAATTGCCAGTAGGAATAATGAAGGGGAGAGGGGGCACCCCTGTCTGGTTCCTTGCTGTAATCGGAATGATGAGGAGACCGAGCCTCCCGCTCTAACTCTAGCAGAGGGGCATTTATTTAATACTGCCTCCAGATATGTCCAGTCTACTTTGTCGAAAGGCTTTTTGGCATCGAGCGTAATTGCTACAGTGGGGGTGGTAAGAAGCTTCGCCTTTTCGAGTACATGTGCCAATGTCCTGGTATTATCACTGGATAGCCTATATTTCAAGAAACCTGCCTGGGAGGCGTGGATAAGCTTGGGCAAAACTTTGGCGGTTGGCTAAGATCATGGCTAAGAGCTTACTATCGAGGTTGATAAGAGAGATAGGCCTATAATTTTTAGGAGCTTTAAGAGCGTCTACGAGTGACTGTGCAAAAAATTATAAACAAAGTGCAATATACCTTAATTTGTGAATTCTTCCCGGGTGTCAGACTGGATCGGAATTTTTTTCTCAGCGGTACCTCGGGCTTTCTAATTGATTGTAATCACAATAGGTTCACAGACTGCTCTTATGACATCGCTTATCATGAGTTATAGTCGGATACTTGCACCGCTGCCAGTGAACACGGGGTGAAGAGCAGCGCTCACAGGTACGAGCCCTGGACTGGGAGGATGACTGACGCCGCGAGGAGCTGGAGGGCAGCGACAACGGTGTTGCCAGAAGTTTCATGCACCGCTTCCGCAGAGCCCTCCGCTTCAACCGCTGACAGACTTCACACTTGTCTGCATCATGAGGCTCGCCCAAGCACCACATATAGATAGCATGTGAGTCCGTACCCAACATCTGGCAAGCACAGGACTTAAACCCAGAGGGCTTAGGAATTTTCCACTCTGTTTTAGACAAGAAAGGTTTGTCGCAGCAGGCTGAAAAAACAGCTAGGGATACGCTACTTTGGATCCATGTGCAGCGTGGAAAAAGAAGAAATCGACAGCAGTGCACTGGAGGGGACTTATATGGCTCCGCTGATGTCATATCCCGCGCTGACGCCGTACGGATCCATGTGGCGCCGTCCCCTGGCATGGAGAGGTACTGCTGAGAAAACCTTTCCGGATCCAAGGAATATGCTGCTAGACTATCAGGCACATGCATCAAAGAAAAAAACGATCGCAAACGGGCAGATTCTCAGAATCTGCCCCTTTGCTACCGGTATTTTTGCATTTGGGATGCATCATCCCAAATGCAAAACTCGCAATTTATGGAATCTCTCAATTGCGATTACTTAAATTGCAATTGCATTTAAGTAATCCCAAATTGAGATTCCTTAAATGCAATGCATTAAAGTAAAAAAAATAGCGATTTCGCTAATAGGGGGAGCAAATTACCATGAAGTTGAACTTCATGGTAATTTGCAAAAACTTTGAAAAATGCACTTTTGTGCATTCTTCAAAGTTTCATGTTGCGCACACACATGCCCTTAGGGCATGTGTGTGTGCAACATATGTGCACAGATCAATTTCAGGGGTGCAATAGGGTGTCATTTTGACCCTTGCACCCTTGAAATTGCATGAGCTATTTGCGAGTACCTACTGGTACTCGCAAATTGTTCATGCAATCTCCAAATTATTCCTATGGGCCAGGAGGCCCATAGGAATGAATGGGATGGCATTCCTTAATTGCGACTCGCAATTTGCGAGTCGCAATTAAGGAATGTGTAGGAATCGCTATTTTTATAGCAATTCCTACATGCATAGGCTTTTGCAATTCCTTAATTGCGATTCCTTAATTATCGCAATTAAGGAATTGCAAAAGCCTACGTTGATGCATGTGCCAGTGTGTCTCTACTAGATACATCGTTACAGTAGGTAAGTAACTTGTTCTTCAGCACTTTGATTGCTGTAAGAGATTATTTTTGGTTTTGATTATACAGATTTTAAAATTCATTCCCCCTTAAGAATGGTCTTTTCTTTTAGATGTATCTTTCCTCGTCTCATCTTTTTTAGTTATTAGTTCTTGGGAGGCAGTCAGCGGGCCAAAATGCCATTTTGCTGGGTATTTTGCTTAAGAATGCCCTAAGCGGGGGAGGAGCCAAGATGGCGACCGGGATGGCTCCGTGAACCTCCGCACCCCGCACAGATATCCTGCACGAGATCCTTAGCCTGCGCTATCTACCCGTGTTGGTGAACGCGAGCGGCAACCGGCCGTGTGACCCCGAAGTTTCTGGCAGCGATACCGCCGGAGAAATGTCCGTCTGATGTTTGCGGCCTGTGCAGCCCCGGAGCCGGGACCTCGAGTGATCGCCGTGGCCGGGCGGTAGTGCAACAACAACGGCCTTGGTGACTGGGTGGGGTCGGACTGCCGGAGGGGTGCGAATGTCGGACTGCGCTTTGCCGTGGTCGCTCCTACCACTAAGCGTAGCTGAACGAATGCGTGCCCGAGGCGACAACTCCAAGACTCTCCGGTGATTGCTTCAGCCTTCGACGGTGAGCTGCCCGGACGCCGCCCGTACCTTGTCCCGATTCTGGCGGGCTGCTCCCGGATTTTCGCGGGCGCTGGTCCGTGGTGGGGACGACTGTGGCCCGTGACCACACACCGGACATATTGTTTGCCTGCCCTCGGAACCCAGTTACCAGTGCCATGGAACCCGAGGCGCTTGTGTCTGAGCCCCGGTCCCTATCTGGGATGGACCTACCCAGCGGCCATTTTGGTATGCCAGAGTCCACCATCCTGCACACCGGGTTGCAGCAGGATTGGGAGGGGGCGACTCTGAGTAGCGGAGCGAGCGCCGGGAGCTGTGTTGGGGTACGGTGACCTTCTCGAGGCTCTCGGTGCTCTTCACTCCACCCTGATTCACGGAGCCTGGGTGTTGGGGAGCAAGCTCGATGGAGTGACATCAGCGTCGGAACAGTTGCCGCCTGCCTATCCCCAGGTGCACTGGGACTTCTCACGCCACGCGCGGGGGGACAGTGTCGTGGCCGCCCCTGTGAATAGTGCACGCCTGGACTCTCCGGACAGCATATTAAAGTGCGATCAGCTGGCTGTGGATTTGGTCTGTTCCGGAGGTTTCGGACCTGAGTGGGGGGTGGTGGCCTTGTCCCGTGCGCGGTCTCCGACGACCCAGGCAACGTCCAAGCAACGGTCGCCCGCCCTGGCTGATTCCGCCTTCCTGGGCCTGGTGTGCAGTGTAAATCCTGGCTCGGCATCGGGAAAGACGATCCTCCCTAGAGCTGACTGTGTTGATCTTCAGAGCCCTCTACCCTACCTGTGTGTGTCGCTTCCTGAGTTTTATTGGACACTTCTCTTCCTGGTAACATTGGACATGGCACTGGGACGAGGGGTATGCGTGGGTGGGTTTGCAAAGAGTGGCCAAGGATGATGCTGACCCTTCCGAGGTGGTCACCTACTAGGCGGGCGGGCTCGGGAGTTGTGTGCTCTCACGGCATAACTGTTAGTGTACCAAGTGTGTAATGCTCCTTACTTCACTTTGACAGGGTCGATTTCGTGTTCTGTATTGTATGCTTTGCGGGAAAACGTATGGTGCGGGAGGGAAAAGCCGGGGGCGTGTTTTACAGGCCCTCCTCCAGTTTATTAATACTCTCTCTACCCCCCCGTCTGGTGGGGGCTCTTTTCCTACTCTTTTTCTCTGTTTCTTCTATATTTCGGGTCTGGTTCCGGGGCGACAGGCACACTGCTGGGGGGAGGGGCCGTACTCATCTGCAGAGGTGCAGGGTGGGGGGTTGGGGGGGGGGGGGGATCCTTTAGTCTTTCACCTTTTTTTCCATGGCCTCCTTTTCTTCTCTTATTCTTCTTTGTCTTTTTCTGGGATCAGCATGATAGTACTCCTTTGTTGTTAATCACTGCTGTTTCCGGAGTGCCATAATTTCCGTGGAGTTTCCTGGGTCTTGGGGCAGGGGGTTGCAGGCGCAAATGGCCGTGTCATTCCTCCACATCCTGAACTTTCTGTTTTAGCGCCATTGTTTAGATAGACTGCTGTGTATTGTTTATGTTCATCGTTCTACCTGCCATTTTTCGCTGCGGGGAAACTGTTTGGCACCTGATCCTTCCATCCTTTTCTATCATAAAATGTAAACCTTTATTATCCTGGTCTCCTACTTGGGCTGTTCGGAGACTGAGATTATGCTAGCGTCGAGATTTTGCTCCCCGAGGTACTGACTGTGATAGACCTGCTTTCTGTTATTCTGATTGTTTAGCGGCCGGCCTCGGGGGTTGTAGGCCCATACGTGTAATTGATTGAAATGTCAATAAAGGTTTTCAAAAAAAAAAAAGAATGCCCTAAGCAATCCGAATGATCCTAACTTTGGGGCCAATTGTGATTGATTGTAAAGATGGGCCAATCAGATTACTTTGACCCCAGTCCAAATAGGTCCTTTTTGCTATAACTATTCTAATTGGCTGGTGACAGTTACTCAAAACATCTGCGAGTATCCTGCACTTCCTTGGACAGTGTTCTGAAATCAAATTAGCTATGAAACAAACTTACCACAACTCATAAGCCTGCCAGCATCTCTTGGCAGTCTGTGAACCTATTCTGATTACAATTAATTAGAAAAGGTCCCAGAGGTATTTTGACTGGCTGTTAAAAGCCAATCAGAACAGATGTGGTGCGGACTGCCCATGACTGTAGAGAAGGCTGGCATCTTTCAGCAGTCCCTGGCATGCTGCAGGTCATCTCCTGTTGAAAGCATGAAAGCAGAAGCTGTTCTCCAGAAAGGAGGATTCTGTAAGGGATTTGCATCTGTTGACAGCACATTTTGCCCAGTTCTAGCTACTGAAAATCCCTATTATAAAAAAGAAAACTGCAATCAAATTGAAAAAAAAATAATCTAGGTGACACACATATCTGTGTTGCATATGGTTACTTCAATTAGATAAATTTGCTTCTGATCTACTGATTGTTAGGTGAACTTTGCCATCACGCAGGCTTTTCCATTCTGATAGTATGCTGTTGCAAACGTGTGTTACATGCTCAGATGTATATCTTTTTTATTCAGACTCATAGCTTTGGACGAAGACAGCTGCGAAGATCAGTCAACTAAAGCAGGTAGGAGTTAACAGTAGTATTTGTGTTTTTATCGGATCCTCTTTTAAGAATGTACCAGATGTCGAGAATATATTTCCCAGTGTACATTGTCCTGGAAAGGGATGATTTGCCCTGCAGTGATGAAGATTTTAAAGTGAGGCCTATGAGCTAGATACTGAGTACCTATGAATGTCTTATCACCCTGTTATGTACTGATATCTTTGGATAATGGTTCCCATAGATAACCCCCACAAAAGTATGCTGCCTTTGTATATAGAATGCTTAAGAAATGTTATGCTAGGTCAGGGGTTAGACATTGCAGACATATGACATTGGCGCGGTGGAGAGAGGATGGGTGTGAAGCGTTGGGAGATCTGTACCCAAGAGACCGGTGTATTACATTTCAGGAAGCTAAAGTATATATTGTAGTAGGCCCAGGGCAGTTTCCAAAATTTGCCAAATTAACTAAAACAGCCAGAGAAATTTGGACGGATTTCCCGAATACACCACAGCTGTCAAGGCAAGGCAAGGCAGTTCAAGATGTGGGCTGTCCCAGACATTTGGTTTCCCGTCTACGCGGCCCTCAAACAGGACAAACAAACAATAGAACTCTCATCGAGATGTTGTTGGGAGGCATAAATAGCGAAACCCATAATGGACAAGGAATGGGAGGGAGTATGTGCGCTGGTCAGGGGAGTCTCTAGCAATGCTTGCTTCAAGCTGGCCGAATTCTATGTCCTAGACAGAGAATACCTCTCGCCAGTGAGATTGAAGAAAATATATCCGGACAGGTCTGACAGATACCCTAGATGTGGCACAAGTGGGGCAGATTTTATGCATATGATATGGCACACACTTATATGTATACTGGGGAGCGGTGTTGCACATACTCTGTAGAACCACTCATATAACAATTGAGAACTGCATGAGACACTGTCTATTGAACCTTTTTGCCCGTCTCAAAAATAGACAAATGCAATATAGAATAATACTACTGGGATTGGTGCTTGCGAAGAGTGGCTATAAAATGGTTATCTCCAGTGTGCTCCATGCTGAGTCAATGAATAAGGAATATAGAAGAATGGGTGCTTGCGGTGGAACGATGTGCGCGGGAAGTGTGGACAGAGGAAAAGGTGGAGGAAGATTGACAGATGTGGGCTGAGATGCTAGAGGGTATAACACAGACTGCGGAGAATTGGGTCACACAGACAGACACAGGTACTGAGCACACAGTAGAGAACGTATCCTAATGCTAAAACGAGTCTAGAGGGGGAGATGAGTGGAAAGGTAGGAGGTGGGGTCCAATTGGAGGAAGGGAATGGGGCCTGTTCCTGGTGTCCTCGTGCATTGGAGGTTGTGTCATTCACAACGTTTTACTTGCTTAATGTGCCTATTCAGTTGATCATCTGTTGTAACTTCAAAATCACAAGTAGAGATGATTAAAGAAATGCTAGGTCAGGGTTATCAGTTGTAGGTGCACAAGGGCTAGACCTATGCCAGATTCATGGGATAACCCTATATACATTTAAATTCACTTTGTGTAGTTTTATTTTATCCTAGTAGCATATTCAATAGTTATCCTGATAATCTGTCCTAAATCTAGCCCTCCTGGACCTGTGTTAGAGACAACATGTCAGGGCTTAAGATAGCACGAAACATAAAGATTAGTTGAATGACCATAGCATAGAACTGTGCGTAACCAGAAGGTGATTTGTATGAATACTGGAAGAGCAAGCTGAGGTTTCTGTTAAAGGTTCAATAAACAGAGCGCCAATACATTGTGGAATAGAATAATCTGATTTTGCAACCCTCTGAAATAGGTGATATTATCTCTGAATTGATATGTAAAAAGGAGGTAATACAGAGTTGGTATCTTTTAAATGAGAACGAGACACGTGGGCAGAGTGGGGAGACAGTCTATCTCTTTTTGTAGGGAAACAGCGCTTACAACGAATCCTTTTCTCTGCATATAATTACAACAACCGCGTTGTAACAATGCATACCATTACCCCGCAACTCTTAACAGCGACTTGCGGAGGGAGCAGAAGGTGTTGGATTTAAAATTCAACACCTTCCCTACTGTTGATAAGAGAACGTGCCCCCATTGTACAACAGAGTTAGCAATTCTGTTGGTATACAAACAAACATGTAGACCACCTGTCAAAGGACATGCCAGGTACATTGGTCTCCTCCAAAAGAAACTCTTGGACAGTCAGAATGACAAATTGAGGAGCTGCATAGCTACTCCACCACATTGTTCAGTTCTTTTATGAACAGTTTAACCTGAAAGGAGGCTGAATTATGTTCCATACTGAGTAGTGAAGCAACTAAAATATTGCTAATGTGGACATAAAAATGCAAAGTAGAGACGGTGGTGTGATGTGTAGCATTGCAGCATTTGAAGGTAGATTAGAAGATTAAGCTATTGAGCATGATGTAAGTGCTGTCAATAAGCTAAGGGACATTAGGCCTTTCCTGGGCTTGGCACATAGAAGCCTGTCTTGACTTACTATAAACAACTTAATGTTTGTCTTTCATTTCGGTGTCACTATTAGTAAAGTATGTAGAGTGTGACTGTGCATGTACAGGGTATTTCTCTGACAAACTCTGACTGGAGTTATTACATTAAATAGACTAAGTAGATATCTGGGAAGCAGTACTTCTTCATTGAACTTTTGTTCATTGTTCATTATCAACATTTAATTAATTGTTGTAGTGAATGAAGATCATGATGCAACGAACTGCGAAATAAGTGATTTTGGGGACTGCCTCACTTTAAAAATGGAGAACGGTAAGTGCTCTTTGTAATATAGATTAAAATAAATTATCCTGTTCTATTCAGAAAGTGAGGTCGTTTAGAACAATGTATTCAGTTTACAAATGTAATCCTGCTAAAATAAAAAGCAGACTGCCTGTCAAAGAGTTGATTTTCATAAGGTTTAATAATAAAAAAAAGAACATAGGTAGGAGTAATCAATGCCAAAGAAAGATTTTAGCCGCACAGAACCCAAATCAAGGGTATAAAATCTGGGTGTTTTGATTCTCTGCTTGAGAGCATGCCAAATCTGTGTTCTGTGTTCACTGTTTTGTGAAGGTACAGCTTCTCATTCATAGGCGCTGGGTAATTGAGTTGATGTAGAGTTCCTGAGAAGGTTTTAGCCAGATATTTGTAAGGGAAGTATTTATACCAGGCATTTCCTAATACCTCATTTACCAGTCTACAAGACCGGCCCACAGCACATTTCTGTCGCAAAGTCTGAGAAATGTCAACAAGTTCCTGCAACACTGGACATGATCTCCAGAGTGAACCAGCTCCAAGGTTTCCTGACAACCAGTTATGCCAAACAGTCCTTACAACATGGTTCCAAACATCTGCTTGCAAACCACCACTTGTGGAGAGAGCACTGCTTTCCATTCTATGCAAAGCATCTGATCTAGAGCTGCACAAGCTACAAACTTAAAATATTACTTACCTGTAATTATTGGTTTGTAACTTGTAGTTCTCTAGACTCGCATGGTCTTTTTCAACTCCCCAGAGGCAGGCTTGTGTCTCAGATGTTCTACATTATATACACTACTAAGTTATTTCATAATACACCTGTAGACATCTATTGTTCTACTTCACTTCACTCCATTTACTTTAGGTCATTTGGAGGTGCAGCGGCGTAAGAACAATCTCGGGTATGGTCTTTGTCCTGGTGCATTGTTGGGTTTGGGGAATTATCACGCGTCACCTCGAAAGTAAAACTTATTCTTTGAACAAAACCAATTTCCAATGCCCATATCTAACATTGATGCCAGGAGTGTGCAAAGCAGGTGAAACCACAGCACTACAAACCGGTAACATTTTCCTTTTTGACCAGACTACTGTGTGTAATGCAGATCCTGCCACTTAGAATTCCAAAAGACGAGGTGAAGACTATCCAGATGATGCTCTGGAATTTCATCTGGGTAACAAACCAATCTGAATATCCAAGACACCATGCATAGGAGTCTCTGAGATGGAGAGATACCTTTTGGTGACACAAATGTCATTTGCCTTGACATGGTTCTCTCAAACCCTAGAGAACCCATGGTGTTGAATAGCAAAAGGTGAATGTGAAGTGCCAATAGGCAATTTATTGTGCCTACTCTCTAAGCATCATAAGAGCCAACGTTCCTAGCTTCTAAGATCACATTGTAAAAAAGTCATTAGAACTCGACAGGCCACAAGATACCTATCCAACCCTGATATTAGGCAATTCAGACTTTGAAATAGTCCTATTTGACAAAGCAGGGGAAGGGGACTCGCCACGCGACAACGCCACAATCCAGTTTTTCCCAGACTTCACGCTAATGGTACAGAGATAGAAGTGCACTTTTACGGAGGTCAAGAGAACAGTCCGAGCACAAAATCTTAAACGCATGATGCTGTTCCCAGTGAAGCTCTGGGTGCTGAAGGTGGGCAGGTTCTGGTACTTCACATCACTGGAGGTGGTGTGGGACTGGCTGGAGCGTGGCGGCCGGGCGATAAAGAGGCCATAGGGACAGGACGGGGAGAGGAGGCTGCGACGAGATCACAGGGAGGGTGTCCCACGCGGCACACAAGAGGCTGATGCCTCAGAGTGGCATTGAATGGTGAGCTCTCCGAGCCCGATGGGGTGACTGCAGGGGTTCCCCCTAGACCTTGAATGTGCCTGCTCTGGAGGAGGGCTCTGCCTTGCTCAGGCTGGGCTGACATAGACACGTTCTCGAGACACTGGCCCGCTGTACGAATGCTGGACTTTACACTATTCTGACATATATGTAAGTGCAGAAGGACACAAACTGTTGCATAGACGCACAGGGGGGAAGGAGTCTGCCAACTGGTTCGATACGGCGGCACTAGCCAACCCCAGGTTATGGTGATACTTATATCTGGGCGACCGGTGCTCTGCAAATTGGGGAAGTGGGTAGATTCAGACCTACAGTGCAGGGTATCTGGAAGGGAGGCATTTACACAAGGGTTTGTTGCAATTTTGTATTTACAGTTAATGCTATGGGGACACAGGACCAATGCGTGCAAGACAATCAGACACAGAGAGAGGAAGGAGACTACGGGAGGATGGCACTCGATCCACCTTAGGTAGGCTATGGCGGTACATTCAGTGATGGTGTTAACAGCCATGACGTGGAATGTCACTGACCTTAGCGATAAGATTAAGTGCACCACGGTTCTCCACTATCTCCACAGAGTCTCCCTGGATTTGTCCTGCTACGAGATACCCATCTTGAAGGATATCACTGCCTGGCAATTAATAGATTTGGGTACACTATTCTGGCTCAAGCAGGATTCACTTCCTGTTCTAGAGGAGTGGCCATTCTGGTGAAAAACTCTGTCCCCTTCCTGCCGGGCTGCCAGTGGCATGTCCCCTTGGGTAGATATATTGCACTCACAGAGACGTGGGAGGGCCAAATTCTCACGGGGACATGGGAGGGCCAAATACTAAACCTCTGTTCTGTATACATACTACCAAGATTGCACACAGACACTGTCCCGGAGCTTGGCGGGGTACTGATGGAGCTGCCCTCGGGGGTCTTGATAATGGGAGGAGATATGAAAGCTATGATGGCCCCAAATGTGGATAGGAGTGTGTCCTCCAGTCGGGGCAGGGTCCAGGAGCTGTTACTTGGATTTGTGGGGGCAATGGGAATTGTGGACCGGTGGCGTGCGCACAATCCCGCGGCATGGCAGTACACATACCTGTCTGTGGCGCATGGGTTGTGCCTAGCCATTTTCACACAATGCACAAATGCAGGGCACTTGGGGTCAGTTGACTCGCCTTGTATCCTGTGGGACGCTTACAAAGTGGTGATCCGGGGCTACGCTCAAGAGTGGGGTGGTGTAGAGTGCAGTATGCATGGGGTGGTATCACACTGCCATTACAGAAAACACCTTTTCAATTGAAATAACCATTACATTTGCAGAGCCAAACAGTTTTACTGATCAAAGTATACAGCGCACAAACGATATGTGGAAATGTCATCACCTAGTGTATGCTTTTGATCGTAATAAACAATTTGTTTCCACAACACTTCTGAATTACAAAAGACATGTGCTTCGTTTGTGCTTTCCTAATTCTAATATGGTCTGAAATATCTGCACAGATCATTTACAGACATCTAAATTTTGTTGTGTGCTAGAAAACAGTCATTGAATTCAGAGAAAGAAAAGTAAACACCAAGCTCCCTCGGAAGACAGAGCACCTGAAATTTGACTTTTGTCTTTGAATGCACAGCAAATGTGACAAGAACAAGATTTAAAGGCCTGTTTACAGAAAGTGTCCACTAATTGAAGGAGCAGCGCTCTAAGGGCGAGAAACTGGAAATGGAGGTTGAGGCAATGGAGTCCGAGATGGAGCGGTAGGCAGACCCAGACCGCTTACTGAGTCACCGCTTGTGCCTCAAACTCTGGCTGGTTTGTACCGAAGAACATCACTACCGTTTTATCGGCATTTAGTTTGAGCTTGTTGTTGTTCATCCAAAGGCCAATATCTTTTAGACAGCCCTTAAAGCTCTTAAAAGAGTCTTCCAATTGATCCCTAAAGGGAAACACCAACTGGGTATCATCAGCGTAGGAAATCGCCTTCACACCCCAGTTGGCTATCAATGAAAATAGAGGGGCCAGGTAAATGTTGAACAACAACGGGCATAAGGCCGACCCCTGCGGCACCCAGCACCATAAAGGTTTGCGCTCGGACTGATAAGGTTGTAAGGCCACCTTTTGTGTGCACTTATGGAGGAATGACTTCAATCAAGCCAGTGCTGTTCCCCAATGCTGACATCCAGGAGACGTTGAGCCAGTATTGAATAGTCTACCATGTCAAATGCCGCTGTTAGATCCAGGAGCACCAGCATTGCTGATGCCCCTGAATCCACCGCCATCCTCACTGACTCTGCCACCTCAAGCAGAGCCGTCTCTGTACTAAAGTCAGCACGAAAACCGGATTGAGTATCGTGTAGGATATTGTGGCTCTTGATAAAATTAGCCAATCGTCGCAGCACTGCTTTTTCTATCATTTTTGCTGGCGCCGGTAGCAGGGAAATAGGTCTATAGTTACTCAGTTCCTCTGAATCTGCATTAGAGTTTTTCTTAAGGGTCAGAAGTGTTGCGTTCTTCCATAGGTCAGGGAAAATACCAGAAGGAAGGGAGGTGTTCCATATATGAGATAGCACATGGATGGAAGTGTGTGCCAACTCATCCCACAATTTAGGGGGCACGGATGATCCGGTGATCCTGACTTGCATCTCTTAATCCCCGCCAGAGCTTCCTTCTGGGAAAAATGAGCAAATTCTGAAAAGAGGATCACTGGGTCTCTCCTTTCAGTTACCTCCAATTTGGCCATTTCAGCTACTGCTGAAAAGGAGTTGTAAACCTTACGAATTTTACTGTCAAAAAAATCAGAAATTCTCTCGCACAATGACCGAGAAGGCTGGGCGTCCATCATCATTTCGCGTGGCTTAAGAAAGGAATTGACCACCTTGAAAATGTCCTTGCTTGAATTGTCAGCATTATTAATACACTTGGCTATATGGTCCCTCCTCGCCTGCTTAATTGATTTATGCATTTCTTTCAAGGATTTCTTATATACCAAAATTCTGTCCTTTAGGTCAAAACGTTGACCAATACCACATGTTCATTTGTTGAAAGGACCACAACAAGTATGCTCTGATGAGATTTTATATTCTCATATATTGAAAGTTTGTCCTGTTGGTTGAGCTTTTATTTCTGTGTAATTATCACTGTACATATTTTCTAACATTATTTCACTTGACCTCACATGCACTGCACCGTCACATGTAGCACCCTGTTATTTTTTGGAATTGTCACATGAGGATTTGTTTAATATGAATAATGAAAGTCATTAAATTTAAATAACTTTACCATATTCTTTCACTTTACAGTTCTTTCTAATATGGACTTCTATAACTACTCACCTGATAGATCTTCATACATAATTGCCTTTGGAACAGTTTTTACAATTATGGCATTTGTGTTTTTTTGAGCACCATCTTTTGTTGGAACCTGCTTAATCAGACTTCTGTACCATACATCAGACAGAATCAGCCTTGGTATTGGTGCTGGATGATCTCAGAATGGCTGTTGACAAGGGGAAAGTTGTCTTGCTTGGTCATTCTGCTGCCATTGACACCGTCAACCGTAACATCTTTATTACAAAGCTAGTTAAGGTGGATGTCAGAGGCTCGGTTCTGAACTGGTGTAAATTCTATCTAGATGATAGTCTGTGCTGTTCATCTCTAGCCTTGTGTACTTGAGACCATTGGCTACTTTGATCCCATGGCATTAAACTCATGAACTATGCTGATGATACTCAGCTCATTTCAACACTAGACCATTCGGTCATCTCCACTTGAAGCTTTCCTTAACTGTTTGTGGAACTGGATTCCAGTTCTCTAAATTTCAAGGGCGATAAAAGTGAAGTCCTGTGTTGTTCGATATGCGGCCTCTCACATACATTATCAGTTGATTTTGGCCTCTCGTGAATAACTCTATTCCTTCTATGAAAGACTCTGTGCGTAAAATGGGAGTATACATAGAAAGCAATCTCTCGCTAGTGCTTATGTAAACAAGCTCTCTTCTTTCCTGTAAAGTTTTATGAAAGACCTTACCTTTACTTCCCAGTTACCCACGTCAACTTGTGGTACAAGCGTTATCACTAAATTAGACTACTGCAACTTGTTATTCCTAGGTGTCTCAAATGACTTATTGAGACTTTTCTATCGGATTCAAGTGGCAGCTGCTAAGCTAGATCTACCTCTCCCTCGCGATGCCTCTGCATCAACGGCTTTGGACTTTCTTCATTGGCTTCCTCTACCCAAGCAAATACTGTTTAAATCTCTGTACATTGTTCATAGAACTCTCACTCAAATTGATCCACTGCTTTTACACCACAAATTTGCACATCACTTCCCTCAGTAAACACTGCACTCATCCAGCACCAATTTGCTGGGAGTCCCCATGTTTAAAAGGATACAAACGTGTGGCCGTGCCTTTTAGTTGCAAGCCACCTGATCATGGATTAGTCTGCCTCCATCTCTTTATTCCATCTTTGATCTTCTGACCTTTAGAAAGGCTCTGAAAATATAGGTACATTCTTGTTACATTTTGTAATTATGGATAGCCAGCGCCTAGACCACCTTTCTAGTTTACAGTTGCACTCTATAAATATGCATGACAATAATAATAATTATAATAGTTGTCTAATGTGTATATGAATGTTCATAATGCATTGTTAGTTTCTAAGCTTCTAAGATTGTATTTAGCATTTCATTCTTGCTAAGTGCTTTTAGAAACAAAATTAAAACAAAATGTTCATGCAGGATATTGTAATTTTGTACTTCCCTGACTGTGACAGAAGCCAACTGTCCAGATAATCATCTTTTAAGGCCAGTTCATGTGATAACTTTATTTTAATTTTAAAATTATCTGCCTACTTACTGTCAAGTGGCAGCACAGCACACAGGATTATTCTGTTCTTTCTATACCAGCATAAAGTTGCAAAGCCACATCATCAGGCCACTTGAGGACAGCAGTACTGGGAAATCCTGATTATCCAGGGTTGCAGAAAATTAGGGAAACATCCCTCTGGACCAATGTACTGCTATGAGACTGAGCGGCGATAGCTCGCAGATGAGGTGCAGCCCAAACCCTGCTCACACATTTGCAGCACTCCCATGTATATTCTTTTAAACCATTTTAGTTTGTTTTGCTACATAAGATGTATCAAAGCTAATTCTTAAAGTTGAGCTCGTGGCACACAATTAGAGACTCTAAACTCAAATTTTAAGCAAAGAGCACACCTTGACACAGTCCATCTTTTGCTGCCACCTCTCGAAAATAAAGGTTATGGAATATTTAATGTATGTTTTTTTTTTTGAGCCTATGGTTTTTAGCAATTGTAAGTGCAAATGGTGCAGTAAATTGCAGTATTTAAATTTTTTGAAATGTTTCTTGTGGCCCTGTGCAGAGTGTAGACTTGCTCACTGCAATTTAGGTTGGCTATTACACCCTATCTCGTTAAAACATCGCCTGCTTCCGCTTACGTAGTCTGTCAGATTTGCACAGTTTACATGACCACAGGATGTTTGCACCCCTTTGCTTCACTTTTGTCCATTATTTAACGGTCTGGTCTAGTGTGTGAACTAGAAGTACAACATTCAAGATGTAAAGGCTAAAAATCGAAGGCACTCCTTTACACATTTCCTGCTCACATCCTCCCTCCTGACCCCCTCTGGCCAAAACAAATGGCAGGAGGAATAATAAAAGCAGCAAAGGCTTTGACCAATGTCCATGCCGGCAACGGGCGGTGTCAGTGATGGAAGTGGGGGGCTCCATTTGTGAAAGTGGGTGTCATAAATGATTTGTCATCTGTGGTGTAAGTGCATGGTGGCCTCCTCAGATATATTTTGGAAGCTATTTGAAATACAGATCAACATTTTTAGAGTTTGTTCAGTGGTAGATGAGAATGTCCACAACTATGGTTTTCACTTATCACAAGGTCTGTGATAGGTGTTTGAGCTATCACTGCAGGAAATATCTGCCCTTCATCACATAGTCTATTTAGGATATAGGCAACAACTGCATAAAAGATGATATTAAGGCCGTCTAACTCTAGGCAGGAGTAGAGCAGATACACTATTTCCAAAAAGCATACACATATGTTGACTCTATCTTAAGGCAGCATTGTTCCAGTTTAGAATTTGTTTTAAAGTTTGATTACTTGATCTTATCCTCTTTATCCTTTCTTTTGGAGCACTCTTTTCTGTCTACATTTCTCTAATCTAGACATGGAACAACCTCCCTCCACGCATCTGAGACGCCTTACACTTCTTGCGTTCTGCAAGAAGCTGAAAACCTGGCTGTTCATATTAGCATCTTGGGACCACACACACACACACACATACCCCTACAGACCTTGCCCAAGTGCCTGGACACCCTCTCCGGTGATTTGTGCGCTATGCAATTCAACATAACACAACAAACCACTACCTACTTTTGATCATGCACATTGGTTTATTCTTCTCCACTTTTTTACCAAGTGGACATGACAAATTATTGCTTATTCTAGTGCTCTCACCATCGCGTTTCGTTTAAGGAAATTACACTAAATAAAACAAATTGATCAAATGGGAAGTTACAGTCCATGTTCCCATGCTAAACAAAAAATCACTTAATTAAAAGTCAAATTATGAGGGGCGTGGTCTCGCCGCAGACGATGTGAGACGTGCATTGTCGAGGCTCCGGGCCGCCGCCGATGAAAACAGCCTTTACAGCAGGGCAGCGGCTGTGGAGACGATCTAGCTGGGGGGGAACGGCTGGCCACTGTGTTGGGGCAGCTGCCTGGCGACTTGGAGGTCCCTGGCTCGAGCAGAGGCGAGACGACACGGTGTTTGAGACGAGGCACCGGCGGGAGAGAGCGCGACCGCCATCTTGGATGCCCTGACTCGCCGCGCTGCGGTGTGACTGCGCCTAGCTGCCCCGGGAAGAGAGACACCGGAGAAGCAGCGCGGACGGGTGGCGGAGCGGCGACAGCACCGAGGCGGGCCAGCCCCTTGACCACGCGGGCCCGACAGCAGGAGAGACCGAGCTTTGTGGGTGGCGACGGCCGCGGCCGCCATCTTCTGGTCCACGTCTGGCCCTGGCCCGTAGCCCCGGCTGCACGACTGGCGGTGCCGCAGCGGAGGTAGGCCACACTGAGGCATCGACTTGGAGCGGATCGCGGAGGCTGGTCTGGGAGCACCCGGCGGCACGCATCGCGCCTCGCTGCACACGTAGAGCTGCTGTTGTGTGGCGGCGCTGCATGCCCTGCTGACTGTGCCCTGTGTACCCGGGGACCCTGGTTTGGACCTGCCGGGCCTGGGCCGGCGTAGCGTGCCTCTGGCTGGCGAGGAGGCTGTGCCTGGGGGCGCCAGCCGATCGCGGAGTGCGGAAGCGGAGAGCCACCGGGAAGCCACGTGTGGTGCAGCGGACGACCCCTACAGCGCCCAGATCTGGTAGGCCGGGACCTCCCGGAGGAGCTGTGAGACTGTTGGGGTCCGGATCAGCGGCGGGGGCCCGAAGGCGACGGCGAACGACGCGGGGTGTGTGGGACGACCTGGTGAGGAGGATCACACGCGGTGGCCTGGCGGGCGCGGGTGGCGCCGGGGGCTGCGAGATGCCGGCTGCCACCTCGAGAGACTGAGTGGGGGAGGCTCGACCCACGCAGTGACTGGACGAGGGAGGCGATTGAAAGAGAGACGCACTCGGGGCGCGTCTGGCCCCAGCGAACTGTTGCCTGTCTCCCCCTTCTTGCACCCCCAGACCAGGAGGTGGTAGACTGGCGCTGGGTGGAGTGCGGTCCGTTCCCGCGCCTTGGCCTAGGAGCTTGCTGGTGACCCGCATTGCGGGCGTGACGGCCATTCCTCAAGCTACGAGTCGCCTCTGGAGTTGCATTGCGGCCCTCGACGGGCGGAGAAGCTGGCCGCCATCTGGAGGGCTGGGAGCGCCCCACGGAGTGGACGGCGCTGTGGGAGACCCCCGGCGAGCACCGGCGGATGTAGAGAGGGGCCCCCGAGGCTGGTTGGTGGTGACTCTTGGGCCCTGGATTGGCGTGGGGCCCAGCCCGGAAGATCCCTGCGGGTGCCCTTAACTGCGGAGAGTGGGCCTGTCCCTCCGTACCCTACTACGGCCCTCGCTTGTGGAGACTGTTGAGGGTTCTGGGCCCCGGAGCGCATTCGCGCGCTTTTGCCCCACCGGTCCGACCCCTGGAGACCGATCAGCGCTGGGCGTGAGTCCTCGGAGAGCCGGGGGAAGCACCGAACGACGACGTTGCCCGCTGCGGAGAGTTTTCCTCAGGGGGTACTTGCAGCCTCCGTGAATACCGCCGAGGCCGGACCTGACCCGGGGGCCGTCTTGAGGTGTGGTGGGCTCCCCAGCCGGGCCTGAGGCCGGTGGCGACTGCGTGGACCTTGGGGGGGAACGACCCAGCATTGTCCCTGACATGACCCGCACGAAAGCAGCGAAGGGGCCCCCGGCGGACTCTAAAGACACCTCAGTAATAGACCTGTGGGGCAAGTCGGGCGCCATGCCGTCGGGAGCGGGCACATCCGCTGAGCCGGTCACCCAGTCCTTCATGACGCTGTTTATGCAGGAGCTCAAGGCGGAGATTGGGTCGCTTCGTACTGAGGTGCAGGCCTGCGTTAAAGACCTACGAAAAGATGTGGGGGAACTGGGTGGCAGAGTGGATGACATGGAGAAGACCCTGTATGCTCGCACAGAGGATCAGGAACGCCTGTGGCAGCGGTTGGCGACCCTAGAGGAACAACACGTCGAGCTCCAGATCAAACAGGAGGACTTGGAAAATAGGGGGCGCCGGAAAAACATCCGCATTAGGGGTGTCCCATCTGGGGCGGAGGGCACGGACATCATGACCTTTGTGGCGGAGTTGCTCCACGACATCCGCGGAGACGACGATGCCTCGCCGCCGGCGCTGGATCGAGCGCACAGGGTCTCGGGACCAGCGGGACGGCCTGGACTTCTTCCGGACATCCTGACGCGGGTCCACTTCTTTGTTGAGAAGGAGGCGATTCTCAAAGCTGCCAGAGATAAGCCCACGATTCATTACAAAGGCATGTCCATTCAGCTGTTTCAGGACCTGGCTCCTACGACTCTCAGGCGCCGCAGGGACTTCAGGCCCATCACGGACAAGTTGAGGGAGCTTAATATTCGCTACCAGTGGGTACATCCCTTCGCCATCATGTTCCAATGGGAATCCAAGCGCCGGGTGTTGCGCTCCTATCGGGAGGCGGCCCAACTGCTCCAAATTCCGGACTCTCCGCCGGCTAGCCCCATGCGGCGACCTGTTGTCCACAGATCTCCGCTGAAGCCACAGTGGTCCACCGTGCGACGATCTCGACGCCTTTCTTCTCCGGATGACAGCAGGGCGTCCCGGGATAAGCAGGACATTATCCAGCACATCAAGTCCCTGGAAGGGGGCCCGTCGCTGTCAAGCTCACAAGCATCTCCCCTCAAGTGAGGCCCCATAGTGGGACCGCCCCAAGTTGGAACCGGTCTTTGGTGTTGAGCGGACCTTCTGCCGGATCAGACTATAGCCCACCAAGACGATCTTGCTCGCCTGCTCCTGGCGACGTGGCTGGCTGCGAGCTTTTGCCTGTTGCTGGAACTTCATCTTTCCTGAGGAGGCGGCGGCCCGGAGCGGGCCTTTCCGATTTGGTTTCCCGGTCTGGCGATGACGAACCCCCACGCCTATCCATGGGAGAGTGACATCTCCGGGACAGCTTGTGCCGTGGTGCCTGGCTACTCCCTGGACTGGAATAGGACATGTTGGCCATGTTGGCCGTCTATGTGTTTTTATGGTTTGTTCTGTTTCCTTTGGCCCTATCCCTTCCCCTTTCCTTCCTTCCCCTGGGTACCCCTTAGGCGGGGGGGCCAGGCTAGCGCCTGGTTGATAGGAGACTGTGCTGCTTCCCTTATGGCTTTGGAGCTATGACGTCGGATCCTTGCTGGAAAATTCTCTCCCTTAACGTAAAGGGGCTTAACTCACCCAACAAGCGCCGCCAAATATGGCGGTATCTACTGCTCCAGAACCCTGACATAATTCTTCTCCAGGAGACCCACCTCCTTAGGGCAGATGTCACCCGCATGGCTCACCCCCGCTTTCCTCGGCAGTTCTGGGCCTCGGCCACCACCAAGACGGCGGGGGTAGCTATCCTCTGCAGGGCGGGGATTTCCCCGGGCGCTGCCAAAGTGGTTAGGGATGGCGAAGGCCGTTTCTTGCAGGTTGAGGTCAAGAGGGGCCATCGCGCGCTTACCTTATGCAATTTCTATGCTCCTAATCAGGGTCAAGATGCCTTTCTGCGCAGGCTGATCAGGGAACACCTTGAGCCGGTGAGCACAGACCTCGTAGTGGGCGGTGATTTTAACCTGGTGTGGGATGCGGAGCTCGATCGCTGTGGAGGGGCTTTCCACGGGGTGGGGGCCATGTCTGCGGCGGTCAAAGACGCCCTTGGGGCTTTAACCCTGGTTGATGTCTGGCGATACCTCTCGCCGGGTCGGCGCGATTACACGTACTATTCATATGCACATCGCTCCTACTCTCGTATAGACATGTTGCTGGTCTCACACGCCCTGTTAGGGGATGTGGCTGCGGCGGCGCACTCTACCATCTCCATATCTGATCATGCCCACGTGGAACTGTGTCTACGCGAACACCGCACGGGCCCTCCGCGCTCCTTTAGGTGGCGGTTTCCTGATCACGTCCTCCGGGACCCGGTGGACAAGGAGGAAATACAGGCGGCTATCCTGGCGTATTTTGAGGCGAACGATCTCCCGGGGACCCCTCTTCCCCTCCTGTGGGATGCGTTCAAGGCTACCATACGGGGTACTCTCACTGCCATCGCTGCTGCAAGGGCGCGGGAGGCGCTGCTCTATGAGACCAAGCTTACGCGGAGGTCCAGACGCTGGAAAAAATGGACCAAGAACGGCCGCTGGTGGCGCATAAAAGACGCCTGGCGATCCTTCGCGGCTAACTCCGGGCGCATCGGACGAACAAGGCGGAGCGGGCCCTGCTGTCGCTTAAGCAGCGATACTACGCCGGGGGAGATAAGGTGGGCACAGTCTTGGCACGACGCCTGCGTACACGGGCAGCGAAGGCCCATGTGGCGAAGCTGCGGAGGGCGGACGGGTCGTGGGCTGTCACAGAATTGGACAAGTTGCAGGAGTTTCAGGACTTCTACGCGACCTTGTATACCGCCGACCCACCGAGGGCGGATTTGATCTCGTCTACCATGGGCGCCTGTGTTTGGGATCCGTTGAGTGCGAGCCAGTCAGAACTTCTGGAAGCTCCCATCACCTCGCCGGAAATGGCTGGCGCTTTGGGTGATCTTCCGCTGGGAAAGGCACCGGGCCCGGATGGGCTGCCGGTGACCTTCTATCGCGCCTTTTGGCCGCAATTACAGCCGTATCTTCTCAGGCCCTTTAACTCATTTGACGAGCGGACGGGGCCCTCACTGGACATGGCAATGGCCGAAATAGCCCTTATACCGAAGCCCGGGAAGGACCATACCCTTTGCTCCTCCTATCGGCCCATTGCCCTGCTCAATACGGATCTTAAACTGTACACTAAGCTTCTGGCCAAGAGGATTAGCGCTCACATGCCCAACCTCATTGAGCCGGACCAGGTGGGGTTTATCCAGCACCGGCAAGGGGCTGACAATGTGCGTCGAGTGGCGCTCATAGTGGGGAATGCCCAGCATTGGGGGATACCTGCCTGCCTGCTCTCGCTTGACGCCGAAAAAGCGTTCGACCGTGTGGACTGGTCGTTCCTGCGGGCGGTTTTGCAGAAGGTGGGCCTGGGCCCGAAGATGGTGGCGCGCATCATGGCCCCCTATATTTCGCCGGTGGCTCGAGTGCGCGTGAATGGCCAGCTCAAACAGGCCTTCCCTATTTGCAGGGGCACACGGCAGGGCTGCCCCCTGTCGCCCCTGCTGTTTGCGCTGATCGTAGAACCTCTTGCAATCCTGGTGCGACGGGCTCCCGACGTCCGGGGTATATCGCTTCGAGGGGTGGAACATAAGATTGCTCTATTCGCAGATGACCTTCTCCTCACTTTATCTGACCCGTCGCGTTCGTTGCCAGTATTACATCGGCTACTCCAAGACTTTGAGCGCACTTCCGGGCTTAAAATCAACCATACGAAATCTTGGGCCCTCAATATCTCGATCCCGGCCGAGGAGCTTCATTCGCTCCAAGCGACTGTCCCGTATCAATGGGCGGCTGAGTCCGTGCGCTATCTGGGCCTCAATTTGACCCCAGATTTGGCCACTTGGACGCAGGCTAATTGGCAGGAATATAAGCTTTCGGTCCAGCAGGACCTGCGCGGGTGGAAGGCCCTAAGGCCTCGGGCGACTTAATACGATAAAGATGTCGATTTTGCCAAAGATCCTCTACCTCTTCCAGACGCTACCAACACCGATTCCGGAACATCAGATACAGGGACTGCAACGCGAATTGGTGGCCTTTGTCTGGGGCGCGAAGAAGCCGCGCCTCTCTAATAAGCTCTTGATGCTTCCCCGCGATAGGGGTGGCCTTGCCTGCCCGAACCTTCTCGAGTATTACTGGGCGTCACATCTCCGGTATGTCCTGGAATGGGGGGCATGGGAGAGCGAAAAGGTGTGGTTCCACATGGACCGGCAGGTCAGCCTGGAGAAGGTGACCATCTACACCGACCTCGCTAGCGCTAGCAGCGCTTTTTGTTTGCTCTTCTGATTTTAAAATTCCCGTTTTGTATTTTATTTTATTTGTGTTATTCTCACCTTGTTTTTATCTGTACCGACCCCCCTGGCCTTATTCTTGCACCATAAAACCCTCCTGGGGACCATCTCCACTGCCTTTGGCGGGTCCGGGATCACGGGGTATCGGGGACTACTTTGAGCGCCATTTTGCATTGGGCTGGGGCACTCTCGCGCAATCTCGCGAGATCTCGCCCTTCTGAGCCTACTTGAGGCAGCGAGAGACGGCAGGTCAGCCTGGAGAAGGTGACCATCTACACCGACCTCGCTAGCGCTAGCAGCGCTTTTTGTTTGCTCTTCTGATTTTAAAATTCCCGTTTTGTATTTTATTTTATTTGTGTTATTCTCACCTTGTTTTTATCTGTACCGACCCCCCTGGCCTTATTCTTGTACCATAAAACCCTCCTGGGGACCATCTCCACTGCCTTTGGCGGGTCCGGGATCACGGGGTATCGGGGACTACTTTGAGCGCCATTTTGCATTGGGCTGGGGCACTCTCGCGCAATCTCGCGAGATCTCGCCCTTCTGAGCCTACTTGAGCCTTCTTTGGTAGCGCAGCGGTGACGCGCAGCGGTGCGCCTTCATCGCGCCTGAGTCCAGCCAGAGTCCTGCCCGTCTGCGCTCGTCAGCGCTAAGGCAGGGCCAGGGCAGGGGACTCTGGACCGCTCAGGATGATATCAGCTGAGAACTTGCGTCGTTTACGACACCAGGTATGTGACCGCTGCCTCGGCTCCTTGGATCCTCTCAGTGGTCCTTTCCAATGCCCCACTTGTCCTTTTAAACTTCCTATACCAATGTGCATTAACAGTCTCCAGTTGAGGCCCTCGGCGGACATTCTACCAGCCGATACCATAGGCACAGTCAATCAATCCATCCTCAAAGTTATGCATCTGAATGTTAGATCACTGTCTTGTCACTCCCAAGAAGTCCTCTCGCTGATTTCTGATGACAGTCCGGACATTTTCTTCTTTACGGAAACTTGGCTGCACGACCAGTCCATGGCGGTCATTAATCTAGCCCTTCCTGTGGGCTACATTATGCACTCTCTCCCTCGCAAGGCCAGAGGTGGAGGTATTGCAGTTGCGGTAAAAACATGCTACCCCTGCATCTGGAAACCTATCACCATAGCAGGTTGCGAGAGTGCTCTATTTAACATCTCAGTGAATCCCCATTTCACCTTTACGGGACTTCTAATTTACAGACCTCCTGGGCCTGATGCCGCTTTTCGTCAAAGCCTTCCGGAGGTAATTTCCTCCTTAGCTTTAAAGACTGCCAACTTTACGATTATCGGCGACCTCAACCTGCATATGGACGCGCCACTTTCCAACTCGATCCATAGCTTGTTGGCTGATCTTGAGGCGTTCCAACTGATCCAAATGGTACAATCCCCTACTCACACAGGCGGCCATCTATTGGATCCTGTTTTGACGAATCTTTCTACGAATATCTCAGTTCTCTATCCCAGACCCATGGCATGGACTGACCACCATCTCATTGAATTTCGTATTACAACTTCCTGCTCCCTTCTTAAAAACAATCCCTCAGCCAGTCTTAGACGCCCTTGGAGAAACTTAAACTTAGAGCATTTCCATCAGCTCCTGATGAAATTTCATCCCCTACCCCCCACTGAAGTTTCCCGCGGCTATGACAGCTTCTGCGAGTGGCTAAATAACGCATTAGATTCACTTATTCCGGCTAAGTGGAGTAAGACCAGATCTAGCCCTTCTAACCCTTGGTATAATGATTCCCTCATAACTCTCAAAATCTCCTGTAAAAAGGCAGAACGCGCGTGGCGCAAAACGTATGATACTGACCTCAAGGCAGCCTATAGGGCTTGCACTAGAGTGTATCATCGGGCCATTTGTACGGCCAGGGCGGCTTTTTACTCTCAGGAGATCAAGAATAGCACCAATCCCACCAAGGTCATCTTCAGGGTGTGTAAGGACCTTACTAGTAAAAGGACTGATACTGCTGCCCTCCAACCCTCTATGACACATTGTGAGGACTTAGCCTCATTTTTTGTCGAAAAGGTGGAGGCTATTTATAAGTCATTCGCCCAGCTTCCTATTGCGGAGACTAGCCCTACGTCATTGGTTCATAAACCATTACTGATTATTCCTAGTCCGACCTTGGATGAATTCTCTGCCTTGACGACTAAAGTTAAATCCGGCTCCCCGGACGACCCCATGAGACCCTTTCAATTCCGGGAATTCGCTGAAGGCTGCTTCCCTGCTCTTCATGGCCTTATTAATTTGTCCTTCAGCACGGGTAGTGTCCCTAAAGCTTGGAAACAGGCGACGGTTATTCCAATTCTTAAAAAACCCGCCCTTGATCCCACCAAGCCCGAACACTACCGACCTATTTCCCTTCTTCCTTGGCCAGCTAAATTAGCAGAAGCTCATGCTAATGCTATTCTATCTTCTCACCTGCAGGAAGCAAATATATTGGACAATTCCCAAAACGGGTTTCGTGCAGGCCACAGCACAGAAACTGCCCTCCTGGCTGTGGTGGAACACATCAGGCATCTGTTGGATCTGGGTCAGACGGCGGCACTGATCCTTTTGGATCTCAGTGCCGCCTTCGATACGGTGTCTCACCAGATTCTTTTACATCGCCTGATGGAAGCAGGAGTTGGAGAGGTGGCACTTGAGTGGTTTCGCTCCTTTCTTAAGGATCGAGCCTTCAAGATTTCCACACCCCCTTTTGTTTCTGTTTCTCGCCCCATACTCCAGGGTGTTCCCCAAGGGTCGGCCCTGAGCCCCACCTTGTTTAACTTATATGTTCAGCCATTAGCGGAGGTAGCCCACAGTTTTGGTCTCTCCTTAGTGTCATACGCCGATGACACGCAGTTGGCGGTGGCTCTTAATGGCGACTCCAACATGGATGCCCCCACCTTTCAGTCAGCTCTAAAAGCTGTGGCCGGCTGGATGGCGAACAATCGGCTTCAACTTAATGCCTCTAAGACCGAGGTAATTATTTTTGGTAGGGAAAGTGAATTATGGGGAGATCAGTGGTGGCCCTCTGATCTTGGCCCCGTCCCCTCCCCTGTGACTGAGGTTAGAAACCTTGGGGTGTGGTTCGACCATAAGCTCTCCTTCACTTCCCACACAAAACGTGTGGCCGGCACCTGTTTTGGTACCCTGCAGTGTCTCCGACCAATCTTTAAGTTCTTCGATGCGGAGACCAGACAGATTATTGTCCAAGCCCTGGTTCTCACTAGACTAGATTATGCTAGCTCCCTGTTTTTGGGCCTTAATCAGGCCGAGCTATCTCGTCTTCAGAGAGTTCAGAATGCGGCAGCCAGGATGCTTGTTGGCCTTCCGAAGTTTGTCTCGGCCTGTCGGACTATCCAGGATCTCCATTGGCTGCCGGTGGGGCAGAGAATTAAGTTTAAAGCTCTTTGCTTAACTTTTAAGATTCTCAAAGCAGCCTCCCCTCCCATCCTTGCACAGACTATCCAGCACTATGTCCCTGCCAGAGCTCTTCGCTCTGCTGGATCTAATTTGGCCATTGTGCCACGTTTCAAAAAATCTAGGATGGGCGGACGCTCTTTCTCAGTGTTGGCGGCTACTCTCTGGAACTCTTTGCCTGCCCCTTTGCGCGCCATTCCTGAGTTGCTTCCTTTCAGAAAGGCACTTAAAACCTTCCTTTTTACCACAATCTAGGCCCATCCTTTCCACCTTTTCTGTCGTGTTGTGTTATCATTCTCCAAAGCGCCGGGACGCCACTTTGCTGCGGCATCCGTGCGCTATACAAAAATCATATAACATAACATAACATAACTTGCCGTCCATTGTGGGATCATGCCTGGCTCCCCCGGGAGGCGCGTCATCGTAGCGCTTATATGGCCATACCCACTAAGACGGTCCTGGAGATCTGGGATAGGGTGTCAGTTCGCCGGGGGCTTACCACCTTCCCGTCCCCCCACACCCCGATTGCGCGGAACCCGCAGTTCCCCCCGGCGTGTCGTCCGCCCTACTTTGCGAATTGGACGGAAACTGGATGTCGAACAATTGGGAATCTCTTCGCGGGCGGTAGTCTAAAATCCTTTGCCCAATGCCAGCTAGAATTCGGGCTGAAGGACAGCGACAAGTTCCAGTATATCCAGCTTCGGCACTGGATCCAGGGCTTCTCCTTGACTCGGGCAGCCACGCGACCCTTCACCCCGTTCGAACAGCTCGCTCGTACGTTTGGGGCATATAAGGGACTGATTTCCCGCATCTATGGGGTGTTACAGCGGTCGCAGCGTTCGGACCCCCACCCTTACCAACTGCGTTGGCAGACTGTTCCCGGCTCAGGTGTTACTCCCTCTCAGTGGGGCAGGCTCTGGAGAGACATCCCGAAAATTTTACGCAGCATTCCTCAGCAGGAGTCGGCCTACAAGGTGATGACTCAATGGAACTACACCCCTGCCAGGCTTCAGAAAATGTTCCCCACGACATCCCCCCTATGTTGGCGCTGCACTCAGGCACTGGGTGACTTTATCCATATTTGGTGGACATGCCCCCTCCTGGCCATCTTTTGGAAGGAAGTCTTAAGCCATATCAAACGGGTTCTGGGATACCCCCTACCTGCGGACCCGTTGGTGGTGGTACTGGGCCTCAGACCAGCGAACATACGAGCCATGACGGGTCGTGATCGGAGCCTGAGCCTCCACATGCTAAGTACTGCCAAACAGACGGTGGCCCTCTATTGGAAAAAGGCAGAGACGCCCTCCATAAACGTATGGTTCACTCGCTTGTGGCATGTGGTGGCGATGGAGCTGCTCACGGCACGTCTTCAGTTCCACGACACTCACTTCGAGAAACTCTGGAGGCCTTTGGTGGACCACCTAGAGCGCCTGGAACATGCTCGATTGCAACCACCACGACTTCGAGCCCTGCGGCTCTTCGACGATGCGCTGTGTCCTGCGGACCCAGGGGTTTCTGGGGGTCGCTGAATGATAGGTGATCTGGGTTAGCCCCTGACACCCCCCGAGCGGGGGGAGACCCCTACCTTTGAAATACTGGGCCCTCCCAGCCTCCATGGGCTGAGGATAGTGGTGATGACGCTCCTTCCCCCCCGTCGACCCCCCTCGCCCTACCCCCGTCCCCCTCTTCCCGTTCCTTTTCCCATCCTCCTCCTCCTTTTTCTTTTCCTTTTCTCTTTTACGTTATTTAATCCCCTTTTTTATCATTATTGTTATTATCTTTTCAGTTGGTCTCCAACTTAGGGACTGTTCTGAAGGGTTCGCACGCGGCGATATAGAGGTATGGCTGGGGCACCTGGCTGCGCGTCCTTCCTTTGCCATGATCAGCCTAGCGAGGATGGAGTTAGTCTTTACTGTGGATGTCCTTGCTGGGTGATTGGGGAGGCATGAGTGCGGGGTGGGGTGTCTCTCCGGGGGCGGTCCTCGGGAGTGGGGGCCACCTGGGGGGACATGCTGCCTGGCCCGGTTGTGCGCGGCTGAGACTGGGACGACATGGCAGTAGGCGTAGGTTTTGGTGGCAGTATGCCACAGTCGGGTCCTCCCGCTGCCCTCCCAGAACTATGCATTGTACGAGCAAGGGGGCCTGCACGGGGCGCGGCTGGAGCCTTCTCATCTGCCATTGCTTCCTGACGCACCGGCAAGTGCTAATGCTTGTCCTTCTGCTGTAACGATATAAGTAGACATAGAACTGCCGGGGAGGGTGTCCATGGTTGAGACTGCATGTACCTCTGAACTTGGGATATGACATGCCCCTCTGATGTCCTGGGCCCTCGCCCTACGGTGTTTATGTCTAATGGCTGCCGGCCTATATGGTTGTAGGCAATACAGCTGTGTATTGCGCCAAGTTCGACCCTTCTAAAATTTAATAAAAAGTTGTTTGTAAAAAAAAAAAAGTCAAATTATGCATCTAGGTGTATTTATATAAATGGTGTTTTACAAAAAATGTTGACAACAATATCCTGGGTGACAAATATTGTGACTAGAACATCATGATGTCAAAATTATCATGAGACATATATTGAAGGTAGGAATGTTGTTTTTTTAGGTATTGTGTCAATAAAGCTGTATATATTGCATTATTTCACATAGTTATATAGAATATAATTTTAATTAGTTTGATAAACATTAGTTATTTTAATATTAATAAGGTTTTAGTAATTGTGTTTAATTTGTTTTGCTATAGTTTGTAAGTTTTAAATAAAATTTTATATTTTTGAAACTTAATTAGAAATTGTTAAATTATTAGCATGTTGTTGGGTTTGTAGGATTACAGGTGATTTTGTTGGAAAGCTTTTTTAACATTAAAAATGTTTTTAATTTAAACTTCATGTAATTTTTAATTGTTAATTTGTTATGTAATGAATTGATTGTTTTTTAATTGTGTTAACTTTTATTTGATTGTTAATTGGTTGATCAGTTTCAAATGTATTGATTTGTTTTTGTTAATCATTTTAATCCAATTTAGTTTTATTGATTCGTTAAATGTTTATGAATAATATATATTTTTGTTTAAAAAATGTCTTTCAGAATATTTTTTTTAAAAAATTGTATTTATTTGTACTTATATAATTATTTAAATTCCTTATACCTAAAAAAAATTATAAACCTATGTAGTACATTCTATATATTTACCTGTTTTTTGACGATATTCTGGTCCACAATATTTCTGATTCAATATTGGCATAGTTTACATACAAAGAAGTAAACACAGTATTTTGGTTCCCGATTTCTTTTTGTCATGATGCTTATGTATTGAGATATTTTTATTCCCAATATTTTGTCATATAGATGTGCAAAGCAAGAACAGATGCCGTCACTCCAAATTATGTGCTTTAAAGTGCTTTTATTACTACATACGTTCAGCTGAGACTGTGTGTTTTGGCTACTCCAAGCCTTGTTCATGCTTATTGTCATTTAGGCATCATTCATCATATAAACAAAGAGTCACATGACTTCCTAATACGTGAAATAGTCAGTATTAACAGACTTACGGAAGTTTTTTAATATGTGATGCCTAATATACTTATCTGCACACAATTCAAAGTAAATGCAATATTCATCAACTACTAATATATCACTGTGTTTTTTTAAAACTACAATCAATTAATTTTATGTGCTCATCAGTTTCCATATCATAGACATCAATGACAGACTCTTAAAGTGACCTGTGCATTTCTTTCACAATAAAATATTAGTATGATGACAATGTCAAACAGGCCTTCCAGCAATTCACAAATGTATGCTATGCACTAAGTACACTTAGCATTTCGTTTTCACACTGGAAGTGTTCAGATAAAACAATCATTGTCAGTTTAATAAAGTGGCAGATGCTCATAGTTCCACTTAATATATCCTAAGTGGGCATAGTTGTTTAAAATTAAATCTGTAATTACTAACGTACTAATTTTAACTTTGAAAACAAAAATTCACTGAGTCCTCAACAGGCCTGCAAGTATTAGTCTATTCATTCATAATGCAGGCAAAAACATATGTCTCAAGAACATTTCATATTCTATGTGACATCCTCACATCAATAATACTCCAGATTTCATAACTTATTCAATACTTTTGTGAACTGTGTTGCTCATAGCTTATAAATATAACTCCGAACTAATATTAAATTTAATCATTCACAATTGCATGTATTATGTTCAAATGGGGACATGAATGATCCTCTTTGTAACAATATTCACATCAAAATAACCATGATTTCTGAAGAGAAAAAAAACATTGTCCTTAACAATAGCCAAACATCCTGGAGGAAGTAATTAATAAAACACAGTTCATCCCAAATATATGTGCAATTCTTCATCAGTAGTCGTTCTATCGGGTCATTTTGAATTAATTATATATATATGTGATCAAGTCCCCAGGGAGGGACGAAACGCGTAATGGCTGCCGTTCCTGTTGTGTAACTACAAAAATAAACTGAGCGGTATTACGAAAGGATTTTGTGGTCCGTGCTCTTTTGTATCCAGTATCCAGTATCCAGATGGAAGGAAATGTTGTGAAAGAGTATTAAGCGATATATATATATATATATATATATATATATATATATATATATATATATATATATATATATATATATATATTCACTTAAAAAACCATAGGTTTCACACATGTTATAGTTAGCTGGACATTTCACTCGTGAAAAACCATTGAAATTCCCCCGTTATAATTAGTGCAGGCAACTATAACTCACGCGACCGCAATCCTCTGCTGATGACGTCAGATATTACATCACTGTATTTAGACACTTATTTACCCATGTCTTCTTCCATTAATTTTTAGCTATACATATATCACAAATATTTTTTTTTCAGAAAGACACATATGTCATCAGTGATGTAATATCTGATGTCATCAGCAGAGGATTGCGGTCGCGTGAGTTATAGTTGCCTGCACTAATTATAACGGGGGAATTTCAATGGTTTTTCACGAGTGAAATGTCCAGCTAACTATAACATGTGTGAAACCTATGGTTTTTTAAGTGAATTTGCAAGGTTTTTTTAAATGCTAATTCCTAACTATAACGTGTGTGAAACCTATGGTTTTTTCAGTGAATTTGTACGTTTTTTAAAATGCTAAGTTATGTATTTATTTTTATTTTTTTAAGTTTTTTTCACCGTGCGCGTGCACCAAGCGCCCACGATGCGTTGTTCGTGCCGTGCGCGTACCCCGCGATTTTTTGAAAAAATAAATATTTTTTTTTTACCCTTGGGGGTCCTTCAGTGACCCCCTGACAAAGGCTAGGGGGTCAGGACCTGTCCATCCTGCCCCCTTCTCATGTATTCCCCCTTTGTTTTTCATTGCCTCAGACTGCGAGAGACAAAATGGCGGCCGACACTTCCTGATTTCGACCGATTCGAATGTTTACTGACATCTAACAACCAATCAGAATTGGGCTCGCGCACGTCACCGTGTACGCTTACCGTACGCGCACGGTGCGCGCTTATAGATATATATATGCTTTTAACTCCAATTGTCTCAGGAACTAATGAACAGATTTACACCAGACCTGCAAAAGGCACATCCCTGAACTGAGGACTACCTCTCTGCCAAATTTCAAGTAATTCTGTTCAGCCGTTCGGGCTGTTGCTTGGACTAAAGGTCCTATGGAAAAATGCATGGGGAAAATGCATTTAGGGACCCCCCCTTTTTCTCAGCCCCCGCTTGACGAATCCCCCCGAGACTTTCAGGGAAGGAGCGGAGCGCCCCACCTATTTTGAAAATTTCGCGAGGATTCGTCAATCGGCGCCAAAGTTATTCCAAATAGAATGTTGCGGATTTCCTTTGGAAACACGGTCCTAACTATAACTATCTACTGGCGACCGCCAGTAGATAATATATATATATTATATATATATAAGTTTCCTTGATGTCAAGAAAATACCAGGACTCACCAGGATTCATTTATTAGCAGTAAATGCCTCTACCAAACGCGTTTCGTCTTCTTTAAACACAAATTTCTTAAACAGCTGAATGGAGTAGTGAAGCCCGAGTGTTCTACCATCATATAGCTTCTCCGTGTCATAACCGTACAAGTGTTACCCAGCAAATGTGTTGTTTTTCAGTAATACAACATTGTGTGCATGAGTGCGTATATACTGGTGTACCATGCCTCGCTTGATTTTGTCACCTAATCCATTCACGTTCCGTTATAAGACAGTTAAGCGAGACCGGGAACTAGAGAAGGGCAACATGTCGTGTATTGAGGAAGAAGGGACTAGTCTCCCAAGGATAGTGGAAGTTTTGAGGGAAGTTCTTGAATGATACTTTACTGCGTTTACTACGACCAAACTATAACTAATCCCTGTAAACTAAGGACCCCACCCTGCTACCCTGCTGCCCGGTGGAATATGAACTGCCCACCCATCTCCAACTGGCAAGGCACCTGTCGCACCTGAGAAAAGGAAGAGACTGGATAGTTCGATTATAACTAGGGGGAGGGGGATTTAGAGTGGCCAGAACAGCTCTGCGGCGTCTCAGCATCCCCATTAGCTTAGTCCTTGGCGTAGCAAGTGCTGAAGTAATCGAGTCAGTGGGTGTCTGTGCTGGAGGCAATCGCGCCTGATCGCCTGTTTATGAGTATTGTGGGCCCTAGTTGTTGTGATCGGTGGGGCTACGTGTCTCAGTCCGTCCCAGTCCGAGGACTTGGTGGGAATGATGAGTCAGCCACTCGCCTCACATCCTCGAGTTTGCCAGCATCTCCCCGCGGGGAGTGGTTGCCAGCCTGTCCCACCCTCGCGTCTCCACGTTTTGGTAGTGGAATTTTCACCTGCTTCCCGCTATTTACTGTGTGCCATCCCTCCAGCCATTCCATAGCCAGTTCGGTGCAGTCAAAGAACCATGTCTTTCCTTCCACAATCATAGGCCTGCAGGATAGCATCTTTATCCCTATGATTAAAGATGCGGGCAATGATGGTGTGCGGCCGCATGCCCGGCCATGGGGGGGTGGCCGGTACCCTGTGTGCTCTTTCAACTGAAAAGAATTTTGAAAGCCCCCTGGGTTGGGGCACTGTGGTGATAAACTGTTCAACAAGCAGGTCAGTGCCAGGCTCGTTCGCCTTCCCCGGCATCCCCACCAGGCGTATGTTATTGCGCCCAGACCTGCCTTCCATATCCTCGAGCCACATCTACTTTGGAGCATTGTCTTTGAGAAGAAAGGTGACCTGTTTTTTAAGTTGCTCGGTGGTCACGCCGATATCTGAGACGGTTTGGCGGGTGGCTTGGAGTCGTTCTTTTTCATTGTTTAGGTCTGATCAGTGTCATTTCGTCCACCACCAAAACAAGTTTAGGTTCTAGGGTGTCCTTTATGCTCTGGCTGCCATGATTTCACGGAGCGACGGCTCGTGGGCCTCCTCAACTGCTTCCTGCTAACCTGGCTTAGCCCCATTGTCAATGTGTCCTGGCGGGGGGAGAAGATATTGTCATGTAGTGTCTATAAACCTATATAGGATCTGCGCGTTTAGACAACATACACTATAGGATTGGTGTCAGACTGTGTAGGAGAGTGGCATCGACTGCATAGTTGCCCCCAACTTTTTGCTGATGTTTTTGCTGTTTTATGACTCTAGCCAGGCTGTGGCCCTGCTATCCAGGACCCCAGCCTATCTGCTTCCTCTGTTAAACGATGTGAGTACCCTAGGTACAAACCAATTGGATGCTGAGGATGCCCTGACAGTCCCTTGTAGATGGTACCCTAGGTACCCAGGGCATGGGTCCCTCAGTAGGCCTACCAGGGCTGCAGCACTTATTGTGCCACCCTGGGACAGCCATACAAACTAACACCACCAGACCACTACTGTAGTCTGGGTAAGGTGGTGCTAGCACCCCTTACAGGGATATAGGTACCCTATATCCCACCCCATTACAACACATATACTCTCATAGGTCACCCCTAGAGCAGGCCTTGCTAATCCTACAAGGCAGGGTGCTGAGGTATGTGTGAGGGGAGACCCCTACGTGAGTAGGGCCTCTCTGCAACCTTCGTAAAATCATTGCTGGGTTGTTTGTAGTGTAGCCATACCATATACTCTTAACCGCATTATAAGTCTATCGCGATAACGCGATAACTTGAGAATGGCTACACAGAACCATATCGTGTTTGGTGTCAAACATGTATGAATCATACCCCCAGTCCAGCCATGGGCATGAGGGTACGATTCCCCCCTGCTAGAGGGGCGATATGGGAAAAGCGGCAGAATTTAGACACCAATTTAAAAGTGCACAAGTAGTACAAAATGGCTACTGCCCGCCACCTACACGACCCTGGCTGGCTGTTGCTGGGGAAAATCCCAGCCTCGCCAGCTGGACAATAGGGCTCCTGTGGCAGGGAGGTGCTAGCATCTCCCCAGACAGGATAATGTGGATTGGAACAGGGTGGGTGCACCAAATGTCCTTTCAAAGTTGCACGTAGGCAGCTGCAGTGCTTTCATTCTGCATACACCGCTTGGAACCGGTTCAGGGGCATCCTGCCCCTCGCCCAGGCGGGAAACACACAAAGGGGGGAGAGGGTGTAGCCACCCTTTCCCGCCTCACCACTCATTGGTGGACACTGCTCTGGACACTCCCCTAATCTTGTGGATAAAGGTGAATAACGTGGCCCCAGATCCTCAGATTACTCTTGAACTTTACAGTCTTGACCTTCGACTTGCTGCTGCCCAGCTGACGGAAGAAATCTCCCTTGGGGTAAAGGAGTTACCCCCCTGCTTGGCAGGCACCTGAAACACTGCAAGTGACCCGGTTGGAACTTCGCTGCTCCTACGGACTTCGACGACTTCCAGCACCATTGAGGTGGGTTTCCTAAGCATCCCAGAGGCCAGTGAGCGTGCTCAGCAAACCTGAGTACCGTGGACCGCGTGGGTGCCGAGATTCCCAATACCCCAGGACACCGGCCACCTCTTGCGTAGCACACGACCCTGACCAGTGGGGAAGTTGTGCTTTGGCCCATTATTGAGCCAACCACCAAGCAGCATTTGTGCCAAAGACCAGCGCCCCAGCCCCCTCCGGTGGCCCGTGGGCTCCCTTTTACGCACTCCATTTTGCTGCCTTCCGCGGTCCCTTGTCTCTCGACTTGTGGGCCCTAGCGGAGGACAATCTCGACAACTAAGAGTTCCCCTGGTTGCTCCAGGCCTGCTCTACAGTCTCTCCAAAGGAGATCTCTCACAGACCTCTTGGGTCTGCACCAGTAGCTGATTTGTTCATCTTGCGTGGGTTGCGGTTGCCAAGGCTTAGTGGATCCATTCCGGACACTAACACCGCAGCGACCCTCATCCGACGTGGGACAGTCGCCCTCCAGAAGCTGGCCTTCCTTGAAGCCTCCCGGAGCCCGTGGCTGCAGAACCAAGCTACACCTCTTTCCACTTGAAGCACCTGACATTGAAGGGCTCTTTGCTTTGAGCTCCCTGGTCACTGTGCCGTGACCCAGACTCTGTCCCCTCTGCTTTCAGGTTCTTCTCTTCAACTTCTACAACTTCAATCTTCACGGCATCATCGACGCTTTTGGCTAGCAGCACTTTTGAACATTTTCCCATTGAAAATCAGCCCGCGACCCGACATCGAAAACGACCTATGCACACGGCTTCCCTGGGGCAGGTAACAGTGGTACCTCGGTACTCTCGTGGTAGTGGGCTCCTCAAAAGCTTAAGTCTAAAGTTTTAACTTTGTACTCCTGCTAGAAGTGACTTTAATCTGTGTAAATCAAACCGCAACATTCTCCATAGGCTTTAATAGAGATCCCGATAGCAGCTATTTCCACTGCACGCGCCTCCCGTGGGTCCCCTTCCTCATAACCTGGGGTGGATTCTTAAGGGGCCAGAGATCCTAAATGCCCTAGGCATTGTCTGTAGAATTGTCGTGGTTCTTATACCACTTTTTTGATATATGGTTTGGTCCCCCTCTGGGGCCCTGTGATTCCTGTGCTATTTATTGTGTTTATAAATGCTTGTTTGAATTGTAACTTTGCCACTAGCCTCATAAAGAGACTGTGGGATTCTGTCTAGAATAAATACATAATTTTTTTTTATATATACCTGTGTGGGCTACTCTTTCATTTGGTTATTCAAGAGGTTATCTATGGTAAAACAATAAACTTAACACTCCTTCAAGACTTAGCCTGAAGGCTGCTCTCCACAGCTACCACTAGGATAGCTTTCTTTAAAGGTTGTCTTAAACCTATCATCAATAAGAGTCGAATTGGACTGGTGCAAGGTGTCCCCTATAACTAGGAGACAGCATATGCCAGGCCAACTTCTCACAGACTGATTCTAGACACTCCTACCGGGTACGTTAGCCTGGCTACCACCTAGCTCACAGTGCCCCTAGAAGCCCCTCTTACCAAGGAGAGAATAGTTCTTGGCAACTATTGAACATGGCAACCCTGATCCCTCAAGATCGGGGAAATAGTGTACTACTTTTCGCTCAGTCACTTGTGCTCACTTCGTCTCAGAGAGATACACAGAATAAACGGTGGGGACGTTTTTCAATAAGCATTTATTGAAACAGCGTCCTTCTAGTGTAAAATAGGTGAGTTGAAACAACCATTAGACAGTAACAGATATAAATGATTATAAGCACTAACAGAGTAAAAGGATGGTAGATTTCTACCATCGTGCTAAAACAATGAAAACAGGCAGGTATATAAAATACAAAATAATAAAATGCGTACTCCTACGATGCGACCTTAACTAGATGTACCTAAGTGTACCTAGCATGTATGTGGGTGTAAAGCTAAGAATCCCTCTAGGATAAAGTCAACCCCATTACCTGAAGTGAGGGACTGTGGGACCCCATCTTCGTCTCGAGATGGACACCCCGCAAGGGATGTCAGACCACTGTGAGCTGGAGTGTCTGCATGCAGGAACCTCAGCGTCGCGTCTCAGTGTTTCGGCATGGAAGTCCTTTTCTCCTCTGACTACCTCAGCAAGATATGGTGTACATATACCCAAAGTGGTACTCCCTGGGGATATACCTTGCTGTGTCATGTCGGATTAGGATGACGGAAGGAAGGACCCTTATTCATAGTTATTATGCAGGAGATGGTAGGCCTGCAGTGATTCCAAGAATCCTCATGCATAATGAATGAGGTTTAAGCTTTTCAGCGAAAACCCCATGCCATCTTTAAGCATTACCGTAACTAGGTAAAAAGGTCAGTACTAAGAATCGTTATGCAGTGTAATATCCGGGGAATGTAGGTGAAAGGTGCACTCATTACCTGAGCTGATATTGGGGTACCTATATGGAACATAACAATATCTTTCCATTTTGCTCTGCTGTGTATTTTTTGCCTTCTTTGCCCCCCGCCATGTCTGCAACGCCACCCCCCGGGGTCACGCCTCTGTCTGGCTGGGCTCGGAACCTCTCCGGTACACCCCGCACTGCCGTCTGCTAGGCCGGGGACCTCGGGTATGAGGAGGGCCTGTACAAGGTCACGAATTCCTGCCCAGTGGGTCCCGGCCCGTGGCCTGTCGGCACCATGGGATCCCGTGCGGCCCCCAGGCTGTGTACCCCTGACACTTTGTTCACATATCCACAGTGTATCCTCGGGTCTCAGCGTATCCTCTCCTCAGCTTGAGCTGGGCACCCGGGGGGTGGAGGAGGACAGACAGAGAGCAGCGGTGGGGAAGGGGGCGTGGGAGGGGGTGATGGGGCAGTGGGCCGCCTCTTGCAATGCTATTTCCACGTGCCCCCACACCCACCTGAATAGATATTGATAACGGGGAATTGACTGGACCGGGTATGAATGCCCAGCCGCCCGAAACGGCAGGGCCTCTCTGCCGCACAACTTCGCCAATCCTCCTCACCAATTATGAAGGTCGGCCATCCGGGTCGTAGATCCGTGCACCTTGACGTAGTTGGGCGCAGCCTCCCGTATCTTGTATCATGCGGTCTTTCAGCCGAGCACAGGTCGCTGGCTTCGAACCTGGTAGATGCGCTCTCTGTGTTTGTGGTGGAGCCTCGGGGGTAAGGATCTCCGGCGACGGCAACTCTCCCCTCGGAGCAAGGACCCGGCTGGGCCGACCACCAGGCCACGGCTCCGACACCTACCAGGCTGTACTCCAGCGACTCCTACTGCGAGGAGGCCTCACCTCGCACTTCCAGCCGAACACGGCCGCCTCTTGCCCGCTCGTCTCTTTTACCATCCCAGTTGGGCACCGATAGTTTCAACAAACTGAGGCACAGAGATAGCCTCCTGATCTGGTGCGGTTATTTGGCAGATTACGGGGCCTGAGCGGTGCATGCTCCCCCTGTTAAGGGCTTCTTTGGACAACTGCCTAGTGGAACATTTTGAGCTCAATGTGGGCACGGCTACGTTTCGCCTGATCAAATGGGATGCCTTCAATATGGTGATCAGAGGTCACTGCCTTGGTAATGCCCTTATCGTCTGCCACCAAATTGACCTAGAGGTCACAACTGTAGAATGTTCGCTGCTTTAGTTGGAGCAGCAAGCACGGACATCTGCGATGGGCAGAAAACGACTAGGGCGAGTGAAGCGTGAACACTCCGACCTATTAGAACAACTGGATTGTTTAAACTGGACAGCCCATACTGCAAAAACACACTCCGAAATGGACATATGGGCTGGGAGCCAGCTTCAACCACCTAGTCAAACTTTTATACCCCAGCCCCACGGCCAGGATCAAAAATGGACCATTTATATCCACCCCACTACAGATATTATGGGGCACCCATCAGGGATGCCTGCTGTCCCCGCTTCTCTTCTCGCTGGTCCACACTCTTCATGAACAGGGCTGATGGCTGGGGAATACCTGTAGGAGATGGCATTCACGCTGACAATATGCTATAATACCGTAAGCACATCCAGGAGATACCATACACAATAGCACATAGACTCTACAGCTTCACCCAGTTCTCAGTCAACTGGGCCAAGTTATGCCTCGTTCCATTCACCGCCAACACGGCTATCCCCAACCTCCAGATCAAGGGAGTTCCACTACCATGGCAGCCTATCACATTCTGATTCTTGGTAATATGCATCTACCATGACCCAGCGGACCTCTTGGATGCTATCACTGGCTAGGCAGTCACCTCTCTGCGCTCACAAATGATATTTTGGCAGATCCTGCCACTGGCAGTGGCGGACCGAATAGCCTTCACCAAATTGCTATACTACTTTTCCAACCAACCCATATACCTTCCCAAACCATTTTATCGCTCCCTTGAACACACAACCCGTTACTTTATATGGCATGTACGGGTGGCACTTGCTAAGCTCTACCTCCCCACTGACCAAGGCGTCTTGGGCTTACCAAATTTTGAGCAATACTATCTGGCCTCCCTGCTCCAATGGGTGGGCCTTTGGCAAGCAGTCCGCTAGCTAGAGGACACTGACACTGAGTCTGGGTTGCCCTAATGGCCTTTCTCCCACATATTACACTCATTCCTCCTGACTTCGAAAATGCCACTATATAAGCTCATATCACAAGTGGCAGGTTGCTGCTTCTGCAAAATCCTGTACCTCACTAGGCAAGTAACGCCCTATGCCCCGGCACTGCCTCTCCTTGGGACGCCCTGGGGCACAGTGGTGACTACTCGGCACAAACTGGGTCACGGGCACGATGCAGAACACCATACCTTGAGGGACCTGTACCGAGATGGCACACTCCTCTCCGTGGAGGAACTAATAGGTGAGATTGGCCTCCCCAGGGAAATTTTTTGTTATACAACTCCACCATACAATCCTTGGGGGTGTGCTGGGATGACCTGCAGCAGGACCCGGTCATTCACCTCATAGTCCAATATCTACATGTGATGGGGAAAGGTCACCACCTAACAAAATGGCTAGCTGACTCCCTGTGAGCACATGCCTCCACACACCGCTAACTAAACTGTGGCAATATTGTGACAAAGACCTGGACCGACCCTGTACTGATAAAGAGTGGCAAAACATTCGGGCATATCCCGCAGTGGTGTCCCGTAATGCCCGCTTTCGGCTAATCCAACACTACGTAATACATAGAGCCTACCTCAATCCTCATAAAATTAACCTTTATTTCAACCGAACGGACACAGACTGCCCCCGTTGCCAGACAACCAACGCCAACTTCCTACACATGTTCTAGACTTGTACATCCATCTCACAATACTGCCAGGGTATCAAATCTACCCTTCAATGTTGCACGGGTCATCAAACACTATGTACATCCGAGGTTTCATGCTGGACCTGATAAAACGTACCAAAAAAACACAAAACAGTAACAGGGTTCATTGACCTGGCCCTTCTCCTCACCAAATCACTCACAGGTGAAGGGCGCCTCAACCCCTTGACCTTTCTGCCTAGGGTTCTCTATGGAGTCCTGGGCAAAAAGTCAAAAGTCGGGTATTACACTGCAAAGAAGCCAAGGGACTATGTAATTGCCCATTGGCGAACGGCTGGAATGCACTCATGGGGAAGCTGCGCAACGTACAGAGTGCCACTGGCCGCCCCCACAACTCTTGACTGGCCTTGCACCTCCAGGTCAAGCATGAACACACGATACACACCTTCGACCTTCCCAATAAATTTACTAGGGCATTGGTACTGCACTGTTGATCCTACGACATAATGGAGGTGCGAGCTAGTTGTTGACAAAGTTGTTACAAAAATGCTTCTCTTTTGGCAGATGAATAGTCACTTTAATCCTTCCCTTAGGATTAGCTACGCTAAATGCACTGTCTCTATAGCTTGCAACTGTACCTTTAAAAAACCTACCCTGGCTTTGTAAAAGCTATATACACACTATGCTATATTTATACCAACATATTCTCTCTGATGGGTAATGATGCAAAGTTGAGTGTTATGATAAATGTTATGAAATATACTTGTAAAAAGAACAATAAAAAGAGTTTAAAAAATGAGATTTCTAAAGTAGCAACCCTCAAAAAGCAGTAAACAGTAGAGTGATTACTACAGGGATTATCATTCGTGGAACATACAATATTCAAACTCAGTCTTCTAGCCATAGTGGCTCATATGAATTCCAGTGAGGTAACAAACCTTCACCTGCACCATCGGAAAAGGTACTTCTTTCTTCTTGGTGGTATAAACAAAGGAATGCTGTACACCTTCCAGCTCAACAAATGAGTGGGCAGATACATTGTCCAGGCACATATAAGATCAGTTCCCCTACTCCTCATATCTCACGCATATTGGTTACAAAACACCTTCATTGATGACATAGAAGGATTGTGGCATCTTTTTTACTGCTGTCCTCAAAGAGAAATAATACTGGAGAAGGGTCCCTACTCTCTCACTTACTAACCTAACAACTGTGTGAGGAAGTGTCGGAATGTAATGGAAATTATGTCCCATTTCTTTACAGAGAGCTAGGAACTGGAGAAAATGCTTCCGTCGTTTGGTGCTGTGCAACAAGCCAGTGAGCAGTTGTATGTGCATCCAGGTGGAAAGGGTTCGAATAGGAGCTTGGGAATGCCCACAAATGCACAAGGTTGTAGGCATTCCCAAACCCGCAAGGCTAATACCGTCTTGATACAACAAAGTTGGCTGACAGACCTGGAGTGGTTAGGGCAGTGCAGGACTGTCAATCGGCGTGAAGAGATGAGGGGACAGTCCTGACTTTGCAAAATACTTTGATTGGTACCATGTTAGTGGGTATCCCTGGCTACACAGTAAGCTTGATCTGGTGCATCCTTGGGTGTTAGTTTTATGCAGACTCAGTGCTCTTTTCTGATGGTTTCTCTCGCTTCACAGCCCAAAAGGACCTGCTATTGGAGACCCTCGAAGGAGACGACTTTGAGAAAGAGTTCTCTTTTCTAAATGTCCTAACTCCAAATCCAGCAGGAAGTGGAGACAGTGAATACCAGAAAATGTTTGACAGTCTTGCTGCCAACCCATCATCAGAAGATCCTGGAGTAGCTGCTTCATCAGGCTTTCTACCGTCCCACCTTCTTGATCTGCGACTGTCCAATGCCAGCAGCTTCAGCAGTAAGTATACAAAGTGTTCTGGAAAAATATTAGCTTTTTGGGGGTGAGGAGCAGAGTGGGAGGTGGAGTGAGGATTCTCAGATTTTTTAGCTGAATTATTTGGTCTTAAGTTGTTTAGATGCAATGTTCATTTTCGCTTTCATTTGGTGATTGCTTAGGTTAAAAGACAAATTATTAATCATTGTCTAAACCAGTATGCAAGCTATTGAAAACGAGTGGCTTTTGTTACATTAAGTGAATATTACAATTAATTGTGTTCATACCCATATTATAGCCAAAATATAAATACTATTGCTTAACAATAAGACCCTACCAGGCACCTTTTCAAATAATTTTGCATTGATGTTTTTATTGGCTAGAAATTTGACCATTTATATTCAGGATGGAATGACATCCATAAGCTTGTTTTTTAAAAGCTCCAACATGTTCTTTTCTGGGTGAAGGTTTTATTTTTTCTTAATTGTTTCCTGGATAGTGTTACAAACAAAAATAAATGTAAACACTTTCTCCTCTCACTTTTGCCTCATATCCTCATATTGTATGTAGATGACAGTATGAGATACCATATCCTAAAATCATTAGACCTACATAATTTGTTGAAGTATTTTGGAATCCTTGGATTCCCTGGCAGTGTCAAGTTCTGCTGGTTGGCAGTAAATCACAAACTGTCTCAAGCCATATGAAGAAATTCAGCCTTTCCCTCTCATTTATTTCTGTACTCCTTCCGTTATCAGCTTTCAATACCCTTAATGTATCATGTGTCTTGCTGCAAAGCTCTGCCATTACTGGAAATGAGGTTGTGGCCTACCTAAAGACTGGAATACCTGGTAAGAGATGCCATGGAAAAGGGCTGCTGCACACTTCCGACTGTGTCTGCGAGGAGCACTAATTGTACAGGAGTACACTAATGCCATGGTGACTGGATCACTGAAATAGCGCAGCAACATGGGCCCTAAGAGATGCTGCTGGAGTGGGGGAGATCCTACTCCCGAGCAGCTAGGGTCCCTTTGCTGTTTGGAACATTCGACGTGGGTGAAGGCCTAGTGAGAGACCTTATTGATTGTCAGGCATGCAAGTAACATCGAATGCCCCCTCCTAAAACACAGGCATAAAGCCCAACAGGGTGCACATAAGCCACTTCTACCCTCAAGCCAGCTGTCTGGGTGCTGAACTGCCCTCACACCTGAGAGAATACACCTCCCTCCGTTTGATTCCAGTCAGTTTGACTCAGGTAGACAGCTGGGTGCCTGCAGTGACAGGATGCCCTTGAGAGAGCTGATCCTGGGAGGGACTGTATCACTTGATGCTGACACTGCTGCCCTTGTATGTCCGAGCGCCCCATGGTTGACTAAGAGGAGTGAATCTTGGTGCTGCGCAATGACGGAGCTGGGGTTATTGGCCTACTGTCTGAAGTGGGAACTGAGCGCTCACAGACAACCTTCACGGACACACTTCTCAACTGGTGAAATCAAGGCACGTAGAAAACAGTTCTGGGGATTTTGCAGGGGTGCTTCGGCTCACGCAGCAACATAAACACCAACCCGTGATCTGGAGGCAGGGAGGAGGACAGCTGCTTGAGCCAGGTATTGGCACTGGTTGCAGTTTCACATAGCTCTGTGATTGACAAGCAGGCAGTTTCTTTCAACAGCTATCGACAGTGAGCACTTCTGCAGTATTGTACCAACATAAAAAGGATAAAGAACTAAACATGGAGCGTACAGCCAGTCCCCGGGACAGTGGTCTGCTACTTCAGGATGAATTGGATAAAGCACCGGGTAAATTAGACTAAATCCTAATTGCAGCGGACATCACGAAAACATCTTTAGAAGCAAAAATAGATGTGGTAGCCATAGACCTAAACCTGGTAAATGAGGATCAGAGCAAGCTGAAAGAGAAGGTCAGTCATTACAAGTTGACCCTTACTGCCAATGTCCCACAAACAGCAGTGGCAGCTAACAGCTAACCAAGTCAAGGATGTCATGGACCAGATCCGTTGTTTAAAATATTGCACAGACGATGCAGAGGACAAGCCCGACAAAACAACCCTCAAATAGTGGGTATGTCCAAAAACATGGAAGGACGCAGCCCTACTCCATATATTGAGAGATGGCTTCAAAACACAGTGGTTCCGCATAAACTCTCGTATACAAAAAGAGAACTGTGAGTCAGAGAAAGGTTTTGTGACTGTAACATAACCACTCAGCATGTATTGATCAAGATATAACTGCTGTCAACAAGGTACAAAATGTGTCAATAGGTGTGTGTATGCGTGAGAAAGATTCCCATCACCCACAACAAGTGGCTCGCTTCATCATTTGGGAACCTGGGAGCTTCACCAAAGAACCATCCTCTACCAGATGGACGTAGATACTGGTTCAGTGTGTGTCCCAAATGTATCTGTTGGTATATTCTCTGAATCGAGGGAGCCACAATGGTAATGATAAGGAGTGATGTATGCAGTGCACGTGGTAAGAAAGTGGTGGTTAAAATTGGTTGCCAAGGTACAAATATGTATTTATTATAGTGCTACCTTGATACCAAAATAAAACAAAACAGTGCTATAACAGTTTGAACAAATAACTGTGTTGGAAAAGACTGGTCTACATGTTTCAGCTCTTGGATAAATTATATCCCAGCTTTCGTCAGGACCAGAAAGCTACTGCAAAATTACGGTGTAATGAATACAAAAACTCGAAAAACATACAACCTGGACCTTGTTCTCGGTACAGGGGAAATACCTGTGGAGATAACAGCAATAATCAATACAAACAATCAAACGGAGTGGTAAGGTGTTACAGTGTAGTCAAAAAACCGCAAAAACATTGAGTATGTCGGTTTTTTACGAAGTTACCATTTAGTGTACTAAACAACTCTAAATCCATCACCTCAAGTGGAAAGAATTTTTGAATTGTAACTCACCCGAATAATTCTGGGTATGTGCCTCACCCCACCTGGCAACTGCTCAGGTATAGGAGGCACCGCTCTGGGGAATAATATAAGTGTGAAACATTACCTTACCATAGTTATTGAAATGTTAAACACTTAAACATGAGCGCAACCTTAAAAACAAAGCGGAAGGATCACGGTCGACTGATCATCGAAAAAGCTTATCTACAATCGTGTCTCATTCTCTTGGAAAAAAGTGCCATAACAGCATGTACAGATTGCTATGGCTGCATTTTCTACTAGTCATCAAAGTATTTAAAATGCACATTTCCTACTTATGAATTATGTAGTTTAATGCGAGTGACTAGTGTAATTATGTTTACCGTTGTTGAATTGCCGCATAAGGAGGGTAAGTGCTTGCGCTAAGGTGAGCCTGTTCTTTAGAAAGGCATGTGTTGTAGTTACCAGGCAACCTGATGGTAAAAGGTTGTCGGTTCGTTGTTCGTTACCGCACAAAATCCCTCTAGTCAGAATGGATAGCCAATGCAACCCTAAAGACGTCGTGACCCCTTTGACAACTGCGATGGTATAACATTAAGGATAATTTAAAAAGTGATATCAGCGTGTACACCTTACCTCTCCGTCGGTACCTCTCGCGGTTTCTGAGCGAGAAGGGGAGGTGTACATCGGTGATAGAGGATCCTATTTGAGGACCCGCAGCGCGTCATGGCCGTCATGTACGTGATCTACGTTAAAACTTGGCACAGGCTGATGACGCAACAGCGTATTGACGTGGCGTACGTTTTCTGTCGGGAATTGTAGTTTTTATAATCTTATCATCCTGAACTCAGTACCCACGGGGCAAAATGATCGCGGGCAGTAACTTACTCTGCCTATTGCATTGGATTATGGCATTGTCGATAATTTTGTGCCGTGTAGTTTCAGTAAAAGGCGCTCCAAGTGTGTGTTATGTTTATGGAGAGTCAAATGATCACATGCAAGGTGCCAGAGCAGGATGCCATGTACGACTGGTCATTAGAGCGAAGTCCATGGTATCTGATCGTTCAGACCTAAACAGTCACTGTGCAATTTGTAAACCCATTTCTGTTCCTTTATAAAAAGGAATTTTTGGATATCTGTAATATGGGATGGAATAAAGGGTTGTTCTAAAACGACCCAACTCAAATCTTCAGGTCTGTGGTTGAAGGAAAGGAAATGACTGGTTAGTCTTGTGGCTTGTTTTTTACACCTGATGGTGCTTTTATGTTCACTGATACGGACCTTGATCTTACGTGTTGTCATCCCTATATATCTAAGTGAACAAGGGCATGTGATCTGGTAAATCACCTTTTCTGAGTTGCAGTTGGTATGTCGCCGTAGAATCCAAGGTTTTGCTAGCCCTAAATCAACAGATTTGGTTGGCTGTGTCTGTGGGCAAGCTGAACACGAGCCACATGGGTAGTGGCCCTGTACTGGTGGTAGATCCCATAGTGTTGATGTTTTTCCTTTTTCTTTCACCCTCGGTCTGGTATGCACAAGGTTGTCGCGCAAGCTTGTTCCTCTTTTAAAGGAGAACAAAGGTAGTGGGATGTTTTCATTCCCCACATTGAGGATGCGCCAATGTTTCCGCACTGACTTTTGGACACTATTAGATAGTGTACTAAAGGTGGTAACAAAAGTCATTCTTGTCAGTGGTGCCTTAGCCACCGGGGGTTCTAAGAGGGCGTCCCTGTTGTTGTTAGACGCCCGTTTCCAGGCCTGTCTCACCAAATGCGTTGGGTATTTCCTGACTTTCAGTTGCTTGGAGAGTGCCTCAGCATGGAGTTGAAAGTTATCCATGTTCGAACAGTTCCTACGGATACGTAGGAACTGTCCTACTGGAAGATTGTGTCGGAGAGACTTGGGATGATGACTTTGGAAGCTAAGAAGGGAGTTTTTAGTCTGAGGTTTTTTGTACAGTTCACTTCCCAACACTCCTGATGTAGGATAGATCATAATATCCAAAAAGGGGAGTCTGGCTTTGTCGTGTGTGACTGTGAATTTCAAAAAGTTATTTTGAACATTGAGCCAAGAATGAAAATCCAGCAAGGTGGCGACTGAACCGTGCCAGACCACTAGGATATCATCTATATATCTCTTCCAGCACGCAATCTGTGCACGAAAGGGGTTCTGGTTAGTTAACACACAATTTTGTTCAAAGAGATGAACGTAAAGATTTGCCAGACTGGGAGCGAAAATACTCCCCATAGATGTTCCGGAGACTTGGAGAAACAGAGTCTCTTCAAATTGGAAAAAGTTCTCCATCATCGCCAGTCTGGCACATTCCATAATAAAGTGTGTTGGTGTTGTAGTATCCCGGTCTCTATTATCTAGAAGAACCCTGATCGCTTCAAGTGTCTCCTCTTGTGGAATGCAAGTATAAAGTGATTCCACATCAAAGCTGACCAAAAGGTCAGTCTCAGTGTTGAAAGCAATCTCTGGCAAAAGACGCAAGACATCCTTGGTGTCTTGGAGAAAGGTGGGCATTTCCCTAACCATTGGCCGTAGGAAGAAGTCAACAAAAGTAGACAATGGTTCTAAAAGAGACCCAATCCCTGATATAATAGGGCGACCAGGTGGAGGTCTTTTTGGTTTATGTATTTTTGGCAAAATGTAGAAGTACGGCATGACTGGAAATTTGGTAATGAGGAATTCTGATTCCTGCGAACTGATCCATCCTGATTCCTTCGCTTCATTGACAAGATCGTGAATTTCAATGGATAATCTTGTAGTGGGATCTTCTGAGAGAGGTCGGTATGACTTAGTGTCACTCAGTTGTCTGAGGCATTCTTGCCGGTAAGTGGAAGTATCCATAATGACAATGGCTCCGCCTTTATCGGCGGGCTTGATGGTAATATGGTCTTCATTCTGGAGTTCTTTCAAAGCCTGTTTTTTGATTCCCGATAGGTTCTGGTATGCTCTATCGCTCTTAGAGTCAAGTAAATTGATGTCATGTATGACAGCTTTTTCTAAGACTTTCACCTGGTCTGGTGTAAGATGAGCAGGCGGATTAAAAGTCGAGGGAGGCTTCAAGCCAGTATTAGAGCAATGCATGTCATCAGATACATTGGTAGCCACAAGATCCTTGTCTTTAAAGAAAAAGTGTAAACGTATTTTCCTAAAGAACTTTTCAAGTTCATGTCTCAACTGAAAAGGGTCGCCTCTATTTGTTGGTACAAACCCTAATCCTTTGTTCAAGACATTCAGTTCTGTTGTGGTAAGTGTTCTCTGACTCAGAGTGGTTATGTTACAGTCACAAAACCTTTCTCTGACTCACAGTTCTCTTTTTGTATACATGAGTTGAATTGGGGATTGTGAACTGTTTGAGTCCTTAAACCACATCCCTTGGACCCCTACTCTTTTTGAGATAATTTATTAAATTTGTTTGAGCAGCCTCGGCTGCGGGTCTCTTTTCTTTTCGAAGGGTTTCGTCCTACTAGACGCTTGTACCCTTTACTACTCTCAGGGGATACGCGCACCTTTCATAAACCATGGCGGAATTCACGGGGCTGTCTTTCGATGAAGACATGCTACAATCGATCCTGAGCACTAACCCTAGCATTCTAGAGAGTTTACCAACAGTCACCAGTAACACACAAGATGACTGGCAAGTTCTACTCAACTTGAAAAAGGCTCATTCCCGTACTTTTATACACGGAGCTATAATGACGGAATATCTGAGGAACAACAGTGCTCCAATGGGCCTGATAGTAACCAACGCCCCTCGCCTCTTTCTCACAGACAAGACGTTCCTCAAAGATTGGTCAATGATCGCGTGGCGGTGCACCCGCGATTGGCTAATCCTAATCATTAGCACTGCCAAGAAAGCAGCGGATGTGATACTTGTAGAGATACAGACTTTGGAAGGTCAAATTAAGGCATCCATCACGAGAAACTAACAAGTCCAATAAGGAACATAAAGATACTATCCTCTTGACCAAAATTGAGAAATTCAAGAAGGATCTCGCACGTTTCTCGTTTGAAAAAGTATATCCCTACACAAGCGAGAGTTATATACCTCCAGAATTTAATAAGAAAGGAAAAAGGTATGGCTCTAATTATTCTTCGTCAGGATCAGATAGTCACTCCACTGATTCAGACGGTTCCAATACATCAATACCAACTAATAGAACTTACAATCCTCGCTCTCGCCCTAATCGCAGACGAGGCACACCAAATTACTATGAACAACAGAGTTCTTGGTGGCCCCCATCCCCATGGGGTTATCAGCCTTCACCCTTTGCACAACCTATGCCTCCCTTCCCGTACCAACCATCTCCATCTTTTGCTCAGCAACCTTCTTTAGGACAGGGCCGGGGACGCAACAGAGGCAGAAGAAGAGGAATGACAACACCACAGGTACACTGGCAGTCAGACCAAACCGCACAGAACACCCGCAACAAGAGGGGGGTCCCACCGGTAGTACAGAACACGGACACGACGACTTAGTAGTCAATCTGAGTCAGAGAACACTTACCACAACAGAACTGAATGTCTTGAACAAAGGATTAGGGTTTGTACCAACAAATAGAGGCGACCCTTTTCAGTTGAGACATGAACTTGAAAAGTTCTTTAGGAAAATACGTTTACACTTTTTCTTTAAAGACAAGGATCTTGTGGCTACCAATGTATCTGATGACATGCATTGCTCTAATACTGGCTTGAAGCCTCCCTCGACTTTTAATCCGCCTGCTCATCTTACACCAGACCAGGTGAAAGTCTTAGAAAAAGCTGTCATACATGACATCAATTTACTTGACTCTAAGAGCGATAGAGCATACCAGAACCTATCGGGAATCAAAAAACAGGCTTTGAAAGAACTCCAGAATGAAGACCATATTACCATCAAGCCCGCCGATAAAGGCGGAGCCATTGTCATTATGGATACTTCCACTTACCGGCAAGAATGCCTCAGACAACTGAGTGACACTAAGTCATACCGACCTCTCTCAGAAGATCCCACTACAAGATTATCCATTGAAATTCACGATCTTGTCAATGAAGCGAAGGAATCAGGATGGATCAGTTCGCAGGAATCAGAATTCCTCATTACCAAATTTCCAGTCATGCCGTACTTCTACATTTTGCCAAAAATACATAAACCAAAAAGACCTCCACCTGGTCGCCCTATTATATCAGGGATTGGGTCTCTTTTAGAACCATTGTCTACTTTTGTTGACTTCTTCCTACGGCCAATGGTTAGGGAAATGCCCACCTTTCTCCAAGACACCAAGGATGTCTTGCGTCTTTTGCCAGAGATTGCTTTCAACACTGAGACTGACCTTTTGGTCAGCTTTGATGTGGAATCACTTTATACTTGCATTCCACAAGAGGAGACACTTGAAGCGATCAGGGTTCTTCTAGATAATAGAGACCGGGATACTACAACACCAACACACTTTATTATGGAATGTGCCAGACTGGCGATGATGGAGAACTTTTTCCAATTTGAAGAGACTCTGTTTCTCCAAGTCTCCGGAACATCTATGGGGAGTATTTTCGCTCCCAGTCTGGCAAATCTTTACGTTCATCTCTTTGAACAAAATTGTGTGTTAACTAACCAGAACCCCTTTCGTGCACAGATTGCGTGCTGGAAGAGATATATAGATGATATCCTAGTGGTCTGGCACGGTTCAGTCGCCACCTTGCTGGATTTTCATTCTTTTTTTTTTTTTTTTTTTTTTTTTTTTTAAAAACCTTTATTTGTGCATAGTAAAAGAACAAATACGGGCCTACAACCATCAGGCCGGCCACAATACGGTTGAGCACAGAGACAAACAATACATCCCCTGTGCGTCAAGGTCAAGATTAGCAACGATTCAGGATTCATACACTGGAGGGATCCTTGACACCGGGGGAAGGAGAAGTGAAGGTTAATTTTAAGGTTTTCAAAAAAATTTTTATCGGGAAAAAAGTCAGTAAAGGATAGAAACAAGGAGATTCGAGTCCGCAAGTCGGCTTCATACACTGGAGAGCAGCAGCATCATTAAAACAGCCATAGAAAATCTCATACAGTAAGGCGATGCAATTAGATAACAGGATCATCACAGTAGTAAATACGCACCCCCTAAAAGCCGCCCCCACTCAATCCACCCCACACCCGGACCCCGAATCGAAACAAGTATAGCGCAGAGACATGAAAGAAAGAGGCCCATAGAACTAAAAAAGAAACAGTAAATTACCCCCCCACCCTACACCAATGCGGAGGCTATGGCCTACCCCCCCCCCCCAGCATAGTGCCTGTCGCCCAATGAACCCGAAATATAGACGAGAGAGAAAGTAGGAATAGAGTAAAGAAACTAAGAGAAGAAAGAAGAAAGGAGGCGGGGAGGAGCCCACGTATCCTCAGGAGCGCCCGACACCACCGGCCAACCAAGCCTCCACACACTGAAACCCCACTACACCCAAAGGCGGTCGTGGGAAGATAGCATGTAACACCACGGAAATGAAGGCAGACAGATCGCGACGAGTGCGCACAACATAAGTAGACAATTCCAGTCCCAGTCCAGCCCGGCCGTGAAGCCATGATGATAGAAAGTAATCTAGCCCTGGCCCGATCGCGGGCGTACGATTAGACCCGCCCCCTCGTGAATGCCCCGCATCCCGAACAGACAAAGACAATATGGCCACTTGGGAGAAGATGGAGAAGTAGAGTCACAAAATGGCCGCCGATCATCTATTGAGGTCCCCTTGCACACCATATAAAATCCAGACCTGGCTTGTAAAGTACATGAGTTCCACATAAAAGGAGTCGTAGGCCACCGTGAACAGTTCCTCGAGGTCGCCAGGTGTAGTTCAGCTGGAAACTCCTGCGGGCACGGTGAGGCAGGCAACAACAAAGCAGGCAGCAATGACCGGGGAAACAAAGTATCTGCCATTGAGCAGGAGAGCGATTGATCCTGAGCGCCGGGAAAGCCAAATGCAGACACCAGTGTAGCACCGTTATACCCAGTCGTTGCTTCCCCGCAGGAGGACCACAGCACTGGCAGACTCACGTCTTGTTGATCACAAACGGGGCGCTCACGGCCCGCAGCAGACAGTGTAGAGTCGAACCGCTCACTCAGCGTTTGCAAGCCGACACACAATTGCAGACGAAAGTCCCGCAGGGCAGCCAGAACGGAGCCGTATGTCAGCGGAAGCTGCGTCCCCCCAACGGCAGCAATCCGGGACGGCACTGGGGAGCTGGAGTCTGGTAGAGGGAGGGCGAAGCGGGCAGCGGGCGAGACCGGAGCATCACCCCCCAGCAGCGAGCAGGCAATCAGCGCCATGTTTTACCGTTGAACGGTACCGTGGCCAGGGGGGGGATCGTGACAAGGAGGCAATTCCCAACAGGTCTGCGCCGCAACAGGTGAAAGCCAGCAGTCTCTTCCCCTCCCTCAGGCTCTCTTTGCAGCCGACTAGACCATAGAAGAAGGGGGTCTGCAGCCTTCTACAGCGTGGTCCACAGAGCGGGGTAGGAGACCCGCCACACCGGGGCTTACCCTCTGGCTCCAGCCCATCAGATGCAGGGTACAGGAGGTGTCCGGGCGTCTCTCTCCCGGCTCTTCTGGCGACCGTGCGTGGCGTGAGGCGGGATCGGGACCTCGGGCTCAGATTTGCACCAGCGGGTCCGGTGACTGCAACGATTCCAGGGGGCCGGCCGAGGCCACAGTAGAGCAAGGGTCCAGGGCGGGGAACAAAGGCACCAAAAACTCCGGCATCCGGGCGGGCTAAGACTTCGGGAAAGCGGCGGCGCAGTCAGCGCGTCGTCGCACGCGTCGCACCTCGAAAATCGGCAAGGATAGGAATCAGGATGATAGTCCGAGGCCAAGGGCCGACGGAGCCGGGCGCTCAAGCGACTGCTCCGGTCGCCATCTTGGCTCCTCCCCTGGATTTTCATTCTTGGCTCAATGTTCAAAATAACTTTTTGAAATTCACAGTCACACACGACAAAGCCAGACTCCCCTTTTTGGATATTATGATCTATCCTACATCAGGAGTGTTGGGAAGTGAACTGTACAAAAAACCTCAGACTAAAAACTCCCTTCTTAGCTTCCAAAGTCATCATCCCAAGTCTCTCCGACACAATCTTCCAGTAGGACAGTTCCTACGTATCCGTAGGAACTGTTCGAACATGGATAACTTTCAACTCCATGCTGAGGCACTCTCCAAGCAACTGAAAGTCAGGAAATACCCAACGCATTTGGTGAGACAGGCCTGGAAACGGGCGTCTAACAACAACAGGGACGCCCTCTTAGAACCCCCGGTGGCTAAGGCACCACTGACAAGAATGACTTTTGTTACCACCTTTAGTACACTATCTAATAGTGTCCAAAAGTCAGTGCGGAAACATTGGCGCATCCTCAATGTGGGGAATGAAAACATCCCACTACCTTTGTTCTCCTTTAAAAGAGGAACAAGCTTGCGCGACAACCTTGTGCATACCAGACCGAGGGTGAAAGAAAAAGGAAAAACATCAACACTGTGGGATCTACCACCAGTACAGGGCCACTACCCATGTGGCTCGTGTTCAGCTTGCCCACAGACACAGCCAACCAAATCTGTTGATTTAGGGCTAGCAAAACCTTGGATTCTACGGCGACATACCAACTGCAACTCAGAAAAGGTGATTTACCAGATCACATGCCCTTGTTCACTTAGATATATAGGGATGACAACACGTAAGATCAAGGTCCGTATCAGTGAACATAAAAGCACCATCAGGTGTAAAAAACAAGCCACAAGACTAACCAGTCATTTCCTTTCCTTCAACCACAGACCTGAAGATTTGAGTTGGGTCGTTTTAGAACAACCCTTTATTCCATCCCATATTATAGATATCCCAAAATTCCTTTTTATAAAGGAACAGAAATGGGTTTACAAATTGCACAGTGACTGTTTAGGTCTGAACGATCAGATACCATGGACTTCGCTCTAATGACCAGTCGTACATGGCATCCTGCTCTGGCACCTTGCATGTGATCATTTGACTCTCCATAAACATAACACACACTTGGAGCGCCTTTTACTGAAACTACACGGCACAAAATTATCGACAATGCCATAATCCAATGCAATAGGCAGAGTAAGTTACTGCCCGCGATCATTTTGCCCCGTGGGTACTGAGTTCAGGATGATAAGATTATAAAAACTACAATTCCCGACAGAAAACGTACGCCACGTCAATACGCTGTTGCGTCATCAGCCTGTGCCAAGTTTTAACGTAGATCACGTACATGACGGCCATGACGCGCTGCGGGTCCTCAAATAGGATCCTCTATCACCGATGTACACCTCCCCTTCTCGCTCAGAAACCGCGAGAGGTACCGACGGAGAGGTAAGGTGTACACGCTGATATCACTTTTTAAATTATCCTTAATGTTATACCATCGCAGTTGTCAAAGGGGTCACGACGTCTTTAGGGTTGCATTGGCTATCCATTCTGACTAGAGGGATTTTGTGCGGTAACGAACAACGAACCGACAACCTTTTACCATCAGGTTGCCTGGTAACTACAACACATGCCTTTCTAAAGAACAGGCTCACCTTAGCGCAAGCACTTACCCTCCTTATGCGGCAATTCAACAACGGTAAACATAATTACACTAGTCACTCGCATTAAACTACATAATTCATAAGTAGGAAATGTGCATTTTAAATACTTTGATGACTAGTAGAAAATGCAGCCATAGCAATCTGTACATGCTGTTATGGCACTTTTTTCCAAGAGAATGAGACACGATTGTAGATAAGCTTTTTCGATGATCAGTCGACCGTGATCCTTCCGCTTTGTTTTTAAGGTTGCGCTCATGTTTAAGTGTTTAACATTTCAATAACTATGGTAAGGTAATGTTTCACACTTATATTATTCCCCAGAGCGGTGCCTCCTATACCTGAGCAGTTGCCAGGTGGGGTGAGGCACATACCCAGAATTATTCGGGTGAGTTACAATTCAAAAATTCTTTCCACTTGAGGTGATGGATTTAGAGTTGTTTAGTACACTAAATGGTAACTTCGTAAAAAACCGACATACTCAATGTTTTTGCGGTTTTTTGACTACACTGTAACACCTTACCACTCTGTTTGATTGTTTGTATTGATTATTGCTGTTATCTCCACAGGTATTTCCCCTGTACTGAGAACAAGGTCCAGGTTGTATGTTTTTCGAGTTTTTGTATTCATTACACCGTAATTTTGCAGTAGCTTTCTGGTCCTGACGAAAGCTGGGATATAATTTATCCAAGAGCTGAAACATGTAGACCAGTCTTTTCCAACACAGTTATTTGTTCAAACTGTTATAGCACTGTTTTGTTTTATTTTGGTATCAAGGTAGCACTATAATAAATACATATTTGTACCTTGGCAACCAATTTTAACCACCACTTTCTTACCACGTGCACTGCATACATCACTCCTTATCATTACCATTGTGGCTCCCTCGATTCAGAGAATATACCAACAGATACATTTGGGACACACACTGAACCAGTATCTACGTCCATCTGGTAGAGGATGGTTCTTTGGTGAAGCTCCCAGGTTCCCAAATGATGAAGCGAGCCACTTGTTGTGGGTGATGGGAATCTTTCTCACGCATACACACACCTATTGACACATTTTGTACCTTGTTGATAGCAGTTATATCTTGATCAATACATGCTGAGTGGTTATGTTACAGTCACAAAACCTTTCTCTGACTCACAGTTCTCTTTTTGTATACATGAGTTGAATTGGGGATTGTGAACTGTTTGAGTCCTTAAACCACATCCATTGGACCCCTACTCATTTTGAGATAATTTATTAAAAATCCGCATATACTCTCACCATTTTTCACAGTGGAACAGGTGCATTGAGTGTCACCGAGAAAACAACCACCGGAAGCCGTGCCACATCCCGTCATAGCAAGTATTCTGAATTACTGCGACTGTGATGCTATTCTGCAGTAGACCAATAGGGGGAAGGTCGAAGTCAATGGGGGCTTCCAAGGTGATGATATTTCCAGATTTCACCCTTGCCATACAATATCATTGATCCTGGTTCTTAAGTGTAAAAATGAAACTTGAAGAATTCCGCCTGAAATAGTCCCTGCTGTTTCAAGCTAGACTGTGAGTGGTCGATGACCAGCAAGTGAGGTTGTTTTCTGAGCCAGAAGAGTCATGAGAATGGATTGACCAGTGCCCGGAGTCTACACCAGACTGTCCAGGCTGATTTCTGAGAGAGGAAAGTCTGACCAGCAGAAGACGACCTATAGAGACTGCTCAGGACCTTGCACACCAAGTCACAGACGCAGGAGGAATGTGAGGCTGCACTAGCCTCAGCAGCCAATCCATGATGAATCCATGTCTAACTGATGGAATCCAGTCCAGTGAGGATTCCTGTCCCCTCCTGAGGAAACACCGCAAACCGCGGAAGACATACTGTGACTAAGCCTAAAATTCAACATAGGAATCAGGGAAACTCTCAATGCTACAGTAGGGATGAGTATGGGCGTAAAAGGAACATGTTGCAGCCTTTATTAATGATGTCTAAATATATAGATTGAAACATGAGATCCAGTAGGAGTAGATGGGGTGTTCTTAGAAATGTATATAATGTTTGCAATGCTGTGGCTGATCCTGTATTAACTATACATTGCATCACATGCGCTGCCTACAGTTCGAAGGAGAGAAGAATAGTCTACAATCCCTGGTAGGGTTCTCTACATAGTTAGATTGTTCGCAACTGCTCTCAAACATCATATAAAGAAGTGCTCCGGACAAACCTGAGTGCATGTTAACAACATGCTACATGCTTCCTGAACCCAGAAACTGTCATACTTAAAGGAGCCATGTTTGCATAACAACCCTATTGGTTTCAGGTTAAAGAATTGTTGTTTGTTAGTATATCACAGTAGTTTTGGCTGAATAATCGTTTTTTCACCGCATCAGGAGTTCTAGGAATGAAGTTACGACTCCAAGGGCAGTGAGGGAAACCAGTAACATGCAAAAATATAGATGGTGTATACTACTCAGGGCAGCTAAATAATATGGACGCTAGCACTGGCACCATCTAAGTATTGCAAACCATGGATCACTTAGCAAATACATAATAATGACATGGAATATTCGGGAGATGGGGACAGCTAGTAAAAGTTATAAGATAAAGGCACAGTTACAAAGCTGCAGTCCTAATATAGACCTCCCCCAGGAAATGTACTTAGCTGCAAAAAAGGGACAAGCATAAATATAATGGTCTGAGGTAGTTGTTCTCAGACTTTGCCTGGGGAGCGGCAGTTTGGATATGGCCCTGGACCCCAGTCATAGCTGATAAGGTATGAATGGATACTGCTAGATCAGATGTCCTGATTAAAGGCCGATTAGAGGGACACCCCATAATATTGGACTATCTTTACGTGACCAACACCATTATACCACTATTACTGGGTAGAGTATTGCATTATTTGCCTGAATGGGTGGGCATCCCTTAGGTACTCAGGTGGGATTACAACAGTGCTTTAGACACAGACTTCAATCAATCTCTCTCCCCTTTTCCCCAGCCATACATAATGCAAATGCCCTATCCGCTTGGGCAAGCGAGTGGTCATTGTTTGACTCATGGTGAACTAGAAATATTGCCATGAGGGAATACACATCTGACTAGATCGCATACTATGCTCGATGGCACTACAATCTGATATATACCATACAACATACTGAGGAAAACACTCTCAGACACCCAACACCAATTCCCACATTGGAAGCTCCAGTCAGCCTGACTCGAAGATGCTGTGTTTAGAGATCCCCTATGGGAAACGATTACTAACTATTTTAAAGAAAACAAAAACACTGCATCCTCCCCCTTAACAGAATGGGATGCTTTTAAAGCAGTAATAAGGGGGACATATATTTAAACCAGAATGGGAGTGTAAAAATTTGTAGATGAAGTATTAAAAAAGGTAAAAGGATCACTGCAATGCCTGGAAAGGGAAGCCTTAACAAAAACTATTGAATTCATACCTTAAACATAGCAAGAGAAAAGCATGCAGACTTATTAGAATGCCAATTCTGCATTGACATAGCCGCGTTTACACAGGGATCTCATTCAGAAAGCAATAGGGCTGGTAAACTATTAGCATGGCTAATTTAACCTCTGAGACCAGACATCACAATATTTTCCATAAATGATCATAACAGAATGGGATGCTTTTAAAGAAGTAATAAGGGGGACATATAGTTGAACCTTATGGGAGTACAAAGATTTGTAGAGGAAGTATTTAAAAAGGTAAAAGGCTTACTGCAATTCCTAGAAAGGGAAGCCTTAACAAATGCTACTGAGGTTCTTACCTTAAAGGCAGCAAGAGAAAAACATGCAGAATTATTAGAACGCTTACGTTGTATTGACATAGTCGCGTTCACACAGACATCTCACTCAGAAAGCATTAGGGCTGGTAAAATATTAGCATGGCTAATTTAACCTCTGAGACCAGACAGCATATTGTTTTCCGTAAAAGATCATAATGGGCGGGGATTCATACTCTGCATCAGATTAATGAAGTTCCAAAAGAATATTATGTACAATTTATGCCGATCCAGCAGCCCCACAGGATTAATACAATTGCATCACCCCAGATTCCCAGGGAGGTAAGGGACAATTTAGATCCCCCTTTATCACTTCCTGAGATGTAAACTGCCATCCATACATTAGTCGGGCCAAGACACCCGGTAGGGATAGTTTAACCATCGAATTCTATGCAACATATGAAACACAATTGGCCCCTAAACTGCTAAAACTTAATAGTGGTCACTAGGGAAGTGGGTAGACTGCCACTGATGACCAGTAAAGCTTGGATACCTGTGCTACCAAAACTGAACAGGGATCCATTATTCCGATCTTCCTACTGCCCACTGTCTCTGCTAAACACAGAATACAAAATTCTCATTAACTGCTTAATCCCACGACATAATACATCCCTGACTATCTGTCAGTTGGATCAGATGCTCGAGAAGACCCCACACTCCTGGCCCAGATCTGTTTGTGTGGCAATAGATTTGGAACAAACTTTCGGCACTGTAAATTGGAGGTATATGACGAAGGTTTTGAAGAAATTCGGGTGTGGAGGGCAAATGATCAAATTGACTACTCTGTGCCCAATGGACAGCCAGAGTTCAGACAGGTAATCACATATCAGAAACATACAAAACTACCAGGGGCTACAAGGCAGAGATGCCCATTGTACCTCATCTTGTTTAACCTGGCGATTAAGCTACTGGTGGCAGTCATGAGGTCCAGCTGGGTGCTCTGGGATATTCCAGTAGGTGATACAAGACATATTATCTCATTGTACACAGATGATATGTTATTGTACTCTGATGTCGCTGTGGATTGCCAGCCAGTAGCTGATGTGTTTGAGACATTCCTAAATGTTTTGTGGGTTGAAAGTTTAATGGGGCACGATCTTTGTATTCCCACTCCCATAGTGACTTCCCCAACATACGGTGACGGGGGGGGAGGGGGAGGGGGGAGAATTGTGATGGGAACCACACACATCAAATTAGATTCTGTACCGCCCTCCCAATATCTGTCAAAGGGCCGTATTCCTGTATTGTATTAGCAATAATGGGAATTCTTCCCAGGTACTTAGATTATTTTGTAAACTTACCAATTGTGATCTCCCAGAATATATTCTGGGAGCAAGATGTTTACCTTGATGACCTAATATGAGGAGAAGGGTGCTGTAGGGTTGCCATGTCCATACTGAAGCTTCTGACATATAGAGGAGGCCAGGGAGCTCCTTACTTTCAGGGTTACTATCTGGCACCGAACTGCAGTGTGTGGTGTATGGGTTGGGTTGGCTTGGCACCATTTAACAAAAACAGGATACATTGACACATAAGTTAAAACTGGGAATCACAAGCAGTTCTGTCCCCAAATAAAATCATACTCGGAGGCCTCCTTTTGATGAATACAGCGCTGAAATTGTGTCACCTACACTAGACCAATCCAATGTATTCCCTGGCTTTGCTCCTAAAAGGTCTAGCCATGCAAGGTGAGGCATTTAACGCTCGGAACTTAGCAGGGTAGGAAAACGTAGGCATTACTACCTTTGGAGACATACATGAGGATGAAACGCTACACAGCTTTCAAACATTAATAGACTCCCATGATCTTCTTGTGGCCAGTTCCTCATCTATTGCAAGATAATGCACACCGTACAAATGCAGTGGGATAATAGACAGAACCCATACCATGCAGTAATACATGCCGTGCACACAATGAGAATTGGGGGGAAAATGATCACATGGCACTACAGAGCCATCCAAGAGTAAACTAGAATATCATTAAAGCCCTTCTCTACGTGATAGGAGTTAGAGATTAGATGAGTTTTACATGACACGGTCTGTAAAAAAAACCTTGGAATAACCCCACTAAATGCCTGTTTCTTTTTTTTTTTTATAACAATTTTATTAAAGTTGAAAGCACAGTGTCATCATTAGAGGTACAATATCATACTTCAATTGCAGTGAAATACAGTGCATCAATACTCATAGACTACGTGTATTCAGTAGTTTGGGAGGTTACTGTTCCGGTCATCTCCGTCTCTGTCGGTGAGGTATACATTTTCCCTCTATAGGCATTCCATCCCCCCCATTTCTTGTCCCACTTCTTGGGACAGCCCCGTAGTTTGTAGACCTCCTTCTCTGCTATCATGCATCTAGCCATCTCCGCCACCCAGCCAACCGTTAAAGGCCGTTTATTGGAACCCCAGAGCATCTCTATAGCCCGTTTTACCAGCAGGTACCCTAGTGCCACCCATTGTTGCTCGATTTCCGTCAGATCAGTGACCTCCTATATATTTAGGATCCCCAACCGCGGTGACAATTGGAGTTGTTTACCCAATGTGTCTTTCATTTTCTTAGTTGCATTGTCCCACAGAGGAAGTATCTCGGGATAGTCCCACAAAGTATGATAGAAGGTGCTGTCTTGGCAGCAGCCTCTGAGGCACAACACATCCGTCCGACTGCCTATTTTGGCCAGGAGCACCCCGGGAAGGTAGGGCCTGTGTAGAACTTTTAGTTGTATGAGGCGAAAGCAATGGTTTATCGCCGTTTCCCTGGGGGACATTAGTGCTGACTGCCAGTCCTCGTCATCTATTGGTCCCAGGTCCATCTGCCAGCGGTCCCTAAGAGTCTGAAAGGAGTCAGGTAGGTTGTTACAGAGTTTACGATAAGTGCAGTGTGAGAAGTTGGCCTGATGTATGATGTCACTAGTTCTAGTGTACACCTTATATCAGTCCAAATACCCTTATGGTGATTGGTTGTAAAGTCAACCTTATAGACCAGCTATCCTAGTGGTAGCATGGACAAGAGCAGTCTTAGGCTAAACTCTGAATGGCATGTGAAGCCAGCTGTGATACCATATATAATCCCTTGAATACCAAATGAAAGGACACCACAACAGATATATATATAAAATAAAGTGTATTTATTCTAGTCAAACCCTCAGCACTCTTTATGAGATTAGAGGTAAGTACAACACAGTCTTATTTAAGCATACATTAAGTCACACGGGTAAGTAATACAGTTAGGCCCTAGGGGCCACGCAAACCATATACTAAGTAAGTGGTATAAGGACCACTGTCACGGAAATAGGATAGGCCTAGGCCTAGGGAATCCCTGGGGCTACACTATACTACCAAAGGTTAGGAAGTGGGAGGCCCACGGGATTCAGGTGCAGAGTGGAAACACTCACGCGTAATGCGTAAAAGTCAATAGCAATAGTACAGTTTAGAAATCGATAGATTTAGGACACTTCCGGAGTAGCTAGGAAGTCGAGACTGGAAAACTAGACACTAGGATAGTCACTATCCTGATGAGCACCGGAGTACCCAAGTTACCTAGCCCACAGGCTGCGGGTGCATAGGGGTGAAGTTGCGTCGGGTTTCGTCGTCGACTCCGATGGATGCCTGAAGAAAGATGCTGACAGGCAGTCAGTGAAGAGTGTCCGGTGGATCCCAAGGCTGGGATCAAGAAGAGAGGAGACCTGCAAGCAGAAGGGACAGAGTCAAGGTCACTAGCCAGTGACCACGTGGAACCAGGAAGGAACCAGGTGATGTTGTGAAGATTGCAGGTGAAGGTGAAGCTTGTCGCTGCAGCCAGGAGGACCAGGAAGCGTCGAGGACGACCAGGACCAGGAGGCGAGCTGTCCCACGAAGGCTCTTGCTGTCGGCGGCGTCGAAGTTGGACTAGGACTCACCAAGCCTTGACAAGCGGAACCCACGCAGAACGGAGGACTTGCTTCTGGTGCAGACCAGGAAGGTCTGGGGTGCTTCTCTTTTTCAAAGGAGCAGGAGCCAGTCTGGAGGAGCCAAACCAGCGATGAAGATTTCAGGGTGCGTCGTCACAAAGGCCACTAGCCAGCGGGCAAGCAACCGGACAGACGCGGCAAGCAGGAAAATGCTGAAGGGCCCCACGCAGAACTCGTGGAGTGTGGGGGGCTGATCTTCGGTGCAGATGGTGCTTGGGGGTGGGGCTTCTCAATCCCCGGTGCACAACTTCGAGGGTGCCTCAGAAGCTGCGCTTGAAGATACTAGCCACTTTTCCCAGGTAGCCGGTCCCACGTCGCTCGTCGCCTCCACGGATCTCAGCTCTGCTGTGGATGTGGATCAGGGTCGGAGAAGTCTGGAAGTCAAGGCTCTGGTCGGGCTCTGCAGTCGGTTCCTCGTAGAACTTGGTCAAAGCAAAGGGTAGTCTCTTGATGGTTCCTGTTTGCACAGGGTAGCCACTCCTTGGCCACGAGGGAGATTCTTCAGTCTTCTTCTTTCGTCGAATGTCGAAGGTCCAGAGTTTCTGTTCAAGTTGCAGGTTCAGGATAATCTAAAGTCTTGAGGCCCAACTCCTACTCTTATACTAATCTGGGGGGGCTGGGATACCTGCTAGGTCACGCCTTATGGGTGGGACCTGGGAGGGGGTGGTTACACCCACTTCCCTTTGTCCAGTTTCGCGCCAGAGCTGGGGCTGGAGTGCCCCAGCGCCGGTTTGAACTGGACTATGCAAGGAACACCTTGTGTGCCCCAGGCATGTCTCATTCCTTTCAGCCCACCCTGCCCCAATACACTAAAGGCTGTCTGGGGAGGTGCTAGCACCTCCCCAAGCAGGAAACCTATTGTCCAGGCCTCCCTGGCTGGGATCACTCCCAGCTGCAGGAGGTCAGACTAGTGTCGTGGCAGCAGCATCCATTTTGTGATGCTGAGGCTTTGGTCAGAGGCTAACAGTGAAGTATGATTTTAACATGTCTTTCCCTCTAGAAGGGGGGAATAATATCCTCATGTCCAGAAATGGTATGGGGGTATTATTCCACAGTGTTAGACACCTTACACGACATGTTTCGATAAAGCCAAACCATAGTTACCATAACCGTCTAAGATTATAAGGCACTTTAAGAGTATATGGTAGGCTATATCGTAGAACAGCTATAAGGACATGGTTCCGAAAGCTGCAGACAGGCTCAGCTCATGCTAGAGCACCATCTCACATGTTACCAAGCACTCTGCCTCCAGGATTGTTAAGGCCTGCCATAGGAGTGACTGAAAGGTACACATGTGTCTATATGTAGGTTAGGTATGGGACTACTACACCTAAGCAAGGGGTGATTACACGACCTTGCCCCAGCTGAGTGATCAGCCAGTTGTGTCAAAATGGAAGGCCAGGCCAGGGGTGGCATAATACATGCTGCAGCCCCTGGTAGGCCTAGGGTACACCTATGCCCTGGGTACCTAGGGTACACTGTACAGGGGCCAATAAGGTGATCCTATCCAAATGGGTTATGCACCTAAAGTACATAGTATTAATTTAGAGAGAGAACAGCAGGGCTGTGGGTCTGATTAGCAGGCCCACAGCCACATCTAAGTCGAAAACCAGTAAAGCAAAAGCAAAAAGTGGGGGTGAACATAGAAAGCAGACCCTACTGTCCTACACAACCCCCCCCCCCCCAAACTTAGGGACATTAAACTAACCTTGACCAGTTGAGTCTTCATGTTCTAAATGGAAATATCTGGAGAGTCCATCTGCATTGGCATGGTCAGTCCCAGGTCTATGTTCCACTGTGAAGTCCATCCCCTGTAGGGAAATGGACCACCTAAGAAGTTTGGGATTTTCACCCTTCATCTGATTTAGCCACAAGAGGGGCTTATGGTCTGTCTGAATCTTGAAGTGAGTGCCAAACAAGTATGGCCTCAGCTTCTTCAGGGCCCAAACCACAGCAAAGGCCTCCCTCTCAATGGCTGACCAACGTTTCTCTCTAGGGGTCAGCCTTCTACTTATAAAAGCAATGGGCTGGTCTTGACCATCTACATTCAGTTGTGAAAGAACAGCTCCCACACCTAACTCAGAGGCATCTGTCTGGACAATGAACTCTTTGGAGTAGTCTGGACTTTTCAGAATAGGTGCACTGCACATGGCCTGCTTCAGGTCATCAAATGCTTTTTGACAGCTTACTGTCCACTGAACTTTCTTTGGCATCTTCTTGGAGGTCAAGTCATTAAGTGGTGTCACTATGGACCCATAGTTCTTAACAAACTTTCTGTAGTACCCAGTCAGGCCCAAGAAAGCTCTGACCTGAGTCTGGGTAGTTGGAGGAGTCCAGTCCTTTATGGTCTGGATCTTGCTCTCCAGTGGTTGAACCTGACCCCCACCAACTAGGTGGCCCAGGTATACAACCTTGCTCTGCCCTATCTGGCACTTAGTGGCCTTGATAGTGAGGCCTGCCTTTTGCAGGGCCTCTAAAACATTCCTCAGGTGGACCAGGTGATCCTCCCAGGTGGAGCTAAAGACAGCAATATCATCAAGATAAGCTGCACAATAATCATCCAACCCAGTAAGGACTTGATTCACCAACCTTTGGAAAGTGGCAGGTGCATTCTTCAAACCAAAGGGCATTACCACAAATTGATAATGTCCTCCTGGGGTCGAGAAAGCAGTTTTGGCCTTTGCATTCTCAGCTAGTCTGATTTGCCAGTAGCCTGCTGTCAGGTCAAATGTGCTCTAAAACTTAGCAGCTGCCAGTCTGTCAATGAGCTCATCTGCCCTTGGTATTGGGGGGGGCATCTGTCCTAGTGACAGCATTGAGACCTCTGTAATCCACGCAAAACCTCATCTCTCTCTTACCATCTTGGGTGTGAGGTTTTGGCACAAGGACTACAGGACTAGCCCAAGGGCTCTCTGAAGGTTCAATGACTCCCAGCTCCAACATCTTTTGTACCTCAACTTTTATGCAGTCCCTGACGTGGTCAGGTTGCCTGTAGATTTTACTCTTCACAGGCAGACTGTCACCAGTGTCCACCTCATGGGTGCACCAGTTTGTCTGACTTGGGGTCAGAGAGAACATATGTCTGTAGGACTGCAGAACTTGCCTGCAGTCCTGTTGCTGATGGGCAGTGAGGCTGTCAGAAAAGACCACACCATCAACTGAGCCATCATCAGGGTTCTGAGTCAACAGGTCTGGGAGAGGGTCACTCTCTTCCTCCTGCCCCTCATCTGTAGCCATGAGTAGCCCCATGTCTGCCCTGTCAACATATGCCTTCAATCTGTTGACATGAAGCACCCTGTGGGGGCTTCTGGGAGTCCCAAGGTCCACCAAGTAGGTGACTTCTCCCTTTTTCTCAACAATAGTGTGGGGTCCAGACAATTTGTCTTGGAGTGCTGCTGGGGCCACTGGCTCCAACACCCACACTTTCTGTCCTGGCTGGTAAACAGTCAGTACAGCCTTTTGGTCATGCCAAGCTTTTTGGAGTTCTTGGCATGCCTCAAGGTTTTTAGAAGCCTTCTTCATATACTCTGCCATCCTGGAGCGGAGACCAAGTACATAATCCACTATGTCTAGTTTGGGTTGTCTGAGAGGTCTCTCCCATCCTTCCCTCACCAAACACAGGGGTCCTCTTACAGGATGCCCAAACAAAAGCTCAAAAGGGCTGTAGCCAACCCCCTTTTGTGGGACCTCTCTGTAAGCAAACAGAAGGCAGGGTAAAAGGATGTCCCATCTTCGCCTAAGCTTGTCTGGTAATCCTTTTATCATTCCCTTTAGGGTCTTGTTGAATATCTCAACAAGCCCATTGCACTGTGGGTGATAGGGTGTGGTGAACTTGTAGTTCACACCACACTCCTTCCACATTGCAGTCAAGTATCCTGACATGAAGTTGGCACCTCTGTCAGAAATGACCTCCTTTGGAAAGCCCACTCTGGAGAATACTCCAAGCAGGGCCCTTGCCACAACAGGAGCTGTTGTGGTCCTCAGGGGAATTGCTTCTGGGTACCTGGTGGCCTGGTCCACTATCACCAGTATGAATCTGTGCCCAGATGCTGTTTGTGGGTCCATTGGTCCTACAATATCTATGCCCACTCTTTCAAAGGGGACCCCCACCACAGGTAGTGGTATGAGGGGGGCCTTTGTGGTGCCACCTGATTTGCCACTGGCTTGGCAGGTGACACAGGAGCGACAAAACTCCTTAGTATCTTCTGACATATGGGGCCAGTGAAAGTGAGGGACAAGCCTGTCCCAAGTCTTGTTCTGGCCTAAATGTCCTGCAAGGGGAATATCATGGGCCAAGGTAAGAAGGAAGCCTCTGAACTTCAGTGGTATGACCAACCTCCTGGATGCACCAGGCTTGGGGTCTCTAGCATCTGAATACAGTAGCCCTTCATCCCAATACACTCTATGGGTACCTTGAGCATTCCCTGCAGCCTCAGCAGCAGCCAGCTGTCTGAGGGGTTCAAGAGAGGGGCAGTCTAATTGAGCCTGCCTCAGATCTGCCCTTGAAGGTCCCCCTGTCCCAAGAAACTCAACCTGATCAGGTTCAAGTTCTTCTAGGACAGTTCCTTCAGGGCTCTCAGAATCATCCTCCTGGGAGGGCTGATCCACCACCTGAGGCAGGGGGGAAGGCACAGCCTTAACCCTACTGCTCTTTCTCTTGGGTTGTGACTGGTCCATAGTTTCAGGATCCGGCACTTGTTCAGTGGTGCACTTTTTGGCCTGTGACCTGGTCACAGCAAGGACATGTGCATCTATCCCCAGCATTTCTGAATGGGTCCTATACTCCACTTCAGACCAAACTGAAGTTTCAAGATCATTGCCCAGTAAACACTCTACAGGAAGGTCTGAACTAACAACAACTTTCTTGAGGCCAGTTACCTCTCCCCATGAGAAGTTAACAATAGCCACACTATGGGAGGTAGTGGCATTGCTTGCGTTGGTCACTAGGTAATTCTCACCTAGTATGATCTGTCCAGGGTCCACAAAAGCAGGTGTCACCATTGTGACACTAGCCCCAGTGTCCCTGTAGGCCTGAGCCATTCTTTGGTTGATAAAAGGAGTCTGTCTGTACTTGCCCAGGTTACTGGGGCCTACAGTAGAGGACAAAGCTAAGTCCCCATCACAGATCAGAACAGCCTGAGTAGGTACTCGGACTAGGCCAGAATCCTCCTCAGTTCCCAGGGTTAACCCTACTACACCCTTTTGCTGGGAACCACCACTTACAGCTGAACTAGGGGGTACAGTTGCCTTAGGGGCAATGGTGGCTGGGGGCTTATCCTTTTTGGTGCACTCACTAAACCAATGTGAGTTGGACTTACAATAGTTGCACCATGGTTTCTTTTGGCCATCTTTCTTTTTATCCTTTTTGGGACCACCCTCCCCCTGAGCCTTTTGGGGGCCTGGTGAAGACTTCTGGTCTTTTTGTTTCTGATCATTACCCTTCTGGTCTGCCTTTTTCTGATCACCGCCCTGGTTCTGGTTTTTCTGCTTAACTCTAGCCCTGACCCATCTATCTGCCTTCTTTCCCAATTCTTGGGGAGAAGTCAGATCAGAATCAATCAGGTGTTGATGCAGTAGCTGGTTTTGACAGTTGTTAAGTATTTGTTCTCTCATTATCAAATTATACAATCCTGTATAGTCCTTAACCTTACTTCCCATTAGCCAGCCTTCCAGAGCCTTAGTGGCACAATCTACAAAGTCAGTCCAGTCCTGAGTCTGTGTCTTCTGGGTATCCCTGAACAACAACCTGTATTGTTCGGTGGTTAGGCCAAACCCATCAATCAGAGCACTCTTCAGGACAGTGTAATTATCTGCATCCTCATCACTAACTGTGAGGAGCTTGTCTCTACCTTTCTCAGAGAAGGAGAGCCACAAGATAGCTGCCCACTGACTTTGGGGTACCTGCTGTACTTTGCAAGCTCTCTCCAAAGCAGTTATCCATTTGTGGATGTCATCCCCACACTTGTAGGGAGGGACAATCTTGCTCAGGTTTCTATTATCATAGTGCCTGTCTCTATCCTTAGGGATATTGCTGCCACCAGTGGGTTCTGACCCACTTAACTTTTGCTCTCTAGCCAGAGCAAGCTTCTCCTTGGCAAGGGCAAGTTCTTCCCTCTGAATCCTCAGATTAGCTTCCCTCATTCTGGCTTCATGTTCCTTTCTCTCAGGGGAAGTCATTCCCCTGTGAGAGGAAACACTAGAGATGCTAGAGACATGGGAGTGGATGGATTCCCTTGAAGGGGATCTGTCCTTCCTGCTTCTCTGTGTAAGCCCACTTGGGGGTCTGTATGGGGGGACCCCATGCAAACTCCCATGTAAGCTTAGGTTAGCCTGGCTAAATCTTCCTACTTGGCCCTGGCTGTCTACCTCTTCATCTGAAGTCCCATCTGACTCATCTGTGGTGGGTAGACCCTCCTTTGTACCTAGGGTACCTGCCTGTGAGGCTTTAAGAGCATCATACTCCTCTAGGAGTTGTCTTAAATGAAGGAGGGTAGGGTTTGCACCCTGTTTTATTCCTCTGGAGGTACACTATTGTCTCATCTTTTGGAATGTTAGAGTATCATATCTAGAGGGGGTCTTCTGCAGACCTGACCCTCCTGAGAGAGCATCTACTTGATCTCCTCCCAGAGACATGATCTAGTGAGGGTGTGGTGTGTGCACCTACCTACACTAGTTGTTTCTACTAAACCTCTCTGGTAGTTGTAGTCAGGGTGTGTTACTCCCTTCAACCTACAACTACTAAGTCCAGTAGGACTTAAGTATTATAATCTATGTTATATGTACCTAGACAATATCTGTGTGATCTTTCAATTTAGTATCTTAAGATTACAATGGTATTACAACAGCAAGCTCAGATCCCAACCGCTGCTCACCAATGTGAGAAGTTGGCCTGATGTATTATGTCACTAGTTCTAGTGTACACCTTATATCAGTCCAAATACCCTTATGGTGATTGGTTGTAAAGTCAACCTTATAGACCAGCTATCCTAGTGGTAGCATGGACAAGAGCAGTCTTAGGCTAAACTCTGAATGGCATGTGAAGCCAGCTGTGATACCATATATAATCCCTTGAATACCAAATGAAAGGACACCACAACAGATATATATATAAAATAAAGTGTATTTATTCTAGTCAAACCCTCAGCACTCTTTATGAGATTAGAGGTAAGTACAACACAGTCTTATTTAAGCATACATTAAGTCACACGGGTAAGTAATACAGTTAGGCCCTAGGGGCCACGCAAACCATATACTAAGTAAGTGGTATAAGGACCACTGTCACGGAAATAGGATAGGCCTAGGCCTAGGGAATCGCTGGGGCTACACTATACTACCAAAGGTTAGGAAGTGGGAGGCCCACGGGATTCAGGTGCAGAGTGGAAACACTCACGCGTAATGCGTAAAAGTCAATAGCAATAGTACAGTTTAGAAATCAATAGATTTAGGACACTTCCGGAGTAGCTAGGAAGTCGAGACTGGAAAACTAGACACTAGGATAGTCACTATCCTGATGAGCACCGGAGTACCCAAGTTACCTAGCCCACAGGCTGCGGGTGCATAGGGGTGAAGTTGCGTCGGGTTTCGTCGTCGACTCCTATGGATGCCTGAAGAAAGATGCTGACAGGCAGTCAGTGAAGAGTGTCCGGTGGATCCCAAGGCTGGGATCAAGAAGAGAGGAGACCTGCAAGCAGAAGGGACAGAGTCAAGGTCACTAGCCAGTGACCACGTGGAACCAGGAAGGAACCAGGTGATGTTGTGAAGATTGCAGGTGAAGGTGAAGCTTGTCGCTGCAGCCAGGAGGACCAGGAAGCGTCGAGGACGACCAGGACCAGGAGGCGAGCTGTCCCACGAAGGCTCTTGCTGTCGGCGGCGTCGAAGTTGGACTAGGACTCACCAAGCCTTGACAAGCGGAACCCACGCAGAACGGAGGACTTGCTTCTGGTGCAGACCAGGAAGGTCTGGGGTGCTTCTCTTTTTCAAAGGAGCAGGAGCCAGTCTGGAGGAGCCAAACCAGCGATGAAGATTTCAGGGTGCGTCGTCACAAAGGCCACTAGCCAGCGGGCAAGCAACCGGACAGACGCGGCAAGCAGGAAAATGCTGAAGGGCCCCACGCAGAACTCGTGGAGTGTGGGGGGCTGATCTTCGGTGCAGATGGTGCTTGGGGGTGGGGCTTCTCAATCCCCAGTGCACAACTTCGAGGGTGCCTCAGAAGCTGCGCTTGAAGATACTAGCCACTTTTCCCAGGTAGCCGGTCCCACGTCGCTCGTCGCCTCCACGGATCTCAGCTCTGCTGTGGATGTGGATCAGGGTCGGAGAAGTCTGGAAGTCAAGGCTCTGGTCGGGCTCTGCAGTCGGTTCCTCGTAGAACTTGGTCAAAGCAAAGGGTAGTCTCTTGATGGTTCCTGTTTGCACAGGGTAGCCACTCCTTGGCCACGAGGGAGATTCTTCAGTCTTCTTCTTTCGTCGAATGTCGAAGGTCCAGAGTTTCTGTTCAAGTTGCAGGTTCAGGATAATCTAAAGTCTTGAGGCCCAACTCCTACTCTTATACTAATCTGGGGGGGCTGGGATACCTGCTAGGTCACGCCTTATGGGTGGGACCTGGGAGGGGGTGGTTACACCCACTTCCCTTTGTCCAGTTTCGCGCCAGAGCTGGGGCTGGAGTGCCCCAGCGCCGGTTTGAACTGGACTATGCAAGGAACACCTTGTGTGCCACAGGCATGTCTCATTCCTTTCAGCCCACCCTGCCCCAATACACTAAAGGCTGTCTGGGGAGGTGCTAGCACCTCCCCAAGCAGGAAACCTATTGTCCAGGCCTCCCTGGCTGGGATCACTCCCAGCTGCAGGAGGTCAGACTTGTCTCGTGGCAGCAGCATCCATTTTGTGATGCTGAGGCTTTGGTCAGAGGCTAACAGTGAAGTATGATTTTAACATGTCTTTCCCTCTAGAAGGGGGGAATAATATCCTCATGTCCAGAAATGGTATGGGGGTATTATTCCACAGTGTTAGACACCTTACACGACATGTTTCGATAAAGCCAAACCATAGTTACCATAACCGTCTAAGATTATAAGGCACTTTAAGAGTATATGGTAGGCTATATCGTAGAACAGCTATAAGGGCATGGTTCCGAAAGCTGCAGACAGGCTCAGCTCATGCTAGAGCACCATCTCACATGTTACCAAGCACTCTGCCTCCAGGATTGTTAAGGCCTGCCATAGGAGTGACTGATAGGTACACATGTGTCTATATGTAGGTTAGGTATGGGACTACTACACCTAAGCAAGGGGTGATTACACGACCTTGCCCCAGCTGAGTGATCAGCCAGTTGTGTCAAAATGGAAGGCCAGGCCAGGGGTGGCATAATACATGCTGCAGCCCCTGGTAGGCCTAGGGTACACCTATGCCCTGGGTACCTAGGGTACACTGTACAGGGGCCAATAAGGTGATCCTATCCAAATGGGTTATGCACCTAAAGTACATAGTATTAATTTAGAGAGAGAACAGCAGGGCTGTGGGTCTGATTAGCAGGCCCACAGCCACATCTAAGTCGAAAACCAGTAAAGCAAAAGCAAAAAGTGGGGGTGAACATAGAAAGCAGACCCTACTCTCCTACATGCAGGAGATAACTTTAGTCAAGAGAGGTTCCGAGAGCAAGCGGTCCTCTAAAGGGGAGGAGTCTGGTAGGGAAGTTAGGTCTGGAATTTTTGTGAGAAGGGCGTGTCTGATCTGCAAATACCGAAAAACCTCCTCTGGTGCAAGAGCATATTTAATTTGCAGTTCTTTGAATGTGAGAAGTTTGCCCCTGCAGATTAGGTCTCCTATGTTTGTTATGCCAATGGTGTCCCATTTGTCGAACCCTTTGTGCTGGCAGAGCAATCCCAGCTTTTGAGAGGACCACAGAGATGTAGCTTTTGTGAGTTTATCTGCCCAGCCCAGGCATTTAGTGGCCTTATGCCAAATGGCTACGGTTTGTGACATGGGCCCCAAGTAGCATCCCCTTCGAACCTTGCTGTAGAGAGTGCCTAAATGTCCTTCCTGCCCCGTTTGATAGTTTTCTAGTTGGAAAGACGGATTCGACGGGGAGCTGTAAATCCAGTGGTTGATTGCCACTAGTTGTGAGGCCCAATAATATAGGCCCAGATCTGGCAGGGCAATCCTCCATCATACCATCCCTTTGTTAGCTTATGGAGGGCGATGCGAGGCGCCCCCGTCCCATAATAAAGTATGGATTTGCCCTTCGATGGTGGTAAAATAATTATCAGCAATTGCAAACCGACAGTTTTGAAGTACATACAAGAATCTAGGGAGTGCGAGCATTTTAAATAAGGCTGCCCTTCCCAAGAAGGACAAGGGTAGCGACCTCCAGTGTTTGATGTCTTCTTGTAGCCATTTGAGGGGGCCCAGAAGATCTTGATCATAAAATACCTTGGGATTAGGGGTGATAAAGATACCTAAGTACCTAAAACCCTCTGTGGCCAGCTCAATCGTATAACCGCGAGGCAGCCTAGGTGGGGGGCCGTGTAAGACGTACAGTACAGATTTGGACCAATTGATGGTGTAACCCGCATATTTGCCAAAGTTAGTAATGGCGTTTAGCAGGCGGTTAATAGAGGCCCGTGGGACGCCAAATATACTAGGATATCGTCAGCGTATAACAATATTTTGTCTTCCTTGTCTTCACTCTAGCGCAGTCCGCGTATCGAAACGTCACGTCGTATCCAGTGTGATAGCGGTTCAAGAGTCAACGCAAACAGTAAGGGGCACAGGGGACAACCCTGTCTGGTCCCTCTTTGTAAGGCAAATGTCCGTGACGTGTGATTATATACTCTGACTTGACCAAGCAGCGCAGTGTAGAGCAGTGCCACCCACTGTCGGAATTGTGGACCAAAGCCGAACCTTGCCAAAACCTCGAAGAGGTAAGGCCATTCTATCGAATCAAACGCCATGGCGGCATCCAATGACAGTATGACCGCGTTTTCTTGCAAGTATGGCTGCCTGCCTAGGAAATTGTGGACTCGACGAATGTTTAAAGTGGTATTATGGCCCGGTACAAACCCCGATTGGTCTTCATGGACCAGTGAGGGGAGGATTGCGATCAGACGGGACTCGAGGAGTTTCGCCAATACCTTGGCTTCTGAGCTTATTAAAGATATAGGCCTATATGAGCCGCAGTTGGTCGCTGGTTTTCCGGGTTTGTGTATGACAACTATAGAAGCTAACCTTTGATCTAATGGAAGGATACCCTGCTCCAGACTCTCTTCATACATGTGTTTTGGGTGTGGAGCCACTTTTAGGGCTATTCCTTTAAGGAATTCAATTGGAATTCCGTTAGGCCCCATTGCCTTCCCCGAATGGATGGCAAAGATAGCTTTACAGATCTCTTCTGCTGTTATATCTGCGTCTAGTGCTTCACGGTCACTGTCCGAAAGTGTAGGTAGGTCCATTTCCTCCAGGAGTTGACTTGAGTCCTATGAGGAAGTGGTGGTCTTGGAGGTATATACTGCCTCCAGGTGGTTTGCAAATGCTTCCACCACCTCCCGAGGTTCTGTCACTCACCTCCCATCCTCAAGTAACATTTCAGGGACCCATCAAGCCGCCTGTTCTCCCCATTCCAACCACGCCAACATTTTACCGGCCCTATCTACAAGCTGGTACACCCTATAGCGAGTATTGAGGAGTCTCGCCTGGGTTTTTTCACGTGCTAGGGCTTTGTATTCTAGCTGTTTGTTCCGGAGACTATGGGCCGTGGCCTCAGTGGGAAAGGCATTATGTTCCGTTTCTAGTTGGAGCAAGTCGCTTTCAAGTTGAGTCAGTTGTGCATTTTGATTTTGAATGTATCCGATCTTCAATGCTAGGGCGTGCCCCTCAATCACTGACTTGTGGGCCTCCCATATAGTGTTTGCCGAATCGACAGAACCGATATTTTCAGTAAAATAATGGTCAGTGTGCTCAGCAAGGTCGTCTTTAATATCTGGGATCGTAAGGAGCCATGGATTAATAATTATAGGGCCTCGGGTATATCGCCGGTAAAAAGTGAGTTCAACCCTGAGAGGGGAGTGATCGGAAATACCTCTTGGGAGCCCACGGGGGTGTTGGAAGTGACCTATATCTGCAAGGGAGGTAAGAAAATAGTCAATGCGGGACATACTTTTGTGTGCATTGGAGTAGTGTGTGTAGTGAACTATAGTGGGATGCAGCATGCGCCAAATGTCAGTAAGGCCCATTGCTTGGGTGAAGTCTGCTATATACGTGCTTCGGCGGGGAGACGGTTTCTGGGGGTGCCTGTCAAGCCTCTCGTCCATTGTCATGTTGAAGTCTCCTCCTAATATAAGAGTACCGGGGGGAGATCTATCAGTATCTTACCCAGGTCTTGCAATGCGGTCTTTCCCAGCGCAGGTGGAAGATAGTCCGATATTACATTTAGTGGCCTACCCTCCCAGAGCGCCTCCAATACAGCGAATCTGCCCTGTGGGTCGGCCCACATGCGGGTAAGAGTGAGTGCCCGATTTTTACGTATAAGGATACCCGTACCCCTGGATCCGGATGTAAACCCTGCATGGACCAGAAGCTTGTATCCCCACCTGTTGAGAGCCTTACAACTATTAAACACCAGGTGTGTTTCTTGCACTAGTATCAGGTCTGGCGATTGTCTCTTAAGGTAATGCAGGACCACTCCCCGTTTATTTTACTGCCAAGACCATTCACATTCCATATCAGTATTGACAACTTTACTTGCCCTGTGTCTGTCATGGCGGGTAGTAGTTGAGAGCAGAGGGGGAATGCAAAGCGGTCTTTAGTGGCATGCCTATTAACCCCAATTCTTGAGAGCGGTACAAGATAAAAGTAGCGGTGGAGCCCCCCCCAGTCATGCCCCACCAAGTATGTAGGTGGTGTCAGCAGTCTAGCATATTGATCTGGCAGAGCTAGATTCACTAGGATGCTCTGTGCGAAAAGAACTACAAAATGAAAACCCCAACTACCCCCCCACCCCGAACCCTCCTCCTTGCCCCCCTGCCAGTGGAATTTCAACTTTCCACTCCCCAACAAGGCAGAGTGCCTGTCACCCACCCCTCCATGTGTGAGGTGCTTGGCCAACCACCTCCACCCCTCGCCTGGTCAACGTAATATAGTCATGGTACACTTAGGAGCAGTCCATTCTAGTCCAATCCATTTGCATGGTTGCGTGTTGACATTGAACTATTGAGGCGTAAGCTCAGTGCAGCCAGTGCTGCCTCGGATACAGTGCCGACAATCATGTGGGCCGCAAGTCCTGGAATAGGAGAGTATATCTGTGGCCTATAGGTGTTGTTTAAAGCAGATGAGGCTCGGCGGCTTGAGTCAGAGTTTCCTGTCTGAGTCTTCTCCAGAATGATTCTCTCTTGAGGAAGGAGGGGCGCGTTGACTATTGTTGGGGCCCCTGTTGTTGCGACCTTCCGATGGTCTCCCCACTCAATGCCATCCGTCCAGCCACTCACAGGCTTACTCCGGGGGCAGTAAAAAACATGTTTTACCCTCGTATTCAACCTGTAGTTTAGCCGGGAACAGCATGGAGTATTTAATGTCTTTGTCGAGCATTGCTTTTTTTAACTGCTGTGAAGCTGCGTCTTTGTGCCAGAACCTTAACCTTAAAATCCGGGAAAAAGGTAACATTCGCGTTGTCAATTTTCAACGGAGGTCCTGCCCCTGCACTTTGTTAAATAACATCTCTGTCACGGAAATGAAAGACTCATGCAATTATGGGCCTGGGAGGGGCCCCGGGCTTTGGACGCCCCCCGGGAACTCTATGGATCAGTTCGATAGAAAAATAGATGGAGAGACATTTGGGCTGGAGTTTGTTGATCACCAGTTCTTTCACAAAGAGGTCCGTGGCCGGTCCCTCCGCTCGTTCAGGAACCCCTAAGTTATGGATGTTATTCTGCCTCGCCCTCCCTTCATAGTCATCCAGGAACCCCTCCATTCTTTTTTGCTGAGCTACCTGCTGTTGTAGAGGAGAGGTGTCGGATACAAGAGCATTCGTAGTGGTTTCCACGTCCTTGACCCTGGAGTCCATTTTCTTTAGGTCCGCTCGCAGTAGAGTCACCTCAATGTTTACTGAATCGATACGGGTCTCCAAAGATGTCCATACTTCTGCTATGGCCTCCATAACATCTTCAAGGGTGAGGTTTTTAGCAGAAGGGCAAGGCTTTAAGTTTTTGGGGTCGTCTCCTGGCGTTGTGTTGATGTCTTCACCTTGTTTGTTCCAGGCAAACAGCTACCTCAACCAGAGGTGTCCCGGCGCTCTAGCGGTCCAAGCACTGGTCCCAAGCTCTTTCCTAAAGCCGGTCTATGTATCAGCTTGGCGGAGTTTCCCAGGCAGGGCGTTCCACATTTTGGCCGTCCTCACTGACGCGTCTGATCAGTCTCGCATCCTGTACCATCTGAAGGCGTCTAATCAAATATTTAGGAAGGCCAAGATATAGTCCATTTGCGTAATCCAGCCTTGATGTCACTGTGGCATGGACTACGGATTTGCGGCAATCTTCTGGCAGAAAATGTAAAAATTTCCGGAGATTTCTGTTTGCTAAAGCATGTAGCAGAAACCTGCTGAATTTGAGCCGAAAAGGAAAGATCAGCCTCCCACTTCACGCTTACGTTTTTAATATTAGTGGCGGGGGTGGGCCCATTTCTGACGGCCACCACAGATCTGGTGTTGGCGCTGGGCCCTTTCCAAAAAACAGCACCTCTGTTTTTCCCGCATTGAGTTTTAGTTTGTTTTTATTCATCCATAATGCTAAATTTCTCAGACAACACTTAAAGTTCTTGAAGGCATCTACCGTCTGCTCTTGAAAAGGGAAAACCAACTGGGTATCGCCAGCGTAAGAAATCGCCTTCAACCCCCAGTTGGCAATCAGAGAGAAAAGCGGAGCCAGGTACAGATGAAAGAGCAGAGGGCTCAGCGCTGAGCCCTGAGGAACATCATACCAAAGGTGTTTAGGCTTTGATTCAAATGGTTGTAGGGCGACTCTGAGTACGATCGCTCAGATATGATTTCAGCCAGGCCAACACCTTCCCCCCGAAGCCTATGTCCTGTAATCTCTGAACCAACATGGCATGGTCGACTGTGTCAAATGCTGCACAAAGATCCAGGAGCATCGATGATGCCCCTGAATCGAGCGACCCTCTCACTGAGTCAGCCGCCTCGAGGAGAGCAGTCTCCTTGCTGAAACCCGCCCGGAATCCAGATTATGTGTCATGCAGAGAGCCCTGGCTCTCAAAGTTAGTCAGTTGTGACTGGACCAACTTCTCTGACATTTTTCTCGGCGCGGGCAGCAATGAAATTGGCCTGAAATTATTGAGATCTCCGGGGTCCCGATTTGTTTTTTTCCTCAAAGGGAGAAGGGTTGCATGTTTCCATCTGTCTGGAAAAATGCCGGATTCAAGGGAAGTGTTCCAGATAGGAGACCGCGCACCAATAAGAGTATGAGGCAACATTTTCCAAAGTTTAGGAGGACATGGATCATCTGGGGCGCCTGATCTGCATTTTTGAATTTCTGCCAACGCATCGTGCTGCAAAATTGGCGCCCCAGATGATCCATGTCCTCCTAAACTTCCCTCCCTTTGCTGCAACTGTTCCCTCGTCTTTAGCACCAAGAACCCTTTAATCTGTATCTACAAGCTCTACACAAACGCAAAATGTTACAAGCCTATCGAAAGGGCATTTACATTGGAATCACTTTTTAGGAACCTTAACTCGCAGTGTCACAGTTTTGTATTTCTTGCATTGACAAACAAGTAACATCAGCAGTCTGAGTACCTAGAACTCTGGATGCTTTTTCCTTTCTCGTGCAAGTGACTCATTTTGATGGAATTTTCTATGTATATCAGAGCAGAACTCAGTTTCAAAGAGGGCTGAACAATCTTCATAGCTAGGTGGGCTCCACCACTTTCCTTGCACTGCTGTCGGGTCACCAATGTTAATCGCCAGGTATTCGCTCAAAATATCTCTTATAATCAGCTGTAGAGGAGGTATATATGAAAAGGTACTCCTTTCAACATGTTTTTGGCCCCACCAAGTTTATTTTCTGAAATCCACAAGATACATACACTGCTTTTCCATCGTATTTCCTCTTCTCTGCCACCAGTGATCTTCACCAATGATGAAAAAACTGTGAAATGTAGTGGAATAGATACAAGGTGACACTCTGAAGGACAGCAGCCAAGGGGCTTCTCTGACCTTCCTGGGAGCCTAGACTCCCTTACACAGTGAGCTAGTAGAGTACACCCTCAGAGGACAGAATGATGAATATGGCTTCAGCCTAGGAGGTAGAGGTAGATCAAGAGGAGACCTGAAATGGTCCTCCAAAGAGGAGTAGACTGGGCCTGAAGTGGGCAGGGAGGCACAAACAACTGGATAATGCCCTTGGTGTGAGGTGGCCAGATCTGCAAAAACATTATATAATTATCATTAGGCATTTAATGACATATGCCACACTCCTCAATGGTGTGAGAATGTGGCAGGCAGACTGTGCTCGTCCTTCCACAGTTCATTATGGGAAGGACACTTGTCAAAGGGTAAGGTGGATTAAAAAAAAAAGATTGCTGCAAAGAGGTTTTCCCATTGGTGATTTTGGGGGCAGATATCTGAACACATCAAGTAAAACCATGAAATTCTCAGCATAGCAAGCAATTCTATTGACAAGTCAGCCTAAAATAGACTGATTGTATTCAGGAATAAATCCTCATAGAGTCTCCCTGCTATGTATTTTGGTACCGTGCAGTTCTCAAATCCTTAGAATGGCACAGGAAAATATTTCATAAGTGTAAGCAAATGCACAAGCGCATCATTTGTTTCTTAGTTCTTTTTTTCGTTTTGAGACCGTTTCAAATTGACATTTCCAATTGTGCGGTCTGCCTACGCAATTTTGAGACTCAAGAATAAGATCAGCTGCCGCTCATTGCGTGTTGTTCTTCAAGCATATAAGCAAAGGTCAGTGACAGAATCAATCTATGTTTCAGAATTATGGGGGTATAGTAACCGCAAACAGCTTCAAAAGAAGGAAAGCTCTTTTTGAGATAGCTATTACATCTGTGCTCTGGCACACTGCTCCTTCCCTTGCAATTGGAAATGGGCTTTGTCCCTATATCTTGATTACAACTTGCACAGAAGCACTTTACACCAGATCAGAGCCAAAAACCATTTACAAGCCTTTGGCTAGTTACATCGTGGGAGCCTGGTTTATGACAAGAAGGGCGCAGAGAGCCCCTACTATGGTTATTGATTAGCCATAGTTACATCTAATAGGGACTGTTTTTTATTATCTTCAGATTGTAATCAATATATTTTGGGTAACTGGAAAGTTTATTTTTATCAACATGTCATTTTTGTATCTTATGGCATAAATATACTAATGAAGAGATGTGTGATGTAATATGTCCTACAAATGTACTATAGTGACCAGATTTGAATTGGCTTAATTTATTATTTAAAAAAAAAAAGAAAAGACAAAAAATGTTTTTGACTCCTCTTTTTAAGGTATCCTTAAAGGATTCTTTTTTCTAAGTTAAAATTGTATCTAGTTAAAATGTGTTTTAAGACCACATTATCGCTATGGTAATATAAAAAAATCTTATGAGGGAGAATTATTTTTTCACTTTTTGCATCAGGTGGTTGATGAACTGAAAAGCTCACAGGTGAGTTGCTTAGTCTTCCTTTTGTGATTTGCATGGTCTCTCGTTCCATATAGACTGAATTCTTCTTGCACATACTCTTTACACAGGTTATCTTAGGAAAGCTGGTAAACTAAACTACTTTTGGTTGTATGTACATGCTGTCTCATAGTATCAGGTTGGTGATAATGGATTACTCATGAACACTGTACTTTATTTTTAGTGCCTTTTTAATCTGTTACTGCTTCTCTCTGCTAAAACATTTTTTAATAATTAAATGCTTTCTCTTTTCAGATTGGTCCTCCCAGCCAGTCTCTGCACCTCAGGCTTCTTATCCACAGTCTGTTAGCCAACCAATGCTTTCACAGAACCCACCAGCAAGATCAACCAAGCGTAAGTGGTCCTACAGGATTATGTGCAACTAGAACTGCCTCGTTGGGTATTTGGGGTGCACCATGAGAAATGATTGCTGGGTCATGGGTGGGAACATTTGCATGATCTTTTGGAGAGAGAAGGTTTTTTTACATACAGATAGATGCAGGATGAGTCGTAGTTCTAGTGATAATATTTATAAAGTGGTTTCTTCTATTGTATATTGGTTGCAACCAGAAATTGCAAATGCAGCAAACTTAGATATTTTATTCTTGAATCTTTGTATGATGACCTGGACACTGGAACTGTGTAATTCTGTGGATGCGTGTTTTCTACATAACTACGGATTTACCACACTTAACACATAATGCAAAATCTGCTGAAATAGATGCAGATAGCGCAAAGTGCCAATTATTACTAGCTTCTATCAATCGAAAGTTACTAAAAAACAAAAAAGTGCCACACTTAGTACCACTCAGTGAGTGACCCTTTGCAAAGGTTAACTGGTTACCTTTCAGTTAGCGATTACTGTATACAGGCATTAACCTGGTACTAAAGAGGAAAAATACTTTCCCCAGACAGTCTAAATGTCTTACAAGATTACCCATTGGTTCTTACAATTGGACAATATGGGCCTCACTTCGCTTCACTCTGAATCTCAGTTTGAGCCCCGTTTCATAAAATTATTCTTTAAACTTGAAGTCTGGGTCTACTTCTAATGCGCACAAAAGGTTAAGATGTCACCTGGTCTTCCTTATCTGCCTCTCCCCTTGTAGGGAGTGAAACACCTTATTGGCCTACACCAGCTCTGTGATTTTCATGCTAAGCTAGTCTTCCATCATTAGTCTTTCCCACATTATTCTCCCAGCCATGTATGTGAGTTTACTCAATACGGTTACAGTTGGCAGAGTTTGTTGTGTCCCCTGTCTCATTAATCTAAAAAAACCTTCACTCTACTTAGCTATGAGCCAGATCTCTGAGTTACCCCTGATTCATCTACAGTGAGGCGCCGTGGTAATTGCTCCTGCTTACCATTCTAATTGTATCTGATTTTTTTTTCTTATATGTTTGGTAAGCATTTGCATAACAAGTGTCCATTATGCATATGTAATTACAAGGCTGTGGAAGCAGTAACTACTAAGCATTATGAACTCATGTTTCAAGGATAAAGATAGGCACCACCACAGAATGAAAGTCAAAATGCAACAGGTAATCGAGGTGGTACGAGCACTGAATGAAATGTACAATCGCGGTTTAGGCCATCTATGAATCTGTGACAAGAATGTGACCGAAAGTGACAAGAAATCCATTAATAAAGGTTAAGACAGAAAAAATAACGTTCATATGGCAATAGTCATAGGGAACAGGTCATGGTGTTTTATCAACCTATTTAGAATCAAATTTCAGTAATTGGTCATCCATATTGGATACCAACATATCTCCTAGATCAGTATCTTAATAGTCTGTTCACAGCATTCTTGGAATACTGTGTGTATGATTTGAAACTGCAGTTTGGCACAATTCCTACTCTCTGTCCCTACTACAAGTGTGTATGTGGGAAAAGAGCTAAAGTTTTTTCAGTCAGCCTCAGCATCTCAAAGAACACCTTTAGCTTCATGGTGGCCACTTTGTATGTGAGCATACGCAGCCTGTGCGATCATAAGCCAGGTCATATACTCAGTTATTTTCAGGAAGTGTGATCTTTTTCCTAGCACACCTACTGCAAATGGACTGTAGTATCACCCCTTAGACCCATCTCTCTTTAACTTCTGTGGTGTAAGATTCGTAATTGTATAAAATGGCATCTCCAGCACTTCTAATCGTGTTGCATGCCCAGAACTGCGCTGGGGAAACCTTATTCCTCGTAACTAATTGATCCTCTCAGATTGTGCCTCCACTAGGAAAACTGCATTGGGGCTCTGTGGTTTAAGATAGGTTCAGTTGTTTGGCATTTATGCGTCAAGTTGAGGCCCTTTACATTGAGCAGAAGCAGCTCGAATCTAGCATCTCTTTCTGTACAAACTCCCAACAAAATACCATAGAGGCAACCTCCCACATAGCAGAGTGTATACACAACCCTAAACCCTCATGTGTTTCAAAATTCAACTGGCCATTCAATATATCTCAAACACTGGCCTGTCCTGTTTGGCTCATATAATGCCTTTTTAGCTGCATCCACCTGTTAACACAGCTGTTTTGGGTACATAAATTAACTTGATTACTTTTAAACTATTAACGTGATTGTTCTACTTCCCATTTAAATCCCTCTGCTCTTAATTCCTATGTAATCTATTTCTCAGGAGTCTTTTTGAAGCTCTCAGATATGTAGGTACAATTGAATCCTTCCTTAGTGGTGCATCGTACCTTCCCTTTTAACTTTGCCCCCTTTCACACTGTACACTAACATCACCTCACGATAAGACCTTTCTCCAATACACCTGTATGCATCTGGTTTCTCTCCTTCTTTTTTGAGGTTTTGTCTTTCCACTGGTGCCCATACCTGTTGTTGCTCTGCAGTCCGTGTGTCTCGTATTAGAGGATGCCATTAGTCTCATCCTTTTCTGGGAGTCCCAGCAGTGCTGCTCCTTTAGTTGACACATGGTTTCCTTCATGGAGACTGCATATATGTCAATAAGATCCATCTGTATCAGGGGTCATTATTAGTCACGCAGTGCAGCGCAGCAAGTCATCTTGCTGCACTACACTGCATGACAGAGAAAGGGCAGGAATGTGCAATGTTCAAAAGAATACGGCACATTACAACTTTTCCCGCTGTTTTGGCTGCCTAGCCCCAATGCAGGCACCCTTGCACTATAGTGCAAAGGGACCTGTGTTGCATTTAGGATTGTTTTTTGTGCAGTAAGAGTAGGATGACTAGACGTTCCGGTTTTCCCCAGACGGTCCTGGTTTTTTGTGAAGTGTCCCGACACTTTCTTCCAAACTGAATAGATGTCCCGGTTTTTGGATAGTGGCTGGGATGAGCACAGAAATCTCCCGCTTTTTGAGTAGTGGCTGAGTACGCACTGGTGTTAAAAAGAAGTGCGCATGCTAACTTCTCACTACTCTAGATGTTACGGCGTGACATCACTCCAGATGAGGTTGTTGTGGAAAGGGAAATCCTTTAAAGAGGGACATTTTCTCTCGAGATTTCCCATCTCTTTCTACAATGCAGCAAGAATGTCATTATGTCAGCCATCAGAGCAACAGCGTGTCCGAACCGCCAGCATGACCCTGCTCACTGGAGTCCGAGGTCACTGCCTGCACCAAGTTCCAGCCAGCCATAAGTGTAAACTATAGTCCTACTTCTATGTTTATGACCTGTCCCGGTTTTTTGTTTTGGGAATCTGGTCACCCTAAGTAAGGGGCACCTTCCTGTACAAAAACAATGCAGAGAGGCAAATTCCTCTATCTATGTGTGCTGCAGAATGCAGCACACATAGAAAGAGTAACCAATGTGGCGAAATCAAGATATTTCTCCGCAGTACGCCTCTCCTGGGAAGTTGTATCTTTTTGGGGTCTTCCAGTTCTGGTAAATCTGTGAATGCATCAAAACTCATGGGAAATGTGTGGTAACACCCACGCAACTCCCATGTAACGCATTCCCTAGTGCAGTGAGGTAACGCAGTGATTTGCAATGCATTGCTTTACTCGAGCTTTATGGAACCACTTGGGGCTACGCAAGATAACCTTCTGTGGCTTCATAAATCTCACTTCTGAGTTGCACCGCTCTTGCACCGTGTTGCGACACAACGGTGCTCATAAATAAGCCGCCAAATTTGCATTTGGTTGACTTAGGCATCAACTACAATACAGTTCCTCCTTTCTTAACTGCCTTGATTGTTTGCGACTTCAATGGTTAAGTTGTCATGAGAATATCTGTAGGTCTGTTAGCATATTTAGGGTCCTAACTGCCCACTCTGTGCAGTATTTTTATGTGATCTTAGGCATTTACATAAACATCCAGTTAGTGTCTTCCAGTATTTTATGGTTGCTTATATTGTTCCTTCATGAACTATTTTCTAGGTCTTCACATTTCCCAGCGAGCACTTTTATTCAAGATTCTGGGTGAGATACATTGGTTGTTGCTACTGGTTGAGTCCGTCAGCAACTGTATTTTTTCTCTTCTGATTACAATTTTGTGCTGACACGTTGCTTATATGTTCTCAGGTCTTTTGTGCCTGTACACTGGCTCACTAATTGCAGCAGTGGCAGAGCATTATATTTTCAAGGTGCCTCACTGTTCCACCATTTACTGCTATTCTCTCATGCATTTAGGTAGGCAGATGAATGAGAGCCTCCACATGAGCCATGCACATTACAGGGGCAACTCCCCAAGTGATGCTTACTTTCAGAGCTGCTTTTCCTCCAGCTTTTGCTGCTTCAGTACAATAAGGAGCTCACCCTCAGTCATTCTCTGTCTTTACGTTGTTGTCAGTGGTGTACCATATTGCCCTGCCCCCAGTTTCATGTCACCTGGATTCTGACAACCGCCTCTGACTTGAACCGCTTGACTGCACCTCACCACATCTCAAAATTCATGTCTACTCAGCACTACTTAATCTTCAACCTGCCTATTTCTCCTCAGCTGTTACTTCCCTGTGCATTCTGTTGATCATCACTGTTCACGTCCCCAGTTTTTCTGAGGTCTTGAAAAACATTCTAAACCTTTGCTTTGTGTCTCAGTGGGCCCTGCTAGATTCCATTGTGCCCCTACTTCATACTGGCCAGCGTCTTGCATTACCCTTTCAGATGTTCTTCCAGTAGTGATCAGCTCCTGCTTCAGCCCCATCATTGAGGATCTCTCCTCAATGGACGATCTCTGCTCCTTCTCACCCACAAGCACCACCGCAGTCCGAACACAGCTGCACCTTCTTCTGCTGATGTCCTGCCTCCTTCCCTTGCTGCCAGGTCCATCTGCTCAGCTCACGGAGCTGCTTTCAAATGGGCTCCAAGATCAGGATGATGTACTCTCTGCGTTTACTGTCCTGTTAAGGGCACTACATTTTTTACTGCAAAGGCATTCAGGAGCTCCAAGTATGTTCTATGTTACAAGCCTCATCTTGACCAGAATTCCATGCTGCGATTTAAAAAAAATATTTTTTTACTGAGAATTCTCAGCCTCACGACGAGGAGTTATTGAGGCTTATGAATCTATAAGGATAACATTTATTATTAAGACTATTAGCGATACAAACAGATACACCGGTATATCCTGAGCGGGGAGTATAATGTGTTGTTATGATGTATAAACTGAATTGAATCATTACATTGAGGTTTGAGGGGTACTTAGCATGGACGATCATTTAAGAAGACTGTAGGTACCATGCCACAGCCAGTAGACTATCAAGGAAATCCTTCTCGTCTGGAATATGGACTGATTGATGTCAAGTCATTAATATATGTGATATAAGTAGCAGATTTGCTCCCATATTCAACAACCAAGTTTTGGTTTGATTGTAGGAGTAGTAATGGTTTTATTGTATACTTCTAATCTTGCAATAAAAAATAGTTCATAATAAAAAAGAGCATTACAGTTTCCATAAATATTTCAAAGTGTCAAAAAGACCTAATGTTATGAATCCAAATTGTCATTATCTAATGTACATTTTTGTTTTCCTTTTTGCAATGCATCTATAATCAATAATATTGTTACTCGCCTAAATAAGCTCTAACCATGTTCTGGAGCAAAGCACAACAGGTGCCGAGTGTCCACTTGTCTACTGCCTAGCCTTTAAATGCCTGGCGCCTTCTTTACTGTCTTAACAGCTTTGCTCTGGAAGGATTTAGCTCCCTTTGGTGCATAGCCTGGCTACAAGGAAGCTCCTAGTGAACACTAGTGAATTTGTTTCCCAAATGGCCACACACAAAAGAAATAGGTACCTCAGATCGTCAGATGTGGGCTTCTTCTCTGATTAAGCTCCTGTATTCATTTTCTTTTTGGAAACGAATAAAAAAAATGTGGGCTTCTTGTCATGCATGGTGTGGATCATCTTCCCAATGCATTGTGGTCACTATTGTTATTCTGAGCTTAGTTGCAGATACTCACTTAAGGGTAGCAACTATGACAATTTGTGGTAGTGAACCCTTACTGAAAAAGTTATTTTGTACCCGAATAAGACAAATAACTATTAGCTCATCACAGTTCTGACATTGAGTAAGAAGAGAAATTGATGTCAGTACAACTTTTAGACTTGCTGGAAAAGTCAGATGCACTGAACTCGTGCAACTTGCCTTTTGCCCCTGGCAAGAGCACTGCATAGTCATTGATCTCTGCTTTGAATGCTATTTGGAACCAAATCATCAAAGAATGCTCCGTAGGTCCTTACAAAATCCACAAAAAAGCCTAAATCCACTCAAATCACACATTCATGCAATTCTCAAAACAGCTGCATGAATCGGGCAAAAATCATATTGTCTGAAAAAATATGAATTTATTATATTCTGATAAAAGTTCTTATATATATCAGTAATTAAAAAAGGCATATAGCGGGGGGCGTGGCCAAGCACCTAAGATGGCGGGCGTGCTCTAGAGACGCTCCGAGTCCCATCCCCTGGTTGTCCTGAGAATTACGGCGAGTAACAGCTAGGAACTTACCCTACTAATCAGGAGAGCGTGAGGGAGTCCTCGCTGACTTTGAAGAGGGGCCCCTCGCCATTGTAGGCACCGCGGTGACGGAGCCCTGGACTGCAGCCTGCCATGTACCCCGAGTACGCGCAGGCCCAAGCGGCGGAGACTCTCTGCATTCGAGAGGGGGCGCGAAACCTGGTGGGAGACAGTAGAGTGTGCCGAGGCTGCGCCACTAGCCTGTCCGCCGTTGTAGCAGAAGGAGCCGAGAGACGGCCACAACTGGGCCTGTGGAGACGTCGGGAGCCCTTGCTGAACCGGAGGAGGGCCTCCCTGTCTGGTGCGGTGTGAGCAACAACAGAGCTCTGCGGCGACTTTCGGCTGGGAATCGCCTGGCTAGGTTGAGGGGCACAGGAGAACCATCGCCGGATTTAGAGAGGCGTCCCTCTGCATAGTGGGGCCACCGATAGCAGAGTTCTGGGTGGCGGCATGCCACGCGCCTGAGGAGACCAGAGGCGGAGCGGAGCAGGTGAGGCGCCTTGCGATGGGCTACAGAGTTTGCCGGGATTGCCCTGGAGATCCACCCGCAGCTGCGACGTGAGGGGGTGAGCGGCGGCCTGCACCAGCCCGATTGAAACGGGGGATCCCCCTTTGAGTCGGAGGGGGGCCCCCCCTTCTTCTCCTACAAACGTGGGGACAGTGGTGCTGCTCAGTGGAGGCTGAGGAAGGAGTGGCTGTGTCCGGTGTCGGTCCGTGGTGCCCACAAGCACACGTATAGCATCCCCAGGGGCCACCGGACGCTGCGGCAGCCCTGTATGACTGAGAGGGCCCTCAGTGGCGAAGAAGACAGTTGGAGGCCCCCGCCTGGAACAGAGGACACCATCTTGCAAAGCCTGCGTCTCTTGGGTCCGAGACGCGACAGGTGAGCCTGCAGCAGTGCTGCTGGGCTGAGGTGGAAAGCATGGGGATCCGGGGATCGATTGGGCCTAGACCCCCCCCCCCCTCCGGTGCATGGTGACACAGCGGAGAGGTGGTGGAGTGCCTAGGCAACGGAGGGCAGCCATCAGACCTCTGAGGGCATTGCAGAAGCCAGTTCTAGCCTAAGCTGCCCACAATCCTGCTTTGACACACAAGAGTCCTTGACTGTGGCGGGCGCAGCCATTTAGGATGGGGTGGGGAGGGGTCTGTGGGCTTGTTGAGCCTAGTCTCTCCCCACTAGATCTTCTCTGTTCTGGCCCTGAGTGACCGTGGTAGTGCTGGGGACAGAGCGGGATGGGTCCTACTAGACATTCCTCACTGTGGTAGTGAGGTGGTGACCTGAAACGGTCTGCCCTCCGTGGACACTCTACTCTGCACTCCGATGATGGGCGAGGTGCAGCCTGGTCCTGCCCCAGAGGATCGTTGAGGGGACGCGGTCCCCCACTGTACGGTTGGGCACTGTGGCAGTGCACAGATCTTAAGCGACTGGAGGGTAGTTGTAGTGCAGCAGCGTCCCATAGACAGACACCGCTCGTATCCTGCCCCCTATGCCAAGCGCACAGCAGTTAGCCATGGGCCGCCTCTGCTCCAACACCCATCAGTATGCCCCTTCCTGGGGTCTGACCCAGGGAGCTCCCAAGATCACTGGACCACCCACAGTGGCGAATTAGCCTGACCTCTCAGCTAAATTGGACTCAGTGCTATTAGCGGTGGAGAAAATAGGTACCACGCTGGAACAGACGCGCACCTCCTTGGAGGGTAGGATGGATACCATCACCTCCGACTTCACGCACTTACGAGCGGACCAACACAAACTGTCTGACCGGGTCCACGATACTGAGGCGGCGTTGGCGGATCTCCAGCCCAGATCCCGTAATGTCACGACCACCCTGCAGGACCTGATGGATCGTGTGTGCACCTTAGAGGAGAAGTGGATGATGCCGAAGGGAGGTCACGCCGCAACAATGTGAGGGTGATTGGCCTGCCGAAAGGGACAGAAGGTCAAGATCTAGAGGGCTACACGGAATCCTGGATGAGAGAATTGCTCCCCCCGGGATAGCTCTCACCACAGTTTGTAGTAGAACAGGCCCATAGAGTTCTTGCCCGCAGGCCTCCCCGGAAGCCCGCCCTCATCCCTTCTTGTTTCTCTTATTGAACTTTCAGGATAGAGATGTTATATTGCAGGAAATAGGCAAACATCCCAGCCCCAGGGAGCAAAATGTTACAGTCTCCTTGTTAGACCTGGCACCTTGGCGTGAGTCTCCCTTCCTCTTTTTGTCGCTGTGCCTCATGTGTTTTTATGGTGTTGGCCGCTCAGCGCGCTGTGCCACTGCCAACCAGTGTCGCGGTGCGAGTGCTCCCTATGTAAATTGTATATGTTGGTTGGATTCCATGATTGGATTGTTTGATTTACTGTCAGACCCCAGTAAAGTGCGCCGGGGGCGCCAGGGCATGTAAAGGCGAACACCGCTGGTGGGCTTGCAGCACTGGTTGTGCCACCCACAGAAGCGGCCGGTAAAATATGTCTGAAGTCTGCCATCGCAGAACCTGCGTGCAGTCTGGTACTGACATGCTGACCAGCAAGTGCCCACACTTGCCAGTCCCTAAAACCTTCCCTTAGCTGCATGTTAGTCACCCCTCTGGTAGGCCCACGGGCAGGGTGCGTTGTAAGCCTAAGGTAGGACAAGCCCGGATGCGTGGCATGTCCTAGTAGTGAATTACCGCCATCTTGTTGTTCACTACTGCAAGGCTACCCTGTTCTCATAGGCCAGTATGGGCGGCCTGGATTATTACACCCTATGATCCTAACCGACCCAGGGAACATGGTAGAAGATCGAGTTTAGTATGCCTGAACTCGGAATAATAAGGTACATCTTTTCGCAAGGTTTATTTTAATATTCCGGGTTTGCAAATGCCGCTTTTAGAAAGTTGGCCTTTGCTTGCCTAAACCTTTCAGCCGCCTCTGCATGATGTGTATCTGATGTCTGGCTGGTGTGAGTGACAGGGCTGGGGGAACCCAGATGGGCAGGGCTAGGTAGCCTGGTATGAATAGGACGATCGACAGGTAGATGGGTGGGAGGAGTGCTCCTAGGCTCTGAATAGGACAGTGCTCTGCTACCTCAATGCCGGCTCCGCCCCCTGTGGAGCGTCTGATGACTCTGCCCTGCACTCTGAAAGGAGAAGCCTGCATCACGTAAACAAAGTGCTCAGAAACCGGACTGAACTAGGCAAGGGCCCCCCTGGCCTGGGAGAACAAAAGATTTGCTGTATAAATGGAGGAGCCCTGCTCCTGAGAAACTAGATCCGCTTTTGACCAAGAAGAATCTCTGCCTGAGGAGGAGGCACCGGGAAAGCTGTAGGAGGAAGACTGTCCCTATCCTGGGGGATTGGCCTGCAGTGGTGACCTTGCTGCCAAAGGAGAGAAGAGAAACTGTTGCTGAAGACTTTTACCTTACTTTTACTTTCAAGACTTGTGCTTTTCCAAAACGATCTCCAAGGGCTTGGAACTGAGCTTGCCCCCTGAACTGAGCCCCAGGACCATTGGGCTCTACCTGATCTTCACTCGCCTGCTGCTGGACTGTGGTGTCCTTTCCCTCGCCGGAGCTGTGACCCTCGTGCCCCAGTCCCTCCTTGAGCCGTGACCAGGTCTGCTTAGCCGCCCCCGCCTTGGGAAGAGCCTCGCTCGATCGGAGCCGCTCCCCCTACGCTGTGCTGGGCTGCCCCGTCACCTCGCTCGTTGGAGGCTCGCTGTGCACCTTCACCCTCCCGCCGGAATCGGCGTTTGTGAGCATCTCCAAGCCTCGGACGGCCCGGACGCATCTGCGTGCCCGGCTGCCCCGCTTTGTTCACCCGCCACCTGCAACACCCCGCTCTTGTCGTGAGCCTGAAGATCAGACCCCCCTCGTGAAGTGTGGGAGCCCCGGACGCCGCCTCGCTCTTCTGTCGAAGAGCCGCTGAAATCCCGCACCCGCCTTTGCGTCAAGAAACAAGGTACTGTACTTACGAACTCGACCGCGAGCTCGCATCGGATCCAGGGTCCGCAACGTTCTTATTTCCCTGTCATCTGCTGTGTGCTCCCTGGGCGCTGCCTCAGCCCGAAGTGCGCTGAGGCCTACAGTTAGCTTGTGCCCGCCTAAAGAACTTTCCGTAACACAAAGAGAACTTTACCGTACTTCCAAGAATTGTGGCCCCATCAGTTCAACGTTACTGGGCCTTGTATTTGAATCTGCTGAAACTACATAAAAGCTTATTTTTATATACTTCCTGATTGGTGTCCGTTTGTGGTGCATGCAAGGGGTTTACTGTATGTGTAATTGCATTTGCTTAACCGTGTACGCCTGAGACTTAGCCTAGACTGCTCGCGCCACGCACCTAGAGGGTGAGCAGGGGTTATTCTGGGGAGTCATCCTTCGCCCTGACGAGAAGTAAGGGGTCCCTGCTTGTTGTGGGTTCTCACCTGCGTCAACCAGAGCCCCCTCATTTCTAACACTCCTTCTTCCCGGCTACACTGCACAAGTACAAAGGAAGCTTGCCACCTTTGGCACTGTAAAGAAACAATACTCTCTGCTTTTGTGCAGCACGTCTTCAAGTCATCAATAATGGCAACACCCGATGCTTCGATTCCCCTACGGAGACCTGGGACTGGCTAGCAGAGAACGGGCTGACAACGGCCCCAGAAGACTCCCAGTTACACAGGAGACTCCACCGCGGCCGACGCAGGAAGAGAGGCAAAGACACGTTGCAGCCCCAGACCCGGATCAGATCGGAGCGCCAAGAAGCACTGCAGGTGGGTCCAGCCCTTCAGCCTGTGAGGTCGCCGACAGGTTCCACCGGGTCCCCGTCGAGATACTGGGGAGGTGCTGACTCCACGCCAGAATAGTAAACAAACACTGGTTCGCCCCGACTACCGGACGTCACTCCTCAAACTTTGGATGGCATAATTTAAGAACAAGTCACACATCACCCCACGGTGCCTAGAACTCACAAAAATAAAGGAGACTAAGGGCTCTAGCCTTTCTACCTGTACCCATTGTTCCAAGCTCTCTTCCTGAGAATCAACGTACACATTCACGTACCCAGCATTTTACCCCCTGACACAGATGGGTGTAAAGGGGGATGGAACACTCAAGCTACCTCCCTCTCCTTTTTTCCGCGTTCACCCCCCAAAGTCAAACAACGATGTTGAACTAATTGCCATGAATAGGCTTAAATGTTTGGGTCCATCTCCCTGTTGGGGGTCCGCTCTTATGATGTTACATGACCAATCGATGTTAATTCTATTTTTCCCCCTGGAAACGTCACCGCGATTAGAAACCTGTTGCCGCTAAATATGCCCATTTAGTTGGTCACCACTACACGAGTGGAATCTGACAGACCTGCACCATCTCCATGTCTAAACTAAATATAGTTACATGAAATGTTGGAGGCATACACACTCCGGCCAGACGGTACTCTATATGCATACTTACAACGTAGAGCGGTTAGTATCGCTCTATTACAGGAAACGCACCCAGAATCTGTCCGATTACTCCATCGCTGGCGAGGTACGATCCACAGCACTACCTACTCTTACATGGCCAGAAGGGCACTCATCTGGGTAAAAGCTGGGGTCCCATGAGATTAGTAGGAAGCGGTGTTGGATCCCGCCGGACAGTACGTGCTGCTCAAGGGTAGGTTAAATGGCCAACCTATTTTGCTGAGCTCCATCTACTCCCCCAACACCGACCAAAGCGCCTTCCTCTGTAGCCAGTCGACATTGTTGCCCCGATGGAAAGATGTCCATTGGCTGCTGGGAGGTGATTTTAATTCTGTTTTTGGACGTCTCTTTTAATTGTTCCTTCCCCCTTCTGAATCGTACCACAGCCTCTTCAAACGTACTTGGATGGGGCATTGGTCACTGACAGACATCTGGAGCAAGCGCCACCCTCACACTAGGGTTTACTTCTTTCACTCGCCGGTCCACAATTTGCACAGGCGGCTAAACCGCATATTAACTTAGTCAACCCTAGCCCCACTGATTCAGACCACAAAATATCTAGGTCGGACACACTCTGACCATAACCCACAAATAATGCACCTGGCATGGGAGGCGAGAGCGCCCTCGACTCAAGCTTGGCAGTTACAGATGGCAGCGCTGGAAGACCCGGCGTTCCAGAGCTCGCTAGAGTCTGCGGTCATCGGATACTTTGACCTCGTATACCAGGATATAGGCGTCCCAACTGACTGGGAATGATCCCTGAAGCAACATGAGGAAGAGGTCTTCGGGAGGGCATTCACAGACCGGAAGTGGATGGCCGCCGGGCGTGGTCCGATGCATATCCGCGCAATCAGTGTATTAAACAAATTCTATTTTTTATATTACACCGGGCATACCTCACCCCAGCCCAAATCAGTAAGTACATCCTCAGATCAGATGCAGCCTGCCCTAGATGCCGCCTATTAGACGCAGACATGCTTTACATGCTGTGGCACTGTCCTGCCTTAAGTGAATACTGGGCCAATGTGACGACTAAGCTGGCTGCCTGTACAACTTGTGATATCCCCTTTCACTGGGAGGTACACATACTGCACCTATTCAGTAGGAATAAGAAATACAGGGCCGCCACTCGATTTCTCGACCCGGGGCTAAATGCGGCAAAACGCCTAATCACCAAAAGGTGGCAATCCCCGATGGCGCCTCACACAATAGCCTGGCCGTTCCCTACTCAACTGGGCTAGGGTGGAGGGGGTGGCACTACTCCGAGAGGACCTGCTTGAGATCCCTAAGTTTCCTGTGGCGAATCACTGGGACGCTATGGTATCGAACTTGCAGGGCATGGACACTATCACAGAGGAGCCCCAATGAAGGGGAACAAGACCAGTAACACAGCGCTTAGCACCTGGAAGAGCAGAGCAGAGCAGGCCTCATTCACATAACATATGATCCTACACTACGGAGCTGTTACCATTAGGCTTTACAGGGCTGTCCCTTTCTAGCACACACAGAAACGGGTTACATGCGACTTCCCTCCCCCCTCCTTTGGTTACTTTGTCCTAATTGTGATGTACCCTATGTCCACAGTATAAATAATGCACCATGTCAAGTATTGGTATTAAGTGACATACCATAATGTCTGTACCATAATGTCTAATTAGCACTGCCAAAGTTATTGTAATGACAATCTTCCAGTAACTTTTACATGTGTTTTGCTCGCTAGCTAAGCTGTTAATCCGATGGATTGTATTTTGAATTGCATTGCTTTGACGTTGTCAAAATATGGTGCCAATACACTGTTCATGTTGTATGGAAATAAAGAAATGCGAATAAAAATTTTTTTTTTTAAAAAGCCATACATATTAAACATCTCAAAACATAATGGGCATAACGGCAGTAGAATTAAAGATGATAGACAAATTAATTAATTAGGAACAATTCTATTTATTGATGCCCTCAATTTAGTGACGCAAGTCTCTGCCTACAACCATCTGCCGGCAGCTTTTTTGAGTTGGTAAAGCTAGTACACAGATCAAAGCCTACAACCTGGAGGCTGGCAGCGGTGAACGGACCAATTTAACGTTGAAAAAAAAAGTAAGAGAGAAAAAACAAATATGAAGAAGGACCCAAAAAAACATCACACACCCCCACTCCTCCGCATCCTGTTCGGCTACCTACTCATGCATAACTGGGAAATGCTCAAAAGGGTCAGGGTCTGCACGCCGAGAGTGGGGTCTATGTATCCTGCATATCTTCATGGGGGAGCAAGGGCAGTATCTGCAGGTATTTCGGGCAGGTCACCTCCTTGAACTCTATTGAAAGGATCAGGTTAACAGGGGCCCACAGGTCTGGATAGATAGTTGCCACGTCTTGCACCCTGAGTGATATACGTTCCATCTCCAGGGTAACTCTTAATTTGGGCAACCAAGAGAAGTGTTCCGGGATATTTTCTGTCCCCCAGTGTGAGAGGATTACCAGGCATGCAGCGCTAAATGATAAAGCCATTTGCCTGCCCCGTGTTGATTGCAGTGGAAAGGTCAGACGGTTAGGTAACCCTAGGATAACATAGGCAGAAAATTGTGGTATATTAGTACCAAACGCTTTGTCAATATTGTTCAAGACCTGTTCCCAGATCCTGGCCAATTTGGGGCAGTAAACACAAGAGGTGAAGGAAAGAACCAGTCTGTCCGCAGCCTCGCCAGCATTTTTTCGACTTCCCCTTATTCCATCTATGTATGCGTGCAGGAGTGAGATACCAGTAGGAGGCTACTTTGTGGGCAGACTACCTACTGTCCATGTTATACACAATATGATATACCTTGTAGAAAATGTCATTCCATTCTTTTATGGAGAGATAGCGCCCCAGTTCTTCCTCCCAGCATCATTTGCAGACCATAGAGTTCAGAGGTGCTTATCCCCATTTCTACGTATCAGCCATTTCTCAAAGTTGGTGAGGGGGCGGGAGGACCCAGGTTTATAACTTGGGAAAGCCACCCAGTGTCTCCGCTGTACATAAGGGAACGCATCTGTCGAGAGAAAACAGCAGTCCTACTTAAGTCGTTCAAAGGGAATAACTCAAAGAGCGAGCCTACTTGTTTACCCCTTTCACGCCATCAGCTAAAAATATCTGAGTTGTACCCTGTACCCAGGGGGGAAGTTGGGTTGTCAATAATTGGCATCATTGGGGAGGGGAACGTCGTCAGCCCTATTAAGGGCTAGAGTCCCATACCTTCAATGTTGTGGCGGTCACCAAGGATGAATACAACCCCCACGTCCTGTGCTTGCGAGGGAACCCTACCTCTCGTCATACATTAGCACCAGCAACCATCTGGTCCATAAAAGACCAGTGTTTTTCAGAGAAGGGGCGATTCCACTCTACAATATAGCGAAGTTGTGCTGCCTGGAAGTACTGTGTGATTAGAGGGGGCCCCAGTTCTCCCTCAGCTTTTGTGCAAAAGAATTGTTGATGGTGGATGCACGGCTTCCTGCCACTCCAGATGATCCGGTTGGTGGCTACTTGCAGAGTGTGCGAGACAGGGGGTGGAGGGGTCAGTGGAATGGTCTGGACGATAAAAAAGTATGCTCAGGAGCACAGTCATTTTGACTGCGGCAATCCGGCTAGTCCATGCCAATCGCAGACAGCTCCACGAGGAGTGCGTCTTTTTGGTTTTATCAAGAAGGGCCCCCTAATTAACCACCAGTATCTTCGCCAACGTGGAAGCTAACTGTATACCTAAATACGGTATGGTGCCCTTTGCCGACACGAACAGGAACCGTGCACGCAGCTCGACCTCGTGCGGCGAGGTTACAGAGAGGTTCAGGATCTGGGATTTTTTAAGGTTAACTGTAAACCCTGACACCTCACTGAATAGTTGCAACACAGCGAGCAGGGATGGTAGCGAGGTTATCGGGTCTGTCAAAGATAAGATAATATCATCCACTTATAAACTGATGGTATGACTATCAGCGCCAAATCGGATCCCTGAGACCTGCGGGCTGTCCCTGACTCTTTGAACCATAGGCTCCATGTCCAGCGCAAAGCAGAGCTGGAGAAAGAGGACAGCCCTGCCAGGTCCCACGTCGATAGAGAACATGGAGGATGAAGTCCTATTGACACGGATAGAAGCCCTGGGGTTGCTATAGATACAGCATATCCATGTGATAGATTTATCTCCGAACCTAAATTGGCACAGGGTCTCAAGCAGGTAAGGCAAATGATGCGGTCGAACACCTCTGCATCAATGGAAAGGAATAGAGCCTCCTTTTGTGATGGCTAGATAATGTCAGAGAGATGTAAGAGCCGTTTAGTATTATCGTCACATTGCAACATGAAGTCGGATTGGTCTGGATCAACCAAACCCGGTATAATAGGGTTCAATCGAGTGGCTAGGGTACTGACTAAGAGTTTGGCATCTATGTTGAGAAGGGAAATGGGTCTGTATGACCCACAGTCATCCGGGTCTTTCAATGGCTTGAATATCACCGAGATAGATGCCTCTAACATCGAGTCCACCAGGATCCATTGGTCAAAAAATCGGAAAAATTGGGGTTAAAAGAGGGGCGAGCTCTTGACAAAAGGTTTTATAAAATTGAGCAGTGAAAGCATCTGGTCCCGGCGCGTTTGAGGTGAGCTATAGCTGCAACCACCTCCTCTATTCTTATTGGTTGGTCAAGTTGACAACTGTGAAGGTCTTTAAGGACCTTGGTTATTTCGGCGTCCGTGTGGACCTCTTCCCCCTAGTCGTTCGGACAGAGCTCACTGAGCCAGATAGGATTTTACTACAGAGCCTTAGAGCCAGCATGCGTCCTCAGAGGTCACTACTCAAGTAAAATTTGTGCTTGAGGCGTAGGAGGGCCTACTCTGCCCTGTCAAGGTCAAGGCTCCGCAGGACAAGACTCTTTTTCTCATGTTCTTGCCAGACCCTAGGGGCGCTTGAGCGTTTATGGATCGACTCTAACTCGTAGACCGCTTGTTCTAGTTGCTGGTGCTTCTCATTGTGAATCCGATTCTCGGCTGCTGATATGGCGATGTATTCGCTCCTCATGACACGCTTAAAGCCTCTCATATCGACGACAGGGGGGTCCCCTCGATGTCGTTGTTGCGGAGGTAATCCGCTAACGCATTATGTATAGTGGTGATCGTGGGAAGGGGATTCCAGCGGTGCATCGCGGAGTCGCCAGTGTGAAGTATAGGGCTGAGAGATATCGAGACGTAGGTTCAAGGCGATCAGGCATGGTCTGAGAGAGCTCGTGGTTCTTTGCTCGGTTCTCTGACATAAGCTGTTAGGGCCGGGATGTGTGGAATTTATCAATGTGGGCGTATAACTTATGTGCTGCAGAGTAAAAGGTGTAATCCCTCGAAGAGGGATGCAGGTGACGCTAGATATCACAAACTGCTCCATTGGGCAGCCAACAAAGGGTGTCAGATTAAAGGCTCCCATTTGAGGGGAGCAGTGGTTGGAGCGATCTATATTGGTGTCCATCACAGATTTAAGTCTCCCCAAATCAGGATGGCCATGTCTAGGGTGGTGAGGGCTTCTGCAAGTGTGTTAAGAATAAATGTTTCTTGCCGTTCATTCGGGGCGTAAATATTGGCCAGAGTAAAAGTAAAGACACCCCATTGTAATCTAACCACAAGCAGGCACCCTTTATTTTGCCCAGTCGTGGATATTAGTTTGCCATAAAATTTCTGGGCAAAAAGAATAGCTATCCTGTTATTCTTGGAGGGAACAGAGGACCAGTACTGGTGGAGAAACCAGCGTGAGTGCATGCGTGAGGTATCTTTGGGCAGCAGGTGGTCTCCTGGAGCAAGCATATATCCCTGCGAGATTCCTCCAAGAGAGACATCACTGCAGTGCTCTTCATTGGGCTGTTTAAGCCCCTGGTACAAAAATGCCACCGCAGAGGCGTATTGAATGCACTCTGTGCGGAGGAGTAAACATGAACAAATACGCAGGTAAATACAATCTAAGATCACTAAATGGAACATGAAGTGACACTTGGTCGTCATCTTGGAATAACAGTTGTGGAGCGTCATTTAGTTGTGGACAGTCCAGTTGGGTAGATAGCATCCTCAAAGGAGCACAGATCTTAGAAGAATAGGACATCAAGAAAGGCGCCTTCATGGTTGTCAGGCCTCTCCGAAACCACTGCCTTGAAGCCCTCCTGCCTGGTGATCTTAGATGGTCCCTTCATCGTCATGAGTCTTCAGAAAGGGTGGTCTCCCCAGAGAGAGTTTGAAGTTAGGACAGGAGTTCCTTGGCCATGGTTTCGGAATCTGGTTTCTCTCTGGTAGGACCTCCTTTAAGCATCTCAATCCAGATCTCTTCTGCATCTTGCTATCAGGGGAGCCTCTTTGAGGGATCTTAATTGGTGTAGTGTTACATCGAGGTGAAAAAATATCCTAATAGGAGTAGGCTATGCCTGCTTTACGTAAATGCTCAGTGACGGGATAGATTTCTCAGCATTTTTGTAGGTTGAACCTTGAGAGGTCTTAGTACAGCACCGGAGAGTGACCCTTAAAATGGACCTGCTGGTAGTCCAAAATGTCCGCGAGAGGGTTCTGCTCCGGCCTGAGGTGCCCCACTCTGTGCACTTGATCAAGTTGCAGAATGTGTAAGAAAAGGGCCGCAACATAGTCTCTGAGATTTGTGCCCTCATCGGATCCGAACGTCCGAAGGACCATCTCTCCTTCAGGAGGCACCTCAAGACCTGGCTTTTCGAGCAGTAGCTGTACCCCTCCCCCACCCCCCCAGCGCCTTGAGACCCTCGCGGGTGAGTAGCGCGCTCTATAAATGTGACTGATTGATTGATTGATTCTGGCGGGAGCGATTTTCTAGGTCTTCTTTGTGGGTTTGCAGATCTACTTGTTGTTCCTTAAGGAGCAGGACCTCCTGTTGCAGCCATTCTATTTTCTCCTCTCAGTTGGACTCTAAATCTTCCATGGCGGCCACCCTGTGCCCCACCTCCTCTAAGTCCCGGAGAACCTCCCGGAGGTCCGTGGATAGCTCCTCCTTCATGGCCTGTATATCTCCTCTGAGAGATACAAAGAGGGATTCTAAGAATGACTTGGTAACCGGGCTCTCTCCATCCTCCCAAGTCCGCCTGCCGCTCCCCCTCAGGCAGAGGCGATTTATCTTTTGGGGTTCCCCCCCTTGTTTCACAAACATGTCCTGGAGTGATCAATCCTTGTTTTGCTCTATTCACAGACATGGTGTGAGTCTGAATGGAAGGGCGACTAAGAGGGCAAGAGCAGCTAAGGATACAGGATTTTGCAGTCACTTCTTTGGCGTTAATGAGGAAGGCCATTGGCTCAAGGAACTCAATTGGAGTCTAGTCAGAAACCCAGAAGCTTGATTCCTTCCCTTAGGTCTAGTAGGACAGACCACGAAGCTGTAGGAACACATGCAGCCATCAAAGAGATCCGCAAGCAAGCGTATGGCAGGGCCCAACGCACGACAGCTCTCCATTGACCCCCTCTCTTTAGTGCTGCAAGCGCTGCTGTGATTTGACCACCGTTTCCAGAACTGCCAGCCCGGTCCGCCTCTCCGGGCGACGAGAACTAACTTACTTCAAGGTCCCTGCCACTGACGGGGGAGCAAAGAAAGGGCCCATCCACCGCGCAGGACCCGTAACACCACCGCAGCGTAGGGGGATCTCTCAACTAGAGCGCCACTTCAGGGAACCAGCGCCCGGGAGAGGTTCAACCCTTGATGTCACTCCGTGAGCTGGTATTGGTAGACCCCCACTGTTGCGCCAGTGGCCCGAGCCTCTCCAAACCCTGGTCTAACACTCCACAAGCCCTTTAGGCCCCAGGACCCTGCCAATATCCAATCTGCCCAGTTGTGAAGGGGCCAGGTGCTCGTTAAGTCAGTTAAGGCGGGGGAGGGCCTGGTGGGTTCTTGCTATGACGCTCCCCTTCTGCAGTCCAGGGACTCATGCACACCTGGAGGCACTCATCCATGTCCCACTTTATCGCCCGCGCCAAACCCCACCTTTCCTCGGACAGGAAACATGGTTCGATGCATTTAAAAAGGGGAAAGCCCAGTCCATTTCCAGGGGGGGTGCAAATTCCCGCCTAGCCCAAAGGTATGGGGAGGGAGGAACTTGCAGGCTATTAATCCTCACCTCACGTACTCCGCCCCTGAACCCTCCACATTCACAGTGCCCCCTGCTCCCCTTTGTCAGGGCCCACTCATCTCACAGGGCCTCCCCTCTCAGCAGAAGAGCTAGACGCAGTGTCTGATGCTTTGGGGGAGGGGGTAATGCCAACTGTCTCCTCCCACTGTCAGACGCCCAGACTCCTCAACACTCTTGTCAAAGGCGACAGCTCTGGCTGAAGCCTGCACGGTCTGGCGCGCTCGGTTGCGGCCTTACTCCGTGCTCTGACACCTGCGTGGGGGTCACTGTGCAGAGAATGGGGAGCACCATCACGCCTGGCGCTTCTTGCTGTGGCAATCCTCTGTGGCCTGGTCAGGAGGGTGCCACCTACTGAGGCCAGTTGAGGCCAGCAGAGCCCCCCTCAGCTTGTCCGCAACTCTGCTGCGGACCATCCCTCAGATCGGCGGCTGCAGTCACTCAACCTCCATTGCCGCTCTCTTGCGATCGGGGGCGATGGCTCAGAATCTCAGGTCACCAATGAGCCCCACGCGCTGTTGACCCACCAGAGCTCTGCAGGGACCTGCTACTGGTGGCTGGGGGGGTGCAAATCGATGCGGTAGAGATCACGGGATGGAGCGACCGAGATATGCGTCTTACCCATCCACCATCTTGGGCACGCCCCTCCAAATTAATTAATTAGTCTTTAAAATCATACACATCTAAATCATGTCACTATACAATTATGAACTAATTCGCCATACACAATCTTTCAGTAAAGGCAGGATGTACGAATCAATAAGCCATAAAATTACATTTGCTGTAGTAAATAGTGTGGCTCTAAACAAATTTAAAATCCATAGACAACTAGACTACCTCCAATTAAGAATAACACAAATTGGGTTATTTCTGAGTCGTGGGTTACCCTAGTCACTTGCATATCTTGTCTTCAGTATGTCTTTGTGCACAGTATACTAATCAATGTGAAGAGTCAATTAAAGGAGCAATGCTGGAGAAAGTTATGGGTGTTTACCCTGTTAACAGGAGATGGGCAATTTGTTAAAATCAATAAAGATATATTGCAAAAAAATATTTTCTTCAATATGAGTGCCTTAATATTGTTGTTAAGAATAACGATCAATCACCCACAAGGCCCGAAATCGCTCATAGAGAAATATCACAAATCTAAAGCTGACCCTACATTTGTTTTGGGGAAATCTTTTGAAAGTTATTACCTTCATTTTTATAATCAAATAACTCGCCAATAGAGGCAATGTTTTAATGCTTAATTTCTATTCTCCTTGCAGAGCTCAGAATTCATTACAATCCCATCCTACAGATAAGCAAAGCTGTGGTTTTCCTTCTTAGTCTCATATACAACTAAATTGCATCGCATGATCACAATAACAAGATAATAAACTCACCTCTTAGGGCTCCAGCTTTAACATTTGTTCTTTTATGAGAAACATGATACCATTCTCAACAGGAGAACTACCCAAGTGTTTTGCCTAGGCCAAAATCAAACTTCAAATTAAAAATTAGGGGCCATGTGTATGAAATGTTTTTCCCGTTCGCAAACGGGCCGATTTGCAGAACGGGAAGAAGCCACTAGGGATGTATCATCCCAAAAGGCAATCGCAAACCAGGCATGAAGCAAAAAATATTTGCGACCTGGCTTTAAGGAATCGCAAATTACCACCAACTTCAAGTTCAACTTCAAGAGAGCAATCAAGCCACATACCAAGGCTCTTAATCTGGGCTTTTGGGTCTGGGGTAGGGCCAAGGCAGTCCGACCAGAGGAGGGAAGGGTTGAAGGAGGGTGAGTTGCCGAGGAGCATGAGCTCGGTCTGGTCTCCATTGAGCTTGAGGCATGAGAGTTCCTTCCACTCGGCCACCGCCTCTAGGCAAGGACCTAGGGTGCTAGATGACCTGTCTGGTGGTTTAATGCCACCATGAGCTGCGTGTCATCTGCATAGGTGATGATCTTTATGCCGAATGGATGGACAATCTCCGTCGAGGGTCTCACATAGATATTAAATAGCGTGGGGCTCAGGGAGGAGCCCTGGGGGACCCCACAGCTAAGAGGCAACCGGTTGGACACAGCATCTCCTTCAAACACCTGGAAAAAGCGGTCGCTGAGAAAGAACTGGAACTAGGTTAATGCTGTGCCGGTCACTCCAAGATTCTTAAGTCGACAGGTCAAGATGTTATGATTGACAGTGTCGAATGCAGCACTGAGATCGAGGAGGATGATTGCTGCAGTACCTCCCTGGTCCAGTATCTTCCTCGCCTCCTCAGTTACTGCCAGAAGGGCAGTCTCAGTCCCTAGCTGAGGGCGAAAGCCTGTTTGGGAGTGGTGGAGAAGATTGTTAGACTCCAGATACTCTACCAGCGTGGTGTTTATATTTTTCTCGAACAGCTTACTCAGCCTGGGAGGGAGGGAGGGAGATGGGACGATAGTTGGTTAAGTTGGACTGGTCAAGGTTGGGTTTCTTCAAAAGGACCTTCACCATGGTATACAGGTAGAATTATTCAAAAGAACGGCAGGAACAATTACACCTTACCTGCTTAATATGTTTCACGACAGTTTGCAGAGCGGCGAACTTCCATTAGATCAAAGACTGACCACTATAGTGCCGATCCCAAAACCGGGAAAGCCCCCCCCCCCCGAGGAGTGTACCTCGTATCGTCCCATATCCTTATTAATGGGTAGGCAAAAACTCTGGCGAAACTTCTTGCGATGTGACTCGCACCGCACTTAGGAACACTGATAAATCCAGACCAATCAGGCTTCATGCCGGGCAGAAGTACAGCATTAAACTTGAGACGCCTACATGGGGTGATAGCTCGCATACAAGAACCAGCAGTTATCCTCTCCCTGGACGCTCGTATGGCGTTTGATATGGTGGAATGGCCCTTCCTCTTTGCAGTGCTTGCCCACATGGGCTTTGGTCCCAAATTTTGTGCATGGATACGTTTGCTGTATACTAACCCAGTGGCACATGTGACGGCTAACGGGCACATTTCAGGGGATTTCCCACTCTCCCGTGGCACACGCCAGGGCTGTCCACTGTTGCCACTCCTGTTTGCTCTAGTACTTGAGCCGTTGGCGACATGGATTAGGTGGGAACCACTGATTAGGGGACTTAGATGGACGGCGGATTGGGAGGATCACATCTCATTGCACGCAGATGACGTACTACTGTATATGACCTCCCCCAGTCGTTCAATTGAGGCGCTTCTTAACATCTGTGAGCTTTTTGGTCATGCATCTGGGTACACCATAAATTGGTCTAAATCTGTTTTGTTTATTTTAAGTGGACCGCCCCCTCGGCTCCCCAGGGACTGCCCACTACAAGTCACAGATGGCGCATTTAAATATTTAGGAAGTAATATAACTGCAAGTCCGGATGCCTTCTATAAGCTGAATCTCATACCTCATCTGGAGCTCTTCAGACGGGATGTGACACATTGGGGCACGTTGCCGTTGACGCTCCTGGGTAAGGCGGCGCTTTTTAAAATGATGGCACTTCTTCGATTCCTTTATGCACTAGAAAATGCACCATTCCTGGTACCCCCATGTTACTTCAAGGCAATAGAGGCGCAGGTCTCCTGTTTGTTATGGGGGAACAAACCGGCACGGATTGCACAGGGCAAACTGGTAAAGGGATGGTATGACTGGGGAATTGCGCTTCCAAATATGCAGTTATACTATTGGGCAGCCCAATTGAAGATAGTTAATCAATGGATACATGCCCTGCAAACAGACCCTGCCTTTAAAGCTGATAGACACGAACTTGGGGCAGAAGGTATGATGTCGGCGCTGTATAACGAGAGGCGACCCCCCCTCTCTGCTTGGTCCCACAAAACACACTATCGCTCTATGGCATAAGGCACATGCTAAATTAGGCTGGCGGGGTGTCATAACCCAACTCACTCCCTTATGGGACACCAAGCAGTTGAGGCGACTCAAGAACAGTAAGGGATTCGCTCATTGGGCTGCAACTGGCATCTCTACAGTGGGCGACTTGTGGAGCAAAGGGGAAATAATCCCATTTGAACGTCTTCCGGACCAATACGAACTGGCAGCGTCAGAAAGGTTTCGCTACCTGCAGATTAAGCATGCGTTACAAGCCGCCTTACCAGCGGGAGTTAAGGTTCCGGAAGCTACCCCTTTAGAAGATAGATTACTAACAGATCATATGCACAGGCGAGCAACTTCCTTCACCTACTGAAAACTAGTCAATAATTTACCAGACCCCACTGTGGCACTTAGGGAAAAGTGGTCCAGAGATGTCGGAGAATTGGATGACGCTGATTGGCAAGATGCAACGGCATATCCGCGGGAGGTGGGCATAGCCTCGCGGCTTAGGCTGGTTCAGCTTAAAATATTGCATCGTACTTATTACCACAGAGTCCTCCTCTGTAAAATTGGGAAAGCTTCTCATCCGTACTGTTTGACGGGTTGTGGGAATGAGGGGACCTTTTTTCCTACATTATGGCAATGTCCAAGAATCGCGGAATACTGGGCCAGGGTTATGAGGACGATATCATAGGTGGAGGGGGTATCACTGCTACCAGAGCCCAAGAGTTGCCTACTGAACGTTTGGGAATAAAATGATCTTACGCTCCTGGCTCAGGTGTGGGTTACACTGGGGATAATGGTTGCAAAGCGGAACATCGCACAAAGATGGGGTTCGGAAGAAATACCGACGATTGCAGCTTGGTGCAATGATATGGATGGCGTTAAGATAACTGAAAAAACAGTGTATAGTAACCGAGGGTGCCCGAGCAAATGGAATAAAGTGTGGGGGGCGTGGAATAAATTTTGGGGATACATTTGTGAGCCTCCTAAGACGCAATCTGGGGAAACATCGGAGGAAGAGACAGTTGGAGACATATGAGAATAATGTAAGAAAGGTAACTGAAGTTTGAGATTTATTTGTTGTACAATCGACATGATGAAGTCCTATGGTTGTTGGAATGTAATTGTACTTTACATTGGTGAAATGAAACGTGCACATTTTCTTCTTTTGTTGACAATAAATAAAAAGTGTTTAAAAAAACAAAAAGTTTAAAAAAGGGCCTTCACCAGAGCACATTTCCAGGCAAGGGGGACCATACCGGAAGAGAGAGACGAGTTTAGGATGTCCAGTATTACGGGGCGAATGGTGTTGGCAACTATAGTAAGAGGCTGTGGGGGAGCAGGATCAGTAGGAGAGCCTGAGATTACCTTGGGCATGATGTTTCTCCTAAGAAATAAGCAAATGATGTTTCCAACCAAATCTTCCACCATTCTGATGAATTCATCTTCCTGCCGACTACTCACTTTAACCCCTTGTGTGCCCATGACGAGCTGAACTCGTCATGGGCCGCGGTTGCGCTGTGCCCATGACGAGTCCAGCTCGTCATGAACCCTGCCCGCTAATGTAACGGCCGGCACAGGGCGGAGAAAGGGCGTGGCACACAAGGGGTTAAGAATTATTCTTCCAGGCTTCTGACTGCTGTGGAGAAGCTTTTTTCTAAAGCAGTAGCCCTTCAGCACCACTAGACACAGCTATGGGGCTCCAGTCTTAACTCTACCTTATGACATGATATCACCAGAGTATTATTAGATGCAAACCAGCTCTTTCACATTCGTTCCTGCATTTCCATGCCTCAGCTATGAAGGTCTGAAGCACTCTCTGTGGTGTCTCATCAATGAAATTCCATATCAATAGAAAGTGACTAGGTCAAGTGTCTCCTCCAAAAGCTTTGGTTTTCGAGCCGTTTTGAAATATGTTCCTTTTGGATCCACATGACAACTGCATGTGATATTTTGAATCGGAACATGACGCAGCAATTCTTGTACCTTGTTCCACCTTGGCCATCAGTGAGCAGGAGGCCAAGTTGTTCCTGGTGTAGGCCTGAAGGGAGAGGCCTATGGGAGTATGTTCCCCCAAAAAAACACATAAATCACCATAGGAAGGAGGACCCTTCAAGCAGTTTCATGACACGTAACTTCTCCTAGTCATTGAAGTAGATATTGACGATGACACAGGTGAGGTTAGCGTTTCCCAGTCTGTCGGCTGACCCTGCACAGGTCAGAGTCTTCGAAAACGTCCAAGCCTGTCAAGGCACTAAACCTTATTAGTTTGGAGCCTCTCTTGGCACCGACGTGGACATTGCTTATGGAGTCAACTCTGGTGCCACTCTTCAATGTGCCAACGTCGGAAGATTTTATCTGTGTGGCATGGGAAGGGTTTAGGGTGCACTTTAATGATATTGTCTCGGCAGTGCACCTCCCAAGGGCTCATAGGTTTGCCCAGATGAGGAGGATTTTTGGCTCGGACTCATTCGCCCTTGCAATGCCTGGTAAAGATTGTGGCCATTCAGAGGATGATGATGATTCGAATGCTCGTTTATATTTAGGATTACACAAGACAAGTGACCAAATATCTCACCAGAAAGGGACAATCCTTATCCCTGTGGCATAAAGCAAAAGAAATCTTTAAATTAACACAGACCTCTGCATAGGCTAAGTCTCACCCCTCTTCTGCCAGGATAGCTTGATTCCAGTGGCATGGAGAGCACGGGACCCACGTCTGGGCATACCCGTCCCACTCAGGGTGACAAATGCAAAAACAACAGTTGATGGACAGATTGCAGTACAATGTCATACATTCACCCCAGTACAGAGATCTGGACCTAAATCCATTGTTTTTTGCTTACCATGCCATTCCAGTTTGAACCCAGCCATATGCAAATCAGTCTTGACCCTGTGCCTCATGGGAACAGTCCAGCCCGAACTGCCAAGCCAGGTCTTCCCTGGACTGGAAACAAGCATCCTAGGACCGGTTTCAGGGTTTCACCCCTCTTCAGCCATGATAGCTTGATTCCAGTGGCATGGAGAGCACGGACCCACGTCTGGGCGTAACCGTCCCATTCAAGCCATCCTGGCTGAAGAGGGGTGGAACCCCGAAACTGGTCCTAGGATGCTTGTTTCCGTTCCAGGGAGGACCTGGCTTGGCAGTTCAGGCTGGACAGTTCCCATGGGGCACAGGGTCAAGACTGATTTGCATATGGGCAGGTTTAAACTGGGGTAGCATGGTGAGCAAAAGAATGATGCATTTAACCCAGATCTCTTGACTGGGGGTGAATGTTTTGATTTATTCTGCATTCCGTCCATCAACTTTGTGTCTATTGCTCTGAAAGAAAGGGGCACAGGATTCTTTTCCCTTTAGTTCTTGGTTCCCAAGAAGGATGAACGTCTGAGATCCCGCCTGTATTGTCATATTCGGAATTTAACAGGACAAGTTGTTAATGCATTCTCTGAGTGAAGACCTGCTATCCCTAAATGTGGAAGACTAGTTGGCATTCGTAGGTCTTCAGGATGCCTGTTTTAATCTTTCAATTGTTCCTGCCCCGGTTCTGCGAGGGCTTCGCTTCATGGTCTGCAACATCTTGGTGAGACATGCCAGATGGCAGATTAGGGCCCTTCAGGGAGCATAAAGTCACCATTACTACAGCATCAGCAGAGTTTCATAGTTTGGGTGCAGATCTTCCTCATTGTTCATCTGAATCTGCACTGGTGGATCGACCCCGCCAAACTATTGGAGCACTGGCTTTTCAACCCTAAATAGGCTGAAGCTTCTATAGTAACAGTCAGTCTCATTGGGCTAGGGTGCCCATCTGGGTGACATAACGTGTGGGCTTTTGGTCCACAATGGAGCAGTATGTGCACCTATATGTGCTTGAGTTGTGGACAGTCCATCTTGCGAGTAAGGTGTTTCTCCCTGCTATCTCAAGCAGCAGCATTTAGATTTTGTAAGACAATACCACCATTGTCTATTATATCAACAGACAGAGCTGTGTAGGGTTGTGGACCCTATGTTGGGAGGTGATCTGCCTGTGGGAGTGGGCGCATCATAGGTAATTTTACAGGTAGCCAATCACCTAGCAGGCTTCCAAAGTGTGATGCACTGTCGCCTCTCACTACAGACCCGCAATTAAAAGCTGCACCCCAAAGTAATGGAGGTGATCTTCTCCAGATTGGGGTTTCCATTTGTCAATCTCTTCACCACAGCCCAGGACAGGAAGTGTTCTTAGTTTTACGCCATACACTTCCCTCTGAATGTTTATCTTGGGAATACCTTTCGGTTAAGCGGGTCTCAGAGCCTGCTATTTGTATTTCCACCGACCCCCACTCTGTCAAAAGTACTGTGAAAGGACCAATCACAACTGATTGGGTAGGCTGATCTGTTGGCGCTTAGGATGTGACTGTGCATTTCTCTCCAATGCAGAGCAGACCTATTCTCGCAGCAGGCAGGCTCTCCACCCCAATCCTCAAACAGTGCAGCTTCATGCATTAAGATTGAGTGGTGCCTGTTAGTCCTTTTGCCTTCCTGATGAAGACGAAGACGTTATTTTGATGACTAGGAAGCCTGCTACCAAATCCATCTATGCTGGACTAAGTTTGTTCAGTAGTGCAAGTCAGAAGACAGTACTGAGTTTTCTAAAAGGTTTGTTTAACTTTTTTCCTCCCACACTGTTTATTGTTCCGTAGTGGGTTCTGAACCTCCTTTTGACTAACTTGACGGCATCCCTGACCGAGCCAGTGAACAGTTGCTTGGTATGTCTGACCTTAAAAACGGTTTTGTTGGCATTAATAGATTTAGTTTGTGGAGTTGAGGAATTTTAGGTCTTTACAATTTTCTATTCTGATAAGTCGTTCCTGGCCATCCTTCATACACAAGGAGGTTTCTGCCTTCCATATGGCCCAGCCTTTTACCCTTCCAGCTTTTTTCACTCTGCCACATCCCACCAAGGAAGAGGAGGAGCAACTGTATAGACTGGACCCCAGATGTGTGGTATTTTACTACTTCAACTCTACTGGTCAGGACAGAGTGGATGATCAGCTCTTTGTGGGCTTCGTGGAACTAAGAAGGGCAAGGCAATGACCAAACATCATTTTGCACTGGGTCATGCTCTGTATCAGAACCTGCTATGCCCGGGCTAAGAAACACCCTCTTAAGGGCTTTTGCGCTTATTCCGCTAGAGCCATTCTTGCATCCAGAGGCGTCCTGGTTGCCAACATCTGCTGAGTGGTTATATGGTCATCTTTGCATACTTTTGCATGCACAGCTGCCTTATGTCTCAGGCACACAGGTACTTTGCTCTAACTGTGTTACATGACTTCCTTGGTTAACCAGCACCGCTTACCATGGAACCATTATTTTGGGAGACATTCTTAAGGTGTGTAATCTGCAGGATAATGTGTCCATCAGAAGTAAATGTTACTTAACTTTTGTAATGACATTCGGATGGATACATAATCTTCTCTCTGATTCTTCTCCACCCTTAACCCTTCTCATATGAGTTAGTGCCATGATTTAAATTGTCCGCAAACATATTTTACGTGCTGTATTGTCATTGTTATTGCTCTCTCATTTCCTCCTCGAAGGGCAAGAGCAGGTGTTGTATTGAATTGGGGGAGTGCCACTTCCCACTGTAATGCCAGAGCTCCGGCATGTTTATCTTTATTCTGTTAGATAAGACTTAAGGCTCCTGAAAAGGCAACAGCAAAGTTACTTGTGCTGCTTTGATGGAAAGTATGTAAAGAGCAGCAGTGCTTGACATGCTACTTTGTGCATTTGGTACATATGTAACAGTATTTGATAATTTAAAGTATCCTGTTTCCGAGTACCTCTAGTATTGTAGTAATTGTTATAGAGGTATAACTCTGTGACCCAAACCTCCTTATTTAGCTAGATAAGTTTAAAGTGATACCCTTGAGTCATATCCCTCTGACCCACGATGCATTGGATTAGATGAAATTTGGTCAGATCATTTCGCACACCACCAGCCATTACATTAATAGATTGGGTGGTGTGAATACCTGTGTTGCAAGGCCCTGCATCTGTGGCAGTGGGTTCTGCAACAGGGCATTTTCCCAGTGGTGGCCCATGAGGTGGGCACCCTGAATGTCAAAGCAGATGCCTTGATATGCCTGTCATTGTAGGATCACAAATGGGAACTTCATCCCGAAGTGACTGACATGATTCTTTCCCAATGTCCCTAAATAGTCTTCTTTGCCATGGTCCTGAACTGGAAGTGCTCTTTGTTCTTTACCCTATACCTCTCTCGCTAAATGGTTCCCTAAGAGACGCCTTCCAAGTTTGTTGGTGGCTGGGTTTGCTCTACACGATTCCTCTGTTTTCGAAGGACCTGCAGAAGGTGCAAGAGGATCAAGCACAAATGATTAATATCACCCCTGATCAGGTGAGAATGATTTGGTGTACTGATCTATTGGGACTCATCATTTAACATTCTCTTCCTCTCCCACACACCTATATCTGCTTATGCAGCAGGATGGTTCAGTCCTTCACCCCAATCCTCAGTCACTTTGTCTGCACACTTTTAGATTGCGCTGTGTCAATTAGAGGTCTTTTGCTATCCACCAACAGTAGCTGATGTCATCATGGCTGCCAAAAAGTGGCCTACAAAGTCGGTCTGCATGGGCCAGTGGTCTAAATTGGTTTCTTGGTGCGAGTTTGCTAGCTTAAATACCAACCAGTCTCACTTTGGCATTCTGCTCCCATGCTTTACCTTGCTGAACAAAGCTTAGTTGACTCTAAATTGAAGAGTTATTTGACCACTCTTTCCTCCTTTATGCTCCTTCCTGATCAGCTCTCTTCATTGATGTCACTCTTAGTTATTCGATTTATTAAAGGCCTGTTGTACCTATTTTCCCCCAGACCCTTTATTGTTCCACAGTGGGATTTAAATTTAGTGCTAACTGTTTCAACGGATACACAGTAGTTCAGCTTATCTGACTATGCTTAAAACTGTATGTCTAATAACCAATCAATCAATCAATCACAGACATTTATATAGCGCGCTACCTACCCGGAGGGTCTCAAGGCGCTAGGGGGGGGGGGGGAGTGCCGCTACTGCTCGAATAGCCAGGTCTTGAGCTTCTTCCTGAAGGAGAGGTGGTCTTGGGTCAGGCGCAGGTCAGTCGGGAGGGAGTTCCAAGTCTTGGCGGCCAGGTAGGAGAAGGATCTTCCTCCTGTTGTCGTTCTTCGGATACGGGGGACGGCGGCGAGGGCGTGGCTGGCTGATCGGAGATGTCGTTTGGGAGCGTAGAAGTTGATGCGGTTGTTGAGGTAGCTCGGGCCTTGATCGTGTAGGGCTTTGTGTGCGTGGGTGAGGAGGCGGAAGGTGATTCTTTTGTTGACGGGGAGCCAATGCAGGTCTTTCAGATGTCCGGAGATGTGGCTGTGACGTGGGATGTCGAGGATGAGTCTGGCTGAGGCGTTCTGGATCCGCTGGAGTCTCTTCTGGAGCTTGGCGGTGGTTCCGGCGTAGAGGGCGTTGCCGTAGTCCAGTCGGCTGGTGACGAGGGCCTGGGTGACCGTCTTCCTGGTCTCGGTGGGGATCCACCGGAAGATCTTCCGTAGCATGCGCAGGATGTAGAAGCATGACGAGGAGACGGCGTTGACTTGTCTGGTCATGGAGAGGGAGGAGTCCAGGATAAAGCCCAGGTTGCGGTTTGGGTGCGCAGCCCAAAGCGGGGGGCCACCAGGAGTCGTCCCAGGCGGAGGGCGAGGAGCCCAGGACGAGGACTTGTACGGTGGTAGACGGACTCTCTGTGTTCTTCCGTCGAGGAAGGAGATGATCCATTCCAGTGCCTTCTCCTGGATTCCGACGTTGCTGAGGCGATGCACTAAGGTGCGGTGGCAGACAGTGTCGAATGCCGCGGAGAGGTCTAGGAGGATGAGGGCCGCTGTTTCTCCGTTGTCCATCAGGGCTCGGATGTCATCGGTGGCAGCGATGAGGGCGGTTTCGGTGCTGTGGTTGGCTCGGAAGCCAGACTGGGAGGGGTCGAGGGATCCATTCGTCTCGAGGAAGGCGACCAGCTGCTTGTTGACGGTCTTCTCTATGACTTTGGCTGGGAACGGGAGGAGCGAGATGGGGCGGTAATTCTTGAGTTCGGTGGGGTCCGCTGTAGGTTTCTTTAGAAGGGCGCTGAGTTCGGCGTGCTTCCAGCTCTCCGGGAAGGTGGCGGTGTCGGTGGCGGTGTCGAACAATCACTTCAGTCTGTATTGTCAACAAATTATTGACTCTATCGGTCTGACCACCATTCACTTTTTTACGCAGACAAGTGGTCATTTATACCTGACTTTTGCTTCAGCTAAAAGGTGTATGTGCCTTTTCATTTCAACAAACTTTATTTCGGTCATAAAAGGCCATAAAAAGTAGAAGTTCATATACAATATAACATTGATAAACAGATTTTGACAGTTCATTATTTAGATATTGCAATACATCCCAAAAAGACATTGTAATATGTCCAAGGTCTTTATGCCAATTAAAAGCAAGAATAATTAAAACCAGATAAACTATTAAAATTTGAAGGCTAGAAAGAACAAAAATGCGGGAAAAGTTTTTTCCAATTGCTGAAATGAATTGAAAAAGGCCCTGCGCCTGTGCCACATGGAATTAAGGAAGGGAGACATGGCAAAAACTATGGGGGGTGCGTATCAGATCTTAACATTCTATACGCCTCCAGACACTGTATGTATCCCAGGTTTCTGCATAATGGAATAAGCCAATGCCGTCTGGCAGATTTATAGCCTGGGCAAAAGAAAAGAACGTGGGTAACGGTCTCATCAGGGCAGTTGCAGGCAGAACAACCTGCAGAGGGATCGTTTGACCATTTGTTCACAAAAGCATTGACCGGGAGGGTACCTGTGCTGAACTGGACATACAGCCTCCTAGCCATGGGAGGCTGTATGTCGTCCAGGAAAGACTCAAAGAGGTACTCGGTTTTTATGTTAAGAAATTCTGCTGTTAGGTGCCCGAGTTTGGTGTTCACTTGCAGATCGGCTAATTTATGTGCCCTATAGGCTCTGACAAGTTGTAGTCGTGATGTTGTTAGGGACACTACCTCCGGGTTGGGCAACCCTATTCTGACACAGGTTTCTTTGATGTACTTAAACCAGGACAGTTTTCCCACCCCCGGTTAACCCAAGATACCCTTAAGTTCATTTCGGTAAAATGCTAGTTCAGGAGTTGCCCACAGTCTGCGCCAGAAGGTCAGTGGTCTTAGACCTATCACTTCTGCAATCGGTTTGACTCCTAGGTCCAGGCGCAGAGGGATGAGGGGAGTGCTAGGCGGTAAGCCCAAGAGCTTTGTCATAAATTGGTTTTCTGTATGTGCCTTTCACCTGGGCCAATGTATAACCCTTCCATCCTTCCCACCTCCTAACACTACTAAAAAAAACAGTGACTGAACCCTAGGGTTGCTGTCACATACTGGATTGATCGTACAAGAGAGAACTGGGGTGATGATAAGCTTTTCGAGACCTTCACCAGTCAGGAGAGGCAAAGAGGTGACAAAGCATACCATTTCGCATTTGGTTACCGTTGGGACGGGAATGTCTTTTGCATGGTGTATGCGAGTGTAGCCCTGACTCTTTACCGGCCCAGCCAATGTGCTAATCTAGCATGCAAGCTGTGCCCAAGGCCTGCCCATGGCAATGCTAAGGTCCAGAACTGGTTCTGTGACCTGTAAGGGCATACCAAGCATGACCTACTGGCGAATGGGACTACTGTCTATGTCCTGTGTTTTTGGTATAAAGCAGTATTGGCAGCTGATCAATTTTGGTGAATTAATAGTCCTGATCAGACCTTTTTCTAAGTCAAAGAAGCGTGCACCCAGTCCTGCTTGGAGCGAACATGGGCACTATCTGCTATGAGAGCCATCAAATTTCCAAAGACTGTGTCTGCAGTACAGCTGGAGAATTACATTTGAGAGAACCACTCTAAACCGATTCCAGAACCTTAGACCAAGGATACACATTCCCATTTATAAAATGAGTATAAAGTGGTACCAAAACCACCCCACTTTGTTCCTGTTTGTTCTTGACCACAGAAGGAAGTGCTCCACAGATTACTGTAAGAGCTGCTGTGTGACCAATGCTGGTGTCTGCAGGACAGCCAGTTCTCCAAAGGCTGCACTGGAGAAGCTAGGGGTCTGCAGAGCACCTAGAAGTCTTCCTGTATACTCAGAGAGGAAAAGTGAGTGCCTGCCCTATAAGCGGAGAGACTGTCCAGGAGGAGAATCCCAGCCATGTCCCGTTGTGTGGAGCACCCTGAAGAAGCCAACTGTCAAGTGGGAGTGTTGCTGGGACTGACCCAAGTCAAAAGGGGGTCATTTGAGCTCCAGAATCCGAGTCATGTGGAAACTGTGGAAACAAAATCTTTCAGCAGAACAACAGAGTGCCATTTGGCACCACTGCAGCATGCCGCATAGACTGGTGCTACAGCCGACTTGTGGTGCAATCTCCGGAGGAGCTGTCATCGTCACTAAAGCAGATTGGCCCGTAGACCCCAACCTCTGAAGACCAGCATCTATCTATCCAGCTGTCAATACTGCTTCCTTCAGCAGTCCAAGTTAAGCTGGTGCTGTGGTCAACGATGACGAAGAAGAAGCCAACTGTGGGAGCCTGTTGAGTGCACCAGCTAAGCCCTGTCTCCGATGCAACTAAAGCAACTTGTTCCTGCTGTTAAGACGTTAACTTTGCCATTTAGGACAATTTGGGCTTAAGAACTATTTAGACTGACCTAAAATTTGCCGATCTGGCAACAACTTATTGAATGTGCCTCTGAGTCTAAACTTGCCTTAGACTGAACTGTTGGGAAGTCACACTAGACATCAGGGAACACCGTTGAATTTGGGAAAAGGGCACTATAGAGGGGTGTGTTGCTTAACTAACAGCCCATAGGTGGGATCGCTAACTTTGTAATTTTACCTCCTATTTAATTGTGTAGTATTCTATTTAGCTGTGATATTAAAGTACTTTCTTTTTATGAAAAGATAAGCACTGGGCTGAACAATGAATGAATAGTGTCTATTGTTTGATTGTTGGAATTGTATGTCTCTGCCCCTCACACTACCTCTCAGAAAAGCCTTTCACTGCTCTCCCTCGCTACCCTTAGTAGAGAAAGGGTGTACTTGGCCCAGTTTGCAGAGCCATAGTATAATTGACCCTAGAACACCAGAGGCAAATTGCCCCAACTACCTCAGTTGTGACACAATAGCTGCTGCCTGCTCGGACGCCCCCCAAGTCGTGATCTGACTGTTATTCTATGTTTTCATGTTTCTTATGCTTTGGTCAAGAAATATCCCCCTTCTTACATTCATGTGCACTCTGAGGATCAAGGCAGCTTCCACTGCTCTTAGCATGTGCATCCCAGTATCTTATATTTCTTGAGTGGCTTCTTAATTTTCTTTGCTTGCTTTGCCAAACATTACTGTCTGACCGCTCAGATATGAAGTGCTATCTGTAAGCACTGAAGAGCTATTGCTTGGGAGAGTTTTTCTGGATCCAGAATGGCATATGGAAGATATCCATGAATTGACGAATCTTTGCAAATATACAGTACCCAAATTAGATATAGCCACTGATAACTGTCACTATTGTCTTCTTTAAAGGTGTGACTAAAAGAGGGCGTGGCCTGAGGCGTCAAGATGGCGGTCCCACTCTAAGAGTACTCCGGACCCCTCCGTCATCCGCCTCGAATCCAGCGGACATCGGCACCCATCCGGGACACCTACCTGGTCGTTGTGGGCTCCCAGACCGGTGGCGCCCCCCCTCCAGTGTTTCGGTGCCGGCGCAGGTTTTCTGCAGCCGTCTGGGGCCCGCGGCCTGTCTGTCCCCGTGTACACGGCCCCTTGTCAGCCGGGCCGAGGTACCAGTCGAGTGGTGGTGCGGGAAAGGGCCATGTGACCGGCGGCATCTGGAGGGGCCCGAGCTGCACCCGCCCATCCTGATCTGTGTGGGGCCCTGCAGTCGATGGGCGAGACCGGCCCGGAAGCATCTCGGGCCTCTGACATCGGATCGGCTGGCATGTTGGCTGGTGCCTGAGGAGCGAAAGTGGCAGGGAAGGCCTGCAGATCGCGAGGCCAGGTGGGCCTCTGGCCGTGAACTTCTCCGCGGACCCTATCGGTGGGTGAGGGGGAGCGGCAGTCGGCTCAGGCAGCAGTGCGGGTGTGGGACACTCGCCCCCCCGTCTCCACCTGCTGGGCTCCGTGGAGTGCTCTGTCCCTCCATCCTGCGCAGGGGCTGAATGTGGGGCCGGACCAGGGTGCCTGAGGCGGCGAGGCCTGCAGTGGGGCCCGCGGAGACGGTGGCACTGGGTCAGGCTCCCCACAGACTGGCTGAATCCTCTACCAAGTCCTAGGGCGACTCCTCTCTCTTCAGTATCTGGGGCGGGGATCGGCTGCACTATCGGACAGCGGCGCGGGCCCTCCCCGCCCCCCCCGCATCTCCCTTGCTCTGGACCTGAGTGGAGGCCTCCCCTTGTCTGGTTTTTGGTGCACGAGTCTGTGGGGGCGTGGACTGTAGCCTGTGGTGTTGGTGGGGCCTGGTCTGCGGCGGGCGCATTCGGCCATCGTACTGGGTGGCGGAGGGCCTTAGGGGGACTGCATCCTCATCGGCGGGGCCCTGGGGTGTGATCGTGGCCCCCACCCGCCCTTGTTCCCGCGCGGTGGTTTTCGGACCTCGAGCACTGAGGAGGCTGGTCTGCACACATTCCCTCGGCATTGGGCCCTGCCTTTGAGGACGGGCGGTCTCGGCCATCACACCGGGTGGCGATGGAGAGCACGGTTGTGGGTGTCCTCTGGTTGTTTGTTGGTGGGGGGCCTTCCACGTCGGTTGGTCCCTTGCCGCCTGGGGGCCCCGCTTGCAGAGAGGTGACACCGGAGGTACCCGGGACTGCTTGGTGGGACAGGGCTGGGCTTGCCTGCTCCGGTCCCCGCCGGCTCCTGAAGTTCTTCTGGACTCCCAGCCCCCCCCATCCCCCCCCCCGGACCTGCAGTCGGCGCTGCCAGTGCAGCGTCCTTTCGGTGGACGGTGTCCCCCAACTATTTGCATCAAGGGGGTGGCCTCCGGTTCGCGTACAGACACTCCACACTTCTGCGGGTCCTTGGCCTTCACACCGACCTTTTGTTCTTGCTGGCTTCCCGCCACCAGAGCAACACTGAGATCTACTCTTGGCCATGGGGAGGGATAAGGGCCCCAAGTCTACGCCGGCTCCCACACAGACCAAAATGGACCGGTTTACCACCTCCGAACCGGAACCTCCTGGGAGGGCGGCGGGGGGACCTCCCCCTCCCCAGGACAGAGATCTTGACACCCTCCTCCAGGCTATCAGTGCCTCGCAAGTGTCCGTTGAGGGGAAGATTGGGGAAATCAAGATAGACGTGTCCCTCCTCAGGCAGGACCTTCGCAACACCACCGCGCGGCTGACAGAAGCCGAATCCCGCATATCCACAGCCGAGGGAGATATCTCACAGCTCAAGGAACAGGTGGCCCACCTTCGCACTCATACCAGGGAACTCCATAAGCGCGCCGAAGATGCGGAAAATCATGCACGTCGCAACAACCTGCGCCTGGTGGGGTTTCTCGAGGGGATTGAGGCAGGCCAGGCGGCCACCTTCGTTGAGGACTGGTTTAAGTCATGGATGCCTGGGGACGCTCTGTCGACGTGGTCGATGTAGAGAGAGCCAACAGGTCCCTGGCACCCAAGCCTCCTCCCGGTGCCTCACCCCGCCCCATCATCCTAAAAGTTCTCAACTTCAAGGACCGTGATGCCATCCTGCGGGTGGCACGGCCAGCAGGACCCCTCAAGTTCCAAATCCACGTCAATATGATATTCCCAACTAAACCAGGGAAGTCCAAGATCTCCGGCGCTCTTATACGGATGTTAAGAAAAAGCTGCATGCCCTGGGCCTGCAATACCAGCTCCAATTCCCTGCACGCCTTCGGGTCATTTTTCAGGGCAAAACGCAATGCTTCGACTCACCCCAAGTGGCATGGGCATGGCTGACGGAAGAACGCCCCCTCTGCCCCCGGTGTGACACCTCATCGGAACGCATGGTTTCACACCAACGCCGGCGTCGCATGAGGTCTCGTAGGGGGCGCCAGTCACAAGCAATAGCACTCAGATCCTCAAATGTGGCGGCTCCCGAACTTTGCGGCGACTCTAGCCAATCAGGCTCTCCACACGCAATAGACATCGCTCCACTGAGAACTTACTGGGCTCGTCCTTATCGCTGGCTCAGGTGGGCCCGCCCAAGACGGACTCGGGCCTTTCCCGCACTCCTCTTTAACGGCCTAGTGGTCGGTTTCAGATGTAGGTCCACCACCAGGGCGGGGCGCCTCACCGGCGGAGTCACTTGACATTGGTAGACTTCTATGTTCACTCAAATTGTTTAATGCTGATTCACTGAATAGCCGTTCTTCTGGCGGAGTCCTCCATGCAACCAATCCGAGCGTTTTAGTTTGGTCTAGTTAAATGGGGGGTCGACAGATGCTTCTGTTGTCGAAGTGTAGGGCGGGGAGAGGGGGAAAGAGGGAGGGTTGGTATTGGTTTTTCCCTAGGTTGTTGTTTAGTTTGTTTTGTTGTTTCAGCTTCCACGGACCGGCACATGCTTCTTCCTCAAGGGCTGTACTAGCACTTAACACACGCTACCAGTCACATATATGTTGCCCCCCACACGCACATACACACCCCCCCGTGGGATGGCATGTCTTAGACCCCGATACCGCCCGCCATGACCAATGAAACCACGTTCAGGGCATCGCTCCATGTCCTGTCATGGAATGTTAATGGTCTCCTGAACAGGCTGAAACGCATGCAGTCCTGCGCTACGCGCAACGTTTACACATTGACCTTATCCTCATCCAAGAAACACATCTCCTGGGTAATTGCTGCCCTTTCCTTGCTCGCTATGGGTATGATAGAGTGTGGCACTCCGGCTCCTTCAGAGGCTCCTGCGGGGTGGCCATCCTCACAATTTGCCTTTTGTCCTGTCCCAGGTGACCCACGACCCCCAGGGCACCTACGTGGCAGTTTGTGGCTCCCTGGCTGGCTCCCCTCTCAACCTCATGTCCATATATTCTCCCCCTTCGATGCTCACTCCCACACTGGCACAGACCTCTGCCATCCTGACCACTCTCCCCCTGGGCACCACGATCGTGGGTGGCGACTTTAATGCAGTCTCCCTCCCGGCCTTAGATACAACGGGCCCTCCTTCCGCTGCCCGCACTGTGCATGCAAAACAGTTGAGGACCTGGTCCGAGTCGTTGGGCCTCTGTGATGTGTGGCGAACGTGGCACCCACGCACCACACATTTTACGCCGCACACAGGCATGCATAGACGCGATCTTTGTCCCCGCCACTGACTGCTCGACAATCGTGGACACTCGTATCCTACCTAGGGGAATCTCAGACCACTCTCCGGTGCTCCTCAGTACAGGGACTTCCCCTCCCTCTGCCCGCCAAACGTGGAGGATGAACACTTGGTTCCTCCAAGACGAAGAATTTAAGAAGGTGGTAGGGAAGGAGCTTGAGCAGTATTTTCTTACCAACGAGGGTTCCGTATCCTCCCTGGGTACCCTGTGGGAGGCCGGGAAGGCAACTATAGGGGGCATCGCGAAGGGCAACTTAAGAAACAGAGGCAGGCGCAGCTACGGGAAATTATCCTGAGTGAAGCGCAGGCGCTTTGCTTGGAGCAATCACTCTCCCTGTCTGAGGACGCCGCCCAAAGCCGACAGCTAGCCCATCTCCGGGCCGAGATTAAGCAGTTATCTTTAGATGCGGCCAAGCTCCTTTGGAGGTCCTCGGTGGCGAGAATCTATGGCTGGGGAGACAAAAATGGTACGATTTTGCATAGGTTACCTACTTTTCCCTCGGCGAATCGTATAATTCCAGAAGTGGTAGACGAAGGTACGGTGCACAGTGCCCCTCTAACGATGGCCCGCACATTCGCCGGTTACTATTGGCGTCTGTACGCAGGGCAAACCCCCGGCCTATCGCTTCACATTCTCCTCGAAAGGGGCAATGTGAGTCTCCCCTGTTGGAGACGGCCACCCAGAGGGACCTGGACCACCCCATCTCTAGAAATTAAATTGAGGAAGCAATTTCCCTTACATCATCGGGTAAGACATCAGGACCGGACGGCCTTCTCAAGAATACTATGTGTCATATCGCGACACTTTTGTGCCCCATCTGGCCGGCCCTTTTGGGGAAGCCCTTGAAAAGGGCTCCTTTCCCGCAGAGACGGATATTGCTACTATTGTGGTCCTCCCGAATTCCCAGCCTCCCTCCCGTCACTGTGCGGACTACCGTCCCATATCCCTCCTCAATACAGAGATCAAACTGTACGCCGTCATCCTGGCCCTACGACTGAAGCCGTACTTGCCCTCGCTAATCCACCCAGACCAATGCAGCTTTATGCCCGAACGTCACTGCCTTAGGAGGTTACAGCTGGCTCTGGCCCATCGACACTTACTCACTCCTTATTCAGCTCTCCTCATAGATTTCGAAAAAGCTTTCAACTCCGTGGATTGGCCATACCTCCAAGACGTGTTGGCTGAGATGGGATTCGGGCCCCAATTCCGAGCACTGGTCCGTGTACTCTACGCACAGCTTCGCGCGCGCGAGTGTTGGTGAACGGTGTGCTGTCCGAAGCCTTTCCCATTGCTAGGGGTACACAGCAGGGATGTCCCCTCTCGTCCTTGCTGTTCGCCCTGGCGATGGAGCCCTTGGGATCCCTGGTGCGGACTGAAGAACGCATTAAGGGCTGGGAGCGGCCAGATACCGAAACAGACAAGATTGCGCTATACGCGGATGATGTCTTGCTCTTTCTGGCCGTACCCACCTCCTCAGGGCCACACTGCCTCCGGTTGTTGCAGGTGTTTGGGCAGGCATCAGGTCTTCGACTGAACCCAGGGAAATCAGTACTGGTCCCACTCCACTTATCGAGAGACTGTTACGACTGGCAGTCCAATATACCGCTTCGGCGCAACTCCTTTAAGTATTTGGGGATATGGATTACTCTGCTTCCTGAGCTGGGCTGATCCCTTAATGTTGTCCCACTGGTCGAAAAGTCCAAAGAAGACCTTCAAAAATGGAAGACACTACCCCTGAACCCCATGGGTCGGGTTGCTTTATTTAAAATGTTGATCCTTCCCAGGTTCCTCTATGTCTTCCAGAACACCCCTTTCTGCTTCCCTAGGTCTAGGTTTAGGGCATTGGACAGCTACCAAATTTCTATGCGGCGGAGGGAGGATGCGTCTGGCCCTGTCCACATGCCGGATCCCCTCCTTTGACGGGGGCATGGGAATGACGCATCTGTATCTATATTTTTTAGCTGCACGTCTATTGGTGGTCCACAATTGGTTTAATAGGGGATGGTCTGATCCGGCCTATCGTCTGGAATTAAGCGAGCTAGGTCTATCCAAAGTCCAGGCCATGCTGTACGGGGGGCCCATCCCGTCCCAACTATCAGACGTGACGTGGTCTGTATTGCTAGCATGGCATGCATCGCTACGCCACACCGCCTGGTCGGGTAAATTGACCCAATGCACACCTCTCTGGCATGGGGCTTGGCTCCGGGAAGTAAGTGGCCTGTGGGGTTGCTTTATTTAAAATGTTGATCCTTCCCAGGTTCCTCTATGTCTTCCAGAACACCCCTTTCTGCTTCCCTAGGTCTAGGTTTAGGGCATTGGACAGCTACCAAATTTCTATGCGGCGGAGGGAGGATGCGTCTGGCCCTGTCCACATGCCGGATCCCCTCCTTTGACGGGGGCATGGGAATGACGCATCTGTATCTATATTTTTTAGCTGCACGTCTATTGGTGGTCCACAATTGGTTTAATAGGGGATGGTCTGATCCGGGCTATCGTCTGGAATTAAGCGAGCTAGGTCTATCCAAAGTCCAGGCCATGCTGTACGGGGGGCCCATCCCGTCCCAACTATCAGACGTGACGCGGTCTGTATTGCTAGCATGGCATGCATCGCTACGCCACACCGCCTGGTCGGGTAAATTGACCCAATGCACACCTCTCTGGCATGGGGCTTGGCTCCGGGAAGTAAGTGGCCTGTGGGGGTTCAAAACCTGGGACCTCATCGGCATTATGCAACTTGGGGACGTTTGGGATAGAGGCCATATGCTTTCCTTCCAAAATATGAGAACCCGTTATTCCCTACATCCCTCTCAATTTTATAAATATTTACAATTACAACACGCCCTCCAGGCACATATCTCTGACGACACTCGGCTCCCGGAACACAGCCCCACAGAGGCCCAGACTCTGTTGGGTGATTTGGGTGGGGGGGGGGGCATCTCCCGCATATATCGCACCCTAATCAACAACACTCCCACCTCACTGGACAAATTGAGGGATCAATGGGTAGAGTGGGTGGGCCCCCTGGACGAGGTGGACTGGCGTGATGCACTCATGGCACCCAAGATGATCACCGCCTCCGCCAAACTCAGGCTAATCCAACTATATTATCTACACGCAGCTTACCTCACTCCACTGCGCTTCCACCGAGCGGGCTTACGCTCTGACGCGTCCTGCGCAGGGTGCGGCCAGGCCCCGGAAAATTTCTTTCATGTGGTCTGGTATTGTCCTCAGCTGGAGAGATTTTGGGGGGCCATTGAGGAGGAGTTTACAGAGGTCCTGGGCTGGGCGGTTCCCCACGACCCACGTCATTCACTATTAGGGATCACGGATGGGCGAGATGGGTCCCGAAATGACAAGACCTTTTGTGACACAGCTATGATTGTAGCTAAGTGCGACATAGCGGCGGCATGCAAATGTCCCGATCCACCAGACCTGGGAAAGTGGCGCAAGGGAGTGGACTGGTGCGCGACCCAAGAAAAAGCTCTGTACATGGCACGAGGATGCCCTAAGAAATATCGGAGGGTGTGGGGTAAATTGCTTGGCGCTGTGGAAGACATTGAGTGATTTGTTAAACCTTTTTGCCGATATACATTCCATGGGGTGTGGAACTGTGGGTTGCAATGATTTTGAAGATGTAAATGATCATTTGCCTTCTGTGTTTTTGCTGATTTGCTTGTATGTTTTAAAACCAAGACAATTTGAGTATCAAAGAAAAAAAGGTGTGACTAAAAATGGTTGAGAATGGCTGTAGCACTATCCTGGGGAAGTCGGAGTGGGCAGTTTGGTTGGGTATGACTGCCACTGTCTTGCAGGCAGGGAAATTATTGCTGTATTTCTCCATTAATCTAAATACCATTAGGGGGCGTGGCCAAGCAAGATGGCCAGGTAGACGCTTCTCTCGGCGCTCCCACCGGCGTCTCTATAATCATTGAAATATCCTGCCCATAAAAGCAGAACTCTCTCCCCAGGAAGTTACATGACATCTCTGGAATGTGAAGCCATCTGCCTTGGGGACTGATACGGGGCAGCGGAGCTGTTTAGTGAGTTGTGATCGGGCGTGACCCCAGAGACTCTGGCCAGCGCCATCTTGCTCCCTGCAGATAAACTAAAGCGATGCCCTGTAAGGGGGAGGCTTCTGTGACCCTGTTTTGAGGTCAGGAGCTGTTGCCACTGCCAAAGGGACTCCTAGATTGGGTTGCGCGGCAGAGGAGCAGAATGGGCTGCTGGTGACCTTGTGGGTTCGCCCACTTGCCAGCCTTCGAGGCCCTTGCTCGGGCAGGTCGACAACCTTCTTTACGGGCGCAGTGTGCAGTGGTTGCACAAGGGGGGACTTGCCCCCCTGCACTCACGGAGATCTCACCTGACAGTCCCCAGAGGATGAGGTACTGGGAGGACACTGGCCCTGCATTGTGAACTCTGAGGACAGCATGGGGGCCAGGAGAAAGCGCCCTGGAATGAGGAGTGGAGTTGCTCCCATAGCGGCTGGCCACGGTCTGCAAAGCGGCATCGCCTGTGATGCGCCACTGCAGGCTGGTATGGTGACTGCTTATATCTACGCTGATGCTGCCCCGATGCTGTCTGGGTGAGTGTTGATGTTGGCCCCCAATACTATAACGGTGATGTGGGCCCCCTGGTAGAGGAGTGCGGGTTGCTCTGGTTCACTGACTCTCTCCATCCGTTTGCTCAGGGGAGTTATCACTCTACCGGTGAGGATGAAGGCGGTTCTTTGCTGACTCGCTGTACTCCTGCACATGGATCCATTTGATGACACCCCTGACTTGGTGCGAGTGCCTGGTGGCGATCCCTTTGTGAACATAGATTACACAGCTGCTGTGAGTCCCATCCTCCATCGAGAGGGTTGGTAGCTTTGGAGGAGTGAGAGAGATTGCTGGAGCTCACACCTTTAGCTCCTCTGGACTGCTCTTGAGAGCCCAGCGGCTGATACCTCTGTGTTTTATGCCCGCTGTAGGAGTGACACTTAGAATTTCTTGTGTACTCTGTATACACCTTGGCCTGACGGTCCGGCGGTCAGGATGGTAAAGGATAGAGGCACCAAATGGACCCAAGGAGATAAAATGAGTAATTATACTAAACCAGTTACTTCAAAAGTCCCACCTCAAGCTAACACCATGGAGAAACTGAATGGGGCTGGGGAGATAGTCCTTTCCCTTGCGGACCTGATGGCAATGATCCAAAGCTCGCGTGTTGAGCTGGTCCACAAAACTGATTCTGTGGCTATAGATGTTAACCTACTGCGAACTGCCCTACGTAGTGTGTCAAAGCGAGTGACCACTACAGAGCAGAATGTGAGTACCCTACAGCATGAAGTTCAGATTTTCCGAGACAGTCATCAATATGCAGAAACAAGCAGTTCGACTGGATGACCGGATGGATGGTGCTGAAGGAAGGTCCTGCAGGAATAATCTCAGATTTGTGGGGTTCCCAGACAGAGCAGAGCGGCAATCTGTTGAACTTTTCCTTGAAGACTGGATTACTATGGTCTTCCTACCAAATCGGCTCTCCAAGTTCTTCACAATAGAACAAGGGCACAGAGCCCTAGTCCCACTGCCGAAACCTGGGGCCCCACCTGGAGCGAATATTGCCTGCTTGTTCTTTTTTCATGACAGGGATGCTACCCTGTAGACCACTCACATCCAGAGCCCTTTGCTGTTTTGAAGGTCACCCCATCTCAATCTTTCCAGATTAGACGCAGAGGGTCCAGGATCAGCAACAAACTTTTCTGTCAGCAAAGAGACAAATTCGAGGTCTAAATATGATATATTTTCTTAAGTTTCCGGCAAAACTCAGAGACCAGCACAAAGGAAAAGCCCTCTTCTTTTTTACGGCAGGGAACGTAAGTGAGTAGCTGGACTCATTAGGACACCGTCCCACTCGAGACTCGTCCCAGACAAGTTTGTCCCGGCTGACATCACAGGATCAGTCGATGCACCCTTGTCATCACTGGGGGCACTGAAAGCATCTGGAGGATGGTAAGAGGGCAGGGAGGATAGTGATCTGCTCTGATGGTACCCTGCGGGACACCGAGGTGGTCCTCGATTTGGCGGACGCTTCCCAGGAGCACCGAGCATCCCAGTGTATGGAGGCGACAGGCTCGCCTAACGTTTGGGACTTTGGCGATACTAGATTTAGATTTCTTTTTTGCATGTGGGGAAACTCCTGTCTCCTATGCTTGTGCCCCTTACCAAATCTACCTTCCAACATCCTCTCATTGGGGACGCTATTAGGAGCCTCTTGAGCTCTCCATTTACTTTTGATAAGAAACTAGATTTCCAATACACTACTTATTGTTTAGTCTTTAGAGACATTCATATTGAATGCTATTGCTCCTTCTTTACTTTGGTTCTTTCATCAGGTCGGCAGTAGCGCCTCAGCTTATGAGGCTGTAGCCATGGGGGGGGGGGGGGGGGGGCTTGGGTGTTTTGAACTCGCACCCTCTTTGTTGAACTACCCTGTAGCGAAGCACAAGTTAGGGGTGGGAGGGTGGCAAGGGAGTGTTGCTTTACCTTGTTTTTCTGTTGGTAATATAAGGTGCAGTATGGGGCGGCATTTGCTGACTCTCCACTTGCCTATTTTTAGATGGGGGTTGGAGACACTGCTCTGAGGGGGGGGGTGAGTTGGGGGATTGTTATGATATTCAGGTTGGGGTTCTGCCGGGGATGTTTACTCTGCTACTTTGCAATTGGGTCTTGTGGACGGGTTTCATGCAGCCTGGCTCTCCTGGATATGACTCGTTGAGTGTGTGGCGGTGAGAGGGGACTGGGTGTGCGATCTGTGATATGGCTCCTCCTGTGACAAAATTGCTGACTTGGAATGTTAGATGAATGACCCACTTTGAGAAGCGTAGACGCGTTTTTACCTACCTGAAACGATATAAGGTCTCCATAGCATTCCTGTTTGGAGGGGCTGTATACCTTGTTTGTAGAAGCGCTGGAGTGGGCACATATACACTATCTTCATACTCTGGTTACATTCAGGGGCCTAAATTGGAAGGCAGTGATGGTTAAGAGGAGTCGGTATAAAGGCGTCCTATGGGGTCTGTTGACAGCTGGAGCATGATATCCATCATCAGGAACTGAAATTGGTGGAAATAAAGACTATGCTCCCTACCTGCCCTCATAGGTTGCCAGAGTGGTGCACGGTCAGGACGGAAATTTTGGAGGGTTGGCGCAAGCTTGAAAAACATACGTATTTGTCCTATAGGCAGCGGCTTCATATGGAGACGGGAGCAATGGTGGCCTGATTGTCTGGAGGGACTCTCCTGTGTCTCCCATACTGACATTGCACACTGTGATGGGGACTCTAGATAATACACAATAGGCAATAAACAGGGTATTTAATGCCCATCTAGGGATGGCCTACACGGAGCAGCTGAGCCCCTCACCGGACGATCTACGGAGATTCTTCGTGGAGGTCCCACTCCCGTCCCTTGTCCCGGAGGACAGGGAGACCTTTCACCAAGGAGGATATCCTTGCTGCCATTATGTGTCTTAAAACTGCAAAAAACCCGGGCAGCAATGGGCTGACTGTGTAATTTTATCATAGGTTCGCAGAAGTAGATCGACTTCTGGAGGTGTATGTGGCGGCTCTATTTTCTGAGGGTCTGCCAGCCTATATGAGTGAGGCGCTAGTTGTCATGATTCTGAAGCAGGGCAGGGATTTGGAGCTGGCTTCTTCATATACGCCAATATCTCTTCTAAATATTGACATAAATTCTCAGTGGGATGCTAGCAGCGCGTCTGCCCCCTCATTTGCTGACCTTGATACACCAAGATCAATCTGGCTTTATCACGAAATGCAACACCCTTCACAACTTGAGATGCCTGGCTCATGTTTATCGTGTCCCGAAACTCCTGACCGATGAGTTTGCTTTGGCTTTTCTAGACATAGAGCAAGCTTGTGACTCTCTAAACTGGACATATTTATGGCACTTAGGGCCATATGTATGAACACATTTTCCCATAGTCACAGAATGGGTAAAACGGTTCAATACATCTGGGCTTTACTCCGCAAGCTGGAACCGGGCTTAAGATTTATTAGATGAGTCTGTCGCTTATATTCTGAACCATGTGCCAGGTTGCGCTCAAATGGAGTGTTCTCTGAGCCCTTTCAATTGATTAGGGGCACGAGATAGGGATGCTCTCTCTCGACGCTCCTATTTGCCATTAGCTCTACGCCTACGATGCTCGGATGTATTTGAGGCAACCGGTTTATTCTGTGCTCGGCAATCCAGCAGAGATTCGCCTCGACTCATCACACAGCTGTTTCCGCCACCCCCTTGCTGCCCCGCGGTTCTGCTTCTAACCGTGCACTTGTTGCTTCCACGACGGCCTCAATAGCTACATCGGCCACGTTTTTGACTCACTGGGACTCACTGGGAAATCAAGGAGCAGGAGCTGCTCAGGAGGTGTGCAGCGGCGAGTGGGCAAAGTGGGGCGTAGCGGCGCAGGAAGCAGAGGAGCCGGGCAGGAGGGTTGAAGGGTTTCCTTGTGGTATTTGACCACCTGTGGCACTGCTGAAGGCGCCCCCAATGACCTGGCAGCTGGCTGGGAACTGTAGCTCCATCCGCGGCCCCACCCGCTTTATTGGTCTCTGGATCTCTGGTCTCCCTGGTTCACCACTTTTGCACGTGACAGGATTATCTCCAAAAGCTGCAAGTGCGGGAGCTGTACTCAACTCCTGCTGAGGGTGAGCCCCAGGGTGATCGGCGAGGTGGCCCGGCATAGTTCAGGAGTGGCTTGCGGTCTGCCCGAGGGCTCCCACTAGCTCCGCCGTGCAATTGATTAACAGAAGGGTGCACTGTTTTTAATCTGGATTTGAAGAAATTATCAGGAAACTCCTCAAGAAAAAGAAGAAAATAACCACCCTTCACCACCTTCTTATCATCTACTACGGTAGGACCAGAGCCATTCTCTACATAAGTTTAAGATAGTCAGTGTTGTGGCTAACTTTGGTCTGATTTAGTTCTATTACGCTGCCATACAAGCGTTCCTAAACTAAACAAAACCAGCTACCTATCCACCCATAAAACGGTTTACAAAAGGATACGGTCCTGCATAGTACATATAAAAAACGTGGGCATGGCACAAGCATCTTTAAAAAGCATTTGCAAAATGGCTCACTTTGGAGCAACCACTGGAAAAACTGCAACTACACATTTCTTCACAATTACTCCGAAAACCGGGGGTTTATCAGCTCCGATTGAGTAGGGAGGCTTCCTAGAATCAATTAGCGCTATAGATAAAGCAGCCGTAGGGATGGTGAACTCGATGGCTTACACTGACCTATATAAGGAAGCAGCTCACAAAAGTTAACAAATGCCAGACCTTACAAACGTTTTAGAGCCACGGCGCCCTCGGAGTCTATGGAATTTATGGCAGTGCAAGAGCATTCCCCTCAAATCACTGTAACAGAACCGCTGGAAGAGCCTCCACAAATTCCAGCTACCCACTTCACTCTCTCGGATATAGACCATTTGCCGCCTCTCCACCCTGACTCTATAGAATCTATAAAAGATCCACTACACTGGCTCTCTAGCACACCGAGTAATCTTATTGATGCCGTGCAAAGTCTCTCACAATCTTCTGAATTCCCGTCATTCATCATGCAACAATCTTGGAATAGGCGAGAACCCATTTCAAGCACCATCTTGTCTCTGCAGAGAATCATAGAATCTATATTATCACTTTTAGAACAGAACATGGAAAATACAGACCAGATATTGGAAACCCAAACAGGAATATTCCATTACCTCGTGGACAAAAATATAAATAAACAATCTACTCAAGATGTCCAAATCCTACTCACAAACTCAGAGACAGACAAGGGCAGAGAAGACAAGTGTCTATATTCCCCCAGCACCTAGTAATTCTTTGATTAAAAAAAGCAGAGGGCGACTCAGACGGGGGGCTCCTAATTTAAACAGAAAACTAACAGTATTAATGGCGAAAAAATCTATTCCCTCTGAAAATTATTCAAGGAACCCCTGCCAGAGAGTACTCCCCAGAGTACTCCCCAAATTTCCACCCCTATGTTCCCAATTTTTTCTCAAAAAGATCAACAAGGAGGTTTTATCCCCCCGGTCCCCCCTCAAAAAGGTGAAAAGGTCTCAGGGGGAGCATTCAGCTCAAAACAAATAAATCAAACAGAGTTTACAAAATTGCTAATTAAAAAAGGGAAAAACAATCAGGGAAAAATTAACAAAAATAATAACAAGAAGAAAAGAACCAAGCGAATAATATCGAGAAGATCCTCAAGGAAAGGAATGATTCCTCAATTTTGCTCCACAGAGCAGGCAGACAAAGAAATTAGTTGCGACATGAAAGCTCTAAATGTAAATGCGACTAAAATCATAGTCCCGCAGCCTGCTCCACTTGAAACCCAAGACGACGATAAAGTTTTAAACCCTCTTGCACCAAATTTCTTGTCAAAATTTGTAAAGCATGCTAACCCTGATACTGTAAAACACTTGGTCAATCAGAACATACAGGTCAGTGGGGAACAATCAGTATCCAGTGCCCTGGAATTAACAAATGTATTTCCCAGCGACAACATTCCACTAAACCGTGGGCGAATAGTAGACCTATTACATAAAAATCGTTCACTTCAATCACTCACCACTGCAGAAATAAAATGAGTCTCTTTCCCAAATAAACTCCTCTCTTCGGTGGCAATTGTCGGGTTTTGCTCCAATGTAATTCCTTCTATAATTATTAAAGAAGGAGACACTCTTCATAAAAATAGATTCGATATATCCATAGTTAAAGAAATCAACGCTCTTTATAAATATTCAAAAGAGACAGAAGGGGATGAAATCCCCCTCAATAATAGTAGCCAGCAACTCATGGGCCACGAAATATCAAGGAACATTCAGGATGGCCCTCTGATGGTCTCACTTAAAGATGGAGTGCGCCAGATCTGGAATTGCTCTGATACAGAAAAGTCACCCCATCCTGATGAAAATACCTGGGTGTGGATTGCTAGCTCTTTAAATAGCAATAAATAGGGCAAAGACTTAAAACTCCCTTTTTAGCAGTAACTTAAAAATAGTATTATGGAATATAGCCGGGAAAACTTCAGAAAAGTTATCTTTTATTTTTTAAATCACGCCATCCATTGTGTTGCTTCAAGAAACTTGGTCCCTAGCCCCTTTCTTTCAAAAAGATTACTTTGTGTTTGTCGCTGCAGCGATTCTACTAAAAGAAGTAATCGATTGGGATCATGAAGAAATAGAGCTATCTCCCCGGAGTGTGCAATGCGTCAACATCAAGGGCCGGAATAAAAGTACGGTGCTTGCCCTAGATCTACTTCTCTTTAATATATATATATTCCACCCGGTTCTTCAAACGATCCCCCCTTGGAAAAATCCTTCGCGAAAATCGATCAAACTCTGGAATCCAGGGGGTTTCCTCCGACGATAATAGCTGGGGACTTCAACAGAAAAATCTCGACCAGTGCCCCTTTCGAAAGGGCCAATCTGATCAGGACATGTTAGCCATATCGTCTACACAGATCGCAATTTTTATTAAATGTGCCAGATCATCTGCACCAATGTTCTACAATCAAACCCGGAAGACTGGAGTAAATTTGTAACCCCTCTTTTCCAATATTGTTTATCAACTGTGAAAATACCAAAATCCTGGTGGGGTAGCATCATAGTCCCCTTTTTACAAAAAGGCTCCAATCGAATCCAACCAATTGCAGACAAATCGCCCTCCTAGATGCCACTGGAAAGATCTTCGCAGCATGCGTATTGGACCATCTAAAAGATTGTGCATTCTCAAATAATGTGACTCCTATGACACAGGCTGGCTTCTGCCCAAAACATTCAGTTACGGACAATATTGCTATCCTCCAGACTGTCCTTGATAAGTATGCAATGTTAAAATCACAAATAGGTGACTGCACTTTTATTGATTTTTCAACCGCTTTTGACAGCGTGGATAGACCTACATTATGGAAAAAGCTAGAGAGTCTAGGGATTCCCCATGATCTCCTTACAATAATTATTTCTTTGTATACAGCAACGTGGTGTAGAGTTCAAATGGGGGAACAAAAGGGCTTAACCAGTCCAATCCCCACGATTAATGGACTGAAACAAGGTTGGCTGCTCGCCCCCATGTTATTTTCCATTTACATAAGTGACCTACCGGGTACTTTTCCCAAATGAATAATTTCCCACCAAAATTAACACAAAGCGATATCCATAGCTTAATGTATGCTGAACACATCGTTATACTCGATCGTACCCCAATTGGCCTACATAGAAACCGAAGCGAATTAAGCCGATATGCATAAGACAAATTCTTGGTTCCTAAGATTGAGGTTCGTTTTAGTTAGAGGTAAAATACAGCTCACTTAAAGCAACGTGGCCAAATAACATAGGAGGAAGGGACTGAAAAGGGAAGTTAGACAAGTACTTTAGAGAAGTGTGAGATGTGGACGAAGGTTGGGATGAGAGTCAAGCATGCAGGTTGAGAGGCATCACATTTGAGGCCTTGAAAGAACAGGATGACACAAAGTCTGTGGCTGAGTGTTGAGTGTGTGATGGAAAGATTGGTAGGTTATTTACTAACTGGTCATGAGAGATGTTGGGGATTAGTGCATAGTGATGAGATGATATTTTGAAAGTATGTAGCTGTGGCATTGTCAAGAGTTAGAGTGGGTCCAAGGCAGTTGTAAATGAATGGGTCTTCTGTTTACGCTGTATGTGTAGGGGTGCTTTCATCATAGTTTTTAGTTTGCAAATGTCCGTTGTGACTGAGGGTTGTTGACTTGAAGTAGTTGGAAAGCACATGTGTAGGGTACAGTGTGTATCCCAAGTTTGTTGAATTGCTTTGTATAATGTGTTACAGAATGTCATGTGGTGGACTGTGGTAAGGTCCTTGAGAATGATGTATTAGAATGAAGGCACATAGTCCAGAGCATGACCTTGCAGTAGAAGAAAGATCAGTGGGCTTGGGAGGTGGAGGCATATTCATCATAGTGCGTATTAAGTAATGAGCAAAGGTAGATGGTTCAATGTTTAATAGAGAAAAGACAGCTGTCTGGATGTAATGTTCTGCTATTTTTGTGTGTTCATGTGGACTGTGTCTACAGTAGTGAGTGGTCGGAGGGTAGTTGACAGAAGGCGGTCTTCTGCTTTTGGATAGTAGGATTAAGCTGGGAAACCAAAAAAGTCTTGTTTACCCAAGTATTGTATTTGCCAGTTTGTTATACAGTGATTCATATCATCAGACCGTTTGTACAGGCTGATAATTATGTTATTAAGGGAACTGAGTGAGGCGCAGGGAAATGAAAAGACTTGCCAAGCATTACACAATATGGCGGCATCGGCATTAAAGCTTAGGTCTCGCAGTTTCTCATCCGACAATATAACCACTATACTGCAAGTCTTCTGCATGCTTGTTATGTCTTTTACTTCCTGCCTTGGATAGCATGCAACAGCAAGCATTGGTCAATTCCATGTTCATATAGGCGAACGTCAGAGCGCTCAGAAGTAACTGGGAGACACTGTTCTAATAAGAATCGCGTTACAAATATGGGTTGTAGTCAATTCAAGCTTCACAGTTTAGCCTCTGGAAGTGATGTTGATAGACATACTGATGGCAGCATACTGTTGGATAGCAAAAGAAGTATAGGTAAGAGTGACGCCTATGACAAAGTATCAGGTGGCCCTTTATGAAACTATCATTGAGCGCTATATCAGTTTCATCCACAGGGAAAAATTACCCTGTGGTAAAAATGGATTTATGTTAATTTGACATAAGCCGGCCCTTGTGGCTGAAATGTAATATTTATATGTGATGGTTTATCTTAGTTTACTTTAAAATGTTGGTTACTTTTACAGGTCTGTCCCATTATGCATCCTTTTGTTCCTTGAAAAGTTTTCTCACTCTTTATCCAATATATTTAACCGGAGGTAAGCCAATGTATATAAGTGATGTATAGGTAGTGTAGTATTTAATTGGAGAGAAAGCTGGTGTATATGAGTGAAATATTGGTATTCCAATAGTCGACCGAAGCCTTAGTGCGGTTCTGCTAAGAGAGAATTACATAAAGCAGTGGAACAAGTAGCCTATGTGGAAAATCTAGCTCCCAAAAAATTGTCTAAGCATAACGTGTATTTGTTAAGCATAAGTTCACCACAACAGCTATCTTGACGCTGAATGCCAGATGTTTATTGTTACTGAACTCGATGGCACTCATTTTATCGACCTCAGCAAGTTGAAAGGTTGAGTGGACCCGCTTAGATTTGAACCTGTGACCATGAGGTTGAACACAGGCCCCTACAGTGGGCACATTAGTCCACTGTGCCAACAGACCCCGGGTCTTCGACCTTATTATATGAGCCTCACGTTTCCTTATTATATGTGAATGTAAGACCAATAAGAATTGGTGGACCACATTGTAACAACCTTTTACCACCAGGTGAGCCATCTCCAATGTTCTTGACTCTGGGGCTATGTAGAATTTGGGGGTGTGGGACTCCGTCACAACAGTGACGGAGTACTCTAGGGGGGCATGGCTAGCCAGCCACAATGGCGGACGCAAACTTGTAGAGCTCCGCTGAACATCCCCGCATTATCCTGGCTACAGCGATCCTGAGTTGCCGCCTTCCACGCTGACGGCTGGCGGGACGGTGGTGCGGCTGATCGGAGTGGCTGGCGAGGTTTGGGGCTGCGACAGCTCTGTGCCCGGGCTGTGCAGCACAGACGGAGTGCGGCCTAGGGTGCCGGAAAGAAGCAGGGGAGCTGAGTGGAGCGCGGCGGGAGCTAAGGCACCCGGCGGCGCCCGCCGCGGCAGACGCTGACACGGGGCGTAGCCCAGAGGAAACTGCGGGCGGACTGAGGCCAGGGCTTCAGGAGGAACACGCGGGGCCCCGCGGAGTACTGCTGGTGCGGGGTGCCCCGTTGTCCCCTGATGGGGGGCACGTCTGGACGACACAGATCGCCGAAGCCACTGGAGGAGATGGACAGCGGGGGACTGTGACGTCCTGGGAGCCTTGTGACTGCTGGGCGCCGGAGATCATGAGTCGGGCCTAGAGACTGCTGCACGGAGCGGGAGCCTGGCGGTGACGGCCATTCTGTAGCCGGCTCCCTGAGGTGGGTCTGAGCAGAACAGCGCAGGCAACGTGGAAGTGGAGGAGCCGGGCGGCGAGATACCCGCGGAGGAGGTGTGGCTGGGCGGGACGCGGACGCTACCCCTCTGGAGCAGGAGAGGGAAGAGAGGGACCCCCCAGGGGCGCCCGCCCTAGCCTTCCGGTGAACATTGAGGAAGCGGAGCCGAGTGGGGTGAGAAGCGCGCTTTGAGACTGTGTGGCGCCCCTGGCTGTGGACCTGCTGGCGCTGCGCCTGGGATCAGTAGAGCGTGGCTGCGGGGTGCGCCGAGCTGGGACTGCTGCTGGCCCCCCACGGCGGTGTGGGCGGTTGGCCTGCGGCGGGAGACGCACCTGGCGGTTCCACGGGCGCCCTGGACTTTCTCTGCTCCCCGCGGGTGGCATCTGCTGGCTGCTGCTCAGCTGGAGGAGGAGGCCGCGAGAGGTGAGGCTGCGGCCGACGATCTGCCCCACGGGGTGCGCCACTTCCCCTGGACGAGGAGCTTACGCCCCGCTGCTGGGTCTCGCCCTGGTGCGTGCTCGCCTTCACCGGCCCGGGCGCGCTGCCCCATCCGGTTCCTGACTGGTGTCAGCCCGTGGGCGAGTGGCGGGGGTCGGATCATTGCCCCTGCGGGAGGAGGAGCCCACACCTGCCGCACCCTCCTGCCGCTGCGGTGGCGAGACAGAAGATCTCTGTGAGTGCAGGTTGACTGCCGAAGACTACTGCGGACCCCCACCCGTGGAGCCTGCACGGAATTGTGCGTGTGTGGATTCCTGCGCCGGGGAGGCGCCTGAGGACCTCTCTCGGCGTGCATCGACTGGGCGGACCTCACCTACCGGCCGCTTGCCCTTTCTCCAGCGCGGCTGACGTGGCCGCGCCACAGGTGCGTCCAATCCGCTAGGTGTTGGCGGCAGATGCCCACGGCGCAGCAACTGGTGATGGGCCGCATGCGTACCAGGATGCAGCAGGGATCGCTGTGAGCGACTACTCCCGACCGAGTGCACCTGCGAGGCGAGACCGAGGAGGGGCTGACGTCCACGTCGCTCGCGGCAAAGATGGACTCTGTGCTCGCCGCGGTGGAGAAAATAGGGACGGCCTTGGACCACACCAGGACGTCACTGGAAAACCGAATAGATAAAGTTACCTCGGATTTCACGCTCCTACATGCGGACCACCACAAACTGGCGGACACGGTTGCCACCCAGGGGCAAACACTCAAGGAGCTGCAACCGGTCACCTGCAGTCACGCCGCTGCCCTGCAGAACATGTTGGACCGCATTCACGCCTTAGAAGACAGGGCGGAAGATGCGGAAGGAAACTGGCGGACACGGTTGCCACCAAGAGGCAAACACTCAAGGAGCTGCAACCGGTCACCTGCAGTCACGCCGCTGCCCTGCAGGACATGTTGGACCGCATTCACGCCTTAGAAGACAGGGCGGAAGATGCGGAAGGGCGCTCCCGCCGCAATAATATCTGCGCTGTGGGTCTGCCGGAAGGGGAAGAGGGGCGTGACCCGGAACAGTATGTGGAGACCAGGCTTCGCGCACTAATGCCACCGGGGAAATTGTCGGCCCAATTCGCGGTGGAAAGGGCCCACGAGTACCCACCCAGAGGCCTCAGCCGGGAGCCCGACCGTGCCCATTCCTGTTCAAACTTCTCAACTATAGGGATAGAGACGCGGTGCTAAGAGAGGTCCGAGATATGAATGGTCTTTCGGTGGGTGACAGTCAAGTCATGTTTTTTCCGGACTACACTGCGTTGGTGCAACGTCGCAGAAACAACGACATGGCAGTGAAGCGCCAGCTCAGGGAATTGGCACTGCCGTACTCTCTCCTGTTCCCCGCCAGACTGCGAGTGGTGGAGAAAGGCAAAACCCGCTACTTTGATTCACCAGCGGAGGTCTGGACCTGGCTTGAAGAGTCCGGGCTGTGGACGGGACCGAGGCGGACGATTCTGGAGATAGCGCCCGGCCGGGCAAGAGGGACAGGCGACGCAGACGGCGCAGGACTATGCGCGAGACGCAGTCGAGGACAGTAGCCCCAATACCAGAGAAAAGGAAACTGGAACGCCAAAACATATTACAAGCAGTCACGACACTCGCAAGCCCAAGCCCTGCGGACCAGCTGGACATTGACGAGCGGCACGAGGTGGTGGTGAGTGGATCAACGTCACCGTCGACAACACACTCCGAAGACTTTTGTGGGCCAGAGGTTACCCCACAAACTGCAGACGGTATTCTGGACTGAGAGACTGCCTAGGATGTACCACTCGTGCAAGTATCTTGCTGTTTGTTGTTGTAGTCGGCGGGGGGCGGGGGGAGAGGGGCAGTGGGGTCAGATAGGTGGGCCTGCTGAGCTGGGTGGGGGAGCCACCGGGTTCACTGTAGCCCATCCCCTGGGGTCTCCCGTGTGGCATTGGATGGCGCGTGCAGTCCCCATGCTCCTCGTCTGTATCTCGCTGGCTGCATAGGCCAAAGCTGGCGACACTTATCAACGGCGTACCACACACATTGGACACAGGGGGATTGCGACAGCAAGCTGTTACCTATACGTACACTCCCTGGGGCCACACCTTGACCTATTTTTTACCTGCGCACGGTAGCGTAAGTTTGGACGGACGCACTCGCAAAGTTCGCCCCAGCCGTTATGTTTTTCACCGTTAACATGTTGTTATTGTTACCTCAGACCGAAGCTCCCAAAATTCACCGTAGTGCAAGTTGGCTGACGCATATCCCGTCCCTGGTTCCCCCAGTGCCTATACACTTTAATCATGACGCGCGTTAGTATACTCACGTGGAACATACGAGGCATGCACACACCCACACGGAGATATTCCATTTTTGCTTACCTCCAGCGGCACTCAGTGGGTATCGCTCTACTGCAAGAGACACACATGACACAGCCGGAGTTAGATAAGCTGCGGCGGCGCTGGAGAGGCCAGGTGTACGGCACAGTGTACTCGGCACATGCCAGGGGCACTCTCGTGTGGGTTAGGGCGGGAGTCCCGTTCGTCAGTACAGCCGTGTCAATAGACCCGGACGGAAGGTACACTTTTGTACGGGGCACACTTAATGGCCAACCCGTATTGCTGGCCTCGATTTATGCTCCGAATGTCGACCAAATACCCTTCCTCACACAACTGTCGCAGGAGCTGACTCCCTATGCCGGGCTCCCCTGGCTGATAGGCGGGGACTTTAATGTGGTACTCGACGTGCACCTAGACAGGTCCTTTCCTCCTCTTTGCACAACGTCGGCTGCCTCCACGGCACAAGTACTGACTGATTGGCTCTCGCAATGGGCGGCACTCGATATCTGGCGGGCCCTATACCCCGCAGACCGTATTTACTCTTACTATTCCAAGACGCATGACCTACATGTGCGACTGGACAGAATAGTGGGATCCCCGGCGTTGCTGCCACTGGTGGCGAAGGCAGAATACTTGGGGCGGATGCATTCCGATCACAATCCCCTGTGGCTCCAGCTCAGCTGGGATGCGGATCGACCTCCCATACCAACATGGCGGCTCCAACCTACCGCGCTGGAAGACCCTGAATTCTGCTCCTCAGTGGAGAATGCTCTCCTTTCCTATTTTGAGCTCAATGAAGGCACAGCGAGCAACACAATGGTGGAATAGGACGCACTTAAAGTAACGCTCCGAGGTCACTGCTTGGGGGCCACGTGGAACATGCGAAGGTAGCTGACGCGGTCACTCGCCAACCTCGAGTCCCAACTGCTGCAGCACGAGCGGGAGGGGGAGGGCAGCGGTAGACATGCAAACCAACTGGTCGATCTCTGGACGAAGCATACAGCACTCTTAGAGCGCTTGAGGTGTCTGAACTATGCGGCACACACAGCCCGCACACATGCCGCGGCGGACAGAGCAGGACGTCTACTTGCCTGGCTCTTAAAACAAGACGCCACCCGCGCCCCGATCGCAGCGGTGCGTACGCCGGAGGGAGATCTTGTATGTACCCAAAGGGAGATTCACAAGGTTATGGTGGATCACTACACACAATTGTACCGTGCAAAAGTTCGTTGTTCGGGAGATGACCTAGAGCGGTTCCTCGGACAAGCACAACTGCCAACGGCTTCCGACGCGCACCAAGAGGTCCTCAATTGCCCCATCGCTCTGGAGGAGATAGGGGAAGCTATATCCTCCATGGCCTCTGGGAAGACCCCGGGCCCGGACGGTCTGCCCACGGAGTTCTACAAAGCCTTCCGGGAACACCTGGTGCCGCACCTCCACAAACTGTATACAGCGGCGTTTGAGGCGGGCGAGCTACCCCCCTCGATGCGCGAAGCCTACCTGGTGTCTCTGCCCAAACCAGATCGGGACCCCACGGACCTGGGATCCTATCGGCCACTGGCGCTCCTCAACGTCGACTGTAAGGTCCTCGCTAAAGTGTTGGCGGAGCGATTGGCGCCGGTGGTTTCTCACCTGGTTCACAAGGACCAGAATGGCTTTGTGCCAAAACGCAGCACATCGTTGAACCTGAGGAGGTTTTTCAGGGTAGCGGCGGATAGTATACAAGAGTGGCCCAAAGCAGGTTGTCTTATACTGGACCTGGAAAAAGCATTTGATTGCCTGGAGTTGCGATATCTTTCGGCGCTGCTGCTGCGATATGACCTTGGTTTGGGCTTCCTACAACTGGTGGGCCTCCTATACAAGAACCCCACGGTGAGGGTGCGACTGGGCCCGTACATTTCTGACGCCATACCCATCTGCAGGGGTACCCGGCAGGGGTGCCCGCTATCGCCGCTCCTATTCGCTTTGGCGATGGAGCCACTGGGGGATGCAGTGCACCAGGTGTCGCTCTATGCCGATGGCCTGTTGGTGTACGTGAGGGACATAGATGATATCCCCCCTCAGTTAGCCTGTACCTTGCACGACTTTGCCGCTATTTCGGGTCTTCGGGTGAACGCCAGTAAATCTTGCCTATACGCGTTTGGCGAAGGGCGGCAGGACCCTGGATATATCCTAAATGGCACCAGGGTACAGTGGAGAGGAGACACCTTTCGATATTTGGGACACCGGATCTACCGTCAGCCGGCAGACCTATTTGACGGCAACCTGGGCAGGACCTTCACGGCCATCAAGTCACAGGTGCGCTTCTGGAATGCATTGCCGCTAACGGTCACGGGTAGAGTGCCGCTGTCCAAGATGGTGATCCTTCCACGGTTACTGTACTATTTCGCCAACCTACCCTTATATATCCCAGCCGCTTTTTTTGCTAAACTGTCGTAACTCCTTAGAGATTTCATCTGGGGGAACAGCAGGCACAGGATGTCGCTAAAGAAACTTTACCTCCCTACGGATCAGGGAGGCCTGGCGGCGACCTGCTTCGAGCATTACTACTTAGCGGCTCAATTGCAGTGGGTAGCCCGCTGGTTGGCGGATAGGGGTCGGGAGGACACTGCGACCGCGCTGCCACCACGTTCTTTGGAGCAGTTGCTGGTGCTGTTCCACCCAGCCACCCGGGCTGCGACGCCGACTCCACTCCTCCTTGCGGTGGCATATCGATGTTACCGTAGGAGCTTATTCCTCACCAGAAATGTGATCCCATATGCGCCGGCAATACCGCTGGAGGGCTTCCCTAGAGGGACGGGATCGCTCACTTCCCTTGCGCTTGTACATTGGCGGGAGACAGATGTACAGACTTTGGGTGACCTGTACCGGGATGGAGCGCTCCTCCCGTACAATTCGCTAGTTGAGGATGGGGATTACCACCGGGACAATTCTTAACCCATCATTCATTAATTAGGACCCTGACTGTCATGTGGGGAGACATGACCGCAGAACCCAGCCAGCACCTCACTATACAGTATCTACACGTCATGGGGAGAGGCAGACGCCTGATTCGATGGTTCGCGGCGTCACTACGGACACACACGGCGATCACCCTAGAGTCGCCCAGACGCAAGTGGGAACTAGATCTGGGGAGACAGCTGGCGGACAAAGAATGGGAACGAATATTGAAAGGCCCGGTGCGCATACCCAGAAATATGCGCCTCAGGCAGATAGAGCTGTTCGTCGTGCACAGGGCGTATCTTACCCCCGCGGCCCTCAACAGATACTTTCATCGCACTGACGCAATATGCCCTAGATGCGCTGAGCCGGGGGCTGATCTAGTGCACATGCTGTGGAGTTGTTGCAAATTACAACCATACTGGTACGCAATCAGTGAGTCACTGCGCATTATCACAGTCCGCGACATACCCTTTGACTGGGCAGTTCACCTGCTGCACCATTTCCGTAGGACCCCGACCACCAAAGTGACATCTAGGTTTCTAGATTTGGGGCTTGCGGTCGCAAAGCGCCTTCTGACCCGGAGGTGGAAGGCACAGGGTCCACCCCACCTGCAGGCATGGAGGCACTCACTCACCACGTGGGCCGGAGCGGAGGGGGTCGCCATTCGTCGGGAGGGGACATTAGGGTTAAGGAAGACGCCCATAGCTGCACAGTGGGAGGAGTTGCTCCAGGCGCTCAGGCGAGCCGAGGGGGCGGATTCGAGGGGGCGACCCGAGGGGGGGGAGACACCTCCAGGGCAGGAAATGGGAGCTCTGCCGGAGCAGGATCGTAGTGTTCCACGCACGACCAATACCTAAAACAGAAATCACGAGAAAGCGCACCTAGGCATATGGCTGGGAGCAATAGCTCAGCCACTACACTGTGGTATGGGGGAGGGAGAACAGAAGGGCAGCGGAGACAGGAATATACATAGTGGAGCTGGTCTAAGTTGAGGTTGTCGAGTTTTTACCCATTTCGTTTCATTGCTATCTGTTTGAAGCCTATATGGATCCGGCTGAGGGACCTAAAGTGACATTTTGATGTACCCATGTTTCATTACAATGTGCTGTAACTTGCTATGTCCAAGGACCGAGCCGCATATGGGACTTGCGTACAATCTGACACGGCAAGCGCTTCAGGAACTATTGCAAAGCTACGTCCTTTTGCATTTGACATGTACTTCCGTCAGTAATGAGTGTTATAATGCATGAGTCAATACAGAAGTAAGCCGAACTCCTGTAAATGTGATTGGAAAAACTAATAAAAACAGATTTAAAAAAAATAAATTTAAAAAAAACAGTGACGGAGTACTTTATCTGCCAAATTGAAGGTCAGCACACCTGCATCACAGACAGGTGGACTTTAAGTATATTAGGGACGGAGAATACTCTTTCTCTGTCACTGTCATACTCATCTGATGGTGTGACAGAGTAAGGCCCATCAGAGGTTTGCCATTTGACCACTTGCCCGATTTAGAGTGGGCAGGCGAATGGGCAGTTCTCACTGTCCGTTACCACTGGGTATATCCTGGCAGTGAAAACTGCAAAAGGACCTCACACCATGGGAGACAAACCCCATGCCGTGTGTTTCATTAGTTTTTGTATTTTCAAAAACAAAGCCACATTAGGATTTTGTTTTTGAAAACACAAAAACATGTTAAACGTTTGGCAAGACTCATTGACAGTAAAATTGCTCTCCCTCCCTCGCAGCTCTACCATTAAGTGAGGCCTTCCCCCAAACCCCTTCCCTCTCTAGTGTTGGTGTTCGAGGCCCTCCTCCACCTGCAGGTTTCACCTGTGCCTCATCCCTGACGGTCCAGTGGACCTCTGTCTCCATTCTCTCGCTCTGCTTTTTATCTCCTTTTTCACTCGTTTTTTTCCCTCACTTCTATCTCCTCCCTTCACTCTGCTTCTGGGTCTTTATTCCGTTTTCTTTCGTTTTCCCCTCATTTCAAGCTCCACCCCTCACTCTCCTTCTGTGTCTTTCCTCCATTATTCACTCGTTTTTTACCCTCATCTCATTCTCCCCATTCCACTCTCCTTCTGTGTCCTCTGTGTCTTTCCTCCACTCTTTCTTGCACTTTTGCTGCCTTATATACACTTTTCTCTCTTTTTGCCTTTTGCCTTTTTCAGCCTGTTTTTCCCCGCCGCTGCGGCCCCGCCCCCCAGCACGACCAGTGCGACCAGCCCAATCCAGCTCCCCTCCCCGCTCCCACCTCCCAGCTGTCCAGCCCTCCCCGACCCCTACTGAATGGCGGCCGCTGCGGGGACAGGCGAGCAAGACCACTGACTCATTGTCAGTGAAATTACTCTCCCTCCCTCGCAGCTCCACCATTAAGTGAGGCCTTCCCCCGAGCCCCTGCCCTCTCGAGTGTTGGTGTTCGAGGCCCTCCTCCACCCGCAGGTTTCACCTGTGCCTCATCGCTGGTGGTCCAGTGGACCTCTGTCTCCATTCTCTCGCTCCGCTTTTTCTCTTCTTTTTCACTTGTTTTTTTCCCTCACTTTTATCTCCCTCCTTCACTCTCCTTCTGGGTCTTTCCTCCGTTTTCTGTGGTTTTCCCCTCATTTCAAGCTCCCCCTTCACTCTCCTTCTGTGTCTTTCCTCCGTTTTTCACTCATTTTTTACCCTCATCTCAATCTCCCCATTTCACTCTCCTTCTGTGTCTTTCCTCCACTCTTTCTTGCACTTTTGCTGCCTTGTTTGCACTTTTCTCTCGCTTTTTGCCTTTTTCCTTTTGCCTTTTTCAGCCTGTTTTTCCTTGCCACTGCTGCCCCCACGGCCCGCCCCCCTAGTACGGCCAGTGCGACTAGCCCAATCCAGCTCCCCTCCCCGCTTCCGCCTCCCAGCTGTCCAGCCCTCCCCGACCCCTACTGATTGGCGGCCGCTGCGGGGACAGGCGAGCAAGACCACTGACTCATTGTCAGTGAAATTACTCTCCCTCCCTCGCAGCTCCACCATTAAGTGAGGCCTTCCCCCAAGCCCCTGCCCTTTCGAGTGTTGGTGTTCGAGGCCCTCCTCCACCCGCAGGTTTCACCTGCGCCTCATCCCTGGTGGTCCAGTGGACCTCTGTCTCCATTCTCTCGCTCCACTTTTTCTCTTCTTTTTCACTTGTTTTTTTCCTCACTTCTATCTCCCCCTTCACTCTCCTTCTGTGTCTTTCCTCCGTTTTTCACTCGTTTTTTACCCTCATCTCAATCTCCTCCTTTCACTCTCCTTCTGTGTCCTCGGTGTCTTTCCTCCACTCTTTCTTGCACTTTTGCTGCCTTATTTTCTATTTTTGCCTTTTTCCTTTTGCCTTTTTCTGGCCGTTTTTCCCCGCCGCTGCTGCCCCCGCTGCCCAGCCCCCCAGCACGACCAGTGCGACCGGCCCAATCCAGCTCCCCTCCCCGCTCCCCCCTCCCAGGTGTTTAGCCCTCCCCGACCCCTACTTAATGGCGGCCGCTGCGGGGACAGGCTAGCAAGACCACTGACTCATTGTCAGTGAAATTGCTCTCCCTCCCTCGCACCTCCACCATTAAGTGAGTCCTTCCCTTGAGCCCCTGCCCTCTCGAGTGTTGGTGTTCGAGGCCCTCCTCCACCCGCAGGTTTCACCTGCGCCTCATCCCTGGTGGCCCTGTGGACCTCTGTCTCCATTCTCTCGCCCTGCTTTTTCTCTTCTTTTTCACTTGTTTTTTTCCCTCACTTCTATCTCCCCCCTTCACTCTCCTTCTGGGTCTTTCCTCCGTTTTCTGTTGTTTTACCCTAATTTCAAGCTTCCCCCCGTCACTCTCCTTCTGTGTCTTTCCTCCGTTTTTCACTCATTTTTTACATTTTCTTGCACTTTTGCTGCCTTGTTTGCACTTTTCTCTCTCTTTTTGCCTTTTTCCGTTTGCCTTTTTCAGCCCGTTTTTCACCGCCGCTGCTGCCCCCGCGGCCCTTCCTCCCCCCAGCACGACCAGTACGACCGGCCCAATCCAGCTCCCCTCCCGCCTCCCAGCTGCCAGTCGTCCCCGACCCCTACTTAATGGTGGCCAGTGCGCGCCAAAGGCAAGACCGTCTGCGCCCTTCTGTGACCCAATGCGACCAGCGCCAGGAACCCTGGATCTCTGCACCGCCAACGCTACGACCCAGTGGCACTCCACGCTCTCAACCCAGGCTGCAACAACAACTGCAAGCTAGCATCATTAGCCGACACCCACCGACCCTTCAGCTGTCACCGCTGCTGGCACACCTGCAGCACCGCCAAGACCACGGATCCAGCGCAACCCGCCCGCAAGAACACAACCGAACCGAAGACCCTGCAATGCATCCTCCTCAACGTCCGATAGCTCCACAAACACGCCACCGAAATCTGGGACCTCCTCGACAGCACCACCCCGGACGTAGCATTCTATACCGAAACCTGGACCAACACCACCTCGGGACCGGACATCGACATCGCCATTCCCCAAGGATACAAGATCTCCAGGAAGGACCGCGCCACCCACCCGGGAGGAGGAATCTCCATCGTCCACAAATCCACCCTTCGCCTGAGCACACTTCCCGACGAGCCCACAGACCTGATGTAACACCTTCACTTCAAGATACTGGCCAGCCCTACCACCACCTTCCGAGGAACCCTCATCTACCGACCCCCTGGACCCTGCTGACTTTTCGCCAACTCCATCATGGACATCATCTCCCCACATGCCATTGCGTCCACCAACTACACCCTACTGGGAGACCTCAACTTCCACCTCGACAACCAATTAGACCTCAGCACCACATCCCTCCTGGACAACCTCCACAACATTGGACTCCGCCAGATCGTGAGTGAATCCACGCACTCAGCAGGACACACCGCGACCCCTTCTTCACAACAGGAAACTTCATCACTTTCAGCCACACCACCGAACTCCCATGGACTGACCATCGATGCGTCCACTTCACATTCAGAACACCCACCATCTACAGACACCAGCACCTGCTCCCACGAAGAAACTGAACCAGAATCACTGACGACCAGCTAACCTCATCACTCAGCAACTCCACTCCAGCTATCGCGTAAAACGACGACCCTGAACCCTGCACAGATGGATCTCCGACAGCGCCAACACCATAGCCCCCCTCAAGAAAAACAACACCCACGCCAAGAAAGTTAGATGGTTCACCACCGAACTCGAGAGTCCAGATGCACTTTCCGCCACCTCGAAAAAGCCTGGAGGATCACCAAATCCACAGAAGCCCACAACAACTTCAGAGCTGCCACCAACGCCCACCACCAAATCATCAGAAAAACGAGGAAAAAGGCGATTGAAGACAGAATCTCCACTCATGCACACAACAGCAAAGAACTCTTCAACATCATCAAGGATTTCGCCCAACCCACCAGCGAGTCCACCGACATCCCTCCCTCACAAGACCTCTGCGACAAACTCAGCACCTTTTTCCACCACAAAATCAAGAGCATCTACGGCAACTTCGACGAAGACAACCAACACTCTGAACCCTCACCAACCACCCCCGACACCCTGAAGCCAGCGATCGACAACAGGACAGCCCTCACCACCTAAGACACACTGAAGCCAATGAAGTAAATCCACTCCGGGGCTCCCACAGACCCCTGCCCCGACCACATTTTCAACAGAGCCGCCGACACCATCGCACCCATGCTCTGCCACACCATCAACCGCTCCCTGGCAACTGCCTCATTTCCAGACGACTGGAAACACGTTGAGATCAACCCCCTCCTGAAGAAACCCTCGGCGGACCCCATCGACCTCAAAAACTACAGACCTATCTCCCTGCTCCCGTGCCCAGCTAAAGTCATCGAGAAAGCCATCAACAGCCAACTCGCCACATTCATCGAAGAGAACAACATCCTCGACTCCTCCCAATCCGGCTTAAGAAAAAAACACAGTACGGAAATCGCCTTCCTCGCCGCTACAGACGACATCCGCACCTTACTGGACAAAGGAGAAACAGCAGCCCTCATCCTCCTTGACCTCTTAGCGGCGTTCGACACAGTCTCTCACCACACCCTAATACGCAGACTCCACAACGCAGGGATCCAAGACAAGGCCCTAGACTGGATCCGCTCCTTTCTCTCTGGCAGAACGCAGCGGGTCAGACTCCCCCCTTTCCTCTCGGACCCTAGACTTGCCACCTGCGGAGTCCCCCAGGAGTCCTCCCTCAGCCCTACGCTCTTCAACGTCTACATGGCTCCGCTCGCCCCCATCAGCAGAACCTACTGACTCAACATTGTGTCATTCCCTATCAAACAAACCCAACACCGCCAGACACAACTTTCAAGAAGGCATAGAAGCCGACGCCAAATGGATGAAAAACAGCTGCCTACAACAAAACGGAAGTACTCCTCATGGGCCCAAACCCCTATGCCTGGAACGACACCTGGTGGCCCCCTGCCCTCGGAAGCCCTCTCACCCCTACGGACCACGCACGCAACCTGGGAATCATCCTGGACTCAGAGCTCAAAATGGACCGCCAGATCAACTCTGTGTCGTCCTCCTGCTTCCACACCCTCCGCCTCCTATGTAAGACCTTCTATGGATCACCCTCAAACACAGAAAGTTCGCCACTCACGCCCTGGTCACCAGCAGGCTCGACTACGGCAACGCACTCTATGCCGGAGTAAACAAAAATCTCACTGTAAGCTATAGAACATCCAAAACACTGCCGCAAGACTGGTCCTCAACCTGCCAAGACACTGCCACATCTCCCAGCACCTGCTCACACTCCACTGGCTCCCCATCGAAGCTAGAGTCACCTTCAAAATGCTAACCCACGCTCACAAGGCCCTCCTCAACAGCGGACCAGCATACCTGAACAGCCGACTCAAATTCCATGCACTCAAAGGACCCTACGATCAGCCCAGCTCTCCTACGCCGTGGTCCCCGCACCAGAAAGACCAGATCGGGAGGCCGCTCCTTCTCCTTCCGTGCGGCCTGAGCCTGGAACGACCTTCTGCTCCACCTCAGACAGACAACATCGCTCCCCATCTTCGCAAGAAATCTCAAAACCTGGTTCTTCGACAGACCCCCCTCCTTGATGGACTGGAACCTGCATACCCCCTCCCCTTAACCCCCCAGCGCCTTGAGACCCTTACAGGTGAATAGTCGCGCTTAACAAACACCTGATTGATTGATTGATTGATTGATTGATATAATACATTGACCAGAACTTCCTGTTAAGATATGTCTGCTGAGCTGGGGCTAAATTTGGGGCCCGGTTATACCCTCAAGGCAATGGAGCATTTTACTCAGTGGCCCTGCTGGAGTAATTACTGTACTCCGAAATGTAAATCAGGCCCTTTGTCTAGTATAATTTGTTGTTACAAATAGTACATTTGCCAGTGTGTTTGAAATGTATTAATTGCTGTCTGACCCCCAAAAAATCTGTGAAAAATATATCTATACATTTATTTTGCCTTTTTTATATCGTGCAAACAACTTCTAGCCATTCTGAAGTGCAGTGAAAAATTCTACATCGGATGTAGGCTCTCTCTCTCTCTTTCCTTTATCGCTGTCCCTCCCCCCTGTCCCTCTATCTCTCTCTCTACCCTCTTTCTCTCTCTCTCTCTCTCTCTCTCTCTCTCTCTCTCTCTCTCTCTCTCTCTCTCTCTCTCTCTCTCTCTCTCTCTCTCTCTCTCTCTCTCTCTCTCTCTCTCTCTCTCTCTCTCTCTCTCTCTCTCTTTCTCTCTCTCTCTCCTTTTTCTGTCTCTCTCTCTCGTGCAAAAACCACATAGAATAGGGGATTCCGTGTGGTTCTACGGCTGTGCAACTTGTAATTAAGGCCTGTATCTGCAAAGTAAATACATGTAGGGAAGTGTAGATGTACTACTCTTAACTCCTATCTCTGTGCCTTCAGGTTATAAAAGTATATCAGCAAGGTATTGCGATCTGGAATCAAGAATATATAACCTATACTTACCAATCTAAAATGTCCTTGTCATTGTATCGTAGTCGATATCCTGCACTCAGTATTGTTTCAGCCAGCATATATTGTTGTTGCATCGGCAGTCTTCGTCTCCGTTGGGTCTATCCTAATATATTGACTTGTATATGGGTAACTGTGAATAACATATTTTTTTTCACAAACTGTTTTTTGAATGACATCAAATAGACAACAGTAAAGCTCGAGTTGTTCGATGCCACTCATAAGCCCAGAGTGTAAAACACACTCTTTATTCGCAGTTGGCCATCTACAATTTTATGCTGGGGTCCCCAATTTCATCTCGTCTTGGTCTCGTCAACTGTGCATGGGTAGAAGGGTCACACGGGAGCTACAAAAACATAACTTTGCCTACGTCAGCCCACTGCCCAATCTTAGAACTGGTGTCCTGCCATCCACCACCAGTTTTTCCATTCCACATCTCTGCCACACTCATTTTAAAAGCCATTCCTGGCATTCCACCATCCTCTGAAACCCCCGTCAGCATTTCCTGCCTCTCCCGATCGAATTTTCTCTTTTTAGGTCTCGGCTAACGTTGCTGCGCACATGCGTAGCTCGCTCAGCGAGATTTAATGTCTTTGAGTAGCTTCAGGAAAGTGCTTTAAGCCCCGCACCTCTTTTCCATTGGCTGGCGTCACCGTTTATGCTAAACGGTGGCCAGCCATTGGAAAAGAGCTTTCCATGTTGCCTCCCTTTGGCTTTTTCAGACGGCCCACTTGGATGGGCTCGCCTGATTTCCTCCCGTCGCAAACGTTTTCTTATCTTTATGGGGCCCTGTGTTTAAACACAGGGCCCCATAAAGACAAGAGATCGGCTGCAGAGCGGTCCGCTTTCACTTTCGGGACCGCACTTTTTTCTTTGTTTTAAGTGAATCAGGAAAGTGGTGGAGAGAGCAAGCATTTTCTTTCATGTATATACCTTTCATTTAAATTGCTGATGGAGGAAGATTTGCAGGCATTTAAAACAGAAGGCTTTTTTAAAAGCTGTATTACCCTGAACAATGCGTTTCCCGTTTCCCCGACCATTATGTTTTACACTCACCTTTCTGCCCCACTAAGCAATATAAAGAAAATAGCCTGCAGCAACAAAACAACTCCTCGCATAGCTTCCACGGCAGCACGCTTAGATCACAGTGTCCTGGAGACAAGAGCTGCTGTTCTGACGCTCCTGTTCCAGGTCAGCTCAGGTGTCCCTCCTCTTTCAAAGGCACGCTTTAAGCAGTGAAGGTGGGCCAGGTAGGAGTTAATGAGCGCAGCACCACCAGCGTCGAAGTTAGGCCCCTATGAGTACCGGTATTCTCGTTGTTTGAGGAGAAGTTGCGGTATTCTAAGGAAAAAAATGATTAAGTGTCGTCACTTCGTACCGGTGCGTACAGGACATAACTGGAGCCACTGAGACGTGCCCTCACTGCTGCCTAGCTGACCCTTTCATACATCCTTAGTCGCCGTCCCCGGGCATCCCAGACCAATCCGGAGACGCCGCGCAGCGGCTAATGACGAGGAAGCTTACATGCCTCCGTGCTAGAACCGGTAGCCCCACCCCAGTTGTCATTGTCGGAGGTGAGGTTCCTGCAGGCGGAGAGGAGTTGCCGCTGGGATCGAAAAGGATCACCATGGCGGGGGAGACGGAGCAGGAGGTTTGCTACCTCTCCCGCTTCTCCTACCTCTGACTCAAGTTCACGCTCATCGTTTATGCCACCATCTTCTGGGTAGGTTTCAGGTTTTATTTTCTTTATAATGATGCTCTGTTGTGTGCGGCAGGAGCGCGCCTGCATTTATTCCTGGGCAGTGTATTAACTTTGGAGCAGGCACTTGAGGTTGTCTTTGATTTTTAAAAAATGTTTTTTTTTTATTATTTTACTTTATCTTTCAGTTGGGCACCATAGTGGAACAGAATATGTTTTTGCTTTTATACTGTACGAGGCTTCCCAGTGGGTTGAGAGCCTGCTGCTGTAAGTAGTAGACGTTTGCATTTTTCACAGAAAACAGTGCTGAACACATCGTGAATGCTGTTTGCTGCCCAAGGTCAACTTCTCAATTAACAAGCATTTACAATGCAATGGTCTCGGCATTGTTAAAGTTAGAGCTATTGGCATTGCTCATGACATTATTTTTGTTCATGTTTTTGTTTTTAAAACATTTAAATAAACAGCATTGTTATTTACAATGTCAATAGCTTAATCACTCTCAAATGCGAGACCTATTGCATTTGCACCCACACACACAAAGCCACCCACACACACAGAGCCACCCACAGAGCCACTCACATAGAGCAACCCACGCACAAATAGAGCCACCCACAGAGCCACCTACACACACACACGCAGTAGCCCACTGACCTATTTACATTATGTGCACTTTGTGATCTGCATGGTACATGTTCTTTGCTGCAGGTACATTAACCCTATGTGCTACCTTTCCAGGAGTCAAAACTTCCACTAGTCAATACTCCGATCTCTCTCTAGGAAGAACATTAAACACCAGAGTCATCATGACATTTTTATTGTTGCTGAAAATTGCTGGAGGCCAGGAAGGAGGCAGCAAGCGCTTTTAAAACCTTAATTTACTTGCAAACATAATGTCTCCACCCAAAGTCAGCGCCCGGTCTCACCGGTTGCACTGCCCTAGAGCTGGCCCTTCTCAAGGGTCCTGTGACCTAAGTGACAGAGTCACTGTTGTTCTTGGCTGTGCTGCTTCATAGGCCTGCTAGCAAGACTGGAGGTGAACTTCAGTATGGATTGTGGTGGACAAACCTTGAAGGTTAACCCAGACTTGCCAGTGCTAGGGTCCACCTGCTGGTGCTAAGACACCAGCGCTTCTAAGGTCTTGCGAAGCCTTCTATGGTCTAGCATGGGATTGAGCTCTCTCAGCAGAGTCGTCTGGTGGACTGGTTATTAAGGCTGAACCTGGTTCCCCAGTTCCAAATTCAGCAGCTCTGGCCATAGTGCCACATCGTCTCCCCCACTGAACACCATACTGTCCCACTGAGAAAAACTCACACTGCCTTCAACTACAACCCATTTGCTGCTGACTATAAACACCTGGATGAGGCTCAATTTAAATGACGCAATAGACAAGAGAAATATGCGGCCTACAAAAAAAAGTGACATCATCCTGGAAAAAGCAAACACTCATAGGGGAATGCAAAATTTAGCAAACCATGTGAAATGCAAGCAGGAACAACATTGTTACCTTAACGCTTTTACACTCACTATTCAGAAATCAGTGAGTGCTTTTGCCTGAAAGGGGCCTTGAATGGTCCCATTTTAATGTCCATTGCTGATATCCTTACAAGACGTTAGCAGTTGGACGCAGAGCCGCAGTACACATTTTGTTTTCCAATCCACACCTTGCAGTAACTCCAGGATTGGTGCACTAGTTGCAAGCCCCGGGAAAACAAAGACAAGAAAAAAAAAATAGCGCTTCACTGGCAAACTCTGTAAAAGTGGCGCTGATGTGTTTGGGTGTGAATAAAATCAAGCTGGCCAGTTTGCAACCACTGTCTTACTTTATTTAGTTATTTTTCATATTTTTAACCTTTTATTTCAGATGCTGCACCTTAGAATTAAAATACGACATTTCCAGCAAAAATTATTTTCTTTTTTGGATCCATTTCACAGGGGAGCAAATAAAAGAAAGTAGAGGAAAGAGAGTGAGAACCCCATCTTGAAGTCAAGGTTTTCAGTAAGAGAAGAACTGCTAGACAGAAAGAGAGGGAGGATACAGAAACGCAGCAGTGGTACAGAGAGTCCCTTCTCCTTTCACCATGAATACTATTGCGCCTTTGGACGTAACCACTGCTTTTTGGGAATAAGTGCGCTTCCGCCCCACTGGGCCTCAAACAAGGAATTAAACTTCTCAACTGAATTGAGACTGTCTGTGTGTTGTCGGGTCATAAAAAGATGGAAGGAGGTAAGACCAGCAGCTCAATTCAAAAACATTTTTAATGGCGTTCCTCTACTGATGCACATTCAAACAATACCCCCCTCAGGTAATATTGAAGCCCAAGATTGAGGTACATTTGTTGAGTTGAGTCATTGAGGAATGAGGGCAGTATTTCAAGTGGGCAGGTATTATCAGGCACTTCTTTAATTTAGGATAGTATCGCCACTTCTCAGCACTTCTGCAATGCTTTTAATGCCGGCACTTCTCAGCAGCACGCAGGTACTCTAGGACAAGGAGTCCCTGCACATCTGTATTTCCATTTCAAATGCTGGATCACAGAATACATGAATGAACTCGTGAAGGGCTGAAGGGCCAGTGATCACAGATTAGCACAGAGGTGGAGCCGAGTTCCCTTCTGAAGACTTGGTGGCTTGCCTCTTGCAGGTATCTGCACAGGCCATGTTCTGAGGGCAGGGTCCTTGATCTGCTCTGGCACGTCCACCACTGGAATCGCAGAGACCTCTAGGGACGCAGGGTTTGATGACGAGGACGGAGAGACCAGAGGCACAACAGGTTATTATGTTGCTTAGACAATCATGGGTTCAACTCAAGGAAGTAGGTCTTCATGTTTCGTTTTTCATGTCTGTCAACTTTCCAAGAACTTACTGCCTGATAGTATCAAAGGGATATGAATATAGATCGCGTTATCAATATTTTTTTCTTACGTGCCAGATCAAGAAGGAGAGGTCACAAAATAAAACGCTTTTATTATAAAGAAAGCTGCAAATTAGGATTTTTTAAAAGCAGTATGTTTAAAAAATTATGAAAATACTGCATGCCATGTTGTGTCTCGGTATGCGAACTCTGCACAATGCAGTGATGGTAACGGATAATCGGACTCGGAGGAGGGACGTAATGATGTCATGTCCCGGCCGCTTCTGCGTAAATTGCAACCCTCATGCCAGACTCATTAGCTGGCTGTTGAACAGAGTAGATGTATGTGAAGGAGAAGGCAGACATCAGCAGTCTGAAGGTCTCCATTTTATGGAGTGACTTTTATCACTGGAAGGACCTTCATAAACCCGCAAAGTGATCAGTATGACATAGGAGTCGCCATGAAGTCACTGGTGCTAAATGTGCAGCCGCGTCGTCGAGCGGAAGATGCAAGATATTATGCCTGCCGGATCGTAATGAATGCAATTATGCGTGACCCAGCCAGCACCTAACTGCGCGATACCAGGATATTGCATAGACTGCCATGCTGTACGGGGCGATACTTCACTCGCAAGTTTCTGCCTCACTGAAGCGTGAGACCTTAATAGTGAAGCGGTTCATGCGGCAGAGAGACCTTGAGAATAAAACATCACTACGGCAGCCAATACACTGCACTTGGGCAGTAAGAAGGAAGAGACAGAGTCCTGTTACTTCTCTGCCGCCCGTGAACCATGTGAAATGCAAGCAGGAACAACATTGTTACCTTAACGCTTTTACTCACTATTCAGAAATCAGTGAGTGCTTTTACCTGATAGGGGCTTTGAAACGCCGAGCCAGGAAACGGCAGACTTGAAAAGCCGATCCAGGAAACGCCGAGATCAACCTTGCAGCAAGGAAGAGGCGACCCCACGTCCCGCTCCGTAAAGACCACGCATAAAATGGCCGAACCTTCCGATGTAAAACAAAAAAAAACGCCCACCACGTGTAAAAGGGGCAGGGAGTACGGAAAAGAGAAAGACGCGAAAAAACACGTCCCCAAATCCGAAAAAGACGGGGCTTGTTTAGAGAGACAAAGCTCTTCTCCAATGGCTGACCAGCATTTAAGAGGCCAGCCAATGGAGAAGAGGGGAGAAGAGGGGCGGGTTCAAGACCCTCTTCTGAAAAACATTAAATCTTGCGAGCGAGACTGTGCAAGCGCAGCCTTCGCTAGCCGAAACCTAAAAAGCGTTAGATGAGAAACATAGACAGGATGGCTTACCTAAGACCCGCAAACAGCATCATACATACAGGGCAAAGCACTCCATGCACGACGCTGCACGGGGACGACACGTTCCGGGGAAGCCCTGTAAAAAAACAGAAAAAAAGCGTTGGATGAGAAACATAGACAAGATGGCTTACCTAACACCCGCAAACAGCATCATACATACCGGGCAAAGCACTCCATGCACGACGCTGCACGGGGACGGCACGGGCGGGGGAAGCCCTGTAAAAAAACAGAAAAAAAGCGTTAGATGAGAAACATAGACAAGATGGCTTACCTAAGACCCGCAAACAGCATCATACATATCGGGCAAAGCACTCCGTGCACGACGCTGCACGGAGACGACACGAGCCGGGTCAAACCTGTAAAATAAACAGAAAAAAGAGTTAGATGAGAAACATCGACAAGATGGCTTACCTAACACCCGCAAACAGCATCATAAATACCGGGCAAAGCACTTCATGCACGACGCTGCACGGGGACGGCACAAACCGGGGAAGCCCTGTAAAAAACAGAAAAAAGCGTTAGATGAGAAACAAAGGCAAGATGGCTTACCTAAGACCCGCAAACAGCATCATACATACCGGGCAAAGCACTCCATGCACGACGCTGCACAGGGACGGCACGGACCGGGGAAGCCCTGTAAAAAAACAGGAAAAAAGCGTTAGATGAGAAACCTAGACAAGATAGCTTACCTAAGACCCGCAAACAGCATCATACATACCGGGCAAAGCACTCCATGCACGACGCTGAACAGGGACGGCACGGACCGGGGAAGCCCTGTAAAAAAACAGGAAAAAAGCGTTAGATGAGAAACATAGACAAGATGGCTTACCTAAGAACCGCAAACAGCATAATACATACCGGGCAAAGCACTCCATGCACGACGCTGCACGGGGACGTCACGGACCGGGGAAGCCCTGTAAAAAAACACAAAAAAAGCGTTAGATGAGAAACATAGACAAGATAGCTTACCTAAGACCTGCAAACAGCATCATACATACCGGGCAAAGCACTCCATGCACGACGCTGCATGGGGAGGAAACGAGCCGGGTCAAACCTGTAAAATAAACAGAAAAAACATTTAGATGAGAAACATAGACAAGATGGCTTACCTAACACCCGCAAACAGCATCATACATACCGGGCAAAGCACTCCATGCACGACGCTGCACGGGGATGGCACGGGGCAGGTAAGCCCTGTAAATAAACAGAAAAAAAGCGTTAGATGAGAAACATAGACAAGATGGCTTACCTAAGACCCGCAAACAGCATCATACATACCGGGCAAAGCACTCCATGCACGACGCTGCACGGGGACGGCACAGTCCGGGGAAGCCCTGTAAAAAAACAGAAAAAAAGCATTAGATGAGAAACATAGACAAGATGGCTTACCTAAGACCCGCAAACAGCATCATACATACCGGGCAAAGCACTCCATGCACGACGCTGCACAGGGACGGAACGGACCGGGGAAGCCCTGTAAAAAAACAGAAAAAAAGCGTCAGATGAAAAACATAGACAAGATGGCTTACTTAAGAACCGCAAACAGCATCATACATACCGGGCAAAGCACTCCATGCACGATGCTGCACGGGGAGGACACGAGCCGGGTCAAACCTGTAAAATAAGCAGAAAAAGAGTTAGATGAGAAACATAGACAAGATGGCTTACCTAACACCCGCAAACAGCATCATACATACCGGGCAAAGCACTCCATGAACGACGCTCCACGGGGACGGCACGGGCCGGGGAAGCCCTGTAAAATAAACAGAAAAAAGAGTTAGATGAGAAACATAGACAAGATGGCTTACCTAACACCCGCAAACAGCATCATACATACCGGGCAAAGCACTCCATGCACGACGCTGCACGGAGACGGCACGGTCCGGGGCAGCCCTGTAAAAAAACAGAAAAATAGCGTTAGATGAGAAACATAGACAAGATGGCTTACCTAAGACCCGCAAACAGCATCATACATGCCGGGCAAAGCACTCCATGCACGACGCTGCACTGGGACGGCACGGACCGGAGAAGCCCTGTAAAAAAACTGAAAAAAGCGTTAGATGAGAAACATAGACAAGATGGCTTACCTAAGACCCGCAAACAGCATCATACATACCGGGCAAAGCACTCCATGCACGACGCTGCACGGAGACGACACGAGCCGGGTCAAACCTGTAAAATAAACAGAAAAAAGAGTTAGATGAGAAACATAGACAAGATGGCTTACCTAACACCCGCAAACAGCATCATACATACCGGGCAAAGCACTCCATGCACGACGCTGCACGGAGACGGCACGGTCCGGGGCAGCCCTGTAAAAAAACAGAAAAATAGCGTTAGATGAAAAACATAGACAAGATGGCTTACCTAAGACCCGCAAACAGCATCATACATACCAGGCAAAGCACTCCATGCACGACGCTGCACGGGGACGGCCCGGATCGGGGAAGCCCTGTAAGAAAACAGAAAAAGCATTAGATGAGAAGCATAGACAAGATGGCTTACCTAAGAACCGCAAACAGCATCATACATACCGGGCAAAGCACTCCATGCACGACGCTGCACGGGGACGGCACTTGCCGGGGAAGCCGTGTAAAAAAACAGAAAAAACGCATTACATGAGAAACATAGACAAGATGGCTTACCTAAGACCCGCAAACAGCATCATACATACCGGGCAAAGCACTCTATGCACAACGCTGCACGGGGACGGCACAGTCCGGGGAAGCCCTGTAAAAAAACAGAAAAAAAGCATTAGATGAGAAACATAGTCAAGATTGCTTACTTAAGACCCGCAAACAACATCATACATACCGGGCAAAGCACTCCATGCACGACGCTGCACGGGGACAGCACGGGCCGGGGAAGCCCTGTAAAAAAACTGAAAAAAAGCATTACATGAGAAACATAGACAAGATGGCTTACCTAAGACCCGCAAACAGCATAATACATACCGGGCAAAGCACTCCATGCACGACGCTGCACGGGGACTACACAGTCCGGGGAAGCCCTGTAAAAAAACAGAAAAAAAGCATTACATGAGAAACATATACAAGATGGCTTATCTAAGACCCGCAAACAGCATCATACATACCGGGCAAAGCACTCCATGCACGACGCTGCATGGAGACGACACGGGCCGGGTCAAACCTGTAAAATAAACAGAAAAAAGAGTTATATGAGAAACATAGACAAGATGGCTTACCTAACATCCGCAAACAGCATCATAAATACCGGGCAAAGCACTTCATGCACGACGCTGCACAGGGACGGCACGGTCTGGGGCAGCCCTGTAAAAAAACAGAAAAAAAGCATTACATGAGAAACATATACAAGATGGCTTATCTAAGACCCGCAAACAGCATCATAAATACCGGGCAAAGCACTCCATGCACAACGCTGCATGGAGACGACACGGGCCGGGTCAAACCTGTAAAATAAACAGAAAAAAGAGTTAGATGAGAAACATAGACAAGATGGCTTATCTAACACCCGCAAACAGCATCATACATTCCGGGCAAAGCACTCCATGCACGACGCTGCACGGGGACGGCACGAACCGGGGAAGCCCTGTAAAAAAACAGAAAAAAGCGTTAGATGAGAAACATAGGCAAGATGGCTTACCTAAGACCCGCAAACAGCATCATACATACCGGGCAAAGCACTCCATACACGACGCTGCACAGGGACGGCACGGACCGGGGAAGCCCTGTAAAAAAACAGAAAAAAAGCGTTAGATGAGAAACATAGACAAGATGGCTTACCTAAGACCCGCAAACAGCATCATACATACCGGGCAAAGCACTCCATGCACGACGCTGCACGGGGACGACACGAACCGGGTCAAAACTGTAAAATAAAGAGAAAAAAGAGTTAGATGAGAAACATAGACAAGATGGCTTACCTAACACCCGCAAACAGCATCATACATACCGGGCAAAGCACTCCATGCACGACGCTGCACGGGGACGGCACGGTCCGGGGAAGCTCTGTAAAAAAACGGAAAAAAGCGCTAGATGAGAAACATAGACAAGATGGCTTACCTAAGACCCGCAAACAGCTTCATACATACCGGGCAAAGCACTCCATGCAGGACGCTGCACGGGGACGGCACGGACCGGGGAAGCCCTGTAAAAAACCCGAAAAAAAGCGTTAGATGAGAAACATAGATAAGATGGCTTACCTAAGACCCGCAAACAGCATCATACATATCGGGCAAAGCACTCCATGCACAACGCTGCATGGGGAGGACACGAGCCGGGTCAAACCTGTAAAATAAACAGAAAAAAGAGTTAGATGAGAAACATAGACAAGATGGCTTACCTAAGACCCGCAAACAGCATCATACATACCGGGCAAGGCACTCCATGCACGACGCTGCACGGGGATGGCACGGGCCGGGAAAGCCCTGTAAAAAAACCAGAAAAAAAGCGTTAGATGAGAAACATAGACAAGATGGCTTACCTAAGACCCGCAAACAGCATCATACATACCGGGCAAAGCACTCCATGCACAAGGCTGCACGGGGACGGCACGGACCGGGGAAGCCCTGTAAAAAAACAGAAAAAAGCGTTGGATGAGAAACACAGACAAGATGGCTTACCTAAGACCCGCAAACAGCATCATACATACCGGGCAAACCACTCCATGCACGACGCTGCACGGGGACGACACGAGCCAGGTCAAACCTGTAAAATAAACAGAAAAAAGAGTTAGAGGAGAAACCTAGACAAGATGGCTTACCTAACACCCGCAAACAGTATCATACATACCGGGCAAAGCACTCCATGCACGACGCTGCACGGGTACGGCACGGACCGTGGAAGCCCTGTAAAAAAACAGAAAAAAAGCGTTATATGGGAAACATAGACAAGATGGCTTACCTAAGAACCGCAAACTGCATCAAACATCCCTGGCAAAGCACTCCATGCACGACGCTGCACGGGGATGCACAGACCAGGGAAGCCCTGTAAAAAAACAGAAAAAAAGCATTACATGAGAAACATAGACAGGATGGCTTACATACCGGGCAAAGCACTCCATGCACGACGCTGCTCGGGGACGACACAGTCCGGGGAAGCCCTGTAAAAAAACAGAAAAAAAGCGTTAGATGAGAAACTTAGACAAGATGGCTTACCTAAGACCCGCAAACAGCATCATACATACTGGGCAAAGCACTCCATGCACGACGCTGCACGGGGAGGACACGAGCCGGGTCAAACCTGTAAAATAAACAGAAAAAGAGTTAGATGAGAAACATAGACAATATGGCTTACCTAACACACGCAAACAGCATCATACATACCGGGCAAAGCACTCCATGAACGACGCTGCACGGGGACGGCACGGGCCGGGGAAGCCCTGTAAAATAAACAGAAAAAAAAGTTAGATGAGAAACATAGACAAGATGGCTTACCTAAGACCCGCAAACAGCATCATACATACTGGGCAAAGCACTCCATGCACGACGCTGCACGGGGATGGAACGGACCGGGGAAGCCCTGTAAAAAAACAGAAAAAAAGCGTTAGATGAGAAACGTAGACAAGATGGCTTACCTAAGACCCGCAAACAGCATCATACATACCGGGCAAAGCACTCCATGCACAACGCTGCACGGGGACGGCACGGACCGGGGAAGCCCTGTAAAAAAACAGAAAAAAGCGTTAGATGAGAAACATAGACAAGATGGCTTACCTAAGACCCGCAAACAGCATCATACATACCGGGCAAAGCACTCCATGCACGACGCTGCACGGGGATGGAACGGACCGGGGAAGCCCTGTAAAAAAACAGAAAAAAAGCGTTAGATGAGAAACGTAGTCAAGATGGCTTACCTAAGACCCGCAAACAGCATCATACATACCGGGCAAAGCACTCCATGCACGACGCTGCACGGGGAGGACACGAGCCGGGTCAAACCTGTAAAATAAACAGAAAAAGAGTTAGATGAGAAACATAGACAAGATGGCTTACCTAACACCCGCAAACAGCATCATACATACCGAGCAAAGCACTCCATGCACGACGCTGCACGGGGACGGCACGGCGGGGGAAGCCCCGTAAAAAAACAGAAAAAAAGCGTTAGATGAGAAACATAGACAAGATGGCTTACCTAGGACCCGCAAGCAGCATCATACATACCGGGCAAAGCACTCCATGCACAACGCTGCACGCAGACGACACGAGCCGGGTCAAACCTGTAAAATAAACAGAAAAAAGAGTTAGATGAGAAACATAGACAAGATGACTTACCTAACACCCGCAAACAGCATCATACATACCGGGCAAAGCACTCCATGAACGACGCTGCACGGGGACGGCACGGTCCGGTACAGCCCTGTAAAAAAACAGAAAAATAGCATTAGATGAGAAACATAGACAAGATGGCTTACCTAAGACCCGCAAACAGCATCATACATACCGGGCAAAGCACTCCATGCACAACGCTGCACGGGGACGGCACGGACCGGGGAAGCCCTGTAAAAAAACAGAAAAAAGCGTTAGATGAGAAACATAGACAAGATGGCTTACCTAAGAACCGCAAACAGCATAATACATACCGAGCAAAGCACTCCATGCACGACGCTGCACGGGGACGGCACGGACCGGGGAAGCCTTGTAAAAAAACCAGAAAAAAAGCGTTAGATGAGAAACATAGACAAGATGGCTTACCTAAGACCCGCAAACAGCATCATACATACCGGGCAAAGCACTCCATGCACGACGCTGCCCGGGGACGACACGAGCCGGGTCAAACCTGTAAAATAAACAGAAAAAAAAGTTAGATGAGAAACATAGACAAGATGGCTTACCTAACACCCGCAAACAGCATCATACATACCGGGCAAAGCACTCCATGCACGACGCTGCACGGGTACGGCACGGTCCGGGGAAGCCCTGTAAAAAAACAGAAAAATGTGTTAGAAGAGAAACATAGACAAGATGACTTACCTAAGACCAGCAAACAGCATCATACATACAGGGCAAAGCACTCCATGCACGACGCTGCACGGGGACGGCACGGACCGGGGAAGCCCTGTAAAAAAACGGAAAAAAGCGTTAGATGAGAAACATAGACAAGATGGCTTACCTAAGAACCGCAAACAGCATAATACATACCGAGAAAAGCACTCCATGCATGACGCTGCACGGGGACAGCACGGACCAGGGAAGCCCTATAAAAAAACAGAAAAAAGAGTTAGATGAGAAACATAGACAAGATGGCTTACCTAAGACCCGCAAACAGCATCATACATACCGGGCAAAGCACTCCATGCACGACGCTGCACGGGGACGACACGAGCTGGGTCAAACCTGTAAAATAAACAGAAAAAAAAGTTAGATGAGAAACATAGACAAGATGGCTTACCTAACACCCGCAAACAGCATCATACATACCGGGCAAAGCACTCCATGCACGACGCTGCACGTGGACGGCATGGTCCGGGGAAGCCCTGTAAAAAAACTGAAAAAAGTGTTAGATGAGAAACATAGACAAGATGGCTTACCTAAGACCCGCAAACAGCATCATACATACAGGGCAAAGCACTCCATGAACGACGCTGCACGGGGACGGCACGGGCCGGGGAAGCCCTGTAAAATAAACAGAAAAAAAAGTTAGATGAGAAACATAGACAAGATGGCTTACCTAAGACCCGCAAACAGCATCATACATACTGGGCAAAGCACTCCATGCACGACGCTGCACGGGGATGGAACGGACCGGGGAAGCCCTGTAAAAAAACAGAAAAAAAGCGTTAGATGAGAAACGTAGACAAGATGGCTTACCTAAGACCCGCAAACAGCATCATACATACCGGGCAAAGCACTCCATGCACAACGCTGCACGGGGACGGCACGGACCGGGGAAGCCCTGTAAAAAAACAGAAAAAAGCGTTAGATGAGAAACATAGACAAGATGGCTTACCTAAGACCCGCAAACAGCATCATACATACCGGGCAAAGCACTCCATGCACGACGCTGCACGGGGATGGAACGGACCGGGGAAGCCCTGTAAAAAAACAGAAAAAAAGCGTTAGATGAGAAACGTAGTCAAGATGGCTTACCTAAGACCCGCAAACAGCATCATACATACCGGGCAAAGCACTCCATGCACGACGCTGCACGGGGAGGACACGAGCCGGGTCAAACCTGTAAAATAAACAGAAAAAGAGTTAGATGAGAAACATAGACAAGATGGCTTACCTAACACCCGCAAACAGCATCATACATACCGAGCAAAGCACTCCATGCACGACGCTGCACGGGGACGGCACGGCGGGGGAAGCCCCGTAAAAAAACAGAAAAAAAGCGTTAGATGAGACACATAGACAAGATGGCTTACCTAGGACCCGCAAGCAGCATCATACATACCGGGCAAAGCACTCCATGCACAACGCTGCACGCAGACGACACGAGCCGGGTCAAACCTGTAAAATAAACAGAAAAAAGAGTTAGATGAGAAACATAGACAAGATGACTTACCTAACACCCGCAAACAGCATCATACATACCGGGCAAAGCACTCCATGAACGACGCTGCACGGGGACGGCACGGTCCGGTACAGCCCTGTAAAAAAACAGAAAAATAGCATTAGATGAGAAACATAGACAAGATGGCTTACCTAAGACCCGCAAACAGCATCATACATACCGGGCAAAGCACTCCATGCACAACGCTGCACGGGGACGGCACGGACCGGGGAAGCCCTGTAAAAAAACAGAAAAAAGCGTTAGATGAGAAACATAGACAAGATGGCTTACCTAAGAACCGCAAACAGCATAATACATACCGAGCAAAGCACTCCATGCACGACGCTGCACGGGGACGGCACGGACCGGGGAAGCCTTGTAAAAAAACCAGAAAAAAAGCGTTAGATGAGAAACATAGACAAGATGGCTTACCTAAGAACGGCAAACAGCATAATACATACCAAGCAAAGCACTCCATGCACGACGCTGCACGGGGACGGCACGGACCGGGGAAGCCCTCTAAAAAAACAGAAAAAAAGCGTTAGATGAGAAACATAGACAAGATGGCTTACCTAAGACCCGCAAACAGCATCATACATACCGGGCAAAGCACTCCATGCACGACGCTGCCCGGGGACGACACGAGCCGGGTCAAACCTGTAAAATAAACAGAAAAAAAAGTTAGATGAGAAACATAGACAAGATGGCTTACCTAACACCCGCAAACAGCATCATACATACCGGGCAAAGCACTCCATGCACGACGCTGCACGGGTACGGCACGGTCCGGGGATGCCCTGTAAAAAAACAGAAAAATGTGTTAGAAGAGAAACATAGACAAGATGACTTACCTAAGACCAGCAAACAGCATCATACATACAGGGCAAAGCACTCCATGCACGACGCTGCACGGGGACGGCACGGACCGGGGAAGCCCTGTAAAAAAACGGAAAAAAGCGTTAGATGAGAAACATAGACAAGATGGCTTACCTAAGAACCGCAAACAGCATAATACATACCGAGAAAAGCACTCCATGCATGACGCTGCACGGGGACAGCACGGACCAGGGAAGCCCTATAAAAAAACAGAAAAAAGAGTTAGATGAGAAACATAGACAAGATGGCTTACCTAAGACCCGCAAACAGCATCATACATACCGGGCAAAGCACTCCATGCACGACGCTGCACGGGGACGACACGAGCTGGGTCAAACCTGTAAAATAAACAGAAAAAAAAGTTAGATGAGAAACATAGACAAGATGGCTTACCTAACACCCGCAAACAGCATCATACATACCGGGCAAAGCACTCCATGCACGACGCTGCACGTGGACGGCATGGTCCGGGGAAGCCCTGTAAAAAAACTGAAAAAAGTGTTAGATGAGAAACATAGACAAGATGGCTTACCTAAGACCCGCAAACAGCATCATACATACAGGGCAAAGCACTCCATGCACGACGCTGCACGGGGACGGCACGGACCGGGGAAGCCCTGTAAAAAAACTGAAAAAAAGCGTTAGATGAGAAACATAGACAAGATGGCTTACCTAAGAACCGCAAACAGCATAATACATACCGAGCAAAGCACTCCATGCACGACGCTGCACGGGGACGGCACGGACCAGGGAAGCCCTGTAAAAAAACAGAAAAAAGCGTTAGATGAGAAACATAGACAAGATGGCTTACCTAAGAACCGCAAACAGCATCATACATACCGGGCAAAGCACTCCATGCACGACGCTGCACGGGGACGACACGAGCGGGTCAAACCTGTAAAATAAACAAAAAAAAGTTAGATGAGAAACATAGACAAGATGGCTTACCTAACACCCGCAAACAGCATCATACATACCGGGCAAAGCACTCCATGCACGACGCTGCACGGGGACGGCACGGACCGGGGAAGCCCTGTAAAAAGCAGAAAAAAAGCGTTAGATGAGAAACATAGACAAGATGGCTTACCTAAGAACCGCAAACAGCATAATACATACCGAGCAAAGCACTCCATGCACGACGCTGCACGGGGACGGCACTGACCGGGGAAGCCCTGTAAAAAAACAGAAAAAAAGCGTTCGATGAGAAACATAGACAAGATGGCTTACCTAAGAACCGCAAACAGCATCATACATACCGGGCAAAGCACTCCATGCACGACGCTGCACGGGGACGACACGGTCCGGGGAAGCCCTGTAAAAAAACAGGGAAAAAGCGTTAGATGAGAAACATAAACAAGACGGCTTACCTAAAAAACGCTAACAGCATAATACATACCGAGCAAAGCACTCAATGCACGACGCTGCACGGGGACGACACGGTCCAGGGAAGCCCTGTAAAAAAAACAGAAAACAAACCGGGGAATTAGAAAACAAGCAAACAACAAATGAAAATGAACAAAGATCGCTTACCTTAGAGCTTCGGAAAGCGCTCTGCACATCCCAGCAACAGACACGAAAATAAACCTGAGAACGTCCATGAAAGAAAAAAAAATACAAACACGCCCACCAGTGAATAAGGGACGGGCTTCAAAAAAGAGAAAGAAGCAAAAAAACACGCCCCGAATCCGAAAAAGATGGGGCTTGTTTGCAGAGACAAAGCTCTTCTCCAATGGCTGACCAGCATTAAAGAGGCCAGCCAATGGAGAAGAGGGGGGCGGGTTCAAGCCCCACTTCTAAAAAACATTAAATCTCGTGAGCGAGGGGGGAGGAGCCTAGCGCTTGACCAAGATGGCCGCGTGAGCTCAGAGCTCCCGAGACCCTCGCGCCCTCCGTCGACTATCCTGTCTCTAATCCTGTCGGTATGCATGGCATCGTGTAGATGATTTGTCAGGGAGGCGATTGATGCTACCCGCGGTCGGATCGCCCACCGGGAACCGGACTTACGCCTGGCGGAAGATTGCGGCCTATCTCCCGGGGAAGCCAGGGGCTAGAGTTGGCTGGATGCCCGACTCCTAGTTGAACAACAACGGCCAGGCGAGGTGTGAACTGTCGGACGGAGGTCCCCGCTCTTTCACTTTCGATTTCGCTCCCTTTGTCAGCCCTGCCACTGGAGAGCTCTGGGTGGCTTTATTACCCCAAGGACGCTCTGCAGGCTACTCTGGCGGCCCACGGCGGAACTGATCACTCCTTATTCCTTTCCTTGTGAGGGACCTGTCTTAACTGAACCGACCTGCTTGGAGTCAACCATGTCGGGCAAAGCAGAAGGGGATCGGCTGAAGGCTAAGTCTACCAGGCGGGGAACTTATACCCAAGTCAACAGCATGGACCGATATGCTCTGCAGAAGGGATCACCGAGTGGATCGAGCCAGGCGCCGGATGCCCAGAAGGAGGACTCGCCTGTGGCCCCGGAGCTCTCCCTACAGGATGTCATGGGCGCGCTCGAAGGGATGCAGACTTCGATTGGGAGACAGTTTGAGGCCCTGGCGCATAAGGTGGATGCCATCTTGGTGGATGTCAACCTGATCCGTGCGGACTTGGGCAAGACGAATGAACGGGTTAAGAACTTGGACCTCAAGACCACGGGCCTCACTGATGATGTTACGGAACTGCAGACCGAGGTTCGTAAGCTGAGGACCGAGAGTGATCTCGTCGCCCGCCGGCTGGAGGACTTTGAGAGCCGGGCCAGGCGCAACAATGTGCGCGTCATCGGGGTCCCGGAGTCCTCGGATGAGGCTTCGGTTGACCTGCTTGTTGAGGACTTGGTCCTTAATCATCTGAAGCCTAAGGGCCTTGGGAAGTTCTTTGCGGTGGAAAGGGCCCATAGAGTGCCGGGCGGGAGGCCCAAGGCGGGTGCCCCGCCGAGGCCGATCGTCGCCCGGCTCTTTCATTTTCGAGATCGGGACGCTATCCTGCAAGCATCGAGGGTGACGGGCCCGGTCCCCTTCCAGAACGCGTCGGTGAATTTCTATCCGGACTTCACCCAGCAGGTGCAGAGGCAGAGACAGGGCTTCCTGGGGGTGAAGCGGCGGCTCCGGGAAAGAGACCTGAAGTATGCCATGCTCTTCCCTGCCAGACTGCGGGTGGTGCACGACGATCGGACATACTTTTTTGACTCTCCTGTTATGGCCGACGAATGGCTGGACGCTTTGCCCCGGCGACGGACGGGGGACGACATAGCCGAGGATGGAGATAGTGGCCGGGATGGACAGGGCTGACATCTCGGAGCCGGTCTGACTTGATTTGACTATACTTGAAGACTTGCATAGAGTGCAGTAACTGTGGAGGGTAGCGGGAGGACGAGGGGTGCTCTTTTCCTCCCTTAGGGTACTTTTTGTAGACTTTTGGTTTTGTAGGGCGACAGGCACACTGCAAGTTGGGGGGGCTTTGTAAGCTGCAGCAGGGGTGCAGGGTGGGGGGAGTTTCAGGGATTTTGGGTTTGTTGTTGGGGGGTTTATTTCTGCAAGGCATGATGATTATTTCCAGGGCTGTTCCATGGTGGCTCCTCGGGTGTGGGGTGGGCCTCTTTCCGTTCGAGGATGGGGGGTAGGGGCTTAAGTGTTATAAGCTGGAATGTTAATGGTTTGGGGGATCGCATTAAGCGGGGATTGTTTTGCAACTCTTGAAACGATCAATGCCGGATGTTGCCCTGCTGCAGGAGACGCATCTTATAGGTAATACGTGCTATGCCCTGAATAGGAAGGGGTATAAATTCATTGCACATTCGGGATTCTCATCTGGGTCCAGGGGTGTGGGCATCCTAGTTAGAGCTTCGTTGCCATTTGAGGTGGACTCCACCATTGTTGATGATAGGGGGAGGTTTGTGGCGGTGGCGGGGCGGTGGGAAGGACGGACTTTGGTTTTAGTTTCGGTTTATGTCCCGCCGGCCCTGCAGGCCTCCACGTTTGCAGATCTGGGTAGGGCCCTGCTGGATCTCCCGGGGGGAATGCTTGTGGTGGGAGGGGATTTCAACGCTGTTGGCTCCGGCCTGCTGGATAGATACCCGCCTAGAGACACAGGGGGGGCTCAGAAATGGCTTCCAGACTTCCTAGACACGCTTGGCCTGATAGACTGCTGGAGGCTCCGGCACCCCACACAGAGCCAATACACGTTCCACTCCGGGGCACATGGTAGCCTTTCCAGGATTGATTACCTGCTCACTCTGGCCGCGCATGCCTCGTTGGTATCCGAGGCGAGGCACATGGCGCGCGGTATATCTGACCACTCGCCAGTGTGGATCCGGCTGGATCTAGGTCGGGAGGGAGGAGGAAGGGTGGCCCCTATCAACCCGTGGTATTTCCGAGACCCCAAGATGCGCAGCGCCCTGGTAAAGAAGGTAGATAATTTTTTCAAGGACAATCAGGGAACCGTGGACTCGGCAGTGTCGCTGTGGGAAGCTTTTAAGACCGTGCTTCGGGGGGAAGCCCTCTCCCTAGTAGTGGCTGCCAAGAGGCGGAGAGATGGCGAGGTTCTGCAGGTGGAGGAGGAGGAGATCGCGGCTCTGGAGGGAGCGATGGAGGAGGAGGTTACAGAGTCCTCACTGCATGAGCTTTGTTTGAAGCAAACTGAGTATAAAGACCTGGTGACGAACGCCGCTAAGACCCTCAGTAGGGAACAGCAGGGCCGACTGTATGATGTTGGTGATAAGGCAGGGAAACTCCTGGCGTGGCTGGACAAAAAAGAACGGGTCAATAGAGTGGTGCCAGAGTTGACGGGAGAGAGGGGAGAGGCGATTGTGGAACCTGAGGGGATTGTAAAGTGTTTCTCGGATTATTTCTGTAGGGTTTATGCCTCTGCGTCGGATAGGCCGCCCGAGGACTCGTGTAACCTCCTCCGTGATATCGAGTTGCCCTGCCTCTCTGCTAAAGATAGGGACGATTTAGATGGTGACATAACGGTCGACGAGGTGGCGGGGGCTATCCGCGCGTTAAACTCGGGTAAGGCCTCGGGACCGAACGGCTTGCCGATCGACCTGTACAAGCTGTTCCCGGATAGGGTCGCCCCTCACCTGCGCGCCATGTTTTTGGAGGCGCGGGGGGGTGGGACCCTCCCGTTGGATCAGCGACTGGCGTCGATTGTGGTCATACACAAAGAGGGTAAACCCCGCGATAAGTGCGCCTCATATCGGCCTATTTCACTTCTTAACGCGGAGCCGAAAATTCTGGCTAAACTCCTGGCGACCCGTTTGATTAGGGTACTTGGCGACTTGGTCCACCCGGATCAATCCGGCTTCATCCCGCACCGAAACACAGCGTTGAATCTTAGGCGTCTTCATGGCGTAATCGCCAGGGCGGGCACGCTGCGTGAACCGGCTATTGTGGCGTCTCTTGATGCCACGATGGCCTTTGACACGGTGGAGTGGGCATACTTGTGGGCCGTGCTGGCCAAGTTCGGCTTTGGCCGCGGTTTTGTGAGCTGGGTGAGGTTGCTGTACGAGGGGCCGCTAGCGAGTGTTGTGGTGAATGGTCGGGCGTCGACTCCGTTTCAGCTTGGGAGGGGTACTCGGCAGGGTTGCCCCCTGTCGCCTCTGTTGTTCGCCCTCGCCCTTGAGCCGCTGGCTGCGTGGATACGTTGGCACCCGGATATACGGGGCCTTCGGTGGTCGCCTGAACACGAGGACCGTATTTCGCTCTATGCCGATGATATCCTGTTGTATCTTGCCTCACCTAAGAAGTCACTTATAGTGGTCTGTGACGTACTCACATCTTTTGGTAGGAACTCGGGTCTCGTCATAAATTGGAGCAAATCGTACTTGTATGTTCTTAGTGGCGAGGTTCCACCGATCCCTAGAACATGTTCGATACAGGTCGCCCAGCAGGGTTTCGTGTATTTGGGGATCTTTATCTCCATGGACTCTGCTGTGCGCTATGAGAAGAATCTGCTCCCCCCCCTGGCACGCCTGAGGCGCGATGTTGAAGGTTGGCGGAGGCTGCCGCTCTCCCTCGTTGGGCGTGCGGCCCTGTTCAAAATGATGTCTCTTCCCCGCTTCCTCTACGCCTTACAGAATACCTTGGATTGGGTGCCGGCCAAATACTTTCGGGAGGTCGAAGGCCTCCAAAGGACGTTGCTGTGGGATGGGCGGCCGCGAATTGCTATTGCAAAGTTGACGCTTCCATGGTACGACGGGGGCATTGCGCTCCCAGACATCCGACGGTACTATTGGGCCACACAGCTGAGCGCGATCAATCATGGGTTTTATGGCCCTGCCCTCAGCCCTGGGTATGCCATGGACAGGTGGTTGATGCGTGGTGGTAACTACTACAGGGCGTTGTACTCGCGGTCCCTAGACTCGTCCCTCACGGGGCCCACCGGTGTGGCAGTGCGGGTGTGGAAGATGGCAACTGACTCGTTGGGCTGGAAGGATAGGCTCACCCTCGCTACCCCGTTGTTTGAATCGGAGAGATTGGGAAGGCTTTGGCACTCAAAAGGCTTTGATAAGTGGGACCTGATTGGCATCTCCAGGGTGGGTGATGTGCTGCATAAGGGGAAGGTGAAGTCCTTTGAGGAGTTGCAGACAGAGTATGAGCTGGGGCCCTCCGAGTATTTCAGGTATATTCAGATGCGCCACGCCCTCCGATCAGTCCTCGTGGAGGGTGAGAAGGTGCCTGAGTCCTCTCCTTTGGAGGACCGGGTCCTTGATGGCCATATGCCCGAGAGCACGATCTCGCTCATATATAAGAAACTGATAAACGTCCGGGCGGACATGCTTCTGGGGCTGAGGGACCAGTGGACTAGGGATGGCCTCGAGTTGGATGATGAGGACTGGCAGTCAGCTGTTTCTTCTCCTAAGGAGGTTGCGATCCCGTCGCGTCTGAGGCTGGTACAGCTTAAAATACTGCACCGAGTGTATGTGACGGGGCCAAGGCTGGTCCACATGGGGTTCTCGGAGGACGGCCTGTGCAGGAGGGGGTGTGGTATGGTGGGTACTTTCCTGCACATCATTTGGGAGTGTGGTGTCATTGTGGAATTCTGGAGGAGAGTCCATGCAGTTATGGGGGAGGTGACGGGCATTGCTGTGCAGCCGGAGGCGCGGTGTTGTCTCCTGAATGTCTGGGGCCCACTGACCTCGATGAGGCGCGGACCCAATGGGTGACTCTGGGTAACATGGTCGCTAAGAGGGATATCGCGCGATTGTGGGGCTCCTCGGGGCCCCCCACACTGACTGCGTGGAAAGAGAACATGGACTGGAACATGTTTAGGGAGAAGACGGTCTATTGCTCTAGAGGCCGCCCCCGGAAGTGGCACGCCATCTGGGGGCGGTGGAATCAATACAGGGGGGGAATATGTCTTGCCCCTGATCTGGAACCTCCCGAGGAACAGCTTTCCCCCTGACCTTCTTTCCAGCACAGTCTGGTTTATGAACTATTTGGGCCTCTGCTGTCCCCCTTCTTCCTCCTTACACTATCTTGTAACTGGTAGATGAGTGGGGTCCGGCCTCCCCTGGGAGCTCTCACCATGGGCTTTTAGTGTTCTTGCCTTGCTGGGGTTTGTTGTCAGTTTTTGTGTTTACTTAAAATTGAACCTTTGCACTTCTCTTTGTACTGTACTGGGAACGCATCACTGTTTCTAATTATCGAAGCTGCCGAACCTCCGGGTTGTCGGCTGAATAGCTGTGTCCTGATTTTTAAATAAAGGTTTTTCAAAAAAAAAAAAAAAAACTCGTGAGCGAGATTGAGCAAGCGCAGCCTTCGCTAGCCGAGACCTAAAAAGTGGCCGAGCAAGCATTTGATCCTCTTCGGTTGAAAAGGAACTATAATAAAGGGGTATGCATGTGTGTTAGCCGCCAGACGCGCCCATAATTATAAATACAATTATTTCAACTTTTGAACTTTGACCACTTTTGCTTTTATTTTTGCCACATTCTGTTGCAGTTCCTACTCGTTCTAATTTAAACGAACGGTACCTAATGGGACGGAACGGGGGGGGGTGGTTCTCAAGTAAATAGTTGGGTACAATATCTCTCCAAACACAAGCACATGTCAAACAAAGGAATATTCTAGAAAACCTTTTGAGTTTGTTAGTGATGCAGCGGTAGATAAACGGAACTGTTTTTTTTTCTTCTCTACACTGGATGGCCCCTTTTAAATTGAACTTAAAATGTGGTTTTGACGCATGAATGGAAGGAATGTGTTTTCATCATTACAAGTCACATTGACAATTTGCTCGACATTTATGCTTTTCATATGATAATGAACTTTTATGGAACCTGCAATATCCTGGTCACGCACACTTCAGGTGGGAAGGGTCGTGGGGGGAGAGGGGGGGTTCTTTGTTTATGAAAACATGAAATGGCTACTCGGTCGAGTAGTTTACACGAGGGTGGTAATTGGTGCCGCTTGTCTTTTTTTTCCGGTGCTAAATACTTTTCTGTTTTCCGAATTCATGGCTTGCTGGTACCTTTTCAAAAGCGCACTTACCTGATGATTTTCAAATCTCTGCTGCCACACCCAAGCTTATTTTCCATTCATACTAGCCCTCCTGCGTGCACTGTGCAGGCGGAAGCCGGCGTTTCTGCACAGGGTGTGCTTGCTAGCGCAGGTTCTGCACTATTAAAAACTGCCCTAATGTTAAATAGACCTTAAGCTTAATTTGCAAAGGCTTTCGGAGTTTGTTTATGCGCTATCTGCCTACAGCGGGAAGTATGCGGTTGACCATTATTTTTCTTAAATAAATGGGCGAGGTAGTATGTTTTTTTCTTTTTTTTAATTCAGTTAGGGTCATCTATACAACTGGTTGCGGCTTCGATTTTACGCAGGAACAAACCTTTAGTTTGGGGCTATGTTTTTGTTCCGCGTTTTCTTTATCGAATGGGAGGGAGGATGAAGGGCCACCACGCGCATTTTTATTGATCAGTCCCTGCCACAGTGGATTAGAAACTTAAGCAAAAATGTTCCCCGGTTGCATGTTTGTATGTACACACCCTGCCTCGCTCCCAGGTTCCAACTCGTGCCTCTTTCTTTCTTCCACCAGCCAGCACATCCTGTCTATCTCACTCTTGCAGGCTCTTTTTAGGTCAAGCATTCGAGACCTCTTGTATATACTTTAGTATATACTTACATGTGTATGTACTTTGTGGGCTCTGAAGAATCAACCCTAGGACTTGTCTGCTCCCGCTTAGGGACTTTTTTCTTTCTGTTCAACTGCCTCTATTTAAATGTCTTGATAGAAAACGACCAGCAGAGTTCAGTAAAATACCAGATTTGCTTTCTGCTAAGGGACTTTCTTTTTTTATTTTTCTGGCAACTGCCTCTATTTAATTTTCTTGATCGAAAACGTCTAGCAGACGTCAGTAAAATACCATAATCACTTTAGCATTCTCTAGATTCCAGTCCATAGAAATTGTCTTCCACGAGCACCCATAGACAATAATATCGTTTTCAAATCTTGTATTTTCAGTGATTTTATATTAAAAACAGAGCTTTGGACTATACCATTTCCCACTGAAAGGCATCATTTCTCTCAATGTGTTCCCATACCTGGCGTGTCACGCAGTTTGGTGCTTACTTTCCCTCCATGTTATTGAACAGTTGATGTTTCAGCACCCAGGCTAATGTTCTGCATAGCTTAATATATATAAGGTCCTAAAGGCGAGACCGATTGCATTACAAATGCTTGTTTTTAAACTTACCTGGTTGTGTGTCAAAAGCCCCCTCCAACCTCACCAGTTAACCCCCATCCAAATAAAAAACTAGTGTCTTGCCATCCCACCCACAATACCCTCTCTTGTCCAAATATAAAAAATACCCAGCATCCTGCAACCAACCTCCATCCCCCCTGTATTTCGCTCCCCGTCAAAGCCTTGCTCTTTGCTCTATGTGCACCCGAGAGATGTGTCTACGCAATCCTCTGTTGTGTGTGCGTGAGTCAGCAGAGACTTGTGACTGACGGGGAACGTGGCATTTGGTGGAGGATGATTGCTGCCTGCATTCTCCTGCCTTCGTCGGATCTGTGGAGACTCCAGAGAGGTATAGGAAGATGGTTGAGGCTACCAGCTGCCATTCCCTCTGCGCTTCGGTCTCCGGAGACCTGGGTGAGGTGGGCGGACACAGGGGCAGCCAGCGCTTTCCATAGGACATAGCAGCCGTGAGAAACATTCTTTGACTTCCACTGTTGGTACGTCATAGCAGTTAATAACTAGATTCAGAAACCAGTGTTCAATAACTAATTGTGAGGTTTTTTTATTAGCAAATTCCTGAAATGACTACAGACTTTAGATAGGGTGACTACTTACAGTTTTCGGTAACACTGCTATCGGTATGTCACTGAGACTATGTCTGTAGTGTGTTGGATCATCGTGCCTCTGATGTAGGCTGCACCCTTTTCTTTTGTAAGTGGCTCAGTGAGACATCAGACTCTGTATGTAGTGGTTGCTGGTCAGAAAAGGATAACAATGCCAAGAATGTGGTGTGCAAACCAGTGACCCTGCTTCTCTGCCTTCCTCCCTTTAGCCACGAAGAGCGGCGAGCAGGACATGTCGGCGTGGTTTGATCTGTTTGCAGACCTGGATCCACTTTCGAACCCAGATGCCATTGGGCGTTCAGATGATGACCTCCTCAGCGCCTAGCTGACGTCTCCTTCGACGACAACATCTTACTACACATCTGCATCACTGGCACGGCCTTGGAGTAAAGTTTTGTTTTTAATGATTGCAGCGAGAAGCTTACATTGTACAACATAAGTTACTCCTCGTTTTAATAGACAGCTGTCTGTGTTGAACTTTTCATTCCACTTGCACCTGTAGGAAGTGAAAGCAGACAGAAAGCCATGTGAAGGCACCTCCACAACACCAACACATAGCAGGAAGGCTTTTGCTGTACGTTTTCACTGGTTCTTGTTTCATGAAAGGTCATTCCACACGCTCCCCTGCCCTAAGGTCGTCGTGCTCCTTCTGTTACTACCTTGAGTGCTTGTCCACTCGCTCCCTTTTGATCCTTCTTCTTTAAATGGCATTGTTACTGAGGGTGGCCAGACGTTGCTCTCAAGTAAGAGGCAATGAGTTACTCAACTTGAGGTCACGGGCACTAAACACTTTTGATGACGCTAACGCAGACAGCTCTGGTCAGTTATGTCTGCCTGTTATCAGCCTTTGATGAGAATTTAATACAACTGTGTTAGACTTTTAATATTGTCCTATATAATGTGAATTAGCAGAGTGTCATGCTGCATTAGGGCCTTGAATGAGTGAGTGTGTTTATCAATCCAGACAAATGAGGCTTGTCTTTAAGATCCTTTTTTTATATATTTAACAATGATTGCAAGGCACACTAATGAGAATTTCCCCCAAGAGCACTTTTCAGCACAGGGCTCAGAACATATCCCATGACCCTCCAGTGAACCTCCCGCCAGTCAGAATGGTAGAACATACATTTTCAGAACACAGAAGGCAGTGCCAAGTGAACAACAGAAGAGGAGTGTTTCAATAGGCAAAGGGTTCACTCTAACCATGTAATGAGATAAGCAGCAATCTGCCCTGGCAGATTTGTCTCGAGCAGTAAATATTCATCAAGACACATCCAGTACTGGGCAGGTAAAAACCATGGAGTGGGGAAGCGCCATCCTTCTCTTTCTTTCTATCTCAATTATACGTCCCAGCTACGTGATAGTTCCGAGTAAAATATATTGGTTTACATATCGTTCCACCATCATGTATGTTTAGGAACCCAACTCTGTATGTGCTATAGCACCTATGTGTGCAGCAAAACATCTTCATACCTATATTTCATTGGTTTTATTCGATGAATGCACAGAAAGGGCCAAGAAAATATATTTCTCTAGTCAAGTTGCGGTAACTGTCAACTTCCAATATTTAGTATGCTAAGGATTTGGAAGTAGATCTGAACTGTAAATGTGCTGGCACGTGAATCACACAGCTCAAAGCTATTTGAAAGATAGTTTATATTGTTATTTTAAAAATTGCCATATTTCAGTTTGAAATGTGAAGAACTGACAACTCCGAGTTTCCCAAAGAGAAGGGAAGAATAACGTTGGGAAAAGCCGGATGGAACTGCAGAAGGACGGAATGTCATATCGTTATGAATGTTTGGCATTAACCGCCTGTATTCTACGCTGCTTACATGTTGGTTTCAGTATCTGCGTTATTTTTTTCTTCTGCAGCAAGCCGAGTTCATGTATTCTTATTACACCAGGGATGGTCGTTTGTTGTCGAAGGATGCTGCTAGTAGTTTTCAGATTAAGAAAGTACTCGTTTACAAAGTCTGTGAAGTGCATCTTTCATTCAATCAGTTGTTTTCGTGATAAATCTTCCCTGTGATATATTTAATTGTTCATTACCTTCAAACCCTAGAGGAAGGTTGCAGGAAAACATTTTTCAGATTAGGTTACTAACCATGGTGATTCTCAACTGGAACAGACTACCCCTTCCCCCTCCATCTACGTTCACAATATTTTTCAAGGATTCGGATCAAGTTGATGACTTCATCTTTGGCCAGTGAGCCGCACTGTGGGTATTGGAAAATAATGCAGTGACTGCATCATTCTGCTCTACCTGCAATGTTCGAGGGAACATAAACAAAGTAGCCTTCAGACCTAGATCGAGCCCTTAGGTATCTTCTGTCCTCTGAAGCATCCGATATCTTTTTTTGTACAGAGTGCAGCTTGTATTACAGTGTCTGCAGCAAAGCGAAATCCTTTAGTTGTAACTGATTTGCTGGCAAGTGATCCAAGTTACAATGGAGTCACCCTGAGGCGCTGCTACCGCAGCACTCCCCAGCCAACAACTGCTCTCCAAGATTCAATAGTAAACATTCCCATATAGAATACAGAACCTGGAACCCACTGCACAAGAAACGAAGAGCTCACTTCAGTTAGAAGCAGGCGCAACAATGTATGGTAAGGGGTTTCTGGCATTCGGGGGCAACTGTCTTCTTGAAATCTAATTGTTTCTCAGCCTTGAGTAACTTGACACCTTATGTCTCAACAACCATTATCTCTTATGTTAAAGATGATTTTGATGGTGATTACCTACTGACCATTGAGGGTGCTGTCAACAATAGTCTGAGCACCGAGGGTTGTGTTGATGGCTATTTCAAGAACAATTGTGTCATTGATGATGATGGCTTTGACGTGACAGGGACATGATTAATGGCAATGGTGGCCACTTGACAGGAACCCACAAGGGTGGGGTTTTCCATAGAAAGCAACGGTCCTGATGAGGTGTCCCTTGTTTGTTTCCTTTCTCTTTCAGCAAATGTAAGCAGTGTGGTGGAGCTATTCCCAAAATTACTGTCTTGATAGTGCCTATTTATATACAAGTTTTGAGTCTCCTCTCTTCCCCCTTCGGCCCAAATTTAGAGTCTGAATGTCCTGAGTTCCTCTCTGGTTCAGCAAAGAATGGAAGGCTGTGACACGACTGTTGCATAGGACTATGGATGCGGGAGAGTTGAGACACTGGTGGCCCTAAAGGGACAGCAGCAAATTTCACATGTAGTTTGGGCGTTAATGCATTTTGCTTAAATAGCATTATGTATCTGTTTTGTTTTGGGGTTTTTTTAAACATCATTTCAGTATTCAGTATAATTTTTATAATAGTATTGCATCCTACTGGAGTCACAGGAGTACCCCAACATTTAAAAATTCTTGTGACAATCTATGGTGGAGAAATTTAAGTATGGGTACCCACAGCCTTATCTTGGTTGCTGGTAGGGTATCTCATTTCTTAACCCCTTCCATGCGGGGCGGATTCCCCCGCTGTGCTGACCGTTACCTGCGCGGGCGTGGTCATGACGGAACGGTTCCGTCATGAGCACAGCTCAACCGACGCTCATGACGGAACCGTTCCGTCATGAGCGTCGAAGGGGTTAATGTGTGCTTGAAGAGGAAAAGCACAATAACCACTGTTTAAAACTATCTTGGCAATTATAAAAATGGCAGTTAAGAATAATAATTTTTCCAACTGTTCCACTATATACCTTACCCCTCCTCCTTTTCTGGACCATGGTCCATCTTTCAAAGTTCACACTAACTCTCCCTTCAGTTCTAAATCTCAACACCAATAGGAATAGCAAATTATCTCTAAGCTATTAGCAAAATCAAGGAAGACATATTGATAGCCTACATGCACAGACTATTTATCAGTACCATCATCAGCAACCAGGATAGTAATCTGCATCTCTGGATTGCTGCCAGTTTGCCAGACTTGCAGATTTCATTCATGAAAATATTCCTCTTTTGGCATTAGTAGTTTGTTCTAAGGCAAGCACACACAGCAATTATGAAATTACCATAGTAAAGAACTGGCGGAACAAATTAATCCTTTTTATGTTTCCCACCTCAGTGCAGTAGGACTTTGTGCATGTATTCTAATTTAGACTTTTGGAATAGTTTTGGCTTCCCATTAACACTAAAATACAACACAATGCACACTCCTTAGTAACAGCCTGATCATCGACATTTTCTCCAAAGCTTGCAATTGTCTCAATAGTCTGTGAACCAGTCTTGCCACTCCACAACACACCAGTCAGGTATTAGCAAAAAGCCATTCACAATACTCCTAATGTACAAACATGGCAATAGGATTAATGTCCATATTGAAGCTTTCCAGTAACTGTAATCTGTAACTACGGCTGCCTACTTAAGGATCTATGATATAAGGATTGAGGGGAAAAGTGAGATGTTTGCTGAACCAGGAAGAAACGTGTCTGGCTAATACATGGCCTATCATTTTCTGCCCTGAGTTGCTACAATGTTCATGAGCGGAACGGGAGGGAGACATAAAGGAGATTATCTGGAGATAGGCTGTCCACCTGACAACGAACCAATTGTCCCTCAAAGAGTAGTAACTTCTCCCTGGATTCTAGAAGTAAAGAAAAAACTTTTGGTTGATTCTCTATGGACCAAACAGGACAGCCCCTTGAGCTGCAAGTATTTCAACAGAGTCCAAGAGGCTCAGGCTGAGTTACAGCACTGGTTTCGACCCTTCAGTGCATCTTTGTAGAAACGTTGACATTTTGTTCTGCGGCCTCTGTGGAGAGTTCATTTTTCACCATGAGAGTGAAGGAGTTAAGATGGCATGGCCAACGTTAGGTGTGGCAGTAGCAGCAGTATTAACTCCCCTGGCGTTAATCCCTATTGCAACCCTAATTTGCTTGCCCCATAAGATGACTATCCTGAAGATGCATGAGCCTTAATTTTGCAGTTCACACAGCAGTACCTTTGGAAAATCCGTTGTCAGCCTGTGGCTGTGCATCAATCTAGTCTTTATTCTCACAGAAGGAACTGGGGTAACTGAACATTTTCACCAAAATGTGAAAAAAGGGAATCCATTTTTTTGTTCTGGTTCACCTTTATAATGGGGTTCTGCAAGAAAAACTGACAAAATCGGCTCCGTGACCTGGCTCGAAAAAAAGAACGGACTCCGCCCAAACACTGGAAAAACACTTAGTATTTTAGCCGGCAGTGTCTCCCTTGAACTGCCAAGCGGTTCACGAAGGCGTGGGCTTTTAACGGCTATTTTGAATGGTTAGGTTTCTTTTTCAGGTATAAACTGAAAAATAGAAAAATTACTAGAAAAGCAACTAAAATCACAAGTAATTAACTATTTCAATAGAATACAACAATTCCATAGCTAAAAATAATTAAAATATTATAGATGTTGTAAAATAACACTGTTGACGGGCCCGTCATGTAGTCACCACAGACAGTGTAAAATACTCTGCACATGTCCTGATAAAGAAGGAACTGAGTTTTAACTGAAACACGACTTCAATTCTCTTTACTATCAAATTTAAAAAAATGCACTTTAGAAGAGTGCACCCTGTTTATCACAGCAGAAGAAGTTTAAGCCAGTTCTAGTCTCATTATTGCTTGTGGAGTGTCCTGCCTCAAATGCAATATTTTCTTAATTATGACGCCTTCCGTTAGTACTTAACCCTCAAGTCATACACTGGATATGTTCAAGATATTGCTGTGATTTTTAGTTATCAGTGGGTGCAGAAGGAAAAATAGGATAAGTCTTTTGAATTGCGTCTGCATACCGTGGACAGAAAAATACTCACCCACTCGTAGAAGCAACCATTTATATGGCAGTGATTTGTTGGTGAAAATGAACTGTTGCCAGCAGGGTGTGAGGCAAAACCTTTGTTCATTTCATGTCAACTAAACAAGAGATTGCTTTCACAAAAACATTGAGTTTTGGCTGGACATAGCATGTATATTCAATACTAGGTGGCAAAGAATTACGGTGCGCCAATTTCAGCAATAAGTGAAGTCACCGTTGCAACACGTAAAGAGCTGAAAGTGATGTTTATTTTTGAGTATCTCAAGAATTGTGGTAGCGGAATTTTAAACTGGTTGTTTTTCATTACATTTTTACACCAAGTTTTTTTCCCCGAAAGGTAAATATAAGCCGTGGGATATGTGTGTCAAAAATGTTGCCTTCTAGGCATAGAGAAAACCATTTGACCCAGTGACCCTGAGACTATGGAGAAAGTGAACGTTTACGTTTTGCGGCACAGTTCATGTCATATATATTTAGCAACACTTCTGGAGTTTAGTTTTCTTTGGCTTACAAGCTCCGGGGCTGATATGAGTAGCATTACGACCTCATAGAAACGGACATCCCTTAACTTGTCCATCATAAAGTGGACTCAAAAAGGGGAAACTTCCGTTCTTAAACGGCCATTCTTAGGCACTTAAACCAGAATATAAAAACACAGTTAATCAGAGGTGTTTATCCGTTGAAACCAGTAGCGGTCCGTGGAGGGAGTTCGGTGGGGCAGTGAGGCGGGGCGGGGGAGGGGCAGGGTGGTGAAATGTAAACACCGGAATATTGATGAACGGAGGTAAGTGCACCTTTAAATGAATAAAACTAATTTTGTTGCGCGCGCTGCATCGCAAAATGCGATGCAGCGCGCGCAAAGGAATTTGTTTTATTTATTTAAATGTGTACTTACCTCCGTTCATCCATATTCCGGTGTTTACATTTCCCCACCCTGCCCCTCCCCCGCCCCACCTCACTGCCCCACCGAACTCCCTCCACGGACCGCTACTGGTTGAAACAAATACAGAAAGATAAAAAAAATTATGCATGGAGTTTTAGACTGGCTAGCATTATACTGACGAGAAAATATTCTATTTCTGATTGGGTTTTCTTTTTCAAATCATTATAATTAGATGTGTTAGTCCAATTGGTTAACCTGATGGTGACCAGGAACACAACTCCCAGAATGCAATCTTTTGTTATGCAAATTTGGGTCCTTAACGACACAGAGGGGCCGATTCCGATCCGGGTCGGAAAGCACTCCGACCGAGTCGGATCCGGAGTGTTTTCCGACCGAGCCGGACCACTACAGTCCGACCGAGCGAGTACGATGCGCACGTATGCTGTCGGACTCGGTTCGGTCGGACTCCCATAGAAGTCAATGGGAGCCAGTTGTACGACGCGTACATGCGCTCCCATTGACTGAATGGGTACATTTCGAACAAGTGCGCCCCCTACAGTGGGTACGCGTCGTAGCCATCCGCACCGTACATGCCTGTGTTGGGGAGACCCATAGGTCTCCCCCTGTGTCCGAGTCGTAGGGTTACGGGTGTCAGGGGGTCCAACGCGGACCCCCAAAGTCTGACTCCGGGAGCTTTTGCGAGCCAGACACTCCGGCTCACACAGGCTGTCCGACGCGTGCATCGTACTGGCTCGGTTGTTAATCGCATGCATTGCACGCCACGGTTAGCTTCCGACCGAGACGTACGGAGCGGTTCGGACCGGGAAACGACTCGGTCAGTGAATCTCATGTAGCTCGCATCGTACTTGCTCGCTTGTACAGCTGTACGTGTCGGCTGGAAAACACGCGTACGGCTTGTAGTTTTACCGGCCGGATCGCGTTCGGTGCCCTTCCGACCCAGATCGGAATCGGCACCAGAGTAGTCTTTCAATGGTCGTTGACCCAGGAAAGATGCAAAAGAAACAATAAATAATAATTTATGCTTTTGTGTGGTGCTTGTTACTGCATTTTATTTAGATTTGTAGTGCGGGTGTTATCAGGCTTAGTATTGCCCAGTTTGATAGTATCCATTATTACCTAAATTAACATGTTCTGTTCTGCAGTAATTTACAACAGGAGCATCTCAAGGACTGGGCTTACTTTGTGTTGGTCTTTGCCTGTGTTGGGTAATGGCACTCTACTTTATTGTCAGAGTAGATAAAAAGATCATCCATCGACGGGTACATCCATTCAATCACAGAATTACAGCATGACTTATTCATTTGATTTGATATTGTATGATGGACCTGCTGGACTCCTGCCATCACTGACATTGTCAAGGTCATGATCATACCACCAGGGCTTCATATGAATACAGACTGTTGCCATGGCCTACCTACACAGCCTCCCTTTGGCTGACAAAGTCGGCTGGGCAGGATTAGCTGGGGTGGACTATTAATGCGTGCAGTGTACTTCTCAGTTGCCTCCCCTGCTCTTGCATATATGCCCTGGTCTCTCCTGTGCTGCCTGCCAGCTCTAGGCTCACCCATGAAAGTAGCTGGGTGCGCGAGGAAGGTGCCCGCAGAAGGCCCCTACTGCTCTGAAAGCCTCAGGACTTGCCACCTACATATCGAGAAACAACATCCACAGCCTGCACCACCATAGATCACAGACAGATTAATCACAAGGTGGGCTGGTGATTTACAGGCTACCTTAACTGGCTAAATCTCAGATTTTGCTCTTGATTCATGGATTTTTCTAGCGGCTGTACTCTGCATTTGTGCAGTGGTGTAGTTAAGTGAAAGAACGTTGCGTGTTCATGCCAATGTATCTGTTATTGCTTACCTGATTCTAGGTGCACACAGGTTTGCGCATGTTGACTCTTCCTGCACCTATTCTAGGTCAGACAATTTGCAGGCCAGGCGTAGGCTTTTGCACCATCTTAAAAAGGTTTGAGCCCTAGCACTTTTTATTTAACTTTGTTTAAACATAGTAAGCACTGCTAGAGGGGTTATAACTTCATCAAAGAATATACAAGTGCAATATCCGAGGAAATGTTGATCAGAGATTAAATTAAATGCAAATAACACAAGTAACGCCTGATAAACACCACATTGATGAATGAAGTGGTTCCTGTGCAAAATGTTTAGTTCTGGACTGCACTCACACAAATGGATTTCTTTTGATAAAGTTTTCTTTATGCACTATCGAACAGTACGGGTTTTATTTTCTTATTGCTTTTATAGTATAGCAATATCTCTTTTCAAAGTGCAATGTCCTGATGGCTGTGAAAACAAGCATTGGCAAAGCCAATAGGTCTTGGACATATGAGATTTATTGGCGTTGTCAATGTTATTGTCTTTTAGCCATGTTTTATGAAGTGGCTATTTAACCGTAGAAACTGGTCTTTACCCTGCCCTTCAAGAGGCCTTTAGTGACACAAGCCACGCTAAATATCATGTTATTTAGAGGAAGGGCGATGTGGTGCGGAGCCTGAAGGCAGATCTGTCTTCAGGTTAGTCTTTCACCACATTCATAGCACCAGGTGGCGGCAGAGAAGCAGGATTGGAGGTTAAAAGTTTAGAGCCAGATTATCCAGGTGTCAGCTCCAGACGTTGAGCCTTGCGCACACAATGTGCACACAGTAAAGGGAACAAGTAACAACTGCTGGCTCAGCCAGTACGAATAACTGAGCTCCTGAGACACAGGGACAGGAAGGGAAGCTGAAGGACCACAGGAAGTGACGTACAACACAAGGATGTACGGCCCAGGTGGTAAACTGCGCTACGGAACGCTGCGGGAAGGAGTCTGGTCAGACTAGCCTGCCCTGTGGAAATTCAGCGTGCCAACAGACACGCTATTCACTGAGTTCACAGTGGTTGGGTCACAAAGGAGTTGTGACCTAACACCAGAGCAGACGACTTTGGAACTGCGGAACCAGATTTGAGCCCTGGCAACAGCCTTTGATTATTGGCAAATCAGTTTATCGCCCTGTTCCAAAAAAAGTGAATCTGAACTTGTGTAATGTACTCGGGTGCTCATGTAAAGAGCTGTAATGTCCTGCCCAAAATAAACCAAAACTGGACTACTTGTTTGCGCCAGGCACGTGCATAGCATGGGTGGACGCGAGGACGGCGAGCAGTCCAACTCTAAAGCTCACATCACCTCTTCTGAGTATGGCGGCACCAAACCCGCTGGGTCAGCACAATGATGGACGGAGGAGGCATGCAGCGATGAGGTGGGGTTGGGGGAACATGTCAAGCATCAATGAGTGAGGGGGTTGGGGCATGGAACAGGCGCCCTGTGAAAACAGCGTCTGACATTTAATCTCATTTCTGAATGCTCAGCAAATGTGAAGAGACAAGAACATGATTTACACCTCGACTTAACAACTACACTCGAAGCAAATGAAAACACAAGCATGCCTGACAAGGGCTCTTAAATAAAAAGGAAGTTACTAAAATGATTATTAAATTGGAGCAGTGGATGGACAGTAGTAATTGGTCCATGCCCTGGGAAGGGCTAAACACAGGAAGAAGCATGACGCATGCATGCCATGGACAAATTGGGAGAAAGAATAGTTGAGTGACGATGGTGCCAGCAAATTGGAAGTCTGTGGGCTGGCTGAAGCCCACAAAGTATATGTAACATGTCTCTTTCAAGACAGCGCATGCACTGTCTAAAGCCGAGACCTAAAAGGGGGTAGCTTCCGTAGAGGAGTATGGTAAATACCATTAATAATTGGGTGAAATTAATTATTTAAGTAAAAATGATTGCAAACATATTCATGTTTTTTTTTATTGCATTTAAGAAGCACACGTTGGTAAAGAAATCGAATTACATTAAAAAGATTAGACACGGATGTGTTTTCAAACATGTATTTCTCTTGAAAGCAAGTGATACTATTACCTAGTAATATTTATGAGGGCTTTATGATTTCAAACAATACGTTTAGAATAGAGACATGATATGTGCCTCATGTACTTAACAATAAAAAAATCAAAAAATATGAACTTAGCTTTCGGAAAAAAACAATATATTTTGATAATGACCAATTTAATAAACCCCTCCCCATTCATTTTCTTAACTTTCAAAAGCTCGCAGCGCTTATTCCTCGATGGTCACAGTATTGAGGAATTTTCCACTAAGCTGTTTCTTCTACAATATACCTACGTGAGCAAGTATTTTTTCTATCTAGGGTATCATTTATTGATTCACATGTGTAGAATAACACCCACTTGGGAGTGTGGCTATTTTTCATATTTCAATCAATAGCGGTTTCCATGCCCGAAGACTTTTAGTAATTGGTGATCATTTTCTTACACATTATTAGATTAACACAATTACATTTTATACATTTATAGATATCCATGAAATATTTATTGTGGCGTAACGTGAAATATTTGCAACATTGAACATGACCTACCTGCTTCATGTAGATTACAAATTCTATGACTTATTTAAGTTGCCTTTTTAGCTTCCAATTCAATATCTGATTTCGCACTTGGTGGAGGCTATTTTAATTGACTCTTCTCATGTGGGAGTAATAAGCTGAATACTTCAAGTAAAATCATAAGAATACTATCAAATTATTATTGATAGGACATTTGTAGTTATCTTGACAGTAAAAACAATATCTTTCCTGTCAGATGAAAGTAGGAAAACTCCAGCACTACCATAAGTGTTGGCTTTCAGCGTGATATGCATATTTTATTTTTGAAAGGCCAGGGTGCTTTAAAAGTGATAAACATAACATGTAGGCATTATGCATTCAGTTCAAGAATTAGTTTACAAGTAAGATATTAAAACTGTGTTTAATACTCTGTTGGGTCAAGCTGCTTTTTAAGCTATAATTTCAATATGGTGCCTCGCTTCATTAAATTGTTTTGAAGACTCTTTGCAACCACATGTGCCCTGAATGGTTTACTGTCGACAATGGGACACCTATGCCGTCTCCTCACCAAAACAACACAAATTTACTCCTTTCATTGTTATGTATGATTTGACCAGTAAGGAAGATGGAGAGATGACACTTTGCACATGGTTCTTATGAATGTAGTACTTTTTTTACTGTAATAGTTTACATTTTGTAGCAATGGAACACTACTGTGGACTACAAAGACTGGAACAATCTGCTAATGTGACAAAGCACAAATATACAGAGGTAGAGAAAAAGACGGTCTTAATTTTAGTTTATTAATGTTACTGTGTTGATGTTTAGTGGGGACCAGCTGTTAGAGCTAGAAAAAGTTGGGGTAATTAATATTTATTGACTTTATTTTTTTCAAGAAAAGAAACAACTAGAAAGAAGAAAGTTACAAACGTGCATAAATGGTTTGTTTACTTCTTTGGTGAGTAAAAGTGTCTTCTTGCCTCTTCATTCAGTGTCCCAATCATTTATGAGAAAATCATAGGGCCTGTAACAAATAAACTGTACAATAAAAACACTTTTTGAAGACAAATGAGACTCAGTTACTGACAAATCATGCATCTCATAAAAATGTAATTTTAGCATATGTAATTCTTTTTTAATGAGTACTCAGAGTTTGAGGCCTTAGTTACATGGGTCGGGGCTCTTTCAAAATGTGGGTGCACCTTGCTCACTGGCTAGGTACCAAACAAGAGCAAAATATGCACCAGAATCGAAGTTGCAGACCTCTGAATGAGGAGCAACATGCACATTTCCTGTTTTCTATTATTCAAGGTCCATTAACCTGCATCATTCACAATGTGCCCACTCAATTTGTGGCAGGTGTTATTTGCTGCTCATCAGAAGGATGAACGTCTGTGTGGGGTGCAAATTACCCCCAAATTGTCAATTTGTTTGGGGGACCAAGACGAGTTTGTGCCTGAAATGAGATTACCGTCCTAGATGCGTCACGTCCAAACCCGATAGTGGAAAGAAAACAATCTAACTATGGAGTCGATGCCCATCACTATCACCGAAAGGTGCAGTCACCTTACCTTGTGACTGGAAAAGACTTCTTCGAAGAAAAACAGCTTGCAAACATCTAGACCCTACACTAGATGGCAGGAGTATGCAAAGCATGTGAATCTACACCTCTACAGGCCAAGAAAAGATGCTTACAGGATAAGTAACATAATCCTTTTTGTTTGAGTTGTAGATTTTTCTGCAGTGGTGTCTTGTCTGTGAATCTTTGGGTATTGGAGAGCCTCATCTAGGCTGGTAGGGGGGATAGGACGCTTTTTACTTGTTGAAATGTAATGTGTAGGGTGCAAATTCTAGACTGCTCCCTAAGGTGCCTCCTACAGCGTCAGTGTCTTCTACGTTTCCAAATGTATGATAAGTGGATAAAGACAAAAGTAGTTTCTAAAATTTCCTGTGGAAGGAAGAGATTGCTTTGAGGAAATCTGCGAAAAAATGATCTCTTGTAGGACTCGAATAGGATGTTTTTTATCTTAATAATATGTAGAACATGTACAGAGCACATTTCCACCATGGTAAATATCACACAGGGCCAGTCAGTGACACGGAATGACATGAAAGAGTACCGCAAAGGGCAATTAAGGTCTAAACTGTGCAAAAAGAGTTCAATACTCCTCCTTATTACTAACTAATCCTGGGGTTGATGGCCTTCGCCACATCATGCAAATAGAGTTCCAGTGTCTTTCTAGCTTTGTTTTCCTCCAAGGATCAGAGGGTCCCAGTTATTTAAGGGGATGGCGGGGCTTTAGACACATCGTCCAAATGTTCCTGTACTCTCTCAGCCAGTACAAAGCATGAGACGAGAAAGAACATTGGCTCTGGGTTTGGCCTAACGTTTCAGTTGAGTAGCCTAGTTATTGATACTAGTACTTACATGGAACCAACCCAGCTTGAAATCAACAGAGCGCAGAACGTAACATCAAGAATAGAGAATGATTTAAACTAATTTTCATAAATCGAGCCGGAGAATAATCTAACATTTCTAATACCTCAACCTGAACCAGACTCTCTCTTGTCCAAGACAAAAGCCAGGTGCTGGGAATGAAGAAAGTGAAGGACTTGGTATCTTTATCCTACTTCTTAATATTGACACTTATTTACAAACTGTTAGATCTGATAGACACACATCTAATACAAACCAGGACCAAATTTACTTCGAAATGGCTCAACGCAGCACAGGACGGCAACCAAAGTTGCTGTGCTGTATTGCATGAAAGACACTTGCACACTTTAGGCTAGCTTGACCCATGCAAACATTATTTGCACAAAGGTACAATGGTGTATGTTTAGTGTACAAAATACAATGCTTAAATATAGTTTAAAACATTTCTCACTTTGTATGCGTGTTTTACATTACAGCACACATGCAAAGTAAAAAACATTAAACATTATGCCTGGCTCAAGGAGGCATACATGTTTGGTACAAAGCCCTGTCTACCTTTCGGTACACTGACAAAATATCGACACTCAAAATATCCCCATACAAAAATAGCATGACCAAAATATCGATGTCAAAAATATCTACATCCTATACTTATAATGGCAAGTACAAAAATATCAGAAAAAAAATATCGGTCATAAATATAGTTGTACAAAATATTGTTATATATATATATATATATATATATATATATTTCCAAAGTTCGCCTCAGCAATTGAGTCCGCACTCCATTTACAGGTGAGAAAACATTCTTTATTAAATTGTAGCAGGCAGCTTCCCTTCCCGTCTTTTCCTTTTTGGCCTAACGCGTTTCAATGGATTCAGTCCATCTTCCTCAGAGGCCATGTGAGCATTTGAAAAATGACGTGCTTAGCTCCGAAACCCTGCGTGCTCATTTAATTTCTTGATTGGCCTCTGGTTTGCCTTATACCTTCCTGGTTATAAAACAGCATTCTGTGACTTGCAGTTCACACGCACCATTTGATCTGCAACAGGTGAGCTAAGGCATCTGCTTTGGGGTGGAGCGGACCACAACCAATCCGTTTGTGGCAGGACATTGAAATAAAAGATGGCGTGCACACCTCCTGAATACTGCTGGCGCTGAGGAAGGCTTACCTAGCCGAAATGCATTCGCCGTTGCTGTACCATTTTGAATAAAGATGCCTCCATGGTTTCCCCTATTGCGGCCTCTTCTCTTTCTTTGGAGGAGGTTTCTGTGATATTTCAGCGCGGTGGTCAGAGACGCGCATCAGAGGCCCCCGCATCGTCAAGTTAGCCTGGTTCCCACTGGCTTCTGCTGTGGCAGATTTTTTCGTTTTCCAAGGGATTGGATGTACCAAAGCCCACCTCCGTGTTTGTGAAGAGATAGGGCGGTGTTGGAGTTATTAACTCCACGCTGGGCGACCTGAACTGTCAGATTTGCCCCCGCCGAATGGATTCCTGAACTGGGGGTTGATGCAGTTGGGAACCCAAGGGGGCGCCTGAGTTCAAGTATTTTACAAGCAGGAAATTGGTTTTATCGTCATCGTGATACCCTGCTTTCCGCATAATCACTGGATTACCCCCGCTATACCTACCTGGTTATAAAACAGCATTCTGGGACTTGCAGTCCACACGCACCATTTGATCTGCAACAGGTGAGCTAATGCATCTGCTTTGGGGTGGAGCGGACCACAACCAATCCGTTTGTGGCAGGACATTGAAATAAACAATGGCGTGCACACCTGAATACTGCTGGCGCTGAGGAAGGCTTACCTAGCCGAAATGCATTCGCCGTTGCTGTACCATTTTGAATAAAGATGCCTCCATGGTTTCCCCTATTGCGGCCTCTTCTCTTTCTTTGGAGGAGGTTTCTGTGATATATATATATATCCAAAAAACAAGTTGCCCTGATGCAATGGCGCCTTCAACAGCAAAGTGCTTTCAAAGCCTTTTAATATAAAACCGGCGATTCAGCTCCGACAATAACAAAACTCCTTACGCGTTTCAGAGCTCAGATGCTCGTTCGTCAGAGGGTCACAGCTGATGCAACTGAACTGCTCGCATGTACCATTGACTACATGCACATCTATTAGTATGGCCCCCGTGGGCCTCTCAGGTGAGTTCTGTGGTTTTTGGCATGCTGGTACATGTAGTTAAACATCGAGTCAATTATTTCCCCAGTGGGCTCAGTTTGTTTCAGTGTCTTTTCTAATTAAAATACCATTAGCCCCAGTGGGCTCCGGAATAGAGTCCCCAGTTTCCTTTTCATGACCTTTGCGGTGCCTGAGGCTCCGCAGACTCCGAAACCCCTAAGGCCCCCTTCTCAACTCCAAGGGTGTGGCATCCTTCACGGCCAGGCTGCCGTGCTTAAAATCCAAAAAACAAGTTGCCCTGATGCAAGGACGCCTCCAACAGCAAAGTGCTTTCAAAGCCTTTTAATATAAAACTGGCGATTCAGCTCCGACAATAACAAATCTCCTTACGCATTATATATATATATATATATATATATATATATATATATTCACTGAAAAAACCATAGGTTTCAGGCACGTTATAGCTAGGAATTAGCATTTAAAAAACCTTAGAAATTCACTGAAAAAACCATAGGTTTCAGGGGCGTTATAGTTAGCTGGACTTTTCACTCGTACAAAACCAAAGAAATTCCCCCGTTATAGTTAGTTCAGCTAACTATAACTCGCGCGCCCGCAATGCACTGCTGATGACGTCACATATTACATCACTCATGACATGGTCAGTGACATCACTCATGACATCACTGATGACATCTCAAATGACATCACTGATGACATCACTGATGTCATCATCCAGTGAATGTGTGTTTTTCTGAAAATTACATATGTTTTATATATGTATATCTCAAGGTCGATGGAAGAATAAATGGGTACATTAGTGTCTAAATGGATGATTTGTTTTTGAAAAATTGATTGTATAACTGACTGATTAAGTGCATCTTAGTGAATACATGGCTTAGTGAGTAATGTTTAAATATGTAAATATCTGTATCAGTCTCTCACTTTGTGTATAAGTGGCTGCATGGGTTGGTGAGTAGCTACATGAGTGTCTATATAGGTTATTAGTTGGTTTTTGAGTATCAGTATAAGTGTCTGATGTCTGTATGGTTCGGTGGGGGGTATTACGTAGTGCATAGGTGCATGAATGAGCGACTCACTGTTTGTATGTGTTGAAGACAGCATGTGTGCAGGACTGTATGGGTGGATGAGTGTGTGCATGGGTGTGTTAGTGAGTGAATGACTGTCTCAATAGTGTCTTTATGAGTAACTACATATGTTTTAAACTAGTATATGTGAGTATTGGTGTATATAAGTGAGTATATGTGAGAGTGAGAGATTGAAAGAGTTCCTGTATGAATAAGTATGTGTTTCTATAAGTGATTGTTTAAAAGACTAAGTATGTGTAAGTTTCTCTAGAAGTAAATGTGGTGGTGTGTGTATAACTGTATATGCAGGTTAACGGATGTTTGATTCTTTATTAGCATGAGTGACTATGTGTGTGAGTAACTTTATGGATGAGTGGCGTTGTGTAACAGAATGTATAGGTGTATGAGTACATATGATGAGTGAGTACATGTATGAGTGACTGTATAGGACTGTTGGTGAATGAGTGGATGTGGATGTGGATCTTACAATTACTGAGTAGGTTGTTGTAACTGGTATTGGTATGTCTATTGTTTTGAAATTTTTAATTTCTATTTTTGAATGTGTGTATCAAAGGTTATATTAGGGGGAGAGGAGGTCTGCCACTCCATCACAAGGATGATGTCATCAGTGATGTCATGAGTGATGTCACTGACCATGTCATGAGTGATGTAATATGTGACATCATCAGCAGTGCATTGCGGGCGCGCGAGTTATAGTTAGCTGAACTAACTATAACGGGGGAATTTCTATGGTTTTGTACGAGTGAAAAGTCCAGCTAACTATAACGCCCCTGAAACCTATGGTTTTTTCAGTGAATTTCTAAGGTTTTTTAAATGCTAATTCCTAGCTATAACGTGCCTGAAACCTATGGTTTTTTCAATGAATTTCAAAGGTTTTTTAAATGCTAATTTCTAGCTATGCCTACAGAGATAGGACATGTGAAGAAAGAAAAAAAACCGCACAGAAAGAAAAAAAAGAAATGCAGAAAGAAGCAACAGAAGTCCTCAAAGACGAAGAAAAGTGCAGGAAGAAGTATAACGTGCAGAAAGAACAAACAGAAGAGCAGAAACAAGCCTTGTTGCAAAATCATCCTGTACCCTCAACTTTTTCAGACGGATACTGGTGGTAACTGAGTCTGACTTACCAGTCCTAGAGCCAGTGCTATGTTAAAAGACACTCAGAATACAGCGAAAACACCTACATACACTAGGGCACACTATGCGTTGGGGTCCCCCTGTGATTAACATGACCTCCTCTGTAAGCCCCTAGTATATAATAGGGCAGGGGATTAAAACTACCTCTTAAAACGCACCACAGGGTGTGTTTGAACACGTCACCTCATGCCCCGTCCCCTCCCTTCCCCACTGTGTAAACATGCCCTGTAGCCGTTTTAAGTTGGGAGATTAAGTCCCCTTGAATCCTAAGGGTCCTTAGGGTCCAACTAGACCACTAGGTACCTCCAGTAAGCGCCACAGAGCTGCGTTGCAGAGAGGTGTAAAAAGTGGCACGGCCTGCACCACCTCTCTGCAACGCAGAGCAGTGGTGCTTACTGGAAGCACCTGGTGGGCTAGTTGGACCCCAGGGTCCCTCAGGATTGAAAGGGAATTATTTCCCCAACTTAAAAACGCGCCACAGGGCGTGTTTGCACACGTCACCTCAGGCCCCGTCCCCTCCCTTCACCACTGTGTAAACGCGCCCTGTGGCCGTTCTGAGTTGAGAGTCCCCTTGAATCCTAAGGGTCCCTAGGGTCAAACTAGCCCACTAGGTACCTCCAGTAAGCGCCACAGAGCTGCGTTGCATGGAGGTGTAAAAAGGGGCGTGGCCTCAGAACACCTGTCTGCAACGCAGCTCCCTGGCGCATACTGGAGATACCTGTTGGGCTAGTTGGCCCTCAGGGACCCTCAGTATTGAAGGGGAATTAATTCCTCAACTTACAACTGGTCAGGGGGCGCATTTGCAGAGTGCTGCAAGGAGGGGGCGTAGCCTCCGGCGCGATGCCGGTCTTGTATTTTTATTTTTTTTAGAAGGCTGTGTGGCCCCCTTTCTTTTTCTAATTTATGAGCCCTGGGGACCCCATCGCCCAGGGCCTGCACCCTAATTTTTTTTGTTGAAAAAAATTAATTTGGCCCTCCCAAGGCCTTAATCGGCCCCGGGGACCCCAACCCCCGGGTCATGGCCTATTTTTTTTTTTATTCTTTAGGAGGGGGGCTGTGTTGCTTCCCTCCTCAGGCCACTTATGGCCCCGGGGACCCCATCCCCCGGGGCCGGCCTTTGGTTTTTATTATTTTAAAAATATATATATTTATAGAAACACCTAGGACATGCTGGACAAACCGTATGTACCTATCACCATGACGATTTGCGTGATATTCATTAAAAGGCGACTGTGCATACAATGAATCCACGTAGAATGTATTCACACCGCTAGTGAAGCTCTGACATGTCTGACACCCTACCGTGCCTAATCCCGGCGCCCCCGCTGGTGGGCATTCTCCAAGTAGACACCCTTGTCGTTTATTTATACAAACATGGGTAGCTATTGACGGGCACATTTAATACACATGCACACCAAGCCATTCAAAGGGGATTCGACAAAAATTCGACCAAACTATGCAAGAAACCCCCTCACGGTTAATAAAACACACATCCACCGCCGGATGTGTAATACTTTTTATTTTACTCTCCGGAAAGGAGACAAACCTCACTTGAGAGTCACAGCGTGCTCCTGGCTGAGCCCAATGCTGTGTTACACCCACCAGTGCCCGCCGAGTGCCACACACCTCTGTGTTGTATTCCACCAGCTAGTGCGTATGCTATGACACTCTCTAGCCCATGTGCACTGTAACACCACCCCGTGAATATGTCATGCCACACTTGCCTTCGCACGGGTTATATTGCCCCATCTAACGCGCCTTCCTCGATGCCTATGTTAAAAGCACAGCGCTATGCCATACATATTATAATCTGGGATCCATATCTTTGTCACAGTGCATATGCAATGTTACACTACCCAGCACATATTTTATATTACAACTTTAGAGACTACTTAGGTTATACAACACTGCCCTGTGCATATTACACTCCAAGGCGCATATCACATAGCAAGCGCTAGTGCCTGTGCTATCTCGCGCTCTCCAATGAATCTGTCACTGCGCACAATGTAGTGCATATTATATTTCAAGGCCCGGTTCATCTTATATCACACTTTTTGGTGCATAGTTTATACCATATACTATATCTAGTTTTCATTTTCAATCGTGCTCTCAGGACTATGTTCTATATAACACTGTGTCCACCTACCCTTTTCACGGGCATTACATTTTGCGATGGGGGGTGGAGGGTCAGGGGATGTTTCTGCCAAGTGAGCCCAGAGTCACAGTCCCAAACGTCCTCTTCTTCCTGAATAAAAGTGAGATTATGCTGCATACTTGTTCATATTTTAAGTAGTTCGCACAGACACACATTTTAAAAACAATAAAGTTCCTAATAGCCACCTTCTATGAACAGTTAGCTTGCTGCCCCATCCACCTCCTCCCTATCCTCTGTTGTCTGAATCCATGGACTAGCCTCCTCCCTCCTGCCATGCATGGTCTGATGTGCTGCCACTGCCCTCCATTTAGCATGATGTACCAGTCCACTCCTCCTGCCCTCCATTGCCCAATTCTATGGCCCATCATTGACCTCCTGCTTAGCCTCTGTGCTTAGCTTGCTGTCCCTATTCTCCTTCCCCCTGCCCTCCGATGTCTTTGTGCATGCCCCTGCTCCATCCTTTTTGACCACCATGTTCCATGGACCTGCCACTCCTATCTACTCTGAGTGTTCTGTTGAGCTCCCCTCCCACCTGCCTAGCATTGTCAGATGACTGTAACCTGTCCCTGCCACCTCCACCCTGCCTGTCCACTTGCCATGCCCCTATCCCCTTCCTCCTGTCCTCCATTGTCCATTTTACTGCCACACCCTTCTGCCCTCCCTGGTCTGTTGTGCTGCAACTGCTCCTCCTGCCTGCCCCGCGCGGTCTGTTGTGAGGCCCCTTCCCCTGAACTCTCTTGTCTGTGCCCAGGTCCTGACCCTCCTTTCTAACCTCCATGGTCCTTTGTGCATGCCCCTGCACCCTCCTTCTTGCCCATCATAGCCATTGTGCTGTCACTTACCCTCCCGCTTGCCATGCATGGTCTTCTGTGCTGCCATGGCCCCTCCCACCTTCCCTGTGTGGTCAGCTAGCTGCTCCTGACCCCCTCCCACCTTCCCTCCATGGTCTGTGTGTATGCCATCATAGTCTCACTGTTGCTCTCCATGGTGTGTCTTGTTTCTAGTGCCCATCCTGCCTGACCTCCATGGTCATCTTGCTGCTCCTGCCCTGCCCCCTTGCCCCCAGCCCTCTGTTTCCATGTGCAGACCCCTACTCCCTCCCTCCTGGCTTGTCGGTTCCATTGTAATGCCCCTGATCCGTCCCTCCTGCCCTTTATGGTCTGTTATGCTGCAGCTTTCTCTCCTGTCTGTCCATTATGGTCAGCTAGCTACCATTGCCTCTTTCCCCTCTGTTGTCTGTTGTCCATGTGCATGGTCCTGTCCCCTCCTTATTGCTTCCTATGGATTGTTGTGCTGCACTCCCGTCCCGCATGCCCTGTGTGGTGTATTGTGCTGCTGCAAACCCTAATGCCTGCCCTGTAGGGTCAGTTTGGTGCACCTCTCAATGTCCCTCCTGTCCTCTGTTATCCGAGTCCATGTCCCTACCCCAATTCCTCCTGCCTACCATGATCCAATGTACCATACTTGTGAACATTTTGAACTTGGTAAGCGGGAGATTTTGAAATAAAACTGGGGTATTGATTTTCCCCTTTGAGTTACATAGAAAAAGAGAAGATTGTAGACAGGAAACAGATCAAGTAAAGCCCATTTGAGCTTAAAAACATTGGACGTTTCCTGGCTGAAACGGGTCTGTTGGCTTGTATGGTTGTATGACCGCTGCCTCTTCCTTCTGCCCACAATGGTCTATTATATTGCCACAGCCTCTCTTGCCAGTCCTGTATTGTTGGTTTGTTGCCCCTGCCCCCCTTTCCACTGCCCTCCATAGTCTGTTGTGCTGCCACTGCCCTTCCTGCCTGCCAAGTGTGGTCAAATTGTTGCCTCTGCACTCTCCTACCTGCCTTCAATTTTCAGAGTCCGTGCCCCTGACCTCTGCCTCTCAACAGTATCCCAATGAACAACTAGATTGCTAACATTCTATAATTATTACAAAAGTGTGGAACGTCTGACGTCACCTTGATGTAATCAAAACTGTAATGCCTAGAGCATTTCCTTTAGAAATTACATATATGAGAGGGTCTTATTTACATCAAAATTATGGTTAGTGCTCTAAAAAACTAAAATGAGTACATATTTTCTGAGTTTTCAAATAGCGACAAAGAACTTTTAAATTATTTGTAATCTTAGTTTTTTTATCCAGTTGACCACTTGATTAAATGCATCCAAGGGGAGAGGGTGTGGTGTTACTTCCAGAGCTGCAGACTTTGCAACTGGGGAACCAGGTTGGAGTTTCTGCTTCAGCTCAACATTCTGTGATTCTGGTCAAATCACTTAATCTCCCCATGTCTACAACCAAAATGAATTTGATCTTGTGTGATGTAACCGATGCTCATGTAAAGCACTCCAATACCTGACATGTCTGCACTATATAAAACTGCAAATACACAAAAAATAAGTGTTTTGCACATTTCTGTCATTGGGCTACATTTGGGCTACATCTGGGTGATATTTGGGCTACATTTGGGCTCTTTTGTCTCTGGTGGCCATTTTAGGAGATTTATTTGTTATGAAGTTTCCTAATTTCCTCATTTACTGCAGTCTCCTCAGTAGGAAATGATTTTTTTACTTTGATTCCATCAAGAAGGTATTCAGATATGTCACACATTTGCCATAAATTCTGAATGTTAGCGCTCTAGTTGCTCATTAGATCACTGTAGTAAAGCTACTGCTCACCACGGAAGTCTGCTGCTAGTATTAGAAGTGCATGTTTCAGTCTGCATATCAGAATTTTTTAATGAAATAGAAGAGGATTTGAGAAGTCACTCAAAATGTGCCCTAATTTTTCTTTCTTCAGCACTAATCATAATTTCTATGGCAAAATGAACCCCCTCATTGTGTTCCTTTTTAAATTAAATGTTTTAAGTGTTACCAGTTTATTCCAATCAAGATGGCTTCAGGTGTGCCATACTTTTGTCATAAGTAAGACAGTAAGCGCTCTAGTTGTTCTTAAGAACACTCTGGGACATTCTGTCATTGGGCTATACTTGGGCTACATCTGGGTGATATTTGGGCTACATTTGGGCTCTTTTGTCTCTGGTGGCCATCTTGGGAGATTTATTTGTTATGAAGTTTCCTAATTTCCTCATTTACTACAGTCTCCTCAGTAGGAAATACTTTCAGTTTTTTACTTTGATTCCATCAAGAAGACATTCAGATGTGTCACACATTTTCCATAAATTCTGAATGTTAGCACTCTAGTTGCTCATTAGATCACTGTAGTAAAGCTACTGCTCACCAGGGAAGTCTGCTGCTGGTATTCAAAGTGCATGTTTCAGTCTGCATGTCAGAATTTTTTTATGAAATAAAAGAGGATTTCAGAAGTCAAAATGTGCCCTAGTTTTTCTTTCTGGAGCACTAATCATAATTTATATGGCAAAATGAACCCCCTCATTTTGTTCCTTTGTAAATTAAATGTTTTAAGTGTTACCACTTTATTCCAATCAAGATGGCTTCAGGTGTGCCATACTTTTGTCATAAGTAAGACTGTTAGCGCTCTAGTTGTTCTTTAGAGCACTCTGGGAAGCTGCAGTAGAACACAAAGGAATCAACTGACAGTCTCTGCCCATGTTGGATGTACATGTTTTACTGAGAATGTCAGACTGCATTCTTACATGACTGAGAAAGATAATGTGAATTTACAGAAAATATGCTCTAAGTTTAGCTTATAGATCACCTTCCAAACCTCTGTGGGAAAAGCATGAGAAAATAGTTTTCTCTCAAACGTGGTTCATGATATCACAGCAGAAGGCTTTTTCACATGGTAAAATCACCTTAGAACACACCACAATTCCTAAAATGAGTATGGTACCATCAATAAATGATGTATAATGTAACTAAAGTCTATTAACTGCAATGCTTTTTAATGAGGTGCTATCATGTATATTGGTCCCAAGATGGCTGCCAACACTTCTTGGATGAAGTACTGACAGCCAATCAGATCTCACGATGAGATGTGTCGTTAGGCTCTGCCCAGATATGTATGTGATTTTACTTTTGATTTTCTCAGGAACTACTGAACAGATTGACACCATATACGCAAAAGGCACATTCCTGAGCTGAGGACTACCTCTCTGCCAAATTTCAAGTAATTCTGTTCAGCCGTTCGGGCTGTACCTTGGACTAAAGGTCCCTATGGAAAATTGCATGGGAAAAACGCGTTTTGGGACCCCCCTTTTTTCTCAGCCCCCCGCTTGACGAATCCCCCCGAGACTTTAAGGGTAGGAGCGGAGCGGAGCGCCCCACCTATTTTGAACATTTCGCGAGGATTTGTCAACCGGCGCCAAAGTTATTCCAAATAGAATGTTGCGGATTTCCTATGGAAACACGGTCCTAACTATAAGATATATATATATATATATATATATATATATATATGAAATAAATGAATAAATATTAAATATATTAAAGAATAAAATGAATTAAAAACATTTATTAGAATTATTATACATTTTAACAAAGAAACTTAATTTTAAAAAGTTAAACACTTTATATATTACAATTTTAAACTAATAATTTTAAAGTATTTTATAATTTTAGAATTATGTAAAAAAAATTGATATATATATATATATACATACACACACACACATATACCAACATCACAAAATCTATTAAAAAAAATTCTATTATAGATTAAAAAATTAAACTATTTAAGAATCTTTTAACTTAAATTTGCCACTCCAGTCAGTGCAACAGTAGGGAAAGTGTTGGATACCAGAGAGGTAAAAAATAGTAGTCCAACTCCAGTGAGTGCAACAGTAGGGAAACTGTTGGATAGCTGAGGGGTAAAAATTACTATTCACAATCTAGTGAATGCAATAGTATGGAAAGTGTTGAATAGCAGAGGGATAAAATGTACTCTTTCCACTCCAGTCAGTGCATCAATAGGGAAAGTGTTGGATTGCGGAGGGGTAAAAATTACTATTCTCCCTCCAGTCAGTTCAAAATTAAAAACAAACAAACCACATCAACAGAATAAAGTAAGTACAAAAATATATAAATATGTTAAAAATGATAATAGATATATTTAATATTATAAATTAAAAACCTATTGTATGTTAAATACATATCACAAATACCTACAAATATTATATTAAATAAAATAAAAACTACATTTGAAACAAATAAATATTTTTATTTACAAATTATTTATTAACAAACACATTAATTATTACATACATTTTGTCTATTTACTTCCTAGTCTATAACACCACACAACTCACAACCCACATCGAAAATAAAAAACATTATTTGCATAATTAGGATAATCATTATCAATTAAACAGTTATTAATTAAAAAACAAATTGAAACACATAACATTTAATTATGTGTCACCCTTGACACCCATAATCTCCACAACCCACACCTAAAATTAACTGTAATAATATTAATTCAACAATAAAACCATTTTTTCAATGAAATAACTAATAGTATTTACCAACTTATTATAAAGTAAGTAAAATGAATGTACTCCCCATCCTTCACCCCTACAAACTCAAAACACAAAAATTAAACAATTACCCTACTTAATTATCAATTCATTCATTAATATTATCAACTCATTATCAATTAATTAAAACTAAATTATTTCCCACCTTGTACCCCTAAAAACCCCACTTCTAATATTAATTACACAATTTGCAAATTTAATTGTCAATTCATTAATAATAATTAACTAATTATTAATTAGCTAAAAATAAATTACTTCCCACCCTTTACCCCTATAAAACCCACAACCCGCACCTAAAATTAATTACACAATTACCATAATTAATTATTAATTTATTACAAATAAATTACTTCCCACCCTTTATAGGTTTAAACCCCACAACCCGCACCTATAATTTACCAAAATTGTTTAAAAACAAAATTAACATTGTAAAATCTCAATCATATAAATATTAATAAATAAAAAATATTAATTAATTGATTATAATTAAATTACTTCCCACCCTATTCACCTATAAACCCACAAACCGCTATGGAACTAAAAACGCAAAATTTTATTAAAATAAAGTTAATAACTGCTAAAAATTTAACATATGTATTAAAAAAACATAAACCATGGTTACAAAAAACAATTACATCACATACATTTAAAATATATACTAACAGACATAACACTAATTAAAAATTCGATATTTTAAACTATATTTTTGCAAATTATATTAATAACTTCTATATTTTTAAAATCAATATTTTTACCTTAAATTCAATATTATTGACCACTATATTCTTGCTGTCGATATTTCTGTGTCACGATATTTAAAACTCGATATTAGTTCAAATCGACATTTCCAACGCAATATTTTGACTGAATATCCTACCTTTCTTAGTAGATGAGGCTTTGCGTCAAGTTTTATGGGTGGCTACATATATACATATACACACACACACTTACATATATATGTGTGTATATAGGACATTGACAAAGCCAGAGCGGCGAAATACGTCTGTCAGCGCTGAGGGGGGGATACTCAATGAAATAAATTCCACGGATTTTGGCGTGTGTGCTCCTGTTTGTGTCGGCCGACATATTATGTGGTTCTGACGGTGATTAAAAAAAAATATATATATATTCACTTAAAAAACCATATGTTTCACACACGTTATAGTTAGGAATTAGCATTTAAAAAACCTTGCAAATTCACTTAAAAAACCATAGGTTTCACACATGTTATAGTTAGCTGGACATTTCACTCGTAAAAAACCAATGAAATTCCCCCGTTATAGTTAGTTCAGATAACTATAACTCACGCGCCCGCAATCACCTGCTCATGACGTCACATATTACATTACTCATGACATGGTCAGTGGCATCACTCATGACATCACTGACGTCATCATCCTTGTGATAGAGTGGCGGTCGCGCGAGTTATAGTTATATCAGAACTAACTATAACGGGGGAATTTCATTGGTTTTTTACGAGTGAAATGTCCAGCTAACTATAACATGTGTGAAACCTATGGTTTTTTAAGTGAATTTGCAAGGTTTTTTAAATGCTAATTCCTAACTATAACGTGTGTGAAACCTATGGTTTTTTAAGTGAATTTGTAAGGTTTTTTAAATGCTAAGTTATGTACGTATTATTATATTTTTTATATATTTATTTTACAATAAACTACCTATGTATATAGTTATAGATTGACTGTATCCTGTAATATGGAATGGCTCGTTTAAAATGTTTTTTTTTTTAAGGTTTTTCACCCTGCGCGCACCCCGCGAATTTTTGAAAAAAAAATAAAATGTTTTTTTCACCCTTCGGGGTCCTTCAGGGACCCCCTGACAAAGGCTAGGGGGTCAGGAACTCTCTACCCTGCCCCCTTTTCAGGTTCTCCACCTTTCTTTTTCACTGTCACACACCAAACACACAAAATGGCGGCCGACACTTCCTGATTTCGACCGATTCGAATGTTGACTGACATGTAACCACCAATCAGAATTGCGCTCGCGCACGTTAGAGTGCGCGCACGGTGCGCGCTTATAGATATTTATGTACTTTTAAATGCAATTTTTTCAGGAACTACTGAACAGATTGACACCATGGTGCCGATTCGGATCCTGGAAAAAATTTCCCCATACGAATCGTATCCGGGATTTTTACCGTACGAATCGTACAAGTAGCGTACAAACTGCCAAGTACGATTCGTATGGGAAAAAGTCCATACGAATCGCATTGGGAAAATATCCCCACACGTCCTCGGGTCGGAAAATGTGTCCGACACATCCTCGGACGATTTACCCTACGAATCGGAAAAATGAAGTCCGACCGCGCAAGTACGATCCGTCCCGTCCTTCCAATTTTACAACCGTATGGAAAATACACCGTACGGACCGAACTGCAATAGCAACCATGGAGACATGTGCCCGCATACGCGCCGAACCCCCCCCCAGACCCCGGGATGTACGTGCCGTACCCCCACCCGTGTATGTACGAGTCGAACCCCCACCCGTGAATGTACACCCGCGTATGTACGAGTCGAACCACCACCCGTGTATGTACGAGTCGAACCCCCACCCGTGTATGTACACCCGTGTATGTACGAGTCGAACCCCCACCTGTGTATGTACACCTGTGTATGTACGAGTCGAACCCCACCCGTGTATGTACGAGTCGAACCCCCACCCGTGTATGTACACCCGTGTATGTACGAGTCGTACCCCCACCTGTGTATGTACACCCGTGTATGTACGAGTCGAACCCCCACCCGTGTATGTACGAGTCGAACCTCCACCCGTGTATGTACACCCGTGTATGTACGAGTCGAACCCCCACCCGTGTATGTACACCCGTGTATGTACGAGTCGAACCCCCACCTGTGTATGTACACCCGTGTATGTACGAGTCGAACCCCCACCCGTGTATGTACGAGTCGAACCCCCACCTGTGTATGTACACCCGTGTATGTACGAGTCGAACCCCCACCCGTGTATGTACACCCGTGTATGTATGAGTCGAACCCCCACCCGTGTATGTACGAGTCGAACCCCCACCCGTGTATGTACACCCGTGTACGTACGAGTCGAACCCCCACCTGTGTATGTACACCCGTTTATGTACGAGTCGAACCCCCACCTGTGTATGTACACCCGTGTATGTACGTCGCACCCCCACCCGTGTATGTACGAGTCGAACCCCCACCTGTGTATGTACACCCGTGTATGTACGAGTCGAACCCCCACCCGTGTATGTTCACCCGTGTATGTACGAGTCGAACCCCCACCTGTGTATGTACACCCGTGTATGTACGAGTCGTACCCCCACCCGGCTGGGGGTACGCACCGTACATACACGGGTGGGGGTACGACTCGTACATACACGGGTGTACATACACAGGTGGGGGTTCGACTCGTACATACACGGGTGTACATACACGGGTGGGGGTACGGCACGTACATTCGTGGGGTCTGGGGGGGGTTCGGCGCGTACCGGGCCCCCAATTCCGCTTGCATCGCGCCGTACTTTGCTTTTCCGGCACTTTTTGGGTGCCGTAAAAATATTGCCGCCCGGACTGGTGTTGGTACGGTTCGTACTTCCTGGTTCGTGAAATGCAGCCTGCATGCGTCCCGACGTCACGTCGGCGCTGTCCCGGATCACATTGGTATGTGTTTTTACAGTCGGTCGGTGTTTTTTCCGACTCGTACGGAAATGGTGTTTCCGTACGAATCGTACTTGCAAGTTTGTAGGGTTATTTTACCGGGTACGAGTCGGACGGAGAAATCCCTCCGACCGACGGTTCGTACCCGGTTTTTCCAGGATCGGAATCGGCACCCATATATGCAAAAGGCACATGCCTGACCTGAGGACTACCTCTTTGCCAAATTTCAAGTAATTCTGTTCAGCCGTTCGGGCTGTACCTTCGACTAAAGGTCCTATGGGAAAATGCATGGGGAAAACGCATTTTGGGACCCCCCTTTTTTCTCAGCCCCCGCTTGACAAATCACCCCGAGACTTTCAGGGTAGGAGCTGAGCGGAGCGCCCCATTAGTTTTGAAAATTTCGCGAGGATTCGTCAACCGGCGCCAAAGTTATTCAAAATAGAATTTTCAGATTTCCTATGGAAACACGGTCCTAACTATAACTATCTACTGGCGGTATATATATACACACACACACATATATATATATAGATTTTCCAACAAATGTCTACAAAGGACCAGGAGCCCTCTCGGGTTCCACATATGATTTTATAATGACCAGAAGAAGTGTTTCGGCACATTCTCCTTTTTCAATTCTGGAAATAAACAGGTTTGAGTTCGCATCTCATTAAATCACAGAGTTCACCTGCCCATTGGAGAGTAATTCATGGCCATTGAAAGCTGACAACATCTCCCCTTCACTAGTTGAATTACATGTCCGCCATCACAATGTGTATAATAAAGCACAAGTTGATCGCTTGAGCGCTTTTGCAGCCACCAATTGATGATTCCCAGTATATGCTGCAAAGCACAAATTGAAGGAAAAGCACAAATTAAAGAAATAACATATCATGTACGGACAGTTTTGTCCTTTACAGCGGTCCGCATTCCGTCGCTTTTCGCGGCTCATACCTGAAAGCGCTGGTTTAGCAACCACCACTTGACATTTTGTAATGTCCCAACTCCTGTTGAAAGGTTTGCCAGTTCTTTGCGGTGGTTCTGATGGTTAAATTAATTCCCAAACAAATGTCACAGATTACTATTGAACTCCAGAGGGGACGGGTGCCTCCTCACATGAGCGTGGCCTCATATACATAAACACATATATACACGTGTGTGTGTGTGTATATATATATATATATATATATATATATATATACACATTACCTACTGGCGGTTGCCAGTAGGTAGTTATAGTTAGGACCCCTTTTCCATAGGAAATCCGCAACATTCTATTTTGAATAACTTTGGCGCCGGTCGACGAATCCTCGCGAATTTCTCAAAATAGGTGGGGCGCTACGCTCCGCTCCTACCCTGAAAGTCTCGGGGGGATTCGTCAAGCGGGGGCTGAGATAAAAGGGGGGTCCCAAAACGCGTTTTTCCAAATGCATTTTTCCATAGGACCTTTAGACAGGGCTACAGCCCGAACGGCTGAACAGAATTACTAGAAATTTGGCAGAGAGCTAGTCCTCAGGTCAAGGAAGTGCCTTTTGTAGGTTTGGTGTAAATCTGTTCAGTAGATTCAGAGAAAATAGCCTTTAAATCAATATATATATCTGAGCCAGCTTACGGTACGCTTACCGTAAGCTTACCGTACGCGTACGGTGGCGTGCGCGAGCGCGATTCTGATTGGCTGTTACATCTAAGTAAACATTCGAATCGGTCGAAACCAGGAAGCGGCGGCCGCCATTTTCTCTCTCGCACTCTGAGGGGGGGGCTGTAAATAAAGGCAAAAAACATATAAAGGGGCTGTTTAGACAGCGCCCATGCACATAGCCATGTTAGTTGAGTCCTCAAAGGCCAAAAACGGTAAATTTTTATTTTTTGAAAATTTCGCCGATTACGCTTACCGTACGCGTACGGTGCGCTTACGCTAAAAATTTAAAAAAAAAATCTCTGTGCATGGCATATTATTGTCATCACTTACAAATTACATTTAACAGATTACCTATCACAAGGAAGCGCATAATATGTCCTCCATGTGCGCACGGTGCGTAACGTGGGCACGCGGTGCGCGTAGCGCACTGCGTGCCCACCTTGCGTGTACGGCACTAACTGCGTAAAGTGGGCGCGCGGTGCGCGAAGCGCACCGCGTGCTCACCGTGCGCGCACGGTGCGCGAAGCGCACCGTGCGCGCACGGAACGAACTGCGTTAAGTGGGCGTGCACGCCACGAATGGCGTAAAGTAACTTAGCATTTAAAAAACCGTACAAATTCACTGAAAAAACCATAGGTTTCACACACGTTATAGTTAGGAATTAGCATTTAAAAAACCTTGCAAATTCACTGAAAAAACCATAGGTTTCAGACATGTTATAGTTAGCGGAAATTTTACTGATAAAAAACCAATGAAATTCCCCCGTTATAGTTAGTGCAGGCAACTATAACTCACGCGACCGCAATCTTCTGCTGATGACATATGTGTCTTTATGAAAAAAAATTATTTCTAATATATGTATAGCTAAAAATTTATGGAAGAAGACATGGGCAAATAAGTGTCTAAATACAGTATTAGCATCAGCAGAAGATTGCGGTCGCGTGAGTTATAGTTGCCTGCACTAACTATAACGGGGAAATTTCATTGGTTTTTTATCAGTAAAATTTCCGCTAACTATAACATGTCTGAAACCTATGGTTTTTTCAGTGAATATATATATACACACACATATATATACATATTCACAGATATACATACACCTATACACACACACATATACACACATATATATACACCTACACACATATATTAACATATACACATAAATAAACATATACACACATATATACCCATATATATACATATATATATAAACCCATATATATACATACACATATATATACACATACATATATCCAAAGCGTTATGAATAAAGCACACTCTCAAAAGTTCAAATGCTCAGTCAATAAGCTCTTTAAGCCCTTCTGTGCCCATGACGAGCTGGACTCGTCATGGAGCACAGTCGCGCTGTGCCCATGACGAGTCCAGCTCGTCATGGCACCCACCCACGGGGGAAGCGCTGGCGCTCCCCCCGTGAGTGGTTTATCTTTTTTTTTTTACTGGGAAGGCAGGGGCCTCCCCCCGCCCCCCCCGCGTCATCAATGAAATGTATGGGTTTGGTAGGTTTCCCTAGATGGCCACCGAGCACCGGGCCAAAAACCCAGGTGACCCCCCTTGCAAAAGCAGGTGGTTTTGAGATAGGCAATTTTGATGTCACCTCACTACGTTTTGGGCCCTTGCCTGTCGCGGGTACTTGGGCCTCCCACACAAGTGAGGCACCATTTTTACCGGGAGACCCAGGGGAACGCTGGGAGGTGGGAAATTTGAGTGAGCCCGGTGATGCCACAACTTTCCCACACAAAAAGTGTGAAAAAAGTGATTTTTTCAGCTAAAATTGAGGTTTGCAGGGGATTCTGGGTAAGGAAACGTTGGGGGATCCACGCAAGCCATACCTCCCTGGAAGCCCCCGGGTGTCTAGTTTTAAGAAATGTATGGGTTTGGTAGGTTTCCCTAGATGGCCGCCGAGCACCGGGCCAAAAACCCAGGTGACCCCCCTTGCAAAACCAGGTGGTTTTGAGATAGGCAATTTTGATGTCACCTCACTACGTTTTGGGCCCTTGCCTGTCGCGGGTACTTGGGCCTCCCACACAAGTGAGGTACCGTTTTTCTCGTAAGACTTTGGGGAACGCGGGGTGGGTGGAAATTTGTGGATCCACGCAGATTCCGGAACTTTCCACTACAGAAATGTGGGGAAAATGTGTTTTTTTGACAATTTTTTAGGTTTGCAAGGGATTCTGGGTAACAGACCCTGGTGGGAGGCAGTCAAGTCACCCCATCCTGGATTCCCCTGGGTGTCTACTTTTCAAAAATGTATAGGTTTGCTAGGTTTCCCAAGGTGCCCGCAGAGCTAGGGATCAAAAACCACAGCTAGTCATTTTGCCAAAAAAGGGTCATTTTTCACTGCGAAATTGAGATGTGACCACGTTGCGTTTTGCGCCGTTTCCTGTCGCGGGCACTAGGCCGACCCACACAAGTGAGGTACCGTTTTTCTCGTAAGACTTTGGGGAACACGGGGTGTTTGGAAATTTGTGGATCCACGCAGATTCCGGAACTTTCCACCACAGAAATGTGGGGAAAATGTATTTTTTTGGACAATTTTTTAGGTTTGCAAGGGATTCTGGGTAACAGACCCTGGTGGGAGGCAGTCAAGTCACCCCATCCTGGATTCCCCTGGGTGTCTAGTTTTCAAAAATGTATAGGTTTGCTAGGTTTCCCAAGGTGCCCGCAGAGCTAGGGTTAAAAAACTAGAGCTAGGCACTTTGCCAACAAAGGGTAAATTTTCACTGCGATATTGTGTTGTGACCACGTTGCGTTTTGCGCCGTTTCCTGTCGCGGGCACTATGCCTACACACACAAGTGAGGTACCATTTTTATCGGGAGACTTAGGGTAATTCAGATTTATGAAGGAACTGTTATTATCTATTGACTTTCGATGCATTTCTGCCTTCCAAATGAAAGACATTGTGTAAAAAATAAGTCATTCTAAAAAATGACTGATAATTCTCATGCTAGTATGAGTATTCCCAATTTCAGAAATGTGCAAATATCTACTGTTTCTAAACTCTATATTTTGTTCCCATTTCAGAAATACATAGATGTCTTTCATACCGATTTTTCCATGTACACATTTTTACAGAATAATTACTATATACCCGGTACATAATAAAAAACCATTGCAAGTTGCTGCTCAGTTTTTGGCTCTGGGCTTGTCGGGTTCTTGGTGAACCTACAAGTCCTATATATCCCCACAACCAGAAATGTCCAGCGGATGCAACGGTATATTGCTTGTCATAATTAGAAGAAGTTACAGGTGAAAACGTTGATACAAAAGACTGTTTTTTTCAACTAATTTTCAATTTATCCTATATTTAACTGTTTGTTTCTATAAACAAAACTTGATGGATCTACACAAATGACCCCTTGCTGAATTCAGAATTTTGTCTTCTTCTCGAAAATGTATAGGTTTCCAGGATCCATTATTGCTTTTGTACCAATTTCTGCCATTAACTGGAAGGAGGTCAAAAGCACAGAAAATAGCAAAAATAGGCTATGTCCCAGAAAAATGCCAAAACTGTGTAAAAAATGTTGGGTTTCTGAAAAAAGTCTGGTATCCCCAAAAGCTGGGAAAATGGTGATTTCAACCCCACAAACCCTTTTTTGATAACATTTGCAGGTAAAAACCCAGATGCTTTCATTTGCAGCCTGTTTTTCCAATTTTTCCGAAAAAAAACAAAATTTAGCTGTATTTTGGCTCATTTCTGTGACCCCTCCAGGGGAATCCACAAACCCTGAGTACCTTTAGAATCCCCATGATGTTGGAAGAAAAAGACGCAAATTTGGCGTGGATACCTAATGTGGTCAAAAAGTTACAGGGGCCTAAGCGCGCACTACGCCAAATAGCCAAAAAAAGGCTTGGCACAGGAGGGGGAAAAGGCCTGGCAGCGAAGGGGTTAATCTCAAACGTTACGCGTTTCGACAATTCAATGTCTTGTTCACACGATGAGTTTGCTCAAAGAGACGTGCATAAATAAACAATAAACATGGAGATAGGACTCTGGGTACGTGACACTCACATGGTTAGTGAAGGCAGCGGCCATTTTGTAACATGTAATATTTGTACCCAGACATACATATTGTAGGAGAGTAGGATCTGCCTCTTATGGTTACCCCCACTTTTTGCTGATGTTTCACTGTTTTTCGACCTTAGTCTGGCTGGGGCCCTGCTATTCAGGACCCCAGCCTAGCTGCTTCCTCTCTAAATTGATTCCATGTACCTTAGGTACACCACAGATTGGATTCTGAGGTGCCCTTATAAGTCCCTAGTATATGGTATACTATGTACCCAGGGCATAGGTACCCCAGAGGCCTACCAGGGGCTAAAGCATGTATTGTGACACCCCTGGAAAGCCCTCCAAAATGACACCACAGGTCTGCTACTGCAGCCTGGGTAAGGTGGTGCATCCACCCCTTACAGAGATATAGGTTCACTATATGCCGGCTTTATCAATCCTGAAGGCAGGGTGCTTGGTTATATGTGAGACAGTGCCCGGGCATGAGCTGAACCCCTCTGCAGCCTTCGGAATCTATTCACCGGGGTTGTCAGTAGTGCAGCCTGACCATATACTCTTAAGTGCATTATATCTAAATCGGTTAATGCTAACTTTGGACTGACTGCACGGAGACATGTCGTGTTTGGTGTCAAACACCTTGGAATCATACCCCCACATCAATGCTTGGTGTGGGAATATGATCCTACCCTTCTAGAGGGAGAGACATGGCAGCACCGGTATACCCGGTACCAGTTTAACAGAGCCCTGGCATCACAAAATGGATGCTGCAGCCACAGACACGAGTCTGGCCTCCTGCTGCTGACCGAAACTCCGGCTGTGGAGGCCGGGACAATATGTTTCCTGTCACAGGGAGGTGTAACCTCCTCCCAGACAGGCCTTAGTGGATATGGGTGCTTTGATGTCTGCACTGGGGGCACATTTGGTGTCCCTGTGCATAGTCCGGCTCAAACCAGTTGCAGGGGCTACCAGCCCCTGCTCTGGTGCAAAACTGGACAAAGGAAATGGGTGTAACCACCCCTCTTTCCAAACCCTCCCATAGGTGGATCCCCAGAGTTAGTCAAACCCCTTTCCTAGGTAAGGAACCTCTGGCAACAGGACTTTAGATATCCCTGGACGAAACTCTGCAACCCTGGAACTTCAAAGCTCTACTCAAGATTAGAGGACTGAAGAAATCTCCCTTGGGTTCAAAGAGTGACTCCCCTGCTTGGCAGGCACCAACGAAGCAATTGCATCTCCGAAGTTCCCGCCGGACTCCGAAGTATCTGCAGCCCAGGAAGAGGATTTCCAGACTTCTCAGAGGCCGACCCGAGTCCCCAGCTAAGCTGAGACCCGCAGTCCTCGTGAGTAACGTGGAACCGGAAATCCTGGTCACCGTACACATTTGCAAGTGCATTGACTTCTCGACGTCTCTTGAAGTCGTGCTTTGGGTTACTTGTAGCCCAAACCCCAAGCAGAGAATCCACTGAAGGTTGTCGGCCTAGTCACCCCGAGTAACCCGTGGGCCGCCACTTTGTGATTCCTCTCGAGGTCCCTTCGCGATCCCTGGTCCGTCGACTGGTGGGTCCCTGTAACTCTGATTTTCCTTGGGCTTACCTGGTTGCTCCAGACGTGCTCTGACTCCCCACCGAGTGGTGAGTCCCTCAGACCTTGCTGCTCTGCACCGAAGCATCTTTCTCCTTTCTGCGTGGGTTGCTGTTGCCAAGGCTTGTTGTGTCCAATCCGGGCACCGACGCCGCAGCACTCGACATCCTTCATGGGACATCTCGAATCCAGCTCCTGGTCATCCTCGACGCCTCCTGGTCTTCGTGGCTGAAGAGTCAAGCTTCACATCTTTCACCTGAAACACCAGACATCGGTGGGCATTCATCTATCATGCCCCTGGTCACTGGCAAGTGACCCAGACTCTGTCCCCTCTGTTTTCAGATTCTTCACATCTTCGATCCAGGCTTGGATCTCTTCGGACACTTCGCATCTTCCCGGCAGCAGCACTTCTTCACCAGCTTCCATTGAAAACGGCGACACGACACCATTTGACACCAATGCACCCGGCTTCCCTGGGTGAGGTAACTCGAGTACTCTGGTGCTCCCATTGGTGTTGACCCTAGAATTTCCTAAGTCCAAAAGCGTTTGGTCCTAGCTCATCTCTAAGTGTCCCTAATCTTTAAAAATCTAACCGCGACTTTTCCCATAGAAGCGGGGAGATCGCGGCTGTGTTCTCACACTGCACAAGGCCCCAGTGGGTCTCCTGTGTCACTACCTTGTGTGGTTCCTTGGGGTCCCAGCGATTCTACAGGCTCTAGGCCTTGTGTCTAGTTAAGTCGTGGTTCTTATACTACTATTTTAGTATATGGTGTGGTTCGCTCCTAGGGCCAAACGTGTATTTGTGCTATTTTACTGTACTATTTGAAGTGTAACTTATGTGTTTTGACCTCTAGCCTCATAAAGAGACTAGTAGGGTGTGTTTAGAAATAAATACATATATTTTATATATATACCTGGTGTGATTGCCTTTTATTTAGTCATTCAAGAGATTATAGACTGGTAAAACAAGCTGCTTTACATTCCTTCAAGACTTAGCCTGAAGGCTGCTCTCCATAGCTACCACTAGGATAGCTTTCAATAAAGGTTGTCTTTAACCTATCATCAATAAGGGGTTGTTTGGACTGGTGCAAGGTGCCCACTATAACTAGTGGACAGCATATACCAGGCCAACTTCTCACACATATATGTTCTCTATTTAACACAGCTGTGCTAGGAACAATAAATCCGGTGACCGGTAGTGTGATATATCAACAAAGTGTCGGAGTAGGATTGCTCTGATAAGTAGGTGCATTAGCAGTGCTATCGGACTAGTGCTGGTTAATCATACAGAGACAATCTTGACAATATACGGAAGCTCTGACCGATATGTGCAATTACTGTTGCGTTCAGACTAGTGCCATTTACAAAGCGAGTAACCGTGATACAGAGCAAGTGCTCGAATTCTGGGTCTAAATAAAACCGCTGGAATTCTAGACCTATTGTAAATGCTTGAACCAAGTGAGATACAAAATGTGTATGCCAAATGGCTATTCTCTATAAAGCCCTTACGATTCCTATGCAATGTAAAAAAGTGAAAATCAAAACTACAAAAGATATTTCATAGAACAAAATAGTAAAATATCGTTAAATTTCCTCTTATCTCGTGCTCAGTGCAATAACTGGTCCCAGCGAAGAAAAGGTTTGGGAACCCGTGACATGACCATACTGGGTGATGGGTCCCTTCCTTTTCTCCTGTGAAAAGAGCAAGACAAGAGAAATAATTAAAAACAATATACATCTCATACAGGTAATTAATAGCTATCAATTACTGCAAATAAAGTGATTAAAACAGCAATGAGAAGTATAGGGCAATAGACAGTAACAAGGAAAGATATTATTACTGTACAGTGACTAATCTTCATGTAAATGTGTTGCTAACTCTTCATCAAGGTTATGGCCTCCAGGGAATCTCGTTTCTAGTTCTAGTATCCATTTGGATTCTTTTTTCCTAAGTGTTAGTTCCCTGTTGCCCCCTCTGTTACCCAAATTCACTTGTTCAATGGCAAAAAATCAAAGAAGAGAGCTTTTAGATTGGTGTCGTTCCTGGAAATGTCTGGCAATAGGGTAGTGTAGGTCAACGTTGTTGATGGCCTCAAGATGTTTCTGGATTCGTTTCTTGACCATAAAGATTGTGCTTCCTACGTATCTGAGTCTACATGGACATTCTAGGTTTTAAGGTGGTGCATGCTGCTTTATCTGTAACCATATTATTTAGATCCCCAAGAGGTACTCTCGCTGAAACAGATAAAGCAGCATGCACCCACTTTGAACCGAAGTCTATATTTTATCCAAATCTTCCACATGACTCTATTGATACGTTTCATGAAGTAGTTGCGAAAGAACTTACGAAACAAAAACATAGCAAGACTGTCAGGAATAACACTAGTTTTAACTTATCCGGTCAACAAAGAGAAATGATTGTATCTCTGTCCAGGATTAGTTTCTTAACCATAAAGGTTGTGCTTCCTACGTATCTGAGTCTACATGGACATTCTAGGACATAGATGACAAAGCTGCTGCTACAGGTTAGGAACTGCGTTATATTCTTGTTTTCACTGCATCCAGGAATATAACATTCTTTGACCATGTGGCTGGATTTACACGCTTTGCAATGCCCGCGGGGATAAAAACCTTTAAGTTTATGAATGTTAACTTTGCGGGATTCTGTGATGTCACCCTTGACTAGAATATCCCTCAGACTTCTACCTTTTCTGTAGGTGACCATCGGTCTATCACTCAAATTTGTACCTATGATGTTATCAGTTTTGAGAATGTTCCAATTAACAGCCAAATTGTTTTGGACTTTTTTTGACTGTTGATTAAATGTAGTAATCACTCTGGTGCTTGTTTCATTGATACCTTTTTTCTCAGCATATTCTAAGGACTTTTCTCTGCTAATATCACTTATTTTTTGACTGCCTTATTGAGTACCCATTCTGGATACCCACGCTCTCTGAATCTTATTAAGATGATTTCTTGTTCTTCTTTGTATGTATCGTCTGTGCTGCAGTTCCTTCATGCCCTCAGTAGCGCCCCGTAAGGGATGCTCCATTTAAGGGCATCTGGGTGGCCACTGAGGGCATGAAGGAGACAGTTACCAGCAGTTTCTTTCCGGAACAAACTTGTTACTATCTTGTCTTCCTTGACTTGGATCTTAGGGGGTCATTAGTATGAGAGTATCGGCAATAGTGAGTACTAAAGAACCTTGACAGAGTGAAGTGCCCACAAACCTTACTCACTCGAGCAGAATGGCAGAAGGGTTTGATTTAAAAAATGTAGATAATGTCCTTAAGGAAATTCAGCAAGAGTTAATGGCCGTGAGGGAGGAGAATAAGGTAATCACATTTGAGATGGAGTCCTCTAGGCGTGAGACCAAGGAAATGGCTGCCCAGATGAAGTGGGAAGGTTCTGGGGATAGGTTTCATTCACCTCCCACAGGTACGAGCATGTTTAATCAGAGTTCAGCAGCTAGCACCGGGTCCACCACTCAGGTTGTTTATTCTATGGCCCCAGTTATTCCATTGGCACCACCAGGTCGTTTCAGTGGGGATCCCCAAAAGGCTCAAATCTTCTTAACCCAGTGTTCTTTGCATTGCATGTCTCGAATAGCTTTCATCCTGTCTTACCTCAACGGAGATGCTGCTTTGTGGTCTATGCCCTTGGTCACTCAAGATGCACCCATTCTGTATAACTTCGAGGAATTCAAAAAATAATTTCTGAAGTCGCACAGGCTACTGATAATGAATAGCTGGAATTGAGGCAAGGGAATCGAGAACTAGTCACCTACCTTGCGACAATTCAACAAACTTGTCATAGAAACTGATTGGCTGGTGTCCAAAAAAGCTGCCTTGTCCTATCCACAAGGGGTGTGAAAGATGACTTAAAAGATGCTTTGTCGCAAATTCCAAATTGCCCTACAGAAGTGTCAGTTGTAATTGACCTGGTGTTGGAGATAGACTATCGACAAACTGAAAGAAGAGGAGAACGAAGATGAGAATTTCTACCAAGTGTTCAAAGCTTTGACCGGGCTATGTCAGAAGTAGTGAGATCAGGAGATAGAGAGCACTGTGTCGAACCAATGCAAATTGGAACTATAAGAGGCCCTCTATCCAAAGAAGAGAAAAAGAAAAGCGTCAACAGAATAATCTATGCCTATATTGTGGAATCGGTGGGCATTTTGTGAAAGAATGTCCTAAGAAGCCAAAAACTTTCAAGAAGGAAAACTCTCAGCACCACCAGTAGAGGGAGTTGGGCTGGTGGTTGCTAACAAGGATACAACTCAAATTGCTCACCAAGTTGCTAACACATTACAATCTTCCACTCCGCACCTCATTCTGATGATGACCTTGAAGTTCCGAGATCGCTTTCTATCTGGAGTAGTAGTGATGCTGTATTCGGGAGCTACTGGGAACTTTTGTGTCCTTAAGTATGCCTCCAGAATAGGTTTGAAGGTCTTACTCAAGGAGAGAAGTGAGACAGTGAGAGCTGTTGATTGAACAAATGTATCCTCCAGTCCCATTACCAGTCATACATAGGTTGTGGAACTCATCTCAATTGAAGGTCATAAGGAGGAGATTCAATTCAATCTCATTGATGCTCCGCAGCCTGGACTTATACTGGGTCTTCCTTGGTTGACGGAACACAACCCAACAATTAACTGGAGTGATAGAACGGTGAAGTTAACTCCAGCTATTGTTTGGAACATTGCTTCGGTGAGAAACTGAAAGAACAAGATGGAAACCCAGCAGCCTTATTATACGAATGAAGGATGATGGTGTGTGCGGTACAAACTGTGAGTCTACCAGTTCAATACCAGGAGTTTGCTGAAGTGTTCAGTGAATCCGAATCGAAGAAGTTACCCCCTCATCGATCATATGACTGTAAAATGGACTTGGAACCTGGATCCAATCTTCCTTGTAGTCGAATGTACACGCTTACTGAAGCTGAGAATCGACATTTGAAGGATTATATTCAGAAATACTTGGAAAACGGATTCATTCGACCATCCCAGGCTCCTGTCTCATCTCCCCTGTTTTTTGTTCCGAAACGGGATGGTGGTTTGAGGACGTGTATAGACTATCGCGCCTTAAACAAGATTACAATTAAGAACCGTTATCCGCTGCCCCTGATTTCCATTCTTCTGGATCAACTAAAAGATGCAAAAATCTTCACAAAGTTAGATTTGCAGGGGGCTTACCATTTAATCTGAATGAGAAGTGGTGACGAATGGAAAACCGCAATTAGAACTAAGTATGGATTGTATGAGTACCAAGTCGTGCCCTACGATTTAAGTAATGCCCCTGCAGCTTTCCAATACTTAATTAATGATGTCTTGAAAGAGTTCATGGATCAATGCGCTATCGTCTATATGGACGATATTTTGATATACTCTTCTTCAGAAAAAGAACATCAACAACAGGTCAAAAAGATATTACGCTGTCTGAAGGAAAACGAGCTTTATGTAAAATTAGAAAATGTGCTTTTGGAGTGTAATCTGTGCATTTCTTGGGATTCGTAATTGCACCGTAAGGCCTAACCATGGATGTTAAAAAGATTGAGGCCCAGATCTCTGTACTGGGGTGACATTGTTCTGCATTCTGTCCATCAACTGTTCTGTTTGCATTTGTCACCCCGAGTGGGACGGGTATGCCCAGACGTGGGTCCCGTGCTCTCCATGCCACTGTTGTGTGCAGATTTAGATTCCGTATATAGGTTTCCAGATTTATGTCCTTATATAGGTACAATTCACATTGCCTTTATTTGGACATAGAAATCCGGCCCTTATTTAGACATTGTCTGTACAAACCAAATACAGGCATGGCCACCTACATCTGTCCATCCATGTCACAACTTTTACGTCAATACTGGCATTCCTAGACACCTTCAAGGTTCCCGGAAGATTCGATCCAACCCAGACTACGCGGTCCGCCACGGCGAGTTCGGAAGGAGATCGAGTTCCAGCCTGATGCACTGACCTGACGCTGCCATCCTCCTCGCAGAGAATCCAGCTCCCGTGCTCTCTGACTTTACTTGCGGGGGGGTTAGACTATCAAGTCCAGAAAAGAGATTCCAACCTCTCTTTTGGCAACTCTTGGCTAAACTAAAATATAGCTAACTATACTTTAGAAACAGCACCTACTTCAAACCTCGTACTGCACTTAGGTTAGGTACACTGGGGTAGAACAACTCAGAAGCATCAGATGAGTATCACATTTTAGCATTATGTTATTTATGTATGTATTTTGATTAATATGTGTCATAGCTACAAACCCATGCTATTGCAGTATTATTTTATCTTACTGCTAACCTCATACATATTTTACTTCGCCGTCTGTCTTACGATTGTAGCAATTCATATGTCTTGCATGAGAAATAAGACTGTTCAATAAACCCTTTTATTGAAACCCCCGTCTCTCTAGTTCTGTGCAACTCTGTAAAAACGAAGCATGCACAATTGACTGAGTGAAACTGTTATCTATTGTTTCCACAATTCTGAGACTGTTCCGATTCTAAAGGGAATCAAAGTTGTCATGTTTATGCGGTTGTCAGAGACTAATCCCTTCTTGTATACTCATGAAGTTTCTAGTGACCTCTGAGTTAGCTGGCACACACAAGTAATTAAGTTTAATATACTCGATAGAGACATACTGACCTTAGTCCTATGTCAAATCTATAGTGTATGTTATTCCAATGCGCAGAGCCTATCAGGAGTATAGGAACTACACTACATGGCGCCCAACGGTTTGGTAAGGCACTAATTTAACGCTAGATACTGAAGTAACTCAGTCGTGCTTTTCTCAGAGACACTCTACTCAAAAAACTCCATAAGACGTCTGGAGTGGGTAGGGTTAATATCCGCCATAGCTGAGTAGGACGAAAGTCCTATGTATTTGCTGTTCGGTTTTGTTCAACGTTAAAAGGATACAGTGTTCCAAAATATTGTGCACCTTATCTTTGTTCCCTTGAAACTTGCTTTGCATTTTTCATTTCAACATGTCCGAAAACGGCACAAACTCCGATGCTGGTGGAGCTGCGGCTGACCAAGTCGCAGCAGCTTTTAATCATACAGGTTTTCAAGAAACCGACGAGGATGCTATAAACATCCATCCAAATTTAAGGAGGGCCATCACTCTAAAACTTATAAAACATGATCTAACGCCAAGAGGTGGTAGAGCAGTTTTCGTGATAGAGGCACGTGAATCTCACCAGACAGAGGTATTCTATTCATGGATAGTATTCCCAGAATCAAATCCAGTAACACACTTGTTTCACTTCTACAAAGAAGATGAACCACCAGAGGAATATATTCCTTTTGAGGATATTGAAATTCCACTCACATACCAGGAGCATGAGCTCTGGTTTAAAGGCGCCCTAAAACATTACAATCACATTACCATGCTCGGTCCACTAGGTAGACCAGGAGCAACATGGACGATTTTGAAGAAATGTCAGATGTGGAACTACTAGCTCAACTCAAGGAGCTAATCAAAATTTATAGACAATTGGTTCAATATGTCATGCGGACTTTCACAGTCCAACCACCATTAACCATTCAAAATCCAGCCCCTCATCAGGGGAATACACTAAAAATCACTCCACAGACTTTACACGCAGTCATGGGAAAAATGCCCACAAAACGTGAACAAATTCCATTCTGGATAGCTCAAAGAATTACTCAAATTGAAGCAGTATTTCCAAATACTAGCCCTTATGAGAAACACAGAATTCTAACAATCTGTTTACCAATAGGAATTACACTACATCTGGAAGACTGCACCCCTTGGGGCACGGTCTTTGCTGCAATCTACACAAAAACACATGGTGTTCCGTCTATGGCGGTAATACCTGACGTCCTGAAACAGATTGAAAATGAATACAGGGCAGAGTCTGCTCTGAATTTGGGTATGAAGTTACTTAAAAATTTCGACCAGGTCTCAACAATATTATTATCTAATATTAAAGGAGAGCAGCATCAGTGGCGATCCGCCAAAAACTAAGGGAATTTGATGCAACAGAACAACCTCAAGAATTAGCCAGAATAATTGAAAAATCCTATGAGGAATTAGGCAGAGACAGTCTGGGAGGGAAACCAGTAAAACCACAACTGTCTGAAAGTCCTGATAAGGTCTTTCCTAAAAACACTCCTACCTTTCAGATATCATCACAGACATTCGAAAGAAGAGGACGGTCAGAAAACAAGGAAGAACTCGTGAAGTCCATAGACGATCAACACGTTCAGAAAAATAAAGCAAAACCTCAATTCTCCAAGAAAAAGGTAGCAGGTGTAAAGACCAGACATGCCGAGAATACTGAGAACCCAACTTAGGAACGGAGAGTGGGCCCAGACTATGCTGGACAGTGTAGCAGAAGTTACAATAGCTCGCCAGAACCTGTAGGGACTTCTGGAGACAGTGGCCTTGAATGAAGACATACAAGTTGAAACTGTAGACACCAGGGTTAGTTCTCCACATAGGTTATATGAAATAACACTCCGTGTGGAGGGAGACATACCAAGAAAAGTGAAAGGACTCTTTTGGGAGCATCTTTCAAAGGGCTATGATATACTTCTAGCAGGAAAGGACTGGCCACCAGAGTTTGTCAGTGAGTGCCCACATGGCAAGAACATCATTATGCCTGCCTTCTCCAACCATATTCCAATTCATTTAAAATATACATTAGCCAGGAAATGGGCAGTAGCCCAAGCTCCAGCACTGTATAAAAATCATTTAGGATGGGATGAGGACTCACCTCACCATAAAATCCAGTTAAAAAATCAACCGACTGCACAAAGGCAGTACCCAGTTAAGTAAGAAGCTAAAAAACAGGTCAGGGAGATTTTAGATCAACTAGAATATCAGTGGGTGATTGAAACATGCACCTCATCAATGAACAATCCTTTGTTTCCTGTCTCCAAACCAGACAAAACATATCGTCTAGTTTTGGATTACAGACACTTAAATTCTTGTTGCAAAACATTTGCAGTGCAAAATGCACACAGTACAGCATTAATGAATAACATTGTGCGTAAAAAATATAAAACCACATTAGACATTTCAAATGGTTTCTTTTGTCAAATTATTGCACCAGAAAGCAGATATTTGACCGCTTTCTCAATAATGGGGACCCAGCGTCAATTTTGTAGACTACCCCAGGGATTCAAAAACAGCCCGGGATTATTCTCAGCAAGGGTAACAGAGTTACTACAAACTTATGATGATGCGGCATTGTCATATGTCGATGATATATATCTGACAGACGATGAACTGGAAAGGCACTTGAACAGGGTGAGCACCATAATATTGGGCTTCGCCTCAGAGGGTTACAAATTCAACTTTAAGAAGTCAAGAATTGCCCACTTCAACGTTCTTTTCCTAGGATATGAACTATCAAGTGAAGGCAAAAGCCTGGCAGTCAACTTTATAGAAAAGTGTGCGCTGCTCCAACCACCAAAAACGCTGAAAAATTTACAGTCGATTCTAGGTTTCCTGAATTTTGGAAGAACTTACATTTTAAATTAAGCAGAAAGGGTTAAACCTCTTTACGAATTAATCAAACCTGATTTTAAAATCACACATTGGACACAACAACACACATAAATTTTGCGTTCACTCCAAACAGACATGTTAGCAACGAAATACTTGCAAACACGCGTAAACGTACGCAACTTAGTGATCCGAATAATTCCGGGTCAATGTGGATTCACCTACTTAACTTTTAACGAAGGTGAAAAAGTACCAATTGCATACAAATCCCACTTGTATACACAAGCAGAAATGAAATTCACTTCTACAGAAAGAATTCTGAAAGCAGTTCAAACCGCTGTAGCAAAAGAAAGAGCCCTAGCACAGGGGAAACGCATTATGGTTGTGACTCCTGTACCAGCCCTAGAGGCAGTTACAAAGGCTAGCATTCCAAATGCAAAAGCTTTACATCCGAGATGGATACAATGGGTTAATTCTCTTGCTGCAACTGATGTTAAATATGTTTTTGGTCCATATTTAAAAACACAAGCATTCCTGCAATATGAACACGAATGTCCTCTGCCTACTGAAATTCTACCTCTTGACCAGTACGAATTTATAATTTATACTGGCGGATCTGCACAGCCCGCTACGGAAAGAAAACAAGCTTAGAGTGCAGCGTGTGCTATCGTTAAAGGTCGCATGCGAGATGGCAAATTCAGACCAATGGTCACAAAATCCCAATCTCTAGGAGATTGTACAGCTCAGCGAGGTGAACTACAAGCATTTAAGATGGCACTTGAAAATACAGATCACGAATTCCCCACACTGATAGTGTGCGATTCTTTTTACTGTGTTAAATCCTACAATGAATATTTACAGAATTGGATTCAAAATGGTTTCAAAGATGCAAAAGGTGGCACAATTAAGCACAAATTGCTTTGGGAACAATTAGTTCAGTTGGGAAACAGACTACAGAACACTCACGTGATACACACGCTGAGTCACCAACGTGATGGCGTTCATCTTGAAGGTAATTCATTGGCTGATGAAGCCACGAAAGGGGCTGCGCAAATGGCTTCCGTAGCTGCAATCACTTGTTGAAAAATGAAAATAGACAGCGAAATAATGCTGGCTGTCAATGCATCAAGCAAAGGCAGCGGTGCGGCATTACCGAAAAAGGTTCCACTCAAATACTCATATATAATTGATGCGCATGGTGTTCCATTTGCTCGAATCCCTGGAGTGGGGGATAGAGTAATTCCAAACAGGAAACGTAGAGCAGCTTTGATTTACGAAGATGCGCATCTGGGAGAGGGTCTGATACATCAGGGGATATCAAAGCCAATTTTAGAGTTAAAAGAGATGTACTGGTGGCCAGTGATGAATACTCTCATTCACATCTTCATTAATAACTGTATACCATGCAATAGAGATCGCAGTACAGAACGCCACCAGACACCTGACTACAATGTAGCGAGCCCAGTTCAGACACCATTGTTAGATAGCATCAGACTAACGATATACATGCGTCCTCACGGACGAATGCAATCCCAGAAACACTAATTCTAGGTTCCTATGGATGTGGCCTCAGCGCTTGGCTGACGCTCGAACTGTCATAAAAGATTTGCGAGTCTTTATCAGCACATACGCAATAGGCACACTACATTCTGACCAAGGTCCAGCGTTTAGCTCTAGGGCTTACAAAGAAGCCATGGCCAGTCTGGGCATAGCATTGCGGTATTCTCCATTCCATCCTGAGGGAAATTCTGTTGTGGAAAGAAAAAACCGGGACATAAAGCAGTCTATAACAGCTAGGGTATTAGGTTCGGGTGATGGGTGGGTCAAACATTTATATGGGGTCCAGCGCGCAATAAACAACTTGCCAAGAAGTTCTCTAGGGGGTGTCACTCCATATGAGGTCATGTTTGGGACTAGAATGTTGGTTCTGGACTTAGATATGAAAGGCACAGTGGTGGAAAACAAACAATTTTATATCAAAGATCGTTTGGCTGTTTTACAGGACTTAAATGAACTTAGAAAGCAACAAAGCAACGTGGTCCTGAAGCCAACCACCACTGAGAAAAATCCGGCCGTCCCAGCAAGGCCTGTCTGGATCCCAAAGCTTGGGGATCTAGTCAGAGAAAAGATCGCGGATAAGAAGGAATTTGGGCCTTCATACAGACAACCAGTACCTGTCCTAGCAATCCACGGATCAAGAACAGTACTTTTGCCGCCCCTTGCTGGTAAAAAGGAGAAAAGATTTGTGTCCATCGACCTGAACAAACCACACTATGTGGCTGATACTGAACAGTAGGCCAAGTGGACTCCGCCAATGTAGCAGACACACTCCTCTAGCTACAATCCAAGAGGTTCAAACTGAGAGACTCATCACCTTTGAAGATTCGACAGTAAGAAATAGAGGACTGAGCAACAATGCTATGGACCTTGTACCTCTTGAGACCCAAATAACAGTTCGTCCAGATACACCTGGTTTTTTTTTTGTTTTGTTTTTTAAACCGTTTTTATTGCAGAACAATATTATCAGCAGTGTACATTCTTACTTTTCCTGCATCGCTTCTCCCAGCGCCCCATTCCTCGTGGTCATGTAGACCGCCGTACACAGCTCATGAGCCCACATCCCGGAGGCCGGGCAGCGACATTCAGGGTACCATAACACCGAACTATATTGTGAACTACACTTTTGCCACTAACATAGGAGGGCGTTTGCGTTCCGCTTTAGACTTTTTCCTCCCCCCTGTCCCCCCCTTCAGCACTACCCCTCCTCCATCCCTACCCCCCTGTCCGCCCTCCCTCCCTCCCCGCCACCCGCGCCCCCTCGCCCGCGACTGTTCCCGGCCGTAGGATTTAGTCTGGGGTACATTTCCGAAGTACTTAACCATTCCCTGTGTTTGTGTGGGTAGAATGCACCGGGGGGTCTCCCTCGGGGTCAGATGGCGTCTCGTCCACCTCCATCGCGTCATTGCGCAGGGCCTGCACCAACCCCTCCCATGCTGTGGCCGCCGCTAGCGCCCTGTCATCGGCCCTACGAGTCGCTAGTTGATATCTAAGCGTGCTTTCACTCGCCGCCCACTTCTGTAGCTCCTTGGCCCACCTCTCGTGTGTGGGGCCCACCTTCGACTTCCAGAGTCTCGTCACCTCCCTTTTGGCTAGCAGTAGACCCATGTCGATAAATTTGCTGGTGTTCTTGTTTTTGGGTGTGTGAGGAAACCAGTGTAGGACACAAACCGCCTTGGTGTATTGCAAGTCCCTGTCCGTCACCGCTGCCAGTGTTTCGCCTACCGCCCTCCAGTATTCCCGCAGGTGAGGGCAGTCCCACAGCATGTGCCCGAGCTCCGCTCCCACCATTCCACACCTAGGGCACGCCGCATCTGTCACACCGAAGTACTTCCCAAGTTTACTCGGTGTAAGGTAGGCCCTGTGGAGGATATAGAAATGTATCAGCTGAAAGCGCGCGTTCCTGGTGCTTTTCCTAGCCCTCCGCACTAGTCCCGCCCATGTAGTGTCAGGGATCTCAGTCTGTACATCCAGCTCCCATTTTGCCTTGAGCACCGCCAGCGGTCGCAGGGTTTCGCGCAGCATCTTGGAGTACAAACACGTCACCGCCTTATAAATGCCAGCAGACATCATGGTGTACTGGCAGGCTGCGGATGTAGCGGGTTCCGAGAGCCCCTCTCCCCAATGCGCCTGCATCGCCCCCGTCACCGCCGCATGCATCAGGTAGTCTCCTCTCGGGAGATCGAATCGCTCCTGCAGCGCTTGGTAAGGGATCAGCGCTCCCTCCTCATACAGGTCGCCCAGCATTTGGAGGCCCGCCTCCTCCCACACCTGCAATCCCGACCAGTCTCCGCCGTGCGGAAGCGCCGTTACCATTCCCAGTGGGATCTCCGGCGCATACGGTCGCCGCACCCCAGCCCGGCGCTGCGACCGATTCCAGCACTGCCGGAACGTCCGCTCCTCCAGGGATAAGTCCCTGACGATCAGCCTCTGCTGTAGCGTGATATACGCCAATACATGCCTGGGGGTGCCCTCCTCCCTGTCCTGCTCCGGCCCCCGGTACACCCTTGCCACTTCTTGCGTAAAGATCTGCAACTGCGCTGCCAAATAATAAAGCTCGAAGTCAGGCACCGCCAAGCCCCCCTCGTCTTTTGGCCGGGTCAGAGTCGCCATCGCAACTCTGCGCCGTCCCGTGCAGATACAACTGTTTACAACGAAGTAACAAGTGATCAACTGGTTCTAGCAATTTCATCAAATACGGATGCCATTCCAACAATTGACAGAACTGCTTCTGGCTATTTCATGAACTTTGATACGTTTTCTGAGGATCCCAGCGAGCCTGAAACAATGCCAGTACAAAGAACTTTCAAAGAACAAGCAACAGACTTTTTTCATCTACTGGAACAAACGTATCTGGTTTCACCATGGATTGAAGTATGTATGGATTGTTTTGGGAGTATTCTTCTTTCTACTTTGGTTAGCTCTGGTAATAACTCTGGGTATGCTGATTAATGGAAGATATATTCAAATGGACACAGCAAGTAAAAGAGTGAACTTACTTCTCCAGCCAGACAAATCATCCCATCGTGAAGCAAGTGACTTGTCAGTAGTGAACATCACAGCGATTCCTATACATGATGGTATAGTTTGGGACAAAACCGAAAATGACACTTTTGGCCCGTCGGAGCTTTTGAAGATTCCACATTTATTTAAAATTTTATTAAATGACTTTATTACCTCCAGTACCTTTTCTGATGATTGGTACTTCAAGACTGTTAATATGATGTCTGATCTAGAGATGTCAACTGCATTCACTAATAATGAATATTTACAAGGTTCATCAGACTATGTATTGTTATAACCACTACGGTCATCATTTCTTGCATAAATCTGCAACACCTAGAAATTTATTTATGTATAACCAATGGGAACATTGTCCTACGCCACCAAAGGGTAGCTCGAAAACATTTGCAATGAAAATTTCCATATTTTTCAGGGTTTATTATCTCGAATGCAGAGACATTTTACTTTAAGAATGTCAATAAGACCGGAAGGAAAAATATGTTAATGAATACCAAACCGATTTATTCTACAGCCTTTATTGCCCAACTGTCTAGACAGGGTTACGACTTTTGGAAAGACAACATTGAGACGAAAACTTTCTGGGGTACTAAAAATAAGCAAGTACAGGGAATAGAAGCTTTGTTTAGAGCCTGTATCATCCCTGAGCAAATTATGTTTTTGAACGACAATGTCCAACAAACATCATGCCTTGGAATAGCCAAGATAAAAGACATGAACACTCCGTCTATACCTGCACCTACAAGTGAAAGCACTACACAGGGGGAGGTTGACGTACATACTATTTTGAATAATAGCAGATCAGATCATGAATGGAAAAAATGGTTGCTCTGGCCCTTAGACACAAACAACTGTCAAGATAGATTCCTGAACAAAACACAAGGTTTTTTCCTTTCATAGGCCAGATCCTGGTTATGTCCAAAGACAGCATCCAGGGGTAGTAACAACTTACAGTGTAGGGAAACTTTGCCTTGATAGGCTACAGAAAGTTACACTAGAGGATGTAAAACAACACTTAACTTTACTTCAAGAAGGCGCAGACCTTAGGGAATTCTTGCTAGGACCAAGAAAAACGCGTCAAAAAGGTTTCATATATGCCGGTATCTACGCTGCTTATATTGAAGCATGGAAGATCACCCAAGCAGAGACTGCAGAACAAATACGAGAAATTGATCGTATTAATTTAGAGAAATCTCTCTGTAGTAGATAATGGGTTAACAACTCTGTCATCCAGGATATATTCTTTGGACAGCATTGTATCCTCTGTCATAGACATCATGGAACAAGACGTGGTCATGTTGCAACATGGTCAGTCACAGCTACGTTCTATCATGCTATTAGGCTGGACGCTTCAAAACCTGAGTTCTGGCTATGTGCCTTGGCGTTTAATCAATACTACGTCACTGTTTGCAGAATTCAATCTCACTGATAGACAGATCAAACTGGCACAAAGGGGAGCAGACTATACGATGCCGAGCATTGAAAAACTGGAGAAATTACCATTCACAGTGGCAGAAAAACCAGCTACTGAGTGGATCATACATGGTAAGATTACTCTGCCTGTTACGACTTTCCATTTTCAGTATTGCCTAATAAAATATACCTGCAGGCAAATATGAAAGGTTGGGTAAAGAATACATCAAGACATCCTGGGATTTACATTACACACTCAGATGTTGAAGTGGGGGACGTGAAGTGTTTCTTAGCGGTGAAAACTGTGAACATGCACTAAGCGGTTCTCTCCTTTGTCAGGGTATTAACTTACACGGGGCCTGTGATGGTTCCACTACAAACTTATCCTGCCACCTGCACGGTTCACCGGCAGCAGTGATTATTCCAATCTTTGGTCAACTTTCAAATGGGAGTTACATTATGTTGAATGATCACAGCTGCTGTGGCATGCTGCCAGGCATCCCATATCTAGTAACGGTTACATTCAGGGTCACTTGCTGTATGCAGGTCTTGTTTCCCCAAAGACATAGTCAGGGAGTCGCCTTTATGGTCTTCACTGAATATCTCTTCTATACGAGCCATTCTTTTACAAAAAACTGTGCCTTTGACCTCTGCCAAAGAAACCTATGATCTCCAAGTCGCAAGGGTTCTGCAGAGATACATACCCTTTTGTATACAAACTGCCCTGTGCATTTCTCAGAAATGTTAGGTCGTATCTTAAACATGTCTGATACGAGCGGTATTGTACATGTATTTAAGAACGTATATGCAGGACTGTTAGCACCTTTTCAAGCAGTCCTCGCAATATTTCCAAACTTCGTGCACTCTGTGTTTGGCGGACTGCCGCTCCTTTTAGCACTCGTTGCAGGGATACTATTTTTGCTCCTACTGCTACGATATGGCAAGCCAAATCACCAGCGACACCCAGTTCACCATTGAAAGAACTTTATTGGAGATGAAGTGTCGTGAGCGCATCATCCAAATTCTGGGTTTACCTCGTATACGAGAATTAAACACCACTTGGTTTCTGTCATTCAGACCAATCTGGCAAGATTGCATCTTACCTGTTCTACGCTGCTTGCTATGCGGTGAAGAATGCTTGCTGTACATTTGTCTGACACTCCCATCAGTCATGCCTACGGATATCGATACTCTGCTGGACCCGATAATGGCCCATGCTATGTGTTGTCCCCAGCGGCTACCAATCCTGATGGCGGCATTCATTGAGATCTCACAGACGCAACATGCTACTGCTGAGGTACGAGAGGAAACACCAGGCACGCAGGTAACATCCAATCCGGACATTGCTGATGTTTCCCATGCTGAAGGCGATAGTTCGCATCTATGTGCTGTTGATCTTCTACACGAGGTATTCCAACTCTCACCCACATCGGTAGACAACTTGTTGTCCACAGGTTTAGAAAACTTTATGTTTTCCCCATCCCCACACACTGACTTTTGATTCAAGCACACAGTGTTCCAGAGAGACTCTGAATTTGGCCGTCATTCTTTTTCAAACGTGCTACTGACTTTGGAACTTGTTCTATGATTAATTTTATTTTTTCTTCCAAATTTGTATTTTTCATTTTTTTGGCACAGTAATCTGCTTATAGTAGAACTATTCATAGAGAACAGAATTCTTTGATAACACTTCCAGGGACAGTATGCTACCTTGTCATGAATAACAATTTGACTTGTGTAACCTGATATGAAATGGTTTCGGACCCTTTTTTCTTCCCTATTTACGAGCCATTTCATCACATGTATATATTTGGTTCATTCATTTAGCATTCCAATGTGATCCTATGCTTAGAATGGAACATTGCCTTTAATATGTACAACACTTTATGCATAGCAATGGTTTTGTAATGTAGTTTTAGAACATATGTTTTAGATATGTTTTTAGCTTATTTTAGCAAACCCATGCAATACTCTGTTTTAAGATAATGTTTAGAACGTTTAGGATTTAGTAACGTCATTCATACGCAACTGGAGTGGGTGTTGTGTGCAGATTTAGATTCTGTATATAGGTTTACCGATTTATGCCCTTATATAGGTACAATTCACATTGCCCTTATTTGGACATAGAGATCCGGCCCTTATTTAGACACTGTCCGTACAAACCAAATACAGGCATGTCCACCTACATCCGTCCATCCACGTCACAACGAATTCTTGGAAATCAAGACCCTTAAGCCTTTAGGAATTTCCCTCAGCTTGAATATTGATTTCTCCAAGAACTCATTAAGTATGCATGAACATCTATTCCTTAGGGGTTCATTCATGACGTTCCTCTGCCCGACTTTTACGTCAATACTGGCATTCCTAGACACCTTCAAGGTTATAAATATACCTGCACTTGCCCTGACAAATTGCGGGTCCTGGAGGACTCGATCCAACCCAGACTACGCGGTTCGCCACGGCAAGTTCAGAAGGAGATCGAGTTCCAGCCTGATGCACTGACCTGACGCTGCCATCCTCCTTGCAGAGAATCCAGCTCCAGTGCTCTCTAACTTCCCTAGCGGGGAGTTAGACTATCGAGTCCAGAAAAGAGATTCCGACCTCTCTCATTCTAAGGTATGGAGCTGACTAGAACTTAGAGAAACTTTTGGCAACTCTTGGCTAAACTAAAATATAGCTAGCTATACTTTAGAAATGGCACCTACTTCAAACCTCGTACTGCTCTTAGGTTAGGTACACTGGGTTAGAACAATTTAGAAGCATCAGATGAGTATCACATTTTAGCTTATGTTATTTATGTATGTATTTTGATTAATATATGTCATAGCTGCAAACCATGCTATTGCAGTATTATTTTAACTTACTGATAAACCTCGTACATATTGTACTTGGCAGTCTGTCTTACGATTGTAGCAATTCATATCTCTTGCATGAGAAATAAGACTGTTCAATAACCCCTTTTATTGAAATGCCTGTCTCTCTATTTCTGTGCAACTCTGTAGAAACAAAGCATGCATGATTGACTCAGTGAGTGAAACTGTTATCTATTGTTTCCACGATTCTGAGACTGTTCCGATTCTAAAAGGAAACAAAGTTGTCATGTTTATCCCTACTAATCCCTTCTTGTATATTCAAGAAGTTTCTAGTGACCTCTGAGTTAGCTGGCACACACAAGTAATTAAGTTTAATATACTCGATAGAGACATACAGACATTAGTCCTATGTCAAATCTATAGTGTATGTTATTCCAATGCGCAGAGCCTTTCAGGGATATAGGAACTACACTACAGTAGGGCTGGCCAGTGTCTTTAAGTGAAGGTGTTCCATCAGGTCTGTGGGCTCGTCGGGTAGTGTGCTCCGACGGAGGGTGGGTTTGTGGACGATGGTGATTCCTCCTCCCGGGCAGGTGGGGCAGTCCTTCCTGGAGATCTTGTATCCATGGGGAATGGCGATGGCGAGGTCCGGTCCCGAGGTGGTGTTGGTCCAGGATTTGGTAAAGATTGGTACTTCCGGGGTACTGTCGAGGAGGTCCCAGATTTCGGTGGTGTGTTTGTGGAGCGATCGGACGTTGAGGAGGATGCATTGCAGGGTCTTCGGGTCGGTTGTGTTCTTGCGGGCGGGTTGCGCTGGGTCCGTGGTCTTGGCGGTGCTGCAGGTGTGCCGGCAGCGGTGACAGCTGAAAGGTCCGTGGGTGTCGGCTGGTGATGCTAGCTTGCAGTTGTTGTTGCGGCCTTGGTTGAGAGGGTGGAGTGCCGCTGGGTTGTAGCGTTGGCTGTGCAGAGATCCAGGGTTCCAGGCGCTGGTCGCAGTCGGGTCGTGGACAGGCGCAGACGGGCTTGCCTTTGGCGTGCCGGTGGCGCGGCCGCTGCACGGTCGTGCAGTGGCCGCCATTAAGTAGGGGTTGGGGAAGGCTGGACAGCTGGGAGGCAGGAGTGGGGAGCGGAGCTGGATTGGGCCAATCGCACTGGTCATGCTGAGGGGGAAGGGCCGCGGGGGTAGCAGCGGCGGGGAAAAACGGGCTGAAAAAGGCAAAAGGAAAAAGGCAAAAAGAGAGAGAAAAGTGCAAATAAGGCAGCAAAAGGTCAAGACAGAGTGGAGGAAAGACAGAGGACACAGAAGGAGAGTGAAAGGGGGAGATTGAGATGAGGGTAAAAAACGAGTGAAAAACAGAGGAAAGACACAGAAGGGGAGTGAAGGAGGGAGCTTGAAATGAGGGGAAAACAACAGAAAACGGAGGAAAGACCCAAAAGGAGAGTGAAGGGGGGAGATAGAAGTGAGGGGATAAAACGAGTGAAAAAGGAGAGAAAAAGCGGAGCGAGAGAATGGAGACAGAGGTCCACTGGACCACCAGGGATGAGGCGCAGGTGAAACCTGCGGGTGGAGGAGGGCTTCAAACATCAACACTTGAGAGTGCAGGGCCTCGGGAGAAGGCCTCACTTAAAGGTGGAGCTGCGAGGGAGGGAGAGCAATTTCACTAACAATGAGTCAGTGGTCTTGCTCATTGTGGGGTCCCTTTGTCCACAGATTCTTTGGTCCCTTTGCCAAATCCTTTTCTCTCATTGTACTGTCTTGTGCGTGTTTTGGCACCATCCTGTATTGCAACTTTGCTTTAATGGAATATCCATTTGAAATACCACTGTCTCAATTGATGGGCTATCATCAAATATTTCTTCATCTGATGTCTCTCAATTTAACCTCTGGATCCGTAAATACTACTGGTACCCATGTTGCTTGTCTCCTGTCAAATGCTATCAATAATGCATAATGTGGCATTATTTCAGGGCCAATATCTCTAGCACCAAGTCATGTTCTTCTATGGGACCCACTGGTCTCTCACGTCTGTAAAATAGTTATTTTGGTATATGCTCTGTCTTCCCCAGTAGTGCTGGTGTATTTGCTATCAAAACATATATGCCACGCAAAAAGGCCTCTGTATTCACTGGAATTGCTCTGACCTGTTGCCCCAAGTCCTCATGACCTATGAGCCACAACATCTTACCTGGTGTAATACCACGTGTGTAATATACCATCTACCCATCTTTCAAAAAAGAGATAGTCATATTCAGCTTACTCATCACGTTTCTCCCGAGAAGATTTACCGGTACCTCTGGGGGATATGGTCCTTCAATTTATGTGTCTCCTATTGTCATGCTCACTGATTCAGTAAAGGGAACCCTTCTGACAGCCCCAGAAAACCCTTGTATGTCCATTGACTTGAGAAAGTAGAAGTGTTCTTTCCTTTATACAAGATTTAGTGGCCCCAGTATTGATTCAAAAACAATAGGGACGCCTTTCTATGGCTAACATCACAGTGGATTCCTCATCTGATCTGCGGGTTACCGATAGTATTGGACACATAATGGTTCTGTGGGCTCTCTCGTTGTGTATAACTGTTGGTTGGCGTCCCTTTGGACATTTGGGGTTGTGCAGAAAAGGGATTACCTCCTTGTACTGTTACTTCTCCCATTTGGAGCTGTGCTGGTCCTCCTGTAGTATTACTGACAACCTGCAGCACATACTGTGGCATTTGCCCCTGTTGCAAGGTTCACTGAACCTGAGGGACCTGTGGGTATCCCTGTGTTACTTGTTGAGGAGCCCATTGCATCTGTGGGGGCCCTATCTGCCTCTGCAGAGCAATCCATCCCTGTGTTTGCTCATCGTTCTTTTTCTCTCTACATTCTCATGCAAAATGACCCATATTACCACAGTAATAACACTGTTGTCCTGCCCAATATCCTCCTTGTCTTTTCCCCTGCACTGGTCCTTGGTCTCCTAAAAAACCTCCTTGTATCTTTCCCATGTTACTTACTGGCTGCCCTCCTGATGCCTGCACCTGTACACATCTGTGGTGCTGCTAAAAGTGTCATTTCTATACATGTTTTTTTAAGTTTCTGTAGCGCCAACTTAGCTGTGCCCTCTCTGTCTGCTCTGTCCTTTCCTTGTCCTTTTTTTTCTTTTGCTTGAAATAATGTATTTTATGGGCTTGTATTTCAGACAGTTTAGCCTCTATTCCTACTACTCCGTCAAAGCTTGCTTATATATCCGGAGGCAGGTCCAGTTTCAATACATTATAAAATAGTTTTGCATTCCCTCCAGTACTTTCCCAGTTACATTCTACTTCCTGTACCCATCGTTCTTTCATTCTAGTAATGAATTCTGTAATGTCCTTAGTCGGTTTTATGGCCTTTGACATAAGGGCTCCAATGTCTGGTCTGGCTGGGTTTTTCGCCCATATGACCCATCAAACTGAGTATTTATCAATGTTATTTAAGGGAATCCTCCCCTGGTAGATATGGGATTTACTTCTTCTCCTACCAGAGAAATTAACAAGCTTTTGTCATCGCCCAAGGCGAGGTTCACTCCAGCACCACGTTTCTCAAAGCATCCTATCTATTTTCCAGTTCCCTCAGACAGCAGGAGTAGTGCTCTCTTTAAATTCTCGTTATCCATTTGTGGCCATGGTACGTACATGGGCAGTTGTCCACCCTTTAAAATGAGGAGTAACTGAGTTATTTGTCGAGGATTTACTGGTCTTGGACCTAACCCTGAATCTGGTCTAATATTTCCAATCATTTCAGTTGGGTGGTCTATAATATACTTCACCCATACTGCAATATACTCTTGCATATAGGGGTAGTTTCAATCTGTGTTGCCCTGTCCCTACCATATACAATCTTCGGCATTTGCTAAGTGGATGGGTTGAAAAGACCCTTGTCGGGCCATTGCCTATTCCCCTCCTTTTTAGTCCATTTTGCCAATTCATCCGAGAAGGGTTGACAAAAAGTAACTTCCCTCCTTATTTTCTATTACCTCTATGGGTGTTAGATCTGACCAACTCTTTTAGGATTGACATCTTCCATATTTTTGAGGTGTCTCTTACTGCCATAAATGAACCCTGCGGAGGATGAGGGTAGAAATTATATGGTCTTTGGGTAGTGTCCTGTTCATTTGCACCCCTATCTTCCCATTCTCCATCTTCCTCTGCCCCCCTTACGTCTGATAACTCATTTGGGATTGGGAGATTGTGGCGTCCCTATGTCCCTCTCTCATCCTTCTTCTCTTATCAATTCCTCAGTTGCCTCTTTCAAAGTCTCTGCAGAAGTGTCTCGCAGCCTAAGAACAACAGGTCCTGTAGTCCATTGACCTCAAAGGGGAGCAGGGCTTGTAGAACGTTCTGCCTGTCTAATGGAGTGCTGCAATTCATTTATGAGTCTGTCTCTTCGGTCTGATTCTGGAGCACTTCATTTCCCCATGATTTTTGTCCCTCCTCTTTGGGTGGAACTCGCACAGGATCTTGTTACCCTGCAGCTGGCAGAGTGGGGTAAAGACCATAAGGCAGGGGATTCTCTGGGGGCTGTTCCCTTTTGGGTGCTGTTGGTTTCATGTTTGCTTTTGTATCGCGGAATACACGCCATAACAACAGGGTAGCTTCCCTTTTCTGTCTTTTCTTTCTATTATACTTAGTGCAAATGTAAATCAATGTGTGTTCAATTATGTCTTTGTCAAGTGACCATTCCTTTGCCCAAGGCTGGGCGTGACCCTTGGTACCTTTGTACCATTGTTTACAATACTTTTGTATCTTGTTCTCGTCTGAAGGGAAAGTTTTTATCATGTGTTCCAGAGGCGTCTCCATGGTCTCCTAAGGATATGTGCATTTTCTATGTGCAACAGAAGAATACTTTTAATCCCTTGTTCTTTTGCCCACTATCTTATGCCCCTTTAGACCTGTCACTTTTACTAATATATTTGTGTTCTATGAATATTGGTAACCTATAGTAGTGGTGAACACATATTAATTTTATGCAGTGTTACCTGACTTAACATATATCACTGTGAGGCGTGAATATCAAGCACACTTATCCCTAGTCTGTGTAACACTCTTCCATGGTTATATCTGGAGCGGGTATATTTATGGGGGGTCTAAGAGGGTTTGTGCCTTATGCAATACATGTTACCATATTATTGTAAATATAAACAACTATTTGCGGTGCTCGATTATGTGATGTCTCATTCATGTTTCAAACTCCTGAATCCTAAATATCTGTGAGGACTGCATCAAGAAGGGCCTTTGATATAATGGGTGATTCTGTTATTATATGAATTCCAGGGGTATTACATGGCCACAGGGGTTCTCCATTGGCCGATAGAAATATAAATCTTAATTCACTCTCCTGTTACCTGCCACAGCGAATTATAAGTCTTACTCATAGGGAAATATTATTAATCTTTAAGCTTGTCTTGGGATATTTTATTTTGATTCCCTGGTGGAGAAAACAGGGGGCGGTAAGGTAGCAACATTTGATGCATTCCTGTCAAGAGCTGCGAGCGTTCTCGCACACGAAATCGAACTGACAGACGCCTATCCATGGAACCACTTCTTTTTCTCTCTAATAGGTCACCACTAGGGAGCACCTCAGAAAATGCCCCACATACTTCATTAATACAGTTGGCCTCATCTGATGACCTTCCACCTAACCAACGAGAGCCCTCGCCCACCATCCAATCGTCCCCCATTTTTAATAGGAGGAATGTTGAATTACCATCCCTCGCCGATTCTGCAAATGATCCCCCAACCAAGCGATGCAGGGGTCCTGGGGCCGACAAGTCCAAACTACCCAAAACCATCCGAGCTACTAAACCCCAGGCTGCTCGCGCTAAGACAGCCACTTCAAATACTCTAATAACATCGATGCCTTTAACTGCCAATGTCTCACCTTGTGAAACAGTTTTTGATAAATATTTCTGGGTAGAAGCAACTAAATTTATGTACACCTTACTTGATCCCATCATGTTGAAGCTAAATAAAATTGAAGAGAGACTAGCCGGTTTAGAGGCCCAAAATGCATCACCCCCCTTTTAATGTCGACCCAAACCGCTGACCTTCCATCTGCAGCCATGGATAACCCTGAATCTGACGGCATAAGCCCCTCATTGTCCTTGGGTATTCCAGCACGGACATCAGCGCGGGGTGGATTGGCCCCTTCAGCCCGCGCCCAACCCACTGAACAACTGGAGGCTCAAACTCCAATGCCCCTGGGCAGAAGGGATAACAATTACCAGGTACCCCAAGGTCTGGGTGAACCAAGATCGGGACCCTATCCATCAAGAATCCAAGACCCACCAGCAGTAGCGGGGGACAACCACTTACAGCAAGTCCTTCATCTCCCATCAGCAGCTTCCCCCCTTGTGCTGGTCCTGGCAAATGTTCCTCCTCTGCAGGACCAACAGCAGTAGCGGGGGACAACCACTTACAGCAAGTCCTTCATCTCCCATCAGCAGCTTCCCCCCTTGTGCTGGTCCTGGCAAATGTTCCTCCTCTGCAGGACCAACAGCACAAATCCACCACGCAGTTACTGGACAAATGTCTTCACTGGCTATCAAATCGTCTCATGGACTGGGGCATGGGGAGTCATCAGTTTGCTAATAAGATCATCATGGCGAGGAGAGTGGGGTGGGTTGGTAATTCCATTAAAGCCCTCACTGGATACTGCGCGGTGATAAATTTTAATGAAGCCCACTTCAGTACCGCTCTTCTTAAAAATCTCTACAGAACACCTCCTAGGAGTACGCAGATAATTCCTTTAGAACTGAAGTACTTCTGTAAGCAGTGTCCCCCACCAGGAATTGACCAGAGGGGTGGGATAAGGCCAGCCACTCATATGCCGCGATACCTGGATCGCGCGAGCACTGCCTTGGGGGTCGGGTTAGGCAATAGATATATTCTCCTCTCAGATCTGGAAGCTTGTGATTGACCATCATTATCCACCTACCCTCCAGTCCTTATACCAACCCATGCCCCCACCAACCCAGGGATCAGCGGTTGGAAATAAGGTCAGTTTGGCATCGTTGAATGTGGCAGGGACTGCCGCTAAGACAGGAAATACTGAGTGAAAGAACTACTTGCTAAGATTGGATATTATCTGCTTCCAAGAAACATGGGCTAAGGACCCAGTGTTTTTTGCAGGGTACTGTACATTTCATACACCAGCGGTATCCTCAGTGTCACGTAGAGCCAAAGGGAGGACTATTAACTTTAATCTCCAATAGTTTACCTTTTCAAGTAAAGCAGGTAGGTGCCCAGAATAACCACTTCCAAATTCTCCAATTGGAGCCCATAGATGACGGCTATTGGATTTTATTGAATTTTTATAATAATGAATTTGGAGGAAATATGAAGCGAGTGGTAGATGACTTAAACAATGAGTTAGGCTCACCTAATTCATGCAAACACAAGGGCCCTTTTAGCCTAATCTGGATGGGGGATTTTAACACACATTTGTGTAAGTATAATGAGGCTAGGGTGTGTGGGTTGAACGACCCCCAGGGCAACCCCCCCTCCACTTTACACACAATACATATGGTAACACCCTCAACAGATTACTCTACTCGAGGCACCTGAGTGTAATGAATAGTTCGGTGACTGGCAAGATAGAGAGAACATTTTGGAGGAACAACTGCGAGTCCATGATCGACTTTGTCCTAGTCTCCTCTGCAAACCAAGATAGAGTGGACCACTCAGCCAACTTGTTCACATGCTATAGAGCTCAAGCAATTCTATATATCCATCTAAGCCTCCCTCAAAAAATGCAAAGATCCCAACAGGTACGGACAGGATTGTTTTATCCAGGAACAACGGATACCAACTATAGTGGGCACAGGTTGTGAAGCAGAATTTGGCTCCTGCAATAATAGCCCAAGTAAGGGATAACATCCTATACTGCCTGGCCGAGGAGTCCTCTCCCCCTCTATTAGTTCAGAACCTTATTAACTAAATTAAAAGTCGCACTTACCCAACACAAGCCAGCAAGTGATTCACAACCGAGTCGTTGGTTCGATACAATATGCTCCATAGCAAAGAGATCCCTTGTTAGTGCTTTAAAATCCCAGGCCAGAGACTACGAAATCAGCACAAGGAGGCCAGAAACAAACGAGTGAAGGATATAAGGGAGAAGGCCTGGGATGACCTCGAGCATGCTGCCAGCACAGGAAATAGTAGGGAGTTTTGGTGAGTTATAAATACCCCATATTTTAAAGACACTAAAGACCCGTCCCTGGACACGCATGTAGAGGAAGAGGCGTGGATAGAGCATTTTGAAGGTATTTTTGGACGGAAATCCACCCTGGAGCCTCCACTATCCGAACTAGCACCCCCTCCCCATAGAACCCTGACATTTTCATTACACGAAGTCAGAATAGGGCTAGAAGCCTGTGCTCTGGGAAAGGCCCCGGACCCTGATGGGTTCCCAATTGACCTTTTCCAGACCAATTCGATTGTGTGTCCCATCAGAAGTTGTGGCTTATGATGGAGGAAATGGGGATTGATCCGCTTCATCCGTCAGCTATACGCCAATGCTACTGCCTGTGTGAGGTACGGCTTAAATGGGGAATGCACACGGTCGTTTAAAATCGAGCAGGCAGGGATGTGTCCTCGTGCCGTTTCTTTTTTCCATCTACACCAACGGGGTGGAGGCAGCCCTGTCTGGCTCGACCCCGGACGTGCCTAGATTTGACAACACTCCCCTCCCAATGTTAGCTTACGCTGATGATGCAGTGTTAATTGCTAGGACAGGGGTAGCTCTTCAGAGCCTCATAACAGCATATGCCTCATTCATGGCGTCCTTAGATCTTCAAGGAAATGATCTTTCATCATAATAGCTGGAGCTGCCGGAGGTGCAAAATCCCCTTCCATCTGGCCTCAAATAAAATTGAAGTGGTTGACTCTTTCGCTTACCTGGGAGTTCTGTTCGACAGTAAACAATCTTGGTCAAACTTGGTGGCAGCAAGAGCCGTGGGTATGGAAAGAAGCCTACAAGCTATAAAAGGATTCACTAAGAAGCTGGGAGCCAACCCTGAGACACGATTAAAAACATTTACCAGTCTGGGGATGGCCCACATTGAACAACTGCAGAGAATGGAAGACATCTTTTTCAAGTCTAGGGTTTCATTACCCCCTTCATCTTCCAATTTTATTTTACATCTTGAATTAGGGCTTCCCTATTTGTCTGACTCTATTAGACTGGTGCCAATCCTGCTGTGGCTCTCTATTTGGCAAAGGTAGACGGTTAACTTAACCCAACACATAATTGGTGACTGCCTGAAGCTGGAGGGTCATAGCAGGATTGGATGGCTTAGATACGTTTAAGCAGAACTAACTGTTATTGAACAGGTAGATTTGTTCAGGGACCCTGCCTCTTGTAGAAAGCACCCTAAACAGAAAATAATTGAGCTATATATGCAGAGGGCTAGGTCTGTTGTCAGGGAAAAGAATCGCCATCAAAAAGCGCTCACTGCTTACGCCCTTGTCCCCCCAAGATCTGGGGAAGATTATTCTTACCTCTCACGCATCACTGTAGTCCAGCATAGATGTATTTTTTTGCGTTTCCGCTAGAACTTCATTCCTTTGATGCTTGGGTTTCCAGAGGAGAAGTTAAAGCATTCTGACCCGAGTCTATGTCCCTGCGACAACTTTTCACCCCAGTTTAATTTAGACCAGGCACTGTTTTGTAAGTTCTACCAAAGTGAAAGAGAAGCGTTTATCCTCCCTATTTTAAGGTGTCACAATTTTAACCAATGTAGGGTGGCACTGTACTTTTTAAAATCCATACCCAATCCCTATGTCTGCTTCTCGGTACCATCATTTCTGTGGGCCTGCATGAGAAAAAGAAAGTTGATGGGTGCGCTGTATTAAAGTACTCAATTATGAATTTAAACTGTTTTATGGCTTTTTACAATATTTGTTTGATGTGATGAAACTGTGCTTTTATGATCTATTTGTAAACAGATCGAATAAAGATTTTAAACAAAATGAAACGATTCCCTGTGTTTTTATCTGAAATAATAGTTCCCCACCTCCAAGACAGCTTAGGGGTTTGTATTGAAATACCAAAAATATTGCAAAGATCTTTCTGCCTTTCTTCCTCGCTTATATCAGACTGTATGACAATCAGGTGGGGGACCCTGCCACTTCTCTATGATTTGCCCCTTGTAATTACGCAATACTCTACTCTTTATGTCATCCTCCTTATTCATGGAGGGATATCCAAATGCAACTAATGCGCTTTTTGGATCAGCAACCAAGGGTATGGCCGTGCTCAGGGCAAAGTCAATTGACACCAGCCGTTCGCTGTCCTGTTACCTAACCATCAGACTGTCCAACTGATGCCTCAGTCTTGGTCGCTCTTCTTTAAAGGCACCTTACAGATATCTTAAATCAGGGAATTTGGGAGTCAGGCACCAATCAAATGTCTGTCTCTTTATCACGTCAGACTTCACACACTTGTTTCCCGGTCCCCGATATCTTTGGTCACCCCATGAAGGAATGTCCCTTCCAGAAGTTTCCTCCTGGGTTATACACTTGTACCTGCTAGATCACTACCCAGAGCTGTCTCCTGAGTAATACACTTCTGCCTCCTTGATCACTCCCCGAAGGAGTGTCTCTTCCAGAAGCTCTCTCCTGTGTAATGTACTACTGCCTGTTATTATTCCCTTCTATCTCAAAGGGGAATTCACACTAGCTAGTTTTCTGGTGTGTACCGGGAATCACCACATTTCATTTCTCTAAACATATCAATGCATCCTGACAAAAGAAAAACCCCACGCATGCATTTCTATACTATAATCGCCAAAGAATCATGCAATTTAAAATTTGAAGGTACGCTGGCAATCTAGGATCTTACCCGCCCATCTTTTGAATACGCAGACTTTAGTGTAACACTCGGTGTCTGCTTACCTGATGTATTTGTGCAGTATCTATTCAATCGACCGCAGACAGCATCTCCCTCGGACATAGTGACCTTCCATTGCTGCTGTGTCTAGTTATATTTCCCTATTCTACTAAAGCTCGTGTCTACTTCCCTACCCCCAGGTCCTGACTCCATTTGTGCTTTCTATTCTGCTATAGCTTAGACCTTTATTGTTCCTTCAACAGGTACATCTGTACACTTCTTTCTGCTGATGCTTGCATTGACATGAGTTGGCCTTCTCCATGTTCTACATTCATTATACCAACTGCTTGTTTAGTAGTAATAATTGGTGTTCAGTGGGTTTCCTAGACCTTTTGGTTCCTGTGCCACTGCACCATTCAAAACATCACCCTAGTGCCTGCAAGGCCACTGCACTTCTGACTGCTTGTTTAATAGAAAGAAATATAGCAATAATCTATTTTCAGTGGGTTTCCTAGAGCTTTTGCCCCTGTGCCACTGCACCTGCTGCACCATTCAAATCATGACCCTAGTGCCTGCAAGGAACTACACTTGCGACTGCTTGTTTAGGAGTAAAATATTGCACTAATCGGTGTTCAGTGGGTTTCCTAGGGCTCGGCTGCACCATTCAAATCATGACCCTAGTGCCTGCAAGGTAACTAAACTTGTGACTGCTTGCTTAGTAGTAAAATATAGCTATAATCGATGTTCAGTGGGTTTCCTAGAGCTTTTGGCCCCTATGCCACTGCACCTGCAGCACCATTCAAATCATGACCCTAGTGCCTGAAAGGTAACTGCACTTGTGACAGCTTGTTTAGTAGTCAACTATAGCACTAATTGGTGTTCAGTGGATTTCTTAGAGCTTTTGGCTCATGTGTCAGTGCAGCGCTGCACCATTGAAATCATGGCCCTAGTGCCTGCAAAGTAACTGCACTTGTGGCTGCTAGTTTAGTAGTAAAATATAGTAATAATCAGAGCTCTGTGGGTTTCCTAGACCTTTTGGCCTGTGTGGCACTGCACCATTGAAATCATGACCTTAGTGCCTGCAGTAATATATGTTTTCTGAAAAGGCACAGTTGCATATGGAGTACATAATTGTGTAGCTAAACAAACACAAAAGCTTTCATATAGAGTGCCTTTAAACTTATTCAATTCTCCAAAACATGTTGCCACAGACTCACCAAAGCAGAGGAATGTTGCTAAAAACTTGCAAATATTTTGTGCAGATGAAGAATGAAATACCTTTTGAGATGGGTATGTCTAAAATAAAAAAACATTAAAAGGGCAGAAGCAGGCTTCATGTAGAGAGTATGCTGCATTACTCTGTCATATAAACGCTCTCACTTTGAAGTCAGCTGAAAGCAAAATAAACACCAAGCTCCCAAGAAAACACAGCTTGACATTGGACCTCGGTCTTTGAATGCTCAGCAAATGTTATGAGATAAGAACAAGATTTAAAGGCCTGTTTAATACAGAAAACGAGTTAGTGGAAGAATACTGTAAAAATGGCTTTAGTATGGGATGGTATGAGCTCAAGCTGCACAGCCTAAAGTAAATAAATCCAGCAAATCAAAAGCCAGAAAACATGATTTACAAAGGCAAAAGCAAGCCACGGGCAGAATGCAATCCCAGGTCAACTTTCTGAAAGTCCCCAAGATGTCCTTCGCATACCAGACAGCAAAGCTGTCTGATAGGTGGCGACATAAAAACAGACTCAACGAGCACCCATCCTATGTGACAGATTCCAGTAAAACTGTCTTTTGTTTAGCCAACAGCACAATAATACATTCGGTGATTTGTATTTTTGCATTTCATCAGGGCTCTTGGCTAAAAAATAGCAACTCACTGAAGGTGTATCAAACATATCACTCTATGTAAAGGTAGAATTAATTTTGTACAGCATTATCATTGCCTAAACCAGTTTGAGGCTCAGCTCAGTTCTCTCTCTGGTTGCCAGGGAGTCACAGCATGCAGAAGTTACACAAAGAGAATTGGGGACCGGGAGCAAAGTTAGAAAGGAAGGAGGTCCAGTAGCCGTGCTCCCACAAGATACCATGTATGTACTAGGGGGGTAACAGTTCCTCAGAACTAAGAAAAATGACCAAATTGTGGTACCTAAGACTCACGAAAGGTTGGATCAACGTAGGTGTGGGGGGGGATTTCTCCTTTTCAATATAGTGCCCTCACACATCCTTGCGAGTGTCATGCTTCATCATCGGGCATTGCGCCTCGTGGGGGTGGCGCTGCAGTCCCTCACGGGTCCCGCGAGAGGGCTCTTTGGCGGAGATCTTTTGAGGAGATGCCGCAGTTGTGCATGCGGGTGTGTGGTCCTATAAAAATGGTGAGTGGGTGTTTTAAAATTACCGAATGGTACATAGAACCAACGTTTATTCAAGGGTCCATATGGTAAATTAAAAGGAAGTGGATCCTGGAGCTCCTCTTTACAACAAATACAGAGGGCAGATGTGTGACTAACCGCTGCTCTCAGGATGTGTGCTGTAGTGAAACGTCCTACTTAAAACACGGTCAACATGTTTCGCGCTCTCAACTGGTCCCTAAAGGATCCTGTGGCGCTTCGTCAGGACCGAAGTGTGAAGTGAAAAAAAATGAAACAGGTTCCAGGGAAGAAGGAGCCTGTGGACCTGTAATACCTTATTCTTAAGGAGTTAAGCGTCCTTGCGCTGATAGGGACTCTTTCTGTAGGTACCTATACCCAGCCCCTCTATTCCGGAGATCAGGCTCCGTCTGCACCCTCTCGGTTGTAGACTGAGTAAATGTGCTCGCCTGTCAAGGGTCCAGTAACCTACCCCGCCGTCGTGGTGTGCCGGGACGCTAAACTCCTTAAGAATAAGGTTTAAATGCTCTACTGGTTCCAACAGGTGTCATCGAGTTTGGTTAATTGGGAACTGCTGTGATTGGTTCAATGGGTTTCAGGTGCTGGTTTAGGCTGTCTTCTGATGATTCTGCAGGAGAGAATATGCATGTCTACACACCCCTGTGGGAGTGTAGACATACAGAAAAGACAAGCGTACTGTTGTGTGAAAAAGGATGTTTCTTTTATTAGGTCAAGTGGTGCTCTTTTCGGTTTTTCTTCCTGCATCCCTGTGGAAATCACCACCTTCGAGCAGGCAGTCTATCACCAAATTGAAAATCTTGATCCACCTAAGCCCTTCAACAACCTGACAACCAAAGAAAGAGAGGCCATACGTAACCTCCAAGAAAACCCCCTCATTGTTATAAAACCAGCTGACAAGGGTGGAGGGATAGCCATTCAGAATAAGACAGACTAAACCACTGAGTGTAGGAGGCTACTAAACGACCCTCAAGAACTACAAAGCCTGACTGAAGACCCCACCACCTTTGAAGGACACTATCATCTCTCTGGTAGAAACTGCGGAGACCAACAACCAGATTTCCAAACAAGAGGCTGATTACCTCTGTGCTGAGAAGGCGAAGGTACTGTATTTTTATACGGTCCATAAAATTCATAAAGAGACAATACCACCACCTGGACGCCCGATAGTATCAGGGATCAATTCCCTCCTAGAACCGCTATCTAGGTTTTGTGATTTTTTTCTCAAACACAATGGTCCAAGCGTCCTCAACCTACATAAAGGACCTAAACATCTCCTGAACCTCATCAAGGATACTGATTTTTGACCCCACTGTCCAACTCCTAGCAGGTTTGGATATGGAGAGTTTATATACGAGCCTTCCACAGGATGATACCTTACAAATGCTCAGGAATATGCTCTATGAAACCACCTGGGAGCATTCGACACCGAGGGAATTTATTCTGCAGTGTGCCAACCTAGCACTAAAAATTATTTCGAACTCGGAGGAGAGTTCTACTTGCAGACGAATGGGAAGTCTATGGGCAGTGTTTTTGCCCCCAGTGTAGCTGGCCTCTACGTATATCAGTTTGAGAAACAACACATCCTGGCAGCTACCAACCCATACAGCACCAACATCCAATTTTGGCGACGCTACATTGACAATATCATCATGATATGGACAGGGCTGATCGATACCCTCGGCAATTTCCTGACGTGGCTTAACCAGCGGAATCCCTTCCTACGGTTCACCAGTGGGGCTAGCAACTCCAAGATAGCCTTCCTGGAACTAAACATTGAGGCAACAGAGGGCAAACTACAGACTACTACATATCACAAACCTACATCACGTAATTCCTTACTGCAGTTAGATAGCTTCCACCCGAGACCCCTCAGCGAAAACCTGCCATACGGCCAATTTCTACGGATACGCCACAACTGCAGTCTCACCAGAGACTGCAAACAGCAATCCTCTGAACTAGCGGATCAACTACGAGCACGCAGGTACCTGGAGAAGATAATCAATACCACCAAGAAGAGGGCCCGCAACCAACAGAGGGACGCCCTCCTAGAGGACACCACACGGGACAACACCATGACACGTTTGACCTGCGTCACCACCTACAATGTGGCCTCTAATCAAGTAGCCAAGATACTTAACAAGAACTGGCACATAATAAACAGTGGCATCATGTAATGGGAACGCCCACTAATGGCATACAAAAAAGCGGGTAGCCTTCGAGACCGCCTGGTCTCCACCAGACTACCTATACCCAGAACTCCAGCACCTAACACTGTACTTAATGCGTGGGGGTTCCCAGGCATTCAAGGTCACTTGCTCTGTGGTGACTGCAGTGTCTGCCACCTTACAAAACCAACTAAAAACTTGAGTCTGGAGACAGGAAAAACGTGGCAACAGCTCCACCACACTAACTGCAACACCAATAATGTCATCTATTTGATCACCTGCACATGCAGCCTACATTATGTAGGCATGACGAGTCGCAAAATCAGAACCCGAATTGTGTAACATCGCAGCACTATACGGTGTAAAAAAAACATAAGTAAACTGACAGACCACTTCATCCCAGCAAACCACACCCCAAATGACCTAAACTGGACTGTATTAGAACATATCAACAGCCTGCCCCTTTCAAATGACAGGATCCTACTACTAAAGGAGCAACGTTGGATCTATCGCCTTTCAACGAACGTCACAGGGTTAAATGACAATATACCCTGGAATAGCGTGACTCCAACCTGAACCACAGCACCATGCGTAAAATCTCCCTGGCTTACAAAAAGGCTAACCTGGACATCATATAATCACCTCAGTGTGAGCAACACTCCCTGTTTTAACTTCCAAACAGGCCACCCGAAAATGAGAAATTACATAATCACCTTTGTGTCAAGAGCACCACTTGACCTAATAAAAGAAACATCCTTTTTTCACACGACAGTGCGAATCCAAATGTATGTCTACACTACACTCAACCTTTCTTCTCTTTTGTGATATGTTCCAAATTAACACGAAACATTCTCAGATTTTTTTCAAGCCACAATTGGTAGGCACACTTGAATTGAGAATAACACCTGCTGAATTTAGCAGTGCCTCTGGGTCTTTTATGAGTTAAACTTTAGTTTAGTTTATTTTTTCTGCACACACAAGCACTCGACACTCCCACAGGGGTGTGCCTTTTCTCTATGCCTATTCTCTCCTGCGGACTCCTCGTAAGACACCCTAAACCAGCACCTGAAACCCATTGAACCAGTCACAGCGGTTCCCAATTAACCAAACTCGTTGACACCTGTTGGAACCAGCAGAGTATTTAAACCACTGCCCAGCTCCACTCATTCTTCCACGGAGCTCCATGGCATCTGAAGCAGGTACCGAGAAGGGTCCTAGACTTTGATGAAGTAAGTGGGAACATCTTAAAGGGGGTATGCTTTAACACTGCCTCTCCACCCCGCTGCTGGCATTCTCTCACAGCCAAGCATGCTGGTAAATTTAAATTGCTTTTGTCTCCTCTTTTCATTTTTGTCACATAGAGTGTGACTACAGGTCGGGCCCCCGCATGGAACCCTCCTGCTGCTGACTGAAACTCGCAGTGGAGGAGGCCCAACAATAGGCATCCTGTCACAGGGAGGTGTCACCATCTTCCAGACAGGATTTAGTGTATTGGGGCTGGGTGGGTGCACTCCTAGAGTACTTTGAAGTCCTGCACTGGGGGAGCAGTAGCCTCCTCTGTGCATATGCCAGCTCAAACCGGTTCAGGGGCTACCTGTCCCTGCTATGGCGTGAAACTGGACAAAGGGAAGTGGGTGTAACCACCACCTATCCTGACCCTCCCAGAGGAGTGGTCATAAAGCTAGTCCCTCCCTTCTTTTAGTATAAGATAGGGAACCCTTGCCATTGCAAACTAGATATCCCTGGACAACGCTTTACAAGAAGAATCCTGGCCCTTCGACATTCCACTACCTTTGGAAGACAGAAGATTCTCCCTATGAGTCAAGGAGTGACTCCCCTGCTTGGCAGGCACCAAAATCTTGAATCAACGGTTGCAAACTTTCCCGCTCCCGCTGGAGTCTGAAGTCCCTGCAGCCCCGGAAGTGGATTTCCTGACTTCTCGACGGCCATTGTGAGTCCCCAGCAAAGCTGAGGCGAGTGCATCCCCTTCACAACGTTCTACGAACTTGTGCATTGAACCACGTGTGGTCCAAGCCTCCAGCAGGATTTCTCTCGAAAATCAGAGGCCTACCTCGTCCCGAGTGACCGTGGGTTCCTGTGAAGTGAATCCTCATGAGGCGTCTTCGCGATCGCTTGACCGTTGGCTTGTGGGTCCCCTGAAGATTTTCTCATCGAACCAAAGGGCTCCCCTGGTTGCTCCAGGCCTGCCCTCACTTACCCTCGCTGGGTGAGTCCCTCAGACCTTGCTAGTCTGCAACGCTGACTTTCTTCATTTTCCACAAGACTTGCTGTTGCCAAGGCTTGTTGGCTCCAATCCGGTTGCAGACACCTCAGTAACTGCAGACTTCGAGGGACACTCCGAATCCAGCTCCTGGTCGTCCTCGACGCCTCCTGGACCTCGTGGCTGAAGAGTCAAAACACCCTTGATCACCTGAAATCACTCGACTTCCGTGGGCATCCATCTTCCTGGCCCCGGGTCACTGGCAAGTGACTGTGAACACTGTCCCTTCTGCTTTCAGGTCTTCTTCATCTTGAATCCAGCATTGGATTCCACCAGACACTTCTTCAGTCTTCACAAGCAGCAAAACTTCTTCGGCTTCCATTGAAAACGACGACGCGACCCGACACCAAAAGACACCTATGCACCCGGCGTCCCTGGGTGAGGTAACTTGTGCACTCCGATGCTCCTGTGGGTGTTGGCCCTCGAACTACTTACCTTCTAAGTGACTTGCTTGTAGACCTCCTAGAAGTACCCTTAAACTTTAAAAATCCAACCGCAACTTGCTCCATTGAAATCAATAAGGAACCCGCTGCTGTGTTCTCACACTGCACACGTCTGCCGTGGGTCTTTTACTTACCTGCCTTGGGTGGATTAGTGAAGCCCCAGCGATTCTACAGGCCATAGGCTTTGTCCCCTTGCAAGTCGACATTCCTAAACCTCTTTTTTAGTATATGGTCTGGTACGCCCCTAGGGCCCCAGCCATATTTGTGCTGAACTTATTGTGAAACGTTGATATTTGCATATGTTCCTGACTTCTAATCTCATAAAGAGATTAGTAGAGTGTGTCTAGTAATAAATACATATATATACCTGTGTGGTGTCCTTTCATTTGGTAATTCAAGAGATTATAAGGTAAAACAAGCTGCTTTACATACCTCTGAAACTTAGCCTGAAGGCTGCTCTCCACAGCTACCACTAGGATAGCTTTCTTTAAAAGGTTGTCTTAAACCTATCTACCATAAGAGTCGAATTGGACTGGTGCATGGTGGCCACTATAACTAGTGACCAGCATATGAGTTCAGCTGGCACTTCGCTTCCAGTTGGCCTGGCGTTTGTGTGTTTACTGCTCATAGTTGATTTTAATCTTGTATTTGCCTATTTGCACTGCTATTTTGCACATTGCCCTCATACCCGCATTTAAAAAAATCAAACCTGCTTTTTTCACACGCTATTTCCCACGCTGCATTTTTAATCTGTGCTATAGCTGTTGGTGTGTGTACCTACTTCCTGGTCCCTCGCTGTGCCGCCGAGAGCCGCCATCTTGGGTGTTAGGCGTTCTAGCCTCGCACCCACGGGGCGACCATTTAATGCGCACCAGATGGTCGCGCGGCGCTTTGAGTTCAGCTGGCACTTCGCTTCCAGTTGGCCTGGCGTTTGTGTGTTTACTGCTCATAGTTGATTTTAATCTTGTATTTGCCTATTTGCACTGCTATTTTGCACATTGCCCTCATACCCGCATTTTAAAAAATCAAACCTGCTTTTTTCACACGCTATTTCCCACGCTGCATTTTTAATCTGTGCTATAGCTGTTGGTGTGTGTACCTACTTCCTGGTCCCTCGCTGTGCCGCCGAGAGCCGCCATCTTGGGTGTTAGGCGTTCTAGCCTCGCGCCCACGGGGCGACCATTTAATGCGCACCAGATGGTCGCACGGCGCTTTGAGTTCAGCTGGCACTTCGCTTCCAGTTGGCCTGGCGTTTGTGTGTTTACTGCTCATAGTTGATTTTAATCTTGTATTTGCCTATTTGCACTGCTATTTTGCACATTGCCCTCATACCCGCATTTTAAAAAATCAAACCTGCTTTTTTCACACGCTATTTCCCACGCTGCATTTTTAATCTGTGCTATAGCTGTTGGTGTGTGTACCTACTTCCTGGTCCCTCGCTGTGCCGCCGAGAGCCGCCATCTTGGGTGTTAGGCGTTCTAGCCTCGCGCCCACGGGGCGACCATTTAATGCGCACCAGATGGTCGCACGGCGCTTTGAGTTCAGCTGGCACTTCGCTTCCAGTTGGCCTGGCGTTTGTGTGTTTACTGCTCATAGTTGATTTTAATCTTGTATTTGCCTATTTGCACTGCTATTTTGCACATTGCCCTCATACCCGCATTTTAAAAAATCAAACCTGCTTTTTTCACACGCTATTTCCCACGCTGCATTTTTAATCTGTGCTATAGCTGTTGGTGTGTGTACCTACTTCCTGGTCCCTCGCTGTGCCGCCGAGAGCCACCATCTTGGGTGTTAGGCGTTCTAGCCTCGCGCACACGGGGCGACCATTTAATGCACGCCAATCGGACGCGCGCAGCGGGCGCGCCGTGGGCGCGCCGAAGGCGCGCACAAGGCAAGCCCGTCTGCGCCCGTCCGCGCCCCGGGAGCGTCCAGCGCCAGCCATGCTGTCCGTCTCCTTGGGCCTGTGGATACCCCGCTGACATATAGCCGTCTTGATCTTCTTGCTCTCAGACCGGCTATCTGCAAGCCTTTCTTGACATGGGATGTAAGTGGTAATCGTCCTCTTTGTTGCTCTAAATGTCATTTTCAGCTGAGCCAGAACTGTAGAGGCATACACTCTCCTGTCAGAAGAACGGTTAGCCCGAATATTCGCCCGAATATTAAAGCAGGTCTGATTAATAGTCGCTCTTTAGTCAAACATCATCAAGATATCTTTGACCTGATCTTGGACTTCCAGCTTGATTTATTGTTTGTCACTGAGACCTGGATGAATGATTCATCGAACCCTATAGTTCAAATGGCCATTCCAGCGGGCTATTCGCTCTGCCGTGCTGATCGCCGGTGCGGCAGGGGTGGTGGGGTCGCCTTTATCTATAGAAATGTCTGGCAGGTGACATTGAGTAATAATCATTCGCTTGACCAGTGCGAACTTCTTGACTTTACCATCACTTTCTCGTCGCACTCCACTCTAGCCGGCACCTTAGTTTATAGGCCACCTGGCTACGCTGGCCCTTTTCTCAACGGTCTTGGAGAGTTGCTTGTCTCTCACGCATTGCGCTTTTCACAATACCTTTTCCTTGGTGACTGTAACATTCACCTTGATCAACAGGATCTTAGTGACTCGAGAGCATTTCTTGAGGCTGTTGATCTTGCGCAGCTCACCCAATGGGTCAACTCTCCCACCCACGGTGGTGGCCACATCCTGGACCCTATTTGCTCTAATTTTCCTATTTCTCTGGACAACACGCAGCCCGTTGCGTGGTCTGACCATTTTTTCTCCTGTTTCACCTGGTCTGTTAGCTTGGGAACCTCTGATTTACATGGCATTTCCTGCCCTCCCACTGCTAAAATTGATCCCTCAGCCTTTCGGCTCTGTCTTGATAACTCTAGGGTCACTCTTCCGACTGACCTGAAAGGGGCCCTTATATGCTTCCTAAGCTGGATTGGACGAGCTGTTGACAGCTTGTCTCCCCGATCTTGCCGCCGTCGCCACAGGGAGTCTCCTTCACATCCTTGGTTTACTCCCAATCTGAAGCTGCTTAAACGGCATTGTAAAAAGCTCGAACGGATCTGGCGTTCGGCCTTCTGCCCAATAGCTAAGAGACTGTTGAGAGATGCCCAGAAAATCTATTACCAGGCTATTCGTGAAGCAAAAAGCCTTTACTATTCTTTGCGGATTGAGTCCGCCAGTAATAATTCCAAAGAAATCTTTTCCATTGTTCAGAGCTTTATGGCCCCAAAAGCTATGGCAACGAAACTTCCAGTCTCTGCATCTTGGTGCGATAAGCTATCGGACTTTTTTATCTCCAAAATTCAGACTATTCAGGCGACATTCACTTCTAATGAGAGACCTTCGGTGGGTTGCTCCGCCCCGACAGCAGCATTTTCCGGGTTTTCTCCTGTGACACCGCTTGATTCCCTCAAATTACTTCAGTCCTTAAAGTCAGGGTCTCCATCTGACCCCTGTCCGGCCAGGCTTTTGGCCTCTATTGCCGAGACAGTTAATCCTGAGGTGAATACTCTGGTTAATTTGTCCCTGTCTGAGGCTATTGTTCCGCAGGAATGGAAACAAGCTAAAGTCATTCCGCTACTAAAAAAACCTACTCTTGATGCCGGTAATCCTGTCAACTACAGACCAATCTCTCTACTGCCCCGTTTGGCCAAAATATGTGAAAAAGTAGCTAACAAACAACTGTCTGCTTTTGTGGAGAATGAGAGGCTTCTCCATCCGGCTCAATCGGGCTTTAGAGCCTCTTATAGTACTGAGTCTGCCTTAGTCGAGGTGTCGGAGGCGATCCGCGATTGTCTGGATTCAGGGGGGAATGCTGCCCTTATCCTTTTAGATCTGTCGGCGGCATTTGACACCGTCCCCCATGACTTGCTTCTATCTCGGCTAGCTGCTATCGGTGTTACTGGTTCGGCCTGGAAGTGGCTGGAATCCTTTCTTACCCTCCGGTAACAACAGGTCTGGCTTCCTCCTTTTGCTTCCCTCCCCCAGCCTGTGTCCACTGGAGTTCCCCAGGGCTCCTCGTTAAGCCCCCTGCTTTTTAACATTTACATTACGCCTTTAGTTCAATTGGCAGAGGAAGGTGGAGCTAAGGTGGTGGCATATGCGGACGATACTCAGCTCTTGTTTACTTGGGATAGTACTGACTTTTCCACCTCTAGAGTTCAGAGCTGTCTTGCTGCCGTCTTTCATTGGCTGTCTGCCGCCCAATTGAAGTGCAATGAGGAAAAGACGGAAATTTTACTCTTTGGTACTTTTCCACCTCACTTTAGGGACTCTCCCTGGCCCTCAGCTTTCCCCTCTCCCTCTTGTACGGGTCTCCCCGCAAAAAACTTAGGGATTTGGTTTGACGAGCAGCTATCTTTTATGACTCAAATAAAGAAGCTTACAGGTTGCTGCTTTGGCATTCTCAGATCCTTGAAAAAATGTCTACCTTTGTTACCCAGATCAGCAAAGGAGACTGTGGTACGGGCTCTTATCCTCTCCCGCCTTGATTATGCCAATGGTCTCTATGTTGGTCTGCCCGACTACCTGCTGAGTAAACTGCAGGTGATTCAGAATGCCGCAGCCCGGCTGGTGGTGAACCTTCCCATCAGAGCCTCACTGCGCACATTGCACTGGCTTCCTGTCAGGAAACGCCTCGAATTTAAAGCATTGGTCCTTGCCCATCGGGCTCTATATGATGGAGGCCCTTCTTATCTCAAAAAACGCTTTTCCTTTTATCAACCTTCTAGGGTTTTGCGATCTTCTTCGCAGCTGCTGGCCTTTATCCCCAAATTCCGTCTCCAACGCATGGGGGGTAGATCGCTTTCGCTCAAGGCCTCTAGGTTGTGGAATGCATTGCCTCTATCTTTGCGTGCCATTCAGGATGATCGCCTGTTCAGGAAACACCTTAAAACCCATCTGTTCTAATCTGTGTTTTGTTTGCTGTTCTCATAGCTCGCGCCGGGACACTCTTAGGAGTAGCTGAGCACGTTATAAAACCCAGTAACATAACATAACATATGCCAGGCCAACTTCTCACATCCACGGACTACATCCTCCTCGGGGACCTGAACTTCCACCTCGAGAACAAAAACGATACCAACTCCACCACCCTAATCGACAACCTAGCCAACCTCAGACTCAGACAACTCGTCACAACACTCACCCACTCCGCCGGCCACACGCTGGACACCATCTTCTCCGCAAGCCCCCGTGTCTCCTTTAACCACACCACTGAACTCCACTGGACCGACCACCGCTGCATCCACTTCACCTTCAAGAAGCCCACCATGCACCACTGCACCCAACAGATGCCTCGCCGCTGCTGGAGCAAAATCACCAAGACCAGCTAACCACCACCCTCACCCAGAGCCCACCCGCCGACTCCACCGATCCCGACACCACAGCCCGCAACCTCAGACAGTGGATCGACGACTGCGCCAACACCCTCGCCCGTTCAAGAAACCCTCCAACAGTCACACCAGCAAGAAAGCCAGCTGGTTCACTGAAGACCTCCAGGCCTCCAAGCAAACCTGCCGAAAACTGGAGAAGAACTGGCACCGTGAACAAACACCGGACAGCTACACAGCCCACAAGAACGCCACCCGCAGACCTCATCAGATCTGCCAAAAGGACCTCCTTCAAAGACCGCCTAGACAACAACGCATACAACAGCAAAGAGCTCTTCAACATCGTAAAAGCGGAAATTGAGTTTCTACTGTGGGCTTTGATGCACAGGCTGGCGCTGGACACAAACGGGTCGCGGACGGGTGCAGACGGGCCTGCCTCAGGCGCGCATCTGGCGCGCCCGCTGTGCGGCGGCGCCATTGTCATTTTTATATCTGCAGTGGGTAGGTAGAACTAGTCCGTCACTTCACCAAATGGCTGCCCCAGATTTGGCCAACCGGAAGTGAGGATGAAATGTATAGCAACGCCACTCCCTCCACTACAATGACAATGGCGCCGACGCCAAATCTGGGGCAGCCATTTGGTGAAGTGACGGACTAGTTCTCCCTACCCACTGCAGATATAAAAATGACAATGGCGCCGCCGCACAGCGGGCGCGCCAGAGGCGCGCCTGAGGCAGGCCCGTCTGCACCCGTCCACGACCCGTTTGCGTCCAGCGCCAGCCACTATGTCGATTCAGGGGTAGAACATTCCGCTGCTCCTGCTCCCAGAGAACTGTTTGCATCTTCTCAGGTAATGGGAGCGCAGGTCGAGGATGAAGGAGCTGAAGGGGATGCTGAATTTGTGGGTTTGGTAGGTGCAGAGACAGAAACTGATCCGACTGGAACAGGCTCCTTAAGTTGTGGTCTGATTAATGTCAGGTCTCTTTGCAAACATCATTTAGAAACACAGATGTTGCTGGAACTCCATGATTTGGATGTTTTGGTAGTGACGGAGACTTGGACCCATCTGGATTCAGATCTAGAACTGGGTCTAGCCTTCCCGCAGGGCTATAAAGCTTTCCATAAACCTTGTCCAAGTGGTAGAGGTGGAGGGGTCGGGATTTTCTTTAAGGAGGTCTGGAATGTGTCGCCCGTAGATATTGACATGGTTGAAGGGGTTGAACTATTGGGCTTCGCCCTAAACACTCTTGGGCACCAGGTGTTGACGGGTATTATCTGCTATAGACCACCAGGAGTAGCCAGTCTCCTGCAACAAAAAAACCTGGTAGATGTGCTCTTGCACATTCTAGGCTCCTTATATTGGGGGATTTTAATCTATGGGCCAATGGAAGTATGGATCCAGGATATAACAATCTTTTACAATCATGTATGGATCTGTCACTTACCCAGTGGGTGGTGGAGCCTACACATACGGGGGGCATATCCTGGATCTGATATTTGCCAGGGAAGACTCAATGGAAGTTGTAAGTGTGTCCCCAGTTGGCTGGTCTGATCATCATTTGATAACATTTGATGTGTTTAATATTAACTGCAGTAATATGGCCAGGAAGGTGGTAAGATGTTTTCTTGGCAGGGACTGGAAAGGCCTGTTGAGAAATATTAGCTCCTCCCCGATATTCCATCTGGAAGGTCTGTTTGATCTGGGGAAAGATGTGGATGATAATTACACTACTTTTTGTCTACATATAAAGAATCATCTTGATCAGATCGCTCCGCAGAAAATGATCAGAAGAGGTGGTAAACCCTCTGCGCCTTGGTATAATATTGCCCTGAAAAAGTTAAAGGTGGGATGTAGACAGGCTGAGCGAAAATGGAGGAAGGGGTATTCGGATGTTGACAAAATTCTCTGGAAAGAGAAAATCTCTAGTTACAAGGAAAGTATTGCTGCTGCTAAAGCGGAGTACTTTGCTGAGATAATTTTTTTTTTTTTTGGATAACATTTTATTGATTTTATCAGTTGCACATACAGGATCATATTTGCATCAATAGCAACGTAAAACACTTTTCTGAGTAACATAGAATGAATTACATTTCTTGGTTCAACACTTCCTTAAGTTCTTTCCGTCGCATTGCCAAATCCACCAACGGGGATGTACATAGGGACCCTCTGTACCCATTCCACGCTTTCCATTTCTTTTCCCACTTCCTAGGGCACCCCCGAGTTATGAAGACTTCCTTTTCAGCTACTATACATCTGTCTAATTCCTGTACCCATGTTCGTATGGATGGCACCCCTGCGGCCCCCCAATGGCGTGCTATTTCCCGCTTAACCAGGGTGAAGCCCAGCGTTACCATCTGCTGCTCTATTTCCATGAGGTCTGTATCCTCCCATATGTTCAGTAGGCCCACCTGAGGTGTGAGGGTCAGGGTTTTCCCCAGTGCGGTTTGGAGCTTAGTTGCAGCCCCCTCCCAGATCGATCGGATCGCGGGACATTCCCATATTATATGATAGAAAGTGGCCTCCTGGTGACACCCTCGAATACATAGTGAGTCTGCCCTAGCTCCTATACGCGCAAGAACCACCCCCGTGATATAGGCCCTATGCAGAACCTTCAGTTGGATCGGTCGATATCGGAGGGTGATCGCTGCCCCCCTAGGAGACATCAAAGCCTCCCTCCAGTCTTCTTCTTCAATGGGTCCTATGTCGTGTTGCCACTTCTCTCGAAGCGCCTCAAAGGTATCAGGGAGGTTGTTACAAAGCTTTTTGTATGTTAGAGATATGGCCTTTGAGTGCAATTGCCCATCTAATAGTCTGTCCTCTAGGGGTGAGGAGTCAGGGATATCTTGCGGGGTCGTGAATGCTGTTTGAAGGGCATGCCGAATCTGGAGGTAGCGAAATAGTTCACCTTGCGCCATGTGGTAAGTGGTCTTCAGTTCCTCAAAGCTAAGGACGGCTCCTTTCTTTATCAAGTCTCCGACCTTTGAGATGCCGATTAGGTCCCACTTGTCGAACCCTGGTTGAAAACATAGCAAACCGAGTCTTTGGGCCTGCCACAGCGGCGTCGCCTTCGTAAGGACGTTTGCCCACCCTAATCGAGAATTCGCTCGGCGCCAGATGTCAATTGTATGGGTCATGGGGCCTATATATGCCTGCTTTTTCCCCGTGGAGTAAAGCGCTCCCAGATATCCCGCACGGCCAGTCTGGTATTTATCGAGCCCGAATGCTGGGTCGTCAGGGGGTCGATACAGCCAGTGATTAAGCCCATTGAGTATATACAGTGTAGATTTGGTCCAATTAATCGCGTATCCAGAGTATTTACCAAAATTGGTGAATATGTCTAGAACTGCCCTGATGGACCGATATGGGGAGGCAAGATAAAGGAGGATATCATCTGCGTACAGTGATATTTTGTCCTCCAGATCCGGCGCCCACTTCAACCCTCTCACCATTACATCTCGTCGAACCCAGGCCGCCAGTGGTTCAAGCATAATGGAGAATAGTAACGGCGACAATGGGCAGCCCTGTCTGGTACCTCTCTGTAACTGAAAGGCTCGGGATGTGTGGTTGTTGACCCGTATTTGGCCCCATATATCCTCATAGAGGAGGCGTACCCATGCTAGGAACTTAGGACCGAACCCAAACCTCACTAGCACCTCGAATAGGTATGGCCATTCTATAGAGTCAAACGCCATCGAGGCATCTAGGGATATAATCGCCGCGTCCTCCTCTATGTAGTTTTTCCGGGCCAATACGTTCTGGAGACGGCGGATGTTTAGCGTCGTATTTCTGCCTGGCATAAATCCGGACTGGTCCGGGTGTACCAAGGTAGAGATGACCCCAACCAACCTCGTGGCTAGTACTTTCGCCAGTACCTTAGCCTCCACACTGATCAATGATATTGGTCTGTACGATCCACAGTGGTCTCCTGGTTTCCCAGGTTTGCGAATTACCACTATGGTGGCCAGGCGTTGATCTGAGGGGAGTCGGCCAGTTACATAGCTTTCATTGTACATGGCTCGAAGATGAGGGGCTATTTGTGAGCCCATCACCTTTAGGAATTCAATCGGGGTGCCGTTGGGCCCCATCGCCTTGCCCGAGCGAACCTGGGCTATTGCCTTAAGAATTTCCTCATCTGAGAGGTCGCTATCTAAGGCCTGCCTATCTTGGTCTGAGAGGGTGGGGAGATCACTGTCTGCGAGGAGCTGTCTGGAGTCTTCCGCGGTATACTTGGTAGATGGGGAGTAGACTCCCTCAAAGTGTGCTGCGAACGCCTCTGCTATGTCCTTGGGGTGCGTAACCGTCTCCCCAGTGGCCAAAGCTATCCGCTGCACCCATCTGTCCCCCTGATCCCGTTTCTCGAGCCACGCTAGTGTCTTTCCCGCCTTGTCTCCTAGCTCGTATAGCCTGTGTTGCGTGTTGAGGTGTTTGGTCATCATGTGTTCGCTCGCCTTTATCCTGTACTCCCCTTGCTTAAGTGTGAGGCGGTGTAGTGTCTTGTCAGTGGGTCTGGCTGCATACTCAGTTTCCCAGCGTTTAAGCTCATCCTCCAGCTGGAGAATCGTTTTTCGTTTATTACTGGTATATCCAGTCTTTAGTGCCAAGGCCCGCCCCTTCAACACCACCTTGAATGCCTCCCATATAGTACAGGCCGAGTCTACCGATCCTAGGTTGTCGTCAAAGTAGTGTTTAGTATTAACGCGTAGGTCTTTCTTGATATCCGGTATCTTTAACAGCCAAGGGTCTATTACAATCGTGGTTCTAGGCTGCCGTTCCCAATGCGTGTATTCGATCCACACCGGGGAGTGATCGGAGATCCCCCTTGGGAGGATTCGGGAGTGATTAAAACCCCCTCGCATGGACGCATAGGTCAGGAAGTAGTCGATAGGGGACGAGCTCTTGTGCGCATTTGAGTAGTAAGTGAACTGCGGTGCGGCCAGGTGTGTATCTCGCCCTATGTCTATAAGGCCCATAGCAGCCAGAAAGTCCAGCATAAGCCTGCTTGCTTTACCTCCTATCCTTTGTGGGTGTCTGTCCGTGGAGTCGTCAACCGTGAGGTTATAGTCCCAACCCATGATCAGGGTGCCTGTAGGGAGGTCAACAATCACTTTGCCCAGGTCTGCTAGGGTGTCTTTCCCCAGTGCCAGCGGAAGGTATACTGAGATTATATTTAACTCTCTCCCCTCCCATTGAGCTTCCAGGACAGCAAATCTACCATGGGGGTCTGCCCGTGTCCGGTGCACAATTAGGGGGAAGTTCTTTTTAACTAGGATACCCGTCCCTCGCGAGCCCGTAGTGTAGTCTGCGTGCACCAAAAGTTTATATCCCCATCGCGTTAGGGCTTTGCTTTTGTTCCCAACCAGGTGTGTCTCTTGCAGTAACACCACATCTGGGGATTGGCGCTTTAAGTACTGTTGCACCACCGCTTGCTTTATCTTATCCCCCATCCCATTGACGTTCCAGGCAAGGACGGAAAGCATCACATCCCTGTCACCCCCCAGTCATCGTAAAGGTAGTGTCGCCTAATGCTGCGTAGTGTCAGTGGTGTTTGCGACCTCAATGGTAGCTGGTGCTCTAGTGCTGCCATATGCCTGCATAAAATCTCAATTCTTTCCTGATAATGGAAGCTAACTGTGCTGGGGGACTTACCCCATATCAAATCAAACAAACCAAAACCCTGTAAACCTCCTCCTCCTGATTCCACCCCCACCCTACCCTCCCCCCTCCCTGCCCCCCAGCCCGTGGATTTAGAACTACCCACTCCCCAACATGGCAGAGTGCCTCTCACCCCCCCATGGTTGCGAAAAATGTTGCGGGGTCAGCTGCTCCATCCCCGCATGGTCATATCACAATGGTTATACAGTGCTATCCTTTAGTGTTACCTGTCCAGCCCCTGACTTGCCCTCCATTACAGAGTCCCATTACCCTTTTTCAGCGTTAGTGTCGCCATTGTGGGTCTTGTGAGGGTTTTCACCTACTGTTACCTGTCCCGCACACAGTTTTGAGCAGGCCAAGGTGTGACCTTCTTGGTGACTCCGCCGGAGCAGTCGCTATGAATCTGCTGGCTGGCCCCCCACCTTTGGGGGCCCGGACCTCTGCGGCATCGGGCGGCCCTCAGTCAGCCGTTGTGATTTGCCAACGTGATCCTGCCTCCGTCCGCCAGCCCCGGCTTTACCCTCCATCCAGTCCCACGTCTCCTCTGGGGACTCGAAAAACCATGTGGTCCCACCTGATTCCACCCTCAGTTTCGCCAGGAACAGCATTGAATATTTGATTTCCCGGTCTCGCAGTTCACGTTTCACTGCCTGAAAACTGCGTCGTTGGGCCTGTACCTTGGCAGTGTAGTCTGGGAAAAAGGCTAATTCGCTGTTGCCTATCTTTAACGGGGGACCAACCCTGGCTGTCTGTAGGATGCTGTCTCTGTCCCTGTAGTTGAAGATTCTAGCAATAATTGGTAGCGGGGGGGCCCCGGGTTTAGGCCTGCCCCCGGGCACCCTGTGCGCCCTTTCAACAGAGAAGTAATTAGACAAGGCTTTAGGTTTGAGTTTCTGGGTGATAAGTTCCTCTACATACAAGTCCACCGCCTGCCCCTCCTCCCGTTCCGGAACCCCCAAGATCCGCACGTTGTTGCGACGCGCACGACCTTCATAGTCGTCAAGCTGCCTGGCCATTCTGTCCTGCTTCTGTTGCATGTCAACCATTTGAGCCTGCAGTGCTGATGTGTCCACTTGGAGGGCGGCAGTTACTGTTTTCAGGTCCTGGACCTTTTCGTCCATCTTCCGGAGGTCTGCCCTGATCAAGGAGACCTCCACAGTCACTGAGTCCAATGAGGCACGCATTCCGGTTATCGCCGCCATGACATCATGTAGCGTGGGCTCCGGCCCCCGCTCGGAGCCACGCTGCGATGCGTCTTTCTCCGGTGGGCGTGGGCTAGGCAGGTCGTCGGCATCCATCCGGGCGAACTTAGCCAGCTGTTTCTGCACATTCGTTTTGGTCCCTCTGCCTCCCGCCGCCATCGGTGCGGGCGTCCCCTGCCGGGGGTGGGCCAAAGAGCGGGTAAACAAAGAGCTACAGGCCACTCACCGGCCCCTGGTCCTGAGCCCCAGTTGGTTGCCTGTAAGTTGTATCGCGGCTGCCAGTGCACTGCTGCAGGGTGTGTTGGAGACCCTTAGCGCCACGTAAGATAGTGCAGTTGAGGCTACAGAACACACAGCGGCTCCCTTGCTCTTGTAGCGCCTGCGACTCCTGTCAGCCGTCCGACACCTCAGTTCTTGTGCCATCCCACACAGAGACCGAATCTGTCGCCACGCCTCCGGCAAATACAACTTGGGAGTATTAGGTTCAGGTGGCGCTTCTGCGGCAGTCGTCCACGCCGCCTGCGAGCCCCAGCCCTCTATCCTCGGTGTCCGCAGGTCCCGTCAGTCAGGGTCATCCGCGCTGACCAGGACAGCCTCGTACCCCTTCAGGCGGCGAATGTCCCCACCTCTCCAGAAACCCCCGGCTTATCAGGCCCCTCGCTCGGTGTCTCCCAGGGCGCAATCCAGCAGTGCCACGCAAGCAGTGTCAAATGCGCCCCAGGGCCGGTTTAGTGAAGGCCTTACCGCTGGTATTCAGGTGTCAGGGCCTCAACCGGCAGATCAAATTACGGCGCCGTAGTCGTAGCAAGCCGTCACACCACTTTCTGTTGGTCTCCCTCGCAGTCCCAGCACTCAATGGGTCGATCAGGAATACATCAAATTGCAGGATCGTCCAGGGATCGGCACGCACTGCACAGGCCCAGAAGCCGGGGCCTAAATTAAGAGCGCAGTCGCCATCTTGAGTCGGGGCTCCCGCAGCGTCCGACCCGCCCCAGGGCCGGCCCAGGGAAGGCCTCTCTGTTTGGGCACTGGAGCCGGGGCCTTACCCTGCAGATCTGGCCTCCGCCGCCCCACGCTCGGTCCTCGTCGTCGTCTAGGCTGCCCCCAGGGGACCAGCGGTGCCGACGTCGCCTCGGGTCAGCCGGAGGAAGGTCTCACATCACAGGCCCAGAAGCCGGGGCCTCGATTTGTAGCCCAGTCACCCCCGGCTCCACAGCCGTCACTTCTCGGTCAGCTATCACTCCCTCCAGCGCCCGTGTAATCCACGCTGTCTGGCTGTCGGGCATTAGCTTCCCCTGCGCCAGCTCGAACCGCTCCACTCACCGGCACACACCTCCGCTCCCCGGCTCACATCTCCGCTCCCCAGGTCGCAGCCGCCGATGCCTCAGGCGGCTGCCCGGGGGGTCCCGAGCCGATTTCCGCTGCAACAATCAAAGCGCGAACAACCACGGGCAGACTACAGGGCTGTACAGTGCAAATTAGATGCAGTTCAGGCTTCGTGGATGGCACAGGATCAGTGAATTCTACATGCGGGGCTCGGAGCTCGCTCAGGCGGCTGCCATTCTCGTCGGCTGCTAGCCACGCCCCCTCTGCTGAGATAATTTTGAAGGCTCCAAACAGCTCCATTAGCAATGATATTGCTAATCCGATATGCACAAAAAATAAGGTCCTTCCTACACAGGAACTCTGTGATGGCCTAGCTGACTTTTTTAACGATGAGATTAGAAAAATTATTGAAGGGTTGGAAGAAAATAATAGGTCTGCTAAGACCAATGGTCCCACACAGGATAAACAGGAGGAAACGAGCGCCGAGAAAGGCTCCGGTTGTCATTCCCGTTTTGGACCATTTTGATACTCTCTCCACGGAGCTATTTGAGCAACTTGCTGTGGGGGTTTCTTCCGGTTCACCCTTAGACCCTTTTGCACATAAGGTCTGGAAAGCGTTCACATCTTTACTGTTTCCTCCACTTAGACAGCTGTGTAATCAATCCCTGCTTAATGGGACGGTTTCCTCCTGTTGGAAGCAAGCAGTTGTCTCTCAAAAACTAGAGGCCTATCTCACTCCTCCCTTACCCAGTAAAAATCATCGAGCGCCATGTGAGTCGAGCACTTTCCCAGTTCCTTGAGGCAAATAACCTACTGGACGAGGTCCAGTTTGGTTTCCGCCCGGGGCATGGGACAGAGACTGCCCTACTGACCGTGTTGGACGATCTTCGTTTGCGTGCAGACAAGGGTCATCATGCCATCTTGATCCTATTAGATCGGTCTGCCGCATTTGACACGGTCAATCACAGGGTTCTCCTGGAGCGGTTGGAAGGAGTGGGGGTGACCGGTCTAGCACTGAAATGGTTCCACTCATATCTTTCAGATAGAAGCCAGGCCGTAGCTCTTCCCCCCTTTCAGTCTAAGTTCACCAAAATCCAGCATGGTGTACCGCAGGGGTCCGCAATAAGCCCCATTCTGTTTAATGTCTACATGCGTCCCCTGGTGGATATTATTAAATCTTATGGCATAGGCATGGTAAACTATGCAGATGATACCCAGTTGATTTTATCACTGGAGGGAGAGCAGTCATCTTCCCTGGAGAATTTTCACGCATGTATGCAGAGTGTGGCTTGTTGGCTAAGAACTAATTTGCTGCAATTTAATGCAGATAAAACTGAAATCCTTTTCACTAAGGGTGGGAAAGTCTCCTTTCCCCTCCCGGTCAACTTCTGGCCTCTTCCTGCAGACCCCCATTACAACCTGCTGGGGCAGTCCGCAATTTGGGAGTCATATTTAATGAAAAACTGTCTTTGGAATCACATGTTAATAAGACTTTGGGGACTTGTTTTTCTCTTATATGAATCTTGAGGAAGATTCTCCCCCAGCTCATGTGCGCCCCTTGGTAGTTAGGAGTGTGATCCTGAGCAGATTGGATTATTGTAATTCACTATTGCTGGAATCCCCTCGATTTGTGATCGGGAAATTGCAGAGTTGAGAATATGGCAGCCAAATTGGCACTGATGCACCCCAGTCATTCTACCTCCACTCTGGCCCTTGCGGAGCTGCATTGGCTCCCCATAGCACAGAGGATTTACTTTAAGTCCCTCTGTGTCGTGTTTAAGGCACTGTATGGTCTGGGTACCATACCATTGCAGAGTAAATTCCGCTGGTATACACCTTCTCGCTGCCTTCGATCCTCCACAGCCTGTTGGGTGGGAGTACCTCGGATTAGAAGAGCTAAGCTTGGGGGTCAAGCTTTTAGTGTCGCAGCCACGAGACTCTGGAATAAACTGCCCCTGGAGCTGCGACAGGTGAAAGACCTTATGGTCTTTCGTAAACAACTTAAAACCTGTCTCTTTCCTAGAACTTAATGTTTTTCTATCTGCTTTTTAATTCCCTGCTTGTCCCTCTTTTAGCGCCAGGATGCTCGTTGAGTTGCAGTGCGCTTAAGATACTATTACATTACATTACATCGTGAAGGAACTCTCCAACCCCAGCTCCAACACCAACAACATCCCACCTTCGCAAGACCTGTGCGACTCCCTGGCCACCTTCTTCCACCGCAAGATCGCAGACATCCATGACAGCTTCAACGCCACGACCACCCCAACAACCACTGAGACCTCCGCCTCCACGACCACCATCCGCACCAACCGCCTGCTCTCCTGGACCAACATCAACGACGACGACACCATCAAGATCATGAACACCATCCACGCCGAGATCAACGCCTCACTCAAGAAACCCAAGGCAGGCCCCAAGGACCTCAAGAACTTCCGGCCCATCTCCCTGCTCCCGTTCCCGGCAAAGGTCATCGAGAAGACCGTCAACAAACAACTGACCCGCTACCTCGAAGAGAACAGAATCCTGGACCCTTCCCAGTCAGGGTTCTGCAGCAACCACAGCACCGAAACTGCCCTCATCGCCGCCACCGATGACATCAGGACCCTGCTAGACAACGGAGAAACAGCGGCCCTCATCCTCCTGGACCTATCTGCCACCACACACTACGAACACGCCTCCACGACGCCGGGATCCAAGAGAAGGCCCTGGACTGGACCGCCTCCTTCCTCTCCGGCAGAACACAGAGCGTCCGCCTTCCCCCCTTCCGCTCCGAAGCCACCGAGATCAGCTGCGGCGTACCCCAGGGCTCATCCCTCAGCCCAACGCTGTTTAACATCTACATGGCACCACTCGCCCATGTCGCCCGACTGCACGACCTCAACATCATCTCCTATGCCGATGACACCCAGCGGATCCTCTCCCTCACCACAGACCCCCACACCGCCAAAACCAACCTCCACGAAGGAATGAAGGCCGTCGCCGAATGGATGAGGAACAGCCGCCAGAAGCTGAACTTGGACAAGACGGAGGTCCTCATCCTCAGATCCACCCCTTCGGCCTGTGACGACACCTGGTGGCCGACCGCACTGGGAACAGCTCCAACACCCACCGACCACGCACACAACCTAGGGGTCATCCTCAACTCCACCCTCTCCATGGCTAAGCAGGTCAACACCATCTCTTCCTCTTGCTTCCACACCCTCTGCATGCTCTGCAGGATCTACATGTGGATCCCCACCGAAACGAGAAGAACAGTCACCCAGGCCCTCGTCAGCAGCAGGCTGGACTACGGAAAAGCCCTCTACGCAGGAGCCTCGGCCAAACTCCTGAGACGGCTGCAACGCATCCAGAATGCCTATGCACGCCTGATGCTCGACATCCCTCGCCGCAGCCACATCACACGCCACATGAGAGATCTTCACTGGCTCTCCGTCAACAAGAGGATAACCTACAAGCTCTTCACCCAAGCACACAAGGCACTCCACAACACCGGACCAGTATACCTCAACAGACGACCCATCTTCTACACCCCCACCCGCCAGCTTCGTTCGGCCTTCCTCGCAACCTCCGGCAGCAGATTGTTCTCCCACCTCGCCTCCAGGACATGGAACACCCTCCCCACCCACCTACGACTGACACAAGACCTGCTGACCTTCAGAAGACTCCTCAAGACCTGGCTTTTTGAGTAGTAGCAGCATCCCTCCTCCACTCCCCCCAGCGCCTTGAGATCCTCATGGGTAAGTAGTGCGCTTTACAAATGATATGATTGATTGTTTGATGTTCGCATAAACCTCTCTGCCTTGCCATTAGCTTTTAGAGATCGGAATGTGATCTTCTTGTGAGTGATATTGAGCGAGGACAGATAACTAGCCAGTTCCTGGCTCTGGCAGGGGGTCCCCAATGTCCATTCTCAGTTCCTTTATTAGTCAATGGGTGGCCATTACTTTCTCCAGCTTCAGAATCACATCCCCAGCACTCAGTGATGGGATAATTTCTACTTCGGGATATTTTGAATCGTCATCTATTAATACAAACATATACTTCCCATCAGGGAGGCTCCCAAAATCGAGGCTGGCGTACGCCCACGGGCGGCGTGGTCGAAGTTCAGTTATCACTGGCACTGGTGGGCTGGGCTCCCCAGTGGCTTGGCACCACTGGCAGGATCGCACCGCCTCCTCCACAATTCTCGTCCATGAGAGGAAACTACACCTTGGTCCTCAAACGGCTTTGTTTTCACCATCCCCTGGTGCCCCACATGGGCGAGTTGTATTACTCGGGATGTCAAGACGGTGGGGATGACCAGGTGATGGCCTCAGAGGAGACATCCTGTGGCATTCTCACTCAGCTCTTGTCGAACGTGATATAAGCCTTCCATTATCCGGTGGGCCTCCAGCGTGAGAGTCTTCCATCCCTTCTTGGCCTTCAGCCATTGGTTGTGTCTCATAATCGTCATGGCACTCTGGAGGCATTCGTATCATTGATTTTCTTCTTGCAAGACATCCATGGACAGTGGAAGGGACCGTCACATAGCGGGCATTTGCCTCAGTGTCTTCAGCATTATCTTCTTCCTCCTGCGAGGCTGCGCAGGGGTGCTGTGACAAGTAATCTGCAGGATTCTCTGACCCAGGATGGTACTCCACCTGACAGTTTTACTCTTGCAACTGGACCACCCATTTTTCAATTCTCGGGGTGGTTTAGTGGCGGTGCCGGGAAACAGTGGGAGAAGGGGCTTGTGGTCGGACGCTACTACAAAAGTTGGTAGTGCCAACAACCCCAATGGATGGCAATGGCCTCTTTTTCAATCTCTGAGTACTTCTGCTCCGTATCGGTTAGAGAGCGACTAGCAAATGCCACGGGCCCAGTCTTCCTCTCCTTCTCCTCTCTGTAGTAAGACAGCACCCAATCCCTTTAGACCAGCATCTACGGAAATCATGGTGGTTTTCCGGGGATCAAAATAGGCCAAGGTGGTGTTGGAGGATAGGGCGTCCTTGATCGCCTGAAACGCTGCTTCTTGTTCTGGGTCCCAAGAGCAAGGGACTGCCCCCTTGAGGAGCTGGGGGAGCGTAGAGAGGTCTCAGATAAACCGCTATAGAGTTGACCGTTCCTAAGAAACTTCTGACATCCATCACAGTGGTAGGAGCGGGCGATCCCTTTATGTCTTGTCTCGCACCTTCTCGTGGTCGGGGGTCCGAAAAACTGGAGCTTCTGTTTGAGGAATTCGCATTTGTTTCGGTGTAAGGTGAGACCCGCTTCTTGAATCCTTTGGAGCACCTTGGTCAGTCGAGCATTATGCTCGGCGATGGTCTTGGCGTGAATCAGGATGTCGTCACTGACGTTTACAACTCCCGGTAGGTCCGTTAACAGTTCCTGAATGGTGTTTTGAAACCCCTCAGCGGCGCTTGATACACAGAAGCTGAGACGGGTGTATCTCCGCAGGCCCACATGGGTGGAGAAAGTCATGATGTATCTCGAACTCATCATCGAGCACTAGCTGGTGGTATCCCGACCGGAGGTCAAGTTCCAAGAACCAGCATGCTCCACTCAGCTCCCCTATAAGATCGTCTATCGTGGGCGTTAGGTGTCTTTCTCTCTTTATGGCAGTGTTGGGCAGCCTTATACTGACACAGATTCTCACCTCTGCTGGTTGCTTCGGTTTCCGGGTGACGACAATGGCGAAAACCCACGGTGTTGGTCCTGTCACCTTCTTGATTATTCCGGTGGCCTCCAGCTTGGCCAGTTCCTTCTTCACTGAAGGCCTCAGGTGGAAGGCGATCCGCCTGTGTCGTAAGGCTACTGGTTGCACCATGGAGTCAATGTGCAGGTGTATTTCCTTCCCTTTCAACTTTCCGATGCCCTCGAAGACTGTTGAGAATTCGGCCAAGATGTGCTGCACAGTTTCTTGGTGTATTCCAAAGGTGAAGGTTACGATCTGGAGGCCTTCCGCCGCTCGACATCCCAACAGCATGCCATACCCTTCCTCCGTGACATAGATCTGGGACAGTATGGAGTTGGAACCATATGAGAGGTTTGTTTTAAATTTTCCTCGCATGGCTAACGGCTGATCTTGGCCGTACGCAAATACCTCGATGGTTGCGGTGTTCAGGGGTGGAGCCAGCTTCAAGCTCTCATAGTCTTCCGCTGGCTTCCTTCACAATATCCGCACATCCGGACTTTTACGTTGTCCTTCCTGTGGGATTTGATCCCTGGATGGGTAGTAACAGTCTTGACCTGCTCCATCTTTACTGGGACGTGTAAGGCGGCTTCCATGTGGGCTGCTCGCGATAACTCCTTCGTTCAACCTAGCGTCGGAATGTCTGCGATGGGCTTTCTTGACTCGTCTAGAATTCTCTCCCGGAACTTGGCAGAGGCACACCCTTGTATGATCTGCCCACGTATCTCCTCGCTTTTATCGTGAAACCCACAGGTGCTTGCGAGGAGCTTGAGGCGAGCATGAAACGCATCTATCAACTCCTCCGCTTGTTGGCGCGCTTGGCGAAATACGAAGCGTTTGTAGGCTTGGTTCGACATGGGCTCACAATGTGCAGAGATTGCCGCGATTTAGGTGAGATGGGTCTTGGGGGCTGCTTTTGTGATGGATTTAGAAATCTTATAGATGTCTTTTCCCCCTAGGTGTAGGAGCATTGCTACCTTGGTGGCTTTGAAGAACAGAATGAGTCTCTTTACCCATTCCTTCCATCTAGGCTCTTGCACTGAGGAGGCCCCTTCCACTATGATTGGTTCAATGGGTGGTATGGTGGCCATTTTTACCCTCTGTTCACACCTCGGGTACCTTTGGTATCCGAGTGTTCTGTCCCCCAGGTGCTGGGTCCCAGCCGTGTGCTTGCTCTGTGGTGATGGTACAGATGTGGTGGTGTCTTGTTGTCCTCCCACCGTGTCCACTGGTGGCCACTTTTGTCAGGCTGCAAGCGTCTCCCTCCAGTGCAGCAGAGAGCCCTTGTGGGGCTGGTATCCCACCCCTAGGTGCAGCACGTGCGAGGCTGGCACTCACCTCCTCCCACTGTTGTGCTGTGCTTCCTATGGTGTCCTGTAGGTGGCTCACCTGCAGCAGCTGCTCGGCGTGGTGGCTTACGGTCACTTGGGGGCGTAGGCACTTTCACAGGCCCCATGGCACGAGCACTGCGTGCATTAGATGTGCACCTGTGGCCGCCACAGAGCCGACGCAGTGGTTTCTCGCCACCACCCTCGCTCCGGATTCCGACGCTGCGTTGTTGTAGCCTGGGTCAGCGCTAGTGCACGCCACGCTAATAAAAGAGGAGTGGACACAGGGATTATGGCTCACAGCCGTCGCCGTACGTGAACAGTGACGTCACATCCGGCCGGCTACCTTTTATTTTCCTGATCACGTGGGGCAGTGCATACCACCCTCCGGACAGCAGAAAGGATGGGGTGAGCACACCTACTCATTTTCCCAGGGACCGGAAGCCTGAAGGGTCACACAAGTCGCCCCTGTTACGTCACAGGGGCGACATTACAGGGCCCGGGGGTCAGATATTGGCGGATGGCACTCTAGCAATGAGCGTCCGCCGTCTTGGCCAGTCAAAATATGCCCCCAAACAAACAATCCATGATATTGTTAGCTTTCATGTAAAAGCTGTAACATTTAAAGCAATTAGTTGAATAGTAAGGCAGTGGGCAGATGTGCCCCTCTATGGATGAACTGCGACTGATAAAACCACAGGTAACTAACTCATTTGGGACTTTAGGACGGGGATTTGGAAATAGGTGATCTACAGACACAATGCAATTATTCAGTACCCTGGATACAGGGCAGATAGAACGTGGGCTAGGGTAAGCATCCTGAACTTGTCAATCCTGAGGAAGAAGTTCACAGGACGAAGATAGAGGATAGGGTGGAGGCCTCTGTCCTTCGGCACCAGAAAATAACAACTAGCCCAGACTTCTGATGCGGTCATCGTCTCTAGATCTCCCTTGTCCAAGAGAACCTGAACCTCCCCTCGCAGAATGGAGAAGTGGTCCTTTGGGAGGTGTTTAAGTGTATGAGGCATGTTCAGAGGGGTGGAGAGGAAAGGGAGCGTGTATCCATTTTGAACAATGTGGAGCACCCATGGGTTTGATGTGATGCTCTGCCTCCTGTTAAGGTAAAAGGTGATCTGACATCGTACTGGGTGACTGTGTGCCGCTGAGAGCAAATAAGTGTTTTTGCTGAGACTGTGGAAGGAGGAGCTGGGATTGTGTAGTAAGTTGCCCCTGGAAGATATAGGCCGGACCACTGACCACTCTCTCTAAAGCAAAAAGAACAATTGATGGACAGAATGCAGAACAATGTCATACATTCACCCCAGTACAGAGATCTGGGCCTGAATCTATTGTTTTTTTGCTCACCATGCCATTCCAGTTTGGACCCAGCCATATGCAAATCAGTCCTGACCCTGCGCCCAATGAGAACAGCCCAGCCCGAACTGCCAGGCCAGGTCCTCCCTGGACTGGAAACAAGCATCCTAGGACCGGTTTCGGGCTTTCAGCCCTCATCAGCCAGGATAGCTTGACTACAGTGGCATGGAGAGCACGGGACCCAGGTCTGGGCATACCCGTCCCACTCAGGGCGAGAAATGCAAAAAGAACAATTGATGGACAGAATGCCGAAGAATGTCATACATTCACCCCAGTACAGAAATCTGGGCCTAAATCCATTGATTGTTTTGCTCACCGTGCCATTCCAGTTCGGACTCAGCCATATGCACATCAGTCTTGACCCTGCACCCAACGGGAACAGTCCAGCCCGAACTGCTGGATTAAACCCAGATCCTTGTGACTAGGGGGGAATGTTTGCATTTTCCAGCATTCTGTCCATCAATTGTTTCTTTTGCATATGTCGCCCTAAGTGGGAAGGGTATGCCCAGACATTGGTCATGTGCTCACTACACCGCTGGATTCAAGGTAGCCTGGCTGATGAAGGGTGATGCCCTGAAACCGGTCCCATGATGCTTGTTTCCGATCCAGGGAGGACATGGCTTTGCAGTTCGGGCTGGATTGTTCCCATAAGGAACAGGTTCAAGACTGATTTGCATATGGCTGGCTCCAAAATGGGGCGATGTGGTGAGTAAAAGAATCATGGAATAAACCCAGATCCTTGTGACTGGGGGTGAATGTTTGCATTGTCCAGCATTCCGTCCATCAATTGTTTTTTTTACTCTCTCTCTAAAGGCTTGGTAGGTCTGATGTTGCTGAGGCAAGGTCTGAGGTGGCCCCTGCTGGAACTCTTTTCTGAAGTCTCAGGAGGGGCAACATTGTTGTGGGAACTGCCACGTCGGTGCCAGTCCAAGAAAGCTCAGGAAGGGTTGTGTTGCTTTTCTTGAAGCCCTTCAAAGCTTTGTCCCTCTTGTCCGTGAGGAGAAGTGTGCCTTCAAATGTCATGTCCATCGGGGATTGTTGCACATCCATCAAGAACCATGTGGAGCCAATCTGAGTGGTCCAGACTGCCCTACCCGAGCAGTTGGTAGTGTCTAGATCCGAGGGTATGCACTATTTTGCTGCATCCTGATCTTCATGTATGATTTGTTGAAGTATAGTTCTGAGGTAATCAGGGACTACTGGCAGGATTTCTGCCACCATGCCCCACAACACATGCAAATAGCATTCCAGGAGGCAGCTGGAGTTCACAGTGTAAGAGAAGGCTGGCAGAGAACATGTTTGGCAAATGTCTCATGCATTTCAACTATATGGCGGGGTAGTCAAAAATGTGCTGGGGTTAAGCCTGCTAGTAGAAGCCTGGCCTATCAGACTCTCTGGTGTGTGGTATTGCAGGGGACAGGCTGGGTCTCCAGGGGCAGTCTCTCCCAGCTATCTGCTTATTAACTGGTGGGCTGGCTTCACTCAAGTGCCCAGCAGAGTGTCAGTTAAGGCCTCCTTATAAGGCAGGAGGGGTTTCTATGAGGTTTGCCTGGGCTGTAGGGCATCTGTAAGGGTGTTGGTCTTGACCACAGTGGTAGACAGTTGTAGGTCTAGGACCCTTGCTGCTCTCCCAATCATAGCAAAGGAGGCTGATGATTGTATTGACGGGTCGGGAGAGGCAGGATGGAGGTCAGTGTCAGGGGAGGTATCCAGGCCACTGGCATCACGAACATCTTGAAATAGATTTTTATTGTCGTAAATCTGTGAATGATCCCAATCATCAGGGTAAGTTAGTCTCAAGTGTAAAGGAAACGTTACTGAATCTTCCGAATCTGAATAAGCCAAGGCGTGAGTAGGTTGTGAATTCAGTGGGGGTCTATGCAGATTCACTTCAGTGTTTCGAAAGGACTATCAGCTCACCCTCCAGCAACGTTGACACATGGGGCTCTGGAGTAGGTCATGGTGTCATAAGATATATTGGGCTAGGTGCCAGCATGGACTCTGCAAGGGAGGGGCGAGGGGCACAGTTGGCATAGGGGACTAATCCATTGGCAGTGGAGCGACTGGAGGCCCACTCAGATCCTTAGGGCCTCAGAGGGATCTCCAGTAGGTTCCAGAGAGTCTGCAGCATGGCTTCTCTAAAGAACTGTTGTGTGGATCCTATAAATCTATATAGGATCTGCGCGTTTAGAAAACAAACTGTGGGATCGGTGTCCAGACTGATTCCAGACACTCCCACCGGATATGTTCGCCTGTTTACCAGCTAGCTCACAGTGCCACTATGAACTCCTCTTACCAAAGTTTTTGGCAACTATCGAACATGACAACCCATCTCCTCAGGGATTGTGAAAATAGTACAGTACTTTTCGCTCAGTCACTAGTGCTCACGTTGCCTCAGAGAGGGACGCAGAATAAACGATGGTGACGTTTTCAATAAGAATTTATTGAGCCAGTGTCATTCTAGTGTAGAATATATGTGCTGCTGAGGGCGTGGCTTGGACCACGATCATGGCGGCCGCATAGTTGCAAGGCTCTGTCGTGGTCCCATACTAATCTTGCTGAAATTGGAGGGCGGCGTCCCTGCTGCCCGGCATTTGGCAGACAAACGGACGTGCTGCTTCTTGCCGTCCGAAAAATTTATAACTAAGGCTCGGAGAACTGTGGAATTGGCGAGGGAAGATCGCCCGTGTTGGATTGGGCCGGAGAGACTGGAGCCATCGCAGGAGCGGGGCCTCTGACTCCCGCACCAGAGTAGGGCCGCAACGTTGCAAAGTAGTGAGTTCACAGCGGCAAGAGTGCTGTCCTGTCTGGAGCGGAGTAGAGAGCGGTCGAGAACACGAACCCGTCGCAGCCTGCTCCCCGGGTGGGTGTAGGTCAGGGGAGAGCAGATCTGTGGAGGCTGAGCGAGTGCGGCCTCGGAGACGGGCTGTCTCCCACTCAACAGCGGGGGAGATTGGAAGTGTTGACGCCGGATGTGAGGACAGCCATCAGCGGCCTGAAAAACAGCAGAGTTCAACAAGATGAGCAGAATAAGGGCTCTATTGTCTCAAAAAGAAGTTGCCTGACTTCCTCTCGTGAAACATTTGTCCTTCACGTGGCTAACACCCGCACTGGGGTGCATGCGCTTTTAAATACTGACCTTCCCCTTCATTTCGGGGCTCTGATTCACACTATATGCAATGCCTCGTCAACAACTGGTTTGGTGCATTTTTTCAAGGTTGTGGGCTCCAGCCTTGTGACCTCCTTCCAAACAATATTTGGTGTGATACCAGCATTTTTTCATTCTATTTCTTCCAGCGTCTTCGGTGGGCTACCGTTAATTCTCACCTTGACTGCTGGTGTGCTGCTGTTGGTTTGCCTACTACGCAATGGCTGCACGATCTGTGCCACACGACACCCTGCCACGGCTGCTTCAACTGCGCAACCGGATGCTTGAATACTATGGAACATTACCACTGGCCACTCGGAGTGTAGCCTATGGATTATCCTTACGGTTCTCATATTTTACTTGCGTGCAACCTGTTTTCCATTGCCTAGATTGTCCATTCGAATGGGCTCTGGATTTGTGTCTGTCCAACAGGTGTCTCCTGCCCCGGATTATGATCGACTAATGAGTCCCTTAGTGGCTCATGAGTTGGACTGTTCTGGTATCGGGATTATGGCCTGTGGAGCGGCGCACGGAGTCCTAGGGAATTGGGATATATATGCGGCAGCATATGACTTCCTGGCGAAAAGTTATCTTGAAGAACACACACGTTGTCCTCTGATGGTGCTAGAGGTTCCGGTTGTCGAAGAACATGTATGTTCATTTACTTTACTTTACTGGATGGCTGAATCCTTTACTGACCATTATAATGACTTCCTCTTGGAGGCAGTTGCAACTTATTGTGCCCACACATTGATGGATTAAATTGACAGTTGTCCATCTTCCGCACATCCTACTCCAGATTTTTTAACTTTTTCTTTTTTTACTACAAATTGGGCTGTATACCGCCCCTGAGAGATGTTTTACTTTTTTCTTCTTCCCAACATATTTTCGAACTTTCACTACCAATTATATGGATTGGCAATATATGAACTTGGCTCTGTATCATTCGAACTTGAACTCTGCGTTCCCACATTGCTTCCCTATTCTGTTCGTGGTCCGATCAAGGGAGGGTGTAGTGAAGACAGGGTTTTATGTGCACACATTGCTATGTTAGCATAAGCGCTTTAGAAGCTGAAACGCCATCTTTCTACTTTGCTGCTTTTTGCACACGACACTACAGGTAGCTGTTATTACAAGTAAAACTGCTTGCTTGCTTTTTCTTCACACGAGAACGGTCTGTTGTTCACATCCCTAGACGTGCCCCGCGACCTTATTCTGAACAGTGTGTGCAGAAGCCGTCAAGGTCAAATAACAATGTATGCTGTTGAATTCAGGTTGATCGGCCCACGCTCTAGACACAACACGCACAGCTGCAAATATCTGAAACTCGGGTGCCTTTAATATTGAACTTTGCATGCATGATTCAGACACTTGGAGAAAAACCTTTCCAGACACAGAGAGCAGAGCTGATCCGGTGATGTGATTCACCTAAGCTGATCTTTGAGGTATGGGGTTCCCCATTCGAACTTAGAGACCTTCTATTAGTTTATTAAACTAGTTTGCTAGCGAAGGGAGGGTGGTTCACAAGGTATTATAGGACCTGTTTTCCACTATCATTTTTAATATGATTTCTCCGTTCATTTTCTATGGTATTGTAACAATGCTGATGGTTTTATTTTTAATCATTTGCCTGCTTATATTAGCCAAAGTACTGCACCTTAGAGAATGTAGTTAAAAATAAACATTTTAAACTTTTCCGTGTCTCCGATTACTCTTGTTGTGGACTGATATGAGAATAATAACGAAAAGGTGTTTCTGATTCCCACCATTCCTGAGAGTACTTTAAGTCGCTTGTTCTGGGTTGTCTAATCATTGGTTCGAGATAATACTGAGAACGAATGAGACACTGATGCTAATCGGCTAGGGGTTCTGGGTACTGAGGTGAGTTTTTGGTACACCACAATTCACGGAGGTCCTGGTTTCCTGTGCATAGTTCTGTGCATGAGCAGAATCCCCACAACACTGGGGGAGGGAAGATGGATTATTGAACTATTATATTCCACCCCCCCATCTTACTCTGGTCGAATTGACCACTGTTCTTTCTGTCCGTTTTGGAAAAGAATGCATTTTGTGCAATTTCCAAGTACTTAACCTAGCGTTGTGTGCCCTGAACGAAATTCAAATTTTTTCATGGTTTTATTTAATAAGCAGCTGGCTGGAATTCTCCCATAGTTTTTATCATAGATTATTCTTGGAAGAATGTATGCAGTGTCGAAGAGGGGTGGTGTTTATTACAATTTTTTTTTATACTTCACAGATTTTTTTAAAAAGTGCTTTGAGACCAACAGCTTTATTGTGGTCTGTGTGAAAGGACTCCGAATGTAAGCCTCGGTAACAGGTACCAAGAAATCCCATTTCTTCTACCTTGATCGTGCATTGCTTATGTAGTATTCTCAGAACTTGCCGTTGCAGAAGTAGAATTCTCCCTAAAAGAAAAGCTTTTTGCTTCTGTTGAAACCTTGCTTAATGTTGGTAATGATTTTGCTTGCTTAACCCTTGAATACGCATGTGATCTGAGATGCATCGTACGTGGGTGTTTGGACCTGAGCCTGTAGAACTTTGGAAGGTCTGGTAATTGTGGTTGGTTGAGAAAAGGGGCATTAATGTTTGCCTTTGACCCATTGCTTTGCAGGTTGGTAGACAATACTACTTGCTGAGATAAGGAACGCCCAGCTTCATATAAAACTACAAGGTTAAAGTGCATGTGTGTACAGTAGTCATTCAACAGATGCACTTAAAACACTGCTTTGGACTGGTGTTTCACACAGAGGTAAATATACAATTTCATTTTTATGAACCCCCAAAAAATGGCTCCAATAACTTAGAGTGGCATCACCTAACCTAACGTGAGGCTATAGCATGAGATAAAAACACAACACGATACCAATACACACAACATAATTCAACTCAACATAATTAGACTTTACTCAATACCACACAGATACACCACACATAAAAAATGTCACATAGCAACAATCCACATACTCGAGACCATGCCACAATTCCAATCAGAATAATTCCACCCGCCACAGTTTCACGCCACACAATATCCATTCCACACCATATAATTCAACACTAAACATCAGAAAACAACTGCACAATTACACACCACATTCATCCAATCCATATCACAGAATTCCACATCATGCACAAAATTCATTAGCACACCACATAATTAAACTCCACTACATACAACTCCACAACACAAAATACTATTCCACATTATTATACTCCATGACGCACAGTCCCACTCCACATAATTCCGTTACACTCAATACCAAAGAATTACTATCCACATAATTCCACTACACAAATCCACTCCACACAATTCCACAACTAATACCAATTCAACCCACATAATTCCACTCCACTCCACATGGGTAAAGACATTGTCATTTACAACACCAATAGCTCTAACTCTCACAAATTCAAGACCTATTGCATTGCAAATGCTTGTTTTTTTAAATCACTCTCCTCCCTCAGCCACCTACCTATTACCCTACTGTCTCTGCTTCTCCTTTCTTCACCTCACCCCCCCCCCCCTCTGTCAGCCTCATCTTCACTACAGCTGCCTATGGGTAATGACTGTGCAAGTAAGGAAGTGTGAGGAGAACATTTGCTTGTGTGGGTGCATAGGTGTGCATAATTGGGCCTTGCACGGCTCTGCCTCTGTTCTTCCCTGGTAGCTCTTTATATTCTAAACAGAGGCAGCACTAAGGCCTGAATTATATAGTGCTATTTAGCACACACCCATGAGCACTTGTAAGATTTACAGAGACCTGGGGGTTATGGATATTTGAACTAAAAAACAGAGAGGTAGCAATTAAAGGTGGCAACCTGAGCAACAAAACCAGACATCAAATGTGGGCCTAGTTATACCCAATCTACCCACAGTACATTTTCCGAGCTTGACGTCATAAATTGTAATTTGATTGCTAGTTTCTCAACCAATATTTTGCCAGGCGTTTGAGCATAAGGTATCTTAAGGGGAACAAAGAGGAAACGCACAACTCATGCGAGTGCCTCAAAATTGAACTGCCTCTAATAGTGAATGGCATACTTCCTCTTCTTTCCTATCCTCCTGTATCCCACCAGTCTAGTCTTTACCATTGCCATACCTTCTTTTTACTCATCACCTTCCTTGTCCATCAATCTCCCTACATTCTTGCTCTACCACTATCCCCCAGTCTCTTGACACTCCTTCCCTGGACCCTTCCCCACCACTTATTTCTTCATGACCCTATTTGACCATCTTCCTTTGTCATCATACCTATCCTTCATAAGCGCTGTCCTCCCGCCTCTCCCTCTTATCACCCCAACTCAGTACCCACCCCTCTACTCGCATTACTCATTTTGCTCATCAATACCTTGCTCCATCCATTCTACTTCCCTAGACGCCTTTTTTATTCTCCTTCGCCCACCTCACTGCAGCTTTTTTCATTCTCAACATTGATGCTCATCATTCCCTACTCCGTGCTAAGCAACCGTAATTTTTCTTCTTTCCTTTAAATCACTTCTTTACGCTTGTTTCATTAATCTGTTTCCTTGTCATTCCTGTCTGATCCTTCCATTTTTCTTATTCTTCTTTTCAATCCTCACGTTCTCCTCTAATCAATCTCTCCCTCATCTCTGTACCCCATCACTTTTTCCTCTAGAATATTTGATCATGTGTGCTACACATTGGAGCCACTGTCCTGAAAGTTACTGTGGATTTTTCAGGACATCCGACGAAAGGACATGCAGATATGAGTTCATCTTTAGCTAGTATGATTAGTGTTGTGAGTTAAGTACTCTACTTTTCGAAATGCTCCAAAACATCACATTTATTTGTAGCTTAAATAGTGATGTTTATCCAGGACAGGGACACCTAGAAGTTCAGAATTTTGATATTGATGGCAGGACATCGAAGTTTTTGTTTTTTTAGCACTTGCTAAACGTTGATTATCATTCGAGGTGGGCGCCGTCAACCTCAATAAATGAGAACAGTTATTTATTTATTTTATTTACTTGAGTTTGATATAGCGCTGGCTAGACCCAGAGGTATCGGAGCGCTTTACATGAGGAGCGTTACATAGGTTACAAATTACATAGTTACAGAAGGTAAAACTGTTACAAGTTACCTTCTTAGGTTAATGGCGTGTAGAGAGGTAAGGGGGTAATGTAAAAGGGTGAGGGGAGGGAGAATTAAGCAGAGCATAGGCATAAGGTTAGACAAAGCAAGCAGGTGGAGAGGAATTCAGGGGAGAGAGGAAGGGAAAAGGGGAGGTAGCCAAAGAATGAAGGAGGGAAGCGGAGGTGGAGGGGGTGGGGGACACAGCGTGGAGACGGGGAAGTAACTGTGTCTTACGTCAGGCTGGGACAGGGATCATTCTCAGTTCTGTGTGATTCCCATTTTCACAGTGGACTCTCCCAGCGGGGTTGCTGAGACTCCAGGGCATAAGATGCTGGATCCCTCCCCAACAAGGGGTGAGGAGTGTTTTGGTCACAGGTACACTCTGAGGAATGAAGGAGGGAAGAGGTGGGGGAGGGGGTAAGAAACCCAGCAGGAACACAGTGTCTGATGACCGGCAGGATAGGGGACGGCTCCCAGTGGTAAGGGGATCAGTCCCAGTCCTCCACTATGTGAGACACCCTTGTCACTGTGGACTCTCTTAGAGGGTCTCAGACTCCAGGGCAAAGATGATGGATCCATCCCTAACAAGGGGAGTAGGAGTGCTTTGGACAAGGGCATAGTTATGGGGGCCATTTAAGGGAGTCAAGCTGGAAGAGAAAGGCACTCCCTGTAAAAGGGCCTAATGGCATTGCCTCTTCCCACTTGGCTAGCGTCACGTTGACAAAGCATCAAATCGCCAGGTTGGAAGGAGGAGCTCCGTGTTGCTCGTACAGTTGCCATTTTAAGGACAGGCAACACGCTTTAAACTAACAGCCGCAGAGCCACTAATAGCGTAAAAAAAATGCTGAGATACCTCATCGGGTGTGCGTCCGGTTGGATTAAAGTTAGATCCTTGGGTTGTTACAGCGTTGTACTTTGATGGCGCCGCCTTCGACCACAGTGAGGCAACCATGTCAAGACAGCAAAATCAACAAGCAGCCCCAAACCCCCCTACTACCGGAACTCCAGCTGTGCCAGGGGTTGCCAAATGTAGAACCAAGTGGGGGAGAGGCACCCCGGTCCTCGGCGGAAGGAGCGCACGGGCAGCACAGGGAATAATTCAAAGGCCCCAAAGAAATCAGGCTGTCAATGTAGGCAGAGGGAGGGGCAATCCCTGAAGGTGGGCTTGGGACGAATTCAAATCGCAGTGCTCCAAGGTGAATCGCAAGCTGCTTCGCTACCGGCCATCCAGCCCGGGACACCTCAGGAGTGGAGGTGTTGTTGGGACAGCAGATCAGCCCTGGGGAGTACTTACAGAATTTCCCTGCGGCTTCCATCCACTGCCGATGCCATCCGCCAGCATTTTCCAGAGAGTTGGTCGGGCGGTTGGAGGAGGCAGCCCGCCCAAGACCGTGCCGAAGCCACTCTCACAGCCGAGCAGTTCTTGTCAGAGAAAACCCTCAAAGTCACTAAATTTACCTGAGCTCATCCCCCTGGTAGCAATGGCGCAGAACAGACAGGCTTAACTTAGGGAAATGTGTGAAGTATTTATGCAATACCAAAACTTTAATAAAGTCAAAACACCATATAATTATACATTTCAAACTGAATTCTAAAAAGAAAGTAACATTTAATAAACAAAATTACACCAAAACAACAAGAATACAAACAAATATTAAAGAGAACCATAGATATGAGTTTCTAAAGTTTGATGTGAAAATAGCACCAAAAAGTACAAAGTGCCTAAGAAATTTAATGGTTGCCGTAGACTAGGACCTAGACGCGATTTGATGCCAACTACGGTGGAGCTTTGGTCATATAAACCAAGTGGATTGGTCCTGGTAAAAGTCTGGAAGTCAAAGTTCAAAAAAGTGTGAACGTCTCACTTCAGAAAGGGACTTTATGTAAGAAAAATTCTCTCCTTGCGGGCGTCGCTGACACTAGCTGCTGCCATTGAACCGATTGACATTCCCAAGCTTTTAACATATCTTGCTGAAAATACTCCAAGTCCCAACTCAGAATGGAGTTAGTTGTTTCTAGGGAGGTGCAGCAATGTGAGGGTGATGAAGCTAAAATTCAATCCAATGCTGTGGAAGTGCCGGGTGGATGCTTACTTCAGCGGATTCTGCTGAAGCTCTGAAGGAAAAGTTTTCATATTTTTCCAAATTCTTCTGTTGCCCAAACAACCACAGGAGTACACGTCTAAGGCCTCCAGGATTGTTCGAGGCGTACTCTCCATTCTACAGGTGAACTAGCATTAATACGGGTATTCTTGGATTCGGATAAGAAGATTGAAATTAATTGAGAAAGTAACAAATTGACGTTTGGACCATTTTGAGATTGTTACGAGAGCTCTGATGAAGTCAGTGATATATATTCAACAAATCTGATGAAACACGTGTTGGCTGTGGCTATATATAAACAATATTCTGTGGCTTCTGAAGAAGTTTTGTAGGAAATAAACCTACCTGAAAACAAGAAGAATTTGACACACTTTTATCGTACATTTGCTGGTGCCCAGGATAATCTGTTGACTGTACAAGACTAGAGGTTTCCAGTTCTCATGTGTGGGCGATAGAGGCAGCCCTCTTCCTTGGAGCACCAAAATAGAGACTTTTGGTAGTTGACGGTGGGGGAATAGAGGAGAGTTTGCGCAAGAGGCCCTGCCACATTTTTGTTTAACGAAGGCCTCCAGGACATCAGGGGAAGGTGCTTAGAGACTCTCAGCTGGACACTTCAGGAAAAATGCCTCTAGCAGCTTGGTGTGTCCCTGCAGCCAAACAGAAGGCTAGCCAGCTATCCTGGAGAGTCCGCCTCTTTTTCCTAGGTACAAGTGTACAGCTATAGTCCTTCAGAGATTGTCTAAGGTCACAGACCGCATATCTGATCTTCCATGGGTCCAGACAGTGTTCTGAGGAGAGTGCCTTGGAATTCCACATTTATGGTTGACACCTGCTAGTGGTTAGGGGGGTGACTTCTGGGTGGGTTAAAAGTTGCCTGCCTACTGTTTTCAGTAGTTCCTGTTTGCCTTACTTAAAAAGAGGTCGAACAAGCATTGACATAGCCAATAGGTCTCGCTTTTGGGACCTTATAAGTATTTAGTTATGCAGCACAATATCCTTGGTGCAACAACATCAACTGTTGCATGGCTATACACTTATAAGGTCCCAAAGGCGAGACCTATTGGCTATGCCAATGCTTGTTTAAATTGGGAGTGGGACTTGGGAGGGTGGAGCAGACAAGTTTTTTTTGTTTTAACTCCGCCCACCCTTAGTACCAAGGAGGGACTACTAAGCCTGTTCACAAATCAAAAGCAACCATTTAGAAAGGACAGCAACAGGAGCCAATTGAAAAGATGGGCAGAACATGGGCGGAGCTTTAAGTCCATACCTCAATACAACATGTCTCGAAGACACAAAAACAGAAGCTTCCAAGGCTGCTACCTACATCGTATGGAAGTTGTAACACCCCAGAGGTCATTAACTGTGCTCAGGCTCCACACAATGAGCTGGGAAACTGCTCTCTGCAGAGGTTTCCAGCTCCCCTACCCTGTCACCCTGTGATATCAGCTTCTCACCAGGTGACCTGTGAAAGGAGACGTTATTGTATGACACACTGTAGCACCGTGTGAGCAGGCAGGTCTGCATTCACATAGAAACGGATAAAATGTGCAGTGACATAGGTAGACGCACATAAGCACAACAAAACAAACCCAACTATAGATAGGAACGCTGACAAAAAAAAGAAGAAAAATGCAGCCATTGAAAAGATAAAGATAAATAGACATGCTAGCAAAGATAGAGGCAAACAGGAATTTATACACAAACGCAGACACACAATCAAACACATACACTGACAAATACACATGCACACACAAATACACACGCAAACACACACACAAGTACACACACACTTTCCTTGACAGCAACGGTGTACCGTTTCACACACAAAAACAGGAGCAGCAAAGTGCAGGCGTTCATCCCTCGCACAGCCCATTAAGCACATGTGCTCGGCTGCCCCCAGAGGGGATGGAATGAGTTATGGAGCAGAGAGGCAGGAGATGGCCCCGGGCTGGTGGCCCATCCATCTCAGGGAGGCCAGTGCCTCATCCATCAAAGAGTCATGCTTCCTGGGTAACGCCTCGCTGCGCAGACTGGGCCTAAGTCCATCTCTGCTGAGTGGCAGGGACCAGGCTGTGTGCGACTGCGACAGTCTCAAGCCTGACACACAAACACACAGAGGAGCCAGTCCTCAGCGCTCTCTGTAGAGGCACCCGCCCATCAGGGCAAATCCTGCACAGCGAGGGACTGCAAGCAGAGACTGGTATCCATGACAGCCGCCCCCCTCCAGGTTATAGCCAGAAGGGTGTGCTGCCCTAAAGCAAAGCAGCCTGGAACAACCATTAGGTAAACTAATAGAGGGTGTTTCGGCAACACGCGTATGTTTATGTATGAAAATATATCTATTTAAGCGTGTCTGTAGTTCGTGAGAGGCAGGTGTAAATGAATTTACTATGCAGGATACGTTCATTACACGTGCAGTGAGGTTTGAAGTATTAAATCCCATGACAAGGTGTTATAAGGCTGGGCTTGACTTGTACTTTTCTGAAGAGACTAAAATGTGTGTTTGTGGGAGTTTACAAACTCCAAACCAAGGGCATCTTACCTTGAAAAAAACCAAATATTTACTCCAGAGGAAGGGAAGAGCAACAGATCACCTCAAATTTGGTGAAGGTAAAGGCGAAAGTATTTCTCCATAGGGAAACAAGCACGCCAGTAGTGTGCGCACGCGCCAGTGAGACATTTGTTTTGAATTATCGCGCACACGTCTAGGCACGATAATTCAAAACAGATGGTGCCTGTGCGGGTAACCGCAAGCAATAGGCCGTGGGCGGAGCAAAGGCGGGACATGCACCCGCCTTTGCCCCATTGCGTGCTGTCTTTCTTAGAAAGACGCACGCAAAGGCCAATAGCCTCTGACCAAAAACAAACCACACGCACAAGCGTATGGTCAGATTTTTAAACCCCGCATACGAGAAGCAACACTGGCAGTAACTGTGCCTCTTTTACTGCCAGCCTTGCTTCTCGTAAGCAATGACTACAAGTACAAAGTGAGTATTTACGCACCGCTTGCAGGTTTTCAAAACACATAAATAAAAGGCATGGCCATTTACAATGCCAATAGCTGAAACTCTCGCAAATGCGAGACCTACTGCATTGAAAATGCTTGTTGAGCTCTGAGATGGAGGGGGAGCAGCCATAGGTAGGCAGGGACCGTGACGCCAGGCTATGCGTTTCAAAAGCTGAAGGGATGAGAAGACAGCTGCAGCCAAAAAGACCTCGATCTTTGAATGCACAGCAAATGTGGCAAGATAACAGCCCTGTTTACAACAGGGCTCTGGTCTCGACTGCTCCAGCTTAGAAAGAAATAGTGCTCACAAGTTCTGAGTAAAAACACATGTAACAGGGGTAGTCCTTGAAAATGGGTGGAGCTTTTGAAGCCCATATCTTGAATGCAGCATGTCTCGCAGAGACAGCCCTGGCGCTGCCTGGGCACAACCTAGAAAGGTTGTTCTCGAGGTCCCGACTGTCTATTGTAGGTAAAGTAACTGCTGCCAAAAGATACTTAAGAGTGCCGGAGGGCAGACTGCAGAGCAGAATCAAAGTGTTCCTCTAGTCGAAGATTCTGAAGAGTGCGGGAAGTGTTACTGCTAAGCAGAAACATGATATCTAAGTACAGTAGTGTAAAAGGAAACATTTTGGAAAAGAGATGCTACTAAAAGAGTTGATTGGGGTCTATTGTACAGAAGTTGGCCACCTTAATAAAAAAAAATGGAAATGCAGCAAAGAACGGCTTATTTGCATACTTAGAGCTGTGAGTGGACGTCTCCATGGGCTGCCTTGAGTCAGAACAGTTTAAGCATGCTGAGAATTTTGTAACCACACATTCGATAAATGTTCAATAGATGTGCAGGTCAAAAAGAGGCAGGTTAGACCACAGAAGTAGCATTCCATTTAGTCTGCTCGATGATTGGTTTATTTCAGGAAATCAGATTAAAGTAAAGAAGAGGACAGTGGTGTATGGTTAAATAGCCAAACTGGGCACTAAAAACCAATAACGTGAATCAATTATTTGCATCATAACAGAAGATGCCACTTATAACATAGCAGTATTTAGTGCATGCATATAAGGTAGGCTAAAAGGTAACTTAATTCTGTCCACCAAAATGTGTGACTTGCAGATTCACAGAACTGTCTGGGGAAGTCATATTAAACCTTCAGCCACAGCAATAGCTACAAAGCAAATATTCCAATACGTTGGGTGTTTCCGAGGGCGGCATTACCTGCTTATACCTGGCATACAGGTAAAGGAGCTGCTATCTACTGGCAGCATGCACCATCCCCTGCAAGCGGTCTGCTGCCTGCTGGAAGTGAGAGGCCAGCAGCTTGTAGTCCTCCTAGTCTTCTGGATTGGGGTACGATGAGTCAAAAGAGTCGTCACTGGAGCTATGATCACTCAAAGCCGCACCACTCACGAACAACAAGGCCATGGCTCAGCAAGTGTCTGGGCCCCTTTTCCCCCTCTAGGGATGCTTCACAGCCTGGCTCTGTCCTGTGGTACTAAAGTGCAGGTGCTCGCACCCCACCAGAGCGGTTCTATGCTTTCACTAGAATTACATGCCAATACTCTCGAATCACGAGGGAAGATCCTTCTACAAACAGATTTCAAACAACTGATCACATGTACTTTCCAGACTCTAAACAACGTTTTATGAGAAGTCCGGAGGAGGTCAAGAGGAAGCGGGTTTTAAACTGATTGACAAGGTATAGGGCAGTGCAAGGAGGGTGTTTGCAGCGGTACTTCCCTTTAAGCCCTGCCATTGGTTAGAAAACATGACCCACCTCTAAAAGAGGTTGCCCAGCATTTCCCACAGAAACATGGCGTGCCGGATAAGATCTCTCCAGGGCCATACCGGAAAAGTACTTCCGGTGCTCTTGAAGACCGCCTGGTGAGGTCCTGCTGTACATGAGCTGCTTTTACTTCCAGTACTGTGCTCTGCGCACCAGCTAGCTAAGAACGGGTGTGTAGGAAGAGCCTGAAAAATAAGAAAACCACGGCAGTTACTCGGTGGACTTATCGTCTGGCTGACAATCGGGCAGCCTGGACAGGGGTCACTGACGGTAGCTCGTGAGCTCTTGGGAGGTGACAGTCACAATTTCAGCTTCCTGCTGCCGTTGAGGCAATGCACATTTTTGATAATATGTCAAATTTCTGAGCCAACGTGGATAAATGGTCCCGGGAAACACAGTGAGCGATCATCTTAATGTTTCCCATACTAATACCTAAGATAATGTTAAACAAGCAGTGGCCCCGCGGCAGCGAAAGTGACGCGGTAGCGAAAGTAAAAGAAAACAGGCATGCGGTGGGGAAAGTGAAAGCAGGCTGGCAAGTGGTGTGCGATGTGCGCGCACCATGACGAGAGAGGAAAGCCAGATGGCGCCTCTGCTCGTCATTGTGCGCGTAACCGCATGCTCGAGGCCAGCAAAAGTGTCTGGTAGGACTTATAAAAGCCCAGTTACTAAATGTCTCACCAGAGCAGCACATACACTGGCTCAGGCGAGACCTAAAAATTTTTATCATGGAAGTTCCAAGATGGCCAAAGTCTTCAGCCACATTAAACTTGGGCTCTGGTAGCTGAGGGTGTGTAGGGGAGTGTGCTATGAAAATGACTAGTGTCCTCACACATCTTTTTTTTTTTAAATTCTTTTTATTTGCATTTTTAAACAACAGAAAACAACGCAACTCACTGCTGTGTACACATAACATGTTATGGACGATACAGCCGCCCATCAATCCACCGCCAGTAATACTATAGATACGCTCCCCCACAAAGTGTTCGAACAACATGCGCTTGACCCAGCCATCCACCCACCCCCTCACGCCGTACTGTCTCATGACCCATCTATGTAATCCAGCGTGCCCTACATGCAATCCGACCCGCATCCGTCTCCCAGCAATATCAGGACATGAACATGGAAATTACAGTGCTTGAAGCGTGGTCTGCGCCAACCAGTGAGTAAAGGGCTCCCAGATATCCTTTGGCCTGGATCGCATCGGCATCAGCTCCCAATATAGCGCTAGCTGCGACTGGCAATATACTACGCTTCGAACCCAGTCCCTAATATTAGGCGCTGTAGCCACCCCCCAGTGCATCGCAATTTGGCGTTTGGCCAGTAGGATAAGCATCGCTGGCAACTTCCGGTGCTTGGGTTTGACCATAGGCAATATACCTAACAGTGTAGCCTGCGGGGTGCATGGGAGCTGCAGACCAGTGATTGTTCCCACTATGTTCATCACTTTGACCCAGAAAGCCGCCAGCGGGGGACAGTCCCACGCCATAAGTATGAAGGTCGCCCCGCCCGCGTGACACCGCCAGCAAGCATCGGAATCTCTCAATCCCATGCGGTGGAGCCGGCGAGGGGTACGATATACCATATGAATATATTTAAAATGTATCAGGCAAAGTCGGTAATTGGGGGATAGGACCCCCAGGAGTCTGCAGCATAGATCCCAGTGTTCATCAGAAATGTCGGCACCCAATTCCGCAGTCCACAGCTCACGGGCCGCCGGGATCACTACGGGATGGCTATATTGCATACGTTGGTACAATCTGGATATAAGCTTGCGTCCTGACTCCACCGCTAGCACGTTCTCCAGGGCTGGTAAATCTGGCGGAGGAGCCGGAAACGTAGGAAACAGTTTTTGACCTGTGTGGCGTAACTGGTAGTAAAGTAGTGTGTCCAACAGCGTCGGAGCTTCCTCGCCACACATCTGCTCCAACGTGATGAAGGACCCCCCCGGGAATAAATCTCCCACTGTGCGAAGGCCGTGCGCCGCAGCCCGCTCGCCAGTGCGCATATTTTGCAGCGGGGACCACATCGGGTTATTTCGCAGCGGCATCGATCCGGCATACAAGAGGTCCAGTCCAGCCCTGCGCCGTAGCCCATCCCAGGCCCATCTAAGTGCGTGCACCGGGTCTATGTCTGTGCATCTCCGCTTGTGCGGCGCATATAGGGCCACGGCGAGTGGCAACGGTGCCGCTCTATCCGTTTCTATCGCCACATGTGGCTGGAACGGCGTTGGGTGGACCCAGTGGTGTAAAAACTGTGCCTGCGCGCAGTAGGCATAGAGTGGGATATCCGGCGCCGCCAGGCCTCCCTGCCGCTGCGGGAGAGTGAGGGTCTCCCACGCCACCCTCGGCTGCTTACCACCCCACGCCAGCTCCACCATCTGCGAGCGCAATTGGCGCAAAAAACTAGCAGTCAGGGGCCGCGGAATGTTCCCGAAGAGATACAAGAACTTCGGCAGGATGACCATCTTGGCCACTGCAATCCTGCCCGCCAGCGAAAGGGGCAAATGCTTCCAGCGGCCGACCCGCTCCTCGACCCAGCCCAGTGCCCGCCCATAATTCTCCGACCATATTTGCTGCATATCAGTGCTGATCCAGACCCCCAAGTATCACACCGGCCCGTCCGCCCACTTCAGCGGGCAATTCGGGGAAAAGCGATTTGTCCCGGCCGTCAAAGGTAGAATAACCGACTTCTCCCAATTTATGGTTACACCCGATAGCAAGCCATACTCTATCAATTCTCCGGTCATGGGCGAAAGGTTTACCTGCGGGTCGGTTACATATAAAGTAATATCATCCGCGTATAGAGACACGGTCAGTGCCCTCGATGAAAAGCCAATGCCCCGGTTTGCGTGGTGCTGTCGGATACGAGCCGCCAAGGGTTCTGTGGCTATGGCAAATAGCAGGGGCGATAAGGGGCAGCCCTGTCTTGTACCCCGCCCGATGGCAAAGGGCGCAGAGACGAGCCCGTTCACCCGTACCCGGGCAGTGATGTTGGTATACAGCAAGCGAATATAGCCAATGAATGCCTCACTCATACCCATTCGCTGCAGCAAGGGAAACAGGAATCCCTATTCCAGGGAGTCGAACGCTTTTGTTGCGTCCAACAGCACCGCTACGGCTTGTACATGCGGGGCTAAGTAGTGTAGCACACCAAATAAGGTTCGAAGATTGTGAGACGTAGAGCGGCCCGGCACAAAGCCCGATTGGTCAGGGCGTATCATAAGTGGCAGTACCGGTTGCAACCGCAATGCTAGCATTTTCGCGAAGATCTTTGCATCCGTATTAATTAAGGACAGCGGCCGATAGGAATCGCAGTGTTGCGCGTCTTTATCCGGTTTTAAGAGGGCGATAATGACCGCCTCTCTCATAGATTCCGGGAGCACACCCGCTTCAACGGCCTCAGCATATACTGCCAGTAGTTTGGGGGCCAGCAGTTCCGCATATTCCTTGTAGAATTGCGCCGGTAACCCATCCGGTCCCGGCGCTTTCCCGTCCGCCAATGCGCCTATCGCCTCTTTAACGTCTTCTATCTCGAAGGGGCGATCAAAGTACCCCTTTTGGTGTGCATTGAACCAAATGAGCTGGATCGTATCGAAGTATCCCGACAGCTCCGTCAGCGGCGGCGCACCCCGGGTACGGTACAATTCTTTATAAAAAGTCCGAAACGTATCTAGAATCGTTGGAGGAGTATACGCATGTCCACCCTCCGGTGTCGCCACTGAGGAGATGAAGGGGGATGGCCTCTGCGAACGCAGCAATAGAGCGAGCGTCCTGCCCGGTCGGTCCCCTTCGCCATATCTGCGGGCCACAGCCTGTTTAGTCAGAAACTTAAGCTCCCTATCTGCTTCAGCCTGGTATTCCGTGAGCTTGGTGCGTGTTTCCGCCAGAGTTGTCGCCGATAGGTCCGAACAGTACTGCACCTCCAGAGTATGCAGGCTGTCTTCCAGCCGCCTCAGCGTTCCCCTGATGGTCTTCAGCACTGTGGCCTGTCCCGCAATGCAGTGACCTCTGATCACCACCTTGAAAGCGTCCCACAGGGTGCCTTCCGACGCAACAGAGCCAGTGTTCTGTTCAAAATATTCCGTCACGCGTTGGTATATGTCTTCCCGAAACACCGGATCGGTCAGGGCCTGTGCTGGTAAGCGCCACGCGAAGGGCGTCACATATGGCTGTGGCACGCGTAGCAGCAGTTCCACTGGCGAGTGGTCAGAAAGGGTGCGCGCCCTGTGCGCAACGTGCGAAACCCATGCATGCACCTGTGGGGTTAAAAGCCAAAAATCTAACCTGGACCAAGCTCCCCTGTGTGGGGTGAAGCAGGTGCCCTCCCGTACCTCGGGGTGCAGCACGCGCCACGAGTCTAATAGCTGATAGTCCGTCATTAGGCCACGGAGGAGGTCAGCCACATGCGGGTGATGTACACGAGCCGCTCCCTCCCTGTCTAGTTCCTGCGAGATCACCGCATTGAAGTCGCCGCCCCACATGCATGCACCCTCTCCCAGCGACTGTGTCTTGTGCCAGACGTGTCGGAAAAAATCAGGGTCGTCCGAGTTTGGGCCATATATGTTGACTAGTGTCATCGGCATGTGAAAAAGCTTCCCCTGCAATATTATGTAGCGCCCCTCAGCGTCGGCATGCACCCGATATGTTTGCCAGGGTAGGCCTCGCCGTATTAAAATAGCCACTCCCCGGGAGTAGCTGGAGTAGCCGGACGTGTGTATTTCGCCCCATCTAGCATGTCGAAGCCTCACCCCGGCTACTTGGGGCAAATGCGTTTCCTGAAGGAAACAGATGTCAACTTGGTGTCGTGTCAGATATGCATGGGTCAATCTGATCTTGCGATGGTCATTCAAACCACGAATATTCCATGTGAAACAACGCAGCGCGGTCAGGTATGTGTGCGGTGGTGGATCCTACGCAGCAATGAAGTCAGCAGTGGTAGCGCGCTCTGGGTCCACAGGGAGAGCTCTCGCTCTGGATGTCGTACCAACAATAAGAACATGGCAGCGGCCAGCAGCAGTGGTATATTCAAATAGTGCAGTGTAAGAAAACCAAACAACATTAACCAAATCCCCTTACCACCCACTCCAACCCCCCAATCAGGTTGAGACACTTGTCCCCCCCCCCCACCCAACCCAACAACAGCATTGCATCAGTGAAATTACGGGAATCATCCCAGTGAGGGCGTGGGTCACCGGCATACTCCCCTGTCCAAAAGGCGACAGGGTGGCCGAACATTACCGCCCATTAACATATACACTATCTGCCTGCGGCGGGGTAAGCCCAACACCGATCCCTTCACAAGTTCTCTGCCAATGATCAGGAATATTCCCCGAACCTCGTATCCCTGAGCCTCTCCGTTCCCCCCGGCAGCCACAACATGCTATAAGTTCAGAGTCCCCTTAATAGAACATCAAGTGATATACGGTATAACCAAGCTGTCCGGCGTCTCTATATGTTCCAGTTTCACGAGTACATAAAATGTAGGCCTAGTTATTCAACGTCACTTAGCTGGTCGTGCGGTGGTGTCCCCTGCCCGGCACGTTTGTCTCTCAGCGTCCGCTCCGCCTGCCTCGCAAATTTGAGTGCTTCCGTCGCCGCCGTGAAGACCATCGGTTTCCCCCCGTGGTGGACCCGTAACTTAGCAGGATATAACATCGCATATTTTGTCCCCACTTTCTGGAAGATCCGCTTAGCCGGTAGGAATTCACGCCTGGCGGCCTGCACAGCCTGAGTGAAGTCGGGAAATAGGGATATCGCCATATTTTGGAATGTAAGCTCACCTCTTTCACGTGCCAGCCGTAGGATCGTGTCTCTGTCTCGATAGTTTAGGATCCTGGCAAGGATCGGGCGCGGCTGCGCCCCCGGCACCGGTCGCGGTCCCAGTGTGCGATGTGCCCTTTCAACCAGGAACATGGCCGACAGGGCCTCACCAAACAGGTCGCGGAACATCCCTTCAACGAAGTGCTCCATATTGCTAATGTTCGTGGATTCCGCAATACCAATAATTCTCACGTTATTTCTGCGAGAGCGGGCTTCCAAATCTCCGTTGCGACCCTTTATCACCTCCAGGACCTTGTCCATGCGCAGCAGCTTCTCCCGGGTATCACCGTTACTCTCTTCGCAGTCGGCAACCCGTGCCTCTACCGCCGCCAGTCGCTCTTCATGTTGATCCACCTTGTGCGATATTCCGTCCAGTCGCCGGGCCATGGAGTCCAACTTGCCGTCAATCTCCTTTAGGCAGCCCTTCAGCTCCCGAAACATGCTCTTGACATCTTCGGCGCCCTGCGTCAGCGCCAGCTGCGTTTCAGGGACCACCGTCTGGGACGCTGGGACAGTTTCAGTGTCCTGAGCCATGTGCTTCCCAAACTGGAGCTTCCTCTGCTTAGCATCCGTCTTCCCCATGGCGCAGCAAAGGGGTCACCACATCAGAGTCTCAGCGGGAGGGGGGGGAGGAAAAGGGGCCCAACAGAGTCTGCACAGGCCTCCGAGCCCGGACAAATTCACGGGCCTACCATGCCAAATCCGCTCTCACCCAAGGCCACCCTGCCGCCTTCGCCGCCAGCGGGAATCTCCAACGCACAATTGGGCCCAGCAGGCCTGCAGCTCTCACCAAGCGCGGGTCCTACCATGCCAAATCCGCTCTCACCCAAGGCCGCCCTGCCGCCTTCGCCGCCAGCGGGAATCTCCAACGCACAATCGGGCCCAGCAGGCCTGCAGCTCTCACCAAGCGCGTGTCCGCGGCCGGGACAGGCCCTCCAAATGGGCACACAGCTAGTGACCAGCAGTTGGGGCGACCGCCCAGCAGGCACACACTCCGCAGTCCTTGGATCCCCGCAGTTCGATATTTATGCACCTGGCGGAGGCAGGAGGAAGGCGCACTTCACCGCCCGGGGCACCGTTGAGGGTAGCAGGATCGGCGCCGCACCCGCAGCCCCCAGGGCCGCCCAGTCAGCGCTCATGTAGATGTCAGGAGGTGGGGAGATCGCCGCAGATTAGGGCCCCCCGGGCCGTCCGGGGCGCCAGGGACAGCAGGATTCGCCTCCCTCCGGCAGCCGCGGCCGTTCCACGTCGTGTTCCGGCCCGCGACACGGGACTTGCGTAGCTGGGATCCCCGGCCGGGAGTCAGGAGAGTCGCCGTCTGGGCATCAAGGGAACACCGCTCCGGATCGCCGCCACCGATTTCGGTCCGGATTGCAGGAATCGATGCCTCTACGTCCGGGCACCCTCCGCCTCAGCTTTGTCGGTACAGGATGTCGGCATTATACGGATGAACTGACGGATTCGGCGTTCGGCCGGCAGAGCCCCGTTACACGGCGGCCATCTTGCAGCTCGGCTCGGCCACGCCCCCCAGTGTCCTCACACTTCTAACACTAAAATCCTGTTTGAAGCAGGCTGTGGACTCGCATCAAAAAATGTACATAAATGTCTGGTAAGAAGAAAATAGAGGATACACAATAATTATGCAGCATAATGTGGTGTAGTATTACGCTATTTTGCCATTTTCTTTTTTTTACGTATGTTAACAGTGCCTGGGAAATAGTTTAATCTTATTACTACCAGTTTAAAACACAACTACAGCAATAAGCAGCTGAAAGTTTACCAGTAACCCTTTGCAAAGGGCTTTCAACTGCACAATCAAGACATTTGTAAAGCGCGCTACTCACCCGGAGGGTCTCAAGGCGCCAGGGGGAGGGGGGTCGGCTACTGCTCGAACAGCCAGGTCTTGAGTTGCTTCCTGAAGGAGAGGTGGTCTTGGGTCAGGCGGAGGTGGATGGGGAGGGAGTTCCAAGTCTTGGCTGCCAGGTAGGAGAAGGATCTTCCTCCCATGGTGGCTCTTCGGATGCGTGGAACGGTGGCAAGGGCGTGGCTGGTCGATCGTAGCTGGCGTGTGGGAGTGTAGAAGGTCAGGCGGTTGTTGAGGTATCTGGGGCCCAGGTCGTGGAGGGCCTTGTGTGGGTGGGTGAGGAGTCGGAACATGATTCTCCTGCTGACGGGGAGCCAGTGCAGGTCTCTCAGGTGACCGGAGATGTGGCTGTGTCGGGGGATGTCAAGGATGAGTCGTGCGGAGGCGTTCTGGATGCGTTGGAGTCTTTTCTGTAGTTTGGCTGTGGTTCCGGTGTAGAGGGTGTTTCCGTAGTCCAGTCAGCTGGTGACGAGAGCCTGGGTGACCGTCTTTCTGGTTTTGGTGGGGATCCATCGGAAGATCTTTCGGAGCATGCGTAGGATGTTGAAACATGATGATGAGACGGCGTTGACTTGTCTGGTCATCGAGAGGGAGGAGTCCAGGATGAGGCCCAGGTTGCGTGCGTGGTCCGTAGGTTTGGGTGCGCTGCCCAGGGCGGGGGGCCACCAGGAGTCGTCCCAGGCGGAGGGTGATGATCCCAGGATGAGGACTTCCGTCTTGTCTGAGTTCAGTTTCAGGCGGCTGTTCATCATCCACTCGGCTACGTCTTTCATCCATTCGTGTAGGTTGGTTCTGGCGGTGGCTGGGTCGTTGGTGAGGGAGAGGATCAGCTGATTGTCGTTGGCGTAGGAGATGATGTTGAGGTTGTGTTGGCGTGCGATGGCTGCGAGGTGGCTCATGTAGACGTTGAAGAGGGTGGGGCCGAGTGATGATCCTTGCGGGACGCCGCAGATGACTTCGGTGGCCTCTGATCTGAACGGGGGGAGGCGGACTCTCTGGGTTCTTCCGGCGAGGAACGAGATGATCCAATCTAGAGCCCTCTCTTGGATTCCGATGTTGCTGAGGCGCTGTACTAGGGTGCGGTGGCAGACAGTGTCGAACGCTGCGGAGAGGTCCAGGAGGATGAGGGCCGCTGTTTCCCCGTTGTCGAGCAGGGCTCGGATGTCGTCAGTGGCTGCGATGAGGGCGGTCTCGGTGCTGTGGTTGGCTCGGAAGCCAGACTGCGAGTGGTCGAGGGATCCGTTTGTCTCGAGGAAGGCGGCAAGCTGTCTGTTGACGGTCTTCTCGATAACTTTGGCAGGAAAAGGCAGGAGCGAGATGGGGCAGTAGTTCTTGAGGTCGGAGGGGTCTGCTGATGGCTTCTTCAGGAGGGCGCTGAGCTCGGCGTGCTTCCAGCTCTCCGGGAAGGTGGCGGTGTTGAAGGAGCAGTTGAGGATGTCCCGGAGTTGGGGTGCGGGAGTCGGCCTTGTTGAAGACTTGGTGGGGACATGGATCGGTTGGTGTTCATCGTGTGGATGGTGTCTTCGGTGCTGACCGGGGTCCAGGAGCAGAGGGTGGTGGTGGGGGGGGTCGTCGGTTCGGTGGATGGGTGCGTGGTCTGTGCGCCGAAGCTGTTATGTATATCGGCGATCTTGCGGTGAAAGAACGAGGCGAGGGAGTCGCAGAGGTCTTGTGAGGGAGTGATGTTGTTTCCGGCGCTGGGGTTGGAGAGCTCTTTGACGATGCTGAAGAGTTCCTTGCTGTTGTGTGCGTTGTCGTCTATTCGTTCCTTGAATGCTGTCCTCTTGGTGGTGTGGATCAGCTGGTGGTGTTGTGGGAGGCGTGCTTGAGGGCGGTCATGTTGTCTGTAGTCGGGTTTTTTCGCCAGGCTTTCTTGAGGGTACGGCAGTTCTTTTTGGAGTTTTTGAGGTCGTCGTTGAACCAGGAGGCTTTCTTGCTGCCGGGTCTGCTGGGGTGGTTTTTCAGAGGTGCGAGGTCGTCAGCGCAGTTGGTGATCCACTGTGTGAGGTTGCTGGCTGCTTGGTTAGGGTCCGTTGAGCTGGCGGGAGGGTTCTGGCTCAGTGATGTGGTGAGCTGGTCGGTGGTGATCTTGTTCCAGTTCCTGCGGGGAGCCGGTTGCGGGTGGTGGTGTCCAGTGGAGTCCGGTGGCGTGGCTGAAGGAGATGTACTTGCTGGAGGAGAAGACTGGATCAAGCGTGTGTCCGGCGTAGTGGGTGGGGGAGTTCACCAGTTGCTTGAGTCCGAGGTTGGCGAGGTTGTCCAGCAGGGTGGTGGTGGTGGTGTTCTCCAGGTGGAAGTTGAGGTCCCCTAGGAGGATGTAGTCAGCGGAAGGGAGGGCGTGTGGGCTGATGAAGTCTGCGATGTCTTCGCTGAATTGAGTGCGGGGTCCTGGGGGTCTGTAGATGAGGGTGCCTCTGAGTGTGGTCTTCGGGTCGGTGTGTATCTGGAAGTGAAGGTGTTCGGCAGCTGTGAGTGTGTCGTCGGAGTTGGTCGTGATGCGGATGGTGTTCTTGTGGACGATGGCGAGGCCTCCTCCTGTCTGGTTGACGCGGTCCCTCCGGGTGATCTTGTATCCGTCCGGGATGGCGATGTCGGGTGCTGAGGGGGCGTTCATCCATGTTTCCGTGAGGAAGGAGACGTCTGGAGATGTGGTGTCGAGCAGGTTCCAGAGTTCCACGGCGTGTCTGTGGACGGAGCGGGTATTGAGCAGGATGCACTTAAGGTGGTTGCTGCTGGTGCTCAGCTTGGCGGGCGCGGTACAGGGCTGGATGCAGGAGAACTTGCAGGAATGGCAGCTGAATGGTCCGTGGTTGCGTCTTGAGGTGGCTCTGCAGCAGCCGGGGATCCGGCCGGAGTTGAGTGCGATGAGAGTGGCGGCGTTGTAGGACTTGCGGGTGGGCTGGCATCTGCGGGGGCCAGGGGGTCTGGCGCTGGGTGCGGGCCAGGCGCGTACAGGCGCAGACGGGCTTGCCTTAGGCGCGTCTCTGGCGCGCCCGCTGCGCGTGGCCACTGTGCGGCCGCTGCGCGGCCTCCATATGAGTGGGAGAGGGAGGGAGGAGCAGCTGGGAGGTGGGAGCGGGGAGGCCAATGGGTGACAAGGGGGCGGGGCCGCCTGGACGCAGCGGCGGGAAACGGGCGGCGAGGAAGGGGCACACAATCAAGGCTACAGAAAGCAAAAAAGTGGTACAGATAGTCAGGGCACAAAAGGCAAAAGGACACAAACACTCAGGACACAGAAGGCAAAAGGGAGACAGTCAGTCAGGGCACAGAAGGCAAAAGGGCCGATGAGAGGCACAGAGACAACAGGAATATCGCCAAGGCAGAGGCTAACACGAGCGGCAGCGATCGAAATGCAGGTCACACAGGGGGCTGCGTGGCGGTGAGGGGAGCGACCTGCCTGGTGAACAAGCTCAAAGGTCGCTACGTCACTGTGATTTAGTAACTTTTGATCCGTCTAAGTTCGCTTTTTGTTCAAATATGCAAATTATGAAGCAAATGGTTGGTTATGTGGCAAATGTGACATCCATATTTACGCATAAAATGCTGCGTCTGCAGAATTCCAGTGGCCCAGACTATAATCCTTTCTGTCTATTGATGACAAAAATAAGAGAATTTGTCGGGAGAGAATAAACAGTCACAGGGGCCTCAAAGTGGAACGTCTGTTTTTAAACTTCCTCTTCATTATATCCACGAGCTCTTGCCTTCTGTGACCACCTCCGGAGGTTGAGAGTAGGCAGGATGGCAGCAGCACATGATGCCAGTGCTGCCATTGATTTGTTGATATTGCATTTTTATTGTATAACAGTCACTTGCACTGTACATTTTCATTCTGTATCTATGTTGTATTATTGGAACTTGTAAATCTCTTCACTAAAATGTCAAACCTTTGCCGCTATCAGCGTTTTTTTGTTTAATATTGCGCCATAAGCAGGGCCTCTGGAATTATGCAATTCTGCTGCTGCAGTGTTTTCCACATGATACATTTGTCACTTAATTCATCTGCTGCATAATTTGCATATTTTTAACAAAACAAAATGCTATTTCTAACTCCAACCAATGCCGATCAAAATAAATGAAGAGGCAGTGAGGTGCTGCTCCATTGTGGAAGGTCCTTTAAAAAGATGGACTGGTCACTTTTCATCTGCCTGTTGCTGTATTTCAGAGTTAAAGTGGTTTGAAGGAGGTGTAACCTTTCCAAGACAGTGTCAAAATAATGAAGTAATACTATCACAAAATATGGCACATTACGCTGAGTAATCTGCCTTTTTTTTTTTAACATAATTTTGTCAATCCGGTCACATAAGGAATATGCTACTTACCAGTATGCATCTGTTCTTGTCATGTAGAGCTGCAGATCTACACACTTTTGCATAGATTGCCATCTGGTGTTGGGCCCGGATGTTTGCAGTTTGGTTTTCCTCTTGGAAAGTCTTTGGAAGTCACGAGGTCGGAGACTCCTCCTTTTGGTTCGTATTGTGCATGGGCTTCGGCTCCATCCTCAGATTGTTTTTCGGCAACAGGGAAAGATGGAGCGTAGTAATAACAGTGAAGAAACCCATGTGTGTTGTATCTAAATAAGATAGAATGGAACAGATACAGGTAGCCGGGGAGGCGGGTGGGCGTGTGTAGATCTGCAGCTCTACATGCCAAGAACAGATGCATACTGGTAAGTAGCATATTCCGTTCGAGGCATACGAGCTGCAGATTACACACTTTTGCATAGACTATATAGCAGTTCCCAACCTCAGCGGCGACCACCGTTATCTGTTGCAGTGGTTTGAAATAGTGTTTTAGTACAGCCTGGCCCACACTAGCTTGCTGCTTGGTTTGCACATCTACACAGTAATGTTTAGCGAAAGTGTGCGGTGTTGACCATGTAGCTGCCTTGCAGACATCATCTAATGGGATGTTCCCTAAGAAAAGCCATAGAAGCCCCTATCTTTCTTGTAGAGTGGGCTTTAGGGGGAACAGATAGCGTGCGTTTTGCTTTGTGGTAGCAAATCTGTATGCATTTTACAATCCACCTAGCTATCCCTGATTTAGAGATGGGGTTGCCTTTATGAGGTGGAGAGAAAGAGACAAACAGTTGCTTTGTCTTCCTGAAAGGTTGTGTTCTCTGGATATAGTAAAGCAAGGCCCTTTTAACATCCAGTGTGTGTAGAGCCCTTTCTGCAACCGTTTGAGGTTGAGAGAAAAAAAACGGTAATTCTACCGATTGGTTTAAATGAAAGGGTGAGATGACTTTGGGTAGGAATTTTGGGTTGGTACGTAGGACAACCTTGTTCGGGTGCATTTGGAGAAAAGGTTCTTGTATAGTAAGTGCTTGTATTTCACTGACCCTTCTAAGGGAGGTGATAGCTACAAGGAAAGCTGTTTTCCATGTGAGGAATTGCAGTTCGCATTTATGCAAGGGTTCAAAAGGCGGTCCCATTAGCCTTGTGAGCACTATATTTAAGTTCCACACAGGTGAGGGTGGCACTCTGGGGGGAATTATTCGTTTTAGGCCTTCCATGAAGGCTTTAATGGCAGGCCCCCTGAAAAGTGATAGGTGCTGTCTGTTTTGTAGGTAAGCGGCAATTGCTGCGAGGTGTAGCCGAATGGATGTATATGCTAGGTTACATCTTTGTAGATGTAATAAGTAGCATATGATGTGCTGTATGGATGCGTCTAGAGGGTTGATTGTGTTGTTATGGCAATAAACAACAAATCTTTTCCACTTGGCAGCGTAGCAGGCTCTAGTGGTAGGGCGTCTAGCTTCTCTGATAACGTTCATACAGTCGGGGGGAAGGTAAAGGTATCCGAATTCTAGGATCTCAGGAGCCAGATCGCAAGGTTGAGCTGAGCTGGGTCCAGGTGTCTGATCTCTCCATGGTTCTGGGTTAGGAGGCATGGTGAGAGGTGTAATTTGTGGTGTGGCACTACTGAGAGTTCCAGCAGCGTGGTGTGCCACGGTTGTCTGGCCCATGTTGGAGCTACTAGAAGGAGTGTGAGGGAGTGCTGTTGTAGCTTTCGCACCACTAATGGAATTAGTGGGAGAGGTGGAAAGGCGTATGCAGATTTGCCTGACCAGTTCATCCATATCGCATTGCCTTTGGACAATGGGTGTGGGTATCTGGCGGCGAAGCTTGGGCATTTTTTGTTTTTGTGGGTGGCGAATAGGTCTATCTGTGGATGCCCCCACATGTGAAAGAACGGGTGAAGAACCTGCGGGTGAAGTTCCCACTCGTGGATCTGTTGCGTCTGTTGAGCAGATCTGCCATGGTGTTCTGGACTCCTGGGACATGCTGGGCTAGGAGAAAGATTTTGTGTGGGATTGCCCATCTCCATATGCTCTGTGCTAGTTGAGAGAGCTGTGGAGTGTGTGCCACCTTGTTTTTGGATGTAGTACATGGCGGTCATGTTGTCTGTGCGGATAAGGACTGCCTTGCCTAAAATCTGTGTGTGAAAGGATTTTAGGGCTAGAAAGATTGCCAGTAACTCCAGATGATTGATGTGGAGTAACTTCTGTTGCGGCGTCCATGTGCCCTGCACTGTGAGGTGTAGTAGATGAGCTCCCCAGCCGGAGAGCGATGCATCTGTTGTCAGGATTATTTGTGGAACCGGGTCCAGGAACGGTCGACCTCTGGAAAGATTTGTGGTGTTCCACCACTGCAGAGAGCGATGGGTGCGACCATCTACCAACACCAGATCTGTCAGTTGCCCCTGGGCCTGGTTCCATTGGCGCGCTAAGCACTCTTGGAGTGGACGCATCTGGAGTCTTGCATGAGGCACTGTTGGAATGGGGAACCTCTGGTTGGCACAGGTGGTTACTTGTGACAAGCAGTGGTCCCTTCTTCTATTCCGGGCAAGAGAATTACCCCTTCGGAACAACCCCTGCTCACCCTATAGGTAGTGTGGCGCGAGCAGTCAGGGCTAAACTTCAGGGCACTAAGTCAGTTAAGCATTTATGATGACACACAGTAAATCACAAAGATCCCCCACAAATGGACACCAGGCGTAAGTTGTATCAAAAATACGTATACTTTATATAAAAGCTTCTTTGTTATGCAGGCTTAGTACAAGACCATAAATAACGGTTGCGGAATGGGAGCCACAAGATGATAATTAGGCACTGTTCTCTTCTTTGGTAGGCTCTTCTGTTACTGGCTCTTCGTAGCGCTCTTTCGAGTTTGTCCAGTCACGGGGACGCGCAGCGCACCCGAGGTACAGTGATGCGGGGAAATCAGAGCGTTGCGGACCCTGAGTCCGAGAGAGAGTTCACTGTACCTGGGAGCGTGCGGTGTGTTGGACGAGTCTTCGGTGGGGGGTGCGGGCAGTGGCGGCTGGTGAAATTTGAAAGCAGTGGGGCGTAAAATTTGTGTTTGCGTGCACCACAGCGAGCGAGTCCGAACGACCTGGTTACATGTTGAAAAATTAGTTTTTTTATTGGTTCCCCTCTCTGCCTCCCTGAGAGTGCCCACTTTCATTTTCTTTCAGTGACACACAGGGCTTTAAGTGGGATGAAAAAGAGTGGGTATGAGAGCATAGGGGCATTGCCGCTGTAATGAAGGGCGTGGCATAAGACAGTTAAGTTAAAACTCTGTGCTTAGCATAGTGTGTGCCCCACTGGTATTTTGCTGCTTCTGTCCATTCGTCCAGATCTATAACACAAGTAACATTACACCTACATACACCAAGACATGACTATTGGCTTTGTCAATGGCTATCAATTGCATAAGATAAATAAACAACTACTATGACTTTTTTCATATAATATATTGCAAATGCTTCCATTCTTGTGGGCGAGGTTGTGTAGTAACGCCAAAATTCAAAAGTGAGAAACGTAAAGGTCGAAATCTAACGCACTGTGAGAATGTTGTTATCGGTTTAAAAGCTGCACGACCTTTTCCCCAAATGTAATATTTTAAATGACGATATTCGTGTGGTGTTGCGTTCAGTTACTTATCCTAATCCCCCAGAAAAATCCCTATAACCCCATGGCTTATCCAATGCTGTTATGTACCCTGAGTCATACCCCATTAGGCAATGTTTGCCACCACAGACGTGTGCTTCTGTGACTGCTACGACTGGTGTCCAGTCAAACAGTACTAATTCGCTCGACACCGGAGGGGTATTTGCTTGTGACGTGCACGTCGCAGATTTCTCGGCAGCAGGTGCATTAACCAACCAACCAGCCCTTCCAGCTATAAAGGTTGGTAAAGTCTGCCTCCCTGAAACCCAAGCCAGGAGCCGCGCAACAATGAAAGGCTACATCCATCCCACGGTATGTTATTATCATGTCTGGACACAAAGTGCTGGTTATGTACACATGACGCAAATAACGAATAACCACATGACGCAAATAACGAACACCGACCTGCCAGTGGGGGGAAATGGAAGGAACAGAAGGCGTCATCAGCTCTCGCCATGCAGCAAGGACGGGTACCATGGCAGAATTGGCAGTGCGCTCGGTGTTCGAAGGGAGGTAGAGTTGGGCACCGCGTTTCATTTGCCATCAGGCTGCACGTGGCGGCTGGAGAGTCACAGTACAAACGAGGCATTTTTTAACGTACATACATAACTGTGTCTGGAGTCCAGGGGCGGCGCGTCACTATCAATAGTGCAACAGGTGCAGTGCTCCAACCCAGCGGTGTGTCAATTAAGCCAAATAATAGCGGCTTATTGGTACATGAATGTGTGTGTGTGTGGGGGGGGGGGGGGTTAGGGGGTGGGCAATGGTTCGGACCCTGCATAGCCAGTTCAGATTTTTTTTATAGCATTCTGGGACTTGTAGCTAGCTGTGATTTTATATTAGTGTGCACAGGACTGAAAATCCCACAATGTAAAAGCAAAAACGGACTGGGTGAGTTATACAGGTATACAGTATAGGGTTAATTGCAAATCAGAGGACGACAGCCCAGTTAAAAAACATAATGCAACTATTTAATACTGTAATAAAAATCGAATTCGTGGCACAATTTCAAATAGCTCCTGCTAGCTTCGAATTCATATCATCAGCGCAGTGAGAGCAGTATCATCTCATTGGGGAGCACGTGCTGGACAGAGGGTGAGGAGTATCTTACCCAATGCAGTCGGTACTATGCTCAGGAAGTTCCCAAGGCACTGTCGGTCATGGAGGGGCTGGGGCGCTGCCACGGATGGAGGGCAGAGGGTCGCGCGGGCACAGTCCACGGGTGCAGCTGGGGGCACGGCTGCATACCCTAGAGGTCAGGGTACAGGAACGGTGCTCCCGGCATCGGTGTGCGTCAGCCTGCACGGGGAGTTCAGCGGAATCTAAACAAGGTGTATCGGCACAACCACTCCCAGGACCATTACCTCCTCACCGGGCGCAGGCCCGCTGCCCCACCCACTCGGCCAGCGGCGGCCGGCAAGCTCGAGGGAGGGGGTGGAGGCCGCGGGTGGGGATTAAAACAATTAAAAATAAAACATACGTAACGTACCTGAGTGTTGGGTACCTCACCGCCTCAGCTCCTGGCCGGTCACGCTGTACTGGTGCAGCGGCGGTTGGGTCCACGTGTTCCTGCTGCAGGAACAGGAAGTAGCCAGCAGGCAGCTTCCTCCTCATCGCAAGTCAATCGCTGCGCAGGCGCAGCAGGAGAGCGCCCCAGCCGGGACATTTTCTCTGCATAGAGAAATAGTGTGTGTGGGCGGTCCTATGCAAGGGCAGGGGGGAGTGGCTTACCCACACTGTTGTGGGTACTGACTGTTTGGTCGGCTCAGGGCCGACGGCCAAACAGTCAGTATCTACAACAGTGGGTAAGCCACTCCCCCCCTGCCCTCGAGCACGACCGCCCACCCTCCCGCCCCCAACCAAGCACAGAGGCACTTCTGCTTTCTCGCAATGCGAGAAGGCAGAAACATAAATGGTCGTTTTTACCATTTATGTTTCTGCCTTGTCGCACCGCGAGAAAGCAGTGGGGCAACGCCCCAACGCCCTAATGGGGGAGCCGCCACTGGGTGCGGGTTCTGCACCTCGAGGGACTCCGGATCTAGAACCAGCGGGCGGCTTTCGGTAGACAGGCGCGGCCCAGGGCCTCCGACACGGACTGTGCGGGAGGTCACTTCAGGGGGCTGCGCGGTCTGAATCTTTCTTGGAGGCGAAGCGGGGCGGCCGGATACGTTACGACGTACGGGCGGCCGTCCGGGGCTTGAACTCTCGTTCCGAGTAGAAATCCGGCAGGAGGGCGAGGGGGCACCAAGCACGCTCCAGTAGCAGGCAGGTGACAGGGAAGCGGGGCGGCCAGACCCGATGGATCAAGAGAGACTCAGGTAGAGCGGGGCTCTCAGCAAGTGGAGGCGGCCAGGCTTCTGGGTGTCACGGCCCTTGGAGGGGGGTGAAGGTGCGCAGAGCACTCCGGCGGGAGAAAGCACACGGCTCGATTCTCAGACGAGCGGAGACACGGTGAACCCACTGGTCCTGGGGTTCAGTTCAGGGGGCAAGCTCAATCAAGCCCTTGGAGATTGCTGTGAGCACAAGTCTTCGAGTAGATAAATAAAGCAAGTCTTTGTAAGTTTCTTCTCTCCCTTGGCAGCAAGGCAACCACTGCAGGCAAGTCCTCCAGATTTAGGGACAGCTTCCCTCCTTCAGCTTCAGGTTCCTCCTCCTCAGGCAGAGCGTTCTTCTTGGTCACAAGCAGGATCTGATTTCTTAGGAGCAGGGCTCCTTCTTTTAAAGCGCAAATCTTTTGTTCTTTGTCGCCAGGGGGGCCTTTGCACAATCCCAGTCCAGTTCTTTTCAGTGAGGAGCACTTTGTTGTGGAGATTCTGGCTTCTTCTTTCAGCAGGCAGGGCAGAGACATCAGACGCTCCCCAGGGGGTGGAGCCAGCATTGTGGTGGCAGAGCACTGTCCTATTCAGAGTCAAGGTGCACTCCTCCCACCCATCCTGGTGTAATCTTTCTATTCACCACCTGGCAGCCCCAGCCTGTCTCCTGGAACTTCCCAGCCCTGTCACTCAAGCTACACACAAAGAAGATAGCCCTCCCCTCCAGAGGCGGACTGAAATGGTTAGGCACGCAAAGGCTAACTTTCTAAAAGTAGCATTTGCAAACCCAGGATATTAAAATAACCTTTACTAAAAGATGGATTTTATTATTCTGAGTTCAGGCATACTAAACATGAATTTCTACCATGCTTCCTGAGCCTGCTAGGATTATAGGGTGTTATAATCTAGCAGCCCATTCTGGCCTATGGAGAGCAGGTAGCCTTACAATAGTGAAAAACGAAAATGGCTGTAATTCACTATTAGGACATGCCACACACATCAGGGCATGTCCTACCGTATACCTACAATGCACCCTGCCCTTGGGCCTACCAGAGGGGTGACTAATATGTAGTTAAGTGAAGGTTTGAGGACTGGCAAGTAGGTGCACTTGCGCAATCAGCGCGACAGTACCAGACTGCGCGCAGGTTCTGCAATGGCAGACCTTAGACACATTTTACCCCGCTGCTTCTGTGGGTGGCACAACCAGTGCTGCAAGCCCACTAGCAGCATTTGGATTTACAAGCCCTGGCACTCCTGGTGCACTTTACTAGGGGCTGATAGTAAACCAAATAAGCCAAACATGGAAGTCAATTCACAGAATACATTTTACCATAGGGAGAGCATATGCACCTTAGCACTGATCAGCAGTGGTAAGGTGCCCAGAGTCATAAAACAGCCAACAACAGGTAAGAAAAAATACCGGAGGAAGGCAAAAAGTTTAGGGATGACCCTGCAAAAAGGGCCAAGTCCAACATAACCCCCTTCCAGCCAAAACGCAGGGTAGACCAATCACCACCGTGATGGTCTTCCCTGCTTGGGGCGATAGAACAAGGACCTGGCCCGCAACTGCAGGGGCAGACTCCAGTTCTACGCCAATCTGAACCTATTGGAATCCCTCTGTCCATACTCTCAGGGCCCACCAAGCCAATACCTGGGGAACCCTTCTCCTCACCTGTGGACACCACCTGTGCAGCACCTAACCTTAACTGGCCCACAGGTGTGTCCCAACAGACAGACAGCAAAATGCTACCGTGGCCACTGACAGTAGTCAGGGATGAGACCCAGGCCGTATGCCTCTCTGGGCTCTCAAACCTCTGTGGCGCCAGGGAGCGGGGGGCAGTAGCCCCAGGTGCTTGCCACCCTTTGTCCATTCTCTCCCTTGTCAGGTCAGGTATGACATCCTGGCACTGACCCACCAGCCCCAGGACTGTACCCGGCGGCTGGACTAAAGACTGGGGTGGCCTCTCCCACACCCGGTCCTCCCTCTTGGGGCTCTGTACCCTCCCACCTGGAGTGGTACCCCCTTCCAGAATTGCCAGGGCACCTGGGGCAGGTGCCCTGCGCAATTCGCCCACCAGTTCAGGGGTTCTATCCTGCAACTGGGCGTCCAGGTCAGGGGGGACACCCTGAACCTGGCCCTCCAACCTAGGGTCTAAACCCTTCAGTTGAGCCGGGGTCAGAGGCGAGGACTCCCTCCCTCTGCACCCCCTTCCAGATAACACCTGAACCTGGCTTCCCAACCCTGGGTCCAACCCATGCGGTTGAACGCTCGCCTGGCGCACCAGGACTCCCCGGGGAGCACGCATGCCTCCCCCTGAGGGTGACACATAACTCATGTGTCGTGTGACAGTCTGCCTGGCGCTGATCTCCCAACCCCTGTCCATCTGACAGTGCCTGGAGATCCCCCAGGACAGAAGTGGTGTCACCATGGTCATTCACTGGTGACGCAGCCCTTCTGGCTGGCCCCTGACCCACTGGTTCTTCCACTGGGGACTCTTTCCCCCTCTCACCCCTCACTCTGGACTTCTGCACCCTCCCAACTGGAGCGGTACTGCCAGATACCAGAACCGGGGGAGACCTGCTTACAGACACTCCCCGTCCACTAGACACTAGGGGATCCCCCTCACCGGGCGGGCCATCAGGACAGCCTAGGCTCCCCGCCTGGTGTTCCCTTAAAGAACCATCCAGGCTCTGAGACTGGGTTTCGGGCACCTGGGGGCACGCAGCCCCGCACTCACTCCTTCTCCACTGAGACAGGACGTGAGCCCCTACACCCCTCCCACTACCATGGGACCTAGCTGGGCTACTCTGCACCACTTCCACCACTCTGGGTTGGAAGATAGCTGAGCCACTCCTCTCGGGATCACTCCCCAATGCCTCTCCAGACCCTCTGGAATCCACCGAAAGGTCTGCCTCCAATGTGGGCTCTCTGCGGTCAGAGAACTCACCCTCACACAGGTGTTGGCATAGCTCTGGAGAACAGGGACTTACAATATGCTCTCCCACAATTGGATCACACAGCCCCCTAGCAGGGTTAACCAAACTATCCTTCACCTTACCATCCAGTGCATGACACACGTACTCCACACCACTCTCCTGAGACTGACTAGACAGTATCTGACTGTCTCTGTCACCCAACCCACACTCTTCTGGGCGGTCTTCACACTCACCCACCAGGACTTCAATTTTGGGGGAACCCCTCTCCCTGTACCTCTCAGCTAGAGTCAGTAGAGTGTCCCTCCCTCCACTAGGACTATGAACCCCTGCGCCAGATACCCTATTCCCTTCAGGGATACTGCGCACTACTGGAGCTACCTCATGCCCTTGAACTTCCTGGTGTATGTTAACCCCCTCCTTCAAGTCAGGCGCCACATCTCTGGGTGTGCGTACTACTCTCTCAGCACTATAAAATTCAATATTGCTGCCACCAGAGGGAAAGTTGTCTAAATTCTTGGCCTCGAGATCCAACTCCCTCATTCTTACTTCATGCTCCATGGCCAGCCTTTGTCTTTCCATTCTCAGTTTTGCCATCTCCACTTCAAGTGCTCTTGCAGCCCTCCTGTCGGCCATCTCCTCTGGCGACAGGCCTCTGCCAGGCTTAGAAGCACCTTCTGGGGGTATCACCTCCCGTGCATTCTCTGTGAACTTTGATTCGTGCCAGGCCCTCAGCGCCTTTATGTACTGATCCTGGTTTGTTAATCCAGCTCGTTTAATTCTGTACTTGGAGAGGTATCCTTTCAAGACTTTCTTTGTGCACTTCAGCAGTGCCCTCTCCTCCCAATCTATGTCATCAACTCCAGAGAATATAGAGGGCGCCCTGCCTCCATTGACTGAGCTAGGCATGGCTTCTTAAAGTGGAGATTCTTCTTTAGCAACAACTGTCAATCAATCTGTGGCTGCGTTATAGGTCTGCTCTCCCTACGTGGTGATCAATAATTCACTGTATGTAAATCATAAATGCAAATTGGAAATCCCACCGCTGCCACCAATGTTGGAATGGGGAACCTCTGGTTGGCACAGGTGGTTACTTGTGACAAGCAGTGGTCCCTTCTTCTATTCCGGGCAAGTGAATTACCCCTTCAGAACAACCCCTGCTCACCCTATAGGTAGTGTGGCGCGAGCAGTCAGGGCTAAACTTCAGGGCGCTAAGTCAGTTAAGCATTTATGATGACACAGTAAATCACAAAGATCCCCCACAAATGGACACCAGGCGTAAGTTGTATCAAAAATACGTATACTTTATATAAAAGCTTCTTTGTTATGCAGGCTTAGTACAAGACCATAAAGAACGGTTGCGGAATGGGAGCCACAAGATGATAATTAGGCACTGTTCTCTTCTTTGGTAGGCTCTTCCGTTACTGGCGCTTCGTAGCGCTCTTTCGAGTTTGTCCAGTCACGGGGACGCGCAGCGCACCCGAGGTACAGTGATGCGGGGAAATCAGAGCATTGCGGACCCCGAGTCTGAGAGAGAGTTCACTGTACCTGGGAGCGTGCGGTGTGTTGGACGAGTCTTCGGTGGGGGGTGCGGGTTCAGCACCTCGAGGGACTCCGGATCTAGAACCAGCGGGCGGCTTTCGGTAGACAGGCGCGGCCCAGGGCCTCCGACACGGACTGTGCAGGAGGTCACTTCAGGGGGCGGCGCGGTCTGAATCTTTCTTGGAGGCGAAGCGGGGCGGCTGGATACGTTACGACGTACGGGCGGCCGTCCGGGGCTTGAACTCGCGTTCCGAGTAGAAATCCGGCGGGAGGGCGAGGGGGCACCAAGAACGCTCCAGTAGCAGGCAGGTGACAGGGAAGCGGGGCGGCCAGACCCGATGGATCAAGAGCGACTCAGGTAGAGCAGGGCTCTCGGCGAGTGGAGGCGGCCAGGCTTCTGGGTGTCACGGCCCTTGGAGGGGGGTGAAGGTGCGCAGAGCACTCCGGCGGGAGAAAGCACACGGCTCGATTCTCAGACGAGCGGAGACACTGTGAACCCACTGGTCCTGGGGTTCAGTTCAGGGGGCAAGCTCAATCAAGCCCTTGGAGATTGCTGTGAGCACAAGTCTTCGAGTAGATAAATAAAGCAAGTCTTTGTAAGTTTCTTCTCTCCCTTGGCAGCAAGGCAACCACTGCAGGCAAGTCCTCCAGACTTAGGGACAGCTTCCCTCCTTCAGCTTCAGGTTCCTCCTCCTCAGGCAGAGCGTTCTTCTTGGTCACAAGCAGGATCTGATTTCTTAGGAGCAGGGCTCCTTCTTTTAAAGCGCAAATCTTTTGTTCTTTGTCACCAGGGGGGCCTTTGCATAGTCCCAGTCCAGTTCTTTTCAGTGAGGAGAACTTTGTTGTGGAGATTCTGGCTTCTTCTTTCAGCAGGCAGGGCAGAGAAATCAGACGCTCCCCAGGGGGTGGAGCCAGCATTGTGGTGGCAGAGCACTGTCCTATTCAGAGTCAATGTGCACTCCTCCCACCCATCCTGGTGTAATCTTTCTATTCACCACTTGGCAGCCCCAGCCTGTCTCCTGGAACTTCCCAGCCCTGTCACTCAAGCTACACACAAAGAAGATATCCCTCCCCTCCAGAGGCGGACTGAAATGGTTAGGCACGCAAAGGCTAACTTTCTAAAAGTAGCATTTGCAAACCCAGGATATTAAAATAACCTTTACTAAAAGATGTATTTTATTATTCTGAGTTCAGGCATACTAAACATGAATTTCTACCATGCTTCCTGAGCCTGCTAGGATTATAGGGTGTTATAATCTAGCAGCCCATTCTGGCCTATGGAGAGCAGGTAGCCTTACAATAGTGAAGAACGAAAATGGCTGTAATTCACTATTAGGACATGCCACACACATCAGGGCATGTCCTACCTTATACCTACAATGCACCCTGCCCTTGGGCCTACCAGAGGGGTGACTAATAGGTAGTTAAGTGAAGGTTTGGGGAATGGCAAGTAGGTGCACTTGCGCAATCAGCGCGACAGTACCAGACTGCGCGCAGGTTCTGCAATGGCAAACCTTAGACACATTTTACCCCGCTCCTTCTGTGGGTGGCACAACCAGTGCTGCAAGCCCACTAGCAGCATTTGGATTTACAAGCCCTGGCACTCCAAATAAGCCAAACATGGAAGTCAATTCACATAATACATTTTACCATAGGGAGAGCATATGCACCTTAGCACTGATCAGCAGTGGTAAGGTGCCATAAAACAGCCAACAACAGGTCAGAAAAAATACCGGAGGAAGGCAAAAAGTTTAGGGATGACCCTGCAAAAAGGGCCAAGTCCAACAGGCATTATGAAAATGCAAGAGGCCTTCATCCCTATCAGTTGCATAAACATTCTTGCTGGGAGGGAGTGTTGAAGTATGAATTTTTGACGCAAAGCCTGAATGCTTGCGATCCTGGCCGGATTGTGGTAGGCAATGGCTTTTGAGGTGTCTATGGTGGCACCGAGGTATTGCTTTATGTGGGATGGTGTTAGCTGGGACTTTTGGTGGTTCACCGTGAAGCCTAGTTGGTAAAGTAGTTGGATTGTAGTGGCGGTGTGGTGTACACATTGGTTGTAGGACGCGGCTTTTATCAGCCAGTTGTCCAGATATGGGAAGACGTGAATGTGCTGTCTTCGGAGATGTGCCCCCACTACCGCTAGGCACTTGGTGAATACCCGTGGTGCTGTTGTGACCCCGAATGGGAGCACCTTGAACTGGTAGTGTTGCCCGTCCACTACGAATCTGAGGTACTTTCTGTGGGCATGGTGTACCGGAATGTGAAAGTACGCGTCTTTCAAGTCCAGTGTGGTGAGAAAGTTGTTCTGGGAGAGGAGCGAAAGTACCTGCTGAAGTGTTACCATGTGAAAATGGTCCGAATGTATGTATGTGTTTAGAGGCCGGAGAACTAAGATAGGTCGTAGAGTCTAGTCTCTTTTTGGTACCAGAAAATATAGGGAGTAGACCCCTACATTTTGCTGATCGTGGGGGACCTGTTCTATTGCGTGTTTTTGTAGGAGGGAGATTACCTCCTGTTTTAGTAACGTGGAATGTTCCTGTGACATTGGAAGTTGCCTGGCTGGAATGTTGGGGGGGGGGAGGGGGTAGATGTGAGTTCTAGGCAGTACCCTGAACGAATAATTTGGGTCACCCACTTGCCTGATGTGATGGACTCCCAGACGTGAAGGAAATTTTGTAGTCTGCCCCAGACCGGAGTAGGATGGTCTGGGGGGAGCAGGGGAAAGTCATTGGGTAGGCGGTGTGGCAGAGCGGGCGGTATTTGTTTTGCCTCTGCCTTTATTGTTATTGCCTTTATAGCCGCCTCTTTGATAACCTTTTGTGAAGGTGGACTGAGGAGGGGATTTGTAGGACGTGGACGCGCTATCTGAGGAGTAGCCTCTGCCGGTGCCCCGAAAGGAAGAGTGGCGAAAGGAGCACCTAGGAGGGTGTGACTGTAGGGCTCCCATAGATTTCACCGTATCTGTGTCTTTCTTCATCTTCTCGAGGGCCTCATCTATCTTTGGACCGAATAAATGTTCTTGATCAAATGGATGGTTTAATATGGAGGCTTGTACCTCAGGTTTAAAGCCTGAAACTCTCAGCTAAGCGTGTCGACGGAGTAGGACACTAGTGTTAATGGCCCTGGAGGCTGTGTCTGCTGCGTCTAAGGCACAGAGTATAGAGGTATTAGTTAAGGTCTTACCCTCTTAAATTAATTCATTGGCCCTATTTTTATATTTTTCTGGGAGATGGTGCATGATGGTTTCTAGTTCATCATAATGCGCTCTGTCGTATCTGGCCAATAGCGCTTGATTGTTGGCGATACGCCATATATTGGCTGCCTGTGACGCAGTGCGTTTTCCTGACGCGTCCAGGAGCTTTGATTCCTTGTCAGGCGGTGGTGCTTCGCCTGACGCCTGGGAATTTGATCTCTTTCTTGCAGTGGATACCACTAGGGAATCCAGTGGCGCTGGCCCTTTGATGTAGGCAGGATCTGTGGGGGCAGCTTTATACTTTTTCTCTATGCGTGGGTTTAGGACCCTAGCCCTGACTGGGTCTTTAAAAACCTCTGTCACATGTTTTATTACCCCATTGAGCATAGGTAGTATAGCAGTAGACCTATGTGCAGTATCAAAGGTGTCTAGGAGGAAATCTTTCTCTACTGGGTCAGTGTGTAGCTCTACCCCGTGATAATGTGCCGCCCTCTGAAGTAGGTGGTGAATACCTAGTGAGTCTTCTGGTGGAGATGGCCTGGATGGATAGAGGTCATCTTGTGGGACATCTGGACTGTCTAGATTATTATAATCATCCCAGGGGTCTGGGGATCCTGTAGGGGTGGGGTCTTGTGGCACATCTGCTGGGTCGAAGTATGGGTCCCCCTGATCATCATGGTCTGGAGTCGGGGGTCGGAGAGCGATGAGGCAGGGGTGGAGAAGGTGGAGAGGGTGGGGGAGGTGGGGAAGGCACTCTGAAAGGGGAGGTAGCACAGTCCTTCTTTGGAGGTGGAGGTGGAGCTGGTTTGTCCAAATGTCTCTTTTTAGAAGACAGTGCCAAATGTCCAGTTTTTGGATCCATGGTAAGTGTCTTTTGCAAAGGATCCGGTGTAAAAAGTACTTGCGACACGGGTTGCTCGGTCTGCGCCGACGTTTTCGGCGCCGATGGCTTTTTAGGCTTGTCTGTGCCATGATTTTTTGGAACCTCCGCTTTTTTGCTTGGTGCCGAGACAGGCTTCGGCGCGGGAGTGTCGGTGCCGAGGGCCTTATGATGTTTAGTCGGCACAGAGAGGCTGGGTTTGGACACCGAGGGCTTTGGTGCAGAGCTCGGTGTCGAGGTAGAGGCCGATCTCTTCTTCGGTGCAGAAGGGTGTTTTCCGGCACCGCTGGCAGGTTGGCTCGAGCCCGAGCCGCCGGAAGGCTTAGTTGGCTTCTTCACCGGGCCCGAAGGTGGGGTGTTCGAAGCAGTGTCTTTGGTCTTGCCTAGGCCCGGAGGCGAAGGTGTGACCGAAGCCTTTTTCGGTGTCGGCGCGGGTGTGGGAGGGGGTATTTTACTCACGACCCTCTGCGCCGGGGTGATGCCCTCCACATCCGAGTCGTCGGCTTCGGAAGCACTGACGAGGTCCTCTTCGGTGTGCTGCTGTCCCGGAGCTTCGACGTCGTCCCCGAAGAAGTCGACTGGAACGGAAGTCGAGGAGTGCACCATTTTTCGTCTGGCCCTTCGATCTCGAATAGTCTTTTTGGATCTAAAAGACTTGCAGGCGGGACAGTCTTGAGCCTCGTGTTCAGGGGAGAGGCAGAGGTTGCACACCTCATGAAGATCGGTGTGGGTGAATTTGGACCCACATCGAGGGCACTTCTTGAATGGAGTTCTTTCCATCAGCCGGGACCGGAGCTTGACTAGGCCCGAAGGCCGCCGTCGATGACTGGAATCGAAGGTGTGTCGTAGAAGAAGGTGATTGTAGGAGATCAGTATCTAAACAATACCGCAGAGAGCGAGGATTCCGCATTGATCGTCGAACTGGAATGTTCGGAACCGGAGCGCGAAGTATTACATCCGAGCCTGATGGCGGTAAAAAACAATCTGAGGATGGAGCCGAAGCCCATGCGCAATACGAACCAAAGGAGGAGTCACCGACCTCGTGACTTCCAAAGACTTTCCAAGAGGAAAAACAAACTGCAAACATCCGGGCCCAACACCAGATGGCGATCTATGCAAAAGTGTGTAATCTGCAGCTCATATGCCTCGAACATTGGTTTTCCCCAGCTGCATTATTCCAGTATCTCCGGCCATAAATTTGGAATGTTGTAATAGCAGAAAGAAAATATAACAAACCACTACTAAGATATATATCCTGACTGTATTCTCTTTTCCACTTACCTCTGCACAGTAATATCCGCCATTCCCCATAACCTCACCCCTGACTCCAGACACTTTAGTATCCCAAGGCATTGGCGTTACAGATTAAAGTTGCATAGCAGTGCTTTGATTGCGAACCTGCAGACCCATGCGTTCTTTCATTAAGAAAAGAAAAGTAGACGTTCCCTGTTTGAGAATGGGCTTTGAGTGGGTTACAAGGCTATCTTGGGAGGGCACACATCCTCTGGAGATCCAGACTTACATTTCAATAGCTCATTCATAGAGTGCTCTTTAGAAATAAGGGCAAATTCATAAAAGTTTAGCTTGCAACAGGGCAAAACACTAGGAATGGTTTCCATATTTCTTACGTCAACTGGACTAATAGCTAAAGACAGACGGAGACTTAGGAAGAGAACAGATCTCGGATTTCTTAGAGGACAAAATTGTTAACATCCAAGAGGGGTTCATTGACATTTGTATGGATGGCATTGAGCAGGGCTTACCTCTCACCTACTCCACGAGAGCCACCTGCTCGCTCTCTGAGATTAGACATATTATTTTAGAAAAGCCTAAACAAGCAATTCTTAGCCGTAAATCAGGATCTCTCTCAGACCCTTCCCATCCCGGTGTGCTCGATCAAGCGGTAGAGGTGATCAATCCAGTTGTGAACACAATACATCTCTTAATACAGCTGAGGATCCATGAATATAGAAGCAAGCTAAGGTCGTAACCCTTTAAAATAAAAAATAAATAAAAAATAAGCTGACCTGACCGCTCTGACCAACTTCAGGCCAATTTCTTTGCTCCCTGCGACCACAGAAATGCTGGAAGCTCTTCTAAATATTAAATTGTCAAAATTTCTGGAACAACAGTCTTCTCCATTTGTCTCACTTGGATTTCCGTACCAGACATAATACGCAATCAGCTTTACTGGAAGTACCTGAATCAATCAACATTTCGTTGGAACAGAGTCAGAATTCCACCTTAATTCTTTTAGATCAAGCAGCAGTGTTCAACACTGCATCGTACCCTATAATCCTGCAACAGCTGCCTTTGCCACACCCCAGCTGTCTTTCTGATTGCTAGAAATCTGGTAGCCATATTTGACAAAGATTTGCCGTTCTCACATCTTCTTTTTACCTGCACCCTCTGTTTTGCTATTGCACACCCTCTTCTACTTGCAGCCACCTAATTTTAGGCTTCCACCTACCACACTATCCCCTCGTCTTGCTCTCTCCTTATACATTCCTCTCTTCGACTCCCCGTTTATCTCCCCAACACTTCTCACTTCAGTTGTGCACTACATCAAAGCCATGCATTCACCTGAGGGCTGTTTATTGCACTCTGGAACTCAAACCCCCAAGCAACTGAGAATAAATGGATTTTGGTAAGGCAATACTATCTGACCTTTCAAACACCCAAATCACCCCTCCAAGGTAGGAGCTATGTGGCACAGTGAATAACTGCTTCACTGCACCATCCGCACTTTTTGTTCACAACTTTCTACCATATTCTTTATCAAACGAGGCCCCGGACTTACTCCTTAAGTGAGTGGTGGGATGAGGTGCTAAAAGCAGGTGCATGAATGTGACGAGACATTTGGGGAGAGGTAACGTGGCTCCCAGACCAGATGAATGCCCATTTCCTCTAGAAGGATTCGTAATAAACAGGGCACTGGTGCATCAGTGGGACAATGTTCGATCAATTGTATCCCTGAATAACCGAGCTATTGCCATGTAGAACCATGACAGTGCATTACCCCAGATGCGGGGACACAGGCTTGCCTGCATTGTGTCCACGTAGCAACCACCCTCAAAGGGATCAGTTAGGTACAACATGATCTGCCCGGTTCCGAGACAAAAAAAAACCCCCACCAAGAATGGCACTTGACGTTACTCCTATGTGACTTAAAAACTTCATTAAACTAGTCTGGGTTCTGTTTCTTTAACTTCTATGTCTTCTGATGGTTTTTCTGTTTGTATGTAGATATGTATGTGGTACTTGTATAGACACAAAGCAAGTGAATTTCATTTATACCACAGAAACCAACAATCACATTTTTCTAAAGAGATTGTGTAGCACAAAAAACAACAGACACATTTCTGTTTCAAAGAGAGTGTGAACTTGAGGAATGCATTTGTACTGAAAAAACATTCCAAAATGATTAGCTTAAAAGTTTTTATTAACTTAACAGATCACATTTTACCATTTGGTACATGGTGGTGTTTATTCATTGAACAGACACACTCATCTTTTAGGTAACTGTAAAAAGGGACTTGCCAAGTGAAAGGAATGGCGCAGATTGGTGTAGAGAACACTGTTCTGGAAATTATTTATTGCTTTAGCAGGCATTCTTTGAAATGGGTCTACCTAAAATCTATCACAAGTGCAGAAAAAATGAAGTGCTGCTAAAATATCAAGGTCAATTACCTGGTTTAAGCTTATGTAATACTGATTGGGCAGTAAACCCCACCCGTTAACAGGGTATTCAGAAAGATTTAAGATGTTTCACCTAAAAAGGTGAAAGGTCTGTGCAGCATGTCAATCAGCATAATACTTGCTGTCTTGCTCCTCATGTTGTAGAAAACGATCCAGTGGCAGGATTATTTTACTCACAGAATAAAACACTATTTTAAAGAAGCCTTATTTCGGCACAAACTATATATGCACGATGGTTATGTGCTGCTCAGGAAAACTCTGTTTCCTGATCAGCTTAGGACTTGAATGACCAATTGTAAATGAAGAGCGTGAAAGAATACAACCACATGCTAAGATTACTTCTAGCATCTCTTCTCTGTAACAACAAAAATAGCCATCACTCTAGCTACAGGTGTACTGTGAGGGAATCTTCAGCTTATTATAAACTGGATTCATTACCTAAATATAGCTATAAGGTAAACGAAGCTTTTCTTGCAACATCTTTGAGGTGTCCCGAACAAGTGGTTGAAATTTTAATTAGTCCTTCAATGCACATGTAGCCCAACCCACTTGTACAAGACACCGCTGTAAGGCAAAAAATAAAGAAATGCAGCCTTATTAACAGTAACAGGTAAATATTTGGAACTCTTCATTTTTAAATAAGGCACACGTGCACAGTAAAACAGTCTATTGCAATTTCCCTATGCAACAGTTCTGTTCTGATTTAGGAGTGTAACATTTACAGTCAATCATAACAGGTATTGTCTGCACGAGTTCCTAGTTATCATGCCACCCACCTCTCCATTTTTCATTGTTTTTTTATTTTTTTGGCAATCAAATGCCCCAAAAATTGTTTTACTGCAGAGAAGGGGACGTGTTTTCTACAACATCAAGCTAAATGCTCAATACATTTATACACGTGCGTAGATGTCTTTAAAATGTTGATATTTCTTTCCCAAAAATATCAGGTTTAGTTGATGCCTATATCCTACTATTGTACGCAAATCTCGGACCTGGACTTTCAATTTAGAGGACGAGTTGAAAGGAATCGAAACAACTGGCTACTAATGGACACAAAAGCAACATCCAAACACATTCCAATTATACAGTGTGTGGAAGTAATCTGATTTGCCAATTGCACTGAATTCTAAAGGAATTTAGGCCGACTAAACGAGTATTCCTGGCACCTTTGGGATTCTACTGAATTAGCAAGGCTCGTAGTGCACCTCCGAACTATGCACATGATAAAGATGAAGTTTCTCGAGCATTAAGTCGCCCTCTTCCTCACTAAGAATAACAATTTATGATAATTTCCGATTGTGAAGAAGAGGTGGACATCTAGATGTGACAAATGAAAAATGATTACTTTCACATTCTAGTGACAATCATCCGATATGACAAATGCGCATCATTCAATTTCATGTAAGATTGGGTAGTTTTCAAACAACTGAACTGAACCACAGTGAACAGGTCAGCTGGTGGATTAGGCGATAGATGAGGAAAATGGACAGTTGCAGCAGTGCTAAACCCACGCCAGTTTAAGTGCGCCATTAAAAAAAAACTTACTCCAGTCATTACAAACTGTTGCCTATATTCTGCATAAGTCGAGGGCAGTCTAGGACACACTTCAACCAGCAACATGTCCCTGCCTTGTTCATGCAATATTCAGAGGAATTGTTGAAAAAGGTGCATTTTACTTTACATACAAGTCTTCGACTAGTGCACTTTGAACAATTCTTGTCCTTTTTTCCTAACATTTCATTTGTATCTAATTTTATCAGACGTTACCTAATTCTATTTAAAGGTTTCCAGCAAGTCTTAATGTGATCGAAAAAATGTGTGGAATATAACAATCAGTTTGGTCCCGGAAGCTGGAAATAGCTTACAAAAAAGCAAGGCTACAAAATAGTAAGAAAGTAAGCGATTTCTTACATTCTACCCTGTTGCAAGTCAGAAAAATAGCAAACATTTGGTTTTTATAAAACGATTTTCATTTAAAAAAAAAATGGATTTTAATGCAGTATTGCTGCATTTACGGTTTAATACTTTCATCAATCTGTCCCGCTGCAAGCTAGGCTACTTTTAGTTGCTCGGTTTGTATTTTGAAAACTGGAAAGTCAAGATGGGACACAAAGAAAATCATCCTTAATGCACTGGTCCAACAGTGGCACATAATTACCATCACCATTCTCAGTAGTGTTTTAAAGAAACAAAAGACAAGCTTGGGAGACTAAGCTCGAGCTTGATCCTTTCACGCCCCCTGTATATATTATTCATGCTCCTGTAGTCTTCCCGAATCCTCCAGATATTTTCAAAATACTAACGAGGATAGTAAAATGCTACCAATTTAACAGCTTATAAGACCAAAGGCAAGCAGAGCAAGTTAGAGCGACCTGAACTTTCCAGTCACTTCTAAAATTATGTTTCCCAAAGAGTCTTGAGAGTTTGAAGACAAAGGCCCAAATGCTCTAGCCATCCGCGTCCTCGATGTGTCCTGATGGTTGAAGCAATGTGTGAGGCTGGAAAACTGTACTTGTTCCTCGGGATATGCGATCTTGTTCTGTGCTAGTAGAAAGCGAGGCGAGAGCGATGGGCTGCACTAAGGCGGGGGACATGCCAGAGACTGACAAGCTGTGGTTGGAGCCCTTAAATGTTAGTTCTTGCGTGGGTAAAAGGGGCTTGAGGATGCTGACGAGGCAGAAAGCTGAGCCACTTTTCGGAATAAAGTTCACTTTGTTCTTGTCAGGACAGTAGAAGGGAGGAATTTCATGCAGCGGTTTTGGCCTAGAAAAAGAACACAAAACAACAACTTAAATAGCTCCAGGATAGGAATTCATCAAATCCTAGAACATTCACAATGTATGCAATTGTCAAAAGTACTTTTTTTTTTTTAAACATCTTTTTATTGGCATTTTAAATCGGATTATACATTCTGTACATGTACATTTAGTCATATCTTTTCAAAATACTTGCTAACCCATACAGATCTGGATGTTACAAATCATAAATAAAACAGATTGCACCTTAATGTACATTCCTATTAACGGTTAGTCTTATATTTTTCACTTTGGAATTCTGTACCACAGCATATATGTACTCAAGGGAGTTACTTCCACATTAAGCCAAGTTTACAGTTTCAACTCACTCTTTTCTATTAACGCTTAATCTATAACAAACTTTGTTGTGGCCTGTCTCTAGCTTTTCTATTTTAGATAATACGGGTTCCCACATGCTTATCGGCTAGGTGGGGGGAGTAGAAGTCAGGATATTACATCTGTTTGTATATTCAGTTATGTGTTAAGTATCAATACGTGGGCGGTAGGGGTGAGGCGTAGTGGGTACCTGGGGGGCGGTCTAGGACTCTCATGCTGGTAATGTCTTCTCTTTGTTCTCCTGTATCTTAGGCCCCTTCCTCTGAGTCGGTCATGTTTCTAGTCTCCCAGTCCCGCAGTACCTCTGCCCATAACTCCGCCATGGGACATTTACGTATTCCCTGTGCATCATCTATCTGGAGGGCCCTCAGCTCAGCTTTAGGTCAGGCATTTAAGTTTCTCTACCATGCCTTTATCGAGTGTGCAGTGTGTGCCTTCCAATGTTGGGCTGTCTGTTTTCATGCCAATACCAGTGCCAGATCTACAAATCTGTTACCTATATTTTTTGGCCTTCGGTCTAGGTAATAGGCCTATCCCAATCTCAGTCAGGGCTTTCTCCAAGAATCCGATTAAATGTGTACAGTTACAGGTCATAAGTACAAAGCCAGCATCCCTTAGTCCGCATTTAGCACAGGATTGGTCAGTATCTCCTCTCATGACATTCAGTCTATGGGGCATCAGATACACCATGTGTATATAGTTGAACTGGATTGTTTTAAAGTTAGAGTTTCTTGACATATGTTAGGAACCCATCAATGCTCGCGACCATTCTTTATCTGTTAGTGTTTTCCCTATAATCGCCTCCCATTTTCCTCTGGTCCGGTCCAGTGGTTTCCTGACCGATCCCAGGAGTGCTCTATATAACCATTTTATCAGGTGTCTAGCTGTTCCAAGTGTCAGCAGTACCTGGAGCACTCTATGCGTGTCGGGCTTCGTGGAGCCACTTTGCCACATATCTCGGATTGCTCGTGTCAGTGAGTGTTAAGCCAAGAATTGCCCAGGAGCGTGTTGGGACATTAAATCATCTATGGGTATCAGGGCTTCCAGGTGGGAGCAGTCCCCTACTATTGCGATCCCAGCCATTGTCCAATCTACTAACTGAAGTCTTGGGTATGGAGCCAATGGATTCCCATGCGGGATTCCTATTAGCGGTATTTCGGGTGTATACTGGTGGGTGACTTCTGTGCGCCGAAGGCATCTCTTCCAATGCTGTCTTCAAAAGTATATTGGGAATAGGGAGGGACACTTTCTGGTGTAGTAGCTTGGCTACCAACCATCCTTGATCGTTTCTCTCATTCCTATCATCTAGTAGCTCTAGGTTCTGGCCATCTATCCACTGAGCTAACCACTGGAGCTGGGCTGTCAGATAGTATAGTTCAAAGTCTGGGGCACCTAGCCCTCCATCTTCAGGTGCCCTTTGCACTACCTCCAGTGCCACTTTATTCTACCCTCCGTCCCAAATCAGTTCCCGAAGTAGCTGGTTCAGGTCCGGGACCCATCGTCGGAGTATCACCACAGGGAGGTTTGTAAAGTGATACAACAGTCTGGGCAGCAAAATCATTTGAGTGTGCAATGCGTGCCATCTAAGGCAATTTAAGAGACTGCCAAAACTTTATGGGTGATTTTAGGGATCCAACAATCAGGCTCAAGTTGCCTTCTCGTAAATCACTTACCGTATGGAAAGGAAAATGCTAATTACCAGTATGCATCTGTTCTTGGCATGTAGAGCTGTAGAGTTGTATTCTTTAGCATAGATCGCCATCTGGTGTTGGGCTCGGATGGTTGCACCTTGTTTTTGGTCAAAGAAGTTTTTGTTGTCACAGGATAGGGGACTCCTCCTTATGGTGATAGAGCGCATGGGCATCGACAACATCTTCAGATTGTTTTTCGCCATAAAGGGTGATGATGGAGTTATGAAGAGAATAGAAAAAGGATGTCCATGTGATGTATCTAAGTAAGATAATACTGCAACAGATAAAGGTACCCGGGAGGTGGGTGGGCGTATACAACTCTACAGCTTTACATGCCAAGAACAGATGCATACTGGTAAGTAGCATTTTCCGTTTGAGGCATATGAGCTGTAGATTGTATACTTTAGCATAAACTATAAAGCAGTTTTCTCCCTAGCTGTTGCAACCTGTATCCGTTGCAGTAGTTTGAAAAAGTGTTCTTAATACAACCTGGCCTACAGTAGCTTGTTGCTTTGCTTGCACATCTACACAATAGTGTTTAGTGAAAGTATGTGGTGTAGGCCAAGTTGCTGCTTTGCAAACGTCATCTAAGGGAATGTTCCCTAAGAATGCCATAGAAGCCCCAAGTTTGCGTGTGGAATGAGCTCTAGGGGGAATAGTTAATGTGCGTTTAGCTTTGAGATAGCATATTTGGATGCATCTAACACCACAATCCACCTTGCAATTCCTGTTTTGAAATGGGATTGCCTTTGTGAGGTGTGGAGAAAGCGACAAAAAGTTGTTTTGTCTTTCTAAAACTTCTATTTCTTTCGATGTAGTAGAGTATGGCTCTTTAGGTCTAACGAGTGAAGAGCGTGTTCTGCTACTGAGTCCGGTTGAGGGAAACATACTGGAAGTTCAACCGACTGATTAAGGTGAAAGGCAGATACCACTTTAGGCAGGAATTCTGGATTAGGCCTAAGAACCACTTTACTATGGTGTATTTGTAGAAATGGTTCTTTTATGGTCAATGTGTAGTTCACTAACACTCTTCTTAGTGATGTGATAGCTACGAGGAAAGCTACTTTCCAAATAAGGAACTGTAACTCGCATCTGTGCAGAGGTTCAAATGGAGGACCCATGAGGCTGGTAAGGACTATGTGAGATTCCATATTGGAGAAGGTGGAACTCTAGGTGGAATTATTCTTTTAAGTCCTTCCATTAATGCTTTCATAGCGGGTACGCGAAACAACAACAAATGTTGTCTGTTTTGGAGGTAAGCAGCAATTGCAGCAAGATGTAACCATATAGATGTATATGCTAGGTTACATTGTTGTAGATGCAGAAGACAACAGATAATATTTTGGATGGAAGCATCTAGCGGATCGATTTTGTTATTGGTACAATAAATGACGAATCGTTTCCATTTTGCTGCATAGCATGCTCTAGTAGAAGGAAGTCTAGCCTCTTTAATGATGTTCATGCAGTCTGGCGGGAGATTAAGGTAGCCAAACCCTAGGACTTCAGGAGCCTGATCGCAAGATTGAGGTGATTGGGATCTGGGGGTCTTCTCTCTCCATGGTTCTGAATGAGGAATTTGGGGGAGAGGTGGAGTTTTTGATGAGGCACTACTGAAAGTTCCAACAGGGTTGTGAACCATGGTTGGCGTGTCCATGTTGGAGCAACTAGGATCATTGTGAGGGAGTGTTGTTTGAGCTTCCGAACTAGTAACGGAATGAGCTGGAGAGGCGGAGAAGCGTATGCCAATCTGCCTGACCAGGTTATCCATAGCGCATTGCCTTTGGACAATGGGTGTGGATATCTGGAGGCGAAGTTTGGGCACTTTGCGTTTTGGTGGATGGCAAACAGATCTAGGTCTGGATGACCCCACATGTGAAAGGATGGAAGAAGAACTTAAGAATGAAGTTCCCATTCGTGGATCTGCTGTGTTTGACGACTGAGTAGATCCGCAATCTGATTGTGTCCTCCTGGTAAATGTTCTGCGAGGAGTTAAATGTTTTGAGGTATGGCCCATCTCCATATGCTTTGCGCTAGTTGTGAAAGCTGAAGAGATTGTGCCCCCCTGCTTTTGTATGTAATGCATTGCTTTCATGTCTGTACGGATCAAGAGAGCTTTGCCTAGTAGCAAAAGCTGAAAAGACTTTAGTGCTGGAAACTCCAGGTGATTTATGTGGAGTTGTTTTTGCTGATGGGTCCATATACCCTGAACAGTTTGGTTTTGGAAATGAGCTTCCCAGCCGGTGAGTGATGAGTGTGTGGTTAGCACTATTTGGGGAACCGGGTCGAGGAACGGCCGCCCTTTGGATAGGTTTGATGTGTTCCACCACTGCAGAAAGCGATGTGTGCGGCTGTACAACAACACCAGATCGGTTAACTGACTCTGGGCTTGGTTCCACTGATGTACTAAACATTCTTGTAGAGGATACATTTGAAGTCTTGCATAGGGAACAATGAGGATGCAAGAGGCCATAATCTCTTTAAGCTGCATGAACACTCGAGCTGGAAGGGAGTGTTGAGGTTGGAATTTTGATATGAGAGCTTGCATGCTGGCTATCCCGACTGGATTGGGGTATGCAAGGGCTTTTGAGGTATCTATTGTGGCACCTAGTTACTGAATGATGTGAGAGGGTTAAAGGTGTGACTTGGGTAGGTTTATTGTGAATCCCAAGTCGTGGAGCAGCTGGATTGTTCTGCGTGTATTGTGTACACACTGTGTGTGTGTGACTTGGCTTTTATGAGCCAGTCGTCGAGGTAAGGAAACACGTGAATGTGTTGTCTGCGCAAATGAGCTGCGACTACTGCGAGACATTTTGTGAAGACTCAGGGTGCTGTGGTCACTCCGAATGGGAGGACTTTGAATTGGTAGTGTTGTCTGTCCACTACAAATCGCAGATATTTCATGTGAGCGGGGTGAATGGGAATATGAAAGTAGGCGTCCTTGAGGTCTAGAGTGGCAAGGAAATCGCCTTGTTGGAGCAGTGATCATGTGGAAGTGGTCCGACTGTATGTAGAGATTTAACGGTCTGAGGTCAAGCATTGGTCTGAGGGTACAGTCTTTCTTTGGGATTAGAAAGTAAAGGGAGTAAACCCCTGTTCCCTGGTGAGGTAATGGAACCGGTTCTATTGCTTGTTTTTGTAATAAGGAGACAACCTCTTGTTTTAACAGAGTTAGATGTTGTGTGGACATCGGACGTTGTTTGGGGGGTATGACTGGGGGAGTTGAAGTGAGTTCTAGGCAGTAACCATACTGGATAATTTGTCTTACCCACTTGTCTGTGGTGATGGGATGCCAGACAGGTAGGAACTGTGAAAGTCTTTCCCCGACTGGAGTGGAATGGTTGGGGGGAAGTTACTGTTTTGTAGTAGGAGAGGTGCGGGTGCTAACGCGGCCTCTACCTTTGTTGTTGTTGCCTCTATAACCTCCCCTGAAATAGCCTCTGCTAGGAGAGGTTTGCGTAGTGTTTTTGTAGGAGGATGAGGTATTGTCCGTCCCAATAGATTTAGAGGCACCCTTATAAAAGGAGCGACGAAAGGAACCTATACTGGTTGTTGCTTTTAGGGCTCCCATGGATTTAGCAGTTTGAGTCCTTCTTCATTTTTTCCAAAGATGTGTCTACAGTGGGTCCAAATAGGTGTTCTTGAACAAAGGGTTGATTAAGAATTGTGGACTGCACAATCTTGTTTAAACCTAGATATGCGTAGCCATGCGTGTCTGCGTAGTGGAACGCTTGTGTTAACTGCACGTGACGCTGTGTCGGTTGCATCAAGAGCACACTTTATAGAAGTGTTTGTGATTAATTTTCCCTCTTGTATGAGGTCATTAGCCTTATACTGATCGGGAAGATGTTGTAAGAGCTTTTCAAGTTCATCGTAATGAGCCCTATCATACCTGGCCAGTAAAGCTTGGGTATTGGCAATGCACCAGTGGTTTACTGCTTGTGAGGCAATGCGTTTGCCAGATGCGTCCAGTAATTCAGACTCCCTATCTGGAGGTGGGGCATCCACTGATGTTTTGGGAATTTGCACGTTTACGTGCATTTGACACAACCAATGAATCTAGAGGGAGCTGTGATTTATTATAAGCTGGGTCGCTGGGAGCTGCCTTATATTTTTTCTCGATCCTGGGGTTGAGAACACTAGTCCTGACGGGATCTTTAAAAATGTCTGCTGCATGTTTAATTATACCCTTTAACATAGGTAGAATACTTGTTGATTTTTGTGACTGTGTGAAAGTCTCCAACAAAGAACCTTCTTCCTGTGGGTCTGAATGTAATTCTACCCCATGATATTGTGCCACTCTGTTTATGAGCTGTGCAAAGCCTATGTTGTCGTCTGGGGGGTATGGCCTAGCTGGGTAGAAGTCTGGATCGGGGAGATCTGGCGGATTGTCATAATCCTCCCAAGGATCAGGTGGTGGGAGAGTAGTGTCATCATCGTTATCCTCTTGTGGGTTTTCATCCCCACCCCCACCTCTAAGGTGATCATCATCTTGTGGTGTAGGTGAATATGGAAGCACTGGAGAGTGTGCTGTAGAAAGTGGTGTAGTGGGGATATTTGGAGGAGAGAAAGGCCTAACTGGAGAAGTTCCCATGTCTCTTTTCTTTAAGGGTACTCTGGGTTCTTCTGGGAACTCCAAAGGTCTTTTGTTTTAGAGAACTGTTTTGATTTTACCAGTTTTAGGGCAGATATGAAGGAAAATTTGTTTAGGGTCCACTGGATCTGGTTGAAATAGGTCTTCTAATTCAGTATCCTTGCTCTGTACTGATGATTTTGGTTGTTTTGGCCTTGATTCCGAAGCTTTAGGAGGAATTTTAGTGTCCTTTTGCTTTGGAGGAGCTGTGGAGTTCGAGGATTTTTTTGGGCTCCGAGGATTTGTGATCTGTTTTCGGCTCTGAAGATTTGCTCTTTTTCGGCTCCGAAGATTTGTGGTCTGGTTTCGGCTACGAGGGTTTATCCGAATGATGTTTTGGTGCCGAATGTTTGGGTTTCGCTACCGAGGATGGTAGATCTGTGCCAATGCGTGACTGATTCGGTCCAGAGTTGCCTGAAGGCTTATCTTTGGACTTCGGAGCCGAGCCCAAAGGCGGGGCATCAGAAGTTTTGCTACGGTGTCGGCCTGAGCCAAAAGGTGCTACTGAAGCCTTATATTTTTGAGAAGGTGTCAGTGTCGGTACTCACGGTTCGTTGCCCTAGAGTAACCGTCTGATCTTCGGCCTCTGATTTGTCAGCCTCGGAGACACTGATGTCTTCATTTTCCGGTTCTTGTTTCTCAGGAGCATCGGGGCCTGCATCGAAGATGTTATCCAGAACCGAGGTAGTGGGTCGAGACATTACGTGATGTCGAGACCGGCGATCACGTATGGTTTTCTTCCATCGGAATGAAGCGCAGGCCTGGCAATCTTTGTCCTCTTGTTCTGGAGAGAGGCAAAGGTTACAGACCTTGTGGAGATCAGTGTGTGGGAATTTGGCACCACACAGGGGGCATTTTTTTTAATGGAGTTCTTTCCATTAGCTGTAGGGCCTGATGGCGCGGATAGGCCCAACGGCCAGCGTCGACGACTGGAATCGAAGGTATTGAGATGTTGGATCCGCGTTGAGGAGCGAGATTGAAAATAATACCGTTGAGCGGTGAAGGATTGTGCGTCGAAGGGGAATCTAATACGATGCCGACCCAGAGCACAGCCGTTTACATTCGAACCCAATGGCGGAATAAAACAATCTGAAGATGGAGTCGATGCCCATGCGCACTATCACGCGCTTCAACACCCCATCAGGGGTAACAGGCGCTATATGAATGCAAACCTTTCTTTCCCTCCGCTATCCTTCTCACTCCAAATAACTGACTAATATCCACCACTCAAATTACTTTCATATTTCGCCATACTAATTCACCACCAATCCTTTATGGGTGTCCTGAGTAGAGTGCTACTCACCAAAAAAAGCACTTGAAACACCCCATCAGGGGTAAAAAGCGCTATATAGATACAAACCTCTTTTCCTCTTCTATCCTTCTGCTATCCTGCCGAATCCAAATAACTGACTAACATATCCAACACTTAAAATGTACTTGCATGTTTCACTATACTAATTCAACACTAATCCTCTATGGGTTCTGGAGTAGCGCGCTACTCGCCGAAAAGCGCTTTGACCCCTCGTCAGGGGTAGTAAGCGCTATACAAATGCAATTACAATACAATAAGGAGGAGTCACCTATCCCGTGACTACAAAGACTTCTTTGACAAAAACAAGTTGCAACCATCCGAGCCCAACACCAGATGGCGATCTATGCTAAAGTATACAATCTACAGCTCATATGCCTCGAACATATGGATTCCTAGATATTTAAAGGAGCGAGGTGCCCACTGGGAAATTCCTAGGTTGTGCGTGGTCTTCCAGGAGCGGGAAGGCATAGGTCTTGGATTTATTAATCTTAAATCCGGTCAGGTCTGGATATTCTTCTAACATGGCACAGGGTCAAGACTGATTTGCATATGGCTAGGTCTAAACTGGGGTGGCATGGTGAGCAAACGAATGATGGATTTGAATATGCTACTTACCAGTATGCATCTGTTCTTGGCATGTAGGGCTGCTGACATTCATATCTGTGCATAGATCGCCGCCTAGTGTTAGGTCCGGATGTTTGCACGTTGTTGTCCTGGAAGAGTCTTCGAAGTATCCTGGGATAGGTGACTCCTCCCCTGGACTACAGTGCGCATGGGCATCCTCTCCATCCTCAGATTGTTTTTCGCCATTGTGGCAGTGATGGAGTAGATACAGAAAGTGATGACCATGCTTACAGTAATTCTGAGAGCTGCAGCTGCTACAGGCGCCGGGGAGGAGGGAGGGCGATATGAATGTCAGCAGCCCTACATGCCAAGAACAGATGCATACTGGTAAGTAGCATATTCAGTTCGAGGCATGTGGGCTGCTGAATTCATATCTGTGCATAGACTACATAGCAGTACCTCCTATTAGCGGCGGCTACCAGTGCCAGCTGCAGCGGTCTGAAAAAGAGTTTTGAGAACAGCCTGAACTACAGCTGCCTGCTGTTTTGATTGCACATCTACACAATAGTGTTTGGTAAATGTGTGTGTAGTGGACCAGGTGGCTGCTCTACATATATCATGCAAAGGGATGTTTCCCAGGAAAGCCATGGAGGCCCCTAACTTGCGTGTTGGGTGGGCTCGTGGGGGAATCGTTAATGTGCGTTTAGCCTTTTGATAGCAAATTTGAATACATTTAACGATCCATCTGGCTATACCTGCTTTGGAGATAGCGTTACCTTTGTGGTGTGGGGCAAAGGCAACGAAAAGTTGTTTAGTCTTCCTAAAGATTTTAGTCCTGTCGATATAGTACATGAGGGCTCTCTTCACATCTAGTGTATGGAGTGCTCTTTCTGCGACAGTTTGTGGGTTTTGAAAGAAAACGGGCAGTTCAATAGTTTGATTCATGTGGAACTGCGATATCACCTTGGGCATGAATTTGGGGTTGGTACGTAGTACGACCCTGTTGGCGTGAACCTGTATAAATGGCTCTTGAACGGTTAGTGCCTGGAGTTCACTAACTCTTCTTAAAGAAGTGATCGCTACTAGGAAAGCTACTTTCCAGGTAAGGAATTGAATCTCGCATGAGTGTAGAGGTTCAAAGGGTGGACCCATCAGGCGTGTGAGGACCAAGTTGAGGTTCCACATCGGAGCCGGTGGGTGGCTTGGAGGAATTACTCGTTTGAGTCCTTCCAAGAATGCTTTGATGGCAGGCACTCTGAATAAAGAGAGGTGCTGCCTGTTCTGGAGATAGGCTGATATTGCGGTCAAATGGTCACGTATCAAGGTGTACGCCAGATTGCATCGGTATAGGTGTAAGAGGTAACAAATTATGTTTTGGATGGATGCGTCTAGCGGGTTAATGTCATTATTATTGCAATAGATGACAAATCTTTTCCATTTGGCTGAATAGCAAGCTCTGGTAGTGGGTCTCCTAGCTTCCTTAATGATGTCCATACAGTCAGGTGGCAGGTTTAGGTAGCCAAACTCTAGGACTTCAGGAGCCAGATTGCCAGGTTCAGCTGTTGCGGATCTGGGTGCTGAATCTCTCCATGGTTCTGCGTCAAATGCGCGGGTTTGATCCGCAGCCTTTGATGCGGCACCACGGAAAGTTCGAGAAAAGTGGTGTACCATGGCTGGCGTGCCCACGTTGGAGCAACTAGGACGAGTGTCAGTGAGTGTTGTCTGAGTTTGCGAGCCACCAGCGGTATCAACGGTGCTGGGGGAAAAGCGTACGCAAATCTGCCGGACCAGTTCATCCATATCGCATTGCCCTGCGACTGTGGATGTGGGAACCTGGCGGCAAAGCTTTGGCATTTTGCGTTTTCGCTTGTGGCGAATAAGTCTATTTCTGGATGACCCCATTGCTGGAAGTACGGTTGGAGTACTGATGGGTGTAACTCCCACTCGTGCATCTGGTGGCTGTGTCTGCTGAGCAGATCCGCCATCTGGTTGTCCTTGCCGGGGAGGTGTTCCGCCATGAGGAACATGTTCTTCTGAATGGCCCACTTCCACATGCTCTGAGCCAGATGAGACAACTGTGGAGAGTGTGTTCCTCCCTGCTTCTGTATGTAGTACATGGCGGTCATGTTGTCCGTCCGGATCAACACGACTTTGTTGCACAAGTGTACTTTGAATGCTTTCATAGCCAGGAAGATTGCCATCAGTTCTAGAAGGTTGATGTGCATCTTCTTTTGTTGTGTTGTCCATAGTCCCTGCACTGTGTAGTTGAGTACATGAGCTCCCCATCCCTGGAGAGACGCGTCCGCTGTCAGTATTATCTGTGGAACAGGCTCTTGGAACGGTCGGCCCTTGCAAAGGTTTTGTGGATTCCACCAATGCAGAGAGTTGTATGCCCGACCGCTCACCAACACTAGGTCTTTTAGTTGTCCGTGAGCCTGGTTCCATTGACGTGCTAAGCACTCCTGAAGCGGGCGCATATGTAGTCTCGCGTGTGGGACTATGAAAATGCAGGAGGCCATCATGCCTATCAACTGCATGAACACTCGCGCGGGAAGGGAGTGTTGTGGTTTGAACTTGGAAATCAGCATTTGCATGCTGTTGATTCTCACTAAATTTGGCTGAGCTGTGGCCGCCAGAGTGTCTATGGTCGCACCTAGGTACTGTTGTACGTGTGCGGGTTGGAGATGTGATTTTGGGTAATTTAGTGAGAACCCCAGACTGTGAAGGAGGTGAATGGTGCGGGACATGTGGCTGGCACATTGCTGGGCTGACTTTGCTTGAACAAGCCAGTCGTCCAGGTAAGGGTAGACGTGTATGTGCTGCCTCCGTAGATGTGCCGCCACAGTAGCTAGGCACTTTGTGAAAACTCTGGGTGCTGTTGTGACGCCGAAGGGAAGAACCTTGAATTGGTAGTGCTGCCCTTGAATAGTGAACCTGAGATATTTCCTGTGTGATGGGTGAATGGGTATGTGGAAATACGCATCTTTGAGGTCTAGTGTGGTCAGGAAGTCTCCCTGTTTGAGCAGTGGGAGGACTTGTTGCAGGGTGAGCATGTGGAAATGCTCCGAAAGAATATAGCGGTTGAGGGGTCTCAGGTCTAGTATAGGTCTGAGTGACCCGTCCTTTTTTGGTATTAAAAAGTACAGGGAGTACACCCCTGTACCTTGCTCGTGGACGGGTACGACCTCTATTGCGCCTTTTTGCATCATGCTTAGCACTTCCTGCTGTAATAGCGCTAAGTGCTCTGAGGACATAGGACGGTGTTTTGGGGGTATTGTGGGTGGAGTAGAGGTTAATTCTAGGCAGTAACAGTGTTTGATAATATCTTTGACCCACCTGTCCGTGGTGATGGAGTTCCACGTGTCCAGGAACTTTTGCAACCTTCCCCCGACAGGTGTTGTGTGGTCGGGAGGAAGGGAGAGGGCGTCACTGTTTGTTCTTGGGAGAGGATCTGGTATTGCCGTATCCGCGTCCTCTGCCCTTTGTGCTTGAACCACGATATCCACCCCTGGTGTTTTTATCGTAGGTACTTTGGGTGTTGCCCTTGTTGTAGGTTTGCTGTGACCCCTGTCCTCTACCTGCTCCTCTATTACCGGGGCGACGAAAGGAGCCACTCCGAAAGGTCTGCGTTTGGAGAGCCCCCATGGACTTTGCAGTGTCTGTGTCCTTTTTTATTTTTTCTAGTGTGGCGTCAACCTCTGGCCCGAATAAGTAGTCTGGGTTGACCGGCTGGTTGAGGATGTTATTTTGCACCTCAGGTTTGAATCCGGAGATTCGTAACCAGGCGTGTCGTCGTAACATGACGCTAGTGTTTATGGCTCTGGCAGCTGTATCTGCGGCATCCAGTGCACACTTGATGGATGCGTTTGTGAGGAGTTGTCCCTCTCTGATGAGGATCTCTGCTCCCTCTTTGTATTGGTCAGGGAGATGTTGTAGTAATGTTTCTAGTGTGTCATAATGCGCTCGGTCGTAGCGAGCCAGGAGCGCTTGAGTATTGGCAATACGCCATATGTTAGCTGCTTGGGCCGCAACCCGTTTGCCGGAGGTCTCTAACACCTTGGACTCTTTGTCCGGGGGAGGGGCATCCCCAGTCGTCTGCGAGTGCGCCCGTTTACGAGCATTCGCGACTACTATGGAATCTAGAGGCAACTGTCCTCTAATATAGGTAGGATCCCCAGGCGCTGACCTATATTTTTTGTCGATTCTGGGGTTTATTACTCTGGTGGGTTCTTTGAAAATGTCCTTTGCTGGTTTGAGGACACCTTTCAACATGGGTAGAGTTTTAACATGTTTTTCTGAGGATGCGAAAGTGTCCATGAGAAAATCGTCCTCGATGGTGTCAGAGTGGAGTTGAACACCATGATTGGCCGCAGCACGTTCAATGAGGGCGTTGAATGCGGCAGTGTCCTCTGTGGGAGACGTTTTTGCTCCATAGAGTTGCGGGTCCTGTGTATCCATAGGTGCACCCGAGTCTACAGGGTCATCCCAAGCTTGGTCAGGGTCCTGTGGGCCTTGAGGGTCCATCTCTCCGGGGTAGGGGACGTGGTCACCCATGTAGTCCTCCAAAACGTCTGTGTCGGAGAGAAGGACTGTGGATCTTGGTAAGAGGCATGGAGAGGCTCGTAAAGAAGTGGTTCCGAATCCACTGGCAGCTTTTTCTTTAGTGGGATCCGGTAGGAGTCCAAAGCTGGCTCAGAAGTTATCTTCCTCTTGTGAAGCATCATTCTGCCTGTTGCGGCATCGATGATGTGTGAAGGCGACGTCTCCGTAGGAGAGTGTTCTGCAGGTGTGATCCTGGTGTGGGTGACACGTGTTCTGATTTCGAACAGTTTTGGCGCCGTGGATGGTGGCAGGCCAAAAGTGATGTTGGCCTGTGCCGGAGAAGCTTTTTGAGCCTTTTTCGGCTCGGAGCTTGATGTGTCCTGGAGGGCCGCCTTATCTTTGATGCTTTGCAAGGATGCTGAAACTTGCCGCACCTGGAACGCCGACGGTTCTTTGGCGCCGACCGGTTCCGTTGAGGCAGGCGTGGACTTCTTCGGTGCCACGGGGTCATCGAGTCGATGATTGTGCCTTTGGTGCTGTTTTGGAAGTGGTGTGAGATCCAGCAGCCATTTTGACCTTTGTGGTCGGAGCCGATTGTTTCGGTGCCGGGAGCCGAGGCGGCTTGGCGGTACCGATGGTCTTTTATCGTGCGTCAGCGCTGACGTCGGCTGCTGCAAGCTCGGCACCGAAGTCCCGTTTGGTGCGGTCGGTGCCGACGGGTTTGGCTGGCGTCGAAGGCGTGGTGGGCTTCGATCCGACCAGTGTGACTTTCAGTTTCGGTTTCTGCTGAAGGGAAACCAGCCGTTTTGGGTAGTATAGGCTGCCGCTGAATGTCCAAGGCCGGGCCAGAGGGCGGGGCCGAATGGATGCGGGATAGGTCTTGGGTAAGGCCCGAAGGCGATCCCTCGACCGGAGCCACAGACTGACGCACTGGGATATCCAAAGTCTGTTCGGGTAGGCCTTGCTCGTCACCGGAGCTACTCTCTTCGGCCCCTAAGGCCTCATTGGAGTCTCTTACCTCGGTGTCGGCTTCGTCTCTGTGGAAGAGTTGTTCTTCGACGTCTTCCGATCCGGAGTCGTGTTCGGAAGCGGGGCTGGAGGGTAGGTTCTCCACGTCTTGGACATCTTCGTCCTCGGCGTTGAAGAGGTCAGTCGGGGCCGGTGCCGCTTGCTGCGCTTCGAGCCTCGCTGCTCGACGATTCCGGAGAGTCTTCTTGGATCGGAATCGGGCACAGGCCATACATGTGGACTCGTCGTGATCCGGTGAAAGGCATTTGTTGCACACCGGGTGGACGTCGACATGGGGATATTTCGCATTGCATACAGGGCACCACTTGAAGGGCGTCCTCGATTCCATCGTCGATGTCGGGTTGATGGTCGGGTATGATGCGAAAAAGTTGGTTTCTGGAAGTTAGTAAACTAACAAATAACTATCGATACCGATCGGGAACAGTACCGACGCGAACTAAAGGCCTTTTGGCCTGTAAAAAGTTTTTCCTAACTTGAGTCAAGATAAGCACATCCGAACCCAATGGCGGAAAAAAACAATCTGAGGATGGAGAGGATGCCCATGCGCACTGTAGTCCAGGGGAGGAGTCACCAATCCCAGGATACTTCGAAGACTCTTCCAGGACAACAACGTGCAAACATACGGACCGAACACTAGGCGGCGATCTATGCACAGATATGAATTCAGCAGCCCACATGCCTCGAACTAACCCAGATCTCTTGACTGGGGGTGAATGTTTTGATTTGTTCTGCATTCTGTCCATCAATTGTGTGTCTTTTGCTTTCTCGCCCTAAGTGTGCCAGGTATGCCCAGATGTGGGTCCTGGGCTCACTGTGCCACTGGAATCAAGCTATCCTGGCTGAAGAGGGGTGAAACCCTGAAACCGGTCCTAGGATGCTCGTTTCCGATCCAGGGAGGACCTGACTTGGCAGTTCGGGCTGGACTGTTCCCATGAGGCACAGGGTCAAGACTGATTTGCATATAGCCAAGTCTAAACTGGGGTGGCATGGTGAGCAAAAGAATGATGGATTTAACCCAGATCTCTTGACTGGGAGTGAATGTTATGATTTGTTCTGCATTCCGTCCATCAATTGTGTGTCTTTTGCTATTCTTGTAACATTGCCAGGGCCTGTTGTGTTCCTGTAATCCCAGCCCCCAAATACAGCAACAGATCATCCGTGTAGAGAGAAATAACATGGGGCCTCTGTTCCAACCGGATGCCAATATGGCATTCCTGTTGTTGAAATGCTGATGCTAGTTCTATTGCTATAGCGAATAATAAAGCGGATAATGGACACCCCTGCCTAGTACCTCTGTATATGTTATAGGGCTCCGAGATTAGCCCCATTTGTCCTAATTCGCGCGGTTGGGTGTTTGTATAGTATTTTCACCCACCTGATCCAGTCTTTCCCTAACCCCATTCGTTCTATTGTGTCTTCTAGGAAACCCCATCATACTGAGTCAAATTACTTCTCCAGGTCAAAGGATAGTCCTGGTCGGAATGGTCCATAATATATGCAACAGCCTTCCTAGGTTCCCAGAAGTGGATCTTGTCGGCACGAACCAGTTTTGGTATATATGTATTAGACTGGTCATATAGGGCAAAATCTGCATGGCTAATTCTTTACTCACGATTTTAAAATCAAAGTTGAGCATCGAGAGGGGGTGAAAGTCTGACACGTGTGGATGCGTCTTTTTAGTCTTTGGGAGCAGCACAACCAACGTATCTCTGGTTGAAGAGGGCAGTACCCCTTTGTCCCAGGTTTCTGTGTATAGTTCCTCTAATTTTGGTGCTAGGATCTCCTAGCGGCATACAACTCCACTGGCAGACCATCGGGCTGGGCGTTTACCCTCTGGCCATTCCCTTAAGCGCTGCCATGATTTCCATCGCAGTTACCGGAACCCCCAGCATCTTGCATTTGTCAGGAGATAGGATTACTAGGGGCAAGGGTGTTAAATAACTCTTTATGGATTCTCACCTTTGGCTCAGAATATTGTTCGACATAATGAGATCGTAATGATTCGTTTATTTCGGATGGTGCGCAATTACTTCCTCTGACAATTGCATCTTGGAGATGGGAATTCTCCCATACTCCGGGCATATTCACCAAGCGAGTAATCTACCTGCTCTACCTCCCTCCATATGCACCCGCACCTGGTATTCCCGCATATTGAAGCTTTCAGTATTTCTAGCACTTAGTCGTATTTTTGCCATAGACCGTGTAGCTTCTCATGAGCCTTCGGCCTCTTTAGTCAGGTGAGCCCCACCTCCTGCAGTTGGGTGTCTTGGTTGGCGAGTTCCTCCAATACTCCCTTCCTTATTCCGACCTTATGGCCCACGCACGTCCCTCTCAACATCACTTTGAAGGCCTCCCATTCGGTCACCCTAGACCCAACTATGCCATGGTTAAACTGAAAATATTCTGTGACAGCCCCCTGTAATAGTGTGTGAAATGGAGCGTCCTCCAGGAGTGTAGGATCCGGTCTCCATGGAGGGGTTAATGTGGGCTCAGGCATAGGACGGATGTGTAGTAGTAGTGGGTTATGGTCCAATATAGTGCTCCCCAATTATTCCGTGTGTGTAATAGACGGTCCCAGTCCACCTAAGGACACAAACATGTCTAGTCTAGTATGTAATTTATACAAGTAGGAATAGTATGAGTAATACTGTGTATTTCCATGCTGTAATCTCCAGATATCTCCCATGTCCCATTCCTCCAACTACTCCCGAAACCACTCGGCCAGCTACTGGGGTGTGATTCAGCGGAGGTGATGACCTGTTTAATGTGATGTCAGCTACACAATTAAAATCTCCTCCAAGCAATGTGTGGGAGGTGTTGAACGTAGGAAGTTGTATCGACAATTGGTGTAAGAATTGGACCTGTTCAGAATCTGGTGTGTAAATGCTTCCCAGAAGGAACACCTTACCCAGGATCCTACCTTGTATCAGGACATATCTGCTTCCGGGTCTGTGTGGAACTTACATTGATGGGAGTACACACCCGTATCCATATAAGTGTGCCCCCTTGAGAATGCAGAATACGTGGTGGTGTATAACTGACCGCGCCACCTACACCAGAGTCAAGCACTTTCTTATTGTGTAAGATGTGTTTCTTGCAGCATCGCCACTTGCACGCCTCGGCATGTGAGGTAACTGAATTTTGTGCCGTTTAGACAAAAACCCCATTCCTCGTACATTTCAGATCATTTTAACTTCTTGTGTAATAGAGGCATGTCATAACATAAATTGATTAATTACAACCCCCCTCCCCCTTCTCATCCCTCCACCGTTTGTTGGCACTTCTAGATGCGAGAGCAACAGCCCCTTAGGGACTACCACATTGTCTCAACAAGTAACTCCCTCTACCCAGGGCAGTTTCGCAACGGCTGGCCGTCCAACCCTAAAAAGAGGGTGAAACCATTAATGAAAGATTGTCCCTGGTATCCACCTTGTAGGGATTATCTTGGTGGGGGGGGGGGGGGGGGGGCAAGGTATTGGACACTGCTTGCTTCGTCTTCCTAGGCCTCAATATTTTCTGGCAGGGATATAGATCCCTCCTGCCATCGGTAATCCCAGTGCCTCGCTCGCTTTGTATATATATGTTCCTTTGTCTGAGCCGGTGTGGCTAATCAAATTATGTTATCAGCTGTCTGTGGGGTCACATCTGGCAGTTCTGCTTCACTTCTGACCAATGTCCCTGATTCAGATTCCTCCGTGCTGTGTTCTGAAATTTTTTCGGAGCCTCCCTTCTCTGTGGTTTGTCTCAGTACCTCGGCCACAGCCTGCAGCGCTGCCTTCCTTTCTCGTGCAGTCTGTGATGCGGATGGTTTCTGTAACTGTATCCGTCTGGACGAGCATCGTAGCCGCTTTCGCTGTAGTTTGGGTGGTTTTGAGCTCTGTGGCCCCACCTGCGCTGTAGATCTATTCAGTGGCGTAGGAAGGGGTGTGTGCGGGCCGCCCACGGTGTCATCACTAAGGGGGGTGGCAAAATGGTGAAAATATGTGTTTTAAACACATTTTTGCCATTTTCTCAAGCCGGGGGTGACAAGAAAATTTTCCACACCGGGTATTACCCGACCTTGCTACGCCACTGGATCCATTTTTACCTGCAGGTTTCCAACCATGCCCAGACCTCTTCCGGCAAATCATAAAAATGTGTGGTGTCGTCTAGCGTGGTCTGTAACTTTGCTGGGAACATTAAAAAGTATCTGATTACCTCTGCTCGCAACGCTTTTTTCACTTCCAGGAAGGAAGTGCGTTGGGCTTGCACTTTAGAAGTGAAGTCTGGGAAGATGGACACCTTGCTATTGTCCATGGGATAAGGTCCATTGGTACGGGCCTGTTGTATCAAGCTGTCCCAATCCTGGTAGTGTAATAGGCGTGCCACTACAGGCCGAAGTGGCTGCCCAGGAGCTGGTGGGCGTGATGGAACTTTGTGTGCTCTTTCTAGGGCAAAGAAAGGAATTAATAGACCCGGTGCCACTGTTGTTCTCAAGCATTCAACCAGATAAGCCAACATGTCTGTACTTTCTTTGGTTTCTGGAAGTCCAACTACGCGTATATGGTTGTGTCTGTTATGCCATTCAGCGTCTTCTGCTCGTCTTTCCAAGATATTCACTCTGGCGGTCAGATTTTTCCAACTTGTCGGACATGGTTGTGTGATCTGGTTTTATCGTTTCTATTGTCTGTTCAACTATTTTCATCCTGTCCACTAGCTTATGATGCTGCGCCTGCAATAGACCCAGGCCAACAGACACCGCCCCAATGTCTTGCTGCAGCGCTGTTTTCGTGTTTGATGCCAATATTTTGTCAAGGTGTTTGTGAACGGCTTGATCCATTTGCTCAGTGTTCTCGGTTCCCCTAGAATTAAGTGGGAGGTGGGCTTCCCGTTCCTCAGCAGCTGCACCTCCTTGCTTCTTCCGAGGCTTGCCCATGGTGGGAGATTATCTGAAATTCGGAGGTAAAGAAACTGTCCCACAACGCTCTGCGCTAGGGAATGGCACCAGGTCCCACATCAATCCGCAACCGGCCACCACCAGGATGCGCTGTGAAGGCCTCGTCTGGCAGCAGTCTCCTGTCAAGGTTTGTATTGCCCTATTCAAATGTCAACATTACCCACTATATCTTTCCATGGCATCCAGCAAGGGCTTCCAGCCAGATCTCTCAGTAGCTTCCCAATCTTCAATTGTGCCTTCTGTGTTTTGCGCTGCAACACTTCGCGCTCAGCATCAAGGCACTCACTCAAGCAGGGCCGACTTGAGCTCTGGTGGCGCCCTGTACAACAATGTTTGTTGGCACCCCCCCCCCCCCCCCCCCCCCCCAACGACCATCTTTGCTACTGATTCCTTCACTACCAACCTTTAACAGTGCCCCTCGTATCTCCATAACTACTCACTCGCTGAGATGCATTTATTTAGGTTTATAGAGCCGCTCATACAAGTGTAGGGTGTCAGAGCACTTTAAATATCACACACACATTACACAGATAATCAATCACACGTGTAAATCAGTGTGTAGGAATGGTACATAACAGGAATACAAGGTGTAGGAGTCACATGTCATTCATAAAGGTAGACAGTTTAGTTTAAAAGTGCTTGGTGTGGAGAAGCACAAACTCAGAATTTAAAACATAACACCATAGCTGGGGGCTACATTTAAGAATAAGAATGGATTTATTTTCTTCTTTTTTACAGAAATTAGCTTATTTCGCAAGGTTAGAATAATGTAAAGGCTGGGGTGAAAAGCATAACTCTAAAATAATATTATACCTTGCAGTTTGCATGCATCTCTTTGATGTCAGTTATTAGCTCACTCTTCTATAGTAGGATTTTAACTGATACACTGCAAGGAACGAAAGGATCGTTCTGACAAAAGCACCGATCTCTTTAGATTGTATGCACTTTGTGATCTGCACAGTACCCGCACTTTGCATCAGGCATATTAACCCACTGATCTACTTTTGGTTGAGTCACAACTTCCACTAAACAAAACTCGGATCTCACTCCAGGAAGAACGTTAATCACCAGAGTTATGTAGACATTCTTATTGGATGAAAACTGCTGGACACATGGAACAGGGCAGCAGGTGCTTTTAAAAGTTTAACATAATCGTAAACACAGCACCCCCAGAAGTCAGCACCCGGTGCAATAGCACCGGTCGCACCGCCCTAGAGCCGGCCCTGCACTCAAGGTTTATGCCCCGTCCAGGTCTTCAAGTCTGTGGCTTCCGGTAGATGGAGTTACTCTCCTCAAGGCCTAATAGGTATATCAGCCATGTGCTCCAAACACTGCTCCTCTAGGTGCTTCCCCCCAGTTTGCTGTGCGTTGTTGGCTCACTGATGCATAGGTAGCTCTTGCAACTTCTGGGCAAGTGTTCCAAACTTTCTGACCCCTGGGAGCCTATATCCCCAGCGCCTTCGCAGCCCGCTGGGACAGTCTCAGGCCAGCTTACAGGCAGCCGTTGCTGGGTGGGGCCCGTGCCGCCTCACACCGGGCACCCGGATCAGCCCCCAGCGCACCACTCAGGTCGTCCAGATTCATTAAGGGCCTCAAAATTGGCACTTCAGTGTACCGCAGCTATCTCTCCTTGCTGCAGTGTGGGCCGGCCCTCCAGCAGGCTGTTGCGGGTCTCGGGCAGCCTTCCCTGGGCGCAGCGTCTCCACCAGGCTGCTATCTTCAGGCTGTCCGCATCAGCGAATGGCACCACCACTCACCAGACTCCAGGACCAGCCCCCAGCACACCACTCTGGCCTTCCTGGTGAAACAGGCAAAAAAAAAAAAAAAAAAAAAAAAAAAATTGCGCCTCAGCGCACCATGGCCATTTCTCCTTCATGCGGGTCGGCACTCCGGCAGCCAGCCGCGATCTCCGTCAGCCTCCCCCGGGCTCTACGTCACCGCCAGACCGTCTTAGTTATCGGACAGCGTGTCGCTGTTCGCTGCTGTTGCCTTTACGTTGATTCCCCAGAGCGACCCTCCTCAGCGGCAGCTGGGGGTCGCGCTCCGGTTCAGACAGCGGGCTGCTATGGCAGGATGTGTTTTAGGCCACAACGGAGCTATTCAGCACCCATCATGCTTCGTGCCCAAGCCACACCCCACTTGTCAAAAGTACTCTTAGCGCGCACACACACACACACACACACACACACACACACACGTACACATGCACCCCCCCAAGGCAGCGTGTTTTGGTGCAGAACAAAGTGAACGGTCGTCATGGCATAGATCAGTCACCCCTCTAGCTGGGTGCACTATATCAAGGGTGAGGGTACAGGTGCATGAGCCATGTACCCCTACAGTGTCTAAGTCCATTCTTAGACATTGTAGTGCTGCCATTAAAACTTCTCAGCACATCAACCCACACTGATGCCAGTGTGGGATTTAATGAAAAATGCACACAGAGGGCAGGCATCTTAGAGATGCCTCCTGAAAACGAACCCACCTCTAGTGTCCAGGCTGAATGGCTGCTTTCAGCTGCCACCACCAGACAGGTTTCTGGACCCCTGGGTCGAGAGCCTGCTGCTCTCTGGGGTCTGAAACAATCCACATCCTGAGACGAGGTGCTAAGCCTCCTCCCCCAGGATGGGCAAGGTTAACGAAGGGGAAGCTTCAAAGCCTTGCTGCCTTTGTGTGCTTCCCCAGGCCACTTGCTGCTCTCAGCAACTGGTCCCCACTGGTTCTGACCCCCGCTTTGGGCGGGAGAACGGCAGGCAAAACAAGTGAGGAAGAGAGGTGTGTCCACCTCTGCCAACTCCACCCCTCAGGTGGGGGAGGCGGGGTGAAGCACAACTCTCAGTCCACGCCATCTTGCAGATAGGGGGGACTCAGCCAACCAGGGACAGGCTCATGCCCCCCCTCCCACTGGAGGGTGGCATAATAGGGGATGTACCCACCCCAGGGAAGGGTCCCTGTCTCTTACTTACCTGTAACGTTCCTAAATCTAGTATTTAGGGGCACCCCTGAACCTAGCTTCCTCAGACAATAACCTGCAACAGAAGAAGGACCGAACAGCCGTGCCGAAGCTAACAAGAGGAAGACGCCCACTGACTTGGCCCCAGCCCTACCGGCCTGTCTCCACTTTGAACCTGCTCCTGCGAAATCCCGGTGTGTCCTGCAGCCAGCTACCTCGAAAACCCTGGAAGACCTGCCTGCCTTCAAGCAAAAAGACTGTCTCCCGTAAACACCAGATTTGTTCACCTGCAACCCCTTGCTCCGGCCGGACAGAGCGAATCTGCTCCCCTCTGCACCCGCCGTCCACGGCCCGAGCTCGAGTGGCCAAACACCACGAGGAGGTCACCCTGGCGATCCTGACCCGAGATCCGGCGACCCCTGACCTGCCTCAAGTCTCCAGCCGACGCCTGCAGCCTAAATCCAGAAGTGCCCCCTAACCGCGACCAGGAGCTGGTAAGAAGATACGACCCCAAAAGGCACCCCTGTACCCGACGCCCCACGGCATTGTGTGCTCAAATCAACGGTGCCTAACCAACCCCTAACTTCCCAACTTACCTCTCGAAGTGGTGGTCGTACCCAGAAGCCCTTCATCTCCCTGCCCGCAGCGGTTTTGCAAATCAGAGGTTCTCCATTGAAATCAACACAGCGCCCAATGTTGAAACAGCACCCTAGTGCCGCTGACGGTGCACCGTTTGTGCTAATTTGTTTTCCCCATTTGCCCTGAGCTAAAGTCCAGGAGCTTTGCTCCCACAACCCAGTGGCCTGCTCGCCAGCAGCCACCAACCAGATGCTCCCTATCCCCCATTGGAAAACATTGGGCCTCAGCACTCTGCACCCGGCCGCTGAGGGTGTAACGAGAGTGCATCCTTGACCCTGGAGGAACCCTTGTTCTAACCCCAGAAGCTCAACTCCAAAGACCGATTACTTACCTGGTAACGGTTAACTTCATTTCTCTCCATAGGACTCTATTGACTGTTTTTCTCTGAAAAATATTGTAAGTGTGGAGTTGAATTATATAGAAACCAGAAAAATACCAATTGTGCAAAACTGATTTTACTTACATTTTCTCTAGGAAATGTCCCAGTGTGACATCTAGGCACATCACACTGAGTAGAAAAAGTAATCTCAAAAGTAACGTAAAAGTAACTTATCTATAATTTTCATCGCAAACTCGATACAAAGCATATGTACAGCATTTCACAGTATTGCATTACCAGTAATTCAAACTGTAACCATTTTTAAAAGTACATTTACAATTGCATTTCAAACTGTATATTTACTGCAAAGTATTTATCAACTTACCCGTGCCAGGCTTGCTTGGTTCTAGAAAATAAAATAACTAAAAGACTATTTTTATACAAAACCAATTGGTCTGAAGTTCAGTCTTTGAGTATGTGAAATCATTTGCTGATTGAGTGGGTACACCAAATGCTTAACACGGTCCTCTGATACTGCCTTACTGCTCGACCACACTATCACAAATGGAGAGTAAGGTTCTATCTAACCTTTCCTCTGCCTACCTTTGGGGCTCCACTGGACTCTGTGCACACTATACCCTCACTTTGGTATAGTATATACAGAGCCAGCTGCTTACACAGAGCAAAAAACAAACAAAAAGGGATGTTGGGGACACTAAAGATTTTGTCAATCAATAATATTAGAATATGTATTCAGTATGTACATTTTATAGATAACCAATAATCTTGCAGCAGTTCAGTTTGTCTACAGACAAAATTACCCTGGAACATTTACAGAATAGCTTAACCAGACAACTGACACGAGTTTTGTTAATTCTACCCTTCATCAGGGTTCTGAATACAAACAAAAACATATTCACTCTTATGACAATATTAACTTCCGAGTATGGAGCGTTAAAATGACTCTAATGTTATCATTGCCAATTTTGCTCACAAAATAGCATAAACTTAATAGGGAGAAGATTCAGAGTGTAACATTCGCTACTAGGTACTCAATGCACAATCAGAATATATATATATATATATATATATATATATATATATATATATATATATATATATATATATATATATATATATATATATATATTCACTGAAAAAACCATAGGTTTCACACATGTTATAGTTAGCGGAAATTTTACTGATAAAAAACCAATGAAATTGCCCCGTTATAGTTAGTGCTGGCAACTATAACTCACGCGACCGCAATCCTCTGCTGATGCTAATACTGTATTTAGACACTTATTTGCCCATGTCTTCTTCCATACATTTTTAGCTATACATATATTACAAATTTTTTTTTTTCATAAAGACACATATGTCATCAGCAGAAGATTGCGGTCGCGCGAGTTATAGTTGCCTGCACTAACTATAACGGGGGAATTTCATTGGTTTTTTATCAGTAAAATTTCCGCTAACTATAACATGTGTGAAACCTATGGTTTTTTCAGTGAATTTGCAAGGTTTTTTAAATGCTAATTCCTAACTATAACGTGTGTGAAACCTATGGTTTTTTCAGTGAATTTGTACGGTTTTTTAAATGCTAAGTTACTTTACGCCATTCGAGGCGTGCGCGCCCACTTAACGCAGTGCGTTCCGTGCACGGTTTTTATCAACTTTAATAAGCCCTGTACATTTGGTGGCCTTTGGCCACCAAAAGCACAGGGGGTGGGGTCAATGTGGATAGTGTTTTTTTTATTTCGATTTTATAATTTCATGTTGCCAAAATATAGTTTTTTTACTGATGTAATAAGCCCTGTACATTTGGTGGCCTACGGCCACCAAAAGCACAGGGGGTGGGGTAAGTGTGGATAGTGTTTTTTTTATTTCTATTTTTTACCGTACGCTTACGGTAAGCGTACGGTAAGCGTACTCGGCGAAATTGCCGAAAAAAAAATAAAACCGTTTTTGCTCTTGGGGGATGTTTGGGGACTCCCTCAACATGACTATGTGGGAGGGAGTTGTCAAAACAGCCCCGTAACATGTTTTTGGGCATCATGTTTGATAAATAACACTCAGTGCGAGAGACAAAATGGCGGACGCCGCTTCCTGGTTTCGGCCGATTCGAATGTTTACTAAGATCTAAGAGCCAATCAGAATCGCGCTCGCCACCGTACGCGTACGGTAAGCGTACGGTAAGCGTACCGTAAGCGGGCTCAGATATATATATTGATTTAAAGGCTATTTTCTCAGAATCTACTGAACAGATTTACACCAAACCTACAAAAGGCACTTCCTTGACATAGGGACTACCTCTCTGCCAAATTTCTAGTAATTCTGTTCAGCCGTTCGGGCTGTAGCTCTGTCTAAAGGTCCTATGGAAAAATGCATGGGAAAAACGCGTTTTGGGACCCCCCTTTTATCTCAGCCCCCGCTTGACGAATCCCCCCCGAGACTTTCAGGGTAGGAGCGGAGCGTAGCGCCCCACCTATTTTGAGAAATTCGCGAGGATTCTCTCTCTCTCTCTCTCTCTCTCTCTCTCTCTCGAATCCTCCTTCCGAAGCACCAGCCGGTACTCCCAAAAGACACGGACACTCAAATGCTGGTTCAGGTTTTCATGCTCGATTTATTTTAAACAAAGTATAGGTTCAGACGCGTTTCGACCAACACAGCGGTCTTGATCACATGATTAGCATAGACTGAACGTGGCTATTTAAAGGTGCCGTGGCCCCAGTTACGTGTAGACATAGACAAAATACTCACATATGTACATAACGATTTCACAATCAATTCAAAGAAATCTAATACATTGAAAATTAAAGCATACAATAACTTGATTATTATTTCCAGTCCAAAATAGATAAACCATTGGCATGATTCAAACCCGGATTGTCAAACAAATTACGCTGCTGTCAATCATATAGCCGCAATCCGGGTAGAATCAAGGGTATAGCCATGATAATTGGTGGAAGGGAATCAAACGAGAAACACTCCTCATACATTATGTGCAAATGACGCAAATCATGTGCAAACATAGCAGGAAATAAATGCAATATGTCATTATCTGTGCAAATACAGAAAAGATGTGCAAAAGTCCGCAAAATTATGTGCAAATATAGCAATCATTATTAATATCCGTGCAAATACAGCCAAATGTGCAAATCTGCAAAGTAATGTGCAAAACTTGCAAGACATTAAAATGAGATCAATTTGACATCTTAAAACAATGGACCGGAAATCACATAAAAAACAATTCTAAAATGTATGTACATGATATATATACAGCCTATTAATGTCTAAAACGTCTAAATATCATATTGGGTATACTACTTGGATGGCACAAATACTAAAAAAGGCTAAATACAGCAATCAAATTTCATGTAAATATGAGCACAGAAGAAGCTGGATCACTCAAACACCCATAAATATATATAAATCTGTGAAATGTAGAAAAATTAGAAAAATATGAGACTTCTTTACAGGTATTCTATAATCTCATATAAGGCGAGGATATTCAAAGATGTGCAAGGGTTTCCAAGTGCTGATAAGGTGGAAATGAGACCTAATTATCATAAGTGTTCAAAAATGATAAATACACACATTATTGCTATCACAGGTAACTATAAGAAGTGATGTAAATCTTCCCCATTGTTCAAACCTCCTGGAATGCCTAAGTCCAACTCCACTATATATTTGCATTCCAGTTGCCTCAGAGCTTTTTCCCGGTTACCTCCTCTCTTCAATTTAGGTACCGAGTCTATAATAAAATAGCTCAAACAGCTCAAATTGTTGTTGTGGCAAGTTTTAAAATGTCTCGCTACCGGGTAGGTTGGATCCGAGTTTACTATGGCCCTAAGGTGCTGTAAAATTCTGTTGTAAGCTTGCAGTTTCGTACTACCCACATATTTTAGTTCGCATGTGCATTGTAATACGTACACCACATGATCGGTGCGACAAGTGTAATGTCCCTTGAGATATCTGGGACTGTCACTAAAAGGTGTGGTGTATTGGTTAGTGTTTATACCAAATTTACACGCTCTACAGGAGGAGCATTTAAAAAACCCTTTCACTGGGGCTAGCCATGTACCACTAATGGATATATCCGGACTACTGGATACCAGTTCGTCCCGCATAGAAAATGCTCGCCTGTATGCAATAGTGGGAGTTTTAGGAAGTACTGCCTTTAAAGTAGGATCCGTTAACACTATGGGCCATTATTTACAAATAATTTTCTTAATATTTTTAGCCTGTCTGCTGTAGGTAGTAATGAGTCTCATTTCACTTTCATTAACCTCATTGTCTGAAATAATTTCGGTAGGCGATAAGGTTACTTGATTTAATGTGTTTTTAGATATCAATAGATCACTCCTATTCCTTAGGTTAGCTTTTATCATAGCTTTAGTTAAGCTTTTCTCATCATATCCACGCGCTAATAACCTATTCTTGGCATTTAACTGATGTTCATCACGCGCTGCTATGGTACTGCATGCTCTGTGGATCCGCAGAAATTCCCCATAAGGAATACTGTTGATTGTATGTTGTGGGTGGAAGCTTTCTGCATGTACCACCGTGTTTCCTGATGTACTTTTACGAAAAAGACTGGTTTCCAATTTACCATCCTTAAAATTAATCGTTACATCTAGGAAGTTGACAACATTGGAGCTAACATCAGCAGAAAATTCCAAATTCAAATCATTATCGTTGATATCATTAATAAATCCCAACGCCTCCTGTTCAGTACCCTTCCAAATGACGAAAATGTCATCTATATAACGCCACCATGATATCACTTTGGTGGACCATATCTCCGCATGACGGACCATGAGGACATGCCACTCCCACCAGCCTACATGTAAGCATGCATAGCTGGGAGAGAAACATGCCCCCATAGCCACGCCTCTCAGTTGTTGAAATGCCTCATTGTTGAAAAGAAACCAGTTATTACTTAAACAAATACGAATCATGCTAATTAACATGGCGTTATGTTTGTAAAATTCCATATTTCTTTCACCCAGAAAGTATTCTACGGCACGCAATCCATCATCATGGGCTATACTGGTATACAGTGCTGTAATGTCCATAGTTATTAAGATAATGTCAGGTGGTAAAGTGAGGCTATTGAGTTTGTGTAGAAAATCCATGGTATCCCGTATGTAACTAGGCAAATTCATCACGAACTCTTGGAGGAAAAAGTCAATATATTTGGAGGTATTTTGAAACATGCCATTGATGGCTGACACTATAGGGCGTCCCGGAATTGGCATAACCCCTTTATGCACTTTGGGGATAAAATAAATGCTCGGTACAACCGGATGCTCTTTATGCAAAAATTTCACCTCCTCTTTGGTGAGCAAGCCCTCTCTGTGCCAAACCTCTAGATCGTCTTTATATTGCTTGTGTGTGTTAGCAATCAATGTTCTTGGAATCCTGCGATAACATTCCAAATTATTCAAATGGCGGTAGGCCTCCTCTTTATACTCCTTTTTTCCCCATAAAACCACGTTGCCTCCTTTATCTGATTTATTAACAATGACATTGTTGTTCTTCTTCAGTTTGGACATTAATTTAAAATATTATGGCAATTTGTGCGTAGAGGTTCTGTTGCTGTTCTTTGATTGAGTTTGATGCTGTAGTTTTTTTAATTCATCAATAATTCGGTCGTGGAATACGTCTATAGAGTCACGTGGCATCGTTGGCATGAAGGTAGATATCGGTTTGAACGGACTTTTGCAGCCTTTAGATATATTTATCCCTTCATAATCTGCCACCTCTTGTGTAGTGATTTCAATTTCCTGACTTCTACTCAGTGCATTTAAGGTTTTCATTGCATGCATGTCAGATACAGCCAGTCCCTTGGTGTTAGTCACCACTATAGACGTATTACTAGTATTCAGATCCAATCCCATCTCTTTATTGGCCTCTTCACTTAGTTTGTTCTTGATGGTAAAGTATTTTTTTAGTTTGATCTTACGGATGAATTTAAACACATCAACTCGCGTGTGCACATAATTAAAGTTGCTCTCTGGGCAAAAGGAAAGACCTAATGAAAGTAATTGTTTCTCCGCCGTATTTAATTCAACATCCGTGAGGTTGACAATGGTATTATCACTTACTATTTGTGTTGCCTCCATTGCTGCCGCTGCTGATTTTGCCCTTGTGTGCTTCCTCCTTTGCTGCCTTCTGGCATTCCGCTTTTGGCGGATTGTACTTGCTGTTGCCGTTGGCGTAGGGTCTGTTTGCGTTGCATACGAACGAAATCCAGTTCCTCTGCTAAAGTTAAAAGCCCCAAATCCCCCGCTTCATTACCCGAGCTCAGGTTGTCAGAGTCCACTTCACTGGTAGTTGCGCTAGTCATAGCGCTCGTGTCTGTGGACAAATTGGAGGTTCCATCGTCATCAGTTTCAGGTTCTTCATTCCCGGAAGGCATAATAACTGGCATTGCTTTTTGCTGCACATTTTGATTTTGATTTTTGCGTAACTTATCGAACTTCCGGGCAAAGGTAAAAATCTGCCCCTGTTCATAATCACCCTTGTCCCGGGCAAATATATATGCTTTCCTCGTTTTGATGACCAATTCCTGTTTCTTTATACGATCCTTCATTTCATTGATGCTCTTGTCAATAAAGTCTTTACTCGCAAGGTATTCTGGTTTAGCGAGTTCTTTCTGAATTCGATCTATTTCCTCCATATTCAAAGCTCTGTCTACTTTGGCATATTTAATTAAGAGGCATACTAATCGCATCGATGCTTCTAAGTTGCTCTCAGCCCACTCTTTGAGAAGCATGGGGTTAGGACTGTCAAAACTCGGCGCCAACATTATTCTTAATCCTCTTGGGATACGGCCCACCTCATGATATTTTTCTAATGAGGTAATCTCCCACCACTTCGTCATTTCGCTGTGGCTGTGCTTCTCCAATGATTTTATCAAACTTCTTACATCTCCGTTTTCCGAAATTTCCTTCGTGTTATTTTTGCTGCTCTGCTTAGTTACAGGTAGATTCAGAAACAGCTCCTCTGCTGCCATCTCACGTTCACTGATAGTATCGCTAGACATGTTTACACTGAGGTTTGTCAATTGAACAAACCAATTACGAGCGCTGCCTGTTGAAATGCATAGGCAGTCACCCAGCTCCTATATATATATATATATATATATATAAAATTAAGATATATATTATCTACTGGCGGTCGCCAGTAGATAGTTATAGTTACAACATAGTTTCCATAGGAAATCTCAAAATTCTATTTTGAATAACTTTGGCGCCGGTTGACGAATCCTCGCGAAATTTTCAAAACGAATGAGGCGCTCCGTTCAGCTCCTACCCTGAAAGTCTCGGGGTGATTCGTCAAGCAGGGGCCGAGAAAAAAGGGGGGTCCCAAAACGCGTTTTCCCCATGCATTTTTCCATAGGACCTTTAGACACAGCTACAGCCCGAACGGCTGAACAGAATTACTTGAAATTTGGCAGAGAGGTAGCCATAAGGTCAAGGAAGTGGTGTAAATCTGTTCAGTATTTCCTGAGAAAATAGCATTTAAAAGCATATATATATATATATATATATATATATATATATATATATATATATATATATATATATATATATATATATATATATATATATATATATATATATATATATATATATATGGGCGGAGCCTAACCACACATCTCATCCTGAGATCTGATTGGCTGTCAGCACTTCATCAGCAGCCATCTTGGGACCAATATACATGATAGCACCTCATTAAAAAACATTGCAGTTAATAGAAGGTTTTAAGACTTTAGTTACATTATAAATCATTTGTTGATGGTACCATACTCATTTTAGGAATTGTGGTATGTTCTAAGGTGATTTCACCATGTGAAAAAGCCTTCTGCTGGGATATCATGATTGAGAGAAAAATATTTTCTCATGCTTTTACCACAGAGGTTTGGAAGGTGATCTATAAGCTAAACTGAGAGCTTATTTTCTGTAAATTCACATTATCTTTATCTTTCTATGTGAGAATGAAGTCTGATATTCTCAGTAAAACATGTACATCCAACAAGGGCAGAGACTGTCAGTTGATTCCTTTGTGTTCTACTGCAGCTTCCCAAAGTGTTCCAAAGAACAACTAGAGCGCTAACAGTCCTACTTATGATAAACGTATGGCACACCTGAAGCCATCTTGCTTGGATTAAAGTGGTAACTCTTAAAACATGTAATTTAAAAAGGAACAAAATGAGGGGGTTCATTTTTCCATAAAAAGTATGATTAGTGCTGCAGAAAGAAAAATTAGGGCACATTTTGAGTGACTTCTCAAATCCTCTTCTATTTCATGAAAAAATTCTGACATGCAGACTGAAACATGCACTTTCAATACCAGCAGCAGTTTTCCCTGGTGAGCAGTAGCTTTACTACAGTGATCTAATGAGCAAAAAGAGTGCTAACATTCAGAATTTATGGCAAATGTGTGACACATCTGAATGCCTTCTTGATGGAATCAAAGTAAAAAACTGAAAGTATTTCCTACTGAGGAGACTGCAGTAAATGAGGAAATTAGGAAACTTCATAACAAATAAGTCTCCCAAGATGGCCACCAGAGACAAAAGAGCCCAAATGTAGCCCTAATATCACCCAGATGTAGCCCAAGTATAGCCCAATGACAGAATGTCCCAGAATGTTCTTAAAAACAACAAGAGCGCTTGCTGTCTTCATTATGACAAAAGTATAGCACACCTGAAGCCATATTGATTGGAATAAACTGGTAACACTTAAAACATTTAATTTAAAAAGGAACACAATGAGGGGGTTCATTTTGCCATGGAAATGATGATTAATGCTGAAGAAAGAAAATGAGGGCACATTTTGAGTGACTTCTCAAATCCTCTTCTATTTCATTAAAAAATTCTGACATGCAGACTGAAACATGCACTTTTTATACCAGGAGCAGACTTCCATGGTGAACAGTAGTTTTACTACAGTGATCTAATGAGCAACTAGAGTGCTAACATTCAGAATTTATGGCAAATGTGTTACATATCTGAATACCTTCATGATGGAATCAAAGTAAAAAACTGAAAGCATTTCCTACTGAGGAGACTGCAGTACATGAGGAAATTAGGAAACTCCATAACAAATAAATCTCCCAAGATGGCCACCGGAGACAAAAGAGCCCAAATGTAGCCAAAAATCACCCAGATGTAGCCCAAATATAGCCCAGTGACAGAAGTGTGCAAAACACTTATTATTTTGTGTTTTTGCAGTGTTATATAGTGCAGACTTGTCCGGTATTGGAGTGCTTTACATGAGCATTGGTTACATCACACAAGAACAAATTCATTTTGGTTGTAGACATGGGGAGACTAAGTTATTTGACCCGAATCACAGAATGTCGAGCTGAAGCAGAAACTTCAACCTGGTTCCCCAGTTGCAAAGTCTGCAGTTCTGGAAGTAACACCACATCCTCTCCCCTAAGTGCAACATTTAATCAAGTGGTCAACTGGATAAAAAAACATAAAGATAACAAATAATTTAAAAGTGCTTTGTCGCTATTTGAAAACTCAGAAAATATGTCCTTATTTTAGTCTTTTAGAGCACTAACTATAATTTTGATGCCAATAAGACCCTCTCATATATGTAATTTCTAAAGGAAATGCTCTAGGTATTACAGTTTTGATTACATCAAGATGACGTCAGGCGTTCCACACTTTTGTAATAAATATAGAATGTTAGCAATCTAGTTGTTCATTAGGATACTGTTGAGAGGCAGAGGCCAGGGGCACGGACTCTGAAAATTGAAGGCAGGTAGGAGGGTGCAAAGGCAACAATTTAACCACACTGAGCAGGCAGGAAGGGCCGTGGAAGCACAACAGACTATGGAGGGCAGTGGAAAGGGGGGCAGGGGCAACAAACCAACAATACAGGACTTGCAAGAGAGGCTGTGGCAATGTAATAGACCATTGTGGGCAGAAGGAAGAGGCAATGGTAGTACAACCATACATGCCAACAGACCCGATTCAGCCAGGAAACGTCCAATGTTTTTAAGCTCAAATGGGCTTTATTTGATCTGTCTCCTGTCTACAATCTCCTCTTTTTCAATGTAACTCAAAGGGGAAAATCAATACCCCAGTTTTTTTTCAAAATCTCCCTCTTACCAAGTTCAAAATGTTCGCAAGTATGGTACATTGGATCATGGAAGGAAATGGGATAGGGACATGGACTTGGATAACAGAGGACAGGAGGGACATGGAGAGGTGCACCAAACTGACCCTGCAGGGCAGGCATCAGGGTTTGCAGCAGCACAATACACCACACAGGGCATGCAGGACGGGAGTGCAGCACAACAATCCATAGAAAGCAAGAGGGAGGGGACAGGACCATGCACATGGACAACAGAGAACAGAGGGGCAAGAGGCAATGGTAGCTAGCTGACCATAATGGACAGACAGGAGAGAAAGCTGCAGCATAACAGACCATAAAGGGCAGGAGGGACGGATCAGGGGCATTACAGTGGAACAGACAAGCCAGGAGGGAGGGAGTAGGGGTCTGCACATGTAAACAGAGGGCTGGGGGCAAGGGGGCAGGGCAGGAGCAGCAAGATAGCCATGGAGGTCAGGCAGGATGGGCACTAGAAGCAAGACACACCATGAAGAGCAACAGTGAGACTGTGATGGCATACACACAGACCATGGAGGGAAGGTGGGAGGGGGTCAGGGGCAGCTAACTGACCACACAGGGAAGGTGGGAGGGGCCATGGCAGCACAGAAGACCATGCATGGCAAGTGGGAGGGTTAGTGGCAGCACAATGGCTATGATGGGCAAGAAGGAGGGTGCAAGGGCATGCACAAAGGACGATGGAGGATATAAGGGAGGGTCAGGACCTGTGCACAGACAAGAAAGTTCAGGGGAAGGGGCCTCACAACAGACCACACGGGGCAGGCAGGAGGAGCAGTTGCAGCACAACAGACCAGGGAGGGCAGAAGGGTGTGGCAGAACATTGGACCATGTAGGACAGGAGGAAGAGGATAGGGGCATGGCATGTGGACAGGCAGGGTGGAGGTGGCAGGGACAGGTTACAGTCATCTGACAATACTAGGCAGGTGGGAGGGGAGTGGCAGCTCAACAGAACACTCCGAGTAGATAGGAGTGGCAGGTCTATGGGACATGGTGGGCAAAAAGGATGGAGCAGGGGCATGCACAAAGACATCAGAGGGCAGGGGGAAGGAGAATAGGGGCAGCAAGCTAAGCACAGAGTTTAAGCAGGAGGTCAATGATGGGGAATAGAATTGGGCAATGGAGGGTAGGAGGAGTGGACTGGTACATTATACTAAATTGAGGGCAGTGGCAGCACATCAGACCATGCATGGCAGGAGGGAGGAGGCTAGTCCATGGATTCGCACAACAGAGGATAGGGAGGAGGGGGATGGGGCAGCAAGCTAACTGTTCAGAGAAGGCGGGTATTAGGAACTTTATTGTTTTTAAAACATTGTGTCTGTGCGAACTACTTAAAATATGAGCATAATCTCACTTTTATTCAGGAAGAAGAGGACGTTTGTGACTGTGACTCCGGGCTCACTTGGCAGAAACACCCCCTGACCCTCCACCCCCTATCGCAAAATGTAATGCCCGTGAAAAGGGTAGGTGAACACAGTGTTATATAGAACATAGTCCTGAGAGCACGATTGAAAATGAAAACTAGATATAGTGTATGGTATAAACTATGCACCAAAAGGAATATGCTACTTACCAGTATGCATCTGTTCTTGGCATGTAGAGCTGCAGAGTTGTACACTTAGCATAGATCGCCATCTGGTGTTGGGCCCGGATGTTTGCAGTTTGTTTTTCTTCTTGGACAGTCTTTGGAAGTCACGAGTTTGGTGACTCCTCCTTCGGTCCGTACTGCGCATGGGCTTCGGCTCCATCCTCAGATTGTTTTTCGCCAACAGGGAAATGATGGAGCTTGGTAATCACAGTGAGAAACCCATGTGTGTAGTATCTAAATAAGATGTACTGGAACAGATACAGGTAGCCGGGGAGGCGGGTGGGCGTGTACAACTCTGCAGCTCTACATGCCAAGAACAGATGCATACTGGTAAGTAGCATATTCCGTTCGAGGCATATGAGCTGCAGATTGTACACTTAGCATAGATTATATAGCAGTACCCAACCCTAGCGGCGACCACCGGTATCCGTTGCAGTGGTTTGAAATAGTGTCTTTAGTACAGCCTGGCCCACTCTAGCTTGCTGCTTGGAATGCACATCTACACAGTAATGTTTTGTGAAGGTGTGCGGTGTAGACCATGTGGCTGCTTTGCAGATGTCATCTAAGGGTATATTCCCTAGAAAGGCCATAGAAGCCCCTAACTTTCTTGTAGAATGGGCTTTAGGCGGAACAGATAATGTTCTTTTAGCCTTTTGGTAGCAAATCTGTATGCATTTTACAATCCACCTAGCTATCCCTGATTTAGAAATGGGGTTGCCTTTATGTGGTGGAGAGAAGGAGACGAACAATTGTTTAGTCTTCCTGAAGGGTTGCGTTCTTTGTATGTAGTATAGCAAGGCCCTTTTTACATCGAGTGTGTGTAAGGCTCTTTCTGCAACAGATTGAGGTTGCGAGAAGAAGACAGGTAATTCCACCGATTGATTGAGATGGAAGGGGGAAATGACCTTGGGCAGGAACTTCGGATTTGTGCGAAGTATGACCTTGCTGTGATGTATTTGTATGAAGGGTTCCTGTATAGTGAACGCTTGTATTTCACCAACCCTTCTAAGGGAAGTGATAGCTACGAGAAAAGCTGTTTTCCAGGTGAGAAACTGTAGCTCGCATTTATGCATTGGTTCGAAGGGCGGACCCATTAGTCGTGTAAGAACTAAATTTAGATTCCATACAGGGGAAGGTGGTGCCCTGGGAGGAATTACGCGTTTAAGGCCTTCCATGAAGGCTTTAATAGCGGGCACTCTGAAAAGAGATAAATGCTGTCTGTTTGGTAGATAAGCAGCGATCGCTGCTAGGTGTAGGCGTATGGATGAATATGCCAGGTTACACCTGTGAAGATGGAGCAGATAGCATATGATGTGCTGTATGGATGCATCTAAAGGGTTGATTGTATTGTTACGGCAGTAAATAACAAATCTTTTCCACTTTGCGGCATAACATGCTCTAGTGGTAGGACGTCTGGCTTCCATGATGATGTTCATGCAATCAGGGGGAAGGTTAAGGTATCCGAATTCTAGGATTTCAGGAGCCAGATCGCCAGGTTGAGCTGAGCTGGGTCCGGGTGCCTGATTTCTCCATGGTTCTGGGTTAGGAGGCATGGGGATAGGTGCAGTTTTTGATGTGGTACCACTTATAGTTGTAGTAGCGTGGTGTACCACGGCTGCCTGGCCCACGTCGGAGCTACCAGAATGAGTGTGAGGGAGTGCTGTTGTAGCTTCCTGACCACTAATGGAATTAGTGGGAGAGGTGGAAAGGCGTATGCAAATCTGCCTGACCAGTTCATCCATATCGCATTGCCCATGGACAATGGGTGTGGGTATCTGGCGGCGAAGCTTGGGCATTTTTTGTTTTCGTGGGTGGCGAAGAGGTCTATCTGAGGATGCCCCCACTGTTGGAAGAATGGCTGAAGAACTTGCGGATGCAGTTCCCATTCGTGTAGTTGTTGCGTTTGTCTGCTGAGCAGATCTGCCATGGTGTTTTGTACGCCTGGAACGTGTTGTGCCAGGAGATAGATGTTTTGGGGAATTGCCCATCTCCATATGCTCTGGGCTAAGCGGGAGAGCTGGGGAGAGTGTGTCCCCCCCTGTTTTTGGATATAATACATTGCAGTCATGTTGTCTGTGCAAATGAGGACTGCTTTGCCCGAAATCTGTTTTTGGAAAGATTTTAGGGCTAGAAAGATCGCCATGAGCTCCAGATGGTTGATGTGGAGCAATTTTTGCTGTGGCGTCCATAGACCTTGCATTGTGAGGTGTAGGAGGTGCGCTCCCCAGCCGGAGAGCGATGCGTCCGCTGTTAGAATCACCTGAGGAACCGGGTCCAGGAACGGCCGCCCTTTGGAAAGGTTTGTGGTGTTCCACCACTGCAGAGAGTGATGTGTGCGGCCGTCCACCAACACCAGATCCGTCAGCTGACCCTGGGCCTGGTTCCACTGTTGTGCTAGGCACTCCTGAAGTGGACGCATGTGTAGTCTTGCATGGGGCACTATAAAGATGCAAGACGCCATCATTCCTATGAGCTTCATGAACACTCTTGCTGGAAGAGAGTGTTGGGGAAGGAATGTTTTGCGTAAGGCTTGAATGCTTGTGATTCTGGCTGTGTTTGGATAGGCAATACCTTTGGAGGTGTCTATAGTGGCCCCGAGATATTGCTTTGTGTGAGATGGTATGAGGTGGGACTTTTGGTAGTTCACCGTGAAGCCTAGCTGGTGGAGCAGTTGGATGGTGCTGTTTGTATGCTGCACGCATTGGTGGTAAGACGCGGCTTTTATCAGCCAGTCGTCTAAGTAAGGGAAGACGTGAATGTGTTGACGTCTGAGGTGTGCTGCTACTACCGCTAGGCATTTGGTAAACACCCGTGGTGCGGTGGTGACCCCGAAGGGGAGAACCGTGAATTGGTAATGTTGCCCGTCCACCACGAACCTGAGGTATTTCCTGTGAGAGGGGTGTATTGGAATGTGAAAGTATGCGTCTTTCAGATCCAATGTTGTGAGAAAGTCTCCCTGACAGAGGAGTGGGAGGACTTGTTGTAGGGTGACCATATGGAAATGGTCTGAATGTATGTAGGCATTTAGAGGCCGGAGGTCCAGAATGGGCCTGAGGGTCCCGTCTTTCTTTGGTATTAGGAAATATAGGGAGTAAACCCCTAGATTTTGCTGATTGGTGGGGACCTGCTCTATAGCGTGTTTTTGGAGGAGGGAGAGTACCTCCTGTTTGAGCAGTGTGGAATGTTCTTGAGACATTGGGCGGTGCCTTGGTGGGATATTGGGTGGGGTAGATGTTAGCTGGAGACAGTACCCTGACCGAATGATTTGGGTCACCCATTTGTCCGATGTTATGGACTCCCATGTGTGGATAAAGTTTTGTAGTCTGCCCCCGACCGGAGTGGAATGGTCTGGGGGGAGCGGAGGGAAGTCATTGTGTGGGCGGGGTGGCAGAACGGGTGTTGTTAGTTTTGCCCCTGCCCTTATTGTTGTTGCCTCTGTAACCACCCCTTTGGTTGCCCTTTGAAAAGGTATTTTGAGGAGGGGATTTGTAGGAGGTAGAGGTGCTATCGGTGGAGAAGCCTCTGCCTGTGCCACGAAAGGAGGAGCGTCGAAAGGAACGTTTAGACGCTTGTGTTTGGAGTGCCCCAATAGACTTTGCTGTGTCTGTGTCCTTTTTCATCTTTTCCAACGCTTCGTCTACCTTGGGCCCAAAGAGCGTTTGTTGGTCAAAGGGGTGATTGAGTATGGACGCCTGGACTTCAGGCTTAAACCCTGAGATCCTGAGCCAGGCATGGCGACGAAGCAGGACACTGGTATTTATGGCTCTAGAAGCAGTGTCGGCTGCATCGAGGGCACACTTAATGGAGGTGTTTGTAATGAGTTTACCCTCCTGTATTAGCTCATGAGCCCTACGCTTGTGTTTTTCGGGGAGGTGCTGCATAAGAGCCTCAAGTTCATCGTAGTGTGCTCTGTCATAGCGCGCAAGTAGCGCTTGTGTGTTTGCAATGCGCCACATGTTTGCAGCTTGAGAGGCGGTGCGCTTGCCAGACGCGTCTAGGAGTTTGGATTCCTTGTCTGGCGGTGGGGCTTCTCCTGAGGACTGGGAGTTAGCCCGCTTTCTAGCTGTAGAGACAACTAGGGAATCTAAGGGAGCAGGGCCCTTAATGTATGCAGGGTCTGTGGGTGCCGCCTTATACTTTTTCTCTATTCTAGGGTTTAGTACCCTGGCCCTGACAGGGTCTTTGAACACCTCTGCGGCATGCTTGGTGACACCCTTAAGCATGGGTAAGATGGAGGTGGATTTGTCCTGTATGTCGAATGTATCCAGTAAGAAGTCGTCTTCCACTGGTTCAGTGTGCATGTCCACCCCATGGTAGTGTGCTGCTCTCTGCACTAAATGATGGAACCCTAAGGAGTCCTCTGGAGGAGACGGCCTGGATGGGTATAGGTCGTCCTGAGGAATATCGGGTACATCAGGGTTATTGTAATCCTCCCACGGGTCTGGGGTCCCTGGTGGAGTGGGATCCATGGGGGCATCCGCCGGATAATTGTCCGGGTCCCCGTCGTCCGGATCTGGGGACGGGGCCGGAGAGTAGTGAGGTAAGGGTGGCGGAGACCTGGGAGGGGGTGGAGGAGGTGGAGGAGGTAGGGGAGGTGGTAGTGGGGAGGGCACTCTGAGGGGAGAAGTAGCAGAGTCCTTCCGTTTGGGTGGTGGAGGAGGAGCCGGAGTATCAAGGCGTCTTTTCTTAATAATTAAAGTCAATAGTCCAGTCTTTGGATCTTTGGACAGAGTCTTTTGTAGAGGGTCTGGTGTAAACAGAGCCAGTGGCGTCGAATCGTCCGTCGGCACCGGTGATTTCGGAACCGAGGACTTCGATGGTTTGTGTGCGCCATGCTTTTTTGGGGCCTCCTGTTTTTTCGGCGTCGAAGGAGTTTTAGAAGGAGTTTTCGGCGCCGGAGAGTCGGTGCCGACAGATTTATGTTTGTGTTTGGTCGGCACCGAGAGTCCAGGCTTCGGCACCGGTGGCTTCGGAGTCGAGCTGGACATTGCTTTCTTCGGTGCCGGATGCTGTTTTTCGGCACCGGGCGTCGGCTGGCTCGATCCCGAGCTGCCGTGAGACTTTGGATGCTTCGACACCGAGCCCGAAGGTGGGGTGATCGAAGCTTTGGTCTTGGTTTTGCCCAGGCCGGCAGGCGAGGGAGTAACCTGAGTCTCATTGGTTTTGGGCGCGGGGGTGGGAGGGGGCACAGTACTCACGGCCCGCTGCGCCGGTGTGATGTCCTCCACGTCGGAGTCGTCGGCCTCGGAAGCGCTGACGACGTCTTCTTCCTGCTCGGTGTGTGTTTGCCCCGAAGCTTCGGCGCCGTCTCCGAAGATGTCCGGTGGAGCTGCAGACGATGAGTGCGCCATGGTGCGTCGAGCTTTTCGATCCCGGATGGTTTTCTTCGATCGAAAAGACTTACAGGCGGGGCAGTCTCTGGCCTCGTGTTCTGGAGAGAGGCAAAGATTACACACCTGATGGAGGTCGGTGTGGGGAAATTTAGACCCACATTTTGGGCACTTTTTGAACGGAGTCCTTTCCATCGGCCGGGACCGGAGTCGAGGAGGGCCCGAAGGCCGGTGCCGATGTACGGGATGTAGAAAAGTGCCGCTTCGAGAGATGAAGATGATGATTAAGAAACTCGAAGAGACGAGGATTTTCCGTCGAGGCTGGAACCGTAGAAGTTCGAAGCCGGAGCACGAAGTATCACATCCGAGCCCGATGGCGGAAAAAAACAATCTGAGGATGGAGCCGAAGCCCATGCGCAGTACGGACCGAAGGAGGAGTCACCAAACTCGTGACTTCCAAAGACTGTCCAAGAAGAAAAACAAACTGCAAACATCCGGGCCCAACACCAGATGGCGATCTATGCTAAGTGTACAATCTGCAGCTCATATGCCTCGAACAGTGTGATACAAGATGAACCGGGTGTGAAATCTAATATGCAATACATTGTGCGCAATGACAGATTCATTGGAGAGCGCGAGATAGCACAGGCACTAGCGCGTGCTATGCGATATGCGCCTTGGAGTGTAATATGCACAGGGCAGTGTTGTGTAACCTAACTAGTCTCTAAAGTTGCAATATAAAATATGTGCTGGGGAGTGTAACGTTGCATATGCACTGTGACAAAGATATGGATCCCAGATTGTAATATGTATGGCATAGCACTGTGCGTTATAACATAGGCATCGAGGAAGGCACGTTAGATGGGGCAATATAACCCGTGCGAAGACAAGTGTGGCATGACATATTCATGGGGTGGTGTTACAGTGCACATGGGCTAGAGAGTGTCATAGCATATGCACTAGCTAGTGGAATACAACACAGAGGTGTGCGGCACTCGGCAGGCAATGGCGGGTGTAACACAGCATTGGGCTCGGTCAGGAGCGTGCTGTGACTCTCAAGTGATGTTCGTCCCCTTTCCAGAGAGTAAAATAAAAAATATTACACATCCGGCAGTGGATGTGTGTTTTATTAACCGTGAGGGGGGGGGTTTCTTGCATAGTTTTGGTCGAATTTTTGTCGAATCCCCTTTGAATGGCTTGGTGTGCATGTGTATTAAATGTGCCCGTCAATAGCTACCCATGTTTGTATAAATAAACGACAAGGGTGTCTACCGGGATTAGGCACGGTAGGGCATCAGACATGTCAGAGCTTCACTAGTGGTGTAAATACATTCCACGTGGATTCATTGCATGCATAGTCGCCTTTTAATGAATATCACGCAAATCGTCATGGTGATAGGTACGTACGGTTTGTCCAGCATGTCCTAGGTGTGTCTATAAATATATATTTTTTAAAAATAATAAAAAACAGTGGCCGGCCCTGGGGATTGGGGTCAAAAAACTATAATTAGGAGACAGGCCCTGGGGGATGGGGTCATCAGGGCCAATAAATTAGAATAAGAAGGGGAACCACACAGCCCCCCTTCTTAAAAAATTAAAATAAATAAAAGACTGGCATCGTGCCGGAGGCCATGCCCCCTCCGTGCAGCACTCTGCAAACGCGCCCCCAACAGGCATCTCCAGTATGCGCGAGGGAGCTGCGCTGCAGACAGGTGTTCTGAGGCCAAGCCCCTTTTTACACCTCTCTGCAACGTAACTCTGTGGCGCTTACTGGAGGTACCTAGTGGTCTAGTTTGACCCTTGGGACCCTTAGGATTCAAGGGGACTTAATCTCTCAACTTAGAACAGCCACAGGGCGCGTTTACACAGTGGTGAAGGGAGGGGACGGGGCCTGAGGTGACGTGTGCAAACACGCACTATGGCACGTTTTAAATTGGGGATATAATTTCCCTTCAATACTGAGGGCCCCTGGGGGCTAACTAGCCCACCAAGTGCTTCCAGTAAGCGCCACTGAGCTGTATTGCAGAGAGGTGGTCCAGGCCGTGCCACTTTTTACACCTCTCTGCAACGCAGCTCTGTGGCACTTACTGGAGGTACCTAGTGGGCTAGTTGGACCCATGGGACCCTCAGGATTCAAATGAACGTAATCTCCCAACTAAAAACGGACACAGGGCGTGTTTACACAGTGGTGAAGGGAGGGGACGGGGCCTGAGTTAACGTGTGCAAAAACGCCCTGTGGCCTGTTTTAAGAGGTAGTTTTAATCCCCATGCCCTATTATATACTAGGGGCTTACAGAGGAGGTCATGCTAATCACAGGGGGACCCCAACGCATAATGTTTCCTAGTGTATGTAGGTGTTTTCACTGTATTCTAAGTGTCTTTTAACATAGCACTGGCTCTAGGACTGGTTAGTCAGACTCCGTTACCACCAGTATCCGTCTGAAAAAGTTGAGGATACAGGATGATTTTGCAACAAGGCTTCTTTCTGCTCTTCTTTTTGTTCTTTCTGCACGTTATCCTTCTTCCTGCACTTATCTTCGTATTTGAGGACTTGTGTTGCTTCTTTCTGCACTTCTTTTGTTTCTTTCTGTGCATTTTTTCTTCTTTCTTCACATGTCCTATCTCTGTAGGCATAGTTAGAAATTAGCATTTAAAAAACCTTTGAAATTCACAGAAAAAACCATAGGTTTCAGGCACGTTATAGTTAGGAATTAGCATTTAAAAAACCTCAGAAATTCACTAAAAAAACCATAGGTTTGAGGGGTGTTATAGTTAGCTGGACTTTTCACTTGTACAAAACCATTGAAATTCCCCCGTTATAGATAGTTCAGCTAACTATAACTCGCGCGCCCGCAATGCACTGCTGATGACGTCACATATTACATCACTCATGACATGGTCAGTGACATCACTCGTGACATCACTCATGACATCACTGATGACATCTCAAATGACATCACTGAGGACATCACTGAGGACATCATCCTTGTGATAGAGTGGCAGACCTCCTCTCACCCTAATATAACCTTTGATACACACATTCAAAAATAGAGACTAAAATTTTCAAAACAATGGACATACCAATACCAGTTACAACAACCTCTTCAGTAATTCTAAGATCCACATACACATCCACTCATTCACCAACAGTCCTATACAGTCACTCATACATGTACTCACTCATCATATGTACTCGTACACCTATACATCCTGTTACACAATGCCACTCATCCATAGAGTTACTCACACACATAGTCACTCATGCTAATAAAGAATCAAACATACATTTACTTGCATATACAGTTATACACACACCACCACACTTCTACGGAAACTTACACATACTTAGTCTTTTAAACAATCACTTATAGAAACACATACTTATTCATACAGGAACTCTTTCAATCTCTCACTCTCACATATACTCACATATATACACCAATAGTCACATATACTAGTTTAAAACAAATGTAGTTACTCATAAAGACACTATTGAGACAGTCATTCACTCACTAACACACCCATACACACACTCATCCACCCATACAGTCCTGCACACATGCTGTGTTCAACACATACAAACAGTGAGTCACTCATTCATGCACCTATGTATTACGTAATACCCCCCACCGAACCATGCAGACACTCAGACTGATACTCAAAAAACCAACTAATAACCTATATAGACACCCATGTAGCTACTCACCAACCCATGCAGCCACTTATACACAAAGTGAGAGACTGATACAGATATTTACATATTTAAACATTACTCACTAAGCCATGTATTCACTATGATACACTTAATCAGTCAGTTACACAATCAATTTTTCAAAAACAAATCATCCATTTAGACACTTATATACCCATTTATTCTTCCATCGACCTTGAGATATACATATATAAAACATATTTAATTTTCAGAAAAACACACATTCACTGGATGATGTCATCAGTGATGTCATTTGAGATGTCATCAGTGATGTCATGAGTGATGTCACTGACCATGTCATGAGTGATGTAATATGTGACGTCATCAGCAGTGCATTGCGGGCGCGCGAGTTCTAGTTAGCTGAACTAACTATAACGGGGGAATTTCAATGGTTTTGTACAAGTGAAAAGTCCAGCTAACTATAACACCCCTGAAACCTATGGTTTTTTCAGTGAATATATATATAAATTAAGATATATATATATATATATATATATATATACACACAAAAAACAGTCTTCCCTTCATCCAAGTAGACAAGGGGGCACGGCGGGGTTTAAATTTAAAAGGAATGGCATAACGCGTTTCAGCTTTCGCCTTCATCAGATGCAGTTCCTTTCCAAATGCCACTGACGCTGGAATCCTAAGTGTGTTTTGTATACTAGCCCATCTAAAGTAGAATGTTGCACACCTGAACTTCGTTCAGCAGGAATCACTTTGGTGATTTGGTGTAAAAAGACTGCAACTCCCAGCATGCAGTTTGTTCGTGTCGTGGTGAGTGATCCTGATAGCCAGATTCTTGCAGTACATCCAATTTAAGGCAGGCTGAGAACGTAGTCAGGTTAAGGATTGCGGCGTATTACTGGGCAAAAATAAGTCTCTTAAACCCTCACTTCCAGCCTCGCAGTCCCATTGGTTGCAGGTCCGGGACATCAATGAAGTAGCGATGTCGCTCCACGAATTCATGGACTATCGCTGATAGCAAAGTCTCTGTTCCATGGGATGCAGGGCGGTCTGGGTAAGTGTCATTAAACCCAAGACACTAAAGGAAGGGCCTCCCTTGCTCGTTATGGCTACGTGCTAAAATGCAAAAAACAGTCTCCCTTCATCCAAGTAGACAAGGGGGCACGGCGGGGTTTAAAATTTCATTTATTTAAAAGGAATGGCATAACGCGTTTCAGCTTTCGCCTTCATCAGATGCAGTTCCTTTCCAAATGCCACTGACGCTGGAATCCTAAGTGTGTTTTGTATACTAGCCCATCTAAAGTAGAATGTTGCACACCTGAACTTCGTTCAGCAGGAATCACTTTGGTGATTTGGTGTAAAAAGACTGCAACTCCCAGCATGCAGTTTGTTCGTGTCGCGGTGAGTGATCCCGATAGCCAGATTCTTGCAGTACATCCAATTTAAGGCTGGCTGAGAACGTAGTCAGGTTAAGGATTGCGGCGTATTACTGGGCAAAAATAAGTCTCTTAAACCCTCACTTCCAGCCTCGCAGTCCCATTGGTGTGTGTGATGTATGTATGTATGTATGTATGTATGTATGTATGTATGTATGTATGTGTATATATATATATATATATATATATATATATATATATATATATATATATATATATATATATATATATATATATATATATATATAAAATCAGTTGATGAACATAATTATGTTCCCATATCTGGACAGGGGCCGCATTAGCATAAATGTTACACATTCATATTATGAGAAGACATTGTGAAACAATAAACAACACACTTCGGTAACAAATATATCCCCCAACAGTAGACATGACTTAACATAACTACTTTGCCTAAAAAACAGAAAAGCTAAATACAGGGAAGAAAATTACCTCAACTTTCACATTAACTATTATACATAAATGACCAAGCATTAAACTGACTATTGTTAAGAAATGGAAAAATGTCAGTCATATCTACTCTAAAGAAATACACAGAAAATAGAAAACAAACCACTTCTTTCAGAAGGATCTTTTTCAATAAGCAATTGATTACTTTCCTGTAACTCCAGTTCTCCAGCGATGGTATCATTCATAAAGTCACAGGCTTGAATCAGTTTGTCGTCAGGTTGGGAATCCCTGGTAATTTTAAATAGCAGATAACAGTTTTAATTTAGCCATAGGCCACAACAAAAATGTTTGTTTTGTAGCACATCCACCTTTTAAAACAATCCAAACTTCAAGGAGGCAGAATGGCCAAGCTCCCCTACTCCCAAGTAGAGATTACCACAGCTCAGATTTTGTAGCACAAGCATGAAGGATGCTTAAGACAGAAGTGAGCCTCTGACCAGGGAGAAGGGAGGTTCACGTGAATACCCGAAAGATATCTACACTGGATCTTGAGTTACAGGTGACAAATGTCTTCTCCTGCACTAATTGTTCCACATATTCTTTTTTTAAGCTTGAATCAGATTAACAAGCAGTACATAACATTGCAATAAAGCAGGCTCATCTTACTGGAACAGGTTATAACTGCTTGCTCCGCTCTAGAGTCAGCTGCTGCAATCACATATTGCCAGCACGGTTTGCTGTAGGTATTCCTGCTTTACTACATTGCTGTACAGCAAATGTCATGCGAAGATACTTGGGCCTAGAGAGCCACTGTCTTGGCCATTCTACTCGTAGAATGTACCCTTGCTCTGCCCTGGAGGGAACACTTTGATTTATTATGGCAGTTATGATGGCAGAAAAAGACCTAGGAAGGCAGAAAATGTGCAAAGCCTTGCTTGGATTGCCAACTGCCTCTTCCTGAATGAGACCAATAATTGATCTAAGAACACACGTCCTGATATTTCTCCATGTAGAACCTGATGCACTTGCATACATAAAACAGGTGCAAGAATTTCTTCGCAGCAGTAGTCTGGATACAAAAGACTGACCGCAGGATAATGGGTTTATTCAAAAGAAAGCCAGGAAGGCCTTTTGGCATAAAGCGTGGGTCGATTGGTCTGCAGGAACACGTTACCTGTGGTGAAACCAAGACATTTTTCCTTTATGGTGGACCCCTGTACCTTTCCTAATCACCTAGCTTCTGTGACAGCAAGTGGAAGTGTCATTTTCCATGAAAGGACCTCCAGATGTGTACTGTAAATGGGTTCCAAAGGAAAGCACATGAGTTGTCACAACTAGGAGCTCAAACCTATCCCTGCCGCTGAAAAGAAAGATGCCTCTCCTGAGGCAAAGCCCTAAAAGCCCTTTCATATACTGTGCTTTATAATTCCCTCCGTCCTCCAGAACCTGGAAATTACAGCCAAGTGCACCTTTGATCGATGCACATTTGAGACCACTCCTAGCTAGCTAAAGCAAGTATGGTAATACTTGACTGGGGTTGCGGTATGACCCTTTTCTTTTACCACATGCAGAGTCTTTCTCCCGTTGCTTTGTAGGTGTTATGTTGTGAAGGGCACAGGTCTTTGCTAATGTATCTCTGAAGTTTGAAGGGATATTCAGATGGCTGTACTCTAAGTGTTCAGAAACCAAAGTCAGCCCAGTGTCAAGAGATCAAGGTTGGTTATCTTTCTGTCGTGTTTGGAGAGGCACCAGGGATGGTTCATCAACCGGACTGGCAGGTACACTACTCTTGAAGTAGCAGTACCAAAACTGATAAGGCCATGCCAGTGCATTCAGGATCAGCTTTCACCTTCCTCATTACTCTGGGAATGAGGGCACACTGCAGAAGGACTTAAGCGAACACATTTGACCAGGTCAACAAAAACGCAATTGCCTTTGGAATTCAGATGACTGAAAGTACTGGTATAATACCAATATTTCTTGCTCTCCAGGGTGGCAAACTGTTCTATTATTGGCTGGCCCCACTTTAGAAAGCTGCATTCTACCTGGCGTTCCCACTTCGGAGAGTGCGTAGCTCATTGCATCTGCCTGGTCATTGTGGCATCCTCGTAGATGTTCCACTGCGATGTCAACTCTCCTGGAGATGCCGCTGTCACACAGAATCAGATAGTAAATGGGACTTTGTGCCTCCTTGTTTTGGGATGGAATACATCAAGATTGTGTTGTCTGTCTTGATCAACACAGCTTTTTTAAGTAATCTCAAAAAGAATGACTTTAGGCTCATCCTGATGACTTATCGCTTTAGGATGTTTATGTGGAATTGCTTTCACCATCAATGACCAAAGGCCTATTGTAACAGCTCTTGCAGGTCGGCCCCCAAGATTCCACTGATGCATCCATCGTCATGATTATTTGTCCGTGGAAGGTTAGTACAGACGGCCCACTCTGAGGTTTGTCAGTAACATCCACCACAACAGGGCTTGTTTGAGCCTTCTAGTGACCTACACACTCATTCCATGAACCAGTTGCCTGCTTTTATTGACGATTTAGCTCCTGCTAATTAGGTCTTGTCCGGATACTGTAGAAGGTAACCAGATGTCTACATGAATATATGAGACCTAAGTGGGGTTTGTATGTCTTGAAAGGCACTGTGAGCTTGGAACAAAATGCCTTTTCCATGGTGTGGAGTTCTGTCACTCCTTTCAGCTTTTACTAGTAATGGGTCCTGGATTGTCCCTAGCACTTGCAATCTTGTCCTAGGATGGATGGAAGAAATGTCAGTATTTAGAATCAATCTTGGATCCTGAAATAGGCAAATGCATGCGGCTGTAGAGGCATGAGCTTTTTTCGATGGAGCTTTGATCAGTAAGTCGTCCAACTATGGATATACTTGGTGACCTTCTTTTTGAACAAAGGCAGACACCTATTTAAGAGGGATCCCAGTGTCAGACTCCAGGTCCAAATAAGGCATCTGAACTGGAGGGTACGCAGAAATCTTCAGCAGAGACTGTGCGAACATTCAAGGCTGCAATGCAATTCTTGTCATCAACTATGCTGTCTATGAGGTGATTACTACAGTAGCCATTGACAGGGTAGTCTGACGGGGTCAATGCTGTCAACAGAGGATGCACTGTTGCAGTAGACTGGGTCATTGACAGGGCCTTTTCTGTTGATTGTGGAGTTAAGTTAATTGACAACTTGGGTGGCAAGTCTGAATGAAAGCCAGAATTGCTGGATTTTCATGCTTTTTTAAGGAAGGCTTTATTTGATGCTGGGAGGATGTGGCTGCTGACGCAAGGAATCTTCACAAGCTTATTATTTTGCATCACCTTCATGGAAATGCTTGGTGGGGCACTTTTCAAGTAATCACTCCCTTTGGAAGGCGGCATTTTGGTCCTCGAATAAATAAAGAGCCAACCTCCTTTCTCTGTCTTTAAGGAAAGCATTTGTTGAGGCAAGACAATGAGTGGAATAAAGGCAATAAATACATTGAACATGAGAATCATCACTGTAGATCTTCTAACCTATTTCTGAGCAGGGCTCAAAGACAGATCTTTTTCCTTTCTTAGCCATAGTGGTGGCAGTGGTCCTCGGAGGACAGCCCTGAGGAGAAAACTTTAGTAATCCCCGAAAAGCAAATGACAGTTTGTGTAAGCTGAAAACCAGGAGGGCAGAAATCCATGGAGGAATAAATAAACATTCAAATGTGTACAACGTAAGGTCAAACATATGTTGAAGCAGAGCACTTCTCAGGTACTGAAACACATACAACCTGCAATAGAAATCTGAGCTATGGTGGCCTCACGTGAGACTAGAATAGTTCAGCACTTCCATCTCATTGGCTAAAGTTTTGGCGTTTCAAATGAGGTGAAGAACTACTACACAAACATTGTTCACGGCTAGGGCCATTTCAACATGTTTTTCTGTGGATTCCCAGCATAACTAGGGGGGATGATTCAAACTGTTGAATCTATTAAATATACCAATAGTGAGTGCAGTAATTTAAGTTACTGAATAACTGAGGTATGTGAAAGAAAATACTTCTGATGGTTAAGGGGAGGCAATTTGTTTTGTTGTGAAAAGTTACACTTGTTTGTTTGCCGCTGCTTGTTTTAAGTACTATTATAAGAGAAGTAATAGTACTTACAGCCCAAAGGAAGCAAAAAATGGAAAAACGTTTAGAAAAGTCACTGATGTCTGTTTAAGCGTCACAGTATATTTTCCAGGAGTACGTTTGGCTGTTTATAAAATTCATTTGTATTTTAAGTGCTAAAGAAATCTTTGAATAGTAAACAGTAAGTTATTTCATTAGCCACCAAACCAGATTGTTTTTGAGCAACCATAGAGGTAGGTATCAGTGCAAGAAACTGGGGAGCTACAACACACTAGGCTTTTCTGTCACATTACTGCAAAGCTGCTATTCTGTTAAACCAGGTTGCCAAAATCAGCTTTGCTTAACCGATCATCTCTGGGACTGGATTAATCAGTCAATAGTTGAAGCAGTGATGCGGCTTATATCCTACATTCAAAGGGGCAGGAAAAAGAAGCATGGGCTGAGGTGGTACTGCAGTCTTCAGGAAAATAAGGTGAGGTCATAGGTAGGTTACTATAATAGTTAGGGAAGAGGATAGACATCATGTTCATGGAACGCTGGAGTAACATAAAAAGTGTTAATTTAAGATTAGGAAATCTGGAAAGCGAATATTCTGAAGGTGACTGGGTCAGGCTGAAATGATTAATTATGAAAGAGAAGGGCCCAGATTGACCATGCAGGTTAGATGATAAAAAAACAACAATGGCTAAGTAAAGATAGCTTTGATTATCCAATGATATGGTGACAAAGATAAGACAGACACAAATAGGGTAGTGGAAGATAATTTTGATGGGGGATGGGGATTAATTGCAGATAAGTAGCTCAAGAGCCGTTGGTAAGGACATGGACCATAAATGAAAAAAAGTATTCAATGAGGGCCCAGACTACTTATAATGGACAAGAACTGGATGGAAAATGCAAATCGGGAGGCATGACCAGCACATAGGCCGAAATGCAAGATATCAGGGTAGAGTAGGACTTGCAAGATGAGGACCCACAGGCACCAGGCATGAGGGAGAGAGGACAATAAAAATACTGCGGAACACAGCACTGTCCACTGCAAACCATGCATTGCTGCAATGGTGGCCAACACCAAAAGAACCACATTTATATTAAGATGGCCAATCTGTTTACCTATTTCACTACAGCCACTTGATGCAATCCTTGTAGTCTTATTGTAGTAACTCATTTTCTGTATATTCCACCAACAATTTCCCACAATCCCAAAAACCACCTAGTCAGGCTCATCTACTCTGGTGCAAGTAATCCAGAACCATGCAGAACATTTGTGCTTTTTTATAAAGATATTAACATCGCTGTCCAGAACCTTGGTAATACTCGAAAAGAACTCACCGTAAGGCACAATAACATCAATAGCAAACGTTTACAGCAGGTGCATAAGAGTAGCAACATGGGCGGTACATGAGCGGTTGCTGCTTGTGCCTCGTGTTTTTAAACTACAAATGCATCCTTGTGTCAAAAACTGACACGGACACATTTTGCTTAAAATATAGTGCTAAATGGTGAGGCATTTCACATAATTGTACTGAATTTTGTTTAACTGAAATTAAGCATAATTACACAAAAGCAAATTACGTGAATTTTGCACACCCCTAATGAGGACCACGATGCTGAGAAAGTTAATGTCAGTGGAGAGATTTTTGCACACATCTTCTCTGCATGAATGTCAGTAAATACTCTGCATTAGTATCTGAGATATTAATGGGGGATTAACACATTTCAGTTCAATGGTGTGCACAATCAAAATACAGGGCCAGCTCAGTGTTATGCACAAGACACACAATTGATGGACAGAATGCAGAACAAATCAAAACATTCACCCCCAGTCAAGAGATCTGGGTTAAATCCATCATTCTTTTGCTCACCATGCCACCCTAGGCATGGTTCAGACTATGAGACAGAGTATCACCACTCTTTACACAGAAATATTTAACGGATAGTCACTGCAGATGAAGAGGTTTCTAAGTTAGCCTGTTTTAAGAGGCGGACACTTTGCATTCCGAACAATGAAAGAGGAAGATGTTAAGATACAATGAGTGCTCGTAGGTGGAGCGCTGGGATTACATTAAAAATGCAAAACACAGATCTATTTGCTCTTGCCAGAGAAAGCACTAGATTGAAAACAATAAGGATCCAGAAATAACCAGGAGAACACGCAGATGGAAAGTCGTGTGTTGACTGTGTCCGATACTTTAACATAAAAGTGTTCCCTTAACCAGGAACATAATCTCATAAACTTAGAGAATATTTATAGGTAACTGCAGATAATATGATGACCATGCACAAATGACATGTTTATAAATCAAATGGCCTTGGAATCTCTATCTGATCATTAAGGTTTAACGATTTTGCTAGATTTTAACACAAATTCTATTATCAATGTTCTCATATCTTTCAAGAGTACTAAAGAAACTACTAACATACTGAAGCACTCTAAAAGGTGTTGGCCAAGCCTTTTCTCATGGCCCACGTACAATCAGTAGTTACAAGGCAGTTCTCCAGTTAGTAACCTAGTTCATCACAGATGTATATTAGCATTTGACACTACTACTATCCTACTGTAGTAAAGTGTGAGGGAATCGTATTAGTCTGGATTCTCTTGGCATTGCGAGTCAAACAGTTAAGGATTACTACAGAAGTGATTATGAGTTAAGAAATAAGATACGGTGCGATCAGTTCAAGTAACGCGTAAAAGGTCATTGTCCAGCTAGACTTAGGTTTTGTAACTGCGCAAGTCTTTATTTACACAAAGTAAACAAACCCAAAGGGACTAAAAATTCTGGAGTTACGTTTCAACCCCAACTATTATTTTAGCACTGACTATCAAGGTGGTGCAGATAGTATGGAAATGCTTATAGTGGTTAACATTCTGGAGACAGAGACATTGTTTACTAGCATAAGTCTCTAAATCACAGTAGCTCTCTTGGGGCAAAAGAAAATGCCTTACACACTTGCTCTAAAATTCACAGATCACAGGATATTGAGTGTCCAAAGGATCAAGCCTAGTTTGGTAAGCTATTCACTGTGCTTTAGGCTTAGGGTCTTAAATGCTATCAATGGCAAAGACATGTCTGTTCAAATTGTCACCCACCATATAGTGTTCACAAATTGAACTGAGTAGGGGCAAAAGACGAGCGGGGCAATAGGGTTGAACTGGGATTACATTTAGGCGTGTTAATGTATAAAAATGTGTTCTCAGGCATTCCTGTGGGTTGAGGGATGAAATTAAAAAAGTCCCTAAATCTGCATGACTGGGCCCATACATTGGATTGGAGTGCAACTTCAGGCGGGTCAGACTGAAAGGGAGTAAACCCTTGTATTCCCTATGGGGATTATGAACTGGAGAAAAAACACAAGGAAAGCTTAAAGCCTCCTTTCTACCAGGGAGGATAGAGCGGAGGTAAAGAGAGATCTTGGGTCCACCCCTTTTACTGCATGGACACAAAGGTTCAGGCTAGGGGAAAGGACAAGGCAGGGCACAGCAACTGACTCACTAAGATGACATCACCCTCTTAGACTCTTATGCAGAAAATCTGTCTGATATGTTTGTTTACAGCTGTTTTGTCACACTGAGCAGGCGATCCTCCGATTCAAAAATGCATATGCAATTTTCATATAAATATACCTAATTCTGTGTTTTATATAGTCCTTGTATCCCTCACTTACACGTCCTAAATTATTCCTTTGTTAGCTAGAAAATGTTTTACTTTTTGATACTGGTCATATTCACAGTAGCAGAGTATTAAGTACTCTGATGATTGATAAGGTTTGTAGTAACCATAAATGAATATTTACTTACATCAAAAGTTGTGCGGCCCTGGAAGGAAATCCCTTGCACAATAATAGCTGCCACCACTTCAGAAATTTCAGCATACGAAACAGGATGGTGAAGAGGAAAAGCAGCAAGAGATAAGTGTTGAGTCCACACATACAAGATGGTCTTATATCTATGATATTGTTACTAGGTAGATTTTTCAGATTCAGACTGTCCTCTAGTGGGGGAGGGTGGTTCGATGTTCTGGGCTTCAGGTATCCTGTTGCTAGACAGGATTTGGAATATGTATATTAAAAGTCCAAAGCCGCCATAGAAAAAAAATCACAGTGAGGTAGAATGTCATCTCTGAAATATCAGCACAATGGCAGGGACACAGTCTACAGGGAGAGAAGACCATAATGTCTTTACCTGCTTCCATGGGATCTTCGGTTTTGGTCAGTTACAATTTTTCTAAAAGGACACCCACCCATACCGATACCACAACCTATCCTCCTCATCTCTTAAAAGTTGCCATCGTTCATCAGTCTCCCCATAGCCTGGTGGGGGCGTAGTCTGCACTGTTCACAATGTGCAGGGGTACACTCCTGCCAACTACAGTCTAGAACTCAGCTAAGAGTAGACACGTCAGTAAGACGTTCAAGCACCTTCAAGTGAGTTCAAGATTGAAGTCCAGTAGGGCAACAGAAACACATGGCCATATGAAGGTGAAATCTACTCTTAGAAGCAGTGAAATCTCGCTTCCCCACCCCCCACATATCGACTATCTCAGTCGGTCAGTCGTTGGGTCCTCAAAGGGGGCTCCGGTTCATACCCAGATCAACACCCATTTCTGAAGGCAGCGTAAGTTGTGACATGAACTTGCTCCCGCCAACGACACTGAAGACACTCAGCCTCAGGCCTTGTGAGGCGAGTCTCTTGGAGTAGGGCATAACGGACCCCACACCTCTTAAAATTAAACTGGATTTTGTGATGCTTGGCCGCCAACCCAAACCCTCTGACGTTCCATATCATCAGTTTATAGACTCTAAGTGTAGAGGTCATGATTGTAGCGCCACAAACAAGAACACAAAATCCCTGCATACCCGCCATCCCCCCATGCAACCCGCCCAAAAAACACAATCACCCCAAGACCGCTTTAAACAAAAAGAACCACAAAACTCCCAACTCTGGCCCCAGAGCAGCCCAGCAATGGCTGGTCACCCAAACTATAGCATTCAAAAGTGCGTGAAGCACACAGCACCACCATTCTGATATCTCTGGAATGGTGATATGGGGGGCGATCAAGAACTGTACAGTTTTGCTGTGTCTGTCAGCTGCGCCAGCACCAGCAAAGTACTCTATGTCCTTGCAGGGAAATGTACCCATCTGGTAAAGGGGATCTTTTAGACAAGCTCCTCTACTGTCTGTGGGGTCACAATGGGCAGTTCACCCAAAGATCTATTGTCGTCTGAATCGGAGGCCTTTGCCTCGGTGATTGCCACAGCCGCCTGCAGGGCCGCTGCCCTGTCTATATCAGATTGTGTTTGCGAAGACCTCAGCAGCCCTCCACGCTGAGAAGCCCTATGCGCATCTCCTGTGCCGCCCCACAGCCAGTCAGTCCCAGCCCGGTAGGTCTCCAACAAGGACCAGGCCTAGTCTGGATCCTGACATAAGTTGGTGCCACCGTCTAATATGATCTTTAGCTTGGCCAACAAGATGAGCGTGTAGCGAACGCCCTCCACTATGGGCTAGGTTGGCGACAATAGGCAGGGACCCTATGTGCTCTTTCAAGAGCAAAGAACGGCGCGAGTTGAGTCGGAGAAACTTCTGAGCACATCCAGGATTCCAGGAAGGTCACCATGCCCGACCCCTCTGTGCTCCCAGGGAGGCCCACTATACGCACATTGCTGAGCAGATCACGGCCCTCATCTTCAGCGCAGTGCTCATGCTGGCGCACCCTGTCTGTTAGATGCGTACGTTGCGTTTTCATGGCGTGATGAGATGGCTGTAGGTCCGCTAATTAAGTTTCAGTGTTTTTGACTGTCAGCTAATTTATGGTGGTCAGCGCAGAGCAGCCCCAACTCATCGGAGACCATTCCAATCCCCCTTTGGTGGTTGATCTTCGAGTCTTCTATGGCCTCCAGCATTTTGGCCAGCGTAAGTTGCAGTATCTGAGGTGTCGGGCGGGGCGGAGGGGGGAGGGGGGAGGGGAAGGGGGGCGTTGGAAGGAGGTGGTCAATCTGGGGGTATCTCCATTTCCGAGGGATCCGGTTGAGACCCCTGTGTTCCCTGGTGCAGACCTGCGCTTTAGCCTTTAGTTTGCCCATGGTGCTGTTCGGCGTTACTACTGGGAGGCGATTCACCTCTCGCAATCTATGCAGGGCCCACTGCGGGTATCTTTGCCCTCCAGCAGAGGTGTGGATGGCCGCCAGGGGAATCCTCAGCAGTCTACCTCGGCATGCATTGGCTGGCCGTCCCATTGCACTCAACAATCCGTTGCAGCACGTCCAATCGTCAGCCCGTTCCCAGACGGCTCTTACCAAGTTCCAAACATGGCTCCGCAGGAGATTGGGCAGTCCTAAGTAGGTGGTGACCCAATGCATAGAAGGCCCTAGACCATGGACGCCAGTCCATATCGTGCGACAGCTCCCCTCTGAGTCACAGGCAGAACCCCAAAACAGGGCGACTAGAGGGAGCTGCAGCATCAGGAGGGCGCGGGTCAAGGTCACTCTTCATGTGCCCCTCAACCGGTGTGAGGCCGGTGGGAACTATGCACCTCCGGATGCAGCCACCATATCTCGTGTAAATGCAGGGAGCCCCCAGTACAACAGGATTGTCGGGTCCCCAAGAGAGTTAACCAGCACGGCCAGAGGAGCGGGCTAGGCCCTCATGTCACAGAAAGCACATCATCCAGTGATCGGAGGGGGCCCCAGGAAGGAGACCCCAATGGGGCAAGCATCACCTGCCAGCGAAGGTAGAGCGACTGCAGTCCAACTTTTCCTCAAGCCCCGGTGTCGACTGGGCGGTCGTGGTTTCCGAGGCGACGCGCGACTGGCAAGCGGGGACACTGCCCAGGTAGGCCCTCACGAGGGGTTTTCTCATGACAGGCAGCAGTCCACCGCACACTCCAGAGGTCGCCTCGGGGATCCCAGTCAGGGCCGGGTGTCCTACCAGATGAGCTCAGACAGCCTGCTACCGACAGTTGGCAGGTGGAGGGGAGAGCACCGCCCAGGATCGCCTCTGAGGGGATAGGGGACCCATCGAATAAACACAGCCATGGCCACCACAGTTGTCGAGCGGTGAAGTGGCATCTCTATATTGCAGGGTGCCGCAGCCTCCTATCTTCTTTTGTACAGGTCACCGGGCCCTCCTCAGAGGTGCAGGATGCACATTGCACCTGGGCGCTGGCACTTGTATAAACCTCTTGGGGTCGCCTGCTCTCTCTCACCAACTGGGCAGGCGAACAAGGCTGGTGAACGTCTACCCATGTGCCCGAGCCAATGCTATCACCAACGCATTGACTACAAAACTGAGATGTCAAACCTGTTGACAAAGGAGCCCTTGCATCCGCACGACAAAGATTCAAAGAAAATGCAGCTCCTCTTCCGAACCACAGCTATGGCATTGCCAACACAATCACAAACATCTTTAGTTAGTTTAATATGTGGTAGTGTCTGAAAGAAGTGGGCAACTGAACAGAAGTCAATGTGAAGAGTCCACTGTCTTTTTCAGGAAACAAAATATTGATTTAAAAAGAACATGCTTTCCTGCAAGTCCTGGATCAGTACAAGCAGGACTTGAAGCATTCTTCAGGCTAGATGTGCTCTGCTTTTATTTCAACTGATTCAATTGGGGTGTGTCATTATGATTCCGATCCCCTTCGGATGGGAAAAACAGTGTGCTAATTTACACCTGCATGGGCAGGGCCGGACTGAAAACAGCTATGACTAAAGTTTGGTTCATACAATCAGGTGGATAGGCTGCACAGAGTGCAGCATTAAAGTGTTTATTACCACATTGCTTACCTAGGATTTTCAGCCCAACTATGGGCAATAACAGAAGCACGTTAATCTTTGAGAAATGCAAATCTGGAAAAATGTATTATAAAGTATTTCCACTGGTTTTTAGAAAACATTTAATTTATTGGCAATTCATGATGTAGGCCTTGAAGGCAGTAGAACATCTGCTCAGAGTTTAACCAGGATCCTTGTATGTCAAATGAAATATTAATTCCATAAGCCACTCTATTATGTGGCAATAAGTATTGGGAATACATGTTTTAAATATGTCATAAGTGTCATTGTCGTTATCTCGTAACTCAAAGACCAGTACCAAACCCAAATAGGACTAAACTGGTCTGTAGTGGTTTGTGATTCTGCTCAGAGGAAACCTGGCCTGGCAATTCAGGCTGGACTGTTCTTAACTGGAGCAGGGACAAGGTTGAATAGCATATGGCTAGTTCCTGACTGAAAAGGAATGAAGGAAAAAAACAACAGACTGGATTGAGTCTCAGAGTAATTACCAGTGGCTAAGATTGATTAAAATAATCCACCCATCACTTTTTCAGTTCCCCATATAAAAAACATGGACTGTGGACTAGTTTTGAAATGTGGTTACACCAAATAAACCACCTCCAGCAACCACCACCATCATCATCATAATAATCATCTGAATTGCAGCAGGATAGAGACATTCCTCTCAGACGACACAATTATATATCATATGTATGACTGGTTGAGAGTGGCATGCGGATGGGTGAAAGCAGAGAATGGGCCAGACCCCCCCATTCCCCAAACATGCTCAGAGTGGTGGTTGTCTAAATGGCTGGCAGTCATAGGCCTCCAAATTAAATTCTAGTGGATATCCATTCATTTCATGGTTCTGTTCTAGGTCCATGTGATGATAGATAAGCGGTATGGAGTTTTTGCTATTTGCATAAAAACAGAACAAACATGCTATTCTGAAGAGCAGCAGCAGAGCTGCTAGGTTCATTCCTAGCCTAGGCAAATCGAGCATGCAAAGAGCAATCACATTTGAAACCACCACTAAAAAACATGATGATGCTACATGAAGAGGATGTGAGAAGGACATGGGTGGAGGCACGGTGTGAGTACTCCGATGCTTGAGGGTGAGCGACAGCTTTTGAAAAGAATGCAGACCATGCTTCTTTAAAAAGCTCTTTGACCTGGCTACTTGAAGCACATTTCGAAACCAATAGGGAAAAAGAGGAGAACACGAGGCAACAGTGTGATTAGCCTAAACTTGATACAAAGCTCACTACACTTGCAAAAAGAAGCACAAATATAAATGTAACATTTTCCATAATAAATGTCCAAATGTGTCACGTTTTAATGCAATTTACGCCTTTACCAATATGAATTCTACCAATGTAAGTAAAAATCAACACAATAGTCCATCTTAAGTGCTTGGTGATTGTAATTTTTCCTGCTCAAGATTTCATCAATTAAACACAAAACTAGAACGAATTGAAACAAGAAGGCTTAGTTAGCTATTCTAGACAGACTTTCTACAGCACATTAAAGAAAGCTTACTGCAAGAAATGTGGCTAGCTGTTTTTTAATTAGTGTGGCTACATTGCCAGCAACATGGCAGTAAATTAGGTGCTTGCTGCCAACATCTGGGACTGCAGGTCACAAGTTTGAACCTCAGTGGGCCAACGTAGCCTTTCATTTTTCAATTTTTAAGGAACTGAATACCTTTAAAATAGGTGCTAATAGCACTTGTTGTTCAGAGCATGTAAAGGCTGTAAGAACAAGTTAGACTATCTAGCTGCAGATTCCTTACCTTGGAATATTCTCCAAGTGTCAGACTGGATCAGGAAAATCTTGAGCAGTAACTCTGCATGCTAGCAGGTGGTACTTATTGGCTCTGCATAAGCCGCACCGGATGTGACATGTCACACCAATGCAATAACATCAGTTTCTTTACGTGACTATTTACACACCAGAAGCACAGAGCCATGTCTGAAGGCTGTTAAACCAGTGTGCACATTTTAAGGACCTCTAAGGATCTTTTTAGATGGAAAAGTCCTGTTCACAGAATGGGGAGGATGAGTAAGGTTATATAGAGTCCCTACCACATAAGGCATTATCAAAGGTTAAGTAACGTGTTCCTCTGATTGACACTAGCTGCAGATTCCTTATATTAGGATAGATACCAAAGCAACACCTACCTGGAGGTGAGTCAGCAAACTGGCTCAGACCAAAAAGTCCTGGAGGATCGAACATGCAAAGTGCCTGTCACAGCAGACCTGACTGTCAAGGAACTAGTGTTTAGTAAACATGTGCAGAGAAGCCTAGGTAGCAGCCGGACAGATGTTCAGGACAGGGACTCCATGAACTAACACAGTGGGTATAGCTTTGACTCTAGTTGAACGAGGTTCAAGTTGTGAAGTCTCACTTCCAACATGGAGGGATCAGGCTGAGCAAAGAACGCCGCAGTGTGATGCTTTGGCGGATGTAAAAAGGTGTTGTCACCTTGAGCAGAAAAGAGGCATGAGTTCAGGGAACCAGTTTATCTGGGAAGCAGCTGATGTACAAAGGTTAAAGAGAAAGAACCTGCCACTCGCTGACATTCCTGGCCAATGTGATGGCCACCAAGAAGACTGTCCTGAAGCTCAGAAGTTTTATAGTGCTAGCAACACATAGGTTTAAAGGGGGAACACATTAAAAAGGGTAAGACCACATTAAGATCCCATTGGAGAGTAACAAAAGGTGGGGTGGGGGGGGGGGGGGGGGGGAGGGGGGTAGTGTGTTTGGTGCCTGGCTGCCAAGACAACATCACATTCTTTGGGAGTGATATTGAGCACCCTCAACTACCCCTGCTCAATCGGCACACATTAAGTCGGAGTGTGCACGGGTTCGGGTGTAGGACCCTACCCAGTTGCAGCAACAGGATCCTCCTGAAGGGAGAGCCTGATCGGAGGACCCTTGCTCAGGAGTTCAGGATACCATAATCTTTGTGGACAATCCTAAGCTGCTAGGATGACTGATGCCCGGTCTTTCCTTGTCTTCTTCAGAACTCTGGGCAGACTTGGTATTGGCTGAAAGGCGTACAACTGTCAAAAGTCCAAATTGTGGCAAAATGTGCCTACAACGCACAGAAGTGCTGACATTGTGTTTTCTCAGAGGGGACAAACAGATCTAAGCAAGGTTCTCCCAAGTCAGGGAAGAAACCTTGCACCACGTCCAGATGGAGAAGCCATTCATAATACGCATGACATCAACAGCTGAGTTTGTCCGCCCTAACGTTCAGAGAGCATGCTAAGTGTTGTTCGATCAGGAAAATATCCTGACATTCCAGCCATGTCAGAGGTGCCCCAAACCAGGAGTGACGCATCAGTCCACAATGTGATCTCTGGGTGTGGAATGGAGAGGGGTCTGTTGTGGGGTATGTCAGCCACCACTGCAGTCCTTTCGTAGTACCCTCCGAAATCTGGACCAGGTCAGAGATTCCCATGATGCTGCGCCAACTGGGACTTCAGATCCCACTGCAAAGCCCACATATGCCATAAAGCTTCCTTCACAAGTAGGATGTAGAAGGCCATCAGGCCTAGCAGTCTCCACGATATCCAGGATTGAGGCAGAAAAACCAGGATCACAGCACAAAAATCCTAGACTCACTGCTCTGGAGGATACATGCGGAATTGCACTAGTGTGTCCAGAATGGTAGATGAAAGGAAGCATCTGGGAGAGGGTTAGGTGTTAATTCTGCATGTTTATAGTTAACCACAGCGAATGCAGGAGGTCCGCCGTAGTCTGTAGGTAGGTGACAACTTCCAGGGGCGAGCTCACCTTCAGAAGCCAGTCATCGAGGTAGGGAGAAGACTGGAAACCCTGACCTCTGTAAATGGGCTGCAACCTCCGCCATCACTTGGGTGAACACTCAAGGGTTGCTGGTAAGGCTGAAAGTCCTCCTAGCCCACCGTGAACCATAGGTAACTTCCGTGGGCTAGCAAGACGGGGATGTGAAAATATGCGTCTTGTATGTCCAACACTACTAACCAATCTCCAGGATGCAGTGATGTGAGGACCTAAGCCAACGTGAGCATTTTGAATTTCTTTTTTTTTGGAGGTAGTTGAGGGGGCGCAGATCAAGTATAGGACAGAGGCCTCCATCCTTGTTCAGCACCATGAAGCAGCAGGAATAGGAACCACAAGCTCCTTTGGCCAAAGGAACCTGCACTTCCTGATGTAGTAGAGATAGGGAGAGAGATGTTCCTCTGTCAGCCAATCGGAGGACGGTGGCAGGGTCTGACAGAGAAAAGGGCGAAAAGTATGGACAACTCAACCATTGGAAATGCAATCGGTCTCACATTTGTTTGAGTTAGTGCTATTGGCATTGGAAATGGCAATGTCTTAATGTTTTATGGAGTGTATGTATGTGGTGTGTAGTGGAATTATGTGGATTGGATTAGTTAGTTGTGCAATTGTGTGGCTTCGATTTGTATAGTGGAATTATGTGGCGTGGTGTAATGTGGAATTATGTGGATAGTAATTATGTGTTATTGAGTGTACTGGAATTATGTGGAGTGGACTGGAGTGAAATTATGAGGAATGATATTTTGTGGAGTGGTTTGCAGTGGAGTTTAATTATGTGGTGTGCTGTTGAATTTTGTAGTTTGATGTGGAAATGTGTGCTGAGGATTGGATGTATGTGTTGTGTAATTGTGTTGTTGAGTGGTATAATGTGGTTTGGTGTGGATTTGGGCTGTGTGGAGTTGAATTGTGTGGCGTGTAACTGTGTGGATAACTTGGCGTTTTTGGTGACGAAAAAGAACAAATAGATAGGAGGTAAGCTCCGGATATGTGTGCTAGTATGTTAAAAAAAAAAAAAAGTTACAGCTATTGGCGTTGTAAATGTATTTTACCTATGTGCTATGGATTGGAGTTGAGTGGATGTATGTGGTGTGTAGTGGAATTATGTGGGTTGGACTGGAATTGTTAATTGTGGCATTGTATGGTGTGAAGTGAATTTGTGTTGTGTAATTATGTGGCACGGTGTGCAGTTGTATTATGTGGATAGTAATTATGTGTTTGAGTGTATTCGAATTATGTGGCGTGGGACTGTGTAAAGAAAGTGTAATTATGTGGAATGGTATTTTGTGTTATGTAGTTGAGTTAAATTATGTGGTATGCCTTAGAATTTTGTGGTATGATGCTGAATTATGTATTGTAAATTGGATATATGTGGTGAGTAGTGGAATTGCGTTGTGTAGTGGAATAATGTGGTTTGAGGTTGAATTATGTGGTGTAGAATGGATGTGTGTGGATAGTGTGGCATTAAAAAAACATCACTGTGACTATTACTAGTAGAGAAGGGCTTTGGCTCCGCCTACATGGGACGAAAGTGTGTTTCACATGGACAGAAGTGGTGTGCTTCCACAAAAAGTGTGTGCTTTCAAAACAGTTGTGATAGTTTTATTTACATCTTGAAATATTGACATTCGGGTCTGATCTTTGCCAGATATGAAACTTAAAAGCAATTACAAATGTTGCTTATTTTTCCTACGTGATTACTACAAACGGCTAATTGTTTTGGCTACTTCGTTACTTTAAAAGTGATGGGTGTATAATAATTAATCCCTTTTGCGCTCCGTGTTGCATTAGTCTTCATGTATGACTGAGGGAACTGTCATTGTGCTGCTAGGATATGCTCGCTGTCAAAGTACAGTCATACTTCTGTTTATTGTCCATCCCAATTTCTTTTTTTGGGGGGTTGAGGGGAGTTCTGAGAAAAGTGCTGCTCGGCTTCCAAGGAGGTCATAATAAACCCACTAGATTTATTGGTCACAATAAAGCTAGATAAATGTGGATGTCTCCCATTCAAAGATGGCCATCTATCAACTATGGGCAGCCGAAAGTCTTTCTTTGATTGAAGGTATTGTCCATGACCCATCTTCTTGTGCAGCGCAGTAGGCAATTAAGAGGAAGGCGGGTAGAGAATGAGACATAAGACTTATTTAATATAATTGAACGTTTAAACCTAACCCAAGATATGGTCCTGATCCTTTCATTTTATGACTTAGACTAGTTTCGATTCGATGGCCTGATTTTACGACGGCTCTTGGAGACAGCATGCATGAACCGGGAGAATTGACAGGCAGAAAGCTTCCTCAAGTTAACAGCCAGTGCCCTTCACCACTGAGGTGCACTGGTCCACAAAAAAGCAAAGCCATGATGCTGCTGGGTGTCAGGGGACTGTTGGGAGGGGCGATCAGGCACACTAGGCTGCGCAGGGAGGTCATCATCACCAGTTGGTCCCCAGTCTTCAATGTCAGGCAGCAACGGCTATTTGAGCTATCGGGCAGGAGCACGGGGAGCACATCGCCGTTTAGCCTGGTTGAAAAGAAGGCTCCACATGCATGCCTAATGATTGGCTGTCCTGGTCAGGATGTCAGTGAAATCTGGACAGCACATCGTGCGCTGCGCATACTAATGCTAAGGGCGGTGGGCAGGTCCAGCAGAGACTGAAGAGGAGGAGGCAGGGAGGGCTAGATTAAAGGGTGGGAGAAGAGGCAGGGTTAACAACAAACGATAAAACAAGCAAGAGGATGTGGCGTAATATACAGAGCGGTCTACTTTGGGACTGAGGAGCCGGGTTCAAGGCTCGGGGTTCGAGTCTTGGCGTCAGCTCTCCCTGTGCCTACAAAAAAACATGCCCATTGGAACAATTATAATTAAACAATGGCGAAACCTGTCAAAATTACAAATGGCATCCTTACAAATGCAGATACGATCGTAGTAGGGTATTGGCAAAAGCAGTGATTTCGAAGGGGTGGTGGGGGAGGAAAAGCATTGTGGGAGGTGTGAATGGGGGACAGCACAGGGATATTAAGTGGGCTGCTGAAGCTTAGTAAACAGGACACTTGAGCAAAGGCAGGCCAACTAAAGTGCTCACTAAATAAACTGACGAGTAACAGCAAATGTACAAAGGGCAGTCCTCATAGGAGGTAACAAAAGTCCAAAAGGAGGGACTACTAAGAGTACTCACCAATGAAATACCAGCATTTGCAAAGGATAGCAAGAGTAACCAATGAAAAAGTTGGGCGTTTTTTGAAGTCCATATCCTAGATACTGCATGTTTCTTCGAGACAGAGCATACCATATCCTAGATACTGCATGTCTCTTCATGACAGCACATGCAGTGCAAGAGCCGCCTAGGCAAGACCGAAAAACCTAGAATTTTGGAGAACCATTTAATAAACAGCTGGTAAGCAACTAATAGCAGCGGACTGGAAATGGTGTATCATTGAACAAACGGTATACCAAATTCTGCAATACAGCAGCTATGGGAAAAATAATTTAGGACTTAAATGATCAGCGCAAATGCTTTCATCAAGTTCAGCAGCTATTGATTTACTATCTGCTCAGAACTGAAGTTTGCTTGACCAGACCACATAGACAGAGCTCTGGACACAAACTAATGACACTGTTTCAAAGTACATGTCTTGAAAGTATGGGAAGGCTACAGAGAAGAAGGCATGTCCTTGCCTGTGTTTATTGCTTGCCCATTGTGTGTGTAGGTGGAAGGTTTATGAGGTTAGGGGAGGGGTTATGCTAAACGTGAGTGGGTGGCACATTTTAATGAGGTGACAAATATATGAACCCGAAGTGCCTTCTTTTACTCAAAAATGTGTTTTGGAGTAAGAATTATTTTCTTCAAATGATTATATTAGTAACATACTGGTTTAAAACCAATTTGGCCCAAAAACATCAAACACTTAAAAAATATACATTTGCCGCTTAAGACTGCTCTAGCAAAACATCAATTTAGGTTTCACTGTCGTATTCTAAAGTGTAGCCATTACTTACGAGCTTTCTTCAAACACTTTCACTTTCTCACATCCCTCAGGAGGTTCTCTTTTGAACATGTAGCTGTTGTTAGGTTTAGGGGAAGTGGCATATTTTGGTAGAGGAGAATTATTTCCATTCTCTGAAATAAGATGAATGTCTGTGTTACATAAAAAATGGTAATTATCAATTGTAAACACATACAGCAAACATTCACAATACAGGTCTTTCTTTGTATGTTATGACCAAGTTAACTTAGGCTGTGTAACATGTAGGTGATGTTACAAACACAAATTTTAGAAAATGCAAGAAATTTACAAAGCAAATAAAACATTGGCACCAGAACAGACGTACTTGGAAAGATGATATTGCTTCCAGTCCGAGAATGACACCTTAAAATAAGTTAAACATGGCAGTCTGAAATCGGAGTTCAGCACTGCACTGACCTTATGGGAAGAAACACCAAGTTTTGAAAAATATTTGTAGAGTCCAGGTACAGCCCTGATCACCGCCACAGACAACATCCACATGCTCCTGGACAGAGGAGACATGGCAGCCTTCATTATCCAGGACCTCTCTGCAACATTTGACACGTCCATTCTCATTAGGTGCCTACACAAGCGAGGCATCAAAGGACTGACTCTCTGCTGAATAAGCTCCTCTTTAACAGCGAGAACACAAGCTATCAGCCTAACACCTTACCCCTCTGAAGCCTGCAAACTCATTTGCAGAGTGCCTTAAGCTTATCGTTCAGTCCCACCCTCTTCAACACATATATGATGCCTCTGGCCAACGAAATCTGTGCACAAGACATTAACATCCTCTCCCAAGTCAACAACATGCAGCTCATACTCTCCCTCTCAGACAACATCCCCTACACAAGAAACAAGTTCATAGACTGCATGACCGAAGTCAGTAACTGGACAAAAGCAGACTGTCTCAAGTTTAACACCAAGACGGAGGCAGTGATCCTTGGCAAGAACACCATCACAGGACTCCAACTGGTTGCTGACTGAACTCTGACCCACACCCACAACCATTCCAGGAACTTAGAATAATCATTGACAGCAAACTGTGTGTGACCGCATAAATCAATGCAGTCACTGAATCCTGCTTCCACACACTGAAGGTGCTGAAGAAGATCTTTAAATAGCTTCTAAGCAACACAAGAAAAACTGTCATTCATGCCCTAGTAACCAGCAAGGTGACCTATGGGAACACCTTCTACGCCAGGATCACTAAGAAACTCAGTACAAAACTACAAACTATCCAGAACTGAGCAGCCAGGCTCATCCTCAACCTCCCACATATAACTTGCATCACACCACAACTCAGGGAGCTCGACTACTGGCATTTGATACACAAACGTGCTCATTTCAAACTTCCCACACACACATTCAAGGCACTACACAACTTCAGCCCGAACTACCTGAACAGTCACATCTACTTCCAACAACCACCAAGACACCTCTGCTCTGCAGGACACCTACTCATACACATCCCATGCTTACACAGTACCAGATGAGGAAGATAACATCCCTCCTAGAGCATACTAAGGCCTCCTACTCCAAATTGGAGCCTCCTCCTCTCTTTTGGAGTTCAGAAAGAAGGTTAAGACCTGGCTTTTCAATTAATCAACCTACCATAGGCAAGGCTCTGCACACACATCTGCTCAAATCCAGGATACCCTCCTGGGTGATGGTGTGCTTTACAAATACATATAACTGGCCAAGAACAGTTTTACACATTGCTGCTATATGCATCCCTAATTCCCAAAATGCAAGAGGTAACTTTTCAGTTCCTACCGAAGATCAAAATGAAATTGAAATATACCTTAAAACAAACTCGTTAGGCAGCAGCTAGCGATTGCTAACATCACCTTGACTGTTTTTGTGACCAGTGGCAGTAAAGTTGATGCTATCACATTTTCTGTACACATGATACAGACATCAATGGTGCTGTCATGTTGTGCATACAAGTTACTCCCCTGTAGTAATCTTTATAATAGTTGTCTTACGCTCATTCAGGTGACCTCTTGCATGAATTTATGGGCTACAGAATCTTTTATCCTGCATAAACATAGACTAGATTTTAAATACTCATGTCTTCTCGCGATATCTGCACATATGCACACCATCAAAAGTAGTCTTAATATACGTGTATAAAAAAAGCTATTTGGTCTGTTTTCTGGATGATTGAGGGTTCGAAAGACACTGTTAGTAATCTGAAACAGCCTATGGCCATAAAGTCTAACTTTAGCCTGCTCTTACATCCAGGCTCCCTCACATTTTCAACATTCTGGCAGATTCCACAGTAACTGAGCTAGAGAAAGAGGAGCAAAGACTGCAACAAGCTGTATAGGCCTATGTAAACTATCTTCGGAGACCCTCCGGGTCAACCCTGGTATTACTCGGGGAGTAACCTTAGGAGCATAATAATGGCACAATGCCAAGGAGTAAACGATTTTGGCATGTCGCCAACAGGCACATGTCCTGAAAATGCCATGCGGTCTTTGCTCTTGAAGAATGTCTCCTGCCACCAGATAAATGTTTTCCTTAATGCAGACTGTAGTAATCGGTGATGAAAAATTATATCCATCTGGCAATGGTGGGCTTAGCAGTCACTCAATAGGCATCATTGCCCCTAAATTTCACAAAAAGCTTGACATCAGACTTGAAGTCTCGCTCGAAACCAGATAACAGAGCAACACACGCTTAACATCCAAATTATGGGGATTCCTATCAGCCTCGGAGGCACTGGGACGCAGAAAGAAATTTGGGAGATTATTGTTTTTTTTTCCGCTCAGGTGGAACAGCACCAAAACCGTACCCTAATGTTGGGCTCACTGAGACTTCTAATCCCACTGCAGAGGCCGCATTTGACCCCCGTCCCCAAAGGTGAGCTCAACTAGCAGGATGCCGGAGGCCATCAGTCCCAGGAGCCGAAGAGTCGACTGCACTGAAATTCAGAACCAAGACTAAAAAGATCATGGTCATAGCCTGAATGTCCTGGACTCTTTCCAGGAGGAAAAGAACAAAATCCAACTGTTTCCAGAATGGCTCATATGAAAGGGACTGTCTGAGAAGGAGCCAGGTGTGACTTCAGCATACTGATCGAAGGTGCCTGATGACAGCCTGGGACAAGCCCACCTTCAAGAGCCAATCATTGAGGTACGGGGAAGACTGGCAACCCTGACCTCCAAAGTTGCGCGCTACCACTGCCATCACTTTCGTGAACACCCAAGGGGCATCCGTGAGACCAAAAAGGAAGCACCACAAACTAAAAAAGCTCCTTTCCCACCATAAACCACAGGCAGAGCCGGTGGGCCATCAGGACAAGATAATAGAAATAAGCGTCTTGCCGATCTAATGTCACCATCGAGTCTCCAGGTTCGAGGGCAGAAAATACCTAGAACAGGGTGACCATTTTGAATTTCTACTTCTGGAGGAAGGCACTGAGAAAATGGTCTTAAATAGGCCTCGGGCCTCCATCTTTTTTTGCACCAGAAAGAAGCGGGAATACAACCACAACATATATCGGGCACAGGCATCTTATCAATAGTCCTTTTGGCCAATAGGGCTAGCACTTTCTGCCGCAAAACGGAAAGATGGTCTGGTCACATACTGGTGGAATGTGCAGCAGGAAAGAGTGTAAAGCGAAGCCCCCATGAACAATCTGTAGAACCCACCTGTCCGAAGTTATTGCCGCCCCGGTACAATCGGTGGATTCTGTCTCACACTGGGTGAGTGGGCTCTTATAAAGGCATACTAAAAATATATGAAGGGTGGGGGTAGAATGAGCGGCCCATTAACATATAGCAGTAGGGACAGTGAGCACCAGGACCTCGACCGCAAAACTGATAGGTTCCCGGAGGATGCTGGACAGGCTTGCGGTAAGGGCACCTCAGCCAAAGCGGCGAAAGGGGCGATAAAACCTTTGCAGTTGGCAAGGTGGTGCAAAAAGGCCCAGAGACCCAGCGATAGCCCTAATCGCCTAAAAACACTTGTGTGAAATCAGCCTTGTCCCCGAAAAGGCGAGAACCATCAAAGGGCATGTCCAGAAAGGAGGACTGGACATCACCGGAGAGTTGAGTCGATTACAGGCACACATAGTGGCGAATGGCAACACTGTTGCCTATTGCCCGCCTGATGGAATAGGGAGTGTCCAAGCCACAGTGAACCATGAAAGTGGCTGCATCCCAACCATCTTGAATCTCCTGAGAGCAGAAGGCAAATGGTCTTCGAGTAAACCGTGGCGTACTTGTGTCACCGAGTCCCAAAAGGGCTGCGAATAGCGTCCCACAAAACAAGCTCCCAATAAAGTACCCATGAGTACCTTGGAGAAAGGATGAAGGGGCTGCAAAGATGTTTGCCCTGGTTGTAGGACCTTAGTCAAAACTTCGGCCTCCTTACACATCACCATAGCGTAGGAAGCACATTTTTCTGGGTCTTGTCCTGATGAAAAAGAGAATTATTTTCAAGGAGATATTGATACCATTAGCCTTCTGTAAGTCCTCATACCAATTGTCATCCTGGTAGGGTTGATCGAACTCATCACCCAGGTCACAATAATTATCTGAATCTGTTCTGAAAAAGAAGTGCAGAGTGCTGTCTTCCTTGTGGCAAGTCAAGTGGGAAAAGTGCTGCCTCATACGGATTCAAGTGCAACTTTGAATAAGGTTGGACCAGAGCCGATGTCCGAAAGAACTCCTGGACCACCTGGTTATCAGTCAAGTCGACATCGACAAGCCCGGGGCTGGCGTGGGTCATGGTGCCGGAAGAGGTTTCGAAACAGGAGACAGATTCAGAAGGTCCAACTGGCGCTGAAGCTAAACCCAGCGGTGGTATCACAGGTAGAGAGCCTCTCGGCTCCTTGGGACCCAGAGGCGCACTAGAGAAAGTCTACAAGGATTTAAAGTTTCAGAGCATAGTTGCATTGAACACTTTGATCTGAAGTGGTGTGGCTGAAGGCCCCGGAAACTAGGGTTGTGCGAGAACCAGCTGCAGTATCAGTTCCAAAGTCAGTCAACTTCAGGAACGAGATAGAGAAGGGTGGCGCCAACTCTGTGCCTGCTGAGGAAATTGCATGTGGTGCGAGGAGGCCAAGTCCTTGTTTGACTTCTTGTTTTTCCTTATGCTTATATGAAGACTTGGGGCATGACTAACACTGACCGCTTGAGCGGGTCCATCATCTCTGGAACAGGACCGAGATCAAACTTGGGACACAAGCGTGCCTTAAAACCACTTTTAATGCTTAGTGATGCAAAGTTGTACCTCACCTTCCCGGATGGCCTTTGGGTTCAATAATGCATAATTGCCGCAGGCCTTGGAGTCGTAAACTGACCTCAGGCACCACAGGCCCACCTGATGGGGATCCGTCACAGATAGGTTTGCAATAGTCCCTACTGTGCTTAAAAACTGTCGTTTTTGGGAGTTCACATCCCTTGCCTCTAAAGAAATTGTATGAGGCAACGTCTCAGAGAGACACCAAGAGAGCCCCAGATCTGTGTCCAGAGGCACGGAAAGAATGGAACATACGTCAGCGAGAGGAAGTGGCACCTATATAGGCCCCCCACATGATTTCCAGAACAGAAAGGTATCAGTGCAGATCAGCATGGCGCCACTTTCCGGCACACAGAGGTACTGCTGGAAAGTTCCCGAATGCTGCCTGGGTAATATTTAAAAGGTAAGGAATCTGTAGCTAGAAGACTATCAGAAATGTTCATGTGTCATCTTGTTAATGAACAGTAGGAGTCCATTTAACAGAATGAAGAGGTTGGTGGGCTGGTGAGGAATCTGCTGTTAGAGTTTCTACTAGAAAAGGCATTACCGAAGACAATTAACTTGCTCCACAGATTTCTCACCTTGTTAACAGATACCAAAGCAATACCTACTGAAGTGGTGGGTCTGAAGAATAGGTCAGACCAGGAAACCCTGCAGGGTAGTGTTCAGCATTTATTGTACACACTGAGGCAAAAAATGATGTCACACAAGACTCAACACAGACCAATTTGTTTTTATAAAAATAATATTTAGTTGTATTTTATTTTCTAGAAACAACCCAAGCCTGGTACAGTTAGGTATAATAACTCTTTGCAAGAATAATGCAGTTAAATACAGTTTGAATGCAGTTGAATGCAATTGGATGGGTTACAGGTAAGGGATTTGTTTGTATAACAATTGGAATTACTTTTCAGATTACTTTCTACGTTACTTTTCGGACTACTTTTTAAGTTACTATTTCTACTCAGTGCGATATGCCTAATTATCACATTGGGACATTTCCTAAAGAAAAGGTAAGTAAATCAGTTTTTGTACACTTGAGGTTTCATACAAACCATCGCCACACGAGTTTTCACAAGAAAGCAGTCAATGCAGTCCCACGAGAGAAAGCTAGGTTATCGGTTTAACGGTAAGTATTTTGATTTGGGAGTTGGTTTTCTGGGGTTAGAACAAGGGTTCCCCCAGGGTCAAGGAGGCACTCTCAAAACACCCTCAGCGGCGCTAGGGTAGCCGGGGTGCACAGTGCTGAGGCCCAATGTTATCCAATGGGAGGTAGGGGGCCTCCAGTTGGTGGCTGTTCACGAGCAAGCTCCTGGGGGTTTATCTCAGGGCAAAGGGGTATCCAAGTTAGCACACAAGGTGCACCCACAGCGGCGCAGGGAAGGCCGGGTGCCCTGCTTTTTTAAATGCGAGTTGCCAGTTTTTCATTTTGGCTGCAGGCTCGGTCCAGGAAGACTTCCGGGAGAAACAAACAGCTGGGCAGGTAAGTTGGAGGGCTCGGGAACATAGATGGCACCTCAGGTTCTCATCTTCAGGGCGCCTGGATGTAGGGGTATCTTTTGAGGTCGTATTTCACCTTACCAGGCCACTTGCAGCTGTGCGAGTATGTGGGGGGTTGCAAGGGGGAGGGGGCTCCGTGCAGAGGCCACAGGTGACGTTGGGGAGTCCTGGAAGAGTCAACCCACGGTGGACTCGGACTCTGGAGTGCTGGAGGACCTCACTGGAACCGGTAGGCCACTCGGGCCGTAGACGATGGGTGCAGTGGTGGTTCCAGGCATCGGGTTTCTTTGTCCTCAGCATGCTCAGAGTCTTGCTTTGGAGATTCTTCTCAACAGAGCTGCTGATCACAGGAGATCTGTTCTTTGTGGAAGGCAGTCAGTCCTCCAAGGGGTTCTAGAGGTTGCTGGCAGCCGGACAAGGTGACTTTTGGTGCAGGATCCCTGGAAACTGCAGACGAGCCTGTAGGGCTGGGGCCAGGTCAATTCTTCTCTGCAGTCTCCTCTGCTGGGCGCTTTCTTTCGTCGTCCTTCGTAGGGTGCGGGAATCTGTCTTCTTGGTTCAGGGCTGCCCCCTAAATAGTTTATTTAGGGAGCGTTTTAGGGGTCTCGCGGTCAGTATCAATTAATCAATCAGGTGTTTGTTAAGCGCGACTACTCACCCGTAAGGGTCTCAAGGCGCTGGGGGGTGGAGGGGGTCGCAGGTTCCAGACCATCAAGGAGGGGGTCTGTCAAAGTATCCAATGGGCTACTGAACATATGGTGACTACACCCTTGGTGTGCTCATCCCACTAAAGAAGTGGGGTTGGCAGAGGTGGGTACACCTTCTGGGCCTGCTCCTGATAGCAGGAGAGGCTGGGGTTGCGTTACACAGGCGGCAAGGCCTTTGAAGCTCCCCTGCCACAGATTGCTGTTCCTGACCGAGGGGAAGTGTGACTACCTCTGCCCAGGAAAGGCTTTGTTTCTGGGCTGAGGGAGCAAAGGCTCCTACCACAGGGGTTCAGACACATGTCTCGTGCTGGCAGGCTGGTGTTTACCAGTCAGGGAACTCACAAGAGGCTGGTAGTTTTTCAGGTGGCTTTTCTAAAATGCCCTCGGAGTGTATTGTATAATAAATACCACACTGACATCATATACTCTTTATGGCTTTACTGCACTTACAATGTCTAAGAATGGACTTAGACACTGTAGGGGTACAGTGCTCATGCAACTGTACCCTCACCAGTGGTATAGTGCACCCAGCTAGAGGGGCGTTTTACCTATACCATAGGCAGTGGGTTGCAAGCATGCCATGTCGACTCTTCACTTTTCTCTGCACCAAAACACGCAGCCTGCAATGGCAGTGTGTGTGTTAAGGTACAGGACCTCTAAGCATGACACAATATGTACAGTAGACATTAGAGGCCTTCCTTGGTCACAGTGCCTTTGGTACCCATTATACCTTTTACATGTGGGCAGAGAGGTGCCAAATGGGGGTAACAAAGGTATAGTTTTGGGAAAGAACGTGCATGTGTGTGTGTGTTTGACTCAGTGTGCAATGAAGCCTGCTAACCATACCTCAATGCACACTGAGTCAAAAAACCAGTAGCATCAGTCAGTGCTTAATTTGTAAAATATTAAGTCCAGGAGCAAAATATTTTGTTGGAGGCCACACCCAGGTCACTAGCTCCACCCACTTCCTCTATTGTCTCACCCACATCCTCAACCGGCACTGCTGAAAGCCAGATGTAATACCCCGTCCTTATAAGGAGAACCACACTCCGGGAGGTGTATGCACACGGTTGAACACCAGCGGAGAGTCACGACCTAAGCAGCAGGGACCGGGCTGCCCCACATTTGCAGATTGACCCAAATTAACTAGTGAGATGAGTCACCAGAACCACAGGCTACACATTTCATGCCCTAGCAGGAGGTCTGGTGAAGACCTCACCGATCCCTGCTGGAGATGCAGAGTGGAACATTTGCTTTGCTGCCAGCTGCATCCCACCTACTGCGCAATTGTGTGACTGTACAAATAGCTTAAATTGTTAAATCTGTTCTAGTCATTGCCTCCCTTTCCCAGGCCTTCTGGTACCTTTTTCGAGAATCTCACTGCACTCCTCATGACAATTCATGTTGTGTCTGAATTGCTTTCACCACAACAGATGAGGAAGGACCTTACAGTTCTGTTGCGCCCACTTCCAGTTCTTCCTGTTGTTTTTTGGTCCTTGTTCTTCTGTCTTTGCTAATGATAAGTACTGGATGTGTAAGCACTGTCTCAAGCAGTGTGCTGCTCGCTGCCTCACTAGGCACAGTGGTCACATTATCCACTGCATGGCCATGGCTTGTGGTACCATGGGGGGGGGGGGGGGGGGGGGGGGGAGGGGGGGGGGGAGTAGGGGGGTCATGCAACAGTGTTACGGTTATATAATAGGTCCTTCCCTCCCCTTGTGTGCGTTAAAGCATCTTCCTCTCTAGCGTGTGTGGGCTTAAGGACCGGGTGTTTTCTGGGTCCCGTATACCCACCCCCACCATCTGTACATCAAGCAGCGGCCTCAACGTGTGCCCCTGGGAGGACTTTGAGTCTCCGTTCTCCACTGGAAGGTGCATTAACATGCTAAAGCAGAACCCAGGATTTTAACCCACCATTAATCCTAACATAAAAGTCAAGGCTCTGCAGAGGTTCAAGCACCCAGTGGCTTCTTACAGTGGGCTGCTTACCTCGGCTACAGTATCCTCTGAGAACAGCAGCAGCTCCACAACGAACGTCTGCCTTACACCCTGGGCACTCCGCGCACAAAGAGGATATATTCTCTGTAGCTCACACCGGGTGAGACAGGCTCAATGGAGTACATTCAATTGTTCCAGTTTAACTTTATACCCAAGGGTGTAGGATATTATTGGTGTCCAGCCCGTGCCATCTATTTCCCTATTCATGTTATAAGACAGTTTTTCTCGAATATTAAATCTACTTTGGTCGCTGTATATATTGGTGGTTTCTACCCATTGTTACTATATTCTCCAGGCTTGTGCAGTGCTGTAGTGCTTGAATCCTTGAAGTGACTCCACATGCAATGTAGTGCACAGGATTTCTTGCTTCACAGTTCACACATTACTGCTAGCATCATATTGCAAAATCTATACTTAATGGGCTGCCTTTTAGTTTTCAGTAATCTGAGGCTTGCTGCAAAACACACTGCCTGTTTCTTCTGTCGTTGAAGATTAGCGCTGTGGCTGTGAAGTATGCTGGGGCGGACAGCGGGCAAAAACACAGATTTGTTTTAAAACAAATTTGTATTGATTTTCAAAAGAAGCCATATGAACAGCCCCATGGGCAGTACAGAGAAGCAGTTGGGAAGGTAATATGCATTACGATTACAGACATTAGCATTCTGAGGACCTTCCAGAGCCGGCTGCAATCAAGGATTCCCATCAAAGAGCCCCCACTAGCAGTCTGTTGAGCCCCCACTCCCCCCCCGTAGGCAATTCAGCATACAGGTTGGTTCTTCTCTGCACATGTTACAGTCCAATAGAAAAACTCAAGTAGGAAACTCCCACCATTCATCCCACCCCCCCAATCTTCAAACACCCCAACAGTCCCCCCCCCCTCCCCCAAGGGATACCGTTGGTCCAGTAAACTACTCAGGCAGTCGCCGAAAACACTTGCATCACACACCAGAATCCCCGCCTCACAGATCCCAACCTAGAGAGGCCCGGAAACACTGGAGGAGATTCCTTGCCAGGCCCTCTCAGGACCCATCCTGTTCTACCTCCATCAAGTGCTAGCTGCTTCAACCTGCCTGTGCGCCCTCCATCTCACAAGGTACTCCCTTCCCATCTTCAATCGGGTGCTTAACCAGTTCCACTAGCGCCACCCACGCCCAAGCCATTTCCATGGATTTCTTGCTCCCAATACGGGTAGCCAGGCGTAGTCTGCAGCTCCCTTCACTCTCTGCCCATTTCACGAACTCCCTGCGCCAGCGCATAAGAGTAGGCCCCTTTTGAGTCTTCCAATGGGTAGTAAGTTCCCTTTTTGCCAGGACCAACCCCAAATCAATGAACTTGCTGGTGATTTTGGTCTTAGTAGTGTGCGGGAACCAGTGCAGCAAACAAAACCCTGGTGCCATGGATATCTCCCGCTCCGTCACAGACGCCAATCTAGTCGTCACCCCGCAAAAACATTGATCATTGGTCTGACTTTGGAGTCGGGACACACACTTGACGACTCGCCAAGGAAGGATTGAGCCAGGCTAATAATATATTTTGCAAGCAGTCATTGGTAGCACACTAGCACTACTATGATTGATTGGAGTGACCTATAACTTACGCTGAGGCTGGAACCCGGGCAGTTTTTGGTAGTATGTGTGTTCCTCATAATAAGACAGGTGGCTGCAGGGTCCAATTTAAAATATTTTACGCACACAGTCACATGCGATAGCAGCACTTCACCTTCACTTAGTGAGCAGGCAGCAGCCAATATCGCATGTAGATCCAGCTTTGACAAGTGCCAGCGCTAAGCACTGGAAACCACCGGCACAAATTAAGCACTGGCATCAGTCCAAAACTTTGGGGTGACCTTACAAAAAGAGGCATATTCTCACACCAAATTTTCATCAGTGTCTCTGGGGCTATGAAATGCAAAGCAGTGCTAACCAGACCTCAATGCCAGTTCCCTGACATTATAGTGAGTATGTTCGATTGGCTTATACCCAATTGGCATGAACTAACTTTCTTCTAAATCTATAGTATATGGTATCCAAGGTACTCCGGGTCTGCAGCACTCATTGTGCCACCCTTGGTGTGACAAAGGTAAAACATGGCTCCCAGTCTGCCACTGCAGACTGGAAGGGCGGGTTTAAGCTGTTAACTAGACTTTTCCATTTAAAGCACTGCCTAATCTTCCTTTAAGGTCTCGCCTGCGCAACGCTTCTGGCTGGTTGGTTGGTCTGCCTTTCCTTTATATGGTCGGCCAATACTGTCCATATGTCCCACCTTTGGGTGCTTGGTTCCCTCCCACTGGACATCACCAAATGTTTCTTTTGGTTGGCCATTTCTGGCCATCTGTTGCCTCGTTGCTCGCAGATGCACCACCCTCCCATTAGTGCTGCCGTCCTTCCTAGTTTTCTTTGCAGTGCTTGCTTAATTTTGTAGCAATCGCACCATGCCACGCTTTAGTTTTTAACATCTTAAGCTGAATCACGGTGTGCTGTGATTGCTCCAAAAGTAAATAAGAATATACGGCAGCCGCTGAGCATTTTTTTTTCTACTGATTGACTTTTGTGGCAATGGCAGCACGCCATGCTTTCGCTTTAAACATATAAAGCTAAAGCGTGGCATGCCGCCATTGCTCCAAAAGTCAATAAATCGGAAAGCAAAGGCAGGCGAACGCCGCATTTCTTTTCCAATTATCTGCTTTGGTAGAAATCGCAGCATGCCTCTCTACTTTTAAACATCTTAAACTAAAGCGCAATTATTTTTTTTAATATCCATTGAATTTGTAGCTATGCTACTGCAAGGATATTTTTGGACCCAAACTTTTTTTTTTTTTTTTTAAATTCTCATTTGCAAAGCCAATAGCTCTAAATTTAACTAATGTGAAACCTACTTATTTAGGAGTTTTATATAGCGCTAGCCAGACCCGGAGGTATCGGAGAGCTTTACAGCCTTAACATTTGTATGATACATTAATACAGTAATATGTACAGTGCCTCAGACCCATTGCATAGTCTCGTCATAAAGATCACAGTGACATTCGGGAGACAGATAATCATAATAGTCTGTACATTGTCTCAAGTCGGTTCACGTGTTGTCACCGCAAAATTAAAGTGACTTATGACGGGATGGGATCCGGCAGGGGGGGTTGGAGGAGGTAGTCCTGAGGAGAGTGAGGTAGAGGTCATAATGTCAAAGTCTCTGTGTGCTGTTGCGGGAGGGCTCCTGCGATTAGGCTGTGCCTATCCATTCGGGAGAGATCGCTTGAAGAGGAAGTCTTTGAGCTTCCTTTTGAAATTTGAGTAGGATGGGTTAGTCCTGATATGGAGTTCCAGATTTTGGGCGCATTTCCTGCAAAGGAAAGGGAAGCGTTTTTTGGGGGTTTTCAGCAGGATAAGGAGTAAGGTGTTGGTACTCCTTAGGCTTCTTGTCTGACCAGTCTTCTGGAGTTTGGAGGCCAGGTATGCAGGTTTTCCTGTGTGCAGCGCTTTGTGGGTGAGGCAGGCAGTTCTGAAGTTGGCACGCATTTCGATTGGGAGCCATTTGAGTTCTGAGTGCCGGTGAGATGTGTTCATATGTTTTTTATACCGGTGACCATTCTGGCAGCTGCGTTCAAAGTTGTTCTGAGCGGAGCTATGTGCGATTTTGCTGATCCTGTGAGGTTTGCAATCCCTGGTGCTGTCCAGTCTGGACAGCACCAGGGATTGAGTGGCTTGTTTGAGGTCGTTCGGGGGGATGAAGGGTTTTATTTTGTTGAGTAGTTTAAGGTTATTGAAGGCGCTCCTTGCGTTATTCTTGATATGTTTGCTCATGTCTAATTTAGGGTCCAGAGTGATTCCCAGCGATTTTGCATCATCAGCTAGAGTGGGGTTATAGTTGAGAGCATCAATAGCTTTGAGCTATTCTATGATTTGGGGGTTCTTTTCCTTGTTGGAGATGAGGAGAACTTCAGTCTTGTCTTGGTTTAGTTTTAGGTGGTTGCGTGAAAACCAGTGTTGGACTTCTTTTAGAGTTTCGTTCAGTCTCTGAATGTCTTCCATAGATGAGGTATCCAGATAGATCTGAGTATCGTCTGCATATAGGTGGATGGGATTTTTTTTTTTTTTTAGTACGGTGGTGAGGGGTTCCATATAGATGTTGAAGAGTTGTGGCGAGAGTACGGATCCTTGGGGGACACCCCTGCTAATGGGGAGTAGGTCCGACATGAATTTTTTGATTTTTATTCTTTGGGTGCGGTTCTAAGGGAAAGAGGAGAACCACTGTAAGACCACCTCATCCGCTCCAAACCTTTCTTGCAGTGCCTTGATGAGTAGTTTGTGTTCGACCGTTTCGAAGGCTACCGATAGATCCAGAAGAATAAGTAGGCAGCATTGGCCCGTATCAAGAGATTTGTACATATCAATTACATTTAGGATCGCTGTCTCTGTGCTGCAGCCTTTTCTGAAACCCGATTGGTAGGAGTCTTGAAGGTTTGGTGTTGTCCAGGTGTTGAGAAAGTTGGAGAAGAACACATCTTTCCAGGATTTTCGCTAGGAGAGGGAGGTTGGAGACGGGTCTGTAGTTTTTCAGATCTTTAAGTGCCAGAGCCCGGTTTTTTCAGTAGAGGTGTGACTTTGCCTGTTTTGAGACAATCCAGTAGTCAGGGAGCTATTTATGATCCTGGTCCAGTGTGGGGCTAGAGAGAGATTGAGTTTTTTGGGCAGTTGTGCAGGAATGGGATCCAGAACGTTTGTTGAGGGTTTGGCGCTGGAGATCATTTTGATGACCTCTCCTTCGGAGATGGGGTTGAAAGAATTCCATCAGTTAGGGGGGAGATTGGGTGTGATATCTTCTATACCCGGGGGTGGTTTACTGCCGGGGGGACTGTGGTGTGCGTTCAAGGAGAGTTCTATCTTGGTGACTTTGTAATTGAAGAAATCGGCAAAGTTATCACAGAGGTCTTTAGAGGCCGTAGTAAGGGTCGGGGGGTGCTTGGAAGTTTGTTGCCTGATGAGATTAAAGAGTTCTTCGGGCCTGTTTTTTGCATTGCTAAGGGCATTAGAAAAGAAGGACTTTTTTCCGCTCTTTATGTGTTTGTTGTATTTCCCGCGTATTGACTTGAGTCTGTCTCGAAGGATAGTTTCGGAGTTTGTCTGTGTTGAACCATGATCTAGATGGTATGTTTCTGCCTTTTTTTTTTTTAGCTTCGGGGGGGGGGGGGGGGGTTGAGGGGGTGGGACGGGGGCTGTTGGGGGGGTGGTTACTTGGTCCATAATGGAAGTCATAGTGGTGTTGTAGTACGCGGTGAGTTCCGTTGTTGAGAGCTCACCCGTGTGGATAGGCAGGAGGGAGCTTACCCTTTCATCCAGGTCTGCAAGGGGAAACTGACTTAGATTTCTCGCCCTGCTCAACAGGCTGGCATTGGATTGTTTGGTTGATGTGGAACAGAATGATATGGTGATCAGACCAGTCAACAGGCGAGGCGAGGTCAATAGAGACAATATCTGCTTGTGTGATAATGGCATCCAGGATTGAGCCTCTGTTGTGGGTTGTCTCTGTGCAGTGTTGGGTGAGATCGTTGTTGATTAGGAGAACGTTTAAGGTTTTGATTAGCAAGTTGTTTTCCTCGTTCCAGTGTAGGTTGAGGTTGCCTAAAATTATATTTTTGGAGTCCAGGAGTGAGCACTACGTTATGTCGGAGAAAGGTTCTCCGAACGAGGGGGTGTTTCCTGGCGGATGGTAGAGGAGATGACAGAGTAGTGTTTTATTGTCGTTCGTCTTAATGGTGGCAGTGAGACATTCGAAAGAATTATATTTGAGGGCGTCAGTCTCTGTAACGGAGATGTTCTCTTTATGTAGGATTGCTATACCTCCTCCACATTGGTTTTCTTTGTCTTTATGGATGATTGCAAAGCCCGGGTGCAAAAGCATATCCATGATTGGGGAAGAAAACTCGTTTAGCCAGGTTTCGGTGATGAATGTGATGTCTATGTCGTGGGTAAGGATTGTCTCAGCCAGTTCTGTAGCATGTTTGGTGGCCGATCTGCAGTTTATACAGGATCCTCGTTTTTGAGTTCCTTCTTTAAGGGGCCCCTGGGGATGTTAGTGAGGGAGGTAGGGGGTCTTGAGGATCGGGGGGGGGGGGGAGTGGTTTCTTCCAAGTCCAGTGATGACCTCCTGGATCTTGGAACTAGAGGTGACAGTTGTGGCTGTGTCACACAAGATGGCAAGATCCCTCGCTTCATGTGCGCACAGTGCGGGTTTTGTTCTTTTGGGTCTGTCTGGTTCCGAAGAGGGGTTGTGGGCCATTTTAGCCGTTGGGTCTTGAGGGGCCTTCTGTGATAAGTGTTATTTGGTGTGGGTGTCGGATGTGGATGTCGTTGGGCTTTTGGGGTGAGGGGAGGTTCAGTAGGATTTCGGTGAGGTCCCGTATTACCGTTTCTAGCTGGCTTTCCAGCAGGGCAAGTCGTTGAGTCGACTCTATGGAGGGGTGGGTGGGGGCATACCAGGAGGACAAAGTGGCTCTTGATACTGCATTGCACATGTGTGTTAATATAAGCAAGTCACCCCTAATGAGCCCTAAGGCAGGGTGTTGTATATTTGACAGTGGAACATGTGTTTTTACTTGTTCCAACAGTAAAAAACGCAATTATAATTTTTACTATGGAAAAGGCTAGTAACCCCATTGGTGAGTGCAGAGTTAAACGCTTAAACCTCAGCTTTGCCAACTTTTGATTGGGAATCCTAACAAATAACTTGTTGCATTGAGCTCCACTTGATGCTCTCCTCAGAATTAATGTAACTTGTTGCACTGTGCAACTTTTACAAAGTGTCCACTTTGTTACCCTAAATCCCCTGTGACTCTCCACGGTAGTACACGATATTTATCCTTAAGACAGTTTTTTGCACTCCTGGGGAGCCAGGAAAACGACTCCCAGGAAAGGACATAATTGAAGCCTGCGTGGGGGAGAGGTATTTTCTCTCTCCCTGGCATGAAGCCACACCTGAGTTGGCCCAAAAGGAGAGCTTCAAAGGAAGAGCCACCTTTGAAGGGCAAATGGCGAACACTTGGGAGAGCGGCTGTTCTAGTTTATGTAGACAGGCTGGAACTCGGGAAAGAGAGGGGAAATCAATTGAGTAACTGTTTTATCAAGGGTATGTAGCCTCACTTCGTAGCCACACCTCTGGATTGGGCTAGGGAGATCTACACATGGAGAGAGGGGTTCAGCCATCTTAAGAGTGGGCAGAATGGAGAATTCTGGGATAGACAGAGGTCACACTTTGCAGGAAGTGGTCAAGAGGGAAGGAACCTAGTAGCCTACTGACCGCGCCTACCCCGAGGGCAATTTTTGAACAGAAAAAGGGCACCCAGAGCTCAGTCCTCAAAGGACTAGAGACCAAAGGAGGACTGCTCTGCTACACCAAGGACTGGGCGAAGAGAGGCTGCACCAGCTGAAAATGGTGACTATCAAAGGAGAAGAGACTGGCTACTATTCCTTGCTCATGGAGAAGTCGACTCCTGAGCCCAGCCGAAGCAAAAGACTCCAATGGTCAGTTGGCTGACCTGTTCGCAGCATACTGCCACAAAAGTTGAAGACGCCTGCTGGGGTGAGTTGGTAGCCCACATCTTCTAACCACTGCTGTGCAGCACCAGGGACCAAGTGACAATGCTCAAAGTAGTCCCAGAGTCTGCTAAACCCAGGAGAGTCATTGAGAGTGCTACTTGGTTGCCCAGAAGACAAGTTATCATCCAAGGAAGAATTCCACTGTGGCCGAAGTACCCGGCAACTGGTATCCAAGTGGCTATTGGACGTCAGCCAGGACCAAGAGGACTTCAAGGCCAGCGACCTCTGTTGCTAGGATCGCCTCAACAAGCCCATGGACGTAGGAGTAGTCGCAGGAAGAACCCTGTCGATCGCATCACATCCTTGAGTATCTTCACATTCTGTTTCCCGTGCATCAGGGCAACTTCCACAGGAGTCTATGGCAAGGAGCTACAAGTTACTAGAGCTGGCTGGAGATGGCTTCTTTCAGGTTTCTGAGAGCCTTGGTGGTCCTCCTGACTGGCTCCCTAACGAAGTTAGTCACATAAAGTAACTCAAAGTAACCGCATTGATACTTAACCCTAGTTCTTCTTGAAAATGTTTCTAAATGTCAAATTTGGTGAATCTGCCAATGCTCGTTTGTGGTTGTAGGAGAGTAGGATCTGCACTTATGTTGCCCCCACTTTTTTTCTGATGTATACACTGGTTTCTGGCTATAGTCTGGCTGGGTCCCTGCTAATCAGGGCCCCAGTCTCACTAATTTCTCTAAACACTAGTGATTGGATACTGTGGTACCTTATGAGCCCCTAGTATATGGTACCTTAGGTACCTAGGGCATTGGTACTTCACAGGCCTACCAGGGGCTGCAGCATGTATTATGCCACCCCTGGGAAGCATTCTCAATCTGACACCACAGGCCTGCTACTGCAGCCTGTGTGAGGTAGTGTTAGCACTTCTCACTGAGGTATAGGTTCCTATATCTCATCATACACACACATATAAACCTATCAGCCACCCCTCTTGCAGGCCCTAACAATTCTGAGGGCAGGGTGCTTGGTTTACTATGCGAGGGGGTGCTTCTGCATGAGCAGAACTCCTCTGCAGCTGGCAGAGTCTATTCTCTGCTACTGTTTGTGGATGCGGTGAAACCATATACTCTTAAGTGCATTATAACCTCGCGGTAAATGCTAACTTCGGAATGACTGCATCAAAACATGTCGTGTTTGGTGTCAAACAACTTGGAATCATACCCCCACACTATTAACTGGTGTGGGAGTATGATCCCACCCTTCTAGAGGGGATGACATGTACCCACTGTACTAAACGGTAGAAATCTCCCAGAGCCCTGGCATCACAAAATGGATGCCACCAGCACAGACACTGGGCTGCCCTCCTGCTGCTGACTGAAGCTCGCAGTGGAGGAAGCCCAACAAAAGGCATCCTGTCACAGGGAGGTGTCACCACCTCCCAGACAGGATTTAGTGTATTGGAGCTGGGTGGGTGCACTCCTAGAGTGCTTTGAAGTCCTGCACTGGGGGAGCAGTAGGCTCCTCTGTGCATATGCCAGCTCAAACCGGTTCAGGGGCTACCAGCCCCTGCTCTGGCGCGAAGCTGGACAAAGGGAAGTGGGTGTAACCACCCACTACCCTGACCCTCCTAGAGGAGTGGTCATAGAGCTAGTCCCTCCCCTATCTTCACTATAAGATAGCAAGCATTGCCAATGCAATTCAGATTACCCTGGATGACGCTCTACTAAGAAGAATCCTGGCCCTTCGATGTTCCACTATCTCTGGAAGACTGAAGAATCTTCCTTGGAGTCAAGGAGTGACAATAACCTCAATCAACGGTTGCAAACTTCACCGCTCCCGCCGGAGTTTGAAGTCCCTGCGGCCCCAGAAGCGGATTTCCTGACCTCTCGACGGCCATTTTGAGTCCCCAGCGAAGCTGTGGCATCTGGACCCCACGAGTGACGAGGAACGGCAATACCTGGGAACCATGCACTGATTTCGAGTGCAAACCCTAAACAACGTTCTATGAACTTGTGCCCCAGCAGGTCTTGTTCCAAAAATGGAGCGGCCTACCCCGTCCCGAGTGACCGTGGGCTCCTGTGAAACTTTTCCTGTGGCGGCGTCTTCGCGATCACTTGCCCGTTGGCTAGTGGGTCCCCCGAAGACTTTCTCAACGATTCCAAGGGCGCTTCGGGCCTGCCCTCACTTACCCTCGCTGGGTAAGTCCATCAGACCTTGCTGGTCTGCATCACCGACTATCTTCAGTCCACACAAGACTTGCAGTTGCCAAGGCTTGTTGGCTCCAATCCGGTTGCCGACACCGTCATCAGCTGCAGACGTCGTGGGACACTCCGAATCCAGCTGCTGGTCATCGTCGATCCCTCCTGAACCTCGTGAGCGAAGAGACAAAACACCATCGACGACCTGAAGCGAAGCGACATCTGTGGTCATCCATCTTGCTGGCCACCGGTCACTGGCAAGTGACTTTGAACACTGTCCCTTCAATTTTCAGGTCCTCTTCATCTTCAATCCACCTTCGGATTCCAGCGGACACCTCTCCAGTCTTCGCAAGCAGCAAGTCTTCATTGGTCTCCATTGAAAACAGCATCGCGACCCGACACCAAAAGACACCTATGCACCTGGCTTCCCTGGGTGAGGTAACTCTTGCACTCCGGTGCCCAAGTGTGTGTTGGCCCTCGAAATACTTACCTTGTAAGTGGCTTGCTTGTTGACTTCTTCGAAGTGCCCTAAAACTTTAAAATACAAACCGCGACTTGCTCCATTGTAACCTATAGGAAACCCGCGGCTGTGTTTAGACACTGCACGTGTCTACCGTGGGCTTGTTACTTACCTGCTAACACTGCAGTAGTGAAGCCCCAGCAATTCCCAAGGCCCTAGGCTTTGTCATTTTGCAAGTCAACTTTGTTAACCCATTTTTTTAGTATATGGCCTGGTACGCCCCTAGGGCTCCAGTCATATTTGTGCTTAACTTATTGAGAACTGTTGACATTTGAATGTTTACCTGGCTTCTAATCTCATAAAGAGATTAGTAGAGTGTGTCTAGAAATAAATACATATATATTTGATATATATACCTGTGTGGTGTCCTTTTCATTTGGTAATTCAAGAGATTATAAGGTAAAACAAGCTGCTTTACATTCCTCAGAGACTTAGCCTGAAGGCTGCTCTCCACAGCTACCTCTAGGATAGCTTTCTTTAAAAGGTTGTCTTAAACCGATCTACCATAAGAGTCGAATTGGATTGGTGCAAGGTGGCCACTATAACTAGTGACCAGCATATGCCAGGCCAACTTCACACAGTGGTTTAGTGTAAAAGTGCATATTTACTGTACCTGGTAAATGCAGCATTTCCGGAACCCTCCGGTGGATCTTTGTTTAGGTATCGAAAAATACAATCTAATGTTATAAATTGGTTATGGATTTTTTTGGTTTCTCGTGTATTTCTTCCTCAATTGTTTTGGTGCTGTTTCAATGCTTAAAACTTGTTCCTTTGTGTAAGCATGACCGCTCAGAGCCACAGCTACCCAGCATTGAGCTAAAGGCTTCACAAACAAAAGCTACTGCTCCTAAAGGGGTTGGTAAGTGTATTACATAATGGGGTCACCTCATTTCCTCCTCTTGTTGGCACTGGTGGGACCCTTAACCTGTGTTTAACATTACCATACAATTGTTGAAGTTTGAGATGAGACCACTGAGAATCCGCCAAGAAAGAAAACTAGAAAAGAGCTGTTGTGCCTCCAAAAAGTTGCCAAGTTTCGGTTGTCTCCAGAGGTACTGTTTCTGAAGAATTTCTATACTTTTCAAAGGATTGTATAAAGTAAAAGAAGTGGTGACAAAGTTTACAAAACTTTCAACAAAGTTTTGAACTTTGAGGAGTCACTTCTACAGCAAGGTAACATGCAGCTCAACATGGCAAGCCTGCCAAACCTCAAGAGAGATAAACTGAAAGCACCTTTGCACGGATAAGAAGATCAACATGGGGGCTAAGGCCAGTAAGGATGAGCTGGTCAAGGCCTTTAGGGCTTGGGAGGAGACGCAAAGAACCACCAATCCTGGACAAGGATTTACTCAAAGGTAGCCGGGAAGAAGATGAAGTGGAGGAAGATGACAGTGTCACTGAAGACACCAATGGGGCAGGTGGGAATCTTGCTCTCAACAGACCAAGGGTTGCCTCCAGGGCCAACAGCCTAAGGGGCCCCATCATTAACCAAATGTACCTGCATAAAAACATGGCAGCTTTGAACCTAGATGAGGGGGCCATAGCCTTGGCAGAGAGAAGACTGGCACTTGAAGAAAGGAGAGTCAGGCTGGCCTAAAGCCCCTAGAAGATGGTTGCAGCAGAAAAGCATTTAAAGTGTTTTACAGGGATGCCGGGATGTCAGTTTGCCCACAGGGATTATCCCTAGCTATGTCTAGAAGTATGATATAGATAAGTGGCTGGCCTCATTATTCGAGATCTCTCAAGATAAGAAAGGTGGATCTCAACACTGGGAGTTAGTGCTAGTAAGTGGTAGGGATGGACTAATAACACTAGAGAATGAGATAGAGTCATACCCACATATGATGGCAGAACGTATTGAACTCTTAGGACTTACCCCTGAAGAGTATAGGCTAAAGCTTAGGACAACACAAAAGGGTGCAACACAGACATGGGTCGACTTCATTGACATTTCAATTAAGGCACTTGATGGCTGGATTAAGGGCCAAAAAGTAGATACATTTGAAAGGCTCTATATTTTATTTGTTAAAGAGCACATTCTACCCAACTGTTCTTTGGAGAAGCTGCACCAGCATCTAGTGGACTCTAAGTTGCCTAGCCACAGTGTACTGGGCAAGACAGCTGATCAGTGGGTTTACAACCAGGTCCCCAAGAAGTTCCTGCGAGGTGACTATAAGGAAATCCCTCTTTTTGTAAGGTCACCCCCAAGTTTTTGGACTGATGCTGCTGGTTTTTCACACCTCAGTGACAATGCCGTGACCCCAAAATGTGTATGTTCAACTGGCTATACTCAATTGATATAGGTTAACATACCCGTAAGTCCCTAGTATATGGCACCCAGGGAATGTAAGTTTGAGAGTAACCCCAGAGACAGCAGCATTGGTTGTGCCACCTTGGGAATGACTCATGCAAAACAAGTCTCTCAGTTCACCATTGTGGACAGGAAACACTTTTTTAAACTGCTATCCCGACTTTGCATTTTAAAGCAATAGCAAAGCCAAACCTCCCTCTGCAATATGTGTAAGGCATCCTTATGGCATGCCAACCGAGCCCTAAGGAAGGGTGCAGCATATTCCACAGACAGAACATGTAGCTTAGATGTTCTGGAATTAAATGCAAAACTTTTTTTTATGTGTAGAGACTTGGTCACGGCGGGTACAGGGTTACAAGCTGACCCCTCAGCTGTTCCAACTCCTGAATCGTGCAACTTTAGTTGATACTCCAAGGTATCAAACACCCTGTTACATTAAGTCTGACCTGATTCTTAAGTCAAACATAATGCAACGTGTAACAGTGTGCAACTTTTACAAAGCTGACACTTTGATAGCTTCAACCTCCTGTGCCCTTAACAGCTGAACAAGGAGTCTGAGCCAGATTTCTGCCCTCCTAGGGAGATGTGCTAACAAATCAGAGGAAAGGAGACAATAGGGGCCTGCACTGGAGAGACCTCGTACCTCCCTCCTGCAGGAAACCACATAGGTGTGGGCTCAAAAGGCAAGCTTCTCAGCTGAAGCCACCTTTGAAGAGCAAATGGGGAACACTTATTTAGGCAGACTAGTTGGCACCCAGGAAGGAGAGGGGGAAACCTGTTGTCAAACTCTTTTTTCAAGGGCGTGTAGTCTCCTTGGTAACCACACCTCTGGGTTGGGCTAGGGAGCTTTTGGCACTGATAGAGGGGTTCTGCCATGTTGGGAGTGGGAAGAATGGCACATCTTGGGATAGCCAGATGCCACATTTCCTAGGAAAGGGGTCTCCAACCAGTAGCTCATGAGCTACCATAGCTCTCCAGCTACCTCTGAGAAGCTCACCTGTGTGCAGCCCAGCTTATTAAATTAGAAAGCTTTTGCTTGGTTGAATTAATATACCTATATAAAAAAATGTAGATTATACAACATTAATAAGGTTAGTAGCTCTCAATGCGTTTCATTGAACATAAGTAGCTCTCTATACAGAAAAGGTTGGTCATCAATTGGCTACTGACCGCATCTTACCCGCAGGGCATTTTCTGAGCATAAATTGCACTCCCCGCACTCAGATCTTGACTGGACTGGAGGGACCGAAGGACTGCCCTGCTGCATCGTTGAACTGGAAAAGCAGCTGCACCGCACCTGCTCAACCTGGTGGCTAGCAAGGAAGAGGGACTGAGCGAAGTCATCTCCATAGCCCAGCCAAAGCAAAGAGACTCCAAGGGTCAGTTGGCTTACCGCCTGTCACAGCAGAGGGCCACAACAGCGAAAAAGAAGCCTGCTGGGGTAAGCTGGTTGCCTAGAATGTTCAGACCAGGACCTGATGCTCAAAGTTGCACCTGAGGTCTTTGAGCCCGGGAGAATCATGGGGGTGCAGTTTGGCGGCCCAGAAGCAGAGTTATCCACAAAAGGATTTGGCTGTGACCAGTATACCTGACGACTGGTAGCCCAGTGCAGACTGGACTTGTCAAAATACAAAAAAGTGTTTGAGGGACGTCGACCCTGAAACCAGGACGGCCTCACCCTCTTCATGGACCTAGGAGTAGCATCAGGAAGACCCCTGTCGACCACATTACATTCATAGTATCCTTGAGCATCTTCAGCATCCTTCCTCCCTTGCATCAGGACAACTTCCATTAGAAACCACTGCAAGGGATAAAAGTGCCTGGAAATGACTCGGGACTGCTTCACCTGTTGAGGGAATGATTTCTTAGGACCTTGCTGGTCTCCCTGACTGGCTCTCGACTGGAGTTGGTCACCTAAAGTGACTGACTTCACAACTAGCCCAAATTTTTGATGAACCAAGTTTTTAAGTGTTAAATGCGTTGAATTTGTCAATGCTAGTTGGTGGTTGAGTGAAATGCTTTGATTTACTGTACCTAGTAAATTCTATATCTCTGGAATCCTCTGGTGGCTCTTTTTAGTTGTGGGGTCTAAAAGTATGTACAATAATATTCTATTTTTAGATTGAGCCTGTGTGAGAATGTTCTCACTAGCAATACTATTGTTTTCAATACAGGACTTTGATCCCGCCCACTGCATACTACAGGTTGACTCCAGTGTCGATCTTTTGTCGCCTCCTAAATGGTTAGCGCAGTCGACAAGTCACTTTCGTTTCTACCTGAGGAGCACCGACCAAGTACAGATTATTTCCACTTGATTAGTGCCTGTCAGTTGCAATGACGGTACTATTTCTTCGGCCCCCTTATACACCCTCGCATTCCCCCTGCCCGCTTTGCCATTACATGTATTTTTTGTTTGAAACTTCGAGAACAACTAAGAAAAGCTATATCAGGCGTTTTTATTTCACAATACATACCACTCATACTATATTGTTAATTTAAGTGCCTGAACATCAAAACAAACAGATTTCATTAGAAGATACTGCTGTAAAGATTGCAAGAGGTATAAATTAAGATAATGTGTACGATAACACACAAGAAAAGAATTATCCTTGAATGGCAACGATGGTAACATTGTCAGAAAACGAATCACTTGTCCTTTGTTTCAGCATGCGTGATGTAATTGGCATGTCATGTCTTTCTTTTGTTTCAAAGTTTGCGTTGCCGGGGGCTGGATGTGGTCTGTCTAGATTCATGCAAATGCTAACTTGCTAAACTCTCTTTTCAGTTGACCATCATAAGATGGTGTCCCCCAGCCGGGGTCTGAAGCATAACATGCTCCCTGTGTGCGGTTCTCAGGGTGTGTGTGATGGATAGTAGGATGACTGGGGGCACCAGTAACATGGGGCAAAATGAATAAAGAGGCGAAGGAGGTGGAGAGGTCACGCACCCTCGTGACTCTGGGTGTGCACGCGGTGGGTAAACAACCGACATGAAACTTAAGTAGAACTTTATACGTATTCACTTTTTGTATATACAATACAGAACTTTTTTTTCTGGTGACTGCTGCACTGTACGTAGGCTAATTTCTGTCCGCTCGGGTACTAATGCCGAAAATCTTTCGAAGGGAAAGCATTCTGAAATTCACTCAAGAGGGGACTGAGCGGCTCACCTTACAGACTGAGCAATACAGCATCCCCACTGATTAACTTGGAGAGACAAAGTGCCCACCAGCCCGGATCAATAACAATTCACAAGCTTATTACCTGCTCCAGGCTTCCTCCGGAATGCTAACACCGACAGGTTTTTAAGTATTGAAAATAGGACAAATTACTCCACTTCCCACTGTGGTTTTCCACAATAAGTTATGTTTAGCACGCTCGTATGTGCGCAAGTCTGTGTGTGACAGAGAGTGGTTACAGACTGGATTAATTTAAGACCATGCATTCCCCCATTGACACGCCCTGCCTGCCTTCCTTCCTTCAGGTTTCACAAAAAATCCTCGACGAGAATTGAATACTCATTCTTCCTGGGGAAGGTTTCTATACATCATTGCAACATACAAGGCCTATGAGTAAGGGAGAGGAGCAGAACCCAGATTTGCTTACCCAAATTTGTGTCTGAGATCATCCCTTTCACATTTCCATATGAAGTAGAACATACATATAGCAAAAATTGAATATGCTACTTACCAGTGTACATCTGTTCTTGGCATGTAGGGCTGCTGACATTCATATCTGTGCATAGATCGCCGCCTAGTGTTGGGTCCGGATGTTTGCACGTTGTTGTCCTGGAAGAGTCTTCGAAGTATCCTGAGATAGGTGACTCCTCCCCTGGACTACAGTGCGCATGGGCATCCTCTCCATCCTCAGATTGTTTTTCGCCATTGTGGCAGTGATGGAGTAGATACAGAAAGTGATGACCATGCTATACAGTAATTCTGAGAGCTGCAGCTGCTACAGGCGCCGGGGAGGAGGGTGGGCGATATGAATGTCAGCAGCCCTACATGCCAAGAACAGATGCATACTGGTAAGTAGCATATTCAGTTCGAGGCATGTGGGCTGCTGAATTCATATCTGTGCATAGAATACATAGCAGTACCTCCTATTAGCGGCGGCCACCAGTGCCAGCTGCAGCAGTCTGAAAAAGAGTTTTGAGAACAGCCTGTCCTACAGCTGCCTGCTGTTTTGAGTGCACATCTACACAGTAGTGTTTGGTAAATGTATGTATAGTGGACCATGTGGCTGCTCTACATATTTCCTGTAAAGGAATGTTTCCCAGGAAAGCCATGGACGCCCCTAACTAACGTGTTGAGTGGGCTCGTGGGGGAATCGTTAATGTGCGTTTAGCCTTTTGATAGCAAATTTGAATACATTTAACGATCCATCTGGCTATACCTGCATTGGAAATGGCGTTGCCCTTGTGCTGTGGAGAAAAGGCAACGAAAAGTTGTTTTGTCTTCCTAAAGACCTTAGTTCTGTCTATATAGTACATGAGGGCTCTCTTTACATCTAGTGTATGGAGCATTCTCTCTGCTACATTCTGTGGATTTTGAAAGAAAACAGGCAGTTCAATAGTTTGATTCATGTGGAACTGCGATATTACTTTGGGCATGAATTTGGGGTTGGTACGTAGTACGACCCGGTTTGCGTGAACCTGTATGAATGGCTCTTGAATGGTTAGTGCCTGGAGTTCACTAACTCTTCTTAACGAAGTGATTGCCACTAGGAAAGCTACTTTCCAGGTGAGGAATTGAATCTCACATGAGTGGAGAGGTTCGAAGGGTGGACCCATCAGTCGGGTGAGGACCAAGTTGAGGTTCCACACCGGTGCTGGTGGGTGTCTTGGGGGAATTACTCGTTTAAGTCCCTCCAAGAAAGCTTTGATGGCAGGCACTCTGAATAAAGAGAGGTGCTGCCTGTTCTGGAGATAGGCTGCTATTGCGGTCAAGTGGACACGTATTGAGGTGTATGCCAGATTGCATCGGTATAGGTGTAAGAGGTAACAGATTATATTTTGAATGGATGCGTCTAGCGGGTTAATGTCATTGTTGTTGCAATAAATGACAAACCTCTTCCATTTAGCTGCATAGCAAGCCCTGGTAGTGGGTCTCCTGGCCTCCTTAATGATCTCCATACAGTCAGGTGGCAGGTTTAGGTAGCCAAACTCTAGGATTTCAGGAGCCAGATTGCCAGGTTCAGCTGTTGCGGATCTGGGTGCTGAATTTCTCCATGGTTTTGCGTCAAAAGCGCGGGTTTGATCCGCAGCCTTTGATGCGGCACCACGGAAAGCTCCAGAAAGGTTGTGTACCATGGCTGGCGTGCCCATGTTGGAGCAACCAGGATGAGTGTCAGTGAGTGCTGTCGCAGTTTGCGTGCCACCAGCGGTATCAATGGCGCTGGGGGAAAAGCGTACGCAAATCTGCCGGACCAGTTCATCCATATCGCATTGCCCTGCGACTGTGGATGTGGGAACCTGGCGGCAAAGCTTTGGCATTTTGCGTTTTCGCTTGTCGCGAATAGGTCTATCTCTGGATGACCCCACTGCTGGAAGTACGGTTGGAGTACTGATGGGTGTAACTCCCACTCGTGCATTTGGTGGCTGTGTCTGCTGAGCAGATCCGCCATCTGGTTGTCCTTGCCTGGGAGGTGTTCCGCCATGAGGAATATGTTCCTCTGAATGGCCCACTTCCACATGCTCTGAGCCAGATGAGACAACTGTGGAGAGTGTGTTCCTCCCTGCTTCTGTATGTAGTACATGGCAGTCATGTTGTCCGTCCGGATCAACACGACCTTGTTGCGCAGATGTACTTTGAATGCCTTCATGGCTAGGAAAATTGCCAACAGTTCCAGAAGGTTGATGTGCATCTTCTTTTGTTGTGTTGTCCATAGTCCCTGCACTGTGTAAGTGAGTACATGAGCTCCCCATCCCTGGAGAGACGCGTCCGCTGTCAGTATTATTTGGGGAACAGGCTCTTGGAACGGTCGGCCCTTGCAAAGGTTTTGTGGATTCCACCAATGCAGAGAGTTGTATGCCCGACCACTCACCAACACTAGGTCTTTCAACTGTCCTTGAGCCTGATTCCACGGACGTGCGAAGCACTCCTGAAGTGGGCGCATATGTAGTCTCGCGTGTGGGACTATGAAAATGCAGGAGGCCATCATGCCTATCAACTGCATGAACACTCGCGCAGGAAGGGAGTGTTGGGGTTTGAACTTGGAAATCAGCATTTGCATGCTGCTGATCCTCACTAAATTTGGCTGAGCTGTGACTGCCAGAGTGTTTATGGTCGCACCTAGGTACTGTTGTACGTGTGCGGGTTGGAGATGTGATTTTGGGTAATTTAGTGAGAATCCCAGACTGTGAAGGAGCTGAATGGTGCGGGACATGTGGCTGGCACATTGCTGGGCTGACTTTGCCTGAACAAGCCAGTCGTCCAGGTAAGGGTAGACGTGAATGTGTTGCCTCCGTAGATGTGCAGCCACGGTAGCTAGGCACTTTGTGAAAACTCTGGGTGCTGTGGTTACTCCGAAGGGGAGGACTTTGAATTGATAGTGCTGACCCTGAATGGTGAACCGGAGATATTTTCTGTGTGACGGGTGTATGGGTATGTGGAAATATGCATCTTTGAGGTCCAGCGTGGCTAGGAAATCTCCCTGTCTGAGGAGTGGGAGAACCTGCTGCAGGGTGAGCATGTGAAAATGCTCTGAGAGAATGTAGTGGTTGAGGGGTCTCAGGTCTAGAATAGGTCTGAGTGACCTGTCCTTTTTTGGTATTAAGAAGTACAGAGAGTACACCCCTGTTCCCTGCTGGTGTACGGGCACGACCTCTATTGCGCCTTTTTGCAGCATACTTAGCACCTCCTGCTGTAATAACGCTAAGTGCTCTGAGGACATAGGACGGTGCCTTGGCGGTATGGTGGGTGGAGTGGCGGTTAATTCGAGACAGTAACCGTGTTGGATAACATCTTTGACCCACCTGTCTGTGGTGATGGAATTCCACGTGGACAGGAACCGCTGGAGTCTCCCCCCGACAGGTGTTATGTGGTCGGGGGGAAGGGAGAGGGCGTCACTGTTTGTTCTTGGGGGAGGATCTGGTATTGCCGTAACCACGTCTTCTGCCCTTGGTGCTGGAGCCACGATATCCACCTCGGGTGTTTTTATCGTAGGAACCCTGTGTGCCCCCTTTATTGTAGGTTTGTTGTGCCCCCTGTCCTCTACCTGCACCTCTATTTCCGGGGCTACGAAAGGAGCCACTACGAAAAGTCTGCGTTTGCAGAGCCCCCATTGACTTCGCAGTGTCCGTGTCTTTTTTTTATCTTTTGTAAGGTGGTGTCAACCTCCGGTCCAAATAAGTAGTCGGGGTTGACCGGCTGATTGAGGATGTTATTTTGGACTTCCGGTTTGAATCCGGAGATTCGTAACCAGGCGTGTCGTCGTAGCATGACGCTAGTGTTTATTGCCCTTGCAGCTGTGTCTGCGGCATCCAGTGCACACTTGATGGATGCGTTTGTGAGCAGTTGTCACTCCCTGATGAGGAGCTCCGCTGCCTCTTTGTACTCCTCTGGCAGGTGTTGGAGTAGGGTCTCTAATGTGTCATAGTGTGAACGGTCGTAGCGAGCTAGGAGGGCCTGTGTATTGGCGATGCGCCATATGTTTGCTGCCTGGGCTGCAATCCGTTTGCCGGAGGTTTCTAGAACCTTGGACTCTTTGTCCGGGGGAGGAGCATCACCAGTTGTCTGCGAGTGTGCTCGTTTGCGAGCATTGGCAACTACAATGGAGTCCAGAGGCAACTGGCTCCTAATGTACGTGGGGTCCCCAGGTGCGGGTTTGTATTTTTTCTCGATCCTGGGGTTTATGACCCGTGCCCTGGTGGTTTCTTTGAAAATGTCCTTTGCTGGCTTTAGGACACCCTTTAACATGCGTAGAGTTTTTACAGTCCTCTCTGAGGATGCGAAAGTGTCCACCAAGAAATCATCCTCGATAGTGTCTGAGTGGAGTTGCACTCCATGATTGGCTGAGGCACGTTCAATGAGGGCGTTGAATGCAGCAGTGTCCTCTGTGGGGGACGTTTTTGCGCCATAAAGTTGCGTGTCCTGTGTATCCAGGGCGGCACCAGGCTCTACGGGGTCATCCCAGACCTGATCAGGGTCTTGCTGGCCATCAGGGTCCATGTCTTCGGGGTAGATGGTGTCGTCACCCATGTAGTCCTCCACTGCAGCCGTGTCGGAGTGCGTTGGAGAGAATGATGGATCTGTGTAAGAGGTGTGGATGCGTTCATAAAGAACTGGTTCCGATTCCGCCGGCATTTTTTGTTTTAGCGGGATCCTATAAGTCCAAAGCGTGCCCTGAAGTGATCTTCCGCTTTTGGAGCATAAGCCTGCCGGTGTCTGCATCGATGAAGTGGGACAGCGATGTCCCAGTAGTCGAGTGTTCGGTAGATGGGGACCTTGTCTGTGTGACGCGGGTGCTGATTTCGAACATTTTCGGCGCCGTGGATGGCGGCAGACCAAAGGTGATGTTGGCCGGTGCCGAAGGTGCCTTCTGTGCCCGTGTCGGTTCGGAGCCCGACGAGGTCTGGAGGGCTGCCTTTTCCCTGATGCGTTTCAAGGACGCTGCCACTTGTTGCACCTGGAACGCTGATGGTTCTTTGGCGCCGATAGGTTCCGTATCGGCAGGCGTGGACTTCTTCGAAGTCACCGGGTCATCGAGCCGATGAGGGGTAGGAGCCGACGACGGCGTCGATGAATGTACCTTAGTCGCTGCCTTCGAGGTGGATAGCGATGCAGTGGCCATTTTCACCTTGATTGCTGGTGCCGATTTTTTCAGTGCCGGGGGCCTCGGCGCTTTGACGGTACCGATAGATTTCCTTTTTGGGTCGGCGCCGACATCGGCTGCAGCGAGTTCGGCACCGAAGTCCCGTTTGGTGCGGTCGGAGCCGACGGGTTTGGCTGGCGTCGAAGGTGTGGTGGTCCTCGAGCCGACCATTGTCAGTTTCACTTTCGGTTTCTGTTGAACCGGTGCGATGAGTGGTTTCGGTTTCGTGGTAGGGAAACCAGTCTTTTTAGGTGACAATGGCTCTTGCTGAATGTCCGTGGCCGGGCCAGAGGGCGGGGCCGAGGAACTGCGGGATTGGTCTTGGGTAAGGCCCGAAGGCGATCCCTCGACCGGAGCCGTCGACTGACCCATTGGGATATCCTCCATTTGGACGGGTAGGCGTTGCTCCTCACCGGAGCTACCTTCTTCGGCCCCTAAGGCCTCATCGTAGTCTCCTACCTCATCGTCGGCTTCTTCCCTGTGAAAAAGCTCTTTCTTCGACATCTTCCGATCGGGAACCGTGTTCGGAAGTGGGGCTGGAGGGTGTATTTTCCACGCTTTCGACATCTTCGTCCTCGGTGCTGAAGATGTTGGCCGGGGCCGGTGCCGGTGCCGCTTGCGGCGCTTCCAGTCGCGCGGCTCGTCGATTCCGTAGAGTCTTCTTGGATCGGAATCGAGCACAGGCCATGCATTTCGATTCGTCATGATCCGGTGAGAGGCATTTGTTACACACCGGGTGGACGTCGATATGGGGGTATTTGGCGTGGCAAACAGGACACCGCTTGAATGGGGTCCTCGATTCCATCGTCGAAGTTCGGTCGATGTTCGGATTGAATGGATCCGAAAAGTTGTTAAAATCGCGAAACTAGTCTGTAAACTGTCGATACCGATCGGAAACAGTACCGTCGAAAACTAAAAGCCTTTTGGCCTGAAACTAGATTTTCCTAACTTGAGTCAAGATAAGCACATCCGAACCCAATGGCGGAAAAAAACAATCTGAGGATGGAGAGGATGCCCATGCGCACTGTAGTCCAGGGGAGGAGTCACCTATCTCAGGATACTTCGAAGACTCTTCCAGGACAACAACGTGCAAACATCCGGACCCAACACTAGGCGGCGATCTATGCACAGATATGAATTCAGCAGCCCACATGCCTCGAACCTACATGATCTCCCTGGTAAGCTTTATATGGATTGCATTTAACCCGCAATAAAGGCACATGAAGCTGTTTAATGTATGCAAATAACCGACAAACAAGCTTGGAATAATGCAATGCAGTGGTAGTGTCATAACTTTGAAAAACTAAGCATTCATCAAAGATACTGAGAAAGCAGAGATATGTTTTGCCCAAATTTCCCATTCTTCAACAACCTTTAGTAAACTGTACTAACCAGGCTCAATATCTCTGGTCACCTCTGAGGAAGCCCTGCACGAGATATAATTATTAACTAAATATAATGCCAAGATCTTATGAGCAAGACCTGCCTTCCTACCCATGACTCTTGGAAACTGTCCTCAATAAAAACAGATACTCAAGTGGTCACAGTTGCAACAAACCCAGCATGATGGCCTAATCATATACTCAGAACTTGTGAATCTGATGTTGAAAATTAAGGCTAAAATAAAGTCACTGAGAAAAACATTCAGAATTAGGGTTATTGTTGTGCCTTGTCTCAATGGTGCTGGTTACCATTGGAGGCAAGGGGTTGTAGAGATGAAGATTTTCTGAGGAGGATGTGGATTTGTCATTTGGTATGAAATTTGTACGGTCCACAAGGCCTTGCGCATGCACTAACAAGATGAGAGATTTTGCGGCTGGCATAGCTAATGATTTGGTGGTTCAAAAAGCTGCCCTGGAGATGTGGAAGAAAGATATCTAATATGCTGAGGCATGGCAGGGTGGATGTGGTTGGAGACAAAGATTTTGATTGGTGGGGCCAAGGCGATTGTTATGAAGATTTTTAAGTCTGCAGTATGCTGCAATTATGGCAAGTAGAGGACAAGAATCGTGACTGCAATGTGGTAATGTAGGATTAGTAAGGCAAGTCCACAAGTTACTACTTGTGTAATGATATATATGTAAGAGACATTAGTTAGTGATAGATTCCTTACCTTAGAATATCCCCAGGCATCAGACTGGATCCAGAAAGTTTTTGTCAGCAGTACCCCTGCGTGTCGGAAGGTGGCGTAGTGCGGCTCAGAGTTCGTCGCTGGCGACGAGATGACGTCACGGAGACTACTTAGGCATTATGAAAGGCACGTGTGTAATGCCTTTGAGAAAGCGATTAACAACCGGGGACTCTAAAAGAGAAGGCTGATCTGGAAGCCGTAGAAAGGCGGAGATGGCCGAAAGATCACCTTTGATAGTGCCCAGAGCAGAGCCCTGCTGGGCCAAAGAGAAAAGGAACAGAAGGACCTCGGAAAGAGCTGCAGAAAGGGGATCCACAGCCTTTGCTGCGCACCATGCCACAAATTTGTTCCACCTGCAGGCGTATACCGTTTTAGTGGAGGGACGCCTGGCTGCCAGAATGACATCACAGACTTCGGGAGGAAGGTCGAAAGCTGTCAACTGTCGCCGCTCAATCTCCACGCATGGAGGTGGAGGCTGGACAGGTTCGGGTGGAGGACCGTCCCATGCTGCTGCGACAGAAGATCCTCCCGAAGAGGCAGTCGTATCGGGAGATCGATCACCGTGCTGAGCTCGGGATACCAGTATCTTCGTGCCCAATCCGGAGCCACAAGGATAACTTGGGCCCGGTCGCGCCGAATCTTCTTCAGCACTCTGGGCAGAAGTGGTATAGGCGGAAAGGCGTACAACAGACCGCAGCTCCACTCGCGGTGAAAAGCGTCGCCGAGCGAGTGCCGCCTTGGAAATTCCAGCACGCAGAACTGATGATATTGAGCGTTATCTTCAGTGGCGAATAGATTTAACCAAGGCTCTCCCCACTGCAGAAAGAAACCTTGCGCCACGTCCAAGTTCAGATGCCATTCGTGATCCATCGGCGGCTGAGTTCGTACGCCCGGGCGTTCAAAGAACCTGCCAGGTGTTGAACCACCAAGGTAATGCCTTGATTTTCCAACAATGTCCAGAGGCGCAGAGCCCTGTTTGTTGCAATACTACATGGCGGTGGTGGTGTCCGTGAACACCAGCACTACACTTCCCCGGACAGAGGGAAGGAATGCCTTCAGTGCAAGTCGGATCGCCCGAAGCTCCAAAAGATTGATATGGAGCCAGGACTCCGCCAAAGACCAGAGGCCTCTGATCTCCGCCTCTCCCAAGTAGCCACCCCATCCCAGGGGGGACGCATCAGTCACCACTGTGTGCTCCAGTTGGGGAAGGGAGAGGGATCTGCCATTGACCCAATCGCGATTCGTGAGCCACCACTGCAATTGTCGTGCAGTGCCCTCAAAGATCTCGACATGATCGGACAGGTTGCCCTGATGCTGTTCCCACTGGAATTACAGGTCCCACTGCAGAGCTGGCATATGCCATCTGGTATGTTGCACTAGCAGGATGCAGGAGGCCATCAGGCCCAGGAGCCGGAGGGTCATCCTGACTGAAACCCAGGATAGAGGCTGAAAGATCGAAATCATAGCCTGAATATCCCGGACTCGCTGCTCGGGAGGATAAACCCGAAACTGCGTTGAATCCAGAACCGCTCCGATGAAGGGGAGCCTCTGAGAGGGACTCAGGTGCAACTTCAGCACATTGATGGAGAATCCCAGCAAATGCAGGAGGTCGGTCGTAGTCTGGAGGTGGGGAACGACTGCCTGGGGTGAGCCCGCCTTCAACAACCAGTCGTCGAGATAGGGGAAGACTGGAACCCCTGATCTGCACAGATGAGCTGCGACCACCGCCAGCACTTTCGGGAACACCCAAGGGGCGCTGGTAAGGCAAAAGGGGAGCACGGTAAACTGAAACTGCTTATGGCCTACCGTGAACCGTAGGTAACGCCGGTGGGCCGGCAGGACGGGGATATGAAAATATGTGTCCTGCAAGTCTTAAAGCTACCATCCAGTCTCCAGGGTCGAGTGCAGCCAAGACCTGAGCCAGAGTCAACATCTTGAACTTCTCCTTCCGGAGGAAGCGATTGACGTTCCTGATGGGGCGCAGGCCCCCTTTCTCCTTTTTGGGTACCAGAAAGTAGTGGGAATAACAACCATGTCCTACTTCTGGCCCAGGAACTCACTCGATGGCCTCCTTGGCCAAGAGGGCCGTGACTTGCTGTTGGAGAAGCGCAAAGTGATTCCCCCGACATGCGGTGGAACTGAGGTGGCATGGCAGACTCGAAGGGGAGGGAATAGCTGCATCTTTACCCTCAGTAACAGCCTGGGAAAGCACTGTCCGAACCTCCTCCGGACACTGAGGCAGCGTCTGCGTAACCGTGTCCCACACAGCGTGAGAGTAGCGGCCCAAGAGGCATGCGGTGTTCACTGACCGCAGCCCTAAGCTGGCAGAGGAAAACACTTTCTTGCCAAACTGTTCCAGCTTCTTAGATTCCTTATCTGGCGGGGCGGTAGGGAATGCACTTTGGGAAGTGGAGGATTGGATGACCAGACTCTCCGGAGTTGGGTGGGTTGTCAAAAAGGCTGGGTCACCCGGGCCGGCCGATGGCGCCTGGCTACGTTCTTATCCACAGGAACCCCCGTGGCTGGTCTTTACCAGGTGCCCATGAACATATCAGTTAACGCTTCACTGAACGGTAGCAGGGGCTCCATAGAGCTTGCCGCCGGCTGAAGGACTTCAGTGAGGAGGTTAGTCTTGAGGGTCACCGTAAGCAGGTCAAGGGCCTCAGCTGCTCTACGGAGTATCACAGTGTATGTTGCGCCCTCCTCCATGGCCACAGCAGGAGAAGAAAGAAAACCAGGTTCAGAGGAGAGGTCAAGGCCACCTGCATCCTCCAACTCTTCCGTCCATTCCTGTTCCAACTCGCACTGCAAGAGGGTCCTCAGACCCCTCCCAGTCGTCCCCTTCCTCTACTGCCCATGGCACAGGCGGTGGGGGAGGGACAGGGCAATATAAATCGTCCAACGGCGCCGGGAACGTTGCCGGTCAGTGCCGATCCGGTTCCATGTCCCAACCCGGGGCAAAATTGTCCAGAAACCCGGGCAAGGGTGGAGGTGGAACGAACGGAACCCATGGCAGCGCCGGGAACAGAGCTGCGGGAGGCTCCGGCGGAGGACCTTGCGGTGCAGGGGCCGGAGCTGCCGGCGGAGGACCTTGCGGCGCCGGAGCAGCCGGCGGTGCCAGCAGCAGGGCCGGCAGCAAGGGAGTGCCCTCAGCTGGGACTGCAGGACCCAAAGACGCGCCGGCTGGAGCCCGAGGTCTGAAAAGGCAGTCCATGGCAGCAAGAAAATCTACCTAGGCAGGAGTCGCCGACGGACACTGATAAGGTGGGTAGGCCGCGGGACTCACAGGCTCCAATGGAGCAGCGGGGGAGGTACCCCTAGCCCCCTCGTCCGCACCCGGAGACCGACGGGGGGGGGGACGTCGGAGAGCGCAAGTGCTTCTTCGACTTCTTATGACATCTCTTACCTGATTCAGAGTGTGAAGACTTTGACCCCGAGGAGCGATGATGATGGCTTCGCCATCGGTCCCTCGTTCGACCCCTTCTCCTCGAACGGCGCGTAGACTGCTGCCGGGCCTCCAGCAGCTTAATGGACTGTTCCCGCAAGGCCTTCGGAGCCATGGCCAGACAATCGGAACATGACCGGGAGTCATGGTGGCGCTCCAGACAGTAGGGACAGACGCCATGGGGGTCGGCCACCGACATCGTACGGCAACAGGCCCCACAGGATCTAAACCCAGGCGTCCCTAAGTAGCACCAGGAGTCAAAGACTCAAAAAATGTGGAGACAAAAGTCTCAAAAAAGTCAGTCAAAAAGTGACTAAGGTACGTGCTCTAACCAGATCTGCGCTTGCTGCCGCGGAAAAAGAAAGAACTGACGTCAGCGCTCATGGGTGGCGCCTAAGTAGTCTCCGTGAAGTCATCTCGGCGCCTATGAAGCCAGTGACGAACGCGGAGCCGCACGACACCACCTTCCGACGCGCAGGGGCACTGCTGACGAAAACTTTCAGGATCCAGTCTGACGACTGGGGATATTCTAAGGTAAGGAATCTATCACTAACGTGTCTCTTTCAGATAAGTGCAATATATGGCAAAGCTCAGTTATGTACTTGGGCCACCAAGTGGGTGGAAGCCATGTACAACATTTACAGCCCAAGATCCAGACAATTCTGGCCTGGGACGTTCTTAAGGCTCAGATCAGCATCAGAGCCTTTATGGGTCTGACTGAGTACTACAGGAGATTTGTGGACGAATATGGAACCATAGTGGCACCACTAACTAAATGTACCACCAAGAAGTGACCCAGAAAAGTTATCTGGACTGAGCTGTGGCAAAAGGCTTTTGATCCCCTAAATCAATCAATCAGGGGTTTTAAAGTGCACTACTCAGGTGAGGGTCTCAAGGCGCGGGGGTGGGGAGATGGGCGCAGCTCCGTAGGTCATTCGAAGAGCCAGGTCTTGAGGTCCTTTCTGAATTGGTGCAGCGTTGGGCTTCGTCGGAGGGTTGAGTTCGGTCCAGGACTTAGCCGCGAGGTAGGAGAAGGATCTGCCACCTGCTCTGGCCCTGTGGATGTGGGCGACTGTGGCGAGGGCTAGGTCGGCAGAGTGTAGGTTTCTCTTGGGGGCATGGAAGGAGATTCGTTTGTTGAGGTATATGGGTCCGGAGTTATGGAGGGCTTTGTAGGCGTGTAAGCAGGTTGAAGGTTCTTTCGACGGGGAGCCCGTGGAGGTCACGAAGGTGTTGGGTGATGTGGTCGTGCCGTGGGATGTCAAGGATAAGTCTGCGTGCGGCGTTCTGGTATGTCTGGAGTTTGTGGAGGAGTTTTTTGTGGATTCCGGTGTAGAGAGTGTTTCCGTAGTGCAGTCTGCTGGTGAGGAGTGTGTGGGTGGAATGAAGCTCTGTGCTCAGTACCTACCTTGAAGAGACATAACTTCAGTAAGGAACTCATTATTCCAACAGATGCCTCTGAGCACAGGATTGAGGCAGTGTTGTCGGATGTATGACGTTACAACGCACACTTTTACAACGCATGCACTTACAACGCATTTTTTACAACGCATAATCCATTACAACGCATGACATTACAACGCATGACACTACAACGCATTTTTAAAAAATACCTTTACAACGCACTACCATTACAACGCATACTACCTTTACAACGCATACCATTACAACGCATAATATTAAATTACATTTAAGGTAAGTATTAGATAGTATAGGGGTAAAAATTACTATTCTAACTCCAGGGGGTGCAACAGTAGGGTAAGTGTTGGATAGTATAGGGGTAAAGTTTACTATTCTAACTCCAGGGGGTGCAACAGTAGGGTAAGTGTTGGATAATGTAGGGGTAAAAATTACTATTCTAACTCCAGGGGGTGCAACAGTAGGGTAAGTGTTGGATAGTGTAGGGGTAAAAATTACTATTCTAACTCCAGGGGGTGCAACAGTAGGGTAAGTGTTGGATAGTATAGGGGTAAAAATTACTATTCTAACTCCAGGGGGTGCAACAGTAGGGTAAGTGTTGGATAGTATAGGGGTAAAAATTACTATTCTAACTCCAGGGGGTGCAACAGTAGGGTAAGTGTTGGATAGTATAGGGGTAAAAATTACTATTCTAACTCCAGGGGGTGCATCAGTAGGGTAAGTGTTGGATAGTATAGGGGTAAAAATTACTATTCTAACTCCAAGGGGTGCATCAGTAGGGTAAGTGTTGGATAGTATAGGGGTAAAAATTACTATTCTAACTCCAGGGGGTGCATCAGTAGGGTAAGTGTTGGATAGTATAGGGGTAAAAATTACTATTCTAACTCCAGGGGGTGCATCAGTAGGGTAAGTGTTGGATAGTATAGGGGTAAAAATTACTATTCTAACTTCAGAGGGTGCATCAGTAGGGTAAGTGTTGGATAGTATAGGGGTAAAAATTACTATTCTAACTCCAGGGGGTGCATCAGTAGGGTAGGTGTTGGATAGTATAGTGTAATATTATGCGTTGTAATGGTATGCGTTGTAATGGTAGTATGCGTTGTAATGGAATGCGTTGTAAAGGTAGTTTTTAAAAATGCGTTGTAGTGTCATGCGTTGTAATGTCATGCGTTGTAATGGATTATGCGTTGTAAAAAATGCGTTGTAATGGTAGTGCGTTGTAAAAGTTGCGTTGTAAAGGTTGTTCCCCAGTGTTGTCGCAAGTGAATTATTTGGTCCAAGATCAACCAGTTGCCTTCATTAGCAGGCGACTCATCCTCAGAGAGCAGCGATAGAGTGCCATTGAGCTGTAAACCTTTGCTGTGGTCTGGTCCCTGAAGAAGCTGAACCCCCACCTGTTTGGGACCCCCTTCAGAGTTCAAACTGACCATAGGTTTCTCAGATGACTGATGCAGGTGTGAGGAAAGAACCCTTAACTGCTGAGGTGGTCTATTTCCCTACAGGGTATGGAAATTACAGTGAAACAGACCTGTGACTGACCATGCCAACGCAGATGGCCTACCCAGGTTTCTCCGCTTTGATGATGAGAATTACCAGGATAAGGGTTAGCTGCTTATCACCTTTAGTCTGGAGGAGGGCCATGTAAGGAAATACCTCTTTTTGTATGGTCATCCCTGATGCTGCTGATTTTTTTTACTCCGAGTACACGGAGACCTGCTAACCTGACCTCATTGCCCTGACCTTAAAGTGTGTAGGTTAAATTGGCTTATGCCCAATATGCGTAAGCTAACTTTCTTGCAAGTCCCCAGTTTATGGTACCCAGGGCCTGTAAGTTAGAGGGTCAACCCATGACATGCAGCAATGGCTGTGCCACCCTGGGTGTGACAAAGGATAAAACATGGCTCCCAGTCTGCCACCGCAGATTGGAAGGGTAGATACAAACTGCTAACTCAACTTTGCAGTTTAAAGCAATGGCTATGCCCAATCTTCCCTTTTTAATATATGCAAGTCACCCCTAAGGCAAGCGTAACAAGCCCTAAGGCATGGTGCTGTATATTAGACAGTGAAACGTGCTTTTACATGTTTCAACTGTACAAAACCACGATTGTCGTTTACTCTGGAAAAGGATAGTAGTCATGTTACCGAGTGCAGAGTTACAAGCTGACACCTCAGCATTGGTAACTCTGACTGAGACTACTAAAGTTGATAATGTAAGGTTTCAAACAACTCGTTGCATTAAGCTAGAATTGATGCCCAAATCAAAATGATTTTAACGTATTGCAGTGTGCAACTTTTACAAAGTTGCAACTGTGTTGCCCTAAATCCCCTAAGCCCGTCTCCGGTTGCACACAGGGTCTGCCCTCCTCGGGAGACATGCAAATGACTTCCAGAAAAGGACACAATAAAAGCCTACATGGGAGGGAATATGCTACTTACCAGTATGCATATGTGCTTGGCATGTAGAGCTGCAGAGTCACACACTGAGGATAAGATCGCCATCTGGTGTTGGGCTCGGATGATTGCAGGTTGTTGTTGTCTTCGGAAGAAGCCTTTGGTCACGAGGTTGGTGACTCCTCCCCTGGACAACAGTGCGCATGGGCATCCACTCCATCGGCAGATTGTTTTTCGCCATGATGGGAAAAGATGGAGTATATAGAAAAGAAAGAAAGGATGTCCATGTGTAATGTCTAAGTAAGACGGATGCTGGAACAGATACAGGTCCCGGGGAGGCGGGCGGGCGTGTGCGACTCTGCAGCTCTACATGCCAAGAACAGATGCATACTGGTAAGTAGCATATTCCGTTCGAGGCATATGAGCTGCAGATCACACACTGAGGATAGATTATACAGCAGTGCTCCCCTTAGCGGTGGTCGCCTGTATCCGTTGCAGCAGCTTGAAATAAAGTTTTTAGGACAGCCTGGCCCACGGAGGCCTGTTGTTTGGCCTGCACGTCAACACAATAGTGTTTAGTGAAGGTATGCGTGGTAGACCATGTGGCTGCCTTGCAAATGTCTTCTAAGGGAATATTGCCTAAGAAGGCCATAGAAGCCCCTATTTTACGCGTGGAGTGCGCCCTAGGGGGAACTGTAAGTGTACGTTTAGCCTTGAGGTAGCATATTTGGATGCATTTAACTATCCACCGGGCTATTCCTGATTTGGAGATCGGGTTGCCTTTGTGTGGTGGCGCGAAAGCAACAAAGAGTTGTTTTGTCTTTCGAAAAGGTTTTGTCCTGTCGATGTAATAAAGCAAGGCTCTTTTGACATCTAAGGTATGTAGGGCCCTTTCAGCTACCGAGTCTGGATTTGGGAAAAAGACCGGTAGTTCTACTGATTGGTTAAGGTGGAAAGGGGAAATCACTTTTGGAAGAAATTTAGGGTTTGTCCTAAGAACCACTTTGTTACGGTGTAGTTGTAAGAAAGGTTCCTCAAGTGTAAGGGCTTGTATTTCACTTACTCTGCGCAGGGAAGTGATTGCGATAAGGAAAGCTACCTTCCATGTTAGGAATTGCAATTCACATTTGTGCATAGGTTCAAATGGGGGACCCATGAGTCTTGTTAGAACCACATTGAGATTCCACACTGGTGCAGGTGGCAATCTTGGGGGAAGAATTCTTTTGAGACCTTCCATAAACGCTTTGATGGCTGGTACCTTAAAAAGGGACAGGTGTTGCCTATTTTGCAAGTAGGCTGCCAAGGCTGCTAGGTGTAAACGTATAGAGGAATACGCTAGATTGCATCTTTGCAAGTGTAGTAGATAGCAAATGATGTTTTGGATGGAAGCATCCAATGGATGTATGTCATTATTAGCGCAGTAGATGGCAAATCGTTTCCATTTAGCGGCATAACACGCTCTAGTAGTAGGGCGTCTGGCTTCTTTTATGATATTCATACAGTCTGGAGGGAGATTGAGGTAACCGAACTCTAGGACCTCAGGAGCCAGATCGCTAGGTTCAGTGTTTGAGCATCTGGGTGTCTGATTTCTCCATGGTTCTGGGTTAACAGATCCGGGGAGAGGCGTAGCTTTTGATGTGGAACTAAAGATAGTTCCAGAAGTGTGGTGAACCACGGTTGACGTGCCCAAGTGGGAGCCACTAGTATTAGTGTTAGTGACTGTTGTTTCAGTTTGCGTACCACAAATGGAACTAGTGGGAGAGGCGGAAAGGCGTACGCAAATCTGCCTGACCAGTTCATCCATAGGGCATTGCCTTTCGACTGTGGGTGTGGAAACCTGGCGGCGAAGGTTGGGCATTTTGTGTTTTCGGGAGTGGCGAACAGGTCTATGTCTGGTTGTCCCCACTTTTGGAAGAAGGGGAGTAGAACCTTGGGGTGTAGTTCCCATTCGTGGATCTGTTGTGTGTGGCGACTTAGGAGGTCGGCCACTTGGTTGTGGATCCCTGGGAGATGTTCTGCTAACAGGTAGATGTTTTGGGGAATTGCCCATCTCCAGATTTGCTGTGCCAGTTGGGACAGTTGGAGAGAGTGTGTCCCTCCCTGTTTCTGTATATAATACATTGTCGTCATGTTGTCTGTGCGTATGAGGACAGTTTTGTTCTTTAGGTGAATTTGAAAGGATTTTAGTGCTAGGAACACTGCTAAGAGTTCCAGGTGGTTGATGTGGAGCAGTTTTTGTTGACTGGTCCATCTGCCCTGAGTGGTATGGTGAAGGAGGTGGGCTCCCCACCCCGTGAGAGATGCGTCTGTAGTTAGCACAACTTGTGGAAGAGGCTCTAAGAACGGTCTCCCTTTGGACAGGTTGATGGTGTTCCACCATTTCAGTGAGCGAAGTGAGCGACTGTCCACCAACACCAGATCGGTAAGTTGTCCGTGAGCTTGGTTCCACTGTTGTGCTAAGCATTCCTGTAAGGGACGCATTTGAAGTCGTGCGTGTGGGACTATGGAGATGCATGACGCCATCATGCCTAGGAGCTGCATGAACACTCTTGCTGGAAGAGATGGATGAGTTTGAAAGTGAGAGATGAGATTTTGTATACTGGCTATCCTGGCAGTACTGGGATAGGCAATGGCTTTGGATGTATCTATGGTTGCTCCTAGATACTGATGTAAGTGGGAAGGTTGTAGGTGGGATTTGGGGTAGTTGATAGTGAATCCCAAATCGTGGAGAGTTTGAATCGTGCGATGAGTGTGGAGAACGCATTTTTGGTATGTATTGGCTTTTATGAGCCAATCGTCCAGATAGGGGAAGACATGGATCTGTTGTCTTCTGAGATGCGCTGCCACGACTGCTAGGCACTTGGTGAACACTCTGGGTGCTGTTGTTACTCCGAATGGGAGAACTGTAAATTGATAGTGTTGCCCATCTACCACAAATCGTAGATATTTTCTGTGAGCGGGATGCATAGGGATGTGAAAGTATGCGTCCTTGAGGTCCAATGTGGCGAGGAAGTCTCCCTGTTGTAAAAGTGGGAGGACTTGTTGGAGAGTGGTCATGTGAAAATGATCCGAATGTATATACTGGTTTAGTAGTCTGAGATCCAGTATGGGCCTTAGTGTTTTGTCCTTTTTGGGAATGAGGAAGTATAGAGAATATACCCCTTTTCCCTGATGTTGAAGGGGGACTGGTTCTATCGCATGTTTTTGTAACAGGGATTGAACTTCTTGTTTGAGGAGAGAGAGATGATGCGAGGACATTGGACGTTGTTTGGGCGGTATGTTTGGGGGGGATTGTATGAGTTCGAGGCAGTAGCCAGACTGGATAATTTGTCTTACCCACCTGTCTGTGGTGATGGAAGTCCAGACAGGTAGGAATTGTTGGAGTCGCCCCCCGACCGGAGTGGAATGGTCTGGGGGGAGTGGTGGCAAGTCACTGTTTGGTGGCTGGTGAGGTGCGGGTGTTGTTGTTGTTGCCCCGTCCTCGACCTTTGTTATTGTTTCCCCTATAACCTCCCCGGAAATAACCTCTGTTAGGGGATGTTTGTCCAGAATTTTTAAAGGTGGACGTGGTCTCAGTTGATGTGTTTTTGGAGCCTCCTCTATAAAAGGAGCGACGAAAGGAACCCCGGTTTTGAGGAGACTGCAGTGCTCCCATAGACTTGGCAGTTTCATTATCCTTTTTCATTTTTTCTAATGCAGTATCCACTGCAGGGCCAAATAGCTGCTCTTGGTTGAAAGGTTGAGCTAGAATTGCGGTTTGAACCTCCGGTTTAAAACCGGAAATACGGAGCCAGGCATGTCGTCTGAGTAAGACGCTAGTATTGACCGCTCTAGAAGCAGTGTCTGCTGCATCTAAGGCGCATTTAATGGAGGCATTAGATATTAATTTGCCTTCTTGGATGAGGTCAGAGGCCTGGGACTTAAAGGGTTCAGGCAGATGTTGCATAAGGTCCTCAAGTTGGTCATAATGCGCTCTATCATACCTGGCTAACAGGGCCTGGGTATTCGCAATACGCCAATGGTTAGCCGCCTGCGCGGCGACCCGTTTGCCTGAGGCTTCTAAAAGCTTAGACTCTTTGTCTGGGGGAGGCGTTTCTCCAGTTGTCTGTGAGTTAGCGCGCTTCCTGGCATTTGATACGACTAAGGAGTCTAAAGGGAGCTGGGCCTTAATGTATGCAGGGTCTTGCGGGGCTGGTCGGTACTTTTTTTCGATGCGTGGGTTGAGAACCCTGGCTCGAACAGGGTCCTTAAAGACTTCAGTAGCATGCTTTATAACCCCTTTGATCATGGGCATTATGTGCACAGTCTTTTGTGACTGCTCAAAGGTATCAAGGAGAAAGTCCTCTTCAAGGGCGTCTGTGTGCATTGTGACGCCGTGGAATGTTGCTGCCCTATTTATAAGTTGGCCGAACCCTAGGTGGTCATCAGGAGGGGAGGGCTTGGAGGGGTAGGTAGTGGGGTCAGGCATGTCAGGTATAGGATAAGACCAGTCATCCATGGGTGCTGGGTCTGGGAACGTAAAAGGGTCGTTTGGATCAACAGGATCATTAAATAAATCAGGGTCCGCCCCTCCCCCTAAGTCATCATTATCATCCTGTGGAGGAGGTGAATGATAGGGAGATGGTAAAGGTAAAGGTAAAGGAGAATCAGGAGGAGGAGGGGGGGACGGGTTAGGAGGTAAAACAGGAGAGGAAGGACGAAGTGGTGAAGTAGCACAGTCCTTTTTCCGTATGGGAGCTGGGGGAGGTGTAGTGTCCAGCTTCCGCTTTTTATATGGGATGGCAGTCACATGTCCCGTGTTAGGATTGATGTAGATCCGCTTTTGAGTAGGATCTGGTCGAAAAAGTTCATCTGGCTCCGAAGGTGGTGTCTGCGATGTCCGCTTCGGGTCTTTATGAGCTTTTTTCGGCGGGGACGCAGTTTTCGGCGCCGATGATTTTTTCGGGTCCGATGGATTTTTCGGTGCCGACTGAGTTTTCGGTGCCGACTGAGTTTTCGGTGCCGACTGAGTTTTCGGTGCCGACTGAGTTTTCGGTGCCGACTGAGTTTTCGGTGCCGACTGAGTTTTCGGTGCCGACTGAGTTTTCGGTGCCGACTGAGTTTTCGGTGCCGACTGAGTTTTCGGTGCCGACTGAGTTTTCGGTGCCGACTGAGTTTTCGGTGCCGACTGAGTTTTCGGTGCCGACTGAGTTTTCGGTGCCGACTGAGTTTTCGGTGCCGACTGAGTTTTCGGTGCCGACTGAGTTTTCGGTGCCGACTGAGTTTTCGGTGCCGACTGAGTTTTCGGTGCCGACTGAGTTTTCGGTGCCGACTGAGTTTTCGGTGCCGACTGAGTTTTCGGTGCCGACTGAGTTTTCGGTGCCGACTGAGTTTTCGGTGCCGACTGAGTTTTCGGTGCCGACTGAGTTTTCGGTGCCGACTGAGTTTTCGGTGCCGACTGAGTTTTCGGTGCCGACTGAGTTTTCGGTGCCGACTGAGTTTTCGGTGCCGACTGAGTTTTCGGTGCCGACTGAGTTTTCGGTGCCGACTGAGTTTTCGGTGCCGACTGAGTTTTCGGTGCCGACTGAGTTTTCGGTGCCGACTGAGTTTTCGGTGCCGACTGAGTTTTCGGTGCCGACTGAGTTTTCGGTGCCGACTGAGTTTTCGGTGCCGACTGAGTTTTCGGTGCCGACTGAGTTTTCGGTGCCGACTGAGTTTTCGGTGCCGACTGAGTTTTCGGTGCCGACTGAGTTTTCGGTGCCGACTGAGTTTTCGGTGCCGACTGAGTTTTCGGTGCCGACTGAGTTTTCGGTGCCGACTGAGTTTTCGGTGCCGACTGAGTTTTCGGTGCCGACTGAGTTTTCGGTGCCGACTGAGTTTTCGGTGCCGACTGAGTTTTCGGTGCCGACTGAGTTTTCGGTGCCGACTGAGTTTTCGGTGCCGACTGAGTTTTCGGTGCCGACTGAGTTTTCGGTGCCGACTGAGTTTTCGGTGCCGACTGAGTTTTCGGTGCCGATGGACTTTCAGGCATCGATGTTGAAGAACGTCTCGGTGCCGGTGGAGACTTCGGTGCCGAGGAACGTTTCTGTGCCGAAGGAGATTTCGGTCTTGGAGCCTGTTTCGGTGCCAACAGTGGGTTTTTGGGTGCCGAGGGTGTTAAAGGCACAATCAGGTGAGGTTTGCTCGAGCCCGAGCCACCCACAGGCTTAGATGTCTTCGGAGCCGGGCCCGAGGGCGGGGCTTCTGAAGAGGATTTCCGGTCGCGACTGGGCCCAGCTGGCGGAGTCTTGACCAATGCTTTTTTGGATGGGGCAGGGGCAGGGGGGGTGGTACTCACACGCTGCCCTGGAGTGATGAGGTCATCGGAATCATCGGCCTCGGACACGATCTCGAGATCTTCGGTGTCGTCTTCGGGAACATCTTGAGCAAAGATGTCCTCCGGTTCTGGAGCTGGTTTGGCCATAATATGGCGTCGAGCTCTTCGGTCCCGGAGGGTCTTCTTCGAACGGAAAGCGGAACAAGCTGGACAGGTGGACTCGTTGTGTTCCGGCGACAGGCAGAGGTTACAAACCTCGTGGTGGTCACTGTGGGGGAACTTCGCTCCACACTGGGGGCATTTTTTGAAGGGTGTCCTGTCCATCAGCCGCTTGCGGAACCGGTCCGAGTTGAGTTCGACGTCGATGGAATGAAGATGAAGTATTTAAAATGATTGCTAGAAGTTTTCTGCTGGAGCGGAAAAAAGTTCATCCGAACCCAATGGCGGAAAAAAACAATCTGCCGATGGAGTGGATGCCCATGCGCACTGTTGTCCAGGGGAGGAGTCACCAACCTCGTGACCAAAGGCTTCTTCCGAAGACAACAACAACCTGCAATCATCCGAGCCCAACACCAGATGGCGATCTTATCCTCAGTGTGTGATCTGCAGCTCATATGCCTCGAACAGATGGGTTATCTCTGCCTGGCAGGAAGCCACATGGGTACTGGCCCAAAGAGTGATCTTCAAAAGAAACGCCGACTTTGAAGGGCAAATGGTGAACACTTAAGGAGAGGGGCTGCTCTCTTGCTAAGATGACACCACCACTTCGTAAGGAAGATCAAAATCCATAATTTGTTGCCGCTAAATCTCTACGAATGAAGTGCAAGTTCGGTCAGCACTGGTGCAAGAATTCTACCTGCTGTGATAGGAGATCATCCCAAAGGGGCAGCGGGAACAAAGCACAAATGCTCATGGGCAGAAGCTCCGGGTACAACACTCTCCTCACCCATTCCAAAACACTAGGACTGGTCCTGGTCGCTCTGGATCTTCTTCAGTACCCTGGCCACAAGAGGGAGTGTTGCAAGGTGTACAAGAGTCCCGACCCCCATTGAATGCGAAAGGCATCCAAGGGAGGACTGCCTTGGTCACTCTAACATGCATAAAGATTCAACACTGCATGTCCTCTGTGGGGGTGAACAGATCAAGTCAGGGTTCTCCCTTCTGCTGGAAGATGCTGCCGCGGAGTATAATTGCCATTTGTGATCTGCTAGACAATGTAGGCAGTGTTAGTCCGCCCTGACATTTAAAGATCCTGCCAGGTGTTGGCAAATCATGGAGATGACCCGAGAGTTCAGCCACTTCCAGAAACTCGAGGCCTTCTGGCACAGAGCTCACAACCTCATGCCAGCCTGTAGGTGGCAATACTACATGGTGGTAGTGTTGTATGTGAGAATCTGCAACTGTTTTCCCTTGATAGTCGGAAGGAATGTCTTCAGTGAGAAGCAAATCGCCGACAACTGCAACAAACTGCTGTGGAGGTAAGTCTCTGTCCGAGGTCAGAGTCCTCGGATCTCCATCTCTCTAAGATGACCTTCCCAACCAAGCAATGATGCATCAGTCACAACCGCAGGCTCTGCGTGGGACAGAGGGAGTAACCACTGCAGATCGTTCATAGTGTCCTTTGACACATGTATGGATTCTGCTAGGTTGCCTTAGTGCTGAGCCCACTGAGACTTCAGATTGCACTGCAGAGATCGCATGTGCCCAATTGTGTGATCCACAAGTAGGATACAGGACGCCAAGAAGCCTCAGAGAAGCTCTCACTGAGATCTAGGTCAAGGGTTGAAACATCAGGACCACAGCCTGATTTTCCTGAAGTTGTTGAGGAAGAGAGATGGCTCGGAAGATCAACGAAGACAGGATGGGTCCAATGAAGGGGAGCCATTGTGAAGGAGTCATGTGTGACTTCGGCACATTGATGGAAAAACCTAGCTTTGTCAACAGGGCGGCCATTGCCAGGAGGAGGGTGAAGACAGCTTGAGGCAAGCCCGCCTTCAGCAACCAGTCAAGGTATGGGAAGACTGGTATTCCCAACCAAGGCAAATGGGCTGCAACCACCACCATCACCTTAATGAATACCTGAGGTGCACTGGTATGAACAAAGGGGAGCACAGAGAACTGAAAGTGCTCTTGTCCTACCTGAAACCGCAGGCAACGCGCCTATCAGATTGTAGGACAAGGATGTGAAAATATGGGCAATGGAAATCCGGCATTATCATCCAGCCTCCTGGATTGAGAAAACTGAATAATCTTAGGTCAACCAAGGGAAGCATCTTGAATTTGTCCTTCCAGAGGAAGAAGTTCAGAGGGCGAAGGTCTAGAAAAGGCAAAGGCCTTTTTGGCAGCAGAAAGAAACAGGAGTAGCAACCATCTCTATTGCTCCCTTGGCTGAGAAAGCCCGAACTTCTCTGCAGAGTATGGACAAGTGGTTCTAAAGGATGAGTTGCATTGTGGGTGGCATGCCAGGGGGGTAGGATAGGAAGTATTTGTGTTGCACGATCTGGAGCACCCACTGGCCTGATGTGATATCCAGGCATCTGGGGGTAGCAGCGAAAGGTGACTACCTCCTACCAGGCAATCATGTGCCACCAAGATGAAATTAAAGCAGTTTGCAGCGGCTGCAAGGGTGGGGATAGTGTTTTACACCTTGAGATCGGGCTGGTCTGCTCCCTGGGATTGTCCTTGAAAAGACTGGGAGGCCTGTTGCAGCTGACACAGGTATTGGCACGGTTTCTGCTGATATCCCCTACTGAAACCTCGAAAGGGGCGCTGTCATTGAGGGAACAGTTGAGCCAGCTGAGATAGGCCCAGAGAGGGCAGTGGCCTTGCTGTCTTTAAATCTCTCCAGGGCCGAGTCAGCCTTCACTTCGAATAGTTTTTAGCCATCATGGTGGTTCTGATCATTGAGGGATTGTTGCACAGCCAATGACCAAAGCACCATGCTGGTCCTGAATGCCGTTCCCAGTTTCAATAAAGTCAGACCAGAGCGGATTGCCTATTTTGCTGCGCCTAGACTATCCAAGATTAGCTGCTGTAGGGTTGGTCTAATTTATTCTAGGATAGCCATAAATCAGTCTGCCACATTGTTCTACAATGTGTGTCAGTACCTGCCCAGGACGCATGATGTTATTAACTGACCTTCGCTCAAGGCTGGCGCTGAAAACATGTCCATTCCTTTGGACTCACTATCTGGTGAGGTACTAGGGAATTAATTAGGTTTCAGGCAGTTGGTAAATGCCCTGTGACCACCAAGTTCTCTGAGGTAGGATGCTGGAACAGAGAGTCGGGGTGTCTAGAAAGCGGTCTAAGTTGTCCCCCCACTAGTTCATTTATTGGGGGGCAAGATCCTGGATTCGCCCTGGTTTCCACCAGTCCATCAATAAGGGCCATCTTAAAAGGTAATAATGGTTCTTGGCTGGTCTGATCTGGATTAACAACCTCAGTCAAGACATTTGTCTTTACTTCCTGGTTAAGAAAAGTAAGGTCAACGACCTCTGACACCTTCCTAAACACCATGGCGAAGAAGGTGGTGTCTTCAATGGGTATAAGGTTGGTTGGGCAGGACAGCACAATGTCCTTTTCAACACAAAAATCGCTTTCATAGTCAAGGTCGTCATCATAGTGGTGGTATGTTTCTGGGTTAGAATTAGCTTAACTTTGAGAGCCGAAGGATAGGGGCTGAGCCTGCATGTCTGATAATATTATCAGTTCCATGTCCTGCATCTGTGACATTAGAACTGGCGGTGTCAGTCACAGCAACATGGAGGGTGTTGGTCCTTGGGTCAAGGCTGGAACCTTCAGTGCTGTGCTCAGAGAAGGGGTTGACCTCGGGCAGAGGTCGCGTGGAGAGGTTTGCATTGGGAATGGATCCAGCAATGGTGCCCCAACTGGCAGCCACCTTGGATCCTTGGGGCCTGAAGGTGCCCCAGCAGAATCTGGTGTGGTACCAAATATTTTCTATGCAGCCTCTTTAAAACTAAGTTCATCTACTGTAGCAGCCCGCAAAAGGGGAAGTCGGAGTGGGAACACTGCTGGAGTCCATTCAGAAGAATGGCTCTACAGACAGTAGACACTCTCGGCCCTTGAGCAACTCTGAATGGTGTGAGTGGCGGGACGATGAGGATCTATGCTTTGACTTCTTATGCTCTTTGTGAGATTTCTTAGTCTTACCCGAACTCAATAACTTTGACTTGGAACATTCACACGAGTGGTTGGGCGGGGGAAAAACTGATTCAATGTGGGGTGGTAAAACACCACCTGTCAGACATACACCTACACACTAGGCAGCACCAGGGCAATGGTCATATGCTGCAGACCAGGTCTTGGACCTGGAGAAAGTGTTTGATATGCTTAACTGGAGTTACCTTTTTGTAGGGCTATATAAGTTTGGATTCAGAGCTCGATTTATCAGATAGGTACAATTACTCTACAATAATTCAGTGCCTAGAGTTAGGATTAGGTAGGTGAATGTATAACCCAACCATCGTCAGCCGGGGCACTAGACAAAGATGCCTGATCTACCCCCTCCTTTTCATGTTGTTCTGGCTGGTCATCCAGATGAGGATGATGGTCATCAGGAATTAGACAAAAAACGGAGAGCCTTCATTCTGCATGAAGAGGGGTCCGAGGATAAGACACCTCTGTAGCCTGGGTAACTGCTGGACGATATCCCTCGTTTCCATTCTTCACTAGAAAGAGCAGCCAAGAAGTTTGGACTACCAACGCGGGTAGTGTAACAACAATGCTTCCCCAGAACTTCATAAAACATCTATTTAGGTCAATAAAGTGGATCTTAAATGATGGACTAATGAGGATTGAAAGGCTGAAACTGATAGACACCGGCTACAGTTCAGGTTGTCACTGGTTATCCTCCGCATGATTCCATCATGACAGACATCTCAAAATTTCCAAAACTATATATATATATATATATATATATATATATATATATATATATATATATATATATATATATATATATATATATATATATATATATATATTCACTGAAAAAACCATAGGTTTCACACATGTTATAGTTAGCTGGACATTTTACTGATAAAAAACCAATGAAATTCCCCCGTTATAGTTACTGCAGGCAACTATAACTCACGCGACCGCAATCCTCTGCTGATGCTAATACTGTATTTAGACACTTATTTGCCCATGTCTTCTTCCATTAAATTTTAGCTTTACATATATTACAAATATTTTTTTTTCATAAAGACACATATGTCATCAGCAGAAGATTGCGGTCGCGTGAGTTATAGTTGCCTGCAGTAACTATAACGGGGGAATTTCATTGGTTTTTTATCAGTAAAATGTCCAGCTAACTATAACATGTGTGAAACCTATGGTTTTTTCAGTGAATTTGCAAGGTTTTTTAAATGCTAAGTTACTTTACGCCATTCGTGGCGTGCGCGCCCAGTTAACGCAGTTCGTTCCGTGCGCGCACGGTGCGCTTCGCGCACCGTGCGCGCACAGTGAGCATTGCCCCTCTTCTCATTGCCCCTCTTCATTGGGAGAATTCAACAGCTTGAGAGGCCTCCTCCTCATGGGCAACTGTGTGGTTTTGAATTTGAGCGGCCTGCTCGGTCGCGGAGGGGGCCCGCCGCGTAAAGGCGGATCTGGAGCACCGGATGACCGGAATGCTTGTAACTAGCTGCTGCGCCATGCAGAGGTGAACTATTGACAAGGGAAGACACCCAGACTACCTTGCAAAACCCACTCGGGTGATTTTATATTTTTAAGAATGATGGAGCAACACGAAGACCCACTGGGGTTTGATATTGCAGGACTACTTCTACCAGCACACCCAGAGGCCAGAGGGCGGGGCTTATTTCAAATAAAAGAAGGACTGCATCCTTCGTGTTTGTCTTCTTTCGTGTGGCCAGTGACCAAGGGCGCGAGCCCGAAACGCGTTTGGCCGTGAAATGCCAGCATTGTGAGCCTGCCTCTTCTCATTGCCCCTCTTCATTGGGAGAATTCAACAGCTTGAGAGGCCTCCTCCTCATGGGCAACTGTGTGGTTTTGTGTGTGTGTGTATATATATATATATATATATATATATATATATATATATATATATATATATATATATATATATATATATATATACACACACACATATATATATATATATATACATACACTCTCCCGGATAGGGATGCAAAACGCACAGATAATCAGGGAAACTGGTCTAGCTCCATGAAGCAACCTCCATCAAAGCAGCAAACCTCCTCGCCATACTAAAATGTGAGGACCACCAGATGTTGCAGGATACTTCTTTTCTGGTAGATCTCATCCATGAGAAGAGATGGAGCAAAGCTTTTGTTAAAGAAGTTGCAAATGCTGCTGAAGTTATACCTTACATGACTATCTGAAATGCTAGCTTCAGCTAGTTAGCAGGATCAGCAGTACTTAGGTTAAAGTCAACCCCTTCCTGACCAGTGGTGCAAGCCACAAATCAGTGACATGTCATTTGAAAGAGAAACTCTCTTCAAGAAACATTTTGATGTCCTAGAGATGATAAAGGAGGCACTACTCAGTCCAAGGGCCTTCTCCTCAGGAATATACAGTCTCTAACTAGTAGAGTTGACAAGGTAGATAATCAAACTCTTAACAGCAGTCAGTATAAGACCTGTATAACACCTCAGACAGGGTTCTTCAGTATCAATCCTACCAACTGCATTCCAGAAAGGAGATTAGCCTCTTAATCATGCTTAAGAGAACATCAGGAACTACCTAATGCTGCCTTTGCCACCATCCTGCACTCAGGCTATGGATTGTGGGAGAACAGTCATCTTACATTTCGCATCTGAACTGGAAAATTTATCATGATTGACAGCTGGTAGCTACAGACAGTGGACCCAGGACACAACCCTCTAGCAAAGGTACAGCACTTGTATTGCCAAGAACTACAGTGAAAGATCCTCCTCCTCAAAAGGTGTGATTAAAATCCCAAGGCCCAAAGCAAAAAAAAGTTATCTTTTACTGCAGATTCAATCTGGTGAGAAAGAATATTTTGGGGGTGGGGGGAATCCTGGAGCTCCGGGAACTTGCCAAGTTTCTCAAAAACAGTACTTACAGATTTTGACGTTCCAATAAGTACTTATGTTGCTGTAGGAATGAGATTCCTCAACTACCTTATCCTCAGGTCCCTTCCTTTCATGTACCCATTCACACAAACCACAGACATTATTGCATTATTTGAGAGTATTGGTACCAAAGCAGCATCATCTGTTCAAAACATTCTCTTTCTGCCTGAAACCTGCCCTAGGATATTCAGTTGTGATGCAGAGAAATGTAAAGTAGTATTCAAAGTCGTGGGTTTATAAGTCACTGGTTCTTAGTAAAACATTTAGTCTGGGCCTTGGGTAGGGCTGGTGAAGTTACTTGATGCAGCCAAAAATAATGATACTAAACGTTTTTGGCATGAAGTCAGGAGAGGACATAACATACCAGTGACTTACATCCCAGCCAGTGTGTGGGTGGCCGATTTTGAAAATCCCTACTCTTTAGAGTCCCCTAATCCTCCTCACAACCCTTCCCAATTGATTTGCCTGCGCCCCAATACATTATTCCCACCGAGCGAAATTTTGCCTAGTCAGTCGCTGATACTGCAGCAGCCTATAAGGCCCAGAAATTAGGGAAGGCCCTTGGTTTGGATATGATTCCAACTGATCTTTACCATTCTAATCTTGATAAATGATTACCCTATATTAATATAGCGCAGTCCTGCAGCGAGGCCCAATCTAAGAATCATGGTTGGGTGCAGAGATTGTCCCTATATTCAAAAAAGGGTCAAGTAATGAACAATGCAACTACTGCTCAATTAGTCTTATTGATAATTTGCAAAAAATATTCTGAAAACTAGTCGTAGATAAACACAAAAAGTGGATGTTGGAACATCGCAATCTAAGCCAGTTCCATGCTGGTTTTAGATATAAAGTAAGCACAATAGAGCAGGTCTTTTTCTATCAACTGATCATGTGAAAGATAGTGACTATGGGAAGGGGCAGCTTGTACGTAGCCTGCGTGGACCTGCGGGCTGCGTTTTATGTGTTGTCTCTAGTGCCAACTATGGCAAACCCTCGTAGATTTGGGTCTACCAACTGATATATTAGCCGTTATCAAAAACTTATACTCTGATAAAGCGGAGTCCGCTGTGGCCCCAATGGTGAACTTACAGGAAAGAAAGGCATTAATAGAGGGGTTAGCCAGGGTTGCGTGCTAGCCCTTACACTATTCATTCTCTTCATTAATGGCTGCATTGAATTTTTGTTCACAACAAATTACAGACTTGTGGAGCCTGCTGTCCCATGGGCACCTCCCTGCTCTACAACACAGGTGGTGGTTTGTTGGCTCTCTAGAGGCCTGCTCCGTCTTCCCTGCAACTTGGGAGACAGTAATCCCTCTCAAGCAGACAGGAACCGCATCCCTGTGCACTGTGGCTGTTTGCCGCTTCCAAGGCTTGCGGGATCTCCTGACCGAAGATCTTCAAGCTCCAAGAAGTCCCAGCATCACATAGTTCCAAGAGTGACGTCCTCCCTGCTGCTCCAGCGATGTGGGCATCCATCTTCTGTGTGCTGCCGAGACCTCCATGCGTCTCCCTGTGCCTGCTACCAGAGGGTCATCCTGGGGTCTCCAATGATGCCTGCTAGCTCTCCAGCTTGCTGAGGGCCGGCCCTGACTTGCCTTGCTGGAGGAGTCCCACAGACCTTGCTGGTCTGCAACTAAGTATTGTTTCCTGCACTACGTCTGTTGCATTTGCCAAGGCTTGTTGGTGGCCCAGCTGGCCATTGACCCTCCTGCGTTCCACGACCGGTGTGGGACAGCTGGTGGACGGCTCCTGTATTGTCACCTGAGCTCCACAGTTGCATCTTTAAGACCACTGTGCTACAGCAAAGTACCTCCGACAAGGCATGCATCGTGCACCTGCTCCTCCTGGACACCTCTGGGTGGTTTGGACTCTGCCCCCTCTTTTTTTTTTTTTTGTGATAACATTTTTATAAAATTTTGCAATAATCACATACAGAGTATCATGTTTGTTAGCATTGTCATTGACCACATTATACATAGGCAAAGGATAGTGAATTGCGGTTACAGTTTTAACACTTCTCTGAGTTCGTTCTTCCTCAGTGCCAAGTCCACCATCTGGGATGTACATAGATTCCCTCGGTACACATTCCAAGCCTTCCATTTCTTGCCCCACTTCTTGGGGCATCCACAAATTATGAACACTTCCTCTTCTGCTACCATACATCTATCCAACTCCTGTACCATATCCGTATAGATGGTGCGTCTACAGTCCCCCAATGGTGTGCTATTTCACGTTTAACTAAGGTGAAGCCTAGTGTTGCCGTCTGTTGCTTGATCTCCGTGAGGTCTGTAGCTGCCCATATATTAAGTAAGCCCATCTGAGGCGTAAGGGCTAGCTTTTTCCCCAATGCAGTTTGAAGCTTAGTCATGACCCTCTGTCCCCTCTTTTTGCAGGTACTCTTCGTCAGGAATTCATTTCTGGGTTCCACCGACCTGGTCCACGAGCTCAGGTGCATAAGTATCCAGAGAGGGAGGGGGCGTTGTCCAAGCTCCATGGTTCCAACGGGTTTCCTTGGGGTCCTCTGGGAAGGGTCCTGAAAGAGTAAAACTCCAACCCTGAGTTCCCCACTTTATCGTATGGACACTGACCCAGGATGTCAACTCTGCACACGGGCGCTTAGCAACTATTAGTTACTTACCTGTGGTGGTTCCATGCTCCCCCTGGTCCCTAGTTCCTTGGGCGTTAGTCTTGGTTTGGTACTCGCCTCGCATTCCATTTTCTTAGTATATGGTTTGGCCCCGTTCATATGTTTTATGTGATTTACTTACCTGTTTTGAAGTATATTTTATTGTGTATTGATATCTAAGGGCAGGAGATATACCAAAGTAGCTTTAGTGTTGGTGTATAATAAATACAAGGTCTTTTTTCTTCCAACACTGGTGTGGTTCTTTCTTGTGTGTAAGCTTCACTGACTGACTGTGTGGTAATGTACCCACTTTACACCCTCCTGAATAAGCCTTAGCTGCTCCCCAAGTCTACCCCTTAAGAGAGCTTTGGTTATTAGGTACCACTACAACTATCACTAAGGTTTGCCTGGACTCAGTGCAGGGTGCCTCACCAATAGCTGTACACCATATACTAAACCGACCTTACACTACACTATACTAGTACCAGGTCTTCTGCTGGGGAATCTAGCCAGATGCAGGGGTCTGGGTAGAGTGCCCTTGGGTTCCAGGAACTTAGGGGCCGATGTAAGTCTAGAAAACTCAAGACCGGTTTTAATCCTACTAGGTCTTATCTTTTAGAGACACTCTGTCAAGATGACCTCCAGAATCTTGGAAGACACTTAGATAAGGGATACCTGGGTGGGAAGGATGACCCTAAAGGACAAGAGCAAGAGATACGCAGTACTGCTGGTTTTGTCTCTGAACATGGCCATAAGGAGTCAGAAGAGACTCTTATGGACAACCCTATACCTGTAGAAGGAGGTATGGATGGTACAGAGAGGGGTCACAACAATAGGCCCATTTTCTCTCCCTCTGGGTTTGTACAGAGGATTCTTGGGAGGAACAGGTACTCCTCATCCTAATCATCCCTCTCCTCAGCATCTCATGCTGGGTTCACCAACTCTAGCCTAGTAGGGGAAGCTTAAGATGGAGGGTACAGCATGCTCAGATGTGAGAAAGCAAAACTCAAATTGGTGAGGGAACAGAAGGCTCTTGATAGGGAATCCCTAGAGGTGGAGAGAGAAAGGAATCATTTGGTGTTAAGATCCCCATGGTGGCAGCACTAAAGACTCCAGAGTCAGGGAGGAACACTTTGACACTAGGAATCTTAGCAGGATAATCCTTCAACAAACTAGGGATGACATCTGTAAGTAGATTACTGCACTGGAGAAGTCCAAGTGTGCAGCTATTCTGTGGCTCTTCTTTTCAGATAAAGGCAGACACAAACTTTTGCCAGTCAGAGAAGAGGATGCAGACAACTACCAGATCTTGAAAGCAGCCATCAGGGACTCATTGAAGGGTTAGGCCTTACCTGCGAAGAATACAGAATTAAAGTTTAGAGATACTAAGAAAGCCACTTCACAAGACTGGGTTGATTTTAGTAATGTACAGGACTATGAAGGGCGGTACAATTTGATCACGACAGAGCACATCCTAAATAGCTGTGTCTGAAAAACTGCATCAATATCTTGTGAACTCTGATCTGACCTCGCCCCAAGAATTGAGCATAAAGTCTCATAGTTAGGGTGACAAGAAAAAAAAGAATTCCAAGTCCCAAAAGAAAGATGGGGAGAAACCTAAAGATAACAAAAAAGTCTTCTTCAGGTCTACAAACAACTTCTTCTCGTGTGGGTCTAGATCCTCCTCTTCTTCTAATAGTATTAATAATGAGAAATCTTGGTGTTTTGTTTGCAAGACTAAGGGACATAAGCCATCTGATGCTATATGTCCTAAGAAAGGCACCAATACTTCTACTTCACCTAGTACCCCTAGCAGTAGCACTAGTAGCAGTACTTACCTTCATGGGTGTAGCCGGGTTCACCTTGGGTACTGCAGTGGGCTCTGGACTAGTCAGAGTGACCACTGAAGCTGTCCTGATATCAGAGGGTGGCACTGGACCATGGCACTTTGGCTGCCTGGCCTCCTAATATGAGGAAATGCAGGCAGCATCCCCTCATTAATAGCATTGAAGCAGAAGCTTACAGGGAGACAGGTGCTACTGTCACCATAGTGGCTGAAAAACTGGTGTCACCTGAGCAGATCTTACTTGGGCACACTTACCAAGTGACCAATGCTGATATCACAAGGTGCCACCCTATGGCAGCGGTTAATCTTAGCTGGGGGAGAGGGGACACTCACCCTAAAAAGGTTGGGATATCCTCAAACATTCCTGTAGTGTCTCATGGGCAATGATTTGGAGACTTCTGCATTGGCTGAAGTAGAGTTACGGCCTCATGCAGCCATACTTGGTATATCTGAACGTGTTTTTGTGGCAACTGGAGCACAAGTCAAGAAACAGGGAAATCAAGATCCAGTGGAGTCTCAAATAACGGCCCAGACTGCTACCAGCAATAGAGGTAGGATATTATCCTTCCCCAGAATTCATATGAGGATCAGGTTTCTCAGGAAGATGGTCTTGCCCCAGTGAGGGAACTGCCCCAGGAGTCTGGAGAAGAAATCCTGCCGCTCTCTTGAAGTACTCAGACATCAAGCTGTTGCGGAAGAGGCAGGGGATGTCAGTGAATCCCATAGGATTTACTGGGAAGATGGATTGCTTTATTTGGAGGCTAGGGGCCCCAAGCCGGGTGCCATCAGGTAGCTGGTTGTTCCGCAGAAGTTATTGGAATTCCGCTTAACCCTGGCACATGACATACTCCTTGCAGGACACCTTGGGTGAAGCAAAACCTGTGACAGGCTTGTTCCACACTTTCACTGGCCCCACATGTCTGAACATACCAAGGAGTTTTGCCACTCCTGTGTCACTTGTCAAGCCAGTGGTAAGTCAGGTGGCATTACAAAGCTCCCCTTAATCCCACAAGTGGCTGCGGTTCCCTTTGAGGGGGTAGGGATTGATATAGTTGGTCCCCTAGACCCTTTAACAGCCTCTGGGAACAGTTATATCCGGGTGGTGGCGAACCATGCCACCAGATACCCAGCAGCTATTCCTCTTATGACCACTACAGCTCCTGCAGTGGCCAAAGCCCTCTTAGAAATCTTTTCCACAGTTGGTTTTCCTAAGGAGGTAGTGTCAGACCAAAGAGCAAACTTCATGTCTGGTTACCTGAATGCCTTGTGGATAGTGTGTGTAGTATATTTTAAATTTATCACACCTTACCACCCGCAGTGCAACAGGTTAGTTGAAAGATTGAACAAAACCCTCCAAAGTATGATTATGGGACCATCTCACAAGCTCAGGAGGAGATGGGATGTCCTATTACCATGCCTTATTTTTGCCTACACAGAGGTTCCACAGAAGGGAGTGGACTACAGTCCATTTGCCTTTCTGTTTGGACATCCAGTTAAAGGCCCACTTTGTCTAGTAAAGGAAGAATGGGAGCAGCTTCTCAAACCTCGCATGCAAGACATTGTAGACTATGTACTGAGCCTACATTCATGTACAGCTGAGTACAAGAAGACTAGTAAGAACCTGCAGGCCACCCAAGAACTTCAGGCGTTCTGGCATGACCAAAAGGCTGGTTTGACTGTTTACAAACCAGGGCGGAAGGTGTGGGTGTTGGAGCAAGTGGCCCAAGAGCACTCCAAGACAAGTGAAGAGGCCCACATATCATCCTGGAGAAGGTGACGTCACCTACCTGGTGGACCTAGGTACTCCTAGAAGCCCCCATAGGGACCACCTAAAGCCTTAATTTGATAGGGCTTGAGCTAGTCTGGTAGATAAGGTGGAGGGGCATCGCCCAGCTGTTCTGAGCAGTAGAAAAAGGAAAAATAAAATGTTATTTTATTTTTCTGTACTGAGGGGGGTTTACGGGGTGGAGCTGTTGTCACAGCCAGCAAGGTGGTTGGGGTACTTAAGTGCGCATGACTGTTTGGCTGTCAGTCTTGGGACGGTCTAACAGTCATGCCCACTTTGCATGCTCTCCACCGGCTGTATTGTACATACCAGGTGGAAACTTGTGTAAGTTCACAGTCACCGTCTACGTTCAAAACACAGCGCTCAAACCAATCACGGCGCTACTGTCATAGTGACAAAAGCATTGTGATTGGCTTAGGGGAGCCTGTGTGCGCTTCCTGCAGGAACAGAAGAGGACGGAGGCGAAGTGGCAGCCAGGTAAGTCATTTTATTGCAGCCGGTGTGAAGTGGTGTACACACCTTTCACTTCAGATATGAGGTTTGCCTTATATTCCGCTGAATGCACTTAAAACCTATAAGCCACCCCTAAGGTAGGCCTTACAGCCCACAGGCAAGGTGCATGGATTTAAGTGTGAGGGTGCCCCTGCGTGAGACAACACTACAAACCCCAGAGTCTATTCTCTGGGATTTGTGAGTGCGGGGAAGCCATTTTAAGGTATGTAGTGGACACTGGCTAAGTCGAGATGCCCACTACATTATCATGTAGTTCCTAATAATACATAGGATCTGCGCGTTTAGACAACATAAACTAAGGGATTGTTGTCCAGACTGATTCCAGACACCCCCAAAGGATGTTAGCCTTTAGACCGGCTAGCTCACAGTGCCACTATAAGCCCTTTACCTCACCAAGGAGCGAATATTTTCTGGCAACTATCAAACAGGACAACCCTTGATCCTTCATGGATTGTGGAAACTGTACAGAACTTTTCTTTCAGTCACACTCCATCTCAGAGAGATCCACAGAATAAACGATGGAGAAGTATTTATTGAACCAGCGTCATTCTAGTATAAAATATGTATGCTGCGACAATCATTAGCAAGAAACATATACATACGATTGCAAGCACTGAAGGAGTAAATAAAAGGTAGAATTCTACCATGGTGCCAAAACAGTAAATATATGCAAGCATATCGATACATGGCAGTAATCAAGCTTAATCCTAAAATGCAAACCCTACCTAAGTCTATCTAGCATGTATATAGGTGTGAAGCCAAGAATCCCCCTAAGTAAGAGCCAACCCCATTACGTAATGGGAAAGAACAAAGGACATAGTCTTGGTCTCGAGTTGGACACACCGCAAGGGATGTCAGATCACTGTGTGCTGGAGTTTCTGCGTGTAGGGACTGCAGGTGTCTTGTGTCGGTAGGGAAATCTTTCCTCTGGTCAACAAAGATGTGATGCTTATATACTCAAAAGGTACCCTCTGGGGGTCTACATAGAATGGTACTGTGAGCCCGTCTGTCAAGGATGACAATAGTGGTGACTTTTGTACAGAGTTATTATACAGAAGATGGTAACTCTGCTGTGATACTAAGAATCCTTATGCATAGAAGAAAACCACACAACATTTATTCGGCACATAACTAGGTAAAAGGTCAGCGCCAGAGCAGTTATGAAGAGCAAGGTAGGACAAACGTAGGTAAAAGGTCATGCACCTACCTAGGCCTATATAGGCGTACATTGGGGCTCATGACACCCACTCCTCATCCGAGGAATGATGAGATAAACTAATGATAAAATATGCCTGTCTAAGAAGCATAAAAACATTTGTTTAAAAAACTGAATGTAAAAAATATCTAAAACATGGTATATGTAAAACAATGAATTTTTTTTTTAAAAAGCTCTATAAGTCCGCTAGAAAGTCAATATACTGTTTGGACCAACTGAGCACATCGCAAGCCATGGTGCTCTGCGAGAGCAATGTGAAAAATAAATAAAACAAAACTATGTTTTCCATTCCAAATTGGTTTGTTTTGAAAAAGGCTGATTTGTTCCCTTCACACGGAGAGCCAAATGTTGGTGTCCTGTGTGGGAGACGCAACATCACTATTGCTTGCCTTCGCAGAGGACGTTCCCTGTAACACCTCTTGGATCAGGACAATGGAGCAAAGGTGATCTTCTCCGGTTACCACAGCAGCCGCTGAGGAAGCACTCAACACCTGTGAGCCTTTTGCAGAGCCGATGTCCATTCCAACAGGAGCTGAAGCATCCTGTGGTAGCTTCAAGAATGTTGACATCAACATGGGAATACGCTGGGGACACTGTAATATGTAGGCCTTTAAGGGGTCCAGTAGTATGTCTACGTCCGGTGGCGCAACTAATGGAAGTATTAGACATATGTCCAACACGCATTCGTATCCGCAGAATACGCAACAGAGCACAGGAAAGACGCAGTCAACCCAGACTGATCTGAACGATAGGAACCGATCCTCGTTTAGCTCCCGAAGCAGAGGTATGACCAGACAGAGTAAAATGCGTTCACGGCAATGTCGAACCAGAAGTGCTTTTTCCAGATCTTTGGAACCTGAAACGTCCATTGCGCAGCAGGAAAATTAAATCCAGGATACCACCATAAGTAGTAGGACCAGTGGAAGCACTCCAAAAATGCTTCCCAAAACGGAGTGTATATAAGATAGTCTGAAAGGTGCTCAATAGTCCAGAACCTATGCTCTTAAATAGGTGCACAATCCCACTTGTATCAGACATGTTTAAAGATACGATGTACCATTTCTCCGAAATGGAGCAGGAAGTTTGATGTGACTAATGCCTGTATCTCAGTCGAAGGTCTTGTAACCTTGAGATCAAAAGTCTCTCAGGCTGGGGTAAAAGCCACATCCTTCTGTAAAAGCATGGCTTTCAGTCTGCTCAGAAAATCAAACCGTGTAAGGGAAACATTTAATGAAGGCCATAGTGGCACGTCCCTGACTGTGTGGATCGGTGGAAACAATACTTTCATACAACAAGTAACCCTGGAACTTACTGTGACCAGATACGCAATGCCTGGCAGCATCCCACAACAACTTTTATCATGCAACATCAAATAACTTGCATTCGAGAGCAGCTTGAACACTGAATGCATCACAGCAACTGGGGACCCTTTCAAGTGGCACGATAAGTGTGCAACTGAAGCATTACATGCTCCGTGGAGCATTAATATCATGACAAATTAGAGACCCACTTAAAGAACTCACAGTCAGAACCGCTGAGAAAAACATTTTTTTGTTGTTTTTATTTGTATGCACTTATTGTAATATTGAATTTTATGTTTAATTTTTTATTTTGGAGTTTTAAAAAAAAAATGTTATTAGGTTTTTGTCAAGAAGAAAAGAAACAGCATACATGTTATGCAGCACATAGGCAGTTTGTACAGAGTGGAATAGTAGACCGTATTTATACATCTTCCGACAACGGTTGTCAATATTGAAATTGTACAAGCACCCCCACCACATGACGTTGGATATGTCCTGTACCTGTTGCTATTTGAAAGACCTATTGAACACGCCCTGAAGAAGGAGCCTATATAGGATATATAGGGTCTCCGAAACACGCGTTGGCGCTGGTCTTGTGTAAAATTTAATGTATCAGTGTTATGTATTTGTTTTTTTATAACAATTTTTTCCCTTTTTGTGAAATGTGATTAGTGTTTTAGCTTAGTATTCTATTTTGTTCAGGTATTTATTTATGTTGTCATGGTGTGGGTCGTTTTAGATAAGATGTATCTATGTCTCATGATTGTGATATAGTATGTATCATATGTATTAATATACAGTTAAATAATATACATGCATATGTTTTCTTTTAAAAAAAAACAAAAAACTACTAAATAAATGAAGTGATCTATTTTTGTACACTGTTGACTGTGGGTTCTGTTTTAACATATGGACATACTGCCTCATACCGAAATAGATAGGTGTAGGAAGTTTTGTTGTGTTCTATCTGTATAGATGGCACCCTGGTCGTGACTGTATATCAGATCATCTAACCATTCTTTAAATTTGGGGGCACGTCCCCTGCCCAATCTGCACGCCACTCTGCGTTTTTCTAATAGTAGTGCAAGTGTGACATAACCGTGATAAGATTTGGGAAGCCGTTCCATACATCTCAGCACTCAGGACTACATTCAATGATTATTGGATGTCATTTGTGTCAGTGCCTCGAATACCTTTACCCAGTATTTCAACACCTGCGGACATACCCACGCCAGGTGCATAAACCCAGCCCCTGGGCTACCACATCTGTCACAATTATCGGTTTCTCTCAATCTGAATCAATATAGCTTGGCGGGAGTGCAGTATATACGCTGTATGTATCTAAAATGGATGATACGTAATCTGCAGCTAGCGGACATTTGTGCGACTTGCAGACCACAGTATTTCCATTGTTCAGGTGTTATGTCAATGCCCAGGTCCGTGGCCCAGTGTAATAGTGCCACGTGTGTAGGCTCCAGCTGTTGGAGACATATATTATTGTATAGAGTGGATACCATATGCCCGGAGCCATCAGCACTCAGCATGCGATGTAGTGGTGCCAGGGGCTCCGGCTCCTGGGGAAATCCTGGAATAATGGCTTGCATTCCCTGTCGCAACCGTAGGTATAGGAATGTGTCTAACGGGGTGCGGGTCGCCTGTCGGGAAGTTTTGCTCAGCTGAGCAATTCTTCCATGTTGAAAGAGATCTCCCCCCCCCCCCCCCCCCCCCCATGTAGTAATATTCAGTCGGGCACATAGTTTAAGAAACCCCATTTCTTGTAGTAACGGCATCTGGGGATGGTGGGACAGAGGTAATAACGACAAGTATAGGAAAGCGGCGTTAAGGCGATGACCAATTTTATGCCAAGCGGCCACCGTACTGGAGTTGTGAGCGGCATGTTTCTGGCAGGAGCGGGCTCGTGAATCATCCCATCGAGCGGGAGAGGGTCTGCCAGACAGTGCTCTGCCGCACTTTGGGGCATGTAGCGTGGGGGTGTATCCAGAAGTAAGCATAGCGCGCCTGCGCACATTCAAATTCAAAGTCTGGTAGATAAAACCCACGTCAAGTTCGAATGGGGCACTTAGAAAGTCCCTTTGATGATCCTCAAGCCAACCCAGGGCCACATCAACCAGAAAGCTGTCGAGATCTATTCGGTCTCGGTGTTGTGACGTGTACAGTGTGGAGTAGTGTGTTGTAAAGCATGCTAATATGTTGGCAGTGCTGCGACCCTCTGGGTTTCCTGATCATGTCCGCTAAAGCTTTCCCGAGGCGCTCACCCTCCCCGTATCTCCGCGCCTTCCAATATTTCCCCCTAAAGTTGGATTCTCGTGCTGCAGTTTGTGTATTCGGCTAGCTTCTCTCGGAAATCCAGCTGTAGCTGCGCTCCACCCCCCCTAGCCATCCCAGTTTCTAGAGCCTTAAGTTCTCGTTCCAATTTATGCAGCGTTCTTTGCAGGTCTTTGAGAACCCCGAAACTCTTCGAAATACAAAAACCACGAATAGTGACCTTAATGGCCTCCCACAAGATTTCTATTCAGTCAACAGAGTCCCTATTTCTTAGGAAGAAGTCACGTATTTCCTCTCCCAACTCCGTGTGAAAGACTGCATCTAGCAGGTCTGTGGGTTGTAGCCTCCAATGTCATCTGGGTGTGTTGTATCCGGGCAGTGTGATATCAAGCTTAACGGGTGAATGATCGGAGAATGTATTAGCCAAATGTGTGATTGCTGTTATGGTGGGACCCATCTCTCTCGATAGTAGGAAATAATCTATACGTATCCACGTATCCGTGTAAGTGTTACAATGCGTTCCCTCTCGTGTCGACGGGTGACTAAGTCGCCATGCATCCACTAGGTTGCCCTGCTGAAGAATCTCCTGCAGTGTACCCTGTGCTTTGGTATAGTGATACAGAGCAGTGTTTGACCTGTCCAGGGCAGGGTTGAGAGCTACATTAAAATCTACTCCCCAAATAAGCTGTGTGGAGCCAATTTCCATAATTTTACCCCACAAAATGGTGAAGAAGTCGGGTGCATCTATATTGGAGCGGTAGCAGCATACCATTGTGATCGTCTCCGCAGCTAGTCATCTCCACACCACAACATATCTACCCTGAGGATTGGTGTATGTGCCACTGTATGAACGGAGTGTGTTTAATAAGGATCGCTGTACCTCTCGCATAGGTAGAGTATGAAGCGAAAAATCTTTGTTCTGCCCACTTGCTGGCAAAAGTAGGGGATATCTGTGGGCTCAAGTTTCCTGCAGAATAGCCACATGTATGTGATGGCGATCGAGGTACGCGAGGATCTGTCTGCGTTTTCGTGGGTCTCCCAGCCCCCGAACGTTCCACGATAAAATCTTTTGTTGTGGTTCATGCGGAGTGTCACCGGTTGTGTTCATGAGGTGTGTGGCCGTCAGTCCATCGGCGTATGTTGGTCAGGTGGAGTATGCGTCTGTGCTGTTGTGCCAGCCTGTGTTGCTGATATAAACAATGAACATTCAATATACCATCCAACTTTCCCCCCACCCACTGTGGCATCCAATCATGCCAGAGAATTCTAACCCTACCCCCTCCCTTAGTTTCAGCTCAAAAATGTCTTCAACGCGTTTGAAACATTCAAACAAACTGCGCATTACTTTGTACTGTGCTTGGGGTTCTCCCTTGAAGGGGGTCACGTCTAGGTGGCTCACCCGATTCCCTCCGACCCTAAGGCAACTTGATGGGGGTAACTGCCTCTATCAGAGTCAAAGGGGTGTCCGGCGTCTAATATCTTGTGGGCAAAAGCCATAGGACTAGATATGACCACCAGCATACCAGTGATCCATTGCAGAGGAGCAAGTCAGTGCATTAGTCTTGCCCTCACCCTCAAACCTCTGAAGGGCAGCCTTCTTACAGAAGAACCACCTTATTTTTATATCTGTCTCTTGTAGTATGATTAATCTGTTTCATCAAGGCTATCTGGGGCGGAGGGGAGTGGGGGGGGGGGGTTTGGTTGGGGTGGGGGGGTGTCACGGTGTCAGTTTGTTTCCTGAGGCATTTCAGGAAGTCTTCAGCTTGCTGAGGCTTAGTGAATATCATCTGTTTGCCGTGATAGGTAATCTGCAGTAGCGCAGGATATAGCAGCGCGTATTCGATTTTTGCTTGTCGCAACTTCTGCTTCACAGGGAGAAAGCGACGCCGGTCTTCTTGTACAGTGGCTGTGAAGTCCGCGTATATGGTGAATGGTATGCCTTCATAGTGTAGCTGTTTCTTCTCATGGGCAACCCGAAGAGCTGTATCCCAGTCCCTGTAGTTTAAGAGACGGGCTATGATGGGGCGTGGTGTGTTGCCTGGAGGAGGTCGGGGGCCCAGCGCCCTGTGCGCCCGTTCCACTATGAAGTGCAGGGAAAGTGCTTCCATCCCAACAACTTCTAACAGAAGTTTCACGATATAGGTCTCCATTTTCCCCGTGTTGGTGCTTTCCGGTATTCCCAGCACGCAAATATTATTCCTGCGGCTTCTCGCTTCTATATCTAAGTTTTTGGCTGCTATTATTTTTAAGAGTTTGTCCATTTGGGTAACCGTGCTGTGGAGTTGCATAGTTGTATCCTCGGTATTAGAGATGTGGCGCTCTGTTTCAGTTATACACTCGTCATGTTGTTCAAGCTTGTGTACAACGTTGTCCATGCGGGAATTCATGATGTCTATTTTGTGCGCAAGTGTGGTTAGCCCCTGCCGAACCTCAAGCATGAGCCCTTTCATTTCTTCGCCTGTACTAGCATTGTCCTCAGCGAGCCCAGATTCAGCATCAGTGTCCATATCAGGCTGCTGCGAGCGGGTGGTTTTCTTAGTCTCGAAGTTGAGACGAGGCTGTTTTGCGTCTGGCTTCCCCATTGCGTGTGCGTGTTTCAGTATGAATGGCCTCCAGAGGGTTAGGGCTGGTTAGTGGGTTGTCTCAATTCAAGGAGGGGAGAAAATCACTCAGTAGTCTATCTGCTGCTGCAAGGAGACGGATGTCGCGACCCCCCTGCCCGTTCTGTCCGGTGTGTACCACAGCACCAAGATATAACGTGAGGACGCAGGTTCCCCCAGTCACAGGGTCTGCGAGCGCCGTCTCAATACTCTGTGACTCCTGTAATAGCAGCTATCACACCGTGCCCCGGGGCCTCTAGGTAGTGTCGTCAAACGTAGCAGCACCGTACCCGTGGCAACATTACCAGGATGAAGTGAGGATTATCCTCTTCAGTTCAGCATGATATGTCCCTTATGGCATGCGCTTGTTATTGGGATACCTGATTCGTCCACCACTCAGGAGCAGATCAATGGCTTCGCTGCTCATGTCCGACCGAGCCACCCGCGCACCACGTCCAATCTTCCACGCTGCTTGTCACAGTATAGCGGCCTAGCGCAGCCCAGGCCGCTAATGGCTGCAGGCCCGCAAAGTATTACCAATGACGATAACAATACCGCCTGCACAGGTCGACCCAGTCTGCAGCAACCTCCGTAGGAATCAGTGATCCCAGACCCGCCACAGCAGGGTACGATGAGGACCGGCCCCAGGCAGCGAGTCAATATAGCCCCCTAGTGTCGTGCAAATGTTATTGTGGAATCTGATATTTCTGGCCTGAAGGAGCAGAGCAATAGCGCCGCCGCTTATGGGATCCGCCACCCGTGCGGTGCGCCCCACCGCGATCGCGCTCAAATGCTGGCTGTCAAATTTGCCACCCGCCCTGCAATTCCGCTGAGTGAGTTATGACCATTCACACTGTTCGTTATTGTGCTTTCCGTATAGCTGACTGTACTCACCGGGACAGCGGCACAGCAGTACAGCTCCGCATTAGGCCTGGACACCACGAGGGAAGCCGCGGCTCTCACATAGCTGCCGGCGCCGCAGGCCCCAGACAACTCTCTTGGTTCCTGTATGGGCGCTGTGCAGCATTGTATATTTTGCATCTCTTCGTGTCATTTTTGTCTGTCTTTCTGTTAGGTTGTATGCAGAAAATTGAGACGCACCAGGGCACATGACCAGAACGCAGTGATTGCAGCTTCCAGCTCAATAATAGAATGGATCATAATTGCAATTGCCCATGTTGAAGAATAGACAAATCCTGTTGCATTATATCTGTTGCAGAAGACACAATGTCCAATGAATGAATCCTGGATATCAGGGTGGTCATACCATTGTCGACCACTGCCAAAACACTTTTGTAAGTTAACCCTATCAAGTTCACATAATCTCTCAGCAGCCTCCTGCTGGGAGATTTTCCAAACTGCATTGTAAATAGTGTAAAGGAAGCGCTTCTGGCGTGGCTTCTGGGAACCTTGCAAGAAATCCCTAAGACCAATGTCATCTGAGAGTACGGACAAGTGTTTCACCTAGGACAGTGTCGAGGTTTCTAGCCATTCTCAGCATAACTTCCCAACACTGTAAGATGTCACCACTCCAAGTGTTCTGTTTGTACGTAGCATTGATCAGGCCTATGGATACTAAACCCTTTGGTAGTACCCCTGAATCTTGACTGGCACCAATTTGTGTCGATAGCCCAAACCAGCAATCCCTTCCAATTGGGGTCTGATGAAGGATTAGTTACTTACCTGTAATCCTAGTTCTCATCCAGGGGTATACTCAGTCATAATCTATGAATAATCCCTGCCCATGTGCGGGATCCCGGAGCATATAGAAAATACATATATATACATATATATGCATATGTGAAAACATACATGCAGCCTAAAATGTTTCCAACATGGCAAAAATGCTGAAATTACATAGGTTTGCATTGTAGTACCCCAACCTTCCTAACCCATAAGGAAAAAAGAAAGCAGTAAACAATTGTAATACAATAATGCTTTATTGCCATAAAGCAAACTTTTAATTGCAGGCATTTGCCTGTAGGCTGCAGTAGAGTACTAAGAAACAAAGAAAACTGACACCTTGCCTATAAGGCATTAGAGTAGGGGTACCGTGCCTTTAAGACCTACAGGAGGCCCCTTGCTACCATGATGCACCACAGGTGGCAGTTAGGTCAGTTCTTTTTGACGGTGCATATGTACCTAAGTAGATCTGCAATCAATAAACAATACCTTGAAGAGAATGCTCGTCCGGGGAGGTGGGCGGGTCGCTTATGACTGATGAGTATACCCCTGGATGAGAACTAGGATTACAGGTAAGTAACTAATCAATCCTTCTCATCCAGGGGATACTCCTCAACAGTCATAATCTATGAATAGAGTAGCATGCCCATACCCAAAGTCTTGCGGACGAGCAAAAAAGCATATAGAACATGAAGTAACATCACATTCAAACAGCAGTTATGCAAACAAATTCCTCATAGAGGCCTGCCCCACCTGGGCATCGGCCTGTGCATCTGAATCTAGGCAGTAATGGCGTGTAAAGGTATGTATCGAGCGCCATGTAGCTGCCTTGCAAATCTCAGATATAGGAATGTTGCGAAGAGACCTGTAGTATCAGCTTTCCCTCTGGTAGAGTGTGCTCGTGGTCTGCCCTGCAGAACCTTGTTGGCTAGTTGGTAGGACAAGGCTATACAGTAAACGATCCATCTAGAAATAGATCTTTTGGAAGAAGCCAGCCCGGTATTTGTTGAACCATAATTGACAAAGTGCCGGTCAGACTTCCTAAGTAGAAGGGTTTTATCAAGGTAAAACTTCAATACCCTCCGGAGGTCTAGAGAATGTAAAGCTCTCTCCGGGGGAGTGGTTGGCTGAGGAAAGAAAGTGGGCAAAGTGATAATCTGATTGATGTGGAAATCCGAGACCACCTTGGGCAGGAAACTCGGATGAGTCCGCAGCACCACTATATTGGAGTGGAAAACAGTGTAAGGCTCCTTGTAGCACAGGACCTGAATCTCACTCACCCTGCGGGCTGAAGTAATGGCTACTAAGAAAGCATTGTTGAAGAAATAGGAAGCGCACTCTAGTTCAAACGAGGAAGTTCAAGTAGAACAGGGTATGTGTGCAGACGAGTAGATCCCCCTGAGTAGGGATGGAAATCTTGCAGAAGCACGTTCTAACCAAGAGCGTGTCACTCGAGTTGCACTCCGGTGGAGAAATTAATCAAGCGAGGGTAAATTCTGTAGTTCGTTAGTTTATTCAAGTACATAAATTCAGTAACTCCTTTGAAAAGTATAGTTTTCACAAAATTCCAACATCACAAGCGAGTATATTGAGGTTCATAACTCGATGTAGCCCAATGCATTTCGGGCCAGTGTGGCCCTTCGTCAGGGGCGGCACTATAATAGGAGGATGCAAGGAAGCAGCTTTAATCAACACATTTATATCATGAATCAATCAGTCAAAAAAGCAGTGAGAGAAAACATGGGTCAATGCGTTCAAAGTATTAAAGTGAATGTGGATGAAAAATACGTGAATAAAAACAGTGTTGCGGTAGTGCTGTTTAAAAAAATTATAATGTTGTGTGATAAAGGGATAGGTCCTGTTAAGTAAGTGTTTGAGCAGTAAAATTACAGTCACAAGCAGAGGAGACGAATCCTAGAAAGTAGATCGAAAACGGAAAAGAATGAGTACATGCGAAAGTGAAAAAAATGCCAAGTGCATGTTAAAGTCTGGTAGCATGAAGTAGAAACATTAAGAGTGTGCGTGCTCGAAAATTAAAAAGTAACATGGGGAGTGATAACAAGCAGATAATGCGTGAACTGTCAAGAATGAAATCTGTGATGGAAGTTAAGTACCAGGTGAAAGAAGGGTCACGGGTGCGTTAATTTGCAGAGTAAACGGAAAAACGAACGGAAAGACAACTGAACAAGTGTTTAAGAGCGTAGTGGTATAGGGCATGGCGCAAAACACTTACGTGATGTGAATCGTTCAAATCAATCGAGGCTGTGCAGTCGTAAAGTGCCGGCGTTTCAGCGGGTAAATCGACTATGGAACGCGCGTAGTATTTAAAGGGTGTCATGTGATTGTCGCCGCAAATCAAAAATGGCCAAGAGCCTAGCAACCAGTCATAAGTGATTATGCTGGTCGGTGTACCGTCAAACGTGTAAAAAGCGGATAGGTGCGTCATGAGACGGTAGAAACCAATCGCCCTGCGTTCCACGACTCCAACTGTGGGCGTTACGTAGCTGCTTTGGACTCTCAACAAGACCGGGGGGCTCTCCAGCCCCCCCCCCCCTCTCCCGGCCGCTATCTCCCGCGCGCGGCGCACGGGCCCGCTGAGCCCCACTGGGCGGCTGTTGACCTCTCCGCACTGGCACAAAATGATCTCCCCCCTCACCCCCCCTTGACCCTGTTAGAGTCAATAACCCTCATCCCTATTGCCCCTATTGCCGTATAAGTGTCGGGAGCGGCTTGCTTATCGGCTGCGTTTCCCGACTAGATTCCTGATTTGTCGCAGATAACACACGGTAGCTGCGCTGTCTAGCATCCCCGGAGCGCTGCCCTACTTTGCGTGCCCTGCTTTCTGACGGTGGAGCGGCGATGACCTATCTGTCCTGCCAGGGATGGGAGCGTCCGAAACTTGCGGCAACCTCTTGTCGAGGACGCGTAGGGTTGAGAGCTGGGCATGCCCCGATGACCAACGGACTGAGAGATACAGCGCTCGGGGACTGGGCGCGCACCACACAACACACACATGGGACCGAACACGGCAGTACAGACTAGAATTGCTTGATTTAAATGCAAGGCTCTTCCTTTATGTCGTAGTGAGCTATGCTGAAGCAGCAGCACCGCGCCCAGCCCGCGCTGCGGACAAGACACTGGTGCTGTACCGACTAGGGACCCCTAAGCCTGAGGTTTTTAATGAAGCTCTGCGCGACTTTAACTGGGGTCTGGGCGGTGGCTGCGGCGCGGGCTGGGACGCAACGCCATCCTTGCTGACACCACTGCGAATTAGGTACACCAAGCACACGCACACAACAAAATAGACCTATCACTTGCTCAGGTGCGCGTCCAAGGGCTACAGCAATGCCACTATGCACAACGCCGCCGGACCCCAGGGTTGTCGGCTGAATGGCTGTGTCATATTGTTAAACAAGCATTCACCTATTGCATAACTGATTTGATACCATGGATGGTGCATGTACACTATGTAAAGGTACCACTGTGAACAATAAAGGTTTTCCAAAAAAAAAAAAAAAAATGAGACGGTAGAAACCAATCAGAAAGGAAGAATACGAGTCCGATACAATGTATCGGCGAATGTACGAAAGTGTCCGGATGGTTACGGCAGAAGACGATGAAAGCCAATCAATGAGGGAAAGCGCAAGTCTGATACGAAGATTCAGAAATTGTCCGGGTGTGTGTTCGGAGCGGTCAATGAGGGAAGTGCAAACAGAAAAACACGTAAAGCAGGAAACTGCAGAGAGAGTGAGTTCGTGATTCCGGGGTTAGTGAATTGAGTATATGAGTGTAACGGACGGATAAAAAGTGGTCTGGAATAGAAATAAAGTTGGTATGTACAAGGTAACCATGGAAACACAACGAAAAACGTGTATGAAGGTACAAACGTGCTAAAGGTGTTGGTAGCATGAAAATGCGGTACATTAAGACTGTAATGAGGATGACAAAAAGTGTTAAGCGAGAATCCTAAAGGTGTTTCACAGAAGAGACAAAAGTCTATAAAAGTATGATGTGTAAAGGTGAACAGGACATATTTGTGGTGACATCAAATGCAATGGGTAACAAATGAGGTAAATAACAATAATATTGTATCACAATCTTTGGGATATACATGTAGAACATCAGGAAACATAAGATTGTAGGGTCCCTGATCTCATGGGATTATACCCGTAACAGTAGTGCATAAGTGTATTCTAAAAGCTGAAAGTTAAGTGGGAATCAGAGAACATTACAAAAAACAACCCAGATCATAGCGTTCATTGAGTCCTTTAGGGTGAATCGAATCTAGTTTGTTGATCCAGAAAACTTTGCGTTGTAATAGATATTGTGTGTTATTTCGGCCTCTTATGATAGGAACTTGTTCGAGAATCAAGAAGCGCAGTTGACAAATGTTGTGTTGTAAAAGATCGAAGTGGTTGGCAATAGGAGATTTTATCTGATGAGTACCTATGTTGCTCTTGTGTTCGTTAAGTCGAATTCGTATTTTCCTCTCTGTCTTGCCAACGTAAACAAGCCCACAAGGACATTTAAGCAAGTAAATGACATTCTGAGTATTGCACATAGCTGTTACCGTTAGATTGATCGGAAAACCTTTGTAGGGGTGTGAAATCTTGTTGCCTTTGATGATAGAGTTGCAATTTCCACAATTCAAGCAGGGGATGGTGCCTTTGAAATCAGTAGTGGTGAGATTTTTGGGCGTAGACAGGAGTTGTTTCAAATTTCGAGATCTCTGGTAAGCAAATCTAGGTTGTGAATCAAAAATGTGTTGAAAGTCTGGTTCATTACGGAGTATCGGCCAATACCTTAAAACGATTTTTTTAATTTGATGGCTTCTTGTAGAGAATTTTGAGATGAACACAGATCTAGTTTCCTGTTTTGCTTGCAATTTGGGTTGAAGCAAATCCTGTCCAGTGGGGGTATCGGCTTTGATGATGGCACTTTCCAGAATAGTAAGTGGATAATTGCGTTTTCTGAATTTGTCAATACAGGCAATTTTGCTAGATTCGTAGAGGTCATCTGAACTGGCAATTATTTTTAATCTTAACAATTGAGAGTATGGTAAGTGTTTTTTTAGAGAGGGCTGATGAAAACTGTCATAATGTAATAGGTTATTCCGATCGGTCGGTTTGGTGTATACTTGTGTAGTTAATTGATCTCCAATGTTGGTAACAAGAGTATCCAAAAAAGTAACTGAATCATGGCTGATAGTGTGGGTGAATTCGATTCGGTGATCAACTGCGTTAAGTGTTTCAATGAGTTGATCCAGTAAAATGGCTGGTCCTTTCCAGATGATAAAGATGTCATCAATATATCTTTTATAAAGGATCAGGTTGTTTATCCAGTCCTGTTTGCTGAGAATATGATCAAGTTCAAAACGGTACATATAGAGATTGGCATACGTGGGCGCGGCACATTTGCCCATCGATGTGCCCGAACATTGTATGCAATATGTTCCAGACCATTCAAAATAACTGTGGTAGAGTGTAAAATGGATGAGTTCCATGAGAAATATATTCAGGTTATTGGGTTTGTCTGTCTGGAGTAAGAAAGATTCAATTGCCTCGAGTCCTTTGTCATGAGGGATTGATGTATACAGTGACTTCACATCGATGGTAGCCAATGTAATGTCCGGGGGGGGATTTGATTTTGTATTGATTCTATGATGTTGAGAAAATCGGTGGTATCCTTAATGTAGGTTGACATGGATTGTACTAACGGTTGCAAATGTTTATCCAGGTATCTTCCCACAGGTTCATGGATTGAGTTTATTGTCGAAACGATTGGTCTGAATGGGGGTTTGGTTGCGTGTTTGTGAATTTTGGGTAGCATGTATATGTATGGAATAGCCGGATCGTCTTTGATAAGATATTTTTTGTCTTCATCTTTGATGGTACCATTTTCATGAGCGGTGTTGACAATTGTCTTGAGAATATTGGTAAATTCCTTAGTTGGATCTGATGTTATGGGCATGTAGATATCAGAATTATGAACATGCTCGTTGACGTTATCATGGTAAAAAGTGGAGTCCATAATTACCAGGGCACCCCCTTTATCAGCTTCTCTGAAGGTGATTTCAGGTTTGTTCGCAAGATGTTTTAGAGTATTGTATTCTTTGCATGTGAGATTAGCAAAAGTACTTTTGGTGTGGTAAGTGATGTTTTTGAGATCTTTTTTGACAATTGTTTCAAAGGCGTCAAGTGCTTTATGGCTGGAAGGAGCCATGAATGTACTTTTGTTTTTTAAACCGAGCAAAGTATTTTCACGGGGAGTATCCGGTGTTTTGATAATATTATGAAAGAAATGCTTTAATCTCAAGGATCTCATGAATTTGAAAAGACTAATTTCTGTTTCAAGCTGGTTGGAATGGTAGGTAGGTACAAATGAGGTGCCTTTTTGTAAGGTTTGTGTTTGAAATTGTGTGAGAGTGTGACTGGAGATGTTGATTACGAGATTTTCTGACTGCGTGTACTTTTTGCTATGGTTTTGGACGTGGATTTTCCTCCTGGATCTCCTGGTGGTTTTGGACCTGATCCTAAAAAATGTTGTCTATTGTCACTGGTTGTAGGTTCGTCGCGGGTTGATTGTAATGTATCTGTTGATTCTGGAGTTTCCGTGACTGTTTTAGTGAATGCACTGGTAGAAGGTCTGATGTTGGTAGAAGAATCTTCAGAAGATGTAGCGTCTGACTCGAACGTACGACCTGTTTGCTTGCGTTGTCTTCTTGTGGCGTATACATCGACCCAAGTGTAGACCTCTCCCAGTTTGTAGTCCACTGTATCACGCTTAAATTTTCTAGTTTTTCTCTCATTGATTTCATTTGTGTATACATCAAGTTGTTTATTGATGTCTGCAAGTGTCGTATTCCAATCTGTGTCAGACAGGTTCGTAGAGATATCTTGTCTTAAGTCATCGATTTCTTTGGTTAATTCTTCCAACAATTTTGATAGCTCTTCCACAATTAAAAGTATTAAATCGAGTGAACATTTGTTGAGAATGGCTTCCCAATGTAATGTAAACCTTGGATTATTCTTACATAAGGTTGATTTAAGTGCTATGCTTAGACCTCTTGGGATCCGTTGGACCTTATGATACCTGATGAGGGTACTAGCATGTAGACGTTGATTTATAGCTCTTTTGGATGTGTATAACAATTGCTTTATGTTAGATTGAACAGAGGTTGTACTGGAGCTGGTTCCTGTAGTGTCCTCGAAAAGTGCATAGATGCGTTGTGTTTCTTCAGGCGTATACATGAAAGTCTCTGTTCTGCTTTCTTTGTTAATTTCTGTATCTTCCATGGTCAAGCGGTGCGCGATCTCTGTGGCTCAGGAATAGGTGAAAAAATTGTTGAAGAAAGAGGAAGCGCACTCTAGTTCAAACGAGGTAGTTCAAGTAGTTACTGAATTTATGTACTTGAATAAACTAACGAACTACAGAATTTACCCTCGCTTGATTAATTTCTCCACCGGAGTGCAACTCGAGTGACACGCTCTTGGTTAGAACGTGCTTCTGCATGATTTTCATCCCTACTCAGGGGGATCTACTCGTCTGCACCCATACCCTGTTCTACTTGAACTACCTTGTTTGAACTAGAGTGCCATTAAGGATACCTCCGATTTTCTCAACATCATAGAATCAATACAAAATCAAATCACCCCGGACATTACATTGGCTACCATCGATGTGAAGTCACTGTATACATCAATCCCTCATGACAAAGGACTCGAGGCAATTGAATCTTTCTTACTCCAGACAGACAAACCCAATAACCTGAATATTTTTCTCATGGAACTCATTCATTTTACACTCTACCACAGTTATTTTGAATGGTCTGGAACATATTACATACAATGTTCGGGCACATCTATGGGCAATTGTGCCGCGCCCACGTATGCCAATCTCTATATGTACCGTTTTGAACTTGATCATATTCTCAGCAAACAGGACTGGATAAACAACCTGATCCTTTATAAAAGATATATTGATGACATCTTTATCATCTGGAAAGGACCAGCCATTTTACTGGATCAACTCATCGAAACACTTAACGCAGTTGATCACCGAATCGAATTCACCCACACTATCAGCCATGATTCAGTTACTTTTTTGGATACTCTTGTTACCAACATTGGAGATCAATTAACTACACAAGTATACACCAAACCGACCGATCGGAATAACCTATTACATTATGACAGTTTTCATCAGCCCTCTCTAAAAAAACACTTACCATACTCAATTGTTAAGATTAAAAAGAATTGCCAGTTCAGATGACCTCTACGAATCTAGCAAAATTGCCTGTATTGACAAATTCAGAAAACGCAATTATCCACTTACTATTCTGGAAAGTGCCATCATCAAAGCCGATACCCTCACTCGACAGGATTTGCTTCAACCCAAATTGCAAGCAAAACAGGAAACTAGATCTGTGTTCATCTCAAAATTCTCTACAAGAAGCCATCAAATTAAAAAAATCGTTTTAAGGTATTGGCCGATACTCAGTAATGAACCAGACTTTCAACACATTTTTGATTCACAACCTAGATTTGCTTACCAGAGATCTCGAAATTTGAAACAACTCCTGTCTACGCCCAAAAATCTCACCACTACTGATTTCAAAGGCACCATCCCCTGCTTGAATCGTGGAAATTGCAACTCGATCATCAAAGGCAACAAGATTTCACACCCCCACAAAGGTTTTCCTATCAATCTAACGGTAACAGCTACGTGCAATACTCAGAATGTCATTTACTTGCTTAAATGTCCTTGTGGGCTTGTTTTCGTTGGCAAGACAGAGAGGAAAATACGAATTCGACTTAACGAACACAAGAGCAACATACGTACTCATCAGATAAAATCTCCTATTGCCAACCACTTCGATCTTTTACAACACAACATTTGTCAACTGCGCTTCTTGATTCTCGAACAAGTTCCTATCATAAAAGGACGAAATAACACACAATATCTATTACAACGCGAAGTTTTCTGGATCAACAAACTAGATGCGATTCACCCTAAAGGACTCAATGAACGCTATGATCTGGGTTGTTTTTTGTAATGTTCTCTGATTCCCACTTAACTTTCAGCTTTTAGAATACACTTATGCACTACTGTTAAGGGTATAATCTCATGAGACCAGGGACCCTACAATCTTATGTTTCCTGATGTTCTACATGTATATCCCAAAGATTGTGATACAATATTATTGTTATTTACCTCATTTGTTACCCATTGCATTTGATGTCACCACAAATATGTCCTGTTGACCTTTACACATCATACTTTTATAGACTTTTGTCTCTTCTGTGAAACACCTTTAGGATTCTCGCTTAACACTTTTTGTCATCCTCATTACAGTCTTAATGTACCGCATTTTCATGCTACCAACACCTTTAGCACGTTTGTACCTTCATACACGTTTTTCGTTGTGTTTCCATGGTTACCTTGTACATACCAACTTTATTTCTATTCCAGACCACTTTTTATCCGTCTGTTACACTCATATACTCAATTCACTAACCCCGGAATCACGAACTCACTCTCTTTGCAGTTTCCTGCTTTACGTGTTTTTCTGTTTGCACTTTCCTCATTGACCGCTCCGAACACACACCCGGACAATTTCTGAATCTTCGTATCAGACTTGCACTTTCCCTCATTGATTGGCTTTCATCGTCTTCTGCCGTAACCATCCGGACACTTTCGTACATTCGCCGATACATTGTATCGGACTCGTATTCTTCCTTTCTGATTGGTTTCTACCGTCTCATGACGCACCTATCCGCTTTTTACACGTTTGACGATACACCGACCAGCATAATCACTTATGACTGGTTGCTAGGCTCTTAGCCATTTTTGATTTGCGGCGACAATTACATGACACCCTTTAAATACTACGCGCGTTCCATAGTCGATTTACCCGCTGAAACGTCGGCACTTTACGACTGCACAGCCTCGTTTGATTTGAACGATTCACATCACGTAAGTGTTTTGCGCCATGCCCTATACCACTACGCTCTTAAACACTTGTTCAGTTGTCTTTCCGTTCGTTTTTCCGTTTACTCTGCAAATTAACGCACCCGTGACCCTTCTTTCACCTGGTACTTAACTTCCATCACAGATTTCATTCTTGACAGTTCACGCATTATCTGCTTGTTATCACTCCCCATGTTACTTTTTAATTTTCGAGCACTCACACTCTTAATGTTTCTACTTCATGCTACCAGACTTTAACATGCACTTGGCATTTTTTTCCACTTTCGCATGTACTCATTCTTTTCCGTTTTCGATCTACTTTCTAGGATTCGTCTCCTCTGCTTGTGACTGTAATTTTACTGCTCAAACACTTACTTAACAGGACCTATCCCTTTATCACACAACATTATAATTTTTTTAAACAGCACTACCGCAACACTGTTTTTATTCACGTATTTTTCATCCACATTCACTTTAATACTTTGAACGCATTGACCCATGTTTTCTCTCACTGCTTTTTTGACTGATTGATTCATGATATAAATGTATTGATTAAAGCCGCTTCCTTGCATCCTCCTATTATAGTGCCGCCCCTGACGAAGGGCCACACTGGCCCGAAATGCATTGGGCTACATCGAGTTATGAACCTCAATATACTCGCTTGTGATGTTGGAATTTTGTGAAAACTATACTTTTCAAAGAAGTTACTGAATTTATGGACTTGAATAAACTAACGAACTACAGAATTTACCCTCGCTTGATTAATTTCTCCACCGGAGTGCAACTCGAGTGACACGCTCTTGGTTAGAACGTGCTTCTGCACGGCTCCTAAGAAAGCAGCATTCCAGGTCAAATGCTGCAAAGATGTCTTATAAATAGGCTCGAAAGGAGCACCCATCAATTTGGTGAGGACAATGTTAAGCTCCCAGGGAGGCGAAGGGGACCTCACTGGTGGAAACACTTTAAGCCCATCTAGGAAATCTTTTACCACAGGCATTTGAAAGAATGAGGTCTTGAGTAGGAGATTTTCTATAAGCTGTGATAGCAGCTAAGTGGACCCTGATGGAGGGGTACTTCAGGCCTGACCTTGCCAAGTGCAGTAAGTATGGAAGAATCACTTGCTCTTGACCTTGAGTCGGATCAAGAGCGTTGTCCCTACACCAAAGGTAAAATCTCTTCCACTTAAAAGCATAAGATTTTCTTGTGGAGGGCCTCTTGCTTCTCTAAGTATGTCCATACAGTCAGCCGAAAGGTCTAGATGTCCATACAGGATGACTTCAGGAGCCATGCAGTCAACCGGCGGGAGGGGAGGTTGGGATGAAACACTCTCCCCTCGTTCTTGGTCAGTAAGTCCGGGCGGCAGGGCAGCCTCCAGTGTGGAACCTCTGACAGTTGGAGGAGATCCGGGTACCACCACTGGCGTGGCCACTCCGGCGCTATCAGGATCATTCTGGTGTTGGTCCTGTAGAACTTCTGTATGACCGCCGGGATTAGACGGAGCGGAGGAAAAGCGTACAGCAATGTCTGCGATCAGCTGATCAAAAGTGCATTCCCCGTGATCCCTGCAGGGGGAATCTGGACGCGAAGACGGGGCATTTCGTGTTTGCTGCATCTGCAAACAGATCGATGTCCGGCACTCCCCATTGCCAAAAGACCTCCTGAGCGACGTCTTCGTTGAGCACCCAGTGGTGCGCTTCTACGAAGTCTCTGCTGAGGCCGTCTGCCTGCACATTCAGGGTTCCTGGAAGGTGGACTGCAACAATTGAGAGACCTCTTGCCAGCAGCCACTGCCAAATGGATTGGGCTTCCAGAGACAGGACTTGTGACCTGGTGCCTCCTTGCTTGTTCAGAGAGAACATCGTTGCTGTGTTGTCTGTCTGAATCTGAATGTGGCTGGATTGAAGAGACGGATACAGGGATTTGAGCGCCAGATGGACCGCCTGTAGTTCCAAGAGGTTGATGTGATAACTTGTTTCTGTCTCGGACCAGAGACCTTGTACCTGGAGCTGGCCCATATGAGCTCCCCAGCCTTGCATTGAGGCATCTGTGACCACTTTCTGTGTTGGAGGCGTCTGATGAAAAGGGACCCCTTGCAGCAGGTGAGAACGTTTCATCCACCATCTGAAGGAGTCACTGGCAGCTTGGTGGAGAGAGACACGATCTTCCCAGCGACCTGACCTCTGAGACCATTGATCTTCGAGTGCCTGTTGTAGAGGCCGCATGTGAAGGCGTGCATTGGGCACAATGTAGATGCACGAGGCCATTGATCCCAGTAGTGAAGACACTTGCCTGGCTGTGGGAAGCGCAGTGTCAAGAAGAGTGTGGCACTTGAGAAGCATTGATGACAACCTCTCCTCCGAAGGACACACGCTTGCCTCTGCGGAGTCCAGGGAGGCGCCCAGATAGTGTATCCGTGGAGTGGGGTTGAGGACCGACGTCATGTAGTTGACTTGCAACCCCAAGGAATAAAGCAGGTTGAGGCAGTATGAGAGATGGCTCTGTAGTAGCACAGGTGTGGAGCTTTTCAGGAGCCAGTCGTCTAGGTATGGATAGACGAAGATCTTCTGCCTGCAGCGGAAGGCAGCCACCACCGCCATGCACTTGGAGAATGTCCGTGGGGCGGATTTGAGGCCGAACAGAAGCACTCGATACTGGTAGTGGTGACGAGAGACCTGAAACCTGAGAAATTGCGATGTTTCACAGACAGGAATGTGAAAGCAGACGTCCTGCAGGTCGATGGCACACATCCAGTCTCCCTGGTGAAGGTGCGGAAAGATTTGATGCAGGGCTAGCATTCAGAATTTTTCCTTTCTGATAAACCTGTTCAGCAGGCGCAGTTCGAGGATAGGTCTGTACTCTTTGGCTACTCCTCGCTTTTGGACTAGGAAGTAGTGAGAGTATACCCCCTGGTTTCTTTGGAGAGGTGGGACCTCCTCTATGGCCCTCTTGGAGAGGAGTATAGATACTTCGTCCTGTAAAAGTCGACTTTGAAGTTGAGGAAGGCGCTATAATTACGGGGGAACTTGCGTAGGGTGAGACTTGAACCTTAGCAAGTATCCATGCTGCATAATATTCAGCACCCATTTGTCTCTTGTTATGGTTTCCCACTCTTCCAGGTGAAAAACGATACTCCCTCCTACCGGAGTGGCGAACGGGTGCGGAGGAAGTAATGCCTCACTGTTTGGGAGGCTACTTAGTGGTGGACTGTTGCTTGTAGTTCCCTCTTCCTCTGCCACGACTCCTCTGCTGGAATTGGGACCTCTGCTGGTTCACGGAGGACCATTGACGTGTTTGAACCCTCTGCTGGAAGGAACGTTTGTCGCCCTGACGAAAGCGCTTCCGGTATTCTTTGCGCTTCTCCAGACCTACAGCCTTGACAGTATCCAGCTCTGCTTTCATCTTGTTCATCTCCTCGTCGGCGTGAGCCTCGAACAAGGAGAAGCCGTTAAATGGAAGATTCAGAATCTTTTTCTGTGCATCAGGCTTGAGGCCTGTGAAGCGCAGCCAGGCTGAGCGCCGTGAACAGACGCCATGGGAGTAACCATGAGCGGCGAGATCTGAAGCGTCCGCTCCCGCACTTATAACTTGATTGGCTACTAGCCCACCTTCTAGCAGAATTTCGCTGAAGTCCTGCCGGTCTTATTTGGGGAGCTTTTCAGTGAACCTTGACAGGGAGTCCCAAAGAGACCTGTCATATCGCCCGAGAAGGGCTGAGGCACTTGAAATCCTCACGGAAGAAGCCGACGTATTGCACATTTTCCTGCCATAGGAGTCCATCTGCTTACTCTCCTTCTCTGGGGGGACAGAAGATGGCGCAGACGCCGAATGAGACCTCATGGCCGCCACGGTGACGGACTCCGCTGGTAGATCAGCTCTGAGAAATAAGGGATCCTCGGCTGGGGCCTCATACTTTTTGGCAATCCTGGATGGTACGGAGCCCACCGTAGCAGGGGCGAGGAATGTGGCCATAGCTGGTTCCAAGAATCCTGGCACCAAAGGAAGCAGCGGTTCAGGAGCTGTGCGATGGTGTAAGGTGTCGAAGATGATAGATGTGGGAACTACGACCTTCGCCGTCGGTCTGGTGATCTCGACGTCGATCTCCCATGGCGCCGAGTTGGCGTCGATTTTCTTGACGTCGAGTGATGGGACTTCGACTAAGCTCTCGACGTCGACAAGCCCACTTGCAGCGAGATGTTCGCCATCGTGACTCTTGACGCCGACCCCCTCGAGGGTGGCAGAGAGTGTCTCGACGTCGACGGAAGCCTCAACGTCGACTGAGACTTTTCAGGTCTCTCAGGACCCATAGCCTTCGAGCCCAAAGCCCTGTGCCTCAACGCCGACTTACTTGCATGCGGCGGAGAATCTCGACGTCGAGATAGTGATTTGTCCCTCGACGCTGAAAGTATCTGGGTCTCTTCAACGGCGACTTCGACATCGAATCTCCTGTTACCACCTTCTTCCTGGACTCAGGAGAGGTGGTATGTCGCCGCTTTCGGTGTCGTTTGCTTGAAGAAGGTGGTTTGAAGACTCCATGGTCACCTCCATGATGGCTTCTGTCCTTTTCCAGCTGGGTATGAAGTTTTATGCGCTCTCTGTCACGCAGAGTCCGCCTGGACAATTTCTGGCAGTAGTAACACTGGTCAGGATTATAACTTGATGATGAAAGACACACAATACACACAGAGTGTGGATCTGCCAGTGCCATCTTCTTGCCACAGGAAGGGCATTTTCTGAAAACATTTCTGGTAGGACCAAAAAAACAGTAGAATAAGCCTTTCGAGTCAGAAAATGTTGAGTTTTCTGAGAAAAATATCAATTCAATCACTTTCAGTCAAAAAACTGAAGAGCTCAAGCTCCAGGATCCTCATAAAAGGAGCCGGAAAAAAGAACTGACCTAACTGCCACCTGTGGTGCATCATGGGAGCAAGGGGTCTCCTGCAGGTCCTGAAGGCACGGTACCCCTACTCTAATGCCTTAAAGGCAAGGTGTCAGTTTTCTATGTTTCTTAGTACTCTGCTGCAGCCTACAGGCAAATGCCTGCAATTACAAGTTTGCTTTATGGCAATAAAGCATTATTGTATGACAATTATTTACTGCTTCCTTTTTTACTTATGGGTTAGGAAGGTAGGAGTACTACAATGCAAACCTATGTAATTTCAGCATTTTTGCCATGTTGGAAACATTTTAGGCTGCATGTATAGGTTTTCACATATGCATATATATGTATATTTATGTATTTTCTATATGCTCCGGGATCCCGCACATGGGTGGGGATTATTCAGAGATTATGACTATTGATGAGTATCCCCTGGATGAGAACTATATGACCCATCATGTAGGATGTCATCTAGTGTATCCTCACTATGTTGGGTATAATTTCGCCACTCCTCTAAGTGTGTGTTCAGGTCCTTTATCTTGGCTAGTCCAAGACAGGAGGTCTGTTGCACTGTGTTCAGGAAGATAATTTGCAATGGTATGATGCATTCTCTAAATAAAGCCTCAGTTCCCTGAACTTGCCAATCTTTAGTCCCTCAGACAGATTTTGTGTTTATGGTGTCCCTTCAAAAGTCGAAACCCTGTAAAAAACAGCTGGGGAAATAAAGGAAGAGGAATATATCTGTTTCGTGTTAGTTACCATATTTTTCTTTGCAGGTGTAGGTACAAGCTTATAATAATAAGATATTGGGTCTGAAGTGTTAAACCCAGAAAAATAAGCAAACTTTTGTGCAAATGTTTGTGAACTACCTTTCGGCGGTGTTGGGCAGTGTTCCCATTGATGGAAAGAGAAAATATTACGTGGGATACTTGCTTTGTGCAAGAAATGATGACCATAGTTCTGGTAACAATATATGGTGTTAAAATCAGATGCATCATCATACAACTCATTATTCGAAAGTGCAGCAGATTGTTCTAAACCAGACAGCATAATATGTACAGTTTCAAAGTCCCAATCCTTAGAGATAGTACTGGAGGTAATGATATAATTTAAAGAAATTTTAAACAAGTGTGGTATTTTCAAACGTTCAATTGGACCATATACATCATATGCAACCTTATCCCAAACTATTCCCTCAGGAACTGGAAATACTTTTATGTTCACTACGGACAGGTCTGTCTGTTGGTGTGCTGATGCATGCGGTTTCAGGACCAAGTTCACAGGTTGTACTGCGGAGCGTTCTGGGAGATAATGTCCATTTAGGAGCAGGAAAAAGACGGCCACGATACCTATCCATAGGACTAGGAAAAGTAGACCAATTGCAATCCAGAGCTGTAGCCAGGGCGTAGCAAAGTAAGTATTTTTCAGCCCAAGGTAGAAATCATGTCGTTTTTGTTTGTAGGAAACAGGAGCTGGCGGTGACTCAGGTTCACTTGGATCCAATGAGAAAGTATCAAAATCAATGAAGTAGCCAGACACAGTTCGATCTATCTTTGGTAGCTCAGCAGGTTTTGTATAGCTGGCATATGACTTGTTTCGAGACATTAACCCCTTCGGTGCTCATGACGGAACGGTTCCGTCATGAGCCACGGTTGAGCTGTGCTCATGACGGAACCGTTCCGTCATGACCACGCCCGCGCAAGATTCCGTCAGCACAGCGGCGGAATTTGCGCAGCATGGAAGGGGTTAACATGGATGTCGGCAATACGTAAAATTGAGATCTGTGTTTCAGTTGTATTTTTGTTGTTTTTCAGTCTTGCATACGTCCAGTTACAATTGCACATGTTGCGCTGCATTGCTGTTTACTTCCTATTGCAGGTTGGGCAGATCAGTCAGTGCAAGGCAAATGCTACTTACAAGTATGCATCTGTTCTTGGCATGTAGAGCTGCAGATCTACACACTGTGCATAGATCGCCATCTGGTGTTGGGCCCGGATATTTGCAGTTGTTTTTCCTCTTGGAAAGTCTTTGGAAGTCACGAGGTCGGTGACTCCTCCTTTGGATCGTATTGCGCATGGGCTTCGGCTCCATCCTCAGATTGTTTTTCGCCAGCAGGGAAAGATGAAGCGTAGTAGTAACAGTGAAGATGCCCATGTGTGTTGTATCTAAATAAGATAAACTGGAACAGATAAAGGTAGCCGGGGGGGCGTGTGTAGATCTGCAGCTCTACATGCCAAGAACAGATGCATACTGGTAAGTAGCATTTGCCGTTCGAGGCATATGAGCTGCAGATTACACACTATCTGTTGCAGTGGTTTGAAATAATGTTTTGAGTACAGCCTGGCCCACACTAGCCTGTTGCTAAGTTTGCACATCTACACAATAGTGTTTAGTGAAAGTGTGCGGTGTTGACCATGTAGCTGCTCTGCAGATATCATCTAATGGGATGTTCCCTAAAAATGCCATTGAAGCCCCTATTTTACGTGTTGAGTGGGCTTTAGGGGGAACGGATAGCGTTCGTTTTGCTATGTGGTAGCAAATCTGAAGGCATTTGACAATCCACCTAGCTATCCCCACCTTGGAGATGGGGTTGCCTTTGTGTGGTGGTGAGAAAGAGACAAACAGTTGTTTGGTCTTACGAAAAGGTTGTGATCTCTCGATGTAGTAGAGTAAGGCTCGTTTGACATCTAATGTGTGAAGAGCTCTTTCTGCAACGGTCTGTGGTTGCGAGAAGAATACTGGGAGTTCTACGGATTGGTTTAGGTGAAAAGGAGAAATGACTTTAGGGAGGAATTTTGGGTTGGTACGGATAACAACCTTGTTATGGTGCATTTGGAGAAAAGGTTCTTGAATGGTAAGTGCTTGTATCTCACTGACCATTCTGAGGGACGTGATGGCTACAAGAAAGGCGATTTTCCATGTTAGGAATTGAAGTTCACATTTGTGTAGAGGTTCAAAGGGAGGCCCCATTACTCTGGTGAGAACGATATTTAGGTTCCACACAGGTGAGGGTGGCACTCTGGGGGGGAATTATTCTTTTGAGGCCTTCTATGAAGGCTTTAATGGCAGGTACTCTAAAAAGTGATAGATGTTGCCTGTTTTGTAGATAAGCTGCAAGGTGCAGTCTGATGGACGTATAGGCTAGATTGCATCTTTGTAGGTGTAGTAAATATCCTATGATGTGTTGAATGGACACATCTAGGGGATTGATGGTATTGTTGTGACAATAGACAACAACACGTTTCCACATGGCTGCGTAGCACGCTCTAGTGGTGGGTCGCCTAGCTTCTTTAATGACGTTCATGCAGTCAGGGGGAAGATTTAAGTAACCGAATTCTAGGATTTCAGGAGCCAGATTGCAAGGTTGAGCTGAGCTGGGTCCGGGTGGCTGATCTCTCCATGGTTCTGGGTTAAGAGGTGTGGAAAGAGGTGTAACTTTTGGTGCGGTACTACAGATAGTTCCAGCAGTGTGGTGTACCACGGTTGTCTGGCCCAACTTGGAGCTACAAAGATTAGTATGAGGGAGTGTTGTTGTAGTTTGCGCACCACTAATGGAATGAGTGGGAGAGGCCAAAAAGCGTATGCAAATCTGCCTGACCAGTTCATCCATATCGCATTGCCTTTGGACAATGGGTGTGGATATCTGGCGGCGAAGCTTGGGCATTTGGCGTTTTGGTGGGTGGCGAAGGGGTCTATCTGTGGATGCCCCCACATTTGAATGTACGGGTGAAGAACTTGCGGGTGGAGTTGTTGCGTTTGTCTGCTGAGCAGATCTGCCATAGAGTTTGGACTCCTGGGACATGTTGGGCTAGGAGAAAGATTTTCTGGGGTATGGCCCATCTCCATATGCTCTGTGCTAGCTGAGAGAGCTGTGGAGAGTGTGTGCCGCCTTGTTTTTGTATATAGTACATGGCTGTCATGTTGTCTGTGCGGACTAGGACTGCATTGCCTGAAATCTGTGTCTGAAAAGATTTTAGGGCTAAAAAGATGGCTAGTAACTCCAGATGGTTGATGTGGAGTAACTTTTGTTGAGATGTCCATCTGCCTTGCATGGTGTGATGTAATCGGTGAGCTCCCCAGCCGGAGAGCGATGCGTCCGTTGTCAGTACTATCTGAGGAACCAGGTCCAGGAACGGTCGCCCTTTGGAAAGGTTTTTGGTGGTCCACCACTGCAGAGAGCGATGGGTACGACCGTCTACCAACACCAGATCTGTTAAGTGACCCTGGGCCTGGTTCCATTGGCGCGCTAAGCACTCTTGGAGAGGACGCATCTGGAGTCTTGCGTGAGGTACTATGAATATGCAAGAGGCCATCATCCTTATTAGTAGCATGAACACTCGAGCTGGAAGAGAGTGTTGTGGCTGAAATTTGGTACGTAGAGCCTGAATGTTTGCTATCCTGGCAGGAGTGGGGTAGGCTAGCGCTCTTGAGGTGTCTATAGTGGCACCCAGATATTGTTTTACGTGGGACGGTTGGAGATGGGACTTTGCGTGGTTTACTGTGAAGCCCAGTTGGTGAAGTAGCTGGATAGTGGCGTGCGTGTGTTGTACACACTGGTTGTATGAACTGGCTTTTATTAGCCAGTCGTCTAGGTATGGGAAGACATGGATGTGTTGTCTCCGCAGGTGTGCTGCCACTACCGCTAGGCACTTGGTGAATACTCGTGGTGCTGTTGTGACTCCAAACGGGCGTACTTTGAATTGGTAGTGTTGGCCGTCCACTACAAATCTGAGGAACTTCCTGTGAGCGTTGTGCACAGGAATGTGGAAATAGACGTCTTTGAGGTCTAAAGTGGTCAGGAAATCGTTGTGGGAGAGCAGTGGAAGTACCTGCTGAAGTGTTACCATGTGAAAATGGTTTGAGTGTATGTATCTGTTTAGGGGCCTGAGGTCTAGGATGGGCCGTAGAGTCTCGTCCCTTTTTGGTATGAGAAAATATAGGGAGTAGACCCCCATATTTTGTTGGTTGGTAGGAACCTGTTCTATTCCCCCCTTTTGTAGGAGGGAGATTACTTCCTGCTTTAGTAGTGTTAGATGTTCCTGTGACATTGGGCGTTGTCTGGGTGGAATGTTTGGGGGGGGGGGGGGGGGGGGGGTGGTAGATATTAGTTCTAGGCTGTAGCCTGACCGAATTATTTTAGTTACCCATCTGTCTGAGGTGATGGTAGTCCAGACAGGAAGGAAATTTTGGAGTCTGCCCCCGACCGGAGTGGGATGGTCTGAGGGGAGTGGAGGGGAGTCATTGGGCAGGTGCGGAGGCAGAGCGGGCGGTGTTGGTCTTGCCTCTGCCTTTATAATTGTTGCCTCTGTAGCTGCCTCTTTGGTAACCCCTTGTAAAGGTGGATTTGGTAGGGGTTTTATATGAAGTGGAAGCGGTGTCAGAGGAGTAGCCTCTGGATGTGCTCCGAAAGGAAGAGCGGCGAAAGGAGCGCCTGGGAGGGTGTGATTGTAAGGCTCCCATAGACTTCGCCGTATCGGTGTCTTTTTTCATTTTTTCTAGGGCCTCATCCACTTTTGGGCCGAACAGATGTTCCTGGTCAAAGGGGTGGTTCAGGATGGAAGCTTGTACTTCTGGTTTAAAACCTGAGATCCTTAGCCAGGCATGGCGACGGAGGAGGATACTGGTATTAATGGCTCTAGAGGCGGTGTCCGCTGCATCTAGGGCACAGCGGATGGAGGTATTGGTAATGGTTTTGCCCTCCTGAATTAACTAATTTGCCCTATTTTTATATTTGCCAGGGAGGTGTTGCATTATGGCTTCTAGTTAGTCATAATGGGCCCTGTCGTATCTTGCCAGTAGCGCCTGTGTATTAGCGATGCGCCATATGTTGGCAGCTTGGGATGCAGTGCGCTTGCCCGATGCGTCCAAGAGTTTTGACTCAGGTGGTGGTGCCTCGCCTGATGCTTGGGAGTTTGCCCGCTTTCATGCTGTAGACACAACTAGGGAATCTAGTGGTGTTGGCCCTCTGATGTAGGTGGGATCTGTCGGGCGGCTTATATTTTTTGTCTATGCGCGGGTTAATGATCCTGGCTCTGACTGGGTCTTTAAAGACCTCCGGTGCGTGTTTGACAACTCCTTTGAGCATGGGCAGTATGGAGGTGGCCCTACGGGGGGTGTCAAAAGTATCGAGAAGGAAGTCCTCCTCCACGGGGTCGGTATGGAGATCCACCCCATGATAGTGTCCAGCCCTTTGGAGTAAGTGGTTGAACCCTAATGAGTCTTCTGGTGGGGATGGTCCAGAAGGGTAGAGATCATCTTGCGGGACTTTAGGAATGTCAGGAATGTTATAGTCGTCCCATGGGTCTGGGGAGCCTGGGGTCCCCTGTAGGTAGGTCATGGGGTATGTCCCATATGTCCTCATAGACATCATTATCATCATCCGGAGAGGGTGTGGGGGAATGATGAGGTGGGGGGGTGGAGACGGAGGAGGTGGAGGAGGGGACGGTGGAGGGGACGGTGGAGGGGTGGAGGAGCTGGTGAAGGCATCCTGGAAGGGGAGGTCGCAGAGTGCTTCCTCTTTGGAGGTGGAGCTGGGGCAGGCTTTTTTAGCCGTCTCTTTTTGATGCCGGTTTCAGGGTCCTTGACCAATGTCTTTTGCAAAGGATCAGGTGTAAAAAGTTCTTCCGAGGGTGATTTGTCCGTGGGCGCCAAAGGCATCGGGGCCGTAGGTTCTCGTTTTAGAGTCTGCACTAGTCTGCTGTTTGGAACTATGCAGCTTGGAAAGGGCTGTTTGTTTACTCGGTGCCGAGATGGTTTTCGGCTTCGAGCTATCGGTGTCAGTGGCCTTGTGTCTTCTGCTCGGTTCCGGGGATGGTGTCGGTACCGAGGAGGTGGAACTGGTTTTCAGCGCCGAGAGTTTCGGTGTGGAGCTCGGTGCCGAGGAGGAGGCCATTTTCTTTTTCGGCGTCGGTGCGGAGGAGTGCTTCTCGGCACCGACGGTGGGCTGGCTCGAGCCGCCGGAAGGCTTAATAGGCTTCTTTACCGGTCCCGAAGGTGCGGTGTGGGAAGCAGTGTCTTTGGTCTTGCCTAGGCCTGGAGGCGAAGGCGTGACCAAAGCCTTTTTCGGTGCCGTCGAGGGTGTGGGGGGAGGGGCTTCGGTACACACGACCTTCTGTGCCGGAGTGATGTCCTCCACATCTGAATCGTCGGCTTCGGAGGCGCCGACGAGGCCCTAGTCGGTGTGGTGGTCTTCTGAAGCGTCAACGCCTTCCCCGAAGATGTCGTCTGGAATCGCCGTCGACGAGTGTGCCATGGTGCTTCGTGCCCTTAGGTCTCGAATGGTTTTCTTGAACCGGAAGGACTTGCACGCCGGACAGTCTCGAGCCTCGTGTTCAGGGGAGAGGCATAGGTTACATACCTTGTGAAGGTCGTGTGGGGGAATTTGGACCCACATCAACGGCACTTCTTGAAGGGAGTCCTTTCCATTAGCCAGGACCGGAGCTTGGGTAGGTCAGAAGGCCGTCGTCGACGACTGGAATCGAAGGTCTTGATCGATGAGAGCCGCGCCGAGTGTGGAGATCGCGATCGAAAACAATACCGCGAAGTAGGGTGAGGATTGCGCGTCAATAGAAGAACTGGAAACTGTTCGGAACCGGAGCGCAAAGATCACATCCGAACCCGATGGCGGAAAAAAACAATCTGAGGATGGAGCCCAAGCCCATGCGCAATACGATCCAAAGGAGGAGTCACATACTTCGTGACTTCCAAAGACTTTCCAAGAGGAAAAACAACTGCAAACATCCGGGCCCAACACCAGATGGCGATCTATGCACAGTGTGTAATCTGCAGCTCATATGCCTCGAACATGATGTATTCATACTGATATAGAGGCATTATTTCATTCGGGATAGGATATTCTTGTTCGTACTGCAGGAATGCTTGTGTTTTTAATGTAGGACCAAATTTGTAGCCTATATTTGTTACAGTGAGAGAATTAGCCCACTGTATCCATCTTGGATGCAGTGCTTTCATGTTTGGAAAGTTTACTTTTGCAACAGCTTCTAAGGTTGGAACCGGAGTCATGACAATTATTAATTTCCCCAGAGCTAGTGCTCGTTCTCTCACTACAATACTGCTGTCAGTATTTTTTCTGTGGATGCAAAACGCATTTCAGGGTTAGTGTACAAATAAGATTTGTATGCAATGGGTACTGCTTCGCCTTCATTGAAGGTGAGGTAGGTGTAACCAGATTGACCCACGACTACACATCAACAAATTCTTAGTATTTACACGTGTATGTACGTGTTTGGAAGCTATCATGTTAGCTTGTAAGGAACAGAGTTTGTGTGTTCCTTTGTCCAATGTCGAACTGAAAAATCGGGTCTAATTAAGTCGTAGGAAGGTTTTACTTTTTCTGTGTAATCCAAAATGCATGTTCTGCCAAAAGGTAGGAATCCTTAAATGGATTGTAAACTTTTCAGAGTCTTTGGAGGTTGGAGCAGCGCACATTTTTCTAAAAAATCATCTAAGCTTTTTCCTTCACTTGAAAGCTCATATCCTAAAAATAGGACATTGAGGTGGTCAATTTTTTATTTTTTAAAGTTAAATTTGTAGCTCTCAGAGGCGAACCCCAGAATTATGTTCTCCCTGTACAAGTGATCCAATAATTCATTGTCCGTCAGATAAATATCATCTACATAGGACAATGCCTCCTCATCACAATTTTAAAGTAACTCAGATACTCTTGGTGAGAACAACCCAGGCCTATTCTTATACCCTTGAGGCGGTCTACAAAATTGGCGTTGTGAGCTTGGATTTGAAAATGCTGCTTTCAGGCGCTATATTTTGGCAAAGGAATCCCTTTGAGATATCTAGTGTTGTTTTGTACTTCTTCGGTACAATGTTATTCATTAATGCAGCACAGTGGGCATTCTGTACTTCAAATGTTTCCTTGCATGTGTTTAAATGCATGTAGTTTAAAATTAGAGGGTATGAATTGTCAGATTTCCTTACGGGAAACAAAGCATTATTTATGGAGGAGGTGCCATTCTCGATTATACCTTGGTATTCAAGTTGATCTACGATCTCCCTGACCTGTTTCTTTGCTTCATGTTTTATTGGGGACTGCCTTTGTTGTGTAGGAGTGGTTTTAACTGGGATTTCAAGGTGAGGTTACTCAGTATTCCACCATACATGACGTGGTATAATGCAGGAGCTTGTGCTGCTGCCCATGTGTGTTTAGTGATTCTGGAACGAGGTCAGAGAAAGCCAGTAAAATTACCTCTTATCCCTTTGGGCGATTCATGACAAACTCAGGAGGCCTATCTCTTTCAGCCAAAAAGAGTTCATATCCAAAATTCAGGTTCTCCCAAAAGAGACCTTACACTTTTCTGAGTATGTCCCCCTCCATTTGGAGCGTTATTTTATGTAACTGATGTGGGACACTTACCCTTGTGTATCAGGTGTTTCCACCATGATATGTTCATTCAACGCTGTTGTCACCAGAAATTCCATCAGGTTCTGGCAAGCTACTGTTATTTCTGCTGCACTGTCTAGCATCGTCAGAGCCCATTCCATAGTGGAGTCCTCAGTAGCCTGTGCATTTCTTATTTTAAAGCCAGTTACCTTCTTTTTAAATTGAGGTTTACTTTTCGGTTTATCTTCTTTTTTGATAATGTAGTCTGAAGTGCGATGTGTCTCTTGGCTTTGCTCGCTATTCTGATCTGATTTCTGACCGTCCTTTCCTCTCGGAGTTTTCTGACAAACCCTGGAATGAACTAGAGGAACATGCATCTGTAGCCTGATACCGGTCAGGTTTCTTATTATTATCACGGTTTCTAAGGTTATAATTACTGTCAGAAGGCTCCTGTTGAGAAGACCCACACCGTGATTGTGATATATTTACTTGTTTTTTGATTGTTTATTGTCCCAATTCGTTTTAGAAGGTTCAGGTGCTTGTTTTGAGGTATCGTTTTCAGGATTACCCATCAATTGTGCTTTCACTGATCTAGCAACCCAGATTTTCTCTACCCAATGAAACATAAGTATCTTTGATAATTTTTGTGAATTCATATTCCTGTTGTGCAGGTGTGCATTCCCTCAGGTGTTGGCGTATAGCCTACACTGTTGCCTCCCCTTTTATGTTAGCCAACATAATTGTTGATACCTGGGTAAACTTGCCTATCAAATTTCATACTAAAGTCCAGGAACGCTGTGCCCCGTACTCCTTCTGTATTTGTTTCAATATGTATGAATGCTATTGAGGGGGTACCATGAGTTCTGGTGTAAATGGCAGCGAAAACTGTACCCCAAGTAGTACAATCCTGTGTCGGTGGAGCTATCCCCATTGGCAAGCAAATTGTCATTATTCTGTGTTTTTCTTGCGTGCCAGTGTGTGGAAAAACAGCCTCAAGTTGTGCTATTTTCTGTGCTATCCAGAATGGCATTTGCTCATGTTTAGTGGACATTCTTCCCATAATCGTGATCAGCGTTTGTGGGGTGATTTTTGTTGCAGTCCCTAGTAGTTGACCAGCTTCAGTGACCCTTCTAGGTTGAAGTGTGAGTGTTCGTATTACGAACTGTTTAAGATTTCTGTAAAGTTTTATTATTTCTTTGTGAAGTGGACGCAAGTCTGCTGCTGGCAGTGTATCAATTTCTGGATGTGGTGTGTAAGCAGCTAGGACCGGCCTAGTCTCTGCTGAGCAGACCAAGTCTCACTTTATCTGTGGTATGGGGGAGGGTGCCTTCAAACCAATTAATATGCTCTTGGTAAGTTAACAGGACTTCTATGTCCTCGTATAGACAGGTTTCATCTAGTATTTCATACGAAGAGTAGGAATAAAATGGATGCGCACATGCTTTTTCTAGGAGGGAATTTAACCCCAAGAATTGAACACCTCTGTTCTGAATGACTTGAGTGCCTCAATCACGAAGGTAACGGTGCCGCCTAACGCTGAGAGATCAACATTTTCTAATTTTATAGCAAGTGCATTTCTGCAATTTTCCTAAATGTTTATTGCACCTTCCTGTTCAGTCTCCTCCCTAACAGTACCACAAGCACTAGCGTCTGCACTTTGAGACATTTATGGGTAGAGGTTGGATGTTTTTATAGAAAAAGAGATAATGGTTTTCCATAACGTGAGAACTATAATCCTTCAAGCTCGAATAAACCTACAGCCAGTACATGGGGTATACCTACTAGGCAGGTGTCTCTGGGTAAATAAGAGTAGGTATCTCTGAGGCAGGACTAAACTACTTAGATTTGCCCATTAAATAAAAACCAAACAAACGTTGGCCGCGCCTTGCTGTGTAGTTCCTAATATATAGAATTTGGGCATTCAGACAACATAAACTAAGTGATTGATGTCCAGACTGATTACAGACACCTGATATGTTTGGGCAATTAATTCTATTTACTTTCCTTTTTGAGTAGAAATTGGAGTTTACTTTCTCCTTTAACAACAATCCTATATATAGTGTATGTGTTGTTCCTACCCATACTAGCCCTTATCTTTACTTTTGTATTGTTCACATTTAAAAAAAATAAAAATAATAACCAACCTCTGAGTCACCATGTTCAAACCGGGTACCCTGTACTTTAACAGGTGTATACCGCAAGAAGGTACATCAATCTAAATGAAAAAATGTGAAAAATACAAGATAGCACCTCACGTGCGCACGGCCAGGGGAGCTGTAAGCCCCCTAACCACACCAAGGAACGAATAGTTTCTGGCAACTATCGAACATTACAACCTTTGATCCTCCAGGGATCATGGAAACAGTACAGTGTTTTTCGTTCAGTCACTCGTGCTCACTTGGTCTCAGAGACATGCACAGAATAAACAATGGGGACGTTTTCAATAAGTATTTACTGAACCAGCATCATTCTAGTATATAATACATGTGCTGCGACAACCATTAGACAGAAATCGATATGTAAAATTGTAAGCACAGAGAGTAAATAAAAGGTAGAATTCTACCATTGCGCTAAAAAAGTAAATATATGCAGGCATATCGATACATGGCAGTAATCGAGCGTACTCAAAAGATGCAAACCCTACCTAAGTGTACCTAGCATGCAAATAGGTGTGAAGCCAATAATCACCCTAGGACAGTGGTTCCCAAACTTTTGACTCCTGAGGACCCCACTGAGTCACCACTGGAACTTGGGGACCCCCAAGCAATTTGTATGATTTAAATTTCAAATGTTAAAACAGTAATTCGAAAAAAATAAACATGTGTGCACACAAAACAAATACTTGAAATACTAAGGATTTTAGGCGCATATTTACAAAACCCTACCACCATGGAAACATCACTTTTTGTAACGTTTGCGTGTCGATAGGGGCTTCGCCTTATTTACAAGGCAGCGGTAAGTCACTTAATATGGCTTAAAGCTGCCTTGTAAATAAGGCCCCCTTTCGCGCAATGCTTAGCGTGAAAGGGGTGGGTAGTGGGTTTTGCAGTGGGCATTCCACCGCAAAACCCATTGATTTTGATGCTGCCCCCTATTCACAGGGGCAGCGTAAATAGGAGGCAACGCCAAAATTAACACCAGGGAAAACCAGGTCTTAACTTGGCGAAACGAGGAGGAATCGAATATGCTACTTACCAGTATGCATCTGTTCTTGGCATGTAGGGCTGCTGACATTCATATCTGTGCATAGATCGCCGCCTAGTGTTGGGTCCGGATGATTGCACATTGTTGTCCTGGAAGAGTCTTTGAAGTATCACGAGATAGGTGACTCCTCCCCTGGACCACAGTGCGCATGGGCATCCTCTCCATCCTCAGATTGTTTTTCGCCATTGTGGCAGTGATGGAGTAGATACAGTAAGTGATGACCATGCTATACAGCAAGTCTGAGTGCTGCAGCCGCCACAGGCGCCGGGGAGGAGGGTGGGCGATATGAATGTCAGCAGCCCTACATGCCAAGAACAGATGCATACTGGTAAGCAGCATATTTGGTTCGAGGTATGTGGGCTGCTGAATTCATATCTGTCCATAGATTATATAGCAGTCCCTCCATTAGCGGCGGCTACCCGTGCCAGCTGCAGCAGTTTGAAAAAGGGTCTTGAGAACAGCCTGTCCTACAGCTGCCTGCTGTTTTGAATGGACATCTACACAGTAGTGTTTGGTAAATGTATGTATAGTGGACCATGTGGCTGCTCTACATATGTCCTCTAAAGGAATGTTCCCTAGGAAAGCCATGGACGCCCCTAACTTTCGTGTTGAGTGGGCCCTTGGAGGAATCGTTAATGTGTGTTTAGCTTTTTTATAGCAAAGTTGAATACATGTAACGATCCATCTGGCTATCCCTGCTTTGGAAACGGCGTTGCCCTTGTGTTGTGGAGAAAAGGCAACGAAAAGTCGTTTTGTTTTCCTAAAATCTTTAGTCCTGTCTATATAGTACATGAGGGCCCTCTTTACATCTAGTGTATGGAGCATTCTCTCTGCGACATTTTCTGGATTTGGAAAGAAAACAGGCAGTTCAATAGTCTGATTCATGTGGAACTGCGATATCACTTTAGGCATGAATGTGGGGTTGGTACATAGTACGACCCTGTTTGCGTGAACCTGTATGAATGGCTCTTGAATGGTTAGTGCCTGGAGTTCACTAACTCTTCTCAACGAAGTGATTGCCACTAAGAAAGCTACTTTCCAGGTGAGGAATTGAATCTCACATGAATGTAGAGGTTCAAAAGGTGGACCCATCAATCTGGTGAGGACCACATTTAGGTTCCACACTGGTGCCGGTGGGTGTCTTGGAGGAATCACTCTTTTGAGTCCCTCTAAGAAGGCTTTGATGGCAGGCACTCTGAATAAAGAGAGGTGCTGACTGTTCTGAAGATAGGCTGCTATTGCGGTTAGATGTATACGTATGGAGCTGTATGCCAGATTGCACCGGTATAAGTGTAACAGGTAACAGATGATGTTCTGAATGGATGCATCCAGCGGATTAATGTCATTGTTTTTACAGTAAATGACAAATCTTTTCTATTTAGCCGCATAGCAAGCTCTGGTCGTGGGTTTCCTGGCCTCCTTGATGATATTCATACATTCTGGAGGCAGGTTCAGGTAGCCAAACTCTAAGACTTCAGGAGCCAGATCGCCAGGTTTAGCTGATGCGGATCTGGGTGCTGAATTTAGCCATGGTTCTGCGTTAAAAGTTTGGGTGTTAGCCGCAGTCTTTGATGCGGTACCACGGAAAGTTCCAGAAACGTGGTGTACCATGGCTGGCGTGCCCACGTTGGAGCAACCAGGATGAGTGTTGCCTTCGTTTGCGTGCCACTAGCGGTATTAATGGCGCTGGGGAAAAAGCGTACACAAATCTGCCTGACCAGTTCATCCATATCGCATTGCCCTGCAACTGTGGATGGGGGAACCTGGCGGCAAAGCTTTGGCATTTTGCGTTTTCCCTTGTGGCGAATAGGTCTATCTCTGGATGACCCCACTGCTGGAAGTACGGTTGGAGTACTGACGGATGTAGCTCCCACTCGTGCATTTGGTGGCTGTGTCTGCTGAGCAGATCCGCCATCTGGTTGTCATTGCCCGGGAGGTGTTCCGCCATGAGGAACATGTTCCTCTGAATGGCCCACTTCCACATGCTCTGAGCCAGATGAGACAACTGTGGAGCGTGTGTTCCTCCCTGCTTCTGTATGTAGTACATGGCAGTCATGTTGTCCGTCCGGATCAACACGACTTTGTTGCACAAGTGTACTTTGAATGCCTTCATTGCCAGGAAGATTGCCATCAGTTCCAGAAGGTTGATGTGCATCTTCTTTTGCTGCGTTGTCCAAAGTCCCTGCACTGTGTAATTGAGTACATGAGCTCCCCATCCCTGGAGAGACGTGTCCGCTGTCAGTATTATTTGTGGAACAGGCTCTTGGAACGGTCGGCCCTTGCAAAGGTTTTGTGGATTCCACCAATGCAGAGAGTTGTATGCCCGACCGCTCACCAACACTAGGTCTTTCAACTGTCCTTGAGCCTGATTCCATTGACGTGCCAAGCACTCCTGAAGCGGGCGCATATGTAGTCTCGCGTGCGGGACTATGAAGATGCAGGAGGCCATCATGCCTATCAACTGCATGAACACTCGCGCTGGAAGGGAGTGTTGAGGTCTGAACTTCTTTATCAGCAGTTGCATGCTGTTGATCCTCATTAAATTTGGCTGAGCTTTGGCTGCCAGAGTGTCTATGGTCGCGCCCAGGTACTGCTGTACGTGGGTGGGTTGAAGATGTGATTTTGGATAATTCAGTGAGAATCCCGGACTGTGAAGAAGGTGAATGGTGTGGGATATGTGGCTGGCACACTGCTGGGCTGACTTTGCCTGAATAAGCCAGTCGTCCAGGTAAGGGAAGACGTGAATGTGCTGTCTCCGTAAGTGTGCAGCCACTGTCGCTAGGCACTTGGTAAAGACCCAGGGCGCTGTTGTTACTCCGAAAGGGAGGACTTTGAACCGATAATGTTGATCCTGAATAGTGAACCTGAGATATTTTCTGTGTGATGGGTGCATGGGTATGTGGAAATACGCATCCTTCAAATCTAGTGGTGCTAGGAAGTCTCCCTGACTGAGTAACGGCAGAACCTGCTGGAGGGTGAGCATATGAAAATGCTCCGACAGAATGTATTGGTTGAGAGGTCTTAGGTCCAGTATAGGTCTCAAAGACCAGTCCTTTTTTGGGATTAAGAAGTACAGGGAGTACACCCCTGACCCACGTTCTACAGGCACGAGCTCTATGGCTCCTTTTTGCAGCATACTTAGTACTTCCTGCTGCAATAATGTCAAGTGCTCTGCGGACATAGGACGGTGTCTTGGTGGTATGTTGGGTGGATTGGATGTTAATTCCAGACAATAACCGTACTGGACAATTTTTCTGACCCACCTGTCTGTGGTGATAGATCTCCAGACTGGCAGGAACTGTTGGAGTCTCTCCCCGACTGGTGTTATGTGGTCGGGGGGCAGTGACAAGACGTCACTATTTGTTATTGGCGGAGGACCTGGTGCTGTTGTTTCCTCGTCCTCTGCCTTTGGTGCTGGATCCACGATATCCACCCCTATTGGTCTTATTATAGGTACTCTGGGTACCTCCTTTATTGTACTGCTGCTGGGACCCCTGACCTCTAGCTGCTCCTCTATTCCCGGGGCGACGAAAGGAGCCACTCCGAAACTGCTGCGACTGTAGAGCCCCCATAGATTTTGCAGTTTGTGTCCTTTTTAATCTTTTCTAGTGTAGTATCAACCTCGGGGCCAAATAAAAAGTCTGGGTTGACTGGTTGATTCAAGATATTAGTTTGAATTTCAGGTTTGAAACCTGATATTCTCAACCATGCGTGCCTCCTTAACATCACACTAGTGTTGATTGCCCTAGCTGCAGTGTCAGCTGCATCTAGTGCACATTTGATGGACGCATTTGTAATGAGTTTTCCCTCTCTGATGAGGAGCTCCGCTCCATCTTTGTAGTCATCTGGTAGGTGTTCTATTAGTGTTTCTAGGGTATCGTAGTGTGACCTGTCGTATCTGGCCAGGAGTGCCTGAGTGTTGGCAATGCGCCAGATGTTTGCTGCTTGTGCTGCTATCCTTTTTCCCGATGTTTCAAGCACTTTGGACTCCTTGTCTGGAGGAGGAGCATCACCGGTAGTTTGCGAGTTAGCTCTTTTGCGAGCATTAGAAACTACCATCGAGTCCAACGGCAATTGACTCTTAATGTACATTGGGTCCCCTGGGGCTGGTTTGTATTTTTTTTCTATTCTTGGGTTCAATACCCGTGCTCTGGTTGTCCCCTTAAATATGTCCTTAGCATGTTTAATAACCCCTTTTAGTATTGGAAGAGTTTTGACTGTTCTTTCTGATGTTGAGAACGTGTCCACCAAGAAATCCTCTTCCACCGAGTCAGAATGAAGTTCCACTCCGTGATTAGCCGCCGCTCTTTCAATGAGGGCGTTAAAAGCAGCAGTATCTTCAGTGGGAGATGTTTTTATATTATGAATATGAGTGTCAGGAGCATTTTGTGGGTCTCCTGGGTCATTAGGGTCTCCCCATGCTTGATCCTGGTCTTGCTGTTGTTCATCAGGGTCAATATCCCCAGGATAAGTGGTATCCTCATCATAGCCCTCTCCTGCATCCTCCTCTGAGTGTGCGGGAGAAAAGGATTGTGTTTCCTGATGATATGTTTGGTAAGGTTCCACAAGCACTGGTGTCGAACCTGACGCTATTTTATTTTTCAGTGGAATTTTGTATGATTCTAAAGTCTTTTCTGGGACAATTTTCCGCTTGCGGAACAGTCTACCAGTGTCTACGTCGATAAACTGCTCCTGTGAGTCTTCGACATCTGTCCTTCCTGTCGACACTGTTTGTGGTTGTTCGATACTCTTCCTAAGTTCGAACATCTTAGGTGTCCCCGGTGGTGGCAATCCAAACTTGATCGGAGCGGGCGCCGAGGGAGCCTTGGCGACCTTCTTCGGTTCGGGACCCGTTTTCGGTTCGAGAGTGTCCCGTTCCCTGATGCGCTTTAGGGACTCCGATACCAGTTGCAACGTGAATGTCGACGGTGCTTTCGATCAGACAGGCTCTTTGGAGACAGGCCTCGACGCGGTCTCCGGTTTCTTTCCTGTCTTCGGGGCTTTGATCTGCTCAGCACCACTCGGTGCTGATGTAGTCGGATCGACCACCTTGACCTTGGTCGTTGGTGCTCCAACCTTCGGTGCCATAGGCCTCTGCGGCTTCTCGGGACCGAGGGCCTTCTTTTGTTTCTCGGTGCCGAAGGCCTTTTTCGGTTTCTCGGTACCGAAGTCCTTCCTTGGTTTGCCGGCTCCGATGTCCTTCTTCAGTGTCGACGGATAGAGTAGTTTCTTTTCTGTAACTCCAGTTCTGTAGTAGGGGTATCTCTGTTATAGTCATAATCTAGTGAATAGTCCCGCCCGTGTGTGGACCCCGGAGCAATAAAAAATAATCTCTAAAAGGTGACAAATCATGCAGACCTGCATACACCTTTAAGAGAGAATTTAATTTAAAGACAGATAATGCAGCCTATACCCACAGGCTACACTGTCCAGTACTTCAACTAGAATTCCACCAACATCCATAAACAGCACTGCCTGTCTAGTTTTTCTCCCCATAGGAAAAAACCCTGCCTCTACCAGCAAAAGCCTCTGGAATGATAGAGAGGAAGGAGTGGACAGACAAGCCCCATAGGCTGCCATTATGTGGCTTAAAACAGGATACTGTGCCTTTAAGAAAACTTTCCAGGTTTCCAGAACTTTCCCCAGTATCCCAGAATGCCCAGCAGGTCCCATTTACTTTCAGTTCTTTTTGAAGGCGTAGAACGCCAGACCTGTAGCATTCTACAAATGAATAAGTATCTCTCCACCGGGGAGGAGGGCGGGCGCTTATGACTATAACAGAGATACCCCTACTACAGAACTGGAGTTACAGAAAAGAAACTACTCCTTCTGTAGTAGGGGATCTCTGTGTATAGTCATAATCTAGTGAATAGAATGGCAAGCCCATCCCCACACAACAAAAGCGGTGGAGAAACCACAAGACACTACCACTACTGTGCGAACAGATTTCGCAGCGAAGCCTGCCCAACCTGCGCATCTGCCCTGGCATCCGTGTCCAGACAGTAATGTGCAGCAAAGGTATGGACCGACTTCCAAGTGGCCGCCTTGCAGATTTCCACAATCGGAACATTACGCAGCAAAGCCGTCGTGGCAGCTTTGCCCCTGGTGGAATGAGCCTTAGGTTTACCCACTAAGGTCTTATTAGCCTTTTGATAACACAATTGTATGCAGGACACAATCCACCGAGAAATGGACTGCTTAGAGGTCGCAAGACCAGTCCTGACTGAGCCATAATTAACAAACAATTGGTCAGACCTACGAATATCCTTGGTCTTATCCAGATAAAATTTCAACACCCTCCGAACATCCAGGGAATGGAGAGACCTTTCCGCTGGCGAAGAGGGATTCTGAAAGAACGTAGGTAAAGTTATAGTCTGGTTGACATGAAAGTCAGAGATAACCTTAGGAAGAAATTTAGGGTGAGTACGCATCACAACCTTAGCAGCATGAAATACAGTATAAGGTTCTTGACAACATAATGCCTGAAGTTCACTCACCCTGCGGGCCGATGTAATGGCCACTAGGAACGCCGCCTTCCAGGATAGGTGCTGCAACGAAGCCTTGTGAATGGGTTCAAAAGGCTCCTTCATCAGTCTGGACAGCACCACATTCAAGTCCCAGGAAGGCGAGGGAAGTCTGACGGGAGGAAACACTTTCTTCAAGCCTTCCAAAAAATCCTTGACCACAGGGATCTGAAAGAAGGAAGTCTGTGAAGGGCATTTCCTGTAAGCAGTCAAAGCAGCCAGATGAACCTTAATGGAATGGAAATTAAGGCCAGACTGCGCCAGATGTAAAAGGTACGGAAGGATGACATCTTCCTTACATGTCGTCGGATCAAAGTTCTTGGACTTACACCAGATACAGAACCTCTTCCACTAGTAAGCATAGGATGTCCTAGTGGAAGGTCGTTTAGACTCCTTCAGTATGTCCATACAATTGTCTGGTAGATTAAGATGGCCATATTGCACTATTTCAGGAGCCATGCCGCCAAACTCAAAGACGAGAGGTTGGGGTGCACCATCCGCCCCCCGAACTTCGTGAGAAGGTCCGGCCTGCACGGCAACCGCATGTGAGGAAGGAGAGACCGGTGAAGTAGATCCGTGAACCACCACTGCCTGGGCCACTCCGGGGCGATCAGGATCATCCGCGCCCTGGACTGGGACAGCTTGATGAGCACTGCCGGAATCAGGGGAATGGGTGGAAAAGCGTACAGAAAGCTGTTCGACCAATCGATCCATAGCGCATTCCCCCAGCGTCCCCCGCTGGTAGTACCCGGATGCGAAGTCTCGGCATTCGCTGTTTTCGGCGGTGGCGAACAGATCTACGTCTGGAGTCCCCCACCTTGCGAAGACTTCTCCTAGTACTTCGTCGTTTATGACCCATTCGTGGTTTTCCTGAATCAGCCTGCTCAAGGCGTCCGCCTGAGCATTCTGCACCCCTGGCAGATGCGTGGCCGTAATCGTCAGTCCTCGGGCCAGAAGCCAGTGCCAGATCGACTGCGCCTCCTGCGACAGAGTGCGCGATCTCGACCCCCCCTGCTTGTTGAGGTAATACATCGTGGTTGTATTGTCCGTCTGTATCAGCAGCGAGTTGGTCTGGAAGGACGGAAGGAAGGCCTTCAGTGCCAGGAAGACAGCTCTGAGTTCCAGGAAATTGATGTGGTACGTCGATTCCAGAGGAGACCACTTTCCTTGAATCTGCAAGTCCCCGGAATGCGCTCCCCAGCCCTGGAGAGAAGCATCCGTCACTACACTCGTCGTGGGAATGTCCTTGTGGAAGGGAACCCCCTTGAGGAGGTTTTCCGCCGAACACCACCACTTCAGAGATTGAAGAGCATGCAGCGACAGTCGTATCTTGTCGTCCCAAGAGCCTGTCCTCTGATCCCACTGATCCTCCAAGCACTCCTGCAGTGGTCTCATGTGTAGCCGTGCGTGAGGAAGATACAGGAGGCTATCGATCCCAGTAGAGAAGACACCTTCCTCACTGTCGTCGATGGAGCAGTCCTGAGGTCCTGAGCCTTCCGAAGGAGTGATAACCGTCTCTCCTCCGAAGGAGACACGCTTGCTGACCGCGTATCGATTGAGGCGCCCAGGTACTGTATGCACTGGACCGGAGTCGTGACCGATTTGGACATGTTGACGTGTAACCCTAGCTTGTGTAAGAGAGCGCACGTCCATCGGAAGTGATCTTGTGCTTCCGAGAAGGATGACGCCTTGATCAGCCAATCGTCCAGATACGGGTAGACAAACACCTTGTTCCTCCGCAGGTAGGCCGCCACCACCGCCATGCACTTCGAGAAGGTCCTGGGAGCAGACTTTAGCCCGAATGGCAGTACTGTGTATTGATAGTGATTGGCGCCGACTTGGAATCGCAGGAACTTCCTGTGCTTACTCGCTATGGGCACATGGAAGTACGCATCCTGTAGAGCTATGGCACAGAGCCAGTCTCCCCGTTGCAGCTGAGGGTAAATCTGGTGCAACGATAGCATGCGGAACTTCTCTCTGCGAATCCATTTGTTTGCCTGTCGCAAATCCAGAATGGGCCTGAACTCGTTCTTGTCCTTCTTGCGAACGAGGAAGAACCGAGAGTACAGACCTCTTCCCCTTTGAGACAGAGGTACCTCTTCTACCGCCTTTTTTCTCAACAAGCTCTCTCAGCTGGAATCGAGAGCTGACCGGCGGAATCGCTGGAGGCGGGCTGATAAACCGAAGACTGTATCCATTGCAAACAATATTCAGCACCCACTTGTCCTGAGTAATTTTTCTCCACTCTGCCGGAAAAAATTGAATGCTTCCCCCCACTGGAGTGGGTAACGGTTGAGGGGGAAGTAGCCGCTCAGGGCCGAGACCCGGCCGGGCCCTTGGTAGTGGTAGTAGCCTGCTGGCCTCCTCTACCCCTCTGGCGCTTCTGGAAGGGCTTGCGGAACTGCTGCTGTTGTTGCTGCTGCTGCTGTCCCGAACCCTGCCCACACCCTCTGCCCGAAGACCCGAACCGCCGCCGGAACGGGCACTACTTCTTCTCGGCCTTCTCCAACCCAACGGCCGTCAGGGTTTCCGCCTCCGCCTTCATGCGGGCCATCTCATCGTCCGCATGTTTCCCGAACAGGGTTTCCCCCGAGAAGGGCAGGTTGGCCACTCTTTGCTGCGCCTCTGGCTTGAGGGACGTCAGACGCAGCCTCTGGTGAACGCCATGGCAGTAAGCGTGGGCGGCCAGCAAGGATACATCCGCCGCTGCGCCGATCACCTGGTTAGAAACCAGCATGCCTTCGCGCACTGTCTCCAGGAAGTCCTCCTTCTTGTCCCGGGGCAGTAGGTCCGCATACTGCTGCAGGGACTCCCACAGGGCCCGGTCGTAACGGCCCAACAAAGCCCCTGCACTCGCCGCCTTCATGGTAGTGGCGGCAGTCCCACACACCTTCCTGCCCGCAGAGTCCAGCCAGCGGCTTTCCTTGTCCGGCGGGACCGTCGACGAAGGCGCGGTCGCATGTTGTTTCCTCGCCGCCGTCACGATGACCGAATCCGGCTTCGGGTCCACTCTCAAAAAGGTAGGGTCTGACTCCGGGGCCCTATACTTTTTCATGAGCCTGGAGGGGGCGGCCTTCGTCATCGCGGGAGTTAGGAACAGCTCCAACGCGGGTTCCACCAGTCCTGGTACAAGAGGCAGTAGAGGGCGAGACAGATGTTTCTTATGAAGTGTCTCGAATATCACGGACGTCGTGGGTGTTGGAACCGTCACCGTGATACTCAACTTTGCTGCCCCTCTCAACAGCACCTCTTGGAAAGAGACCAAATCGTCCACCGGCGACACCCTAGTCCCCGGTGAGTCAGACAGTGTCGGGGAAAAGTCTCTGGTCGAGGAGCGTGTGTGTGACCTGGACCTGTGCCTCCTACGGCGTCGTCCGGAGGCCGACGATGACCGTCCACGGCTCCGTGACCTTCTCCTCCTGTGAGAGCGGGAGCGTGACCTCTTCGGCTTCGGCCTGTCCGCCGGTCTAGCCGGTCCCGGCAACCGCGGGCATCGTGGCTTCGGGGTCCCCTGCGGCGGAGTCGGGTACCTCGGAAGGGAAACAGACCGCGGGGGAACCGGCGGCGGTCCCACCGGAGTGCGTGGCAGCGACCGAGGTGGGGGCGGCGGAGGCAGTGTCCGCGGCTGTGGAGGCGGTGGCGGAGGAGGTGGCGTTGGTGGTGGTGGTGGCGGAGGAGTCGGCGGAGGTGGGAGAGGAGGCGGTGACGGAGGCATCCGAGGGGGCGTATACACCACAGAGTACACCGATTCCGGTGACTCTCTTCCTAGACGTCGATCTTCGCCTCGACGGCGACCTCCGCCTCGATGGCGATCTTCGCCGCGACGGCGACCTTCGCCTCGACGGCGACCTGCGCCTCAACGGCGACCTGCGCCTCGACGGCGATCTCCTCGACCTCGAGCGTCTCGACGTCGATCTCTTCGGCGGCGGCGTCGACCGTCTCCTCTTCCTCGACGGCGAACGGCGATCTCCCCTCGACGGCGAGCGCCGACGCCAGGTCCGATCTCGACGCCGACTGCTGGACGGCACCGACGATGCCGATGTAGTCGACGGCGGCCTATTCAGGTCCCTCGACGTCGATCGTCGACGCCGCTTCTCCCCAGAGCCCTGGGGAGACGGCGAACAGACGGTGGTCATCCTCCTCGACGTCGCCGTCGACGCCCTCGACGTCGACGGGGAGTGGGAGCGCTTACTGGTCTTCCTGCCCCTGGGGAGCCCCCCAGAGGCCTCAGTATGGGGCAAATCAGCCCCTCCAGACCCACCTGGTGCCTTCAGTCTTCTCTCCTCCAGAACTTGAAGCCTGATTTTCATCCTGTCCCTCAGGGTCCTGGCTGAGAACGAGTGGCAGATGGTACAGTTTTCAGGCACGTGGGACTGGGGAAGGCAACCTATACACACCTCGTGTGGATCAGTTTTAGCCTTCTTTCTACCACATTCCGGGCACTTGTCGAACAAGCCAGGCATGTTGACAGTACCAGCTACTAAGCACTTGAAAAAGTGACAAAAATTGACAAAATCTCCAAAAAACCCTTGAAAAGGGGAGAGCTCAATGCTCCAGGGTCCTGCTAGCAGGAGCCGGAAAAAAGAACTGAAAGTAAATGGGACCTGCAGGGCATTCTGGGATACTGGGGAAAGTTCTGGAAACCTGGAAAGTTTCTTAAAGGCACAGTATCCTGTTTTAAGCCACATAATGGCAGCCTATGGGGCTTGTCTGTCCACTCCTTCCTCTCTATCATTCCAGAGGCTTTTGCTGGTAGAGGCAGGGTTTTTTCCTATGGGGAGAAAAACTAGACAGGCAGTGCTGTTTGTGGATGTTGGTGGAATTCTAGTTGAAGTACTGGACAGTGTAGCCTGTGGGTATAGGCTGCATTATCTGTCTTTAAATTAAATTCGCTCTTAAAGGTGTATGCAGGTCTGCATGATTTGTCACCTTTTAGAGATTATTTTTTATTGCTCCGGGGTCCACGCACATGGGCGGGACTATTCACTAGATTATGACTATACACAGAGATCCCCTACTACAGAATGGAAGGTTTCGATGCCTTCGATCCAACCTGAACCAGTTGCACTTTCGGTTTGACCGGTGCAGGTTTTGGTTTCGATTTCACGGAATCGACTCCAGTCTTTTTTGATATTTCTGGCTCTTTTGAAATGTTCGAAGCCGGGCCTTTATGCGGGGCTGTAGAACGATCCGACCGATCTTGGGTAAGGCCCGCAGGCGATCCCTCGACCTGAGCCTTATCAAGACTATCTCCCTCGGCCTCCGCATCGACGGATTGGCCCAGCTCCTCGCCTGAGCTATCTTCCTCGGCCCCAAGGGCCTCCTCGTCGTCTCCTACCTAGTCGACGACGTCTTCTTCCCGGAAGATCTCCTCATCTTCGTCGTCATATTGGGAGTAATGCTCCGAAGCAGGGTCCGATTGGTCTTGAACATCCTGCTCTTCAACGTCGTCGGAGTGGTCTACCTCTTCGACGCTCTCGGCTTCTTCGTCCTCAGTACTGAATATGTTAACCGGGTTAGGCGCCAATTTCTTGGCCTCCAATCGAGCCGCTTGTCGATTCCGAAGGGTCTTCTTCGACCGGAACCGGGCGCAGGCCATACATTAGGTCTCATCATGATCCGGTGATAAACATTTGTTACACACCGGATGGACATCGACATGTGGATATTTTGCGTGACATAGAGGGCATCTTTTGAAGGGAGTCCTCGATTCCATCTTCGAACGTCGATCGATGTTCGGACCGAAACTCGATCCGATAAAGGTGAAGAAGTTCGAAAACAAGTATACTAATCTATCGATACCGAACGCAAACGATACCGACGATATCTAAAGGCTTTTGGCCTTAAATAAAGTTTTCCTAACTTGAGCTAAGATAAGCACATCCGAACCCAATGGCGGAAAAAAACTGAGGATGGAGAGGATGCCCATGCGCACTGTAGTCCAGGGGAGGAGCCACCTATCTCGTGATACTTCAAAGACTCTTCCAGGACAACAATGTGCAATCATCCGGACCCAACACTAGGCGGCGATCTATGCACAGATATGAATTCAGCAGCCCACAGGCCTCGAACACAATATTTCTCCTCATTTTTGCTTTTTCCATGTGTGCTGCACAAGGCACAACGCCTTGGATTGCTTATGTTCAGGAAGGTGACCCTTCCTGCATATAAACAATCAATTAAAAAAATAGCATTTCGTAACTTCCATGTGTGCTGCATTAAACTGCACACACACACACACACACAAGTGACAAAACCCCATTTCAAGATTGTTTATGTGCGGGAAGGGGGGACCTTCCTTTACATAAACAATCTTCCCCTGCACACAGACACCCTTGCACTGTGTTGCAAGGGTGCCTGCGTTGGCGCTACACTACTAAGTGTAGCACCAGCACAGGGCTAAATGTAGAGCTACACCATATTCTTGTAAATATGGTGCAGCCCTGCGTTTCTGAAGTGGCGGCGCATGTCGTTAAGCCAAAGAGGCTAACGATACGCTCCACCACTTCTTATGTAAATATCCCCCTTAGTATTTTATATTGAAAGAATTTGCAAAAAACTAAAATTTTAATGGGAAGGTTGGTGTTGCATCTCTGTAACTAACTTTTAAATGGTTGGTTTTATTTCGCAGTACGAGGCTCCTACTCCTGCCAGGGCCAGACTGGAAACACAAAGCAGCCCTGGCAAATGTTTTCAGACCAGTCCCCATACGGTGCACACCAAGTGCATTGAGTGTGCCTGACCAATACAAAGGGGGTTTTGGGAGGCTCTCCCCCCCAAAGAAATTTAGGAAACAATGGTGCAGTCTACAACACGTTTATCACTTTACATCACACACATATAAAGACAATTAATCATAAGTGTAAATCAGTGTATAGAAAATGTTACATAAGGCAAAGGGGACTACAAGGTGTAGGATTCACATGTCATTTATACTGGTAGGCATTTTTAAAGAGTGCTTGGTCTGGAGAAGCACATAAAACTCGGGATTCAGAACAAAAGACAGTGGTTAGCATTGACTTTAACAATAAAAATGTATTTCCACCCTAATAAACCTTTTTAGCAGCATCGGGATAATGAAAGACAGGGAAAAAACATAAGTTACTAACTTATACCATGCAGTTTGCAAGCAGCTCTTTGATGACAGTTTATAGGTCACTGTGCTAGATTACGGTTGTCACTTATGTACTGCACAGTAACAAAATAATCTTTGTGACAAAAGCAGTACCCCACTCGCCTAATAACATAAAATACTGTTATTTAAAATGCACAGTACACGTTCTTTGCAATAGTCATATTAACCCTCTGTGCTACATTAGATAACTCAAAGCTGCCACAGGACAAAACTCTCATCTCTCTCCAGCAGGTACATTAATCACTGGTATTATCTTGGCACTTTTATTGTTGCTAGAAAACGGCTAATTATACAAGTGCAGTGCTTTTTAAACTGCTGCCTGCGGACCCCCTGGGAAAGTGTCGGGGTCCCCGGACCACAGTTTGGGAAACACTGCCCTAGGAATTAGCCAACCCCATTACCTGATGAGAAAGAACGAAGGACCCCATCTTGGTCTCGATTTGGACACCCCGCAAGGGATGTCAGACCAATGCGTGCTGGAGTTTCTGTGTGTAGGCATTCCAGTGTCTTGTGTCGGCAGGGAAGTTTCTCCTCTGGTTTCCCCTGATAAGATCTGATGCTTATATACCCAAAAGGTACCCTCAGAGGGTCTACCTAGCATGGTACTGTTGGCCTGTCGTTCAAGGATGACAATAGTGGTGACTTTTGTACGGAGTTATTATACAGAAGATGGTAATTCTGCTGTGATAAGGATCCTCATGCATAATAAATGAGGCTAGTTTTCGAAGAAAACCACACAACATTTTTTCAGCATATAACCAGGTAAAAGGTCAGCCCCAGAGCAGTTATGTAGAGCAAGGTAAGTAAAAGGTTGTGCATCTACCTAGGCCTATAATGGGGCTCATAACATAAGGGCTTCACGGAACCCGGTCATGTTTGGTATCAAACATGTTGGAATCATGCGACTACACCGATTCCAGTGCTAGTTGCATGAACCCATAAACTGGGGGGACTCCTTAGAGGACCCCCCCCAAATGTCTACCTGTGTAGCTTTGCAGGGTCTGCGTGTAAGCCAGTGCTGCTGCCGACCCAAGACACGGTTCTGCCCACATGCTGCGCTTATCTCGGGCAAGGGAAGGCTGAACAAAGGATTTCCTGTAGAGGAAAGGTATACCACCTCTCCTTTAGAAATAGGCGTATTAGGCTAAGGTGAGGGTGCATCCGAGCGCCTCCAGACTGCTTTGAAGGGCACATTTGTGCCCTCCCTGCATAAATCAGCTTGCCCCAGTCCAGGAGCCCTTGGCTTCCGCTCTGGCGTAAAACTACAAAAAGGATAGGGGAGTGACCAACCCCCTGTCCAGCTGCTTCCCTGAGAGGTGCTCAGAGGTCCGCCAGGTGGTCACTTGATTCGGCCATCTTGAAACTTAGTTGGGCACAGGCGCCTGGGGGGCGGGGATCTGACTGGTCAGTTCACCAGAGTAGCATCCCTGACCTTGCCTTGTAGGTGGGTCACCACAGAAGCAGTCCTACCCCCTTCTTGGGTTACTTAAGGGCCTCCCTGAGGGTGGATCCTTGGATTCGTCCAGACTTCGCCTTCAAGAATCGACTGGCTTCCTGACAAGATTTGTCTAAAGACTCTTCTGCTGTTAGACACTGAACTCTGCTGCTGGACCAAGCCAGGAACAAAGACAAAAACTGCTTCTGAGGAAGGCTCCTACTGCAACTTCGTCTCTGTACTCTTCCAAGTTCTACTGCCTCCATGGCTGTGCATCCCCGATTCCCCCACGACTCTGCATGCATCAAGACAGCAAGAAGGAATCTCCCTTGGAGTAAAAGAGTAACTTCCCTGCCGCCGCAGGCTCCTCGATGACGACCGACTTGTGTATCCCACACAGACATCTCTCGGCTCCACAACACAGGTGGTGGTTTGTAGGCTCCCCAGCGCTGTGACTAGTCTTCCCTGCAACTGGGGAAACTGGAATCCCTCTTCAGCCGACAGGAACCACATCCCTGTGCACCGGGTATGTATGCTGTTGCCAAAGCTTGTTGGCTCTCCTGACCAAAGATCTTCAAGCTCCAAGACTCTCCAGCCTCCAAAGTAACAGTTTCAAGAGGGACGTCCCAGTTTCTACAGCAACATGGGCCTCCATCTTGTATGCTTCCAAGGCATCCCGGCAAATCCCTTTACCTGCTGCCAGAGGGTCCTCCTGGGATCTCCATAGATTTCTGCAGCCTTTCCTGCTTGCTGAGGGCCGTCCCGGACTTACCCTTGCTGGGTTAATCTCAAAGACCTTGATGAGCTGTAACTAAGCATTGTTTCCTGCAACATGTCTGTTGAGTTTGCCAAGGCTTGTTCATAGTCCTACTGGCCACTGACCCTCCTGCATTCCTTAAGCATTGTGGGAAAGCTAGTGGATGCCTCCTGTGCCCCTGCATCATTGCCTGGGCTTCACAGCTGCATCTTTAAGACCACAGTGCTACAGCAAAGAACCTCCGACAAGGGCTAGCATCGTGCTCCTGATGGACACCTCCAGGTGGTTTGGACTCAGACCCCTCTTTTTGCATGTACTCCTCGTCTGGAATCCACGTCTGGGTTCCACCGACCTGGCCCACAAGACTATGTAGCAGCTGGACAACCGAGATGCTCCATTGACGTCAAGGGGCGGTTCCGACACCACTTCGCACCCAGGCTCCCTGCTGTAGGTATCCTGATTCTCTGGGTATTCACGGGTGCGGGGTGTCCTCCAACCTCCCTGGTTCCAATAGGTTTCCTATGAGTCCTCTGGGAATGGTCCTGAAAGAGTAAAACTCCAACATCGACTTTCCCACGTTATACTATGGACAATGACCCAAGGTGTCACCTCTGCACACCGGCGCCTAACAACAATCAGTTACTTAACCATGGTGGTTCCATGCTCCCCCTTGTCCCTAGTTCCTTGGGAATTAGTATTGGTTTGGTACTCACCTCATATTCCATTTTCTTAGTATATGGTTTGCCCCCTCCATAGGGGCCCATGTGTTTTACTTACCTGATTTGAAGTATATTTGATTGTGTGTTGATAACTCCGGACCAGAGATATACCAAAGTAGTTTTAGTGTTGGTGTATAATAAATACAAAGCATTTTTCAAACACTGGTGTGGTTCTTTTTTTTTAGTGTAAGCTTTACTGACTGATTGTGTGGTACTGTACCTGCTTTACACCCTCCTGAATAAGCCTTAGCTCATCTCCACAGCTACCCTGTGATAGCTTAGGTTATCAAGGACCACTACAACTATCACTAAGGGTTGCCTGGGCTCAGTGCAGGGTGGCTCACCAATAGCTGTACACTATATAGTGAGCCAGCGTCCTAATGGCAGAATCTGGGGGGAACTCGAACGTCTGACCATATGCGATGACATCCAAGACTTATTTGTCGGATGCTATTTTCCGGCATAGATGACATTTTGGAATGGTTTCTCCTACAGGATGGCATTAGAAGCACCAGAATGCTGTCACTGTAGGTAATCTAGCCTAAGGGTTACTGAGAGGGCTGCTAAGTCTGATTTCTCTGGTATCCTTCTTGATACAGATATGTGTATTTCACTGGTCCCTCTAAAGGGTGCTTCTTTCGAAATTGTAATGTGCCAAAAGATCTTGTGGTGTCAGTCTCGACAGCTTGCAAGGCATCGCCGACATGCGTGTCAAACAGAGCGCCGCCAGGGTAAGGTAAATATTTTGACATATTTGTACCTCAGGTTCTAAATGTTATGGCCTTAAACTAACCTCAGCATCTAAGGAGCACGGATGCTGCCAGTTGTGGGAAACACATTGAACCTATATCTATAGCGCTATGTTTTCTTATGAGGCTATTTCGCAGCCCTGCAAAATCTTTTTTGTTGCTGCCCTTACTGTCTTCCGGTAGAAATTTTATTAGTGTGGCAATGTTAGACTACATCTGGTGGTTATACCTGCCCCGTATTGCAAATTGAAGCATACCTTCAAAAAAACCTACCTCAGCTCCGCAGCCCGTCGACGAGAAGATCGCCACCTGAGGTGATTCTAGTAACGACGGTGTCTTCAATCAACACTGACTGTTTCTGCGGCATCGATGTCAGCGTCGACGGGTAACTTACCTTTACGGTCAAAGCAAACTGTGTCGTCAAAATCTTAATTGACGACGAGGGGTCAACTTCCGTCAACGACCCATCCGTCGACGACACCACTCCCGTCGACGGAGGCCTCGTAGACAACAGCATCCAGGAGAAAAGCAGCATCGATGATAGTAGGGTCATCGGCGTTACCGTCAACGAAGATCCCTGTCGTCGGCAGTGTGCCGTCGACGACGACAATTCCGTTGACGGAGCAAGAGAAACAGCCTTCTTCAATGAAAATTAGTCTGACAGACACAAGGCCTTAAAATCTTTTACAACATATCTCTGTCCTTTAATAAATAATGGACCAAACTTAAAACTCAACCAATCAGAAGAGACCACCCTGTAGAACCTTCCTCAGAGGCTCCAGTCCCTCAGATTTTCCAAGCACAAGTGTGCATAGTAGAAAAAAATTGAGATAAGTAGTGAGCCTTCTCAGGGAAGGCGGGCGAGTTGAATGTGAATCTATGAAAGATTCCAATACTGGAGAACTATAGGTAAGTAACTTGTTTCTTTCCAGTATTGGAACTTTCATAGATTTACATGCCTGAATCAGAATAGTTAGCACTAAGCATCATATTTTCATGCCATAAAGGTACGACAGTAAATGTATTCCTGAAAACATTGATCGTGTGAGACAGTTCAGGATGGTAGGAAGGAACCCAAGAAGAAGGTTCACCTTATTGAAAGATGTCTGAGAACCGCTTGTCCTACTGCTGCATCTCGCTTATTCCCAGCATCCAAGCAGTAGTACCTGGTGAATGTGTGCGGCGTCTTCCATGTTGCTGCTCTACAAATGTCAGGCAGGGACACGCCTGCAAACAGCGCTGTAGATGTGGATATCGGTCTTGTAGAATGGGCACGAACTCTTGACGTTAGAGGATGACCCGCTTATTGATGACAGAATACAATTGCACTTGAAATCCATCTGGAGATGCTCTGTTTAGTGATGGAGAAACCTTTTCTAGGTGCACTGTATGCAATAAGGAGTTGATTTGACTTACGAAATGACTTCGTCCTGTTAAAGTAAAATTTTAGGCACCTTTTCACATCTAGAGAGTGCAGAGCACGCTCCGCTGCAGTTTGCGGATTTGGTAAGAATGAATTCAGAACAATAGGTTCGTTAAGATGGAAATACGAAAGGACGTTAGAGATAAATGTAGGGTTTGTTCGTGGAATAACCTTGCCTTGTTTAAACTGTAAGAAGGGTTCTTCAGTAGTGAAAGCTTGAAGTTCTCCCACCCTTCTTGCCGAAGTAAGGGCTAGGAGAAGAGCCACCCTAAAAATTGAAAAATCCAAATGTAAAGCACTGGAAAGGAAGTGGCGAAGAGACTATGCACCAGATCTTAAAGAAGCCTACAAAAAATCCCAAAATTTTTTACCATAATCTATGTAATACTGCCAGGGCCACCTATGTTACCAAGACCATCTCGGACGCTACTAATTGTCCTAAAACACTTTTTGGCCTAGTAAAAAACCTTGCAGGATCTGAATCCATAGTAAGTCCTTTGCCTTTAAATAACAATCAGTGCGAAGATCTTGCCCTATTCTTCACGCGTAAAATTGAGAAAATACACCTGGAAATAACCAACTCTCCTCTGAGCCAACCCTCACAGCAGCAATCTACTACCACGGCCTGTTTATCGCCGTCTTAATTTGGCTATTGCTTCTACAGGAACGTTGTATCACCCCTCCCCTGTTAGATTTCTGGCCCCTTCTTAATTTGGGTTCCCTTGGTATTATCCTAGACAAAGTTACATCTGTTTCTCCTAATGACCCATTACCAATCTCCATTCTAAAACAACTTGACCCTTCCCACATGCATGTTATCCTGAAGGCCTTGAATTCTTCCTTACTTGAGTCCAAAGTCCCTCCTCTTTGGAAACATGCAATGGTTGTCCCTTCGTTAAAAAAAAAAAAAAACACTGCGGACTCTACGGTCCTTGCTAACTATCGGCCAATTTCTCTTCTGTCTGTTTATTCCAAAATTCTTGAAAGACAAATTCATTCCCATCTCTCCGAGTTTATTGAGAATAGGTAACTCCTCCATCCTTCTCAATCTGGGTTTAGAGTGCGCTTCTTGACGGAGACCACTCTACTAGGAGTCACTGAGAGGCTACGCCTTCACCTTCGCGCTCATACTGTTCGATCTGAGCGCTGTGTTTGATACTATTTTCCATCCTATATTAATCAACACGTTGAGGTCCTTCGGTATCCGTGGCTCAGCCCTGGATTGGCTTGTCTCCTTGGAAGATCATACCTTTCAGGTTTTCTCTGCTACAAACAGCTCTAATGTTCACTCGTCGCCCTTTGGGGTTCCCCAAGGCTCTGTACTTAGTCCTTTGCTTTTTAATTTATACGTCAGGCCATTAGCGGACATTGCCGATCAAGTTGGTCTGACCCTCTTTACATATGCAGATGACTCTCAGATCATCTTTTCACTTTCCAATTCTGATTCATGTTCTTCCTCTGGTCTTCAGATGGGTCTTCGACAAATCACAATATGGATGAGCCAGAATTATCTGGAGCTAAATGGCAATAAAACCGAGGTCCTAATCCTGGGTAAAAAGAAAGACCTGTGGGGCTCGTCTCACTGGCCTGATGAGATGGGTGCTCTTCCGCGGCCGGCCAGTAGATCATGTCCGTAACCTGGGCTTTTATATTGACGATTCCATGACGATGCACCATCAAGCAGTCAAGGTCACAGCCACTTGTTTTACCATTCTAAAATGGCTTAGGAAGATACTTTGGATGTTACCTAATGCCACCCAGAAAACAGTAGTCCATGCCCTTATCCCCTCACGGCTGGACTACGGAAATGTCCTTTTTCTGGGTGCTAACAAGGCTGTGACCTGTAGACTGCAATTGGTGCAGAACTCAGCAGCAAGACTCCTTTGTAGAGTCCCCAGGTTTTCTCACATCTCTGGCTACCTTCGAGATCTACATTGGCTCAGAGTTCAAAAACGGTTACAATTTAAAGCACTGAGTTACATATTCAAGATTCAGTGTGGGGCTCAGCACCTGAATATTTGCACACTCTTGTCTGCCCCTATGTACCTATTCGCCACCTTCGCTCTGCCACTCTTGAAAAATGTTCAGTGCTTAGGTTCAAACTTGCCAGAATGGGTGGCAAATCTTTTTCGTTTCTCGGTCCTACTCTTTGGAACTCCCTCCCTCTTGCTATTCGCAAGGAATCCATCTACACCCAGTTTCGTCGTTCCCTAAAAACTTGGTTATTTAATTAATAATCCTATTCATGTACTGTTGGCTGCATCCAGTTCCGTCCAGGCGCCGGGAAACCCTTTTTGGGTAGCTGTTGCGCCCTATAAATTGAATAAATAAATAAAAATAAAAAAAATCCAAGGTAGGAACTTCATATCCATTTTCTGAATAGGTTCAAACGGGTGTTTCATTAGTTGACTGAGCACAGTATTTAGTTGCCATGTAGGAGAAGGTGACCTTACTGGAGGAAACATTCTAAAAAGCCCCTTGCGAAACTGCTTTATTATTCTGCAGGATCATAGACATGGCGCTTTAGCTGTTCTGCGGAAACTGAAAATGGCAGCTGAATGAACATTAATTGACGATTGGGCCAAACCTGAGCGAACAAAGAGAAGTAGATAGGGTAAAACTTCCTAAGGCGGTGAATAGAGAGAATTGACTTTAGATGATGTACACCACATGCAGAATCTTTTCCACTTCAAGGACTAAGTCCTGTTAGTGCTGTCTGCTCTTGCTTTAGCCGGCACCTGTCTGCACTCCGGTGGGATCTTTAGGTGTTGAAATTCTAGGAACTCAGGCACTAGGCTGACAATTTCAGAGAACTGGGGTTCGGGTGACACACTTGTCGCTGGTTCATTGTCAAGAGAGATGTAATTGGTCTGAGGTGAATCGGAGACTTGACTGACAGTAGGTGTAGTTCCATGTACCAGAGCTGGTGAGGCCAGGCTGGAGCTATCCGAATGACTTTGCAGGGTTCTGTCTCTATTTTCCTCAATACTCGTGGTAGGAGACAAGGGGTAAGCAAATATGCGGGACCAGGCTATTGAAAAGGCATTCCCCCATGAATCCCGATGGTGATGACAAATTGCGAAGTACCGACATTTCGCGTTTTCTGGAGATGCGAACAGATCTATGTTTGGCTTACCCCATTGGACGAAAATGTGTCTAGTGTGTGCTGGTACAGCAAGTAATCTTTAGTCTGCTCAATTTGTCCGTTATGACATTTTGTTTTCCTGGGATGTACTCCGCTGATAAATGCACTTTGTGATGAATTGTCCAACGCCATATGAGTTGGACTTCCTAAAAGAGCAGGAGAGATCTTGTTCCTCCCGGTTTGTTGAGGTAGTGCATTGTAGTGGTGTTGACCATTCTGCGAAGCACCGATGTGCCCTGTATTTTTGGCAGAAAAGCTTGGAGCTCTAGGTAAACTGCTCGAAGCTCGATAAGATTGATGTGAAGATCTTTGTGAGAAGGCGGCCATTTTCCGCTGACCTGTAAGTCTTGCAGGAAAGCACCCCAGCCCTCTAGTGATGCATCCGTTGTAATCATGAGAGGAACTGCCTGTGATAGGAACGGTAGACCTTGCGATAGTTGGTGAGGTTGCGTCCATCAGTCCAAGGCCATTATCAGGGGAGGAGTAATTCAGATCAGATTGTCGAAAGAGCCCTCTATTTGTATCCATTGTTAGTTCAAAGCCTCCTAAAGAGGACGCATTTGAAGCAGACAATGAGGTATGAGAGGGATACAAGATGACATCATCCCTAGGAGGGATTTGAATAGGGGTACTGAAATGGACTTTCTTTTTTGGACCCTGCTTGCCAAGGATCTTATCCTCTGTTGTCTCTCTAGAGTAGGATAGGTCTTGTTTTCCATGGTGTCCAGGGTAGCCCCCAGAAACACCAGTCGGCGGGATGGTTGTAAAATCGACTTTTCTACATTTAAAGTGAGGCCCAAGTTCTCGAATAGTTGTAGGCAGGTTTTGGTGCATGCTTTTGCTGCTTCGTACGTGGGGGCTTTGAGAAGCCAATCATCTAGGTAAGGGAAAATTTGATGATTCTGCTGCTGCCTTAGAAATGCTGCAACTGATGCCAAACATCTCGTGAAAATGCGGGGAGTCTATTTTAGTCCGAAGGGTGAGACGGGGAATTGAAAGTGTCTGCCGGCCACTGTAAATCTTAGAAACTTTGTGTTTTCGACAAATGGGTATATGAAAATATGCGACCTGGAGATCCAGCGACGCCATGTAATCGTTTCTGTTGAGGAGGTGAAGCACATCCTGAATAGAAATCATATGTAATGATTGCTTTTTGAGGAATTTGTTCAAGTTCCGCAAATCTTAGACCGGCCTCCAGTTTTATTTAGCTTTGTCTGTAGCAAGAAAAACCGGGAATAAAATCCCTTTCCTCTCTGACTGAAAGGGACTTTTTCCATAGCTCCTTTTTGTAACATGTTGGTAACTTGCATCTTTAAGAGTTGTAGATGCTTCTGGAAGCACGGCTGAGGAGGGTACGTTACTTGGGGGGGGGGGGGAGGGGGGGGGGGGGGGGGGTATGGTTCTTTACTTTACAAATTCCAAAGAGTGTCCGAATTGGATAGGGTTTAGGACCCATCGGTCCAAAGTGATTTACCGCCACTGCTGTAAATAACAGGGTATTTTGCCTCCCACCTGGGATGGAGTTAGTGGGATATAGGCAGACAGCTGGAAGAGGTCATTGTCGCTGACTGGACTCCTTACCCTGGTATCCTGATTTTCCTCTGAAAGAAGCCTTGTTGTATGCTGCAGGTGGTTGGCAGATAGTATACTGTGGTCTACATTGTTGAGCGGATGCTGGATATGCTGAATAACGGGATTGTTGGTACCCTGATCTGTAAGATTGATAACCTCTTCCTCGTGAGCCACGAAAAATAGTCTTCTTGGATTGTAAAGTCCCCAGAGACTTGGCCGTATCAGTATCTTTCTTTATGGTCTGCAAGGCTTCGTCAACATGGCTACCAAATAACTCTTCCACCATTGTAAGGGAGGTCAAGGATCTTTGTTTGTATTTCAGGCCTGAATGTGGTGGCTTTGAGCCAGCCTTGACGCCTCAAGACGGCCGCTCCTGCAAGCTGCCTGAACCTAGTGGAAGCTACATCCATAGCACAGTCTATCACTTCAGAGGCAGTCCATTCGCCCTCAAGAAGAATTCTCTTAGCTTCCTCCTTGTCATCTGGTGGAAGCTTGTCCAAAAGTGGTGACAAGTCCGTGAGATGGAGATGCCGGAGTGGGGATGATGTAGGAATCCCATTCATCTGCTGAATCTTTCCTTCCTCTCTCTCAATTTCCTCATCAGAAGATGTTAACTGCTCGATAGGAGGAGCTTTAGTAGGAAGCTGGACTCTAGGAGACAGTTGAACAGGAGAACGAACCCGTATCTGTGGAATAGCAGAGAAGGCGGAGTCTGTTGGATATTCTGCTCTGGCGGAAATCTCCTCTTGTAGTCCGCCAGCATGAATTGCAGGTCTTTCATCCGACTTGATGGGAGGCACATCATCTCCAGTTGGAGATATTGCTGTTGCGGATGGTAATATTGACGTCCATAACAATCATCCTCATCAGATTCTTCTTGATATTTGACATGAAGATCCAATGGGCTCAATGCTGCCTCAAAAAGGCTATCTTCATAAAAATCTTCGTCCTCCTCATCCTCTTCTTCCAAAAACTGTGATGGCAAAAGAGCTTGCACCTGACTAGGTGAGGGTACAGCTGGTGTTAACTGCAATTTTGGATTTTTTTGCTTTTCTTTCCTCGTCGACTATTGCATCACCGCCGGACTAATTTTCATTGACTAAGGCTGTTTCTTTTGCTCCGTTGACGGAATTGTCGCCGTCGACGGCACACTGCCGTCGACAGGGATCTTCGTCGACGGTAACGCCAATGACCCTTCTATGGTCGGCGCTGCATCTTTCCTGGACGCCGCCGTCGACGAGGCCTCCGGGAGTGGTGTCGTCGACGGAAGTTGACCCCCTCGTCGTCGATTAAGATTGACGACACGATATGCTTCGACGGTAAAGGTACGTTACCCATTGACTGTGTCTTCGTTGACTAGGACATCGATGCCGCAGAAACAGTCAGTGTTGATTGAAGACACCGTCGTCGTTACTAGAATCACCTCAGGTGGTGATCTTCTTGTCGATGGTGGTGTCGACGGGCTGCTTAACTGCAGAGCCGAGGAAGGTTTTTTGAAGGTATGCTTCAATTTCATAGGTGGTGTCCTAGGTTCTGAAACTGGTTTCTTGACCTCTAAAGCCTTCTTTTCCTCATATGAGGCTTTGGTGGTAGTTTCAGTCTGTTTCTGAGAGGGTTCAACAGACTTTTTTGATGCTTTCTAAGGTGGCTGCGACGAAGAGCCTGCAAGGTCGTTTCTGAGGAGGTTTTTGACGATATATCACTCTCCTCATCAGATACCACATTATCTCTATTTTTCAGTCCCTGAAGCCACGATAAGCCTTCCTTCTCAGTCTTTAAGTGTCTTAGTAGAAAAGGTACAACATAGCTTGCACTCCTTTGGCTTGTGGTCAGGGTATAAACAGTATAAACAGTCCTTATGCTTATCAATATGCAGCCTTTTCTTCCTGCAGGTTCCACAGGATCTGAATAAGGAATATGCTACTTACCAGTATGCATCTGTTCTTGGCATGTAGAGCTGCAGATCTACACACTTTTGCATAGATCGCCATCTGGTGTTGGGCCCGGATGTTTGCAGTTTGTTTTTCCTCTTGGAAAGTCTTTGAAAGTCACGAGGTCGGTGACTCCTCCTTTGGATGGTATTGCGCATGGGCTTCGGCTCCATCCTCAGATTGTTTTTCGCCAGCAGAGAAAGATGGAACGTAGTAATAACAGTGAAGAAACCCATGTGTGTATCTAAATAAGATAAACTGGAACAGATACAGGTAGCCGGGGAGGCGTGTGTAGATCTGCAGCTCTACATGCCAAGAACAGATGCATACTGGTAAGTAGCATATTCCGTTTGAGGCATATGAGCTGCAGATTACACACTTTTGCATAGACTATATAGCAGTTCCCAACCTTAGCGGCGACCACCGGTATCTGTTGCAGTGGTTTGAAATAATGTTTTGAGTACAGCCTGGCCCACACTAGCTTGTTGCTTAGTTTGCACATCTACACAATAGTGTTTAGTGAAAGTGTGCGGTGTGGACCATGTAGCTGCTTTGCAGATCTCATCTAATGGAATGTTCCCTAAAAATGCCATGGAAGCCCCTACCTTTCGTGTAGAATGGGCTTTAGGATGAACGGATAGCGTTCGTTTTGCTTTGTGGTAGCAAATCAGAATGCATTTTACAATCCACCTAGCTATCCCCGCCTTGGAGATGGGGTTGCCTTTGTGTGGTGGAGAGAAAGACAAACAGTTGTTTGGTCTTTCGGAAAGGTTGTGTTCTCTCGATGTAGTAGAGTAAGGCTCGTGTGACATCTAGTGTGTGCAGAGCCCTTTCTGCAACGGTCTGTGGTTGCGAGAAAAATACTGGTAGTTCTACAGATTGGTTAAGGTGAAAAGGGGAAATGACTTTAGGTAGGAATTTTGGGTTGGTACGGAGAACAACTTTGTTATGGTGCATCTGAAGAAAAGGTTCTTGTATGGTAAGCGCTTGTATCTCACCGACCCTTCTAAGGGAAGTGATGGCTACAAGGAAAGCTGTTTTCCATGTTAGGAACTGCAGTTCGCATTTGTGTAAAGGTTCGAAGGGAGGCCCCATTAGCCTTGTGAGAACAATATTTAGGTTCCACACAGGTGAGGGTGGTACTCTGGGGGGAATTATTCTTTTTAGGCCTTCCATGAAGGTCTTAATGGCAGGTACTCTAAAGAGTGAAGGATGTTGCCTGTTTTGTAAGTAAGCTGCAATTGCTGCGAGGTGTAGTCGAATGGACGTATAGGCTAAATTACACCTTTGTAGGTGGAGTAAGTAGCCTATGATGTGTTGAATGGACACGTCCAGGGGATTGATGGTGTTATGGCAAAAAACAACAAATCGTTTCCACTTGGCAGCGTAGCACACTCTAGTGGTAGGTCGTCTAGCTTCTCCGATGACGTTCATACAGTCAGGGGGAAGATTTAGGTACCCAAATTCTAGGACTTCAGGAGCCAGATCGCAAGGTTGAGGTGAGCTGGGTCCGGGTGTCTGATCTCTCCATGGTTCTGGGTTAGGAGGCATGGTGAGAGGTGCAGTTTTTGGTGTGGTACTACAGAGAGTTCCAGCAGCGTGGTGTACCACGGTTGTCTGGCCCACGTTGGAGCTACTAGGATTAGTGTGAGGGAGTGTTGTTGTAGTTTGCGCACCACTAATGGAATGAGTGGGAGAGGCGGAAAAGCGTACGCAAATTTGTCTGACCAGTTCATCCATATCACATTTCCTTTGGACAATGGGTGTGGGTATCTGGCGGCGAAGCTTGGGCATTTTGTGTTTTCGTGGGTGGCGAAGAGGTCTATCTGCGGATACCCCCACATTTGAAAGAACGGATGAAGAACCTGTGGGTGAAGTTCCCACTCGTGGATCTGTTGTGTCTGTCTGCTGAGCAGATCTGCCATGGTGTTTTGGACTCCTGGGACATGTTGAGATAGGAGAAAGATTTTGTGGGGAATTGCCCATCTCCATATGCTCTGTGCTAATTGAGAGAGCTGTGGAGAGTGTGTGCGGCCTTGTTTTTGTATATAATACATGGCCATCATGTTGTCTGTGCGAATGAGGACTGCCTTGCCTGAAATCTGTGTCTGAAAAGATTTTAGGGCTTAAAAGATTGCTAGTAACTCCAGATGGTTGATATGGAGTAACTTTTGTTGAGGCGTCCATGTGCCTGCACGGTGAGGTGTAATAGGTGAGCTCCCCAGTCGGAGAGCGATGCGTCCGTTGTTAGTAATATCTGGGGAACCGGGTCCAGGAACGGTCGACCTTTGGAAAGGTTTGTGGTGTTCCACCACTGCAGAGAGCGATGGGTGCGACCGTCTACCAACACCAGATCTGTCAGTTGACCATGGGCCTGGTTCCATTGGCGCGCTAAGCACTCTTGGAGAGGACGCATCTGGAGTCTTGCATGGGGCACTATGAAAATGCAAGAGGCCATCATCCCTATTAGTTGCATGAACACTCGTGCTGGAAGGGAGTGTTGAGGTATGAATTTTTGTCGCAAAGCCTGAATGTTTGCAATCCTGGCCGGATTAGGGTAGGCTATCGCTTTTGAGGTGTCTATGGTGGCACCGAAGGTATTATTTTATGTGGGATGGTTGTAGCTGGGACTTTTGGTGGTTCACCGTGAAGCCTAGTTGGTGAAGTAGTTTGATTGTGGTGGTGGTGTGGCGTACACACTGATTGTATGAAGTGGCTTTTATCAGCCAATCGTCTAGGTATGGGAAGACGTGAATGTGCTGTCTTCTCAAGTGTGCCGCCACCACCGCCAGGCACTTGGTAAATACCTGTGGTGCTGTTGTGACTCCGAACGGGAGCACTTTGAATTGGTAGTGTTGTCCGTCCACTACAAATCTGAGGTACATTCTGTGAGCATGGTGTACTGGAATGTGGAAGTATGAGTCTTTCAAATCCAGTGTGGTGAGGAAGTCGTTCTGGGAGAGGAGCGAAAGTACCTGCTGAAGCGTTACCATGTGAAAATGGTCTGAGTGTATGTATGTGTTTAGGGGCCGGAGATCTAGAATAGGTCGTAGAGTCTCGTCCCTTTTTGGTATGAGAAAATATAGGGAGTAGACCCCCATATTTTGTTGATTGACAGGAACGTGTTCTATTGCCTGTTTTTGTAGGAGGAAGATTACCTCCTGCTTTAGTAATGTTGAATGTTCTTGTGACATTGGGCGTTGCCTGGGTGAAATGTTTGGGGGCGTAGATGTTAGTTCTAGGCAGTAGCCTGACCGAATTATTTGGGTCACCTATTTGTCTGAGATGATGGTCTCCCAGACATGAAGGAAATTTTGGAGTCTGCCCCCGACCGGAGTGGAATGGTCTGGGGGGAGCGGGGGGAAGTCATTGGATAGGAGGTGTGGCAGAACGGGCATTGTTTGTTTTGCCTCTGCCCTTGTTGTTGTTACCCCTGTAGCCGCCTCTTTGGTAACCTTTTGTAAAGGTGGTCTGAGTAGGGGATTTGTATGATGTGGACGCTGTATCTGAGGAGTAGCCTCTGGATGTACTTCGAAAGGAGGAGCGGTGAAAGGAGCGTCTGGGCGGGTGAGACTGTAAGGCCCCCATGGATTTTGCGGTATCCGTGTCCTTTTTCATCTTTTCTAAGGCCTCATCCACCTTTGGCCCGAATAGATGTTCCTGGTCAAAAGGATGGTTAAGGATGGAGGCTTGTACTTCTGGTTTAAAACCAGATACCCTTAGCCAAGCATGGCGACGGAGAAGGACGCTGGTGTTGATGGCCCTGGAGGCTGTGTCTGCTGCATCTAGGGCACAACGTATGGAGGTATTCGGGATTGTTTTACCCTCTTGAATTAACTCGTTGGCCCTAGTTTATATTTTTCAGGCAGATGGTGCATTATGCTTTCCAATTCGTCATAATGAGCCCTGTCATATCTGGCCAGCAGTGCCTGAGTGTTTGCTATACGCCATATGTTGACCGCCTGGGATGCTGTGCGTTTGCCTGATGCATCTAGCAGTTTTGATTCCTTGTCAGGTGGTGGTGCATCACCTGACGCATGTGAATTTGCCCTTTTACGAGCCGTAGATACTACTAAGGAATCTAGTGGTGCTGGTCCTCTGAGGGAGCAGGTTTGTATTTTTTTTCAATACGTGGGTTAATGACCCTGGCTCCAACTGGGTCCTTAAAAACTTCTGCCGCATGCTTTACCACCCCTTTGAGCATGGGCAGTATGGAGGTGGACCTATGTGAAGTATCAAATGTGTATAGGAGGAAATCTTCCTCCACGGGATCGGTATGCAAGTCCACCCCGTGATAATGTGCTGCCCTTTGCAGAAGATGGTTGAACCCTAATGAATCTTCTGGTGGAGATGGCCTAGAAGGGTAAACATAGTCTTGTGGGACATTGGGGATATTTGGAATATTGTAATCGTCCCATGGATCTGGGGAACCTGTAGGGGTGGGGTCCTGTGGCACATCCCCTGTATCATCATATGGGTCCCCCTGATCATCATCGTCTGGAGACGGGGTAGGAGAACGATGAGACGGGGTAGGAGAAAGATGAGGTGGGGGTGGAGAGGGCGGAGGGGATGGTATTCTGAACGGAGAGGTAGCAGAGTCCTTCCTCTTTGGAGGTGGAGCAGGCGTCTCCAAATGTCTCTTTTTGGTAGAGTGTCAAATGTCCAGTTTTTGGATCCTTGGTGAGAGTTTTTTGCAAGGGATCCGGTGTAAATAGCTCTGGTGAGGTAATTTGGTCCGTCGGCGCTGAAGGTATCGGGCCGATGACTTTTTAGGTTTTTCTGTGCCGGTTTGATGTTTAGAACCCGGCTTGGGACCCTCCGGTCTCTTGGTCGGCGCCGAGATGGGCTTCGGCTTGGAAGTGTCGGTGCCGGTGGCCTTGTGTGGCTTGGTCGGTACCGAAGATGGCGTCGGTACTGAAGAGCTGGGTTTCGACCCCGAGGGCTTCGGTGCGGAGCTCGGTGTCGAGGTGGAGGCAGGTTTCTTTTTCGGTGCCGAAGTGTGTTTCTCGGCACCGCTGGTAGGCTGGCTCGAGCCCGAGCCGCCAGAAGGCTTACTTGGCTTCTTCACCGGGCTCAAAGGTGGGGTGTGTGAAGCTGTGTCTCGGGTCTTGCCTAGGCCCGGAGGCGAAGGCGTGACCGAAGCCTTTTTGGGTGTCGGCGCGGGTGTGGGGGGGTAGATTGGTACACACGACCCTCTGCGCCGGAGTGATGTCTTCCACATCTGACTCGTCGGCCTCGGAAAGCGCTGATGAAGTCCTCTTCGGAGCGATGATGATGTTCCGGATAGTCGATGTCGTCTCCGAAGATGTCAACTGGAATGGACGTCGAGGAGTGTGCCATGTTCCTTCTGGCTCTTCGGTCCTGAATAGTCTTTTTGGATCGGAAAGACTTACAGGCCGGACAGTCTCGAGCCTCGTGTTCAGGGGAGAGGCAGAGGTTGCATACCTCATGAAGATCGGTGTGGGGAAATTTGGACCCACATCGAGGGCACTTTTTAAATGGAGCTCTTTTCATGAGCCGGGACCGGAGCCTGGGTAGGCCCGAAGGCCGCCGTCGACGACTGGAACCGAAGGTGTGTGTCAATGAGAAGGCGCGTTGATTGAAGAGATCGCGATCGAAACAATACAGCGATTGGGGTGAGGATTGCGCGTGGATCGTCGAACTGGAAGCTGTTCGGAACCGGAGCGCAAAGATAACATCCGAGCCCGATGGCGGAAAAAAACTATCGGAGGATGGAGCCGAAGCCCATGCGCAATACCATCCAAAGGAGGAGTCACCGACCTCGTGACTTCCAAAGACTTTCCAAGAGGAAAAACAAACTGCAAACATCCGGGCCCAACACCAGATGGCGATCTATGCAAAAGTGTGTAATCTGCAGCTCATATGCCTCGAACACTTTTTTTAGGTGTGTCTGATATGGTGGATGTCAGTTTGAATCACCTTTAAATAACTCCAATGAGTTGGTAGAAAGTTGAAATGGTGAAAAACACGCCAAATCTTGAAAAGAGAAGAAAACTGAGCAGAGCTCCGTGGATACTCCCTTAGCAAGACATGCAGTAGAAAATCTGAGGGACTGGAGCCTCTCTCAGGAAGGTTCTACAGGGTGGTCTCTTCCGATTGGTTGAGTTTTAAGTTTGGTCCTTTTTTATTAAAGGACAGAGATATGTTATAAAAGATTTTAAGGCCTAGGCCTTATGTGTCTATAGCTATTGAGACAACTATTTTGTATAAAACCGGGGACTCCCATCTCGACGACGGGGAATGATTCAAGCATGTGAATCTATGACCTTTCCAATACTGGAGTAAGTGGGCATTCGGAAGCCCACACTGCAAACAAAGGGAGGAAGAAATACATGCCCCAAAACACAATAATACAGGAATAAATACACTTAAATACAAGAAAGGGAGAACTGGGCAACGAATCAGCGAAATCCCCCAGCAAGGGACTGGACGCTCATCTGAGGGCCAAATCACTGATGCAATACCATAGGCCCAGCACACCCACAGCCTGAAATGCTGCGCCGCGCTGACATCCAAGCCGGCCGGAGTTACTGCGGACCTACCTGACTTGTCTGGACTGGCGCAATTTACTATACCAACAGCTGTCTGGGGGTAACACCATCACGCTGTTCACTGCCCTGCTGGGCTAGCTAGGATAAGTCACCACACGGTGATGGGCAAAGCGAACCCCGAAAATCAGCACGTGGCCAGAGTGAAGCCCACGCCGCGATCATGACTGAGGGGATGGAGTCTAACCAGCATTCTGGGGACTAAGATATGAAAACTCTCTTGCTCACAATGAAACGCAGCCTCACATCGATAAAACGGATTCCATGTGTACCCGGATGGACTTCATAACTCAAAGGCTAGAAAAGCATGATGGGAGAATAGGCAAGGCAGAGCATAGGGTATCAGAACTAGAGGATTCTACCTCCCGAGGGTGGGGGGGCGGGGGGGGGGCGTTGGGGGGGAGGGGACCAGGTGAGCAAATAAGGAACGCGTTACTTACCTGTAACTGCGGTTATCCAGTATTGGTATCTTTCATAGATTCACATGCCTGAATCATTCCCCGTCGTCGGGAATGGGAGTCGCCGGTAAATAACAAAGTAATGTCCAGAAGACATAAGACAGCCATAGGCCTCAGAGGCCTTAGCTTAGTAAGCTATCCACGTCCTTATGTAAAAAGGACCAAATTTTGGCCAGAGCCAATCAGCTAACACCACCCTCTAGAACCTTCCTGGTAGGAGCTCTAGTCCCTCAGATTTTCGTGAGCACAGTGCTAAGCAGCTGTATACTGAGAGATCCGAGAGAGCCCTTCCAGGGGAGGCGGGTGGGTTGCATGTGAATCTATGAAAGATACCAATACTGGATAACCGCAGTTACAGGTAAGTAACGCGTTCCTTATCCAGTATTAGGGTATCTTTCATAGATTCACATGCCTGAATCAGAGTAGCAAGCAGTGAAAAAAGCACATTTCGAAAGATATGGATAACATACAGGTATTAGATAACCACATCTATCTGAGATAAACAACAGTGCTACTGTAAAGCAATGAATAAGTAATGCATACATTATAGTGCGAAATGTGCATAAACTCAGGATGGTGGGATGAAAGAAAGGGCTCACCTCTATTTAAAAAGATGACGTAGTACCGCTTGGCCCACTGACGCATCCTTCATGATCTCCGCATCCAGGCAGTAATGCTTGGTGAAGGTATGCGGCGTCTTCCATGTGGCCGCTCTACAAATGTCCACAATGGGCACCCCAGCAAAAAGAGCCATGGAAGTAGACATGGCCCTTGTGGAGTGGGCACGGACCTTTGTTCTCAACGGACGTCCTGCCTGTTGGTGACAGAAAGAAATGGCCGAAGAAATCCAGCGGGAAATGCTCTGTTTTGTGAGCGGAAGCCCTCTTCGAGGTCTGCTGTAGGCTATGAATAGCTGATTTGATTTACGAAAAGATTTCGTTCTCTCAATGTAAAATTTCAAGCAACGCTGAATGTCTAGTGAATGTAGAGTTCGTTCCGCCACTGTTTGTGGATTTGGGAAGAATGATTGTAAAACAATAGGTTCGTTGAGGTGGAAGTGAGATGGAACCATGGGAATGAAAGCTGGATTTGTGCGGAGAAGGACTCTATCCTTTTTGAATTGCAGGAATGGGTCCTGGATAGAGAATGCTTGGAGCTCTCCCACTCGCCTTGCCGAGGTGAGAGCTAGTAGAAGTGCCACCTTCCAGGAAACAAATTTAAGGTCAGCTCTGTGGATGGGCTCAAACGGGTGCTTCATTAATTGAGCTAGAACTATGTTAAGGTGCCAGGCCGGTGGAACAGGCTTTACTGGAGGGAATGTGCGAAACAGTCCTTTCATGAATTGCTTTATGAGTCTATGAGACCATAAAGAGGGGCCGGAAGAAGATCTTCTGAAACGTGAGATTGCAGCTAGGTGAACTTTAATGGAGGCATGAGCAAGACCAGATTCTGCCAGATGTAAAAGGTAGGGTAAGACTTGTCCTGGGGTGGAAGAGAAAGGATGCAACTTATTCGTCTTACACCAGATACAGAATCTTTTCCACTTGAGTGAGTAGGTCTTGTTGGTACTATCTGCTCGAGCCCGAGCTAGAATTCGTCTGCAGTCTGGAGGAATGTCTAGGCCCCGAAACTCTCTGAACTCAGGAGCCAAGCTGATAACCTGAGAGAGGCTAGATCCGGATGTTGAATCTGCTGATCGCTGAGCGTCAGAAGAGATGGAAACGTTTTCAGCCTGATCGGAGGTTCCTGGGAGAGGAGGTGAAGTTCCGAGAACCAGTGTTGGCGTGGCCAAGCTGGGGCTATCAATATCAAAGTGCAAGGTTCCGCCTTCATCTTCCGTAGTACCCTGGGGATCAGGGGAAATGGCGGAAAGGCGTATGCAAAGACGTTGCACCATGCTATCGAAAAGGCATTCCCCAGGGATCCTGGTTGGGGATGCCAGCTTGCAAAGTATTGGCATTTGGCGTTGCGTTGGGTGGCGAATAGGTCCAGCTGAGGTGTGCCCCATTGGGCGAAGATATTGTTGAGGACCTGCTGATCCAGTTCCCACTCGTGGCACGCTGCCTGCCTCCTGCTTAGATAATCTGCCAACACATTGTGGGTGCCTGGAACATAATCTGCTCGGAGAGAGATGTTGTGGCGGAGCAGCCAGTTCCAGATTTTCTGCGATTCGCGCGAAAGTGTCAGTGAACGAGTCCCTCCCTGCTTGTTCAGGTAGTGCATTGTCGTGGTGTTGTCTGTCCGGACAAGCACTACTGAGTTCTTTATCCTCGGGAGGAAAGCCACTAGAGCTAGGTAGACTGCTCGGAGCTCTAAAAGGTTGATATGAAGCATTTTCTCCGAAAGGGACCACTTTCCGCTTATCTGTAGCTCCTGAAGGAAAGCTCCCCAGCCTTCCAAGGAGGCGTCCGTGGTGATTATATGAGGAGTAGCAGGAAGCAAGAAAGGCAAGCCTTGCGAAAGGTTCTTGGGGCGAACCCACCATTGCAGAGCCTGTTTGATCGCCGGGGTTACTTGGATGACGTCGTCGAAAGACCCTGTACACTGGATCCACTGGTTCGACAGAGCCTCTTGTAGGGGTCGCATCCGTAAGCGGCAATGTGGGATTAATAGAATGCAGGAGGACATCATCCCGAGGAGGGATTTGAAGAGGCGCACCGAGAGTGTCTTTCTTGTCATTACCTGGAGTGCCAGAGATTGAAGTTTGTCCTGGCGTTCCTGTGACGGGAATGCTTTCCTGTGGATGGTGTCTAGTGTGGCTCCCAAAAATTGCATGCATTGGGATGGTTGCAGGACAGATTTGTCGTGGTTGAGAGTGAGCCCCAGCGACTCGAAGAGTGTCAGACAAGCGTTGGAAGATCTTATCACGCCTTCTTGTGATGGGGACTTGATAAGCCAGTCGTCTAAATACGGGAAGACTTGGTGGTGGGAACGGCGTAGGTACGCCGCCACTGGTGCTAGGCATTTGGTGAAAATGCGTGGCGCCGATTTGAGCCCAAAAGGCAGAACCCGAAACTGGTAATGCCTGCCCGCCACCATGAAACGCAGGAACTTCTTGTGGTTGCGGTGTATTGGGACATGAAAATAGGCGTCCTGAAGGTCCACCGACACCATGTAGTCGTTTGCGTTGAGTAAATGCAAAACCTCCTGTATGGTAATCATTCGAAACGACTGTTTTTTCAGAAATTTGTTGAGATTTCTGAGGTCCAATATGGGTCTCCATTTTTTCTCTTTCTTTCGGATGAGAAAGAAATGGGAGTAGAACCCTCTCCCTCGTTGGCTTAGGGGAACTTTCTCTATAGCTCCCTTTAGAAGCATAATCTTTATTTCTTGGAGTAATGGGCGCAGGTTTTTGTGAGCCCTTTGGCGGGGAGGAGTTTGAGGAGGAATTTGTATGAATTCCAGGGAATGGCCGAATTGTATTAATTGGAGGACCCATCGGTCCGTAGTTATCGTTTGCCAATTTTTGAGAAAATGGGAGATTTTTCCGCCAATTTTGTAGGATGGAGACAAGTTTGTGACCGGCTGCATCTGGAAGTCATTGCCGCCGCGCGGCACCCTTTTGTCTTCCTCCTCTGTTACGAAAGGAAGTTTTGTGGTAAGACGACTGTTGTCGCTGCTGAGATTGTGGACGGTACTGCTGGGAAGAGGAGAAAGAGGAACGCTGTTGAAAGTCTCCTCTGGAGGAAGTCTGACCTCTTCCTCTGGACCCACGAAAGGAAGGGTTCCGAGATTGCAGAGACCCCAGGGCTCTGGCAGTATCTGTATCTTTTTTGATACCTTGCAATGCCTCGTCAATAAGAGGACCGAATAGAAGCTGGCCATCATAAGGCATGTCCAGGACTTTTGTCTGGACCTCCGGCCTGAAAGAAGTTGCCTTGAGCCAACCCTGGCGCCGGAGAACAGCCGCACCAGCCAGCTGTCTAAAACCTGTGGAAGCAATATCCATTGCACAGTCTATCAGTTCCGTGGCAGATCGTTCACCCTCCAACAGAATCTTCCTTGCCTCTTCTTTTAAGTCAGAAGGCAAATCCGCTAGATATGGGGCAATGTCCGCCCACATTTGTCGGTTGTACCGTCCCAATAGTGCAGTAGCGTTGGAGGCACGCACTGTCAAGGCTGACATAGAGGAGAAACGTTTCCCTATGTTATCCATACGTCGCCCTTCTTTATCCGGCGGAGCTGTCAACAGCGCAGCTGGGTTGTTTGCCCTCCTCTGCGCAGCCTGAGTGATAACCGAGTCTGGCTTTGGATGGCCTGTAAGACAAACCGGAGCCGTGTCCGGAGCTTTATATTTCTTGTCCAGGCGTGGTAGAACCGGTGGCACTGATGAAGGGTTCTGCATTATCTTTATGCCCTGGTCCCAAATATAATCAATTATCGGAATTGCCCGGACGGACTTCTTGAAGGGTTCCTTAAAGTCATATAAGAAACAGTCTTGTTGATGCGAAGGCATCGGGATCTGGAAGCGCTGGGCCGCTCTTTCAATGATGTTGTGGAAACCGCCGATGTCGTCGGCGGTGAGTCGGCTGTGGTAGGGACAGGCGAAACAGGAGCCGGAAGGATGTAATCGTCCCATTCATCTTGTTGGGATTGGACGTCCTGGAGTTCTCCTTCCTCAGGTTCCTCCTCCTCCTCCTCGTCGTCCGTGGTGGGCCGAGGCGGAGGTGCCGTCCTCTCCAAAAGCAGTGGAGGCGGTCGTGGCCGTGGAGTGGAAGGCCCCGCAGGCATCGGTGGAGGTGCCGGAGTCGGAAAACGCTGCTTATAGTCCGTTATTAAGAGCTGAAGGTCTGTGACCAAGGCTGCCGGTAGACACACCATGGAAGGTGGAGGCGGCATGTATTCTTGATGAGGAACCTCCTCATAGTCCTGGGGATTGTCTTCGTAATCCGAGACATCCTGGTACTTTACATGGAGCTGTGATGGACTAGTCACCGCAGGAAAGAGACTAGCGTCATCCGAATCCTCCTCTTCAAAGAGACGAGTGGGAGGCAAGGTTGAGACCTTACTGGGCGAAGTGAGGGCCGGAGTTAATGCACGCTTGGTTATTTGTACATGCACAAATGTACCCTGGTCGTCCGTGTCCATACCCCTCAAGGGGCTCGATGGTATAGCTGTAACCGACGTTACAGGTATCAATGCAGTCGACGAGATCGTCGTCGGGGTCGTCGTCAACGACGAGGATGATGAAGACGGTCTCCTCGTCGATGACGCCGACGATGACGTCGACGACGGCGTCGACGGTGATATTCTCGTCGACGGTGCCTTCGTCGACGGTGCCTTCGTCGACGGTGCCTTCGTCGACGGTGCCTTCGTCGACGGTGCCTTCGTCGACGGTGCCTTCGTCGACGGTGCCTTCGTCGACGATGATGATGTTGATGAAGCTCTCGTCGACGGTGTCGTCGTCGACCCTCCCGTCGACAGCTTACTCGACGACGACGACTTTATGGCTAACGTCGACGGAATTGTCTTGCCTGCCGTCGACGATGGAGTTGTCGTCGTCGAGGACATGGAATGGGATGTCATCGTCGATAGAGTCGTCGTCGACGATGTAACTGAAATCGCTGTCGAAGGAGACTTTCTCGTCGACGCTACTGTCGACATTGTCGTCGACGAGGTGGCAATAGGCTTTTTGAAGGTGTGGGGCATCACCTTAGGAGACAAGCTCCCTGGAACAGGCGAATCCTGTACCTCTGAAGACTTTTTCTGCGTCTTCTTTTGAGGTGGCTGTGACGAAGGGCCCGGCGATGCCACCCTTGGTCTTTTAGATGAGGAGTGAGACGCAACTGAGGAACTCTCACTCTCCTCAGAGGACACCACATCCTTGTCCTTTAGCCTTTGCAGCCAGATTAAAAGGCGCCCCTCTCGGTCTTTCAAGGTCTTAGAAGAGAAAGTCCGACATACCTTGCAGTCCTTAGAACTATGACTGGGATAGAGGCAATACAAGCAGTCCTTGTGTTGGTCGTCGATATGTAGCCTCTTCTTTCCGCAAGAGGCGCAGGGCCTGAATAAACCCTTCTTAGGTGTATCAGCCATGCTGAAAATCCAGAAAGTTGAGAAGAAATACTGTCAAATCCAAAGAAATGAGCAGAGCTCAGTGGAGACTCCCTTAGCACGACGTGCGGTAGAAAATCTGAGGGACTAGAGCTCCTACCAGGAAGGTTCTAGAGGGTGGTGTTAGCTGATTGGCTCTGGCCAAAATTTGGTCCTTTTTACATAAGGACGTGGATAGCTTACTAAGCTAAGGCCTCTGAGGCCTATGGCTGTCTTATGTCTTCTGGACATTACTTTGTTATTTACCGGCGACTCCCATTCCCGACGACGGGGAATGATTCAGGCATGTGAATCTATGAAAGATACCCTAATACTGGATAACGGAAGACTTTGAGGCGAAGTCTACGAAGAATTCCAGAAACTGACAATACTAGGGGGATGAACGACTGTGGAATGCATGCTGGCCGCCACCTTGGGCAGAGAAACCTTCTCCCCGATACCCGTGGTGGAACAATCACACAGATCCGTGATGGCATGCCCTGCCCATGGGCCCCTCCTTCTCCCCAGGCCCAACTATCACATGTGGCTATCCGGATGGCAAGGGAGCAGAAAACGCTCTCGTTAAAGAGTCACAACATCGCACTATATCCATACTTCAGGCTAGAGGTACAGGCAGCCCGGAAAAAGTTAATCTCTGCCAAAACAAACTGCAGCAGGCTAATATCACCTACGCTAGGTTATACCCGGCCAGACTAAGAATTACGCACCAAGTGAACCCGCATTTCTTTACCACCCCGCAGCAAATAACGGACTTTCTCAAATGGCTACCCCAAAGCTTGCCCCCAGGGAAACGCACTTCACCCGAGAATAGATCCACTCCCGCCCCCCCCCCCCCTCCCCTTTTCAGATCTGGGTTAGCAGCTTTAGTCACTCAATGAGATGACGTCGGTTCCCAGGACTGGGCACATCTGCACACCGTAACGGCTGTTTTGATGGTATCTAGATGGTTTGCAGTACTTTTTTCCCCCACTATCCCCTGGACTTCATCACAGGCGTGAAACCACGTAATGACAGTGCACCAGAAGATATTTTGGACAATAGGAGTTAAAGAACACCAGCTCACCGGGGCCACTCCACTACCATCACGGACACACCCTGTCACGAGGGGTGGAATGGCCTTGCCCTTGGCGACACCCCCCGAAAGATTACCCCTCTCACAAGACAAGGACCCACTTTCTCTTCTCTTTCTATCCCTCTGACTACTCATCATTCTTGCCCCACTCTTCCCTTGGCACTGTACTCCTTCCTCTGACAAGTATCTACCCTGACCTACTCTTGACTCCTTATGCTCCTTTTTTTCCACCTGGCAATCCCCCCCCTAGGGGCTGCGATATGCTTTACATTGAAATTGTTATTTGACAGTGAGGCAGTAATGACCTATTTTGAGATGTTGGGAGGTGGGGGGAAAGATTGCCTGTGGCATGTTGGAGACGGCAAAGTAGGAGGGGGGGTAGAAGTGGTACGGGTTATTATAGTACAAGCACATTCCATACAACCCCAGGCATCTATATCCACTCACCACTGGCCCAAAGACATAATAAAAACTAACATGTCTCACTATGCCCCAATGGCTAAGTCCCCATGGCAGACAAGCTACGACGCACGGGGGTTAACATGGAATGTCCGTGGCCTGGGGACCCCGTGGAAGCATAGGCACATCCTCGCATACCTTGACAGGCACAACATACAGGTAGCTATGCTACAAGAAACACATATTACCCTGTCCTCCAGCCCCACATTCGCGACACATTAGGCTTCACATAGGAGTTTCTCCTCTTACTCCTCATATGAGAGAGGAACAGCTATCATAATTCGTAAGGATACCCCCCTACATTGTGGAGGGATCCCTGCAAGATGCACAAGGTCGATCCACATAATGTGGGGCAGGTTGTCGTTCCAGTCCATCACGCTATGGCCCAAATGCAGACGACCCAGATTTTTGTTACTAAACTATGGGGTATAGTTCTGAACATTGACTCCACTTACACCATATAGGAATTGGATCTAAACCTATCGAGCCAGACCTTGACCATCCCACCTCCAGTCACACCACCACACTCATGTGCAGCGCCAACTATGACAGATCATTGCAGAACATTGGCTGCTGACACATCCCTCGGCCAAAGAGGGCACATTTTACTTCTCGATACACTCCAGTTGGTCTTGGATAGATTACTGGCTGGTGTCGAGGACTCAGCACCTGGCTAGTACAGACGCAACATTTAGCATGTACATACTCAGACTACTCCCCTGAACACATGCAACTGTCCCTGCTGGAGGCCGGACCACCGCTAGCGGCTCCACCCCACTGAATTGTTGGATGTCCCCTTTAGGGAGGAACTACGACAGGAGCTGGTGGATTTCCTCAAACGTAATATTGAATTGGGCCTCACTCTTGCCATAGTATGGGAGACACTCAAAGTAACAATTCAAGGCTTCTGCGCCGGGAAGGCGGGAGGTATCTTCAGAGACATAAGAGGTATACCGGAAAAACCAGCAAGGGAGCTCAAGGCGCTGCAGGCTCAGCTGCCTGCCGCCCATGTAGGGGAGGTTCGAGACAAGATCAGGGACACACTCACGGAATACCAAAGTACTGCCGATAGAGAATAATTATTCTCCGGCAAATATCAGGCTAGTAAATATGGGACTACTACTCATTGCTCTACATTGCACACAGATCCATCCCTCCTGACACGGACACTTACCTAGGTTGGCTGAGCGACACCGAAAGATCTTCTTTCCCGGCTTTGAGGAGGAAGAAATGAGGACAGCTATTAAGCAGCTCAGTTCGTGAAAGGCGGCAGGCCCCGACTGCCACCCGGCCGAATTCTATAAAACATACCTCTATATCATAGCACCATTTCTTAAGACTCTACGAGGAGGCCCACATATTGGGCACCCTCCCTTCCTTCACAATGGAAGCAATACTTCTCTCCCTCCTGAAGCCTAGCAAACCGGCAGATGCCTGTGAATCCTTAAGACCCTTATCGTTAATCAACTGCGATGCAAAAATACTGGCCAAACTGCTGGCTAATCACCTCAGCCTCCTGATGAAAGTACTGGTGCGTCCAGACTAGGCTGGCTTTATCCCTGGGAGAGCAACCTTACATAATTTATGTACCCTATTCGCGGTAATCCAGGACATCAAACCGGAGTTGGCCGCAGTGGCAGTGTTCTTGGATGCCACCAAAGTACTCAATTCTTTGGAGTAGGATTTCCTACCAGCTGTGATGCGGCGCATGGGTTTCCCTCCTCAATTTATGGCAAGGGTACAACTCCTATACCACTAACCCCTGGCAAAACTCTCAATCAACTGGACTTATTCCCCACCTTTTGTTTTATCCTGGGGCACCAGGAAGGGATGCCCACTCTCACCCCCCTGTTCACCCTGGCGATAGAGTCGCTGGCAGCTGTGCTCTGCCAACACCTATGCCGATGACATCACGCTATACGTCAGGGACTCCCCAGGACAACCAGAGTGCCATGCTCTGTGAATTTATACGATTCAGAGAGATATAGGGAACGGTTAACTGGGGGAAATCCCAGATTTTACAGCTCACTCAAAACACTTCTCAATTTACTCCAGACTAAACATGGAATGACCCAGAAATCGAATACCTGGGCATCGTCATTTCTGGGGACAAAGAAGGTGTCATGTGAGCAAATTATGGCAAAGTGCTGGATTCACTGACTGATTCTTTTGCCCACTGGATATCTTGCCCTTGTCCACGGTGGGACGCACAGCACTGATTACAGTCCCCATGTCCATCAATATCCCCTACGCCCCTTGCCGCCAGGTCCTCAAAAGCATAAGAATGCAGCTAATCCGACTAGCATGGGGTGGAAAACAACCCCGGCTCCACTGGGACACACTCACATTTCCTTCTCCAAAGGAGGCTTTGAAGCCCCAGACTTGGAATTATATTATCTATGTGCCTAAGCGCACTACGGTGTAAAATGGCAACACCTCCCACCCCCCATGTATGCATATTAAGTTGATTAAGCATCCGTAGGCAGTTCGCGTCACTGGGAGATTGGGGTGCCCAGCAAGGCATGGTAGCCTCCTCGACAATCACGTACTTTGGTACAAGACCACATGATGCAGGGGGCTCAGACTCCACAGTAGCGTGCACCAATGCGGCTTGGCGAGAGATAGCCAGGCGGCTACACGCATCAATGCTTTATTCCCTGGCATTACGCCTTGCTGGGCACCCCAATCTCCCAGTGACGCGAACTGCCTACGGATGCTTAATCAACTTAATATGCATACACGGAGTGACATATACACGGAAGGGAGTTTCAGACACAGGGAAGACTTTTCTGGGGACAGCACGCCCTCCCACATGGAGTTATTCCTGTACCTCAGATTACGACATAACGTAAAGGCTGCCACTCCGGACTTCCCGATGGAGCCACCTACCCTGACCCCACTACACATTATGCTACAGACCGTCACTCCCTCACACACAGTATCTAGGCTTTACTGCAACACCATGGCGGCCCGGCCTGAGTTGCCAGGGAGATCAAGGATGGGATGGGGGAGACAACTGGGGGGTGCTCCTTGAGGATGCTCAGTGGCAATACTGATGCCAACAAACCGGAAAGGTAACAGCCTTTCGCCGGTTGCGAATCCTTCACTTCAAGTTCATACACAGGACAATCTTCACCCCAGCGAGGCTGTGCCGGTACCATTAGCAGTCGACAGATAAGAGCGACAGATGCGGGGGTGGACTTCCCCCACTTAGCCTAGGACTGCGGACTGGTGTCTAGATACTTGAGGGAGATTAAAAGCACCCTTTCGCAGATGACAGGCGCACCAATGTGACTCACCCCCCTCATAGCGCTCCTAGGCTACACGGAGACCGTGTCAGGAGACTTGTTACATTGGTCGTGCTAGCCAAGCTAGGAGTGACATGCAAATAGGGATGAGGCAGAGCTCCCAAGTTTAAGGACTGGCTGAATGACTTAATATATTGTCAGGAGAAACTGACCACATACTCGGAGCTCCTGACTGTGTCCTTCCAGACCGAGAGATATATGGGAGCCCCTACACACCTACTTGCTGCACCACCCCACTAGACCCGAGGAACAAACTAACCCTGGCCGGCAATAATACATTACTAGCACTTAGCCAAAACCTCTTACATATTATCTCATAGGACAGAGCTGTTATGGTAATTGCCGCTGACACCCAGAGGACACAGAAGGTATTATGTGCAGATATGTGGGCTGAGGATGGAAAAACAACTGATATGCGTTAGACATGTGTAAATGCCTTGATACTGCTAAGAAAACACCAATATGGAACTGCTTGATGTTTGACTTAAAAATGTCAATAAACAATTTAAAAAAATAAAAAATTAAAGCACTGGTTTACTCATTCCCAAACAAGAACATGGGTCCAGCAACATTAAAAAATGATACAATGTGATAAAAAAAAAAGCTGTAATACCTTTGTCTCTACTGTCAGCAAGCAAATCGTCAGCAGAGCAAGGACTCTCTTCTCTGCCTTCATTTGTAATGATGAGGAATGAGGCTGGGGAAATGGACTGAGAGCGGCTGCTGCTATTACTGCCTCTGTCTGCTCCACCAGGTGTCTGTGTGTCGATGTTACGAGTGCTGTTGCTGTGCAGCACTAATGGCGGAGGAGCGCGATGTCCATCAGGAATATCTTGCGGCTGTGGGAAATAAGAACATTTTATACCACCTGCTACCATGCAGGAGAAAACTCTCTTTCTTGTTAATTACACTCTCCAATGAAAGGCATTTCTTTAACCACACTCCTGTAACACAAGCCTGCTCTGTGGCAGGAGGGGGTCTGTGAATAAGCATCCCTTACAAATAAAATTCATACATCTCTCTTGGGCTTTATTTTTAGGCCTTACTGAGGAGAAGGAAAAGGTACTTACCCTGTCTGCATCTGTTCATAAGAACAAATGTTACTTACCTGTAAACTGTGGTTCTCCAGTATTGGTGTCTTTCATAGATTCACATGCTTGAATATTCCCCGTCGTCAAAGTGGGAGTCCCACGGTATATAAAAAGCAAAAACTGTCATGTATATACATAAACATACATAACCGCATAACAGCATATACATATCCAAATAAACTTTATATACAATTCAGAAATAACATATCCAGTGAAAATACCATAGGATAGTATTGACACATAGGAAAGCATTGAGAAAAAGAATCACTTTACTGACATTGTCGTTTTATAGTCCAAACTCCAGCCAATCAGGCGCAAGCACCCTCTAGAACCTTCTCCTCAGAGGCTCAGGCCCTCAGATTTTTGTAGCACAAGAGTGACAAAAGAGCCGAAAGAGGAGTAGAGAGCCTCTGAGGGGAGGAGGGTGGATCGCATGTGAATCTATGAAAGACACCAATACTGGAGAACCACAGTTTACAGGTAAGTAACATTTGTTCTTCTCCAGTATTTGGGGTGTCTTTCATAGATTCACATGCTTGAATAGAATAGTGAGCAGTAAGCAGCAGCCGTCTGACTAGGCCGTAATAATATTGCATGAAATACAATGACAATGTATTTAATACGCAATTAAGAATTCCCAAGGACGAGGGAAGTAGCAGAGGCTCACCTTATTTAAACAGATTCCGTAGAACTGCTTGTCCCACAGCCGTGTCCGCTTCATTAATCGATTCCCGGCAGTAGTGCTTCGTGAACGTGTGCCTGCTGGACCACGTAGCTGCCCGGCAAATCTGATGGATGGGTACACCAGCGAACAGGGCAGTGGAAGATGACATGGCTCTCGTTGAATGAGCCCTTACTCCAGAAGAAAGAGGCTTGCCAGCCCTTTGATGGCAAATGGAGATTGCTGAAGAAACCCAACGGGCAATCGACTGTCCTTTACAAGTGTGTCCGTAGGCCACAAACAGCTGATCCGACTTGCGAAAGGATTGTGTTCTGCTAATGTAAAATTTAAGACATCTCTTTAAGTCCAGAGAGTGTAAACTGCGGATGCGGGAAAAAGGTTTTTAAGATTACTCCCTGCAGGCTGGTGGAATGTTCAAATGAGCAAATTCAAGGTGCTCAGGTTCCAAGCTGACAAGCTGAGTGAACTGGGATTCGGATGGCATATCCGTCCGTCGTTCATTGTTGGAAGGTCCGGCCTCAGGAGAAGAAGGATGGGTTCGCATTGGGAGAGGAGGAGCAACTCCAAGAACCATGCCTGCCGAGGCCACCGTGGAGCTATGAGGAGCATCTGGCACGGTTGTTGCCGCATCTTCCGCAACACTCGAGGAATCGGAGGGATCGGTGGAAAAGCGTACGCAAATATCCTGTACAAATTTATCGAAAGGGCATTTCCGCACGACCCTTTGTGGGGAAACCAGCTTGCGTAGGACTGGCATTTGGTATTCTGAGGGGTTGCAAAAACGGTTGATAGTCGGGCGACCCCAAAGGCCGAAGACAAAGTCTAGAGTCGGCTGATGCAATTCCCACTCATGGGTCGATGACGTTGACCGACTGAGTGCATCCGCCAGAGTATTGGAAATGCCGGGCAGATGGACTGCCTGGAGCGTAATCCGATGGACTATGGCCCAACTCCAAATCATCTGAGCCAGACGGGAAAGCAGCGGAGATCTTGTCCCGCCCTGCTTGTTCAGGTAGTGCACGCAGGTGGTGTTGTCCGTCTGAATGAGGACTGACTCCCCCTGGAGCTGGAGGCGGAAGGATTTCAACGCCAAGAAAATGGCCATCAGCTCCAATCTTTTGATGTGCCAGAAACGCTGAGCCGTTGTCCACTTGCCCTTGACGGATAAATCTTGAAGATGTCCGCCCCAGCCCTCCCTGGATGCGTCCGTGGTAAGAACGAGTTCTGGGGCTGTTGTTAGAAAAGATGTTCCTGCTGCGATGTTGGAAGGACGGGTCCACCAATGCAGCGCCTGAGCCATGCGGGGTGTTACCACGAGCTGGTCGTTGAAGGAACCGGAGACCTGACGCCACTGCTGGTCCAATTCCTCCTGAATAGCACGACTCCTCAGTCTGCAATGTGGGATCAAAGCGATATATGAGGACGCCATCCCCAGAAAAGACTTTAATGTGCGGACTGAAGCGGACTGCTTTGCTGCGATGGAGCTTGCAAGCTGTCGAATTTGTGCTCGACGTTTATTTATTTATTTTATTTATAGCATTTATAAAGCGCTCTGTAACCCTACGGGCATCCTGGCGCTGTGTACATAGTTGAGAACTCTGTGCATCAGGGAGGAACAGGAAGGATACCTTATGAGTCTAGATGGTTACGTTTTTAGGAAAAAGCCAGGTTTTCACCTTTTTTCGGAAGGCCATCAATTCATCTGTTTTCCTGATATCAGTGGGTTGTCTATTCCACAGATGTGCTGCCGCTATGCTGAAGGCTCTGCCACCACAGGTGGCTTTCCTGGTCCTTGGGATATCGATGAGGTTGGAAGAGGAGGATCGGAGGGACCGAGTGGGTTCGTACCACTTAAATTTATGTTGAAGTGGACGGGATTTAAAAAGGATCCTCTGGTGTATAGGTAGCCAGTGGAGATCTGCCAAGGCGAGGGTAGTGGAGGCTCTTCGCCCTCGAAAGAGAGTCAGTTTTGCCGCAGCTGCCTGGATGGTCTGAAGTCTGGAGATCAAGTAGGCAGGGGATTCCAGTAACAAAGAGTTACAGTAATCTAGGCGGCTGAGGATGGTGCTTCTTACTATAGTGGCTCTAACCTGTATTGGTAGAAGAGGCAGCAGCTTACGCAGTCCTCTTATTAGAGCAAAGCAGCTACCTACCCGCTTGTTGACGTTGGTCTCAAGACTCAGGTTTTCATTGAAACCGACTCCGAGGTTCCTCACTGACTTTACCGGGGTTAACGACTCCCTTGGCTCCAGAGGCCAGAAGTCCAAGGGTAGACTTCTGGTGATTCTGCCTGCTTTGCAGTGCATTATTTCAGTTTTATCACTGTTGAATTGCAGAGAGTTCTGTTTGAGCCATGATGCCATTTCCCGCATACAGGTGTGAAAAGTTTCGAGTGAGTCTGCCTGGGTACCGTCCAGGGAGATCATCAGCTGCGTGTCGTCCGCATAGTTGACAACGCTGATACCGTGAGTCTTGATGATGCCCATCAGGGGTTGTATATAGACATTAAAAAGTATTGGACTGATTGCAGACCCCTGTGGGACCCCGAATGGGACTGGAGCATATTCTGACTGGTACGGAGGAATTGCAACTGCCTGCCATCTGTCTGTCAGATAGGAGTGAAGCCAGCCAAGCGTAGCTCCCCCGACTCCGATGTTCTGCAGTCTAGTCAGCAGAATGTCGTGGCTCACCGTATCGAAAGCGGCGGACAGGTCAAGCAGGATTAGAATTGCTGATTCTCCCTTGTCCGCCCTCATTCGTAGGTCGTCCAATACCGTCAGCAAGGCTGACTCGGTCCCATGAGCTGGTCTAAAGCCGAATTGCTCCTCCTCCAAGAGGTTATTAGTTTCCAGGAAGAGGGCCAGGCCTCTGCTGACCAGCCATTCCATGATCTTAATTGGGTAGGGCAAGAGTGATATGGGTCAGTAGTTTTTATGGCAGCTTGGGTCGAGATTAGATTTTTTCAGCAGGGGGGTAACGACTGCTAATTTCCAATCCTTTGGTACAATGCCTGTGTTGAAAGACTGCATGCACAGCTGTCGAAGTACTGGGAAAAACTCGTTCCCAAATTCCTTTATTATTTTATGAGGAAGGGGGTCCAACGGGGATCCTGATGTTATATTGAGGGCTGTCTTCGCAAATTCTAATTCTGTCGGGGTTTCGAAGTTCTCCAAGGTGGCCCTTGGAGTGAAGGATCTTATATTTCCTTCGCTCTTCTCTCTGTTCCTGATGATACTGTTGACCTGCACTGGGGGGAAGGAATCATCCTTCATATCCTCGATTATTTTTGCGACTTTCTCCTGAAAGAAGGAAGCTAAACCATCGCATAGCTCTTGTGAAGGTCTGATTTGACTGTTGGCACATTCAGGATGAGACAGCTCTTTAACTATTCTGAATGTATCACGGGATTTATTGGAGCTATTAAGTATTAAATCTGCGAAATAGTTTGCTTTGGCGATATTAATCTCCTTCTTATAATGCCCAATTGTCTGCCTCCAAGTCAGCTTCTCCTGTTCTAGATAGTTTATTCTCCAGCACCTCTCCACCTTTTTACAGATAATTTTCAGTTCTTTCAGTTTATCCATATACCAGGGCGCAGAGGGTTTCCCTCTTTTTCTAGTAACTTTCAGTGGTGCAATATCGTTAAGTTGCCTGGTTACCTCTTTGCAGAATAGATGGTAGTTGGTGGTGATGTCGTTCTCGAAATCAATCGAATTCCCAACTAGACGGAAATCGGACTTCCCTTCCTCTTTCCTTTTTAGCAGACCCTTCCAGTCACGGCTGATAAAGGTCCTAGTCTGTATGTTTGTTGACTTTGTGTTAATCAGGGTGTGGATGTTAAATATTACAAGATGGTGGTCTGACCAGTCTACTGGTAGAGTTAGTCCCGCAGTGACAAGCTCCTCTACTGCGAATATTAGGTCCAGTATGTTCCCTTGCCTGTGTGTGGGAGTAGTTATCCATTGTTTCAGGCCCAAGTTATTGCAAGATTGTGTAATACTTTGTAAGGCCGTGTGTGATTGGTCGTTGTCCCCCAAGTTAAAATCTCCCAGTACCAATAACCTGCTATGTGATATTGACATGTTGTTGATAACAGTGATTAGTTCCTGTTGCATTATATTAAAATGTCCCGGTGTCCTATAGCAGATTAGGCCCGTGATGCAGTGGCCTGAGTCATATCTAATCGATATCCTGAGAATTTCAACACATGAGACAATATCAATACACAGGGTTACAATATTTAGTTCTTCCCTAAAGATGATTCCTATTCCTCCCCCTCGCCCCGTGGGCCTGGGTTTATGAGCAATCTTGTATCCTACCGGACATGCCGGCCCTAACTCTGAATCCGCTCCCACCGTAGTCCATATCTCGGTTAAAAATAGAATGTCCAGGTTATTGGATTCGATTAACATCTGTATTTCCGTAGCATGTTTCGGAAGGGATCTAACATTTAGTAGTCCACTGCTTAGTTCTCCCTTGTTGGAGTGCTTATTTTCCATATGCTTCAAGGGAGAAGGTCCGATGCCTGGAGTCTGATCCTGATTAGATAATGATTTCAATGGGAGGGGCTTAATATGTGGCAGATGCCCAGAACAATTGGGACAGGGTTTCCTATCTTCAGACTCTAAGTTAGGGACTAGGCGTGGGCAGTGGGCTCTGCCAGACAGTGGGTCCAGCAGCATCAGTGCTTCCCTACTATATCTGTGAGCTCCGGGGTTTAAGGACGATCGGGCAGGGGGGGTAGCCCTGAGCCCGGACCCGGCGCGGACGAGCGCAGACGAGCTTGCCTTAAGCGCGCCTCAGGCGCGCAAGTGGCGCGCCCGCTGCGCTCGTTCGCTGCGCTTCCGGCAGAGACACATCCTTAGAGGAAGTGGAAAGGGAGGGCAAGGGGGTGTGGCTGCTGGCAGTGGGCGTGCCTATCAATCCGGCCAATGACGTGCGGTCCTTGGGAACCACCCGCCCGCGTCAGTGTTCTACTCGCTGTGCGAGGGGATGGTATCCATCTCCCTTTAAAATACAGCAAGCGCGGCTAGTTGCACCATTAAAAGCCAAGAATTCACACTCACAAAGTCCCTGCTCCCGGTTGTGCCTCAGGAGTAATAGCTAGGGACGCTGCGCTCCGATCCACCCGCGCATTTATACAAGATAGGGGGCGCGGCTGCTGGCAGTGGGCGTGCCTATCAATCCGGCCAATGACGTGCGGTCCTTGGGAAACACCCGCCCGCGTCAGCGTTCTACTCGCTGTGCGAGGGGATGGTATCTATCTCCCTTTAAAATACAGCAAGCGCTGCTAGTTGCACCATTAAAAGCAAAGAATTCACACCCACAAAGTCCCTGCTCCCGGCTGTGCCTCAGGAGTAATAGCTAGAGCTTCCGCAGAGGCAAAGGCCATAGCCGTGCTCGTATCGATGGTCGCGCCGAGAAAGGTCTTGAACAGAGCTGGCGTGAGCTGAGACTTTTGCAAGTTGATCGACAAGCCCAGAGACTGAAACAGATTGAGACAGCGCTGAGTATCGAGGGCCGCTTGGTGGGAGGATTGAGATTTGATGAGACAATCGTCCAAATACGGGAATATTTGTATGCCCGTCAGTCTCAAATGAGCCACCACCGGGGCCAGGATCTTTGTGAAGACCCGCGGAGATGAGCGAAGGCCGAAGGGCAGGACTTTGAATTGGAAATCCCTGTGACCCACACGAAAACGTAAGTACTTCCTGTGGCGTGGAATTATGGGCACATGGAAATAAGCATCCTGAAGGTCGATTGTTGTCATGAAATCGCCCTGAGAGAAGAATTGAAGGATGTTCTTTAGCGTGAGCATGCGGAATGATTGGTCCTTGAGAAATTTGTTGTGCGACCTTAGATCGAGGATGGGGCGCCACTTCCCAGATTTCTTTAGTATGAGGAAAAAGCGGGAATAGAACCCCAATCCCTTTTGTGATTTCGGAACCACTTCGATGGCCCCTTTTTTAAGCATAATCTGAATCTGATTGAAAAGTTCTTTGAGGTGAGCGGGAGGCGGTCCGGATGGAGAGGTGTGTGGGGGAACCTTCACAAACTCTAGGGCATAGCCCCTTGAAATAATGTCCAGAACCCAGCGGTCCGAAGTGATTGAGGACCAAGTTGAAAAGAACTGGGAGATTCGTCCTCCAACAGGAGAAAGGGGAAAACTTGAAAGAGGGGTCGTTTGATGTACCCAGTCATTGTTTTTTGGAAGAGTTTCCCTTGTAATTTGACTTTCCTCTGAAAGATTTGCCAGACTGCTGTCTGTAAGACTGTTGTGGCTGTGAGGAATAACGTTGTTATCCTTGGTTGTAGGACCGGTACTAGGAAGAGGACCCACGAAAAGAAGAGGAGGTGCCGTGGCTGCGCGCACCCCGAAAGGGCTGCTTCCGGAACTGGAGAGTGCCGAGGGAGTGAGCCGTCTCCGTGTCCTTCTTGATGGCTTGCAAAGCGTCCTCCACATGCTGGCCGAATAAAGATTCTCCGTCATACGGCATGTCCAGAATCTTGGCCTGTACCTCCTGACGGAACGAGGTGGAACGAAGCCAACCCTGTCGTCTTAAAACAGCCACTCCAGCCAATTGACGAAAACTCGTGGAGGCAATGTCGACGGAGCAGTCGATGATTTCGGAGGATGCTCTCTCACCCTCTTGCAGGATCTTTAGAGCTTCCGCTCTAGAATCTTCCGGGATAAGCTTAACCAAAGCCGCCATGTCCGACCACATTTGTCGATCGTAACGACCGAGGATGGCCAAAGAGTTTGCTGCCCGGACTGTTGTTGAAGCTATGGTTGAAAACTTTTTGCCAATGGCATCCAGGCGGCGGCCGTCACGATCCGGAGGTGACGAGAGCGGAGACGATGGATTTTTGGAGCGACGTTGCGCCACCTGGGTGATCACAGAGTCTGGCTTAGGCTGAGACACTTAGCAAGCTGGGAAAGAGTCCGGGGCCTTGTACTTATTCTCCAGTCACGGGAGGACAGCCGGGATGGAGTTAGGCGTTTTCATCAGTTTAATGCCCTCGTTCCAGATAAAGTCTATAATGGGCACGGCTCGTACCTGCTTCTGCGGCTGGGGCTTGAAGTCGTACAGAAAGCAGTCCTCCTCCCTAACCACCATGGGAAGATGAAAGCGTTGAGCTGCCCAGTCCATCAGTTGATGGAATCCTGATATGTCGACAGGTGGTGAATTTACAGGCGATGTTGGAGGTGATGCTGGCGAATTGGCTTGATAGTCATCCCAGTCCACCATAGAGTCGTCATCATGAAGCTCTCCCTCTTCCGTATCCAGATTGTCCACCACCTCATCTGTTGCAGGGGGAACCAATGCAGGTGCGGATTGTGTCGGCATCGTTGGCAACACAGGGGTAGACGGAACAGCAGATGGCGTCTCACGTGGAGAGCTATGAGAGGAAGCTGGAAAGCGCCGATTATAATCTTCCAACATGAATTGAAGGTTGGAGATGAGCGACAACGGAAGCTGCGCCATGGGAACTTGTGCAGGGGGATGTTGCTCCTGCTCCGGACAGTAATAGTCTTGTGCATAATCATCCTCTTCAAAATCTTGGCAGTTAACTGGGGGTGAGTGCTTGCAATGTTCAACACTCCGTCCATCATTTCCTTTGTTTTTTACTTTGTTCGCCATAAGTTGGCAGGGTATGCTCAGACGCGAGTCCCTTGCTCACTTTGCCATTGGATTCAAGCAAGCCTGGCTGAAGACGGCTGAAATGCCAGAAACCGGTCCTAGGAAGCTTGTTTCCGGTCCAGGGAAGACATGGCTTGGCAGTTCGGGCTGGACCGTTCCCATGAGGCACAGGGTCAGACTGATTTGCATATGGCCATGTCTGAACTGTGGTGGCAGAGTAGGCTAAAGAACGGTGATGGATTAAACCCAGATCAGTTGACTGGGGGCGAGTGCTTGCAATGCTCAACACTCGGTCCATCATTTCCTTTGGTTTTTGCTATGTATATACATGACACTTATTGCTTTTTATATACCGTGGGACTCCCACTTCGACGACGGGGAATATTCAAGCATGTGAATCTATGAAAGACACCCCAAATACTGGAGAATATGTAGTGCTGTAGATTCACATGCGCCACCCTCCTTCCCAGAAGCCGTTGGTTGTTGCAGATAGCTTCTCTGTCTACTATTCCTTTCTATTGCATGGATATTTTTATACTTTCTTCTACTCTATCTCCATCCTCACTCTCTCGGGGGGGAAACAATCTAACTATGGAGTCGATGTCCATGTGCACTGCCAACTAAGGGAAGAGACAATATACCTTGTGACTCAAAAACTTTCGAACAAAAACAAGTTGTGCACGTCCGAGCCAAACACTAGATGTCAGGAGTATACACAGCATGTGAACTGACAGAACTACATGCCATGAACATATACTTTTGAGGGCAAGTCACATTTTCAGTTTGTGGCTGTAGATACATAAGCTGTGCATAGACTGTAAAGCAGTTTCACCAATAAGGCAGTGGCTAGCCGGAGGATATTGTAGAGCACTGGAAAACCGTATGCAGAATGGCTTGGCCTACTTGGGCCTGCTGTCTCACTAGAACATCCACACAATAGTGTGTGGTTAATGTGAGTGATGTGGACCAGGTAGCTACTTTACAAATGTCAGCTATGGGATACAGTGAGGCTGCCTTTTTAAGTGTAGAATGTGGCCTTGGATGAGCAGAGAGCATCCTTTTGGCTTTGGCATACCAGGTCTGAAGCAATTCCTGCTTTTGAAATAGCAGTCCATTTGTGTGGTTTCAAGAAGGCTACAAATAGCTGTGTTTTGCAAAATGGTTTTGTCCTATCAGTGTAGTACATGAGGGCTCTCTTTACATCTAGTGTATTAATTGTCTCTGCTACTCAGCTTGGATGCACACAGAAAACTGGCAGTTCTATGGTCTGGTTAAAGTGGAAGGCAGAGATTACCTTAAGCAGGAATTTTGGATTAGTCCCAAGGACTACTTTGTCAGTGTAAACCTTGAAGAAAGTTCTTCTTGTGAGTGACTGAATCTCGCTTACGCGTCTAAGTGAGGTAGTGGCCACTAAGGCGGCCACCTTCCAGGATAGAAATTTAGTGAGCAAGAATAAAGGGACTCAACAGGAACCCTATTAGTCTTGTAAGGATTATACTAAGATTCCAGGATAGGAATGGGGGTACTCTGGGAGGGATAACCCTTTTAAGCCCTTTCAGAAAGCTTAAATTACAGGGACTTTAAACAATGGGGAGTGTTCCCTGTTCTGCAAGTATCCTGCAGCTGCAGTTAAATGTAGGCATATAGATGTGTAAACCAGTTCTAAGCATTGCAGGTACAACAGGTAGCAGACAATGTCTTGCACTTTGGGTTTTAGGGCACCAATGTGTTTGGGTAGACAGTAGTGGACAAACCTCTTCCACTTTGCTGCATAACAGGCTCTAGTGGTGGGGTGACGCGCCTCAAGGATGATCGTGCACTCAGGGAGCAAATTTGGGTAAATAAAGTCTAGGATCTCAGGAGCCAGATCGCTAGGCTGAGTTGTTTGCGGTTGGTATGTCTAAGGGTCCCCTGGTGTTGCGTGGGAAGGTATGGCCTGTTGGGGAGCTTCTCGCGCAGAACAACTGAGAGCTCGAGGAGTAATGTATGTATGTATGTAAGTAATTGCCTGTAATGTATGGTGAGTCAAAGGGTGAAAGTTTGTACTTCCTGTCAACCCTTTTAGCCTTCATCAGGTAATTAAATACCCCCTGCTTTGGCTTAAGCATAACCTTAAGCATTGGCAGGAATGGGTACATTTTCCTCCTTATGTGTTCAATGCAAATCAATCTTGTATAAGGTAGCTGCTATCTGGTTAACCTCATGATACAATGTGGTGACTCATCTACATACCCTGGACGTAATTTCTTAGGCTCTTAAATTTCACTATAATAAATTAGAGCTGCAGGTGGCTCTCCCTAATACCTTACTGTCCATGTAATGGGCATTCACAAACTGAAGGTAATTAACAAAATGGTCCTCAGAGTGCAGGCCGATCCTGCAATCAGCTACCTCATTTGCTTATGTTCAACTATTTTCGAGAACCAGGGTACCTGACGTAGCCATCCCGGGAGGGGGGTCCCATCTGCAAACAAGAGTCTCCTTCTATTCCAAACCCCCCTACCCAGTCTTATTCAACTCTCCATTTTGGTCCACCACTTATTTCCGGGCATTCGTCCTCAGCAAAGCCAACAACTCCTTTCTTTGTTTTCTGTTAGACCTCATGACATTTCTACCATCCCCACAGAAGGTGCTGTGTTAAACACCCAGCAAGCAGCAGGTCTATATAAAGGGAGCTCTCTCAAACAATCACTATTGGGTCCAGCATTTTGTTGCTTGCCCCAAGGGTGTAGTAGATGGTCCTTCTTTACCCTGCAGCACTGGTGTCCCGTCTCTACCGCCTTCAGTCTTGTGGCATAAGCCAGTGAACATGGACTATCCTTTTCATAGGAATTTTGAGAACTATGCTGGGGCCACTGAGTAGCGTACCTGGTGGGTCAACTTTAGCCAGCCCAGAGGCTAACCGCAATCCACATTCGTACACGAAGCAACTGTTGATTCCCAATTACATCTTCAAAATCAGCCATGACATCCTCAATAGGAGCCAGTTAATAACAAGTCAAAAACTGGTCAAAAACTTGTGTATGCTACGCACTGTTCACCTTGTAACTTCTATCCTCAATAGGAGCGCCATACTAAAATTGATTGGCACCATAGAGGTTCTGGAATGTGTAACATGTAACAATCTCAAATTTGTGGAGTTTAAGCCTCACCCCATGATGCGTAGTAGGGACATAACTGTGACATCTTGGGCCACTCAGGAGATTGCTAATAAGGTCTGGAAGCATAGAGCTACATGTTCAGACTGGGATATTGAGTTTGTTTTCCAGACGTCTCCATGGTATCCTTCCCAGTTACAGCTGAGCCCTATTAACTTGGATCCCACTCCCACCAATAGAGGTGTTCTCAGAGCAGTGGTTGGCACTGAGCAGCTCTGAAATGACTGAGCATCTGCAAGTCACCAGCATACCCATGTTAATGGGCGCCCATGACAAATAGTCAGCTTGCAATCTCACCTTACCTCCTGGGGAACCAAATGCTGAACTCAGTTGAAATCCGGCCAAATCCAGTGATGAGTGTTTGAGGTCGGCTGACAGTTGCACCTTTTTTTTAAGCTACCACTTCACCTTTGCAACAGGAGTAACCCGTCACAGTCATACCAAGTAATGCAGAAATGCCCTGCAAGGATGTCTAACCTTAACAGGGGGTGCCTCCTTGACTATTCTCTCAATCCTTGTGATGCTGAATCTCTACCCCAGGCTCCCTAAATTCTTCAAGTCGCATGGCACAAAAGCAGACGCTTCCTTTCTGGAACGTAGCAGGTCTCCGGTTCAAACGCAGCAACGTCTGGTGGGTCAACTTTAAGGAGGCCTTTGCAATTGCCTGTTTGCAAGACACCTGTGTTACAACACCATTGCATCTAAACGGATATAAAATACTTTTCATCTTGCTGCCGTGCAATCTTCTTCTGGTAGACCCATGGGAAGGTTTGGTAATCTACCTCTCAATCATGGCACATACCAGAATATTTTTTTTAAAAAGCACACACACCCTTTTATCAATTGCTCAGCCTTGAATTCAGAGACAGCACAAGGCTGGTGATTGTTAACTTTTATAATAACTACCCCCCTCGCCCCGTCGAGAGAGAAAGAGTATTATCTGGGCTGGACATGGATTTGCACTCCCTAATGCTCAGAGGTGGACATGGTGTGTCAACAGTCAATTATATTTTGATGAAGTATAACTTGGGTTTTGCGAATGTATCCAATGCAAATAATGTGCATTTTGTGAATACGTCTGTGGATAAAGGGGAGGGATCCAGCATTGATTTTATTTAATCGACCAACCTAGACTTTTGTAGTGGCAATTTCACCACTTATCGATTAAGTGGATTATGTATAAATATGTAAACATTGAGGCATTTATGTCAAATTGGTGAAGGACCATCGACATTTGATAAATATTTGTTTGGACGATGAGGCGCACCCTAGCCACATTGAGGCCTTTTCATCTCTTTACGAGAGTATTATTGCTGCACTTGTTAGGCCCCATAATATGCACTTAGCGTCTTGAAATGGCTGGTTCAACAAAGAATGCATGGGAACCCACAAGGCACACAGGCGTGCACTCCAAAACAAAACAAAGGATCCCACATATAGTTCCCCAGTGCCGAAAAGTTTATCAGAAGGCACCGAGGGCCAGGATAAAAAATGAAAGCCTGGAAGGACCCTGAGGAAGCTAGCTGCAGGAATGATCTCAGGGGATTCTGAAGGATTGTGAAAAGGCCCCTCCTAAGCAGGCTGATGAGCCCTTCCTAGAACTGCTATATCTGGACAGGAGTTGGCCTCTTTTTTTTTTTTAAACTGAGGTCTACTCAGCTGGATTCAAGGTGACAGATGAGGAAATTTAAGTATACTCCGCGGCAGATCTAAAGGATAACGCTCGTCCAAATACCCCCGTGTTATGAGGAAGTGCTGGAGGCAATTGGAACCAGCCCCAGCTGTAAAGCCACTGGCCCTGACGGGGTACCTGTGGATATTTTAAAGAGCCAGTTGAAACTTTGGGCTCCATGGTCACTAATGTCCTTCGGGCAGCAAGTTGCTGCAGCATATTATCTACTTGGTTGCAGTCAATCATCATCTCCATTTTTAAAAAGGGAGATGTGAGATGTTTCCGCCCAATCGCTCTCCTGGATTCCACTGTGAAGATCCTGGGTGTGTCCTCTTATATCATCTTGAGGATTGGGCTGAGGACTCCAGAATCCTTTCTGATACTCGGTATGGTTTTGGGAGGGGGCTTAGGACGGAGGATCAATGTCTCAGTCTCTCCTGTTGGGCAAGTATCCCATGGCCAAGCAGGGATCTTTATTTTTGGGGTTAATGGACCTGTCTAGTACCTTTGATTGGGTTTTTCATAGTAATTATAGGACATTATGGAAGATCTCGGTGTGGACAGGTCCATAATTAACCCCATCAGAGAGATTCAGTGGGGCGCAAGTGAATCAGTGAGATTTGGACCTGGGAGAGGGAATGCTTTGAGTCTTTTGGTGTTCGTAAGGGTGTGGGGGATTGGGAGGAGCCCTAAACGGGAGGTTAAACTTAACTTTTTTCTGTACACTAAACTTATTCAACCTATGAATAATTTCAGTTATCTTGGGCAAGCTTTCAGCAACTCTGGGTCCTGGCATCAGCAGTTGGAGGCCAGAAATAGGGAGCACCAATGCCCTTTCATTTTGCTGCTAAATTTGGAAGGAGACCTGTACAACATAAGCAAGTATCTTCCAGGCGAAATGCATAGGCGTGGCTACTTACAGGGCTAGAAGTTAGGGCCTCAATAAAGCAACAGAGCTACAGCAAACAGGTTTGCAGAATGGCCGCTTTCCTTCCCCCAATTAACCACCACTTATCTGTTTGAAGGAGTTGGGGTTAATCCCGGTGGAGGACAGAATACAGATCCACCCCCTTATGCTGTGGCAAGTGTCTGGTCTAATGAGGCACTGCCACTAAATCGAGCAATCATCACAGATTGCCTGTCACTGTATCGGGGTCTTGAAATCAACTGGTTGAGGGAGATATTACTGTGGCTCCGTCTACACCAGAGCTGTTCGATAATCCATCATACCGTCTCTCCTGTAGTAAAAGGACACTGAGGGACATGCGCTACACTAAGCTTGAGTCAGTATCCCAACTAGGGGCACACAGGGCACGCGGATAGGGAGCGTCCGTAGAGCGAAGCACTAACAGTGAAACCAAGGGGTACGCAGGCGCAGGGCCTCCCCAAGGGGAGAGACACCGGGAAAGTGGGTCAGAGGGCAGGATAGTAATGTCATGATGCCTTAGGACAGCAACCGTGAGGAGGATATCCCCAACCAACATAATCCCCCCTAGGAGGAAACAACAACCCTCAAAACAACCCCAACCCCCCACCCTATACTTCAAAAACGGAAGCATCTGTCACCCTAACTCTGTGGAACAACTACCAAGCTAGAACGCTCAGGCTTGAGCGCGTAGTGGACCCCTCAGTAGATCGGATCGGATCACGACTAAATCCCCTGCCCTGGCCGAGAGCTGTAACTAAAGAGGAGCACAGAAGTCCAAATGCTAGCCCTGGCAGCCCGGTAGACCTCTCCCAGCCCCCCCCCCCCCCCGACAAACCACACTTAGCAACAGAGAGTCAAATAACTGGACTGCGGGAGAGGTCCAAGGTGTCCGTTGGTGCAGCAGGCAGAGCCGCAGAGCCCGGCCCGGCGTCCAGCAGCAGCGGGACTGACAGTAGCGACCGAAGAGGCAGGTGAAGCGCCAGATGCCCGACACAGCCGTCCCATGGAGCGCGTGGCCACCACCTCTCCCTCCGCGCGCCCCCGGGGTAATGTGCGCCGCCGGCGACGGGGTCTTGACGGCCTGGACACTGCCTGTCCCTTGCGACCCATCGTCGGTGAGCCCTGTCCAGATCGATGCAGTGGATGTTCTTACGTCAGCCAAGTCCAAGCTGCTCGAGGCGTATCAAAAACTATGGCTTTGTGCTGAAAGATAACCCGGAGGCGGGCCAGGAACTGAAGTTGGTATTGGAGGCCCAGAGCCCGCATCTTCTGCTTCACCTCCGTGTAGGACCGCCGCAGCTCCTGGACCTCCCGAGTAGTCCGGGAAGATCATGATATTGTGATTCTGATACGTAAGAGTTTCAGCGCGCCAGGCTTCACGGAGAATTGCATCCCTGTCTCTGAAGTTGAGGATCTTTAGGATGAAGGGGCGGGGCGCCACCGGAGGCAGGGAGCGGTGGGCCCTCTCCACAACAAACCAGGCTGACAGGCTGTCCGCAGGCATCCAGGATTTAAACCAGCGCTCCAGAAAGTCATCTGCCCGTCCCAATGCAGCCCCCTCCGGAAATCCCACCAAGCGGAGGTTGCCGCGCCCGGTTTTCTGCATCCTCAGCCCGGCGATGCAGCTCCCTAGAGTGGGTGGTGAGCTCCCGTACCTGATCCTGTAGCTGGCGGATGTCATCCTCGGCAGTCGATATTCACGATTCGGCCTCCGAGATGCGGGTGGTGGCATTGCGCATGTCCTGTCGGAGGAGGGCAACATCCACCTTAACCTCCCCTACCATACCCTTCAGGGAGGAGCGGGACGCGTTGATGGCCTGCAAGATGGCGGCCAGATCCGTAGCAGGGGCCGACGCCGCCTCCCCGGCCGGGCCGGTCCCCCTCTCGGAGGTCGTAAATTGGTCAATCCTGGTTTGGGTGGCCGCTGGTGCCGGCCTGGAGGCCCTGTCCTTGCCCATGGTGGCCCCACTTCAGACAGTGGGGGACGGCCGTGCCCACCGGTGGACCCTGCAGTAGATCTCGGCGAACCCACCAGAGCCGGGGAAATGGACGGCAGGAGGGAGAGCGTGCAGCCGGGGCCTCCACTCGTCTGGGCAGCCCGTCGTCGCAAGCCCCGCAAATCACCTCCCGGGGCGCTGCCCGACACAGCCCCCCGCGATCTCAGCCGCAACACGCCTGTCCGCTGCCACCGGAGTCCGAGGGCCCAGGCACCTCATGGGCGCCGCAGGCTCGAGAAGTTGCCCTCCCGGTTCTCTGCATCGGGCTTGCTGCGTCCTCAGCCCGGGCCCGCTTCTATGTCGTCTAGCGGCGCCCGGGGAGGACCGGATCCCTCCAAACTTGGACCCTGTGACGCGGGTCCACTCCGTGCCCCAATGCGCCCACTGGAATTCGACCAGGGCAGCTCGGGACAGAGCAGTCAAGGAGGATCGGGGGTGGGCGCTCGGAGCCGCAACGCTAAGCGGCCATGTTGGTCCAGCGCCCCCTAGCGCTCCCCTTTCCTTTGAACAGCGCAGTGCAAGCACATTCTCTTCAGTTTGCAAAACTGCTTCAAGTACTCAAATGACCGATCCTAAAGCTGCATTTTGAGATTTACACACATTCTCTAATTTGAGTTCATTTTTAAGTTGTTGTCATAGGCTTCCTATATGTTATATTATGTTACGTAATATTGATTTGTATAGTGAACTAATCACGCAAGAGGGTATCCAGGTGCTTGGGCAGGTATGTAGGTGTGCGGTCCCCCCCTCCCCCGAGGTGCTTCTGTGTTGAGCCAGGGCTGCAGCTTCTTGCAGAACTCAAGAAGTAAGGAGGTAGCGCCGATGTGTTGAGGCTTATGGGTATGGGTGGAGCCAATAAATTAAGTGGGAGGATCCGGGGGAGTGGGTGTGGCCTCCTAAAAAAATGTGAGCACCTGCACTTAATATTTTACAAATTAAGCACTGGGATTCTTGGTCACAGTTGCCGGGGGGGGACGTCCTCGTGGTCTTTGTTCACTCAGGCACAGGCCGGGCTCGATGGGTGCAGTGTGTTCTGGATTCGCGGTTCCTGGCTGGCCCCAGGGGTTGTTGCTGTTTGAGCAGAACCACTGCTCTTGGGAGTCCCAGTCTTTGGATGAGCAAGGCAGTCAGGTCCTCCGGGGTTTTCGAGGTTGCTGAACACAGGAGAAGCCAGGATTTAGCAGCAGCAGGTTCGAGGGTCGTCAGGCCTGTAGGGCTGGGGCAAAGTCAGTTGGTGTCGTCCTCTTGTTAGCAGCTGCACGGCAGGTCTTCTTTCTTCTTGTTTCGGAATCGGGATCTGAGGAAGGTTCAGGGTGCCCCTAAATACTAAAGTTAGGGACGTTACAAGTAGGGGAAGGTCAGGGACCAATATAACCCTTTCCTTGGGTGAGTACACCCCCTATCCTGCCACTCTGCAGTGGGAGGGGGGGCAGGAGCCTAGTCCTGATTGGGTAGGGCTCCCCAACCTCCAGATGGCGAGAGCCCGGGGATGTGCTTCACCTCACCTCCCCCACCTGAGGGGTGGGGTTGGCAGAGGCTGGCACACCCCCTTTCCTCATTTGGTTATTCCCGCCAGTCTTCCCACCAGAGTAGGGTCCTGAACCGGTGGGGACTAGTTGCTGAGTACAGCAAGTGGTCTGGGGAGGCTCACAAAGGTAGCATGCCTTTGAAGTTTCCCCTGCCCATCCTGGGGGGAGGAGGCTTGGCACCTCGCCCCAGGATGTGCATTGTTGCAGGCCCACGAGAACGAATGGCTCTCTACCCAGGTGGCCAGCAACCTGTCTGCCGGGTGGCAGCCTCTTAGTCAGGACACGGGTTGTGGGTTAGTTTCAGGGGGCAACTCTAAGTTGCCCTCTGTTGTGCATTTTACAGTAAATCCCACACTGGCTTCAGTGTGGGTTTAATGTGCTGAGAAGTTTGATACCAAACTTCTCAGTCTTCACTGTAGCCATTATGGTGCTGTGGAGTTCGTAATGACAACCTTCCAGCACCATATACTCTTAATGGCAGTACTGCACTTACAGTGGCCAGGAATGGACCTGGGTACTGTAGGGGCACAGGGCTCATGCACCTGTGCCCACACCACTGGCATAGGACACCCAGCTAGAGGGCGACTGAGGTATGCCAGGGCAGTGTGTGTTGTGGGCATGGCACACTGGGATGTGTGCCATGTCGACTCTGCTTTGTTCTGCACCCAGACACTCAGCCTGCAAAGGCAGTGTGTGTGTGTGTCAGGGTACAGAGCCTCTAAGGGTGGCACAATAAGTGCTGCTGCCCTTAGGGGCCTTCTCTGGTCACAAGGCCCTGGGTACCTAGGGTACCATTTACCAGGGGCTGACATGTGACCAGAGATGCCAATTGGGTTTTGGCTGTTAGGCAGTTTAGGGAAGGAACACAGGCCCTGGGCACCTGATTGGCAGGAGCCCAGGGTACGACAAGGAAAAGTGCATCAGTTATCAGGTAAAAAGTGTGGGAGGGGGGGGGGGGGGGGGGGGGGTTACTGCAACAGAAACTCTTCCTTAAAGCCGTAAAACGGAGCTAGTGGCAGAAAAGAGATATTGACCAAAAGCATCCAGATCTTTAGACTCCCTGTCCAAAGGGACATCAGGCATGGCGCCAATGTTGGGGGAGGCTGTAGCAGGCTGCACAACAAAGCTGTGCGGAGTAGGCGGATCGGGTCTCCAGGGGCAGGATGGCGACTATGAGCTATAGACCAGTCCACGGAAGCCCTTGAAACGGGTTTAGCCCAAGTGTCAAACAGAATATCAAAGAGGGGTTCACTGAAGGGAAAAGCAGGCTCAGTTCTCAGATGGCCATGCTGAAGCACACCAAGTAGGGGATCAATGGGCACTGCCACAGAAGGAAGATGCACCCACAGAACCACATCAACTCTCTGCAAAAGCTGAGCTAGCCTCTGAAGCAAGGCGAGGAGGAGGAAACAGGCCCTAGGATGGGGAAGAATCAAGGCCGCTAACGTCACCAAGGGCAGAAACCCAATGAAACTCCGGAGAAATCTCAGTCATGCAATCACCGACATCACCAAAATTGAATATGCTACTTACCAGTATGCATCTGTTCTTGGCACGTAGGGCTGCTAACATTCATATCTGTGCATAGATCACCGCCTAGTGTTGGGTCCGGATGATTGCACGTTGTTGTCCTGGAAGAGTCTTCGAAGTATCACGAGATAGGTGGCTCCTCCCCTGGAATATAGTGCGCATGGGCATCCTTTCCATCCTCAGATTGTTTTTCGCCATTGTGGCAGTGATGGAGTAGATACCGTAAGTGATGACCATGCTATACAGTAATTCTGAGTGCTGCAGCCGCTACAGGCGCCGGGGAGGAGGGTGGGCGATATGAATGTCAGCAGCCCTACATGCCAAGAACAGATGCATACTGGTAAGTAGCATATTCAGTTCGAGGCATGTGGGCTGCTGAATTCATATCTGTGCATAGATTATATAGCAGTCCCTCTATTAGCGGCGGCTGCCCGTGCCAGCTGCAGCAGTCCAAAAAAGGGTCTTGAGAACAGCCTGTCCTACAGCTGCCTGCTGTTTTGAATGTACATCTACACAGTAGTGGTTTGTAAATGTATGTATAGTGGACCATGTGGCTGCTTTACATATTTCCTCTAAAGGAATATTCCCTAGGAAAGCCATGGACGCCCCTAACTTTCGTGTTGAGTGGGCTCTGGGAGGAATCGTTAATGTGCGTTTAGCTTTTTCATAGCAAATTTGAATACATTTAACGATCCATCTGGCTATCCCTGCTTTGGAAATGGCATTGCCCTTGTGTTGTGGAGAAAAGGCAACGAACAGTTGTTTTGTTTTCCTAAAATCCTGTGTTCTCTCTATATAGTACATGAGGGCCCTCTTTACATCTAGTGTATGGAGCATTCTCTCCGCGACATTTTCTGGATTTGGAAAGAAAACAGGCAGTTCAATAGTTTGATTCATGTGGAACTGCGATATCACTTTAGGCATGAAAGTGGGGTTAGTACGTAGTACAACTCTGTTTGCGTGAACCTGTATGAATGGCTCTTGAATGGTTAGTGCCTGGAGTTCACTAACTCTTCTCAACGAAGTGATTGCCACTAAGAAGGCTACTTTCCAGGTGAGGAATTGAATCTCACATGAATGTAGAGGTTCAAAAGGTGGACCCATTAATCTGGTGAGGACCACATTCAGGTTCAACACCGGTGCCGGTGGGTGAGTTGGAGGAATCACTCTTGAGTCCCTCTAAGAAGGCTTTGATGGCAGGCACCTTGAATAAAGAGAGGTGCTGCCTGTTCTGAAGATAGGCCGCTATTGCGGTTAGATGTATACGGATGGAGTTGTATGCCAGATTGCATCGGTATAAGTGTAACAGGTAATGGATGATGTTCTGAATGGATGCATCCAGCGGATTAATGTCATTGTTTTTACAGTAAATGACAAACCTTTTCCATTTAGCCGCATAGCAAGCTCTGGTCGTGGGTCTCCTGGCCTCCTTGATGATATTCATACATTCTGGAGGCAGGTTCAGGTAGCCAAACTCTAAGACTTCAGAAGCCAGATCGCCAGGTTCAGCTGTTGCGGATCTGGGTGCTGAATTTCGCCATGGTTCTGTGTTAAAAGTTTGGGTGTTAGCCGTAGTCTTTGAGGCGGCACCACGGACAGTTCTAGTAACGTGGTGTACCATGGCTGGCGTGCCCACATTGGAGCAACCAGGATGAGTATCATTGAGTGTTGCCGTAGTTTGCGTGCCACTAGCGGTATTAATGGCGCTGGGGGAAAAGCGTACGCAAATCTGCCTGACCAGTTTATCCATATCGCATTGCCCTGCGACTGTGGATGCGGAAACCTGGCGGCAAAGCTTTGGCATTTTGCGTTTTCCCTTGTGGCGAATAGGTCTATCTCTGGATGACCCCACTGCTGGAAGTACGGTTGGAGTACTGATGGATGTAGCTCCCATTCGTGCATTTGGTGGCTGTGTCTGCTGAGCAGATCCGCCAACTGGTTGTCCTTGCCCGGGAGGTGTTCCGCCATGAGGAACATGTTCCTCTGAATGGCCCACTTCCACATGCTCTGAGCCAGATGAGACAACTGTGGAGTGTGTGTTCCTCCCTGCTTCTGTATGTAGTACATGGCAGTCATGTTGTCCGTCCGGATCAACACGACTTTGTTGCACAAGTGTACTTTGAATGCCTTCATTGCCAGGAAGATAGCCATCAGTTCCAGAAGGTTGATGTGCATCTTCTGTTGCTGTGTCGTCCATAGTCCCTGCACTGTGTAATTGAGTACATGAGCTCCCCATCCCTGGAGAGACGCGTCCGCCGTCAGTATTATTTGTGGAACAGGCTCTTGGAACGGTCGGCCCTTGCAAAGGTTGTGTGGATTCCACCAATGCAGAGAGTTGTATGCCCGACCGCTCACCAACACTAGGTCTTTCAACTGTCCTTGAATCTGATTCCATTGACGTGCCAAGCACTCCTGAAGCGGGCGCATATGTAGTCTCGCGTGCGGGACTATGAAAATGCAGGAGGCCATCATGCCCATCAACTGCATGAACACTCGCGCTGGAAGGGAGTGTTGTGGTCTGAACTTTTTTATCAGCAGTTGCATGCTGTTGATTCTCGCTAAATTTGGCTGAGCTTTGGCAGCCAGAGTGTCTATAGTCGCGCCCAGGTACTGCCGTACGTGGGCGGGTTGGAGATGTGACTTTGGATAATTCAGTGAGAATCCCAGACTGTGAAAAAGGTGAATGGTGTGGGATATGTGGCTGGCACACTGCTGGGCTGACTTTGCCTGAACAAGCCAGTCGTCCAGGTAAGGGAGGACGTGAATGTGCTGTCTCCGTAAGTGTGCGGCCACTGTCGCTAGGCACTTGGTAAAGACTCTGGGCGCTGTTGTTCCTCCGAAAGGGAGTACTTTGAACTGATAATGCGGATCCTGAAGAGTGAACCTGAGATATTTTTTGTGTGATGGGTGCATGGGTATGTGGAAATACGCATCCTTTAAGTCTAGTGTCGCTAGGAAGTCTCCCTGACTGAGTAACGGCAGAACCTGCTGGAGGGTGAGCATATGAAAATGCTCTAACAGGATGTATTGGTTGAGGGGGCGGAGGTCTAGTATAGGTCGTAAAGACCCGTCCTTTTTTGGGATTAAGAAGTACAGAGAGTACACCCCTGACCCCCGCTGTTCCATAGGCACGAGCTCTATGGCTCCTTTTTGCAGCATACTTAGTACTTCTTGCTGCAATAATGTCAAGTGCTCTGCGGACATAGGATGGTGTCTTGGTGGTATGTTGGGTGGATTGGATGTTAATTCCAGACAATAACCGTACTGGACAATTTCTCTGACCCACCTGTCTGTGGTGATGGATCTCCAGACTGGCAGGAACTGTTGGAGTCTCCCCCCGACCGGTGTTATGTGGTCGGGGGGCAGCGACAAGACGTCACTGTTTGTTATTGGCGGAGGACCTGGTGTTGTTGTGTCCGCGTCCTCTGCCTTTGGTGCTGGATCCACGATATCCACCCCTATTTTTTTATTATAGGTACTCTGGGTACCTCCTTTACTGTACTGCTGCTGGGACCCATGACCTCTAGCTGCTTCTCTATTCCCGGGGCGACGAAAGGAGCCGCTCCGAAACTGCTGCAACTGTAGAGCCCCCATAGATTTCGCAGTTTGTGTCCTTTTTAATCTTTTCCAGTGTAGTGTCAACCTCTGGGCCAAATAAAAAGTCTGGGTTGACTGGTTGATTCAAGATATTATTTTGAATCTCAGGTTTGAAACCTGATATTCTCAGCCATGCGTGCCTCCTCAACATCACACTAGTGTTGATTGCCCTTGCTGCAGTGTCAGCTGCATCCAGTGCGCATTTGATGGATGCATTTGTAGTGATTTGTCCCTCTCTGATGAGGAGCTCCGCTCCATCTTTGTATTCATCTGGTAGGTGTTCTAGCAGTGTTTCTAGTGTATCGTAGTGTGACCTGTCGTATCGAGCCAGGAGTGCCTGAGTGTTGGCAATGAGCCAGATGTTTGCTGCTTGTGCTGCTACCCTTTTGCCTGATGTTTCTAGCACTTTGGACTCCTTGTCTGGAGGAGGAGCATCACCTGTAGTCTGCGAGTTAGCTCTCTTGCGAGCATTAGAAACTACCATGGAGTCCAACGGCAATTGACATTAATGTACATTGGGTCTCCTGGTGCAGGCTTGTATTTCTTCTCTATTCTTGGGTTCAATACCCGTGCCCTGGTGGTCTCCTTAAAGATGTCTTTAGCATGTTTAAGAACCCCTTTCAACATTGGTAGAGTCTTGACCGTTCGTTCTGATGTGGAGAACGTGTCCACCAAGAAATCCTCCTCCACAGAGTCAGAATGAAGTTCCACTCCGTGATTGGCAGCTGCCCTTTCAATGAGGGCGTTAAAAGCAGCAGTATCTTCAGTGGGAGATGTTTTGACATTATAAAGATGAGTGTCAGGAGCATCTTGTGGGTCACCTTGGTCAGTAGGGTCTCCCCATGCTTGATCATGGTCTTGCTGTTGGTCATCAGGGTCATTATCCACAGGATAAGTGGTATCATCCCCAATATAGCCCTCTCCAGCATCCTGTTCCGAGTGTGTAGGAGAAAAGGATGGTGGTTCCTGAGGATGGGTGTGGAATGTTTCTACAAGCACTGGCGTCGAACCGGATGCCAGTTTCCTTTTTAGTGGAATCTTGTAGGAGTCCAAAGCCTTCTCTGGAACAATTCTCCGCTTGCGGAACAACAGCCTACCAGTGTCGGCGTCGATAAACTGGTCCTGCGAGTCCTCGACATCGGTTTTTTCCGTGGACACGTTCGTGGTTGTGCGAGAGTCCTCCTAAGTTCGAACATCTTCGGTGCCCCCGGTGGCGGCAATCCAAACTTGATCGGTGCCGGCGCCGAGTTAGCTTTGGCGACTGTGTGGTTCGGGACCCGTTTTTCGTTCGAGGGTTGCCCGTTCCCTGATGCGCTGTAGGGACTCCGACACCTGTTGCAGCGTGAATGCAGACGGTGCTTTGGAACCGATAGGCTCTTTGGAGACAGGCCTCGACGCGGTCTCCGGTTTCTTCCCAGCCTTCGGGTTTTCGATCCGAAGTTTGGGATCGACGCCTTGTTGATTCGATATTTTGGCAGTAGCCGCACTCTTCGGTGTTGACGTAGTCGGATCGACTACCGTGACCTTGGTGGTCGGTGCTCCAACCTTCGGTCCCATAGGCCGTTGCGTCTTCTCGGGACCGAGGGCCTTCTTCTGTGTCTCGGTGCCGAAGCCCTTTTTTGGTTTCTCGGTACCGAAGTCCTTCTTTCTTTGTTCGGCTCCGATGTCCCTTTTCTGTGTCGACGGATTGGAGGGCTTCGATGCCTTCGATCCGATTTGAATCAGTTGCACTTTCGGTTTCGATTTGACCGGTGCTGGTTTTGGTTTCGCTTTCACTGAATCGAATCCAGTCTGTTTTGATAGTGTTGGCTCTTTTGAAATGTTCGAAGCCGGGCATTCAGGCGGGGCTGTAGAACGATCCGACTGATCTTGGGTAAGGCCCGCAGGCGATCCCTCGACCTGAGCCTTATCAAGACTCTGTCCTTCGGCCTCCGCATCGACGGATGGGCCTAGCTCCTCGCCCGAGCTATCTTCCTCGGCCCCAAGGGCCTCATCGTCGTCTCCTACCTCGTCGACGACGTCTTCGTCCTCGAAGATCACCTCATCATCGTCGTCAGTTTGGGATTCATGCTCCGAAGCATGGCTCGAGTCCATCTCTTCGACGCTCTCGGCTTCTTCATCCTCGGTGCTGAATAGGTTAACCGGGTTAGGCGCTGATTGTTTGGTCTCCAATCTAGCCGCCCGCCGATTCCGAAGTGTCTTCTTTGACCGGAACCGGGCGCAGGCCATACACCTTGACTCATCATGATCGGGTGATAAACATTTGTTACACACCGGATGGACATCGATGTGTGGATATTTCGCATGACATAAAGGACATCTCTTGAAGGGAGTCCTCGATTCCATCCTCGAACGTCGATCGATGTTCGGACCGAAACTAGGTCCGAGAAGTGTGAATAAATCCGAGAACAAGTATAATAGTTTGTCGATACCGAACGCAAACAATACCGACGATATCTAAAGGCTTTTGGCCTTAAATAAAGTTTTCCTAACTTGAGCTAAGATAAGCACATCCGAACCCAATGGCGGAAAAAAACAATCTGAGGATGGAAAGGATGCCCATGCGCACTGTAGTCCAGGGGAGGAGCCACCTATCTCGTGATACTTCGAAGACTCTTCCAGGACAACAACGTGCAATCATCCGGACCCAACACTAGGCGGCGATCTATGCACAGATATGAATTCAGCAGCCCACATGCCTCGAACACCAGTATTCCAAAGAGAAAATAGCAGGGGGCTCCTCCGAAGGTAGCCCGAAAAGGACTGTTCCACCGACGCTGATCCAGAGTTCGACCAGTGTCAAGAAGGCGACACCTCAGCCTTGTGGAAGAGAGATTAAGTAGGGGCGATTGGTGTCGTCGCATCCAACACAGGCTTCACAAGTGAGAAACCCGAAGGGCTGTCCATCGGAGCATACAAAGTATCAATCATGGATGCGGAGGTTCTCGCTGATACCGAGGGAGTCCCACTGGGGTGGAGACAGTTAAGGCCTCACTGACCTCCTTGGGACTCAGAAGCGTGCCAGAGGGAGACTGAGAACCAAAAATGTCATGAACAGAGAGATAGTAGTCCCTCGTATGAGCCATAGTTGCCTGGGTGCCAGGAAAACCCAGGAGGCGTAGGACAGACACTTGCTTCGACTCTGAAATTGGAGGAATAGGAGGCAAGTCAGGGACACTGCGCATATGCGGGAAGTTGAGGAAGGCCGCGGTGCTGACCACCTACGGCTTGTCTTACTGAAAGAGAGGACGAAGGACTTGGGAGCTGGCACTAGAGTGGTCCTTGGAGGAAGGAAAGGACCAGGATCGACAAGGGTCGTTGACCACTGCACCGCTAACAGTGTCATGTGGTGCTCCTGCATCGCCGATGCCTGCAGCTGAAGACACGAGCCGCACTATTCAGAGTCAAGGTGCGAGCATAGACACCACATGCAAATAGGATGAAGGTCCACATATTCCACAGGAGCTCGAAGAAATCTAGACAAAAAGCACATTGTTTCGTTGTGGTAAGTCAAAAATGGCCAGAGGTACCGCACACCCGATCCTTATGGAAGAGTGGAAAGGAAGAAACAGATGTCAGCGCATCTGGGGAGGGCTTATATGGACTCAGTTGACATCACATCCGGTGGATGTCGTTATAGAGTTGCTTGATGTCCTCTACCGATGCGCAGAGGTACTGCTGTAGAAGAATCTCCAAATCCAGTCTGGCACCTGGGGATAACTCAAAGTTAAGGAATCTGCAGCTAGACGTCTCTATCAGATTTTACCTTTTAACCATATCCTCATGTTAAGGAGGACACTCCACAGAACATAAGGTGATATTTGACCAAAGTGGAACGATGTCACAACTTTTGGCAAGAAGGATGCCAAAATCCAGAGCAACAGTTTGTCTGGGAAGAAGGTGAGGTGCAGCGGGTTAACACAGAGCCTGAAGCTCACTCACTTGCCGCAATGATGTGATGTTGGTAAGGACAGTGTTGAGGTTGTGAAGCTGCAAAGGACAGCTTTGAACTGGCTCAAAGAGTGCACATCAAATATGTGAGGACGAATTTAAGGTCCCACTGTGGCATGACAAAGGGAGAGGGAGACAAGTGTTGCCAGCTTTTCAAAAAATACAACACAACCAGTGATTTAAATAATGAGGGCTGGTCCAGCAAAGGAAAAAAAAAAAGCTGCAAGAGCCGAAATGTGTTCTTTAAATGTGCTCAAAGCAAAGCCTTGCCAGGTAAGATACAAAACTAAAACAGAATGTCAGATAACTTGGCCCGAAGGGGGTCAATCTGGCGTGTGCTGCACCAAAGGACAAACTGTCCCAACGACAGGTGCATGCAGATTTTGCCAAGGGATGCCGAGCTGCCTAGATGACATCTACCACCTCTTTAGGAAAGTCAAAGGTGTTCAGCTGAAATACCTCAATCTACAAACATGGAAGTAGAGATAAAGAAGGTCTGGGTGCAGAACCCTGCCCCATTGCTGCAACAGCAGGTCCACTAAGATGGGCAGCTTGATGGTAGGACAGATGTTCAAGCCCTATTACAGTAGATACTCAGTGTCCAAGCTAGGGCCACTACGATGACTTGCGCAGTCGGTCTTCAACTTCTTGAGAACTCTGGGCAGAAGAGGCATCAGCAGGAAGGCACACAGCAATCCTGAGTTCCTCCCTAGGCAGAACACGTCTCCTAGAGAGAGATGCCTATGAAATGCCAACTGCTGACACTGTGTGTTCCTGGCAGTAGTGAACAGATCAAACCATGGTTTTACCCATTTGTGGAAAGGACCTTGCGCCACCTCAGAGTGAAACTGTCACTCGTGATATGCCGTTAGGTCCACTGAGACTTCAGATCCCACTGCAGATCCCACATATGCCACCTGCCATTGCTTGACCAGTAGGATATTGGAGGCCACTAGTCCCCGCAGCCTCAGAGGCAACCTCACTGAAAGGCAGGACAGAGGCTGAAAGATCAGGATTATAACCAGATTGTCCTAGATTCTCCTTTCAAGGGCAAAGGGATGAAACCAAACTGTGTACAAAATGGCTCAGATGAAGGGAAGCATCGAGGAGTAAAGTGTAACTTCGGCACCTTATAGTGAACCCTAAAGGAGGTTCTCCGTAGTCTGGAGGTGGTTGACGAGTGCTTTGGACAAGCTCACCTTCAACAATCAGTCATCGTGGTTGGGGAGGACTCGGACCCCCTGCAGGTGTTCTGCTACCACTGTCATTACTTTGGTGAACACCCGAGAGACGCAGGTTTGACCATAGGGAAGCAAAGCTAACTGAAAATGTTTCTGTCCCACCACAGACAGCAAGTAGCGCCAATTGGCCTGAGGACCGGTAAATGGAAATAGGTGTCCTGCAGATCCAACACCACCATCCAGTCTCGATGACAGACAAGAACTGGGTCAGTGTCAGCATTTTGAATGTTTGCTTCTGAATTAAGGTGTTGAGAGGGTGCAGGTCTTAATTAGAATAAAGGCCTCCGTCATTCTTTGGCACCGGAAAGTAGTAGAAATAAAAACAATGACGTACTTCAGGTAAAGACACCCTCTCAATAGCCCCTTTGGTTAAAAGGGCTTGCACTTCATGCTGAAACATGGACAGATGGTCTTCTGTCAGTAGTTATGCGGACAGTGGAAGAGGGGGCAAGGTGGCAGTGAAAAGCAAGGTGTACCCCTTCTGGAATATCTGAAAGACACTCTGTCAGGTTAAGGTTTGTCAATCTGGAATTAACTGTTGGATCCTACATGCAGCAGGGTGGCTGTGCTCCACCAAGGGCAAACTAAAGGGATATGACAGATGGGGCTGGGGAGGTTCATTGGGCTAAGTGGCTTGCTAATCTTGATTGAGGGGCCGTGGGCACTGCGGCATCAGTCAGAAAACAGCTGGGCACCTTGAGGAGGCTGAATTGGCTGGTGGTATGGGGAACCTCTGCTAAAAACGTGAAAGGTAAGGTAGGACTGATGTGGCTGGCGGGGCATACGAGTTCAAGGAGCCTGCTGTGCCCCTGCTTTCTATGAATCACTCCAGAGCAGAGCCTGCCTTGGCCCCCAAACTGGGGAGCCCCCTCATAGGGCATATCCAAGAGGTTTGATTGGATATAATCTAAAACTATTTTTTTGAAATAGCTGACCGCATCCAGGCGTGGCAGGGAATGGCAACTCTGGTGCCAATGGCTTGCCTGATGGAATCCGTAGTATCCAAGCCACAACGAATTGTGAACTTGGCCACAGCACGACCATCCTGTATAACTTTGGTTAGTACCAGTAGCAGCTCCTTCGCTAAGGCGGAGGAGCGTCGCCCCACCGCTTTTTGGCAGCACCAAAAAGGAAAAATAAAACTAGTGTTATTATCATTTTATTTTGTCCTGCAGTGATTGGTCTATGAGGAGCGTGGGTGTGTTTCCTGTTGCAGCCGGAGCAAAACCGCAACAAGGAAACAGCGAAAAGGTACGTTATTATTATTTTTTTTTTAGCATGCGCTCCCCCCTCCTCCCCCGATACGTGCCTGCCGCCACTGGTTAGGACAAGTAAGAGGTCTTCTGGGAGACCATGGAGGACTTGAGCTACAGAATCCTATATGTGGGAAGAGCGGCTAAGGCGGCAACTGTCATTAAAGGACCTGGGGGTCAAGCTGGAGGAAGAAAATACTCTCCTTTGAACTTCCTACCTGGGAGGGTAGTCGGAAAGGTGGGTTTGTCTGACTGGTAAATACCTTCACTTTTAAGCTCTAGGGTGAAGGGTGCTGGGACAAAAATTTGGGGTCACCTGGAGGAGGGAGATGGCATCTTGCAATTAGGCAATTTACTAAGGGGTCAGTGCAAGGTTTGGGTCAGGCCGCGAGAAGAGTATCCATGAGTGCTTCATTAAAAGGGATCAGGGGCTCAGTAGTGGCTCTGCCTAGCTAGTGGACATCAGTCAGTTCATTGGTTTTGACCTTTAAGGTGGAAAGCGGACGTTGAAGAAAACACTCCGTTCATTGGCAGGATCTGGGAGAGTTAGCAGAACAGAATCAGGGAGGTGTCATCGTACTAGTTCTCCTTATGGTAGGGTTGGTAGATTTCATCCCAGAGTCATAATTGTTGTCAGAATCGGTACCAAACCAAGAATGTAGTGTACGGGACTTTCCTTGTGACTGCGGATCGTCAATCGATGTAGGTTGCAGTTCGAAGGAAACCGAGCACGGCTGCAACGAAAGTCACAGGGGCGCAGACTCCGAGTAAAAAAGCGCAATGGGTACCTTGTTCTGCGGCGTTGAAGTGGCATCGGTATCGATGCTCCATGAACCAGTGTGAATCGTGGAGCAGAGACAAAGTAGAGGAGACCAACGGGCACCAAGGGTAAACCCCCTGGTTGTATTACAGATGGATGCCCTCTTGGATCCTTGGAATTGTGGCTTGACTGCAGGCACATCTCATGAGCATCTGTGTCAGACCTGTGCTTCCAAAAGTCCCCAAAATGTATAAACCCTGTGGTTTTGGGAGGGGACATTTCCTGTGCATATTGAATTAAATTTTTTGAGGCACATGCGTCTCTGGCGAGACAAGAGAAAGTTCAGGATCCGTTTCTGGTAGAGCAGAAATAAAGCAACTGACATTAGCGTGTGGGAGTGATGTCTATATGGACTGCGCACGACACTCCCGGAATAGTTGTCTCAAGCACTCTGCACGATATACTCGAGTGTCTAGTATCACTATGGCGCCGCCCTTATCTGCAGGTTTAATGGTGATCTCTCTGTCCTCTGTCAATGCACGTAGTGCAGTCTGTTCATCTTTAGGAAGATTACTATAACCCCTTCTGTTATTGTTACATAAGGTACTGACTTGAGGAAGCACTATATGAAGGGTGGATAACATCTCAAGAAAAGGCCTTTTTACAAACCACCCATCCGGTTATGCCGTACTTTTATACACTTCCCAAAATACACAAGATACAAAGACCACCCCCCGGAAGGCCTATCATCTCCGGGATCGGTTCTCTGCTTGAACCTCTATCAATGTTTGTGGACTTTTTCCTCAGACCATTGGTAAGCTTGATGCCTACCTACCTTCAGGATACAAAAGACGTATTACGTCTGCTCCCTACAGTTGATTTCGACCCTGGTCTAGACCTACTTGTTTCATTCGATGTCGAATCGCTGTATACTTCAATTCCGCAAGATGAAACGCTAAACACTATTGCTTCCATCCTCAGAGAAAAAGAACTTAATTCCATCACTCCTGTCAACTTCATCATGGACCTGGCACGTATGGACATGAAGGAGAATTTCTTTAAATTTGAGGACAAGATATTTTTACAAGTCTCAGGTACGAGCATGGGAAGCGTTTTTGCACCGTCCCTAGCGAATCTCTATGTTCACAAATTCGAACAGAACTATGTCCTAAACGAAGCGAATCCCTTCCATGAGTCTATTAGACTCTGGAAGAGATATATCGATGATATCTTCGTGGTATGGCGGGGTGATCCAGAGTCTGTCAAGCAATTCCAAGGGTGGCTCAATACACGGAACACATTTTTAAAGTTCACTTTGGAGATGCACCAATCCAAGATAGCTTTCTTGGACCTATCAATCTTTGCAACAGGTACGGGTTTGGGTAGTGAGTTATACCGCAAACCCATGGCCCACAACTCGTTGCTTAAATACGACAGCCAGCATCCTAAAGCATTACGCGACAATCTGCCATATGGCCAATTTTTACGTCCGAGACGTAACTGTTCAACAACAGATCTCTACAAACATCATGCTAATGTCTTAACCGGCCAACTCTCGGCTAGGCTCTATCCTAAGAGGCTTGTCAAAAACGCACGCAAACGCGCCCTCAACAATCATAGAGAGGCTTTGTTAGAGAAAAGGATAGACAAACCACCATCAGGTCGTCTAACCTTTGTTAATACCTTCAGTACTCTGACAAATGGCATCCAGAAATGCATTCGGAAGAACTGGCGCTTTTTGAATACCTCAAAGACAAAGATTCCATTGCCATTATTTGCACGAGGACCCAATCTGAGGGACAGACTAGTACATACACGAATCAGTGAACAAGAACCGAGGAGAGTAGGCACTCTCTGGGACCTTCCACCAGTCCAGGGACATTTCTCGTGTGGCAACTGCGCAATATGCCCACAAACAAAACAATCCAAAACTTTAGATTTGGGTATGACCAGACCTTGGATCCAGAAGACCTATTCAAACTGCAATAGTGATAATCTCATCTACTTACTACAATGTCCATGCCATTTAAACTATGTTGGCATGACGACGCGTAAAGTTAAAATAAGGATGCTCGAACATAAAAGCACCTTTAGATGCAGAAAGGAAAACACGAGACTCACCAGGCATTTTGTGGAGCTCAATCACCAGGCAGACGATTTCTCCTGGACTGTGTTGGAGAAGCCCTTTATACCGTCCCATAACAGTGACAAGGCCAGATTTCTATTTATCAAAGAGCAACAGTGGGTTTTCAGACTCCATAGCGACACAAAAGGTCTGAACGATTCAATTCCATGGACTCTTTTGTAATCAGGCTGATGAATGAGCCATGATTTGATGAAGAGATTACATTGAGTCAGGCACATATCTCATGGGATGCATCATGATTTTCTGCAAAACAAAAGAGCTTTCATACAGACTCTGCATTCCCTAGCACTGCACTCAGAGTGTCCATATGTATAAATTAAATTATCTCTGTACATGGACTGTCTCATTCTCTATCGCTGTATTCAGGGTTCCCATATGAATGAGTATTTCTGTACATTCATTGTCTCATTCCGACCCTTTGATACAATTTTTGACATACTGAATGGGATATCTTTATAGATTCTAGCATTCACATCGCTAGTTTTTTGACTCTTTATTGAGCGGATATACCAGCACAGGGTCTATGAACTACCATTTCCGGGTAGGGTGACGAAATTCTGTAGTCATTATTCGTCATTACCCTGCGCTGTGGAGACACGCAGTACGTCGTGTCATGTGACTCGCCAACGCTTAAACTCTCGTCAGTTGCAGTCTCGGTACCTCCCACAAACTCAGGAGGGACCGAGGCACCGACGGAGAGGTGAGGATGACTGCGGGTAGACCTTTGAATGCTTTCCCATGTTTTTCCCTCTTTTTTAACGTAGTTGTCAAGTAACATAGTTACAAACAGAAAGAGGGTTTTCTTTGATATAACTGCAATAGCGTTTCCCCTTTTTTAACTTACATCTCTTTATTGCGGGACTTGCGCGCCTCGATACAATTGCCATTATGGACACATGATAGTGCGTGATATTCCCCTTTTAAGAACTGTAGATAGGTCGAAACGCTACCTAGTCAGCTTGAGATTGATGGTTACACGCATCTCTTGTTTGGAGTCACGACCGGCTATTCACTTACCGTTAAATGACGCTCGGTACGTTTGTAACACAATATACGACTTCGGCACCGAGTGATTCGTGCACATATAGTTACACACCATTTGCCTTGCAACCCCAAGAAATTATGGACTACCTTGGGGATACTACATAGGTAATTTAAGAACATCACGTCAGTATGATGCTGAACAAGCTAATAAGGCCTTTCCGACTAAGCAGTTTGTCATTACAAGATGCCGATAGCTGCGGCACATGTATAATCCTATGGGTGACTCTATTCAATTAAACTTCTGACTGGAACTCTGTCCTAAAATCGCTCTTTTTAACATGACAAGATATTCTATAAATCTTAGGCATTCATATGTCTGTGAAATGATGTGCCTTGTATGATTAATGCTTGCAGGGCGGGGTCTCCATTACCTGAGTTGGTTACCGGGTGAGGTGAGGTCAGACACTCACACAAGTAAGGCGAGTTGATGCTCTCCACATACAAGATACACTTAATGGTACTGTTATTGTGTACACTGAGAGACTTTTGAAAGTTATGAGAAACACTAGAACTGAACACAACCAATATATTAGATTTTACATGTCTGTATTTTCCTATTTTCTCCAACAGGAGTGAAATACACCCTACTTGTCGAGAGGTCGATTTGTATCAGGTTGTATTGTTGGACAACTTGTCACATTTTCTTTTCTTTTTATCACTTGCAGTAGCTATTATGTATTGGTCCTGAAGAAAGCCGGGAACACAATCCCTTCTGGCTGAAACTAGTTGACCCTTCTGTAATGCAACCTATTGGTTAAAAGTTGCCGCTACACGCCTTTTTAACCGGATTGGCATAGAGATATATATTAAACATAATTTCTCTTCTCCAACTCCCGTTTTAACTTTCACTTGCACTGCAACTTTGTACACTGTTTTCCATCGTTTGAAATACATATGGCCGCTCTTGGTCGATTTCTCTCTCCAACTTGCATTCTACTCTAATCTTGGCTACTACATCTGCCTCTTGGATTGGAGGAGTAGTAACAAGACTCAAGGATGACCAAGTGATGACACCGGCCTCTCTTGGCAGTTGATGGAAATCCTAATGTATTGTTTCTGTGTTCTGTTCTCTATATATTTACCTTGGTCTGTAGATCTCAGAAACACTCTATTGGCTGCTCTTTTTCTGTTCTAGTTTTCTCATTTTAGCTTCTATTTGCATGACCACCAGTTCATAGTTGTTTTTTCAAATGTAATGATACAGGGGATTTGAACTGTTGTTTTGGTCGTTAAACTGTTCCCTTAGACCCTTTTTCCTGTTGGAAGTTATTGTCGATGACTGTGGAAAATGTTCCTGATCCAGTCTGATGCCTGGGGAATATTCAAAAGGTAAGGAATCTCTGGTTAGAAGTCTCTATCTGAAGAGTCGGCTTGGTGATGGTGATAGAATAAAGTCTAGTGACAGGAGTGTGTGAAGGACCATGATGGAAAACACTAGGTATTCATTTTTTCTACATATACTTGTATTTTACTGGTACCTCCAAGTGTGGGGTAGTCTGAAAGGGAATGATAGAAGGGAAAGTTAAAAAGTATAACAGACAAGGTCTACAAGAGAAATCCTCTCATACCTGCCACAGAGTATCTGGTTAATAAATTGCAGAAAATTTACAGGCAGTTTAACCACTGGGAACTTGCCAAAGTAGGCACTAATGACCACATTTGGCATGCAAGAAGCACAACAGAGACCCCACAAACAAACCAATCCACTAGACCATTAAAGAGTTGAAAGCAAAAGAGTGAATAACATCTTAAAATTACTGTAGCAAGAAAGTAGCTCTAAAGGGTGGTTTAAAAGGCCAAACCAGCATCACAGGACTGGCTCAGAAATGAGAGGCTCACGGAGGAGGAGAATCATGTCTGCATTAACACATATCAGAGACAAAGTCACAATGTAAAAGTGGATGCAGCATGAAAAGAGGCCTTTAAGGATCAATGTAAGAAAAAGCATGAGAGTAGGAGGCACTAAAGTGTTGAGAGGAATTCTATGGGAACACCAGCAACGGATATTCAAAAGATCTGTAAAACTATATTATGTCTTGAGGGACAGAAACATTTCTGAAGACCCTGGGAAATCAGATGGTTGGTTACTTCTAGCCTGCTTATGTCAGTCAGTGTACATCTCTGAAGGGACACCAGCAGGACATGGGGCGGTGCTGAGAACAGATGCACAAAATCACTTTTTAAATGCCCAGCCCTGGGAGCACCTGACACGGAGATTAGCTCCCAATGATGGGCAGAATATACATATTGCATTTATTGTGTTGAATAGCCCAAAATGTTTGCTCATCGAGGTATATGAATTTACAGAATAACGGCATAAGGAGAAAGTGCGAACAATTAAATCCGCTCTTACCATTGTACTTGGAAGACATGGCAAAGTAGGTTTAGGTTTTTATATCCTTAAAATGAAATAGCTGGAAAACAAGAAACCCAAAACCAATAGGCATACTGCATGGACCTCACCATCAGCTGTTCCTCCTTGTCTCCAGTTTCCTTAGTTATGATCTCAATCTCTTGATTCAGCCCCTCCACGCTGTTTCGGAAACGTGATCCTGATGTCTTCGTGATGGGAATGGTCACAGGGATAAGGACACTCTTTGGGATTGGAGTCTAAAACCAAGAAAAAGAAATCACTCACTTTATTTTAAATTCCCTTGATTCATTTCTCATATTTCAAGACTTTTTGTTTTTTTTAACATACATCAGTAAGTTTTACTTTTAGTACTTTGATGCACCACTTTATTTTTTTTTAACCTTCATTTTCTTTGTTTACACACAGTAAAATCAACAGAGGGAGAGATTGTCAGGAAAAACTTTACAGTTGGGTGAGATCCAGGACAGAGTGCAAGATTATAAAAATAGTATGTTTACTACCACTCTACCAGTCAGACAGCACTGAGCTTATCATAAGAACATCAACAGGCATCCTCCTCAGTTGAACATCCACTAGTATCCGAGCCATGCTGATCGCTTAAGTGCACCTCGGGGTTTAAAAACACGTGAAATAACTCCTTCCAAGTCCCGAGTTACTCTTCTAGCTTCTCATCGCTCCTACTAGCTTTCATATGAACCTCCTCCGCCAGGGACCACTCACGCACATCCCTCATCAAGTCATCCAGAGAGGGGGAACGCTTCCCCATCCAGGTTATCGCCATCCTGTGCTTAGCTAGGACCAGGAGGAGTTGTAATAGTTTGTATTCCAATTTGCGTTTCTTGGGCTTTGTAACATGTCCGGGTAGACAATGTAGCAGGGTTGTCTGTGTACTCAGACCCACACCCCTTCTCACCATCTCCACCACCCCGGTCCAGAAGTTTACCTCGGGGCAGCCCCAGGCCAGGTGCAGGAAACTTGCACCGTGGGCACGCATCCGAGCGAGCAGGGTCGATGCAGCTCAGAACCATCGGGGTCATATATGCTCGATGTAAGTAGCTGAAATGTATCAACAAGAAGCGCGCATTGCAGGACACTGTGCGTGCGTTTATCGCTTTACAGTTTGGTTCAGTCAGGGGGTTCGTCTGGTCCCCTTCCCATGCCGAGTGGGCCCTAGGAGATCTCATAGTACTATATAAGAGGGAAATAAACAGACGACCAGAGCCACAGTCAAGCATTATGTCCAGTGTTTGCGTTGTTGGCGGGACATATGTATATGTGAGCCAAGTTGCTCTAGCCAGGTCTGAGAGTCCGGCATATTGAAGGAACTGGCCCCTAACCAGGCCGAAACAGTCACAAGCCTGCTTGTAGGATAGGAGTCTTGTTTGGGTACAGGTCCGGCAATACCAGACAACCCCCCTCCCTTCATGCTTGAAATGACATCCCATCCATCATTTTCCACACGGGGAGTTCCCTGTGGAATGGCGCTTGTTTTAATACGTGTTCTACGAACTATTGCTATACTTTTGCGGTCTGTTTGACCACGCACAGCATGCCACTAGCGACACCAGCACCCTCCATCAGAGGCCGTTTGGAGTCTATCCGGCGGAACTCTTCCTCTAAGAAGTCTTTTTTCCCCAATTGCCTCTCTCATCCAGCCACCGGGCCGCATGCTACAACTGAGCTGCATAGTAGTATAAATCCATCCTGGGAGCTTCACCTCCCCCGTCCTCATACCGCCGTATCAATGTATGCATGGCTACTCTGTTTCGACGGCCCGCCCAGAACAGAGATACCAACACTGTTCAATTGCTTGAATATACGCATGGGAATGTTACACAGAGTTCTGGAGCGTGTATAGGGACCACAGTAGTACCACCATCTTAGAGACCACCAGCCTACCCATAAGGGAGAGTGGCAGGGAGTTCCAAAAAGCCACTGATCTCTTGAGCGCTTCAACCACCCTGGACAACTTGAGGAGGAATTGCAAGTTGTGTGTCACCTGCACCCCATAATATCTGAAGTGTCCCATTTCAGTCCAAGATTCGGAAGCCGCCCCAGCGGCAATGCAGACAATTCATCCAAAGGGAAGAGCAAAGACTTGTGCTTATTTAGCCGTAAATCAGAGTACGCTCCAAAGTCTACCAGGAGCAGTATTAGCCTAGGTATCGCATTGTGAGGGGAGGAGATATAGAAGAGAGCATCATCCGCGTATAGTGAGATTACTTGCCAGCTCCCTCTAATATTTATGCCAAACTGCGAGTGGCTCAATGACCAGCGCGAAGAGCAGTGGTGATAGCAGGCAGCCTTGGCGCATTACCCGCCCCAGTGTCCAGATCTCAGACTGGCACGGGCCCACCCATACCCGAGCGCTCGGGTCAGTATAGAGAAGTTAAACCCATCTGCAAAACTGAGGGCAGAAACGAGAAGACCTCAACACTTCCTGTAGGTACCCTCAGTCAACGGTATCAAATGCTTTCTCAAGGTCCACGGCCACTAGGGCCAGTTCCTCTTTCAAGCCATGAACCTCATGAATGATGTGTGTTAAACACCTTATGCTCATGCCGTCTTGCAGCCGGGGATGAACCCATATTGAGCTTCATGTATCGAGAAGGGCATATATGGAGGCAGATGCCTAGCCAGTGCTTTACACAATATTTTATATCTTAAGTGATCATGGTTAATGGGCGATATGATGCAGGGTTCTGATTGTCACCCCCCCCCGTCCGTTTCCAGAGCATACAAATCTTCCCCTCCTGCACAGTTGGGAGTAAAACTCACTGCTCAAAAGCCTCCTCATACACCTGTAACAGAGGTTTGGCCAGCTTTTCCGAGGTTCGATAAAATTCTGGTGGAAATCAGTCCCCCCCCCCCCCTCCGGCACCTTGGCCCTGGGGAGCTCCCACAACACCTCTAGAATCTCATCTAGCGTCAATTGTGCATCCAATTCTTTCACCCTCTCTGGCGGGAGTTGAGTTTGCGCCAGTCCCTGCAGGAAGGGGACAAAGCAGTCCGCATAAACGGTAGAATCCGCTGTGTACACCTGCTGTAGGTGCAGTTTAAACTCTTCCAATAGGTCTACCCTGGTGTAAACCATGTCCCCAGTGGAGCCACGCAGGCAGGTCAGCAGAGGCAGAGCCTTCCCCCACCGTGATATCAAGGCCAGAAGGCGACCGGATTTATTCCCTTCGCCGTGAAGCCACTGGCGATAACGATGAGCGTATATTTATCCAGTCTGTCCCAGGTGTCACGGATTCATTCTCGAATCTCGCGCTCACAACTGTCGCCAGTAGGAAATGCTAAGTTACCCATCTAGGCTTCTGCAAATTTGTCTTGCCCTTCTCTTAATTCCCATTGCAGTAGGCGCCACACCACACATGTTATACCCATGGCCACACCCCTCAGCACTTTTAGTGCCTCCCACTCCGTGGCACAATTGGGGGTCACCCTCCAATTATGCGACATATAGTCTGTTATTGCCAGAAAAAACGTCTCCCTCCCCTCCTGATCTTCCAATATGTCAGGTGGCATCCTCCATCTCAGGGGTCCCTGTATGGAGGGATTCCATTGAGCAATGCAGCTTACCGGAGCATTGTGAGACAGGAATCTGGCCAAGTGGGTCACCTTCAACCCCGGAAAGGTGAGCAGCACAGACACCAGTGCCCCGTCTAATCTACTGTGCGTTGTGTATGGGCGAGTAGCACGTGAAAACCTTCTGGATTGGGTGCAGTTCCTGACCAGCATCGCGCATGCCCAGTTCCACCATTACAGCTCGCAGTTTTGTTTAGTCATTTGCGGTTTTGTACCGCCTCTAGGCAGGTGTCTTTCCAAGTCCTGATCTGGGATACAGTTAGAGTCCCTTAGCCACAGGAGTGGCACATCAAGATCTGAGGCTAAAAGGTCTAGTGTTGTCTGTTAAAGGCAGGCTAGTCTGTGTTTGGTGCATAAGTGTTCAGTATAGCAATACCTGGACCATCAAGGACGCTTAGTAGCCATGCACATCAGCCTCCATGAATATAGGGGTAAACTGGATCCCTGGGGCCATCCACACCAGGGTACCTCTAGCGTATGTTTAGTAGGAGGAGTGAAACATCTGACCCGCCGCTTTTTAGCCACTCTGGCGACCCCTGTATTATTTAAATGTGTCTCTTGTAAGCAGGTAATCAAGACAGTGCTGTTTTAAGAAGGAGAGTACGTTGTGGCACTTAGTGCATGTACCCCGACCGCGGACGTTCCAACTGAGGAACCTAACCTCCGCAGTCATACTGGCTCATCTTGTAATTCACACTGCGTGTAGATCTCCAGCCGCCATTAACAATCTCAACCCATCACGCTCTCCTCATGGTGCACACAACAAAGAGCAAACTGACTAACAAAACTTCCACCCACAGACAATATATGTGCAACCGCGCTATCGGTACTGCCCACCCCAAGCTCGTGCCAGGATGTGCACAGCTTCCCTATACGCCCAACTGGGGCTGCTAACAAGGCACTTCAGTGCAACAAGCCTCCCCGCTCAGCATCAGACCAGCAACTAGTTATAGGTACATAACTGACTCACAACAGTGCCATGCTATTGGGACCAGTCAAACGTGATTTACACTCTCACACATTGCATCTCGTCTTCTCCACTCGGCCACATGGCTCTCACTCACACTGAGGGCAGTCACATCTACCACCCCCACCACCCCCATTCGGGCAATCATTAAGCAGTGAGCAGATGTCAATGTACACAGGCAAAACGAAAACCAGTCACACGAACCATCCCTTAGCCCCCCTCGGGCCCGGGAGCCACCTCCATCAATGTTTCAGGAACAATGTTTACAAAGGGGTGCAATGACTGCGATTGATCGTCAGGATCCAATGTTATGGATGCAGTAGGAGAGCTCGGGCCTTCATCCCCCGATGCATCCAGCTGCATGGTACCGTCCACCCCCACAGTGACTCTCGCAGCTCCTGTGTGCCGTTGTCCCTCGTCACTGCCTGTCCAGTTTTGCTCTGTTTTCTTTTGTTTTAACGGGTGCCCCATCTCCTTCGATGACCATGATGTTCTAGCGAGGGGAGAGTGTCACCTCTTATCTGCAGCCATTCCCAGACCTCGCCCGAGGATACAAAGAAGTGTGCCCTGCGACAGGACTTTCAGCATAGCAGGATATAGGAGCATATATTGCAATTGTAGCTTCCATAGCTTCCTCTTGACCCCCAGAAAAGACTTCCTCAGTTCCTGTACCTGCCTGGTGTAGTCCAGGTAAACCGTGATTTCATTGTTCTCATAACAGAGAACTTTCTGTTCCCAGGCCACCCTTAGTATACAGTCTCTCTCACGATAATTCAACACTTTTGCTATGCTAGCTCTTGGCTGTGCACCAGGTTAGGGGCACGGCACCAGGGCCCTGTGCGCTCTCTCCACAACAAATACCTCTGAGAATCCCTGTGGGCGCAGCTGGGTGTGAATCCACTGCTCCAGGAATTGCTCCGCTGATCCCGGTTCCACTCGCTCAAGAAAGCCCAGCACTCGGATGTTGCTGCATCTTGTGCAGCCTCCACATCTTCGGCATAGTGCTTCAGGGCCTTCGTGGATGCAGACATCAGGACCACCTGTTTAAGCGCCGCTACATCTCTCTTCAGGTTTACGATGTCGCCCTCAGCCGTGGTCACCTTGTCCGCAATTTTTCTTAGGTCTGCCCTCACCAGATTTACATTTAGGGAGACAGTCTCAATCTGATTCTCTAATGCCTTCCTTGACCCCTGGATGGTGGCCAGTAGCTCTGCACGGAAGGTCTCTCCCTGCCCCTCACCTGCCTCCTCCTCCTCCTCTGCGTCTCCGGTTTGCCTCGTTATGTGTTGGGGCAGACGGCAGGGCATGGTATATCGTTTTATTGTGTGATTGTGTTGGTCCCGGATGTTTTCGCAGCCTTATCCTTTCCATCGTGGCGGTCTGCGGCACTAACCACTGCAGGGGACAGTGACCACGACCCACAGACCAGCTTCGGGGTGGCCCTCCAGGGACCCCTGGCACCAACCCCTTGCTTTGGTCTCGAAGTGAGCATGGAGACCTGCAGCTCTGCCTCCAGGCAGTGAGACCACCCACACCAGGCGCTCTCCCTCTGTCCAGCACCACCCACACCAGGCGAGTGTTCTTTCCGGGGGGGACCTCAAATTATCACAATCTCCCTGAGAGGATCTGCTCTCAACAAGCTTATCCTTTTGATGATAGGCCACAACAGACGCGGCCAGTACAGTTCTCAAGGGGTGTGCAGCAGGAGACCACCAACAGGGGATGTAGGACCGGCCCCCCATCAGATTATCATGCATAGTTTCAGACTCCCTGCCCGATACCTGAAGGAGCACCGCCGTGTCCACAGTCCTCACCCCAGGGGAGGGGATAGTTAGCCTCCTGACCAGAAGCGGCACAGGAGACGTGCAGCGAGGCCAGAACCCTCCACCAGCCGCAATCAGGCCGTAGACAGACCCGGGCGGTCCCTCGCCACGGCGCCAGTCACCGTCGCCTCAGTCGATGACAAGGCCATCGCTCGCCGGAGGCCTGTCCATGAGCGAGGCCCAGGTAAAACATCGTAGGCTGAGGGCTTCACTTACCACCTCAGCAGGCCGACCACGGCTCCCTCCAGCTGCGGCACCGCAGTCTCAAAGGCCGTGTCCCAGATCGAATTTGAGGCGCACGGCTGACTCAATCCATTATCGCCGCAGCAGCAGGCATCCGCCCTGGGATGCGGCCCGCGGCGCTCCCTCCTCCACAGCGAGGGAGGAGAGGGGCAACAGTCACAGATTCTCCAGCAGGTGGTATGGGCTCTGCGGGACAAGAGCACCCCTCCTGCAAAGACTCAACCTCCGTACCCGGCTCAAACCGCCGACGGCCCACCGAATAGCTTCGTGCACCGGATTCTCCCGCAGACCTGACCCACAGGTGAGAAGGCGACGAACAATGTGTCCGCAATGAGTCTGCACTGGTTCTAGGAGTAATGAGGTAGGATGAAACAGGTTACTTACCTGTAACTATAGTTCTCCAGCATTGGAATCTTTCATAGATTCACATGCTTAAATCATTCCCCGTCGTCGAGATGGGAGTCCCCGGTAATCAAAAAAAAATTGCCTCAATAGACAGACACATAAGGCCTGGGCCTTAAAATCTTTTATAACATATCTCTGTCTTTAATAAAAGACCCCATTAGATGATCCTATAGGGAAAGCAAGATGGCGGCCGCCTAGATGCTCGCGGAGGTGCTCTCCCGGAACCTCTAATCCTTACCTTGCTCCCGCTCGATGAACGGCCTGGGTGCTTGAGACTTCTTCCTCGCTTCTTCCGATCGACCCCGCCGCATCGTGATGGTAGCTGGATCCTCGCTGTGGAGTGAGGGGAAGAACAGGGGCTGGTGCTCACTCTACGAGACTTCTGCTCGCCGGTGTTTCGGTGCTCTGGACTGGTGGGCAGGACTCGCTAGGAAGCTGCCCCGACTGGTGCTCGGACTAGGTTACTGTACTGCCTGGGTGGCTGCCGGCTCGAGAATGCCGCAATGCCGCCAAAATCTGCAAAGAGCTTGAAGGACAAAGGAGAAGCGTCCGTTTCAGCTCTGAATAGATCTACCATACGAGCCCCTGCTGCCAGACTGGATGTGACCCTCGAGCAGTCTGGCTCAGGTAAGGCAGTAACTGCGCAAGTGGGGAAAAACAGATCGAGCAGTATTGGCACTATTAAAAGGAGGAATCAAGCCCCTAAAGCAAGCAAGACAGGGGGCTGGTGTGGAAGAAGGGACAGGGGCTCTTGACACCGACCCGCAATATACTGCACAGCCCTCAATAACGGATTTTTTTTACCAGCAAACACTCTGAGAACTGGCCATCTTTACCACTGGCAGGTAAAACAAGCATTTGCAATGCAATAGGTCTCGCATTTATAAGAGTTTGAGCTATTGGCATTGTAAAATTACAATGCCTTTTATTTATGTTTTGGTTTAACAAATAAAAGGCATTGTCATTAACAATGTCAGTAGCATAAACTCGCATAAAAGCAGTGTGGAGTGCAGCAGTGTGTGGAGTGCAGCAGTGTGCGGCGTGCAGCAGTGTGCGGCGTGCAGCAGTGTGCGGCGTGCAGCAGTGTGCGGCGTGCAGCACTGTTGCGTGCAGCAGTGTGCGGCGTGCAGCAGTGTGCGGCGTGCAGCAGTGTGCGGCGTGCAGCAGTGTGCGGCGTGCAGCAGTGTGAGGCATGCAGCAGTGTGAGGCATGCAGCAGTGTGAGGCATGCAGCAGTGTGAGGCATGCAGCAGTGTGAGGCATGCAGCAGTGTGAGGCATGCAGCAGTGTGAGGCATGCAGCACTGTGGTGTGCAGCAGTGTGCTGCGCGCAGCAGTGTCGTACAGCATGCAGCAGTGAGTAATACAGCAGTGAGTAATACAGCAGTGAGTAATGCAGCAGTGTGAGGGGTGAGGAGAGACACGTGTGGAGGGTGAGGAGAGACACGTGTGGAGGGTGAGGAGAGACACGTGTGGAGGGCGAGGAGAGACACGTGTGGAGGGTGAGGAGAGACACGTGTGGAGGGTGAGGAGGAGACGTGTGGAGGGTGAGGAGGAGACGTGTGGAGGGTGAGGAGGAGACGTGTGGAGCGTGAGGAGACGCATGTGGAGGGTGAGGAGGAGACGTGTGGAGCGTGAGGCGGAGGGTGAGGAGGAGACGCATGTGGAGGGTGAGGCGGAGGGTGAGGAGAGACGCATGTGGAGGGTGAGGCGGAGGGTGAGGAGAGACGTGTGGAGGGTGAGGAGAGACGTGTGGAGGGTGAGGAGAGACACGTGTGGAGGGTGAGGAGGAGACGTGTGGAGGGTGAGGAGAGACGTGTGGAGGGTGAGGAGAGACGTGTGGAGGGTGAGGAGAGACACGTGTGGAGGGTGAGGAGGAGACGTGTGGAGGGTGAGGAGGAGACGTGTGGAGGGTGAGGAGGAGACGTGTGGAGGGTGAGGAGGAGACGTGTGGAGGGTGAGGAGGAGACGTGTGGAGGGTGAGGAGGAGACGTGTGGAGGGTGAGGAGGAGACGTGTGGAGGGTGAGGAGGAGACGTGTGGAGGGTGAGGAGGAGACGTGTGGAGGGTGAGGAGGAGACGTGTGGAGGGTGAGGAGGAGACGTGTGGAGGGTGAGGAGGAGACGCATGTGGAGGGTGAGGCGGAGGGTGAGGAGAGACGCATGTGGAGGGTGAGGCGGAGGGTGAGGAGAGACACATTTGGAGGGTGAGGCGGAGGGTGAGGAGAGACGCATGTGGAGGGTGAGGCGGAGGGTGAGGAGGAGACGCATGTGGAGGGTGAGGCGGAGGGTGAGGAGGAGACGCATGTGGAGGGTGAGGCGGAGGGTGAGGAGGAGACGCATGTGGAGGGTGAGGCGGAGGGTGAGGAGGAGACGCATGTGGAGGGTGAGGCGGAGGGTGAGGAGAGACGCATGTGGAGGGTGAGGCGGAGGGTGAGGAGAGACGCATGTGGAGGGTGAGGCGGAGGGTGAGGAGAGACGCATGTGGAGGGTGAGGCGGAGGGTGAGGAGAGACGCATGTGGAGGGTGAGGCGGAGGGTGAGGAGAGACGCATGTGGAGGGTGAGGCGGAGGGTGAGGAGAGACGCATGTGGAGAGTGAGGCGGAGGGTGAGCAGAGACGCGCGTGGAGGGTGAGCAGAGACACGCGTGGAGGGTGAGCAGAGACACGCGTGGAGGGTGAGCAGAGACACGCGTGGAGGGTGAGCAGAGACACGCGTGGAGGGTGAGCAGAGACACGCGTGGAGGGTGAGCAGAGACACGCGTGGAGGGTGAGCAGAGACACGCGTGGAGGGTGAGCAGAGACACGCGTGGAGGGTGAGCAGAGACACGCGTGGAGGGTGAGCAGAGACACGCGTGGAGGGTGAGCAGAGACACGCGTGGAGGGTGAGCAGAGACACGCGTGGAGGGTGAGCAGAGACACGCGTGGAGGGTGAGCAGAGACACGCGTGGAGGGTGAGCAGAGACACGCGTGGAGGGTGAGCAGAGACACGCGTGGAGGGTGAGCAGAGACACGCGTGGAGGGTGAGCAGAGACACGCGTGGAGGGTGAGCAGAGACACGCGTGGAGGGTGAGCAGAGACACGCGTGGAGGGTGAGCAGAGACACGCGTGGAGGGTGAGCAGAGACACGCGTGGAGGGTGAGCAGAGACACGTGTGGAGGGTGAGGAGAGACACGTGTGGAGGGTGAGGAGAGACACGTGTGGAGGGTGAGGAGAGACACGTGTGGAGGGTGAGGAGAGACACGTGTGGAGGGTGAGGAGAGACACGTGTGGAGGGTGAGGAGAGGCACGTGTGGAGGGTGAGGAGAGGCACGTGTGGAGGGTGAGGAGAGGCACGTGTGGAGGGTGAGGAGAGGCACGTGGAGGGTGAGGAGAGGCACGTGGAGGGTGAGGAGAGGCACGTGGAGGGTGAGGAGAGGCACGTGGAGGGTGAGGAGAGGCACGTGGAGGGTGAGGAGAGGCACGTGGAGGGTGAGGAGAGGCACGTGGAGGGTGAGGAGAGGCACGTGGAGGGTGAGGAGAGGCACGTGGAGGGTGAGGAGAGGCACGTGGAGGGTGAGGAGAGGCACGTGGAGGGTGAGGAGAGGCACGTGGAGGGTGAGGAGAGGCACGTGGAGGGTGAGGAGAGGCACGTGGAGGGTGAGGAGAGGCACGTGGAGGGTGAGGAGAGGCACGTGGAGGGTGAGGAGAGACACGTGGAGGGTGAGGAGAGACGTGGAGGGTGAGGAGAGACGTGGAGGGTGAGGAGAGACGTGGAGGGTGAGGAGAGACGTGGAGGGTGAGGAGAGACGTGGAGGGTGAGGAGAGACGTGGAGGGTGAGGAGAGACGTGGAGGGTGAGGAGAGACACGTGGAGGGTGAGGAGAGACACGTAGAGGGTGAGGAGAGACACGTAGAGGGTGAGGAGGAGAGACACGTGGAGGGTGAGGAGGAGAGACACGTGGAGGGTGAGGAGGAGAGACACGTGGAGGGTGAGGAGGAGAGACACGTGGAGGGTGAGGAGGAGAGACACGTGGAGGGTGAGGAGAAACAGAGTTGGAGGGTGAGGAGAGACGGAGGTGGAGGGTGAGGAGAGACGGAGGTGGAGGGTGAGGAGAGACGGAGGTGGAGGGTGAGGAGAGACGGAGGTGGAGGGTGAGGAGAGACGGAGGTGGAGGGTGAGGAGAGACGGAGGTGGAGGGTGAGGAGAGACGGAGGTGGAGGGTGAGGAGAGACGGAGGTGGAGAGTGAGGAGAGACCGAGGTGGAGAGTGAGGAGAGACCGAGGTGGAGGGTAAGGAGAGACCGAGGTGGAGGGTAAGGAGAGACCGAGGTGGAGGGTAAGGAGAGACCGAGGTGGAGGGTAAGGAGAGACCGAGGTGGAGGGTAAGGAGAGACCGAGGTGGAGGGTAAGGAGAGACCGAGGTGGAAGGGAATCAGAAGTGGAGGAGAGAGAGAGGTGGAGGGTGAGGAGACAGTGGTGGAGAGGGGGGGAGGGGAGGATATCACTTTTACTTCCTCTCCTAGTGTAAGGTAACGCCCCCACCCCACAGGCCCTGCCGGGGCCGAGAGCAGATCACTGATCGCATCAGCCGTCACCCGAGACCCCTTTGTACTTGTTGGTAAATAGAGGTTCACTATCTGTTGATAATGGGATTCACTTGGGGGGCTGACTTACCTCCTCCACCCCCAGGGCCAACACTGAGAAGGCATCAGAGACCTATGCTGCAGTACTGCGAGAGAGAGGAAAGGGGGGCGGGCAGAGGAAGAGGAGTAGGGTGGGGTTAGAGAAGGGACAGGTGGGGAGAGAGAGAGAGGAGAGAAGGGACAGAGACAGAAAAGGAGCAAAAAAATAATTAGAGAGAGTAAAGAGGAGAGTTGGGGAAAATGAAAACATTACGAGAGAACATGTAGCAAAGAGGTGGAGAGAGAAGATGGGAGAGAGTAAGGACGCAGCCAAGAGATAGGGCAGAGACAAAAAGAATCGAAACAATACAAAAGTATTTTCCAAACTCGTAAATAACCACGGGCCAAACAACTGATCTGCAATGAAGCATCCGAATCCGGTATATCATGACGTTAACCATGCAATAAAAATAAATTAAAAAAAAATAAAAAAACACCCAAAAACACGTATACACCATGTTGACCCTTTTCCATGCAACGTATTCTAAAACGCCATTCTCATTCATACATTCACAGCAAACCTGTTCACAAGAGTGACAGAAAATGTGGTATTAGTGTTACATTTTTGTTTACATCCATACCCGCTCACTTATGCAATTAAAGGATTCATGACCACACGGTTAAACAAAACGTACTGATTGGCCTTGCCGTGAAGGAGAAACACGTGTTGACACACACTCCCGATCTGTGAAACGTTCACCCCACTTTCTCGGAATTGAAACCAGTGCATGTGTCCGACGAACTTCCTGCCGCTTATCTAAATGCACCAGTGGCAGAAGATAGTCACCATCTTGCAACAACACAATTAAAGGGAGGCATGTCTGTCTCTCCCCACCGCCACATGTCTCGGAGTCTTACTGTCTCATGCGAGATCTCCCTCTAGGAGACAGCTGACACCGACTCTTCCCCTGAGACAGTACGGGAGATGCGTGTGTGTGCATAGTGTGTGTGTCTATATGTATATATCTGTGTGTGTATGCATGTGTGTGTTTGTAGGTGTATATGTTTGTGTATGCATGTGTGTGTGTGTTGGTGTGCAAGTATGGGTATGTCATTGTGTTCATTTGTCTTCATGGATGTGTACACATATGTGTGTGTATACCTATGTCTGTGTATGCATGTTTGTGTGTATGTATGTGTTTAACTATGTTGGTGTGCGTGCTTGTTTGTGTGTGTATGTGGGGTTGGTGTGTTGGTGTGCATGTATATGCATGTCTGTGTGTGTATATGTTCATATGTGTGTGTTAATGCAGGTGTGTGTTTTTATGTGTACATAGTTGTGTATGCATGTGATCAGAGGGAAGAGTGCACTTGAGGGCAAAGAGGAAAACATACAGGGAAGAGTGTGTGAGGGCGGAGAGAAAAATACAGAGGGAAAAGCATGTGAGGGCGGAGAGAAAAATACAGAGGGAAGAGTCCATGTGAGGGTGAAGAGAAAAATAGAGAGGGAAGAGCTCATGTGAGCTCATGTGAGAACAAAGCGAAAAATACAGGAGGGTAGGGCGCATGTTAGACCGGAGATAAAAACAGAGGGAAGAGAGCATGTGAGAGCAGAGAGAAAAATATAGAGAGAAGAACACATGCGAGGGCAGAGAAAAAAAATACAGAGTGAAGAGCACATGTGAGAGCATAGAGAAAAAATGCAGAGGAAAGAGTACATGTGAGGGAAGAGAGACAAATACAGAGGGAATAGCATGTGTGAGGAAAGAGAAAAATGGAGAGGGAAAAGCACATGTGAGGGCAGAGTGAAAATACAGAGGGAATAGCACATGTGAGACCAGAGAGAAAAACAGAGGGAAGAGCATATGTGAGGACAAAGAGAACAAGTACAGGCTATGCCAAGCGAAAGTGATCGCGTTTGCGATCAAACATCAAAGCGGCGAAAGTGAAAGTAATCGAGCAGAGCATCAAAGGGCTGGGTGAGAAGGGAGGGGGAATGCAAGGGTCAAAGCGGCTAAAGTGAAAGTAATCGAGCAGAGCATCAAAGGGCTGGGTGAGAAGGGAGGGGGGAACGCAAGGAGCAGAGGAGCAGCTGTGCACGTGCACGCCATCGTGCACTCAAGCCCTAGGCCAGCAAAACCATGTGGGTAGCACTTTTGAAAGCCCACTTACAAAATGTCTCAAAGAGACAGCTTTCGCTGTCTCAGCGAGACCTAAAAAACCTAGCAGGCAGGCTACACCAGACGCGCTAGATGCTACAATTCATTTAGGTGCGACTGGAGAGGATGGGACAGCGGACAGGGAACCCGGTGGATCTAGTGATTCTTTGTTACCTGAACAAGCAATGGTAGCAGTAGGGGCAGGGGGCGTTGCTGTGTTACATGGTGCTAAAGTGGCTGTAGTCTCTGACACCACCTTGGAGGGGGTGGATACATTTTTCTCTTTGACTGATGGCTCGGACTCGGAGGCCCCCGACTCATAATAGCGAGTCTAGTGGGAATCTCCCAGATACCTCTGAATCTAGCACGCTGGAGGTGCCTGAAACAGCATTTAAATGTCCGAAGCAGCAGAAAGCGCGTAAAGGCAGTATTGAGCCTCGAAAACAAAGAGCAAAGAAAGTTCCTGATAGCGGATTATTCCCACACAAGGATGGCTGGGAACACGCCAGAGGATTCAATCGCTAACAACTCAAAGACAACTACCCCACAACCTACCAACACCACCCCTATTAGTCCTGAACTTAGTCTAATACTAGAATCTATTAAAGAGCACCGAGCCGAGGCACGGGCAGATAGCAAAACAGCCAGGCATAAGACAAAAAAACTAGAAGGGGCAGTACGAAAGGTTGGGAAGGCATGCTCTGAGATCGGGGAACGTTTGACCCATATCGAGGATAGAACAGCAGTCCTTGAAGATGCAGCCACTGAAGTGAAAGAACAAATCAAGATCCATGAGCACCAATTAAGTGAGGTACAATGGAAGCTGGAAGATATGGAAAACAGTCAACGTAGAAATAATCTTTTTCTTGGCATAGAGGAAGGCGTGGAGGGCGAGGACATACGAGCATATATATTGGACCTTCTGAAAACATCATTCCATGAACTGGCTGGATGGGACTGGGCCTCGGAAATGCAAACAGTGCATAGATTCCCAATGATTAGAAAAAAAACAACGTCAGATGGCAGGAATCCAAGGCAGCCACGAGCCATTCTAGTCTTCTTTGGGAATTTCCTGCAGCGCCAGGCAATTTTTGAAAGCGCCCGCCCTGATACTCGACGGACATATCAAGGTGTATCATTCTTTACACGCCCGGACTTTTGCCACACGACAGTGGAACCCAGGTGGTGATTGCAACAGGTTATCAAGCCTTTCCAGGACTCGGGCCATGAAGCATGCTTATTGGCCCCAGCCAGACTGAAAACAATAGTTCGTGGCTCAGTAAAAAAATTTACGTCAGAGATTCAGGCTAAAGAATATTTTCAATGAGCAATAACAATACTTGAAAATCGGGACAATATGAAAAAACTAAAACTCACCGGACATTTAGACAATCTTTTTCTAGTGCCATTTTGATGTTCTATGTTTTTTATCTTTGTTCGAGCTGTGTTCATTTTGGAGTAAGGGGGACAACACCTGACAGGAGAGGGGGAGCACCGCGGTGCTGATATTCGGCTTCCATCACACAGACTAGATGGTCTGGCTGCTTTCACTAGAGGGGTGGGGGGGGGGGGGGGCGGAGGTGGTGGCTGGCTGGCTGGAGAGAGGGTGGGGTAGGGGAAACGGTAGATTGAGTAATGGTATGTTATGCAATATACGGCAAGTGGTTGTAACAGTATTGATGGTTACGCATTTTATGGCCCTAGGAAGGCAATGGTCTGATGCACACGAATTTAGAGGGGAGAGAGGATGGGCAGTAGGCACTACAGAAGTAGGGTTGGCACTAGCGGTAATACACCGGAGTAAGACTTCAAGCTCGAATAGGTGGTTATTTCGTATGGCTGAAACTATCTCCTTGAGTTATGGCTAGGCTGCGTATGGCATCTATCAACATTTGCGGTCTGAATGATAAGGCTAAAAGAAGGAGGGTACAGGAAGAGCTTGGCTATCTAAAAGCAGACATGTATTGCCTTCAAGAAACTCATGTTGCCAGAGAAGATAGGGCCCTGCTGAACACTCTAGGTTTAAAGGTTATCTGTCATACAACACAAGAAACCAGGACCATAGGGGTGGCTATTTTAGTGAAGGGTACCTCAACTATCCCAGGCCGCAGCACAGTCGATAAGCTGGCTAGCTTGGTGATTCATGAGTGTAAGGCCGGCAGTGGTTCTTTTACATTATGCGTAATATATGCCCAGTGTTGGACGATCCAAGTGTCTAACTTTCTGGCTGCCGAATTACCAACGTGGCCTGGTCCATTTGTTAATTGTGGGGACTTCAATCTAAATGGGTCAAGAGGTGGGCTCTGCAATACGGAAGAAGGGTATGCTGGATGAAAGCCACAATCATTCCGTGTTCTTGGGCATTTGCGTAGAGAGCTAGGTCTGGTAGATGTATGGCATGCCTTAAGGGCACCAGACCCAGGATATATCTACTATTCGGCTCCCCATGGCAGCTTTGCCAGGTTGGATTATTTCTTAGTTACACCTATACTGATCAGAGGGGCACGGGTGGATTTATATCCTAGAGTAGTGTCTGATCATAATCCGATTGTGTTTGAGCTGGTAATTACTGGTCTGTTTCGAGTACCTAGAAAGTGGTCGTTTGAATGGGGGCTGCTTCTGGATCCTGACTATGTTGAACATATACGGTCTTGGATTGTGTTTTTTGTCCATAAATAAGGGAAGCGCCGAGGAAGGGATGGTCTGAGATTCCTTCAAAGCAGGCAAAAGGGGTGAAACCCTGAAGCTTTAGCATCACTAAACAGAAGAAGGCACGTGATCGTTGGGGACAGCTATATCGAATTTTAAGCAGCTTCGAAACCAGATTAATTGATGCTGTCCAAAATGGGAGAGACGTGGCTCCTGCTTTAAATGAGATAGCTATTACGAAGGCCCGTCTAAATGAACATCATGCAGAGAAAATAGCTGGGAAACTCCTTGTTAGCGAACAGGATCGCTATGAATACAATAAGCGTATCGGGAGGTATCTGGCAGTCAGGGCAAAACAGCAGAGCATGGCTTATAACATTGGTAATGTTAAGAATATGAGCGGGATCATAGTTACAGAACCTGGAGAAATTAGGGAGGCCTTCAGGGAGTTTTATGCTAATCTGTATAAAGATCCGCCTATGTACGGCTCTGCATTACCAGACAGCCATTTAGTCGGCCCGTTGGGCTCAGCTACACTCATAGATGAGGAGAGGTTGATAGGGGGAGAAATATCATTAGAAGAGCTGCAACTGGCCCCGTTTGCCCTACCCTCAGGGAAGGCTTCAGGGGTAGACTCTATACCATTAGAGTTTTATAAAATATTTTTTGCAGAAGTTCAGCAGGAGCTCTTGAGCCTCGTAAATGGAGTTAAAATGGGGACTCAACCGCCCAGATCCTGGGATGTTGCCAACATAATTATATTTCTAAAGACAGACAAAGACCCTACTGCTCTTGGCTCCTACAGACCAATTACACTGCTTAACAGCGACGGGAAGTTATATTCAAAGATCTTCGCTACCCGACTGGCTGGGGTCATACATCAGCTTGTATCTGATAAACAGCATGGGTTTATCCCGGGGAGGGGAACTACGGACCATATTCAAAGGGTTATAACCGAATTCGATGAAACTGAAGTCCTGGCTAAACCAATGGGGGTCTGTTTTTTGGATGCAGAAAAGGCCTTTGACCGTGTGTTGTGGGCCTTTCTCTGGAAAGTGATGGAGGGAAAAACTTTGACGCAATCCAGGCAATATATAAAAGACCTACAGCCTATCTGAGTATAATGGGACAAGAAACTGAACCCTTTGTAATCAAGAGGGGTACAAGACAGGGCTGCCCTATATCTCCCCTACTCTTTGCGCTATTTATTGACCCTTTTATCAGAATGTTAGAAGCCTCACAAGATGTCGTGCCGGTTACACTACAGGGGTGGGATACTAAGACATCTCGCCTATGCCGATGACATCGCCATAATTACAAGCGATCCAGACAGGGCCATAAGGGCAGTTGAGGAACTGGCTGAAGAATTCAGGAGTGGGTCAGGATTCCTTTTAAACAAAACTAAAACCCAAATCTTAATCAACAGACAAACGCTAGCATCTGACACTAGGATTACAAATGAAGCTACGTATCTGTATTACCTCAAGGGTAGACATCATAGTTGATAAAAATTTGTCCCCTATTCTGGAGAAAGCCAAGCATGATTTTAAAAGATGGGACGACCTGAGACTGTCGATAATGGGATGATGCAACTTAATTAAGATGATCTTCCTTCCAAAAATACTATACATGTTAAGATCTCTCCCACTAGAAATTAATGATATATGGTTTAAGAAAATTGATAGGTTAACAGCTAGTTTTATTTGGGCATATGGGAAGACCAGAAGAGCTAATGCTTATATGTGCTTACCCAGAGTTAGGGGTGGCTGGGCACTACCGAACTTTAGGTTGTATTATCTCTCTGCAGTTTTGCAGTGCTATCAGATATTGTTTAGCTTCCGTACGATGGTGCAGGACACCAGTAATAGGTCACCCTCCATCTATGAGCTATTGATTGGGAAGTCTGCTCAGGGTTGTCTAATGATGTTTTTTGAGCCAAGCTGCTTCAAATGAACCCGCTTTAAGACCTTGTATGCAGCATATAGGAATTGGGTTTTGGTTAGGAATAAAGCAGGGGTGGGTAGGTATAGCCGATATACCCCTCTGACCCAAAATGAGCAACTGCCCTGCATTTTCCATGACCGCTGCTTTAACAGATGGGGCTGCAATGGGGTTAGCAGACTTGGAGATTTTTTGGTAGGGAGCTCATTTGCACCCTTTGAACTGATCCGTAGTAAATTCAATATCTCATCACGAGATTTTTTTAAAATACTTACAGATCAGGGACTTTTTTTTAAAGAAAAGTTGGGGGGGCCTGCTGGCTTTGGTCAAACACCGGTATTGGAAGTAATGGTAAAAGAAGTTACCCCTTCCATCTCTCCGCTATATGGCTGCCTATTGGAACTGGTCCCTGATGATCTCGAGAAGCAGGATGGGAAATGGAAGGAGAAACTTGACCTGGTCGACTCAGGGTTTTTGGAATCACTGGAGCTAGGGGGTACAGCGATGTATGCCTCGAATTTGCAATCACAACTCTATAAAACGGTGTATGATCTTTATATAACTCCTGCAAAGATTGCAAAATGGGGCCGCACGGCTGGGACAAGCTGCCCCAGATGTTATGTTTTAGGGGCTGACCTGGTCCATATATTCTACTCCTGCCCCAGCCTAAATCAATTAGAGCTAGAAATTGTGGGCTTCTTATGGGATATATTAAAAAGTAAGATCACTCCGTCCCCACAGCTTATGGTATTGGGAGTAGATAAAACCAATTTAGGGCCTGGGCCGGAATTGCTCTTCATCGCTATGACTGTGTATAGACTGTGCATATCTTCTGCATGGCTAGATAGACTGCCCCCGACATTCCAGCAATGGAAAGGGCGCTTTCTGCACATATATCAATTTGAAATGGCTCTATATAAGCGTAAGGGTATTCAGGCTAAACAAAAGGGAAGGAAGATCTGGGGAGCATTATCCGCTTGGATAGATGAGTTCTAAGCTGTTTTAATGGTTTATACCAAGCCTAACTATGATTTAATGTGGGTTATTGTTAGTTGGAGCACTGCTTCAGCTTAGATACTGGGATATGAAGTATTGTTTTGTTTAATCCTTTTTTTTGCCTAATGCTGCCTGTGGATTTATTTACGTACACTTGCTGATATTGTATATGCATTATTTGATATGAAAAAAAAGAAGAAAAAAAAAAGGACCAAACTTAAACCTCAACCAATCAGAGGAGAACACCCTGTAGAACCATCCTGAGAGAGGCTCCAGTCACTCAGATTTTCCAAGCACAAGTGCACATAATAGAAAAAAACTAAGATAAGTAGTGAGCCTTCTCCAGGGGAGGCGGGCGGGTCACATGTGAATCGAATTCAAATACTGGAGAACTATAGTTACAGGTAAGTAACTTGTTTCTTACTCCAGTATTGGAACTTTCATAGATTCACATGCTTGAATCAGAATATTTAGCAGTAAGTACTACATTTTCATGCCATAAAACTACGACAGTAGATGCATTCCAGAAAGCATTAATCATGTACATTAATATATACATATAAATGCATAATCAAAAAGAATAGTCAACCATTGAAAATGTGAGACAGTACAGGATGGTGGGAAGGAACCCAAGAAGAAGGCTCACCTTATTGAAAGATGTCTGAGAACTGCTTGTCCCATTGCCGCATCTTGCTTATTCCCAGCATCCAAGCAGCAGACAGTGCCTGGTGAATGTGTGCAGCGTCTTCCATGTTGCTGCTCTACAAATATCAGGCAGGGATACGCCTGCAAACAGTGCTGTAGATGTGATTATCGCTTTTGTAGAATGGGCATAAACTCTTGACGTCAGAGGATGACCCGCTTGTTGATGACAGAATATATTTGCACTTGAAATCCATCTGAAAATGCTCTGCTTAGTGAAGGAGAAACCTTTTCTAGGTGCACGGTTTGCAATAAGGAGTTTATTTGACTTACAAAATGACTTACTCCTGTTCAAGTGCAATTATAGGCACCTTTTAACATCTAGAGTGCAAAGCACGCTCCGCTGCAGTCTGCGGATTTGGGAAGAATGAGTTCAAAACAATAGGTTCCTAAAGATGGAAATCCAAAGGGACCTTAGAGATACATTTAGGGTTTGTTCGTAGAATAACCTTGTCTTGTTTAAACTGTGAGAAGGGTTCTTCAGTAGTGAAAGCTTTAAGTTCTCCCACCCTTCATGCCGAAGTAAGAGCTAGGAGAATAGCCACTTTCCAAGATAGGAACTTCATATCCGTCTATAATTAGGTTCTAATGGGTGTTTTATTAGTTGACCGAGCACCGTATTTAGTTGCCATATAGGAGGAGGTGACCTTACTGAAGGGAACATTCTAAAAAGCCCCTTGAGAAACTGTTTCATTATTCTGCAGGACCATAGAGATGAAGCTTTAGCTGTTCTATGGAATCTGGAAATGGCAGCCAAATGGACTTTAACATGTGGGCTAAACCTGAGTGAACCAAGAGAAGTAAATAGGGTAAGTCTTCCTCAGGAGAAGAATGGAGAGGACTAACGTTAGACAATGAACACCAGGTGCAGAATCTTTCATTTCAACGAGTAAGTCATGTTAGTACTATCTGCTCTTGCTTTAGCCAGCACCAGTCTGCAGTCCTGTGGGATTTTCGGATGTTGAAATTCTCGGAACTCAGGCACCAGGCTGACAATTTCAGAGAACTGGGGTTCGGATGGCACACTTGTCCCTGGTTCATTGTCAAGAGAGACAAAATTGGTCTGAGGTGGATCGGAGACTTGACTGACAGTAAGTGTAGTTCCATGTACCTGGAGCTATCAGAATGACTGTGCAGGGTTCTGTCTTTATCTTCTTTAACACCTGTGGCAGGAGAAGAGGGGGGGAGGGGTGGGGGGGGGGGGGAGGCGTAAGCAAATATGCCGGACCAAGCTATTGAAAAGGCATTCACCTTGGTGATACCGACTTGCGAAGTACCGACATTTCGTGTTATCTGTAGATGCAAACAGATCTATGTTTGGCTTGCCCCAATGGGAGAAAATGTTTGCTGGTCCAGCTCCCACTCGTGGCAAGTAGTCTGTAATCTGCTCAATGTTTCCGCTATGAGATTTTGTTTTCCTGGGCCTACTCCACTGATAGATGCACTTTGTGATGAATTGGCCAATGCCATATGAGTTGGTCTTCCTGAGAGAACAGGAGATATCTTGTTCCTCCCAGTTTGCTGACGTAGTGCATTGTCGTGTTGTCTGTCCAGACCGATGTGCCCTGTATTTTCGGCAGAAATGCTTGGAGCGCTAGGTAAACTGCTCGCAGCTCGAGAAGACTGATATGAAGAGGTCTGTGGGAAGGCGGCCATCTTCCGCTGACCTGTAAATCTTGCAGGAAAGCACCCCAGCCCTGTAGTGATGCATTCATTGTAATCACGAGAGGAACAGCCTGTGATAGGAACGGTAGACCTCGCGATAGTTGGTGAGGTTGCGTCCACCAGTCCAAGGCCATTATCATGGGAGTAGGGACTCGGATCAGATCGTCGAAAGAGCCCTCTATTTGTAACCATTGTTTGTTCAAAGCCTCCTGAAGAGAATGCATGTGAAGACCACAATGAGGTAGGAGAGGAATACAAGACATCATCCCTAGGAGGTATTTGAATAGGTGTACTGAAATGGACTTTCTTTTTGGGACCCTGCTTGTCAACGATCTTATCCTCTGTTGTCTCTCCAGAGTAGGATAGGTCTTGCTTTCCATGGTGTTCAGGGTAGCCCCCAGAAACACCAGTCAGCGGGATGGTTGTAAAATCGACTTTTCTACATTTAAAGTGAGGCCCAAGTTCTTGAGAAGTTGTAGACAGGCTTTGGTGGATGCTCTTGCTGCTTCGTAGGTGGGGGCTTTGAGAAGCCAATCGTCTAGGTAAGTGAAAATTTGAGGATGCTGCTGCCTTAGAAATGCTGCGACTGGTGTCAAACATTTCGTGAAAATGCGGAAGTTGATTTCAGTCCGAAGGGTAAGACGCGGAATTAAAATGGACTGCCGGCCAATGTAAATCTTAGAAAACGTTTGTGCTTTCGGCGGATGGTTATATGACAATATGCGCCCTGGAGATCAAGCGACGCCGTGTTTTCGTTTCTGGTGAAGCACATCCTGAATAGAAATCATACGGAACGATTGTTTTTTGAGGAATTTGTTTAAGTTCCGCAAATCTAAAGATTGGTCTCCAGTTTTTCAGTTTCTTCTGTATCCAACCGGGAGTAAACCCCCCCTTCCCTCTCTGATTGAAAGGAACTCTTTCTATCGCTCCTTTTTGTAACATGTTGGTAACTAACATCTTTAAGAGGTGAAGATGCTTCTGGAAGCGAGACTGAGGAGGGTACGCAGGGGGGGTGGGTGGGGGGAGGGGGGGGGGGGGTTAGGGGTCTGAATTGGATAAGGTTTAGGACACATCGGTCCGAAGTGATTTTCCACCACTGTGGTAAGTAACGTGATATTTTGACTCACACCGGGGATGGAGTTAGTGGGATAGAGGCTGGGAGAAGCCATTGTCATCGACCGGACTCCTTACCCTGGTGTCCTGATTTTACTCTGAAAGAAGCGTTGTTGTAGGCTGCCGCAGGTAGTTGGCAGCTAGTATAGTGTGGTCTATATTGTTGAACGGACACAGGATATGCTGAATAACGGGATTGTTGGTATCCTGATCTGTAAGAGTGATAACCTCTTTCTCATGAGCCACGGACAGTAGTCTTTTTGTACTGTAAAGTCCCCAGAGACTTAGCGGTATCAGATTCTTTCTTGATAATCTGCAGTGTGGCTATCAAATAACTCTTCACAATTGTAAGGGAGGTCAAGGATTTTTGTTTGTATTTCAGGCCTGAATGTGGTGGCTTTGAGCCAGCCTTGATGCCTCAAGACGGCCGCCCCTGCAAGCTAACTGAACTCAGAGGAAACTACATCTATAGCACTGTCTATCACTTCAGAGGCAGTCCGTTCGCCCTCAAGAAGAATTCTCTAAGCTTCCTCCTTGTCATCTGGTGGAAGCTTGTCCAAAAGTGGTGACAAGTCCGAACACATCTGCCTATTTTAACGGCCCAGTAAAGCCAGAGAGTTCGCTGCTCGGACCGTTATAGGCGTCATCGTTGAAAAACGCCTGCCGATGTTGTCCAGCTTTCTTCCTTCTTTTTCAGGAGTATCCGTCAGGGGAGCTGAAGGATTTTTAGAGCGTCGCTGCGCTGCTTGTGAGATTAGGGAATCTGCTTTTGGATGACCTATTAAACAAGCTGGAGCATCATCCGGAGCTTTATATTTTTTGTCTAGTCTCGGCAACACAGGTTTAACTGTTGCTGGATTTTGCATTATTCTTAGCCCCCTTTACATATGTAATCTATAATAGGAAAAGATCTTACTGTTTTTCTAAAAGGCTCTTTGAAATCATACAGAAAACAGTCTTGCTGATGCATGGGCATCGGTAAATCAAAGCGCTTAGCAGCTCTCTCCAGAAGGTTGCGGAAGCCCCCAATATCTTGGAGGTGAATCCGCTTGTGAGGGAGATGGAGATGCCGGAGCGGGAATGATGTAGGAATCCCATTTATCCTCTTGAATCTCCCCTTCCTCTCTCTGAACTTCCCTCATCAGAGGATGTTAACTGTTCAACAGGAGGAGCTTTAGTAAGAAGCTGGACCCTAGGAGACTGTTGGAGAACAGAAGAACGAACCTGTATCTGTGGAATAACAGGCAGAGATGGCGGAGTCTGTTGGATATTCTGCTCTGGCGGAGATCTTCTCTTACAGTCCGCCAGCATAAATTGCAGGTCTGTCATAAGACTTAACGGGAGACACATTATCTCCTGTTGGTGATATTGCTGTTGCAGATGGTAATAATATGGACGTCCATAACCATCATCCTCATCAGATTCTTCTTGATATTTGACATGAAGATCAGATGGGCTTAAGGTTGCCCCAAAGAGGCTATCTTCGTCAAAATCTTCGTTCTCATCATCCTCTAAAAACTGATGGCAAAAGAGCTTTCACCTGACTAGGTGAGGTTACAGCTGGCGTTAACTGCAATTTAGAAATTTTATGTCTTTCTTCCTCGTCGACGGTGTTATTAACGAGCCTGTCGACAATTGCATCACCGCCGGATTCATCTTCATTGACTAAGGCTGCTTCTCTTGCTACGTCGACGGAATTGTCGTCTACGGCAAACTGCCGGCGACAAGGTTTTTCGTCGACGGTAGCGCCGATGACACTTCTATCGCCGACGCTGCTTCTCTCGTGGACGCAGTCGTCGACGAGGCCTCCGTCGAAGGGAGTGGTGTCGTCGACGGATGGGTCGTCCATGGAAGTTGACCCCTCGACAACCAAGATTTTGACAACATGATTTGCTTCGTCGACGGTAAAGGTACGTTACCCATCGACGAGGTCGTCGCCACCGATGCCGCAGAAACAGTCACAGTGCTAAATGAAGACACCGTTGTTGTTACTGAAATCACCTAAGTTGATGATCTTCTCGTCGACGGTAGTATCGTTGAAGGGCTACTCAACTGCGGAGCGGAGGTAGGTTTTTTTAAAGTATGCTTCAATTTCAAAGGTGGTGTTCTAGGTTCCGAAACTGGTTTCTTGATCTTTAAAGCCTTTTTTTCTTCATGAGAGGCTTTGCTGGTAGATCCAATCTGTTTTTGAGAGGGCTCAACAGCCTTTTTTGATGCTTTTTTAGGTGGCTGCGACGATGAGATACCACATTATCTCTAGTTTTCAGTCTCTGAAGCCACATGAGAAGCCTTACTTCTCGGTCTTTAAGAGTCTTAGTAGAAAAGGTACGACATACCTTGTACTCCTTTGGCTTGTGGTCAGGGTAAAAACTGTATAGGCAGTTCTTATGCTTATCGTCAATATGCAGCCTTTTCTTCCTGCAGGTTCCACAGGCTCTGAATAAACCTTTTTTAGGTGTCTCTGACATGGTTGACAATTTGAATCACCTTGAAATGAACTCCAATGAGTTGATAGAAAGTTGAAAATTTGAAAAAACACTCCAAACCTGGAAAAGAGAAGAAAACTGAGCAGAGCTCAGTGGAGACTCCCTTAGCACGATGTGTGTTAGAACATCTGAGGGACTGGAGCCTCTCTCAGGAAGGTTCTACAGGGTGGTCTCCTCTGATTGGTTGAGTTTTAAGTTTAGTCCATTTTATATTAAAGGACAAATATGTTATAAAAGATTTTAAGGCCTAGGCCTTATGTGTCTATTGAGACAATTATTTTTATAATACCGGGTACTCCCATCTTGACGACGGGGAATGATTCATGCATGTGAATCTATGAAAGTTCCAATACTGGAGTAAGATGCAGGATTTCCCAGGCGGACCGACAGGGAGCTCAGAGGCTCATGTCCTGACAGCCATGTTGCTTGGCCACGCCTCTCGTGCACCACCTTAAATCCCTCCGCTACCGACATGGATATCAAACATTTATGCAGCTAGAATTTAAACATAAGACACACAATTGATGGACTGAGTGTGGAACAAATCAAAACATTCACCCCCAGTCAAGAGATCTGGGTTAAATCCATCATTCTTTTGCTCACCATGACACCCCAGTTTAGACCTGGCCATATGCAAATCAGTCTTGACCCTGTGCTTCATGGGAACAGTCCAGCCCGAACTGCCAAGCTAGGTCCTCCCTGGACGGGAAACAAGCATCCTAGGACCGGTTTCTGGGTTTCACCCCTCTTCAGCCAGGATAGCTTGATTCCAGTGGCACAGTGAGCCCAGGACCCACGTCTGGGCATACCTGGGGCACTTAGGACGAGAAAGCAAAAGACACACAATTGATGGATTGAATGCAGAACAAATCAAAACATTCACCCCAGTAAGATCTGGGTTAAATCCATCATCCGAAAAGATTGATTACGGAGCAATTTGTTTAATTTCCTGAGGTCTAAAGTGGGTCTCTCTTCCGCTGATTTCTTGCGCATGAGGAAAAACAGTAGTAGAATTTTCTTCCCTTTTGAGCAAACAGAACTTTCTCTATTGCTCCCTTGGCAAGCATTATGAGGCTTCCTTTCATAATAAGTGAAGAGGAAGGGGGTGCGCTCCCCTTGGCGGAGTGTTTGGAGTTTACGGAAACACCACCAGAGTATGACCATAGCTGACTAGGTCCAAAAGCCATCTGTCGGAGGTGATGCCTTCCCAATGATGAAGGTAATTGGTGATATTTGTACCTACGGGGTGAGAAGAAGGTGGTGTAGCTGGTACATAGTGGAGGGCACTGTATGCGACCTGTGTCTCAGCTCGGAGGTGGTGGCCTTCTGCAGGTGCCTTGCTTTGTGAAACCCACTGTGGATGGTTGACTGTATGCTTGCTGTTGATAAGCAGGTCTGTAGTGGGGCTGGTAGGGCTGGGGAAAGTTGGTAGCCACCTCTGTAAGATGGGAAACCTTACCCATGTGCCCCTTGAAAGGGCAACTGTAGGAAAGAGCCCTTTATTTACATGGTTCCCCCCACTTTTTACCTAATGTTGATGCACTTTGACTGAATGTGCCCAGGGTTCCTACCTACCAGGTACCCAGGGCACATGTTCTTTCCCTAAACTGTACTGTTGCAAAACCCTAATGGCAACTCTCTGGCCACATGCAAGTCCCTAGTAAAAGGTACCATAGGTGCCAAGGGCACTGTGACCAGAGAAGGCCTCTAAGGGCTGCAGCACTTATTGTGCCATCCTCAGAGGCCCTGTACCTTTAAACACACACTACCATTGCAGGCTGCGTGTTTTGGTTCAGGGCAAAGTGAAGAGTTGACATGGCACCCATCCCTGGGTGCCATGCCTACAATCCACTGCCTTGGCATAGGTACGTCACCCCTCTAGCTGGGTGCACTATACCAGTGGTTAGGGAACAGGTGCATGAACCCTGTACCCTTACCATGTCTAAGTCCATTCTTAGACATTGTAAGTGCAGTAATGCCATAAATTATATGGTATGGGAGTTTATCATTACGATCTCCACAGCACCATAATGGATTTACTGAAAACTGGGAAGTTTGGTATCAAACTTCTCAGCACATTAAACCAAAACTGATCAGAGTGTGGGAGTTGATGGAAAATGCACTCAGAGGGCATCTTGGAGATGCCCCCTGAAAAAACGACCTAACTGTAGTGCCCTGGCTGAGTGGCTGCTCGCGAGCTGCCACCACCAGACATGTTTCTGGACCCTGGGTCGACAGCCTGCTGCTCACGGGGTCTTGAAACAAAGCACATCCTGGGACGTTGTGCCCAGCCTCCTCTCCCAGGATGGGCGGAGTCCAAAAGGAGAAGCTTCAAAGGCTTGCTGCCTTTGTGAGCTACCCCAGACATTTTCTGCTCCCAGCAACTGGCCCCCAACGGTTCTTACCCACACTCTGGGCTGGAGAATCGGCGGGAAAACCAAGTTAGCAGAGGTGTGCCCACCTTTGCCAACCCCACCCCTCAGGTGGGAAAGGCGAGGTGAATCACAACTCTCAGTCCCTGCCATCTTCAAGATGAGGGATCCTAGCCAACCAGAGTAAGGCTTTTGCCCCCCTCCCACTGGAGGGTGGCATAATCGGGGGCATACCCACCCCAAGGAACAGACCCATTGGTCCCGACCTGTACCTTTCTGTAACACCGCAGACGAAGAGAGAAGGAGGACCACAGAAGCCGTGCTGAAAGAAGGACTCCTCCTCCAACTGACTAGGCCCCAGATATACCATTCTGCCCCGACCTCGACCTGCTCCAGCAAAATCCCGGAGTGTCTTGCAGCCAGCAGCTCCCAAGAACCCGGAGGCCCCTGCCCTGCCTTCCCTAACCAGACTGTCTCCTGTGAGCACCGGATTTGCTCACTCACAGACTCTGGTTCCGGCTAAATCCGCAAGTCTGCACCTGACGCCAGAGTTCGACTGGGCCAACACCACGAGGAGGTCTCCCTTGCAATCCTGACCTGGAATCTGGTGATCCCTGACCTACCTCAAGTCTCCGACCGACCATTGCAGCCCCTTTCTGGAGGATACCCCCCGACCGCAACCGGAGCCGGTAAGAAGAACCCAATGCCAAAAGACACCTCAGCACCAGACGTCCCACGGCCTTGGGTGGCCCCACCAACGGTGTCCTAACATCCCAAGACATTCTAACTTACCTCTCCAACTGGTGGTCGCCACCAGAAGATCTTCGTCCCAGAGCCTGCAGTGTTTGTCGCAAACTGAGAATCCTGATTGAAATCACCAGATGCCAAAACAGCACCCTGGACCCGGCCGCCCCCGTGCTGCTGTAGGAGCACCTTGTGTGCTAAATCGGACCCCCCTTTGCCCTGAGCCTAAGTCCAGGAGCTTTGCTCCCACAACCTTGTGGCCTGCTCGTGTGCAGCCACCAAAAAGAGGCCCCCTATCCCCCATAGGATAACATTAGGCCTCAGAACTCTGCACCGAGCCGCCCTAGTGCCGTTGAGGGTGCATCCTCGACCCTGGGGGAACCCTCGGTCAAACCCCAGAAAACCAACTCCCAAACCTAAGTACTTACCGTTAAAGCGATAACATTATTTTCACCCATAGGACTGCATTGACCGCTTTCTTGTGAAAATAGTTTTAAGTGTTGAGTTGTTTTATATGAAACCCTAAGAAAACTGCACATGTACAAAAACTGATTTGCTTACCTTTTCTCTAGGAAATGTCCCAGTGTGATATCCAGGCTTATCACACTGAGTAGAAAAAGTAATCTGAATAATAACGCACAAAATAATCTAAACATAACTGAAAAGTAATTCCAATTGTTTTATGAGCAAGTGACTTACTTATAACCAATCCAACTGCATTAAACTGCATTCAAACTTTATTTACCTTCATTATTCTTGCAAAGTGCTATTACAATTACCTGTACCAGGCCTGGCTTGGTTCTAGAAAATAAAATACAACTAAATAATATTTTTTAGCAAACAAATTGATCTTCAAGTGTGTGCCATCATTTCTTGCCCGAGTGTGTACAATAAATGCTTAACACTACCCTCTAATAAAGCCTTACTGCTCGCCCACACTACCACAAATAGAGAGTAAGGTATTATCTACTTTTACCTCTGCCTACCTTTGGGGTTCCACTGGACTCTGTGCACACTATACCTTGCTTTAGTATAGTATATACGTAACCAGCTTCCTACATTGGTGGATCAGCAGTGGGATCCAAAACTTTGCATTTGTTGGACTGACTTGGTCAACACCTGATCACACAACAGAACTCTTAAATCGTCTTTAGAAGTCCAAATTTTTGAATTGACTAATTTTTCCAAATGACAAAGTCTTGTTAGGCCCTTAGTTAAGTTCTTTTGAAATGTTAGAAAAATAAAACTGGCTATAGTTAGGGGTAAGAGGGTTAGAATATTTTTGTAGAATGTCTCTTAAGAAGATCCCAGCTATTACTGAAAATATCACCAATGACAGAACATGGCTGAGGAGCTCAACCTCACCTTTTATCTCTACTTAGAATTTAGGGAGTTAGGTAAACTTGAAAACATTGCCATGGGGTCCCATCCTTCCAACCAAAAGTTCCAGAAGCGGTTGGCAGGGTATGCTAAGGACCAGCCCCCTGAGCAAGGTAAAGATGGGGAAGAGGATGTAGGGGATGAGGATACCTTCCAACCCCCTTACTTCCTAGGGAGAACAGGGCCCCTGTGCCCCTGACTCAAAAAATAAAACTCAAAACCTAGATCCCACACAGGTGGGTAGGTCAGGTGCTTCTGACTCCATGGAGGACAGCTTCAATGAGGAGACCGACCTCTTAGTGAGGTTGACCAAGAGATTACATCTAGAGACCAGACTCCTGGCTCTAGAAAAAAAAAAAAGCAGAGATGGTCTTAGCTCCCATCAATGGTGGCAGCAACATACTAAATAGGGACAGAGAGCAATTTCATGATCCCAAAATCCCCAAAGGGATTGTCCCCAAATTTGAGAAAGGTGATGACATCACCAAATGGTTCACAGCTTTTGAGAGGGCTTGTGAATTGAGAAAAGTGAGGCAGTCACACTGTGGGCACTTCTTTGGGAACTGTTCACTGGGAACTGCAGGTACAGACTCCTGACCCTTACAGGGGCAGATGCTGGGTCTGATGACCTCATGAAGAACACTCGTAGGGCTATGGGCTCACAACTGAGGAATATGGGATTAGATTCAGGAGGCAGCTCACAAAACCCAAAACCAATCCTGGATTGACTTAGTAGACTATTCAGTTAAGACACAATATGGATGGTTAATAATGTGCATGATGGACTTTACAATCTTTTTATGAAAGAACATTTTGAGTAATTGCACTAATGAGAAGTTGCATTAACACGAGGTAGACCTAGGTCTAATTTCTCACCAAGAACTGGGAAAGAAGGCAGACCACTGGGTCATGACTAGGGGAACAAAAACAGCCACTGAGGGTGACCAAAAGAAAGGAATTACCAAACCTTTCCAGGGGAAAGGGGGTGGGTGCCCCAAAGACAAAATGCCAGAGTCTTCTAACGGGCCCCAAAATCCTGCTCAGGGGGATGGGCCCCAAAACTCTACCCAGCCCAAAGGTAGGTACAAAGGGAAGAACGTTGATCTCCAGAAGGCCTGGTGTTTAAACTGTTAGAAGTTGGGACACTTAACTGGAGATGCTACTTATCCCAAAAAGAAACCCCCTAATCCTCCTCCAGCTATTAATGGTATACCCAATCTCCAGGTAGGATCAACAGAGTGCCAAGAGCAAGTCAGGGTTCACACTGAAGCAGTTCTAGTCACGGAGGTTGAAGTTGAGTTTGGCACTTTAGCTGCGTGGCCTCCTACCTTAAAGAAGTATTTACAATATCCCTGGATAAATGGGACTAGGATAGAAGCCCTGAGAGATACAGGTGCCAGTGTCACCAAGGTGAGAGACACGCTGGTTTCCCCAGAGCAATAACGGATGGGAAAATCTTATCAAGTCACCAACGCTGACAGGGTTACTACTAACCACGCAATGGCTATAGTAACATTAGATGGCAGGGGGAGGGCAGTTGGGGGAATGTTACTGGCCTGTAACAGGTAGTAGTCTCTCCAAAACTTTCAGCTGCCTGTCTGCTTAGAAACGACCTGGAGACCTCAGCATGGGCTGAGGTAGAATTGAAAACCCATGCAGCAATGCTGGACATTACAGAGATTGTGTGTCAAGACTAGAGCACAGACCCGAAAACAGGGTGAAAAAGAAGAGTTGGAGCCTGAAAGAGGCTCAACCTTCCAAGAGAAGAGGTAAATAGACTGGGGAACGAGCTTCTGAACAGCAAGAGATTCGGACCCCTCTCCTCAGGGAGAGGACTTGGCAGCCCTAGAGGGAACTGAGCTCATGGAACTTTACCCTTACCCGGTTGAGCTCTTAGCCCCAGGGGGACCCACTAGGGAACAGCTGTGCCGTGGACAGCAGACCTGTCCAACTCTTGAAAGCCTGAGGCAGCAAGCTGCTGCACAGGAAAGGGGAGATGTTGGTGGGACCCATAGAGCCTATTGGGAGGAGGGACTCCTGTATACTGAGGCCAGAGACCCCAACCCGTATGCCACTAGCAGAGTGGTAGTGCCTCAAGTGTAGCGAGAGTTTTTACTCACTTTAGCTCATGACATCCCCCTAGCTGGGAATCCTGGCCAGATCAAGACTTGGGAAAGGCTAGTCAGACACTTTTACTGGCCCGAGATGTCCCAGAAAGTAAAGTGGTTTGTAAGCTCCTGTGTCACCTGTCATGCCAGTGGCAAAACAGGTGGACACCCAAAGCCCCCCCTTAATTTCACTGCCAGTGGTTGGGGTGCCCTTTGAGAGGGTAGGCGTGGACATAGTGGATCCAGTTGAACCTCCCACAGCCTCAGGAAACAAATCTATACTGGTGGTAGTAGATCATGCCACCAGGTATCCTGAAGCTATTCCCCTTAGGACTACTACAGCTCCTGCATTAGCCAAGGCCCTCATGAGTTTCCTGAGGCGGTGGGGTCATACAGAGGGTCAAACTTCATGTCTGCATATCTCAAAAACATGTGTGGAGTGCAGTACAAGTTTACTACACCCTATAACCCACAAACCAATGATGTGGTCGAAAGTTTCAACAAGACAATGAAGGTCATAATCATGGGGCTCCCTGAAAAGCTCAAATGGAGATGGGATGACTTCTTGCCATGCTTGCTTTTCGCCTACAGGGAGGTGCCTCAGAAGGGAGTAGGGTTTCCCCCTTTGAACTTCTGTTTGGCCATCCCGTTAGGGAACCACTCTGTCTTGTTAAAGAGGGTTGGAAGAGGCCTCTCTAAGAACCTAAACAGGATATTGTGGACTATGTAGTAGGCCTAATGTCCAGAGTGGCAGAGTACATGGGAAAAGCTCCCAAAAATCTTGAGACCAGCCAGAAACACTGCAATGACCAAAATGCTGCACTGGTGGAATTCCAACCAGGGTAAAAGGTGTGGGTTCTGGAGCCTGCAGCACCAAGGGCCCTCCAGGACAAATGGAGTGGCCCTTTCCCCATCTTAGAGAAAAAAAGTGAGGTCACCTACTAGGTTGACCCGGGCACAAGCAGGACCCTCAAAAGGGTGATCCGTGTGAACCGCCTAAAGCTTTTCCAAGATAGGGCTGGCATAACCATGCTGATGGTTACTGATGAGGATCAGGCGACTGAGTGAACCTCTCCCTGCCCTCCTCTCTTACAGCCCCAAAGATGGGTCAGTGGATGGGGTTGTCTATTCAGACACACTCACTGCCCACACTCACTCAAGATTCAGGAGGTAGCGGGGATTGAGCCCTAGGAGAGCCCCTGGGCCAGCCCAGTTGTCCGAGCCCCCAAGCCTCATCCACAGGGTAGAAAGAGAGAAGGAATATGCTACTTACCAGTATGCATCTGTTCTTGGCATGTAGAGCTGCAGAGTTGTACACTTAGCATAGGTCGCCATCTGGTGTTGGGCCCGGATGTTTGCAGTTTGTTTTTCTTCTTGGACCGTCTTTGGAAGTCACGAGTTTGGTGACTCCTCCTTCGGTCCGTACTGCGCATGGGCTTCGGCTCCATCCTCAGATTGTTTTTCGCCAACAGGGAAATGATGGAGCGTAGTAATAACAGTGAGAAACCCATGTGTGTTGTATCTAAATAAGATGGACTGGAACGGATACAGGTAGCCGGGGAGGCGGGTGGGCGTGTACAACTCTGCAGCTCTACATGCCAAGAACAGATGCATACTGGTAAGTAGCATATTCCGTTCGAGGCATATGAGCTGCAGATTGTACACTTAGCATAGATTATATAGCAGTACCCAACCTTAGCGGCGACCACCGGTATCCGTTGCAGCTGTTTGAAAGAGTGTTTTTAGTACAGCCTGGCCCACCCTAGCTTGCTGCTGGGAATGCACATCTACACAGTAGTGTTTTGTGAATGTGTGCGGTGTAGACCATGTGGCTGCCTTGCATATGTCATCTAAGGGTATATTCCCTAGAAAAGCCATAGAAGCCCCTAACTTTCTTGTAGAGTGGGCTTTAGGGGGAACAGATAATGTTCTCTTTGCCTTCTGATAGCAAATTTGTATGCATTTTACAATCCACCTAGCTATCCCTGATTTTGAGATGGGGTTGCCTTTATGTGGTGGAGAAAAGGAAACGAACAACTGTTTGGTCTTCCTGAAGGGTTGCGTTCTTTGTATGTAATATAGCAACGCTCTTTTCACATCTAGTGTGTGTAAGGCCCTTTCCGCAACAGATTGGGGTTGCGAAAAGAAGACAGGTAATTCCACTGATTGATTGAGGTGGAAGGGGGTAATGACTTTGGGCAGGAACTTCGGATTAGTTCGAAGTATGACCTTGCTGTGATGCATTTGTATGTAAGGTTCCTGTATGGTGAACGCTTGTATTTCACCAACCCTTCTAAGGGAAGTGATAGCTACAAGGAAAGCTGTTTTCCAGGTGAGAAATTGTAGCTCACATTTGTGCATTGGTTCGAAGGGCGGACCCATTAGTCGTGTAAGGACCAAATTTAGATTCCATACAGGGGAGGGTGGTGCCCTGGGAGGAATTACTCGTTTGAGGCCTTCCATGAAGGCTTTAATAGCGGGCACTCTGAAGAGTGACAAATGCTGTCTGTTTTGTAGATAGGCAGCGATCGCTGCTAGGTGTAGGCGTATGGATGAATACGCCAGGTTACACCTGTGAAGATGGAGCAGATAGCATATGATGTGTTGTATGGATGCATCTAGAGGGTTGATTGTATTGTTACGGCAGTACATTACAAATCTTTTCCACTTTGCGGCATAGCATGCTCTAGTGGTAGGACGTCTGGCTTCCATGATGATGTTCATGCAATCAGGGGGAAGGTTAAGGTACCCGAATTCTAAGATTTCAGGAGCCAGATCGCCAGGTTGAGCTGAGCTGGGTCCGGGTGCCTGATTTCTCCATGGTTCTGGGTTAGGAGGCATGGGGAAAGGTGCAGTTTTTGATGTGGTACCACTGATAGTTGTAGTAGCGTGGTGTACCACGGCTGTCTGGCCCACGTCGGAGCTACCAGAATGAGTGTGAGGGAGTGCTGTTGTAGTTTCCTGACCACTAATGGAATTAGTGGGAGAGGTGGAAAGGCGTATGCAAATCTGCCTGACCAGTTCATCCATATCGCATTGCCCTTGGACAATGGGTGTGGGTATCTGGCGGCGAAGCTTGGGCATTTTTTGTTTTCGTGGGTGGCGAAGAGGTCTATTTGAGGATGCCCCCACTGTCGGAAGAATGGGTGAAGAACTTGTGGATGCAGTTCCCATTCGTGTAGTTGTTGAGTCTGTCTGCTGAGCAGATCTGCTATGGTGTTTTGTACGCCTGGAACATGTTGTGCCAGGAGAAAAATGTTTTGGGGAATTGCCCATCTCCATATGCTCTGGGCTAAGCGGGAGAGCTGGGGAGAGTGTGTCCCCCCCTGTTTCTGTATATAATACATCGCAGTCATGTTGTCTGTGCGAATGAGGACTGCTTTGCCTGAAATCTGCTTTTGGAAAGATTTTAGGGCTAGAAAGATCGCCAAAAGCTCCAGATGGTTGATGTGGAGCGTTTTTTGCTGTGGCGTCCATAGACCTTGCATTGTGAGGTGTAAGAGGTGCGCTCCCCAGCCGGAGAGCGATGCGTCCGCTGTTAGAGTCACTTGGGGAACCGGGTCCAGGAACGGCCGTCCCTTGGAAAGGTTTGTGGTGTTCCACCACTGCAGAGAGTGATGTGTGCGGCCGTCCACCAACACCAGATCCGTCAGCTGACCCTGGGCCTGGTTCCACTGTTGTGCTAGGCACTCCTGAAGTGGACGCATGTGGAGTCTTGCATGGGGCACTATGAAGATGCAAGACGCCATCATCCCTATGAGCTTCATAAACACTCTTGCTGGTAGAGAGTGTTGAGGAAGGAATATTTTGCGTAAGGCTAGAATGCTTGTGATTCTGGCTGAGTTTGGATAGGCAATACCTTTTGAGGTGTCTATGGTGGCCCCGAGATATTGCTTTGTGTGAGATGGTATGAGGTGGGACTTTTGGTAGTTCACCGTGAAGCCTAGCTGATGAAGCAGTTGGATGGTGCTGTTTGTATGTTGCACGCATTGGTGGTAGGACGCGGCTTTTATGAGCCAGTCGTCTAAGTAAGGGAAGACGTGAACATGTTGACGTCTGAGGTGTGCTGCTACTACTGCTAGGCATTTGGTAAACACCCGTGGTGCAGTGGTGACCCCGAAGGGGAGAACCTTGAATTGGTAATGTTGCCCGTCCACCACGAACCTGAGGTATTTTCTGTGAGAGGGGTGTATTGGAATGTGAAAGTACGCGTCTTTCAGATCCAGTGTTGTGAGAAAGTCTCCCTGGCAGAGGAGTGGGAGGACTTGTTGTAAGGTGACCATGTGAAAGTGGTCTGAATGTATGTAGGCATTTAGAGGCCGGAGATCCAGAATGGGTCTGAGGGTCTCGTCTTTCTTTGGGATTAAGAAATATAGGGAGTAGACCCCTAGATTTCGTTGATTGTCGGGTACCTGCTCTATGGCGTGTTTCTGGAGGAGCGAGAGTACCTCTTGTTTGAGCAGTGTGGAATGCTCTTGGGACATTGGACGGTGCCTTGGTGGGATATTGGGTGGGGTAGATGTTAGCTCGAGGCAGTACCCTGACCGAATGATTTGGGTCACCCATTTGTCCGATGTTATGGACTCCCATACGTGGATAAAATCTTGTAGTCTGCCCCCGACCGGAGTGGAATGGTCTGGGGGGAGCGAAGGGGAGTCATTGTGCGGGTGGGGTGGCAGAACGGGTATTGTTGGTTTTGCCCCTGCCCTTATTGTTGTTGCCTCTGTAACCACCTCTTTGGTTGCCCTTTGAAAAGGTATTTTGAGGAGGGGATTTGTAGGAGGTAGAGGCATTATCGGTGGAGGAGCCTCTACCTGTGCCACGAAAGGACGAGCGTCGAAAGGAACGCTTAGAGGCTTGGGTCTGGAGCGCTCCCATAGACTTCGCTGTGTCTGTATCTTTCTTCATTTTTTCGAGCGCTTCGTCTACCTTTGGGCCAAAGAGTGTTTGCTGGTCAAAGGTGTGATTAAGTATTGATGTCTGGACCTCAGGCTTGAACCCTGATATCCTGAGCCAGGCATGGCGTCGAAGCAGGACACTGGTGTTTATGGCTCTAGAAGCAGTGTCTGCTGCATCGAGGGCACACTTAATGGAGGTGTTTGTGATTAGTTTGCCCTCCTGTATCAGGTCATGAGCTTGGCGTTTGTATTTCTCTGGAAGGTGCTGCATAAGAGCCTCTAATTCATCATAGTGTGCTCTATCATATCGCGCAAGCAGTGCTTGTGTATTTGCAATGCGCCACATGTTTGCAGCCTGGTAGGCGGTGCGTTTACCAGACGCGTCCAGAAGTTTAGATTCCTTGTCTGGTGGTGGGGCATCTCCTGAAGATTGGGAGTTAGCCCTCTTTCTAGCTGTGGAGACAACTAGGGAATCTAGAGGAGCAGGGCCCTTGATGTATGCAGGGTCTGTGGGTGCCGCCTTGTACTTTTTCTCTATTCTAGGGTTTAGTACTCTGGCTCTGACAGGGTCTTTGAATACCTCTGTAGCGTGCTTGGTGACACCCTTAAGCATGGGTAAAATAGCAGTGGAACGATCTTGTAAATCAAATGTATCCAGTAGGAAGTCTTCTTCCACTGGTTCCGTGTGCATGTCCACCCCATGGTAGTGTGCTGCTCTCTGCACTAAATGGTGAAACCCTAAAGAGTCCTCTGGAGGAGACGGCCTTGATGGGTATAGGTCGTCTTGAGGTACATTGGGTACATCAGGGTTATTATAATCCTCCCATGGATCTGGGGTCCCTGGTGGAGTGGGATCCATTGGGGCGTCCCCTGGGTCATTGTCCGGGTCCCCGTCATCCGGGTCTGGGGATGGGGCCGGATCGTAGTGAGGTAAAGGTGGAGGGGGTGGTGGTGGGAGGGGGGGTGGCAGTGGGGAGGGTACTCTAAGGGGAGAAGTAGCTGAGTCCCTCTTTTTGGGTGGAGGAGGAGGAGCCGGAGCCTCAAGGCGACGCTTCTTAGTAATCACAGTCAAAAGGCCAGTCTTTGGATCTCTGGACAAAGTCTTTTGTAAAGGGTCTGGTGTAAACAGAGCCAATGGCGCCGAGTCGTCTGTCGGCACCGGCGATTTCGGAACCGGAGGTTTCGATGTTCTGTGTACGCCCTGCTTTTTGGAGGTCTCCGTGTGTTTCGGCGTCGAATGCTGTTTCGGCGCCGGAGCGTCGGTGCCGACCGATTTCTGTTTGTGTTTGGTCGGCGCCGAGTGTCCAGGCTTCGGCACCGGTGGTTTCGGAGTCGAGCTGGATTTTGCAGGCTTCGGTGCCGAGTGGTGTTTATCGGCACCGGGCGTCGGCTGGCTCGATCCCGAGCTGCCGTGAGACTTTGAGTGCTTCGACACCGGGCCCGAAGGTGGGGTGATCGAGGCTTTGGTTTTGGTTTTGCCCAGGCCGGCAGGCGAGGGAGTAACCGGAGTCTCTTTGGTTTTCGGTGCGGGGCTGGGAGGGGGCATTGTACTCACGGCCCGCTGTCCTGGTGTTACGTCCTCCAGGTCGGAGTCGTCGGCCTCGGAAGCGCTGACGATGTCTTCTCCCAGTTCGGTGTGTGTCTGCCCCGAAGCTTCGGCGTCGTCTCCGAAGATGTCCGGTGGAACTGTCGAGGATGAGTGCGCCATGGTGCGTCGAGCCTTTCGATCTCGGATCGTTTTCTTCGATCGAAAAGACTTGCAGGCGGGGCAGTCTCGAGCCTCGTGTTCCGGAGAGAGGCAAAGGTTACACACCTGATGGAGGTCGGTGTGGGGAAATTTAGACCCACATTTTGGGCACTTTTTAAACGGAGTCCTTTCCATCGGCCGGGACCGGAGTCGCGGAGGGCCCGAAGGCCGGTGTCGATGTACGGGATGGAAAAAGTGCCGCTTCGAGAGATGAAGATGATGAAGGAACTCGAAGAATCGAGGATTTTCCGTCGAGGCTGGAACCGTAGAAGTTCGAAGCCGGAGTACGAAGGATCACATCCGAGCCCGATGGCGGAAAAAAACAATCTGAGGATGGAGCCGAAGCCCATGCGCAGTACGGACCGAAGGAGGAGTCACCAAACTCGTGACTTCCAAAGACGGTCCAAGAAGAAAAACAAACTGCAAACATCCGGGCCCAACACCAGATGGCGACCTATGCTAAGTGTACAATCTGCAGCTCATATGCCTCGAACATGAGGTTCTGTTTGGACTATAGAAGTCTCAACTCTGTCACGAAGACAGATGCCCACCCCACACCAAGAGCTGATGGACATTTTGGGTGAGGTCAAATTTCTTGGTACCTTTGACTTAACTGCAGGCTGACTGTAAGCAAGTCTCCAAACTCTTCTCCTTGACCCCTGGTCAGACAAAATGGTGTACCCATGATGTGGACACTGGGGACAGTGTACCTGTTAAAAACAAAATCTATCGACAGACTGATCAAGTTAAGGAAAGCATCAAAGCTGAGGTCAGCAAGATTCTGGAGTTAGCGGGGACTGAGCCCTCTGAGAGCCCCTGGGCCAGCCCAGTGGTCCTAGTCCCCAAGCCTCATCCACAGGGTAGAAAGAGATAAATTAGGTTCTGTGTGGACTATAGAAGTCTCAACTCTGTCACGAAGACAGATGCCCACCCCACACCAAGAGCTGATAGACATTTTGGGTGAGGTCAAATTTCTTAGTAACTTTGACTTAACTACAGGGTACTGCCAGATTGGCATGGCCCCAGGAGCCAAGGAAAAAACAGCCTTCTCCACACCTGATGGGCACTATCAGTTCACTGTTACGCCCTTTGGTTTAAAGAATGCCCCTGCCACCTTCCAAAGGTTAGTGAACCAAGTCCTTGCTGGATTGGAGGCCTTTAGTGCAGCATATCTTGATTGTATTGCTGCCTTTAGCTCCACCTGACAGGATCACCTGATCTACCTGGGGAAGGTTTTAAAAGACACAGGGTCACCCCATTATTGTTTAACTGTGCACAGAATGTAAAACAGTTCCCCCTCAGAAGGCAATGGCTTGCTGGAGGATGTTGCAGAACATTGGAAAAGGGTACGCAGGACAAGTTGGCCTACTTTGGCTAGCTGTCTCGCTAGGACATCGACACAATAGTGTTTGATGAATGTGTGGACAAAGTTGCTGCTCTACAGAGGTCAGCTATTGGAATGTTGCCTTAGAATGCTACTGAGGCTTTTTACATGTAGAGTGCACCATTGGCAAAGCAGGGAGCTGCCTTTTGGCTTTGGCACAGAAGGTTTGAATACACTTGACTAACCAGCAATCTATTCCTGCTTTTGAAAAGGCAGTGCCTTGGAGTGGTTATGAGAAGGCTACAAAATAAATGCGACCTTGTATGAAATGGTTTTGTCCTATCAACATAGTACATGAGGGCCCTCTTTACATCTCTGCTACAGAGTTCAGATGCGGAAAGAACACAGATAGTTTTGTCTGGTTAAGATGTAAAGAAGACATCCCACTGGTTAGAAATTATAAATTAGACCCAAGGACTATCCTGTCAGAGGAACCCTTTAATTAAGGTACACGCCAACATATGCACTAGAATCTGGTTTACCCGTCTAAAGGAAGTAAAGGCAACTAAGGCCACCTTCCAGGAAAACATTTTGAGAGGGCGAGAATGAAGGGGCTGAAAGGGAGGTCTCATAAGTCTTGTGATGACTATTTTGAGATCGCAGGTTGGGATTGGGGGTATCCTGGGAGGGATAACACTTTGGCGTCCTATAAAACCTTTACTAACAGGGATTCTGTAGAGAGAAGAGTGCTGCCAGTTTCGTAAGCTTTCTGCTACTGCAACTAAATGTAGGCTAATGGATGTCTAAACCAGGCCTGAGCGTTGTAGGTACAACAGGGCAGATAATGTCTTGCACTGTTGGTTTCAGAGGATCGATGAGCTTGGGCAGACAGTAATGGACAAACCTCTTCCACGCACAACTGGCCCTCGTAGTGGTGTGACTGGCTTCACGAAGGATGGCCATGCACTTATGGGGTAAATTCAGATAACCAAACTCTAGGACCTCAGGAGCGAGACCGCTAGATTGAGCTGTCTGGGGTTAGGATGTCTCAGGGTAACATGATATTCTGTAAAAAGATCCGGCCTGTTGAGGAGCTTCCCATGAGGAGGGTTTTATTCTTTTTTTTAAAAACATTTTGTACAGAAGATAATGAAAAATAGACAATTGGCATGGCATCAATCAGCTATAACCATTACATACATCACTTGAGCTGAGTGATACAGAAGAGTAGACTTTCATAAGTTCGCAAAGGCCTAACAAAAGACAGAGCAGTATGCATATAACAAACCACTTGAGAGCTTCAGCAATCAACGTGTAACAAATTTCCCTGAACTCCAGTCTCACAATCCATCAGAAGCAACCACCGTTCTCCCCTTGTGGCTCTCTGCAGCGTCCTCCTTTTCTGTCTCATGCTTCTATTGATTTTATTTAATTCCATGCATTCTGCTATGAACTAGACACTATTTTGCTTTCCTCCACTGCAGACCCTGTATCTGCCCCAATACGTGCCAGGTAAGCCTGATAAGAACCCCAAACGTCTTTTGGGCGACTACACAGTGTTAACAAGTCACGGTATACTGTGTATTGCAATAGGTCACAGTTCGAGGGGGGTTGTGAACCAAGGTTGTACTGCCACATGGGAGCCACCAGAATTAAGGTGAGGGAGGTCTGCCAAAGCTTCTGAATCACGTACGCAAGGAGTCGGAGATGCATAAAAGCTTAGGCAAATGTCCTTGACCTATTTATCCACATTGCATTTCTAATGGACTGCGGGGGGACGGAGTCAGTGTGTTGCTATTGCAGCTGGTAGCGGGCCGGAGGCCAGGGAGTAGCCTAGCAGAAGTGGATAGTGACCTGGGAAAGGCCCCCCCACTTGAAGGCGAGGAGCCCAGATGAACAGTAGACCCCCGTCTTCCCGGAGGTGCAGTAGGAGAGTCTGGGAGGGTTGAGGTGCTCGTGTCACAAGGTGCGGCCACAAGGAGCCTTGCAAACTACTGTGAGGAGGCTACTCCCGGGTGTGGCGCAACTACAGAGATACGGGTGGACGCGCCTCTGCCTTTTAAAGGGTGGGACAGACAAATAAGTGACTAGTGGCTTGGGGAGGGGCAGCCTGGAGATGGTGAGGGCTAAGGCAGTGTCACAGCACTGGCCTGGGCGAACTGGAGAAGAACACGGGGGCGTTAGGGGCCTCAGCAGCGACAAGATGGCACTGGCCTTGAGGGCAAACTGGCAGCAACAGTAGTGGAACTGCAAGAGACCACAACCGCCCGGAGATCAAGATTGACGCCAAAGCGTAAAGGGTGACGGAGACTGAGTCCGCAATCACCCATTTAACGCTAGCACCTTCTGTGGAGAAAGTGCGAATTGAGGCATTGCAAGACAGTGGCCGCCATTGAATCTAAAAAGGATAATGCGGAGGGGCGTTCAAGCAGTAACAACGTGAGACTGGTGAGGGTCCCTGAGAAGGCAGGGGGCCCTGCATGGACTTGTTTCGGGAGAACTGGTTGGCTACAGTGGTATTGGGGTGGAAACTTTCCAAGTTGTTTATGGTGGAACGAGCCCACACAGTCCCCTGGATGCCCCCTGGGGCACCACCGCAGGCAATAGTGGCCTAAATTCAAAACTTCCGAGCCAGGGACAATATCCTGCTGGTGGTGCGAACACATGGGCCATGGCAGATGGAGGGAGGGAAAGTGACGATCTTCCCTGACTACATGACGATGGTGCAGAGGCAGCAGAAATCTTTTCTGGGGATCAAGAGGCACCTCCACCTCTTGAACATTCAGTACACCCCTTTTTTTCCCGGGGCGGCTCTGGATTGTAAACCAGGTAGCCTCCTATTTTTTCATGATGGCCGAAGAGGTGTGGGTCTAGCTGGAGGCTAGGGGACACTGAGGCCCAAAGTGGGCAAGGGGGCCCAGCTGGGCAGTTGGGGCGAGCCCTGTAGGTGCCGTAGAGCGCATTGGCTCTCATCATCGAATCTGTTGAACGACATCCTTCTGAGCCCCCGTTGAATTTCGCCGCCCGACCCCAGGGTTGTGGGCTGAATGGCTGTGTAAGAAACTTACGGCGGGGGGACGGAGGGGGGTGTCTCATTGATCTTGCTTGTTATATAATGCTGGTCGATTATGTAACGATTTACTGATTCCTGCAATAAAAATATATTTAAAAAAAAAAAAAAAAAAAAATCGAATCTGTTGAAAGTCCAGGCGGAATCGAATGGGCCATGGTGGCGGTATTGCAGGACAGGTCAATCGACGGGAGTCTCTGGCAGTGGATTTCAGGGGCTTCTGAGAGCGGCTCGCCATCTCGGAGCAGCTTGAAGAGTAAGCTGTCACTTCCTGGCGTGCTGCCAATGACAGCAGACAAGACTATTAAGGTGGTGGCTGGTATGTACGTTGGGTCTTGGGGGCCCCTGAGCTTGTAGATTTGTTGGGGGGGCTGGGTGGTGGTTTGTAGAGGCACAAATGCTTACACGCAGGTCGATACAGCCAGAAGGGATCTCCTGTTACAGTAGAGTGTGTTAAGTGTTGAATGTTACAAAGGTTGGGACAACAAACACCTCAGTAGTTTGGGAAAGCAGGTGGTTTCAAGCCTGCGGATTGAGCGTGTGGGGGTTAGGAACAGCATGTCACCCGCCCAGGGACTGGTTAGGACTGTGATTTTCCCGGTGAGTTCACAGTTGTGTATGCAGAAGGGGGCTCACCCTGAAAATATTGTCCTGGAATGTCAATGGCCTTGGCAGCAAGCTGCAAAGAGCGAACGTGCCTAGGTAGCTGGCCAGACATGATTCCAATGTGGTTTGATGCAGAAGATGCATTTTGTGGGGAATAACTATGGCTTCCTCAACAGGGGTCCGCACAGGCTCCTGACCCATGCTGGCTTCTCCATGGGATTGAGGGGAGTGGGTGTGCTGGTGCGAGGGTCACTGCCGCTGCAGGTGTCCCATATATGGGTAGACCCCCAGGAGGTAGGTGGTGGTGGCGAGTAGTTGGAATGGTATGGGATTGGCAGTAACTTACTGGTATTTTCTGCCAGGCTTGCAGGAGAGAGGCTGGTGAAGCTTGGGGGATAGGCAACATGCCCTGGATGCCCTTCTGCCTGGTGTGCGCCAACCTTAACTTGACGCTCCAGGGAGACTTGGAAAGGCGGACTAGTTTGGGTGTGCCCCAAAGGAAGACACACCTAGGAGATTTCCTGGCCTCAACCAGCTTGGCAGACTTGTGGCGGAACCATAATTTACAGACGAGGCACTAGTCCTTTGCTTCCAATTCTATGCAGTCCATATTTAGACTGGACTACATTCCGGTGCCGCATGATATGGTGCGGACCTTTGAGCACACAGACTACTTGCTTAGGAGATATCTGTCCATTCTGCTGTGGTGACGATGCTCCTGGGCGAAATTGCCCGGTCCTGTGAGGGGGGGGGGGGGGGGGGGGGTTATAGGGGGTCGAGGTTGGATCCCTGGGTGTTGACCGATGACACCATGAGAGTCCTGATTCGACAGGCCACAGAATGCTATTTTAAGGAGAATGTAATTAAGTAATCAGTTTATATAGCGCTCAAATGCCAGAGGACGTCTTGGTGCTAGTGCCCCTGATGCAAACAGAACTGGTTTAATTTGAAGGCTTGACAAAAGAACAAAGTTTTTAGCCCTTTCCTAAAGATAATTAGATTACAACATTCAGGGCAACGAGTTCCAAAGTTTAGAGGCATAGAGAGAAAAGCTCATGCCCCCACATCTCGCTTTTATTTATTGTGGGAACGGCTACTAGTTTAGATTAGCCTAATCGGAGTGTACGGCCAGGTGTATGTCTTTAAAAAATACTCCGGACCTGTCCAATAGAGGGCTTTATGCACAACACAAAGTGCTTTGAAACTGATCCATTCCTGGACCAGGAGCCAATGAAGGCTTAAGATGAACTGAGAAACCAACGTAAATTGGGGAATTTTAAATAATCAGGCTAGCGGCTGCAATTTGAAAGTGCTGAAGGTTTTATAATAAACTCTGCTGGGAACCTAAATATAAGGCATCACAGTAGTAAACTTTTGTGATGACTAAAGCCAAAATGACAGTCTTTTGGAGAGCTAAAGGAATAAAAGGGAAATGAAGAGTCTGAGTACGAAAAAGCAAGATGAAGGGATTTGAATAATCTGCTCAGAGAAACAATTTCCTGTCAAAAATAACTCCTAAATTTCTTGCCTTTTTCACTGGGGAAGCGAAGTGGGCCAAAGTTAGATGGCCACCAAGCAGAGTCTCAAAAGGTGGTGTTAGTCCCAAAGAGTAGTACCTCAGTTCCGTCTGATTTTACAATTTTTCTCCATCCAGCTCAGTATATGAACCACACACTCTCTAAAACTCCCTGCCAGACCAGACTGCCCAAGTCATTAGAGTTTGGTGGGAGGCAGAGAAGGGTGGTATAATAACATTCAGGGAGCTTCAAGACCAATAGGAAATCATGGGGGTGGAGGGTGGGGGGAGGGGAAAGAGACAGTATCTCCACTATCAGCATATCAAACATATACTACAGGCTTATGGGGACCTTCTCCGCAAGGCTGAAGATCAAGCCCCTCTAGAATGGAGGGTGTTGGGGGCCCCTTTTCACAAGCATGCTGTCACACAAATCTATGCCTCCTTGCTGGCAAGTACCCAGCCTTCGTGCAGTAAATGGGAAACTAACTTGGGAATGATGGAGGATGGAGCCTGGGGAAAGGCAGGTACCCACGGAAAGTCTCTATGCGGACGAGCTTGCGGCTGGTGCAGTTGAAGCTGCTTCATAAGGCTTCCTACCCGAAGCACAAGTTACTTACCTTCGATAACGATATATCTGTAAGAAACATTAGTTAGTTATAGATTCCTTACCTTAGAATTAACCCCGGGTGCCAGACTGGATCCAGAAAGTTTTTTCGTCAGCAAGTACCTCTGCGCGTCGGAAGGTGGGACGGTGGGCTCCGCGTCCGTTGTCGGTGTCGCCGGGATGACGTTGTGGCAGCTACTTAGACGCCGCCGTCATGCGCTGACGTCAGTTCTGTACACGACTTTCCACGCCAGAAACGCAGAGCCATGCAAGACACGGACCATTGGTGCACAAAACTGGGGCGTTGAAAGGATGTCCTTAACTCTAGAAATTAGTTCGCAGAACGAGGAGGATGGGTGGGGCGGTAAGTAATCTAGAACTAATGTTTCTTACAGATATATCGTTATCGAAGGTAAGTAACTTGTGCATCTGAAAGAAACATGTTAGTTATAGATTCCTTACCTTAGAATAGATACCTCAGCAATACCAACCCCGGTGGTGGGTCTGCGAACCAAGATCAAAACAGAAAATCCTGGAAAACAGAACGGCCAAAGAAGCCATCTCTCCGGACTTGGCTGTCCAGGCAGAAGTGTTTGGTGAACGTGTGCAGCGATGCCCACGTGGCTGCCTGACAGAGGTCATTTAGAGGCACTCCCCTTCCCAAGGCAGTAGTGGCTGCAGTCGCCCTGGTGGAGTGAGCGCGTAGCCCAATTGGAGGCTCCTTTTTAGCCAGAGAGTGACAAACCTTAATACACAACACAACCCATCGAGAAATGGTGTGTTTGTGTACAGCCCGACCCTTCTTTGCACCCACAAAGCGAACAAAAAGTTGATCATCCACCCGGAACGGTTTTGTGCGATCCAGATATTAGGAGCGCGCACATTTTGGGTCCAGACGGTGGAGACTCTCTTCCTTCTTTGAAGGATGCGGGGGCAGAAAGAAGGTGGGCAAAGTAATAGTCTGCCTGATGTGGAAGGCAGTGACCACCTTAGGAAGGAAGGACGGGCAGGTCCAGAGAACCAACTTGTCCGGATGAACAGACAGGAAAGGAGGTTTAGAAGACAGAGCCTGGAGCTCACTCACTCCTCTATTCTAGCAGAAGTGATGGCCACCAGGAAAGCAGTTTTAAGAGTCAAAAGACGTAAGGGTCAGTTATGCAGCGGCTCAAAGGGAGCACACATTATATAGGTTAGCACAAGATTCAAGTCCCACTGAGGCATAACGAAGGGGATTATAGGAAACAGATGTGTTAAGCCTTTTAGGAAACGGTTAACAACCGAGGGCTTGAAAAGAGAAGGTTGATCGGGCAACCAAAGGAAGGCAGAGATAGCTGAAAGATAGCCCTTGATAGTACCCAGAGCAGAGCCCTGCTGGGCTAAAGGGAAGAAACAAGAGTACTTCAGAAAGAGGGGCAGAATGGCCTTCGCTGTGCACCATGCCACAAATTTGTTCCACCTACAGGCGTATACAGTCTTTGTGGAGGGACGCCTGGCTGCCAGGATTCCGTCACAGACTTCGGGAGAAAAGTTGAAAGACGTCAACTGCCGCCGCTCAATCTTCACACAAGGAGGTGGAGACTGGGCAGGTTTGGGTGGAGGACCGTCCCCTGCTGCTGCGACAGAAGATCCTCCCGAAGAGGCGGTCTGATAGGAGGATCGATGGCCATGTTGAACAGCTCGGGATTCCAGACTCTTCGTGCCCAATGCGGAGCCACAAGAATGACTTGGGCCCAGTCGTGCCTGATCTTCTTCAGCACTCTGGGCAGAAGTGGTATAGGCGGAAAGTCGTACAACAGACCGCAACTCCACTCGTGACGAAACATGTCAAGTAAGTGCCGCCTTGGAAATTCCAACGCGCAGAATTGCTGACATTGCACATTCTCTTCGGTGGCGAATAGATCTAACCAAGGCTCTCCTCACAGTCGAAAGAGACCTTGCACCACCTTTGAGTGAAGACGCCATTCGTGATCCATCATGCACCTGCAGCTGGGTTTGTCCGCCCTGGCGTTCAGGGAACCTGCCAGGTGTTGAACCACCAGGGATATGCCCTGATGTTCCAGTCATGTCCAGAGGCGAAGGGCCTCCTAACAAAGGGTCCACGACCCCACCACGCCTTGTTTGTTGCACTACCACATGGCGGTGGTGTTGTCTGTGAACTAACCTGCACTACTCTTCCCCAGACAGAGGGAAGGAATGCTTCAGTGCAAGACAAATCGCCCGGAGCGCCAGAAGGTTGATGTGAAGCCCGGACTCTGCCGGAGACCAGAGGCCTCTGATCTCCACCTCTCCCATATGGCCGCCACATCCCAGAATGGATGCGTCCGTCACCACACCATAGTCTGGTTGGGGAAGGGAGAGGGAGAGGGATCTGCCATTGACCCAATTGTTTTAATTTCTATTTACAATCCTGGTTCGTGAGCCACCACTGCAGTTGTTGAGCAGTGCTCTCCGAGATCTGGACGTAATTGGACAGATTCCCCCAGATGCTGCACCCACTGGAACTTCAGGTCCCACTGCAGATCCCGCATATGCTATCTGGGATGATCGACCAGCAGGATGCAGGAGGCCATGATGCCCAGCAGCCTCAGGGTCACTTTGATCGAAACCCGGGATAGAGGCTGAAAGATCGGAATTATAGCCTGAATATCCCGGACTCGCTGTTCGGGAGGATAGAACGGAAATCGCGTTGTGTTCAAAACCGCTCCGATGAAGAGGAGCTTCTGACAGGTAATCAGGTGCGACTTTGACACCTTGATGGAGAACCCTAGCAAATGCAGGAGGTCGGCCGTAGTCTGGAGGTGGGAGACGACTGCCTGGGGCAAGATAGGGAAGACTGAAACCCCTGATCTGCGCAGATGAACTACAACCAGAGCCATCACTTTTGTTAACACCCCAAGGGCGCTGGTAAGGCCTGAAGGGAAGCACAGTAAACTGAAAGTGCTTGTGGATTCCGTGAACCGCAGGCAACGCCGGTGGGCCGGCACGACGGGGATGTGAAAATAAGCGTCCTGCAAGTCCAACGCTACCATCCAATCTTGCGGGTCGAGGGCAGACAAGACCTGAGCAAGCGTCAACATCTTAAACTTTTCCTTCCGGAGGAAGCGATTCACGTCCCTGAAGTTCAAGATAGGACGCATGCCCTTGTCCTTCTTGGGGACCAGAAAGTAGTGGGAGTTACAACCACGACCTACATCTGGGACAGGAATGCGCTTGATGGCTCCCTTGGCCAACAGAGACGTAACTTCCTGCTGGAGAAGGGCCAGATAATCCTCCAACATGCGGTGGCATGGCTGGAGGGGTAGTCTCGAAGGGGAGGGAGTAGCCCCTTCGGACTATTTGCAAAACCCACCTGTCCGACATGATGGTGCACCAGTGGGGTGAGGTGATGGAGAATCCTGCCGCCCACTGGTGTTTGATGGGCCTGAAAGGTCGGACTAGGAGGGTTTGGAGGCTGCTGCGGGGGGTGGGGGGTTGGGTTGACTGGCCCACCCGTGGGCCCCCGGAACCACGTCGGTTGTATCCACGTTCCCGGCCGTGCAAAGGTTGGGTAGCTTGCTGCGGCCTGTGGCCCTGGGTGGGACGTAGCAGGGCACCCCTTTCGTAGCCACAAAAGGGGCAAAAAGCAGACTGCGCCGGATGGGTGTAGAGGCCCAAGGACTTGGCCGTAGCCCGCGAGTCCTTGAAGCGCTCTAGGGCGTTGTCTGCTTTGTCGCCAAAAAGGTGACAGCCATCAAAGGGCATGTCCATCAAGGTGTTCTGGACATCCCCTGAAAATCCAGTGGACCTCATCCAGGCGTAGCGATGCAGCGCTACAGACGTTGAAATGATCCTGCCCAGAGAGTCGGCAGTGTCCAGCCCACAACGGATCGTAAACTTGCAGCATCCCTTCCGGCGGCAACAGCCTGGGAGAGCACTGTCCGGGCCTCCTCTGGACACTGAGGCAGCACTTGCGCCACCCTATCCTACACTGAGTGCGAATAATGGCCCAAGAGACAGGCGGTGTTTACGGACCGCAGTCCTAAGCTGGCGGAAGAAAATGTTTTCTTTCCAAGGTGGTCCAGCTTCTTGGATTCCCTTGCCAGGGGAGCGATAGGGAAGGCACCAAGCTCTCCGGGGTGGGGTGTTGGGACAGGAAAGTGGGGTCGGGCAATCATCCTGTCCACAGGAGCCCCCGGGTTGGGCTTGGACCACGTGCCCAAAAGGATGTCAGTAAGGGCGTCATTAAACAGCAGCAGGGGCTCCGAAATCTCGCAGCCGGTTGAATCACCTCTGTCAGGAGGTTAGTCCTGACCGCCACCGTAGGAAGCTCAAGGTTGAGGGCCTCAGCCGCCGTACGCAACACCACTGATGAAGCCACGGAAGGAGGAGACAACATGCCAAGGTCAGGGGATGTGTCCAAACTACTGGCATCCCCCAGTTCCTCTCTGTAGTCCATCCCCCAGTTCCTCTCCAGACCTGTTCACTGTCTAGCTGGTCAGTTAAAGGGTCACCTGACCCCTCCCAGTCCTCCTCCCCATCATCTGGGTGACCTTGCGGTTGAAAAGGGACCCCAGGAGTGAACAGGGGTACAAAAAACCCTCTCCGCGCCAGACCTGGCGTCGGATGATGCCAGTCTGGCTCCATGTCAACGTCGGAATGGAGGCTGGGGGTCGACGCCGGCCGGGGGTCCAACCGGCGCCGAACGCGGTAGTGGTGCCATGGGGAGCGGCGCCGGTGGAGGCGTGACAAAGTCAACCGGCAGAGAAGACCCAGCCCCCCCAAACCGAGTCCGCGGGACCGAAGGCACGCCTGCGGGGGTCGGTCCGCCCAAAGATGCCATGCATCGCCTCGTAGAACATACGAAGCTGGGCGGGGGTTGCTCCGGGTCCCGGAACAGGAGGGAAACTTTGAGTCGGCCCTTCAGGCTCCGCGCGCGGGAGGGTCACCACCCGCGTGCCTTGTTGGATCGGGCAACCAACTAGGAGAAGTCTAAGAGCGACGATGCTTCTTCGACTTCTTCTTATGCTACGACTTACCTGACCCCAAGTGCAAAGACTTTGATGATTTCGAACCGGACTGGTGGTGACTCCGCGACTGGTCCCTCAACCTCCCTCGCGACCGGGACCTCGAATGTCGCAGAGCAGACTGCCGGCGTTCAAGCAGCTTTCGGGACCGCTCCCGCAAAGCCTTCGGTGGGGTATAAGTAGCTGCTGCAACGTCATTCCCGGCGACCACGACGCCGACAATGGACGCGGAGCCTACCGACGCCACCTTCTGCCGCGCAGAGGTACTGCTGACGAAAAAACTTTCCGGATCCAGTCTGACGCCTCGGGGCAATTCTAAGGTAAGGAATTTATAACGAACGTGTTTCTTTCAGATGCCTAACCTTTACCTGATGGGAAGAGAGCATACTGATCTTAGTTGGAGAGGGTGCAAGCAGAAGGGGACCAGTCTCCACACACAGACTGCCCGAAGTTGAGCTGTACTGGGAGGCAGTGGAGGGAGGGGGTGAGAATTTCCTCAGTCCCGGGCTGCCCCCTTGCTCTTACCCTACAGTTGGTGATGTTGGAAATCTGTGGGGGGAACAAACTTTGAACAGATGTCAGCTCCTGTCCAGCAATGTGGCACAGACTGTGGCCTCAAGAGACAGTGTCCAGTACTGAGGGAGATAGTTTAGCGATTGAGTAGGTCCAGATGGAGCATGGGGTGGGCTCCCTTGGCGTCTTAGGTAGCCTGGGAGAACACCTAGAAGGGAGGGTGGTTATAAGACATTCAGGGTTGGAACTGCCTGCTGTAAAATGGTAGAGGTGGCTGCGGGGTGGCGAAATGGGTTGCGTGCTTGGGGGCGTTTCAATTGTTATGAAAAATATTTTAAACATACCCTGACAAGTGGGAGAAGTGCATGCCCCCCTCCCCGTTTTTGAAGGAAGTACACAGCAGTCATGATGTCGGTCTTAATCAGGTCTGTTTTGTGGAGAATCCGGCAGAGAATGCTTTGAGAGCCAACTGGACTGCCAACAGCTCTAGATCGTTTATGTGAACGGTCTGCTGATGGGGAGTCCATAAGTCCTGAACAGTAATGTCCTGTAGATTTGCAAACCAACCCTGGAGAGAGGCGTCCTTGGTGATTGTCACTTAGGGAACAGAATCTAGGAAAGGCCTGCCCCGCAACAAATTTTTGCTGTTCCACCTCTGTAGAGAGTGTTGGGTACTGGCCTCCATCAACACTAGATCTTCCCATAGACCTTCTGCTTGCGACCACTATGCTGCTAGGCCCTCTTGGAGCGGACGCATGTGTAACCGGGCAAGTTTAACTATGGAGATGCAAGAAGCTATCATGCAGCGAGGACACATGACTGCATACTGTTAGCTGCCAATCAGGTTGAAAAAGAGGCAGCAGGGACTGGAAGGCTTGTACTCGAGTAAGACAGGATTAGCCTTTCCAGTGACTGAATACAATATTGGCTCTAGTGGCTGAAGATGGCATTTTCCCACATTGATGGTGAAGCGCAGATTGTGAAAGAGATCTTAAGTGATCAACATGTGAGTGATACACTGCTGCTTGCACTCTTTATTAGCCAGTCGTCGAGGTAAAGGAAGACATGGATGCCACTCCTCCATAAATGAGCAGCGACCACTGCCAGACATTTGGTGAAAACTCCGAGTGCAGTGGTAACACCAATGGGTAAAACTTTGAAATGAAAGTGCTGGCCACTTAACATGAACCTGAGGTAGCAGCAATGAGCAGGATGGATTGGGATGTAGAAATAGGTCTCCTTCAGGTCGAGGGCAGTCATTAGGTCACCTTGATGCAGAAGTGGTGTGACATCATGACCATGTGGAAATGCTCTCACAGGATGTATTTCTTGAGGCAGCAAAGATCTAGAATAAGCTAAAGACAACTCTTTTGGGGAATTAGAAAGTACAAGGAGTACACCTGCATTGATTGGGGCGGCACGGACACTATGGTACCTTTGAGCACAAGGGCAGCTACCTCCTCTTGTTGAAGCGGTTGAGTGGATAGGGAATGTTTACATGGTAGGATATATACTGGTGTGACAGTGAGCTGCAGACAGTAACTATGCTCTGCAATGGCCAGGAACCTCTGGTCTTAGGTGATGTAGTGCCATTGTGAAAGGAAACCCTGCAAAGGAACCCAGAAGGTGTTGTCTGATATGGGGCAAGGGAGAGGGAGTCACTGCTTAGGAGGGGCGGCTGTCTTAAGTCGCTCCGTCCCTACCCTTGCCTTTGGAATTGTTTCCCCTATATGTACCCCTGGAGTATCATCGGGAAACTTGGAGTCGTTATTGCCGCTTCTGATCAGAGTTGGAAGCCTCCGGGGAGGTGGCTTTGGCGTTTTGCCACAAAACTGTTAGCAGTTAAAAGTTTAACGTGAGAGGAAGGCAACTGGAGAGCTCCCATCGCTTTGGTTGAATCAGTTTCTTTTTCGATTTTCCACAGCATTTAGCCAACTTGTGGGGCCAAATAGGTGTTCTCCATTGATCAGCATGCTGATCAGATGTAGCCCTATTAAGAATGATATATTGACCAATGACTCCATTTTGCATAACTGACTCAATTTTCTGTGCCGATTCCATCTAGCGTAACATACTCAATTTTCTGTGCTCGGACGCAGCTGCAAAGTGGGGAGGGGATGTTTTTGCTCTTCACTTGTTTTCGCTCCTCACAGATAAGAGTGAACTGGAACATGTGTGGGATGCATGCTTCGTACCCTTCAGGGAAGAGATTGATGTTGCCAGAGAAATGCGAGGAATGTACAGCTCTGGGAGCGAAACATGTGTTGGCTGTCTCTTATGTACTGACTTGATAAATCGAACAAGTCAGATTATATAAAAATCACCAAGTGCAAACAGTGTACTGGAATCTTTTCCTGCGAAAACGTCAATCTTTACTTGTCCATACCTCCTCAGAAGTTTCTTGTTTCCAGGGGGATGGGGGTTTCCCCCTAGTCAAGGACAAGTACCCTCACTATATTCTGCTCAAATACGGCCAGTAAGGGATTGGGACCACTCGCCCATACACCTATTGATGACCGTCAAAGGGCTCCGCCAGCTTGAGTTGGCAAGGATGTCGAGTGAACGATCGGTGAGGTGGTACGTACTTTGTTTATATAATTTTCAAGTTTCTCTACTCCATGTATATATGCTACATGTTATTCTGGTTTTGTGCTTAAGTTACTTGATATTTGGGAATCTGCATTAACCGATATATTCTGCTTTCCGTTTCTAAATATTGAATTCATGAATATGTGTGTGTCACTTTCAATGCACCTGAATTTGTTTTCTTGCCTCGCCTTGAGAGTGCTGGGTCTTGTTTTATCGCCTTGTCTTTTGGGAGCGCTGCTTTACGTTGTGCTATTTAAAGGTGCAGCAGTGCATTTGCCTCCTCACTGGAGTGCAGGGTAAAGGCGAGTCAAATTAGAAGCATGACATTTGATGCTGTTGAACTTCTGGGTTAAAGCCAGAGATACAAAGCTAAGCATGCCCACGTATGAAAACAATGACACTTACTCTCTTGGGGGAGCAGTCAGCCGCGTCAAGGGCACATCTGATGGAAGTGTTGGAGATGGTCTGTCCTTCCAACACAGTCCGCTGCTTGTATGGATCACAGAGGTGTTGTATGCGCTCCCTCATTTCATTCCAATAGGCACGGTCATACCTTGCTACCAGCTCTACAGAATTGGCAATATGCCAATACATTGCCGACTGGGTGGCAACTCTTTTCCCCCGCCCGTCTCAATTTGTTTACTTTCTTTATCCAGTGGCAGGCCATCCCTGGGGAATTGACTCATTTGCAGGCAGCATGTACCACAAACTCTGGCAGGAGTTGGCCTCTAATCTAGAATGGGTCAGATATCAAGGGCTTATACTTTGTCAACCTTTGGCTTGACAACTCTGGCTTTTACTGGGTCCTTAAACACCTCCTGCATTGGTTAATGCATGCCCTTAAGCACTGGCAGGAATTGGGTGAGCCACTGCGTGTGCAAGAGCGTTTTCATCAAGAGGTCCTCCTCTTCAGGTATGGAGTATAAATCCACTTTGTGGAAGGTGACTGCTCTCTGAATAACCTCAGATGTCATCAGGCGGGGAGGATTTGGCAGGGTACAGGTCAGGGGCGTTGGGCCCTGAAAGGGCAACTTCATAATCATCCCAGAGGTCATCCTGTGGATCTTGGTCATAATGGACCTGATGGGAATCAAAGGGTGGAGGCTTTCCCTCCCCATATGATGAATCGGTAGTCCACTGTGAAGAAGAGGGCGCTGGTGAAGGCGGTGGAAGAAGCAAATGGCAGTGATTGCAATAGTGATAGTGGGGGAAGAGAAGGAGGAGGAGAAGTAGGAGGAGGCGAGGAGGAAGAGAAAGAGGGGCAGGTCTCGGGGACAGTGGACTGGTGACACTATCATAGCTCTTTCTGGTAAGGAGCCCAGGGAGGCTCCAACACCAATTGCTCCTCAACTGTGAGTCGTCACTTGTGAGGGAGAGACTGCTGCACTTGTGGCAGACGAGAACAAGAACAAGGGACACCTAACTCACTAGGAACCTGGGTAATTCAATTGTAACAGAAACAGCGGTTCCTGCAGAAAATAAACTATTATATATTGGTAATAATATGCACAATAGCAATAATAAAAGGGTTTTGGTGATGTCAGAAGGAAAGGAGACCAAGTACACCTCTGTTGTATTTGTAATAGTTCTTTTATATCATTCAAAGAATATACGATTATATACAGAACGGAAAAAAACTTTAGTGCTTTGTGTCCCCAGACATTTAATAACTAGGTTTCCACAATTTCTTTTTAAAGGCGACCATTAACAACTTTACAATGATCCCAGCTGCTCAACAACCACTATTTAAAGGGAACCATTTGATCAGCTCCAATTAATACGTCCAGCCACTGGGATCATTGTAAAGTTGTTAATGGTCACCTTTAAAATAATTGCGCAAACCTAGTAACCAGCAACCTGGGCAACATTTCCAGGTGATTCTCTCTTCCCATTCGTTTAAGGCTGCACATCTATCACAAGAAATCAACATCAGGGCAGCCTCTTCACTATGGTTACCTCAGAGACCCAAAAATGACCAGTCTTTGCCCTGAGGGTCTACTACCAGCGACAAAGGGGAGCATCCTATGAATCGACTGGTTCAGCAAATGTCTATATACTTCCCCCGGCCCCGCCTTCAAACAGCCTTATTGGAGTAGCAATAATGAAGATGTCTAAAGATCTACTTTGCAGATCCACCACACGGGAAACTGTTGTGCAGATTGGACCTTCTCCTTAAGTTCAGAGGTCAATTGCTACATCAGAAGGTTTCTGAGTAGATGAGGTAGTCTTTTCTCAAATTGAATGCGGCCAAGACAGAAATTATGATCTTAGGCCATGCGTCCCCTGCAAATTTAGATCTGATGTGGCCCAGCTATCTTGGCCCTTCTCCGGCTCCCAAGACACAGATTAAAAGTTTGGGTGTATGGTTCGACTGTAATCTTAATTTTACAGTACAGGCACGCAAAGTGGCGGCCAGTTGTTATGGCCTCCTTAGGATGCTGAGGAAGATTCTTCCCTTTCTCCCGTTCGAGGCTAGGCGATTGCTGGTCCAAGCTCTGGTTTTATCACGTCTGGATTATGTGAATGCAGTTTATTTGGGAGCGCCATTAGGAACCACAAAGATTCTTCAGACTGTTCAGAATTGTGCAGCTCGCCTTTTAATGAACATCCCGAAACGTAGCTCGGCTAGGCTAGCCATTAGACAGCTGCATTGGCTTCCAGTTCTGGAGAGAATTAGGTTTAAGGCTATTTGTATTATTCATAAGTCGCTCGGGGGTACTGGTCCTCCTATAATTCAGCCCATGGTGCAGTTATACCGGACTAACAGAATTCTTAGATCCAGTTACAAACGACTTCTTGTGGTTCCTCTGATTAAACGGTCAAGGACGGGAGGGTGTCGGTTCCCCTACAATGCGGCAATGTTCTGGAACCGGCTTCCCCACTATATTCGTCTTGAGCAGGATTATCTCGGATTTAGGAGGCAATGGAAGACCTTTCTCTTCCCATAAATTGTGGTGAGTGATTAGATGTCATAGCAAGCGCTGGGATGCCCCCGGGTAGCCATGCGCTATACAAGTCTGTATTCATTCATTCATTCATTCATCCCAACCTACCTTCCTTGAGTTTGGCAGTCTGGCTCCTGAACTAATAAAATATGGACACTTGAGCCATATTAGATGGCTCAAGTGATTAGAGGATACATGGACAGTCTAAGTGAAGCTAAGAGCTATTCCAAGAGCTTCCTACACCTTCAAATGTTTAGGATCTATATTTGGTGTTTCGACAACAACGGTTGATCCAAACACCTCTCAAGAAGACGCTTTACAACCATATCTGCTTTATTTGGTCAGATCTAGTTTACATTTTTCTTTAATTGAAGATCTTTGGCAGCTATCACTGACTATAGAACATGCCCTTCAGAGCCCTCTTTTTCAAGATTAAGGACTTCCAAGAAGACATTAAAAACAATTTCCCCGCACTACGTAGAACATCACCTCCCTGGGAGTTGAACATTATACTGTCACGTTTTATGGGTTCACCATAAGAACTAATCCATAAAGCTTCCTTATAATATCTTTCCTTGAATGCCCCTTTCCTTTTAGCTATTATATGGGCATGCCGAGTTAGCAAGATTCAGGCTTTATGCTCCCATGAAACTTAAACAGTTTTTACATACCGACAGGCTAGTCATGAAGACGCCTTCGAAATTTCTACTCAAGGTATTTTGGGATTTTAATATAAAACATTCTTTCAGAACCCCACTATTCCAGCAGAGATCTCTCTTCACACCCAGGATATAAGAAGTTCTGAAATTATACTTTGACAAAACTAAAGAAAGTCTGAACATTTGTTTTTAAATTATGGCTCTTTATGCAGATAGCTGGCCATACCCAAACAATCTTTACCCAGATGTATAGTTTCTTGCATTCCGTTAAGCTACCAGAATAGAAAGCAAACAAATCCTTCACTAGTAAACGACAACCCATTGTCAGAGGTAAATTGTTAGGGCTGTGTTAATGAGAAACATTCCCATTGTTGAAATATTCAAGGCAGACACAGGTCTGTTAACTCTTTTACAAGACACTTTATCAATTCAGATTCTAAGACGGTGCCCAAGTTTGGCAGGCCTCCTTGTGGAATCTCTATGCTGGATTGTTTCTTGTATTTATCTTACTCTTCTTCCACCACACTTTTAGAGATGGAATTTGCAGTCTATTCAGTGCTTACTACTATTAATGGAGATCCCCCAGAGGAGAAGTCAAGACTTCTTACCTGCAACCCAAGTTCCCCTTCGAAGAAATTTCAATTGAATCATAGCAACCCTCTCTCCTCCTCTGTGGAAGAGGCAAAGATAGTTAATACTCTCGATTAGTATCAACTGAATCTCTCCTAAAACAGAAGGAAAGGAATATGCTACTTACCAGTATGCATCTGTTCTTGGCATGAAGAGCTGCAGAGCCACACACTTAGGATAGTAGATCGCCATCTGGTGTTGGGCTCGGATGCTTGCAGTTTGTTGTTGTCTTCGGAAGAAGTCTTTGGTCACGAGATGGGCGACTCCTCCCTTGGACGACAGTGCGCATGGGCATCAACTCCATCATTAGATTGTTTTTCGCCATGATGGGAAAGGATGGAGTTTGTAGAAAAGAGAGAGATGTCCATGTGTGATGTCTAAGTAAGACAATGCTGGAACAGATCCTGGTCCCGGGGAGGTGGGTGGGCGTGTGTGGCTCTGCAGCTCTACATGCCAAGAACAGATGCAAACTGGTAAGTAGTATATTCCGTTCGAGGCATATGAGCTGCAGATCACCCACTTAGGATAGACTATATAGCAGTATCTCCCCTAGCAGTGGTCACCTGTATCGGTTGCAGCAGTTTGAAATAAAGTTTTAAGGACAGCCTGACCCACAGAAGCTTGTTGCTTTGCTTGCACGTCAACACAATAGTGTTTAGTGAAGGTGTGTGTTGTAGACCACGTGGCTGCCTTACAAGTATCTTGTAAGGGAATGTTTCCTAAGAATGCCATGGAAGCCCCTATTTTGCGTGTGGAATGCGCTCTAGGGGGGAACCGTTAGTGTGCGTTTAGTCTTGTGGTAGCATATTTGGATACATTTAACTATCCACCTAGCTATCCCAGATTTGAAAAATGGGGTTGCCTTTATGTGGTGGAGAGAAAGCAACAAACAATTGTTTTGCTTTGCGGAATGATTTGGTTCGGTCAATGTAGTAAAGAAGGGCTCTTTTAACGTCTAAGGTATGAAGACCTCTTTCAGCTACAGAGTCTGGATTTGGGAAGCACACTGGTAACTCTACTGATTGGTTAAGATGGAATGGAGATATGACTTTTGGAAGGAATTTCGGATTTGTTCTAAGAACCACTTTGTTACGGTGTAATTGTAAGAATGGTTCTTGTATGGTTAAAGCCTGGATCTCACTTACCCTTCTGAGGGATGTGATAGCGATGAGGAAAGCCACTTTCCATGTGAGGAACTGTAGTTCGCATTTATGCAGAGGTTCAAATGGGGGTCCCATGAGCCTTGTAAGAACAATGTTTAGATTCCACACTGGAGAGGGTGGTAATCTGGAATGAATAATCCTTTTTTATAGTCCTTCCATGAAGGCTTTCATCGCAGGTACTCTAAAGAGTGACAAGTGTTGTCTATTTTGTAAGTAGGCTGCTAATGCTGCTAGGTGGAGACCTATGAATGAGTATGCCAAATTACATCTTTGCAAGTGCAGTAAGTAGCAAATGATGTCCTGGATGGATGCATCCAGTGGGTTTATATGATTGTTAGTGCAGTAAATGGCAAATCTTTTCCATTTTGCAGCATAGCAGGCTCTAGTGGTAGGTCTTCTGGCCTCTCTTATAATTTTCATGCAGCTTGGTGGCAGGTTGAGGTAACCGAACTCTAGAACTTCAGGAGCCAGATCGCCAGGTTCAGTTGACCTGGATCTGGGTGTCTGATTTCTCCATGGTTCTGGGTTAATCAGGATGGGGAGAGATGCAGTTTTTGGTGTGGAACTAGCGAGAGTTCCAGTAGCGTTGGGAACCACGGCTGGTGTGCCCATGTGGGAGCTACTAGGATCAGTTTGAGAGACTGCTGCCTGAGCTTGCGTACTACTAATGGAATGAGTGGGAGAGGCAGAAAAGAGTACGCAAATCTGTCTGACCAGTTCATCCATATCGCATTGCCCTTTGACTCCGGGTGGGGAAACCTGGTGGAGAAGGTTGGGCATTTTGCGTTTGTGTGTGGCGAACAGATCTATGTCTGGTTGGCCCCATTGTTGGAAAAAGGGCAGTAGGACTTGAGGATGTAGTTCCCATTCGTGGATCTGCAAGTAGGTATATTTTCTGGGGAATGGCCCATCTCCAAATGTTCTGTGCGAGCTGGGACAGCTGGAGAGAATGTGTGCCTCCTTGTTTCTGTATGTAATACATGGCTGTCATGTTGTCTGTCCGGATGAGGACAGTTTTGTTCTGGAGATGTAGTTGGAATGATTTTAGTGCTAGGAACACTGCTAGCAGTTCCAGGTAATTGATATGGAGCACTTTCTGTTGAGTGGTCCATTTGCCCTGAGTGGTGTGGCCGAGGAGATGGGCTCCCCATCCTGTGAGCGATGCGTCCGTTGTTAGCACTATTTGTGGAAGAGGCTCTAGGAATGGTCGCCCTTTGGAGAGGTTTGTTGTTATGTTCCACCATTTCAGAGAACGATGTGTGCGGCTGTCCACTAACACCAGATCTTTAAGTTGTCCGTGAGCCTGGTTCCACTGACGTGCTAGACATTCTTGCAAGGGACGCATTTGAAGTCTTGCATAAGGCACAATGAAGATGCATGACGTCATCATGCCTATGAGTTGCATGAACACTCTTGCTGGAAGAGAGTGTTGGATTTGGAATTTTGTGATAAGAGCTTGTATTTTGGCTATCCTGGCTGGGCTGGGATAGGCTAGGGCTGTGGAGGGGTTTATGGTGGCTCCTAGATACTGATGTATGTGAGAGGGTTGGAGATGAGATTTGGGATAGTTTATTGTGAATCCCAAGTTGTGTGAGATTTGGATGGTTTGGTGAGTGTGTAGAACACATTTTGTTGAATGACTTGGCTTTATTAGCCAGTTGTCTTGATACGGGAAGACATGAATTTGTTGCCTTCTGAGATGTGCTGCTACTACTGCCAGGCATTTTGTGAATACTCTGGGTGCGGTTGTTACCCCGAATGGAGGGACTGTAAACTGGTAGTGTTGTCCGTCCACCACAAACCTTAAATACTTCATGTGGAAGTAGGCGTCCTTGAGATCTAGTGTGGCAAGGAAATCTCCCTTGTTGCAGTAGTGGGAGCACTTGTTGAAGAGTGATCATATGGAAATGATCTGAGTTGATATACAGATCTGAGGTCGAGTATTGGTCTTAGAATCCCATACTTTTTGGGGGATTAGGAAGTAGAGTGAGTATACCCCTGTACCCTGATGTTCTAAGGGACTGGTTCTATTGCGTGTTTTTGAAGCAATGAGAGAACCTCTTGTTTGAGGAGCGAAAGATGGTCTGGTGACATGGAACACTGTTTGGGTGGTATGTGTGTGGGGGGGAGGGGGGAGGGGGTAGTTGTGAGTTCCAGGCAGTAACCATACTGGATAATTTGTCTTACCCACTTGTCTGTTGTGATGGAGTTCCAGACAGGTAGGAACTGTTTTAGTATTCCCCTGACCGGAGTGGAATGGTCTGGGGGGAGTGGAGGAAAGTCACTGTTTTGTGGCAGGGGAGGTACGAGTGTTATTACCTCGACCTCGCCCCTTTTGTTGTTTCCTCTGTATCCGCCTCTAGAATATCCTCTACTGGGGAATGTTTGTGTAGCGGTTTTGAATGTAGAGGTGTCCGCTCCCATATCTTTGGAGGCTCCTCTATAGAAGGAGCGCCGAAAGGAGCCACGTGGTTGGGAAAACTGTAATGCTCCCATGGACTTAGCAGTCTCTGTGTCCTTCATTTTTTCAAGGGCAGTGTCTACTGCTAGCCCAAAGAGCTGTTCCTGATTGAATGGCTGACTAAGTATGGTAGTTTGTACCTCTGGCTTAAAGCCTGAAATGCGTAGCCAGGCATGTCGTCGAAGGAGCACACTTGTGTTAATTGCTCTAGAGGCGGTGTCTGCGGCGTCAAGCGCACATTTAATTTCTGCATTTGAAATAAGTTTTCGCTCCTGGATAAGGTCATTTGCCTGGGTTTTAGATTGGTCTTGCAGATGTAGTAAGAGTCTCTAATTGATCGTAGTGGGCCCTGTCATAGCGTGCTAGTAGGGCTTGGGTGTTGGCAATACGCCAATGATTAGTCGGCTTGTGCTGTTACTCTTTTGCCAGAGGCTTCTAACAGTTTGGATTCTTTGTCTGGGGGTGGTGTATCTCCTGTGGTTTGGGACTTGACGCGTTTCCTAACATTGGAAACGACCAAATAATCCAAAGGGAGTTGCCCTTTGATGTAATTAGGATCTTCAGGGGCAGGCCTATATTTCTTTTCTATCCTTGGGTAGAGAACCCTGGCACGAACGGGGTCTTTAAATACTTCGGGGGCGTGTTTTATGCAGGCAAAATTTGTACAGACTTTTGAGATTGTTCGAAAGTGTCTAATAGAAAGCTTTCCTCTGGTGCGTCGGAATGCATTGTGACGCCGTGGTAAAGTGCTGCTCTATTTAATTATTGGCCAAACCCCAGGTGATCGTCAGGCGGCGATGGTTTTAAGGTATATGGCTGAGGGTCAGGCATGTCTGGTAGAGGGAATGCCCAATTATCCAGTGGTGAGGTGTCTGGATCCGTGAACGGATCATTAGGGTCAGCCCCACCCCCTAGGTCATCATCATCATCCTGTGGAGGTGGTGTATGTGATGGAGAGGGTATAGGTAAGGGTGGTGTAGGCAGAGGGGGTGGGATAGGAGGTAGTATAGGAGAGGAAGGAGGCATAGGGGATGTTGCAGAGTCCTTCCTGTTTACAGGAACTGGGGTAGGTGGTGTGTCCAGTTTCCGTTTTTTACAGGGCAACGCGGTGACATGTCCAGTCTTGGGGTTGATATAAATCTTTTTCTGCCTTTGGTCGATGAGATCTAGATGAAAAAGTTCTTGTTCTTCAGGAACAGTCTTTGGTACCGATTTATTCGGTTCCGATCGAGGTTTTGGTTGATCGGTAGATTGTTTGGCTTTAGGAGGCGTACGAGAGTCCTTAGCCGTTGGTTTCGGTACCGATGATTGTTTCGGAGCCGAAGGTGTATCTGTTGGCTTGGGAACCTTCGGTGCCAGTTTATCTATTGGCCTTGGTGTTTTCAGGGCCGAAGGCGTTGGAGCCGATTTCGGTGCAGAGTGGTCTTTTGTCTTCGGTGCCGAGGGTGCCGGTTGGACAATGACATGCGGTTTGCTCAGTCCCGAGCTACCGGAAGGTTTATGTTTCTTCGGAGCCGAGCCCGGAGGCGGGGCTTCTGAAGAAGGTTTTCGGTCTCGACTGGGGCCAGCAGGCGAAGTCTTGACCAATGCATTTGGTTTTGGTGGGGTTGGGGCAGGGGCAGTAGTACTCACATGTTGCCCAGGAGTGATGGGGTCACCTGAGGAGTCTGCTTTGGAAATTATTTGTAGATCTTCGGAATCTTCTTCTGGGACATTGGGGCCTTCATCAAAGATGTCCTCTCGTTCTGGAGCGGTTCTCTGTGCCATGATGTGTCGTCGAGCCCTTCGATCTCGAATGGTCTTTTTGGATCGAAAGGATGTGCAGGCTGGACAGCTGGACTCGTCGTGTTCAGGTGATAGGCACAGGCTGCAGACTTTGTGGTGGTCACTGTGCGGACATTTTGCTCCACACTGGGGGCATTTTTTGAAAGGCGTCCTTTCCATGAGCCGTAGGCCTCACGGCGTGGATAGGCCCAGCGGCCCGTGTCGACGTCTGGAGGCGAGCCGATGAAATCAATGTCGAGAATGAAGGTGCTTTGATGTTTTGTGTGAAGTTTTGCGCTTTGAAAAGCTTGGAATTGATATTTCCAACCGGAGCGGAAAAGTTACATCCGAACCCAATGGCGGAAAAAAACAATCGAACGATGGAGTTGATGCCCATGCGCACTGTTGTCCAAGGGAGGAGTCACCTATCTCGTGACCAAAGACTTCTTCCGAAGACAACAACAACCTGCAAGCATCCGAGCCCAACACCAGATGGCGATCTACTATCCTAAGTATGTGATCTGCAGCTCATATGCCTTGAACATGCTACTTACCAATATGCATCTGTTCTTGGCATGTAGAGCTGCAGAATCTCACACTGTGCATAGATCGCCATCTGGTGTTGGGCTCGGATGCTTGCAGCTTGTTGTTGTCTTGGAAGACGTCTTTCTAGTCACGAGATAGGTGACTCCTCCCTTGGACGACGGAGCGCATGGGCATCGACTCCATCCTCAGATTGTTTTTTGCTATGAAGGGAAATGATGGAGTTTGTAAGAAACAGAAAAGATGTCCATGTGCAATGTATCTAAGTAAGGTAACTCTGGAACAGATACAGATACAGGTTCTGGGGATGTGTTTGGGCGTGTGAGATTCTGCAGCTCTACATTCCAAGAACAGATGCATACTGGTAAGTAGCATTTTCTGTTCGAGGCTTATGAGATGCAGAATTCACACTGTGCATAGACTGTAAAGCAGTGTCTCCCCTAGCGGTGGTCACCTGTATCCGTTGCAGTGGTTTGAAAAAGTGTTTTAAGAACAGCCTGGCCTACTGAAGCTTGTTGCTTCGCCTGCACATCTACACAATAGTGTTTGGTGAAGGTGTGTGTGGTAGACCATGTTGCTGCCTTACAAATGTCTTCTAGGGGAATGTTCCCTAAGAATGCCATGGAAGCCCCTAGTTTGCGTGTTGAGTGCGCTCTAGGGGGGGAATTGTCAATGTGCGTTTAGCTTTCTGGTAGCATATTTGAATGCATAGAACTAATGACCTGGCAATTACGGCTTTGGAGATGGGATTGCCTTTATGAGGGGGAGAGAAAGCTACGAACAATTGGTTTGTTTTCCTAAAAGGTTTAGTCCTATCAATGTAATAAAGTATAGCTCTTTTGACATCAAGTGTGTGAAGAGCTCGCTCGGCTACGGAATTTGGGTTTTGGAAAAACACTGGTAACTCTACAGATTGATTAAGGTGAAGAGAGATTACTTTGGGAAGGAATTTTGGATTGGTCCTACGGACCACCTTGTTACAATGTATTTGTAAGAATGGTTCTAGTATGGTTAAAGCCTGGATCTCACTCACTCTCCTGAGAGAGGTGATTGCGACAAGGAAAGTTAGTTTCCATGTAAGGAACTGCAGTTCACATTTGTGCAGAGGTTCAAATGAGGGACCCATGAGCCTAGTGAGGGCAATGTTTAGATTCCACACTGGAGAGGGTGGCAGTGTAGGAGGAATTATTCTTTTAAGGCCTTCCATAAAGGCTTTGATAGCGGGTACTCTAAACAATGACAAATGTTGTCTGTTTTATAGGTTGGAGGGAAGGGCAGCCAGATGTAATTTTATAGACGAGTATGCTAGATTGCATCTTTGTAGATGCAGCAAATAACAAATGATGTTCTGAATTGAAGCATCTAGCAGGTCAATTTTGTTATTGCAGTAAATGACGAATCTTTTCCATTTAGCTTCATAGCAATCTCTAGTAGTGGGGCGTCTGGCTTCTTTAATAATGTTTATACAGTCGAGTGGGAGGTTGAGGTAACCGAGCTCTAGGACTTCAGGAGCCAGATTGCTAGATTCCGTTGTGCTGGATCTGGGTGCCTTATCTCGCCATGGTTCTGCGTCAGCAGGTTTGGGGAGAGACGTAGTTTTTGGTGCAGAACTACTGTGCACAATGGTTGCCGCGCCCATGTGTGAACAACCAGGATCATCTTGAGCGACTGTTTGAGCTTGCGTACTACTAGCGGAATAAGCGGAAGTGGCGGAGAAGCGTACGCAAATCTGCCTGACCAGTTCATCCATATCACATTGCCCTTGGACAACGGGTGTGGGAACCTGGCGGTGAAGGTTGGACATTTTGCATTTTCGTGTGTGGCGAACAGATTATGTCTGGGTGGCCCAACATCTGGAAAAAGGGCTGAAGAACTTGCGGATGAAGTTCCCATTTGTGTATCTGCTGAGTCTGACGACTTAACAGATCTGCAATCTGATTGTTCACTCCTGGAAGATGTTCTGCCAGAAGATATATGTTCTGTGTAATGGCCCATCTCCATATGCTTTGATCTAGATGAGACAGCTGCAAAGAATGCGTTCCTCCTTGTTTCTGTATGTAATACATTGCTGTCATATTGTCGGTGCGGACTAGGAAAGTCTTGTTGAGAAGTTGTGCTTGGAATGACTAACGCTAGAAATATTGCCAGTAATTCTAGGCGATTGATGTGGAGCACTTTTTGTTGAGTGCTCCACCTGCCCTGAATTATGTGGTTTAGGAGATGGGCTCCCCAGCCGGTGAGTGATGCGTCTGCTGTTAGCACTATCTGTGGAACTGCCTCTAGGAACGGCCGGCCTCTGGAAAGGTTTTGTGCGTTCCACCACTGCAGAGAGCGATGTGTGCGGCTGTCCACCAACACCAGATCTGAAAGTTGACCTTGAGCCTGGTTCCACTGACGTGCTAAGCATTTCTGTAAAAGGGCGCATATGAAGTCTTGCGTGAAGCACAATGAAAATGCAAGAGGCCATCATTCCTATGAGCTGCATAAGCACTCGAGCTGGGAGAGAGTGTTGGGGTTGACATGTTGTGATGAGGGTTTGCATATTGGCTACCCTGGTTGGATTGGGGTATGCTAGAGCTTTGGAAGTGTCTATTGTGGCTCCTAGCTACTGATGAAGGTAGGAGGGCTGAAGGTGCGACTTGGTGTAGTTTACTGTGAACCCCAAGTCGTGTAATAGCTGAATCGTTTGGCAAGCGTGGTGAACACACTGGCTGTATGTCTTATTAGCCAGTCGTCCAGGTATGGAAACACATGGATCTGCTGCCTTCGCAGGTGTGCTGCTACTACCGCAAGACACTTTGTGAATACCCTGGGTGCTGTGGTGGTGACTCCGAATGGGAGAACCTTGAACTGATAGGATTGGCCGTCCACTGTAAACCTTAGATATTTCCTGTGAGCAGGGTGTATGGGAACATGGAAATAGGCGTCCTTGAGGTCTAATGTGGCAAGGAAGTCACATTGTTGAAGCAGTGGAAGGACTTGTTGAAGAATGATCATGTGAAAATTATCTGACTGTATATAGAAATTGAGAGGTCTGAGGTCTAGTATTGGTCTGAATCCCATCCTTAGGGGATTAGGAATTACAGAGAGTAGACCCCTGTTCCTTCATGCTCTATAGGGACTGGCTCTATTGCATGCTTTTGAAGCAGTGAGAGAACCTCCTGTTTGAGGAGCGTCAGATGTTCTGCGGACATCGGATGTTGTTTGGGCAATATGTTGGGGGGAGTTGCAGTAAGTTCCAGGCAGTAACCATACAGGATAATTTGTCTTACCCACCGGTCTGTAGTGATGGAATTCCAGGCAGGTAGGAACTGTGAGAGTCTCCCTCCGACCGGAGTGGAATGGTCTGGAGGGAAGTCACTGTTTGTTAGTGGGAGAGGCGCGAGTGTGGTTACCTCAGCCTCTTCCCTTGTTGTTATTTCCCCTGTACCCTCCTCTAAAATAGCGCCTGTTGGGGGATGTTTGTGTGGGGTTTTTATAGGAGGAAGAAGCAGTGTCTGTACTGATGGTTTTGGATGCGCCTCTATAAAAGGAGCGGCGAAAGGAGCCTCGTGTAGATGGAGACTGTAAAGCTCCCATGGGTTTTGCAGTCCCCGTGTCTTTTTTCATTTTTTTCTAAGCTGTGTCCACAGCCGGGTCAAAATGTTGTTCCTGATTGAACGATTCATTCAGGATAGTAGTTTGCACTTCCTGTTTGAACCCAGAAATGCACAACCAGGCATGCCTTCTTAACACACTAGTGTTGATTGATCTAGATGGAGTATCTGCTGCATCGAGGGCACATTTAATGGATGAATTTGTGATTAACTTGCCTTCCTGAATCGGATCATTGGCTTTGGCCTTGTATTGGTCAGGCAAGTGCTGCATGAGGGTCTCAAGTTCGTCATAGTGAGCACTGTCGTATCAGGCAAGTAATGACTGAGCATTAGCTATCCTCCAGTGATTAGCTGCCTGGGAGGCAACTCGTTTGCCTGAAGCATCTAGTAAGTTCGACTTTTTGTCTGGAGGTGGAGCATCACCGGAGGTTTGAGAGTTAGCACGCTTCCTAGCATTGGACACTACCAGGGAATCAAAGGGGAGTTGGTCTTTAATGTGGGTGGGATCATTAGGGGCGGTTTTATATTTTTTATCAATCCGAGGATTGAGAATTCTGGTCCTCACGGGGTCTTTGAATACGTCTGGAGCATGTTTGATGACACCTTTGAGCATGGGCAGTGTTTGTACTGTATTTTGTGACTGTGCAAAAGTGTCCACTAGGAAGTCTTCCTCTGTGGGTTCTGAATGCATTTGGACGCCATGATATTGGGCAGCCCTATCAATAAGTTGACTAAACCCAATGTTGTCATCAGGGAGAGATGGCCTAGTCGGGTATGTATCTGGATCAGGATGATCTAAAGGGACAATGTAATCGTCCCATGGATCTGCTGGTATGTCAGTGTCATCATCAGGATCAGTGAAAGGGTCATTATTTCCTCCCCCACACCCCAGGTCATTATCATCCTGTGGTGGTGGTGATGAATATGGGGAAGTATGGGAGACTTTGGAGGAGAGAAAGGCTTAGTTGGAAGAACAGGAGAAGAGGGTCTTAAAAGATGAAGTTGCACAGTCTCTTTTCTTCACAGGCACCTCAGATGTGTGGGGAGTCCAATTTCCTCTTCTTGTGTGGAATGCTGACAATATGGCCCGTCTTAGGGTCCACATGGAGAGTTTTTTGTTTCGGATCGATGGGATCAGGCAGAAATAGTTCTTCCTCTTTGATGATAGCTTTTGGCGCTGATTTTTCGGTTCCGAACGTGGTTTAGATTTTGGATCTAGAGCCGTAGAAGGGGTTTTGCGTCTTTCGGCTTCAGTGTCGTGTCTGAAATCTTTTTCAGGTGCCTTCGGATCCGAGGCTTTTTGTTCTTTGGGTGCTACAGTGCTCAGTGCCGAGGCCTTTTTGGAGACCGCGGGAGTAGGATGTGCTCCCGCTTTCGGTGCAGACGCTTGTTTTTGGGGAGATGGCGTGCTGCTTGCTCGGTCCCGAGCTGCCAGAAGGCTTCTCCTTTGTCTTCGGAGCCGGGCCCCTGGGCGGGGCTTCTAAAGTTCTCTTTTGGTCGCGACTAGGGCCTTCAGGCAAAGTCTTGACTGGAGCATTTTGTTTTTGGGGTGGGGTAGGGGCAGTTGTACTCACTCGTTGACCTGGAGTGATGTGGTCGTCGGAGTCATCTGCTTCGGATACGATGTCGAGTTCCTCCGAATCCTCTGCCTCTGGAATGTCGGGCCTTCATCGAAGATGTCCTCTGGCACCGGAGCAGCCTGTTGTGCCATAACATGTTGTCGAACCCGGCGATCACGGATAGTCTTCTTGGACCAGGGGGAGGCGCAGGCTTGGCAATTCTTCTCCTCGTGCTCGAGACAGAGGTTGCAGAGCTTGTGTTGGTCACTGTGTGGGAAGTTAGCTCCACACTGGGGGCATTTTTAAAATGGAATCCTTTCCATTAGCCGTAGACCCGAATGGCGTTGATAGGCCCAGTGGCCCGCGTTGACGACCGGAATAGAGTATGTGAGCTAGTGCGTCGAAAGGCACAGAGGCAAAAATAATACCGCAGAGTTTGCGATGGTTTGTGCGTCGAAAGGTTTGAAAAACACGGTACCGAACCAGAGCGCTGAAGTTACATCCAAACCAGATGGTGGAAAAAAACAATCAGAGGATAGAGTCGATGCCCAAGTGTACTGTCGTCCAAGGGAGGAGTCACCTATCTCGTGACTACAAAGATTTCTTCCAAGACAACAGCCAGGTGCAAGCCTCGAGCCCAACACCAGATGGCGATCTATGCACAGTGTGAATTCTGCAGCTCATATGCCTCGAACATCAGGTAACTGTCACCTACTGGGCATGATGGGATAATGGAAGACTAGCCCTTAGATGTCAGTTTTCATGCAAACATAGCTGCAGCTTACAGCTCTTATTACCCAGATTCCTTCAACTCCATTTCCTTTGAAAAAGGTTTGTGCATTAGGTTCTTAAGAAAAATGTTTTTTTCTAAAGTAAATTAAAGGGATTGACCAATATAGCCCATATTATAAGCTGCAACACTGTTTTAATGTTCTATTATAAGATTTGGCCTTTGTGAAGTAAGGTGAAAACGTAACACAAAGGAAGTTTCATTAGAAATAAGTGCTCCGGGACCCCATAAGTGAGCAGAACTATTCAGTACTTATGATTTCAAAAGAGATTCCCCTGATGGAGAACTACAAGTACATAAAATAAACATTTCCTTTATTATGAAGCATTAATCTGGCTTAGATTTATATGCTGTGCACAAAACAACCAGTGCTTTAACCAAAGCTCAGACCAAGTGTGTACTGCTGCTTTCTCTTATTTACAAACTACTGCACAAGAGGAAAATACAACACACTGCCATTATGGCTCCTGACTCCCACATGTACAAATGTTCTCCCTAATCTTCAGTAAATAGGTCCTTCACTACATTCCTGCTGATGTGCATTACAGGATGAACCAGGAGCGTATGGGTTAGGACTAGTAGCTCAGTGGAATCCATTTTGCATTTCTAGTGAAAACATGCTGCTCAAAAAAATAAAAATAAAAAATAAAGAGAATGGGCATAGACTGCCAGACTAGCACTGTGTATTGATAGCATTCCATTAGCCCTCGTGAAGAGTCAGACTTACAGATGTGTAAGGAATATCGGATATCGGAGTCCAAAAGAAGAAGGATCTTTAGGATGTCTGCTTCATATTCTGTGCTTATGAAGATCTCAGGACGCTTTTGACAGAATGGAGGAATAGACTTCATAAGATCGTTAATGTTAAAAAGGATGAAGGATTTCACGTTGTTTGGAATTGGCTTATTTGTAAACTTGTATGGAAGGAAGATTTGGATAATAATTTGTTATACGCTGGAGCGATTTAACTCTGGACGTTCATAGATGATTAGGAAGAAGATGAGAAGAGAGAGGAATAAAGGGAGAAAAAAAAATTCTGCACAGATTGAAGCCCTGATGTCCCAGGTGGAGACGAAACGCGTCGGCTGTAGAAATCGTTAATTGTTTTGAAGTTGGATGATATTGAGGACTTAAGTCTATGCAAAAATAAAGAACAGCATATGAAGCAGACATCATAAAGAGCCTTCTTCTTTTGGACTCCGATATTTGATTGTAAAATTTATGTATAGACTTTGACGCTCCATTATTATTGAATTTTAGTATTGTATAGTAGTATAAAGTACTTTTGTTTTTTTACTTAAACCAGACAGCACTGGCTGGACAATCTGTACTTGGCTAATATGATGTGACGTGCCAAGTTTAGAGTCTAACCCCTCTCCAGTTCCTGAGTAAGACCTTTTCTGGTCACCTTCCTACCATTATGAGGGTAAAGTGCTAAAGGGCTGCATTCGGTGCTCAGTTACAAGTGAATCCAATATTTTAGCGGTACACAAAATCAATAACCTAAACTGAGGTCTAGAAACCATTTCCTGCCCCAGGACCCCCAAATCGGTTAAGACATTATTGGAACCCCAACGTCAGTCTAGGAGTACTAGACAATGTTGCCCCTGCCCTCAATGGAGAAAGCCCTGCAACTACTGATTATGAACTTAAGAGTGCAAAAACGATTTTCCTGTTATAACAGCAGTAAAGAAGTCCTAAAATTAACCATCAATCGTTCTGGCATAGGCAACACTATCAAAAAAGACTCCTTGGTTTCTGGCTATTACCTGAACGTAATATATGCCTCCGAATATAAATTGCTCTAGTAAAAGGATTACAAGTTTATGTAAAAGATAACTAAAGTATTCACAGATCTACCTGGGTCTACTATTTCTACACAACATGGAAATGCTGGTAATTATCAATGCAGGAGATTACACACACACAAAAAAAAAAGCAAACAAAAAAAATAAATGATTGCTCAAATTCCTACTGTGGTGGCATCAATTGAATTCACCAAATTATATTATCACATTAATAACTTTATGACAGCACTGCTACTACAAAGTTCCAGATATCATTTTTAAAGAAGACTGATCGACAGCTTGGTGGATTTATTTCGGTCATTAAAAAAATGTCTCTCACACACGGGGTCAAAAGGAAGTATATGCTACGAAATAGAGTGATCTACGTCAGTTTGATGTCCCGGTACACTACTATTAACCCTATGCCATAAAAGGTTTTTAATTTATTTGATGGCGCTTCCACATTCCGTAAGCCAACAACATTATTTTGGATCTTTCGCTTAGACTTTCAATGATTTCAGCGATGCAGGACCCTACCCTTGCCGGGATCTCAATTCAGGACAGAGCCAGTGAAGCCCTGTGAAAGATTGCAACTGCTACTCTCTCTCTAGTTGAACAAGCTCAAGGGCTAACAAACTCATCTGGTGCTTTCTTATAACCAAGACAATTGGAGAACATAATCCAGTGAGCTATAGATCCCTTAAATTTCACCATTCCCGTATGAATGGGAAACTGACAAAAATGTGATTACATTTGCTGACATCTTTCTACAAATGTCTCTTCGTTAGCACTACCATACAAATTCTCACCCTCAAATCAAAGTTAGTTTATTTTGATTTCTAGCACGATAATTGAAAATGAATGCACTGGAACACATTTAGAATGAAGATAATCACTTTTGGAGACTTATAGGTGGTACAAACTTAGAGCTATCAGCAACTGTATCATCAATTCAGGTTGCTTCTACATTGTTAGAAATATGCACAAAGCTTGTAACTAAACAAGTGTTTGTCACTATAGCAGTGAGAAGACTCATTTGTAGGCTGAAGTAAAATAAACATGAAAATAGCTAAATCACAATGAAATTAATTTATTAAAAGGGTTTTGTGCCGTCTCTAATGGTAAACAGTAATTTTGGAAGGTTTTTTTGCACAGTATGCAGATAACGGGTTATGTCATTTCCTATCCTTATACCTAGGCACAACTCAACAAAAAAAAAAAAAAAAGAAAAGTTGAAATTCAAATACAATTCAAGATTAATTACAAAGATTAAAACCAATGCACACTGGTATCAAGAACAGTGTCAGTTATGGATTTCTAAAGCTCCTATGAAAATACATGAACTGGAAAACTCAATCTTATGATTTGAGATCATTTTTGGGGAAATTATGTGAAGGTTATCTAAATATCTTTCACTTATGAAATTTGAAAGCAACAATCCAAACCTTGAAAAGTTAATAAAAGGAAAAGCCAAGCACTTGCTGGTAAAAATACAGTTCAGGGTACAATGGCTGTCCATAACGTACTGCCATAGTAACACCTTGTTTTCCAGTGACATGCAGCAAAATCCTTACCTGGCATTGGTTAATGGCTGCGTGGTTACCATGGAAAGGAGACTGCCTGTCTTTTTCTCGGTGATGTCTGCTGCTATGTTTACTTCTCTGTAGCTGTTGACGCAATTTTGCAATCTAAAAGAAAGAGAAACCAAATTAAAATGTATTTGTTTCATGATCTTGAAACACCTAATTTAGAGTCATAACCAAGACCTAATCATCGCTTAATTGTTTTTTCTTACTCACCAGTTTACTGATTTATATGTGTTCTGATTTTTTTTTAATGTAATTTCACTAATCCGTTACTTCAGCCAATAGTTTTTTTTTGTCAAGAACAGGATACTCCCCATAATAGTTTTACCTTTGTACCTATTGCAACTTGATGTTAACCTTCCGAATACTTGGGTGGGAAACAAGCATCTGCATTTAAAGCAGTCAATTCTGTTTTTCGGAACACTGCCACTAAACAGTCGAAAGAATTGCATGGCATGCCTAAACCATTCCCACCAGATATATCTGCCCTTGCCAGGTCCAATATCACCACTGACTGACAACTTCTTCACTGGGGTCTACATCAAAAGAATCACAGATGCATAAGACTTTTAAGGACATATTGGATAGAGCGACTACCAAATTTAACATAGGCATGGAGACGCCTCAAACAACATTGATGAAGACACTGCAGCCATAACCCTAGCAAACACTCTTCAATTAGTTCAAGGAATCAAGAAAACAAAACATTTTTAGCTATAGAAATTACTAACATAACCATCACAAAATCATGTAAGAAATATATGACCTATCAGTGGAAACAAAACATGGACTGGTGCATGTTTCGTGAAAAGACTGTATACACTGCAAGGGGTTGTCCAAAAAAGTGGACAGCAATTTGGGGCGCATGGAACTCCTACAGAGGCGACATCTGCAAAGCACCTTTGGTACCAATTGAGGATGAAGACCTATCCTCTTGAGTCCAAACGATGGACCTATTATGTGTGATATCTTCGACGATCTACAATCTGTGTACTGCTGAAGTATATTGCATTGTTTATTTCTTCAACAGTGCTCCTGTCTTTTTATATTTTCAATAAAAAGTTATAAAAAAAAAAATATATATAAATATATATATATATATATAAATAACCTGAGAGAAAAAAAAAAAATATATATATATATATATATATATATATATATATATATATATATATATATATATATATATATATTTTTTTAAAGAGGGGGTCTGCAACTAGATTTTGTGTTTGCCACTAAAGTAAGGAAATGCCACACAAACTGATAGAAAGCTAGTAAATGTGCTGGAACGGTGCTTTGAGTTTCCTGCACTACAGCTCTCACTGGGCAACAGGACAGATCATTGTGGGAACCAATACACGGATTGTCTTATGACATTCCAAGGAGAAAGTGTAGAACTTCAAAGAGATCCTTAAGGAAGACTTGTTAGCATCAAACAAGGTAATCAGTGCTTCTATTCGCTCCATGGATTTGGCTAGCCTGGCTGATGAGGGCTGTTAGCCCGAAACCGGTCCCAGGATGCTTGTTTTCGGTCGAGGGAAGACATGGCTTGGCAGTTCGGGCTGGGCTGTTCCCATGAGGCACAGGGTCAAGACTGATTAGCGTATAGCTGTGTCTGAACTGGGGTGGCATAATGACCTAAAGAACGATGATGGATTCAACCCAGATCTGTGACTGGTAGTGAGTGTTTGAAAAGTTTCAGCGCTTCGTTCATCATGTCCTTGTGTTTGATCTTGGAATACAGTCATGGTCTGGAACTCTGAAATTCCTAATAGGTAACTTCAAGCTAGTCACAGACTATTACAAAATCTTCCTTTCTTTGTTCCTGCGGTCTTCAGTTTTTAAGCGCATGAGTATTGAATATTGAAGCACAGACACTTTAAGCACTAGGCCTTGTACAGAAAAAGAAACTCTTCAAAACCCAATACAGATCAATAAAAAGGTACTATCAACATCACCAGAGGATTCAAAGCAGTTAATTGGAGTACCAGGAAGCTTAAAACTGTTCCGGTTGCACCACTAAAGCAGATGACCTAAGGGCAGAGGTAGCCATTATCAGTCTACAAGGTAAAGCTCTCCTGCCACAAGAAAGCAATGACTTCAAAGCTTCCCCCACTACAATGGCATACTTTGGAAGGAAAGCATCTAATCTCCAAGAATCGTGAAGCATAACCAAAAATGAAATGGTTGCTTAATATTTTTTTATTTTTTTTTGTCCTCATTTGCCAATTACCCTCATTATAAGAATCACCAGCCACCAAGTGTGTCGCTAACGGAGAAAAGAACTCAGGTTCTCGGGCTAACTCGCATACCAGGACACAATTCACCGAATGGCGGAAGATAAATCCATGATGAGGGAAGCTAGTTAGCTTGATTACTCCATCGAAGCATCTTTTCAGCCTGGAGGGGCGAATCAATGAACGGTGAGACCAGCGTTCAAGATCCAAAGAGTAACATAAGCATAATCATAGGACCAGGGGGAAAAATAAAAATAAAAAATAAAAAAAAACCGGAGTTCCTATTTCCAGTTTAACAAAAAGTCCCAGAAAGCCAATTTTTTTTTTTAACACGTCTAGCCAGGTCCAGCTTGGATGTATTGTATAGGGATGTCAACCAATCGCCATGTGATGGAGCTGTGGCGTCTACCCAAAACCTACAAATTTGACGCCTTGCCAGAAGAATAGCATAAAAAAGAAAAGATCTTGCCTGGCCCAATATATCTTCGTCAATGCCAAAGATTACCAGTGACAGGGTAATGGGCACGGTGCAATTAAGTATAGACTCCAATGTGTCCTTTATTTTCTCCCAGAAAGTACAGATAGAAGGGCAATCCTTAAACATGTGTGTATCTGAAGCACCGAGGAGGTTGCACTTGTTACATCTCTTTCCTGGCTGAAATTTTGATAGTCGTAAGGGAGAGAGGTATGCACGGTGAACGGTCAAAAGATGGTTGCGCCTTATCCAAGCGGGTTTAACTAATCTATGTAACATAGTAAATGAAGTAAGCCATATTTGCTCACACTGTCGCCCCATCTCCTCTGCCCATAGTTGGTCAGGGAGGCTAAAATCTCCATCCACCTCCTCCAAAATACTCCAATACCAAAAAGCCACCTCTTTGCCGCCCGCCTGCCTTACGACAAGCTGTTGTTCCAAATTACTAAATTTACCCAGCGGGACAACTTTCCTAACTAGTGCCCGGGCCCAACTATCGAGCTGCATATATTTAAATCTTGATAGCCCAGGGCCGACCTTGTCGCGTAGTTCATCCCATGTCAGCAATGCGTCGTTTACCAACAGCTCTCCCCACCTTACGATTCCCGATTGTTTCAAGGGGGACGCCAACCCATCCCTCAAACACATTGGTGTACCCGGAGAGTCCCACACCGGAGCATCATTTGAAAAATAAGACAGCCCTATTTTCTTTTTAATCTGGGCCCAGATACTGGCCATGGCTTGAAGAGACTTTAATTTAACCTTCTTAAAAAACTTTTGGTCTCCAAACTTAAACATAAATCCCTGAGAGGGTAGTTCCGCCCCTACCAACATGGCTCTAAACATTAAACCTATCGAGGAGTTAGATGGGGCTTTCAGAAGCATTCTAGAGTAAGATAATTGGAAGGCCCATGCATAGTACTGCAAATCGGGTAATGCCAACCCACCCTTTTCCCTCCTCCTTCGTAATTTCTTCCACGCCAATCTGGTGGATTTATACTTCCAAATAAAAGAATTAATTTCCCGCTGAAATTTGTCTATTTGTTTGGGATCAAAAGCAAGGGGAATAGTATTACATATGAAGGTGAACTTAGGAAGGATAGCCATTTTAACTAAATTAGTTCTTCCCAGTATAGATAGTGGGAGAGAAGATCACGCTTTAAATTTTTTTTGGCAGTCTTTAAAGACCCGATCTAAATTGGTTTGCGCTATGTTCCCCACATCTTGGGTGATGTGGATACTGAGATACCTCATTGAGGGCGTCACCTTAAGATGAGTATTGTTTATATTCCACACCATTATTTCGGTTTTGCTTGCATTGATCTCGTATCCGGAGATTCGCCCTAATTCTTCTGCACGCTTAATTATGGTTGGAAATGCTAAGACCGGGTCAACTGTAAAAATAAGGATGTCATCCGCGTACAGAGCTACCCTCCTTTCCCACCCCTCGTATTTAAAAGAGGGGATATTAACTTCCTCCCGTAGGACTTGAGCAAAAGGCTCAATATACAAATTAAAAAGAAGGGGAGAAAGGGGGCAGCCCTGTCTTTGACCTTGTAATATTTACAGGTTCTGACAAGGTATTGTTTACTAGGAGTCTGGCAGATTGAGCCTTATACAAAAGAGAGATCACTTGACAAAAATTATCACCGAAATTAATTTTTTTCAGTACCGCAGCCAAATAAGGCCAACTCACCCTGTCAAAGGCCTTAGTTGCGTCTAACGTGAAAGTAGCTAACGGCAGAGAGAGGCTAGAGGCAATATCAATGGCCCCGACTAAATCATGCGTAAGGTCAGCCAACTGACGGCCTTTTATGAAACCTTTTTGATCTTGATTTATTATTGAGGCTATGACCTTCCCCAACCTGGCTAACATAATAGCCGCAATCATTTTATAGTCGTTATTAAGAAGTGATATCGGGCGGTATGATGCGCATTCGGTCGGGTCTTTCCCAGGTTTAAGTATCAGAACTATGATGGCATCACTCCATGATTTAGGAGGGTCATCCCCTTTTAACAGAATACTATTAAAAAGAACCGTCAGCGTTGGTATTATAGCTTCGCTCAAGGAAAGATATAGTTCTGCTGGTAAGCCATCTGTACCAGCTGCCTTCCCTTGCTTGAGTTGCCCAATAACTTCTCTGACCTCTGCTTCTATTTCCGAATCCATATAGCTGCTTTGGACCCGAGTGAGGCTTGGCAGGGATATTTTATCTAACCAAGAATTCCTTGCAAAAAGATAGTCAGTGGTCTCCTCTTTGTAAATGGCCTGAAAAAATTCCTGAAAGGCTCTCCCAATATCAGAGCTTGCAGATCGAGAGGATTGTTCGCCTTCCAGCTTCATCTCTCTGATGTATTTTTTTGTTTGATCTGCTTTTATTTTCCACGCTAGCATCCTCCCAGCTGCTTCCCCGAACTCAAAATGGGAATTCTTACTTGCCTCCCATATACTAGCAACCCTTTCCCTATATAACTTCCTTCTCCGGGAGGCTCTACAGGTAATATTTCCTCTCCAAAATGCCTTCAGAGCATCCCAAACAATGGAAATTAAGGTGGAATCTAGATTTACTTCCAAAAAAAACTTAGTTTCGGCTATAAGGAAACTAATTTCCTCCTCATCTTGAAGGATGGACTGGTCGAATGACCAAGAGAGGTGTCCTGCCTGCTGGCCAGCCTTCAAAATAAAACTAATTGCGGAATGATCAGAGAGGTGAGAGGGGAGTTATGATATCTCCGTTAATGAGTCTTTAAGGCAGTAACTAAACAAAGCATAATCGATTATTGATCTGTGTTTGTATTTAAGATTCCGAAATGAGACTCCCAATTTATTACCCGCCCTCTCCCTCCATATGTCGGCTAGACCCAGTTGTGCCATTATTGATAATAAAATTTGCCGAGATTTAGAGGCCACGCTGGCCCTCGAATTTGGGGACTTATCGAGTTTTGGGTACAGCACGACGTTAAAATCTCCCCACCAGATAATAGGGTCATTGACATTTAACAAGTGATTCCGAATAAGGTCTAAATACGAGGGATCATCTTGATTTGGGCCATAGTAGGCGACCAATGAGTATGTACTCTCACCTAATGAGGCTCTTAACATAAGCCATCTCCCACTCTGGTCCTCCTTATGCTCTAATATTTTAACATTGACATTCTTTTTAAAAATAAAGACGATCCCTCTTATATTTGCCGATTGATCGGTAACAGCAAAACTTTCAATCCATTTCTGATTTTTTAATATATCAGTGATCTCTGTTTTGAGAAGATGTGTCTCCTGTAAGGCAATGACCTGTGCGGGAGAGTCCCTTAGATATTGTAAGATACGATCTCTTCTAGCCTTACCGCGCAGGCCATTAACATTCCAGGATAAGTAATACAAGGAACTCATATCAAGCCTCTCGCCCCCTGTAAGCCCCGGAACCCGCTGGCCAAACCTACAACACAAATCACGGCCTCAAAAAACAAGATTATCTGAAAGTAAAGTAGTGATACCTCCCCCTTACCTGCGCAAAAAAAGCAGCCAAAGAAGGTTGGCTTTTGAGGATAACTTTTGATTTTTTCCCCTTTCCCCGTTGCACCCAGTGCCCCCATCCCTCTAATCCCTCCCCCCCATCCCCTAGAGAACCCCTCCCAGCTTAGACTGGCTAGTTGTATGGCCCCCACCTTACACACCCGACGATACGAAGACTGCTTGTCGGAGAAATGAGGAATAATGAAGAATAAAAAAATCGAATGATGGAAAAAATGAGAAGGCTACACTTCACTTATAACTTTTAGCTTTGCAGTAATATACATTAGGTGTGTGTTTTTTTCCTTGTATTCTTTTTTTTTTTGTCTCCTGCATATACTATAGATAGATTGTGTTCGTATTTTCCCCCTTTTATTTTCCTCTTTCTCCCATCGTTGCTCCCTTCTAAATGTATTTTCTATTCTCCTTATTCCATCGCTTCTTTATTGACTTTTCCCTCCCTTTTCACCCAACTATGCTTAAACGACAACCACCTCCCCAAAATGTTTTTTTTTCTCCTTTTTTTCTTTTTTTCTTTATTTTCTTTTGAGTTTTTTTTTCTCCCCTTTTCTTCCTTTTTTTTCCTTTCTTTTTTTAATAAGGTGACCCCAAATTTTATACCTTAGTTACTGATACTCTCTCTCTTTGAGCATCCCTTTTTTAGGTCTCGCCTGACCCAGCGCATGCGCTGGTCTGGCGAGACTTATTGAGAGGGCTCCAAAAAGTGCTACCAGGCCAGCATAGAGCTACAGTGCATGTGCGCGGGCGCGCGCGCCGCGTTTTACCGCAATTACTTTCACTTTCGCGGCCGAAAGGCCGCTCTGATGTTGATCACGGTCGCAATCGCGATCACTTTCACTTTCGCGGCCGTAAGGCCGCTTGGCATAGCCAATAGGTCTCGCTTTTGGGACCTTATAAGTATTTAGTTACGCAACTGTTGCATGGCTACACACTTATAAGGTCCCAAAGGCGAGACCTATTGGCTATGCCAATGCTTGTTTTATTATGTAATCTTTACGCTAGGGCCCTGTATAGGAAATAGATCGATGTTCCAGCATCGAAGAAAAAAAAAAGCGGACCCTGCGTCTACTGGCGAGCTAATATTATACATTTTATTATTGTACATGATCCGCAGAAACGCGGGGAACCTCATTTGCACCGTTACGCCCAATGATCTGAATTTGTCCATCCTTTGGCCAAGTTCCCACTGACTCTCCAACGTAGATTTAGAAAGATCGGAGCGAACTTCATAGGAAAAATCTGGGCCCTGTAATGATTTGGCTTTGAGAGCCAAATTTAAGATCGTTTCTTTCAAGGTATATGTATTAAAGTTAATCAAGGTCTTCCTAGGTTTGGTTCTGCCGGGGTTTAGCCGAAAAGGGTCTCTATGTATCCGCTGGATATTTTTCAGCTGAGCCTCAGGTGTCTCATCTAGTTTTAGAGAGTCTTTTAATAAGGAGACCACAAAGGATTTTAGATCACCCCCTTCTTTAAACTCCGGAACCTTAAGGAGGCGAAGATTGTTACGGCGGGAGTAATTTTCCAGTGATTCAACTCTTTCCCGCAGAGCGTCCCCTTCCTTATGGAGATCTTGAATCTTTGCCTCTGCTGACTCCAAGGTGGTTTAAAGATCCCCCACCAAGCCCTCTGGAGATTCAGTTCTTGCATAGAGTCAGTCAACTTTCTTCTCCAATATTTCGCAAGCAGCCCTGATCTCATTCTGATTTCCATTGGAGACCTGAAACCCGTTCCTAATCTCTAGAAGTGAGGAAATCTTCTAATGACGATTCCCCCCCGTTCACCACCCCCGCCGCTGCGGTCTGACTCGGAGTGGAAGGTAAGGGAGAACTGGGAACCACGGAATTCGCGACCCCTGATATAGCAACTCCTGGTCTCATTATGTCCCCTGCTCTGGGGGGGGGGGGATGGGGGGGGGGGTGGGGGGAGCGTCAAGGACCTCACCATGCAAATGCTGTCCCACTATATTGGCCGCCTCCACAGGGAAGAGCGTTGGGGCCGGTACCTGTGCCTGTGCCGGTGAAAGTGAAGAGGCTGGGATAGATTCGGCCATAGTGATGGCTTGGGTAAGAGAAGGGGTGGTGGAAACAAGAGGGTGTATATCTAATACCTGAGGCAGCACATTGAAGAAAGAACGCAGTGAGGGGGTAATGCGACCTACAGTATGGTCCTTTTTTGCACCTCTCAATGGCCCCCTTCTCTGGGATGTTCGACGAATTTGAACCTGGGACTGCCTCCGCGTTCCTGAACTATTGCCTTCGACTAAGACTTTGCCTACCCGCCTCCTCCACAAAGTCTACATCAGCTACAAGGTTAGGACGTTGTTCTTGCCCGGAGAGCCCCCCCAAACTTTGTTGGATACTTGAGCCTCTGGAACCCTTTCCCTTCACTTTGCAATTTGCTGCCTTCTTAGCCACTTGTTTCTTTACATGGTGCTTACCAGGAGTCGGGGGAACACTCACCTTTCCTTTAACTATATCACCCGCCCTACTTACACCTTCCACCAAACAGTTTTTATCGACTACCACCTCCGCCTCCGTTGCAGCGCCTCTGTACGCCGACGACACCGTCCTCTCCGCAGAGTGAAAGAACGAGCTACGGAACGCTGGGCACTGACCGGCTACGGTGCTTGTTCTGCCCTCGCCGCTGGTTACCCGGAAGAGGCTGCAAGCCGCCGCTCTGCGGCCGCGCCTCAGCTCCGTGGCTGCACGTAACCAGCGAGGCAGTGAAGCGGGATGGCGGGGCTGGAGGGGCTGCAAACCGGGACACATTGATGGCGTGCTGGTGCTGGTGCAGATGGCAGAGTGCGCGGGGAGATGGTCCGGTATCCTGAAATCGTGGAGGGACCTACAATCGAGCTTGTCGAAACCTCCGACCTAACAGCACGAAAGAGAAGTGTGGTAAGAGTGGGAGTGAGGGCGCGGACACAGACGGGCGCACCGCCTAGCCTGCGGCCGCCATGTTCTCCTTCATACCAATACAAATTGAAATGGTTGCTTAATATTGTGCAAGATATTTATGCCTCAGAAGGTCTCGATCTATGATTCCACCAATGTTGGCATCCAAATTACAACTGTAGCTTCTACAAAGACAATGAACAGCCATTCTACAGTAAGAGGCCAGAGGGCGAGTACCTTGCAACTAAAAAGTGGGAGAGGATTTATACTCAATACATTTAAAACAAAGATGATAGCATATAATTTGGACCAATCCTAGACTTGCAGATTGAGAACAAGTTGCTCAAAGGAAGAAACATTTCACAAGTTGGCCACACTTCTACTCCCTTCCCTAGAGGCCAGATTCTAAAGCACATGCGCAATTTGTTTAGCCACTGGAATTATAAAAGACAAGGAAGGGCCAACTTATATGACCGGGTTTACTAAATTATGCTGCAACAAAATGCAAATTATGTGGGATATTTCAGCTTGTTTTATGGTAGTATCCGATCATTATTTTGTCATTTTTACATGTTAACACTGTCTGGACAAAGTTTTCAATGTATTAGTACTAGTGTAATGCAACTGAACGGTAAACAGTTAACTTTTTCAAAATGTCCTCTGCTGCACAGCTGCAAAACCAACAGTTGATGGACAGAAAGCAGAACAATGTCATACATTCTCCCCAGTACAGAGATCTGGGCCTAAATCCATCGTTTTTTTGCTCACCATGCCATTCCAGTTTGAACCCAGCCATATGCAAATCAGTCTTGACCCTGTGCTTCATGGGAACAGTCCAGCCCGAACTGCCAAGCCAGGTCCTCCCTGGACTGGAAACAAGCATCCTAGGACCGGTTTCGTGGTTTCACCCCTCTTCAGCCAGGATAGCTTGATTCCAGTGGCATGGAGAGCAAGGGACCCACGTCTGGGCACAGCAACATGTTTCGGTATATTTACGAATGTTTGATCCGTTTGAGCTAGAAACACAAATTTGTTAACATCTCCACATTATGCAGCAGGTGAGTACGTGGCATATGCAGCAAATCCATAATTACTAATTATGAGAAAACTGCTGCAACATCACTACATTCCCGTAGCCGATATTTACACACATACACATACATCCCCCCCCCCCTTCACATCCCCCCCCAAGCACTTCCATTGTTTGGATATCACGGTCTCCCATGCAGATGCAAAAAGGCAAATTCTTCCCCTGACTTGCTGAGGTCCTTGAAGGGGTGTGGGGAGGTTATAGGGCACTGTAAGAGTCAAGTTTGATTTTAGTCGTCCAGGGAGCATGATTGAGAGGTGCTCTTTTTGCGTCTGAAATATCGGCCATATCCTTGCCTTTGGTCCTTGTTGAATCCCTGCCCCTGTGGGTATCTGGGCATTCGTGGGGTGTAATAAGGTCGGCCTTGACCTCCATGTTGATTGTACCCTCCCTTGTATGTCTGGGATCTTCATGTGTTTCAAAACGTGCCTGAGCCAGGTTGTTGATACTGTAGCCCTCCTAGGGATTTCGCCATGTCCGTATCGGTTTTAATGTTTTTCAGAGAACCATTCGTGTGATTCCCGTGCAGGGTGAGTCTACCAAATGGCATATCCAGGACCTTTGCTTGCACCTCTGGATGGAAAGCTGTACATTCCAGCCATTATTGCCGTCTTAAAGTATTTGTTTTTGCCAGCTGGCAGAAGTCTGCATTAGATACACCCATGGTTGCATCGATAATGGCTGCAGAGGTTTGGGTTCCCTTAATAACAAGCATTTGCACTGCAATAGGTGTCGCATTTGGAAGAATTGACATTTTAAATTATAATGTATTTTATCTATGTGTTTGCCTTTGAGATCTTATAAGTGTTTCACCATGCAGCATGTTATCCATAAGTTTTGCACACACCCAATAGAGTTAGTTTTTCCTATGAATTATCTGCATGAATAAATCATGTACATACGAAATGAACCATTTCATGGTGTTAGGTTAACAGCTGCATCTGAGAGACACACCCCTTCCCTCTTTCCACTCTCTATTCTACCTAAGCCACACTCACATTTAGGTTTCTAATTTTGTAAAATATGGGGGCAGAAAGTCCCTGAGTCCAGTTAGGTGCAACCCCGTTAATACATGCACAGTATCAAACAAAACAAAAACAAAAAAGAATTTTCATGCAAACATTTAGTTTATGCAAACAGAGCTGCTCACAGTACAAGTAGATCCCTTAGGTCAAGTTAAGTGTTGAACTGGTAATAATGATTTTCAACTTTAGCTCCCATAGTGTGCAAATTGACATAAAAGTAAAGTAGTATGGGACAAAATGCGCTGCATATTGACCTTCCATGCTTAGCCCAAATCGCCAGCAGACATGTCCGATCTCACGGCAGCAAGAATATCACCACAGATATCCTCTGTCTTTGTTATTTGAAAACCTCTGCTCACTCCCCTTTCTCCCTACAAACACGGGAGAGGGCGTGCACTTAACCACCGTTCCTTCAGTTATGCTCCGGTGCCTCGTTGAACTGTTGGCACAGTAAAACAAACAACACAAACCACAGATCTAATACCCCATCCCAAAGAAGTGAGAAGCATCCCGGCCTTAGCTCTGGAGACCACACGATTTGTGCGGCAAGCAGTTCAGCCACTGGATGGGTGTGTAGAATTTGAAAGTGTGCCCAGGATCACACGATGTGGTGGTGAAGCGGTGTTGGACCAATAAAACAAAAAGTGCCCAATTTACCAATGATATTGCCCCAAGTGACACCTGGTGAAGCAGACACTTCCTCCCATAAACCATTGGGTGCACACAGCAATTAACAAACACGTCAACCTTATAAACAAGATCCAATATGCATCTCCTTCCGAAAGCATCCATTGTCCCATATCAGCCTGCTCTTCCTGAAACCCAAGCAAATTAACGTTCACCCTTGCGATACACACCGCAGCAACCAAGCGCACGAAAACTCAAGGAATTACATCCAGTAACCCCTAACCCGCCAGCTCCTTTTCATTTGTGCTGTGCAGAGGTTACATTCACACGTAACCAATTCGCACAAAAAATTAAACAAACAATAGCAAACCCAATAGTTCTCTTTTTCTACGTATGAACTTTGCGAACGTTGTTTGCCGATGCTAGAAATGCGTTTTCTGTTATGAAAATCTCTAAGATTATTTGCACATCTCAGTACCATAACATTATTTTGCTAACAACTTGGTCACAATTCAACACAAAGGTAATCCATTTTGTATGCGGTCACACAAGAAAGACTTTGCTCAACCTAAAAACATGCACTGGAAAGCAACTGACATGGAAACATGGAGTTACTGCATTAGTGTAATGTAAAAACAATGTGTTGTGAATATGTGTTTCCCACAGTTTTCTCTTTTTTTTGCTTTCTCATGAGTGTTTACCTCATTAAAAAAAAAAAAAAAAAAAAAGAGATTTAGGTGTTTTATTATACCTATATGTATTATTGGATGTGTATTTATACATTGCCTAGCCTTCTTTTTTAGGGGCTGCATTTGCTTGGGGAAAAAATAATATATGTTTATACATATACAGAGCTGTATATATGTATGTTTTTTACATATATGATTTTATCATTTCCGGGGTCCCCGCACATGGGCGGGAATATTCAGTGCTTATGACTATTGATGAGGATCCCCTGGAAGAGAACTTTTATTTATGTTTTGGTTTTTAAAATGTAAATAAAAGGCACTGTCATTTACAATGCCAACAGCTTAAGCTCGCGTAAATGCGAGACCTATTGCATTGCAAATGCTTGTTGATTCATCCCTTTAGTTTAAGCCCCAGCTTCTCATGGTAGTAGCAGCATGTTGCATTTGGCACAGCCGCTCTACAAAAATGTTTTAGATTTAACATGTTTATTGAAACACATTTTTGCAGAGGTTTAGCTCAGGTCACCTGGATTATGGCAGCACACCTTTTTGGATGTTCCTAAGTGTGACATCATCCTAGGTTCCATGTGGAACTTAGCTATGTAAGAGGTTTCCAAATGAATCAGCTACAGAGGAGAGGTTGATGGATAAGGTGAATAAATTAGTCTTGAGACTTCACCTGTCTTACATCTTTTTATTCCTAATGTGGAAGACACCACATTAATTTGGCGACGAGCGAGGGACTGGAGTACTCCCTCACCTCAACATCAAGCTCGAGCTGTCTCTCTTCGATTTTGTTCAGTAGAGAAGTTATGTTTGCACTCTTCTCCAGCGGCTGTCTTGAGAAGCGGACGAGAAGTGGAGTGTACACACTTGTCCAGCGGCTGCTTCAAAGTGTAGACAAGTCGTGCCAGCAATATCATGAAATGGAAATTACCCTGAGAGGAGTTCCGTGGGAGGGACAAGCGGTGAAACGCATCAGCGTTCCACTGTCTTAGCGCAACATCCGGCATTGGATACATAGGCCCTAAAGTCATCGGTGGGAGGAGCAAGCGCTGGAACACATTTCATACAAAAATGCGTAAACAGAGCACACACAAGAGAATTTCAGATTTTTGTACAGCTAACACAAACACTTAAAGTCAAAACAAACGCATAACAAACAAATTCCTACCAATGGCAATTATACTGTGGCAGCGATGGTAAATTACAAATTACGTTAAGTGAACAGATCGTTTCTACTGTTTTACATTACATTTGGTTTTTTCCACGCCACATAAAACAAACACGTAATCGAAACTTGTGGTGCGCGCGCACCACGGAGGAGCTGGGGGGCGAGGGAGCCTGTCGTCTGTGCCACGCGATAATGTGCGACAGACACGAACAGGAATGGGCGTAGGAAGCAAGGCAGCGAGGCGAACGTGCGCTGCTGCGCGTGCTGCCGACCGTCGGGAATGGGCATTGTCCCGCCTTTACCCAAACGCATGCCTTATTTTTTTTTTTTTAAAGCAGGCGCAAGCCAATGCCAGACGGGGAAAGCAAAACCACACGCAAAAGCGTGTGGGTAACTTTCTAAACCCCATACAAGAGGTCTTGCGCTGCGCGAGCACTGTTGCACACTGCAACGCTAGACGCGAGACCTAAAAACAAGCATTAAAAATGCAATCAGTCTCGCCTTTCACTAAGTTGCAGCCATTTGCTTTGCTATACAATACCATTAGCAAAGCAAATGGCTTTAACTTAATCAAAGGCGAGACCTATTGCATTTTCAATGCTTATCTTTAGAGAGGAGGTTTAATCTATAGAGAGGTGGCAGGTCACATCAAGCAGTCAAAGGCCCAAGATTGCTAAGGCATTTGCTCCCTTGATTGATATTGCCGCCATCAAACCAACTCTATCTCCCAAATTATCTGCCAGCTGTCTTTTGGAAGGTGTCGACGATGGCATGAGTGGATTCTTAGATATGCATTGGACAGCTGACATAATAGCACAGTCTGGCATCAGATAGCCTCTAAAGCATGCTTGAGCCGAATCTGTAGCCCAGTACTTTATTTTCCACAAACAAGGTACCACTGCTAGAACCGTAGTCAGGTCTTAATCAATTTTAGGCTTTTTAACCAAACAAAATCCAATATGGGTATAGACCCTATGGCTTTATGTGGATGCTGTTTTTTATTTATTTTTTATTTGCTTTTATTGTTCTTTTATAGTTCAATAAAACTTTGTTAAAAAAATCAATTTAGAATAGCCCGTATACATAGTAGAGATCATCCGATACATGTGTCCAGTACAAATTGCGGCGTGGTTGTTAACAGTTTACAATTATCCGTCGAACAGAAGATTATAAATCCATGTGGTGTCAGGGTGAGACATAGTATATAATGTATAAAATGGAGAAAAGTAAGAAGAGATGGGGGAGAGAAGTGGGGGTGAAGGGAAAAAAAAGTCTCAACCAGTGCCTACACATGCTAGCATACTGAATAGTATTTCACTCCATTAACTGCGTCTACACAAGTTAAAGAAAAAAGGAAGGAGTACAAATACAATCTATCAAGGAATTGCTGGTCTGGTGTCAGCAGTTACAGCAAATATAAACACTTTTGTATGTGTGGATACAGTGCAGGTTGGAGAGATAAGGGGGGGCAGTACGGCTAGGAACTAAGTGGGTTGAATCAATGTATTAATGGGTCTGGGTGGGCATCGGTTAGTGATGCAATGTGGTTATCGGTATGGACTGCCATATCGGGTGTTGTGTCCTGATCTTGAACCGCTGTGCGGAAATCTAACAGTATTGCGTCCAATGCTGGAGCTAATGGTTGTCTATGTATTCCTATCGCATCTTCCCGGCAGAGTGCAACACTTTCCGCCTGTGCCCAACATAAGAGAGATCGGTACCAGGCCCTGGCCGCTGGAGGTTCAGGCGATTTCCAACGGTGTGTGAGCAATCGCTTAGCCACTATGAGGCCTATGTCAATGTATCTGGACGTTACTTTGTGTCTCTTGGACTTACGATAAAGACCCAGGATGCACACCTCCCATGTCCAATCCAGTGTCCTTTCTGTGCATGATGTCAGCCTCCGAATAACTTCGGCTCAGTAGGGCTGTATAACTGTGCAAGACCACAGCATATGCAGAAGGTCAGCCCCCAGTTCGTTACATCTAGCACGTTTCGCATCTGTCCGATTAAAAATTGTATTAATTTTGGCAGGCGTGAGGTAGGCTCTGTGGAGTATGTAGTACTGGATGAGCCTGAATCGCGCATTATGGGGAATTCTCATGGGGCTTTCAAGTATGCGTCCCCAATCGCGATCCGTGACATGCCGCTGGAAGTCCACATCCCATTGGGCGCGCAAAGAGAGCAGTGGTGGTGCTGTGTGTGCCCCAATTGATTCCGCAAACCATTTGGTAAGGTGGCGACCAGTTCCAAGCTTGTGCAAATATTGTATGGTGAGATGTGTGTCAGGTTTCTGTAGTGTGGTGCCCCTGTGCGTGGTCAGTGTGCGGGTCATGGCGGCATGGAGAAGGAACTGCTCTTGTGACAGGCCAGTATTTTCCGCTAGGTCTTCAAAGGGAATAAGCTGCCCATCTTGGAATAAGTCTCCCACCGTCAGTATGCCCACTACCTCCCATTACGTGAGCTCTACAGTGGATAGTGCTCGATGTCTTCTGGGAGTGCCCAGTATAGGTAGAGAGGGCGCATATGGTATCAACCAGTGTGTTAGGCGAAGACCGTGGCAATAGCATTGATAAGCAACTTTCAGTAACAGCTGCTTAGGTGGGCTCCCTTTCCTGCCAGGGTGGAAGAGGGTCACTATTTGGGGTTGGGTGTACCCGGGCGCCAGTGTCGCCATATCCCCAAGGTTACGGGCACTGAGCCGGCTTTATGTGGATGCTCCTTAAAGTTGTAAATAAAGCCACCAAAGCCAACCTACTGAAATCTGTTCTTCAAGAAACTGAAGTTTCTTCATGTTCGATTTTCATTTTGTGGATTTTAAGGGGGTAGCTAGCGGGTGTTGGAAGTTCCCAACCTTAAGCCACATCGTCCTTTTTCAAGAAACTCTTCCCAGACTCTTGCCATAGGCTTGCTCCCGCATTAATTTTTTTCTCAAAACCCCTTACTCATCCCTCCCAATTTACTCCCTTTTCTACCTACTCCATACTCTCCTTCCTCCTTCAAATCCTTTTTTTTTTTTAACCAGACCCCTTACTCCCAATTCCACTACACTTTGACCCCTCCTCCAGATTTATTATTTTTTACAGACCACTTACACCCACTTTAAACCTTTTTATCAAGCACTTACCCTTTCCACTATGTCATTGTTTTTTCCAACACCTTGTTCCCTCTCTCATTTTATTCACATTTTTCAAGCCCTTTACTCCCCCTCCAGCTTTAATGCCTTTAATTGTGAAAAACACTCACTCCCATTTCTTTTTTTATAAAGCCCTTACTCCCACTACTGAGTTCCTCTTCTTACCCATTTATCACGCTGATCTAATTCTATACATTTACCTTTTGGTCAGTCTGACTTTTTTCATTTTAGGAATTCATCAAAGTGCCAGATTACCTTGAAAGCTATCCATCATTTTCTGCAAAGGTGTCAAGAATGGCTAGCCCTAGGTATGCCGCCGTCGCTACCAGATATAGACTAATCCAATTTAAATACCTCCACAGGGTTTACTACACCCATTTCCGGCTTTGGAAAATGGAGGCAATCCAATCCCCGGTCTGTATTCGCTGCAGTGCAGACGAGGGGTCGTTCCTCTACACAGTGTGGGGCTGTGGCACACTGCAGCGATTCTGGTCCGGTGTGTTATCTTGCTCAGGTCGTGTTGGTTATCCCATCAGAACCCAAACTAGCGCTCCTACATCGCACAGAGGACATTGGGGGGAACCGGTATAAGAGACACCTCTTATTTTTGGGCCTCACCTTAGCTAAGCGCGACATAGCGCAGCATTGGAAGGACGCGTCCCCACCCAGCGTAACTAACTGGAAAAAGGCACTGGACAGGTGCATGTCAGCAGAGATTGTGGTATTTCAGGCGAGGGTGTGTCCTCAGAAGCATGGGGAAAATTTGGTCTTGGTGGGCCACGTACAGAGGTATAGATCTGCCTCCAATGTTGCAGTCCGCCGCTCGTGATCCTATTGAACGATTGGTGGTGAATAATTTACTGGTCTAATGTATCGTTGTTAATGAGATGTGGCAGGGAATTTCCTCGGCATATACATGTAATGTTTCCTAAGTATGTACGGTGCGCATTAGGGGGGTGGAGGGGTACATGTTTTTCTTGGTCTGATGTTCTGCAGTCTATTGGGGGGGGGGGGGGCGGTTTATACGGTATTCAGAGACATTTTATGCACTTCCTCTGTACTTTGCTTGTCGGGCTCCGCCCCTCTGGTACACTGAAAATTCAATAAAATCTGTTTAATAAAAAAACAAAAAGTGTCAAGAATGTAACAAGCATCTGCATGACCTCTGGTTCCTCATAGTAACAATGAGGTCCATAAGATTGAGGAGGGTTGTCGACTACAAAAGTCTGTGGCTGATTCCCATAGTCCTGGTAACTCTCTTCATCCAAGACTTCTCTCTCAAAATCAGGGACATAACACATCCAGCTGCATAGGATTGTATACTGCCGACGAGATGTCCTGGTCCATGAAAATTGCCTCCAGTTCAGAGTACAGAATTTGGGTAAGTAGATTTGCAGTCACCTTTAGAGGGGAAAAGGTAACTTGAATTGAAAAATCCACCAGAAATGGTATCAGACAGGACTATCATCAACGATGTAGTAGACATCATTCCTGGGTTTGCTGCTAATGGTGAAAGATTGGTGGTCGTTGACAAAGCAGAAGGAGTAGTTGTCAAGAGGTTGGTCTTTACTGATGTCGATGAGGCCTGTACCATAGGAATCAATGGGGATGAAATCAACAATAGAAGTTTTCTTCGTTGTTGATGGGGGATCACAGAGTCCTCACCAAACAGAACGTCAGTTCAGTCAGGACGTAAAGAGCTGAATTTCCATGGAGTTTGGTATTTGCACTTTCTGGAGTTTTTTCTGAGGAAACTCAAATTTTGAGCAGCGGTTGCAGTCGCTTTAAGCTCTAAATCAAACGCTTAAAACTCCATGTTTCTTCTTTTGTGCTGCCTTCATGGAAATGACTGGTGGAGCACTTATTCACAGAATCATTCACAGACAACTGGACATCCTCCCCAGAGGGATGGTTCTTTTCCTCCAGTAAATGTAGTGCTGACCTCCTCTCCACAGACTTCAAAGACTTGAAAGGAAAGGTTTTTACAGATGCTGAGGCGCTAGGTGGCGCAAAAGCGGAATGGCCGCCACTGTGTGAGGCACCCACAGTTCGGCCATAAATCATCATTTATCCTCGTCCTGATACTCTGCTGATTCTCGCGGCAGGATGGCAAGGAGCAGCGGAGCTGTTGCCGAGGCGGTGGTGCTGCAATCTGGGCCGTCTGCGGCGATTTGTGGCGAGAGGTGACAATGTTCAGCTAAGCCCGTAAGGTGCCCCTGGTTCGTCTGGAGCTGGGATACGGACGCAGAGCAAACGCAAGTCCCGCAGTACCCACGAGGCGGATAGGCCGCATCCGTGAAATCCTTGCGTTGTGGACTGGGTGGCCGCCACTGTGTGAGACTTCCACAGTTCGGCCATAAATCATCATTTATCCTCGTCCTGATACTCTGCTGATTCTCGCGGCAGGATGGCAAGGAGCAGCGGAGCGGTTGCCGAGGCAGCGGTGCTGCAATCTGGGCCGTCTGCAGCGATTTGTGGCAAGAGGTGACAACGTTCAGCTGCGCCCGTACGGTGCCCCTGGTTCGTCTGGAGCTGGGATACGGACGCGGAGCGAAAGCAAGTCCCGCAGTGCCCACGAGGCGGATAGGCCACGTCTGTGAAATCCCTGCTTTGTGGACTGGGAGAGGCCCTCCTGGTCTGGCGGCGGCCTCTCCAGATTTGTACTCAGTACTGGGGAGCCTACTGACGCGCTGCCTTACACACAAGACGGCGGTAAGGAAGGGGGCTGACTTTTGGGCGGAGGAGGCCCTGCATGCATTGCAAGTGGCGAAGCAGCCATGATCGATGCAGCGTTAACGCATGCACTTTGCCGCAGCAGTCCCCGACAATAACGTTGCGCCGAGGAAGGCACAGCGACTGCAATTCACAGGGGTTCTAGGAGGAGGTCAGTCTGATGAGGCACATATACAGCCACTCGATTAACTGTGACGCATCCTATACGCAGTATCCTGACCGACTGCACTGGCACACATAAGGCTGGACTGGAGACCCCGTGCTGTGCTACCGCAATATCTCACCGAAGCGCGTCTGAGGGGACAAGGTGCGACATCTGCTGCCGCTAGCCCATTAGATTGAACCGGATTGCTCACAGGGAGGAATCAAGGGTAAATAAGCTGCACAAGCCGACCACAGCAAAATAAAGTGGGTGCAGGTGCGTCAAAAACACAGGAGGTGGCGCTGCACATGAGATATCGGCAGCCCGTGCATGGAACAGGTGTGGGGCACGGATTGAAGACGGCACAGGCGTGGACAAGCGCAGGCTACATATGCATCATGTTGGTGACAAAGGCATAAGCGATGAGCCTTTATAAATAGCATACATTGCAATCTGTCAATTATACCCGGAGTGCCCCTCTACACGGGCGCCTGTGACGTAGTGGCAGAGCACTGACTTCGCACGGCTCATCCACAGTGTGCATTATTGCAGGCCTGCCTCCGGCCAGCACACTTGCTGGGCTAACGCTACATGATGGGGAAGCCAGACACGCACCAACCGCGCCTGACCTTTGATGCCAAAATAAAGCACCCGTCAACAGTCGATGGAAACAGAAAATGGAGCGGAAAACACACAGACTGAACAGAACACAGCACCAGGAGAGGATCTGAAATCAATGCTCCTGGAGGTGAGGCAGGGGTTTGCGACTCTAGCTGGGAAAATGGACACGCTGACGACACGAATGGACGCGATAGTTCGCACAATTGATGGGCATGAAACACGCATCAAGGACGCCGAACAACAAATATCTGAGACTGAAGACACCACGGCCCAGGTACAAAAAACGGTCACACAGATGGATAAATTATTGAAAATTATAGCAGCTAAAAATGAGGACACAGAGGCGAGGAGTAGAAGAAATAATATCCGCATACTGGGAATTCCGGAGTCCACGAACACGGGCAAGATGGAGGAGTATGTCGAGAAACTACTTACTACAGTGGTGGGGATGGAATTACTATCTACCCACTTCATTGTTGAACGGGCCCACCGCTCTCTTGGGACGCAACCTCCCCCCGGAAGTGCACCCAGACCTATAATTGCACGCCTCGAATTATAGAGATAGGGACACAGCTCTTTGTGTAGCCCAAGAGAAAAAACTGCTGCATTCACCATGTATTCGGACTTTACGGTACACGTCCAGGAAGAACGTCGCAAATTTCTCGCTGTCAAACTAAAGCGGAGGCAAGCACAAGTAGATTATTCTTTACTTTACACAGCTCGCCTGCGCATCACCTATCAAGGGACACAATCGATATTCACTAGGCCTCAGCAAGTTGAGGAATTTCTCAAACCGATCAGGAAGAAAAGGAATGTGTCGCCCGCGCCAGATGACTATCCGGAATCACACACATCTGATGTGGAATGAGACATATCGTACACAATGAAGGTTCATAGAGATACTCGACTTTTCGGATCTACGTTGCACATCACATTGCCGAATTAACGCTTACGAGATCGGAACGCCGTTGTACTTGGGAAATGCCATGCACGCCATGACAGTATTATTGCTCAGGACACGCAGACATTGAGTAGCCGAACACCCTCAGAGCTTATTTGGGGACTTGGTCAGAGACATAAGATACTCGGAGAGGCGAGAAGTACCTGTGGGCCACTCAGCAGCGCATCCCCCAAGAGGGTGTACCCTACTGACTTTTTTTGGTTTAACCCTTCTTTTTTTTGTCTACTTCACGTTCTGAACTATACTAGGATGGAGATTTGGTTTGTACTGGGTTGGCTTTTGGGACCAGGGGAGGGGGGTGGGCTAATAGTATCTGGCATGATTGAAATGCTTCAGTGGGGGGGGGTGGAGGGGGGGGCACAGTGGAGGGAAGTTAACTGGTTCAACATAGCCGGCAGGCGCACTGCATTTAGAATCACGGACTCTTTAGATAGGCAGTTCTTACACAGAGAAGGGATACCATTCTTTATATCTTGGTGTACGAGGTTGCTTGATGGCTACGGATGGCAAATCCATACTGAAGATCTTGTCTTGGAATGTCGGGCCTAGGCGATCAGAGAAAGCGGAGACGAGTACTGGCATACTTGGACAGGCAGCAGGTACAAGTGGTTATGCTAGAGGAAACACATATCAATCCGAGGTCCTCAAACACATTTGCCAGCAAATGGACTAGCACGAGGCTTTATTCATCCTACTCCTCCTATGCTCGTGGCACAGCCATTCTGATCAAGAAACAGACACCCTTTGTATTGGCGGGAGCGATAGAAGCCCCACAGGGGAGGTATGTCATAGCATGGGGGAGGCTAAGTAGAGAATCCGTCACGTTGGCAAATTGTTATGGCCCCAACGTGGATACTCCCGACTTCTTCACTATGATCTGGGGAAAAATATTAAAGTGGGATCCACCCATATTATTTGGGGGGGGGGGGGGGGGGGGGGGGGGATTTACTTTAATGTGGACTTCAATCCAGCCCAAGATAGGTCTAATCCGGCTACGTATCATTATAACAATTCCTAGGCAGTGCTGCAAGGTATAATGAAGGAAGGTGGCTTAATAGATAGCTGGAGACATGCTCACCCACAGGTGAAGGAAGGCACACATTTTACGACAGGTGCGGGTACATGGGCACGTCTTGATTACTGTTTGGTTTCCAGGGGGTTGGGATCCACCATATGCGAGGTTGTTCATCCTGCCAGGACGTTCTCAGACCACTTTCCCGTGAAATTATCGCTTACACCGCCAGGATATAATAAGCCCAGACCTTGTTGGAGACTGCGGCCTCACGCTTTGCTGGATGCAGTCTTTCAAACAGAATTGGGAGAGGAAATAAAAGACTTATTTGTGAGGAACAAAGGCTTAGTGGATAGCGTAGAGGTAATATGGGAGGCTTTCAAAGTCACAATCAGAGGGTACTGCATCCCCAAGAGTTTCGGGGTACTTGGGGACATACAGAGAACGGTCCAGACGCTGGAACGGGAACGGAAGAGGCTGGAAGTAAGGATGGGGGAAGGAGAGATGGGACAGGTGCAGAAAGAGTTTCAGGAGAAATTGTCCGAGTACGAACAGACTGCAGCGAGGGAAGTGAAATGCAATTCAGGGGTAAATATTGGGTGGCTCGAAAATATGGTGCAGGGGAAAGGCGATAGCTGAAGTGACAAGGTGTCCCAGGTTCACGACACACATACTCGAAATTGAAGGCCCACGGGGGATATCGCAACAAGACACGCTTGATATACTGGAAACATTCTGAACACATTACGCACCATTATACACCACACAGCGCCATGAGTTGGTGGAACTGGATGACTTCATGGGGGATATAGCGTTGGGATGGCTCAGCGATACCCAGAGGGGATTTCTTAGCTACCTTTTGATCTGGATAGGATCCGTGAAGCGATTATGCAACTTAAAAATGGGTAAGCACCAGGGTTAGATGGCATTCCCGCTGAATTTTACCAAAATTGTATTGACATCATGGCGCCAGTCCTCAGGGAAGTATATGAGGAATCCCTGGAAGTTGGGATACTGCCCCCCCCCCCCCCCCCCCCCCCCCATGAGGGAAGCGTTGGTCACCTCCATTCTGAAGCCCAATAAACCTCCTAACTCATGTGATTCATATCGCCCATTGTCGCTTATCAATTGTGACACCAAAATCTTGGCTAAGGTGCTGGCTAATCGCCTCACCCTTCTCCTGGAGAAGCTCGTCCTACCTGATCAATCGGGATTTGTTCCTGGTAGGGCTACTACCCACAACCTCCGTACATTATTCTCACTCACACAAACGGTGGCGCCTGAATTCCCACTTGCTGAGGTGTTCTTGGACGCCACGAAAGCATTTGATTCTGTGGAGTGGGATTATCTTTTCGGGGTGTTGCAGCGTATGGGGATTCCAATGATATATATATCTTGGATTAAATTGCTGTACCACCAACCCACAGCTAAAGTATTGATTAACGGCTATGTATCTCACTAACTCCCCATCTCGAGGGGCACTCGTCAGGGGTGCCCATTGTCCCCACTATTATTTGGCATAGCAATTGAACCCCTTGCCTCCAGGTTAAGACAGCGCCATCAAGATAAGGCGTTTCGTTGCTGCTTGCGGCAAATTTTGATATCCTTATACGCGGATGACATTACTTTATATATTAGGGATCCCCAGCACATCATCAACCCTGTACTACGAGAATTTATCGTATTTGGAAGGCTGTCTAGTGTTAATAGGAATTGGGGGAAATCCCAGGTGTTCCCTCTTACACCTGCAGTTCCCAAATTTCAGCTTGACTTCCCGTTGGAGTGGTTTGACACAGATCTTCGTTATCTCGGTATACAGGTAACAAGAGACAGAGAAGACACTGTACGGCTCAATTATGGTACGGCGATCACAAGGCTTAACAGCAAAGTTACACGCTGGATCTCTTTGCCTATGTCGATTGCTGGCCGTGCTTACCTTATAAAAATGATAGTGCTTCCACAGTTCCTTTACCTGTTTGCTCCCATCACCCTGGGCCTTATTTTTTTTAAATGCTGTAGACGGAGTTTAGACTCCTTTGGGGGGTTGGGGGGACACAAACACGACTTCAATGGTCAATCCTTACTAGACCGTATGATCAGGGAGGGCTGGATATTCCAGACTTATTATCTGAGTGCACAAGCTCACTACGCTTACTACTGGATGTACCCCCCTAGGTATATGCCGCAAGTGGCCACGGAGGGGTGGCTTGCAGATCCCATCCCATTGCACGGCATCATACATGGCCCATGCCGCGCACGCTCATCACCACCCAACATGGTCACCGGCACGGTAGACGCATGGAATTGTATCAAAGAGAGGCTATCATCACCATTCTTATATTCCCCACGGCTTCCACTAACCTACCACCCAGACATGTCCCTTTTGCAGGAGAAGGGTTTCCAGAACCTATGCAAACGTGTACATATAAACACATGGGAGGACCTGTTCCATGAGGGCACCTTTCGCTCCTCAGAACACATGTTTCAGGGGGTACAGTCCTCCCCTTTGGATATGTTCCTATATGTTCGGTTGAGACAAGGGATGAGGGCGATCCTTCCGGATTCCCCTCGGGAACCAGAGGCTCTCCTCCCATTACACCAGATGATGGGTTCCACAGATGGTAAACATTTAGTGTCAGGTTTATACAAAGGCATACGTGCATTACAAGAACAACCAATCAGTTCGGCCTACACACAATGGCATGAGGAGCTGGGACAGGAGAGGACTATGGAGCAATGGGATTACTGTTGTGCTCAAACATCACAAATCTCTGCCAGTAGTAGGTTGCGGGTGATACATTACAAATTCTTGCAACGTTTATATTACACGCCTGTAAAAAAACATTGCTTTAAATTGTCTGACCATGACAGATGTGATCGATGTGGTAGGGAGGGGGCGGGAATTTTGCATCTGGCCTGGGAGTGTCCGACAGTGCAAGATTATTGGGAAAAGGTGTACGAGGCACTTGAAAAAATGTTGGATAGCACACTAGAGGGAGACCCCATGGTGGCCCTTCTGAGCTACACAGCGCAGATACCCAAAACGTACTGGAAGTTTCTTGCCATATCTCTGCTACTAGCTAAGCGCAGGGTGGCCTGCAGATGGGGCAGGGGGCGAGCTTCGAAATTTAAGTACTGGTTGGCTGATTTATTACACTGCCAGGAACAGGCATCCACGTACGCGGAGCTTCTCCCAAGGGCCTCTAGACCCAAGGATATATGGGGGCCTCTTAAGAACTATCTTCTCCTGCAGGACTCAAGATGATGCGGAAGACATGCCACACACAGCCCAAGAAGGGGATGTGGCACTAGATTGTGCGTTAGATATCCCGAACTCACCTAATTAGTGCAGATGCTTCTAGGAGAATGGATCCTAGATGCTGCAAGAAAGGAAACTGGTCTACGATAGTATGTGGATAGGGTTGTACACCATGTGCAGGTAGCATGTCGAAATTATAACATACCTGTATATTTTATGTGTCAAACGTATATATTATGCCTGTTGAATGCTCATGTCAAAAGCAATCTCAAAGAGAGTATATTGTGGAAGTTATGCGACCTGCTGTTGGGTTACGGAACTGTATTACTATGTTATATGTGAAAATCATAAATAAACGGTTTAAAAAAAAAAAAAAAACGTTTTACAGATGCTGCAATGGGAAGGCTTGTGCCCCGGAGAAAGGATTTGAAAAGAAATGTTCTCTCTTTTTAAGTCTTGATGATAGTTTGAGACATAGGATAGGTCTTCCTGGCCCAGAAAAAGGTGCACTACCACAAATAAATATGCTACTTACCAGTATGCATCTGTTCTTGGCATGTAGAGCTGCAGATCTACACAATATGCATAGATCGCCATCTGGTGTTGGCCGGATGTTTGCACTTGTTTTTGTCCTGGAAAGTCTTTGGAAGTCACGAGGTAGGTGACTCCTCCTTAGGATCATAGTGCGCATGGGCATCGGCTCCATCCTCGGATTGTTTTTCGCCAGCAGGGAAATGATGGAGCTTTGTAAGAAAAAGGAAGATGCCCTTGTATGCTGTATCTAAATAAGATAATACTGGAACAGATAAAGGAAGCCGGGGAGGCGGGTGGGCGTGTGTAGATCTGCAGCTCTACATGCCAAGAACAGATGCATACTGGTAAGTAGCATATTTCGTTCGAGGCACATGAGCTGCAGATTACACACTATGCATGGATTGTATAGCAGTCTCATTCCTTAGCGGCGGCCACCAGTATCTGTTGCAGTAGTCCGAAATAGTGTTTTGAGTACAGCTTGGCCCACACTAGCTTGTTGATTTGATTGCACATCTACACAATAGTGTTTTGTGAACGAGTGCGGTGTAGACCATGTAGCTGCTTTGCAGATGTCATCTAATGGAATGTTCCCTAAAAATGCCATAGAAGCCCCTATTTTTCTTGTAGAGTGGGCTTTAGGAGGAACAGTTAAAGTACGTTTTGCTTTGTGGTAGCAAATTTGTATGCATTTAACAATCCATCTGGCTATCCCGGACTTTGAAATGGGATTGCCTTTGTGTGGTGGTGAGAAAGAAACTAAAAGTTGTTTAGTTTTTCGAAAAGGTTGTGTTCTCTCAATGTAATAGAGCAATGCTCTTTTAACATCTAAAGTATGAAGAACTCTTTCTGCGACTGTGTGGTTGCGAGAAGAATACGGGCAACTCCACAGATTGATTAAGGTGGAAGGGAGAAATGACTTCAGAGAGGAATTTAGGATTAGTTCGGAGAACAACCTTATTGTGATGGATTTGTAAGAATAGTTCCTGAATAGTTAGTGCTTGTAGCTCACTAACTCTTCTGAGAGAATTTATGGGCACTAGGAAAGCAACCTTCCATGTTAAGAATTGTAGTTCACATTTATGTAGAGGTTCAAAGGGAGGTCCCATTAGTCTTGTGAGAACGATATTCAAATTCCACACAGGTGAGGGTGGAACTCTGGGATGAATTATCCTTTTGAGTCCTTCCATAAAGGCTTTGATGGCTGGTACCCTGAATAGTGATAAATGTTGTCTATTTTGTAGATGTGTTGCTAAGGCAGCAAGGTGTAGCCTAATAGACGTATAGGCCAAGTTGCACCTTTGTAGGTAGCTTATGATGTGTTGGATAGACACATCTAGGGGATTGATGTTATTGTTATGACAATATATCACAAATCGCTCACACTTGGCTGCGTAGCAGGCTCTAGTGGTAGGGCGTCTAGCTTCCTTAATGACGTTCATACATTCAGGGGGGAAGGTTAAGGTAACCGAATTCTAAGATTTCAGTAGCCAGATCGCAAGGTTGAGCTGAGCTGGGTCCGGGTCTCTGATCTCTCCACGGTTCTGGGTTAAGAGGTGTGTTGAGAGGTGTAATCTTTGGTGCGGAACTACTGACAGTTCCAGCAATGTGGTGTACCACGGTTGTCTGGCCCAAGTTGGAGCAACTAGAATGAGGGTCAGTGAGTGTTGCCGTAGTTTGCGCACCACCAGTGGTATGAGTGGGAGAGGCAGAAAGGCATACGCAAATCTGCCTGACCAGTTCATCGCATTGCCTTTGGACAATGGTTGTGGGTATCTGGCGCCGAACCTTGGGCATTTGGCGTTTTCGTGGGTGGCGAAGATGTCGATCTGTGGTTGCCCCCACATTTGAAAGAATGGTTTAAGAACTTGTGGATGGAGTTCCCACTCGTGGATCTGTTGCGTTTGACGACTTAACAGATCGGCTATGGTGTTTTGGACTCCTGGGACATGTTGAGCTAGGAGAAAAATTTTCTGAGGTATAGCCCATCTCCATATGTTCTGTGCTAGCTGAGAGAGCTGCAGAGAGTGTGTCCCGCCTTGTTTCTGTATGTAGTATATGGCTGTCATGTTGTCTGTGCGGACAAGGACAGTCTTGCCTGATATTTGTTTTTGAAATGCTTTTAAGGCTAGGAATATGGCCTATAATTCCAGGTGATTGATGTGGAATAACTTTTGTTGAGGTGTCCACCTGCTCTGCATGGTATGATGTAATAGGTGAGCTCCCCAGCCGGAAAGCGATGCGTCCACGGTCATGACAATTTGAGGAACTGGCTCTAGGAACGGTCGCCCTTTGGAAAGGTTTTTGGTGTTCCACCACTGCAGAGAGCGATGAGTGCGACCGTCTACCAACACCCGATCTGTTAGCTGACCTTGAGCCTGGTTCCATTGGCGTGCTAAGCACTGTTGTATGGGACGCATCTGGAGTTTTGCGTGAGGCACTATGAATATGCAAGAGGCCCTCATCTCTATGAGCTGCATGAACACTCGAGCTGGAAGAGAGTGATGCAGCTGAAATTTGGGTAGGAGGAGCGAGAATGCTTGGTATCCTGGCTGGACTGGGATAAGCTAGCGCTTTTGAGGCGTCTATTGTGGCGCCGAGATACTGTTGCGTGTGAGAGGGTTGCAGATGAGACTTGGTGTGGTTTATTGTGAACCCCATGTCGTGGAGTAATTGGATAGTTGCGTGAGTGTGATGAACACACAGGTTGTACGAGCTGGCTTTTATGAGCCAGTCGTCGAGGTATAGAAAGAAGTAAATGTGTTGTCTCCTTAGATGGGCAGCGACTACTGCTAGGCACTTTGTGAATACCCGTGGAGCTGTTGTGACTCCGAAAGGGAGTACTTTGAATTGATAGTGCTGCCCGTCCACTACAAACCTGAAATATTTTCTGTGAGCTGCGTGAATGGGAATATGGAAATAGGCGTCCTTGAGATCTAAGGTAGCTAGGAAGTCGCCCTGTGAAAGTAGAGGGAGGACTTGCTGAAGTGTGACCATGTGGAAATGGTCTGATTGTATGTATAGGTTAAGTGGCCTTAGGTCTAGAATAGGTCTCAGAGAGCAGTCTTTCTTTGGTATGAGATAATACAGGGAGTAAACTCCCGTGTTTTGTTGATGCAGGGGAACTAGTTCTATTGCACTTTTTTGTAGTAAGGAAATTACCTCTTGTTTCAAGAGTGACAAATGTTCTGCTGACATTGGACGCTGTTTGGGTGGAATGTGTGGGGGGGTAGAGGTAAGTTCGAGACAGTAACCTGATTGCACTATTTGTCGCACCCACCTGTCTGTGGTGATGTTGGTCCAGACAGGATGGAACTGTTGTAGTCTTCCCCCGACAGGAGTGGAATGGTCCGGTGGAAGCGGAGGGAAGTCATTGGGCAGGGGTGGAGGCAGAGCAGGTGTTGTTAGTCTTGCCTCTGCCCTTATCATTGTTGCCTCTGTATCCTCCTCTCTGATAACCTCTGGTGAAGGTGGATTGGGTGGGAGCCTTGTAAGAGGTGGATCGGGTATCAGACGAGTATCCTCTGGAGTTGCCCTTGTAGGATGAGCGATGAAAAGAACGTCTGGGAGCTTGTGATTGCAAGGCTCCCATTGATTTGGCTGTGCCTGTGTCCTTTTTCATCTTCTTAAGGGATGCATCAACATTAGGGCCAAAAAGGTGTTGTTGGTCGAATGGTTGGTTGAGGATAGAGCTTTGCACCTCAGGTTTAAAACCAGAAATGCGTAGACACGCGTGCCTGCGGAGAAGGACACCTGTGTTTACTGCTCTGGATGCCGTATCTGCCACATCGAGAGCGCACCGGATGGAGGTGTTGGTGATAATTTTACCCTCCTGTATGAGGTCGTTGGCCTTATGTTTGTATTTGTACGGGAGGTGTTGGAGTAGGGACTCCAACTCATCATAGTGAGCCCTATTGTATCTGGCTAACAGGGCCCGAGTGTTTGCGATGCATCAAATGTTAGCTGCCTGTGACGCTGTTCTTTTGCCAGAGGCGTCCAGGAGTTTAGACTCTGTCGGGCGGAGCTGCATCACCGGATGTATGCGAATTAGCCCTTTTTCTAGCATTTGAGACCACCATGGAGTCTAATGGAACAGGGCCCTTAATGTAAGCTGGGTCTGTAGGGCAGCTTTGTATTTTTTCTCAATTCTAGGATTGATGACTCTAGCCCTGACAGGGTCCTTAAATACTTCTGTAGCGTGTTTGATAACCCCTTTGAGCATGGGTAAAGTGGATGTGGACCTTTCGGGGGGGGGGGGGGGGGGGGGTGTCAAAAGTGTCCATTAAAAAATCCTCTTTGACCGGTTCTGTATGTAGGTCGACCCTGTGGTACTGGGAAACCCGGTGTATCAGCTGATTAAAACCCATGGTGTCTTCTGGTGGGGGAGGCCTAGAGGGGCAGATGTCATCTTGCGGGACATTAGGGACATCAGGCATATTATAGTCATTCCAGGGGTCAGGGGAACCTGGTGGACTGGGGTTCCCTAGTGGCAGGTCGTGTCATCATACGTGTCGTCATCGTCTACTGGTGTAGGGGATGGCGTAGGAGAACGAGGTGGTGGGGGAGGTGGTGGAGGTGGAGAAGGGACCCTAAGAGGTGATGTGGCTATGTCCCTCTTTTTAGGTGGTGGAGCTGGTGCAGGCATGTCCAGTGGTCTTTTTCTGGAACTCAGAGTCAATTGACCAGTTTTAGGGTCTTTAGTTGAGGGTCTGGTCAAAAAAGCTCTTCTGAAGAAGGTTGGGTGTTCGGTGTCGACGGTCGGCATCGAGGGCTTTTTCGGCTCCGGAGCGGTTTTGGGCTTCGAGCCGTGTGGTTTACCAGTCTGTGTGCTTCTTCAGTGTCGATGGTTTTTTCGGCTCCGAAGAGTGCGAGTCCAAACTTTTGGGGAGTGGCTTCTTCGTCGGCTTCGAGTGTTTTTTCGGTGACGGGGAGTCACTGCTTGGTGTCTTTGGTGCCGAGGGCTTCGGGGTGGAAGTAGTGGTCGGCACGGAGGATGGGTGCGACTTCTTTTTTGGTACCGATGATTGGGCTTCGGCGCCGGTGTCAGGCACACTCGACCCGAGTCGCCGGAAGGCTTGATAAGCTTCTTTGCCGGGCCCGAGGGCAGGGCATGGGAAGCAGTGTGTTGGTGTGCACCGGAGCCCGAAAGTGAATGTGTGACAGAAGCCTTTGTTGTTGTAGGGAGTGAGTCGAGGTCAACGTCTCAACTTACGACCCGATGAGCCAGAGTCACTTCTTCGACGGAGTCATCAGCTTCAGAGGTGCTGATTAGGCCTTCTTCGACCCGCTCCTCTGGCACATTGACACCCTCTTGGAAGATGTCGTCGGGGATCGGACTCGACGAGAGAGCCATGGTCCCTTGAGCTCATCGATCACGGATGGCCTTCTTCGAGCAGAAAAAGGCACCAGCTAGGCAGTCTCTGGCCTCGTGCTCCGGAGAGATGCAGAGGCTACACACCTCATGCAAATCGGTGTGGGGAAACTTCGACCCACATCGAGGACACTTTTTGAAAGGCGTCCTTTACATGAGCCAGATGCCAAGGCTCAGGTCGGACCAAAGGCCTTCTTCGATGACCGGAATCAAAGAACTGTAGGGATGCGCGCCGATTAGGGTTCGCGATCGAGACAATACCGTCGAAAGGGTGAAGGATTGCGCGTCGAAACAGGAATCGGTAACGGTTCTGAACTGGTGCACGAGAAACACATCTGAACACGATGGCGGAAAAAAACAATCTGAGGATGGAGCTGATGCCCATACGCACTATGATCCTAAGGAGGAGTCACCTACCTAGTGACTTCCAAAGATTTTCCAGGACAAAAACGTGCAAACATCCGGACCCAACACCAGATGGCGATCTATGCATAGTGTGTACTCTGCAGCTCATATGCATCGAACATTAGCTTTCAAAGTACTAGAAGTTGTTTTTAGGGTAATTGTGGGGCTGTTTATTCCAGGGTCAACCAGGAAAGCAATAGTATAAGATCACTGAGGTTAAAGAAAAGCTCTTCTCGGGGCCTCCCTCACACACGTGTGGTAAAACTCTGAGCTATGGAGAAGTGTGGCTCAATGATTAGAGCGGCAGACCCTGATGCAGAGGTCTAGCCCAGGACCAGGGTTCAATTCCTCGCCTCGGCGGGTCTTGGGCTCAAAAATTCCGCGGACCTGATAATTCTCGCCTCAGTGCCTATTCCAATCATGGAGTCCCACTCTGCAACTCTGGGCAATAGCTTGCTTAATCTCCACAACTCTAAGGATGCCTGGCCTCCACCTTGGGGGTGCCCAGGAGTGGACGCCTCACAGGGAAAGCCAGGATGGGTTCCACAGCGGTATTCGTACAAGCGCCTTGAGACCCTTGCGGGTGAGTAGTGCGCTATACAAGTATCACATTTATTTAGCTATGGGAGTAGGAGAGATTAGCTGTTTTACCCAATTGGCTGAAGTTTACGTTGGTTCAAATGAGGGAGATATGCTACTAAACAAACACTATTGTTGAGCGCCATGGCCATTTTAATACTGTTTACCGTTATTTAAAGTTACCAGGCATTCCAAGCCTGACAAAGGGGATTGACACAAGCATTTGACTACATTAAAGATTCAATACTGGAGAATTTGTTTTCCTAAACATGTCTAACTTCAGACCAATCCTTGCACAACAGCATGCCAGTCCTCATCCCTCTTGGGTCCCATGGCATAATGAATTTTAATAGTCATGAATCTATGGACCCATAAAAAAAGTTACTGGGAGTACAAACTGCAACTGAATGAACTATTGTGGTGGTGTTTTGAGCCCCAATGCAGGGATGTAGTACTGTTTCAGGAGGATCTTCCCAAACTGTTAACATTCAAAGCTGTGTCACTGAAAGGATAGGGACTACACCTTGATGTTTTTAATGTGCAAGATTCCTGGCCAACGAATGTAACCGATTTCCACATCAGGCTACTGGAGCTTAGGTAGTATATTTTGCTCTCATGCTTTTCCTTTTGTCTCCTAATATATACTGTGTTCAGATTCAAACAGACTACACAACCAATTCAAACGACCTTACCAAGGTGGGGGAGGAGGGTCTGGAACTTGTGAAGGCCATTCAATATGGAAGTATTTCAATAAAGGCAATTAATGTCCGGACTGTGGAGAATACATCAGCAGATCCATTGGACAGAACGTTGGTGGAATATCTTAAATGGTTCATAAACAACATTTTACACAATATATTATAAAATTGGGGTTTCTCGCAGACAGAAATCCTTCCTAGAGCAGAAAACAAAAGTGTCCAAACTTTGTCTCAAGTTTCCATGAGCTAGGGACAGTGGGCAATGCCTTTGCGATTAGATGAATCGGGGAAATATCTGATTTTCTGTCAATTCCAATAACGAGAAAATGAATACATTGGAAAGAAAGAATGGTTAGATCATTCCAGAATGCCAAAAACAGTTGTGGTACACATACCTCCTACACATGTCAGAGGGATCAAGATGGCTTGCAGACAGACTGTAGGCTATACAACTGGGAAAGACCTAGCACTCCCAACCTACCTTCATTCCAACTTTTAGTCACTTTATACCATTCTCTTGCATTCTGGCAAGACTGCTGTGCTCTTCTATTAAGGTGTGTATGACCATTGGTGAAAATCCTACATCATAAAAGGATTTATTTATTTTTACTTCTAATTCTGCATCTCGGGCATTTTAATGAAGTTATCCACAACCCACTTTCTTCCCAGGCAAGAGCTTTGGGATGGTTAACAGTATAAGCAACTGTTAGTTTAAGGCATGAGAAATTTGGAAACCTCTGGATCCTTCAAGGAGCTCTGCTACATTTTCACCTTCCGCTGCTCCTGCCTATTCTGCACCATTTCCCTCAATTTGCTATGGCTTCTTTTACATGTTATGCTGCTTTATTGTTTTTATAATATTAATGGCTCCCTTTGTCTTATTAAAAATAAATGAAGGCTGCAGTATTTATCTACATTTAAAAATACTGTTTTTGCTAAACAAATGTTCTTGTTTGATCTTAGATCATTTTTTAATAAATACATAGAGGCTACACTATTCAAGTGTTCAATGAAGATTCTTAGGATGCAGAACTAGAGTTACTAGTAACTTAACCTTACATGTATATACCACATTCAATGATTTATCTACATTACAGTTTTACTGAAATGAACTTGAAAGGACATCAGCATTTCTGAATATCAGTCTGTCTCACCATCCATATTCAAAGAGTTCAAGTAGGTTAGCCAGACTTTCAAATGAGTAAAGACTATCACACTCTTCTCAGAAATGTATTTCACACGATGCTGAAGTCAATCAAAGAAAATCTCTTGCCACAACTTTTTCTAAAGAATATATCCAACCTCTTTAAGCTGGTCGTTACTACCCCAAGATGCTGAACGCTTGTGAGAACCTTTTTTCTTTTCATTGTATTCTTCCGCCCAAGCAGCCTCCGTCTGCAACAAACAAAAGGTTGCATTTTAACTCTCAAGCTGCACAAAAATATAATACAAAGAAATTCAAGGTTTAAACAATGGTGAATTTACAAGGTGGCTGCCTGCTTTTCCCAAGTAAATTGAATACATAATGATGCATTACTGAATTTTAGGAATTACAGAAACCAAAGATCCAGTACAATATAAAGAACCTGGAATATTTACGGTAAACATTAATTGGGGATAGTCACATCTATTTACTAAATAAGCAGGGGTTAAGTTTCAATCCAATGTTTTACAAATTGCAAAAACTTAAGCAGTAATCAATTTGTAATGAATAAATATTTACCCCATGCCAATGCATTATGCAAACTTCAAAACCAAGATTATCAAGCCAGTAATGTAGGTCTTGATGCACAATACAAAATATTCAGTTCTGGACATTAGGAAAGATATAATCACTATCTCCTCCATCTGCCCCACATATTGGGGAAAGGTAGGAGGACAAAGGAGAAATAACAGGTTCTCGGTCTTTCCAATACCATTTTATTCTGGAAAATAAAATTTGGTATTGAGCACAGATTATTCTACTGCATGGTCTATCATTCTTTTATTAAGAACATTCTCTGCAAGAATGGTTGTGTATTAACTGCCCTTAGATTCAACAGGATAAATACATACAATTAAAAGTGCATTCATTTTCAGGCATGAATTAATGGAAACTAAACTTTAGTTAACATACCTCAGCTGGTAAACAGAGGATACAACTCTTGTTCCTTCTAGCTAGACAAGTCTCCTACACACCAGTTTTTAATTCCAATGGGGGACATGTATCTTTTGAGTTAAATAGACAGAATGCCACTGGGTTCAGTCACAGTAAAAACAGTTACTCACAATACTCAAAAACTGCATGCAGCTAGTACTATGTCAGGAAATACTCTACAAACATGCACTTAAGCAAATTAAAAATCCCATTACAAATACTTAACTTTTTTGTTCACTGTCAATAGAAAACACAAATAAAGTCTATGCACAACTATTTTCATTCCACAACCAAATTAGTTTCTAATAAACAATGTTTAAGTTAAAAAAACATTTTGCTTACCTGTGTAGAGTTGTCCCTCATGCAAGGAGCAGCCTGCCCATGATTATCACGAGGCCACTGCCCAGACAGATAAGGAGCAGCAAGTGTGTCCAATGAGGATGTGCGACGAATAATACTGGATGGGCTTGCAGGAGCACGTGATTTTTCAACTAGAGAAAAAAAATAAAGGTTTACATTTTCCCCCCCCAATCAAACATTCCTATTAGGTCTCAATGACACAAATTTATCAAGAAAAACAAAAAAAAAGCACAAATTCATTGGTTGAATATTTCTATTCTTTTTAAGATTTCGAATTCAGGGGTATACTGCAACTACCTATGGTAGCGTAATCTCCTTTGACATGCTAATTCACAACTTTACTCGCAAATGTCATGCATTGTGTGTCATATTTGGCACCCTGTGGTTTACTTGCAACATAACAAGTGCCAGTGCCCAAAGTTCCTGAGGTCAGGCAAATATCAGCAAGCCAAAAAACAAGGCTGCAAAGTCTTGATTCTGCCTCATGCTTCCACTACCAAACACTCCCAGTCCCATTATTGCACACTTGTATGATCCTTTCTCCCTTTGTCAGGGTTTTTCAATATTTCCCTTCCTTCGTCTTTCTGTTTTGTGTTTTTACCTCTTTTGCTTGCTGTAAAAGTCTGATCTGGACAAATAAGTGCCATGCTGGTGGTCCTCACCAGACAATTAAGCACCGATGCCACCACCCACTATCCTGTGCACACCACCTCCAGTGCCTTCTTCATATATATATAAAAAAAAAGAAGAAAACACAAAAAAATTGCCTTTAGCCAACATTGAGGGGATAGAGTGGGGGTACTGACAGTGGTAAAGATCCTACACACCAAGAAAAGTGCATCCTATCCTGCCTAAATACCCTCACGGGTGATAAGATGCGCTATATAAATCTACAAAGTTTGACACAAACTTCCTCTTACGTCGTAGCTCTTCCCCATTTTCAACTTTACGGTAGATTCCACAGCTATCAATAAAGAGTAAAGGAGGACAAATCAGCACTGGCCGATTAAGTCTAGTCACACTGTGTGAGGCGAACTTGACAAGGAGCAGAAGTTTTAAGTGCATTGTGTTGCCACAATTCTTATGGAGAAGGAAACATTGCCACCCAGCATATATCGGACATGTACATGCAGATAGACTCATTGGCGTGGCGCACTCAGCCGAGTTATCACGGTTAGCTACATATCCCATTTTGCGCGAAACCACATCAGGATCGCCTCAAGGTTGTTTCTTGTTGTCTTCTTAAAAGTTGTGCAATCTTCGTCCAGAGTATTATCCCGATATAAGACACTTATACTTTTTATTTGCGGAATACATGATGTACAACAAAGAACATGCACATTCAATCATGCTTATTGTAATGCAATCAATACTCAAAGATGGTTACAAATGAAATGGTTAAAGTTGGAGCCTCCTCATCTCCCTCCAAGCCTAAGATACACAGCCATCAAATGTAAATTAACAAAATGATTCAGACTTAGTCCAATTTAAATAGTTTCTTCCTTTTTAATCCATGGATAATCCTTTTTAATCCATATGTTTCCATGTGCTGGTTACTGCTGGTTTTCACATGATTTTTAGTACCCTAGTTACTGGAGGGCAGATGCCAGAAATGCATTTGGCTTATACTATCCACAGTGATTTATGAGGAACGGTGAACAACTACGTGCTGCTGAAAAAAGCCTGGATGGGCATCTCTTTGAACTTGTGGGTGTAAAACATGAAAACATATGGATTAAAAGGGATGACTCATGGATTAAAACGGAAGAAATTGTTTAAACTGGACTGGCTGTGCATCTTGGCGTTGGGGACCCATACGACGTCCAACTTCAACCATATTAACACACACACGGACAGAGTGCACAACAGGGTCGCACGCCGAAACATTGACTTTGAGCATTATATAACTTGGAAGACTGTTGAAAATTGGTGTGCATTCTATTATTTATAAAGATTTTAAAAATGCCACAACACCACCTGGCAAGAATCAACTTTCTATCATGCAAACTCTAGATTACTCAGCCAAAAGAAAAGGACAGTGAGGGGTATTTATGTATGACTAGTTCTTGAACAACTTCACTTTCAGCCTGTTGTGGACAGCAAGTTTATTGCATTGTGCCTTTAAGGTGTGTGTCATTTAGTGTTAATGTTGACAGTGGGCTGTCCAAGAGAGTTGGAGGGAGAGATGGGGAAAGGGAGAAAATGAGGGCAAAAAAGAAAGAGTGAGAGATCTTGAGTCACAACCAAGATTTTCATTTTCAGCACTTATTTCAGTGACTTAAGTTGGAGCCCAGGCACTGGAGAGAAAGTACAGTTTTCTTCATGCAGGGGGAAGTGGCGGGGCACAATCTCAGAAGGGGCTCCTCTATTAATTACTTCAGATGCAACACAGGAAGGTAGGGCACCTCCAGACCAACATAACATGATCGAGAGCAGTCTGAGCCACAACGTTGTCTTGAGTTTTTTCCATTGCTCCATAACCACCACTTATAGCAATGGTGTCTATATGCAGGGGTGGTGCAGAAGGACAAGACAGAAGTAGTTAATTTAACCTTTTAGATGAAGGTATTTCCAATACCACTGTGTGAGACTAAAGACTACATTATGTATCAGAGTTTGGAAGAAATCCTAAGCAGGAGAGGAGTAAATCATGTGAGGACTACACTGTTTAGAATCCAGATGAATGGGTTGATTGAAAGGGTAAATACAATATTCAATTGTATAAAGCAAATAAACCTCTGTGCAAAGGAGAATCAGACAATAGGTGTGTGCTAAGTTAGTTACCACTATCAGAGAGATATCTTCTTTTAGGTCTTAAAAAGGAAGCTCCAATGAGCTTCAATCAGAAAATACTAATGTGGGTGGCTAAAGAAGTGTTTAAGGAAACAGTTAAGGCTAAACAGAAATATATACAAGGTGTTACAATCAAAACATTTGTAGCTACCGAGAAGGAAAAGTTCAATTCTATTAAGGACAAGGAGGCCTGGATTATGCTTAAAACTTTCCTTTTTATTGGCTCAGCAACCCAACATATATGGTAGGACAAACATCAAACACTAGGGACTCTAAATCATTTGAGTCCAAGCTAAAAGTTCCCAGAGGTCAATCAATTCGGTAAGCCATGTACCATATGATAAACATCCCCAAGGAACAGCACTTCCTCTTTCTTCCTTTGATGAACTCCAATATGAAATCTTCTTCAATGGTATTTCGGCTTCTGGCCAGTTCTTGTCACAAATAAAACATAATCCGAACTCATTTTACCAAAATAGATCTAAAAAATCCAATATTAAACTTTCAATAATTACCAAATTACATACAAACAAAAAGTATAGGGAATAACCCCATCTACCATTGGCACTTGAATAAAGGTCCAGAAAAAGGCTATACCTTACCTAATGAGAAATTCCACACCTGTATGTCGAATTGGGAATAAACTGTCAAGTCCGTCTCAGGTGGAATGATCCTTGTCTCAGTGCCCTTAACAGAATTGAAACTTTCATTCACTGTAGCTAGGAATTCTTTTATTCTATGTCAGGACTGGCGACTCAGTTTAGGCTTGTTTAAACCTTACTTACCACCACTGAAGCCAAATGCATAACAGGCTTAAAATAAAACTTTTTAAATGCAGAGCCAGATGACCAATCTGTTGCCTTCAGAAGGTCTTCCAAAGTTCTGCCCATAGAGGAAGCAGAGGCTGTTGCTCCATGGGCTGAGTGCGCCCCAAAGATGGAGGTATGTTGTAATTGCGGGATTTACGAGAGCCAACAGGATTGGTATTCTTACAAACGTTGCTTTTATTTGATTTATTCTTGCTAAAAATAGAGACTTCAAAGTAATCTCTTCTTCTTCACGTTTTGGTAAGCCAGGCCCACCAGGGATGATGCACACCCCATGTAACAAAGAAGAAAATGCCACATGTAAGCTTTCAGTACTTTATGAATTTCATATTTGGGAAAGGGTTCGTGAGAAAGGACACCTGTCTCATGCTTGTTTTACTGACCCATCATCATATACAAGACATTTCTCGCAGAGTCAAAAGTATGTGCTACTCAATATTAACATAGTTACTTGCCACTAGGTAGAGGTTTAATTGAAAGAAATGTTACAGAAATTTACAAGACGTACGTTCTACTTTCCGCGGCGGCAGGGGAATGCTCAGCATAAACGGAAATGTATATTCTCAGAACGCTAAACGAGTCTTGCTTTGCCTAGTTTGCCGATTTCTAAGAGGAGAACCGCCTTGCCCCGGTTACCTCCCTCATTTTGCCCTTCACCCTTGCGCCTCTCATACTTTCGCAGCAACCGAGTACATACCTTGGATAGCCACGCTCCTCCAGGGGCGTGGAGAACAGTCTCATCCTGATGGTGGCATCCTAGCATTCTTTGAATCTAGTCTGGGTATTCAACCGTCTTGAGTTCGGCGGAGATTTCCCTCCCGACTGTGTCTTTCAAGTCCTGTGGCGTCTACTCCTATGCGTCTTAATCGGTTTTAGCGCTGTACACTTCCTTGCAGGTCTCCCCATCCTCTTGGGTCTTGAGGACCACACACCTCTCACTCTTAATCACAGGGTCCTCTGGAATGCAGGATTGAAAGGGCCAGTCATCTTGTACTTGTGTCGGGCCTCCTCCTGATTCTGGCTTCTGTAGTCAAACATAAAGGAAGGATTTTCGGTCCCGATCTCTGTTGCCTGTCTTCCAGTCATCGGCTGCAAACAGGGAAGACCAGATTCAGTATGGGTGGAGGTGGTGGGAATGTGCCAGTGAGAGTCATCCACGTCATCCTCACCCCCCTTTGGATCAGTAGTCATGGTGGTTCGACATGGTATCAATGCCAGCTTTCATCATCACCTAACGGACCCATCTGGAGATTGTGGTAAGAGAACGAGTAAAAGGGTTTTTTCCAATGCAATCAACAACTAACTGGCCCAAGCTCTAGTCTTGTAGGAATACATAGGTCACCAAAGCCAGAGGATCCCCAATTGAAAAACTGTTGAAATTGGTGGTCTAGGCTAGAAGTAAACAAGTTCATCTGGCAAGGGCCCTACCTTTACATGATCACATTAAAGAGAATTGAATCGAGCTCCAATGTGCCAAAATCAGTCAGGTATCTCTACTTCCAATGTGCAATGCGATTGAGGTTTCCAGGCTGGTACTCTGCCCGGACCGAAATCCTCTTGTCTGAGAAGAAGTCCCAAAATATTTGGCGAGCTCTGCAAACACCTTCAAACTTGTCCCCCTCAAACAATTTATGTATTGGACTGCAGATATATTACCCATCTTCAACAGGATAGAACATGAGACTCAGTCTCAATGTAAGCGAATGAGTGCACCCCCGCAGTTTTAAGTAGTTATGTGCAACTCTTTCTTGCTCAGACCATGGGCCTCCTATGGTGATGTCCTCACAACGAGTCCCCTCTCCCCTAACCTAAGCGACTTGCATCAAACTCCTAACCAGTTTCAGTCCAGACCTGAAGATGGCTCTTATGTTTCAAGACATGATCTAGCCACCACTGCATCTCAGTCTTGGCCTCCGAAGACTGAGATGCAGTGAAGAGCTCTGTAGTGAAGGGGACCCAGGAAAAATGCTTTAATGGACAATTCCAAGAAGCTGTCAATCCTGACCAGATAAAGCAGAGATGTGCGCTCCTTCAAAAGAGTGGGTCTCAACTTTTTCCTTATTAGGAATAGCTTTCTGTGGGGACGTTTGAGTTTGTTGGATCGAATCTATGACAAAACCCATAAAACACATTGACTGAGAGGGAGTGAATTCAAATGACTGCTTGTTGATAATAACATCCAAATTGTGCAAAAGTGACTAGGATAAAGCCAGATTCTGAAGGAGAGACTTAACAAAAGTATATTGTCCAGGTATATAATCAGCCAGACCCCTCTGGAGTGCAAAAACTCTACCACTGGCCTAAAACCCTTGGTGAAGCACTAAGTAGCATCAAAGAGTGGGAAAGGACGAACAAATGCATGGCAAACTCGTACACCTGGCCACTCCATGCAAACTCCAGAAACCGCGGTGAGGAGTAAATACTAAAATGAATGAAACCGGCGTCCTTGGGGTCCAACCTCACCATTCAGCCATCCGGCAAGAGATTCTCTCAAAAGATGAACCCCTTCCATCTTGATGGTACACCAGCCACTGATAGAGTTCTCTCAGATTTATTACCATCGAAAACCTTTGTCAATTTGTTGCGAAACCCTTTAGGTTGTCAGACTGAAGGAACAATTGCCTGAGTTGTCTAGGAGATAGTCTCATCCAGATAAATGAGACCCCGGTCCTCCTCGGATAGGTGTGTGTATTTTGGCCTTCTGGACTGAATGGGGGCGTCATAGAACTCTATCTAAAACCCTGAGACCATTTGTAAGACTCACGTGTCCCCCGTGAAACTGCACCTATTGTGGAGAAAAGAAGCCAAACAATTACCCGACCCTTGGTGGGGAAGAAAGGGCATTTCTTACCAGAGGACCCACGTGGGGCATTTGCGGCTCCTCTGAAGTCTCCTCTGAGCCTCTTCTGCCGTCGCAGGTCAGAAAAAAATTAAATACCACAATTGGTCCTGGAATTGGAAGTTGAACTGATGGTTACCCTGCAACCTCTAGCAGACTGGGGAAAATGAGCAGCCAGCTGAGTGCCCTCGGCCACAGCCTCCAATTCATAGATTGCTGGGCTTTGTCCAGCAAGGAAAAGGTTGCAATGAATTTGCCCAGTCCTGTTATGAACAGCTACCCAATGAGACCGCCATCTGCATCTGGACCCACTTCAAAAATAGCCAACCCTCTAAATTTTGAATCGATCAGAAGGGAGTAGCTCTTTTCAGTAGAGAGCACACAATTTGCGTTCCTGAGGAAACATATTGCTCTTTTTGTCCAACCTGGCAGTAATTCCGGAGAGAGTATGTTACCAGTATCTTTAGTAATGTCTAATATCTTTGTTAGCGGCCCGAGAATATCCAACATTTTATCCTGGCAGGCCTTCCAAGAAAGGTAAATGCCTCTTTTATGTCTTTTATAAATTTAAAGGTGGCTGTTTTGCCATCAATGTCCGGTATCAGAGCGACTTTCCCATCTAGGCAAGGTCATGTACATTTAACCTAAGGCAGCCAACATTTCCAAATGCAGTCACCCACATATAAGGCTACTTTAGCTGCTGGAGCCTGCTCCACAGGTGATAGATATCATCTGGGTCTAACATTCCTTCAGGTGCCATTGCCCCCACTTTATTCCTGATCAGGAAAGTCTACAACCTGGAGCATTTTGGACCGACCTGCGGTCTCCAAGGTATACTGGCCCTGGTTCGTTGCTGGAATCATCCTGGTCAGGGTCACTGTATTCTTCCCCATCATCCTGGTCCTCAAACAGAGATAGCCCTTCAGTAACAACTGAGGTAATCGCAGGATGGAGGGGATTGAAAAGGATACACTGGGGTTTAAGCCCTGCACTTGAAGCATGCCCATCTGAGCCTCTTGAATGCATCCGAAGGAGGTGAGGAATGATTGTTGGTCTAGGCTTTGCCCTGTGGCAGGGTTGAGATGCCTCTTGAGGTAAAACAGGCATCCAGGAACTTACAACTCCCCCAGACGGTGGGGAAAGGGGGGATCCGAGCTACGCTGAAAAGCCACCATTAACAGTTGTTTGCTCAAGGGCTCAAAGGCCAGGGACATAGCCCTGTGAAAGGTGGCATCCACTGCATCAAACTCATCTAGAGAGAACGGAATCGGACCCTCTCGCATCTCTGCCAAGCTCCCCTCTCTCCATAATCCTGCCATTGATGGATTAGAAACAAGTGTATTTTTAATACTTTATTTACGGTTTTACAAGAGAGCATTGATAACTACATGCGATTATCATTAATCGTTGCAATCTGTACATTCTTGATGATTAGGAGAGGAACCAGTGTACTGTCAGAGGTACATAGTAGCATATGTGTGGAAAGGGGCATGTTATAGAGAATAAGCACATTGTTGAATCAAGCACAGTTCCCATAGTCGGTCATAGGCCACATGTGGACTTGCAGAAGAGAGCACTCACTCCACAGGATCCTGCTCAGTAGCATGTTCTGCAAGGTATATTTGTTGATTATATATATATATATATATATATATATATATATATATATATACACACACACACATACACACATACATACATAATCTACTGGCGGTCGCCAGTAGATAGTTATAGTTAGGACCGTGTTTCCATAGGAAATCTCAAAATTCTATTTTGAATAACTTTGGCGCCGGTTGACGAATCTTTGCGAAATTTTCAAAACTAATGGGGCGCTCCGCTCAGCTCCTACCCTGAAAGTCTCGGGGTGATTACTCAAGCGGGGGGCCGAGAAAAAAGGGGGGTCCCAAAACACGTTTTCCCCATGCATTTTTCCATAGGACCTTTAGTCAAAGGTACAGCCCGAACGGCTGAACAGAATTACTTGAAACTTGGCAGAGAGGTAGTCCTCAGGTCAGGGAAGTGCCTTTTGCATATATGAAGTCAATCTCAGTAGTTCCTGAGAAAATTGCATTTAAAAGCACATACATATCTATAGCCGCGCACTGTGCGCGCACCGTGCGCGCACCCTAACGTGATGGAGCGTAATTCGGATTGGTGGTTACACGTCAGTCAACGTTCGAATCGGTCGAAATCAGGAAGTGTCGGCCTCCATTTTGTTTGTTACCAGTGCGAGAGTGGAAAAGAAAGGTGGCGAACGTGAAAAGGGGGCAGGGTAGAGAGTTCCTGACCCCCTAGCCTTTGTCAGTGGGTCCCTGAAGGACGCCGAAGGCAGAAAAAAACATTTAAAATATTTTTTTTTAAATCGCGGGGGTGCGTGAAAAACCATAAAAAAATGTAAAAGAATTTTTTAATACGTAGTTTATTGTAAAATAAATATATATAAAAAATAATACATACATAACTTAGCATTTAAAAATCCGTACAAATTCACTGAAAAAACCATAGGTTTCACACACGTTATAGTTAGGAATTCGCATTTAAAAAACCTTGCAAATTCACTTAAAAACTATAGGTTTCACACGTTATAGTTAGGTGGATATTTCACTCGTAAAAAACCAATGAAATTCCCCCGTTATAGTTACTTCAGATAACTACAACTCGCGCGACCGCCACTCTATCAGAAGGATGATGTCATCAGTGATGTCAAGGGTGATGCCACTGACCATGTCATGAGTGATGTAATATGTGACGTCATGAGCACAGGATTGCGAGGGCACGAGTTATAGTTATCTGAAGTAACTATAACGGGGGGATTTCATTGGTTTTTTACAAGTGAAATATCCACCTAACTATAACATGTGTGAAACCTATGGTTTTTTAAGTGAATATATAAATATAAATAATGGCCTCGATTTGAGTGGCAAAAGTAAAGCAAACTTATCTGACACTATGTTACAGTATAATTAAATCCTTAATCCAGGCAGCTACTTCCCCATCGCATAGCCACTCGTCTTTTCGCTAAGTGCAGCGCCAAGGCTGTGAATTTGTATGCAGATTTCTGTATATCTTTTCACATAGCCTAAAGGCGCCATCATGGGGTCAGGTTCCACCAGTATTTTTGGCAGCTTGCTCATTTCAAGAAATAGATCTTGCTAGTATAATTGCACATCGGGACATGCCTGTGCCAGATGCAGAGAACCAGCATCTTCGCTTTGGCACCACTAACGTGTAGCATTGTCACATAGGCCGTAGTTATGTAGATGCACAAGTACGTAGCATAATTGTTGTAAAAATTTTAAGAGAATTAATCTGTGTCTGTCATGTACGGAAACACTTTTGATGGTTGAGCAGCAATATCACCATTGATCATAAGTTATTTCTTTATCTAGTGTGGTCTACCATTTCATCTCCACTCCCGATGGGGTCCTGGATGTTGAGCGCCATGAGATCTCTTATAATCAGGAAGTCGCATGCAGCGGGGTGGAGCTCCTTATCATACAAGTTAATAGGGGTAGGGCCACTGGTTTAGCTGGGAACTCGGAGAATGTCGCTTGAATGGCGCTGCCGATTCTATAATCTAAAAATAGGTTATGTTGTTATTTCGGATATGCGTGTCTTTATTTGTTCTAGATCACAAAATAAGGCGTTTTGGTTGATGTCGCCCAGTGTGACTGTCTACATCCTCTTTAGCTGTGCATGTACTCCCTTTTCTTGATGTACTGGGAGCCAGGCACACCATTCTATTTGCGTATCTCAAGTGTTCTTGTGTTGCAGTCACTACCATACATAAACAGTGTTTCTGACTAAATCTAACAGTTTCATTGTCAGCTTGGTATGGGAAGCTGCATCCCTTTACAATATATGATGTGGCAGCGATGATGTGATGTGCAACTAGCTTTGTACCAACGGTCCCTTAGCACTCTATCTGAACGCTACGACTACATTGCTGAGGGCCGATCCCCACCCAACCCCCCCCCTGGCTTGTGCAATAACACAAGGGTAGAACCGGCAATGCGGGGCGGTTTGCTCAAATAGCCCCAAATAGAGTTCTTATATTATTACCGGTCATGCGTCCCGGTATCAAGCCAGAGCGATTGGGCAACATAATGCCCGGCATTAATATGTTGAGGCAATACGCCAGTGTTCTTGCAAACAAAAAATTGTATCTGTATTGAGGAGTGATAATGGACGATGGTGTAGCTTGTCAGGATTAAGAATGGTGATAAGCAGGGCCTTGCGCATGGTGTGGACACATCCCCTCTACACCACGTCTCAAATAAAGTCATGATGTGTGGAGTCAGTTCTGTCATTAATTTTTTTATAAAAGTTCGTAGTGAGGCCTTCAACGCCCGATGCTTTCACACCCGACAAAGACCTAATAACTTGGCCTATTTCTTTTGGAGTCACTGGCACTAGGAATTGCTCCCGGTGCTAGTTTTCGATCTATGACAGTCAACTGATCGAGAAGTCTGCATGTATGAGGGTGTGGGCAGCGTCTGGGAGAAGTACAGGTCCTGATAGTATTGCTGAAATAGTTTCATGGGGAAAGTCTATATAGGCACACCTTGAGCAGTATCTACACAGGCTATTTTGATGTCTATCACTATTGGGGGATGATAGCGTTTTTACCCTCCCCATACACCCTGGCCACCGCGTGTTTACCCAAGTGGTTGAATCTAAAGCCATGTAGAGTCTGCTTTTGACTACGTTCCAGCTGTCCTGCCTCCTGTTCCAGTCGACTCAAGCTCTGCTATATAGACCGTAGCACGCTTACCGATGCGGATCCCATGTATATAAGCCTTGAATGTCTCCCACACAGTCTCAAAAGGGCCAGCTGTGCCAACATTTTTGTCAGACAAGCTACTTATCTTTGGTAACGCCTTGTATGGTAGAGACAGGATCTAGCTGCAGATTCCTGATCTCAGAATCGTTCCCAGGCACCAGACTGGATCTGGAATATTTTTCTGCAGTAACTCTGTGTCACTAGAGGGCGCCGAGCGACTCCATAGCGACATTGTCTTCCGAATGCGACGTCAGAGTTCATATAAGCCTTCCCATGGCGTGCGGACGTCATTTTCTTTTGTGACTATTTCCGTGCCAACAACGCAGCGCTACTAAAGAAACATCTAGCTGCAGATCCTTGATCCCGGAATCAAATGCACAAGCAATAGCATGCTTGGAGGAGGGCCTGTAAACTGACCTCACCATAGTTCCCCAAATAGGAGAAGCCGATCCAAAGATAGAAAGAGCCCAGACTATACAAAAATGATAGGTGAAGCAAGATGCTAATCGAAATGACTGATCTCTACGAAGGACTAAGGGAAGCCCGTAGGGAGTAGAAAATTATAAAACCATGAGGAACATAGTATAGAACCATTAAAAGAGGCAGCCTCAATAGGGATGCAACCCAAGATGGGGGAATACAAAGGGACCAAGGACAATAGGCCATACAGTTTAGGCTAACAACCAACCAAATTGAAGGAGCATACACAGGGTGCTCAGCCACAGCAACAAATACAATGAATAAAGAGCACCCATCGACTGGCAGGCGAACTATCCTGAGAAACAGAGTTCGAAAAAATAGGCTTCCAATGATAGAAAGATAGAGAAAGAACAATAAATGCTGAAGAGCATCACTAGGAAAACAATAAGCATGGTAGGAAAATGCTCTCTAACAGTCCTACTTATGATAAACGTATGGCACACCTGAAGCCATCTTGCTTGGATTAAAGTGGTAACTCTTAAAACATTTAATTTAAAAAGGAACAAAATGAGGGGGTTCATTTTTCCATAAGTATGATTAGTGCTGCAGAAAGAAAAACTAGGGCACATTTTGACTTCTGAATTCCTCTTTTATTTCATTAAAAAATTCTGACATGCAGACTGAAACATGCACTTTCAATACCAGCAGCAGTTTTCCCTGGTGAGCAGTAGCTTTACTACAGTGATCTAATGAGCAAAAAGAGTGCTAACATTCTGAATTCATGGCAAATGTGTGACACATCTGAATGCCTTCTTGATGGAATCAAAGTAAAAAACTGAAAGTATTTCCTACTGAGGAGACTGCAGTAAATGAGGAAATTAGGAAACTTCATAACAAATAAGTCTCCCAAGATGGCCACCAGAGACAAAAGAGCCCAAATGTAGCCCAAATATCACCCAGATGTAGCCCAAGTATAGCCCAATGACAGAATGCCCCAGAGTGTTCTTAAAAATAACTAGAGCGCTTACTGTCTTCATTATGACAAACGTATTGCACACCTGAAGCCATCTTGATTGGAATAAACTGGTAACACTTAAAACATTTAATTTAAAAAGGAACACAATGAGGGGGTTCATTTTGCCATAGAAATTATGATTAATGCTGAAGAAAGAAAATGAGGGCACATTTTGAGTGACTTCTCAAATCCTCTATTTCATTAAAAAATTCTGATATGCAGACTGAAACATGCACTTTTAATACCAGGAGCAGACTTCCATGGTGAACAGTAGTTTTACTACAGTGATCTAATGAGCAACTAGAGTGCTAACTTTCAGAATTTATGGCAAATGTGTGACATATCTGAATACCTTCATGATGGAATCAAAGTAAAAAACTGAAAGCATTTCCTACTGAGGAGACTGCAGTACATGAGGAAATTAGGAAATTTCATAACAAATAAATCTCCCAAGATGGCCACCAGAGACAAAAGAGCCCAAATGTAGCCCAAAATCACCCAGATGTAGCCCAATGACAGAAGTGTGCAAAACACTTATTATTTTGAGTTTTTGCAGTGTTATATAGTGCAGACTTGTCCGGTATTGGAGTGCTTTACATGAGCATTGGTTACATCACATAAGAACAAATTCATTTTGGTTGTAGACATGGGGAGACTAAGTGATTTGACCAGAATCACAGAATGTCGAGCTGAAGCAGAAACTCCAACCTGGTTCCCCAGTTGCAAAGTCTGCAGTTCTGGAAGTAACACCACATCCTCTCCCCTAAGTGCAACATTTAATCAAGTGGTCAACTGGATAAAAAAACATAAAGATAACAAATAATTTAAAAGTGCTTTGTCGCTATTTGAAAACTCAGAAAATATGTCCTTATTTTAGTCTTTTAGAGCACTAACCATAATTTTGATGCCAATAAGACCCTCTCATATATGTAATTTCTAAAGGAAATGCTCTAGGTATTACAGTTTTGATTACATCAAGATGATTTCAGGCGTTCCACACTTTTGTAATAAATATAGAATGTTACCAATCTAGTTGTTCATTAGGATACTGTTGAGAGGCAGAGGCCAGGGGCACGGACTCTGAAAATTGAAGGCAGGTAGGAGGGTGCAAAGGCAACAATTTAACCACACTGAGCAGGCAGGAAGGGCCGTGGCAGCACAACAGACTATGGAGGGCAGTGGAAAGGGGGGCAGGGGCAACAAACCAACAATACAGGACTTGCAAGAGAGGCTGTGGCAATGTAATAGACCATTGTGGGCAGAAGGAAGAGGCAATGGTAGTACACCTATACATGCCAACAGACCCGATTCAGCCAGGAAACGTCCAATGTTTTTAAGCTCAAATGGGCTTTATTTGATCTGTCTCCTGTCTACAATCTCCTCTTTTTCAATGTAACTCAAAGGGGAAAATAAATACCCCAGTTTTTTTTATCAGAATCTCCCTCTTACCAAGTTCAAAATGTTCGCAAGTATGGTACATTGGATCATGGAAGGAAATGGGGTAGGGACATGGACTTGGATAACAGAGGACAGGAGGGACATAGAGAGGTGCACCAAACTGACCCTGCAGGGCAGGCATCAGGGTTTGCAGCAGCACAATACACCACACAGGGCATGCGGGACGGTAGTGCAGCACAACAATCCATAGAAAGCAAGAGGGAGGGGACAGGACCATGCACATGGACAACAGAGAACAGAGGGGCAAGAGGCAATGGTAGCTAGCTGACCATAATGGACAGACAGGAGAGAAAGCTGCAGCATAACAGACCATAAAGGGCAGGAGGGACGGATCAGGGGCATTACAATGGAACAGACAAGCCAGGAGGGAGGGAGTAGGGGTCTGCACATGTAAACAGAGGGCTGGGGGCAAGGGGGCAGGGCAGGAGCAGCAAGATAGCCATGGAGGTCAGGCAGGATGGGCACTAGAAGCAAGACACACCATAAACAGCAACAGTGAGACTGTGATGGCATACACACAGACCATGGAGGGAAGGTGGGAGGGGGTCAGGGGCAGCTAACTGACCACACAGGGAAGGTGAGAGGGGCCATGGCAGCACAGAAGGCCATGCATGGCAAGTGGGAGGGTAAGTGGCAGCACAATGGCTATGATGGGCAAGAAGGAGGGTGCAGGGGCATGCACAAAGGACGATGGAGGATAGAAGGGAGGGTCAGGACCTGTGCACAGACAAGAAAGTTCAGGGGAAGGGGCCTCACAACAGACCGCACGGGGCAGGCAGGAGGAGCAGTTGCAGCACAACAGACCAAAGAGGGCAGAAGGGTGTGGCAGTACAATGGACCATGTAGGACAGGAGGAAGAGGATAGGGGCAGGGCATGTGGACAGGCAGGGTGGAGGTGGCAGGGACAGGTTACAGTCATCGGACAATGCTAGGCAGGTGGGAGGGGAGTGGCAGCTCAACAGAACACTCAGAGTAGATGGGAGTGGCAGGTCCATGGAACATGGTGGGCAAAAAGGATGGAGCAGGGGCATGCACAAAGACATCGGAGGGCAGGGGGAAGGAGAATAGGGGCAGCAAGCTAAGCACAGAGTTTAAGCAGGAGGTCAATGATGGGGCATAGAATTGGGCAATGGAGGGCAGGAGGAGGGGACTGGTACATCATACTAAATTGAGGGCAGTGGCAGCACATCTGACCATGCATGGCAGGAGGGAGGAGGCTAGTCCATGGATTCACACAACAGAGGATAGGGAGGAGGGGGATGGGGCAGCAAGCTAACTGTTCAGAGAAGGCGGGTATTAGGAACTTTATTGTTTTTAAAACGTGTGTCTGTGCGAACTACTTAAAATATGAACAAGTATGCAGCATAATCTCACTTTTATTCAGGAAGAATAGGACGTTTGTGACTGTGACTCCGGGCTCACTTGGCAGAGACATCCCCTGACCCTCCACCCCCTGTCGCAAAATGAAATGCCCGTGAAAAGGGTAGTTGAACACAGTGTTATATAGAACATAGTCCTGAGAGCACGATTGAAAATGAAAACTAGATCTTGTGTATGGTATAAACTATGCACCAAAAAGTGTGATATAAGATGAACCGGGCGTGAAATATAATATGCAATACATTGTGCGCAGTGACAGATTCATTGGAGAGCACGAGATAGCACAGACACTAGCGCGTGCTATGCGATGTGCGCCTTGGAGTGTAATATGCACAGGGCAGTGTTGTGTAACCGAACTAGTCTCTAAAGTTGTAATATAAAATATGTGCTGGGGAGTGTAACGTTGCATATGCACTGTGACAAAGATATGGATCCCAGATTGTAATATGTATGGCATAGCACTGTGCGTTATAACATAGGCATCAAGGAAGGCACGTTAGATGGGGCAATATAACCCGTGCGAAGACAATTGTGGCATGACATATTCACGGGGTGGTGTTACAGTGCACATGGGCTAGAGAGTGTCATAGCACATATGCACTAGCTGGTGGAATACAACACAGAGGTGTGTGGCACTCGGCAGGCAATGGTGGGTGTAACAGCATTGGGCTCTGCCAGGAGCGCGCTGTGACTCTCAAGTGATGTTCGTCCCCTTTCCAGAGAGTAAAATAAAAAGTATTACACATCCGGCAGTGGATGTGTGTTTTATTAACCGTGAGGGGGGTTTCTTACATAGTTTTGGTCGAATTTTTGTCGAATCCCCTTTAAATGGCTTGGTGTGCATATGTATTAAATGTGCCCGTCAATAGCAACCCATGTTTGTATAAATAAACGACAAGGGTGTCTACCGGGATTAGGCACGGTAGGGCATCAGACATGTCAGAGCTTCACTAGTGGTGTAAATACATTCCACGTGGATTCATTGTATGCATAGTCGCCTTTTAATGAATATCACTCAAATCGTCATGGTGATAGGTACGTACGGTTTGTCCAGCATGCCCTAGGTGTGTCTATAAATATATATTTTTTAAAAATAATAAACAGTGGCCGGCCCTGGATATTGGGGTCAAAAAATATAATTAGGAGACAGGCCCTGGGGGATGGGGTCATCAGGGCCAATAAATTAGAATAAGAAGGGGAACCACACAGCCCCCCTTCTTAAAAAATTAAAATAAATAAAAGACTGGCATCGTGCCGGAGGCCACGCCCCCTCCTTGCAGCACTCTGCAAACGCGCCCCCTGGCGAGTTGTAAGTTGGGGAATTAATTCTTCTTCAATACTGAGGGTCCCTGAGGGCCAACTAGCCCAACAGGCATCTCCAGTATGCGCCAGGGAGCTGCGCTGCAGACAGGTGTTCTGAGGCCAAGCCCCTTTTTACACCTCTCTGCAACGCAGCTCTGTGGCGCTTACTGGAGGTACCTAGTGGTCTAGTTTGACCCTTGGGACCCTTAGGATTCAAGGGGACTTAATCTCTCAACTTAGAACAGCCACAGGGCGCGTTTACACAGTGGTGAAGGGAGGGGACGGGGCCCGAGGTGACGTGTGCAAACACGCACTATGGCACGTTTTAAATTGGGGATATAATTTCCCTTCAATACTGAGGGCCCCTGGGGGCTAACTAGCCCACCAAGTGCTTCCAGTAAGCGCCACTGAGCTGCATTGCAGAGAGGTGGTCCAGGCTGTGCCACTTTTTACACCTCTCTGCAACGCAGCTCTGTGGCACTTACTGGAGGTACCTAGTGGGCTAGTTGGACCCTAGGGACCCTCAGGATTCAAATGAACTTAATCTCCCAACTAAAAACGGACACAGGGCGTGTTTACACAGTGGTGAAGGGAGGGGACGGGGCCCGAGTTAACGTGTGCAAAAACGCCCTGTGGCCTGTTTTAAGAGGTAGTTTTAATCCCCCTGCCCTATTATATACTAGGGGCTTACAGAGGAGGTCATGCTAATCACAGGGGGACCCCAACGCATAATGTTCCCTAGTGTATATAGGTGTTTTCACTGTATTCTAAGTGTCTTTTAACATAGCACTGGCTCTAGGACTGGTTAGTCAGACTCAGTTACCACCAGTATCCGTCTGAAAAAGTTGAGGGTACAGGATGATTTTGCAACAAGGATTCTTTCTGCTCTTCTTTTTGTTCTTTCTGCACGTTATCCTTCTTCCTGCACTTTTCTTCGTCTTTGAGGACTTCTGTTGCTTCTTTCTGCACCTTTTTTTTCATTCTGTGCATTTTTTCTTCTTTCTTCACATGTCCCATCTCTGTAGGCATAGTTAGAAATTAGCATTTAAAAAACCTTTGAAATTCACAGAAAAAACCATAGGTTTCAGGCACGTTATAGTTAGGAATTAGCATTTAAAAAACCTCAGAAATTCACTGAAAAAAACATAGGTTTCAGGGGTGTTATAGTTAGCTGGACTTTTCACTTGTACAAAACCATTGAAATCCCCCCGTTATAGTTAGTTCAGCTAACTATAACTCGCGCGCCCGCAATGCACTGCTGATGACGTCACATATTACATCACTCATGACATGGTCAGTGACATCACTGAGGACATCACTGATGACATCATCCTTGTGATAGAGTGGCAGACCTCCTCTCACCCTAATATAACCTTTGATACACACATTCAAAAATAGAGACTAAAATTTTCAAAACAATGGACATACCAATACCAGTTACAACAACCTCTTCAGTAATTCTAAGATCCACATACACATCCACTCATTCACCAACAGTCCTATACAGTCACTCATACATGTACTCACTCATCATATGTACTCATACACCTATACATCCTGTTACACAATGCCACTCATCCATAGAGTTACTCACACACAGTCACTCATGCTAATAAAGAATCAAACATACATTTACTTGCATATACAGTTATACACACACCACCACAAACACTTCTACGGAAACTTACACATACTTAGTCTTTTTAACAATCACTTATAGAAACACATACTTATTCATACAGGAACTCTTTCAATCTCTCACTCTCACATATACTCACTTATATACACCAATAGTCACATATACTAGTTTAAAACATATGTAGTTACTCATAAAGACACTATTGAGACAGTCATTCACTCACTAACACACCCATACACACACTCATCCACCCATACAGTCCTGCACACATGCTGTCTTCAACACATACAGTGAGTCACTCATTCATGCACCTATGCACTACGTAATACCCCCCCACCGAACCATGCAGACACTCACTCATTCTGATACTCAAAAAACCAACTAACAACCTCTATAGACACCCATGAAGCTACTCACCAACCCATGCAGCCACTTATACACAAAGTGAGAGACTGATACAGATATTTACATATTTAAACATTACTCCCTAAGCCATGTATTCACTATGCTACACTTAATCAGTCAGTTACACAATCAATTTTTCAAAAACAACTCATCCATTTAAACACTTATATACCCATTTATTCTTCCATCGACCTTGAGATATACATATATAAAACATATTTAATTTTCAGAAAAACAGACATTCACTGGATGATGTCATGAGTGATGTCATTTGAGATGTCATCAGTGATGTCCTCAGTGATGTCATTGACCATGTCATGAGTGATGTAATATGTGACGTCATCAGCAGTGCATTGCGGGCGCGCGAGTTATAGTTAGCTGAACTAACTATAACGGGGGGATTTCAATGGTTTTGTACAAGTGAAAATTCCAGCTAACTATAACACCCCTTGAAACCTATGTTTTTTTCAGTGAATTTCTGAGGTTTTTTAAATGCTAATTCCTAACTATAACGTGCCTGAAACCTATGGTTTTTTTCTGTGAATATAATATATATTATCTACTGGCGGTCGCCAGTAGATAGTTATAGTTAGGACCGAGTTTCCATAGGAAATCTCAAAATTCTATTTTGAATAACTTTGGCGCCGGTTGACGAATCCTCGCTAAATTTTCAAAACTAATGGGGCGCTCCGTTCAGTTCCTACCCTGAAAGTCTCGGGGTGATTCGTCAAGCGGGGGCCGAGAAAAAGGGGGGGGGTCCCAAAACGCGTTTTTCCCATGCATTTTTCCATAGGAACTTTAGTCGCAGCTACAGCCCGAACGGCTGAACAGAATTACGTGAAATTTGGCAGAGAGGTAGCCATAAGGTCAAGGAAGTGCCTTTCGCAGGTCTGGTGTAAATCTGTTCAGTATTTCCTGAGAAAATAGCATTTAAAAGCATATTAATATCTATACGCGCGCACTGTGCAAGCCCTGGGCGCGCACCCTGCCGCGCGCGAGCGTAATTCTGATTGGTTGTTAGAGGTCAGTAAACATTCGAATCGGTCGAAATCAGGAAGTGTCGGCCGCCATTTTGTCTGTCGCACTGAAAAGGAAAGGTGGAGAACGTGAATAGGGGGCAGAGTAGGGAGTTCTTGACCCCCTAGCCAGTGTCAGGGGGTCATAGTAGGACCACGAAGGGCCAAAAAAAAGATTTTAATTTTTTTTTAAAACATCGCTAGGTGCGCGTACTCTGCGCGCACCTGAAAAAAAACATTTAAAAAAATAGAAATAAAAATCTAGTTTAAGTGTTTAGATATTAGGTGGCTCTAAAAAGAGCCCTTGCGTTTGAGTGTTTTTCGGTACCTACAAGTAAGTACCGATGCAGAGTCTAAAGTTCAAGAGGAAGACTCTGTTCCCTTCATCATTGAAATGTACACCATCTCTTTTTTAATTACTTTGCCACTACCCTCTCTTTGTCAGGGAGTCCCTGAAGGTTTACTAAAGGTGAAAAAAATGATTATTTTTTTCAAAAAACATCATTGGGTGCGCGCACCCCAAAAAAAAAAATGACAAATCGATTCAAAAAACAAGTTTTTGTGTTTAGATTTTAGGTGGCTGTTAAAAGAGCCCTTGAGTTAATGTAGGGACAGAGGAAGAGAAAAACGAAAAAAAAAATAAAACTATGGCTCACTGCAATAGTGCTCCTCAAATTTTCTCTGAATGAGATCAACACTGCTCTCACCCATAGTAATAAGAGTACCACAATCCATGCAGTGTGTACTCATCCTCCCAAAACAAGGACGAATATCCAGAGGTGTGTAAGAAGGTGAAGGCAGGTAACTTTTGGTGCATTCACCTTCTTTTGTCCCTCAGGAAAAGTGAAAAACTGCCATATAAAGGAGTCTTTCTGCTTCCTCTTCCTCTGTCTCTCAAGAGTGTCCGGTTCACTCTCAGAAGGTGGCTGGTGCTCTGCCATTGTCTCACAAAAACAGAGTAGCTCCTTCTCCAAGGGAATCAGACCTAACAATGAGGGGAGTGGGTGTGATTTTGGAAGAATCTGGAACTGAAAGTACTTTGAACCAATGAAAAGTGATGTTTCTTGATCACATGACTTGCCATGAGGGGATTGGGTGTGGTGTTGAAACAATCTGAAACTGAAAGTAATGAAAACCAATTAAAAGTGTTGTTTTATTGATCACATAACCTGAGGTGCGCGCACGGTGCAATTGCGCATGCGCAAACGCGTACGCGCGCATGCGCATAAGTATTATGCGCGTACGTAACGCGCATACGCAGCACGCGCGCATGCGCGAACGTCAGCGCGCGTACTCTGCGCATATACGCGAGTGTAGCGCGCGGAGCACGTACGACGCACGCAAGCGCACGTACGCATGCGTACTGGGTGCGCGCTGCGAGCGCGTACTAAAACGTACGTATGCGTACGTATATAACGTACGCATGCGTACACAAAGAACGTACGCATGCATACTAGGTGCGCGCTGCGAGCGCGTACTAAAACGTATGTATGCGTACGTAGATAACGTACGCCTGCATACATGAAAAACGTACGCAAATGTACTAGGTGCGCGCACCCTAAAAATTTATTTAAAAAAAAAAAAGAAATAAAGTGGACATAAGTTAATAGAAGATATTAACTATGCTGTTCAACTTTATCTAAATTCAAAGTAAAAAAAACAACGAGCCACACCAAATTTAAGGATACAGATAATTTATAAATGTATACATAGGGAAATTTTTGTAAAAGAAAGATATAAAAAAAATTTAAACATTCTAAAATTAGCATTTAAAAAACCTTTGAAATTCACTGAAAAAACCATAGGTTTCACACACGTTATAGTTAGGAATTAGCATTTAAAAAACCTTGCAAATTCACTGAAAAAACCATAGGTTTCACACATGTTATAGTTAGCTGGACATTTTACTCGTAAAAAACCAATGAAATTCCCCCGTTAAAGTTAGTTCAGATAACTATAACTCGCGCGCCCGCAATCCACTGCTCATGACGTCACATATTACATCACTCATGACATGGTCAGTGGCATCACTCATGACATCACTGATGACATCATCCTTTTGATAGAGTGGCGGTCGCGCGAGTTATAGTTATCTGAACTAACTTTAACGGGGGAATTTCATTGGTTTTTTACGAGTAAAATGTCCAGCTAACTATAACATGTGTGAAACCTATGGTTTTTTCAGTGAATATATATATATCCAAAAGTAAAAAACATCTACAAGAGATCCATTTAAGAGATGAGTTTATACATGTACAGACATATACATCCAGAGATAAATGTACATAGGGATAAATATGCATATAAAAATTTTGAAATTGAGGGCATGGCTACGCAGCATAGCATGGCGGCTGCTGGTTAGGCTTGCTCCATCATACCCTTCTTCTCCCTGACTATCCGCAATAATAATTTTGACCCACGAGCTCAGTAACCGGGAGCGGAACATCTGCAGACCCCATCGGCGAAAAAGCTGCAGCTGTACGTCCCCTATATATTCGGAGATCTCGCAGCTGACGGTTGAGGCCTTGATAACGGCTGCAGGCGGGCGGTGGAGTGACAACTGCGGTCGCATATGTAACGACGCACGGCGGGGACCATCTGGCACCAGCCCAGGCCCTAGACCTGAACGGAGACAACTCGCCTATCGGGGCCCCCGTGGAAGAACACGACTGGGACGCTCACCTACAGGATCTCAGGCAAGTGGAGAGCCCGGTATTGGTGAAGAGATCTTGGGCCTCAGGGGATGTGGACGAACTTTTGCGAGCGAGGTCCAGTCCGCCGAAATCGCCGGAGACACAGGATTGCTGCCTGATTCATTGGCAGTCGTGGGAAACTCCCGATACCGGAGTGCTCCTGGCAGCCCCCCCCCCGGAATAACGCGGAGGCCGATCACGCTGATTTGTTGAGGTGGTGGCAAGGCGCTGTGGCAGAGGCCTTGGTGGAATCCAGCGCTGAAGAAGGCCTGGACACTACATTTGCGACGGGAGGAGGGGGTGAGGTGGTGGGGGGGAGTGAGGGGGGACCATCTTTCTCCACTCTCTACTGCCCTGGCCTGAGAGCTGGGCGGGCAAGAAGCTCAGTGCGGACTTGTGGAGTGAGCCCGCTGCTCTGTTTAGATAGTCTTCCCATGGCTGGACTGTCGCCCACTCCAATATACCAGTAAATTGGAGGCCTGTGAGTGCTGCGCCTCCCAGTAGGCAAGTCGCTACAAGAGAGATCTTGAGGTCACTGTGTGTTACTGCTGAAGCCAAGCTCTGGGGCCGAAAACGGAGAAATCCAAGATGTCTGGGACAAAGGGGTCCACTATGGTCCAGCAGAACAAATTGGACCAATACGCGTTTCCCAAGGCCTCGCCCCAGGAACAGCGGACCAGAGACAGGGCAGGAGGTGGCATGTAGGAGACTCCCCCAGAACCAACGCTCAAAGATGTCATGGAGGCCATTTCTGGGGTGCGGTCATCTACGGAACAAAGAATGGACATCATTTCCACAGACGTCACGTTGATTAGGGCGAACCTTGCTAAAATCAATGAAAAGGTCAAGCAACTAGAGATTACCACTACTAGCTTGGTGGAAAACACGTCGCACCTCCAGACCGAGATACATGAACTCCAGTCTTTTCGGAAGTTTGGTGAGAGTAAGCTTGACTACTACGAAGGGCGCACCCGCCGCAATAATGTACAAATCCTGGGGGTGCCGGAGCAGGCGCCAAACTTATTTGTAGAGGACCTTATACTCGCCCACCTTCAACCCAAAGGCCTGTCCAAATTCTTCGTAATTGAAAGAGCGCACAGAGTCCCGGGGGGATGACCGAAGCCTGGAGCACCCCCACAGTCAAGTGCTGAACTTCCGCGACAGGGATGTAATTCTTCAAAATGCTAGAGCGTGCCAGTCACTCAGATACGAGAATGCTGAAATATCCTTTTTCCCGGATTTCCCGCAGGCAGTCCAGAAACAACGCCGATCCTTCCTGGCCGTAAAAAAGGCGCTTTATTAAAATGGCGTGAAGTATGCCATGTTGTTCCCTGCGCGCCTACGTGTGAAGGCTGACGGCAGAGCTTGGTTTTTTGATACCCCGGAAACAGCGACGGACTGGCTGGAGGGCTGGCGTGGAGCCAAGGAACATAACTCCTGCCGAGAGGATTAGCGAACTTGACTGGGGAGAAGATGGGACTCAGTTATGGGACACGAGAGGATTCACCGCCCTGCTGAACTGTCCCCTGCATCGGCAGAGGACACAGGTACCATGCAACAGGGACCGCTGCCAACTCATTGGGTCTAACTACTTTTGAAGGGGCATGACTCTTGGGGCTTGCTCCTCTCGGGGAGTGAGGAGACATTGATCGCTTTGGGAGAGTTGGAGGGCGTAGCATTCACTTCACCCCCACATTTCTACCTTTAGTTTCTCAGTTGGTCGACAGGCATGTTTGAGTTTATAGGCAGTTTAAGGCTCAGAGTGCAGGGGAGCAGGTAGGGGTAGTTGGGATTGGGGCAATGATGGTGGTTTATTTGTTTTTCACGAATCTCCACGAAAAGACATTATACCGCAGGGGGAAATGTTGACTTTCGCTCACTTAAATACACATGCACGGGGACTGCAACCTTAAACATTTGAGATGGAAGGTAAATGGGCCAGGGGACAAGATCAAGCGCTGTGTTGTACTTCAACATATTAGGAGACATGACACAGACTTAATACTTCTCCAAAAAACCCACTTAGTAGGCAACTCCTGCAAGGAACTAAACAGATGGGGCTATTAAATTAGTGGCACACGCAGGCTTCACCACTGGCTCCCAAGGCGTGGAAATATTGTTACGGAACTCATTCCCCTTTATGGTCCAATCCACATGGGCAGGCGACCTTGGGAGGTATATAGGTATCACGGGGCAGTGGGAGGGCTGTACACTTACCTGCATGTCTGTCTATGTCCCACCAGGCCTACAAACTCGAACGTTCAAAGATTTGGGAGCCGTGCTACTCTCACTGCCGGAGTGCTTATTGCTCATGGGAGGGGACTTCAATTCTGTGGTCTCAAGTACATTAGACAGGTATCCCCCCTCGAGACATTGGAATATCAACTAGATGGTTGCCCGATTTTCTTGAGACTCTTGGCTTAACTGACGCATGGAGAGCATACCATCCGGATAGTTTCCAACACACGTTCCACTTCAGGGCACACAATAGTCTTTCCTGTATTGACTATTTTGTCGTCCCAGCAACCCAACTAATACATATCCGTGAAATCAGACATATGGCGAGAGGCATATCTGACCACTCCCCTGTATGGGCTCATCTAGCGCTGGGACGGGAAGGAGTAGGTAGGATAGCCCCCATAAATCCATGGCATCTCAGAGACCCTGGTGTACGTAAGGCCCTACTACAGGTCATGGACTTAAAACTTCCAGGAAAACGAGGGCACGGTTGACTCCTCCCAGACACTATGGGAAGCATTTAAGACGGTGATTTGAGGACAGGAGCTTTCCCTAATAGCCGGAGCGCGCAAGGATAGATCAAAGGAACTGGTGACAGTGGAAAATTAGGTCCTCAGACTAGAAAGGGAACTGGAAGAGGAGGTGACACAAGAAAAGATCCACACCTTGCAGCTTAAACGTGATGAATATCAAGCAATAGCCACGGAAAGGGCGAAATCCTTAGGGAAGGAAACAGAGGACAGAGTGTACGACTTCGGAGACAAAGCGGGGAAGCTCATAGCATGGCTAGACAGAAAAGAACTGGCATCCAGACGACTGGTACCTGAATTGATTGATAAAGATGGTCTATCCATCACAGACCCTCAAGCCATTGCCAACATGTTTGCTGCCCACTATAGTAGCATATATCGCACACACAATCCTACACGGAAGAGGATTCCCAGTCCCTGCGCAGGGACATTGCCCTTCCTGTCCTACAAATTTGAGTCGGGAACTATTAGGCAGTGACTTCACTAATGATGAAATCGCGACGGCGATCAGATGCCTCCAGGTGGGCAAGGCACTGGGCCCAACCGGCCTACCAATCGCACTATATAAACTGGCATCGGACAAACTAGCCCCATGCCTGCGATCCATGTTTGCAGAGAGCACGAAGCAGGGGGTGCTCCCGCTAGATCAGCGGATAGCCACAATCGTCACCATTCATAAAGAGGGCAAACCCAGGTCAGACTGCGCGTCGTATAGACCCATCTCACTCCTAAATGCTGAACCTAAAATACTTGCCAAACTGCTGGCTAACCGCCTCGTAAAAGTGATCAGTGGCCAAGTACACCCACCCAGACCAGTCGGGCTTCATGCCACAACGCAATACAGCCCTGAATATCCACAATGTGCACAGTGTGATGGGACGACCAGGCACGATACAAGAGCCAGTGATTATAGTTTCACTGGAAGCCTCAATGGGGTTCGACACCATTGAATGGCCTTACCTCTTAGGTGTGCTCACAAAGAAGGGATTTGGGGAGGGGTTTATCCAATGGGTCAAGCTCCTGTATTCGGAACCCTTGGCGCAAGTTGTTGTGAACAACAAAAAATCTGCAGTCTTCCTGCCAGGTCGGGGAACCCGCCAGGGATGCCCACTTTCCCCCCTCCTAGTTGCCCTAGCTCTGGAACCCCTGGCAACATTGGTCCAGGGGGACCCGGTTATACGCGGACTAAGATGGGCTCCATCGAGGGAAGACCGCATCTCGCTTTACGCGGATGACATCCTACTATTCCTAGTCGCTCTGAAAGTGTCGCTGATTGCACTGTTCGATATCTTTGCAATCTTTGGCAGATTCACTGGTTACTCCATTAACTGGGGAAAATCTCTTATTTACGTTCTGCACGGGAACCCACCCGCTGTACCCAAGGGCTGTCCTATTCAAATCACCACTATGGGCTTTAAATACTTGGGGATATACGTGACGTCAAATCCTCAATTCTTATGACTGTAACCTACTGCCACCATTGCAAAGATTGAAGCGGGAGGCTACCGCATGGATGGCGCTTCCTCTTTCATTGCTGGGCAGGGCGGCACTCTTTAAGATGTCCCTGCCCCGCTTCCTATATGTGCTGCAGTATTACCCAGACCCAGTGCCCGCTCGTTACTTTAAAGAAATTGAGGGCTGTGGGGAGGGAAACCCCGAATAGCACTCAACAAGCTCACCCTCAACTGGTATGATGGTGGGACCAGTCTCCCAGACCTCAAGAAATATTACTGGGCGGCACACCTTGCAGCCATCAATCATAGCACGTATCGCCGAAAGAATGACCCGGGATATGCCATGGATCGATGGCTCCTCCCAGGAGGGAACTTTAACAGAGCACTTTATTCTAGGCCAAAGCGATTCCCCCCCCCAACCGGGCCGACAAAACACTCGGTCCAGGTCTGGCACACAGCCACCAAGAGTCTGAGATGGGAACTGAAACCAACGGTAGCAACACCCCTCTGGGACTCCAAGAGACTGGGTGACCTTTGGAAGTCAAAAGGCTTTGATAAACGGGATCTCATTGGGATCTCGACTATTGGGAACATGTGGGTACAGGGTGACGTAGCGACCTTCACCCTCCTGCAACAGAAATATGAATTTACCAACACCGAATACTTCCATTACCTTCAAGTCCGTCATGCATTGCAGTCACACCTACCCAAAGGCTCTTCTCCCCTAGAATACACACCTCTCGAGGATAGGCTGTTTGACAGCTACTTACCAGAGAAAACGATCTCCCTCACATACAAAAAACTCAAATAACGCCGCAGACCCTCTCCAGGAAACCTGGGCCAAGTGGGAAAGGGATGGCCTCGAACTGGACGACGAGGAATGGCAAGAGGCACTGCCCTCATCAAGGGAAGTGGCTATCTCGGCCAGGTTACGACTAGTTCAGCTAAAAGTTTCACATAGGGTGTACATTACTGGACTTTGCCTGGTTCGAATGGGGAGGGCTGAAGGGGGAGAATGCAGAAGGCAATGTGGTTCTGAAGGAACGTTTATGCATATAATATGGGTGTGCGATCTTATTCAGAGGTACTGGCGTCAAATACATGCAGTTCTAGGTGAAGAGTTGGGACTGGACATCCGCCTTGAGGCGAAGAGATGACTACTAAGTGTGTGGGAACCCACAGATTTGAGCAGAAAGGGTAAGATTTGGGTAACACTGGGCCTCATGTTGGCAAAAAGGAATATAGCTCAGCAGTGGGGAGCTACTACCCCACCAACTATCACGGAATGGAAGAAAAACATGGATTGGTGTCTGTTCTGGGAAAAGACAGAATACATTGCGAGAGGCTGCCCTAAGAAATGGTCACCAATCTGGGGGGCTTAGAACATGTACCGTGGGAAGATTTGAAGTCCGCCACGCAGCACTAGGTCAGATGACTTATCCTCACCATAAGAGATGTACCCCATGATGTACCACTGCTCTATTCTTGTTGTTGCTATGTATTGATAACATGTCAGCAAATGAACTCCTCCTGTCTATAACTTATCCACATGATTCATGTTTCAGCGCTGATTGCTTGTTAAATAAAAAGAATTATAAAAACGAATTTTAAAAACATTGAAATTCCCGTAAACACACAAGTCATACAGGGTAAGAAAAAGCATACCCACTGAAGGTAACCCACGTCCTCCGCCAGTGCGCGAGAAGACGTGAAGTGGAGGAACGAAGGATACTCCATGAACAGAGGTAACCAAGGAAGGAAAAAGATAATAAATCCTACCATTGTAAAGTAGAAGTTACGAAAGTCATCGAGTAGTAGGGGGAGTAGTAGTACTACTAGTAAAAGGAGGAGGAGTAGTAGTTGGAGGAGGAGTAGTAGTTGGAGGAGGAGTAGTAGTTGGAGGAGGAGGAGGGGGAGGAGGAGGAAGGACACCGCCAGGGTGGAACAATAGAGCTAGCAGAGACTAAGGGCAAAACATTGTCGATGAGTCAATCACACATTGTCCAACCCATTGAGGCTTGAGAAACAGGTGAAACACCGGAGAAACACTCCATGGAAACTTGAGAAACAGGTAATAAATCTAACCAAATCTGTAGACGAAAACTGGGAGTGAAAAGTATGAGGGGGAACAACCCCCCAGAAAGGGGAAAAGCCCCACCAACAATGGATGACAGTGCACTACATAGTTGGACAGAAGATAGGATATGTCCAAAGAAACATTTATGAAATAACCCCACCAAAAAAGGGGGGTAACTCGAACCTCTCCCAAAGGGGAGGAGGGGGAAAAAAAACGAAAGTAATACGCAACATAGAAAAACTATGCCATGAGCGGCGGGAGTGCCATATAGAGCTGTGAGTGAGAGAACAGCATCTCCACATACGAGGAGGAAGGAAGATATAGGAAAGAAAGGGAAAACTAACCTCCTGTGAAAGAAGGATACCAAGTCATTGATACAAACAACCAAAGGGACTGGTGTCCCATGGGACCAGAGATGAAAACAGCCACCCCACGAGTGCAATAACAGATATGAACTAACTCCTCTCCCCACCCCCCTCGCAGGAAGCAACAGCAGTACCTGTAACCCAATAAGGTAGGTAAGAACATCTAAAGGGTAAAAGCGGATACTAACACCAAACTGCTAAAGTTAACAGCATCAGGAGTATGATACAGTGAAAAAAGGGCATATAAAAGAAATCAGTACCCAGGCCACAGAACCTGCCTACTTGCCGTGACATTATCGCCCATATGCAAAAGACACACAATTGATGGACGGAATGCAGAACAAATCAAAACATTCACCCCCAGTCAGGAGATCTGGGTTAAATCCATCATTCTTTTGCTTACCATGCCACCCCAGTTTAGACCTGGCCATTTGCAAATCAGTCTTGACCCTGTGCCTCATGGGAACAGTCCAGCCCGAACTGCCAAGCCAGGTCCTCCGTGGACCGGAAACAAGCATCCTAGGACCGGTTTCGGAGTCGCCCATATGGACATAAGGAGATGAGAAAAGATGAAGGGACACTAAGTGTATAGGTAGCTTGCAAAACGCCCCTTAGGCATACAAACTAAGGTACCCCCAAAAAGGGAACAAGGCTATAGTGAATCCGCACAGCATACCCGAAATAGAGTAAGTACTCCAGTAGCAGCAAAAAGAAGCTGTAAGAATAGGCTTCCACGAGGTCGCACAAGATGGGTAGAAAGTAAATCGGTCACTGACAGCATACATTAGAAACAAGCATTTGCAATGCAATAGGTCTCGCAATTGCAGGAGTTTGAGTTATTGGCATTGTAAATGACAATGACTTATTTCTTGGTTTTCAAAACCTGGAAGCAGTGTGTAAAAACGCACTTTAAACTTCTAGTCCTTGCTTATGAGAAGCAAGGCTGCCAGTAAAAGAGGTGCAGTTACTGGCAGCATTGCTTCTCCTAAGCAACGACTATATGTACAAAGTGTGTGTTTACGCACCTCTTGTTCTTTAAATTATCACTCCACTTAAAAAACAAACCTAAATACAATGTCAATAGCTCCAACTCCAACAAATGCGAGACCTATTGCATTGCAAATGCTCTGAAGCCAAGGCAAGCAGGGCCTAAATAAAGGTGCTGGAGCACTACACAGAATGCTGGCACACTCCCATGCACCTCTATAAAACAAACATAAATAACCACACCCACATGCCCCTTTTCTGTAGGACAAGGCTTCAGCGCCATCACATACCAAAAACATGCACTGCAGCCTTCGTGCTTCCTCCAGTCTGCAGCCTTAAGGCTCTCCTGCAGCCAATGCTTTGAACCACCAAGCACACGAGACACAGAAACATAAAACAGTAAGTTAACAGCATCAGCAAGTAGCCACCGAGAGCTCAACATGTGATCAGTTTTGAAAGCATGCAGCAGTGGACAAGCCTTTCGTTGCAGCCAAAGGAACAGCAGCTCGCAGATTCGACAAGAGTGAATGAATGCACATTAGACAGACAAAGCTGGTGTTTGAGGTGACTATCGCAGTCAATTTTTATCCTAATCAGACTCAGACATCCAACGCTCAAATTAACAACTTTTATTTCCCTATATTAGTCCACCTCTAATAGTTTGGGTTCCGGAGTAGCATGCTACTCGCCGAAAAACGCTTCACCGCCTCGTCAGGTTCAGTAAGCGCTAAAGAAATAGTTACAATTTCATCAAATGTGGAAGAATAAAAAGTAGAGATGTTCCAGCGGAGATCTGAACCGCTGACCTGCAGCAGGTACTAACACCTTCAGACAGGTGCCTGCACTTTCACGCTATAAAGCCCGATTAGTCTGCAAGGAGGCTCAGCTGGTTAATCGTTTACTGCACGCCTCAAATCTGATGGGATCTGTAGATTACAAATTTGCATCCGGATGAGCATCTACATTCGTCGATTAGGACCACTGAATGATAAACTCAAGAACACTGAATTAGACAATTTGAAAACCATTTAAAGTGCTTACACGCAGCTCTACATAAATAAAACCACCTTATGCGGACTACAAGAGGTGGGTATCCGACGAGTCCTATGTAATAATACAGTCTGTGTTTACGAGATTTGTTTGGGGTGTTTAAACAGGAGGCCACCACAACTGTAATCTGGAAGCTCAAATGACCTTACAAAGTAGGAAATGGAGCCTGGCACTACCTCCCCCTGTGAAGGTTGTCGTTCACAGGTAGAATTATGCACTGGCATGAAGCAGTACCAGTAACGAGCAGAGTTCATGAGCTTTTACGGATTTTCAATGCTTGCATTCGGTTAGGCTGCAGTTTAAGCACAGCCATGGCCCGATCCAAACTTTGGTAGATTATGCAGTTACGTTCAGAAAGTAATCCGGGGGATTGAAAAGGCATCTGGAACGTAAAAGACAATATATTTTCCGCACATTGGTCCCAAAGATGAGCCATTTAAAAGGCAGTTCTGAAGCCGAACTAATGGAGTGACCAATATTTTAGGGTGCGGCAGAGCAGCTTGGGTAAAATGTCTTTGCAGCAGTTAAGCATGTTGGTTCCTACAAAGACAGGATTGCGCCTCGCCCCCACGTCTGGTGCTCGGGCGGAATGAGCTGGGGTTTTAACTAATCTAGCCCTCCAAACATCAGCAGCGCCGGTCGGCCTAACGGGGCTTTCCTGTAAGGTCTGTTTGGCGCACCATGCCAGGTTACCAGTATACATGGGGCACATCTCATGCTACCAGTATCCCTCTCAGGGTGCAGGCAAGGAAGAAGTTTAGTTTTAGGTTATAGACTGCCCTCCGCCATTTAGACCCATTGCTGTGCTTCCAGCATGGTTACATCTCTCTCCTTCAAAGCACTTCGAACTTGCTCCACTCCTAGCTATCTGCTCAACAACTGTCGCCCCCGCTTTAGAGGCAGCTTGCACCCCCCACCTCCCGGCCACTCCCCTCCCCCATCCGGGCTATCTTCCTGTTTTCAAACACAAGAGGAATGCTGGAACGATGCAGGTCTCGACTGGTCCAACAGGTTTGTTGTAAAACGAAACATGCAGAGGACGCGCCGGCAGGACATTGGCAAAAGCCTCTCCACCAGCGTCAAATAAATGCTAACAAGACAACGAAAGCAAAGAGGGAAATGTGTACATTTGCAAAGCTGCTCCAGAGACAGAGCCCATACTATCGGGAACTCTTACATAACGATCCTGGAGCCGCTCACCTGTTCGAGCCCATTTCCAGCGCTGCAACCGAAAACATGCAACCTTTCTATAACATTTCCAGGGAGCAGCGCCTCCCTCCACGCTCGCTCTCTCACAATAACCCCGGCTGTTATTTCCGTCACGTTGAAATCCAAGCACGCGAGTGGTGCGCGTCCGCGCGCCACCGCTGCCATGTGGTTTCAATTATCGCGCCCGTGTCTGGGCACGATAATTGAAACCACATGGCCGGAGGTGCGCTTAATAGACACCAATAGGCCATGGGCAGAGCAACGTGACCGCCTTTGGCCTATTGCGTGCCGTCTTAGTGAAAAACACACACGCAAAGCCCAATCGTGTGGCCAAAAGGAAAAGCACGCGCACGAACGTGTGCGATTCCTAGGCCGATTTTCAAACCCCGTACAAGAGGTCTCTCGCTGCGCGAGCGATGCTGCGCACTGCAAAGCTAGGCACGAGACCTAAAAAAGCACCTGCAGCAAGCAGGAACGCCACACCGGGTGCAACCCTGGAAAGGAGAGAAGTACTGCGTCCTATGAAGGCTGATAAGAATGTAAACAAGGGGAAACAAATTGGCCCAACTAACCTAGTACAATGATAGTGAACACTCCGTACCACCATGACTATCTTTTATCAGGCATAAAGGTGAGCTAGCATGTGCGCCAAAAAGGGAGGCACCATCAAAGGGCAGGTCACTCAAAATAGTTAGTACAGCCTACGAAAACCTGGAAGTTTCCTTCGGTAGGGAGGGCAAGAGGTGCTCCACTGAAACACACAAGACATGGGAGAAGTGTTAAGAGATTGCAGGGCAGAGCTAGAAGAGAAAATATGCCTACCACAAGCATCCCATTTCCTGATCTCTCTTTCTGGAGGGACAGGAGGGATAAAATCTATATTTTAAGTGGCTAAAGCAGCCTATACCACAAAGCTCTGATTGGATGGATGTCTTAGGAGACAGGACGGATCCTACGGGTTGGGGTGATGCCTGTGAGAAATAGAGCGATCTCCTGTTTCAGATTTAGCCCAAACACCCAACAAAATATCAAAAAGACATTTACTATAAGGAAGGACAGGCTCTACGTTAAACTGGTCAGGATATAGAATGCCAAGAAAAGGGTCTGTTGGCAATTCCACAGAGGGAAGCCGAAACTCGATTGAGCATGTCCACCAGAGTGGAACTCATCTCTGTAGCCAAACCAGGAGGAGACAGGAGGTTGGAGAAGATTCTATGCCACTGGCGTCACCCAATTCAAGTAACCAGCTAGACTGCATAGAGAAAGGAACCGTGTCTGGGATGGGGACGCACCACACTTTACCCAGTACCTTCACAACCAGGGTCCTCAGAAGGATAAACCAGAGAAAGGGCTCCAAAGAGCAGAGGAAAAGAGTCTACAACGGTTGACTCAATTGGCGCCACAACCGAAGCCGGTCGACGCAGAGAAGACGATGGCTCGACATCGCAAGGAGCGTCGAGTGGCATCGATGGCAGTACCATCTGAACCGTCAGACAAGAGCCCGACATCTGAGTCGGCAGACCAGAAGCCGAAGGTGGTAGCCTCAACGGGCTCTGCACAGTCATCGCTATGGTGTCAGAAACCGGAAGCCGATTGAGAACCCGCCGGTGTGGACACAGGCATGATCTCATTCACCACCCCAAGGTTGCTCCAGAGGAGGGTGACAACCCAAAAATATAATGAAGAGATTGATAATATTTTCTCATTTGGGTCAAAGTTGCCCCAGCCCCAAGATAGGTGGGGAGGTGCAGGATGAACTCATGCCCTGACACTTTAACAGAAGAGCCGGACCAGCGGTAGGCGGCGGAGGCACCGCGACTTGACTCCGTAAGGCAAAGGAGAATGACACCCACAGGACCAGCTCCTAGAGCGGACGCGCAGTGGTTCTGTAGGGCGCACAGGGGACAGAGGACGACGAGAAAAACTTCCAAGAGTGTGACATCCGTGTGACAAGAAGCTTTAAGCAACGTTCTCTACGCTCCCTTCGATCAGAGTTGACAAGAGTTGCACTCGTCGGAGTCATGGTACTCACCCAGACACCACATGCAAACCGAGTAAGGGTCCATGACGGACATTTGTCGTCTACAGGACTCGCAAGGCTTCAACCCCGAGGACATTGGAAAAAGGGTAGAAAAAAGAACACTGGCCAGACGACAAAAAAATGACAAGTAGGCCGAAAAACACACCAGGGACCGCAGTGCAGATATGCGTAGCCAGCGCAGAAAACAAAGAACTGACATCAGCCGGTCTGGGGAAGGGCTCATATGGACTCCGTTGAGGTCACATTCGGGAGACGTCGCTGCTACAGAGTCTCTCGAAGCCCTCTACTGGCGCACAGAGGTACTGCTGAAAAAAGTTCTAGATCCAGTCTGGCACCTGGGGAGGATTCTAAGAATAGGATTCTACAGCTAGATGTCCTTATCAGATGAAATATTCAGCGACAGTCGTGGAGATTTCTGCACCGGAAGACCACATCTAGTAGGGAATATGAGGGGGATCCCCAGGAGAAGCAGGTAGGGGATCTTTCTGGGACCTTTATTTCTAAGCATAACAGGAAGTCTTCTGAAAGAATGTAAGGTAGGTGCCTGCACATCTTGGTTGACGATAAAAATGTTTGTAGTGGTCAATATGAAATATATTCGGAAGTGCATGCTATGTGTCGCTGAATAAGTAGTATATTCCTGTAACAAAAGGATTTTGATGTTGTCAGAGGTCAACTACGTTCTTGAGTTGCATTATGCATATAAACCTGTGTGGAACAATATTGCTGTCTGTAGGAGGATGATGATGCCCTGTCTAATGACATGTATAAAGTACAGTTAAACTCACATTTAACCCCCCCTCCATATACTTGTGTTGCATTGTTATTTGAGGTTAGCGTAATGTAAGTCCTGGAACAACATAGGGTGGTCATAGTTTGAACCATATGTAGAGATTATAACAATTCTCCTGTTCACAATTTCACAAAAGGCCACTACATATCTGCCATTGGGGCAGTGTTTGAATCTAAAAGTCGCAGAGCACACAATACCCACACCCACAGAACGCCATGTGCATGGGAGCTGAATGTAGAAACAACATGCTCCTCTGAATCACTGTGAATGACTATCACTGGAGTTCCGCGGGAGGCGAGTCAGTCAGGAAAGCTTCATTCAGCTGAAAGGGCCATATAAGTGAGGTGAGTCTTCTGCAAAAGGGCCAAATCTACAGCGAGCCTTTTTAGATAACCTAGTACCATGCACATCTTTCTACGGTCATTTAGACCTCTGACATTCCAAGTTAGTATTGTATGGGTAAGCGTGCGGTTATACTGGGTCCCCATACCAGTGAGTGATTGTTGTCAATGAGTTGTGTAATCATGAGTGTAGTCAACTCTGCGTGCATAGCTCCCCGCTGTAGATTGTATCGAACTCTCCAAATTAAATACCCTAGTTGTGCCCCTCCCACGACCCACACTGCACTCCCCAATCAATGAAATAGAGCCCACACTCACCTCCCAAAAACACAAAATCGCCACATATTTCTAAACACTTTCAAAGTCATTAAGTACGGGAGGCGGCGTATCACACGCCACAAAGCTACAGCATTAGGCACTGGTAGCCCCATCTCAATACAACATAACCCCTAAAGGAGAAGCAATATGCATGTCATGTTGCTTTCCTTGGCTGCAACCACCCCCGGCAGAACCCATGTTAGAACACCTGCACGCGGGGCGCCTCACCAACAATGGTATCCACGCATGATCGCGGTCATCGACGTTGGATAGTAGCTGTTGCAAAGATCAGAGAAAAAGTCTGTAAGCAGGCCAACAGAGAAAAAAACGGCAAGGGAACAGGAAGCCACCCATGCGTCACATTCCCATGTAGGTGTCGCGGTGGCCCAGGAGGACTCATTTTTAGATTTGAAGAATCCACATCATCCTTCCCCCTGTTGCATTGGATGTCCCTTCCCTGGGGGCAGCAGCCAAGCTCTGGCCAGGACGAATCTTTATTGCCTGCATTTGTTTTGGATCTGTGAATATGCATGCCTTCCTTCCACACGGACTTGGAGGTGCGCAGAGTATAGTATGCTATTCTCTACATTGAGTTTGCAGCTTTTTTTTAACCAGCATAAACTGCATTCTAGATTCCAGGACCTATGATCTGAAATCCGGGAATAAGGAGATTTTAGCTCCGTTATGCCTTAGAGTGCGATTTTCTCTCGCATTGCACGTGGCCGCATCATGATCTCTGTATTTAAGAAGCCGGACAATTATCGGATGCATCATGGCACCCGGGAAAGGCACCGGCATCAGCGAGCGGTGAGCATTTTCTACTACAAATTACTCAGAGAAAGTAGCTCGACCAAGCAAGTCTATAAGGAGGCACTTTACAAATGTCTCCATATTGTCTACTGGGTTGGACTTCGGAAGCCCTGTGATCCTAATGTTGTTACGGCAAGGTCTGGCTTCCAGATCTTGGTCTTTGGTCCTGATCTTTGCCATGTACGTACTCAATCTTGCTCTGTGTCGGTTTACTGGTCGTAGAGTCAGCCTCAAAATCGGACACTCCTCTCTCTGCCATGCCCAGTCTCGTTGCAGGTTTGTCAAGGTGCTCAGACAGGTGGTCCATGCTGTAGTCAATCTTACCATGTGGAGGCTTTGGTGCCATTACCCTCAGTATGGCGCACGGTCATCGTCACTTGATTCCTCACCATCTGCGGTAGGTAATTAATTAGGCGAGTCTCCTCAATCTTGCACTTTAGAGTTCTTCGATTCAAAGTTGGTTTTCAGCTGTGTGCTATCTGGTTTACCCCTGTCTGGGGAGGAAGGCTACTGTCTCGGGGTGAGGGGGGCAATCCCAGGAGTGGTGTGCCTTATTGGTACGGGTGTAGAACAATATCTGGCGTCAATGTTTGCTTCCCCTAGCTAAGAGTCTTGCTAGTGAGCTATGTCAGCAGGGCCAGGCCAGCACGGTTCTGTATGCAGTCAGTCCGTAGTGTTATCCACAGTCCTAGAGCCCCGTAATTGCAGGTTCCATTGACACGAGGGTGGGTCTATGCCTGGCAGTCACTACTCCTCCGCAGCTATGTGAGGAGTCTGCATTCAAGCCTCAATTAAGTCCTACAGCCGAGGGAGGCAGGACAGGCACAGCATATGCAGCTTAAGTTACTGTCTCTAATCTCATGCTCTAGTTTTGTAGCTCGGGTCTCTTCTGGGCTGCCCAGGTCCTTAATCTAGTAGTCCTTCGATCTATAACAGGTGCGTCCCTGGTGTGCGAGCCGCCACGGGCCTAAGCTCCCGGGCAGCAGATAATAGCAGATGGGCGGGCAGCACGGCCACGGTTCCTAGCGATTAAATCTATCATACGCATAACCGCAATGCAGCAGTCTATTAGCGCCGGCCTCCGCAGTGATTTACAGGCCACACAGAGGCCCTCACCGGGTCTTCTCCCATCTCAGCCGCTGCCAAACAGTTCTGTGTCACTACGCCCAGCTGGTGATGGCAGATCAGAAAGGCCGCTTAGACACTCTCTGCCTCTCTTGCTTAGGAACACTCGGCATGTTGGTTCTAAATCTGCTTTGCAGCAGTCATCTCACAGTTTTATGGGGGTGGGTGAAGGGATGTGGGGGTAAAGCAGCTCAGGATTGGTGTAAAGGAATTATTGGGGGCGGAGGAAACCAGTCAGATTGTTGGTGTGGCCAGTGGAGCCACGCTACAGTGCGGCCATCGTCCAGCACAGCAAGCTCCGCTCCCCCAGGAACAAAGGTGGGATAACTGCACAGATTCAGTGCTAAGATTAAGGGCATGACGAGCACCCCACTAAAAACTCTATATACTGCTCTCTATTAAAGCCAAGAATGAAAGGGCCCAGCACGGAGCCGAGGTTCTCTGAATAAATCTCCTGAACAGGAAATTAGCCCCCCTTTTGAGACTTTACCCTGTGGTGAAAATCAAACTGCACCCCTCAGTCCTTACCTGCAGGGCTATTGCACCCAGTAGGTAACGTGCTTGAGGCGGAAGGACGCGGAAAAGCCCCAACCATGTAGACTCATGGGCAGTGACCGGCGACCTTGATGAGGTGCAACAGTCAGCTTGACTGAAAGGAGAAACCGGTAAAAGTAACCTGCTTGCCAGGAGTTAAGTGCAAAGAAATAGTAACAGTACCAGTTAGGGAGAAAACTGTAAAAACCTGCCCAGTGGGAGCCAGCACAAGGAAATTGAAACCGTCTCATTTAAACAGATGGCCATTGGACAGCGCAACATAGGTTATCAACCTCCAAACAACATAAAAACATTTCCAAGTAAGAGCACTTATCTGGCGGCTATGAACAGTGAAGAAAGATGAAATGTTTTTTGGGGATGTTATTATATGGTGTCTGACTTATCAGATTGGTTGACCTCTGGGAATGTTTTGCTTGGTCTCATGAGATTTGAAGTTTGTTGTATGTCCTACCAAATACATTGGGCTGCCGATCTAACAGAAGAAAGTTAAGCATAATTTTAGCCTCCGGTACAGACACAGAATTTCACTAAGGGAGTGAAAAAAATAGAATTTGAAATTGATGAGTGGGTGGTTACGAAGAAGAAACGAATAGTCAGGGAAGGGGAAAGTACTCTGCACCACAGAAAATAATCAATGAGAAAAACAACATTGTAACTCTTGAAAAAGCAAAGGAAAAGTCAAACGGGCCGACATATAGAGCTGAACAGTGTCAACAGGACCAATATCCAGAATATACAGATTTGGTAGAGAGCAGGGCTGTGGAATTCCTATAGCCCGACGCCCGGGACATTTTGTTTGGGGTCAAAGGCAACAAGTTTTATTGTGTATTTTGTCTTTGGGGCAAGTAGACCCAACCCCCTGCAGCACAAACCCTTTGGCTGCCCGTTTGCAGTACCACATTTTGGACCAGGGAAGAACATTGTCTACAGTTAAAGCAATGTGTGTCCATGTGTTAATGCTATTCAAACTTGTATTTATGATTCATTAAAGCAAAGCTTTCATTATTAGGATGAGCACTCAAAGTAAATGTTGTAAGCTCGGACTGCACTACTGACGGTGGTTCCAGTATAAATTTGTACACACGTTTTCAAAGTTTAGTCATTTAAGGCTATGTATAATGATCCCAGAATACTCTCTGATTATATGCAAATATTTGCAGAAGCTTGAAAGCAAGACTGACGATTCTTTGCTTTCAAAATAAAATGAAAGTAGAAAAAAAACATTTCTCTAAACTACTGTAAGATTTTAGGTACCATATCTTTGCAGCATCATTTAGTAGCATGTTGATGTATGCTAGTATTTCCCAAAAGTATTCATGATGGAAAATCAGTGTAACCAGTTTAAATACAATTATGGAAAACAAAAATAAACAAGCATTGGCAAAGCCAGTAGGTCTGAAATTGGAGGTCAGCCTTTTGGTTTTCTCAATGAGAGTCTGGTTTAGGCATGGTTTTCGTAAAACCTTATCGGTTTGGGAGCTGATGGCCCTCACCATTCTAACAAACATTGGCAAAAGCTAAAATTGTTCTTGGTCTCAAAAGGTAAACATTGCCACAGCAGTTACGGACACTAAACATAAAACTACTTTGTGCGCCAATATTCTCCTTGTGAGAGAGCAGAATACTGTCACTCACAGTGAAGCCAGCTGATTGAGAGACAGACAGAATTTTAATAAACACAAAAGGTCATGGGTAACTCCAGGGCTAATTAGCGGCCCAATTATTAAAGAAAGTCTCAAAACTGCATCCATGGTATATATCCTTGCATTAAGTGCATATATACGGTTTCCGTTAATTCACAAGAATTTACAGAAGTAGGCCAAGAAGTAGTACTCCTAGAAAATATTTGTTAACTGCATTTTTGCATGAGCAAATATGCATGTGTAGATTTGCTCATGTGAAAATCTGAATGTTTACAAGTTCACTTTTTCTCCAACCACTTTTTTCCTAACCCTGGAAGAAGTTTTAAGTCTGTCACAGTCAGGAGTAAAGTCAGGAGCCATGCTGCCAAATTCAATGATGCCATACTTGTATGTTGAATTCGCCTCTGAGGTCTGGTGAGCTGATTCGGTTTGTGTGGCAATCTTTTAAGAGGTCTGATTGACCTACAAAGGAGGTCCAGTGCTGCCTCTGGCTCGTCCAGTCTGGTGCTATGAGAAGCCTCTTTGATTGAGTTTTGCACAAATCCGTCAGCACACTTGGAATGAGTTGAAATGGCGGAAAGGCGTAGGGAAAGCTCTCCAAACTAGTCTATGAAAAGAGCATTCACAGCTGATTTCGGTTTAGAAACCTGGTTGAACACAAATCCAGAAATGGGGTTTCTCAAACTACAAAGATCTCTTACATTGTCTTGGAGTCATTCTTGGTTGTTTTTGTAAATTAGTCTAAGGAAACCTGCTTCTAATTTTCTATTTGTAGAATGTGAACTGCTTTCAGTGATAGACCTCTTGAGAACACCCAGTGCCAAATCATGCACGTCTTCAGTGAGAGAGTCCTTGGATCTTATGCCTCCCTCTTTACTCACACAGCCTCTCATTGTTGTGTCATCTGTCTGAATCAAGATGCCCGATTGCACTGATTAAAGTAAATCTTAACCTTTCTCTTGGGAAGGCTTGTTGAGGTGGAAGCATCCTTTAACAGCTGAATTATTTCAAAAGCCCCGTTTCCTCACATAAGCAAGTTTACTCTCCAGACGTTAACATTAAACATTGAGAAAAACTGTAAAAAACTGTTTATTGTGAGAAAACCATCTTAAAAACGAAGATGTGACAACTTCCACGTGCTCCAGGATCCATCGCAACAGGCTGGAAAAAAAAAGGCTAAACTGAGGGAGGCAACTGCCAGTGAGGTGCATCATAGGCAGTGGAAGTTCCTGAATTCTTAAAGGCACAGCAGTCTTTTTTCTTTGCATCTTTACAATGTACACTTTTCCCCCTCAATGAGAGACACATTTTACTTGTTTTTACATTTCAAAAGCTGCGATTTAGTTTAAATGGATTATTTTAAGCATACATCAGTCTACATTTCGGAAAACCTTGCCTTGTAAATGGTTCCAACGAGTACTACACCTCATATTGACACTGTCACATGTATATATTGTTACACAGGCAAATATGAATTTGAAGTGTTCTGGGGTCCACACATTCATCAGAAAATTATTCGAATGTTTATGACTATCAATAAAGACCCTGTGATGCAGACGTCACGTTTATGTCGAAAGCATGACATTTTGAGTAGCTTGTTAATCTTTATTTTATTAGTTTGAGTTTTGTGTACCAAACACAAAATCGAAGATCTTTTTATAAAAAAAAATTCAGATTTCGATATGAATATACATGGGTTTTGGTATAAATGTTTAGAAATGCATGCTACTGTGAGGATTATCGTAATATGGCCACCTCTCGCGCAGCTGAGTAGGTAGTAGTTGGAGCGGTTTGTGTCGGTTCCGTTTATGGGAAGGAGGTGGACTGTTTATCAAAATGTTAGGAAAGCTTTGAAAAAGAATCGCGTTTTATCTCTTTTACAGACCTAATTTTAATGACATTTATATCACCGATTTTATGCTATTAACATCAATTGGTAATAAACGCTGTGAAAGGATGCTTTGTACTGCAAGGCAATTGTCTCTCCAGTGGTTTTGATTTACTTTAATGGAATAATCAACATACCTTTGCCTGGGCATGGTGTCAGCTTTCGCAGTTAACTCCAATGCCTCAGCAGACTAGTGGGGTTTTAGTTCTTACTTTCTAAAGCATCTCTTCTGTACGCCCACTGATAAGGAGCCAGTGGCGGTAATTCAGAGGCCCTCCTTCACTAGGCTCCCTAGGACTTATAGCACCAAGCTGTACACTATGTAGTGGTCTTGGTAAGCCTGGAGACTTGCATAAATATCAATCTATAGTTTTGTGATAAAAACACAAGAGTTGCAAGTGTAAGCAGAATATTGTGAGTGAGACAGCAGCCTTAAAAAGAATTCTGCATGATCTAAGTTTAGGCATTGAGTTACTGCTACCTTAAGATAGGGCTGGTCAGAGTAAACTCAGTTAAACAATATGCTATGGTGCCTAATCTGGTAATTGGTGAAGCAAGCAGATCAAACAATTGTATTGTAGACTGTAATACAGTAGTGATACAGATCTCACACATCCATCTTCTGGTACACAGTATTTAATCAAGTAGAGGTGTGGGCTGTGTTAGCTGTGCCCTGTCCTGTGCTTATTTCACTTGCATCACGTGTGCAGTCACAGCACACGGCATAGTGAAGGAAGAGAAGAGCAACAAGGTCACAAGCCTGAAGTTCTGGAAACCACAACATGTTGTGCTGAATGAGAAACACCCGGTCATGTTTGCAGTCAATCAAGAAGTGGAGGACAAGCAGACTACAGGAGGCAACTTAAAATCAAGAATAAATTAGAAAAGCACATGGCACAAATGGCATCACTTGAATTTTATGAAACTTGTCAAAAAAACTTAATCAGCAGATTGATGGGACTTATTCTTGAAAAGGTAATAGCTCAGAAAGCTTACAGACCACCATATCAGAAGCCATTATCACTACAATTCTCAAGAAGAATAAGGGGCAACCTATTAAAAATAAAAGACCAGCACACGTTAATCACGCCAATTAAAGTAGATAGAAAAATCCTGGCTAAAATCTGTGCGAACAGATAACCCAATTTTAATACCTATGCTAGGAAAAGTAGAGCAGGAACACCTGCTTCATTCATTACTAGGTGATTCAACAACATACTTTCTCTTGATGAAAAGTCAAAAGAAGCACGGTGTGCACTGGCAATCACCTCAGAGAACGCCTTTGCTAAACTTAAACAGGCTCACTTGTTCCGAGCCCTTGCACTGCAGTTTTCCCACTAAACATATTGACATGATTCAAAAGTCATATGTCAATCCTAAAACCATCCACCAAGTTAATAGATCTTTTTCTTACTACTTTAAACACAAACCATGGCTACCCGTCTCGCTTAACAGTTCAATTGCTGACTAACTATGAACATTCATTGAGTCCAGGTTAATGACCGGTGAAATTCTCAGGCTAACATCAATCTGCTATTATCTGGCTTTTAAAACTCTGTCTATAAAAGCCTTCAAGGAGAACCATGACTTTGCAACTCTGGGTATAAACTCAATATAGAGAGAAAAAAATACGAAAAAAAAGAGAAAAAAAATAGAGAAAAAAAAAAAAAAAGAAGATCATGCTGCTTAACCCCTCTTTTTGTCTACCAGATCCCTTTCTGAGCACTCTTGTGCCTTTCATTGGGGTTTTGAAACTAGAAGAAAACAAAAAACAACTTTTACAAAAATAGATTCTTTTTGGGCACACCATTCCATAGCAGTTTCTACAAGTGGCTCTGCATTTTTAGCACAGAAAACAGTCACGGAAGAGGCTGGCGTCGGCACGTCAGAGAAGAGCTTGTGTGGACTGTCAACGTCTCATCCGGTGGGCTGCGTCGCTGTGGGGTTGTTCAGTGCCCTCTTCCAGAGCGCAGAGGTGCTGCTGTGGAAATATTTTTGGACCCGGGCTGGTGCCTGGAGAGGATTAGGGGGTAAGGAATCTGCTGCTAGATCCGTTCTCTACCAGATAAGGCATTAACAAACTTAAATAACGTATTCTTTTCGATCAACCAGTGACAAATCTTAGCTTATCTATAGCTCTCTGATGTTCTTAGGCTATAGTCTATTTTTATGTTAGAATGATTTTTTATTTTATTTTTTAAAGCGGTCCCCAACCCTAATGCGTAGGAAAGGGCCCCTTTTTTGCATGGTTATCCCCCCCCTCCCACTTTTTGCCTGATTTCTGACACACTTTGACTGAATTCACTGTGTCCCTGCTAGTCAGGTTCCCAGTGTGTGTTCTTTTCCAAAACTGTACCTTTCTTACCACAATTGGCACACCTCTAGCATACATACAAGTCCCTTGTAAAAGGTACCACTGGTACCAAGGGCCTTGTGAGCAGAAAGGGTCTCTAAGGGCTGCAGCGTGTATTATGCCACCCTCAGGGACCCCTCACCAAACATATACCCACTGCCATTGAAGACTGTTTTGATGCAGCAAAAACTGAAGAGACGACATAATAATAATAATATAATACGTGCCTACAAACCATTGCCTGTGGCATAGGTAAGTCACCCCTCTTGCAGGCCCCACATCCCTAAGGCAGGGTGCACTATACCACAGGTGAGGGCATAGCTGCATGAACAATATGCCCCTACAGTGTCTCAGTCCATTCTCAGAAATTATAAGTGCAGTGAAGCCACATTGAGTACATGGGCTGGGAGTTTGTCATTACGAACTCCACAGCTCCCTGATGGCTTTACTGAATGCTAGGAAGTTTGATATCAAACTTCTCAGCATAATAACCCACACTGATACCAGTGTTGGATGTATTGTAAAATGCACTCAGGGGGAGTCTTAGAGAGGCCCCCTGAAAAAAGGCCAACTCCCTGGTGTGCACCAGCCTGCCGCTTTCAGACATGTTTCTGACCGCCTGAGGTGCGAGCCTTGTGCTTTCCAGGGTCAGAAACAAAGCATACTTGGGGTGGAGGTGCTTCTCATCTACCCCAAAGCAGGAACAGCATTCAGGACAGTGAGCCTCAAAGGCTTTCTGCCCTTTGTTATGCTAGCCAGGGCCTCTCCAGCTAGTGGAGATGCCTGTATACCCGACCAAGCAAACGTTTTGGCAGCGAGGTTCTAGGGAAATTTAGTAATCTGGAGAGGTGTGTCCCCTCTCTGCCAGGACCACCACCCCCTCTACAGTGTCCCTAGCTGAAATGACCCCCTCCCTAGGAAATCCTCCATGTTGGATGGAATGATTTTAGCCAATAGGATTAGGGAATGCCCCCTCCAGTGCAGTCACCCTAAAGGTAAGTTGCCCATTGGCTGCTACCTGCCAGTACCTGTAATGCCCTAAATGGAGTATTTAAGAGCACCCCAGAACCTGGATTTTCAGATTCCTGGTGACCTAAAGAAGGACCGAAGACCTATGCAGCAGTGAAGACTCCAGACAACAACTGACTTGGCCCCAGCTCTACCGGCTTGTCTGCAGCCCTCGAAGAAACCTGCTTGAAGAAGTGACTTGTCCTGCAAGCCCAGCCACCTTCACAACACTGGGAGGACTGCCTGCCTTCCCTAAAGATCAAGAACTTCTGAGGACAGCGGTCCTGTACATAAAGAAACTAACACCAAGGACTCCATTGCCTTCTGGATCCGTGAGTCCTGCCCACTCTGCACCGGATACCCAAGGCCCGAGTCAGAGTGGCCACTCGGTCCAGTGAAGCCTCCCCAGTGATCCTGAACTCGAAACCATCGGTGGCTGACCGCTCCTGGACTCCACGAAGATGCCTGCAGCCTCTACACAAAGGGTCCCCCTGACAGCATTTGGCTCCGGTGAAGATTTATTGAAGTCTAAAGGTACCCCTGCATCCTCAGCCCACCAACCTTGGAGAGCCCAGCCAACAGTGCCCCGGCGTTCACCGACATCCTAACTTGCCTGCACAGTCATTGGTAACCTTCGACCTGCCTCCTGGTCCAAGCATGCAGCCTCTTTGTGAAACAGTTTCTTCATCCGCTTCCATTGGGTGCACGGCACACTTTGCACCCTGCACCCAGCCTCCCCAGTGCTGCTGGTGGTATATGACTGGTGCTGCCTTGTGGCCCCACCCAATGTGCTTTCTTAAACCCCCGTGGCCTTGACCTCGGCACCTGGCCGCCTCTGTGCCGCTGATTTGGTGCCCACTTGACCCTTGCCCTGTGTTATCCAACCCCCCGAAGACTGGGATTGTAATTTGTGTACTGACCTGTTAATGTGCATTACTCCACCGCCCCTTTACTCATCTCAAATCCCCTCCTACTGCTATGAACTCCAAAATAAAACCATTCTAGACCCTTCCCTCTTCTATTCCTTGTCAATCCAAATAACAGACTAATATGTCCACCACTCAAATTGATTTCATATTTCACTATACTAATCCCCCATTAATCTTGTTTGGGTTCCGGAGTAGCATGCTACTTGCCGAAAAGCACTTCAACACCTTATCAGGGGTAGCAAGCGCTATAGAGATGAAAACCTTTTTCCCTCTTCTACCCCTCCACTATCCTTCTCAGTTTACATGACAGACAAATACATCCACCGCTCAAATTACTTTCATATTTCACTATACTAATTCACCAATAATCCTTTGTGGGTACCAAAGTAGTGTGCTGCTTGCCAAAAAGCGCTTCGATGCCTCAATACGTTACAAGGAAGATATTTAAAATGTTTTACCCAAGCTGGAATCTAACCTGGATAAAACATGTGAATACTCATTTCAAAAGGCACTTCAATGACATACCAGATTAAAAGCACAAATGCATGGTAGTAGCTATGAAGAAGAAGAACTAATTGAAATCATTCTAGTGGGGCCTCTTAGATGAATGCACTCATACAAAGGTTTCATTTTTCAATACTGCCACCTCATAGAAATGTTATATGAAAACATTCAAAGAAGCTTGAAGAGATTTCTATGGCCTAAAAAACAATTTCCCTACCAGAACTCCATGCCACCAAACATAGAAGAGGGTGTAACTACACAAGCTACCAGGCATTTACCCAGCAACAAGACAGCCTATGGTTCTCTTACAAAGTTAAATCTTAATCACCTATTTGGGTGGGCAATCATTCAACCAATTTCTCAATCTAGTGTTTGGCAACATGAAACGGAGTCACCTACTTCACACCTCTGAAATCATTACTGGAGAAGGTTTTTTTCCCCTTCTGAGACCTGGATGAGAAATGACTGAAGCAACCAGTCTGGTTTAACAAAAAGATCAAATCAATATTAATACTTAAAGCTTGGAAGTTTGCACTGAAAAAGGTGTTCTTAGAGAATTTCAGGTGTTTACATATAGTGCAATTATTTTCTTCTCCTCAGTCCAATAACCGCTGCATCAAAGGCCCTTTGCTCAAAGACAGTGTCATACTCTTGAGAAAGTAATTTCCAAAGAAACCCTTTCAATTCATACAGAGAGTACCACACGCACTAGACTGCATACTGGGAATAGAACCGTGAGGCACTGCTACACAATTTAAGCACTGAGAAATAATGAGCCAACTACTACAAAGAGACCAAGAATATTCTGTAATAAATGAAGAAACCTTATACCCAAAAATAAGATGGAACATATAATATGGAGAAAAATCTTTAAACGTTTCTACATCAGTTTCTCTAAAGCAAACTGTCATCCTTTTAGCACACATTACGGTCTTATGGTTTCCTAGAAATGGCCTTTGTAGTCTTCCTTGGCAATGGATCATTGAGGTTAAACAGAGATTCCTCACTTGACCCATGAATATTGCAATTCCCTCTGAGAGAAAATTAACCACCCTGATCAAATAAATGTGGCCATTTAATACACTGCAAAGCACCATCTTGAACAGCTAGCCACCTCTGCCCTGTGGACCAACTCCACCTTTCAACACCTACTGTCCTACACCAAGCTATTTCCAGACAAACCACCTCAATGAACAGTTGCTCATGATAAAGTCCCAGCAAAAGGATAAATCTCTATGCCTCTGCAATTTCAGATATCGAACTATGAATGAGGGGTGCTCTTTGTACAGGAATTCCACTATTAAATATGTGCTCTGTGTACATGCATTCCACTATTAAATAAGTTTTTGTTTGGTACGTAAACCTGTATGATCTGCCTGCTTGCTTGACGACTCACCCCAATATTCCATAAATAGTTGTTCTGAGAGTGGGATTTGCACAGATTTATCTATGTGAAATATACTTGAATAGTACTGTTGTATGAAGTTGGCAAATTAAGGAAGCTGTTTCTCTACCCTTCTTGTCCCTCCCCCCTTTTCTCCCCCTTTTAAATCTCTAAGCATTCCACATTGTTAACATTTTCAATTTGTACTACTGCACAGGTGCCCTAGGAATAAGACATTTAATTACTCCACAGCATTATAAAGAGAATGGTTACTGTTCACCTTTTTCACAATTCTGAATTTTGTTTACATGTGTATCTTCCTTGAAAATGATAAAAATAATTTAAATAAACAAACATGAGGAGGTAAGCAGGCTTTAGAATGCCCCTGTTTCACCACATCTCCACCAGTGTATGCATTCAAGGACTTGTAATCACAAGACATTCACCACCAGAACGATGCAAACATACTTATTACTAGCAGCAGAAGAACAAAGGAAGCCATGTGCATACTCAAAACAGAATCCCAGCATTTCTATCAGCAGCCTCCTCAGAGAACTATGCAGAAAGGAAGAAAGATAGGCAAGAGTGCTACACCGGCACTGACGAACCAAAGGCAGTGCTCTGCAACTTAGAAGGCTTGGCAGTCAGAAATGATGGAAGACAAAGGCTGTGGCCTCAAAGCACACATCAGGATCTTCACAAGAAGAGGTCCTAGCCCCCTACACTGGTTTCAAAACGTAAAAGCAAGGGAGACCATTAGACACAGTGACTGTCAGGGATGCACAATGGGATGTGAAACACAAAAAGGTCCAGCGCAACGACACAATGGATAGTTGGGATGGTGTGATTGGGTGCTCCCATGACTTAGTTGGCACTTAAACACGACTGGAAGCCCAATAGATATTTACATGCCATCCTTCAAGAAAACATGCAGAAAATCTAAAAGAATAAAGTTTCTCTATTACTCACGTATTTAAAAAAAAAAGGTAGTTCTGGAAATTAAAGAAGCAGACGGGATGCGCCCCAACACGACAAAAAAAAAAAAGAAGAAAGATGAGGGTAGACTACAGAGTGGCAAGTGGGGAAGCCAAATTATAGAGGATATAAGCAAGAAGAGAGAGACCGCTTTGTTTAAAAGCAAATACAAATATTACTTACCATCAGTAACAATATTTCTTGAGGATACATAATCTTTCCACAAATTCTTCACCGTAGAAATATCCTCTTAGCCTTCAGATTAGTCTGATAATGCATCATCAACAACAGAACTCCAGGATCGCCAGGTAGAACAAAGATGTGATGACATTGGAGTATATTAGGCACCATCTAATATACTGGTGTCAGTTTCTGGACCTTTTTCTGCACCCCATTGAGGAATGGCAAGAAAAATGGATAGAATAACAGCGAGAAAATATACAAATACAATGTTTGCATACATTGGGATCTGTTTATGGATGGCATGAAATCATTAGCGAATAAGGGAATTGAGAATCTGTAGTAAAATTATGTGAACACTAAAAATAGATTTACCAATGGTAAACAACTTTCTTCTGATGGATACATCTTCTGCGGGTTCCTCACCTTAAGAATTAGTCCCAATGAAATAGCCCCCAGGGAGATGGGATAAAGTAGTACCGATTAACCAAGTAAGTCATGCAATATAGCACTGCCAAAGTGCCAATTACTGCACACACGGGCTGTAAGGTAGGAAAAAGGGTATGCAAGGATGATCATGTGCCACTTATCTGGTATCAGCCACCGGAACTCCTGTGGTGAGAACCAAGCAAATAGCCATGGCCCTAGTGGAGGGCACACAAACGCTATCCAGAGCCTCTTTCGTGGCTAAGGTGTAGCAGATCATCAGAGGACAACCCAAAGAGAAATGGTGTGTTTGGTCACAGTCTTGTTCCTGTTGGAACAGGAGAAGCCAAACAAGAGCTTGCCATTCACTCTGCTCATGTGCTGTCGATGTTGGAGGATCCCGCACAATTGAGGGATGGTCTGTGTAGCTGCTTTTTCTCTTTGGTTGATGAGGAGGAGACAGAAGAGTAACAGAGTAGCTTACATGACAGCAAATACCACCTTTAGTAAGCAGGGCGAGTAGGTATGGAGGACTAACTTGTCTAGGTGGCAAACCATGAAAGGCGGACAAACTGAGATGACCTGATGTTCTTGGACCTTTTGATCTGATGTTATTGCCACCAATAACACGGTCTTCAGAGTAAGACGTTGAACCTGGCAACTGTGCATTAGCTTGATAGGTAATGCAATTAAGAACGTAAAATACAAGATTCATGCTCTACCTAGTAACAATAAATAAAGTGAGCAGAAACAAGTAAATCTTTTAGTAAGCATGCCACTAGTAGCAATTTTAACTGAGGCGACGGCTAAGAAAGACAAATGAAGGCACACATGGCAGCCAAATAGCCTTTAACAGTAGTCACTGACAGACCTCATTGGGCAAGAGTGCAAATATCAAGACATCAGTAGGAAAAACTAAAAAGGACTCGGCCTTCCGACTTGTACTACTAAACACACTTGATCCAGCAACCCACATAAATTGGAATCACAGCAGGTCTCCTGGCAGTCAGGGTGCAGACTGCCTCTTCAGGCAGAAGACAAAGGGAATCCATTTAGAACAGCTTAATCTCCACAAATGCACTAAGAGCGGCTGGGGATTGGTGTGGAGGAAGTCTAACGTGAAGTGCTAACAGACCGGCTTACCAGAGGCTCTCTGCCCAATCTGAAACTATGAGGCTAAGCTATGGTTGGTCATTCTGAAAGCCTTCTACAGATGCAGAATCACTGTACAAACATACAGCAGGCCCAGAGACAACTGAAGCGTATGGCCTGGCGAGGAGGGGACCGGTCCATTTCTCAATCAATCACGCAGTTAAAATTGCTTGTCATAACTATCTCAGATTCCAAGCATGGCTGAGCCGCCTCCAGTACCCTGCCAAAAAATTTGCAATCATCTATATTTGGCCCATATACATAAATTAAACACAGGTCATGGCCATCCAGTGTCCCCGCCAGTACAACATATCAGCCGTTATAGTCTATATGTGTGCGCATGTCGTGCCAGTCTATTGTGGAAGCCCCACCCCCCCATTACATCAACAAAAAACAAAACACAACTCAGTCCCCTCAATGTCTTCCCCGGTCCCCCCTACAGGCAGAACTAATAGAACTCCCAACACATCCAGAGCCCAGCAGGAACCCTCCCACCAACCCCAACTAAACTCCGAGAGCAATCTTAGGAGTAGATACTGTCTGGGATGCTCACACCTCCAAGAATCATCAGCTACAGGGTGGCACTAATGCGGCTCAGTGGAGGTGGAAACCCCAGACGCTACCACACGTGGAATACATTTGAATATCTGTTAGGAATGGGTCACTGTGGATTGACTGGTATTGGCATGGTCCTGCAGGCACAGTTTATGGCATACATTCATATTGCCTTTATTGGTATTGCCGTTGCCGGGCCTGCACATATCATGGTATGCATCAACATCATATTCACCCATTCCACCACAATGACCCGATGACTAATGCCAGATAATGTCCTACCCAAGCTGTCCATGATCTATGTACTGGGATAATGGGGGAGGGGGTGGATGTGTTATTGATTATGCTGAGGCTCGTAGAGCATCAACTTTAGTTTTCATCTTTCATTTCCACTGTCTGTGCATCTAGTGACCCACTTGTGGCTGCCCTGTTTAGGAATTAAATACAGCAATATTAGGTGTTTAGTGGGGAGCCTGGATCTTTTGGCCTTTGTGCCTTTGCACCTGCTGCACTATTGAAATAATGACCCTGTTATCTGCAAAGTAACTGCACTTGCGACTGACCTGTCTAGTAATTAAATATAGCAATATTAGGTGTTTAGTGGGCCCTGTTGTCTGCAAGGTAACTGCACTTTAGGCTTCCAATTTAGTATTAAAATATAGCATAGCTCTTGTATAATAACTTTATTTTTAACGTGCCTTGTTAATTAAAACATTTAGAATTTGATCAGAATGACTAAACAGATTAAGTTGAATAAAACAAAATCAATCTGATACGGTCTACAAAATGCGAAGAAAGGTACGGAGGCATGAATAGGAAATGCCACAAACGTTCTATGGGTAAAGCATCTGTTAAAAGCGGTCTGTTTTTAGGTCTCGCCTGACCCAGCGCATGCGCTGGTCTGGCGAGACTTATTGAGAGGGCTCCAAAAAGTGCTACCAGGCCAGCCTAGAGCTACAGTGCATGTGCGCGGGCGCCGCGCTTTACCGCGACTACTTTCACGGCCACACGGCCGCTTTGATGTTTGATCGTGATCGCTATCGCGATCACTTTAACTTTCGCGGCCGCAGTGCCGCTTGGCATAGCCAATAGGTCTCGCTTTTGGGACCTTATAAGTATTTAGTTATGCAACTGTTGCATGGCTAAACACTTATAAGGTCCCAAAGGCGAGACCTATTGGCAATGCCAATGCTTGTTTCCATGGGAAGCGATATTATCTTGACAATAAAGGTACTTAAACAGTATGAACAGCTTTAGTAGAAGTATTATAAATGTGTGCAGCCAGGGGAAGTTAAAAAAAAAAAAAAAAAAAAAAAGTATGTTCCACACTAAAGCGAATAAACACAGTAATTCGGTGATGTGAACTGATAAGAGCCCACTTTTAAAATATATTAAATACAAGATATGCAGGCGAAACCTAAAAAGGGTCGCTTTCCTGCACCTGAAAGCTAGAGATTTTTTTTTAAAGTAGCCAAATTTCGGAATTTATCAAGGGGTAATTATGTAGATCCCTCAAGGGTTTCCCAAAGAAACTGATGAAAATCAAATTATTGCAAATGAGTAGGAAGGGACTGTCATTTGTGACTTAATATTTATTAGTAAGTATTCGTCATGATGGCAGATTTTCAAAAGCAAAATACCATTATGTCCACTAGGCCCTTCCGGTTGCGGGGATATATAGGGTTTGTAGGTTTTCAAAGAACCGGTAGTACCCAGTGCCAACAAGCGAACTGCACCTCACAATGGTTTTTTAGTGTGCTCCTATTCATATGGTAAAACAGGTGTCTCCAACTAGTCGATCGGAAGCTACCAGTAGTTCGCAGAAACCTTCAGAGCAGCTCTCAGCCTAGAGTTAGTTTTGAACTAAGAACTGCAAAGAATAAATGTTGAGTTTTCCTTTTAAAGTTAAGGAAAGGCTATGTGTATTTTACATGATCAGGCTTAAGATAGCAGAGCACGATAATAAGCAATCCTCTGATCAGATTTATGACCCATGTGGGTCACACAGGTTTGAATGAAACACTGAGGTATTTAACTCTTAAATAAAAGTTGTTCTCAACTCAATGTTGGAGCATGATAACAAAATTATATTTCTGGATGCTTTTAATTGACAGAAAATTAAAATGAAGTGTTAACTTATTATTAAGTTAATCTTCATTATAATTTACTCCCTTTTCAAAGTGTCACATTTACCAACACCAGGCATCTTGTTCCAGTAGCTGGTACGTTAAATTAAGCCAATTGAGTCCTAAACTTTTATGAAGCATGTTTCTTCACCCTTAAATTCCTCATATTTAAACACATTGCTGTATGTTCCTGCCATAAATATGGCACAATGTCTACACACTCAACTGGGTGTAATATCCCTCTGTTTGTAAAGACACTGACTAGGGAGAAAATTAAAATTATGAGTTTTATGTAATGCACATAAACTAAGTTAACTCTTCAGTTGAATTGTCTCCCATTTCAAAGTGTCGCGTTTACACATAGCAGCCATCTTGTCCTAGAGGCTGGTAGACATGCTGCCATATTTAGAACTGAAAAATACAGCCATTTTTTTTCATGGGAGAAATTTAAAGTCGAGAAAAATCTTCCATCAAGTGCAGAAAGATGTTTCTTATTATGAACATTTCTGCAGAACATTTTCCTGCACTTTAAATTTCTCCCATTTAAAACAAATGGTTGTATGTATGTGTTGTGCATGTAACAGCGCCACATATGGAAAAAGGTATGTCTTGTGTCACAAGTGCATACAACTCCAGCTCTCAGTCACCCACACACATATATCCCATTCACACATGTTCATACAGCCCCAAATACCATGCCCTCACTAATGCAAACTACCCCTAGCCACAGTATTTTGTTCAAACCATAGTATCAGGCTCCATGGACATTGGGTTTAAAGTCACTGAAGCTGGGCGAGGGGGTTTCTGGTAACAATGCACCAGTTGCATGGCTCTAAGCAGCTCACAAAGATTTTCACTGATCAGAAGTAGCTCTCATTACAGAAAAGGTTGGAGACCCCTGTGGTAAAACAAAGAGTGAAAAATGGATATCAAGGGAACCTATATATTTCTGTAAAGGACACAAGGTACGGAGTTTAGGAGCAGTGGTTATTTGTACATCTCTGTGGGTACCCATACTACCATGTGATTAAAATGGCATTTTTCAAAATGTCTTCTTTCTTGAACACTGGCTTACATTTGGAATGCACAGATACAGAGAAATATAATTAGTTATAACAAATGCTCCACTATTCTGTATTCCCATTTCTCCCAATAACAAGCATTGGCATAGCCAATAGGTCTCGCCTTTGGGACCTTATAAGTGTTTAGCCATGCAACAGTTGATGTTGTTGCACCAAGGATATTGTGCTGCATAACTAAATACTTGTATGTTCTGAAAGCCGAGACGTAATGGCTATGGCAATGTTTTTATAGCATAACTATGTTTCTAAACACTACTACAAAGTTGTGAATTGTGTGCTACTGAAAAATCTTGTTCTAGCTTTTTTGCTTAAAAAGCAAATGTGGAACAGCTTTACAATTAGTTTTAATGCTACAGTAGCCTGAAAGCTAAAAATACAAAATGTACCTTCTGAGCAATGTGCAGTAATATTTTTTTGAGCATAATAAAACACCAAATTAGAGCTTGGTAGTTTGGATTTTATTTTTGAGCTATTGGCATTGCTAATATTTGTTGTTTTTTTGGCACCTTATAAGTGTGTAGCCAAAGATATTGGCAATGGTTTGTCCAGGAATAACTGACAAATGTTAGTTTAAATTTTATTGCAAGAATGTTTAGTTAAAATTTTTAGTACTTTAAAGTAAGTTGAGTGGAAAAAAAATATTTATGATGTACATTTAATGTTTTACAAATATACTCATTCTGTTGCAATATCTTTTATTACTTCACATGTCTGCGGTAAATATGGCATAAGTGCATCGGATAAGTCTCCCACATCTGTACTGATCATAAACCAGTCCATTAGAAGTCCATTGCTAATATCCATAGATTGATATGTTTCAGTATTGTGCACTTGTGTTAATGTAGATGGCCCCAGAAATCTGTGCACGCGCAGCAGCCATAGGTTCAAATGAAAGCAGGGCTGAGTTAGTTTCATCCTTCCTATGGTGCTCACAGACTAAAACAAGCATTTGCAATGCAATTATTCTCGCCTTTGGGACCTTACATGTATTTAGCCATGCAGCACATTAGCCTGGGTGCTGAAACATCTACTGTTCTTTAACATGGAGGGAAAGTAAGCACCAAACTGCGTGACACGCCAGGTATGGGAACACAGGGAGAGAAATATTGCCTTTCAGCGGGAAAAGGTATAGTCCAAAGCTCTGTTTTTAATATAAAATCAGGGCCTTTGGTAGTCATATCACTGAAAATACAAGATTTGAAAAAAAATATTGTCTACAGGTGCTTGTGAAAGACACCGTCTGTGGACTGGAATTTAGAGAATGCTAAAGTGATTCTGGTATTTTACTGACCTCTACTGTCCTCTTCTATCAAGACAGTTGAATAGAGGCAGTTGAACAGAAAAAAAGTCCCTAAGCGGAATCAGACAAGTCCTAGGGCTGATCTCCAGAGCCCACAAAGTACATACACATAAGTATATACTAAAGTATATACTAGAGGTCTTGAATGCTCGACCTAAAAAGACATACCGTGTAACAACCAAAGTAAAAGGTCCAGTGGTTATGGGAGGTAATAAATGCAGACAAGGCGGGACCGAGAGACTAACAAGACTAATAACTACTCGGAAGCCAGCGTTTACGAAGTATGACACAAGCCAATTAAAAATATGGGCGGAGAGTGGGCGGGACTTCAAAGGAACACTCCAATACTGCATGCCTCGCAGCAGCACATGCACCGCCCAGACTAGACCTAAAAATAATACCTCACTTGCGTGGCTAGGACTAGTACCCGCAATAGGAAAAGCCCTAAAATACAATGTGGAATCATCAACATTTCCAGTCACAAAAAAAGATCTGTTTTGACAATGGGGATATCGGCAGCCTTTTACCCAGGGACCGATAGCCACCCTGGGAAACCTACCAAACCCAGACAATTCTAAAAACTAGACACCCAGGGCAGTCCACAGTGGTGTGCCTCATGTGGATCCTGCAAAGTTTTCTTACCCACAATACCCTGCAAACCTCAAACTTTGCCTAAAATTGAAAATTTTCCTCGCATTTCTGCGATGTAAACTTCCAGAATCAGCACTCCACAAAGTTCCTATCACCAAGTGTTCCCCAACTTGCAGACAGTAAGCATCCCAACCCCTTTTTAGGTCTCGCCTAGGCTGTGCTTGAGCGGTCTCTTCAGGACGTATTGTGTTCAGAATATTGGCTTTAAGCTCTACCCATGTTTTCAATTGGCTCCTTTGACTGTCTTTTGTAAATAGTCCCTCCTTATTTTCTACCTTTCTACTGTTGTAACCTCCCACGAGGACAGCCCCCGTTACATGTGAAATTAACGCTGTATGTTTTATTTCTATTTTGAGAGCTCTCTTTTCTTTTTGTTAGCTTGCCTCGGCTAGTGTGTGATTTCTTTACTTCCCGCAGGCTAAAAGGTTCCTGGCCGATTTATTTGCCAGTGCTTTTTTTGTTTCACATTGCAGTGTTTTCGTGTCTCAGCATGGCGCCCGCTTCATACACGCCGCGCTTCAAATCGAAGTTAGTCAAATGTTATTAACTCTAAATCAACGCCTGCAGCCTGTCGATCACTCCCACAGCAGTCGCACTAGTTGTGAGCACGGTGGTCAAGAATTTTCCTTGATTCTTCAACCACCGCAAGCAAGGCCGTTTCCGTGCCCTGCTGTGGTCGGAATCCAGTTCGAGAGGGGTGCAGGCGATCATTCTCCTCCAAAAAGGTGGAGAGAGTAGAATTAACATATTTTTCGCTGATCTTTGCAAACCCAGGTAACCGCGAGATTGGCCGATAGTTTGCAAAGATTTCCGGGTCCAGGGTAGGTTTCTTCAGGAGGGCTCTAACCATGGCCCGTTTCCAGGGGGTTGGAACAATCCCAGTGGACAGTGAAAGATTAATGAGGTCCAGAATAACTGAGCTAATGGAGTCAAAAACCTGGTTTATAAAGACAGGGGCAACCACATCATTGGGGGAGCCAGAGTTGAACTGGTGAACATAAGCTTTTAAAGATTTCAAGTCCATAGGAGGGATGGTCTCAATGCCTGGAGCTGGAAGTTGGGCTAGGCTATCTGGAGAGGCGATTCCTACTTGCCCTGATGGAGGTGGGAAGGTAGAATAGACACTGCAATTCCCACATGGCAAGTGACCTACAATGCTAGGGAGACCCCAGACATTGTGAACTGTGTTAGTAGGATTTGAAGGTTGGGCAGGGCGCATGGATACCTAAGTGTCTTTAATGGATCTGGCCCTTCTGTATGAAAGTAAAGGTTTATCCCACTTAAGTTTGCCAGTGTGCAAGATCTTCCAGTTTTTCTTGATGATGTGGGAAACTTGGTTCGAAAGGGAGTTGTAGGTGAACATGCAGGTGAGGGGAATGGGCGAACCTGTGCGTTGTTGCTTCTAGAAGCCCTTCCCAATTCTGATTGCGTGCACGTTTTCTTGCCTTCTCAGCTAATTTTTTTGGGGTAGCCTCGGTGTTGCAATTTGGTGCTCAGGGCTTGGGCCTGTTGCTTGAAGTCTTGGACTTCGCTGCAATTTCTTCGCAGCCAGAGCAATTGTCAGAAGGGAAGGTTTTCACGTAGTGTTTTGGGGTGAAAACTGGTGTAATGTAATAGAGTTGCTGGATGTAGGCTTGAAGTGTGTGTTGCTTTTCAGCCTCCCATCTGTTGCCTGTATCTCCAGGTCTAGGAAAATCATGTGGTGCCTGCGAATGTTGTGTGTGAACTTAAGATTCGGGTCACATCCGTTTATCCATTGGCAGAAAGCTTTTAGGGACTGGTCGTCCCCTTCCCAGATCAGAAGGATATCATCTATATACCGCTTGTAAAATTTGATCTAGGGAACTTGTGGCATGTTAAGGTTACATAGGTTTGTCATCTCAAATTTGTAAACATAGAGTCCCGCCACAATTGGTGCAAATACGCTTCCCATGGAAGTTCCATACTTTTGTAGATAGATATCTCATTCAAATTCAAAATAGTTGTCTTTAAGTGCCAATGTTGCACATTCCAGTATGAATTTCTTAGGTGTGTGGTAATTCCAAGTGGAGTTGTTCAGTGCTAGTTCTAATACCATGAGGGTGTCGTCTTGTGGCAGGCTCGTATAGAGACGCTCAACGTCTAGGCTCACTAAAAACAAGCATTGGCATAGTCAATAGGTCTCGCCTTTGGGACCTTATAAGTGTTTAGCCATGCAAAAGTTGCATAACTAAATACTTATAAGGTCCCAAAAGCGAGACCTATTGGCTATGCAAAGCCGCGAAAGTGAAAGTAATCGCGGTTAAGCGCGGCGCCGGCGCACATGCACTGTAGCTCTAGGCTGGCCTGGTAGCACTTTTTGGAGCCCTCTCAATAAGTCTTGCCAGACCAGCGCATGCGCTGGGTCAGGCGAGACCTAATGAGGTCTCCGGGTTATATGCCAGGTTGTTGAGGAGTCCCAGAAGGTCTTTGGTATCCTTCAAATAGGTACTGGTGGACTGCACTAAAGGTTGTAAAAAGAAGTCCCAGTAACGTGAAAGGGGTTCCAACAGTGACCCTATTCCCGACATGATCGGACGTCCGGGCGGTGGTATCTTGTTCTTATGTATCTTTGGTACTGTGTAGAAGTAAGGAAATTTTCCTGGGGTAGTAGTTAGAAACTGGGTTTCTTGTTTGGTGATTTGACTGGTGATTTCAGCTTATTCGACCAAGTTGTGAATTTTAGTTTTAAGAGATTCACTAGGATCCTTGGGTAATGGTTGATAGTTTTAGGTATAATTCAGAAGGCGTTTGCATTCCGTGCGATAGTCCTCCTTGTTCAAGATGACAATGCCACCGCCTCTGTCAGCTGGTTTAATGATTGTTTTGTTTGCTTTGAGAGATTTTAAGGCTTCGCGCTCCATATTGCTGATGTGGAATATATGGTCTCCCTTCAGGGATTCTATCTCATTGAAGACCGCTTACTCATACATTGTGATTTCGGGTGGTATGGCACTTGGTGGTGGAATGAATGTGGACTTGGTTTTGAATTGGGTATCACCCTGTGTATCAAATTATGGTTGATCAGGGAGATTCTCAAAAAAGCTTTGAGTTTGAGCTTGCGGAAAATTCCACAAGCTCAAAATGTAGTTGGAATTTGTCCAGCTTGGCTGTTGGGGCATACCCTAGTCCTTTATTCAGGACTGTTGCTTCTGATGGTGTGAGCACATGTGAGGAGAGATTAGTCACGAGACTTATCTCGAGCTGGGGCCTGGTAGTAAGTTGTTCCTTCGTCTTGCTCATTGTCTGGGCTACGGGGTGTTGATCGTCTACCCAGTGGACTTGGGCTTTTCGTCGTCTTTTGCCTTTTCCTCGCCTGCCGTCCCCTAAAAAAGGGAACCTATGGTTTTGGTCCATGTAGGGTGGTGGTTGTCCAAAGGGAGGGTTCCATCGGTACATAAATTATTGATTCATCTGCGGTAGGGGGCTTGGAAATGCATATTGCCCCCTTGAGGTAATTGTGGTCATGGTTGTTGCCAGCTGTTGTTCTTGCCTCTCCCCCGTTGTCTATTCCGGTAGCTTCCTGTACTGGAGCTGCTGCTGGCAGATGAGTCCTCAACGGAGGAACCCCCTGATGTATCTGACCTCTTTGTGGGTTTGAAGTCATTGTCAGCGTACGGGTAGGTCTTCAGGTATGAAAAGTTTTTCAAATCCTTTTGAATTTTGGCTTGAGTAAGCCCCTCCTTGTATTCAATGATTTCTCCGTTAGTCTCCTCTAGTTTCTTCTTGAAAGAGGTTGAGGTGGTCTTGAAATGGGCCTCCATGGCTTGGATCTCTAGGAATCCATCGTATAGTCTCTTGGCCGTCTGGATAATGAGAATTATCCAGTCGGGCGTGCCCCGCCTAGCTATCTGGGCCCTGTCTTTGCGAAAGGTGGCATCCTCTAGGAAAATGCGTGGGGCATTGGTGACATGACGATGCATTTTCATGCGCAACATGGCGCCCATGCATGCGCCGTACAGCCCCGAGTTTCGGGTCTAGTTCTTTTCCGCCCCGCGGGCTCTACGCACACGTACGCCCACACGCCAAAGATGGTTACCATTTATACTGGCTGCTAGCAGGGACACGCCAGCAGCCAGGATCACGGGAGACCACACTAGATTTCAGCGGGCTTCTCGTCTTGATGAAGTAAGGCGTTTCTGCTCCCTCTCCTTGCCGGTATTTAACATTGCCATCTGCTGGTTTTAAATATGCTGCTAATGGCGCTTCTCCACTCTCTTTCCTTCCCTCGAGTGTGACTATAGACAGTACCCCTCCCGGACCCTGAATTTCTACCTCCCACTATAATTTAGTGTAACTATTTTCTTTTCTTACAACTATGCTGTTTGCAATTCATTCCAATACACATGATATAGTGGCCATGCATGCCATAGTCAAAACGCCGGCACTGACGGCCACTACCCTGCCGATCACCAGGCACTTCAGTACCTTTCGATTCTAATCACCTAGGGGTACTCATAGCACTTCACCAGCATGCCGCATGTTACCCTATTATGTAAAGAGGATATAGACACACTGTTAAGGATTATTAGCATGCTGCATTATAGTCACAGCCGTATACCTGTTGAGAGATCCTTAAATAGTCTATTTCTCCCACTCGGCTCAGACTATAGATCGACTCACTGTTGTGCCTACGTACCTGAAACCTGCACTAAGGAATACACTAAAGATTGCATTTTATGTTGCATTTTCCCTGTATGTGTCTTGTCTTCTTATATCCACATGTTTTTACAGTGGGTCCATAAGTATACCGATACCACTGAGCACTACAACACACCTTAGCGCGTGTGTTGGATAATCACCTTTCCATGTGGCACGATTTTTGCCACTCATGCACTTTTCACCCGGTCCTGATGAAAGCCCGTACATTATCTATCCATGGCTGAAACATATAGACCATATTTTAGACAACTAAGAGTTAAATTCACTTCCGTAGTTGCGCTATTTGATTTTTAACCGTATCCTGGGCCACCACTAATAAACACATTAGGCAAGGATTCTCAGAGATATTTTTAAATCCTCACTACACTACTTCACACAAAAACACACCAGCTCCGCTGTAATCAAGTGTCGCAGCACAACCGGGGGGGCATTCAGCCACCCCGTTGGGACCCCAATGATGAAGCATGACACCAACCAGGTTGGTGTGTGAGGGGTCTTTTAACAAAACCTAATGGTTTCCTGGCACCGTTCATCATAACAGTGAGTCCTAACTCTTTTCACAGTGGCTTTACCAAATTGTACACTTGATGGGGTGCTGCTTCCCACTCTTTTCCTGCTGCTTGTGATAGAAGCATGCACTTCTTCTGCACCTGCTATGCCTGTAGTGTGAGTTTCTAGGTGCGAGTTATATATGCTCTTTTACTACCTTTAGCATATGCAGCTTCTCTTTCTGTGTGTGAGATGAAACATGCATTAAAGCGGCTGTTCCTGCTATTCCTCGTGTATCTCTGCTCCACTTCTGCCTTTAGTGTTTTTGGTTCATCTATGTGCAAGGGGGACTCACAATGATACTTCATGTGCTGTACTGTGTGGGTGCATGAAGCCTGAATTCTTGTGATCTAGAGCAGTGTGTACCGTTATTGCATGTGCTGTAAACATAGGAAATATGCATTAAGACACAAGGGAGGCACTACAATCATTAGGTACCTGAAATAGTAGATAATCGCACACAATATTGGTCCCTGTGGTCAAAATAAATTCATAATAATGAAAAAAAACTTTAAAACAACTCTTATCGACCAGCACATTGTAGCTGCCAGCATCCCTTCTCCCAGACTTCTGGCAAATGTTTACAAATTCCCCGCCAGCAACACTGCCTCCTACCACTTGACCCCACCCCCCAATCACGGCTACACTTATATGAAATTAGACCCAGTGAAAGACCAGTGCCCCTCAGACCGCATGGCAGAAAATACTCCTGTAAACTAACCAACTCTCAAAACTGCGTCTCAAATCTAACCATCTGCCCTTTAAAGTGTTCTCACTAAACTTCTCATGCTACAACATCATATCATTGTATTCGTAGGCTCATAATTAAGTCCTGATGATCACGTTATTTTAAATGGATCGAAATGCAGTGATCCACAATGACTGACCCGTCCCAAAGAATTAAGTGTGTTAAGTTAGGTAGACCATCTTCATATAAAATAATTGTGATACTCATATTACTTGATTCACACATATGAATCGCGATTGCTTGAGCACGGAACACATTTACCACCTCACTGACACTACTAAGCAATGATTTGTTATAATTTATTATTTTAGATTCCTTATCATATAATTTTGTTTAAATTTTTATCATTAAAAATTATCTTTGACTGCTAGAACAAATGTTATGTGCAATTCAATTACATATAGAAAAAGCATGTGTGTGTGTGTGTGCGCGCGCGTCTCTAGCTTACGCTGCCGCTGCCTCTGCCTATGAGTTGCCTTTTTATTTTTTTATTAGGAAAAACGTGCTGCCGTAGCCAGTGATGGACTAGTACTTGGGTCTACAGTCTTTATTCTTTTCAAGGGGTTTGGTGAGATAGTGTCCCATTTCATAATTCTATTAAAGCCATATTTGAGCCCCATCAAATTTTTTACTTGATATTAACTTAATGTGGTTTAACATGCTGTATTTTATACACGTTAACGAAAAGTTTTAGTTGATCACACGAAACATCCCCAATTTCCTGGTAAAATTACCTTGAAATCCTAACAAGTTTTGATTAAAGTAGGGGCCTCACTGTGCGTTAAAAAATGACAATTTGATAATGTGTTACTTTTAGACAACCTATACGTTTGTCTCCTTAGCCCATTCAATCTTGGTCAGCGTTACTTGCCAAACGTGTGATGAAGCTTACCATCGGACTACATGCTTACCAAAGAAAGCATTTCTCAGTTTTGTTGTTAAATGTTGTGTGCTGCTTTTCAGACACTTCAAAGCCTTTCAGGTGACAAGGACTGAGACACTTGGAGAGTGGTCACACTGGGCAGTTATGCAAAGTAAGCCATTCCGTGATGGGTCCTGCATAGCTACATTGAGAAAGCCACGATGGGGGAAAAGAAAAATAAACCATAGTCTTGATAGTCTGATTTTATGGCAAGACCTGGAGGACAATATTATGCATAGTTCCTTTATTACTACTCAAACATCAGCAACATCACATGAAATTAGAATACAAATAAACACTCTAGAACACTGAACATGCTTATATCCCCAGAACAGGCAGCCATCTTCCTCTTTTGTTGCTGCTCGAACAACAAGATAAGTACATTTGCATGAACTGTATCATGAAAGATTATAGAAGTGGTTGGTAAATTAGGAAGTAATGTTAGAAGTTGTTGGTAAATTAGGAAGTAATGTTAATCTAAAATGAATTTTTTAAAAAGCTTAAAAAGTTGTGAGATAAGCTTAGAGGGCTATTTAAAAAAACTTAAAAAACTGAGTGTTTGAACAAAGGACATGTGGGATATTTAAGCGTGAATGAGTCATGGAAAGAGAGGCTCAGGAGGTATTTATAATATAATTGAGGATGATTGTACGCGGTGAAGCGGAGAGCAGGCTTAGCTTAAAGAAATTTACCGGTTTAAGGTGGAGGAGGTCGTTACGTGCGCGAGAGCAGTAGAGCTGCGCACGAGGAGAGTCGAGGGGAGTGTTGCTTTGCGCGCGTTATCTCGTGCTGAGTTATAGCGCTCGAGCGGGTTGGATGTTACGCTCGAGCACGTTTATTATTTGAAGGACAATAGATAAAGGAAATGGATTAATGGAGCTGCCGTACAAGCGCAACATACGGCGGCCATTTTGTGAGCTTGGGGAAGTGATTATTGGATAAAAAAGGAAAACACTCGGCCATATTTAGGGAAGTCGGTGATGTAAGGAGATGACATTTTCTGTCAGAGTGTGATCGTTTTTTTCACACACAAAGGTCTAGTTTTGGTCAGGGAGGTTTGGAGTTGAGTTGAGAGGTGTTTTGGGAATTACTGAGTGAGGTAGGATTTGGATGTTGATTGGAGAAAATAATAGGAGGATATTTATTTGATTGGAGAGGATTATTTGGAAAATATTAAATTAAAATGGAAAATATGGAAGGAAATATGGAAGATAAGATGACATCTTATTGGAAAAAATGTTTGATGGATTGTCTGCATCAATTGATAAGAAAATAGAGGATACTTTTGAAAAACGTTTAAGGAAAAGAGATAATAGGCAGAAAAGTGGTGAGGAAGAGAATTTTTGGACGACTGATGATGTTGAGGTTGTGGCAGGAAGGTCTGGTGTAAGTGGAAAAAGGAAGGAGAAAAGAAAATGTGGAGAAAGGTAAAAAAATGATTGGTGATGAACGCAAGGTTCAGAAAGAAAAGGCTATAAAGGCCAAAATAAGCGCTATAAAGGCGCAAAAGAGGAAGCACAGTGCAGTGTCCTGAGACTCAAGTTCATCCTCAGGTGATGTGGAACTGACTTGTCGTTCTAGCCTGGAGGATTCGGATGTTGAGGAGGTACCTATAAAGAAGAGAAAATATGATGATAAGGAGATTAAAATGGAAATAGGAGAATTTGTAGATCCTCAAGGAGAGAATATGTTTGATCCGCTATTGATTCAGCATCCATTATCACCACAGTGGACTCCGGCTGATCATGTAGCCAAATATATAAGATTTTGGATTAGAAGAGAGATACCTAAAGAGGTAAGAACAAGGCTACGTTCAGAGTGCCCAAGGCCTAGTCTCAATAGTAAGGTGGCATACACAACTGAATTAGATCAGAAGGTGTTGGCTTTTATAAATAAAGGTGGTAGGGATCCAAGAAGAGGACTTGACAAAGGTTTAAAGGGTTGCCAAGACAGGCTTTTGGATGTCTTGGACCCGTTGACTAAAGTCTTTGATATGTGTGAGGAAGCTCATAGCAGTAACACTGGTGTGGATGTAATTGAGATGCGCCAGTGGCTGCAAAGGGCAATTTGTTTACTCGGAAATGCGAATGCAGCTTTGTGCATAGAAAGAAGAAAGAGTATTCTTTTTAAAATAGACCCAAAGCTTGCAGAATTGGCTGGCAAGGAGTTGGGTGAAGAAAGCGAAGGCCTACTTTTCGGAGAGGATTTCGTTAAGGACATGGCCAGATATGTAGGCACTTTCAATAGCTTACAAAAGGTTCTAACAGACATTAGGAAGGTTTTTGGATCGGCCGGGCGAACGCGGGGTCTGTTTCCCGGCCGAGCACAAGGTTTCACCAGAAGCAATTTTGAAAGAGGTTCAAGACCCTATGGAGCAAGTTTTGGAGGAGGATATGTGTTCTCGAGATCAGATCTGGGAAGTTTCTTTCCGCAAAGGCAAAGGGGAAGAGCAAGAGGCTCGCGTGCTGAGAGGAGGCCAAGAGGAGTTTCAGGTAAGACCTCTAGCAGACCATTCCGTTACTCTAACAAAATTGGGCGGCAGACTAGCCCAATTTGTTTCACGTTGGGAGGAAATTACTCAAGATCCTTGGGTGTTGGAAACTATAGCTGGTTACAGGATAGATTTTATCAGTACTCCAGTTCAGGGGAAAGTACCGAAAATATTAAGATTCACAAGAGATGGAATTGCTTGCGACAGAGGAGGGGTTAGCATTGGAGGAGAAAGGTGCAATAGAGCCAGCAAGAGAAGTTCAAGGCGGTTTCATAAGCAATTTATTTTGGTAGAGAAAAAAGAGAAAGGTACGAGACCGGTAATAAATTTGAGGGAGCTAAACGATTGGGTTGGTTACAATCATTTCAAGATGGAAGGGATACACATGTTGAGAGACTTGTTGAGGAAAGGAGATTGGACGACGAGGTTAGATTTAAAGGATGCTTATCTAACGATTCCGATGTGTCAGGAGCAAAGAGACCTTTTGCAATTCAGGTGGAAAGGGAGGAGATGGAGATTCAAGAGTCTTCCGTTCGGGCTAACATCAGCTCCGTGGTGCTTTACCAAGGTGATGAGGCCTGTGGTAGCCTGGTTGAGATCAAGAGGTATTCGTCTGATTGTGTATCTGGACGATATTCTGATTATGGCAGAGGAGAGGAATCTGACGAAGGAACAAACAGAATTCGTAGTGAAAGTCTTAGAGGACCTAGGTTTTGTAGTGAACAAGGTGTTCCGCAACAGGAAATGAAGTTTTTAGGTTTTCAGATACCGACATTGGAATGTGTATTGAAGTTGTCGATGGAGAAGGTAAGGAGAATCAGGAAAGTGAGGAGAGTCAGGAATGCGGAGTGGATAACTCTAAGACAATTGGCTTGTTTACTGGGTCTTCTGTCATCATCGATTCAGGCAATTTTCCCAGCACCTCTTCATTATCGTGCTTTACAGATGAAGGCATATCATTTAAGGAAGGATGTGAGATATTCACAGAAAGTGAGAATGAATCAGGAAACTCAGGAAGAGTTGGATTGGTGGATGATGAGTTTGGATGCTTGGAACGGAAGGGCAATTTTTGGTGAAATGCCAGAAATAGAGATAGAGTCGGATACGAGCATGCACGGATGGGGTGCAAGGTGTGGAACGGTTGCAACGGGGGGACGATGGTCGAAGAAAGAGGGAAAGATGCTCATAAATTGCTTGGAACTCCTGGCAGGATCTTTTGCGATAAAGAGTTTTGTGAAGGATCGAGTGAAGTGTTGTGTTCTTTTGAAAATGGACAAGTTGTCAGCAGTTCGGTATGTGAACAAGATGGGAGGTGCTCGGTCAAGAGGGTTGGCGGAGCTAGCCAAGGAGTTTTGCTTGGAAAGGGAGATAAAGGTTCAAGCACAGTATATACCAGGGCTGAACAACGTAGAAGCGGATTGGTATTCAAGATACCTAAGGGATGTAAGCAATTGGAGACTGAAGAGAGAAGTTTTTCTGAGTTTGGAGAGGTTGTGGGGTCCGCTGAAAGTGGATCTTTTTGCAGACCGATTGAATGCTCAGTTGAAAGATTTCTACAGTTGGAGACCGGATCCAGAGGCGAAAGGGGTAGATGCATTTCTACAGATATGGAAAGAGGGAAGGAATTATGCGTTTCCTCCTTTTTCAATGATCCAGAGAGCCCTGAACAAGGTCAGGAGGGTGCGAGCGGAGTTAATACTGATAACCCCCTTTTGGAGAGCTCAGGTGTGGTTTCCGGATATAATGGATCTTCTGGTGGAGGATCCGGTAGTCTTGCCAAACATAAGGGAAATTCTACAGGATGTTCAAGGGAATGTTCACGAAATGGTGGTGTCAGGGCAGTTACGGTTAATAGCTTGGTTGATTTCAGGAGAGTATGGCAGATGCATGGATTATCAAAGAGAGCGGAGGATCTTGTGTCTAAATCATGGTCAAGAGGAACTTCAAGGTCATATGGTTCAGCATGGAGAAAATGGAATGATTGGTGTATTAAGAGGGATTTGGATCCCATATCGGCACCTGTGGTAGAGGTTGCAGACTATTTGTCAGAGCAATTTGAAGAGGGTTTGGCGAATAGTACTGTAACTTCAACCAGGCCGGTGATTTCGGCAGGTCATGCTTTGGTTGATGGACTTCCTGTTGGTCAGCATGCTTTGATTAAAAGATTAGTTAAAAGTGTGCGTATTGTGTATCCACCAAGAGCAAGGTATTCATCACTTTGGGATGTTTCAGTGGTATTAAAGGAGTTGGGGAGCAAATTCTAGTCTAGATCTGAAACTTTTATCATGGAAATTAGCTATGCTTTTATGTCTAGTTTCTTTTAGGAGGGTTTCTGATGCAAGAGCTTTGGAGGTGAATTCAAGGTTTTTTCAGCCAGAAGGGGTTTGTTTTGAGATTAGGAAAAGAACAAAGACTGTCTAAAACAATTTGTTATCCTCTTTTTGAGGGAGATAGAATTTTATGTGTGGTAAGTTGTTTAAAGGAGTATGAAAAAAGAACCTTGGGTTTGAGATCAGAAAATTGTTCACAATTATTGATTTCATATGTTAGACCTTATAAGGCTGTTTCAACACCCACTTTAGCAAGGTGGATAAGGGGAGTAATGATTAAGGCTGGTGTGGATATTAGTGTTTTTGGAGCTCATTCGGTAAGAGGAGCTATGGCAAGTAAGGCTTTCATGAGAGGATTTAGTTTGAATGAAATTATGAAATCGGCTGATTGGTCTAATGATAATACTTTTAGAAAGTTTTACTTTAAACCTGTGGAAAATGTGTTGGATTCAGTTTTAGAAGAACTTTGAACATGCATAATATTGGCCTCCGGGCCTTGCCATAAAATGCAGATTTTCCACAGTTTTAATGTATAGAAAATCATGATTTTATTAAAGGCATGGAGGCTAATATTATCCCTCCACTGTGCCCACCCATGATTGTTAATAAATTTGTTTGTTTTATAGGTTAACAAGGAAGAAGAGATTTGAAGTTGAGGACGGAAGAATTTTGAAGGAGTTTTTTTTATAAGGGGACTTGTTTTTTTCCGCAGCTACAAAGAGGAAGATGGCTGCCTGTTCTGGGGATATAAGCATGTTCAGTGTTCTAGAGTGTTTATTCGTATTCTAATTCCATGTGATGTTGCTGTTTGAGTAGTAATAAAGGAACTATGCATAATATTAACCTCAAGGCCTTTAATAAAATCATGATTTTCTATACATTAAAACTGTGGAAAATCTGCATTAGACGGCAAGAGGCATGTCCTGTCTTGTTAACCTTATTGAAATGCCTGTAAATATGTTTAATTGTATCCCCTAATCACTGATGCTACCACCCAAATACACAAACAAATGTTATCTTCCCACTCGCTAATCACTAGAATATTTGCATTTGGGGAAAAAGCTTCTGATAACAGGCTAAAAGATTTCTGAACAGTCATATTCGCAGCCTTACTCGGGTGTAACCCATTTGATATAACATTTCGGTATATGCTTGCAAACTACCCTCACTAATTTATCATTAATTCATACGGCGGATTTCGACACACTTTCATAAATATCCCTGGACAAACCTATGGAAGACTATCCCAAATGTTGTCCATGCGGTTAAGGACTCGAGCACACGTTTACATGCCCCTGTGGCAAATGATTTCATAGCAGTTACGTAACCCTTTCGATCATGGCGTCATCCACGTGTTAAAAAAATAATTATTACTAAATATGACAGTGAAGTTGTTCAAAAGGCGAAAGGGTTTGAGACTCTGGGTGTGGTCCAGCATGGCAAATAATTTTACTTTGGTGAGTTAGAAAATACATAATACTTTAGGGAACTTTTGCAGAAATAATATCGGCACAAAAACATAGCTATCTGACCAAACAGGTGGCTGTGGGGCCACTCATTCCCCGCCTTGCCTTGAGTTCATCTTTTCTGCGAACCACACGGTTCCAAAATAATTGAACGCCTCGTCAGAGATAGTAGTAATTATATATATATATATATATATATATATATACACACACACACATATATACATACAGACACACACATACGTTTATGTGTGGAATTGCAACATGATAGAAGATTTTGGCACGCAGTCGCTTATGTGGCGAAGGTTAAATGCGCGGCTCCACCCCTCAATAGCCCTCTTGACCCCGGTTTACACACCTACCTTTGCAGACAGGGGAGCTGGGGCTCTTTCTCTCCGGGGAACTCCTATGTTCGGGAGAGCGCCTCTGGTTCCAATTCTTGCCTGTGGGGGGCGCTGAAACCGGGACGGGGGATGGGTCGACAGGCCACAGGTGGACGGGAGAAGAGCAGGGAGACAGCGTGGGGTGATGCTGTTGCCCCCGTGGGGGGCTCCCGCGCGCACTCCCGGTAGGACCGGCCCGTGCAGCGGCGTTAGCAGTCTGCGTGCCTACAGTGGGGCTTCCTCGCGATGATGTGGATGGCAGGTGGTGGCGCGTTGCGGAGGGACTGGTACTGCGAGGAGGGGCGGTACGCGTGGGGCTTCCCCCTGGGTGCAAGAGTAGAGTCGGCGGGGTGGGCGGAGGGTGGCGGAGCTGGAAAGGGACCGTGGCCCTCATGGGCTGCAAGCGCCCCCCTGCAGCCGGGGCTCCTCCCCCCGCCGTGGCCGGGGTTGGGGAACCGTTTTTCCTCACACGTTGAGACATATTCAATGGGAGGATCGGTGGTTCCCAGCACGAGTTTAGAGGGGGGGGTTACTGGGGTGCCCCCCGCACACGTCACGCACCGAACAGCAGCTTCTATAAGAGTCCTGTTACCAGCGCAAGGCCTCCGCTCGGTGACGTCACTTAAGCCGCGGTACCCACTCGTGCTCTGTGTTCCACTACTACCACCACGACGCTTCGCTCTCCTTTCTTGATGCCACCCGCTGCCGCTCCGTCAACAATAGTGCCAACTCGTGGCCCGCCCATCGACGTCTGCCACTGGTCTGACGCCCCCGGCGCCCGTACCGGCGTCGTCAGTGATTGGCCAGATCTCTTTGACGGATGGCTGGTATGGTAAGGGTGGTTAATCTTAAAGGTACAGACTCCAACTACACAAGAGGAATGGCCTATATGTTCATTGATGACTTGGTGTCACCTTATCATCTTTTGTGGATTGTAGAGGGAGGGGTGCGAGGCAGACTTCATGGGGATCTTCCGTGAGGCTGTTGCTATGGTAGGAGGGATCTGTCCTCCAGAGTATTTACCTGTCAGTGTGTGTTTGTGCAAATAGATAAACGTGTGTTTATTTGGAGAAACATGGTCCTCTGTGTGTTTCTGTTTTGGGTAAACTGTAGTTGTATGTATGGACACACAGAAATACGCGTGTTTAAATATTTTTTACAGCAACACATTCTCTGCTGGGATTTCCCCCCCATTTTTTCAGTTCTAAATCAAGCAATGCAAATCCTTTTTTGCGCAGGATAAACAATAATAGTGTGGATAATTATAGACAGAATTTCAAAAACCTAGAAGGAGATTTACATACGAAATCAGGGGTATTTTATTTCTCCCTTACCTTGATTTGGAGTTGGGGACGTTTTAAGAGCAAGAAAGCAAACATATCAATTTTTGGCTTACAAATTGAGAACCTTCAGGTTAAATCGTAAGGTTTGGCATGTATGGACGTAGGCCGTTTTTAAAATTTTTATTTATTTTAATGCAGATTTATATAGCGCGAACTTGACCCGAAGGTATTGGAACGCTTTACATGAGCACCGGTTACGTTACACAAGGACACATTCAGGCACGGGGAGATTACGTGATTTGCCCATAATCACAGGATTTGGACGCGGCCCCGAGGCTCGAACCTTGGTTTCCTGCCCCAAAGTTGGCAATCTAGCCGGCGGACCACATCCTCTCCCCAATATAAGCTATATTCGTGCCTGTAAAGCATGTATTGCAGAGAAATCGGAGGGCGTCGGAACACCTCACACTTACTCAGATTAAAATACATTAAATGTACATAGAAGCATGATGGACAAACTGTCCTGTACTTTTGACACAAGTTGTATGAAGCATAATATTATATCAATAGACGAATGAACTAAAACGACATGCAATGTGTAATAAAGAATCCAAAATGAATATGCTTAAGTGAAGTTTATTTCTTGTCAGCACGGCAAAACCTCCATCCATCAGCAACTCCAGATGCAACTGAAGCATTAGTGGAATTCCTTATCCAAGACTCAGAGAACTCAAGCAAAAGTAAGCATAGCGCATGCCAAGGCAGGCTATGTGAACATTTATAATTAAAGTAACAGTGTGTAGAAATAAGTTGGAATGTAACACATTCCCCTTATTAAATAACAAAAATAAAAACACGAAGGAAAAAAAAAGAAGCAGAATTGTACACAACGTAATATGCGTTGCATACATGGTATTAAATAAAATCATCAAATTTTTTAGGAATTTGTCTGAAACGATTAGAAACCTTTACTCTTGAGGCCACAGTATAATTTCCACACTCCCTATTTGGAATACCACATTGCACTACATGGTACTCGTTTACCGGAATCTCCTCTTCGTTTTAATCCTCATCAATCTTTACAAAGTAATTATTAGGACAATTTAAACACAAGTTGGTCGCACACTGCTCGTCACACCAGCAAGTAGCCCCAAAGGACTGTGGTGAATGTAGTGGCGACGGCGGGTACGCCTATGCCACGATGTGTAAAAAGAAAAAAGTATGTGTTGCATTTAGCCATCCCTGGACACGTGTTTCGAGGTAGTTGCCTCTCGTCAGCAGGGAGCAGGACAATGTAAAGGGGTGCCGAGTGGACTGCCAAAATGTAATTAAAACAGGTCAAATACCTCTCATGGCGCGCAGGTGCAGAACCAGGGCTCGTCAGCCCGATAGCTCACGGGAGCCGTAATAATTTAAACACAAGTTGGTCGCACACTGCTCGTCACACCAGCAAGTTGCCCCAAAGGACTGTGGTGAATCTAGTGGCGACGGCGGGTACGCCTATGCCACGATGTGTAAAAAGAAAAAAGTATGTGTTGCATTTAGCCATCCCTGGACACGTGTTTCGAGGTAGTTGCCTCTCGTCAGCAGGGAGCAGGACAATGTAAAGGGGTGCCGAGTGGACTGCCAAAATGTAATTAAAACAGGTCAAATACCTCTCATGGCGCGCAGGTGCAGAACCAGGGCTCGTCAGCCCGATAGCTCACGGGAGCCGTAATAATTTAAACACAAGTTGGTCGCACACTGCTCGTCACACCAGCAAGTTGCCCCAAAGGACTGTGGTGAATCTAGTGGCGACGGCGGGTACGCCTATGCCACGATGTGTAAAAAGAAAAAAGTATGTGTTGCATTTAGCCATCCCTGGACACGTGTTTCGAGGTAGTTGCCTCTCGTCAGCAGGGAGCAGGACAATGTAAAGGGGTGCCGAGTGGACTGCCAAAATGTAATTAAAACAGGTCAAATACCTCTCATGGCGCGCAGGTGCAGAACCAGGGCTCGTCAGCCCGATAGATCACGGGAGCCGTAATAATTTAAACACAAGTTGGTCGCACACTGCTCGTCACACCAGCAAGTTGCCCCAAAGGACTGTGGTGAATGTAGTGGCGACGGCGGGTACGCCTATGCCACGATGTGTAAAAAGAAAAAAGTATGTGTTGCATTTAGCCATCCCTGGACACGTGTTTCGAGGTAGTTGCCTCTCGTCAGCAGGGAGCAGGACAATGTAAAGGGGTGCCGAGTGGACTGCCAAAATGTAATTAAAACAGGTCAAATACCTCTCATGGCGCGCAGGTGCAGAACCAGGGCTCGTCAGCCCGATAGCTCACGGGAGCCGTAATAATTTAAACACAAGTTGGTCGCACACTGCTCGTCACACCAGCAAGTTGCCCCAAAGGACTGTGGTGAATTTTGGCAGTCCACTCGGCACCCCTTTACATTGTCCTGCTCCCTGCTGACGAGAGGCAACTACCTCGAAACACGTGTCCAGGGATGGCTAAATGCAACACATACTTTTTTCTTTTTACACATCGTGGCATAGGCGTACCCGCCGTCGCCACTACATTCACCACAGTCCTTTGGGGCAACTTGCTGGTGTGACGAGCAGTGTGCGACCAACTTGTGTTTAAATTATTACGACTCTCGTGAGCTATCGGGCTGACGAGCCCTGGTTCTGCACCTGCGCGCCATGAGAGGTATTTGACCTGTTTTAATTACATTTTGGCAGTCCACTCGGCACCCCTTTACATTGTCCTGCTCCCTGCTGACGAGAGGCAACTACCTCGAAACACGTGTCCAGGGATGGCTAAATGCAACACATACTTTTTTCTTTTTACACATCGTGGCATAGGCGTACCCGCCGTCGCCACTACATTCACCACAGGCCTTTGGGGCAACTTGCTGGTGTGACGTGCAGTGTGCGACCAACTTGTGTTTAAATTATTACGGCTCCCGTGAGCTATCGGGCTGACGAGCCCTGGTTCTGCACCTGCGCGCCATGAGAGGTATTTGACCTGTTTTAATTACATTTTGGCAGTCCACTCGGCACCCCTTTACATTGTCCTGCTCCCTGCTGACGAGAGGCAACTACCTCGAAACACGTGTCCAGGGATGGCTAAATGCAACACATACTTTTTTCTTTTTACACATCGTGGCATAGGCGTACCCGCCTTCGCCACTACATTCACCACAGTCCTTTGGGGCAACTTGCTGGTGTGACGAGCAGTGTGCGACCAACTTGTGTTTAAATTATTACGACTCCCGTGAGCTATCGGGCTGACGAGCCCTGGTTCTGCACCTGTGCGCCATGAGAGGTATTTGACCTGTTTTAATTACATTTTGGCAGTCCACTCGGCACCCCTTTACATTGTCCTGCTCCCTGCTGACGAGAGGCAACTACCTCGAAACACGTGTCCAGGGATGGCTAAATGCAACACATACTTTTTTCTTTTTACACATCGTGGCATAGGCGTACCCGCCGTCGCCACTACATTCACCACAGTCCTTTGGGGCAACTTGCTGGTGTGACGAGCAGTGTGCGACCAACTTGTGTTTTAATTATTAGGACATTTGGCTACCCTTCTCATATTCCACACTTTCCCATCTTGAGTAATTATACTATTAATTAAAACTTTCTTAATTTGCATGGCTTTACCAAACTTGTTTGCACCTTTATTATCAAAACCAGGTTTCAAGATCCTGACCCAATCCCCAACTTTAGACACATGCATCTTTGTCTTCCACTTGTTATCATACCAAAGTTTAGTTTTGTCTTGTTTCCTCTTTACTCTCCTAGAAGTGTCATTTAAACACTCTCCCTCTTTTACATCCTTCCTGCACTTTTCTTTGAATCACCAGGGACATACACTGGAAGCCGGTTCTCTACCTTTCAACAATTTAAACAGACTAATTTCAGTAGTAGTATGTGGAGTAATGCGATATAACCATAACCTTTGTTTCAAAGCACTCAACCAACAACTTCCATGCCTAATTGCTTCTACCACATATCCTATCAACACACGATTAATGTGTTCAACTTGACCATTTTCATGTAGTTCGTACAAAGAGGTCATTACATGTTTTATTCCGCAGTGATTTAAGAAAACTCCCATTTCAGATTACGTTAGTTGCACGCCATTATCCGTGTCTAAAGTAGACGGACATCCCGTCCGTGCAAACACTTCCTTAAAAAATTCTATAACTGCACCAGTGGTGGCCTGCGATACAAATTTCACTTCTGGCCTTTTGAGTGGTAATCAACTAGAACAAGTGCAAACCGAGACTTATCCGGCAAAATATTAAAAGGTCCTGATATATCGAAAGCAATCTTTTGCCACGGTTCCTTAGGCCATTCTGCAATTTTCAGTGGGGGTGTGTTTACCGTTAACCTCTTTTCGCTAGATACACACACTTCACACTTTTGGACTGTATGATCAATGAATCTATCCATGCCAGACCACCAGAAATAATTTCTTACTAAGCGTTTCATGACTGACATCCCTGGATGAGTTTTATGAGCGATTTTAAGTACTAACTCTTGTATTCCTTTGGAAGGAACACACTTACTACCTTTAAATAGTAGGTTCCCTTCTATCTCCAGTTCGTCCAACACATTAAATAGTGGTAATAATTCAGAACTTATGTCTTTCTTCCTTGGCCATCCTTCCATCACATATCTTTTAATGTTTTCCCAATTATCATCCTTACGTACTGATTCTTCCCAGTTTGCTTCAGTAATTTATCAGTAATTTCATTAAACTGCACTGGCACCATATCATTGATATTAACTACAACCTCACATTCTTTGACTATGCCAACCTCATTTTGACGACACGGTAAACGTGATAAAAAGTCTGCAGTTACATTTTTCTTTCCAGGTACATATTCCGTTTTGAAATTGATTTCTTGGAGCTTAGATGCTAACCTGGCGATTCTTGCTGTGGAATTCCAACCTCCACCAGAAGACAGAATATTAACTAACGGTATATGATCTGTGCTTAAGGTATATGTGCTGCTCCACACATAATTACGATAATGTTCGATAGCCCAGACACACGCAAGTAACTCCCTCTCGATAAAGGCATACTTGCATACTGCTTCATTTAGTGTTCTTAAAGCAAATGCAACATTCCACTCCTCTTTACCACTTTTTTGCGACAACACACCTCCTATACCATATAAACTGGCATCAACAGTAATTATGCATTCTTTTCTCATACAAAACGGTTTTAACGTTGGTGCTTCAACAATTTCTAACCTAATATCTTCAAATGCCTTTTGTTGTTCACTAAACCAGTCGTAAGGAGCATTTTGTCTCAAGAGTTTCCTTAACAGTTCCATCTTAGTGGCAGAATTACCAACAAATTTGCTGTAATATTCGCACATACCATCAAACTATAGCAATTGCTCCTTATTTGTTGTAGCTGGAGCATTAAGTATGGCATCTATATTTGATTTCTTTAGGAATAAACCCATCACCAGACAATGTGTGGCCTAAATATTCAACAGATTTTTTATACAATTTGCTTTTGTGTGCTTTAATAGTGAGACCATGTTATTCCAAACTCTTATAGACTTCATTCAAATGCATTCCATGTTCTGTTTCATTTTTTGAGAAAATCAGAATATCGTGTTGAAAACACTTCACATATTGATCGATGTCTCTGAATATCTGAAATATAACCCTTTGAAAAAGAGAGGCGGCGGATGCTAACCCAAAAGGCATTCTGGTGTATTGGTAAAGACCTTGAGGTGTAATAAATGCCGTCAATTTTTTAGATTCTTCAGCCACTTCTATCTGGTGGTACACAGACCTCAAACTTAATGTTGAAAAAATCTTGGCACCTTCCAGCATTGACACAACCTCATTTATATTGGGCAAAGGGTGACAATCCATAATGATATTTGCATTCAATGCTCTTAAATCCACACATACCCTCCATTTTTGATCTGGTTTGTGCACTAAAACAATGGGGGAAACCCATTCGGCCGAACCAATAGCTTCAATAATACCTTCACAAGCTAATTCCTTGAGCATGTCCCTTAATTCATCTCGCACGTAAATTGGAACACCCCTCAATTTCTGTTTGACTGGAATGGCCTTATCTTTTAGTATAATTCTGTGAGTGTAGTTTTTTAGCTTACCCAACTTGTCACAAAAACATTTTTGTAATTTTCAATTAGGTGTAATTCTTTTCCACCACTACTTAAAATAGAAATTTGTTCTACACATTTTTCTTCACATAGTAACACAGGTGCTCTAGAACGGAGATTTAATATGATGCCTAATTTCCACTGTTCTCTCCAGCCCAAAACATTTACTCCTTTCACAGCAATATATAACTTAATATGTGCACATCTTTCTTTAAAACACAAAGGGACATCGAAAAAAGCCTTCCATTTCAATCTTAGATCTGTCGAAACTCTCAGCTACAATATCAGATGGTTGCAACTGATTACCCTTACATGCTTCACTCAATTTCTCCCTGTAATACTGTTGAGTGATGATCGTCCAAGGAGAACCAGAATCTACCATAAGCTCTAATTCCACTCCTAGGACTTGCACTAAACACTTTGGAGATTTCATTACCATTTCTTCGTTCGAATGGGGTCCATTGTTGATGATAGACACAACAAAGCCCCAATCACCCTCAGATAACTCACTGCACTCACCTCCATATTTAACCTTGTTTGTCTCAGAGATGCACGAAACCATACCTCATGTTTGATTAGTGTTCCTTCTGCTATCTTTGCAAACGTTAGCAAAATGGCCAATTCTACCACATTTCTTGCATTCTCTATTTATGGCAAGACACCCTGAATATGATGCGATGTGAGATCTACTGCCACACCTGTAGCACAAATTTTGTTTCACAAATCTATCATACTTCTTAACACTATTACTATTATTAAATTTTGAAACATTGTATTTGGTTTGTGAACCATCACTCTTGTGTTCATCTGTGGGTTTAAGTGCTCACACTTTTTCTACCCCTTCCGTCTTGACACTATTTTGTCTTTCAGTTTGCATCCACTTTTCTGATTGTTCTAATGCTTAAGTTATAGAAATGGCTTCTGCTAATTAAGGATCCCCCATAACCCATATTTTTTTTTTGTACAAGGATATGGTCCCTGATCATTTCATCTGCCATTAACCCAAAATTACAATGCATGCTCAATGACCTAAGCGCAGTCAAAATATCATCAAATGACTCCTCCTCTTTTTGTGCTCTCGTATACAATTTAAAAATGTGTAGGGCAATGTTTGTTGTTGGTTTAAACCTCTGTTCCATTCGTAACATTGCCTCTTTGTATACATTCATGTCATCTTGTCATTTGTGTGCCATCACTTGTGGAAGTGCCCTGAAAATGACTTGCCCTTCTGAACCCAGGAAATGAAAAAAGATGTTTTTTTTTCCTTTCTGCTCCTATACATTCTCCATCTATTGCTTTCATATATGTTATAAACTCCTCCTTCCATCTTATCCATGGTATGGGAGGGTCACCTCTGCTTTGCAAAACATTTCCAGGAGGTTCAAACTGCATAGCGTCTTGTGATGTATCTATTGTATATATGAAACAAAGAACATTTTTCCAAGCTTGTGCTTTCCGAAGAATGTACTTTAAAAAAATATATATATATGTTGAATAACAGTGAATTCACACAGTTTTCTTTTAATAATGAATGGTTTTAAATATAAACTCACCAGTACTTATTGAGGTATACTACGCTTGCGCACACCTGACTTGAAACGCACACGGTGCTATTAATGAATTGTGTGCCATGGTGAGCATACAACTGCAAGGATAAGAGATACGGTGTTGCATTGCTATCGTAATTTTTCAAAGATGGCCGCCGCGTTACGCTGCACGTATTCAGTCATGCGGCATGATGTCATTGCATGACACGCATGCTTATGTGTTTTCCTCTTGGCTCCCGAACATTGCAGACAGACCGGCGTTCTTCTCGGGAACACTCCAAACAGAACACAGAACTCAAGCAAAAGTAAGCATAGCGCATGCCAAGTAAGGCTATGTGAACATTTATAATTAAAGTAACAGTGTGTAGAAATAAGTTGGAATGTAACACAATGCAAGATAAGGTTTCATCTTTCTAAAAAGCACTACCTATGTTTAGATGTATGTGCTTAGATAAACAGGGATAAATTAGATAACAGCAAACTTACATGTTTCTAAAGCAGCGGCATGATTCAGAGATATTTGCTAGGAAAAAATATATCAGTAAAAGTAGTGGGGGAATACCAAGTGATGAGGAGCTTATTAAGTAAATGAGAGTTTAGGGACCATGTAAATAAGTTAAAGGATTTGAGCACTCTGTTGTATTCTGGTAGGATATTCCATACCTTAGGTAGGAAAGGGTAGTAGATGTATTTCTATTAAAATGTTTGTTCTGGGTGCAAAGGCTGGTTTTAATTCTGACCATACGAGTACCCTTAGAAATGGCCAGATTCTACAAGAGTTAATTGGGAGTATTCAAGGGTAATGGGTTGTAAAATCAATAGGAAGTTTATTAGGATGGCCTTCTGTTAGACACATGGGTTTTGGGCTGGCTGAGACTAATCAAAGCCAGTCAGAATCCACTGTTCCAAATAGGATGAGTACAATACACTTCTGATAAACTGTGCTCACCCTCCCTGTAGCTTGGCACCCGAGCAGTCAGACTTATCCTCAGGGCTCAAGTGTAACGTATTGGCACAACATCCCCCCTCACACCACACTGCATTCGCCACAAAAAGGCTCCACACCGTATGTATAAAAAACACGTCTTTATATTACAAACACACACTGAGATCAAAATGAGAGAATCATTGTAAATGCACCCTACAGTTATACACAATTTGGTAAACTTCTCTATTGAAATTAAATCAAAACACACATTGGATATACACTTTGCAGTTATATGCAACCCTCAGACTTTCCAATTGCAGAGAAGGTCAAACAGTCACCAGTCTCTGTCTACGCCTCGTGACCCAGCCCCTCAGTCTCTCAACTCCACCAACCAATGATACACGTTGCCCTGGCTGGCGCCCTGTTTACTAGATAGTCAGAATCACCTAAAATGGAACAAATCAGTTACTTAGTTTTGTCCGTCCGGATTAGACCTCCAGGTGCCCGATGGCACCTGCACGAGAGCGGGATCGCTATCTCCCCCGTAAACAAAAGTTTGTGACCCAGGAAGCTGGCGCACTTCCATGTCTGGAGAAATGTTTTCCCCTCAATTCAAGGTGTGACCTATCATAGACCCCGACAGTCAGCTGCAGGTGACGACAAGGAACAAAAAAAACCCTCGGGTCTCATCTCAGTGTTTTCCAAACCAGTACCCTGTGGCGTGGGTCCAGCAAGAGGGACTCAACGACCTTGGACAGAGGCCACGATGTAAGGCTCTGTCGTACTTCCAATCTGGAGGCCGAAGACAGTCTCATCTCCCTGCTCTGGTTCCCCCAACACCCCTTGGACAGCACACGCTCTGGGAGCACAAGCAAGCATAGGTTTCCTTGGTTGCAAGCACTGGTCCCTCGGACTCTGCAAGCTTCCCACACACTCTTCAAACTCCTCATGTCCTGGCACCTCAGATGGCTGCTGGTCTTTGTGCACACACTCCACTTGCACAGCGAGATGATGGTGTACGTCAGGACGGTACTTGTCCTAACTACAATCAATTCCACCTGTCTCCGCCGCACCTAGTGCATTCCTTATGATCTCGTGGAGACAGTGAGATCCTTTGTGTCCCTGGGATCTCGGGTACAGGAAGCCAGCTCACCAGCCCTTGGAGAGTATTTTGAGACCATGCCACGACAGTTGGCACTAGCTGCAGGCCAGCAACGTCCAGGCAAAATCCACCAAGTGATAGTCCCCTTACTGGAGCACGATAAGCTCCAAGCCACCACAAGTCTGTAGATAGTCCAGTTGCAGTCCCTCCTGCCCCAATGATTTCTTGTGTCAATGTCTCAGTATTGAACTAGCATAGTATGGTTCCAACTCCAAAAGTGTCTCTACATTCGGAGGCTGAAGCTACAATAGTTATACCCACCATGGCATTAGAAGATATTATCAGTTCAAAAGGCCACCTTTGAAATGCACAGGCCCATTCTAAATTGTGTTCAGTCTGACCCGGGAGGTTTGCTCACAATCTTTAGGGGGGCCAGGACCCTGCCTCTTGGAATGCATGTGCCAATTCCACCCCATGTAAACATCCTAGAAAGTCAATGCAGTTTCCCGTGAACCCCTCGTTTACGGCCCTCTATCAGGAATGCAGGGACGTGTCTGTCTCCCTAGCACCCAGTTGTGAATTAGGAGACAGGTCACCAGGCACACAGAGCCATGCACATCGAAATGCCTACTTTCTCAAAGTGACATTTCCATCACCGTAATGTCTGATCCAATCGTACTACCGGAGAGGATTTGACATTACGAGCTTATCGATACTAAACAATGTAATGTTACTATTCTGCTCATAGGAATAATATTCAACAGCCTGTACCTACACATGCTAACCCAATGCGAGAAGCAGGCCCTGTCTTACCGAATACATCACCCAGTGCCATTCACGACTCCTGCATGTAACACATACACACACACACACACACACCCAACCTCTTCCCAACACCACATCCTGTCACAAGGGAGAACTCTGATTTGGCAAGAGACATACAAAACCTTGGCACTTAGCTTTTAAATGCCAAGCTGAGCAACAGTAACCCATGCACACAGGCCCCACCAGGGCAAACCTGTGGCACAATCGATGAGCTACCTCTCTGGTTGACACAACCAGTCCAGCAGGCACCACGGAGGTACATTCGAGATACATGCCCCTTGCATAGGTCTTATCCCATGACAAGGGATGTCCAACTAACTCGAATCAGCCCATCGTATATACACCACTCCACAGTATGTACATGATGAGCACAGTGCTTTGACACTGCATGGCATTGCCAAACACACTTGCATCCTAAGGCTAGCATCCAGAGCCGCGGAAAACCGGGAGGGAGAAAACCAAAAAGTCAAGGGAAAGTACTGTGGAAAGGGCCTTTTTCAATACCTTCCTATTGAATTCTACCAGACTTAAACTTATCTTCCCACCCCACCTGAAACGCCTTTACAACACGGTGGATGCAGAGTGCCACCTCCCACCACCGCTTTGGGAAGCCACTTTGATCTCAATTTCCATTCCTAAACCTGCAAAGACGCGTCCGATATTTCTTCATACAGCCCTTTGACAATGCTCAACACTGATTATAAAATTCTCAGAAAAATGTTTGCTGAGCGCCTCCTCCCTCTGGTCCCAAGTCTAGTGCACACTGATCAGAACGAATTTGTGCCGGGCAGGAATATGTCCCTCTACCTCTGTCCCCTTTAAAGGATCCTCGAGGTCAGCCCCTGGCCTTGGTACCTTGCAGCTTGCCTCATGCTCCACCTCGAGAAAGTGTTTGACTCCTTAAATCCATGCAACTTCTCTTTATGAGGAGATCCTGCTCTTCGTCTGGGTCGCACGAGTATACCTTTCTGCTATTGCAGATATCCTTGCAGAGTTTGCCCAAGTCTCTGGCCTCTGGGTTAATTGATAGAAGTCTTGCCTATTCCCTTTGCACCCAACTATGGATGAATCTGGTGAGATTGTAGGAGGCATGCCTATTCCATTTGTATCCCACTATGGATAATCCTGATGCAAATCTAGGACGCCGAGTGCAGAGTTGGACTGCCCGGGTATCGGGTGTTTCCCCAGTAGGCTGGAAGAGAGGGGGTTTTACAGTGATGGGGCTAGTTTTGTTACTGGGGACCGGCTTTGCAGCATGCTGCAATATTGGGCCCCAGTAACAAAAGCAGCAATCAAACATTTCCAGCCTCTCAGGGCCAGGCAGTGCTTTCCCAGGGGCTGGTCCGAGAAAATTGCCAGGTCTGCTTTGAGTTCCCAGTCCGGCCCTGGGTAGGTGGCTGCAATGAAAGCCTCAAATGTTTTGAAACTTAGGAATTCAGATTTTCCACGAGGAGAAGGCACTATTGGACGGTAACCTCAGCATGCCAATGGCTGGCATGCGTAGCCAGACTGCCTTCTGGTGCACCATGCCCCTCTCTGTGGCTGGCAGCGTGGCACTCTCCAAAATGATAATTTTGCTGTGCTTGCTGCCCTATTTTGCCATCCTCCGTCTTGTACCACCTGCCTCCTTCTTCCGTTCATAGAACTCCATTCTGGGTGACCTTATCTGGTGGAGGGCCACTGCAGAGTGGCTCTAATTGAACTATTCTCACTCATAATCTGGGCAGCATGGGGGGGGGGGGGGGGAATACTACTTAGCACCCCAACTTCAGTGGGTGTGCAGGTGGTTTGTGTAGTGCCACCTAGACTACACTGCCCCAACCTCCCTATCTTAGTACTTAGACCACATGGTTTGCCTTTTTCAACCTATCTCATCCACAGGGCCTACCTAGTCCAAGAGAGAACTAATAGATACTTTCCTAGTGCAAACACAACCTACACCTACTGCATGGGACAATGACCTGCGCTACATGTTCTGTGTGTGTGCTGTGCTTGCACATTATTGGTCCGCGGTCTCCTCCCACTTCATGTCATTAACTTAGCTGGTGCCTCTCTATACTTGCTAAGTCTGTGCCCTGGGCAGCTTCCTTTGACCTGCAGGCGGCGGGTCGAGGCACGATTCCTAGACTTCACCATACTTCTGCCACAGTGCGATGCATTGCCGCGGTGGGCTGACCAGCCTCCGACAGCATGGAGATTCTCGACGCTGGCCTGAGCTGATGTTGAGAGTGTTGTTCTTTGCAAAGAAGAGGTCTGAGGACGTTGTCAATATCCTATTGCAAAGGATTGTGACACCCTGCTCCTCTGGTTCCAGGAAGAAAAATAACTGCCATGAGTCATCCTAAACTCCGCTTTTGCCTTGCGCTAACATCACATATGCACTTCGGGCTCCTGCCGGCACCTTGAAACTCAGACTCCGGATGACGCTTACCCTATTCAACCCGCGTAGGCCTAGTCACATCCTCTACCAATGCACAATGTCTTTTTTTTGTCTTGCCTTCCTACTGATGCTCTACATAGGGGATTTCCCCTCTTCTTGCTTTTCTCTCTTTCCTGACACAGTCGACTAGCCCTGCCAGCCTACCCCACCTTGTTTTCCCTCTTTCCCAGTGATTCTACCCATGCAGACCATTCCACTACCACCTGTCCTCCCACCCTCCTCCCCAGAAGGGATCAGGATTTTGTTAAATCTGCCATCAATTCACTACCATCCAGAATGGCAGCTGTTCTTATCCTTGTTATTATTATTATTGATTTCCCTTTACAAAAAACAATAAAGTGATTTAAAAAAAAGACATATGCAGTTTATATAAATATTCATTGTCTCAACAGGGAGTTATTTCAGTTTGGAGTGGACCAATGTAATATGGTCTTATTTATACGAGTTTACAACCAGTCTACCTGCAGAATGCAATATCTACCTTAGAGGGGTAAGACTTTTTATTGGTAGTCAACAAAGGAAAGTGTTTTCATGGTTAAGGTAGTGAATGAAGACGGATTGCTCTGTTGTTTGTAGGCCACTTGGTGGTAGGGAACATTTACAATTATAGTGAAAGTTGACTCGATAAAAAGCCCCTATGGCCAGATACTTGATGGGGCTCCAAGGATGAATTTCCTGTCTAATTCATGGGTATTGGATTTGGCGGCTTCGGCAATTTGAGATTGAAAGCCCTCAGATTGTATAGACAACCAAGTTTGACTAACCTGGAAGTCGGGATTTGACAAGAGAGACATTCGGTTTTTAATTCATTTAGTTTTTGGTGTCAATATTTTTAGCTATTGTTGAACTGCCTAGCATCTGTGTAGGGATGATACTTAGGTGGGGTAGAGTCAAAATTTAGTATTTTCAGCTCTAGCCATAACATAATTAAATAACAGTGCGAGGCAATTGCATAACACAGAAAGCAAAAATATACAATGCCAACTAAAAATATACAATTTCAACTAACTGTGTGGCAGTAAATTGAAAAAACGAAACATATTAAAAATATAAGAAGGAACTGGCATCCAAACTTGAAAAAGGAAAAGCCATTATAATTCTTTCCTTTGCATTAACCATGCTGACCATATAAAAGAGGTCGCTGAGTTAACAATTGAGATGGATGAGTTCTGTGACATATTCATAGTGCATCAAGATAGTGGCTTATTTGTATTTATTTTACAGAGTTTTATATAGCGCAAACTTGACCTGACCTGAATCGGGTATCAGAGTGCTTTACATAGCACCAGTTGTATTACATGAGGAAATATTCCTTTTTGTTAGGCACGGGGAGATTAAGTGATTTGCCCCGAATCACAGGATGTTCAGCGTCATTGCCGAAACCCGTTTCCCCAGGTTCGAGGTCGACCACCCTAGCCGTTAGGCCAACTCCTCTCGCCCCATCTCTTACACCATCAATCATAAATAGAGGGAGAAACCTCTCCTGTCTTGGGCCATCAGTAATAGAACAGAAGAGCATAAAGTGCAGTATTGTTTCTCTATTACATGGCATACCATTACAAAACTGTGACAGTTGTTTATCCCATTTTGAACGATAGACTCTAAATGTAAAGGTCCTTAATCTGAATTTTATGTATAAGGAACATTTCATTTCTGGGTGCAGCTTGTCAGGATAGAACTCACATCCATGTTTGTGGTATGACAAATAATGACAGGTCAGAGGATCTATTTTGGAGGTGTCACTAGTGGACTTCCTAGGCCAGTATGCCTCCTTAACAGATAATATGTGATACTTTCAGCATTAATTTGACCTGGGTCATCCCAAAGATCAATTAGATTAGGTTGAATCTTGTTCCACCTCATGCTACTATGTTGTGCTCGTGCCTGCCCCTCAGCATGCATCGGACAGAGTTCACTGCAGGATAGTGAGACAAAGTTTGAAGCATTGGAATCCAGAACCCTGACCACAGGCAGTGTTTGTGGTGGCTTGTTGGCCAGGTGCTCTGGGGCTACATGGCTTGGGCTTGCACTGGTAGCTTGCTTATTGGTGTTTGGAGCTTTTCTGGGTACCCTGTGGGTTTGGTTTGGAAGTGGAGATAGCCTTTTTGAGCAAGTGGCGCACAATCGCTGGGGGTGTAATCAGGCTTTGACTGCAGCTTTTGGGCAATGCATCTGTCTTCATGCCTAGCTGGGGAGGGCGAGAGTGCAGCAGGGCATGTATAGCTTTAGTAGCCAGGGTCCCAAAGCCCCCCCTGCATGTAAGAGCAGCATTTAAGATAAAATTTATAGAAGCTGGCCCAAGCACTGTGAATTGTTTCTATCTATTAAAAGGATTTAAGGGTAGAGGCGGTGGCTGTATCAGGCTATTGAGGGAGGAGGGAGGCGGCTTATTTGAATGTCCTCTTGTGTAACCTTGATATATGAAGAATTAATCTTACAGATTATTAAGCAATAGCACAGTCAGTATAATTTGTTTCCTTGGATTAATGACTTGTAAGCCTTCGTGATTTAATTTCTGAATGCTAAATACACTTGCTTGACACATACATTGTGAAGATTTGTGTTGATAATAATGTGGTACTAGTGGCTATTCTTGGCTCCTCTGGGTCTTTAGTGCATTCAGAGACAAAACAACAATAATGGAGAGTGATGTCTACTTATTGATCCCGTTTGCTAAGATTGAAGCAGATGAATAGATCCAATTACAATTCAAATAAAAGGGAAAGGAGATAATTTGTAAGAAAAGGAGGCTCCTGAAGATGAGAAAGTGCAAGATTCTGGGAGAAAAGAAATGATGAATATGTCTTCACCCTCTAACTCTATTCAGAAGTTTATCACTATGCATTATATTTTAAATGTAAATACAAATTCTACCCATGAAGAGGAAAGGAATAACCTGTTTGTGAATTTAGAAATACATGACCCCTCCCCATTAGGCAATAGAACTGCGTCAGGTATAATAAAGGATGTTCTTTCACTGTCAAATATGGAAAAACACCATATACTGTCGTCCTTGCCATGCCTTCATTCTTTGGCTCATAATTTGGAACCTCTGTATCTTGATCACAACATAACTCGTCAATACTGGACACAAATTTGTTTCTGGCGGATGGTTTCTCTCATAGTGAACTTTCACCAGACGCGGTGGGAGTAGATCTGCCCCTTCGTCCTCTTCTACGAACATACATTTCACAACCGTTAGTAGATGTTGCATAAGACTTTGAAAGGAATTTTGAAATCCTTGGTAGTGATCAATTCATCAATAGAATCAAACGTTTTTTCTAAAATAAATCTCAATTGAATTGCATAAAGCTAATGTGTGTCTTCCAGTACTAATTAGACCACTAGAGGAAAATATACTGTTAGTTATCCTGTCAAATCAGGAAAATGATGCACTGGGTAGTTCGAGCCAAGGCCCTTTCAAACAGCCTATTCACACAACTAGTACAGAGTATAGCTCCTGTAATCCAGTGTTAATTAAGAAAATATATAAGACCTATGGTTATTTGAAATTATCTTCAAAATATAATGTATCTTTAGCCCATCAAAACAAGAAATATATAGTGTATAACCTTAATAAGAAGAGACAAAGATCAGTTAGCATCTAACCAAATTGCAAGGAAGTGGTCTGTTGAACTTGGAAAAGAGGAATCCTTACCATCATTAAAGTATCTCCCCAGAGCCGTCTTGCCCAAGAAAACAAAGTAATCCCTGCACAGCTATAACTATAAAGAAGAGAAAGCTAAATAAAACAACAGCCCAAAGAATGCACAAATAAAGTTTTTGTAGATTTGGGTAAAGGTTTCACTGAGAACAGAAAAAATTAGTGCATATCGAACTTCATAGTGCCTTGCCCTCTATATCGACAGACCAAACCCTGCTGTTTGATATAATGCGAAAAAGGAAAAAGACCCAAAAATTGCAAACATTAAATAGATCTTATTTGCTTTCCCTCTTTAAACAAATCCCTACTCTCACTGAAATTTCTTCAGGTGATCTTGTCCGTGTGGGTTTTGAGATAGGTGAGAAGGGTAGAGAAATAACAAAAGTCATCTATATATCTCCTTTGACTGCAGATACTGTACATAGAGCTAAAAAAGCAGTTATGGCTCTGGGGTTGACAATTCCAGCGGAACTAGAGGTAAAAGAGAATAGAGTACAACAGATCGAGCATATCTCATCTTACGGAACAAAAAATAACACTCTTCCAAGACATTCTCAACTATATCGCCATAAGGATCAACTGATAAATAGACATTTGAGGATTGTGACCTTTAATGAAGGGAACCCAGATTACCTAAAACTAACTTCCAGATATGAAGATAGTAACCATTTTCCCTCTCTGTTGAGGTACCAGGGTGATCAGGACAGGATCAGCTTGGTGAATAAACAATAGAATATCAAGTTCTCTTGTAATCTAAAAATACTAAGATGGAATACCCATGGATATAAAAGAATTAACAGGAAAGGTCACCTAGGCGAAATATTATATGATCACCATATTGTGCTCTTGCAAATGACCTGGTTACGAGAGAACATCAACATGAATTGCTCTGTTGCCTTTTATAATCCAGGGGTCAAACGAGGTAGGGGCTCTTTGTCCGCTGGTTTGTTAACATTAATCTACACTAAAATAATCAAGTGGGCTGTTGAAGTGGTCAGGGACTTAATTGAAATGCAAATTGTAATTGTGGAGATGTGGGCAGATAGTAATTAAATCAAAGTGTTTATGCTGATAAGTAAGTATATTCATAAAGAAGAACTTTTGGGATAGACAAATGGGTGATAGCTAATGCTAATCTGGTTATGGCAAGCGATTTCAATGTAATGCTGTTCCCTAGGCACACTAATCAATCAATCAATCAGGATTTGTATAGCTTAATTGAAAGAAATCCCATCTACAATTGTATGTTTGAAACTGATTAGAGCTGCAGACCCAGAAAATATCTCAGCCGTAATTACCAAGCATATTTGCACACTTGTTTCAGTGGATACATGGGAGGACTCTGTGGTAAAACACTTTCTTAAAACTACAGACTAATAAACCTGCTAGGTGTTTACAAGAAATGTTTTTTTAAATTGTTATTGAACAAGCTTGAGGAATGAATTTTGACTTGTAGTCTTCTTCCTATCGAAAAAGGCGGGTTAGTTACTGTTTTCCGAGAATTTAAAGTAGTATGAACATAAGAGGGTGATAAAAGCAAAAATATTGCTGCAAACAACATCCTTTGTCAAATGTAATCAGGCTTATGGTGGGTTCTCAATGCTCAGCCTACAAGTGTAAAATTCCCCCTGTGGCTTTGTATGAAGCAGATATTTTGTGCTTAGAATCCAGGTATATCTTGGAGCCTGTTAAGAGTGCAGTATTAAAATGCATACTCAGTCCCAAGGGGACTATGGTCTAAAGCAGTGACGCTCAAAATACGGCCCGGGGCCACCTGCGGCCCTCCTGAACTTTACATGAGCTAACCGATGTAAAGTAAAATAATCTAATAATGCATCCTGCAATATTTAACCACCCACATAGCCCCACTCCCATCCTATTAGCATAATTGTGGCACTCAGGCTTACCACAGACCATACTTTGCAGCCCCTTGGAAAATGTTTGTGAGTTTCTATGGTCTAAAATATACAATGTGAATTAAACCTCATGTCTTTATATCATCAGGCGGGCTCAAGCCTTTTAAGGTTTGCAAATAAGGTGTCTTTAGGTGATCATTCTACAAAAATATCTCAACTATGTTGGGAGGAAATCCTTACCAGAGAATAGAAATGGGCAATGGGTCTCATTAAAAGAGTAAACAAAATTAAATTGATGCATAGCTTGTTCGGAATTGTAGGAGCGTGAGTGTTGTTTCCAAATACCACTCTGCAATAGTCTACCTTTCAAGTGTTCCAAAGGTTGGATATGAATGATCTATTTAAGAAACCTATCATGTTTACAAATACTACAGGTCACGCAGATCTTTTCTCATATATAACAAAGTTACTTGATCCCAAGCTGCGTATAGAAATACTCGAAAGACGGGTTGGTTGTAATGTGCTCTTTTCAAAGCCAGAATGGCATAAAAACATATCGGACAATAATGGTGTTTGCCAATGTTTTTTAAACATGAAATGTTCGATATTTCACCTTCATATTGATTGGCCTTTTTAATATAGCTGTCCAAAGCAAGCTTTTAAAACCAGTTGAACAAAAAAATATCAGATACAATCTTGTTATGAGGGAATCTATAGTGTGGCCATCATGCACTTTTTTGATGTTGCAGTAGGAATCGCACAATTTTTCATTGGTTTCAATTTCGAAGTCTCAGTTGATGGTAATCGGTAAATTTTAAGTTTTGTTGTAACATACAATGATAATTTATATTGTCTTGTTTTCATTGTATTGCATTTTTAGTGTGTTTTATGGACACATGTCCCACCAAACTTATCTTTTACCTAAACTTATATTCAAGTAATTGAGCAAACTACTTACATCCTCCCCCTAGCTAGCACCTTTTGTGCCCTTAAGAGACAACACTTCTAGAGTTGATCTTAAATAAATACTAGCAAAGTGGTTCCTGTTTAGTTAAATACAATACAGGACTGGGTGTATGGCAATTAAGTAATTTTCTGTTACTTGGAGTACCTTGGCTTTCGTGTATCTCCAAATCTCAGCTCCACAGAGTGCTGCTGAAACCGCTTTCTATCTATACACTTTTAAATTGCAGTTATTGGTTCGGTGCGTACTATATTTTAAAATCTTAGCAACGCTCTGCAGGAGCCTTTACATTTATTTGTGATCTTTTCCACATGCACATCCCAATGGAGATTACTGTGATAACACATGCCTAGGTAGTCAAACTGATCTACTCATTCAAATTATTCACCATTTATTTTAGGATCTTTGTATAGGTAAAGCAGTTGTCACCAGTTTGGCCTTGGTTTTAGGCATATTAATGGACAAACCCTTATTCCCGCAATAAACTGTGAATTTCTCTGTTAGTGTGCATTGACTTTTTTGTTCAGATAGTAAAACTGCATCAGCTGCATTCAGCAAAACTGGCGCTTTGGTACCAAGCAGTTCAGGCGCTTCAACACGGAGTTCCTCTAAGTAAGCAGTGACATCATTTATAAATAGGCTAAACAGAAGGAGGTGGGCAATACACAGTCTTGGATTACTTCTGATGGAATTGAAAAAGAGGCACTACATTTTCCATTACGTTCAAAACTGACATTGTAGTATGAGACCTCTTGTTGCTGATAATAGGAATGGGCCGTATCCCAGGTGCAAAAGCGAACTCCAGAGTTCCGGGGTGGCATTCCAACGTTACTTCCCAGCAGCTTCCCAACAGCTTTCCGTAGGGTTTGTTTAGGCTAGGCAGTGGTTCAAGACACTCCTATTGGTCGCCCATAGTCTGGACCTCTGGGGCATTGTGTTTAGTCTTGTTCCTTAATATCATGCCACTGGTCTAAAATGATTTCGAATTTCTACGGCTATCCCCTTGCTTTGTATACAGACTCTTCAGCTTGCATGCATGTGGCAAACCCACTGCGCCATCTGGGGTAGGTTTTCGCTCCCCCACAGTCTGATCACATCTCTTTGGCTACCATAAGAGCAGTACTACAAAATATCATGCTGTGTCTCGCCAGAGACTGGTCTTGCCAGACCCTCAGGCATACAACTTGTGCATTGCACTCTAACCCGGCATCTATAACTCTTGCAATACTGCATTGTACCCCACCCGAAAGCGTGACAATCTTAGGCATTCCCACACTGTATATATCAAATCGCCTCTGTAATTAAATCCTCTATGGCATTTTTCTGTATCTATTTTGCACATCCTAAAGAGTATGGTGTAAGCATAGCATACCCTGTGAAGTATTTTCAATTGCATCAGATGAAAGCCCGCCCATATTGCGACCTCCCTCTGGTATCTACAAGCCTCATATCAGTCAGTATCCTCAAGGGTACCTAGGTCCTGTTGCCATTTGTGTTTTTTGACCGAGCGGTATCTGGGTGTTACCAAGCAGCACCCTGTAGATCTGGGAGATCAAGTGGCAGTGCAGCCGTACTTCCAATACCCCATATTCCAGCAGGGATTAATCTGGTAGGTCTTGCAACAGTACAGCATATTTATTCAAAGCATGACAAACCTGCAGATATTATATCATTGGGAGTCTGCTAATTCATATAGATTTTGGAGTTCATCGAATGGTTTCGGGCCCTGGGAGCTCCAGATGTCACCCACTTTGGATATACCCAGGAGGTCCCACGTCCCGAACCCCTCCAGTGTTTGCAGATTGGCAAGTATATGGGAGGTCCACAAAGGGGTTGCCTGCAAACGTTAATGTTCCCCACCAGGTCTGAATAACAGTCTTGGTTGGAGTATGCATAACTTTTGTCATCCTCCGGCTGTATAGCTCCCTTCTGCGCCCCTGTCGGGGACCTGGCCCTTGGTCAGCCACCAATTCCCAAGTCTTGTTGCCCAACTAACTCCCAACCATTTACCACCTGCAGATGTGCTGCACAGTAGTATAATTTTAAGTCCAGCACCGCTAATCTCCCATCATGGGCCCCTATCGTGAGAACGGCCCCCGGTTCCTGAACTCCTCTAGGGGCTCCATTATGAGCACAAACAGGAGGGGACAGGAGCAGGCATCCCGGTCTTGTTCCACGATTCAACCTGAATTCCCGGGAAAGCATGTCATTCACCCGCTCTCGGGCACATGTGTGTACATATAGTATTTGAATCCATCCCCAGAATACTCGGCTAAACTGCAATTCTTTGCAATGCTGCCATCAAGTATGGCCATTCGATTGAGGCCAGTGGTGTCGCACAGTCAGGCCAGCCCTGGTTCCTCTCCAGGCGGGAGCGAACGTCACGCCCGCAGATCGGAGACCTCACCGGACCACAGCGACAACGACAGCTTGGGAGCGAATATGCCAGTGGTTATGCCCCAAACGGCCGATGATCTAGTGTGAAGAGCATGGCCTGCCATTCAACATGCAGATGTTCCCGAGGCCTGACATCCCTGCTCCATAGGCACAGCTTCCAAGAACTTGTGGCTTCCCCACATGCACCTCTAGGTAACATCCAGCCAAACTGGGGCTTATCGATTGGAACAGTTTACAGGGAGGTGGCACTATGGGGCACCTGACGGGGTTCTTAGCGGAGACCGCCCCTTCCTTTGTCACTAGATGCTGGTTGGTACTATCACAGTTTGGATGGGGACGCCTCGTTGGATACCTGTCCTAGGGAATGGGAGTAGGGATTGTTTTTCTAGTTGTTTTTTTTTTTAAGGGGATCCATGCGTGTCACGGGGAGGGGGGGGGGGAAGGAATTCTTAAGGACTATAAGTGTAGGTTTCAGCAATGGGACCCCCATTAGGCTTGGCTTGTCTCTCGTGGAATGGGAGGGGTATGCACTCTATGGTCAGGCGCCACAAGATACACTCCTATCTGATTCGCAGAGGCATTAAGATCGCATTCCTTCAGGAAACCCACCTCCTGGCACAAGAAGGGAAGGTGCTACAGCGCCCCTGGAGTGGTCAGGTTTACTACACTACATACTCTGCCTTTGCGAGAGGTATATAGATATGGATATGGGCGGGGGTCCCCTTCCAATGCACAACACAGGTGATCAACACAGAGGGCAGACTTGTGGTAGTGACGGGGAAACTAGACGGTAGAGACCTTACCCTGGGAAGCAAATATGTGGGGGGAGGAGAGGAGCCTAGCGCGCATCCAAGATGGTCGCGTGAGCACAGGGCTCCCCGGACCCTTTCTGCTCCTCGGAATTTATCCTGAGAATATCCTGACGTGGTTTATGGAATCTGGGAGATGAAGACCAGCTGAGCACATATCTCTTTTCAAAAATCAAATCGGACCTGGGAATCCTGAGTTGTCGTCGTCGGAACTTTTGGGACCCACCCGACGGAGGTGACCGGGGTGAAGGTGACCCGTGGGGCCGGGCTGCAATTGAACAACAGCGGCTTCAGCGCGGTGCCAGTTGCCGATCCACCGCTTTCGTTTTCGGTTTTGGACTTCAGCAGACCAGCTGGCGGGTGCGCTCGGGGTGGCGAGGTGCTTCCTGGGCCTCTGCACGAGGTTTTCCTCCACCTGCCACTGGAGTGCCTATCGCCTCGGACCCCCTATACCGACATTTTGTGGTCTTCTTGCTGGTGCCCTTACACCTCTTGATTGGAGGTCCCCTTGAGTGACCGTGTTCACATGGGGGGCAAAGGGGGTCCCGAGGGGCGCAAGACCAAGGCCTCCCTCCGCGGGGGAGCGGTCCAGAGCAACAACATGGACCGCTACACCCAGGGCAGGGGGTCCCCTGGCGCTGCTGGCCTCCCCCCGGACGCTGCAGGGGGAGGCATGACCGTCTCTACGGAACTTTCCCTGCAGGACATTATGGGCGCCATTGCTGGCATCAGGGAAACCATCGCCACGCAATACGAGGCCCTGGCCCGTAAGATCGACACTGTCGCGATTGAGGTCACCCTGATCCGGACCGACCTCTCCAAAACTAACGAGAGGGTCCAGGCCCTCGATACACGGACCTCCACCCTCGGTGCGGAGGTGTCGGATCTGCGGGCCGCGCTTGGAGACATCAGGGTGGTCAACGATCATATGGCCCGGCGGCTTGAGGACTTCGAGGGACGGGCCCGACGCAACAACATCCGCGTCATAGGTGTACCGGAGTCCTCCGACAGCCGCCCGGTTGACCTCGTGGTCGAGGAACTTATCCTGCAACAGTTGTCCCCGGCTGGCCTAAGTAAGTTCTTTGCCGTGGAGCGGGCCCATCGAGTTCCGGGCGGTCGGCCACGGCCGGGGGCCCCCCCGAGGCCTATCGTGGCCAAACTGTTCCACTACAGGGACCGCGACGCTATTCTGCAGGCCTCACGGACCCACGGCCCGGTTCGTCACGAGAACTCGACCATCAATTTTTATCCGGACTTCACGCAACTGGTCCAGAAACAGCGGATGGGATTCCAAGGGGTGAAGCGTCGTCTCCGCGAGCTGGGCCTAAAGTATTCGATGCTCTACCCTGCAAAACTCCGAGTGGAACATGGGGATCGGACAGCCTTTTTTGACTCTCCTGTGGCCGCAAGTGACTGGCTGGACTCGCTGCCGGACGGAGGTGGCCGTCCCGGACCCTCTGCGGGCACCGCAGGTGACGGGTCCCCTTTAGAATGACTTTTGGTCCTTGATTTTGCCGTTTTGCACTGTTCAGTTGGGTCTTACTTCTTTTGTATATTGTGTTTCACCAGGACCTGTGAGGGGGGCGGGCGGGGACGGGTCCCTTTCCTCCTCCGGGGTCTTTTCGTAGAATGGGGTTAGTGGGGCGACAGGCACACTGCAAGTTGGGGGGGTTTTTTGGCCCGCAGGGGTGCAGGGTGGGGGGAGTTGGACTTGGGGTGGGGTTGGGGGGGAGGAGGGGTTGTTTTGTTGTGTGTTTTTTGTTTACAGGGCGAGGTATTGATTTTTGTCCACATCTGGGAACTGTGCTGCAGGCTGGGGGACCCTTGATCTATTGGAGGGGATGGGGGGGGACGGGTTGAGGCTTATGTCATGGAACGTCAATGGGTTGGGGGACCGTATCAAGCGGGGTGTAGTGCTGCAATATTTGCGTCGTTTGACTCCAGATGTGGTGTTTCTCCAGGAGACGCATCTGGTTGGTAATGTTTGTCATGCAATGAACAGGGGGGGATACCGCCTCGTAGCCCATTCTGGTTTCACAACTGGTTCCAGGGGGGTGGGCATTCTCCTGCGAACCTCCCTTCCGGTGGAGATCACTAAGATAGTCTCGGATGACAGAGGGCGCTATGTGTGCTTGATTGGGAGGTGGGAGGGGCAGCCCCTTACCCTGGTTTCAGTCTACGTCCCCCCGGGCCTCCAGAACTCCACCTTCACTGACTTGGGTCGAATGCTGCTTGACCTTCCGGACAGCCTCCTGCTCATGGGCGGGGACTTTAATTCTGTGGTTTCGGGTGAACTGGATCGTCACCCACCAAGGACCCTCCCCGCTGCCCAGGCATGGCTGGGTGGGATGTTGGAGACCTTCGGCCTGGTGGATAGTTGGAGATTAATGCATCCGACCCAATGTCAGTTCACCTTTCACTCGGGGGCGCATGGGAGTCTCTCTAGGTTGGACTACTTCCTTATGCCCGCGGCGCAGACTGGTCGGATTCGAGAGGTCAGGCACCTGGCGCGGGGTATCTCCGACCATTCTCCGCTGTGGCTTCTTTTTGACACCGGGTCGCGGTCTGCAGGGCGGATCGCTCCCATTAACCCATGGTACCTGCGAGACCCTACGACTCGCGACAGCCTGGTTAAGGCTATGGACCAATACTTCCTTGATAACGAGGGGTCGGTGTCGTCTGCAATGTCCCTGTGGGAAGCCTTTAAAACCGTGATCCGCGGACACGCCCTCTCCCAGATAGTGGTGGCTAAGAAGGTCACGAGTGAGGCAGTGGTGAAGCTGGAGACTGACATCTCGGGGCTGGAGTCGGCCTTGGAGGCGAATGTCACTCCGGACGGGCTCCATGCCCTTAGCCTGAAACAGTTTGAATATAGGTCCCTGGTCACTGACGCGGCCAAAACTATGTATAGGGAGCAGCAGGGTCGACTGTACGACGCCGGGGACAAGGCGGGAAAGTTGATTGCGTGGCTGGACAAAAAGGAGAGAGTGAATCGTGTGGTCCCGGAGTTGCGTGCTGCGGATGGTGTGTGTGTGACTGAGCCGGATGAGATTGTGGAATGTTTCGCCGACCACCTCCGGGCTGTGTACTCCCCAGTGACTGACAGGGATGAGGACGACTCTCGCCTTCTACTGAGGGATATTGCCTTGCCCGGCCTGTCCGTTGAGGACCGTGAGCGGCTGGACGCCCCCTTGTCGGCGGATGAAATAGCGACCGCGATCCGCTCCCTTCGCTCGGGCAAGGCTATGGGTCCCAACGGTCTGCCCATTGAGCTATATAAATTGCGCCCTGATAAGCTTGCGCCCTTCCTCAGTCGCATGTTCCGTGAGTCTCTTACGGCGGGTTCCCTTCCGGCCGACCAGCGTTTGGCCACGATAGTCGTGATCCCCAAGGAGGGCAAGCCGCGAGACCGCTGTACTTCTTACCGGCCTATTTCACTGCTAAATGCAGAGCCTAAAATCCTGGCGAAAGTCCTTGCCAATCGTTTGTTGAGCGTCGTGTGCGATCTTATTCATCCGGACCAATGCGGCTTCATCCCGCACCGCAACACCGCTCTTAACTTGCGGCGTCTTCACGGCGCCCTTGCCAGGGCGGAGCTCCTCTCCGAACCGGCCGTGCTGGTTTCTTTGGATGCCACGATGGCTTTTGACACCATCGAGTGGCCATTCCTCTGGGCTGTCTTGGCTAAATTTGGCTTTGGGGAAGGATTTATTGGCTGGGTGAAGCTTCTTTACACGGGACCCATGGCTCAGGTGGTGGTGAATGGGCGGGTCTCTCGGCCCTTTGCCCTCGGCAGGGGCACGAGGCAGGGGTGCCCGTTGTCCCCTTTGCTCTTTGCTCTCGCCCTGGAGCCACTCGCTGCTTGGCTCCGCTGGGAGCCCTCGCTTAGGGGGATCCGGTGGGCCCCGGGCTTTGAAGATCGGGTCTCGCTGTATGCGGACGATATTCTCCTGTATCTCACCTCACCGCGGCAGTCGCTCAACGTCCTCTTTGACGTTCTGACTTCCTTTGGGAACAATTCGGGTCTCACGATCAATTGGTCTAAATCCTGCGTCTATCCTATCTCTGGTGGTCCTCCTCTCCTGCCGCCTCGGCTTCCGATCCAAATATCTCTGAGCGGCTTTAAGTACCTGGGGATATACGTTTCGCTGGACCCGGTGGCTCGCTATGAGCAGAATCTCCTGCGTCCACTTCGGCGATTGCGGGAGGACACGGCCCGGTGGTGCAGGCTGCCACTGTCCCCGCTGGGTCGGGCCGCGCTGTTCAAAATGATGTCCCTTCCCAGGTTCCTCTATGCACTCCAGAACTCCTTCGACGTTATCCCAGTGGCCTACTTTCGGGAGGTGGAGAGCCTGCAGAGGAGACTGGTGTGGGACGGGCGGGCGCGTATTGCTCTTGCTAAGCTTACTCTCCCCTGGTACGACGGGGGCATCGCGCTTCCTGACATTCGCAGGTACTATTGGGCCTCGCAGCTATCGGCCATTAACCATGCCACGTATGCGCCTGGCTTGAATCCGGCGTATGAGATGGACAAGTTCCTGCTTCCCGGCGGGAACTATAACAGGGCACTTTACTCCCGCTCGGCTGGCCGGACCCTTACGGGTCCTACTAAGATTGCGGTGCGGACCTGGAGGGCTGCCACTGCGGCCACGGGCTGGAGTGAGCGACTAACATGTGCTACTCCTTTGTTTGCCTCCGACCGCCTGGGCAGCCTCTGGACTACGAAGGGGTTTGACCAGTGGGATACGATTGGTATCAGCAAAGTGGGAGACCTGTGGCATAAGGGCACGGTTAAGACTTTCGCGGTGCTCCAGGCCGAATACGAGCTTACGGACAGGGAGTTCTTCCGCTATGCCCAGGTTCGACACGCCCTGCTCTCGGTCTTTGGGGAGGGGACCAAGATCCCGGTTTCCTCGCCCCTCGAGGACCGCATACTTGACGGACATGTCCCTGACAGTACTATTTCTTTAACTTATAAAAAACTGATTAATCATCGGGCTGACCTCTTTGTGCGCCTCCGGGAGGCTTGGACGGGGGATGGAGTGGAATTGGACGACGAGGACTGGCAGTCTGCACTGTCGTCCCCCAAGGAGGTCGCCATTCCAGCCCGTCTCCGGTTGGTACAGCTTAAGATTCTTCACCGGGTGTATGTGACGGGTCCTCGCTTGGTCTCGATGGGATTTTCCGACGACGGGCTCTGTAGGCGGGGTTGTGGGCTCAGCGCCACCTTTCTCCATATCCTGTGGGAGTGCCGCGAGGTGGCGGACTACTGGCGCCGGGTCCATACGGTTATGGGACAGGTCACTGGGGTTGTGCTGCTGCCGGAGGTGCGTCGCTGTGTCCTGAATGTGTGGGAGCCCAATGATTACAGCGCGGCTCAGACTCGGTGGGCGGCCCTGGGGAACATGATTGCCAAGAGAGATATAGCGCAGCTTTGGGGCGCCCAACGGCCGCCCACCGTGTCAGTATGGAAGGAGAATATGGACTGGTGTATGTTCAGGGAGAAGACTGTGTATGTGGCCCGTGGCAAGCCGGGGGCATGGGGTAGAATCTGGGGGCAATGGAATGCGTATCGCGGGGGTATCTGTACGCCCCCCCTGGTGGACACAGATATCGCCATGTCCCCCTGACCCTTGATGGTTCCTGGCACCTTTTGGAATAACTACATATGGACGTTCATCTCCCTTGACCCCCCCCCCCCCCCCGTCCCCAGCCTCCCGGTACTCCTTCCTTTTGCCGGCTGCTTAATGGTCTGAACTGGAGTTCCCCGGAGGAAGCCTGACCCGCACTGTTTGCCCTTATGCCTCGCCTTTTGTTTTTCTTTTAGTTTTTGTGTCTGTGGGACTTAAGTCTCCTGTTCCTTTAGAAATATCCGGAGCCACTACGGGGCTGAGCCCCGGGAATTGACTGCAGCCTTGATAAGGGTATATTTCATTCTGTACCTAGCGGCCGGCCCTGGTGGTTGTAGGCCCGTGCTTGTAACCGAATTATTGTTCAATAAAAATGTTATTAAAAAAAAAATATATATATGTGGGGGGAACTTGTGGAGAGAGCCTGGAAAAGCACGAGGAATGCAGGGTTTCAGTTAGTGCACTTTCATATCCTACACAGAGCATACCTTACCCCAGCAAAGTTGCACGCATATTTCCCAGCCCAGCCAGCGTCCTGCCCGAGATGTAATGCAGACAATGCAGATGCTATGGGACTGCTCACTGACAGACCTCACTGATAGGGACCTAGACCCATCCATGGCTCACTGTATCCTACATTGGTTTCCCCATACCTCAAAGAACAAAATCACTAGTAAATTTATAGATTTGGGCTTCCTACTAGCCAAGAGAACCATCACCACCCATTGGAAAGCGAAACAGGGCCCTAGCATCGATAAGTGGAAAACAGACTTCCTGAAATGGGCTGAGTGTGAGGGAGTGATTAGGTTACAAATTGCAAATCGCACAGGGAGTTTAAAGGCAATGGAGAGGGCGAGAGACTGGGAAATGTTTGTTGTAGCTCTCAAATCCCCGGATGATGATGCAGGGGATGCATCTGTGGATGACCCTGTGGCAGCCATAGTCTAACGCATAGTCATCTTTGAACCCACCTTGCTCTGTCTTCGCATGATTAGTAGTGGCACTTGGCATGCACGCCTGATTTCACTCTCTTTCCAATAAGTCGCCCCATTGCGACATTAGCTCTCCTGATCTTTCGCAGCCAACACTTAAGTGACACGCCTGGGAAGGAGGTGAGGGAGGAAGGGTGGCGGGGTAGTTGGGGATGGGAATTTTCAATGGTTGGACAATGACTTTTGCAAAGAACTCACTCATGGGTTAGGCCCGGGCATTAGACATGGACAGCTAAGGGAGCCATAAAATGTCTTAAATAACCTGGTTTTCCATGTGGTTCTGATACACAACTGGGTATGTAACCAAACCCCCTTTTGTCTTTTGCTCTTCTTTCTGTCTTCTGTCCTGAATCAATGGAAAATTAATAAAAATGGATTAAAAAAAAAAAAATCAGGCATGTGGGAGTGGAAGCACACAGTAAGACATCCGGCAAAGACTAAAAAAAAGTGACAAAGATGCATTACAAGAGGTGACTTCCAAAGTGATACTATCCATAAAATGCAGAATGAAGTTAGCATTTTTAACAGCAGTTTCACATTTCTGATGACTTGTTTCTGTTTTAGAAATGTTTTATTGCTAAATGTGGAATCTGAATACTTTATGATTGTTATTGTTCAAGTAGGCATCGTAATAATTTGTGAGTTTCTTAAATAAGGGCCTTTGTGGGAGACTTTTTGGTTTGCTAACAGGGATTCGGCTTGCACATGGATTTTCGAACCAGTGGCAGCAATCATAAATATCCAGAGAGATTCTTGTAACCTGATGTGGTTTAGTTCTAGAGCTGCTGCTCAAAGCATGGAAAAAGACCAGGTCAGAGATTTTAGGTGTGCCAAACGCAAAGCACATCTGCACCTGTCCATGACCGAATGAGGCCTGGGCCTCCCATTATAATCAACATTTAAGTTTAACTTTAGAACATTAAGGGACCTGTGGTATCTGGTATCTGTTATATTCATAGCTTAATCTACTGTAATATATTACTCCTCTGTTTCTATCATTAGACAATGTATTCTATGTAGGAAGCTCTCATTGGTTAGCACTTTGCTCCATGTTAGAATGTTAAGGTGATGACATAGTTATTGCGTTGTCAGTGGATGGAGCTTTGGGTCCTTGCGTATGCTGGAAGCTGTTTCCTTAGTTTCCTTCAATAAACCTATACAAATACTTTCAGGGGAAAAAAATTAGGTGGTTAGCCAAAACTTTAGACAAAATGGTGCCTTAATTTCTTTTTCTTTTTTTAGTCCTCATATTACCAAAGAAGAAGCTCTTGATGGGATTCCTCCGTTCTATCCAAGCCAACTGTTACTGACCCTTGAGGTGAAGCATATGGAGAGAAAAGAGATCTTTCCCTCCAAGATGTTACCATTACCTATTCCCACTCCTGTTCGCATTTCGTGGAGCGCCCAATGTTACTTAGGAGGACAGGACCAATGGTACCTTGGCTTAATCATAGGACCAAATTCTACTTTTCCCTCCAATCCACCAGAGCAGCCCAAATCTTGCTTTCACTTTTTTGGTCACAAGCCACATCTAATTCGCTGGTATAGATGATATTCTTTAAGCAATCAGCAAAATTCGGGGGGGTTTCAGATTTCCATACTCTGCAAGTTTCCCTCCTCGCAAGGATTACCACATAGAACACAAACTTGGAGGCAGATGTATTCATAGAATATCCATTTGGTAAACCAAAAAAAATCATTTTAAGACTAACTTCCATCTGTGGATGCAATACAGGTTCCAAAAAAGCGCATACCTCAGTCTAATACTGCTTGATTCTTGGACATTCCAAAAACATGTGAATATCATCAGCGGCAGGGCATTTGCACCGAGAGCAGATATATTCCTTCCCCGTAACTTTAGATAGTTTTTTGGAGACCAATAAACTCTGTAGGCCGTATAGAGGTGATTCCTCCTAAGTGCGGCTGGTTTAACTATTGCCTGCAACATAGAAAAAGAATCAGACCATATTTAATAGACTTCCTTTTCTCTACCTCTAAATTCTTTGCCACACAGTCTTGTAATTTCAAGTTCCACATCCTCACCAAATTCCAAGAGGGCCCAGTACCAAAAGGAAACTTCCCTTTTCCATATACTTGTTCTGGAGACTAGATCAAACTTCCAGTTCATTTCATCTTTGCCCCAAACCTGTGTTGCCCACCAGGAGGATAACTGATAAAACTTAAACCTAGTCAGCGTCCCCCCTGTTAGGCTACTTAACGCCTCCCAGCTTAATAATTTCGAGTCCACTTGCAGGTCTCCCCAAAATCTTATATCTGCCCTTTTTAGCGGTTGACAAAGTTGATCCCGTAGGCATTCCGGTGTACCAGGAGAGTCCCAGATTGGATCCTGTGCTGCTAAATACGGAATTCTCATTCTTCTGATTTGCATCCAAGTCTTTAGTGCCGCCCCCAGAATCTTTAGTCTGACTTTTTTTATAGAACTTTGGATCTCCATACTTATTTTTTTTAAAGTTTTAAATAGAACTTTAGTGATGAAAGATAAGGGTGTCAAACCAGAAGTCACAACATCCAGGTTAGATCAATACATTGTAGTGTAATACAGTAAGAAAATACAAATGAATTGGATTAATAATTACAGACATAGAAAACAGAATAAAATATTCGGAACAATGCAATTATAAAACAAAAGAAAAAGATATAAGCATTTGATATCAATTAGGCAATGGACGCCAAGGGAATGGATCTCCATACTTATAAAGAAAAAACTTTACCCATACTCTACATCCTTTAACATTGCCTCAAACAATAAACCCAATGATGAGGAATCAGTTTTGTTGGCCAATTGGTAAGTAAATCAGGTAGCACTAATCCACTAACAGTGAGACCTCTCCTTAACTTTTTCCACGCTATCCTGGGGCTTTTTGTGGCCCAGATGAAGGAGCCTATTTTCCCCTGTAATTTAGCGATATCCTCTACCTTAAATGATAATGGAATAGAGTTAAATAAAAAGGTGATCTTCGGCAGGATTATCATTTTTACAAGGTTAACCCTCCCATAGATGTTTAAGGGGAGGTTAGCCCATCGTGTAAGTAAACTTACTACCTCTTTAGAAACCCTCTTCCAGTTGATTTAGGGGATATCTTCTAGGTTCTGAGCTAGATTAACGCCAATATATCTCATTTCGCTCTTAACCCCCCCCGACTACCTTTAGCTTGATTCCATTCCATTATTTCGGTCTTTTCTTTAAATTAATGGCCTGAAACTCCTCCAAACACTTCTGCCTTTTCAAATAACCTGGGTATAGCTTCTGCGGGGTTTGGTGTAAACATGAGCAGGTCATCTGCATAAAGGGCCAATTTTAATTCTAGCTCTGCAATTTTAAAAGGATGAATAATTGGGTCTGCCCTAAGCCAACACACAAACGGCTCAATATATAGGTTAAATAATAGCGGTAACCGGGGGCACCCCTGCCTAGTACCTCTTGTAATATTAAACCAGTCTGTCAGTGCACCGTTCACCAAAATATTAGCTTTCGGGTTGAAATAAAGAGACCTCACAGCCTGAACAAAGTTGTTAGAAAAACCAAAACTTTGTAGTGTCTCCCAAAGATATGCCCAATTCACCTGGTCAAAAGCCTTTGCGGCATCTATTGCCACAATTGTGAGGGGGAGCTTCTTTACTTCAGCTATATCAATTGCACCCATTACCTGGAAAGTAAGCTCATTTAACTGTCTCCCAGGTATGAACCCTCTATGATCAGGATGGACTATAGTCTTGATGAGTTTATCTACTCTTGCTGCTAGAATACCTGCAAAGTCCTTATGATCTGAATTTAACAGGGATATTGGCTTGTAAGACTCAATCTTCTGAGGATCTTTATTAGGTTTTAAGATCAGGGTCACTGTTGCTTCTGACCATGAACTTGGGGTGCCTTCCCCTTCCATGTATATTTTATTAAAGAGATTTTTTAAGACCGGCACTACCTTATCCAACATCCCTAAATATACCTCGATAGGAAGCCCGTCTGGGCCAGCTGCCTTGCCCCTGGCCATTTTTTACATTGTACCCGAACCTCGTCTTCTGTTATACTTGCTTGTAGGAGTGATCTATGATCTTCAGTCAACTGAGGGAGAGTTATTTGCTTTAATCATACCTTGGCTCCCTCAAGGCCTGATTCAATTCCTTCCTTATATAAATCGTTCATAAAAGATCTTGCCTCCTCCCGAATTTCATCATCCTCATATAGCAATACCCCTGTCCTTCTATGGGTTAAGTTCTTTATCAAACTCCTTGCCCTGTCAGTCCTTGCCTTCCATGCTAAAAGAGAACTACATTTCTCACCATATGAAAAATGTTGTAGCTTGCTGACTTTCCACCTATTGATAAGTTTCTTATCCAAATTTGCCTGATATTCTGCCTGTAAACCTTCCAGCTCTTTTTCCAAATATGACACCAAATCCTGGGACGCCAAGGACACCTTCTGTAGGTTCAACTCTTTTTCCTTTATCTTCCTCATCATCTCCTCTTCTCCTTTTTTCATACGTTTTCTCTTACTAATCATAATAGAGGAAAATAGCCCTCTTAAATAGGCTTTAACAGCCTCCCAGACTATCTGGTCTTTTGCTGTGCCAATATTAAACTTAAAATATTCATCTATTTTTTCTCCCAATTCCAACATCACTGGTTCATCCAATAGTATGGTCCTATCAAAGGTCCACCTTCTTTGGAGCTCTTTTTGCTTAAACCCCAAAATCATCTCTACAGCTGAATGATCTGATAGGATTGCAGGGATATGTAATATTGACTCGACTACAGACAACATCCCCTGATCCACAAGAAAATAATCAATTCTTGAATGATGTTTGTGTCTCTTACTATAAAAGGTAAAATCCCTAACTTTCCCCTTCTTACATCTCCAAATATTAAGCAAGTTAAAGTCCTTAATCATATTTTTTAACACCACAGATATTCTTAATGTGGTATTATATTTCGCTTTAGAGGTACGATCAAGCTCCTTATTCAATATTAAATTAAAATCTCCCCCTATTATAATCGGTGCAGTGGTGTTCAGCAAACTGGCCTCTAATTTCAAGAGTGCTCCTGGGTTGTCATCATTTGGCCCGTAATATGCTGCACAGACTAGTGGCATACCCTTAACTGTCAAGGTGGCCGCCAACCATCTCCCTGACGGATCTGTATCATATATTACGACTTTCATGCCTGCATTACCTCTAATAACTAAGGCGACTCCCCTAGTACTTCCCTTTTGCTCCGAGCAAAGCACCTCTTGTATCCATCTGACCTTACTAAACCCCAGTTTACACTCATGGGCCTCTAAATGCGTTTCTTCTAAGAAACAGATTTGAGCTCCACTGTTGTTAAGAAAATCAATGACCCGAGACACCTTCATCCTACCCCTCAGGCCATTAACATTCCAAGTTATTAACTTAACTTTATTTAAACTGACCATTATCGCAATTCCCTGATCTCTTCCTTCGCAGCTCTAGTACTTTAAAACTCATATGAGGACTATATTTTTTTATTTTTTCCCTCTTGCTCCCTACACCCTCTGCTCCCTCCCCTTCTCCCGCCCATAAGGAACCCTCCTACCATTACCTTGGCGATAAAAAAACGCCTCTTCAGGACCCTCCTTTAGCAGCTGAGGCAAAAAAAATAATAATAACTCTTACCCTCTATATTTCATAGTAGGGTATATCCAAAATAAAAAATAAAAGCAAACTTTAACTAAGATTTTTCCCCCTTCTTCCCTTCTGTTCTTTTTCTTTTCACTTTCCTTTCCCTCTTTCTTTACCCCACTTCCCTCCTTCCTTCTTGACGCCTAAATTATATTATCCCTCTTCTTCCCCTTTTTTTCTTTATCTTTTCCCTTCTTTCTTTCCCTTTCCCTTTATTTTCTTTTTTTTGTTTGTTTTTCTTTTCTTCTTTTCCCCCTTTCCCATTTCCTTCCTTTCTCCTTTCCTCTTTTTTTTCCAATTTCCTTTCCATTCTTTCCCTCCCGACCCCCAAACCCCTCTACTGCAGCATATCCATATTATAGCCCCCTCATAATACCTATCTTAACCCCTTCCATGCTGGACGGATTCCCCTGCTGTGCTGATCTTTTCCTGCGCGGGCGTGGTCATGACGGAACGGTTCCGTCATGAGCACAGCTCAACCGTGGCTCATGACGGAACCGTTCCGTCATGAGCACCGAAGGGGTTAAGCTGACTTACTTCTTCATTTGAACCAAGAAAGTATCTACTTCCTCCGGGGAGCTAAAATTATGTATTTTATTTCTCCACATGACCTTCAGTAAGGCCGGAAATTTCATTTGGACCTGGGCGCCCTGACTTCTCAGCTCGGGGATCCAAGATCCCATTGCCTTTGTGCTGTTCGCTTACCAAGGTCAGATCTAATTTGGTAGTTCACTAATTCAAATTGAAGTGCCTGTTCTTTTAAAGCTCTCCCCAGGACCAATTCCTTAACAGTATAAGTATGAAAATTGATTAAAATCCTACTAGGGGCTTTCCTGTCAGGGTGCAACTTGAAGGGATCTCTGTGGACTCTCTGAATTTCTTTATCCAGGTCTATATCCATTCTATCTTTCAAAATTCCTTCACTTAAGAGTTTACATATAAATGCCTTGATATCTCCTCCCTCCGCACCTTCCGGTATCTTAAGAACTCTTAAGTTGTTTCTTCTTGCCTGCATTTCCAACCTTTCCAAGTCCTCTTGTAAAGATTTATTTTGGGCTTTTAAATTCACTAAGTCTGTAGTGTTCTCTTGGACAGTTTCCGAGAGGGTCTTGACTTCAGATTCAAGAATTCCAGTTCGTAGAAAAATATCATCCATTTTCCCTCTAATAGCTGACATTTCTCGTGTATCCCTTTCTGATTGGCCTCAGAGATCTCAAATTTTGTGAGTAACTCGCCCCTTAAACTTAAGAGCATTGACTCTAATTGTGACCCGCCTACTGCACCCCCGATAGGAGTGTCAGTATTTGCTCTGACCGGGGCCATATTACCGTCAGATATATGCGCCGTTGGTATTGATTGCGTGTTACGGGGCAGATCCGACATGCTAGAGGACTGAACTGTTGTAGAGGACTGAGCTGTTGGAGACGGGGTATTTTCAACCCTAGGTATTTCTGTAATATTGTCTTGACAGGCCTCTTTCTCCACTCCGATATCTGTCATTAATAAAGCATACCGGTTTTCCAATAAGAGGGGGGGAGAACTCTGCTGGAGACCTGACAACTGCCCCTTAGAAATAACCGCCTGTTCCATTATTTTAAAATAAGATTTCAATGAAGGGGTTGTCTTAACCGGTGGACGTGATGACTTAACGTCCCTCCCATTTTTTGTATCGGCAGATTTAGTCGTTTTTTTTCCCTTGGGGTAATTGGAAGCACTCCCCCAAAAATGTCGTCCTCCACAACTAGTTTTTCCTTATTTTTTAACTCAAGGTGTGAGCGCAGCTGATATCTATTTTTAGGGGGGGGCTGTCCTCTTTTAACGTGCTGGGTATTAAAAGAATCCCTAAACCCCGCCTGGGCCCCTTGGACAGGTTGCTCCAAAATAGGTGCTGATAAAATATTCACCCCTTGACTTACAGCCTTATTTCAAGATTCCAACACAAGGGGATCATAAGAAGGGTCCGGGCGGGAAAAACAGAGCTTCTTTTCCATTGACCAAGCCTTTCCCCGCCAAGCACCCGTCTTACCGCATCTATCGCTGAGTCGGATGAGACCCACGTAGCAGAGCCTTCCTCCCGTGAGTTGCCCTCTACATTCAGTAGAGAAATAGGCATGTATAAGGCAAAGTCCTCTGGAGCATCCTAGTTTTGTGAACCAGGACAATGTTGGCCATATGTATAGTGCGCGGGAGCTTGACGTCCCGACAGGCATCAACATACATCTAGAGGAGCGGTCCACTAATTGGTTAGACCCTTTTTATATCATATGTAGTTGTGGTCCTCCAAGTGGGAATGCTATAGAATAGCCAACAAGACTTACTCTTGACACTGGAAGCTCCATAGTAGCAGTTTGGTCTTCTCAAACAGATTCTTGATGGAGTACCCAATGTCTAACTCCCTCTAATTGTGGCCTTTCGTCTGACTGAGTTAGACATTGGGTACTCCATCAAGAATCTGTTTGAGAAGACCAAACTGCTACTAAGGCGGACTGTCATGTTTTGTATCTTTTGTTATCTCTGCATAAGGTAATCTGGGATTTCTAGGTACGACATGTTGACATAGTCGAGTCTGGATAAGATCAATGCCTGTACCATTGTTTTCTGGGTTTCCCATGGCCGGAATTTGAAGAATTGCCTTAGCAATGCAATATGTGGTTTTGATCACAGCTGAGATCTGGGGTTTAAGGGATAGATTTATGTTGACATAAACCCCAAGGTTTCTTGCCAGCTGGGGGGGGGAGCGAGGGGGGGTAGAAGTGCAACTGGTCGCCAGGCCCCTTGTTGCCAACTGGGCATGGCGTCGTTCCTAAACAGCAATCCCTCAGTTTTTCAGGGTTGCATTGCAGGGAGTTGACTTTCAACCAACCCCTCACAGCTGTCATACAGGCTACAAATGTAGCTTTTGCCTCTGGCTCATGGTTGTTATAGATCAGCAAAAATTGTGTATCATCTGTATAGGAGACCACCTCGATGTAGAAGGACTCAATTAGGTATGCCAGTGGTGTCCTATTGTAACAGTTGGCGGGACTTACACTCATAAGACAGTTTAAAGTTGTGTTATTTTGTGTTCTTTTCTAAATAATGGTTGAATTCTTAATTTATCCGTTTTTCTTCTAACTTCTAGGTTTCGAGGAACGCCAGCCTCCCAGCAGGAAATCGCCCTAAAAAGAAATTAAAAGCCAGGTGTAAGTCCTTGCATATCGTAATTTTCTTACATTACTCGAAAATAAGGGGGGTTGTTTTGTGAAGAAACACCTAGTACGTAGTATACAGCCAACACCAACACCACGTTTGTAGTAATAGTGTAGGATATCTAGTTATCTTCACTAGATATCCACAACAGCCGTCCACCCAAACCCACCACCCCTTCCCAACCACTTTCACCCAATTTAACCCAAAGTTAATAAACCACTCACATCTTCTGGTAGTTCCACAAACCAGACACACAATAGGAAGGACAATTCTGCACGAGGTGAGAACATTTTCAGAACTATACCCACTGCCTCTACCTGATTAGCAACCTACACCCACACTTGTTGAAAACCATAGCTAATGGAATTAAGAATGTACCTCTTATTGAAAAACGTGATGAGTTGAAAATGTGTTAGTGGAAAAATTGGAAAATACCCAATAAAATGGTTAATATAAATACAATCTTCACTAGATATCCATGCTTATAGTTTGGGTGAAAAGCGTACGTGATTATGCAGAGGAGTGACTACACTATTCCACCCAAAGAGTGCTTTACCGGTGTCAAGGACAGGTTTACTTGAAAGTCATGTAACCAGCTCCCTCCCACGTTATGAGCCTCCCGTCTCCCTCCTTCCCAGTATGCGTCTCTGTACCTGGCTAAGCCACATTCTGGTCTTTCCCGTCCTGGCCCCAAACCAATGGCCGCAGCTCCGTCGTGTCCTCGTGGTTGTCGTCAGGATTCTGTGTTGTAGTCCACGTAAACCGCGGAACAACTCATCGGCTTTCGCGCTTCTCAGACACTGGGCGAGGTACTCTTAACATGCTCTGGAAGGTACCAAGTAGATGCTGTCTCGCTGCTATTTCCTACCATATAACCAAACTCCTTCTTATTCCTTTTACACAGTATTACTTCCAAGTTCTCCTCCCACACGTCAACACCCCCGCTTTTAAACGGTTATTGGGGTGGGTGTACCCGCTAAATGAACTGGGTGCAGCCCCATGGTGGCTATATCACAGAGGAGATAGGCTTAACTTAGGGCAATGTATAAATTAATTATGTAAAACCAAAGTAGATGATGAACGGAGTGTTGAACATTGCAAGCACTCACCCCCAGTCAACTGATCTGAGTTTAATCCATCATCATTCTTTAGCTCACTCCGCCACCCCAGTTCAGACATGGCCATATACAAATCAGTCTGACCCTGTGCCTCATGGAAACAGTCCAGCCCGAACTGCCAAGCCATGTCTTCCCTTTTCCGGAAATGAGCATCCTGGGACCGGTTTCTGGCTAATCAGCCGTCATCAGCCAGGCTAGCTTGAATCCAGTGGCAAAGTGAGCAAGGGACCCACGTCTGGGCATACCCTGCCAACTTAGGGCGAACAAAGCAAAACCAATTGTTCTTTTTGCATTTGTCACCCCGAGTGGGATGGGTATGCTCAGACGTTTGTCCCGTGCTCTCCATGCCACTGGAATCAAGCTATCCTGGCTGAAGAGGGGTGAAACCCCGAAACCGGTCCTAGGATGCTTGTTTCCAGTCCAGGGAGGACCTGGCCTGGCAGTTCGGGCTGGACTGTTCCCATTGGGCGTAGGGTCAAGACTGATTTGCATACGGCTGGGTCCAAACTGGAATGGCATGGTGAGCAAAAAAACGATGGATTTAGGCCCAGATCTCTGTACTGGGGTGAATGTTTGACATTGTTCTGCATTCTGTCCATCAATAGTTCATTTTGCATTTGTCACCCCGAGTGGGACGGGTATGCTCAGACGTGAGTCCCATGCTCTCCATGCCACTAGAATCAAGCTATCCTGGCTGAAGAGGGGTGAAACCCAGAAACCGGTCCTAGGATGCTTGTTTCCAGTCCAGGGAGGACCTGGCCTGGCAGTTCGGGCTGGACTGTTCCCATTGGGCACAGGGTCAAGACTGATTTGCATATGGCTGGGTCCAAACTGGAATGGCATGGTGAGAAAAAAAACGATGGATTTAGGCCCAGATCCCTGTACTGGGGTGAATGTATGACATTGTTCTACATTCTGTCCCTCAATAGTTATTTTGGGACGGGTATGCTCAGACGTGAGTCCCGTGCTCTCCATGCCATGCGACCCTTGACCTTCCCTGGTAGGTCGCTCCCCCCCCCCGCTGCAGCTCCGCCTGCACCCCCGCTGTCTCTGCTGCCGCCGGTGGAAACAAGGCCAGTGGTGGCCTTAGGTACGTGTCGCTTGCTGACTGTTGCTTGTGCCCGTAACTGTCTGTGCCCCCTGCCCCCGCTCTGCTTCTGTGACACCTTTTTATTCTGTACCCCTCGCCGTCCATTGTACCCCTGTGCTGACTTTGTGCCTCCGTGCCCCTTGATTTCGTGCCTGTAACTGTCTGTGCCCCCTGTCCCCGCTCGCCGCTCTGCTTCTGTGCCCCCTTTTTATTCTGTACCCCTCACCGTCCATTGTACCCCTGTGCTGACTTTGTTAATTCTGTACCCCTTTTGCTCTTCTGTGCCCCGCGCCGGTCTCCTGTCCCCCATCCCCACCGCTGCCTCCCCTGCAGCCCCGCCCCCTCTGCGCCCATTCTTCACACCCGTCCCTCGCCTCCCGCCTCCCAGCTGCTCCTCCCTCCCCACCTCCCCATATATGGCGGGCGCTGCGTGGCCGCACCGCTGGGGCGCCGGAGGCGCACCTAAGGCAAGCCCGTCTGCGCCTGGACTGCGCCCATCGCCAGAACCCCTGGCCCCCGCAGCAGCCACGAGGACCGCCTCCGCTACGACGCCAAAACCCTCGTCGCTCTCAACCCAGGAAGGACCCACACCTGCTGCAAGGCCGCCCCAAGGCGCACCCACGGCCCCTTCACCTGCCGGAATTGCAGCTTCTCCTCCCACGAAAGCGCCAAGACACCCACCACAACGGAACCCAACCAGCTTAGATGCATCCTGATAAACACTCGCTCCGCACACAAACACGCCGTCGAACTCTGGGACCTACTCAACACCACATCACCGGACGTCGCCTGCCTGACCGAGACCTGGATGAACGAAGCCTCCTCGCCAGACATCGCCATAGCCATCCCAGACGGGTACAAGATCACCCGCAGAGACCGCACCAATAGGAACGGAGGAGGAATCGCCATCGTCCACAAAAACACCATCAGGATCTCAACAAACACCAACGACACCCTCAGCACCGCCGAACACATGCACTTCCAGATCCTCATGGACCCATAGACCACCCTAAGAGGCACCCTCGTCTACAGACCGCCAGGACCCCGGTCTCAATTCTGCGACTCCATCGCCGACCTCATCAGCACGCACGTGCTGACCTCCACCGACTACATCCTCCTCGGAGACCTGAATTACCACCTGGAGAACAACGACGACAGCAACTCCTCCACCCTGATCGACAATCTCGCCAACCTCGGACTGAAACAGCTCGTCACGACGCCGACCCACATCGCCGGCCACACGCTAGATGCCATCTTCTCCTCTAGCCCCCGCGTCACCTTCAGCCACGCCTCCGAACTCACCTGGACAGACCACCAGGGCATCCACTTCTCCTTCCGAAAACCCTTCACACACCACCGCACACCACAGACCCCCCCCGCCACTGCTGGGACAAAGTCACCCAAGAACAACTACAGACAAGCCTCGCACTCAACCCTCCGATAAACCCCACCAACAGAGGTGAAGGTGCACTCGCCCTCGAACGCTGGATGAACGACTGCGCCAACACCGTCGCCCCGCTGGAAAACGCCACCAGCAGAGACACCAGCAGAAGAGTCAGCTGGTTCACCCCAGAACTCCTCGACTCCAAACGCACCTGCCAGAAACTGGAAAACATATGGCACAGCGACAAGACACCAGCCAGCCGCACTGCCCACAAAGACGCCATCCGCAACCACCACCACCTCATCAGGACCGCCAAAAGAACCTCCTTCACAGACCGCCTTGACAACAACGCACACAACAGCAAGGAGCTCTTCACCATCGTGAAGGAACTCTCCAACCCCAGCTCCAATGCCAACAACATCCCACCATCGCAAGCCCTGTGCGACTCCCTCGCCACCTTCTTTCACCGGAAAATCACCGACATCCATGACAGCTACAGACCCCGGACGACCCCTGCCGACCACACCGCACCAAACCCACCGCACCCCACCACCCACGACACCCTGACAACCTGGGCCAACGTGAGCATCGAGGACACAATAAAGACCATGGGAACAATCCACTCCGGTTCCCCATCCGACCCTCTCCCGCACCACACTTCAACAAAGCCAGCAATTCCATCGCACCCCACATGCAAAAAATCATCAACCTCTCCTTCGAGACCGCCACCTTCCCTGAGAACTGGAAGCATGCAGAGATCAACGCCCTACTGAAGAAACCCAAAGCTGATCCGAGCGACCTCAAGAACTTCCGACCCATCTCCCTGCTTCCGTTCCCAGCAAAGGTAATCGAGAAGATAGTAAATACCCAGCTCACCCGTCACCTCGAAGACAACAACTTCCTGGACCCGTCCCAATCAGGATTCCGCAGCAACCACAGCACCGAGACCGCCCTTATCGCCGCCACAGACGACATCAGGATCCTGCTAGACAACGGCGAGACGGCGGCCCTCATCCTCCTGGACCTCTCCGCCGCCTTCGACACCGTCTGCCACCGCACACCACGCACGCGCCTCCACGACGCAGGGATCCGAGACAAGGCCCTGGACTGGACCACCTCCTTCCTCTCCGGCAGAACTCAGAGAGTCCGCCTCCCCCTGTTCCGATTCCGATGCCTCCAAGATCATCTGCAGCGTCCCTCAAGGATCCTCCATCAGCCCGACGCTGTTCAACGTCTACATGGCACCACTAGCATGCATCGCCCGACAGCACGACCTCAACATAATCTCCTACACCGACGACACTCAGCTGATCCTCTCCCTCACAAGGAGCCCCCCACCGCCAAATCCAACCTCCACCAGGGAATGAAGGCCGTCGCCGACTGGATGGAGGACAGCCACCTCAAACTGAACACAGACAAGACGGAAATCCTCATCCTCGGGTCCAACCCCTCCGCATGGGACGACTCTTGGTGGCCCACGTCACTGGGGTCCCCCCCCGTCCCCCACCGACCACCGAAACTCTCCATGACCAAACAAGTCAACGCAGTCTCCTCCTCCTGTTTCAACACCCTCCGCATGCTCCGCAAGATCTACAGATCTACAGATGGATCCCGACAAACACAAGGAAAACAGTCCCCCAGGCCCTAGTCAGCAGCAGACTCGACTACGGAAACGCCCTCTACGCCGGAGCCTCGTCCAAGCTCATCAGCAGACTTCAGAGAATCCAGAATGCCTCTGCACGCCTGATCCTCGACGTCCCGCGCCGCGACCACATCACCCCCCACCTGAGGAACCTGCACTGGCTCTCCGTCGACAAAAGAATCTCCTTCAAGCTCCTGATCCACGCACACAAGGCACTCCACAACACCGGAGGCAGATCGTTCTCCCATCGCGCGGCCAGGACCTGGAACACCCTCCCCCTTCACCTGCGACAGAACGAAGAACTGCTGACCTTCAGGAGGCAACTCAAGACCTGGCTCTTCGACCAATAGCAGCAGCACCCTCACCCTTCCCCCCCAGCGCCTTGTAGCCCTCACGGGTATGTAGTGCGCTTTACAAATTATGTGATTGATTGATTTATTGAATCAAGCTCTCTTGGCTGAAGAGGGGTGAAACTCCGAAACCGGTCCTAGGATGCTTGTTTCCAGTCCAGGGAGTACCTGGCCTGGCGAATCAGGGTGGACTGTTCCCATTGGGGCACAGGGTCAAGACTGATTTGCATATGGCTGGGTCCAAACTGGAATGGCATGGTGTGAGAAGTTGGCCTGGTATATGCTGTTCACTAGTTAAAGTGGACACCTTGCACCAGTATAATTCGACTCTTATGGTAGTAGGTTTAAGACAACCTTTAAAGAAAGCTATCCTAGTGGTAGCTGTGGAGAGCAGCCTTCAGGCTAAGTCTTTAGAGGAATGTAAAGCAGCTTGTTTTACCTTTAATCTCTTGAATTACTAAATGAAAGGACACCACACAGGTATATATATCAAATATATATGTATTCATTACTAAACAACTCTCTACTAATCTCTTTATGAGATTAGAAGGCAGGAACATATGCACAATCAATGTTTCACAATAAGTTAAGCACAAATATGGCTGGGGCCCTAGGGGAGTTCCAGACCATATACTAAAAAAGACTTAAGAACAACGACTTGCAAGGGGACAAGGCCTAGGGCATTCAGAAGCACTGGGGCCTCACAAAACCACCCAAGGCAGGTAAGTAAAGGACCCACGGAAGATGCATGCAGTGTGAGAACACAGCTGTGAATCCCTATTGACTTCAATGGAGCAAGTTGCAATTGGAAATTAAGTGTTTAAGGATACTTCGGGAGAGTCTACAAGCAAGTCACTTACAGGGTAAGTAGTTCTAGAGCCAATACCCACAGGAGCACCGTAGTGCTGGAGTTACCTCACCCAGGGAAGCGTGGTGCATAGGTGCCTTTTGGTGTTGGGTCGCGGCGTCGTTTTCAATGGGAGCCAAAGAAGACTTGCTGCTTGTGAAGACAGGAGAAGTGTCCGGTGGAATCCAAGGCTGGATTCAGAAGAAGGAAGACCTGAAAGCAGAGGGGACAGTGTTCAAAGTCACTTGGCAGTGACCCGGGGCAAGGAAGATGGATGCCCACATCGGGTGATTTCAGGTGATCCACGGGGGACTTGACTCTTCAGCCACGAGGTCCAGGAGGTGTTGATGATGACCAGGAGCTGGATTCGGAGTGCCCCACGAAGTCTGCAGCTTACTGCAGTGTCGATGACCAGATTGGAGCCAACAAGCCTTGGTAACAGCAAATCTCATGGAAAGGACAAAAAGTCAGCGGTGCAGACCAGCAAGGTCTGAGGGACTCACCCAGCGAGGGTAAGTCAGGGAAGGCCTGCAGCACCCAGGGGAGCCCTTTGGAACTGTAGAAAAGTCTTCAGGGGACCCACAAGCCAACCGGCATGGGATTGCGAAGACGCCTCAAGAGGATCCACTCAACAGGGGCCCACGGTCACTCGGGACGGGGTAGGCCTCTGATCTTCGGAGGGATTCCTGCTAGAGGCTTGGACCACACGTGGTCCAATGCACAGGTTCGCAGAACATCGTGAAGGGGTTGCACTCGAAAATAGTGCACGGTACCCAGGGATTGCGGTTTCTCGTCACTCGTGGGGTCCACTTGCCTCAGCGTCGCTGGGGACTCACGATGGCATTGGCTAAGTCAGGAAATCCTCTTCCTGGGCTGCAGGGACTTCGGGCTCCGGCGGGAGCGATGGAGTTTGCGACCGTTGATTGCAGTTTTTGGTGCCTGCCAAGCAGGGGAGTCACTCCTTGACTCCAAGGGAGATTCTTCCGTCTTCCAGAGGTAGTGGAACGTCGAAGGTCCGGGATTCGTCTTCAGAGCGTCGTCCAGGGGTATCTAGTTTGCAATGGCAAGGGTTCCCTAACTTATACTGAAAGGAAGGGAGGGACTAGCTCTATGACCTCACCTATGGGAGGGTCAGGGGAGTGGGTGGCTACACCCACTTCCCTTTGTCCAGTTTCGTGCCAGAGCAGGGGCAGGTAGCCCCTGATCCGGTTTGAACTGGTGTATGCACAGAGGAGCCTACTGCTCCCCCAGTGCAGGACTTCAAAGCACTCTAGGAGTGCACCCACCCAGCCCCAATACACTAAACCCTGTCTGGGAGGTGGTCACACCTCCCTGTGACAGGATACCTATTGTTGGGCTTCCTCCACTGCGAGTTTCGGTCATCAGCAGGAGGGCAGCCCAGTGTCTGTGACTGGTGGCATCCATTTTGTGATGCCAGGGCTCTGCAAGATTCTACAGTGTTTCCACAGTAGGTACATGTCTATACCTCTAGAAGGGTGGGATCATATTTCCACACCAGTTACTGGTGTGGGGGTATGATTCCAAAGCGTTTGACACCAAACACAACATGTTTTGATGCAGCCATTCCAAAGTTAGCATTTACCGCAAGGTTATAATGCGCTTAAAGAGTATATGGTTTGACTGCATTCACAAACAGCCCCAGAGAATGGACTCTGAGAGCTGCAGAGGGGCCCTGCTCAGGCAGAGGCACCCCCTCACATGGAAACCAAGCACCTTGCCCTCAGGATTGATAGGGCCTGCCTTAGGGGTGACTGATCGGTTTAAATGTGTGTTCAGGAGAGCTATAGTGAACCTATATCTCAGTGAGGAGTGCTAGCACCACCTCACCCATGCTGCAGTAGCAGGCCTGTGGTGTCAGATTTAGTCTGCTTCCCAGGGGTGGCATAATACATGCTTCAGCCCCTGGTAGGCCTGTGGAGTACCTATGCCCTTGGTACCTAAGGTACCATATACTAGGGACTCATTAGGCACCACAGTATCCAATCACTAGTGCACCTGATATGCACTCCATGTTGTTTAGAGAGAACAGAGAGTCTGGGGCCCTGATTAGCAGGGTCCCAGCTAGAATGTAGCCAGAAACCAGTGTAAACATCAGAAAAAAGTGGGGGCAACATAAGAGGCAGATCCTACTCTCCTACACAACCCTCCCCCCCAAACGCAGGGACACTAAACTAACCTTGACCAGTTGAGTCTTTGTGTTCTAAGTGGAAATACCTTGAGAGTCCATCTGCATTGGCATGTTGGGTCCCAGGTCTATGTTCCACTGTATAGTCCATCCCTTGTAGGGAAATGGACCACCTTAGCAGTTTTGGGTTTTCACCTTTCATCTGTTTAAGCCATGGGAGGGGCTTGTGGTCAGTCTGAACTATGAAGTAAGTGCCAAACAAGTATGGCCTCAGCTTCTTCAGGGCCCACACCACAGCAAAGGCCTCCCTCTCTATAGCTGACCAACGTTTTTCTCTAGGGGTCAGCCTTCTGCTTATAAAAGCTACTGGCTGGTCTTGACCATCATTCAGTTGAGACAGTAAAGCTCCCACACCCAGCTCAGAAGCATCTGTTTGGACAATGAACATTTTGGTGTAGTATGGACTCTGTAAGATGGAAGCAGTGCACATGGCCTGCTTTAGGTCTTCAAATACCTTTTGACAGCTAGCTGTCCACTGAACATTTTTTGGCATTTTCTTTGAGGTAAGATCATTCAAGGGGGTCACTATAGATCCATATACCTTCACAAACCTCCTATAGTACCCAGTCAGGCCTAAGAAGGCTCTCACCTGTGTCTGGGTGGTTGGAGCAACCCATGCCATGATGGTTTGGATTTTGCTCTGCAAAGGCTGAACCTGGCCCCCACCTACAAGGTGACCCAGGTACACAACCTGACTCTGCCCTATCTGGCACTTAGTGGCCTTGATAGTGAGGCCTGCTTTCTGCAGGGCCTCCAAAACATTTCTGAGGTGGACCAGGTGATCCTGACAGGAGGAACTAAAGACAACAATATCATCTAGATAAGCTGAGCAAGAAGTTTCCATCCCTGCCAGAACTTTGTTCACCAACCTCTGAAAAGTGGCAGGTGCATGTTTTAATCCAAAGGGCATCACCACAAAGTGGTAGTGCCCACTAGGGGTCGAAAATGCTGTTTTGGCTTATGCATCATCAGCTAACCTGATCTGCCAGTAGCCAGCTGTTCGGTCAAATGTACTCAGATACTTGGCTGAGGCCAAAGTATCAATCAGCTCATCTGCCCTTGGTATAGGATAGGCATCAGTCCTGGTGACTGCATTGAGGCCTCTGTAGTCTACACAAAACCTTATTTCTTTCTTACCACCCTGGGTATGAGGTTTGGGTACTAGGACTACTGGGCTAGCCCAGGGGCTATCTGAAGGCTCAATCACACCTAATTCCAACATTTTCTGGACTTCAGTCCTGATACAGTTCCTGACATGGTCAGGTTGCCTGTAGATTTTACTCTTAAGAGGCAGACTGTCCCCAGTGTCCACCTCGTGGGTGCACCTGGTAGTCTGATTAGGGGTCAGGCTAAACATATGTCTGTACTGCTGCAGAACTTGTCTGCATTCAGTTTGTTTATGGTCAGTGAGGCTGTTTGCCAAAGCAACACCATCTACTGACCCATCATCAGGGTTCTGTGAGAGCAGGTCAGGGAGAGGGTCACTCTCCTCCTCCTGTTCCTCATCAGTTGCCATGATCAAGCCCATGTCCACCCTGTCAACATATGGTTTCAATCTGTTGACATGGAGCACCCTCAGGGGGCTCCTGGGAGATCCAAGATTCACCAGATAGGTGACTTCTCCCTTTTTCTCAACAATGGTATGAGGGCCACTCCATTTGTCCTGGAGGGCTGCTGGGGCCACAGGCTCCAACACCCACACTTTCTGCCCTGGCTGGTACACAGTCAGCACAGCCTTTTGGTCATGCCAAGTTTTTTGTAATTCTTGGCTGGCCTCCAGGTTTTTGGTTGCCTTCTTCATGTATTCGGCCATCCTGGAGCGGAGACCAAGTACATAGTCCATCACATCCTGTTTGGGGGGTTTGAGAGGTAACTCCCAGCCCTCTTTTACCAAACATAATGGACCTCTTACAGGGTGTCCAAACAGAAGCTCAAATGGGCTGTAACCTACCCCCTTCTGTGGAACCTCTCTGTATGCAAACAAAAGGCAGGGAAGAAGAAGGTCCCATTTCTGCCTAAGCTTCTCTGGGAGTCCTTTAATCATTCCCTTGAGGGTTTTGTTGAAACTTTCAACCAACCCATTGCATTGTGGGTGATAGGGAGTGGTGAATTTATAAGTTACACCACACTCCTTCCACATTGCTTTCAAATACCCTGACATGAAGTTTGTACCTCTGTCAGAGATGACCTCCTTTGGGAAACCCACTCTGGAGAAAACTCCAATGAGGGATCTTGCCACCACAGGGGCTGTGGTGGTCCTCAGGGGAATTGCCTCTGGGTACCTGGTGGCATGATCCACTACCACCAGGATAACTCTGTGCCCAGATGCAGTTGGAGGGTCAAGGGGACCAACAATGTTAATCCCTACCCTTTCAAAGGGTACCCCCACCACAGGTAGTGGTATCAGAGGGGCCTTTGTTGTGCCACCTGACTTGCCACTAGATTGGCAAGTGACACAGGAGCGACATAACTCCTTGGTGTCTTCTGACATATGTGGCCAATGAAAATGTGGAACAAGCCTATCTCAGGTCTTGTTTTGGCCCAAGTGACCTGCTAAAGGCATATCATGTGCTAGGGTCAAGAGGAACCCCGTAAACGTCTGAGGTATTACCAACCTCCTGGTGGCTCCAGGGGTTGGATCTCTACCCTCAGAATCGAGGAGTCCCTCATCCCAATAAACTTTATGGGACCCACTAGCACTCCCAGCAGCCTCAGCAGCAGCCTGCTGTCTGAGGGGTTCAAGAGAGGGGCAGCACTGTTGCTCCTTGCTCAGATCTTCCCTAGAAGGGCCCCATGCCCCCAAGAACTCAACCTGAGCAGGCTCAAGTCCCTCTGGGGCAGTTCCTTCTTCAGGATCTGCTTCTCCTCCCTCAAGAGGTGAATCTGTGATCTGAGACAGAGGGGAAGGCACTGCCTTAACCCTACTGCTCCTCTTCTTGGGAAGCATCTGGTCCATGGTTTCAGGATCCAGAGCTGGTTCAGTGTTATGCATTTTGGCCTGTGACCTGGTCACAGCAAACACCTCTGCAGGGATGCCCAACATCTCAGCATGAGTCCATAACTCTACTTCAGACCAGGCTGAAGTCTCTAGATCATTGCCCAATAGACATTCTACAGGGAGGTCTGCACTGACAACTACTTCTTGAGGCCAGTTACCCCTCCCCAGGAGAAATTCACAACTGCCAGACTATGGTTGGTCCCGACACTGCTTGCATTGGTTACCTGGTAAATTTCGCTCAGGATGATCTGTCCAGGGTCTACAAGATTCTCTGCCACCATGGTGACACTAGCCCCTGTGTCCCTAAATGCCAAAGCCTGTTTGCCATTTATTACAGGCTACTGTTTGTATTTACCCAGATTACTGGAGCTCACTAGGAAGGACATATCAATGTCCCCATCACAAATCAGCAAGGCCTGAGTGGGTACTCTGACTAGGCCAGAGTCCACTTCAGAACCCGGGGTCAACCCTACTACACCCTTATTCTGTGTACCACCTCCACCAGTAGCTGAACTAGGGGGAACAGTTGCCTTAGGGGCAGGAGTGGTGGTGGTTTGGTCTTTGGACTTGTTACAATCAGAAGTCCAGTGCCCTTTCTGTTTACAGAATTTGCACCAGGGCTTCTTTTGGCCTTTTCCCTTGTTGGTATGTGAATCCCCCCCAGATGCAGATTTTTGGGGCCCTTGTGAAGACTTCTGGTCTTTTGACTTATCCCCACCTTTCTCAGAGCCCTTCTAATCCTGCTTCTTGGTGTCACCCCCTTGGTTCTGGGTTTTCTGCCTCACCCTGGTTCTGACCCATTTGTCTGCCGTCTTTCCCAATTCTTGGGGAGAAGTCAGATCAGAGTCCACCAGGTATTGATGCAACAACTGGTTCTTGCAATTATTAAGGATCTGTTCTATCATCATTAGATTATACAATCCCTTGAAATCAGTAACCCTACTGCCAAGCAGCCAACCCTCCAGAGCCTTGGTTGCACAATCTACAAAGTCAGTCCAGTCCTGAGTCTGCGTCTTCTGGGTGTCTCTGAACTTCAACCTGAACTGCTCAGTGGTTAAGCCAAACCCATCTATCAGTGCACTCTTCAGAACTTCATAGTCATCAGCATCCTCTTCTCTAACAGTGAGGAGCTTGTCTCTACCTTTATCTGAAAAGGAGAGCCACAAGATTGCTGTCCACTGCTTTTGGGGGACCTGTTGTACTCTACAGGCCCTTTCCATAGCAGTTATCCACTTGTGGATATCATCCCCACTCTTTTAGGGAGGAACAACCTTGCTCAGGTTCCTATGATCTGGAATATATTCTCTACTGCTAGGGACACTGTTGCTGCCACCAGGGGGTTCTAACCCCTCTCTTCTAGAAGCTCTCTGGAGCTCAAAGGCTTCTCTATCTAATGCCAACTGCTTGGTTTTGTCAGAAGAGGTCTCCCTTTTAGGAAAGTAGGAGCTCCTCTGGTGGACAGATTCTCTGCCAGAGTGATAGGAGTGGTCAGACTCCCTAGAGAGGGATCTAGGCCTTTCCTCCACTCTGTCAGTTCTCTTAGGGAGAATTCCTCTGTCCTTTTCAGACCCTTGTGGATCTGGCCCTTCAACCACAGTGTCCTGGTCATTCTGATTTTCATCATCTGACCCAGACACTGTAAACATCTGACCCAGACACTGTAAGTGACCCACCCGCTGATTCAGACCCATCAGCTCCTAGAGCTAATCTAAGATCATCTGCTGTCAGCAGATCTATCAGGTGTAGTGTGGAGGGACTCTGTCCTAACTTCAGGTGCCTTGCAGCACACTTGGCTTTCAAGTCAAAGAAAGTCATGTCCTTATAGTGAGGCTGGGTGTACCCACTGGTTCCAACCCTTGAGGACATTCTAGTGTTGTGCAGTGTTGTACTACCTACACTCGTTTGTGGCCTACTGATCCTAGCTTGAGCTGTAAAAAGGGTGTGCTATCCCTTGGCACACAGCTCTAAGTTCAGTAGAACTTATTGATACTAAGCTTGACTTTATATGTACCTTGAGTACCTATAGTGGTTTTCAGTTAGTAATTCAAATAGAGATTTTCTGGTAAAACAATGGCAAGCTGGAATCCCACACGCTGCCCACCAATGTGAGAAGTTGGCCTGGTATATGCTGTTCACTAGTTATAAAGTGGACCCCTTGCACCAGTACAATTCGACTCTTATGGTAGTAGGTTTAAGACAACCTTTAAAGAAAGCTATCCTAGTGGTAGCTGTGGAGAGCAGCCTTCAGGCTAAGTCTTTAGAGGAATGTAAAGCAGCTTGTTTTACCTTATAATCTCTTGAATTACTAAATGAAAGGACACCTCACAGGTATATATATCGAATATATATGTATTTATTACTAAACAACTCTCTACTAATCTCTTTATGAGATTAGAAGGCAGGAACATATGCACAATCAATGTTTCACAATAAGTTAAGCACAAATATGGCTGGGGCCCTAGGGGCGAACCAGACCATATACTAAAAAAGAGACTTAAGAACAACGACTTGCAAGGGGACAAGGCCTAGGGCCTTCAGAAGCGCTGGGGCCTGACGAAACCACCCAAGGCAGGGAAGTAAAGGACCCACGGGAGACGCATGCAGTGTGAGAACACAGCCACAAATCCCTATTGACTTCAATGGAGCAAGTCGCAATTGGAAATTAAGAGTTTAAGGATACTTCGGGAGAGTCTACAAGCAAGTCACTTACAGGGTAAGTAGTTCTAGAGCCAACGCCCACAGGAGCACCGTAGTGCTGGAGTTACCTCACCCAGGGAAGCCAGGTGCATAGGTGCCTTTTGGTGTCAGGTCGCGGCGTCGTTTTCAATGGGAGCCAAAGAAGACTTGCTGCTTGTGAAGACAGAAGTGTCCGGTGGAATCCAAGGCTGGATTCAGAAGAAGGAAGACCTGAAAGCAGAGGGGACAGTGTTCAAAGTCACTTGGCAGTGACCCGGGGCAAGGAAGATGGATGCCCACAGTTGGGTGATTTCAGGTGATCCACGGGGGTCTTGACTCTTCAGCCACGAGGTCCAGGAGGCGTCAACGACGACCAGGAGCTGGATTCGGCGTGTCCCACGAAGTCTGCAGCTTACAGCGGTGTCGATGACCAGATTGGAGACAACAAGCCTTGGTAACAGCAAGTCTCGTGGAAAGGACAAAAAGTCAGCGGTGCAGACCAGCAAGGTCTGAGGGACTCACCCAGCGAGGGTAAGTCAGGGCAGGCCTGGAGCAACCAGGGGAGCCCTTTGGAACTGTAGAAAAGTCTTCAGGGGACACACAAGTCAACCGGCAAGGGATCGCGAAGACGCCTCAGGAGGATCCACTCAACAGGAGCCCACGGTCACCCGGGACGGGGTAGGACTCTGATCTTCGGAGGGATTCCTGCTAGAGGCTTGCACCACACGTGGTCCAATGCACAGGTTCGTAGAACGTTGTGAAGGGGTTGCACTCGAAAATAGTGCACGGTAACCAGGGACTGCGGTTCCTCGTCACTCGTGGGGTCCACTTGCCTCAGCGTCGCTGGGGACTCACAATGGCCTTGGAGAAGTCAGGATATCCTCTTCCTGGGCTGCAGGGACTTCGGCCTTGGTGCCTGCCAAGCAGGGGAGTCACTCCTTGACTCCAAGGGAGATTCTTCCATCTTCCAGAGGTAGTGGAACGTCGAAGGTCCGGGATTCATCTTCAGAGCGTCGTCCAGGGGTATCTAGTTTGCAATGGCAAGGGTTCCCTAACTTATACTGAAAGGAAGGGAGGGACTAGCTCTATGACCCCACCTATGGGAGGGTCAGGGGAGTGGGTGGCTACACCCACTTCCCTTTGTCCATTTTCGCGCCAGAGCAGGGGCAGGTAGCCCCTGAGCCGGTTTGAACTGGTGTATGTACAGAGGAGCCTACTGCTCCCCCAGTGCAGGACTTCAAAGCACTCACAGAGTGCACCCGCCCAGCCCCAATACACTAAAACCTGTCTGGGAGGTGATCACACCTCCCTGTGACAGGATACCTATTGTTGGGCTTCCTCCACTGCGAGTTTCGGTCATCAGCAGGAGGGCAGCTCAGTGTCTGTGACTGGTGGCATCCATTTTGTGATGCCAGGGCTCTGCAGGATTCTACCGTGTTTCCACAGTAGGTACATGTCTATCCCTCTAGAAGGGTGGGATCATACTCCCACACCAGCTACTGGTGTGGGGGTATGATTCCAAAGCGTTTGACACCAAACACAACATGTTTTGATGCAGCCATTCCAAAGTTAGCATTTACGGCGAGGTTATAATGCACTTAAGAGTATATGGTTTGACCGCATTCACAAACAGCCCCAGAGAATGGACTCTGAGAGCTGCAGAGGGGCCCTGCTCAGGCAGAGGCACCCCCTCACATGGAAACCAAGCACCCTGCTCTCAGGATTGATAGGGCCTGCCTTAGGGGTGACTGATAGGTTTAAATGTGTGTGCAGGAGAGCTATAGTTAACCTATATCTCAGTGAGGAGTGCTAGCACCTCCTCACCCAGGCTGCAGTAGCAGGCCTGTGGTGGCAGATTTAGTCTCCCTCTCAGGGGTGGCATGATACATGCTTCAGCCCCTGGTAGGCCTGTGAAGTACCTATGCCCTTGGTACCTAAGCTACCATATACTAGTGACTCATAAGGCACCACAGTATCCAATCACTAGTGCACCTAATATGCACTACATGTTGTTTAGAGAGAACAGAGAGGCTGGGGCCCTGATTAGCAGGGTCCCAGCCAGACTATAGCCAGAAACCAGTGTAAACATCAGAAAAAAAGTGGGGGCAACATAAGAGGCAGAACCTACTCTCCTACACATGGTGAGCAAAAAAAACGATGGGTTTAGGCCTGGATCTCTGTACTGGGGTGAATGTATGACATTGTTCTGCATTCTGTCCATCAACTGTTGTTTTTGCATTTGTCACCCCGAGTGGGGCGGGTATGCCCAGACGTGGGTCCCGTGCTCTCCATGTCACTGGAGTCAAGCTATCCTGGCTGAAGAGGGGTGAAACCCCGAAACCGGTCCTAGGATGCTTGTTTCCAGTCCAGGGAGGACCTGGCCTGGCAGTTCGGGCTGGACTGTTCCCATTGGGCACATGGTCAAGACTGATTTGCATATGGCTGGGTCCAAACTGGAATGGCATGGTGAGCAAAAAAAACGATGGCTTTAGGCCCAGATCTCTGTACTGGGGTGAATGTATGACATTGTTGTGCAATCTGTCCATCAATAGTTCTTTTTTAAAATTAATTATGCAGCATCAAAATAATAATTTAGTCACAATGCAAAACAATAAAAATCCCAAACCAAATTTGTAAAATAGTATGTAAAGAAAATGACAACAATCCAATAAAGGAATCCAGAGATATGATTTCTTTAAAGTTTTGAGTAAAAATAGCGTCAAAAAGCACAAAGCACAGGTCCAGACGTCGATCCCAGTTGTGCGGTGCTCAGTGCTTAATTTGTGCCGGTGCTTTCCGGTGCTTAGCACCGGCTCTTTTTTGACAGGGCTGGTGCTATACATTTTGTTTCAAGCAGCAGCGCTGGTGAACTACATGCATGCACAAGCCTAGGCAGCTCAGCTGTACTTTCCCCATGTCATCTGTGCTGCTCTCACGCTTACCCATTCATCAGTGCAGGCTCCCTAGATGGCACACCAGTGACTGGATTTCAAACTTTCACAAAAAATATAAATGCAAACAGGCTTGTCAAGAGCTACCTTTATTTCTACAGTTAACGCGCCTTCCGCCTCCCTCGGGCCTTTAAGGGAATAAGAAATAGAAACAAGGCTGGCAGTGGCAAACCTCATGTCCGTTACGTATCACGTAGGCCTTCAGCAGCTCCCTATTGGTTACTAAAGGCCTACGGGACTGACGGGGAGGATGTTTGTATTTGCTCTTTTTGTACGTCATCGGATGCAGCCGGAGGCAAATTCTAGAAAAGAAACGTGCTTCACATCTAAAGCCCCGAGCATGTCGATTTTAAGTGGAAACCAGATTTGCACTGAGTAAGCATTTAAACCCTGCACGTATCTGTAAGTACTTTTAGGGCTACTGTAGGAGATGTACCTATATTACTCAAGAGTCATCAGTAAGGCTGGGCAGCTGGAGTTAAATGCCCATGGGCCGTGCAGTAGACAAAGTGCATGATTAAAATTAAAAACGCTTCATTATAAAAAAGAAAAAAATGGAGCCTTCTGCGGGCTCTAAATAATACGACTTTTGCGGTAGAGAGTGCTGGAACCTGTATAAGGGAGGGAAGGAAGAATTATTTCAGCATTCGCCAGAGTTTCTGCACACCAAAGGATGCAAGAGCTGGATATTTTGCTAAGGAAAAGCACCCCACAAGATAATCTGAATGGCAAGCCATGGGACATATGTGTAGGCAGATAAAACACACGGGTGCTGTGAGTTCTGCTTGAACAGGCTCCCTACAACTCTTTTCTCTGCACGGGAAGGGCATCCTGACGGGGTTTTCTTTATTGCACGTGCACCACGACTGAATATTCCACAGGCAGAGCGCCTGTCTTCACAGTGTCCGTGGAACAACGTTGCTTATGCTGGTGGACTGATAGGTTTAATTTTCAGTCTTACCCAAGCACATTTCAAAAGACCCTGCAAGCAGACTATTTCCTTATATTTTCTTATTATGCAACTGTGTGAGCTTTCATCTTCCAGCTACACAGATTCACAACGGCAACATGGACAAAAAGCTTACACACTTTTTGTAATCCAAGAATTACTGAAAGTATACGTTTGAAGCACGTTACTGCTATTATTTCCAGACCTATAGATTGATGGCAGGAACTTGTGGGATGAAGTATTTTATACTGCAGGTGTACAGCAAGACAGTCCTGTTCAAAGGCCTAGGTGTTTTGTGTGCTGAGGGAAGCTTTCATTGCTTCTGCTATTACTATGCTCTATTTCGCACTCTGAAAGGTGCACAATGATGCCGCCTATATTGTTACTAATGTGTGCCTGAGGACTCTTCAAATTGTATTTGGGCTTGGGCATGCGGCTGGCATTTAAAGCTGGTATTGGGCTTAGCATGACTGCCACATGGTTCATTTCCGCCCTTGGATCTGTGAGTGCATCTCTGACATACAATGGCAGCAACCTAATTAGTACATGCTTGGTGATTGAAATAGGCATGTTTAGTTTAGCAATGTTTTTATTATGCTTATCACATTTAAGTTTGCACTTTTTGTAGCTTTTAATTTTTTTCACTGGTGTTACTTTCTGGATGTCATCAGAGTAAAAGGATATATGACATCAATTCCGGTAGTGCACCAGGCCTGTAATGTAATTTCTTGTGATATTATTGTGGGTGGATCATAGGCCATGTGACATCACTTCCGCAACCCCTTACATTTTGGGGAATTGACGTCCATGGATTAGAGATGCTCAATCAGAAGCATATGCATTGGGGTTGTTAATCTGACCTCTGCAAGGCTGAGGCCTACACCTTAGCTCACCATCGTGTAAAAACACTAAAATGCAGCTTTGTTGTACAAGTTCTATACGCTAATTCACTGTCTCCAAATTCTTGCTTCTCTTACTCTGTTTCTTACCTGCAGGCTTCCTGTTTCTAAGCTTAGCAACAGGACTTAAACTTCCTAAAGGCTCGTGCAGCTATACAAATTTCTAAAACATACCAGTTGAGCTCCCCCTATCTTTGAGATCCTGTGTAAGATGACCAGGTTCTATGCTACCAGGACAGCACTTTTCCATTCATACACTTTGCTTTTTATGTGTGTTTGTCCAATTGGCTCAGTTAAAATCAACAAAGACTACAACTCTCAGAATGCACTGATATGTCAAAGCAAAATCCATGAATGGAAAAGTAGCATCACTGTGACAACAAGCCATCAGGTCACTCTAAATTTGTTATTATCCTTGTCTACAGGCACCTAAAGCACTATGTTTTTATTTAGTAACATCACTTCCATCCCTCCTTAGAAATAGAGAGCTCACTCCTCCCCAGATGCAAGCACATTCACATCTCTCATTGTTATTTACTTAAATAAAGGGATCTTCAGAAATGTCTCTCTCTTCGAATTCCTGCACCAATCTTTTGCACACTTGCAGCACTTTCTCCTTTCAGATATCTGTATGATCCCTCTGTCTGGGCACATGCACCAGCATTTTACCATGCTCCTCCTGTAATTTCTCCACCATTTCAGTCTCTTGTAACACTTTCTCCCTCGTTTTAGGTCCTTGAAATTCTTTGCCCATTTCCTTAGAATCCGGTGGCTCTCCCTTCTTTCAGGCTTTTGCAGTTCTCCAGGCCATCTATGATGCTGTTGTGCTATGCACGTTCCTGGAAAATACACTTCCTTCTGACTTTTGATGCATTCCATACCACAGTTCAATGTAAGAGTCGCATTACTAGCATGATGTTATGAAGGTGGATTTCAGCCAGTAATAGTTTTTCACTGATCTCTAATTATACTGCGTCTTGTAGACGCATTAGTAAAATGGCAAAAGTGAAACTACAATCCCCATGATGCTTTGTCCTGTCGGATAAAATGAGACACGCTTAGTTACCCTAACAGTATACCGATAGTACATAGCTTTCCTTGTGTCCTGACCTCTATTTTCTCTCCTTACCAGTTACTGGAGATCTGCACCTCCTTCCGACAGGATGTGGTAGACTACAGCTCAGTTACAGTCTGGACTGCAACAGCAACCATAACAGAGTCTGAGGTGGTCTACACGTGTAACTTCGGGGGACTTCAGTTAACAAAGTGGAATACATAGATACAGTTCTACTTCACTGAGGCACCTGATCATGACAAAATGAAAGAATGCTACACCCTATCTGCCCTATTAACATATTGCCTGAGTTTAAGCTCTTTTCACCTGGAGGTACCACAATAAAGTTTAATTCAGTTCTTTGCTGCTAGAAGCGGTGGCTTAGTTTTGCCACTGACATTCTTTAAGTGATGTGGTCAATATGGAAAGAAATGCTGATTTCATAATAGTGGCACTAACAGCTATAACCAAAAACATCACCTAGTCATGATTTAAACAGCACAGTCTTTCTCCAAGTAATCCCCAGTTTTCCTCTAGCACCAAATTAACAATATGTGGGTGCTTTCAGTGCATAACTGCTGCTTGTAGTTATACCAAGGGCTGTTTGCTTTTGAAAAAGCAGCAAGGCAGGAAGAGCCAAAGTAAAGGTCCGCACTGTCACAAGGACTCCCAATTCCAGTGCTTAATTTGGGCTGGTGGTTGCAGGTGGTGGCCACCAGCACTCATGTTTGGGGACTGGAACAGAATGACAGAGAAAGGCAGAAAAGGTGTAAAGAAGGAGGAAGAGAAAGACTGGAAAACAGGGATGAGTGAAGAAAGCAGGTATGAAACAGAACCTGCAAAAGTAAAATTAAGGGACAGGGAGCTTTTGCTGGAAGCGGACATAAATGCCAACCCCACGTTCGGCAGCGCTGGTAACGAGATTTGAGATTTTGTTTTTAGCCCCGGCACTTATTATTTTACAAATTAAGCACTGGCGGTGCTTCTTCCCGGGCTGGGTCGGCCCCTCAGCAGCACACATCAGCGGCCTAACTGATGGAGTCGGCCGCAGTCCTATTGGTCTTTTGACGTCTTGCCTTGACCGGAGAAGCACACACGATGGCCGGTACCTCTGTTGGTCTGCTGGCCACACCCGCCGCAAAAGGTAATTCATTGTTCTTGAGGTATAGAGTGGGGGGGTTTGTTGGATTGTTGTGGTTTTTGCCCTCTGATCGCACTGTTCTACACTAGCTTAGAGCCACTTTGCACATACCATACACTTTTCCATGCATCAATGATTTGCATCAAGGCCTCACATGGCAGATCCGTTAGGTAGTCAACGGGATCCCTCCGGGACCCCTCAGATAGTAAGCTGGAATGTTAGGGGGGCACTGGACAAAATCAAACGTGGGGCTATAATCAAGCAGGCCAAAAGGGCCCATGCCGACATTCTCATGCTACAAGAAACGTACCTTATGGGGACTAAGGCACTATGCTTTCAACGATTTGATTACATCCAGGTGTTCCATTCGGGGTTCGTGAAGGGGTCTCGGGGAGTTGCGCCGGGTTCCATACACACGTCAAGACATGGGCGGTTACTCGGGCAGATATCTGTTCCTTCAGGACACTATGGGTGAAGAAACTGTAGTACTGGGATGTGTTTATGCCCCCCAACTGCTCTCCTGGGGTCTGGTAGAGAGACTTATCACCCTATGGGCAGATATACCAGATAGCCTGTCCGTGGTCGGGGGAATGGAATGACGTGATGGATCTGGCTAGAGACCCCTGGAGGCCCGGGGGCTCTACAGATGTCCGACAACCCACCAAACTACATTCTATGGTGATGGGGCTTGACTGGGTGGACCCTTGGCGCCGACTGAACGGGACAGCGCAGGGATACACATACCTCTCGGCGGTTCACGATTCCTATTCCAGCCTTGAATATTTATTTGTCCCCAGGGTGGCGAAACGCAGGGTGGTGGAGGTGTATATCTTTCCACGGGGACTATCGGATCACTCGCCGGTGGCCCTCACCTTACGGGCGGGTCGTGCGTGTCAGCCTTTTCGGTGGCGCCTTTCGGCCTGGAACCTACAGAAAGATGACTAAAGGGAGCATGTAAAGGGTGCTATTGATCAATACCTGACACTCAACTTGGGCTCGGTGGATGGGGCTGAACATCTATGGGAAGCAATGAAGCCCACAATACGGGGTGTAGACATCTCCTTTTGTGCGGCAGCCCGCAGAGCGCGCAGGGAGTCCCTTGTACAATCTGAGGCTAAGATGGTCGATCTGGAGTACCGCAGTAGGGATGGTGGGGACGGTCAGGTCCGTCGACTATTGCTTCTGGCGTAGCAGAGTCATGCCGACCTCCTGCTGGACGAGGCCACCAGGATTGGTTGGCGACCCGCAGCAGGATTTACCAGTGGGTGTATAAATCTAATAAGCTGCTCCACAGGCTGTGTCAGGGGATACTTTACCCCCAGGCCCTCCCTAGTATTGTAGGCCCAGACGGGGCGTCCCTCATGGAATCCTCTACAATCGCTGAAGGTTTTACTACGTATTAAGCAGAGCTATAAGCTCCCAGAGAGTGTTTGCATGAAGAGGTGATATGCCGCTTCTTGGATGACCTCCCGCCAAAGGCTTTATCCGACGAGGCGAGTGCAGAGCTTGATCTTCCACTCACAGAGGAGGAACTGGGTGCAGCCTTGGGGGACCTGCATATGGGTAAGGCCCCAGGGCCAAACGGCTTTCCTTGTGAATTTTTTAAACAATATTTTTTGCAGCTAGGGCCCCATTACTGTAGGGTGGTGGAGGAGGCCAGGGAGCTGAGCTGGCTGCCTCTGGACTGGAGACACGCGGAGGTGGTGGTGTTCCACAAACCGGGTAGACCTCCTGAACAGCACGCGTCACATCGTCCTAACTGTCTACTGAACGTGGAGGCCAAGATTCTAGCTAAGGCTTTGGACAATTGCCTTTGATCTCATATTACTTCCCTAGTACATCCCGATTAGGCCGGGTTTATGCCCCAATGGGCAACTCGGCATAATATTCATCGGGCACATGTTGCCCTTGCGACCATTCAAGGGCAGGGAGAACGAGCAACGTTGTTACTGGCAGATATGGATAGGGCATTTGACTCCCTTAGTTGGGTATATTTATTTGTGCTCTTAAGTAGGCTGAATATTGGACCTCGCTTCCTGTCCTTCCTGACATTACTCTAATCTGACCTCACCGCGTCAGTGAGTGTGGCTGACTCTGTCTCCTCCATGTTTTCCATTGGACGGGGCACCAGGCAGGGTTGCCCCTTGTCTCCATACTTGTTCGCGTTAGCAATGGAACCCTTGGCCGCCTGGGTGCAGATCGATGCACAAGTGTCGGGCTTTCAATGGGCGCACGGACTGTCGGACCGTATTGCTTTGTACGCCGACGATGTGCTATTCTTTCTCACCAATTTAGACAGGACGGGCCGAGGCTGCTTCGCATCATGCAGGTTTTTGGGGAGTCCTCTGGCTTACACATGAAACCTCGAAAATCTACTCTTTGAGTTCTCGGAGATGCGGCGGGTCTTGGCTCTTGGGCATCCTCCGTTCGGGTAGTTTCTGGGGGGAATAAATATTTTGGCGTGTTTTTAATCGGACTCGCATACCACATCTTGGGATGGAAATCTGGCTCCAATATGGGACCGTGTACGGGAGCACCTTAAGACTTGGTCCCATATGCCATTGTCTATATATGGCAGGTCGGCCATCTTCAAGATGGTCTCGCTCCCCCGCTTACCTTACCATGTGCAAAATCACCCCTATCCGATCCCTCCCAGATGGTTTCAGCAGGTCAACGTGGCCCTGGGACAGTTTCTGTGGGCTGGTGGGGTGGCAAGAGTTGCCATAAGGACTTGTTTTCAATCCACCTAATGTGGGGGGCTGGCGACCTCTGATATTTTATCGTACTACATGTCCTCCCACCTGCTAGCCCTCAATGAATGGTGGTATGGAGATAGGGCCGACCCTGCATATGCTGCCGAGCGAAGGTGCATGGATGACCTCTCTTTACACACTATATTATACTCTGCACCACTGCACAACTCCTTGCCGTCTGTCACGAAGGTTGTATTCCAAATCTGGCGGCAGGCCCTGCGGAGGATGGGCTGGTGGAATAGGCTGATGCAGGAGACTCTCCCCTGGCACAATGGGTGACTGCCGCAATTGACTACTCTCTCAGGGTTTCATGGCTGGGATAGTATTGGTATCTCTACTCTGGGTAACGTAATGTGGGGGCCGGTCCTGAAGTCTTTTCAGGATCTACAGAAAGATTTCCATATGCCAAAATCCCAATTCTATAGATATCTTCAATTCCGGCATGCTATCTCCCCCAATTTGGAGGGCCTAGAATCATTAGCCAAGTTTAGCCCGATTGAGGCGAAGGTGTTCATGGGAGATCTCTAAGACCACAATATCTCCAAAATTTACCAATCCCTGGTCACTCATAGTCCCTATCGAGGAAAGTCCTGTGGTCACCAGACTTAAATTTCGCCATTGTATGATCAGCATAGCGAAGTGGATGAGGAAGAACTTTCTCCAGCTTAATTCTTCAAAGACCGAGATCGGCCTATATGGCAAGGCGAAGGAGATGTGGACCCCTGAGTGGTGGCTATCTGAGCTAGGAGATGCACCCGCCCCCAGAGGTTGGGCGAAGAATCCGGGCATAAAAATTGACAATAACTTAGCAATGGATGAGCAGGTAAAATCAGTGGCAGGTGCCTGCTTTGGAACCATGCGAATGCTCAGAAGGATTTTTCCATGGATTCCGTTTATGGCCAGACAGACCCTTATCCAGTCACTTCTGATTAGTCGACTGGACTACGGTAATTCACTGTTGGTTGGGATGCGGGAGGATCTGGCCGCCAAATTACAGGTGGTCCAAAACACGGCAGCCCGTCTTGTTCTTAACAAGCCGGCTCGGACCCCCTCGTTACCCCATCTGCGCCAACTACATTGGCTTTCCATCAAAAAGAGGTCCACCTTTAAACTGCTATGTCTAGTTTATAAGTCCCTTCATGGGCTAGGCCCAGCCTACCTGACAAAAAAGCTCGAATGGTACCATCCAACATGATTGCTGAGATCCAGCAACCGACATTTGCTCTGTGTTCGCAGAGTCAGGAAGGTCGTACGTAGCCCCCACTCAGTGGAATTCTCTGCCAAACGAGATCCGTGCCTGTATACATTTCTGCTGTTTTAAAAAGCTGCTCAAGACTTGGCTATTCTAAATGTTTCCTCCATCTCTTGGTGTTCCTCTCTCATGCGCCGAGAGATCCCCATGGGGATGATTCGTTGTGCAATACAAATGAGTAAATAAATAAATAAATAAATAAATAAATAAATAAATAAATAAATAAATAGCTCCCCCACGCTGCAGAAACTCAGAGAGGTCTGGGAGGGGGACGTAGGCCCATTGGAGGAGGAGGACTGGACGTAGGCTCTGGCCTCCCCACGGGGGGCTGCCATAGCTGTAAGTCTACGCCTTATCCAGTTCAAGTACCTTCATTGGGTATACTTTACCAGGGTTAGGTTATGGAGGGCAGGTTTGGTGGCAATCCCTGTGTGTCTCAGATGCGAGCGGGAGGAGGGCACCCTGCTACACACAGTCTGGCACTGCTCCGCATTGGCACGTTTCTGGAGGGGAGTTATGGCCTGCCTCTCAGAGGTGTTGGGTTGGGACATTCCCTGCTCGCCAAAGCTGGTACTCCTACACGTTATGGATGGGGTTGGGGGCAATATATACAAATGCCATTTTATGCTGTTGAGGTTCACTCTGGCTAAAAGGGATATTGCCAGGGCCTGGAAGGCACCGGTGGCGCCCTCAGTGTCCGCATGGAAGAACGGTCTGGACTTCTGCATGGGTTTGGAGATTCCCATCCTCACAGCAAGAGGGTGCCTGCTTAAACATTTGAAAATCTGGAAACGTTGGGCGGACTACCGAGGCTTGGAGTTGGAGCCCATCTCGACAGCGGGGTCCCTCAACCGGGCTTAACTCTTTATTTTCTTGATGTAGGACATAGTCTCATGTGCAAAGACAGCTCAAACTTTTCGCAGGAGGTACTTTTTCTGTCAATGTGCTGCTCAGGAGTGGATATTAGTGCGATGGGGGGTGGGTTTGTGGGGTTATGGTTATTTGTTGGGTTTTTTCATTTGTATTGCTCTTCATTTTTCGCTCATGTAAACAGTCAAGGCATGATGATATACTTTTCTTATACAGATGCCTCTGGGGTTCAGAGCTCTGCTCTATATGTGCTACTTAACAAATAAAATCTGTTTTAAAAAAAAATAAAAGCACAAAGCGTTAATGAAAGTCAGTGGTCATCATAGTAGACCAGTAGGTAGGCACAATTTGAGGCTGACCGCGACGGAGCGCAGTTCGGATGGACCAACCAGATTTGACCTGGTCTAAGAATGTACCATATGACTTAGGGCCTGATTTAGAGTTTAGCAGAGAGGGCACTTCGTCGCTTGGGTGCTAGTCACTGTAAGGACATGTCAACATTACATTTCTACGTGCCCTACTTTTAGATCCCATGTGCCCTGCCTTGGGGCAACATAGCCTACATAGGGGTGATTTATTAATATTTAATAGAGAAGTTTTTACCTGTCAAAAGAGTTTATTTTAACAAGTCAAATTTCATTTTGATCACTGCTACAGTCAGACTACCATGGTGGGCAGGAAGCCGTGTTTGGACTGCCACTGTAGTGGATGGCACTTTAGGTGCTCAAGTCTACTAGTGACATTTAACTTCCAGGCCCTGGGTACAGTTTGTACTATATACTAAAGACTTATAGGCACGTTAAATAATGCCAATTAGGAGTATGCCAGTTAAACCATGTTTAAAGGAGAAGCACAGGCTCATTAAAAATAACTGATGAGCTCTTGCGTTGCACAGGCCTTAATACTGTGGGCGACCTCTACGGGGACGGCCATTTTCTGACATTCGAAGTATTGACCAAACAGCACTTACTCCCCAAAGGCTAGTTCTTTCTTTACGCTTCTCTTAGAAGGGAGATTGATGATACCTGGGCAACACAGGGTGTGGAGCAAGTCATGCATCAATTACTCCAAACTTTGTAAACCATGGCCTCCGGCCGCAGACTCATTACATTGCTCACTATGGCCCTCCTCGCTAACCTGCACATGTCTCTCCAGCCCCTAAGGGAGACATGGGAGGCATAATTCGGCAGACCTCTCCGTGACAAGGAGTGGGAACGGGCCTTTGCTTACTCACAATAAGTGTCTTGCAATTCCAGGTTGAAGCTGATTCAATTTTATATCCTCCACAGGACCTACATGTCCCCCAAGCAAATAGCCCGCATCTTCCCAGTTGATCCCGATATGTACGCCAGATGCAACACCTCTGGGGCTCACCTGAAGCACATCCTGTGGTATTGCCCCCAACTGAGATCGTATTGGACAATAATCTTGGCTCAGTTTAAATACATTACAGGGATTCCCAATATCTTCTCGTGGGAGGTGGGAGCACTGGGAGTATATGCCAGGCAGTGCAAGAGTAAAGTTGCAGCACGGTTCCTAGATCTTGCCCTGAACTTAGCTAACAAAACATTTACAATGCTCTGGAAGTCAGAGCTCCCTTTGAGCCCACACCACTGGCGAACGCTGCACAGCCATTGGGCCAACGCTGAAGCAACTGCCCTACACTGTGAGTACACCAGGGGAGTGCTCCATCGCCCATTGGCTTCAGGGTGGGAAGAGCTGCTCTCCAAAATGATTGACCCACCCAGAGTTCCTCCTCATACACTGAATCCATAGACCCATAAGCAACGGGATATGTACTGTGAGCACCTATTCAGAAAGGGGCCCACCCATTTGCACTCTGGGGGCGGGAGGGGCTCATGCCCAACTTTAGAAGAAAATGTGGTTCCACCAGCTCAAGGTCTCTATACTCCCTTCCCAAAGCCCCCAACCCCCACTTTTCCCCATCCACACGGGGTCTGCTTGACTCTAAATAGCTCACTACCTCCTCATGTGCCTACTCATAGGCATGTAGTTATATTGTTTTTGATGGCAAATGTACATCCTTGTTCATTGCTATGCTTGGATAACTGTGTAAAAAAAATTCTAAATTACAAAACATGTTTAACTCAGCGGCTGCTCTGCACGGTTGACTTCAGGCATCAAATGTGTCGTGCCTGTAGAATCAGGGTCAGTAACTTTGAGTTATGGTCTGACCCAGCTAACGATTAAAAAAAGTTTTTATAATATCGAGCTCTAAATTCTTTGTAACAAATTCATGGTGTCTGATAATATAATTTCTTGGCTCCCTTGGGTGTAGGACATATTAGATGCAACTCTGGTCCTAGCAGGAAATCTCAAAACCAAAGTCTGTATGTACCAAATATAAGCTTAATGGTCCAACTCTCGTATGTTGGAGGCTCCTTTCCAACTAAACTTCCTAGTGAACCTGCTTCCACTGATAGTCTTAAATACGACGGTAAAATCGGGAAGACTAAAGTCATCTGAAAATGAAGAACTTGCCACGCAAGTGGGATTATATTATTTATATGAGGCCTGAGGGTTATTTATATGAGGCTGGAGGGCAGATCCAGCAGCCGTAACTCCATATTCAAAAGGCCATAACCTTTTCCTTGGCCTAAATTGAAGATGGTGTTATTAGTTGAAGACATTTTCTCAGATTCCTTAGTACATTCCCTCATGCATGGGGCCTCTAAACTTGTTGCTGCATTCACATTTTCATTGAATGACGTGGTGCTAGCACTGATACTAGTACTGCCAGAGCCTCAAGTTAAATATGGAAGAGGCTGCTTGGCCTTTAACACTTGTGTTCATGGTGAGATAGTTGTTGATAAACTTGGATTTAGCCTCATTGGGGACAACTGGTATAATCACCAGTTTTGGTGTGGAAACAACGGGGAACATTGACATCTCAGTAGCAGATAAGTCCAAGACACCCAGTTTTGTTTGTGAAACCTATGAGTATAGGTCAATTCTTCTTGCTGGTTCTGTGGTTTTAGAGTAAGAAGCTATCAGTTTGTTATATGCACCTAGCAATGTCTTCAGCTATAGAACCTAGGAGGGGAACTTGTGAATTGTCATATCTTAGCTACAGATTTCAACTGTGCAGCAGAGAGCCAAAACAGTATTCTATATTGCTGTATTCTACTCTCCAGTAGATAAATTGTTACTATTCCTTGTTATTAGTGTTACAAACAGTGTTGCATGTACTAAATTGGATATAAAAACCTTCTAGTGCTGAGCCGCAAAGTGCAATAGTGCAGCTTGGCTAAAAATTCAGGGAAATAACAGTTAGAATATCTAGCTATGTCTTGTTATGTCCTGTATTCAATTCGCCAAAATTCAGTTAAGCTGTTAGAACTTGTAAACATGCTTCACCCAGACAGTCTTCCATACAAGACGAGTCAAACAAGCTGGCAGGCGAGCTGGCATACATCAGATAGACAGACTATTAAAGAAGCACACTCTGTAGCACCAACTGTATTAATGGTATCCACTGTCACAGCATTCTCTGATGGTCCTAGAAACGTCCTCTGAATAGTCAATAGTAAACAAGCCACAGGTCAATAGTCAGTGAGCAAAATACAGCTGCAGAAAGCAATGAAAGTAACCAGAAGGTAGCTAAAGGCGGCTACAATTTGGCTTTGCTCAACTTGACTCTTTGGTCTATGGCCGAGCCCTGAGGCGCAACGAGAGCCACATTTCGGTGGGGGGGAAGGGGGCCTACTAAAAAATGACAGGGGGGGGGGCTGATTCTTCCAGCAATATACAGAGTGAAGATGCAGGGACTCTAAGAAGGGGTGAAAACACAACAAAGCCTCGTTAGCAAGTAAATGGTCTGTTAAAGACCTGTGAAGTACTCGGGTGCGGCTGTGTGTGTGCCCGGGAAGCTGACTCACCCGGGCTGACACACACAATGGGGGGGCTGAAGCCCTTTGAACCGAATGGGTGTTGCGCGCCTGGCCGAGCCACAAACCCCACCAAATGCCTTCCCCACACCTGCCCACCAGTCTAAGCCACTGCCGCCTACTGTTTTGTCAAAATCCTACACGGGTCACACTCTGGCAAATTTCAATTGCCTTCAAGTGCCTTTAAGTGTCCCCAAGTGCCTCCATCTTTGTCGCTGCTGGTCTTTAAGGTCCGCTGTTTGAAAGACCGAGAGCTCCCAGATCAAGTCCCCATAGTTTCAGGAGGAAGATGAAGTGTGGTAGTTCCTGGAGCAGTCTGCAACAGTCCATTCAGCCTGTCAACAGCAACACAATGACAGCAGGGTGAGACAAGTGAGCAGGCAAGGAGGAGCAGCACAGCAGAGTGTGAGTGCGTGATTACATTCGGCCGCTTCTGTGTGCTCACTCTACAGCACAGTGTAACAAGCCCAACAGGAGCAGCTATGTGGGGTACTGATGATACTGAATAGACTGGTTAGAAGCGCTCCGAAGGGTTCAATACAGAAAAGTGTCCACTGTGTCTGCCATAGGTCACAGGATTCGGTTTACGGTGAGATCCACAATTTTAACACATTGACATTTGTTTTCAAGAAAAACGAGTGGAACCATTTTTAGTACTATGCCATTTATTCTGACCCTTTCTTTAAGAGTATGAAGTGACATTTTATTATCCAATGTACCAAAGGCCCAAAACAGCCTTAAAAAAATCAAGAGGCTGCTCTTATTATTGTTGAAAATATTTGAAAATTGTCATCCATCAAAGATGTTTCTGTGCTGTGTTCTGCACAGAACCCCAATTGGAAATGTTCATTAATATTGTTTACTCTCACATAGTTCTTGAGCTGAGATGCAACACAGTTCTCCATGGTTTTCATGAGAAAGGGTAAGCCTGTGATGGGGAAAGTTCTCAAGGCACTTTGGGTTTAGCAGTTGGCCTTTTGCGCAGACGTGTAACGTGGCCTATTGTCAAAGCGTCAGATACAAAATCCGATTCTAATGTCGAAATGATCATTTCAAGCCAATTTGGAATTACAGCATGGTAGATTTTTGGGGGCAAATAGGGAGGTACACGCTCAGTTGCCTAGCTTGACGGGTTTGACTGCATAATGATGTCTTCCAGATACTCCTTAGTAACTGGTTTAAAGACCATGATTGTTTGTTTTCTTGGTGATAATTATTTCAAAGGTAGCTAAAGTGGAGGAGCAGCTGAATTCCTGCCTGATCATGTTGATTTTATTGTGAAAGAATTTGGCAAACTAATCACATTTCTCTGCCCAATTTCAAACTTGGATGCTGGAGTGCAAAACTTTTATCATTTGAAAGAGTTATCGCAGTCTGTTTTTATCACCATTTTGCTAGTTGCTGAAATAGTTCAATTTGGCAAGAATTATATTTTTCCTATAAACATTGTGTTTGGTTTGTAGGGTGAGTCTATTGAAAGCAGATGGAGTACTTTTTTAATTTTCTTTCAATCCCTCATAATTTCCTTCTTCTTTATTTAGATTATCAGTGTACCATGTTGCAGATTTTTGTACTCGCTTATGTTTCATAGTTAGAACACCGTAAGTCTCGGATATGTTTACTTTCTGTACTAGTTAGTTTTATAGACACACGTTTTAGCAATTTCGCACAGTTGCGGCATTACTGCCTCATGATTACCACTGCAAACGTTATTCACTGTAACTACTCCGTCTAACGCTCCATTACAATATTACTAAGGTTTATTGCTGAATGTATATTCCAGAATGCTTTGAGCATAACTATGACCCCACAATGTGTTTTTATGTTTTTCATGGCATTGTTTGTTATGCTAAAAGACCGTAATACAAATATGTTTCAAAAAACGTTTCAGAGTTAGAAGCTCTTGTGAGAGAGGAGCATGTCTGATCATTTTGTCGGAAAAGGAGTCTAGTGGTGTGGTCTATTTGAGAAATACTCCACTTAGGTTTAGAGGCAGCAATTTCAGATACTTTTCTAATCACCTGCTGTAGGTTGTCCATGTTTAAGCCTTGTAGCTGTGTGACCTGGGCATCAAGTTACACTAGCCTTATGTGCAGGATCCAAACAGTGCTCTTTTCCATATCTCACTGCTCTTACCTGTTACCACATACACTGTGATATGAGGGTTACTGATAGAAGCGGGGAACTGGGAATGTTGTAAGAGAGAAAATAGAGACACAGGACTCTTCCACTATGCCTTGTCGCTGCTCCTGGGCAATGAGGTTAGCTGGATGTAGTGAATCTCCACTAGACAAAGAGATACATTTAAGGTATTTGTCACTGGGAGTCAAAGAGTAACTATAATTGTGAATAAATATGCCTGAGCATGATTCTGAGAAACCAACCCCTCTTTTCCGAAATGAACTTTGCAATTGTTGTAAAGTAAACACACCACAAATAAGTATCTTAAATATAAATGCACATTGGCATCTCTCCTATCTCGCTCTACTCTCTCGTGTGGAGATGAGTTGTGGCTTCTATTTGACTTCTGTATAACTGCAAAATTAACAATATTGTTAGCATTCAGGTGTCCCTGCTCTTAGAAATTATACGTGCATATTAAAGCTCTAATAAAATGCACATGACGTTCATATATACTTATGCATTAATGAGTACGCTCTAAAATTCCTTTCTGTTATTTCGCAGGGAATCCTTTCTAAAAACAAATATAACTCCACCCATAATAGTTCACATATCTGTTGTAGGAGATAGTTCAATGTCCATTTCCATCGTGATACTTCTCTCTATTCCCAGTGCCCATTGAAACAATCCTTTAGGAAGCAATAGGTCTTGGCAAAGAAAGTGTTAGATCCATGTAGTGAGCTCCTGGCTACTGCAACATTGTAGGACAACTGCTTAGCAAAAGATGCTGCGAGACGCAAGCAAGTTATACTCGATAATCCTAGATGGCCTTCATCTCTCAAGAACACGCAAGAGTTGTTGGCTTGCTGGTAATCATCACTAATTGCCAACATGCTAACTTGCAGCATGCATTAATGCAGCATGAGTCCAAAAAGCGCCGGCCCTGCATGATGACCAGCAGCCTTGCCTTCGCTGGAAGCAAGATAGCGTGAGTGGATTTGGAGTACCGCTTCCACTCGCATGAGTCACACTAAGCTGTAAGGGCTCCCACGAGGCTCACATGTTGACTGGGCCCCCTCCGACCTCAAAGGCTACTGTCTCAGGGGTGGTGTCCCTGGTTTGTCACATGTCTTGCATCAAATGGGAAGTATGAAGATTGGAGGCTGGTTCCTATGATTTTTCCTTATGACTAAATCTCTTCCGAAACACCATATATCGCCACCTCCTTCTTACAGTTCTTGCCAACAAGAGGATATCTAGCTCATGTTCAACTTCTGATTTCAATGAACAGGCATAGGACATGAAACATGCCTTTTTTGCAAAACAATCTTAAACAAAGATAAATAAAAAACTGTGTGGATCCTCATAGACTGAGGTAATTTCAAATCGACAGAACTGAATTCCCAATCTGTTCCATCAGAAAAGGACCCACAAATTTAGGTTGCAAATCAGAAGATCGTTTTAAATGCAGATGTTTTGTAACTAGTCAACTTTAACCTACAATATTCTAAGGTTCAGAACATCTCTTAGGATAAGCATATAGCTTAGCTCTTTAGCTTTTCTCAAGGACTCGTGCATATTTCCGAATATCAATTATGACAGCTAATTGTTTTTTAACAGAAGAAACTGAGGTAGACAAAGAGGGATTTAAAGGAAAACTAGAACAATGATGGCCAGACAAAATAAGGTTGACATCCTAAAAGAGGAGTGCTCTGTGTCATTCTAGGTGATATTCTCTGTCAGTCACAATATTCTTGCTCCAGTCCTGATCTTGTGCTGTGCCAAGGCTTGATATCTCAAATACTATTCAACACACTAACTCAATCTTTGAGTCTGTACATCCATCTGAGGATGATAACTAGTCAGCAGACAGGCCTTCATATCTCGTTCATTACACATTTAGAAACGTTTGAAATAAACTGAGACCCTCTAGTAATCAGGACCAGTGGAGCATCATACAAACAAATATCATGTGAAAAAATCTGTGGGCAAATTAGGCAGCGATATAAAATGCCCACTCTCAGGTAAATGGTTCACAACCACCAGAATAACTGTACAACCTTGACTAGGTCAACTCTACAATAAAATCCATTTACACCATATGCCAAATGCCAGAGTGGAAGAGGCAAAGGTCTCAACAAACGCCTGGGTTTACTGTGTGAACTCTTGATGTAAGCACAGATTGAGCAGGTTTGTAAGTAGCTTTTAATATCAGAAAATACACGTGACCACCAAAGATATCTTTTTAGTGCTGACATAGTCTTGGCAATTCCAAGATGCCCAACATCCTTAGAATCATGAAGTCAATTCAAAGCTTAGTGTCTTAACTTATCTGATGGTAAATGCACAGCTATTTTATGATAAAACAAGCCGCCCTTTCTAGGTTTGTTGTTGTTCTGTTAACCAAGTCTATTTGTCTTTAAATTAACTTTCTGCAAATACTTTGGTCAAAAATCAACCTACATTAATCAAAGCAATTGAGTGATCTCATAAAACGTTTGGAGACAAAATAATTCACATTCACTCACTTGATTATCATACTCCAACTGATCTTGTCATGATAAGGCCTTGGCTTTCCAATTCTTAAGATCTGGTCTGTAATTTAACAACAAATGATAGAGCAAGACAAAGTCCACCTGAGTTCCTAGGGCTAAATGCTGGAGCTGATTTCAAGAACTGCAAATTGATGTGATCGCTGTGTACCTCTAAACTGTGTTTGGTCCTTAACAAATAAATGTATTATTCTTCAAAAGATCGCGTAATGGTCAAATGTTCCTTGTCAGTCATGGCATAATTTAACTGTGCCGGTGAGAATTTCTTCAAAATGTAAGCAACTGAGTGGATCTAGCTAGTGTTTGGATTTCACTGGAACAGAACTCCTCCCATCGCATAATAAGAAGCATCTGTATTACAAATGAACCCAATCCCCACATTAGCATATTAGCATATTGCAAAATTGGGTCACTAGAAAAATGTTCCTTCAAAACTCTAAATGCCCAGCTGCTCCTTTTCTGAGGAAACAAAAGCTATTCCCTTCAATAGTAACTTGGTAATCAAGCGTATGATTTCAGAAAACAGATCAAATCAGTTATGGGTTGTACACTTTGAATGAATAAAACAATAATTTTAATTGTCAAAGCCCACAAACCTCAGAATTGCCTTGACTGAGGTTGGTGTAGGCCTTTGCACCAAAGCTGCTACTTTCTTTTCATCCGCCTTAACGTCGTTTGGTGAGCTCCCACCTCTCTTTTGAACAGCCTCTAAAATCTTTCCCCCAAACGTGCCATTCATGCATGGCAGATGGAAGTGCTGCCAAGGCCTACTCCTAGGAGCCGAAAAGAACCTGCAAATGAACCTTCTCAGGCTCTGACTGCTGTTGCGTCTTTAAATACCAAAGGCGGTGCGAGGCGGGCAATGTGTTGTTAGAGGACCACGGGCATCCAAACGGGGCCGAGATCTTACCTGCGGCACTGAGCGAAGAAGTACCCTCCCTGGCAGGGCGGCCCAAGAGAAGAGAACAGCGCCCTCCATACAGTCAGAGGATCAGGCAGGCGGCGCGCCCGAATAACGTTGGCGGTCTGTGACGTAGCCACGGCCCGACGTCTGAGAGCAGGCCCTGCCTGCAGAGACAAGAGGCATGCCGGGTGCATGCAACCCTCGGCCCCTCTAAGCCTTGTGTCTTAAAAAGGCCGCATACAAGGATACTGCGTGTTTGACTCGATTAGAGAAACAACATCAAAGAGAGCTGGGAGAAAAGCCTAACTAACCCCAGAGCCCCTTAGAACATTCCTGCGTGCGAGGCTGGGTGCTGACGTACCGCACTGTAAAAAAATATCAAAAAGAAGATTTGGGGCATTGCGGCCTGGGCATAGTGGAAAACACAGAACGTTTTATTTTTACGTTTAGACGCATGTATCTGTATTGTATATGCAGTGCTTTAAATGGGAAAACATAAGTGCAGGTACTCATTAATATGAGCTAGAGGCGTGGTGAGTGGGCGGGGCTTAGGGCAACATATGACGATACATAATGACTTCTATATCAGTTGCAGCAACTATGAAAAACACATGAGAAATGTGTTTATGTAACCAAAACAGGTTAACTCATTACACAAAATGAAACCTAAAAAGGATGATATGTTAACAGTTTATCGTTCTGTAATATTTGCTGCTTCTTAATGCCATGCTGTTATGTGGCACAATACTATATGCTCTCAAGCGTGCACACACACGCACACGCTCTGTCTCTCCACATTCCCTCTAAAATCTACTGAGTGTCCCGATTCTCTCCCTTTTATCTCCACTTGCCTCTAATCTTCACCCAGCCTATAAACTTCTCACTAGTTCTGCTCCTCTTTTGCTTACTCTCCACAAGTCTTACATTTTCTCCCTGGTTTTTCCGTACTTGTCTCCTGTTCACCCCTCCATGCTGCACTCATCCCCTAAATTTGCCGTCTGGAAAATTAAAGTTAAGAAATGCACCAGATTTGACTTTACAGAAATGTGTTTTAAAATACAATTTCTGAGACGATTCATGATTTCAAAACTCAACCACCTCACGTCTTTACATTCATCCCTACTCCTTCCGTCCACAAAGAGAAGCAGCTCCTGTCCTGAACAAAAAGATGAAAAGAAAACCGGCTTTGGCGTAGGCAGAGGATTTTGTTGGGCTGTCACTGCTTTAGAATGGCCAGTGCAATCAATATCCTGACTGACTGCCCATCCCAACCCATTTACACACCTGATGGAGAGGGGCGGGGTGAGGCTAAAGCACTTTCAGCAGAATAGTCCTCGGGCACATGATCGACAGTGAAGGGTCTGTCTAGACCCTGCACTGTTAGTCACAGCGTGACGCACAGTAAGCCCTCTGCCCCCTGCAGGCTCAGGCCATTCACACGGGCGCTGCTGGAATCTCCAGCAGGGACTCAGCATGGGCTTGGCGCTCTTACAAGCTCCTGAGAAGCAGAGCGGCATCTGCCCTGTGCTAGAGGAGATACATAACCGGAGCCTGCAGTGCCATCTACTAGGGTACCGGTACTCTCCCTGGCGAATGAGAAGTGCCGGTACTGAGGGCCAGAAAATTCAGAAGTGCCGGTACTCAGTACCGGTGAGTACCGGCCCATTTAAAGCACTGTTTATATGTAATCCGTGTACTCTGAAGTCCTTATGCAATGTAACTGGTTCTGTTGTAAAGCTCTCTGACACCTTTTGTTAAAGTACAGGCGCTATTTAAAACCGCATGCATAAATAAATAAATAGCTGAGGTGACTGGGGACCTAGGCAGCCGGGGAGCTAGGCTTTGACCTGCAAGGAAGCGTAAAATGTGTATGATGATAATCGAATGAGGGAGGGGGGCCGGGCACGCCACCGCCCTTCAGGGACTCCCTATGTAAGAAAAGGAGAAGCACATTCAGAAGGCTAGGCGCCTGGAATGACACAGAGTAGAAGGCAAAGAGGCAGGAATGTCATACACAGGCACCAGGGTAAATAAGGTAATCTACCAGTGGCAAAGCAACCGTACGCAGGGGTCGCTCCAGTGAGAGCAAGGTCGAGACTGATGGACTAAGACAGGGGAGAGAAGCAATTAAACACCGAGGCAGGTCAGTGGCACCACTGTACTACCCTGCATACTGATCATCCGCATGCCTACAAATCTTAAACGAAAGCCTCATGAACGTTGACTGCGACGCAGATGTGGGACCCTAAAGAAACAGACTCAACCGCCTTGAGGAATGCTACTTAATACTCATGTGCCAGGGGCAATACCCCACCTCAGAACTAAATAAGAAACATAAGGGGAGATGAGGAGGGGAAATTGACTAAGCAGCAAAAAGAAATATGTGGATGGGAAGATAAAATCACTCCTGCACAGAGGCCCGCTTGCACTGAGGTAGGCAGATGTACACAACCAATAGGGGCGAGGCTAAAGGGCCCAAACACTCTCAAAGCAACCACATAGTCCAGTACACAGCACCACGAACCTGACAAAGCGCTGCATTTACAAGAAAGAGCAAAGAAAAGTAGATGCTTGAGGAACCATATCGAAACAGCATCATCACAGCAATGCAAAGCTCACGCACCATCCTAGAAAATAAGATTTAATGGGGTAACAGCAGAAATCAACTTGCTGTGCACAAAAATACAAAAAATAGTAGGAAGAGTTACAGAAACTGAAAGTCATGTGGCCAAATTCCATCAAGAAGTGAAAGGACTGAGGGGCGTGGCTTACGCGTTGGACAGAATGGCGGCAGACCAGTGGCATAGCAAAACCTGAAGGGGCCCCCCTGCAAGATATGTTGAAGGGGCCCCCTCATCGCGTTCTGCTCCCCTTCGGAAAATCATTATATCTGTGATATTTACAGCGGTATGAAGCACTACATTTAAACAAAGTGAACATTATGAGATTGATTTACATAGCATGTCCCCGGTTTAGGACAAAAAATGGTTCTCTCATCAACAATGGTGATAAATGCCAAATGTGGATTTCTTAGCCCATTATGTGTGCTTTTGAGCCACATTTATTTTCACTGGCATGTACGTTTAGGAGACTGTCAAACCAAAGATCTATTGTATGCTCTATAAGTGTTTTATTTTGTTTTCAGGAATACAGGTAAGATTAAACTATAGCATACTTCATTTAAAATGACTAAGATTATTTTCTGATTTCAAGCATGAGGCAACTTTAGTGGTAACATATCACTTGAATGTAATTTGATTCTTTTCTGAGCATAGTCATCTTTTATCATTCTATCTCTCCACTTATTGGTCAATACAGTCTAAAAGAATAGGCCTATTATCTTAAATTTCATTACAACAGAAAAGGCAGGATTCCATTTAAACTAGAACTGAAGACACTGGCCCAGACATTGCTGTCATAGGTATATGCTCTTAAGTTGCACTCAGCAACAAATTGTGTGATCCTAGGCAAACCACTTATTTCCCCCATACCTCAGGTCCATTATCTACCAAAAATGCAGTTATACAAAATTTGCTGTGCTACCACATCAACCCACTGAATTATCCTGCAAGGATTTTAATTTGTAAGTTGTATACAATACAGGATTACATCCTTCACTCATCAAACTAGCAGTGCCCTTTAGGACATCCTATTCCCTGCTGTTACCACGACAAAGACTCGAGGAAGAGTTTCTAACCAGCTTCCTGGAAACGATTAAGTTTCAGGAAGAATCCTGAATACATCCAGAACACGGAGAGAGAGTGTAAGACTTGAACAAAGAACTCTGCATCAGGCACATTAGCTCTCAGATATATTTTAATTCAGCGTCTCCTACCCTTATAACCTTTCCTATTAAGGAAAATTATAGTTTTGAATATGGCTATTTGTGCATTAATATAGGAGCATTTATACCCTTTATGCAGTTGGTTGCTTCTCCATCATGCAACCATAGCAGGACCATCACTTAGCACACGAGTAGTCTACCTTTTGGCATATTGTCTCGAGTGTGTTGCTTGCAGTAGTGTAACAGAGAGTGATGGGCATCCCTGAAGGATATGGTTAGAGACTTCCAAAATCCATCCAGCTCAAATGCTGAATGCTATCATCTCTCCTCTACCTACCTGCATGTAAAAAGCCTAATTTATCCTCAGCTGACAATGAAGTTTGCAACACATAATTTCTGTTTTTCATTAGGTATGGGTTCAAATGATTTTAATAAGTAAAAGTACATTGAAATTGACCGATTCTAAAGGCTATATTGAGATATAGGCTAAGCTGCTCTATATAAAGGATTTTTTGAAAAAATAAGTGACATGGTGTGTATCTCAAGATAAATTAGCACAACAAAACTGACCAAAGCCTGATCTCTCATAAATATGACCTTCATAGGAAGTTTTGAAGATGTCTCATTCAAGGGTCCTTTTAAAAACTGTGCAAAAAAGAGCATTTTAGTGCACAGCGGGCAAGTTAAAAAGCTACATAGTAGTGATCGGGGGGGGGGCAGTTCTTCATATCTCTTTGAACAGTAAATAATGACAGCTACCTTATCCAAAGTAAATTCTTGCATGTAATGAGTAGGAGGTCTTGAACTGCCTCTTGCAAGCTCCGTCTTCCAATTTCTCTTAGATGCACTTCACACATCTTAGCACTCACACAAATGCACACTCCTACTCATCAACACAAACATCTACACACACACACACATGCAAACTAATAATCTCCAACACAGTTCCTCACAAATTACTTTTCTTCACACTTTGTCACACTTTTATCCTACAAGTGTGCCCATACACAATGAGTTTCACAATCTTACACACAAGAAGCTTCAGAGAGAGGAAGTCAAGGAAGAAAATGGAAAGCTGCAGAAGTATACTGACAAATATCTCTTAATAAGAGAAAGGAGTGAGGATAAGAGTATGTAAGCTAGATGTGTTTATATATTAGTGTGGGCTCTGTGTATGACATGATTAGATGGTACCAAGGAACAGAAGTCCAGGGTTTTTGCCACTGTTGGCAAAGATGCATTTTCCCACCACCGTCATTGCCCCTCTTGATATCAGAGAATAATGGAATTAAAACTGATGCAAAGCTTTAACTTTTGAGCTTCTGAAGACAGACATACAGACACTTTTTATGACCCTGTCTCCTATCAGCTGTCAGCTGACCTCATCCAAACAATTTAAGACCACAGCATGTTTAATCTTCTCCATGAAATGCTCAAAAGATAGGGATAGGTTTGTGCATGCGACTCTGACAGGTGCAAGGCATACTCATAAATAAACATTATGTACAGTCACATCCAACATTTACATTCAATTCCTTAAGGCAGAGTCACCTCCCATTAAGCACAGTGACAGTTAACTGGCACACTCATTTATTCAGCAACTCTCCAAACACCAATCAGATTAGCCAAGGAACTGATAGAAGGGATAACAGTGGAGGGGGTAACACATATTAACAGTAAAGGGAACATAATGAAAGATGTATTGCAATGCATGAGTTAGAATCATAGTTAGACCAAAGACATTCATGAACAGGAGGCAGCTGTAAGAGAGGTGGACACTGCCAGGAGAGAGTGGCCATCATTAATGAGAAACAATACAGGAGGAGAGAAGCAGCCAGAAAATAAGAATGGTCAAATCGTGAGATAAAGCAGGCCATAATGGATGTATAAGAGGAAAGATAGACTGAAAGAGTATGCACGATGATACAGTCAAGGAAAGAGAAAGGAAAGATGATCAAGGACAGTCCATAACCAAAAAGTGAGTAGACAGAGTCAGTGAGTAAAGGAGGAGCACTCTTAAAGAATGAGTATGAGAGAGAGTAATTGAAAGAGTTAGGGATAAAGAGAGCGAAAGACTACCGAGAAAGGCAGGACAGTTGGCAAATAGATAAAGGAATGTGAGAGAGAAACAGGTCAGAAAGGAGGGACATTTATGGGAAATAGAAGAAAACAAGGAAAAAACAGAAAGGGATGTGTTGGGAGTAGAGATTTGCAAGGGGGTGGGAAGACACTAGAAATAAGTACATTGAATGCAGCATGACTATGGTATTTTAAATGTTTGCCTTATTTCAAGGAGGAGAGCTCAGAGTTTTTACACAAGTTGGCAGTGCTTTCCTACAACTTGAAAAGCATATATTTTAAAGAAGTGTAGTGCACTAATTTTAGTGCAGTTTGAAAAATGGAAAAGTTGTCCTATCTTTCTTACCCAGCTTTCAATAATTATGGAAGAAAAACATACATGTAAAACGAGCAATGTCCACTATTCAGAGTATCATTGGGATAGAGCTGCAGACCAGGGCTCAGAGCCATAGGGCCACCCCGCTACAAAACCTAGACACTGACAGTCTGAGCCTACAGCGCCACTACCAGAGTCGCAGGATCTGAACCTGGCTTGGATCTCCTCTACATTCTGAGACCAGAGCAACATGTGCAATCCACATCTGCGGTAAATGTAATTCTGCTTCAGGTTGGAAATTTTCAGCTGCACTGTGTGCTGGTGGTAATGCAGGTGCATTTACTCGGTCAGATCTCACTTTGGGGGGGTGGAGGGGGAACAGAATCACCTCTGAAAAGCCAGACCAAGCAATGCAAGGAGTCACTCCTACTCAGATTCCATCCGTTGTCAGGCATTGTTAAAACAGTTGCCTTTGTTCAGTACTTGCAGGGGCCCCAGTGAACAACGCCCTCTGGGGGCTTCTGGGGTTTTTGTTAAGTCTGGTGTGACCAGGAGGTGAGGCATAATGAACGCTTCTGTGGTATGGTCCCAATACCCCCAGTGCCAGCCAGTTACTCCATGCCTCCCTTTATTACATTAAGGTAGAAGGAAAAGGGCTGTCGGTGGACTCACCTGTTTGGGGGACACTAGCTGGTCCAGCACTAGCCTCACCTCTTCTTTAATCCCCAGGAATCACAGCCCTTCAGCAGTTTAAGGATGCAAACATGGCCTGGGAGAATGCTGCTACAGGACCAGGATGCATGAAACCCAAATGGAGCCCTTTGTCTCTTTGCTGCTTGCCTTCTCTGTAGTGTGACTCCAATACTGGACTCTTACTGAGGGTGCAGGCTGGATGTGGGAGGGTCCACAGTCAAAACACGGAATACTGCTTTAGTCATCCATCTGCAAGACCCCTTCACCCAATTTAAGAAAACGTGGCCTGGCTTCCTGTACAATCAGTGGCTTTATAGAATGTAACAATAACGTGTTACATTTCTACAGAGCAATGTCAACGTATTGCACTGACTCTGCACAAAGAACAGAGCAAGTTGCAGTCTGCTGCATATCAGGAAAAGCAAGGTGCGTGGCTGAGGGGTCCTGGAGCCTCCTGCACCATGGGGGTGGGTGGGGAGTGTTAAGCTCCTGTTTGTGCACACACTCCCACACACAGAGTTCTATCTGTCTTTCTGTCTCAGCGTTGCTTCTTCCTTTGAACTTTCTTTTGACCTTCTCCTGGTCGCCGCTCTCTTGACTGTTTCTTTCTGCACTCCAGCACTCAGATTCACAAATAAATCCTGGGGTGCCTTTCCTTCCAGGCCTCTCTACATGGCGAGAAACAAAAGCTATACATTGAAACTGTTTCTTTTTTGTGCCCAAGATTTTTCCAACACTGCTACCTGCCCAAGAAAGGCTAAAGTTAAACAGCAACTAATGTGAAGTGCTCGGGCCTATTGGCCCTATGCATCAGCACTCACTTCAGGGTGAGGCTGAGGGGACCCCTTCAAGTGTAGGGAAGCGTGGGGGACCCCACGCACCGCGGGGGCTCTGGGGGCCTTTGTTACGCCCCTGCGGCAGACCGCTGAGCTCCGTCAAGCCCACGGAGCAAAGTTCACAAATGCAGCCCTTCATGGCAGTGCAGACTCTCTTATAGCACAGTCTCCTGACTTCTCCGCATACTTGCAGGCCGGAAGGAGTCTCTGTGATGCCTTCTTTACACCTGGTTGCTGCTGCAGTGTTTTCCTGTGATGTGCGAGCGGCCGCCATTTTCTATGCGCGCCGCTCGTACTAATTATCTCCTCAGCAGGTCACGACCTACACGCTCCGGGTGAGCTTTTCCTGTCCCCATGGCACACTTTTTGGACATTTTGTTGTTATTTTAATATTTGTAAATGTTCTCTACACTTGTGGTAGCTTTTTACCAATAAGGAACACTTCTATCTCCTTCAATTACCTCGCATTGAAGACCCTTTTAATGGAGACTATGTGCTTTTATGGATAAACATTTTCATGGGAATTTTTCTTTTGCTTCAGGTATGCCTGGCATGTCATTTCATGGCGATTCATGATTTGTTTATTTTTGTGAGTCATTACCTCATGCACTGGTGCTGTATGTGACCTTCTCCTCAAGCTTCAAATATGCCTCTTCATCACTGACATTCTGGTTTGGATCTTTGGATGCGAGGCTCTTAATTGACTGATTATTTGTTGACTTCTGTTGAATCCCTTGTTCCCGTGCTTCCCTGCGTGCTTGCAGGCCGGTGGGAATTATTAGGGACCCATTTCTCCTTCCGATTGCTGTTGGACTGTTTGCCAGTCAAGCATGAGTGAGATCTCAACTGCAACCAGACTTCTTCACTACTATTATAGTGTATGGGCAGAATTTGCTCCTTTCAAAAACTCTCGTAACGGTCTGTACAATTGGTTAAAATGGCTACTGATTCGAATATTACTGTCAAACCTTTCTCTCCTGGCACCAAACCTAAGAGAGCAAAGAATGACCCTCCGTCTCCCATTCAGTCGTCTCACAACCCTATTCTAGATACTATCTTAGATGAGGTACGTGCCCTCAAACCCTTAATGATTGCTACCAACGAGAAATTACAACAAATTGGGTATCGTTTGATTGTTATGGAGGGCAAAATGCTTGATACCAAATTTCTCTGCAATAATAAAACGCTTGTATTGCCTTAACTAAACGAATTAGACCAAAAAATGAAGGTGGTGTCCGTTTCCCTAATTTTAAGCTACATCATACTGCTTTTCTAATTCAATATTTTTTTGCCTGAACTAGAAATTATTTGGACTCTCCCATACCTAACTGGATTAACTTTAAACACTCTTTATTACATGACTTCTCTTTCCAGGATGTTATCTCGATGAATAATTGTACTTTCATTTCTAAAAGCCCTATTTTAAAATATTCCCAATATTTACTGCACTCACTATTCACCCAGGGCTCTGAGTTTTACTCATTGTTTCTAGCTTCCTCTATTTGGTATAATAAATGTATTAAGTTCCGTTACAAATCATTCTACATTAAATATTGGAAAGAAAAGGGTATCCTACACGCTCATCAATTAATCTCCCAAAATTCTATTACCCCCTTAAACGTACTACAAGAAGGCTATGACTTACCTAACTCTTGCTTACCTCAATATTCTCAACTATCACATGCACTTCAATCTTTTCTAATCACCAATGATTTTCCCCCTAACATTACTCTTTTATTCCTTTGACTCCTTTATACAATATCAGATGTGATTCTAATCCCAAAGCATCCTTTATAGATAAGCTTCTTTCTACTCCTATCTCTGGTAGACTTAAATCCCCTATTGAATTGTCATGGAAGCAAGATCCTTCTATATTGTTATCCACTCAACAGTGGGATAAATCATGGCACAATATCTTTACTACCTCCAGAGCTGCCAATATTACTCAATCTTTTTTGTGTGTACAACAGAGCTGTATTTAATCCTACTTATATTCATAAATTCAATTTTTCTACTTCACCTTTATGTTAGTATTGTCTTTCCTCTAATGGTACACTATTACACCTATTATATCATTGTCCTAATGTTTTTACTTTCTGGGAATCTATTTGGTCGAAATGTGTAACAATTTTTCAATGCAACATTCCTCTTACAATTCAAAATATTTTTCTTGGTACTATGTCAAATTATTTCCAGAACCATTCCCCAGAAACGTATGTTATTTGACCTTTTTATTGCACTTACTTTAAAAGTTATACTTTCTGTTAGAAAGATCATTCTAAATTGTGTCTGTTAAAATGGTGGAATTTTATTTGTGATCAACATAGAATTTTTACTGTTTCTTCTTCGTCGTTATCTCAGAAAATTCAGTCTGATTTATCATGGTTACCTTTCACTACCTTCTTGTCGTCACACTAGTCTTTGTCCTAACCTTTTTACCTCCCTCCTTTCCTCTCCTTTCTTTCCCTCATTTCTTTCTTCTTCTCTTCTTTCTAGTCTTTCTTTTTTATATAAAGCGTAAAACTAATTATTGTAAGACATATATCTTACCTATTTCTTTTTTTGTTTTTTTTTTCTTATAAGATTGCATATTGTAGTTTTTTCCCCATTCTAATGATATGGTTTTACACCTTAACTTCTAAGAATTGTATTTGACCACATTGTTTTATTCTTCTCTCTTAATGTCTCTAATTTCCTACATTATCCTTACTTTCAATAAAAAGTTTTAAAAAGTTTTAAAAAAGAAGTGAAAGGACTAAAATACAGCACACAAATTAAAACCCAAAAGCTGGAGGACAAGGTAGAACATGCCAATGGGCAGTTTTGGCAATACACCTTCTTGGAAGGCCAAGCAATGGCAGAGGGCTGTCAACACACCTCTTTCTTGAAAACTGGATAACAAAGACTCTAAAACCAAGAGGACTCTCCACATTCTCAATTGAGAGAGCGCACAGATCACTTGTGACTCCCCCTGTACGCCCCACTGGTCTCAAGAGCATTAATAACATAGCCTGCCTAGACATGCCCTAGAAACATTTTCTCTCCTAAACTTAGATTATAAAATCTTCTGGCAAATGCTGGCTCATAGATTACTGTCAATGATACACTCTGCTCAAAATGTTTCATACCAGGTTACATCACATTTCGTTACCTGAGAAAGTTGTTCCACATCATGGATGTCATTTGCCTCTTTAGATATAGAGAAGGCATTCAACACACTTTGCTGGTCTTACCTCTTGGAGATTCATAAGAAGATTTGTATGGGATTGGAGTTCCTGAAGTGGACGAGACTACTACTTACACACTCTTAGATAGGGCAACTCACTGGGTGCTCGATCTCTGAAGAGTGGTCCATAGGAAGAGGTACCAGCCAAAGGTCCCCCCTATCACCCATATTATTTATGATAGCTGTGGAGCCACTGGCGTGCTTACTTAGAACGAGGGGCTCAGACTGCGGGGGTACAGCTGAACATCAGATTGAATATAATATGATTATACGCTGTTCATGAACTTCTTCACTTGCACAAAGGGAATGCAAGCCATGGAGTGGCCATGGTGGATGAATTCAATAAGAGATCTGGACTAAAACTAAATTGGGAAAAATCATGCTTCTTGCCACTTAGACCAATGATAGACATAGATCAAGTGCCTGTGCCTCACACCCAGTTTGAATGGAGATTTGATAAGTTTCAATATCTGGAGTTCATGGACACTACTCTGACTAGAACCTCATTGCAGGGACTTGGGGAAAGCAGTCACACCAATATGGCAAGCTACCCAATTTCCATTATCTCTGACGGGCAGAGTAGCAATTGCTAAAATGTTACTGCTGCCCTCATTATGTTATGTTATGTTATGGGGAATTTGTAAACCGCGCGGCTACTCCGGGGAGTGTCCCGGCACTAAGAGGTCCCCCTTGCATAGAGAGGCAGTGAGCACTCACTATCCTGCACATCTTCATTACTGATGGAACAGCCAGGTCTTAAGTTGGCGTCTAAAGCTAAGGAGCTCACATTCTTGTCTGAGGGAAAGAGGCAACGAGTTCCATAGTCTCCCCACTACCACCTGGAAGGAGCGTCCCCCCTTCCTGGTCCAAATGAATTTTGGCACCACTAACAGATGTTGAGCCAATGACCTTAGAGTCCTGGCTGGGATGTAAGGTGTAATTCTCTTTCTGATGTACTGTGCCCCACTGTTATGAAGAGCCCTAAAGGCCAGCACAAGAGACTTAAAGTCAATCCTATTTTTCACTGAGAGCCAGTGTAAGGTTTTCAGATGACTTGCCATGTGGGTCCTAGGCCCTACCAAAGAGATCGCTCTGGCTGCCGCATTTTGAACAACCTGTAGGCGGCTCAATAAATAATCTGAGATGCCCAGGTATAATACATTGGCATAATCCAGCCTTGACATAATCAAGGCTTGGACTACCGTCTTCCTGTGGGACAGTGGCAGCAGTGGTAAGAAGTTCCTCATCATTTTTAGAAGTCTAAAACACGTGCCGGCCACGGATTGAACCTGCGACTTCATGGAAAGATCCAAATCAAGCATGACTCCAAGATTTTTCACAGTGGTGACAGGGCTGGGTGGAGGAGGCTGATCCTGAGGCCACCAATTCCGCCATTCATCACCAGGGGCATGTCCAAAGAAGATAATTTCAGTTTTGGCGGAATTGCATGACAGTTGGTTTTGTCGAAACCAGTCAAACACTTTAGTCAAGCAACGATGTATTAGGTTTTCGTTTAGCGGCTCGTCCTTTTCATACATAAACAAAAGTTGGGAATCATCGGCATAAGTTATAACTTTTGCCCCAATTTTCTCCGCTAGGGGTGCCAATGGTGCCATATGAATATTAAAAAGAGTTGGACTCAGAACTGAGCCCTGAGGCACTCCAACATTTAGCGATGGAATATCCGCTGAAAAAGGTGGGGACCAGACAGATTGTTGACGGCCTTCCAAAAAAGAAGAAAACCACCTAAGGACCGTGCCCCCAAAGCCACATTCCCTGAGTCTCTGTAAGAGACGACTGTAGGGCACGGTATCGAAAGCCGCCGCGAGGTCCAGCAGTATTAATACTGCTTTACCTCCTCTATCAAGGGTGGATTTGATACTTTCAGTGACTTCCAATAAGGACGTTTCAGTACTATAATTTGCTCTAAACCCCAATTGACTGGGATGAAGAGCATTTGTGGCCTCAATGAAGTCAATGATAACCACATTCACATACTTCTCTAACGCCTTGGCAACGAAAGGAAGCAGTGTTATTGGTCTATAGTTGCTTACTACTGCAGGGTCAGCTAAAGGTTTCTTCAGAAGGGGGAGGAATTTACCCTGTTTCCACCTCGCTGGAACCTTTCCTTCAGACAAGAAAAGGTTCAGGACTTCAGGAAAGTTACTTTTATTTTTTGACAAATTGCCTGTAATAATTATTTCCAAGATCTGCAGAGCATATTGGCTGAGTTACTGTGGCGGGTAGCTAAGTAAAGGGTTGTTTTTCACAAAACATAGTGACTTTTTAATAGAGGCAGCCTAGGAGTACCAAATTATGAGGTCTATTACATAGCAGGCCAACTGTAAACGCTAATGAGATGTCTAGTCGACAGTAACAGCCCAGAGCAAGATGACGTACTAGCCAGGATACATACAGGCACAATAATAGAATAGATCTTCAGCACTAAGAAACCTCTTCTCATGCACCCAAATTTACTGGCTGTAGCTCGATATTGCTGCCAGAGATACATGAAGAATTTAAATGACAGGATGCCCTATTCACCCAGCATACCAATCGGTGCCTCCCCAAATTCTTTGGATTAGCAAAAATGTGTAATAAATTTCCATGGTCAGGAGCAGATTTCACTGCAGTTGGCATGATATGTATGAACACAGATTGATCTGTACACTTAATAATCCAAGAGAAGTATATAGGATCACTAGTGGCCAAATAGCATAAAATGCACTCACCAGAGCAGCAACACAGATATCTGGACAGGACACAGCTGAACCACTGAAATTAACTGTAATTCACCTAATATGACACACAGCCACAACAGAAAGGTGATAACGACAATATACATTTGGTTCTACCCCATTGCCAAAGTGATAACACAGGGGTAAAATAAAGATAGGACAGGTAATTCTGAATAAAAAAAATGAGTGCAGTGCTTAGCATACCCTAAAACGGTGTCCAGAAACACCTGCATATAGAATATATGCAATTCAGCTATTTGCACCAAATATAGTTTTCCCTGGAATGGATATGTCAGATGTTTGAAGGAGCAAACCCAAGTTGTCCCAAATGCAGACTACCCAAAGTCAGTTTCTAGCTTATGGTGTGGGAGTGTCCAGTGATTACAGAATCTTGGGTCGAAATATTTAACCTGTTTGCAGAATTTACAGAGAAACTGATCAAGCCCGTCCTATTCACATATCTGCTAGAGCTGCTACTAAGAAGCAACCAATTCAAACCAACCAATAGGTTCATTAATCTCACCTTCATATTTGCAAAAATGTGAATCGCCATAACGTGGACAACCTCAATGACATCCACCTTAAGAATATTGATAGGAGACGTTAAAAAAAGGGGCTCATGCCATAATTCAACAAAACTCAAAAGCAAAAAGGAAGGGGGACAACACACAATACCGGGGGCACAATCCTGTTAGTACCAGAGGCAAAAGCAGCTGAGTACTCACCTTGAAATGATTTAAATCACAACCTTCCTTAACTGAGTAAAGGTAGAGACCACGACCAATACTGGAAACCAGAAACCAATAACAAAAACAACAGCAGTGTCCCAAGCATATGTATGTAGGACAAGCTATTCATATACAACTGTAGTATATATATACAACAAACCACAGGGCAAATTACCTTATTCAACAGACACAGATTACAAGATGCCACGAAGCATTATCATATGGGAGTATATATGAGACAACACCAACACACAAAAAATAGGACTAGACCAATTGATGTTGAAATTTTTGTGTTTATTAAGATAAAATAAGGTATCTCTATAGAAACACAACTGTCAAATATGAATCAGATTGTTACAGATTGTTATGGTCTTTTTCTTAATGAATGGAGTTATGAAGGATTTTGCAAATGTAAGATCCATAGAATTCCCAGAATCCAAAAGTCCCTGATATCACTTTTCTTGTCGTTCTGACAAAAGTCTTCATTGGAATTATCTGTGCCACAGCATACTGCATAGTGTTCACAAACTGTCATAGAACTGGTTTAATTTCTTCACTCAACAAGGCAGCTCCTTTCATTCTCAAGGAATCTAGGGCCAGATGTTCAAAGGTTTTACCATTTGCAAACCCTGTGAATGAGTAAATCAGAGGGTTTGCGATAGCTAAAACCCTTTTTCCTATACACTAAATGTATTTAGAGATTCAGAAAAGTGCTTTCAAATCAATAAATGTGTTTAGAAATGGATACTGATTCAATTTTGGAAGGGGTGTGTTGTAGGCGTTGCTTCCAAATACAGAACAAACGGAGGAGAACTCTACCCTATTTATTAAAAAAGGTACACAGTATCAAAGAATATCTTGAGATGCCAGCTAGAGACACACAAGGAGAAAAGAACAAAGGAACAAATAATTGTATACAAACATTTATTTCATTACTTTAAATGAATGTTGTGAATAAATATGATACATTGATGACTATTTAATAAGACAAATTCAGGGAGAAGAGACAAATACAAATACAAAATGGCAAATGTCAAAAAACACACACAGGTTCCCACTGAAAGGAAGCAAATTCTACTCATATACACATTCATTCACACCCAATCACACACATTCGTCAAGGTATATATAACTGTGCTATAAATGCAAAAACTGAATGAGTGGTAAACACCAAGGACCCAGCCCTCAAGGAGGTCTTCACAAAGATACTCAAGAACACAAATGAGTATGGAAATTATAGATGGAATATGAATTTCAGGGGAAGACGATGTATCTGAATATTAAGTCCAAGCTCAACAATCAAGGGGGCGGGGCTCTTGGGAAAAACGCCGACGCGCGTTTCGGTGAAACAACTCCGAGGAGCGGAGAACCACCTTCTTCAGGGCGAAAAACTGAACCACACAAGTCAAGAACGGGACCTGAATTAATAGAAGTAACAAAAATCCAGAAGGTGACCTTTACAAGATTTAGGACGATTTGGGATGATTTCAGCAATTTGCAGGCATAAAGAAATACAAGTCCAGGAAAGCCCAGGGATAATAACGTCAGATATTCTACATGCCAAGAGTTTTAGAAAAATCGATGCAGACAGGAAGTGCTGCAACGAAGAGACCTGGTGTTTTTCGGATCGCCGCTATATTCAAAACACACTAATGAGCATCTTTATATTCCGTGCGGAAGAAAGCAGAAATACTACACGGAGTAGACCAGATTCCACGATGGATGCGTGAAGCTGGTAACAAGCAGCCGAAAGTCAATAATAAACTCGGTCATTCGGCGGGCGTCACAAACGGATAAAGCAACGTCTCTGGTACGGCGTCCGGAACAATGCAGTCACTAACGAGGACCGGACTGGACTCGACTCAACTGGACTCGGAACTTCGGAACCTGGTGGGCCTCTGTATACCTCGGATCTTGCTCTCTCAGCTAGGCTCTGGTCGGGATACTTCGCACTTCTCACCGCCTCGTCTGGGTGTTGATCGCAGCCTCAGTCACCCCCGCTCGGCCGGAGGGAGATACAGGAAATCCTGCGGGTACGCGTTTTTGTCCGTTCAGCTGTGGCAGGAGACCGGGCCTGCAACGCACCGCCGGCGCGTGAGATGAGAAAGTGTCCCTATTCGGGCGCCAATTTATGTGGTAAATATTTCGTTACCGGTACTATTTTTATGCGGTAAAGTCTTAGTGAGAATAACTCAGTAAAAATAAGAGGCAGAATCCGTGGTATTAGAGGTTTTAAAAGGCTTTATTCCTATACAAAGGAATACAATTCGAATTGTAGGCATTCTATTCTATCACCACGAAAGTTCAGGAAGGAAGGGCATATATTATTGACAGATAAGCAGTTTTATAGAAAATGCATTACAGTGAAACAGATGCAAGAGGCGTAACAGCTGATGATACAGATAAACTGTGCATACGTAACCAATAGAGGCGTATACATGGGTGTAACTAAAATACGTCATTAAACATGATGTCACAAGTGGGTGGATCCATAAAAGAATCCTGCAATGTCAGCAGAAATATTTGGCAGAGATGCGCGCGCAGCCGCATGACGTGTGATTGACGTGCAACTAGAGGGTGAAGGGGACTTGACATTTAGCTCTACATGTGGAGACAGAAGTCTGGGGTTCATGTCAACCTAATCCCAAATCATATCTAATATCCTATGTTTAAAGAACTGTGTTATCCAAAAGGAAAGGTCTCTAGGATAGAATCTATTCTATACTGACTGTTAGTGCGTGTACAAGCGTCTAAGTGTCTACATGAGATGCGAGGGGGTAGGAATATTCCATGGTAACGGGGCTATGAATTACTTGCATGAGGACAGCGAGGCCTGGCCCCTTTGCACGGTAGCTGAAGGAATGTTTACCTAAACTGCTAGACAGGAATGCATCGGATGAGGAGCGGAGGAGATAATCTTGAAGGTGAAATACAGTTTTTGGCAGGCGACAGGCTGGATCAGGCACCGTTAGCCGCGCAAGGAGTAGGACAAAGTTCATGGATACAGATGCAGGCTCAGACTGGAGGCTCAGACTGGAGCTTTCAGAAGCAGAAGGCAGGAAAAGGCTTGATGACAGAATTCGGGCCTACTCGCCTGAATCTGTAAAATGTGGAAAGTGAACCATATAAAGTCGGTGGCCTTTCATACTTAGGAATGGAATATCTGACCCATTCATGGCGGGTCTGAAAGAGGACATGTTGACGGTGGACGCACATGTATTTGCGTCTTCAAAACTGGAGCAGGAGGGAACATACATGTACTTATAGCATGTACATGGAGCCGTTGGGGTCTACGATAGGGGACATAACTGATCACAAAATTCATATTTCCTCATTCCCTCCTTGTCCCCTACGGACCCTCAGGTGATATCGATCTTCATCAATCCATCGATCTGTTCATATAGCATCATTTGTTCTTCTTTCTTCTTCCGGGATCTTGAACGAAAACTTGGACGTGGGATACACGAGGTGGCACACAGACCACAAATCGCTGGCCCACATTGTAGACATAAACAGCAACTGAATAGTATGAGAAAGCCAATACCTAGGAAGGATAGGATTCTCCATCCCCAGGCTGACAACACGCCCCAGAACCAACCGGACCAAGTCCAGGTGCCTGGACTCTGGTGTATCTGGCTTATAATCGTATGAAGGCGGGTTATGGCTTTATATACTGACGGCGAATTTTCTGGTATGAAAATGCAGCAACTTGATCCGATGACCCTACAAGCTCCGCCCCTATCGGCCAGGATGACGTCAAGGACAAGACGATTTTGAAGCACAACAATCCGCATAGCAGACTGCTCTTCAGTTAAATTGCCTAAGGCGGAAATAGTTTCGTTCACTACTGCTTCAAGGGTTCTGGTTAATCTACGTATCAGCTTACTATTAGTGACTGTACCTATATAGGGAAAGAAACCTTTATTGAAATCTGTGTATTTTTCCCATGCTGTTTCAGTGTAATCGACAATTGGGAGATCTCTCTGTTGTCTATTGTGTACTAAATGGGTATTTCTATGATAATCAGGAGGAGCTAGGAAAACAGGTGGCAGAAGGAATGCTATGTAACAGGTACCATCCCAATCTAGAGGTAGACATATATATGCGGTCTGGCCACATATGAAGTAGGAATGATGGGAAGCTCTAAATGTAGACTTGCCTTGATCACTGAATTTTATTACAGTGGTGCATTTACTATGGCCCATGTGTATGGAACCATTCTTTCTTACACATAATTCCCCTTTTACTGGGAATACTGACATGGCGGTCAAGATTGGTGTAGCTTCAGATTCAACGTTCAGGATCATGAGGTTAAGTGTAAAATTACCTAATCCATATACTTCATTTTCTAGATCAGTTCCTGTTCTTTTGGGGAGTCCCTCCTTGTTAGGGTAGCAGACTTTAAGTAAAACTAGGTTCAGGTTTCCCCAAACCCAGTTATCTTGATAAACTGCGGAATTTGAATCTTGGGAATTAATCAAACTAAACCATGCTCCACAGGAGCCATTGTGTGTGAACGGATATGGAAAGAGGGGCAAAACTCCCTTATAGTTTTGATAGGGAGGGAGTCGGCCACATATCCAACAATTTGTGGCATTGCTGGTCTGATGGGAATGATGTAACATACTAATGAATGTGTTGTTGCGCAGCGCAAATCTATAGGACAACTCATGCGGAGGAAATTCGCTAAAAGAATGTTCTGCAGTTATGTTGTACGCATGCTTAAGAATAGGGTAATACATATGCAATAGTATGCTGAAAATAATGATCAGAAGACTTAGAAAAAACAAAATTAATAATGTTACTGTGCAGTGACTACGAAGTGATTTACAATACGCATGCTTTTTGAGCTGCATCTGATGATTTCTTTCTCTATTCCGGTCTAGAGGATACATGTCAGAGACAAATTCAACCGATTCACCTTGGAGAGGACTTAAACAATCAAATTGTCTGACTTGCTAGACCTCAATTTTAGTTTGTAAAGTTCTGGTTTTGATTTCTCAACCAAGGGGAGCTTTGAGTCTGTCTGTGAGGGAATACAGGGTTGAGTATTCACACTGGATGGTAGTCCATAAAATTTCTTGATATGACTCGAGTGCAACCACCCTTTGCGACCCTCAATCTTCACGGCAGTCCTTGTAGTCAGTAGAACCAACTTAGGCGACTTCCACCTAGGATCCAGTTGGGTCTTCCGGTCGAAATTCCTGACCAAAACCAGGTCACCAGGAACCACGTCATGGGGCTTCACCTCAGTATTATCGGGAAAAGCTGCGGTTACCTGTGAACGACAAGATTGTAGTGCAGACGGGGAGGAGCCTAGCGCGCAACCAAGATGGCCGCGTAGGTGCGAGGCTCCCGAGGACCTCCGCGACCTCCTGCATAAATCCTGACAGAATCCTGTCCCAGATGAGGGGACTGTGTTTGTGAGCCCGAGCAGAGGTGACGCCCGTTTTCCGTTTTTAAATCGGACCTCGGACACCGGCAGGAGTATCGATTGAGGTTTGCGGCCTTCTCCACACGGGCCCCCCGTACTGGAGTTGTGGGGCGATCCGGACACAAAGTGAACAACAGCGGCGGGCAAGGCTGGGTGACTCGCGTACCCTGCACTTTCACTTTCGCTTTTGCGCCCTCCTTGCTGCCAGGCGAGGTTGGGTTGCGGGGCGGTGTGCGGTGGTGTGGTCTCGCTGGGGTGCCCTGCCGGTCCGCCAGCTGCGGTCCGTCCTGCGGAGCGGTGGTCGCTCCCCCCTGGACCCCTTGAACTGGATTGTCAGCCCCCCCCTTTTCTTGAGGAGACTGACTCGTCTTGGGGATCGAAACCATGTCCACAAAACAAGATGGCGATCGGGCTAAGATAAAATCGACCCGCCGTGGCGCGGCCCAGCAATCCAACAGTATGGACCGCTACACCCTACAGAAGGGATCCCCAGAGGCGCCGCGTAGGTCCCCTACGGGCCCGACTGATGCTTCCGCTCTGCCCACGGACCTGACCCTCCGAGACGTCATGGGCGCCATCGCCGAGATGAGGGCCTCGGTGGACCAGCGCTTCGACACTCTGGCCCAGAAGATTGACTCGGTCCTCGTGGACGTGGGCCTCGTGAGGGCTGATTTGTCTAAAACCAACGACCGGGTCGACTCTTTGGCCCACTCTACCACGGGCCTCACAACGGACGTGGCGGCCCTCCAACAGGAGGTGCGCAGGCTTGGCCAGGCGAGCGCCCTGATGAATCATCGGCTGGAGGATTCCGAGGGTCGGGCCCGGAGGAACAACGTTCGCATTATCGGGGTGCCGGAGGGACGCGAGGCGGAGGCGGCGGATCTATTTGTGGAGGACCTGGTTCTCACCCATCTCCGGCCTCGGGGGCTGAGTAAATTCTTTGCGGTGGAGCGTGCCCACAGGGTCCCCGGGGGTAGGCCTAAGGTTGGAGCCCCTCCGAGGCCTCTCATCGCCCGGATCTTCAATTTTCGGGATAGAGACGCCATCCTACAGACTTCCAGGCTACAAGGGCCGGTCAAACTTGACAATATGGACATCAATTTCTATCCTGACTTCACTCCGGCAGTCCAAAAGCAGAGGCTGAGCTTTCTTGGTGTTAAACGTCGCCTAAGGGACCTGAATCTCAAATATGCGATGCTTTTTCCAGCTAAGCTGAGAGTGGAGGTGGATGGCCACACGCACTTTTTTGACCGACCCGAGGTGGCCGGGGACTGGCTAGACACTTTGCCCGGAGGTCGGGGCCGGGGGGGTGGGGGGGGTGCGGTTGGTGGGGAGGGCCCGCCGGATCAGGACTGAGGGACTAATGGTAGGCCTTGCTCTGGACTGCGTTGTTGTCACTATTGACTGTTAGGGTAAGTTCCCCTCCTGTGGAGGTCGTGTGGGGTCTCTTGGGGGATCTCCCTCCTCCTCTGGGGGACTAGTTAGTTTTCTTATCTATGGGGCGACAGGCACACTGCACTTTGGGGGGGCTGTTTGGGCTCATGCAGGGGTGCAGGGTGGGGGGAGTTCTGTTGGGTTGGGTGGGTTGGGGTGGGGTGTGGTTCTTTTTTACCGCAAGGCAAACCCGTTATTGTATTGTTGTTTTTGAGATGCTCTGGGGGGGACAACTGATGGCTTTGTTATGTGATGGGGGGTAGGGATTTGACATTGTTGTCCTGGAATGTTAACGGACTGGGTGATAGGATCAAGCGGGGTGTGGTCCTGCAGTATCTGAAACGGATTTCGCCTGATGTGGTCTTTCTGCAGGAGACACACCTTATTGGTAATTCCTTTTGTGCCATGAATCGGCGTGGCTATCGCTTGGTGGCCCACTCGGGCTTCACGTCGGGCTCGCGGGGGGTGGGCATCATGGTGAAGAACTCGCCCCCGTTGGAAATAGACGAGGTGCGCCATGATGAGAGGGGACGCTACACTGTCTTGGTGGGGAGGATGGAGGGCAAGGTAGTTGTCTTTGTCTGTGTGTACGTCCCACCTGGGCTACAGTCCACCACCTTTGCAGATCTGGGGCGCCTCCTCCTTGACCTCCCGGGGGGGCTTCTGGTGGTTGGGGGGGATTTCAATGCGGTGGCTTCTGGGACTATGGATCGTCATCCCCCTAGGGACCTCCCCCGGGCACAGGCGTGGTTAGCGGGCCTTTTAGACACACTGGGATTGGTGGACTGCTGGCGTTTAAAGCATCCCACCCAGCTGCAGTACACCTTCCATTCGGGTGCCCATGGTAGCCTCTCGCGGCTTGATTATGTCCTTGTCCCTGCGGCTTATGCTGGGAGGGTGGGAGAGGTGCGCCATCTGGCGCGGGGTATTTCGGATCATTCCCCACTCCTACTGCACTTGGGTGTCTTCCCGAGGGGAGAGGGCAGGGTAGCCCCAATCAATGCTTGGTACCTGCGTGACCCCACTATTCGTTCTGATCTGATTAAATCATTGCAACGGTATTTCGAGGAGAATGTGGGGTCCGTTCCGTCGGCTATCTCCCTGTGGGAAGCCTTTAAAACAGTTCTCAGAGGGGAGGCCCTCTCCTTTATCTCCCATGCCCGCAGACGCGCACAGGAGGAGGTGACCCGGGTGGAGGACGAAATTACTGAATTGGAGGGTGGTCTGGGGAGTGGGGTGACTGACGCGGCGCTGCATGTTCTGCACCTTAAACAGGCGGCCTATAGGGCCCTCGTCACGGAGGCGGCCAGGGGCCTTAGCAGAGAGCAACAGGGGCGACTGTACGATGTGGGTGATAAGGCTGGCAAACTGATTGCGTGGTTGGATAAGAAGGAGAGAGCTAGTCGTGTGGTCCCGCTGCTTGAGAGGATGGATGGTGTACGAATTACTGAGGCGGAAGGCATTGTTTCTTGCTTCGCGGATCATTTCCGCGAGGTATATTCTCCGGTCTCTCCCTGCTCGGAGGAGGATTCCCATGCCCTGCTGCGGGACATCGCGCTGCCCTCGCTTTCAGTGGAGGACAGGGATTCGTTGGATGCCGCTCCCACCTCGGATGAAATCGCCCTCGCCATACGCTCGGTCGCCTCGGGCAAGGCCATGGGCCCGAATGGCCTTCCTATCGAATTGTACAAGCTGCGACCGGATGTACTGGCACCTCACCTCCGCGCGATGTTCCTTGCGGCCCACTCGCGGGGCTCCCTCCCGCCGGACCAGCGTCTAGCTACCATCGTGGTTATCCACAAGGAGGGGAGACCGCGGGACCGGGTTACATCCTATCGGCCGATCTCGCTCTTGAATGCGGAGCCTAAAATCTTCGCCAAGGTGCTTGCCAACCGGCTGGTCGGCGTGGTGGGCGATCTGGTCCACCAAGACCAGTCCGGCTTTATTCCCCATCGCAACACGGCCCTTAACCTGCGGCGCTTGCACGGGGTGCTCGCGCGTGTTCCATTCATGCGGGAGCCGGCCATCTTGGCGTCCTTGGACGCCACCATGGCGTTTGACACGCTCGAGTGGCCGTACATCTGGGCGATGTTGGCGAAATTTGGATTTGGCCCGGGATTCATCAGCTGGGTCAAATTGTTGTACTCTGACCCATTGGCGCAGGTGGTGGTGAATGGTCGAGTCTCGGCCCCATTCGTGCTGGGACGGGGCACGCGACAGGGTTGCCCCCTGTCGCCGCTCCTGTTTGCACTGGCCTTGGAACCCCTGGCGGAATGGCTGCGGTGGCACCCCTCTATCCGTGGTCTCCGTTGGACCCCTGAGTATGAGGACCGCGTGTCCCTCTACGCCGACGACATCCTGTTGTACTTAGCCTCCCCGCGTAAATCACTGATTGTCCTGGTCGATGTTCTGCGCTCCTTCGGCCGTAACTCAGGTCTTGTCATCAACTGGGCTAAATCCTGTGTCTATGTGCTTTCCGGGGAGGCTCCTGTTCTCCCGCGGGGCTGCTCGATCCAGATTGCCTCGCAGGGGTTTCGTTACCTGGGCGTCTATATTACGCTGGACCCAGTGGCCCGCTACGAGCGGAATTTGCTTCCCCCCCTCCAGCGCTTGAAGGAGGACGTCGCGCGCTGGCGGCGCTTGCCGCTTTCGTCGCTCGGCCGGGCGGCATTGTTCAAGATGATGTCGTTACCGCGCTTTCTGTACGCCCTCCAGAACTCGATGGACCTGGTCCCGGCGCGTTACTTCCGTGAGGTGGAGAGTTTGCAGCGCCGCCTGTTCTGGGACGGGAGGCCGCGTATAGCCCTGGCAAAGTTGACGCTCCCGTGGTATGACGGAGGGATTGCCCTCCCGGATATTAAGCGGTATTACTGGGCCTCCCAATTAGCTGCAATTAATCACGGCCTCTACGGGCCCGCCTTAAACCCGGCATTTGAAATGGACAAGATGCTCCTGCCCGGTGGCGATTACAATCGAGCGCTCTACACTAGCGTGCCCGACTCCCGCCTGACGGGACCCACGCGTGTCATGGTACGAGTATGGCACGCGGCCAATGCAGCTATGGGATGGAAGGACCGTTTGACCCGGGCGTCACCGTTGTATGCGTCTGAGAGGTTGGGCTCCCTATGGACCTCGAAGGGCTTCGATAGGTGGGACACGATAGGCATTAGTACAGTGGGGGACCTCTGGACGAGGGGAGGATTCAAAACTTTCGAGACACTACAGGCGGAGTTTCAGCTGCAGGGCAGTGAATACTTTCGATACCTGCAGGTCCGTCACGCACTGGGCTCTGTCTTCCCAGACGTGGCCGCCATTCCGGAGTCCTCCCCACTGGAGGATAGAGTGCTAGACGGCCACGTTCCGGACAGCACGATCTCCCTCATCTACAAGAAGTTGATTAATGACCGCTCGGGCTTACTGACTGGGCTCCGCGAGGCTTGGGTTGCCGATGGGTTGGAGCTGGACGACGAGGACTGGATTTCCGCGGTGGCCTCCCCGAAGGAGGTGGCCATCCCGGCTCGCCTTCGCTTCGTCCAGCTTAAGATACTTCACCGGGTGTACGTGACGGGGCCGGGGCTTCTGCGTATGGGCTATGCCGAGGATGGACTGTGTAAGCGTGGGTGCGGTGCATTGGCGACCTTTTTACATATTCTGTGGGAATGTCCGAGGGTGGAGCGATTCTGGCGTGGTGTGCATGAGGTCCTGCGAGCGGTTACGCATGTCGTGCTGGTGCCTGAAGCGAGGAGATGCCTGCTGAATGTGTGGGAACCGACCGACTACTCGGTTCCGCAGACGCGATGGGTGACGCTGGGTTATATGATTGCTAAACGTGACATCGCTCAACTGTGGGGATCCCAGAGGCCCCCGGCAGTGTCGGCCTGGAAAGAACACATGGATTGGTGTATGTTCCGGGAGAAGGTGGTGTATGTGGCGCGGGGTAAGCCTGGGGCGTGGCTGAAGGTGTGGGGCCCCTGGAACGCCTACCGCGGGGGTATTTGCGAGCCGCCATTGTTGCCTCCCGCTTCACCAGCTCCGTCCCCCTAGATGACCCCCTCCCTCAATCCCGGGCACAGAGTTTTCCCAGTCCCAGACCTATTCCCCTTCCCCTCCTTCGATTTTAGTGTATGGTTGGGGTCCCCCCATTTGAGGAGCGTATGTTGTCATTTTCGCTCTCGGGTTGCCTTGCGGGTGTGGTTTTATGTTGTTGTGTTGTATAAAACGAAACCGTATTGTGGGCTCAGAGTCATGTGGCCCACGTTGCTGATACCTCCTGCTTTAGCGTCTCTGTAACGCCAAGTGCCTTATTATATATATGTCATTTATTCCTGTCATTTTAGCGGCCGGCCGGAAGGTTGTAGGCCCGTACCTGTATATATTTGAGATTGCAATAAACGGTTTCAAAAAAAAAAAAAAAAAAAAAAAAAGATTGTAGTGCAGACATCAAGGAAGCCAGGTAATCTGTCAGCATATTACAGTCAACATCAGTTATTTTGCGAGGTATAGGCGTCCCCCACATATTTGGTGGTCTACCGAAGATCACCTCGTACGGGGATAGCCCAGTTCGAGAATGTGCTACCATTCTCATGTAAAAGAGCGCAACTGGTATCCAGTCGACACCTTTTTCCCTACATATTTTGGACAATCTAATTTTCAGAGTTTGATTATGGCGTTCCACGAGACCTGCGGCCTCGGGGTGCCGGACACAGTGGAATTTCCATTGGTAGCCTAACAAAAGGGAAACGTGTTTCATTAGTTCGGATGAGAACGGCTGGCCGTTATCTGAGTAGACAACACGTGGTAAACCGTACCGTGGGAAGAATTCTCGAACTAACTGTTTGGCAGTAGTCGGAGCAGTGTAATCTGAAACCGGGTATGCTTCTGTCCAACGGGAAAGAGCACAGACAACTACGAGAACATATTTGAATCCTCGACATCGTTCCATCTGGATATAATCCATCTGGAGGACTTCAAAAGCATGATCGGGAGGTTGAAATCCACCCTGCTCTACGGGGATGCTTTTACCTGGATTAAACTGACAACATATCATACAGGTACGAACTTTTTGTTTAGCTGCTGCTCGCAAGTGTTTGTTGAACCAAATGTGTTGAATGCTGTCTAGCATAGCTTTTTCTCCTAGGTGCGCTGGACTATGTATTGTGTTAATGATGACTTGAACCATAGAGTCGGGAAGAAACCATATAGATTTTTCCTTCGTCATCCATCCTTGATCCGTTTGGATCCCTCCTAATTCAGTCCATTTCTTTATTTCTTCTGGTGTAGCATGTGTCTGTATGTCAATTACATCAAGGGCGGGATCCTTAACTGTCATGCAATGTGTTAGTGTCGGAACTATTGTCTTTGTCATGTCAGTTGTGAGAGTCTGATTCTGAGCAGTCTGTTTAGCTGTTCTGTCAGCTAGGTCATTACCCTGAGAAATGATATTGGTAACTTTTGTATGGGCTTTGCATTTCATAATCGATATTGCAGTGGGTAGATGAATCGCGTCTAATAGGGTTTGAATGAGGGGTCCGTGCTGGATGTGGGCACCGTGAGAAGTTAAATAACCTCTCTCTCGCCACAGTACGCCGAAGTCATGGACGACTCCGAATGCATAACGTGAATCTGTGTATATGTTGACTTTCTTATTTTTGGCTTGAATACAGGCTTGTGTCAGAGCGATGAGTTCTGCTGCTTGAGCTGACAAAGTGTTAATACGATTTGTTTCAATGACTTCAGTGTCTGTTGTGACTGCGTAAGCGGCCACTAACTCTCCTGTACTTGTTCTTATACATGACCCATCTACATACAATGTCAAGTCTGGATCTGACAAAGGGATATCTGTCAAGTCTTGTCTGGGTTTCGTCGTGATAGTAATGACTTCGACACAATCATGTGCCAATGGATCTGTTCCGCCCACTGGTAACAGTGTGGCAGGGTTTAACGTATTGCAACGTCTGATTTCTATGTGTGGCTGAAATAATGTCAGTTTGTAACCGGTGAGTCTCGCTATAGTCAAGTGTTGTGTTTGTGTGCGGTTCAAGAGAACCTCCACTGCATGTGGTACTTGTACTGTCAATTGGTGTCCTAACACTATGGCATCGCTTTGTCTGATAGCTAAAGCTGTTGCTGCCACCGATTTCAGGCACGCAGGAAGAGCCTGAGCTACTGGATCTAATGTACTAGAGAAATAAGCACATGGTTTGTGTGATCCTGCTTGTTCCTGAGTGAGTACTGACAAAGCAGTACCTTCGCGTTCTGTAACAAAGAGTGTAAACTGTTTGCTGTAACATGGTGTTGCTAAAACAGGTGCTTGGCATAAAGCTTTCTTTAAGCTTTCAAAGGCGTGTGTATGTTCTTGAGTCCAAGGGAGGACAGTCAATGTGGCTGCCTCCTGTGTTGTCAACTGGATGAGTGGTTTTGCTAGAAATGCATATTGAGGGATCCACTGCCTACAGTATGAAGTGAGGCCTATGAATGCCCGTACCTCCTTTTGTGTCTTGGGTGGTGGCATGTTAGCGATTAACTGGATGCGGTCGGGTGTAAGCTGCCTTCCCTCCTTGGACAGCGAGTGCCCAAGGTAAACAACTCGCTGGACACAGAATTGCAGCTTAGAAGGGGACACCTTGTGCCCCTTGTCGGCCAGAAATTTCAGAACCGTCAGTGACGCTGTTTCACATTCAGGTTCGCTTCGGGCGGTGATCAGCAGATCATCGACATATTGAAGCAAGGCAGTGTTAACTGGCATATGGATACTGTCAAGTTCTCGTTTTAGTGCTTGGCTATAGATGCTGGGGCTTTCTGTAAATCCTTGAGGTGCGCGTGTGAATTTAAAACTTCGTCCATTTAAACTGAACCCGAACAAGTATTGACTTTCCGGATCGATTGGGACGCTAAAGAAAGCATTTTTGAGGTCAATTACAGTGAAGAACGTTGCTTCTGAGTCAATAGCTGTTAGTAATGAAGAGATATCTGGGACCACGGGGTATTGTGGTACAATACATTTATTTAATTCGCGCAGATCAATAACTAATCGATATACTGGTGGTGCTTTTGGATCCGTTCTTTTAAGAATCGGAATTATCGGGGAATTACATACATTGGAGTCTGTTTCGACAACCACTCCTTGTGCAATGAGCTCGTCAATGATTTGCAGCAAAGCCACAACAGCATCGGGTGGTAACTTATATTGTCGTATTCGTGGTAGTATTACTCCTGTTTTTAGTGTGACACGATATGGTGTAATATTCATGCAACCTACATCAGTGGGGCCTTGTGCCCATAAATGTGTAGGTAAATTCTGCAGTCGGTGATCCATGTCTCTGGACACGTAGTGACCTTTAAAGTCACGTAAAAATAGTTGTACTTCTTCCGGAGAACAACATATTATAGCTCCTTGAGCTTTCAATGTTTTTATTCCGAACAAGTTTTCTGGACATGATTTAGTAAGCAATAAATCTGTAGTACGTGTCAATGGACCAATCGTAAGTGGAAGATGTTGTGTCACGTCATTTATTACAGGTTTTCCTGAGAATCCAAGGGAAATATTTTGTGAGCCTGAGAGGGGTGCCCCTGGAACTTCACTGCGTCTTATAGTTGTTCTGCTTGCCCCTGTATCAAGTAAAAACTTTCTGTCTTCCCCTAATAGTTCACTATGTACATAAGGTCCCTCTTGGTCTACAGGAACCTCAATAAGGGGTAAGCCAACTTCCCTCTCTAGGCTATCTCATGAGTATCGCTGATAATCGGGATAATCTGCTTGTGCATACTGATACATCTGTTGTGTTGTTGCTTGTGTTGCAGCAATAGGCTGCGCTTGCGGTGGTGCTACGGTCTGTTGTGGAGCTCCCTGTTGCGGAGCTAGTTGTTGCGGAGCTAACCTAGGTTGTGCGTGCTGAGGAATTTGTTGTTTATTCTGATCCTGTCTAGGTGGACGTGGTCTCTCCTGGGTTCTACCTGTAGCAATATTATGTTTCAGGACTGGACAATCGTGTATATAATGACCTTGTTGTTTACAATAGTTACATGTCCCTTTCGTAGGACCTGCGGAATTACCCTTTTGATGACCATCAGCTGGAACTGACTGTGCAACAAGCATTTTCATTTTTGTATCTTTCATACGTCTTTGTTCGTGTTCTTGTTCTTCTCTAATTCTATTGTGATGATATTGTAACATCTGTAACATCTGTGATGGGGTATTACCTTGCCAGGTACTTTCGAATTTCAATACTCTATTTTTGACTTGTAGCAGAGAATTTTCAACTAATTTTGTCACGAACAGATGTGGATATGACTCGCTACTGGCTTTTATGCCACTATTTATACCAAAACATTTTTCAAATCGGGAATAGAAATCACTAGTGTCTTCATCTGGTTTTTGTTTACAGGCTGATATTGCACCCCAGTCTTCCTTTTTCGTAGTTAATAAACGTGGTAGTACCTGCACTAATAGTCCTGCTAGTGCTGTAGTCTTTTCCCCAAGCCCTGATCCTGCAGCTCGGGCCTTTTCTTCGTTTTCTAATGCTGTCCAATCTATCTTTTGGTCTCCCACTTCCCATTCCTTTTCTTTGAGTTTCTCATAAACACCGGCGGGTAATAGGACTTTTAATATTTTCATAATATCGGGGTAGGTATACTCTCCCATGAGTAACATGTCTTTTATCTCGCGGTGGAAACCTGCTGGGTCCTTGTCATGGCTGGGTACTACTTTCTTCATTTCTAATAATTCCAGTTTAGTTATAGGCGTGTACACAAATACGCGTGTAAAGTTATTACCGTCACCTCTGATTGGGTGTACTTCGCGTAACGGGTTCTGTCTATCTATGTGATACATTTTTCTTCCCATGATGGGAACTGGAACGTGTTCTGGGCATACGAAATTTAAATATTGGTTTCGGAATTCTAGAATTTCTTTGATCAAATCAGTGCTTGACCCTCTCCATATATTCGTGAGCAGTTCTGTCAATATGTCAGGTAAGGGTCCTGGATCGGAGTGTTGACTTTTATATAATATAAGGAGGTGTTGAATCATGTATATACTAGCTAAACGCTGTTCGTATGGGTCAAGATTCAGAAACGTGTGTGCAAGTACATCATCATTGTAGTCGCTGGGACTATCAGCCCATTGTACTGCTGACCTAGCTAATTCTTGTTCGTCCATGGAATCGAGCACATGGTACCCTCTTCGATCTCGGAGTAATTTATCAACGGCTTGGAATAGGTGTTCGGGGGATTTTGTATTTAACATAGGATTTGGAAAATGTCTATTATATTCTGGACGTATTGGACGTATCTGATCATTAAAGTCTCTAGTATTATTATGGGGTCTTCCTCGACCTACATAAGCTATTGTTTCTAATTGTTCCGATTCTTGCTCCTCCTCCTCTTCTGATTCTACTCTGTCTGTTTCTCGTCTTTCTTTATGTATTCGTTCTACTTCCTTGCGGATCTTTCGACTCATGGCGATTATACACGCCTGTCTATCGTGTTTCTCTTCTGATATGTTCTGACCCCATTTGACAAGTCTTTGCATGGTATCGTGATCTGCCCCGGGCCTGTCTTGATTCCTAATTACACAATTTATGAAAAAACGTAGTAGTTGTCTTTGGACATCCACTTTCTGATATTCCATAGCTTCATTAATACTTTCTGGACCTCGCCCTGTTTGGACAAAGCGATATATTTCGTCTAGGTGTTCACCCATTCCTGGTATCGTCATTAAATATAATGTAGCTCGTCTTATACGTAGTGATGATATGAGCAATTTATCCTGTCTACCTGGTACTGGGTCGTATCTACAATCCACAAGCTGTTCTTTAAACATGTCGGATGTCGCTAATTGGGGTGTACGTTGGAGTGCTAAATCTCTAAGGGTCTGTTTATTTCGCGGCGGGGTGGCAAACATGTCTGTCGTACCTCCGGTAGCACCGTCTGAGGTGCTAGGCACGAAAGGATTCGTTGGACGTAGGATAGAGATTGTAGATGCAGGAAAAACTGTAGAAACGGATGGACCTGTGGGAACTTGTGTAGGAGTTTGTAGTTGCGGGGGTACAGACGGATGCTCTTGGTGTAGAACACCATCGGCAAGCGGTATGTGTGGTATGGCATTAGCATACTCGGGAGCTACGTCATCTAAATAGGAGGAAAGGAAAACGTCCTTTGCTGTTTTGGGATGTGTTTTGGGATGTGCTTTTATCGGGAGCAATGGAGGAGTTAAATCTTTTGGTATTTCCGGGGTAGCCTTAGGTAACCCTTCGGCCAGAAGAGGATACATACCATTCATAAGGGTGTTTCTTTGTCTATCTATTTGTTCTGAGTTTACTCGGGTACCTTCCTCAAGTAATAGATTTTCTCGAGTTTTGTTTGAATTCTCTCTACCTTTCTCTTCCTGTCTGTGTGCTTTTTCTGTACGTCTGTATGATTCTTTACGCCATAATTCAATGGCATCTTTCTGTGACTGTCTGGCTTTCTTTTTCCATAATTCTTCTTCTACTCTCATGATGCAATCTGCATCCCAGGTCCCCGTTGCGGGCCATCTCTGACTCTCTGGTAATTCTTTGGTGTAGTCCACCCATAAATCAAGAAATAATACGGCATCTAGACCATGCTTATGATACATAAAGTATCCTGGAGTGTCCCTAGGTGGAATGGGAACAGCTTCTTCGAGTACCCCTTTTCTAGTTTTGATCTGTCTTAGTTTCGAAAAGAGCGGCATTTTTAGATCTGGTTACTTAATCTTAAACACACTTTATACAAATAAACGTAAATAATGAACAGTCATTCACACCACAATATATAGAACGTATTAAAACATTTAACGCTTAACATTTTTAACGAACGATGATAACTAATAGAAAACTAGTTACTGACATAATACTGACACTAGATAATATTTATTTATATGCAAGACATACTATATATACTGCTAAACAGTACAGATACACTGCTGAAACAGTGCAGACCGGACTTGTGTACCCAAACCCGTCTCGACCGGCACAGACTATGTGCACGTTAAATGCCTCCCCGGTAATGGTACTCACCGGGTAGCTCGGAACGGAAGGCCTCGGAACGGAACTGAAACTGGACCGGACTGGACTCGACTCAACTGGACTCGGAACTTCGGAACCTGGTGGGCCTCTGTATACCTCGGATCTTGCTCTCTCAGCTAGGCTCTGGTCGGGATACTTCGCACTTCTCACCGCCTCGTCTGGGTGTTGATCGCAGCCTCAGTCACCCCCGCTCGGCCGGAGGGAGATACAGGAAATCCTGCGGGTACGCGTTTTTGTCCGTTCAGCTGTGGCAGGAGACCGGGCCTGCAACGCACCGCCGGCGCGTGAGATGAGAAAGTGTCCCTATTCGGGCGCCAATTTATGTGGTAAATATTTCGTTACCGGTACTATTTTTATGCGGTAAAGTCTTAGTGAGAATAACTCAGTAAAAATAAGAGGCAGAATCCGTGGTATTAGAGGTTTTAAAAGGCTTTATTCCTATACAAAGGAATACAATTCGAATTGTAGGCATTCTATTCCATCACCACGAAAGTTCAGGAAGGAAGGGCATATATTATTGACAGATAAGCAGTTTTATAGAAAATGCATTACAGTGAAACAGATGCAAGAGGCGTAACAGCTGATGATACAGATAAACTGTGCATACGTAACCAATAGAGGCGTATACATGGGTGTAACTAAAATACGTCATTAAACATGATGTCACAAGTGGGTGGATCCATAAAAGAATCCTGCAATGTCAGCAGAAATATTTGGCAGAGATGCGCGCGCAGCCGCATGACGTGTGATTGACGTGCAACTAGAGGGTGAAGGGGACTTGACATTTAGCTCTACATGTGGAGACAGAAGTCTGGGGTTCATGTCAACCTAATCCCAAATCATATCTAATATCCTATGTTTAAAGAACTGTGTTATCCAAAAGGAAAGGTCTCTAGGATAGAATCTATTCTATACTGACTGTTAGTGCGTGTACAAGCGTCTAAGTGTCTACATGAGATGCGAGGGGGTAGGAATATTCCATGGTAACGGGGCTATGAATTACTTGCATGAGGACAGCGAGGCCTGGCCCCTTTGCACGGTAGCTGAAGGAATGTTTACCTAAACTGCTAGACAGGAATGCATCGGATGAGGAGCGGAGGAGATAATCTTGAAGGTGAAATACAGTTTTTGGCAGGCGACAGGCTGGATCAGGCACCGTTAGCCGCGCAAGGAGTAGGACAAAGTTCATGGATACAGATGCAGGCTCAGACTGGAGGCTCAGACTGGAGCTTTCATGAGCAGAAGGCAGGAAAAGGCTTGATGACAGAATTCGGGCCTACTCGCCTGAATCTGTAAAATGTGGAAAGTGAACCATATAAAGTCGGTGGCCTTTCATACTTAGGAATGGAATATCTGACCCATTCATGGCGGGTCTGAAAGAGGACATGTTGACGGTGGACGCACATGTATTTGCGTCTTCAAAACTGGAGCAGGAGGGAACATACATGTACTTATAGCATGTACATGGAGCCGTTGGGGTCTACGATAGGGGACATAACTGATCACAAAATTCATATTTCCTCACCTCAACAGTACAAACTCAAACCATTTGCATGTCTTCTTCCTGCTTCTTCCTTAGATATGAACCCGCTTATGTTAACTGCATTGGATCAGAGATTTCCATAATTCTGTTTTCTTTTACCTTGAACACATTCCTCTTTTCTGAACTATGTTCAGATAAGCGTTGATCCAATTGTACAACTAACACTATTACATTTATTAGGAGTATTCACTTGTGCCATGACAATTTCTAACTAAATTTTAGGCCTGATATTTTAAAGATGCCTCTTTTCCTTCTGACCAACCAGTTTCAACTACTAATCGATTATTGTGGTGATATAACTCAATAAATCTTAAATACAGAAGTTTGTTATCTACAAAATGAGTATGTGACTTTCTGTCAAACAATTTTCACATATGATCACAAAATGCAAAAACAATATAAAACAAGGGATCATTTCTCTCTTACCAATGGTATATTGCAGTCAGCTGTCCTTCCACTCAGATATAACAGAACAAAGTCCGCCTTGCTTTGATAATTTGGTAAAGTTGCAGGGTTGCACAGGAAAATGTAACTGACACTGATTAAGGAATAATGCACATTTCTGTGGCTCTTCAGAAAATCTCTCTGAGGTGCTATGGGTAATATTGGAGTCCCTGAGGAAGAGGGAGTTGGCAATGGTCATGAACCTGGGCTCTTACCATATGTGGAAAGGGTACTTGCCTTATATCTTTCTTTTCTGTCTCCAACAGATTACCTATTTTCTTAGTAAAAGCTGCATCTAAATGTAGTGTCTTATTCTCTTACCTAACCACACTAACTTCCTGTTGTCATTTAGTTATGACTTCCAGGATCTGAGCTAGAGTAGTGTCTGAATCTATTGCTTAGGTATGATGATAACATGGGCAAGGCTAATCAATCTGTCATACTGCACAAACCTAATGATCAAGGCACAATGGGAGCAATGCTCTTTTGCTTCTCTCACTTTCCTCAGAGTGACCGCATACACAGGGATATGAGGGCCATGGGTAGAAGCAGGAAAAGAGAAATTGGATAAAAGAGAAACAGTTACACAAGACTCTACCACTATGCCTCTTCACTTCTGCTGGTCACCGAGGTTGGGAGAATGTAGTGGATCTAAACAAGAAAAAAGAGATATCCTAAGTAATTTGTCATTGAGAGGCCTTAGTGGAACAGTGATTGTTAAGGGATATACGCAAGCACTATCACGTTGTAGCTGATGTTCTGTACCTTGAAACTGGTAATTCTTGAAAACTAAATATACAATAATAAATATATCAAACACGTGTTCACTAGCATTTCTCCCTATGTTTAAATAGCTACCTGAAGTCACTCCACTCTCTTGTGGTAATGAGTAATAGCTTCTGCTTGTCTTCTGTAGAACTACAACAAACCAAGCTAATACTGTTAGCAACCATTTGTTTCCTAATCTTATTAATGATATGCACATACTACAGCTCAAGTACCTTATACATGACATTAAGTGATCCACTATTAGAATCCTTCCTGTTACTTTGAGGGAAATATTACAGGAACATTCTTCATAACAGTTCAGATAAATGTTCAAGGAACTCGGTCAAAGTTCATTTTTATCAACCACACTACTTTCAGGATACATCTCTGTGTTCCCAATGTCAAAACAATCCTTAAGGAAGCAACAGGTCTTGGCAAGAAAAATCTGGGATCCATGTGTCAATGTCCTTGCTGCTGCAACATTGCAGCATGATTGCCAAGCAAATGATGCCCTGAACCATTAGGAAGTTATACTTGATTCCCAAAATGGTCGCCATTTCTCATGAACATGCTAGTGCTTGTGGCTGCTGGGATTAGGTTTTTTGCCAGCATGCTGCCACGTAGCATGTCCTCTGCAGGCCTGCACCCTCAATGCAAACAGCGCCTACGCTCCATGATGACAACCTTCCATTCCTTCACTAAAAGAAGCATAGTGTAAGTAGACTTCCATGAGAATGAGCCCCACTTCCTGACACCAGGTCATCTTCTTTAAAGGTTGAGTTTTAGAATTATTTAGCGTGGTGAAAAGGATCACAAAGCGATTTGACCAACTATCACAAGATCATCAGATTGAGAGGGGTAGGTTTACCAATAAATAAGTCAAGCATACCACCCTTGGTATGAGTAGGTTTAGTGACAAATTGGCAAAGGTCATAGTTTTCAAGGCAAGATTAAAGATTTTGAGTACATCTATCATCCTAAAACCCACAGGAAGTTGAAATCTGCTTGAAATGAATCATATTTTTTTTTTAATTATTGTATTTTATTCATTTCAATATGACAGTACAGAGAAATCATAATACTAAGACAAAAAATATCATACAAACTAACAAAAAGATATTGAGACAAAATCAATTCAAATATGTAATTCAAAACACAAAATAGAAAAAGAAGGAGGTTATATTCCAAATGAAAGAGACAATTGACTATAATCAAAACTGATAATACAGAAATTAAGCCTCACAGTTCAATTAAATCGTTGGGGAGTGGTATAGTCTGCATTTCAGCGAAACCAGTTCCCCTATGTAGAGCACTAATCTCTACAATACGTTGTCTAATGCCCGGCGAGTCTGTTATGCCTGTTGCAGTGTGGGGTGTGTGGTAGTTTGCTCCTGAATGCGAGTCGCAATGTAAGTAGCATACAGGCTCCAGAAATTCTTTGGGCGGTTCCTAGGGGGAAGCAGCTCGCTGTATGTTTCTGTTTGTGTATTACAGTACAGCATGTCCCTAGACCATTCCGTCAGTGTGGGTGGAGGGCCTCGCGACCAATGCATTGCCAATACTCGCTTAGCAACTAGCATCGCCATGTCTACTAATCGCCTGATAGGTCTCTGTAATTTCTTAGAGTATCCAAGAAGGGCCAGGAGCAGATCGGGCCTAATGTCTACTTGGGTGACTGCGTGAAGTTCCCTAAAGACCTGCATCCAAAAGTTCGCAATAGGAGGGCTGAAAGGAATTATAGGTTTTAGTTAAGATTTGACCTGTCATTTACTACAGCTATTCAAGCACAAAACCTACTCTGTCACCTGATGGGTGATAGACTTTAAGTTGTAAGTCTTTAAGAGTTTGGACATTTACTTATACACATTAAAAAAAAGCAGAAGGAAGAGGTATTTCTTTTTGAGCATCTCACAGAAGATTCAAATATTAATGCTAATACACCACCTTCCGATCCTACTATGTCAAGCCTTATAATTGCATATGCCGCAGGGTTGAGTATATCAATCTGTGTTTCTGAGTAATCAGAGCACAATGTCTTAGTAAGAACCATAGGGTCAACACTCTTTTCGAAGGCATAGAATTTCCTTGTTATAGGCAACAGCTGATAGACAGTTGTGGAGGGCACAATGACAATTTATTTCGCCATACTTATTTCTTTATCTCAAGTGAGATTTTGATATGAATTAAACTTAAAATTTTCCTAATTTTTTTGCATGGCTACGGAACATATTGATTGAAGTCTTGGTTATTTCTTTGAATTGTTGCTTTGTTGTCAAGTGCAGTTCCCTGTTTGGTGGTCACGGTCAGATAGGGGCTACTGGGCCTCAACTGTGGTGATTGAGGTCATTTGCCACTTGTGTTTGGGATCTTTCCTACCCAGCTCTGTAAATTGAGCCAAGTACACCATTTCTGCACCCGACTATAATGGTAGTGAGGGTGAGCTAGCCAAGACATCTCAGTGACGTAGTTTTGGGGGGTAGAGATTCAGAACTCAAACAATATATGTAATAATGTCAGGCCTAATTATTGTGGTTTTAGAAAAAGATAAGTATTTTATTTACAAGAGTACTTAATACAGTAAATATGGAGTAAACAAATATACAGGGATGCATTACAGACTCTACGTGGGTCTTTACAGAATGAAAACATGTAAGTAATTGCGATTAAAGCTCAGGTACAGGCCTGTTACAAGCGGCAAAGCTGCTTCCTAGAATTTATTGTCCCCTAAGTCAGCCCACAGCAAATAACTATTCACTTCTTATGTGTGAATAGCAATGTTTGAAAATTGCCCCAAGAAAACTCAATGACCAAAAGTTCACAGTCACTTTCTGTCAGGGCTCTGTAATTACCTGACGTAGGTGACACTTGGAATTTCCATGTGCAAGTGTGCTGGTGGATGGGACCAGCTGTCACACTCTCTGAGGTTCGTTCAGACAACCCTGTCTCCTCTCTATTGTCAGTCAGCAGGCATGGCAGTGGTTGCACAACACACTCTCAACTGTCTGCTCCAGTGGTCATGATGTAAGAATCTTCCTCCTTCCGTCCAGGGCACTGGTGTAATTGGTAGAGCAACAAAGGTAAAATCAGCACAGGATGCCTGCGCTGTTCCCCACCACAGTCTCCCAATCAGGTTGACTTTTCTTTTTGGTTGGCATAGGCAAGTTGGACACAACCTCTCCTCAGTCAAACTTGACTTGACAGTCCGGTAGGGAGACTGGGGGACTGTTGCGACTGTGGCACCTTGGCCATCTGGGTGCCTGAGAACCACAGTACCTTGTGTGGTCCAGCAGTTCTCGGGTCTCAGGAAACCCCCCTTGATGCCCGCAACAGCAGGCTGTGAGTTTTGCTCACCTGGGGCTGCCTTGCCTTGGGGTTCTGGGCTCCTAGCTACTGCTCCTTGCTCTTCCAGCTCCAAAATGGCAATCACCTGCCTGAGAGTTTGCTGCTGGCTTTTATAGCTGCTCTCCAGGTAGGCCGATTCAGATTTTTGTTCCTGTTTATTTTCCTTTTCTGTCCTGGCTATCCTCTCTTGATTCATTTCTGGGCATCCCAATCCTTTGTGTTTCCTGCCATATGATGCTTGATTGGAAGATGTGTTGCAAGAAAGACGTGTTCCTTCACTTGTATCCTCACTTCTTCCACTTACTGATCCTGACTCCTCACTCCTGACAAATTCCTCTATTGGATTCCAAATTCCTGGTTTTCTTCAGTCCTTTCAAGTCTTTAACCAGAAAAGAGGTTTTTTGGGCCTTTGGCTTTTTTACCTCTTCGGATGGTGGCAGCTTCTTGAAGGCATTTACCACGTATCTCAGTGTGTGTGGTGATATTGTAGCTTCCGGAAACAGTCATCTGTACATTGGAGAGCAGAAGTCCCCAGACCTGGATTACAAGTAAGCATCCAGAACTTAACAGGTTACAATACCATCACCGATGTATGCTACACTTCGCCAAGTAATCCATTCTAGGTCTTCTGACCTTCCTGCCATCAGTCCTTAAACTTCTAAGTATTATGGAGATCGTTCAAGACTATAGGAGTTTTTGGATTGCCTGGTGGTTTATTTTTATTTTTTGACTTGAAAGATTTTCCTCAAACTGATCCAAAGTGGGGTATATTTTTGATTCCTTGACTGTCACTGAAGCTCCTTGTCTGAACCATTATGCCAATTTCTTGGCAAACCTCAAGAAGATGTTTGATAGATCTGACTGTGAATCTTCCACAGTGGAGAGCAAGCGTGGTATATCCCAAATAAATGCTCCTGAAACCACGTGGGTGGTATGAACTCAGATTACTTTATTCCAAAGAGGGGGTAAGAGAGAAGTTACAGTGTAAGTTAGCAAAAGTTCTGTATCAAGTTCTACTGATTGAACGCAAACTTAAAGGAAAGAGAATGGCAAAATGGAGAAACCAGAGCTTTACTTCTACCTCTCTTCCCTGAGTTTTTAGGCAGACTGAGCCAACTACTAAGCCTTATACTCCTTGACTTGATGTGCCTGATGAACCAATGCAGTTTGGGTTTGCTAGAGGCCTATTGTCTAACGCCAAAAGGGATTGAACACATCGGGGGGTTTCGCCTGGATGTTCCCCGAAGCCCCTGACAAGTGTGCCAGGTGTGGCGCCACAAAAGCAGCTCTGAAACATATACCGTGAAAGTGTCCCCAGCTGCGAACCGACTGGGGAACTGTATTGAGGCGACTGGAGGAAGTCCCAGGAATTATGGGATTACTTCCTGGGTATATACAAGAGATGCCACAAGCTTAAAACGGCAGAGCGCTTTCTGGGTCTCACACTTATTGTGACCAAAAAGACCATAACTATGTGATGGAAGTGCCCATCATGTCCGGCCCAAGAGTGCTGGGTGCACTCTCTCGTTCTGCTGAGGCGTGGCTTTGCACAGCAAGGAAGCCAGTTGCTGCACCATGGCTCAAGGTTGGGAGACACTGCTCTCTAGACTGCTTGAGCCTCCCAAGACAATGACTCTGGCCTTTCACCCACCAGCCCATTACTCACCCTTGAGATGGTTACATCCACCAGTCCTTCATCCACATACACCACTCCAGATACTTATCCAGAGTATTGTGATTATGATGAGTGACTCTCACAGCGACCTTTACCCTACCTTCCTACAGCCATCACCAGCTAATATGCTGGGGTCCCTCACCCACGTTTTCCACAACCCCATCTCACAGCACTTACCCCAACTACCAGCTCAACGACTGCCACCTAGTTTACAGACCCCAAACAGAAGTTTGGAACTACTCGAGGAACTACTGGAAACAAGAACTCGCCCTCAATAAGTTCCCACATCCTTTATTTTTTAATGCACAGAACTAGCCCTCAATTGTAATTTCTTTATTTTCGAGAATTAATTTGATGAACAGATTAAGGGCGTAGCTATGGGGACTGTTTTTGCCCCCAACATAGGAAGCATCTATGTTGCCAATTGTGAGTCAAAATTCATTGACATAATTCATAACCCTTTTAAATCACACATCAAAAAATGGATGCGCTACATTGACGACGTCTTCATGATATGGCAGGGAGACTTACAACCCTTGTGGCTTTTCATGATTGGACAGGACCTGCTCTACAATTTATTTTTGTTCATAATAATACCAGCATGTACTTTCGGGACATCACCATTAAAGTAAAAGAGAATACATTATATACAACCCTACCAACAAGTATTAAAAGATAATCTCCCATTAGGCCAATATATTCATCTCCAACTCAACTGTTGTACAAAAGATAATAATTTTCTTGAACCCTGTATCCCATGGACAAACTCAAATCACACGGCTACCCACACAGACTTCTAAAGAGATTACTAAAAAGACCTTGGTACAATGACAGGGAGGGTCTCTTACAAATTAAACAGATCCCAAGAAAATCTCTGTTGACCTGCATCTCAACATTCAGGTCACTCCAACAAATAAAAATAAAAAATCTGTAAATACTGGAATCTCCTGAGAGGAGATCCCACGATTTCAGAAAAAACCTTATTGGTATTTAAGAGAAGCTCTAACATGTGAGACCGCCTTGCGAAGGCATACGTTGAAACCCTCCCACACACAAACCATCCAACAATGTTTCAACCTACCGCCTATTATGGGCCACTACAAAGGCAACAACTGCAGTGCCTGCAGCACAGCCAACACAGTCAAATGTTTCACCATTAATAAACCCTGTTTCACAGTGAAACATTTCTCAAACTGTAACGCTGCCAATGAAATTTACTGCATTGAATGCCCATGTGTTGATCCTCTGCTCACAATTAAGAGATGGAGCTGGAAATTTGAAAGTGTAAAAAAAAGGCCTTAACATTTCAATAGAATGGTAGACTTTAGTGATTCCTTGCACTCATCTGTAGATCTATTATGTTTAATGCTGTGCCAAGTTCATATGTGTACCTAATATGCATTCAAGTTCTTCATTGGCGCAGCTCTGTCTATTAGTGGGCCAACTATGTCAATTTATACATCAAATTGTTACTATATGGATTGTACATCAGGATCACATGTAAGACCTATTTAACGTCTAACGTCTCTACAACTTATGATGTAAACTTACAGTTTGTACATGTGGTATGCATCTTGTACTGTATTCAATATGAAATGCCTTGAACATGTTCATTGTATTGTTTTGATAAATTCTTCATAAAAATTTTTTCAAACACCATCACATAATATGTAATTGAATTCAACATCCTCCAATGCTCATACCCTAACTCCCTGAAAAATTACTCGGTGACAAATTAAGCACACCTTCAACATCTGAACATCTCACCTATCCTTGTATTTCAGCATCTTTTGTTTACTTTTGATATACAAGCTATCTCTTACTGCCAATGGTGTCCCTACAAACACAAATTCAGTTTCTTCTGCAAATGTAGCTAATGATTGAATCCGTTGTCCCCTGTTTACCCACAGGGTCGGGCCATAGGACTTATTTCCATCTCCAAGCAACTTGGTTTTTTGAATCCTAGTATCTTTTGCAGGTTGGCACTTGTAGTATGTGCAAGTCCAATATGGCTGCCACGGCCACATATGACCTCAGGGATTTGGCCTATATCTAAAACATCCTCACCTTCAGACTTTCGCTCCTTCATTACCATTTTAAAAAATCGCACATCGGGGCGTGGTTACGCGCGGCAGCGTGATGGCCACGTTTTGAGACCGCTCCGGACCCTCTGACCCAAAACCCATCAATGCGCCACAAATATCCGCGTCCCGAAGTTGGGGACTGCCACCTGAAGCGACCGGGACCCAGCCGACCCGCTTTCCAGCCCGTCGGATTTCAGGCTGACGGAGCGCTGCCTGCCACGGCCTGGGGCCTTCCCACACCCTGAGGCCGCGTCCCGGGGAGATTCCTGGGGACGCTGTGGACGCGCCGGGGTAGGGGCACGCTGCAAATCTGCGTCGCGGCTTGTGGCCTGGTCCGCGAGGTCTCGGACGGCTTGCAGCGGCTACGGAGGCGATCTCTTCTCTTCCTGGGAGTCAGCAGTGCCTACCTCCTATGCGGTGAGTCTGGTTGCCCTGGGGGGAAGAATCAGTGCAATTTGTGCCCTGCAACTCTATAATCACCCCCCCCCCCCGGACGGACTGCGCTGGCAGGAGGAGACAGGGATCAGGTGCCCAGAACTACCTGTGGTGTGATCAGACCCTGGGGTACCTGGGGAGGAGGTCCCGTTCCTGACCTGCGGTCCCGCCGGCTTCTTGGGGGTGATAAACTCGCTACCAGTGTGGGGCCCTGTCCCCATCTGATCGTGGCAAGACTTCCTGTGAAAGGGTTGGCGGGGGCCCCCGCAGCAGAGAGGGATACTGCTCTGCTTGGATCCCCCTGAAACAGACACGATGTCGGGCGGCAAGGGCCCTAAGACAACACAGCAAAGTAAGCTGGATAAATATACCTGTCCAAGGGGCCCTGTCCCGAAGCGTCCCTCCCGAGTGGAAACTGCTGGTGGGTCAGAGAGTGAAACCCCTGAACTCACCCTGAGGGACATTATGGAGGCGATTGCGGGGGTGCGCACCTCCATGGAGCAACGCACTGACGCCATCACAGTAGAAATGACTCTGATCAGGGGAGACATCACCAAAACGCATGAAAAAGTCAGGCAGCTGGAAATAACGGCGCAAAGTCTGGTAGATGACGTGTCACAACTCCAAAACAAAGTTCAGGTCCTCCAAACCTTTAAAAAACTAGCTGAAGACAAGCTGGATGATTACGAAGGGCGCTCTCGGCGGAACAACGTTCGCATCCTAGGTGTTCCGGAGTAGTCGGAGGGGCAGACTCCGGACTTGTTTGTCGAAGATCTTGTGCTCAGCCACCTCAACCCGAAGGGCCTTTTGAAGTTCTTTGTAGTTGAGAGGGCCCACAGAGTCCCGGGGGGGGGTGGGGGGGGGTTGGGGGGGTGCCCAAAGCCTGGGGCCCCCCCCTTGTCCATTTTTGGCAAGACTCCTGAACTTCAGAGTTCGAGATGTGATATTACAGAATGCCAGGAGCTCACCACCTCTCAAAAAGACTCTGAGAGACAGAGGGATGAAATATTCTATGCTCTACCCCGCCCGCTTGTTGGTCGAGGCGAATGGAAAGGCTTGGTTCTTTGAACATCCAGAGGCGGTGGCAGGCTGGCTGGAGGGCTGGATAGACGCCGGGGAACATAAACCACGCTGATCCTTGCAGTGAGTGACACCACTTGCCATGTCGGAACTTGTTTTGAATAGGCCCACTCTGGGGTTCCTTTGCATTCTGATTACTCTGGCCCCGGGCTCTGCCGGTGGCGCTTCTGTGCGGCACTGTGTACGCTGGGTTCGATGACTCCATATTCTTGACTGTTGCATTCTGGCGGCCTCCCATTTGTGGACTCATTTTTCATTTTTCCTTCCCTTCTTTTTAGGGGACAGGCAGAGGGTCAGGGGGTAGGATCCTTCTTCCCTGCATTTGATTATTGTTTGTATTTTTCTGGGGCGACAGTTTGTTTTAATGGGCTGGTTAACGCCCAGGGTGCAGGGGGGCAGGGAGGGGGGTGTTGGTTTGGGGGTTGGGGATAATGGGTTGTTAGTTGTTTTATTGGCTTCACTGATCAATATGGCTCTGGGGGATGATCTCCCATTTGACCCACCATCATGGTTACGCACTGGGAAAAAAGCTTCACCTTAATAAGTTGGAATGTGAATGGGCTGGGGGACAAGGTAAAACGCACTGTTGTCCTGCAATATATAAGGCGACACTCCCCAGATGTAGTCTTCCACTAGGAGACACATCTCATCAGTAATATGTGTAAAGCTCTAACTAGATGGAGATACAGGCTCCTGGCACATTCTGGCTTCACCTATGGGTCTAGGGGACTGGGAATCATGGCTAAACACTCCTTCCCCTTTTCGGTTCAGTCTTCGCACGCTGATGACCATGGGAGGTATTTCGCAACCATCGGACAATGGGAGGGAAGGACGTTAACTTTGGTTTCGGTGTATGTCCCGCCTAGGCTGCAAAGTCAGACTTTTGTGGATCTGAGCACTCCGCTCCTCTCCCTACCGGAGGGCCTGCTGCTGGTGGGATGCGATTTTAATGCTGTTGCATCCGGTACACTGGACCGTCAACCCCCCGCACGATGGGCCCCTCAAGTAGTTGGCTCCCCAGCTTCCTGGAGGCGTTCGGCCTCTCGGACACTTGGAGGGCGTTTCACCCCGGGGACTTGCAATACACCTTTTTCTCGGGCGCTCATCGTAGCTCCTCTCGTATTGACTAATAACTCCTGCCCACCTCTCAACCAATGCACATCCATGAGGTTTGCCACCTTGCACGTGGCATAATCCGACCACTCTCCGGTGTGGGCCAGGCTGGTTCTAGGGGACCAACAAATTGACATGGTGGTGCCCATCTACTCCTGGTACTTGCGAAACCCCAATGTTCTAAAAGACCTGTTGAAGGCAATTGACTTTTACTTCCAGGAGAACCTTGGCTCCGTTGACTCCCCCCAAACACTCTGGGAAGCGTTCAAATCGGTTATTAGAGGGACAGCCCTCTCTCTCATAGCGGGAGTTAGGAAGGAAAACTCCAAAGAGCTTGAAGCGGTTGAACAGGAGAATCTCCGGTTAGAGGCAGAGGCTGGGAGGAGGGACACCCCAGAAACATTGCAACCCTTGCAACTGAAAACAGATGAATATAAAGCCATAGTCAAAGATCGGGCCAAAACTTGGAGGGAGGAGAGAGATGGTAGAGTGTATGAATGGAGCGACAAAGCGGGGAAATTAATCGCCAGGTTGGACAAGAAGGAAGGGCCAATCGGCTGGTGCCCGAACTGACAGCTGACTTGGGTGCAAAGTTAACAGATCCCGTTCACATTGCCAAAGAGTTCGTTACACACTATAGAGCCGTATATCGGGCACAGTCGTCCCTCCTAGAAACGGACTCTGCTGATTTCCTCTGAGACATCCAGCTCCCAGTCCTCTCTGAGGAAGACAGGAGTTTTTTAGATAGCGACATTACGAACGACAAGATCGCACAGGCAATCAGGCAGCTCCGACCGGGAAAGGCGATGGGCCCCAATGGGTTACCCATTGAGCTCTATAAACTGCGTCCTGACAAGCTTGCCCCGCACCTGAGGGCTATGTTTGAGGAGAGTAGGAGGGAGGGAGAGTTGCCGCCTGACCAACAGCTAACATCGATAGTAGTCATCCCTAAGGAGGGAAAACCTAGAGACAGATGTGCTTCTTATTGACCCATCTCCCTGCTCAATGCAGAACCAAAAATCCGCGCCAAACTTTTAGCCACCCACCTATCGCGAGTGATTAGTGCCTTGGTACACCCGGACCAGTCAGGCTTTATACCCCAACGCAATACTACCCTGAATCTGCGGCGAGTGCATGGAGTGATGGGACGGGCTGATACCATCAGAGAAGACGCTGTGATCTTGTCCTTAGATGCCTCCATGGCGTTTGATACTATCGAGTGACCCTACCTCTTTGCCGTCCTTTTCAAGTTGGGGTTTGGGCCGCAATTTATATCGTGGGTCAGACTCCATTATTCTGCACCTCTGGCACAGGTGATAGTTAACAACAAACGGTCCGACTATTTTACTCTTGGTCAGGGTACCAGATGGGGGTGTCAGCTGTCACCCCTGCTATTCGCCCTATCCTTAGAGCCTCTCGCCGCCTGGATCCGGCGTGACTCGGCCTTACGTGGAATGCGGTGGTCGGCGGAGTGGGAGGATCGCATCTCACTTTACGCAGATGACATTCTTCTTTACTTGACCTCCCCAAGAAGTCTCTCATATGTGTTTTAGACATCTTCCCATCCTTCAGTAGGTTTTCAGGATATTCTGTCAACTGGAATAAATCCCTTCTTTACACACTGAGTGGCGGAGCTCCGGCTCTCCCCAGTGGTTGTCCAGTACAGGTGGTGGCAGATGAGTTTCGCTACCTGGGGATCTTTGTCACCCCAGATCACAAGCTCCGTTATGAAAAGAATCTGCTCCTGCCGTTACAGCGCCTGCATCGTGATGTCGCCAACTGGAGAGCGCACCCTCTCTCACTGCTGGGCTGAGCCGCTCTGTTTAAAATGATGTCCCTGCCCCGCTTCGTATATGCTCTGCAAAACTATCCCGTCCCTGTTCCAATGCGGTATTTCAAAGATATTGAAGATTTACATAGGCAGTTGTTATGGGATGGGAGACCTAGAATAGCGCTTCATAAACTAGTCCTTAACTGGTATGACAGCGGTATCAACCTCCCTGACATAAAGAAATATTATTGGGTGGCCCACCTTGCTGCCATCAACCAAGGCACATACCGCGCTCAGGGAGATCCGGTCTATGCCATGGACAGGTGGCTGCTACCGGACGGAAAGATACAACAGAGCCCTCTATGCGAATCCCAAGAAACTCCCCTTAACCGGCCCCACCATGCACTCGGTCCAGGTATGGCATTTAGTACACAAGAGTTTAGGTTGGGACCGTAAGCTGACGCTAGCTACCCCACTATGGGATTCAGAGCAACTTGGTAGTTTGCACTCCTCCAAAGGTTTCGACAAATGGACCTTATTGGTATCTCTCGAATCGGTGATCTCTGGGTGAAGGGTGATGTGCTTAGCTTTGGCCAGTTACACCAACAGTATGAGCTCGCGGGTACTGAATACTTCCGCTACCTGCTGGTCCGACATGATCTAACCGCGACTTTAAAGAAGGGCTCCTACCTCCCCGAATCCGCCCCATTAGAGGACAGGTTGATGGATGAGCTGCTTCCATGGAAAGCCATCTCGCTAACCTACATAAAGCCCCCCTAGTTACACTGCATGAGTCTTGGGAGAGGGACGGCTTGCTGCTTGACGATGAGGAGTGGAGAGAGGCTGTGGCCTCCCCTCGGGAGGTGGCAATCTCTGCTCGTCTTGGCCTGGTGCAATTCAAAATTCTTCACAGAACCTACATCACCGGGCCCCAGCTAGTCCGAATGGGATGGGGAGAGAGTGCAGATTGCAGACGACAATGTGGGCAGGTCGCCTCTCTCATGCATATTCTCTGGGAATGTGAGCATATACAAAGATATTGGAGAAGGATACATGTAGTCATGAGAGAAGTCCTTCACAAAGATATGCGCCCAGAGGTTAAGAGATGTTTGCTCAATGTGTGAGAGCCCACTGACTTGACGGGGGCAGAGAGATTGTGGGTCACTCTGAGAGCCGCTGTCGCTAAGAGAGACTTTGCCCAGCTGTGGGGGGGGGGGAGGGGAAAGACAATTAGTATTTTGATAGGAGCTATTGGGCTTTACTGGTAGAAGACCTTTCTGAAGACCAGTCTCATTCCACTATAGCCCAGACCTAGTTGACTAATCAAGAATTTATTGATGTCTTTCAGAAGCCAACTACTGTGTCACTCCCCCCTCATAGGGATTTGGATTTTGCTATCCTTACTATACCCAGATGTTTAATTCTCTGTGCCAGAATATACTTTATTTTGCAGTGCAAGAAGTAGGTTTGGAGGAAATATTTGGATGAAAACCTTTTGAATGGCCCAAATATCTAGTTAACATCCCCCATTGGAGCCCCTCTCTTCTCTGTCTCAAAGATGTCCAAAGAGCTAAGACCTTGAATTGATTATCATTGATTTAAAAAGCTCACTCTTAAGGATTTTTACTTGCTTCCACTCATCGTTCCTGAAGTAATTTCTTGGGGTGTACCTGGATGACCTTTTTATCTACTCTGCTTCCCTTCCTGAACATTGAGTCCATTTTGTTCTGTCCTTTTACAGAGTATTTCTGGTAACGCCTGTCTGAGGATTATTTATGGACCCTTCTAAGATCTCTGCCATCAGCGACTGGCCAACTTCTAAATCCATCATGGAGACCCAGAGTTTGTTTTAGAGCTGGCTAACATTTATAGACAGTTCACAAAGAACTTTGCTGACTTGAGTAGCCATATATCGACAATTTTGAAAACGGGGAACCTAACTAAAGGTTATTCCTAGATTCTTAAAGCCTAGGATACCTTTTTCAATCTCAAGAGCTCAAGAAGGCTTTCACGCAAGCTTGTGTTTTAAAACACAGAGCCATCAAGAAAGTTTATTGTGGTTACTGATGCTTCAAACTTTCCTGTTGGAGCAGCTCTAAGAGGCCAAGAACCTGGAACATCTCATTTTTAACTCTCCTATGTCCTGGATTCATGTGAGCAATGGTATTAAGTTCTGAAATGTGAGCTCTTGGTCCTCAAATATGTTTGTACGGAGTGGCAGCACCTTTAAAGGGAGCAGTCTAACCTTTTATGGTTTGGACGGACCTTTGAAACCTCCAGTTCCTGCCAAGCATGCACTGTAGAAACTGCAGTGAAGCTCACTGGACCTATTTCTTTTCTCAATGATGTCTATGTTACTCACATCCCTGGCACAACGTTCTTAGTGATGTCTTGCCTACATGGGGCATTTTGGTTGAGAATTCTGCTACTCCTGCCCTTTTGCTTCCTAACAAATGTTTCTGTTTGGCAAGGTCCTTTTTACAGTGTTTAAGAGACGCTTACGCTAAGATTTCTTGTGTAGGAGAGTAGGGTCTGCTTTCTATGTTCACCCCCACTTTTTGCTTTTGCTTTACTGGTTTTCGACTTAGATGTGGCTGTGGGCCTGCTAATCAGACCCACAGCCCTGCTGTTCTCTCTCTAAATTAATACTATGTACTTTAGGTGCATAACCCATTTGGATAGGATCACCTTATTGGCCCCTGTACAGTGTACCCTAGGTACCCAGGGCATAGGTGTACCCTAGGCCTACCAGGGGCTGCAGCATGTATTATGCCACCCCTGGCCTGGCCTTCCATTTTGACACAACTGGCTGATCACTCAGCTGGGGCAAGGTCGTGTAATCACCCCTTGCTTAGGTGTAGTATTCCTATACCTAACTTGCATATAGACACATGTGTACCTATCAGTCACTCCTATGGCAGGCCTTGACAATCCTGGAGGCAGAGTGCTTGGTAACATGTGAGATGGTGCTCTAGCATGAGCTGAGCCTGTCTGCAGCTTTCGGAACCTTGTCCTTATAGCTGTTCTATGATATAGCCTACCATATACTCTTAAAGTGCCTTATAATCTTAGACGGTTATGGTAACTATGGTTTGGCTTTATCGAAACATGTCGTGTAAGGTGTCTAACACTGTGGAATAATACCCCCATGCCATCTCTGGACATGAGAATATTATTCCCCCCTTCTAGAGGGAAAGACATGTTAAAATCATACTTCAACTGTTAGCCTCTGACCAAAGCCTCAGCATCACAAAATGGATGCTGCTGCCACGACACAAGTCTGACCTCCTGCAGCTGGGAGTGATCCCAGCCAGGGAGGCCTGGACAATAGGTTTCCTGCTTGGGGAGGTGCTAGCACCTCCCCAGACAGCCTTTAGTGTATTGGGGCAGGGTGGGCTGAAAGGAATGAGACATGCCTGGGGCACACAAGGTGTTCCTTGCATAGTCCAGTTCAAACCGGCGCTGGGGCACTCCAGCCCCAGCTCTGGCACGAAACTGGACAAAGGGAAGTGGGTGTAACCACCCCCTCCCAGGTCCCACCCATAAGGCGTGACCTAGCAGGTATCCCAGCCCCCCAGATTAGTATAAGAGTGGGAGTTGGGCCTCAAGACTTTAGATTATCCTGAACCTGCAAAACTGAACAGAAACTCTGGACCTTCGACATTCGACGAAAGAAGAAGACTGAAGAATCTCCCTTGTAGCCAAGGAGTGGCTACCCTGTGCAAACAGGCACCATCAAGAGACTACCCTTTGCTTTGCCCACGTTCTACGAGGAACCGACTGCAGAGCCTGACCAGAACCTTGACTTCCAGACTTCTCCGACCCTGATCCACATCTACAGCAGAGCTGAGATCCGTGGAGGCGACGAGCGACGTGGGACCGGCTACCTGGAAAAAGTGGCTAGTAACTTAAAGCGCAGCTTCTGAGGTACCCTCGAAGTTGTGCACTGGGGATTGAGAAGCCCCAACCCCAAGCACCATCTGCACCGAAGATCAGCCCCCCACACTCCACGAGTCCTGCGTGGGGCCCTTCAACATTTTCCTGCTTGCCGCGTCTGTCCGGTTGCTTGCCCGCTGGCTAGTGGCCTTTGTGACGACGCACCCTGAAATCTTCTGCACTGGTTTGGCTCCTCCAGACTGGCTCCCGCTTCTCTGCAAAGAAGAAGCACCCCAGACCTTCCTGGTCTGCACCAGAAGCAAGTCCTTCGTTCTTCGTGGGTTCCGCTTGCCAAGGCTTGATGAGTCCTAGTCCAACTTCGACGCCGCCGACAGCAAGAGCCTTCGTGGGACAGCTCGCCTCCTGGTCCTGGTTGTCCTCGACGCTTCCTGGTCCTCCTGGCTGCAGCGACAAGCTTCACCTTCACCTGCAATCTTCACGACATCGCCTGGTTCCTTCCTGGTTCTACGTGGTCACTGGCTAGTGACCTTGACTCTGTCCCCTCTGCTTGCAGGTTTCTTCTCTTCTTGATCCCAGCCTTGGGATCCACCGGACACTCTTCACTGACTGCCTGTCAGCATCTTTCTTCAGGCATCCATAGGAGTCGACGACGAAAACGACGCATCTTCACCCCTATGCACCCGCAGCCTGTGGGCTAGGTAACTTGGGTACTCCGGTGCTCATCAGGATAGTGACTATCCTAGTGTCTAGTTTTCAAGTCTCAACTTCCTAGCTACTCCGGAAGTGTCCTAAATCTACCGTTTTCTAAACTGTACTATTGCTATTGACTTTTACGCATTACGCGTGAGTGTTTCCACTCTGCACACGAATCCCGTGGGCCTCCCACTTCCTAACTAACGCTAGTGTAGTGTAGCCCCAGCGATTCCCTAGGCCTAGGCCTATTCTATTTCCGTGACAGTGGTTCTTATACCACTTACTTAGTATATGGTTTGCGTGGCCCCTAGGGCCTAACTGTATTACTTACCTGTGTGACTTAATGTATGCTTAAATAAGACTGTGTTGTACTTACCTCTAATCTCATAAAGAGTGCTGAGGGTTTGACTAGAATAAATACACTTTATTTTATATATATATCTGTTGTGGTGTCCTTTCATTTGGTATTCAAGGGATTATATATGGTATCACAGCTGGCTTCACATGCCATTCAGAGTTTAGCCTAAGACTGCTCTTGTCCATGCTACCACTAGGATAGCTAGTCTATAAGGTTGACTTTACAACCAATAACCATAAGGGTATTTGGACTGATATAAGGTGTACACTAGAACTAGTGACATCATACATCAGGCCAACTTCTCACATTGGTGAGCAGCGGTTGGGATCTGAGCTTGCTGTTGTAATACCATTGTAATCTTGAGATACTAAATTGAAAGATCACATAGATATTGTCTAGGTACATATAACATAGATTATAATACTTAAGTCCTACTGGACTTTGTAGTTGTAGGTTGAAGGGAGTAACACACCCTGACTACAACTACTAGAGAGGTTTAGTAGATACAACTAGTGTAGGTAGGTGCACACACCACACCCTCACTAGATCATGTCTCTGAGAGGAGATCAAGTAGATGCTCCCTCAGGAGGATCAGGTCTGCAAAAGACCCCCTCTAGATATGATACCTTAACATTCCAGGAGATGAGACACTTGTGTACCTCCAGAGGAATAAAACAGGGTGCAAACCCTACCCTCCTTCAGTTAAGACAACTCCTAGAGGAGTATGACATTATTAGGGCATCTCAGGCAGGTACCCTAGGTACAGAGGAGGGTCTACCCACCACAGAGGAGTCAGAGGAGACTTCAGATGAAGAGGTATACAGCCAGGGCCAAGTAGGAAGACTTAGCCAGGCTAACCTAAGCTTACATGGGAGTTTGCATGGGGTCCCCCCTTACAGACCCCCAAGTAGGCTTACACAGAGAAGCAGGAGGGACAGATCCCCTTCAAGGGAATCCATCCACTCCCATGTCTCTAACATCTCTAATGCTTCCTCTCACAGGGGAATGACTTCCCCTGAGAGAAAGGAGCATGAAGCCAGAATGAGGGAAGCTAATCTGAGGATTCAGAGGGAAGAACTTGCCCTTGCCAAAGAGAAGCTTGCTCTGGCTAGAGAACAAAAGTTGAGTGGGTCAGAACCCACTGGTGGCAGCAATATCCCTAAGGATAGAGACAGGCACTATGATAATAGAAACCTGAGCAAGATTGTCCCTCCCTACAAGTGTGGGGATGACATCCACAAATGGATAACTGCTTTGGAGAGAGCTTGCAAAGTACAGCAGGTACCCCAAAGTCAGTGGGCAGCTATCTTGTGGCTCTCCTTCTCTGAGAAAGGCAGAGACAAGCTCCTCACAGTTAGTGATGAGGATGCAGATAATTACACTGTCCTGAAGAGTGCTCTGATTGATGGGTTTGGCCTAACCACTGAACAATACAGGTTGTTGTTCAGGGATACCCAGAAGACACAGACTCAGGACTGGACTGACTTTGTAGATTGTGCCACTAAGGCTCTGGAAGGCTGGCTAATGGGAAGTAAGGTTAAGGACTATACAGGATTGTATAATTTGATCATGAGAGAGCAAATACTTAACAACTGTCAAAACCAGCTATTGCATCAACACCTGATTGATTCTGATCTGACTTCTCCCCAAGAATTGGGAAAGAAGGCAGATAGATGGGTCAGGACTAGAGTTAAGCAGAAAAACCAGAACCAGGGCGGTGATCAGAAAAAGGCAGACCAGAAGGGTAATGAGCAGAAACAAAAAGACCAGAAGTCTTCACCAGGCCCCCAAAAGGCTCAGGGGGAGGGTGGTCCCAAAAAGGATAAAAAGAAAGATGGCCAAAAGAAACCATGGTGCAACTATTGTAAGTCCAACTCACATTGGTTTAGTGAGTGCACCAAAAAGGATAAGCCCCCAGCCACCATTGCCCCTAAGGCAACTGTACCCCCTAGTTCAGCTGTAAGTGGTGGTTCCCAGCAAAAGGGTGTAGTAGGGTTAACCCTGGGAACTGAGGAGGATTCTGGCCTAGTCAGAGTACCTACTCAGGCTGTTCTGATCTGTGATGGGGACTTAGCTTTGTCCTCTACTGTAGGCCCCAGTAACCTGGGCAAGTACAGACAGACACCTTTTATCAACCAAAGAATGGCTCAGGCCTACAGGGACACTGGAGCTAGTGTCACAATGGTGACACCTGCTTTTGTGGACCCTGGACAGATCATACTAGGTGAGAATTACCCAGTGACCAACGCTAGCAATGCCACTACCTCCCATAGTGTGGCTATTGTTAACTTCTCCTGGGGAGGGGTAACTGGCCTCGAGAAAGTTGTTGTTAGTTCAGACCTTCCTGTAGAGTGTTTACTGGGCAATGATCTTGAAACTTCAGTTTGGTCTGAAGTGGAGTATAGGACCCATGCAGAAATGCTGGGGATAGATGCACATGTCCTTGCTGTGACCAGGTCACAGGCCAAAAAGTGCACCACTGAACAAGTGCTGGATCCTGAAACTATGGACCAGTCACAACCCAAGAGAAAGAGCAGTAGGGTTAAGGCTGTGCCTTCCCCCCTGCCTCAGGTGATGGATCAGCCCTCCCAGGAGGATGATTCTGAGAGCCCTGAAGGAACTGTCCTAGAAGAACTTGAACCTGATCAGGTTGAGTTTCTTGGGACAGGGGGACCTTCAAGGGCAGATCTGAGGCAGGCTCAATTAGACTGCCCCTCTCTTGAACCCCTCAGACAGCTGGCTGCTGCTGAGGCTGCAGGGAATGCTCAAGGTACCCATAGAGTGTATTGGGATGAAGGGCTACTGTATTCAGAGGCTAGAGACCCCAAGCCTGGTGCATCCAGGAGGTTGGTCATACTACTGAAGTTCAGAGGCTTCCTTCTAACCTTGGCCCATGATATTCCCCTTGCAGGACATTTAGGCCAGAACAAGACTTGGGACAGGCTTGTCCCTCACTTTCACTGGCCCCATATGTCAGAAGATACTAAGGAGTTTTGTCGCTCCTGTGTCACCTGCCAAGCCAGTGGCAAATCAGGTGGCACCACAAAGGCCCCCCTCATACCACTACCTGTGGTGGGGGTCCCCTTTGAAAGAGTGGGCATAGATATTGTAGGACCAATGGACCCACAAACAGCATCTGGGCACAGATTCATACTGGTGATAGTGGACCATGCCACCAGGTACCCAGAAGCAATTCCCCTGAGGACCACAACAGCTCCTGTTGTGGCAAGGGCCCTGCTTGGAGTATTCTCCAGAGTGGGCTTTCCAAAGGAGGTCATTTCTGACAGAGGTACCAACTTCATGTCAGGATACTTGACTGCAATGTGGAAGGAGTGTGGTGTTAACTATAAGTTCACCACACCCTATCACCCACAGTGCAATGGGCTTGTTGAGAGATTCAACAAGACCCTAAAGGGAATGATAAAAGGATTACCAGACAAGCTTAGGCGAAGATGGGACATCCTTTTACCCTGCCTTCTGTTTGCTTACAGAGAGGTCCCACAAAAGGGGGTTGGCGACAGCCCTTTTGAGCTTTTGTTTGGGCATCCTGTAAGAGGACCCCTGTGTTTGGTGAAGGAAGGATGGGAGAGACCTCTCAGACAACCCAAACTAGACATAGTGGATTATGTACTTGGTCTCCGCTCCAGGATGGCAGAGTATATGAAGAAGGCTTCTAAAAACCTTGAGGCAAGCCAAGAACTCCAAAAAGCTTGGCATGACCAAAAGGCTGTACTGACTGTTTACCAGCCAGGGCAGAAAGTGTGGGTGTTGGAGCCAGTGGCCCCAGCAGCACTCCAAGACAAATGGTCTGGACCCCACACTATTGTTGAGAAAAAGGGAGAAGTCACCTACTTGGTGGACCTTGGGACTCCCAGAAGCCCCCACAGGGTGCTTCATGTCAACAGATTGAAGGCATATGTTGACAGGGCAGACATGGGGCTACTCATGGCTACAGATGAGGGGCAGGAGGAAGAGAGTGACCCTCTCCCAGACCTGTTGACTCAGAACCCTGATGATGGCTCAGTTGATGGTGTGGTCTTTTCTGACAGCCTCACTGTCCATCAGCAACAGGACTGCAGACAAGTTCTGCAATCCTACAGACATATGTTCTCTCTGACCCCAAGTCAGACAAACTGGTGCACCCATGAGGTGGACACTGGTGACAGTCTGCCTGTGAAGAGTAAAATCTACAGGCAACCTGACCATGTCAGGGACTGCATAAAAGTTGAGGTACAAAAGATGTTGGAGCTGGGAGTCATTGAACCTTCAGAGAGCCCTTGGGCTAGTCCTGTAGTTCTTGTGCCAAAACCTCACACCCAAGATGGTAAGAGAGAGATGAGGTTTTGCGTGGATTACAGAGGTCTCAATGCTGTCACTAGGACAGATGCCCACCCAATACCTAGGGCAGATGAGCTCATTGACAGACTGGCAGCTGCTAAGTTTTTGAGCACATTTGACCTAACAGCAGGCTACTGGCAAATCAGACTAGCTGAGAGTGCAAAGGCCAAAACTGCTTTCTCGACCCCAGGAGGACATTATCAATTTGTGGTAATGCCCTTTGGTTTGAAGAATGCACCTGCCACTTTCCAAAGGTTGGTGAATCAAGTCCTTACTGGGTTGGATGATTATTGTGCAGCTTATCTTGATGATATTGCTGTCTTTAGCTCCACCTGGGAGGATCACCTGGTCCACCTGAGGAATGTTTTAGAGGCCCTGCAAAAGGCAGGCCTCACTATCAAGGCCACTAAGTGCCAGATAGGGCAGAGCAAGGTTGTATACCTGGGCCACCTAGTTGGTGGGGGTCAGGTTCAACCACTGGAGAGCAAGATCCAGACCATAAAGGAATGGGCTCCTCCAACTACCCAGACTCAGGTCAGAGCTTTCTTGGGCCTGACTGGGTACTACAGAAAGTTTGTTAAGACCTATGGGTCCATAGTGACACCACTTAATGACTTGACCTCCAAGAAGATGCCAAAGAAAGTTCAGTGGACAGTAAGCTGTCAAAAAGCATTTGATGACCTGAAGCAGGCCATGTGCAGTGCACCTATTCTGAAAAGTCCAGACTACTCCAAAGAGTTCATTGTCCAGACAGATGCTTCTGAGTTAGGTGTGGGAGCTGTTCTTTCACAACTGAATGTAGATGGTCAAGACCAGCCCATTGCTTTTATAAGTAGAAGGCTGACCCCTAGAGAGAAACGTTGGTCAGCTATTGAGAGGGAGGCCTTTGCTGTGGTTTGGGCCCTGAAGAAGCTGAGGCCATACTTGTTTGGCACTCACTTCAAGATTCAGACAGACCATAAGCCCATCTTGTGGCTAAATCAGATGAAGGGTGAAAATCCCAAACTTCTTAGGTGGTCCATTTCCCTACAGGGGATGGACTTCACAGTGGAACATAGACCTGGGACTGACCATGCCAAAGCAGATGGACTCTCCAGATATTTCCACTTAGAACATGAAGACTCAACTGGTCAAGGTTAGTTTAATGTCCCTAAGTTTGGGGGGGGGGGGGGTTGTGTAGGAGAGTAGGGTCTGCTTTCTATGTTCACCCCCACTTTTTGCTTTTGCTTTACTGGTTTTCGACTTAGATGTGGCTGTGGGCCTGCTAATCAGACCCACAGCCCTGCTGTTCTCTCTCTAAATTAATACTATGTACTTTAGGTGCATAACCCATTTGGATAGGATCACCTTATTGGCCCCTGTACAGTGTACCCTAGGTACCCAGGGCATAGGTGTACCCTAGGCCTACCAGGGGCTGCAGCATGTATTATGCCACCCCTGGCCTGGCCTTCCATTTTGACACAACTGGCTGATCACTCAGCTGGGGCAAGGTCGTGTAATCACCCCTTGCTTAGGTGTAGTATTCCTATACCTAACTTGCATATAGACACATGTGTACCTATCAGTCACTCCTATGGCAGGCCTTGACAATCCTGGAGGCAGAGTGCTTGGTAACATGTGAGATGGTGCTCTAGCATGAGCTGAGCCTGTCTGCAGCTTTCGGAACCTTGTCCTTATAGCTGTTCTATGATATAGCCTACCATATACTCTTAAAGTGCCTTATAATCTTAGACGGTTATGGTAACTATGGTTTGGCTTTATCGAAACATGTCGTGTAAGGTGTCTAACACTGTGGAATAATACCCCCATGCCATCTCTGGACATGAGAATATTATTCCCCCCTTCTAGAGGGAAAGACATGTTAAAATCATACTTCAACTGTTAGCCTCTGACCAAAGCCTCAGCATCACAAAATGGATGCTGCTGCCACGACACAAGTCTGACCTCCTGCAGCTGGGAGTGATCCCAGCCAGGGAGGCCTGGACAATAGGTTTCCTGCTTGGGGAGGTGCTAGCACCTCCCCAGACAGCCTTTAGTGTATTGGGGCAGGGTGGGCTGAAAGGAATGAGACATGCCTGGGGCACACAAGGTGTTCCTTGCATAGTCCAGTTCAAACCGGCGCTGGGGCACTCCAGCCCCAGCTCTGGCGCGAAACTGGACAAAGGGAAGTGGGTGTAACCACCCCCTCCCAGGTCCCACCCATAAGGCGTGACCTAGCAGGTATCCCAGCCCCCCAGATTAGTATAAGAGTGGGAGTTGGGCCTCAAGACTTTAGATTATCCTGAACCTGCAAAACTGAACAGAAACTCTGGACCTTCGACATTCGACGAAAGAAGAAGACTGAAGAATCTCCCTTGTAGCCAAGGAGTGGCTACCCTGTGCAAACAGGCACCATCAAGAGACTACCCTTTGCTTTGCCCACGTTCTACGAGGAACCGACTGCAGAGCCTGACCAGAGCCTTGACTTCCAGACTTCTCCGACCCTGATCCACATCTACAGCAGAGCTGAGATCCGTGGAGGCGACGAGCGACGTGGGACCGGCTACCTGGAAAAAGTGGCTAGTAACTTAAAGCGCAGCTTCTGAGGTACCCTCGAAGTTGTGCACCGGGGATTGAGAAGCCCCAACCCCAAGCACCATCTGCACCGAAGATCAGCCCCCCACACTCCACGAGTCCTGCGTGAGGCCCTTCAGCATTTTCCTGCTTGCCGCGTCTGTCCGGTTGCTTGCCCGCTGGCTAGTGGCCTTTGTGACGACGCACCCTGAAATCTTCTGCGCTGGTTTGGCTCCTCCAGACTGGCTCCCGCTTCTCTGCAAAGAAGAAGCACCCCAGACCTTCCTGGTCTGCACCAGAAGCAAGTCCTTCGTTCTTCGTGGGTTCCGCTTGCCAAGGCTTGGTGAGTCCTAGTCCAACTTCGACGCCGCCGACAGCAAGAGCCTTCGTGGGACAGCTCGCCTCCTGGTCCTGGTCGTCCTCGACGCTTCCTGGTCCTCCTGGCTGCAGCGACAAGCTTCACCTTCACCTGCAATCTTCACGACATCGCCTGGTTCCTTCCTGGTTCCACGTGGTCACTGGCTAGTGACCTTGACTCTGTCCCCTCTGCTTGCAGGTTTCTTCTCTTCTTGATCCCAGCCTGTCAGCATCTTTCTTCAGGCATCCATAGGAGTCGACGACGAAAACGACGCATCTTCACCCCTATGCACCCGCAGCCTGTGGGCTAGGTAACTTGGGTACTCCGGTGCTCATCAGGATAGTGACTATCCTAGTGTCTAGTTTTCAAGTCTCAACTTCCTAGCTACTCCGGAAGTGTCCTAAATCTACCGTTTTCTAAACTGTACTATTGCTATTGACTTTTACGCATTACGCGTGAGTGTTTCCACTCTGCACACAAATCCCGTGGGCCTCCCACTTCCTAACTAACGCTAGTGTAGTGTAGCCCCAGCGATTCCCTAGGCCTAGGCCTATTCTATTTCCGTGACAGTGGTTCTTATACCACTTACTTAGTATATGGTTTGCGTGGCCCCTAGGGCCTAACTGTATTACTTACCTGTGTGACTTAATGTATGCTTAAATAAGACTGTGTTGTACTTACCTCTAATCTCATAAAGAGTGCTGAGGGTTTGACTAGAATAAATACACTTTATTTTATATATATATCTGTTGTGGTGTTCTTTCATTTGGTATTCAAGGGATTATATATGGTATCACAGCTGGCTTCACATGCCATTCAGAGTTTAGCCTAAGACTGCTCTTGTCTATGCTACCACTAGGATAGCTGGTCTATAAGGTTGACTTTACAACCAATCACCATAAGGGTATTTGGACTGATATAAGGTGTACACTAGAACTAGTGACATCATACATCAGGCCAACTTCTCACATTTCTCCAAAAGACTGTGATGCTCTGCAGAGTCAAATACCCTTGGTCTAACCACCAGAATCTATATTTCTTCCAGTAGGCCCTGTTGATCCCTCTCAAGGTCCTTCAAACCGCAGTTCTGGAAATTTGTCAGGACACTGCAGTAGCAGGTCATCACAGGGTTAGGTTAACATTAGAGCGAGTGCTACCTAGCTTCTGCTGGCCTACTGGTTGCAAGGATGTAGAGCTTCATGTTAATTCTTTCCCTGTTTTTGAACAATCCAAAGCAGTCAACGTAAGCCTTTTGGCTTTCTCCAGCCTTTGCTTGTCCCTCCTCATCCATGGTCCATAATTTCCACCAACCTAAAGGTGACTCTCCTCGTTTGGCAGGAAACCGAGTGGTCACAGTAGACCTCTTTTCTAAAATGGCTCTCTTTTCTTCATTCTGGGGGCTTCCATCTGCCAGTGAGATGGCAAGGAATTTTGTGTCTGATATATACTGTTGGCATGGGATCGCTGACTCTATAATCTCAGACAGGGGCTTATTGTACATTTCTAAGTTTGGCTTTCAATTTGTTCCACCCTGGGTATCAATCAAGCTCAGTCCTAAAGTTACCATCTACAATCCAATGGACAGACTGAAGGGGTCAACCAGTCTTGAACAGCTTCTGAGATGTTTCTGCAAACCCACTCGAAACAACTAAGCAGAAATCCTACCATTAGCTGAATTCTTGTATAACAACTCTGTTCACACTGCCACCAAGGTCTTTCCATTATATTGTATTTAGATTTTCTGTCCTCATTCCATCCTCTCCATTGTCCACTCCTCTTGTGTCTGCTGCTGCTGATTTCATAGAAAGACTGGACTCTGAAAGAAAACCTTGAGGATTTGCAGATGCCTTTTAAAGCTGCTCCACAACTAGTCCAGGTTAGGTTTTTGTTCCTGTTTCTTTTCTTTTTCCATCATGACTGTTCATTCCTTGATCCCTTTTGGTTTTCCCAATTATTTGTGTTTCTTGTTGTGTCATGTTTGATGTTATTTCCTTTTCCTGTTCATTTACTATATAAAGGCTTCATTCTTTTACTTATGTCCTTGCTCCATCCACTTGCTGATCCTGACCTCTCACTCCTGAAAATTCCACGAATAACCCTTTGAAGTATTTTCAGCAACAACAAAAATTCTTATACATTTGGCTTTTTGATCCTGAGAAATTGGCAGCTTCTCAAGGGCCCATGCCTACCATATATTCCAATGTGTGGCGACATTGTAGCTTCCAGAAACAGTTGCCCGTACATTGGCCAGTGGTAGACCCGGTATGCATCAAGACCTGAAGAAGACCATACCCATCTCACAGTTCTTCTTTGTACTCTAGCACGTTTCTTCTGCTCACACTGGGCCACTCCACGCACCGGGCTTGGCAGCTGGGTTCTGTCTAAGGGCAGGCAGACGCCTGCAGGACAGGGCTCTCTCCTCTGCCCTTTCAGCAGGCAGACAGGCAACTCTCGGGGTCACTGACAGGCACTGGCAGGGTCTTCCAAGGCTTTCAGAAACCAGGGGCTATCCCTTACCCTTTTAGATATTGGCTATCATTGATACCAATCCTGACACACAGTACTTTTTCTCCTTGGGCAGTGAATCGAACTGGATCCACTTTTATATTGTATTTTTAAACAAGGGATGTGGATCAACGGTCTGGGTTTCAAAAATGCTTTGTCCTAGTCTCCTTACGTAGTTCGTTTTCCTCTGCAGCACAGGGTGGTACTTTGTGCAAGACAACCCCTCCTCACAGCAGGTAGTGACTATGCTGGTTCCAAGCAGGAGTATTCACAGCATAGGCCCAATAAATGCAAAGCTCTGTACTTGGCTCTCATCAGCCTTCTAGCATTGCTGCCAATAATGTGACAGTTACTATTTTAGCTCTTCTATTTCCAGCATTCTGTTCTATCAGATTCAATATTTTGGTTCCGCTTTTCCTCATACTCTACCTTTCCCATAGAAAGTGTGAAGTTTACAAGATGTGTGTAGAAATGTTTGAGTTATGCATGCTTTCTCTCTGGGATTGGCATTTTTTTCAGGTTTATAATGCTAGGTACCTAAAACTAATATGATTGGGATGACAGGTTTGTCACCAGGATTGTTTAGTCATATTGATGCTTTAGTGTATGCAAGCCCCACATTTATTTAATGATCCTGATTTTTAGTGCTATTTTGAGCGTGTAATTAATTTCTGAAAGAAGGTTTGGAGCTCCACTGTTTCCCTGAACTCATCTTGTGGGAGCAATAGTTACCAGTAAATACTTCCTGTGTAGTATTTTTTAGTAGGTTGTGTATGGGTTTCAGTCCACTTGGATTTCTAATTTGTATTGGGGCATTGATTAAGTCCTTGTGCCAGGGATTTAGAACTCTGACCTCCTGCAGCACGGGGCTCTCAGATCGTATCATTTTCACACCCTTAGCAGGTCTTGGATTATCTAAAGTTGTAAGTAGTTGTTGATGACACTAAAAAAAAACAGTCATTACAAATATACGAAGACATCTGTAATACCAGTTACCTCTTGTTTCTGTAGGTTTGTCAAGTTTGACTCTTTTTAAAAACAAATATTTTTATTAGTTTTACAAAAACACTAAACAATACACAGCAGTAAGCATGCAAGCCCTGCATGTTCCCTCCCTAGATCTCCCTTGCTCCCTCTTCTACTCCCACTGGGTTCAGTCATCGCTGAGAGTTGCTGTAGGTGCCACCGCCAGCACAATCTGTCTCATCACCCGCTCTGCTAGTCGGTGGGGTCTCCACTGCTGATGGGTCACATAAAGTGTCTATCAGTCCAGTCCATGATGGGCTCTCCATTTCCCCCAAACTTCTTCCAAAGTTCCTGGGGCAGCCTTGGGTCTCGTAGACCACTTTGTCTGCCTCCATACATGTGTTAATTCCCTCACATAGCCCTTATTAGAGTGTGTTACTTCTCCCACAGTTTAGTCATGTCTCTTTTTGCCATAACAAAACCCAACATACAGAACAAAAGTTGTTTCCTGGTAATGTCTATGTCATTGTGTATATCTAGTATAATCAGTTGGGGTGTCTGTGGAATGACCTTCCCCCCACTATGGCCTCCAGTTCGGTGACTATTAATCTTCAATACACTCCATCCTTCGGGCAATTCCAAATCATATGTATTAACGTGCCCACCTATAAGCCACACCGTAAGCACATGGGGCTCTTAGCTCGCCCCATTTTGTGTAGGCGGGACCAATTGTAGTATGACCTGTAGAGGATGGTGAACTGGATCAGTCGCAGTCTGGCTTTTATGGCATCTTCCCTGGGGTGCATCAGTGCTGCCTCCCAATCAATATCATCGATTGGTTTCCACATTAACCTCACATTTATCCTGTAGGTTCCCCAGGTTGTCTTGTGTGTTGTAAAGTATAGTGCAATATAACTGGGGTACTGGCGTATGGGTGATCACGCTCCCAAGGACCCTGCTTGCAAGTGGGCTATGTTCTGGGAGGTCCATCCCCAGAAGCCTCTCTTTCCTTAGGGTGTTTGTCACTTGCAAGGATCTAAACTGTTGAGTATCGGTTAAAGCGTATTCTTGCTGTAATGTCTCAAAGGACTTATTCTCCCCATCCACCAGTATGATCACTAATGTTTCTATCCCTGTCTGTTGCCATCGGTGAAAACCGTGAGTTTGTCCATTTTGGTCTATATTATTCTCTTCCATAAGTGGGTGGCCAAGGTAACCTTCCCCTTCCAACCCAGAGCTTTAGTGGCATTGCCCCAGAAGCACAGGGCGGTCTGGGTCGACTCGGGTAAGTGTTTCCTGTCTTGTTTCCCATAGATGTAATGGACATGAGCTGCCGCTCTCATCCCCACTCTTTCTATCCTGCACACCGGTTCAGTAAGCGGACTATGTCCCCAGTCATTAATAATGTGCAATTGTGTAACCCTAGGGTACTCTCTCATGTTGGGAAGCGCAATGCCCCCATTGTAGGCTGACCTGGACATTTTCCCTGTGTGATTCTCGGGGTGCCCCCATCCCAAAGTAGTGTACAGAGCGTTTCACCTAATTTGTTAAAGTATTTTTCGGGCTGTAGTACGAAGTATTTTGCAGGGGGCAGCCTTGCCCATAATCAGCATGGGGGTTTATGCCATTTTCCGCATCTTTGTGGAAGCCCCACAGAACCTGGTCCATGTTGAGTTCTAGGAACCTTTCTCTGTCTGTAGTTTTATTGATACCGAAGTATTTAAAGCCTATCCTTGACAGTTGTAAGTCTACTTTCACACCCCCAGGTTCTCCCAATCTCTCAGTTGGTATATGATGGATCACTCCCGATTTATACGGGTCCCGGAGTATATTTCGAAAGCACAGAACACTGACAGTACTGCCAGGGTGCACAAGTCTAGGTCTTCTGGGTGTAGCAGAGAATCGTCGGCATATAAAGATATGATTTTTGGATCCTCTGATATATGGGGAAAGCCCACTATGTCTGTTCTGCAGCATAGTCATCTGGTGAGCAGCTTCAGATATAATACAACCAGGAGGGGTGACTATGGACACTCCTGTCTTGTCCCTCTCCCCAAGGCAGATGTCTCTTAGACCATCCCATTCACCCTCACTGCTGCTGTTGAGGAGGGAGGCTAGTCGCTTATGTAGCTCCACCAGGAGGCTGTTGGCTTCCGGCGTCTTCGCTAACTGTATGGCCATCACTGCCTCCCCTATCTCCTCTGTTGTCAAGTTGGCCTCAAGAGCTTCAATGTCGTTAGTGTCCAGGACTCCCCCAGAAATGCTGCTATTTTTTGGTCTGTGCAGTCCCTCTAAGCCTCATAATGTGCTTAATAGTTCCTCACAAATGCTCAGGCAATGTCCTCATCAGAGCGGGCAACTTTCTGTGTACAATTGGGTGGCCCACCTTGCCTTCCCTTCTCTCTTCCCTAACCACCCAAGAAGCCTTCCCGCCTTATCCCCTGTGTCGTACAGGTTCCTCTGAACCCTTAGGTAGGGCTGGCAGGTTGCCTGTATCAATTGATTATGATAATGTTCTCTTGTTGCCCCTAGGAGCAGATAGGATTTTTGAGTTCCCTGTAGCTGCCCAGGTCCGCTGCAGTTGTAAGAAACGGCACTCCAGTGTTTGCATCATCTCCTCCCTATGTTTCTTATTTAGAGCGATTATGTTCTGGGCTTTACCCCTGAGTCCTGTTTTGTATGCCCCCCAGAGGGTGACTGGAGAGAACACCGTACCCTAGTTTCCTCAAAGTATAGTTGGAAGTCAACCTGTAGGGACTCCGCTATGTCCGTGTCTTTCAGGGCCCAGGCATCTAGTTTCCGTCAGAGTGTCTGGCACTTAGTCTTATCAGCAATGGTGAGTGATCTGATATCCCTCGGACCAAATATTGAGGCCAACACTTTCACCAGGACGAACACGTAGTCTATATGGGCGAAGGTCCCATGAGCTCCAGAGAGAAACAAGATTGTTTATTTCGTGGGTGAAGGAAGCTTCCGGCATCCCTGAAACCCATCACGTGGGAGAAATGTGCAAGCACTGTGGATGCTCTAGGTTGTGTTATCCAGGGCATGTGTCTGTCTAACTTCCAATTACCAAACTTAATTAAAATCCTGCCCAGTATGTGGAGATTGCTACTCGCCTCTGTAAGAATGGAGCCCAATGCCTCCGGTTTTCGTTTCTGAAGCCTTGGAGGGGACCTACTCATTGACAATCAGGATGTCTCTCATATGCCACCTGACCTTCAATGCCACATAACACCCCTTGGGATTTACCCATGGTTTCTCTACCTGCAAGGGGCAGGTCTTCTTGGCTAGGAATGGCTACTCCCCGGGAGCCCCTCGTGAACCCTACATGGGCCAGAACTATTTACCCCTTTGCCGGCATCAGCAAGTGTTTCCCAGTAGGTGTATTGCATGGTGACCCCACCCCCAGTCTATTAAATTTCTATGAGAGGACTGTCAATGTGTCAAAGTGTTGTGTATTCCTCCCAGTTGTTGTGTATGCTACCCCTGTGTGATGTACCTGGTACCTGTGGGCGTGTTTCCCTCTTTCGTGTCATGGTAGGCCTATATGACCGAATGTCCTACTGTGTCCAACTGTGAACAACCCATACTAAAAACCACACTGTTCCTCCACCTCACTTTTCTCTCACATGGATTTTCAATTACCCATTTCCTCAACCTGGGAAAGGTCTGTGACCCACCGCACCCCTTAACATCTATTCAGACGCTCTCTGCAGAAGTGAGGTACTCTGTGCCTGCAACACTCAGTCAGCTCCAGTTCACCGCTTGAAGCTGCTTAGTCATCTGAATCTGAGGCCCCTGTTTGGACTTCCATACAATGAAGATTATTCTGTCCATCGCCAATGGCTGTATCTCAGGAATGTTCTTCTGGTGCCATTACGTGGGAGGCCAGGCCACCGTCCTCGCCCCGGGGCTGTGATCCGCCCCAACCTCCTCTCCCTGTTTCATGCTGTCTTGTCTACCTCTCCTCCACTTTTGAGGTGCCTCAGGGAGAAGTGTTTGATCCTTCCGGTCACCTCAGGGGTTGCTCCACTCCCACACCCAGTTAGAGTGGCCAAATAAGAAGGCCTTACCATGGAAAATCACTTTTAACTTGATCGGGTATAGCAACATGTACTTTATGACCAAGGCTTTCAGTTTCCGTTTTACTGGTTCGTATGTTCAGATTCATGCTTAACCTCTCCTACTTCCCTGACCACGTGTAACACCAAGTCTCTATCTCTGTGGTTCTAGAAGTGGGCAATCTTCGGCCTTGGGGTTGCCACCGGTGAAGGTTTTGCTGCCAGGGCTCTGTGTGCCCTTTCCATCAGAAACCATAGTGAAAGGTGGTTCAGGGGAAGGAAGGATCTCAGCCACTGCTCGAGTAAGTGCTCCAGACGGGGGCCATACATTCCCTCTGAGAGTCCCAGGCACTGTAGATTATTGTGCCTGGATCATCTATCTGTGTCCTCCATGTGGGCCATGCAGCTTTTGAACTGTCTAGTTAAAGTCCCTTACCATGCCCTCCAGTATTGCTATCCGTGTTTCAGCCTCTGCCACGTGTCCTGTGGTTTCCCCAAATCCTGTCAGAGAAGTACTACACCGGCACCTGCTTCTTCAATTTTGGTCTCCAAAGCGTGGTGCGGGGACTCAATTGCCCTGAGGATGGCTTCCATCCCCACTGGGCTATCCACCAGTCCCGCCTGTGGTGACACCGCAGGCCCGCTGGCCTCCTCTCCTTGCTACAGCTGTGCCAGAGGTTTGGCAAAGTTATCCAGCTTCCCTAGTTTCTGTGAGATTTTATCCTTGGCCATGCCTGCTGGGGCCTTGACATCCAATGTCGGCTTGTATCCTGATGGACAGTGCCTGGCTTAGGGCAGGGTAAAACCTTGAGGGGGCTAACACCACACCTCCCTCTCTGATGTCCCTGTGCTCCTTCTTCAGGGACCTTCCTTCATGTGTCACGGCTGATGCGGGAAACAAATCCTGAGCCACGGAGGAAGACTCGCCCACCGGGGTATGTGGTCTCCTTACTGCTTTCTGGAGGATCTCTTCTATCCCTGTGTTCTCTCCTCAGTGGACTTCCTTCATCGGCCATAGCGCTGTCCACACGGAACAGAATGCAGCCGTTGCTCAATCTGGGAGGATGGGGGGAAAATGGTCGTCTGCTTTGGTGCTGTGGCCCCCCGGGTGGGGCTGGTCTGGGGCAAGTTCAGTTCAGCTTCTGAGGTGGCCTTTAGCCCTCTCCGCATTCCCGAGGTTGGCAGCTTCACCACAGCTGCCCCGCAGTCACCATCTTAGCGCTGGGAAATGCGGCCTCCACACTACTCTCTGGGGCCACGGACTGTCTCCCCACGCAAGGAACCCAGATGGGTTAGTACAGCACCTGAATGACGTAGGATTGTCGGTGCGTGTATGGTAGTGGTACGGTATGGCGACCACCATCTTGCGTTAACAGACCTCAAGCTTGACTGTTTTTTCCCCATTATGTGCTTTCTTCATTTTGGATGTCATGTTTATTGAATCTTTTCACTAAAAGTGGCACAACCTGTTCCTGTTGCAATAGGAGTAAATTAATGGGCAGCAGTTACACAACATCTTACAAATGAAAGTGTACCTAATGCAAGGGAATCCATAACCTTTTTTGTAAATCAACATGCTGCTTATTACTCTGAAATTGTGTACTCACGGTTGGAGTATGATGCTGTATATGGCGCCACTGAGCATTTGCATACATATGCACCTGCAGAGTGCCTCAGCATTACCAGGCTGATCTTGACTTGGAAATGCCTTTACCTTACTAAGAATATCAAAATTGGTTTGAAGGTATTTGACCTCACCTGCCACTGAATGTCTGATTGGCTTACCTAAATAATGAAGGGTTACCTGACCTATATTGGCCCAGTTTACTCCTAGTCCCTCAAATTTGCAGGCTGGGAATGTAGAAAGATTATTAAAACAGATTGTATCATAGTGCCTATATATCGGTGACTCATACAGTCTCAGCCATACATGACAGTTGCCAGAGTATCTTTATTCGGGTCTGTTCTATAAGCCCAGGTTGTCATACAGTCAATTTGTCCACAGACTATAAATGCTAATATGGGCAAAATGCTTGTTAAATGCAAATAAATTACATTCTAGATTTCTCACAAGACAAACCACCAATACGTGTCTACCCTCACACATCACCCTGTGACTAGCATAGAAATCTGACTATATGTCTTCCCCTTGGAATGGTGCCACCCATAGAAGAATACAATACCTGTATATTACACATGGCACACCCTCATGAGAGGTGCCACCAGATGTCTTAAAACAAGTACACAAATGAAATTATTAGGAACATTTGTAACAGTTTCCTCAATCATTCTAATAACATTTGCAAAGAAGCGGCATGGGAATTGCAGCGGTTCCTGTTCAGGATCATGAACAGGAACTATCAAAGATAATTTCAGAAACATATACATCTGTGCGCCTTGACACTCTTGGATTATGAGCTATCGAACAGCATCTCAAAACAAAATGTGAGATTGAGGGTTCTAACAAGGAAAAAGCTGAACCAGAGACTAGGGAAAAGCAGACTAAGAAAGAAGAAAAAGACTGGATTTCCCTCAACTGAGGAGTCTAACTGCAGTGGTTACAATTTGAGAGACGATGATAAAAGTAAAAAGCCGGATCGGTATAAGTATATTGATAGCCGCTTTTCCCGTTTTTCAGGTCTATGACATGAAAAGTCAGAAGGGACTGTACGGACTGAATACAGCAAAAAGAGTATGTCAATGCTACCATTCTCCTGCCTAGTATCTGGGGACCTCTGGAAAAGATATGCAGAAGTGGGATCATACTCCAGTGTTGCATAGAAACCAAGCAGGGTGGGATAAAGTTTCTGTTCAACATATTATTCATTTATGGAGTGAGCCCCAAGAATAGGCTTAATTTCGTCTGTAACAAGAGGCAAGACACAACATAAAAGCTAGATCAGATGCAATATGAAGGCATTAAAGCTCTTTGTAGTTCTAAAATTAACTCCCATTGTTTCCCGTTTTAAAAGATGATGGGTCACATAAACTAGTTTTACACTATAGAAATTTGAATTCACACACAAGTACTTATGCTGTGTAAAATGCTCATAGCACAGGACATATGATAAATCCGGTGCAGAAGAAAAATAAGTCAACCTTGGACATTTCCAAACAGTTTTTTCAATCACAGCATATCACCTGAAAGCGAGTATGCAATAACTTTCTAATTTAATGGATTTCAGTTCTGTTTAATTCATTGCCAATAGGCTACAAGAATAGTCCTGGTGTATATGCGGCACGGAATATGGACATCTTGCAACAATGTCCAGAGGTGCTATCTTTTATTGGTGTCATTTACATCAGAGATGATAATTTAACTCCTGACTAGGGTAGACATGATAGTGACAATACTGACCTAACAAAGTTATAAAACTAACTTTAAAACATCCAAAACTGCTTACTTGAATGTGATTTTCCTTGAATATGAGTCATTCATTGAGGGTAAGGGTATGGCATTAGACTTCCAACAGAAGTAAGATACCTTACAGCCTCCAAATGAGTACAGAGAGTTGCAAGCCCTGGTGAGATTTCTTAACTTTGGAAGGACTTACTTGCAGTATTTTGATGAGTGTATTAAAACCTAGTACACAATGATTTCTCCCATGTTTTTGGAAAAGCATTGGACAGAAAAACACAAATCTATGTAAGAGACTAAGGGCCTGATTACGAGTTTGGCACAAAAGTGATGGATATCCCCTACGCCAAATTACATTTCTATTATATCCTATGGAACATGTAATATGGTGGACGGGATATCCGTCACGTTTGTGACAGAGTATTCCATCCGCCAAACTCATAATCAGGGCCTAAATGTTTACAGACAAGGGATAACAAAACAAACCTAGTTATTAAAATTGTTCCCAGTTCCTCAGGCTACACATGCGTAGTTTTCAATGAGAGTCAGACAACTCCTATAGCTTACAAATCACATTTGTATTCCACAACTGAAGCACACTTTGCTCCCATAGATACAATTCTGACTGTGGTGAAGACACCCATAGTGAAAGGCCGCTCATTGGTGCAGAGGAAACTTATTATATTAGTCTCTCCTATTACTACATTAGAAGTGGTAACAAAATCAAGCATTCTCAAAGATAGCTCTCAACTCCTGTTTTGGATGCAATGGGCCACTTCATTAAGTGGAGTTGCCATAAAATTTGAGCACGATCCAATTCTCCTCATGCAAAAACGTCTATAATAAGCAAAAAATATGCCACAGACTCATAATATTTTACCCATTCAGGACTACAAGCGCGGTTGATACTAAACAGGAATACTCCACGGCTTGTGATGTTGAATTCAAGCCACTGCATACAGACGCTAAAACTTTAGGTGATTGAACTGTACAGGTCGCAGAAATCCATGCCATGTTGCCTGCATTATAGAGAGATGATCCATCAATTTGCACACTAATAGTGTTTGATTCATTCTTCAGTGTGCAAGGGTACCATGTTGACAACGGCCCATAAAAGTGAAAGGAAATATGCTAAAATGGACTGTGCAGTCACTTTGGTTGCAGTAGCAGTTGTACACTCCTTAAAGGTGGCTGTAGTAACCAGATCTGAAACCAAGGATGTCACAGATATTTTGTTAGCAATTCTAGCTACAGCTAATGGAGAAAAACCTCCTGGTGGCTTTCCTCATAAATAATCATCTAGCCTTACTCAAGATAGCATTCTGATTCTGTTTATACCCGGAGTGAGAGATAGACATATTCCTAATGAGCAGATTAGATCAGATCTAATTAAGGTAGCTCATGAAATTTTAGCATCTGCTCATGCTGGCATGAGTGCCACAGTAGCCATGCTACAGCAAAAATCCTGGTGGCCATATTTACTTAAACAAACTAAGAACTATATGGGGCAATGGAATATTCGCCAACAAATAAAATATTCTACCATTTCAAGACTAGCACAGACACCACTTACCATCTCCAATCACCTGTTCGGGGTAATGTTTTCTCATCCATATGAGGCCAATCATATCAGTAAACTTGTATGTTATAAAAACGGTTATAAAAGATATTAATCATAAAAGACATCCAGTGTTTTGTAGCAATGGGAGCAGTTCATACCTTTAATTCGACAAGGGCCCTGCATTCGCAACAAAGGCATTTAGGAAAGCTATGTCTGCTTTGAGAGTATTTCAGCAATATTTGCACCTGTTTCGCTCAGCCTGAGTTGTCTAGATATTCTGTATGTACTTCAGAGATGTACTAGGTGGTCGCTCTCCATATGAGATATTCTTCACAGTATCTATGTATGTACGTGATCTTGATAGTCCTGGAAAAGTGGCAAAAGAGAAAACATTTGACCCAGACAATCATTTAACTGTCTTTCACAATGTCTAAGAGGTCAGAGACAAGCTATCTAATTTGAAGCATTTGGACTCAGCTACAGAAGATAAGGTTTCTAAAGCTGCTGACAGGCAGCTCGCCACGGTAGGAGAGCTAGCTCAAGGAAAGATCCCTGGTAAGCAAGTGTTTGGGCTTTTTTGTAGACCATTTGTTTCAGTTCTTGTGTTAGAAGGCATACAAACTGAAATCCTGCCTCCATTACCCGGTTTAAAGAAGAATAGGAAGGTGTCCATCTATCACTTTTAAAAGCATTATGGCCAGTCCTGTTCAGCAGATCCCCCTTGACACCAAAGTGCCTTTGGTCTAGAACCTCACAGTTTCTTCCTGAAGGAAATACCCCTAGAAGAGTACTGCCAAGCTGAAGTCTTTAGTCCATTGCGGGGACTATAGAGCAAGTGCTAGGGTCCATGGAGGAGCCTAACTGCAATTTTAATAATCCCAACTGTCTTAACTACTACTGCATATTGGCTGCCCTTTGAGGCTACACCTATCGAGATGTTACTACTTCAAGAAGTCATATTATATGAGAATGTTTCTGTTACAGATTTTGAACTATATGACATGCCAGCACACTCTACAGTTGTTCAACGTCACCAATAGCTTTTCTTTTGCTGCTAGTTTAGAGTTAGGTATACAATATCACAATGGTCTTATTTCTGGATTTCTACTGGAGTGTTTTCCATTTAATGTGGATCATCATGCAGATTACAAATATGCTGTCAATAAATGAATATTCAATTTCTGATGAAACTGTGCTGCTTCCTATGGTTCAGGAATTGCAACCACATTCTTCTTCTCAAAGAGCATGTCAGGATCATCATGCTGTGAACATCACGCATGTCTTGGACTATGAGGTTTGGAAAATGTTCCCTATCAAACCATGGGGCCTACTGAGCTGGTACAACTCACATATGTTTTAAAAATATAATTTGATAATATAGTATTACTTGCTTTATTTTCAGATGAATGGGACATAAGAGTTGTTAAAAGAATGTTTAAAGATTTCCAAGCGTATACTATGCTTGATAATGTAGATTCTTATTTATATGCTGATGATCATGTTATGCAGATTTGTAGTGTGCACTATTACCCAGGAGGGTATCTTGGCACTGAGCAGGTATGAGTCTAGCGAAACCTAGGGCCTTGTGGGACTACTCGAAAATACAGGTCTTCAGATTTTTGGAGAATTTAAGAGGTGAGGAGGAAGCTCCTATGTGTTGCGCAGGTCGTACCATGCTTTAGGAGTGATAAAGGAGAAGGCTCAAGTGCTGGACCTGATTTTCCATATGCATAGAATGTGTGCAAGTAGTAGTATGGACAAGTCGAGGTATCTGGAAGGTTTTCCACAGCACATGTGATTGTTGAGGCATGCTGGGCCAGTGTTATTTAGTGCCTTGAAAGTTTGGGTGACGAGTTTGAATTGTGCTTGTTTGTGTATGGTAAGCCTGTGGAGATCCTACAGGTGTGATGTCATGTGAGTGCAGCTTGGAGGTTGACAGTGATTCTAGCTGCCGAGTTCTGAATGGTCTTTAGCCTTCTGGTGAGTTTTATTGATCACAGCATAGAGGGTGTTCCCGTAATCCAGCTTGCTTGTTATGCTGTGACAGCTTTCCAGGTGCTGATTGGGAGCCCTTTAAAAATCTTCCCCATCATCTTCAGGGTACAAAGCAGTGACTTCTTTGACTTGAGCATTCATGTCGAGTTTGATGTCGATGACAATCCTGAGGTTCTTGGCATGGGTGATATGGGTGGATGTTGGCCCTTGCTCTGTTGGCCAAGTGGAGTCCAATGGTAAAATGCTCTTCCCAAAGATCATGATTTTGTACTTGTCTGTGTTCGGCTTCAGACAGTTTTAGTAATTGAACTTGATCCAGGTAAATGGCGTCTTGTCTGTCAGGTAGAGAATGAGTTGTGTGTCATCGATGTATGAATGAATGAAATGAGATTTATAAAGCGCGTTGGCTACCCGTAGGCCTCCCAGCGCTGCGGACAGACAAGCAGAGAGCAGAGGCAAGAGAGAGACTTAAAACAACCAGGTTTTCAGTAACCTGCGAAAGGATAGAAGATTAGATTCCTTATGTAGTTGGAGTGGGAGGGCATTCCAGCCAATGGCACCATTATATGAAAAGGAGCGGCCACCACATCTGGACCTTCTTATTCTGGGTTGAAAGGCAAGGAAGGATCCGGATGACCGAAGGTCTTTCTTCGGATGATAGGGGGTGATAAGTGACTGACGAATGGGGGGACCCTTCTTCCAGAAGGCCTTATGGGACAGACACATAGCCTTAAACTGGATCCTTTGCCTGATCGGCAGCCAGTGCAGGCTTTTTAATGCTTGTTTCCAGAGTTCCAACGAGGAACCTGAAGAAGTCTGCGGGCCGCACAGTTCTGTATTACTTGGAGCTTATTGATGGTGTATTGAGGTGCTCCCAGGTATAAAGCATTACCATAATCCAGGCGGGAATGGATCAGTGCCTAAACCATGATCCTTCTGGCGTGGAAGGGCAGCAGGGGAAGGACCTTATGAAGCATCCTCAGAAGTCCGAAGCAAATAGCCGAGAGTTTAGTTGCCTGATGACTGAATGAGAGTGAATGATCAATCCAGATGCCTAGGCTCTTGATTTGATCTTTAGGAATTGGAGCCGGGCCTAGGCAGACTGGCCATGGGGAGGCCGTGTTGAAAACAGGAGAATTGCCCAACAGCATGAGCTCCGTCTTATCCCCATTAAGCTTAAGGCATGATTGTTCCATCCACTTGACAACCTCTTCTAGACAGCAGGCTAGAGTGCTAGATGATCCTTCCAGGTGGTTAAGGGCTACCACGAGCCGGGTATCATCTGCATAGGAAACAATTTTTATGCCAAATGGATGGACAATTTCTGCCAGAGGTTTCAGGTATATATTAAATAGGGTGGGACTCAAAGCGGAGCCTTGAGGGACCCCGCAGTGGAGGGGGTACTGATTGGAGGCAACATCTCCCTCAAAGACCCTAAAAGAGCAGCCAGTAAGAAAAGATCGCAGCCACTGTACTGCCATACCAGACACTCCCAAGTTCATAAGTCTGGCGCACAATGTGGCATGATTGACAGTATCAAATGCAGCGCTGAGGTCAAGAAGTATAATGGCTGCAGTCCCCCCTAGGTCTAAGATCCTTCTCGACTCCTCAGTCACTGCAAGAAGAGCCATCTCAGTACCCATTTGGGGGCGGAACCCAGTCTGAGAGGGGTGAAGTAGATTGTTGGTTTCTAGAAAGGCTCCCAGAGTGTTATTTACATGCCTTTCCAGAATCTTACTTACCCACGGCAGAAGGGCGATAGGGCGATAGTTAGCCAGATTGTCCTGATCCAGGTTAGTTTTTTTCAGCAGGGCTTTTTCCATCGCACATTTCCATGCTGATGGGAATGAACCAGTGGAGATGGAGGAATTAACCAGATCCAAAATTATAGGGCCGATAGTATCGGATACCAGAGTAAGTGCCTGGGGAGGAGCAGGGTCAGTAGGAGAGCCCGATTTTATGTGGGCCATAATGGGCCCCAACAGAGTCAAGTCAAGAGCGGGGAATTGTTCTAAGAGAGTATGGGGTTTTACCATGGATTCCGCTGGAACAGTTATAGTGCTCGTGGCTTGAGAAGGTGAAAAAGCCTGATAGATCGTTTGAATCTTTTTGTGAAAGAAGTCTGCCAGAGTGTTGCAGTGTGCCATGGCATCACGGAATCTGGGGGGTTTCAGGGGAAGTTTGGTAAGGGTTCTGGCAATTTTAAAGATTTCTTTAGGGGAGTTGGCAGCTAGCGCAATTTTTTGCTCATAGAAAGCGGCTTGAGTAGTTTTAATTGCGGCTTTACAGTGTTTAATGGATTCCCTGTATTCTATTTTACTAAGGTCAAAATAGTCCAGCCTCCATTTCCTCTCAAGACATCTGCTACGTTGTTTGAGGTCCCTTAAATTATCAGTAAACCAGGGAGCAGTTTTCGGCCTGTTTGATATGAGGGCAGATTTTTTGGGGAGTATCATATCCAATGTGCCCTGAATCCAGGAGTTAAACTCCTCATTAGCTTTCCCCAAGTTAATGTTGCCCTCCCAGAGTGGTCTGTTATTTTCCAGGACCGACTTATACTGGTCAATTGGGAGTCTAGACCAGTTGCGTCTGCATACTAATGTTCTGTATCTCAGGTCTGCTGATTTCCCATATTATGGGAATCAAGAAGTGGTCAGTCCAAGGAAGGGGGACTGGGGGTCCTGTCTTAAGCTCACCACAGTTACTAAAAACTGGGTCCAAAAGATGACCCTTAGAGTGTGTCGGCTTCATCACTTTCTCCCTGAGCTGAAGGGCTGACAGACTCTCCGTCAGCTCCAGCGCCAATTTGTTCGAGGGATTATCTAGGTGAAGATTAAGATCACACAAAAGAGTAAAATTCGCAGGCCCCATAGCTAATTCTGCCACTACGGTAGGTAATGCATTAATACATTCATTTGCATTACCTGGGGGGCGGTACACCAAAATGCCCGAAAAAGTGCTTGTGGGGGAGATCTCCAAAGAGAAGGTCATACTCTCACAGTCAGACAGCGGACCTTCGGTAGTATGACAATCAAAAGTACTTTTAAAAATAATGGCTATACTCCCTCCTCTACCGGATTTCCGGTCAGTCCTATGTATAGAGTAGTCAGGAGGAATGGTTTGTACAAGGGTGGGGTCAGACTCGGTATTGAGCCATGTCTCTGCAAGAAAGAGAACGTCAGGTTTTAGGTCGTCCAGTAGCATAGCAAGTTCAGAGGTGTGTTTAGAGACAGATCTGCAGTTCAATAAAAACATTTTTTAAAAGAAGGGGGTATCAGGACATTCAGGCACTTTACAGACAGGCGAGAAGACGAAATCACAATGGGAGCATCGAATTTCTTCACTCAGGGCATTCATAGAATGCCTGCAATTTTCTGGATTGTAAGTGCGTAGTGAGTGAAGAAAATGGGAGCTATAAGTAGTGAGTTTCAGGCTGACTCCGCCAGGGTTTGTGGACCCTGGGCCCGGCGCGGACGGGCGCAGACGGGCTTGCCTTCGGTGCACTGCCGGCTCGCCCGCTGCGCGCCTCCGCTACGCGTCTGCCAGAGCATCCGGTTTTAAGGGGTGAGTAGCGCGAGAGCTAGAGCGCTAACCCCTGAAACCGGAAGTTGCCTTCTTCTCCCTCCACAAAATCGGGACAACACCCGTGATGGACCGGGAAGGGGCAACTGAGCAGCCACAGGTGAGAGTAACAATACAAAATGGTATCAGCGCTATACTGGTGGCGAAGTTTCAGTTTTAAAAAGCTTCCAAGTTCAATTTAAAAGTATACAATATCTCATTTACGGTTCAAGATTCAAGCAGATCAGCGTGCCTCTGTCGCATCTGAGCGCGTCCGCTGCGCGTCTGCCAGAGCATCCGGTTTTAAGGGGTGAGTAGCGCGAGAGCTAGAGCGCTAACCCCTGAAACCGGAAGTTGCCTTCTTCTCCATCCACACAATCGGGACAACACCCGTGATGGACCGGGGAGGGGCAACTGAGCAGCCACAGGTGAGAGTAACAATACAAAATGGTATCAGCGCTATACTGGTGGCGAAGTTTCAGTTTTAAAAAGCTTCCAAGTTCAATTTACAAGTATACAATATCTAATTTATGGTTCAAGATTCAAGCAGATCAGTGTGCCTCTGTCACATCTGTGCGCGTCCGCTGCGCGTCTGCCAGAGCATCCGGTTTTAAGGGGTGAGTAGCGCGAGAGCTAGAGCGCTAGCCCCTGAAACCGGAAGTTGCCTTCTTCTCCCTCCACACAATCGGGACAACACCCGTGATGGACCGGGGAGGGGCAACTGAACAGCCACAGGTTCAAGGGTTTCAAGGGCCCGTTCTCTATGGTGATCACAACGTCCAGAAAGACTAAGGACTGGGTGTCACTGCAGTGAGTAAATCTAAGATGGTCATCACATGTATTTATCCATAAGATGACACCCAGTCCTTAGTCTTTCTGAACGTTGTGATCACCATAGAGAACGGGGCCCTTGAAACCCGCACACACTACAAACCGACTGCGAAAAACAATCTACTTAGGTTTGATAGCTTCCATCCCAGGCCCCTCAGGGAAAACCTCCCCTTCTGACAATATCTCAGAATTAGGAAAAATTGTAGCAAGAGCTCTGACTTCCGCTCCCAAGCTAATGACCTGTCACTCAAATTGTCAGACAGAGGATATCCCGAAAAGATATTAGCAACTTGCAAAAAACGGGCTGCCAATCAGAACCGTGAGGCACTGTTGGAACCCAATCTGAAACAAGTGACGGACACGCCTCTTACGTGCGTCACCACATACAGTACTATCTCTAACCAGGTCACAAGGACAATTAACAAACACTGGAACATCTTGAATACAGGCAATCTAAAATGGGATAAACCCTTGTTCTCTTTTAAGAGAGCAAGGAGTATTAAGGATGCATTGGTACACACCAGACCAAAACAACCAGAAATACCAACAAGATGTACTGTCCTTAATTCATGGGGACTACCTAACATTACAGGTCATTTTCCATGCGGTGACTGTAGCGTGTGCCACCTCACCACAGCCACGAAAACACTATCCCTAGAACCTGGCTGAGAATGGTCACAAAGAAAACACACAAACTGTAATACCACCAATGCAGTATATTTAATTACCTGCCCGTGTAAACTTCGTTACATAGGGATGACAACAAGGAAAGTGAAGCAGAGAATCTGTGAGCACAGGAGCACTATTAGATGCAAAAAACAAACTACACGTCTAACAGAACACTTTCTTCAACACCATCATACACCTAACAACATGCGTTGGATGATAATTGAAACTGTGACTGGTACCAACACACAGAAATATCTGTATGAGAAAGAACAACGCTGGATACACAGATTGTCCACCCACAAACATGGTATGAACGAATGCATACCCTGGAACTCTATGCAGAACAAGTAACCTCAATGTGCCATGTAATTTTAGTTGAACTACTGTTTTCCTTTTTGGAGCATTCCTCCTACGTGTGGAATGTCCTATTCCATGTAAAAAATAATTTTTTTTTAACAATCACTCTTGACTCCTTTTTATCGTCTCACCTTTGACTAGCCATTCACCGGTAAAACTGACCTGTCCCTTTAAGAATTGTCTCCTCACTCCAGGCCACGCCCACTAGTCATGTGACGTTTAACCAGGAAGTGAGGAGTATTTAGTTGAAGCTTTGCAGCCCATTCAGTAACATCCGGGCGCCTGGGGGAAGTACCGCAGGTTTGTGGCAGGTAGTCGGTGAGCTGAGGTAAGAGTGTGGAGGGAAGAGCTGGTGGCCATACACATGTGAGGCACTTAGAGTTGAGTGTTCTGACCAGTGCCGCCCGTGTTTTGTGTTTTTTGTCCAACAGTAACGCAGCACCGTCTGCCTCCCTTATGAGCCCATGATACGATTCGATTAAGAATCGCGAGTGAGTTTTGAGTCCTTTCCTCATTTTCACCGTGTTCTGTTTTTAAATAATTTCCTTAGCGCACGCATGTCACAAATAGAGTCGTTTTCACGTGCGTCTGGCCGCTCTGTAGAATTACACATCAAGTATGCTCACCATTGCTGTGTAGCCGTAAGACACCCACGACTTCCACAACGATTTAGTGGGTTGATGCTAATTTCGCATAATATGGAACGGATGTTCGGTTCCAATAATCACTGGCAATTACCGGGGCGTATAACTCAGAATGTGGTGATTATATGCGCAAAAATGAGAGTTCACACGGAAATGGGCACTGTTCACTCTCATTTTAAATAGATTATTTTCTGACTGCCCAGTACTGTATGTTCTTTTTTCAGGTTCATCTGTACGCAGAGGACTCCCTGAACCCTTTTACCACTTCCGCAAGTATATGTAGGTGGCACACAGACGCTCCAGGGTTGGATGCACCTTATTGTGTGTAGACCGCCCGGTGTGTCGATAGGTCCTAACGAAAACCTGTGACTATACTCAAAGGTTGAAACATGTAGACCATCAATTTTTGGATAATACTTTAGGTCAAATCAAACCTACATTAGTATTATACCTCACCACTTTTTTAACTGTGATCCTGCTGCTCCATATTAAATTCATTAGGGAGTACAGTAGGATTACTTTTAACTTTATTTCACTCACTCACACACGTCACTTACACGTACTGACATAATAACAAACCTGCTCCGCTGTAATCAGGCGTTGAAGCACACCCGGGTGGTATTCGGCTGCCCGGGTGGACCCCGATAAAAAAGAAATAATTTCTCTTTTTACTTCTCTGTGAACTCTCTAACAGATAGAAGGTTTTTACCTTCTCTCATTTAAGGATACCCCCTTCTTTGTTTATTTTGTATACCTTAGAGGACTGGGAGTACCCCTTACAACTTAGTTGTGAAATCCCTTTCTCTCTCTTTTGCTATATTGAGTAGACAAGGGGCCCTCAGTTCGGCCTCAACATTGCGGACTCCCGGTGGGCCTATCAGCTCTAGCACATCAGCGGAGGTCTCATCGAACTCAGACTCTGGGGCAGTATGGCATTATTTCCCTCTGTGTCCACACAACTTAGTAACGATCCACTGGTTAAAGAAGCAATGTGACAGTATTGTGTTCTGTGATATTGTTCTCAGGTTCTCTGATAATTGTCCATCCCTGAGTGTGAACGCTTATCTCTTCATTGCATGCCATGTCTCATCTGTTGTATCATGATCCAAATATGGACGTCTGCGCAGGAGGCTGCAGGGTAAGCTCGGATATTATGGTCCTGTGGCCTGGCCTGTCCTGGGTTACTCCACTTTTCATAGTTGATACTTATTTATTTAAAATAAGCAGCCTGCCCCACAGGCAAGAAGCCTTCTTGTTAATCAGTGTGTTATGGATCTTGCTCGCACACAGTTTGGGTGACCAAAGTTTAGTAGTTTGACCCCGTTTTGGGTTTTTGTTTTTTTGTTTAAGCTACTGATCTGTTTCCCGATGTTCCTGGGGGTGAGGGGTGGGGGGGGGGGGCGGGCCTGTGGGGTGGTGGGGGGTTGTGGGGATGCTTTGATGTTATGTCTGTAGCGAAGTCATATACTGTCATCTCCTGGAATATACGGGGGATGGGGTCAATACAATAGCAGCATAGGATAGTTGCCCAATTACACCGTCGCCGGGCACAGATAGTATATCTCCAAGAAACACACTTGATCTCTTCCGAACTTAATAAGGTGCAGAAATGTTGGAGGGGCCAATTGTATGGTACTGTCTATTCTGCCTTCGTCCGGAGAGCAGCGAGCGGAAGTCTCTTTTTCACTGACTGACAGTAGAATTGACGATCAAGGGATATATGTACTATTACTGGGGACACTAGATAGTGCACAGGTGGTCTTAGGGTCGATCTATGCGCCTAATACTGACCAAGATGCCTTCCTTTCTCGCCTTTCACAGGCCCTATCAGACTGGACACAATATCCGTGGATATTAGGGGGGGATTTTAATGCCGTGTTTGATACTCACCTTGATTGATCACACCCTGCCTTAACCAATGTGGCAACCACTGTACAAGCGGCCAACTTGGCTAACAGGACGAAGGGGTGGGGACTATTGGACGTATGGAGGATGAAACACTGTTCCTCAGATCTGTTCCCTATGATAGTGCACACCACATATTTGGGTAAAACTATTTCGGACCACAATCCCCTGGAGTTGGTACTTAACTGGGGTCAGGCCCCCACGCAGATTCCCATGTGGCGCCTACAACCGCTACAACTGGAAGACCTGATTTACCGGGATAAATTAGCCACTACCATTAACACATACTTTACTGACAACGAGGGTACAGCAATGTCTAGGATTATTGAATGGGAGGCGTTCAAGGTGATAATCCCAGGGGTCTCTATCGGGACACTAGTGGGGATTCGTCAAGAAGCCATAAGGGATCTTACAGACCAAGAGGATTTGTTAAAAGCGCTAGAAACAGCTTCTCAGACTGATAACAGAAAATGAGCCGCACCTCCAAATAGCCAGGATTAGATATGCCGAGCTGTTTGAACACTTGAGGGTGATAGACTTATGTGCATACACACTGCGCACACACACCGATTCGGACAGGTCGGGCATACTGCTGGCCAGATTGATTAGACCGCAGCCCTCCCCTACAGCTATCCTGGCCATACGTAATAACCACCATGAGTTGCTCACTACACAGGTGGACATTAATAAAACATTCCATGATTATTATGCAGCCCTTTACGCTGCCCCCTCTCATGACAGAACAGACGCAACCGCTACCTTCTTGGATTCAGTAGTGCTTCCCACTATCACGGCAGCTCAAGCTGCGGACTTGGCAGTCCCTCTGACCGCGTCCGAAATCCGTGGTGCTATACGAGGAATTGCTCGCAACAAGACCCCAGGCTTCGATGGGCTCCCCATTGAGTTCTACTCTACCTTCGCAGCCCCCATGGTCCCTAAACTGCTCCAACTGTACACTACTGCCTTGACAGATGTTGCCTTACCCCCTAAAACCAGGGAGGCAATAATGACCTCTTTGTTGAAACCAGATGAGTCTCCAATAGTTTATAGGCCCCTATACGGAATACAAAATTCTTAGTAAGCTCTTGTCATCGAAACTGCTACCCTTACTCCCCACTCTGATCCACACGGACCAATTTGGCTGTAAACCCAAACGCAGCACCTCCTTGAACATACATCGCCTCTATGCCCTCTTGCATTCTGCCCGAAACCATTCCCCCCACGCTAGTTGCCTTTCCTTAGATATCAGGCATTTGACTCTTTAAGTTGGTCGTTTATGGTAGCTGCATTGGTTAAATATGGGATTCCCTCAGCATTTATTGAATGGGTGAAGCTACTTTATACTAGACCTAGGCAAGGGCCAAGACCGGCACCAATATCTCCCCAGCATATAATGTGTTTCGGGGTACACCACAGGGTTGCCCGTTGTTGCCCTTGCTGTTTGTGCTTGCCTTAGAACCCCTGGCATAACAGCTAAGTTGCACGATGGCACCATATAGCATCCTGGTAGGTCAGCTATGTCATTCTGTTTCAGCATATGCAGAAAACATTTTGCTTAATTTTGCAGATCTGCTTGTAGATATGGCACCTATCACTTTGCTGTTTGAGCAATTTGGGGAGATATCTGGAGTGTTCCTTAATGCCTCCAAATCCGTGGCTTTTTCTTTTTATGATACATACACTCTCCCCGCGCTTTAATTTGGTCTAATGCAGTTCAGGATGGAACCCACTACCTTTAAATATTTAGGGATCCATATTTACAGAACTACTTCGGACACCATAGATGGAAATGTTGTCCGGTCACTTAATAACCTCAGAACCCAAGTAGTGTTTTGGAATACCTTGTCTTTAACTATTGCAGGCTGTGTAGCAGTTTCTAAGATGGTTATTCTCCCTAGACTACCGTATCAATTTGCGAATCTTCCCGTGGTCCTTCCTGCCTGGATCTACAGAGCACTAGATACGTTATTGACATCACTACTTGGCTCTTGCCAAAATGCAGTTAACAAGTACTGATGGTGGTATGGGAGCACCAGATTTTAAAGCCTATTCCATAGTGGCCCAACTACAATGGTTGGCTTATTGGTTGGCTGGCCATAATCTATTTGAGATAGGTTATTCGCCCGAAGGCTTATGGACTGGGACGCTACAATCCTTAATATTCCCTGGAGCAACTCGGGTGAAAGACCCTCCATTTCTTTTACATATTGCACTCTACTAATGAAAACTGGTGATGAAATATGCTAGCGCACCTGTACCATTTGCCCCAAATGTACCCCTGTAAGGCTTACCCATGTTACGGAGAATATTGTTTGCCACTAGATTACGCGGCTCGGTGGAGTCTGGTGCTGAAACTGTAGGGGACTTATTTTTGGATGGAAACTTAATGCCTAATGATGAATTCGTGCAGACCTATTTTGCCCCTCCGACACTGTTCTTAACACACGCTGCGATTACACAGTACGTGCGTAGGTACTGGTTAGTGGATTATAAAGAGGCCCCGACCTTTGGATTGTTGCAGACACTGCACATAATGGGACATGGTAGTCACCTGGTTAGGTCGTTGTATCGAGGCCTATGGCCCCATGTGGGAGTTTCCTTGTTGACTCTTTTTCAAAGATGGGAAGCGAAGGTGTCTAGATCATTTACTGACAGGGAATGGGTACAGGTCCTTGAATATCCCAGGTGCGTTTCCGCAAATGCCTGACTAAAAACAATACAGCTGTTTGTACTGCATAGGGCCTATCTCACACCTCGGGTGATACAGCATATGTACCCCAATTTCTCATCGGAGTGTCCTGGGTGTCGTAGCCTGGAAGCAGATTTTATGCACATATTTTGGACCTGCCCCTCCCTTGTGGAATTTTGGACAGAGGTTCTACAGGGCCTCACATACCTCTCTGAGCGTTCCTCTTGGAACACTCCTGAGACCTGTCTCCTGGGCTCCTTCCTCTTCCCAAGAAGGCAAAAGTATTGCGCCGGTTCACGAGTCTCATCTTAATGCTGGCCAAGAGACTTATCACACAGCGAAGGAAATTACACAGGGCGCTACGCAAAGGGAAGTGGCGGGAGGAAGTTATAAAATGGGCCTCTGCTTAGAGGGAGCAGGGCCGGACTGGGAACCAAAACCGGCCCTGACAAAGTGCTCGGCCGGCCCCCCAGGGGGTTGGGGGTGCGTCCGAGCTCTTTGTCAGCGCCGGTTTTTGGACGATTTTGCCGGTTTTTGGCCGAACTATGCTGCAAAAACGGCCCTGTAACAAAAACGGCCTGAGGGGCCCAAAACCGGCCCCCACCTGTGCGGCGCACCGGGGGATTGCCTGGTGCCCGCTACGGCCAGTCCGGCCCTGAGAGGGAGGCATTGCACCGCGAAGAATACAGAGGGTTGAGGAAGAAACCTATATCTGTAGAATGGGCTCTAATGATAGAACATTTCAAAATACAAAATGTAGATGTCACTGATGACTGATGTGATACTGAAATAGCAACCTGCTCCCCCCTTTTTTCCCTCCCCCTCTCCCTCCGCCCCTTCTCCCCTACTCTCCCCCCTCCCCTCCCTCTCCTTCCCTCCTCCTCCCTCTCTCTCTCCCTCCTTCCCCGCCACCCCCGATATTGGTGCTCCTGCCATGACCTACCCCCGATGGGAATTGGAACAGACATTTAGTTCTTAGAAGCACAGTTCTTTATTGTTGTTTCTTTACCTTCGACACAGATTGGTTGATTAAGAATTAGATATTAGGGGAGGAGCCAAGATGGCGACCGGGACGGCAGCGTAGACTCCCGGCTCCGTGAACCTCCGCATCCCGCACGGATATCCTGCCTGAGATCCTCAACCTGTCCACGTGGTCGTGTTTCTGAAGGAGAGGGGCTCCCGACTGTGTGACTCCGAGGTTTTTAGCCGTGCTATCGCCGGAGAAAACTGCATCTGAACTTTGCGGCCTGTGCGGCCCTGGAGCCGGGACATCGAGTGGACGCCGTGGCCGGGTGGCAGTGCGACAACAGCGGCCGGTGGTGACTGGGTGGAGTCGGCCCACCGGAGCGGTGCCAAACTCGGCCTACATTTCGGCGTGGTCACTTCTACTGCCCAGTGTAGCTGACCGAGTGCATGACCGGGGGTGCAAATCTTAGATCCTCCGGTGACTGCCCCTGCCTTGCTGGTGAGCTGCCCGGCCGCCGTCCGTATCCTGCCCCGATCATTGCGGGCCGCCCCCGGATTTCTACGGGAGCTGGTCCGTGGTGGGGACGACTGTTGCCCGTGACCACGGATAGTTTTTTGCCTGCCCCCGGAACCCGGTCACCCGCGACGTGGACATCGCGACGCTTGTCCCGGGGTCCCGGCCCTGGTGAGGGTCGGGCATACTTGGCGGCCATCTTGGGTCGATGAAGCCTACCATCCTGTCCGCTGGGCCGCAGCGGGCCTGTGAGCGTACGATTTTTGGGAGTGTGGCGGCGAGATCACAGAGAGCTGAGCTGGGGTACGGCGACCTCCTCGAGGCTCTTGGTACTCTTCACTCCTCCTTGGTTCATGGTTTCGTGATCTTGGGGAGTAAGCTCGATGGTGTGGCGTCGGAGTTGGGGCAGTGGCGGCCCGCCTGTCCGCACGAACACAGAGTCTACCCACACTGCGCGCAGGAGGACGCTGTGGCGGCCATCCCTGAGGTTAGTACACGACTGGACGCCCCGGCCAGTATGCTACAGTGTGTTCGACCTTCTGAGGGCCTGATCTGTCCCGGAGGCGTTGGACCTGAGTGGGATGTGGTGGCCTCATCCCGTGCATGCCCTCCTGCGACCCAGAGACAACTCCAGCAACTAATGTCTGCTTTGGCTGCTTCTGCCTTCCTGAACCTTGCGTGCAGTGCAGATCCTAGGGCAGCACTGGGAAGCCTGTTTCCTCACGCGGCGGACTGTGTTGATGCTCAGAGACTTCCACCCCACCTGTGTGCGTCGCTTCTCTGTCGTTGTTGGACATTCCTCTGCCTAGGAACATTGCGTATGGTGCTGGGTCGAGGGGTTGGCATGGGCAGAATTCCACAGAGTGGTCAGGGATGAGGCTGGCCCCTCGGGGGTGGTCGCCTAGTGGACGGGCGGGCTTGGGGTGGTGTGCTCTCCTGACATGGCTACTGGCACAATAGGTGCATAATGCTCCCCATCGTGGTTTGAGAAGATTGTTTTTGTGCTGTTCCTTGTTCACTTTAGGGGAACCTTACCGTGCGGGAGGAAGAAGCCGGGGGTCTGTTATGAAGGCCCTCCTCCAGTTTATAAATACTTTCTCTACCCCCCCGTCTGGTGGGGGTCCTTTCCTACTTCTTTTTCCCTATTCTCCTACATTTCGGGTCTGGTTCCAGGGCGACAGGCACACTGCTGGGGGGGGGGGCCGTACTCATCTGCAGAGGTGCAGGGTGGGGGGTTGGGGGAGGGGATTCTGTATTCTTTCATCTTTTTTTCCATGGCCTCCTTTTTCTTCTCTGATTCTTTTTGTTTTTCTTTTTCTGGGATCAGCGTGATACACCTCCTTTTGCTATGCCTCGTTGCCGTTCCATGTGTTCACAACTTCCGGGGTGTTCTTGGGGAGTTCTGGCGGGGGACTGCGGGCGCAACTGTATACTATGTTTTTCCCCATCCTGATGTTCTTGTGTTTGCGCCATTGATCGAATAGATTGCTGTAAATCGCTAACGTTCATTACTCTGCATATCCGTGATCGTTGTTTTAAAATTGCTTGTCACCTGATCCTTCTGCCTTGTTTCATCATAAAATGAAAACCTCTTTCTCCTGGTGCCCTACTTACGCTGTTCACAGTATTAGCAGTACGATTTTGCTCCCCGTAGTGCTGCCTGTGTTTATACTTGTCGTTATTGCTCTGATTGCTTAGCGGCCGGCCCTGGGGGGTTGTAGGCCCATACTTGTTCTTATTGAACTGTCAATAAAGGTTTTCAAAAAAAAAAAAAAAAAAAAAAAAAAAAGAATTAGATATTAGCCAGTACAGTCTGGATTGTGATCAATATATTGATTGTACATGTATATTGCATATTTGATTTTATTACTACTACTCAGCTTTGCCCATTTCTACGACCTATATATGTGAATGAATACCTTGAAGATTTAATCATTGTAGTCCTATTATTTCTCATGACACCTTGTCATTACCAGCGGTTTTTTCTGTGACTCAACCAACTAACTTATACACAACTGTAATGCAGTGTGATTTTCATCACAACTGAAATACTTAATAAAATCTGTGTAAAATAAAAAATCTTCAAGATTATAGGCAAGAATCGTAGCAAGGAGATCAGTTGGCGAGTTTTGAAAAGTCTGAGGAGGGTTTCTGCAGCAATAGGAGGACAGTTGCACTCTTGCAAGCATTTGGGAAGATCGTGGAAGAGGTGGATGCATTCAGAATAGGCGTGAGTATTTCGCTGATTGGTTGCAGTCCTCTTTAATAGGCCCGTGGGGGCAGGGGTCTGATGGGGCCCCTGTGTGGGTGGACTTCATGATGCTGGTTTTGTCTTGGGTGATAATGAGCCGTATGGTTAGTTCTGGTTCTTTGAATAAGATCAAGAAGAGTCTGGCAATGTCTGTTGGATCCGGTTGCGGGTTCAAGTTGCTGTAAATGGCAGTGATTTTGTTGCTGAAGATTAGAATTGAGAGTGATTGTTGCAGAAGTCCTGCGAGGGGATGATCCAGATGGAGGCGGCCTTCTAGATCATTTGATGGTAGCGTCTTAGGGTGGATATAAACATGCTTCTGTCTGCATTGTCCTTGCTCTTTCTCCTTTTGTGCTCCAATTGTTTGCAGTGGTATTTCATCAGGCTGAGTTCCTCTGTCTTCCAACTGGCCTGCAGTCTAGATCTTGTTGTATTTCTGTGTTTGAGGGGGACAAGGAGTCAGCATAGGAGGTGATCCAATTGTTGAAATTCTTTATAGCTTTGGGGAAGCTATAGCTGAGTTCGGTTCAATGGGTGTTGAAAGCAGTGTTCCAGTTCTTGTTAGTAATGCTGTTCTAGTTTCAGTGGCTGATCTGGCGGTGGTGGGTGTGCTTTGGACCAGGACAGGGATGCTGAAATTAATGAGTTTGTAGTCTGTCTAGAAGGCAGGTGTGGACTCGTCAACTCACAGGTTGTCAAAGGTGGTAAAAATAGGGTCCAGGAGATGTCTGCCAATGCGGATTGGTCCCGTTACTGATTGGCAGTGGCCCAGGCTTCCCAGGTCTTAAATGAGAGCTTTTGTTCTTTTTAAAAATGTATTTATTGTTATTAAACATAAAAACAACTCGGCAATTCAGGTTACACATTATAAGGTATTCGTTCAAGAATGGCATGTACGTCTTGGTGACACAGATATCTGGGACAAACGACAATTAACAGGCAATGGCATCGGAATGGGGAACCCAATACTCACCCGGTGCTGAATACGCTATTGCGCATGGGGGCGGGCAGACACCACATCACGTGGATCTACAAATCCATTATGGAACTCACACAGGTGCCGCTAACCTGCTTACAGCTCCGCTGGGAGGAGGATTTCGGACGCGCCCTTCATGATCGTGAATGGTGGATGGCCCTAGAACACCACAAAAAAGTGTCCCGCAATCAGAGGTTCAAAAACATCGAGTTCAACATATTACACCAAGAGTATCTCACACCGGAGTGGCTCAAACGCTTTTACCCGACATCCCACTTTGACTGCCCCCATTGTCACACCCCGGAAGCTACATTTGGTCACATGTTTTGGTCATGCCCAGTGATACAAACCCTCTGGACGACAGTGCACACCACCATACAGACAGTCACTGGTCTCACAGACTTCCACACCTGGGAGGCATGTGCCCTAGGCGTTTTTTTTTTTAAAACCTTTATTTTTCAAGTCAGGGACACAGCTATTCAGCCGACAACCCGGCGGTACGGCAGCTTTAGAACACAACACAAGCAAGCGTCCACATTTCACTGATAGGAGAATCAAAAGGTTCTGTTTTAAATAAACACAAACCCAAACCTAAACACAAGCAAGGCGATAAGTACTGAAAGCACAAAAAGGGTTCCCAGCAGGGGGAGCGAGCCCCATTTCGTCCATCAGACACAGGTCTATAGTAAGGGAAGGAGGGGAAGGCAGAGACTCAAGAAGGCAAACACATACCAGCAAAGAATACAAAGCCGGAGAGAATGCTAAGGGGAGAGCTGCTCCTCAGGCGGGTCCGGGTCTGGGGGCAGGCATATGCCCCCTCTGTACTGGTTCCATCGCCCCCATACGGTGTGCCATTTCCGGGGGCGCCCTCGAGCACAATACACTGTCTTCTCCCTAAACATGCTCCAATCCATGTTTTCCATCCACGCTGCCAATGTAGGAGGCCTAGTAGAGCCCCACAGGCGAGCGATGTCGCGCTTAGCTACCATGTTCCCTAGGGTCACCCACTGAGTCTGTGCCGCGTCGTGGTCGGTAGGACCCCAAACATTCAGGAGACAACACCGCGCCTCCGGCTGCATGGCGATGCCCGTCACCTCCCCCATCACATTGTGGATACGCTTCCAGAACTCCATGATCGCACCGCATTCCCAAATAATATATAGGAAGGTGCCCACCATACCACAGCCTCTCTTACATAAGCCCTCCTCAGAGAAACCCATATGGACCAGCCTAGGCCCTGTCACGTAAACTCTATGGAGTATTTTAAGCTGCACCAGCCGCAGGCGCGCGGGGATCGCAACCTCTTTGGGAGAAGAAACTGCAGACTGCCAATCCTCATCATCTAATTCGAGGCCATCCCTAGTCCATCGCGCAACCCTAGAAGAAGATCTGCCCGTACATTAATTAGTTTCTTATAAATGAGAGAGATCGTACTCTCTGGCATATGGCCATCCAGGATCCGGTCCTCCAATGGAGAGGACTCAGGCACCGTCTCCCCCTCTACAAGGACTGACCGCAAGGCGTGACACACTTGAGCGTAGCGGAAGAACTCCGTGCTCCCTAGCTCATATTCCTTCTGCAGCTCCTCGAATGACTTCACCCTACCCTTAACCAAAAGGTCTCCAACCCTGGATATACCGATCAGGTCCCATTTCTCAAACCCTTTCGTATGCCAAAGCTTCCCCAGAATATCGGAGTCAAACAACGGGGTGGCAAGGGTAAGCTTACCCCTCCAGCCCAGTGAATCGGTCGCCACCTTCCACACGTGCACGGCCACCCTGGTGGGCCCCGAAAGGGTTAAGTCCAACGACTTTGAGTACAACGCTCTGTGGTAATTACCCCGCGCAGCAACCACCGGTCCATGGCGTAGCCGGGGCTCAGCGCCGGACCATAGACACCATGGTTAATCGCGCTCAACTGAGTGGCCCAATAATAACGTCGAATGTCTGGAAGCGTGATACCCCCGTCATACCACGGAAGCGTCAACTTAGCAAGCGCTATGCGCGGTCGCCCATCCCACAATAGCGCGCGCTGGAGGCTTTCGACCTCTCTGAAATAACTGGCCGGGACCAATTCAAGGGTATTCTGCAAGGCATAGAGGAAACGGGGAAGAGACATCATTTTAAACAGGGCGGCGCGGCCAAGGAGGGAAAGCGGCAACCGCCGCCAGCCCGCCACGTCCCGCCGCAAACGTGCCAAGGGAGGGAGCAAGTTTTTCTCGTATCGTAAAGTGGGGTCAGTGAAAATATAGATCCCTAAATACAAAAAGCCCTGCCGGGCGATCTGGATTGAGCAGTTTCGCGGGACAGGCGGGACATCACCACACAGGACATACAAATATGACATTCCCCAATTAATAACAAGACCAGAGTTCCTACCGAAAGAAGTCAAGACGTCACAAACCACTATGAGAGATTTCTTAGGCGAGGTGAGGTATAACAGAATATCGTCGGCGTAAAGCGAGATACGGTCCTCGTGGTCAGGCGACCAACGAATCCCACGTATATCCGGGTGCCATCGTATCCACGCCGCCAGCGGTTCAAGAGCAAGGGCAAACAACAACGGCGACAGGGGACAGCCCTGCCGGGTGCCCCTCCCGAGCTCGAACGGTGCCGACGCCCGCCCGTTCACCACGACGCTAGCAAGGGGCTCCTCATAAAGCAACCTCACCCAGCCTACAAAGCCAGGCCCGAAGCCGAACTTGGCTAGCACAGCCCACAGGTATGCCCACTCCACCGTATCGAAAGCCATCGTGGCATCGAGGGCCGCCACTATGGCCGGCTCTCGCATCGTGCCCGTCCTAGCAATCACTCCATGAAGGCGTCTAAGATTCAGTGCAGTGTTACGGTGCGGGATAAAGCCCGACTGGTCCGGGTGGATCAAATCTCCAAGCACCCGGACCAGGCGGTTAGCAAGGATCTTGGCAAGGATTTTCGGCTCGGCGTTGAGAAGTGATATCGGCCGATAGGAACCACACTTATCCCGGGGCTTACCGTCTTTGTGTATTACCACAATCGTCGCCAGTCGTTGATCAAGCGGAAGAAACCCATTCACCCGCGCCTCCACGAACATGGCGCGCAGGTGAGGAGCCAACTTATCCGGACGAAGCTTATACAACTCAATCGGCAAACCATTTGGGCCCGAGGCCTTACCCGAGCGCAACGCACGGATAGCATACGCCACTTCGTCATTGGTTATATCTCCATTAAGGTCATCCCTATCTATGACAGAAAGGCAGGGCAGAGCAATATCACGCAGAAGGTCGCACGAGTCCTCAGTCGGCCTGTCCGAAACCGAGGTGTATACCGTATGAAAATAGTCCGAGAAACACTAGACTATACCGTCGGGGTCAGTGACAACCTCTCCCCCATCCATCGACAACTCCGGCACCACTCGATTAACACGCTCTTTTTTATCCAACCACGCCAACAGCTTCCCGGCCTTATCACCGACATCGTACAATCGACCCTGCTGCTCCCTATTGAGGGTCTTGGCAGCGTTCGTCACCAGATCCCTGTATTCCAATTGTTTCAAGCTCAAATTATGCAGTGTGGCCGCTGCAACCTCCTCCTCCAAGGCCACGTCTAAAGCCGCAATCTCGTCCTCAACTTGTGTCACCTCGGCGTCTCTCCGCCACTTGGCGGCCACTACCAAGGAAAGGGCCTCCCCTCTCAATACGGTCTTGAACGCTTCCCACAAGGACACCGCAGATTCAACTGAACCCTGATTATCCTGAAAATAGTGATCAACTGCCTTCAGCAACGCACTGCGCAGCTTAGGGTCCCGAAAGTACCAGGGGTTAATGGGAGCCACCCTGCCCCCCACTACTCGGCCAATATCCAGACGGGCCCACACCGGCGAGTGATCGGATATACCCCGTGCCATGTGCCTGGCCTCAGATACCAATGAGGCGTGCGCAGCCAGAGTGAGCAAGTAATCAATCCGAGAGAGACTACCGTGGGCCCCAGAGTGAAAGGTATATTGTCTCTGAGTGGGGTGTCGTAGCCTCCAACAATCTACCAGGCCAAAAGTATCTAGAAAGTCGGGAAGCCACTTCTGAGCCCCCCCGGTGTCCCTGGGCGGGTACCTGTCGAGCAATCCAGATCCAACCGCATTGAAGTCTCCTCCCACCACCAGCATCCCCTCAGGGAGTTCCAACAAGGCCTTGCCCAGATCAGCAAACGTGGAGGCCTGCAGGGCAGGAGGGACATAAACAGAAACCAATACCAACGTTCTGCCCTCCCACCGCCCCGCCACAGCCACAAAGCGCCCCCTATCATCAGCAATGGTGGAGTCAACCTCAAATGGTAGGGAAGCTCTAACAAGTATGCCCGCACCCCTGGAGCCCGAGGAGAACCCCGAGTGAGCAATGAATTTATAACCCTTTCTATTAAGTGCATAACACGTATTCCCTATAAGGTGGGTCTCCTGCAAGAGGACCACATCTGGCGAGGTCCGTTTCAAGAATTGTAGGACTATCCCCCGTTTAATACGATCCCCTAAGCCATTAACATTCCAGCTAATTATGGTTAAGCCCCTACCCCCCATCCCCAAACACAAAGAGACCTCCACCCCCCCCCGGGGAACCACAATCGGACAATACTGACAACAATTACTACGCCTTGCAAGAAAAAAAACCCCCAACAACAACCCCAACATCCCAAATCCCCCCCCCTCCCTGCACCCCTGCGTCAGCTTGCAAAGCCCCCCCAACTTGCAGTGTGCCTGTCGCCCTATCAAAAACAAATCTGCAAAAAGTACCCCAAGGGAGGAAAGAGCTCCTATCTTCCCCCCGCCGCCCTCCCATTACTGCAGTAGGGTGCTAGTCACTGTCCGGGGCTGAGTCAAATCAGACCGACACCGGAGGTATCACTCCTGTCCATCCCGGTCGCCTTCCGCTCCAACCACGTGGTCCCCGCCGGGCCGTCGCCGAGGGAGCGCATCCAACCAGTCCCTTGCCATGTCCGGCGATTCAAAGAAGAAAGTCCGATCCTCATACACCACACGTAGCCTGGCGGGGAAAAGCATGGCATATTTCAGGTCCATCTCCCTAAGCCGCCTCTTCACCCCCAGGAAGCTGTCTTTGCTTCTGCACCATCTGGGTGAAGTCAGGGTAAAAGCTCACAGAGGCATTCTGAAAAGGCACCGGACCTGTCAACCTCGATGCTTGCAGGATAGCGTCTCGGTCTCGAAAATTAAAGATCCGGGCGACAATCGGTCTCGGGGGGGCTCCCACCTTAGGCCTTCCGCCAGGCACTCGGTGAGCCCGCTCAACCATAAAAAACCTGCTGAGGCCCTTAGGCGCAAGATGGTTCACCACCAAGTCCTCGACGAGTAAATCCACGGAGAGCTCCTCCGAAGTTTCCGGGACCCCAATAAGGCGCACATTGTTGCGCCGGGCCCGACCTTCAAAATCCTCGAGCCGGCGGGCGGAGAGGTCATTCGCGGTCCGTAACTTGCGAACCTCAACCTGGAGTTCCGAGACATCATCCGCGAGGCCAGTGGTCTTGAGATCCAGGGACTTGACCCGCTCATTGGTTTTGCCCAGGTCCGCACGAATCAAGTTGACATCAACCAATATCATGTCCACCTTGTGCGCCAGGGTCTCGAACTGTCGCCCAATCGATGATTGCATCCCCTCAATCGCCCCCTTGATATCCTGCAATGATAACTCCGAGGCTGGGGATAGATCGGCCTTCTGTGCTTCCAGCGACTGTCCCGATCCACCAGGCGACCCCTTCTGCTGGGCATAGCGATCCATATTGTTGGACTGGGTATAGCCTCCCCGCCTGGTAGCCTTAGACTTCGGCTTGTCTACCTCCGATTTGGCCGACATCTCGAACAGCAGGGCGGTCAGTTACAAAAAGACGTCCCTCGCTCAGCCAGAGGAAACAGGGCCAACCAGAACTTCAACAGCCAGCCCGGGTCGAGTGCAGGTCTTCCAGATATCAGGGGATCGGCATGAAGCACTCCCGGGCCAGAGCAAGCAAAGGGCGAGAAAGCGAAAGTGAAAGTGCAGCGGCACCTGTCCGCCAGTTCACACCTCCCAAGGCCGCTGTTGTTCAATTAGTGGCCGGGCATCCTGCCAGCGCGAGCCCCTGGCATTCTTCGGAGGTAGGCCGCAGTCTTCCGCCATGCACAACTTCTGTTCCCGGTGGGCGATCTTAGCCCGGACAACGTCAATCGCCCCAGCTGTGACTCATCTGCAGGATTCCGTGCATGAAAAACAGGATTTAGGACAGGATAATTGCAGGAGGGCGCGAGGGTCGCGGGAGCTCAAGGCTCACGCGGCCATCTTGATCAAGCGCTAGGCTCCTCCTCCCCCTAGGCGTTTTTAAACGCAACAAACGGAAGAAAGTGGAGACCAAATTTGCCTTACTAGCCGTGCTGTTGGCCAAGCGCGGTGTGGTAATGTATTGGCGAGCGGCAGAGGGGCCACCAATAGCTGCATGGTGGGGAGCGGTGCAGAAGTGGGCCGCAGCCGAGGAAGATCTTATTCGGCAAGAGGAGGCCTGTGGTGTGCGGCGGCAACCTATATCCTTAGAATGGGCGTCACTCCTACAAGACTTTAGACAAGCACACACGAATGACACAGAACACGCGCAAAACCCCCAGGCGACACTAGATTTACCTCCGTCCCAGTCTGCGCACGCGTCTGGTCTTCCACCCCCCCTCCCCTCTCCCAAGCGCCGATTGTTCCACCCGGGTCATCCCCCCGGAATCATAGCATTGGCCAAGAGTAGGTCAAGTACACAATGCTATCGTACTAATATGGGACCTCTCTACCCTGACCCATGCTTTCAGCGACCCCCGGCTCCCTCCCCTCCCTCCCCCTGACCCCATAGTTCCCGAGTTACACACCCCCAAGTTTAGTTTGAAAACTGGATTATCTATGAATGATACCCTACGTAGGGGTTTTTGGATCAGAGAGGAGCATACGGGTCGGAGAATGGTGGTAATTCTACCACTAACTACTGCCCGATACCTTCCGGCGCCTCTGACGGAGAAGATGGGAGGGATACCCCTCCTCCACCAATAACTCCACTATGTGACTGCTTACTCCACTACCCTTGTCATACGGCTGTTATTGGTAATCTATGCTATTGACATGATTAAGCTGATTACTGTATGGCTTGTAACATGTTAAAATCCAATAAAAAGGTTTATAAAAAAAAAATATAACAGGCAAGGGCATCAGGGAGAGAGAGAGACTCATCTTCCGAGGGGACATTTGGGGCAGTACATATATTTCCCCAGTAGACACTTACACCATACCGAGGACCACTTTTTGGGACATCCCCGTGCTTTGTAGACAGTTTTTCCCTGAACATGCACCAGTCTAGATCCTTCTTCCATGCTGCCAGAGTCGGTGATGTTCCCGCTCCCCACATTTGAGCGATATTTTGTTTTGCTAACATCAGACACAGAGTGGCCCAGAGCTGATCCATACGATTCAAATCGCTAGGTTGCCAGACATTAAGAAGAGACCTTTTTGCTTCTGGGTGTATGTCCTTTTTTAGTTCTTCCCGCATGACTTCGTGTATCCCCTGCCAGAACAGTTGTATAAATTCACACTCCCAAATTATATGCAGGAACGTGCCCAGTTGACCACAAAGCCTTTTACAATCCCCCCCTCCCTTCTCCCCATATGTACCAGCTGGGGCCCGTGACATATATCCTATGTTAGGGAGATTGCCTTCTGTGGGAGGTATCCATCAAGTAATCTGTCTTCTAGCGGCGAAGACTCGGGGCGGGGGGGAGGAGCCCTTCTGCAGGTTTGTTACAAGTGCATGGCGGACCTGCAGGTATCTAAAATATTCTGAACCAGTTAACTCATACTCCTGCCGCAGTGCATCAAACATGAGCATCTCACCCTTCACCCAGACATTTCCAACCCGGGAGATTCCGATGAGGTCCCATTTGTCAAATCCCTTCGAGGACTGCAGGTTGCCCAGTTGCTCCGAGTACCACAAGGGAATAGCCAAAGGAAGTTTCCAGTCCCATCCAAGCTTTTATTTGCCTCATGCAAAACCTGGACGGTTTGTTTGGTCGGACCGGTTAAGGGGTATTTGCTGAGGCTCGAGTACAGGGCACTGTTATAGCCCCTGCCAAGCAACAGCCATCTATCCATGGTGTACCCCGGGTCATACGGGCTGCGGTTGGTGCCGTGATTGATAGTGGCCAGGTGGGAAGGCCAATAATATTTGTTGACGTCAGGGAGACTTAGTCCTCCATCATACCAGTTTAAGACCAGTTTATTGAGGGCTATCCAAGGCCTCCCATCCCATAGTAACTCCCTTTGTAAGCTCTCGATTTCCCTAAAGTATCTCGCAGGGACCAGATCTGGCAAGTTTTGCAGGGAGTAGAGGAAACGGGGCAATGACATTATTTTGATTAGGGCTGCCCTGCCCAACAATGAGAGTGGGAGTGCCTTCCAAAGGGCAATATCACGCCTCAGTCTCAGCAAGGGTGGGAGCAGATTTTTCTCAAAACGGAGCTTGGAGTCCAGGGTGACAAACATCCCAAAGTAGCGGAAGCCATCTACAACCATTTGTATATGGCAGTCCCCGGCTATGGAGGGGGGGGTCCCCTCTAAGGACATACATGAGAGACTTATTCCAATTAATCGAGTAACCGGAGTATCTACCAAAGGTTGTGAAGATGTCCAGCACACACCTAAGGGACATTTTGGGGGAGGCAAGGTAGAGGAGAACATCATCAGCGTATAGCGAGATACATTCTTCCCAATCCGCAGCCCACCGCAGCCCACGTATCACTGGGTCCCTTCTGATCCATGCTGCCAATGGCTCCAGGGAGAGGGCAAAAAGAAGGGACGTCAGTGGACACCCCTGGCGGGTACCACGACGCAGCTCCAAAGTGTCTGATAGTTTGTTGTTGACTACTACCTGCGCCAGGGGCCCTGAATAGAGGAGTCTAACCCATGCTGTGAAAACCAGCCCAAACCCCATTTTGGTAAGGATGGCAAAAAGGTACGGCCATTCTATGGTGTCGAACGCCATAGAGGCGTCTAGGGAAACAATCACGGCCGCCTCCTGGATGGTATCCACTCTGCCCAGCACACCATGCACTCTGCGTAGGTTGAGGGCAGTATTCCGGTGGGGCATAAAGCCCGATTGATCGGGATGCACCAGGCTACTAATCACCCGATTCAGCCGGGTAGCCAAGAGTTTGGCCAATATTTTAGGTTCGGCATTGAGCAGGGAAATGGGTCTGTAGGAGGAACATTTGTTTCTAGGTTTACCTTATTTATGGATCACAACCAGCGACGCGAGCCGCTGGTCTGTCGGAAGCCACCCCAACCTCCTACTCTCCTCAAACATTGCTCTCAAATACAGGGCTAGTTTATCTGGGCATAGTTTATACAGTTCAATCGTTCAGGCCAAGGGCCTTCCCTGACTGGTGGCCTCTGATAGCCTGCGCTATTTCATCATTGGTGATTTTGCTCTCCAGGAAGCTCTTATCCTCCTCAGAAAGAGTGGGGAGGCGGATGTCTCGAAGTAGGTCTAGGGAATCCTCCTCGAATAAGGTCGTACCTGATTAATATACCGCGCCATAGTCTGTGACAAATTCACTAGCGATTTTTTGGGGATCTTGGAGTTTCACGCCTTCAGTTTCTATCTATCTATCTATCTATCTATCTATCTATCTATCTATCTATCTATCTATCTATCTATCTGTGGAACAAGTCAGTCAGCCCTTTCTTTTTTGTCCAGCCAGCCAAGTACCTTCCCGGCTTTGTCTCCCCACTCATACGCTCTGCCGTCCCTCTCCCTTCCCCATGTTCTGGCTCTTTCAGTGGCGATACCTTTATAATCGTCTCTCTTCAATTGTAAGATATTCAGCGTTTCAAGAGTTACTTCGTCCTCGAGACTCTCCTCCAGCCAGAGGATTTCGTCCTCTAGAGTCACTAGTTCTTTCTGTTTTTTTTCTTGACTCCAGCAATCAGGGCCAGAGCCTGTTACCTGATCACCGACTTGAACGCCTTCCATAATATTTGGGAGGATTCGACCGAGCCCTGGTTTTCTTGAAAGTAGTGGTCTAGGGCTTGCAATATCTCCTTTCGAACCACCGGGTTCCGTAAGAACCATGGACTGATAAATGAGAGCTTTTAAGTTGGGAGTCACAATTAAAAAGAGCTAATATATGAAAATACACATGAGATTGATCCTTCAGTTTAAGGCTGCACTCGGACTGATGCTGACGCCCTCTGCATACTGACTTCTTGCAGCCTTTCAGGTGGCTATTTTTGACCCCTGTTATTCTCTGCCTTTTTAACTAAGGCCGCATGTTTCTTAAATCAATCCCCCCCCACCCCCCAGTAATTCTGCGTCATTGTCTCTGTTCTTGTTCAGTTAAACTAACTTTCTCCTCACGATGACTCTCATAATTCCTTGGGTTGAAAAGCCGTTGATGATTCTGACAATTGAAATGGATTATCATTTTGTATTAGGTTAATATATATTTGAGGCTGACCAATTGTACCTACTGCAAGAATTGATATATGTTTCAACGTTGTTGCTTTCACCATACACACACTTTATTTTGCACTCGCTGTGTGATGACCTGAGCACATATGCATCAAACTGTAAGTACTATTGCAAATAAAATACTTAACACAACAGTAATTAGTGGGCCCAGTTTCTTGAGTATTATCATATGTTTGCTGTTTTTAATGATTTTTTTAAATTTGAATGTGATTTTTCTCATTCTCATCACTACTGTTCCACTTGGAACCTCTGTTGCACATTTATATACAAATGCTCCTGCTTCTCAGTGTTGTGAGTACTGCCCCAATTCTATATAATTATTTGAGCTGAAGTTGGCATGATCTTCTAAGTGGAAGTTCAGGTCTCTGAATGGGACGTAACTGCTAGCATCGAAGGCGAGAGGTGCGACGAAGTCTGTAATGGTGTTGGTGGTGTGCAGTCCCAGTGGTCTATAGGTGACACTGTCGCTTAGAGTGAAGTTGGCTGTGATGTGGAGTTTGAATGACAGGTGTTCCGTGTTGGAGGATGACGTGTCCATACAGCTGATGGCATTCTTGTGTATGATGGCTTGTGAAGTCTGCCTTTCCTGGCAATCTTGTAGACAGGGGGATGGTTGAAGTGATGTCTGGTCCCGATGTGGGGTTTATCCAGGTTACTGTGGAGAAAAGTACTTCTATGGTATGGACGCAGCATGTCCCTGATCTCTGTGGCGTGTGAGATAGTGGGTTGTTTGGTGCTGTTGGTGCAGTTGCGGTGAAAGTTGGGTAATTGTAGGTGCATGAAAACTTGCAGGAAGCACAGGAGAATACTCCCTTGTTGTGTGGTGTGGCAAGGCAGCTGGGTGTGGAGAGGTGGGTGGGGTTGAGGGCACAGAGGGTCACAGTGGGATAGGAGGGGGACTAGGGAGTACCAGGATTCCTGGTGCTGGGTCACCTCCTATGCAGATGGATTATAGGAAATCAAGTGATGCCACTTCCTGTGCTCTTGCTTGGTTTCTTCTTTTGAAGACAGTTTTGGCTGTAAACCAGTGATGTCACTTCCTGTGCAGATGAATGATGGGAAATCAAGTGATGAACCTTCCTGTGCAGATGGATGGTGTCAATGAGGACTCTTGGTGGCTTTAACTTTTAAAGGTTGTTTTGGCGGGAAATGTAGAAATGTATTGCTTTCACCATTTTGCCTATCACTACATTCATAGAACAAGTGGTTCCAGAAAAATATGTAACCCTTCACAATGGGAACACTGCGGGGTTCAGTCCATAATTAGTCATCCAAATTTTCTAAAGAGATTCCCTTATTTCACTAGTGCTGACAGATGAGATATTTCAGCTTTCTATTATTCCCAGAAACCACAAAAACATAAAGAGAACCTGATTACCAATAACAAACTGATATACTCTAATGAATTTGTTATTGTTCTTGTTATACAACGCTATGGTTTTTGGGAAGAAAATATCAATGAGAAAAGTATTTCAGGAACACGATTTTGGCAAATTTAGGATAGAGAAGACCTATTTAGAGCATGCATAATATCCAGAGAAATATGTTTTCTAAACAAAACAATCCAGCAGAAAACTTGTCTGGGATTCGGATTGATTAGAGATTTAAAAACACCCTCTAGTCCAAACATGAATTCCACCTGGTTTTGAAATTGGCAACAGAAAGGAAATACTTCAGACACAATTTAAAAAAATGTATACCTCCGATTCATCCATGCTTCATTCTCAAAGGACAATCTTGTGGTCAATTTATACTGATATATGCATGCACAGCTAATTGCCCAGACCCCAAGTATAATAGACATACACCTGTAACTGTTATCACATACAGTGTGGGTAAGCTGTGCCAACGTTTGCTAGCATATTCCCGCCCTGGGGATGTGAAAGAGCATCTGTCCATAATCAGTGAAAAAAATTATCTCAATGATTTCCTTCAAGGTTCTCTTAGTGTTAAAGTTACCTTTTTTTTCATTTTTTTGTTTGGCTACATCATATATGAAGAAATTCAGAAAGAGAAGCTGTTGAAAGAATTAGGGAAACCAATAGTAAAATGTTTTCAAAGTTATTGACAACAGCATGCTCAAAACTAATGTATGCTATAAGCACTATAATGTCACTGGCCCTTTACCTTTTAAAAGAAGAGTTAGGTCTTTTGCAACAGGGACAAGCTCAGTTGTGAACCATTACACAGCTGAATTAGGTGCCACAAACATAAAGTACGATGGCAGGTAATAAATAAGAGTGCTGTATTCGAACCTTAAAATCTGACCATTACCCAAAATCAGTGACTGAAAACCCCCCACTTACAGCTTATTAAGTAGACAGGAAGCGCCCCAATTTCTATAGCATTAGACCCACATATTACTTGGCTCCTACATGGAGTAATCTCCCTGCCGATTACCACGTTTAATTTTCATGAGTGTCAAAAGTATAAGTCCTTGGGTTGGCGTGAAAAACTGCACAACACTTTCCTTAATAACACATGGGAGTTTCGGTTCATATTGCACTGTACCTCCCAAGATAACCCCACATTCATAAGTACAGGTGGATGTTCTAATCTTCCATGTCTTTCACTTCTCTGTTATTTCATCACTCTGCATGGAGCCTGTAACCCTTTTAGAGCGAGGTTTAAACTGCAAAGTAGTACATACACCTATTCCATTCAACCCTGCCTATTGCACAGCCCTGAATAATAGATATTATTTCATAATCACAAATGAATCAATTTGAGGAATGTCCACTAAACACTCCTACTTGGTAACAGTTCAAAGCACAATAAAATGCTGTGGTATAGCCTTGTATCCTCCTCCCTGGGTCCAAGTTGTTTCTTGTCCTAAAAATATAGACATGGACAAAATGCATCTTTATAAGTTACTCAGACTTATTGGAATATTAATGCTGAAAGAGGTCCCCTTAACCTCTGCAGCAGAAAACTTTGCCCTACAAACAGCTCACTCTGCATCAGTGATTTAAACACTAAGTTCCCTATTAATTTTGCAGGTCTCGTTCACACTATCTTCTATCCATCAAACACCACTCACATAGTGAACTTTTCAAGAACATTGGATCTTTCATGTTGACTGGTTTTAAGACTGTTTTGGACGGTAAACAATGTTTATAACGAAACTTTTTGTATGCAGGGAATCACAATGCGGTTGTTACAACGATCGCTTTGTGATTCCACATACCATTACTCCGCAAGTCGGAACAATGACTTGCGGAGGGGGGGAGGTGTTGGATTTAAAATCCAACACCTTCCCTACTGTTCACACAGACTGGAGTTGGAATAGTAAATTATACCATTCCAACATCCAGCGCCCCCCCTCCGCAAGTCGTTGTTCCAACTTGCGGAGTAATGGTATGCGGAATCACAACGCAGTCGTTGTAACAACCGCGTTGTGATTCCCTGCGGACAAAAAGACTGCGGGATAAGGAGGCATATTCGTTGGCTGTGGCATTCTAATCCTTTTTCTAGTTAAGAAATAAAACCAGCAATGTGTATTTCGATTATTCCACTGAAAAGAAGTGCTAGGAAAACCTGGCCTTCTTTCTCAGATTTGAGTAGTTGACCACTTTGAGTGAGGGTTGGACTTTATCATTTTACAAATTAGACCCTTCAAAATTAAGACCACTTTTGAACTACTTCGACCACTGAAGATGCACCAAGCATACTGTCAGGCATTTTCTGTTTGAAACTGATTCACAAGAAATTTCTCCTTGTCTGGATTCTCTGGACCTGCATGATCTGTTTCATTGCATATGTCCATCACGTCCATCTGCAGTCGCTAAGCCAAAAATGAAAGGTCATTGCATTGACCATTTCTATGCTACTTCAAATGTTCCAACTCCTATAGTAAACAAGCATTGGCATAGCCAATAGGTCTCGCTTTTGGGACCTTATAAGTATTTAGTTATGCAGTACAATATCCTTGGTGCAATATCAACTGTTACGTGGCTAAACACTTATACGGCCCCAAAGGCGAGACCTATTGGCTATGCCAATGCTTGTTATTTTTTGTTCTTGGGGGAAACCGGGCTAGTGCTAGGAGGGTCACGGGTGATGGCCAGGGAGGTGAGGAGTGAATGCCAGGAGGGACAAGGCTGACTGTCAGGCCAGGGGGGTGAAGGGTGAGTGCCAGAGGGGTGAGGAGTGAGTGCCAGGGAGACGAGACATAAGAGTCAGGAGGGTCAAGGGTGAGTGCCAGGGAGGGGAAGGGTGAGTGGCAAGAAGGGGAAGTATGAGTGCCAGGGGTGAGGGGTAGCTGCCAGGCCAGGGGGGTGAAGGGCTAGTGCCACAGAGGTCAAGGTTGAGTGCCAAATGAAGGGTGAGTGCCAGGGAGATGAAGGTTGAGTGCAAGGGGCGAAGGGTAGCTGCCAGGCCAGGGGGTGAAGGGCTAGTGCCATGGAGGTGAAGGGTGAGTGCCAAGGTGGCGAGTTGTGAATTCCAGGAGGGACATGGGTGAGTGGCTGGCAGGGGGAGGGGTCCTCTCAAGTGTGAAACGCATGAGCGCATCGAAAAGCAGGGAGGTGACTGCTGAAGGGAGACGCGTGAACTTGGGAGAGTGAGAGGAAATCCAGATGGCGCCACCGCTCGTGCCTGTGCGAGTAACTGGGACGGAGAGAGGGACGGAGGGTGTGGGGGAGGGAGGGAGAGCAGGAGGGACGGAGAGAGGCAGGGAGGGGGAGAGGGAGAGATGGAGTGACGGAGAGATGGAGTGAGGGAGGGATGGAGTGTGGGAGGGAGGGAGGGAGGGACGGAGACAGGAAAGGAGTTAGGGAGGGAAAGAGGAAGGGACAGAGAGAGGGAGAGAGTGAGGCAGGGAGGGAGAGAGAGAGGGAGGGAGGGAGAGATGGAGGGAGGTGGGGAGATGGGGAGGAACAGAGAGGAAGGGAAGGAAAGAGAAAGGGAGGAGAGAGGGAAGAAGGAGGGAGGAAAGGAGGGAGAGAGGGAGGGACAGAGAGAAGGAGGGATGTAGAAAGGCAGGGAGGGAGACAGGAAGGTGCAGAAAGAGGGATTGGAGAGAGGGAAGGACAGAGAGAGGAAAGGAGGAAAGGAGGGAGGAAGGAGGGAGGGAGGGAGGGAGGGAGGGACGGAGAGAGGGTGGAAGGGAAGAAGGTAGGGAGGGAGAGAGGGAGGGAGTTGGGAAGAGAGGGAGGAATGGAAAGAGGAAGGGAGAGAGAGAAGAGACGGAGGAAGGGAGAGAGGGAGGAAAGTAGGTAGAGGGAGGGAGGGAGAGAGGAAGGGACAGAGAGAGGGAAGGAGGGAGAGAAGAAGGAAGAGGGGTGAGAGGAAGAGAGAGAGAGGAAGAGAGAGAGGATGAGAGGGAAAGAGGAAGAGAGGGAGAGAGGAAGGGACAGAGAGAGAGTAAGAGACGGAGAGAGAGTAAGACACTGTAATGGACACTGGGGCGCAGACAAGAAATTCACAGATTCGTGTTTTTTATTACCACAGCGCTAACGAGTTTTCTCACTCGATACAGATGGGTAATGCAGAACTTGGAACCAGGTCGAGGAAGCATTGGAGGAGATATGGATGGAGAGCTTCAGGTTCTCTTCAAATCAGACGGCAAAACTCCAGGCAGTTGTCTTGGTCAATGGTCATGGATGATTGAACACGAAGCAGCAAATTGTGATTCAGGGGCCAATGGGCACACAGGGGTAGAAGGTTGAATTAAATCACTTAGTGATGGGGAAGAAGCCTGTTGAATTAAAAGAGGTTAACCATTGTCTTCTAGAAATTTGCCAATGCACTTGTTTCGTTTACTCGAAAACATGTTTGTCAGCTATGTTTCACACCAGTATGTGCTGGAAGGAAGACAATTTTATGCGACCTACCAGCTAGTAAGTAGCATACTTTTAACGCTCCTGGCTAATAGGCAGAGAACATCTCCATGGTTTCCAACGTTAACATAGGAGTAACTGAAAAAAGTGGCACCCGCCTTACAATGGGGTGGTTTAATTTACCATGATATGAGACTGCGAGGGGAAGAGCTAAATGTTTTGGTACATGCCCTTTTAAAATAAAAAAAAACATGAACCTGATATAGGTGTTCGCACAAAAAAAGAAACCCATGAATATGACCTACCCTGATATCTGAGGCAAGTAAAGAAATTATTTTAAATATAGGTTGTGGACATACTTGCGTGTAAAAGTGGGGTTATGTAACTATATGTCTGCTCGTGTGTGCGCGAAAGTGATACTCAAATGTGTGATGTTACTTCCACTATCCCTGATATTTTGTTGACTTGACGTCCATGCATTTTTGCCTGTAGTCTCACACTTCTTGTTGCAGTTACATGTGCTTGTGTGAATAAACAACGTTGCCATTATGTTATGTAGTCACGTCCGTCGAGTAATAGGTTATTTATTACCACTGTTCAGTGTAGAGAAGGGACTATGACTCACGAGTAGCAAAGCCTGCCGGGGGTCAATTTGCATCAACATACATCAACAACGGGGATAATAAATGGTATATAATCACACTCTGCACAACTGCATGTGTGGTTTATGCCACTTGATTTTTTTCATCTGCAAATATTTAACCAAAACAAGCAAGCAAGGGGCTAATTGTCAGCGAAGTTTTAAAAAAAAAGGCTTATTAAACCATATTTGGAGCAAATGTAATAATGACGGATTCAGACATTTATCACGGGGCGACGGGACAGAGCACTGCCTTAAAAAATAGGCATAAGAAAGATTTTTTTAAAAATGCGTCTCACTCTCGGCACTCTCGGCGTAGGCCGCTGACGCTGGGTAAACAAGTGGGAGGGGTGGGGGGAGTGCAGCCAAGAGCAGCAGCGTTTACCTTGCGGGAGCGAGCGCACTAATTGGTAACACATGGCGCCGCTCGCTCCCGCAAGGAAATCGCCAAACGTGCACACGTTGCCATTGAAGGCAATGCAACGCGTGCATGTTTTTAAGCGAAAGAGGGCTCTTCCCTATACAGCGCATGCGCGCTGCGTAGGCGAAACCTAAAAATCCTAGATATAATCGTAATTTCATGCCATCATCAGTGATTGGAAACAAATGAACTTTACTCAAGTTTTTTTCCAGCAAAAAAGGAAAAAGACGATTCCTGCTTTTCAGTAACAATTGAACAAGAGTTTGCTGAAGGACAGTTTGTGCCTTTTGGTTTCTTTTTGCACCCTGCCGCATTAGTATAAAACAAAATAAGTTGCCTGGAATGCATTTTTTCGTTTATTAATATGCATAAAGTATTATATATAATACCTACTGACGGCCGCCAGTAGGTAGTTATAGTTAGGACCATTTTCCCACAGTAAATTGTTTATTGACTTGCCTATAACTTTGGCTCAGTTTGACGAATCTTCACAAAAATTTGCAAACAAAGTATGTGAGTAATTCTGGTTGTGCATGGAAAGTTTCGGGGCGATCGGTCAAGTGGGGGCCAAGAAAAAGAAGGTAAAAAAAGTGTGTTTCCCATGTTAATTCCTATAGAGCCTTTAGAAGCACCTGAAGCCTGAACTGCTAGACAGAATTACACCAAACACTTTTTGTTATTTTGTGTAAATCAATTAAGTAGTTTTCGAGAATTTAAAGGGAATCTAAATTTGTATATCTGGGGTCGCGAAGCCTTCGCGAGTAACGATCAGCTCGTGCAGAGATCTGCAGAGCTCTGATTGGCTGCCAGCATTTCAACCACTAAGTGTTGGCAGGTAACCTGGGCCTGGTGAATTTAGATTATAGAGCTGTTACCAACAAGCATCTAGGAGGATGGGGCATTGGCAGAGTGCAATGTGTTCCTGAATCCCTCAAAATCTCACTGTTTTCAGACGATATTCTTCTAACTCTAACAGACCTAGGACCCATTGTTCCAGGAGGTGTTGGGTCAGGTCAGCTCGGAGCATTTGATAATGTAGTAGAGTTGAATATTACAGTGGACAAATTTGAAATCCTTAACCTAACTCTGACTCAAGCGAAAGCCAACTCCATTTCTTTGGTCAGATAAACATATAAATTATCTAGGATTTATATAACTCTCTCAACCCATGGCCTCTATAGGGCAACCTATTCATGACTCCTGAAAGCTATATTCGATGACCTGAGGAAATAGCACCCACTCTATCTCCTGTACCTATTTCAGAATCTTCTCATAGTGGTGGAATTGATGTTTTAATGACGACTTGAAACAGGCCCTCCTCAGGTTTGTATGTCAGGGCTTGCACCCTAAACTAGCCAAGCTACTTTGTAAGGTGAAAGCTTGAGGGGGACTGGGGAATTCAAAATTTTACTTGTGTTACAAAGTGACACATCTACGAGTAATGGTTGACTGGTTGCTCTGGGAGATGGACGAAATATGACTAAGCATGGAACACACACTAGTGTGCGGTGAGCTGTCGGAGCTACCATAGAAACCAAGGAAGGACTGGCCCCAAACTTTTGTATTAGCGCTCCAGTGGGTATGACTTTGAAGATATGGGATGCAAAAGCACAAAACATGGGACTCACAACATTCCTAGTCCTCTATATAACAACTCATTTGAACACAGCATTCTCTCATTCTGGTCCATTTGACTGATTGATGGGGGGAGGGTGCATTATGCTGTCAAATATGTTCAGAAGGGGGAGGAGAGACTAGATCTTTTGCATGCAAGATGGATTTCAGGGTGACCATGGAAGAGGGATTCCATTTTATGTTTAGTTAAGAACAACTACGGTTCTCACGCCGTTGCTGGAATTTATGAAAATTGTGGCTGGGTCAAACAGAATTATGCCCTCGATTTGTAAAGTATTGTTAGAGGCCTCACATACTAAAATAGGGCAATATAGGAACCAGTGATACACTGGTAGGGAGATAAATGATGCGACATGGGAGTGGCTCTGGCATGGCTTGGTGAAGGAGATCACAAATATGCAGAGCAGAGGATGACTACAGAGTTGCATATGGTGGTACAAGTGCCCTGCTGACCTTCATTGGTTTTATCTGTCGAAAACCACCCTGTGTTAGATAGAGGGAGTGCGGTTGTGGGACATCATGGTTCTGGAGTGGTTGATACGGGTGCGCTCAGAGTGCTTCGGTGAGTTTGATAAAGCAGGGAGCCACTTCTAACCACCTATCTATGGCTATGACTGGGCCTGAAAATTATTCTCCTTTTAGGGTGAGTGGGCAGACCACAAGTGACAAGTCCCAAACCACCCAGCTGCGTCATTAGACTCGATAATAGGTATCAAAATATTATTTGCCAATAGTACTTGATAGAGTTGTGCCTATTTAATTTGTTTTACTACCTTCAGCAGAATTTTTTTTTCCTACTTGTGTCTACTTTTTGAAATTCAATTGCTTTGAATATATAATTCCAAATATCTCAAGCAGGATGCAATATTGCTGTTTACTAGTAAGTGACCCCATGCTGTTACTAACTATTCTCTAAAAGTCTTCACTATCAGTTCTCTTAATTACACTGAACATTATGTTTTCCAAGTGGCTAAATTTTTATCTTGTTTAATTCCAGATGTATCTACTTTGTAATTATCTTTCACTATGCCGGTTACAGTTGAACCAAATGTCTCAAAGGTCTCTGAAAGATTGCTTTACTCGATTGAGACATCTTGGTTGTGAACCAAGATGAATGACTGATAGGATTTCCCTCCAACACCTCATCCATAACTTCAGGTTTCAAGGACATGTTATAATGCTGACCATAGACCGAAGGGTGCTCAGTTCATCCAACACTGTTACTCGCGTTCTCTCGCTCTTTCTCTCTCTCTCTCTGTATGAGGCAATCTGATAGTTGCCATCACTTAAGAAATAAATCATCAGCTACATAAAGAGGGATGGAGCAACCACAGGGCCACTCAGCCTGACTCACCAGACCGCTTTCCTGTACAGAAATCAGGAGGCATTGCATTGCCATCATTCATGAAACAGTTTTGGAATCAACTAGGATTGAAACTCCATCTGATTGCATCCTTTACTCACCCTAACGCCCTAGGTTCCACCTGCAAGGGGACGCCATAGGCATGCCCGCGCTTCTAAGGGCCTGAAGAACCGGTTTGCTTATCTGAAGATCTGAAACTGATCCAAAAGGTTTGCCTCATCACTAACACCCTCCTTGGAATACAGAATCCCCAGTCAATCAAACGTCCTCACCTTTCCGGATGTTTCAGTCAATACTTGAATCAAAAGACCAGGTTCAAACCTGTGGATAAAATACCGGACCAAACGTTGGAGATACAAGCCACCCTTAGTAAATGTAAATGTAAATGTAGCGCATTTATATAGCGCTCCGCACCCCCCCAAAAGGGTCTCTCAGGCGCTGTGCACATACCGCTGTGGAACCCTTCCTGGCCTTTCCCTGTGAAGTGCCCACTCCTGGGCACCCCCAAGGTGAAGCAAGGCATCCTAGCGCTTTTGGGGATTAAGCAAGCTATTGCCCAGAGTTGCAGAGTGGGACCCATGATTAGAATAGAGGCGAGAATTATCGGGTCCGGGGAAATTGAGCCCAAGACCCGCCGAGGCGGGATTTGAACCCTGGTCCAGGCCAGAACTCTGCATCAGGGTCTGCCGCTCTAACCATTCTCACACTCATTCTTTTCAATCTGACTCCCAGTGGGTGGAACACAGGTGAGTAATGTGGCAAAATGCAAGCTATGGGATTCAAAAAGTGCGAACAGTTGTGCATCACCCACGTACTTGCCTATCACTCTATACCAGGAAGGAACTGCATACAACAGGACGTCAATCTATAAAGTGGTGACCATCTTAAAATGTACTCAGCATTTCTGGCCTCATGAAGGAAAGGTTATCATGAATGTCAGGACCAACTGGCGCTTCCACCCCTGTTACTTATGCAAAGTATCAACAAACAGACCTTCCACTGACCTAGTTGGTGGGCTGAAGGGAAGTCTTGGCAGCTTGTCCCTGTAAAACAATTGAGTAATCCATCAATACACACTACAGGTGATTACATTTTCTCTAAGCCCAGCACGCAGACTGTACTCTCACCTTGGACTACATCAGGAATTGCTCACAATAGAAATGCAAGGGAAAAGCAGTGGCAAATTTTAAACATAAAATGCAACCAAATCCTCAAAGAGCCCACTAGTGCACACATACAAGCAATGCGAGAGATATTCCCAACTAGCTGTCTGAAAGCAGGGCAGACCCAGTAACACGCCATTGCAGGAGGGCATCATTCCATTCTGAAGTAGACCTTGCTACCTTGCACAATATGATCTGCTCACTGCAGCGTTTTCCCAAATGTCATGCTGACCTTGTTATTCAAAATCCGAACTGGACGCACTGAGTGATTGCAGACTAATAATTACAAAATTGGTATAAACACATTTCACTGCTGGCTCCAGCCGCCTCAAGGAACTATACAGCAGCCACCACTGACTACAACTAGCATACAACCCCGCATTTCATATAGCGACTCACTACAGCAGTGGCGACCGGTCATCCCTGAAAGGGCACCATGTGTTGCATTCTTAACCAATATATTCACTTTCAGTTACTTATTCCTTTTTTCAATCTCCCAGCATTTAGAGTCGTCTGTAAGACTTCTTATTGTCCCAATCAGCTCGCCCTGTTGCTTCTTTTGCTTCTGTTCACCAAACAACATTGTTTATCAGCACAGTCAGTATCCAATGCTTTGCTGGTTATTCAAGTTTTGGGAAGGCTGCTGGTCGAGCAGTGGTTCTGGTTTGTATACACTCCTTGCTGTGCTGCAATTTGGCAGCCCCTAAATATATATACAACCATGAATTTATCTGTGGACCCCTCAACTTCTATGGCAGAAGTCATTTAAAAGATAACTAGTTTATATCAATACTATAGTAATAATAATAAGTTTATAATATTACTGGTTTCATGATCCAAAAGAGACTTACTATTATTATCTACTTACTTACTATGACTATTACTACTAGATCAAGTTATTCATATACACAACAAGATTACCCCAGCTTCAACAGCTAGCATTTGCCCGTCCACAGATTCATTTTCCTCTCCATTTGGGCCAATTCATGCAATGACTGGAGACTCATCTACCACAATGTGAAACTCCACAGTTCCAGCACCCATATAGCTAATCCAATAGGAACTATAGTGACATCACCAGAACAATACTTGCTGGAGATTCTAAGTCCTGCTTTGCTTTTCTGGCACTATGCCAATTGTTTTTTTTATTCCCCAGTGATTTGTTACTGCTGCTGCTAGAGTTACATTTATGCTTTCCTTCATGACTAAAGATGTTTATCCCAGGGCTGCTCCCTCAATTTTCAAATAGAGTCTATTTCTCTCCCAATGTCTAGCTGCATTTGAAGGGAACACATATTATCCAAACTGCCCATATGTGCCTCTTGGCTCTTCAACAAGGTTAGCAGGACCTTACCACTTATATAACTCACTTTACGCAATCACGAGTAATATGGACTGATGAAGCAGCAGTAGCTGCCTTTAATCAAGGCTTAAATTATGATATTAAGGGTGCCTTTTCTTTAGTGGTTTATCATTCTACTATCACAGGACCACTTAAAGAATTAATACTATAAATTGAAACGCCAGAAGTGGTGGCATCCCTCTTTCACATCTAAACTGATAAATGATACTTACTGTAACTTCTAGTGCCTCGACTGAAGAATGTATGCAACTGGACAGTGTAAAAATCGATTGAGAAACTAAAGGAGAGATGTCAGGAGGACAGTTTCTATCTGTATTGAGGAGCTTCTGGTGATTTTGTGAGACAATATCTTCAGCTTCCAGGATACACCTATGCATAGGGGTGTAATGCAGGCCCTTGCAGGCCCTGCGGCACAGTGGGCCCCCAGCCTTTCATGGGGCCCCAAGCGTTGAAAGGTGCCCTATTCCGCCCAAGGCCAATGATTATCTGTAAAATATGGGTAACTTAGGGGCCTCTTTTCATATTCTGCAGGGTGGCCCCATCATTTTACGTTGCACCACTGCCAATGCAAAAGCCTTGAACAGTAGGCAGGGTCTGAGCATTCACCAGTTACCTACTCCTGTTGACGACTCTGCTGATTTTTTGACTGGTGTCTTTCTTATGGTGGACCAACATATACACTGCAGGCCTACTGTAATGTTTTGCCTCGAGTATTCTTATTGAACATGGCTTTGTTGTTAATGTATGAAAGCAAAGGGGGCTACCTGTAAGTTATGTAAACAAGCAACAAAAGTCCAATTAGGTGGCATTGAAAACAAAACAATTAAACACGTTGTAAGTTAGACAATCTCACTATCTGCAAACAGCAATTTGTCAAGTGTAGATGTAAATAACAATTTATGGAGACTCAAAATGTTTGAATTTTTCCAGATATTCAGTTATGGGTGGACAATAGACAGAATATGTACTATTATGAAATATTTACAAAAGGTCTCCAAAACAATTTTGATGTGCTCAGTGAAGTAAGTGATCACATGGTGCAAGTGAAGAAAATAACTATTAAAACATAGCCCGGACTTGTGATTCAAAATGAAACAGCGGCAAACATAAGAAGGCCCCAAATGAGAAACAAATTTGTCCCAAGGAGATTGTGTAAGATAATAAATTAAGCCAAGTATGAAATATTCAAACCAATATTTGCTATGGATGGCAAACCCCTAACATTAGATGATGTCATGCCTGAGTTTGTTATGGTCACAGCATGCAGGTATGTGAAGAAAATTTGCTCCGATGTCATAGATGCACCTGCCTTTCCCTTTGTCCTCGGTATTACGTGGCTTCAATCAATCAATCAATCAATCAAACATTTGTAAAGCGTGCTACATACCCGTGAGGGTCTCAAGGCGCTGGTGACGAGGGCCTGGGTGACGGTTTTTCTCGTGTCGGAGGGGATCCATTTGAAGATTCTGCAGAGCAATCGGAGGGTGTTGAAGCAGGATGCGGAGATGGCGTTGACTTGCTTGGTCATGGAGAGGGCGGAGTCGAGGATGACCCGCTGGTTGCGTGCGTGGTCGGTGGGTTCTGGGGCTGTTCCTAGCGATGTGGGCCACCAGGAGTTGTCCCAAGCTGATGGGGTTGGGCCGAGGATGAGGACCTCCGTCTTGTCTGAGTTCAGCTTCAGCCTGCTGTCCTTCATCCATTCCGCGACGGCCTTCATTCCTCTGTGGAGGTTGGCTTCGGCGGTGTGGGGTACTTCGGTGAGGGATATGATCAGCTGGGTGTCGTCGGCGTAGGAGATGATGTTGAGGCTGTGTTGTCGTGCGACCTGGGCGAGATGTGCCATGTAGATGTTGAACAGCGTCGGGCTAAGGGACGATCCCTGTGGGACGCCGCAGATGATCTCAGTGGTCTTGGATCGGAAGGGTGGGAGGCGGACGCTCTGGGTTCTGCCGGAGAGGAAGGATGTGGTCCATGCCAGGGCCTTCTCCTGGATTCCGCCATCATGGAGGCGTGTTGCTAGGGTGCGGTGGTAGACCGTGTCGAAGGCTGCAGATAGGTCCAGGAGGATGAGGTCGGCTGTTTCTCCTTTGTCCATCAGGATCCTGATGTCGTCGGTGGCGGCGATGAGGGTGGTCTCGGTGCTGTGGTTGCTCCGGAAGCCGTACTGGGACGAGTCCAGGATGTTATTGTCTTCGAGGTAGCGGGTCAGCTGTCTGTTGACAATCTTCTCTGTGACTTTCGCCAGGAAGAGGAGCAGGGAGATGGCCCGGAAGTTCTTGAGGTCCTTGGGGTCCGCCTTGGGTTTCTTCAGAAGGGCGTTGATCTCGGCGTGCTTCCAGCTCTTCGGGAAGGTTGCTGTCTCGAAGGAGATGTTGATTGTCTTCCAGAGGTGGAGTGCGATGGCTGTGCTGGCTGTGTTGAAAGTGTGGTGAGGGCATGGGTCAGATGGGGATCCGGAGTGGATGGAGTTCATGGTCTTGATGGTGTCTTCGATGCGGACGTTGGACCAGGAGGGCAGGCGATTGGTCCGGGTGGGGGCCTGCGAGCAGGAAGTCTCGACGGTTGATGTGGGGGTGTCGGAGTTGAAGCTGTCGTGGATGTCTGTGATCTTGCGGTGAAAGAAGGTGACCAGTGAGTCGCACAGGTCTTGTGATGGTGGAATGTCGTTGGTGTTGGAGCTGGGGTTGGAGAGTTCTTTCACGATGCTGAAGAGCTCTTTGGAGTTGTGTGCGTTGTTGTCTAGGCGGTCCTTGAAGGCGGTCCTTGAAGGCGGTCCTGATGAGTTGGTGGTGTCTGCGGGTGGCATTCTTGTGGGTAGTGTAGCTCTCTGGTGTTTGGTCGCGGAGCCAGTTCTTCTCTAGCTTCCGGCAGGTGCACTTGGAGGTCCGGAGGTCATCGGTGAACCATGCGGCTTTCTTGTTGGTGTGATTGGTTGTGGAGGTCTTGAGTGGGGCGAGGTTGTCGGCGCAGTCGCTGATCCACTGTTTGAGGTTGATGGCGGCGGTGTCGGGGTCGGTGGGGTCGGCGGGTGGTCCTAGGGCAAGTGTGGTGGTCAGTTGGTCCTTGGTGACCTTGCTCCAGCACCGTCGTGGCAGCCGTTGGGTGCGTTGGTGTGTGGTGGGTTTCCTGAAGGTGAAGTGGACGCATCTGTGGTCGGTCCAGTGGGGTTTGGTGGTGTGGTTGAAGGAGATGTAGGGGCTTGCGGAGAAGATGGGGTCCAGTGTATGTCCGGCGGCGTGGGTGGGTGTTGTCACAAGTTGTTTGAGTCCGAGGTTGGCGAGATTGTCGATCAGGGTGGTGGAGTTGGCGTCGTTGTTGTTCTCGAGGTGGAAGTTCAGGTCTCCGAGGAGGATGTTGTCCGTTGAGGCGAGGGCGTGGGTGCTGATGAGGTCGGCGAGGGTGTCGCTGAACTGCAGTCGGGGTCCTGGTGGTCTGTAGATGAGTGTTCCTCTGAGGGTGGTGTTGGGGTCGGTGTGGACCTGGAAGTGCATGTGCTCGGCGGTGGTGAGGGTGTCGGCGGTGTTGGTCGAGACTCTGAGGGTGTCCTTGTGAATTATGGCGATTCCTCCTCCCACTCCGTTGGTGCGGTCTCTGCGGGAGATTTTGTAGCCCTCTGGGATGGCTATGGCGATGTCTGGTGCCGAGGTGGTGTTCAGCCAGGTCTCTGTCAGGAAGGCGACGTCGGGGGCTGTTGAGTCTAGGAGGTCCCAGAGTTCGATGGCGTGCTTGTGAGCGGAGCGAGTGTTGAGGAGGATGCAACGGAGGTGGTTGGGTTCTCTGGTAGAAGGTTTGGTGTGCCGGATGCTGGTGGAGCTGCAGTTCCGGCAGGTGAAGGGCCCTATGGTCAGCTTCGGGGAGGCCTGGTAACAGGAGTAGTTTCGTCCAGGGTTGAGTGCGTGGAGGGTGCTGGAGTCGCAGAGTAGTCTGGTGTTGTGGCGGCCTCGGGGTCCAGGGGTTCTGGCGCTGGGTGCGGTCCAGGCGCGGACGGGCTTGCCTTCGGCGCGCCTTCGGCGCACCAGCTGCTCGCGTCCGCTGCGTGTCCTGGCGGCGTCCTCCATAAGAGGCGAAGTGGGAGGGAGGAGCAGCTGGGAGGCGGGAGCGGGGCAGCCAATGGGCGACGAGGGACGGGACACAAGGTAAAGTGGGCGGGGCCGCAGGGGGGCAGCAGCGGGAGGCGGGAAGCGGGAAGCGGGGAGCAGGGGAACAGAGCAGGGGCACTGGGCGCTTGAGAGACCAAAATAGAAGAAAAAACAGCAGAAAATACAATAAACAGTCAAAAAAATACAGTGACAGTCAAAAGAAACCACAGTCAACAAACCATAAGCAGGAAGCACAGGAGTGCGCCAGCCGCGAACTCACGGCAGCAGCGGCAGCGAGGCAGGAGTCACGGGCGCACAGGAGGAGCCGTGGGGCGTGGGGAGCGACCTGACCTGCGAGCAGGGTCAAGGGTCACACTCACTGCCGCGCAGCGCCCTCCATAAGAGGCCAAGAGGGAGGGAGGAGCAGCTGGGAGGCGGGAGCGGGGCGGCCAATGGGCGACGAGGGACGGGACACAGAAGGTAAAGTGGGCGGGGCCGCAGGGGGGCGGGAGGCGGGAAGCGCAAGCAGGGAGCAGGGGAACAGAGCAGGGGCACGAGGTGCTTGAGAGCCCAAAATAGGAGAAAAAACAGCAGAAAATACAATAAACAGTAAAAAAAATACAGTGACAGTCTAAAGAAACCACAGTCAACAAACCATAAGCAGGAAGCACAGGAGTGCGCCAGCCGCAAACTCACGGCAGCGGCGGCAGGAGTCACGGGCGCACAGGAGGAGCCGTGGGGTGTGGGGAGCGACCTGACCTGCGAGCAGGGTCAAGGGTCACCTTCATAGACACATTCCTTTAATTGATTGGACAGAGAATTCTATCTCTTTTGTGACATAATTTAACAAGCAGAAATGATTCCATTCAACACCAAGAATTACACAAGCTTTGTAATGTATTACTGAGCCTCCAAATAAGGTTCCTGTAGAATTACTTCATCCTTATCATACATTTGATAATATCTTTGATGAAAAATTAGTAGATGAAGTATCACAACATAGATAATTTGATTGTGCCACCGATCATGTTCCTGGGGCAAAGATTCCTATAGGAAAAGTGTACCCCTTAACCATGCAAGAGGAAGCAGGATTGAAGAAATACATCCAAGAAAACATAGCCTAAGGCTTCACCAAGCATGCAGTCTCACCAGCAAAAACTCCAATGCTCTTTGTTCCTGTGTTAATGGGGAACTTTGAGCTTCTGTAGACTATAGTGATTTTAATGCTATTACAGTTAAAAACAGGCATCCCTTACCCTACTTCAGTTTTTCTTCATGAGTTAAGCAAAACTACTGTCTGTACTGAACTGGGCATTAAAGAAGCTTACAATCTTGTTCAGGTAAGAGGTAACAAATGGAAGATGGCTCTTAAAACAAAGTTTGGGCACTAAGTATATACAGTCATGCCATTTGGTCTCTGCAGTTTTCCAATTTGATTTCCAACAATACATAAATACAGATTTGGAAAGTGTATTGGATGTCTATGTGCTTATCTAACTGGATGCTATATTGATTTTTGCAAGAGCGAAGCAATATATCAAAACCATGTAACAGAAGTCTTCCATAGACTGCATCAGAATCATCTTTGTCAAAACTTGAAAAATGCGTATTTGAAACCTCTTTGCACCCTTTTTAAGATTACCCATTTTTAACAGTGTTAATCCTGTGGACACGTACTCCTTTCTGCAGAGTCGTTGTTCATCTTTGGAGTCTTCTGAGCTCCTATTCAGACCAAAGCGCCCATCTAGCCTTTTAAGGGTGAGTTTACTATTAATGTTCTTTGTGTTGCATTTCTAACCAATGTATTCAATATTTGTTACATATTCTTTGTTTTACTCTCCCAGTGTTCGGAGTCATATGTGAGACTATCTATGGGCCCAACCTATTCTCCCCCTTCCCTTGCTTGCTTAAAAAATGCAAAACATATTTAAAAGAATACATGTATTCATTAAATATAAAACAAATATAATTAAGATGTACATAATACACATTCTATGCTATGAAAAAAGTGACATTTAATAAAACAATATTTAAAATACTTTCCTCCCTACTACCATACAAAATACACCAACAAACAATAAAACATGAACTTAAAATTAAACATTATTAATATTAAAATAATTATTGAATAACAAATACAAATAAAAAATAAATATAGAAATATAAATTAATTAACATAATTTAACAATCACCTCAGGTTAGTGAAAATAAAGACTTTCTATATTTCTTTATCACCCATATCTCATTTACATTAAGAAAAATCTGGCAACTTTCTGCCATGCCCTGTTACTTTGGCTGCATGCTCTGGCTTACGCAATGTTGTTGCTGTGCTTGCTTTCTCTCTTCTCCCCTTTTTTATTTATGTTTCATTTAGAGTCCTGGTTCATCTTTGAAGTCTTCTCCGTTCCTCCTCAGACCAGTGCACCCACCATGCCTTTGGAGGGTAAATTTACCATTAATGTTCTTTGTTTTGCAATCCTAACTAGTATATTCCTATAAGTTACATATTCCTTGTTTCACTCTCCCAGCATTTGGAGTCCTCTGTTAGACCTACTATGGACCCAGCTTATTCTCTCCTTTCCTTGATACCCTGATTTTCCAATCACCTTGTGTATCAGCACAGTATACAACTCTTTGCTGGTGATTTGAGTTTTAGGCAAACTGTGGGTCAATCAATCAATAGTTCTGGTTTGTATATACTCCTTGCTGGTTTCTTGACAATGGTAGAACACATTTCCATTACTCTCTCCAGCTCACCTGTGGATCTTTATAGGGGAGCCCGGCATACATTTCACCTTAAGTTCATGATAATGGAATATCTAGTAATCTAATAGCAGATTTGATCAAACTAGCCACCCCTTGCTGTTCAATCTTCCACTCCAGCAGCACAGTCTAGACAACAACATACTGTTCTGTTTCCTAACTCTTTTCCAACATCACTGACCTTAATATTTGTCTTTAGAACTCACTATTTAACAATCCTCACTGATTCACTCAGCTGGTCAAATTCTTTCTAACACATTAGTCTCTTTAACCCACTACCCAACCATTGTACCTCATCGCCCCTATATTACCAAACTGATCACCAGGTAATGCCCACAATAATTCCAGCCACAGCAGCTGTCAACTCCTCAGCGTAAGCCAACCGCAACTGTGAAATTTACCACTACATTTATTTGATTATGTTGAATCACAATATTCATTCATTTACTATTATGAATTATCCAAACCAGTATGTTAAAACAAACACTTAGGGGTTGCTCCCATTCCAGCCACAGTTCCCGTACGTGCCAGATCCGGAAAGGCTGAAACAAGTCGCACGGAGTCAAAACAACAGTGGTTTCCGGGAGGGCAAGTACGATGCGTACTTTCTACGCGCCGAACTTGTCGCCACCTCCAGCACGTCTTGTCCTCCGGAAGAACAGTATTTCAGGTTCGATTCGCGCAACAACACGATCCACGGCTACGGGACGGACCAACTCACAACGCCGACGAGACGAACCAACAATCCACACCTACGAGACAAACCAACCATGAATCCGATCGCGCAGGTCATCCCTATACTGTACATCTATGACCAGATCAACAACAGGAATCGACGCGTACGTCACAGAAGGTAAGTCAGACACCCACCACACAAACAAATATCACGAACCACCAAAATGCAACACAAACATAGGTGGTGGATATCCCTCTCCACCAGCATTGCCCAAGCCATAGGGGTTGGATATCAATCACTACCAGTACTCCCTTCTCATAGGGGGGGGGATACCTACCACTTCCAGCACCCCCAACTCATAGGAGGGGATACCCACCACTACCAGCAGTCCCTACTCATAGCGTAGGGGGATACCTGCCACTACCAGCCCTCCCCACTCATAGGGGGGATACCTACCACTACCAGCAGTAACCACTCATAGGGGGGATGCCTACCACTACCAGTACTCCCTACTCATAGGGGGGATACCTGCCACTACCAGCAGTCCCTACTCATAGGGGGGATGCCCCCACTACCAGCACTCCCTACTCATAGGGGGATACCTAGCACTACCAGCACTCCCTACTCATAGGGGGGATACCTAGCACTACCAGCAGTAACCACTCATAGGGGGATGCCTACCACTACCAGTACTCCCTACTCATGGGGGGGATACCTACCACTACCAGCAGTCCCTACTCATGGGGGGGATACCTACCACTACCAGCACTCCCAACTCATAGGGGAGGATACCTACCATTATCAGCAGTAACCACTCATAGGGGGGGATGCCTACCACTACCAGTACTCCCTACTCATAGGGGGGAGATACCTGCCACTCCCAGTACTCCCAGCTCATGGGGGGGATACCTACCACTACCAGCAGTCACCACCCATGGGGGGGATACCTGCCACTACCAGTACTCCTCACCCATAGGGGGGATAACTGCCAATACCAGCACTCCTCACCCATAGGGGAGGTATACCTACCACTACCAGTACTCCTCACTCATAGGCATTGCAGGACAAACACACCACCCCTACCATCACGTCAAGATTATATATTGTGTGTCAACTGCCTGCAACTGTGACACTGAAAGGGAACACATAACGTCCTCCCATCACCGTTGTGACCAAAAGGTGAATGTGATGGTAAAACACACAGTTGTCACGGTAACAGTGTTGTAATGGGGTCTAAACATCCCCACTGCAGTGACCAAAAGGTGATTATGGTGTTCAATAATCAAACACATCATGAACATCATGGTAATGGGGTCTAAACACACCATCACTACAGTGTTCAAAAGGTGAGTGTGGTCACCAATTCTGCTGCCACTTCAACACTCCAAGTATCATACCTGGCACGTATACAACAAGCAATGTAGTGGCAACTTAGTGGTTGTGTTCCAAACACACACAGATCTGTTGACGGATAGTTTGTTGGGTCTCACAAATATACACTCAGCCGTGTGCAGACAACCATTGTCCATGGGGGCTGACAATGCTCCTGTGGGCAATCAGACCATGTAAGAAGTGAGCATCAGAATGCACACACATATATCTGCAGGGACAGACACACAAACTAAGGTATCCTGTGGAGACTGTAGATGTGATGTGACACAGTCACATACCATGGCAGCAATGGGACATACCAACCAGGATGAATGTGCTGACTAATGATGTAGGAGACACAAGGATAGCAGCAGAGAACCACAACGCAAGATTGTACGTTGTGTCAAGGTATCTTGAGCTTAGTGACTGGCATGTGTATTGTAGATGTATGCTGTCATTCAGTGATTCTAATGGTGTTGTGTGTCTGTGCTCCACAGTGTCCTATTGCTGGTGTTTGGTCATGTGTGACCCCCCAAATCACAGATTCCTGGTGCAGACTGCAGGCTGCCGTTGTCCTAACAAAGATGGGCCACACACCCCTGGACTAATATGGTTTACCAGTGGCTGACTTTGTGCTCACTGTAACGTGAGGTTACCTCCCATCTGTTGATGACTTATGACTTTTGCTGGTGTAATAAACCTGTGCATCACTTTGGAGTGTGCTTTGTCTTTGTCCACACATCCAACATTCATTTGCGTGTTGTACCTGTGGGCAGCTTGCCACAGACTCTGATGGGTGTTGTGTACATGCATCACACTGCATTCTCTGTTCACATGTGTTGGGACGATGAGTTAGATGGGCATGGTAAGTATGTGTTGTGTTGACATAGTGGGGTGTCTACCTCACATGTGTCACATCACCATGACTCACATTACTGTGTTTACATAGCTGTAGTAGTTTCCATGCACAGACATCTTTACACAGTTCATCCTCTCAATGACACAAACCAGGTTTCAGTCACAACAGACGCATGTATTGAGTTGTAGTGAATTTATTTACATGCATGTGTTGGAAAGTTATACGTAAGTGGAAGTGCTGTACAGTGAAATGGGAATCCAAATCTCACAGTGCAGTTGATAGTGTTGATTGATGAAATTTCTAGAGGAAAGTCCACAGTCCTTTGGAACATTGGTCCAACGTAGATACGCCATCCCATGTGTGGGAGTTTAGCAACAGTCAACAAGGTGAATGCTTTGCACACATTGGATGATGTCTAGAACAGGTAGTCACATCCTGGTGGGTATGCATGGCCATCTGCCCCTTACTTGTCCTTCTTCGGACGACCCCTCTTCTTCTTCTCAGGGGGACCCTCATGTGCAGGCTGCTGCTGTGCAGGGGACTCTCCGCCAGAGTCCAACTCCCTCCCCGTGGCAGTTGGTGATGTAGTGGCAACTGATGTAGTGGGCACATGGGGAGATGTGGTCATGTTGTTGGTTATCTGGCGGAGGCATGTCAGTATGTCCCTATGCACCGCCGTAAGGTCATTTAATTTGTCCATTTTTGACTCCATCCGGGTTATGTGTTGTTCAACCCAGGACATGTGAGAGTCCATTCTGGCATGATGTGCAGCCTGCTGTTGTTGCATGTCCCTGAGGATCCCCACAACCTGGCCAAATCCTCCGGTGCTTTCCTGGTACGCATCTATGATGCGTCCCAACTGCGGATCTTCCTGCAGTCCAGCCCCATCTGCAGGCCGTGACCTCCCCCTGACCACCCTCACTCCACCCCTGCCCACATGGGCAGGACCTGCCCTGGCAGGCACAGGCGACCCTGGGCCCCTGTCTATGTTGGCACTGGTGTTGTTGTCTGTCACCTCCTGGCTGCCCTGTCTACCTGTGCAGTTATTGCCCTGTTGCCTTGATCTGTCTGTGTTGGCAGGGGTGATTGAATTGTTTGCAGATGGTCCAAGAGTGGTGGCAGAGTGTGCTGATGTTGCAGCTGCTGGGCCTGGAACCGAAGCCACACCAGAAGTGCCAGGTCGTTCATCCTCGTCTGAAGAGGACATGGAGACATCCACACCGGGGAGCTCTGGCACATCCACAGTGTGGGACTGGGATTCCTCTTCTGTTCTTGCTGTGTCCCCAGCATTCCCTATGGTGGAGGAGACACACAATGTATGTAATGTTTCGGCATACATCAACGATTCACACACCTCACAGTTGCCACTGCATGTCATGAAGAGTGTATGTACATTGCATTGTCCTACATTGTCAGAGACAGGTGTCTATTTTGGTTTAGCACAATGTCATTTGATGCTCGAGCATTTTGATGGGCACAAAGAGCTGTGTGCATGGACATCTAATATCATGATTGTTTGATTGTACATGGGCATTGATACTCATGTGCCCTCATGTGCCTGACACAGGTGTGTCCATCCTCTCAACATTAGTACTTTATCAATGACATACATGCACTTCCAGCTTGCGATGTATAGCACGTTTGGACGATGTGTGCTAGCATTTGTGCTTGTATTTGTGAGTAACATTGTTGTGTCTGAGCAACATGGTCACAGTACGGTGTGGCTGCATTCACTGTGGAAATACTGTTGTGTTGTGTGTGTCCCTAGTTCACATATCATTTTACATAACATATTTGATGGTGTTGTCCGTAGCTAATGATGTTGGGGCAGAGTTCTGTGCGTGATGATGTCATTTATGTGGTCAATCTCATCCATGGTAAGGGGGATTGACCACGGCAGATCGCAGACTTTCCCATGCTCATGAGAATGAGGCCCAGGGGTTTGTGTGTTTGACTTATGCTGCTTTGAGTTTTTTGCCTACTCTTACCCAGTTCAGGTTATTCCTTGTGTTGCAAGTTAAAATGACAGTGAGGGGAGTGTTGTGTGAGGGATGTAATCAACGATGCATGATGTAGGAGTGGAATGCAGATCACCACAGTGCCTTGTGTAAATGACACCATGCTACGGTGTCAGCTATGTTACTGTGGCCATTCCATTCACTGTTACGTGTCACCTGTGAATGGTGTGTATGTGGTTTGGGTTGTGGGTTTTGGTATGTGCTCTGTGTGATTCTCCCCAGTTGTCATAAAGGGCACAAGCCTTCACCGCCAGGACAGGGGGCACACTGCCACACTGCAGGCCCAGACAGTGAGAGGATACATACAGTTGCAATGGCTGTCAGTGTGAAGTGTTTTGAGGGGGCAAGTGCATAGGTGGGACTTGCAGCCAATTCATTAATCTGGCCCATGTGTCATGCATCTTGCCAGGGCATTTACTTTGTGTGTGAGTGGTCCCAAGGGGTGTACTTGTTCCTGCTGTGAAGGTGTGTATATTTGCGGGATTGCTTGTATTTGGTGTACTTGCCGCCCCACCTTCTCCCACAGACGTCAGCCAATCCCCCCTGTAGGTTGCTTCCATTGCAGGGAGTCCTATTGTCAGGCAGTGGAGTCCTGGTGTATGTTGGTGCACAACCCCCACCAGGCCCTTGTGCTCCCCATAGCAGGGCCCAGTGTCAGCTATATTGTCAGTACTTTTTCACTCCCTGTGAGGTGGACATGGTTCAGGGTGGGCTTGATGGACCATGTGGGAGGGGGTCTGGTGTCTGTTACTACAACTCCCATCAGGCTTTTGGATACACCCACCCTCCCAGCATTCCCGACCTTCCTTCCCTGGGAGGTGGTGTAACTGTGCTGGCAAGGTGACTGCCAGTGGAGTCCTGGTGTATGTTGGTGCACAACCCCCACCAGGCAGTGGCGTAACGAAACTTGAGGGGGCCCCCCTGCAAAGTACATGGAGGGGCCCCCCCCATTCTCCGCACCAGACAAGAGCTATCTGGCCAGCGACCCGCCATACTGCAGGGGCTGCGGGGCTATTGTTACGCCACTGTTGCCAATACAGCTGTTACAAGTAAACCTGGATAGTGGAGTTAATAGTTGGGTATATTCTACCAGCAGTCTATCATAGGTGGTGGTCTATCCATAACAGGGTCCCTGCCATCAGTACGCAGAGGAAGTTTGCCCTATTTTGGGTGGGTTTCCCGATGCAGACTCCTGTCGTGATATACAACATTGGGCCCACTCATCGCTTCGTTTTGCAAAAAGTGCATCCACTGCTCCTTCTCTTTTACACCCCCTTCCTTCCTCTTGCTTTCTATCTCTTCCTTTCCATTATTTCTGAGCATCCTATCTTTTCTTCATTCTCATCCCTGCCTTTATCTTTCTATTCTCTGTCACTTTTATCTCCAACTTGTTCTCTTCCATCCCGTCGAAATCATTCCACTATGCTTTCCTTTCTCCTGTACAGTTTTTCACTCTCTTTCTTGGCTCTTTTTATGCTATCTGCTTTGTATTTCCTTTGTCTATTTTCTCACCCTCTCCATTCCCTACCTCTCTTTTCTCATTTCCTCCATTATACCCCACCCTCTCTTCCTTATCAGCTTTCCATCTGACCTTGTCCTTATAGCACCTTGTGATTTCTTTCCTGCATACTTTCTCACTGTCTTCCTCGATTAGCGCTTTTCAGTGCTTTCTTATCTATCACTATGCTCTCCACAACTCCTGTACAGACCTGGATTTCTCATTTTGAGATCCTATTGCCCTTCTTCTTCCTCATACTCTCCCAGAATCCCTAGCCTCAAAGGTTGTATTTATTTACACCAGAGTCTTCCCTGGTGTCTCTAGAGAGGCCAGATGCTGTCAGTTCCCCAGTCCTATTTGTCCTGGCGTCCGTAGTGCCCACCACCACAGCTAATCAATGTATTGGGTGATAACACCGAAAAAAAATACACTGCACCTTTCCACACACTTTAAATTGTCCAACTACCTTTTGTAGCAAATCAGTGTTGTTTGATTAAAATGTTTGACTCCCTCTCTATATCTACATACACACTCACACACATACAAAAAGGCCACAGATGGAGGAGAGGGTTTTGCTGGAGTGGGGAAACATTCTTACCTCTGGCCCACCACAAGCACTTTTTGTTTTGGACTATGTATAATAGCCTTGTTCAAACCCCTTTACTTCCCGTATCACACATTCAGCATTCTTGTTGTTTTCTGTACAGTGACATAGAAATGTTGTTGTGGACTCTTATGCAAACAAAAATATGCTCCCAGCAAATCAATACCTCATATACAGAGACATCCACATTGGCACAACTCCCAAAACCCCCCAGGTGTATTCCCACATAGGAAAAGATAAAAAAAAAAGAGTATAATGCATTAGGTGCATCATTTAGGTCAGAACATTGGCTTAAAGAGGATGTACACTTTTCTTGTGGTCAGAGTACGTTTATCAACATTTTCCATCAGCTGTGACATTAGTAAACCTTGTCTTGGAATCTCTCCCTGCGGCCTTTTAATTTTGCTAATTCATTGGTGTCCACACTCTTGGACAGATGTATTTAAACAATCCATTGTTGTATTTCCTTGATGAGACCATCTTGCTCTTGCTTCTTTTTCAACTTCCACGACACCACCTCGCAAAGCCATGTACTGCTAAGCACCACTATCGATCAAGGACAAAATCACCCCAAAAAATAAGCTGTGTTCCAACCACACACCGTCTTCCCAATAACTCACTTTAAAATACTCCGCATAGGGCTGATCCATTTAATGTTTGACAACAGCCCTGTAACAGACTTCCTGTAGAGCATCACAACCCATCCAACCTGCCACTGTTCAGAGAACAGCTCAAGCATCTCCTGCCAACACCCAACCTACTAACATGTGATGCCGCTACTCAAGACTCACACGTTTCCCCAACTCCTAGTTTATTGATCATCAGTACAAAACTAAGACCGACCTCTTTCTCCAAGCTACTGTCCTGCAGAAACAATACAACGTGTCTTCCCCAAATTTCTTTCATTCGATAAAGACAAAGAGAACCAGTCACAAATATAATCTTTCACATTGTACAGCTATCGTTTCCAGGGTGTCTGAGAGACTAGCAGACAGGCCCACATTCACTGTAGAGTGAGTCTCAGCACTTCTCTTGTCAATTGAAAGAGACAAGGCTTTCCATCGAGTGCACTGGCTTTTTTCAGTGAGAAATACTGGAGAAGGCGGGTCTGGGTACACGATTCAAAACATGGGAATTGTGCACCTATTCTAGCCCCGCAGCTCGGAGGCTGAGCTGGACTTTCACTTCATCCAAAAGAAATGGACTGACATCCTCCACAAAATGCACACCTCCTCATTCTGTGCCTCGGGAAAGGAAGCAATACTTCAGATTACACACTATTGCTACTCCACCCCAGCCAGAAGGTGAAATGGAAACTCAACAGTCCTAATGGCTGTTAATTCAACTTTGACCACCCAGACACACTGACTCATCTCCTCTGGCTCTGTCCTAAACTCAAACGCAACAGATATACCCTGTCTTTCTAGCTACGTCCTACTGAGACTCCTCAATGCCCGACACACCCTCTACACTCTAACGAAGGGAAGGCAATGGTAATGGCTTTGGCTTTGTGTGGGGCTAAACATGTCATCAAAGCCAAACGGGGCACAGATACGTTGTCGTCTCACTTTGACTGGCTGCATAAACTGTGGGACCTCACAGGGATGGAAAAGCTTACTGCTTCCCTGCAGAACAAGTTGCTACACTTTGACAAAACGAGGGGCCCATGCATCCAATCTCTGGCACAGGACTTTTGGGAACTTACTAGTCTTCTTTACTTATGAGTACACCAGCTTACAGGACGAGGGGGCATGCCTGATAAGCAAGACAAAGACTGACCACAGTGGGTATGACGCACTAAAAGAACCAGCCTGCTGACACTGAATACGTTGCGAAAGAGCTAATTCAGGTGAGAGAGGTGATGCTCCCTGGGTGACAACCCCTAATATTTTATCCCTCCTCTCCTGCCTTTCCCAGTCCCCCCTGGTATCCTCCCTTCCTCGCCATCTATCTCCTTCTGTTCTTCCACTGTTATGTCCCACTGTTCTACCTAATCAGCCTTTGGATTTAGGTAAGAGTATTTGTTCCTGGATAAATAAATTAAAAAGATCTGAACCATAAAACATCGATGGGTCAGGAAAATATTTAAATTCTAACATTGTTAATATAATATTCCATCAACATAAGGTTTCTCAGATTTGTGGTCTTAAATTATCGCTGTTACTCTCAGGCACTGTAAACTTATTTCACTCTCCTGTGGTCTGCAGAACTCTCTGATAACCCTCTTCACCTCAAGGCACCTCTTAAAATAAAGTGTTTCTTTGTTATGTATTTCTACAGTCTCAAAGGCATTACTGTGCAAATTTACCAACCTCAAAAAGATGAAACTATGACTTGGCCTAGTTGAGATTCAAATTCATGAACAGATCACAAAACATGTCTTCTCTTTTGATATCACTGTATCTTCTCTCTCACTTTCTCCCTCTCTCAAAGTCTTCTTCTTCTATTCTTAGTTCTCTCACCCTTCCTATCTCTTTCTCTCTCTTGCTCTGCCTCACTTACTCTCATTCTTTCCATTTATCTCCTTCTCATTATCTTGCTTCCCCCCATTGTCCGTGCCTTCTCCCCTCCCTCCACCCTCCCATTATCTGTGCCTTCTCCTCCCTCCCTCTCGTTGTCCGTGCCTTCTCGCCCGCCCTCCCTCCCTTTGTCTGTGATGCCTACCATTTGCAATGCAATAGGTTTCACGTAAATGCAAGACCTATTGCATTGCTAATGCTTTTTTATGCGGGGCATAAGGTTGGCTATTGCCCCGGTCCTTTCCCTTCCTCCCCCATCGGCGGTGGCACCATGGCTTTCATTAGAAAAGCTTTCCAGCGTGAACTGCATGTTGTGTACTTGCGACTGATACAACGTAGCTGACCTGATGATCGTCTGCTCTACCACACAAGAAATAAAACAATCTTGAAGGAGTGAGAGGTACACTTCACCCCCACCCTGGTGCAAGGCTTCAGCTACGACTCGTCTTGGTCAGAAAAAGTTTTTCAAATCTCACTTGCTCTTCTCCTTTTAAGGTTCGTCAACTAGAAACGTAGCCGAAGGAGGGGGTTACACTCTTCACACAAAAGAAATCACGTGTTGTGCAAAACATTTGCTCAGTGTCACAGGGTTAATTCAAGTGGCATGGTGTTGGGCATGCAACGCTAACAGACATGGCCCCATCGAGAGGACATTGAAGGAGACGTGCAAGAGAAACTAGCTGGCGCAGTACATACGACCAGTAGGTCACTACACATACTACACGCTATACATGCCAAAGTGGAACTCTTTGAGCACGGAACATACAAAACACTAGGAGACGTGGATATGCCAATGTGAAATCCTAGAAAAACACAGAGCTCACTTAGACAGTGGAGACGTGTGTGCCAATGTGAAGCTATTTGTGCAGTCCTTCACATACCAGAAGACAAGTGCACACCGATGTGAAACAATCTGGGCACAGGACTTACTGCACACACAAGGCAACATACATGTTAACAAGAAACACATTGTAGGGGACGTGCATGACAATGAAAAACTATTTGGGCACAGTAGAATCAGAAGAAACGTGTGCATGTCATTGTGAAGCTATCTAGGCACAGTTAATTTTACATCTGCTAGGAGACATGTGCATGGCAATGAGAAATGTTCTGGGAAAAGTACACACTTCACAACTGAGGACAAGTGCATGTAAATGAGAAACTATCTGGGCAGAGATCATACAGAGTTTACCTATGTGTATGCCAATGAAAAACAATTTTGTTGCAATACATACAACACTCAATAGGTGACAGCTTCTTGTCAACGTGGTACTATCTGGGCACAGTACACATTGCACTCACTAGGAAAGATGTGTATGCCAATGTAAATCTATATGGGACAGAACACGCAGTGCCTTGTGTGTCAATGCAAAACTATCTGGGCGCAACACACAGTGCCTTGTGTGTGAATACAGTGCCTTGTGTGTGAATACAGTGTCCTGTGTGTGAAAGTAAAAGTATCTGGGCACAACACACAGTGCCTTGTGTGTGCGTACAGTGCCTTGTGTGTGAATACAGTGCCTTGTGTGTGAAATTAAAACTATCTGACACAACACACACAGTTGCAACCAAAAAGAGAGGGACAAACAGGCCTTTTTCCACTCGGAAGAAGTGGGAGGTCCAGCATAAAGAAGGCGGCCCAAATGAACTGTTACAAGAATGGTTTTATGCCGTTCCTCTCATGTGAGAAGGCTAGAGATTCAGAATCAGAGAAGACAAGGAGTCCCACTAGCCCGAGAATTGGGGTCTTTTTGGGAAATCCATATTCCGGATAGTAATGCCCTCACACACCCTTGCAGGTGTCATGCTTCATCATCTGGGCTGCTCCTCGTCGGGTCGGCGGTGCAACGGCATAAAACCATTCTTGTAACACCATTCTTGTAACACAACACACACAGTGCCTTTTGTGTGAATGTAAAACATTCTGCTCACGGTGCGCAGAGCATTCACTAGGAAAGCTGTGTGTGTCAACGTAAAATTTTCTTGTCACAGATCATACAGCGTTCTCTAGAGAAGACGTGTGAATGTAAAACTGTCTAGACACAGGACATACGGAGCTCTCTAGGAAAGATGTGTATAGCAAGGTAAACATATCTGAGTGCAGTGCATACAGGGCTGTGTGAGTTAATGTAAACCTATCCGGACTCGGTACATATAGTACTCATTGGGAAAGGTGAATGTGTCAATGTAAAACTATTTGTGTGCAGTCAGTGAGTACATGGCTCACTGGGGATGACGTGTGCGCCGTGCATACAGTGTTGTGTGTGTCAATACAAAAATATCCGGGGGTAGTACATGCAGTGCTCGCTAGTGAGCAAGCATGCAAATGACAAATATTTGTGCACAGTACACACAAACTAGAAAAAGCATTTGCAATGCAATAGGTCTCGTATTTTCTAAACTTTGACATATTGGTATTGTAAATGACAATGCAATGCCTTGTATTTATCTGTTGTTTTTTAAACAAATAAATAAAAGGCATTGTCATTTACAATGCCAATAGCCTAAATTCTCGCAATTGCGACACCTATTGCATTGCAAATGCTTGTTTTTCTACCTGTCCCTCCAGTTTCCTTCTCTCCAGCGAGTGGAAACAGAGAGGTTGGTGCAGGGCAGATAAGAGGAAGAACACTGATCTGAGGAGCCAACAAGTAAAATAAATGCAGTTATCACAGGCAAGATGCCCCCCTCGCTCCTGAACCCTGGTGCCACTGCACTGGATGCACCACTGATAGGCCCCTGATAGTGTACCTGTGACATGGAGAGCACGGGACCCACGTCTGGCTGATTTGTAACTATTATATATCAACTTTAAAACATATATTAACCTTAAAAATAATATTATATTTTACAAAATATACTTATAATATAAAGATTATATCATTTGATGAAAAATGTATAACCTAGAACATAAAATAAAAACATATATTTTAAAATAATTGTAAAATATATTAAACAATATTTTAAAAAAAAATATTTAAACTAATAAATATCCATGAAAATGAATTATGATCTCAAACACCACGTAGTAACACATGAGTGTACATTAAACTAATTATTTTTAATAAAAACACAAAATATATATTTAAAAACTCAAAAAATAACATTAAATAAAATAATTAGACTTTGGAGAGGTAATTGTAATTGTAATTGTAAAACATTTGTAAAGCGCATGGTTACCAAAGGCATCCCAGCATTAGAGGCCACAGTTCATGAATTACATATCAGTTTATGGAAACAGGAAGGTTTTTATATGTTTCCGGAGAATATATGACGAGATCCCGCAAACTAAAATCCCGCATACCATCACTCCGCATTTTTTACAACGCGGGTGCAATTACTCCGCAAACCCTTCATTGCGCAAACTTTTACCCCGCATATGACTTTATCACGCATGCCATTACAAAGCAAATACATGTGTGGTGAAGTCATATACTTTTCAAAAGCACTTTCCCTATAAATATATATATTATCTACTGGCGGTCGCCAGTAGATAGTTATAGTTAGGACCGTGTTTCCATAGGAAATCTGAAAATTCTATTTTGAATAACTTTGGCGCCGGTTGACGAATCCTCGCGAAATTTTCAAAACTAATGGGGCGCTCCGTTCAGTTCCTACCCTGAAAGTCTCGGGGTGATTCATCAAGCGGGGGCCGAGAAAAAAGGGGGGTCCCAAAACGCGTTTTCCCCATGCATTTTCCCATAGGACCTTTAGTCGAAGGTACAGCCCGAACGGCTGAACAGAATTACTTGAAGTTTGGCAGAGAGGTAGTCCTCAGGTCAGGGAAGTGCCTTTTGCATGTATGGAGTCAATCTGTTCAGTATTTCCTGAGAAAATTGCAGTTAAAAGCACATACATATCTATAGCCGCGCACCGTGCGCGCACCGTGCTCGCACCGTGCGCGCACCCTAACGTGCGCGAGCGTAATTCTGATTGGTGGTTACATGTCAGTCAACGTTCGAATCGGTCGAAATCAGGAAGTGTCGGCCGCCATTTTGTTTGTTGTGGGTGCGAGAGTGAAAAAGAGAGGTGGCGATCGTGAAAAGGGGCCAGGGTAGAGAGTTCCTGACCCCCTAGCCTTTGTCAGGGGGTCCCTAAAGGACCCCGAAGGGTGAAAAAACATTTTTTTTTCTTCAAAAAATCGCGGGGAGCGCGCAGTGAGAGACATTTTTCCAACCCTGGACTTTTGAGATTCTTCATCCTTGAACAGATTCTCAACAACCCCAGGGGTGGTGACCGAGTTTTAAAACTGAGGCAAAGGGAGTCCAAATACATCGTGGATTTTCAGACGAAACACCCTGGGGGATTAAATCAAGATGAGGAGATGGCAGTACATCTAAGGGATTGAGCTGCAATTTGGGTATTTAATACAACACCCTTCCTTGATAGTAGTTCGAGAGTTTTTTTCGATAGTTTTTTTCGATAGTTTTTTCGATAGTTTTATTGTTAATGTTTTGTGTAATGATACACAGTTGCTTCTACCACACATATATATTATGTCTGCTGTTTTCCTCTCCTCTTCTTCCTTCCATATATCAGGTGCACATGGATCAAGAATTGTTGCATTATTTTAAAATATTTGATAACTCAATATGCTTGATACTGAGTTTGGTTTTTGTTTCTTTTATTTACAGGAGGAAAGGAAGGGGCACAGACACCAGCGAGCACTTTCACGGGCAACCTACCCTTTCCCCCGCTTTTTCACTTAACATGGATGATATTCTAGTACAGTAGGTGACGATGAAAGGATCACATTAGCACATGTGGACTTGTCTCTTGCGAGAAATACTATCTTGGGATGGGTACTGAGAATTTGCTAGTGGGCACTTGCCATTATGTGTTTTGTGACGTTGTGTAGCTGTTCTGTATTTCAGCATACTTCTTTACCGCTTTTAGCACATTGGTAAGAGAAATAGTTACGTATGACCACTTGGTGATTCGTTAACACAGTGAAACAGATTTATCATATATTGAAGCGGAAAGTGACACTTGCCATTATGGTGCCAATTACGATCCGGTAAAAAATTCCCCCGTACGACTCGTATCCGGTCTTTTTACCGTACGAATCGTACAAGTGCCGTACAAACTGGCAATCACGAATCGCATGGTCAAAAGTCCATATGAACCGCCTTCGGAATTATTCCCCACACGTCCTCGGGTCGGAAAATGTGTCCGACACGTCCTTGGACGATTTACCATACAAATGTGAAAAGTGAAGTCCGACCGAGGAATCACGATCCAACCCGTGCGTCCGATCTCACAACCGTATGGTAAAAACACCGTCCGCACCGAACTCCCATTGCAACCATGGAGACATGTGTCCGCATACGCGCCCAACACTCCCCCCAGCACCCATACGTTCGAGTCGTACTCCCCGTGAATGTACACCCCCCCCTGTATGTACACCCGTGTACGTGTCGAACCCCCACCCGTGTATGTACACCCCTGTACGTTCGAGTCCTACCCCCACCCCTGTACGTGTCGTACCACCGTGTATGCACACCCCAGTATGTCCGAGTCCTACCCCCACCCGTGTACGTGTCGTACCACCGTGTATGTACACCCCAGTACATTCGAGTCCTACCCCCACCCGTGTACGTGTCGTACCACCGTGTATGTACACCCCTGTACGTTCGAGTCCTACCCCCACCCGTGTACGTGTCGTACCACCGTTTATGTACACCCCTGTACGTTCGAGTCGTACCCCCACCCGTGTACGTGTCGTACCACCGTGTATGTACACCCCAGTACGTTCGAGTCCTACCCCCACCCGTGTACGTGTCGTACCACCGTGTATGTACACCCCTGTACGTTCGAGTCGTACCCCCACCCCTGTACGTGTCGTACCACCGTGTATGTACACCCCTGTACGTTCGAGTCGTACCCCCACCCCTGTACGTGTCGTACTACCGTGTATGTACACCCCAGTACGTTTGAGTCCTACCCCCACCCATGTACGTGTCGTACCACCGTGTATGTACACCCCTGTACGTTCGAGTCCTACCCCCACCCGTGTACGTGTCGTACCACCGTGTATGTACACCCCTGTACGTTCAAGTCGTACCCCCACCCGTGTACGTGTCGTACCACCGTGTATGTACACCCCAGTACGTTCGAGTCCTACCCCCACCCGTGTACGTGTCGTACCACCGTGTATGTACACCCCTGTACGTTCGAGTCGTACCCCCACCCCTGTACGTGTCGTACCACCGTGTATGTACACCCCAGTACGTTTGAGTCCTACCACCACCCGTGTACGTGTCGTACCACCGTGTATGTACACCCCTGTACGTTCGAGTCGTACCCCCACCCGTGTACGTGTCGTACCACCGTGTATGTACACCCCAGTACGTTCGAGTCCTACCCCCACCCGTGTACGTGTCGTACCACCGTGTATGTACACGCCTGTACGTTCGAGTTGTACCCCCACCCCTGTACGTGTCGTACCACCGTGTATGTACACCCCTGTATGTTCGAGTCGTAACCCCACCCCTGTACGTGTCGTACCACCGTGTATGTACACCCCAGTACGTTTGAGTCCTACCCCCACCCGTGTACGTGTCGTACCACCGTGTATGTACACCCCTGTACGTTCGAGTCCTACCCCCACCCGTGTACGTGTCGTACCACCGTGTATGTACACCCCTGTACGTTCGAGTCGTACCCCCACCCGTGTACGTGTCGTACCACCGTGTATGTACACCCCAGTACGTTCGAGTCCTACCCCCACCCGTGTACGTGTCGTACCACCGTGTATGTACACCCCTGTACGTTCGAGTCGTACCCCCACCCCTGTACGTGTCGTACCACCGTGTATGTACACCCCAGAACGTTCGAGTCCTACCACCACCCGTGTACGTGTCGTACCACCGTGTATGTACACCCCTGTACATTCGAGTCGTACCCCCACCCCTGTACGTGTTGTACCACCGTGTATGTACACCCCAGTACGTTCGAGTCCTACCCCCACCCGTGTACGTGTCGTACCACCGTGTATGTACACCCCTGTACGTGTCGTACCCCCTCGTGTATGTACACCCCTGTACGTGTCGAAGCCCCACCCGTGTATGTACACCCCTGTAGATGTCGTACAACCGTGTATGTACACCCCTGTACGTTCGAGTCCTACCCCCACCCGTGTACGTGTCGTACCACCCTGTATGTACACCCCTGTACGTTTGAGTCGTACCCCCACCCCTGTACGTGTCGTACCACCGTGTATGTACACCCCAGTACGTTCGAGTCCTACCCCCACCCGTGTACGTGTCGTACCACCGTGTATGTACACCCCTGTACGTTTGAGTCCTACCCCCACCCGTGTACGTGTCGTACCACCGTGTATGTACACCCCTGTACGTTCGAGTCCTACCCCCACCCGTGTACGTGTCGTACCACCGTGTATGTACACCCCTGTACGTTCGAGTCGTACCCCCACCCGTGTACGTGTCGTACCACCGTGTATGTACACCCCAGTACGTTCGAGTCCTACCCCCACCCGTGTACGTGCCGTACCACCGTGTATGTACACCCCTGTACGTTCGAGTCGTACCCCCACCCCTGTACGTGTCGTACCACAGTGTATGTACACCCCAGTACGTTCGAGTCCTACCACCACCCGTGTACGTGTCGTACCACCGTGTATGTACACCCCTGTACATTCGAGTCGTACCCCCACCCCTGTACGTGTCGTACCACCGTGTATGTACACCCCAGTAGGTTCGAGTCCTACCCCCACCCGTGTACTTGTCGTACCACCGTGTATGTACACCCCTGTACGTGTCGTACCCCCTCGTGTATGTACACCCCTGTACGTGTCGAAGCCCCACCCGTGTATGTACACCCCTGTAGATGTCGTACCACCGTGTATGTACACCCCTGTACGTTCGAGTCCTACCCCCACCCGTGTACGTGTCGTACCACCGTGTATGTACACCCCTGTACGTTCGAGTCCTACCCCCACCCGTGTACGTGTCGTACCACCCTGTATGTTCACCCCTGTACGTTTGAGTCCTACCCCCACCCGTGTACGTGTCGTATCACCGTGTATGTACACCCCTGTAAGTTCGAGTCGTACCCCCACCCGTGTACGTGTCGTACCACCGTGTATGTACACCCCAGTACGTTCGAGTCCTACCCCCACCCGTGTACGTGTCGTACCACCGTGTATGTACACCCCTGTACGTTCGAGTCGTACCCCCACCCCTGTACGTGTCGTACCACCGTGTATGTACACCCCAGTACGTTCGAGTCCTACCCCCACCCGTGTACGTGTCGTACCACCGTGTATGTACACCCCTGTACGTTCGAGTCATACCCCCACCCGTGTACGTGTCGTACCACTGTGTATGTACACCCCAGTACGTTCGAGTCCTACCCCCACCCGTGTACGTGTCGTACCACCGTGTATGTACACCCCTGTACGTGTCGTACCCCCTCGTGTATGTACACCCCTGTACGTGTCGAAGCCCCACCCGTGTATGTACACCCTGGTACATGTCGTACCACCGTGTATGTACACCCCTGTACGTTCGAGTCCTACCCCCACCCGTGTACGTGTCGTACCACCGTGTATGTACACTCCTGTACGTGTCGTACCACCGTGTATGTACACCCCTGTACGTGTCGTACCACCGTGTATGTACACCTCTGTACGTGTCGTACCACTGTGTATGTACACCCCTGTACGTGTCGTACCCCCTCGTGTATGTACACCCCTGTACATGTCGAAGCCCCACCCGTGTATGTACACCCCTGTACATGTCGTACCACCGTGTATGTACACCCCTGTACGTTCGAGTCCTACCCCCACCCGTGTACGTGTCGTACCACCGTGTATGTACACCCCTGTACGTGTCATACCACCGTGTATGCACACCCCTGTACGTGTCGTACCACCGTGTATGTACACCCCTGTACGTGTCGTACCACCGTGTATGTACACCCCTGTACGTGTCGTACCCCCTCGTGTATGTACACCCCTGTACGTGTCGAAGCCCCACCCGTGTATGTACACCCCTGTACATGTCGTACCCCCGTGTACCTACACCCGTGTACGTCAGAGTCGTACCCCCACCCGCGTATGCATGGAGCGTACCCCCACCACAACATCCTAAGTACGGAGCGCACCCCAGGCCCCAACATCACAACCGAATGTACGACTCGTACCAAGCCACACACAAGGACAGCACTGTACAACAAAATGGGCCATGTACACACCGTATACACGCAAAAAAACGCACGTACACAACCAGGACAAACCAAAACGACACAAGAATACACCATTCGAATGGCACAAAGCCACAAAACATGTCCAACAACTACCAAAACAACACATTCACTGACCTGCAACTGCCAAAAACAAACAGAGGCCCAAAACACCACCACTCCTTATAACACACCCACCCAAACTTCAAACACAGCCACACCCACCAATGGACCAATAAAAAGGGCCCACACACACAAACCATGAGCCTTTGCAACAGACTCACTGCTGCCAGACCCCACAGACAACCTACAGCACCAAACTAGAAGCTTCACCACACCTTACACTTGCACACCTTCACACAACCACCTTCACAAACACCCCCTCATCACATTCACACACACACCTGCACAACCACACCCACAACCATCCACACCCCCCCCCACCATCCACACCCACACCCCTCACCATGCCCACTAACAAGAATCCAAAGTTCAGTAACCGAGAGTTGGAGGTCCTTGTCGATGAAATCCTCAGAGTCGAGCCACAGCTCTTTGGAACATTGGTCAGACAGACCAGCATTTCAGAAAAAACAGCCATGTGGCAGACCATCGTCGATGCTGTGAATGCTGTTGCGGACACCAGAAGGAACAAGCAGGAATGCCAAGCCAGGTGGTACGATCTGCGGAGGAGGGTCCGAGCCAAGATGACGGATGAACACAACCAGGCCAACGTCACTGGAGGAGGGCCGTCCCGCAGACCCGTACACTACCATCCCTGGGAAGAGAGGGTGATGGCCATACTGCCGGTGGAGGCAGTCGCAGGATTAGGAGGACTCCGAGACCCGGGTGAGTACCCAAACAACGCACCTCACATGGGGGGAACGTCATCCACAACCAAACTCACAAACAGGCACGCAACCACCCCAAGCTATCGCATGACTCAACCACACTCCATGAACACGCACATGCCACTGGCGCCACCATGCCCCATGAACCCAGCTAGACAATGTCAAGTCACAGGCCACAGAAGACACCAACACATGACACGGCAACCCGGATGGCGGGAGGGTGGGCCCCAAAGTTCACATAGTGCAACTCAGAAGCAGACAACAATGCCCTCTGCCCATATGGCCTAGGTCACAGCCAGACAAACAGTGTGTCCCCACACAGGAAAGACTCGCCAGCAAATGGCGGACGCCTTGCATTAACACATGGGGGTGAAGGCACTGTTTTGCACATGACAGCAGCTAAATAACAGCCAACATTGTGAAAGAGTGGCAGCACACACCACCACAGCAGCAGCGCAGAGACACACACTACACCCAATGGGTGCCTGGAGATCAGAAACAAACTCACATCAACAAGCCAAGGGCCATTCAAAGATCTGCTAACAGTCTGTGCCCAGGAAGCTGGGCTGAGGTGACAGAGGGTGACACACAGAGGGAGGGAGAGGGGGACAGAGAGGGAGGGAGAGGGGGACAGAGAGGGAGGGAGACACAGGGAGACGGACAGAGGGAGGAGGCTGACACACGGAGGGAGGGAGAGGGGGACAGAGAGGGAGTGAGACACAGGGACACGGACAGAGGGAGGAGGCTGACACACGGAGGGAGGGAGAGGGGGACAGAGAGGGAGGGAGACACAGGGAGACGGACAGAGGGAGGAGGCTGACACACGGAGGGAGGGAGAGGGGGACAGAGAGGGAGGGAGACACTGGGAGAGCAAATCAGCCATGTGGTGTGTGGGAATGTCTGCTCGTCAGCAGGTGGACTGCGTGCATGTAGACAAGGGTGGCCAGTGCCAGCACCCCCCTCTCCTCCATGGCAAAACACAGGGCCATGTCACAACCTGTGCACGAGCACGACAGCTACCTGCATCATTGAAGTGTGTGTAACTACTTCATGTGCCCACGTACAGTGCAACACGGAAGGCGCCAATGCACGGCTCGCCACACCTGCCCACTCCACTGCTGACTGCAGTCACACTTGACGCAGCAAGTAAGACTGTGCCACACATACTTAAAGGCGCCAAAGCTGTGCCCAAGGGACACACCCATGCACAAGTGCACTGTGAGTGGAATGCAAGACAGATCCAAATTCCCAGAGGAAATGTTCCAACTTTGAAACTGATGAAACATAGATGTTGCATGGACCAAAATTAACATTGTCTCTCTCACACACAGGTCAACCTCGTGGTTCACCCCCCAACACTGGGGGGAAAGACTCACAGGACCCGGCTCTGCGGGAGGCCGATCCCACCGGCAGCGACGATTCTCACCACTCTGTGGACGACCCCGACCAACCTGACCCCTCTGGTGTCCAACCACCTGCAGCACCTGCGTCAGGTACAACGGGGCCAACCACCACCCCCACTCCTGCCACATCCCAGGAGACACCCAGGATCCCTGCCCCACCACCACAAAGCAGCCAGGCTGGCCAGGAGGGACACGGTGTCCCGGGCACCCAGGAGGAGGCAGGCGACAATGCCAATGCCACCCCTCAGGGGTCCCGGAGACCCGATGTGCCCACAAGGGCAGGCCAGGTGCAAGTGGGCAGGGGTGGTGGGAGTGGAGGACGGCGGAGGCGCCAGCCTGACCAGTTGGCTGGGGATCCGGTATATTCCCATGTCCGAAACATCCTGGACACATACCGGCAGGACACCACGGGCCTGGCCCAGGTTGTGTCCGTCCTCGAGGGGATCAAGACCCAGCAGGCCCAGCAACATGCGGAGCTACATGCCTGTCTACTGCAACACCAACGGAGGATGGAGGACGGACAGGCTGAGCTCGTGACGGCGTACACGGGAATTCACGATACACTCCGTCGGATGGCCGACAACATGGCCAACCCTCCCTGTGCCAGAAGGCGTAGAACATCACCACCCACAGGGAGGGATCGGGAGGAGGAGGAAACATCCGATGGAGCATCCCAGACGTCGTCACGGCCTGCTTCTGAGGGTCCCCGCAGGAGGGCGGGTCGTCCACGGAAAAGACCGTGAGGGTCGGCGCTACAGCACCATCTCCCAGGACACCTGGCCTGGCACCTGGCCCACTGGAGCAACAGCAGCACAGCATCAAAAGACATTCTCTGCCACATGGCCTTGCTGGTCACTGTCTGACCAATGTTGACAAAGACTGTGGCATGGACTCTGAGGATTTCAAATGGCAAGGACACCAACTCCCTTACTGAACTTTGGATTCCAAACACCCGGAAAGCCCCTCATGTCATACCCCCCCCCCCCTAAAATAAAAAGTCACACCATGAAGAGGAGATGCCTGCTGGTTGCATTATTACCTTACATGTGTCTTGTAAAGTCTAACCATGCCTGAGTTCTCTTTTGACTTTAACCATCCACACCCTGGGGCCTGAGTCTGGCACAGGACACACGGGTCACAGTGTATTAGGCAAGACAGACATGGAGCACCATACACACCCGTGATGGGCCCAACCAGCTGAGGGGGTGGCCGCACAACCGTGCTGACAGACATATTGAGTACAGCAACAGTCATGCGCAGAGGTCAGGGATCATGTCCAGTGTCCTGGGGGGCACCCAGGTATGTGTAGACAGGTGGCAGAACCATGTCCTGCAAGCTTGAGTCCGGTGGATGCACATAATGGGGGCCTGGCCAACGTTGGATGCATGGGGATGACACATGTCACAATACCCACACAGTCATGGACATCATGCACAATACACAGTCTCATCCCACACACACAGCTTGCATCTTGCTACTCGACACATAGACACATAGCCACTATCAGGGAAAACCATGCCAGACATGCTGGATGCACCGTGGCAACACACCAGCATTGACTGAGAAGAGGCACCTTGGAGGCATAGGGACACCTTTATTAGTCATGTTTTCGGGATTGCAGAGGCAACTTGAAGTACACATGAACACTTCATGTGGAGTAACATGTGGGTCCAACACTGGCACCCCCCTTCTGCAGCACAAATGCGTGATAGCCATGGAACTGGCACACAAGCGTCGGCTAACAGCTAAACACCCACAGCTGCTCACGGAGAGCCTGCCATACACCATTGATCCGCTGATGTGGAAGTCCCACAGCATGTCAAGCCAATGCAAACCGTATGTGTCCGAGGGCAGTGTTACACACATTGATGCCATCATCACAATCCACTATCCCATCACTGATGACTGTCAACAAGTCTGACCATCTATTCAGGTGTACCCAGATGCATGTCATGTGTTCCATGGTGATGCTACATGGCTGCAGAGGAACCAAACATCGACAGGGGCAGTGTGCATACATCGTGAACAACTGCCACACCCAATACACCCCTGATGCATCCCTTACCCTAAGGAGACTTCCAAACGTGTCCGTGCCTGTAACGCTGAGTCAGCACACGATGACGTGTCCATGAGGAATAGCAGTGCCACAACAATGCAAGCAGCAGACGGCATGCACAAGTACCTGGGGAAGAGAGACACACAAGAAGTCAGCCACAAAAAGCACCGCCACTTGCATGTGTATTTACTCGACACATGTATGGATGACAACATGCTAGGTCATAATTATGACTGGGGAAATACAACCATCACTGGCACCATCACTCCAGTGACACACCCACACACACCTCTGACTCACGTGCCATACATGCAGGTGGAGACACACATCACAACACATGCCACACTGGGACCAATGCATGCACACTCAGACACCGGTACTCACCACTAAGCAAAGAAGTCACGAATGAGCCGAGTCCGGATGTCCTCTTGCGGCTCCACATCCTCCACATCACTAGCCCCATTGCAAGCCCTTCGTCCTCCACGGGTGGATGGTCCTCGTCATCTTGATCCAGGATGAGTGGCACAGCTTTCTCAACTGCCATGTTGTGCAGCATGCAGCAGACCATGAAGATTTTGCAGACCTTCGCCGGGGCATATGGGAGGGCGCCGCCGGTCTTGTGTAGGCACCGGAATCGGCTCTTCAGCAGGCCAAACGTCCTCTCTATCACTCGCCTTGTCCGGCCATGGGCGGTGTTGTAGCGGAGCTGGGCCGGCGTGAGGGGGTTGCGGAGAGGTGTGATCAGCCATGGCATGTTGGGATAGCCAGCGTCCCGTACATGGGAAGCACATGGACATCGTTAGAACAGGAGAAGCGGTCGTGCTGGAAGTCTATGAAAATACAGGACAGACAGACTGTACCCACCAACAACACATGCTCGTTCGTTGCGCAGCTGCGTCATCATTTCAGGCATCCTGCTACGCCTCATGATGTAGGCATCGTGTGCTGATCCTGGGAAACACACATTCCCTCACTCTATATCCAGTAACAACAATGTCTTTCTTCTACAGCACCCAGCCTGGGCGCCCTGTGTGTTATTTCTTTCACTTTTAGCACGGTGACACTATATATTCATAATATCTGAAACGCTTGCTGACCAGGTAGATAGCTTAAAACATCTTTACCTTAAAATTAAAAATGTTTTCTCAATAGCAGAGAGCACTGTACTCTGACAGTTTTTTATTTTATTTCTAGGTGTTCCCACATTAGTTTGTCCTGAAGAGACCCTTTACTTCAGACAGGGTCGAAACGCCGTTGACGAGATAGGCGAATCAAAATATTTTTTGACACTTGAAATGAATGAGTGTCATAGATCATTCTAATTCTTTCTTTTTGATCGCCTTTATAACGATAAATTGAAACCGTTGTATGTGGTATAGTTTTCTGATATTTCTTTTTTTATGTCTATTCACTGGTTTCATTGGGACACTTTTTCACAAATGTGTACTAAGATTTTGCTTTGTTTTTGTTAGTAAGATTGTCATTCATTTGTGCATTGTGAATTTGTATATTGGGAAATTGTTTTTGTAATTTTCAAAGTGCTCGTTTACTGTGGAATATATAAAAAATGTTTTTCTACCTTAAGTCTGACGTGTGAGGTTAACTTCTCTTTCTGACTCCACATTTAACCCTTTTATTTATTGTAATTTTTGTTGTAAATCATATTATTGAGTATCAATCCAATTGAGCCATTGTTTCCTCTTATAAACGTTTGCCCTGGCTCTTTGTGAGTAGGGTTTCCTTGTTTCTTGGTTAGATCCTGGGAAACGAGCACAGACATGTGAAATCACCATGTTGGACAGACACACCACAAGGGCATTGATGGAGTGGTAGTGCTTGCGATTGCGGTACGCTACCTCCTGTGCGTGTGGTGGTACCAAAGCAACATGTGTCCCATCTATGGACCCAATGACTTGGGGCATCCCTCCCAGGGCATAGAATCCACGCTTGACCCCAGTCAACATTTCAGGGGTTGGGAAATGGATAAACTCATCCAGGTGAATCAACATGGCCTCTAAGAAATCATGCAGCACACGGCAGAACATGCTCTGGGACATGCCACCAACATGAGCTATGGTATTTTGAAAGGTACCCGTGGCTAGAAAATGTAGGGCTGCCATTACCTTCAGCTTGGGTGTCAGTGCCGTAGGATACCTGTGCAGCGGTTGCAGGTGTGGTGCCAGTCTCGCCGTCAAATCCAGAATCAACCGTTGGGGGAAGCGGTAGCACCGGATACAATCATTCTCCCGCATGGCAGCCAAGTCCGGAATTGCTCGGGGAAGAGGCGGCGCCCTGCAGGAATTTGGAAATGACAAGGAGGAGTGAGTGCACCACAACAACAAATAATTTGTCCTGAGCACATGTTAATCTGTCTATACACATATGCGACATACGGAGTGAGGTATGAGCCACATGCCCTGGACACGTATGGCTGGCAGGTGACACTCCTACCAAGACCCAGCGACACACGCAGATTGAGAACCTCCACATGCCATGGCATGGGATTAGCTGTCTCCCAGTGCAAGTGAACAGCCAGACGCAAGACAGGAGTGACATACACCCACACATCAGCAGAAGTAGGATGTCGATTGCAGAGACTGGTAGCGGAACACTAGAGCCACAGGTCACATGACATTACACTAGGACAGGCCACACACCTTGCCATGAAGGTGCACATGTGATGACTCACCACACATTCATAGAGAGGATGCAGACATGTCCTTGTTACGCTACTCCGTGTCCCATGCATGCATACGCACCTCACATCCGATACCACATGTGGCCTGGTGTGTGTAACAGTGTGCCATGGCCATCTACACACAGACACATGTTGGTTGCTGCAACGGCTGCAGCTTTTGAGGGAGCTCAAACATCTACCTAATGTGAACCCCCCACACATACATGACATAGTCACATCGTGCACCGTGGGTAGTGACATGTCAGGTGTGGTAACCTCTGTACCGGGCCTCAGGGGACACTTCCGTGAGTTGGTGTCCATGCCATGCCAGTGACGCTCATGCCAAGTGTGCAGTACGACATGCACACACGTCAAAGGAGTCAAGGGCATGCCTGGCACACATTGCACCGTCACACATTACATATGTACACATCTCATCATACATCTGGTGCCTTCTCCACTCAGGAGTATTGTGCCACATCACACCCTTTCACACCTGTGCCCCACACATGTAGTACTGCCCAGACAATGCCTTGATGTCCATCCATGGACAAGTATGTCAGCCCTATCCCTTCCTGTGTGCTGCCTGTCACCACTGTGATGTGTGAAAAACACCGTACTTCTGCTAAGAGGGCCTGTGTACCTTCCCGTATCACTATGGGAGTGCTGCCGTATGTGTACCCATCGTGATGGTGAGCGTACAGGCGTGTGTACGGTCCGTACCACTACGAGTACGCATACGCTTGGACACCCATAGTGATAGGGAGCGTACAGGCGTGTGTACGGGCCGTACCACTAAGAGTACGCATACGCTTGGACACCCATAGTGATAGGGAGCGTACAGGCGTGTGTACGTTCCGTACTACTACGAGTACGCATACGCTTGGACACCCATAGTGATAGGGAGCGTACAGGCGTGTGTACGGGCCGTACCACTACGAGTACGCATACGCTTGGACACCCATAGTGATAGGGAGCGTACAGGCGTGTGTACGGGCCGTTGCTATGCATTTGGGGTGCCCTAGGGCCCCGGAACGCACCGTACCTGTGTGTGAAGCTCCAAATTACATAGGGGACACATGGGGGACAAGTATTAAGGCCTACATGCATGCTGGTTGTCATGGAGACCAAGTTTTAAGTTTTAATTTGTTCTGGAAGGTGCACAGCAGAAGTCAGTTGTAATGAATCTACTTTGTTGCAATGTGTTTGTGGGGTTGACATCATGCTGACGAAAAAAACAGAATAAGAACCCACTGACTGCTAGGTTTGAAGGGATTGGAGGAAACATAGGATGCAAATGTGAGTGACCAATCACTCTGCACTCCTGTGAATGAAATGGGCCAGCAAGGCAGATATAAGGCAGCCAGGTCCCATGAGGGAGCACTTGCCTGCACATCTCTGTATTCCACGACCCAGCTGCTGCTACTGATTCCCTGGAACCATGTCAAGGGCTGTGGAGAGGTCACAGCCATTCACCCTGGAGGAGAACATGGCTTTGGTGGATGTGATCCTCCCACAGTACCCCATGCTGTATGGGCGACCAGGTTATCAGGTGAGTGCAGTGTCCACTGGCACAGACTGTGTCCCTTTTTTGTGACTGTGACTTCTGACATTGTGTCCAGGTGTGACACACATGCTATGTACTGTAGGGGGGGTGCCAGGGGGGGGAATGCCTGATGTCTCCCAGCAGTGCCCAGAGACAGGAGGGGTGGGTGCCTATCACTCCCAGGAGTGCCCAGAGACAGGTGGGGTGGGTGCCTATCACTCCCAGCAGTGCCCAGAGACAGGAGGGGTGTGTGCAGAGTCCTCCCAGCAGTGCCCAGAGACAGGAGGGGTGGGTGCCTATCACTCCCAGCAGTGCCCAGAGACAGGAGGGGTGGGTGCCTATCACTCCCAGCAGTGCCCAGAGACAGGAGGGGTGTGTGCAGAGTCCTCCCAGCAGAGGCCAGAGACAGGAGGGGTGGGTGTGATGCACAGTGTGAGCCTGGATCATTGATTGTGTAGTTGCCCTCATTCCACCTGTGTCCTTTCAATAGCACGTACTGCTTTTGGCCTTCCCCAGAGGATCATGTCCCTATGCCAAAGGTGCAATGCGTTGGATGCATACTATGCCTTGTTGTAAACAGCAAATGTGTTCTAAGATGTGTCTCTGTGACATGTGCCAGGTGTATTGATGTAGTGTCACTTGTTCATCCTCACAGGTAGACGCCTCTGCCAAGGAGCAGATATGGCTGACCGCCGTCAGCGCCGTGAGGAGTGCGTATGGTCGGAGGCGGCGCCTGTCCCAGGTGAGGAAACGCTGGAAGGATATCCGGTGCTGGACGCGGAGGATCGCACGGGTCCTGCTGGGGGACTCACCTGAGAGCCATAAGAACCGCGGGCGCCGCCGTCTCTCCCACATCCACAAGCGTGTGCTGGCGGTGGTCTTTCCAGACTTGGACAGGCGCCTACAGGAGATGCAGCAGCAGGAAGGGGGTAGGTACATGTGTGTTTGTTGTGTTTCACCAGCATTTGTACGTGCACTGTTCCATGGGTACACTGCCAGGGTTTTATGGTGCTGTGCAGATCCTGTTACCCACAGTGTTGCAGTGCTCTCCTGCCTCCCTTCCCCTCCTTGCAATGTGTTCCCTGGTCTGTGTGTAGTCACTCCGTCACAAGGTTATGTAGCCTGGCACCTTCTCAAAGTGTACTATGCCTGCAGCATCATGTGTGGGGGTGGTGTGTAACAGGTATTGGGACCTTGCCTGTGCCCTGTCCCGTTCTCGACTTGTGGGTTCCATGTCAGTTGGCACTAATGCTGAGTCCAGACATGGGAGTTAATCTCTAAAGTGCGAGGCCTTCCAGCACGCATGTCCTATGTGGTGGCCTGTGACATGATGTGCATGAGTGTGCGGTACGCATAGTGCAGGGATGTTAGCGTGTGTTGCAGTCATTCCCATTCAGGAGCATGGAGTTGTGTGGCCACTACTGTCCCCAGGGGCATATTTACCTAGGTCTCATGTGTGTAATCCGAAAATGTCGACAATCTCTGTGTCTACAGCATAGGTTGTGCTCTGTGCCATTGTCCACTGGCACCATGTATATTGACGTGAAATGTAGTACAAGTGTCCAGTGTCCAGCCTGACCTGATTTTCCCAGTACATACTCACGGTGGCCATTGCCTGTGTGTCTTGTTACAATCATCTCATGATGCCCATTTGTACATGATTATTTGGACAGGCGCACCTTGGGTATTTTGTGTGCAATATAGAAATTTTGCATCCCATGTGTATTTCTCCCAGACTAAGAGATGTACGTGCTTCCTGTGTCTCCATAGAATTGTCTCATGTAGGGGGTGGGTGGTGCGGGCATGGCCGACATGTCAAGACCTGAAATCTCCTTGCTAGGACTGGCCAGTATGTGATGTTTGCCTGGACATACACTCAAGGTGCAGTGTGCCAGTCAGGGTGGGCATGTTATCAGTATTACCTATGCTGCATGTGCCTCTAGTTCCTGGCTATGGTCCCTGCTCATCCCTATTTCCTGCCACGCTGTGTGGTGCAGATGCAGTGCTGGATTGTCCCCAGGGCCTTGCTCCTCAGGCAAAATTCCATGTCATCTCATTTGCTATTGTGTCATGCTCTCCATAGTTTTTCGGTGGCATGCTGGGTCAAACAACTGTGTCTTGCAGGGCCTACATATGTACCTTGTTTAGTAGTTGTAACTCTTCTTTTGTTTCAGGCTATGCACTGTAACCTAAGTAGATTGGACTCATGTGACATATGTATACAGGTGTATGATTAATTTCTGTCTCTTCACCCTGCCCACAGCATCGTCGGGGGACACGGAGGGAGACATGGACACAGACGGCGCAGAGGGACCGAGCACCAGTGCCAGCGGTGACATCGGGGCTGGCACATCGAGTGGGCCTGAGGCGGAGGAGAGTGAACCCGGGGACCTGTTGACTGGCACGTCAGAGTATGAAGCTGACGGGTCCGAGGATGATCTCTCCGAGTGGGCAGTGGCTGCACCACCATCTGACAGCAGCCCTACATCTCGCACCGCCCCCTCCATTGGCATCAGCCGCCTCCCACGTGCTCGTGTCCCTTCCCAGCGTGCCCCGTCACCGCATGTCTCCTTCCTGCCAGGCACCGCACCCCCTGCCCCTGTCTCCACTGCTGCCGCCAATGCCGAGTCTGTGGACATCCAGCGGCAGTTGCAGGTTGGTCAGACTGCGATCCTTAATGTCCTCCATGCCCACAGCCAGGTCCTCAACAACATGGAGGCATACTTGGAGGGCATTCATTCATCGCAGGCTGACCAACGCAACTTGCTGAGGTCGATAGACTCGACACTGACTGCAGCAGTGAGTCTCCTGCAGCGCTACGTCCCACCCCCTACCCCTGCCCCTTCCACACTTCCCACTCCCATACCTGTCCCACATACACCCAGACGTCAGCATGCACCCACCACAACAGACACAGGCACCACACCAGCAGGGAAGGTCCGCCGCACACCTCCTGACACGCACACACAGGGTGTAGTAGGCACACCCACTGGGTCGGGGGGCAAACGTGTGACACGCAGCCAGAGTGGGAGTCCGCATTCCACCCAATCCACTCCCTCCAAATCCCCTCCCCTCAGCTCTCCTGGCCACATCTCCCCGAAAGACTCGTTCATGGCCGCTCTGTCCCTGAGCCCCACATTGACACCACCCCGCAAGCGGTCAAGGAAGTCCACAGTCAGGGTGCTTGAGTCCCCGCCCCTGTCCACACCCTCCCCCAGTGGCGTTGCGACCCATCCCTCTGACCCCCCACCCTCCTTGGGGCCTGTGGTTCCTTCGGGTGCAGGGGAGTCCCTGGAGGACCTTGCCAAGGTGTGCAGCGCGCTCCTAGAATCCACCTTTGGCCCTGCCCTGCCCCACCCCCTGTGGTGGAGTCCTCCATCCCTGCACCCACGTCGCCTACCCTTCGCCCTCCTGTCCCTGCGGTGACTGTTCCTTCCCCCCCACATGATGCCCTCACCCCTGTGGAAGACAACGGCTTGTAACTGTGCAGGCAAGCTAGTGGACACGCATCCCACTGTGTCCCCCATCCAGCTGTGACTTCTGGACTGCCCTATGGGCTTTGTTACTATTGAACTTTCTACGAACAAACAATTTAAGATAATGCTAATTAAAGCCATTTTTGTTTCCTTTGAACACTACTGCTTTACTGATATTGCTGTTGGTGGGGCTGCTACATGAATTTGGGTGGTGATCATGTGTTGGGTGTGTGGGAAATGTAGTAGTGTGCTGGTCATAGGGGGGACCCTGGTATCTGTGTGCCATCACACGGTGTTAGCTAGGTTTCTCTGTCCATGTACGCATTTGCTGCATGGTGGAATTGTACCACGGTGTATTCCTTCCTCTGTGTACCCTGACATCTTCCCTGCAGGGTGTTCCCAATATGTGGTGCTGAGCTGTGTCTACATCAGCTGGGTGTGTGACGGACTCCTTCAACTTTGCACATGCATGCTGAGCGATGTCTCCACCTGCATCATTCGTGGCATCCTTGGTAGTCATAGTACTTGTGTGTGTGGACTATTGACATGACTTCATGTGTACATGTTTTATTTTCTGCGCTATGCATGCGTATACTCCCAGCCTCGCACACATGTGGTACATGTACTGCAGGGTCTTTGTGCACCTGACTGACATTTGTGTGCATGGTATCTGTGGCTACTCCACCCTTTGCGTTTCATGGGCACTGCTGTGAGTGTTAGGCACACACCCCTCCTGTGTCTGGGCACTGCTGGGAGGACTCTGCACACACCCCTCCTGTCTCTGGGCACTGCTGGGAGTGATAGGCACCCACCCCTCCTGTCTCTGGGCACTGCTGGGAGGACTCTGCACACACCCCTCCTGTCTCTGGGCACTGCTGGGAGTGTTAGGCACCCACCCCTCCTGCCTCTGGGCACTGCTGGGAGGACTCTGCACACACCCCTCCTGTCTCTGGGCACTGCTGGGAGGACTCTGCACACACCCCTCCTGTCTCTGGGCACTGCTGGGAGTGATAGGCACCCACCCCTCCTGTCTCTGGGCACTGCTGGGAGGACTCTGCACACACCCCTCCTGTCTCTGGGCACTGCTGGGAGTGATAGGCACCCACCCCTCCTGTCTCTGGGCACTGCTGGGAGGACTCTGCACACACCCCTCCTGTCTCTGGGCACTGCTGTGAGTGTTAGGCACCCACCCCTCCTGCCTCTGGGCACAGCTGGGAGGACTCTGCACACACCCCTCCTGTCTCTGGGCACTGCTGGGAGGACTCTGCACACACCCCTCCTGTCTCTGGGCACTGCTGGGAGTGATAGGCACCCACCCCTCCTGTCTCTGGGCACTGCTGGGAGGACTCTGCACACACCCCTCCTGTCTCTGGGCACTGCTGGGAGTGATAGGCACCCACCCCTCCTGCCTCTGGGCACTGCTGGGAGGACTCTGCACACACCCCTCCTGTCTCTGGGCACTGCTGTGAGTGTTAGGCACCCACCCCTCCTGCCTCTGGGCACTGCTGGGAGGACTCTGCACACACCCCTCCTGTCTCTGGGCACTGCTGGGAGTGATAGGCACACACCCCTCCTGTCTCTGGGCACTGCTGGGAGTGATAGGCACCCACCCATCCTGTCTCTGGGCACTGCTGGGAGGACTCTGCACACACCCCTCCTGTCTCTGGGCACTGCTGGGAGGACTCTGCACACACCCCTCCTGTCTCTGGGCACTGCTGGGAGTGATAGGCACCCACCCCTCCTGTCTCTGGGCACTGCTGGGAGTGATAGGCACCCACCCCTCCTGTCTCTGGGCACTGCTGGGAGGACTCTGCACACACCCCTCCTGTCTCTGGGCATTGCTGGGAGTGATAGGCACCCACCCCTCCTGCCTCCGGGCACTGCTGGGAGGACTCTGCACACACCCCTCCTGTCTCTGGGCACTGCTGGGAGTGATAGGCACCCACCCCTCCTGTCTCTGGGCACTGCTGGGAGGACTCTGCACACACCCCTCCTGTCTCTGGGCACTGCTGGGAGTGATATGCACACACCCCTCCTGCCTCTGGGCACTGCTGGGAGTGATAGGCACACACCCCTCCTATTTAACAATATGTACGCTTAGTACATACACGTGTGTGGGTTCGCTCCATGGGGGTACGGTTCGTACTTACACTGTTGGGGTGGGAGTAGGCTCCATACATACGCGGGTGGGGTACGGGTCGTACTTACACTGTTGGGGTGGGAGTACGCTCCATACGTACGCGGGTGGGGTATGGGTCGTACTTACACTGTTGGGGTGGTGGTACGGTACGTACATGCACTGTTGGGGTTGGGGTACGCTCCATGCATACGAGGTGGGGGTATGGGTCGTACTTACACTGTTGGGGTGGGGGTTCGCTCCATACGTCCGCGGGTGAGGGTACGGGTCGTACTTGCACTGTTGGGGTGGGGGTACGCTCCATACGTACGCGGGTGGGGGTACGGGTCGTACTTACACTGTTGGGGTGGGGGGTACGCTCCTTGCATACTCGGGTGGAGTTACGTGTCGTACTTACACTGTTGGCATGGGGGGTACGCTCCATGCATACGCGGGTGGAGGTACGTGTCGTACTTACACTGTTGGCATGGGGGTACGCTCCATGCATACGCGGGTGGGGGTACGGGTCGTACTTACACTGTTGGGGTGGGGGGTACGCTCCTTGCATACGCGGGTGGGGGTACGTGTCGTACTTACACTGTTGGCATGGGGGTATGCTCCATGCATACGCGGGTGGAGGTACGTGTCGTACTTACACTGTTGGCATGGGGGGTACGCTCCATGCATACGCGGGTGGAGGTACGGGTCGTACTTACACGGTTGGGGTGGGGGGTACGCTCCTTGCATACGCGGGTGGGGGTACGTGTCGTACTTACACTGTTGGCATGGGGGGTACGCTCCTTGCATACGCGGGTGGGGGTATGTGTCGTACTCGCACTGTTGGGGTTGGGGGTATGCTCCATGCATACGGGGTGGGGGTACGGTCCGTACATATCCGTCCCCACGCTATGTGATGCTTGTGCGGGCCGTACCCAGGCCTTTGCCACGTGGGTACGAGCCGTCCCGCCATTGTTGGGGTGACGTAGGTGTGGGCGTGGTACGACTCGTACCCACGCTCTTAAGGCGTGGGTACGGGACGTACCTGTCTGGTTGTGTTGCCGGTTCGCGTCGTCAAGAACTTCCGTTGTGGCGGTCGCTGGCTTAGCTGGACACGCCCCCACCCCCTCGTAGTGACCAGGGCCTGGTGGTCAGGTATGTCCAGGGCATGTGTGCTGTGTGACTATGGTGGGGGGTTTGTGGCCTGCCCCTGGTCCTGCCCCCCCTTCCCCCCCTCCCTTTGTTGTTCTGACCTTCTGCGGCATCTGCGTCGTAACCTGTAGAGGAGGTGGACTGCTATGAGGGCCGGGATGACACGTAGGTTCGGGTCCATGTCTGTCCGTCGCGTACGGGTACTCCTTGTTCGCGTCGTCCTGTCTGTCCGTCGCGTACTGGTACTCCTTGTTCGCGTCGTCCTGATTTCCCGGCAGTTTTTGGCTGCCGGAAAATATTCACCGTGCGGGATGACGTCGGTGCGAATCGTAATTCCTGGTTCGTGAATGGCAGGCTGCGAGCGTCCCGACGTCAGGTCGGCGCTTTCCCGGATCGCATTTGTATGTTTATTTTCGTCGGTCGGGGTTTTGTACGATTCGTACGGAAATGGTGTTTCCGTGCGAATCATAATTCCATGTTGGTAGATTTTGACAACCGGGTACGCGTCGGACGGAGAATATGCTCCGTCCGACGGTTCGTACTCGGTTTTTACAGGATCGTGTTCGGCGCCTATGTGTTTTGTGACGTGGTTTAGATGTTCTGTATTCCAGCATACTTTTTTACCACTTTTAGTACATTTGTAAGAGAAGTAGTTTCAAATGACCACTTGGGGAGCCGTTAACACAGTGAAACAGATTTATAATACATTGTAGCGGAAAGTTGGACAATAACATTATGATTGTCGCTGTTGTGATTGTTTTTTTTTTTTGTTTTTTTTATTTTTTTAAAAACATTTATCTTCAAAAGTCAGGACACAGCTATTCAGCCGACAACCCGGAGGTTCGGCAGCATCGATATATAGAAACAGAGATGCGTCCCCAGTACCATGAAAGGAGAAGTGCAAAGGTTCAATTTTAATTAAACACAAAAACGCACAACAAACCCCAGCAAGGCAAGAACACTGAAAGCCCATGATGAGCCCCCCAGGGGAGGCCGGACCCCACTCATCTAACAGTTACAGTACAAAGTAAAGAGGAAGAAGAGGGACTGTAGAGGCCAAAAAGTCCATAAACCATACTGGGCTGGAAAGAAGGTTAGGAGGAAAGCTGTTCCTCGGGAGGATCCAGATCCGGGGCAAGACATATTCCCCCCCTGTATTGATTCCACCGCCCCCATATGGCGTGCCACTTCCGGGGGCGGCCTCTAGCGCAATAGACCGTCTTTTCCCTTAACATACTCCAGTCCATATTTTCTTTCCACGCGGTCAATGTGGGGGGCCCCGCAGAGCCCCACAATCGCGCGATATCTCTCTTAGCGACCATGTTGCCCAGAGTCACCCATTGGGTCTGCGCCGCATTATGATCAGTGGGCCCCCAGACATTCAGTAGACAACACCGCGCTTCCGGCTGCATAGCAATGCCCGTCACCTCCCCCATCACCGCATGGACTCTCCTCCAAAATTCCGTGATGACACCACATTCCCAAATGATATGCAGGAAAGTACCCACCATACCACAACCCCTCCTGCATAGGCCGTCCTCCGAGAATCCCATGTGAACCAGCCTTGGCCCCGTCACATACACTCGATGCAGTATTTTAAGCTGCACCAGCCTCAGACGCGACGGGATCGCAACCTCCTTAGGAGAGGAAACAGCAGACTGCCAATCCTCGTCATCCAACTCGAGGCCATCCCTAGCCCACTGGTCCCTCAACCCCAGAAGCATATCCGCCCGGACGTTGATCAGTTTCTTATAGATGAGCGAGATCGTGCTCTCGGGCATATGGCCATCAAGGACCCGGTCCTCCAAAGGAGAGGACTCAGGCACCTTCTCACCCTCTATGAGGACTGATCGGAGGGCGTGACGCACCTGAATATAGCGGAAAAACTCAGATGGCCCCAGCTCATACTCCTTCTGCAACTCTTCAAAGGACTTCACCCTCCCCTTAATCAGGACATCTCCGACCCTGGAGATGCCGATCAAGTCCCATTTGTCAAAGCCTTTTGTGTGCCAAAGCCTACCCAGTCTCTCAGATTCAAATAGCGGGGTAGCGAGGGTGAGCCTATCCTTCCAGCCCAGCGAGTCAGTTGCCATCTTCCACACTCGCACCGCCACAGCAGTGGGCCCCGTGAGGGACGAGTCCAAGGACCGCGAATACAACGCCCTGTAATAGTTACCACCACGAAGCAACCACCTGTCCATGGCATACCCAGGGCTGAGGGCAGGGCCATAAAACCCATGATTAATCGCACTCAGCTGGGTGGCCCAATAGTACCGTCGGATGTCTGGGAGCGCAATGCCCCCGTCGTACCATGGAAGCGTCAACTTTGCAATAGCTATTCGCGGCCGCCCATCCCAAATCAACGTTCGTTGGAGGCCTTCGACCTCCCGAAAGTATTTGGCCGGAACCCAGTCCAAAGTATTCTGCAGTGCGTAGAGGAAGCGGGGAAGCGACATCATTTTGAACAGGGCCGCACGCCCAACGAGGGAGAGCGGCAGCCTCCGCCAGCCTTCAACATCCCGCCTCAGGCGTGCCAGGGGGGGGAGCAGGTTCTTCTCATATCGCACAGCAGAGTCCATGGAGATAAAGATCCCCAAATACACGAAGCCCTGCTGAGCGACCTGTATCGAACATGTTCTAGGGATCGGGGGAACCTCGCCACTAAGAACATACAAATATGATTTACTCCAGTTGATAACAAGACCCGAGTTCCTACCAAAAGATGTGAGTACGTCACAGACCACTATAAGTGATTTCTTGGGTGAGGCAAGATACAGCAGGATATCATCGGCATAGAGCGAGATACGGTCCTCGTGTTCAGGCGACCATCTAAGGCCCCGTATATCCGGGTGCCAACGTATCCACGCAGCCAGCGGCTCGAGGGCGAGGGCGAACAACAAAGGCGACAGGGGACAACCCTGCCGGGTACCCCTCCCGAGCTGAAACGGAGTCGACGCCCGACCATTCACCACCACACTCGCAAGTGGCCCCTCATACAGCAACCTCACCCAACTCACAAAACCGTGGCCAAAGCCGAGCTTGGTCAGCACGGCCCACAAATATGCCCATTCCACCGTGTCGAATGCCATCGTGGCGTCAAGAGACGCCACAATAGCTGGTTCACGCAGTGTGTCCGCCCTGGCGATTACACCATGAAGGCGCCGAAGATTTAACGCTGTGTTTCGGTGCGGGATGAAGCCGGATTGATCCGGGTGGACCAAGTCACCGAGTACCCTAATCAATCGGGTCGCCAGGATTTTAGCCAGAATTTTCGGCTCTGCGTTAAGAAGTGAGATAGGCCTATATGCGGCGCACTTATCTCGGGGTTTGCCCTCTTTGTGTATAACCACGATCGTCGCCAGTCGCTGGTCCAACGGGAGAGTCCCACTCCCCCGCGCCTCCATAAACATGGCGCGCAGGTGAGGGGCGACCCTATCCGGAAACAGCTTGTACAAATCGACCGGCAAACCGTTCGGTCCCGAGGCCTTACCCGAGTTTAACGCGCGGATAGCCCCCGCCACCTCGTCAACCGTTATGTCACCATCTAGATCTTCACTATCTATGTCGGAGAGACAGGGCAACTCGATATCACGGAGGAGGTCAGACAAGTCCTCGGGCGGCCTATCCGACACTGAGGCATAAACCCGCTGTTGTGATTGTTGTAATAATTTGACATGTTAACTTTGATAATCACCTACAGTACGAAAAAACTATATTCCCATTTTATGATTATACGCTTTGTCAGTGTACTACACACAGATACATTCAGGGTGCATTTACCGTTTATTTACTTCTTGTTCTGTTATTAATTCCTTTACATGTTACCATTCCAAGATGTCCGCCTCAGTTGGTCTAATGGTACGGGAGACTTACGATGTTGTCCCTCTTCATTGTTCACCTTTGTAAAACTTTATCAATCCTTTTGTGTAATGCACCTATCTTACGTGATCAAGGCTTTGCAACGAGCTGAAACGCGTTGTGAGAATTAAACATCCCTGTTGACATCATTGGATTTGGAGTTTTCTGATTACTGAGAGCGCATGTTATTTGAATCGCTGTGGGAACATATACATATATATATATATATATATATATATACATATAATTTGTTTAATTTTTTTATTTTTTTTTATTTATCCTTTACATCCTAAAAACTAATCCCACCCTGGTCCCTTAAAATACCCCTGCACCCAAAAACCTAAACCACCCTTACTCCTGAAAATGCCCCTGTACCCCAAAACCCAAACCCACCCTAAACCCTAAAAATACACACTTCACCCCAAAACCCAAACCCATCCTGAACCCTATAAATACACCCTGCTCCTCAAAACCTAAACTCACCCTGAAGTCTGAAAATATCTCCTGCACCCCAAACCCAAACCCACCCTAAACCCTATAAAAAACACCTGTACCCCAAAATCTATACGATCCCTGAACCCTAAAAACATCTCCTGCACCCCTAAACCCAAACCCACCCTAAACCCTAAAAATGCCCCTGTACCCCAAAAGCTAAAAACCCCCTTAACCCTAAAATACCCTATCACCCTAAAACCCAAAACCCACACTGAACCCTAATACCCCCTGCACCCCAAAACCTTCCACACACCCTGAACCCTAAAAATACCTCCGGCACCCCAAAACCTAAATACCCCTAAACCCTAAAAATAACCAAGCACCCCAAAACCAACCCTACACTCTAAAAATACCATACTCTAAAAAAACCCTATGCACCCCATAACCCAAACCCACCCTCAACCCTTAAAATAACCCTGAACCTCAAAATCTATACCCCCTACACCCCCATATTATGCAGAGTGAAGGTATGTGGAATGAAAGTTTCGTTGTGAAGGTGGTTTACCGTTTCCGGAAGACCAGATGGTAAAATTCATTACTCCCTCTGCAAGCTCAGCAACACTATGGAAAGTGTTGGACTTTGGTGGGGTCTTATTTACTATTTCCAGTCCAATCTAAGCAGCAGCAGTAGGGAAAGTTTTGGACTTTGAAGGGGTAAAAGTTACTATTTCCACTCCAGCATTAGCAAAAGAAAGGAAAGTATTGGCGTTTGGAAGAATTAGATTTACAGTTCCCTCTACAATGTAAGCAAAAGTAAGAAAAGTCTTGATCTTAGCAGTACTTTGATGTACTATTTTCTCTCCAACATGAGCAAAAGTAGAGAAAGTGTTGGACTTTAAAAGGGTTCAGATACATTAGTCCCACTCTAGTCTAAGCAACAGGAGAGACAATTTTGGAATTTGGAGAGGTCAGATCTACTATTTCCATTCCAAGCTGAGCAACAGTAGTGAAGGCATTGGATTTTAGAGGGGTAAGATTTACTATTTCCACTCCTAATGTTGTCAACATTTAAATATAGACCAAAAAATGCATAACATATTTATAGGATTATTAAATATAAAACAAATAAAATAACATCTTAAAAAATACAAATTTTATATTACAAATGAAAAAGTGATATTTTAAAAATATTTTACATTTTTTAAATTAAAACATTCTTTCCCTACTACCACAAAAATACACTGCCAAACAATTAAAATGAATCCAAAAACATGATAAAAATATATGAATCTTAAATTAGTTTTCAAAAAATAAAATAATATAAATAAATATAAAATTAGCTAAAACAATTTAATCAATAAATAAACTGATCAAGTAACAGCTAGTTGGAATCAACAAATAATGAACGTAAATAATCAATTAAGTTATTTAATTATCAATTAATTATAAATATATAAATATCAATTATAAACTAAACATAATATTTTACATTTTAATAAACTCCCCACCGTAATTCCCTAAAAACCCAACACTCACTATTAATTAACACGTTGTATTTACATCATTTCTAATTACGTAAAAAATATAAATTTCATATAACACTTACAAATTATATTTAACAGTTTTAGCTCAAATACACTTATAACTTTTGATACAAAATCACTAATATTTTTCAAACTAATTATGAAACAATTGTTTCTATTTAACTATTTTTAAATGATATTGTATACTACTATCATTAAAACACTATATGAAATTACTTGAAGGCAATATTCTTACTTTCTATATTTTGTCCCTCTACATTCTTGTCTACACAAAATATTTTGACACAATATTTTTGACTACTGTTATAGTCTGGTTAAATCACTCCACTATTGTAAAAAACAGAGGCTGGTCTAAAAGATTTCTCAACCAGTTACCAGCCTCCCAGGGCTGGAGAAAATGTGTTGTAATTCAATTTCTCTCACACATCACTAAAATAATATTTTAGACCTCTAGCAGTCAGGATTCCTTAAACGTATAGCACAGAAATCGTTACCTTAAAAATCCTTAACAACATTCATGATACCTCAGAAATAGGATGTGCATACTTCCTGGCCTTTGACTCCATTGAACATCAGATACTGCTGAAATTGTTTGAAACTCACATGTGCCTGACTGGTAAGAACTTCAGATGGTTCACCTCCTTTGTCATTACCCAAAAAACAGTTGGTAAGTATACATTCAACCACCTCCAATGCAACAAATCACTTTTGGTGTCCCTCAGGCCTCTATACTCACACTAGTGTTATTCGGCCTCCACCTGGAGCCACTCAAGAACTAAATGGAGGCAATGAGTGTAATGAAACATCAATACGCTGATGGGACTCATATCCACCTGGAAACCAATGTCATCAAATACATCCAAACCATGAAGACATATCTAGAGAGACTTCATAACTTCATGGCATCACATTTTCTCAGACTCAGCCTAGAAAAAACAGAATGTACTTTTCTGTGGAGAAAAAAAGAACTGGGATTTAAACAAGGACTTTAACAATGAACTAAAATCAGAGGCTTCAAATTCCATCTCAAACATAATGTCAAGTTCCTTGCATTTTGTATAGATCACTTTCTATCAATGTCCTCATAGACTGACCAAGCTATAAAATCAGTAGAGCGACACTACTTTCCTTTACAAAACTCAAACCCTTTGTCCCCTTCACCAACTTCCAACTAGTTTGAAAAGCCCTAGATATTCTGCAAATCAGTTATGAAAATGCCACACTTGTGGGAGACCCTTAGCCATATTCTCCCTTCTTGCTGCCATCATACATTTTCCAGCCCAATTTATGTCTTGAAGCAGAAAATGTGATTATGTTATCCATTTTGAAAATACCTGTACTGGTTTCCATTATAGGCTAGAATTAAATTCAAACTTGTCTGTATAACATGCATTCACTGCACCCAGCCAGATTATCTACGTGCTACCCTACAAATCTCTAGAGGAACTTGACAACTAATTATCAAAATCATTCTGCGACTTGCATGCAAAAACCCAAAATCTCATGCAGCAGGCTATACCTTCTTGGAAGCAGCCACATTGATGCTTGTTTTGAAATTTCATACAAAATATGGTCCTGAATTTAGGTTTTCTAAAGCCACTGGCAAAAACACAGGCTCAATGCCAATTTACCAACTGGAGCTAGGAATCTTGGTGGACTGTAGCCCACAAACAACAATTACATGAGGATGACGCATTATAGTGAATCCTGTGAAAATTCATAGGATTATTTGTGGTTAGTAGGTTCCAAATCTCTTTCACTGTGAATAAACACACTCAAGAATGCACAATATGGATATATATGTCATGTTTTTATTGAAATCAACGTCGTATCCTAGTGCATTAACTATGTATATTTGTAACTATACAAATGAACAAAATAGTGACTATGAAAATGATTAATAAACACTATATTAAAAAGAATTGCAACATTGTAACATTGGTTCAAATTTCAGAATTCTCTTGCATAAAAACATGGAATCTATCGGTATCCTCCATCTCCTCCCTGCTTGGCTCTAGCTAAGATATTCCAGCACCAAAAGGGCCTGTCTGAGTTTCTAAGGTGGACTCTTGTCCACACACCTCAGTTGAAGAGAAGTATTCTGTGTGAAGAAGGTCGTTGTCTATCTCTGCTCGGTACCTATGGGGTCCCAGCAAGCCGATAAGGCTGGGTTGGTTCTGAGATGTCAACCTGTAGCTTTCATGAAGTGTGTTTACAGCTCAATCTGGTCTCCTGGGAAGTTGAAGATTTCCTCTCCGTCTTCTACTTGTCTGTACCCAGCTTCAATACACTTTTCTCATTATTTTTTAAAAGGACAAGCCTAACACCGACTGATGCAGTGCCGCCAAGTGTCACAAATCTGGGGTTAGACTTGTGCATTTTAAATGAATTTACTGCATTAAAGCAAGTGCTCAAAAATATCACACATCCTTAAATTGAGTCTTTGTGTGCCTTGCTGCAGAACTGCTCATTTTCATGAGCTGGAGGGTAGTGTATGCTACTGACAGGGAAAGGTGGGACTGAGGATTGTGACAGCCAATAAGGTTGAAGCGTTGGTGCACAACCCTCAATAGGCTGTACTGTTGTAGAACCTTCGACCCTAGTTGGTTAATATTAAATCACATGACATGCACAGGAGTGTGACCTGCACACAGCGGGATCTGCAGCCCTCATTTTTATGATGAGTGCAATCTGCAGATGACCGCTGGTGTTGAGAGGGACCCGCCTTGAGCTGTAATTTCAAAGAGCCAAGCTGCCATCCAAATCAAAAGCTTTGACTTAATGCCCCAGCGGCTGCACAGAGCTTAAGATGGCCAGAAGGCAGGACTGGTCCAGCAGAGGCTGTCCTGCACAATCCTTTTAGAGCTCTGCACCCTCTGGGTTGGATCAGTTACACCCTCTAGGATTTGCCAGATGCACTCCGCCTGCTTGATCTCCAGGCACTGAACTTGATCGATGTCAGCTTTGTCATTTGTCTCTACAGCTACTAGTACTCTGGAGATGCTGCTAACAGCACACTCTGAGCAGTGCATGGACACTAGGCCGCCCCTGCTGTCTGTTCCACTAATGCATTGTGTTTTTGGATATAATGCTAGTACTGACCGAAGGTTTCCCAAATGACGATGGGGCATCTATCTAGGAAGAGCATATCCTTTGGTCTTCGTGCCACAGGCAGCTTCAACAGCCTGGGTTCCAACGACGTGCACTACAAAGGGTGAGTAATGGCCATGCTTTATGTGACTGACACCTTCGGACTGAGTACCTAGCTTAATATATAACATGTTCTGTGCCAAAGTACACAGATGGCTAAAATCCATTATGTCTATGTAATTGGGTTTTATTGAATTATAAAAATACATATTAGAAGATAATACATACACATGTGAATACGGAAAATGTATCATAATCATAATACCTAAAAAATAGTAGGGATTGATTAAGCATTCAGATCCACTTTTACAGCCTCATTTTACAAGAAATGGGCTAAGTTCTGAAATGTTTCTAATTATATAGACATAACTACAGGGTTCTACTCATAAAAAAGTGTAATCCAATTAGTCACATATAAGGTAATGAAATATCACACATAAGCGCATTGATAACATAAAAACCATAAAATGTGGCAGCCATTATGATGTCAAATGCAAGAATTAACATCTTCCTGTTGCACCTTCACTCAAATCTATAAGACATTATGAATCTGTGAATATGCATATGAATTATTGCTGAGCTATCAGACTATAAATGTTATATGATATAGAGTGCAAACAATACTAACAACAACGTGCATTTGTAAGTAAGAAATGTGTAGTCAAAGAAATATATGGAATGCATCGGGGGAACATAAGCAGAAAATGTGAAGATTTTGGTAAACATCTCTCTGGAACTTACTCCTAGCCAAAATGGGATGTCCAGATGACCTAGTGCCATTTTGTAAATAACTGAAAACATTTATTTTCAAATAATACTTGAATTGGGAGCCAAACAGGATCTTGAAGCTCCCATTCATCTGCTCCACCTTCTCTCTCATTCTGCCCTATCTGTAGATCTGCTACCTCCTCATTGTGACTCTTTTTCTTCACTAGCTTCTTTTTTTTCTTGTGGGCCCATCACTTATTCTCCCAATTCTGCTTTCTTCACCGCATTCCATTCTTTACCCTGTACCTTCTTACCCTGTCTCTCCCCTTTAGTCACTCTTCTTCTTTGCACCTGTACCTTTACACCTCCTCTCATCTGCTTTCTACGCCCTATCGTGTTTTCATTCTACTCCTCTTCTCCTTTTTCTACCATCTCCTCTCTTCCCTTTTTCCTCTTCTACTGAACTATACTACCAGCAGTAGCGTCTGGCAGTAAACGAAAGTGGAGGGGCGGGAAGAGGGGAGGGTTATGCGAGGGGCGACATTACAAAAGCAAAACATGTTTTACTTACATTCTCGCTGCCGATTCCGCAGCCCCCTCTCCTCTGTCGTGTCGTCCCTGCAGAACTAGCAAGCTCCCAGGCACCCTCCCCTGACCAATCACAATGCTGCAATACAGCATTGTGATTGGTCTGAGCGCCGTAGCTGGGCGCTCAGATGGGACCTGGAAGGGTTTTCATGTTTTTCACCAGGCTGTGTAATGCAGCCTGGTGAGGAACATGCAAAGTGCGCATGACTGCTTAGGGTGGCCCAAGGGGGCCGTCCAAGCAGTCATGAGGGCTTTGGAGTGTGCAGCAACCACTCCTCCTCCCGGTCATCAGAGAGCCTAGCCCCGCCGAACCTGGCCCCAAAAAAATAATGATAATACCAGAAATAACTTCTGTTATTATCATTTTATTTTTATTACACTGCTCCACGTCCTCTTTATGTATCCACCCTCACTTTAGTATTACCTGCCTTCCATGGCTCAATTAAACTATGTTGCTACTGTCCCTCACTAGGTCATTTCCATCGGCTTTCACTGCCTTCTCATTTTCCTATGAATGATTATTACATAATCATATGAGCATTGCCAATACTTTGCAACATGTGCTGTCCATCTTCAGAGCTTAGAGCATTTTTCTAGTATGACTGAAAAGAAGCCTATAGAAACCAAAAGAAACCTATAGCCTCTTTGTTTAATGTAACCTAAGATGTTTGATGTGATATAAGTTGTTTAATGTATCTTGAGACATTCTGTTTCCACAGTTCTGTTTTAATGTATAGTATGCTGACACTACTTGCTAAAGCACGTTACAGAAAAATGTGAAATAAATAAAACACCGAATGAATCATATCTGCTGCATATAACCCCTTATATAATGTTGGCAAATTCTTCCCTTTTGCTTTAAATCGTAGGTTAACAAACGTAATACTTAATGCCTCAACATGATGGCAGTCGGACAAGCTTCCGATCGCCATTGTTTCCGGGACGAACCTGTCCGTCAAGGAGTCGGCGGTCCAGATAGCCCAAATTGGATATGCCCCCGTGCACATGGTCGTAAACATGCCTGCTTCGATTGTGGCGAGAAAGGGCTGCATTACAATCTGCAATAGAAAAAGGGATATTTACAAACATCCATGCACCACGTGGTGCCTGGCACATGGTGCATGGATGTTTGGGGGGGCACCACATGTGCCCCCTGACCTCAAAGTGAAGGCCTGCGGGGGCCCTGCTTGGGGCCTCCAAAGTCCATGTCCATCTGCCTGTAAATGACGGTCGGACTACCATGTAAATGCAGAGGAAAAAGGGGCATCCTAATCCCTACGGAGGCACCGCCACCCCCATTGTAGGGATTGTTGTCCGACCGCCTCCCACACGGGCTCCTTGAGACTGTTGGAGGTGGCGTGCTCCAACCGCTGGCATCCTAATCCGGCGGTCGGACTGCAGCCTCAGATGTTGGACAGACCGCCACTGACAGCCTGTCAGTGGCTATCCACCTAACATCATAATTAGGCCCTAAATGGAAAAGGCTATCACCAAATAAGTATGCACTTTTAAAGGCAATAACCAGTAACTGTCACTGACCTGATAAATTGCAGGAGTACCTCGACTGGGAGAACATTTATACATCCTCCCTTTGAATTCACTCCTTTCATTCTACTCGATCTAACAGTATGAATCAAAAGTGGGGAAGGGGAAGAAAAGACAGTAGACGACTTCAGGAAAAGATTTCTTTTCCTAAAGAAAAAGAACAAAAAAAGAGATGAATGATATTTTGAACTACATCCCCTATATATTCATTTATATAACATAAATGTGAATTTTAACTAAAAGCAATTTCAGTCTAACCATATTTGTGCATTCAAAGGGTTCCGTCTGCACAATCAGATATGTCACCTTAAACAACAAATAGATATGCTGTTCCAGGATGTTGTATAATAGGAGCAGAAGTAAAATAGGCCTCCAACTTTCTAAAAGCTTTTTGTGCCTCTGGTGTCAATTAAATTTCTACTTCTTTCTTTAGTAATTGAGTATTGGGAAATATTTGGAATGAATTGCCTATAGAAAGTAGAAAATCCTCTGGTTTACACTTTTAGGAGTTAGCCAAATCACAGCTTCAAATTTTTAAGGGTGCATATTTATACCCTGTGTAGATATAATAAACCCCAATGTCTTCACAAGCTCCAGATCGCTGCATTGCCTCATGCAGCGGTCATCGATGTCAGGTACCACTTATCTCGAGAGTTCTTTTTCAGGGTTTAGGATAATTTTAATCAAATGTTGCTGCCGGTCAGGGAGCACTGCTCCTAGCAGGCCGTCTTGTGCAGCAGCCTGCCGTAACCTAGTTCCTCATTTCCAAAGGCAATTTCTGGGTGCTACTTCCTCTGGAGTTACCAGTACCGTAGGCTAATTTACCACATTGGATTCCTGTGGATATTCCTCATTCTCAGACACATTTCCTTCCACAGTTTTTAGCTGCTCTGCATTGCCAAAGTCCTCAGAGAAAACTGGCCACACCTGCGGGTTGTCCTGATGGGCAGTGTAATTCAGGACACTGGGCCCATCGAGATTACAAGTAGCCCGTAATTCTGTCCAATAAGTGACTACATAGCCACCTTTTGTATTGTAGCCGAACTAGTGGTTGTTGCAACCCCTCTCAACAGCATAAACATGGCAGCGGAAATGCCAGGAAGCCATCTCCATAGTCACAAGTCTTTTTTAAGTTCAAAAAGAGTTTTATTGAAAGAATAAAGGTGTCAATATACAGTGTATAATATTAATCACAATTCATTACATTACAAATTTACTCCAACAGAAATACATGAATTGGAATGATGAATGGAAAGAGTGAAAACAAAGTGGTAAAAAGCGAATATAGTTAATATTGAAGTAGATAACCGAGAAACTATTGGGGATTCATGGTGGTTTAAGCACTTCTTGTTGAGAGGGTAGCAACAGGGATTTTTTTTTAGCACTTGCATCAGTGTACAATGTAACAGGTGACCATAGTTTTAAACGTTTCGTAGCCATATGTATAGGGTAGACAAAGGAAGTATCTAATCTATGATTATGGCAAATAGCAGACCACCAAGCCTTATAAGAGATTTTAGTGAAATCTTTCGAGTTCTTAGTAATTTGCTGAAAAGCAACCGCTAATAACAAATCAATAATTTTGACGTTGGAAGTAGAGTTGCTCCAAATGGGTGAAAAACTTCCCAAGAATACATGAGTGAAATAAAAGGAAAAGTTAGTACCAAAAACTGAATTAATTTGAGACCATACACATTTCCAAAAACTGTGCACAAATGAGCAAGAAAATAACATATGAAACAAATCAGCGTTTGGGGATGAGCCTGCCCAACAAGTATCTGGTACATTGGAAAACCTTTCACTTAAGGTAATCGTGGATAGTAAAAGTCTATTATATACAAAAAAGAATGTTTGCGTTGTATTAGCTGCTCTTGAAGATTTTCGTATCTTAGTCCAAATGTTGCTCCAGAGAGACAATGGCCAAGACATTTTAAAATCCTGTTCCCATGCAGTCTCTATTTTAGATTTCTGTCTAATAGTGTCAGTACATTGTAAATAATTATAAATAGTAGACGCTTTGGGCAAGGTACGCAACAGGATGTAGAGGTGTTCAGATGGAGCGGGAGTATGAACAGGGGTAGTGGTGAATTGAGCGTATGTATCTAACACAGCCTTTTTGAGGAGGTTATATTTAGAGTTAAAAGAAGCATGTAAGCCAAATAATTGACTTAGGGCCTCATGTAGGTAGCGAAATACCGGTCGGTAACGGCCGATTTTCGGTAAATATGCCGTTACCGACCGGTATTCAGACAAGTGAGATGTAGGAGTCCAAAAACCACTTTTCGGTAAATATGAGGCGGTAAATACCGATTCATAGTTACCGAATTCTAAAATACCGATTCATATTTACCGAATACATAATTAACGAATCGGTAAATATGAAGTGGTAAATATGAAGTGGTAAAAATTTAAAATGACATGTAGGAGCAGTCGGTAATTAAGAAATCCAGGAAAATCGGTAAATAAGAGTCGGTAATTAACACGGATGGAAAGCAGGTGGTAACCATCAACAATGCACATAAGCAATCCCAAAATGCAACAGCGTGGACAACATGGCCGCCATGTACGTCATTGCAAGGCGCCTACGTCTACAGGCAGCAGGACTGAGGGTGTGGCGACGGGAGGAACAAATCTACAGACAGCGCATCACACTATTCCAGCTGACTGATGCAGAGATACATGAGAGGTACAGGCTACACCCCGAAACCATCATGGACCTGATAAGGGACCTGCACCCACTCCTGGACCAGCCAACAAGAAGGGCGCACGCCATACCACCACATGTGCAGGTGCTCTGCAGCCTACATCTACTGGCATCCGGCAGTTATCAGGTGGTGACAGCTGCGGTGGGTGGTGTATCCCAGAGTTGCCTGTCCCGTTTCTTCAGGAAGTTCCTGGATGCCATGATGCAGAGAATGCACCACTACATAAGCTTCCCAAACACACAGGCTGCACTGCAGAAAACAAAAACAGACTTTTATCACATGGCACAGTTCCCCCATGTCATCGGCTGTATTGATGGTACACACATCCCAATCTGTCCACCAGCTGATACAGAGCACATCTACAGGAACAGGAAGTCCACCCACTCCATCAATGTGCAGGTGATCTGTGATGCAGGGAACATCATCACAGATATTGTTGCAAAGTTTCCTGGGAGCACCCACGACTCTTACATCTTCCAGAATAGTGGGATCTACACACGACTGAGTGCCGGCGAATTCGGAGAGGGATACCTGCTGGGTAAGTAACAGTGACGCCCCTTGAAACCTGCAAATCAGAGTGTATAGAGGCATGTAACTGATGGTTCCCTTTTACTCATCCAGGCGACAGTGCATATGCATGCCGGTCATTCATCCTCACTCCCTACCTACACCCAGCAACCCAGAGTGAGAGACGATACAACGTGGCCCACAAATCTACACGCAATGTGGTGGAGCGCACGTTTGGACTACTGAAGAGCAGGTTCCGCTGCCTCCACAAGAGCGGAGGCGCACGCCAGTACAAACCCATCACCTGCTGCAAGATAATTGCCACTTGTGCAATGCTGCACAACCTTGCCACGAAAAAAGGTACAGATGTGGAACTAACATATTTTGAGGACAACGAGGATGAGTCAGGCCAGCCAGAGGGCAGCGCAGCTAGAGTGCCAACTGCAGTCGATGGGAGAGAGAGACGGGCAGAGATCACATGCAACTATTTCTGAGTAAGTGAGGGGACACAGCGAGTTGTGAGAAGTCATGACGTAGTTTAATGTGGCACCACGCCATGAACACATGAACAGGCCAATCTGGCAATATGCCATCTATACAATGAGTATGTCCAGGGTTACGTCACCCAATGGCAAGTGGATAAGCAGGGCCACATCAATGTTTGCGCATACGCGCTGCAGTGGTGGATTGCACGGCCTGTGCATCCTCACTAGAGCCAACCCCAAGCCGCCTGCTGCTCCTGCGTGCTTCGGGGACGGGGGGTGTGATGCTGCTGCTGGTGTCGATGCTCTCCGCAGCATCCCCTGCAGCAGTTGTCGACGCCTGACTACTCAATAGCACCCCTAGTGCACTTGTCACCTGCACCATCCCCCGAGACAGGTCGCTGCAGCACTGTGTTAGGCCCTCCTGCATCGTCACAGAGCGCCGGCAAAGTAGGGAAGTCGCAGTTGCCAGACGGTTGAGTGCCCTGCTGGTAGTGTCCCTTCGCTGGCGTTCCCGGCGCCGTGCTTCGATGTCAGCATCTAATTTGCTGCACAACTGCTGGATTGACTGGGACATGTCCCGAATGCCCGCAGCCATGCCGCCAATGTTTGTGTCCATGTTGACTAAGCTTGTCTTCATCACCCGCATGTGCCTCTGGACTGACATAACTGCCTTTGATTGCAGGCGCTGTTGCTTCAACATTTGGCCCTCGGGCCCCAAGAAGACACCATGGCCGTCAGTGGGTGCTGGTGGACTCTGGACACGCGACCTGCGGCGCCCTCTTGCTCCCGTCTGTGCTGCCTGTGAGGTGTGGGGCACAGTGGGATGGCTCCCTTCCTGGGGCCCGGTGCGGTCTTCTGGGCCCATGCTGTCGTCTGACGAGGTGTCTAAGGCTCGTAGCCTGGCTGCTGGACGCCTCCTCATTCTCACACCTGCAAGCGGAGATGTGGCCGGTGAATCGAACATGAGTGGCGATGCTGGCTCTGGTGGTGGTGATGCTGGCTCTCGGTGAGGTGATGCTGGCTCTGTGTGCGGCGAGGCTGGCTGCGTAGGTGGTGCGGCTGCAAGTGGGCCTGCTCCCTGGTCTGAACTCGTGCTGGCTAGAGGTGATTTTTGTGGCCGGTGTGCCGTCTCCCCTGCAGCATGCCCTGTACTGCATGATGTCACATCTGTGGACAGAAAAACAACATTGGCTCAGTGTCCCCGAAGGGCTGCATTGCAAGCGTCACAATAAATCATTTCACATTCCAATCTGTCCTCTGTCTCCTTGTGCCTCGAGTGCGTGACATGCCTTGTTGCCCTGTGACATTTACGTCATGGTTAGTGTTGCCCTGACTACATCTCCCGGAATGCATTGCCTGTCTGCACTGACACATGTGGACTGCAGTGTGATTCTCGTTTCACAATGGGGGATGTGGGATAGGGGTAGGGGAGGCTACATTGCTGTGCTTTCGTCTTACCTTGGTGTGTTGCGGCTCTGGCAGAGCTGTCGGCGTCCCCAAGACCCACGACGCTCTCTTGCTCGAGTGTGGCCGCCACCAGCTCCTCCAGTTCGGTGAGGGCAGGTGCCCTGTTGGTTCCACCTCCGGTCTGGCTGGCCTCCTTCTGGATGTCGCCCATCTTCCTCTTGGTCACAATCCTCAGGTCATACCAGCGCTTTTTGAGGACCTCAATGTCCCTGTGGGTCACTCCCACAGCATTGACCTGCGCCTGGATGGCCAGCCATATGTTGCGCTTTTCGGCCTCAGGCACTTGCAGGGATTGCCTCCCAAACAGCTTCTGGTGCTGCTTCACCACCTCCTCCACCAGCACCTGGAGTTCCTTGGGGCTGAATTTGAGCTTCCTCCTCCTTTCCCCTCCGTCTTTCTGTGTTCTCTGGCTGGACATGCTGTTCGTTTCCCGCTCGCACATGCAACTGCTCCCTGCCTCTCCTCTGCACTCCAGGCCTCTCCAGGGTCGGCTAATTATGTACACCTGCCTGGGTGTGGCCACTTCGGCTAATTGTGTACACCTGCCTGGGTGTGGGCAGTTCCTGGTTGGGTGGGCTGTCGTTGCACAGGATTAGCTGTTTCGTCAAGTCATGTGATGTTATTTACCGAATCCGTACGTACCGATTCGGTATTTTCCGAATCGGTAGATACCACCTCGGTATTTTCCGATTCGGTAGATACCACCTCGGTATTTTCCGAATCGGTAATTATCACCTCGGTATTTACCGAATCGGTGAATTCCGATTCGTATTTACCGAATGTTACCGAATCGGTAACTGTTACCGAATTTTTACCTACATATAACTTACCGATTCTAATTTACCGATTCGGTACGGCTCGGTATTTAAGAACCGGTAAAATTTATTTACCTACATGAGGCCCTAAGTGTGGGAAAGGGTATAAATTCTGATTGTGAAAATAATTGATGAACCCAAATTAAACCCTTTTGCCTCCATGTTTTCCAGTAGAAGGGTTTATTACGTATTAACAAAGTTTTATTGTGCCAAATGGTTGAGTTGAGTAAGGAATCAAGAGTCCCATGAATTAAAGGAGAATATGATTCAAGGAGTTTAGAAGTAAGTTTAATTATAGGAGTGGAGAGGGATTGTGGTTTACGAGAGAAAGAAAGATACTCTTGAAAGGAGAAAGGGGATAGAAATAAGCGTTCAACTGAGGTCCATAAAGGACAATCTTCTGTGGAGTCAAGCAGCCAATATGAAGCTTGGCGTAAAAGGAACGCTTTTTGATAAGCAGAAAAATTGGGAAAATTAACTCCTCCTGTTTTAGGTTAGGTTAATTTTGAGATAGATGTACAAGACCTCTTAATACTCCACAAAAAGGAGGAGAGGATGGAATTAACTTTTTTAAATGGTTAAGCAGAAATAGGGACTGGGATGTTGGAGATGGTGTATAACACTATGGGGGAGAGCATCAATTTAAAAGTGCCTAGGCGACCCCACCAAGAAAAGTAAAGAGGATGCCATTTAGTAGTTAACTCTGAAATCTTTTGAATACATTTATTCATGCATAAAGCTACTGTATCAGGAATTAAGGAGTAAAGTGTAACCCTAAATATTTACTATGGTTGGGGCTCCACGTGAAGTTAGAAGGAGTAAAGTCCGCTTTTAAAGTGTATTTGGTCAGGGTCAAAATTTCCCACTTACCACTATTTAATTTGGAACCAGAGATGGAGGAAAAGGAGTGTACCTCTGCTAAAAAAGCAGGAATCAAATCATTTGGTCGTGAGATAAAAAGCAAGATATCATCAGCATAGGCTGCAAGTTTAATGTGAGATGTTGGTGTTTCAAAGCCATGTATATGTGGATTCTAACGTATTTTAGAAAGAAATAGTCACAAGTCTTTTGAGGTGAAGATTTTCACGACATAGGATTTCCCAGACTCTCACAGGAACGCATCTCATAGAAAGCAGTTGGTTCCAATTGGCCAGCACTAGGCAATTTGGAAACAGCAATTTCAGCCCAAGCTCACCAGAGGCTGTCGTAGTCATGGGGATCCTTCAAGCTCACTAGAGGCTGTAGTAGTCAGTAGAATACTTCAAGCTCACTAGAGGCTGTCGTAGGCAGTGGGGTCCTTCAAGCTCACCAGAGGCTGTAGTAGTCAGTAGAATACTTCAAGCTCACTAGAGGCTGTAGTAGTCAGTGGGATCCTTCAATCTCACTAGAGGCTGTAGTAGTCAGTGGGATCCTTCAAGCTCACTAGAGGCTGTAGTAGTCAGTGGGATCCTTCAGCTAAGGTCAGATTTAACTGTTGCTGCTTCCAGGATTTGGAACTTCTCAGCAGTTATACATTGAGATTCTAATTTGGAATCTGCTGAAAAAAAAACAGGTACAAGAGTTACGAAAGTATGCATTCTTCTCTGAATATACCCACTTTGGCACAGACTCTCGCATTACGCAAATGTTATCACTGGGCTGCTGAACCAGCAAACGTGTGCAATATTGTTTTTTAAGTCTCTGGAAGGGGTTTATATGTGTTGCATCTATTGGATATTTTTTTTTCTTCCCACATGTATGAAACAATAACGATTGATATGTTTCTCATTAATGAAATGTAGTTAAACACATTGGTGTAGGAAAATAATAATTTATACAACAATTTTATTAAATTGAAAGTACAGAGCCATCCTGGCGACATCATGTTACGCATTAAACATGATAAACCACAGTACATTGATAATCAAATGATACATAATCCAGACACATAGAAGATTAGAGTTCAGTCCATTTGTGCATTGCCATATCTTGCATATGTGACGTACAGATCTCCCCTCTAAAGGTGTTCCACCCCCCCCCATTTTTTGTCCCACTTCTTTGGGCAGCCCCGCATTTTAGAAACCTCCTTCTCTGCTATCATGCAGCGATCTATCTCCGCTACTCACCCAATCGTCGAAGGTCGTTTATCAGATCCCCAAAGCATAGCTATGGCCCTCTACACTAATAAATACCCCAATGCCACCCATTGTTGCTTGATGTCTGTTAAATCAGTGGGGTCCCATATATTCAATATTCCTAACTTTGGCGACAGTTGTAGCTGTTTACCCAGGGTATCCTTCATTTTCCGGGTCAAGTTTTCCCATATAGGGCGGACTTCGGGGCATTCCCACAATATGTGATAAAAGGTGCCATCTTGTCCACATTGCCTAAGGCAGAGTGGATCCGCCCGACTTCCTATCCTAACCAGAAGCACCCCCAAAAGATAGGCCCTGTGTAGGATTTTTAATTGGATAAGACGAAAGAGATGATTTATCGCTGTATCCTTGGGGGACATTAATGCAGTCTGCCAGTCGTCTTGATCCAGCGGGCCCACATCTATTTGCCACTGTTCCCAGAGGGTCTGGAAGGAGTCGGGCATGTTGTTACAGAGCTTTCGCTAAGTGTAGGAAACCGCTTTCGTCTGGAGTGGTTCTAGGAGTAGGCGATCTTCCAAAGGTGAAGAGTCAGGTAAGGAGGATACTTCCGTAATATTGGTGAGAAGGGCATGTCTAATTTGTAAATATCTAAAACTTTCGCCCGGTGCAAGTGTGTGTTTGGCTTGGCGTTCTTTAAAGGTGAGAAGTTTGCCTTTGTATACTAAATCCCCAATGTTAGTGATACCAATAGTGTCCCATTTAGCGAACCCTTTGTGATGGCAGAGCAGACCCAATCTTTGAGAGGACCAAAGCGGAGTGGCTTTTGTAGGTTTGTCCGCCCATCCCAGGCGTTTGGTGGCCTGGTGCCAGATGTTTACTGTTTGCAATAGGTCCCAGGTATCATCCTTTTCGGGTTTTACTGTAGAGTGCTCCAAGGTATCCCTCCCGTCCAGTTTGATAGTGTTCTAACTGAAACTCCGGGTTAGATGGGGAGTCCAGTGGTTCGTGGCCACCAGTTGCTCAGCCCAATAGTATAGGCTTAATTCCGGGAGGGCAATTCCCCCATCATACCACCCTTCTGTCAGTTTTCGAAGGGCAATACGGGGTGCTCCCCCATCCCACAACAAAGTACGGAAGGCCAGATGCCGTCAGCGTGAGCAGTCGCAGCAGTGGCGGTGTCCTGTGAGCTGAGCTGAGATGAGCTGCTTCTCTAAGAATGCTCCCGATAATGTGACCGAGTGACCGAGTGATCAAGTTCCGCCTCAGCCTCCGTATCCTCTACATCTGACGTTCTACTGCCATTTATACTTTGCACCTTTCTGCGCTATTTTGGTACTCCGGCACTGCCTATCGAGTATAGCATTAAGAACTACAGAGTCCTGGGAAGGCTATACTGAACTATGCTATGCATGCTATGCGGCATCGACGTGGACGTGGACGTCAGGACAACAGACAACAGACGGCTGGACAATAGAATAACACAAAATCCCGGCACGACTTGGATCTTAAACCCAGCCGTAAGTTGTAATCAGAAGTTGTAATCAGAATATTCGCTCATATAACCCGTGCTATTTGTTATTTGACTATTTCTGACTACCTTGCTGTCGTTGGTGTTGCTAGCTGGATATAATGGCATAGCGACTGTCCATCTTCTGCTACTCTGCTACTCTGCTACTCTGAGCCCTGTAAAAATATGGATTGATCGATTACCCGGCAATAACTTTCTCTGCCCAGTCCTCTGGCCGGTGCCTTTAGTGTAGAATCTACGCCTCCATACTTAGAAAAGTAATCGCCAGATTTGTTGGCTGCTGTAACGTGCCTGTTGTATTCTTACCGTCTCTGCCTCTCTCGCGCCGGCTCTTCTCCCTCGTTTGCTTCCATCGTCTGCCTCCCTCGGCTCTTGGATGTCATCTGCGGACAAGTGAAGACTGACTTTTTAATCCTTCAATCCTACGTACACTGCGCATCAACGCGCCCTACGTGACTCGTTGTCAAGGAGACACTCAGAGCTGGGGGCTCTCAATAAAAAAATATAAAGGGGAAAAGCCGGGAAAGTAAACACAAATGCTGCCTGGGAGCAGCAGCTTCAGACATAGATTAAGAACGAGGAGGCTGTGTGTCTTTCTCTCTTCAGTTGAGACGGGAGCTGGTGCTAGCATTCAAGATTCCCCATCTATTATATATACTACATTTACATCTGCCTTACCTGCCTCATTGGTTTATCCCAGGACTGGAGCAGTGATCAATACTGCCTCGATATTGGTGTTTCTGCCCGTAATTTTATCTGGCATCTTGGATAAGAAAAAACTACAGGGACGGGATTGGTGGGGTGCACCGACACCAGGAATTTGTCAGATTTTTCGGAAACGGATTCTGACGCCCCCTAAGCCCTCTAAAGCCTATAAACCCTATAAATCTTCAGATATTGAAAAAAATATGGAAAAAAATATCGGAGAGAGCCGGAACAGAGGCGACAGAGGGCAAGGGTCCACCCTGGAGAAAGAACAAATAAGCCAGAAAGCACATACAGGGATAGCAAGTAATGCCGCCCTTAACAAGGAAGAAGGGGACGAAGCAGCTGAACTCGTACGGGGGGAGACCTCGAACGCATCTAACCTGGAGAGCGCAGAATTTGAGCGGACACTTGCTCAACATACAATCAACAGACACAAAGGCCCGGAAACCAGAGGAATTAAAGCAAAAGAGAAAGACCTGGAAAAAGACTCGGTTAACGACCTGGTTAAAAACGAGGCTCAGGAAAAAAGTAAAATTAAAGATAAAAATATGGAAAACAAATTGGAGAAAGAAAGAGAAAAGACCAGATGAAAGGAGAGAGAGAAAGAGAAAGAGAAAGAGAAAGAAGCTGGTAACATTAAAGAGAAAGGGTTGACAACAGAGGAAGATACCAAACTGGAACTAATGGCTAAAAAAGTGCAGAGACTACAGACTATAAAAAACTTAAAAGCAGCTGCAAAGAACACCTGCCTAATAGAACCACCGCAACCAAGAATCTCTAATATATTTAGCCCTTTGCATAAGGATTGCCAGAGTGTTATAATGATGAATGCTGACCCAAATATAAACCATGAAGAGACAACGACATCTATAGAGATAGACGCAGAAAAACGGAGAGAGCAAATGGAGCAATGGGAACAAAAAAAACAATTTCTGAACCAGGATAGGAAGGAGCTAATACCCTTTCCCAATTCTCTCAATTCACAAGATCCTCCAGTGGGGGAAGAAGTACATTCTCTCTTGAATGAAGACTCCGATTCAGAACTATACGAAACAGGGATGTCTATCTCTAGTGACTCTAGTCAACTAAGCAACTCACGAGAATCAAGCCCAAGTACGCGAAGGGGAACCGTATCGCTGGAGATCTCTGGCCCTAATGACTCAAGAGTGCTTAGCGAAATCAACATAAGGAAAAAAAAAAGTGTGGGGGGGGGGGGGAAAGGCCAAAACACAAAAGAGAACGAGACGTGCTGAACGAGGAAATTACAGATCCTGGTAATAATACGGACTACGCTAATGATAGACCTAATCCTCCTCGAAGAAGTCCAAGGATTAAATTAGCAGAAGAAATACCATGTCAAAATTCAGATGTACAGGAAAATCAAGAAATACATCAAACTAAAATCCCCGAACCCTCGCTGAGTCAGGTGCTCTGTTCAATAAAAAACTTCCATGAGGATGTGAAAAAAGAGAGTCAAAAGAATTGCATGGCAAATGAAAAGCTACAAGGCACCGTGAAGAAAGTGGGCAGTATTTGCTCTGAGATCTCAGAAAGAATGGTCATGGTAGAAACTCGTACGGAGAATCTTGAAACTGACGTGGCGACGCTCCAAATAAAGGAAACAGAACAAGACGGAATAATAAGAGATCTCATGGCCAAAGTGGAGGATCATGAAAACAGATCCAGAAGAAACAATTTAAGGTTTCTCGGAATTCCGGAGAATTTTGAGGGAAACGATGCCAGAGCGGCAATGATTGCCATACTCAAAACATCATTTCCAGAACTGGATGCCTGGGACATGGAGAGGGAAGTCCAGCGGGCCCATCGCTTCCCCTTAATGCTACCAAAAAACTCTAACAAACCAAATAAATTTCCGAGGGCAATGCTGGTCTACTTTGGGAACTTTCTCCTTCGTGAAAAAATTTACGATCTTGCAAGACCTACCACCCAAAGAGAGCATAAGGGGTTTAAATTTTTTGTCAGGCCAGACTTCGCTCATGCCACTGTGGAGCGAAGGTGGAAAATGCGCCAGCTATTTGAACCATTTGAAAAAGCTGGAGCAAAAATATTCCTTCAAAATCCAGCACGCTTGAAAATTATATTTAAAGGTGTTACAAGAAATTTTAATAGTGAAATACAGGCGGAGAATTATCTTCGGGAAATCTCAGAGACAGCCTCCCGACACTCAGGGAAATAACCTAAATCAAATATATATCTCGTAGTAAAAAAGAAGATATATAAGATTAATTCATTATTATAATTCCTATTTTGTAGAAGATATACCTTGGGGAACTTGTGGAATTTAGCCTGACTGGCTTGGGGAATCTAAATGTCTTAGGATTTGGATCACCCATAAAAATAAGCATTTTATTTATATCAAAGTAGCCTAGTTCACAGGACCTGCTTGCGCAGATGTCACACCCCTGGACCAGATTGGTCCAGGTAACCTTCAAAGGTGGTGGTGGGTGGGCGGAGGGTAAAGGGGAGGGGGGAAAACCGGACAGGTCAGACATAAAGGGTAGTAAATTTATGTTAAAAAGGAATAGGGAAATGGTAATAGGGATCACAGGAAATCAGAACACCTGGGATATAAAATATGGCACTCTTGCTTTATCAGCATGGCTGGGATAAAGGTATTATCTCTGAACATTGGTGGTTTAAACGATTTCAAGAAAAGGCAAATGGTTGCTATTGGGCTACAAAACTGGGGAGCTAATGTCGTATGCATGCAGGAAACGCATATTGAAGGGTCCCAGAGCCAGTTGTTAAATACACTAGGTTATAAACTGGTGTGCGCTACTTCACAAGGGGTCAAAAATCGGGGTGTGGCTATTCTGGCTAAAGGGAGTGGATTGGTATTTAATAACTCTAAAACTGATAAGTTTGGCCGTTGGGCTATCACCGATTGCAGTCATCAAACAGGGCAAAAAATAACAATCTGTGCTATTTATGGGAGCAATATAGATGACCCCGTGGTCTTTGATGAGGTCTCCAATGAATTAACACACTGGCCTCTTCCGGCCTTGGTCTGTGGGGACTTCAATATAAACCTTCCAATTAACTGGTCCTTAAATGATGACTGGGTCTATAAAGGTCGAAAACCTAAAGTATTTCGCTCTCTTAAAGATCTATGTCTTTGTACATGGACTTGTGGATAGCTGGCAGACTTCTAATTTTAACACTGGTGACCCTGGATATACCTTTTATTCAAATCCACATCGTACACATACCAGAATCGACTACATTTTACTCTCAAGCTCATTAATTAGGACCTCCCAAACTGTCAAACTGCCCCGGGTATTATCTGATCACAACCCCCTTTTTTGCACATTGACTACTAGCTTAGCTAAATCAGAGCCTAACCTGTGGTCATTTGAAAAAGCATTATTATATGACCCTCAGTATCTTACCCACATGAAAGATTGGATACCAAAATTCCTAACAGAAAACATTAATAGTTCATCAATAGAGGTTGTGTGGGATACGTTGAAAGCAGGGGTCCGGGGCGAGACTATGTCATATTCACTCCGAGCAAATAAAAGAGAGAAAGAGGAATTAAGGAGGCTACAGGATGAACTTATATCAGCAGAAATAGGACTCATTAGTGCTACTAGCAATATAGACATAACCAGGGATATCTCTAATACCCTAGCCCAAGTAGCAGTTGCCAAGGCAGCTATTGCTAATATTTTTACAGCTAAAGCAATCCGGAAAGCCACGGCACAAAAATAATTAGTTTATGAAGTTAATGAGCTAGTGGGACATCAATTGGCAATGCGATTACGACAACAGGCCAATGCTAATTTAATAAGGGAGATTGTAGATCCAGTGGAAGGACTGTTAAAGGAACCAGAGCTGATCAAGCAAGCATTTTGGAGGTTCTATAAAGAACTATACATGGACAGCAGCCATGGAGACACCATAGAAATAGAAAGATACCTAGAGAATTGTGAAGCCGTAAAGCTCGAGGTAAATGTGCAGTTGGCTCTAGAGGAAACTCCGAACATGGAAGAGGTCTTGACTGCTGTTAAGAGCCTCCCTAAAGGAAAGGCAACAGGGCTGGACTGCATCCCATCAGAATTTTATAGTATATTTTTAGACGAAATAAAACATATATTTAGTAATCTAATTACACATATCTTTTCTGGGGGGGAACCTCCCGGCTCTTGGTCCAAGGCAAGAATTGTTATTTTCGCTAAAAAAGGGAAACCCCCAGAACAATTAGGATCATATCGCCCAATAACCCTTATAAACGCTGATTCTAAAATATACTCTAAAATTTTGGCAAATCGAATTGCACCTATAATACACAAACTTATCGTTAAAAGCCAACATGGTTTTGTTCCTGGAAGGTCAACGATAAATCACATTCAGAGGGTTATTACACTCTTTGACGGAACAGAAATTACCGGAGACCCTATGGCCCTGATACTCTTGGATGCAGAGAAGGCCTTTGATAGGGTCTCCTGGCCGTTTCTCTGGAAAGCAATGGCGACGATGGGATTCCGAACCAAGTTTACTCAAGCGATACAAAAAATGTATAATAATCCTAGGGCCGTCGTATCTGTTAATGGAAGTCTAACTAAGGAAATCGTTGTTTCCAGAGGAACTCGCCAGGGATGCCCTTGTTCGCCATTGCTTTTTGCTATATATATAGATTTTTTCATCCGCTACTTGGAGAAAAACAATCATATAATCCCTATTTTATCACAGGGATATGTAACAAAAACACTAGCATATGCGGACGATATTGCTATAGTTACTGCAGACCCTAAGGTAGCAATGCTGACCATTGAGACCGAGGCCAGGAAATTTGGACTGGTCTCTGGCTATGCGTTAAATCAAGGAAAGACACAAATTGTCATGAATCAAAAAATTCTGATGGACGATCCTAGGGTTGTGCAGGGAGCGACATACCTGGGGGTGACAATCTCTTCTAAACTAGAGGAAGTGGTGGATTTAAATCTTAAGCCACTACTTAACACGATACAAAAAGATTTACGACGATTAAATAATCTCCACCTTTCCATTATTGGAAGAACTAATGCAATTAAAATGGTGTACTTTCCAAAGATCTTGTATGTATTCAGGGCAATCTGCCTAGAAATATCAAATCAGTGGTTTACAGTAATGGGACGTATCTTTTCTAGATTTATATGGTCATACGCACAACCCCGGCGAGCATATAAATATCTTACTCTTCCTAAGGTCAGAGGTGGGTTAGCGCTCCCTAACCTACGGAGATATTACTGGTCATGTGTACTACTATACAGCAAGGAATTATTACAAGGATGCAATAACACAGAGGAACACACCGCCTCAATCTTTCAGCTATTGGTGGGGGACTCCTGCTATGGCTATTTTTGGATACACACACATGATAGCTACCATAAAAAGGTTAAATTTAAGACTCTCTATAGCTGCTTTAAGGTATGGAAGGCTGTAAAAAAAAGTGCTAGGAATAGGACGATTTTCATACTACACCCCAGTATTAAATAACCCAATGCTTCCACCAACTATCTTCAAAGATAACTGTGTTAAAAAATGGTACAACTTGGGAATAACACAACTAGGAGATTTTTATACTAATCAGGGGATTAAATCTTTTGAAGTCTTGAAAGGAGAATTTGGCCTAGATTGGCGGGATTTTTTTAAATTTCTTCAGATTAGGGCCTTCCTAACTCATAATTTTAGACTAAGAAACATCTGGGAAAAATCTACGGTTGTAGAGATAATTATACATTCCAAAAAACAGTTGATCGGTGGAGTGTATGAGTCAGTATTGGATAAGCTTCCGGATGATTTAGATAAAATGGCAATGAATTGGCAAAATAAATTCAATATTTCTAAAGAAGGACTTCTAGGCTCCTATAAGCTAGCGCAAACGCTTCTCATTTCCACCAAACCTCAGACACAATTTTATAAAACCTGCTTTTGTCTCTATTATACACCGAACAAGATTGCAAAATGGGGAACTGGTAATGGGACTTGCTGCCCGAGATGTAATCTATTTAAAGCAGACTCTATCCATATCTTTGCCTCCTGTCCAGTGTTAATACCTCTGATACAAAACATAGAGAGGTTTTTTTTTTTTTTTTTTTTTTTTTAAACCTTTATTTGTGCATATTAAAAGAACAAATACGGGCCTACAACCATCAGGCCGGCCACAAAACGGTTAAGCACTGAGACAAACATTACATCCCCTGTGCATCAATGGTCAAGATTAGCAACGATTCAGGAGTTATACACTGGAGAGAACCTTGACACCAGGGGAAGGAGAAGTGGAGGTTAATTTTAAGGTTTTCAAAATAATTTTATCGATGAAAAAGTCAGTAGAGGATAGAACCAAGGAGATTCGAGTCCGCAAGATGGCTTCATCACACGGGAGAGCAGCAGCATCATTAAAAACGGCCATAGAAAATCTCAGACAGTGAGGCGATGCAGTTATATAACAGGATAGTCACATGAGTAAATACGCACCCCTCCAAAGCCGCCCCCACTCAATCCACCCCACACCCGGACCCCGAATCGGAAACAAGGAGAGCGCAGAGACATAGAAGAAAAAGGCCCATAGAACTAAAAAGAAACAGTAAATTACCCCCCCACCCTACACCAATGCGGAGGCTACGGCCTGCCCCCCCCCCCAGCATAGTGCCTGTCGCCCAATGAACCCGAAATATAGACAAGAGAGAAAGTAGGAATAAAGGAAAGAAAATAAGAAAACAAAGAAGAAAGCGGGGAGGAGCCCACGTAACCTCGGAGCGCCCGAAACCACCGGCCAACTACGTCTCCACACACTGAGAACCCACTACACCCAAAGGCGGTCGTGTGAAGATAACGTGTCACAACAATATAATGAAGACAGACAAATCGCGACGAGTGCGCACAACATATGCAGACAGTTCCAGTCCCAGTCCAGCCCATCCGTGAAACCATGGTGATTGAAATCAATCTTGCCCTGGCCCGATCGCGGGCGTAAGATTAGACTAGCCCCCACATAAAGGCCCCGCAGCCCGTGCAGACAAAGACAATATGGCCGCTGGGAAGAAGATGGAGAAGTAGAGTCACAAAATGGCCGCCGCTCATCTATTGAGGTCCCCTTGTGCACCATATAAAATCCAGACCTGGCCTGTAAAGTACAGGAGTTCCACATAAAAGAAGCCGTAGGCCACCGTGAACGGTTCCTCGAGGACGTCAAGTGTCGCTCAGCTGGAGATTCTTGCGGGCGCGGTGAGGCAGGCAACAACAAAGCAGGCAGCAATGAACGGGGAAACAAAGTGTCCACAATTGAGCTGGAGATCGATTGATCCTGGGCGCCGGGAAAGCCAGATGCAGACACCAGTGTAGCACGGTTATACCCAGTCGTTGCGTCCCCGCAAGAGGACAGAGGCACTGGCAGACCCACGTCTTGTTGAGAACAAACGGGGCGCTCACGACCCGCAGCCGACAGTATGGAGTCGAACCGCTCACTCAGCGTTTGCAAGCCAACACACAATTGCAGACGAAAGTCCCGCAGGGCAGCCAGAACGGAGCCGCATGTCAGCGGAAGCTGCGCCCCCACATCGGCAGCAATCCGGGACGGCACTGTGGAGCTGGAGTCTGGTAGAGGGAGGGCGAAGCGGACAGCGGGCGAGACCGGAGCATCACCCCCCAGCAGCGAGCAGGCAATCAACGCCATGTTTTACCGCTGAACGGTACAGTGGCCAGGGGGGGGATCGTAACAAGGAGGCAACTCCCCGCAGGTCTGCGCCGCAACAGGTGAAAGCCAACAGTCGCTTCCCCTCCCTCGGACTCTCTTTGCAGCCGACTAGGCAATAGAAGAAGGGGGTCTGCAGCCTTCCACAGCGCGGGCTACAGAGCGGGGCAGGAGACCCGCCACACCGGGGCTTACCCTATAGCTCCAGCCCGTCAGGTGAAAGGTGAAGGAGGTGTCCGGGCGTCTCTCCCCCGGCTCGTCTGGCGACAGTCCGTGGTGTGAGGCGGGATCAAGGCCGCGGGGCTCAGATTTGCGCCGGGGGTCCAGTGACTGCGGAGCTTCCAGGGGGCCGGCCAAGGCCACAATGGAGCAGGGGTCCAGCGCGGAGAACAAAGGCACCAAGAGCTCCGGCATCCGGGCGGGCTCAGACTCCGGGAAAGCGGCGGCGCGGTCAGCGCGTCGTCGCGCACGTTGCACCTCGAAAATCGGCGCGGATAGGAATCAGGATGATAGTCCGAGGCCAAGGGCCGGCGGAGCCGGGCGCTCAAGCGTCTGCTCCGGTCGCCATCTTGGCTCCTCCCTCCCATAGAGAGGTTTTTAACTTCTGTTCTTCATAGAAAGGTTGTTCTGCCTCCAGAGGCAATGGTACTTGGGGTGGTTGATACAGATAAACTTGAGGACGGCTATGATCTTATATTTGTTGCCATGGCCGTTTGGCGGCTATGCCTAGCATCGGCCTGGCTAGACCCGCTACCACCCACTTTTCAACAGTAGTTAGCTAGGCTTTTAGCGGTGCATAATATTGAGATAGCTATTTATAAGCGGAAAAGCAGAAGGCGACGGGAAAGGGGCATGAATATCTGGACTCCTCTTACACTTTGGCGAGATTTACAAATTTGATTTATTTCCAATGCTGCAATATGCTTATGTTATTTTTCCTAGCTGTTTTCTCTCCCTTTCTTCCCTTTTTTTTTTCTTTTTTTTCTTTTTTTCTCTATGAAGCATGGAACATATCCTGCAAGATCTCCTATAATAGTTATGTAAATATGATAAACATAAAAATGTATGATGTAAATGTACAGAATGTTTACCTGTCGGGGTGGGGGAATAAAAATATGTTAAAACCAATAAAAATATTTAAAAAAAAAAAAAAAAAAGTACGGATCTCACCTTCGATGGCAGTAAAGTAGGTATTGGCAATGGAGAATGGACAGTTCTGGAGCACATATAAAAATCGAGGGAGTGCAAGCATTTTAAACAGGGCAGCCCAACCCAGGAGCGACAAGGGCAGTGACTGCCAATGTGTAACATCATCTTGTAGCCTTCGGAGGGGGCCCAGGAGGTTTCGATAGTAAAATACTTTGGGGTCAGTTGTAATATATATCCCTAAATATTTAAAACCCCCGGAGGCAATGTCAACCGTATATCCCTGGGGCAGGACAGGCGGTTGGCCGTGTAAGACGTAAAGTATTGACTTAGACCAGTTGATAGTGTACCCCGAGTATTTACCAAAATTAGTAATGATGTGGAGTAGACTGTTTAGTGATGAATGGGGGGAATGATAAATAGATCAGGATATCGTCGGCATATAGCGAGATTTTATCTTCCACCTCCTCACTCCATCGCATGCCTCGTAGCGTGGCAGCACGTCGTACCCAATATGCTAGTGGCTCAAGTGTTAGCGCGAATAGTAGGGCGGACAGGGGACATCCCTGTCTAGTCCCCCTCCGCAGGGCGAATGTACGTGAGGTTTGATTATTTACCCTGACCTGCCCCAGTAACTCTGTGTACAGCAGTGATACCCATTTTTGAAAGCGGGGTCCAAAACTGAACCTCGCTAAAACCTCAAATAGGTAGGGCCATTCTATTGAATCAAAGACCATGGCGGCATCAAGCTACAAGATGACCGCGTCTTCTAGCAAGTACGGTTGCCTGCCAAGGACGTTGTGAACTCGACGGATATTGAGGGCGGTATTGCGGCCTGGCATAAACCCGGATTGGTCCTCGTGAACCAGTGAGGGGAAGACGGTGATCAAGCGGGACGCAAGGAGTTTGGCCAACACCTTGGCCTCTGAGCTAATTAAAGATATTGGTCGATAGGAGCTACAGTGGGTCGCCGGTTTGTCGAGTTTACGTATGACAACGATGGACGTCAATCTTTGATGTGAGGGGAGTATACCCTGTTCCAGATGCTCCTCGTACATATTTTTAAGGTGTGGGGCCACTTTAAGGGCCATTCCCTTTAGAAACTCAATTGGGACCCCGTTGGGTCCCATTGCCTTCCCCGACTTAATAGCAAATATGGCTTTACAGATTTCCTCTGCGGTTATGTCGGCATCTAGGGCCTCCCTGTCACTGTCCGATAGCGTGGGAAGATTCATTTTTCTGAGGAGTTGACGTGAGTCTGCAGAGGAGGCAACCGATCTGTGATCTATCTCCCGTCGTCCAGTAGGAGTTCAGGGACCCATCTAGCCGCCTGATCTCGGCATTCGAGCCAAGCTAGCTCTCTCGCCAAGTTCATATACTCTGTGTCGGGTGTGGAGGAGTTGTGCCTGAGTTTTCTCACGTGCAAGGGCATTGTATTCTAGTTGTTTGTTCCTAAGGGTGCGGGCTGTAATGCCTAAGGGAGATGTGTTATGTTTTGTTTCCAGTTGGAGCAAATCACTCTCTAGTTGTGTCAGTTGTGTGTTTTGGTTTAGAAGGTATCCGCACTTCAATGCTAATGCGTATCCCTTGATCACAGCCTTATATGCTTCCCAGATAGTGTTTGCTGAGTCAACTGATCCGAGGTTTTCATTAAAATAGTGGTCTGTGTGTTCCGCTAGGTCCTCTCTGATGTCTGGGATCTTAAGGAGCCAAGGGTTAATAACGGTAGGGCCTCGGGTGCTGTGCCTATGAAAGGTAATGTCTACTGTGAGAGGGGAATGGTCCGAGATACCCCTCGGAAGTCCCTGGGGGTGCTGAAAATGGCCTATGTCTGCAAGGGAGGTGAGGAGATAGTCAATACGGGACATGCTTTTGTGCGCATTAGAGTAGTGTGGGAAATAGGCAGTTGTAGGATTTAGAGTGCGCCAGATGTCCGTGAGACCCATTGCTTGGGTGAAATCGGCCATATACGTGGTTCGCCGGGGATTCTGTGTCTGAGGGTGTTGGTCGAGTCTGTCATCCATTATCATATTAAAGTCCCCTCCCAGCAACAGAGTACCCAGGGGAAGATCGATGAGAATTTTGCCCAGGTCCTGCAGTGCTGACCTTCCCAGTGAGGGTGGGAGATATGCCAATATAATATTTAGCGATTTGCCCTCCCACAGCTCCTCTAAAACCGCAAATCTACCCTGTGGGTCAGTCCAGACACGGGTGGGCGTAATTGCAAGATTTTTGAGTGCGAGGATCCCCGTTCCCCTGGAGCGTGAGGTGAACCCCGCATGGGCCAAGAGTGTGTATCCCCATCTGTTGAGAGTCTTGCAACTGTTTCCCACCAGGTATGTTTCCTGTAATAATATCAGATCGGGTGAATACCTCTTAAGGTACTGTAAGACCACCCCTCTTTTAATCTTATTCCCTAAACCATTTACATTCCACGTCATTGCTGACAGCCTCGTACTCCTTGTATCTGTCATGGCGGGTAATAGTGTAAATCAAAGGGGCACTGTAACGCAGGTAGGAATCTTGCGTAGGTCATCGCAAATGTGGAAGACCGAAATATACTAACCGTGTTGGTGAGACTTGTCCCACCTCCTCTCTCCACGTGTATGGACAATGCTTGCCTTTTAGTGCTGGAGCCTGGTAGAATTGAGTTTGTATGGACGCTCTTTGTGACTACAACTGTAACATAAAAAAACCCAACTATCCCGCCACCCCCACCCCTCACTAGAAGTGGCTTTTTTACATGCAATGCTGATTGATTATATTGTGAACTTTTTTGATGGTACTTAATGCAATGAATTTTGAAATAGTTTAATGAGATTTTATATTGTTGATAAGACTATTTGCGTTAATTTTAATAAAATAATTGATATTTTTTCAATAAACGGGTCTCACAGCGTGGTTGGTAGCATGAAAGAGTTTTGATTAAATGTTTAGTGTGAGAGCGCAGAAGGCCGCATTGTTGCCAGGATTGTGCAGAAAGGCATGGAGGGTAATGGGGTGGGAGGTAAGAGGCCAAGGTATTATTTTCCTTTGTGTAGGGGAGGGGTGGCCAGTGGGTGGTGGGGGTGGTTGGCAAGACACCAGGTATATCACAGGCCTGGGGGCTGAGGCAGGTAAAGCCAGGTTCGGTTTGTCTCTCCGATTACTTACCTAACCCTGTGTAGCTTTTGAAAGTAGGGGCAGATGACTTTGGGGGCCATACAAAACCTAAAATTGAAGATGGGTAAAAGTCAATATTGGGGATGTTTTTCACCTTGGGGTTGTCTATGACATCAAAATACAACAACTGCTTTACTCTTGCAGTCTATTTGATCTCATTGGAAATCCCTTGGTAAAAACATCCTTACTCGTTGTCTATTTGATCTCACTGAGAACCCCTTGGTGAATAATACCACCATTATTCACTGTAGCCCATCTTTAGTTCCATATGTTTTGAGCTGACCCCTTTCTGAACCACCTGAATGGAACACTATGGACAAGAACGTTTTTAGATTGGCCACAATTCGTATATTCAAGAAATTCAGAGCTTAATTGACTTTGCTAATTCTTATAGGTGTTTCATTTCGGATTACTCTAGAACTGTAGGTCCAAATACTTGTCTTCTAAACAAAGAGCCCCTTTTGTTTGGAGCCCAAAAGCGGAAGTGGTCTTTCACACTTTAATGACTCTACTATGTCACCCCACCGCAACTTTGCCTCCACCACATTGTGTGGCATTAGGTTCTGCATGGTAAGCAATAGTAAAAAGGTAAAGGTCATTTTCTTTTTTAAACCTGTATTTATATTATGTCATTAAAAATATACAATTTGATATACCAAACAGTTATAGATCAACTAAGCTTTACCCTCAGCATGCACTACTCTTTCCACTATTATTACAGCATATCACAAAAACACATATAAGAGTCCTATATTGGTAGTTATACCCATAAAATCAACTGCACAACTGCGTATCATATCCAGTGTACAAGATGTCTCTCTTACATATATGTAATCCTTAAAACCCTTAATTGTGACAAGAACAGCTGTTAATTGCCCTCCCCTGCAATTAGGGACCCACGCCGCAGGGCAATAACCAAGGGGGGTGGGGAAGGGGTAATTTAAAGGCATCATTGCCCCGCAGGTAATAATATGCCAGAAGGCGTTGCAAGCTTTTGCTGTCTGTTTTGCAGGGGGACTGGCTCGAGCAGAACGTTTCCCACGGGAGACTGGTTCCAGCAGAAACTGCCTTTCAGGAGACATTGTCTACTCAAACCAGACTCCTTGCTGATGCTTGACTTCTGAATTTTACTTATGCTCTTGTATTCAATATCCACACGAGATACCTTGAAATGAATTCACGATATTTCAGTCATGTTGGGTAATGTAGCATACCCCTAATGAATCAAATGGGCCATGGGCGAGAGGAAAAGCGGCTCCACTGTGCCGCATCAGAGCAGTTGCCAAGAGTCAGGACCCATCTCTCTTATGATTCGGACTGAAGCGTCTCTTTAATCCGAAGCAGTTCTATTGCCAAACAGTGCTAGCCCCGCCATTTCCGTCACTAAGCCCCGCCTCCTGCGTCCCTAAGGGAGAATACAAGCCAGAATGCCACAGAACAATAGAAGGTGACAAACAAATGTGTCAGTTTCAGTGCCACAGAGCAGCATAAACAAACATCTTGGTGTATTTCCTTAGTTTTCTACTTTCCAGTAATTGTTAGAACGTAGAGATATAACGGGGAAAGGCCGGCACAGAGTGACAGCAAGGGGCCTTTCTGGTCAGAGAGAGCGGGGGCTGCCATGCAGCTGCAAAGAGGAGCCATTTTAACAGCACAGAGGCTGCGATTCATTTACAGTAAATTCGATGATCAACCAAGCGTAAACTTGCAGAGGTGGAGAGGAGTGATGGAGAGAAGAAAACCACCGGAAGATTGCACACCTGGCTCGGAGCAGTGAGTTATCAGCCATATGATGTCCTCTCAGCAGGTCTATAACAGTTACTGCTCGTAAAAAGGAGCGTTCTGATTGGTTGCCATACTCTCAAAGTTCCATCAGTGCTAAAAGAAATTATAATATTCAAATTGCAAGAGAGACATAGACAGTCATTTAGGTTGTCATTGTTATTAACACTAAGGGCCAGATGTATGACCGTTTTTTGCGGTCGTAAACGGGAAACAGGTCTGTCCTATGTACAAACCCTATTTTGCGAGTTGGTAACCTATTACCGAATTACAAAATAGGGTTTGCGACTCACTATTTGGAAGGGGCGTCCCTTCGTAATAGCGAGTCGCACTTCAATGTACGAATTGCGGACGCAAAACACTTGCAGTTTCCCACCCTTTTCAAAAAGGTGGTAAGCCACTGGCAAACAGGAAGAGGTCACCAGGGAACCCCTTCTCCTTTGTGACTAGTAGTGAAAATATTTTTTGAGAGCAGGCAGTGATCCCACGGACTACTGCCTGCTCTTAAAAAATTAAACAGAAACATTTCATTTTGATTTTTTAAATGCATCCTGTTTTCCTCTAAGGAACATGGGCTGTATTTTTTTTTAAAAACGCAGTGCTGGCCATTCCCAAGGGGTCACAAATTGCCACCTGCCTCATGAATATTAATGAAGCTGTTCGTTTGCGACATTGTAGTAAATTCCATTTTGCAAGTCACAAATTGCAAGTCGCAAAATGGAAGGGTCGTACATCTGGCCCTATCAACTTTGAGGACTCCGTACGATCCCAGAGACAGAAGGTTACCATCTTAAATTCTAGATGTGCTCGTGTGGTGATCTGCAATGAGAGAGACAAAATGACTTTTTGAAGATGACAGAAAGGATGTACAGCAGACTGCCCTCACCGGACGTCTCTTCCAGATAAAGTGCAACTGTCACCTCTCTGCTCAATTACCTGTCAAAAATGCAACCATACCACCTGCGTGAATAAAGTCCACATTAGTAAAGCACAAACTTATCACCCCTGAGGGTATCCAAGCGCTGGGGGGCCGTCGAGGAGATTAAGTGAGCTATTGCCCAGAGTCACATGATGCTGAGCTGAGCTGCCGCCGGCAAGCAAACCGTGAGCACCGCGCTCCGAAGTCAGCGCTCTGGCCGCTGCACATCGTCGCTCACATTGGGAAGATGCTGTCTCTTCAGATTAATTTTATTTGGGTGATAGTTGCTAATGGAGCCCCCAGTATTTGTTTTGTATTGGATCAGGCTATACCGGCCACTCAAAGAAACTTGCTTTAAATTGTGTCACGGCTTGGTCCACTGAAGTATTATTTAAGCCTTTCCTACACCTTTTTGAAGTGCAAGCATACTTTCATCTAAATTCTGATTATTTGTTTTTAGGGGATGGGGGAATTTTGCATACGTTTTGGTTTTCGCTTCCACTTGTGCTTAGCTTTTGCCTGTGGGAGACTGGTTTGAGAAGAAAACGGCTTGTGGGAACTATTCAAATGGATGTGCGCCGTGGCCTCTTGCTTTGACAAGCATCACCGCATGACTTCAGATATTGTATGGAAAATACACCGCACAAGTATTTTGTTTGACTTTTGTACACAAAGGCTTATCTCATGAACAATTTTCAGGCAGGTGCTTATCCAAGCATAATTTGTGCAATTATTATGCTTAATGCACACGGAAACCTTTGCAATTTGCGAGCCAGCCAGGAGGATCGAAAACATTACATAAGAAAATAACTATTTCAAGATGAATCTGAAATCTGAAAGCCTTGTTACTTTAGCCCACTATAACCAACCAACTTCGGAAGAAAACATCAACAGGAGAGAGGCAAGGATGCATTTTTGGCGCGGTGTTTGTTTAACGTCTTTACCTGCAATTTGTTCTCATGTTGGAATATAGTCTCAACCAAACCTTGAGGTTTTGCACTGGTGAAAACCCAGGCACTGTTCTATGCTAATAATATTCGTTTAATCAATCAAGTGGACTGGGAGGTGACCATCCTCACCAAGAATGCTGATGAGGCAACAAAAATCTTCTTTAAAACAATAATGATTTCTTCTTATTTCCTTAAAATAATAATAAAAACAATAATTCTAAATGATATTCTACATCACTTTTATCAAAAGTTAATTTCAAATGTTGAGTGTTAAGACTTTAATCTTGTTCGAACACCAAGTCTTGATCTTTGTTTGTCTCAACAGTCTCTTTATTATTTTGAGGTGGTTCATTATTTGTCTCTGTTTCACTCAAATTCGCTCTCAAATTTGTACTGACATTGATTCACTGGATTGCATTTTTATATCTCTGATTCTTTTTCTTCTTCTTCAGACACTGTAGCTAGATATAGCCATTCAGGTGAAGCACATTTTCTATTTGGAACTCTCCTCCTTGTTGATCTTGGCACCAGGTGAATCGCTTTCACTGGTTTCAGAATCTAATGGTCTCTAAATCCTTTCTGGTTCACAGTGCTTTCCCTTACAAGTTATTTTCTGTGGAATATTCTCTCCAGCTTTACTTTGTTCACCAACAATCTTTGTCAAAGTGTCTCTACTCTCTGAAGAGCTTGAGATTGAAATAGAGTTTAAACCTATACACGAGCTTTGATAAGTCTTGCTTGCATTCGTTACTGCAAACTGCTTTCTTTCTCTAAGGCTTCGAGTAACGCAAATATTTAATAGCAATTTCTCATTGTTTGTATCAGATACTAAAACGTCTTGCTGCTACTCATACTTTTGCTTCTCACATGGTAACATCTCTGATCCCTGCTTTTAAACTGGACTTTAGACTTTTCAGGTTCTTCACCAGAGCTTTCACTCACTTGAAACTTTATGATTTCAATCTTTCTTCACCAGTTTTAAAGTCCTCACCCCCATGTCTGGATCGATGCTGTGAACTTGAGCTTGGTTTCGAACCTAACTTTTTTTGTGCCTTTGTGGATTTGTGACAGATTCAGTGGTTGTTTCTACCACTGCTACTCTCATTCTTTTTGCGTGTGCAGTGTGGATCCGCCGTGGCATTCCAGCCCTTTTCACGGCAGTGTTGGTCATTAATATCACCTTATAGGGTCCACGCCACTGCTACGCTAATAATTGAAGGACTTTCTGTATACCCTTGTGGGATCCTACACCACATGGGAACTTAATTCTGGAATTGAAACACGAAGAGAAACTATTACACAAGTAATAAGTAAATATAGTTTAAAAACTGAGGAAATAAAAAGAAAAAGCTGGGTGAGAATGTGAGTCTGCTTCAGACAAATATAAAAAATATTGTATACTATATATGAAGCTACTGGAAAAATGTTTACAACAAATACACCCACTGATAAAGTATGTTCCCCAATTGTTGTCTAGTAGGTGAGCTAGACCTAACAGTACAGTCCAATAAAAGGATCAACATAACAGGACAAACCTGGGTATTAGAGAAATAATTATTACAAAAGATAGAGGAAACTTACAGAACCCCAGTGTTACAATGGATGTGCATTTCCTCCTGAAATAACAAAACAGAAGATCAGACAGTTGAGAACAGTAGGCCTAAATCGAGAGGCTTTGGTAATGCCGAACTATCTGGATTAAGTAAACAAAATCAAAAGACTACCAGCGAAAATCACACAATAGTCTCCTTGGGTAGACCTAGTTCAGTAAGTGCTCAGTGCATTAAAGGGTTGTCAAGAAATAGTGTCACTTTCAAACGTCTGTAAAATAAGATTTGGGGAAGTGATTTTCAACCCACTAGAGGGGAAACTGACGAATGGCCTGCTGGGTCGTCAGGGGATCTGTACCTGTTACTTAACGCCTTTGACCCATTAGCAAAACTCTGTAAGAGCTGGAAGATGAATACAGGTCAGCTTGAAAATGATGACTGGCGCACGGCCTCGCAGGTTTTTTATTTAAACTCTCTGGGGCTGATTTACAAGCCCCTACTGCCACCTATGCGTCACTTCCTGTGACGCACCGGCAGCGCATTTTGCTGCCCCATATTTACAAGGACACGAAAAGCCACCCTGTGTGGCTATTCCCATCCTTCTAAATACAGCCCCTTTCCACGCAGCACTTTGCATGAACGGGTCATTCCATGGGTGTTGCTGTGAGTGTTACCACGCAACACCCATGGAACCTGACTTATTACCAGATTTACAAGACATCATAAACCTGGGAATGCGTCTGAATGCTACACCTCCCCAGGTGAGGCGTAGGGCGCGCAACAAAGAGAAATGTTTTAATTTGTCCTTGCTTTTTCCTCTTCCTATGTGTGCTGCAATCTGCAGCGCACATAAGAAGATGAAATCACCTCTTATGATTGTTTTTGTGCAGGAAGGTATTGTTTCCTGCACAAAAATAATCATCCCAGTGACGCAGGCACCCTTGCACCATGGTGCAAGGGTTCCTGCATCAGCGCATGGCAGCTAATTGTGCCCCAGCGCTGGGGAGAGCAAAGGGATCCGTCATATTGTTGGAGATATGATGCATCGCTTTGCTTCTAAATTAACACAGCGTGGTGCAGCCAAATGGCTTGCAGCACCGTGCTGTGTTTATTACTTGTAAATAAGGCCCTTTGTTTATTGAGTAACACACTCAAACTTAGGTGTACAAAGTAGTCAGCGACTAGAGGTTTACATGGTTGTCAAACAGATATATCAGAACACATCACACAGGGCATTCCGAACACAGGGAAGAAACATCAACAGTTGTAGTATTGCATTACTTGACATTAGAATAACAGGGTTAGTCATTTCACAAATGGATAATGACTTGCAACTGACAACTAAATCCTATACATTGTCAAACATCTGTGTGCCTCTCATCGTCACCTAATACACTCTCAGGAGCTATGAAACAAACACACAGCCTCTCCCACACTTCTGTGTCTTCCTGTCTTCCTGTAACTTCTCATAGGTCCTATTGGTCTTCATATACATTTCCTCTGCTAGTGACCACTCAGTGACATCCCTCACCCAACGAGTCAGCAAGGGCACCCTCTGTCACATCCAAGTAATAGCTACCTTCCTTCTAGACAAAACCATCAACAATTGCAGGAATTTGTAGGACATTTTTCTCCCCTTGGGTCTCGCTATATTGCCCAGCAGAAGAAACTGCAGTCTTTGGGTTCCTGGTAGTGTCGTAGTATGCATGAGTCTATTAACAACCTGAGTCCAAAAGTCTTGCACCATCAGAACCCCAGGCCAAATGTAAAAATCTACTTCTTCCATGTTGCATCGAGAACAGGATGAGGTGCGGTCAGGATATACTTGGCTCAGCCTCATGAGGGTCATATGTGCGAAATTGAAATGAACCTGCTTAAACCGTGCATTTCTGGGAACCTTGAGGGTCAAGGTGCACACCCTGGTCTAGTCCTCATCTGTCAGTGAGTCCCCCAGGCCCTTGTCCCAGGCTCTCAGTGCCCGTAGTGTCCTATGTATTACATCTGCCCACATGGATTTATATGAGTGACACTAAGGGCCCCGTTACAACCTTTCAGCAGAGCAGTACACCGCCTCTCCACAGCTCTGCTGAAAGTCGCCCCCGCCCGCCAGATTACTACTTTTGATTGGCTGGTGGGTGGGCGGCCTGGCGGTTCTCCCTGCGATGCCCTTTCAAAGGCGGCATTGCCTTTTAAAAAGGTATCGCAAAAGGAACACATCACAAGGTTCCTGCACGGCATGGACTTGAAAATCCATGCTGTGCAGGAAACTATGTGCATGCACATGGGGGGCACATGTTATGCCCCCCTGTGTGCATCCACATATGTTTGAGGCACAGGGGGTCCTGTGGGGCCCCCTTTGTTTCCCATCCACCAGGTTTTTCATGGCAGTGGAACTGCCATGAAAAGCCTGACAGAGAGGAAACTTGCAATATGCTCGGCAGGACCGTGGCGGTCCCGCCAAGCATATTGCGGCCTCTGACCGCCGCTCCTATGCCAGGGAACGGCGGTTCCCTGGCGGAGCCAGCGGTACCAAGGCGGTCCAACAGTCCGATTCGTAAACGAGCTGTCTGACTGCCAGTGCGGCAGCAGCTGGATCTGCCACTGCCTCCAGACTCGCAATAGAGCCCTAAGTGCCTTCCTGTCTCACATGTCAGTATCACTCCCAGCATGCCAGCTCCAGGAAGGTCCTCCAAGTCTCTCTAGCAAACTTTGCCAGGCCTGCATAGTGTAATAAGTGGCCAGGTCCCACACCAAACTCCTGCTGAGCATCCTCAAAGGATATAAAAAGCTTGTTCGGGTACAAGGCCTTGTGGGTCTTAGTCATTCCTTTTAATCTCAGACTTATACAGTTCCATTATTGCTACAGAGTGTACTATAACCTGTTAGGCTGTGGAGAATGGGATGGGTTAAAAACATAATGCTGCACATGATGAGGAGACCCAGCAGGATCTCTTCCACGTTATATGGTCCTGCACTGTCATAGCGACCTCTTTACACAGCTATTTCAAACCTAGGCTTAACTGAAACCCAAGGTCGCGCTTTTAGTAATCACAGAGGGATGGGCCAATACTAGGTACCAAAGGACGCTTGCTGAAATTGGCTATTTAATAGCAAAGTAAGACATTGCCAAGAACTGGAGGTCCTTGGAGCCTCCCTCGATATCCATGTGGCACAGAGAAATGGACTTGTGCTGCAAAGAAAGAAATATATAAATGAAAGGGCTGCACTGAAAAGCATCTGGAAATGTGGGGCCCTTGGTCGATAGACTCCCTTTAAGAGAATCATTAATATGTTTCAGACACTGATTACACTGCTATGCTTTCCCCTCTGTTTCCTTCTACTTTTGGTTGTGGGGACAATTGTAGTTGATGACTGCTATATCTGCTATTGACAACGTTAAAGGTAGTCATTGTATGAACGTGTACAGTTGTTATTTCTGTATACCACAATATTAATAAATACATTTAGAAAAAAGAAAAAAGATTTGGTGAAGTGGGGTAAGTGGTACCTCCAAGTGCATCATATGCACACCAAATAAAGAATAGATGTTTGAAACGTTGTAGTAAATTTTCTAAAATAAAAACGTTTTGTTTTAAGGAACAGCATTATTTTATTACTTTATCTCAAAGCATTATTAAATGTTAACACTTAGCCCTTTAGCCTAAAAAACCCCAGGCTTTGGTAAATCCACCGGATTTAGATATGTGGAGAAAATGCAAGAAATATTAGATTTACTTCGTTAACACTGCCCAACACATCAGGGCAGTATTTAAGAGGCTAAGAGCAAATAAGTTAGATGCTAAGCTAATGAAATGTTCCTTTCAGGTGACCCCTTTGGCCAATGGGAACCCTAGCCCCATTCCTAATCAATCACACTACTAGCCCTAAGACCAATAGGAGACAAGCCTCTTACAGCCAATCACAGCCCTAGTCCCACTATCCAATCAGGCACAAAAACCTAAACCCTACGGCCAATAGAAAACCTTACCCCAGCCCTACTCCCAACCCTATTCCCAGCAGCCAATCATACAGGAAACCCTAAACCCTACGTCCAATTGAAAGACCAGCCCCAGGAACCAAAACCCTAAACCCATCCACCAAACAGATCACTAGCCCTAAGCCCTACATCAATAGAATCACTGACCCAGGAACCAATCAGAATCCTCAAATACCCAACCAATGAGAACACTAAACCTAATCCAATAGAAACACCAGATGCTACCTCCAATCAGTGCACACATGTAGTATCCAATAGCAGCCTATAAAAGGTCCCTTCGACCACAGGCAATATTTACTGGCCAGGGAGTTGGAAGCTGCTCCTCAATTCAGAATCTTCTAGGAGACAGACAGGCTCAATCCACTCTTTGGAGTTCTGCAGGTAAGGGCCTAAAAACGTTGCCCTCTAACAATGCCGTTTGTACAAAACTTCACTACTTTAATATGTAACTTGAAAAAATCCATGTATGCCTTTTCACAGAATCATATGGTTTTCACCCTGAATATCGAAACTCAAATATCGAAACTCAAATATCGATGTCCCAGAATACTGAGGACAGAATACCGAATCTAAAATATCATTAGTTAAGTAAGTATACACTCTATTCCTTACTCCACATATATGTACCTACACGATATATATATATCTTCAAGGTATGTGGATGTACAGATAGGAATAGTAAATCTATAATTTCCTATATGCACTTACCTTTCGATATTCTGTTGTTGATATTCTTCTACCATAATTTTCTGGGGGTCGATATTTAATAGTACAACCAGTATTTGGTAAAGAATGTATCTACGAGCACAGCTTTAATGTTTAGTCATAGCTGAGGGCCACACGCTTTCTGGGTACGTGCTTGCGTTGTAAGGGAGAAAACGGTGAGGGTAGCCAACGCAGCTAGCAGTGTGGCACCTCAGAGGCCCAGCAATGACAATAACTGCTGACGGGCCTGAGCCTAATATATTGCCTGTGCCAATCCTGCTGAGTCGGGCATTGTGCTGAAGCAGCTCCACAGCTCAAAGTGACAGCAACAGCCAGCTGCAGGAGAAGGAAGTCTGTGAGTGGCCTCAGGTAAGAGCAGAAATGAGTACTCCATCTTGCAGCTGAGAAGAATGCATGACAGATTGACTAGACACCATGGGGTGCGAGCGACCGGAACCGGAGGAGACTATTGATCCACCAGCACTGGTAAGACCTAGTTGCAGGCTCTTTATGACTGACCCCGCTCTGCTGAATATGGTATCTAAAAATGTTATTCCTCATCTTCACAATTGTTTATTTCGGATATAAAAAATCCATAAAACAGAATACATAAAATTGCACAGTATGAGAATAACAACAGGATAAAACATTAATAAGATTAAAAGCAGTAAATAGCAGTCGGTACATACAAGGTGTCAATGCCACAAAAGTACATTTGCGAATACAAACCAACACGGCATTCGGTTAAATACAAATAAAAAAGAATATGAACCTAGATCTGAAGCACAATTTAAAATGCACTGGTAATAGACAGACAAGAATCAATATTTCATTACTGAGTGCCAGGCAGCGTGCAGAAACTTGATTATTGAAAGCACAATCACCTCACTGGTATCGGAACGCAGGATACAAAGTGCAGGCACATACTGCCAGAAGCCCCAAGACTTTTCACAAAGGTTTTAGGCATTGCTTAAGTGGTTTGGCATGAGCAGGGCAAAAAAAAGCAAAGTGGTGGAAGGGTTTCTTCTGCAAGGTTACAGGAGGGGCACATACTTGAGCTTTAGTACTTCTTTCCCCACTTCACACAAAACGTTTCAGCGGGGAATCCCTAACCTCCATTTTAAATAGAGTTGTAATGGGGTGGAGCCAGAGAGTGTCGAAAAACGATTCATAAGCAAATGTTATCTTTATATCCTAAAACTAATCAGTCATACTCCCTGCTTTGATGCTTTTCAGGTCCCTCATCCACAAATGCTCCTTTATATGATTTTTTAATCAAGGAGTAGAAAAACAGGCTTAGATGTGCCTGGTGAATCCCGCAGAGAGGTCATACCTAGTTCATAAAGCATGGACTTGATATAAGCAAGCCAGGTGATCTTCTCAAACCTCAGGTAATTTAAGAGTGCCTTCATCAAAGCTCTGTAACATTCCAGTTTCTCTGTAGACCAAAGTCTATGCCAGCACATGATGGGTCTGGCCATGATAGCATGATTAATAGGGTAAAACACCGATGTCTAGGAGCTGGGGAAGATGAGGGGTACTCTGTGGAGGTTTAAGGACACTCCCACACAAACCTGTTTTCTATTTTACAGAGTTCGTCAGACCCATTGTGTCCCCAGAGTTGTGCACCATACATGGCGGAGCTTTTCACATTGAGATTCTACATCTTTCTAAATGTCTACCACTGGGGCAAGAGAACATGCATGGGCCTTCTTGCTCAGCTTACACTCAACACCAGCTTCTTGTTGAAGTTTCAGAGCGCTTTTCCTTATGTGTGTGGACCAGCGCATTTTATGAGTTAAACACACCCCAAGTACACTTACTCCTGCACTTGTTAAAGGGAAACACCCTGCCCCAAGTTCTTGGCCCTGGCTAATTCATATGGGTTAACCACCATGTACTTGGTTTTACTGATGTTGAGCTCAAGCTCTTGTGTGGGAAAAAAAATAAACGATTTACAATTGCCTGCAGACCACGAGGAGTTTTAGATATTAGTAGTGTGTCAACTGCAAAATGCAGCATAGTGATTTTGTGGGGGCCCAACTTAGGTGTGTCATTGCCTGGGAAGTCAAGATCTTGAGCTAGGTCATTAATGTAAAGCTTGACCAATGTGGGGGCCACCACACAACCCTTGTGGATACCAGATTCAATGTTAAAAAGGTCAGTGAGCTTGCTATTATTGCCATATCTAACCGTATTATGAGTGTGTCACCTCATTAGAACAGACAAAAGGTTGTGGGGGATTCCCATCCCCTTCAGAACCTCCCACAGCTTACCTTTGGGGATGGAATCAATTGCAAATCTTAGATCGATAAAAACCACATATAAGTGGTCTTTGTCGAGCATAACGGTTTTCCAGTAGAGGCAGCAAAAGCGGAGAATTTGGTCCATCATGCTGACCCTGTATCTAAAGCCTATCTGGAACTCAAAAAGAATGAAGTTGTACTTGACCCAGTCCGATAGCTGCCCCAGAATGAGATGGGAGAAGGATTTCTGAGAGGAGTCAATAAGACTGATGGGCCTGTAGTTCCCTGGATCATCTTTACTGCCTTTTTTGTAAATAGATAATATTTTGACGGTGTGCCAAAACCCTGGGATAGGGCTACCTTCCAACTAGGAGCAGAAAAGCAGTTGGAAATATGAGGCCTAAATCAGAGGTTCGGCCCTGCATAAGTCCCCGTGGACCGAATCGGGACCAGGGGCTATGTGTACGGGAAGACCCATAATTGCCTTCACAACATCCTTATACTCAAATGTCAGAGGGGTACTTCTGCCACAAGGACAGGGAGTAGCAATCTCGATTTCTCTATTCCCACAGATGGACTTGGCTGCATAGATGTTTGAGAAATGGTCCAACCAGGTCTGGGGTTGGAGGTTGTCATCAACAGGGGTGAAAGTGTTGCGGTTACCGTGAGCCACTATCTCCCAGAATGACTTGGTATCCCCTGTGCTAGCGGCTGCAACCAGGTCCTCCCACAGCTCACGTTCCCAATCAAGTTTAACCTGGGAGAGTGCATCCTTATAATGTTTTAGATGTTATGTGGAGAGGGCTGACATCGTGCATGTTTTTTATGATTGTATCTCTCTTATACAATTACGACAATACATTGATTTATTTTTGATCGGAATTACAGGAGTAGAAATACATATAACCAAGGATGTGATGTTAACAGGGGTGGGCGATTCCCTGCAGCCCAGCCAGCCGGCATATCCGTTTAGATATATTATATTTATAGCAGCATCGGTGGCACGGTTATATGTAGCGCCAACTTGGCTGCAGCAGGATGCCCCTTCCTTCGAGATGTGGAGGGTCAAATTTTATAATATCTTTCATTTGGAATTGCCTCAAATCAATGAAACGGAAAAAATTGGGCACTCAGATATGGGGCCCAATGATTGAACATATGAATTAATTGTATCATTTTTTTCAATGTCTTTGGTATATTTTCTTTATTGTCATGTTTATATTCAGTGTCGCCTTTTGAACTGATGTTTGACATAGTGCTCTTTTTTTCTCTTTTCTTGCGTTATTTTCTACGTTGCTATGCTTTGTATAATTTGTGTTATTGTTGCTCAAATGATGAGGTAATCAACTTTGTCTGTTATGTGCTATGGATTAAATAAATAAAAAAATTAAATTAAAAAAAAAAGGAATGACTTGCCTGTTTCCAGCTTTCAGACTTTGGACAAGGGTATGTCTCCTGCAGTGACTGTTAAACCATACGCAACGCATGTATACCCTAGAAGCCCTGCGACCAGCCTTGCATAGCGAGCCTTCAAGTGATCGAAACAACTTTTCATGGTGCTTGGTGATAGACACAAAGCCAGCAGTTCTTGATCCACTGCCACTCATTACCTCCATAATATCAGCCACCAGGACGTAGATGTGGGCCAACTTATCAGGGTCACTGAAAACCACCTACCATTTGAGGGCCGCTTATTAATGGTGAGAAGTGATTCAACCCTAGATTTGGTGCTGCGGCCCTGATGGTTTCCAGACCCAGGCCAACTAAGCATCAAATGGAGGACATTGTGATCACTATCAAAGAGCTCTATGACCGCCATGTCTGTGAGAGAGGCCCACAGCAGCAATGACAGAAAAATATAATCAATGCGACTTTTTTGCAACGTGTGCTTAAAAACTGTGGGCACCCCTATGATCCGATGTAGATTTTCTATTACAGGCCCTGAGGCCAAAGTGAAGGGATAAACTCAACAGATGGTAAGCAACCAAGGAGCATCTCTTTACAGGGGCCAGCTCTAAGCTGGGACACCCCAAGCTGCGTCTTCTTCTTCTGTTAGATTAAAAAGCGACAAGCCAAAGGGTTTGAAGGTGACATTAAAATTGCTGGAAGTGATTACGTTATCAAGCTGTGCGAGGGCATCTAAAGCATTTTCTAAGGTGTGCAGAGTGATTGATGACATATTGCCCCCCGCCTATTGTAAACATTGAAGACATAACACAAGGACCCACCCCCAGCAGGACTCATCCCCAGCACATCTCATGAGTTGATATCAAACCTCATAATAATGAGGGCTAATGATTTTTGATCCACATAATTTAACTACCTGCTGGCTGACTCCTACCACCAGAAGTAGCTAGACAAAAAAAGGTAGTAAACCTGGCCCTGTATACTGGCTCAACACACCAGGTTTCTTGCAGAATACAAATGTCATAAGAGTCAATACATGTCCCCCAGTCAGGGTCTGCCAACTTTGAGTTGAGGCCAGCAACATTCCAAGAAAGTATGTTCAAGGCTTTAGAAGAAGAGCTATACAAAGAGGATAGGGGCGATTGTGCCACAGGTACAGGCAGGTCTGAGGAGAAAGTGTGCAACTGCTTAATGGGAGCTGGAGACGGTGGGGCTGTTGCCGTGAAGACTAGTACATCCTGTGAGTTTCCTTTTGTTGAAGAGGGTCCAGAGGCAGCAGATTCCAAACTGTTAGGGGCAACCAGGATTGAGGTGTGGCTGGAATTGACTTTTGAGAAAGCTAAACTGGCACCCGTAGTTGGAACTGTAACAGAGACTCCCTGATGATATCCCTCAGTTGGAACGGGATCAGGAGCATCGCATACCAGTCTAGAATACTGTTCATCTCAACTATACAGGAAAGACAATGGTTGAAAAAAGTGTTTTTGGAAATTGTAACAGATGTATTACCACTGATGCCTTGTCTACTATCAGGCCTGTACCCAGCCTTTGTGTGGGTAGTGGGACTATAGAAATACCCTTGCGGGGGACCCAAAATGCGACCAGCAGGAGTTGCCAGCTGGCGTAGGAGCCCCAAAAGCAATTCAACCAGAGGCAGAAACTTTAAATTCACTAGCACAACATTTTTATTATAAAAGGAGTACTTGGTGTCCCAGGAACTCCAAAGAATGGGATCTAGCTGCTAGTGGCTACATAGAGAATAACCCTTGTGCATTAGAAACGAGAAGGATTACTGTACTAGCACAAGCTGCATTGGGTGATGTTGCAGCTATGGGGGAATAAAGACAAAGCCATAAAAGGTCCCCTGAAGCAGATCTTACTGCTAAAATCATAAGGAGAAAATAAACTATAGAGGAGGTAAAGGAACTCCTTCAGGCCCTGATGGATCCGCACCCATCTGAATTAGGCGAAATCCTGGAGTATACATATTGTGAAGATCAATAAGTATAGATCAATATGCTCCATGCAAAGATTGAAGACTTGTGGAGGATTGGCTAGGCGTAAGAAGCAGGCACAGCTGAGGGGTTAACTAAAAGCAAGGGAGCGAAAGGCACTACATTGTCTGTGCATGTGACACACCTTGGACACTGTTGATATTGTCTGGTCACTGCAAGCAGCTAAAGATAACAGGAGGATCCTAAGGAGATCGAGCTAACATTTGACTCAAGGCAGGCTGGATGGATATAAACAGTCTCCCATCCAGCCAGCCAAAATTTCCCACTCATTTGTTGCCTCAGAGACCCATTAACCCCCCAGTCCAAGTAGGACTGCAGATGGAGAGAGAGGCTGAGGGGGCATGGTGCTAACAGGGACCGATGGCTGCTGCGGATCATGGGAGGAGCTGGATTGCTCCATACTCTCTCTAATCCAAGATGGCGATCATGCCGATCTCAGCAGCTCCATAAGGGGACTGATGAAATGAGGTCCTGAGTGAGGATCCAACGGCAGGCCCAACCCTCTACAGTTCATTATTGGACACTGTGAGTGAGAAGAACGTGTTGGTGCCATTCAGAAACCTGAACAAGGGATGGGCGCAAAGACCTGCATCAGCCTTACCTGGCCTGCGGAGTTATCATGACCTTTGGGCCTGAATTGAAATATGGTGCATATGCCTGAAAAGACTGGAAATGTCTGACACCAGCGAAGGTTAAACCAGACCATGAGTTGTCTGGAGGAGGGGGGACAGCTGGAGTGAAAAGGTCCTCATGGTGGCCCCATCTAAGTATTAACAACCAAGGCCCAGCAACAACAGGTGACATAGATGTTGGGGTGCCATGTGCGCCAATATACCTTGTTGGCTGTCATAAAGAAACAGTCTCTATGCCTGGATGCCAAGAGGAGCGCAGATATGGGTTATTCCTGAGCTGGCCCCACATTAAAAATGTTGCTTCCTCGAGGGAGTGAGGAGAGGAACCCTTTGCCTCATGTAGGGAAGCCACTAATGTTCTGGGATAGTGCCAGCTCCCTGCTCCTGTATCCTGGGAGTCCTGTAGACTTATGTGAGTTGCCCTGCATTAATTAGACTCTAACAGCTGTAGTATATTGATATTATGTGCCCTAGGACCCTTGTGGTTCTGGGTGGACTCTGTACAGAAAGTACATAATATGCAGGGAGGTGGTAGGGTGTGGTTAACAGAAAGTATAATGCAATGCACAGTGTGTGAGTGTAGGCTGAGGAATAAAGTAATGCCTGGTAACAGCTCCAGTGTGGCGTAATTCATCTGCATGCTCCTTGGCTGGGGAAGACACTACAACTGGTGAGGAGGATGGGTAATGTGCCAGAGAAGTCAAGACTGCTCCCCCTGCGAGTTTGCGATGATAAGGAAAACTGCTCAAACTGACAAAGCCCTGCTCCAGTCCATGCACAGCTGCATATTGAAAACACCCGGTAAAACCGCAGACGAGGTGGTCGAAAGAGATGCTGCCCCATGCACCAAATACAGAACGATTATTGAGATGGAACAAAAGATAATGACAACGTCAGCAAGGTACAAAAAACAGGGAACTTACTCACCATCAACACTATTAAAACAAAACATCACTGAACGCTCCACAGGCTCCACACCATGTGTTTTGCCCATAGTAGTAGTACCAGAAAAGGACAGCAGTGGAGCAGTGCGCATTTGTGTTGATATGCAGCAGGCAAATAAAGCCATTGAGAGGGAGAAACACCCTGGTCCATATATCGCGGACATGATCATGCAATTTAACTGGTCCAAAGTGTTTTCCAGTCTTGACTTGAACAAAGGATACCATAAACTCAAGCTGGAGGAGAAAAGCAGGTACATTACTACCTTTTTGACTCGTGTTGGTTTGTTCAGATATTAAAGACTCCGTTTTGGAGTATCTTTGGCTGAGGAGATATGCCAGGATGTTATTCGGTGATTAATTCAACCTGTTACTCATGCTTTTCAATTACATTGATGACATACTGGTTTTCGGGAGGACACAAGAAGAACATGCCAAAACCCTTAACCAAGTGTGCCAGTTACTCACTGATGCAGGTCCCACTCTGAACACCGCAAAGTGAGAGGGCCTTATTCACAAGGATCTATCGCCGAGTCAACGGCACTTTATCGCAGCCAAAGTTGTGATAAACTTATCGCCCCAATCACAAGCTGGTGTTAACAGCCCACAGCACCAGTTTACCCGTGATAGCAGCCGCAAAAAACATCGCCGCGGATGACCCCCGCAACTATCGCTAATGAGATGCAGAGTGGGCGTTCCCGTGCCAAAAGCCGCGACAACACCCCTCCACAACATTCACAACGAACAGCCAGAACTGCGATAAGAACACGAAACAGGCGATAAGGCGCGTTAGCACCAGGAACATAACACCTGCTCCGACCTAGTGCTAAGTCGGACCACAGCCTGGACCACAAAAGGGAGACCAGTCCAGAGCCACACCTGAAGAACAACAAATGCACCCGGGCAACTGAACATGCAGCCTGGAGGGCCAAAAGGGAAACAACACCCACCGCAACCACCCCCAGGACGCCCCTCCCCGGCACACCCCCCGACCAAAGACATGCCACATCAGCTACACCCAATCACATACAAAATTATCCGCATGATGTCGCAGAATCACAACTTGTGACATGCATGTGTCGTCACAAAAATGAGCATCACACATTCATTTCCGAAGCAACAAATCAAACTTCATTAAAATGAACACTGAAATGAAATGAAGACACATTGCTGCTCCCCTTGGGTCAATCCGTAGGTCACAGCCTGCAAGACAAAAATCATGATGAGAAAGTGTGTCCTTCGCACATCAAAGGACAAAGAGAGTGCATAGGGGAGAGAGAGGAAGAGAGGGAGATAGAAGAAGAGAGGGAGAGAGAGAGAGAGAGAAGAAGAAGAGAGAAGTAGAGAGAGGGAGAGAGAGAGAGAGAGAGAGAAGAAGAGAGGGGGAGAGAGAGAGAAGAAGAGAGGGGGAGAGAGAGAGAGAGAAGAAGAGAGGGGGAGAGAGAGAGAGCGAAGTAGAGAGGGGAGAGAGAGAGAGAGAGCAAGAAAGAAGAAGAGAGGGGGAGAGAGAGAGAGAGAGAGAGCACTGCCCCTGGGCACCCAGGCCACACTGCTCACCTGCTGCCACCGGGGTGTCACCAACCACTTGCCGGCATGTAGTGCAGTTCATTAAGTCACACATCTGAGACAGACCCGTCATCTGAAACAGAGTCCAGATACATGATTGGCACAGTACAAACAATTGCACAAGACAACATTGCCTGCCCGCCCATGCACACCCAGACAGAGGCACCCCAGTCCCTCCCGCCGCCCATCGGAGCATGCCCGCCCATGCACACCCAGGCCGCACTGGTCACCTTCCGCCAACGGCATGCAGACAGGAGGTCCCACCATGTGCCGCTGCAACCCACAAGCCCGGGGCCCATGGACATTGCACACTCCACACCATGCTGCCCTGCTCCGCAGGCCATCAGGTCCCACGTTTGGTGCTGGGTCTTGATTACTCCATGGTAGAGGACATACTAGTGCACCCGGCCTCATCACAGGCTGCCCACCCACTCAACCCAATAGGTGCCACCAACTCTGTGATCCCAGAAGTGATGCCACATGGTGGTAGGCCCGCGCTGCCCGCTGGCTCTGGCTTGCACTGCGGTCCAGCAGGGCACACACAACCTGAGCTGTCCGGACCGCTGGGATGGGGCATCATCGCAGGCTGCACACCCACTCAGCAGCTCAAGGTGCCCCTAACTCAGTGCACCCAAATTCACCGTCCCGTGGCGGGGTGCCTGTGCCGGCCGCAATGCTCCAGGTGCCACTAACCCTGTTGCAACCCCAGTGAGCCGTGACGGCCTCAAGGCCTCGTGTGGCACTAACCCTGTGCGCAACATCTCATGGGCCCTTTGTGATTGAGAACCGTGGAGCGTCCGTCATCCAGTCACAACCGGCAGAGGGGAATGTGACGTCGTCGGCCCCTTATGTTGGCGGAGTCACATGACCTGTGACGCCTGTGCCGGATGGGTGTGGTGTGCGTGCAAACCTGCCCTCAGGGAGTGGCTGTGACATGCTGAGAACTAGACCATTGACCTGCACACCACCAGCGAGTATGCCTGCGACAGGTAGCAATGTGGGCCCCCCTCAGAGCGTAAGATGAGTGGTCTGGCCTGCCATACGCTGGACCAGCGCAGGGCTTGCAACAATGACTCGTGGGATCTGGGCGTGGTAACGTCCATGTCCGGACATGGAAGTGACTGATGCGTGCGTCCCTGTTGTAGTGTTAATGTGACCCGGTACACAATATGCAATGTAGCACCCTATGACTGGCTTCCCACACGATGAGCATCATTGTCGCAAGGGACATCAATGTCTCTACATTCACCCACATTCATACATGAATGATGAAAGACATAGCACAGCAGAGCGTCACTGGATGCTTATTGCACATCCAGTACAGTCCTGCAGCTGGAGCGGTACAGGGCAAGGCCGAGCCCACTACACAATATGGGCCCTTGGAGGGCCAGCCAGAGTCCATCCGGGAATGACAAGTACTGCGGAAGAGGAAGGGTACAGTCCGCAGTCTGGTCGCCGTGTCATTGGTCATCAAACCGGGTATGGCAGTCCATGTCGCTGTTCAAGGTGAGTGTATCAGAGTGTATCGGGGGTCAGTGGAAGGTCATGGGGCCATGTGCGGCACCAAGCAGGAACAGGCCAGGTGGCGGAAATGAAAGCTAGTTCCTCCTGATCACAAACCCATCCACGTCCTCGTCCCCGGATGTGTGCTCTGCCCCACCTGTGGGTGTTGCAGTACCGGCTGGGGCACTGTGTGCCACTGACACATCAGGGGCCGGAGGAAGGTTGTCGGTCGCACTGTGTGACAGTGACACATCAGGGGCCGGAGTGGATATGCCTGCCGCACTGTGGGGCACTGACACACCAGGGGGCGGAGATGTGGATGGTGTGAGGTCAGCAGCATTCATCTGCGCCACGCCTTGTGGCAGCAATGCCATGATGATGATCTGCAGGGCATTTAGATGATCTGCAGGGCATGTAGCTGGTAGATCCCAGCTACATTTTGCTGATGTACAGTGGTGGCTGCCATCCCTTCCATGTCCTTCATGAGCCTCCGCATGTGTGCCAGCTCACGGCTGCTATCGCTGGAGCCACTCTGAGCGGACAGGTGTTCTTCTCTCAGCGTCAGGACTCCAGCGATGTCAGTCAGGGCATGTTGGAGGCCATGGAGCGGGTCTAGACACCCATTGATGGCGTCCAGTTTGGTAGCCATGAGGTCGAACTCCACCCGCACCTGCTCAGCCGTCTCCCTCTGGGCCTCCAGCACACGGCGTTGGAAGGCCATGTGTTGTTCCTGGGTGTCTTGGGAGACTGGCAGGGCCGTGGGTGCCTCCTGCTGGGTGGTTTGGGTGGTGGGTGGGGTCTCCTCGATGAAGCTGGTCACCCCGGATCCTGGAGGTGAGTCGCGGATGATGTCAATGATGTCTAGGAGGGCTTGGGTGTCATGCTGGGGTTGTCCTCCTCGTCATCAGTGAAGAGTGGCTTGGACTGCTCTGCAGGGGGTGTTTACCCTAGCCCTGCAATGTGAAGGGGAGATGGTGTATTGCAATTTGTCCACATGTATGTAGCCGCATGGGACATGTTGACATTCAGACAGCATGACATTGTACATTATGACAGTCTATGGATCTGGGCGATGACCCAGAGTCATAGAGGGTGTGCACTGTGCTCTGCTTGATTTTGCATGTGTGCCATCGTGGCCATCTCCACCCATCCCCCTAGTACCTGGTGGTCACTCACCCTGTTGTGGTTGTGTCCTGTCGAGCAGTGTCCGGTCCCCGGACTCCGGCCACAGTATCCACACTGATGACTGTCGGCACCAGCTCCTCCATGTCATCCAGCTCGAGCTGCGGCGCTGGGCCCCCACCTCCAGCCTGCATTGCTGCCTTCTGGGTGGCTGCGAGTTTCTCCTTGGTCTTCCGCTTGATGTCATTCCATCGCCTCTTGACCTCGTCCATTGTCCTCTTGTGTTCTCTGACAGCATTCACCTTGTCCACGATGTCCTGCCATATTCCAGTTTTGGTGCCCAATTACACTTTGGAGGTGACAAACAGTTGTTGATGGTGTTCCATCACCTCCGTGACTATGATCCTGTTCGCCTGCGGACTGAACTTCGTCTTCCTCTTCTTCTTGTCCTTGCCGTTCCCTATCCCCGAGGTCCCGGGCTGGTCGTCCGGGGTGCTTGCGGGGTTGCGCTCGTCCTCTGTGCCTGCTCCGGCTGCCTCCATGGTGCTTGGGTGTTGGTCAGTTTGTGTTTGTTTTTTTTTTTACTTTTATGGTGATTTTTCCCACAGGCCAGGTGTGTGTTGCAGGCCTGGCGCTGCTTATCGCTGATTTCCTCATCGCGTTTTGGCCCTTCGCAGGTTTTTTGGTGTTGTGGTTTGTGTTTTTATCTCCATCGAGGTGGCTGTATCGCGGACACTGTCTGCGGTTTCAGCAGACTATCGCATGGTACCACCTTGTTGTGAATTCCACGTTGACACAGGGTTATTTTCCCGCGATAGGCTGCGATGTTTAAAGTTGCGTTAACATTTTTTGGTGATGTTTAGCACACGTTCTTGTGAATATACCCCAGAGTTTCCTAAAACCAAGCTCAAGTTTTTGGGGCATTTGTGATGGGGAATCACTCCAGACCCAGATAAGGTGCCAGCACTCTCAGTCACTTGGCCCTCCAAGATAATACCATGCTACGATCCATTTTAGGCATGTCCAGTTATTGCTCAAGATACATTCGCAATTTTGCTAAGAGACTTGACAAAGCAAAATGTACTGTTTCAGTGGTCTCCAGAATACGACCAGAGTTTCAAAGACATTAAGCATGAGATTGAGAATGCAACTGAAATGACTTACTCCGACCTCAAGCTACATTTTGAGATACCGGTTGTAGTGAGCCCAGTAGGGCTAGAGGCAATTCTTGCTTAACACAATGGGCATCTAAATGCTCCTAGGCACATTGTGACCTATGCCAGTTGAAGCCTGTCTGATACAGAACGCGCTTACTCTCAGCCGGACAAAGAGAGTCTGGCTTTGTGTGAGTTTGCAAACATTTTCATCTATTCCTCTATGGAAAACGATTCACTGTCATCACGGATCACCAGGCATTGTTTACTTTTTATGCAAACCCAAAGACCAAGATGCTCCCTCGCATAGAGAGGTGGGGTTAAGGCTGCAAGAGTACGTCAATGAAATCATGCACAAACCGGGGACGGATCAGAACCCAGCAGATTACTTTTCACGAGTGCCGCTATCCTGTCACAGTTTGACCTCAAGGACAGCTGAAGCATATCTCTATTTTATTGTAAATATAGTTTATATAGTTTATTAGTTAATTGCATAGTTACTTAAAACCAGTGCAATAAAACAACAATATTACACACGGTACATTTTGTTCCTTAAACCAGATGAAACTTAATATTATATCACGTACTTAAAATGCCACATTGCAAATTTAAAACTCTTCAAAGTCAATAGGACTACAGGTACCAGTTCATTAGGATTTCAATGAACGATTAGTGGATGCCTTAGCGTTTCACTGTGCAGGTGGATCTGTGAGTGACTAGCATCGAGGGCTGCGGTGGCATTGCTTATTTGTCTTATGTGGCACGTTACTGAGGCTCTGTCTGCTGGAGCACCCTCATCGACCATTTCAGTGAGGTAACAGTTTCAGAGCTCGGGGTATGAGTACTAATGTAGTGAGTCAGGCGAGGTTGATAGGGCCTTCACATAATAATGTGAGATTGGAGATTCTGAAATGGCCGTTGTGAGTTTCGTTGTAGGGGCGATTCGACCAGAGGTGATAAAAAACAATTGGTTCCCTGGATCTTTTTTGAAGCCCCATTAGTCTGGCTGTGCCCTCCGGAGTGATTCGTTTTAGTCATCCCTTAATCCTGTTTATAAAAGGTGATATGTATACAGTAAACTGCAAGTGCGGAGAGTGTGGCCAATGTTATTGTGAGATCCAGAACATCAGCGGCCCTGTCTGAGGAACAAATCATTGATGCCAGCAATGCAGATAAGGACATGACCATAATCAAATAACTCATTACCACACACTCCTGGAGGAAACGTACCCGCCCCTTGTTGATGTTGAATTGCCACATTTGCAATTGTTTGTCCCCCAAAGCGTGCAGCACCCAGTGACAATGTCTGACCTTCCTGCCCATGCTTGGGAGAGGGTTGCAGTTGACTTTTTGCGCCTTTAGAAAATGGACACTATCTCATTGTAGTCATAGATGAAAATTCACTTGTTTTTTGTAACATCTTTTTATATGGCACTTAGTGAAACAAAAGCAGACATGAGCACCACAAGAATTACGCATGAGGATTACAATTGTATACAGAGCTATCACATCCCAAACAGTATCCCAGACTGTGGTATATCTCAGTTGAAGTTTGGTGTAGTTCAGATGTAGCATTATCAATATTTCCAGCCCTCGAGGACAGTATAAATGGGGCCGTCACACAGGCTACCCTTATAGATGTTCCATCTGCCCCAGATCTTCCCCCACTTATTAGGGCAGCCCCTGCTTTCATACACAACTTTTTCTGCCACCATACACCATTCCATGTCTCTTTTCCACTCTCTCAGACATAGTGCTGATTCTGGCCCCCAAAGACAAGCTATATTTCATTTAGCGATCACCATACAAGGGTCACTTAGGTCTGCGCCATACAATTCAAGCCTGTGGCATCCCAAATGTCAAGAGACACCACTTGGCCGAAGGCATAAAATCGCCTCCATATACACTATTGATACAAGTCACAACAGAACCCCAGAAGTTCTGGATTACTGGGCACTCCCAAATGACATAGAAAAAGGGCCCCTCCTGTCCACACTTCCTTCGACAAGTTGACTCAGTTACTCTACCCATCTTGACCATGGCATTACAAGATAGATAGGACCTGTGGAGTATTTTAAGCTGCACTAATCGAAACCGTGCTCTGATCACCACTTCTTTGGGGAGGCTAAAGCCTTAGGCCAGTTTTCGTCAGCCTGGTCATCTAGATCTGCTTGCCAGTGGTGGAACGAGGGGAGGAGCGTATCAGAATAGTTGTTAATTAACTTTTTATGAGTCAGGAAAATTGACGCTCTGCTCATATGATCGTCTAGTAATCTCACCTCTAATGGCGATGCCTCTTGAAGGAACTCTACTCGGGGGATCATTGCCATCAGGGAATGGCGCACTCGCAGGTATCGAAAGGTCTCTGCCCTTCGCCAGTTCACATTCTGTTTGTAATACAGTAACTGGAATTACCCTTCCCTTGGACCAGAGATCTCCTACTTTAGAGATACTGATAAGGTCCCATTTATCAAAGCCTGGCCTTTTACTCAGCATGCCTAGCTGTTCATAATCCCACAGTGGTGGGGCCTGGGTAATCCTGCCTCCCCAATCCAATGTCCTGAGTATTGTATGCAAAATCTGAAGTGTAAGTGCAGTTGGTCCCGCAAGGGGTTGATATTGTGGGTGAGTGTATAGTGCACGTAAATACTCTCCCAGGTGTAAGATGTGTTGGTCCATACGATACTCTGGATTTTCTTGGAGGTTGGTGAACCCATTGATTAATTACAGACCAATTAATGGTGTAGCCAGAGTATTTACTAAAATTGGTGAAAATGTCTAATATTCTGCCGATGGAGGATTGTTGAGTGGCAATATATAATAGGATATCATCTGCATAGATAGATATCCTAGCTTCCCATTCTGCTGTCCAGTGCAGGCCACAGATCAATACACACCCTGGCAGCCAATAGTTCAAGGATTAGTGCAAAAATAAAATAAGGGGCATGCGAGGGTATTTCTGCCCAGTTCCATCTTGCAGGGGAACACCTCAGAAGCCGACCATTTACAACCAGAATAAAGAAGTTTCAATATCTTGAGGATCCCTCGGTGTTCCACATCTGTTGTACAAATGTCAGCTACCAAGCGATTCGCTCTCTCATGTCTGTTTAACCAAGCTAGTAGTTTCCCTGTTTTGTCACCTATTTCCTACATACAATGTGGTCTGCACGATGTCTGTCCTTAGCTGCCTCTGTCACTAAATCTCTATACTCCCATTTTTTGAGGTGCAAAATGCGTCTAGCGTCCCCAGTCTCGTTCACTATCAGTTTAGCTACAGGGTCTGAAAGGTCATGTTCAAGCTTCTCTACTGTGGCCTTTTTTCCATTTTGTAGCCGATATTCAGGGAGAGGGCCTATCCTTGATGGTTTAAATCTTTTTTTAAATCTGTTTTTATTATCATAGGGTCTGTCCTTTAATGGTGGTTTTGTAGGCCTCCCAGAGTATTTGGGGAGAATTCACCGATGTCTCATTGTCTGTGAAGTATTGCTCCATGGCATTTACCAATCCCTCTCTCACGCTCAGGATTTTGAGATACCAGAGACTCAGTGTAATAGTACGCCAAGGTCGGAACTTGTCTGATTTATAAAGCGCGCATACTGGGAAGTGATCAGAAATCCCTTTCATCATCATCATCAGTCTTTATTCGATTTTAAAAAGATCATAAAAGACACAAACATAAAACGGAACTTAACATCTTGTGCCCAAAAAAGTGATAAGACAAACCATCAATAAATACTTAGAAAAGTTTAAAAAAGCATTAAACAAGTCAGAAGACTGGTAAGTAGAAATACACAGTTAAAAATGACAAAAGAGTCTACTGCAATGTATAAATTACTGTGTTATTTAAAAAAACATATCATAATGCAAGAGGAGAAACCCGAGCCCCAGTTTTTTGTTAGAGGACTTCAAGGGTTTACTTAATGGCTTTATTCCGTAAAATCCACGCTCATCCCAAAAATTTGGCTAATGCTATAGAAATGATTGGTAAGGTACTTGTACGCAAAATTCTTAATGCCACAACACTACTCCTAGTACCTAAAGTCTTGCACATTGGGGACAAAAAAAACTTGTCTTGGAGTAGCAAATGCAGGGCAGACAAACAGGAAGTGGGCAATTGTTTCTACTTGCAACCCACAGGCAGGACATATTTCCTCACATGCACTGGACCACCTTCCTGTCAGAGACCTGAGTGGTAAAGAACCAGCTCTAAACTGAAAATAAAGTTTCCTGTCTCCAGGTTTGGCAACCAGGTCCCAATACGGTTCTAGAGCAGATGTAATTTTTGCCTCCAGATAACGGCCAGACATCCCCGAAGGGTTTGCTCTACTCCATACCTGATATTCAACTCTTTCCCAGTATGACATTTTAAGGGATCTCTTTGAGGGGAACAGAGCAGCCACCGGGTCACTCCATAACCCCTCCATACCCATATCATTCAGGGTCTCATGGAGGTTCTTCAGCCATCCGATCTTATGGAACACATCTAATTTAATGATGTCCATGAGACCTTTAGCATAGTGGGAAAGCTCAGGAGTGGTCCAAAGTCTCCGCCAGTATAAAACCGGCCGAAGTTTTGCTATATCCGAAATGGCCTTCCTACCTAGTTCATATCTTAAAGGTACCAAAGGAGTACTCTGGGGAAGGCCAGTTATACTTCGAAAAAATTTATTTTCAACTCTGGTTAAAGAAGCCAGCTGGTCAAACCCCCATAGCTCTGCCCCGTAAAGCACAGAGCTTAAGGCCTTAGCCTCATAAACTTGGAGCACAGGATTTATTGGTTTCGTAAAAGATTTTTTGTGCTCCCTGCTTAGGGCTCCCGATAGTTGTCTAAATTTCAGGGCGGCCATCTCTATGTGCTTACTCCATTTATTATCATTTGCTACGTGCATGCCTAGGTACATAAAGTTGTTAACCATCTCTAATGGTTGTCCATTCATAAATAGCCTTTTCCCTCTATAACTTGAGTGTGGATTAGAAACCATAAATTTCGTTTTAGCCACATTTACCTCCAGACCATGGCCAAGACAAAAATCGTCAAACACGAGCAAAGCTCTTTGCAAGCCGCTCGGGGTTTTGGATACAATAAGCATATCATCCGCAAACATCAGTATTGGGATGGTGACTCCAGCCAACCTTGGGGCGTCAGTGCTAGCACAGAGCATATGGTCAACTATCTTGTTAATGTACAGTGAAAAGAGCGTGGGTGCCATGGTGCAACCTTGGCGCACACCACGCTCTACCGGAAACTCAGGAGTGACATCACCAGGCCCACCCCACTGAATCCTGGCAAAATTAAACCCGTGTAACCTCATTACCAGGGTCAAAATTTCTATGGGGAGACCTAGTTTTTCTAGCACTGCCCACAACCGTAGGCGAGGCACAAGATCGAAGGCAGCTCTCAAATCCACGAAAGCGGCATAGAGGCTGCCTTTTCCCAAAGTAACTACCTTCCAGTGGAGCTGGACAAAACGAAAAACCTGGTCCACTGTACTGGTTAGCTTACGGAAACCCGCTTGAAAGGGGGACAGGATCTTGTCTTCAATCCACTCTAATATCTGGTTCAAAACCATCCTCCCTATAACCTTCTGGATGGAGTCTATCAGGCTAATTGGCCTATATAGTTACCTGGGAGTGCCTTGTCTCCCTTCTTGAACACGGGGATTATAACTGCTCCCCCCCCCCCCCATGATTTAGGGACTGGCGCACCTTCAGCCACAGCATTTGCCAATAAAGTAATGTATTGCTCCAACAAACTTTATTGTGGAGAAAGACGTCAGGTGGAACCCCATCTAGTCCCGGAGCGCGCCCACTTGCAACAGATCCCAGGGCCATTAGAGCATCTTTCCTGCTAAAAGGGCCTTGGGAGTAAAAAACATAGGTTGTAGCCCAAATGAAATTAAATTTAAGATTACAAGCATATTGTGGTTTGAAATATTTTAACCATTCCTCTTGAGAGACATGGTTTGAGGGTCTATCAGGCAGCCCTCCTCTATCCCACTTAATAATATTCCAAAATAGTTGGGTGTCCCTAGCATTGCACGCTCCCTTCAAATCAAGCCAGTGGAGCTCGTCCCAATTCTTTTTGGCCTGTCTTACAGATTTTTTATATATTTGTCTGGCCTTTCCGACACGATCATTATGTCCACTAAAAAGGGCTGCAGCCAGATCAGCCCTGGCTCTCCTACAATCACCATCATACCATCGTAGCCGCTTGGGTGGGGCCTTGTTGGATTTTCTTACTGGTTTCATAAAGTATAAACTTATTCCCTCAAACAATGTTTCATGGAATCCAGTAGCTAGAGCACTACCTGTCTTGATGACCAAGGCACCCTCTAGATCCAATGTAGCTCTAGCTAATTTATTATCAATATCAGCAATGGCCTTGTCGTTGATCTTGACCTCGTGCCACTTAAGTCTGCGCATGTCATTTGAGGGGACAACTTCAGGTGGCTCAGGTTCCATCACCTCTACTGCTGATTGGCTACTCTTCCACCACCAGTGAGTTACGCAAATAGGATTGTGGTCGCTCTCAACTCTTAATTCGACCACCATGTCCTTTATAGATCGCCATAGCTTCAAACTACAAAGGACATAATCAATCCTACTTAAATGACGACCATTGTCAAATGTATTGGCCCCTGATTTATCACCCGGCGTCCTACCATTCAACGCCCTCAGTCCTTGCTCGTAACAAAGAGCATTGACCTGGACTACGGCCTCAGTCCACCTTTTAATTGGTTCGAGGTCAAGCCCAGGTATTCCCCAAAATTGGTCTTCCTCAGGATCAACACCCCACCCAAGGTCTGGATCCAGGAGAGGTTCAAAAGTAACATTCAAGTCCCCAGCGACAAGCACTCCCCTCTCACTCGAGTGCTGGTCTATAAGGGAATCCAAACTGACCAGGACCCGTGATCCAGACCCCTTGGTCCCTCTCATATACAGGTTATAAATGTCCAAATCACCCAGGGGGCCCAATGATACCCTAACTAGTTGGATATCAGGGGACCCAGTTGGTACTTCGATAACCGTCAAAAATCAATCTTGACGAACCCAAATTATCAGGCCACCCATAGGGCACCCTTTAGGTCCCTTAATTAATGGAACATAGCAATTCAGATATCCCTGCATAAACTGGGGCTCGCAGGACCAAGTCTCTTGAAAAAGGCATACATCAAAACTACCAATGAATTCGACCCATTCAGGAGAATCCATTTTTGCCTTCAGACCAGCAACATTCCAAGAGATCATTGAACCCGCCCCCGATTCGAGCCTTTTAGCCTGGTGGGAAATATCAGGACTTGTTTCATATTCCCTCAGGTACTCCCTGTCCGGACTTGAGTTTTGTGCCCCTTTTAAGTTAGGCGTCCTGGGAGATACAGAATGGACTACATCTACTCCACCCATGGGCGCATCTCCAGTGGTATTTCCATTACTAGACACTGTTAGGATCAACCCCTCTGTCACCGGTCAGGCCAGATCTACTAAATTACACATACCATTGTAGTATTCAAAGGGGGGAATAATGAACCCAGGTTTTGTTCCACTTCTTACCCAATCCTGTCTAGTACTTCCAGCTGGATTAGGGGCTGGGTTATAGAAATACCTTAGGTCGTGCACCCCAATCCCCGACCAATCCCCAAAGGATGGATGGTCACAGATGAAGCGCACTATGCGCCTGTCTTCAAAATTAACAATGATGGAGTCACCCGGGACGTCTTTTAATTTAGGTCCCACCCAGCTAACCCTTCTGACAAAGAGGATCTTCCCATTCATATAATTGGGGATGGGTCTGTTCTTATTTAACCAGAATGTTACTTTGTTTTTTAGTTCTTGGTAAGATTCGGGTTTACCACCTTTTAGTTCGGGGACACCAGTCAGTACGGCACATAAGGAATGGAGTCCGGTGGGAGATGGATGTGAACCATAGGAGATTTAATAGATTTATCACTAGTCTCTCGGTTTTCGCCTTCACTCACACCCTTACTTACGTTGTTAATGTTAATGTTGTCCCCAGAATCATTGCTTTTCTGACCTGCCCCTAGGTTGTTTTAATTATCATTGATCGGAGCCTTGTGAGGGACAGTTCCTGGAATAACCTTGGTTACCACAACAGGATCAACAGAAGGGATAGATATAGGAATGGTGGGTGCACCAGAGGGCATGGGGTTAGGCTTTGCTCTGTCTTTAGTGGCTAATTTGATCACATTTTTTAATGAGCAGAAATTATCAAGGATCGTTTGTTCAAGGCGTTCGACCCTTTCATTAACCAGTTTTACCCTTTCTAAAAGGGGGAGTATTAATGATCGCACCATTTGCTCTATCTGGGGGATAATTTCTCCTATTTGAGACTGGTCAGAGGGGCATTTATTTGCCTCGCCCAGAAACAAACGATCATCAGCCGGTATATCACCCAACATGCTGGATACATTTTTCGAAACATTGGGAATTTTCGACTGCCTTCCCCCTTGAGCAACACCATCTCTTTTCCTCTTCAAGTTGGAAGATCTTGTAGCTTTTTTACTGGCCCTTGTCTGGGGGTAGGCTACATCAGGCTTTGGAGAACCGTCAATTATAGAGACAACTTCACCGGGGGCCTCCATGATCTTACCACTGTCCTGTATAGCAATAGGGCTACCCACAACGTCCCCCTGCTGAGCCAAATCACTAGTACCCTGCCCTACTAACCTAATAGGGGATTTTGCTAATGCTAGTGACCCAATAGATGAGCGTCTAGCATACATAGGCTCGGTAGAAAGGCGCTGCTCAGTAATAGCAATTACGTGCTCCAAAACCGAAACGGCTCTGGTTATGAACTGGTCCAAGGTACCAGATACTGTCCCTCCCCCTCCTGTGCGCTTCCCTTTCCCTGTCATCTCAAAGAAAGCACACCAAGGTCCAGCAACGAAATTTTAGCCGCCTCCAGGCGATAGCAAAAATACAGAGAGACAGGGAAACAAAGCGAGCTACACAATAACCTGCTATATCGGCAGGAGGGAAGACCCAGTATTAATACGACACAGGCAGTACACTATTACATTTGCCCTAGGAGCTACAGAGCACAACAGTACCTTATAAGCACAAGCTGAGTGTCAATGTTGAGGGGGTGGCCCAGCTCTGCCTGTTCCTGTCAGTGACGGGCAAGGACGGGCCCGTCCTTGGCCCGGGCTTTGCCCGGACGAGCCCGCGCGCGTCCCGCGCTGCGGGAGGCGCTCGCATCTTATGAGGGCTTCCTGCGCCCTCTGATGGCGTCCATCGCGCTGGAAGCGCTGTGCCCCCTGGGATTTGGAGTCCGGGCTAGCGGAATTGCGGCAGTTTCAATGCCGTTCCCCTCACGGCAGGCATATGAAGATGCAAATGCAGGTGGGCAAATGGAGGTAAACAGCCGTTCCCCTCACGGCGATTAGGAAATTAAAGATTTCGCGTCCCGCACTGCGGGAGGCGCTCGCAGCTTATGAGGGCTTCCTGCGCCCTCTGATGGCGTCCGTCGCGCTGGAAGCGCTGTGCCCCCTGGGATTTGGAGTCCGGGCTAGCGGAATTGCGGCAGTTTCAAATCCGTTGCCCTCACGGCAGGCAGATGAAGATGCAAATGCAGGTGGGCGAATGGAGGTAAACAGTCGTTCCCCTCACAGCGATTAGGAAATTAAAGATTTCGCGTCCCGCGATGCGGGAGGCGCTCGCAGCTTATGAGGGCTTCCTGCGCCCTCTGATGCCGTCCGTCGCGCTGGAAGCACTGTGCCCCCTGGGATTTGGAGTCCGGGCTAGCGGAATTGCGGCAGTTTCAATGCCGTTCCCCTCACGGCAGGCAGATGAAGATGCAAATGCAGGTGGGCAAATGGAGGTAAACAGCCGTTCCCCTCACGGCGATTAGGAAATTAAAGATTTCGCGTCCCGCGCTGTGGGAGGCGCTCGCAGCTTATGAGGGCTTCCTGCGCCCTCTGATGGCGTCCGTCGCGCTGGAAGCGCTGTGCCCCTGGGATTTGGAGTCCGGGCTAGCGGAATTGCGGCAGTTTCAATGCCGTTCCCCTCACGGCAGGCAGATGAAGATGCAAATGCAGGTGGGCAAATAGAGGTAAACAGCCGTTCCCCTCACGGCGATTAGAAAATTAAAGATTTTGCGTCCATGACCACCACTGCCCACTGCGAGCTGGACCAGCCAAACCCGAGCCTCGGACGGCGCTGGCGGGTCTCTGGAGAAAACGTTACAAGTACGAATACGACCCGCACACAATATCCCTTTCACCATGTAGCGTACATTTAGAAAGTGAAGGCACGCTGCTGGCCAATGGAAAGAGAAAGTCAATTCAAGAAAGGCTACCATGGGCACCTGAAAGGAAGGTATACATTTGTGCCATGGGGTTATGTGTCCTCCAAACATCAGCTAACCCAAGGGTAAAGAGGAAGTCCACCAAATGGGAGCAGGAAGGCATCTCTTGTCTGTGGGTGTGGCAATCTTTTTTTTTGCTAAACAGGTTTTATTTAAGTTAAAGCCATCAAAAATGGCAGATATGAACACATGGCACACATACCACACAGTACAGGATACAGTGTCATGAGCGAACAAGGCAGTAGCACTCAAGCAGAACATCACATAAAGCAAAAGTAATGACCAGGAATACATAGCACTAACAGGCTCAAATAAATTGGCCCAACCATTTTCCCCAAACCAGCCCATGTTTCTGGGGGCAACCCCTGGCCTCAAAGACTATGCGTTCCTGTTGTGCACACCAACCCACACCCCATCTCCATCTCGATAGAGTTGGGGTAGTAGGGGACAACCATCGTGTAGCAATATCTCGTTTCGTGACTAGAAGGGCCGTGCCAAGGAACGCTCTTTTAGCCCTCGTGCCTTCAGAGCCCTCAAACACCCCAAGGCGAATCAGTAAGGCTGAGAGAGAGAGACTTCCCACCAAAGGACATCCGACAAATCCTGGGTCACCTTAGTCCACTACTGATAAACCACTGGAGAAGACACACCATATGATAAAAGTCTGCAGCATTAATTCCACAATGAGGACATGCAGAGGTTGCTTGACACAGCCGGGCTAGAGAAAGCTATGCAAAGGGGTGTAATATCAATAAGATCCCAAGGTCAAAAACCACAAACATTGCCACCTCCCCAGCCAGGTGCCGTTCCAAAGAGGTTTTTGGTGTGTAAGTCTGGTCTTTGCATTGTACATGTTAGAGTGCAGCTCTCCAGACAATGAACACCACTCTAGTTATATGGTGGTGATCTTTATTATCACAAGAGTCATATTGAAATCTCCCCCCATGAGAAGTTCTCCCATAGGCAATTCAAGTAGAAGTTTACCCAGGTCTGCAAAGGTAACGCTATGCATTCTTGGTCGGACGTACATTGACAAAAGATTGATCGTTTTGTCTTCCCATGTCCTGGAAAGGGCTGCATATCTACCTTATTGATCAAACTAAGTTTGGTTAATAGTAAGGGAAAATTGCTTCTTAAGGAGTATTCCTGTACCCCGGGTGCCAGAAGTGAACCCAGCATGAACCACCATCTTGTATCCCCAATGGTTCATCGCCCTACAAGCATTACCCATGAAATGCGTTTCTTGTAGAAAAAGTACATCGGGGAGTGTCTTTTGATATATTGAAGTACAACTCCACGCTTGATTCTATCCCATTTACATTCCAGGACAAGCATCTATCATCTCTGAAGTAGTCACTGTAAGTGTCATCTGTACTCAACATGTTATATTATGTTATGAAAATGTATACAGTGCACAGCGACTCCAAGGAGTGTCCCTGCGCTCGAGACGGATGGCATCAACTTATGAAACTTATACAGATTGTGTGAAAAGCCAGGTTTTCAGTTTCTTTTTTAAAACAGGAAGGTCCCGTTTTGGGCGCAATTCCCTCAGGAGCTTGTTCCAGTTGAACGGCCCTAAATAAGAGAATGATCTGCCGCCTGTTCTAAGCCGGCAGATTTAATAGACTTAAGGGAGGTGTTCCGATGAGAAACGCAAGGTGCAGGCAGGAATGTAGTCATGGATCCTCTCTCTCAGATAGCTGGCTCCTGAACCATACGGGGCTTTATGCATTAAAACCATGGCCTTAAATTGTATCCTCTTTCTCATTAGGAGCCAGCGAGGAGCCTCCAAATGAGCAGTCATGTGAGATCTAGGGGGCTGAGCTGCTGAATTTTGTACCACCTGAAGTCTGTGCAGAAGTTGCTCTGGGAAATCAAGATAAAGGGGATTACCACAGTCCAATCTCAAGGTTATTAGTGCTTGGATTGCCGTTTTCCTAGCAGACTCTGACAGAAGTGGAAGAAATTTTTCAGCATCTGAAGTATCCCAAAGCAGGAGCTTGCCAGCTTGAATCTGAGGAAGTCCACCAAATGGGAGCGGGAAGGTATCTCTTGTCTGTGGGTGTGGAAATCTTTTCTTTTGCTAAACAGGTTTTATTTAAGTTAAAGCCATCAAAAGTGGCAGATATGAACACATGGCACACATACCACACAGTACAGGATACAGTGTCATGACCGAACAAGGCAGTAGCACTCAAGCAGAACATCACATAAAGCAAAAGTAATGACCAGGAATACATAGCACTAACAGGCTCAAATAAATTGGCCCAACCATTTTCCCCAAACCAGCCCATGTTTCTGGGGGCAACCCCTGGCCTCAAAGACTATGCGTTCCTGTTGTGCACACCAACCCACACCCCATCTCCATCTCAATAGAGTTGGGGGAGTAGGGGACAACCATCGTGTAGCAATATCTCGTTTCGTGACTAGAAGGGCCGTGCCCAGGAACGCTCTTTTAGCCCTCGTGCCTTCAGAGCCCTCAAACACCCCAAGGCGAATCAGTAAGGCTGAGAGAGAGAGACTTCCCACCCAAGGACATCCGACAAATCCTGGATCACCTTAGTCCACTACTGATAAACCACTGGAGAAGACACACTATATGATAAAAGTCTGCAGCATTAATTCCACAATGAGGACATGCAGATGTTGCTTGACACAGCCGGGCTAGAGAAAGCTATGCAAAGGGGTGTAATATCAATAAGATCCCAAGGTCGAAAACCACAAACATTGCCACCTCCCCAGCCAGGTGCCATTCCAAAGAGGTTTTTGGTGTGTAAGTCTGGTCTTTGCATTGTACATGTTGGAGTGCAGCTCTCCAGACAATGAACACCACTCTAGTTATATGGTGGTGATCTTTATTATCACAAAGAGTCATATTGAAATCTCCCACCATGAGAAGTTCTCCCATAGGCAATTCAAGTAGAAGTTTACCCAGGTCTGCAAAGGTAACGCTATGCATTCTTGGTCGGACGTACATTGACAAAAGATTGATCGTTTTGTCTTCTCATGTCCTGGAAAGGGCTGCATATCTACCTTATTGATCAAACTAAGTTTGGTTAATAGTAAGGGAAAATTGCTTCTTAAGGAGTATTCCTGTACCCCTGGTGCCAGAAATGAACCCAGCATGAACCACCATCTTGTATCCCCAATGGTTCATCGCCCTACAAGCATTACCCATGAAATGCGTTTCTTGTAGAAAAAGTACATCGGGGAGTGTCTTTTGATATATTGAAGTACAACTCCACGCTTGATTCTATCCCATTTACATTCCAGGACAAGCATCTATCATCTCTAAAGTAGTCACTGTAAGTGTCATCTGTACTCAACATGTTATATTAAGTTATGAAAATGTATACAGTGCACAGCTACTCCAAGGAGTGTCCCGGCGCTCGAGACGGATGGCATCAACTTATGAAACTTATACAGATTGTGTGAAAAGCCAGGTTTTCAGTTTCTGTTTAAAAACAGGAAGGTCCCGTTTTGGGCGCAATTCCCTCAGGAGCTTGTTCCAGTTGAACGGCCCTAAATAAGAGAATGATCTGCCGCCTGTTCTAAGCCGGCAGATTTAATAGACTTAAGGCAGGTGTTCCGATGAGAAACGCAAGGTGCAGGCAGAAATGTAGTCATGGATCCTCTCTCTCAGATAGCTGGCTCCTGAACCATACGGGGCTTTATGCATTAAAACCATGGCCTTAAATTGTATCCTCTTTCTCATTAGGAGCCAGTGAGGAGCCTCCAAATGAGCAGTCATGTGAGATCTAGGGGGATGAGCTGCTGAATTTTGTACCACCTGAAGTCTGTGCAGAAGTTACTCTGGGAAATCAAGATAAAGGGGATTACCACAGCCCAATCTCAAGGTTATTAGTGCTTGGATTACCGTTTTCCTAGCAGACTCTGACAGAAGTGGAAGAAATTTGTCAGCATCTGAAGTATCCCAAAGCAGGAGCTTCCCAGCTTGAATCTGAGGTTGAAAGGCGAGGGCACTATTATGCCTATATTCCTTACAGAACTCTGTTGAGGGCCCGGCTGCGGGGCCTCCTTCTGCCAGCAAGATCTCCAAAGGTTAGGGGAAGATGCACCAAAGAACATGATCTCGTTCTTATCCGGGTTGCATTTTAGTTGGTGCAAGGCCAACCACTGAAACACCTTGGAGAGGCAGTTTGTGATGGTCTCCTTATCTAGCTCCTCTCCCTTCCCATTGGAGAAGAGGAGTTGGGTGTCATCTGCATATGAAATTACTTTTGCACCCATTGACTCTGCTAGTGTGTTAGGAAAAGCCCGGATGGGAACAGAGTATTGCATACCCTGGTGCTCGACCCTTGCCTATGGAGGAAAAAGGGTCTGGCATCCACAGGGTTAATGATTTCCTCAAACCCTCTCCTCTACAGGACAACACGGAGATCATCTACGGGGAAGACCAATCAGAGCTGGGAGAGGCGTGGAAAAGGAACCTCTCGCGAGAGAACGGGGTGAAAGCGGAAGCAGTCGAGGACGGAGACGGTGCATCCGAAGACGCGAAGGAGGAAAAGCGGGAAGAACCCTGGATGCCGAGAGACCCAGGAGAACAGGAAACGGGAAGCCCAAGGACAGACCACGCCGCCGCCGAAGAGGAGCCAGAGACGTGGAGCGAGGACTGGTGGATACCCCCGGGAGACATGAGTTTGCCGCCGTCACTCAGGAGAGTTACGGCATTGGCGGTGAGTAGAAGGAAACAGGGAAACCCAGGTGGGAGGAAGGGAACTGACGTTTGGGCCAGGGCGGACGTTTGCTAGCTGCAGAACAGTCAAGTTTTGACTTTGCTTTGTGATCTGTACGTACTTTTGCGTGTTTCTCGTCTATGGGTTTTCTTTTCACTTTTGTTTATTGGGCCTTGAGTTTCCTTTGTGCCGTGGAGCGACTAAGGTCGTAAACTTACTTACCCTGATAGCGGTAAATAGAACCAACCCTACTCCTACCCTCCCATGTCTGATTAAAGAAAGCTGGTCTTCTTTACCTCTTCTTTCTTACGACCCCCTTCAAAACCCTGCACGCCCCCTCCCTCACGTATCATACCGTCATTTTCGGCTGTAAAGCACTGTATGCACCAGGTTTGGTGAAGGGTACCATAGAGATAAGAGTGCTCGAGACCTTGGAACTTACCGCCACTTTGTTTCTTGTCTTCCCTTTTGAGTATCCTGGGGAACCACCACCAGCGAGGAAGAATCCAAGACGCCAAAGGCGGACGATCTTTGCTCTCAAACAGCAAATCAACTTTCCTATATTATTGACGGACTGTACATTGAACTTAAGACTCCCACGGTGTATTAACCGTTTCATACTAACCGCCATCCTATACTGAGGGTAACAATAAAACCTTTATCACTATTGCTCAACCTATACGGCCTCCTAGCTTTCATTTCCGACCATTCCTCCGACACAGTGCCGCTAGGGGAGCAAGACAGACATTAGACAAAGAAGAGCTCAGCGATGAGCCCTGAGGAACACCCACCGTCAGTGTGCGAGCTTTGCATGAGAAAGAAGGCAGCCAAACTTCTTGGCTTCTGTTGTCCAAAAAAGAGGAAAGCCAGTTCAGAGCAGTGTTCCTAATCCCCATTGCCTGAAGAGGTTCAAGCATCCTTTGATGAGGAACAGTATCAAAGGCTGCGGATAAATCCAGCATAATAGGATGGTCTTGTCCCCTTGTCAAATGTGCCTCGAACATATTCCACTACTTCCAGAAGCGCTGTTTCCGTGCTGAAGTGTGGCCGAAACATCCAATCCTATTCAATGTTTACTATGATAGCCTCACAAGGTGACTCAAATAAGAGCGAATTACACTCATATACTGCCCCATGGTCAATTAATGTGGTGAAAGCGAAAAACTGGTGCCAAATAGACAAATGAAGGAAAAGAATAGAACAATCTGAACTAACCACCCACCCACCTCCTCCCAGCCCCAAAATGATTCTGACCCCCTGCCGCCCTGGGGGGATGGTCCCAGAACTGCCCATCCCCCCCAACTCTGCAGAGTGCCTGTCGTCCCAACCCACCTAAAAAAACATTAACATTAAGGAAAGCATGGTCCGCCCAAGATTTCACCCACTGCTCCCCATCTGAGGAGCATGATGTTACCAGTGGCCCACTGTACATGGCAAGTGTAAGCTAGGGGACAGTGATTCATACAAGCCCTGCTTTGCAGTAGCATCCCTCAGTATGCGAGTATTACATTGCTGAATAGATAACGTAGTTCCAAAGGATATATATAGGTAAATAACAATGAACAGGGTCTTGAGGACTTCAACTGAGTTCACAGCATTCAAGAGCAAAAACTGTCATCCAGAGGAGAGGTATAGTCGGTCAAGGAACTTGTTGGTGTGGCGATTCTTTCCCATCACTATTTGATTCCTTCTCTGTCTGTCCAGCTGTACTCTTGGGATGCTGTCCACACCAACCTCTGCCGGGTATGGAGCTGTTGCCTTCCACCGTTCGTCACCCCTCAACCCATTCCCATGTTTCCTCAGGAGTTGAGAAGAACCTAGTCTGTCCCTCAGACTCTACTCGCAATTTTGCTGGAAAAATCATTGAGTTTTTGACTGGTTTGTCCCTCAAGGCTCTTGAAATTGGGGAAGAAAGTAATTATCGCGTTCTCATAGATTGCTGGGGGAGCACTGTGAGCCTCCTGGAGTATAACATTTCGGTCTCAGAAATTCAATACATGAGCAATAATGGTACGAGGGGGGGACCCCGGTTTGGGGTGTCTGCCTGGAACACGGTGGGGTCGCTCCACTGAAAAATATTTAGAGAGGTCACAAGGTTGTAGTTCCCTAAGGATAAAGTCTTCAACAAATAGGTCTACTGCTAGCCCTCTGCCCATTTTGAGACCCCTAATAAACTGACATTATTGCGTCAAGATCTACCTTCATAATCCTCCAGACGGGCCTCAATTTTCTTTTTACTTGTAGCTTGCAACTCACTAACTTGGGCCTTGAGGGCTTCAGTGTCTCGGTGTAAAGCAACTGTTGAGACCTCTTCCTCCTTGACTCTTGTGTTCATGTCACTGAGGTATTCTCAGCATAGACACCTCAGTCATGCTTGAGTCAATTAGAAGTTCAAGAGCAGTACGCACTCCCTGAATCGTTGCCATTAGATCGTGAAGTGTTAAGGGTGTTTCTTCATTTGTTGATGGCCCTGTGAGTTGGGGCTGTTCTTGAGACCTGTCTAATGTGTCAGGGCCCTTCGGAAGCACCTATTTATCTAATTTTGTCTGGTGGGAGCCTCGTATTCCTTTTCTGCCCATCATGGTGCTGAGATAGGCGTGGTGGACAAAAAGAGGGGCGAATGGGAAAACTCAGGGGCCACGGAGATACTCGCCACCACCTGCCAGTGGGTGACTCCATGCGGCCTGTTGATTTTCTCAAGAAGCAAGCGCCGCTCCCCCCAATCCCAATCTTTTACACACCAAGGGTCTCACCAGTCAACGTGCAAAACAGTATATGCTGCAGTTCAGTTAGTCTCTCTTGGGTCAGGCAGTAGCAAAGAAGGAGAGACTACCGTCTCTAGGAACCCAGTACATGTAAAGATGTAAAAGGAGCAGTGTCACAATGGAGGCTTTCACTGTGGGCCATGGGCGGACGCAATATTCTCCATTAATTGTGGGGCAAGTCTCTTTGACCTCCCACCCCCCGCTCACTCACGGCACAGGTTTGACGTGTTGCATTGGCCGCAGGCCTTGCGACAGTGCACCCGCAGCGTAGCGAAGGGAGTGGCTTCAGACCCTCGCTGTTGCTCATTCTCGGTCTTTCAGCAGGGCGGGTACTGTCAATTTTCAAAAGAGAAAAGGCGCCCTGGGCTGATTTCTTCTCGTGTCTCACTCGCCTCTTAGTGGCCTATTCCGCTCACCCAGGCCGACTTCGGGTTGAGCGGCTCCTGATTCCTCGTCTGCCCATGCAGCGTCTGCAGGGAGAGATGACCGCTCCTCTCCACAGCCAGCACTGGGTCGTAACAACATCACACTCGGCAGGGAAGTCCTCTCCTCCTAAACACAGTAGTCACTGCATCACTCGCTCCCTCCGGTAATTCTGCTTATTTACAAACCCCTTGCGCCACTTTTGCATCATTTTTAACATGGGGAAAAGTGACGAACGTGTGGCGCAAGGGGCTTGTAAATAAGCCCCGTGATTTTTACTGATGTCTGACACCTTTTTATTTAACAAAGGGGACGCTGTAGCATATTGATATTATGCACTCTAGGACACTTGTGGTTCTGGGCAGACTCTGTACAGGAAGTAAGTAATATTCGGGTAGGTGTTAGGGGTGCTTAATGGAACATACGATGAAATGCACAGTGTTTGATTGTATGCTGAGGAATAAAGTAATGCCTGACAGCAGCTCCTGTCTGGTGTAATTAATCTGCATGCACTTGGGCTGAGCAAGACGCTACAATAGCATACTTGAAGCCCGTAAACAGCCAACTATGGCTACCCTGCTTAAAGAGTGAAACAGAGTGGTGAGACTCCTATGGCTCAACTAAGGAGAAGATGGGGTGTACAAAGGAGACCAGAGAGCCACCAAAATTAGGACAGGCTCTCGTGGCACAGAGGCACCAGACATCCTGTCGACAGCCCAGAGTCAAGGTGTTGAAATGAACTGGCTGGCGAGCACCCCACTAGGTAAACCAGACAAAATACAGTCCCCCATTGAGCTCACCAGAGAGGTGCTAGAGGCTAAGATCGACACGGTGGCCGCGGGCATGGGTCTACTATGGGAAGATCTGCACAATTCAACTGAAAGGGTCAAGCCTGCAGAGGACGCCATTGGGGAACTACGCACACATCAGAGACAGTGATGAAACAGATTGATGAATACATGGAGAGACTGCAGGTCCGTAAATATAGAGCTGAAGCAGAGGCAGCATCAGATTGGTGGGGCTACTGGACGGATGTGCTGTCATTTCTGGAAAAATATATATTGAAGAGGTAGCCCACATTGGGCTAGAGATCCTTCACTCAGAATATCGGTCACAGAGTGCATCCAGAAGACTACTGCCGGGTGTTTCTCCGCGGTGGTGGTGGTCAGACTCTTTCATTTTGGAGACAGGATCACGATCCTTCAGAAAGCCACATTGGCAGGCCCGTTCAGTCTCAAAAATCAAACGGGCTTACTCTTTCTGGACTACAGTGCTGCTGTTCAATATAAAAGGGCCTCCTTCACAGACGTTAAAAAAGCCTTGCGTGAAGCAGGGCTTCCATACATTTTGCTATTTCTATCCAAATTGTAAGTCTTCACTTCACTATCCTCTAAAGATGGAGAAGAATAACAGCGTCCAAAGCAACAACGCAGGACGTGAAGCATGTGAAGGCCGGAATATGGACTTCTCAATACCCCATGAAACATCATGTCGAGGCTGATGGAGAACCACTGGTGAGGATAGTTTGGGAATGGTACGAAGTCATCAGTCACTTCCATCTCAAGAGATAGAGCTTCAAGAAGTGAAGAGACTGAAATGCCCACTGTAACACTGCAACTGCTTGAGACATGAGGACTGATCTGCCCTCTCCTTTGAGCTAAACAGAATGGCTGAAACTTTAATTGGCTGGACAAAATACTAAGTAATGCTGTATTTAGATATGGCCTTGAATGACATTGTGGGGTGAGCTAACAATGGGACTGTTTGCATGACCAAGAAAGAGGCCACTGTAAGGCAGGGGGGTGGCAGGCTTGAGAACGGCGATAGCCTCATTAGTCTGGAGTTAGAATGTCCCTGCTTAATGACAACATATTCCTTCCATGAAATGTTAGAGGTATAGGTTGCTAAGAGATACAAGATTCAAAGCCTTCCGAAACGAAGGGATGCATATTTAACTAAAACTGAAGTAACATTCAAAATGTTGATGGAGAGAACAAGTTTATGTTACACGCCAAGGGAAATTTGATTTGGATCAGATATTTTTATAGCCACAAGGGTACAAACAGAGAAGGAAGGGTGATATGTTTGTGTCTAGGGTAAGCCGAATGGTTTAGATATAGCACTTGGGACCCTCTATGTTCCGAATTCTGATCGGTGGCATGTGTTTGACACTCTTTCACCTAGATTAGTGAGCTGGCCCCAAATTTCCATCATACTAGGAGGAGACACTAACTGGGTCTTAGATGTGGATCTGTACTGCTCGATTTTCCCGGCCTTCCGGTGTTGCAGAGCAATCCATATGACTTCAGTCTCTTTCCATCCGAGTCTAAGGACTGGAGTAGTGAGTAGGGCCTATCTATTAGACACTTGTGACACCATCCCGTGCTCCTACCCTTAGCTCAGGGCCTATATACATAGCCTAGGGAATAGATTCGTTAGCCTTGAGGATAATTTGCCCTATAGTGAGGTTGTTTCATGGAGCTGTGTTGAATTCAGGCCTGGTAGGCCTCAAACGGGAGAGACTCCATCTTTCTTTCTGCTCCGGCAGCCCGGGACCTTTCCAGAGGGAGGGGGATGTTTTAGTTATGAGGTGTTATTCGCTTGGAGAGAACCGGTTCAGGCCGGCCCTTATCGAAGGATTGTATTTTTCTTCATGCCGAAGACACTACATCAGGCCGGCCGGCTGGGAAAGTGTCCTTGGTACGGGGAGGTACAGGAATTTGGTGGGCGGCAGGTTTCGAGCTGGAAATTTCCATGAGGGAATGCACTTCTATATTAGTGAAAGTCTGAGTGAGATAAGGGCACTTGCTTCTAGACCATAGGCGGCATCTGGCCGTTAGCAGAAGAGCTATTACTTATTCCAGGGAAGACTGATGATGAACTTGAATCCAAAGAGGAGAGAGTAGCCGATAAGGACGAGGTTCCAGTGACTCGGAGAGGGAGAAGGGAGCAGACCCACAACTGCAGAGGGGTGACTTCCAGGCTAAGCCGAGGCATAGACGAGAAGGGAACCTAGATGACCATTGAGCACGGGCTACGTACCATAAAGGTGAAGTCGACCCCTTTTTCTTTAGAGTATACAACTTAACCTTTCACCTTCCTTGCAGGTTGTCTATATATATAATGTATTCTGCAAATGTGCATGTGGCATTTAAATAAAGTATTTAGCTTATTGTACGTTAGCATGTGTTGTGTACTTTTGTATAGGAGGATAGCCTATTCTTTAGTCAGAGTTGCCTTAAAATGAACAGAGGTTAATCCTGGTCAGGTAAGTGGTAACTGGATGAGGGGGAAAACAAGCCCCTCGAACTAGAGAACAGGTTGTGCTCAACTAATAGTCTTTGTGTGATCTGATATATAGTCCCAATTCCCCTGTCGTGTACTAATAGGATGAGCTCGTGCTAAGGCTGCCGTGTAGGTAGGAGATTCTGGGTCTGACTGAGGCCGCGAGATCGTGAGTGTGTCGCTGCCGAATGGGTAGGAGATTCTGGACCTGACCCAGGTCGCGAGACTTTGTGTGTTGCTACCGGATGGGTAGGAGATTCTGGGTCTGACTGAGGCCGCGAGATCGTGAGTGTGTCGCTGCCGAATGGGTAGGAGATTCTGGACCTGACCCAGGTCGCGAGACTTTGTGTGTTGCTACCGAATGGGTAGGAGATTCTGGACCTGACCCAGGTCGCGAGACTTTGTGTGTTGCTACCGGATGGGTAGGAGATTCTGGACCTGACCCAGGTCGCGAGACTTTGTGTGTCGCTGCCGAATGGGTAGGAGATTCTGGACCTGACTGAGGTCGCGAGATCGTGTGTGTCGCTGCCGAATGGGTAGGAGATTCTGGACCTGACTGAGGTCGCGAGATCGTGTGTGTGTGTCGCTGCCGAATGGGTAGGAGATTCTGGGTCTGCCTAAGGCCGCGAGACTGTGGTTGCTGAGATTGTGAGGCTGTGAGGTCTTGATATATATATATATATATAATAGGAATTCCCTGTCCTTAGGTGGTACGTATATATGTGGTTATTTGGGTGTAAAAAGACCCTAGGGAGGGGGTAACGTTCTGTTTTGGGTCAGAAGGGCTCTGTAGAGCGGGTTCCACCCGATCCGAAAACCCAAGCAGAACATTTGGCGTCACGAACTGTTTACGTAACCTGTGTGCGTTGTGGTTGTCTTGTGTTTGCTTTCGGCGTGTGCGTGATTTTCTTTTTTGTATATTTGCGTGTATACTTTTTCTTTCTCTTTCTTTCTCTCTTCCTTTCTTTTCTCTGCGTTTCTTTTTCTTTCTTTTTCGCGATGTTTTCTAGGAAATCGAAATCTACTCTTAAATTGTCCGTTGATATTCCCGGATGGGATTCAACGCCTTATGGTGCCTTGGCCCGAGAGTGGGCTGATTCTACTGGTCTGAGTGAAAATTGGAATTCTTCTTTGGAGTCGGCGGAACCGGCTGACGTGATTACTTGTTTGCAGACGGCACCTGTCTTGAAGGGTGAGGAGGTTCCCGCTTTGGGGCGCAGAGGTTGGGTTATTCTGTCTGCGTATCGGATTCTGCATGAGAGGTTGCTGAAATTGCAGGTCTCTTTTAAGGATGCGGAATCACACCTTGTTGAGATTCAGAATTCTAACACTTTATTGCGGTGTCAAAATAAGTTGCTTTCCGACAAACTTGACACTTACCAAACGGTTGCCGAAAGGGCGGCTGTGCGGATTGCTCGTTATAAGTACAAGAACAGGCGTGGTCGTGTTTCGTCGCGTAAAGTGCGTCTGGTCGTGGCGAAAGCTGGACTGGATTGGAATCCTGATGAATGGGATGGTAATATCTGGGACTCGACTACGTCTTGTTCCTCGGGTGAGGAATGTGCTATGCATGAGCTTTCTCGTTCCCATCCTGACAGTAAGTCTACTTCTCGCACCTCTGATGGTGCACCCCGTGATTGCGCTCGTTCTTCGGGCGGGATTGATACTTTTCACACTGACTGTCCCTCTACTCGTACTGCTCGGGCTCCTTGTGATGCTCGTCCCGTTGTTTCTGCGCACCCGGTTTTTCGTCGGAAGTTGCAGCAGTCTCCCAATGCTCCGCAGGGTGTTTCTTTGGACTGTTTGGAAGATTTTACCCAGCAAGAAATTAGTGATATTTTGCAACGCTTTCGGCAGCGGACTGGTGAGGCTTTGCTCACGTGGATGGTGCGCCTTTATGAACTAGGCGCTGCTGGTATTATGTTGGATACTGGCGATTGTTTGAAGTTTTGTTCTTTGAGTTTGGATTCTACTGTGCAAGATCATTTTCGTAACTATAATGGTGGTGGTCAAATTTCTTTGCTCCAATTGGCGACTGAAGGTTGCAATTTGAAGTATCCTACTGAATCTGACTGGCCTGTCAATGACAAGCCGTGGTATACCTTGCGTGATGCTGCGCAACGTCTTAAGGAGGAAGTAATGAAAACGGCTATTTTTCTGGGCACTGCTGACAGGTTGCTTGATGGGTTGTTGACTTCTTCAGTGCGGAATCGTATCATTCGCTCTTCTCCTGTTGCCTACAAACAGGTCATGATGACTTTGTTGATTAACCAGACTGGTAATGTACTATCTACGGTGTTGGAGTCGGTACGCCAACTCGGTGAGTTGGGTGAGTGGTTTAAACCTGAACGTCAGTCCCGGTCTGACACTCGTACTCCTGGTGAATATAAATTTACTAGACGTGATATCTTTACTGGTCTTTTGGCTGATGGTGTGCGTCGGGAGGACATTGATGGTGAGACTACTGCTCGTTTGTGGGAAATGTTTCGCAAACGGGGCTTGGACCGGAAGGAGGGTGCCCGGCGTGTTCGGACGACTGAGTGTGATCGTGGTTGTTCTGATGGTAGCGGTGATGATGATCGCCGTGGGCGCTTTGATCGTCGTGATGATCGGCGTCCTGTACATGATCTGTCCCCTCGTCGAGAGCGGGACAGGGAGAGAGAGGGGGAAAAGGAAAGGGGGAGAAATGATCATGCTTACAGCAGACGTAGAGATGATAGGGATCTATCCCCTGAATTGAGAAGGAGGGAGGATCGATACAGTTTGGCCGATCGAAATTCGCAGTGCAATGTAGAGGACAGGAATCCATTTCGTAATAGAGATGGATATGAACAGGAGGTACCGATACCTAAGAAACGTGAGAGTCTTTATCCTGATTTGTCCTGGTACACAGAATGCAGTAAGAATGACTAGGAAATAGGTCAAGCTCCGGTACACAGATGGGCTCACAGAGATAATAGACCCTATGTAGATATTGATATTTTTTGGAGACATCGTAATATCCAAAGGGCCCGAGCATTAGTTGATACAGGAGCGGAGGCCACTCTTATTCATGGAAAATCAAAGAAATTTACAGGGCAGCCTTTCACTATTACCGGATTAGGAGGAAAGGAAACCCCTGCAGTTCAAACTTTGCTTGAAATGAGAATAGGTAGAATCCCTAGAAAGGAATATTCTGTATTAGTGGTGCCACTTCTAGAATTCATAATTGGAATTGATATTTTGAAGGGAATGACATTGCATCTTGATGATGGGTGTTACCAATTTGGAACGACGCATTATATCTCGTCCAGACCTATACGGGTTGGTCGTTTAAGGATGCCCCCCATACAAGTTCCCCAGGCGACCAAAGTGGTTTGTCAGAAGCAGTATCGTATTCCGGGTGGTCATGAAGAGATTAGTACCACCATTCAGGAGTTGGTTGATGCAGGCGTTATAACTCCAGTTACTTCTGCTTGGAATAATCCTGTTTGGCCGGTGCGTAAAAGTGATAATTCTTGGCGCATGACTGTTGATTATCGAGAATTGAACAAACACACGCCCTCTTTGACTGCTGCAGTACCGGATGTTATCACCCTGATTGAAAGAATCCAAACACATCCAGGTACATGGTATGCGTCCATCGATATTGCTAATGCTTTCTTTTCTATTCCAATTGCCCCTGAGTGTCAGGAACAGTTCAGTTTTACGTGGAACGGGCGTCAGATGACGTTCAGAAGTCTTCCTCAGGGCTATGTGCATAGCCCTACGATCTGTCACCGGCTGGTGGCAGAACACTTGACTGAGGTACCAGTTCATCCCAAAATTCAGATATGTCATTATATTGATGATGTTTTGATCCAAGGCGAAACACAAGAGGATGTTCAGACACAATTAGATAGAGTCATTGAGTGTCTGCGTGGGAAAGGTTGGGAGATCAATCCGGACAAATTACAAGGTCCGTCTCAAGCTGTAAAATTTTTAGGTATTAATTGGCATGAGGGACACCGCGAGGTGATCCCTCAAGTTAAACAGAAGATTCTTGATTTTTCAGTTCCGAGGAATAGAAAGGAAGCCCAGAGCTTCATTGGTTTATTTGGTTTTTGGCGCCAGCATATTCCTCATTTGAGTCAAATATTGGCCCCTTTGTACCGTGTTACACGTAAAAAGAATGCATTTGAATGGGGTAAGCAACAGCAAGATGCATTTAGTCTGGCGAAAGAGGCAATTCAACATGCTATGGATCTCTGGCCTGTACGTGATGGTGATGTGGATTTGAATGTGTCTGTGCAAGGCCCTTATGCAAACTGGAGTCTGTGGCAGAAACAAGGCAGGTGCAAAGTACCATTAGGGTTTTGGACCAAAAAGCTACCTGATGCTGGTGAGCGTTATACACCCTTTGAGAAACAGCTACTTGCTTGTTATTGGGCTTTGGTGGATACCGAGCAATTAACATTGGGACATGACATATTCTTGCGTCCTGAAATTCCTATTATGCAGTGGGTTTTGAGTTCACCAAAAACTCATCGAATTGGGCATGCTCAGGAGGCGAGTGTGATTAAATGGAAATGGTACATACAAGACAGGGCACGTGTGGGTCCGAAAGGAGTTGCGTCTTTACATGAGCAAGTGGCGCAAGCACCATCGACTGAGACTGAGAGTGAGTGTTCTGTACCTTTAGAACAGGAGTCTCCTGTCAAGTGGGGTAAACCTTTTGATGATTTGTCCGTCGAGGACAGGAACCATGTGTGGTTCACAGATGGGTCAGCAAAATTTATTGGAACTACACGGCACTGGAAGGCGGTGTCTTATAATCCGATCACACAGAAACTGTTGAGCACAACTGGTGAAGGGAAGAGTAGTCAGTTCGCAGAGCTCTATGCCGTTTATCAAGTTTTGAAACAGGAGTTACCTGGTGTATGCCATATTTTCACCGACTCCTGGTCCACTGCCAATGGACTGGCCGTTTGGTTACCGACCTGGCATTCCCATAATTGGAGGTTACACTCCAAAGAGTTATGGGGAAAAGAGTTATGGCAAGAGATTTGGGAAATGCTCCCACAGAGTACTGTTACCATCTTCCACGTGGATGCTCACACCCCAATAGATTCTCTTGACAAATTTTTTCATAACATTGCAGATGAGCAATCTAAAATTGCCGAGGCAGTGGTGGACAGACAAGATCCTGATATTGCGGGATTGGCGAAATGGGCACACCAGAAGGCAGGACACTTTGGAGAGAAGGCCACTAGCAGGTGGGCTGCTGATAGAGGAATTTATATTCCCCTGGACCTAATCAAAAATGTTATTTTACATTGTCCCGTCTGTCAGCATATCAGACAGCGTAAAGTACCCCAAATTGTTAGAGGTCATTTACATCGCGGGAAATTGCCCGCTCAAATCTGGCAGATTGATTACATCGGACCCCTTCCCATGAGCAGAAACTGCCAATATGTTTGCACAATTGTCGATACATATAGTGGTTTGCTAGTAGCTTTTCCATGTAAGCAAGCCACCCAATTGAATACCATTAAAACATTAGAATTGATTATGATGTATTATGGTGTGCCATTCCAAATTCAATCTGATAATGCATCCCATTTTCGTGGAAGATTGGTACAGGAATTCTGTGTAGAAAATAATATCGAATGGATCTTTCATATACCTTACTACCCGCAGGCCTCGGGCCTGGTGGAGAGATTGAATGGCCTGTTAAAGGATCAGCTACGTAAATTAACAGATGACAAGTATAAAAATTGGCGAGACTTTTTACCCCAAGCACTATTAATCCTGAATAATCGTCCTTTTTTAAATGCTGAATCTCCACTTATGCGTTTGTTCCCCCCAAAGGTTGAGACTATGCCTAATGTAATTAATGAAACTGTGATGTACTGGGAAATTACTTCCGGAGCTCTGGCTCCATGCAGAGCGACCCCAGGGTCGGCAGGCTTAGATTTGCATGCCATGGATGACACCGTTCTAAAAAGCAAAAATCGGGTCATCATTGCTACCGGTGTTGGTATTCATATACCACCGGGGAATTTTGGATTGATCGCCCCTAGATCGGGGCTGGCTGTAAAAGGCATCCAGGTACTTGGAGGGGTAATTGACAGCGACTATCAGGGAGAGATTAAGGTACTTCTGCTAAATAGCAGTGAGAATGACTTGCTGATACACCGTACCGACCGAGTGGCTCAATTACTCATTATGCCTGTTTTCAGTGGTGAAATAATGAAAGGCACTGCCCCAACCTTGCTAACTGTACGAGGCCAGAAAGGCTTTGGCTCTACGGATAACCCTGGAGCCAAGATTTGGGTGCAATCGCCTAAGAATCCCCCTGAACAAGCAGAGGTTATTGCCACCGGTCAGGATAATACCATTTTGGTTATGAGGCCAGGGAAAGATAGCTGGGAAGCTGTCCCAGCTAATAAATGTTATTTACGAGAATGATTAATGCCTGTGTTTGGTTCTGTTTCAGATCATTCTTTGGATTGTTGCTGCAGGATGTGTCGGTACTGGACACCGTTCGGTCTACTTCGGAGAGAGAGAAGGGATCCCATTAACCCGGGATGAATTGGGAACCAGAGTGTTGCGTTCCTTCAATGCGTGGGACTCGTCATCGAACTTTTGGACACTGCTGGCGAAAAGAGTAACTGATGCCCCTCACTTCTGTTTGACACCGATGAGATCTGTGCACGATATCTTAGCGACGTGCCTAGTTGCTGTCCCCGCCTCGCTGGAGACGTTAATAAGCATCTTTAATGTTTCAAAGGCTCGTCCGAATATTATTCTGGGTGATTTTGCTACCCATGCATATTGTCCTTTATGTACTGAACTGCCGAATGAGCAACTTCCCATCCAATCCCAAATAACTACGTATAACATTACACAAGGTGATCTATGCTTTTTCCTCACATGTAATCCTAATGCAATTTCTGAATGTCTACGTCTCAAGTTAAGAGGCGCCACTGTTCTCACATCTCATGAACGAACTCTGTGTTTCCAGAGGACACCGACCACATGTGTTTCAGTCCAGAACAATATGACTTGCAATAGTTTGGTAGTTACTCCCAGTCACTATCGTGCAATATTGCTACCTGCCGGATGGCTTTTCTCATGTGGTAATACTTCCTGGCCCTATGTCCCTGCGAACATTTCCGGAGGCCCGTGTGCCATTACTAGACTCAGTTTACTTATGTTCTCATCACATCCAAATGCCAACTCTCGTGTGCTCCGAGATACAACTACGTTACAGGAGGATTGTGACTCATCTTTGCATTTATATTCCAAGTCTGAATACCTTAGTCTAGCTGTTTCAATTATTGGTGTCCCTGCTTTGGCGGTTTATAATGCTAAATCCATTGGGAAAATGGCTTGCTGGATGGTCAAATCTATTAATCATACTTCCACAGTCTTATCTGACTTACTATTAGACGCCCAGGGTGAACGTAGAGCCATCTTGCAAAATAGAGCAGCCATTGATTATCTTCTGCTTAAACATGGACATGGATGCTCGGACTTCGAAGGCCTTTGCTGTTTTAACTTATCTGATCATACACAATCCATTCGTGCACACATAGATAAATTGCATGACCTAACTAATGAAGTTAGGAAACACATTGATCAGAGCTGGTTTGACTGGCTCTTTAACTGGTTGCCAGACATGAATATGCTACGCCACACGTTAGGTGGCATTTTGATTGCTCTTGTTGTTTTAATTTCTATCTGTTGTTTTATTCAGTGTATCCCTTCACTGCTTCAATTCTGCACATCTGGTACTAGACATAGATCAGTTAGTTTTGTTTCATATTATTCTTCCACAGATGTTAGTTCCACTTAGTATATATATATAATAGACTGAAGTCAAGGGTGGAATGTACTGCTCGATTTTCCCGGCCTTCCGGTGTTGCAGAGCAATCCATATGACTTCAGTCTCTTTCCATCCGAGTCTAAGGACTGGAGTAGTGAGTAGGGCCTATCTATTAGACACTTGTGACACCATCCCGTGCTCCTACCCTTAGCTCAGGGCCTATATACATAGCCTAGGGAATAGATTCGTTAGCCTTGAGGATAATTTGCCCTATAGTGAGGTTGTTTCATGGAGCTGTGTTGAATTCAGGCCTGGTAGGCCTCAAACGGGAGAGACTCCATCTTTCTTTCTGCTCCGGCAGCCCGGGACCTTTCCAGAGGGAGGGGGATGTTTTAGTTATGAGGTGTTATTCGCTTGGAGAGAACCGGTTCAGGCCGGCCCTTATCGAAGGATTGTATTTTTCTTCATGCCGAAGACACTACATCAGGCCGGCCGGCTGGGAAAGTGTCCTTGGTACGGGGAGGTACAGGAATTTGGTGGGCGGCAGGTTTCGAGCTGGAAATTTCCATGAGGGAATGCACTTCTATATTAGTGAAAGTCTGAGTGAGATAAGGGCACTTGCTTCTAGACCATAGGCGGCATCTGGCCGTTAGCAGAAGAGCTATTACTTATTCCAGGGAAGACTGATGATGAACTTGAATCCAAAGAGGAGAGAGTAGCCGATAAGGACGAGGTTCCAGTGACTCGGAGAGGGAGAAGGGAGCAGACCCACAACTGCAGAGGGGTGACTTCCAGGCTAAGCCGAGGCATAGACGAGAAGGGAACCTAGATGACCATTGAGCACGGGCTACGTACCATAAAGGTGAAGTCGACCCCTTTTTCTTTAGAGTATACAACTTAACCTTTCACCTTCCTTGCAGGTTGTCTATATATATAATGTATTCTGCAAATGTGCATGTGGCATTTAAATAAAGTATTTAGCTTATTGTACGTTAGCATGTGTTGTGTACTTTTGTATAGGAGGATAGCCTATTCTTTAGTCAGAGTTGCCTTAAAATGAACAGAGGTTAATCCTGGTCAGGTAAGTGGTAACTGGATGAGGGGGAAAACAAGCCCCTCGAACTAGAGAACAGGTTGTGCTCAACTAATAGTCTTTGTGTGATCTGATATATAGTCCCAATTCCCCTGTCGTGTACTAATAGGATGAGCTCGTGCTAAGGCTGCCGTGTAGGTAGGAGATTCTGGGTCTGACTGAGGCCGCGAGATCGTGAGTGTGTCGCTGCCGAATGGGTAGGAGATTCTGGACCTGACCCAGGTCGCGAGACTTTGTGTGTTGCTACCGGATGGGTAGGAGATTCTGGGTCTGACTGAGGCCGCGAGATCGTGAGTGTGTCGCTGCCGAATGGGTAGGAGATTCTGGACCTGACCCAGGTCGCGAGACTTTGTGTGTTGCTACCGAATGGGTAGGAGATTCTGGACCTGACCCAGGTCGCGAGACTTTGTGTGTTGCTACCGGATGGGTAGGAGATTCTGGACCTGACCCAGGTCGCGAGACTTTGTGTGTCGCTGCCGAATGGGTAGGAGATTCTGGACCTGACTGAGGTCGCAAGATCGTGTGTGTCGCTGCCGAATGGGTAGGAGATTCTGGACCTGACTGAGGTCGCGAGATCGTGTGTGTGTGTCGCTGCCGAATGGGTAGGAGATTCTGGGTCTGCCTAAGGCCGCGAGACTGTGGTTGCTGAGATTGTGAGGCTGTGAGGTCTTGATATATATATATATATATAATAGGAATTCCCTGTCCTTAGGTGGTTCGTATATATGTGGTTATTTGGGTGTAAAAAGACCCTAGGGAGGGGGTAACGTTCTGTTTTGGGTCAGAAGGGCTCTGTAGAGCGGGTTCCACCCGATCCGAAAACCCAAGCAGAACAGGATCTTAATAGTTTACTACCCTCATTGATAAATAAACAACCATTAAAGTAGCGTAGGGCTTCGAAAAATGGGTAGATGATTTTGACATGGCGGACAAGCGGAGACAACTGCAGAACAGTAGAAAGTAGAATTCTTCATCTATTCACCAGTACACAATCTGAATGTCCAGCTAGATAGATATGTAGAGTCTACCCCCATATCTGTGTCTGTTACCCCTGTGGTATATTTGGGGAGAACCCTGTTGGACCAAAGGGCCTTACTATAAAATTAAGATGGGGCAAACCTTGCACACCTATACCAAGTTGGCAGCTGTAAAGCACTGTGCTAGAAGACTTTCTAGGTGAAGGGATTCGGAATTACTTTGTAGAGAATCAGGGATGGCACTCAATCCTAGAGCGGAGTAGGAAGCATTTGATGGTGGTCAGGGGCTACTGAATTGAGACCATAGTTCATGTGCGACAGATGGATGTGTCCCTGAGTGAACTAGAAAAAGAAGCAGTACTACCAGGACCCCCTGAAAAAAGCAGGAATTACTGGTCCTCTATGAGAAATCTACCACAGTGGTAGAGAAACGGAGGTGCCTTGACTATAAAGGTTCCTTAGCTGTTATGGTTGTGGAAGGCATAACATCAGGATGCCTCCTGGTGGGGACAATCAAGCCAAATCGTGTGATTTCCCCCTTATGCAGATGTGGAATGACCTAGGACGGATGGTCCAAGACCAGATCGGCATTAATAAGGCCATCCAGAACTCCAAATACACAGAGGGCTGTCTGGATGCCCGACCCTTCAGAAGGTACCGGAGACCATGATGGAGCAGCTAAGTAGCCCAATAATAAAAGGGGACATTAAGGAGGCTCTAACACTATTGGCCAATGGAAAGACACCGGGCACAGATGCCCTTCCCTTTGAGTTCTTTCTCACATGTGCCATAATGAACGCGCAACTCTCCAGACAATATGCCAAAGTCTGGTAGAGGAGTAAACTCCCGGACTCTGCTGGTTAGACATTGATTATCCCCATTCCTAAACAGTGCACAGACCTGTCTGATCGAGCATTATATAGACCTCTTCGATGTTACAGTTAGACTATAAGATTCTAAGTAAGATTTTGACATTGAGACTAGCCCCACGCATGAGGACACTTATACATCACAATCAAAGTAGTTTCACACCCACTGGAAACACCTCAAACAACATCAGATGACTCATCAGGATAATAGATGAGGCACCGATCGATATTATGAACAACTAAAAACTCACCCTGGGGTAGAAAAACATACCCTTGTAAAGCATGGGCGAAATGTGTAAAAAATGCATATGTATAATAAACATACAAATATAAATTATTGATTTAAACGTACTCATGATTTATGGTGTGATATAATGAGAAACAATAATCAAGATCAATTCATTAAGAGAAGTACAATAAAATAATTTGCTCATGTTTGTCTCATTATTTGTCACCATAATTCACGAGTACATGTTGCAATAAATAATGTATATTTGGCTGTTTGATATATATATTTTTTTCTGCACAGCTCGCACATGGTTTACAGGGGGCAAAATGTAGTAGCTTGCCTACGCGACTCTGTGCCCTTGGTGTTGAGGGGTCTCTCTCTTTGTGTCTTACCCCAATCGATATGAGACATAGCACAATGGTCTTAGTTGTCCAGCAGGAAGAGGCATTCAACACGCTGAGTTGGACTTTTTTCTTCAAAGTACTTCAATGAATGGGCACGGGGGAGCAACTTGGTTAAGTAGATCAAGGCCCTCTACAATAGGCCCGCAGCAAGGGTCAATATGGACTAAGGGCCACATGCATCAAAGTCAGGATTTGCGAATCCTAAATAGCGAATTTTAAGAAATTGCTATTTAGGACTCACAAATGCCTATGCATGTAGGAATTGCATAAAAAATTGCGATTCCTACATATTCCTTAATTGCAACTCGCAAATTGCGAATCGCAATTAGGGACCTATAGGAATGAATGGGCATTGCATGCGCAATATGCGAGTAGCAAATTGGTACTCGCAAAATGCGCATGCAATTTCAAGGGTGCAAGGGTGCCAAAAGGACACCCTGTTGCACCCCTGAAATTGCCATGTTACCACATGTTGCGCATATACATGCCCCAAGGGCATGTGTGCGTGTAACATGAAACATTTTTCAAAGTTTTTGCAAATTACCATCAAGTTCAAATTGTTGGTAATTTGCGATCCCTAATTGCGAATTCACAATTTCACATTGCATCATACATTGCATTTAGGGAATCGCAATTTGCGATTCCCCAAATGCTTACGCAAGTTAAGTAATCACAAATTTAGTGATTACTTAAATTGCGATTTTGCATGTGGATTGATGCATCCCAAATGAAAAAATACCGGTCGCAAGTGGCCAGATTCGGTATTTTCGTTGATGCATGTGCCCCTAAGTGATTTCTGCATCCAAGGCAATAGACAGGGCAGCTAGGCAGGGCTGTTCACTCTCACATATGCTTTGCACTTTGAGCATCAAACCCTCTGCTGAGATGTTGAGAGCGACAGGCAGAGACAGGGGTATCTCACAGTGTGCAGGTAACTTGCCATTTAGCCAAGGGTTGTGTGGCTGTGCAGTGAGTGTCTGGACAAAGCAACAGACAGACTCACACTAGACGCACAAGATGGCCGAGTATTTTTCCTTGTCCAGCTTCTCAAGCAGCGAGATGTTATCGTCATGCTCGACTAGTCGTGACTTGTTTACATAAGGTATGTGCTGCGGCGGGGTTCTCGCTTGGAATCAAGAGGATTAGTGCGCGTAGGCACTTTGCTTCAGCTCCATTTGTTTTCTCTTCTTTGTTTAAATAATTACATACCTGCGCGTTTGCAGATTGGAGCTTCAGGTCTGTAGAAACAAAAGCAATGAAAAGTTAATTTCAGTCTGATACGGTTTGTTGTTAAGTCAGCCTGGGAGGTACGGGTTTGTTTAACTTGACTGAAGAGTTTCAGTGGTTTTCCGGAATGCTTTTCGAGTCTTGAAAGTCAACTAGGAATTTCTATGGAACTTTATGGATTTAATATTTTGTGACTGTGAAAAAAAGCATTTATGACGGGATAACTGTTGCAACATGCAAAACGCAAAAAAGAAATAGGATTTCTGTTTCACTGGATGAGCTTGAAAAGTAAACATTTAAAAGACATTTTAGGAGAAACATTATTTGAAGAACTATGACTGCAGGTTTCGAAAGGAGCAGTTATTTACACTCTTTTCATGGAATTGAGAAGCCAGAAGTAATTTTGTAATTGTTAAAATTGAACACTTCCATAGAAGCAGAGACTTGAACATCGCTCGTAGAGTTAATTAAGTTATTACGTTTTGTACAGGAAGGTGAATCAGAAAGCGTGATTCACAAAGGTAACTCACACTTATAAGTAAACTTACGCTTTTAAGTATGTTTATTGTTTTTTGGTATTCACAAACTCTGCGTGTAAGTTAGTACTAAAAAACAGTGGGCCCGATTCACAGAACTAACTTAAGACAAAATCCTAAACTTACTACCATTTTGGTATTCACAGAAGGCACTTACTCATTTTGGTATTCACAGAAGGCACTTACTCATTTCGGTATTCACAGAAGTTAGGAGTCCTAAAGTTAGGACTCCTAAATGCATTCTGTGAATACCAAAAGTCTTAAAATTAGGATTTTTCTCAGTTTAGGAGTCCTAAAGTTAGGAGTCCTAACTTTACTACTCATAAACTGAGAAAAATCCTAATTTTAAGACTTTCAGTATTCACAGAAGGCATTTAGGAGTCCTAAAGTTAGGAGTCCTAACTTTACTACTACTAAATTGAGAAAAATCCTAGTTTTAAGACTTTAGGTATTCACAGAAGGCATTTAGGAGTCCTAAAGTTAGGAGTCCTAACTTTACTACTCCTAAACTGAGAAAAATCCTAATTTTAAGACTTTCGGTATTCACAGAAGGCATTTAGGAGTCTTAAAGTTAGGACTCCTAACTTCTGTGAATACCAAAATGAGTAAGTGCCTTCTGTGAATACCAATATGGTAGTAAGTTTAGGATTTTGTCTTAAGTTAGTTCTGTGAATCGGGCCCCAAAGTAGTAAGTTCAGCACTACACATGGCCAATCACTGGTACTGCAACACTCTCCCATTGAAAATAATGGAGGTAGTGACTTAAAATAAAACCTCAAAGAAAACAATGTTAAATTAAATTAAATTATTTAAAATAATTAAAAATATAAATAAATATAATTTAATGTTGAAAATATAGTACATATGCATTATTGAATTATAGATTATTCTAAGAACCTAGTTTGAATGTAAAAATAATGAAGCAATACATGTAATTAAAAATTATTATTTTTCTTCGTGTACGAATTTTGTTTCTATTAAAACTTCAGAAAAATAATCCTAATTTAATTAATTTTGTTTATTAAAGTTTTTCAAAATGTATCTAATTGTGTTGTAGCATATTTTTACTATGATCTAAATGTAAAGGGTATAAAATGAATTTACATTAATATTTAACATAATAATATTTTTCAAATTTATTTAAATAAAAAAAAACTATTCTTTATCATAGGGAGGCTCCACAGTTAGGCTAGAGATCTCCGCATTGTTAACTATAATTCTTTTTAAAAGTTGATATAACTCGGAAATCAGGGATGGCACTCGATCCTATAGTGGAGTGGGAAGCATTAGAAGGTGGTTAGGGGTCACTGAATTGAGACAGATAGTAACAAGGATGTATCACTGTGTGAACTGGAAAAAAAGCAGTACAGGACCTCCTTAAAAAGCAGAAAATAATGTCCCTCTATGAGAAATATACCACAGTGGTAGTGAGACGAAGGTGCCTTGACTATAAAGGTTCCTGAGCCATTATACATGTGGAAGGCATAACATCAAGATGCCTCCTGGTGGGGACAATCAAACCAAATCTTGGGATTTCCTCCATTATGCAGATGTGGAATGACCTAGGACGGATGGTCCAAGACCAGATCAGCATTAATAAGGCCATGATGAGTTATTATCCAGAACTCCAAATACACAGAGGACTGTCTGGATGCCTGACCCTGACTCAGAAATAAATATTACAATATTTTTATGTTAAATATTAATGTTAATTCATTTAATATATAAACTTTACACGTAGAATAAAATAATAAAAGCTACTGTACTACCACATTAATTTTGAATTTAAACTCTATTTACACAGCCGCATCCCGGACCCCTCGGAGACAGTGCGTCCTACCCTGTCCGATTCCGACCTGTCCAGGAGCCCCGCGCTTCATGCCACTGGGGACGATGATGGGGTTTGATTTCCGGGCCTTCAAACACGAGAAACGTACATTGCTCTTCCCAATGCTCTTCCAATGGAGGCCGCTAGCTATTCTGCGAGCGCAGAGGGGTCCAGAGACCGTGTTTCGATGACTTTCGACCTTATTATCTAGACTTCTCAACCTTCTTTTGTTGGCTCTTTGTTCCTTTTACATCTGATGACGACTTTCACATCCGCCTATCCGGGGGGGGGGGGGGGGGGGGGGGATGGGTTCATCCCTCCCAAGTTCATGGTTCGCTAACCGTTTTAGTTTAGCACTCAGATTCCTTTGTGTTGGTGTTTTCGTTGTTGTTTCCTTTTCAGGGTTACAGATGCTTCATTTCCAGAAGTGTAGGGTGGGGGGAGTTGGGGGTAATGGGAAGGGGGGAGACTGTTGTCTCCCGAGTGTTTATTGTCTTTGGCCGCCTACAGGCCGCTGGTTATTGTTCCTCTTGGCAGCTTCCAGAGCACACACGACACCACTGAAGACATGAGCCTTGACACACTTCATGGGGTACACCCCCGGGCCCCGATAACGGGTCGGTATCTCCCCTGGGACCCAGGTACCCCCCGTACTGTCCCCTACACACATTACCCGCCCCAATACTGACTAACCTGAGTAGACCCCTTCATATCCTGTCTTGGAACGTCAATGGTCTACTAGATCGCAATAAGTAAACTGCTGTTCTTCGCAGCGCCCAACGCCACGCACCTGACATTCTTTTCCTACAAGAGACGCATCTTCTGGGTACTTGCTGCACCTTCCTCGCCCGCTATGGGTTCGAAAGGATCTGGCATTCTGGCTTCTCCCGGGGCTCCCGAGGGGTGACCATACTGATTCGTAAGGGTCTCGCCTTTTTCTTGACACGGGCCGAAACAGACACACAAGGCCACTACGTGGCCCTGACTGGCAGGATCGAAAGGCACCTTATTAATCTAGGGGGAGTGTTAATGTTCCCCCGGCCACACTGCCCTCTACCCTTCGGCATCTCACAAGCGTTTTTTCCACCTTTCCCCCGGGTCTGACGGTCATCGGGGGCGACTTCAATGACGTTCTGCACCCGCCGTGTGACACATCAGGCGCTTCCACTGCGTCCTGTCTAAACTCTGCTAAGCATCTTTCTGATTGGTCCTCCGCCTTGGGTCTCTGCGATGCTTGGAGGGTGTGGAATCCCCGTCGGGACCAGTACACTCACACCGCGGCGGCCCATCACACTTACTCCCTTATCGATCAGTTCCTGGTGCCGGCCTCCGACTGTCAGTTGGTGCCCGGGGCCACTATTTTACCCAGGGGCATCTTGGATCACTCCCCCCATCTCTCTCCATCTCGGGACTCATCGGATGGAGTTCATACGACCTGGCTTATGAACGCTTGGTTTCTGCAGGACAAGGAGTTCATTGACTACCTGGAGCAGGAACTGAGGCAATACTTTTTGATCAACACGGGATCGGTCTCCTCGCCGGGTACGTTGTGGGAAGCGGGCAAGGCTACTATATGAGGAGCGGCTAGGGGCTTGGTTCACAAAAACGCGCGGCCCAGGACGCCCGTCATGCGCAGCTGGAGGCCCACGCTGCACAGTTGGAGGCGGCCCAGGCCGATAATGACAGTGCTGCTCTGTGAGGAAATTTGTCAAATCTCCTTGGACTCCGCTAAAATGCTATGGCGTTCCTCAGTGGCGCGCGTGTATGGCTGGGGTGATAAAAATGGCAAACTCATCCACAGCCTAGTCTCATACCCCAAAGCTGACTGCGTCATCCCGGAGGTTCGGGATGCAGCGGGCTGTCACCAATACACCTCAAGGGCCATCGCCCAAGCCTTTGCGGGTTACTACGCCAACCTATACGCGGCCAGGCCTCCTGTGGCCTCCTTGGCTGCAATGTTGTTAGAGACCGGGACCCAGCCGCCCGCCTTTCCCAGGAAGTCTCCGAGACCCTGGATCTCCCCCTCTCCCCGGAAGAAATACACAGGGCCATTTCGCTCCTGTATTTGGGCAGGACACCTGGGCCGGATGGCTATCCCCAGGAGTATTATGCTACCTATCGGGATCTGTTGGTCCCGCACCTAGTGGCACTGTTCCAGCACATGGTGGACATGGGGTCCTTTCCCCCTGAAGCGGACGTGGCTACCATTGTGGTCCTCCCAAAGACACAGCCCCCCTCCCTTGCCTGTGCAGACTACCGCCCCATTTCCCTCATCAATACCGAGGTGAAAATCATTGCCACTGTCTTAGCTCAGCGTATCCGCCCCCACCTACACGTCTTAGTCCACCCGGACCAGAATGGTTTCATGCCCGCCCGGGGCATTCGACATTGTATACGCCGCCTCCACCTCGCCCTCGCACATCGCCACCATCTCACCCCATACCTGGCCTTGCTTCTCATTGATTTCAAGAAAGTGTTCGACACGGTGGACTGGGGTTACTTGGAGGATGTGTTGGAGGTGATGGGGTTTGGCATGCCGTTCCGGCGCCTCATCCGTGTACTTTATTCTAGCCCTACAGCGAGGGTTCTAATTAACGGGGTGCTTTCGGAGAAATTCCCCATCCAGAGGGGCTCGCGCCAGGGCTGCCCACTCGAGCCACTCTTATTCGCGCTAGCAATAGAGCCATTGGCCTCTCTTATACGCCAGGACTCTGGTATCCGCGGGTGGGCTAGGGGACCCCTTTCAGGTCGACAAGCTCGCCCTTTACGTTGATGACGTCCTCCTGTTTCTGGCAGACCCCGAGTGTTCCGGCCCGCGATTCCTGGATGCCCTCTCTGCCTTTGAAAGGGTTTCGGGCCTGCGGCTCAATCCGGCGAAGTCCAGTCTGATGCTGCTTCATCTGTCCCGTTCATGCTTTGACTGGCAGACGAATATTCCCCTGCGCAGGATGTCCTTCAAATACCTTGGAGTCTGGATCGCCCTGCCTCCAGAACTCGAGTGGGCACTGAATATTACGCCCCTGGTCACCAAGACTAAGGTGGTCCTTAGGAGGTGGCAGTCCCTCCCTCTTAACCCCCTTGGCAGGAGGGCCCTCTTTAAAATGATGGTTCTTCCCCGCTTTTTGTACATTATACAAAATGTCTTCCACCTTCCGGGGAGCTGGTTTTGCGAGATTGATGGTATCCTCACCCGGTTTCTGTGGGGAGGCGGGAGACCGCGAATGTCCTTGGCACACTGCCGCATACCTCCCTATGATGGAGGCATGGGAGTCACAAACCCCCACCTTTATTATTTGGCCACGAGACTCATCGTGGTTCATGATTGGTTCGCGGGCGGCTGGTCAATCAATGGACTTTCCACAACTACAGGCCTACTTGTATGGGGCCCCCATACTGCACGGCCTCCCCCCCGTCACCAGGGCGACTCTCCTGGCTTGGCGCACGGCGTTGCGACACACGAAATGGGACCGGAGACTCACCAGACAGACGCCCTTGTGGTGTGGTGTGTGGCTGCGGGAGACCTCGTCCCTTCGGGACTTTCATCGGTAGGACAATATAGGGATCTCGCTCCTTTGAGATGTTTGGGTTGGGGACCACATCAGAACCTTTGCAGATTTGCAGAAGCGTTTCTCCCTCCACTCCTTTCAATTTTATAACTACTTACACATTCCGTCTTACACCTCTCTCCCTGAATTTAGTCCTCTAGAGGCCCAGGTGATGATGGGGAACTTGGGTAGAGGGGGGGTGTCCCAGATCTATCGCTCCTTAGTCAATAACGGCCCGCATCCTTAAACTCGCAGCGCGCCCTCTGGGAGGGGTGGCTGGGTCCTCTAGAGGATGCAGACTGGAGGGAGGCCCTCATGGCCCCCAAAACACTGACAACCTCCTTCAAGTTGAGGTTAGTCCAGCTCTACTATTTACATACAGCATACCTCATCCCCGCGCGTCTTTATAGCTCCCAATTGCGACCCTCCCTGACCTGCACGTGATGCAACCACACCCCTGCAGACTTCTACCACATGGTTTGGCAGCGTCCTGTCCTGGCGGCATTCTGGGCAGGAGTGGAGCTGGAACTCATATTGACCCTTGGGTAGACAATCCCTCATGATCCGTTGCGCTTGATTCTGGGTGTGTTTGACGGCCTGGATGGTTACCGGCTATTCCCTCCATTTGAGGATCCCCTTTGAAAGTACCACAGTTTCCCCAACTCTATGCATAAAATCTTTCAAGGTCTGTGTCCACAACTATTTTGAATACGTCCCTATCTAGGGATGCCAGGACTTGTGTAAGGACAGATTTAAGGAATGCCTCCTGATTCTTGTTTGGAGTATATATGGTGCCTAGCGACAAGTTTGTGGGTCTAATCAGGATGCGTACCGCTAGAAGCATTCCTGTTATGTTGATTGATCTGTCTGGAAGTTTACCCTTGAATTTGTTAGCCACTAGGATAGCATATCCGCTGATTTTTTGGGCCCCAAGGAAAAAATTGCCTGGAGAACCAGCGAGATTGAAGTCTCGGGCAATCTCATATGGTAAGGTGGGTTTCCTGCAGGAAACAGATGTTTCAGTCTGTGTCTCGCAGAAAAGAGAGCAAGGTCAGGGACCTGGTCATAGCATTTAGCCTTTTCTCATTAAAACCTAAGATCTTCACCATTGCAAAGTTGGAGAGGTATTGTGTTGTCTTCTGACTGACCTAAGGTGCAATATGTGCATGTATACAATTGTAGATGCGATATTGCATGTACGCTTCATGATGATGTTCGTGGATCAACGTTCCCTCCCCGAACAACTTTACAACAGCAATAAACTACATTCACTCCTCCCTCCATGGAGTCTCCAGTCCCTCAATATGGCCCAATTGATGAGCTCAAGAAGTTTATGTCCAAGTCCATTCTTGGACACTTACCCCAATGCACCCCACGCTTCCGCCCGCTACTCTCTTCAGTCTTTTTACCATTGCCTGCCCCTTGCCCATCTCCAGGCACCTTTGGTTGTGACTGCGACTTGTCAGGAATGTTACGGTGCCAGTGCAACAAGTGGTGAGGGATAGCATCTGTCATTCCACCTCCGTTGCAATGTTACTTACTTAAGACAGCCTGCCTCTCCTTGTGCATTTTGTCCTGGGAGGGCGTGGCGCAGACAGCCTAGTCTGTACCATGACCCATAGTCCTCTTTTCCGTTGCTCTGTAGTCCCCAAACATCGGGCTGGGCCATCAGGCAGAGAGCACTTCAGTGTATCTGGCAGATCCAGGACCCACTGCGCCTCAACCACAGTGCAACAACTCCCTATGTAATTGGTGAGGCATCTGCCCAGGTTGGCCCAAACTCAGGGAAGATTGGTCCCCTTCATTCTCTGACACCCCTGTGGGGACCAAAGGCTGATGGATGTCACCTCTGTCCCATGGGCAGTCCCCATACTGCTGGGAAGTGCAGGTCCCCATGCCCTGTTCCTCTTTAGCCTGGACTTCACCGGCATCAGCCTGGGTCCAGCATGGCAACGCAGCGCCCCCGTGGGTCTCACACCGAGCTTCAACAGGTCCCCAGCACTGGAAAGCCAGCCTTCATCACTGCACCCCTCTATCTCCAGCCACGATCTTTGACCAGGCCTATCTGGTATGCCAGTCGCTGGATGCCGCTCTTGTCTCCGCAGCAGGAGTGTGGCTTCGATGTCGCAGGCCGTAAATGTGTCATTATTGTGAGTCCCACCTCTGCTCCACAGTCCCACTGGGTGTCTGTGATAAGGGGGGGGGAGTCTTCAGAACCTGGGGGAAGAAGTGGGGCAAATTTCCTTCTGCTCTGCACGGAGTGGAGAGAGGAAGATGCTACTCCACCATCATCTTGGACTTGCGCCCCTAATTTAATTATTTATTCATGAAGTGTTTTGTTATATTATTTATAAATTCAAATAGGTTTTAAAAATATTTATTTATAACTACCTAAAATAAAGTAATTTAGTCTAGCATTATTTTGTAAGAGGTTTTATTTTAAGTCCCTACCTCCATTATTTTCTATGGGAGGGTGTTGCAGGACTTGTTGGTCATGTGTAGTGCTGGACTTTCTACTGTTTTTTCAATGAGTATTAACTTACACTCAGAGTTTGGGAATCAGGCACAGAGACTTCAGGGCTCTATTTACACACATTAAGGTTGATAATTTTCTAGGCAATAAGGGAGGCTGTAAAGATTTCTGGTAAAGCATGCACACCCTTGTTCTTTTTTCTAGACTACATTTCCTTAAAGAAAAACAACATAGAGTGATAAGAAAGATAGCAGGCAACAGGGCAGCATCAGGTGGGAATAAATATACATTGAAAAAGTATATTAAGTAATAGGCTGAAAAAGAATAGAGAATTACGTGTAGCATTACATTCTATTACTTTCTCAGTTCCAGGGAGTGTAATATCAAAACCAAAGAGAACAATTAGAGTCTCCTGGACTCTACCAAGTCCAAGAGAGAAAGGACCACAGCTCTTAATATACTGAGGACGACCCTGTAATATTTTGAAGCCTGTCCTTGTCTCTTCTTTCATCCACTCCCCTTTTGTCAGTTAAACTGAGGACCAAAACGTATGGGACACCATGTAATTAAATGATATTGTATGCAAAACATTGTGCTAACTGTCACAAAGAAAGCAACCCATGTAATGCAGTAAAATCTCCCATCTTAGCCAAATTATCCACAATTAGAAGAATGAGAATATATTTCTGACTCTTGAGCAACTTTACAGTAAAGTCCATGGACTCTGTGGCCATGGTCTGCAAGGAACAGGTATCGTTCTTAATGGACCTATGGGTTTGGTTTATGACATATTAATTTGGGTACAAACAGCACATCTGTATATATTACTTCAGATATGCATACACTGATCTCCAAAAGTACCTTCTACCTGCTGCTATTGTTCGTGTCATTCCAGGATGCCCAGCAGTCTTGGAGGCATAGAGCCTGCTCATAGCTTGTTGTACTGAAGGTAGATACAAACCTTTTCCCAAGTATGACAACCCATCCTTCTCGCTTCTGTGACTCTACTGTAGTGTAGTTCCTATATCCCTGATAGGCCCTGCGCATTGGAATAATATACACTATAGTTTTGACATAGGACTGAGGTCAGTAAGTCTCTATCGATTACATTAAACTTAATTACTTGTGTGTGCCAGCTAACTCAGAGGTCACTAGAAACTTCTCGAATAAACAAGAAGGGATTAATTTCTGACAACCGCATAAACATGACAACTTTGTTTCCCTTAGAAGCGGAACAATCTCAGAATCGTGGAAACAATAGATAACAGTTTCACTCAGTCAATCGTGCATGCTTCGTTTCTACAGAGTTACACAGAAATAGATAGACGGGCGTTTCAATAAAGAGGGTTTATTGAACAGTCTTATTTCTCGTGCAAGAGATATGAACTGCTACAATCGTAAGACAGAATGCGAAGTATAATACGTGCAGCGTTAGCAATAAGATAAAATAACACTGCTATAGCATGGTTTATAGCTATGACAGATATTCATAAAAATACATACATAAATAGCACAGGCTAAAATGTTAATACTAATCTTATGCTTCTAGCTAGTTTTACCCCAGTGTATCTAACCTAAGTGTAGTACGAGGTAAGAAGTAGGTGCTGTTTGTCTATAGTCTAATTTAGCTATAGTTGCCAAGAATTGCCAAAAGTCCCTCTAGGGTCTAGTCCTCTCCATACCTTAGAATGAGTGAGGTTGGAATCTCTTTCCGAGTCTCGATCTCGAACACCCGCAAGGGGAGTCAGAAACACTGGAGTTGGATTCTCTGCGAGGAAGATGACAGCGTCTGGTCAGGCGGGGACTTGACTTCCTTCCGAACTTGCAGTGGCGAGCCGCGTCGTGCAAGTAGGCAGCCGAACCGTTGTTTGCCATGGTAAGTGAAGGTATATTTATACCTTGAAGGTGTTTAGGAATGACATTATTGACGTAAAAGTCGGGCAGAAGAACGTCATGAATGAACCCCTAAAAAATAGATGTTCATGCATAATAAATAAGTTATTGGAGAAATCAATATCCAAGCAAGGGGAAGACATAAAGACTTAAGAGTCTGGTTTTCCAAGAACTCGTTGTGACGTAGATGGCCATGCTTGTATTTGGTTAGCATGGATAATGCCTAAATAAGGGTAGGATTTCTATGCCTAAATATGGGCAATGTGTATTGTGCCTATATAAGGACATAAATCGGGAAACCTATATACGGTATCTAAATCGACACGCAACACTATGTACTTTGATATGAAAGGCTTCTACATTAATTAAAGCTATTGAATCATATTAAACAACAACTTTATATTTTTGTAATTTGAGCATTGAGTAAGCAAACCGTATTTTATATCATATCAAAAATGAGAAATAAAGATCTAAAACGAAAACTATTGAATTATTATTATGGATTTCCATTGGCAAGACCAATGGATAATAACATTGTTAGCCTCATTTTCTTGTTGATTCTGTCTAGATAAAGCCTCCTCCTTTCCATTGCGAGGACCAGGTTTATAGTTATTCACAAAGTCTTAATCAGAAAAGAACAATATCCATTTCAACTGTCAAGGTGTCAGCACCCTGGCCGACTTTACAACCTGCAAATGTATATGGTTATTATATACCTTCACTGTATGCTTGGCTTCCAGTAAAGGCAAGGGTCCTTGGAAGAGAGTCCTGCTTCACAGATGCCTTTTTAAAACTCACCCTGTATATAGAATTTCAATTACCGCTCGATGCCGCTGGAATGACCTTCAAATCATGAAGGTTACAGCATCAGTCTTATTACCGGAAAATCTCCTGGTATCATTTTATTTGTATCTTGTTTCTTACAAAACTGTCTGCAACATTTGACACTGGAAATCACACTGCCCTAATAGCCCAATTTGAGAACCCAGGAATCCACAGTGTTGCCCTTTTCTGGCCAGTCTCCTTCCTATCTGACAAGTCACAAAATATACATCAGAAACTCCAGTACTCAAACACACTCCAGCCCACCAGTGGGATCCCAAAAGGCCGAATCCCCTATCTGACAGGTCCCAAATATACATCAGACACCCCAGTGCTCAGACACACACCAGCCCACCAATGAAGTCTCAAAAGGCCAAATCCAGTGTCACTCCCAGGGTGCCTATCTATTCCACTCACCCATTCATTCATCTTAGCCTGCTATAACTACACTGGTGATACAAAAATAATGTCCAAAACTGACGTCACTGTAAGGACTCACATAATTTATGTGAATGCATACATAAGGCAAAGCAATAATTAGTAAGAAATCCCCTCAAACTGAATCAACATGAAACAAAGGGGCAGATTTACAAGCCCATTGCTTCACTTTTTTTGACGCAATGGCGGTGCAAACAATGCAGCCAATTTACAACGTGACCCATCTAGGGAGATGTGTCCCGTTGTGAAGCCCTGCATCACATTATACCTGCGCCAGGTATAATGTATGCAGGCTTGGCGGTCCCACGCAAAAAGCCATGTAGAACTGACGCAGTGAAATTTACATTTCACTGTGTCACTCTACGCCTTCACTACGTCAAAATCCCTACGCCTGCTCAGACCAGGCGTAAGGAATGACGCAGGGCTTTTTGTATGGGATTCACCTATCTGTTGTGGCACATTGCTAGAGTTGCCTCACTTTCATGAGCAACTCCAGCAATGCGTCACTTTTGTGCCAACAGGTGTGTCAGTATTTCTGATGCATCTGTTAATCCTTGCGCCATGGAGCACTGTATTGTAAATACAACGCATCCATGGTGGCGCAAGGACATTTAGCCCTGGCGCAAGGAAACTGACGCATCTATGCAGATGCGTCAGTGCCTTGTAAATCTGCCCCAGAAATCCATATGTATCAATTTAACAGGATCACCTATCCCATCGCCCTGGCCATGTTGTATGAGCGCCTACCTCAAATACTCAAAGCCGGTGGTAACCCTATGAGTGGCAGTGGCCTTCAACGTGTCATTTCACAGCAATGTAGTGACAAGTGGGCTCTTCTCCCCCTTATACTCCGCACTTCATATTACAATTCCCCGCACATCCACAAAGGTTGAAGACCGTAAACTGTCTGGTGACTTAAGTGTGAAAAATGCAGTGAGTAAAATGAGTGCTACTTAGCACATGCCCAACGTATTACCAACCATGTCAATTATTAATTGCTCACTGATAAACAAGTAAGATTCAAGGCCCTCTGGCTCATACAAAGGGCATACCCGGAAAGTCATAGAATTTCTTTAGTATTAGGTACCAAAATGCCCTCCTTAATGAATGCAAAAATTAAACCCAGCGCCACCTCTTAGACATCCCCAGGATAGTCCCACTTTATTTCCTATCAGATGTCTAGACATTTTTTATCTCCAGAAACAGCCAATCCTATCCAACGTCGTTCACCAATAGCACACCCAGCCAGCCGCAAACCTGCACCCTCCTTCACCCTTTCTCCAAACCGTTAACTAAAGTGAAAACTCCCCTCCATCTTACTTTCACTAGAGCGAACTGACAGAAACCCCCACACACAGTTCCCATGATCCTTCACCCATCAAACAGAATCAAACCCACATCTTAACATAGGGTGCATCGGAGCATGACCAATTACTGACCGCCTACACTAGCCGGTGCCTAACAGAGATAAGAGCAGACACATGCGGAGCCAGAACATGAACACGATTGCTCCAATAATGAACACACACCAGACAATTCCTGACAGGCGGAGCCGGCTTCACAACAAGACGGAATCTGTGAGGAGGGAGGGATGCAAACATGGGAACTCAAAGACCAGGGCGCAAAGTCACTGAGCAGAGGCTGGGCGATCGAGATGATTTATGAACAGGATCAGGCGGGGACAAACATCGAAGGCAGCGGACACAGCCACTACAGGATACAAACCTGGGGACGGAGGGCTCACATAAGAAGTGGAGTAGAAGAACGAAGGCTCAGGGAGACAAGGACAAGAAGGCCATGTGATGGGGGAGATACATGAGAAAAGGAAACAGACAAGTTAAAATGTAACACAGCGTGTGAGAGAGAAAGGAGGCACAAGGTCATATAAACACCATGAACAGGTCTTGGCAGGCAATGGGGCAGGCATGCTCATACATGAGGAGAGCTGGCCACAAACAAAGACGGGAAGAACACTGACATTGAGGATACAGACAACAGAGAAGAGAGAACACAGGCTCTGGGACAAGAATACCTAGACAACGTAACAGAGAAAAAAGAAAACCAAGGAATCAGAGACAGACATAACAAGCATTTACAATGCAATGGTCTCGGCATTGTTAAAGTTAGAACTATTGGCATTGCTCGTGACATTATTTTTGTTTTTAAAACATTTAAAGAAACGGCATTGTTATTTACAATGTCAATAGCTTAATCACTCTCAAATGCGAGACATATTGCATTTGCACCCACACACAGAGCCACACACACAAAGCCACCCACACACACAGAGCCACTCACATAGCCACCTACACACACACACAGTTACCCACACACAGACAAAGCCACCACGCATAGAGCCACCTACAAAAAAGCCACCCACACAGAGCCACACACACAGAGCCTCCCACACGCACACAGAGCCACCCACACACACACAAAGCCACCCACACACACACACACACACAGCCATCTGCGCTCCCTCAGCCGGCTTGTGAGTGTAACGTCCCATGTGCTTGTGCTGGCGTCACTAGGATAAGCTAGTCCACATTATTATTTTTTCCAAAGGCAGCTTTTGGAAATAAGATGTCAATATTAGTAATAACTAGTCTGTAAGAGACAATAGGTGATGGCCGCTGCTTGATTAGCTCACGCCAGCACTGCCACACACACCACTAGACCACTTGGTGACACTTTGCAGGACCCGGGAGAGAGATATAGGCTGGGATCTGACACAGAAGGAGTGGGACAGGGTGCTTCTTCACCAGTGGAAAGTTTCTCGCAATGCTAAATTTCAGTATGTCCAGCTCAATATATTACACTGGGTTTATTACAACGCATCCAGAATCCACAGAATTTTCGGCTCTCCTTCCAGCTGCCCGCGGTGTCACGCCCTGGATGCTGATATGGCACCTATGTACTGGCTCTGTCCTGTAGTTATGGACTAGTGGCGTGATGTAGCACAAAACATTAGCTGGCTGAATGGGAAGAGCTGACCTTAACACCATGGCAAGCAATTTTTTGGGGCTGTTTAGGGGTAGGAAAGCGGGGAGCACTACAAATCACTTCTTGGACTTAGTGATGTTAGTGCTGCACAGGTTAATTGCCATGAACTAGAGGGCAGCCGTGCTGCCTATCTTGGATCACTGGCAGGCGCCAACACTTACATGGGGTAAGGCAGAGGCAGTGGCATTGCGTCGGGAGGAGGCATGCAGGTTGCGTAGGATGCCAAATGCAGTACAATAGGAGGGCTCGCTGGACGAGCTACAGATGGCACATGAGGGGTCCTCTGCCCGTAACACATTTGGTTTGTTATATACCTGGTTGCATCCTTAGAGACATTGCATGTCCTCCCCCTCTTTCAGAGTTTGTTGGACTGGCGGTAAGAATTGTTGGAGGGAATCTGCGAAGTCACAGAAGTATGCTTGTGACCATAGAAAGGTAGTAGGCAGCGACTCAGTCATCCTACCACCTTATTACCCATAAGCTGGGGATCGGGGGGGCGGAGCTAGCCAAGCCTGAAGATGGCCGAGAAAGCTCGAAACCCCGGAAAACGAAATCGGTCCGACATACCTAACGATCGACCTAAGTTTAGTAAAAAACACTGCATGGGTAAGACCGAAAAGGAGTTGAACGCTGTACGGCGCTGGAGAGGCCTGAACACAGGAGGGTGCAGCGCAGCCGCTGGCTAAAGTGAAAGCAGGCGGGGCAAGTAATCGGCAAACCTAGGTCCCAGACAGCTGCAGTCGTTACTGACAGAGGCCCGTGAGAAGCGAAAGCAGTGTGAGAGGGAATGGAATGCTGCGCCCCGTGGACAGCGGAAGGTGAGCGGCACGCTTGAGAGCAGAGTCGGGCCCCCGGGACCAGCGTCTGCACTCTACCACAGTGCGAACTGTGTGAAAGGTGAGGCGGGCGGCGCAAACGGGGCCATACATAGCGGGACTGCGGGTTGAGTGCTGGTCCTCCTCCCTTGGCGTCACCTATACCCACCGAGAGTCAGATTAGAGCGCCACTGTAGTTTGACGCCAAGGCTGTGCAGGCAGAAATTATCGAAGCGTGGTCAGGAGATTTCGCTCACCAGGCAAGTGCGAGAGTGCAATTGGGGATATACGTGGCAGCGGCGGGAGAGCAGCTGGCAGGCATACCTACAATAAAACCACACACTGCTGACCCACTGATACTGCTGCAAGATAGTCTGCACCATTATTGCACTGCCGCATCCCTGGATATGGCCCATTTGCACCATGCAAGTCTACAGCGTGTCTTGCTCACGCTGCCTGCACGCGCCAGTAGGCTCTCTGATTGGTTGACAAGGTCCACCAATCACAGTGCTTATTTGGTAGTTGCCAACCAATCAGAGAGCCGACTGGCGCGTGTAGGCAGCGTGAGCAAGACATGCCGTAGACTCGCTGTCTTATGGGCGTGTTTTAAAAAAGCGAAAGATTTGAAAAAACACGCCCCCCCAATCGCAAAAGGACCCTGCTTGTTTGGAGAGACAAACCTCTTCTCCAATGGCTGACCAGCATTTCAGAGGCCAGCCAATGGAGAAGAGGAGAGAAGAGGAGCGGGTTAAAGCCCCACTACTCCAAGTCATTAAATCTCGCGAGCGAGACTGCGCAAGCGCAGCCTTCACTAGCCGCGACCTAAAAATAGAAACGATCAGGAAACTGTGAGTCGAAGACAAACACCAAGGGTTGGGACGACTATTTCGAGAAAAACACCAGCATGTTACACCTCCACAATCATATATATAAGACAGCTCACAACAGCACTGTATGCATGAAATTACAACACATGCCGTTTCCACGCAGCCTTTTATCATGCGTGCCTTTACCATTCATCAACCGCATGAACGCTGCAATTGTAATTTCTTTCGCTACCACTACCTTACCTCACCAGATGACACTACCGTGAGGGGAACGGATTCCAGCAACAGGGTCTCTCGCTCCAGCCGTGCGGGAAACGGCACCGGGCACTGAAGGGACTACATCCCCCAGAGTTCCCAGTGAGGCGCCATCCATTTGCATCATCTAGGGGCGCCGGAGGTCTTTAAAACCAACAGGGACCTCACGCAGCGCGGGACGCATGAACGCTGCAATTGTAATTTCTTTCGCTACCACTACCTTACCTCACCAGATGACACTACCGTGAGGGGAACGGATTCCAGCAACAGGGTCTCTCGCTCCAGCCGTGCGGGAAACGGCACCGGGCACTGAAGGGACTACATCCCCCAGAGTTCCCAGTGAGGCGCCATCCATTTGCATCATCTAGGGGCGCCGGAGGTCTTTAAAACCAACAGGGACCTCACGCAGCGCGGGACGCATGAACGCTGCAATTGTAATTTCTTTCGCTACCACTACCTTACCTCACCAGATGACACTACCGTGAGGGGAACGGATTCCAGCAACAGGGTCTCTCGCTCCAGCCGTGCGGGAAACGGCACCGGGCACTGAAGGGACTACATCCCCCAGAGTTCCCAGTGAGGCGCCATCCATTTGCATCATCTAGGGGCGCCGGAGGTCTTTAAAACCAACAGGGACCTCACGCAGCGCGGGACGCATGAACGCTGCAATTGTAATTTCTTTCGCTACCACTACCTTACCTCACCAGATGACACTACCGTGAGGGGAACGGATTCCAGCAACAGGGTCTCTCGCTCCAGCCGTGCGGGAAACGGCACCGGGCACTGAAGGGACTACATCCCCCAGAGTTCCCAGTGAGGCGCCATCCATTTGCATCATCTAGGGGCGCCGGAGGTCTTTAAAACCAACAGGGACCTCACGCAGCGCGGGACGCATGAACGCTGCAATTGTAATTTCTTTCGCTACCACTACCTTACCTCACCAGATGACACTACCGTGAGGGGAACGGATTCCAGCAACAGGGTCTCTCGCTCCAGCCGTGCGGGAAACGGCACCGGGCACTGAAGGGACTACATCCCCCAGAGTTCCCAGTGAGGCGCCATCCATTTGCATCATCTAGGGGCGCCGGAGGTCTTTAAAACCAACAGGGACCTCACGCAGCGCGGGACGCATGAACGCTGCAATTGTAATTTCTTTCGCTACCACTACCTTACCTCACCAGATGACACTACCGTGAGGGGAACGGATTCCAGCAACAGGGTCTCTCGCTCCAGCCGTGCGGGAAACGGCACCGGGCACTGAAGGGACTACATCCCCCAGAGTTCCCAGTGAGGCGCCATCCATTTGCATCATCTAGGGGCGCCGGAGGTCTTTAAAACCAACAGGGACCTCACGCAGCGCGGGACGCGCGCGGGCAGCGCCCGGGCGAAGCCCGGGCCAAGGGCGGGCCCGTCCTTGCCCGTCACTGCCTGGACCTGACTGGACTGGGCCATCCCTCTGACACTTCTAAGCGCTCACCACCAGGAAGGTAGATTTGCACTGTATTTCGTCATTTGTGATATGAGTAGTAGTTTGTATTGCATACGTATGATTTGAGGTTGCCGATCCCTTAGGCTGATAACGTGAAAAGCTGTATTGAGACGTAACACTTGGACTATCATCACACCATATCACCAACACTGCCCTGGGACTGTATCCTGTCATAGGGGTGTATACAGTGCCTGATGGCAGGCAAGGGGAAGCGTTTGGGAGGGGGCGGGTCTGTGTCTGGCACTATGAATCATTTCATCACGAGAGCGGTCTCGGTTCTAGAACAGGAACTAGCTATTACCGAGCGCCGGTTATCTGCCGAGCTAAGTCAAGCTAGACGTTCCTCTTTAGGCTTACTTGCCCTAGCAAAATCCCCTAAGAACCCTGTACTGCAGGGTGCGGAAGTTATTGGGCAACAGCGGGACCTAGCAGTTAGCTCCATCACAATAGCCGATCAGAATGATACAAATGACACAAATGATCCCCCGAGAGAGGCTCCCCTTACAGTCACTAGTGCTCTGATTCACTCCCAATCTGCTTCTAGTCATCCACAGACAAGAGCCCAAAAAAAGGGTAGTAACAGTGCAGCATGTAAGAGGAAGAGAGTAGGGCTATCACAGGGCGGGAGATTGGCAAAGCACACTAATATCACGACTGGCCCACCAGCGAAGTCTGGTTTGGTTCAGTCTGTCGATATCACTATTGGTGATGAAACTGACAATAGACAGCAGGACCAGCCCCAACATAATGACCTGATCCCCCAGATCGAACAAATAGTCCGTTCCCTGCTATCACCACTTTTGGATAGGGTAAAGGTGGTTTCTGACAAAGTAGATCGTCTTGAGCAAACTATTTTAGATAATTTTTGCTCATTAAAAAATGTTATTAAATTAGCCACCAAGGACTGTGTTAATCCCATTAAGGTGACCCATACCCTTCCTGCCCTGCCACTTTCTTCCCCCAATACTGTCATACCCCCTATAGTCGACTCTGGGACAGTTCCACCCAGAACCTCGATAGCAGACAACACTAGCACCCAGGGTAGTTCTCAGGATAGGGATCGCTCAAAGGACTTACCCGGAACCAAATTGGATAGCAGGTCTTCACACAAAGGTTCAAACATAGTCTATGGAGACAGGATAACTAAACCCTCTAAATCCTCGAATGTCTGCATTCATTTACCTCCTGAATCTATTCCCTATGTTGCTGTCTTATCCGGCGTTCCGGAATTGAAGAGCGACACAGAGGAATCTTATCAACAACTTAAAAATAAAGTCATCTTCTGGCTTAATCAAAAGAGACCTATCCCGAACTTTGTGGACGGGAAAATTCTCTTTGCCAGAAGAGTTAGTTGGGTTGGTCCCAGACCAAAAAATGTCCAAGGGGATTGTATTATCATTAATTTTAGGGATACCCGAGTGGTGCGCATCATCTGTGACCATCCACTTAGTTGGGACAGGTCAGAAATAAGGGTCCATGATTTAAGGCACTTCTATAATCCTTACTTTAACACCCCCGAAAGCCTTGTCCAATCCCAGGATAGGACCGGATCCAACCCAAACTTTGTAATGCTTCCCACTCAGAGTATCGATAACACATACCACCTGGAAGCATCAGCCTGACCGGGCCTGGAGGGGCCTTTCCTTAATCTGTCACCCTCTGTTGATAACCCACCAACTAGATCTGAGGGAAAGGGTGTAGATGTCTGTGTGTCGCACGATTTATCCGACAGAAAAAACACCTGTAAAATTTTAAGTTGGAATGTTGCCGGCACCAGACTTAAAAGCCAGGATGATTTATGGATTGGTTATGTTGTGTCCCACGATATTATCGCCCTACAGGAAACTTGGGACACATCAAACAATCTTTTTTTGGACGGGTTTGTTCATTTCTATATCCCAGCAACACCTAGCTTGGCGGGGAGGGCTAAGGGGGGCCTTGCCTTGCTCGTTTCTTTGAACCTGAAAGGATCCGCCAAACAGGTTGATTCTGGCTCCCAACATTGTTTAGTAGTAGAATTAGTGGTGGCAAACTCTCCTTCTCTACTCTTGATAAATTTCTATAATTCTAAAGACAGTGTCAGTCCAAATTACCATCTAGAATCTGTGGGGGAGGTTCTGGATAAATATAGAGCTCTACACAATAGTTTCGAGGTAATTTTAATGGGCGATTTTAATATCCATCCTTGCAGTCTAGGTTGCATTTTGGATGATGAGGAGGGTTCTCCCTACGCTTCACCCACACATTTCGAACATACTAAATCAGGTGAGGCTTTGGAGAGCCTATTGGCTACCTCAGATCTCTCTGAACCTTGTTACTGCACGGTGGGGCAGAGACCGTTTACCTTTAAAGGCCCGGATTCAGGGTCAGTCATCGATTACATTTTTGTTTCCTCTTTGCTTCTTGTTTTGATTTTAAACTACAGGGTGGAGGACTCCGCATTCAGTGACCACAATCCAGTGATAGTAGAGGCCGCTTCGGATGGGTCATTGGCATTTAAAGAGCCTAGTAGCCTGGGACCTAGAGCCCTGATAGTAAAAGACCAGGGCAGGAGGGTAAAATGGGCTCAGGTGTCCCCGATCTCTTTTTGTCAAGATGTCCTGGCTAAAGTTGAACCGGAGATGGACATATGCCTAGACTATGCCAACTCCAACTCTAGCATTGTTGAGGCTTTTGCCATCATTTGTCAACACATAAATGCGGCCCTCCTGACCAAACCCAAGTCAGGATGTGCCATAGGGAAAAAATGGTTCAACACCAATTGTATTAAGGCCCATTCTGCTCTTTTGAAGGCAATAAAAGGCAAACCAAGAAACAGACCTCTAATTACTTCTTTGCGGAAACAGTATAAATTAGCCATCAAAGCACGTAAAAATGAGATCCAGGAAGAAGCCTGGAACAATTTGCTGTTACCGGACACCTTGCGGGATAGTTCCAAATTCTGGGGACTGATAAATCACCCCTTTTTTTCCGATAGTGGGAATCAGACCTTAGAATGTAGCATACCTGATGAACAGTGGTTAGCCCACTTCGGAAAAATTTATAGTTCTGCCTCGCATGGGAATTCAGAGGAGCTGTCAGCCTTAAATCGGGTTGGTCCTGTCTCGGCCTTCAGGGTGGAGGAGGTGGAAAAAGCCATCCAAGAGACATCGAAGAGTAAGGCACCAGGCCCTGACGGCGTCCCGGCTGACCTATATAGGTCCGCACCTAAACTATGGGCCAAATTATTAACTAATGTTTTTAATGTTGCAAGACACAAGTATATCCCTGAGTCCTGGGCGACATCCATTATTATACCAATTTTTAAAAAAGGCCAGAGGGATGATCCGGCATGTTATAGGCCGATCTCCCTAATTGACTCTGCTGTCAAAATTTTAGGCAGAGTCATCTTGGGCAGACTGAACACATGGTTGGCAGGTAACAGTATATTATGTGACGCCCAATATGGTTTTAGGGCTAACAGGAGCACGCAGGATCAATGCTTGAATCTCCACTTACTTATTTGCAAATACACTATCGCAAAGGAGGGGTCGTTGTACATGGCCTTTATGGACCTCTCCTCAGCCTTCGACCTAGTCAATAGGTCGAAACTGTGGAGTATTCTTTTGGACAATGGAGTTGATCCCCCTCTGGTTGGTTTTTTGGCGGATCTCCATCGTGATTTATCAGCCTCGGTGAGAGTCACCCAGGGGGGAAGGTGTACCAGCCGCTTCAAGTCAGAGCGAGGTGTAAGGCAGGGATGCATTTTGGCACCCCTCCTTTTCACGCTTTACATCAATGCCCTGGACCCCGCCCTGGCAAATGCTGCGGTGGATGTACCACGGGTAGGAGACACCAAGATCCCAGTTCTCCTTTACGCGGACGACGCCGTTCTTTTGGCGCGTACAGGAGTGGCCCTTGACAGACTATTGGCCTCTTTCGGAGACTTTATGACATCGTTAGACCTGAAAGTTAATACCCAAAAATCACAGGTCATGATCACGGGCCAGTCAAGTAGGAAAAAGAAATCTAAATCCTTCTTTTGTCTAAGCCACGAGGTCAAAAGGGTCCCAATTTTCACCTATTTAGGGGTCATTTTTGACGAGAAGGGAACGTGGGGTCCTCAACACAACCTAAAAGGCAACGCAATGGCAAGATCTGTGGCAGCTATACTTGGCTTTGCCAAACGGCTGGGTAGTCGCCCCCTGGAGGCCATCTTGAAAGTCTATAAAGCTAAAACCCTGGCATTGGCCACCTATGGCTCCGCCATATGGGGCTATTCCAGAAATGACACCATCCAGAGGGTGGAAAACAAGTTTTTAAGATCCTTGTTGTCCGTTCCTCAGTCCACACCTACTTTTACAATGCATTCAGAATTGGGCTTGGGGTATGTTGTCGACCTAATTAAAATGGCACCTGTCATATGTTGGCTTAAAACCTGGCTTAATCAAGATATTCCTTTAACACATTTAATACTAAAGGATTGTCTAGCCTTGGAAAGAGCCCATACAATTCCATGGCTAGTATACGTCAAAAAGATGTTGAGTTCAGTGGGACGTTCAGTGCTCTTCAATTCCCCTGAAGGCATCAACAAGCAGGACATTAAGGGGATTAAGACCGCATTAATGACAAGATTAACGGTCGAGAGGGAGGACACTGAATTAAATAAGCCGGTAGTGAGAAGGAACTATGGGCTAATTACTGTTCCGGGCCTTGAACCCTACCTGGCTTTTGTCACAAGCCCACTTCACAGGTCTCTCTTGATTAAATTTCGTTTAAACTTGATACCGTATGTGCTAGGTTTTTATCCCACGTGGGCAACCCCGGATAATGCGCCCCCATGTGACTGCGATAATTTTTCTAGCCAAGACACATTACATTTCATCATGTTTTGTGAGCATTTTGTACATATCAGGAGAAAATACCTGTTACCCTTACTTAAAGAGGCTGGCCATGTTCAGGTTCGGCCAGCGCTCTTGTCCCTGCAACTCCTGCCTAATATCACCATTGCCTTTTACGTAGCAAACTTTTTAGTCGCTGCTGTGCGCATTAGTAAGAAGCGTGCCAGAGAGCGGCACACTATCAACACAACGGTTGTGGCTGTGATGGGCGGCGGCCCATAATTATGGACTATTTCATCCCTGCTAGTCTTTTAGACAGAAACTGTATCCTCAAATTCTATTTATTCATTTTAACTTAAGAACTGAATCGATGTAATAGGTTCTCTTCGTATTTTTAAATTTTTAAATTTTGATTATGTTTCTTAAATACCAGATTTGTAATTGATGTACTTTTGCTCTGTATTTCTCGTACTGTGATTTTATGTGTGTTTTTGTCTCTTTTTATGATCTTTTATTGATCGAATAAAAGTATTTGACTGACTAACCTTTACCACGCATGCTTTTACCACACTCTGTAAGTATATTTAAGGTAATTAAAACATCTATCTATCTATCTATCTATCTATCTATCTATCTATCTATCTATCTATCTATCTATCTATCTATCTATCTATCTATCTATCTATCTATCTATCTATCTATCTATCTATCTATCTATCTATCTATCTATCTATCTATCTATCTATCTATCTATCTATCTATCTATCTATCTGTCTATCTGTCTATCTGTCTATCCGTCTATCCGTCTATCCGTCTATCTATCTATATTTGTGTGTGTGTGTTTATGTATACACACACACATATATATAATTATATATGTTTACCACCAATATGCCACACTACTGCCGTACAAACTTGTAGTAATGTAGTCCACGCTTGTATGATGAGCTTCAAGAAGGTTTATTCAGGTAAATAAACAGGTAGTATAACCCCTTCGATGCTCATGACGGAATGGTTCCGTCATGAGCATTGGTGCTCCTGTGCTCATGACGGAACCATTCCGTCATGAGGACAGGGGCACGAAATCCCTCTGCTGCAGACAGCAGAGGGATTTCCTTTACTCCCCTAGAGCCTCAGGAGCTGGAGAAGAGCTTCACCAGCTCCGAGGCCCCCTCCCTGGTTTCTGTGAAAGAACGATCAACGTGCACCTTGTGCTGTCGTCATTTCACAGAAACCGAAACTAAAATGAACCTTTAGGTTCATTTCAGTTTCACTTTCTACCTGCTCAGGGGGCTAGCTCTGCCCCCTGAGCACATAGAAAGACGGGAGAGGTATCATTGGAAAGGAGGGATCCACCCACGAGACACCAGAGAGGGGGGAGCGGCCCCTTGGGCAAGGGTCTTTGCTCCCCCCATATAAATTTGGGCCAATATAGACTTTCTGCCAGATGATTTAAATTTGTTTTATAATTAGTGGTGGGGGCTGCCCAATATGGGCATGCCCATGCCTCCACCACCTGCAAAAATGACAGCCTTTTTGCCCCCCCCCGGGGGGCAGATGGGGGCAGTAGCCCCCAATATGCCCCCCCGGCGTTCAAAAAGCCCACTAGATGCCAGGGATTTTTTGGGGCAAATTGGAATTAGGGTGAGGGCTGCCCAAAATGGGCATGCCAAGGCTCCCACCCCTGCCCCACAAAAATTACAGCCTTTTTGCCCCCCTGGGGCAGATGGGGGCATTAGCCCCCAATCCGCCCCCCGGGGGGCAAAAAGCACAGTAGACGCCAGGGATTTTTTGGGGCTAATTTTAATTAGGGTGAAGGCATTGGCATGCCCATTTTGGGCTGCCCCCAACCTAATTAAATTTGCCCAAAAATATCCCCGGCGTCTACTGGGCTTTTTGCCCCCCAGGGGGGGCAGATGGGGGCATTAGCCCCCAATCTGCATCCCCGGGGGGGCAAATAGCCCACTAGTCGCCAGGGATTTTTTTAGGCAAATTTGAATTAGGGTGGGGGCTGCCCAAAACAGGCATGCCCATGGGGGGCATTGGCATGCCCGTTTTGGGCAGCCCCCACCCTAATTAAAATTTGCCCAAAAAACTCCCTGGCGTCTAGTGGACTTTCAGCCCACCTGGGGGGCAGATGGGGGCATTAGCCCCCATCTGCCCCACCGGGGGGGGGCAAAAAGCCCTCAAGACGCCAGGGTTCTTTTTGGGGCAAATTTGAATTAGAGTGGGGCAGCCCAAAACGGGCATGCCCATGCCCCCACCCCCTCCCCTGCAAAAAGTACAGCCTTCCTGCCCCCCCAGGGGGAAGATGGGGCAGTAGCCCCCATCTGCCCCCCCGGGGGGGCAAAAAGCCCACTAGACGCCAGGGAGTTTTTGGGGAAAATTTTAATTAGGGAGGGGGCATTGGCATGCCCATTTTGGGCAGCCCCCACCCTAATTAAAATTTGCCCAAAAAACTCCCTGGCGTCTAGTGGACTTTCAGCCCACCTGGGGTGCAGATGGGGGCATTAGCCCCCATCTGCCCCACCGGGGGGGGGGCAAAAAGCACTCTAGACGCCAGGGTTCTTTTTGGGGAAAATTTGAATTAGAGTGGGGCAGCCCAAAAAGGCCATGCCCATGCCCCCACGCCCTCCCCACAAAAAGTACAGCCTTCCTGCCCCCCCAGGGGGCAGATGGGGCAATAGCCCCCATCTGCCCCCCCCCAGGGGGGCAAAAAGCCGACTAGACGCCAGGGATTTATTGGGGAAAATTTTTATTGGGGTAGGGGCATTGGCATGCCCGTTTTTGGCAACCGCCACCCTAATTAAAATTTGCTCCAAACAATCCCTGGCATCTAGTAGGCTTTCTGTCCCCCCTGGGTGGGGCAGATGGGGGCATTAGCCCCCAATCTGCGCCCCCGGGGGGCAAAAATCCCACTAGTCGCCAGGGATGTTTTGGGGGCAAATTTGAATTAGGGTGGGGGCTGCCCAAAACAGGCATGCCCATGCCCCCACCCCCTCCCCTGCAAAAATTACAGCCTTCCTGACCGGCCTGGGGGCATTAGCCCCCAATCTGTCCCCCGGGGGGCAAAAAGCCCAGTAGACGCCAGGGATTTTTTGGGCAAATTTTAAATGGGGTGGGGTCATTGGCTTGCCCGTTTTGGGAAGCCCACGCCATAATTAAAATTTGCCCAAAAAACTTCCTGGCGTCTAGTAGACTGTCAGCCCCCCCTGGGGGGCAGATGGGGGCATTAGCCCGCAATCTTCCCCCCCCGGGGGGGCTAAAAGCCCACTAGACACCAGGGATTTTTTTGGGCAAATTTTAATTAGGGTGGGGGCTGCCCAAAACGGGCATGCCAATGCCTCCACCCCCACCCGCAACAATTACAGCCTTTCTGCCCCCCGGGGGAAAGATGGGGCAGTAGCTCCCAATCTGCCCCCCCGGGGGGCAAAAAGCCCATTAGAAGCCAACGATTACGCTGGCAAAGTGCCTAGCTGTAGTTTTTGATACCCAGCTCTGCCGGCACCTAGGGAAACCTACCAAACCCTAGGGGTGTATGGCCTGCGTGGATCCCCCAATGTTTCCTTACCCAGAATCCCCTGCAAACCTCAATTTTAGCTGAAAAAATCACTTTTTTCACATGTTTTCGTGTGGGAAATTTGTGACATCACTGGGCTCACACAAATTTACCACTACCCAGCGTTCCCCCAAGTCTCCCAGTAAAAATGGGGCCTCACTTGTGTGGGAGGCCCAAGTACCCGCGACAGGCAAGGGCCCAAAACGTAGTGAGGCGACATCAAAATTGCCTATAGCGAAACAACCTGGTTTTGCAGGGAGGGTCACCTGGGTTTTTGGCCCGGTGCTCGGCAGCCATCTAGGGAAACCTACCAAACCCATACATTTCTGAAAACTAGATACCCGGGGGCTTCCAGGGAGGTATGGCTTGCGTGGATCTCCCAACGTTTCCTTACTCAGAATCCCCTGCAAACCTCAATTTTAGCTGGAAACATCACTTTTTTCACACATTTTTGTGTGGGAAAGTTGTGGCATCACTGGTGAGGAAATATGAATTTTGTGATCAGTTATGTCCCCTATCGTAGACCCCAACGGCTCCATGCGCATGCTATAAGTACATGTATGTTCCCTCCAGTTCCAGTTTTGAAGACGCAAATATATGTGCGTCCACCGTCAACATGTCCTCTTTCAGATCCGCCATGAATGGGTCAGATATTCCATTCCTAAGTATGAAAGGCCACCGACTTTATGTGGTTCACTTTCCACATTTCACAGATTCAGGCGAGTAGGCCCAGAATTCTGTCAGCAAGCCTTTTCCTGCCTTCTGCCTCTGAAAGCTCCAGTCTGAGCCTGCATCTGTATCCATGAACTTTGTCCTACTCCCTGCGCGGCTAACGGTGCCTGATCCAGCCTGTTGCCTGCCAAAAACTGTATTTCACCTTCAAGATTATCTGCTCCGCTCCTCATCCGATACATTCCTGTCTAGTAGTTTAGGTAAACATTCCTCCAGCTACCGTGCAAAGGGCCAGGCCTCGCTGTCCACATGCAAGTAATTCATAGCCCCCGTTACCATGGAATATTCCTACCCCCTCGCATCTCATGTAGACACTTAGACGCTTGTACACGCACTAACAGTCAGTATAGAATAGATTCTATCCTAGAGACCTTTCCTTTTGGATAACACAGTTCTTTAAACATAGGATATTAGATATGATTTGGGATTAGGTTGACATGACCCCCCAGACTTCTGTCTCCACATGTAGAGCTAAATGTCAAGTCCCCTTCACCCTCTAGTTGCACGTCAATCACACGTCATGCGGCTGCGCGCGCATCTCTGCCAAATATTTCTGCTGACATTGCAGGATTCTTTTATGGATCCACCCACTTGTGACATCATGTATAATGACGTTTACAAAGTTACGCCCATATGTCCGCCTCTATTAGTTACGTATGCACATTTTATCTGTATTTTCAGCTGTTACGCCTCTTGCATCTGTTTCACTGTAATGCATTCTCTATAAAACTGATTATCTGTCAATAATGTATGCCCTTTCTTCCTGAACTTTCGTGGTGATGGAATAGAAGCCTGCAATTCGAATTGTATTCCTTTGTATAGGAATAAAGCCTTTTAGAACCTCTAATACCACGGATTCTGCCTCTTATATTTACTGAGTTATTCTTACTAGACTTTACCGCATAAAAAATAGTACCGGTAATGAAATATTTACCACACTGGGCTCACACAAATTTCCCACTACCCAGCGTTCCCCCAGGTCTCCTGGTAAAAATGGTGCCTCACTTTTGTGCCATTTCCTGTCGCGGGCACAAGGCCGACCCGCACAAGTGAGGTACCATTTTTCTCGTAAGACTTTGGGGAACGCGACGTAGGCGGAAATGTGTGGATCCACGCAGATTCCAGAACTTTCCACCACAGAAATGTGGGGAAAATGTGTTTTTTTGGACACTTTTTTAGGTTTGCAAGGGATTCTGGGTAACAGACCCTGGTGGGAGGCAGTCAAGTCACCCCATCCTGAATTCCCCTGGGTGTCTAGTGTTCGAAAATGTATAGGTTTGCTAGGTTTCCCAAGGTGAAAATGTGGTGTGTTCACGTTGGGTTTTGAGCCATTTCCTGTTGTGGTCACTATGCCTACCCACACAAGTGAGGTACCATTTTTATTGGGAGACTTGGGGTAATTCAGATTTGTAAAGTAACTGTTATTACCTATTGATTGTTGATGCATTTTTGCCTTCCAAATGAAAGACTTTGTGTAAAAAAGAAGTCATTTTGAAAAATGACCGATAATTCTCATGCTAGTATGAGTATTCCCAATTTCGAAAATGTGCAAATATGTACTGTTTCTAAACTCTATAATTTGTTCCCATTTCAGAAATACATAGGTGTCTTTCATACCGATTTTTCCATATATACATTTTCCCACAATAATTGCTATATACCCAGAACATAATTAAAAAACATTGCAAATTGCTGCTCAGTTTTTGACTCTGGGTTCATCGGGTTCTTGGTGAACCTACAAGTCCTATATATCCCCACAACCAGAAAGGTCCAGCGGATGTAACGGTATATTGCTTTCAAAGAGCTGTCATAATTAGAAGAAGTTACAGGTAAAAACGTTGACACAAAAGGCTGTTTTTTTCAACTAATTTTAATTTTTTCCTATATTTAACTGTTAGTTTCTATAAAGAAACCTTGATGGATCTACACAAATGACCCCTTGCTGAATTCAGAATTTTGTCTGCTTTGCAAAAATGTATCGCTTTCCGGGATCCATTATTGCTTTCAGACCCATTTCTACCATTAACTGGAAGGAGGTTGAAAGCACAAAAAATAGCAAAAATAGGCCATGTCCCAGAAAAATGCCAAAACTGTGTAAAAAATGTTGGTTTTCTGCAAAAGTCTGTCATTCCCTAAAAGCTGTGAAAATGGTGATTTCAGCCCCACAAACCCTTTTTTGATACCATTTGCAGAGAAAAACCCAGATGCTTTCATTTTCAGCCCGTTTTTCCCATTTTTCACGAGAGTGTAAGGAACTAAAGACAAGAAGGGAAGATGGAGACAGAATACCCATCCCCCTCCTCTAATAAGGAAAAATAAACGTTAAGATGTAAGTTCCCCATGTAAGGAGACTAGTCATGTGGATCAATGGGACTAAAACCCAATATCCTGCCCCCAGCTTAAACAAGGGACAACAATGTTACGTATGTGCTCTCCATGTAGGGAGACAAGTTGTGTGGACTAAAGGAACTGAAACTCAATGTCCTGCCCCCACCATTAACAAGAGACAACCCATGAAAAACATATATGCTCTCCGTGTGAGGAGGCACACAAGGACAAAACCCTGCAACAAAAACAAAACTTGCGTCACAAGGTGTCTTATGCACACAGGGGACACACCCCTGCAACAAACAAATAACGTGCAGCATAAGGTGTCTTATGCACATAGGGGATGCACCCCTGCAACAAACAAATAAATAATAAATAGTCCACAACCCAGGGATGAAGGAAACACCGCCCACATCATAAAGTGGAAATGAACTATTAAAATAAGAGTCAAAAGCCCAAACCTAGGGATGATGGGAACACCGCATCACGAGAGGGTAGGGAACTAAAGACGAGAAAGAAAGATGGATACACAATACCCATCCCCCTCCTCTAATAAGAAAAAATAAGCATCAAGATTTAAGTTCTCCATGTAAGGAGACTAGTCATGTGGACCAAAGGGACTAAAACCCAATATCCTGCCCCCAGCTTAAACAAGGGACAATGTCACGTATCTGCTCTCCATGTAGAGAGACAAGTAGTGTGGACTAAAGGGGCTGAAACCCAATGTCCTGCCCCCACCTTTAACAAGGGACAACCCGTGAAAAACATATATGCTCTCCGTGTGAGGAGGCACACAAGGAAAAAACCCTGCAACAAAAACAAAAGTGCGGTACAAGGTGTCTTACGCACACAGGGGACACACCCCTGCAACAAACAAATATCGTGTGGCACAATTTGTCTTATGCACACAGGAGACACACCCCTGCAACAAAGAAATAACGTGCAGCACAAGGTGTCTTATGCATGCAGGGCACCCAAACCTGCATCAAAAAAATGCATAGCGTAAATGGACCCATGACCGATAACCTAATGTAATGGGACAAGACCCTGCAAACCAACCCTGCGTAAGGGTTAAACGTAATATAAATGGGGAAAACCCCCAAAACATACCCCCGTGTAAAGGTGACAAAAACAAACTTGTGTAAATGGGAACAGAGCTCATGAACCTACCCATGTGTAGGGGCCACGTGAAGCGCTGTATTGAAAAGAGACTCGTACCCATACCATGCCCATCCTTCATGTAAGGGAGAATATTGTATATAAAAAAAAATGAGACTAAACTCATACCCATCCCTCATGTAAGGGCACCTTGGCTTGCTTAAGTAAATGCTAAACAAACCCAATACATAATCCCACGTGTAAGGGAAATAACATACACTGCAGAAGTTTCACCAAAACCAAAGTCAAATATAACTAAACAAACTATATTGTCTCTTGTTCAAAACCAAAGAACTGTGACCAGACCAGACACAGCAAAACACCTGTGAGACTCCGGACTCCGGATCTCCGACTGACCCCTGCCCCCACCACGTCTTCAACAAGGCCGACTCCACCATCGCACCCCAACTCCGAGACGTCATCAACACCTCCTTCGACACCGCCACCTTCCCGGAGAGCTGGAAGCATGCCGAGCTCAGCGCCCTACTGAAGAAACCAACAACGGACCCCACCGACCTCAAAAACTTCCGCCCCATCTCGCTCCTCCCTTTTCCTGCCAAAGTCATCGAGAAGATCGCCAACAGACAGCTTGCTGCCTTCCTCGAGACGAATGGATCCCTCGACCCCTCGCAGTCCGGTTTCAGAGCCAACCACAGCAACGAGATCGCCCTCATCGCAGCCACCGACGACATCCGAGCCCTTCTTGACAACGGGGAAACAGCGGCACTCATCCTCCTGGACCTCTCCGCCGCGTTCGACACTGTCTGCCACCGCACCCTAGTCCAACGCCTCAGCAACACCGGCATCCAAGAGAAGGCATTGAAGTGGATCATCTCGTTCCTCGCTGGAAGAACACAGAGAGTCCGCCTCCCCCCGTTTCGTTCCGAGGCCACCAAAGTCATCTGCGGTGTCCCGCAAGGATCATCACTCAGCCCCACCCTCTTCAACGTCTACATGAGACCTCTCGCAGCCATCGCACGCCAACACAACCTCAACATCATCACCTACGCCGACGACACCCAGCTGTTCCTCTCCCTCACCAGAGACCCCGACACCGCCAGAACCAGCCTCCACGAAGGGATGAAAGACGTCGCCGAGTGGATGAAGAACAGCCGCTTGAAACTGAACTCAGACAAGACGGAAGTCCTCTTCCTTGGACCATCACCCTCCGCCTGGGACGGCTCCTGGTGGCCCCCAGCCCTGGGCACCGCCCCCAAGCCGACAGACCACACACGCAACCTGGGCTTCATCCTGGACTCCTCCCTCTCGATGACCAGACAAGTCAACGCCGTCTCCTCTTCATGCTTTCACACCCTCCGCATGCTCCGCAAGATCTTCCGATGGATCCCGATCGAAACCAGGAAGAAGGTCACCCAGGCCCTCGTCACCAGCCAGCTGGACTACGGAAACCCCCTCTACACCGGAACCACAGCCAAGCTACAGAAAAGACTACAACGCATCCAGAACGCCTCCGCCCGACTCATCCTGGACATCACTCGACGCAGCCACATCTCCGGCCACCTGAGGAACCTGCACTGGCTCCCCGTCAACAAGAGGATCACGTTCAGGCTCCTCACCCACGCACACAAGTCTCTCCACAACCTGGGCCCCAAGTACCTCAACAACCGCCTGACCTTCCACACACCCACCCGCCAGCTACGGTCTGCTAGCCTCGCCCTAGCCGCCGTACCACGCATCCGAAGAGCCACCGCCGGAGGCAGATCCTTCTCCTACCTGGCGGCCAAGACATGGAACTCCCTCCCCATCCACCTTCGGCTGACCCAGGACCACCTCGCCTTCAGGAGACAACTCAAGACCTGGCTGTTCGAGCAGTAGCGGCCCCCTTCCCCCAAGCGCCTTGAGACCCTTCCTGGTGAGTAGCGCGCTATACAAGTGTCATTATTGATTGATTGATTGATGTCTCACACGAATTTCCTTGCAATGTTAAGCCATGAGAAATGTGAAAAACGCATAGACCACCAAAAGTACATCACACCTCTATAGGGAAGAGAGTTACCTCAGTAGAAACATGCTCCTTGGCTCCTCAAAACGGCACTGACAGAATAACAAGGAAAGATCAGCTTTACCCATAATTAGTGGAGGTCACTCACAAACCATGCCATGAACTATCATCACTCATCCAGACATTCAAGCATTCCACTCATAGCCCACACACCAACATTCCACTCAGAACACTCACACAGGCTGAGCAGCTAGGGACAGGATAACATAGGAGAAAAACCATAAAGTCAGAATACTACAAACTCTCGGGCAGGTGCTTCCAGTGTGACTGTGCAGTCATGTAATTATATTCTCACCTAAGTCCCCACATGGGCAAATTGAAGTACTCCACAATATTCATGCCTTTCATTTATTTATATTTTAAAATTTGCCGATGCGTTTCGGCAGTCCTTGCCTTTTTCAATGCACATGAATAATTTTGTCCGTATTTAAAACATTTTCATGGTGAGGGACGGCAGACTTACATATCATTAAACTTCATGTCCGCCATTACAGCATGATCAGTATTGCATTGTCTCTTAGTGAGTGTGGCTTCATATTAATGATATCCACAAATTATCACTATAGTAGTGAGCATACAAGCCACCGTTGTTTGTCGTGGGTGCAGAGTAGAGCCATCGAGAAAGCAGCTTGATCAGCCCTCACAACCTGTGAAGATTAACAAGCGAATAATAAGTACAAACCACGCAGGAAAGGAATAAAGTTCCTAAACCTCGATATGCCAGGACCATACAAAACAGGCGAGACAAAACACACACCACTCTGTGCCTGCATTGGACTACACCAAATTGTGCTGCTCCTGGCACCAATGGCCTGTAACCAATAGTCAGAGCGCAAAGCTGCAAAAACATGCACAAGTGGTACAACGGTGACACTGCCCCCCTTTCTTCGAAGCATCTACATGTGCAGGCGTCCCTCGAGCCAGAGCCCTCTGAATACACCTACGGTAACGCCTGAGTAGAGGCTAAAGGACTGGCCCAACAGTAGTGAATCACAAGGAGGAGCTTCACAGGCAAAGTCAGTGCGGAAGCTCATGTCGGACAAAATGGGCCACCTCTGCTCTGTCACCGGAGGGGCAACCGGACAGACGCAGCTAACCCAAACGCCGACAGAAAAATGATTGGACACAACACCCACTGACTCAATGGGTAGCAAATTAGACGCAGTACTCGCAGCGGTAGAAATGCTGGGGCGTCACTAGAACAAACACGGTCTTCATTGGAAAACAAGATAGATGCAGTAGGGATAGACCTCAACCTATTGCACGCAGACCACCACAAACTGGCAGATAAAATCCGTGCAATGGAAGATACCCTAGAAAAGATGACACCGAGGTCCGTGAGGTAGAGGCAAAGCCAAAAGATCTACCAACACAGATGGGCACCCTGGAATGCAGGGCAGAAGATGCAGAGGGACGCTCCATACGAAATAACGTACGAGTGATAGGACTGCTGGAAGGTAGGGAGGGGAAAGATGCCCCTGACTATGTGGAGAAATGAATCCGCGATATCATTCCTACAGGAAAACTGTCGCAATATTTTTCTGTGGAAAGAGCACACAGGTCCCAGCGAGGCCCCCCGCAAGATCAAGCCCCAGGCCTTTTCTGTTTCGCATCATGCACTACAAGGACGGAAATACAATTTTGCAAGAGGCCCGGAAACTCCAATCCATACAAATCGACAACCATCAGATCATGCTCTTCCCAGATTACAGGATCGCAGTGCAGAAGCAGAGACACTTAGTTCTTGAAGTGAATCGATACCTACGCAGCGTACACCTCAAGGATTCAAAGTTATTTCCAGCGTGCCCGAGAGTCATCGCAAAGGGAAAAACTCACTTCTTCGACACCCCTATCACTGCTTGGGAATGGCTGGACTTAGCAAACCCCAGGCAAATACCTGTGTAGTAATGTGTAAATGCACGGGACATGTTTAAATGCTCCTTTACAATTTACTTTAGAATGAATAGTCTTTGTATATCTATGCCTCGGTTCATTTGTATATATTTGAGTAGCACCATGGTAATAGAACCTGGGGCTTGAGATGCTGTTGTGAAGGTGGTCAGTTGTACCTGACTCAACCCACTGGATGGATGGGACCTTTTCCTTCTTGGATTAAACTTACTTCTTCATCTACAATACTGAATCTTCTTTTATTTAATCTTCAACTAATTTTACACTGGCGACGATCTGAGGAAGCAACCCTGTTCTCAAGATTCATGGAGCGCTCTGTTTTATTTCCACAAGAAGTATTTGGTCTCAACAACCTGAAGTTTATTATGGAATCATAAGTAACCTGTAAGTTTACTTTCTTATTATCTCGTCACTTTAAACTTTTATCTATCATCACACACCTCACCCTTTGCCTTTGGGTTGGGAGGCTTCGATGTGACTGTCTTCTCAAAAGCAATCGCCGCACACCTCACCCTTACTGTACTTTTGGGTTAGGAGGCTTTTGTCACTTACTTAACACTTTTCACCACAAGAGACTTATCGGTGTATACCTTGCCTTTATTAAGTGGGTTGGGCGGTTACTGCATGTTTACTCTTGCATGGTTGAATTCAACGTCTTCCTCATCACGAGTGAGGTTAGTGACGCTGAAATTACCTTCACTGACTTTATAAGTGCGTTTTATCTTTACAAGAAGTTTTTTTAAAGGAATGCTTACAGGCTCTGCTCTTTATTATTTTTTTAGGTGGCACGTTCTTCTACAAATTTGCTAATTGTACATCAACGTTGATAAACTTGTTTACATTTGAATGCAATTCAAATTCCTACTTACACGTCGCGCTTCATGAAGATCTCGAGCAGCTGCATTGTTTAATTTATCACGGTCCAGTGACGACTCGCCGAACACTTCGCCTTGGTTACTGCAATCTCGAAATAGTATTCTAATTCTGCGTGCCTGCCTAACCTGCGTCACCACACCACATTACGCTTTGTTTGCAGTAAGTGCGTAACGTGGCGGCCATCTTGCTGTAACTTTAACTCGTTCGTTTTGAAGCCTTGAAGATAAACCAACAGTATCTGTAGTGGTAGTGTATCTGTCGCAACAGTAAATGCTGCCGTTCCTCAACTTTCACTTCAAGAAGATGTAAGACTATTTTCTAATTTGATTAATATAAACTCCTTTCGACATGTTTCTTTCTTTGGGGGTTCTGTTTTAAAAAGATGGTGCTACTGGTGACTCTCTGTTCTGTTTTAAACGGATGGTGACTATCTGAAGGAATTGTTCCATCGCTCTACTCATTTTATCTAAGCACTCATTTTCGTTTTCAAGGAGTATTACTTCATATACATTCAAGTGAACTGTATTCGTTTTTCACTTTATTCAACTTAACTACGTCGGTTGTATGAGACTTCAACTGAGATACTAGTAGATGTGACATGTCTTATGTTTCATTCCTTCCTTAATTGTAATATTGAATGAGACCGCTTGACTGACTTTATCCTGTATTTATACTTCAAGATAACCCTCACGTTGCATCTCTCTCTTCATTGTAATATTGTATGAGACTGTTTGACTTGCTTTACACTGTTCTTACACTTCAGAGTAACACTCTTGTTCTTTAGTGGGTACAACTGGTACTATGCAAAACGTTGCAACACCACCTTTCTTCCTTTCGTCTTCTGGTGATCTACCCATCAAGTGGCAAAAGTGGAAGAAAGTTTCTGAGAGATATGCCAACGTATGTGGTACAAATCTCAGTGCATAAAAGAGAACTGCTCTCCTTCTACATTGTCTTGGCTCAGAAGGTCAAGAGGTCTTTGATCATTTACCTGATATTGATGATCAAAGCTTGAATTAGTATGAAATATGCATTTTGAAATTAGATAAGCACTATTTACCTAAAGTGAGTACTATCCTAGAACAGTACCATTTTGGTCGCAGGACACAAAATGATGGGGAATCTGTAGAAAACTACATTACCGCTCTAAGAAAGTTGGCTTTTTGTCATGTAATTTTGGGGCTCTACTGGAGGAAAGAATTATAGATCAATTCATGATGGGGTGCAATGTCGAAAAAGTCAGGAGTGATCTATGGCAAAAAGATTTGTCATCACTTGAAGAGGTCATCACTATTGCTCAACAAATAGAACATTCCTTAAAATGTGTGGAAGTCATTACTAAGCGTGAAACAAAGGATAATAGTGTTCATTCTGTAAAAGGGTATTTGAAAGATAAAAATGTAAAGAAAAGTCATTATGTCAAACCAGTTGCAAAAATGTATGTTCAACCACAAATGAAAGCTGACAGAAATTTTCAACCTGAGTACTACAGGTGTGGTCATGATGGTCATCTTGCAAATGACAAGAAATGCCCAGCTCTCAAATCTACTTGTTCGAATTGTAGAAAGATAGGTAATTTCACTGCTGTTTGTAGGGCAAAGAAAAATAAGGGAAAGATTTACACCATTGCTTGTGACAGCAATAGTGATAGCGATACTTGCTCAGAAATTGACTGTGGTCAGGTTGTCTCTCAGGTTAGCGACAACTCTAAGAAAGGCCCTTGGATAATATCCGTGTCGAAAGCAAGACAACAAGAGTACTTTTTGATTTGGGAGCTAAAATTACTATTGTCTCTAAACAATTTCATTTATCCAATCTGATGAACATAGTGAAGATCTTGAAGGCTGACATTAATCCAACGGCTTACGGTGGTGAGCCTATAAAACCTATGGGATATTTTTCTGGATTAATAGAAAACAAAGGAAGGTTTACATCAGGAAAGATTTATGTGTCATAGAAGGGTGATAGCGTCTTGAGCTTGTTTCACCAGAGGGATTTATGTGTGATGCTAGAGCCTAACAATGAACCACCCATCATTTTGAAAGACAACTTTGTTGTGAATAATGTGTTAACCAATGATAGTAATAGTAATTTCACCTCGACTCTCAAGGAAGAGTTTCCCAGTGCTTTTAGGGAAGAACTGGGGTGTTTACATGGTTATGTTCATAAAATCCGATTGGTTTCAGGAGCTGTTCCTGTAGCTGGTAAAGTGTGTGGAGTTCCTGTGGCTGTGAGAGAAGAAATGAAAGGCGAATTAGAAAAACTCAAAGTGGATGGGATTATTGAGGAGGTTGAAGGTACGCAGTGGTTGGCGCCTGTGGTCGCTGCCAGAAAAGCCAATGGCAGTCTTCGTTTGTGTATTGATTTGAGGGAACTTAATAAGAAGGTTATAGTGGATAAATATCCCCTTCCCAAAATCTCAGACATGTTGATGTTGTTACAAGGGGCTAAGGTGTTTCCCACAGTGGACTTAAAGTCCGCGTACTATCAAATTAAGTTAGATGAAGAATCCAAAGACCTAACTGCTTTTAATACACGCTTTGGGACTTTTAGATTTATAAGGCTTCCCTTTAGTTTGGTGTCAGCGGCATCTGTATTACAGAGAGCATTGGAAAAGGTTTCAAAAGGTCAAACAGGGGTTAAGATCTACCAAGATGATGTGTTTATTTATGGGTAGAATGAGTGCGAACATGATAGGAGACTCAAAGAAGTGCTTGAAAGGTTCCATAAGAATAATCTTACAGTTAGGTTAGATAAATGTAAATTCAGGAGGTCTTCTATTGACTATCTAGGTCATACGATTTCAGGTCAAGGGGTGGAACCCAAGGGTGATTTCGTGAGCACCATACAAAACTTAGCTTCTCCGCTTGACAAGGAAGAACTGATGAAATTTTTAGGTATGGCTGAGTATTACAGCAAATTCATGAAGGATTATGCTATAAAGTGTGTTAACATGCAGAAGTTACTGTGCAAAGGGGTTGCTTTTGATTGGGCTGATGCTTGCGAGGCTGAGTTCATAAAAGTCAAGAAAATGCTTAGAAATACCCCTAAATTGAAGAGTTTTGATCCCTCCACAAAAACCACACTTATCACAGATGCCAGCATGAAAGGTTTGGGGGCTGTCCTACATCAAAGAGATGGTGACAGAGAAAATGTGATTCTATTCTTGTCACAAAGTCTTTGTGGAGCTGAATTACGCTATTCAGTTATTGAAAGGGAGGCCCTTGCTGTTCATTGGGCTATAAAGAAGCTCAAAAATCTACTATGGGGTCTGAAATTTGTAGCGAGGACTGATCACAAGCCTCTTTGTCAAGTGTTTAATAAGAAGGGTATCAATGCCATTTCAGGGAGAATTTCCAAATGGGTGGTTGCACTTCAGGGATATAACTTTGAAGTTGAATATCTGTCAGGAGCAAAAAATAAGATTGCAGATACGCTTTCAACACTAGTCCCATCTAACGATTGTGATTTGAATATTGAGAGCGACAAACTCAATGAATGGGTTTGCAGTATTGAGGGTGATGGCATGAAGGAAAGTAGATGGCGTGAGTAGTGTCGTTTGGACATAGAACTTACTGAGCTCACATTGTTACTCAAAGAAGGGTGGTCCAACAAGGTCAAGGGGGATTGTACAAAATATTGGAATGTGAGGGATGAACTCTCTGAGCGTGAAGGCCTCATATTTCGAGGTACCAGATTGGTTTCACCTGTTTCTCTTTGTCAAGAACTTCTGGATTTGGCACATCAGGGTCATTAAGGTGTGTCCAAAACAAAACAAAGACTCAGACTCAATTATTGGTGGCCTGGTATGGATCTGCTGGTTGACCACTTGGTCAGAGAATGTGTGCCGTGTAGCTTGAGTAAGAAGAGCCTCAAACCTAGAGTACAACCCATGGTTGTCAGAGAACGTCCCAAAGGGCCTTGGGAAGAATTGGCATTTGACATCTTGGGGCCCATACAAGGGAATGGGTGTGAGAACTATGTATTTGTACTCATTGACATTTATTCCAGATGGCCAGAAGTCAAAATTACCAAGGGTATTGATACCAAACATGTCATACCATTTCTCAGAGATGTATTTGGACGAGAAGGATAATGGAGTCCAATTAGTTAAAAAAACATGGAATAATTTTTACTAAGTTGTTCTATTAAACAGAAGCTATGTGCGCTATATCATCCCGAGACAACTGGTTTAGTGGAACGCTTTAACCGTGTACTTAAGGAAACCATCTCAATGGCTAAGCAGAATTGTCTATATTGGAAGGAGGAAATTATTAAAAAAGGTTGTAATATACAGAATTTCTCCACATGCCACAACTGGACGCACCCCTTTTGAATTGCTTAAGGGTAGATGTCCCAACACCTTGATTGCTCCTTTCTGTGTTAATGAAGCCGAATCAAGGAGAGGTATGACAATTTCTGATGGTAAGTGGAAAATAAAGGAACGTGAAAGGATTGAGAGATGCAAGGTTACTTTTGATTCCAAGAAAGGTGTTAAAATTACTCCAGTCATGATTAGAGCTCCTTTTGGTAGGAAGGGGTCTAGTGTCAAGAATTCCTGTCATACGAGGGGAGGAAAACGGTAACCAGCGAAAACGGACTACATCTCCCAGGATGCTTAGCGGTTGAGAGGTTATGTAAACAGGAGAGCTGTTACATAACTCAAGGGAAACACGCCCTTATGTAAACAGGAGAGCTGTTACATAACTCAAGGGAAACACACCCTTATGTAAACAGGAGAGCTGTTACATAAATCAAGGGAAACACGCCCTTATGTAAACAGGAGAGCTGTTACATAACTCAAGGGAAACACGCCCTTATGTAAACAGGAGAGCTGTTACATAACTCAAGGAAAACACGCCCTATAAAGGGAGGAACCGGGAGGTACAAGGCTGTCGGATATTGTGTTTACACCGACGTACCTGCTTCGTGAAGAGCAGTGTTCCGGAGTGGTGCTCCAGTAAGGCAAGAACGGAGGTAGGTCGAGTCGTTACTCCCTGGGCCGTGTCTTGCCCCATCGTCACCTGTGAAGGACCCGGAAGCTCTACCGGTCAACCATTGACCTTCGCTTTTTGACTCGGCTGAGTCCAAGCGCAGTGGCGCTTTTGCTGGTTGGAGTCGTAACTCCCAGCCCGACCAGAGACACAGGGACTGCCAGCTGTAACGCACACCAGGAGGTGTTTGTCGCGTTACAGACTCGGAAGTCCACAGGATCGATCGAGCGGCTGCTCTCGGTTCAGTCTTCTTGCTTGTGATTGGGGTATCGGTGACGCATCACCAGGAGGTGACTCCGCGTCCCGGTGCAGTCGGAGGAAGAGGTTGAGCGGCTGCTCCCTTCAGGTAGAGACCCCGGCTGGGTGTTTCCCTGACTCCTCGATTCTCCCCAACACTCTTCGTGCCCCTCACAGCCTACCGATTGGCATTGTCGGCCATTTCATTTCTGCCCTCTGTTGGCATACGCCGGGATCGGCGTATATGCAGAGGACGGTTAGGACCATCCGTGCTGTGGGCTGGTAACGTACTTAGCCTGGAGGATTCCAGTGACTATAACTTTTGTTTGTTCTTTGTATTTTATTTGCCTTCATTAAAAGAACTAACCCTTCACAAGTGGTTGCGTCCTCATTGTCGTGTCTGTTAAACGATCCTGAGACGTTCAGGGCGTTACAAAATATCCGACCTTAATAACACTAACTGTCTCCCGGTCGATAACAGACATGGCAACACTTGATGATGTGCTGGCTGCTTTAGCGGCCATGCAAGTTGAAGTGGCTGCCTCTAGGCAAGAAACAGCCGATGTAAAAGCCAGACTGGATGCTATCCAATTGGACCCGCTCACGCCCAGCACCTCCCTCACGAACCAGACCCCTGCGGTAGTAGTGGAAATGCCGGTAGCCATCCCCTTGGCAACACCAGAGAGGTACAGTGGGGATCCTAACACAGTGCAGGTATTCCTCACACAAGTGGCGCTACATTTATCGTGCAAACCAAAGGCGTTCCCCACGAGTCAGGCTCGTGTGGCTTTCCTTATATCCTATTTGGCTGGAAACGCGGCACAATGGGCCGTACCTCTGGTGAGCAGGGACGACCCCCTCTTATGTGATTGGGGTGCTTTTCGCGAGGAATTCCTGAAGGTATTCGACAGAAGGGCTGACTCGTACACGGCGGACCGTGAAATGCTTGAGTTGAGACAGGGATCCAACGACCTGGTGCAGTATCTCAACGCGTTCCGAAGGCTGGTTGCGGAAACCAAGTGGCCTGTTGCTAAACAGACGGCGCTCTTCCATCAAGGGCTGTGCGATGAGCTCAAGGACGCCGTGGCTCATATTGACCCTCAACCCAAGACATGTGAGGGCCTTATCAACCTGGTATTACGGCTGGAACATAGGCTAAGTGAAAGAAAGGGGGATCATGGGAGAAAAGGAAAATCCCTTCCATCCTATGTGACGGTGGGAAGTCCTGAAACTTCCACCGCATCCAAGGGAGAACCCATGGACATCAGCGCAATACGAGCGAGCCTCACAGCCACGGAGAAAGAGTCACGCCGTAAACAAGGATTGTGCCTATATTGTGGCAAAAAAGGCCACTACGTACGTGAATGCCCTGCCAAACCGAAGACGTCACGTTATCGGGCCAACCGGTCGGTAACAGCCGTGGTGGACATACCGGCGGAAAACTAGAGGACTCCAAGACCAGAGAAGGGGCATCTCGGAGTCACTCATCCATCCCTTCACTTTCCAACTCGGTCACTAAGGGACAACGACACCTGTTTATCACGGTGCACGTGGGAGTGCATGACCAGTGGATACCCGTTGTGGCCATGGTGGATTCAGGGGCCACTGGCATGTTTATGGACCACAACGAGGCATGCAGGCTAGGGCTAGTGCTTCTTCCCAAAGCAGTACCCGAAGACGTCTATGCGGTAGACGGAAGGCGATTGGTGACGGGGCCCATCGGACAGCACACGGGGGTCCTTCCGATGAGATATGGGAGGAACCATTTGGAACAAATCGATTTTAACATCATCCGAGCGCCCCAATATGGCGTCATATTGGGATTGCCGTGGCTACAGAAACACAACCCCTTTGTGGATTGGCCAACACATCGCATCGAAATGACGTCACCGTATTGCATCCTGCATTGTGGAATAAGAACGGAATCCCTTGACGCAGATGAGAGCGGGAGTCAGACGGTGGCTACAGCGGCAGAAAAAGATGTGGCTCTCCCCCAGGCTTATCACAGTTTTGAGGATGTATTTGATGAGGTGAAGGCGGAAGTGCTACCACCACATAGACAGTTTGACTGCCAGATCGACCTGGTGCCAGGGGCCAGCGTTCCCAGCGGCAGGCTGTATGCCCTGACGGAGCCTGAAAACGTGCATCTCCGGGGGTACCTGGATAAACTCCTCAAGCTAGGATTCATCCGCCCGTCCAAGTCTCCGGCCGCCTCGCCACTCTTCTTCATCCCGAAGGCTAATGGGGAGCTGAGAGCCTGTGTGGACTTTAGGGCATTGAATGCGATAACCATAAAAAATCGGTACCCCTTGCCTCTCATCAGTGTACTTCTGGAACAGGTCAAGAAAGCTCGTATCTACACCAAGTTGGATTTGAAAGGGGCATACCATCTGGTGCGCATGAGGGACGGAGACGAGTGGAAGACCGCCTTTAAGACCAGGTTCGGCCTTTTTGAGTACCTCGTCATGCCGTTCGGTCTGTGCAACGCCCCGGCAGCCTTTCAGTACTTTTTGAATGAGGTATTCAGAGAGGAGTTGGATATCTACGTGGTCGTATATATCGACGACATCCTCATCTATTCGTCCAGTGTGGAGGAGCACGTACACCACGTCAAAGCTGTGCTCCAAAAGCTGAGGGAAAACATGCTGTTTTGTAAACTCAGCAAGTGTGACTTCCACGTCACATCCGTGGAATTCCTCGGAGTGATGCTGAGTCCAGAGGGACAGGAGATGGCAGAACGAAAGATCAAGGCGGTGAAAGAATGGCCGGTGCCCCAAAGCGTGAAGGACGTCCAAAGTTTCATTGGCTTCGCCAACTTTTACAGGCGGTTTATAGATGGATTTTCAGGAGTGGTGGCCCCAATCACACAGCTACTGAGGAAGTCCAAGGAGTTTGTCTGGTCCCCTGAAGCGAACAAAGCCTTTGAGGCCCTGAAAAGCGCCTTTGGTAAGGCGCCGGTGTTGGCTCACCCCGATCCGGATCTCCCCTACGTGGTGGAAGCGGACGCGTCGGATGTGGCGCTGGGGGCTATCTTGTCCCAACGCAACCACGACACAGGGGTGCTTCATCCCGTTGCGTACATGTCCCGCAAACTCAACGACGCCGAACGCAACTACCATATTGCGGAGAAGGAGCTTCTCGCAATCAAGGACGCCTTCACCGAATGGAGGCATTGGTTGATGGGGGCAAGACATGTGGTATCGGTGTACACGGACCATCGGAACCTACAGTTCATGACGGCCACAAGACACCTTTCTCCCAGGCAGCTGCGGTGGATGATCTTCTTTGCGGGGTTCAACTTCCGCATCACATATCGGCCGGGGACGGAAAACCGGAAGGCGGACGCCCTGTCCCGTCAATCTGCAGTTAAGGAACCATTGCCTGCAACCGAGCGTTCCATCATTTCCCCGAGGATGGTATTGGGGGTTATCCAACCGGATACTTTCCTGAGGGGAATAAAGAGAGGGATCAGGTCATTCGCATGGCGGAGGTGGCTCCTCAGTCACAGAGAATGGCAGCTGAAGGACGGGATACCCCTGAAGGGCAGGTGCCTATTGATACCCACGCCTAGGCTAAGGAAACAAGCATTCATCTGGTGCCATGACTCTCCATGCGCAGGTCATTTGGGCTTTGACAAAACGGTGGCTAGCATGGGACGGCATTTCTGGTGGCCAACCATGAGAGTGGATGTCAGGAGGTGGGGACAGGAGTGTCCTACGTGTGCTACCATGAAGGCCGACCATGGCCGAACCCAAGGGCTCTTACATCCACTTCCGACCCCGGATAGACCATGGGATAGCATATCACTGGACTTCGTGGTGGGCCTACCGGTAGACCAGGGGATGACGGCAATACTGGTGGTGGTGGATTACTTGACGAAAATGGGGCACTTCATCCCCTGCAAGAGAGTCCCTACGGCCGGGGAATTGGCGTCACTACTCCTAAAGAATGTGGTACGACTGCATGGATTACCTGGGGTGATCGTGTCGGACCGGGGGTCGCAGTTTACTGCGCAATTCTGGAAGACTTGGTGCACTGCGCTGCATGTTAAGACCGCCCTGTCCACCAGCTACCAGAGACGTTTTAAGGCATGGGCAAAGTGGGCTCTGGCCCAGGGCCCCAGCCTGTCAGGGGGCCCCCTGAGAGAGCCAGCTCTGTTCATGCCCGGATGACTTTGAATAATTCTTCAACAGATTGTTTCAAACACCGTTTTCCTTTAATTTACTTTTAATGTGGGTGATGTGTGAGTGTCTATTAGAAACATTTTGCAGAGAAATGTTTTTGTTTCATACAACATACATAAAAAGTTTATTTTAGATCAAAACAGGACCTTACATATTCGTATGTCACAGAGATTATTTGCAGTAATATTAGTGACCTACAGCTGTGTTACAATATTGAAAACGCATCACTATCCTAAATATTAGAATGTAAACAGGTTTAGAATTTAGACCAGTGTGTGTGTGCACTGTCAGTGATCTGGCCAAAGAGGGCATAAAAGAGCTAATCTGGGTCATAAATTCAAAGCTATTTGAAAAGGGGCCCCCACAATATGTTTGGCCCAGGGCCCCCACAATCCTTAAGACGTCCCTGCCAGCTACCACCCTCAAACGGACGGCCAAACCGAGCGCCTGAACCAAACGCTCAAGCAGTATCTGCGATGTTTTGTGGACCAGGGCAGGGAAGAATGGGTCGACTTGCTATGGGTTGCAGAGATAGCCTATAACAACGCCACTCACAGCTCCACACAGTCATCTCCGTTCTATAGCAACTATGGCCAACATCCCAGGTTCTTGCCATTTCTACATCCGTTCAGAGAGGACAGGATTCCCGCCACAGCGGACAGGGTGGCACACATAAAAGACACGTTGATGCGCTCAAGGGCTGTCCTAATAGAGGCCAAGAGAAGATACAAGGCTGCGGCAGATAGGAAGAGAAGGCCCGGGCCACTGTACCGCACTGGAGACTACGTCTGGATATCCACAAGAAACATGATGTTTCGAAAGAACAGTGTGTTCCATCCCAAGTACATGGGCCCCTATCGAATTACCAAGTGTATGGGTCCCGTGAACGTGAAGGTGTGCTTGCCCCAGTCATTGCGGATACACCCTGTCTTTCATGTATCATTGCTCAAACCAGCACCCTCCAAGCCGTCTGGGACACCTAGGCCGGTATGCGTGGAGTCGGAGGTGGAGTATGAAGTGTCGGGCATACGGGCGTCCAAATGGCGCAGGGGGAAGCTGTGGTACCTGGTTGCGTGGAAAGGCTATGGCCCGGAGGAGCATTCATGGGAACCGGCTGAAGGGGTTCATGCTCCGCGCTTGGTCTCCTTGTTCCATCGGCGTTTTCCTGCCAGCGCTGGACCCGTGGGGAGCCGCTGAGAGGGAGGATGTACTGTCAAGAATTCCTGTCATACGAGGGGAGGAAAACGGTAACCAGCGAAAACGGACTACATCTCCCAGGATGCTTAGCGGTTGAGAGGTTATGTAAACAGGAGAGCTGTTACATAACTCAAGGGAAACACGCCCTTATGTAAACAGGAGAGCTGTTACATAACTCAAGGGAAACACACCCTTATGTAAACAGGAGAGCTGTTACATAAATCAAGGGAAACACGCCCTTATGTAAACAGGAGAGCTGTTACATAACTCAAGGGAAACACGCCCTTATGTAAACAGGAGAGCTGTTACATAACTCAAGGAAAACACGCCCTATAAAGGGAGGAACCGGGAGGTACAAGGCTGTCGGATATTGTGTTTACACCGACGTACCTGCTTCGTGAAGAGCAGTGTTCCGGAGTGGTGCTCCAGTAAGGCAAGAACGGAGGTAGGTCGAGTCGTTACTCCCTGGGCCGTGTCTTGCCCCATCGTCACCTGTGAAGGACCCGGAAGCTCTACCGGTCAACCATTGAGCTTCGCTTTTTGACTCGGCTGAGTCCAAGCGCAGTGGCGCTTTTGCTGGTTGGAGTCGTAACTCCCAGCCCGACCAGAGACACAGGGACTGCCAGCTGTAACGCACACCAGGAGGTGTTTGTCGCGTTACAGACTCGGAAGTCCACAGGATCGATCGAGCGGCTGCTCTCGGTTCAGTCTTCTTGCTTGTGATTGGGGTATCGGTGACGCATCACCAGGAGGTGACTCCGCGTCCCGGTGCAGTCGGAGGAAGAGGTTGAGCGGCTGCTCCCTTCAGGTAGAGACCCCGGCTGGGTGTTTCCCTGACTCCTCGATTCTCCCCAACACTCTTCGTGCCCCTCACAGCCTACCGATTGGCATTGTCGGCCATTTCATTTCTGCCCTCTGTTGGCATACGCCGGGATCGGCGTATATGCAGAGGACGGTTAGGACCATCCGTGCTGTGGGCTGGTAACGTACTTAGCCTGGAGGATTCCAGTGACTATAACTTTTGTTTGTTCTTTGTATTTTATTTGCCTTCATTAAAAGAACTAACCCTTCACAAGTGGTTGCGTCCTCATTGTCGTGTCTGTTAAACGATCCTGAGACGTTCAGGGCGTTACATCTAGCTTATTTTAGAGACCACACAGAGTAGTTAAAGTTCTAACCAATGCTATTAAGACTGAGGACTCACGTGTGTGGAATTTAAACAGAGTGGTGGTTATCAAGAACAAGAACATTGCAGAGAACAAGAAAATTGCAGATAACGAGAATAATGTTTTCTCTTTAAACTTACCATCATGTGTAGAGGAGTCTGCACCGTGTAAAGATGGCAAAATGGTGGCATGCCAAAGGGAAAAAAGGGTTTCTCGACAACCCGCTAAATTAAAAGAATATGTCATGTCATAATGCTTTTATACAGTTTTTTATTCATGAACTTAGTTTGTGTTTCATTTTAAGGGGGAAAGTGTGTAGTAATGTGTAAATGTACGTAACATGTTTAAATGCTTCTTAGCAATTTACTTTAGAATGAATAGTCTTTGTATATCTATGCCTGGGTTCATTTGTATATATTTGAGTAGCACCATGGTAATAGAACCTGGGACTAGAGATGCTCTTGTGAAGGTGGTCAATTGTACCTGATTCAACCCACTCGATGGATGGGACCTTTTCCTTCTTGGATTAAACTTACTTCTTCATATAGAACACTGAATCTTCTTTTATTTAATCTTCAACTAATTTTACATCCCGCATCAACAGGAACGTGAGGAGAAGGACAAGCAGAGGTGCCCCAAGGGAACCGACGGGTGGAAAAGATGCAGGAACCACAAGGGAAAAACTGACATTGAACAAATGATTCAGGACCAACACAGAACGCTGCAGACAGCAGCCAAACTGGGCAAGAATCAAAGGGAGGCAAATTCTGGTGAAAGTCCACTAGAGCAAGGAAGTGATGAGGAATCTGTAGATGCTGCTTCCTCCTCCCTGGACTCCCCTGCACCACCTGAAGTTACCACGCAAACAGTAGACAATATCATATAAACCTCAAGTGGAAATGCAGCCCCCTGAGGACAATCGGCCTGACTCTGTAGACATGCAAGTAACACTAGAATGAATACAATATGATGTAAAGTTAGCAATGTATTATGTATGTACTATTCACTGTATTAACTGAGATGTGCATCTCAAACAATCCCTATAGAAGTCCCCTACAGAAACAGTTGGAATATAGAATTTAGCAAGATGTAGATGAGATATTGGGGTAGGGAATGCGTAACACTCAGTTCTGCCCACTACGATGTAAACGGGGGGATTCCTTTACCTACCTAGCAACTCCTTGACACAAACAAGGCACGACCCCGCTAGCCAACGAAGGCGTAAACTACTAGCTCCCAGTTTGGGCAGATGCACTTTGCATGCCCGCCCTAGTAGTATTAGAAAATTTACCTGACTATTGTTATTGTTTAAACAAGTTGTGTTGCTGTGCCGCGAGCCTGAGTATGTCCTAAGGGAAAGCCCCCTTACGCACCCCGCAAACGGGCCCACACACACATTACATATTAGCCCCAGAAAACAATCACCACAAGACAGAGTAGTACAACATAAATGACATTCATTAACATATACACCTGGAATGTCCGACGCATTCACACATCTGCGCGTAGTTATTCAATCTACTTCCTGAAGAGACACCATGCCCATATTGCCTTTCTGCAAGAAACACACCTCACAGGACCTGAAATAGCAAAATTACAGAGGAGATGGCATGGGCAACTACATGCTACGGGTTACTCTGTATTCTTATGGGGGACATTAATTTGGATCAAGCCAGGTATACCTTTCGCAAAACTGTTATTAACGCAGAGGGGTGATATATGCTAGTGAAAGGTCATCTAGATGGCCGGCATGTAATATTAGGATCTTTATTCACACACCGTACACCGATCAGTCCTCATTTCTTGACATCCTATCTAAGAAACTATAACATTACCATGGGATACCATGGTTACTGGGCGGTGACTTTAACTGTGTGATCGATCGTTCCCTAGACCGCTCCTTTCCTCCACTCCCAGGTACACCAACAGTGCTAGCTGCAAGAGCATTGAGCACATGGTTGGCGCACTGGCAACTAGTAGACATCTAGCGACAACGCCATCCCACAGATCGAATATATTCTTACTATTTAGGTTCGCACCGACTCCACATAAGACTAGACAGACTGGTATGCACCAACTTGATTGCCTCAGCGGTAACCAGAACCAAATACATGGGCAGGACTCATTCAGACCACAACCTTTAATATCTGCAGCTAACATGGTATATTGCCTTGGCCGCCATCCCTATATGGTGCCTGCAGCCAGAGACACTGGAAGACCCCCCATTTTGTGAGGCCCTAAGCTCTGCCAATAATAACTACTTCTGAGATAATGAGCTCAGAGCATCCACACGACTTATAGAATGGGACACCTTTAAAGTGTAATAGGAGGACACTGCCTGAACACGCAACTAGGACTGAGCAAACCTATAGAAGCAGACCTGAAGCAGGTAGAAGACAGGCTACCCTGCCTGGAAACCCAGGTAATAGGATCTCCAACGCTACAGACCCAATTAGCAGAAAAAAGAACAGAGCTTAACTCACTAATGGAGAGATTAAGATTCCTAAATTATAAATCACACCCAGCCCACACACACACTGCACCGGACCAGGCAGGGAGCCTACTGGCCGGGCTCATTCGACAGCAGGACTCCTGGACACCTATAGCAGCAATCCGCGCTATGGGCGGCACACTACTCTACACACAGGCAGAGATACATGCAGAACTCAAGAGACACTACTCTGAGCGATACAAGTCAACAACTGAGGCCTCATCAGAGGTGACTTGATTGTTGCTAACCAAGATGGAACTGCCTTGTCTTACCCCTGAGCAAATGTTTTGAACTAGACAAACCGATCACCCCAGAAGAAATACTCACAGGCATCCAAGCACTGGCCACAGGAAATACTCCTGGACCAGACGGATTCCCGACCAAATTTTTAAAAAACCTATGCCACGTTGCTTGTGCCACAGTTAAAACTACTGTAGAAAGAAGCGCTATCATCTTCAATCCTTACCCCATTACAGCGTGATGCCCTGCTCATCTCTCTTCTTAAGCTCGACAGAGAATGGATGGAATTGGGATCCTACAGACCGCTGGCATTACCCAGTACTGATTACAAAATTCTAGCTAGTATCATATCGGCACGGTTGGCCCCACTAGTGCCAACACTGGCACACCCAGACCAGAATGGTTTTGTGCCGGCATGTAAAACCTCCTTAAACATACGACGATATTTCCGAATCCAGGAGTATGTGCCACAGCTCTGGGCCCAACCAAGATGCCTAGTTTTAGATCTCGAGAAGACCTTCGATTCATTGGAATGGCCCTTCTTATTCACAGTACTCCATCAGTACAGATTTGGGGCACGTTTCATGCATCTTGTATGTCTTCTATACACGCAACCTCTCATAAGGGTGGGCACTGTGCAGTTAATATCTGAATCCATAACAATAGGCAGAGGTACTCAACCGGGGTGCCACCTTTCGCCCCTGCTATTTTCATTAGCGATGGAACTATTAGCTGCAGAATTCCATAGAAGATTGAAAGACTGGGGCATTTGTCTGGGTGATGGACTGCACGTGGTTCTCTGTACACCGATGGTCTATTAATATACTTCAGAGACGTCCATAATGTACCAGGCGATATTGCAGAGACATTACAGCAGTTCACAAGGTTGTTGGGACTCGGAGTGAACTGGAGTTAGTCTTGTCTATATTCTTTCAATCCGAGTACCCAAGACCCAGGACTAGTAGTCAACAGGGTGGCGATACCGTGGCAGCCTACCTTGTTCTGATATCTGGTCATTCGTATATACCATCCCACAAGCAATATACTGGATGACAATCTTACGTGAGCAATATCTTCCATCTGGTCTCTAATGAGATTCTGGAAAACATTACTGTTATCAGTTATGGGCCGATTCACCTTATTAAAAATGGTGGTTCTGCCTAGATTGCTGTACTATCTCACAAACTTGCCCACATATGTCTCAGCTAAAACTCTCTGCGAATTTGAGCAAACGGTTCGAGATTTTATCTGGAACAAGGAAAGTCATAGTGGTGCTTTATGGAAACTATACGCACCAATGGAACAGGGAGGGTTGGCATTTCCAAATATGGAACTATACTATCTGGCAGCACAACTGCAATGGATGGTGAAATGGCTGGCGGGACTATAACTGACTGATACAGCCACTGAGCAACCGGCCTAGTTGATGACCAACATTCACCACATTTCACCCTATCGCAAAAGTAACCACACCACAGCCGAAGTCACTGGCCTTAGCTTATTGCTGCTATAGGTGTTGCCTATGTTTTACACAGGCGATGACCCCATGTGCACCCGTGTTGCCCCTACTTGGCACGCTCAGATGCAAAGCTGTCACAACAGGTGCAGAACTTGCGCCCTGGCGTGCGGCCGAGATAGACACACTCAGTGATCTGTATGAAAAGGGTGTTCTGCTAACATATGAGGAACTAAGAAACAACACAGACATAGCACCGGGGCAATTTTTAATGTACAACTCGATAATAACCACACTGTCGCAAACATGGGGAGACCTAAAAAGTGAACCCCAATCCGATGTAGTTGTACCATACTTACAAGTCATGGGAAAAGGCAGCCACATAGGATAACAGAATCACTACTGACGACACACACAATAAAACCACTTGTGTCACTGCATACCAAGTGGGAAGAAAGACATAGGAACGCCCTGGACAGAGAAGGCATAGATGTCAATATTAGCAGGAACCACATGTGTCCATGGAATGTTAAACTCCAACTTATATAGTTCTACATTATACACATGGCCTACCTGCCGCCTGATAAAATAAACCGATATTTTCAACAAACAACCAATGCCTGCCCCCGTTGCGATGAGATCAGAGAGGATCTCCTTCACATGGTATGGTACTGTCCCGTATTACATACATCCTGGCAAGAGGTCACGGCCTGCTTGTCCACCTGCACAGACCGCCAGAGGCAACACACATGGGAGGAATTTATGTTGGGGTCGTTTCCTAGGCCTACAAAACATAAAGTCACCTCCAGATTCACTCACCTAGGACATAACAGCCATGCGACTGATTACCTGCAGGTGGAAGAACAAAAACCACCCTTAATCCAAAGCCTGGAGGCAATCGCTCCTGTTGTGGGCCCAGGCGGAAAGTGCTGCATTCCACAAAGAAGACATACTAGGGCTAAGAAAATACCCAATTGAGCAAAACTGGGATGCCATACTGGAGACACTTCAACTCACTATACAAACAACCGGTGAGGATTCTCCTACCAGGGACTAAGGTCATGGGTACAGATACACACATACATGATTCGCCATACACGGACACACTAGATACAGGTACTGTATTAAAACAGATGATATAAACGGGTGGGTATGGGTGTTTGGGTGGTAAGGAATTTTTTAGGGTTAAGAGCTTGTATGGGATTTCGGGTGGCAAGGGAACCTTTAGGGTGGTGGGTATGGGTTTTTGGGTGGTAATGAATTTTTTAGGGTTAAGCGTTTGCATGGGTTTTTGGGTGGCAAGGGATTTTCTTAGGGTTTAGGGTGGATATGGGATTTTGAGTGGCAAGGGAATTTTTAGGGTTTTGGGTGGGTATGTGTTTTTTGGTGATAAGATATTTTTTAGGGTTTAGGTTGGGTGTGGGTTATTGAGTGACAAGGGATTTTTTAAGTTTTAGGGTGGGTATGGGTTTTTGGGGGGCTAAAGACTTTTTAGGGTTTAGGGTGGGTATGGATTTTTGGGTGGTAAGGGATTTTTTGGGGTTTAGGGTGGGTATGGGTTTTTGGGTGGCAAGGGAATTTCTAGGCTTCAGATTGGGTATGTGTATTTGGGTGGTAAGGGATTTCTTAGGGTTTAGGGTGGGCATGTGTTTTGGGTGGCAATGGAACCTTAAGGGTTATGGGTGGGTATGTTTTTGGGTGGTAATGAATCTCTTAGGGTTTAGTCTTTGTATGGGTTTTTGGGTGGCAAGTGATTTTTTAGGGTTTAGGGTGGGTATGGATTTTTGGGTGGCAAGTGAATTTTTAGAATATAGGATGGGTGAAGGTTTCCGAGTGGTAAGGGATTTTGTAGGTTTTATGGTGGGTATGGATTTTGGTTGGCAAGGGACTTTTGAAGGTTTAGGGTGGGTGTGGGTTTTGGGGGAAAGGGAAATCTTATCGTTTAGGGTGGGTTCGCGTTTTTGGGTAATAAGGGATTTTTAGGGTTTAGGGTGGGTGTTTTTTTTTGGCTGGTAAGGTATTTAGTAGGGTTTAGGGTGTGTATTAGTTTTTGTGTGGCAACTGAATTTTTTGGGTTTTGGGAGGTTATGGGTTTTTGGGTGGTAAGGTATTTCTTAGGAATAGGGGGGGTATGGGTTCTTTGGGTGGCAACGGTATTTCTTAGGGTGGGTACAGATTGGTGGGTGATAAGAGCTTTTTTAGCGTTTAGGGTGGGTATGGGATTTTGGGTGGCAAGGGAAGTTTTATGGTTTAGGGTGGGTGTGGGTTTTTGAGTGGTAAGGAATTATTTAGGTTTTAGGGTGCGTATGAGTTTTGGGTGGCAAGGGAACCTTTAGAGTTTAGGGTGGGAATGGATTATGGATGGCAAGGGAACCTTAAGAGTCGGTATGGGTTTTTGGGTGGCAAAGGATTTCTAGGATTTAGGGTGTGTATGGGTTTTTGGGTGGTAAGGGATTTTATTATGGTTTAGGGTGGGCATGGGTTTTTGGGTGGCAAGGGAATTTTGGGGGTTTAGGGTGGGTATGGGTTTTGGGTGGAAAGGAAACTTTTAGGGTTTAGGGTGGGTATGGGTTTTTGGGTGGCAAGGGTTTTTTTTAGTGTTAGGGTGGGTATGGGCCTTTGGGTGACAAGGGATTTGTTAGGGTTCAGGGTGGCAAGGACATTTTTAGGGTTTAGGGTGGGTATGGGTTTTTCATTGGCAAGGGAATTTTTAGGGGTTAGGGTGGGTATGGGTTATCGGATGGCAAGGGAATCTTTTGACTTGCCTATATCTTTTGCGCCGATTGATGAATCTTGAAGAAAAAAAAATCAAAAAAAAGTGCACTGGTCGTTATAGCTGTGAATGGGAAGTTTCTGGTGCATAGACAAAGGCAGAGGTAAAAAAAAGTGGTTTTCCAAGTTAATTACCTACAGTCTTTAGACACTCCTACAGCCCGAACCGCTGATAGATTACACAAAATTTGGGAAAAAGATAGATTCTGTTCTGGAGATCCTGCTTTTACTTATTTGGTGTAAATCCTGGTTATCGGATGGCAAGGGAATCTTTTGACTTGCCTATATCTTTTGCGCCGATTGATGAATCTTGAAGAAAAAAAAATCAAAAAAAAGTGCACTGGTCGTTATAGCTGTGAATGGGAAGTTTCTGGTGCATAGACAAAGGCAGAGGTAAAAAAAAGTGGTTTTCCAAGTTAATTACCTACAGTCTTTAGACACTCCTACAGCCCGAACCGCTGATAGATTACACAAAATTTGGGAAAAAGATAGATTCTGTTCTGGAGATCCTGCTTTTACTTATTTGGTGTAAATCCGTTCAGTAGTTTTCGAGCTATTATAGGACACCAAAGTTGTATATCTGGGAGTATGTAGTACTTTTGTATTACCTTAGTATATATGTTTAAAACTCATAAACTTTTAGAAAACACTAAGAATCACTGGATGATGTAATTTGAGATGTTATTTGAGATGTCACCAATGATGTCATGAGTAATGTCACTCATCATGTCATTAGTAATCTAATATGTGATGTGGTCATAAGCAGTGCATTGTGGGGGAATAAATTATAGGTAGCTCAGGTAACTATAACTGCTGAATTTCACTGGTTTTGTACGAGTGAAGTTTGAGCCTAACTATAACATTCCTGTGGCCTTTTGATTTTTCAGTGAATTTCTAAAGTTTTTTTATTCTATTTCCTAAATATAACAACCCTGTAACCTTTGTTTTTTACAGGGAATTTCTATGTTTTTTTAATGTTAAGTAAGATGCCCACCGCAATGCACAGTAGGTGGTTGAACACAGGGCCGGCCTGGAATTGTGCTGCCCCCACCCAAGCTTGCTGCTCATGCCCCCCTCCTCCTTGCCATCCATTGTCCAAGTCCATGACCCTGCTCCCTCATTATAGCCATTTGTGGTTATTCTTCTGCAAGTGCCCTTCCTGCCTGCCCTGAACAGTTAGCTTGCTGCCCCATCCACCTCCTCCATGTCCTCTGTTGTCCGAGTCCATGCACGAGCCCCTTCCTTCTGCCCTGCATGGTCTGATGTGCTGCTACTGCCCTCCATTAAGCTTGATGTCCCTGCCCACACCTCCTGCCCTCAGTTGCCCAATTCTATGCCTCATCATAGCCCTCGTACCTAGCTGCTGTGCTTAGCTTGCTGCCCCTACTCTCCTTCTAGTTGCCCTCCGATGTCTGTTTGCATGCCCCTGCCCCCTCCTTTCTGTCCACCATATTCCTGCCACACACCTATCTACTCTGAGTGTTCTGTTGAGCTGCTACTGCCCCTTCAACCTGCCTAACATGGTCAGATGGCTGCTGCCTGTCCCTGCAACCTCCACCCTACCTGTCCAAGCGCCCTGCGACCTTTGGTGATTTGTGCGCTATACAAAAAATCTTTGACATTGACATTGACATGCCCCATCCCCTCTCTTCTGTCCTCCATGGTCCATTTTGCTGCCACTCCCTTCTGCCCTCCATGCTCTGTTTTGCTGCAACACCTCCTCCTGCCTGCCCTGTGTGATCTGTTGTGTTGTGAAGCCCCTTCCCCTGTCCTCTTTTGTGTGTGTCCAGCCCCTACTCCTCCCTTCTGTCCTCCATGGTCCTTTGTACATGCCCCAGTCCCCTCCCTCTTGCAAGCCATGGCCATTGTCCTGCCCCTAACCCCTCCCCCCCCGCTTGCCATGCATGGTATTTGTGCTGGCACATCCCCTCCCACCTGCCCTTTGTAGTCAGTTTTCTTCCCCTGATCCCCTCCCACCTTTCCCCCAATGTCTCTGTGTATGCCATTATAGTCTCACTGTTGCCCTCCATGGTGTGTTGTGCTTCCAGTGACCATCCCTCCTGCCCTCCACGATCACCTTGCTGCTCCTGCCCCTTGCCCCCTGCTTCCGTTTTTCATGTTCTGACCCCTATCCCCTTCCTCCTGCCTATTCTGGTCCTTTGTCGTGCCCCTGCCCTCTCCCTTCTGCCCTTCATGGTCCGTTATGCTGCAATTGTCCCTCCAGCCTGTCCGGTAAGGTCAGCTTACTGCCCTTGCCTCTTTCCCCTCTGCTCTCTGTTGTCAATGTGCATGACCCTGTCCCTTCCCTATTGCTTTCCATGGACTGTTGAGCTGTACTGCCATCCCATTTGCCCAGTGTCGAGTACTGTGCTGCTAGAACTCCAGATGCCTGCTCTGTAAGGTGATTTTGGTGTCCATGCCCATCTTCCTCTTGTCCTGTCAGTGGTAACGTTTCCTCAGGGCTTGCGCGATCATAGAAGGGTCCACCTCCAGGCAGCTCCAAGTCTGATTGTCGTTATGACACAGAACATTAGAGTGGCCAGGCGGGGGAAAGGGTGTTGGGGTAAGATCAGCTGGGAAGGAGATCTGAAAATAGAAATGTAGAATGTTTAACAGACTGACTTTCTATTGAACTAATTGGTAAAATTATACTATAGCTCTAGTATATTCACCTGCGTTTTCCCAGTTGTGTAGCCAGGAATAAATGGAGATTGAAAGCACTACAATAAATACACAAGAAAAGTTATTGATTCTTCATACAATTGCCATATACAACTATACTTAGCATGTAATTAAATGACACTATCGATACCCACCCGCAGTCTTACTCTCCTTTAGGTTATATTAGGTTGTTCCATATGATGATGAAATGAGATTCGTCGCGGGACCTGCCTTGCAACTTTCTACAAATGAAATGTCAAGCATGAATGTTCATTTCCTTTGTTAGAAAGTCAAATAATTCCTCTTATTGGACGAGAAAGTACTTCAAGGGTTAATGATTCTTCAAAATAGCCATGGGTTCCAAAAATTATGTTTAACCTACTCAAGGGTTAAAGTTTTCTGTAGAAATGAACAAAGAACAATGACTCCACGATCATAACTGTGCTGAGAGTATTCGTTATCAAAAAGTATCCATGAAATGCTCATAGACTTCGATTCAACTGAAATCCCCAAGAAATAGAAAGGAATGATCTTACCGCGATTCTGCTGAGCATCTGACTTTTCTACTGACACGCATTCTCTATTCCTTCGTCTGGAAATGCCTCGAACAGCTGAGTTGTGTCCGCTTAACCGCCAAGATGATTTCAGAGCGGGAGACTCTGTCCACGGGAACAAATGGAGAGAATAACGTGCGCGTCTGAAAGAGCGCGGTCCCTTTTTGTAGCAGGGACCAGCCCAAGATGGAGCTCACGCTGCAAGAGGTCTTGAAAAGGGGGCCTGGGTTATATATTTCCTGAGACGAGTGCCGCCAACATTGTGGGCCATAGTTCTTGATCCGAGTGCCAGCAAAATTGTGGAAAGAAAGAAAAGAATACTAATACAAAAAGGCAGTTTGTCATAACATAAAGGCTTGTATGTCCAATAATCATAGCATATCATTTGCAATATGCAAAGCACAGTACTTGTATACATAAGATTCATTGAGGTTTATGAATTAGCATGTCAGGGAGCCACCAATATCGTGCCACAGGGAAGGTGAAGTGCATCTTGCCACAGAGCAAACGCGCAGGAGGTTGCGTACACCATCCACGCAATCCGCGCTGTGCGAAGGTGCTCCTAGAGCCGCAGCCCATAGCCATGACATGTCCTCTCTTATCCGAGTCCAAGTCCCTACCCCATTCCTATTGCCCTCCGTGATCCAATGCACCTTATTTTCCAACATTTTGAACTTGGTAAGAGGGAGATTTTGAGAAAGAAAACCTCCAGAATTGATTTTCCCCATTGACTCACATTGAAAAAGAGGAGCTTTCAGGCAGGAGACAGATAAAATAAAGCCTTTTTGAGCTTGAAAACATTGCGAGTCTCCTGCCAGACTCAGGTCTGTTGGCATGTATGATTGTACTGCCACTGCCTCTTCCTTCTGCCCCCAATGGTCTTTCATGTTGCCACAGCCTCTTGTGCCTGTACTGCATGGTTGGTTTGCTGCCCTTGCCCCAATTTCCTCTGCCCAGCGTGGTCAACTTATTGTCTCTGCTCCCTCCTCCATTAGAGGGTCTTATTCCCAGAGAAATTATAGTTAGTGCTCTAAACAACTAAAATGATTACACATTTTCTGAGTTCTCAGATAGCAACAAATCACTTTTAAATAATTTGCTATATTTATGTGTTTTTTATATAGTTGATCACTTCATTATTTTTTTACACTTGAGGGAGAGGATGTGGTGTTCTGGCCAGAGCTGCAGACTTTGCAATTGAGGAAGGTTTGAGGTTCAGCTTCAGCTCAATACCCTGTGATGCTGGACAAATCACTCAATCTCCGCATGCCTAAAAACACAATTAATGTGTCCTTGAGTGATGATGCTCATGTAATGCACTCCAATACTTCCGGGTCAAGTCTGCGCAATATATTACTGCACACTTCTGACCTTGGGCTATACTTGGGCTACATTTGGGTGATATTTGTGCTACATTTGGGCTCTTTTTTTTTCTCTAGTGGTCATCTTGGGAGACTTATCTGTTTTGTAGCGCCCTACTGTCCTCATTTACTGCAGTATCTTCAGTAGAAAATGCATTCTATCAAGATTGCGTTCAGATGTGCCACACTTTTGGTATAAATTCAGAATGTTATAACTCTAATTGCTCATTACAACAGTATATTAAACCTGCTGATCACCAGGGAGTTAACTGGCAATCTACCCCTCTTAGGGCTTTTTGAGCCCTGGGGACCACCTGCTCACCGGGGCTTTGTTTATAATAATTGAGGGGGCCGCACAGACACGCCCCTCCTGGGCTTCTTGAAACCCCAGGCACCACCACCTCTAGAGGCAAATAAAACAATTTGTGGGGGGCCACATGGACCTCCTGGCGACCACCACCTCCCTGGGGCCTAAAAAATAAAAAATACTGGGGGCGGGCATGCAGCCTCCCTCCTGGGCCATGTATGTCCCTTGGGACCACCACCCCCCTGGGGCCAGCCCATCAACACAGAAGGAGGGGAGCCATGCAAAGCTTTTCCTGGAGCCATTAATGGCTGTGGAGACTGCCACCTCCCAGGGCCGCCTCCTGCTATGACCCCGGGTGCCCACCCTTGGGACAAAGCTGTTTGCTTTTGCTTGGCGGGAGCTGACAGCTCCCACCAAGCAAAAGCAAACACTCCGGTTCCACCAGACAGGAGCGATCAAAGTGCTCCCGCTTACTGGAAGCAGAGGTTTCATCTCTTTTCTGTAGGCAGGAAAAGAGATTAAACTATTGCTCTTGCACACAGGGAGCGAAATTTCCAGCAGCTCCCGTATTCAATAGCAATGTTGGCTCCTGCAGGAGACAGGGAGCTGTCTGGGACCGCGGGAGCCTTGAGGCTTTCTCACGGCATCCTGCACACTGGTTGCCCTGGGTGAGCTCCTGGTTACCCAGAAGACATGGCAGGTCCCTGGGGGATGGAGTTCCCAGGACCAAAAAAGGCCTGGGTAGGGGGGCCGCACAGTCCCCCCTCACTCATCCAGTTAAGGCTGCGCTCTGAGGGATGGGGTCCCCGAGGATGAAATGGGTCCGGGTGGGAAGGCTGTGCAGCCCCCCATTCAATTAAGGCGGTGCCCCAGGGGATGAGATCCTAGGGCCAAAATTTGGCCTAGGAAGGAGGATGCGCATCCCCTCCCCCATTGAACTGAGGCAGGCCTGGGGGTTGGGGTCCCTGGGGCCGAAATCGGCCCGGGGAGGAGGGCCGTGCAGCCCTATCCCCCACTGTATTGTGGCTGGCCTCGAGGGATGGGGTCTATGGAGCTGAAATCGGCCCGGGAGGGGGGCATGCAGCCCCTTTTAAGTTGTTGCTGGGCCCCCAGGGATAGGGTTCCCAGGGCCGTTCTGGCCCTGATGCTCATTTCACAGAAGTTAAGCCTCAACAGGAAGCACTTGCAAATATAAATATAGCAGGTGCCCTCGTTGAAGCTCCACTTCTGTAAAGGACATATTATCCTAACTCCTCAGCTTGGTGAATGCAAAGTAAGTGTGTTTTCTCAGCAACTCCATATTGAAAAACGATCTGAAATCCTTTATGGAGGTGACTGCATTGTTGATCTATTGGAGTGCAGTCTGTATGTGAGTGGGTTCTTTCTTGTCCTATCCTGGTGATAGCAGAGCCCGTGGTTCTCCCTTTAAATTGCTAGGAGTATGCAAATGTGAAAATTATTTGGATGCTTTGCCTGCTTGGCCCTGCCCACCATAGCAGTATCTAAAGGTCTTCGTTGATGAACAGCTTAATAAGCTGCCTCCCCAGCACGTTACCCACCGATTTTGGTGAGGAGTTCTTGATGCCAAGGAATATGAGGACATCTCCATCAAACAAAGAAGCACTTACTTCATATAATTAAGAGGAAGGACCCTTATTTGGTGGAGATGTACGTCTTTGTAGTCTTGTTGTCTTCTCTATAGGAGGATTCATGTTATCACATATTTCTGGATAAAGATGCACCAGGAACAATCACATTGCCAAAACACACACAAGGTCACTGGTGACTATTCCTTGTGCTCCATTATGCAGCTGTTATGTAGAATACATACTGGGCATTTACCCAAGGAGGTAGCACTTAGTAAATAACCAGTAGAAAGAATTCTAGTTGGGTAGATGTATTGTGCAAAACTGTGGAATCTTGTTGCATAAAAAGGCAGGTATGGTTCTTTTGTGTTTGAGTCACTCACACAGCTCCTAACACACCCACACAGACACTCACTTAACCACTCAGACATACTCAGACACTCATGCACCCACTCACAGACCCATACAGCCACTCACATAACCACTCATAGACCTATTCAGACACTCATGCACCCATTCACAGACCCACTCAGACATGTACACCCACTCACAGACCCACGGAGACACTCATGCACCCACTCACAGACCCATACAGCAACTCACACAGCCATTCACAGACTGACTCACACACTCATGGAAGCACTGGCAAGCCCACTCAGACACTCTCACGCCTACTCACAGACCCACTGAGACACTCATGCACCCTCTCAGACACTCATGTACCCACTCACAGACCCACCCAGACACTCATGCAACCACTCACACACACAGTGAGACATTTATGCAGCCACTTCCAGACCCATACAGACAATCACACATCCACTCACACACCCATTAAAACACTCGCGTACTCACTCACACTCACTCTTATTTATTATTTATAGGTTTTATATAGCGCTAGCTAGACCTGAAGGTATCAGAGCACTTAACAAGATCATGAAGAACACAGTATAATAAGTCGCTTACCATATGATGCGAGAAACATTAGACTCTCGTACAAACTTGAAAATATACAAAGAAAATCGTTAAGCAATAAGCGTGGATTACTGTATGCGGGAAATAAGAACATAATGAGTTAAGGGAGAGAAAGACCTAATAGACAGCAGGAGCAAACAAACAACCTACTGTAACAGAGGGTCTATTCCTCTAAAGAGAGATAATGAACTAAGTTCGGTATGCTTAAGTGTTAAAGTATTTGTTGAGGTTGAGGAGTTTCAGGTCTCTTTCGAAGCAAGAGAAGGAGGGGTTGCATCGTAGGTCTCTAGGTAGAGAGTTCCATATGCTGGGTGAATTTCCAGAAAAATAGCTGTTGATTTCCTTTTGAGTTTGGGAGGCACAGGAAGAAGTGAGTTTGGAGCTTCTCAAAGTTCTGGTTCTTCCAGCTTTTGTGAGCTTGTTGTCTAAATAGTTGGGGGGGTGTGAGTGAAAGGCTTTGTGGGTGATGCAGGCAGTCTTGTAAGTACATCTTCCTTCGATGGGAAGCCAGTTGAGGATCTTGAGGGCTGGTATGATGTGTTCAAACTGCTTAACACCTGTTATGAGTGGGCTGCCATGTTTAGAACTGGTCTGTGGGGGCTAGGTGAGTTTTTGGCGTCTCTGTGAGGATGGCATGCCCATAGTCCAGTTTGGAGAGGACAAGAGATTGAACTACAATCTTGAAATCATCAGAGGGAATGAATGGTTGAATTTTCTTGAGGTGTTTTAGTGTGTAAAGTGCTCCTTTGGCTGAGTTTTTGATGTGATCCTTCATTGGTATGTTATTGTCCAGGATGAAGCCTAGGGACTTTATGGAGTTGGACAGAGTGAGAGGACAATTTAATGCATTCAGGTCGCTGAGCCATTTGTGGATTTGTAGGTGGTTACTTTTAGGGGAGAAAATAATTATTTCTGTTTTGTTGGGGTTTAGCTTTAAGTGGTTAGAGTTAAACCAAGATTGTATCTTGCTCAGAGTGGCGATGAGATGTAGGATGTCACTAGGTGATTTGATTTTGTAATAGAGTTGAGTGTCATCAGCATATAGGTGATATTTGATCCGTGCTTGCTTCAGGATGATTGTAAGGGATTTCATGAAGAGATTGAAAAGGGAAGGGGAGAGAACTGAGCCCTGGGGCACACCAAGTGTGACATGTGTGGGTTTAGAGAGACAGGAGTTGACTTTGATTTGTTGTGATGTGAACCAATTTAACACTGTGCCATTAATATCAGAGTGGACCTTCAGTGACTCAAGTAAGGCTGGTTGATTTACGGTATCAAAATCCACTGATAAGTCAAGTAGAATAAGTAGGCAGGCGTCTCTTTCGTCTAAGTATCTGTGGATGTTGACTGAGATATTGAGCATGGCAGTTTCTGTGCTACAGCCTTTCCTGATCCTTGATTGGAAGGTGTCATGGAGGTTGAATTCCCCTATATAATGGTTAAGTTGTTGTACGACACATTTTTCCATAGATTTGGCTTGGAACTGGAGGTTGGAGATAGGTCTGAGGTTATTGAGATCATTAGGGTTTGCCCTGGGGTTTTTGAGTATGGGTATGATTTATCCTAGTTGGAGGGAGTCAGGTACAAAGCCCGGGGCGAGAGATGAGCTGATGATTTTTGTCCAGAACAGGGCAATGATGTGGTTGAGATTTTGTACAGTCGTGGATGAGAGGGGATCCTTAGTGTGTGCAGTGTGCTTTAATTTCAACATTATATTGAAGACTTCAATTTCTGTCATGGGTTTGAAGTCAACCAATTGGCATAATTTTTCAGTTGGGTGTGATTATGGTTGCTGTTAGTTCGGTTTGGGGCCATTTGTTCATTCATTAATAAGTTCTGGAGCTGGAGCTGCCATGGAGGGAGGTGGTTTTAAGCAAACAGTGGTCCTCAATTTGGTTTAAGGAATGGGGGGGATGAATATAGTACAGAATCGAAACTATATTTTTAGGAATGTCCAGCCGGACATCCAATTTAATTCTTCAATGAAAAAAGATAACAATACTCAACAGTAAAACAGAGGTGGGACACAGTCCTGTATCCGTAGGGGGAAGAAAACAAATACAGAGCAAACAAACAATACAGGCAGGACAAGCAGAGCTTAATTACGAAATCCAATGTTTTAAGCTTTTCTTTCTACAAACAGTGCACTTTTTTTCATAATGGACTGATGTGCATGCTGTCTAGATTGGGGTCGACGACGTTTCGATCCTATTACAAGGATACAAGGATCATCATCAGGACGAGACAATGAACAAGCCTGGTGTTTAAAGGAATTGCCTGGGGAAAAACATGGAAAAATGAAAGGAAGGAAGAGAGAGAAGGGAAAATTTAAGACCAGAATATGGCAGCGCGGAATAAATTACCGTCATGGTGTTCAGTGCACATGCTACATGTGACTTCATGCAGTTGCTAGAATGCAAACGAGTGAGCTAGTGAACTAAAATAAGACGATCTGGAATCCAAGGGTTGGCAGGCATTAGTTAAACGCCGGTGGAGGAGTCTTAATTTTGAGCGTAACGTGTGGCCGCAAGGAAATTACACAGACGGTGTCCAAGTGTACGCTTACCAGGAACAGACGGCGTGGTCATGTGCCAGAATAAAATAAACGTCTGGAGGTGCCAAAAGGTCTGGAAATATGCTGGCGTGTGCGGCTGGGACCGCGACAGCCGCTGGGGAAGGAAGGGAACCAATTAAGGCAAGGGAGCGAGTGAGGAGGGAAGGGGGAAAAAAGCCAGGGTGACGGCATGCGGATCAGGTACCTGTTAGAATATGGAGACGGGCAAAAGGGATTTCTAGCTCCGGTCCATGGTCAATGTAAACAGTTCCGGGGTAGGTAGGCAATCATGATAGAATTGCGGGTAAAACGGATCCGTGAAATTACACTAGAAGGGAAGATTACAGTTACCTCAAGGGATCAATTTATGAGTGAGCCAAAATGGGGTGGAGATTCAGGTGCTTACCGTTATCGCGCGGCGTCCTCAGTTGCAATGAACGAGTGAGCGGAAGGGCCAGAGAAGCGTGCAGATATACGAGCAACGTGTTCGTGTGGAACACTAGAGCGTGAGAGTACGGCGCCATGATGGAAGAGAATAGTAAAGATAGAGGAAAGACCGACCAAAAAGCGCAAAGTTTAAGAATACATAATTATTACGAATAGACATTTTTGCAAGTGAGACGAAAATACAATTAATTAGAAAGCGAAATTACAATTAAATATAAAGCGAACCAAGGCTCATCAGCATAATTACTGGGCAGAACCCAAGGAAAGCAGTGGAGCAAAATGAGCAAGACATAGGGAAATAATAACGTGCGAACATCAAGAACTGTGAGGAGTGTAGAAGCGAAACAATCCGTTATGTTAGAGTTAGGTATAGATGAGAGGCATCACGTGACATTAGTCACAGCTACCGGCGATCTGATTTACTTATCTCAGGAGACAGTATGAGACAGAATGTGGTCAAAGTTTGTTGTTTAGATGAGATTAGTCCAGTCCTCATTCCGATTGAGACCATCTTTGATGCTGTTCATACGAATGATCATTCTCAGCTCTTCTTTATTTAGAATCTTGGCGATGTCACCGCCCCTTGGGGGTAGTTTGACGCTCTTGATGATTGTCCACTTAATGTCATCCTCGGTGTGTCCCATTTCTGAAAAGTGTTCAACAAGAGGAGCATTGGGAGTTTTACAGCGCAGTCTGCTCCTGTGTTGGCCAATGCGTAGTTTAATCTTTTGGGTAGTTTGGCCTATATAAACTTTGTTACAGGGACAGGAAATCAGATAAATGACATTACTGGTATTGCAATTGGAAAATGACGTCAATATGATAAGTACATTATTAAAAAGAAAAGTTTTGCCTTCAATAGTCATGTTACATACATTGCAATTCCCACATTTAGCATGACCAATGAGGGGCGTGAGCCCCCAGTGTTCGTCCAAGGTAGTCAGGGGACGAGTGGTTGGCAGGGTGGCCCTTACCAGGTGATCCTTGAGATTGCGGCTCTTTCGGAAGGCAAACAGGGGTCGCTCTATGGAAAGATTGCCCGCATTTAGCACTGGCCAGTGTTGCAGGATAGATTTTCTGATTGGATTGGAGGCGGGGGAGAAGGTGGTGACACAGACAATCCGGTCCGTCTTGCTTTTGTTTTTAGGGGAAAGAAGGACTTCCCTAGGGCAATACCATGCTCGTTTTTTCGCATTGCTAACAAGTCTTTTAGGGTACCCTCGGTCTCTGAGTTTGTTGCTAAGGGTAGTAGCTTCAAGGAAAAAATCTTCCTTGGTGTAGCAGTTGCGTCTAATGCGCAGAAATTGCGAGTATGGTAATGAGTCTCTTAAGGCTCGCGGGTGATGACTCTCATAGCGTAGTAAGGTGTTTCTCTCTGTGCTTTTCCTAAAAAGTTTAGTGAGTAATTCACCATTGCAGTGGTATATGGTGAGGTCCAGGAAAGGAATGTGTGATCTGTCGTGTGTGTTGGTAAAATTGAGGCCTGAACAGTTATTGTTCAACCAATGATTGAACTGACAGAGTGTTGCTTCATTGTGATGCCAAATTAGAAAAATATCGTCTATGTATCGACGCCAGAGGGTGATACCAGAGAGGAAAGGGTTTGTGGGAGAGAGGATGGAAGACATTTCCAAGTGATCCATATAGAGAATGGCCAGATTCGGCGCGAAAACAGCCCCCATCGATGTACCCTTCACTTGTTGGTAAAATTCATTATCAAAAGAGAAGAAATTGCGAGTTAGACAGAGTTCTAATAACTGGATAATGAACAATGTAGGCACACAGTGAGGGCGTGGTCTGGAGTCTAGGACCTGTTGGATTACAAGGAGTGCTGGGATTTGGGGGATATTGGTGTAGAGGGATTCTACATCCATGGTGCATAGGAGATCACTGTCAGGATCGAACGGGTGGTGTTCAATGAGGTTAATCATGGACATGCTGTCTCTGATATAGCACTCAGTAAGGGGGACAAAGTCCTTAATGAAATGGTCAATATATTGGCCAAGTGGTTCGAGAATAGAGCCGCAACCCGAAACTATTGGGCGTCCGGGTGGGTTACTCTGGTTTTTGTGCACTTTGGGGAGGGTGTAGATGACAGGGGTACGGGGAGCCTTAACATTAAGGAAAAGAAATTCCTTGGGACTGAGGAAGCCCTGTCCTTTAGCTTCAGTGGTGAGTTGGAGAATTATGGTCTGTAATTCCTTGGTAGGATTAGTAAGCAGTCTGCAGTAGTGATCAGTGTTTGATAACTGTCTCAGAATTTCAGCTGTGTATGCATCCTTCTCTTGCAGCACGATACCACCACCCTTATCTGCTGATTTGATGATAAGTGATTGGTTCAGCTTCAACGAGGAGATTGCGTTTTTCTCGGGAAGAGTAATGTTATAAGGGATAAAACGCTTTTTAGATTCCAAAATGGATAGATCTCTTAGAACTAATTTCTCGAAGGTGGGGATTTCACTCGGTACCATACTAGTGGAAGGGGAGAAAGTTGATGGAGGCCTAAAGGGAGTGTTGCCAGTGGGTGGTGTGGAAGGATTTAGCAGAAAGAAGGTGTGTAGACGCAGTCGTCTAAAGAATCTGAGCAATTCAGTGTGCAGTTCTAGGAAATTTGGATGAGTCGTGGGGACAAAGGACAACCCTTTGCTCAATAGGGAAACCTCAGGGTCTGTGAAGGCCCTTCCTTATTCTCTGAGACAACAGAATCCCCTTCCACTGCCAATGCATCACTTAATGAACAACTAGAAAAATGTAAAAAGAAAGAGGTCCGTCTTCAACTTATGGTCCGGATGCTAACTGAATATTTGAAAGCTGAAATCATTCCAACAGGGCTACAAGTGCGTAATATTCCCGGTATATTCACTGATATTCCCAAATACATCAACAGCTTCAGTTATATAGGCACTACCTGTTCCCGCCATTGGCTGGTTCTAGGTATTGACACCGCCATTGAGTCACTTAAGAAATTAGCTGAAGAGATCTCAGAAATTGAGAAACAAATCAAAGAGTCTAGTTCGATCACAGACAGTAAGAAATTACTTGAACAAATTCAAAAGACAGTTGATGACTTTCAGAGAATAGAACAAAACAAGAAATCAGTTAAAGTTCGTAAAGATATCAGAACATATAACACTGAACGCACTTACCCATACCTCCAGAAAGACTTCTACACAAACAGGGCATACTCTAATCCACAAAACAACAGACCGTGGGGACGCTTCAACAGACGCCACAATCTAGTTGGCTTTTCCGACACATCTGCAGAATCCTCAGACAACTCAGACCCAGGTGAGGGCACCAGTGGAACCAATTGCCCCTCTGGTCCTTCCCACCCTGGTCCCAGTAGTAATTTTTTAGGCCGAGGCCACAACGAACCATCAAAACGTGGTCGTGTCAAACAACAGCAAAGATGGTACAATCCCCCAGGCGAACGCCAGACCCGCCAAAAATTCTACCAATGGTAAATGAGGTTAATTTACAATGCATACCCATTTTCAATTTGTCCCAGCATGTACTCACTGACCCTGAGGTTTCCCTATTGAGCAAAGGGTTGTCCTTTGTCCCCACGACTCATCCAAATTTCCTAGAACTGCACACTGAATTGCTCAGATTCTTTAGACGACTGCGTCTACACACCTTCTTTCTGCTAAATCCTTCCACACCACCCACTGGCAACACTCCCTTTAGGCCTCCATCAACTTTCTCCCCTTCCACTAGTATGGTACCGAGTGAAATCCCCACCTTCGAGAAATTAGTTCTAAGAGATCTATCCATTTTGGAATCTAAAAAGCGTTTTATCCCTTATAACATTACTCTTCCCGAGAAAAACGCAATCTCCTCGTTGAAGCTGAACCAATCACTTATCATCAAATCAGCAGATAAGGGTGGTGGTATCGTGCTGCAAGAGAAGGATGCATACACAGCTGAAATTCTGAGACAGTTATCAAACACTGATCACTACTGCAGACTGCTTACTAATCCTACCAAGGAATTACAGACCATAATTCTCCAACTCACCACTGAAGCTAAAGGACAGGGCTTCCTCAGTCCCAAGGAATTTCTTTTCCTTAATGTTAAGGCTCCCCGTACCCCTGTCATCTACACCCTCCCCAAAGTGCACAAAAACCAGAGTAACCCACCCGGACGCCCAATAGTTTCGGGTTGCGGCTCTATTCTCGAACCACTTGGCCAATATATTGACCATTTCATTAAGGACTTTGTCCCCCTTACTGAGTGCTATATCAGAGACAGCATGTCCATGATTAACCTCATTGAACACCACCCGTTCGATCCTGACAGTGATCTCCTATGCACCATGGATGTAGAATCCCTCTACACCAATATCCCCCAAATCCCAGCACTCCTTGTAATCCAACAGGTCCTAGACTCCAGACCACGCCCTCACTGTGTGCCTACATTGTTCATTATCCAGTTATTAGAACTCTGTCTAACTCGCAATTTCTTCTCTTTTGATAATGAATTTTACCAACAAGTGAAGGGTACATCGATGGGGGCTGTTTTCGCGCCGAATCTGGCCATTCTCTATATGGATCACTTGGAAATGTCTTCCATCCTCTCTCCCACAAACCCTTTCCTCTCTGGTATCACCCTCTGGCGTCGATACATAGACGATATTTTTCTAATTTGGCATCACAATGAAGCAACACTCTGTCAGTTCAATCATTGGTTGAACAATAACTGTTCAGGCCTCAATTTTACCAACACACACGACAGATCACACATTCCTTTCCTGGACCTCACCATATACCACTGCAATGGTGAATTACTCACTAAACTTTTTAGGAAAAGCACAGAGAGAAACACCTTACTACGCTATGAGAGTCATCACCCGCGAGCCTTAAGAGACTCATTACCATACTCGCAATTTCTGCGCATTAGACGCAACTGCTACACCAAGGAAGATTTTTTCCTTGAAGCTACTACCCTTAGCAACAAACTCAGAGACCGAGGGTACCCTAAAAGACTTGTTAGCAATGCGAAAAAACGAGCATGGTATTGCCCTAGGGAAGTCCTTCTTTCCCCTAAAAACAAAAGCAAGACGGACCGGATTGTCTGTGTCACCACCTTCTCCCCCGCCTCCAATCCAATCAGAAAATCTATCCTGCAACACTGGCCAGTGCTAAATGCGGGCAATCTTTCCATAGAGCGACCCCTGTTTGCCTTCCGAAAGAGCCGCAATCTCAAGGATCACCTGGTAAGGGCCACCCTGCCAACCACTCGTCCCCTGACTACCTTGGACGAACACTGGGGGCTCACGCCCCTCATTGGTCATGCTAAATGTGGGAATTGCAATGTATGTAACATGACTATTGAAGGCAAAACTTTTCTTTTTAATAATGTACTTATCACCTTGACGTCATTTTCCAATTGCAATACCAGTAATGTCATTTATCTGATTTCCTGTCCCTGTAACAAAGTTTATATAGGCCAAACTACCCAAAAGATTAAACTACGCATTGGCCAACACAGGAGCAGACTGCGCTGTAAAACTCCCAATGCTCCTCTTGTTGAACACTTTTCAGAAATGGGACACACCGAGGATGACATTAAGTGGACAATCATCAAGAGCGTCAAACTACCCCCAAGGGGCGGTGACATCGCCAAGATTCTAAATAAAGAAGAGCTGAGAATGATCATTCGTATGAACAGCATCAAAGATGGTCTCAATCGGAATGAGGACTGGACTAATCTCATCTAAACAACAAACTTTGACCACATTCTGTCTCATACTGTCTCCTGAGATAAGTAAATCAGATCGCCGGTAGCTGTGACTAATGTCACGTGATGCCTCTCATCTATACCTAACTCTAACATAACGGATTGTTTCGCTTCTACACTCCTCACAGTTCTTGATGTTCGCACGTTATTATTTCCCTATGTCTTGCTCATTTTGCTCCACTGCTTTCCTTGGGTTCTGCCCAGTAATTATGCTGATGAGCCTTGGTTCGCTTTATATTTAATTGTAATTTCGCTTTCTAATTAATTGTATTTTCGTCTCACTTGCAAAAATGTCTATTCGTAATAATTATGTATTCTTAAACTTTGCGCTTTTTGGTCGGTCTTTCCTCTATCTTTACTATTCTCTTCCATCATGGCGCCGTACTCTCACGCTCTAGTGTTCCACACGAACACGTTGCTCGTATATCTGCACGCTTCTCTGGCCCTTCCGCTCACTCGTTCATTGCAACTGAGGACGCCGCGCGATAACGGTAAGCACCTGAATCTCCACCCCATTTTGGCTCACTCATAAATTGATCCCTTGAGGTAACTGTAATCTTCCCTTCTAGTGTAATTTCACGGATCCGTTTTACCCGCAATTCTATCATGATTGCCTACCTACCCCGGAACTGTTTACATTGACCATGGACCGGAGCTAGAAATCCCTTTTGCCCGTCTCCATATTCTAACAGGTACCTGATCCGCATGCCGTCACCCTGGCTTTTTTCCCCCTTCCCTCCTCACTCGCTCCCTTGCCTTAATTGGTTCCCTTCCTTCCCCAGCGGCTGTCGCGGTCCCAGCCGCACACGCCAGCATATTTCCAGACCTTTTGGCACCTCCAGACGTTTATTTTATTCTGGCACATGACCACGCCGTCTGTTCCTGGTAAGCGTACACTTGGACACCGTCTGTGTAATTTCCTTGCGGCCACACGTTACGCTCAAAATTAAGACTCCTCCACCGGCGTTTAACTAATGCCTGCCAACCCTTGGATTCCAGATCGTCTTATTTTAGTTCACTAGCTCACTCGTTTGCATTCTAGCAACTGCATGAAGTCACATGTAGCATGTGCACTGAACACCATGACGGTAATTTATTCCGCGCTGCCATATTCTGGTCTTAAATTTTCCCTTCTCTCTCTTCCTTCCTTTCATTTTTCCATGTTTTTCCCCAGGCAATTCCTTTAAACACCAGGCTTGTTCATTGTCTCGTCCTGATGATGATCCTTGTATCCTTGTAATAGGATCGAAACGTCGTCGACCCCAATCTAGACAGCATGCACATCAGTCCATTATGAAAAAAAGTGCACTGTTTGTAGAAAGAAAAGCTTAAAACATTGGATTTCGTAATTAAGCTCTGCTTGTCCTGCCTGTATTGTTTGTTTGCTCTGTATTTGTTTTCTTCCCCCTACGGATACAGGACTGTGTCCCACCTCTGTTTTACTGTTGAGTATTGTTATCTTTTTTCATTGAAGAATTAAATTGGATGTCCGGCTGGACATTCCTAAAAATATAGTTTCGATTCTGTACTATATTCATCCCCCCCATTCCTTAAACCAAATTGAGGACCACTGTTTGCTTAAAATCATCAATTACCCAAGGTCCTCAACTACCTATTGGGTTCCCTTGTTCTGTAAAAATATGGAGGGAGGTGGGTCCGTCCGCGAGGATGGTTAGGTGGGAGGGTAGATTTGTGACTTGTAAGAATAATTGCTCAATTTTTGCGACTTTGTCAGTGAAGAAGCTGGTAATTTTTTCACACCGTTCTTTAGTAGTGATTATTTCATGAGGGGGGGATGAAGACGTCGTTTGTCGTTTGATAATTTTAAAGAGCTCCCTGGGTCTATTCTTTGCATGGTCCAGTTGGTTCCGGAAGAAAATGTGCTATTTATATGACAGCCTTGTAGTTCTAAGTAGTGCTAGGTGGATTGTCAAGGGGTTTTGTCTCCATGTCCGTTCTGCTTGCCTGAGTTGTCTTCTTTCGTTGTTAAGATCTGAATTAAACCAAGATTTTGATTGGATTGATGTCAGTTGTTTTAGTTTGGGCGGTGCCACTTGGTCGTGAACTTCCGACATCGCTGTGTTATAGTGGGCAGTGAGATCATCAGTTGTATGCGTGAGGGGGTGACCAGTTTGGTTATTGGGACTTGTTTGAGGTTTCTTGTCCACTGCTTAGGATTATTTGTTAAGTCTAGGTGAGGTCTGACCGGGGTATTGATATTGAACAGTATGAGATGGTGGTCTGACCAGTCAATAGGTGAAATGGAGCTGAGAGAGACCAGTTCATTTTGAGTGATAATCGCATCTAGAGTTTAGCCTTTGATGTGTGTTGGTTCATTGCAGTGTTGCTTAAGGTCATTTATTTCAAGAAGGTTCATGAGTAGCCGAACTATTGTGTCTTCTGTGTTGTTCTAGTGAATGTTGAAGTCACCCAAGAACACATCCTTTGTGTCAGTCAAGGAGAACCAAGTTCTTAGGTCAGATATCTCTTCTGCAAAGAGGGCGCAATCTCCAGGAGGTTGGTAGATGGTGTGAAGTTTGATAGGAGTGGAGCCTTTGCTTTTAAGTTCAATACCAAGGTATTCGAAAGTCGAGTATTCTGCCTTATTTTAAGTGGAAACATGTATTCCTACTTTGTGAATTATTGCTAGTTCTCTACCTGTTCTTTTAGGTCTGTCATGTCTAAAGATGGTGTACCCAGGTGGAGTCAGCAGGTCAAGTATAGGAGTAGAGTGGTCATTAAGCCAGGATTCAGTGAGGAAAGAGATATCAATTTCTTCACTAAGTATAGCTTCCACGATATCTTTAGCATGTTGGGCTGCTGATCTGCAGTTGAAGAGCATGCATGAGAGAGGGCAGGGATAATCCTTAGTGGAATGTAGTGGTTGAATGGTGATGTATTAAGCAGGATGTCTGGGCTCATTGATAATTATAGGGATTCTATGTGTGCTCACAATTACTGGGATTTTGTAGGGGTTTTTGGAACCCTAGTCTGTTTCCTAGTGAGGTAAGATTTGCTGAGAGCAACAGCTTCTAGTACGGATAAGGGGCAGAGAGAACGGTAGGGTCTGTGGGACAGACGACATAAGGGAGTAGAGGGCCAGGGGATGCGTTTTAAGGCCGTAGGAAAACATGTGTGGAGGCAATTTATAACTCCAGGGAGCGGGATAGCCTGGCCTGACTTGAGAGATCTTGTTTTAGGTGTGCTATGTCGTTCGCAAAAGAATCAAGTTTTCGCTCCCTTTGGTTCATGATCTGTGTGAGTGTATTATTGATGCTTCCAGCATTGAGAGTGGGAGGATGCGCAGCAAGTCCTGGGTATACTGGAGCCGAGAGTGCTGTGCTATGGGGAGGCTCCTTGTCGTTGGGACTAGGATTGTAGATAGTCTGTGTGGGCTGAATAGGGTCTGCATTTGTAGGGAGGGCTGCATCAGCTGAGGGTTAAAGTTGGGGCCCACGTCACCAGGCTTAAGGTGAGCATTGTTGAGATTTGTTACAGTGTGTCTGCTGGTTAGGGTGGGGACAAGTGAAGTACTTCCTGCGGGTATTCATGGGCGGTGTGTGTTGATAGGGGTGGCAAGGTTGCTAGTAGTGTCAGGGGGTGTCTGAGAGTTGGATGGTGAATTCGTGGGGGAAGAAGGCAGTGCTGTTCTGGGTTGATGGACAGAGATAAGGGGGAGGAAGGTGTTTGGGGCAGATGGCCCTGTTGTGTGAGGGGGTGAAGAATGACAGGAAGTGTTGATCAAAAATGGTGAGGGGAGGGTCGGTCACTTGTATAAGTATGTTTCCTGTCTTGAAAATGGATATATCAATTTCCCTTAGTAACTTGTAGGTAGAGCAGGAAGATGTTTTTCCATTTTACTGGGCATTTGGAATAGAAGACAAAGTCGGTTTTCTAGGTGCCATTGGTCATGCTATGGTAGGTATGGTAGGAATCAACTATTAGTGTTTCCGAGTTTCAGTAGTTTGTGTTTGAGATTCTTTTTCCCGTTATTGGAGACAATTTTAAGATACGCAATGGACCATGAGTTAGAGCCATATCTCACAAGTGCAGTGTTTAGGGGTTTGTGGGGGTACTTTGTAAGAGACATTTAGTGTCTGGTTAACAGTTGAGCTGTAAGATGGTGCAAAGTAAGGGAGTGCATAAAAGGCTTGACTGGGTGTGGTGAAGGAGTGATGATGAGCAGTGAGCAATATGTTTGGCTATGGTTAGGTTGAATAGAAGACTGGACAGGACGTTGTGAAGGTGTGGTGATATGATAGTGATCAATATGATTGGCAAGATAGAGGCACATGTGAGCTTCTATTGAGAAAGTCACAAATATGTCAGTCGACTGAGAGTAGAGTAGGTAAATAATAGGCACTTCTAAGTCATAAACAAAGATAAAATAACAAGTAAGGGTAGTGTACAGAACTAACAGATCAATAAGGTTAGAACGCTAATATGCATAGCTAAGAACCAAACACAAGACCATCCAATAAATAGGGATATTGAGCAAACAATATGTGCAATAGTAAAAAGCATAAACAATGCTTTGGTATTTACAGTTAGGAAATAAAAATTCAAAAACCTTAGAAATTCACATAATAACCAAAGGTTACAGGGATGCTAGGAAACAGAACAAAAATACCTTAAAAATTCACTGGAAAAAAACCAAAGGTTACAGTTAGGCTGACATTTCACTCGTACAATACCAGTGAAATTCAGCAGCTATAGTTAGCTGAGCTAACTATAACTTACACCCCTGCAATGCACTGCTTATGACCTCACATATTATATCACTAATGACATGGTCACTGACATCAGATGACATCTCAAATTACATCACCGATAACATCATCCTCAGAAGCACTCACATACTCACTCACACCCCTATACAACCTCTCGTACACCCAGTCACACCCTCACAACTGCTCACATACCCCTTCACAGACCCATACAAGTACTCACACAGCCACTCACTCATCCATAGAGACAGTCACTCACTCATACGGCAGCTCACACAACCACTCACTTATGCATTCAGCTACACATATAACCAGTCACTTACCCATACTGTCACTCACACAGCCACTTATTCACCTATACATTCACTCACACACACTCACTCACACACCCACTGACATACCCATCCATACAGGCACTCACACATCAGCTCACTCACCCATACATCATATACACAGACAATTACTCTACAATACAGCCACTTGCACCCCAACTCACTTAATCAAACACCCACTCAAAGAGCCACTCACTCACTGATACAGCCACTTACAAAGTCAGGAACTCACTCATACAACCATTCAGACACCCACTCACTCACCCATAGAGTCACTTACACACCCACTTAATAGGGGTTATTGGCCCCCAATGACCCTCAGCAGCCAAGGGAACTTCATCTCCCTAACAGTAGGCTCCTTTGCAGAGTTGTTAAGAAAGGGGGTGGAGCCTCCGATGAGGTGTGAGCATTCCTTCTGTTGGGGGATTACTTGTGAAGCAATAGGGGTTCTTGGCCCCCAGTGACCCTCAGCAACCAAGGGGACTTCATCCCTCAACCATTAGTGACCCAGGAGGCCCCTTTGCAGAGTAGTTGAGACAGGGCCTCTGACAAGCTCTGAGCAATCCTGCTGTGGGGCACTTACTTGTGAGTATTATTTAGCCCAGGGGAGGTGATGATCCCTGGGGCTTAGCCACCCATTCATCTTTCTTTAGCCACAGGGAGGTGGTGGTCCTGGGGGCTCAATATGCCTCAAGAGGGGGGCCCCGGGAGCCCCTTTCTTTTTTATTTTTTACAAAAATGCCCCCGGGACCTGGCCATCCGGGGGCTGTATTCAAAACAAGCGCTTGTTTTGAAAGAAAAATAGCCACAGCTTTGTGGCTCCGTTGTGTTTTTGTAGCAACATTAAACAAAATGCTATTTGGCTCTGTTCGGGTCTTGCTAGGACCCCATGACCAGATTTGGGGCCATGGTATTCCTAACCGGCCCCCTTTTCTTTTTTTTAAATGTTTTTCGTTGGACTGAAGCAGAGTCCCAAGATGGCTGCCAACACTTCCTGGTTGAAGTGTTGGCAGCAAATCAGATCTCAGCACGAAATTGGGAGGGTTTGTGAAGCCTTTGTGTCCGTTTGTGTCCGTTTATACATAGGTTTCAGGGGTGTTATAGTTAGCTGGACATTTCCCTCATACAAAACCCTAGAAATTCCCCTGTTATAGTTAGTTCAGCTAACTATAACTCGCGCCCCCACAATGCACTGCTGATGACGTCACATATTACATCACTCATGACATGGTCAGTGACATCACTGATGACATCACTGATGACGTCATCCAGTGAGTGTGTGTTTCTGTACATTTTAAATATGTTTAATATATATATAGGGGAAAACCTACGGAAGAATGAGTGGGTGTATAAGTGTGTGAATGGTTGTTTTAGTAGGTGCGTGACTGACTCTATAAGTGAGTCATTAAACGTATCTTACTGCAGACTAGTGACTAAACTGTGTGAATGTCTGTATCTGTCTGTCTGTTGGTGTATACGCGGCTGCATGGTTTTGTGAATAGCTATATAAGTGTCTCTATGGGTTATTGATTGGTTGTCTGAGTATTTGTATGGGTGCCTAAGTGTTTGTATGGGTGGGGTGTGTGTGACTCTGTGTATACATGTGTGAGTGGGTGATTCTATGGGTGCATGGTTTTAAGAGTGCATCTGTGATGGACTGTATGGTTGGGTGAGTGTATGTATGGGTGTGTTAGTGATTGAATGTATATCTCAGTGGTACATGTGTGAGTAACTACATATGTGAAAGGCAGTATATATGTGTGTGTAAGAGTAAGTGGGTATATGTGAGAGTGTGTGCTTGTATCAATGATTGTATAAGAGCGTAAGAATGTGGTACTATTTTTATGAGTAAGTGAACTTGAGTGTGTATAACTGCATAGGTGAGTAAATGGGAGTGTAATTAATTATTTGCATGACTGACTAGGTGTGAGAGTACCTCTATGGATGATTGGTGGTGTGTGAGTGTCTATGTAGGTGTATAAATGCATATGATAGTCTTGTACGGAGTGACTGTAAGTATGAGTGACTGTACAGGTGAATGAGTGGGGGTGTATGTAGACCTAAGAGTTAATGAGTGGGTATATTGGTTTTTGAGTATCTATGGTTTTGAGAATGGAAGTCTGAAATTTTGAGTTGGTGTATCAAAGGTTATATTAGGGTGTGAGAAGATGCGGTAATTTATCACATGGATGACATCATCAGTGATGTCATCAGTGATGTCATTTGAGATGTCATCAGTGATGTCACTGACCATGTCATGAGTGATGTAATATGTGACGTCATCAGCAGTGCATTGCGGGGGCGCGAGTTATAGTTAGCTGAACTAACTATAACAGGGGAATTTCTAGGGTTTTGTACGAGGGAAATGTCCAGCTAACTATAACGCCCCTGAAACCTATGGTTTTTTCAGTGAATTTCAAAGGTTTTTTAAATGCCAATTGCTAACTATAACGCCCCTGAAACCTATGGTTTTTTTAGGGAATTTCAAAGGTTTTTTAAATGCTAATTCCTATCTATAACTCATCTCTAAAGATATCATGAAAAGCATTCTTTTTTAAAAGTAGGGTGCACATTAGTTTTGTGGAAAAGCATCTTTGTGATTGGTTAAGAAAAAGCAGTTTCAACGTGGAGTTCATATCATAGGATGACATTTGCTCAGATCAACCACACCTGCTATTTGTATTTAGAAGGCACTGTTGGAACTTAAAACAATTATCAACTTTTAACCTGCACGTGTCGTTAAATATTCAGGAAAATTTTACAAAAAAATATCGTTAAGTTTTAAAAAATTGATGCACTTTTAACCTGCACATGTTGTAGAATGTTCTATAAAGTGTGTTGATAGAATACGTTGCACTTCTGACTTCTATGTGTTGTTGAATATTAAAAAAACGGTTCATATGGAAAATTAAAAAGAAACCAATAGAGAAGTTTTCAAACCTAAAAGAATCAAGGAACTATTCTAATTTATTGTTTACATGTATTTATGTGTGCAGCAACAAAATTATAGGCACAACAGCACTAGGAAGAGGAAGAAGCAGGGAGTGGGGGGAGGGGGGGAGATGGGCAGAATGGCACACATGCACAATTAAGTACAACACACATATAGACTAACAATGTCCAAAATGAAACACACCAACAAAGAAAACAAGTCACACAACCCGCCAACATCACACCACTGAACGAGCATAGAAGTGAAAACCACGCTGCATTCATACAGGATGTGTACAAAGGCCAGTCGTTGGTGTTGTGTGATGTCTGCGACCGTGGTCATCATGGATGAGATGCCCAGCATGTGGCACATGGTCGAGTTCACTGTGTGTTATGTTGCCAAACGGCTGCTCCTCCCTCCCACGAGCCCCCACACTTTTGTACGGTGAGCTGTTGTATCTCGTGCACTCGTACGGCACGCCATTGTAATGCCTATTTGCGCATGTCCTGCTGCATTCCAACTACAACATCACAGTGCCGTTTGGAGGTGGTGCATGCCACTTTACAACATCGACTGCTGCAGCTCTTGCAACAGGCCACACCAGAACACAGAGACACACTTATCGCACTTCCTGTACACGGACATGTCCGAGACACCCCGTTCCCCTTGCCGGATAGGCACACCCCTGCACTGGCCTGTGAACCCCAGACCAGCACACGCCAGTTGTGCATGCAGGTGGATGCGTACGTAGCTACACATCCAGGCTCACTGCCAACGCTGAGGTGACAGCACACTGTGATGTTGCAGGGCTCGTGCCTATCATGCTAAGACAATGACCACAGGGACACACTTACTAAGATATGGGTTTGGGGGGCATTGGTGGTCCTGGAGTTGTTGCGATGAGTCTTCTGGCCCTCATGGGTATCCCTGTATCATGCTCATTGACTCTATGGCACCTGTGGGTGTTCTGGTGTGGCTCTTGGCTGTGTTCCCTTTCATGGTGCAGGTAGTTGTCCTGCTTAACACCAGCAGAAAGCAGGTGTAAAATCCCTGGTGCTAACGTGTCTTATCGCCGGAATTTGTTTCGCATTGCAATTGCTGTAAAAGATGTGATGTGATTTGTTTCGTGTGCAGAACAATATACGAACTGAGCAGTGTATCTCGTCAAGATCCAGTACCTGACGCACTATTCCCAATCAATACAAATACAATGAGATTTCTTAATAGATTTCGTGTGTACACTGTAAGTGCAGCCAATACCTCAGTGCAATACAATACAGGATTTTAGTATTTAGAATAAATCGCAAACGTGCACCTCATGTCTTTTTGCACGGGAATGGCTACTCTCTATTTCATTATCAGCACTTTAACGGAAGAAAAGTTCAGACAAATCTAACACACTATTCAGAAGTTGGTGCAAACTGTAGATATCACTAGTATTCCAGCGATAAGTGCCCCAAAATTTAACACCATGGTGGACTCCATCAAATAACAGTAATAAGAACAAGAAAGAGTCACACAGCACTTAAGAGAACAACCAAAAACATTATTAATTTTTTTTCCAAACTTTATTTTTTATAATAATAAATATATAAACGTTAAACTATTTTCAAACTTTATATTTTTATTAACATAAATATAAACAATAAACTAATAAACAAAATGCAACAACCATAATACAAAACAACAAAGCGGAACACTCCTGTGGGAACCACGGATGTCGATGACAGACCTGCAAAATCAAAAAGATTGTTAAAAAAACAACAACATGGTATTCTTAACAAAATACCACAAGAAACAAATCACAGATATATAAAATGTATATAGCTAACAAAATGTTATAAGTTTAACTTACAAAAACTGTAATTGTTGCCGCTTTAAAATATTTACCGAATCTGAGGAATTTTTTTTGCAGAAGGCACCACGCCCACAACGTTTTCCTTCAGCGGTGTGGAAATTTTTTTCTTTTCCCAAGGGGCAAACAAAGATCAATGCCACCTTGGTCACGTGCAAGATTTGCAAAAGAGTTCTGTTGCGAGGGGATCCTAACAAGAAATACTCGTACGGCACGGCAAGTATTATGAAACACCGAAGGACCCTTCATCCAAACAATCTTGCACTAGAAGAGTGCAAACGGATGTGAAACACTCCTATTCTGTATCTGTAAAAAAGAATCACAAATAAATGTATATTAATAACTTTCAAATGTATACTATTCCATTACTGTACAAACACATTTTATATAAAAACTGACTAAGAAACTATAGCCCTGAACCACAAGTGTGACGATCGTTAAAACACTACATGCATAGTGCATACTACTTTGAAGCAGTTCATGCCCTAAAGCCTACCTCACTAAAAGACTACATGCTAACTGACTAAATGATTACAGTACTATAAGGAGACACACTGGGTGAGTGACAGGGTGTTTGCTAGAAGAGTATGAATACTAACTAGGGAATTCAAGGTGTGAAACACAACTGTGTAGGTGATTAGAGGACTGCATCAATACTGCATAGGCATTTAAAGCAGTCCATGTGCTAAGGCCTGGCTCACTGCATGACTACTTGGGTACTGACTGAATGATTAGACTACAACAAAGAGAGTGCCTAGGTGAATTTATTAGTGCTAGGCTTTTCGCACAGGGAATGGATTAGTACTTGGTACTGAATGACTCACTAGAGGAGTGCAAAGGCAGTCACAAGTGCTGGACTGTATGGATACTGACTAGGAAATTGAAAGTGTGAAAGACAAGTATCTAGGTGGCTAGAAGACTGCATGCATAGTGCATAGGGGTTTGAAGCAGTCCATGTGCTAAGGCCTGGCTCAGTGTATGAATACTTAGGCACTGACTGAATGATTAGAGTACTGCAAAGATAGTATCTTGGTGAATTCATAAGTGTTTGGGTTTTAGCACAATGAATGGATTAGTACATGATGCTGAATGGGTCAGTAGAGGACTGCAAAGGGAGTGACAGGGTATTTCCTGAAAGTGTATGGATACTAACTAGGGAATTGAAGGTGAGAAAGACAATTGTGTAGGTGGATAGAGGACTGCATGTAGAGTGGATAACGGTTTGAAGCAGTCCATATACTAAGGCCTGGATCACTGAATGAGTACTTGGGTACTGACTGAATGATTAGAGTACTGCAAGGAGAGTGCCTGGGTGAATTTATTAGGGTTTGGCGCAGTGAATGGATTAGTACATTATGCTGAATGGGTCACTAGAGGAGTGCAAATGGAGTGACAGGGTGTTTGCTGGAAGTGAACGGATACTGACCGGGGAATTGAAGGAGTGAAAGACAAGTGTGTAGGTGCTTAGAGGACTGCATGCATAGTGGATATGGGTTTGAAGAAGTCCATATGCAAAGACCTGGCTCTGTGCATGAATACTTAGGCAGTGACTGAATCATTAGAGTACTGGAAAGAGAGTGCCTGGGTGAATTTATAAGTGTTTGGGTTTTGGCACAGTGAATGGATTAGTACATGCTGTTGAATGGGTCTCTAGAGGACTGCAAAGGAAGTGACAGGATGTTTCCTGGAAGTGTATGGATACTGACTAGGGAATTGAAGGTGTAAAAGACAAGTGTATAGTATGTTAGAATACTACATGCATACTGCATAGACATTGGAAGCAGTCTATTTGGTACTTAGATTCTGACTAAATAATCAGACTACTTCTAGGACAGTGCTGAGGTAAAACGTTTACATTTTCAGTTCTGCCACAGTGAACAGAATAGTACATGGTACTACACCTTAGTGTCAAACCCTGACTCATTTCATCAATGCATAAGCAAAGACTAGCTTCTAATGCTACTAAAACTTGACAACATAACAGGTTTTAAATTAGTTATCTGTCAGCAAATACACGATGTTACCAAATGCCTCTCTCACAGTGGTTCTCAAATACACACAGACTCACAGTGTGATTCTACACAACAACCACTATACCTAGAAGTTTACCAAAAATCATTCACTACTGTGGAAGTGGTAAGCGAACTGCACGCAATCTTCATATTTCAGGACTGCACTTTTATGTCAAAGCCTGACTCATATAATCAAAGCATAAGCAAAGACTGGCTTCTAATTCTACTAAAACTTCACAACATGACCGGTTTTAAAACAGGTATATGTCAGCAAATACACGATGTTACCAAATGCTTCTCTCACAATCCTTACCTAAATGCACACAGACTCACAGTGTGATTTTAGACAAGCAACACTATCCTAGGAGTTTACCAAAACTTATTCACTACTCTGGAAGAGTTAATGGTACTGCACACAATCTACATATTTAAGTACACCACATCAGTGTGAAAGCATGACTCATTTAGTCAACGCATAAGCAAAGACTGGATTCTAATCCTAACAAAACTTCACAACATGACAGGTTTTAAAACAGTTATCTGTCAGCAAATACATGATGTTACCAAATGCTTCTCTCACAGTGATCCCAAATACACACTAACTCACAGTGTGATTCTAGACAAGCACCACTATCCCTATGAGTTTACCAAAACTCATTCACTACAGTGCAAATGGTAAGGATACTGCACACAATCTACATATTTCACAATTGCAATTTACTGTCAATGCCTGACTCAAATAATGAAAGCATAAGCCATAACTGTCTTCTAATGCTACTAAAACTTGACAACATAACATGTTTTACAACACTTTATCTGTCAGCAAATACACGATGTTACCAAACACTTCTCTCACAGTGGTTCCAAAATGCACACAGACTCACAGTGTGATTCTATACAAACAACACTATCCCTAGGAGTTTACCAAAACTCATTCACTACAGTGGAAGTGGTAAAGGAACTGCATACAATCTACATATTTCACGACTACACTTTAATGTCAATGCCTGACTAATTTAATCAACGCATAAGCAAAGACTGGCTTCTAATGCTACTAAAACTTCACAACAATACAGGTTTTAAAACAGTTATCTGTCAGCAAATACACGATGTTACCAAATGCTTCTCTCACAGTGGTTCCCAAATGCACACAGACTCACAGTGTGATTCTAGACAAGCACCACTATCCCTATGAGTTTACCAAAACTCATTCACTACTCTGGAAGAGTTAATGGTACTGCACACAATCTACATATTTAAGTACACCACATCAGTGTCAAAGCATGACTCATTTAATCAACGCATAAGCAAAGACTGGATTCTAAACCTACTAAAACTTCACAACATGACAGGTTTTAAAACAGGTATATGTCAGCAAATACACGATGTTACCAAATGCTTCTCTCACAATCCTTACCCAAATGCACACAGACTCACAGTGTGATTTTAGATAAGCAACACTATCCTAGGAGTTTACCAAAACTCATTCACTACTCTGGAAGAGTTAATGGTACTGCACACAATCTACATATTTAAGTACACCACATCAGTGTCAAAGCATGACTCATTTAATCAACGCATAAGCAAGGACTGGATTCTAATCCTACTAAAACTTCACAACATGACAGGTTTTAAAACAGTTATCTGTCAGCAAATACATGATGTTACACTCACAGTGATCCCAAATACACACTAACTCAGTGTGATTCTAGACAAGCACCACTATCCCTATGAGTTTACCAAAACTCATTCACTACAATGCAAGTGGTAAGCGAACTGCACACAATCTACATATTTCACAATTGCAATTTACTGTCAATGCCTGACTCATATAATGAAAGCATAAGCCATAACTGTCTTCTAATGCTACTAAAACTTGACAACATAACATGTTTTAAAACAGTTATCTGTCAGCAAATACACGATGTTACCAAATGCTTCTCTCACAGTGGTTCCCAAATGCACACAGACTCACAGTGTGATTCTAGACAAACAACACTATCCCTTGCACTATATCAAAACACATTTCTTCAGCTAGAAGTAGTACTACATTTTAGTATAGAAATATAACATAACTCATTTCACAAATTCATAAACAATGACTGGTTTCTAATTCTACCAAAATATAAAAACTGCACAGTTATCTGTCTACAAACACATGAAAAACACAAATGCCTATCACAGAATGGTTTCTACATGCACACACATTGTAGAGAAAAAAGTACTCCCTACACTTTAGCAGGAAAAATACATTAGTCTGATTAAAATCGTCTACATACATCCCCTCACAATTAAATAACTAATCTTTCAAGTTCTTTTGTAGATTAAGGAGTATATCAATCACTCACCATATTTTCTTGTACAGAATCTCTGCACTGTGCACCTCTCAGCAGAAGCAAAGAATGAAAAAGTTTCCCTTTCATTTTCCACACATATACATGTAAACATCAAATCACAATCCTTCGCACATAAACTCAAAAGCAAACACACATTTCTATTGGTTAAACATTTCAACCCTATCCAACTGAAATACATTTCAACCCTTCCCCCAATCTGCCTTCTGCCTGTTACCATAGAAACAGGTCATGGAACACTGCACTGAGATCACAGGTCACAAGTTCAGCACACAATGTTCCTACACAAGACAGGAAGTGTGCTTGACTTTTCAACATATCAGCTTATCATATATAATGTTCCTTACAATCTGTTTTTGTTAACCAATAACAATCATACCTTTAAAAAACAAAAATATACACCCTACCTTTCAGTGTAGAAAGTTGTTATACAACCAATGATTTCATGTCGTTTTTCAAAAAACGTTGCCGTGGATCCGCGCACCCACCGCGAGAGAATCCGTGCATCCAACGCGATAGGATGCGCGCACCGTGCGCGCATTTCGCCGCTTTTTTTTTAAAAAAGAGGGGCCCCAGGGGGTCCTTCTGGGACCCCCTAAGCACCTCTAGATGGTCAGAGTATTTCCACTCTACCCCCTTTATATGCTTTCCGCACTTATTCCCCTTGCTTCTTCAGCCTCGCTTCTACCGAGGCAGATAATGGCCGCCAACAGTTCCTGGTTTCGAATGTAGAGAGACGCTCGACAGCCAATTACCATTCAGCGCGTGATCGGGAGGGTGCGCGCTCGGTTCGGGGAGGGTTCGCGTACAGTGCGGGTTGGGTCCGCGGATCCTCCGCGGCCATAGATATCACTAACTTTTTTACCCTAATTTTCTCAGGAACTACAGAACAGATTCACACCAAATATGCAAAAGGCACGAGTCCGAACTGAGGACTACCTCTTTGCCAAATTTGGTGTCATTCCGTTCAGCGGTTTGGGCTGTAGCTGCGACAACAGATCCTATGGGAAATTGCATGGGGAAAATGCGTTTTGGGACCCCCTTTTTTCTCAGCCCCCGCTTGACGAATCACCACTAAACTTTCAGGGTAGGAGCGGAGCAGAGCTGGCCAAACGTTTGGAGAATTTCGCAAAGATTCATCAATCGGCGCCCAAAAAATTCCCAATAGAATGTTGCGGATTTCCTATGGAAAATAGGTCCTAACTATAACTATCTAGTGGCGACCGCCAGTAGATAATATATATATGTATGTATGTATATATATATATATATATACATTTATATGTATATATCTATATGTTTGTATATATATATATATATACACTGAAAAAAACACAGGTTTCAGGGACGTTATTGTTAGAAATTAGTATTTAAAAAAACACAGAAATTCACTGAACAAAATACAGGTTTCAGGAACACTACAGTTAGGCTGACATTTCACTCACACAAAACAAGAGAAATTCAGCCTTTATAGTTAGCTGAGCTAACTATAACTCACGCCCCCGCAATACACTGCTGATGACATCACATATTACATCACTCATGACATGGTCAGTGACATCACTCATGACATCTCAAATGACATCACTGATGACATCATCCAGTGACTGAGTGTTTCTAAAAAAATTAAGAATGTTATATATAGATACGCAAAGGTGTATTCAAGAATGAGTGGGTGTGTGAGTGTGAGTATGGATGATTTAGTGGGTGCGTGACTGACTGCATAAGTGAGTGATTATTCATGTCTCAGTGAATGTATGGGTGGGTGACTAATCTGTGTGAATGTCTGTATCAATCTGTCAGTTGGTGTGTAAGTGGCTACATGGGTTGGTAAATAGGTACATGAGTGTCTCTAGGAGTTAATGATTTGTTGTCTGAGTAGCTGTATGTGTGCCTGAGTGTCTCTTTTGGTAGGTGGGGGAGTGTGACTCCCTGCATGATTGTAAGAGAGGGTCATTCACTGGGTGTATGGGTTCATGAGTGCATGTACAAGGGGCTGTATAGGTGAGTGAGTGTGCATACAGCTGTGTCATTGAGTGAATGGATGTCCCAATGGTAAAAGGATAACTGCATATGTATAAGACATTATACGTGAGAGTTGCAGTATATAAGTGATTGTATGTGAGTGAGTGATTGTGACAATGCATGTATGGATGAGTGTGTGCTTTGTCAGTGATTGTATAAGAGAGTTACTATGTGTTAGTATCTGTATGAATAAGTGAGGTGTTGTGTGTATAACTGTATAGGTGACTAAAGGGCAGTGTGATTGACTCTTTGGGTGACTGACTAGGTGTGTGAGTAACTTTATGGGTGAGTATTGGTGTGTGAGTGTCTGTATGGGTGTATGAGTGCATATATCAGTGGCTGTATTGATGAGTGACTGTGTGTATGAATAACTGTGTGGGTGAGTGGATGTGTGTATAGACCTATGAATCAGTGAGTGGGTATGTACTAACTGGTATTGGTGTGTCTATGGTTTCGAGAATTGTAGTCTGTATTTTAGAGTGGGTGTATAAAAGGTTTTATTAGGGTGTGAGGACGTGCATCAGAGATTAAGTAGATGATGTCATCAGTGATGGCATTTGGGGAGCGAGTTATAGTGAGCCTAACTATAACGTCCCTGAAACCTTCAGTTTTTTCAGTGAATTTCTAAGGGTTTTTAAATACTAATTGCTAACGATAACGTCCCTGAAACCTCTGGTTTTTCAGTAAATTTCTAAGGTTTTTTTTAATGCTAATTCCTAACTATAACATCCCTGAAACCTGTGTTTTTTTCTATGAATTTCTAAGGTTTTTTAAATGCTAATTTCTAACTATGCCTACATAGGTAGGACATGTGCAGAAAGGTGCAGAAAGAAGCAAGAGACAACCAGAAACAGGCAAGAGAGTGCAGAAAAGGGAAGAAAGATGCAGAAAGAAGCAAGAGAAATATAGAAAGAGGCAAGAGAAGTGCAGAAAGAGGAAGAAAGGATGTAGAAACCAGCAAGAGAAGTGTGGAAAGAAGCAATAGAGGTCCAGAAAGAGGCCTACTTCCATTGTACCTTTACACAGACTCATACAAAGTAGCCTAATCACTAATCCTTCTCCCAAGATCTCTTAACTCTCGCTTTTCTCTTGAAGGTTCACTATTCATCAACTGCTCTGAATATTAGGCCTACCAAATGTAAAACAGCAATCCTAACCATATCGCTGTTGTAAGTCTCACCAAGTTTGTGAAGGTATGTATGCGTGTGTCGGTGTGCTTTTACCTAGTGACAAGTTACCTAAAAATAAACATACAAATACTTGAATACCTGTGTTTCAAACAGCATACTCTGTAAAAGTGTATACAAGAAGGTGTATGTAATTCTTTCTGCTCATAATACAGGGCACATGGGTATTCAATAGTATATTTGAGGGGCTCTATAACACCTACGTACGTAAGACATGTCTGCCTGTGCACCCGAATGACTGAACTGAGAAGAATTGACCTCCTTTTTGTGCTACCATGTTCAGTTGCATAACACATAAATGAATACATGTACAAGTAGACATATGCCTCAGTCACAAGACCATGCAGACCTTTAAACTTGACAGCTTCCACTTCCCATTTGAGTACAGAAAGTGGCGAGAGAAGTACAGAAAGATGCAAGAGAAGTGCAGAAAATTAAGGCAGTGCAGAAAGAGTAAGAAATGTGCAAAAAGAAGCAAGAGAAGTGCAGAAAGATGCAAGAGACGTGCAGAAAGACACACAAAGAGGCAAGGGAAGTACAGAAAGAACCAAGAGAGGTGCAGAAAGAGGAACAAAGTTGTAGAAAGAAACAAGAGAAGCACATAAAGGGGCAATAGAAGTACATAAAGATGAAGAAAGATACAGAAACAAGCAAGAGAAAAGAAGAAAGAGGAAAGAGAAATGCAGAAACAGGTAAGAGAAGTGCAGAAAGAGGCAAGAAAGGTACACAAACAGGCAACAGATGTGCAAAATGAGGGAAGAGGGGTGCAGAAAGAAGCAAGAGAGGTGCAGTAAGAGTTAAGAGAAGTGCAGAAAGAAGCAACAGAGATGCAGAAAGAGGCAAGAGAGGTACAGAGAGGGGCAAGAGGGTACAGAAAGAGGCAAGAGCGGTGCAGAATGAGGCAACAGAAATGCAGAAAGAAGCAACAGCGGTGCAGAAAGAGTCAAGAAATGTGCAGAAAGGCAAGAGGGGGAGAGAAAGAGGCAAAAAGGGAGCAGAAAGAAGCATGAGAGGTGCAGAAAGAAACAAGAGGTGCAGAAAGAGGCAAGAGAGGTGCAGAAATAGACAAGAGATCGCAGAAAGAGGGAAGACGGGTTCAGAAAGAGGCAAGAGAGGTTCAGAAAGAGGGAAGAAGGGTACAGAAATAGGCAACAGGGGTGCAGAAAGAAGCAACAGAGATGCAGAAAGAGGTAAGAGAAGTACAGAAAGAGGCCAGAGAGGTGCATAAGGAGGCCAAGAGAAGTGCAGAAAGAAGCAACAGAGATGCAGAAAGAGGCAAGAAAAGTGCAGAAAGAGGCAAGAGAGGCACAGAGAGGGGCAAGAGGGTATAGAAAAAGGCAAGAGCAGTGCAGAAAGAGGCAACAGACGTACAGAAAGAGGGAAGAGGGGTACAGAAAGAGGCAAAAAGGGAGCAGAAAGAAGAAAGAGAGGTGCAGAAAGAAACAAAAGAGGTGCAGCAAGAGAGGTGCAGAAAGAGACAACAAACATGTAGAAAGATGCAAGAGAGGTGCACAAAGATACAAGAGATTGGCAGAAAGAGGGAAGATGGGTGCAGAAAGAGGCAAGAGGGGTGCAGAAAGAAGCAAGAGAGGTGCAGAAAGAGGCAACAGAAGTGCAGAAAGAGGCAGGAGAGATACAGAACGAGGCAAGAGAGGTGCAAAAAGAGGGAAGAGGGGTGCAGAAAGTGGAATGAGGGGTGCAGAAAGAAGCTAGAGAAGTGTAGAAAGAAGCAACAGAGGTGTAGAAAGAGGCAAGCAAACTGCAGAAAGAAACAAGAGAGGTGCAGAAACATGAGAAACATGCAAGATAGGTGCAGAAAGAGGGAACAGGAGTGTAGAAAGAGGCAAGAGAGGTGCAGAAAGAGGGTAAAGGGGTACAGAAAGAGGCACAAAGGGTGCAGAAAGAAGCAAACGCGGTGCAGAAAGAGGCAACATAGATACAGAAAGAGGCAAGAGGGGTACAGAAAGATACAAGAGAGGTATAGAAAGAATCAAGAAAAGTGCAGAAAGAAGCAACAGAGGTGCAGAAAGAGGCCAGAGGGTTACAGAAAAAGAAGCAAGACAGGTGCAGAAACAGGTAATAGAAGTGCACAAACAGGCAAGGGGGGTGCAGAAACAGGCAACGGAGGTGCAGAATGAGATAGAGGGGTTTAGAAAGATGCAAGAGGGGTACAGAAAGAGGCAAGAAAGGTACAGAAAGAAGCAAGAGAGGTACAGAAAGAGGGAAGAGAGGTGCATAAAGAGGGAAGAGGGGTGGAGAAAGAGGCAAGAAGGGAGCAGAGAAAAGCAAGAGAGGTGCAGAAAGAAATAAAAGAGGTGCAGAAAGAGGCAAGAGAGTTGCACAAAGAGACAAGAGATCGGCAGAAAGAGGGAAGACTGGTGCAGAAATAGGCAAGAGGGGTGCAAAAAGAAGCAAGAGAGGTACAGAAAGAGGCAATAGAGGTGTAGAAAGAGAGAAGAGGGTACAGAAAGTGGAATGAGGGGTGCAGAAAGAAGCTAGAGAAGTGTAGAAAGAAGCAACAGAGGTGTAGAAAGAGACAAGAGAACTGCAGAAAGAAACAAGAGAGGTGCAGAAACATGAGAAACATGCAAGATAGGTGCACAAAGAGGGAACAGGGGTGTAGAAAGAGGCAAGAGAGGTGTAGAAAGAGGGTAAAGGGATGCAGGAAGAGGCACAAAGGGTGCAGAAAGAAGCAAACGTGGTGCAGAAAGAGGCAACATAGATACAGAAAGAGGCAAGAGGGGTACAGAAAGATGCAAGAGAGGTATAGAAAGAATCAAGAAAAGTGCAGAAAGAAGCAACAGAGGTGCAGAAAGAGGCCAGAGGGTTACAGAAAAAGAAGCAAGACAGGTGCAGAAACAGGTAATAGAAGTGCAGAAACAGGCAAGGGAGGTGCAGAAACAGGCAACAGAGGTGCAGAATGAGATAGAGGGGTTTAGAAAGAAGCAAGACAGGTACAGAAAGAGGCAAGAAAGGTACAGAAAGAAGCAAGAGAGGTGCAGAAAGAGGGAAGAGAGGTACATAAAGAGGGAAGAGGGGTGGAGAAAGAGGCAAGAAGGGAGCATAGAAAAGCAAGAGAGGTGCTGAAAGAAACAAAAGAGGTGCAGAAAGAGGCAAGAGAGTTGCACAAAGAGACAAGAGATCGGCAGAAAGAGGGAAGACGGGTGCAGAAATAGGCAAGAGGGGTGCAAAAAGAAGCAAGAGAGGTACAGAAAGAGGCAATAGAGGTGTAGAAAGAGAGAAGAGGGTGCAGAAAGAGGCAAGAGTGGTGCAGAAAGAAGCTAGAGAAGTGCAGAAAGAAGCAACAGAGGTGTAGAAAGAGGTAAGAGAACTGCAGAAAGAGGCAAGAGAAATACAGAAAGAGGCAAGAGAGTTGCAGAAACAGGCAACAGAGGTGCAGAAAGAAGGAAGTGGGGTGCAGAAAGAGGGAAGAAGGGTGCAGAAAGAAACAAGAGAGGTGCAGAAAAAAGCAAGAGAAGTGCAGAAAGAAGCAACACAGGTGTAGAAAGAGGCAAAAGGAGTACAGAAAGAGGCAAGAAAGGTACAGAAAGAAGCAAGAGAGGTACAGAAAGAGGGAAGAGAGGTGCATAAAGAGGGAAGAGGGGTGGAGAAAGAGGCAAGAAGGGAGCAGAGAAAAGCAAGAGAGGTGCAGAAAGAAACAAAAGAGGTGCAGAAAGAGGCAAGAGAGTTGCACAAAGAGACAAGAGATCGGCAGAAAGAGGGAAGACTGGTGCAGAAATAGGCAAGAGGGGTACAGAAAGAAGCAAGAGAGGTGTAGAAAGAGAGAAGAGGGTACAGAAAGTGGAATGAGGGGTGCAGAAAGAAGCTAGAGAAGTGTAGAAAGAAGCAACAGAGGTGTAGAAAGAGTCAAGAGAACTGCAGAAAGAAACAAGAGAGGTGCAGAAACATGAGAAACATGCAAGATAGGTGCACAAAGAGGGAACAGTGGTGTAGAAAGAGGCAAGAGAGGTGCAGAAAGAGGGTAAAGGGATGCAGAAAGAGGCACAAAGGGTGCAGAAAGAAGCAAACGTGGTGCAGAAAGAGGCAACATAGATACAGAAAGAGGCAAGAGGGGTACAGAAAGATGCAAGAGAGGTATAGAAAGAATCAAGAAAAGTGCAGAAAGAAGCAACAGAGGTGCAGAAAGAGGCCAGAGGGTTACAGAAAAAGAAGCAAGACAGGTGCGGAAACAGGTAATAGAAGTGCAGAAACAGGCAAGGGAGGTGCAGAAACAGGCAACAGAGGTGCAGAATGAGATAGAGGGGTTTAGAAAGAAGCAAGACAGGTACAGAAAGAGGCAAGAAAGGTACAGAAAGAAGCAAGAGAGGTGCAGAAAGAGGGAAGAGAGGTGCATAAAGAGGGAAGAGGGGTGGAGAAAGAGGCAAGAAGGGAGCAGAGAAAAGCAAGAGAGGTGCTGAAAGAAACAAAAGAGGTGCAGAAAGAGGTAAGAGAGTTGCACAAAGAGACAAGAGATCGGCAGAAAGAGGGAAGACGGGTGCAGAAATAGGCAAGAGGGGTGCAAAAAGAAGCAAGAGAGGTACAGAAAGAGGCAATAGAGGTGTAGAAAGAGGCAAAAGGGGTGCAGAAAGAGGTAAGGGGTGTAGAGAAAGGCAAGAGGAGTACAGAAAGAAGTGATAGAGGAGCAGAAAGAAGCAAAGAAAATGCAGAAATAGGCATGAGGGGTGCAGGAAGAGGCAAGAGAAGTGCAGAAAGACGCAAGAAAGGTGCAGAAAGAAGGGAGGTGCAGAAAGCAGAAGAGAACTGCAAAAAGAGGCAAAAGAACTGTAGAAAGAGGCAAGAGAGGTGCAGAAAGAGGTAAGAGGCATGGAGTAAGGCAAATGAGGAGCAGAAAGAAGCAAAAGAAGTGCAGAAAAAAGCAAGAGAGGTGCAGAAAGAGGCATGAGGGGTGCAGGAAGAGGCAAGAGAAGTGCAGAAAGAAGCAACAAGAATGCAGAAAGAGGCAAGAGGAGTGCAGAAAGAGGCAAGAGAAATACAGAAAGAGGCAAGAGAGTTGCAGAAACAGGCAACAGAGGTGCAGAAAGAAGGAAGTGGGGTGCAGAAAGAGGGAAGAAGGGTGCAGAAAGAAACAAGAGAGGTGCAGAAAAAAGCAAGAGGAGTACAGAAAGAAGCAAGAGAGGTGCAGAAAGAAGCAAGGGAAGTACAGAAAGAAGCAAGCAAGGTACAGAAAGAGGCAAGAGAAGAGCAGAAAGAGGCAATAGAGGTGTAAAAAGAGGGAAGAGGGTACAGAAAGAGGCATGAGAAGTACAGAAAGAAGCAACAGAGGTGCAGAAAGAGGCAAGAGAGGTGAAGAGGAAAGAAGCAAGAGAGGTGCAGAAAAAAGCAAGAAAGGTGCAGAAAGAAGGGAGGTTCAGAAAGCAGAAGAGATGTGCAGAAAGAGGCAAAAGAAGTGCAGAAAGGAAGAAAGGTGCAGAAAGAAGGAAGAGAAATGCAGAAAGAGGCAAGAGAGGCGCAGAAAGAAGCAAGAGTGGTTTGCACTCCATTAGTACCAATTTAACACCCACATTTAGCAATAAGTAACAGGTGACCATTTCAGCTTTGCAAAGGGCCTTCGACCACGCTGTAACACTTGTCACTGCATTTTTGGTACCATTTGAGCTAGAAACAAGGTTTTTTGTTCAAATCTGCAGATTATGCAGCAGATGATGGATTATGTGGCAAATGCGGAAATGGTATAATTATGCGAAAATTGCTGCGGCCGAACAGTCACATAATTCCAGTCACCCTGCTCATACATCTGACAAAGTCCAGAAGTGCTCCTCAGTGGTTCCTTCTTTTTTTGTGTCTCATTGAGTTTATAGTTTTGCTTCTACTGTATTGTATTGTAATTGGATTTATATAGCGCTTTCTATCCCTGGTGAGGCATCTAAGCGTTTTTTCGGAGAGTAGCACGCTACTCCGGAACCCATAAAGGATTAGTGTTGAATTAGCATAGTGAAATATGAAAGTGATTTAAGTGGTGGATAGGTTAGTCAAATATTTGGATTCAGAAGGATAGCAGAAGGATAGAAGAGGGAAAAAAAATTGTATTTATATAGTGCTTGTTGCCCCTGATAGGGTGCTGAAGCGCTTTTATTTGGGCGAGTAGCACGCTACTCCAGAAACCCATAAAGGATTAGTGGTGAATTAGTATAGTGAAATATGAAAGTAATTTGAGTGGTGGATATTAGTCAGTTATTTGGAATGAGAAGGATAGCGGAGGGATAGAAGAGGGAAAACAGGTTTGCATTTATATAGCGCTTTTTACCCCTGATGGGGTGTTGAAGTGCTTTTTTGGCGAGCAGCACGCTACTCCTGAACCTATAAAGGATTAGTGTTGAAAATTAGTATAGTGAAATATGAAAGTAATTTGAGTGGTGGATATGTTATTCTGTTATTTGCATATAGCTGGGCAGCGGCGGGATAGAAGAGGGAAAAGAGGTTTGCATTTATATAGCGCTTTCTACACCTGATGGGGTTTTCAAGCACTTTTTTTGGTGAATAGCACACTACTACGGAACCCATAAGGATTAGTGTTGAATTAGTATAGTGAAATATGAAAGTGATTTGAGTGGTGGATATGTTAGTCAGTTATTTGATTAGAGAAGGGTATTGGAGGGATAGAAGAGGGAAAAAGGTTTGCATTTATATAGTGCTTGCTACTTCTGATGAAGTGTTGAAGCGCTTTTTTGGAGAGTAACACACTACTCTGGAACCCATAAAGGATTAGTGGTGAATTAGTATAGTAAAATATGAAATTTGAGAAGTGAACATGTTAGTCTGTTATTTTGATTGAAAAGGATAGTGGAGGGATAGAAGAGTGAAGGATTTAGGCTTGTTATTATTTATTTATTTTTTGGAGGTCATAGCAGTAGGAAAATGCTTTGGGGTGAGTAAAAAGGGGATGTGGAGGGGAAGAGTCAAGGGGAAAAGTTTTGAAAGGCTTGTTTTGGGGGATCGGTATGGCAAAAGAGGTGTCAGGTGATGCAAGGAGGGGTAGAGTATGGGAGAGTCTAGAAAGGGTTATTTTGGGGATCATAGTAGTGGTATGGGGTTTGGGATAAATGAGAGAGTGGATGTAGAGGATATATTGATAGAGGTATAGGGTGAGAAATAGGGTTGTGCATTGGAAAGAGTAGTAGAAAGAAGTTTGAGATGAGTCAGAAAATTGGGGTAGAAGATATATTGAGGGAAGTATAGAGTGAGAAATAGGATAGTGCATTGGATATGCTGAATTGAAGAAAGTGATACATATATAGATCCATCAGTACATGGAAAGTATACAGATGCATAAAGGAGGTAGGTATATGTAGATTAAAGATATTGATAGAGGTATAGGATGAGCAATAGGGTAGTGCATTGGATATGCTTTTTTAGGACAAAAGTAATAAATATATAGGTCCAAAACATGGAAGGTATATAGATGCATAAAGGAAGCAAAAAGATGCATTAAAAAAACTCTGGTTTTCAAGTGTTATTGTACTTTAAAAATGTATTTGTATTTATTTTTCACAACATAATTATTCTACATGTTTATACAAAGCAATACACAAAGATAGGTACATATCTATAGTAAAATAAATGCTTATATACAGAGGGATATGCTGTAAATTTCTGTTGGCTTATCGTGCTTATGTGGGGAAGAGCCAATTCTTGGGTAATTTTCTGAAGATAAAGTGGTTGTCCGTGGATCTTATGTTGGGGGGTAAAGAGTTCCATAGTTTGGCTGCTTGAACAGAAGGATGTGCCACCCATGTTTTTTTTCTTGTATCTTGGGATTTTGAGGCGAGACTTTAGAGCGTAGGTTCCTTTGTTTGGTGATTTTATTCCTGATGGAGAGCGGTCCCATTCCATGTATTGCTTTGTGGATGATACAAAGCAGCTTGAACGTTGATCTTCTGGCAACCGGTAACCAATGCAGGTGAGATGTGGTCTTGCGGTTTGATATACAAGACTAGTCTGGCAGACGAGTTCTGAATCCGTTGTAGTCTTTTCATGGTTGTTAAAGGTGATCCGTGGTAGAAGCTATTAGTGTAATCGAGTTTGGACAGAACAAGGGAGATGGTAGCTTGAACCTTGTGTGGAAATCCCAAATGGGGGAAAATTAGTAGCAGCGTTTTTATAGTGACAAAGCTTGATCTTGCTAGTTTATCCACTTGGGCATTCATCTATAGCTTGGAGTCTATGGTCATTCCGAGGTTTCTTACTTCCTTCGATACTTTAGGCAGTTCCTCCATGCTGCTGGCTCCACCCACAGACTCGGCTGATGTCAGCATGAAAAATAAAATTGTAATTCATTTATTTTATTACCATTTTGATTTTCATGTTTCCTTCACTCGCAGCGGAGGGGCGACTCTCATGCACCCTCATAGAGACACCGCCGCTGCCTCAGACCTGTGGGCCTTTACTAGCCCCAGTGCAATCGGTGAAAAACCTGGGGGCTATATTTGACATTTTGCTCAATTTCTACTCACAGGTCAGTCATACAACCAGTATGTGTTTTTAAATCATCAGGACTCTGAAGAAAATCTTCTCTTTTTTCCTCCCAGAACTTTGAGTATCAACAGTCATTGATAACATCAAGTTTAGACTACTGCAATTCTCTATATCTGACTATTAACAATTCCTCCTTGAATAAATGCCTCATCTTAAATTGGCCTAAACATCTTTGGGTGAGGGATTACATGATCTCCCTTCATTGGTTGCAAGTTAGAAAGCGTGTAGTCAACAAAGCCCTTTGCATGGTCTTTCTTTTTCTTTTTTTTTTAAACAGACTTTTATTAAGTTTCATGTAAATACATACGCAACCCCTCCGCCCATTAACTGGGCGACAGCGAAAACCAGAAGGAAGTACCACCAACAGCCCCCCAAAATCAGTCTAGACCCACATCCAATGTCCATAAAGTGTCCACAATACCCTGCAGCCCGTCTTGCATGAACTATCCAGTGCAACAACGTGGAGCAAAATACCCCCCACCCTTCCCCCTCCCGCTCAAAAACTTCCCCAACAAAGCCCCTCCCCAGCCACCCTCCCAAGCATGTCGCCAGCCACTAAGTTGTACAATGGTACAGATATGCCTCTCATACCACCTACCACGCTCCCCAGCACACGGGGTACAGCAGTGAGTTGGTCAAGAACATCAGGGGAAATCGCCTAACATGGTCCCATGGGCCTCCCCCCGACCCATACTCCCAACTGCGGTGAAGGGTCACTCAAGGACCCCCTGCCACGCCCCCTCCTCAAGGAACTCCTCATCATCTACTGGAGGATGCTTGAACAGCTCCAGGAGTGACACCCATGCTCGTGCCATTTCCTGAGATTTCTCGCTGCCACTACGCCGGGCCAATTGCAACCTATAGTTCCCTTCGCTCTCTGCCCACTTCACCATCTCCCTATTCCAGCGCACTAAACTAGGGCCCTGCCTCGCCTTCCAGTGGGAAGTAAGCTCTCGTTTAGCCAAGATCAACCCCAGGTCTATAAAGGTAACCTTAGTCTTGGTAGTGTGCGGGAACCAATGCAACAAGCAGAGTCCGGGCGACATCACTAGCTCCCTCTCTGTCACAGTCTGCAGGGCAGTCATCACCTCCCACCAAAAGTCTCCCACCCGCGGACAGTCCCAGAGCATGTGAAGGAAATTCGCCCCACCCTGGTCACAGCGGGGGCAATTGCCCGACCCCCCAAAGTATTCAGCAATTTTACTGGGGGTGAGGTTGGCCCTATGGAAGATATAAAATTGAATGTGTTGGAAACGTGCGTTTCGGGAACATTTCCACGGCCGCTCCACAATCGCCTCATAAGCCTTCTCTGCAATGGGTTCCCCCAGATCCGCCTCCCACTTGATGCGCAGCGCCGTCAGCGGTTTGCGCATGTCACTAGTGATCCGACGATAAAGGCAGGTAACCGCTTTAAAAGTACCCGCCGCCATCACTACATATTGGCAAGCAAGGGACGTATCCGGTTCCACCAGTCCCTTTCGCCAATACTTCCTAATGGCTGCAGTTAGGGCAGCATGCAAGAGAAAATCCCCCCGCGGGAGGTTATGGCGCTCACAGAGGTCCTGAAAGGGAAGAAGACTACCGTCCTCATAGAGATCACCTATGGCCGTGACTCCCGCTTCCTCCCAGGCCAGCAGCTGGTTCCAGTCTCCCCCATGAGGCAACACCTCGCACATCCGCAGCGGGATCTCAGGAGCATAAGGGGTCCCCACATGCACCCTCCTGGCCAGTCTCACCCAGCATTGTCTGATCGTCCCCAATTCCGGCGGCAGTGTAGCGCCTCTCAGCGGGGCCCGTAGCAGCACGCAGGACAGGAGGTGCCAACTCGGATCCGACCCATCCTGGTCCTCCGGCCTCCTAATGTGACCCGCCACCCACCCGTGAACCATTGAAGTTGCGCAGCATGATAGTAAGACTCAAAGTCTGGCAATGCAAGGCCCCCCTCTGCCCTGGGCCTCTGCAGAGTAGTTAACGCCACCCTCCGTCGTCCAGTTCCCCAAAGAAACCCCGTAATCAAAGTGTTTAGCTGTGCGAAGAGTCTACTCAGAATCCAGATGGGGAGGGTCCCAAAATAGTAGAGAAACCTAGGCAAGATGATCATTTTCACCAAGGCCACCCTACCAGCCACCGATAGTGGAAGGGTCCCCCAAAAATCGATGCAGGATTTCACTCCCCGCACTGCCTGCCCCACATTACCCTCCAGCAGGTCAGTGGGATCATAATAAATCTGAGTCCCCAAGTACGGCAAACATTGGGACTCCCACGGGACATCCCCTAACCTCGAATGATGCAGCTCACCCTGCCTGGCAGGGAACAGACAGGACTTAGTCCAATTCACCCTGAGGCCCGCCACCCTCCCCAAGGTCTTCAGCAAGACTCGCGCTCCTCGTAAGGCATCCCCAGCATCCGGCAGACATAAGGAGACCGTCTGCGTACAATGCTGTGTGGTGTACTCTTCCCTCCACTAAGAGCCCTGGGAAATACCGCCCTGACCTGGCGTGCGCAGCCATGGGCTCCATTGCCAGGGCAAACAATAAAGGGGATAGCGGGCATCCCTGTCTCGTTCCCCGAGCGACTATGCAGGCTTCAGATATCAGGCCCCCGTCCGTACCCATGCAGTGGAAGCACTGTAAAGCAGCGACGTCCACTGTACAAAGCTTTCTCCCAGTCCGAACTCTCGCAATACATTAAAAAGGCAGGGCCACTCCAGACTATCGAAAGCTTTTTCGATATCGACCGCGAAAATGCAAGCTTCTTCCTTGTCATAGGAGTTGGACCCCAAAATTCGCAGTAGTCTGCGTACATTCATTGCAGTATTGCGGGAGGGAATAAACCCAGCTTGGTCTACATGGACCAATGGCTTCATATGAGGTTTCAAACGACTGGCCAAGATGCTGCTTAAGATCTTGTAATCAAGATTGAGCATTGCCAAGGGTCTATAGGATGAACGATCCCAGGCAGGTTTACCCGGCTTGAGAAGGGGGACTATGAGAGCCTCACGCATGGAAGTAGGGAGGGCACCTTCCCAACACGCCGTATTATAGAGCGCCACCAGATGGGGAGCAAGAACATCCGTGTAAGCTGCATAAAATTCAACGGGGAGCCCGTCGGTCCCCGGGGTTTTGTTCCTGGCCATGCGCTTTATGGCACTACGTACCTCTCCCACTTCAATATCGCGGCACAGAACCTCGGCGGCGGCAGCCTCAAGCCGTGGCAACTCCGCCTTAGGCAAAAATTCCTCATCTCCCGGCGTCCCAGGCCCCAACCTACTCCGAGATAACTCAGCGTAATAATGCAAGAAACAGTCATTAATGCGCTTCTGGGTGTGAAATACCTCACCTCCTGATCCCCTCAGCTCCAGTATCTGGGTTCCCCTACGCGCCGGATTTGCCAGCCAAGCTAGCAACGCCCCCGCCTTGTTCCGCTCCACATGCGCCTTATCTGTGTAGGCCTTGAAGTCAAAGCAACGCAGTCTCTCAATTTGGACTGCAAGATCCTCGCGCGCCTCAAGCAACCCTGCATGCATGTCTGGGCATTCCGGGCGCTCCCTCTCTGCCTCGCGCAGCCGCTGCTCTGCCTTCTGCATATCATTTAGCAACACTCTGCGTGCTCTCACTATCTCACCTATACAGCGCCCCCGAACTACTGACTTAAACGCGTCCCATTCAACCACCCTAGACGACGCCGTTCTGACGTTAAGTCGAATATAGTCATCAATAGCCGACCCAACAATAACCCGGAACACCGGGTCCTCTAACGTGTCTGGACGAAGTCGCCACGTGGGGATGGCGGGACGATCCCGCAGCCAATGCAAGATTGTCAATGGGGGTTATGATCAGACGCCGTCCTAGCTAAATATTTGCTATGGACCATCGCCCCGTGGACATCTGGGGAGCTAAGGATCGAGTCCAACCGAACATGTAAGTCATGTAATGGCGAGAAGTAAGAATAATCCATGTCAGCCGGGTGCTGTGCTCTCCAGGTATCAGTCAGCCCCCACTGTTGCTGCCAGTCTTGCTGCACCCTAGCCAACCAATGGACCGGAGAATCCGGGAGAGGAGGATGGGAGCGATCCAGAGAGACATCAGGAATACAATTAAAGTCGCCACCCAGAAGCACCGAGCCAGTCAACAAGGGGGCCAATTTCCCAGAAAGGTGTGCAAAAAAGGAGGCCTGATCTGTGTTCGGAGCATAGATACTCCCTAAAACAATATCCCTACCATCTAGTCGCCCCGCCACCACCACATAGTGACCATCCGGGTCGATCACCTGCCCAGTGCTCTGAAACGGCACCCCCGCCCGAATCCAAACCAACATGCATATGTTGAGTATGTGGTACAGAACACCTGCCCCCGCCAGCTCCATTGCAGTGCTAGCCCCTTCTGTTTGTTTAAGTGCGTTTCCTGCAACAATGCTATCTGCACCCCCCACCATCGAAGATTAGCATGAATTGTGTGCCGGCGAGCCATGGTGTGCATCCCCCTAATGTTCCACGATATACACTTAATACCTACGGTGGCAGCTATAACATGGCACTGTAAACGCTGCTCAGTCCACCTCCTGCTGCGACATGCTTGGACCCACCCTCCCCTCCCCCTACCCCAGCATCCCAACTCCCCGAACTCCCACACCCCAGGATAGGCACCCTAAAACTAGCCCCCATCCAAACAAAAAGAACCATCAACCTTGCCATCATGGATATTGAGACGTGTGCCGACACAAGGGACTCAAAGTGTGAATAAACCAGCAGGAGCCTCCCGAAACCCCCCACAATGCCATTCCAGTGAGATCAACTCCCCTCCGCTCCCAGGACACATCCCCTCTGATAGCCAAACCTGGGTGGCAGTAGAAGCACGCCCCACCCCGCCGGCCAGGCCCCAATCAGCCAAACAAGTCCACTGTTTGCGGAGTGACCTCTGGCAGTTCAACATCGGAGTCCCCATTCATGCTGGCAGCCGGAGAAGATCCAGACCCCTCTAACCCTTGGCTGGAAGCAGCAGAAGCCGTACTGGAGCCACCTTGACTGATCGCTACCACCCCTTGTACAGCTCTGTCGCGCTCAAGACGACGGTCCGGCAGCAGCAGGGTCCCCGGCGGACTCACAGCAACAGGGGATCGCCTCTCCATGACACTCCCTGGCGGACTTCGCACCGATCCCGCCTGCTGCGTCTCGAGCCAGTGCCACGCATCCTGCAGAGTGGTGAAAAAGAGGGTACTACAGCCATCCACCACCCGCAGCTGTGCCGGGAAGAGCATCGCATAGGAAATGTGGAGTTGGCGCAATTTCCACTTGAGAGCAAAGAAGGAGGCGCGCTGCTTCTGGACCTCCCAGGTGTATTCTGGAAAGAGCATCACCCTGGAGTTAGCTATCTGCAGTTGTTGTTTCTCTCGAGCCTGCTGCAGGAGGTGGTCTCTGTTCCGGTAGTGCAACAAACGGGCCACCATGGGTCGCGGGGGCGCTCCCGGCTTAGGAGGCTTAGCCGGGACCCTGTGGGCTCTCTCGAGGGCAAAAAATGGGGATAACCCCTCCGGCACAACCTCGGATCGAAGCCAGCATTCCATGTACTGGACTGCATCATTCCCCTCTGCCCTTCTGGGACACCCACGATGCGGAGGTTATTCCTGCGGGAGCGCCCCTTGCTGTCTTCCGCTCTCAGCTCCAGCACTCGCACCCTGTTCGCCATCTGTTCCAAGGAGTGCTGCAAGGCGGTCACCCTGTCCGGTACCTCCTGCATCGCCTTCTCATTCGCCTTCACCCGCTCCTTCAACTTCTTGTGATCATCTTTTAATAAAGCAAGATCCACTCCTATATTGTCTATCTTGGTCTCGAGGGCCTCCCGGGACGCCGTGATGGCCTGCATTATATCCACCAAGGTAGGACCGCTCGGAGTCTCCGCCCCGGGGGTGTTCGTCGCGACGTCCTCGCCTTCTGAACGGTGCCCCCCATCCTCATCCTGTAAGACAGCAAATCCCCACCTCCGTGACATTCGGCCCATCGCAATTGCACCCCCAGTGCCCCCAGCCTCCAGACGCCCTCCACTCCAGTAACTCCCAAATGGCACACTCAGGCGCAACTTCAGTGAAGCGCGAGTGGGGAGGTCAGCTACCGTGGCGCCAACAGACCAGAAGCGTCCAGGGGCAGGGCCCCGTACCCCCCAGTCACCACTAGAAGGATGGACGGGGGAGCTCCGTACAGCCCGCACTTCACAGGGGACAATCAATAGGCCGTCAGCGCTCTCCAGACCTCCACACCTCCTCGGATTCCCGCAGTGCAGCGGCGCCCTCTTCAGGGAACCAACGGCCCACGGGCAGACCCCCTGGTCACAGCCGCCCCGTGGAAAGTGCCTCCAATCTACAGGCCTTAGGCGCGAAGCACACTGCCACACCTCCAGTGCCCACCGTCTCCACTAGCCCCCTCACTCTGACCCCACACGCACCACCAGGCAGTCCGATGCTCCACAGGGGTCAAGGAGTAGAGGCAGTCTATGGTGGCAGCAAGACCACAAGAGCCAGCAGCTCCGGTGAGCTCACGGCCAAGCTCTGCCACCAGCAGCAGGGCCCACCGCCAGAAAGAGGATCCACTCACCGCCGGCTGGGCCTCATCACCGCCAGTCCGCAGTGCCCCCCACACCTGGAAGGGTCCACCAGCACAGCAGGGCAAAGCAGGAGGCAGGCAGCAGGCTCACTCCGTCGGCCCCCCAGCAGCGTCCTCACCGCAGACACAGCGTCGTGCAGGCCGCCTCTCCAGGCTGTCACAGGGCCGCCATCTTAGGGCCAGGCATCAGCGCCTGATCGCGGCGCCTCGCACGTACCGATCTCCGCTGGGCCAGCTCCGCCGCCACCAGCCACCAGTCTCCACAGCAGGGCTCGCGCCAAGGACCCGGGCACCTCCCAGGTCGGGAGCAGCGGGCCACAACTCTCTCACCGGCCAGTCTCCGCCGCCATCTTGAGGCGCCGCGGCCAGTCACGCGGCAGAAGAAAGAAGGAAGCCGCTCTCCTTAGCCAGCAGGCCCCCGTTATCGAGGGAGCACCCGCTGGATCACCAAGTATTCCCCTTCATTATGGGAGGTTAGGGGCCCCTGTTAATCCGCAGGATCAATGCCAACGGAGGGAGGTCACAGAGGAGCTCCGGAATCCTCGACCCTCAACATCGGCGCCAGGCCACGCCCCCTTTGCATGGTCTTTCTTGCCCTTCATCACCAAAGACCCGTGCATTTTAGAGCATCCTTCCTATGGTATACTCCTAATAGATTGTTCAGATCATCCTTTAGTAGGAGGCTGATTGTTCCCAGGTTTCGTAAAACCTAAGTGTAAAATACTGTCTTCTCACATCGCTGCATTGGAGTACTTCCCTCTGTTCTGCAAGCATCTTAAAACCTGGCTCTTCTTTCTCCTCTGAGAATCTCTCTCGGTTTTTCAGTCAGTGTTTTGCTTGTTTGGATTAGTGCTTTGACGCCCTTTGGGTTTAGTGAGCTTTATAAATTCATTACCTTTCATGTCATATCTTCTTTATTAATCTTTTTCTTCAATATTATTTTTACCATCTCCTTCATTGCTTTCCAAATAGTTCGCATCCGCTCTAAATGCACTCTTTGTCCAGGCTGTTAAGCGAATATGTTGGGGTGGAGGGTTTTAATTCACAAAGCAATCATTAGTTGTTGCCATTTTGCAATAATCAAATAGTGTCTATGATTTGAACTGAATGAACATGCATTTTCGATCGAGTCCTTTGGTTGTCCCGCTCTTTCTATGACACACTTCTGCCATTAGATATGCGCTAAGCATTTATAATGATTCTTTCAAACCTCGTTTGTTTGTTTAATGTATTGTCCAGTTCCAATGGATCGTGGACCAGGTCGTTTGTTCTATTAGTTTTAGTATTTATAACCACACATCACTCCAGGTCGATCGTAGAGACATGATTATAACATCCTGCAAGTATTTTTATTTAGTTTCTTGAGCATGTCCTTAAGAGTTTTTAAAAGTTGCCCTCTGGCTGATATTTAGAGTGGGTCGTGGTGGAGATGAAGAATATTGGCCCTGCTCTTGTTTTTGGTAAGTAGTTTATAACTTTATTTGAATTCACAGAAAGTTCCAGAAGTTGTCTTGTAAATCTGTGAGTGTCTCAAATTTCAGGTGTGCTTAATTTTTTTTATATAGAATTGTAACACGGTCTACAATGTTACTCTTTGAAACACAATGCAAACATGCATTTTAACTTTTTTCTGCTTCTTGATGGGGAAGTGTTTTCCCTGTGTATAAGTCCTTATCCCATATAAATTTTGGGGGTGTTTCCCCTAAATTCCGATCCTGCAAGAACACTTATTCCAGACTTCATTGGTGAATATTTAGGCGCAAATTATTGATGAGTACCAGTATGTGGGTGTTCAACATTTCTTGGGGACCTCATCTTAATAAGTGCGCGTTCTCTAAATAACATCACGCTGCTAGGAGTGACTGCTTGCTAATGGGCCTTCTTAGGTGAATAAGCAACCTTTGATGGTTTGGAGGAGTGAAGATGATCTTGGAAGAGGGATGGGTTCCATAGATTTTCTAAATAGAGATAAAAATAGACATAACTGTCACATTGGCTATGACTCTCAGGTTTGTAGACGGTGTCAAGTGTCTGTTGTTAAAATGGGGGCTGCAGGACAGGATTAACAGCTGCGATGGGAAGTTCACCAATATTTTAAAATGAATTCATTGCGGTATCATTTGCCAGTGGGGATTTGTCTCATACCCCAGCACTGTCTCCAAGTTCCCTAAGTCCACAGACTAGCCTAACAGGAATATGTGGAATCCATTGAAGCTTCCCCAGCACATAGGCCTTTTAGCCAAGGTAAAGAATGTTTCCGGAATCTGGATTCATGGAGATGAAGCTATTAACCAGTTAAAAAAATGTGATTTTGATAAAGATAAAGCAATGAGCAAAGGACCATTGAGTTGATTTTGGCTGATAGCATTAGTTACTTGTCAAAAATAAAGCCTACAATTTAGGATTAGAGACTGGGTCTTGAACCTAGCTCAGGTGGCCCTCAGTTAAAATACCAGAGGCACTTCTTGAGCTACAGCTGAGCACAAGGATGAATTTTCATGGTGACCACGTTGTCAATGAATATACAAGTGTATAGGGTTGCCAAATCAAGCGTTCTCACAATGAAAACACTGCAACACATCTTCCTGCACCTAGGATTCCCCCACAAGGTTCAAGCGTTCCTTATCCTATCTAAACTAACTGGATTATGCTAATGGTCTATATCATGTCTCACCCTTGTCAACCATAAGAACATTACAGAGAATTGAGAACACTGCTGCTAGACTCCCCCTATACGTAGAGCCACAAGCACACATCTACTCTCCCTTGAGGCCCTTACACTGGTTACCAATTTTCAGAAGATCCACCTTCAAGCTTCTTTGTATCACACACTAAGCAATACATGACAAAGGAGCACTCTTCATCAGGAACACAATCAACAAAAACATACAACAAAGAAACTCATGCTAAAGAATGGCTCCCCTCCTCAAAATTCCTACATACAAGAAAAAATCATGGGTGGAACATCTTTCTCTGTTCAAGCAGTTTCAACTGTGAAACTTGCTATCTACAAACATAAGAGCCGCAGACAACTATCTCAACTTCAAAACATTAGTCAAGAGCTGGCTCTCCCCCACGACAACTATACTGACAACACAACAGTACACCACAACAGTATACTCAGACATGACAAACTATGCTACTCATGGTATGAAGATGAGGTTGCTGTTATACACGTGTCATTGTACATGTAAATATGCTTCCTTGTGTAAGCAGCTACATTTATATAAGGGAAAATGTATGTTAGAACATTGGAATGTTGGGCGTTCCATTTAAGACAATAGAGTGCTTCGGGCTTTTTAATGGCAGGTAGAAGCCCGGAGCAGCAACATTCCAATGTTTGTTCACAGCCTTTTCTGTGAACAAAGGCCTCATGGAGTCCGAGGGGATTTCAAATCCCTCGAGCTCAGTGAGGGCTTTGTTTTACAAATTAGAACATTCTGCCCTATAGGGGCAGAATATTCTAATAGCCTTAGAGTCCTCCGTAGCAGACTCTACCAGCCACTAAAGGCCTGCTTACTTGTTAAAAGCCCAAGCAGAATGCTGGATTAGGCCTTTAATGGCCGGTAGAGCCCACTACATCGGGTTCTAAGGCTATATTACACCACAAGATACACATGCATTTCAGACCATATAATAATTTCTACTTCTATGTATGTATAAGGTGCATATATAGAGAGGTTTATACCTGCTACTAAAACTTTAAGAAACTTCATGTATAGGTTAATTACAGTTAATTGCATAAAAAAGTGCATACTTCACCGCAACATGACATTTTCATACTAGACCACATAAAAATTGCTGATTCTGTGTACATATGGATATTTATACCGAGGGGTTTACAACTGATTAGCTTCACCCTGAGTTGGAGGAAGACCCACCATGTACTCATATGAACATTTTCCAAGCGTTTATGAAAATTGAAAATATTCAAAAAGACAAATCCAAAATGCACTTCAAGATGCTTATTTCACATATCTGTATTTATTTGTTTCTCCAAACAATATTTCAACTTTAGTGAAGTTCATTGAAAGAGAAATAATATTTCTTTATCCTTATAGAAGATATGACAAGAATCCTTCTTTCACATTTTAATCAAATGCGTGGTCCCCAATGCATTTTGGGGGCCTGAGCCCTTCATCAGAGGGATTCATTGTAAACCTGAAAACCTTGAAAATAAACATATATCTAAATCCAAAAATAAAAGAGATCTGCCGCACCACATATTTCTTATCATGTGCCAATAAGCGTATATGAATCCAAAATACAAGTCCGCTCTCCATGCTGACAGTGGACTATAAGATTCTGAGCAAAATTCTGGCTACGCGCCTCTTGGCGCACATGCCCACCCTGATTCACCCGGACCAGGCTGGGTTTATTCCGCGACGGAACACGTCGACGTGTATCCGGAGATTGTTGCGGGTCATGGAAGTGGACTGCATGGACCACCCAGCCACCTTGACCCTTTCGGTTGACATGGAGAAGGCCTTCGATAGTGTGGAATGGCCGTATCTGTTTAGGGTCTTGCAGGAGTTTGGCCTGGGGGATGGATTCGTGCGCTGGACGAGGCTGCTCTATACCAATTCGGTGGCTAGGGTGCGAACTTGGACAACGATCTCGGCTCCCTATCCCGTATGTCGGGGAACGAGGCAGGGCTGCTCGTTATCGACGCTGTTGTTTGCTCTGGCGATCGAGCCTCTGGCGGCCCATGCTCGGATGGGACGCGCGTATGCTGGGCTGCTATTGCGGGGGGGAGACCCATTATATTTCCCTCTACGCGGACGATTTATTGCTTTTCCTGGCTGACGCGGAGGGGGCCCTCCGTGGCGCTAGGGTGCTGCTGGAGGACTTTGGGCGCCTCTCGGGCCTAAGGGTCAACTGGGACAAGTCTTGTGTCTACCCCATTTCTCAGAGGGAGCGGTTCCCCACCTTCCTGGGGACGATCCGCTGCGAGGATAGCTGTCTGCCGTATTTGGGAGTGCGCGTTTACCGCACCCAGCATGACCTGTTGGAGGGGAACGTGGGGAGAGCGATCGCGGGCCTGGCGGGCAGTATCGGATTCTGGAGCACTCTCCCACTTTCGGTAGCCGGACTGGTGGCGCTGCTGAAGATGGTGGCGCTCCCACGCCTGCTGTATTTTTTCCGCACGCTCCCGGTTTGGGTGCCGGCGTCACTATTCCGCAAACTTACGGGATGATCACGGGCTTTATCTGGGGGGCTGGCAGGCTGCGGGTGGCGCTAGCCACGCTGCGAAGGCCCAGGGCCGAGGGAGGGCTCGCAGTACCCGATTTTGAGTGGTACTATTTGGCTGCCCAGCTGCAGTGGCTCACGCAGGCAGTGGCTCGGGAATTCAGAGGCCCCGAGGGTCCGCAGGGCAGAATGATCCCGCGACACGTGCTCTCCTTTATCGTTTTCCAACAGTGGCTCGAGCTGTCACAACTAACGCTCGAAGAGCGCACGCTCCGGCTGTGTTGGAACCGGAGCCTGCGGAGGGCTGGCATTGCTCGCCCCTACGCCCCGGAGATCCCCTTGGGTATGTGCACGGCCCTCCCCCACGGCGGGGACTGGTCGGGGCTGGCCCACTGGGAAGACCTAGGACTACAGATGGTGGGGGACCTATATCTGAATGGTGAGCTTCAGCCATTCCATGGGCTGCAGGACTCCTTTGGGATCCCGAGGGTCGACTATCTCCTCCACGCGGCCTTGGTGGCGGCGTTGCAGAAGCACTGGAACGCGGGGCTCTCGGAACCGCGGACGGCGGATGGCTGTCAGTATGTGGTCATGGCGGCGGGCACACTCAAGGCCATTACCTGCCTCTATCAGAGAATGGCCACGGAACATCTGGCTCCTTTGACTGCATTGAGGGATAAGTGGGAGACCGATATCGGGAAACCTATCCCAGAGCTGACGTGGCCTAAGTTGCAGAGACGGGCATGGAAGAGTACGCGTAATGCCCGGTTTCAGCTGGTGCAGTATTTCACCCTGCATAGGGCATACCTGACGCCAGCTAAATTGTTTCAGTACTTTGGGGGGCCCACACCGCAATGCCCTCGTTGTGGGGAGGAGGGGGCTGACTTTAAGCACATGTTTTGGTCCTGTGATGCTTTAAGCTGCTACTGGGAGGGGGTTGTCGGCTGCCTGGCCCAAGTGACGGGGCGGGACCTGCGGGTGGAGATGGGAGTTTGTTTGTTGCTGTGGTTCCCACACACGCCGCGCACGAAAACCACGAGCAAGTTTTGCGATCTGGGGTTGGTGGTGGCCAAAAGAGAAATTACCCTCCACTGGAAGTCCAAGACGGGTCCCAGCTTCACGAGGTGGAGAACGACCTTTACCAAGTGGGCGAGTAGCGAGGGCACGCTCCGGCTGCAGCTTGCGCTTCGGGGAAGTGATGACAAGGCTCTGGCCTTGGCCCGGGCATGGGAAGCGCTAGTGGTAGACCTCCAGGGGTGGGGACTAGAGGAGGAGGGGGACCCTGAGGCACTGGAACACCCGGCAGGAGCCTAGGGGTGAGGAGAGGCTAGTGGATTTGATCATGGGGGCCAGGGGCTTTCCCTTTCCTTTTCCTTTCTGCTGGGGGCCTGATTGTGGTGGTGGGGGGGGGTTCGTGGCTCCTAACACAGCTACCTCTGAAAGAGGTTTATCCTGGTATCGGGCGTCTCGGCACACTGACATGTGGGGGGGGGGGGTGAGTTCGTTTTGGGGAAGGTTTGGGGACAGTGCATTGGTAGTTGGAAGTGGCCCGGATTGAACTTGGACATAGCACTATTTGCCGATGGCGGCCACTGACCTGATTTACATTGTGTATGTCATTTGTGATTGAGTAATGCAATAAAAATTGTTTTTGCAAAAAAAAAAATGAATCCAAAATACAAAACAATTTCAAAAGCAGGTAAATTAAATTTTAAAAACTGAAAACTAAAAACAATATGACCCCCATGAAACCCTCTGCAAAACAAACAAGTATACAGTGACACACCTGTGATTTGTGATGACTCAAATCACCAAGACGTTGATCACCTTCTTTGCACCATGACACTACCACAGCACCATGCTACTGCATGCAATCAGTGTGAAACTATCATTCAATCCAGCTCAATATGAACTCATAAGGCACAATTATAAACAGTGAAGAAAAGTAGGGAAAAAACTCAACCCAAATTACTACTACATGACTATGATATACACGTGAAGTGACGTTTAGTTAATTACCTCATTCACGCCTTATTACTGATACTATTAGAAATGCCTAACTGGAAAGTGAGCATAGCTTAGCTGCTTACTAACCTCCCCGTAATGTGAAACGCATGTTGACACAAACACAGTCAGTGAAAAGCTCGCAAGGCATTGCTGGAATTTAAACCAGTGCACATGACCAACAAAGTCCTACCATTTTTCGGATATGTCACCATCTTGGTATGAATAACATTTACCTTAACTTTCTCTTCTACACTTATACCACAGTGTTTGAAGTGCATGAAAAAAAGCTCATTGTATTGTAAAAGCCACAACAAATGCAACTTGTGATCATATTACTGAAAAGGTTCCCGTTCTTATAGAACAAGTTTATTAAAAACATGAATAATATAAATGATAAATCTTACAAATACACAATCTTGCACAGACAGAATACCCTGTGAGAACATACCCAACCAAGCAAACACTATGGCACCTAAATAACCACCAAAGATGTTAAAAGAAAAGTCAGGAAGCAATAAATGTAACCTTTATCACTATGCATCAGTAATCTGGGGACATTTCCAAATTTTAACATAGGCAATATAGTTACAGTAAACAATTGATCATTTACAAATCAGTGGTGTGTAAAAAATGCATATATCACCTGGGAATTCAAAAGTGTTCAATGGATACAAGACAATAAATGTGTACACAATCATAGAAAACATAAAAATATTAATCGGTCATTCATTCTAAAAGGCTGTAGTGTCTCTAACAATTCCATCCTGTGTATTTTCCTTTGTAACATTTTCTTGGAGATGTCTATTCCTGGTTATACTTTTACTACTTCCAAGACTTGGAATCTTATTTGAGAAATACTTAAGTGTGCTTCAAGCCAATGGGACGCCAACCAGAGAAGTTTACTCCAGTCACTAAAACTTTACCAAGTGTCATGTGTTTATAAAAAATACTCCCTTCAAACTTTTCCTGTCCCTCCTTTCGCGGACTCATCCAAGCCTTTCTGACCATTATGAATTCTTAGTATCCTTCTCAAGCTTCAACCACCTGTTTTATCCATGATACTAACTACAAAACAACTTATTACTTCCCCTTTCAAATCCATTCCCGTTATTCTGTCCCTAATCTAATCTCTACTAAACACACATGAAATCAAGAGAACAAAGCTAACACAATTAATACACACAGAAACAAAACAAATATCACTAATCTATTAACTAATAACTCCAATCTTGGGCTCTGGAGTAGTGTGCTACTCACTGCAAATCGCTTCAACGACACATCAGGGTTATTAAGCACCAGGCGTGGTCCGTGCAGGTAAGAGCGGTGAGGCAGAGGGCATGGTGGGGTCAACAGACGACGACGAGGTAAACTTAAATTTAGGAAAATGAAAACCACTTACCTTGCGTTCACCACATCGCCAAGTCGGCGATGCAGTGAGCGCAAGGTAAGTGCTTTTTTTTTTGTATTGAATTTTACTGTATCTGTCGACTCCCCCACTCCCACCCCACCACTCTTACCTGCAAGGGCCGCGCCTGGTAAGCACTACATAAATACAATTTACAAATGCACTCACAATTGTGACAAGTAACTCTCCTCTTTATTTTACTTAATTTTTTTCACCGGCGTTTTTTTCGGAAAAATAACATTCATGTTTCTGTTTATGTCACCAAATGACCAAGATATTAACTTTGGCCTAATTTTCCCAGAGGTCAAGTTAGTTTTCTGCAACTTGAGAAATGGCGTCAGTGCGTCCAACGTACAAATATTGACAGTGTTTTTTGTTCTTTAAGGTGTCTGTAATGGGTGTCTGGCAACATTTTTGCCTGACCATGTAGGGAAGGTTAAGTAGATTGAGTCTTTTGCACAAATATTTGTTATGTATTGTTCAGACCCGCTTTTGACCCAGTGCCGCAATTCCTTTGGAATGCTAACATGTAAAACCAGTCAACTTGCTGGGAACCTCAACCTGTAATCATCGAAATACTTCTAACATAAACAGTACCTGTGTCATTCAGGTGGCCGAAGACCAGTCATCTGCAGACTGATCATTTGAAAAACAAGCAACATTAAAATAACAAAGTAATCTGATACTAGGATCTCAAAGAGTTTTCTGAAAAATGTTATCTCTGGTGAGGATGGTTTGGTTACAGGGCATTCAAATAGTTCTGTACCTATATGAGTGTTTAATTTCTACCTCTTCTTTTCTGAAGGAATCAGAACAAGCTCAGTGAGTTTGCGGTGTTTTGACAGGTCATGGATTTCTGCTCAATCTGAAGAAGTCCAAGCCAGCTCCTGTTCAGAGTTACAGTTTGTAAGATCTCTTTTCTGAATAGACGTAGGTCAAGTCTTTCTGCCAACAGCAAAGAGGCAGACGATGGTGGCATGTTTCATAAGTTTGTTTTTTGTGCTGGTTGCAACAGGTCAGGACTGGTTCCTTGTACTTGATTACATCTAGAGGCACTGGTTCAGTACTTCTTGTATTAGATGTTGGAGGACTACGAGGTAGCAAACCAGATAGAGACATCATTACAATGGTGGCTGACTTTGTTATGTTTGGACTCTTTGCTCCTACCATCTCCAGTGGTGATAACAACGGATGTTAGACCGATGGGTTGGCAAGCGACGGTGGGGTTCAGATAACCTCAAGGCTTATGGACTTCCATTGAGTTGATAAACTATTTCAATTGAATAGAAATTAAGGCAGTTCATCTAGCTTTCCTTAATTTATCAACATTTTTGAAACAGCAGTCTGCCTGAATTCGGAAAGGCAATAAAGTGGTTGGATAGTATTTCAGAAAATCAGTCTGTTGACAGAGGAGAATCTCCTTTCTCTCACTGCAGTCTATCTGCAAGGAGGAATGGGGGAGGGAGAATGGGTCTGCAGAGCATCTGAGCCGGATGTTTCCCTCCATGATAGCTATGAGTCTCCATCTCTCCATTTTTCATTAAATTGCTTAAAGGTTTATAGCTCCTTGGTTGGACCTTTCTGCAACTCTGGAGAATTCTCTTCTTCCCAACTTCTGCAAACTTATCCCATCTCAAGAGGCATGGGGGAGTTGATGCACTCTCTCTGGTGTGGCCAGGGTGTCTGCTGGATGTTTTTTCTCTAAACCATTGCTTCCTGACACGACCCGACCTCATTGAGATGGCCCGCTAGGTCGGGGTGCGGTTTGTGTACTCGGTATGCTTCCCCCCTACCTAGTATCTAGCTCCTTGCGAAGTTAGTGCACCTGGACACCTAGTAAATCAGATCCCTGTCTCTAGCACTTTTATGTTTAGAGGGAAGTGGTGAATGTCGCCACGTTAGGTGGTGGTGTAATCCGCTTTATCGTACTTAGGCATTGCTCTGCAACACCAAATAGCCATATGGCTTTGTTCCGTTTATGCCCGGGATATTGCTCCTGCTGAAGGGAGGTCTTTTGAGAAAGAAGTTCTTGGCCTGGCATAAGGATTTAATTTTCGAGAGATTTCCATTGCAGGACGGCCAATAAGATGCCCTCAAGGTGTTTGCATTCTAGTAATTTATTTCTTCCTCTGGCTCCACTACTAAGAAGGCACAGCCCCATCTGTCTCTCTTGAAGTCTTACCATTCAATTTTGTCTCTTCTCTCAAAGAGTGGTAGTTGGAAAGGGAATAAGGATTCGGAGATAGCTTCAAGCATAGATCAGGCAGATGCCGAGACTTTAGACATGGCTTTATCTCGGGACACTCCTTTACACCAGATTAGTCAAACAGGTCATGGGTCATCCTTGGCTGCACTCGTAAGCTCGTCTAATTGTTCATCTGATCCAGTGAAAGAAGTTGATGTGGGGGCCACACCCATGTTGAATACTGCAGACATTATGATTGATCCTCGGAACAGTCCCAAATGTCCCATGGTTTTTGCTTGTGGTCAAGATGTTGGCCAAGATGCAGTCCCAGTACTTGAAAATCTGCTACACAAGGAAATTTCTTTAGAATCTCATGGGGGTCCTTGTATTGCATTGTATGAAGGACACCTTGTTGTTCCCGAGTGTAGGAGAGTAGGATCTGCTTCACATGTTTACCCCCACTTTTTGCTGGTGTTTCACTGTTTTTTTACTTTAGTCTGGCTGGGACCCTGCTATTCAGGGCCCCAGCCTAGCTGCTTCCTCTTTAAATTGATTGCATGTACTTTAAGTACACCACAGATTGGATCCTGAGGCACCCTTGTGAGTCCCTAGTATGTGGTACACTATGTACCCAGGGCATAGGTACCCCAGAGGCCTCCCAGGGGCTGAAGCATGTATTATTCCACCACCAGGGAAGCCACCCAAAATGACACCACAGGTCTGCTATTGCAGCCTGGGTAAGGTGGTGCATGCACCCCTTACTGTGATATAGGTTACCTGTATCACTACATATATACACACATATAAACCTATGAGTCACTCCTATGGCAGGCCTTATCAATCCTGAAGGCAGAGTGCATGGTTCTTATGAGAGAGGGCGCCCCTGCATGAGCAGAGGCCCTCTGCAGCATTCGGAGTTCCTTCTCTGATGCTGTTTATAGTGCAGCCTGACCATATACTCTTAAGTACATTATAACCTCGCGGTAAATGCTAACTTTGGGATGGCTGCACGGAAACATGTCGTGTTTGGTGTCAAACACTTTGGAAACCTACCCCCCCCCCCACGCCAGTTCTGGCGGCGGGGGTAGAATTCCGCCCTTCTAGAGGGAAAGACATGTACCCACTGGTATACCCGGTAGAAACTTAATAGAGCCCTGGCATCACAAAAGGATGCTGCAGCCACAGACACGGGTCTGGCCTCCTGCTGCTGACCGAAACTCCGGCAGGGGAGGCTTGGACAATAGGTTTCCTGTCACAGGGAGGTGTAACCACCTCCCGAGACAGGCTTATGTGTATTGGGACTGGGTGGGAGCACTCCCTGAGTGCTTTGAAGTCCTGCACTGGGGGCACATTTGGTGTGCCTGTGCATAGTCCAGCTCAAACCGGTTCAGGGGCTTCCAGCCCCTGCTCTGGTGATAAACTGGGCAAAGGAAATGGGTGTAGTCACCCCTCTTTCCAAACCCTCCCCTAGGTGGGTCCCCAGAGCTAGTCCAACCCCTTCCTTAGGTATAAGTAAGGAACCTCTGTAACCAGAACTTTAGATTTTCCTGGACGAAACTCTGAAGCTGAATCCTGGAACTTCGACGCTCTACTCAAGACTAGAGGACTGAAGAAATCTCCCTTGGGGTCAAGGAGTGACTCCCCTGCTTGGCAGGCACCAATGAAGCAATTTGCCGGTCTGCATTTCCGAAGCTCCCGCCAGACTCCGAAGTATTTGCAGTCCAGGAAGAGGATTTCCAGACATCTCAGAGGCCGACTCGAGTCCCCAGCAAAGCGGAGACCTGCAGCCCTCGTGAGAAGTGTGGAACCGGAAATCCTGGTCACCATGCACTTTTGCAAGTGCATTAACTTCTCAACGTCTCTTGAAGTCGTGCTTGGGCTGACTTGTAGCCCCCACCTCGAGCACAAAATCCACTGAGGATTGTTGGCTAAGTGATCTGTGGGCTGCCATTTTGTGTTTTGTCTTGAGGCCCCTTCGCGGTCCCCGGTCTGTCTACTGGTGGGTCCCTGAGGGGGTAACTTTAAATTTCCTTGGGCTTCCCTGGTTGCTCCAGACGTGCCCCGACTCCCTACCAAGTGGTGAGTCCCACAGGCGTTGCTGGTCTGCACCGAAGCATCTTTCTCGTTTCTGCGTGGGTTGCTGTTGCCAAGGCTTGTTGTGTCCAATCTGGGCACCAATACTGCAGCACTCGACATCCTTTGTGGGACAGCTCGAATCCAGCTCCTGGTTGTCCTCGACGCCTCCAGGTCCTCGTGGCTGAAGAGTCAAGCATCACTTTCTTCACCTGAAATCACCTGACATCGGTGGGCATCTGCCTATCACCTTCCTGGTCACTGGCTAGTGACCCAGACTCTGTCCCCTCTGCTTTCAGGTTCTTCTCATCTTCGATCCAAGCTTGGATCTCTTCGGACACTTCGCATCTTCCCGGCAACAGCACTTCTTCGCCAGCTCCCATTGAAATCGACGACGCGACCCGACACCATTTGACGCCTATGCACCTGGCTTCCCTGGGTGAGGTAACATGAGTACTTCCTATGTCCCAAAGGGTTTGGTCCTGACTCACTTCTAAGTGTCCCTAATCTTTAAAAATCTAACCGCGACTTTCCCCATAGAAGCTAACGGGAGCTCACGGCTGTGTTCTCACACTGCACACGGCCCCCGTGGGTCCCCTGTGTCAATACCTTGGGTGGTTCCTGGGGTCCCAGCGATTCTACAGGCTCTAGGCCTTGTGTCTATTTAAGTCATGGCTCTTATACCACTATTTTAGTATATGGTTTGGCTCGCCCCTAGGGCCCGACGTGTATTTGTGCTATTTTACTGTAATATTTGAAGTGTAACTTATATGTTTTGACCTCTAGTCTCATAAAGAGACTAGGAGGGTGTGTTTAGTAATAAAGATATATATTTTATATATATACCCGGTGTGGATGTCTTTCATTTGGGCACTCAAGAGATTATAGACTGGTAAAACAAGCTGCTTTACATTCCTTCAAGACTTAGCCTGAAGGCTGCTCTCTATAGCTACCACTAGGAAAGCTTTCAATAAAGGTTGTCTTTAACCTTTAACCTATAAGGGGTTGTTTGGACTGGTACAGGTTGCCGACTATAACTAGTGGATAACATATACCAGGCTAACTTCTCACACCGAGGACTATTCTCTGCCAGACATGACCACTCAGTCAGTCAGTCAAGATAGCTTTATTCGATATTTAAAGTTAAAATCATAAAAGCACAATCAAAAGAGACATAGTTAAACACAAAATCGAATTTCATACATGTTATGTTCATCGTAAAAGGGGATAGCAAACATAAAAAGAAACACTACCAAAAATTATTCCAGAGTTAATCTGCATCGGATAGCGAATTTTAAAAACTTGGCTACTGCACTAATAGTTATTTCATCTTCCAATAGGAGCAGTTTTAGATACGCAGGTTTGCACTGTCTTAATCCCCAGATCTTAAGAAGAGGAATCAAATATTTTTTTCTTCCCCAAGCATAGTACTTGCAAAAGAAAACACAATGGATTGAAGATTGCAAGGCAAGATCATCACAGGGGCAATTAATTAAATTAAAAGACCAATCATTGCTCACTGGGAGTGTTATCAACCTATAAAAAGTACCAGTTCTCAGGCGCGATAGCAACATTCTATCATAACAAGGATAGTCAGGAGACAGATAAAGGTGCAAACCAGGGCCCTGGGCAAATGCATTATATTGAATTACAGAAGACTTAGTCCTCTCCTCAAGCCATCTTTTGTTCTCCAGATAATCAAGGCAACTTTTCTTAAAAGCCTTTCTGGAGATCGAAGATAGTGAGGAGGGATTATCAAAAAATGCTCGATGGCCCATTTTAGTCATAAACTCCTTGACATAAAGAATCCAATGAATGTCTTTCCATCTATCTAGTCTGAGACAATCATTCAAAATAGATCTATTAAAAACAGTTTCTTCTGAGGTCCATATCTTATGCCATAGGAGTAATGGGTTGATTTTAATGAGATCCGATATATAGACCAGATCCAATTCCTTATGGCATATATATGTTGAAGTTGATTTAGGGACCGCTAATAGATAGCGGAGGAAACTGTTTTCTTTTACTTGAATTTCCTGGGGGTCTACAATACCCCATATACCAGATCCATATAAAGCGGTTGATATGCATTTAGACTTGTAGATATCCGTTAAAATACGTACAGGCCTACCCCCTAATTTGTTGGCAAACTGCCTAATTGCTCCTATGGTACGTGCAAAGGCAAAATTCCTGGCCCTAATTGCTGCTTTCCAAGTACCTTTTTGATTAAAAACAATCCCCAAGTATGAAAAAGTGGTAGTGAGTTCTATCTTAGACTTCTCAATAAAAATCTTACAAGGTAATTTGTTCTTAGACGAGCAGCACATGGTAAAGGTTTTCCCTATATTTATTTTTAAACCCCTAGAACTCATAAAGAAAGAAAAACTAGTTAGTGCCTTTTGAAGGCCCAGCTGGGTTCTCGCCATGATGACCGCATCGTCAGCGTATAATAAAATAGGAACTGCGGTGCCATCGATTTGAGGATAGTCTAGTTCTTGTTTGATTAAAAAATCTGCCACTTCAATTATATACAGGTTAAAAAGAAAAGGTGCCAGAATGCAGCCCTGTCTTACACCTTTCATAATCGGAAATTTGCGAGTGCACTCCCCTTTTTTTCCGAAACGCACCTTGGCCCCTGCCTCTCTATATAATGCTTTAATAAAAATAAGGATATTTGAATCTATGCCCATGCCTGATAGAGTATCCCATAAAACGTCGTGGTCCAGGCAATCAAATGCTGAACTAAGGTCAACAAAGGTCATAAAAAGGTTACCCTTTTTTGCCTTCATGTATTTGCCAGTTATTAAAGCCAAGTTGAGCCCTTGTTCAACAGTACCTAGGCCAGCCTTAAACCCGTACTGAAACTTGGAAATTACATCAGATTCCTCTGCCCACGTGTGCAATCTATTTAAAATGATTCTTCCCGCCACTTTCATAAGTGAATCAAGTAGGGAGATCGGCCTGTAGCATTTGGGATCAGTTCGATCTCCCTTTTTAAAAATAGGAACCACAATGGCTTCCTGCCATGTCGATGGGAATCCCTTTATATTAAAACTATTTAGCACATTAGTCAACAGGGGGGCCCACAGAGAAACAGTGTCTTTATATATATCTACCGGGACCCCGTCGGGCCCGGGCGCTTTGTTTCTAGCACTTTCCTGTAGGGCCAGTTCCACTTCAGAAGGGGAAAAAACAATCCCTACAGGAAATAAGGCAGGGACAATAGGTTCAATCGCAGACTGCTGGGTTAGGGGTTTAGAGGCTATACAATGCAAAACATCTTTTTTGTAGAGCTCAGTAAAGTGGTCCACCCATGTTGATTCTTCTATCATAGGATCTAACTTATCAGAGTTCCTTTCGACGAAGAAGGGGGCATTCACTGCTTTCCAAAACGAAATATTATCTCTCAAGGAGCTTGCCTTTACTAATGCGTTCCACGCGTTCTCCTTGAGCTCCCGCTTCCGTTTTTTTATCGATGTTTTATATATTGCCCTGGCAGCTCTAACCTCTAGCAAATCCTTAGGTTTTTTCTTTAAAACCTGCTTTAAGTTAGAGTGAGCCTTAGAACAGTCCGAGTTGAACCACCCAAAGAATTTTTGATGGGCCTTTTCTCGTATAGTTCCTGTTAACTTTTTAGCGATAAATGAAGAGATCTGATCAAAAGCGCAAATGGTCAAGCTAGGATCAGGATGATCCTCTAGGCAAATCATGACATTTTTATATTGGTCCAATATCAGGTTCTGGAGGAAATCAGACGGATCGATCTTATTCCATTTTATGGCGTATCCATTTTGTCTTGCCAAAGAGATAGTATGGTGGGAAAGATTTTCCACTACGTTTGGGGCAGCTCTAGTTCCCTTATCAATAAGGAAAACTGAGCTAATCGGAAAGTGATCACTCATAGCAGTGTCTAATGTTTTAAACATCAGGACTTTACGACCATGAGAAATACTAACCAAAGTGTAATCTATAACAGACTCTAAACCTCGCCCGTTAAAAGTGGGTTGGAAATGGATCTGTGGCGTACACAGTTCATTTACAAACCCCAAGTCCCAATCAGAAATTAAACTGTTAAACATATTTCCCACTACAGTATGCTCAAAATGTGTACATGGGTCGCCCATTAGGTTAACCATTCCACATATACCAGAATTATTATGTGGGCATAAGTGACAATTAAAATCTCCTGTCAAAATGATACATGTGTCATTTTGTTCTGAGCCAATTGCACCGAGTATTAAATTGTTTAGATCTTCAAATGCTTTGTTCAGATCATCCTTCGGGATATTATTATATAAATTAATTAATATAAGTCGATTTCCTCCTGCAATTAAGCAAAGGACCTGGTAAAAATTATGCCCCTCTGTACTCTGTTTCTTTATTTCCAAATTTACCATGTTAGAGATATAGGTACAAAGTCCCCCCGAGTTTCTGCCTCTCCTAGACTGTATTGCAGGGGTGAAAAAAGTACGGTACCCTGCAATATGAATCTGAACCTGGTCCCAACACTCCTGAAGACAGATAATGTCATTCTTTTCGATTAAATCACAGAAGATGGAATCATCTACCTTGTTTGCTAAACCTGCTATGTTCCAAGATAGAAGGGTAAGCTCTCCCCTTGCTATTACTTGTTGACATTCGTTGTCAGGGGAGCAATCTGGGCGCGGATTTAATTCCATCAGGGAAATGTTATGTTCAGTGTCCAACTCCTCCTCAGAAGGGCAAGCCACAGATTGATGTGTTTCTACCAAAAGGAAGCTGTCTTCCATGTCGGGCTGTATTATAGGACGGGTAGTTTTTGTGGATAAAGCAATTTCCAAACCAAGGTCAGGATGGGTAATTATTTCTGACTCTTGATTATCAAATTCGTCAGACGAAACCTTGGATTTTACTAAAGGATCTAACGGGTTTTTTCTTTTCCCGCCCTCATTAGCTTCTCTTTTGGGGTAGTTTGATGGATAATCTAAACTTTTATACTGTATATTAGTTCTAGAACAACTAGCGCCGATCTGATGGAGTCAATCCACCGTCTCTAGGCTACTATAGCGATTTGATGTAGGTAGTCCTCTCCAGGTGTCGCTATGTGTTAAACCCCTGTTAATTTGCCTACCCCATTTACTTATGCCCGCTCTTCTATCACAAGTTTTTACAGTCACCCAGTTATCCTCATTTGGTAGATGAAGTTGAGATCTAGGAGGGTAGAAAAAAGATAATCGTTAAGTTTGGATAGTCTCATTTATATGCTGGTTCCCCCAGGAGCAGATATAGTCAACCGTTTCCCGGTCTTCAAAATTGACCAGGATACAGTCCCCCTGTAGTGTTTTTCTTTCTACCCCCACCCAGGAAACCCTACGGACCATTAGGATCTTACTTGTCTTATTCGAGGGAAGTGGCCGGTTTGTATTAAGCCAATATTGGGCCTTGTTTTTCAGGGATTCATAGGGTTCTTCTTTATCCTCTTTCAATTCGGGGATGCCCGTTAGGATCACCAAGTAAGGCGATACTTCTGGGGGCAAATCTATAACTATATTTCCCGATTTAACATCCCTATTAGAAACTTTATTTATACATGAATCTCCAGAAGGCTGATGATTTTTTTCTGTTAAGCAGTTCTCAATGTTAACCGGTGTCAGGGTATTAGCTTTTGTGGCGTTTATTAAAACTTTAGATGATTGGGGGCCCACTAGTACGTTTTTTGTACCTTTTTTTGTCGCTTCCACAACCTTTGATGGACCGATATTAGGCGAGGTCTTAAAAGAAGCAGCCACATCTATTAGCTGTGTCTCAATCTTCTTCAATCGAATTTCTAATGGGGTAAGAAATGTTCTAAAAAGTTCCCTTATGTATTCGATTAGGTTATGGTCCGCCTGCATAAGCTCAGGGTTTAATGAGATCGGAGGAGAAATAGCAGCGTTGGAATGTTCCATTAACTGGCTGTCCAAAATAGTACAATTTTGGGTTCGGCTCTCTTTTAACTCTTGTTCAATTCGTTCTTTCCCTCTAATGTGGGGTTTACTTTTCCCTTTCTCCCCAGTTGCAATGATTTTTTTTGGCTTGCTATACTTATTTACTTTAGGTTCTTTTTTCTTATGTTTTCTATTCGGATATTTTATAGTCTTTGGAATTGCACCCTCATTCTCTCTCGTCATCTGAGTATTTACTGGATCTTGCGTCTGTGATTCTAACACCGGGGGGTCCGGTACAAGAATCGGTGACCTCTCTAGTTGCGAGGAGGATAAGCATTCCGTCATGGAAAAGGACAAATCTACTACATTTGGGATACTATGTATATCCGCCTGTACTAAAGCAAGGGGTAATTTGTTACCTACATTATCGGGAGTTTTAGCTGTCGCAAACAGGCCCAAAGAAGAGCGTTTAGCTAGCAATAAGTCTTGTGACACTCTTCGTTCCATGAGAGCAATTCCTTGATCGATAACTGAATTTGCTCTTACAATGAAGTTGTCTAATGGGCCAGTAATGTTACTTGTATCCTTGTTCATCCTGTTTCTACTCCCTCGTGTGGTAGCCATAGGTGATAGCGTACAAATACAATAATTATTTAACAGGAGATAATCACAAGTCAACAGGGATGTCTAATGCACACAATAAAATATTAGTAGGGGGGCCCGGTCCGGTCTTACTCGGTCTGTAACGGGCTAGAACGGGCCCGCCCTTGGCCCGGGCTTCGCCCCGCGCTCGTCCTGCGCCGCGTCCCGCGCCGCGTCACAAGTCTCGATTTAAATAGGTAGTGGTCCGCTAAAAAAGGGAGTGTCCGGGAAGAGGCCGCAGCTGTAGCTGGTTTCCCAGCCGCGGTGCCTCGCAGTCCCTCACGCCCTGGTCAAGCACCGAGCAGCACAGACAATGTTCCTCTCAGCACGAACGGCTCCCGCGAAGCGGGGGCCGTGAGGTGTCAATTTCAAGGCAGGCAAAGGGGAGTGTCCGGGAAGAGGCCGCAGCTGTAGCTGGTTTCCCAGCCGCGGTGCCTCGCAGTCCCTCACGCCCTGGTCAAGCACCGAGCAGCACAGACAATGTTCCTCTCAGCACGAACGGCACCCGCGAAGCGGGGGCCGTGAGGTGTCAATTTCAAGGCAGGCAAAGGGGAGTGTCCGGGAAGAGGCCGCAGCTGTAGCTGGTTTCCCAGCCGCGGTGCCTCGCAGTCCCTCACGCCCTGGTCAAGCACCGAGCAGCACAGACAATGTTCCTCTCAGCACGAACGGCACCCGCGAAGCGGGGGCCGTGAGGTGTCAATTTCAAGGCAGGCAAAGGGGAGTGTCCGGGAAGAGGCCGCAGCTGCAGCTGGTTTCCCAGCCGCGGTGCCTCGCAGTCCCTCACGCCCTGGTCAAGCACCGAGCAGCACAGACAATGTTCCTCTCAGCACGAACGGCACCCGCTCTTATACCACTATTTTAGTATATGGTTTGGCTCGCCCCTAGGGCCCGACGTGTATTTGTGCTATTTTACTGTAATATTTGAAGTGTAACTTATATGTTTTGACCTCTAGTCTCATAAAGAGACTAGGAGGGTGTGTTTAGTAATAAAGATATATATTTTATATATATACCCGGTGTGGATGTCTTTCATTTGGGCACTCAAGAGATTATAGACTGGTAAAACAAGCTGCTTTACATTCCTTCAAGACTTAGCCTGAAGGCTGCTCTCTATAGCTACCACTAGGAAAGCTTTCAATAAAGGTTGTCTTTAACCTTTAACCTATAAGGGGTTGTTTGGACTGGTACAGGTTGCCGACTATAACTAGTGGATAACATATACCAGGCTAACTTCTCACACCGAGGAATATTCTCTGCCAGACATGACCACTCTCATAGAGAAGAATCAGATAGGAGAGGCTAACTTGAGCCCGAGTATTGCTACGGGTATAGACTTGGGTATGGACTTGAGTCCACCTTTGCATTGTTTACCTAGTTGTCCATCATTACCGGCCCTGTATAGTAGTTCGCCATCTCCGAGGGCTTCTTTGCTGGATACTATGAACACTACTAATTGTGATTTATCTGTGCCAGCAGGAGCAGGGGTATTTGTGCAGTTGTTTAATTTGGAAGGGGAGAGGGCAGGAGGGGGTTAAGGCTCCTTCTGATATTTTAATGCGTATTGAGAGGGTTTTATCTTCGATTATGGCTCTATTGGATAGATCAGTTGCTAATTCCGACCATGTGCTGGAGGTGCTGTCCCTAATTTTAATGGGGGTGCAGCACCTTACCTTTTTTGGCCTTTGCTCAAGGAAGGAAGAAATGGGTGTTGAGGTAAAGCCCTAGGTCTCCCAAACTAATACTGTAGAAAAAAGTGGAGTGAAAGAGATTGGCATTCAGGTGGGCGACCCTGGTGGACTTGAGGCCACAATTCTAGGGCAATTTAAAAGAAAAACTGAGATCATTCAGGAGGGTGACAATGTGCCTTCTTCCTCCCTAAAGCACTTGCGTGAAGGGCGGCGTCAAGATGTCCAAAGTCCCAATATAATTGTAACTGAGACACCCCTGCCTATCTTTCCAATTTTAAAAAAGGAGCTTATCTTCCTCCCCCTCCTGGTGCTGCCTTTACACAGATGATCATGCCAGTGCTGTTTCGCAGGGGCTTCCGCAAATAGGGTTTCTCCTGTGAAGGAAGGGGCCCCCTAGGGATGTAATACGGTAAAACAGCTGAAGGATGAAAAGAAAAGAACTCAGTGTACTGTAAAATGTAAGTCCAAAAAAAGTAGGTTCCTAAATGTTCTGGAAGAGTCCATGCCTATTATTCAGCCTCTTATTGTTGAAGTACCGAAGAATGTGCCCTCACACTCAGGCCCGGATCCTGATTCTCCAGAAATATCTAGTCTGCACCCTTTTTCCACCATACTAGAAGTACTAATCTTAAACTGTCACCAGCAGGAGAAGGGGTTAGTTCCTGATATAGGGGTAACTCTTGATAAAAATCAGGGTGGCACGAAAGTGGACCATCGAAAAAGGTATATTAGGTGTAAAAACACAGCACTGTAGAAGAAGGGTGTGTTTTTTCAAGAGGGTGGGAAAATCCCAGAGGGCCAATCTTTAATTGCCCATTGTGGTGAACTATCTCCCAGTGCCGCTCCTAAACTTGCTAGGGACAATCAAATTCTAGACTAACCTTTATAATACGTTTTAGACCATACACATGTTGACTTTAAGTATGAGAATTATTTTGTGTGTTCCTGCGCAGCTATACCCTCGGTAAAAAGCCAAGCCAGTGGAGATATAGCTATTTTACTGAGAAGCGTCATAAATTGGAACCCTAAGGTGTTTCTTCATCCTCCAAAACTCTGTCTTTGCTTAAAGTTAGCCCTGTCCAATGGAACAGGAGGGCCTTATTCAACTTTTCTATTGGCAAATGTATATATCCCCCCTGGGATGTCCTATGATACTGATAGAGCGCCATGTATTTCTGAAATTTGTAGGGGTGCATCATAATCACTGTTAGTCCGCACCCACATATTTAGTGGATCCATATTAATGTGTGCCTTAGAATTGTATTATTAAGCAGCATATATAAGAACGAATTAGAAATGTAATCATGTAATTCATGAAGTGCAATGTAGTAGTTAATTGAAAATATACTTTAGACAATGTATAGGGATTTGTTTTCATGTAATGTGATGCATTAGGTTTAAACGTGCACCATATTAAAGTCTGTACGTGTAGTTTGCTTATTCATATACGTAAAGTAATGAAATCAATGCTTATAGTGTGATTATAGAAATGTGTGTTTAAATTGTGTAAAGGCCTGATAGCATATACGTTTAAGAGAAAGGCCTGTTCGTTTATGTTAGCTAAATATTGTAGGCCGAAAATGGTTTCCCTTGGTAAGGCTTTGATTTTCAGAGACATTAGAAAATCTCAGAGAAGTGGAAAGTTTCTCGTTCCCATGTTTCTGTTGCAGGTGCAAGGACACCTAGCTTGTTAGAGAAACTAACCCTTTGTTTCAGGAGTTAGGATGGCATGAGAAGCCAATATGGGAGTATACTGGAATGCAGGGATGATACTTTCGGTGGAGAAGGTGCCTGGGACTCAAGGACGAGTAAACCGTTGTTGGAAGGGAGACAAGTTTCACTGGAAAAATACTGGAAGAAGACCTGGCTGGAGAGGTGTGCCGGAGGGCGTGTTCTACGTTTTGGGGATTTTGAATTAGGGACAGTGGCCCATGGGTTGAGCAGTTGAGGTTTAGATGGGGAGCTAGAAGGAGCATCTTAGAACGAGCTCTGACTAAGTGCGTGTACTTCTAAGGAAGTCTTCACTTCTGACACCTTTTTACTCTCTTGCCTGGGGAAAAATGCTAAGTAGGGAAGTCACCTTAGAGATAGAGTAGGGATAGACTAACTGCTTTTCTTTCTAGGTTAATGACTTCCAACATTCAGATTGGAGTTGTTATTGCCTCCTGATGCTTCTAGAGCTGACTATTCTTCTTATTTTGAGTCGGATGAGACTCCTACGTAGATTCTTTTTTGTATTAGTGCCCATTTACTTTCTTAACCTCGTGTTGAGGTGCTTGTATGTGCAATTATTTTTGGCTTTGTAATAAATCCCTAAAATTTGAGATTCGGAGTCAGTGGTCCTTGAGAATTTAAAATTTGATTTGGTTGATTATGTACTAAAGATTAGATTTCCTCCCCTCTACACTATTTAGCAGACAAAAAGATCCTGGCGACCTGAGAGGATTCTTGGTGATGGTAAGACAGATAAGAACCCGGCTTTATCAGTTGGTAGCAGAGGATGGTTATCTCTGATAGTGAGGGGAAATCTATACCAAGATAAGAGATTTTAGAGACCCATAGAATTCAAGTGATGGTGACCCATTGGATGGTGAGCGGCAGACAACGGCAGCTGATGGAGACTGACGGAGAGTAGGGGTGCAGCGGAAAGCAGCAGTTTGTGGTGGAGTGAGTATGAATAGGGTGATGTGTTGTAGATTGCGGTATTGATTTGATTGTGTGATGTCTTGCGGAGTTGGAATGAGATTTGAGTGATTGTGAGATCAGGCTGTGAGCGCACGCAGCCCGGGGATTCTTAGGCTCGACGAGTAGTCTGAGAAGTTGTGGTGTAGAAGACACCCAAGGTAGACTTTGTTGACCATTGAAAGGGGAAACGTGAGACGTCATCGATTACCCAGACCGAGATAGGGGGAGCGAATGTGTGAGTGTGTGAGTAACCGACGCTGGTCGTGGGTTGTTGTATGTGGAACATTGAGCATTTGAAACCTATCAGTTGAGGCAATTGTCCTGTCGTTTTGCGGACAGACAGTTGCCAAGTTTGAGGTCAACAATTTCGATAGACTGTCGGAGGCAGTCAGAGAAGTGATTGTCCGGTCGTTTCGTGGACAGATAATTACTTCAGAGTGTGAATGGGACGAATGCAAGAGTGTGAAGGAGGGGAACTGCTGCAAGTGGAGGAAGTGTGACGTCAGAAGGTGTCGCGCCGCGATAAGCCGGTTGGTGTGAGTCGCGCTGCTATTGGTGGATTGACATCAGGAAGTGAACAAAAATATTGTGTGACCAAAAATTTGTTCACCATGAAAAGTTTTAAGGTTTTTCGAGAATTGTGTAGAGGTGACAGACATGTGGTTACTCGTGGGGGAGAAGAAGCCCCTCCAGAGGATACTCCAGCACATTACATGGCAACTAATGTGGGATTGCATACTATAATTTGGCTTGAAAATTGGCATAAGTTGACTCACGGTGAGGGAGAACTGAATTTCCCACGATATGGTACTTTCAGGTTGGATGTGTTGTATCAGTTGAAGTCTGTGATGTCTTCCTTGCGACCTCTGCCTAGCCCAACCCAGTTTGAGGCATTACATGCATGGATTAGAGCAGCTTATGACAGGAAAAGGGACAGAAGTAAAGAAAGAGTGAAGAAGTCAATTAGGGCATTCCAAGATGCGAGGTGGGATGCACTAGAGAAGAGGTGGATAGTGGAAAGGATTGAGGGGGATAGATTGTACCCACTACTAGAGAAAACAGACAGTGCAAAGGCAAAGAGTGCAGAAGAGGATGATAGTGATACGGATGACAACTTGGTAGAGAGGTTGTTGTCGGAAAGACTGCCTCCGTTCAATCCAGATTCCTATGAAGGAAGGTCGACCCCAGCAGAAGGGACTAGTGGACTACAGATTCAGCCAGATGTGAGAGTAGAAGGGAAAATCTCCACAGAGACAGTGGAGATGAGAATCCAGTCCTTAGCGAGTACAGAAGCTGTGAGAGGTGCAAGGTTGCCGGATGCTTTGAAAGTACGGGTTACTAATGGACCCATAGTTTCAGTCTATAACCCAGACCAAGAGAAGGTTGGTAGTCCGGCACAGTCAACTGCTGGACAAAGACATATCGCTGAAGGAGATGGTACAGTGAGTGAGATGGAACAGGCTCTGAGACCTACAGAATGGAGTATGTCATTGCCAGCCACCGCAGACTCCTCTAGAGGACAGGTGGATGTGAGACCGGTAAGACCGAGGTCTTTGGCCGGGTCAAGATCAGATCTGAGAATGTGGGTACCCCCTACGAGAAATCAGAATGGTAGAATAGCAGGAAATGGTGAACTAGATGAGTCGGGTAACAGATCAGGATCTAGGGATACGTCAGAAGAGAGTAGGTCGAGAGACCAGAGCTGCGAGGGGAATGAACGCAATGGAACAGGCTGTCGAGAACCATTGAGAGGTGCTGTGAGGGCACGGACGTTAGATGTAGTGAGGTTGAAAGCAGAAGTAGATGAAATAATAAATGGAAATTTGCCCCTTGACAGGATAGATATTTACGAACAAGATGAGTTGCTCTTTGTAACCAAGGATGTGACTCGTAAGGCAAGGACTGCACATGAGAAACTGACTGATTTGGCCAAGAAGTACGATGAGTTGCTCTTTGTAACCAAGGATGTGACTCGTAAGGCAAGGACTGCACATGAGAAACTGACTGATTTGGCCAAGAAGTATGAGGTAGATCTATCTAAGATGAAGTCATTGCAAGGGAGCCATAGAGTACAGTACAGTGACCAGGAACTGGAAGAAAAGAGGGTCATAGGATTGAGGACGCACATCAGAGACCTAATTGTAGGGATGCGCGCATGGATTATACTTGACCTATGGGAGGAAAGGTGGTCCAAGATTCCAAAAAGTACTGTAGAAGAGACGCCGCCTCCAGGTGGAGGGACACTAGGCATAGGGAATTAACCTTTACGAGAGGTACAAAATGGAGGGTATGTACATGTGCCTTGGAGTAGAGGTGATTTGGCTGCATTTACGAATGACTTTCCTCGGCTGAGGGAGAAGCCTGTAGAATGGTACAAGCAGATTGATCGCTTTGTCAAAATCTCAAAAGTATTGTGGATTGATTTGAACACGTTGTTTGACGTCGTGGTTCCAGGGGACTTATGGTCTGCATGTAAGATTGCTGTTGAATGGCCGGCTTCAGAGCCGGAAAGAGATTCTGTCACAAATGGTCCGTTACCCATACTTATAAAAAAGTTTGAACAAGTGATTACATGGTTAAAATCGAAAATCTCACCTCAGGATATTGATTGGGTTAACATAGATCGGACAGTTCAAGAACCAAAGGAGTCGGTGCACGAGTATAATAAACGTCTTTTGCAGGCCTTCAAACAGTACAGTGGATTAGATGCCTTAGACTCTAAAGACATGGGACAGTTTGTTTCAAAGTTTGTGTTGGGATTGAGGCCAGAGGTTAGCCTTATGATACAGCAACATTTGATCTGTTGGCAGAACAAGCCGGTAGATGAAATCTTGCGGTATGCCAGGTACTGCAGTGATGAGGTAGATTAGAAACACAGGAAGTTGAAAGACAAACTGATGCTTGTCCAGATGCAAAAAGCCCAAGTTCAGTCTAATGGATGGACGTTAGGAAGAAGACAGGGAAATAACCAAGGTGGAAATCAGAATGTCCAAGGTCAGGGAAGAGCAAAGTCCGTTGATCCCAAGACAGGAGTGGATGTGGCGACATTGAAGAAGACCACTGCGTGTCATCTTTGTCACCAGATTGGACATTGGAAACTTGAGTGTCCTTTGAACCCGATTAACCAAGTGCAGCAGGAAGTAGAGATAGTTTAGGTACCTGTACCTTAAGCGGTTCCTACAGTAACCAGACCAAGGTCGATGAAAGGGGGGACATTCAGTCCACAGGTACAAGTTCCTCAACCACTGAGGGTTCAGCAGGGAATTCGGGCTTACCAACAGATGCCTCTGTTCGAAGAGTATGATGAGTTCAGCCCAGACCCGTTGGCATGACGGTGCCTGAGAGAGGAGGAAGGCTGCACACTTGGAGCAGTCTTGGAGGTAGACCAGAGGGGACCATGTGTGGAAGCAGATGTTGATGGTCACCCTACCACCTTTTTGGTTGATACTGGTGCTACCCGTTCTACTGTGAGATCCGCAGTGGTCCCTAACCTACCCCTCTCAGGACAATCGATCCAAGTTGTTGGAGTAGCGAATAAGAAAATGACTCGACCGCTGACAGAGTCGATTCCTGTAAGAATAGGAACTTTCCAAGATCGGCACCAGTTTGTGGTATGTGACTCGAGTCCAGTTTGCCTGTTAGGTAGAGATCTGCTGTGTAAGTTAAATTGTACCATCTATTGCACACCTAAGGGAGTTGAAGTACAGACAAAGGATGATGATGCAACCTTTAAAGTTGCTAATCAGCACTTGTGCATAGAAATGTACCCAGCGCTGACAGTGGAAGAGCTTCCACTTGATCTGAGAGATTCTGTGTCACATGAGGTGTGGGACTTCACCGGTGAAGAAATTGGGTTGATCAAAGGTGGAGAGCCAGTGAAAATTCAGGACAAGTAGAATGTAGAATTTCCCAGAATGCCCCAGTACAATTTGTTACCCGAGACTATTGCAGGGATCAAACCTGTAATCAAGTCCAAGATCAAGCAGGGAATTCTGAAAGAGATTATGGGTAGCTGTAGGAAAGTGGCTCTATATATACTGTTCCCAAATAGGTACAGTGTGTATAGAGTCCACAGTCCCCAGAGGTTTGGCAGAGGCTAAAGTTAGATATAACCTTACTCTCTAAAGTGGTAGCTTGGTCGAACAGTAAGGCAGTATCAGAGGACAGTGTAAAGCATTTGTTGTACACACTCAGTCAGCAAATGGTCTCACACACTCAAGAACTGAACTCTAGGCCAATGGTTTGTATAAAAAATATATGGTTGTTTTATTTTAGAACCAACAATAGGTATCAAAAATGTACTTTCTCAGAATGAGATGCTTTTTTATATACTTTGCAAAAGACAATTGACTTGGAATGCAATCGTTGCAGTTTGTTGCAATAGGCAACACAATTTCAAACACAATAATACATTGAGCTCAATGGGTATTTTAAGTTATATGCAATTGATTACTCTCAGGATTACTTTTCTAACTCCAGGACTGGATCCTAGATTCAGTCCTGGGGCAGTTCTCGGAAACAAGCGAATAAATACTTTTTAGTTGCTGTAGTGATTTTTAAGCAATATTTAGCTATTTCAAAAGTTGACACAGAAACTTTTTCCAATCAAATTACCAATGTTATCCTATGGAAGGAAATTCACTAAGCAGGTAAGTGGGGTTATGGTTACTTTTTCTAGGTCAGTGTTGGATCCTAGATCCAGCACTAGTGTGCCACCTGTAAGCAGTTGAGAAACTGCGTTTAAGTTACACAGGCGATTTTTAAGGAATATTTATACGTTTGCAAAATCGACACTTCAAAGAAATTTCACAGAAAAACAGTCAATGGTTTCCTATGGGAGAAAATTCAAGTTACGGGTAAAGTATGTTCTTGTTACTTTTGTAATCCAGTGCTGGGCTCCTAGGCTCAGTACTGGGGCATCTATCCAAAACAGGTAAGTAATCACGTTTTCACAGTTGGTACGATTTTTAAAGAATATTTGTAGTTTTCAAAAATCGACACAGAAGAAATTTCAAGAGAAACCAGTCAATGTTACCCTTTTTTTTTTTTTACTTTATTTATCTTTTGTAAACAAATCAATAAAGAGATCTCTTCAATGGTTACATTTGTCTTGTGTGTGAAAAGAACAGTTCGATGGCAACACACCCGTGTCCGTTAATAATATATAAACCTGGCTCCAAGCGGCAATTTCCTGTTCTACATTACAGCAATCTAACCCGTCAGGGCCCATGCGAATAAGCAATGTATCACTGACCCTCCACATGTCCATCCTTTGCATAAGTGCTCTGCCATTCAAATCCTGCAATACCAAACCCATGCGCTACCCATAGACCACACCTGAAGCGAGGGGACCCGCCGCACCACAACCACCCCGAGGCCCGCCCGACCACACAGAGTCACCACTTCCAAACCTAACCAACCCCTGTGGGCACAATTCCTGAGCTGGAGTGGGAAGGAGAGGAGCCCGGCATATTCGCGATATATGTTCTGTCGGGACCCCAGATATCTTTGGGACGAGCTGTACTAGGAAGGAGGCTGGAATAAATCTCGCTGTTTATGCTACAGTAAGCCATATCCGTAAGCCATGCTTTAGTTGTGGGAACCGCCCCACTTCCCTAGCGCTTAGCAATTTCTCGCTTTGCTAACAGAAAGCCCAAAGACGCCAGCCTCCTCACTGACTTGGTAAAGTTAACCGTGTATCCCAGCAACGCCACTTCCGGGGTTGGAAACAGGGTGAGCCCCAGCATTTCCCCCATAATTTTGTGTATCTGTGCCCAATATGGTTGCAGTCTCGAACAGGTCCAGGTCATATGGGCAAAATCAGCATGAGGGGAGGCACACTTGCAGCATGTGTGGGGCCTCTTGGGATCAATGGAGTGAAGTTTAGCCGGTGTCAAGTAGCTTCTGCGGAAAAACTTATAGTGTAGAAGTTTGTGGCGGCTATTGAGTGATATCTTTTTGGTGACCTTACAGCAAGCGGACCATTGTTCATCCGTGATGGGCCTACCCAGGTCAGCCTCCCAGTCCATACGTAGTTTGTCGTCCATGCAGGGAACCTGTGCTATACATAGCTTGTACAGTTTCGAAATAAGATGTGCCCCTGTATCTTTGTTGATGAGGAGAGTAAGTGGCTCGAAGGAAGCCGGCTCGAGGGGGAATCCCCTAATTTCCGACCTGACTGTGAAATAAAGCCGGTTGAGGATGAATTTGTCCATGAAAGTGGCGTCACTGAATCGTGCCTCTTCCGATATCGCGAATATGTGCCCGCCCGGGTATAAATCACCAACCTTGGTGATGTCAAACTTCGTCAAAGTGCGTTGCACAAGTTTCTCGCCAGTGACCGGGAGCCATCCCTCATTAGGTAACGGGAGAGAAGCGGAGTATAAAATGGGCTGGTCCATGTAGCGCAATAGTCTACTCCAAGCCCAGCTCATGGTAGACACCGTTTGAATATCAATTGGACTTCTAGGTACGCCCCTAGGCAACACCGCGGCCAAGCGGCCCGGAAGCACAAAATCAGCTTCCGGGCGAAGAAATAGAATCCGCGCATCAGGGTGGTACCAGGCATAGGCATGGGCACACTGTGCAATCAAACAGTATAGATACAAATCTGGTATTCCAAGTCCGCCTCTATCGTGCGGGAGCGTGAGTATCTTCCAGCGGACCCGGGGCTGCTTCCCTCCCCAGACCAATCGAATCAAATGGGCCCCTGCGAGGCGAAGAAATTTTGGGTGAGGGGTATGGGGATATTATTAAAAAGATATAAAAATTTAGGGAGCACTATCATTTTTATAATGGCGATTCTAGCCGCCATAGATAGCGGAAGCCGTAACCATTTGTCCACCTGCGATTCAAGCTTTGTAATCGCGCAGCCATAATTAAGACGAATAATGGTCAATGGGAAAATTATGGACTTATGCCAATTGATACCCAGCCCGGAGTGACGACCAAAGCGAAGTATTTCACGGATCAGAGGAGCCAGGTTCAGCTGAGGCTCTCTAACATACAGTATGGTGTCATCGGCATAGAGTGAGACCAATAGGGGACCTGTCCGGAATTGGAGCCCTCTGTGAAGGTGTCGCTCCTGAAAATGTCGAATTAGTGGGTCCATGGCGAGAATGAACAGTAGCGGAGACAGCGGACAGCCCTGACGGGTGCCGCGGGTAAGAGCATAACGTGCCATTAATGTGGAGCCTCGCCGTGGGTCGACTATATAAGAGCCGCGTGGTATAAAGCCAGCCGGCATGCCCATTCGCTGCATTATGGATAAGAAGAAGGGCCATTCTAAAGAATCGAAGGCTTTTTCAGTGTCAAGGAGAATTGCCGCCGCGGGTGTGTCAGGGAATAAAGTCCGCAAATTCAGTGATGTCGAGCGACAGATTGAGCCGGCGCAATAATAAACTCCATCAATTGTGAAAGCCTGTTGGCCACAATTTTGGCGAGAATCTTATAGTCAATATTCAGTAGCGAAAGGGGCCTGTATGACCCACATAACGCCGGGTCTTTATTCGGCTTTGGAAGTAGAACAATGACTGCTTTGCTTAGAGTGGGCGGGAGAGTCTCTCGCTCCAAGGCCTCGGCATAGACCTCGATAAGTTTGGGTGCCAACAGATCCGAAAATGCCTTGTAAAAATCGCCCGACAGGCCATCAAGGCCCGGGGCTGAGGAGCTCCGTAGTACTTTAATCGCCCCTCGAACCTCAGTCACCGTTAGCGCGATTTCGGATAAGTAGTCATCCCGTGAAGAGGTGTCATCACTCTGTCTGGTCGTATATAATGCCAAAAAGTAGGCCAGAAACTCATCCCTAATCTCGGAGGGTGTCGTGCGGAGCTCACCGTCCTCACCCCGGACTTCAGTAATGAACGACTTACTGTACGGCGGTCGCAGAGCCTGCGCCAATGTACGACCCGGCCGGTCGCCCTCGCCATATCGACGGGCAGTTTGGTATTTGCCGAGATATATCTGCGGTTTCCCTGTATTCGGAGAGGAGGCGCAACCTCCTTGCAAACACGGCTCCGACGCTGCCCGCCTCGCCTCCGCATCTATCGACTCTAACTGAGCCTCTAACTGAGTAAGTGTCGTGCGCAACGCCTTTCGGACCCCAGCATGCTTAGCTATACAAACCCCCTAATGTAGGCCTTAAACCCCTCCCATAGCATAGCCCAAGAGTCCACCGAACCGGTGTTAATCGCGAAATATTCCTCAATCGCCTCAGTGACCTCATGACAGAATAGGTCGTCCAATAGCGCTTTCCCAGGGAATCGCCATTGTCGCTCAAAACCTTCACGGCGTGGCACATCCAGGCACAGCAATACCGGTGAGTGGTCAGAATATGTTCTGGGGAGAGTCTTCAACGTCCGAAACCAGGGGGACAGACCTGGGGAGAGAAGCCAGTAGTCAATCCTAGTCCAGGTATTGTGTTGGCCAGAAAAATGTGTGTAACTAGTGGTGTCTGGGTTGCGCTTGCGCTAAATGTCAATAAGGGAGAAATGGTGACAGAGGTCTCTGAGAGCGCGCCGCGCCCTGGGCTTAGTGTCAGCGGCCTCCGAGGTACTGTCCAAGCCCACATCCAGCAACAGGTTGAAGTCCCCGCCAATCAGGAGCATAGCGGGCTCCAGGGTTGTAAGTTGGGCGTTTAGCGCGTGAAACAATTCCGGGGAGTCAGTATTTGGGGCATACAAGCACACCACGATGATCCCGTGTCCCATCATCACCCCTCTCACTATGCAATAGCGTCCCTCTCTATCCCCAATGACCTGATGGCAATGAAACGGGACTCTTTTATGAATCAGCACTGCTGCGCCTCTGGCATAGTTGCTAAAATTGGCAAAGTACCTGTGTGTTCCCCAGGATGCAGCAAATCGAGCATTGTTTGTGGAGTGTAAGTGTGTCTCTTGGATAAAGGCAACATCCACCTGATGCCGATTCAGATAATGCATCACCTGCCTGCATTTACGTTGATTATTAAGGCCCCTGACGTTCCAAGATATTAATGACAAGTTTATGGGGTTTTCATTCAGACCTATAAGAGCCATCTAAACATCTGACAAAGCAGTCGGAAACAGGTGTCATCAGTACTACCATATATCATCAAATTCGTCACACACCAATGAATGCTTCTGAGATCAAAGCAACCTACCCCGACCCCGCTCCCCCCACCCAGCCGTACCACAAAAACGGGAGGCAATCCCAAACCAGTAAACAAAAAAAAAGGCTCCAAACAGATTTGCCATTTGCAGTCAGTCATTAACAAACGGAGCATCATATCCAACATAACTCCCAGCGGTTTCCACCAAAGGGGGTGGCAACGTCCCGACACCAACCCAGCAATACGCAGCAATCTTACAAAAATTGTCCTGAGTCCCCAGCCAGTAACAAATGGAATAAGCAAGGGTCATACATAGGCGCCACCTCATCCCACCCCAGAGCCTGTAAACAGATCCTGGCTGGCCACCGATCCACTGTGCGGGGGAGACTGACCATCCCCGCCGCCTCGGGGAGGGCTTTTATTCGGCTTGTATGCACGACAAAAGTCCTGCACCTCAGTGGGATTGTCAAAGAACCGCACCCAGCCATCAATCTCAACCCGCAGCCGTGCCGGGTAGAGCATGCCGTACTTTAGGCCGAGATTGCGGAGTGCAGCCTTCGCCCCGGCGTATTTCCGCCAGGCCTCCTGAACCACAGCTGTGAAGTCCGGGTAGAAAGCAAGTTTTGAGCCTTGCCAAGTAATATCTCCCTTCTCTCTAGCGAGGCGTAAAGCAGTGTCCCGGTCTCGAAAGTTCATGATGCGGGCTATCAGCGGGCGAGGCGGGAGTCCCGGATTAGGACGTGGCCCCAGAGAGCGATGTGCCCTCTCCACCACAAAGCCCGACGTGAAAGAGTCCCTCCCAAAGATGTCGGCCAACAGTTTTTCTACAAATACATCCAGCCGGCCCGTCGCTGTGGACCTCGGAACTCCAGTAATACGTACATTATTGCGACGACTGCGCGATTCAAGGTCCTCGTTTTTAATGGCAACCTCTTTTAATATGCGCTCCATTCTGTCTAATCGCTTGGTTGTCTGTGCAGCGCCGTCCTCGATGGCTGAAATCCTGGCCTCCGCCCCGTCCAAGCGACGATCATGGGCCTGTATCTTGGCACCCATGGCTTCCAGCGTTTTATCCAAGGAGTCAAAGCGACTGTCTATGGACCTAAACCCAGCTCTCATCTCTTGCAGCCAGTCCGGTGATGGGGCACGGGCTGCCGACCCACCAACCGTGCTTTCGTCCTGCACCGCCATGTCGGGAGCCCTCCCCGATGATTGCTCAGCAAGCTTTTCAAATGGCAGCGTTTTTTGTTTCGGGTCCTTGCGACCTATGCCTCAGCAGATACGACTGGACGCCAACCAGCCCTCTCAGGAACCCGGTGTTGGCTACGTGTCAGAGTGGCGCCAGCTCAGCCAGGCGGCTCAGGCCATAAAACGCTGTACGGGCCTCCAGGTGTCACTGCCCAAGGACGCACGTCGCAGCAGCGCGAAGGCCAGGCTTCCCAGTAACTACTCCTCTGGTCCGGACCAAGGATCCTCTGCGCATCTCTTCAGTACTCCCTCAGGACGAGGGAAGAGAAATCCATGATGGCCCCAGCAGCGCAGAACCACAGGATTCAGGCCGTAGGATGGAAGGCCCAGGAGCTGGGTCAAGCAGGCAGGACCGCCCCGCACTCGGAGCACACGTCACCAACTGAGAAGGGCCCGATAAAGGGGGCAGGAACGACCCAAGCGCCCGGCACAGACCGGCAAGCCACCTCGCCCCCACCACCGCAAACAGGCCGCTGCCCGCCCCCTCCGACCTCACCCGCTTCAATCAGCGAGAGACTCGGGGGAGCAAGGCGAGCGGAGCCGGCAAGCGGTGCCGGGCAGCCGCCGAACACTCGACCAGCCCCGCACGAGCAGCAGCGGGGGGGGGCGAGGCAGACCCCGTCCAGCCCGCGCCCAGGCGTCCAATCCCCCCCGCAGCCCCCCCAAGGTACCTGTGTCCGTGCCGGCAGCCGCAGCTCCAACGACCTCTCCGAATCACCAACTCAAGCCGCCATTTTGTCTCTGCAATCCTTCGGATCGAGCCGCCCTCGGGACCGCCGCAGATGATTCCCGTAGGAGTAGAAGTTACACTGTCAGGGCCACTCGGGCGGCTGGGTGCAGGGTGCTTTTGAGCCTTTGGGCGCTCAATGGATTGCTATGGAAAAGCTCAAGGACGAACAAAGGCTGCAAGCTCGGGGACGAAGATTCTTCAGGTGCCACCACCACTTCGAGAGGTAAGTTGGGTAGTTGGAGGATAGGTAGTTACCCAGGAGTTGGGCACAGAGGGCTGCAGGGTGCTGGGTGCAGGGGTGCCTTTTGGTGTCGGGAAATCTTACCGTCTGTTGATCGCGGTTGGGGGGGCCCCTGATTCTGAGGCTGCAGGCGTCGTCAGGACCGTCGAGGTGGGTCCTTGGGTGCCGGATTCGGGGTCACAGTTGCCGGGGGGGACGTCCTCGGGGTCTTTGTCCACTCCGGCACAAGCCAGGCTTGGCGGGTGCAGAGTGTGCAGGGTTCGTGGTTCCGGGCTGATGCCAGGGGTTAGATACTTGCTTTGAGCAGAGTCCCAGGTGCTCAGAGTCACAAGGTAGCCAAGTCCTCCAGGGTTTGTGAGGTTGCTGGCCACAGGAGGTGCCGGGATTGGATGTATGACGTTACAACGCACACTATTACAACGCATACACTTACAACGCATTTTTTACAACGCATAATCCATTACAACGCATGACATTACAACGCATGACACTACAACGCATTTAAAAAAAATACCTTTACAACGCACTACCATTACAACGCATACTACCTTTACAACGCATACCATTACAACGCATAATATTAAATTACATTTAAGGTAAGTATTAGATAGTATAGGGGTAAAAATTACTATTCTAACTCCAGGGGGTGCAACAGTAGGGTAAGTGTTGGATAGTGTAGGGGTAAAAATTACTATTCTAACTCCAGGGGGTGCAACAGTAGGGTAAGTGTTGGATAGTGTAGGGGTAAAAATTACTATTCTAACTCCAGGGGGTGCAACAGTAGGGTAAGTGTTGGATAGTGTAGGGGTAAAAATTACTATTCTAACTCCAGGGGGTGCAACAGTAGGGAAAGTGTTGGATAGTATAGGGGTAAAAATTACTATTCTAACTCCAGGGGGTGCATCAGTAGGGTAAGTGTTGGATAGTATAGGGGTAAAAATTACTATTCTAACTCCAGGGGGTGCATCAGTAGGGTAAGTGTTGGATAGTATAGGGGTAAAAATTACTATTCTAACTCCAGGGGGTGCATCAGTAGGGTAAGTGTTGGATAGTATAGGGGTAAAAATTACTATTCTAACTCCAGGGGGTGCATCAGTAGGGTAAGTGTTGGATAGTATAGGGGTAAAAATTACTATTCTAACTCCAGGGGGTGCATCAGTAGGGTAAGTGTTGGATAGTATAGGGGTAAAAATTACTATTCTAACTCCAGGGGGTGCATCAGTAGGGTAAGTGTTGGATAGTATAGGGGTAAAAATTACTATTCTAACTCCAGGGGGTGCATCAGTAGGGTAAGTGTTGGATAGTATAGGGGTAAAAATTACTATTCTAACTCCAGGGGGTGCATCAGTAGGGTAAGTGTTGGATAGTATAGTGTAATATTATGCGTTGTAATGGTATGCGTTGTAATGGTAGTATGCGTTGTAATGGAATGCGTTGTAAAAGTAGTTTTTAAAAATGCGTTGTAGTGTCATGCGTTGTAATATCATGCGTTGTAATGGATTATGCGTTGTAAAAAATGCGTTGTAATGGTAGTGCGTTGTAAAAGTTGCGTTGTAAAGGTTGTTCCCCGCCGGGATTTAGCAGGAGCAGGTTCGAGGGTCGACAGGCCGGTAGGGCTGGGGCCAAAGCAGTTGGTGTCTTCCTCTTCTTAGCAGCTGCACGGCAGGTCTTCTTTCTTCTTGATCTTCTTTGCTGTTTAAGGTTCTGGAATCTGAGGAAGAAAGGTTCAGGGTGCCCCTAAATACTAAATTTAGGGGTCTGACAGGTAGGTAAAGGGCAGGGACCACTGGGTCCCTGTCCTAGGGTGGGTACACCCCCTATCCTGACACTCTCCTGTGGGAGGGGGGCAGTGGCCTAGTCCTAATTGGGTAGGGCTCCCCATCTTCAAGATGGTGAGGGCCCGGGGATGTGCTTTGCCTCGCCTCCCCCACCTGAGGGTGGGGTTGGCAGGGCTGGCACATCCCCTGTCCTTACTTGGAGTTTTCAGTCAGTCTTCCCACCAGAGTGGGGGTCAGAACCGGTGGGGGCCAGTTTCTGAGTACAGCAAGTGGCCTGGAGAAGCTCACAAAGGCGGCATGCCTTTGAGGCTTCCCCCTGCCCATACTGGGGGAGGAGACCTAGCACCTCGCCCAGGATGTGCATTGTTGCAGGCCCAGGAGAGTGGGGGCTCTCCACCCAGGGGTCCAGCAACATGTCTGCTGTGTGGCAACCTAGGCAGCCTCTCAGGCAAGACGTGGATTGTAGGTTAGGTTTCAGGGGGCATCTCTAAGATGCCCTCTGTAGTGCTTTGTACATTAAATCCCACACTGGCATCAGTGCGGGTTTAATGTGCTGAGAAGTTTGATACAAAACTTCTCAGTCTTCCGTGTTGCCATTATGGTGCTGTGGAGTTTGTGTTTGACGAGCTCCCAGCACCATATACTCTTAAATGTCAGCACTGCACTTACAGTGCCCAGGAATGGTCCTGGGTACTGTAGGGGCACAGGGCTCATGCTCCTCTGCTCACACCATTGGCATAGGGCACCTAGCTAGAGGGGTGGCCGATGTATGCCAGGGCAGTGTGGGTTGTGTGCCATGTCGACTCTTTGTTTTGTCTTTTACCCAGACACTCAGCCTGCAAGGGCAGTGTGGTTGTGTTAGGGTACAGGGCCTCTAAGGGTGGCACTCTAAAGTGGCCTCTAAAGTGCTGCAGCCCTTAGAGGCCTTCCCTGGTCACAAGACCCTGGGTACCTAGGGTACCATTTACCAGGGGCTGAAATGTGGCCAGGGTTTGCTAATTTGGGTTTTAGGCTTTAGAGAAGGAACATAGGCCCTGGGCACCTGATTTGCAGGAGTCCAGGGCACACTCAGTCAAAGTACATTCAGCAATTCAGCAAAAAGTGGGGGCATACCATGCAAGAAAGATGGCACTTTCTCACAGTAGCCCATGTAAATCACCTATCATTGGACTACAGAAACCGAGTGAGAAATTCAGGATCGTGCAGGACCTGCGATAGGTCAACACGATAGTTGTTCCATGTTGTCCAGTGGTACCGAATCCATCTGTGATCTTGTTTCAGATTCAGATTCCATGTGAAGCTGAGTGGTTTACGGTGATTGATCTGTGTCAAGCATTCTTCTCGATTCCACTCCATGAGGAAAGCCAATTTCTTTTTGCTTTCCGGCTGGAAAATCATGTGTTAACGTGGTGTCGTATACCTCAAGGGTATACAGAGAGCCCATCGATCTTTAATTAGATCTTGTAGAAGAATCTTGAGAGTCTCGTGTTGCCGCAGAAGTCCGTTCTCGTGCAATACATCAACGACTTGCTTATTGCTTCAGAGACGGAAGACGCTTGCAGGATCGATACTATCGCTCTAGTGAATCATTTGGCAGAGAATGGACACAAAGTGTCTCCAAACAAATTGCAGTACTGTTTGAGTGAAGTGCAGTATTTGGGTCCCAGAATTGAGAAGGGCAAGAGGAAGGTGTCGCCAGTTCGCATTGAGGCAATTATGAACATGCCCGTGCCTACCACCCAGAGAGAGGTCAGGATGTTTCTGAGGATGGTTGGCTACTGTCGCCAATGGATTCCCAATTTCTCTTTCGAGGCAAAGCCTTTACAGTGGCTGACGCACAAGAATGTGAGTGATCCGGTACCATGGGACAACTACTGTTTAATGTCATTTTTAAAGCTGAGAGAAGCCATGTGTCGCGCTCCAGCTTTGGGAATGCTTGATTACGACAAGGCTTTCTCGTTGTTCTGTTGCGAGAGAGAAGGTTGCGCATTGTCAGTTATGACTCAGACTCATGGAGGTGTCCGTAGAACAGTTGCCTACTTTTCAGCTTCTTTAGATCCAGTAGCTTCTGCGTTGCCCGGATAGCTGAAATGTCTCAAATCCGTTGCTGCAACAGGTGTCAGTATTGAAAGGTGTGAGAGTATTGTCATGGGACATCCACTTACAGTTTATGTGCCACATTCTGTTGAGTTGTTAATGACGAGAACCAAAACACAACACCTCACAAACAACAGGTTAACACGCTATGAGCAAGTTATACTTGCCGCAGAAAATGTGACTTTGAGGAGGTATTCTGTTTTGAATCCTGCGACATTGATGCCCATTCCAAATGAAGATGATGAAGATTGTGAGGACCATGATTGTCTTGATGTGACTGATCTATGCACCAAACCAAGACCAGACATTGTCGATGAACCGCTCCCTGATCCTGATTACATTTTCTTTGTGGACGGTTCATGCTTAAGGGACAATGTTGGTCGACTAAGAGCAGCGTTTGCTGTATGTACCATCACTGGAGTTGTTGAAGCTGCTTGTTTAGAGGGAGTACACTCTGCACAGGTAGCTGAAATCATTGCTTTGACCCGTGCCTGTTTGGCTGCTGATCAGATTCGGATAATGATCTACACTGTTAGTCAGTACGAGTTTGGTGTGGTTCATGACTTCGGGCAGTTATGGTCACAGAGAGGTTACATGACATCTTCAGGTTCGCCCATCAGAAATGGGAAATATGTGAGTCAGTTGTTAGAGGCATTACAGTGTCCCAAGGAAATTGCAGTTGTCAAATGTTCTGCTCATGGGAAAGGGACTGATTTTGTTTCATTGGGTAACAACTACGCGTACGAAGTTGCCCGCTTCTGTGCAGAACAAGGATGCATATTTTCAGGAGGTTACACTGGAGAGAGCCAAGAAAGAACCGAGCTCAGCATGATGTTAGCCATGGCAGACACTTGGGAGGAACTAAAAAGATTGCAGGATGAGGTTACCGACCAAGAACGAGATGGATGGATACGATCGGGATGCGAGAAGGGAGATGTGGATGTGTGGGTCTCGAGTGATGGTTGAGCTGTGTTACCGGAAAGTTTGTTGAGCCCAATGGCAAGGTTAATACATAGTGCAGTAGATCTTGGCAGGGATGCAATGGTGCGAGTGTTTAGACAGACATGGTACAATCCGAAGTTTCATGCAGTTGCTAAAGCTGTATGCCAGTGGTGTGTTACGTGTCAACAGATGAATGCAGGAAAGAAGACTGCTGTAACTTTGAGTCACATTGGGAGGTCAGGAGGACCTTTCAATAGAATGTAGTTGGATTTCATCGAGATGCCAAAGTGTAATGGGTAGAGGTACATTTTAGTTGTGGTGTGTGTTTTCTCAAGATGGGTGGCGGCTTACCCAACACGTAGATGTGACACTCTCACTGTAGCTAAGCTGTTTTTGAGGGAGCTTATCCCGAGGTTCGGTTTCCCGACCTCTTTGGCATCAGATAGAGGGACACATTTCCACAGTGAGATCATGAAGCTACTTTGTGCTGCATTGAATGTGGATCAGAGGTTACATTGCAGCTACCAACCAGAGGCTTCTGGGATTGTGGAGCAGGTTAATGGAACTTTGAAAGCACGGATGGCAAAAGTGTGTACCTCGACATCCCTGAAATGGCCTGATGCATTGCCTTTGGTCCTTATGAATCTTCACAGTGTCCCAGACAGGAGAACTGGGTTATCCCCACACAAATTCTGATGGGGAGGGCAATGCGACTGCCAGCAATACCTGCTGCCGCTCTAATTAGCATCACTGATGACTTGATTCTTGATTACTGCAAAGGACTGGCTGATGTGGTCCGTTCTGTGTCTCAGCAGGTGCAAGCAACAACTGTTCCAGCCTCGGGTGACCTATGCCACGACCTGTGTCCGGGAGACTGGGTGCTTGTTCGTAAGCACGTGAGGAAGAGTTGCCTGGATGTTCGGTGGCGTGGCCAATACCAGGTAATACTGGTCGTGAACACGGCAGTGAAGTGTGGAGGGTTGCCGAACTGGGTGCATGCCTCCCATTCCCACAGAGTCCCAGGACCCTTGGAAGAAACAGCCCCTCTCGTGAATGAAAATCCAGCTGAGGTGGCAGGGCCATCTGAGAGGGCAAGTCAAGCTGTGAGGGTTGCTGATGGAGCTGGTTGTGCACTGGATCGAGCTGAAGGGGGTTGCGTCAATCAGAGCCCCGAATTTGACTCGGACGGAGAAAGCATTGCTGTGGGGGGAGGAGAGTCAAATTCAGCCGAAGAAGGAAGTAGTGCACAGGGTACCCAGAGAGCAGAAGTGCCACGAGAGCAGAAGAGGTTTGTTCCGGGAGCCAGAGGCGGCTGAACTTGAGGTTGGCACCTGAAAGAGATCTTGCCCCAGTTTCTGAAACGTCTGAATCTGAACAGAGTAATGAAGAACAATCTGGAGGAGGTCTGAGAAGATCCAGGAGAGCAAGAGTGCCGTGTCAGAGATATGCCACCCCGGAGTGGACGTACGTTGTGACTGATGGCAGGAGTGGTGAGTTCGGGGAGGTTGAGGTTTGTGACAGTGGTCAGCAAGATCCCGAATGTGAATATCGATGTGGGATTGGTAGTCCCAGGTCTCAAAATCAAAGGAGTACTGACCATAACGGTTCTGAATCCCCCTCTTCTGAGTAAAGTCTGTGAACTGATACTGCAAAGATTGATCTTTCCGAAGTTTGTTTTGAGGCACCGACCCATGAGGTGATCATTCTTCATTTTGAACTTTTGCAGCATGTTTTAGAGATTCTGGGAGCTGATCTTATTTTGGACTAAAGGTGAACTTTGTTGTAAATAAAAGTCTAAACTTAGGGACTTCCAGAGAGAGGACGAGAGATGGCTAGGGAAGTCTTTTTGAGGACTGTTGAAATAAGGAACTGAAATTGTCAGGGGATTTCCAGCTTCTCGGAGTATTGTTTGAACTGGTTAGCAAGCGACGTTCAGAGGAGGAAAGAGACTCTTAATTGTTTGCTGCTGAAACCAAGAACTTTTGAGAACTTTGTGAGATCATGGATGCTGGAAATACTCATCGTAGGTCAAAATTAGTTGTAGGTACACTTGTAGGTGGGGTGATAGTCTCTATAATCATAATAGTTGTAGCTTCATATATTGTTTCACATGAGCAGGAAGCGGAGGTACAGGGAACACCTACACCTACCACTTCTAGCCAAAAAGAGGTGACCATAGGAGCTGTAAGAGCTTTACTAATCGAAGCAAGTCGTAGATTTCACATAGATTTGTCTAAAGGTGATTTTAAGCTTAATGTGTATGCAAGGCTGCTATATGAGTATGTGGATGCAAAGGACTGCTATGTATGTATGCAGTTACCTGCCTCAGTGGACGAGGGTATTAGATATCACCATCTTCCACTGACGTATGGAATTTCATGTAGTCTATTGCTTAGTATCTTTTTCGAAAGAGGTCAGTTTGAGTATTCCTTTTCCAATTAAAATGCAGTGCTTCCCAAAGTTCCGGCTTACAAGTATTTGAATAAGTATGACTATTATGAGTCAGAGGACAGACTTCGGAAGTATTTCATACCGTCTTTGGAACTGGATACGGCTTATGCTCATTGGCATAACCTGACCTGTTCATTGTCAGATGTAGAGAAGAAGTTTGCAGATCAGGTAGAAGATAGATATAGAAAACTAACACAGACTCGAGATACAGGGAACAGTCCAGTAGATTGGACTCAAGAAGAAAGATCTCACAGAGCACGAGGAAGTTATGGTCCTATAGCATTGGACAAGGAACAGAGAGGAAAGTTGTGTGTGAGACGTTATCAGACCTACTATGAAAAAGTCCCAGTGGGTCAGAGTATGTGTGATCATATTTTCACCCTGGAAGATTCTGCTAAGAACTTTCTGCAAGGCTCTGTGCAAGTGATTCCAACTGTTTATTATGTGTGTGAAAGAATGCCTATGTCAGGTTACCTGTGAATTGGTATGGTACGCGCTATTTGGGAATTATTTTTCCGAAGATTTACCATGCAGAGGGTTTGGAGCTTTTGGAGGATGGACAGCATTCGAGAGTGAAGAGAGCTGAGAGAGCAGGAGCAGTGATTGGAGATATTTTTGGAGCAATGATACTGAGTTTGGGTGTGGTTTTGAATGATGTGAAGATCAGACGAATGGCGACTGTAGTTGATGAGTTGGCAATGAATACGGCGAAGTAACTGATACTTGTGGATGGAGAGATGTTATCGATAAGGACAATGGTTTTGCAGAACCGCCTTGCTTTAGATGTATTGTTAGCAAAAGAGGGTGGGGTCTGTAAATTATTGAAGGTCCGGGAATGTTGTACGTATATTCCAGATAACAGCAAGGATCTGGAGAAATATATAAGCAACATTACTACGATCCACCATGAGATGAAGGATTTGACTGGAGAGGGTGTGTGGGAAAAGATTGGTAAAGGATTTAGTCAAGTGGGAAGTTGGTTTGCTAGCTTAGGGAAGGGGTTCCTTGGCTTTGTGTTAAGACCACTCATTATCGTTGTGATTTGTGTGGTTTGCTTGTGGGGGTTCATCAGAGCATATAAGTGGTATAAGGGAAACAGGGTTGAGAGACCTCTCAGAGCGAGTGAAATGCGAATGGCCAGACTGCAGAACGGTCAATATCAGAACCTTAAGAATACGGAGAGACTCCAACGGGGTAGGATGGCAACAAGTACTGTTAGGTCGGTTCTTTCTTTAAGGGAATTGTGAAATGGTGTGATGACACTAGTCACAAAAGGGGGGAACTGATAGAGCGCCATGTATTTCTGAAATTTGTAGGGGCGCATCATAATCACTGTTAGTCCGCACCCACATATTTAGTGGATCCATATTAATGTGTGCCTTAGAATTGTATTATTAAGCAGCATACATTAGAACAAATTAGAAATTTAATCATGTCATTCATGAAGCGCAATGTAGTAGTTCATTGAAAATATACTTTAGACAATGTATAGTGATTAGTTTTCATGTAATGTGATGCATTAGGTTTAAACATGCACCATATTAAAGTCTGCGCATGTAGTTTGCTTATTCATATACGTAAAGTAATGAAATCAATGCTTATAGAGTGATTATAGAAATGTGTGTTTAACTTGTGTAAAGGCCTGATTGCATATACGTTTAAGAGAAAGGCCTGTTCGTTTCTTATGTTAGCTAAATATTGTAGGCCGAAAATGGTTTCCCTTGGTAAGGCTTTGATTTTCAGAGACGTTAGAAAATCTCAGAGAAGTGGAAAGTTTCTCGTTCCCACGTTTCTGTTGCAGGTGCAAGGACACCTAGCTCGTTAGAGAAACTAACCCTTTGTTTCAAGAGTTAGGATGGCATGAGAAGCCAATATGGGAGTATACTGGAATGCAGGGATGATACTTTCGGAGAAGGTGTCTGGGACCCAAGCACAAGTAAACAGTCATTGGAAGGGAAACAAGTTTCACTGGAAAAATACTGGAAGAAGACCTGGCTGGAGAGGTGTGCCGGAGGGTGTGTTCTACGTTTTTGGGATTTTGAATTAGGGACAGTGCCCCGTGGGTTGAACAGTTGAGGTTTAGATGGGGAGCTAGAAGGAACATCTTAGAACGAGCCCTGACTAAGTGAGTGTACTTCTAAGGAAGTCTTCACTTCTGACACCTTTTTACTCTCTTGCCTGGGGAAAAATGCTAAGTAGGGATGTCACCTTAGAGATAGAGTAGGGATAGACTAACTGATTTTCTTTCTAGGTTAATGACTTCCAACATTCAGATTGGAGTTGTTATTGCCTGCCTGATGCTTTTAGAGCTCACTATTCTTCTTATTTTGAGTCGGATGAGACTCCTACGTAGACTCTTTTTTGTATTAGTGCCCATTTACTTTCTTAACCTCGTGTTGAGGTGCTTGTATGTGCAATTATTTTTGGCTTTGTAATAAATCCCTAAAATTTGAGATTCGGAGTCAGTGGTCCTTTAGAGTTTAACATTTGATTTGGTTGATTATGTACTAAAGATTGGATTTCCTCCCCTCTACACTATTTAGCAGATAAAAAGATCCTGGCAACCTGAGAGGATTCTTGGTGATGGTAAGACAGAGAAGAATCCGGCTTCATCAATACCCTAGTTGATTCTCTGCTCTCCTTTGTATTCTACATTGGTATCTCGGAAGACAGTTTTTTTGCTATTATTGTGGGGGACTTTAATGCTAACATTTCGAACTCTACCTGTATGACCTTTGGAAACTCTGAGCTGGAAAGGTTAGATCAGACAGGTGGGGTTCATGATTCTTAGAAAGTCAGAGGTTAAAAGAACTTATTGCTTTAAATGGCAGATTTTAAGAGGATTCCCAAGCCTCTTTTACTTTTTACACTTCTCGAGGGCAATCATTAATTGATCATATGAAGATATCTTATCAAATGTTTTGAGTTTGCACTCAGTTTGTAGTAACAAGGATGTATTTAACTGATCATAGGATTCTTTCAGTGGTCCTTGATTTAGGGTTCAAGGAGCTTGATTCCTGGAACTTCAGGAAAGGTTTTGCAGTTTGTAATAAAACAAATGGGCCCACTTTTTGGTCTAGTAATAATAAACTGAATTTGACCTCTTCAATAAAAACAGTGGGGTTAGGGTCCTTTGATACCTCTTCAGATAATCCCTGGTTTGTAAAGCAGCTGTCCCTTTTTCACACTTTTGGGAATAAAGTTTGAAGTATTAGAGCTAAGCCTCCCACAAATATTTCCGTGGCAGTAAAAAAGCTGAATCGTGATAAAAATTCCTTGGTAAGGAAACGATTTAAGTTGCAGTCAGTATTCTCATTCTTTTTTAGCAACTTGCCAGTCTCCTCTTAAAGCACCTGTCCTTCCAGAGCTCTCTCTGGCATACCTCTAGGGGTTTGGAGATTGAGGGGTTAGCCTTATAAGCTCAAGTCTGTTCAGCAGAAGTTGCTTCAGAGATTTAACAGTTGCTGTAGTATTTCAGCCCCTAAGATTTATGATAGTCTTTGAGGAAACTTTGAGCACAGGTGTAGGGCCAAGAGTTTGGCCTCTTCCTCATGTGAACCAACGATGGTGTTCGATTTTTTGGGGAAAGGGTTTTTTGTTAGGTCTAGTGGTTCTACCCTCCAAGGACTATAGACAGCAATGTAGGCTATTAAGGGGAAAGATATGCATTCTATTTTCAATCTTGTTTCTTGTTTATTAGATTACTACGCCCTAAGAGGGCTCAACTATCTGCCCCTTGGTATACCCAAGAATTAAGGGAGCAAAAATTGGCCTGTAAACATCGGGAAAGAATCTGGAGGAAGGAGTACAACAAGAAGGAAAAAAATGAATATAAAATTAGCTTAGCTCACTATAAACAATTGCTTCAGAAAAATAAACAAGATTACTATACAAAAAAAATAAATACTGCTAAATCCTCAACAAAAGAATTGTTTAAGACAGTAACTGCACTAGCACACCCAGCACCGCCACCCATCCTGGCGAGCCAGGAACTATGTGAGAATATAGTGAATTTCCTTTTCAACAAAGTTGAGGCTATCTTTTCAACCTTTGCTGGATCGACAGTTAATAGAGGACCTGGAGATATAGCAGTTCCAAAGTCGGGAACAAATGCTGCACCACAATTTGAAAATTTCGCCCCAGTTACAGTTACAAACATCCGGGACTTACTTATGACTACGAAATCAGGTTCTCCATATGATCGATGTCCTACGTCAATATTGCAACTTGTACCCGAGCCTGTCACTACAACTTTGACTTCAATTATAAATGCTATGTTTAGAGAAGAGTGCTTCCCTAAAGTATGGAAAAAAGCATCCATTCTGCAGCTTCTCAAAAAATCTAGTCTTGAACCGAAGGACCCTAATAACTTTAGGCCCATTTCCATACTCCCTCTACCAGCAAAAATCACTGAGAAAATTATGAACTCTCAACTCAGTGTGTTCCTAGAAGAGGCACAGGTGCTGGATCCCACCCAATATGGCTTCCGGAGGGTTCACAGTACGGAGACAGCTCTTCTCAAACCCACGGAAGAAGTTAGAGTCATACTCGACCAGGGAGGAAAAGCAGCCATGATAATGTTGGACCTCTCAGTGGCCTTTGAAATGGTCCATCATGCTTTGCTGATGGACCGGCCGCATGAGATTGTGGTCCAAGGTACTGCCTGTGTGGAAATATGGATTTTTATGATCAGTTATGTCCCCTATCTTGGACCCCAACGATTTCATGTATAAATCACAAGTACATGTATGTTCCCTCCAGTTCCAGTTATGAAGACGCAAACACATGTGCGTCCACCGTCAACATGTCCTCTTTCAGATCCACCATGAATGGGCCGGATATTCCATTCCTAAGTATGAAAGGCCACCGGCTTTATATGGTTCATTTATGCCATTTTACAGTCCAGGCAAGTAGGCCCTGATTCTGCCATCAAGCTTTTCCTGCCTTTTGCCTCTGAAAGCTCCAGTCCGAGCTCGCATCTGTATCCATGAACTTTGTCTCACTCCCTGCGCGGCTAACGGTGCCTGACATCAGCCTGTTGCCTGCCAAAAACTGTATTTCACCTTCGAAATTATCTGCTCCGCTCCCTACCCAATGCATTCCTGTCTAGTAGTTTAAGTAAACATTCTTCCAGCTACCGAGCAAAAGGCCCGGCTTCTCTGTCTTTATGCAAGTAATTCATAGCCCTGTTACTATGGAAGATTTCTGCCCTCGCATCTAGTGTAGACACTTAGACGCTTGTACACGCACTAACAGTCAGTATAGTCAGTATAGAATAAGATTCTACTCTAAGAGACCTCTCTTTTTGGATAACACAGTTCTTTAAACATAGGATGTTAGATATGATTTGGGATTAGGTTGACTTGACCCTCCAGACTTCTGTCGCCACATGTAGAGCTAAATGTCAAGTCCCCTTCACCCCCTAGTTGCACGTCAATCACACGTCATGCTGCTGCGCGCGCATTTCTGCCAAGTATTTCTGCTGATATTGCAAAATTCTTTCATGGAACCACCCTATTATGACATCATACCTGATGACGTTCTTTAGTTACACCCAGTTACACCCACTTTTGCTACGCATGTATGTTTTATCTTTACTATCAATTGTTGCGCCTCCTGCATTTGCTTCACTGTAATGCCTATTGTATAAAAATGATTACTTGTCAATAAAGTAGCGTCTTCACTTCCTGAACCTTCGTGGTGATGGAATATGGAGCTCCTCAATTTAAATTGATTTTGGAATAAAGCCCGTTCCGAACCTCTAATACCACGGATTCTGCCTCTTATTTTACTGAGCTATTGTTATAGATTTTCCGCATCAAATTAAGTTCCGGTAATTAAATTATTTACCACATATATGGCGCCCGAACAGGGACACTTTCTCATCTCACGCGCCGGCGGTGCGTTGCAGGCCCGGTCTCCTGTCACAGTTGGACGGACAACAACGCGTACCCACAGGATTTCCTGTATCTCCCTCCTGCCGAGCGGGGGTAACTGAGGCTGCGATCAACACCCAGACGAGGCGGTGAGAAGTGCGAAGTATCCCGACCAGAGCCTAGCTGAGAGAGCAAGATCCGAGGTATACAGAGGCCCACCAGTTTCCGAAGTTTCCGAAGTTTCGAGTCGAGTCCAGTCCGGTTAAAGTTCAGTTCAGTTCCGAGGCCTTCCGTTCCGAGCTACCCGGTGAGTACCATTATCGGGGAGGCGTTCTGACGTGCACATAGTTTGTGCCGGTCAAGACGGGTTTGGGTACACAAATCCGGTCTGCACTGTTTCAGCAGTGTATCTGTACTGTTTAGCAGTATATCAAGTATGTCTAGTATAAAATTCAGAATTATCTGGTTAGTACCAAGTATTATGTGTAGTGACTAGTTCCCTAATTGGCCATCATTGTTTATTTTCATTAAATGTTAAATGTTAAAATGTTTTAAATACGTTCTGTATATTGTGGTGTGAATGACTGTTCATTATTGTGTTTTATGGTATTAAACGTGTTCAAAATTAGGTATCAGATCAGTTCTCAATATGCCGCTCTTTTCGAAATTAAGACAGATCAAAACTAGAAAAGGGGTACTCGAAGAAGCTGTTCCCATTCCTCCTAGGGACACTCCAGGGTACTTCATGTATCATAAACATGGCCTAGACGCCATATTATTTCTTGATCTATGGGTAGACTACACCAAGGAATTACCAGAAAGTCAGAGGTGGCCCGCAGCTGGGACCTGGGATGCAGATTGCATTATGAAAGTAGAAGAAGAATTATGGAAAAAGAAAGCTAGACAGTCACAGAAAGATGCCATTGAATTATGGCGTAAAGAATCATATAGACGCACAGAAAAAGCGCTCAGACAGGAAGAGAAAAGTAAGGAGAATTCAAATAAAGTTCGAGAAAGTGTATTAATTGAAGAAGGTATTCGAGTAAAGTCAGAACAAACAGACAGACAAAGAAATGCCCTTGTGAATGGTATGTATCCTCTTCTGGCCGAAGGATTACCTAAGGCTACTCCGGAAATACCAAAAGACTTGCCACCCCCATTGTTTCCGATAAAAGTACATCCCAAAGGGCATCCCAGATCCGCAGAAGATGTTTTTCTTTCCTCTTATTTAGACGACGCAGCTCCCGAGTATGCTAATGCTGCGCCACATAGACCGTCTGCCGAGGGGGTTCAACGCCAAGACCCTCCTCCGTCTGTACCTCTGCAACAGCAAACCCCGACACAAGTTCCGGCAAGCACATCTGTTTCTACATCTGCATCCACACCTATGGTTGCTATATCACGTTCAACGAATCCTTTCACATCCAGCACCCCAGGTGGTGCTACCGGAGGTACATCAAGCATTTTTTCTACGCCACCCAGAACAAATAAACTTTCCTTTCAAGAATTAGCCCACCAACGTACACCCAAACTAGTAACTCCCAACACGCTCAAGGAACTTCTAATAGATTGTAGATATGACCCTGTGCCCGGAAAAGGGGACGAAATGATGCTGGCATCATTACGTATCCGACGAGCTGCAATATACTTAGGGAAGCTACCAGGAATGACTGCACATTTAGAAAATATATATCATTTTGTTCAGTCAGGGCGAGACCCTGAGAGTATTAACAGAGCCATGGAGTACCAAAAGGTGGAAATACAGGGGGAACTGTTACGTTTCCTCATAAACTGTGTGATCAGAAATCAAGATCAACCAGGGGTAAATCCGGAAGAAATGCAAATTCTTACCACATGGGGTAAGAATATATCAGAGGGGAGACACGATAAACGATCATGTATAGTAGCTATGAGCCGAAAGATCCGCAAAGAAATAGAACGAATACACGAAGAAAGATTAGCAGTAGACGAGCCTGAACAAACCGAGGACGAGGAAGAATTAGAACTGCCCACAGGACAGTTAGAAACCATGGCCTATGTAGGTAGAGGAAGATCTTGCAATAATACTAGATGCCTTACTGATCCGATATGTCCGATACGTCCAGATAATAACAGAAAATTCCAAACTCCTATAATAAATATAAGGTCCCCCGAACATTCATTCCAAGCCGCTGACAAATTACTCCGAGAACGAAGGGGTTATCATATACTCGATTCTATGGACGAACAAGAATTAGCCAGGTCAGCCGTACACTGGGTTGATAGTCCTGGAAAATATGGTGATGATACACTAGCACATACGTTTTTGAACCTCGCCCCAGATGAACAGCGTTTAGCTGGTATCTATATGATTCAACAACTCCTTATATTATATAAAAGCCAACACTCCGATCCTGGCCCCTTACCTGATATATTGACTGAATTACTCACGAATAAATGGAGAGGTTCCGGTACTAAGTTAATTAGAGAAATACTAGAATCTAGAAGGCAGTACATTCTTTTTGTATGTCCTGAACATGTCTCACTGCCCATCAAGGAAAGAACGACGTATTACATGGATAGACAAAATCCCTTACGCGAAGTGCACCTGATAAAGGGTGATGACAATGAGTTTAAACGTGTGTTTGTATACACACCCATATCCAAAATAGAACTATTAGAAATGAAGAAAGTGGTACCCAGTCATGACAAAGACCCAGCAGGTTTCCACCGTGAAATTAAAGATATGTTACTCATGGGAGAATATACCTACCCCGACATTATGACAATATTGAAGGTATTAATGCCTGCGGGCATTTACGAAAAACTCAAGGAAAAGGATTGGGAGGTGGGAGACCAGAAGATAGATTGGACAGCATTAGAAAACGAAGAAAAAGCTCGAGGTCCAGGTTCAGGGCTCGGGGACAAGACCAAAGCACTACCAGGTCTACTAGTACAGGTACTGCCACGTTTATTAACTACGAAAAAGGAAGACTGGGGTGCAATCTCAGCCTGTAAACAAAAATCAGATGAAGACACTAGTGATTTCTATTCCCGATTTGAGAAATGTTTTGGTATAAATAGTGGAATAAAAGCAAGTAGCGAGTCGTATCCACATCTGTTTGTGACAAAACTGGTTGAAAATGCCTTGCCCCAAGTTAAGAATAGAGTATTGAAGTTCGAGAGTACCTGGCAAGGTAACACTCCGTCACAAATGTTACAAATGCTACAGTACCATCACAATAGAATTAGAGAAGAACAAGAACATGAACATAGACGCATGAAAGACACGAAAATGAAAATGCTAGTTTCCCAGACAGTTCCAGCTGATGGTCATAAGAAGGGTATAACACAGTCCAGTGTTTCAACAGGTCCTGTAAAAGGGACATGTAACTATTGTAAACAGCCAGGTCATTATGTACACGATTGTCCAGTCTTAAAACATAATATCGCCATAGGTAATACAAAAGAAAGACCACGACCACTTAGACAGGATCAGAACCAACAAGGAGCACTGCAGCATGCACAGTCCATGCCAGCTCCGCAACAGTCTATGCCAGCTCCGCCACCGCAGCCTATTGCTGCCACACAAACAACGACCCGACAGATGTATCAGACCGCACAGTATGACTATCCTGATTATCAACGATACTCATGAAACAGCCTAGAGAGGGAAGTTGGCTTACCCCTTATTGAGGTCCCTGTAGATCAAGAAGGACCTTATGTACACAGTGAACTGTTAGGTCAAGATAGAAAATTCTTACTTGATACAGGGGCAAGCCGAACAACAATAAAACGTAGTGAAGTTCCAGGGGCACCCCTCTCAGGCACACAGAATATTTCCCTTGGCTTTTCAGGAAAACCTATCATTAACGAAGTAACACAGCCTCTTCCACTTACGATCGGTCCCTTGACACGAACTACAGATTTATTACTTACTAAATCATGTCCAGAAAACTTGTTAGGCATAAAAACTTTGAAAGCTCTAGGAGCTATTATATGTTGTTCTCCGGAAGGAGTAAGATTGTTTTTACGTGATTTCAAAGGGCACTACGTGTCCCGAGACATGGATCACCGACTACAGACTTTACCAACACATTTATGGGCACAAGGCCCTACAGATGTTGGTTGCATGAACATTACACCATATCGAGTCACACTAAAGGCAGGAGTGGTACTTCCACGAATGCGACAATACAAGTTACCCCCAGATGCTGTAGTGGCTTTACTACAAATCACTGACGAGCTTATTACCCAAGGAGTGGTTGTGGAAACTGACTCCAATGTATGTAATTCACCGATAATTCCGATTCTTAAACGAACCGATCCAACAGCCCCGCCAGTATATCGATTGGTTATTGATCTGCGCGAATTAAATAAATGCATAGTACCACAATACCCCGTAGTCCCAGACATTTCTTCATTACTGACAGCCATTGATTCCGAAGCAACATTCTTTACTGTAATTGATCTCAAGAATGCCTTCTTCAGCGTCCCAATAGATCCGGAAAGCCAATATTTGTTCGGATTTAGTTTAAATGGACGTAGCTTCAAATTCACACGCGCACCTCAAGGATTTACCGAAAGCCCCAGCATCTATAGCCAAGCACTGAAACGAGAACTCGACAGTATCCACATGCCAGTCAACACTGCCCTGCTTCAATATGTCGATGATCTGCTGATCACCGCTAGAAGCGAACCTGAATGTGAAAAAGCCTCACTGACGATTTTTGGCCGAAAAGGGGCACAAGGTGTCCCCTTCTAAGCTGCAATTCTGTGTCCAGCGAGTTGTTTACCTTGGTCACTCGCTGTCCAAGGAGGGAAGGCAGCTTACACCAGATCGCATCCAGCTAATTGCTAATATGCCAATACCCAAGACACAAAAGGAGGTGCGGGCTTTCATAGGCCTCACTTCATATTGTAGGCAGTGGATCCCTCAGTATGCATTTCTAGCAAAACCACTCATTCAATTGACAACACAGGAGGCAGCCACATCGACTGTTCTCCCTTGGACTCAGGAACATACACAAGCTTTTGAAAGCCTAAAGAAAGCCTTATGCCAAGCACCTGTTTTAGCAACACCATGTTACAATAAACAGTTTACACTCTTCGTTACAGAACGCGAAGGTACTGCCTTGTCAGTACTCACACAGGAACAAGCAGGATCACACAAACCATGTGCTTATTTTTCTAGTACATTAGATCCCGTAGCTCAGGCTTTGCCTGCGTGCCTGAAATCAGTGGCAGCGACAGCTTTAGCAATCAGACAAAGCGATGCCATAGTATTAGGACATCCATTGACAGTACAAGTACCACATGCAGTAGAGGTTCTCTTGAACCGCACACAAACACAACACTTGACTATAGCACGACTCACTGGTTACGAATTAACATTGTTTCAGCCACATATAGAAATCAGACGTTGTAGTACATTGAATCCTGCCACACTGTTACCTGTAAATGGAACAGACCCACTAGCACATGATTGTATTGAAGTTATCACTATCACGACGAAACCCAGACAAGATTTGACAGACGTCCCATTGTCAGACCCAGACCTGACGTTGTATGTAGATGGTTCATGTATGAGAACAGGTACAGGAGAGCTAGTGGCCGCTTACGCAGTCACAACAGACACTGAAATCGTTGAAACAAATTGCATAAATACCTTGTCAGCTCAAGCCGCAGAGCTCATCGCTCTGACACAAGCCTGTATTCAAGCCACAAATAAAAAAGTCAACATATACACTGATTCACGTTATGCATTCGGAGTTGTACATGACTTCGGCGTGCTGTGGCGAGAGAGAGGTTATTTAACTTCTCACGGTGCCCACATTCAGCACGGACCCCTCATTCATGCCTTATTAGATGCAATACATCTACCCACTGCAATATCAATTATGAAATGTAAAGCTCATACAAAAGTTACTGATATCATTTCTCAAGGCAATGATCTAGCTGACAGAACAGCTAAACAGACTGCTCAAACTCAAACATCCGACATGACAAAGACAATAGTCCCGACACCAACATATTGCATGATGGTTAAGGATCCCGCTCTTGACGTAATTGCCATACAGACACATGCTACACCAGACGAAATAAAGAAATGGACTGAATTAGGAGGGATCCAAACGGATCAAGGATGGATGACGAAGGAAAAATCTGTGTGGTTCCTTCCTGATTCAATGGTCCAAGTCGTTATTAACACTGTACATAGTCCAGCGCATCTAGGAGAAAAAGCTATGCTAGACAGCATTCAACACATTTGGTTCAACAAACATTTACGAGCAGCAGCTAAACAAAAAGTTCGTACCTGTATGATCTGTTGTCAGTTTAACCCAGGAAAAAGCATTCCCGTAGAACAGGGTGGATTTCAGCCTCCTGATCACCCTTTTGAAGTCCTCCAGATGGATTATATCCAGATGGAACGATGTCGAGGATTCAAATATGTTCTCGTAGTAGTCTGTGCTCTTTCCCGTTGGACAGAGGCATACCCGGTTTCAGATTACACTGCCCCGACTACTGCCAAACAGTTAGTTCGAGAATTCTTCCCACGGTACGGTTTACCACGTGCTGTCTACTCAGATAACGGCCAGCCGTTCTCATCCGAACTAATGAAACACGTTTCACTTTTGTTAGGCTATCAGTGGAAATTTCACTGTGTCCGACACCCCGAGGCAGCAGGTCTCGTGGAACGACATAACCAGACCCTGAAAAATAGATTGTCCTAAATTTGTAGAGAGAAAGGTGTCGACTGGGTAGTAGCCTTACCCGTTGCACTCTTTTACATGAGAATGGTAGCACACTCTCGAACAGGGCTATCCCCTTATGAAGTGATCTTCGGTAGACCACCAAATATGTGGGGGACGCCTATACCACGCAAAATAACTGATATTGACTGTAATATGCTGACAGATTACTTGGCTTCCTTGATGTCTGCACTACAATCTTGTCGTTCACAGGTAGCTGCAGCCTTTCCCGACAACACCGAGGTGAAACCCCATGACGTAATTCCAGGAGACATGGTGTTAGTGAGGAACTTTGATCGGAAGTCTCAGCTGGATCCTAGGTGGAAATCGCCTCAACTCGTATTGCTAACGACGAGGACAGCCGTGAAGATCGAAGGTCGAAAAGGCTGGATACATTCAAGTCATATCAAGAAATTTCATGGACTACCGTCAGACGTAAACGACACACCTTGCGTGTCTTCACCGATTGACTCAAAACTTCCTTTGGTTGAACTGAATAACCATGAACAATATAAACTAAAACTTCGGTCTAACAAGTCAGGCAATTTGATTGTTTAAGTCCTCTCCAAGGTGAATCGGTCGAATTTGTCTCTGACATGTATCCCTTAGACCTGTACGGAGAAAGAAACAGAAGGATAAAATTGAAACGACATGCGTACTGTAAATCACTGCGTAGTCATTGCACAGTGACGTTATTTATTTTGTTTTTCTTAAGTCTTTTAATAATTACTGCAAGTATATTGTTGCACACATATTATCCTATTTCTAGACATGTTTATAATGTTACTGCTGAACATTCTTTTAGTGAATTACCTCCGCATGAGTTGTCCTATAGATTTGCGCTGCGCAATAACACGTTTATTAGTATGTTACATCATTCCCATCAGGTTAGCAATGCTACAAATTGTTGGATATGTGGTCGACTCCCTCCCTATCAGAACTATAAAGGAATTCTACCTCTCTTTCCATACCCGTTCACACACAATGGATCCTGTGGAGCATGGTTTCGTTTAATTAATTCCCTAGATTCGAATTCTGCAGTTTACCAGAATAACTGGGTATGGGGAAATCTGAACTTAGTTTTATTCAAAGTCTGTCACCCTAACAAGGAGGGACTTCCCAAAAGAATAGGAACTGATCTAGAAAATGAAGTATATGGATTAGGTAATTTTACGCTTAATCTTATGATCCTAAATGTCGAATCCGAAGCTACACCAATTTTGCCCGCCATGTCAGTATTTCCAGTAAAAGGTGAATTTTGTGTAAGAAAGAATGGTTCCATACATATGGGCCATAGTAGATGCACCACTGTGATAGAATTTAGTGATCAAGGCAAGTCTACATTTAGAGCTTCCCGCCATTCCTACTTCATATGTGGTCAGACGGCATATATACGTTTGCCTCTAGATTGGGATGGTACCTGCTACATCGGATTCCTTTTGCCACCTGTTTTTCTAGCTCCTCCTGATTATCATAGAAATACTCATTTAGTACACAATAGAGAAAGGAGAGATCTCCCAATAGTCGATTACACTGAGACAGCATGGGAAAAATACACAGATTTCAATAAAGGTCTCTTTCCCTATATAGGTACAGTTACCAATAGTAAGCTGATACGTAGATTAACCAGAACCCTTGAAGCAGTAGTGAACGAAACTATTTCCGCCTTAGGCAATTTAACAGAAGAGCAGTCTGCAATGCGGATTGTTGTGCTTCAAAATCGTCTTGTCCTTGACGTCATCCTGGCCGATAGGGGCGGAGCTTGTAGGGTCATCGGATCAAGCTGTTGCATTTTCATACCAGAAAATTCGCCATCTGTATATAAAGCCATAACTCGCCTTCATAAGATTGTAAGCCAGATACACCAGAATCCAGGCACCTGGACTTGGTCCGGTTGGTTTTGGAGTGTATTATCTACCTTTGGATGGAAGGTCCTATCCTTCCTCGGTATTGGCTTTCTCATACTATTCAGTTGCTGTCTATGCCTACAATGTGGACCAGCGATCTGTGGTCTGTGTGCCACATCGTGTATCCCACCACCAAGATTTCATTCATCACGGAAGAAGAAAGAAGAACAAATGATGCTATATGAACAGATCAACGGATTGATGAAGATTGATATCTCTTGACGGGCAAGTAGGGGACAAGGAGGGAATGTGGAAATATGGATTTTTATGATCAGTTATGTCCCCTATCTTGGACCCCAACGGTTTCATGTATAAATCACAAGTACATGTATGTTCCCTCCAGTTCCAGTTATGAAGACGCAAACACATGTGCGTCCACCGTCAACATGTCCTCTTTCAGATCCACCATGAATGGGCCGTATATTCCATTCCTAAGTATGAAAGGCCACCGGCTTTATATGGTTCATTTATGCCATTTTACAGTCCAGGCAAGTAGGCCCTGATTCTGCCATCAAGCTTTTCCTGCCTTTTGCCTCTGAAAGCTCCAGTCCGAGCTCGCATCTGTATCCATGAACTTTGTCTCACTCCCTGCGCGGCTAACGGTGCCTGACATCAGCCAGTTGCCTGCCAAAAACTGTATTTCACCTTCGAAATTATCTGCTCCGCTCCCTACCCAATGCATTCCTGTCTAGTAGTTTAAGTAAACATTCTTCCAGCTACCGAGCAAAAGGCCCGGCTTCTCTGTCTTTATGCAAGTAATTCATAGCCCTGTTACTATGGAAGTTTTCTGCCCTCGCATCTAGTGTAGACACTTAGACGCTTGTACACGCACTAACAGTCAGTATAGTCAGTATAGAATAAGATTCTACTCTAAGAGACCTCTCTTTTTGGATAACACAGTTCTTTAAACATAGGATGTTAGATATGATTTGGGATTAGGTTGACTTGACCCTCCAGACTTCTGTCGCCACATGTAGAGCTAAATGTCAAGTCCCCTTCACCCCCTAGTTGCACGTCAATCACACGTCATGCTGCTGCGCGCGCATTTCTGCCAAGTATTTCTGCTGATATTGCGAAATTCTTTCATGGAACCACCCTATTATGACATCATACCTGATGACGTTCTTTAGTTACACCCAGTTACACCCACTTTTGCTACGCATGTATGTTTTATCTTTACTATCAATTGTTACGCCTCCTGCATTTGCTTCACTGTAATGCCTATTGTATAAAAATGATTACTTGTCAATAAAGTAGCGTCTTCACTTCCTGAACCTTCGTGGTGATGGAATATGGAGCTCCTCAATTTAAATTGATTTTGGAATAAAGCCCGTTCCGAACCTCTAATACCACGGATTCTGCCTCTTATTTTACTGAGCTATTGTTATAGATTTTCCGCATCAAATTAAGTTCCGGTAATTAAATTATTTACCACACCTGGAAACTATTTAAATCTTTTTTATCCAACAGACTTCAGACTGTTTCCCTTGGCAATTTTACTGCAAAACCATTCACTCTGTCCTGTGGAGTTCCTCAGGAATCATCGATGAGCCCAACACTTTTTAATATGTATGTTTAATCACTGGCCCCCCGATTGAATCCTTTGGTTTTAAGTTGACGACATATGCCGATGATACCCAAATTGTGATCTCTGTTTTACCAGACAGGCAACAGGAAACGGCAGACCAATTCTGTGATTGCATGTCAGCAGTAGGTGTCTGGATGGCTCAAAACTGCCTAAAACTTAACTCCAATAAAACGGAGGTGGTCCTATTCGAAATGATCCAAACTTTTGGACCTCAGCATGGTGGCTGGATACACTGGACCCTTTACCTACTCCCATTAATAAGGTAAAAAACCTGGGAGTTTACCTGGATAACAAACTTAGCTTCAGGGAGCAGGTGAATGCGGTAATTTCATCAGTCTCATTCACTCTTAAATCCTGCAAGAAAATCTTGCCGTTTCTGCCTAAAGACTGCCAACAGACAGTCATCACATCACGGCTTTAGCCATGTCAAAACTAGACTACTGCAACAGTTTGTTCCTTGGTTTACAAGAAGGGCTCATGAATAAACTGCAGCTTCTACAGAATGCAGCTGCCAGACTACTCACCGTCATGCCAAAAAATGCCTCAATCTCGGCTGAGATTAGAAGGCTTCACTGGCTGCCATTTAAGAAACGTGTACAGTTCAAGGCTCTATGTATTGTACATAAAGCCCTCCAAGGTACGGGGCCTGAACATTTAAAAATGCTATTTCAATGGTACACTCCTTCAAGAGCATTACGCTCGGCAAAAGCTAAATTGGTATCGGTACCCCTGGTAAAGAAAGCCAATTGGGGCGGTAGAAGATTTAGGGTAGGTGCTGCCAAGGCTTGGAATGGTCTTCCGCTGCACCTTAGATGCATTACTAATTTACTTGCTTTTAGGAAGGCCCTCAAAACATGGCTTTTTACCAATTAATATCTACCACCAGGTAGGGTCTCAGTAGGACTTCAGTCAGCGCCAGGACATCTTCGGGTAACAGTCACGCTTTACAAATAACAATAACATACCATAACACAACATAGTAAAGTATTTTATCTATGGGGACCTGCAATGCACTTTTGGGTTCCTTCCTGGGCTCTTCCTTTAATGTGGAGGACCGTACAGTCTGATTAAATTGAATCTCTGAAATCCATCAATTTTGAATATCTTTCCTATAAGGTCACAGTTTTAGTTGCAGTTTGCTCAGGGAGAAGGATTGGTGAAATAGGGGATCTTTTTTGTTCAGAGCCTTTTCTTTGCTTTTTACCAGATAAGGGTATCACATACCCAAGTCCTTCATTTCTACCTAAGTTCCCTTCCAATTTTTATATCGACTTGGATTAAATATTGCCTGTCCATTTTTCTAATCTTACGTTGGGAGTAAGAAGTAGGGTTACATTAATTTATTTTACACAGGGCACCAACCATATATGACATCAGAACTATGTATTTGAAAAGTGTATAAGTGTATTTCCTCTTTGTGACTTTTGGAATTTCTGGTCGAGGTGTTCAACTGTTATCTTTGACTCAGTCATTGGATTAGACAGACTATTGTTACTGCTTATAAGCAAGCAGGATATGAGTACAAGGTAATCTACCAGAGGGGTCTCTACTTCTTGGATGGCTGTTAAGGGTGCTCCGTCATAGGCACTTATTTGGCTGAACATGGACAAATCCGCACACACACTTATGATGCATTACCATCTGCAAGCGAGAGGCAGCTCATACACTTTGGTGCACATGTTTTTGATTCAGTCAGACATGAGAGTGTGTTAAGTAATAAATCACGGTCTGTTGCGGAACATATATGTCTAAGAGTTTTTAATTGTTGCAGGTAAACCCAGTTTTTGTTTAAGCTTTGGTATTACCTCATTTAGGTAAAGACTAGAACCGGGAAGACAAGTGAGGAGGTAATGACCTAGTTACATGTACTTATCAGTAATCTCCGAACGTAAAATTTGTTAAGGAAGGTTCAGTGAAATTTGATGATGGTCGTGGGTTTCAAAAAATGATATTGTTGTGTTAAGTAAAGTATAAGTTACTATCTTCAAAAGTAACACAGAGCAAATACAATTTTCCAGATGTGGTTCTGCTGTGGTAGATGGTAATAGTTATGTTGTGGATGACATAACCAATAATGTGAACAAAAGTGGTGAGCAACAATAAGGGTGTGAATTGTCCTTCAAATGAGAATTCACTGTCTTGTCTCCAGTACAATGGAAAAGAAAGTAATTTGCAAGTCTAGTTCTGAAAGAGTTGTGAAAATTCCTTCCCATATGAGAGATTACAGTTGCATTAACTAATGCATGTATAGACCGTTCTTTATTATAAAAATGTTGGTTTTTTATGATTTCTTTTATTATCTATCTATCTATCTATCTATCTATCTATCTATCTATCTATCTATCTATCTATCTATCTATCTATCTATCTATCTATCTATCTATCTATCTATCTATCTATCTATCTATCCATCCATCCATCCATCCATCCATCCATCCATCCATCCATCCATCCATCCATCCATCCATCCATCCATCCATCCATCCATCCATCTATCTATCTATCTATCTATCTATCTATCTATCTATCTATCTATCTATCTATCTATCTATCTATCTATCTATCTATCTATCTATCTATCTATCTATCTATCCATCCATCTATCTATCTATCTATCTATCTATCTATCTATCTATCTATCTATCTATCTATCTATCTATCTATCTATCTATCTCTCTATCTATCTGTGTTTGTTTGTCTGTCTATCTATCTATCTATCTATCTATCTATCTATCTATCTATCTATCTATCTATCTATCTATCTATCTATCTATCTATCTATCTATCTATCTATCTATCTATCTGTGTTTGTCTGTCTATCTATCTATCTATCTATCTATCTATCTATCTATCTATCTATCTATCTATCTATCTATCTATCTATCTATCTATCTATCTATCTATCTATCATTCCACTTAGCCCATTTGTGATCCCATTTCGTGGGGCAACCCCTGTGTGTGAAAACATCCTTCTCCGCTATCATCTCATCGTCCATGTCCTTGGCCCATTTCTGGTAACTAAGCAAATCCCCAGTTCCCCACACCTGAGCAATATTCCTCTTGGCAAGGACAAATCCCAGTGATGCCCATGTACGCTCAGTTTGGGTCAGGTCTGTAGCCTCCTACACATTTAATAAACAGAGTTGCGGGGAGTGAGCAATGCTTTTCCCCAATGCTTTTCCCGCTTACCCTCGTAAGTATAGAGGTGATTTTCACCCAGTATGGCTGGATATTTGGGCATTCCCAAATCGTGTGGAAACATTTACCCTCTGCTGTGCACCCTCTAAGGAACCCAGGATCTAGCCGATGTCCCATTTTGACCAGTGAAAGTGGAGATAGGTAAGTTCTGTGTAAGATTTTAACCTGAATTAGTCGTAATCACATTGGAATAGCAACTTCCTTGGGGGAGGAGAGAGCTCCTGCCAGTCATCGTCCTCTAGATACCCAAGGTCTGATTCCCACAGTTGCCAGAGACACACCAGTGGGTCTGGTCTGTTGTTTATTAATTTACGGTATTTGAGCGATATGGCTTTGTGTGTCAGAGGATCTGTTAAAAGTTGATCTTCCAGCGGGCAGGCCTCGGGTAAGAGCCTCACCACTAGCGACAAAAGTTGTTAGTGCATGGCGAATTTGCAAGTAGCAGAACGTCTCTGACCCTGCAAGTTGGTACTTTGTTTGTAGATCTCCAAATGGTACCATCTCATTTTGCTTCCACAGGTCACCAACTATAGAAATACCAATTAAGTCCCACTTATCAAAGTCCGGGTATCTGCTCAACGTGCCGAGTTGCTCGGATTCCCACAGGGGAGTGATCAGTGTCGATTTCTTGTGCCACCTCAGAGCTCTTGTCGCGCGGTGCCAAAGTGCAACTGTTTGGGCCATGGGGCTAGTGAGGCGCCGTCGTTTGGGATTGGAATAAAGTGCACGCCGATACCGCCCCTGAGTCATTATCCATTTGTCTGTGCGGTATGCCGGTTCGGATGGTGAGGCAAAGTCCCATTAATTGACCACCACGAGCTGGGAGGCCCAGTAGTATTGTTTTAGCTCAGGCAACGCGATTCCTCTGTCATACCATCCCCTGGTCAATTTATGTGTCGCAATGCATGGGTTTTTTCTATCCCATAGAAGAGTTCTGACCTTGCTCTCTATACTGCCAAAATAGGCATCCCTGATCTTATAGGGGGTGTTTTGCAGCACGTATAAAAATCGAGGCACCACCAGCATTTTGAACAGTGCTGCCATACCAAGTAGAGCGAGGGGCGGCGACCGCCAGTGAAGCACATCATTGTGTAGCTTAGTCAGAGGGGCCTTAAGATTGATGTCATAGAATTGGGCCGGGTGATGGATAACGTCAATGCCAAGGTAATGAAACCCCTCCACAGCCACCGTAGTATCGGGGCCCCTAGGCATCCGTGGTACTGAACCCTGAAGCATACGAAAGACCGATTTTGTAAAGTTAATAGTGTATCCCGAGTGAGCGCCAAAGATTGCGAAAATATGTAGGATCCTGTGGATCGAGGCAGATGGAGCTGCTACGTACAGCAGGACATCATCAGCATAAAGGGAGATTCTATATTCATGCTGGTCTGTCCATTTCAGCCCCCTGATCATGGTGTCACCACAGACTCAGGCCGCCAGAGGTTCCAGTTTCAGGGAAAACATGAGGGGCGACAGGAGGCAACCCTGTCTAGTCCCCCTCGCTAGGTGGAATTGTCAGGAGGTATGTTGATTGACAACTACTTGGGCCGTTGGTTCAGTATAGAGTAATTTAACCCATTTTATAAAGTGTGGGCCAAATCCTATACGTTCAAGGAGGGAAAATAGGTAAGGCCACTCGATAGTATTGAATGCCATTTTTGCGTCTAGTGACAGCAATGCTGCATCCTCTTAGATGGTGTGAATTCTCCCCATCACCCCATGCAATCTTCTGAGATTGAGGGCCGTGCATAAAGCCCGATTGGTCTGGGTGCACAAGTTTACATATGATGGGGATCACGCAGTTGACCAATACCTTAGCGAGAATTTTTACTTCAGCGGTTAACAATGAGATTGGACGATAAGAATCACATCTCGTCGCTGGTTTGCCTTGTTTGTGGATGACGACCACTGAGGCCAACATCAAGTCTTGGGGCAGAGATCCTGTTTGGTAGCTCTCTAAGTACAGGGCGCGAAGAGTGGGTGTTATCTTGGAGGTCACCAATTTAAACAAGTCAATTGGTAGCCCATTGGGGCCCATGGCTTTACCCGACTTAATGCCTCGTATGGTAGTCGCTAATTCTTCTTCTGTAAGGTCCCCCTCTAATGCTTCGCAATCATCTGGGGTAGGTGAGGGTCATGACCAGGATAGTGGCCAGAAGGTCTCTGGAATCCTGCAGGGTGGTGCAAGTGGTGGAGGAGTATATGGAGGCAAAATGGGATGCGAACGCCTCAGCAATATGCTGTGGGTAACTCACCAAAGTTCCCGTATCCGTCTCAAGAAGGGGCACCCACCTCTATGAGGTTTCCCACCTCTCTAACCATGCAAGCAGTTTTCCGGTAGTGTCCCCCAGCTCATATATATCTTATGCAGACTAGCTCTCTGTTCTGACCTAGCCGTCTCTGTCGCTAACTGTCGGTAGTCTTGTCTTTTGACACTTAGAGTGTGGGTGAGCTGTTTATCGTCGTTAGTTGCTACCCCATCCTCCAGCTCTCGAATCTCCAGTTCCAGAGTCTCCATTCATGCCCTCAGCTCCTTCTTGTGTCCCGCCATCAATGAAAGTGCCTGACCCTTGATTACTGCTCCAAAGGCCCCCCAACAGAATCTGATGGGATTGGACTGTATTTATGTTTTTAGTGAAGTAGTGGTCTACCTCTTTTAGAAGGACACTCCTAACATGTGGGATTTGTAGACTCCATGGATTTATGGACAGGGTGATACGGCTGTACACCTGGGGCGGAGCCAACTGAATTAGGACAGGAGAATGGTCAGAGATTCCATGTGCCAGGGACCTGGCTTCAGTAAAATTAGAGAGATCATCAGCGAGTGTAAGCAAGTGGTCAATTCTGGATTGGCTACCATGGGCAACAGAGTGGAAGGTAAAATTCCGCGCCGAGGGATTAAAATGGCGCTAGAGATCGACAAGGCCAAAAGCCAAGAGAAAATCCATAAGGGGTGAGGTATCATGGGGATCCTGTTGCGGGGGGGACGCTGGTCAACCCGACCATCCACCATCAGGTTGAAATCGCCACCCAACACCAGGATACTGACTGGGAGGTCAAGCAGGAGATTACCCAGGTCAGTCAATGTGGTTCCTTTCAGCACTGGAGGAATATAAATCGAGAGTACATTAAGGGGTTTCCCCTCCCATGTCCCAGCAATCGTGGTAAATCTACCCTGGTTGTCAACCCATGTGTTATTTATCATGAGAGGGCATTGCTTATGAATAAGAAAACTGGTCCCTCTTGAACTAGACGTGAAGCCCGCATGTGCCACCAGCCTATAGCCCCATCGATCAAGTGCCTGACACGTGTTGCCGATTAGATGTGTCTCCTGCAAGAGAGCGATGTGTTGGGCTTGTCTCTTAAGATATTGGAGCACTACCCCCTCTTCAATTTGTCCCCCAGCCCATTGACGTTCCATATAATAATGCAAAGTGCTCTCTTCACGGCCCTATCCGACATGATCCATCTAGGCGGATAGGGGCGCTATGCGCCCATGCCTCGAGTGTGGGTGACAAATGTGAGTACAGAGATTCCACCAACCCAGGGCGTGTTTGCATTGACGACATCTCTTTCCCCACCACTATCACAACTAAATAACAATAAAAACTGAATAAACAAAATCCCCCAACCCCAAAATGTCCCTCACCCACCCCCCTCCCTGCTTCCCTGCATGGCGGGCACTGAACCGCCCTCAACCCCAAACTTGCAAAGTGCCTATCGCCCACCCTTAAAATAGTCAGGAACGTGATCCAACCCCACTCCCTAGGGGGTCAATTTGTTCTACTGCATTTACCCCTGTCTGTAGGTTGGCTCCTTACTAGCGGGGTCTTCTTCAGGACAAAGGACAGTGTGACCGGGGGAGTGGCACCCAATAGGAAGGTGGACATGTAATCAATAACCGCTTGGCGTCAGATGGCGCAGGGGCTGATAAGCTTCCGATGGGGGTGGGGTGAGTGACACTTAATTGCCAATTTCGAAAAGATCGGAGAAATTAATAGCTCCAACATCACACGCCGTGGCGTACCATCGGTGGGGAGAGTGAACCTAATCACGAAGGGATCCAGCCTCGTTAGAGACGGCAGCACCCGCTATCCTCGGGGTTTTCCTACGAACTCCGGTCACACTGTCCTTTGTCCTGAAGAAGACCCCGCTAGTAAGGAGCCAACCTACCTACCTATGTCCAGGGGTCGAAACGTCGACAATACTTCATTGCCAGTACATCCAACAGTGCATTTCACGCTGTGTTCTTGTTTGTACATGGTTCTTGTAAATAATCTATTCTTCAAACCAATGAATTTGATCTGGATTCTATGTCTTAAAATTGTTTTGCCTTACAATTAAGTTGTGACAGTTTCATTCAATTTATATGTCACTTACCCTCTTTACCTCACTCAACTCACTACCCCCTTTTCCCTTCCTTGGCACCCCGCACTGTTTGATCACAGTCGATTGTATTTATTAAAAATGTGTATCTTGCCAAAGTGTGATTAAATAACACTTTGTCATCACCCTTTTTTTGTACTCTCTGTTATTGATTGTGTGTTAGCTCTTAATAAGTCTGTATATTCTGGGACCCGTTTTCGCTTAAACTTATAATAAGGCCCTTAGTACTGAACATACTTTTATATTTGTATACATTACCTTTGTGAATTAGGCCCCCAGTGTTTAGACACCTACAGAAAAGATTGTTTGAAATTAAAATAAAACCATGGCGATAAAAATTGATATTGTTTTTTAAACGTTTACCTTTGACCGTGTAAAAATGGACTGCTGGTGACAGTAAAAGCTATTTCCTGGCCGAGGTTGGCAGTAAATCGAAGGGATGATGGTCCATTCTGAGAATTCAGAATTTTATGTGACCGAAGTCCTCACCTGATGTTACCACAGCATTCCAAGTAGGCAGGCAGCTGCACATGCTATAAAATAGAGGATCAGAAAGCTGTAATGTGGTCTAACGTACTTTTGACATTCACTCATTGACTCTTCTTTTGGGTGATTATTTGTGATTATTCACACCCTGCTAAAAACTCACGCTGCCTTGCCTGTGAGAGCATATACTGTAGTTGATAAACATTGAAACCTAACATATTTAAATCTATGGCAACACTTGCACCTGCTATGAGAGAGCATTAGTTTCATTCTCCAACAGCATCTCCCAAGATACCAAGAAACTTTCTGAAGGGCTTCTATAGGCTTCCAAAACGTAAATTTTGTATTTATTTGAATAGAGGAACTCTTCTCCTGTAGAGCCAGACTGCCTCCTCCAAGAGGAGACATAGTTGAACCAAAAATATATGTTTATTTGTTTGTATAGCACACCCCACATAATTCAATTTTTTCTAGGTGCTTTACAGATCTGCTAGCTTAGGTGAGATGGTCAATGTTACACTGACTGGCCCAGACCGCAGTGCGGCAAAGGAAATATGGTTATATCTACACAGCGAGAAAGCATATCTTATACAGAGTATCTGACCAGCATATTCATGCCTGCAATAATACAGCAGTTCCGAATATAGCAAGAAGCAGTACTTCATTTAGTAAAATACGACCAAAGGGATTCTGGTATAGGAGCATTCGCGGATGAAGTAAGGCTGAGAAAAGGGGAAAGGAGCACAGTCTGCATGTGGTGGGGCAGAAGATGGCTGTTGTGATGTGGATTACATGGGAGTAGCAGTGCTGTAGGTAAGAGTTAGTATTGGAATTGTTGGGTTATGAGTTTCCATCTGAAGTGCGAGGATGATGGGATGATGCAAATGAAGTTTTGTTACTGGTGACCTATTACCATCTACTACAGCACAATCTCACCTGGACAATTGTGTTTGATCTATGCTATTTTTACAAATATCAAACGTATACTTTACTTAACATAACAATATTATGTTTTGAAAACCAACGACCATCATCACTTCCCACTGAACTTTCCTTAACAAGTTTTACTTTGTAAGGACCAGAAAAGTTACACTACAATTTTTTTTACGTTTCCTTTCTTGTTTACCAAGACGTAGTCACTAATGCTCACAATCAGTCACACCTTGTTTAGTATCATATTAGATTGTCATCCTTCTTGTTTTTCCTACACTCTATCTTGTACCACATCTGTTAATACTCCTACTTTATCTGCTTTACTACGTTTTTTAATCAATCAGGAAATAGCCACATTTTACCTTCCCTTACAGGGTGTCTCCCTGGTGGTACTGTGTGGAGGACAATGATAGTACTAAATTTTGTCAGCTACCATGCCCTCGGTATTTGTACCTGAATCCATAGCCAAGTGAATACCTTCTTTATTTATCCTATTTGCCCTTTCAGCAAGACCATTTGACTTGGGCTAAATAATACTGAAGTGTAGTGTTTTACATCATAGATTTGAAAGAAATTCGCCATTTCTCTTAAACAAACTGAACACCTTTGTCAGATATTAATTCAGTTCGTGCTCCCTCAATCTGAATTAACTTATAAAAATGTTTATAACAGTTTCAGTATTGGCTGCATGTACAGATTGATAATAGATCCATTTTGAATAATAATTAATGGCTACAGTAAATTTCATCACGTGTCCTGTCAAAAAAATTGCTATTTTTCCCATGGTTCTTTGGAAAAAGGAACAATAACGAATTGAGCATTTTTACACTCCATTTCATATTAGGCTTTAAACATTCACGTGTTGATATATAAATCAACCAGACAATCCATTCTTGCCCACCAAATCTTTTCTCTTAAAATTGATTTTGTTGCAGTGTAACCTAAAGGACCAGAATGTGAACGAGAAATTAATGTGTTACATAGCACTACTGGTGGAATGACTGTCACCTCTAAACAGCACCCCGCAATTCAAGCCTAATTCAGCAGATTCTTTGCTGCATTGCAGATCCTCCTTTAACATTGTTACCTTTTAGCCAACCAATACACACATACTGACAAACTTTCTTCATCACATGTCCTTCTCCATGCTCATATTCTGTACTTCATCTCTAATTATTCCAGCACACAATTATAAAATATGAGACGTTTTATGGCACTCATAATCATCATTATTTCTCATTCATTTAATAATGGTAATCTTGACAAGAAATCAGCACAAACGTTTAACTTTCTTGCAATAAGTTCGACACTGAATTTATACTCTTGCAACTTTGATATCAGTCTGACAAGGCTGAAACTCTGCCTGATCCATGCTCTCCCAGCGTGTATGTTAGAGGCTTGTGATCGTTTTTTAAAAAAATTAAATGATTTCCCTACAAATATGTTTTATCATTTTCAAAAGCCCAACAAAAGGCTACAGCTTCTTTTTCTATCACGCTGTACTTTTTCTCAGCTTGACTTACTGCCTTGGATGCAAAAGAAGTAAGGCATTCACTCCCTCCTGCAATTTGACCTATTACATCTCCAACTCCCATGTTGCTTGTGCCAGAATTTAAAAGGCATTCATGACCCTGAATAAATAATTTAAAAGTGAGAGCACTAAAGATTTGTTCTAGAACTAAATTTAATACCTGTTCCACATCTTCACTCCACACAATTTTGTCATTTTTTCTCAACATACATTTCAATAGCTCCAGTACCATGGCATCATTTTTTTATGAATCTTGCGTAATAGTCACGCAGTCCTATAAAGGACCTCAACTAATTTTTCTCTATAGGCATGGGCACCCTGAGAACAGCATTAACTAAATTGTGTGATTAAATTTATTCTCCCTCTTGTGTCAAAGATTTACAATTACCTTCCGACACAGTCATGCCCTTGTTTCTCAAAGTATTTAAAACTGTATGAAAAATGGAATTATGTGAATTAATACACTCAGAATAAATACGAATATTGTCTTGGAATGCCAAGACTCCTTTGACATTTCTAAATAATGAGTTAATCATTTTTTGAAAGATATTGGATTGGCCTATGCTAATCTATAAGGCATCCTTAAGTATTTATATGCTCCAAAAGTAATCACAATATTGAACTCGCTAAGCCAGCAATCCTTAGGTATATTCCTATTCAAGAACCTTGTGTTAGGCCACATAATATGCCCCAAGGTTACTTGCGCAAGAAACTGGGCAAATGGAACAGGAGTTTGCTATTTAGGTTTAGGGATGGAAGTGTGGTAAATTTACTTTGTTTCCCCTTGGGTTATACCCATAATTTGGGAAATTTAGACTGTCCATGTAACCAAGGTGGGAAGCAAAGCTTGCTGCATTTTACACTGTTTTGTGGCTTTTATGCAAAATATACCAAACACTTCCTAATTCCCTATTTTAGAGTTAGTGCTTTGACAGACTATAACGAGGCTTTCAGAATTTTACTGATGCTAAGCACTGACGATGTAATCTCCAGAGTTAGCCACTTTCTCAAAATTGCTGTTCGTTCTCGTGCCTCAATGAACACGACCTGATAGTTTGTTTAACCATCCCGCACCATCTGCACATTGCACTTTTATTTGCACATTGCATTTTTGTACAACGGGTGTTCCCTTAGATGTGCTTTGATTAATAAGATCTGTTTTATCTTTGTTCATTGGGATGACTTCTATGTTTTATATATATTTAAATGGATGTATTTTATAGAGTTATCAATTTTAACTTTTTATTCTTTGATGTCGAACAAAATGGAAATGGCCTGTTAGATCCAGAAGCATTTGCACTTTTCTTGGCTGTATTGCACATATCTTAGTTATTATTGCTGATGTAACTTTTATTGTGTATAGGGATAAATGCTGCAATGTGTATGTACTTTTATGGATGTTTTATATATATCCGAATAAAGATCATTTGAATTGAATTGAATAAATGTTGTTAATTTTTGTGACACTTGTGATAATGGTACTTGATAGTAAGCTGCCTTCAAATCCATAGTGGTAAAATATTTTGCCCTGCCCAGCATCGCCAGAATGTCATTATTATGTGGCAAAGGAAAACATTCTACCACAATATTCTCATTCAATAATCTGAGATTGACACACAATCTAATTTGTCCACGTTTTTCCCTTGTAATAACTATTGCAGAAATCCATTCTGCAGCATCAACAGGAGAAATTATGCCATTCGTACATAACATCTTTATCTCCTCAACTCATCCAGCACACTACAGACCTTGTATGCTACAGGAACAGGTCCTTTTTAAGGGGTCATTTTATGTTCATAGCCTTCGACTTCACCTATTTTATGAGTAAAAACATCACACAATTCATTCAAAAGAATTGCAATGTTATCTTTGTAGTTTGCACTTTAACCGCATCTATGCACACATAATGTAGGAGGATGATACACAGCAAACACATAGTATGCGTACCATTTTGAATAGGAAGAATATGCAAATAGCCACATCCGACCTCAATAACATTCACATATCATACAGAAAAAACATTCTAAACCACATAAATACAAGCTACACCCACAGCCATGTCCCCTTCTGCTTGTGCTGCAGGTTACCACAGAGTCAGACTTCCTCCACACCACTGTAGCTGCAGACCATCATGCTCAAGAGGAAGATAAATTACACAAAGGAGGAACCAGACATTGCATTCAGCCTTGTAGTTGACAGCAGTTGTGAACGCTATGGTCTGCCTTCACACTACCTCGTGGCATCTGTGATGAGAAAAGAACATAACCAATAGTGGCAATGCACTTGGGCTGGAGGTATGTAATATAGGTAAAATAACGGAAAAATGGCAAGATGGGAGAAGATATTCAAAAGGTAGATTTGCCAGGATAGAGGTGGCAGCTGTTGTTCCTGGTGTTGGACTCGTATCCCACCTCCTACTCACCCCAGGGACATACTATCTCCATAAGGAACTCAACCAACTGCTGCCGATTGTGGAGACCACAAACTTTAAGGCAGGTAAGGTCAGTCATAAGTTCCGATGCAAAATATGTCGACCCCACAAATGTATCAATGCCTCACAAAGATCATACACGTCCATCAGACTCACAAGGTGAAGCGCCACATATATGGCATGCCACACACAGACTGAACCAAAAATTGTAACACAAATAACTGCAAACCATCATGTCCACCAGGAAGCAACCCTTTTTTCCATTAAAATCATCCCCTTTATTTTTCCTGGATCCTGTTCATACACAGTGCTGGAACTAATAGCAGAGGCTACAGTAGAAGCCACCCTTAGTGGGCCAATAGCACTATCAGGACCTATCTCAATGCAAGCCTCCCTCATTCAGCCATGGAGGTTTCACATCAGTGTCACTCATAAACATACTCTAAAGACAAGTGCAACAGGTCTGTTTGTGTAGCAACATCACTTCTATTTCCCACAATCACCATGTTAGTCTCTGCACACCTTATACTAATACATTGTAGGAAACTAACACAGACTCCCATAAATTATGTTTATATCACCATTGCAGGACCTGTATTGCTAGCCCCTCAGCTGCCTTCCACCTCCATCGCTGTTGGTACTGTGGTAAATAATTTAATTACCGGGACTTAATTTGATACAGAAACATAATAAAATAGCTCAGTAAATAAGAGGCAGAATCCGTGGTATTAGAGGTTCGGAATGGGCTTTATTCCAATGGTCGATTATAATCGGTTGCTCCAAGTTCCATCACCACGGGGGTTCAGGAAGTGAAGTACATACATTATTGACAAGAAATGACTTTTATAGAACATACATTACAATGAAGCGAATGCGGTAGGCGTAACAATTGATAAGGAAAATGACGATTCACATGCGTAACCAAAAATGGGCGTAATAAGGAGTAAAAAGGAACATAATTGGTTATGATGTCATATATAGGTGGATCTATAAGATAATACTTGGCATAGATGCGCGCGCAGCAGCATGACGTGTGATTGACGCGCAACTAGGGGGTGAAGGGGACTTGACATTTAGCTCTACATGTGGAGACAAAAAGTCTGGGGGGTCAAGTCAACCTAATCCCAAATCATATCTAACATCCTATGTTTAAAGAACTATGTTATCCACAAAAGAAGGACTCTCGGACAGAATCTATTCTATACTGCCTGTGCGTGCGTGTACAAGCGTCTAAGTGTCTATATGAGATGCAAGGGGCAGAAACCTTCCATGGTAACAGGGCTATGAATTACTTGCATAAAGACAGAGAAGCCGAGCCTTTGCTCGGTAGCTGGAAGAATGTTTACTTAAACTACTAGACAGGAATGCATCGGCTGAGGAGCGAAGCAGATAACTCGAAGGTGAAATACAGTTCTTGGCAGAGAATAGGCTGATGTCAGGCTTCGTGAGCCGCGCAGAGAATGAGACAAAGTTCATGGTCACAGATGCAGGCTCAGACTGGAGTTTTCAGAGGCAGAAGGCAAGAAGAGTTTGATGACAGAATCAGGGCCTACTTGTCTGGACTGTAAAATGGCATAAGTGAACCATATAAAGCCGGTGGCCTTTCATACTTAGGAATGAAATATCCGACCTATTCATGGCGGATCTGACAGAGGACATGTTGACGGTGGACGCACATGTGTTTGCGTCTTCATAACTGGAACTGGAGGGAACATACATGTACTTGTGATTCATACATGAAACCGTTGGGGTCCAAGATAGGGGACATAACTGATCAGAAAAATCCATATTTCCACATTCCCTCCTTGTCCCCTACTTGCCCGTTAAGAGATATCAATCTTCATCAATCCATTGATCTGTTCATATAACATCATTTGTTCTTCTTTCTTCTTCCGTGACGAATGAAATCTTGGTGGTGGAATACACGATGTGGCACACAGACCACAGATCGCTGGTCCACATTGTAGACATAGACAGCAACTGAATAGTATGAGAAGGCCAATACCTAGGAAGGATAGAACTCTCCATCCCCAGGCTGACATCACACTCCAAAACCAACCGGACCAAGTCCAAGTGCCTGGGTTCTGGTGTATCTGGCTTACAATCTTATGAAGGCGAGTTATGGCTTTATATACAGATGGCGAATTTTCTGGTATGAATACGCAGCAGCTTGATCCGATGACCCTACAAGCTCCGCCCCTATCAGCCAGGATGACGTCAAGGACAAGACGATTTTGAAGCACAACAATCCGCATAGCAGACTGCTCTTCTGTTAAATTGCCTAAAGCGGAAATAGTTTCATTCACTACTGCTTCAAGGGTTCTAGTTAATCTACGTATCAGCTTACTATTAGTAACAGTACCTATATAGGGAAAGATGCCTTTATTAAAATCTACATACTTGTCCCATGCGGTCTCAGTGTAATCGACTATTGGGAGATCTCTCCGTTCTCTATTGTGTACTAAATTAGTATTTCTGTGATAATCAGGAGGAGCTAGGAAAACAGGTGGCAAAAGGAATCCGATGTAGCAGGTACCATCCCAATCTAGAGGTAAACGCATATATGCAGTCTGACCACATATAAAGTAGGAGTGGCGAGAAGCTCTAAATGAAGATTTGCCTTGATCACTGAATTCTACTATAGTAGTGCATTTACTATGGCCCATATGTATGGAACCAACTTTTCTTACACACAATTCACCCTTCGCTGGGAATACTGACATGGTGGGTAAAACTAGTTCAACTTCGGATTCGACATTTAGGATCATGAGATTAGGTGTAAAATTACCTAATCCATATACTTCATTTTCTAGATCAGTTCCTGTTCCTTTGGGGTGACCCTCCTTGTCAGGGTAACAGACTTTGAATAAAACTAGGTTCAGATTTCCCCATGCCCAATGGTCTTGATAAACTGCTGTGTCTGAGTCTATGGAATTGATTAAACTAAACCATGCTCCACAGGAGCCATTATGTGTAAACGGATGTGGAAAGAAAGGCAGGACTCCTTCATAATTCTGATAGGGAGGGAGCCGGCCACACACCCAACAATTAGTAGCATTACTAGTCTGATGGGAATGATGTAACATACTAATGAAAGTGTTATTGCGCAGCGCAAGTCTATAGGACAATTCATGCGGGGGTAGGTCACTAAAAGAATGTTCAGCAGTAACATTGTAAACATTTCTGGCAATAGGGTAATATATGTGCAACAATATACTTGCAGTAATTATTAAAAGACTTAAGAAAAACAAGATTAATAATGTCACTATGCAATGACTACGCAGTGATTTACAATACGCCTGTCGTTTCAACATTTTTCGCGATCTTCCATGATTCAGGTCTAAGGGATACATGTCGGAGACAGATTCAACCGCTTCACCTTGGAGAGGACTTAAACAATCAAATCGTCCGACGGTCTAGGCCTGAGTTTTAGTTTATAAAGTTCCTGACTGTTGGCCTCAGCCAAAGGTAGTTTGGAGTCAATGGGTGAAGACACACGAGGTGGGCTATTTACATCTGCAGGAAGTCCATGAAATTTCTTGATATGACTTGAATGAATCCAACCTTTTCTGCCCTCGATCTTCACGGCTGTTCTTGTGGTCAGCAGGACCAACTTGGGTGACTTCCACCTGGGCTCCAGCTGAGTCTTTCGGTCAAAATTCCTCACAAGAACGAGGTCTCCCGGAACTACGTCATGGGGTTTCACCTCAGTGTTGTCGGGAAAGGCTGCAGCTACCTGTGAACGACAAGATTGTAGTGCAGACATCAAGGAAGCCAAGTAATCTGTCAGCATATTACAGTCAATATCAGTTATTTTGCGTGGTATAGGCGTCCCCCACATATTTGGTGGTCTGCCGAAGATCACCTCATACGGGGATAGCCCTGTTCGAGAGTGTGCTACCATTCTCATGTAAAAGAGTGCAACTGGTAACGCTACTACCCAGTCGACACCTTTCTCTCTGCATATTTTGGACAATCTGATTTTCAGAATCTGATTATGTCTTTCTACGAGACCTGCTGCCTCGGGGTGTCGGACACAGTGGAATTTCCACTGATATCCTAACAGAAGTGAAACATGTTTCATTAATTCGGATGAGAACGGCTGGCCGTTATCTGAATGAACAACACGTGGTAAACCGTATCGTGGGAAGAATTCTCGAACCAACTGTTTGGCAGTAGTCGGGGCAGTGTAATCTGAAACCGGGTATGCCTCCGTCCAACGGGAAAGAGCGCAGACAACTACGAGAACATATTTGAATCCTCGACATCGTTCCATCTGGATATAATCCATCTGGAGTACTTCAAAAGGGTGATTAGGAGGATGAAATCCACCTTGTTCTACGGGAACGCTTTTTCCTGGGTTGAACTGGCAACAGATCATACAGGTACGAACTTTTTGTTTGGCTGCTGCTCGCAAATGTTTATTGAACCAAATGTGTTGAATGCTGTCTAGCATAGCTTTTTCTCCTAGATGTGCTGGACTATGTATAGTGTTAATTATAACTTGGACCATTGAATCAGGAAGGAACCACACAGACTTTTCCTTCATCATCCATCCTTGGTCCGTTTGGATCCCTCCTAATTCAGTCCATTTCTTTATTTCGTCTGGTGTAGCATGTGTCTGTATGTCAATTACGTCAAGAGTAGGATCTTTAACTGTCATACAATGTGTCGGCATCGGGACTATTGTCTTTGTCATGTCGGAGGTTTGAGTTTGAGCAGTCTGTTTAGCTGTTCTGTCGGCTAGATCATTGCCTTGAGAAATGATATCAGTAACCTTCGTATGAGCCTTACATTTCATAATTGATATTGCAGTGGGTAGATGTATTGCATCTAATAAGGCATGAATGAGGGGTCCGTGCTGAATGTGGGCACCGTGGGAAGTTAAATAACCTCTCTCTCGCCACAGCACGCCGAAGTCATGTACAACTCCGAATGCATAACGTGAATCAGTGTATATGTTGACTTTTTTATTTGTGGCTTGAATACAGGCTTGTGTCAGAGCGATAAGCTCTGCGGCTTGAGCTGACAAGGTATTTATGCGATCAGTTTCAATTATTTCAGTGTCTGTTGTGACTGCGTAAGCAGCCACTAACTCTCCTGTATTTGTTCTCATACATGAACCATCTACATACAATGTCAGGTCTGGGTCCGACAATGGAACATCGGTTAAGTCTTGTCTAGGTTTCGTCGTTATTGTAATAACTTCAATACAGTCATGGGCTAGTGGGTCTGTTCCGATTACAGGTAAAAGTGTGGCAGGATTCAATGTGTTACAACGTCTGATTTCTATATGTGGCTGAAACAATGTTAGTTCGTACCCAGTGAGTCGCGCAATAGTCAAGTGTTGTGTTTGCGTTCTATTTACAAGAACCTCTACTGCATGTGGTACTTGAACTGTCAATGGATGTCCTAACACTATGGCATCGCTTTGTCTGATTGCTAAAGCTGTCGCTGCCACTGATTTTAGGCATGCAGGCAAAGCCTGAGCTACGGGATCTAATGTACTAGAAAAATAAGCACATGGTTTGTGTGCTCCTGCTTGTTCCTGTGTGAGTACTGACAAGGCAGTACCTTCGCGTTCTGTAACAAAGAGTGTAAACTGTTTTCTGTAACATGGCGTTGCTAAAACAGGTGCTTGACATAAAGCTTTCTTTAGGCTTTCAAAAGCTTGTGTATGTTCCTGAGTCCAAGGGAGAACAGTCGATGTGGCTGCCTCCTGTGTTGTCAACTGAATGAGTGGTTTTGCTAAAAATGCATACTGAGGGATCCACTGCCTACAATATGAAGTGAGGCCTATGAAAGCCCGTACCTCCTTTTGTGTCTTGGGTATTGGCATGTTATCTATTAACTGAATGCGGTCGGGTGTAAGCTGCCTTCCCTCCTTGGACAGCGAGTGTCCAAGATAAACAACTCGCTGGACACAGAATTGCAGCTTAGAAGGGGACACCTTGTGCCCCTTTTCGGCTAGAAATTGTAAAACTGTCAGTGATGCTTTCTCACATTCGGGTTCGCTTCTCGCGGTGATCAGTAGATCATCGACATATTGAAGCAGAGCAGTGTTAACTGGCATGTGGATACTGTCGAGTTCTCGTTTCAGTGCTTGGCTATAGATGCTGGGGCTTTCTGTAAATCCTTGAGGTGCGCGTGAGAATTTAAAGCTACGCCCATTTAAACTAAATCCGAACAAATATTGGCTTTCCGGATCTATTGGGACGCTGAAAAAGGCATTCTTGAGATCAATTACAGTAAAGAATGTTGCTTCGGAATCAATAGCTGTCAGTAATGACGAGATATCTGGGACCACAGGAAATTGTGGCACAATGCATTTGTTTAATTCGCGCAGATCAATAACCAATCGATATACTGGCGGGGCCTTTGGATCTGTTCGTTTAAGAATCGGAATTATCGGTGAATTACATACATTGGAGTCTGTTTCCACAACCACTCCTTGGGCAATGAGCTCGTCAATGATTTGTAGTAAAGCCACTACAGCATCTGGTGGTAACTTGTATTGTCGCATTCGTGGTAGTACCACTCCTGCCTTTAGTGTGACTCGATATGGTGTAATATTCATGCAACCAACATCAGTAGGGCCTTGTGCCCATAGATGTACAGGTAAAGTCTGCAGTCGGGGATCCATGTCTCTAGACACATAGTGACCTTTAAAATCACGTAAAAACAATCTTACTCCTTCCGGAGAACAACATATTATAGCTCCTAGAGCTTTCAGTGTTTTTATTCCTAACAAGTTTTCTGGACATGATTTAGTAAGCAATAAATCTGTAGTTCGGGTCAAGGGTCCTATCGTAAGTGGAAGAGGCTGTGATACTTCATTAACAATAGGTTTTCCTGAAAAACCAAGGGAGATATTCTGTGAGCCTGAGAGGGGTGCCCCTGGAACTTCACTACGTTTTATGGTTGTTCGACTTGCCCCTGTATCGAGTAAAAATTTTCTGTCTTGGCCTAATAATTCACTATGTACATAAGGTCCTTCTTGATCTACAGGGATCTCGATAAGGGGTAAGTCAACTTCCCTCTCTAGGCTGGTTCATGCGTATCGTTGGTAATCAGGATAGTCGTACTGTGCGGTCTGGTACAGTTGTCGTGTCGTGGTTTGTGTGGTAGCAACGGGCAGCGCTGGTGCAGCTGGCACAAACTGTATAGACTGTGGTGGAGCTGGCATGGACGGTGCATGCTGCGGAGCTCCTTGTTCATTCTGATCCTGTCTAGGTGGACGTGGTCTTTCTTTTGTATTACCTATGGCGATATTATGTTTCAAAACTGGACAATCGTGTACATAATGACCTGGCTTTTTACAATAGTTGCATGTCCCTTTTACAGGTCCTGTTGAATCACTGGAATGTGTCGTACCCTTTTTATGTCCTTCAGCTGGAACTGTCTGGGAAACTAGCATTTTCATTTTCGTGTCTTTCATGCGTCTGTGTTCATGTTCTTGTTCCTCTCTAATTCTATTGTGATGGTACTGTAACATTTGTAACATTTGTGATGGAGTGTTACCTTGCCAGGTACTCTCGAATTTTAATACTCTATTCTTTACTTGGGGCAGGGCATTTTCTACTAGTTTTGTCACAAACAGATGCGGGTATGATTCGCTACTTGCTTTTATGCCACTATTTATACCAAAACATTTTTCAAATCGGGCATAGTAATCACTAGTGTCTTCATCTTGCTTCTGCTTACAGGCTGCAATTGTACCCCAATCTTCCTTTTTCGTAGTTAATAAACGTGGCAGTACCTGTACTAATAAACCTGGTAGCGCTTTAGTTTTATCCCCAAGTCCTGCTCCTGCAGTTCGGGCCTTTTCTTCCGCTTCTAATACTGACCATTCTATCTTTTGGTCTCCTACCTCCCACTCTTTTTCCCTGAGTTTCTCATAAATGCCAGCAGGCATCAATACCTTTAATATTGTCATAATGTCGGGATAGGTATACTCTCCCATGAGTAACATGTCTTTAATTTCTCGGTGAAAACCCGCTGGATCTTTGTCATGACTGGGTACCACTTTCTTCATTTCTAACAATTCTATTTTCGATATGGGCGTATATACAAATACGCGTTTAAACTCATTGTCCTCGCCTTTTATTGGGTGCACTTCTCGTAAGGGATTCTGTCTATCCATGTAATACGTGGTTCTTTCCTTGATGGGCAATGAGACACGTTCTGAACATACAAAAAGAATATACTGATTTCTTGATTCTAGAATTTCTTTGATTAATTTAGTACCTGAACCTCTCCATCTATTCATGAGCAATTCAGTCAATATGTCAGGTAAGGGACCAGGGTCCGAATGCTGACTCTGATATAGTATAAGGAGTTGTTGAATCATATAAATCCCAGCTAACCGCTGTTCATCTGGGGTGAGATTCAAAAATGTGCGTGCTACTGTATCATCACTATATTTTCCGGGACTGTCCACCCAATGGACAGCTGACCTAGCTAAATCTTGTTCATCCATAGAATCGAGAAAATGATAACCCCTTCGTTCTCGGAGTAATTTGTCGGCGGCTTGGAACGAATGCTCGTTAGACCTTATATTAATTATAGGTATTTGGAAATTCCTGTTATTATCTGGACATATCGGACGTATCGGGTCAATAAGACATCTATTACTATTACAAGATCTTCCTCTACCTACATAGGCTATGGTGTCTGACTGTCCTGCGGGCAGTCCTGACCCTTCCTCCTCGCTTTGTTCGAACTGGTCTACCGCTAATCTTTCTTCGTGTAGGCGTTCTATTTCTTTACGGATCTTTCGGCACATGGCTATTATACAATTTTGCTTATCATGTCTACCTTCTGATATATTCTGGCTCCATCTGGTAAGAATTTGCATTGCTTCCGGGTCTACCCCCGGTCGGTCTTGATTTCTGATCACACAATTTATGAGGAAACGTAACAGTTCCCCCTGTATCTCCACTTTCTGGTATTCCATAGCTCTGTTAATACATTCTGAATCTCGCCCTGTTTGGACAAAATGATATATTTTATCTAGATGCGCAGTCATTCCTGGTAACTTCCCTAAATACACTGCGGCTCGTCTGATACGCAATGATGCCAGGGTCATTTCGTCCTCTTTGCCGGGCACAGGGTCATATCTACAATCTACAAGAAGTTCCTTAAGCGTACGGGCATTTATGAGTTTGGGGGTACGTGAATGTGCTGACTCTTGAAAGGTAAGTTTATTTATTCTGGGTGGCGTAGAAAAAATATTGGTAGCACCTCCCGTAGCCCCATCTGGGGTGTCGGGTGTGAAAGGATTCGTTGAACGCGACACAGCAACTATAGGTGTGGACACAGCTATAGAAGTAGCTGTAGGAACAGATGCAGAAACAGATGTGCTTGCCGGAACTTGTGACACGATCTGTTGCTGTAGGGATACGGGTACTGGATCTTGGCGTTGAACCTCCCTGGTATGCGGTCTATGTGGGGCGGAATTAGCATATTCGGGAGCTGCGTCATCTAAATATGAGGAAAGAAAAACATCTTCTGCGGTTCTAGGATGCCCCTTAGGATGTACCTTTATTGGGAATAATGGGGGTGGCAAGTCTTTCGGTATTTCTGGAGTAGCCTTAGGTAATCCTTCGGCCAGAAGGGGATACATACCATTCATAAGGGCATTTCTTTGTCTGTCTACTTGTTCTGATTTCACTCGGATACCTTCTTCAATTAATAAATTTTCTCGAACTTTATTTGAACTCTCTTTATTCTTTTCTTCCTGTCGGAGTGCTTTTTCTGTACGTCTATGAGATTCTTTACGCCATAACTCAACGGCGTCTTTCTGTGACTGTCTGACTTTCCTTTTCCATAACTCTTCCTCTACTTTCATGATGCACTCTGCATCCCAGGTTCCCGCTGTGGGCCACCTCTGACTTTCTGGTAATTCCTTGGTGTAGTCTACCCATAAATCAAGAAATAATATAGCGTCTAAGCCATGTTTATGATACATGAAGTACCCTGGAGTGTCCCTAGGAGGAATAGGAACGGCTTCTTCGAGTACCCCTTTTCTTGTAGTGATCTGTCTTAGTTTCGAAAAGAGCGGCATATTGAGAACTGATCTGATACTTGATTTTGAACAAACTTAATACAGTAAACACGATAATGAACAGTCATTCACACCACAATATGCAGAACGTACTTAAAACATTTAACATATAACATTTACCTGAGCAATCAATAATGATGACGGTCTAAGGAAAACTTAAACACAAAAACATAATACTCGACTTTAACTGATTTATTCTGAATTTATATACTTGATATACTAGATATACTGCTAAACAGTACAGATACACTGCTGAAACAGTGCAGACCGGATTTGTGTACCCAAACCCGTCTTGACCGGCACAACCTATGTGCACGTCAGAAATGCCTCCCCAGTAATGGTACTCACCGGGTAGCTTCGGAAACGGAAGGCCTCGGAAACTGAACTGAACTTGAACCGGACTGGACTCGACTCGACTCGTCGGAAACTGGACTCGACTTCGGACTTCGGGAACTGGTGGGCCTCTGTATACCTCGGATCTTGCTCTCTCAGCTAGGCTCTGGTCGGGATACTTCGCACTTCTCACCGCCTCGTCTGGGTGTTGATCGCAGCCTCAGTCGCCCCCGCTTGACCGGAGGGAGATACAGGAAATCCTGCTGGTACGCGTTATTGTCCGTCCAGCTGTGGCAGGAGACCGGGCCTGCAACTCACCGCCGGCGCGTGAGATGAGAAAGTGTCCCTATTCGGGCGCCATTCATGTGGTAAATAATTTAATTACCGGGACTTAATTTGATACAGAAACATAATAAAATAGCTCAGTAAATAAGAGGCAGAATCCGTGGTATTAGAGGTTCGGAATGGGCTTTATTCCAATGGTCGATTATAATCGGTTGCTCCAAGTTCCATCACCACGGGGGTTCAGGAAGTGAAGTACATACATTATTGACAAGAAATGACTTTTATAGAACATACATTACAATGAAGCGAATGCGGTAGGCGTAACAATTGATAAGGAAAATGACGATTCACATGCGTAACCAAAAATGGGCGTAATAAGGAGTAAAAAGGAACATAATTGGTTATGATGTCATATATAGGTGGATCTATAAGATAATACTTGGCATAGATGCGCGCGCAGCAGCATGACGTGTGATTGACGCGCAACTAGGGGGTGAAGGGGACTTGACATTTAGCTCTACATGTGGAGACAAAAAGTCTGGGGGGTCAAGTCAACCTAATCCCAAATCATATCTAACATCCTATGTTTAAAGAACTATGTTATCCACAAAAGAAGGACTCTCGGACAGAATCTATTCTATACTGCCTGTGCGTGCGTGTACAAGCGTCTAAGTGTCTATATGAGATGCAAGGGGCAGAAACCTTCCATGGTAACAGGGCTATGAATTACTTGCATAAAGACAGAGAAGCCGAGCCTTTGCTCGGTAGCTGGAAGAATGTTTACTTAAACTACTAGACAGGAATGCATCGGCTGAGGAGCGAAGCAGATAACTCGAAGGTGAAATACAGTTCTTGGCAGAGAATAGGCTGATGTCAGGCTTCGTGAGCCGCGCAGAGAATGAGACAAAGTTCATGGTCACAGATGCAGGCTCAGACTGGAGTTTTCAGAGGCAGAAGGCAAGAAGAGTTTGATGACAGAATCAGGGCCTACTTGTCTGGACTGTAAAATGGCATAAGTGAACCATATAAAGCCGGTGGCCTTTCATACTTAGGAATGAAATATCCGACCTATTCATGGCGGATCTGACAGAGGACATGTTGACGGTGGACGCACATGTGTTTGCGTCTTCATAACTGGAACTGGAGGGAACATACATGTACTTGTGATTCATACATGAAACCGTTGGGGTCCAAGATAGGGGACATAACTGATCAGAAAAATCCATATTTCCACAGTACCTTCTTTCTGTGCCATGTAGACAGGGCTCTCAGATCTCAAATCTGACAGATGACAAAGCCTTGTAAGTATTCGGTCACAAAATAGTGCAATGCATGCTTGGTATAGCACACAGCCACCTACATGTACACATCAATGTCTGTGACTAAAACTAGCGTTTTCAAAGGGTGTTTCATATAGTTATGTTGTATATGTTCTTACAATTGCAATGTCTACATTTCCCTCAAGCAACACACATCCTGGTCATGACTCCACTGGTGTAACCAAACCTTAGTTATGCAAACAGCAAAAGCGTGTGTGCCAAGATGTCCTTAGAGTGTAATTTGGAGCATTGCGACCCCGTCTTAGACCAGTGAAAGCTCCTGGTAATGTAAATCGCTTAAAAGCCGGCATAGCCCTAATCTTACACCACAGAATGATGATATTTTAGTTGCTGTTGAAACACAGAGTGTCATGCCAGCACAAGTGTCACTGTGATATGCTATATCCATGAGGCTGAAGGAAAGTGCGTGCCTCATTTTGCCAGCATCAGTCATGATGGGCATCATGTATTAAAGGCACATGTTCTAACTATCTGTACATCTTTCCTCTTTATGTTCTATATGTTCTGTTTCACATTCATATGACATAATGTGTGTTTGCTCACAGCTGCAGTCATTCAATGTCAAATAGTCAGACCACCCCTGTCCACCCACCAGCCTGTCTCAGAAGGTCCACTGAAACAGGATATCAGTTTGCTGACATTCAGCAGTCAAGTATATCTGCAGCCTAGAACCTTAATAACACTGCGTGACCTAATGCAAACAGTAACACAGTAATTCAGTAAAATGTGAACTAACACTAACTTACACACGTTGATGTTAAGAGGGCAGGACATGAGTGATAACTTCTTCTAGGGACCCATGTCCACACCTAAATCCCAGAAATGTCAGAAGGTATGTAACGAGAAAGCCTACTCTGTGCCAGCTCATCTACACACAACACAAGAAAGGAGGAGATGATTGTTGGAGCAGCGCCAAATCTCTTGCCTACTACTGTGTCACTGCTGTGCCCCAGGGACCCTTGTCAGGATTTCTTACAGATTGCAAGTCTACGGGTACATGAATCAAGACCCCAGGTGCTTGTTATAGTTATACAGGACTCGTATTCACCAACCACTATATAGATACCCCTGATAAAACCATTTTCCACCCTTCCGCTAAGGTGCAATTCCAGTGTTGTATCCAGCATTGCAGAAACATAATTCCTATGTTGAACAGTAGTCCTTTCCCATCCAAAATTTGCCCCATCGTAGCTCCCAAATTCAGCCCATTAACTTCTGTGGAACAAGCTGACTACTTGAGACAACCACATGTGGCGCTGTTGACTTGGGAAAGGGCAGCTTTGTTGGAGAAGGGCTTTGATGCCTTGCAAGACTCCATGTACCATAGTATGTCAAAAATGGAGGATTCCATGCTCTCCTTCACCAGACATCCGTTGACTCTCAAAGAGCAACTGCACAATCTAAACCTCCTCAAATAGAGCACAATCACAGCCCACAGTACACTTGGTCTTGCACTGGGAACGTCGATGAGGTTGCGAATAAACGTAGACCTTGATTATGAGTTGCACAGTACTGGTAGGGTGTAAACTCTGCAAGTTAAATGTATATTACTGTGTTGTAACACTGCATCAGTACTGTGCAATTATGATTCAAACATCATGGAATGTGGAATAACTGTTGGACCCAGATTTACCAGGCATAAAACCACACAGAATTTCCAGTTCCATGAGGTTTAAAACACACATTTAGCACCTACTCTGGGCAGGTAGTAAATGCGTGTGGGGGCTACTGTGTGGGTTGTGAGTTGTGTGTAGGAGAGTGAAGGGCAGATTAGTTTTGGAAGGGGGAAGCATTGAATGTTCCTTCTTACCAGAAAAGAAAGCTGGGGACGAGGCTTGGCGAATTTTGCAGCCAAAGCATTATTCCATTATACAAGGCAGACTTACCCTCTGGTAGAATTAGGTCTGGGGAAAACCAGGTGCAACAACACCATCCAATTTGTGACCGGGCGGAGCAGAATTTCGTTCGGTAATACTGCCCCACCCGAGTCTTAATCAGGGCCATGGTGGCATGATGAGCTCCTCCAGCTCCTTTAGGCCCTAGCTGGGTCATGCCCTTAATACTACTGGCGACCAATAACTACCTGTACGTTCTTGAAACTCTACTCCACTGCTCCCAATGAAGAACTTGATGCCAGTTCCACCACAAGACCTGTTATGTGTTATGTTATGTTATTAAAATTTATAAAGCACACGATTACCATTCCGGTGTCCTGGCGCTAAGCATTAACTACCTAAGCAGATAACATACCTAATATGTTATGTTATTAAAACCTGTACTGTTTAACCAAGGATGTGAGCTTTCCCGCCCCTTTTGGATGTGGACACCAAACCCCTTTACCTTGAACAGCCATCACTAATCTTTCGCAAGCACAACCCCACTGACATGACCTTATCCTTTCTGTTATGTGCAAAAGTGACAAACGTATACAGGGACATGTTCTCACCACACTGTATGTCGCAATAAAATATTTGCACAAATGGTAATAAGCCTTCCCTCACTTGTTGTGCATTGGTGTTAGTACATGTACATATGTGTCGGGAGCTTTGTGACTCGCTTCCTCCTTTATCTCTGTCTCATTGGTGATGGTGGGTGCTCACTGTTGCCATGAGCATCTTCTCTTGACCGGATCCTGCTGTTATTCCCCTGTCTGTGTGCTGCCCAATGTGCAGAACGCGAAAGGAAAAGGTCATTGGTCCAGTTGTATGCATCAAATGACATTTTAGACTACATCTCAGGGTGGATGTCATGCGTGCCCCATTGTTACAGTAGTCATAGATGTTCTTCCTGTCCTGAACATGTACCTCCTTTCAGCATCAACACCTTTCAACATTAAAGATGTAAGATGTACACCCAAAAATCAAAGCTACCATGGCCTTGGTTACCCAAGCCACGTGCCACAACCAAATTGTGAATGTTACACACATATATGACTGCCTAAAACTTAATAAGTCAGTTCAGCATATTTGAGTGTCTCCTGTCTATCTCAATGTATGGCAAAAAATGTATGACACAAAATACTACAAATTTAGAAAAGCTACACATCACAGTGCATGACATGTACATTAATACATTACTTGGCATTGCATTGCATAGTTTCTCACTACTACGGTGCTGCTAATAAGTCTCTAGATGAGTATGGGTGTCTGATGACGCCGTGATCAGGACCCTCCTCTGCAGAGGAATGCACTAGGAGACGTCGTTATTTTAGCACCAAAGCGGCCTTTGCACATGCTCCCGGCCCCTTCTATTAGCAGGGTCACCTGACCAGAGACGCCTGTGATGGTTGGGTGCAGAGTGTAGGTATAGCACACTGCTGGAACACTAGAATGTGTCCAGCAGGACATTACACTCCCCAGGATGTTCAGGACCTTCATCCTGCACCATAGGAGGAAATCCACCCAGAGCTATCAGACCTCACAGCCCTTTCACTTGATAACTCTAGTTTCACTGTGGTACCTGCTGATAGCTTGCTATTACACCAGCCATGCTCTGTTGCTCATCAGGGTCCTTCAACTCCATAATGCCCGAGGACCCTATTGAAAATTACCTGCTTCACTCTTTCCACTTCTTCCTGAATGAGGTTAGGGACCCTCTCATATCTTTCCTCAACCATAATGGGGACAATAAGAGGAAAGCACCAGTAAGACAAAGTTAGATTTCGGTCAATGATGTATTAGAGACAGGATTTTATTAGTCACTTTGTGGTACCTACAGTTAGTGTAATAATATGTGAAATGGAGTCATAATTATGCTTTATTGGGTCTACTAGAAGGGTAAAAAAAGTAAACAGAAAGGACTACACACCTAAAACATCTGTCAGATTGACATAAAAATGTTTTTAAAGGTTACACCTATTTTATATAAGTGTCCATGTAGCAGGTTATTAGTCCACATATGTAAATGGAAGAAGGAGGATCTGACACAAGTTCAACACATTTGTTTCCTACAATGCAACACTTTTGTGGTACTGAGCACGTAGTGTGTGGTTATTTGTGTTGGGTATTCACATGGTTATTACTGATTGTTGCATCATGCTGAAACAGACAATGGTGTTAGGTGGACAGATTTAGAAATCACAATTTATCATTGACCAAAGACTGCCAACAAAAACCAGATTTGTGTTGAGCTTATGTGAAAATCCACAAATTTGAGACTGGGCCATCTTGGAATTATTCACTGGGCCGGAGTGTTGGGCGTTTGTCTATGCGTGTGCCCCGTCACATGGCCAAACACACAACATGCAAGATTGATTTTGCACAATATGTCAGGGAAGTACATTTGCATCCCCGGTAACATCGCGACATCTGAAGTACCACCTGAGGATACCAAATGAGTGCTCTATCGGATGAACTTGTGTGTGATATTTTATACCTGCATTTAGGAACAATGATAGGATGTCTGATGATAGGATGTCTGAAAAGGATGAGGAGGTGGGGAGGGGGCCAAAACAGAACACTTCCTTCAAAAACGGATAGGAAAAACTGGATTACAGTTATCCATTTTTCATTCACAGGTCTTCACATTTATTTATTTATTTGGCACATTAATTATTCCCAAGGGGATCTCTCGGCACCATAGCAGCGATGGGCAGTTCAAAATACAATTTTGAGGTTAGAGATTAAACAGCCAGGGTTTCAGAAGCTTTTTAAAGAGAGTGAAGTCAGGGCAGGCACGGATGGACATGGGTAGCGGATTCCAGTGATACAGAGCCAGGAAAGAAAAGGAGCTACTCCCAAATCTGGTCGTACGAATACTTTTGGGGCGTAACAGCAATAGATTACTAGATCTAAGCTGGCAAGCTGGGTTGTACGGCTGTAGTTTATTTTTAAGGTAACAAGGTCCCTTTCCATCCAAAGTTTTGTAGGGGTTTCGATGGGGAGCGCAGTGGTAGATTATGGATAAGGCGTGCTGCTGTGTTCTGCACCACCTGGAGCCTAGCAAAAAGGCTTTCATTCATTCCGACCATTTGGGCGTTTCCGTAGTCGAGGCAACTTACTATCAAAGCCTGGACTAAGGTTTCCCTGGTCTGTAGAGCGGTCAGCTGAAGCACTTTCTTAAGCATGCATATGAGACCAAAACTGGTTCGAGAGATGCTTTTGACGTGCTCATTCATGGAGAGATTTTCATCTCAGAGGACTCCTAAATTCTTTACATATTTTTTAGGTGTCGGTGGTGATCCCAACTCTAATGGCCTCCAGTCTGCAGACCAGACTGAGTGGGTATTCCTGAATAGAAGGTTCTACATCTTATTCATCTTAAGCTATAAAAAGTATGTAGTCATCCATGAGGCAATTTTTAGCATACAATCCTTAAATTTAATTTTAGTGAGTGTCGGATTCAAATCCGAGGTAATGACCAGTCGAGTATCATCAGCCAAAGAGATAGTTTCAGAACCACATGACCTAATGAGTTTTGCCAGGGGGGGCCACATAAATATCGAAAAGAGTAGGGCTCAGAATTGAACCCTGGGGCACCCCTTTATCCAGGACCATGGATTTTGATGTGTCGTCACCCATCTAAACAGAATGGGTGCGCTCAGAAAGAAAGATTTCCATCCATTTCAGAGATTTACCACCAACACAAATCTCCCCCAATCTTTGAGCTAGAATTTGATGGGAAATGGTATCAAAAGCCACTTATCCAGGAGAATTAGCACAGCTGAGGTTCCTTGGTCTAAAGCAAGTTTGATGGTATCAGTGACCTCCATTAAGGCTGATTCCGTGCTATGAGATGCACGAAAGCCTGACTGAGAAGGATCCAGCAGGCAGTTGGATTCTAAATGGGACACCATTGTTGGTTCACCAGTGACTCTAAGATTTTAGATATAATAGGGAGTAGAGATATAGGTCTGTAATTTAGCGTATCCAGGGGATCATCGGTGGGTTTTTTAAGAAGAGGTTTGATACATGCTGTCTTCCATTTAAGTGGAAGAGTTGCTAACTGTAAGAAATGATTACATAGGTCTGTGATGGGGGTGAGCAATATGGGGTTCAAAATATTCACATGAGGGGGGGGAAGGTCCAGTGTGGAACCAGTTTTTATTGTGTGTAGTTGGACCAGTACTTGTTCCGCTGTAACAGGATTGAAAAGTTCCAAGGTAGGAGATTGAGAGTTAATCTTGACTTCCAGAGATTCTAGAGTTATTGGTATCATGCTAGTTGTGAGAGTTGTAGATGTTATTAATTTTTTTTTTCGAAGTGCACTGCAAGATTGTTGCAATGTGATTAGGATGTAGTTATTATAGGATTGCAAATGATCGGGTGTGTAAGTTCACTAAGGATTTTAAAGAGCTCTGCTATGTGAGTCCTTGTAGCAATGTTACAATACTTAATGTATTTCCTTAGGGCTGTTTTGTAAGCGAGTTTCCCCTATCCTGAGTTGGATTCCTTCCATTTGCTTTCCAATTTCCTACATGCGGATTTCTCCTTTTTTTTTTAGATATTTGGAATATCAGGGTCCAGGGGGATTTTCCCTTTTCATTTTAGATACTTTTAACGTGGCAATAGTATCTAAGGCCTATATAAATGAGTCTTCAAAGGCTTGTAGTGCAAGATCGGTGTCTTCATAGCCAGATTCAATAGAAGGAACAAAGGCAGAGAGAAGGGTGGAGGGAACCACCTTTCTCTAGGATCTTGTGAATTTCATGGCATCACGGGGGCACCCTTTCTGAACATCTAGGAGGAACTCTAAGAAGTGACCGGTCCACGTCTGTTCGACTGGTGGGTCCACCACTAGATTTGTGGCATCTGTAAATACTAAATGGAGGGTGTGCTCGGCTGCATGTATAGGACCTGATACCATTTGGTGGAGCCTCAGTGATTCCATGTCTGCCAGGAGACGAATGGTATCCGGGTCGGATTGGTTATAAATAAGGTAATTAAAGTCCCCCAAGAGCAGAAAATGATCTGCTGCTAGTATATGAGGGGCTAGCCGCGAGCTTCGCACCAAAATCTTTTTTTTTCCACTAGGCGAGCGATAGACCAGCGCCCCCTTCCAGATTGGATTAGTTGAGGTTTTTAATTGGAATATTATAATTTCCAACCCAGGGGTGAAGCAGGAGTCCAGAGTATCAACTCTTAGAGGATTTTGTGTCGCAATAGCTGCTCCTCTTCCCTTTTTGAGCTGTCTGTCGCACCTAGTTACCCTATAGCCTTCAGGAAGCGTTATCGCTATGGATGGAGAGGAGTATGAATTTAGCCAAGTTTTAGTAATGAAACATAGATCTGGCTTCGTTGTTCTGAAGCGTGCTTAGGAATAGAACAAGCATTTAAATAAGTGCCCTGCAGCTGAGGGGAGCTGCGAATGGCCTTGTCCAGATTAATGCTGTTGCAGCTAATTGGAGATTTGCTGGTTACGGGATCATGTATTGAGGCCCCAAGGGCCCTGTACTTGGCTTGGGGTGGGGGTGGGGGGGGCGTGGGGGGGGGGGGGGGAAATAGGCCCAGAATAATGATGCTTTGCAAATAATCTATTCTATCGGATAGGTGAAATTTCTCACCGCAAGAAATCCTAAAGGTGTGCTTTCCTATCTCTGTACACTCCAGACTTGAGTATGATTTGTGGGACATGATTTACCCAAAAAGATGCAGCCTTCCTGGCAGCTGGCGGCATCAAGGCGCGGACGGCCGCAGACGGGCGCAGACAGGCTTGCCTTTGGCGTGCCGGCATCACGTCCGCTGCGCATGTCCGGGTCGGTCTCCTATTAAATAGGAGAGTAGAGCCCAGGAAGATCTGAATGCAAAGAGTAGAGCGCCAGTTGCCCAAAATGGCGGCAGCCGACGTCCCGAAGTTCTCTTTCCAGGGTTTGCTCGCTCCGCTCAAACAGCACTCAAACAAGCCGCGGAATGAAATCAGGGCAAGAGTTAAAACTGAAAGCTGAGAGTTCAAAGCTATTAAGATTCCGTAATTAGAGGTATTAAAAATGAATCTAAATAAGGTTTAAAATGAGAGTAATTGTGAAGTGTCTCCACCTTGCTATCAAGGTGTATCATTTTACTCACAATTTGCATCAGGGGTTATGTAGAAAAGAGTGTTGTGAAGTGTGTCAGTCACTGTGATAATGCACATGTGTGACAGGTTGTCATCTAAGATGGCTGAAATGACCCATGTGTGCAGTTAATGGCTTTCAGCACAAGGGGAAATCTGTTATTTCATAAAATAACTGTGCCACCCATTGCCTACCATGCAGTTTCTGCAGCATGGTGATGTACTGTTGCACTCGACTGGTGATACAGGCCAAGACCTGGAGTTGGCACTGGGATTGTCTTGCCTTTAACATGACAGCCACAATCCGACAGGTTCTCTGGAAACAAACAACCACTGGCCAGGAAGTGAAGTGCAGTCAGTACCTTCACAATACCATATCTAGAAGCAAGCAATATATTCCCAATAACTGTTTCTCCGACAACCAAACAGAGTGACCCTCCCCTGCATATCCTATCTCTCTTTTACAGGCCAGTGTTCCTGAGGATAATGGGCAGCACAACAAACACTGATGCTGACATCGTGGAAAAGTTGATGTGCTTGTGACTGGCTTACCTATGGTGCTGACCTGCATTTCATTGTCCAGTGGGTTGATGAGAAACAGCTGGGTAAGAGAGTCAATTACGCCACTCCGACATCCCTCTTTGATTATGTACCAAGAGTGAGTATGGATTTTAAAAAGTTCAGTTTTTGCTATATACATGTTTTGCAATGTTGTTATGTGTGTTGGCAAGTTATTTGTTTTGTGTCTTCTTGCAACCTTATATATATGATAGGTTATCTGATAATATGTTTATGCTGTATAACACTCTGTTTTGTATATCTGTTGCTATTTTACTGCCTAAGGGTGAGTGCATATAGTTGGAGCATTTACCTTTTGTTCCATTATTTTGTTTATTCCCTGCCTCGACTGGTTTGTGTGTGCTTTCATTGCAGTGCCTACCTGTGACCTGTATATGGTGTGGTAGTTCCTTCATAGCTGTGTGGCCTGTATATAGTGTGTGAGTTACTTCAAGGGTGGGTGGATGTAACTTCGAGCCTGCTTGAGTATCTTTTGTGAATTGAGCCTTACTTTTTAGTTGTGTCAGTGCAGTTGCAACCCCCCTCGCCCTGGCACCCCACTTTGATTTTCCACTTGCCATAACTGCTTCAGGTGACGTATATTCACCATTTTTGTATCCATCCCCCTGTCCACACCCACACGTACACCTTGGTAGTGAGGGATTTTTCATGAACAAAAAAGGTGCAAAATAAGAGTCCATGGCCCAATAGGGAGGCAACCAACATAACTCTGCAGTGAGAAAAGAGATGGCCTGAGTTAGATGATAACAGAAAATCCTGTGTTTGGTGGAGTGAGTGCTACATCCAGAGGAGGCCCCACTGACAGAAATTCTGCAGTCAGATACTCCTCCTGCTTTCGCACTCCATTCCCAGATTGGCAGATTTCCCAGTTCCATTCATTTTTAAATAAGGTCGTAAGCTACCCCTTTATTTCATCGGTATACTTTCCAAGTAAGCCTGGAGCTAAATGCTGACTAGTGAAATCTCTATAACTCGCAGCAAAAGACCCTCTTTTCTTTCAGGCTAAGGTTAAGGCCAAGTCTTCCTCCACTATAAAGGATCTGCTCCCTTCTGAGGCTCAAGAAAGGTGGATCCAGAGGATGACTCAGGTGTCAGTCAAATCAGTCCAAGTAGGCCCAGGGTGGAAAGTCCATAAGATCATTTTAGGTTGGCTTGTGTAGTATTTTACCAATCCAAATATGTAAAACTATCCCTTTGACATTTTCTTGCTCGGCATGGATCGCAGTGTGCTAATCATGTACCTAAACACTTTGCTAGAAAAACAGACAGTTGAAGAGAGCAGATTCAGAGTGTTGCCGCTGTTGTAGGGTGTTCTATGCAGAAGCTGCTCGCCACCTAAATTTGGGAACTACCTAGAGTTTATTGCTGCCTTTTTTCCATATTTTTGCGGCCCCCTAAACCTGAAAGGGCATTGTTTTCACTTATACCGTCAAAGCTAAACCTCTCTAAAGAGCTGTAATGACAGCAAAACATGTGCAGTGGTTGCGTTGACTCATTCCAGGTTGGCTTGTGTGGTATTTTACCAATCCAAAGATGAAATACTGTGCCTGGAGAGGTAAAAGGCCTTTGTCATTTTTCAGTTCGGCAAGGATGGCATTTGCTAATCCTATGCTTAAAGACTTTGACATGTCAAAAGACTTTGTCACTTTCTAACTTGGCATGGATGGCACTGTGCTAATCCTATGGTTAAAAACTTTGCTAAGGTGAGCAGATTCAGAGAATTGCTGGTGTTATAGGGTTCTCTATACAGGAACAACTCTCCACCTAAACTTGAGACCTACCCAGAATTCCCTGCTTCCTTTTTTGCATACTTTATGTGGCATTGTAAGCCTGAAAGTCTATTGTTTTCACGTATACTGCGTGCTCTCGAGTGTCTGGACAAAGCTCAGCCTCTCTGAAGAGCTGTAATGACATCAAAACATGTGTCATGGGTTGTTTTTACTCATTCCAGGTTGGCTGGGAGGTATTTTACCAATCCAAAGCTTTAATAGCGTGCCAAAAGTGGGAAAAGGTGTTTGTTATTTTTCAGCTCCGCACAGATGGCACTTGCTAATCCTATGCTTTAAGACATTGCTGTAAAAATGGCATAAAGACTTTGTCATTTTCTAGCTCGGCATGGATGGCACTGTGCTGATAATGTACCTAAACACTTTGCTAGAAAAACAGACAGTTGATGTGAACAGATTCAGAGTGTCACTGGTACTGTAGCGTGCTCTATACAGGAGCTGTTTTCCACCTAAACTTAGGGACTACCCAAAGTTCCATGCTGCCTTTTTTGCATAGGATCAAGGCCTATGAAACTATTGTTGTAGTGCCTTTGGTCCACATGGGCCTCTTATATAACAGGTCCTGCCTTACAAAAACCAAAGAGGATTACTGGAGTTGGACAAGGGTCCTTCTAGGGATGCCAGCTGCGGGTTACCCATTGCCATGTACTGGAGATCTGTTTGATCTTCCTTAAATCCAGTAGGGACTCAGCAGAGCTGGATTTTTGATATTAGCTCTATTACACCTGGGTACCATACCTCAAGCATCTGGGCACTCCCATCTTCTAACATCACATGCAAATGTTCTGTGATAATGACATCTCTTTGATTTCCTCAAATGGAAGGGGTGGACAGCATGCTAAGACAGTACTCTGTAGCAAGTAGGGAATACTAAGTCAAGAATGTTCTTACATGTGGAACCTTCAGTGCTTTAAGGGATTATTGGTCCTGTAGCTACAGGAGTTATAAATAGAGCAAATGGATTCATTTGGTTGCCATTCACAGTAGAGCCCCAGTATCAAACTTATGATGTCTTCCTGTTGCTTTAGATGCAGACTTCTGTGAGACCACTTTTTGCCATGAGAGATTGAATGAGAATGTTTCTGGATTAGGAGGAGGAGCTAGTAAGAATATTAGCTATAGCACAAATTGGGGATCCAGGGCTTGCAATCATCTGCAAACAACACTAAAAGCCTACCAGTGAACCAACGCATCTTACAGTGCTGTCTTCTGTAGAGAACCACATTTATTGAAGCCATCATGGACCCCTTTCCCAGGATAAATGCACTTTTAGATGTTCATCTCTTGACCTGTCGTCAGCTGAGCTTTTTCAGTAATTGGCCCCTACTTTGGAAAATCAAGTGTATGTGTATCAATTGCTGGCTCTGTTCCACAAGAACTAAAGTCAATAGTAATCACTCTGCTTGTAAAGAACTCACTTTAAATCTTGGGGGCTGATTTTGAGTTTTGTGGGAGGAGATAAGTCCATTGGTATGGTGGAATACTTTACTCCCGCCATAACCAGTGTCCTCCACACACCAAATTTAGACTTATCCACCAGCCCAGCGAAAATCTCTAAATATTGTCCGGAACCTCTATCACAGCAGGGATTGTCAATGTTATAAGCATTTGACGGGCAGCTCCATCAAACATGACATCCACACTTCAAACTTTTACTATGTTTTAAGTTTGTTTACAGGAATTTGATTTTTGAAAAAAGTAAAACTAATAGCCCCCAGGGATGTATGATGATACAACGCAAAGATTTACAACGCATGCCTTTACAACAAAGTTTTTACATCGCAACATCCATTACAACGCATGATTTTACATCGCATGCCATCACAACGCATTTTTAGAAACTATATTTACAATGTATTCCATTACAACGCATACCATTACAACGCATATTATTTTTAGGGCAACAGTAGGGTAAGTGTTGGATAGTGTAGGGGTAAAAATTACTATTCCCACTCCAGTGAGTGCAACAGTAGGGTAAGTGTTGGATAGTGTAGGGGTAAAAATTACTATTCCCACTCCAGTGAGTGCAACAGTAGGGTAAGTGTTGGATAGAGGAGGCTTAAAAATTACTATTCCCCATTACTTACCTTATATTGCGTTGTAATGGCATGTGTTGCAGTGACATGCATTGTAGTGACATGCGTTGTAGGGACATGCGTTGTAGTGATATGCAATGTAAAGGAGCGTTGTAATGGCATGCGATGTAAAGGATGTTGCATTGTAATGACTGCGTTGTAAAGGTTGTTTCCCGCCCCCACGCCATGGTAGTTGTGTCCCATGGTGCGGGGGTTATTAATTGATTCTTTTAGTGTCCTCCACTGCCAGGAATAATCCAGCGGTGATGAATAGCAAAAAAAACACATATAACACTCTAAATGGGGTAGACAATGTTACACATGAATCTCCAACAACCCATACTCTGGCAGTTGTTGTCAGATTATGTCAGCAACGGACCCAGAGTAGGCTCCTTTGCTGACATACTTAAGGTACGCGTGACTATAAGTCAGGTGGGCAGACCTTCAGTTTGGAGAAGAGAGTACTACATTGCCATTGCAACAGGATCTCCAGGAAAATATTAAAAGTCAGAACCACACCAAATAGTCACTTCTATAAGAAGCCCTGTCTCTATTCTCCCACACTTCAGAGTCTATTGCTGCACAATAGCCTCAGTAATGCTAGTGGTACACAAAGCTAGTTTGGCAGGCTACATCCAACCTCAGCAACATTTAGGACCGGAATATGATAGCGGTGAACCTGCCACCGGCACCCTGCCGGTGGCAGGTTCATCACCATCGTGGGCCTATTCTCTGCCCGCCAGATAAGGATGGAGGGCGGAGTGCTGGCTGACGGAAAGCCCGTCTGCCACGGGTATGACACAAGCATTAGTTACGATTGCCTGTTGGACCCGGCCAGCATACATAGAATGGTGGTGGTGCCTAGCAGGCACCGTCCGCCACATTAGGATGCTGCATTCCACCAGCCTTTGAATGGCGGTTCCTCTGCCATTCAAAGGTTGGCAGAGATTGACTTTGGGGACCCGTTGTGGGCCCCCCTTGTGTAGGGGGAATGTTATTGTGCACTTGGGGGGCACCTATGGTGCCCACTCTAAGTTCCCTGCACCAGGTGGCTGGTACCGCATGGTGCCTGCTAAGTAGTGCAGGGAAATGCACAACATGCATTTTTGCCATTGTGGCTGGTGCTGCAGCCAGCAGCACCCGCCACAATGGTAGACATGCACAATGCGACTGCCACAGTGGTGGTCGCATGTGCGGGACTGCCGCCATATGGTGGGCAGTCCCGATTTCCGTGACGATGGCAGACGGACTCAAGTCCGTCCGCCATCGTAATCACCCCCATAGTTAGGGGCAATCTCAAATAAATTCTGTTGCCATACACATACAGGCCACACTCTCCACTGGCATCACACTGTCATCCACCCAATTATCATGCACATTTACTTGTGATGCATACCAAATCTAGCAAAAGGAACCAGCCATGTAACTTGGGCAGAACGCTAAGGGCAAGCTTGGTAGCTACTCGCTTGCACATGGAAAAAGGCCTGTCCTGCATTTATGATCCAAAAATATATTGACACCACTGCCAAGCTTATGTCAGCTGGCCACAATGGCAATTCTCCCTTGTCCAAGGAAATGATGCTTGTTGCCCACATCTACACTACAGGCCCTGCTCTGGGTCTGCAGTAAGCCTTGGTCCCAGTTGTGTACCTCTTACATACATTCAAGCTGAAGCTGGATTACTCAAGAAGTAAGGAATGTGTCATATGAGTAAAACACACAATAAAGATGTGCCGGGGAAGGCGAAATGCAATGGTGTAATAGAAAAGTTGGCATTAGTCGTTGTCTCACTTATTCGAAACAATGTGATTTTAAATACCTATGTTATGCTGCATGATGTTAAAGTCCTGTTTACCTAGGCATCTCAAATATTCTATGCACAGAAGCCATTAATCAGCAACGTTTAACAGATGCAACTTGTCATGTAATTTAATGCATCGGTGTCAAAATGTGTAAATTCACTTATGCTGTCTGATTTAATGCCTGTAATGGTAAAAAGGACCAAATCAAAAAAGTTCAGTACACAAATTTAAACAAAAAAAAACTAAGCCTTGGTCCCAGGACACAGGTATGATTGTTATGCATGTGGTACTCAAAACAAATATCAGCAAACCATACAGATATGCAGTTAAGTAACTGAGGTAGGGGTACACAATCGCAGAACCAGGCAGAGGACATTCCTTTCCCAATATTCATAACCCTTATTCTATTAATACATGTAATCTCTCCCAAATCTGCTTTGTGCCTGCAATAATCAGATACACATGCCAATGATTCCCATCATTAGCAGTCTAAAAATACGTGAACTCTAATTTCAAATACCAAGTCAAATAGCACTTTTAGATTTTGTTGATGATGAGATGGTGGAGACCAACAACTAGTTGAACAGGGTGAGGATGACTACCAAATGCTCACCACTTTTAGACTTTACCCTTCGGCCTATCTGAACAGCCACCAGCCCACCAAGGTTATTAAAAATCTCACCGAAACTAGTGAATCTAAACTTTTTTTTTTTGTAAATCCTCATTTATACAATCTTTATGTATATGGCAACAGGGCCACCTCTTAATCGTGCACGGGGGAACGCCCAGGGAGACGAGGTGAGGCCATGTCATAAGAGTCAGCAAATTCCATTGAGTTTGGGACAACAATGTACCGCCATAAAGAAACTCGTGAACTTGCTTGATCGTGTTGTTTTAAATCATTGGACGTCCCTACCTACCCTACCAATTAGCCCTATCCCAGAGTTCCCAATATTTCGCACGTTTGCTATTACCTCTCAATTCGTCCAGATTTCTAAACTTGATCACTGCTCTAACCCAATCGTCTACTTTAGGAGGTGATGGAAGAATCCAATTTTTACACACCTCCCATCTAGCTAGTAACATAGAAGTGAATAGAAAATGATTCTGATTTTTACTTAAATTAATGCTAGAATCATTGATGTCTAAGATGCCAAATATAATAGTAAAAGCGCTTACCTTGACATTGGTGTCTAAGACTTTATCAACAATCTTACCAACTGCGTGCCAATAAGCGTCAAGGTGAACGCATGTGTAGAACATGTGAATGTCATTAGCCTTCATCTCACCATATTTAGGACACTTTTTCGTCACCTGTGTATTCATCTTTGACAATTTTTCGGGTGTCCAATACGACCTGTGCAAAGTAAAGAGATGATTTCTCCTAAGAGGTGCAGAAACAATAATGTGCCATAATAAATTGCAGGATACTTGCCAAGAATGTTGCAAGTCTTGAGCCGGAAAGGTTTTCTTCCACATGACATCGGGTATGTCATCAGGTGCCAATACCACATCGATACTTCTTTTCGAGTTGGATTCTTCTGTATATCTTCCTCTAGCTTGCCGCAAGGGTCCGGTAAAGCAACTTGTTCTCTAGCCCAGCTGGCCATCTGGTAGTATTTAAATCTCGATATTTGATTATTAGTTCTTTCCACTAAAACGTCCCATCATTTAAGATTCCCATTTTCAAGAAGGTCTCCCCACTTCTCTATTCCTGCTTTTTTCAGAGGGCCTGCTAGGGAGTCTTTCAGACAATCTGGTGTACCCGGTGAACTCCATATTGGAGCCAGAGAACTAAAATACGAAAACTTCCATATTTTCCTTATCTCGAACCAAGTTTTATATGCTGATCTTAGTACCTTCAATCTGATCTTTTTAAAGTATTTAGGGTGGCCGAACTTGTAAAGACATTGCATCATAGTCAGTTACAGCTTTCCAATAGGCAGGATAGAGCTCATGGGCACGAAAAAGAATCCTAATATCTTTTCATTATAAGGCTTTGTAGTACATGGCTAAGTCTGGGCTGGCAATCCCACCCCAGCTTTTCTTTTGGCAGAGCTTTCTCCAGGCTATTCTTACTCCTTTAGATGCCCAAATAAAGGTATTGATTTCACTCTGTATCTTTCTTATACCCACAGAATTGAACTCCAAAGGAATTGCACTGAATATAAATGTGAACTTTGGTAGAATGGCCATTTTGATGACATTTGCTCTCCCCATGAAAGTGGGAAAGTGAGACAGCTCCATGATTTTAACAATTTCCTCATTTCTTTTGATTTAAGGTCGAGATTGACTTTAGCAGTTTCTTCAATATTTCTAGTGACTTTGAGTCCCAAGTATTTGAATTTATTTTTGGATTCTATAAGGGGCATCGTTATGTTCCAATGCATAACCTCAGTTTTTTATGGTTAATTTGGTAGCCGGAAATCCTCCCAAATTCCAATAATAAGCAGTTTATGCTAGCAAGAGATTCATTCAAATTACTCGTATAGATCATTAAATCGTCAGCGTATAACGCCACTTTCAGGGCCCAACCATTAAAACTAAAAGGTTTAATTTTTTCGGAAGACCTTATCATGTTGGCTAAAGGTTCTATGTATAGGTTGAAGAGATGTGGGGAGAGTGGGCAACCCTGCCTAGTGCCTCTTCTGATCTGAAAGCCTCTTGATACTCTACCATTTACAAGTATTTTCCCCACCGGAGCTATATGTTCGCGATAACCCTTAAGAAATTCCTCCCTAGATCAAAGTGATGGATTACCTTCTGCAGGTATGACCAGTTTACGCGGTCGAATGCTTTTGCTGCATCGAATGTAAAAACCGCAAGTGGGACTTTTTCCTGGGCTGCGATATCAATGGCTCCAATAAGTTGGTGAGTCAGATCGTGTAGCTGTCTCCCCCTCATGAAGCCCTTCTGGTCTTGATGGATTCAATTATTAGAAAGAGACCCAAGCCTTTGGGCCAGAATCTGGGTAAATAGTTTATAATCATTGTTGAGGAGTGATATGGGCCTGTATGATTCGCATTTCAAAGGGTCTTTCACAGGTTTTGAGATCAGACTGATGGTTGCTTCATTCCAGATTTTTGGGATCAGGAAATCCTCTAGGTAAATAAAATAAAAAAAATCTGCTAATCTAGGGGCCAGCGATTCCTTCAGAACTAAGTAGATCTCATTGGGAATTGCATCAGGCCCAGCCGCTTTTCCTCTTTTCAAGCTCTTAATAACTTGTAAGACCTCCTCCACCGTGATGGCTGCATTTAATGATTCACGGGAGTCCACATCCAGCTTCAGAGGGTGTGTTTTCTTTAAATATGCGTCTACCAAAGAAATTGAAGGGGAGAGGTCTTCCTCATACAAAAGCTGGAAGAATTAGACGAAAGCTTCTTCTATAACGACCCTTTTTTCTACCTTTTCTTTCCCGTTAACCTTACAGACTGCCATAATCTTGTTTCTATTGGACTCAGTTTTAAGCTTCCACGCTAAGAGTTTGCAACTATTTTCTCCAAATTCATAGTTCGATAGGGAACTGGCCTGCCATCTCTTCCATACCCTATCCTTCAGATAGGAAGCTAATTCTTGTTTCTTTTTTTAATATATCTTCCTTTATTTCATTCTGATCTTCCTCATTAAGAACAGCCTCCAACCTCCCTTGTTTCCCTAATATGTCAGCCTCTAGCTATGCTAATTTAAGTTTTTTCTCCTTGTTCTTAAATGCTGCGAGGCGGATTAAGGCTCCTCTGAGGACTGATTTAAATGCGTCCCAAATTACCATCTTAGAGAGTTCCCCATTGATATTATCTATAAAGTAGTGTAACGTGATAGCTCTTAACTTATCTATTATTTGATGGTCCAGTAGAAGTGTACGATCCAAAGTCCATCTTTTCTCTCCTTGCATGTCATTTGTGGCTAATTCAAGGTGTACTAGGGAGTTATCTGAAAGATGAGCAGGCACATGGCACACCTTTTTAACATTGTTGCTTAAAGTCTTATCAATTAGGAAGAAATTAATTCTCGATGCATGACCGTACTTGTAATTCCTATAAGTAAATCATGTCTCCTTCAATTCTCAAAATATCAGTTAACCCCCAGTCATCTTGAAGTCTATTCAGACATTCTCTCATATTTGGGAGGTTGAGGGCCCTGCCAGGGGGATACCTATCCCTTTTGGGGTCTAATAAGATATTAAAATCTCCACCTAGCATAATTAGGAGAGACAAAGTTATCAGTTTACCATAGGGAGATTGAAGGGGCGCTGGGTCATCTGTGTTAGGACCATAGTACCCAACCACAGATAAAGCGATATCGCCAGACTTTATGTTGGCTATGGCCCATCTACCTCTTGAGTCCACACTCTTCCTTAGTAATGTTAAGGTCGCTGACTTTTTTTTAATGATTGCTACTCCTTTGATATTACATGATTGATTTGTACAGACACTCTCTCCAACCCATTTTTCGCGTTTTATAATTTCGAGCCACTCTTCTTTGATAATAAGATGAGTTTCTTGTAGTATAATTATGTCACAATTATTTAACTTTAGGTACTCAAAAATCTTTTGTCGCCTAGCCCTTGTTCTTAGCCCGTTCACGTTCCATGTTACTAACTTTAGATTACTCATCTAGCTAACGGTTTATCGTTCCACCTTCCACCTTCACCCTGATTGCTATTGATTTTGTATATCGGACTATTATTTTTTTGATTTTTTCCCGAATGCTCCCACCCAAAAAAGTATTTTAAGTGCACGTGAAAAAAGTGAAACCCCTAAAACCGCCCCTAGCCCTACCACTACCCTGGAGAACCCTCCCTAGCGTAATTTGGTCAGGATTGTTGCCCTATTTCAGGTCCGAAGTTGGGGAGTATTTTCCTAAAAGTTACCCGCCATGGCTCTATAATTTGTACTGTTTAATTTGTGCTATTTACTACTTTTTACTGTGTGTTCTCATTTGCTCTAGGAGCGGCTCTACTTCTTTCGGTTCTCTAATGTTGTATGCTTTATTGTTCCACATTATTCGCAAAAGAGCTGGAAATTTCAATTGAACAGTTGCACCTTCCGCCCTCAGGTCTTGCATGTATTTACCCAGGGCCCATTGCCTGTCAGCCGTAGCTTTCGAAATATCTGATCGGATCTTGTAGTTGAAACCATATTTGAGAGAGTGCCAGATTTCAAGGCCTTACTCAAGATGTTTTCCTTTAAGGTATAAGATTTAAAGTTAACAAGCACTCTCCGGGGATTTTTTCTATCCTTACTTAGCCTAAAGGGGTCTCTATGTACCCTTTGTATGTCTTCGTTCAGAGCTTTTTCATCCAAATCAGGAGTGAACTCCTTTAACAAATTGATTATGAAACCCCTTATGTTCTGTCCTTCTTGTCCTTCCGGGATATTCAACAGGCGTAGATTATTTCTTCTGCAGTTATTTTCTAGAGTCTTAACTTTGTCCCTAAGTTCCTTTTCAGCTTGTGAGAGCTTATCAATTCCTATCTGGCAGTGTTTCACTTCCTCCTTAGTCTGTTCCAGGGCGGTTTCAACTGCCACAACTCTGTCAACTAAAGCATTGACCTTAGATTCCAGCGCTTCACAGGTGGCCTGAATTTTTTCTTGATTCTTCTCCGATTTTGCGAAACTGTGCTTCATTTCCTTAAACAGTGAGCCTACCAAATCGCTGACCCCTGCCTGCGTAGATACTTCTACATCTTGCTCCTTGTTTTTTATGCACTGTAACTGGTTCCCTACTCTCTCTGGCGTCTCCTCGACTTCGGTAACTTCAGTATAATTCTCCTCATTAAGTCCTGTATCTAAACTCATAAGTGCCTGATATCTATTAGGGGATTCCATTATTGCTAGTGTTGTCAGGGAGCCTCCTGATTGACTACTCGCTGTGGCGCTCTCGCTCTCTGTGACTCTCTCAGATTTGGGTGACCCGTAACTTTGGACTGATTTCTCCTGCACCTTAAAAAAGGAGCGTAATGAAGGAGTCACTTTCAGATTGGATCCTTTCTTTAGCTGTTCTTTTTTGGCCGTCTTTGCTGCTCTTGTTGAAATTACAGCTGTTGTTTTCCCCTTGATTTTCTGGCCTCTCTGTCTCATATTCGTGGGTCTACCTCTGCCGCTGACCTGTGTCGCAGTTACCTCCCTGCCCAGCTCCCTGCCCAACTCGCCCAACTCCTGTTCTCTTATAGGTGTAGTTTCTACAGGGGGGCTAATACTGGGGGGGGAGGGGCAGGGTCCCCGATCAGGCACTTATTTCTTAAAGCACGTGCTGCTTCTTTGGGCTCAGTAGCACTATCCTCGATTACCTTAGTGTACGCGCAAGCGTGAGACAATGGTGCCAATGTTGCCAGCCTATCTTGGCAATACTCCCCCCAAGTTGCAACTGGAGTGGAGGCCCCCCTGCGTCTACCTCTGTCTTTCTTTGAAGAATTCATGCAGATGGGATTAAAGTCATTAATTCCTATGCTGTCTTTACAGTCTCTGGCATGAAAACCGCCTACCAGCGCCAGGTTCCCCCTAGTAATCCTCCTTTGCAAGTGCGTGGCTCTCCTAACTCCCCTGAGTGTGTCTAGTGTAGCAGAAATCAGCTGTGGCGAGAGAGGGGAGTTACACAAGGGGCCTCTGAAACTTACTCTCAGGATGGCCCCACGCTGATGTTGGAATTCTGCGGCGGCTGTTCCCCAAAAGCCTCCTATCCTTTCCCGCGCTTCCCGCGCTGCTAGACCCTCTGATTGCTGCCTCCAGGCCAGGCCCGCCTCCACATCCTGCCTTGGACACCACCTCCTCCGTGTACGCGCTGTCCACGCCGAGAAACACCGAGAAACACTGTCACCACCGCTGCACAGAACTTCGGGACCGCTCCCCGTAAGTTTTCTCTTTTTAGTGAATCTAAACTTACCCAAGACAAGAAGACCAGTTCTGTTTCAAGTAAACTGATGAAACACTTTTCTCCATACTTTGATTTACATCTTCAAGAAATAGTGGCTAGCCCATTTGTCCAGTCCTGTCTATACTGTTGTAATAGTATCTAACTGGGATCCATCAGCAGTGATTAATTGTATAAAAAAAATAGAAAGAAAAAAAAGAAATGCTGGAGCCCAATGTTTTGTTCAGAAGCACTATCAAAGGTTGTGATGCCTCTTTAACCCGGGAAACATCCATTACAATGCAGTCATTACATTGCGCTGCTTTTACAATGCAACTGTTACAACGCAACTGCCTTTACATCGCATGCCATTACAATGCATGCATTTACAACGCATGTCACTACAGCGCATGCCATTACAATGCATACCATTACAACACATGCCATTACAACGCATTATAAGGTAAGTAATAGAGATTTTTTTGTTTTAGGGTGGGTATGGGTTTTGGGGTGGATGGGAATAGTAATTTGTACCCCTACACTTTCCAACACTTTCTCTACTGTTGCATGCACTGAAGTGTGAATAGTACATTTTACCCCTACACTTTCCAACACTTACCCTACAGTTGCCCTTAAAGTATTATGCGTTGTAATGCTATGCGTTGTAATGGTAGTTGCAATGGTAGTTGCAATGGTAGTTTTTTTTAAAGCGTTGGAATTGCATGCGTTGTAAAATCATGCGATGTAATGGTAGTTGCGATGTAAAAACCGTGTTGTAAAAGTATGCGTTGTTATTGTTTGCGTTGTAACGTCATATATTCCTTTAACCCACGTGAAGACACTCCCTGCTTCTCTATCTCACTCTTGCAGGTTCTTTCATCCCTGCTTTCTCCCTCTGTCATAGTTTTTCCATCTTTCGCTTCCTCCTTTTTTGTTCTTCTCTCTCTTGCTTGGAATCAAAGATTGTTGAGGGGAAAAAAATGCTTGTCCCCAGAAATGAGTGTCAATGTCCTCCACCCCCACCTGCAACCACCGGCTCAAATTAAACACTGGCCATCAGCATCATCTAGTACAAAATAATGCTGGCATGGTTGCTGGTGAGCTGCATAACCTAGACCATATATCCTTAGACTTAGTCGATTACTATTGACTAAATTCCATGGGTGGCAAATACATTGGAGTTCTCAGTCAACCACCCATGGTTTTGAATGCAAAACCCTATCTACTAAAAATCTAGACAGGAGTTTTCATACAGAAACACACTTTTGACATAGGCAGTATCGTGGAGAAATGCTTATTTTTTTCCTTTCGTTTCCGACTTTGCATGTGTGCCGCACCATACAGCACACATACAAAGTAAGGAAAGATTTAAAGTTAGTCTGAGCACGCTATTTTATATTGGAAGGGACCTCTTCCAGTACACAACCTATGCTAGACTCACACAGACACCACTTCACTATGGCGCAAATTTGCATGGCATTAGGCAGTATGATTCTGCTCCAGCAATGGGGAGAGAGCAGGACAGTATCATATCTCTTTAGATATTGTGTTTACTGCTCACACAACAGCGCAGCATTGTTGGATGCTGTGCTGCATTGCATGATATTTTAGTAAATATACACCAAAGTCTTCTTGATGCCATCCATATTGTTAAATTAATGAACTGGCTTGTTCATGGAGTTCGAAGATGGGAGGTCAGAAATGGCCTGTACTTAGGTTTTTGTTATCTGAACTGATTTCTCTAGTTTCCCAAATAGGATTGTGTTTTGACCAGATCTCCAGCTCCATCATCAGTCCACAACCTAGGTATTCATAAAAAAATCATGTTTCAGTCCATAACTTATTTCTCATCATCAGACTTTGACCCAGAAGAAAAGACAGAGAAAGGCAGACAGGCCAAAAGAAAATAGAAGAGAAATGTAGGAAAGCAGTGACAAAGAGAAAAATACAGGGAAGAAAAAGAACTTGCAAGAGTGTGACAATGACATTGGAGTCAAGCTAGCCTAGCTGATGAGGGGTGATACCCCGAAACCAGTCCCAGGATGCTTGTTTCCAGCCCAGGGAGGGAGAACCTGGCCTGGCAGTTCGGGCTGGACTGTTCCCATGAGGACCCAGCTTGATTTGCATATGGCTCGGTCCAAACTGGGGTGGCGTAGTGAGCAAAAGAATGATGGAATAAACCCAGAACTCCTGACTGGGGGTGAATATATGTTTTATTCAGCATTCCGTCCATCATTTGTTTACGTAGCCCTTTTCATCCTAATTAGGATGGGTATGCCCAGACGTGGGTCCCTTGCTCACTGCAAGGGATTACAAACCGGCAGGGTTGTATACACTGTGCACTGTGCTATGGGTTACTAAGGGACCGTATTAACTTATACAAGAGTTGTTGAAGAACATAATACTCAAATTAAACCATTGTTACGTTTATAAAATTGTATTCGCTTTTCAAAATATGTGCATGAGATTTCCTCAAGGCTAATTAAGAAAACATAATTGTATCGCCAGTGTACATCATATGGCTAAATAAACATAACATATCATCATTACATCATGATGGTCACATGAAATAATATGCACAACATTTTAAAAGAAAGCCAGATGCATTTCGGAACTGATACGTCCCTTCGTCAGGGGAAACCTGTGAACAAGAATATTAGTATTACAAACAACATCAATGCTGGGTTTTTTGAAAGACAACATGTGGGTACCATTACATGAAGTCTCGAAGGGAGGTGATAGAACTGTGCTGAATTATTACATTGTTATTATACAAAATTGCATCACCATAGTGTGATTGATAATGTGCCAAGTAGTTGGAATTATAAATTTGAGAAGTGTATTGTTAGTTTGTAAAGAAAAAGAAGGAAGAGGTATGAAAAGGCTGAATGAATCAAAGACTAAAAAAGACTGAAATGAGTTGCTGAGAGAGGAGGATTTCAGTTTTTTTTTGTTTTTTTTTGCAGAGTTTTATATAGTACGAACTTGACCCTAACCCAATCAGGTATCAGAGCACTTTACATAGCACCAGTTATGTTACATGAGGACACACATTCATTTTTTGTGCGGCACAGGGAGATTAAGTGATTTGCCCAGAATCACAGGATGTTCAGCGTCATTACCGAGACTTGAACCCAGTTCCCCAGGTCCGAGGTCGAGCGCCCAAGCCGTTAGGCCAACTCCTCTCCCCAACTCATCTTGCTGTACAGGACTAATACATTTATTTCACCTTTCTTCAAGCATCCTGTGATTCGAAAAAAAATAAAAAATATTGCAATAATCAGTGCTCAGTGGGTCCTCTAGAATCCAGTGAAAATAGCAACAAGATGCTGTCAAAGTTGCTAAAATACAACATAACTCCTTTCCTTAATAATAACATAACATTGTGATGCATAAACAGGGCACCACACAACTACCATGCTTGAACATGGTAGTTGTGTGGTGCCCTGTTTATGCATCACAATGTGTCGTTTGTGTTTTCTTGGTAATAGATGTGCTGCGGTTCCTATTTTCTGTGCGTTTTGTCCTCTGTAGCATCTTATCCACATGTTGTACATTTATTGTGTAGGCTATGTTTTGTGTTATGTTATTATTAAGGAAAGGAGTTATGTTGTATCTTAGCAACTTTGACAGCATCTTGTTGCTATTTTCACTGGATTCTAGAGTGTGGACTCCAGGGGCAGTGAGCAGGCAGTTGCTGAGGGAGGAGGATTTCAGTTTTTTGTAGAGTTTTATATAGTGCGAACTTGACCCTAACCCAATCAGGTATCAGAGGACTTTACATAGCACCAGTTATGTTACATGAGGACACACATTCATTTTTTGTTCGGCACAGGGAGATTAAGTGATCTGCCCAGAATCACAGGATGTTCAGCGTCATTACCGAGACTTGAACCCAGTTCCCCAGGTCCGAGGTCGAGCGCCCAAGCCGTTAGGCCAACTCCTCTCCCCAACTCATCTTGCTGTACAGGACTAATACACTTATTTCACCTTTCTTCAAGCATCCTGTGATTCGAAAAAAAATAAAAAAATATTGCAATAATCAGTGCTCAGTGGGTCCTCTACACCTTTAGGCACCTTTGAAATGATGACCAAAGTGCCTGCAGGGACAAATGAGGAAATCCTTTATATCCAGTAATATACATGTAAAAGGCACAGTTGCAGACGGAATATATAATTATAGTGTAGCTAAACATAAACACAGAAGATTTCATAAAAAAACCCTTTAAACTTATCCAACTCTCCAAAATGAGTTGCCAAAGATGTCATAAACAAAGCATATGCTTTACACATCAAAATGAAAAACAAACATTGTTAAATATTATCACAATGTGACTGGCTCTTTCCTGTGAAAAGATCTTATCATGTGCTTGACAGTGAATTGGCCATAGACAAAGTAAATTGCCAGAGATCATCATATGTTAGGCTGACACAGACTGAAATGCGGTTTTATACTTTGTTCCTAAAAAGTCCCCAAGATGTGTTTTGCATAGCCAGACAGCTTTTCTGCCTGGTAGGCAGGACCTACAAAGGAGACATTACAGACAGTGCAAATAAGATGAGCGATAGTAAAAGAATTGAATGGGAATGATAGAAACGAAAGAGAAAACAGTGAAAAGAGAGCAAAATGAGCTAGGAAAAGTGAACAAATAAAGAAAAGACGAGGGAAGAAAAATAAAATGACAGAAAAATACATGAAAAACAAAAGGCAAAGAGGAAGGATAAAGGGAATTGAGAGAAAGGAAAGGAGGTGGAAGGGGATGAATGACGGAGTAAGATAAGGATGGAAGAATGTGGGAGAAGGCATGAGAGAGGGGCCTGTAAAGGAAACTACCAGAGAGCAAGGGCTGACTATAAAAATGGGAGAGAACCATCCAGTGCAAAGTTTAGGAGGTAACAGAAGGTATCCCTATGTCCAGCGTCGTGGGCCCTCAACATTTCACCACAGATTGCTTCTCTGAGTTTGAATATGCATTTGAAGCTGAGCCAGAATACTGAGGCTAGTTGCACCTCCATATATCTGTGTTGTGTCTTTGGCTGTAAACTATCTGAATATGGTGCTCTGTCATTGCTTTAAACCATATTAAGTGCATGTTGTAGCACTGTGGCAAAATGGTTGGAGATTACATGGCAGTATTTGTGGTATTGGGTGATGTGCAACATACTATAATAACATTTTCTATAACCAGACGGCTAAAACTGCTGCCTGAAATGCAACATTGTTAAATAAGGGTAATCTAGAAAAGACACAACGCAAGGCGCTTTGCAGAGTCCTAGGAACAATATGTTACCAAGCATAACCAGTGGTAGGTTGAACATTCCTTTCTTAATTGATCACCATCCCTTTGATCCATGAGGGTTGTTTGGCTCCTTTGTGATATTGATTATTAGATACCCTAGAGTATTGAAGCACCCTAATATTCAAGCTAAATTTATATTGAAAGTAATCTGTCACTGTATGGCTGCACACTTAGCAGGCAATGTTGCCTGCCAGTGAATAACACCACCATGTTTGCTACTATTCTATTATGAAATAGAAGTATGGTACTTTAATTTCCGGCTCATACATTTTATCAGCTTATACAGCATTTGCAGATACAAAGAAATAATGCTTCTGTAGTGGATTTCATTTGCATTTCCACATGCTTTACAGAATAACCTGCTATATACCCTTAGGATGTCTGTTGATTTATGATTCTGAAATAACTGGGACACACACTGTCAGCACATCCACCCCATTGTGAAAATGAAGAACTCTGAAACCGGTTTTTAATGTGCTCTATTGATACTCCGACTACAGTGTATGTTGGTAATCAGTATTTATTTTATGAAAGTAGTATCATAAAACTCATGAAGTTTAGTTCTGTGCAGCATGAAGTAAAACATGTACATGACTGATGTCAGAATGACGCTGTGGGGCCCCCTCAACATACCTTGCAGCCCCCCCATACTTTGTTACACCACTGTTGCAGTTTTGACTCATTCTAAAGTGGGGAGTAGGACTAATGTGATTAACTCCAGTGCATACAGTGGGGTATGCTCTGCATTGGAGTGCATTGCATATCTCTCGGTGCCCTTACATAACTATGTAAGGGTACTGAGGGGTATGTACTGAAGTGCATAACCCTCGTGCCTTTACATGCTTATGTAAACCACATCACTCACTTTTATTACATCTCTGCTTTCCATCCAAAAGTTGGTCAGGTTTGTGCATGTTTTGCACTTCAATTTGTGTTGTTATACGGATCTTCTGTGTGTGTAAATTTATAGTACATAAATGTTATATTTTACAAACTAAACACACTTTGCTGAAATGTTATTTCTATTTGTCTGCTAATACGAAAAATTCAAGGATCAAATGCAATGGATGGATCTGTCTTTCACCATTTAATCTTCAAAGTATTTGCCATGTACGTTACCAATGGTTTAGGCCTTGATGACTTGATCAACCAATACAGTAAAGAGGCAGAGTTGTGTTACAGGTAGGAAACACTTAGCGTGCCTATTTCCATTGGTTGGATGTGCTTGAATCGGGGGTTATTTTGCAAGCAGACCAGCTTGATGATTGGGCACATTTTTCACTTATTTTTAATGTTTACTTCACATTTTTCAACAATTTGCAGTAAATATGTGGTGTAAAATCCACCATTTCTTAGGTGGTTGGGGGAGACGCCCTGTACCCTCCTTTTGCGTTGCGCTCGCTCACACATTATACTCGGGTATGAAAGTTCCACCCCATCACTTTCAAAATCAACCAGCCGTCACTGTAGCCATGATCACCTCAGTGCATCAGGCAGGGTAAAACAGGCTTTGTCTGTTTGAAATGCTTTTACATAGTTAATACATAATAGCTATGGCTTTAATGCCCCTGACTCCAAGCTAATATTATTAGTAAGCTTTTAATATATTTTAAGAATTCATGCTTTTTTCTCCAAATATCATCTGACGAGTTCTTAAAATACACTCTTTTTCGTCTTGAATATACAATTTTCAATTTTGATATTCATATACTAATTGAGCCAAGCAAAGCCTTCTAATTTAGTAGGCTGGGCTGGACACATGAGAGATACTTACAGGTAGGAGGAGACCTACCAGTAGCTCACAAGCTACTTGTTGGAGAAGCCTGCTAAAGATTATCAATGAGCTTGCATTTTGCAGTCCGGGCAATTGTCAGTTATGACCTGTTATTGACAAAAGTGAATAATCTGCAATGTATGGCATATCATGTATTTCTGTAAAACTCCCAAGCAATAGACCTCTTGGGCAATAGCATTCCATCTTGTACTTTACTGGTTCATCATAAGGCCACACTAAGTCAACAGGGTTGGAAAGTGAAATCATTTTCTTTCCCTGTTTTATCTAAGCTTCTGTCCTTTCTCATGCTGTGGTTGTGTATATGCATACACAGGAGTGTCACCTAAAGATATGCTGGACAGGGAGCACCAGATGTTGTCTTCGTTCTGTCAGGGTTTAATCTCCATCACGGCTGAGCCAGTCGCCACTCGTTGTCCCAGCAACACTGATTAATTCCGTCTCCTGTACATCTATGGAGCAGGAAACTTGCCCTGATAAAACGAAATCGAGAACCAGAGGGCAGAAAGCAAAAATAAAATCGAACCGCATTAACAAATCCCCTGTTGTAATAAGGAAGAACCGGGGAACAACGAAATCAAATAAATCCGTAAAGGGCACATCTGGGAGGAAAGAGCTAGTTGCTCCTACAAGTGTTGTTGGTGAGGGCAATGTTATTTCCCCGAATCAGAACAGGGCAGGGCCACTAATTGTCAGTACGTTGGAGGGGGACTTTTGGGGCAGGCTTGAAACCATTCTGTCTACCTTATTAGACCCCATATTTAAAAAAATAAGCTTAGTAGAAGACAGGCTATCTAAATTAGAAAGGACGATGGTTTATACTTCGTCGGTTATTCCAACAGTAAGTACAAATATGCCCAAAGCTCAAATAGTCAAGGAAGGGGAAAGAGCTGGGCAGAAAGGAGCAGGGGTAGTCTCGAGTGTGAGGCAAACAGCAAATAGTGAGGCGCTAGATAAGAATAGTTCTAATGGTTTAAGGCCCACTAGTGTAGATATTTCAGCTTCTACGCAGCAGCCGTCTTTAAGAATAGAGTCCCCTATGCCTCAGCGGGATAAGAGATCTGAGGGTAGGGCCCTCCAGATGCTGACTCTTCCAACTATTGATCTCCCACCCGAATCCACTCCATATGTTGTTATTTTGGGGAGTGTTCCTGCTCTCCCCAATGGGAATAGTGAAGATTATGGTCAGCTGGTAAATAAAAAAAATCATTGATTCAAATATAATACCACCTTGGGCGATCATGTATCTAAAAACATACTTATGGCACGCAGGGTTAGCTGGATTGGGAGCTCACGTAAACAGGGGACAGGCGACTGTATTATCATAAATTTTGATAACCCTTTTACCGCAGGCCGTATTTTTTCTGGGGACTGCAGTCTCACCCCTTTAGTGGGTTCTGTCATTAAGGTTTTACCCTTGGGCTATTTTTACAGGCCACCTTCCTATGGGGACATGACCATGGATGCCCATGGGGTACCCCATCGTGGTGGCTGTTCAACAAGAATACTCCCTAGACACCAGTCCATTCCCTTGGTCCAACCACTGCTAGAATAAGATAGGCAATTTGGTACTGGCCATATAGTGGCATCAAACAATAGATTTGCTGCCTTAACAGGCATGGAGTAATGCGATTGACTGCGGGATCCCATACTTATTGGGTCTAAGCCGGTCGTACCTCTTCAGGCTCTAGGGGAGGTAGTTGTGGAGCTCCCAGTGCTGAGTTCGAATAATTTCCTATCCTGGAATATAGCAGGGTTGGCAACTAAGCTTCAGGATCCACGGTGGGTGTCTTCTGTCAAGCAATTTATGGTAATTAGCCTCCAGGAAAGGTGGTCGGTGGATTGCGACCTGTTCCTGGAGGGCTACAAGGCCTTTTTCGTCCCAGCTAGACCCTCTGTGAGTGGGAGACCAAAGGGCGGACTAGTCACATACATTTCTGTGGCTATTGATTGCAAGCTGCAGGTGATGTCCACCACACATCCAGGAATATTGGCATTATCAGCCCGAAGGGGGGACATCAGTTGGGGAATTGTTAACTTTTACAATTCTTTTTCTTCCCCGCATGAGGCTAGTAACATAGTTGCCCTGGGAGGAACCATAAAACAATCCCTAGGCCCAAGTCTTCATAACCTTTTGGTCTCTGGCGATTTTAATATACATCCCTGTGGTGAGCCAACAACATTGTGTATTTCTGAGCTGAGTTGTCCTCGTATGAAGGGTTTTCACTTTGAGCATACCGCTCAAGGAGAGTTGTTGAATACCATATTAAATGAACTAGATTTGGTGGCTACAATGATTTTAACTGACCCGCGCACTAACTTTACTGTGCCCCCCTTCAAAGGACACGGGAGGGGATCTTTTATTGACTTTATTTTAATTTCGTCCTCCTTACACTTTTTTATCAATAATTTTAATATTGCAGAAAGTGAATTTAGTGATCATAACCCCTTAACTCTTCACATGACAGGTCCACTTTCAGCAAAATTTAGGGATGCTCCAAGTAAGGGCGTACTGAAACCAACAGATGGGAAGCGTAGATTAAAATGGTCTCAGGTATCCCCAGAAATATTATAGCAAGGTTAAAATAGCATGTGCTGATGAACTGTCCCTATGCACAAAGGAGTGGTCTCTTCCAAAAGCGATCCTTGGTGCATTCAAGTCTATTTCACAAAAAGTGGCTGAACTGTTATGCGCCCCAGCCAGAAGTCAAACCTTGTCTGGTCCTAGATGGTTTTATTCCCATTGCTCTAAAGCAGCCAAGAGGTTGAGGGAAGTCATGTCATCAAAACCTAGAATTCAATCGGAGGTCTCCAACTGTCGCAGGGAATACAAGGTAGCCCTTGCTAAGAGGAGGGGAGCATTGAAGGAAGAAGCGTGGAGGGAATTGATTGATTCCAGCACTCTCAGTAATAGCTCGAGGTTCTGGAGTGTTGTGAACAGGCCCCTGTTTGACCATGAAGGGGGGGTGGGCCTCGGCTCACACATTACTGAGGAGGAGTGGGTACTTCATTTTAAAACTATGTTTGATTGCCCGTCTGAACTTAGCTGCAGGAACTCCCAGGACAGGAAGGACCCACAATTAACATTTGAGAAGGGTGAGATCCTGGAAGGTATCACAGGATTATCTGTTGGTAAAGCGCCTGATCCTGACGGGATCCCCCCAGACTTATTTAAGTCATACCCCTCCTTTTGGGCGCCGATACTGGTGGCAGTTTTTAATGCTACTGCAAAGAATGGCTGTCCCCAGTCTTGGGCAACCTCTACCATAGTTCCTGTTTTTAAAAAGGGCGATAGAAATAGTACCCACTGCTATAGACCAATTTCGCTCATTGACTCAGTGGTTAAAGTGGTGGGACGGGTCCTTTTACAGAGACTATCAACTTGGGAGGAGGACAATAAGATTTTGTCGGAAGTTGAGTATGGTTTTCGATCGGGACGTTCCACCGTCGCTCATTGTCTTAATTTATTTATGATACTGAGTAAATATACTGTTGCTCGTACTGGGACAATTCACCTTGCCTTCATGGACTTGTCATCTGCGTTTGACAGTGTCAACAGGAACAAGCTATGGCAGTCCATGAGGACAATGGGAGTGGAGAACAGTATTGTCAATTTTCTGGAGGACCTGCACATGTCAAATAAAGCTAATGTCAGGTTCTCACAGGATTTGCAGGTCACGAGGGATTTTAATATCAAAAAGGGAGTCCGGCAGGGCTGTATTTTGGCCCCTATTTTAATTAATTTTTATATTAATGAACTGGACAGTGTACTTAGGGCAACAGGAGTTGATTACCCAAGTGTAGGACGGCGAGGGATTCCCGTCCTGTTATATGCGGACGACGCCATCCTCATATCCAGGACTGAATTGGGTCTTCAATCGCTTTTAACTGCCTTCTCCAGATTCATGACTGACCGGGATTTGGCAATTAACAATTCCAAGTCGTATGTCATGCAAGTGGGGCAATTGGGGAAAAAGAACTTCCAGTTTAGTGTAGGTGATTCCAAGATCCCCCGCACAAATGTATTTTCCTATTTAGGGGTCCTCTTTGATGACCAGCTCAAATGGGGCCCCCTATTACAGAAGAAAAAAGGGGATCTGGCCAGGGTTAATTCAGCAATTTTTAATTTTGCATCCAAAATAGGGAAGAAACCAACAGGAGCTATGCTGCAAGTGTATCAGGCCAAAAGCCTGGCCATAGCTTCTTATGGCAGTGAAATTTGGGGATACACTATTGCAGAAACCTTACAGATAGCGGAGAATGATTTTTTGAAACGCTTACTATGTGTTCCCCATCGCACATCTAATTTAGCGGTCCACGAGGAACTGGGGGTTCCCTATTTAAGTGACGCACTTGCCTTGCGACCTCTGAGTTTCTGGCTAAAATGTTGGCTAAATAAAGATCTTCCTCTCACCCACCTGATCCTAAGAGAATGCATGACTCTGGACAACTCGGCTCATATTTCGTGGCTGTGATATATTTAAAAAAGTCTTGATGGGTTAGGGCGGAGGGACTTATTTGCCAACCCTGATGTTATTACAAAGAAAGATGTGGATTCAACCAAATTAGCCTTTTTGTCACTGAGAAAAATGGAAAGGGAAGCTAAGGAGGTGTTGAAACCTAGTGTGCGGACGTATATAATGCTTAAAACAACCCCCATGACGGAACCCTACCTCATGGGGTCTCTGTCCACACATGAGAAATTTTTGTTAACCAGGTCGCGGTTGAACCTTTTTCATCTTTCGCTCGCCATACCCAAGGGTTTTAATATGGGTCAAGATATAGCACCCTGCGGCAGCGATGGACAGTCTCCGCAGGATATGTTGCACTTCCTGTTTTTATGTAAAATATATGAAATTCCGCGTAAACGCTTTCTGGTTCCTATTTTAAAAAGAATGAACTTTAGACAGGCTCGACCGGCACTGGTGTACCTTCAATTATTGAAAGAGGACTGTATATTTTTTATAGTAGGGTTTTTAAAAGCCACTGTTAAATCTAGGAGTTATATGGATGTGTAAAGAGTATTTCCTCAGGCTCTTTTTATTTAGTTATTCCATGTAATTTTAATAGTTGTATTGGTTGTTATCTTAATTTATGCATTTTTATTGAAACTGTTTTATGTCAATGAAACTTTTATGGTTTGAAAGCAAAAACCGAATAAAGTTTTTCTAATGATGATATCTTCGATATTGGTGGAATGTCTCAACAACCTGCGCTGGAGTTCTACCTTTTGCTGCACTAGTTGCCTCAAACCACAAAACAAGAAATACCTGTCTGTGGAAATCATTCAAAACATCTGAGATGAGGAAGTGATCCTAAAGATTGAGACATTACTGGATCCAGGCACTGTGCTCTGATAATGGTCCTCCAATTAGTACTTAATCTGTAGAATTATGAGTGCTGGTACCCAAAGCACTGCTAAGAAGCCCCCGTCTGGCTTTATTAAATGTCAGTGCACCGAATGCCAAAGCTGAGTAGTCTTGAACCTTTCTCATGAGTCTTTTAATCCTCTCTCAAACACCCCCTCCTCCTTTATTATATTCCTGCAGGTTCCTGCTTTCTCTTTTTGTGATGGTTTTCCTGTCTTTCTCTTCCTTGTTCTTTCCCCTTTGTGTGTTTTTTCTCGCTCCTGAACTCAGAAAATGTCTGGTCATGAAAAATAAGTGCTGGTCCCCAAAAATGAGTGCCGGTGGGCTCCACTTGCTCAAATTAAGCATTGTCTCCAATCCAGGGATGAGAACTTGCTGCATTTCTCAGTTCCATGCAAATCAGACAACTGAAGGTTGCACCTCATCGGCCTAGGGACAACAGTGAAGCATTGAGGTTCATGTGGAAGCATGATAAGACCATCTGAATGGCATATGTCATCGGTGCCAATGTTTAGTGATCTATCTATTCCTTTTTGAAAAAATATCACAACATCACGGGCCTTGCTCCACCTTTAATAAGCATGGGGCAGGTAGGGGTAGATACCATTTCTCACCACTGGTTGTGGCAGCCAGCAGCCATCGATAATGAAGAAAGGTCAAAGAGACAATAACAAAACAAGCTGCCGGGGACTCTGAATTGCAAGTAGGGGATCAAGCCCTACCAGACCAGTGACACCCAAGCAACAAAATCCAACTGAACTTTGATCCATCCCTCTAAGTCATCCCTAACATGCAAAGTACTCTGCTCAAGTACGGACTGGCCTTTTATTCCATCGGGCATTTGCCTAGTGGCTGTGGCCCTTGGAGGCTGATTTTGAAAGCCCATTGCCACTGCTGGAGCCTCTGTCACGTTCACTAATGCCATAGGTTAACTGCAGGGTGGCTTAGAATGAGAAGTTGAAGGAAGGATGTAGAGAGAAAGTGATAAGAGGAAGCAGAGCCAGAGGAAAGAAGGAGAAAGAGACAATTGGATGGATGGAAACAGGTACATTGAGAAAAAAAAAGGAGTAGGACTGGTTTTAGTACATTAGTTCCCCTGTCGGGCAACAGAGCAAGCAGCAAGAAATGTATGTGTCTTTAAGAAGCTGCACTAATCAATATCGAATCCTGTTGAGAATGTGGTGTATGACTGTGAGAAGTTGGCCTGGCATATGCTGTCCACTAGTGATAATGGGCACCTTGCACCAGTCCAAACAACCCTTATTGATGATAGGTTTAAAGACAACCTTGATTGAAAGCTATCCTAATGTTAGCTATGGAGAGCAGCCTTCAGGCTAAGTCTTGAAGAGTGTAAAGCAGCTTGGTTTACCACATTATAACCTCTTGAGTTACTAAATGAAAGGAGAACCACACAAGGTATATATATAAAATATATGTATTTATTTCTAAACACTCTCTACTAACCTCTTTATGAAGTTAGAGAGCAAGGCACACAATAATACAGTTCTAGAACAACAGTAAATAGCACAATATACAATGGACCCTAGGGGCGGACCAAACCATATATTAAGAAAGTGGTATAAGAACCATGACTTGACTAGACACAAGGCCTAGAGCCTGTAGAATCACTGGGACCCCAAGGAACCACCCAAGGTAGTGACACAGGGGACCCACGGGGGACGTGTGCAGTGTGAGAACACAGCAGCGAGCTCCGTTAGCTTCAATGGGGAAAGTCGCGGTTGGAATTTTAAAGTTTAAGGACACCTAGCAGAGGACTTTGAGCAAAGCCCTTTGGACTTAGGGGGTTCTAGGGCCAACACCCACGGGAGCACTGGAGTGCTTGAGTTACCTCACCCAGGGAAGCCGGGTGCATAGGTGTCAAATGGTGTTGGGTCGCGTCGTCGTTTTCAATGGCGACCTGCTGCAAAGTGCTGCTGCCGGGAAGAAGAAAAGTGTCCGGTGTAATCCAAGCCTGGATCGAAGATCAGAAGAACCTGAAAGCAGAGGGGACAGAGTCTGGGTCACTTGCCAGTGACCAGGGGCACAATAGACGAATGCCCACCGATGTTGGGTGTTTCAGGTGTGAAGAGATGAAGCTTGACTCTGCAGCCACGAAGACCAGGAGGTGTCGATGAGGACCAGGAGCTGGATTCGAGCTGTCACACAAAGGATGTCGAGTGCTGCGGTGTTGGTGCCCGGATTGGACCCAACAAGCCTTGGCAAGAGCAACCCACGCAGGAAGAGAAAAGATGCTTTGGTGCGGACCAGGAAGGTCATGGGGACTCCCCAAGCAATGGAGAGTCAGGACACATCTGGAGCAACCAGGTAAGCCCAATTAAAGTTACAGTTACCTTCACAGGGACCCACCAATCAACGGACCAGGGATCGCGAAGGGACCGTGAGAGAAAACACAAAGAGCCAGCTCACGGAACACTCATGGAGTGTAGGTGGGCAATCTTCAGTGCAAATGCTGCTCGGGGTCACAGCTACAAGTAACCCAAAGCTCAGCTGTAGGAGTCATTGGAAAGCTGATGCTTCTGCAAATAGTTGTGGTGTCCAGGGGCTCAAGTTACACAGTCTTCCACGATGGATACAGGCCTCAGAATTGCTGAGTGCACAGATCGACCTCAAAGACCACGGAAACCCACCTCCTGTGTTGCAAAATTCTTCAGAGTCCGGCAGAAGCTTTGGAGATGCAAACCGGACAGATGCGTCTTTGGTGCCCGCTAAGCAGATGAGTAACTCCTTTTCTCCAAGGGAGATTCTCCAGTCATCTAGTTCAGTGTAGATCGTCAAAGTTCCAGGATTCAGTATCAGAGTTTCGTCCAGGTGTAATCTAAAGTCCTGTAGCCAGGGGTTTCTTCTTTATACCCAAGGGAGGGGTTGGACATACTCTGGGGACCCACCTATGGCAGGGTCAGGAAAGAGGGGTGGCTAAACCCATTTTGTTTGTCCAGTTTCGCCCCAGAGCAGGGGCTGGTAGCCCGTGCAACCGGATTGAGCTGGACTAGGCACAGGGACACAAAATGTGTCCCCAGTCATGAACTTCATAGCACTCTTGGAGTGCACCCACCCAGCCCTAATACACTAAAGCCTGTCTGTGAGGTGGTGACACCTCCCTGTGACAGGAAACCTATTGTCGAGGCCTCCCCTGTCGGAGTTTCGTCCAGCAGCAGGAGGGCAGACTCGTGTCTGTGGCTGGTAGCATCCATTTTGTGATGCCAGGGCTCTGTTAGCTGGTAGCGGGTATACCGGTGCTGTCATGTCTCTACCTCTAGAAGGGTGGGAATATAATCCCGCACCAGTTACTGGTGTGGGGGTATGATTCCAAGGTGTTTGACACCAAACACAACATGTTTCCATGCAGCCATCCCAAAGTTAGCATTTTCCGTTTGGTTATAATGCACTTAAGAGTATATGGTTTGGCTGCATCACAAACAAACCCCGGAATAAAGGTTCCGAAGGCTGCAGAGGGGCTCTGCTCATGCATGGGCACCCTCTCACATAAAAACCAGCACCCTGCCTTCAGTATTAGTAAGGCCTGCCATAGGGGTGACTGATAGGTTTATATGTGCAGTGATATGGAGAGATATAGTGAACCTATATCTCAGTAAGGGGTGCAATCATCACCCTACCCAGGCTGCAGTAGCAGTCCTGTGGTGTCATTGTGGAAGACTTCCGAGGGGTGGCATAATACCTGCTGCAGCCCCTGGTAGGCCTCTAGGGTACCTATGCCCAGGGTACATAGTATACCATATACTTATGACTTATAAGGGTACCCCAGAATCCAATCTGGAGTGTATCTAAAGTACTGGTAGTCAATTTAGAGAGGAAGCAGCTAGGATGGGGTACTGGTTAGCAGGGCCCCAGCCAGACTAAAGCCGAAAAACAGTGAAACATCAGCAAAAAGTGGGGGTAACTAAGAAGCAGATCCTACTCTCCTACAATGACTATCCACTTGAGTAGAATATAACCTTTATTGCAGACAATGGTGCATCATGATTCTGTAGAATCTTCGAAAACCCCAGTCAGAGAGCTCTGAACAAAAGAGACGTCTGCAGATTCTATAAAGGCAAAGTTTATCACTATAGCCTGTTGATGTTCCCTCCAGTTTCTTTGGCTGAGAAGGGATTTTCCTTTAGACTGCAAATCCTGTCAGATGACTGTATTAGAGCAGGGATAGCCTGAGGAGAGGGGGCAGGCATTATAACTCCTTCTGGTTCTCTTAAATGCTCTGCCTTTTATACACTTTGCAGTTCTAAAAGGCGTACAGTGTCTTTTTTTACACTGCAAGTAATTTAAGACTTTTTTCTCCATTAAAACCTCAGTTGGGGGTTATGGGGGAGCAAGATGGCAGCCGTGTGGGGATGGCCGTTTTAACCTCCTCCTAAACTGAGCCTTCACTGGATGTTTTCCTGCTCCTCCGCAGCTTTTCGCAGGGATGAATGCAGGTGTAGGTTTTGCTATCATACCACTAGCTGCCTGGTTATTTGCAGTTAAAGAATCGACCCCGCTCCATAGCATTCTAAGGCGACTGGTTTCCCAAGCGGTTCTCTGGGCGTAAGGAGGTTGGGACGCCGTGCTGCTTGGTGGACTGTGGCAATACCTCCAAAGACCCGCTAGAGGTCTGAAGGCCTGTGGTGGTGGGGGAGTGGCAAACAGAACTGAGACAGGGCTGAAGCGCCCAGATCAGCCATCAGTGAAGAAGCCTTCTGATAGATGGAACCCTGAGGCAGGGGCCTAGGGGCCTGAGAGACCAACTACATCTGCAGGCTCTGTGGCAAACTATTTTAGGAGGTCTACTCAGCCCCCAGACCGACATACAGGCCTGTGGTCAGATACTCCAGTTCCCTCACTTTATTCCTGTGTGAGGCACTCAGATGGAGTGGCTGAACTGAACATTGAGGAAGGTATGGCTGCAGCAACTTCTGTAGTGGGGCGAATCCACATGATACCCTGGCAGGGGGCCCGGCTGGGAGGGCTGCCCCGGCAGAGGCAATACTGCAGAGTCCTACAGTTGAATTAGACTCAGATGGTAAACCTATTGAGGGTGTTTTACGGCTTGCACAAAGATCTGCCAGTGACAATACCAAGGCGTGTATGGATGCAGATTCGGGGGGATCATTTCTTTTCATTCTCACACCACTCGGATTGGTCGAATGAGGAGGTTCAGGAGATAGCTGGAGGGTGCCCCAGGACAAATTCACTGGGTAGCGTGCTGAGTGCTTTAAGCAGCTTGGAGGAGGGACGGGGATTCCCATTTTATAAGGAGGACACTGATTTGACTGGCACAGTGAGGAAAAAATGGGTTCCACAATAGAAAAAGTCTAAGGTGGAAGCAAAAGATCTCATCTCGGACTAATCTGATATGCCCCGTCTGGAGGGGGAGTGCTGCTCATAGGGTCTTAAATGTGGTATAATTTGAAGCAATCTATCAGAGCATAATGGCTCCTCTGGAGCAAACACGGACAGAAAGCTGCAGAACGCAGTTTGCCTGACTCAAACTACAAGGTGCCATTTATCTGGTTGCTAAGGCTTGCTCTGAATTCTCTGAGAGGATGGGGGAAGCCAAGAACAGGATTTTTACCTTAACGGGTGAATCAAAGTGCATAAGAAAGTGGAAGAGACTCTGGAGGCTCAAAAGGTAGATACCCAGTGGAAACTGGAAGACATCAAAAATAGAATCAGACAGAACAATCTTAGAGTTTTGGGCATCCCCGAAGTCAGGGATTGGGGCAGCCTCACAGCTTCAGTTATCATCAACATAAGCTGAGGCAAACTGAGATCCGGGGCCTTTATAATCAATTGTCCTTAGCTGAGGAGGAATTGACCCAGAGGCGGTCTAAGGTGATGGATGTTCGGGAACCCTAGCAAAAAACAGTTATCTTGATATCAAAGATTAACTAGTACTTTAGTAGGGAGGTGGCTGCTAAATTTCATCAGTACAAGTCAGAATGTTATGAATACGGAGAGAGCACCAGACAGTTATTAGTCAAATGGATTAGGCAGAAAGAGTCTGAGAATGGGATATCTGCTATAACAGAACAAGAAGAGAGGACCTTTGAGTCACCATCTGATATTCTTACGGAATTAAGGTATTTTTATGAAGCTCTTTATATGGAAGAACTTGAATGTCCAACAGATGGGAATGAGGACTTTTTTTGGGGCGTGGATAGGGTTAAATTGAATAATGAGGATCATGCCACTGTGGATGCTTGTGCATGTTTGGAAGAGATATCCAAGGCAATAAAGTCCCTAGCCACTGGGAAAGCTACTCTTCCACTGGAACTTTTCTAAGCTTTTTTTTAAGAGCTTTGGCAGGATATGCTTCAGACCTTCCTGTAGGCGCAAATTTGTTGTCTCCCACCATGGGAGACAACTAATATAATTGTGTTTAAAAAATAAAACGCAAGCCAGCATCATACAGGCAGGTCTCCTTAATAAATTGTGATGGTAAGATTTTATGCCAGAGTACTGGCAAATTGGCTGGGAGGGTCATCTCGCCATTAGTTTCACCCCGACAACAAGGCTTTATTCCTGGAAGTGGCACAGTTGACCACGTTAGAAGGCTAATCACCCTGTTTGACATAGGTGAAGCTTCAAGGTCACCATTGGGCTTAGCCTTATTAAATGCCAAGAAGGCTTTTGACTGAGTTTCATGGGATTTTTGTGGTCGAAGTTAGAATGGAAAGGCTTTGGATATACTTTTATCCAGGCAATTAAGGCCTTTTACAGGGCCCGAGGGCTGCATACGAATATTGGGACGGGAGTCTAATGGTATTCAAAGTACGAGGTACCAGGCAGGGCTGCCCTTGCTTATCTTTATTATTTGTATTATATATTGATACGTTTATAGGGAAGCTCGAGAATAATCCATGTATTAAACCAGCTGTTGCCAATCAGGTAGAATATAAGGTCCTTGCATACTCAGGTTAATGTTTTTAGCTACACTACTGCTACTCATGAGATATATGCGTTGGCAGGGATTGGCACTGCATGGCAATGCTACTAAATGTGCTGCTCATAAGTATATTAAAATGATCATGCATTTGCAGTCTATACATTCATTGGTTTTGATGTGGTGATAGAAATGCTGTTTTTATATAAATGCACTTATGTTGTTATATTTGTTGCACTTTATGTGTTAGGGTTTTTTGTTTAAGAAATTATTTTGCTCTTGGTATTAGAATCAGCACCTGCGCTCTCAGATCAAGATTGAGAACCTGTTTCTAGTGCTATGGGTATTATGACTTTCAAGTGTTAATCATTTGTTTGAGCTTTCGCCGAGGATAGTGTTTTATCTATGCTGCTGTTGGTTATGAATTGTATATTCTTAGCAGGAACTGGCACTTTATGGCAAAGTTTCTGAGTGTGTGCATAATATCCATAATGTCCATTTGTCGTTTTACAACTCCCAACCTCTGATTGCCATGGTGCACGAAGGTTGTCAAATGGGTCTGGTTGAATGGTAATGAGTGTTTGATACATTTATGCTATTTTATGGTCCCCTAGGTCTCCCAAAATAAGTTTACCCTCCAATGGATTCAATTCATGGGGTGTAGTCAGTGTGGCAATGTATGGGGACAGTGCGTGCTGGAGTTGGAGATATCTATGGAATTGGCTATGATGGAGCTGTTATTCCCTCTACAGGGTTTGATATAATTTGAGGACTGTACCTTGCATAACATCTCCCGGGGATATCCCGATGAGGTCCCATTTTCAGAACTCCACCAGGGCAGCCCCCTGTGGAAGCATGTTTCCCTGCCATAGTGGCATCTGCTCTGTCAGCCTGCCCCACCATTTCAGTTGCCCGAGTTAAGAACGCCATAGATTTAGTACTAACCGTGTTGCAGGGTAAGGCCGTCCCCCAACCCCACTATACAAATGCATGGCTAGTGGGGAGTACCCCGTTGCCCACTTATCTAGGGCATGCGCTGGGTCGCGCTGTGTGTCATACCACCAGTCGTTATAATTAGGAGGTGTGCTGCCATGCAATAGGATTCAATATCTGCTATGGCGATACCGGCACAGAAGGAGGACTGAAAGCACTGGTTAAGTGTGATGCAGGATGTGCCCATGTCCATTAGAATGAATTAAGAATGGTATTCAATTTGCAGACCAATTGTAGTGGGGTAGGATATGGGAAATTCTGCAGTTGGTAAAGAAATCTGAGCAGAGACACCATCTTAACGATAGCTGACCGCCTGGTCAGAAGCAGGGGAAGCGCCGACCAGATTTTTATGTCCTCTCCAAGGTCCTTTCGATACTCTGGCACCCTTGGAATTGCATGCGCAATTTGCGAGTACTTATTAATACTCGCAAATTGCGCATGCAATTTCCCTTTAATTCCTTTGGGCCTGTAGGCCCAAAGGAATGAATGGGAAGCCATTCCTTAATTGCGACTCGCAATTTGCGAGTCGCAATTAAGGAATGTTTAGGAAGGGCTATTTTAATAGCGATTCCTACATGCATTGGCTTTTGCGAGTCCTTAATTGCGATTCCTTAATAATCGCAATTAAGGACTCGCAAAAGCATAGCTTGATGCATGTGCCAGCTAGAACACTATAATTGATTCATTGAAAAGCTACAAATTCAAGTCATAGAAAGAGAAGGAGGAACCCGAACTTGATCCCACTGAGGTGTAAACAAAAAATACAAGTGCTTTCCTGGACGAAAGTCTATTTCAGAAGCCCCAGACCTGACAGGAGAAGCTTTAGACATCAAGGAAGAAAGGAGAGAGAGAGTCTAGGAGTATACTAAGAAAGGATGGAGGCAGGCACAAGAAATGTCATCGGAGTACACAACTCTGCACGTATGACCAGCACCAAGAAGCTGTAGGACTCGCATCGACCAGGCATCTCAGATAAGAACAGCGCCATCACATTAAGGAGTGGGTATTCAATACTGAGCATTACTGAAGTAGCCTCCGCTCAGCCACTGCACACCCTGTTGCACGCTAGAAGCTGAGAACTTGGTGTACTATGTAGATGGCTATAAGATTTAATTGGTGCCATGAACGCAGTGAAGCCAGATAAATGCATGTAGGTAAAAGATTCATGAAATGGTGGAAATAGTGAAAGGGCCAGTAACTCAAAAACCGAAAAAATATTACTTCATTCACAGTTTATATGTATTAAATAAGAGATAACATGTCAATTCAACTTTACATTCTGTGACTCGTCTTTATTCAACTACTGTACGATGATACAGGTAAGCCACAATCACTGACATGCTAGCCACTATTAGTGAATGTTACAATGTCACAACTTGGTGTAGCCATGTTTTATCTGTTCTGGGACACCTTCCTCATCGGGTGATACATTTATTTTGCGAAGAATAGAATTACATTTCTTAAGCAGAGTTGGCACATTGTAAATCATTGTTCATCAAATGTTCATGTCTTCACCTGATTATTAGGGGTCGATAAACCCTTCTTATAAGTATCAGTCATGTCATCCAATGAAAAATCTGTTAGATTTCTGGTCGCCTTTATGCTCTCCTAATGGTCGGGATTGACCTATCTTGAAGGAGTTCACAAGCCACCCCAGTGGTTACTGGGTACGCTCATCCAAACTGCATGCAGTATCCCTACAAACTCAACATAAAACGTGAATTCTAATTATACAGGATGCACAGACATCAATCATCACTCATTCTGGCTGGTGTGGCTCTTACTCTGGAGTGTTTTACTGAACATACTGTTCATCAGTTGTAGATTGAGGCAGGTTTGACCCTCCTTTGTATAAACTCAGGAGCGTCTCTTACCTTCCCTGGGGGCTGCAACAGCATCTACCACACATTCCCTTTGGGTAATAGGCAATAAGTAAAGGGGCAAAGTGGGAACATATCCTTTATCCTAAGCCCCCTAAGGATGCACTAAGATTTTGGTATGGTTAAAATCCCATGCAAGAAGCATGTGACTTGTGAAGTTGTTGCTGATTGACACTGGAGCAGGGTTTACCTTTGGAAAGCATTGTCCCACCGGGGCCATATTATACAAGGGCCCTGGGGGCGAACTACAGAAGGAGCTGCGGACACTTGTGTGGCCCCTTCTGTAATACCAATAGCACTGGTGCACATAAAGTGCCAGCGATTTCTTTAGAGGGCATTCCCTCATTTGCTTGAGGGTGAGAAACATGCAAATGAGGGAATCCCTTTGCAGCTGCACCCGTACATACAAATGAGGGAATCCCTTTGCAGCTGCACCCGTGTCGTATTACGGGTGCAGCGGCAAAGAAACTCTCAGGACGGGCACTGACAGTACACCACCTCTGCTGCCTAATGACAGCCCTCTGGAGTGGGTTTAAGGGGTCCTATAGACCCCTAGACATCCCCTTGCAGGTGGGCTCAGTCACTCACTGCACCCGCCTGCAAGGGTATCTCTATTCCCCCTTCAAAGTGCAGGCGGATTGCCACCTGCACTGTGAAATCATGGAGCGGCTTCAAAGCAGCTGGTCTGTTTTTCACATGAATGCGCTGCCCCCAGGGCAGCGCGAGTTTGCATTGCGAGATTGCGGTGTATTTTCCTTCATTGTGCCAGGCGCACCTTTTAAACAGTGCGTACAGCGCAATGAAGGAAAAAGTGCCGCATGTATACTGCAGCCCCTGGTGCCTATCACATTCAACAGGCGGAAGCGCTATTAACTAGTGGTTGTCTGGCCCAATCTCATTCCAACTGGTGTATGTCTCTCACAACTAAATCTTCAATGGAGATGACTTTTAGAATCAAGACGGCCATTGTTAATTGGTTCCCCTCTTGTAAGCCTGATCTGAACAAAATGGAACTTTCCAATCAATCAATCAAATCAATCAATCAATGGGATTTGTAAATCTTTCAGCTGCTTCAAAGAAGCGTCCCAGCACTTAAAGCAAAGACTGAGTACAGGTCCGGACATTCAAATCTACTTTTGATCGAGAGCCAAGATTTTGAATCTTTCCTTAAGTGGTGCTCAGACTTGCCTACGCGGAGTTTGGTAGGCATTGAGTTCCAGAGTTTCACAGTTAGTATTGCGAAAGATCTACCTTCTGTCGGACTTTGGAGAACCTGATGACGTCCATGATTCAGTGATCTCTCCTGCTGGTACAGGCCAAGTCTGTTTCTCAGATAACAAGGGCCCATGTCTGGCAAAGATCTGAACGCCAAGGCCAGAGCCTTCAACTTGATCCTTTTTGCTTCAGGAAGCCAAACAAGCAATCTCAGATGCACTGAGCTAGGATGGCGGAAAGGGACCCGCCGAACCAGCCTAACCGCCGCATTCTGCATGATCTTGAGCCTATTGATCAGATAGGTGGGTAGACCCATAAACAAGCGGTCCCCGTAATCCAAGCGAGATGTCACAAGGGCGTGGATTGCTATTTTTTGGGACTCAGCTGAAAGTAGAGGTATCAGCTTCCTGACTGAACAGGGCTTCAGGAATCAGATCGGCAAGAGTTGCCTAATGTGGGAGGTGAAAGAAAGAGTCAAACAGGAGCAGCAGGTTTCTGGCCGATGAGGCAGGAAATGGGGGTAAGTTCATTTCAGCCAGCCACCAAAGGCTAGCAGGAGAAGGGGCCTTCTGGTTGAAGAAATTAGCCTCAGTTTTATCTGTATTCAGTTTAAGAACATTTTAATCCATCTATTTGACAATGTCTTTTAGACAATCTTTGAATTTAAGAAAGGCTGCTATTGAATGCTCTCAGAACAAGAAAAGTTGTTGCATATCGCCTGCATAGGAAACTACCTTCACTCTCCAAGATTCAACAAGAGTGGCCAAGGAACTAGGTAGAGATTAAGTAGCAGTGGGCTAAGTGCAGAGCCCTGGTGTACCCCACAGACAAGTGGTTTGGCAAAGGAGTCAAAAAGGTGAAGAAGAACCCTCTGGGAATGCTCTTCCAAAAAGGATCTTCACCATGATAAAGCCAAGTAGACTTAGCCTGTTCAACAAGGTGGAGTGTGCCACTGTGTCGAATGCTGCTGATAGGTCTAAGAAAACCACCCTAGCCGAAGAGCCACAGTCTACAATTTCTCTGACAAACTCCAACACTTTCAGAAAGACAGTCTCAATGCTGTACCTAGCACGGAAGCCAAACTAAGTGTCATGTAGCAGACCATTTGCCTCAGGTAAGCTTGCAAACGTTTCTGGGGCCTGCCTTGTATGGCTATTTAGCCTCTGCATCATAGGACTTTCTCCAGCTGTTTTCAAGCTTATTTGCAGCGACTTTTCTCTGCTCTTAGAGCAGGACAAAACCAAGGTGCTGACAGTTTGGCTCTTTTTGCTGAATACAATTTCAGAGGGGCAATAGGGTTCAATGCTGAAGACATCCATTTTTTATGTAGGATTGCATCACTATCTGGTTTGCCTGTAAATGTGGCAAGTGTGGATTGGCGCCTTGCACGATGTTCTACCAATTTCTCTTCATTTTGGCAGCACACTTGGCTTCAAACTGGTTATGTAGACCACGAAGGAAAATGGAATTAGATGATCCATCCACACCAGGTGGGTAGGGGAGCTGGTCTGGAGACAGGAGATGTTGGAAAAGATAAATTCCATTTTACAGCCTGCGTTATGGTTTGGGGCAGTGACATGTTGAGTCAGATTAAGGCCAGCCATGGTCTGGTGTAACCGAAAGGCTTGGGGCAGTTATGTGCAGATTAAAATCTGCCAAAACTGTGAGGTTGGCGCTTTGTAAGGATAGATGGGCAATGGAATATAATAGCTGTGGGAGACAGGTATTAGTGTAGTGAGGGGATTAGAGATTAGCACACCAGCGAAGGAGAATGTGGTGGTAGGTTTGATGCAAAAGATGAGACTATCAATATTAAAAATGTGAAGGTTGAAGCTTCCCAGGTACCCCTTCAATGAGCAAACTTATCTCATTCTCTCTCTCAAATACTCCTCTGCAAGCAGTTATTCAACCACACTTCTGAAGGTTGTATCACTTATCCAGACTTCGCCCTATGTATAATGGGGACCTCATCATTCAATCCTGTCAAACAGAAATTATTGTAACCCAGAGCTTTGTGGGCACATTATCTGGGACAGTTATCAAAAGGGTCATCAGCAGCCTGCATTGGATTTACATTCAAAGGCACCACGTATGAGGCCTATTCTTCTTGCACACTCCTTTCATATTCTTCTCAATAGAATGGAAGATATCCCTACATTCTGGCTTGAATGATTGAAAGATCAATATGGGAAAATAATTAATCCTGAACGAAAATAAAAATCAAATGTTGCCCATGACTGTAATATCCTCTTATTTGCAATTACTCATAAATCTTTTGGGTCTCGAAAGGTACAAAATGATGACAGCTACAACAAAATGTGATGATCAGTCAACTGTGTGGTGTACAAACAGTGAATGACATACAGCTAACACAAAGCTTTCGGTGTGCTCTGCAATGACCATCTCCCATCTGACCCACAGGTGACCAAGAACTCACTGCAGAGGACAACACCAGCAACCTGCACAGCCAGTTCCCCCACCCCCCCCGGTACATGGACTCTCGGATGTTGACTCCCGGGATTCTCTAGACGATGAGCTCGAAGCTGGACCATCTGAGGTCCCAGGACCCCATCCTCCCCCTCACCACATCTGCTGCACCAACAACGTCACTGCAGAGCACTGCTGTTACGGCTTGTGCATCCCATTCCACTGCCACCACCACCACCAGTGTTGCCTGCAACACCCTCCCTGTCCCAGAGGATGACTACCCCACACCACTGACTGACGAGGGCAGGCAGAGGATGCGGGTGCCTACAGGGGTGAGGCAACAGATCCGTGGCAGCAGGGAAGGTGGGATGGTCAGGGTCACCCACAGACAACTAGAGGCTGGGACCCAATCCCTGGACCACATCACCAGAGTCCTTGGGGCATATGAACGGACCCAGGGATGAACGGGCCGGTCGGACGAACTGTTCCGCGAGCTCATCCTACTGATGAGGTCCATCGACACAGCATGAGACAAATTGTGGACCTCTTGGGCCAGCAAGTGGCGGTACTGAGGGACAGGCCTGCACCATAACCAACACCTCCACCCCCCTTTGGTGGTCAGAAGGATGACAGTTCACCATCTTCCCCTGCGGCCACAGAGAGGGGTGAGTCCTCAGATCCCACTGGCCCTACAGCGGGGACCCCCTGCCAAGCGGCGATGGGGTCGTGCGAAGAAAACCCTGGGAGTAACAGGAGGCAAAGCACCTGCCAAATGCCCGTCACAGAGCCAGCCATGATGGCAACCCTCTTCACCACTTTATTGACTTCATTGATTGTCCTTCCCCACACTGCCTTGTGAATGGCATCCATCTGTTGGACTGGGTCACCACATCAATGTTGTGACTACTCGACTATCTCATTTACCACAACTGTCAACTCACTGCTCCACTAATCACCCCAATGTAAATGTTCACCCCCCCTCACATGTCACCATTGTAAATAAAAAATCCTTACACACAAGTTGTTGTGTCTGCTCCGTCTTTATTCCAGGATGTACAGTCTTCACCATGATTACAAAGTACCAGGAGACTGGAGTGTATGTAGGCAAGGAGAGGTTGAAGGCACCTAGGAAAACACAGCAGAACAACATTCACAAGTCTGGGTGTAGCATCACAAACATCACACAACACTTCGCAACAAGATAATCCCATATGCACACATCACAATGGGTAACAAGTGTCAACATACACCTCCTGTAGATGTTCCTAAATTAACTGTCCCAGAAACATTGTCAGCCACCACTGAGACTACAACCGGCTGCTGTCACAAATCTCACATACACCTTCACAACAACTGCTACATCATCAGACAATGGGTACATTGTACATTGTCACCCACCTTCAAGTGAAGTAGCGGGTGATGATCTGTTGACGCAGGTCAACACCTTCCTCCTCTCCACTGTGCTCATCACTGCACACGGGTTGGTTTGCCTAGGGTCCTCATCATCATCCAGAATCAGGAGAATCTCGGTGCGAATGGCTAGGTTGTGGAGCATGCAGCATGCCACTACAATCTGACACACCTTCCCAAGCGAGTACATTAGTGCACCTCCGGTCTTGTCCAGGCAGCGGAAACGTGCCTTCAGCAGACCAAAAGTACGCGCCACCACATGACGTGTTCTCCCGTGGACCTCATTGTAGCGGACTTCACCCGGGGTCCTGGGATTCCGCAGTGGGCTCAGCAACCAGGGACGGTTGGGATATGCAGAGTCACCTAGGTGTGACAAACACAAATAAACATTGCTATGTCGCGGAGGCAGAGGGCAGCAGGTCACACACCCAGCACGCCATATTACTAGGCATACTCACCCACAATCCATGCACGCTCGGGAAGCAGATTAGCCATCAGCTGGGGTACAATGCTGTTCCGAAGAATGTAGGAGTCATGGGCTGAGGCTGGGAATTTGGCACACACATGGGAGATGATCATATCTGCCAGGCACACCACTTGCACATTTATGAAGTGGTAATGTTTACGATTCCTGTAGATGTGCTCAAGTGTCTGTGGTGGCACAAGCCCAACATGGGTGCAATCAATGGCACCAACAACATGGGGGATGTGTCCGAGGGGATAGAAATCTCCCTTCACAGCTGCCAATTCAGGATCCCTGGGGAAATGGATATATCTGTCCTTGTAGATCATCATAGCGGACAGTACATCACGCAGCACCATGCTGAACATCGGTTGTGACATCCCACCAGCGCTGGCCACTGTCTGCTGGAACGATCCAGTGGCAAACAAAATGCAGGGCCGCCATCACCTTATACGTTGGGGAGAAAGCTGTTGGATATGTTCTGCGAGGCTGCAGGAGGGGCTCCAACATATCACAAAGGGTCTTTAGGGTGGCTCTATCCAGATGGCATTTCCGGATGATCGCCTCATCCTCCATGTCTTCCAGCACTGTCAAGTGATGAAGCAGATTTGGTCTCCTCCTAGTTGAGATGTCAATGCAATACATCATGAGATGGGCACAGCATCTCACGTTCTGGATGACACAACGCCAACACCCTGACTGTCATCAAAATTGATTTACAGACCAGCCTACATGTAGGGACACCTTCAGCTACACAAATGGCACACTTGTAAATTTACACAAAGCAAGTCCCTCAAACACCACCTTGATCAATGTGAATGCACATAGGGATATGACCACAATTACGATGAGCATGCCTGGGAGTATAGCATCCAGCATATGTGTAACAAATCAACCCCACTGTCTCATACCTAGCTGCTGTACCTGACACACCTTCATGCGTCATTTGAACCTGGCACACATCAACAACACAATGAACACAGTCGGAGTAGAAATGACGATTGTGTGCATGACCAGACATACGAGGACATGCGAAAAAGAACATCATTCATTGAGACAAACATTGCTGTGATTGTCACAGCACCTCAACACTTTGACATGTGTACACATTGTAGAGTCCATAACAAGACTGTCCTGTGTACAGGACCATCAATATCACAAGTGACATGTGGGGAGTACATGCCAATCTATGAAATCACATACACAAACATGGCATGTGTAGCTACTGCCTGTCCCCAGCAGTGTGTCACCAGCACTCCCCATATACACAAGTGCTGTAGTGATAGCCATGGAGACATGTCCACATGACGGTTGGCATGCCCCGCCACCCAAATCGCGCTGCCTCATGTGGATGTATGGCACCCAAATTGCAGTAGCTACTTTCTGTCCCCAGCAGTGTGTCACCAGCACTCCCCATATACACAAGTGCGGTAGTGATACATATCGATGTATTGCCAAATGGAGGTTGGCATGCCCCGCCACCCAAATCGCAGTAGCTACCGCCTGGCCCCAGCGGTGTGTCACCAGCACCCCCCTTATACACAAGTGCGGCAGTGATAGCCATGGAGACATGCCCAATTGACGGTTGGCATGCCCTGCCACCCAAATCGCGGTAGCTACCGCCTGGCCCCAGAGGTGTGTCACCAGCACCCCCCATATACACAAGTGCGGTAGTTATAGCCATGGAGACATGTCCAGATGGTGGTTGGAATGCCCCGCCACCCAAATCACGCTGCCTCATGTGGATGTATGGCACCCAAATTGCGGTAGCTACTGCCTGTCACCAGCGGTGTGTCACCAGCACTCCCCATATACACAAGTGCGATAGTGATACATCTCCATGTATTGCCAAATGGAGGTTGGCATGCCCCGCCACCCAAATCGCAGTAGCTACTACCTGGCCCCAGCGGTGTGTCACCAGCACCCCCATATACACAAGTGCGGTAGTGATAGCCATGGAGACATGCCCAAATGGCGGTTGACATGCCCCGCCACCCAAATCGCGGTAGCTACCGCCTGGCCCCAGCAGTGTGTCACCAGCACCCCCATATACATAACTGCGGTAGTGATAGCCATGGAGACATGCCCAAATGGCGGTTGGCATGCCCTGCCACCCAAATCACGGTAGCTACCGCCTGATCCCAGCGGTGTGTCACCAGCACCCCCCATATACACAAGTGCAGTAGTGATAGCCATGGAGACATGCCCAAATGGCGGTTGGCATGCCCCGCCACCCAAATCGCGGTAGCTACCGCCTGGCCCAAGCGGTGTGTCACCAGCACCCCCCATATACATAAGTGCGGTAGTGATAGCCATGGAGACATGCCCAAATGGTGGTTGGCATGCCCTGCCACCCAAATCGCGGTAGCTACCGCCTGGCCCCAGCGGTGTGTCACCAGCACCCCCCATATACACAAGTGCGGTAGTGATAGCCATGGAGACATGCCTAAATGGCGGTTGGCATGCCCCGCCACCTAAATCGCGGTGCCTCATGTGGATGTATGGCACCCAAATCGCGGTAGCTACCGCCTGGCCCCAGCGGTGTGTCACCAGCACCCCCCCATATGCACAAGTGGGGTAGTTATAGCCATGGAGACATGCCCAAATGGCGGTTGGCATGCCCCGCCACCCAAATCGTGGTAGATACCGCCTGGCCCAGAGGTTTGTCACCACCATGGAGCATGCCCTTACAGCCAATGGGAACCTTGATTGTGGTGGCATGATGCAATTTTGAAAATCGCGGTAGGCGTGCTCCGCCACCACGGAGCCGGTCATTGGATGCAATTGAAAGATGCACCATCGCGGTAGCACCCGCCGGGCCCCTGCGGTGTGTCACCGCCATGGAGCATGCCCTTACAGCCAATGGGAACCTTGATTGCGGTAGCATGATGCAATTTTGAAAATCGCGGTAGGTCTTTGGATGCATTTGAAAAAGGCAGACCTGGACCGCCAATTGCTGCAGCTTGGCACCTTTGAAACGACCACAGGGGGCTATATAAGTGTGGGAGGGATCCTCACATTTCCCCTGATCCCAGAGCCTGCTGCCAGAGACCCCTCACCTGCTGCTGCCTCTAGGGACTGCTGCCAGAGACCCCTTACCTGCTGCTGCCTCCAGGGACTGCTGCCAGATACCCCTCACCTGCTGCTGCCTCCAGGGACTGCTGCCAGTGACCACCCACCTGCTGCTGCCTCCAGTGACTGCTGCCAGTGACCACCCACCTGCTGCTGCCTCCAGGCAATGCTGCCAGAGACCCCTCACCACCCAATTCCGCAGCTGTTGTCTCATGTCCACAGTGATGGTAAGGACAGAGAAGATCGGTGCTAGTCCCTTCACGAGCGAGGAGCTGGAGGTCCTGGTGGACGAGGTGCTCACACAGTACCCAAGGCTATATGGTGCCCCAAATGTCGTGGTAAGTCCTCAACAGTGGGGAGGAGGGCAGGGGGGCACACATGTAGTTGGACTGATGCAGTATGTGCCTGAGAGTGTGTGGTTGTGTCATGCACTGCCTAACATGCTGTCTCCAGGGGGAAGGTGTGTGTACCCAATGCCACAGGTTTCCCTGCCTGCACATGTATGTTTGAGTGACCTGTGTTGTCAGCCATACAGTGACGCAGGAAGTTGTTCATGCAGGAGTCAGGACAGTGATTGCTTGGCAGAATGGCTGTGTCTGCCCCTGTTGTCCATCTGTGTGAGCCCAGCTGGCCTGCACAGTCCCCGCCCAAGAAGACAAGGACACATCACTTCACTTACAGATTATTACATCAGTCTTTTCTCATTGCACTCCAGCTATGAGCCATCTCAGCACTGTAGATTGCACATGACCGGCCTTGTGATGTGGATTTTGGATTTGTGAGATCATGTCCCTCAATATGACATCCATGACACAGTTATCTATTCACAGGGCAGGGACATTGAGTGCTGTGCAGTCTTGGACACAGTGAGGCTACCCCCAAACACAGGTTGATATGTGATGTATGTGTTGCTCAACCTAAAAATGGACTGGAGATGTGGGCAGGCTACGTAGGGGTTTCAGTGCTGGCATCCTGCATGTGTGTGAGATGTGCAGGGACTGTTTTGCCCCTCATACCTGCATGCATTTACATCAGTGTTTCCCAAGCAGATGTACCATGTGAGATGTATTCTTGTCTCTGTTAGACATATCTTTGGAGTTGTGATAAGTTTGTATCTAGCTGCTGTACTGAGAGATGTATGTACATAACACTGTGTCACTGATCATTTCCCCCTCTTGTCGCCCATGCCTGAAGATCAAGGTACACCAGCGCAAGGCCGTGTGGAGTGCCATTGCGGCCAAGGTGGGAGCTCTGTGTGTCTCAAAGCGACGGCGCACCCACTGCCACAAGAGGTGGGACGACATCAGCCGGCTGGCAAAGAACGTGGCGGAGATGACCTTGGGGCTGCTTCCTCGCACTGGGCGTTTGGCACGGCGCAGCATGATGCCACTAATGGGCCGCATCTTGGCGGTGACACAGCCTGAGCTGGATGCACGTTTGAAGGAGCATCAGCAGCAAGCCAGGGGTGAGCATTCTGGGAAGGGTGACTTTGGCTGGGAGTGGCTGCATTCTTACAGAGCCTATGCCAGCGCTGGCCTATGTGATGTAGGTAGTGTGATGCAGTGGCATGTAAGTGGCTGCTGGGCTGGGTGCAGGTGTTACGCATTTGCCCTACCTGTACTTACAAAAGTAATTTGTGTGCTGTGCATTCCCATTGCATTCTGAGTCATGGTCTTCAGGTATCGTCTGCATTGGGGTAGTCTGGGGATTCCATGGGAGGGAACAGCAGTGTGCCCGATCTGAGTGTGCCTTCATCAATGCGTCCATTGCATCCGCTTAGATTTGGGAGGCCTAGACATCTTACAATAATGTGCGCTTGTTTTTGGGCCCTAAAGTACAACATGGTGGGTGGCATGGGCTCATGGCCATTGTGGAATTCATGTTGTAGTCTGTGTCTGTGTTGTCCACTCCTGTTCCATCCAGATCTGTCAGTGGCAACAAGTAGTGTGCCCCCATCATGTCCCTAGGTGTGCTCAGAGCTATTTGTGTGTTTGGTTGAACGGAGCCACTAGCAGGGTGTGTGCTGTGTGGTCATAACATGGCTCACTTATGCCTGAATTTCCAGTTTCCACACACTGTTTGAGTCAATATAGTGAGTTAGCATGATGTGATTGCACAGGGTGGTGTGCAACATGTAGATTTAGTCATCAATTGTTATGCAATGCTTGCCTATGTTTGTTCTGTTGCTGCCACTGAACTGACCCTACATCTCTCTCTCTCATGCAGCATCTCCTGTGGTCGCGGAGGGACAGGAGACGGACACCAGTGGTGGTGAAACAATCACAACAGCTGCACAGGAGCCCAGTGACACAGATGTCACCAGCGCCTCAGAGGGGGACAGGAGTCTGCTGGAGGAATCGTAGCCTGAGACGCAAAGTAACACATCATCTGATGCCAGCGGGGATGCATCCATGTTGGCGGGCACAGGGAACGGGGACTCTGCATCATCTTCCACCACAGAGCGACCAGTGCCCACCCTCCCAGCCACTTCCTCTGGTGCTGCCAGTGTCCGCCTCAGTAAGAGGGGAAGAGTGTCCTTCACCCCTGGCACACCTGCTCCTGTCCCTGTTCTCCATGCTGCCATCAGTGCTGAGTCTGTGGACCTTTTACGCCAGCTGTATGTTGGCCAGACAGCTCGCCTCAATGCCTTCATTGACCACGACAAAAATAGGCACAGGTGGTTGCTTTCATGGAGGGCATACATTCAGACGTGGGTGGGCTGCACCAGACTGTCCAGGCTTTGTCCTCCACAGTGACGTCAGCCCTTCAACAGGCACATACTCACAGTCCAGCTCCGGTCCCTTTGTCCACCCCCCTGACATTGGCCTTGTCTGACGATAGTGACCACGGTCCACATACCTCAAAGTCACGATACAGCACACAGCAGCAGCAACCCAAGCAGTCCCGGGCGTAGACACCATACCCACAGAAGACCAAAGCCACCCCAGAGTGCAGAGAGAAAACCCATCAGCTGACACCAGGGGCCAAAATGCAAAGAAGCAGACCTCAGGATCACATACCTCAGAGGCATCCCCATCCAAGGACTCTCCTGTCCCTAAAGCATCTTGCAAAGAGAAGCATACAGTTTCTGTGCCCACCGAGAAGGTGGTGCATGCCAAGGGTACACCTAGGAAGGGCTCCATGGCAGATTCACTCACCACCTCGACTCCCATTCCAAGCCCAGTGAAGCAGGGGAGGAGGGCACTAAAGGGGTAACACCTAGTAAACAGGGGAAGGAGGGGCAAAGGCGAAGCCAGGCAAAGCATTCTGCTGGATCCAGCACATCACCAGAGGGAGTGCCAGCGTCTGCACCTGATGCAGCTTTGGTGGTGAGTGTGCCTGTTGTGTCCACACCACTTCCCATTGATCCAAAGTCAGTAAAGCCAGGTAGGATCCCCAAGAAGTGGAAAGGCACCCCTCCACAATCTCCCAGCCACAACGTGTCTCCCGTCTGCATGACTCCGCCTCCATGTGCCACTACACCACCTGGTCCAAGCAGCCCTCCGGCTTGCCAAGTCACTGATAGCTCTACCTCAGCTGTTCTGCTCTCTCCCCGGTCCAGTGCCCCAACAGTCCCCAAGACACAGCCAGCTCCCAGTCCGCCTGACAGCCAAGTCTGAGTGGTAGTCACCCTCTCTCACACAGGTGGGTCTGTACTGCACATTGTTACCCCCTGACTGTGTTGCTGACCATGGAAAGGTACAGTCGCACACATTGCCTATGCAGCTTCTCATGGACATACTCTGCACTTTGCCCTAGCCACTGGCCTTGTCATTCACTGCTGTGTGCCCCTTGCCTGTGCCGCTTCTCATGGACATACTCTACACTTCGTATTTGCCACTGGCCTTGTTGCTCTTTGCTGTGTTCAAGTATTCCCTGTGCAGCTTCTCATGGACATACTCTGCACTTCGTTTTTGCCACTTGCCTTGTTGCTCTTTGCTGTGTTCAAGTCTTCCCTGTGAAGCTTCTCATGGACATACTCTGCACCCTGAACTGGCCACAGGCATTGTTGCTTAGCCCTTGCCTGTGCAGCTTCTCATGGACATACTCTGCACTTTGCCCTGGCCACTGGCCTTGCTGTTTAACCCTTGCTTGTGCAGATTCTCATGGACATGATGTGCACTTTACCCTGGCCACTGGCTTTGTCATTCACTGCTGTGTGCCCCTTGCCTGTGCAGCTTCTCATGGACATACTCTGCACTTTGCCCTGGCCACTGGACTTGCTGTTTTGCCCTTGCCTGTGCAGCTTCTCATGGACATACTCTGCATTTTGTGCCTTGCTCTTCTCTACTCATGGTGCCTATCTGTGCATATGTGAATAAAGACAGTTGCTCCTGTTGTCTGTTTTGTCAGTGTCCTTACTGAATAAAGTTCTTTTGCTGTGTGTATATGGTTTACTGTGCCACATGCTCTGTGTGCTACTTCAACATGGCCAATGTCTTGGCTCACTTACTCTATTTTTTACAGGGGTGACAGGAACTTCAGTTCTTCCTGACCCTGATACTTGTGGGGGCAATGATGTCAATTTTAAATGGAGAGCAGTGGTCAGTTTCTTAATTTGTTCATGTTGGCTATATTGTACACATGTCAGGTTGGGGGGCACTGCCAGCACAGAGTGGGATACTATCCACAGTATTGCAGGCATGCTGGCCAGGGTCATCATGTATGTGTATTCTTCCTTTATGTGTGCCCAGTGGTGTATGTGTGTGGTCATCTTGTGATGGCCAGTCATCCTAGGCCCATGGCTTACTTGTAATGTGTGCTCTCGGGTGGTCAAGAAGTGTGCAGTGTGAAGGGGGTGACTTTGTCGGGAGTGTTGATGTGTGTATGCCCCTGCATTCTCAACTACACACATGTCACCCAGGAGTTGTTTGCCTGTTGTTTTTATTGTTCAGCCCTGTGGATGTGGTTGTATGCACATATGTGAATTGTATGTTGTGCACTGTGCAGTGTGTTGGTGTGTCCTTGCAGTTCTGGCTGACTCCTACTTGTTGTTTTTGTCACTTGTGAGTATGCAGAGTGTGTGACTGGCCAGTCAGTGTTGTGTTTTATTGATCATCCGTGTGTCTTGTTACTGTTTGTGGAGACTGTGCAGACCTGCTGCTCCACACATCCATTGTGGTTGTGTTTTCTCATGCATTGCTGTCACATGGTGCTTTATTGCCTCCAGTATATCATGTTAAGTGTGGTGTCATTCCATCCCCTATCTGTGCTTCAGATGCCTACCAATTGTGAGTCTGCCCTCCCTCTCTTTGTGTATGTACACTCCTGCCATGTCCCCTACTGACATGCAGCACACTTCACTTTGATGTCAGCTGTCCCCTTGGTTTACATGTGTGTGCGCCTCCCCATCACTTCATTTGTGACACTGTGCTTTGTGGTGCAGTTCTCTGGCCATGAGGAATGTGTCACTCGGGGCATTTCCCCAATGGGTTATATGTGATGTTATTGTGCTGTTTGGCAGTCATGGTTGCTCATATGCAGTTCAACTGTGTGTGCTGCCCAGTCCTCTGGTCAAGTTGTTTCCACCTTTCTGTCCCAGACTTGTGCATATGTTGGTGTTGTGTTGGGTTGGCTGTGGTACTGCTTCATTTCCTGGGTGTGCTGTTGTCTTTGTGCTGTGCTGATTGATGTTGTGTGGGTTAATGTTATGTCACTCATGTCTGTGTGGGGTTGGTATGCCTGGTGTGCACACACTGCTTGTTGTGCATGCAGTGCTGTGTGTGTATGTTGCCTTGTCATTGCCTGGTGTGCATCCCCTGATGTCCTGCTGTGTTTGCTATGTGATTTATTTGCCTGTGCATCTGTTGTTTGTTTGATGTGGCTGTGTTGTTCTGTGATGGTGCACTTCTTGTCTGTGTTGTGGTATGTTGTCTGTGCATTGCTCCTGAGTGATGAGGTTGTGCACTCCTGTTGTGTCTGTGCTCCCATTGCCTTTCCACTGTTTAGCTGCACAGGGCATATCTGGTCTTGTCGTGGTTCTGTGTGTGTTTCTGTTGGATTATGTGTTTGTCTGTTGTCTTTGGCAGACATTTGTTCTGGTGTGTGTGTGTGTGCGCGTGTGCCTGTGAGTTTGCTTGTGCGTGTGTGTGTGTGTGTGTGTGAGAGATGTTTGTGGCTACCCCCAGGGTGTTTGATTGTTTGTCTGTGCATTGACTGGCAAGTATTGCCAGCCTTCAGTGTGTTTGACACTGGGGTTGTGTGCTGCTGGTGTGAGGGGGGTATGTGTGTAGATTCCTACTAGTGTTTGGCAGTCATGGAGTGTGTCAATGGTCCCTGTGTGTTGTGCTGCTGGCGTACTCCTGTGAAGTAGTTGAATATATGCGTGGCTGTTCACAGTTTGACTACAGGGCCTTCCTTTCATCCATGTGCCTATACATGGTTTGCCTTGATTTTTTTGTAAAATATGTTTATTGATTAATCTCATGTAATACTCAGAAACACTTCAATCGGGAGCCTCCACTCACTTACTATGGTCGTAATATACAATACTCCTTGTACAATTGTTTCTATTCCTAACCGATGGCGTACAATCAGAATTGTCCTTACTCATTGACATATCCTGTGATGTACCCCCCTCTAGATTCACCATCATCCTGTCGTAACAAGGTGTAGCGTGACAATGCTAATAACAGTGAGTACATTCAGAAGCTCCATATTGTAATAAAGGAAGAGTACACAAAACCTTAAACCTATCCCACATTACCTCCCCTCCTTCCCACAACTCCCCTAGCATGACTTATTGATTGGATACAGAACAAGGCCTCCAGTTCTTTGCTCACAATTGCTTCTTCTACGACTATAAAGTGCATTTCAAACTTTCTCAGTTCAGGACCGCTGACAGACTAGCTGGAAAAGTTGTCTACTCTTTCCATCACCGTTCTAACCAGGCCCAGAGGAGGGTATGCTGTGTGTTTCACTAATCTCCGAGCCCACATCAACATCAGCATCTATGGATTTCAGGAGTTCTGCTAATGCTCTCCAGGCTCGGGCCGAGTCCATTGCCCTATCGCTATGAGCACGGGTAGCCGTTTGCAGCCGAAGAAACGTTTCGCACTCCACCCACCGAATAAATTCCGCCTTCTACTTTTGTAATCTCGGCCCACGCTACGCCTTCCAATTAGCCGTAATCTCCCGCTTGGCCAGTACCAGCCCCAGGTCTATAAATTTACTGGTTATTTTAGTCTTCGAGGTGTGGGGAAACCAGTGTAGTAAACAGGGACCTATACTCAATTCAATCTCCCGGTCCGTAACTTCGCATAGTAGGATCCACACTTCCTTCCAATAGGCCCCAATCCGAGGGCAGCTCCACAGCATATGACGGAAGTCAGCCCCCTCTGCGTGACACCGGGGCAGAGTGCCGCAAGTGTGTGAAAATAGTGTTGAATTTTGACTGGAGTAAGATAAGCCCTGTGCAAAATAAAAAATTGGATCTGTTGGAATCGGGCGTTCCTCGAACATTTCCAGGGCCGCTCCAGCAATTCAGCCCATATTTTATCAGGTATGTCCCCCTCAATATCCTCCTCCCACTGTTGCTTCAACCTTATAAGGGGGGCCAGCTTTTCGCAGGTCATCCGCCGATATAAACACGTGACGGCTTTAATGGTTCCAGCCGCCAGCACCACATATTGGCAAGCCATGAATGTTCCAGGCTCAGATAGCTCCCCCCTCCACCGGTGCTGCATAGCCGACACCAGAGCCGCATGCAGCAAATAATCCCCACGAGGGAGATCAAAACGTTCACGGAGTGTCTCATAGGGCAACAGAACATTATCTTCGTATAAATCTCCCACAGTTGTCAATCCAGAATCATTCCACCTCGCAAGTGCCGACCAGTTGCCCCCATGAGGCAGCTGCTGACACATTAACAGCGGAATCTCTGGAGCATATGGACGAGTGATCCGCGCCCTCTGTTGACTCCTATTCCAGCATAACCGAAAGGTCCGCACGTCACTAGGGACACCCCCGAGGCGCATCGGCTGTTGTAAGATAATCCTAGATAACAGGCAGGCAGAAATCCGGCCCCCCGAATCTTCCCCTACTCCCCGAAACTCTCTGGCCACCGCCTGGGTCAACCACTGCAGCTGAGCGGCATGGTTTGCCTTGATGTCCCCCTGTGTTGTTGCACTGAGCTGTCTGTGGTGTGACTTCACTAACTGTGCCAGCCACGTGTGATTTGATGGGCTGAGGGTGTTGTTCTCTGTCCCTTGTCTTACATGTGATGCGCACATGCTTGTTGGTTGTCTCCATGGCCTTCCATTTGTGTGCACCCCACTTTGGCTTTCCTATTTGTTGTGCTCCATTGCTGTTGGCATGTGGTGTGTGTGTGTGTCTGTGTGTCAGTATGGGGTGTGTATGTGTGACTTGGCAGGATGTGTGTCCAGCTGGATGTTTGTTCCTTGTATGTGTGTGTGTTCATTTGGTGCTTGTACTCATTTTTGTTGCCATGAGTGTGGTGTTGTTGTGGTGTGTGTGTTTCCCTGGTTCTGTGCTTCTGTGCTGTGTGTTCCTCTGCAGCCACTCCTGCTGTGGCTGTCTCCCTGGTTGTTTGTTGTGTGGTGCAGGGTGTTGATTCACCTGGCTTGTTGTTGTGCATGGGGGTGCATAGGAGGGGCACATGGCATGTGCCTTCAGGGGGGGTGCTAGTGTGTGGGGGTGGAGGTGTGGCCCTGTGCTCTTTGTGCCCTGCCCATGCCTGGTGCTGGCCCTGCCTTCTGCATTGTGCCTATGTATTCCCTTGTCTTCACCGCTACGGTGACATGACCGTGACATTGCTGCATGATCATGGAAAATGTGTGTCCAGGATGCAGAGGGGTGATTGGTGGCAGGTGGAAAATGTGTGGGTGCACTTGTGGATGTGTTCCTGTCCCCACCAGGGTGTCTGATGTTGATTTGGACCCTGTATTAGCCCATGAGTTGAGTGCTGTGTTTGTGTTATTGCGTACCTGCGGCAGCGTCTTCGGCAGGCCATGAGTTGCTGGTGATGTAGCAGGTACAGCACCGGAAAAACGTGTAGGGCTGGGTCAATTGCGCTCGTGTACGGGTGGTGTCAATCGGAACTCTGGTTTCGCACTCCGGTGTCGAGCGTCCGCCTTCTCTGGTTGGGCAGTTTCTCCGCTGCAGTGCGACTGCTTGTTTGGGGCATCCTAATTTGTGGAGTGGGGCGGACTTCATTCCACACGGCGGTGAGTCTCCACGTCACACCGTGGCGGACGGGAAATGGGCTATGTTTGGCCATACTAATATGGCGGGTGTCTCTCACACAGGTGGGTCTGTACTGCACATTGTTACCCCCTGACTGTGTTGCTGACCATGGAAAGGTACAGTCGCACACATTGCCTATGCAGCTTCTCATGGACATACTCTGCACTTTGCCCTAGCCACTGGCCTTGTCATTCACTGCTGTGTGCCCCTTGCCTGTGCCGCTTCTCATGGACATACTCTGCACTTCGTATTTGCCACTGGCCTTGTTGCTCTTTGCTGTGTTCAAGTATTCCCTGTGCAGCTTCTCATGGACATACTCTGCACTTCGTTTTTGCCACTGACCTTGTTGCTCTTTGCTGTGTTCAAGTCTTCCCTGTGAAGCTTCTCATGGACATACTCTGCACCCTGAACTGGCCACAGGCATTGTTGCTTAGCCCTTGCCTGTGCAGCTTCTCATGGACATACTCTGCACTTTGCCCTGGCCACTGGCCTTGCTGTTTAACCCTTGCTTGTGCAGATTCTCATGGACATGATGTGCACTTTACCCTGGCCACTGGCTTTGTCATTCACTGCTGTGTGCCCCTTGCCTGTGCAGCTTCTCATGGACATACTCTGCATTTTGTGCCTTGCTCTTCTCTACTCATGGTGCCTATCTGTGCATATGTGAATAAAGACAGTTGCTCCTGTTGTCTGTTTTGTCAGTGTCCTTACTGAATAAAGTTCTTTTGCTGTGTGTATATGGTTTACTGTGCCACATGCTCTGTGTGCTACTTCAACATGTCCAATGTCTTGGCTCACTTACTCTATTTTTTACAGGGGTGACAGGAACTTCAGTTCTTCCTGACCCTGATACTTGTGGGGGCAATGATGTCAATTTTAAATGGAGAGCAGTGGTCAGTTTCTTAATTTGTTCATGTTGGCTATATTGTACACATGTCAGGTTGGGGGGCACTGCCAGCACAGAGTGGGATTCTATCCACAGTATTGCAGGCATGCTGGCCAGGGTCATCATGTATGTGTATTCTTCCTTTATGTGTGCCCAGTGGTGTATGTGTGTGGTCATCTTGTGATGGCCAGTCATCCTAGGCCCATGGCTTACTTGTAATGTGTGCTCTTGGGTGGTCAAGAAGTGTGCAGTGTGAAGGGGGTGACTTTGTCGGGAGTGTTGATGTGTGTATGCCCCTGCATTCTCAACTACACACATGTCACCCAGGAGTTGTTTGCCTGTTGTTTTCATTGTTCAGCCCTGTAGATGTGGTTGTATGCACATATGTGAATTGTATGTTGTGCACTGTGCAGTGTGTTGGTGTGTCCTTGCAGTTCTGGCTGACTCCTACTTGTTGTTTTTGTCACTTGTGAGTATGCAGAGTGTGTGACTGGCCAGTCAGTGTTGTGTTTTGTTGATCATCCGTGTGTCTTGTTACTGTTTGTGGAGACTGTGCAGACCTGCTGCTCCACACTGCCATTGTGGTTGTGTTTTCTCATGCATTGCTGTCACATGGTGCTTTATTGCCTCCAGTATGTCATGTTAAGTGTGGTGTCATTCCATCCCCTATCTGTGCTTCAGATGCCTACCAATTGTGAGTCTGCACTCCCTCTCTTTGTGTATGTACACTCCTGCCATGTCCCCTACTGACATGCAGTACACTTCACTTTGATGTCAGCTGTCCCCTTGGTTTACATGTGTGTGTGCCTCCCCATCACTTCATTTGTGACACTGTGCTTTGTGGTGCAGTTCTTTGGCCATGAGGAATGTGTCACTCGGGCATTTCCCCAATGGGTTATATGTGATGTTATTGTGCTGTTTGGCGGTCATGGTTGCTCATATGCAGTTCAACTGTGTGTGCTGCCCAGTCCTCTGGTCAAGTTGTTTCCACCTTTCTGTCCCAGACTTGTGCATATGTTGGTGTTGTGTTGGGTTGGCTGTGGTACTGCTTCACTTCCTCGGTGTGCTGTTGTCTTTGTGCTGTGCTGATTGATGTTGTGTGGGTTAATGTTATGTCACTCATGTCTGTGTGGGGTTGGTATGCCTGGTGTGCACACACTGCTTGTTGTGCATGCAGTGCTGTGTGTGTATGTTGCCTTGTCATTGCCTGGTGTGCATCCCCTGATGTCCTGCTGTGTTTGCTATGTGATTTATTTGCCTGTGCATCTGTTGTTTGTTTGATGTGGCTGCGTTGTTCTGTGATGGTGCACTTCTTGTCTGTGTTGTGGTATGTTGTCTGTGCATTGCTCCTGAGTGATGAGGTTGTGCACTCCTGTTGTGTCTGTGCTCCCATTGCCTTTCCACTGTTTAGCTGCACAGGGCATATCTGGTCTTGTCGTGGTTCTGTGTGTGTTTCTGTTGGATTATGTGTTTGTCTGTTGTCTTTGTGCAGACATTTGTTCTGGTGTGTGTGTGTGTGCGCGTGTGCCTGTGAGTTTGCTTGTGCGTGTGTGTGTGTGTGTGTGAGATGTTTGTGGCTACCCCCAGGGTGTTTGATTGTTTGTCTGTGCATTGACTGGCAAGTATTGCCAGCCTTCAGTGTGTTTGACACTGGGGTTGTGTGCTGCTGGTGTGAGGGGGGTATGTGTGTAGATTCCTACTAGTGTTTGGCAGTCATGGAGTGTGTCAATGATCCCTGTGTGTTGTGCTGCTGGCGTACTCCTGTGAAGTAGTTGAATACATGCGTGGCTGTTCACAGTTTGACTACAGGGCCTTCATTTCATCCATGTGCCTATACATGGTTTGCCTTGATTTTTTTGTAAAATATGTTTATTGATTAATCTCATGTAATACTCAGAAACACTTCAATCGGGAGCCTCCACTCACTTACTATGGTCGTAATATACAATACTCCTTGTACAATTGTTTCTATTCCTAACCGATGGCGTACAATCAGAATTGTCCTTACTCATTGACATATCCTGTGATGTACCCCCCTCTAGATTCACCATCATCCTGTCGTAAAAAGGTGTAGCGTGACAATGCTAATAACAGTGAGTACATTCAGAAGCTCCATATTGTAATAAAGGAAGAGTACACAAAACCTTAAACCTATCCCACATTACCTCCCCCCCCTTCCCACAACTCCCCTGGCATGACTTATTGATTGGATACAGAACAAGGCCTCCAGTTCTTTGCTCACAATTGCTTCTTCTACGACTATAAAGTGCATTTCAAACTTTCTCAGTTCAGGACCGCTGACAGACTAGCTGGAAAAGTTGTCTACTCTTTCCATCACCGTTCTAACCAGGCCCAGAGGAAGGTATGCTGTGTGTTTCACTAATCTCCGAGCCCACATCAACATCAGCATCTATGGATTTCAGGAGTTCTGCTAATGCTCTCCAGGCTCGGGCCGAGTCCATTGCCCTATCGCTATGAGCACGGGTAGCCGTTTGCAGCCGAAGAAACGTTTCGCACTCCACCCACCGAATAAATTCCGCCTTCTACTTTTGTAATCTCGGCCCACGCTGCGCCTTCCAATTAGCCGTAATCTCCCGCTTGGCCAGTACCAGCCCCAGGTCTATAAATTTACTGGTTATTTTAGTCTTCGAGGTGTGGGGAAACCAGTGTAGTAAACAGGGACCTATACCCAATTCAATCTCCCGGTCCGTAACTTCGCATAGTAGGGTCCACACTTCCTTCCAATAGGCCCCAATCTGAGGGCAGCTCCACAGCATATGATGGAAGTCAGCCCCCTCTGCGTGACACCGGGGCAGAGTGCCGCAAGTGTGTGAAAATAGTGTTGAATTTTGACTGGAGTAAGATAAGCCCTGTGCAAAATAAAAAATTGGATCTGTTGGAATCGGGCGTTCCTCGAACATTTCCAGGGCCGCTGCAGCAATTCAGCCCATATTTTATCCGGTATGTCCCCCTCAATATCCTCCTCCCACTGTTGCTTCAACCTTATAAGGGGGGCCAGCTTTTCGCAGGTCATCCGCCGATATAAACACGTGACGGCTTTAATGGTTCCAGCCGCCAGCACCACATATTGGCAAGCCATGAATGTTCCAGGCTCAGATAGCCCCCCCCTCCACCGGCGCTGCATAGCCGACACCAGAGCCGCATGCAGCAAATAATCCCCACGAGGGAGATCAAAACGTTCACGGAGTGTCTCATAGGGCAACAGAACATTATCTTCGTATAAATCTCCCACAGTTGTCAATCCAGAATCATTCCACCTCGCAAGTGCCGACCAGTTGCCCCCATGAGGCAGCTGCTGACACATTAACAGCGGAATCTCTGGAGCATATGGACGAGTGATCCGCGCCCTCTGTTGACTCCTATTCCAGCATAACCGAAAGGTCCGCACGTCACTAGGGACACCCCCGAGGCGCATCAGCTGTTGTAAGATAATCCTAGATAACAGGCAGGCAGAAATCCGGCCCCCCGAATCTTCCCCTACTCCCCGAAACTCTCTGGCCACCGCCTGGGTCAACCACTGCAGCTGAGCGGCATGGTTTGCCTTGATGTCCCCCTGTGTTGTTGCACTGAGCTGTCTGTGGTGTGACTTCACTAACTGTGCCAGCCATGTGTGATTTGATGGGCTGAGGGTGTTGTTCTCTGTTCCTTGTCTTACATGTGATGCGCACATGCTTGTTGGTTGTGTCCATGGCCTTCCATTTGTGTGCACCCCACTTTGGCTTTCCTATTTGTTGTGCTCCATTGCTGTTGGCATGTGGTGTGTGTGTGTGTCTGTGTGTCAGTATGGGGTGTGTATGTGTGACTTGGCAGGATGTGTGTCCAGCTGGATGTTTGTTCCTTGTATGTGTGTGTGTTCATTTGGTGCTTGTACTCATTTTTGTTGCCATGAGTGTGGTGTTGTTGTGGTGTGTGTGTTTCCCTGGCCCTGTGCTTCTGTGCTGTGTGTTCCTCTGCAGCCACTCCTGCTGTGGCTGTCTCCCTGGTTGTTTGTTGTGTGGTGCAGGGTGTTGATTCACCTGGCTTGTTGTTGTGCATGGGGGTGCATAGGAGGGGCACATGGCATGTGCCTTCAGGGGGGTGCTAGTGTGTGGGGGTGGAGGTGTGGCCCTGTGCTCTTTGTGCCCTGCCCATGCCTGGTGCTGGCCCTGCCTTCTGCATTGTGCCTATGTATTCCCTTGTCTTCACCGCTGTGGTGACATGACCGTGACATTGCTGCATGATCATGGAAAATGTGTGTCCAGGATGCGGAGGGGTGATTGGTGGCAGGTGGAAAATGTGTGGGTGCACTTGTGGATGTGTTCCTGTCCCCACCAGGGTGTCTGATGTTGATTTGGACCTTGTATTAGCCCATGAGTTGAGTGCTGTGTTTGTGTTATTGCGTACCTGCGGCAGCGTCCTCGGCAGGCCATGAGTTGCTGGTGATGTAGCAGGTACAGCACCGGAAAAACGTGTAGGGCTGGGTCAATTGCGCTCGTGTACGGGTGGTGTCAACCGGAACTCTGGTTTCGCACTCCGGTGTCGAGCGTCCGCCTTCTCTGGTTGGGCAGTTTCTCCGCTGCAGTGCGACTGCTTGTTTGGGGCATCCTAATTTGTGGAGTGGGGCGGACTTCATTCCACACGGCGGTGAGTCTCCACGTCACACCGTGGCGGACGGGAAATGGGCTATGTTTGGCCATACTAATATGGCGGGTGTGGGGTCCGCAGCTCGCGGGCAGTAAAATGCATTATTCCGCACCGCCAGCACTGCGGTGGTGCCACCGCCCACCATCCTAATCGGCCCCTAAGTGTTTCAGATCAGCAGAAGTGGAAGAACATGTCAAACAGGTATCAGGGATGTCATAATGTTTTTTATGTAAAATACCCGGATGTAATAAAAGTCTATTATAAATAAAAAATATTCTTTGTGCGGTGTTTGCTGCTCTGGAGGATTTTTTTATTCTAGACCATATTTTGTTCCATAAGGAAATTGGGCAGTCTACCTCAAGATCCTCCTCCAAAGATAATTCTACTTTAGTCTTTTCTCTGTCAGTATGTAAGTTACGTAGGTGAGTGTAAATAATAGAAGCTCTGGGGCATGAGTATAAGAGAGTGTGTAAACCATTAACAGGGTTAGGAATGGGCAGCTGTGAGATAAAACTTGAGCATGTGCAATAGAGAGGGCTTGCTTTAGAAGAGTGTCCTTGGACTGAGAAGAGGGGGAAGGTCAAAAGCCAACTAGCCTGCGAGAAGGATATGACTTCATTTTGAAAAAAAAGTTGGTGTGTCCAAATTAAACCTTTGTGTCTCCAAGATTTCCAATAAAAAGGTTTACCATGGATCAATATAAACTTATTGTGCCATAATGTTGAATTAGGAAAAGATTTTGAATCCGTAAGGGGTATTGTTGGACTAGATTCTAGAAGTTTGCAGGTGTGTTTGAGGATAGGAGTATATATAGATTGTGGTTTGCGGGTGAAAAAATACATTCTTTAAAAGAGAAAGTAGAGAGATGTGAACTTTCAAGGTCCACCCACAAAGGAAATTCCAACTAAGATTCAGAAAGCCATCTCGAAGATTGACGAAGTAGGAAAGATGTTTGATAAGTGGGAAAGTCAGGAAAGTTAACACCACCTTCTGACTTTGGCCTTGTTAATCTCGATAATGACATGCAAGACTTTTTATTTTTCCACAATAAAGATGATAATATAGAGTTAATTTGTTTAATTGTTTTTAAGGGAATGGGTATTGGAAAATTAGAGATTGTGTATAATACTGCAGGAGGGAGCATAATTTTAATGGTAAAAATATAGCCATAAGTATTGATGTGCTTAAAATTCCAAGTAAAATTTGAGGTAATGAAATCTTCTTTGAAAGTATACTTGGTCAAAGGTAGTATTTCGCATTTATCTTTATTTAGTTTGTAGCCAGAAACATAGGCAAAGAACTCCACCTCTTGTAAAAAGCTTGGGATAGAGAATTGAGGTCTTAAGGTAAATAATAGTATATCATCGGCGGAAGCCGCGAATTTAATTCGTTTGTTATTAACGTCAAATCCATGTATATCTTTGTTTTGATGAATTCTAGACAGAAAAGGTTCCAAAGCTAAGTTGTAAAGGAATGGGGACAACGGACAGCCTTGACGACCACCTCTTCCCAAATCAAAGTAGGGGGATGTGTTACCGTTTACAAATAGGCTGCCCGTGGATCAGAGTATTGAACCAAAATCAAGGATATAATCTTTGGGCCAAAACCAAACCATTTAAGCGTTTGAAAGAGATAAGACCAGTTAACTCTCTCAAACGCCTTCTCCGCCTCGTTGCATGTAGGTGAGGGGAAAAAGATCCTCATCCCTTACTCATCATTTAATAAGCATGTATCCTTCTTATACTGGTTCTGGCCCAGAAACAGGGGGAGAGGCCCCTATCCCCCTAATTTGAAGTAGGATTTTGTAGGTGTATCTGGGCAAGAGTATAAATTTCCGTTAATTAGGATAAAATATCCAATTGATGCCATCAGGCCTGGGGCTTCCTCAGGGCGGGTATTCGCGTAAAGAGGTATCTTTGTAAGAGGGTTTGTGAACCCGAAGATTCTCCGGTCTCGGCTAAATGCCCGGTTCTGTGGGTATCTGCGGCTTTGGTAGTGGTCCACTACCAAAGCCGCAGATACCCACAGAACCGGGCATTTAGCCGAGACCGGAGAATCTTCGGGTTCACAAACCCTCTTACAAAGATACCTCTTTACGCGAATACCCGCCCTGAGGAAGCCCCAGGCCTGATGGCCAATTAGGGGGCGAAACACGTGTTGGCTGTGCCATCCCTTCTTCTTTTCCAGCAGACGAATAAAAACACGAATTTCTTACCCTCATCATCTGATCTACTTGCATCAATTGGATATTTTATCCTAATTAACGGAAATTTATACTCTTGCCCAGATACACCTACAAAAGCCTTCTCCGCCTCCAAGGCCACAGCTTCTAGTGGATGAGGTAAGTGAGAGGAATTGGATAAAATATCGAAAAACAGACGAGTATTATCCGGGATAAGGCATCCTTTAATAAATCCAGATTATTCTGCGCCTAGTAATTGAGGGAGATAATATTCCGAACGCATGGCTAAGGCCTTAGAAAAACTTTTGTCATCAATATTGACCAATGAAATAAGTCTGTAATTTTTAAAATATTTTAAATCCTTTCCTTCTTTAGGGATTAAACAAATTCTGGCTTCTAAAAAAGAGCGAGAGGATTCACACGATTAAGAAAAAGGTTTTAAAAGGTTATGTAACTTGGGAAGAAGTAGTGGTGCAAAATGTGTGAAAGATTTCACTGTAAACCTGTCTGGACCTGGGGCCTTGTCTTTCTTGAGTGTTTGTAAAGCGATGAGGAGTTCCTGTTGTGAGATGTCAAATTCTAAAGGAGTGAAATCTTCGGGTGTCAAAGTAACATTGAATGCCTGAAAGGAACTGAGAAATATCAAATTCCAAGGGTATTGTTTGAGGCGTGTATAATGCTGTATAAAAAAATTAATTCATTCAATATTTCTGGATCCTTAAACCTTAATGTATTTTGTTCATCCATAATAGACTCAACATCAAGCTTGTTGTGTTTAACTTTTAAATAATTTGCCAAGAGTTTACCAGCTTTGTTCTGGCTGCCGTAAAACTTTGCACTGGACTTTAACAAAGTGAGGCATTATCTGTCAATTCCTTAGTGAATTGGAGCTTTGCCTTAATAAGCTGGAACAAACAGTCCTTGGATTTTGAAGAATAAAAGGAATGCTCCAATATCTTGATCCCCACCAAAAGATCTATGGTAATTTCACGAGAAATTTTGTATTTTTTCGACATAAAGCCAATAATAAAATCTCTGGCGGCTGCTTTAAATGCATCCCAAATGGCGTAGAATGGCAAAGTATCAAATTGGTTTAAGGAGAAATATTCATTATAAAAGGATACAAAAGAGGAGTAAATATTTGCATCTAAAAGGAGTGAGTTATTAAATCGCCATCTCCTGGGTATATTAGATGTTGTCAGTATATCCAATTGAATAGAAATGGGAGCATGGTCAGGTATTAGAATTGACCCATCTGCATCTCGTAAAGATAGGGATATATTTTGTGATACGAAAAAGTTGTCGATTCGGGATTGGGTTTGATGAGCCCACGTGACAGGATTGCAAATTCTCCAGGCATCTATAAACTTATATTGCTGAATGGTATCAAGAAATATTTTATGTGCTTTATGGGGTTTAAAGGAGACCGATGAATTGCGATCTATAAAAGGATCATCTACTTGATTGCAGTCTCGGTCAAGAATAAAATCATCATTAATGCAAGAGGAGATTTGTTGAGCTAGGGAAAGACAAAAAGAGGGGTCTCCATTTGTGGGAGCATAGATATTAAGCAAAGAAGCTGGAGCATTCCCAATTTGTAATTTAGTATATAACCATCTTTCATCATCATCAGATACCTCAGAGAGTTACTTAACAGAAATCGATTTATAACAGAGAGTCAATACTCCATTTCTTTTGCCATCCCATGGTGAGAAAAAAACTTCTCCTACCCTGCCTTTTTTCAGTTTTAAAGATTCAGTTGCCACTAAATGAGACTCTTGTATAAGAGCTATATCAACCTTCAATTGAGATAAATGTGTTAAAACACGTTGTCGTTTAATGGGAGAATTCAGACCTCTGAAATTCCTTGACACCATTTTTAAAGACATGGAGACAACAACGAGACCATAAAAGAAGAAGAATGGCCTAGGCAAACCATCAAAAAGCATAAAACAAATCTTATATCAGTTCAACCAGGTATGTATATAATATGACCATATCTAGAATATAAAAAGAATTAATTCAAGTACAAATATGAAACATTGAAACGAGTAAAGAGGAAAAGAAGAGAGAGAAGACAGGAAGGAAAGAAAGACAAAGAAATAATAGAAAAAAGAAAGGAACAACAATAAAATAAAGTACAACATACCTAAGAATATCATAAGGGGAAATGAAAACGAAATAAGGGACAGAGATAAGACAAGTAATGCAAGAAGAACAAAAAAAAGGAACATACCTAAGAATCCAAATAGAGATGGGGGAGGGAGAGACCACATGGGACAGATGACACGCCCAAGCACATTGAAAGGGAAAGAGATACATATCTTAGTTCAGCGACGCTATCCGGCCCGCCGCATCAATCATATGCTACATGACACAGCGTTGCAAATCAAGCAGTAGTTTAAAAAGGTAGGGAGAACACAAAATAGTGCCATTGTAGTTTAAATCAATCAATCAATCAATCAATCAATCAAAGCATTTGTAAAGCAAACTACTTACCCGTGAGGGTCTCAAGGCGCTAAGGGGTGGGGGAATGCTGCTACTGTTCGAAGAGCTAGGTCTTGAGGAGTCATCTGAAGGTCAGTAGGTCTAGGGTCTGCCGTAGGCAGAAGGGGAGCTTGTTCCATGTTTTGGCGGCGAAGTGGGAGAATTTGCTGCCGCCGGTGGTCACTCTTTGGATGCGGGGGACAGTGGCGAGGGTGTGGTCGGCGGAGCGGAGCAGACGAGTGGGGGTGTAGAAGCTGAGTCGGCTGTTGAGGTACGCTAGTCCGGTGTTGTGGAGTGCTTTGTGTGCATGGGTGAGGAGCTTGAAGTTTATCCTCTTGTTGACGGGGAGCCAGTGCAGGTCTCTCAGGTGGGGTGGGGTGTGATGTGACTGTGGCGAGGGATGTCGAGGATCAGGCGTGCGGAGGCGTTCTGGATGCGTTGGAGCCGTTTCAGGAGTTTGTCCGAGGCTCCTGCGCAGAGGGTGTTTCCGTAGTCCAGTCTGCTGCTGACGAGGGCCTGGGTGACCGTCCTTCTCGTTTCCGTGGGGATCCACTTGTAGACCCTGCGGAGCATACGGAGGGTGTAGAAGCAGGAGGAAGAGACGGCGTTGACCTGCTTCGTCATGGAGAGGGTGGAGTCGAGGATGACCCCTAGGTTGCGTGCGTGGTAGGTGGGCGTAGGAGCTGTTCCTAGTGCGGTCGGCCACCAGGAGTCATCCCAGGCCGAGGGGGTTGGATCCGAGGATGAGGACCTCTGTCTTGTCCGAGTTCAGCTTCAGTCGGCTGTTTCTTATCCAGTCGGCGACAGCTTTCATTCCCTCGTGGAGGTTGGCTTTGGCGGTGTGGGGGTCTTTGGTGAGGGAGAGGATCAGCTGGGTGTCATCGGCATAAGAGATGATGTTGAGGTCGTGCAGTCGGGCGACGTGGGCAAGCAGTGCCATGTGGGGAGACAAAAAATCGTTCGGCGACGCAACCCATGTGCTGCACAACATGGCATTTCAAGATACAACAATACTCCATTAGGAGGGGGGCACAGAGTAATAGCATCCCGATTTAGGAGCAGGGAAACATACCTTTATTTAGTGACGCCCTCTGGCCTGCCGCTTCTATGTCTACGTGAGTCAAACTTTCTCAATTCCCTGAAGTCGCCTTTATAGGGAGCGGCTTGCCCCCTATACAACACTAGACAAAGTGCAGCATGCTTTAAAAGGTCAAATTGTGTAATTATGATAGACCATGTGAAGCTCCCTACTTTTCAATAGCAGGATAGGCATAGCAGTACAGGTGTAGCATCAGAAGTACCCACCAGGTGCATTTGCACCAGGTCATTCACATATTGATAATCTGGTGAACACTCTTGTCCACCAAAATCGATTGTCTCGTAAATTAACACAGAGCAGTTAACACTATTCATGTGCCCGGACCATTGTCTGCAACAGTAATCTACACATGCAGAGTAATATTTGATATTCAAAATTGAAAGCCATGACCAGTAATTAAGCAGAGAAAAATTATCTTTAGTGACAAACCACGTTGGTCGAAAGGGATGAAAAGTAATTCAACACACACACACAAAATATCTATAATAACTCAGTGTTCTTAATGTTGCTGAAAACGGTTAGGATACAACCGAATATAGTGGAAAGGCAAGAACAGAGTAAGGACAGGCCATAAGACAGACAGATAACTACATTAAAGGGGAATAGAATGACTACAGAAAATGTTGTAGTTCATGCTCAGCATTTAGTCCCAGCTTCACGGTACGCAAAGTGCACATCCACCTTGCTTCTAACTGTCTAAAGTGTTGTTTTCTGTCCCCGCCCCTTTTATCAGGTAAGGCTAAGTCAACAGATGCATGACAAACATTGCCGACTGGATGAAGAACAACTTCCTGCAGCTGAACACAGACAAGACAGTAATACTAATCTTTGGCAATTGCAGTAACACATGGAACAACTTCTGGTGGCCATCAGACCTAGGACATGCACCCACTCCCTTCAACCACAGAAGAAACCTTGGAATCATCATTGAAAACAAGCTCACCATGAAATCACAGATCAACGCTGTCTCCTCCACCCACTTTCTCACTCTGCGCATGCTATGCAAGATCTTCAAGTGGCTACCCCTACACATGAGCAGCACCGTGACAGAAGCCCTTATCACCAGCCGACTGGACTACAGCAATGCGCTCTATGTATGAATTGGCGCACACCTTCTATTGAGACTTCAGACCATACAGAATGCCACAGCCAGACTCATCCTCTGCCTTTCCCGATGAACCCACAGCACAGCCCACCTCAGGAAACTCCACTGGCTCCCCGTACAGAAGAGATGCCGATTCAAGCTGCTGACCCATGCCCACAAGGCTCTACACAACCAAAGAACCGCCTACCTTAACCACCACCTGAACTTTCACCAACCATCTAGAAGCCTACGCTCTGCCTCCCTTTTACTAGCCCATACTCCCTGCATCTACCGAAGCAGAGGTGGAGGACGGTCCTTCGCCCACATCACAGCAAATACCTAAAACAAGTTCCCAAAGCATGTCCGGACCATCACCTTACTTCTGAATTTCGAAAGGCCTGCAGGCACCTTGATACCCTATTAGGTGATTAGTCGCGCTTTATAAAGCTTCATTGATTGTTTTTGTTGTAATTGTATGTGGCTGTATAAACCTATTCTATTTAACTAACTTGCTAATAAATCATTTTGTATGGTTGATCTAATGTATTTTCTAAGAACTTTGTATGTTTTTCGGACATCTCTTTCATTGAATATTCACATATTGAATATTTGTTCTTTGTAAAACCAAAGGAACCACCATGCACATATAATTATGATATTACCCAGGTTCGTATGAATACTGCCACGCCTTGTTTAATTGTTTTCACACTGTTTTTAACACTGGTAATCCTACTAATAAAGATTTACTGAACACTTTAGATTGGAAAAGGTTGAGTAAAAAAGGTCTCATTCAGGCCAAGTAGACATGGTGTGAGAGTGATGCCCCTAAAAGTTGGCACCGTAGGCAGCCACTTACGTCTCCTTTTTTAGTGATGAGCCTGCTTGCGCTACTTCTGCATGTGTTGTTACTGTTGTGTTAATCTGAATAATGTTTTCATTGCTTCTACGCATACTGTTTGATTTTCCGTAACAGAGTGTGATGTGTGCTGCTGCACATAAGCAAGATGCACTTCTGACAGCACATGCATTTATAAAGAAAAACAAGGAGGACCCACCACTAGACTCACACCTCAGGACCAGCATGGGGCTCCACAAGATCATCTCAGAATTCAGAAACCCTAAAGCCACCTCTCTAGACATCGCTCACTCACACCTGCTCTGCTACACCATGACTTACCACTACAACCTCAACATGCAGCTAATGTCAGCCTACTCTGATGACCATCATGTGAAACAATTCAGTGATAGTCCTTTGCAAATTAATTTCCCTCTGCATCTTTAGTAGCCCTGGGCAGAGTCCGCAGAGTTCTTCTATTATCTATTTTTGGCTCATTCACGCTGGTTGGATCATTGACAACCCTCTTCATGGCCAGTCTAGATCTGGGCCCAACCTTGGAGCAAACAGTGTTTCTCAGCACCAGAGAATCAGAAAGACTAGTGGTGTAAACCAGCCTGCTGCATCTGGTGTGAGGTGCAGTGGATTGTGTGCTTATGGTGATTTTTTGGTTTACTGCCCTTTAGTCCTGTTCTCTGTCAGGTGGCACTAGGCTGGGATCGTAACAGCCATCAGCTACTTCACGTCAACACTGCACTCACTGAGGGAGCAAATAACGCCGCTCTGCACTGCTCAATGGCACCTGGTCTGACCACCAGAGAAGCAGAAAGACTTGTGGTGTGACTAAGCCGTCCACCCACGATGTGTGGTGTAGCTAATCTGTCAGCACCATTCGGGCATATGGTGCTGATGGGTGCTTGTGTTTACTGCACTGCCTGTGCTGCATGAGACAGGTATTTGAAACTGCTGGCAGCAGCTCAACAAGGACACTGCAATCACAGTGGGAGCCACAATGCCTATCTTTACTTTACATAATTGGCACATGCTGAAACAGGCAAAGGCCTGTGCAGCTGGGCTAAGCCTATGCACTTTAAAAGGTTAAAGCGCTTGATGAATCTGACCAGATTAAACAGGTATTTTCCTTTAACCCCCTCCCCCCCCCACTCCCCGTATCTCTCAGGCTGGGGGGTAACTGGCTGGACAGCCTGTACTGTCTCAAAAATAAAAAACAGGAGGCAAACAAACAGGTTATTTTAAAACTCTAGATAGTCTGGAACTGTCCCAAAAACTGAAGTAAGGGAGGTCCTTGAATAGTTGGAGCCCTGTGCCAGAGTCCACTGGACAGGGCCCCAATTGCTCACTTTGCCAATTTGCTCACAATATTAGTTTTGCTCATTGTCCTGGGGCACTGGCATATCTCGTGTGCATGGTATAGTGCAGGTGTGGTTTGCGCTGCCCCCCGCTGGTCTAAGCCCCAGTAGGTAAAATGATATGTGTGGCGAATCACCCACAGTCCAATTACAGCGAAGAAATGTAAGTGTAAGGCTGAGTATGCTGGTGTCAGAGACTTATAAAAAATAAAAATAAAAGTGTGTGTCCTTTTACTGTGTTTACACACTCTTGACCTCTATTCTGGTTACTGTGCTCTGTGGCAACTGGAAGGTCTTCATTCCGTTCACCTTAACCGGATTCTCAATGCAGAGGTGTTTTTTCTGCTGCTCATGCAAAGGATGGGTTTCTCCTATGCGTCTGCTTGTCATAACTTTAAAATAGTTGTGTATTTTCAGTGGGAAACAACGCTAAATGATATCCTGTGCAGTCTTTGCACTCTCCGGGAGTGAATTAAAGTGTCCCTACGCCCAGCATAACTCAAAACACACCACCGAAGTAACTCCACCTCCAGATGATTGTCAGGTCAGACTTGCCAAGTCACTATGCCTGCTGTGTAGATGGAAAAAGTATTTATGCACCATTAGGCTGGCGCAAGGCCTTTATGGAAAGAGACAGAGAGAGAGAAAGAAACAAACAAACAAAGTGAGTGAGTGAGTGAGTGAGTGAGTGTGTGTGCCCATAAGTATGGTTCTGCACGCATGATTAAATAAAGCTTTATTTGCAAATTTGAAGCAGGATCATGTATCATGAAAGCTTTCTTTAACATGTTTCTGTAATTATTATATTTTAAGGACATTGGAGAAGGATGGTAACGCGTATGTGTTTGCCTGTGTGTATGAGATGCACTAAAGAGTTACCAACAGATGTCTGGGGAGGTGCGGCACTGCACGCTTCCTATTGGTAATTGCAGGCACGGGTTTTCCGAGATAATCCACTCATTCATACTACAAGAGCCTCTCAGGTTGCAACAGGCAGCTCCATCGTCGTACCAAGCAGGCCTGCTCGTTCTTGACTGATGTCCTTGCCAATTTGGACATGTTTCACAAGATATACAAGCTTCCTGCCAACTTTACAACTAATGTGTTCATGGGAAACGTGTTACAGGTATAAATAACGACAGCCACCCATACCAGTGCCGGAAAAGATCATTTGTAGGTGTCTCACGTCCCTATCACAATCCTGATCATTCATGGTGCTCACACTCTAGACTGGCACCCTGCTGCCGCCCAGAATTAAGAGTTAACACTTCACCATCTGAAAGGGGCGCCCGCCCAGGAAGCCTCCCTCAGGGCAAGTCACCGGTGGTTCGTCCACTGCCCGGAGGACATTTAGTTCTGTTTTATTGGGTATGCGATTTGGTAACTCGACATTAATTTTTAGGTTGAAGTCTACTTGTTAACGACATCTTTGGGACCTTTGGGAAGCTTCCCTGGGAATGCATTCTGTCTGTTGCTTAGCATTGGCTTTGTGGTTTGTAATTTACATGTGTTTGCTTTCTATTTTCTGGCTTAGTTTTTTTTAGGCTGTCTAGATGGAGTTTATCCCTTCCCTGCCCCAAAACTGTATTCTTCGACCACAACTGAATTTCTATAAATAGGCCTTTAAATCTTGTTCTTATCTTGTCATATTTGCTGTGCATTCAAAGACAGAGGTCTTCTGTCTTCCAGAGAGCTTGATGTTTACTTTTCTTTCTCTGACTTCAAAGACAGAGGATTCATGTGACAATCCTGCTGGGTTCCTATGTGAGACAGAAAGGCTGTTGGATGTTATTTTTTCTAGCTGGCTACTCGGGGTGTGCTGTAATATGTTATTTTTTCTTTCTAGCACAAAACAAAATTGATATGTCTGCAAATGAACTGTGCAGATATTTCAAAATATGTAAAGCACAAATGAAGCATATTTTTGGATTAAGTGTGGTGGAAACAAATATTTGAAAACAACCAAAACACTAGGTGATGACATTTTTACACAGTATTGTTTGTGTGCTGTAGACTTTTATCAGTAAAACTGTACATCTGTGCAAATGTAATGGTCATTTCAGTTGAAGATGTGTTGTCTGTAAAGGCAGTGCACTACTACACCATGCATACACCACTTAACCCCACTCCACCACACTGAACTGTACTCTGCACCACTCCACACTGCGTCACTGTCCTTTAATCTGCAGCACATCACTCTACGCCACTTTACTCGAAGCCTCTCTCCTCTACACCACTATTCGCCAATGCATTCTACCCCACACTACTCTACTACGCACTTCTGCACTCTTACCCACTGTACTCTATGCCTCTCTAATCTACTCTGCACCACTGCAGTCTATGACACTCCATACCACTGCACGCTACGCTACTTCACTCTACTCTGAAACAATCTACTCTATGCCATTCTATGCGGCTCTGTGCCATTCCACTCTACACCACTCCAATCTAGCCTGCTCCACACCACCCCACTGCATTCTACACCACTCTATGCTGCTGCACTCTACGCCATAACACTATACACCACTTTACTCAAAACCAATACACTCTATGCCAATCTACTCTGCACCACTGCACTCTTTACGCTTTTATGCTCTACAACACTCTACTGCACTGCACTCCATCCCACTGCACTCTGCGTCACTTTACTTGGCACCACTCTATTCCAGGGCACTGTACACCAATGCACTTTAGACCATTACACACTACTCTGCAACACTGCACTCTCTGCCACTGAACTCTATGCACTCTACTCTGCGCCAGTCTACTCTATGCCAATACACTCTACACTAATGCACTCTATGCCACTCTGATGTAATGTGCACCACTGCACTCTATGACACTGTACTCTACACCACTCTACTATATGCCAGTGTCCTCTGCCCCACACTACTATGCACCACTCCATTAATTGCCAATGCACCACTGTACTCCGCACCACTTTACTATATGCCAATACACTCTACGCCACTGCACTCTATGGCACACTTCTCTGCAAGACTGCATTCTCCTCCACAGAACTAAATGCCATTCTACTGTATGTCACTCTACTCTATGTAGCTGCAATCCATGCCACTGCACTCTATTCCGCACCACTCTACACCACTCTACTACACACGACACCTCTACACTCTATGCCACTCTACTCTGCATCACTCCATGCCAATCTAATCTATTCTGCACCACTTCACTCTACGCCACTGCACTCTACTCTATGCCAGTGTACTCTGCGCCACTCTACACATCTGCACTCTACCCTGCACCAATCCACTCTACACTACTTCTCTCTACTCTGAATCTATTTACTCTGCGTCACTGCACTCTATGCCACTGCACTCTACACCATTGCACTCTATACCACTTCAATCTATTCAGCATCACTCTACGTCACTGCACTCTACTCTAATGTACTTCAATGGACTATCCACCACTATACTCAAAGCCAATGCTCTCTATGCAATCTACTCTGCACCAATGCACTTTATGCCACTCCACTATAGTCCACTATATGACAATCCACTAAACTCCACTCTCAGACTTTCTACTCTATTAAACTCTACTCCACTCTACTCTACTCCACTCTATGCTACTCGACTCTATGCCACTCCACTCTACAACACACTCTGCTATGATAATCGACGCAAATCCCTCTATGCGACTCCATGCAACTATACTGTACTTTGTTCTATGACACACTATGCCACTCTGCTCCACTGCTCTACTGTACGCCACTCCACTCTATGCCACTCCATTCTGACACTTTATGCCACTCCACTCCACCCCACTTGACTCTACAACACTGTACTCCACTCTATGCCATTCCACACTCCTACACTACTCCACTCTAAGCCACTACGCTCTGCTCTACACTGTTATGCCACTCCACTCTACAACATTCTACTCCAATGTGACACTCTACTCCATGCTACGCCACTCAACTCTATTCCACTCTACTTCCTCCACAACACTTGACACCACTTCACTCTATTTTACTCCATGACACTCCACTTCGAGCCAATCAACTCTACTCTACAGCACTCTACGCCACACCACGCCACTCCATGCCACTCTATGCCGCTCCCCATTACTCCATAGCACAACACTCCACTCCACTCCACTTTCCTTCACCACACTAACTGTTAGCCAGGTTGAACAACAGCCACGCTGGTGGACAACATGGCTAAAACATATTGGCAAACCAATAGCTCTTGCACAGCTGAGAGCTATTGGATTTGCTTATGGTTGTTTATTGCAATTGAACAATAAAGTATCTGGTTTCTAAATTCTCTATCCCTTCTCCTTGACTTACTCCCCAATAGGCAAACAAACAGTTAACACCGCAGACACTGCTTGGTACACACTGCCTGCCCCAGTAAGAAGGCCTCACAGTCAGAGCGGTTTCTCCATTAGGGCTCTTGGGCTGTGCCGTCCTGAAATTCCTACAAATTCCTGTACAAATATTAAATCGATTTATTTATTTAGCGATACGATCATATCTCTAAGCAAATCTATGTATTGAAGTCTGGGCTGTCTGTCCCAGACTGCCTAACCCACCTTGCTCCGAAGCAGCAGACAGAATCCAGGCAGTAAATCAACTTTCAGAATGGTGAAGCACGACGCAGGGCTTACTGTTCTAAAGCCCTTCATTGCCATTGTACTCAATGGCAGTATCCACCACAGGCCAGAAACGCTTTCAGTGTCATGGTTTCGGGCACTGGAGTCTTCATCGCTGCGTGAGAGCAGCCGTCCGTCATTCACAGGCATAGATCCCACCCTTTCCCATTCGACACACTTAGGAGTGTTTGCAAGCATGTGTATCATTGTGCCTTGTTCTCAGTAATGGTAAGTGTTTAGAGGCTAATCTTCCCTTTATGTATATTGTGCCGAGACCCCTCGCCACGCTAACAACCTCTACTGTGACATCCCAGGCCCTGGCTGCACATCGCTGGCAACGTTAGAATTGGAGCTGCTGTATTTGTTACTCCCGCAAAATTGATCCAAAAGATGAGCAGGCCAGGGTTCCTGTTCCCTTGTGATGTTGATCCAAATATCCGAGTCAAGCGCAAAGCAAGAGATATGTGCTTACAGTAGACAGTTATCTGCTGTATGGCATTAAAACAGGCACTATCTTCATGGCATTAACAACATTAATGTCAAAAACAACTTGTGTTCAAAACGTTAAGGCAATACACATCAGCGATTTCACGCTTTACTTAATCTTGCCCTCCTCAAGGGTTAGCTATTTAACCATGTTGTGTTTCTCTATTTTTTTTTCCGTGCATACTTTGAACCATGCCAGGTGTTTATGAAGGGCTTTGAATGAGAGTTCTGACGCTGACTTTGAAGCCAAAACAAAGTGCCTGTCAGTGTGTTGACCTCTCTGCAGAGCACACAGAACAGTAGTCTTGTATTCCATTAGTAATTGCACTTCTGTGGAAATGTGTTAGAAGAGGGTGCACAGACGGCAAAATATTTACAGGGCTAAAGTAAATAGATTGCTTAAATGTAAGTGAGTGCAATGTATGTTTGGAAGTGGTGAAGTGAGGGAGATGCGAGGAAGTGTATTCAGGGAAGAGTGAAAAGAAGGTGCTAAAGAGGTAAGAGAGGTGGTTAAAGGTGTGCATATGGATGAGATGTGCAGAGAAAAAGGACATACATATCTAACATAAAGCACACATAACTGAAGGCCAAAACTCGTTCAACAGGCCTCAATACTATGGAAATTTCAGAATCTAAACATTTTGAAGGTTAATTATTTATAACAAATCCTTGTTGTTACTCATTTATCTTAAACAGCTAACAGCCAATCACACTGACAGGTTTTAGGTGTAGGTCAATTGTTATGTTATATATCTGGATGCAATTACATCTCAGAGAGAAACCAGAGAATGTCCCTTCTTTTTCTATAGTCATTCTCTGTTTCTAAGAAGGTCATTGCTAGCCATGTACTTGTGATCAATGTACTCGCTAGTTTTTTCCCCAGTTTGAGGCAGTGAATGGTCTCTGTGCACTGCAGCCAAGTCAATGTGCATCAAAGACATGTGACAACTCAGTACAAGTAAGTGAAATACCAGAATCCGTGGTATTTGCCAGAAGTGACATCACTCAAACCCTAAACCAAGATGACAACACATGGTTGACATCTTGTCTGACCCTAACCCCTTCAGCAGCCACATATTGATGAGCCAATTGGGGAAGGGCTAGGAGTGGACACTACATAAAGTTTTCAGCATGTATTGTATTGTATTGTATTGCAGTTACATTTATATACCACTTACTACCCTTAACGAGGTGATGAAGTGTTTTACGCCAGACAGCACACTGCTCCGGGAACCCAAGCTAAGATTAGTTCAGTGGTTATTGGTTATGCTTGTGTTGGTTCAGTCTTGCTCTTTCAAGGAGACCATTCCATGCATTTACTCCAGTGCCTTTGAGGTGGATTAAAATTGCTATCACTTAGGAATGATCATTAGTGGAGGGTATGTGAGTTAATTTAAATGGACAGTGGGATTAGTAGATAAATTAGAGCAGATTGAGTATTGCTAGGTTGCAAGAGTGAATTTCGAAGAAAGACAGGTTGTAATGTTTGTGATGAGGTGTGGGAATTGTATTCACATACAGATACAGATATTAAGGCAAACATACACACAACTTAGAGTAGGCTTTCCCCAGAGAAAAGGGATGTAGTGGAAAGAAAGTGAGAGAGTGTCATCATAAGAAAAAAATAATCAGATGTTTTAAAACAAGATCAACATTTTAATGCAGGGATTTAGGCACATAACGTAGACTTTTGAGGTAGGATGTACACTGAGGATGCAAAAATGTAGACAGGAACATCTTTACTTGCATGTGAGGTAGTGCTATATTAGGCCCTTTTGATTAGCCATAGAATCAGTAGAACAGTCTGTCTGTTGCTACGCTACTACTAAACTACTGCATCAACATGGACAGCTGATCAGCTCCAGGAGTGGAAGCAAAAAGTAATGGCTGAGGACATATATAAGGACATATCAGGAGCTTTAGGCTGTGCTCCAATGACACAGTAACCTCATGATCAAAGGAACATGAGAGAATATACCTGGAAAGATGCGAATGCTGGAGCAATGTCTTCTAATGTTTACCCTTAACAGTTGCCTCACAAATGCTGCGCCAAAGTATGAAAAGCAAAGCATTTGGATGTCCCTGGTTTAGCATAACCAGGGGAAGAGGATACCTTTCCAACCTGTGGACGGGCCTTATCTGCTTTCTTGTAGCTGGAGGGAGGAGACCCACACACTGAGGTGCGGAGGGAGAGACCAGGCTACCGCTAGAAATTCTAAGAAGCCTTTTGTTTAGTAGGTAGATTAGTCACCCTGAACACTGCCATTTGGTGGATGGCAAGGGGAAGCAGTGTGGCTGCACTGAGGTTTTCAAGGTCAGGAGAGTTTTTAGGTCAGCTCTGTCCTTTGTCTCCTTTTATTTCCTGCTACTGTAAAAATAATAGTCAGGTGGTGAGATCTCACACTTCTTTGTGTCCATAGTGTGGGGGCTTCAGCCCCAGTGCTTTCTGCTGTGAAAAGGATGTTTCATGAGGGCAGCCTGAAACAGACAGTTGAAGTCCCATCCTAGTGCAAGGCTTATTCAAGGAAAGGAACAATGCATCAAGTGGACAAGGCAGGAGGTTCAAGGTGCAGCATTTCATTTTTACTCCTAGGAGTGAAATCATGTACACGGTCCTGTGCAGGTAAATGTGCTCCCTGTGTGCTGAAGGTGGAGTGCTGAAAACTTTCTGTGTTACCAACCCTCTTGTGAAAAACCTCCTCGTGCTGCTCCTGATCTGTAGCCAGCCCCCTGCCTCGCCTGATTGCATGGTACATTGTTCAGGGATTACAGACACTAGTGGAACAGCAGGGCTGATAGTGTGGGGCTGCGGCACTGCCTCCTTTGCACTTCTGATTCTGAAGTCACCATTTCATAGGGTAGAGGAATTAGACTGCTTTTAAATACGACCCCCCCATGGAAACATGGACTATGGAAAATTAAGGATGAAACTTAGAACATGATCTGACAGGAAAAGGTGGCTGCAGCCCCTAGACTTTCTGGATCAGAGGGTTTTACTGCTGTTAGCCTTGAAGATCGCCCCACAGGGTAACATAAAGATATGTTTCTAACCACTAACTCTAAAATCTTAAAGTATCAGGTTGACTCAGCATTTTGTCCTTGTCAGGGTATTAAAAAGAGTACCCTGAGTTTGAGATGCTAACATCTCTTCTTAGAACCAAACACATTCCATTTTTAGTATGCACTGCATGGTCAGTATTATTATCAACATGGCAGCTCCAGCAGAAACCCTATAAACATTTGTAATCCATTCACTTCAGCTGCACCCTGGTCTCACATGAAATGCATGATGTTTTTATTATGTTTGGTTGGTTGTTATTTGCTTAGCTTGTAGTGAATGTAGCCTACAAAACAACTCTTGGTACAACCGGTATGAGGAGCTTGAGCCCTTTGGACATACTATCCTGACTAGTGCATGAGGACAGTATTGCCAAGGTTGCACTACTCCTCTTGCATGTGGAAACACATTTCATGAGATTTTTTCAAATTAAATCATTTTAGGAATAGCACAAGTCACAGCATGGTGTGTATTCCTACAAGTCAGTCAGTAAACATTTAAGAATTCCAACCTGCATCTGCTTGTTTTAAAATAAAATATTATTAACAATATGGTAGAGCAGTGGCTTTACAAAGCCATTAGCCCAAGAAAACCTGAACTGTTAAATCTTCTCAGCAAAAGTTGAAGCAGCCTACATTTCAGTAAAGCACACACATAGAGAAATTTGCACACTACTGGTAATAATGTTCCCTCTCTCAACATAAACATGGTGTGTTTTAATGATCTAAAGAAGGGAACAGTCAAATGCTTAAAAATCAAAATCAAAAGATAAGTCGTGATTGTAAATTTTAATGTTGAAAACTCACACCCCATGCTGTAGTGAGTCTTGGTACTGCTTTCCCAGACATGGGAAATGCCAACCCCCTGCCCTGGGCCCTTTTGGCACCAGGACAGGTGGGAAATTAGATATGCAGGGAGGTGTGGTGCTCTGAAAGGCCAGTCATACCCCTATGGTGAGCTTACTGATGTGCCCCTCTTTAGGAAAACTCTACCATCTTGGTTATGGCAGAATGAGGAAATCTGGAACAGGGTTATGCCCACTTCCCACGGGAATTGGTCATATAGGGGGTGTGGTCACCCCAAGGGTAGGTAGCCCATGGACTACCACCTTTCTCTACCCTTACCACCCCTCAATTTGGTATTTACGGGAGCCCCTAGGAGCAGAAAATCAGATTCTACCAACCTGAAAAGAAGAAGGGCACCGAAGAGCCACGAAAAGCAAGAACTGAGGATCAGCAACTGCCTGCTGTTCCCGACAATTGCGGCTGCTCTACCTGCAAAGGCCCGGGAGGACTGCCAGCGCTTCCGGAAAGCCACCAGGATGTCCTGTGAAGTAGTGGAGCTGCTCCTCTGCACTCTGCAGGCATCCAAGAAGAACCGTGAGGACTCCGGATCTCCAAAAACCCACCACCAGAAAGCACCAATACACCTGTGCCCCTCCGCCCAAAGTGAGGCAACAGTGCGGGTGAAGTCCTGCAACCTTCCAAAGTTGAACCCCACCTTAGGTTTATGCGGACCGGACTCCCAGTCACCGCCTGCAGCCTCTTTGTGCAGGACCCCTCTGCCGCGAGTGTCTTCTTCAGTGAAAACCGAATGCCTCAAGACACCACTGCACCCGAGTCCCACAGCCTGAGGAGATGTGGACCGGAAGTGGCCTTACGTGCCCGAGCATCGTGAGATCTTAACCTCCATGTTGGTTTAGCCGGACTGGCCTTCCAGTCTTTTTGTGCAGCCTCTTTGTCCCAGGAACGTTTCCTAATGAAAGCAACTTGGTCACCTCTGCACTCTAACCCCGTCAGAGTGTCCCGAGGAGATCTGTTGGTGCTGCCTTGGACCTTGCCTCGTACTTACCTTAACTCCAGAAGATTGGTCCTGTAAGTTGCTGCTAAGCACTCATATGCAGAATATGTGTTTTTACCCATATGATAACATTACCTTATTAGAGACAATACAAATATATATTACCTGTTTTCTTAAAAACTGTTATTCTAAAAAGTACTTATCCAATAACAAAGTTCTTACTGCTAAAACAATATTAAAATGTATGTTATTTTTCTACGTTGGTGTGGATATCCTTATTGAGTGAGTGTGTGTGTGTGTGTGTGTGCGTCTGTGTGTGTGCGTGTGTGTGTGTATCATTTATTGGCTGTGTGTATGCAACAAATGTTTAACACTTTTCCTTGATAAGCTAAAGGCTGCTCTACCACACTACCACAAAAAGATCACCTTGGAATGTTGGGATACCTGGACTCTCCATATACCTCTTTTTGGTATATTATATAAAGAGCCAGCTTCTTACAGATGTCATGGCTTTATCCTTCGTATGATGCAGGATGCAACTTAATCATATATTTACTATTTAGTTTTCCTGTCTGTACTGGAATGGCTACATTTCAATAAGTAAATAAATAAAGGTTGCATAAAAATTGACTGATCACTGACATGGATTGCTTTCAGGAGTTTAAAAGGCTTCTAAAGGTAAAAAGTACATCTACATACCAATGTGCTTCAAAGTAGAAGTAGAGCAGGAGACAGGAGATTGTAAACAGCAGTCTGCTCCCGAAGACACACTCTACTTTTCCAGCAACCCCCGTCAAAGCCTTTGTGAGGCAGGAGTATTGCTCCTATAATAGCAGGAGCCTCTGTTGCATGCGCCAAGAAAACGCTTTCTTTCGTGCTATTACTTTAAAAAATACAGGGGAAGTTTGCTCTTGATGCACGTTCCAGCAGAGGTCTTGTGCACTAAAAAAGAGTGGGCAGGCGTGCGCCACACAGGGAACATAGCTTGTGAGTGCATAATACCCTTTCTTTCTTCTCCCAATAGGGGCCTATTCTAATTTGTTCCACCCTTGGATTACCCCCTCTATGCTAATTTCACCATCTGTCTCAGTTAATTAGCTGCTCCTGTTCCTGTTAATGTAATGTTTTGTGCAGTGCTCTGTAATTGTACCATCATACGCTTATTCTGAGCTTGTTTTTTTTAGCCTTCTACAGAGCACTAACGCCTGGATAGACAGGGTTTGCTATATACAACTAATATATAAATAAAATACATTAAATAAATAAATACCGTCTGGAAAAATATTTTACAGGTGCTAGCACGTAGAACGTTCATGGGTTAGTCTAAGCCAGTGTTTCCCAAACTGTGGACTGCGACCCACTCGAGGGTCGTGAGTCGATTTTTGGTGAGTCAGAAACGTCCAAGCAATACATAAAGAAGCCTTTAAATTCTGTATTTATCTTGTCACATTTGCTGCATTTCAAAGACAGAGGTCAAATGTTAAGCTGTCTTCTGACAAATTGCTGCTTATATTTTTTAGGTCTCGGCTCTAGACGGCACGCATGCGCCGTCTTGAACCAAGACATGTTGTATCTACATCGTGGGCTTACAGCCCGCCCATAGGCTTCCCATTTGCTGGCACTATTGTAGCTCCATTTTACATTCTCCCCATTTGTCATGCCTCTTTCGGTATTTAGCCTTCGCCGAGTGCACCACCTAAGCACTGTTAAACGTACACAGCGGACATTGTAGGGCATTTTTTCAGGACTACTTTTTTTTCTTTGTTTCTCTGCCAGCTTAGCTCTTTTTCCTTCAAATGGTATCTGTTGACTGCCTCCTTTCGCCATGTATCCTCCCAAATGGAATGTGTTGGGCACACCTTCCTTCCTTTTCTTCGCCTCTGTACCCCTCAGATATGCCACCCCGTACACTGATGCTCCATTCATGTGTGAGGTATCTTAAAGGCTTCACCCCTCATCATTTCCTTGTGTACTCCGCCTCAGGACCCAGCAGAGCTTGAAGGGAAAGGAGAAGTGTAGGCGCCCGCTCCTCCAGTGCACCCGTTGTTATTGAAAAGTGCAGGTATCCTCCAGCAGCGGCCTGTGCAGGTAAGAGCGGTGGTGTGGGGGTATTTCGAATGACAACCCAGAGGGAAAATTAATTATTTATTTAATTTTCCCTTGTCGTCTGTCGAATCCCCCCTCAACCCGGCTCACCGCTCTTACCTGCACGAGCCGCTCCTGGTGCCCTCATATTAAAAGTATTGTTCTTGACTGAGAATACTGGTGCTTTAACTTTTATCCTGATTTCGGAAGCATAAAAGTTAAAGCTCGCATAGGCTTTCTTGGAACCTAAACATCTTTTTTTAATGGTGATGCTCTAAGCAGTGATGTTGAAATTGCGCATTTACTTCACAACAGTCGTACTAATACTGTGCAAACCATTTTCTACAATATGTTAATAGGTGATAAGAAGCTGCAGCTTCTTAATTACCCATGTATATTTTATTAAACATAGCCGTTTCTTGTTTATCCTGAGACATGTCCCCCATTTTGTGAGTAGCCTTCTTAGGAAAATATTCATTCTAACAAAGGCGATTGCGAAGAAATGTCTTATGTTTTGTGATCGTACATCTACGACATGTAATTATCTGGATGAACTTTGCCCTCAGTTCTAATGTTTTAATGCCACTCTTCCAGATCATCATTTACACATTTTTTCATTTAAATACCGAATACTTGATGTTTTTGATTTCACCCACAAGGACAGCTAGACAGTCATGCATTAGAGAACTCTATAGAGACATCTAGTGGCAAAAATGAAAAATACAGCATATAAGTGTTTTTATGTCTCACGCAGGCTAATATGCCATCCTCCTGGAACAGCACAGGCTGACAATAGTTTGAAAGCTGTAAATCATGGGTACTCGCAAACATTTTTCCGGGGCCGAAAAGTTTTGGTCTTTGGTGTGACCGTGGGCCGCACTAATGCCAGCAGGGTGGTGGAAGGGGGGAGAGGGTAAAGCAGTGCTTTAAATGGGCCGGTACTGAGTACCAGCACTTTTTTTATTTGGAGAGTGAGTGTACCGGCACTTCTCAAGAGTGGCGTAATACTTTTAATTGGAGAGTACCGGCACTTCTCAGAAACAAGCAGGTACTCAGCTATTTTTTCATTTAAAGCACTGAGGTAAAGTAGGTGTAGGGGAAACAAAGCACTTACATCTAGTGGCTGAACTGAATTGCGCATTGTGGAACTGTACAACCTGTGTTGCAGTACAACATTTTTTTTATGTTAGTGCTTAGTTCAGTAAACAGCAGCCCAGTGCTGCTGTTGCCCAGGGGGCCGCATGTAAATATCAGGAGGGCCGCAGTCCGTACTTTGAGTATCACTGCTCTAAATGGATGAATGCATATGAAAGGCCACATTTTAGTTTTATCGCTGCTAAACAATGACTGTTATTAGACAATTAAATCACCTCCCCTCTGTATGTTACAATCATTTATACAAACATGGGTTGGCTTATAAGCAAAGGTGCTTCTTCATTGATTTTCGCCATTTGTGTTTGCGATTATGTTGAGAGTGCGTGGGTAAATACGAGAGGAAGTCATTGGTTTAAGAAATATCTGGTTATTCTCATGTTCACTTCAAAGCAATGCTGTTTAAAGACTACAGACCCAACCCCTGATCCTAGCTCTCTTATCTGATTCACTTGCACTTTTTGTTTGTAGTTTTATATAGCGCGAACTTCACCCGAAGAGCTCTTCAGACGAGCACCAGTTACATTACACAAGGGTACATTCATATTGTTTTTGGTAGGCATGGGGAGATTAAGTAATTTGCCCAGAATCACAGGATGTTGAGCCCACACCAAGACTCGAACCTGGTTTCAAAGTAGGCAGCTCTGACCATTACGCCACATCCTCCCCTTATATAACTAGGTAAACACGCAATCCATTTCCCTGTTAGGCTTGGCGATTTAATCCTACAAAAAACAAGCATTGGCATAGCCAATAGGTCTCGCCTTTGGGATCTTATAAGTGTTTAGCCACGCAGCAGTTAATGTTGTTGCAGTAAGGATATTGTGCTGCATAACTAAATACTTATAAGGTCCCAAAAGCGAGATCTATTGGCTATGCCAATGCTTGTCTCTACTGGGCAGAGGTGATGCACTCGTGTGCGCACTATGACAAGATCATAGCATGGCTCAGCAACACTGCTATGCTTTTAGTGTCAATACCGGCAGCAGACATCTGCATTTAATCTGCAAAACCATGGCGTTTTTAACAGTTTCGCAGTTCCAACGCCGGGACTCCCCTTTGCCGGGTCAGCTGTGTGCTTTATTAAATCAGCTAACATAACATATTCCACAGATAAGTACCCTGCACTGTGTTTCCATAGTGTTTTAAGCAGACAACTGACAGACAACCATTAAAGAAAGAGGGTGGAAGAATTGTCAGAGGTCTGCTGTTGGATATGTGGCAGAACACATCGCTCCAATCACCCTGAACATCAACGCGCCTCGATTGGTTTACTGTCTCGGATTAGATAATGTTTTCTGCCAAATTATAGTGGTGAATAGCTATCAGATGTCAGATTGTGCTGCGGGTGGTTCACATAAGCGTATGTGGTCTAGTCGTCATTTCTCACAGACGCTCTGCTTTGAAATGCATAATGCTCGATGAGAAAATAGGAGTGGGCCTAGGCGTCATTCCTCACAGACGCGCCGTTTCTGAGTGAATGCTGCTCGATGTGCTGGTGTTGTGAGTAGGCACGGTCACTTCAACATGCAGCTAGCGCATCCATATCTCGCTTGCCTACCTTTAGCAGTTCAGACTTGCACTGTATTCTATGGTGATTCTTGATAGCTTCATTACAAGGGGAATTTTCATAACGCGTTCAGCCTCTGACGCACGGCTATAATGTGCTTACTTTAACACAGTATGACTTGTAAACCGAGTTCTTGACTGGGTAAAGAAGATGGGGTGATGGTGTCCCTGTCACTACACAGCTTGTAATCTCGTCGCCAGTGTTATATTGAAGGCCAAGAGCATGCAAAAGTCTAGTAGGTATTTATTCACATTATCTCAGTACGGTCAGCTATAAGGAATGACAGTGTGAATGTTGACAAAATGACCATAATCAGCAAAACTACTTTTGAAATGCTCCAATAAACAGAGAAGGACAGGGTGAAGGAAAAGCTGATAGAGAAGAAATTAGACAAGCATTGGCCTAGCGGCCCAGAAAGTGACGCGGCCGCGAAAGTGTTCTGCTTAATGAGGAAGAGAGGGGGGCGGGTTGGCGCAGCCCTGAAAGTGACGCGGGAACTGCTTGATGAGGAAGAGAGAGGGGGCGGATTACCGCGGCCCTGAAAGTGAGGCGGGAAAGCGAAAGTGTTCTGCTCAATGAGGAAGACAATTGTGTGCGCGCGCGCGATAAACCGAATTTTTTTTAAAAAAAACACACGAGTGGTAACGCGATCTGTTGTGGGGGAGGGAATTGAAGTACAAGCAAAGCGTAGAGAGACACACAAGGCTTGATGAACCATGACACAAACCCACATGGCGGCTGCGCGTGTGAACTCAAGCTTGAGGCCAGCAAAAGCCTCTGGTAGCACTTTGAAAACCCCCTTACTAAATGTCTCGTAGAGTAGTGCATGCGCTGGCTCAGGCGAGACCTAAAAACGGAATCAGCTAAATCTGCCTTTTTTTTTTTTTTTTTACCTGTGCAGCGAAATCAGAGAACCTTCTTAGGCAAAAAAGAGTTATCCAAAGACAGATGCTCACATCTGTGGAAGGGGAGAAATGGCAGACGTTCCATTGAGGAGCACTGTCAGGGGATGGGCAATATACCTGAATGAGAATTGCATGAAGGCTGCCTGGCTCCTGACGCTGTTCCTGAAAGCAACTTCCCCAGCAAAGGAGCCTTCTGGAATATCCGAAGCACAAGGAAGGTCTTGTTAACACATAAAATACTGTTTTTGTTGAACTCTATCCCAATTATGCACTTGTAACCATCTCAGAATAATTAAGCTGAGCCCCACAGTATGCTTGTCGAGAGTAACCCTAGATGAAAGCAATTGGAAGCAACAGGCACTTACATTGCCTAACTTGCAAAAATCCTAAATGCAGGTGCTCTTTAGGTCTTGTTGGGCCTACAGCTAATGCAGCCGAATGCCGTGGCAGGCAGGGCACTTTGCCTATTAATGAATTGATCTGTGGTCTCCCCCACAGTAGAGAGCTCCGCGTGCATCTTGTAGGGTACAATAGAGAGAGAGATCTGCTCGGCTATCCATTATGCTACCCATATGCAGCTGATAACTACGGGCAGACCTGCATTCTCTCTCGGAGGTATAAACTGGCAGAGAATGACTACAAACACATTTTCTGTTTGTGAAAAAGGCCTTTGTTTTGGAAGCAAGTTGAGTGCACTTATACAACATCCTTCGGTTAAGCCACACATTCTAAACTGATGTAACTACATCCTAACACCAGCAAACTATCCCATCTCTTTTCCCCTGATACACCACTCACCCTCATAAGGTTCTAAAATCCATCTTTTAACGTCAAATTCATAAACATATCTACCTTTTAGCTCGCTGTTTAGTTGCTCAATCTTGAATCCCTTGCAAATTCCTGTCTAGCCAGCCTACTCTAGTCCCACACTGCATCATCTTGTTTTTAGGTTTCGCCAGCACAGTGCTTGTGCTGTCCTTGTGAAATCTATTGTTTTTAATATAAACTTAAAAGCAGCTTCCATCCCCGATCCTGTCTTTCCAGACTTTTCATTGGTTCCTGTGAAAGCCACTTACTTTTGCTCCCTTTCTATTGGCTGTAGCATATTTTCCTGCATTTACCAAGGCTTGTTCCTTGCCTGCTTCTCTTATCATTTGCACATAGCGGAAATACTGTTAACATCTGCTTTGGGGGAACTGAATTTCATAAAGTTTTGCCTTTTTAGATCTTGCGCCTCTGTTGCACTGCTCAGCAGTGCTCGCGCAGCGCGAGACCTTTAGTGAGTGAAAAACGGGGTTTTAGCACTGACCTAGGAATCGCACACGCTCGTGCGATTCCTTTTGTGTTCCCCCATTGGCCTTTGCGTGCGTCTTTTTTATAAAAGACTGCACGCAATTGGCCAAAGGCGGGCGCGTTGCTCCGCCCACGGCCTATTGGTGTCTATTACGCGCTTGGTGCGCGTAATAAACACCAATAGGCCATGTGGTTTCAATTATCTTGCCCAGACAGGGGCGCGATAATTGAAACCACAGCTCGCTGTGGCGGGCGCGCACCACTCGCGGGCTTTTTATTTTTTTTGATCCATTTCACGGGGAAGCAAGTAAATGAAAGAAGCCGTGGTTTATTCGGTGCCACTTTCACCTGGCTTGTTTTTATTGTAGTTATCAACCTCAAAATGATGAAAGGCTACCTCAGCCCTGTCAGAATCTCCACTGGAACATGTGGCTTCACGCAGATATCAGGCGCTTTACTCACTGAGCTATCCTACCAGCTATGCATAATCCGATCAAATGCAAGCCTTTCTCAGATAAGAAATGGTCACAACGAAAAACTCTTAACGTAACTGCGAAATAAATAAAAGAGGTGAATATAATATTATCATCACATCAGTGTATGTGATAATAGACACTGCAACCGAAGGGCCGCTACTACAGGTTGCTGATTCGTACGCACGTGCACATGATATATTAATATTACCCCCAAGTTAACTGTGTGCACTTTATCGACATCAGAAGGATAAAAGACTTTTGTCTCGCGATTTGACTCTGTTGGTTTCGCACAGATCTCTGCAGCATGCTCCTGACTCTCTGAGCTACTTTAGCAGGTATGCATGAGCTATTGCGACCCCCAAAGTAGTTTAGTTACCATAGCAGATCAGACCTTGATCTAAGTAAAACGAGAAAAGCGGCATTCAGAATCATCATAACCTACCGGGGGGCGTTGTATCCGGGGACCCCTCACCAGCGCCACGTTGCGCAGCTCTCCTCCTGCAGCGAGTGGTGCACACGTCCCTCTGCCCCGGGTGTGAACCTGCCCTCCCGCGGGGAGCGGTGCGCCCCACCCTCCGCCCCCGGGCCGCGGCTCTCACGCCCAGTCCGGGCGGCTGAACACAGAGCCCTGCAGACAATGGCTTTCTGTCTGCCTGCGTCTGCCTGCCCGGGGGCTTTTTTTCTAACTCTAGCAACAACAAAACGCGACTTCCTGCCCGTGTCACTACTTCCTGAAAGACTCGGAAGGAAGACAGTTAACTACAATTTACTAACACAATGAACTCTACTATTGGCAACCTTCTCCTCCAACTCATGGGCGCAGTTATCAATGGTGCAGCAGGTGCAGTGGCGCCGGGGCCCAAGGGTGTATACATGTCAACATTTAAGAAGAGCCAAGCGGAAGATTTCAAACAAGCATTTGCAATGCAATAGGTCTCGAATTACTGAAAGTTTGAGCTATTGGCGTTGCATTATTGTTTGCAACAGCAATAGCTCAAACTTTCAGTAATGCGAGACCTATTGCATTGCAAATGCTTTTTTGTATCTTTGGCAGTACCTCTTTTGTACCATGTGCCTATCTCTCCGAAAGGCATGTAGTTCTGAACTTGTAATAAAGTTCCTTGGCAATCCAAAGTATGACCAAACCAGGACTTTGCATTGAAATGGCTAGACTGGATTAATATTGTTCAGAGACGCATAATTAGTATTTTTTTTAAACACTGTAATTGATACGCAGTGGTCGAAGTGGGGGGAAAAAAGTAGGGGAACTGTGGGGGAAGAATCAGAGGGAGGGAATAACCCGTGGATTGGGTCAGTGGGCGGAGTCAGAGGTGTGGCAGAAAAAGTTAAATATCCCAATTTTAAGTATTTGTTTCCCATTTCACTAACAAGTTACAGCTTATTACGTTATTTAATTTAACCAATGGATACACATGTTTATTTAAGGTTTGATGTGAATTATTGACATTAAAATACATTCCCAAAGTGGGATACGTTTCAAATCACAGAATGTTCCAAATATCCTGAAAAGTGGAATCTCAAGCCATTTGTCTCCCAGCCATGGAGTTTCTGTGATCAGCACTTCTCCCTTTTTCCACAAGAGTAGTTCAAACATGAATGGCAAAATATCCTAGTTGTAACTGCAATCACTGAAGTGCACCAAGAGGAGAAACTGCCCTCCCTATTCTTTCTGTAAATGCAGTCACAAAAGTGCATCTATACGACAAACTGCCTTTCTTTTTGTAAATGCAATCACAGAAGTGCATCTCAAGGACAAACTGCCCTTTTCATTTTAGGTCGAGCCTAGAGCCAGAGTGCATGTGCGGCCCTGCAAGACTTGTTGTGGTGGAGTAACAAATAGAAGCCCCGTCCACTGTCCGCCCATTTTTGCCATTGGCTTGTGTCATTGTTTGGCCATTGTAGCGACTGGCTTCTTTACTTCGGTTGTTATACGGTACGTGTTATTTAGACTTTGAGCACCATTTTCTTTAATGAGGTTCTCCTACATCAAGCAGGACATGCTTTGGTGCCTTCTTTACCCCCGCCCTCCCTCCTGTTGTCCGTGCCTTCTTCTCCCCTCCCGCCCTCCCTCCCGTTGTCCGTGCCTTCTCCCCAACCCCCCGAACCTGTCCGTGCTTTCTCCCCGCCCTCCCTCCCGTTGTCCATGCCTTCTCCCCCCGTCCTCCTGTTCTCCGTGATACCAACCATTTGCAATGCAATAGGTCTTGCGTAAATGCGAGACCTGTTGCATTGCAAATGCTTGTTTTGTCTTGCAGAAGATTTATATAGCAGCTTATCACCCGTAGAGATTAATTGATTTGCAAGAATCACAGAATGTTGAGCTGCCACAATTAGAACCGGTATCCTCAGCTCTCAAGTCAGCAGCTCTGGCCGCTGCGCCACATCCTCTCCACTCTTGTGTTACTTGTTACCTTCTGTCACTCCTCTCCACATCCATTTAATAATTGGTCCAGTCGTAATAAAATTAAAATAAAAAGTAGACGGGCAAAATGCAGAACATACAATAGTTTGATGCGATGTGAATATTGCAACAGGATGACTGTATTCCTTGTAATGCTAAGGCGAGTGCGTTTCCTCGTAACTCAAGTATGCTACAAAGGCTAGCTGTGCTGTTAAAAGAGTGTGTTTTCACTGGCACATTTAGCTGCTTTCATACAGTTTCACAAAGTACGTGCCCTTTCGAAAAAAAAGTACTGTATAATCTAGGCTACTTATCGATTTAAATGGTGATTTCTAATATCCGTGGCACTTCGTCTTCCTCTGCATTAGCCACACTCCTCGAAAGACTATGAATCTCGCGAACCCTAGGTTAGTCGTCCCTGGTGTTGGGATGATTCTTGTTGAAGTAGGAGAAAGACAGCATACATTGGAGGGACTCTTTAGGTCAGTTGCACTGCTCGAGGGTGTGGAGATGTTAAGAAGAGATGCTCTAGCCCTCCTAATGGCCCCATCCAAAATTTATTTTAAAAGTACCAAAAAACACAATTCTTCCAACCTTGTTAAGCACTTAAAAGTGAATTATTTACTCCTCAAAACATCTAAATGTTTATCTTTAACTAACATTATGTCAATTAAAGTAAAGTAGAATTTATTATGTGCTTCAAAACAAAAGCCAGTGAATTATTAATATCATGTTCATGGTGCTAAAGTAGAATTTAATGAAGTACATCCATTGCCAAGATAGTGTTACCAAGTTTAAAAATGACGAAATAATGTACTAATACTGCTACAAAATGTGCCACATAATTTGCCTTTTCTCGCCGCTTATTTCACTCAACCTTGCTCCATAATTTGCCCCTCTCCTGCTGGATAATTCTGGTGGCCCTAACAATACCTTAGCTCCTAAGTGATCATAGGCGTGACCTATTGGCTTTGTCAATGCCTGTTGTTACGGTCTCACCTCTACTTCTCTGTTTCTAATCCTCTCTGCTCTCCCCTTGCTCACTCTGGGCTCTCTCTTCCCTTTTGCCTCTTGGGACAAAACTTAATATGCCAATAACCCCCTCGCCCAACCAATTTCTAACAGAGCCTGGTACTTGGTGCCAGAGTCGGAGTTTGCCTTTGCTCCTCTGAGGGATTGTGCATATGTTATGCGGGCTTCAACAATGACGCAGTTTCCTTACAACCCCTGTGCCATATACACCTGTGTCTTTGTGCCCTCCCCTCACATTTCTGTGCTGAGATGGCCATTCCTTCCTCCTGCAAAAGGGACCTGCCTTTAGTGAGAACAACTACAGACACTTTTGGTGTTTCTAAAACAAGCATTGGCAAAGCCAATAGGTCTCAGCAATCCGAGCGCTATAGGCATTGGCAGTGTTAATACATTTGTATATATCAATAAAAACAGCCCCAGAGCCAAACAACAAATGCACTTACATTGCCAACGCCTATAGCTATCGAACTGCCGAGACATATTGGCTTTGCCAATGCTTGTTTAACTCGGGGATTGGTGTGTACAATCTGCTCTCACTTTGCAGTCAGAGAAAAAAAGTAGCATGAATTATGTGCCAATCTTGCTGGAGTACAGGGAATGTGTGAAAGGGACAGCTGTAGGATGTAATTTTTTCTAACACAAAACAAAATGTAAATACCTGTAAATGATCTGTGCACATTCAGCAGTTAGGAAAGCAAAATGAAGCACATTTTTTGTATTTTCGAAGTGTGATGGAAACAAAGATTTTAATAGGATCAAAATAAATCAAGTTACTTTACTTGGTGATGCACAAATGATAAAAAATTCACTAAAACCCTGATTTCCGCAGATTATCATTTGTGTGCAATATGGTTTTATCAGTAAAACTGTATGTTTGTGCAGTTTTTGTGGGCACTTCAAAGGAAAATGTGCTGTCTATATATGACAGTGCGCTGTCACACAACACTTTAGTTAGCGCCTGGATACCCCACGGGGTGATTAGCACGCTCTACAAATGCCGATTGATTGAGTCACATTGAAAAAAATCGCCCGTCTCATGTCCATTAAAGGCAGGTGCAACAGGTGACCGTCCATATGGGCCGAAGGGCCACGCCCCCACCTTTTTCCCAGCAAGAAGAATGTCTGTCAAGCTGAGCAAAGATCACCCTGACAGACACTCTTCTTGTTCAGGTGAGGCAGCCAGGAGCTAGACATGCGATGTGCATGTACCTGGCTGCCTGAGCGGACCTTTCCCAGGCTGAGGACTTCCCAGTCGTATGGGCTTGACCTTCTCAGCCCGGCAAAAGTGCCTAGAGGCCCTCCCCCACATGATGGGGGGAACGTCACTGATTGCCTCAGACCTGGGCACATCACTTTTAAGCCCTGAAGTGCCCAGGACCGAGTGTCAATCAATGATACCTCGTCACAGAGTTGGGTGGGTTCAGCAGTCTCACTGACTGTTCTGCTTGGGTTTTCGGATCAGATAGAACCCGCTCATTAGAGCCTCTCTAGCCCAGCCAGAACGTTACCCTCTCCCTAGGGCCTATTCACAACAAGTAACCACAGATACCACCTAAGGACAGGGAATTCCTACTATATATATATATATATATATATATATATATATATATATATATATATATATATATATATATATATATATATATATATATATATATATATATATATCTAGACCTCTTATAATACAAGTGGCGGCCTCGCGATCCCAGACGGACCCAGGACTTCCTACCCAGACGGCGGCCTTAGCCTCGCGGTCCCAGACGGACCCAGGACTTCCTACCCAGACGGCAGCCTTAGCCTCGCGGTCCCAGACGGACCCAGGACTTCCTACCCAGACGGCAGCCTTAGCCTTGCGGTCCCAGATGGACCCAGGACTTCCTACCCAGACGGCAGCCTTAGCCTCGCGGTCCCAGACGGACCCAGGACTTCCTACCCAGACGGCAGCCTTAGCCTCGCGGTCCCAGACGGACCCAGGACTTCCTACCCAGACGGCAGCCTTAGCCTCGCGGTCCCAGACGGACCCAGGACTTCCTACCCAGACGGCAGCCTTAGCCTCGCGGTCCCAGACGGACCCAGGACTTCCTACCCAGGCGGCAGCCTTAGCCTCGCGGTCCCAGACGGACCCAGGACTTCCTACCCAGACGGCAGCCTTAGCCTCGCGGTCCCAGACGGACCCAGGACTTCCTACCCAGACGGCAGCCTTAGCCTCGCGGTCCCAGACGGACCCAGGACTTCCTACCCAGACGGCAGCCTCAATACAAGTTCATCCTATGATTACCATAACATACAACAGGGGAATCAGTTTTACTATTTATCAGATCACACAAGAACTGCCAGTTTGAGCACAACCTGTTCTCTGGTTAGAGGGGTTCCTCTCTCCCTTATTCAGTTACCACTTACCTGATCAGGGTTAACATCTGTTCATGTCAAGTCACAGCTGACTAGAAGAATAGGCTACCCTCTTATACAAGAACACGCAGCACATGTTGATTCACTACAAACTGGATACTTTATTATTTATTATATACGCAATCACATAACATTACTGTGTAACACATAACCTGCAAAGAAAAGTAAAAGATTAGGTTGTACACTCTGATAAGAAAGGGGTCGACATCACCTTAGTCGTGTGTAGCCTGCACTCAATGGTCATCTAGGTTCCCTTCTCGTCTGTGCCTCGGCTCGCCTGGAGGTCACACCTCCGTAGTCACAGCTCCCTTCTCCGAGTCACTGGGACCTCTTCCTCATCGGCTACTCTCTCCTCTCTCGCAATTCTGCTAGAAGAGTATCTGTCTCTGGGCTTTTCTCCGCCTTCAAGTTTGTCATCTGTCTTCCCTGGAATAAGTAGTAGCTTTACTGCTAACGGCTAGATGCCGCCTACGGACTGAAGTAAGTGCCTCGTAATTGCCTCAGACTTTCACTAATATAGAGGTGCATTTCCTCATGGAAAATTCCGGCCCGTAACCTGCCGCCCACCAAATTCTTGTACCTCCCCGTACCAAGGACACTTTCCCAGCCGGCCGGCCTGATGTAGTGTCTTCGGTATGAAGAAAAATACAATCCTTCGATAAGGGCCGGTCTGAACCGGTTCTCTCCAAGCGAATAACACCTCATAACTAAAACATCCCCTTTAACCTAGAAGCATCTCAAGCTGCCAGAGCAGAAAGAAAGATGGAGTCTCTCCCGTTTGAGGCCTACCAGGCCTGAATTCAGCACGGCTCCATGAAATACCCTCACTACAGGGCAGGTTATCCCTAATACTAACGAATCTATCCCCTAGGATATGTGTGCAAGCCCTAATCTATGGGGAAGAACACAGGATCATGTCGAAGTGCCTAGTAAATAGACTTCATTCACTACTCTAACCCTTAGGCTTGAATGGTAAGAGACTGAAGTCACCCTAATCACCCATCAACACAATAGGGCCGGGAAAATCGAGCAGTACACTGACCCCATCCCAATCTGTGAGGATGAGAGACTGCTGCCTTCCCACATTAGCCCAACCCTCCTGGGAACTCGGAGTCTTCCCTCTCTACAGTGAAGATATGTTTTTGGTGTGTGTTTGGTTCGTGTGTGCAGTGCTTTAAATGGGCCGGCACTTCTGAATTTTTGGGCTGTCAGTACCAGAACTTCTCTGTATTTTTTTTTTTTTAAAAACATTTTATTGATTTTCAAGATCTCGCAATACAAATAACATCATAATACACGTTTGTAGCAACCTTATTCTTTACATATCACTCCTTGGCTGAGACATAATACAATTTCGTCGACCGGCACTTCTCTGTAGACCGGGAGAGTACCAGTACCCTGATCGACGGCAGACTCAGGTTAGACATCTCCTCCAGGGCAGGGCAGGGCTTCCGAGCAGCTTGCAAGTAAATGAACCGTGAAGTAGCCGCCCTTTTGTAGAGTTGCTGCTGAAGCTTAGCACCGTCCATTTCAGTGTTCACAAACTGCAGGGGTTTGAGTGGGCTCTTGTCACACTGTGATTAACAGGGCAGGGTCTCTAGACAGACCCTGCACTGTCAATCTGGTGTGCAGCGATGAAAGTGCTTTAGCTCCACTACCCCCACCCCTCCCTCAGGTGTGTGAAATGAGTTGGGGCGTCCAGTCACTAATCCAGTCCCATTTACGGTATGGCACTGGCCGTAGTAAAGTGAGTGGCAGCGCATGACAGTCCTCCACCTTCGGCAAAGTCGGGGATTTTTCTTTTTTTAAGTTTAAAAGAATTTTATTAGGCAATGAAAAAGGAAAATGCAATACAGAATATCAATAGGAAAGGGGGAAGGAGGGAAAGGGGGAAGGAGAGAGAGGGGGTAGAGAGGGTGGGGAGGGGATTGCAAAATACAATATGTAGGGGAGAGTGTACAATAAAACAATAGTCATGGGCATTTAAAAAGAAACAGAAAAATTACATCAACCATAACTAAATAACTAACTGCAAAGAGCATGAAAATAAAACAGCATGTTGAAAAATTCTGAATGTGAAAAGGGTATCATGGGGGCTTAGGAACTTCCTGTTGAGCGGGTGATGGACAGAAGGAACGAGAAACACAATTGTCTAAGTATAGCGTAATGGGGAGCCATAGGTCCGCACGTCTAGCTGCTAATTGAACAGGAAAGACAAAGGCATTATCAAGTCTATGGTTATGACAGACATTGTACCACCACGCTTTAAAAGAAATATTGGAAGTGTTTTTCCAATTAACGGTAATCTGTTGAAAGGCAACAGCCAGTAGCAAATCAACAATGCGAGCATACATATCTACGTTATCCCAATCAGGGGATAAACTGCCCAAGAAAAGGTGGGTGAGGGAGAAAGGAATACAAGTATGAAAAATAACATTGACTTGAGCCCACACCTGTAACCAAAAAGCATGTACATGTTTACAAAGAAATATCATGTGAAGTAGGGTGGCATTGGGAGAATCACACGACCAACATTTGTCTGGGGCAGTAGGAAATCGTTTGTGTAGTGTGGAAGGAGTGAGAAGTAATCTGTTGTAGATAAAAAATAGTGATTGTGTCAAGGAAGCCGCTCTAGAAGTTTTACGTAGCTTTGTCCAGATTTTGTCCCATAGAGATATCGGCCAATCCAATCCGAGGTCAGCTTCCCATTGAAGCTCAACTTTGGATTTAGGTCTAATTGACTCATGTGTGTGGAGGTATTTATAGATAAGAGACGCTTTGGGAGTATTACGTAGGAGAGAATGAAGTTGAAAGGTAGGGGTGCGTAAAACAGGGGGAGATGGAAAAACCGAGAGTCGCTCATGACTCTCCAATACAGCCGCTTTAAGTAGAAGATATTTGGAGAGAAAGGATGGGGTTAGGCCAAAGGAAGAACAGATATCAGGGAAAGAGATAAAGGTGGAACCAGAAAAGAGCTGCGAGATCCAGATCAAACCCCGGACTCTCCAAGATTTCCAGTAGAAGGGCTTACCACCAATTAGGAGATATTTATTATGCCAGATGGGGGAAGAAAGGAAATCAGCAATGGTCGTAGGGGAATCAGGAGTAGCAGACAATAAAAGCTTAAGAGTATACTTGTGAATAGAAGTAGGAATCAAAGAGGGCTTACGGGAGAAAGCAAGATATTCTGCAAAAGAAAACGGAGAGAGAAGAGTACGTTCGACCTTAACCCATAGAGGGCAAGGAGAAGTGGGATCTAGTAACCAGAGGGAGGCTTGACGTAATAAAAAGGCCTTCTGATATGCAGGGAAGTCAGGAAAATTGACACCACCCTCCGAAGCAGGACGGATGAGCCTGGCAAGAGACATTCTGGGTTTTTTGGAGTTCCATAAAAATGAGGATAACGTTGAGTTAATTTTTGTAAAGAATTTCGTTGGGATGGACACTGGAATATTGGAGAGTGTATAAAGAATAATAGGAGAAATCATCATTTTAATAGTGTCAAGACGGCCCCACCAGGATAGGTATAAGGGATGCCATCTTACAGTGAGATCTACAATCTTTTGTGTGCATTTGGACATACATAAAGAAACAGTGTCTGAAATAGAGGGGGTAATGTATAAACCAAGATACTTAATATGTGAAGGACACCAAGTAAACCGAGAATCACTAAATTCTTGTTTAAAAGTAAATTTGGTCAGGGGAAGGATCTCACATTTGTCATGATTAAGCTTATACCCAGAGATAGAGGAAAAATGCCTAACTTCATTCAGAAAAGCAGGAACGGATTCTGTAGGATTGGAAAGAAAGAGTAAAATATCATCTGCATAAGCAGCGAGTTTAATATGAGTGTCTGCAAATTGGAAACCATGGATGGCAGGATTCTGACGCAGCCTGGACAGAAAAGGCTCTAAAGCGAGGTTAAAGAGAAAGGGAGACAGAGGACAACCCTGGCGGACGCCTCTGCCAAGATCAAAATAAGAGGAAATTTGACTATTCGCAAAAACTGCCGCTCTGGGGTGTGAGTATAGTAGGGAAACTAAAGAAATAAATCTAGGGCCAAAACCGAACCAAGTAAGAGTGTGAAAGAGATAGCGCCATTCAACCCGGTCGAAAGCCTTTTCGGCGTCAAGGGCAATCGCAGCAAGTGAGTACTGACAACGGGAAGACTTTGACAGGATGTTGAATAAGAGTCTAGTGTTGTCCGTAATATGTCGGCCCTTAACAAACCCAGATTGCTCCTCGCCTAGGAGATCGGGAAGAAGGTGATCTAATCGTATCGCCAACGCTTTGGCTAAAAGTTTATAGTCAATATTGACTAAGGATATGGGCCTGTAATTTTTGCAGTATTGTGCGTCCTTCCCAGGCTTAGGTATGAGGCATATATGGGCGTCCGAAAATGTCCCTGAAGAAGCACCGTGGGTAATAAAATTGTGGAGAAGGGAATGCAATCGTGGAATCAACAATTTAGAAAAGTGAAGGTAGAATTTGACGGTAAAACCATCAGGGCCAGGGGCTTTGTTGGGTTTGAGATGTTGCAATGCATTGAGTAATTCTTTTTGTGTAACGTCGGATTCTAAAGAGGAGAGATCAAAGGGGAAGTCGGGTGGTGTGTGAATGGTAGAGAAAAAACGAGCAAGGGAATTAGGAGAGGAATGAGTTTCAGATGTATACAAAGTCTCATAAAAACGTGAAAATTCAGCGAGAATGTCAGCATCCATGTATTTTAAATTATCATCAGAGTCATAAATAGATTCAATATTTAACTTATTATGTTTAACCTTCAAATAATTAGCTAAGAGCTTTCCCACTTTGTTCCGACCCCCATAAAATTTAGCAGTAGATTTCAATAAGTACAAGGAGGCATCCTCCGTAGATTTCTCATTAAATTTCATTTTTGCTGCAACAAGGGCTGCCAAGCTATCAGCAGAATGAGAGTGGAAATACGCATGTTCCAATTTCTTAATGTCAGAAAGGAGAATTTTAGTGAATCTTCGTGCATTCTCACGTTTGTCCGCAACGTAACTAATAATAAAGTCACGTGCTGCTGCCTTAAAAGCATCCCAAATAATGTGGTTAGGGAGAGTAGCGTCATCATTAATCAGGAAAAATTCATCAAAGAAGGAAGTGAAGGTGGACGTAAACTTGGGATCGAGAAGGAGGGAGTTGTTAAAACGCCATCTCCTAGGGCCAGCATTTTTAGGGAATACATCAACACTTGTAAGAACAGGAGCGTGATCAGAAAGCAGTGTCGGGCCTATCTCGGAATGTAAGAGTGATTGAGTGAGGTTGTGTGAAACAAAGATGTAATCAAGTCGTGATTGAGAGTGGTGACAGGGAGAATAAAAAGTATACTCCCGCAACTTTGGATTACAAAGGCGCCAAGAATCTACTAACTTATGCTGTGAAATAGCATGGCAAAACAGCTTGTGGGATTTGTTGGGAATATGGGGGGCCATGGACATCCTATCGATAAAAGGGTCGAGAGGATGATTACAGTCCCCCGCCAGAATAAAATTGTGGTCCACAAATTTAGTTAAGAGTGGGGAGAAATCAGCCCAAAAAGAAGGTTCACCCATGGTAGGACCGTAGACATTGAGGAGAGAAATTGGAACACCTCTGAGTGATAGCTTGGCATAAACCCATCGACCAGAAGCATCCGATTCATGGGCAAGGACCTGGAAGGGAAGAGACTTGCGACAGAGGATTGCCACACCATTGCGTTTGCCATCACCCTGCGAATAAAACAATTCACCCACCCAACCACGTTTAAGCTTAACAGAGTCTACTTCAGTTAAATGCGTTTCTTGGAGGAATGCAATATCAACATTCAATTTGGCAAGGTGTGATAAAATCCGTTGACGCTTAATCGGAGAATTAATACCCCTCACATTCCATGATAATATGTTCAACGACATAACAGTAATTTATCTACAAAACATGTGAATACTGTATCTAGTAAAAGGAACACCCATGAAAAGGAGAGAAGACAGAAAGAAAAATGAAAAACCAGTGTAAATACGCAGAAGTAAAAGGAAGGAAGCAAGTGATCAGGAACGTGAGCCATAGCAGGAAAGGAAGAAGAAAATGCAACAGCGTCGAAGATAACGCAAAAAGCCGGAATTAAGGAAAAAGTGGAAAGAGAAATGTAACCAAAACGACAAAGAGTACAACTCTCACCAAAAACGAGAGCAAGAGCATTAGCACAAAAAGGAGAGTAAAGGGAAACATTAAAGGCACTTGAATAGGAAACCAGAGAGAGGAAAAAAATTGTAAAATAGGTGTGCCAAGAAGAACAAAGAATGTAACCCTTATATAGGCAAAAAGGTCCGGTCAGAGATATTAAATCATAATCTAGACATATGGACAAGAACAGGAACAAGGGAAGAGGGATACGGGAAAGAGAGGAGGAAAAACCAACAGATGCACTAGGAAGATAAGGAAGGAAATAGGGAAAAAACATACCTACGAAGGAGAGATACGAGAGAGGGTGGAGGGAGGAAGGAACCACATGGGTGGGGTAGCACATCCAGGAACAACGAGGCAGGGATCGAGAGACATCATCAAATACGGGAACAAATTCCTGTAAGACGAAAAAAGGTGAAAAAAAGGATTAAAACATACCAGGAAAGCCTGTTGAAACCATGACTAACAGGGAAAACAAGGAACAACCATCATACATAGACAGTAAAGAGTCAGCACAGTGGGCAACCGGAAAATCAGAGGAATTCAGATGAACTACAACCAAGAGAAAGTTCCTGAAGAGGTATAGAAGAAAATACAATAGCCATATGAGAAATATACAAGCAATAGTCAGCCATGAGCAGAAGATGTTGGACCTGAGGCATCCATGGCAGATGATTTGTGCGCATTGATAAAACTTTGTAAGCGCACTGGATCTTCATAAGTTGTAGTCTTATTGTTGTAAGTAACTTTGAATAGGCATGGGTGGTAAAGGCCATATCGCGCCCCCATTGCCCGCAGATCCGCTCTTGAATTCAGAAAAGCCTTTTCGCCGAGAAGAAGTGGAAGAAGCCGTCTGTGAAAGGATCAAAGCGTCATTCATGTGATATTATATGGCCGAAAGGTGGTACCCACTCATTGCGCGACAAAAAATGAGCTCAGGTAAATTGGTGAAAAGAAAAGTCCCATCGCGCACCTCACAAGAATCCACAGTGAGCAATGATGCTGAACGCAGGGAGCCACCTGGTATGCTTCAACACAACAAATTGCCACTAGCAAAAAGAGTCAGAGAGGGGTCCATACAGGCGACGATGAAGTCATGGCTTGAAAGATAGCACAGAAACCGCAATGTGAAACAAGGGCAGTTCATGTGGGAACGTTATCTGTGCGCTCTTAGGAAGAACATGCGTTCCATTAGTTCAATGGCTCCGTGTGAGCAAGAGGAAACAACAAAGCAGGCGAATTGCAAAACATTAGAAATGCATGGATTTAGGCATAGAAAGCGCTGGGCTGACGTTAGAGAACCGCAACATAGTGCGTGTCGCTCGGCGGACCCAAGATGGCGGCCGCAACCGAGTGAATCCTGTCAGAACTTACGACAGGTAATTGCAGTGTCACGGAGCTTCAAAATGCTTCCACCGAATACAAGGGAGGTCAGGGCATCTTCCGACCCTCCTTCAGTCAGTCGTCCTCAGGAAAGTCGAACGGGAACCGGCTAATCTCTCTACGCTGCCCCGGAGCTTCACTGGAGCGCCGCCATCACCTGCGGGCGCCAAGCCACGCCCCAGGGAGGGAGGGGGGTTCTTTTCATGTTTTTGTTCAGCACTGTAGCTGCTTCCCTTTGTGTGCCCCTCCAACACTAATCACTGCATTTACATGAAAACAGCGACTGCCATGGGTAATGGGTTCATGGTGTGAAGTTAGCCCTGCCTTTAGGGCAATGAATAGCAGGTAAACTGCAGCGCTCCAGGAATGAGCTCCCATGACAACTGGTCATGTATTTGGTTTGGGGAAAGACAAGGTGAACATAGAAAGAAGGGGGAGGGAGGAATGTAAAGAAGTGAGGCGACAGGTGAAGTTAGCATTGCCACTTTTTCAGATAAAAAAGGCCAGATTTTTGTTGAGTTCTGAAATCATAAATGGGCTTAGAAATGGTATTTTAACACACCATTGTGTAAAGTCAAAACTCTGGTGCATTTCTTATATATATATATATATATATGTATATAGATAGATATATGTACACACACACACAAAAATAATAAAATATAGCAGAACAAAATAGTGGCCAGGTGGCAAACTTGGGGGATGAGTACAGCATGGAGGGGAGAACTGGAGGCAAGTCAAGTAGGGAAAAAAACAGTGAGAAAATGTAAGAGACTTGTAGAGAGAGTAAGGCAGAAGTGGGAGTAAGAGAGACAGAAATAGCGAGAGAAGGTTGGAGGCTGGGTAAAGATGAGAGGCAAGTAGAGCAGGCATGTGGATGTAAAAACACGGAACCAGCAAGAGACAGGAAGAGCCTGGTCGTAGGGAAAAGGGCATTGGCAGTGCAAGTACTGGTGAGCAACAGGCTGTCAGCGTTGGAACCTATCTGACAGCCAAGGCCCACTGTATTCCTGACCTGAGCTGCAGCTCAACTATTCAGGGTGGGCTTTTTTGCATGATGTCCCTTGTTCACCATCACATTCTGTTTGACAGTGGAGGCCCCATTTAGGCCCTGTGCTGTTAATCACATTCATACTATTGTGTGGATTTGTGCAAACACAGGTATGGAGGCAGCAGGCTGACGGCAGCTATAAAAAGCCATGGCAGGTAAGGAGTTTAAAATGGCTTTAATCCCACCTCAGACTTTGTGTGGCTGTTTCCATATGGCTGTGTGCTTGCCTGCTTGTGTGTGCCTGTTCTTTTCTGAGCGAAAGAGGGAGAGAATCAGGACACTCTCACGAGATCTTTTAAGGGGACTGTCTGGAATGCTTTTGTGTACATGTGTGCTTGTTTCTTTCTGTGTGTGTACGCACGCTTGAGAAATTACAGTATTGTGCCAAACAGCAAGAAATAACAGGATGGCATTAAGAAGCAGCAAATATTACAAAACAAGGAAATGTTAACATATCACTGTTTGGCTTTTATTTTGTGTAACGAGTTAATCTGTTTTGATGACAAACACATTTTTCATGTGTTTTGATATGTGCTGCAACTGGTACAGAAGTCGTTATGCATGATCATATCTTCTCGTAGCCCCGCACCCTGGCCCGCCCACTTGACACACCTTTAGCTCAATTTAATGAGTACGTGCACTTATTTTTTTCCATTTAAAGCTCTGCGTGCGTGTATGTATGAATGCATGTGTATTTGTTAGGTAGTGTTGTGTTTGTGTGCGTATGTGATTGCATGTGTGTGTGTGTGTGTACGTGTGCTACCCTTGCACACTTTCGCGGGGCGCGAAAACGTGTTCGAAAAATTGGGCCGTGGTTCTTTCTACAAGGTATGGTAAGTACTAGTCTAAAAAAATGTAAATGCCATTCCAGAGTAAAACCACAAGATGGCGGAAAAGCACAAGCTTGGGGATTCTGAGCTGCCCACCATCCAAAATAGTTGATCAACTTCAAACCGAGGAACTGTTAGTTTAGCCATAAAGCTGTGACTCTTATTTGGTTATGTGTCTACAAGGGCATTCTAAAGATTAACGAAGAATACCGATATAGTGAACACAGTCATGTTCTCTTTTATCAGCTACACGTGTGTGGCATTTCCATGGGAGGTTGAAGTAGTTAGCCCGATGAAAGGGTGACTAATAGTAGGTCATTATTTTGATCATTGCTTTGGTTTGATGAGAGCAGCGATTTAATGACACGCTGGCTTTTGTCTGACGGTATGAATTCAAAGGAATTCCGACCAGCCCTCTGGGAATACGGGCCCGGCACTAACCAAGAGGCGTTCAGTCTTTCCCCGGAGAAATTATGGGACAAGAAACTTTAAAATACAGAGCCACAGTGTAAATTTGAAAGCATCTGCTTCCGAGTAGATTAACTAAATTGCCAGTACTAGTTGATACAGGGAGCTCTGGAATATTCTTACAATTAACTCTCTGCCTAGGAGACATAGAATTACTCCACCACGGCGACGAAGGCATGTATGTGACCTTCAACTGTGGGCCTTGTAGACACTAGGGGGCATATTTACAAGCTCCTATCGCCACCACAACGTCACCTTTAGTGACGTTGTCATAGCGATAGGGGCTATGCATTATTTACAAGTCAGTGTTTAGTCACTTAACGCGGCTTAACTCTGCCTTGTAAATAAGGCCCCCTCTCACGCTGTACTTAGCCTGAAAAGGGTGGGCAGTGGGTGTTGCAGTGGGCCTTCCACCACAACACCCATTAATTGTTATACTGCCCCCTATTTACAAGGGTGGTGTAAATAGGAGGCAGCGCCAAAATTAAGACCAGGAAAAACCTGCTCGGAAACATGCTGAACAAGGAGAAATGCTTTATTTCTCCTCATTTTTGCTGTTTCCATGTGTGCTGCTTTGTGCAGCACACATGGAAACAGGAACACGCCAATGATTGTTTATGTGCAGGAAGGTCTCCCTTCCTAACATAAACAATCATTAAAAAAATGATATTTTGTAACTTCTATGTGTGCTGCATTAAGCAGCACAGAAAAAAGTAACAAAACGCCATTTAAAGATTGTTTATGTGCCGGAAGGGAGATCTTCCTGCACATAAACAATCTTCCCCTCAATGCAGACACCTTTGCACTATGGTGGAAGGGTGCCTGTATTGGCGCTAGGCAGCAACATTTAGCGCCAGCACAGGGGGAGATGCAGGCTGCACCATATTGTTGTAAATAGTGACGGAGCGTGTTGTTCGCCTTCTTGGCTTAACGACACGCTTTGCCACTTTGTTGTGAATATGCCCCTTTGTTCTTACAGCAGATGCGTCTTTATTAATCCTGTGATATATCAAAAAACACTTGGAAATAAATACTGTACCACAAGACATGCAGAAATTGGTTGATGGGTCGCTATGCAATTGCCATGGCAGCCACTAACCCCTCCTTCGTTGATGGCTGACCGTCTGCCCTTTTCAGAGGTGAGAGAGGTACTGACATGTAAGCTGCCTCTACAAGAAATGTTTCCAATATTTAAATGGTACTCCTGCCATGGCATGGAGTAATATCAATATGTGGAGCAAAATTTAAGGGAGGGCCACACTCAGCCCAAGGCCAATGAATATCTGTGAGATACGGGAGGCTCAGGAAATGAGCAACACCTGCTAAGTCAGAGGAGGACAATGTGAGTCAGCATTCAGGAGAGGATGAATGCTTTGTCCACAGTACTGAGCACACAGGATGAGGTCAGAAATGAATGATGTTCTCTTTTGCATCAGCATCTCCCTTGATATCCAGGTCCTCTGTTAAATCAAGGCACCTTTCCAATGCACTGTTGTGTATAATGATGCAAGGTACCATCATTCTGGAGACCTTTCCTGGGGTTACAAGAGGTCAGCCCCACTATTGTCCAATAATTTGAAGTGTACCTTGAAGAGACTTTGTCACTCTGTGTGTATTGTGCGTCACCTCCTTATGCATTTTTTGTGTTCCTTGACCGGTTCTGACTGGGCGCCCTGGGTGCAGTGTAAAATAGGAAACAAGTTATTATGAACTAAATCTGATTGTCATCCCCCGATATGCACATTCCACCACAATTGTTCACTTGCAAGCTGTGCATCCCCCAACCCCCAAAACCTCCCATGGTCATAGGCTGCCACAATTTGTTGGATGCTGGGCTGCTGTTTCTCAGCGTAATGTGTGAACCCTGGAAACTGCATAGACTTCGACTTTGCACAGATCGGCTTTAGACACAGGCTGAACATTGTTGCTGTGCAAACGTGTCCTGTGGTGGTACACCCACTCACATTATCTGAGTGGCATGAGTGCCACATGGGTGCAGTCAATTGCTACAGTTATACAGGATATACCAGCCAACTTATAAAACCTTCACTGATGATGTCTGCATCCATTTGGAAGTCATGCTGCAATTGTCTTGCTGCATCACAGTTTCCAGAGTTTGAGTGAAGATGGCAGAAAAAGCTGGTTGTAGCGTTCCACTTCATAGACCCACAGAAAAGCTGCACTTAATGTTTCTCTATCAATGGTGGTATTGCCATCATGATGCTCATTTGATCTTCTGATTACAGCGTATTGATGACCTTCACATGTCTATTCTAAGCTCTGCATCTGCATGTTTGCCTGTGCCTCCTTTGCTAGGCTCTGTGGTTCTCCGTGACACTGTGTTTAGGTGGAAGGGTGGCAGTCAGACCAGTGTCAGACCTATGGCAAATGTCATGATAGTTTCAGTGAGCACGTGGTACACAAAGAATTTCCTAAAAGCCAAGTTTCATGGCAATGCATTTTGTGTCCATAATCCTATAGTGTGCACTGCTTCCTTTGCAATGAACCTCTTGATTTGTGATCAGTCATATTAATTTTTTTCTTTCACAAAGGCAGACCTGTACATTTAACAAGCTGTGTCCATTGATATTTCTGTCCCATTGACTGGGGCTTACAAGACCATCTCTCCCTGAATTCTTAGGCATGCAGTTATGAGATCATGACAATACCCTACGTTCGGATTATGGTCTTGACAATTTAATGCTGGATGGGCATGGTAGACAGTCATTGTGACCGTCCATGACGGAGTGCCCATTGTGGCTGCGACCCAAGGTGGGCTCTCTCTTAACTGGACTGTCATGTTTCCCCCATCCAATGTATGGCTGTGACCAGCAATGATGGGACAAATCCATGGTACCCAACCATTGTTGTCATTCTCCCATGCCTTGGTGCCATGTTTCCTCTTTCAATTGATGGTAACTATTGTAGCGATGGTGAACCCATCTTCTCAGGCGGCCACCCACCGTGGACAGTTTCCCATGTCTGGCTGTCATTTTTCCCCATTCAAATATAGTGTTGACGAAGGTCAGTCATAATGGACCACCCACTATACTTGCTGACCATGATCAACATTCCCCACAACTGGTTGTTTTGTTTTTCCCATTTGTATGGTGGTTGGCCAGGATAGCCTACTGTGGTGCCCAAATATTGTGGACGCTCATTCCCATCTTGCGGTCATGCTTCCTCCATTTATTATATAGTGAAAATGGAGCTAGCCATGACAGGCAGCTTACCATGGCTGCCTCCTAGATTGAATATTCACTCAAACCTTGCCATCAATTGGTTGTATGGTGACCCTATTGGCTAGCCTTTGTGGTAAAACCTAGCCACCATTTTTCCTCAAATGGCGGCTGGCCGTGGCCACCACAGCTGCAGTCAATTGTGGAAACTTCCCTGTAACAGACCATCATGATTTCTCAGAGTGTATGGCCACCATGGCATCCAGCAATGACTGACTGGCCACTGTGAATGCCCCCCACAGCAGGCACTCTCTTGAGGTTTACCATAAAGGTTCTGCCATTCATTTTATGGTGTACTTTCAGAGTTTCTGATATTATATATACTGCTTCCTCTGTTCTATACCATAAAATCTAATGTGATATATCCAATCATTGGTATTAGTGGTTCTTTTTCTTCCGACAGCACATTAACCCTTCACATTGCTATTACGGAAAGTATTAATATCATAAGAGATAATACCAGTCCACAGGAAGCATTGTTTCTGAAAGTACTTTATCTACCCTGGTTCCTTAGTGAGTAGGGTTCCCCTGTTTTTGTTCTGGATTCATTTTATGATGGCCAGTTATGATGGACCGTGCTCCCTGGCTGTTGTCCATTGTGAACACTCCACAGGGCCTCATTTTCACATTTTTTTGCTTTGGCTTAGCAGGCCATTCACCATAAACACCATGAAAGCCTGCTTTATTCCCCAATGGCAACTTCATTTCTGTTTATTTGCTTTGCAAGATAGCTGGAATCAGACAATGGCGGTGATCACCATGGAAGGCCCACCAGCGTACGTCTCACCACATAATGTCCCTACACCAAATCACAGTACTCTAGGTACCTATTTCTGAGCCATCGTTCGATTTGCATAGACTTCCAACATCATAAGTACATCCTGCTACGTGACCAACATCCTACATTGTTTGAGACTGATCATGCTAAGACAAGTATCTTCACACAGTAGAAGGAGGACGGAGGTGGGATATGGGGGGGGTAGCTGTGGACGGAACCCTGAAAAACATAGCCTCAGCTGTTGGTAAGGTGTATCGGCACCTTGCTGTTCTGCCAAGCCCAAGATCTAGTAGGCAAAAGAAAACAGGCATTTTTCATCCTGACCTTTGAGTTGTACTAACAGTAACAATAGGGTGCTAAGAATGCTACAAACCAGTCACAGAATGTCTGGCTCTTATATGAGGAAGATCTGAATGGCCTACGCTGGAACGCCAGAATCGGTGCACTCATATACCTTGATATTTTATAATAGCTAGTATTTATTCAATTAAATGAAAAAATTATTTATAAAACGCACTAATACCCGGCGGTGTCTAGGCGCTAATCCACTAAAGGAATAGAGAAAGCCTACCTGATGGAAATTTCTCTCTCTGCTCTACCCAATTATCAAGGGTTTTTCTACTTTTTCCACTTAACACATCTATGGAGCAAGTGAGGGCCTATTGGCTTGGAATCCAATCTTGCAACACGATGCTAAAGGCAATATTCTTTGTTAAGAAGTTAAAGCATCAGGAAGCGTGGAAGAATTGGCCATTTGTTAATTTTAAGCTCTGGTCGCATGAAACTGTACAAGGTCATTTTGTAGAAGTCCTGCAGCTGCAGTCACGTGTAACCCTCAGCAAGAATGTAAATAAGCTGAAGCAACATAAAACATTAGACTTCGAAATTTTCCACACACGCACAAATGTTCTGTCAGCTTTCAGAACAGAAAGCAAGTAAACTCATGTTGATTCTGAAGCCTGATTTTCAGGGCTAGTTAGTGAACAATACATCCAACACTATTTAATGCATAGACACAGGTTATGTTTACATAGCATATGCCCCAATTATGTATCAAGAAACACAGAGAATGCTAGCCTAAGCTAGGGTGACCCTAAGAATTAGGCAAATGTTACTGACTATCAGTCCCCTTCTAAAATCGGTCTTAATTATTATGGGGACTGTTCTTCTCACCGCTCAAATACAACTCAACTCAGAAGCAAATGATCATGTGTTATTGTTGGAATATATGTTGGTAGATGTTCCCTTGTATACTTTAGAATATGTACATTGATCTCACAGGATTAAAGGCAGGTAAGGGTTATGTCTGATAAACCTGCAGTCAAGAACTGGCAGATGGCTAAGGAGTAATGCTGTAACACTGCATGAATAAACAGCTGTTTCAAGGACATTAGAAAGGCTCCAGATGTTTGCCTGCTTATCTCGTTGATATCATACATAAGGAAATGAGTTTTGACTCACCAGCAAATCCAGCCTTTAACATTGGAACAGTAACCTGAACGCCGACACATCGAGTTCTCTAAAGCAGGCACTGGTTTGAAGGCAAGGAAGAGTTGTGCTACTACTACGGCAGATTGCTGCAGAGGGCACTCTCTGTCGATGGTATAAGTAAACGAAGTCTGCCTGGAAACTCCAATATTATGTGTATGAGCACCTGCTACGTATCACGATCTCAGGTGAGACAGTAGGTGGCGATCATTGAAGTCAGGCAAAATCAGAGACACTCATAGAAAACAATTGGGAGCCCCATCTTTAAGTCAGGCAAACCAGTGAAACTCCGAAATCATCCATGATGACAAGTAATGTCCTGAATCCACAGGCCCATAGAAGTCCACTGCAAATGGCAACAGATTGCGCATGGTAATTCAGACATTTTGAGTTTTTCTGTAAATATTTTCTTTGTTGTGCAGTGACAAAGATGCAAGCTTGAATGATTATCTCAACACATCTGTCTAGCCTAGGAAACACATTCGTGCCAAATGTTTTGTTATTGCAGTCAACACTCTGTGGCTTTCAAAGACAATATCAACTACACATCTTTGTAATGCATGAGGTATTACTATTTTTGTTCATGTTAAAAGTATGCCAGATGACAACTCCAAGTTGATCATATATACTTTTAAAATCAAGCATGGTTTTATTATCAACTCCTAACGGCACACATATTGTGTTATCTATATGTCTCTATCTGTTCATGTTAGATATGTTTTGACTTCCTGCATTGTCTAATTAGCTGTTAAAGCTTAGAGTAGTTCTATTTACTGAGATTCTTTCTGGGTTAGCCTTTTTTATTAAACAACAAATGTATTCTTTTTTTATGTTCAGAAACAGGATAACTGGATAAAAAAATCAACTGGATTAAAGCATTTTTACATGGTTCAAGAATAATCTTGAAATTATAGTCAATTAACCTCATAACCCACCTTTCAATGCGTTGTAGCATTTTTGATTTTGGATTTCTGAATATTGCCAATAATGCTTGGTGATCAGTAACCACTACAAAAGGTTTTCCGTGCAAAAAGGTATTGTATGTTCACATGCCCAGCAACTGCCAGACTTTCCTCAGGAGTATTTTGATTAATTTTTAGAACAGTGTGAGAAGTTGGCCTGGTATATGATGTTCACTAGTTAAAGTGACCACCTTGAACCATGCCAAGCAACCCTTATGGTGTGGTTGTAAGTCAACCTTTTCGGACTAGCTGCCCTAGTGGTAGCGTAGGCTAAGCAGTCTTTGAGGCTAAACTCGTGAAAGCGTGTTAAGCAGGCTTTTTTACCAAATGTAACCCCCCTTTATACCAATGAAAGGACACCACACAGATATATATTGAAAATATATATGTATTTATTTCTCAAAGTATCCCCTAGACTCTTTATGAGCACAGGAGCACAAATCGTTAAACAAGAATACGTTAGAATACACAGAAGTTGCACTTTATATGGATAGGCCCTGGTGGCCACTCGAACCATATACTAAAATAATGGTATAAGTACCACGAACAGAAAAGGGAAAAGGCCTAGGGCCTCTAGAATCGCTGGGCCTACAAGGAGCTAACTTTAGTTAGTGACCAGGAGGTCCACGGGTTGCGTGTGCAGAGCAAATAGTCACACGCGAGCTCCCATAGGTTTTCAATGGGTGCGTAAAAGTTACAAAGTTACTGCAAAAAGGATCTTCCGGATGGACTATGAACTCAAGATTGGAAACACAGACACTAGAGATGATACTCTACACTTGGGCACCGGAGTGCCAGCTTTACCTCACCCACAGGAAGCGGGTGCATAGGTCTCGAAGTGCGTCGGGTTTCTTCTATCTGTTCAATGGAGCCTGAAGACAAAGATGCTGCAGGCGGTCGGTCCAGAAGAGATGCGGTGGATCCAAGAGTGGATCGGAGTTGTAGAAGACCTGTAAGCAGAGGGGACAGTGTTCACAGTCACTAGCCAGTGACCAGCGTGGCACCAGATGGGTACCAGGCGATGTCGGGTGCAAACAGGAGGAAAGGTGCAGCTTGTCTCTGCAGCCACGTGGTCCCTGAAGGTCGACGACGTCCAGGAGTCGGTTCACGAGCTGTCCCACGCAGGCTCTCGGTGTCGGCGGTGTCGGCGACTTGGTCAAAGCAAACAAGCCTTGGCAAAAGCAATTGTTGTGGAGAACGAAATAAGCTGATGGTTCTGACCAGCAAGGTCGGAGGGACTGCTCCTTTGGAGGGGAGCAAGGGCTAGTCTGGAGCAACCAGACCAGCGGTGTAGTTCTTGAAGTTCGTCGCCAAGATGGCCACTAGCCAACGGGCCAGCAACCGGTTAGGCGCGTCGAGTGGCAAAATGCAGAAGGGCCCCACGCAGATCGTGGAGATGCTGGAGGGCTCACCTTTGGTGCAGATGCTGCTCGAGGGTTGGGCTTCTCAGATCCCAAAGCACAACTTGGAGGGAGCCTCGGTTGTCGCGCTTGCAGCTTGTCGTGGTCTTTTCAAGATGGCTGGCTCCACGTGTCTCGGTGCCTCCACGGGTTCCTTCTTTTCAGGGACTGTGGATCGGGCGGTGAGAGGTCTGGAGGTCCAGGTCTTGTCAGTCTCTGGGCTCGGGCTCCGGCAGGAGGCGGCGGCAAAGTAGACGTTGATTCGCTGGATGGTGCTTGCGTTAGCAAGGTGGTCACTCCCTGACCACAGGGGAGATTGGCTTCAGTCCTCTGTGCGGCAGAGCGTCGAAGTTCCCGTCTTCTTCTTGTAGTTAAGTTGATTCCAGGATGTCTAAAGTCTTAGGACACAGCTCCTACCTTTATTCGGATTCTAGGGGCCGGACTACCTGCTAGGTCCCTCCCTAAGGGTGGGACCAGGAAGGGGGGTGGTTACACCCCCAATCCTTTGTCCAGCTCGCCCCAGGTCCAGGGCTGGTGTGCCCCAGGACCGGTTTGAACTGGCATATGCACCGAGGCTCCTTGTGAGCCTCAGGCATGTCTGGTTTCTTTCAAGCCCTACCTGACCAATACACAAAATCCTGTCTGGGGTGGTGCACGCACCTCCCCTGGCAGGAAACCCTTTGTCCACACCTCCCAAGCTGGAAAGACTCCCAGCAGCAGGAGGGCAGACTTGTGTCTGTGGTGGCAGCATCCATTTTGTGGAGCTGAGGCTATGTCTGATTTTACCCGGGTTTAAGGTACTGTACATGTCGTGTTCCTCTAGAAGGGTGGAATGCTAACCCCGTCACCAGAATTGGCGAGGGGTTAGTATTCCAATTCGTATGACACCTTACTCGACATGTTTTGATAAAGCCAAACCAAAGATAGCATTTAACCGCGAGGTTCATAATGCACTTAAGAGTATATGGTATGACGATATCTGGAAACAGTAGAAGGAAGTTGTTCCGACCACTGCAGACAGGCTCAGCTCATGCCCGAGCACCATCTCACATGGACACAAGCACTCTGCCTTCAGGATTGTTAAGGCCTGCCATAGGAGTGACTTATAGGTTAACATGTGTCCCATTTAAGGTTAGGTGTAGGTATAATACACCTAAGTAAGAGCTGGTTACACCAACTTACCCCAGCTGAGTGATCAGCCAGTTGTGTCAAATTTGTTAGGCCAGGCCAGGGGTGGCACAATACATGCTTCAGCCCCTGGTAGGCCTTAGATACACCAATGCCATGGGTACCTAGTGTACACTGGTACAGGGGCTCACAGGGTGATCCACTTCCAATTGGTTATGCACCTAGGGTGCATAGTGTAAATTTAGTAGAGAGAACAGCAGGCTGGGGGTCTGATTGGCAGGCCCACAGCCTCAATATGTCAAAAACCAGTGAAGCAAAAAGCAAAAATTTGGGGTGACCATAGGATAGCAGACCCTACTCTCCTACAATAAGCTTAGTATTTAAGGTTAGTATGAGATGCTACATGTCAGACAGTTTCTTTCTCAGGGTTATCAGTTCTATACAGAGTGTGGGATCTAAAAATAGCAAGTGGGCTGGTGAAGTAATGTCCTTTTTAGGTCTCACCTTAGTCAGCACACTTGCACCGTTTCTTCGAGATTTACTGCATCTTAAACATAGGTCAGCAGCATCTAGGCTGGCTTCATTTTGCTAGCCTGTCTTGCTGCAGATGTCTGAGAGGATTTGGGTTTCAATTTTATACATGCGACACACAGATTTCGATTTCATTGTTTTGTTTTTTAAACACACACACGCACACTGATAGATCGCAGCTTCAGACCGGCACATACCACATGAATCACTCCACTCCACACAATGCCACTTTACAACACTGTTCGACACTCCACTTTACTCTGCTCCACTCCACGCAGATACACTCCACAACACTTTACTCTATTCCACTGTACACCACTCTACGCTACTCCACAGTACAACACCCTACCATACTTCACCCGCACTACTCTCCTCTACACCCTTAACAGGTGCCACAATCGTGTACAACATGGCTAAAACACATTGGCAAACCCAATGGCTCTCGAGTAGGCGAGACCAATTGGCTTTGCCAATTCTTGTTGATTTCTGTGAAAGGATAGTAACTGGTTACTGCTCATCAGTTTTCTACTCTTTAAATTACTGTCAAAGATCAATTCAGTGCTTAATTTAAATGAGTTCAGGTGTTAACAAGTACTGAAGACAATTTGGATGTTGAGGTTAGTTGCTTGTGGTGCGTATCAGGAGTAGAGACAGCTTTTACACACTGATCTATTCTGAATCACTGAGGCAGGCAGATCTGCTTTATTTATGCAGTAATAAAAGGACATACTCGTACTACTTTTGCTGCTAAGCATTGCGGCAGCAGTATCACACAGCTTTCTCCACTCCATGGCACTGCTCATGCTGTGCTCCCAAAGTTTGATTGAAGATGGAGCAGGCTGGAATGCACTTGCTCTCTTGCCGAGTATGTCTTGTTGGCTCAGGAAGCAGGGCATATGGGGCCTATGCTGCCTCCATACTCTAACCATCATTTATAAAAGGTACGACTGTGGCTTGGTCTTGTGGCAAGTCTAGCAGCCAAAGTCCACCTCATATATGCAAGGTTTTGGTGATTGTGTGGAAGAAGATGCAACATTCACCATAGAGCTGAATGGAGTGTCTCTCGACTTCCCCAAGGAGTTGGTCATGGAGTTGGCCAAAGATAGATAACATGAGATCATCAGAGAATAGCAACACAGATCATGTGTGGGAAAGTGATGTGCCCGCACAAAGGCCATCAGAAAAGAGGAAAAAAACATCTAAAAAGGATTCAGGGCATGGGTGTAGGAGCACCTCTCCATCATACCAAGAACCACACAAGTAAAATCCTACTAGAAATTTTATCAGGCGCCTCAAGAAAATAGAACAGTGAGATGAGGAACCTCTCAACCCCACAGCAGCAGAAATAAGGATGGAATGGGGACTACAAGGAATCACCCAGATCCCCCTAGTGGCTGTGGGAACTCCCGACGGAGTATTCCACCCATGCGTTCTAAGCAGGAGGCAATATAAGAAGAATGCAACTTCTTGCACTGGAGAAGGCAGCAGCATTTAAAAGTACATCTGTCAACATGAAAGACCCCCCCCCCCCCCCCAGACCAGTCATGATTTGCTCTTTGAATCCGGAAAAAAACATGATGTTTTACAAAAACAACAACCACAATTGCTATCATCAGTTTTGTTAATCATAATCGTAGGCAATTTGGTCATTTGCTAATCTTGGACTGAAATTGCTAAGGGACATCTAATGACATAACATTTAAAAATTGTGGTATATCCATAAATTCTAAATGGATACTTGTCATGTGAAACATTCAGTAATCAGATTGCTGCGATTAAATGACACCATACTTACTATGATAAAAGCGAGTCTACAGGTCCCTGAATAGAACATACTGCTTGTTAAAAAGTCAGGATCAGCTAAAGATATCACGCATGAAATTGAGGCTACATATTATGCAAAATAAGTATTCTATAAATTAAATTATTCAGATATTTACTTTCCCTGTTGTGAGGCAGGCTTTAGAGAGCTGAAAGTATGATGATGCATCAAAATGGGCCTTGGACCAATTTTGGTTAATGTTGTCCTATAAGATATGAAAAGGTTTAAACAGTAGTGTGTACTATTGGCACAACAGTCAAAGCTAAAAAATGAAGGCACACACCCCTTTCTCTTACCTCAACCAAGTGTTTTAAGTCGCTGTGATGCGAAGAGAAAAAGGAATGGGTGGACTTAGTGGTGGAACTGGGTGGTGTCACATTATCAGTAGATGGCAGTCTCCTAACTAGGAGTTGGTTCCAGGCACTTATTTGTTGCCCCCTCCCGCACCTGTGCATTGGCTTAGAACTTGATCATGATGTGGTTCCAGAATTCAGAGACATAGTTTATTGGCTTTTCTGGGGAAAAGGCCACATACAGATCACGTTTGCCTTAGAAAATGTCTTTGCAATATAGATTCATTATAGATTCCATTATCCTACTTAGCAGTTTTGCTGCATTCTTGCAGCATCTAGAAAGACGTTCTCAAGTTACTCATTTGTGATTTCCCAAGAAAGTACTATAGCTAATGAAGACTGTCCAATAAGTTCTTCTAAATGGACATTTAAAGTACGAGAAACGTATAATGCCACAGAAAATAAACTGTGTTGTGACCTGCTCAACACGATTGTAGTCACATGAGATAGTTGCTGCCTGCGGCCCTCAACTAGCGGTACTGCTACAGAGCTGATAATGCTGCAAGCTGTTGCTTCTCTAAAAATCTTGGATCTGAGTTACAGACAGATCATTGGTTTTTTGATTTGAGTTCAACTCACTGCATCGCTTTCTGGGAGTTGACCTGCTGTTGTCACCTTAATGGTGTGTAGCGCCAATATACTCTTAGGTCTAAACCCAATGCCTATTCAGTCTTTTGCTGTCTCCCATAGATCTCTCATAATACTGTTCTTATGACACTGGATACAGAGCTCTCTTGGTCTCAACTCAGCCACCCTAGATAATCAGATATCCGTCTCCAACTCATCAACAGCCATTTTGGCTCTTATGCAGGCTCTACTAACAGCGCAGGAAAAGCAGATAATAAGATGTTCATCTCCAGCTCACCAACAGCCATCCAGGCTCTTATGCAGGCTCTACTAACAGCACAGTGCAATAATCTCAAGATCCTTTGCGAGTAGCTTGGGGTCCAACAAAGGTTTACTTGCACATTGGAGAGGATTCCATGTTGCAAGTTACAACCTGACAACAAACAGGCACTCTTTTGCAGTGTTGCTAGTTTGTGCTAAATGTAGGGATTAGTAGACCAGTTAGAGCCTCTCATTTCAGGATCTCCAAAGCGGATCACTGCCACACCTACTGTGGGAGAAGACTTCCCAGCGAGTGATATAAATCTTTCACATGTTTTTTGTGTACTTTGTGACCGATCCCCGACACATTTTTCATTCCTTCATGAAATAAGTAAGGAAAGAGACTCAAACTGAGTTGCTTTATGAGTGTCAGGGTGAATTATATTACTTTCATCTGACAAACATCTAAGGGGCTATGATCTTTTCCAGAGAAATGATCCACCCACACATTGATCTAGTATGTATAAAATCCTCTTGACATTCTGGTAAAATTGTTCAGGGTCTAGATGGTCTTAACTTGTCTAAGGTTTTCCAGAATGCAACCGTTTCACTTGCTCGGCCCAACACAGTCCAGCACATCACACTGAAGGCACAGGATTGAATTGCCAGCACTGCTTCAATCTATATTCCATTTGTAAAAGAGTGACCTAACAGCTTCTGAAATTGGTTACATTTACTGTTGTAGAAATGACAGCCAAGGTGCTAAGATCTGCAGAGCCGATTCGGCTGCACTTTGTGTGCAGAAAAATCTACACGTATCAATCAATCAGGGGTTTGTAAAGCGCACTACTCACCTGCAAGGGTCTCAAGGTGCTGGGTGGGGGAGGAGGACGGACAGCTCTGGATCAGTCGAAGAGCCAGGTCTTAAGGTCCTTCCTGAACGCGTGCAGGGTCGGGGAGCGTCTGATGCTCACCGGAAGCTCATTCCAGGTCTTGGCCGCGATGTAGGAGAAGGCTCTCCTGCCTGTTTTGTTCCTGCGGATGCAGGGGTGCTCTGCCAGGGCGAGGTCAGCGGAACAGAGGTTCCTCTTGGGTACGAGGAAGGATACTCTCTCGTTGACGTATTTGGGTCCGATGTTGTTGAGGGATTAGAAGGCGTGGGTGAGGAGTTTGAAGGGGATCCTTTTCTCAACGGGGTGCCAGTGGAGGTCTCGAAGGTGTTGGGTCATGTGTTCATGATGCGGTGTCCCGAGGACGAGTCTGGCTGCGGCATTCTGGATGGTCTGGAGCCTGTGTAGGAGAGTCCTGTTGATTCCGGCGTATAGGGCATTGCCGTAGTCCAGTCTGCTGGTTATGAGTGCGTGGGTGACGGTCCTTCTGCAGTCGAGGGGAATCCATTTGAAGGTCGTGCGGAGGATGCGCAGGCAGTTGAAGCTAGTGGAGGCAACGGCGTTGATCTGGCGGTTCATGGAGAGGGAGTCGTCGAGGATGATGCCGAGGTTTCATGCGGGGTCTGTAGGGATGGGTGGGTTCCCGAGGGCGGAGGGCCACCAGGTGTTGTCCCAGGCAGAGGTGCAGGGTCCAAGGATGAGGACCTCGGTCTTCTCTGAGTTGAGCTTCAAACAGCTGTCATTCATCCAGGCTGCCACGTTCTTCATTCCTTCCTGGAAGCAGAGTCTGGTGTCTTCTTCAATTCTTCGTGAGTGAGAGGATAAGCTGGGTGTCGTCGAGATAGGACACAATGCGGAGCCCATGCTGTCCGACGATGGTGGCGAGGGGGCCATGTAGATGTTGAAGAGCGTGGGGCTGAGTGATGATCCTTGGGGTACTCCGCAGTAGATATCGGTGGGTTCACAGAGGAAGGGAGGGATTCTGATCCTCTGGGTTCTGAATGAGAGAAAGAATTGGATTCAGTCGAGGGCGGCTCCTTGTATCCCTGCGTCGTGCAGTCTGGTTACGAGAGTGTGATGTGAAACGTGTCGAAGGCTGTGGAGAGGTCTAGAAGGATGAGGGCCGCAGTGTGTCCCTGGTCGAGTAGCATGCGGATGTCGTCGGTGGCGGCGAGGAGGGCGGTCTCGGTGATGTGGTTGCAGCAGAATCCGGACTGGGAGGTGTCTAGGATGGAGTTCTCTTCGATGAAGGTGGTCAGCTGGGCATAGGCACATTTGGTCATAGTGGTAAGAGCAAGATGAAAAGAGCAACAAATGTGTTGCCAAAGGAGGAGGTAGTCCAGGAAGTGGTTATAGTTTTATAGAGAAGTTCCTCTTTCTCTTCCTGACACTATTACTGGCCTTTCTTCAAGGCTCCCTCTTTACAAGCCCTTTTTCCCGGTGCCCTTCCACAGTATGCTGTGTCCCCTGAGCTTTGGCAGGACTCCTGGATCATCTTTTCTCTTCAGTAACTCTTAAAATCCACTCTGGTACTGCTCTGGAGTTTTTACTTGATTTCAAGCCACTGCTGTTTTCACACGGGCTACAGCATAACATTTACTAGGTTCTCCATTTGATAGGGCTATGTCCGCAAAAAGCCATTTCTTATTTATGTTCTCTTTTAATGGCTAACACAATGTCTTTACAAACTCTCTCACATAATTCAATCTGGGTTTCTCACGAGGAAACCTGAAATGATTTATTTACTCCAAAAGTAACTCCCAACTACTCCAATCAAAAGATATTCAGTTTAAAAATTGTAGTGGGATTATTCTTAATTCAAAGTACAACCAGTTATGTGCAAATTCTCGGTGCTTGGGCACAGATTACCAGAAACCGGTCAGACCGTCCATCACTTCTGGGTAAAAAAAATCTAGCAGACAAAATTCCACCTGTGAGAAAGTGGCTCTGTATATACTGTTCCTTAATAGGTACAGGGTGTACAGAGTCCACAGACCCCAAGGGTTTAACAGAGGTTAAAGTTAGATATAACCTTACTCTCCAAAGTGGTAGCCTGGTTGAGCAGTAAGGCAGTATCAGAGGACGTGTAAAGCACTTGTTGTACACACTCAGTCAGCAAATAGTTCCACACACTCAATGACTGAACTCTAGGCCAAAGGTTTGTATATAAAAAATATATGCTTGTTTTATTTTAGAACCAACACTTGGAATTAAAATATACTTTCTCGACAGGAGATGTTTCATAAAAATACTTTTGTATAAGCAATTGACTTTTTAGTAAACAGTTACAAATAGTTGCAGTAGGCAACTCTATTTCTAAACACAATACATTGAGCTCAATGATAAATTCAGATTATATGCAACAGATTACTTTGTAGATTACTTTTGTAATTCCAGGCTTGGATCCTAGATCCAGTCCTGGGTCAGTTCTCAGAATCAGCTGTTAAAAGTCGACTTTGGTACTGTAATGATTTTTAACTAATATTTAGCTATTTCAAAAGTGAGCACACAGAAAATATTTCAGAGCAAACAATCAATGATTCCCTATGGAAGGAAAAGTAGGTTACAAGTACAGTAGGTTATCGTTACTTTTGTAATCCAGTACTGGGTGTCTGCACTCAGTACTGGGACATTTATCCAAAACAGGTAAGTAATTACGATTTCAGATGTTATACGATTTTTGAGGAATATTTAGAAATTGCAGAAATCAACACTTAGAAGAAATTTCACAGAAAAGCAGTCAATGGTTTCCTATGGAAGAAAAATGAGTTAAAGGTAAGTATAGTTGTGGGTACTTTTCAGAGTCAGTGCTGGGCACCAAGATCCAGCACTAGGAGCTCACCTAAGAGCAGATGAGTAAATTCGTTTTTGGTACTCGGCTGATTTTTGGTGAATATTTTGAGTTTTGAAAAGTTCACACTTAGAAGAATTTCCAAGAAGAAGCCAGTCAATGTTACCCTATGAGGAAAATGAAGTTAGCGGTTTAAGGGTAAGTACTCGACTGGCAGAGTTGAGGTTCTGGGCATAGACTCAGGGGTCCCCCAGTGTCAGGTAGGTACAGTCAGTTCACCCTCAGCGGTTTCAGGACGGCCGGGTGCAGAGAGAGTTAGGCCCAATGTTATCCTATGAGGGATAGGGGGGCCTGGGTTGGTGGCTGCTGTCGGGCAAGCCACGCGGTTGTGGGAGCTGGGCTCCTGGTCACTTACTCAAGGCAAGTGGGGAAGTGGGTTAGAGTAGAGTTTTCACTGCCAGGGCCACTCGGGCGGCTGGCTGCAGGGTGCTTTTGAGCCGTCGGGCGCTCAATTGATTTCTATGGAAAATCTCCGGTTTGGAAAAAGACTGCAGGCTCGGGGACGAGGACTCTTCGGGTGCCACCACCACTTCGAGGGGTAAGTTGGATAGTTGAAGGATAGGTAGGTACCCCGGGATTGGGCACAGAGGGCCGTGGGGCGCCGGGTGCAGGGGTGCCTTTTGATGTCGGAAATCTTACCCTCTTGTTGATCTCGGTTGGGGTGGCACTCTGTTCTGAGGCTGCAAGCTTCTTCAGGATAGTCGAGGGGGGTCCTTGGGTGCCTTTTGATGTCGGAAATCTTACCCTCTTGTTGATCGCGGTTGGGGTGGCACTCTGTTCTGAGGCTGCAAGCTTCTTCAAGATAGTCGAGGGGGGTCCTTGGGTGCCGGACTCGGGGTCACAGTCGCCGTGGGGTCGTCCTCGTGGGTTTAGTTCACTCCGGCACCGGCCAGGCTTGGCGGGTGCAGAGTGGGCTGGGATTGCGATTCCGGGATGCTGCCAGGGGTGAAAGGTAGAGCCTCTACTCATGGGAGTCCCAGGGGATTAGAGTTCAAAGGTAGCCAGGTCCTCCGGGGTTTCTGAGGTTGCTGGCCACAAGAGATGCCGGGTTTGGAGCAGGAGCAAGTCCGAGGTCGACAGGCCGGTAGGGCTGGGGCCAAAGCAGTTGGTGTCTCCCTCTCCTTTGCAGCTGCAGGGCAGGTCTTCTTTTCTTCTCGCTCTTCGTGTAGTTTTCAGAATCTGGAATCTGGCGAAGAAAGGTTCAGGGTGCCCCTAAATACTAGATTTAGGGGCGTTACAGGTAGGTGAAGGCCAGGGAACAATGGGTCCTCGTCCTGGGGTGGGTACACCCCCTATCCTGCCCCTCTCCTGTGGGAGGGAGGCAGTAGCCTAATCCTGATAGGGTAGGGCCTCCCATCTTCAAGATGGCGAGAGCCCGGAGATGTGCTTCACCTCGCCTCCCCCACCTGAGGGGTGGGGTGGGCAGGCTGGCACATCCCCTGTCCTTGTAGTATGGGGTTTCCGGCCAAGCTTCCCGCCAGAGTGGGGGGTTGCAGTGGCCTGGGGAAACTCCTAGAGGCGGCAGGCCTTTGAAGCTTCCCTTTGCTCATCCTGGGGGAGGAGATCTATCACCTCACCCAGGATGTGCATTGTTGCAGGCCCGGGAGAGCAGGGGCTCTCCCGCCCAGGGGTCCAGCAACGTGTCTGCTGTGTGGCAGCCTGGGCAGCCTCAGAGCAGACGTGGATTGAAGGTTAGTTGTAGAAGGGCATCTCTAAGACGCCCTCTGGGGTGCTTGGTACATTAAATCTCACACTGGCATCAGTGTGGGTTTAATGTGCTGAGAAGTTTGATACCAAACTTCCCAGTCTTTAGTGTTGCCGTTATGGTGCTGTGGAGCTCGTGTTTGACGAGCTCTCAGCACCATGTACTCTTAAATGGCAGCACTGCACTTACAGTGCCCGGGAATGGACCTGGGTACAGTAGGGGCACAGGGCTCCTGCTCCTGTGCCCGCACCATGGGCATAAGGCACCCAGCCAGAGGGGTGACTGACATATGTCTTGGCAGTGTGGGTGGTGGCCTTGGCACACAGGGATGTGTGCCATGTCGACTCTTCATTTTGTCCTGCACCCAGACACTCAGCCTGCAAAGGCAGTGTGTGTGTGTAAGGGTACAGGGCCCCTAAGGGTGGCACAATGAGTGCTGCAGCCCTTAGGGGTCTCCCCTGGTCACAAGGCCCTGGGTACCTAGGGGCTGACATGTGGCCAGGGTTTGCCAATTGGGAGTTTGTGTGTTAAAGGAAGGAACATAGGCCCTGGGCACCTGATTGGCAGGAGTCCAGGGTACACTCAATCAAAGTACATTCAGCATCTCAGCAAAAAGTGGGGTCATACCATGCAAGAAAGAGGGCACTTTCTCACACCACCACAAACCTTACTCTTCTTCAAATCACAGTCAAGTCATGTTCAGACTTACAGTTCAAAGATCATAAAATACAACAACAAAAAAACCTGTGATCTCCAGTAGCGTATAGTTTCTTACCCGTCGGTGTAGTTTTGCAGCTTAAACTTTTCTGGATTCACAAGCTGTGCATTATTCCGCCATCTAGTGGTTGGGTCCGGAATTGTTGTATTTGTCCTTTTTTTTTTTTCTTTTGGTGGGCGCCGACATTCCACCATTTGATGTCCTCCTTGAAGTTAACGTGCTTCCTCCGGAAGCTCCCACCTTTAATCGCCATCTTTGGATTCTTTTTTTTTTGTCTAATCCTTCCTGGTGGAGGAGGGTGGGTTCGCTAGTGAATCCAAAAATTCTTCAAGCTGCAAAACTGCACCGACAGGTAAGAAACTATACGTTTTGCAGCGTGAATCTTTTTTGGATTCACATGTTGTGTATAGACTTTGTAGCGGTTTGCTAGTCTTGGGGTGGCTGGGTGGAAGATGAGCGCTGGTTTGTGAAAAGATGTTGTAAGACCTTTTGTCCTACCTGTGCTTCTTTATTCATCTGAATGTCCACACGGTAATGTTTTGTGAACGTGTGCACTGAAGACCATATTGCTGCTTCTGGGCAAATGTCTTGAATTGGGGTATTGGCTCCTTTCTTTCTTGTTTAGTGAGCCCGCGGGGCTCCTTGCAATGTCTGTCCCGCTTGTTTGTGGCATAACTGTATGGCTTGTGCAATCCATCTCGCAATTGTGTTTTTGGTTACGGGTCTTCCGAGAAAACTGTTCGCAAAAGATACAAAGAATTGGTTTGTTTTTCTGTATTCTTTGGTTCTTTCTATGTAATACATGACTGCTCTTCTAACAGATTACAGAGGCGGACAACGGCGGACACACTGACCACACTTCCCCTGCTGTGTTCCCTTTGTGTAAAGATCAATACTCAATCGGGTTGGACAAGACACGACAGAGCTGATGGCTGCTCTTCACTCACTCGAACAGATTCTGCCGCATACTAGCCCTTATCAAGGAGGCCCTCGCAGCTGCTCTGTACATGTTCAATACAACTCAGACGCCACTTATACTTATGCCCTGAAGAAGTTCATTGCTATGAATAAAACGCATTGGCTGACAATTTCCTATATTCAGATTTTTGCAATAAAGGACTGCCTAAAGACAACTCTACAAGGACTATAATACTTATTGAAAACAACTTTCTTTACATAAACAGGTAGTGCACCACTCCACTCTTGGGTTCATGACTGCTCTTCTAGTGTCAGAAGTGTGCAACGCTTTCTTTGCTTGTGTCTTTGGAAGAAACTTGGTATTTGTATAGCTTGGTTTATGTGGAATTTTGATACCACTTTTGGCATCATATGCGGTTCTGTTCTCATGACAATCCTGTCATTATGTATTTGGAAGTGGGTTCCTGTAGTGTTAGTGCTTGCAATTCACTAACTCTGCGTACTGATGTTATTGCTACTAAAAAGGACGTCTTCAGTGGGAGCATTTGTGGCGTAGCCTTGTGTAGTGGCTCGCATGGTGCTTTCATCAGCTGAGCGAGCACTACATTTAGGTTCCATGTGGGTGCAGGCACCGTTTTTTGGAGGTGCAATTCTTTTTGCTCCTTCTAGGAACCTTTTAATCACGTGAAAAGTGAAGAAACTCTTCCCGGTTTGCCCTCTTGTATATGCTACAATTGCTACTAAGTGAACCTTCAGTGATGTGTAGGTTAGTTCACTATGTAGTAGATGTGTCAAGTACTTCAGAAGTTTTTTCCCTTGTGACCTTTTTTGAAAGACGTTCTTTGAGGCACCACTGAGTGCATCTTTTCTATTTTGCTGTGTAACTTTTTCTTATGGTTGCTTCTCTAAGAACTGCCATTGTGCTATCTGGGAGTCTTAGGAGTACAAGTTCTATGTCCTCAGGAGCCATGCAGCAAGGCTTAGGCTCTCAGGTTCTGGATGAAGTACTTTTTCTTTTTGCAGTGTTAGTAGGTCTTGCCTTTTTTGGGAATTTGTGCATTGTTCCCTGAGATGTTTCCATTATCACTGAGAACCAAGTCTATCTCGTCCACTGTGGTGCATTGAGAATCATGGTCATGCAGCTGATTTTGAATTTGTTGATCACTCTGTGGAGAAGTGGAATCGGGGGGAAAAGCGTAAGCAAATATCCCTGACCAGTCTATCCATAGCACATTCCCCAGGGACTGATTGCAAGGTTGCCTGGATGCGAAGCGTTGGCATTTTGCATTGTGGGGTGTTGCAAAGAGGTCGATTTGCAGTGTTCCCCATTTGTTGAAAATTTTGTGTAGTTCCGTTTGTTTCAATTCCCATTTGTGGGATGACGACGTTTGTCTGCTCGGTCTGTCTACTTCTACATTGTCCTTCACTAGCAGGTGTATTGCTATTATGTTTATGTTCCTTTGAATTGATCATCATCTAAAGTTGCTGAGCTAGAGCCGAGAGTGCTAAATACTGTGTTCCTCCTTGCTTGTTTCAATCAATCAATCAATCAATCAATCAATCAATCAATCACACGTTTGTTAAGGGCTACTACTCACCTGTGAGGGTCTCAAGGCACTGTGGGAGGTGGGTTTCGCAGGTTCCAGTCCATGAAGGATGGGCTCTGTCGAAGAGCCAGGTTTTGAGGTTTCTTGTGAAGATGGGGAGAGATGTCTGTCTGAGGTGGAGAGGGAGGGCGTTCCAGGCTCTGGAAGGAGAAGCGGCCACCTGATCTGGTCTTTCTTGTGCAGGGGACCACGGCGTAGGAGAGCTGGGCTGATCGTTGGGTCCTTTGGGGTTTGTGGAATTTGAGTCAGCTGTTCAGGTATGCTGGTCTGGTGTCGTGGAGGGCCTTGTGGGTGTGGGTGAGCATCTTGAAGGTGACTCTAGCTTCGATGGGGAGCCAGTGGGGTGTGCGCATGTGCTGGGAGATGTAGCAGTGTCTTGGCAGGTCAAAGACCAGTCTTGCGGCGGCGTTCTGGATGTTCTGTAGCTTGCAGGTGAGGTTTTGTTTATTCCGGCGTAGAGAGCATTGCCGTAGTCGAGTCTGCTGGTGACCAGGGCGTGAGTGACGGTCTTTCTGTGTTCGAGGGGGATCCATTTGAAAGTCTTACGTAGGAGGCGGAGTGTGTGGAAGTAGGACGACGAGACGGACTTGATCTGGCGGTCATTTTGAGCTCGGAGTCCAGGTTGATTCCCAGGTTGCGTGCTTGGTCCGTGGGGGTGGGCGGGCTTCCAAGGACGGGGGGCCACCAGATGTCGTTCCATGCGTTGGGGTTTGGGCCCATGATGAGTACTTCTGTTTCGTTGGTGTTTTAGTTGAAGGCAGCTGTTTTTCATTCAACTGGCGATGGCTTCCATGCCTTCTCGATCATTGTGTCTGGCGGTGTTAGGTTCGTTAGATAGGGAGAGGATGAGTTGGGTGTTGTCTGCGTATGACACAATGTTGAGTCCATAGGTTCTGACGATGGAGGCGAGCGAAGCCATGTAGACGTTGAAGAGCGCAGGGCTGATGGATGACCCCTGGGCGACTCCACAGGTGGTTGGTGTAGGGTCCGAGAGGAAAGGGGGAGTGTCACCCGCTGCATTCTGCCGGAGAGGAAGGAGCGGATCCTGTCGAGGGGCTTGTCCCTGCATCGTGGAGTCTGTGTATTAGGGTGTGGTGAGAGACTGCGTCAAACGCCGCTGAGAGGTCGAGGAGGATGAGGGCTGCTGTTTCTACTTTGTCCAGTAGGTTGCGAATGTAGTCTGCTGCGGTGAGGAGGGTGGTTTCCGTGCTGTGGTTTTTTCTGAAGACGGATTGGGAGGAGTCGTGGATGTTGTGCTCTTCGATAAATGTGGCGAGTTGGCTGTTGATGGCTTTCTTGATGACTTCTGCTGGGAAGGGGAGCAGGGAGATGGGTCTGTAGGTTTTGAAGTCGGTGGGGTCCGCCGAGGTTTTTTGATGAGGGGGTTGATCTCGGCGTGTTTCCAGTCGTCGGGGAACGATGCGGCTGCCAGGGAGCGATTGATGGTATGGAGAGCATGGGTGTGATGGTGTCGGCGGCTCTGTTGAAAATGTGGTGGGGGCAGGGGTCCGTGGGGGCCCCGGAGTGGATTGAGTTCATTGTCTTCAGTGTGTCTTCGGAGGTGAGGGCTTTTCAGTTGTCGATCGTTGGCTTCATGGTGTCGGGGTGGTTGGTGGGGGTTCAGTGTGTTGTTTGTCTTCATCGAAGTTGTCGAAGAGGCTCTTGATTTTGTGGTGGGAAAAGGTGCTCAGTTTGTCGCATAGGTCTTGTGAGGGTGGGATGTCGGTGGACTCACTAGTAGGTTGGGTGAACTTCTTGATGTTGAAGAGTTCTTTGCTGTTGTGTGCATGGGTGGAGATTCTGTCTTTGATCGCTTTTTTCCTCGTTTTTCTGAGGAGTTGGTGGTGGACTTTGGTGGCGGCTCTGAAGTTGTTGTGGGTTTCTGTGGATTTGGTTTTCTTCCAGTCCTTTTCGAGGCAGCGGCAGGTGCGTCTGGACTCTCGAAGTTCGGTGGTGAACCATCTAGCTTTCTTGGCGTGGGTGTTGTTTTTCTTGAGGGGGGCTAAGGTGTTGAAGCGGTCGGTGATCCATCTGTGCAGGGTTCAGGCTGCGGCGTTGGGGTCGTCGTTTTTCTTGACGGTAGGGGTGGAGTTGCTGAGTGATGAGGTTAGCTGGTAGTCAGTGATTCTGGTCCACTTTCTTCCTGGGAGCAGGTGCTGATGTCTGTGGATGGTGAGTGTTTTGAAGGTGAAGTGGACGCATCGATGATCAGTCCATGGGAGTTCAGTGGTGTGGCTGAAGGTGATGGAGTTTCCTGTTGTGAAGAGGAGGTTGAGGGTGTGTCCTGCTGAGTGCGTGGGTTTGGTCACGATCTAGCGGAGTGCAATGTTGTGGAGGTTGTCCAGGAGGGATGTGGTGCTGGGGACAATTGGTTGTCGAGGTGAAAGTTGAGGTCTCCCAGCAGGGTGTAGTTGGTGGATGCGATGGCCTGCGGGGAGATGATGTCCGTGATGGATTCGGCAAAAGGTCCGCGGGGTCCAGGGGTTTGGTAGATGAGGGTTCCTTGGAGGGTGGTGGTGGGGCTGGCCAGTATCTTGAAGTGAAGGTGTTCCATCAGGTCTGTGGGCTTGTCTTGGAGTGTGCTCAGGTGGAGGGTGGATTTGTGGATGATGGCGATTGCTCCTCCCGGGCGGTTGGGGCGGTCCTTCCTGGATATCTGGTATCCTTGGGGGATGGCGATGGCGATGTCCGGCCCGAGGAGGTGTTGGTCCATGTTTCAGTGAGGAACGCTAAGTCCGGGGTGGTGCTGTCGAGGAGGTCCCAGATTTCAGTGGCGTGTTTGTGGAGGGATCGGGCTTGAGGAGGATGCATTGCAGGGTCTTCGGTTCGGGTGTGTTCTTGAGGTCGGGTTGTGCTGGGTCCGTGTTCCTGGTGGTCTGTAGGTTTGATGGCAGTTGTGACAGCTGAAGGGTCCATGGGTGTCGGCCGGCGAAGCTATCTTGCAGTTGTTGTTGCTGCCTGAGTTGAGTGCGTGGAGTGCCGCTGGGTCGTAGCGTTGGTGGGGCGGAGGTCCAAGGTTCCTGGCACAGATCGCAGTCGGGTACGGCCGCAGACGGGCTTGCCTTTGGTGCGCCCGGTGCGCGGCTGCACAGGGGCCGCCATTAAGTAGGGGTCGGGGAGGGCCGGACAGCATGGGAGACGGGAACGGGGATGGGACCTGGATTGGTCACGCTGGGGGGGAGGGGACGCGGGTCAGCAGCGGCATCGAAGCGGGAGGAATAGAGGAAAGGAATAAAGGGAAAAGGAAAAGTAAGAAGGGAGAAATAAAGCAGGAAAACACGCAGAAAACAGCAGAAATGCAGAAAGGTGAAAGAAGAGGGTATAGGAAAAAATGAGTGAAAAGGAGAGAAAAGGAGCGAAAGCTGAGCGAGAGGAAGGAGAAAGAGGTCCACTGGACCACCAGGGATGAGCCGCAGGGAAACCTGTGGGTCGAGGAGGTCCTCGAACCAACGCTCGAGAGTGCAGGGGCATTAAGTAGGGGTCGGGGAGGACTGGACAGCTGGGAGGCGGGAGCGGAGCGGGATTGGTCACGCTGGTGGTGCTGGAGGGGGGGTTGGGTTCGCGGGGGCAGCAGCGGCGTGGAAGCGGGAGGAATTAAGGAAAGGAATAAAGGGAAAAGGGAAAGTAAGAAGGGAGAAATAAAGCAGGAAAACACACAGAAAACAGCAGAAATGCAGAGAAATGCAGAAAGGTGAAAGAAGAGCATAGTGGAAAAAACAAGTGAAAAGGAATGAAAGCGGAGCGAGAGGAAGGAGACAGAGGTCCACTAGACCACCAGGGATGAGGCGCAGGGAAACCTGCGGGAGGAGGGCCTCGAACCAACGCTCGAGAGTGCAGGGGCAGGCCTCACTTAGTGGTGGAGCTGCGAGGGTGGAAGAGCAATTTCACTGACAAAGAGTCAGTGGTCTTGGCTTGTTTATGTAAAACATGGTGGCTGTGTTCTGTTTGTATTAACACCGTCTTTCTGTAGAGCTCTTTCTGAAGGACCTTTAAGGCTAGGATCACTGTTTTTAACTCTAGGATATTGATGTGCGTTACAAGTTCTTGCTGTGTCCACAGTCCCCTTACTTTGAGGTTGTTCATGTGCACTCCCCATCCTATGTGGGAAGCATCTGTCGTTATGGTCACTGTTGGAGTTGGTTGTGTGAAAAGTCTGCCTTGTGCTAGGTTTGTCTTGTTCCACCATGCTATTTCCTGATGAACTGTCTGCGTGACATCCACTAGATCTTCCCAACTCCCTGTTGCTTGTAACCATTGCGCTTGAAGCCATTCCTGGAATGGTCTCATGTGTAAGCAAATGTTGAGAATCAAATGAATGCATGAAGCCATCATTCCTAGCAGCTTCCCCACTGTCCTCACTGTCAGATTGCCCCCTCTGGTATAGATGTGTCTCCTTTAGCAGGGCTAATATTCTCTTCTTGCTTGAGAACACCTTCCCCAATATTGTATTTAATTCTGCTCCTAAGAACACTTTTTCTTGTTCTGGGTCTGGGTCAGATTTGTCCCAGTGTATGGAAAATCCGAGTTGAACTACTGTCAGTATTACTTGCTGTATATGTTGTGTGCAGAGACTGGACGAACTTGCTCTTACTAACCAGTCGTCTAGGTAAGTATACATGGATTCCTTGCCTTCTTAGATGAGCGGCTACTGCAGCTAGGCACTTTGTGAACAATCTTTGTGCTGATTTTAGTCCGAATGCAAGCACTTTGAATTGGAAGTGTGTTTTGTTGACCACAAATAGTTCTTTGTGTATTTTTTTCATGCGAATGTGCAAGTAGGCATCTTTTAAGTCCCATGTAGTCTCCTTTTTATAACTGAGGGATCACCTCTTGCAGAGTTGTCATTTTGAACGTTTGAGTTTTTATGAATTTATTGAGAAATATTTTTGGAATTAGGAAGTACGTGGAGTAAATGTCTTTGTTCCTTTCCTTGAGTGGTACCTGTTCTATTGCATCTTTGGCTTGTAGTTCTTGTACCTCTTGGAGTACCTGAGATAATTCTCTCTTTGAATGTATCTTCCTGTTTGGTCTTTTGTTTGGAGGTTGTAGCTTAGTTCTATGCAGTAACCATACGGTATTATGTTTAAGATCCATTTGTCAGAAGTGATCTCTCTCCACTTGTGGAGGAAGTACTTCAATCTGTCTCCTACTGGTGTAGTATGCTGTAGGAACGGTTTGTTGATAGGATGTTGTTTTTCTAATGATTGTCTTGTTGGGAGCACACTCCGTGATGTTTTTGGAGTGTGTGCACACCTTAGAATGCAGCCACCTTGTTGTAGTTGGATCTCCCCCTCTTTGCGGAAGGCCTCTTCCCCGGGGGCGTCCTCAAAATGATTGTCTTCCTTGCTGGTATTGCCAATTTTGTTGCTGCCCTTGTTGTCCCTGGCTTACTCCTTGGTAAGTTTGTTGATATGTTTGATGCAAGGTTGTAGGTTGATGGTGACCTCTTGCCGCTGGCCTCCCTTGAGGGTGTCTCTCTACGCATGCTTCTGAATTGTAGGGCGCCCATGGTTCTTGCTGTTTCATTGTCCTTTTTCAATTTGATATGATTGTCGTCCCCGACGCTTCCAAACAATTGTTCTCCATTGAAGCATAACCAGGAATATACAGTTATAACAACTCTGAAAAGTACACTTGTTAGCTGAGGAGAACATGTTAGTCTGATCAACTTTGAAATAAAGGAACGTAGGTTTCTAGAATGACCAGAACAACTGAGTGCTGGTGTATCTCAATGCTAATGGGGCAACCTGGAGCTTGTAGACTTAATCATGGACAGGCAAACACACCTAATGGAGTGAAAAGGACAGTATTATGGCTTGGGGCTGAATAGCAGTGAACCTCAAAGTGAATGAACAGAGGGCCCTGATATGTCAGCAGGGGTCCTCCTACTGCCGCTGGGCCAAGTTATTGGCTTGCACATTACCACAGCAACACAAAAAATCCCAAAGTGGTGCAGACACATTTAGGATCACACAGATATTTTGACAGGCTTTTCGGGCGTAGGATATTTTTCTCTACATGCTAGTTTTCCACTAATATTTTCAGGCCAAGCCAAGGAAACTTCTCTCCTGCATTACTGTTCGCCAAGGACTTACTTATCTGAGAACTTTGAAGTTACTGGCAGTTCAAGTTGCTATAAACAGTTAATGCCAAATTTCAATTCAATACATCGCTGGCTTCTCTGTATGGAAAAATCAATTAATAAAATCCTAGTTGCAAATAAACATAGGAAAGCTACATATAAAAAATGACACAAGAGAAAAGGTGTAAGAAGAAGTGCTCAGGGTGCCCAGTGATCACATATGTGTGTATATATACAGAGTAGAACAAATTATTAAGGTCTGCTTAAGCAGATGAGAGAACGAAATGTAGCATTTCACAGCTGGCACCAACAAATGATCTGCATAGACAGAGTGCTGTGTTGTCAACGTTTCAATAACCAAAATTAAATAATGAGGACACAGATTGTTTGGGATAGTTGTACAAATAAATACATTACATAAGCTTTGAAACAGATTCAGCATAAGAGCTAGAGTCAAGTTATGTGGCAATTAATTACAACGCTCTGCATATGGATGAATTGGAGCTCAATTGTAGTTGCAAGGAATGCCATGTGGTTCATAAAGGTTGGCTTTAACAAATACAGAGAGGCTATTTATGAAACATTTTTAAATACTGAGCAATCCATGAATAGTTTACAGTCAGTACCACTGTGTGTAAAATAGAGGATAAGAGTGAGAGTCACAGGGTGAACTAGGCATAAGTCAAGGCACAGTCATTGTCACAGTCAGGAGAGCTGTCAAAAGTATGGTATGTAGTATATGTGGCATCCCCAGGGAAGCCTTAGGGTCTCGCAGTAGTTGGCACAAACTCAACAAGCATTGGCACTGCCAATAGGGATCGCCTATACAAGAGCTATTGGCTTTGCCAATGCGTTTTAGCCATGTTGTAGACCAGCGTGACTGCTGTTCAGCATGGCTACAACTTAGTGGCATAGAGGAGAGTGGTGTGGAATGTCAGAGTGGAATGGAGAAGAGTGGTGTAGAGTGGCGTAGTGTCGTGTAGAGTGGCATAAAGTAGAGTGGACTGTTGTAGAGTGCATTGTGGTAGAGTGAAGCAGAATATAGCGGCATAGAGTTCAGTGGTGTAGATTGCAGCATAGAACTCAGCAGCGTACAATGCAGCATCATAAATTGCAGTGGTGTAAAGTAGGGTGCAGTGGCATAGAGTGCAGTGGTGCAGAGTAGAGTGGCGTAAGGTGGGGCAAAGTAGTGTTCCTTTCAGTGAAGTGGCAAAGAATGCAGTAGTGCAGAGTAGAGTGGTGTAGAGTGCATTAGCAAAGAGTGCAGTTGTGTGGAGTGCAGTGGCATTGAGCAGAGTGGTGCAGAGTAGAGTGCAGTGGCAAAGAGTGAAGTGACGTAGAGTACAGCAGCATAGAATTCAGCGGAATACAACGCAACATCGTAGAATGCTGTCAGGTAGATTAGAGTGGCGCATAGAGTGCAGCGCATAGACTACAGTGGTGCAGAGTGCAGTTACGTGGAGTGGTGTGAAGTGGAATGGTGCAGAGTAGAGAGCAGTGGTGTAGTGTGGAATAGTGTGGAGTGGTGCAGAGTAGGATGGAGTGGCTTAAAGTGGAGTATGCATGGTGTGGTAGCGCACTGCCATTACAGATAACATTTTCAATCAAAATGGCCATTACATTTGTACGGACTGAGTTTTACTAATAAAATTATACCATGCACATACAATAATGTGTGGAAATGGCATCACCTAGAGTATTGATTTCAAAATTAAAGTATTTGTTTTCAACTCACTTCAGAAATGACAACAAATGTGTTTCATTTGTGCTTTGCTAATCCGGATATATTCTATAATACTTGCACAGTTCATTCATTTAAATGTTGTGTGCTAGAAAAAACCCTTTCATCCACCCCCAGTTTTCCGGCAAGATTGTCACCTAAATCCTCTTACTTTGAAGTCAGAGAAAAAAAAGTAAACACTAAGCTCCCTCGGAGGACAGAGTCTGACATTTAACCTCAGTCCTTGAATGCACAGCAATTGTGAAAAGATAAGAACAATATTTGCAGGGCTATTTACAGAAAAGAACACTCGTATAAGAATACAAGGTGAGGTAGTGGAAAAAGTGTTTTCTCCTTGGGATAGGCAAATTCAGCACAGCAGCCTAAGACAAAAAGCCAGCAAATAGAAAGTCATAAAATATGAGTTACAAATCACAAAGCCAATGAATGGTAAGCAATTGGCAGAATGCATGCCTATGAACGTTTTCTGAATGTCCCCAAAATGTCTTTAGCAAGCCAGGCTGCATACTATCTGGTAGGCTTTGACCAAAAAAACATTGTAAGTGGCAACACATTTCCTAGTTAATATGCTTTAAGGACTACTATACACAAAATACCAGACTTGGGGTAGATCCAAAAATCAAGATTACATTCTCTGAATCCTCTGCTGAATCTAACGATCGGATCCAGATTCCCCCATATATCAAGACACAACATTGTCAGTGAAGCTTTAGGGCTTCCGATGAGTGAGTGAAGACATTTATTCTGTGTGAAATATATATATATATATATATATATATATATATATATATATATATATATATATATATTGCTACTTACCCAGTATGCATCTGGTCTTGGCATGTAGAGCTGTAGATTCACATGCTTTGCATAACCTGCCATCTAGTGTTGGGTCCAGATGTTTGCACTTTGTTTTTCTTTGAAGAAGTATTTTCCAGTCACGAGGTAGGTGACTCCTCCTTTTGGTGATAGTGCGCATGGGCATCGACTCCATTGTTAGATTGTTTTCCCGCAGAGTGTGATAATGGAGGTAGTAAGAGTAGTAGAATCGAGATGTCAATGTGTATGTATCCAGGTAAGATATTGCTGCAATAGGTATAGGTACCCGGGGAGGTGGGTGGGTGCATGTGAATCTACAGCTGTACATGCCAAGAACAGATACATACTGAGTAAGTAGCATTTTCCATTCGAGGCACGTGAGCTGTAGATCACATGCTTTGCATTGACTATACAGCAGTAATCTCCCAAAGCGGTGGCTTGAAAACTAGTTACTTACCTGTACACTATGGTTCTCCAGTATTATCTTCATAGATTCACATGCTTGTATCTTCCCCGTCGTCATGGTGAGAGTCTCACGGTAACAGAATGACCAAAGCAGTACTAGAAAAAACTGCATAGAAAAATACCATAGGGAATCACATTATTTGGTAACCAAACCTCATCATTATTTGGTCCAAAACTCAGCCAATCAGCTGCTAGCCCGGACATCACACTCCCCAGCATACTCAGATTTCCAGCCCCAAGTGAGAGACAAGGATATATCTAGAGATAAAAAGGTTATACCTGAGAAACGGGGAGGTGTGAATCTATGAAAGATAATACTGGAGAACCATAGTGTACAAGTAAGTAACTAGTTTTTTCTCCAGTATTGAATCTTTCATAGATTCACATGCTTGTATCAGAATAGCAAGCAGTACTTGTACCAAACTGCGTTTCCAGGATAGAACCCTATATTCTCTGTGGGCTCTGCTCCTATTTCCAGAATATTAACAATCTTATAAGTATACTAATGCCAAGATAGTATTCAAGTATTGCAAGAGAATAAAAAAGTTAAATGGACATATATATATATTTGCAATATGCATACCAGAACAAGTATAAAATATATATATATATATATATATATATATACACACCTTATTGAAATAGATGGCGTAGAACTGCTTGTCCCACTGCTGCATCCTTTTTCTATGCTGCGTCTAGTGAAGGTGTGCGCATTTTTTCACGTGGCTGCCCTGCAAATGTCTAGCAGAGACACTCCTGTAAACAGAGCCATAGAAGTTGCCATCTTTATCGTAGAATGTGCGTGCACCCTGGATTGTAGAGGTTTTCCAACTTTGACATGACACAAGGAAATGGCTGAAGTTATCCATCTCGAAATACTGGATCTGGACAGCGCCAAACCTTTTCTGGGACCAGAAAAAGCCACAAAAAGTTGGTTTGTTTTCCTGAAAAATTTTGTTTTATCGATGTAGAATTTCAAACATTGTTTAATGTCTAGAGAGTGTAGGGCTCTTTCCGCAGATGAAGACGGATCTTTAAAGAAGCAGGTAACACTACAGGTTCATTCAGATGAAAATTGGATGGGACCTTAGGAATGAACTTTGGATTCGTTCTAAGGATAACTCTATCCGGTCGGAATTGGAGAAAAGGTTCTGCAATTGAGAAGGCTTGAATTTCGCTGACCCTTCTTGCTGACGTGAGAGCTAATAGTAAGGCTGTTTTCCATTAAATAAATTGTAAATCTGCTTTATGTACTGGTTCAAACGGCGGTTTCATGAGCTGTGTAAGAACCGTATTAAGCTGCCAAGAGACTATTGGGCATTGCACCGAGGGAAACACTCTGAAGAGCCCTTTGAGAAATTCTTTTATCACTCTTTGTGACCAAAGAGATGGATGGTTAGGAACTCTCCTATATCTTGAGATAGCGGCCAAATGCACTTTTATAGATGTATGCGAAAGTTCTGATTTAGCCAAATTTAAAATATACAGAAGAATTTGTTCTGAAGAGGCATTAAAAGGATGCAGATTTTTAGAATGCGCACCACTGACAAAATCTCTTCCATTTTGCCGTATATGTTTTATTCGTAGAGATTCTCAGAGATCGTGAAAGAATATCTCGGCATTCCTGAGTAATATCTAAAGATTGGAATTCATGTTCATGAGGTTCCATGCTGACAAGTTCAGCGATTTCAAATTTGGGTGGAGAATTTGACCTTCGTTCATAGTGATCAGGTCCTGCACTAATGGGAACTGTATTCTGGGTGCCACTGATAACTTGAGAAGTTCAGAGTTCCAAGCTTGTCTTGGCCATGCCGGGGCTATAAGAATCAAGTGGCACGGCTCAGATTTCATCTTCCATAACACTTTCGATATCAGAGGAAAAGGAGGGAATGCGTACGCGAACATCCCTGTCCAGCGCATCTGTAGTGCATTGTCCCAAGATCCCTTTTGCGGAAACCTGCTTGCAAAGTGTTTGCATTTTGAGTTGTGGTGGTTCGCGAACAGATCCAGCGATGGGGTGCCCCATAGATGAAATACTCCGAGAAGCTGACTTTGATCCAATTCCCACTCGTGAGAAACACTCGATGACCTGCTCAGGACATCTGCTCCGGTGTTGTTCACTCCTGGAACATGCTGGACCTGAAGTGAGATGTTGTGAAGCAGTAACCACCTCCAAATCGCTTGCGCTTGTTTCGACAGGAGTTTTGACTTTGTACCCTTGTTTTAATAGGTAAAACATCGATGTTGTGCTGTCTGTTTTGACAAGTACTGTTGAATCGTGAATTCTGGGGAGAAACGCTTGTAATCCCAAGAAAACAGCTTTTAGCTCTAGGAGGTTGATGTGAAGCTGAGCTTTGTGGTCTGACCAGTGACCCTGTATTTCGAGGTCCTGGAGATGTGCTCCCAACCCTGTAGCGATGCATCTGTCATCATAACATAGCTGTGATGCTGAGGTTCGAAAAGTAGACCTTCTGTCAAATGTTTTCTGATTTTCCACCATGACAGGGCCTTTTGGATCTGAGGAGTGATAAAGATCCGATCTTCGAAGGACCCTTGAGATTGAATCCATTGTTTCTCTAGGAGCTCTTGAAGAGGCCTCATGTGTAGTCTGCAATTGGGAAGTAAGGGGATTCAAAAAGACATCAGCCTCAATAGGGATTTGTAGATTCTCACAGAAACGCACTTTTTTGTTTGTAGATGCGACGCCAGGCTTATGATTTTCTGAGTACTCTCTTCTGAAGGATAAGCTTTTGCTTCCTTTGTGCAAAGCATGGCTCCCAGAAATTGAAGGGACTGAGATGGCATGAGGTGCGACTTTTCTAGATTGATCCTTAGACCCAGACGACTGAAGAGATCCATTCAACATTGCAGAGAGCGCTGGGTTTCCTGGAACGAAGTACCCTTTATGAGCCAATCGTCCAGATATGGGAAAATTTGGTGACCGTGAAGTCTCAGGTGTGCTGCTACTGGCGCCATACATTTCGTAAAGACCCTTGGCGCCAACTTCAGGCCGAATGGCAAGACTTTGAACTGGTAGTGGCGCCCCGCCACCATGAAACGTAGAAACTTTCTGTAATTTACATGAATCGGGATGTGAAAATAAGCATCTAAAAGGTCCAGGGATGCCATGTAATCTCCCTTGCAGAGAAGTAGGAGTATTTCTTGCAGGGATAACATACGAAAAGATATCCTTTTGATGAATTTGTTCAAACCACTCAGGTCCGTTACCTGCCTCCATTTCGATGTGTCTTTTTTCTTTATTAAAAAGAAATGCGAATAAAAGCCTTTCCCTCGTTGAAGACGCGGAACCTCTTCTAGTGCTTCTTTTTGTATAAGGGATATAATTTCCGCCTTGAGGGCTGATAGGTGTTCTTGCTTCCTGTGAATAGGAGGATGATTTGGAGGCTTCTGTATGAATTCCAGGGTATGGCCTTGTTCTATCACGTCCAGTACCCATCTGTCTGTTGTTACGAGGTCGCTGTCGATGGAGCCGTTGACGAGGTCGTCACTGGCCTTCCCGTCGACGACGATGTTTTAGTCGTCGACGTAGCTATCGTCGTAGAGCTTGTAGTCGTCGACGGAGTCGAAGTTGTCGACGTTTTCACAGAAATCAGTGCCGGCGACGCCCCAATCTTCGTAGATTGAGCTGAAGACACCTCTCTTGACTCTGATGATTTTTTCCAGAGGAGTGTGAGGAAGAGAAGACGAAGAAGCCTCTTTGTCTTTGGTTTTCTGCTTTTTAAGTTCCACTTTTTCCTCAGAAGCAGAAGATTTCCTCTTTTTAGAAGACTGAGTATTAACTTCCTCTTCAGAGTCAGAATCTGAAGTGACCTTTTTTTGAAGCCACAACAGTAAACGTGCCTCCCTGTCTCTCAGAGTTTTTGCAGAAAAGGTTCTGCAGTGTTTGCAGTCTTTAGGCACATGTTTAGGATGAAGACAGTACAAGCAGTCCTTGTGGGGGTCTTCAGAATACAGTCTAGGTTTCCCACAGGATCTGCAGGGCCTGAAGAGCCTCTTTTTAGAGCTTTCAGCCATAGTAGGTAAAAGATGTAAAACTGTACCTTAAATCCAGAAGAAAGAACTTTCAGTTGAAAAGGTCAAAAGTTCACTCAGGAACAAAACTGAGCAAGGCTCAGGGAGACTCCTTCTCACACGAAGGTGGTTGGAAATCTGAGGTATGATGGCTCTGCTGGGAAGTGTGATGTCAGGGCTAGCAGCTGATTGGCTGAGTGTTGGACCAAATAATGATGAGGTTTGGTTACCAAATAATTTGATTCCCTAAGGAATTTTTCTTTGCAGTTTTTTCTAGTACTGCTTTGGTCATTCGGTTACCGTGAGACTCCCACCAGGACGACGGGGAAGATACAAGCATGTGAATCTATGAAAGATTCAATACTGGAGAACCTGTAGCTGTTGCAGTAGTTTGAAAGAGGGTACGTAGCACTGTCTGGCCCACACTAGCTTGCGGCCTTGCTAACACATCCACACATTAATGTTTTGTGAATGTGTGAGGTGTAGACCATGTTGCAGCTTTGCAGATGTGATCTATGGGGTTGTTTTCTAAGAAAGCCACAGAAGCCCCTAGTTTGCGAGTGGAGTGCGCTCCACGGTAAATTGTTAAGGTTCTTTTTGCTTTTGCATAGCATGTCTGAAGACATTTGACTATCCACCATGCAATACCTGATTTTGAAATGGGATTGCCTTTATGAGGTGGAGCAAAAGCCACAAAGAGTTGTTTTGTTTTACGAAAAGGTTTTGTTCTTTCTATGTAATAAGAGTAATGCTCTTTTAACGTCTAAGGTGTGTAGAGCACATTCTGCCACATAATCTGGTTGAGGCAAGAACACAGGCAACTCAACAGATTGATTGATATGGAAGGCAGACATCACTTTGGGTAGAAGTCTTGCATAGGGGACTATTAGAATGCAAGACGCCATCATTACTAGTAACTGCATGAACACTCGAGCTGGCTGATCTACAGCTCATATGCCTCGAACATATATCTCCTGGGTCTCACCATCATTATTTAATCGCACCTATGGCAGAAAGGAATGCTTATCATGTTATATTCAGAGCGATTCATGTTCGAATTAAATGCAAGTCTTCCGCTTTTGAACTAGGAAACTTTGCTGCTTACAATGATTTTTGAGTTTCTACCACCTACTTGGAAGGCCTGAGGCCTCACTGGTGGTTGCCACATTAAATAAATACTATACTGTTAACAGAGGTAGGTAAGCTAATCTGACTTCCTTAACTGTGAAAATGACGTGCTTGATGTATGCCTAGGGCACCCTGTGACTCCCGCTTTTATTCTCCATTTTCCCCCACAGCGGTAATGGCAATTCTTACCCTACAGACTATATCTATCTCACATATTCATAGGGTTGCTTGCGATTTTGAATATTTTCTCAATGGCCTCTCTGTATTTGTTACACTCAACTTTTAGTAACTACTTTGTATTCCTACCCTCGAGCTCCAATTTATCCAAATGCAGAGGGAACTATTAAGCAACTGCCCATCACTTGGTCTAGCTCCTATGCTGACTTGGTTCCAAAGCTTTTATAATGTAATTATTTGTAGAGATATTCCAAACAATCATTGTGTTAAGGTAGAAGCGTCGACGACAACACATCACCCAAGACCTGGTCTTTGCATACCATTTGTTGCTTTCAGCTGTGAAATGTTACATTTCCATTCACCTAGCCTCATTATGCAAACCGTAATTGGTTGTTCTATTGCATAAAGGTACTCAAACATCTATTTATGACTCGTCTTTCAGCTTGATCCAGGGCGCACACAAATTTTCCCTTGTGCCATTTTAGATACGTAGCTTAACTATATTTGTGATTTATATTATTTAAATTGATCATTGCATATAAAGAAGCAAAAGTAGCGATTTACTCTACGGAAATTTGACATTAACTTTTTATTGCCACTTTAAGTGCTACTGATTTTCTGAGAACAGTCCTTGGTGAATGGTTGGTTTACATTTATACATTTACACAATTTCCTCTTCCCAGATTTGGCTCTTCTTGTTTTTGTAAGTCTGTCCAGTCGAAGTCATGATAAACAGAAGCCTAGAGACTGGAATTAATAATGACATACTGGTTCCATATGGCTGAATTGTTAATCAACATTAACGAAGAGACCACAAAAAGATATAATACATGACCACTTCTACATAGACTTACGAAACAGTGTTTTTCTGAAGATCGGTCAGATATTTTCTTTTGTAGCACATAATCTCTGATATGTATGAATGATAGCACATAGACAGCCTATTACAATAACACAACACTGCTCCTTGAAAAGAACAGGTCTGATCTTTTTAATTAGCATCTTTTGTAACATACTTAAGTTCAGTTTGTAGCATATACCACAGTTTTGCATTTCTGGGTGTTTACATTGCCAATTTATCGATTTTTCAGTTCGGAGAAACTTTACTTTGCCTCATGCTTCATGGAATAATGAGACATCAGCATATAGCTAAAATTCAAACATTTGCTTGTTTTAATTAGCAGTATTTTCCTGTCAATCACGTGTATACGTCTGCAGTAAAATAGCAGTTTAGCAAAAACATGTAAAGTTGCCTTTTGTATGAACAATACCATGCCAAAATCAATATCCTATCATCTTTCCCGATATCATGCATTAAAAGATCTAGCAGTGTGGCATTTATTGTTGAAAAAGCTTTAGCATCTAAATAGAACATGCACGAGAGGGTGCACAGGTGAACATATAGTTAGAAAATACAACAAAATAGAAGGTAGTGGCATTAGTGAGGTTTATTTCTTATTTTACTAAAGTTTGAATTCATTGATAAAGACTGCTGGAAGTCCTCATTGAACCAGCACTGGTCATCTGAGGGCAATAAAGGTGGTACAATCGATAATACAGCAAAACATGAGGCCAAATCGTCCGTCATACAACTGTTTTCCAATGTTCCTAGTGAATTGTTTTATGAGATCCAGGGAATGTTCAAATGTGTTAACTTCAACATTTCTTCTTACTGTCAACTGAACAATCTTTTGCTGTTGTTATTGATGCCACCAACAATTACTGGATTCAAAAGACAGCGTGCCTTTCCCCTATGAGTATGAAAATCTGGATTACATGTACGCATAAAGTGAATGCTGGGGTGTAGGGGAAGTACTTCTTCCTAGTTCATACCTTCTTTCTTTTCGTGTTCTGCTGAACACACCTGTACATGTACACACCTTCAAATGAAACAGTTTTTTACTAACAGATGAAAATCAAATATTACTTGAAACAGTAATTACTACCAGTAACTCAGCACTTAGTTTTGAGTGTTGCCCTTTTGTGTGCAACAGATAAGGTGTGATATATCTCATAGATCCAAACATGGATATTTCCAGATGGCAACAGCAGCAGAGAAGAGGTCTGCTTGCCTGGCAGGAGTAAAAGTAGTCATCTTGCATTTCACAGTACCCTATCTTACCAGTTGTGGTGTATGTATTCCAGTTGTCAGGCTAGAAGATGCGGTTTTATATTGTGGTGTATTCAAATAGAGACTATGGGCCAGAAGTATATACAATGCATTTGTTAATATTTGTGGCAATTGTCACACCTATGTTTTACTGAGTGCACTGGTATTTTGCTATAGTAAATACTAGTAGGTTGATTCACAAAATACCAAATTGTAGTGGGTCCTAATTTGACCTACCTCATTAATATTTAAGAGGCAGTCACATAATTGCTATCCACTATGATCCACCACCATCACAGGGATGGTGTCCTGCTGAGTTCAGTAGACCACCATGTCTGTGATTGCTTGTAATTGAAGCATTAAAAAACATAAAAGCCAGTTTTCCTTAAAGAAAAACTGGATGTGTTAATAAACAAAAGACAAAGGGAAATGTTTCCCAAACTCTTGGTTTTTTTTGTGTGCAAGCAGTGGTCCTATGGAATACAGCTTACTCCTTCTAAAATGATTTTTCAACATTCATAAGGGTAAGGCGGATCTTGGGGAACCCAAACTTATTTGCAAATGGGTTATCACCTCCTTTGAGGTTCAGGAAAATAATAATGTTTTCCAACCGAATTTCAGTTGCAAAACATGAATAAATACGAAAAGGAATCTATATTTGGGTGGGACATCCTAAACACAACCCTTCCAAATACCATATCAGTATTGTTTCCAATACCCATTTAACGATTTGGAAAGATTTGCCTAATTGCTAAAAGAGCTTAGTACATTTGAAAAAGGTATTTAGGATTTGCAAATCCTCTCCAACAAATAATTTGCAAATAATAAAACCATTTGTACATCTGGCCCTAAATGCTGATAACCGGATAGAGGCTATCTTGACAACATTATAGGGTACGTTTTCTCAGCCAATTTAACCTGCCCTGGAGATGAATAATTGTCAATATTTAATCCAGTTGTGACTAATAGAAAAATATTTTTAAAATACTGATAGCACCTGATATAATTATTTGAATCAGTTTGTTAAGGACGGCTCCATGTCTCAATTAGACATAAGCTATAGCTATAGGCTATATTGATAAATATGGCAGATTAACATACTCAATATTTGAAGTTGCAGAGTTTGCAGTGTGCAGAAATTCCATTGTCTCGGAGGAGGGAATAGAATACAGCAGTACATGACACCTGGATAGCATCACAACGGTAGGGGAAAGAAAATTTGAAAAAGCAGGTGAGGCACAAAGCGACACCACAGAAAGAGATCCAGATCTTCATAAATTTGTTGAACTATAAGTAAGTTAAATTTGTGCAGGTAAATGAGCAGAAACAGATTCAGAGCTTTAATCAAATGAGAGAGAAGGATCTACCTATCTTTATGATCCTTTTGATCAGGAGGTTCTGAAGAGGGATAACAAGTGGAGGTGTAATGAAATAATGCAAAGGTAACAAATAGGAGAGTTGTGCATGCCCTGTGGCAAATACAGTCTGCCTTAAACTGAAGGCTTTTGACCACAGAGTTGATTGTAAAGGGCTGGAGGAGGGTAGGATGCAATCCCTTCTGTTGACCTCCTTAATGAGGCAGACATAGTTGCAGACAAAAAACAGGGGTTTACAGTACTGCTTTGATTGTGTTAAAGTGACTAAGAGGAAAGTATATATGCCAAGCAGATTTAAGCTGGAAGAAGCAAAAGTAGTTCACTGTGTTAGCATTGGGGTTAGGGACATTCTGACAAGATCCATTAGCTTCAAAATATGTATACAAAGTGATACTGAAAATTAAGAAAGGGACACGTTGGCATAATGAGACATTTAGAGGGGAATATTGAATTGTACCATAAAGGCATTAACAATAATAAAATAGGGGGCAAGCAATGGATTGCAACCAGTCTGAAATTAAGAGGTTGAGCAAGTTCCGATGGCAGAGGAGCACTTGATGGTGGACAAGGATGAATTCTGCATATAAACTGAGGAGCACTTGAGGTGGGCAGAGATGAATATTGCATATAACCTAACACCAGGGCATCGTCCAGGGCAAAACAGTTATCCAGGACAAACATGTTCACCTATTTTGACTACCTAGATTGGTAGAGGTACACCTGCATGGAACCCAGGCGACTTTAGGAGAGTAAAAATGCTTTGTTACAAGAGTGTATTTGGATCAAAGAATCTGCACTAAAGGCAATGTCAAATGGCAAGAAGAGACAGCAGGTTTGCCAAAACCCTCATGAGGCAACTAATGGAGACTGCTCTGGAGTGGCTCTGCAGAGTCACAGCTTTTTGTTCAAAGGGATAGAATTAAGCAGAGAATGGTTGGAAGACATGCCTTATGGAAAAGGAGGAATTAGAGGGTACCCTGAGAATAGAGGCCAAAGGGCTAAGAAGATGAGGCAGCAGTGTGCGGATTTCCAGAGAGGTCTTCAGCTGTTGGAGGCAACATCTATTTAACAAGAGAAGCGCTCTGAGGAGAGGACTAATGAGGGAGGTAGCAGTGGAAATAAATGTCAGAAATATGGTAACTACTTCGAAGGACCCTGAAGGACTCTTTACCACAATGTAAGGCTTGGGCACAATGTCAATATAGTACTGTCTGATGGAATAACTTACAATAGGTCCCAAAGAGTGCTTGGTAGAACAATTTGTTTCATGGGACATTGGTATTCCATTTTCATAACAGTCTGTGCCTGTCCCATTTCAAATCAACCTATATAACAAAGCCTATTTGGTGGTCGAGGGTATGTTTTTAGGAGATTGACAATGTTAAGGAAGTAGATATTCAGAAGCGGAGGAGGTACAGTGCAAGAGCAGAGTTTGTGAGGCTAGTGCACTGAGGGGTACATTTCAGTAGCAGGTCCAATACAACTACCTTCCATGCTTGAAAATGTTGGTTTTGGGAGCAAGAGCTGAGGAGTATGGTCTAGATGACCAAAGGGATAGGAAGGCACTATGAAACTTCCTATATGCCACTTGGTGTGATCAGCCAGTAGCTGTCTAGGTAGCTGGACGGTCAGACCTCATGGTGAGAGTGTGAAACCAGCAAAAGAAATTTAAGATTGCCCTTTAAAACCAAATGGCACTTGTAGTGTTGATCAGCAGCTTAGGCGCTTGGAAAGGGCACTGGTTTGTGAAGTTAACATATAAAACAGTATGCACCTTGGGTACTGTGCATCTACAAATAAATGCTTACAGTAATGATAGCAAAGGGACAGCCATGGCTCGACTGGACTGTTTATGGTAGTCACAAATAGCAGTGAAAACATTAAGAAAAGTCAATTAAATGGCAAACGCATAATAGCTTAGATTAAATACATGGTCATTTGTATGGTTAAAGTAGTATGCTCTGTCAATGATCTCCATCAATAAATCAATAGCTTAAAAATACTGAGATCAGAAAGTAAGGTAATGGAAGAACTGTGAACATATTTTACATAAATAATGCAGAAACGCCAGGCCGAAAGAATGACTGGCACACTATTGAAGTGTTTGGAGAAAGTAAGGTTTATCCATGAGTAAGAAATTCAGAAATCTCATAGTATCAACATTACTGAAAAAGTGATCGCCATTTGAATGCACCGCTAGTTATTTAATCAGACAGTTAATGTTAACGTTATAAAAGGTCTGCGTATGAGAAGATAAACATAATTTGATATTTATGTGTCATTTCTAGATGTACAAGAATATATGTGAGTATCCATTTAAGTTTCATTATGTTAAAGAATGCAGTCAGAACTGTGTTATTCACTTTTATCTTGGCTAAAAGAAAATTGGTGAAGGTAGGAATCAACATGCTCAAGAAGATCTGTGACCTAAGGATCATTACCGGATTAATTAACGGCCATTAATGATCAAGCCTGCTCTGATTAACATATTCTGGAATACAAATTATGCAATTTCATTACCAAACGAGGCTGAGAGCAGCCGGCCGTGGCCTTCTGTACAGAAAAAATCTGTATCGCATGTTAGAGGCTATGGGAAACTAGAAAGTTCTTTACAAAAATTAGCACCATGCAGCAAGTGAATTGTATAAGAAAAAATATTTCAGTAAGCAGAAGAGATGAGCATGAATGCAATTACTGATCTGTAATTAATTGATTAGAATTTAATTTCACAAAAGGGTTTATGTGTGGGCAGTGTTTAAACTTTAAGGCATTGTTTAGCATCAAATATCTATTTAATTCAGGAGTATCTTTCACAAAATGCATGTCAGAAAGCTTCATGTCCTCCGAGCTCCTAAGTACAGTTGCCACATTTCATAGAGAAAATACTGGCCCCCTTGTATGTGTTTTGAGAGTCTTGAAGGGCTAGGGTCCGTTACACAATTCATATGTTTTGTAAAAGCCCACGTGTTTTTTTAACAGAGGAATTCTGCCTCGGTTTGCTTTCATGATCATTTATGAATATTCTCTAAACAGATTTTATGTGGTTAATTCTTGAACTTGTAGTTATAAGTTTATACTTTGCAGTGGAAAATGGCTCCTTTTACGGGTGGAAAAAACATCTTTTTACTGATTAACCCAGGTATTTTCCACTGGATTATGATGGATTATTTGTATTGGTTATTTGACAGTTCAATTGATCTATCTGTTTTTAAGTACTTTTAGGATTTGCTTTGTCCAAATCAAATAGAGATTACTGAACTGATTATACCAATTGATTTTACCAACAGTAATCTGAAGACACCATCATCCAGGTAACAACCCTACTCATCAGAAAACAGTTCCTGCATACAGACGTATCTACATTAGTGTTTCTTAGTTTTTGAGACAAACTTTTGGTTGAAGACTTTCTTTTAACAATTACAACACAGAACATCTGCATAAACATGCACAACATGGGAATAAAACAAAAGCGCACAGTAACATTTTCCCCTAAATTCCTTCAGTTCTTATGAACCAGCATTTGATTTGATTGGGTGGTCTGGGACCAGATTGGCGCCTTACCATTGAGAAGACCGAGTGCAAAGGCAGTACAAATTCTCTTTTCTTTTAGGAGAGGGCGTGAGGTGCAACGATTGGGAAAAGGACAAGGCTAATGTAATAGCCATGATCACCTCAAAAAATAAAGGTAAGGAACACAGCTAATAGCACATCTGCAGATTTACTGTCACAAATGATTGGTGTGCCGATCAATAAAAAAAATGCATAAAAATATTCACATAAGTGGGGCACGTGTAGTGGCTCAAAACCACCCACATCTATTTTATACGTGCTGTCAACTATACCGACTATTGCACATTTGGACAGAATGCAGGAAAGAGAATTTTAAAGTAAAATATGTATAAACTTACGACTTGCATGAACAGATGCACAGAATTCAAAAACATGATTACAAAACATAAATGAAGTCAGCCCTGTCTCACAGTCTGCTTGTGTCTTTAGTGACCTTCAGAAGCTGGTCCAAACTGATTATCAGCAATACATCTTTTTCGCAATTATATATAAAAAAAACTACACTTTTTGATACACATTTATATAATTTGTGGTCACAAGAGACCTAATTTAAGCAATGCTAAATAAAAAGTGCAAAACCGTTTGGGGGAAAAAAACAATTAAAAAATATGGAAACAAGCTAAAATTGTTCTGCATAGCTGAAACCTATTTAAAGCCAGTCTTTGAAAAACAGAAGGATAAAGCAGTTCATTTTCAATGTAGTCTGCCCATTGTTTCAAATGGTGCAAAAGAATGTCAGTTTGTGGCATTGGACGCATTTCACAGGTAACTCATTCCTGTGTCTTTAGGCACCATAGTTGTTGCTGTGCCTCCTTCTACAAGGTAAACAGCTGTACTAGACTTGGACTGGCCCAACCGTCCACTGCCATTGTTGTTGACCTCACAGTCCTGTGGTTCAGTCGGAATCACCCACGTTGAGGGGCGCCACCGTTTAAGCGAATACGGAGTTTTCACACGCTTCTTGATCTTCTCACCAGAGCCCGGTCTGCTATCTGGTAGTGACTCGCCTAGTAGGAAAATTAGGAGAAATTACAAAAGTAAAACATTACTAGTGGTAAACGACTATGCTTATGCATATCCATATTCATATTCATTGAATGTCAACTGTACAAGTGAAGAACAGTGATATCCTTGGCAGGTAAGTTACAAATGAAGACCTGGTCAACTATTACAAGAAAGCTATTGTCGTTTTCACCTGGTATAAATCCATGCCTTGGCTATCTGCAATAATTCCAGCAGAAACAGGCAGACAGCAGATAAGAACTGAAATACTCATTACCCTGGACTACTTTCTGCCTATCATACAAACCCCACCTTACTCCTCATTTGGGATTGCACTGTACTTATCAAATGAGATGAAATTCTGGCAGTGACAGTAGCCATTACCACCAGAGATCGTCAATTTAAAAAACAACCTTGCCTAGAAAACAGCACGAGTGGAGTCCACAGCTAAAACAGCCTTCACAAACAAATATGTACAATACATGTTTGTCTAAAAGTCACAAGAGGTTGTCCTTTAGACATGAGATCTGGTCCAGCCCAGGAACAACTGTGAAGCCATCTTACATCTAGTGCGTGAGCACCCTCCTATAACTCACTAGTGGTGTGAGATAGCACTGCAAGAGTATTTTCTAAGGTGGAACTATGAAAGCAACATAGGTTAGTAAAGATGGATTCTTAAATGGATAAAGGTACCGTCACAGATAAATTTAAATCCGAATCCAGAGACAGCTTTACACTACCTACACTTTCACCATCCTACTCTTTCACCTAAACTTAAATTGCTTTATTGAGGAGCTCTAGGATTCAGTGGCCAGACTCCTCCTGCATCGTAAAACCTGGCTTTGAATTTTACATCAACTCACCTTCAGGGCACTGTGCCCAACTCACCAAGAAATAAAAAAAGTTGCCTCTACAAATGGTGGACACTTAACGACTTACTTGCAGCTTCCACACTAACCAGGATTCAACAAATCATAACTTTAAGATCACTATTTCTTTGTCCAGGCAAGTAACTTTTGGAAGTCCCTAGCATGCCACATCGGGAAAATACAAAGCCACCTTGACTTCCAGGACAAGAAAAGTTTGGCCTTTCAAGCATTAAGCCCCATGCATAATCCTTAATTCTCTAAAAGTAGCAGCATGATGCAGCAATCTAGCTCCCAATAAACCACACTAAATCAACTATAGTTTTATACAAACCTTTGATCAAATACTATACTATAACTCACTAATCAGGTAGGGAGATCAAATGCTACATGAAGCAAGCTCTACGCTCTTTTACATATCTATATGGCACTGTAGTACACACTAGCAGCTGCAGTGGAGCTGGGACAAGACCTGATCAGACCATGCGTCTTTGACCATATAAATCTCAACAAATTCTTCCCACGTACAGCCTTAAATGCAAGTGGGGTAGCAAGTTTAAGTGACAGTACAATAAGGGACTTGGTAGGAGGGGCAAGCTCTGAAAGATACCAGTTTAGTGTCCCTGAGACTGGGTAAAGTGAGCCTCGCAACCTTCCAGTATGCCGACGATACAGTGGTAACGGACCATACTAGGGTGGGGCTCCAGAGAGTTTTAAAGAGCCTAGCAGTATACAACAAGGAAAACAGCTTGCTAGTAAATGAGAAGACGACAACAGTAATAGTATTAGGCAAATATCCTCACAAAAAGCAAGCGACCTGGACATTGGCTGACCACCTAATAAGATCAATACCAGCCAACAAGAACCTGGAGGTTTAGCTAACAGAGAGGGCCACATCAGTCAAACATATAAAAGAGCTAAACTTAAAAACAGAATAATCCTCTCACTTAGACGCCTAAGTCAGCGCTTGTCAAGCCCAACAGCAGAGCCCATGCTGACAGTACTCAGGGCAAAATTAATCTCAGCATTTAATTTTGGCCACCTGGCCTTCCCAGGAGCTTTAGAGAAACTCATAACCGCAGCCAAGACAAAAGCATATCAGAGCTGCAGGTTCCCAGACAAATAAGGGTCATCAGGTTACGGTTGGAATTGGGTCTCAGCAGACCTGACCTGGCGCTACTGGGGGACCGAATAAAATATGACATCAGGCTACCGCCCTTAAATATCACTTGAAAACGATATTCAGTTAAGCGGATTCCCCGTGGCACACCAAGAAGGCCAAGCAACAGGAACCCTGAAAATAGAAGCAGATAGTATGCCCTTACACGAGATCCCACACTCCGCCTGGGCAAATGCAGTGAGAAGCGGCAGGTTCGGTCCATCTTGTTCAAATTGGATCTAGCCTCACTCCGCTACAACTCCCACACAATGGCACTGGACAGGTCATTCATCACAGGAAAAACCCAACATTAATTGCAAGATGTGCTCTGAGCTGGTCAGAAGGAAAATATTGTTTATGCAGCTTATGTCCCTCAAGACTTCGGACTTTAATCCAACATGGGCACGAAAAGACAGTGAAATCTCCTGACTGCTATGCAATTATCATAGAGAATCTTGGTTACGTCTTCTATGTTGCTACCCTAAATTGGCTAGTGATGGTCACTGACTGCTCCGAGGTCCTGCATGGAGGTTTTGGATTGGTGCTTTTCAGAAACAAACACCTGCCTACTCGCAAGAGCAGGGACATTTATTCATCAAATCAGAATTGCACTTGATGCCCAGCAACAGATGTCAGAATCTAGGGTCGGTACCAATCGGGAACAAAATGTATCAGTGCCCTTGTAGCACTAGCAGGCCAAGTACGTAACCAATTGAGGGACAACCATATTGATAACTCGACCGCAAAAGAAGCAGCGGGGCCCAGCAGCGGGTATATTTGGAACTTCAAAACTGAGGCCACTGGGCTATTTTAAAGGGCAGCAGCGCTATCACAACAGCAATCATACTAAGAGACAACAACCGACCATCTCCAATCCACAAGAATGAGTACCGCTTAGCATGCCCGAAGAGGACAACAAATCGGTGCTGAGTGCCCACTCATAAGAAAGTCTCCTGGCAACTCCCAAGAACCGTTCTATTCAGGAATTAGAACTCACAAATCTTTAACGTCTTGGGGCAAATGTCAGTGCAAGATATATGGTTCACCCTCCCAACAGCAATGACTCCACTCTCTCAACTGATTTTATAGAAATGATTAATAAAAACGTGCCACTTATGGCAAAAAAGGCACTCACTCACCAATACAAGGGGCCTTAGCCAGTTCAGGGTGTTTTAGGTAATTAAGGGATGGGTGACTTGGAGGGGGGAGACCAGACTCTATTGAACTTTTAACAGGTTCCTAGGCAATGCTCGCATAACAGAAGTAAATCCCTATCTTAAAGGTAAAGAATTTACACTTTTTAAACCATTTTTAAGGAAAAGTTAGCGCAATTAAAATATATTATCCCGCTTGTAGGCTAAGAAGGGTCCAAGTAATAATTGGTGTACTTGCAAGTACAGTGCGGTTTAACTTCAAGGGATGGGAGGCAGTGGGGGTGGCGGGAGCTGGGGTGGAGGGGTGTTGATAGTGTGTTTTTATACTGTAAAGATATTAAGAAATCGCATGATTAATAAACTACTTACTTACTTTGAAGTGCCAGTACACCACACTAAGGGCAGTGGAAGATAATACGACATCACCACTAAAAGTTCTCCTCTTTGGAATTTACAGGTACCCTGTCACCCAACAATGGGAACAGAGACTGATTTACAACCATGCACCCTTCTACAGAAGAGCTCACCCTTGCTATATCCTTCTTAAAAAGGAGCCCATTGGTGTGATCGTTCTGACTGAATTACTTATGAAACCACTTGATCTAGAACAATCCGAATGTTTGGCTACTGAATGAAAGAAAAAGAGCTTCACTTCAGGTATTGTATGCAAGTGAAGCCTGCCCCATTGCTTGCTAAAGTTACATGTGCTTAAAGAAGTTATCTGCAAAGAATATTTTGCTTATTAAGACACCTTGAATAAAGGTGTAGCCACTTGTGAATTATCTACCTTATTGATTTGTGTATTGCATTTAAGCTCATGATTGCTTTAATAATATGATTCTTTTTTTGTTAGACAGAAAGGATTTGGAATAAAGAATGTATCTTTTGTACTTCTCTAAAAAGAGTGACCATAACTCTGAATCATATTCTTATGTTGTGACCTGTCCGGACATCACGCTATGGCATCTTCAGGCATCTGGTTAGTCTGTCCCGATGCCTTGAGCTATTCAGATGCTATGGTACGCTCAACATCAAAGAGCTTTGCTCGAAGTAACAGTTTTGCTCCAAGTCAAAGGCTTTGTTCATAATCAAGAGCCTCAGATATCAAAGGTCCCTCTAAACTCTAAGGGGAAAAACAGATGGGCAAGTCCAACACTGAGTTATCAGAGGGGGTGTGGGTGACTGATAAAGATTAAGCAAAAGCATTGACAGCCCATCAATTCTGTTTGCACTGGCCCATTCCAGACTAGGGTGAAAAACTGGTACCTCCTGAAGTGACAATGAAGTCACCAGCTCAACTAAGGACGTCAAACTATCTCCCCTTCTAATTATTGGGCAAAATTGTTTTAATAAAAAAAGTCTCACAGAGACAAACCTGTAAAGAACATAAGTAAATATAACTGTACCCCTTTCCTGAATTTTGGTCATAATCCCTTCAAAGGGGGGGGGGGGGGGGGGGGGGGGGGTTCATTTTAAAATCCTGTATGATAGAAAAAACACTTAATATAAACCGGACAATGAACTGTATCATGACTAGTGAAAAACAAGACTCCTGTGCCACCAGGCTTCTACTTGGGTTCCCGCCTTGTATAGCTTGAACCAGATGGGTCTGTCATAAAAAAAAACAAGAGATACAAAAGCAGTTGTGATCCAACGAGCATCATGGGAGCAGTTGTTTTCTGGTGACCTGAAATTTCAGCTGGAAAATCTAGTACCCCCTCTAACTATACAGATCATAAAATGGCAGCGCCTAATCACAAACACAGCACAGCGAAAAGTACAGATTCCTACCAGTAAAAGAGATGAGACGCATGTAGAGGAAAAAGCCACCATTAACTTTGAAGTTATGTGCAGAGCGGTTCAGTGTGAGGACCAACTACGTTGAAGAACACAGAGCCTTTCTAAAGCACTGTTTCTAACGATGTAGGGGCTAACAAACATGAAACCTTGGGAAGACCACTATCTTGTGGCTGAGTAACTATTTCAAAACACACAAGTGACATTAAGTAGAAGAGTTTTATCACATGCTCAATTTCTCTAGAAAACATTGACCGAAAGGCCTGCAGAACAGGAAGATGTCATGGATGGCTTAACAGTGGGAAAAGAGTGATCATGGCATGCTTTGGAAAGATGGATAATGCTCCCATTTTAATGAGTCCTATTATTCTTAGTTTGTAGATTCATTATCATCTTTTACTTTTTGTGGCCCATGCCATCAAAGCTGTTAATCCAGAGAATTGCCCATGCCATTTTATTTGGTAGCCTGTTATGTTATTTGGACGATAGCTGAGGAACCCACAACAATTTTACGCAACAGCAGAATTTGCAGTAATCGGATTGTTAACAGTGGATTAGGGCTTGGGCCGTCATGACAACGAGAACGTTATTCTTTGGGAGGTGTATACTGAGACTCATAGTGTTTCCTAGAGTACAAGAAGGGGGTGGGACGATATCAGTTGGAGAAGAGTTTTTTTTTTTAACTATGAAAAAACGTATTCTTTCAAGGTCCTATGATTTTACGTTTCCCAGACTAGAGAGCAATGGGGAGGAGAAAGCAAATTCAGGAGGGAAGCGCACACGTGACCGTAACTTATACGGCATGATTGAGGTCAGTAGTTCAGATAAAACAAACACTGCTCACCCAAGTGTAGCCAGAATCTATTTTCATGGTAGGGATTAAGGAAAAAATTGGTGAGTGATGATGGTATTTTAAAAAAATTGTTTTAGCAAATTAAAATCTAATTAACACTAATACATTGTGGGGGAGGAGCCTAGCGCGCACCCAAGATGGCCGCGTAGGTGCGAGGCTCCCGAGGACCTCCGCGACCTCCTGCATAAATCCTGACCGAATCCTGTCCTAGATGAGGGGACTGTGTTCGTGAACCCGAACTGAGGTGACGCCCGTTTTCCGTTTTCAATTCGGACTTCGGACACCGGCGGGAGCACCGATTAAGGTTCACGGCCTTCTCCACACCGGCCCCCCGTACTGGAGTTGTGAGGCGATCCGGCGACAAAGTGAACAACAGCGGCGGGCAAGGCCGGGCGACTCGCGCATCCCGCACTTTCACTTTCGCTTTTGCGCCCTCCCTGCTGCCAGGCGGGGTAGGGTCGCGAAGCGGTGTGCGGCGGTGTGGCCTCGTTGGGGTGCCCTGCCGGCCCGCCGGCTGCGGTCCGTCCTGCGGAGCGGTGGTCGCCCCCCCCCGGAGCCCTTGAACGGGATTGTCTACCCCCTTTTTGAGGAGATTGGCTCGATTTGGGGACCGCGACCATGACCACAAAACAAGATGGCGACCGGGCTAAAGTGAAGTCTACCCGTCGTGGCGCGGCCCATCAATCCAACAACATGGATCGCTACACCCTCCAGAAGGGGTCTCCAGAGGCACTGCGTAGGTCCCCTACGGGCCCGACTGATGCTCCTGCTCTGCCCACGGACCTGACCCTCTGAGACGTCATGGGCGCCATCGCCGAGATGAAGGCCTCGGTGGACCAGCGCTTCGACACTCTGGCGCAGAAGATCGACTCGGTCCTCGTGGATGTGGGCCTCGTGAGAGCCGATCTGTCAAAAACAAATGACCGGGTCGATTCTTTGGCCCACTCTACCTCGGGCCTCACATCTGACGTGGCGGCCCTCCAACAGGAGGTGCGCAGGCTTGGCCAGGCGAGCGCCCTGATGCATCGTCGACTGGAGGATTCCGAGGGTCGGGCCCGGAGAAACAACGTCCGCATTATCGGGGTGCCGGAAGGACGCGAGGCGGAGGCAGCGGATCTGTTTGTGGAGGACTTGGTCCTCACCCATCTCCAGCCTCGGGGGCGGAGTAAATTCTTTGCAGTGGAACGTGCCCACAGGGTCCCCGGGGGTAGGCCTAAGGCCGGAGCCCCTCCGAGGCCTCTCATCGCCCGGATTTTCAATTTTCGGGACAGGGACGCTATCCTGCAGACTTCCAGGCTACAAGGGCCGGTCAGACTTGATAATGCGGATATAAACTTCTATCCTGACTTTACTCCGGCGGTCCAAAAGCAGAGACTGAGCTTTCTCGGTGTCAAACGTCGCCTACGGGACCTGAATCTCAAATATGCGATGCTTTTTCCGGCTAAGCTGAGGGTGGAGGTGGATGGCCGCACGCACTTTTTTGATCGTCCCGAAGCGGCCGGGGACTGGCTGGACACTTTGCCCGGAGATCGGGGCCGAGGGAGTGGGGGGGGAGCGGTTGGTGGGGAGGGCCCGCAGGATCAGGACTGAGGGACTAATGGTAGGCCTTGCTCGGGACTGTGTTATTGTCACCATTGACTGTTAGGGTAAGTTCCCCTCCTGTGGAGGTCGTGTGGGGCCTCTTGGGGGATCTCCCTCCTCCTCTGGGGGACTAGTTAGTTTTCTTTCTATGGGGCGACAGGCACACTGCACTTTGGGGGGGCTGTTCGGGCTCATGCAGGGGTGCAGGGTGGGGGGAGTTCTGTTGGGATGGGTGGGTTGGGGTGGGGTGTGGTTCATTTTTACCGCAAGGCAAACCCTTCATTGTATTGATGTTGTTGAGATGCTCTCCGGGGGACAAATGATGGCTTCTGTATGTGATGGGGGGTAGGGACCTGACTTTGTTGTCCTGGAACGTTAACGGACTGGGTGATAGGATTAAGCGGGGTGTGGTCCTGCAATATCTGAAACGGACTTCGCCAGATGTGGTCTTTTTGCAGGAGACGCACCTCATTGGTAACACCTTTTGTGCCATGAATCGGCATGGCTATCGTTTGGCGGCCCACTCGGGCTTCACATCTGGCTCACGAGGGGTGGGCATTATGGTCAAGACCTCGCTCCCGCTAGAAATAGACGAGGTGTGCCATGATGAGAGGGGACAATACACTGTTTTGGTGGGGAGACTGGAGGGCAAAGTAGTCGTCTTTGTCTCAGTGTACGTCCCACCGGGGTTACAGTCCACCACCTTTGCGGACCTGGGACGCCTCCTGCTTGACCTTCCGGGGGGGCTTCTGGTGGTTGGGGGGGACTTCAATGCGGTGGCCTCTGGGACTATGGATCGTTATCCCCCTAGGGACCTCCCCCGGGCACAAGCGTGGCTGCCTGGCCTTTTGGACACACTGGGATTGGTGGACTGTTGGCGTCTAAAGCATCCCACTCAGCTGCAATACACCTTCCATTCGGGGGCCCATGGTAGCCTTTCGCGGCTTGATCATGTCCTTGTCCCTGCGGCCTATGCCGGGAGAGTGGGGGAGGTGCGCCATTTGGCGCGGGGTATTTCAGATCATTCCCCACTCCTGTTGCACTTTGATGTCTTCCCGAGGGGGGAGGGCAGGGTAGCTCCAATCAATGCCTGGTACCTGCGCGACCCCACTATTCGTGCGGACTTGATTAAATCCTTGCAACGGTATTTTGAGGAGAATGTGGGGTCTGTCTCGTCGGCCATCTCCCTGTGGGAGGCTTTCAAGACAGTGCTTAGAGGGGAGGCCCTCTCCTTTATTTCTCATGCCCGGAGGCGCGCACAGGAGGAGGTGACCCGGGTGGAGGCTGAAATTACTGAACTGGAGCGTGATCTGGGGAGTGGGGTGACTGACGCTGCGCTGCACGTTCTACACCTGAAGCAGGCGGCATATAGGTCCCTCGTCACGGAGGCGGCCAGGGGCCTCAGCAGGGAGCAACAGGGGAGATTGTATGATGTGGGTGATAAGGCTGGCAAGTTGATTGCGTGGTTGGATAAGAAGGAGAGAGCTAGTCGTGTGGTCCCGCTGATTGAGAGAATGGATGGTGTACGTGTTACTGAGCCGGAAGGCATTGTCTCTTGCTTCGCAGATTATTTCCGAGAGGTATATTCCCTGGTTTCTCCCTGCCCGGAGGAGGATTCCCATGCCCTGCTGCGTGACATCGCGCTGCCCTCCCTCTCAATGGAAGACAGGGAGTTGATGGATGCCGCCCCCACCTCGGACGAAATTGCCCTCGCCATCCGTTCGGTCGCTTCTGGCAAGGCCATGGGCCCGAACGGTATTCCTATCGAGTTGTACAAACTGCGACCGGATGTACTTGCACCCCATCTCCGCGCAATGTTCCTGGCGGCCCACTCGCGGGGCTCCCTCCCGCCGGACCAGCGTCTGGCTACCATCGTGGTTATCCACAAGGAGGGGAGACCGCGAGACCGGGTCACATCCTACCGGCCTATCTCGCTCTTGAACGCGGAGCCCAAAATCCTCGCCAAGGTGCTCGCCAATCGGCTGGTCGGCGTGGTGGGCGATTTGGTCCACCAGGACCAGTCCGGCTTTATTCCCCATCGCAACACGGCCCTTAATCTGCGGCGCTTGCACGGGGTGCTCGCGCGTGTTCCGTTCGTGCGGGAGCCGGCCATCTTGGCGTCCTTAGACGCCACCATGGCGTTCGACACGCTCGAATGGCCCTACATCTGGGCGACGCTGGCAAAATTTGGATTTGGCCCGGGATTTATCAGTTGGGTCAAATTGTTGTACTCGGACCCATTGGCACAGGTGGTGGTGAATGGTCGAGTCTCGGCCCCATTCGGGCTGGGACGGGGCACGCGACAGGGTTGTCCCCTGTCGCCACTCCTTTTTGCACTAGCCTTGGAACCCCTGGCGGAGTGGCTGCGGTGGCACCCTTCTATCCGTGGTCTCCGTTGGACCCCCGAGTATGAGGACCGCGTGTCCCTCTACGCTGACGATATCCTTCTGTACTTAGCCTCCCCGCGCAAGTCACTGATTGTCCTGGTCGATGTTTTGCGCTCCTTCGGCCGTAATTCGGGCCTTGTCATCAACTGGGCTAAATCCTGTGTCTATGTGCTTTCCGGAGAGGCGCCTGTCCTCCCTCGGGGTTGTCCGATCCAGATTGCCTCGCAGGGATTTCGATACCTGGGGGTCTATATCACGCTGGACCCGGTGGCCCGCTACGAGCGAAATTTGCTTCCCCCCTCCAGCGCTTGAAGGAGGACGTCGCACGCTGGCAGCGCCTGCCGCTCTCGCCGCTCGGCCGGGCGGCATTGTTCAAGATGATGTCGTTGCCGCGCTTGCTGTACGCTCTCCAGAACACTATGGACTTGGTCCCGGCGCGCTACTTCCGTGAGGTGGAAAGCTTGCAGCGCCGTCTGTTTTGGGACGGGAGGCCGCGTATAGCTCTGGCAAAATTGACGCTCCCGTGGTACGACGGAGGGATCGCCCTCCCGGATATTAAGCGGTATTACTGGGCCTCCCAGTTAGCTGCAATTAATCACGGTTTTTATGGGCCCGCCCTAAACCCGGCATTTGAAATGGACAAAATGCTCCTGCCCGGTGGCGACTACAATCGAGCGCTCTACACTAGCGTGCCCGATTCCCGCTTGACGGGACCCACGCGTGTCATGGTGCGAGTATGGCACGCGGCTAATGCAGCTATGGGATGGAAGGACCGTTTGACCCGAGCGTCACCGTTGTATGCGTCGGAGAGGCTGGGCTCTTTGTGGACCTCGAAGGGCTTCGAGAGGTGGGACATGATAGGCATCAGTACAGTGGGAGATCTCTGGACGAGGGGAGGATTCAAAACATTCGAGACGCTGCAGGCGGAGTTTCAGCTGCAGGGCAGTGAATACTTTCGCTACCTGCAGGTCCGTCACGCACTGGGTTCCGTCTTCCCAGACGTGGCCTCCATCCCGGAGTCCTCCCCCCTGGAGGATAGAGTGCTAGATGGGCACGTTCCGGACAGTACGATCTCCCTCATTTACAAGAAATTGATAAATGACCGCTCGGGCTTACTGACTGGCCTCCGCGAGGCTTGGGTTGCCGATGGGCTGGAGTTGGACGACGAGGACTGGATTTCCGCGGTGGCCTCTCCGAAGGAGGTGGCCATCCCGGCTCGCCTTCGCTTCGTTCAGCTTAAGATATTCCACCGGGTGTATATGACGGGGCCAAGGCTTCTGCGTATGGGCTATGCCGAAGATGGATTGTGTAAGCGTGGGTGTGGTGCTTTGGCGACTTTTTTGCACATTCTGTGGGAATGTCCGAGGGTGGAGCGATTCTGGCGTGGTGTGCATGAGGTCCTGCGAGCGGTTACGCATGTCGCGCTGCTGCCTGAAGCGAGGAGATGCTTGCTGAATGTGTGGGAACCGACCGATTACTCGGTTCCGCAGACGCGATGGGTGACTCTGGGATATATGATAGCTAAACGTGACATTGCTCAACTGTGGGGATCCCAGAGGCCCCCGGCGGTGTCAGCCTGGAAAGAACACATGGATTGGTGCATGTTCCGAGAAAAGGTGGTGTATGTGGCGCGGGGTAAGCCTGGGGCATGGGTGAAGATATGGGGCCCCTGGAACGCCTACCGCGGGGGTATTTGCGAGCCGCCGTCGTTGCCTCCCACTTCACCAGCTCCATCCCCTTAGTTGACCCCTCCCCTTAGCCCCGGGCACATTGTTTTCCCAGTCCCGGATCTGTTTCCCTTCCCCTCTCTGGATTTCTTTGGATGATTGGGGTCCCCCACTGGAGGAGCATGTGTCGTCATTTTCGATCGCGGGTTGCCTTGCGGGTGTGGTTTTATGTTGTTGTGTTGTATAAAACGAAACCGTATTGTGGGCTCAGAGTCATGTGGCCTACGTTGCTGATACCTCCTCTTTCTCGTCTCTGCAAAGTCAGGTGCCTTATTGTATGTATGTCATTTGCTTCTGTCACTTTAGCGGCCGGCCGGCCGGAAGGTTGTAGGCCCATACTTGTATATATTTGAGATTGCAATAAACGGTTTAAAAAAAAAAAAAAACAAAAAAAAAAAAACACTAATACATTGTCACGTTTCCTCGCTACAAGAAAATAGTTATATATATCTATATGATCTCAAAAAGTCTTTATCCTGAGCAAAACAATAACATTCAAGAGTTCGCAAACGTATATTTATCATCTGTTTGTGACTGTATCAACTAAATGTAATGATGTACTATTGGATGCAACTCTACTGAAACAAGGAAGTGAACACCTGGAATTAAAAGAAGAAGTTTTCAACAACTATACGTTTACGAACTCTTGAACGTTATTGCTTATGCTCAGGATAAAAACATTTTATTTATGATTTTGGGGCTTGTTAGTCCACAACATTTCGAAACATGGGGTGGCCGTTTCCATTTGATCCTTGTGAGCTTTTAGAGAATTATGGGAATGTTAATTTGCTGTACGGTCTTGCGCAGAATTTGATTATATATTTAATTTCCCCGCCACACCACAGTCCCTCATCAACACAATCAGTAGGCGACTATGCCATTTCAACACCTAACCCACTATGTGCAATCTGCGACCCTGTTCCCACGTCATTTATGTACATTCAACCACTTCCACCTGAACCCTATGCCTCCACCCCGAGCCATCCCGCTGACCTCCCACTATTTGAATACTTGTAATACTGTTGCCCAGGTCATTATGCCCTCCGTTACCCTGTCACCTCACCAGAACACAATAATAATAAGAGTCTTCTCTGCAAGCGCCCATCAATTGTGTCCTTGATCCAGAGAGAAGTAACTGGGCTTCCAGTTTGCAACCAACCAATAGCTATGCATCCCTTCACTAGTATCGATGCCAAAAGAGTGAATTTGAATAACATTTTCCGCCTTTTGGGTTTTGTTAGAATATCGAACAGACCATGCCGGGGAGAAAGTTCAAGGAGATCCCTGCGACTTCATGGAATCTAGTTACCATTGACGGTCTTTGAATTGACCCGGATATATCCTGCTCAGTTGATCGGATTAAGATAGGTGTGATGTATGAAATTGAAATGAATAAACTTAAAGCCTGCATTAGCCGAGATCATTTTTGTCAAGGCACACGTTATCTGCCAGTCTCTGTCCATTGCTGGTCACCCGATTCATCCCTCACCCTGACAGAGCCACCAGCTCTCTTTGGGTTGGCTGTATTTTTGGAAGCAAATTACAAATGGCACTCAGTGCATGTGTGGTGCTATCTGTTAGGGGCCCACACTGGCGAGATGTTTTGTAGTGGCTGGCCAGCGGTTTGCTCCCAAATGTATTGTCTATTCATTAAGGAGGCCTGAATTGATAGTATTATGTGGCTGTGTTTCCACTCTCTTGCCCGGCCCGCTTCATTTATTTTAAATTCTCTTGTGAGGGCCCAGCAGCTGCACACTACTGCCAGGCTACTTGCTTTTGGCACCTGCTCTCATATCACCTGCGTTACAAATTCATTTAAATTTATTTGCTTGGTTATGGCAATTGCTCCCACACCGTCCACTTCCCTCACTCCGTGTTATTTTTTTTTGAGGGGCTAGAAGGTGCATACCGCTACCAGAGATAGCTAACCTGCGCTCATTTTTGCATCTGCTAACTTCTCATGCATATTTAAAATTTTCACAAACAGTTCAAAAACGACCTGAGCAAACATTGGCAAAGCAAACACGTTTGCACCAAACAAAGTTTGTTAAATTTCCAAAGGGCCACCGACATTCATATTTGTGTATGCATTTTAAAAGACAAAAATTCAGTTCAATGGTAGATCATAGGCATTATTTTATAATTGTAACAAGTTTCTTTATAGATAGTCTGCAATATTATATAAACCTCTAACGGTTTTATGCTTTGTATATGGATGTAAGGATGTAATGGAGGACACTATATCTCAAAACCCACATGTTGTCTGGAAGCCTCAGTTGACACAGCACATGATGGACTCTACATGTAATTTCTCTTGTGGGACACTGTGACGGGAACTAGAGGCTGCAAATAGACCAAGGAAACTGAAGGTTGGCAATGTTATACGGCCAGCAGCCACATCATGTACGCACCAGTCAATTCTGGAAGATAAAAACTTCAATCAAGAAAAAAAGAGAAAACTACATTTGCAAATTTTGCATAATTATGTTTTTGGAGACGAGGATAAGTAGGTGACCTCTATAGTTCTGTGGAGGCGAAAAATCGCTATTAAGGAACTTTAAAAAGGGCATTTGTGCCTTTAGACTTCCTCTTTGGCATGTCTGGGTAAGTGAATGAAGTAAGGTTTAAAAGATGCTTTGAGACAAAATGGACAAATGAGTCTGCCAAAAAGCAAACTTAGTTTTGATGTTTTAACTACTGTAAAAATGAACCGGAACCTCTGAATGACAAAATATCTGGTGACGCGTTTTTCTAGTCCAATTACAAATACCTCACATTAACTAGGAAAACAAAAACATTGGAAAAGTAAACAACCGAGAAGAGTAAAGATAAGTATATGAGATAGGCCAAAGATGAAGTAAAAAATACATTTGATTAAAAAAATGGTAAGCGAATGGACAACTTGGTGAACCAAACTTTTTAATCGGGTCACATTAGGAAAAGGAAAAAACTAGGAAGAGTACATTTAATTAAAAAAGGGAGGTGGGTGATTGATACAAAGGAATGATGTAACAAGGATAACATGTTACGGTAATGGAAAGGGGAGGGAGATTGTGGTCTTTGCTCTAAATGAATTTATTACATTATTCGAACCAAATGTAAAACGTAAACTCAGAAATCATTCAAAAAAGGTCCCGAGGTTCATATAAAAATGGAAAGGGTTCTTACATTAATCACTCAGATTTATCATCCAAGATCAAACTGAAAAAATACAATAATACAATAGAAGCAGACGTGCCGCTTCTGAATGGTGCAATAAATCATGTTGCTAATTGTAGCCTTGTTAGACATACTCAAAGTGTGATCTAGAATTAGTCATACACCAATAACAGCACTATCAAATGACTTTAAAACAGCATAATGTCCCGGATATTAAAAAATATTACTGGGCAGCACGCCTCTCAGCCATTAACCAGTGCATCTATCGTGGTGGGGATGACCCCGGGTACAAGATGGACAGGTGGATACACCCAGGTGGTAGCTTCACAAGGGCACTATATTCCAGACGCAACAAATTTCCCCTGACAGGACCCACACAGCTTTCAGTACACATCTGGCACACGGTAAACCGCACTCTAGGGTGGGGCAAAAAACTCACGCATGCCACCCCACTATGGGACTCCGAATTATTGGGCACACTGGGTCGAACTAAGGGGTTTGACAAATGGGACCTAATAGGACTCTCCCGAATTGGTGACCTCTGGGGGAAAAACTGAATGATCACATTTGCTTCACTACAACAGACACACGAGCTAGCTGGATCAGAATATTTCAGATACATGCAGGTTAGGCACTCCCTCCAAGCTAACATCCCGGCTGGGTCCCACTTACCGGAGTCCTCCCCACTAGAGGACAGACTACTCGACGGGCACCTACCGGAAAAAGATATTTCCCTCACATACAAGAAGTTAATACGCAACACCCCAGATCCTCTTACATCATTGAGGGAGAAGTGGGGGCGGGACGGCATGGAATTGGACGACGAGGAGTGGCAGGAAACACTCTCCTCCCCGAAAGAGGTCGCCATCTCAGCAAAACTTAGGCTGGTCCAATTAAAGATCCTACATCGTGTATATCTCTCCGGTCCTAGACTGGTGCAGATTGGCAGGAGCGAAGAGGGGCTGTGTAAAAGAAATTGTGGCCTAGAGGGGTCTTTTCTACATATTATCTGGGAGTGTCCTCTAATCCACAACTTTTGGAAGGAAATACATGAATGTATGAGTGATGTATGGGGGGTAGAAATGCGTCTCGAAGCCAAAAGGTGTCTCCTAAATGTTTGGGAGCCCACAGACCTGAACACCAAAGGCAAACTCTGGTCCACGCTTGGCCAGATGGTAGCTACGCGGAATACTGCTCGCCTGTGGGGAGCAACGACACCACCGACACTTACCGCCTGGAAGACCGACATGGACTGGTATATGATACGGGAGAAAACTGTATATGTGTCACTTGGCTGTCCCCGAAAGTGGATAGTGCTTTGGACGAAATGGAACACCTATCGTGGTAATAGATGTGAGCCCCCATATGTCCCCCCCACCGACGAACCACAGACACCTTGATATGTATAATAATTGCTAACCTGTTCTTCTTTCCCACTGTACTAATGTACGTAATAATTACCTACTTTGCGTAAATGTGACAACTGTAAATAATGCTTTATTGTATGCATTGACCATTTCACCTGCACTGTTTAATAAAGAGAATTTAAAAAATGGCATAATGAATGCCAACTGGCCCTTACAAAGAATAAAGATTTAGCACTTTCACCCGACAGTTCCTGATAAAGTTCGGAGCGGGGGCCCCTCCATGCAACTTGCAGGGGGGCGGGGGGGGGGCTCACATTTCGTTACGCCACTGTGCAGTACTAACATAGTTTGGTAGATACCAAGCTTGTTTCTCAAGATCCCGTCGCACAACCGAGTCTGGTATGCTTTTAGATGCTCCAAACATTATTAACGGGTATAGACAGTCCATAGGATAATATTTTGTGTAGCTTGCGGTCTGCACAAAATAAACTGAATAAAGGTGGGTGGAGGTGCAATCCTGCACAAAATATCTTCAACCTGCACATCTTGGCAACAACCTACAGTCAACACCTTTGAGCTCCTCTCTTGCCACTTTCTTTGACTGCCAGTCAGGTCTCACTTACTGAACATCCGACCCCATCCCAGCTTTCAACAGAGATACTGAATCTCATGTAGTAGCCTCCACACCTCCACCCCTGCTATACAGACTCCTCCAGCCATGCTATCACCATTGACCTCACTTACACCTCTCAACCAAAGGTAATAAAGACTGAGCAGACACCTTACAAACTTCCCACAAGATGCTCGCCATAAAAATCCAACAACTCTGGTAGTCTCATATAACCACGAACACCAATATTTAGACTTTCCTACAATCTCCAGATAAGAGCAGATGCTAAAATTCTGATAAGAATCAGGACAAAGAAGGCCAAAACATGGTACGGTCCAGGTGCTCAACAGCAAATATGCCACTGGACACAAAGAAAGTTAAGACGTACATACTTGCAAGGTGACTGATTCGTTTAAGCAACTGTTTCATTGATAACACGCTCATCACAGACACATATACTACCTAGAACAAGAATGTTGTCAGAAAAACTTTACTATGGTGGCAGAAACAGAGTTCTGACACCTGCTACTAAAGGACTGATAAAGGTAGATGTAGACTAGTTGTCTCCAATTGACTGTGCACCCGACTACAAGCTGGTACCACTGATTATTGCCATACCAGTCAAGTATGGTATTTTCTAAAAATTATTTTATGATTTATTCACCTTTATCTAGCAGAGAGATGAAGTGAATGGTCCTGAGGTACGCCAAGAACCTTTTCATCGAGCAAGGCAGAAACATGTTGACCAGATCCTAATAGGGAACATCCATATCCCTATTCTTACTTACCTGTTTTTAATCTATCCACTGGGAACATGAATAAAGGATTGACTCTGTCAACCAAGAGGTAGTTTTAAACCCATATTTTGATTTTTTTGAACTCTGCCCCTTGCAAAAACCTGCATTGGATGACATAAAACATCTCACGCTCCTCTCCTGCGGGGGAGTTGTAGCCCACACTGGGTACCTTGCGGTCCCAGGGTGGAAGAGGGAACCCAATGATGAAACATGTCAACCTCTGGTGAGTGAGGGTTCTCGTCTTAACACATGTGTGCGTATGACCCTCTACCCACACAAGATAGATCTGGCGAGTAGTGTAGGTACACCATGCGGTTACCCTTTTGTGAGTTCCAAAGTAATCATTATGACATTGAATATAAATTAGTTTTTTATGATGTTCTCTTTTTTAAAGCCTAAGCCTTTTCCCAGAAGAATGTAGCTGCATTCATAGTTTTATCTATAGATGGCTATTGGTGTCACTTTGAGAGGGCAGAGTTTTTTTTTTTTAGACAAAATTCAAGAGGGATGAATTTCATGCATAAATTCAAGAACTGAACCCTTCTTGGGGTTTGACTAAACATTATTCGTAGCTTCTTAAACTAGATCTTCATTATAACACTGTGGTCCAATTTGAATTTAGACATTTTCATGATGGAGGTCCTGATGCTTAAGTACCCAATTTAACTTTGCTTCAACACAACTGCAAATATACTCTTTTTCGGAGTGTTTTCAAAATGTTGACCTTGGACCTACTGTCATGCCCTTGAGGAAGGTAAAAATTGAAGTCTGTGTGCAAGTCGATCTACAAATGCCTCCTATTGCACAGACAAATCCTACGTAGAGATTTTTAACTGCCAACCCTTGCATGATTCCCGAAACGGCTTGAAAATTAAAAATTTGGCAATTTTATTTTACTTGAATTGATCTGTAGCCGATCAACACTTTTACGGCTGGATTCGCCTGCCCTGGCATTCATAGAGCCTGCCAGGTGGTTCATCACCAGGAAGATCTCTTGGTGGCGGTTCAGACATTTTCAGAGGTGCAGAGCCTTCTGGGACAGGGTCTGTGACCCCACACCACACTGTTTGTTGCGGTACCACATGGCGATGGTGTTGTCCATGAGCACCGGTACCAGCCTTTACTTTATGGATTGAAGGAAGGCTTTCAATGCTAAGCAGAAGGCCCTCAACTCCAGAAGGCCGAGATGGAGCTGGGGTATGCCGGGGACCAGAGACCTATGTTGTCCACCTCTCCCAGATAGCTGCCCTAACCCAGAAGCGAAGCATTGTCATCACAGTCAAATCTGGGTGGGGAGGGGTGAGAGGTCCGTCGCAGAACCAACCGCGGTCCATTAACAACCACTTCAGATCGTTTGCAATCTCCTCCGAAACCCAAACATGAGAGTAGAGGTCCCCTTGGCGTTGGGCCCACTGAGAAATAAGACCACACTGCAAAGTCCACATATGTCACCTGTTGTGTTCGACCAGTAGGATAAAAATGGTCATCAATCCCACCAGTCTCAGCGCCGACTACACTGAAATCCAAGACCAAGGCTGAAAGATCCAGATCATAACCTGAATGTCCTGGACTCTATTTCCCGGGAGAAAGGCACAAAATAAAACAGTGTCCAGAATGGCTCTGATGAAGGGAAGCTTCCGAGAAGGTGTCAGGTGTGACTTCAAGCAGGTTGATAGAGAACCCCAAAGATGACAGGTGGTTCGCCTTAGTTTGGAGATGGTTGACAACTGCCTGGATCAAGCTCACCTTCAACAACCAGTTGTCAAGGTAGGAGAAAACAGGCACCCCTGATCTCCGAAGGTGTTCACTGGTAAGATCAAAGGAGAGCACAGCAAACTAAAAAGGCTAGCATGTATGTAGGTGTATAGCCAAGAATCCCCTTAAGATAGAGCCAACCCCATTACCTAATGTGGGAGAGCGAAGGACCCCGTCTTGGTCTCAAGATGGACATCCCGCGAGGGATGTCAGACCACTGCGCGCTGGAGTGTCTGCGTATAGCGACATCAGCGTCTCGTATCAGCATGTCAGCATGGAAGTCTTTTCTCCTCTGGTTTGCTCAATGAAGATGTAGTGCTTATATACCCAAAAGGTACCCTCAGGGGTTCTACCTAGAAGTGTACTATGGGCATGTTGGGCAAGGATGATGACAGTTGTGAACCTTATACAGAATTATTATGCAGAAGATGGTAATCCTGCTGTGATACTGAGAATCTTCATGCATAAAAAATGAGGCTAATTTTCGGAGAAAACCACACAACATTTATGTAGCACCTAACTAGGTAAAAGGTTAGCGCCAGACCCGGTATGTAGAACAATGGTAGGACAGATGTAGGTAAAGGGTCGTGCAACTACCTAGGTCTATACTGGGGTACATTGGGATTCATAACATTCCCATCATGAACCGTAGGTAGCACCGATGGGGATATGGAAATAGGCGTCCTGCAAGTCCATAGACACCATCCAGTATCCAGGTGTGAGGGCAGATAAAACTTGGCCCATGGTGAGCATCTAGAATTTCTCCTCCCAGAGAAAGGCACTGAGAGGGGGCAGGTCTAGACTAGGACAATGGCCCTTCTTGGGAACCAGAAAGTAGAAGGAATAATTACCACTGCCCCAATTAAGGAAGGACCTCAAGACCTGGCTCTTCGGCTGAACCACAGTGAATTGCAACAGTTCTGCAGCCATCAGCCCCCCCACAGCGCCTTGAGACACCTACGGGTGAGTAGTTGCACCACTTGATTGATTGACCACGTCCTACTTCTGGCACTGCTACCGGTTCAAGAGCTCATTTTGCCAAAAGGGTTTGCACTACCTGCCACAAAATTGAGAGATGGTCCACCCATCAATTGTTGGGGGGATGGTGGAAGATGCCGCGGAGGAGAGAGGAATGATAAGGCATATTCCCTGCAGATGATCTGTAGGACCCACCTATATGATGTTATAGCTTGCCAACCCAGTAAGAATCATTGGATCCTGCCTCTCACAGGGTGGCTGTGCTCCCCTATGGTCATGGAAAACAAGTTCATCTGGTGAGGCTGCATGGAGGGCAGTGGACAGGGTGGTCAGTTGGTATCGGTTGCGGTGGGCACCATGGCCTCAACTGTAAAACTGCTGGGTTCCTTGCTAAGGCCAGACCAGCTGCGATACTGAAATAGTGCCTTAAATGTCATCTGGCGCAGCTTTGGTCATGGTCGGACTGGTGTCCACTCAGAGTCGGACAGCACTATGGGTATGTCCCCAACTGGCGCCGATGGATTCGGTACCAGCGTCGAAGTCCCAGGGGCCAGCGTGTCGGTGGTGCTAGAGGCAGGCAAGAGTTGTCATGACAGGCTCGGAGGGTCCAACTTTTGCTAGGGGCTAACCTGTTGGTGGTAATCTAGATGGAAGACTTCTCTGTCCTTGGTGCCAAACGGCGCACCGGAGGGAGTTAACAAGGATTAGAAGTGCCGATGCATGGCTGCACAAAACTCTTCAATCTGTTCTGATGAGGCAGACCTCCCCGGAAACTTGGATTGTGCCAGAACCAGTTGAGGGATTGGCTCAGAAGACGGGTGAATCAGAGAGTGAAATGGAGATCTAAGACGTGGTCCCGTGCCTGCTCAGGGGAATGAGAGTGTGAAAGGGGGCCTGATCTGTGCTTTCTTGTGTTTCTTTTTGGAGTGCCAGGATGATTTGAATCATGACAAAGACCGCCCTCTAGAGAGGCTTTGGTGATTCCTGGAGTAGCAACAGGACCAAACCTTGGCCTTGGGATGCAACTTCGATCGGTCTCGGCAAAGAGTCTCCTTATGTTTGGCAAAGAAAGTTTCACCTTACGGTTCCTGGTTGGCCTTCAGGTTCATTGATGCAGTCACTGCAGGCCTTGGAGTCATGACTCGTGCTCAGATTCCACTGGCACACATGATGGGGATATGTCACAGACATGTGTTTGCAACAGGCCCTGCAGGGCTTAAAACCTGTTATTTGGGGGGGGGGGGGGGGGGGGGGGGGAGGGGGGAAATTTTTTGCACACTGTTGAAAAATCAGAACATATAAGTATCTCTGGGAGATAGAACAGAGAGCTCTGTATCCACATCTGGTGGCACAGAAAGAAAGGAACGGACATCAGCACATGGGAGTGGTGCCTATATGGGACCTGCATCTTGTTATGAGCCCCAATGTACCCCAATAGAGGCCTAGGTAGTTGCATGACCTTTTACCTGCATTCGTCCTACCTTGCTCTACAAAACCGTTCTGGCGCTGACCATTTACCTAGTTATGTGCCGAAAACTAGCCTAATTTATCATGCATGAGGATTCTTATTATGATATCTTAACCCCCTGCCAAGGACATGCACAGCAGGATTACCATCTTCTGTATAATAACTCTGTACAAAACTCAGTCATCGTCATCCTTGAATGACAGACCAGCAGTACCATTACACATACAGGTAGAACCCCTGAGGTTAGTTTTCGGGTATATAAGAACCACATCTTTAATGGCCCACCAGAGGAGAAGCTTCCATGCTGACACGAGACGCTGAAATCACTGCACGCAGAAACTCCAGCACACAGTCGTCTGACATCCCTTGCGGGGTGTCCAACTCGAGGCCAAGACTGGGTCCTTAGTTCTCTCCCATCCGGTAATGAGGTTGGCTCTTTCCTATGGGATTCTTTGCTTTACACCTATATACATTCTAGGTACACTTAAGGTACATTTAGATTGGGTTGCATCTTAGGATGATGCTAGATTACTGTCATGTATTGATATGCCTGCACATATTTACTGTTAGAATTCTAACTGGTAGAATTCTAACTTATTCACTCTGTCGGTGGTCGTCATATTATATATCTGTTTCTGTCTAATGATTGTCGCAGCAAACGTGTTTTATGCTAGAATGACGCTGGTTCAATAAATACTTATTGAAAACGTCCACATTTTTTATTCTGTGTATCTCTCCGAGACAGAGTGAGCACAAGTGCCTGAGCGAAAAGTTTATTACTGTTTCCACGATCCCTGAAGGATCAAGGGTTGTCATGTTCGATAGTTGTCAGAAACTATTTGCTCCTTGGTAAAGTTAGGGGGTTATAGTGACACTGTGAGCTAGCTGGTCTAAAGGCTAACATATCCTGTAGAGGTGTCTGGAATCAGTCTGGACACCAATCCCCTAGTTTATGTTATCTACACATGCAGAACCTATGTGTGATTAGGAACTACACAACAATCTCATTTCTGGAAACAGACGCCCAGCATTACTACTAGAAAGTTCTGGATCCAATCTGACAACTATCAAATATTTAAAAGGTGCAGCTACAAGTCTCCATCAGGACTGTTTTTACCATATTGGCTATGTAATCGTAGCTACTGTACCTCGCATAACAGATGAAACCACACTGCTACCGACACCGGGGTACGAAAGATTATTTTCCTTACTAGTTAAGACTTTGCATCCAAAATTCCTCAATCTCGAACCACAGCCTTGTCATATTGGAAGCTTTAAGGAAATGATAGTGTCAACTAATCTGATATTGATTCCATGAGGAAAATAACAACACAAGTGCATTACTCTAGACAAAGATAAAGTATATTAATTTTAACTCAATGAGTAACTAGAAAGACGAAAATGTGGTATATCTGGCCAGTATTTGGATAATAGGAAGGGATTGTGCTGACCGAAACGTTATTACCAAATATCCACTCATTCAAGCTACAGAAAGGTACCAGAGAAAAAGCAGTAAGGCATGAAACTGCCGCGATAATGTAAATATGTAGCTGGCAATCTACAGCTTATAAATAGATGATATTACCCTTACAAATAGTGAACACGTATAAAAGAGAACCAACAAATGCGACATACACAGCTTAAGATCCAAATACAGAGTATTATGGCTACCTATAAATGTAAAGGAACACAGATACTATTTTTTACAACAGCAGCAAATAGATTGTCACGTGTAGTTATGTTACCACAGATGTGATGTAGGCTGCATATGAGCAGGCGCGGCCCGTGCAGTCAAGAGTGGTGGGGAGGTGGGGTGAGGTGAAGGGGAATTCGACATACGACGACAACTTACAAAAAAATACCATAGATTTCTTTTTTTTTTCTTCAATTTAAATTTCCCTTACCGTCGCATGTCGAATACACCAACCATGCCCCCCCCTCCCCACTGCTCTTACCTGCACGGCCCATGCCTGCATATGAGTAACTGTGAGGTAGTAAGAGATTATGCCAAGTTCACATTTGCTACTGCTAATGGAAAAGAATGTTGAAGAACATTTTCATTTAAAAATGAACTTTTCCATCTCTCCAATCAGCTAAAAGTTGCCACACGCAGGCAACATAACTGAAAACAAATTAGCAACATAGCAAGCTCTGAAAAAGCGTGACCAAGTGTAGTTCCCTCCATCATTCTACAAGGAAATGGTCTACATGCACAGCTAGAGTGCAGGAAGGTAATGGTAGGTGAGCAGAAGCAATGTTTGACTTCTAGTTTTAACACAACTTTTCATAAAGGCAAAACATTTATATTGCACTACCACACCAAAAAGCGCAGCCTAAGCTGCTAAAATGTAATATGTAGGATATGGCTCACCACAACAAAAACAATGTTAACAGGCTCCTCCCTATGTGCTTACTGTTCTGTGATAGATTTAGCACTTTACATATTCTCAAGTTAAAATCCGGCTTCCAGAATTACTCATGTAGGATCATGGGAATCATTCTCAAGATGCAAAAAGCACATAAAACATAGTTTAAGCACATACCTGTGGTTCTCACAAGATTATAAGTAAATTACTAAAACATTTCAAGTATCTATTACAGATGCTCGGGTTTAATGTCAAATCATTCCCCCCAACCTTAGTTATGTCACCCAACCTAGTCAACACGCACATGCATTAACCTCATAATCTATCATACTATATCCGAAAACCTCAATGGCATTTTACAAGCTATATACTGTGAAAGACAAACCATGATTTCCTCTAGCAACACTTGCACTTACACTGCATAATATTGCTATCCAATATGTTGGTAGCCGATAAATCCAGTGAATTTGGCCTCCTTGCTCTTCTTGTAGGACACTGCCTTAATTCGGGTGTAATGTTCTGTACTGCAGGAGCAGCGGGTTCTTGAATTGGACATGAATTACTGTTGTTGTTATTGGAATTTGTTCTGATGTTATCCAAAGGACGTTCCCTTCTGTCCCCTAAACGATCCAGAACACCCTCATCGTGGCCCACCTGCTGCTCCCTTCTAAGTAAAGGCTCATGCTCATCAGGGCTTGAATTAATATTCAGCCGGCTGTCCTCGCCGCTAAATTGATTCTGCAACATTTCTGGGCCTCGGTTTGCAGCAGTGTTATTAGTTTGGCCCACTGCCACTGCACTGTTGGTGTACTGGGCTGCTGAGGCATGCGAGTTTACATTGTGGATTCTGCCTGCCACTCCGTTTGTGGTGACAGTCACTACATGGGGTTCTGCAGCATTGATTGTGTTCAGCTTGGCTACTCCAGTCTCCACTTGTTTCAGGTTAGATTTGTGCTTGCTGCCAAATTTAAGCCTTGACTCCTTTGAGTTTTTGGTGTTCAAGGGTAGGCTGGTAGGCCTTTTAGGAAGGTTTTGCTGCTTCGGCAGAGTATACATTTGAGCTGATGGGACATCTGGAATCAAGCATGCTTGGCCATTTACAGTTTGTGGGAAGTCCTGCTGGCCAGTGCCATCTACAGCTAACTTTATTAGGGGGTAAAGCAAGCTGGAGCTGGTAGTGCTGATTGGGTCTGGCCCACTGAACTGCTTAAGAGAGTGTTCCATCAAATTCTCATCAGAGCTCTCCTTTAGGTTCTTGTCCACTTCTTTTGGGTCCAGCTTGTTTGTCTCAAGGTCCTCTTCTGTAAGCTGAAGACAAACTGGGGTTGGACCCCTAGACTGGAGCATATTAGTAGCATGGGGGATGGATTCTTCAGAGTAGTGCATCTCAGATATGGTTGTCATCCCTGTGCTTGGTGAAAGACCTGTTGTGTTGGTGGTTGTAGTGTTGGTAGATAAGCTTGTTACACTGGTCTCTGGGCTGGGGATACGAGCCTGTGCTTGTTGACGCTCATAGTTTATCGAATTTCGATTCTTTTCCCCTGCAGTAGAGGGTGTGCTGGACACTGAATGTTCAGAGGAAATGTTCTTTACAATGCTGTCAGCATGGAGCATGGAGTCCTCGATATAAGATGAAGAGGAGTAATCTGGGTATGGTCCAATCTTTGGGACCCGCCTGCTGTGTGACAAGTTGCTTCAAAAGAAAAGACACAAAAGAAAGTATTACATTTAGAGCATTTTTACCAAAAAAACGTTACAATATATTTAATTGTGCACATGAATTAAACACTTTTATACATTAATTTAGCATCCATCAAAAATATTAGCTTGGCAGCCCTGGGGACACAAGTCAATACCTACACAATATATAAATGTTTGGGAGCCATGGATCATGCCTTTAATGACATAGTAAAAATTGGAATCTGGGCCTATTCACATCTCTGTTCAGACCACCAACAATGCTAACAAAGAAGAAATGTATGAATAGTTGGGTGGTTACAAGGAGAAAGTGGAAATTGGAACAGGAGAGTGTGAAAATAGTGGAGACAAGAAATAGAGAACATTATTGGCAAACTGGGAGCATGCAAACGAGTAATCTAAATCAGAGGTGCAGCCCTGAACCAAGGAACAATAAAGCCAGGACAGGAATATGGCGAGCAGTATTGAGAGGTGAACTGAAATCAGATTGCAGAGATTGCAGAATAAATCAGGAATAGAGAGAACATGATAGCAAGCATGAAACTAGAAGCTGAAATATATTACTTTAAAAGTAAGAACACTAAATATGTGATGTAATAAGGTTAAAACTTTAGAATCCACCCACCTGCCAAAGGGGACTTGTACAGAGCCAGGTAAGTAAAACAATGTTATTAACCTTCCAGTACATACAATTACTGGCTGAAGTACAACAGCTGCCGAACCCAAGTATATATCGGAATGGCCAGGCACTGGAACTGACATAGGGAAATGGAACACAGTGTATTTTTGCTCACTAAAGGAAAGAATGGCTGCTGTTGAATGTGTGGGAGGGGGGTGTTTGTGTGTGATGGCATTACCTTCTAACTTCTGAAACATAGACGTAGTGGGGAAGCATCTCATGTCATATTTTCACAAGGGGTCCCCTCAGAGTCTGAAAATGTCTTAAAGCATTTATGAATCATCCTCGAAAAGATATTGCTGTAGGTTTCTGCCCTTAGATTTGGTTGTGGGGGCACAGGGGCAGGTTGAAAGAAATCTCTTAAAACACTACCCTTTTTCATCATCTGCAGGACCACTAGTCCAAGGTTCGTTTTTCTCACTCCCCCAACCTGCTGCTCACAGCAGAACATGCTTGGGGGGAGGAGGGGCATGAAAGCAGCTTTCCCTGAGAAGAACATGCTGAACCATTAGCAGCTGTTTTATGTTTTGCCTGTCCTATGCTACCAGAAGGTGTCCTGTGCTGTGACTACCCCCGGAAAGACAAAGCCAAGGCAAACACAGGCCTGCAAGTATTCTGAGACACTGATTGAAAGTGTTGTGCAGTACTTATGACCAAACATTATCACACCATCTAACAGCATATCTAAATATAATAGATTCACCGCATGAAGAAAATCCTGCCAACCCAAGTCAGAAATGATGCCTCACTGTTGACGAAACTATGATTAGACCAGATTGTATGAAATACTCAATGCCATCAGGCACTGACTGCCACAACACCATAGCATGTTCCTGTAAAAGATCCACTGCCTTTTTACGAGTTGCAATAAGAAACACTGCTACCCAGCTAAAGTGCACTCACTAATTTGAAAGCAAAATACTTCAATGTAAAAACTTTTTTTTACTATTGCATCCATTTTTATAGACTTGCTGTCCAGTAGCTAAGTGGGAAGCGTAGGTGTCTCAATCTCCTCTTACTCCTGTGTAGTTATGTCAAGACACCTTAACAACATGCACCTCAGGTCTAGACACCTTAACAACATGCACCTCAGGTCTAGACACCTTAAAAACATGCACCTCAGGTCTAGACACCTTAAAAACATGCACCTCAGGTCTAGACACCTTAAAAACATGCACCTCAGGTCTAGACACCTTAACATGCACCTCAGGTCTAGACACCATAAAAACATGCACCTCAGGTCTAGACACCATAAAAACATGCACCTCAGGTCTAGACACCATAAAAACATGCACCTCAGGTCTAGACAACATAAAAACATGCACCTTGTGTCTAGACACTATAGAATGAATGAATGAATTCGGATTTCTAAAGCGCGGGTAGCTGCCCTGAGGCGTCCAAGCGCTAAGCATATCTCTGAAGTTTGAGTAAGGAGGAAGGCAGATTCAGTACCATGGTTATGTGGTGAACAGGAGCGTTTTCAGCTGTTTGCGAAAAGAGAGAATGTCGGGGTTTGATCTGAGATACTGGGGTAGGGCGTTCCACTTTTTAGCCACATTGAAGGAGAAAGAGCGGCCTCCGGATCTTGATTTCTTTGTTTGCGGTACAATGGCTAGATTTGCAGAAGTGGAGCGCAACTGTCTGGTGGGTATATAGGGTGTGATGAGAGGGAGGTTGATGGTCGGGCCTTGCGACCAGAAAGTCTGGTGTGCGATGCAGAGTGATTTGAAGTCTACTCTTTCCTTTACAGGGAGCCAGTGCAGTTTCCTCAGTCCGAACTTTACTGAGGATCTGCGAGGGATTTGTAAGAGTGTTCTGGCTGCGCAGTTCTGTATTAATTGTAGTTTGCGCAAGGTGAAGTCGGGAGCTCCGAGATATAATGCGTTTCCATAGTCCAGCCGCGATTGGATCAGGCCCAGGACTACGGTTTTTCTTGCTTCAAAGGGGAGTAGAGGCAAAATCTTCCTAATGACTCTCAGGATACCAAAACAGGTGGCAGAAAGTTTTGTAGCCTGTTGGTCAAAGGACAGGGACCTGTCGAGCCAGACACCAAGGCTCTTAATGGCGTCTTTGGGTGTTGGGGCCGGACCTAGGCTGGTGGGCCAGAGATTGTCTATGGTCGATGGTAGAATGTGACCCAGGAGCATAAGCTCTGTCTTGTCTCCATTAAGTTTGAGACAAGACTTGGTCATCCAGCGTTTGACCGTATCCAGGCAGCCTGCAAGATCTACATTTGCCGACGTACCGCCCGCCTGTGCCAGGGAGACCACCAGCTGGGTATCGTCCGCGTAGGTAATGATCTTGATACCGAACGGACGGACGATCTCAGCCAGTGGCCTCATGTAGACGTTAAATAACGTCGGCTCAATGAAGATCCCTGTGGGACCCCACATCCCAGAGGCTTGCTGGAGGAAGTGACATTGCCCTCAAACACCTGGAAGGATCTTTCACTCAGGTAGGACTTGAGCCACTCCAGAGCTCTGTCAGATATTCCGGTGTCCAGGAGACGCCGCAGAAGGATACCGTGGTTAACGGTATCAAATGCGGCGCTCAGATCGAGGAGGATGATTGCCACCGATCCTCCCCGATCTAAGATTCTCCTGGACTCCTCTGTGACTGCCAGCAGTGCCGTCTCGGTCCCATGCTTGGGGCGGAAGCCAGTCTGGGATGGGTCGAGAAGTTGGTGTTGTTCGAGAAAAGTTGTTATTATGCTATTTATATGTTTCTCCAGGATCTTGGCTGCCCAAGGCAGCAAGGAGATCGGGCGGTAATTGTTGAGGTTCTTGGTGTCAAGATTTGGTTTTTTAATCAGGGCCCTCACCATAGCCTGCTTCCATGCTGCTGGTACTATGCTGGTGGTAATCGAGGTGTTGAGTACTTCAAGCAGTGTGGGGAGGATGGTTTGAAACGCCGAGACTAGAACATATGGGGGTGCTGGGTCTCTAGGGGAACCCGACTTCACCTGGCGCATGAGGAAAGTGAGGTGATCTGCCTGCAACTGGGGGAATTCCGCCAGCACCGGGGGGTGATTGGGTGGGTAATCTGCCTGCAACTGGGGGGATTCCGCCAACACCAGAGGGTGATTGGGTGAGTGGATTTGAGGGGGACAAGGGGCTGCTTTAATCAGAGCAGTCTGGTCTGTAGAAGGGAAGGATGAGTATATAAGGTTAATTTTCTGAGAGAAGAAATTAGCCAGGTCTTCACAGCGGAGCTCTGGGTGCTCCGTTATAGACGGGGGTGTGGGGAGGGTGATGAGGCTTTTTACTATTTTGTATATCTCTTTTGAGCTGGAGCTAGCCTCTGCAATCTGGTTGGAGTAGTATGAGGATTGCGCACTTTTTATGTCTTTTTTGTATGACCTGATGGCGTCTCTGTAGATAGTTTTATCTATTTCCGCGTAACCTAGTCGCCATTTACGTTCCAGTCTCTTGCAAAAACGCTTTTTCTCCCTTAGTTCGGTGGAGTACCAGGGAGCTGAAGTTCTGGATCTTTTAAAAACTGTTTTCTTCAGGGGGAGCGTGGCGTTTAGGGAACTCAGAATCCATTCATTGAATGTTTCATTGGCCTGTGAGGGAGTCTGACCGATTGAAGGAATGGATTTTTGTAGTTCTTGGGTCCACTGGGCCAGCGGTATTTTAGACCAAATTCGAGTTTCTTGGACAGTGGGTGTAGAGGGTATAAGTTTCTCTGTTGTCCAGAGCAACGGGACTAAGGCATGGTCTGTCCAGGGAAGTGCTATGGGGGGACGAGCCTTCAAATGTGTGCAGTTGCTGAAAACTGGATCCAGCAAGTGGCCTTTCGTATGCGTAGGAGATGAGACCAGCTGGAGCAGCTGCAAAGCAGAGAGGTCCCTACTTAGTTTGTTGGCTATGGAATTATTGGGGTCGTCAAAGTGTATATTGAGATCACCCAATAACGTGTAGTTGGAGGGCGATAGGGCCAGATCGGCGACTAGTGGTGGCAAAGTTTCATAAAACTGTTTGGGAGTGCCTGGTGGACGGTATATAAGAGTCCCGGAAAAGCTCAAATTGGGAGAGAAATCCAAAGTAAAGGACATACTTTCACATTCCGGAAAGGGGTTGGGAGTGCAGCGACAGGTAAAACAATCTTTAAAAATGATGGCTAGTCCGCCCCCTCTGTCAAGTTCCCGGTCCAGTCTTACAATTTGATATTCCTGCCCCAGGATTTGGACCAACTCGGGGTCAGAGTGAGGGGTTAGCCAAGTCTCCGTTAGAAAGAGAGCGTCTGGTTTTTCCTCTTCGATTAATAGGGAAATCTCTGTGCAGTGTCTAGGAAGAGACCTGCAGTTCAGCAGGAATAGTCGAAAAAGTTGTTGGTTTGGTGTAGTGGGTTTAGGTTTGAGGTGAGTTTTGCAAACCTTGCATTGGGACGGTAGGTCTAGCGGGCCATATTTATGAGCGCAGGGCAGGATTCCCTGAGAGCTGATGGTTCTGAGTTCCTCGGAGGCATAATACCGAGTTTGCGTGACGAGAGAAGTAGGGGTTATGGCCCCTGGTCCCGGCCCGTCGCGGACGGGCGCAGACGGGCTTGCCTTAGGCGCGCCTTCGGCAAGGTGCAGAAACATGCACCTTGTGTCTAGACACCATAGAAACATGCACCTCGTGTCTAGACACCATAAAAACATGCACCTCATGTCTAGACACCATAAAACTATACAAACACTATAATGTCCTCTGAGGGATAACAATATTCCTCTCTCAAAGCAGATATATAAAAATTGGCTCCACACAGCGTGGTCGCCGATTCTGGCACTGAAGAAATAACAAAATGGCACTCCAGTGCCTCACCTACAACACCTGCTGCCACTCCTTGCTCCAGTGTCAGATGTTTCGAGTTGTCTTTCCATACGTTCAACAATAGTAAGCTTGTGTAGGGTCAGGTAGCTCCAACATCCATGGTGCTGCAAACATGGATGCCAATTGTGCAACATGCAGACTGGGGGCTATGATGTCTAACTGCTCTCTCAGTTGAATCAACCATCATTTTATAACGGATATGAAAGTCTCCAAAAAGCGTGATGTGGGCATCTGTGACTAGAGCTGGGGCCTCTTTTTCACTGGACTTGGACTTTTCTCTCTGACTCTGGACTGGGCTCCAGCTTACTACCTAGGTTCCGAGAGGGCATCTGCAAGCTGTAACTTTGACCTAGCATTTGCTAAGTTTGGGTGTAAAGTCAACATCTACATGGCCCCGCTCGCAGCCATCGTCCACCAACACATCCTCAAAATCGTATCCTACGCCAACGACACCCAGCTCATCCTCTCCCTCACCAAAGACCCCACCACTGCCAAACTCCACTTCCAGAAAGGAATGCAAGATGTCGCAGTCTGGATGACCAACAGCTACCTGAAGCTCAACGCCGAGAAGACAGAAGTCCTCGTCCTCGGTACCACCCCTTCTGCATGGGAAAGCACCTGGTGGCCAACCGCCCTCAGAAGCCAACGTTCCCCCTCAGACCACGCCAAGAACCTCGGTATTTTACTCGACTCACCATGAACCGACAGGTCAACGCCGTCACCTCCATCTGCTTCAGCACTGTCCGCATCCTCCGCAAGACCTTCAAGTGGATCCCCCCTGAGTCAAGGAAGACAGTCACCCACGCACTCATCACCAGCAGACTGGACTATGGAAACTCACTCTATGCCGGCATCAACAAGTCCCTACTCTACAAACTCCAGACAATACAGAACACCACCGCCAGACTCGTCCTCGGCATCCCCCGACACAAACACATCAGCCAAAACCTACGAAGTCTCCACTGGCTCCCCGTGGAGAAAAGAGTCACATTCGAAATCCTCCCTCATGCCTACAAATGCCTACACAACAGACCCAAATACCTCAACGACAGAATCAACTTCCACGTACCCAAAAGAAACCTCCGATCTTCCAACCCCGCACTGGCCGAAACCCCGCGCATCCACAGAGCCAGAGCAGGCGCAAGATCCTTTTCTCACATTGCAGCCAAGACCTGGAACGAGCTACCGGCAGACATCAGACGCGACCCCTCCCTGAACACCTGGCTCTTTGGCTAAACAGATCTGCGGACCCCCCCTCAGCGCCTTGAGACCCTCACGTGTGAGCAGCAAGCTTACAATTCCCTGATTGATTGAGTACCATGGCCATGGATGCTTGACACCTATGCCCTGTGGCTTCTAAGCTGGACCCAGAGCCTGGCAAAAGGTTATGCCCTTCCATGTCCCCACACAGTGCCTTGAGAGCACAAACCCACACAAGAAATCTAACCTTAAGTTCTACACCTACCGATCACTGATCATGACTTTACAGTTGATATAATTGTGAATCTCAAAAAAACGACATCAGTAACATCAATGATGATGTGACATCAATGTGAGCACTCAATGGTGAAATAATTAGGGAACTAAGTAAGAATTTCAAACAAACTCACAGCACTACTTTGTCTTTTCAGTACCTTTTGCATTCAGCAGCCTTTTTGTTTTCAGTTTGCTCATGGTATTGTCTATTACTATAAGAAAATCAATGGTTGTGTGCTTCGTATGTTTAAGGCTGCAGTTTTGCTGATGGAGGGGAGTCAATATGCATGTTTATAATTATGTGGACGACTGGTAGATAGAAAAGTGAATGGCAGATTGCATCAGCGGGATAGATTACTGGCTGGGATACCCATATGTTGAGATTGGAAAGAGCTGGGCCCTTGGAGTAATAAAGGAACATGGGTGTATTTTCCAATCCTAAACCCATGCCAGTGACGTGACTGGCACACTGTTACAGGGGCAGAAGCTGAAACTCCTGCCATTCACTATTTCTAAAACATTATTGTGGTCTGTACCAATGCAATCTATCTTTGATTCCCTGGGAAGAACCATGGGTTATCAAAAACAAAAAACTATTATGGCTTGAGTGCACTTTGGAGATCTCTGACCCAGACATAAGGGGACCTTAAAATGACTAATACTACCCTCACAAATTGAGCACCCCATCTCAAATTGTCAAAAAACCTCAGTTTAGCATTAATCTACTGTTTACTCTGAAGTGCATATTTATTTTTCAAATGCAAATGCACTCCAGGGAAATCTGTCCCAGCTCCCAACTACAATGTCCTAGTTTGGGATTTCAACTTTTTCACTGCTCGCGCCACTCCTGTTATTTCTCCCATAAAGTATTTGTCTCTAGTTCCTTGACCACTTGTTCGTTGTTGGGTTCTTTGTCATCAGTGTGTACAGTTTTAAATGGCTCAGGCAGCATTGTTTTGGCTGCAGTGAGGGGACAATATTGATGAGGCATCTTTGTGGAACAAGAATTTTGTTGCCCTTCCACTTCTTTAAAGGTGACACAGAGGGAATGGGGAAGTAAAAAACGAAACACTATAGGGGTCTTCCTTGGGAGAGTTCAAAAAGTGGGATAGGAGGTGGCACATCTATAGAGCAAAATGTACACATGTAAGGAGATGAAGCAAAACGGACATCTACAGTCAGAAATTGACATCAGATAAAATCAATGTGATTATTCTCATGTCAACCAAAAACATTTAAAAACAGTACAGGGGACAAGATTACTCCTTAAGTAAGTCATTAGCCACATATAAATACATAGAACCTTCTCCCAGCTATAGTTGAAGTCAGCGAGGTGGTGAGTTAGGTAAATGCTCAAGACTGAGCAGGTGTCTCTCCAAGTCAAAACTACCTTTCTTATGCTGGGCAAGACGGTACCAATTTGGGACCAGAATCTCGGTGACCTGTCAGCATCTTGGTCTTCTCCTCATGTGCTTGCATTTCGCCATTACTGCTACAAAGTCAATGGGTGTTGTGAGCCATCGTTTGCATCTTTGTTAATGCTGTTAATGCAGCTTGCCAATTCAGAAGGGCACTGTCACTGTCTGACACAGTCCCCACTTTGGATTAAGCCTGGGCAAGCTTGCCACCACCAGGCTTGGCAGCAGACGATCTTCAATCTGTGAGGTGGAGGAATAGAAGTAGGTGCACGATATTCTTATTTACAGTCAGCTACGGTCATCAAATCTGACAAGCCCTCCCCGCCCTTGGGCTGGCGTGATGGGTAGAGATGTAGATCTAGTTGTGAAAGCTTCAAGATTTAGAGGACATCTTTGTCATGGCCAGCCAGCATCCGGGTGAATTGCTTTTGAAGCATATGTGGAAAGAGGTGTTTCTCCAGGGTACAAAGAGGTGGCAATAGGGTCTACAGGACCTCAAAAGTTCGCAGCACAAGACTCCTTCAGGGCACTTGCTGTTGTGAAATGGAGATTAGGGCAGGGGTCCTAGATATGGCAGGGGATTGTTTGAACTAGCGCCTTTATTTTTACAGATGAATTGTTTATAGGTGGGTGCTTGCTGCTTGAAAGGTGATCTTTGGTGGGTATATATGACTGCACTGCATACATATTTTCATGAATACAGGACATAGGAAGCAACCATCTTGGTTGCCAGTTTTGTAATGCATTCTGCATTAATTGGGTAGTTGTTTTGTTGAGCAAGCCCACTGTAATTGGTAGAGGCCAATTTGATTATGTATTTTAATGTCACACAGAGTGCTACTGGGAGCTTCTCTTCCTTTTGGAACAGTCTATGGTCAAGCTGCTAGAGATGATTGGCTTAAGAAAGCTCATGGCCAAAGCTGCATGGTCTTCATGGATAATCAAGCAAGAAACACGCAAGTACAAAAGGGCAAAACTCTCTGGGTAACCTTTCTTTCAGATTACCAAAATATATGCTAAACCTACAGACATATGGATGAGCAATTACACTGCGAACAAAAGTCAAACTGAAGGACAGCAGCATCTACAACAAAATAGAAGCAGGCAAGCGCTCAACTAAACATGGGGAATAAAAAGGAAAAACAAATAGGTTGTCAAAGATTATCTCAAGTGAGTTGAGGGATCGCTTTTTAATTAATTTAGTTTTTTTTTAAAGAAGATGTACTTATCGGCCTAAGAGGCATTTAAGGGTTTCCACCACAGCTCAAAGGCAAAATCTAAAGGTGACAAACGAAAGAGATGCTCCTCATCCTAGCATTTGTGACAGTCCATGGCTCTACGCGTCATTACTTCTTATGGCATATACAAATAAAAGCAATGAGCCCTGAAAACCTTCACAACGTAAGTTCAAGGGAAACACCTTCCTAAAGCACTACGAGACGACCTTCCTTAGTTCCATCACTTCTCAGGGAAACTTCTTTAAATTTAAGAACCTGTGCAGATAACTTGCACATGACCCAAACTATTCTTCCATCCCATGCCCTTTGGCTTTAGGTCAACGTAATTTCATTCTATCGCCCCCACATATCACGTCTTTCTAATTTAACATAAGAATTTTCGAACCAACCACAGACTGTACTCTATCCATGCCATGAACAATGTTTAATTAACAAATAAATATACACATTTCCACCTGTATCCACTACACAAACAGTATATTATAAATTACATGAACTGACCCTGAAGCAATACTTTAAACCATAGGACAACTGGCTTTCTGGTAGCTTCACCTTTTGTGAAATGGACTGCCTATTTAATAGAACCCCAGGTTAATGCCTAAAAAAACACAATTTGTATAATTCTTGACTCACCGCTCATTCTGCAATGCAGTAGACATTGGATTGACAGTAGGGCTGACAGATTTGTTTCTTTCCCAGATCATCATAAGCTCTGCCATTCTCTCCTCTGCACACTGAGCAGTTAGACGTGCCTCGGCATCCTGATCCCAGCAGTCATCTATCGTCTCCTTTAGTGACCGTACAGCCTGTAAGAGAAAATGTGCATGAAAATACAATTTCCGCCTTACTGTCTTCGAAGACATTCAGCTATTTCAGAGTTCCTACTGAATTAAAACCGTCTAAGCATCATTACATAATAAAACACATTTTCAAATTTGTCAAATAAAATGACAATCTGCTACTCAAAAATAATTAATAAGCAACAATCCATTCATAATTAGGAGACCATTGTACTGTTTGTTATTTATTTCCCTTAATATTTTTATAAGATTAACTGATGAGATACTCAAGTGAAATTCAATGATTAAGAGAAACAAATATAGGGGTAGAATTATGTTTACAAGTAGTGAATTTAAATTCCTCAACATGTCTAGCCTTTCCCGGTCTTTCATTTTTCATAATGCATCAACGGTCCTAAAAAAAACCTGTTACACCACACGTACTGACTCATTCTTTCCATACCTTTTCACACTAGTTGTTTTACATATTTTGTTTTACACTGCATCTACTCAAAGGCATCAAGTCAGATCAAATGAGGCAGACTTTCATGACTTCTTGGGGGTAGGGAGTGCATAAATACCGCCCTCTTGTTGGAGATAGGCCAAAAATATCTTAACTTCATAATGGTTCCCTATCCAAGTGTTTTATCATAGTTCTGTTTCTTCACAGACCTAGAACTCTATTTCTATTTGTGCACTATGCCTTCTTTAGGTTGCTACTATTTTTGTGGAAATTCACCACTAGCAAATCCCCATTTCAAAGATGGTCACTCAAAGTTTCTGACTAACAACTGTAAAGTTACAATTTACCTCTCAATACTCACATTTTTCCTAATTACAATCTAAATTAGATACCTCATTGTTTTTGTAGGCCACTCTTTTAAGTAGTTAAAAAGTGGACTTTAGAAAAACACCAATTTGTAACACTCCAGACAGAAATAATTTATCAGCAACAATAATTAGTAGCTTGAATTTGGTGATATGACGTACATAGACCCGCCATCTATAGCTGGGTCTGGAACTGTGAGTAGTGCTGCATGTATTTTTTTAAAGACTGTAATGAATGCAGCTTATAGTGGGCCACTACACCAATCTAACCGATTACCAATCGGCATCAAAGGATTACACCTGCTTCGCGACTGACTCGAATCCTGAACTGGTGCGTACGACCAGTGCAGAGCGGCGCCGGGTGCAGGGGAAGCAGCCTAGACGCAGTGAGTGATCCGGGGACTATAGTTGAAGTGCTGCCGCTTAGAACACCGACAGAGGTGGACTGGCCCAGGCAACTCCAGACGGCGATAATAACTTTGCTTCCACCAGCAGGCATCCCGGCGGCAACATCCCCGGGACACCGCGTGAACCAGCAGAGTCCTGAGCCTGGGGCAGAAAGATAGTGACTGATCCCTCAGAGCCCACTGAAGGCCCCAGCGATGGCAGAAAGCCGGGAACAAAGCACCGTGACAGGCACACAAGCAAGCGCCTAAGGAAGGCTCTGCCACGCATCTTATTTGGCCGGAACGCTACTGGTAGGCAGAGACACATCCATAGCCCCAGCGAGGCCCCCCCCCCTCAATACGATTGTGGATTGGACACTGCGCGTGGTTGGCTCGGGGCGCTAGCTACCCAGCAAAGGGTACTCTGGTTACATAACAACGAGGTACATGGTTCAAAGGGGTTAGAAACGCCATACTTAAATGAAGAGCTTGCCACTGCGCTACCCCGGCCACTTTGGCAAGGACAACGATCCCACACTGAGGGTGAGGTACCCTGGCCAGCACACTCTGCGCAGATATATTCACAATCAAGGCCTAACAGCAATCGACAAGAAACCGGGTACATCGTGCTACCGATCGCACAGCCAACACTTCGTGGGGGGGACGGTGAAGCGCAGAAAAACCGGAAGGCCGCGCGTGGAAGTATCTCCCGTGGTCAGGCAACGGCGAGTATGGAGCCCCCACAAGACCCAGGAGACACCGACAAGATGGGAGGTCGTGGCCAGCGCACAATCCAAACCAATAAGCTGGACAAATATGCATTCAATAAAGATCAATTGGCTCCACCAAATCCACCCCCTGACCCCCCCACAGAGGCCACGGACGGCCCACAGCCCAAAAAAATCGAAGGAGATTACTTTGCAGGACATTATGACAACCCTCCACCAAGGGCAGACATCGATTGGCATGATCTCTACGGACATCACATTCCTTTTGGGCGGATGTTTCAAAAAATGAACTCAAGAATAACAGAGGTGGAGACCACCACGGCAGGTCTCTCCACGAATACAGCAACATTGCAACGACAGGTACGACATCTGGAGCAAGTGACAAAACAAATGGCCGCCAAGACTGATGACCAGGAAGGCCGATCAAGGCGCAATAATATCCGCTTGGTTGGAGTGCCGGAGAGCATCCAGGGGCCCCCACTGGACCTATTTATCGAAGACCTAGTCAAAACGCAATTACAGCCACGGGGACTAACTAGCTTCTTCTCTGTGGAAAGGGCCCACCGAGTTCTGGGGAGACGACCACGACCGGGGGCTGCCAATGAGTAGCTATACTAGATGTGGTACTTTTTGTTCTAATTTTACTTTTGTGTTCCTTGATGCCGACTTTAAGTTTGCGCTCTGTTTTGCCCACGTAGGCTTTCCCACAGGGGCATTTTATGCAGTAGACATTGGAGGTATTGCAATCACTCGTTTGTTTGAGCCTAATTTTTTTGCCAGACAGGGGATGAGTTAGTGTATTGCCAACGATAACGTTGTTACAATGGACACAACTGTTGCATTTTTTGGTCCCACCTAGTTCATCAAACTTCGGAGTTATTTGGGGAGGAGCTAACAGGGTACGTATATTCTTCCCTTTGGTATACGCAAAAAGTGGTTTTGCTTGAAATAAGCCATTGAATTCATCTTCCTTCTGCAATAATTCCCACCGATTGGTGATAATCATCTTCACGGTCTGTGACACAGTGGAGTAGTTAGACACGTATACCATTCTTTTATCACCCTGTTGGTGGTGTTTTGTAGTAGTTCATTGCATTGTGTGGTGAGTGCCTTGTTCATGCAATCCTGTAAAATAACATCCGGATAACCACGAGCTTGAAAACGTTGTTTGTATTCTTCAAGTTTGTTTGCGTTCACATCAGGATCTGAACAAATTCTCCATAGCCTTATGAATTGAGAATATGGCACATTTTTAATAAGGCTCTTGGGGTGAAAACTGGAGTAAGCCAAAGTACTATTCCGTTCTGTAGGTTTGTTGTAAACCGCTGTGTCGAACTGATTACAAGGTGATTTGCGAATCTGAACATCCAAAGAATGAATAGTTTCTTTTTGTATGTTATAAGTCAGGCGGATGTGCGGATTCACCAAGATGTACACTAGTGGTGGAGGTTACTTGTTATTGTTCACTGAGTTTGCACTTCACACATCACCTTGACCCTTACCCTCTTATCCGGTTACCATTTTTCTATTCTTTTTGTTTTCCATTCGGTTCTCTGCTTTCCGATGTTCCTTTCTGTCTGGTCTTGGTATTACACTGGTCTTCGACTCATTTTTAGTACACCCGTTAGATTCTTCCCATGACTTATGATTTTTGTTGGTTATCATTCTTGTGCCCCATACTATCAGGGTTTTTCCCTATATCCGGGTCTTTCTCCCTTCTTAGACCATTTACTAACATCAAGCATTGTGTTTTCGCCATTCCGACCTTTTTTATATCACGCTTATGTTTTTATGAAGCAATTTTTTCTTACAGCATTTTGCGTGTCTTTCAACTTATTATATTCCCCTAGGTCACCTGCGCCACTTTAGTTCACACACTATATCCTCGTTTTTTAAGATCTTTTTTACTTTTTGAGCTTCCCTCTAAGATAGCTCTGTACTTCTTTACTCTCTTCCAAGATGGCCCCCACGGGTCTTCACCGTTCAGTCCTCTTTCTTTTTCCATTACGCGTATTTTCACGGAGTCCGCGAGGGTCTCCGTATGTTCCAGTTCGCAGCTGACACTAGCTTGGTTTAACGTTTGGTCGCATTTGTCAAGTCCTAAGGTGAGCGTTACTTCAACTAGCTCTACCGCGTTTTCATCTCCAAGCGCTTCTCCATTTCTTACTATGGTCATCTGCGTTACAGATACCGGTCATCTGACCACCAAAGTTATTCCCGACAATTGAGTATTGGGCACCTGCGTCCTTTATATTGGGTTGAGTGTCTGTTTTTAGATTTGCGTTTACTACCACATCATTGTGCTCATAGCACATTGGTTCACCCGCTTCTGTTGGTTTTGTTTCAGCGGTTTTCCACCACCATTCTTTCGTTGCTACAACGGGAACCTGTGTTTCGCTCCAGGCGAGCACAGATCCTTATACCACACACAAGCTAACCATTGTTGGTATGCTATTTCCTTAGTTTCTGATGCTAGCTTTACTTCTCTTACACTGTTTATTCATTTTTTCAGCATCGAAGTTGGATTCCTTTTAGTTTTATATTGTGCGATCACCTAGGTATGTTTCTACATACTTGTTCTCCACTTCTATTGGTGTTTTTTGCGACCTTATCTGTTCTGCTGCACGTCACTGGTGTTTTTTTAAATAACATTCACTTTTGCAACCACGTACCTTTCAGGTCGTTCAACTTCCTACTTTACATCACTCTGTAGATCACTAACCACACATGGGTGGTCTTGTAGTAGCACACCAAATATTAGTTCTACCCTGATGTAAGTCTCTGCACTTGTGCATTTTCATGCATTTACGTAATGGCACCCACGTTTTGTCTATATGAATCAGTCAGCAAAGTCCATTTGTCATTTTAATATAGATGTTCTTGTTTACAGGTTGCCCCTGACGAAGGGACGCCCCAGTCCCGAAATGCATCGGGCTTTTTTTCAAGCATTTTGTATATTTTTTCATGTGTTATTCATGATGTAATGACCACATGTTATGATTTTCAAGTAATGCGTTGTTTATTTGTGAAACTATTAGATTCCCCAGACATGACTATGATGTACAATTATGCACAAGAAGTCATAAATTTATACAGTTTTTGTTCTGAAATATTGGTTTCATCTAATTCATTGTTTGATTGAAATTTTGAATTATTGTTGAGGGTTCTTTAGTAATCCAGTGAACAGTGCACAGTGTATACCATCTCTTTGGTTAGTAATTCCCTTTCTTGACACTCGACGCTTGTACAGACAGCAAGAGTAATACTGTAGCCCCATTGTTTTAAATATATAATTTGGTCTATATATTGAAATAGGTTTGCGCCTCCTCCTCCCTCACGTCTTGAGCTTTTAAAGCCATAGACGGTGTCGCAAAACTCAATGTCCTTCAAAGTTTGAGAAGAAAACGTACAACATACCTTGTAGTCTTTTGACTTATGTGCAGGATAAATATATGCAATCCTGATGAGCGTCATCAATGTGCAGCCTCTTCTTTCTGCAAATAGCACAGGGTCTGTAGATCCCCTTCTTAGGTGTGCCTGACATATTTAAAAGTCAGTTTGAGACATCCAAACAACAGATACTCAGAATCTTAGAGAATATCTGTAAATTGTGACGAGAAATGTCTGTTGAAAAATCTTCTGACAAGTTCTGACAGGAAATACTAAATAGAGCTCAATGGATACGGCCTAGCACAATGTGCTATAGCAAACCTGAGAAACAGGAGCTTTCTCAGGAAGGTTCTACAGTGTGGTGTGACCTGATTGGTTGACTCTTAAGTTAAATCCTTTTTTAAATAATGACTAAGATATGTTACTTAACAAAAAGGCCTAAGGCGCCTATGTCGATGACTATTATGACATTACTTTTCTAGGGTACCGGGGACTCCCATTTCTACGACGAGGAATGATTCAAGCATGTGAATCTATGAAAGTTCCAGTACTGGAGTAAATTTAAGTTCACATATTTAAAAAAATAATCAGTAAACAATAGATTTACAAACTGATGGTTAACCTCAGTTTAACGGCCAGATACAAAACTGGCAATCACAAAAGATGTACTACGATTGGGAAGCATCTGCAAAAATGAAGGTAGGTTCAACCGGTCTATAATTCAAGTAAAGGGATAATACAAAGTTTTCACTGTTGTTCATAATAAGTACAAAACATTACAAAGTGCCTGATGTTTTGAGGAGAGTTAAGTTCACAATGACAAGAACTAAGAGCGGAAACATCTGACCAGCCCTTAGGAACGCAAAGTCAGTGATGCTGGAACAATCTGGATAGGGGTGCTTCTATTAAGGTCATGAAAGTCATAGTGACTGTGAATAATCCAAGCATCAAATCAAAAACAATTGTAGCAAGTGTATCACGCCCATTCAGCAGGAAAGTGGTATGGGTGTGGTTTGTAGCTGGTTGTGTATTTTGTAGCACTGTTGGAGTTGTGCACTGTAATTTACAGACAGCACATTTTCCGTTGAAATGTCCACAACATTTGCATAGAGACACAATTTTACTAGTAAAACCATATAGCACACAAACAAAAATATGTGGAAATCGGGTTTAAACAAGTAAAGTGTCTTGATATGTTTTGATCCTCTTAAAATCTTTGCTTTCATCACACTTCTCTCTTTTATAAACTTTATTTGCATTTCAACGTAACAGTAAATAGCCCCCTGCACTTAAACTGCTCCCCAGACATTGGCACAATAGTATTTACAACTTGGTGCGGCATAAGAGACCCTGTGCCCCTGCTACAGGTATAATATTGGGACAGAAGTAGGCTATTCGGACTACATCAAATGTCTTCTGGAACCCTTTCCAGGCTTGTTCGCATTTGTCTATCATTTGCATTGTCCGTCTTCTGGCCCCCTTGCCTATGGACTTGGATGACCTAGTTCCAGCCCCACTTCCCTGCTTCTTCTCAGTTCCTCTCAGGGCTAAGGTTAGTACTGACCAGTTCTGTAATTTCTGCAGGGATTCCTAATTTTCGCAGATTTCCATGGGCAGTCCTATGATTTCTCCACTAATTCTTCTGGCTGCATACAACAGTCTAGGTTTGATTCCCATTCTTACGCTGTGGGTATTGCTGGGCTGCCACACCTTGTAATAGATCCTGCCTCACCATAGCTAGGGCCACATTGCAAACTAGTTTTGTGCTCCCCCCATATACGCAGTGTTATTAGTTGGGGTGTAAGCTGTATCAGTACCTCCATCACGTCTGATAGTCTGTCCTCCACTCTCTCCCAATATCTCTGCATATGTGGCAACTCACAGATAATGTGTTTCAAGGTTCCCTTCTGTCCGTACCACCTCAAGTAGTGATCTGAGACGCTACATCCCATTTTATACAATGCCACTCACGTAATAAGTTCTGCGTAGTAGCTTGAGCTGGACCTAGTGAAAGCCTGCCCATATTGCCACTTCTATCGGTATTGGCGGGCCTCCCCCTACATATCATATTGTAGGCTTCCCAGATCTTGTTGCCATCTGTGACTAAGGGCATCTAAGGAGTGAAATCTGTCTGTGAGGAGGGAAGTGTAATCACACTACAGAATTACAAAGAATTTGCTTTATTTGTTCTAACTTAATTGCTCATGTGTATATTTCATTTACAGGTATTTTAATGTTGTTGTGTATTTGAACAATAGACAGCCTTTCCTTTCACTTCCTGTGCAACAGCAAGATTGGCACCTAGGTGACTTTTACAAAACACTGTCTGAGAAATAAGAGAAAACACCAGTTTCTGAAAAAGCAGCAATTTGTCAGTGGCATGGCAATACATTTGAACTTTGTCTTTGAACACACAGCAAATGTGACAAGATAAACACAAAATCTAAAGGTATCTTTATTGCTAATTCACCTTCTGAACCCCAACATGATTATTTTAGGGGGTGTGGGTGGTGTGTGCTGCACCACCTCCAGCACCCCCAACTTACAGCGCCTATGCGCAAAGTAGACAGTGAATCAAACTCAGTTAAAATTTGATTAACACAAGTCGATGGATGTAAGTCAGATACTGTACAATAAAATATCTACCAGACAACAAAATATCTAACAGACAACTTGCCCAATTCCACTTCTCTAAGAATGTATGTATTCGAAAGCCCTTTTTAGCCCACGCCAAGCCAGATTTAACAATAGAGCGTCTTAAGAAACATGTCAATATGCCCAAGTTCCTAAAAAGGAACTTGGGCATAGTGACCTCTAACTAAGCAAGGGAAGTTTGACGGCCAAATCCAACCTATGACAGTCTTAATTACTGGCCCATTAAGTCCAGACCCCGGCTTAAGCCAGAGTGAAAGCCACAGTAGAAGAGGTCACAAATTAGCAAAGTTGGAATTATAGCCCTGGCACAGCTACTCATGAGGAACAGTTCACACGTTGTCTTAACAACTCTATGTAGAAGTAATGTCACTACTATTAAACCAACAACCAACACCATCCTTCTGTAAGAATAAGTTACTTACTTTCGGTAATGCTTTATCTGGTGGATACAGTATCTGCCTGTGGATTCCTCACCTTTTGAATCCTCCCAATGCGCAGCATTCCAAGAAAACCTTTCTCCTCGGCTCTCCCACGTCGATGAGGACGTCACAATGGAACGGCTCCGCACGCAACTCCGCGTGACGTTATCGGAGCCCTAAGAAGACCATTTGTTCCGCGCCTAAGTGGACTGGTGAACCGACAATATTTTGACATAGATACACAGTATGCAAACACAGTAAAAACTGGAAATTCTTCATCATAGACATTCCCTAGTGCCAAGCATCACATGATCCCAGTAACAAATCACATAAGAAATGCATTTCTATTTTTCAGTATAAGCAGACAGGCAACAGGAAGGGTGGGTCAGTGAGGAATTCACAGGCAGATACTGTAACCATCGAAAAAGCATTACAGAAGATAAGTAACTTGTTCTTCTGATGAATACATCTGCCTGTGGATTCCTCACATTTTGAATTGAATCCCCAAGTAGTCCCGCTCCCAGCGGAGGGTGTCTGCCTATAACAAAATCCTGTAGAACAGAACGTGCAAATTGGCCGCCCCTCCTCACCTCCGAGTCTAAGCAATAGGGCTTTGCAAAAATGTGGAGAGAAGCCCAAGTTGCTGACTTGCAGATGTCTAGCACAGGGACACCTCTAGCTAAAGCTGAAGAAGACGGCTTAGCCCTGGTAGAATGAGCGCGAATACCTTCAACAGGTTACTTCTTGGCCAAGACATAGCAGATCTTGATATAGAGGATGATCCACATGGACAGCGTTCTCTTGTGGACTGCCTTGCCCTTCATCTTGCCCACATATCCAATGAAGAGTTGAGCGTCTAACCTCAAGTCCTTGGTTCTGTCCAGGTAGAAGCTGACCACCCTTTTGGGGTCCAGGCGATTAAGTCTCTCCTCCTCCTCCTCCTCCTCCTTTGAAGGGGGAGGGTAGAAAGTGGGTAAGGTGATGGACTGCCCTAAGTGGAAAGGAGTGACCACCTTAGGCAGGAAAGCAGCTCTGGTCCTACGAACCATCTTATCAGCATGGAATGATGTAAACGGAGGCTTGGAGCTGATTGCAACAAAAAATATTGTTTTGAAGGCTAGGAACTAAGGGACAACTATGTAATGGTTCAAAGGGTCATCCTCATCCAATCAACCGACCGCAACCTCAACTTGATTGATCACATTTTTCCACTCATCAAGGAGAGAGTCACTAACACACCCCTCCTCTCCATCCAATCGTTCCGATATCTTCAACTCCCATCCGGATCCCGAAGTAAGCCAGAATTCCCAGCTGTCCCCTTCTGTTCCGACAATAACTCTAGACCTCAACGACACCCCACCTAACAACGCACTCCACCTTATAACCGCCTCACTCCATAACGCTACCAATATTCTCACTACCCCTCTTCACCTTGCAATACCTCCCCCACCCCCCCTCACCATTACTCCCAACACCTTCCATCAGCCCCACCTACACCCCCACAGATCCCGGAATAGCCGTCTCTCAAACCCCCCACCATGCTCTACCTCACCCACCCTCCCCCCTCTCCTTTACTCCTAGCACCTTCCATCTGCCCATCAGCCCCACCCATACCCCCACTGTTCCTGACATAGACGTTTCTCAGTCCCCTCCTCTTCCGGCTTCCTCACTCCCCCACCCCATTTACATTTAATCAGATAGAACTCTATGCATTTTCCCCAACCTCGACTCCCCCTCAAATGACACTGAAGAGGCTACTACCCCGCCTACTCCCTCGGTCCACCCTTCCAATAAAGAAACTACCACGCCTGACCCCAGTCTTGACCAGATATTATCAGCCCTTCAACAAATCAAATCGGACATCCGAACCCTACACGACCTTATTTTACAACCATCCAAGCCCACTCGCTATACACAGGATTACAGTTCTTCCACACACTTCAAGACCTATTACCGCACCCATCATCGTCTTGCAAGCTCCCAGGCTCAGGGGTCCCCACGTTGGAGCACTGTTCCGCACCCGAATGACATATCCCGCCCAATCAGGTTGTTAAACCCTCTATCTGATTTAGAATTAAGGGCCCTCCTTCGCTTTTACGAGCTAACTCACCCTCCACATAGCGCTGGACTCCCAGTTATCCCACATACAGACTCCCGAATACAATCTATTCTGATCAACACATACAGAGCCACCAGACAACTCCAGAGGCATTGTTGAAAATAACCTCACTAGAATCCCCCTCTCAACCGAACCCACCACAGTATCCATCAAGCAGAGTCTAAGCTGTATCCTCCTGAATTGCAGATCCGCTTCTAGACATGCAGCTGATATAGCTGACCTACTTATCACTAACGAACCTGACATTCTGATCCTGACGGAAACTTGGTTAAAGGAAATATCTACTCCCATTATGGACATCCTGTTACCTCCTAACTATGACATCACCAGACTAGACAGAACGGACAGGCCAGGCGGTGGGATAGCCTGCATACACCAGTTCAGCCTAACAGTGACCAACTCCAATGCCCCCGCCTTACCCTCTTGCGAATACCGATGCTTAAACATCGCCAACGACAACAAACAATTATGCTCTCTACACACTTTCTACCACCCTCCTGGAGATAACCTCACATTCATAGAACACTTCATGGACTTTCTAGCGTCAAATGACAGCCAACAAAATAAGCAAATTTTCTTGGGGGACTTAAACCTGCACTGGGATGACCAGAACGACCCAGGGGTAAACAGCCTCATAGCTTTCCTCGCTGACCTTAATCTTAACCAAATATGTAACAGCCCTACACACGACAAAGGTGCAACTCTCGACCTAATAATCTCCAAAGTTGACGCCACTCAGCTCGACTCGATCCTCCCCTGCAACTGGTCTGACCATCATGTCATTACATTCAAAGTCTTGGAAACTGTTAAACGACTCCCAACACAACCCGTGAGAACTAAGATCTGGAAGAGAAACCTGAAAAACGTCGGCTCTGACCTTATTGCATCAGCTAATTCAAGCCACCTTTGTCCCCCCGAAGACCTTGTCGATGTACAGGGGCTGACCAATCACTACTTTCACTCCATGAACAACCTACTAGACAAAAAAGCCCTGCTTCAACTGAAAAGAACTTCTACAAAAGAATCAAAACCGTGGCTAAACGAAGACAGACGCTCTCTTAGAGTAATGGAACGTCGTTGGAGAGCCGCCCCATCAGGTAACCACCTCAAGCTTTTTAGAATCTCCAGAAACGCTTATTTTAGAAAGATCAGAAAATCTAAAACCGTCTTCTTCAGGTCTAAACTAGACCTAGCCAAGAACCGCTCCAAAAAGCTATTTGATCTTATCAAAGCCCAGACCAAGAGCCTACCAAGTCTCCCTAACGCTATCCCACCTTCTCTACCCAATTGTGATGAATTTGCCTCCTTTTTCGCTTCTAAGACAGAATCCATTAAATCAGATCTACTCAAAGACTTCCTAGCCGTCTCAGACTTGAAAAAGAACCCATCACTGCCCCTGGCTGGTGCCCAAACTAATGACCTCCCAAAATTTAAACTAAAAAACAACGCAACTTGGTCCCACTTCAACACCTACAGTGAAGACACCATATTAAAGACGCTAACCTCTCTGAAACCCTCCAATCATTTCATAGACCCGCTCCCGGCTAATTACCTAAAAGACTTCATTCCTCTATTACTACCCCTCTGGACCAAGATCATTAATACGTCCCTCCTTCAAGGATCCGTACCAGACATCCTGAAATCAGGTCAGGTTTCGCCTTTCCTAAAGAAACCAACAGCGGACCCCTCGGACCCAAATAACTATCGTCCGATTTCTAACATTCCAATGCTAGCCAAACTCCTGGAAAAATGCGTTAACACACAGCTGAACAGCCACATTGATCATTTCAACCTGCTTAATCAATTTCAATCAGGCTTCAGAGCAGGTCACAGCACTGATTCAGCCATGACACATGTATTAGACAACGCGCTAAAAATCCTAGACCAAAACGAAGCCTGTCTACTAATCCTACTCGACCTGTCATCAGCCTTTGACACCGTCAAACACGACAACCTGCTCGAACTCTTGAAACACAGAATGGGAATATCTGGAACTGAATTTAACTTGTTCACTTCTTTCCTCCAAAATAGATCCCAAAGATTCAAGGTCAACCAATCCCTGTCCAACCCCATGCCAGTCACTTTAGGAGTTCTGCAAGGCTCCTCCCTCTCACCCACCCTTTTCAACCTCTTCATGGAAACACTTACCGATCTTCTCAGCCTCGCCAAGATACACTTCCACATGTACGCAGACGACACCCAAATCTACATCAAGATCCACTCACTTGACATCAAATCCCTCAACTCCACACTACAAAAAACCCAAACTTGGCTGGCCAAAAAACATTTGAAACTAAACTCCCTCAAAACGGAATTCCTCTTAATCTCTCCCCCTAACAAAACTCCCATTATCCTGGATTGGAGGAAGCACCTTACAGCCTTTAATGGACAACCTCTCGTCGTGGACTCAGCGAAATCGCTAGGGGTTACGCTTGACAGTAACCTAAAGATGCAGAAACATATCAACGCCTCCACAAAAGGAGCTAACTTCCACCTGAAGATCCTGTGAAAACTGAAACCCTTTCTGCCTGCCTAGGATTTCAAACTAGCGGTTCAAGCCCTAGTAATCCGTCGCGTGGAATATGGGGTGGTAATCTTGTGCGGCCTCCCAAGGTCAGACAGCCCCGCTAAGAGCCACGATCAACTCAGCTGCGAGACTCATCACGGGTTCAAAGAGAAACTCTCACATATCCCCAGACATGAGAGCCCTCAACTGGCTACCATTTGAAGCTAGAATCCATCTGAAAATCGCTTGTATGACACACAAGGCCCTCTACCACAACGCCCCACACTACCTAGCTCAGAAACTGGTGCTCTCTGCGGGCGTCAGAGCCTCCAGGAGTGCCAAGACTCTTCTTCTAAAACCACAATGATTTACCAAGAAAAAAACCTATAACCGATCCTTTTCTGGTATGGCTCCTAGGATCTGGAATACTTTGCCCAGTGAAACAAGAATGAACCCTTCCTCTCCCTCATTCAAAAAAGAAGTGAAAGCGATACTCATGGCTAAATTCACATGAACTCTGTTTACTGTATTTCTTACGTATGCGGTTTCTACGCTCCATAGACAACCTTCTGTTAGCTTATTCTTTACGATTATGAGGTTTGTATAACTTTTTCACATAGATCTGGGTATGCTATTTCTTGCTTTCCTCCAATGTCTTGTAAAGCGCTCTGTCACTCGCAAGAGTCTTGTTCGCGCTATATAAAACCTTCAAACTAAAATAAAGTGAGAACCAAATTTAAATCCCACTGAAGAACGATAGGAGGAGTGGGAGGAAACTATTTGTGAGACCCTTAATAAATCTCATAACTATGGGAGATTTAAACAACAAGGGTTGATCTGATGATAAACAGAGAAAAGCCGACAAGGCAGACAAGTAGCCCTTAACAGTAGCTACTGCACAACCCTGTTGTGCTAGGAAAAGAGAGAAACTCATCAGACAAATGGGCCTGCAAAGGATAAATCGATCTCTCCACACCATTTAACAAACTTGGCCCACCTACCAGAAAAGACATGTTTGGTGGAGAGCCTTCTGGCCGATAATATAAATCCACCACATCCCTCAGGAGAGAGAAAGCACTCGTTCAATATTCTGGCATGAAGGTGCAGGCTCTGGATGTCGGGGTGTAGAACCTGCCCCTGCGACTGTGAAAGCAGGCCTGCCCTGAGAGGGAGATGGAGCGGAGGGTGCGATGAGAGGTAAAGGAGGTCTGCGTACCACACCCTTCGCGGCGAATCCGGGGCGATCAATATGACTTGGCCCGGTCTTGACAAATGTTTCTCAGAAATCAAGAGTATTGGAGGAAACGCGTAAAGGAGCTGGGAGCCCCAATCTAACTGAAACGCGTCTCCCACTTCTGCCCGCATCGGATACTGGAGAGTGCAGAATACTGGGCAGTGCAAGTTCTCGTGAGTGGCAAAAAGGTCCAACTGAGTAAACCCCCACATCCCGAAAATATGAAGGACCACCTCCGGATGGAGACGCCACTCGTGATCGGTCGAAAACTGCTGACTGAGACTGCCTGCACGCACATTAAGTTCTCCAGCCAGATCATGCAAATCCGATGGTCCTGAGCCCAGGACCAGAGTCGCAGAGCCTATCTGTAAAGAAGATACAACCCTACCCTCTCTGTTTGTTGATGTACCACATCACGGTAGTGTTGTCCGTCAGGACCTGAACTGACTGACTGACCACAAAGGGAGGCAAGAAAGGCTTTCAGATGCAAACATATCGCCTTCAATTCCAGAAGATCGATGTGAAACAATCTTTCCTCTGGACACCAAAGACCTTTGACCGCCAGATTCCCCACATGGGCTCCCCACCCTAGAGTGGAGGCATCCGCTATCACTATGGCCACTGGAGAAGGAGGTTTAAACTGCTTCCCTGGAAACAGGTTGCCTGAAACACTCCACCATAACAGCTCAGCAGCAGTGTTTATGGAGATCCTAACCACCTCTTCGAGATCTCCATTGTGTTGAAACCACTGTCTGTGGAGGCACCACTGGAGTACCCTCATATGCCAGCGTGCATGGTTGACCAACAGTATGCAGGAAGCGAACAGCCCGAGCGGGTGCAAGACCTTTAGGACTGGAACAGCCGCTCCATTCTAAAAAAGTGGAATCATAGCCTGGATGTATGAATCCTCTGTGGAGGTGGGAAGGCATCACTCGCAGTAGTGTCCAGTACTGCCTCTATGAACAGGTTGCACTGAGAAAGCACCGGGTGAAGTTTGGGTACATTTATCGAAAACCCCAAGTCGAACAGTTGTGTTGTTACTTGCAAATGATGTAACATCATCTTTGGCGACTCTGCTTTGAGTAGTCAGTCATCCAGATAGGGGAAAACAGGAATCCCAGACATTCTGAGATGTGCTGCCACCACCGCCATCATCTTTTATAAGAACGGAGGTGTGGAAGTAAGGCCGAATTGAAAGACTGCAAACTGATAATGTTGAGAACCCACGGTATAACAGAGATACTTCCGATGCGACTTCAGGATGTGAATGTAAAAATACACATCCTGTAAATCTATCAACAACATCAAGTCTTCCTTCTCCAGCGTGAGAAGAACCTGAGCCAGGGTCAACATTTTGAATTTCTCCTGTTTGAGGTAGAAATTCAAAACCCTGAGGTCGAGGATCAGCCTCAAATAGTTGTAATTTTTTGGGAAACAGGAAGTACCAGGAGTGGCATCATTGACCCGGTTTCCTGCTCTGGAACCACCTCGACTACACTTTTTTGCAGCAATGACAGAACCACCTGTTGGAGAAGCAGAAGGCACTCTTCCAAGCACAAGCCCTGACGGGGAGGGAGAAGAGTGGGGGAACTCCCAGAAGGGTAGCGCATAGCCATTCTCTACTATTTTCAACAGCCAGAGATTTGTAGTAATACACTTCCAATTTTGAGAAAATGGGACACCCGTCCTCCCACGGGACAAGAAAGCTCTAGGATGGTGGAGCTAGAACTGCTTCCCCTGCCGCACTAGTTGGAGAGGCAGAAGAGGAGGAGGAGGAGATCTGTTGCTGTCACGCAGCACCCCGCAGGCGAACTCAGCACTATAGAATCTGTGCAAGAGATTTGCCTGCTGTTACCTGGCATGAAAGGACAAGTTCCTCCCAAAGTCACGAAACTTGGGATCTGTCCAAAGCTCCTGGGCTGAGATTGTAGTCCCAATGACCTTGCTGTGGCTTTACTCTCTTTAAAGCACTGCGGTGCCAAATCCGCTTTAGTCCCGAACATGCGAGATCCATCGAACGGTAGATCCAGTAAAATAGATTGGACATTAGGAGAGAACCCTGAAACACACAACTAAGCGTGCCTCTTAGTAGCCACAGATGATCCAATCGCCCTGGCTACCAAATCGGCCATGTCCAGAACAGGCTATCACTTGGTGGGCAGCAGCTTGGGCATCTAACAACACCTCCAAGAAATGCCCTAGTACCTCCTCGGGCAATTTTGGGACTACCTCCCAGGCTGAGTCCATGAGGGTGTGTATGTAGTGTCCCAAAAGGCATGTGTCATTCGTCGACTTGAGGGCCACACTCCTCGACGAGAACAGCTTCCTTACCATGAGTTTTGACTCCCTATCTGCAGGCGTAGTTGGGAAGGAACCTGCAAACTACCTCGAGGAGCATGATGCCTGGACAACCAGGCCTTCCGGCAAAGGATGGGTGGGCAGAAAAACAGGATCCCCCCGGAGCCACCTTGTACCTCCTTGCCACTGTCCTAGAAACCGCTGAAGCAGACATCAGCTTCTGCTAGACATCGACAACGGGCTCAGTCAAAACCTCATTAAAGGCTCTGAAATAGAGGAAGGAGAATGGAGCACCTCTGTCAGGATATTAGACTAACTCTGCTGTAGGAAGAAACAATTCCAAGAAATCCGCAGCCTTCCTGACAGCAACGTGATAAGTGGTCACCTCCTGTGTCTGCGGACCCTTGGAGAGGAGAGGTCGTATTCAGGAAAGGCGTCTAGGCCACTAGCCTCCTGTAAACCTTCAAAATCCGGGTCAGGATCCATATTCTCTCCTTCCTCAGCCTCACCATGCTCCTCCTGGTACTCTTCTTCAAAAGTCTTTGTGCCGCTCTCTGAGATCTCATCTTCGGAACAGGCAGCGGCAGTGACAGACACGGCACCAGTGACTTCGGGATCGGTGTTGAAGGGCAGTCCACTGGAACAGGAGTCAACGCTGGTTGGAACCAGACGGCGCCGGGGACGAACCATCCAGTGGTACTCGCCCCTCCAAAGATTGTAACGGCATTGAGAATCCCGGCGTCGGAAGAGGCAAACTCCTTGAAGCCATAGGCAAGAAAGGCATGAGAGATGCCTGAGGAAAGTGAGGTGGCAAACCTCGCACCGAATGTGCCAATGGACCCATGGGGCCAACAGGCACATCAGTAGGGTTTGCCATTCTGGCAAACAAGCCAAACATCGCATTAAAAAAATGCGAAGGATCCGAACCGGGAGTTGGGAAAGCAGGATATGTTGGATCTGGTACTTCAGGCTCAGAAGCTGCTCGGGGAGGCACCAAATTCGGCTCTGCCGTCAGAGACCCTGGAGCCAGAGGGGGAGTGGTTGCATCTCTCGGAGCCGGTGGAGCCACTGTGTCGGAGCCGGAGTCCCCTCAGGTGAAGGAGACAGAGATCTCATCCCTCCGATGACGCCTGGTACATGGAGACACCGACTTCGGAATCACACCCTTCGATGAGCGAAGCCGAGAACCATGGCACCGCTATATCTTATGTTTCTTTGACGACTTTGTGGAGTCGGCAACTTCGAACAGGTCCTTGATCTGCTGTGACTCCTCTTTTGCTTCTTGACCTTGGCCTTCCTCTCCTTCGGCGCTTTGGGATTCATGCACTTGCATGAAGTGCACGTCTCAACGTCGTGGTCCGACGAAAGACATCATGAACAGTTTTCATGGGGGTCAGTGATGGACATCTGGCCCCAACATTCTTGGCATGGCTTGATAACCTACTTTTCTAGGAGTAGACATCCTCGATTTCTAGAAAGTCACGATGATCCGCAAAAAAGAAACTCCCAGGAATGGAGAGCCTGTGAAAAACCATTACAAATTGATGACGTGGAAAAAAGGGAGTCGCGTGCAGAGCTGAGGAATGCTGCGCACTAGGATAATTCAAACGGTGAGGAATCCACAGGCAGTTGTATCCATCAGAATCTAAACTTACATGAACAGCAAACTGAGATGTTATTTGTATCACTTGCTTCTGCACCTCGAACAGCCACAGAAGAGAACACATATCGCATATCACCTAAATTGTGTGAACCACACATGCCTTGACATCTGATAAGATAAATTATGTCCTAGAGCAATAGGGTGAAATATTTCAGGGTCATATTTAGAAAACTGGAGACCTAATCAACCTGTTTAGATACGGGAAGTTCAACATTGGTCTTAATGTGATGTCCCGTTTTGATGTTAGCAAACACATAGAGCCCTCTTCTAATGCTCTCTTATGTATTCATGATTTCACTTCTAGCAGTACGTTGTGGTTGCATGCCCCTCAGCATATCAGTGTTGGGAATTGGAGGAACAGGCGTGTCTGTTGATGCTGTGTTACACTCTCACTTATTTTATAGCATCCTGGCCAATGAGCTCTAGCCTTCCCACAATTGTAGGACTGTGGCCTGGAGTGTTCCCTTATAGCCAGTACTCTGTATGGATTACACCACTTTGTGAGAAAACCAAGACAATACTATGTGCTGGTATGTGATATGATGGAACTGAGTCACAATGCAGTTTCTACCCATGATTTTGTGGTTGTGTCCTATATATGTTACATTTAAGCTCTCTGAAAGGATATTCTTTGTGTCCTAATTGCTTTACCTGAAATTGTATTTGTCTCATTAATGCACCATCAATGTTTTTTTAACTAACATGTGTCCACCAAAAGGCATATTTAGCGCTTGTTACTCCAGACGAAATTATGAGATTCTTACACAGAGAGGTATTAAGATACGATATGTTATGTGGCTGTTTGAAGATTTAGCCACATCCAAAGTAGTCATGTTAATTCTGAAAACATTGTAGTGTTCAATTGACCGATGATGAATGAGCTCTACCATCTCAGCCCAATCGCCTCAACCATAGGAACTACCAAGGCCGTCCAACTAGCCGAATGTAAGCTGCTGGAGTACATTCAGGTGCCTATTAAACATCAGTGTTTCCTCCCCTCAGTTATTTATTTATTTGGCAAGAGGGGCAAACATCTATTCAGATATCCAGAGGGATTTATCTAGCAGTTTAACTGAGGTTGGTACCAAAATGTAAATCTTTCAAAAGTTCACTCTAACAAAAAACTACTTCTATAACCTCACTAACAGAAAGGACTTTGTCGGTGAAATGATTGTTCATCTGTATGCAGTTAAATCATCAGGGGCAAAGGAGATGCCCTTGTTGGATTAGGCTGTGTCCTCACATATTGGTAGGTAGAAGACCTCTTTATGGAATATTTTCTTATCCGCTTATTTGGTGAGATTACTTTTGTTACATCTTTTGGGTAAGGGTTTCCTCCTCCCCGTGTTCCTTAGCCTGCCATTTTGGACTTGGTTCAGTCCTCTCCTTCCCCCCTGTGGTTTTTCCCTCTTCCTGGAGTGTGCATTAGAATGTTGTTGTCCATGGGATTCTATTTCTTCTGTGGTGGAGAGCGGAGGCTGGAAATAAAACTCCTGAACTGCTGTGTGGAGGAGTTTTCTTCACTGGCGACGATCTGTGTGAGTGGACAGATGACCAGCCTCCCCCCCCGCTTTGGTTCTTCTCCGCCCACTGGACTACAATTACTAGAATCCTCTTTCCAATTTTCATGGCTGACTTAAGGTACTGTTTCTTCACCTTACCTTCTCTTCTGTCGCTATCCTGTAGGGACGTCCTTCCTGGCCTTTATCGACTACCTCTCTGTGCGAGTTTTCTCGTCCGTTCCTTCTCCACTTAAGTAGCGGTTTCGCTACATGTGAGAGCCTCTTGGTGGTCTCTCTCTTCAACGAGCCTGCCTCACGTTCCTTGTTGATACTATCCTTCAGCTATGGGGGAGTGCTGTCACCTCCGATCAGTTTTGAGGGAAGACTTGTGAGGGGAGTTGTTTTGTCTTCGGAGCCGGCTTTCTCTTCTGTGGCAGTTTCAGGGAGCCAGCGCACTTTTCACTTCCAGGCAGCGGTGCGGGGAGCGGCTGTGTGGAAAGCGTTCTCCTCGATGTTCGGCGCTGCCTCCTCACCGCCGACTCTCAGCTTTTCCTTCCAGGGCGTGTCCTTGCCTGGGGGTGGCCTGGCGGGACTGATCCTGCCCTCCATAGGCTGTAGCAGATCGCTGATGGGCACAGCTGTTCATCTGTGTATTTAGGCCGTCCTCCTTGGGCGTGTCCTTGCCTGGAGGCGGTCTAGCAGAGTGGACCCTGCTTCATTTGGCCTGTCGCGGCCCTCTGACAGGCACAGCTGTTCCCTGGAGTTCACAGAAGCAGCAAAATTTCATCTTTATTTCCTACCTGCCTGTCACTGCCCACTGACAGGCACAGCTATTCCTCATATTCATTTTCGCTGCCACCCGTCCTACCTTTCTTTGGGGCTTACTTGGAGGCTAGCCCTTACTTCTTCAGTTTCATCGGAGACACGCACTCCATTATTCATCTAATTAGCGTGTCTTGCCTCAGTAACGTGCTTCTGCAATCTTCTACAGTAATTACATCGAAGACATGCACTCCATTATTCCATTAATTAGCAGTAACGTGCATCTGCAATCTTATACAGTAATTTGGCACCGGAGACACACACACCAATTTCATCTCTTTTGCGTGTCTTTTTCACGGTGATGCACACACCTTTAACAATATTTATGCTATATATATATATATATATATATATATATATATATATATATATATATATATATATATATATATATATATATATATAATAAAATTATAATATCCTTTGCATATAATGATGGCAGCTGCTAGCACGTCTGAACCTGCTCCTTTCCTTAATGAATTTGGGGAACCCAATATCCCATGGAAGGAGTGGGAGGACGTGTTTGAATCTTACCTAATTGCTATTGGAGGAGAAAAGTTTAGAGCAACCAGAAAACAGCACATATTACTCCACAATTTAGGTCCGCATGGCAGAAAGATATTTGAGTCCTTACCTGAACCAGAATCAGGGGATAGTGAGTCAGATGATGATGAGGATACTTATAAGTCCATCCTGCGAAACCTTAGGATTCACTTTGGTGACAAAGTGAACATTGTACTGGAGCGGCACAAGTTCTTCAGCAGAGTTCAAGGCAAACAAGAATCAGTTTCAACGTATGTGGCAGTTCTAAGAGGTTTCAGCTAGTTATGCGAATTTCAAGAACTTAATGATTCCCTTATAAGAGACCAACTAGTGTGATGCACTAACAATAATAAAATTCAAGAGAAACTCCTGCAAAAGCAACCCAATCTCCAAGAAGCCATTTTGATTGCTAAATCGATTGAACACACCGCCATATGTGTAAAGGAAATCAGATCACCTAGCTCAAATGAAAAAGTTTCCGAAATTGCAGATTTAGCAGCAGATCTGGCAGTATGCAAGATAAAGAATGATAAAAAGCCTACCAAACTGAATGACAGAAATTTTCAAGTTTAAATGCTACCATTGTGGGAGCAGCAACCACTTAGCAAATAATCCTAATTGTCCAGCCAAGAGAGTTATTTGTAAGAAGTGCAACAAGAGAGCCCACCTGGCCAGGGTATGCAATAGCTTCAAAAAGAAAGAATTCGGATATGAATCCAATCCTCAAGAAGAGAAATTTCAAGTAAAAAAAATAATCTTGCAAATTAAGGAAAATTCAGAAACCCAGCATAGGTATCCTATGTGTGAAGTTCAATTAGAAGGAAACGTAGTCAAAATGTTTGCAGACTCATGTTCACCGTTTACTTAATTGAACTATTCCGACTATAAATTCATGGGTCAAGCAGACAAAAATGTGATACTCCCAGCTGATATTTCACCCAGAGAGTACAATAGAGATCCCATTCCTATGAAAGGCATGATTAAGACACTCATTTAATTAAAAGGACGCACTACTGTTGGCAAGGTGTACATAGTGGAGGAGGGATCTAATCTTCTTGGGTGGCAACACCAAAAGGAATTGGGGATAAAACGTGATCCCAATAATTCTGAGCAAGTCATTTCAGTGAACCAAACCAATGCCAGTGAACACATAATTGAGGAATTTCCAGAAGTATTTTCAAGCAAGTTGGGATTACTTAAAGACTTCCAACATAAAATGAAAATAAAGCCCACCGCTAAAACAGATATACATAAAACAAGGCCAATACCTCACTTGATGTGAGACCCATTAAAAAAGAACTCAATAGGCTTTTGGATTTAGGCATCATCCAACCCATAGATTGTTCTGATTGAATAGCACCCATTGTAATCGCATCAGGCTCTGTGTGGATTTGCGTAATCTTAATGCTAGCATTTGGGTGGAGAGACATCATTTACCACGCACCCATGAGATGTTGAGCACGATGGGGGAAGCTACATGTTTAAGACCTATCCATGGCTTACCACTAAGTGGAATTTCACCTAGAGTCTAGACATTTAACAGGATTCCCCACACCCATGGGCACGTACATGTTTCGCCGCATGCCATTTGGACTCACTTCAGCTGCTGCGGTTTTTCAAAAAACTATGCAGCAAATACTTGATGGGGTACAGAAAACGCTATGTTTTCAAGATGATGTCCTGATCTATGGTGCCAATACCGATGAACATGATAGAATTCTAAAAGAAGTACTCTCTAGATTCAAGAATGCTTGATTAACCCTTAAGAGAAAAATGGCAGTTAGGTGTTAGTTCAGTAGAATATTTAGGTCACAATATTTCAAAAGATGGTTCTAAACCAAAGATCTGCCTCTTAGAAGCAATTAAAGATGCACCTGCCCGTGAAAATAAGGATGAGCTTAAGTCCTTCCTGGGACTTGCCGAGTACATGGCAAAGTATGTAAAAAATGTTGCCCACATAACTTCGAATCTCAGAGACCTGGTAAAGAACCATGCACATTACCAATGGTCAGAGGATCACCAAACATCCTCCATGAAAATAAAAGACGCTATCCTTACTGCCCCTTACTTGTGCAACTTTGAACCCACCGGTAAAACTTTTCTGACTACAGATGCCAGTGACAAAGGCTTAGGAGCCACTCTCTCCCAAATCATAGAATGTAATGAGAAAATAGTGGCTATTTCATCACGCACCCTCACTAAGTCGGAAAAAAACTATTCCGTGGTGGAAATTGAAGCCCTTGCCTGTTTTTGGGCCATTAACATTTAAACATTTTCCTATGGGGCATACAATTCTGCATACGCACGGACCATAAACCGCTTATTTTCATGTTCAATCCCAAAGGCTCATCTTTTTTTTTTTGTGTGTAAAACCTTTATTGAAACAAAGAAAGACACCACGTCTGACACAGCTATCTTTCGCCTACAAACCCGTCGGGGCCGGCAGCAGTGTATGATAATCAGGAGTCATCACATTTGATAATATTAACACAGCATGCCACCTACAACCCACCAGGGCCGGCCGCGTGAAAAGAAAGAAAAATAACATAGTCGCGTTAACCCCAGGCAACCCAAGAGGCAACCCCAACCCAACTCACTCAATGGCACCGTAGTAATGGTAATTGGGAAATAGCATGGTAACAGTGGGAAGGGGGCTCCGCTAGCACATATCCACTAACACATGACCCTCACCATAACGCACACAGAGAGGGCCCCACCCCACAGCCTGGATGTCGCTCCCCCATGGCACGCACCTCCGCAGAGATGCCTCCCGGCACTCCAACAGCCCCTCCCGTCATCTCCTGCAAAATCATTAATAGGCCTCAGAACCCCACACAGCCCGCACCGGCAGAGGAGCCCCAGCAGCAGAGCCGCCGCGCTCCCCCGTCGCACCCCAGATGCCCCCAGCGCACGGCCACCTCAGGAAGGAGAACCAACACTACTGACATGTGTCTGAGGATACTTAAGCAGGTACCCCGTCAGAGGGGCCCATATGTCCTTGGGTTGAGAAGCGGCCGGCAAGAGGTCCGCATACAGAGTTAATTCATCCTGCCAACGCATCAGGTCCTCCACCCAGCTCTTGAACTTGGGGGCACGTCTTATCCCCCATCTGCAAGCCACCCTACGTTTGGCAAGGAGAAGACAAAAAGACCCGAATTTCCTATGAGGAGCCGGCATGTTCTCCGTACAACCCAATATACCCATTAGCGGGGACAGCGGCAGGGGGGCAGCAATCATCTTCCCCACCGCATGAAATACCAGAGTCCAGAACGCATGCACAGAGGGGCAAGCCCACGCCAGATGCAGCATGTCCGCTCCCTCGGCCCCGCCCCGATCACACTTAGTATCCTCCCGTAGTCTAAACCGATGCAGCTTCACCGGGGTGTAGTAATAGCGTTGAATGAATTTATAGTGTGTAACACGAAGCCTGCTACTGGCCACAACCTGCTCCGTCTGCCTACAGCTAAATAACCAGTCTCGGTCGGTCAATGGTTGCCCCGGCTCCTCCTCCCACCTGCCTCGAGCAGTACACTGTGCATACTCCGACCCCGAATATATTGATCGGTATAGGGTCGACACCAGATGGGAGGCAGTAGTAGCCCGCAACATCGCATGCAGCTGAGGCGACGTCGCCGGTTCTAACGGATAGTCAGGCGTGACGGCCTGAACCCCGGCCCGGAGCCGGACGTACAGGAAGGTCTCCATGGTGGTGGGGGGAGGGTTAGCACAAAGCTGCTGCAAATTTATGAATCTTCCGTCTCTATATAAGTCTCCCCAAGCATTCAGCCCTCTGTGATGCCTCAGCTTGGTGAAAACTCCCTCCTGCAAAAGCGGCATGCGGGGGTGATACACGAGCGGGAGTAGCGGGGAATACAACAAGGGCATACCCGTTCGGTTCATGATCCACTCCCAGGCGCGGCTCGTACATTCCACCGTATCGGGATTGCGGTCCCGCCGCGATGTGTGCCGCCATACTACTCCCTCTAACGGTACGGGATCCGCTAACCAATGCTCTGTGGCAACATGCGCTGTGTACCGCGGGCCGCTCGTCCAGTAATGCGCATAATGGGCCTGGGCACACTGATAATACAGTTCAAAATTTGGTAGGTCCAATCCTCCCGCCGCATAAGGACGAGCCAGAACCTCCCATCGGATACAGGCCTGCTTCCCTCCCCACACCAGCCGCAAGAGTTCAGTGCGCAAGGTAGCGAAGAAAACCCTGCCCGGGGATAGGGGATGTTCGTGAAGTAGTACAGCATTTTCGGTAGAATGACCATTTTTATCAGGGAGACTCTGTCCGCAAGGGACAGCGGCAGGGCAATCCAACGAGTAATAGTGTCTTTCAGCGCTTCGATCGCCCGCCCATAGCTGTCTCTCATAAGTTCCTCCCAGTCCGCAGAAACCTGTACCCCCAGGTACCTCACGAGAAGTCCGCCCGGAAGCGCGTGACAGCCGCAGTAAGGGGGAATATCTGGGATTTAGCCCAGTTGATATGGATACCCGAGAGCCCCCCAAAACGCACAAACACCCGCAGCAGCGGATTTAAATTCGTCTCCGGATCTTTTACATAGAGAGTCATGTCATCCGCGTAAAGCGAAATAAGGATGGGCCGCATAGGACAGATGAGCGCCTTGTCCCGGTGATACTGTCGCACCCGTGCCGCCAATGGTTCGACCGCCAGCGCGAATAGCAGAGGCGACAGCGGGCAACCATGTCTGGTGCCCCGGGAAAGCGCGATGGCGGCAGAGGTGTGGCCATTCACAATCACCTTAGCTACCGGCTCCAAAGGCTCATCTTGCAGTACCCCTCGCATTGCCAGGTGGATGCTAGGGTTAGAAAGCTTTTGTTTCAGAATGGAGTATGTACCAGGCAAGTTAAATTCAGCAGCAGATTTCCTTTCCAGAGCTCCATTGAATAAGGAAGAACCATTTGAGACCACAAAATACCCAATACTACAAGTCAATCACACAATCATCTCCCCTCAGGAGTGGGATGAATGCATGACCAAAGATGAAACCATACAACAGCTCCGAAAATATATTATACAGGGGTGGCCCATTTCGAAAGGGGCGGTTTCAGATGACATTGAAACATTTTGGGAGGTTCGCCTCAAATTTAGCGCAAGCCAGAAAATTTTACTAAAAAATTACAAGATTATTACTCCTGAACTATTACTCAATAAAATCGCAGACCTGGTGCATGAAGGTCACCTAAGCAGAAGTTTAACTAAAGCCAGAATCAGGGAACGCTACTGGTTCCCAAATATGGACTCCATAGTAGAATACAAAGTTAAAGATTGGAGCATCTAAGCTAACAGTGATAAGTCCAAATGTACTTGCAAGTTTCCCCTATCACCGGTGTCTGTACCATCTAAACCATGGGAAAAGCTTGCACTAGACACCATTGGTCCAATAAACCGGAAAAATGTACCTAAACGGTTTGCTTTTGTCTTAATAGACTAAAACTCCCACTGGACTGTCATAAAAATGGTAAATCAAATTACTACAGAATCTTTAATTCAATTTCTTAGAGACACTTTCGCCACTGACGGGATTCCATCATCTATTGTCACTGACAACGGAGTACAATTTACATCTGTGACCACATCAGAATTCTTAAGAAACCTAGACATTATCCACCTCAAAACTTCTCTTTATTGTCCCAGAGCCAATGGGCTTGTGGAGCGAATGAACAGGATGATTAAAGGGTGTATTCAATTAGCATGCACCAACATGATTCCTGTGGAACTAGCCATTCAAGAAATGCTGTGGACTTACCACACCACTCCTAACCAGACCACAGGGGTTTCACCATTCTCAGCTCTTAAGGGGAGGAAACCATGCACCAAATTTTTCCCTAATTGGTTGGGAGGAGGTGTCGGGGTACAAGCCAATACGGAAATCAATAGCTCTAAAATCGCTGCACATCAAGCCAAATACAAGTCATATTATGATACCAAACATGGCACCAAGATTCCTCAATGGTGGTTGGCGACTGGGTATGTGTCAAGAGTAACAGATTGGGGGAATGTGCTTCCATATTTTCCAAACCTATGCAGATTGTGGCAACAAGACAATATGTAGCCGTTATGAACAATGGCCAAACATGGAGCCCATGCTTTGTAATGTTAACCTATTCATTAGGTTAGCCAAATCTCCTCTGACCAATGATACTCATGCCCTGGGAATCTCATCCTACTCAGATTTTCACCCGAGCCCTACCCCCAGGGTCTCGGATAACCAAAGAGTCCGCAGAGCTCCTGCTTGGCATCAAGACTTTAATATGAAGAGATAACCCCTCTTGTTATGTTATTCTTTGGGATATATATTGCACCTCTGTCTCTGCCAACTTATCCTCCAAGCATTTGTATTTCTTTATACATTTTGGGGGAGGGTAGATGTGTTACATCTTATGGGTAAGGACTTCCTCCTCCCCGTGTTCCTTAGCCTGCCTTGTTGGACTTGGTTCGGTCCTCTCCTTCGCCTCTTCCCTCCCATGGTTTCTCCCTCTTCCTGGAGTGGACATTAGAATGTTGTTGTCCACAGCATTCTATTTCTTCTGTGGTGGTGAACGAGGCTGGAAATGAAACTCCTGAACTGAACTTGTTGTGTGGAGGAGTTTTCTTCAACTTTCTCCACTGTAAACGGATCTGATTTTTACAGTTTCTATGTCTGTTGCTGAGATGTTTAGCGCTAAAAATAAAGTTGAAAAAAATTTGCTCAGAAGTTAAGTCACGTTACATAGGTATATGGCCCTTTAATATTGAAACATTTAGTTTCAAGATCCTATACAAATCTTCAGAGTAAAGATGATTCTTTTTCTAGTTTCTGCTTTTTCCACAATGGTATTATTCCGTGCGTTCTTAAGGGTCACTGAAATAAAATACCAAAGATGCTGAACAATTGCTGAATTTTAAGCATGATTGAGGGTTGCAAGGTTTCTATCCTAAAGAAGACAGAGTTGTGAGGACTTGTGAGTGCCCAGTGAAATAAATAAGAAAAAAGTTACTAACCTGTAACGGCAGTTATCCAGTATTGGTATCTTTCATAGATTCACATGCCTGAATCCTTCCCCGTCGTCGTAGTGGGAGTCCCACGGTACATAAATAACAAAGTAGTAAACAATAAATAGTATATTCCATAGGCTACCCTGGTGGCAACCATGTACTCTATAGCCTATTAGTCTCCTTTTACAAAAAGGACCAAACTCAAAACACAACCAATCAGCAGCCAGCACCCTCTAGCACCTTCCCAAGAGAGGCTGAATCCCTCAGATTTTCCAGCACAAGTGTAGTTAGTACTGTATCGTAGCGGTGCCTCTCCGGGGAGGAGGGTGGGTTGCATCTGAATCTATGAAAGTTACCAATACTGGATAACTGCAGTTACAGGTAAGTAACTTTTTTCTTATCCAGTATTGGGGTATCTTTCATAGATTCACATGCCTGAATCAGAATAGTAAGCAGTTCCTTATTTGAAAAAAGGGTGCGCGCACCTCGCGATTTAAAAAAAAAAAAAAAAAAAAAGTTTTTTTCTCCCTTGGGGGTCCTTCTGTGACCCCCTGATCAAGGCTAGGGGGTCAGGAACTGTCCACTCTGCCCCCTTTTCACGTTCTCCACCTTTTTTTTCACCCCCTCAGACTGCGAGAGACAAAATGGCGGCCGACACTTCCTGGTTTCGACCGATTCGAATGTTTACCGACATCTAACAACCAATCAGAATTGCGCTTGCGCACGGCAGGGTGCGCGCACGGTGCGCGCACGGTGCGCGCGTATAGATATTGATATGCTTTTAAATGCTATTTTCTCAGGAAATACTGAACAGATTTACACCACTTCCTTGACCTTATGGCTACCTCTCTGCCAAATTTAACGTAATTCTGTTGAGCCTTTCGGGCTGTAGCTGCGACTAAAGGTCCTATGGAAAAATGCATGAGCAAAACGCGTTTTGGGACCCCCCCTTTTTCTCGGCCCCCGCTTGACGAATCACCCCGAGACTTTCAGGGTAGGAGCTGAGCGGAGCGCCCCATTAGTTTTCAAAGTTTCGCGAAGATTCGTCAACCGGCGCCAAAGTTATTCAAAATAGAATTTTGAGATTTCCTATGGAAACTAGGTTGTAACTATAACTATCTACTGACGACCGCCAGTAGATTATATATATATATATATCCATCCATCCAGCCAGCCATCCATCCATCCATCCATCCATCCATCCATCCTACTGGCAGTCGCCAGTAGGTAGTTATAGTTAGGACCTATTTTCCACAGGAAATCCGCAACATTCTATTTGGAATAACGTTGGCGCCGATTGACGAATCTTCGCAAAATTCACCAAACTTCTGGCCAGCCCCGGTCTGCTCCTATCCTGAAAATTTCACGGTGATTCGTCAAGCGGGGGCCGAGAAAAAAGGGGGGTCCCAAAACGCGTTTTCCCCATGCATTTTCCCATAGGACCTGTTGAAGCAGCTACAGCACGATCTGCTAAATGGAATTACACCAAATTTAGCAAAGAGGTAGTCCTCAGTTCAGACTCGTGCCTTTTGCTTAAATGGTGTAGATCCGTTCAGTAGTTCCTGAGAAAATTAGAGTTAAAAAGATAGATATATCTGGACGGAGCCTAACCACACATCTCATCGTGAGATCTGATTGGCTGTCAGTACTTCATCCAAGAAGTGTTGGCAGCCATCTTGGGACCAATATACATTATAGCACCTCATTAAAAAGCATTGCAGTTAATAGAAGGTTTTAAGACTTAAGTTACATTATAAATCATTTGTTGATGATACCATACTGATTTTAGGAATTGTGGTGTGTTCTAAGGTAATTTTACCATGTGAAAAAGCCTTCTGCTGTGATATCATGAATCATGTTTGAGAGAAAACTATTTTCTCATGCTTTTCCCACAGAGGTTTGGAAGGTGATCTATAAGCTAAACTGAGAGCATATTTTCTGTAAATTCACATTATCTTTCTCAGTCATGTGAGAATGAAGTCTGACATTCTCAGTAAAACATGTACATCCAACAAGGGCAGAGACTGTCAGTTGATTCCTTTGTGTTCTACTGCAGCTTCCCAGAGTGTTCTAAAGAACAACTAGAGCGCTAACAGTCCTACTTATGACAAACGTATTGCACACCTGAAACCATCTTGATTGGAATAAAGTGGTAACTCTTAAAACATTTAATTTAAAAAGGAACAAAATGAGGGGCTTCATTTTGCCATAGAAAGTATGATTAGTGCTGCAGAAAGACAAATTAGGGCACATTTTGACTTCTCAAATCCTCTTCTATTTCATAAAAAAATTCTGACATGCAGACTGAAACATGCACTTTGAATACCAGCAGCAGACTTCCCTGGTGAGCAGTAGCTTTACTACAGTGATCTAATGAGCAACTAGAGTGCTAACATTCAGAATTTATGGCAAATGTATGACACATCTGAATGTCTTCTTGATGGAACCAAAGTAAAAAACTGAAAGTATTTCCTAGTGAGGAGACTGCAGTAAATGAGGAAATTAGGAAACTTCATAACAAATAAATCTCCCAAGATGGCCACCACAGACAAAAGAGCCCAAATGTAGCCCAAATATCACCCAGAGTAGCCCAAGTATAGCCCAATGACAGAAGTGTGCAAAACACTTATTTTTTGTGTATTTGCAGTTTTATATAGTGCAGACTTGTCAGGTATTGGAGTGCTTTACATGAGCATTGGTTACATCACACAAGATCAAATTCATTTTGGTTGTAGACATGGGGAGATTAAGTGATTTGACCAGAATCACAGAATGTTGGGCTGAAGCAGAAACTCCAACCTGCTTCCCCAGTTGCAAAGTCTGCAGCTCTGGAAGTAACACCACATCCTCTCCCATAAGTGCAACATTTAATCAAGTGGTCAAATGGATACAAAAACATAAAGATTACAAATAATTTAAAAGTTCTTTGTCGCTATTTGAAAATTCAGAAAATATGTCCTCATTTTAGTTTTTTAGAGCACTAACCATAATTTTGATGCAAATAAGACCCTCTCATATATGTCATTTCTAAAGGAAATGCTCTAGGTATTACAGTTTTGATTACATCAAGATGATGTCAGGCGTTCCACACTTTGGTAATAAATATAGAATGTTAGCAATCTAGTTGTTCATTGGGATACTGTTGAGAGGCAGAGGCCAGGGGCACGGACTCTGAAAATTGAAGGCAGGTAGGAGAGTGCAGAGGCAACAATTTGACCACACTGGGCAGGCAGGAAGGGCAGTGGCAGCACAACAGACTATGGAGGGCAGTGGAAAGGGGGGCATGGTCAATAAACCAACAATACAGGACTGGCAAGAGAGGCTGTGGCAATATAAAATAGTCCATTGTGGGCAAAAGGAAGAGGCAATGATAGTACAACCATACATGCCAACAGACCCGTTTCAGCCAGGAAACGTCCAATGTTTTTAAGCTCAAATGGGCTTTATTTGATCTGTCTCCTGCCTACAAGCTCCACTTTTTCAATGTAACTCAAAGGGGAAAATCAATACCCCAGTTTATTTTCAAAATCTCCCTCTTACCAAGTTCAAAATGTTCGCAAGTATGGTACATTGGATCATGGTAGGCAGGAGGAATTGGGGTAGGGACATGGACTCGGATAACAGAGGACAGGAGGGACATGGAGAGGTGCACCAAACTGACCCTACAGGGTAGGCATCAGGGTTTGCAGCAGCACAATACACCACACAGGGCATGCGGGACGGGAGTGCAGCACAACAATCCATAGAAAGCAATAGGGAGGGGACAGGACCATGCACATGGACAACAGAGAACAGAGGGGAAAGAGGCAATGGTAGCTAGCTGACCATAATGAACAGACAGGAGAGAAAGCTGCAGCATAACAGACAATAAAAGGCAGGAGGGACGGATCAGGGGCATTACAATGGAACAGGCAAGCCAGGAGGGAGGGAATAGGAGTCTGCACATGGAAACAGAGGGCTGGAGGCAAGGGGGCAGGGCAGGAGCAGCAAGATGACCATGGAGGTCAGGCAGGATGGGCACTAGAAACAAGACACACCATGGAGAGCAACAGTGAGACTATGATGGCATACACACAGACCATGGAGGGAAGGTGCGAGGGAGTCAGGGGCAGCTGGCTGACCACACAGGGAAGGTGGGAGGGGTCATGGCAGCACAGAAGACCATGCATGGCAAGCGGGAGGGTTAGTGGCAGCACAATGGCTATGATGGGCAAGAAGGAGGGTGCAGTGGCATGCACAAAGGACCATGGAGGATAGAAGGGAGGGTCAGGAACTGGGCACAGACAAGAGAGTTCAGGGGAAGGGGCCTCACAACAGACCACGTGGGGCAGGCAGGAGGAGCAGTTGCAGCACAACAGACCAGGGAGTGCAGAAGGGTGTGGCAGTAAAATGGACCATGGAGGACAGCAGGAAGGGGATAGGGCATGGCATGGGGATAGGGCATGGCATGTGGACAGGCAGGGTGGAGGGGGCAGGGACAGGTTACAGTCATCTGACAATGCTAGGCAGGTGGGAGGGGAGTGGCAGCTCAACAGAACATTCAAGAGTAGATAGGAGTGGCAGGTCCATGGAACATGGTGGGCAAAAAGGATGGAGCAGGGGCATGCACAAAGACATCGGAGGGCAGGGGGAAGGAGAATAGGGGCAGCAAGCTAAGCACAGAGGCTAAGCAGGAGGTCAATGATGGGCCATAGAATTGGGCAATCGAGGGCAGGAGGAGTGGTCTGGTACATCATGCTAAATGGAGGGCAGTGGCACACATCAGACCATGCATGGCAGGAGGGAGGAGGCTAGTCCATGGATTCAGACAACAGAGGATAGGGAGGAGGTGGATGGGGCAGCAAGCTAACTGTTCAGACAAGGTGGGTATTAGGAACTTTATTGTTTTTAAAATGTGTGTCTGTGCGAACTACTTAAAATATAAACAAGTATGCAGCATAATCTCACTTTTATTCAGGAAGAAGACGACGTTTGTGACTGTGACTCCAGGCTCACTTGGCAGAAACACCCCCTGACCCTCCACCCCCATCGCAAAATGTAATGCCCGTGAAAAGGGTAGGTGGACGCAGTGTTATATAAAATATAGTCCTGAGAGCACAATTGAAAATGAAAACTAGATATAGTATATGGTATAAACTATGCACCAAAAAGTGTGAAATAAGATGAACCGGGGCGTGTAATATAATATGCAATACATTGTGCGCAATGACAGATTCATTGGAGAGCGCGAGATAGCACAGGCACTAGCGCGTGCTATGCGATATGCTCCTTGGAGTGTAATATGCACAGGGCAGTGTTGTGTAACCTAACTAGTCTCTAAAGTTGTAATATAAAATATGTGCTGGGGAGTGTAACATTGCATATGCACTCTGACAAAGATATGGATCCCAGATTGTAATATGTATGGCATAGCGCTGTGCGTTATAACATAGGCATCGAGGAAGGCACGTTAGATGGGGCAATATAACCCGTGCGAAGGCAAGTGTGGCATGACATATTCATGGGATGGTGTTACAGTGCACATGGGCTAGAGAGTGTCATAGCACACGCACTAGCTGGTGGAATACAACACAGAGGTGTGTGGCACTCGGCGGGCACTGGTGGGTGTAACACAGCATTGGGCTCAGCCAGGAGCACGCTGTGACTCTCAAGTGAGGTTCGTCTCCTTTCCAGAGAGTAAAATAAAAAGTAATACACATCCGGCGGTGGATGTGTGTTTTATTAACCGTGAGGAGGGTTTCTTGCATAGTTTGGTCGAATTTTTGTCAAATCCCCTTTGAATGGCTTGGTGTGCGTGTGTATTAAATGTGCCCGTCAATAGCTACCCATGTTTGTATAAATAAACGACAAGGGTGTCTACTTGGAGAGTACCCACCGGCGGGGGCGCCGGGATTAGGCACGGTAGGGCGTCAGACACGTCAGAGCTTCACTAGCGGTGTAAATACATTCCACGTGGATTCATTGTCTACATAGTCGCCTTTTAATGAATATCACGCAAATCGTCATGGTGATAGGTACATACGGTTTGTCCAGCATGCCCTAGGTGTTTCTATAAATATATATATTTTTTAAATAATAAAAAACAAAGGCCGGCCCCGGGGGTTGGGGTCACCGTGGCCGATTAAGGCCTTGGGAGGGCGGCCACGCAGCCCCCTTCCAAATAAATGTTTTTCAACAAAAGAAATTAGGGTGCAGGCCCTGGGGGATGGTTTCCCCAGGGCCAATAAATTAGAAAAATAAGGGGGGCCACACAGCCCTCCTTAATAAAATAAAATAAATAAAAAACCGGCATAGCGCCGGAGGCCACGCCCCCTCCTTGCAGCACTCTGTAAACGTGCCCCCTGGCCAGTTGTAAGTTGGGGAATTAATTCCCCTTCAATACTGAGGGTCCCTTAGGGCCAACTAGCCCAACAGGTATGTCCAATATGCGCCAGGGAGCTGCGTTGCAAACAGGTGTTCTGAGGCCACGCCCCTTTTTTACACCTCTATGCAACGCAGCTCTGTGGCGCTTACTGGAGGTACCTAGTGGGCTAGTTTGACCCTAGGGACCCTTAGGATTAAAGGGGACTTAGTCTCTCAACTTAGAAAGGCCACAGGACGCGTTTACACAGTGGTGAAGGGAGGGGACGGGACCTGAGTTGACGTGTGCAAACACGCCCTGTGGCGCGTTTTAAGTTGGGGAAATAATTCCCTTTCAATCCTGAGGAAATCTGGGACCCAACTAGCCCACCAGGTGCTTCCAGTAAGCGCCACTGCTCTGCTTTGCAGAGAGGTGGTGCAGGCCGTGCCCCTTTTTACACCTCTCTGCAATGGCGCTTACTGGACGTACCTAGGTGGCTATTTTGCCCCTATGGACCCTCAGGATTCGAGGGGACTTAATCTCCCAACTTAAAACGGCCACAGGGCGTGTTTACACAGTGGGGAAGGGAGGGGACGGGGCCTGAGGTGACGTGTGCAAACACGCCCTATGGCGCGTTTTAAGTTGGGGAAATAATTCCCCTTCAATCCTGAGGGCCCCTGGGGGCTAAATAACCCACCAGGTGCTTCCAGTAAGCGCCACTGAGCTGCGTTGCAGAGAGGTTGTCCAGGCCGTGCCACTTTTTACACCTCTCTGCAACGCTGCTCTGTGGCGCTTACTGGAGGTACCTAGTGGGCTAGTTGGACCCTAGGGACCCTCAGGATTCAAATGAACTTAATCTCTCAACTAAAAACGGCCACAGTGCGTGTTTACACAATGGTGAAGGGAGGGGACGGGGCCTGAGTTAACGTATGCAAACACGCCCTGAGGCACGTTTTAAGTTGGGGAAATAATTCCCCTTCAATCCTGAGGGAACCTGGGGGCCAACTAGCCCACCAGGTGCTTCCAGTAAGCGCCACTGAGCTGCATTGCAGAGAGGTGGTCTAGGCCGTGCCCCTTTTTACATCTCTCTGCAACGCAGCTCTGTGGCGCTTAAAGGAGGTACCTAGTGGTCTAGTTGGACCGTAGGTACCCTCAGGATTCAAGTGGACACAGGGCGTGTTTACACAGTGGGGAAAGGAGGGGACGGGGCCTGAGGTGACGTGTGCAAACACGCCCTGTGGCGCGTTTTAAGAGGTAGTTTTAATCCCCTGCCCTATTATATACTAGGGGCTTACAGAGGAGGTCATGCTAATCACAGGGGAACCCCAACGCATAGTATTCCCTAGTGTATGTAGGTGTTTTCACTGTATTCTGAGTGTCTTTTAACATAGCACTGGCTCTAGGACTGGTTAGCCAGACACCGTTACCACCAGAATCCGTCTGAAAAAGTTGAGGGTACAGGATGATTTTGCAACAAGGCTTCTTTCTGCTCTTCTGTTTGTTCTTTCTGCACGTTATCCTTCTTCCTGCACTTTTCTTCGTCTTTGAGGACTTCTGTTGCTTCTCTCTGCATTTCTTTTTTTTCTTTCTGTGCGTTCTTTCGTCACATGTCCTATCTCTGTAGGCATAGTTAGAAATTAGCATTTAAAAAACCTTTGAAATTCACTGAAAAAACCATAGGTTTCAGGGGCGTTCTAGTTAGCTGGACTTTTCACTCATACAAAACCATTGAAATTCCCCCGTTATAGTTAGTTCAGCTAACTATAACTCGCGCGCCCACAATGCACTGCTGATGACGTCACATATTACATCACTCATGACATGGTCAGTGACATCACTCATGACATCACTGATGACATCTCAAATGACATCTCAAATGACATCACTGATGACATCATCCTTGTGATAGAGTGGCAGACCTCCTCTCCCCCTAATATAACCTTTGATACACACATTCAAAAATAGAAACTCAAATTTTCAAAACAATGGACATACCAATACCAGTTACAACAACCTATTCAGTAATTCTAAGAGCCACATCCACTCATTCAACAACAGTCCTATACAGTCACTCATACGTGTACTCACTCATCATATGTACTCATACACCTATACATCCTGTTACACAACACCACTCATCCATAGAGTTACTCGCACACAGTCACTCATGCTAATAAAGAATCAAACATCCATTTACTTGCATATACAGTTATACACACACCACCACACTTACTTCTACAGAAACTTACACATACTTAGTCTTTTAAACAATCACTTATAGAAACACATACTTATTCATACAGGAACTCTTCCAATCTCTCACTCTCACATATACTCACTTATATACACCAATAGTCACATATACTAGTTTAAAACATATGTAGTTACTCATAGAGACACTATTGAGACAGTCATTCACTCACTAACACGCCCATGCACACACTCATCCACCCATACAGTCCTGCACACATGCTGTCTTCAACACATACAGTGAGTCACTCATTCATGCACCTATGCACTACGTAATACCCCCCACCGAACCATACAGACACTCAGACACTCATACCGATACTCAAAAAACCAACTAATAACCTATATAGACACTCATGTAGCTACTCACCAACCCATGCAGCCACTTATACACAAAGTGAGAGACTGATACAGATATTTACATATTTAAACATTACTCACTAAGCCATGTATTCACTAAGATACACTTAGTTATACAATCAATTTTTCAAAAACAAATCATCCATTTAGACACTTATATACCCATTTATTCTTCCATCGACTGTGAGATATACATATATAAAACATATGTAATTTTCAGAAAAACACACATTCACTGGATGATGTCATCAGTGATGTCATCATTGATGTCATTTGAGATGTCATCAGTGATGTCATCAATGATGTCACTGACCACATCATGAGTGATGTAATATGTGACGTCATCAGCAGTGCATTGAGGGCACGCGAGTTATAGTTAGCTGAACTAACTATAACGGGGGAATTTCAATGGTTTTGTACGAGTGAAAAGTCCAGCTAACTATAACACCCCTGAAACCTATGGTTTCTTCAGTGAATTTCTAAGGTTTTTTAAATGCTAATTCCTAACTATAACATGCCTGAAACCTATAGTTTTTTCAGTGAATATATATATATATATACATACATATATGAAAATAAATGCATATATAAATATTATTCTAACAAGCAATTAAGTGGAAGGTGGGTAGTGCTAAAATAATCCTTAATGCAATGCATCAATTACTTGTAATATTTAAAGGAAAAGAAAAAGAAAAGAACCATACAGAGATATATCAATATATAAACATATTTTCTATCCTACACCTTATTAAATAAGACCTCCATTAAAAGAGGCTTCCCTTTATTGAAATAGGTTCAGTAGTACTGTGTCGCACGGATGCGTCGGCACGCTGTGAAGATTCCAGGCAGTAATGCTGCGTAAACGTGTGAGTCGTCTTCCACGTTGCAGCTCTGCAGATCTTTTCATGGGACACTCCGGCAAATAGAGCAACTGATGCTAAAACTGCTCTAGTGGAGTGCGCGCTCACAGTCCTTGATAATGGTTTGCCAGCCTTGTCGTGGCAAAATTATATTGCGCTCGCTATCCATCTAGCTATGGTAGCCTAAGAAACTGCCATGCCCTGGCAGTTTTGACCATAAGCAACGAATAACTGATTCGAATGACCTTAGTCCTTTGTAAGTAAAATTTAAGACATCTTTTTATGTCTAGAGTGTGAAGCATCTTTTCAGCAGGCGTGGAAGGGTTAGGGAAGAAAGTTCTCAGGATAACAAGCTCATTCAAATGGAATTGAGATGGCACTTTTGGGATGAATTTAGGGTTTATCCTAAGCATGGCCATTTCGTCAGTGAAGCGCAAGAAAGGATGAGATATGGTGAAAGCCTGTATTTCACTAACCCTTACTGTTGATGTGAGCGCCAAAAGAAGAGCGACTTTCCTAGTTAAGTATTTCAAGTCTGCCTTGTGAATGGGCTCAAATGGCTGTTTTAGCAATTGAGATAATACCACGTTAAGTTGCCACTCTGGGGGTGGAGCTCTGATGGGCGGTAAAGTTCTAAACAGTCCTTTCAAAAATTGCTTTACGATTCTTGAGGACCATAAAGACGGACATTTAGTTGATCGCCTTTCTCTTGATATAGCAGCCAGGTGAACTTTAACTGATGGGTGTGCCAGACCACATTTAGCTAAGGAGAGCAAATAAGGTAAAGCTTCTTCTGAAGCAGAGAGAAAAGGATGTACTTCATTTTGCCTGTGCTGTCAGCTCTAGACTAAGCAAGACTTATGTCTTTGCATTCTTGAGTAATGTTCAGATCTTTAACTTCGAAGAATTCAGGAGCCACGCATGAAGTTGTAGAGTAGCTGGTTCCGGGTGACATACTTAGCCTTTGTTCTTGGTCAACAGCGTTAGTGTTGGCAATAGGCGGATGGGTTGAGCTTCCGACAATAGGAAAAGTTCCAAGTACCAGTGTTGTCTGGGCCACTAGGGGGCTATCAGCAGAATGCAACAGTGTTCCCATTTCATCTTCGTGAGGACCCTGGGTATCAGAAGAATGGGGGGAAAGCATATGCATAGATCCCTGACCAGTGCATTAAAAGAGCATTCCCCCGTGAGCTTGGGAGAGGAAATCTGCTTGCGAAGAATCGGCATTTGGAGTTGATCATGGTCGCAAACAGGTCCAGCGCTGGTTTTCCCCAGATCGCAAATATTCTGCCCAGTTGTTTCTGTTCCAGCTCCCACTCGTGACAGCTGTCGTTCGTTCTGCTCAAAGCATCCGCTAGGGTATTTTGGAGGCCTGGAACATGCTCCGCTGTCAAGGAAACTCGGTGGAGCATCAGCCAGTTCCATAACTTTTGGGCTTCCTGTGACAGAGATGGGGACTTTGTGCCTCCCTGTTTGTTGATATAGAACATGCTTGTGGTGTTGTCCGTGCTGATCAACACTGATGATCTCTGTATTTGAGGGAGGAAAGCCTGAAGGGAGAGAAAAATGGCTTTCAATTCCAACCTGTTTATGTGCATTTGGCGTTGAGCTAAGGACCACTTACCTTGAACCTGCAGGTCCTGTAAGTGTCCTCCCCAGCCTTCCATAGAGGCGTCTGTTGTTACTATGTAGTCTGGAATAGCCGGGAGAAAAGACAAGTCCCTGTGACAGATGTGATTTCTGAGCCCACCACTGGAAATCTTCTTTCATCCGCGGAGTGATATTTACCATGTCGTCGAAAGAACCTTTGGTTTGGATCCATTGGCATTGTAGTTCCTCTTGAAGAGGCCTCACATGTAAGCGAGCCAGCGGTACGAGATCTATTGCCGAAGAGAGCACTCCCAGTAGAGACCTGTACAGTCTTACAGAAATGCACTTTTTCCTGGCCAATTTGAGTGCTAATGCTTGCAATCGTTATTGTCTTTCCTGGGAAAGGAAGGCTTTGTTCTGATTGGTGTCCCATCTGGCACCTAGAAATGTCATTATCTGGTTTGGAAGGACCGAAGATTTTTGATAATTAATTGAGAGACCCAACTTGCGAAACAGGGTTAGACAACCGTCCGTTGCAGCTTTAACTAGACGAGCTGATGGTGCTTTCAGAAGCCAATAGTCTAGGTATGGAAATACCTGATGACCTTTGCTCCGCAAGGCTGCTGCCACCGGAGCAAGAAACTTCGTGAAAGTCTGTGGAGCCGATTTGAGGCAAAATGATAGTGGGTACCAGCCACTGTGAACCGTAGGAACTTTGTGCTTTGGATGAATAGGGACATGAAAGTATGCATCTTCGAGATCCAATGAAGTCATGAAGTTGCCGCTGTTGAGGCGTCGTAGCATGTCTGAAGACGTTACCATCCTGAATGTTTGACTTTAAGAATTTGTTTAATTTCCTGAGGTCTAAGATAGGCCTCCACTCCCCTGATTTTTTGCGAATGAGAAAGAAACGGCAGTAGAAACCTTTCCTTCTCTGAGGAAAAGGGACTTTTTCTATTGCTCCTTTCCAAAGCATGATCTTTTCTTCCTTTTTGAGTACGTGAAGAAGAGGGGGATGTGATCCCATGGGAGGGGTATTCGAAGGTATTTGAGTAAATTCCAAAGTGTGGCCATAAGAGATGAGATCTAGGACCCACTTGTCTGACGTGATTTTGTGCCACTGTTGGATATGCTTGGAGATTTTCGCACCATTTGGGGGAAAAGGAAAAGCAACTGGTACCCTGTCGCAATCACTGCTTGCGACCGGAGTCGCGGCCTTGAGATCCTGGCTTTCGTCTGGAGCCTTGTCTAGAGAAACCAGCCTTTGTCAGTAGGCGGTAGGATTGTTGTTGGGATCCTTGGCGATATTGTGGCTGGTAGGACTGGTAAGTCTGGAGCGCTAGTAATTTCCCCATTATCCTGAGAAACCCCGGCCTCGGGTGTCCTTACAGGCCTGAAAAGGTCTAGCAGATGAAACACGTGTTGTCTGTCCCTACCATATGCATCGAGCAAAGATGATTTTTTAATGATAATACTGAATTTCTAAGAACTGTACAGTGACGAATGTCAGTTGGAACACTTGTGTTATAATTCTTGTTGCATTCTTAAATATTAGGCCTTGTATGTATATGTTTTCTGGTCCACTGTATTCTATACTTAAATACACTTTACTAATGTTAAAACCTTCTTTGAATACGTTATATTTTGGGTGCTCCAGGCAAAATAGTTTTCTCATGTTTGGAATGGCTGTAAGGAATTTTCATATTGACACTCTGTAGTAGCAGATGTGTAGTCTTTTGAGGCACAATTCTTACCTCTACCACATTTCTGCGAGGTGGAGGGGATTGTGCGGCTGTGTTGTTTCAACTGCTACTATTGTGATATATATTGTATACAATATACATAGTCACTGAAAAAAAACCAAAGGCTATAGGGACGTTATAATTACGTTGAGATTTTACGCACACAAAACCATAGAAATTCAGCATTTATAGTTATCTCAAGTAACTAGGACTCCCGCTCCCTCCATGCACAGTTTTCTCATCAATAAGTTCACTGCAAATGTTGCATTGATATTGTCAATGATGTCATAGAAGATGTCATGAGTGATGTAATGTGTGGGGTTATTAGCAGTGCATGGCAAGGGCGAGAGTCATAGTTACCTGAATTTCTATGTTTCTGTGTCTGTAAAATCTGAGCCTAACTATAATGTCCCTGTAACCTTGGTTTTTTTTCACTGAATTTCTACTTTTTTTTAATGCTATTTCCTAACTATAACATCCCTGTAACCTTTGGTTTTTTCACCGAATTTCAACCGTTTTCTAATGCTTTTTTCGAACTATAACATCCCTGTAACCTTTGGTTCAGTGAATTTCATGTTTCTTTTTTTTAACATAAAGTAATATCTAATTACCATACATTGATCCAACCGCAGACACATATGGCCTGGCCGCCAACCGCAGGCTGAGCACGACCAGGGGTTGGCCGCATGCAGCCAACCCCAAGCCATGGTCTTGGGCCGTATGCAACGGGAGGATGGCTACAAAGGCAGCAAACACATGGGCCCCCTCTCCGGACTGCTTTTGGATATGGAGATATATATATATATATACACACACATCTATATATATATAGATATATCTATCTATATAGATATATACATATCTATATATATATATAGATATATATACACATGTACACACACACTTGTGCTACTTTATTATTTGTTAAAGTGGATGGAGTATGAATTTCTAGCTACATGCAAAACAGTTTTTTTTTGTTAGAAGTCTGGCCTAGGTCTCGCCATATTCATGTTTTCCAAAAGAATCGCAGTAAAAATACACAAACACAAATTAAAACTGAAGGGCTGCAGCACTCCTTTGGGATCCCGAGGGGTGACTATCTACTCCACGCAGCCCTGGTGGCAGGTCTCCAAAAGCACTGGAACGCGGGACTTTCCGAACCCCAGACGGTTGACGGCTGTCAGTATGTGGTCATGGCGGCGGGCACAACTAAGGCTATCACATGCCTATACCAGAGAATGGCGACGGAACATCTAGCCCCTCTGACCGCATTGAAGGACAAATGGGAAATGGACATCGGGAAACCCATCCCAGCTCTGACGTGGCCCACGCTGCAGAGACGGGCCTGGAAGAGCACACGTAATGCCCGGTTTCAACTGGTGCAGTACTTCATCTTGCATAGGGCATACTTGACGCCAGTTAAATTATTTCAGTACTGTCGATTGCTTGTCCCAAGTGACAGGGCGCGAACTGGGGGTGGAAATGGAAGTTTGTCTGTTATGGTTTCCCCACACGCCGCGCACGAAAATCAGGAGCAAGTTTTGCGACCTAGGGCTGGTTGTGGCTAAAAGAGAAATCACCCTGCACTGGAAATCAGGAGCTGGTCCCAGCTTTACGAGATGGAGAGCGGCCTTCACCAAATGGGCGGATAGTGAGGGCACACTTCGGCTGCAGCTAGCGCTGCGGGGAAACGATGAAAAGGCGCTGGCCATGGCACATGCATGGGAAGCACTAGTGGTTGAACTCCGAGTGTGGGGAGCAGATGTGGAGGAGGGCACTGAAGCACAGGAGCAGCCTGTAGAAGCGTAATCGTAGAGAGGTACTCGATAGACCACGCGGGAGGGCTTTCCTTCTCCTTACTGCTTTGAGCCTGACTATGGGGGTGGGGAGTGGCCGGCAGCCACTAACACGGCTACTTCAAAAGAGAGACTTCTCCTGGTACCTGGTGTTATGGCACACTGACATGTGGGAGGGGGGAGGGTGTAATTGCATATGGGAGTGCTGGGGGACAGTGACTTACTAGCTGGAAGTGGTTTAGACTGTATTATGCACTGGTTCCTACATGCTGGATATGATCAGGGGTGTGATGATGTTTGATGATGGCAATTGTAATCGGGTAAAGCAATAAAAATTGTTTTTGCAAAAAAAAAAAAAAAAAAACACAAATTAAAACTGAAAAAAACACTGATCGTTACAAATTATGGAGTTATGGTTGCCACCAAAATCCATTAGTCGGACAACAGCCATGCAAACCATGACTCACACTTCAAAACCTAATGCTCAGGACTTCACGCTTAATGTACAAGATGCAATTACAAATACTGTAATCATTTTACAGACACATTTACTTATCATACTATCCTTACCACTTTGAAAGTGAGGACTATCAATTCAGCTTTATTTATGTGTTGTTTGAGTCTGTGTTTTTCTTTAATTATATATTGCTTTTAGGTGCTGTTTATACGTATAAATATTGCGAGGTCATGACGTATTGCATCCAACTGGTTTCAGCTATGTATTTGGCAAGGTAGAAGATAATAACTCAACAGCTGTTGTGTCTGTATTATAAGATGCAAATAGGTTCTTCAAGTGACAGCATGTTGGATTTAACCAGATGTCAGAGATCCTCTTTCAGCTCATTTGTCAATGCTTTATCTGGCTTTTCAAGATCATCCAACCACGATATCTAGAATCTGGATATTTGTAACCGATCATTAACCTGCCTTATCAGTGTAGTCAAGATGGTCTAGTGCTTGGAGACTGCATCAACTGATTACAGGAGTACTCTAAAACACACTAAACATAAAAACAAGCACTCCTCCTGTAAACTAATTTTGAAAAAATGGTACAAAACCCCTGGATCATTTAATGTCATTCTGGTACTACTTTGTGTTGTTTTCTTCAGCACTATGGTTGCTTACATGAAACAAATTCCAAAATCAGCAAAGGTGCTGGGGCGTGGCACACTTAGGCATTTTGCCCAATGTCGCAATGAAGGCTGATTATCCTCAAATAACAGGATGACACCTACCATTTGGAGAATTTTTCTTTTTCCAAGTTAACATAATTCCAGCCTTAGTCAGAAGATACCACATCATAAGAATCTATAAGAGTCACACTGAAAAATCCATATTTTAGCACAACAGAAGATGATTTAAGACAGTAGCCCAATCAGATGTAGACCGTCACAACAAAGATTTACCAATGGAAGCAAGATCACAAAACTGAATCAGGAAATGTCTTTATCTCAATAGACAAGAATACATATTATGCATCATAGGAATACATTTAGAATCTTTTTAGGACACTTATGAATTAATGTAGATGATAGTTGCAAATCTCACCAGGCTATTTTCTTTCCAGGCTTCCGGGAACTTTGGACGCTGCTTCTCTCTTGATACCAGGACTTGCATATCTTCAAATGTTGGATGGTTTCCAGCCTCTGCCTGGAATGCCATTTGGTACTCTGGTACAGACTCTCCTGTCAACATATATTTGTTTTCTTTTAAGAAACCAATGAAGACATATGACTTAAAAAAAATTATACCATCATAACACAACTATATTGCTACAGAAAGCTAAAATAAATCAAAGCTGCAACGCCGACTCTATGGTGAGGCAAGCACTTAGCATCATTAATTACCCTTTAAGTTGCTTAACACTACGGCATCCAAACAGGTAGGCTAGCATTTGGTGAAATCACCTTCAATCACAGAAGTTGTCTAGAACCTCTATTGCAGTCAATTTAGACTTCAGTTATTCTTCTCTCCAATGACTGAGATTATCACTATGATAAATGTACTGCACATTGTAATGCTGGGCTAAAAGTCACTAATGGTTTTAGTAGCATTGATAAGTATTTTTTGCTATTTTGGAAGGAAACTTAATAGCTGCAATTTTGAAGCAGACAGTTCTCTGCTTCTCTTAGTTACTTTGAACAACGTTCTGTTTTGGTTAAGCATCAAACATTCTCCTCTTGTCACACCTCAGCTCTAGCTGGAGCAGCTATGTGACCAGACTTTTTCTTGCAGCAGTTGTTCTTCCTTGGAAGTTAGGTACTTATGCATAGCATCTAGCACACAATTTATTTGTTGCTAGGACGGTTTCATCAGTATTTCTAGCATCTCTACTAGCCTAGGAAATAAATTTGGTTCCACTCAATAAAATCTGAAATATGTTACAGATTTCATGAAACCTACATTATTAAAAATATAGACAAAAACGTCTTGTTGACGGGTCATGTTCAGCTGCACCCGAGGTACAATGAGAAAAGCATGAAGCCAAAGATCCCAGCAGAGAAGAGATCTGTTTAAAATATGAGGTTTGTTTTTAAGGTAAAGGTATTTCTAGTGGATAGAAGTCTCTCTGACGAATGATACATTGTTGTGACCATTTCGTCATTAATATCTCCCAGATACTGCCTTCACTGTAACAGCATTTTGCAGCATTTTGCTTGCACACATTCGCCTAAATTTAGTCCACTTCAGTGCCATGCTAGTAGGGTAATCTCTGCTTTTATTTCAAGTTTTTTTCTGACTCATTTTTGTGACCGGTCATTTTTTCGAAATTTATTTGCAAACATATGTACACCAACTTTGGATGGCAGCGCTTTTACTTTTTTTTAGTGCTTTTAATACCTATTGCATATGTTTGCAAAATAAATTAATAAAATAAAGCATTGTAGGCCTGTGAAGACAAAGTTCTCTAGGCAGTAGTTGGAGTAAAGCTCTTGATTTGAGGCCTGATAGAAAATGTCAGGATGAATGACAAAAGAAAACAACATGATGGTAGCCAGTGACTGAAAGATCGTTCACACTAGCTATTACATTAGATACAAGCAACCACTTTGTCCCTGGATATGCATTCATGAACGATGTATACGGATTCTGATCAATCTATCTTGCATTCCCAATAATGTTAATGGGGTTGCTGTGGTCATAAATTTAGCATAAGTACTACAGTACTTTTGCCTACTACATTAATGCTCTCTATCAGGAGGGACAGTGCAAGAAAAAGAGACAAGATACTTATTTTGCATCGCTGAGTCCACATTAGGATATAGTATGGGGAGAGAGCTTTGTTAAATAATGTCCCTCGTCCTGTCTTGTGCTTTTTGCTGTGGTTAAAGTAAAAAGACCACGATGGCGTGCGAGAAAGAAGTAGCTTAAAAATAACAAATGTGGATACAGAGTGGCCGGAATATTGAGCTTTATAGTCACTCTATCTATGATGCCATATCTTCTATGGATTTATGGAACTCACCTTGGGAAACATGGGAGAATATGTATTCCAGAATAGAAATATCAAAGAACATTAACTCGGTTTGCTACCCCTGCCCCTAATCGGGAAGTAGGGTCTGCCAGAGGGGATTCTACACAAACCAGGTGCAAATATAACTATAAACATAATGTTTTATTCTTCAGCATGGATCATATTATAAATTCACATGGTCCATCAATCCTTTATGAGTGATCAAGGTAGTTGTGGCTGCTAATTTGGAATTGTATTAATTAAGTTTCTTAGCATTACTACTGCCTCACAGTGTGACGTGTGAAAGCTTAGAGTGAGCTCCATGTTGGTGCCTTACACAGATCTTGCATCTACGTCGCTTAAGAAAGCTAAGGTTATCAGTTCCTTTTTAATGAACCTTGCTTGCATTGCAACTGCTAGCTGTTAAAACACTCATTTTAACTCTGTTGGAATACAGCTTATTATTTGGGTGTAGGCTTTGAGAACCACCCTGCCACTGTGACTTTGTATGAAAAATTGATTGTCAAGGTCTGCAAATGAATGCCTTGTGTATGTGAAGTTACTGTTTTTTTAAAATGTCACTTTTTGGTCAACATTTTGAGAGGGCATTTGTGCATTGGCAAAACAGACATTAATCTAGTTAGCACTATATAAGATGGTAATAAGTTGGGTGAAAAATTCTTGGTAGAAAAATGATCTTACGGACTTCTGCAAAAGCCTTAATAACTGGTACTTTAAATAAAGAAGTAATTTCTCCATTTCACACATTGGCTGCCAAATACACCTTTGCAGAGGCACATGTTAACCCTCATCTATCAAGTGTAGCAAGTGTTGTCAATGCAACAGATAGTTTGATCGGCACTATAGTACACAATCTTCCAGTAGCTGTAGGATATGTAACTTCGAGGGCATCAATATGTTTGGTCATTTTAAATATGAGAATTATAGAGCCTCAGGCTCCAGATTAAAAATTGCTCCATGCACACTGAGTAAATCTAGAGGTAAAAGCAGCTCCCAATACGGGCTGATAAATCTGATATGAGAACCATGTGTCTTGACATTGCCAGTGAAATGAGTATCATATCATTGTCCAAGTTAACTACCCACCTCTGTCATTAAATAAGTTTGTGGAAAAGTGCATGTAAATATTCGTTATCTATTTATTAACCATGCATTTCCCTATGCAGTGCTGTTTTGGGTGTATGTATAAGTAATCTTGGTCTCATTTGCCTTGGACTAGATACAGACAGGAGTTACCTATGCTTGAAATACTTGATCTATATAGTATTCAGTTGTATTTGCCACTTGCGTATTGCCCAAATGGTTGACTTCATATGGTTAGAGTTTATAACGTATTCCAAGCACATGCTCTGCATCTCTGCGCATGCTCTCTTGTGGTGCTCAGTCTAAAATACCTTATGCTGAATGTGATAGCTCTAAAGAGATTGTGAGTCCTTGTTTCAGTAAGTTGTGTTAGCCCTCAGGATCTGGACAATTTTGATACGCAAGTGAGATTAGAATGCTTGCAATGACAGACCTACAGTCAGTTCTGCCACATAGGTATGCAGACTGCAGTAGTTTATGCTCCAACTTTACAGACCAGCCATCATGTGAAATCTCCCCCAGTGATGGAGTTGTCTGTGGGCATGTCACGATCTCTGAAAATGGGATTGTCTTCCTCAGGTTCATTTTGTCTATTATCATGACTTTCACAAACCAACAGTCAAAAATAATGGTTGGCTACTAAACCCATAGTTTGAAGTCTTCTAGAGGTGCCTGATGCATCCACTGAGGATCTGATGTACAAGTTAAAAGTAACTGTGACTTGTGGCATGACACTGGTAGCTTTCCTCCTGTGTTACTGCGTCAAGTTAGTATATGAGAAGAGTTTTCATGCCTTCTCTGTGGTATACCTACCTCAGATTCAAACAAGCACCATTGCCTGGTGGAGATGCACAGGTTGGCTGAGCACATTCTTTAAGTACCAACTATTACAGATTGTGGCTAAGCATAAGCTAGTCCTCTTTTTCTCCATCTTTCCCTCATTTCCCTCACTTACATGGAACAGCTTACACAAATTCCCTCAAACCTAGGTTTGACCAACCATCGTTTAGCTGGCTGGGGTTATCTCTGGATGGGAGCCAAAAGTTGGCAAGTACTGCAAGGTGTTGATTAAAGTAGTGTTAATATTTCTACAAGAATACACCTGATAAAGATCTCTCTCCACCATCATACAAACCTGCTGCTCTCTATACACGGCAGACACAAATGTAGGGACTTCACAGGACGCCTAATAAGGCTTTTCTATTTTGGCCTATCCTATAGGCATCCGGGCTTTGTAAAATATGTGTGGTGCTTGCAGATTAATATGAGATAAACTGAGTCTCTTTATATGTGGCATTAGGATGTGTGTCAAAATGGTGAGCAATTGCAGGTGGATCTGGCTTTTTATTATTTGGTGTACGTAGTGGACCATTTGACCTTTTATCCCTTCCTTTCTTTAGATTTAATTTGAAGGAAAATAGCCTCCTCAAAATAGAACGTACTTCTTTATAGTGAATGCTTCAACTAAAACATGTAACATCATTTTTCAGTCTTGAAAGCTGTTCCTTTTCAACTTGGATTCATCAGCACTGAAGTAATATTAATTCCGATACGAGGTTGATGAATATTTAAGGACAATTAAGTCTATGTTGATTTTTTATGGCTGAATGTATTGAGGCTGGTGGAGGTGATGTGGCATCATGATTAGAGCTGGCTCTATGTTTCAGTCTCTTCTAGTGATTGTATATTGTGTCCTTAATGTACCTATCATAATGTTATGCATAATTCTAGGACTTTTTACAGGAACATTTGAGGATGGAAACGTTCATAAGTTGTGCACAGTCACAGCAAAAAACTTTAAATGACAGCTAAAACCAAAAGACTTCAGAGTGAAACCTCCCAAAAAACGTTTGGCTGTGGAAAAAAATTAATCCCTAAAAATAGTCAAAGCTCAGTATTCATGGATCTGTGCTTTTAGGATAGAAATATCAACTTTTGCTATCATAAGTGCATAGTGGGCTACTTTCTTTTAACTCTTGCATTACGATTGTACATAGGAAGATTTAACAGCCTGATTAATTCTTAGAGCAAAGCTGAATTCTTCCGGGCACAATTGCCTTTGGCCCTGTGATAGGAGTTGTTCTCTGTCCTATTTATACATGGTCAATAATTTTTTATTTTGTCTCAATATGATGGAAGCTTGTTTTCATCAGATGAGCCTGTTGAGGAGGATTCTCTGTTGTAATCCACAGCACCTTTGGCATCCAGTCTTGGATGCTGCCATAATATTCAGATAACCGCACGAGACGCCGTGTCGGCTGCATCAAGAGCACACTGTATAGAAGTGTTTATAATTAACTTTCCCTCTTGTATGAGGTCGTTAGCCTTAGACTTAAACTGATCGGGAAGATTTTGTATGAGCTTGTCAAGCTCATCATAATGAACTATCATACCTGGCGAGTAAAGCTTGGGTATAAACCTCCGGTTTCAGGCTCATTACCACGCCGGTGCACCGACGGATAGAGCGGTGCTCCTTGCCTGAGCGGTTGCCAGGTAGAGGTTGGTGACTCACCCAGTCTTTACGGGTGAAGGTGAAACACACCATTAATGGACACATCAAGAGTTTTGTGTGTCGTTGTATCCTTTTTTGTGTGTTTTCACACAGTTGTATTTCTGCAGTAGCATTATCGGTCCTGATGAAAGCCTAGCCTCCGAATAGGCTAGATGGCTGAAACATGTTGACCAATAAGTGTTATTCTATCACCACGGTTCATGATTTCTGACTGTTGGTGGACACTATTTCAATCCTGGTCGAGAACGGTTGATAATAAAGTCTCTTGACGTTCTTGAACTAGTTTTAACTTCACAGTTTTCACAAAAACTTTTTTCTTATAAGCACTGCACCCCTCACTCACACTAGTAGCTTTACATTTGTGGATTCCACATATCCATTACTATATTTCAAAACATCCCTGAGCTCCTCCCTCTCAGAGAGGGGGTTGCAGCCCCCAGAGGAACTAGGTTCTTTCCTCTGGGAGGAGAATCCCAAATGATGAAGCATGTCACCTTTGGTGAGTGAGGGATTACGTCCTACATAGGGATATGCCCTTAGATAGATCTATTGGGCTTAGACACTGTTTGTGTTTCACCTTCTATACCTTTTACTACATTGTTAGATCTCAGGGTTTTGCATGCTTGATCATACCTTTTAACATAGGTAGAATGCATGTTGATTTTTGTGACTGTGAAAGTCTCTAATAAAACATCTTCCTCCAGTGGGTGTAAGTGTAATTCTACCCCATGATATTGTGCAGCCCTATTTATGAGCTGTGCAAAACCTATGTTGTCGTCTGGGGGAATGGCCTAGATGGGTAGGAGTCGGATCGGGGACATCCGGGGATTATCATAATACTCCCAAGGATCAGGTGGTGGGATAGTAAAGTCATCGTCATTATCCTCTTGTGGGTTTTCATCCCTACATCATCATCATCTTGTGATGTGGGTGAATATGGAAGCATTGGAGAGTGTGCTGGAGAAAGTGGTGTAGTAGGAATATTTGGAGGAGAGAAGGGTCTGGCGGCAGAAGTTTCCATGTCTCTCTTCTTTAAGGGTACCTTAGGTTCCTCTGGGGAGTCCAAAGGTCTCTTTTTAGATGGAATTGTCTTGACAGGACCAATTTGAGGGTCAATGTGAAAGATTTTTGTTTAGGATCCACTGGATCTGGTTGAAATAGGTCTTTTAATCCAGTATCTTTCTTTGGCACCGAGGATTTTGGTTGTTTTGGTTTAGACTCCGAAGCTTTCGGAGGGGTCTTGGTGACCTTATGCTTTGGAGGAGCTGTGGAGTTCGAGGACTTTTTCGGCTCTGAAGATTTAAGGTCATTTTTCGGCTCCGATGATTGTCTTTTTTCGGTTCCAAAGACTTATGGTCCTTCTTCGGCTACTTAGATTTATGGTATGATTTTGGCTTCGAGGGTTTATCCTGAAGGTGTTTTGGTGCTGAATGTTTGGATTTTGGTACCGGGGATGGTATTTCGGTATCGATGCGTGGCTAGCTCGGTCCAGAGTCACCTGAAGGCTCGTCTTTGGACTTCGGACCAGGCCCGAGGGCTTGGCATCTGAAGGATTATCACGTTGTCGACCTGAGCCGGAAGGCGAAGGTGTTACCGGAGCCTTATGTTTTGGAGAAGGGGTAGGGGTTTCGATGTCGGTACTCACAATCTGTTGACCTGGAGTAACCGTCTGATCTTTGGCATCTGATTCGTGGGCCTCGGAGACGTTGATGTGTTCATTGTCCGGTTCTTGTTCCTCTGGAACATTGGGCCTGCATCAAAGATTTCGGCCGGCACCGAGGTAGTCGATCGAGACATTGCGCGACGTCGAGCCCGGCGATCACGTATGGTTTTCTTCGATCGGAAGGAAGCGCAGCCCAGGCAATCTTTGTCCTCGTGTTCTGGAGAGAGGCAAAGGTTACAGACCTCGTGGAGATCAGCGTGTGGTAATTTAGCACCACACAGGGGTCATTTTTTAATGCAGTCCTTCCCATTAGCTGCAGGGCCTGATGGCGCAGATAGGCCCAACGGCCCGCGTCGATGACTGGAATCGAAGGTGTTGAAAGAATTGTTGGATGCGCATTGAGGAGCGCAATCGAAAACCAATACCGTTGAGCAGTGAAGGACTGCGCGTCTAAGGGGGATCGAATAGGACACCGACCCGGAGCGCAGCAGTTTACATCCAAACCCGATGGCGGAAAAAACCAATCTGAAGATGGAGTTGATGCCTATGCGCACTATCTCCATAAGGAGGAGTCACCTATCTCGTAACTACAAAGACTTGTTCGACAAAAACAAAATGCAAACATCCGAGCCCAACACCAGATTGCGATCTATGTTAAAGTATACAATCTACAGCTCATTTGCCTTGAACATAGCCTTTAGTGGTGACCACCGCAAGACCTTAAAGGGTCAAAGATAAAACAAACTATCCAACAGTTTGCCGTGTTGGGAGTCTGTATTGCAGACTCCCCATTAGGCTGCAAATTTGTTTGAGAATCCTGTGTAAATAGATTTTGTAGAGGGCCATCCATAACCTCAGGAGGTAATTCAAACAAGGTCAACTGCTGCAGAATAATCTCAGATCATAGAATGTAGACTGCCCTGCAGCTGATACAGAAGATCCCTTTGGAGCAGTTGCCTGATTTGGGGACAAATGCTCATGCCGAGAAGTTCCGGGTACCACACTCTCCTGGCCCATTCCTGAGCCACTAGGATAACTTGGGCCCAGACATTCTTGATAATCTTCAGAATTCTGGCCTCTAACTCTCCCAGATAACCTGGACCATCTCCCAGATAACCAGCACCATCATCATCGCTGGGTGGAGAAGAGAAATGGGTCTGCAACTGGTCGAGTTGCAGTCTAGCACCCGCCAAAGCAGATCTCGTACATACACTTCTGAAATCTACATGACATTCAATAGGTTTTCTCCGATGCTGGGCCCATTGAGACTTCAGATTCCACTGCATAACCCGATATACCAGCTGGCTAAGTGGACAAGCAAGCTGCATGAGAAAAGCAAGCCCAAAAACCGTATAGCCACCCTCACTCAGATTCAGGGACGAGGCTGAAACATTGGGATCATAGCTTAAATGTAATGGACTCGTTGTGACGTAGGGAAAGATTCCTATAGGGGGAAGCCACTGCGAAAGAGTTTGGTATGACTTTGGCCTGTTTTATCGAGTAATCCAGTTATGTCAGGAGGTTCAGTGTCAAAGGGAGGTAGTCCATCACTGACTTTGGCGAGCCTGCCTTTAACAGCCAGTCCTTTAGGTAGGGCAAAACTGGCATCCGTAACCTTAGGAGAAAGGCAACGGCCACCACCATCACTTTCTTGAACACCCGAGGGGCGCTGCAAACTAAAAATGCTCCTGGCTAACCTTGAACTGCAGAAAACGCACGTGGAAATACAGGACAATCACATTAAAGTATGTGCCCTGCAGGTCCAAGGCACCCACCCTCATGGGTCCAGGGCACAAAGAACTTGCGCCAACACAAACATTTTGAATTTGTCTTTCCGGAAGAAGGCATTCGGAGGGCAAACATCCAAGATAGAATGAAGGCCTCTATCCTTCTTTGGCACTAGGAAATAGCATGAGCAATAACCCATCCCTAGTTTGAAGGCCAGCACCCTCTCAAAGGCCCCTTTAGCCAATAAAGCCTGCACCTCTTACAGCAAGATGGATAGATGTGCCTCTGAAATACACTCTGATGTGTAGGGGAGTTGAGGTGGGTTGGAAAGGAATGGAGAAGCATAGCCCTTCTTGAGGACCCATCTGTCAGATGTAATCGCCTGCCATCCTGGAAGAAAATGTATGATCCTGCCTCCCACAGGGTGGTTGTTCTCTGCTAAGGGCAAACTAAAACAGCTTGGAGGATGAAGCCATAGGGGCAGAGAACTAGGTGGAACAGTGCTCTTGGTGACCTGTGTGCTCTGTCCACTGCCACCAAAAAGACTGGGGTGACTGCTGCAAGCGTTGGGGGTGCAGGGGAAGCTTGGCTGTGTCAATACGCAAGCCCTCTAGAGTAGCCTCGGAAGTGTCAAACCGTTGAATTAGGTGTCATGCAGGAGTTTAAAGGCCTAAGTAAAGAGTAGTGGCTCTGGTTTCTTTACAGTGTTCAAGTGCAGTATCAGCTTTTTCGCTAACAGTATGAGACCTGCCAATGGCATATAGAGATACCTGCATGTCCCAAGAAAAAAAAACCAGTAGGTCACTTCCTGGCGTGATGGTTCAGCACCACACAAGTGCTCGAAGCAGTTAGTCCAGGCCAGCCCTAATGACATATTTAGCTGCATTCTAGCAGTCTTGAATGGTTTGAGGCAAAGAGGCCCAAAACTTCTCCGGGGTTGCCAGCAAGATCTCATTGACCATGTCCCAAAAAGACATGCGTATAATGGCCGAAGAGGCAAACTACACTGACTGGCCTTAATACCAAGCTGGTGGAAGAGAACACCCACTTCATGAAGGCCTCACTCTTTTGGGACTCCCTGTTTGGAGGACTTGTGTGGAATGTATTCAGATTGTCTTTGCTGGTGAAACCTTGGACCACCAAACTCTCAGTCAGATGTTGCGTAAGAAAATCTGCAACCTCAACTCCAAAGTGGGCTTGTCACAGAAGCAGTATCAAGAGCGGGAACAAGTCTGAGAGATCGTGATTTTTTTTCACTGTTCGGCGACATACAGCTTCACCTGACGTCCTGGATTACATTTGTGTGCAGAAGGTCGCATTCTTCATACAACTTAGAATCATAACCCAAGCCCAAACACCAGAGGCACATTCAGTGGGTCCATCACAGACGACTGTTTCTGGCACTCACTGTACAGGTTGAGGAATTTGCGGTAAGAATTATCTATCAGAATTTCAGTTACTCAAAAATAAGAGATAGAAATACAGGTTTACATAACCTGATCCACCTGGTCTTTATCTGAAACTGCAAAAGGACAAAGGACTGGAGCCAGTTAACAAGTGAAAGCTATGTTCATTTTTAAGTGTGAACGGCTGCTATGTTCGGATTGCCTGTTGTTTTCCACTTTATTAGGATAGGAAGGGTTTGCTCAAATGTTGGGTGTCATCTAGGAGGGCAATATGCAGGGATAATACATGCTTTTTTATTTATTTATTTAGGTGGTTCTGCCTTTCCCCCCACTGTTTTGGGCCTGAATTTAAATTCCATGGGCTGTACAAGTTTCCCGAGGGTGATGAATACTGAAGCAGCATACAATGGCAAATGCGTCTAAAATGATGTAAGGCTGTGTGCTTAGTCTCTAAGGGCTGACAAGTTTACAGCACCTAATTTGTAAACGTCATTACACGATTTGGCTGCAATAAGATCTAAACAATGAAACAGTAACTCAGAACAAACAAAAAATGTGCAGTAGAAAGTCTTTTTTTTACAGTCATAACATTGTCCATTATCTTCAGCCTTTCAACACCTGAAGGACGAGTAACATGCATAACAAACCAAAATATTATTAGTTCTGTTACAAACATTTTAAAAAACCTAGATACTCCAAAGGGTATCCAGTGAATTATCAAAGTACACCTTTTACGGTGCTCCTACCTGGGAAAAGATCTGTGCACCTCATGAAAATCTCCCAGTAGATAAGGCCAAGAGCATACATATCAACCTGTTTTAGAGCAGATTCGCAATCTCGCAGGTTTACTGCTCCTTCCAGCACTTCTGGGGCCATGTAGCGAATTGTGCCAACCTGCACATAACAATGGTTAGAGTTAAAGTATATATAGATACTGAAAAACATTATTACACGTCAATTAAAAACATTTTAACTCACTGTATTATTCTTTCTACTGTGAAATAAAAGTAGGAAACATTTTCCTTACTGTGATTACAGTAGTCTTAGTTCCTACTCTTTCTCCTTCACAGGTGGAGGGCAATAGCCTATCCTAGCAAGTTTGACTGGATAAGTCTTCCTAAAAAACTGAGGTCGCTAGAAAGATTGTAAAGCTCAAGCATCCCTCCTTCTGTATGAACCTCTTCTAATAAGTCCATCGCCAACCACCACACACAGCTCCTGTGGGCTCCTGTCATACAATGATATATATAGCACAGCATGTAAAAACTTAGTTGGTGGCTGGGTTGATGCTGAGAAAGAGCGAACAAGGAGTAAGGTCACTAGAATTATCATTAAAGTAATTTTAAGTTTTCCCTTGTCCTATTCTCCCTCATTCACAACTGTTTGTGAATCTGATCTCATGGCTCATAATACTTTCAGGGGGTACTCAGTATATTACGAACAGGTTTTAAACCAGATATCTGAAAGCTGCACCTTTACTAGGATATGTACCCAGAGTTTATATTTACAAACAGTATGCAGAGTGACCCATGTTACTTCCTTACAAAACTATGCAATGGGAGCATGTCTTCTGAAAGCCAGTGATGTTGCTTTTGCTCTAGTTGAATGAGTAAAGGGTTTTTGAGGTGGCTGCTGTATGGAATGTTTCAAGATTTTGAAATTCAAGAGACGATCCACAAAGCAAAGGTAGCTTTAGACACTTTATTGCCTGGTGAAAGATCACCATAGATCATAAAGAGTTGCATTGAAACCCTGAAGGTTTTTTGCCCTTCTAGGTAGATCATCACAGCTCTAGAAACATCAAGATGATGGATGGTTTCTAAGTAGACAGATACATATAACGTTTACCCTGTAACCATCGGTTTGTAGTGTGTAGTGCTGTAGATTCACATGCTCTGTATACTCTTGCCATCTTGAGTTGGGCCTGTATGTTTGCAACTTGCTTTTCTTTGAAGATGTTTTAATCAAAAGACCTGTTGTGACTCTACTTTGTCAACAATGCACCAGCACACTAGACCCACCTCTGATCGTTTTTCGCTCAGTGGACGAGTAGTGTAAGTGCAGTGTTGAAGACAGAGTGTGGTGTGCATAGTGAAGGGAGTTGAAGGACATGGAAAAAAATCTGTGATCAACACTTGCTTTCGGAGAGCTGGTTGGGAGCATGTGAATCTACAGCACTACATGCTACAAGCAGATGGTTACAGGGTAACATTTTCAGTTAGTAGCATTTGTGGCTATAGATACACATGCGCTGCATAGAGTATAAGGCAATTCCTCTCCAAAGTGGTGGCTAGCAAGCAGATGACACAAATGTCTAAAAAGGTGTTACTTAAGAAACAGATTGGCCAACCAAAGCTTGTTGATGTGCAAGAACGTCCGTCGACTAATAATGCTTGGTGAAAGTATGTGACGCTAAGCAGCAGCAGTGAAGATATCCATTACAGGAGTGTTACTCAAAAAAGGCTATTGTTGCACTTTTTTTGCATGTAGAGTGCGCTCTAGAGGGCACAGGATGTGGTGTCTTTTGAAGTATTGTTCTCTTTAGAGCGACAATGAAGGTCTTAATTTTAAACAGGAAAGTGCGTTGTCCGATTCGAAGGTACGTTGCAACTGCCACTAAGGGTAAGCATATAGAAGTTTAGCCAAGCCTTGCGTCATACACATGTAGTAGGTATGAAACATTTTCCTTCACATCAACTTTAAAGGAACCTAACTGCTTGGAGATGCAGTAATGCATGTACCTTTTCCACTTTGCAACATAAACATGGGTATTATGCTTTCATCCTTCCTGCCGAATAACAATGCATTCCTCTGGGAGTTTGAGGCAACCAAATTCTAGAAAAGCAGGTGCTAAACTGCGAAGCTAAGCTCTATGGGATATGGGTGTCTAAGATGACCCCGATAGTGAATGATAAGACCTTAGGTATGCAGGAGCATCTTGTGAGGGTTGATTAACATCCTGAGAGCATCGAATACTAAGGTTGTCTCGCCCAGGTTGGTGCCACTAACATGAGGGTCATGGACACTTGCCTCATCTTCATCACAGCATGAGGTATGAGGAGAATCAGAAAAGCATATGCAAATATTCATGACCAGTTCATTCAAAGTGCATTGCCTATGGACTGAGGGTGCAGGCACCTGGAGGCAAAGCTTTGGTATTTTGGCGTTTTCGGAAGAGGGGAATCATTGAAAGTACCTGTGAAGGATTTGTGAGTGGAGTTCCCACTCGTGGACTTTTAGGTGCATCCTGCTGAGAAGGTCTGTAAAGTGGCTCTCCACTCCTGGCAAATCCTCCGCCAACAGTTGAATGTTGTTGCAGTTAGGTCAAATCTGTAGAACTAGGGTAGAGAGCTGGAGGGAATGGATGCCACCTACTTCTGGATGTAGAACAAGGTTGTCATGCTGTCTGTTTTTAATAGTAATGTTTTCCATGTAGAGGTGGCAGGAACACGTTCAAGGCTAGTCTGAAGGCTTGAAGCTCTAGTTATTTTATGTGGCGTCTAGTGCTGAAGGGTCCAGGTGCTTTGGGCAGTCATCTCACTGAGGTGAGCTTACCACCCCACAAAAGACTCATCGGTGATGATGGTCACTAGTGGAAGGCGGGTCTTAGATTGTTGCTGTTCCACCAAAGGAGAGTACCGGCCCTGGTTGTTGCCTGCAATCAATCCTGCAAATGCCTTCCGCTTGTACCCAACTGTCTTACGAGGCATTCCTGTAGAGGGCACATGTGCAATTTGACATATAGTACAATTGTTATGCGAAGCTATTATCCCAAACTGTGTCATGAAAGTTTGAATTGTAATGAGATGGTGTGTACGAAAAAGGCAGAAGCTGCTGAAATTCCATCGCCGTCTGGTCGTTGGGGTATGCCTGGTCAGTCACTGCATTTTGGTTTGAGGTGAAGAGCTGAACTAGCTGGAGATGTATTTTTGTTCACATTGATGGAGAAACTTAGGCTGTGAAATAGAGACACTGCTTTTTGAGAGTGTCAAGCATTGGTGTTTTCCGCTTTGCTTGATCAACCAGTTGTTTTAGTATGAAAAGACATGTATGGTGTTTCTGTGCAGGTGCTCTGCTACCACCACTAGGCACTTTGTAAAACACCCTGGAAGACTTGTTGATTGTTGGACACCCATAGACTTAGCTATGTCCATGTCTCTTTTATAATTTTTTCAAACATGTGAGGGCAGAACAGATACTTACCATCAAAAGATACGATTGAGAGATGCTGTTGCACCTCTGGCCTAAACCCTGACACCCTAAGCCAAGAATGCCTGTGGAGGATAATGTAATTGGTAAGATCACTACCTGCTGTGCCTGCAGCATTGAGGCACACCTAATACTAGCACTGTTAATAGCTAATAGTTTTTCCCTCAGTGATCAGCTCCCATTCCTTTTTTCACTGGGCTCTGCCAGATGTGGTTCCAACTCCTCCGTCTCCTCCTAGTGGTTGTGATTGTACCAATGTGTCAATGTCTGGCTGGCCCAAAAGCTACCCAATTGCTGACAGTGGCTATCCTCATAGACTCTGTGTGAGGCAGGGGATCCTCTCCTGTGGCCTGTGCTGAGCCCCTTTTATGGCCAGTATGTACCAGCAGGGAATATGGAACTACCTGACCCCTAATTTAAGTGGATCATCTGGTGAAGGCTTATATATTTTATCAACTCATGGGGTGACCACTTTGGCCTTTACTGGCTTGTTGAAGTTATTACTCGCTGACTTAGGCACTGGCAGATAATGTACAAGGCGTTCAGTTTTGGACAAGGTTTCAGCTTTAAACTCTTCTTCATCCTCCACCATATAATATTTGACATGGTGATGCTGTGTGGTCCTCTGAATTACTGCACCATATGCAGAACTGTCATCTGATAGGGATGGCTTCACAGTATAGGACTCTAGGTGTGGGTCATCCTGTGGGTCTACGGCTTAATCCGTCTGCAATTCGTTATCTCCCCCTTGTGGTCTAAATGGTTTATGATCGAGGTCTTGGGGGGTTATATGGATTGCCTGGATCTGAGTTGGTATATGGTAGCTCAGGTGGAGAAAGGTATACTGGGAGCAGTGGTGATGGAGGAGCTATGGATGGTAGTGGTGGGAATGGCATAGGACTGATGGCCGAGTCTCAATCCCTCTTGGGGCTTAAGGGCGCAGGAGGCAGAAACTCTAGTTCCTCCTCAAAGGCAAGTTGTTGCTTCTTTGGTATGCAAGTGAGTACTGGTGTTGGTGGTTTGGCAAGAATCTTACCTGTGTCTGGGTGAATGAAAACCATATTTTGTCTTTCATCCAGGCCATCTGTTAGCTCTTCCAACATATTTCTCTAAGATATCTGACCTTGGTATCTAGGGTGGCATCGGAGCAGACTTTGGTGTTAGTTGTAGAAAGAACTTCGACATTGGCTCAGAGTGAGATATTTTCTGCAGCTTGGTGCTTGCATTTGATGGGGACACTGGGAGCAGCTTTCTGGTGCCTAGGTGCTGAGGGGGCGATGCAGCATGGTAGGCTTTTGTGTCTTTGGATGTGGCATTCACACAACCTCTCAAGTCTGGGGGATACTGACTGGAGCTGCTAGACCCAAACATTTGATGTCTGGTTGGCTGAATCCAATGGGAGCGGTGTTCTTCCTCAGCGGTTGGACATTTACAGGCTGGATAATGACTTTGGGAAGCAGTGGGTGTGCATGCCATGAACATGAACTTTGTCTTTGGCCATAAGGCTGGCATGTGCTGAAATGCTGCCTCGAGGAATTCAGTTTCTTTATCAATATCGTAGTTCTCAGCGAACTCGGTCTCTGGGTCTTCTTGGGTTGAGCCTACCGGAATGCCAGAAGGACTGGCTTTTACCTCCTGTGCACTTGGCAGATCTTCAACTCTGAAAATATAGGGCATCCATGACAACACTTGTGGCTGCCTCTTGTGGTGTGCCCACCTTCTCTTCCTCCGATATCGGAGAGTCGTTTTGCAACAGAAGGTGAAGGAGGCTTCATACGATGCCACAATGTGCTCTGGGGAGAGGCAGAGGTTGCAAACCTCATGGTAGTTGAATCAAGGGTATTTTGCATTAAACATAAGGCAGAAGTGGAATGAATCGTGTTCCATAACATTGATGCATTATCATGTGTACCTTGGCAGACTCTGGAGAAGATGGTGGACCAATGACGTGATGTGGTGAAGTGTCCGAGGTGTTGACTGTCAGTTCTGAAGTTCAGCTGGTGCAATCAGAAGGCTGCTTTGACGCATAAGCTGTTGCCGATGTAGGGCTGGAAGAGGGAGCTGCTGGATCCCAGAAAAAAGGAAACCCATCGCTATAAAGGTGTCTGCTTCTGAGCAGTGTTGTCAAATATCCAAGCACAATGGTGGAAGAAAGAAATCTGAGGTGGAGCCCGTGTGGTGGTACATTGTGAACAAAGAGTGGAGCCACGGAAGTTCTTGCAAACAAACGTTTTGGAAAACAATCACGTTGCAAATGTCTGGGCCTAACGCTAGATAACAGGAGAATGCGAAGCATGTGTATTTACAACCACACATGCTATGAACACATATACATACATGTGTGTATATATATATATATATATATATATAGATATATGTGTGTACATATATGGCTCTACATTGAAGAGACCTAATTCTAACTTGCATTTCCTTTTAGCATTTTAGTTCTGATAATTTGCTACACAGGTTATGGTTTTCCAAAGATTTGTATATATGTGGAAAGTTCTTGGTAGGGGTCAACAATGAACACACTGAAGCTCTACTTTCCATATACTGCTCCAATGCAGAGTCTGCCTTCTCACTGAAAAGGTGCGACTATCAAAGGACATAGCCACGATGAAGGCCTACAGATCGTCGAAAAATCCTGTGGCATGCATCCACGTGTCTTAATGAAGTGCAACACTAGTACAGCCTCCCCTACCCAGACAGCCTATAGTATCCAGACCTCAGAAGATAACATACAACTGCATCCTGTCCATCATGAATTGCCTGGGGCAAAGAGGCCCCAAGGTCTTCTAGGGCTAGTGACAAGATCTTGCTAGCCATGTGCCACAGAGCATCTGTATAGCGAACCAGTAAACAAATAGCATTTACTAACCGCAATGTGAGACTTGCAAAGGAAAACATATATTGTCAAAAGCTTCAATCCTCTGCGTATGAGGTGCTTTCTTTCACTGGTGGCACAAATGGCCACTTAAGCCCTACCTCAGGAGCGGTGTCAAGCCTACTGGTATTCTGATAAAGAAGGCATCATCTGTGTAGTAGGGTTAGGTAGAGTGGAAGTGGGAGGCGAAAGCCATCCCATTCACCCCCATCATTTTCCACATCCTGGGGTGCCCTTTGTTCTGGCATAGTGCCCGAGCCGCAAAGAATGACATTTCTGCTAGTGTGTACGATGAGGCATACTCAACAGGTCAGGATCAGGGTGCATGATGACTGGTTGTGCTTTTGTGTGACACTGATTAAAATCAGGCCAAAGTTGGTTAGGAGTATGATGTCGGTATCAGTACTGGATCCTCTTCCCACAAAAGTTGCAGCGTGAATGTGGAAGGGACAGGCACGGTCTCATAGTCAGAGTGGAAGCCTGCATTAAGGTTGCTATGGAGCCCAAAAGAGGTTCCAAGGTGTCAGATGGCACTGATTATAGACCTGCTGGTGGGGCCCCTATGGTGTCTTGGGGTCCAAAGATGCACTAAATGAAGCAGGAAGGTTATCAGAAATATGCAGTCTGGCCTCCTTGAAGCCTTTTATCTCCTGGGATGTAGCCAATATCCCAGGAAACTCGATGTGCACTGGGATCAGTTGAGGAATCTGCTCACAACTGGAGACCTCAAAGGTATACATCTGATATTGTAACGTCCTCATGTCAGCTATTTAGGTTCAGAGTGGCAGGATGGGGTCAAGTACTGCTTCCCTTTTTATGTTTGCACTTGGGCTTCAATGTCTACTTTCCAGAGGACTTTGAGCGTGAAGCAGATGGCTCACGGGAATGACAGAGTTGGGGCCGCGCCTTGGAGCAGACATTACATGAAGGCTGTGACTCCTTCTTGTGTTCAACAACATGCTGCTTCTTCTCTAGGTCCGAAATCACCCGTGGGTGTATGAAGGCATGTTTAACACATGATGTAGTGTCATGGCCCAAGCCCAGACAAAGAGACATCTGTGCGGGTCCGTGACCAACATCTGTCATTTTGGGTGGGGACATAATTCCCTAGCACACTGGAATTCGTTTTAAGAGTTGTTGGGAAAAATGACATGTTAGGAAGCAGAGCTTCAATCTGTGTCAGATGTCATGGAGAGGAAGGAACTGACAACAGCTTAAAGGTGTGGTGTGTATATGTGGCTCTGCTCCATTAATTCTGGGGTAGTGCTGAGCCAAAATGGAGATGCAGAGTACTAGCAGTGCACTGGAGCAATGGTGAATAAAAGTTTCTGAATCCTATCTAGTGCCGGAGGAGTATTCCAAGATGAAGAATCTGAAGTTAGCAGCATCCATCAGAATAAGAAATATTTTCAGATTTTAATAAAAGATGTGCTGCAGGGTAAAAGACAATCTCTGGTACTAATGGAACAGTAGGTGTGTTATAAGAATCTAATTCTGAATTCTCCTGCACCAACAACATGAACTTGTTATTTTCTTCAGTTTTCTTCTAGTCTTCCTATGATCTTACTTTCTCTTAACAGAAGGAGAATCTTTCAAAGCAAGCTCCAGTACCAAAAGCGAAAAACGTATCACCCATCATTTTAGGATTTGTGGGGCAGGTACAGGGTCACAGTATCTCAGGCAGCACAGAAGAAAAGTTTGACTTTAGTAAAATCCAGAATATTGCTGGGTGAATTAACTGAGGGAGAATGTTTTATGATCTGGTGGCGAGCATCTTAGCAAATGAGTTACAGTCAATATTTATTAAGGACATGGGACAGAGGTTCTTGATTTCAAGGGGGTCTTTTCCTTCTTTTGGCATTACTATTATAGTGGCTTTAGCAGCCTCCCTAATATGGTACCTTGTAAAAGATACAAGGCTCCGGAATTATAGATAAAAGTCTGGTTTATTGGAGAAACTGCACAGCACATCCAACGATGCAGGTAAGAAGCAGTAACTGACAAAACAGCCCCCTGGAACATGGAATCCAAAACGTACAACGCAGGTACATGGTTCCATGTTCCAATAAGGACTAGAGCAGAAAAGGAAAATGTAGGACAGAGGAAAAAGGAGAAAAGAAATGGAAAATGTAACATCTCACCGCTAAAAGAAGAAAACTGAAAAAGCTACGGAAAACAAAAAGGAGAAAATACGAAGGCAAAATCAAGACAAATATCTAGCAGGTAACACATTTGGTCTATTATTACTCTTAACTCTGGATGCCACAGATTGAGCATAATGAGAACACCATGGAAAAACATCTTCTCTGTCAATGGTGGGCTCGGGCTCGTGAGATTTACACCTGGCAACCCTTCTTATGTTCCACACTCTTCCATCCGGAGAAATCACAGAGTTTTTGCAAACCTTAACAATTTTAATAGTAAGACCGAACTTGGAAATACCTTTGGCCAAAAATCCAGGTTTTTTAATCCTAACCCATTCCCCAACGGTAAAGTCAGGAACCTTTACATTCATGTTGGAGTCAAACAAAGCTTTCCTCTTGCCCTGCTTCGCTTCCAAACGCTTAGCAACAAGATCCAAATCAACACCATCAACAGCCTTATTAACTTTCTTGATCCCCCACTGACAAATATCAGAAATGGGTTCTCTGCCCTTCAAAAGTATGAAAGGGCTTACTCCAGTAACCGAGTGAGGGGTGATGCAGTACATCCATAACCTTTTCCTTACCACATCCCTCCAGGACTCACTGGACTTACAAGCAGCATCAATGCCATCCTTTAGAACCCGGTTGAACCGCTCCACTTGGCCATTCTCCCTTGGCTCATAAAGTGATGTGGTTAAATGTTTAATTCCACACATGCATAGGAAACTCTCCATCTCTTGTGATATAAGTTGTACCCCGTTGTCCGTCACAAGGACCTCCTGGGACCCCTCGCGTGCAAAAACTTCTTTGAAGAAAGTAATAATGACTTGAGTAGTGGCACTTGCCACAAACTTAACCTCTGGCCATTTAGCATGGTAATCAATCATGACCAGAGCAAAACATGCATTAAAAGGAAGATGGTTAAATGGGCCCGAAATGTCGAAGGCCACTTTTTGCCAAGGAAATCAAGGCCACGGAACAGGTTTGAGAGGAGCAGAGGAAACCCTTAGCATCTTGTCACTATTTATGCACTCAGGACACTCCCTAACTGTTCTATCAACCATTTTGTCAAGTCCAGGCCACCACAAATTAGCCCTAATAAGGAGTTTCATAGAAGACATACCAAAATGTCCTTGGTGAGCAAGTGACAGAATCTTACTTTGCATGGAAACTGGAGGAATAATCTTTCCTCCTTTGAAAAGTAGACCCCATCCTCTTCGATCTGGTCAGAAACTTGGCAGAAAGGGGCAGTATCAGGAGAGGCGGAATTTTCCTTAGGCCACCCTTTTTAGGTCTCGGGACCATCCGGTCTGCCGAAGGCAGAACCGGAAGTCGAGAGATTTAATGACTTGGAGAAGAGGGGCTTGAACCCGCCCCTCTTCTCCCCTGTTCTCCATTGGCTGGCCTCTTGAATGCTGGCCAGCCATTGGAGAAGAGGTCAGTCATTCCGATTAGGCCCCGTCCTTTTCGGATCGGGGGGCGTGTTTTTTGCAAGAAGTCTCATTCTCTCCCCCAGCCAATGGCTGGAGGAGAGAAAAGACAAACACGCCCCCGAATCCGAAAACGCCGCTGCCTTTCTCCGAGGCATTTCTGCTCTGCCTCGGAGAAAGGCGGTGGTGTCTTCCGGTGCCCTCGGCTTGTTCCTCTTTACTTTGTATTTGTAAATGTGCCACAGCTGAATGAGACGTTTAAGGATGACATCGCGACATTATGCAGAGAAGCACCACGTTGAGCGTCTGAAGGTTATCACGACATCATTCCAGAGAAATGCTGCTTTGAACGCTCGGCACTCAGCTGTGGCCCTGGAGAAGCGCCATGCCGGACTGGGAAGGTGGCCGTGCGTGCCTACGAGGCGCTAGATTGCTTAACATCCCGGAGAGGCGCAGCGCGGGAAGCCGGACTTTCTAACAATTCCGTCTGGGCAGCGAGCGGGGGTTTGAGGGGGGGAGGAAGGGGGGGTCGGAGGATTGGGTCGCAAGCAGGCAAAGTTTACTTAGAAAGGTTTATGGACCCTTAAAATGTGAGCAGAGCTCTGGGAACAAGGGCTCTCACTTACCCTTCACATACCCTTGAGCAAACCCCGGCCCGTCCCTTCCTTTGTGAGTGCGGTTTATGGCCGTGCATACAAAGCTGCGCTCATTTGCACCCAGGTGCCGCCGTTCCCAGGGGGTGCTGTCTTGGGGAGGGGGGGGGCGTGCTGGTGGAACAGGTTTGCGGTGGACAGGAACCGGGCCCCTCCCTCCACTGCAGGGCCTGTGTTGTGGGGGTACACTCTGCTCCCCCCACCCCAACCCCTTCTGGCTTCCACAAGCTCTCGCCTCTGGTACCTGTATGGAAACGAACCGAGAAGTGTGTCCTAAGATGGGTGAATGTACAGGCACTCACTCCCAGGCCCCAGACTTCACGTGCCAGTCAGTGCCTCCATTTCAAACGCGGCCACTGAAATCATATGGCACTAGATGACCACATTATTAGGCAGGTTAACACAATTATGCGGCATGATATACGATTATAGGCGAAATATGCAAACCGTTCGTTGGTATTATGATGCAATTTACGTATATATAAATTGTATTTGGCGCGTCCGACTTCTGTTCTTATACTCGGTTTCCGTTTCACGTTGCGTCACTCTTCAGGGTCCATGGAAACACCTCAGTGGGTCGGCAGCCGTGCTGACCGGTGTGCCACTTCTCCCACTTACGGAAAGTGTTTCTCAACAGAAAGTCTGGAATCTTCTCCCCCGAGGGGCGCAGAGGAGGCTCAAAACCCGCAAACGTCTGTAATGTTCTCCTCGAAAGTGGCAGTTTTTGTCCCGCGTGTTGGTCATCCTCTGCCTTCACCACCTGGGGAGCACCAGTGAGACAGGCGACCGGAAGTCAGCAGGGGCCGGTGGTGGGAGCGGTGAGTCAACAAATGAAGTAAAATCTACTGAAACGGCTTTTAAGTAGATCTCCGACCCCCTCCTGCTTAGTAAGCTCTCCACTGGAAAGGGGTAACACAGCCGCAAGAATTGACGAGTCACCACGGGAAACTCTGCAAAAATGTCTACCCCGACCCAGCTCTGCTTGCATCTCCGTTTAGGGTACGTGCTTTGCGGGGCTGGTCTTCCCTTCCTGTATCCTACCACGGAAATGCAAAGTCCGCTGTAGCTTAGGGCATGACCCGTGGCTATTCCACCGAGGTATAAACGCATATCTGACTAACAAGCATTTACAATGCAATGGTCTCGGCATTGGTAAAGTTAGAGCTATTGGCATTGCTTATGACATTATTTTTGTTTATGGTTTTGCTTTCAAAACATTTAAATAAACTGCATTGTTAAAAACAAAAACAAACAAAAATAACGTCATGAGCAATGCCAATAGCTCTAACTTTAACAATGCCGAGACCGTTGCATTGTAAATGCTTGTTTTAAACAGTCAAGAACAAGTTGAGATACAACGTCGTTATTCATTTCAGTCATCCATTCCTATTCAGACAGACTAGAAAATTCTTCTGAGACAAAATCCTTAACCGTAGCAACAATGTCTTCCTCTTGTTCATCATATAATGTACAGTCATCCGAACAAGGCAATCTGGAGAGGAAGTAGGCAGTGACATTACACCTGCCAGGGACATACACAACCTCAAAATCATACTCCTGTAATCTGGAGTAGAGCAATGCGAGCAGTAGAGTTCCATCCCACCCCATCCCCCGGAATAAAATTTCAACGAGGGGTTTATGATCCGTTCTCAGAAGAAACCGGTTTCCCCACACATAATTGCGGAAATGCTCTATGGCCCAAATACATGCTAATAACTCTCTTTCAAGAACAGCATACCTTCTCTCAGTAGCCGAGAGAGTTCTAGATGCGAACACCATTTATCCTTCCCAGAACACTAAGTACTCCTCCTAGCCCATAAAGACTGGCATCAACCGTAATGATGCATTTCTTATTCAAGCAAAAGGACTTGAGTGGGAGCATTCATAATCTCATTCTTGATTTGTTTAAAAGCGGTTTCCTGTCTGTCAGACCAAACAAACTCAGTGGATTTCCTGGCCAATTCTCTGAGGGCTCCATCTTGGTGGCAAAATTATGTATGAATTTGCTATAGTATTCACACAGACCAGCAAAAGAGAGGAGTTTCTCTCTATTGTCAGGTGAAGGTGCATTCATAAAGGCATCAACCAAAGACTTTTTGGCACCACACCTTCACCCGAAAGATACTCCACCGATTTGCGGAAACATTCGCATTTACCAGCTTAAAGTGTCAAACCACTCTCTCAATCTTAGGCAAACTTCCTTCACACGTTGGAAATGATCATCTTCACTCTTTGAAAAAATTAGAATATCATCCTGGAAGCATTTCACAAAATTACCAACATCCTTAAAAATGTAGCTCTTTGAAAAATGAATGCCGCCGACGCTAGGCTGAAAGGCATCCTTTTAAACAGAAATAATCCATGAGGAGTGATAAAAGAAGTGAAATGTTGGGAATCTTCAGTAAGCTCAATTTGGTGGTACGCAGAGTGAAGGTCAAGTGTGGAAAAAATACAGGCCCCATCCAACATCCACACCATCTCGTTAATATTAGGAAGTGGGTGACAATCAGCAACCAAGTTGGCGTTCAACGTTCTCATGTCAACACACAACCTAAGACTTTTGTCAGGCTTCTGCGTCAAAACAATTGGAGAAACCCATTCGGATGACTCAATCTCTTCAATTATCCCACCACTGAGCATATCATCTAACATAGATTTTAACTCAGCCCTTACACTGATGGGGACCCCCCCTAAGCTTTTGCTTGACGGGTATAGATCCTTCTCTTATTTTTATCCTATGGCTGAAACCTGTAAGCTTACCAAGCTCTTCAGAAAACACATCAGGAAAAGATTTGGTGAAATCATCAGCATAGGAAGCGGTTATCGCAAGAACAGACGGGTTCTTTCTACCTTGGAAATTGACACAATATCAAGATTGGCCTGGTCACGCCACCCCAGCACATTAACACCTTTGAAAGCTACATAAAGCTTAATAAAAGCACTGCTCTCTTTGAATTCTATGAGAACTTCTTTGAAACTTATAAAGTCAAAATTAGATCCATCAAAATTCTGTGCCACAATATCGGGTTCGCATAAAGAACTCAGATCAAGTAATTTCCCAAAAGATTCCAAGAAGTATTGCCTTGTGATAATTGTCCAAGGTGACCCAGAGTCTGCCATAAGTTCAAGATTCCTTCCAAGAATACAAACAATACATTTGGGAGGACCAATCTTCTCAGCTTTAGAATCATCAAATGAGTCACGAATAGAGACTACAATTCCAGCCTCTAACTCCGACTGGATATCATCACTCAAAGATAAGTCGTGAGAAATACAAGACATTTTCCTTTTGGAAAAATTGGAAATTGAAGCAGAAGAAGCACTTTTCTTAGTATTAGTATTTTTGCACATTTTAGAAAAATGGCCCATACATCCACATTTACTATACTCTTTCCCAATGGCGGGACAATGTGGAAAAGAGGCTATGTGACCAGTATTACCACATCTGTAACAGTAAAAACTTTTTTAATTAGTGTTATTCCTGAAATTTGCATTATATGGACCTTTGGAGGTACTAGGCGTGACACTGTTTACTTCACTTGAAATGGAAGGCTTACTCTCTTTGTTGAGAGACTTCATCCACTTTTCCGATTGTTCTAAAGCTTTGGCAGTGCTGATGGCAGTCTCTAAATTAGGGTCGCCCAAAATTCAAAGTTGCTCTTGAACTTTTTTGCTTCTCACATTAACAATGATTTGGTCCCTGATCATCTCATCAGTGATCAAACCAAAATTACAATGCAAAGACAATGCACGAAGGGCAGTAAGAAAATCATCAAAACATTCTCCCTCTTCTTGTGCTCTGGTGTAAAACTTAAACCTATTTAAAGCAACACTAGTAGTTGGTTTAAATCTGTTCTCAATGCGTAAGATGGCTTCATCATAGACATTATAATTAGGGCTCCCGGTTTTATGGTATTTATTTTTTTAACATTTCTGTATGTATTTATCCATATTTATTTTTTGGCCATTTTATCTGTATTTATCCATATTTATTTTGTGTTTTGCGTATAAATGAAGTTGAAAAACTGTACATTTCCATATTTATTTAACTGATAGACGCACACTCATACTTTGATGTCTGTTGTGTTTTAGCTATTTAAGCTGTCAATTACATAACAATACATCCTCTGGTAAATAATAGCATTATACCATAAGTGTATGTTGACATATGCCGTTATTTATATACATTTCATCCTGTTTTTTAATTTCCATGCTGTCCAAATGCTCAGCTGCTGGCCTAATACATCAAAGACAGCATGGAGAGTCACTTAAAAGGAGCAATATTTCTGTATTTATCCACTTTTAAAAATAAATGCAGACAGAAAACACATTGTTTTCTGTCTGTATTTATCTGTAAAAATCCTTAAAAACGGGAAACAGGGAGCCTTAATTATAAATCACCCCTGGACCTGACAGGAGGAAGAGTTCTGTAAACCACTTGACCCTCAGAACCTACATTATGAAGGAAAATGTATTTCTTTCTCTCGGCAGACATGCGTTCACCATCAATAGCTTTCAAATAAGTGATAAACTCTTCTTTCCATCTTGTCCACGGTATAGGTGGTTCTCCTTTACTCTGCAGAAATTTAATTGGGGGTTCAAACTACATAGTTATAATATAAGTACATAAAACAAAAGCAGAGTAATATTGTGTACAAAGTAAATGCAAAAATGAATATGTGGCTGTCAGAAAGGAATAATATTGTGGAGGAACACCCTAAAAACTTTAAAATGAAACATAAAATATTTATCCTTCGAATGAAAGGTGTATAAAAGTCAAGGTGTGCCTGTAACCGTTAAAACAGGCTGAGAATGAGGTATCCAGGAATCCGTGTACAATAGTAAAGTATGGTGTGCATGTCATCGTAGTAAGAACAGGTAAATGCAGGCTGAAAGTAAGGTGTGTACAAAAAAAAATAATCACATTGTAATAGTAATATATGGCGTGCCTATCACCGTAGTAAGGACAGGCATCCCATCGTATTAATAGCTGGAGCCGACCGCAGAACAAATCAGACGCTGTTGTTAAATAGTGAAAAGCGCTCGAAGAAATGAGTGCTCATTGCAGACTCGATAGTTTCTTCTGCCGTCAGGAAATTCTGTGAATTTCAAAATGGCCACCATCGTAATGACGCACAACGTGGCCGGCGTAAACAGGAAAATCACAGTGACGCGTAGTTTAGAAACGTCGACGTTGTGGTTTCCGAGCAACAGGAACAGCAGGGCACTTAGCCAGAAACGTGGAGAAGTACACGTCAGGGCGTCTGGGCAACCGTTACTAAGGACGGAAACAACGTCACAGCGGGAAAAGACGGAGATGGCGGTTGAAGACATGAAAGATGCAAAAATTAATAAAATTCGCTGGACACACCTCAGAATCGCGAAAACAATGCGGTTTTCACCAGAGTACATCGGATTTCCATCAGGGTCAAGCAAAACATGGGCGAAGAGCATTCAGAGGGTAAGATTTAGGGTTCGAAATACGCCGCTGCACCTTTGCTGTAGGAGTATGTAGCATGCGAAGTCCTCAAAGATCGTTGCCACTTGTAAAAGATACAAGGCTCTGGAATTATAAAGTCTGGTTCATTGGAGAAACGGCATGGCACAGCACATCAAACGATACTGCTTCTTACCTGCAACTGACAAAACAGCCCCCTGGAACATGGAATCCAAAATGTACAACACATGTACATGGTTCCATGTTCCAATAAGGAATAGAGGCATTGTAATTTATATCAGTTCAATAAATTCAATAAACAGAAAAAGTGTTATCGGCGAAGGTTGCGCCCGTCCTCATGTGGTCATCTGGTTCGGCTAGGTTTCAGAAACCTATGCCTGAATATATACTTTTCAAATCCATTGCGTTTTATTGATTGACAACAACTGAATGAATTAATATCTTTTACATTTCAAGCCCTGAAGAAGTTCGATTGTGGACGAAACACGTTGGCTGTTTTGAATTTTTTAAAGAACATGAATAAAGAATAACTTTTAACATTGCAAGATTTGATCAACTTCTTTCGTTTGGGAAAACGACTATCTACTAAAAACCATCTACATTATGGATATGGTCTAAACAGTGACTTACATGTTTAATTAACTATCATAAGAGTGCAGGGCTATTTTGTATATATTGTTGTAGAGTGTACAAGAAATCTTTCCTGTCTCTCTAGTTAGGACCTGGGGGATTGTGTCCTAAGCCCTTTTTGCACCTAATTTGTTGTATGTTATTATTTGGGACGTTAGGACTAGTGCAGACACCAATCCTTTAATCCCCATCTTAAGGAGCAACCTGGGGGGGGTATGGTGATGACTCTGCTGACACAGCTCAAGGATAAAACAACTTTGTTATCCTTACAAAAGGCTCCCGGTACGTATAAAAATATGAAAACATAAAAAAGATTCTTTGTCACAATAGTCCCAACAAACTACATTTATGATGACATTACAGCAGCTATCAAAAGCTCTATGTCCAAGTGACATCTTACTGAAAACCTCACAAATGGAATAGAAAGAGGAAAGGGTTGCATAGTGATATGGAGGATACAAATAATATGAATGCCATTTTACAGAATATGCACTACACTGAACAGACTACCAACTGGCACAGGAGGAGCAAGAGCATTGGATAATAGGTATTAAAAATGGGTAGCATACCGGACAATCGGTACTTGAACATTTGCATTAGAGAACGCTAGCAAAACCTAATGATCGTACCTGAAAAGTCTGTGCATTCCTATAGGCCAATCACCCACCCTGCATTGCCTGGCCCAAATACCGGACAGCAGTTTCTGATGGTGGGATACAATGGCGGACCTCTGAATGTACTATTGAGCCACACAACTGCTGGAGATCAATGATTGGCTGATGGGGAGGGAGGTGCAGGTTGCATCATGTATCTGGCCTCTGTGGCTTCCAGGGCTGAGACCACATAGGTTTTTTGACCTTAGGTGACATATGGGAAGATGACCACATTAAGTCCATTCAGGGCCGTCAGGCACAGTACTTCCTTTCTAAATCCTAATTTGGTAAAAGAGGATTTCACCAATGTCTGCAAATCAGGCACGTACTTGCTGTGTATAATGACGCCTTGAAGCCCTCCCAGAGTACATTTTGTTAGAAGCTCAACTGCTGAGGGGTGTGTTAGGGGGGTGGGGGTTGAGTGTGGAGGGAGAGTCATGCTCTGCATTGAAATCTGCTACGCTCTGGCCAAAAAGCAACCTCTAGAAGGTTTGTGAGCTCATTTCACAAGAGCTAAAGCTGTGACCACTGCGCCATCTCATGGAGTTCCGGTCCTGGACATCTGCTGGGCAGCAATGTGGGCTTCCCTGCACAACCTGCGCAAGTTCCCCCATACATTACTGTCTGGATAGTCAGGTCAGTAGGGATGGGCACCTTGCCCGTTAGGTCCTGCAGGACTTCCTTGTTTCAAATTGGTCCGCAGACCTACCAGCGGTAATGGTATTGCTTGGGTAACTATTCAAAGGTAAGGAATCTAATGCTAGACGTCTCTGTCAGATGAACCAGTTACTTACCTTCGATAACACCTTATCTGGTAGAGACTAGATCTAGCCGCATATTCCTTACCGACCCACCCATCCTTTCCCGCACTGCGAACCGATATCTAGGGACAGGGCTAATCCCTTTCTGGGCAATAGTTTTCCACACCAGTGGCCAGTGCTCTTAATGGCTCTGTGCTTCTGGCGTGGAAAATCGTGAAAAAACAGACGTTAGTGCGCCTAGTTGGCGCCTAAATTGGTGCCACAGACGTCACTTCCAGAGCGGACAACGCACGGGGAGCTGAACGCCACATACCAGCGCGTAAGGCTCGCGAAAAATCTTCCGGAACCAGTCTGACGCCTAGGGAAAGGGAAGGAATCAGCAGCTAGACATCAGATATTGGTTATCCAAAAAAAAAAAAAAAAAGGTGTAAGGATCGACTTTTAAGTTGCATCTCTGCTAAAGAGATCTTGCCTAAATGAGATCAGTGTAACCTTGTGGAATAAGCTACAATCTAACCAGAAGGCAGTTTGCGTTTGACAAAGCTATCCTTCTGATAAGGACCTGTCTGGGGAGAATCTTGCCTTTGAGCTGGAGTCAAAGGCACCACACAATCAATGGCAAATATATTTAGTAAAGTCAGAGTAGTGGCTATCAAACCCTATTGGGATAAGGGGCACAAAGTTACGTTTGATTCTTTACCTTTGAAATAAATTATGTCAAACTCGACCTCAGAAACATTTTTCAAGCTCTCACCGTTTTGAGGGAAACGCATTAGCTTATTACGGTAAATCACTAGTGCCACAAAGAGCAGACCAGACACCCTAGGGTATGAATGGCCACACCACGCCTTTAAGTTCCAAGTAGGCTAGTCAACCGTTTTTTCGGGGCTTGCGTCAACCTGCTTCTCAGTAACAAAAATAAACAAAGGATGAAAGAAGACATGGCAGTTCTAGCAGGGGGTGTGTGGTGCCAATTAGTGGTATGGCCAAGTTTACCTGCGTCTTTACTAATTAACAAACAGGCTTGAATTAAAGTCTACAAATTAATTGTTGCAGCTGGAGACTGGGGCCTTGACAGAGCACAGTTGTGAGTTGTAATGTCCCCTCTACCGTATCCTTGTGACAGCCCTGGTTCCAAGACCATTCCAGTCACAGGAGCAAGCAGAATACTCTACGATGCAAGTGAGATACCAAGCAGTAGATTAAGAACCTGCACAACGAAAGACTACCAAAGAATAAAGTATACCACAGATACACATCCTTTTCTTCTTATGGATAGCCCACAGATGGCACAATAATTGTGCAAAGCCAAATGGGATGATGGGCGGAGTTTTGAACATTGCAAGCACTCACCCCGTCAACTGATCTGGGTTTAATCCATCATCATTCTTTAGCTCACTCCGCCAACCCAGTTCAGACATGGCCATATGCAAATCAATCTGACCCTGTGCCTCATAGGAACAGTCCAGCCCGAACTGCCAAGCCATGTCTTCCCTGGACCGGAAACAAGCATCCTGGGACCGGTTTCTGGCTAATCAGCCGTCATCAGCCAGGCTAGCTTGAATCCAGTGGCAAAGTGAGCAAGGGACCGACGTCTGGGCATACCCGGTCGACTGTTCCCATGAGGTACAGGGTCAAGACTGATTTGCATGGCTGGGTTCACACTGGAATGGAAGGTGAGCAAAAAAACGATGGATTTAGGCCCAGATCTCTGTACTGGGATGAATGTATGACATTGTTCTGCATTCTGTCCATCAACTGTTGTTTTTGCATTTGTCATCCAGAGTGGGATGGGTATGCCCAGACGTGGGTCCCGTGCTCTCCATGCCGCTGGAATCAAGCTATCCTGGCTGAAGAGGGGTGAAACCCCGAAACTGGTCCTAGGATGCTTGTTTCCAGTCCAGGGAGGACCTGGCTTGGCAGTTCGGGCTGGACTGTTCCTATGAGGCACAGGGTCAAGACTGATTTGCCTCTGGCTGGGTTTAAACTGGAATGGCATGGTGAGCAAAACAACGATGGATTTAGGCCAGATCTCTGCACTGGGGTGAATGTATGACATTGTTCTGCATTCTGTCCATCTACTGTTGTTTTTGCATTCGGCACAATAATTGTATCATTAGAATAGCAGTCGTCAGTTTTGGAAAGAAATGGGTCATGCCACCACATACATAGATTTCTGTTTTTGTGAGCATCATTTATTTGAGCAAAAACGTTTTTTGATATTTTTGCAAAGAAACTGCTTGTTTTTTAACATTTATCTTGTAGAAAATTCTAGTGTATTTAACTCCAACATAGGAGTTTATGCTCTCATTTTAAAAACGTGGCTCATACACACTTGTAACGTTCATTAGCCACACAACTTTTAAAGTCAAGGCACAGATTTGTGTGTGATGCTTTTTAAAATTCACAATTTGAATGACCTTTATTCACCACTGCTGAACCACTGCTAGGATACTAATACTCTGGCAGAATACCAATCTGCGGCACACATTAACATATGCTGACACGTACATACTCAACAAGGCCTCAATTTCGACCACACGGAGGAGCAACATTTATCAATATTAGAACTCAGCAGCCAGAAATGAATGCAATCCTACAGACTAGCGGGTTTACAGGTAGGCAACAGGGGGCACAACGTGGAACACTCAATACATTTGATCCTTGCTATCTGTTTAGTGATCCAACTTGCCAACCCGGTATTTATGCGCCATCTTCCCCTCGTTAAAATTTAGAATGCACCGCTTCACTTCATCCTGTCATGCATGGTATGCCACGTAGACTTAACTTGATCACAAGATTTACTCAAATTATCTGGGCACCACAGGACCCCTCCGGTGAGTATGAGGAATGTGAGAGGCGCCATCTCTGGTCTAGTACTAATCATTCCGAGGTAACTGGGCACATATCTCACTGCTTGTTCAAATGAGGATGAAAACGATAGAAGCATCGAGATTGCTTAGTGTAGCTTGCAAGATAAGCTCACCTCACTAATGGCCGCATTGTCTTCATCTCCAGGACGTACCAGCCTGTTTCCAGTTAACTTCATTGAGAGTCCAAAGTCGCTGATGACGCACGTTCCGTCGTTCTTCACTAGAACGTTGCGGCTGTTCATGTCTCGATGAGAAATAGCTGGTTTGTAATTATCTGCTTAAAAACAGTAATGGGCACCGTTATGCACTGAATGGGCAGATTTCAGGGCAGGCTACTGTTTAAGAACATTGCTTCCAACTATCAGAATTCATACATCTGTATGGCTTCCAGGCTAGGGGGTCAATACTTACATACAACTGGCGAACCATGTATTGAATTATTCATGTATATCCTTACGCCGAGGAAAGGAGAGTGTAAGGGCTATATACGATGCTTAGGAAGTCTTTGGAAGCTATCTTCCAATACATATATAGTACCTCAAATGAAAACTCCTCGTGTTTCCCTCTTTTCCATTACAAGGGAGTTCTACTTTTACTGCCTTCGAGAAAAAACTGGGACACTGCGCTGGTTCTCTACGCCTTCCTCCTTATTAATAGCACTGTCATATCTGCTGGTTTTTAGCTCGTAAAAATAGCAAGACCAGTCACTCTCCGTTCTTACTGCATTAAGCATTTGTATCAACATCTTTGTTAGGTGTAAATTAAAATATTTCAACTGCTAAGTATGCAGATCATTTTTATTGACCACTCCAGCAAATTGTCGATTTTTAAACCACCTATGCTCAAAACCCATATTAACCTCTCCCCTTTATTGGGCTCCGTCCACCAGTGACTCAAACGTGAAATCCCGACCCTCCAGGACCAGTACAGGCAAGGTCCTGAATCCCACCACCAATTACACCATAATATCTCCTGCGTGATTTGACAAAGTACTGTGCATATGGCTGGGAAGTGGGTGCGACTAGTCTTCTCTTCAACGTGCATACATTTGAGATTTATCATGCCTCGTCTTACCTCCCCGCAATAACTCTGTGTGCAGGTATGCCAGGCCCCTGGTAACAGAATGGGCCAAACGGCAAGAGCTCAACCAGTCGTTGGTCTGTACACTTAGATACTTGCACAAGGAACCCTGTGGATAAAAGAAAACGTCATTGTTTTCAAATGCGTACAAACCATTCACATTAGAACAAATTTACATGACAACGAATTAGCAAAACATTGCTGAAAATGAAATTCAACTCTACATAAATACTTGTTATAGTGATCCTATGAAATGTGCCTAGAGTTTATTCTTGCCTAGGCACTTTCCATGATAAAGGGTGGGACTAAAAATAAACCCAAAATTCAAACAAGCACCCACAAAACTAACAGCTTAAAATGTCATTGTATTGTATAATGAAGAGCGCTTCAATGCTTTTACACCGTTTGTCAAAAGTAAATTTACTTGATGGCGCAATTATGGTTAAGTGCAAAACTTTTTCAAATCATCGCCAGGATCGTTTACTGTCTTTATTGTAACTCTCATTACTGACTTGCACAACCAGCCATCACAGCTAATTCATATACTTTGAACATAATCTCTTCGTGTCCAACCCAAATAGAATGTGTCAGAACCGCATCAGGAATGAGGAATCCTCACAAATTATAAACATTGAGCCCACGGTAAAAGTCAAGTGGTCATCATAGTAGAAGAGGCTTAGAGGAGGACTTACTGATCACCACAGGAAAAATGTGGTTCCCTTCCTAATGCTTCTAACCATTACAAAAGGCCCTAGTAGCCTCAAAAAATGACCACTGCTAGTCTTCACCAGAATGTTGCGATACGTTTAAAAAAAAAAACGAATCAAATAGAATCCATATTGGGAATGTTCTGAGGTTACCTAAAGTTAAAAAGTGATTGCATCACAAAGTAACAAGCGAAGCGTTGTAAACCTCATAACCAGAACATTACATAAAGGAAAAGCAAACTCTAGCATTGATTACTCCACATGGTTTTAAAAAAAAGCTAATTTAAATTAAACCTGCACACTTAAAACAAGAACTAGTGAATTATGGCCCACTTGGGCAGACTTTTGTCTTCAACACACCCCACCTTTCCATCTGGAAAGGATTTGTCACTAAGACGACTAATGTTTTTTTTAAAGCATTTTTCTAGGTTATTGGCACTTGGGCTCAACAGTTATTTCCTATCAGGGGATGACAGGCCTAAGGAAGCTTTATTGTTTACAAATGTAGGGTGTAGCCCGACAGGACAAATTTGTCCCGATGAGCCATGCATGAGCACCATGAGGGTCGAAACATCAACATTGTAAACCCGTGAGGCTGAATGAAAAGCATACGGGAAAGAGTCTGATGGACAACTACAGTCTTCTGCATTTGAACTAGATTTGGCTTGGACTATGTTTGCATGAAAACTGCCTAAATATATTCACTCACCCACACCTGTGCACTGAGATGTTGTTACAACGGCAGCATCATAATTAGCTATATAATGTATATGGACAAGAAATATATGCAGACATCATGCTAATACCTAAACAAATACCCATTTGGCCTTCTAGGTAATCTACTCAGAATATGTTCCAACTGTTGTAGGTGTGGACAAACTATTTTGTAAGATAAATGTTGCCTTAAAAGGACGTAGGTACAAGGTATACCAAATACCTTGTACTGGCAAACAGTAGAAACTTTAATTATGAGCAATATAGCCTTGAGAATCGATATTTATCTGTTCTATAGAAAACCCAGGTTCCCAGACATAGTGAGGGCGAGCCCTTTTACATTTATTTGGAATTTAGTTCCCTTTGCGTCATTCGCAAATATGAGCTCCGTTTATCAACTCTATTGCCGTAACTCTGCCTTCAAGATCTAAAGTAATCATAGAAAATAAGGACATAGGTCCTGCAGGAGAGGCTGTGACAGACCACTTAAAAATAGCACATACACTCTTCTATGACATTACTCTAAAAAGAGAGGATGATGGTGCTATAGGTCGGCCGTTTCAGAAGCATGTGGAAAAGGAAAGGAAGAAATATGTATTGGGATTGTGCACCTCCAATTGCAAATCTCAACTACTGACAATGCTTTTCTAAGATTGGTAAGTGGAAGGTATCTTGGATGCAGTCAAGTCTTCCATGTGCATGCCTCCAAGATCATGTACAAAGATCCCATTACAAGGAAATGTTCAGTTCTCAAAATCTAAGGATCAGTTTGATGCCACTGATATTCTTGGGGACAGGAAAATAGCAGTTAAAATCTCAGTCCATCCTGGTTTGCTAATATAATTTCAACTGCTCCCATAAGACTGTATTGATTCTCTGCTTGAAGGACACAAAGGAGAGATTGAAGGATGGTTCAGTCAATAAGCATCTTTGATGTTGTCGAACAGGCATTTGCCTTGAGTAATGAGCAACTGCTAATAATGATAGGACAAAATTCTTCCTCAGACTCAGAACATATGCTTGAAAATCAAAGAACTTAGAAACACTACGTTGAGAAAATGCAGTTCGTAGTAGTTGGGCAAGTACGTAATAGCGGCTAGGAGGCCTGTTTATCGCACAAACCAAATGTTGCCCACCTCAAAATGGTTCGCCACCAATTTGAACCATAAATTCTACAAGTTTATCTGATGACATTGTGACATGCATAAAAGAGCTGTAAAGATTTTAGAAAATCATTAAGTCATACTAGATACATAGCTCTGGATAAGACAACCCGAAACATCATATATGGTGGTTTGGGGGTGAGGGTATGTGTATTCATTCTCGAAAAAATACAACATTTTGAGAGTAAAATAATGAATTGCAATGTATATCACGTTTTTGAATAACGTGTCTCACAGTGTATATATGTGTTAATAGATGTAATGTTAATAATATTGTTAATAAGTAATGCAAGTCAGGTTTGTATACATCTGCAGCCCTGAAGAAGTTCATAACTGGGGGACATGTGTTGGCTGCACAAAAGGTTCTTTCCTCAACTATAAAATGATGCTAGAATAAAGGCCAGCATAAACCAAGGAAATCACCTCTCGATTCATCTTTTTGCGATAGAAATAGCATTTGGCTGAGTTATATTGTTTGCTTTAAAGTTACCTCTCAGCTTCTGTTTAAAAAAAAAAAAATAGTTGGGCAAGTAGCTGATCATGGTTTGGAATTACGTTTGCACTTTTTTTCTTTTAGAATGCTACCAGGCATTAAAAGCTTGGAAAGGCTGGTAAGTCCACTGCTGCGGAGTGCAAATAAGTACAATAATAGCACTTAGGGGCTTAAACATAATGAAACTGGCCTTACATTTTTGGTCAGGTGAATGTCGTGTGAATTGTAGATTAGCATCCATACATGCCTCTGCATATGAAATAATAGCTATTCATTGCCCTGGCTCGTGTGTCCTACAACTACTTCAAGGCAGCTCTGTGCCTTCTGAGATTCAAAAGAATAAGTGGTCTGTTGACCTGTTGAATCTCAGTGAAGAAACTCTACAAATTGGCCCGCTTTCTCCTAAAATGTTTGCAAAATTTTATTAGCCGTTACTTTGTGTAAAAAAAGGACAAGGATTCATTTATGGACATTTCCATGAATGAGCCATGGTCAGAGCAGATGGACAAAGAACTACATATTTTCTTTCTTCAGGGTGATGGTGAAAGGAAGAACAGTAAGCAATATCCTCACATTGCCGAAACATTCATCTGCAGATCTTTTATAGAATTGTAGTATGAAAATGATGCAGGATTTTCACTCTGTTGTCAGGGAAGCACAGATCTGTGTTCACCTTTGGTTCCTTTACATGAATAGGCGAGAAGGCAAACAATTGCTTTTAAAATCTAACATGGAGAAAAACACAAATCATGCAGTGAAAACTGAGGAGGGGCTTGCCTGGAACCAAGGTGGCTGTGACTTTGAGGTTCTGGATACTGACTGCTTTTCTGGCTGTTCCCAAATGCACGGACACACGGAGACCTGCGAAGTGTTGCTATTGAGAGGAGAAGCAGCAGACTCGCCGTTTGGCATCTTTGAGTGAGTGGGGGATGTGTACTGCTGTGGCAGCGCTGGTCCCTTGACCTGAGCTTTTGAGAGCGCAACATGCAGGAGGTGTGCCAGTTGGGGCAGGCCCAGCTCACAGTGTTTCCTTACTTGTTGTGGAGATGTATCACCAGTGGGGTGCAAAAGAGTAGTGAAGGCTGCACCCCCTAGGCTTAACCATGGGCAAAGATTAGACTCCTGCATGGCTGGGTAGCATGATGGCAGGAACCTGAGCACTGAGGCTATGAGATCCAACTTCAACAGATATTAGCCACCAGGTATCGCTTATGGGGTATTGGAACCTCTCGTACCTTTGCCACAGCCTCAATTGTGACCTGTCTGGGGCCAGAATTCTGTTTTGAAACTGCTTTCACCTCATTCACTTGCATGACTCCGTTGAGAAAATATTAGTCTTTATGACTGGCTCAGACATACAGTCAGCAAAGTGGCGAACTGATCCAATCGACAGGAAAAAAGATGAATAAAGAAGAATGTGCTGAAGCCCTGAGCTGGATCTAGAGAATCAGCAGATGCCTTCTAGAAGCCAAAGGACTAAACAAGGAAGTTGGCCTTGCTCCAATCTAGCAATGCCCTGCATGATAAGTTAGAATAGAAACCTTCTAGCATAGAAGCAGGGGTCAAATGAGTGGAAGGGAAGGTGTAGAATCTTTATGGTAATGTTTTAAGTGTGGAGCAAGCGACAGACAGTGTGGTTATGAAACTACTGCAACTGCAGCGCAGCAGTCAGAGAATACATCCTTCATAAATGACCTCAATGATTTCCAAACATGTAAATAACAAGTAATGTTAAAAAATATGCAAGTTCTGAGTCCCTAGGCAACCTGCCGAGGAGCACCCAACTACGAAAGCTGGGGGTGCTGTTTTCTTTAGCAGGCGAGTCACTTTCTGTAACAATGAAGGTCTTTAGAGACGGAAGATTGTACTGCATAAGGTGTACAGATTTCCCTTACAACATCAACATCAGACACCTACAGTAGGCAGAACAGTTATTGTGGTGATCTTACATTCAGCAGAGACCTTTGGAAGGGTTTCAGCTATACCAATCCACAAGAAAACTTGTGCTAAAAGGGCAAACACTTTCTGTTCTTTCCGAACGGAGCTCCAATATTCTGACAAATAAGGAAGGGTTCTTGGAAACTAAGGATGAGCTGACAAGGGTGTTATGGCCGCCACTGGTTTTCCAGCGAAACTGAAGTTGTTCTTTCCTAAATGTTGGCACATGTTCTCAGTTGGAAGTATAGAAGGCATTTCTAGATGGGCTGGGGACGGAGGGCAGGGGGTGACTTTCAAGCATAATGAATTCCCAATGTTGTGGGTGGTTTGTTTGACAAGGGATTGAGGGTAAATGACAACCACTGAACATGGGGTAGTCCTTGCTGTGGAGGGAGGAACAGGAAGTTTATGCTTGCCTTTTGGTCTTGAGCTTTGCTTAGCATTGTAGGTTTGGGCTACGTTTTATTATGTCTGTTCTTCTACACAGTCTTTCTGTTGTCCTCTTTCTCTTCTCGGAGCCCCTGGGGCCTTTGTTTTTCTATTGTGTGGGCTGATTAATTTGCAATAAGTCACATGATTTTCCAAAGCATTTCTATAGAGTTCCTGGTTGGGTACTTTGAGTGTGGTTTCGGTTTAGCTGATTATATTAATGTTGTACTGGATTGCTTACTGCTTACGATTGCAAAACAACATTCTTGTGAACGACATAAGTCAACAAACTGGATTTCTGCCTCGAACTAGAATTAATTATGGACTTAGAGATATGAGATACTGAAGGCTGGGGAAGCAACGTCAGGTATCAGTGAAGACACTAATGTATGTCCTGCTTTTCCAAGTCCTTGACTTTGCCTGCATGAGTAATATCAGAGTGTTGAGTGTGTGTGTGATGCATGCTGAATGCACAGTGGGGGTGCTTTGTTTCTGTCAGTTGGCCAAGCTCATTCCAGGATGGGCTGAGATCCAATCATCATGCTCCTAGTGACGTAGCCTGGAGCTGTAGAACCACCTATTAAGTGACTTCGATGTATAGACATATATACTCCTTTATTTACAACGATGTGGACTGCCTCATTTTAAGATGATTAAGGACTGGTGCATAAAGTCGCAAAACAAGTATAATTTGTGCATCTTCTCTGCTCCGTACTTTTTGCATCTTCATGGACGATAAAGAAACCAAAGAAGGATCTGGTACCCATTTTTTACCTATTGGTATTTGATTGCCATTAGTATGCCCGGAAATATGTGACTGGTGCAGCAATCAAAGTCTACTACTGCCAATGTTTGTGAATTCCAAAAAGTAGCACATTTGCTCCCTTTCAAGGAGTACTTCTATGGGCGCAATTTTCTTTTTTTGGTAAACCATTAGAAATTAAATTCAGTCAAAGGATTCTGCTACAAATCTTAACAAGCAAAAATGTTTTAGTGACTTGAGAGAAACCGACATAGCAAAGGCAAACCTAACTCGGGGACCCAGGCACAACTACCAAGCCAAGAATGCATGGGGGGGGGAGGGGGTGTCACATGCCAAAAACTTCCCACCCCGACTTCCTGAAGCTGCGCCACTGCCTATCCCACCTGGGCCTGGTGTTCTCCCTGAGAACTCATGACTACGGTCACGTACGACACATCAGACTGGAGTCCCTGCCCATACTTTAAATGTATTTTTGCAGAGTGAATCTTTCTGGATTCACTATGCTGTGCATTATTCCGCAGTCTGGTGGTTGGGTCCGGAATCATAGTCTTTCTTTTGTCTTTTTTTTCTTTTTCGTAGCCCAGGTGGGCGTCGACGTCCCACCATTTGGTGTACTTCTCGTGACGTCGGCATGCTTCCTGCGGAAGTCCCACCTTGGGGCGCCATCTTCAGATTCTTTTTTCCGCCGTTGGGTCTGGATCGTCACCGAGAAGCTCCAGAGTTTAACGAAGAAAGAAGAAGAGCACGAGTTTCATCGAAGGAAAATTAAAGGACAGGAAGAACATCGAGCCGGGACGACGAAGAAGGAGGAGAACCTCGAGCTCTTCGACGTCCAACGGAGAATGCGCATTCAGGGACACTGAGCGCAGGAATGGACAAAACACCTTTTAAATTCTGTCGTAATTGCCACCACAAATACGCGCAGAAGGACCAACATCCGGTCTGCAACCTTTGCCTGCCAGTCGACCACGAGAGCAAAGACTGCAACGCCTGCTCCGCCTTCACACCGAAGACACTCAGGGTGAGAGAGAGGCAGAGGAGAGCCAACTACAACATGGAAGGCAGGGGTAAGGCCCCGTCTCTGTACGACCTGGGCCTCTCCACCGACGATGAAGACAACCTCGTCGAGGGACCTGATGACTTCACGGTCGCAGAGACCGATAAGAAGACGTCTGACAAGGTAGGAGACACGTCGAGCACAAAAACCCCGAAAGGGCCCCGAAAAACAGAGACTGACTCTCGAAAACCAGAGTCTAAGTCCTCGAAAGGAACACCGGCGCCGAAAAGTTCGACGACCGCGAGTGGATCCAAGGACGAAAGGCCCAGCGGATCCTTCGAGAAGGACTCCCAGGTGCCGAACATGCCGCCGAAAAACAAAGTTCGTCGAAACAGGCCCATGAGGTTGGGCGTTCAACGACAGACAAGGTCGCGTCGACGCAAGCTCCGTCGAAAAGGCCAGCGCTCGACGCCGAACATGCCTCCGAAATGGAGAAGAAAAAGAGAAGGCTCGAGGCGGAGATGGAGAGCATCCTTCAAAGGAAGAAGGAGTTCGACAAGAAGATGAAGAAATTCACAATCCCAACGAAACCACCGACGGTTATCGTCGAGGTCGAAGAGCAGGACGAGTTCGACACCGAAGAGCAGTCGAAAACTACGAAGAAGAGGAAGATGATCTCTACTATGAGGGAGAAGAAGAGGAGGAACAGCAATCGAACTACGGCTCGGCGCCGTCGACGACGCAAGACCTGGAATGGCAGGACCTCAACGCCGAAAATCCAGAAGAGCCCGTGGAGACTTATCCTTCGAGGCCTTCGCCGCCAGATGATTTGGGGCTTACAACATGGTCGTAAAGAGCGCGGCTGCAGCTTTTGGCGTGAAACTAGAGGAGGAAAAACCGAAAGCGGACTTTTTACTCGAGACACTGCTCCCCATCCAAACTAGGAGCCAGTTCCTCCCCATGCTTCAGAATGTCATGAACCAGGGGAAGGAGGCGTTCAAGGACCCTGCAACATGCAGATCCATCACACCCAGAACAGAGAAAAAATATAAACATTCCTCTCGGGACCCTCCATACATCAAGGGATCTGTCACAGCAGACTCCATTATCACATCTACAGCCAGAAAAAGGGCCAATGTTCCGGCAACCTCTGGACCACCTACTGACAAGGAGAGCAGAAGGATGGACCTCACTGGCAGAAAAATAGAGAGAAACGCCGCAATGCACTGGCGCATGGCGAGCTCCAATGCACTACTGAACAGGCACCAGTACCAACATTGGGACGAAATGGGGGACCTAATCAAGCATCTCCCTGAGCAATACCAACAAAGAGCTTCGCATCTAGTGGAAGAGGGGAAGAATATAGCAAATTCATGCCTTAAAACAGCGTTGGACGGGGCAGAGACATCAAGCAAACTGATGGCAATAGGAATCACTGAAAGGAGACAGGCCTGGCTCAGAATTTCAGGATTCAAGCAAGAGGTACAGAACAACATCCTGAACACCCCTTTCAACGGAGAAACGCTGTTCGGGGCACCAGTCGATGAGAAACTCACCCAACTCAAAAAAGAGAATGAGACGGCGAGGACCATGGGGGCCCTGCAATTCAGAGGGATGAGAAGAGGTACCCCGACACAGAGACCTTAAGGAAGGGGAGGAATTTAGCCGGGAACGTCACATCAAACATTCCAGCAAGGCCAGCAACGCGAGGGTCACGGGCAACAGGGGCAGCAGAAACAGAACTGGCAGTACCAGCCTCGGGGCCAGTCCTTTCGCAGTAGGGGACGGACGAGGCCAAAGAAGAAGCGGGGGAGACCAACCCGCCTCAAAGTGACTTCGCACGGAGGAGAGTGCTCACCCACAACATCCCTCCAAGGGTAGAGCACAAAGGAACCAACAAAAGAGGGTTACACGAACCAAACGCCTACGAGCATGCAACACCGGTGGGCAGCAGACTCAGATTTTTCCTCCAAGAATGGAGAAAAATAACAGACAAATGGATACTCAACATCATACAGTACGGATACTGCATAGAGTTGGAAAGGAGACCTCCAAACAAAAAACCAAAGAGAAGGGAACACTCAGGACAAGAGCTAGCACAACTCGTAGAGGAAGCACTACAGCTACTCCAAAAGGAGGCCATAGAACCAGTACCATTCAAAGAAAGGAACAAGGGAGTGTACTCAAACTACTTCCTGGTACCAAAGGTGGACGAAACACTAAGACCCATCCTGAATCTACGATTCCTAAACAAGTACGTAAGGACGCAAAAATTCAAAATGACATCCCTACAAGAATGACTCCCACAAATGAGAGATGGAGACTTCATGTCCACCGTGGATCTCAAAGATGCCTACCTGCATATCCCAATGAACAGGCAGCATAAGAATCTGTTAAGGTTCACCATCAACAAGGAGCACTACCAATTCACAACCTTGGCATTCGGTCTAAAGTCCGCACCAAGGGTTTTCACCAAATGCCTTGCAGCAGTAGAAGCGTACCTGCGGAGGGAAGGGATTCACGTGTATCCTTACCTCGACGACTGGCTAATAAAGGCAAGTTCACGCGAAAAATGCGAGGAACACGCACAGCGTGTCACAAGAACACTAACAAAGCTGGGTTTCTCAATACACTGGGGGAAATCATCAATGGAACCAGAACAAGTGAAGATCTTCCTGGGGGCGCAGATCAACACCGTAAAGAGAACGGTGATGCCCAGCGATAAAAGGACACTAGCCCTGCTGAAGGAGACGCGCCTCTACCAGAAGGGGCGAGCTCTGACAGTGAGAACAGCGAGCAAGATCATGGGGATGATGGCGTCATGCATTCACCTCGTTCCCAATGTGCGCCTACACATGAGACCATTCCAGGAATGGCTGCAACAGCAATGGTCACAAGCAAACAGAAGTTGGGAGGATCTAGTGGTTGTAACGCACGCAGTGCAAGAAGAGATAGCATGGTGGAACAGGGAGAACATAACAATAGGGAAGCCCTTATCACCACCAAGCCCAACAGTGACCATCACCACAGACGCATCCCAGATAGGATGGGGAGCACATATGAACAAGCTCAGAGTGAGGGGTCTGTGGACTCCAGCAGATGCGGTCAGACACATCAACTATCTGGAATTAAAGACCTACTGCTAGCACTGAAGGCCTTCCAGAAAAAAACTGTACAACCAAAGGGTGTTGATACAAACGGACAATACTACAACTATGTTCTACATAAACAAGCAGAGAGGGACACAATCATTCCCCCTGTCCAACCTGGCACAGGAAATTTGGAGAGGGCCATCACGTTCAAAATAGACCTGCTGGCCATACACCTACCGGGGAAGGACAATATAGAAGCAGACTGGCTCAGCAGGCAGACTTCAGCATCCCACGAGTGGGAACTCAATGGGCAGGAAACGCAAAAACTATTCAAGAGGTGGGGCACACCGACAATAGACCTGTTTGCAACACACCTAAATGCAAAATGCCAAAACTCCGCATCCAGACAACCAGGAAAACTATCCCAGGGGAATGCCCTATGGATAAGTTGGTCAAGAACATTTGCCTATGCTTTTCCACAGATACCACTGATACACAGGGTACTCAACAAGTGCAGGACCAGCAACATGACGCTGATCCTAGTGGCACCACTGTGGGCAAGACAGACATGGTACTCGCAAATAGTGGAAATGGCACAGGGGCCACCACACAAGTTCACCAAAAGAAAAGACTTACTCTCCATGCAGAACGGAGAAGTTCTACACCCAGAGCCAGAGAGCCTCTGCCTAGCGGCATGGCTCCTGAAGACAGAGTTCGCACACCTTAAGCTACCTCAAAGCACTATGCGAGTGCTCAGGGAGGCAAGGAGACCGACCACACGGAAATGCTATGGGGGAAAATGGAAGAGGTTCACACTGTGGTGCAGAAAAAATAAACTGCAAAATAAGTTGACAAGGGAATCAACGGTGCTTAGATACCTCACGCATCTACTAAAAGCCAAACTATGTTAGTCTTCGCTAAGAGTCCACCTAACGGCGATTGTGGCCTACACACGAGGGGAGACAGGAGAAACTTTCTTCACATCACGAGTAGTAAAGAGATTCCTGGAAGGGGCAAAAAGGATAGCGCCACCAAAGAGGATTCCGCCGCCGGCATGGAACCTCAACATAGTCCTGACAAAAATTATGAAGGCGCCCTTTGAGCCCATCCACAAGGCCTCACTACAAATGCTGACAATGAAAACAGCCTTTCTGGTAGCAATAACCTCGCTGCGCAGAGTGAGCGAACTGCAAGCTTTAACGCTGCAAGAGCCCTACATCCAAATACTCAAGGATCGAGTCGAAATGAGGACTGACCCACACTTCATGCCTAAGGTCGTGTCAGCATTCCATATGAACCAAACTATACAAATACCTAGTTTCTTTCAAAACCCAGTCACAAGCGCAGAGAGGGCACTACACACTCTAGACGCTAGAAGAGCGGTGATGCACTACATCGAGAGAACAAAGGAGCACAGGAAAACCAAGCAGTTTTTTGTGTCCTTCGCAACCAGCTTCCTGGGTAGACCAGTAACGAAAAGCACCATCGCGCGATGGATCGCACTAACGATACAATTCTGCCACAAACAGGCTGGGCAAGAGCTAACGGAGGGGGCACGGGCCCACTCCACAAGAAAGAAGGGAGCAACAATTGCCTTTCTGGCAAACACACACATTCAAGACATATGCCTGGCGGCAACATGGGCTTCAGTGCATACGTTCACTAAGCACTACTGCGTGGATATACAAATGAACAACGAAGTAGGGCAAAGGGTGCTTCAACATATATTCAACGACCAACGCTCATCTTCCACCCAGCCGCCACAAAGATGACAAACCGCTACAAAGTCTATGCACAGCATAGTGAATCCAGAAAGATTCACGCTGCAAAACAAATAGTTTCTTACCTGTCGGTGTAGTTTTGCAGCTTGAAGATCTTTCTGGATTCACTAGCGAACCCACCCACCTCCGCCAGAAAGATGAGGCAGGAGAGGAAGGTGGAAGGACAGAGAGTAAAAGAACAAAAGAATACTGAACGTGGATACATTGAAAAAGGAAAATACTAAAGAACACCTAGGGTTCAATAAAAAACAAGCATTTACAATGCAATGGTCTCGGCAACATTATAGGTAGAGCTATTGGTATTGCTCATTATTTTTTTATCATTATTGTATCCCTAAATAAATGGCATTGGCATTTCTATTGGAATTAGTTTTTTTTTGCATATGTGATACCTATTGCATTAGCAGAGAGAGAGTGAGGTATTGAGATAGAGAGAGAGAGTGAGGTATTGAAATAGAGAGTGAGGTAGTGAGAGAGAGTGAGGTAGATAGAGAGAGAGTTAGGGAGAGAGAGTGACGTAGTGAGAGAGCCAACCCCACACACATACAGAACCACCCACACAGAGCCACACACATACAAAGTGTATCCCCCAGACATACATACAGAGCCACACAGATCCACCTGGCGCCGCCCGCGAGAGCTGTGCCATCCCCCGGTGAGTCACCAGGACTCTGTGTTGCTACCGCCGGGACAAAAACACTGGTGGTTTACAATGCAATGGTCTCGGCATTATAGGGTCGGCACGCAATATATAGTTGTTTTTTTAATTTATAGATTGTCTGAACCTCTACTCAAGGACCTCGGGGAACTCCCGAACATCTCAACCTGAAAGAAATACGCCCCACCGAATTTGCGGAGCTTCTTTCATCATGTGCATATTGGCATATGTAGGTTTTTTGCACGGTTAAAATACTTATTTCAACATAATTGAGTAACCAATAAGACTACAATTCCCGCCAACCTGCACGAAAGTCATTGCCTCCCTCGTATAGGACGCCGGGGGATGTAGTTTTATGTTGTCTAGGGTATCATGAACACCAACGACAACGGGCTGCATACTGAACTACTATCCCAGTAAGCCTGTGAACACACGTTTCCTTGCGTTGCATCAGCTGTCACTGCATGTTCTTTTTCGGAACCGGTGAAGTCAGAAAGGGAGAGAGAGTTGATCATGAAGCAGACTGTGTGCTCCGCGGGATCCCCGCACTGCCTGATAGTGCTAGCCGCTGCTGAGCGGTGCCGGACTACGGTGGAAGTACACTGGGCATTGACAATCTAGGAGCCCTGATTGTTCGCTCATAAAACAAACAAGTGAAAACGTTTTGTTTTGAGCAAGATTTTTTTTTTTTAATTATAGTTCATCAGGTTTGAGAGCCATCATGTCTCACTGCATGTTAATTTCATGTGGTGTATGTAAAGGAGGAGAATGAGTTAGTTATTCTAAAAACAAGGACATCACTAGTTCAGGGGCATTGTGCCATGTCGGGATTTGGGGGCCAGTTTGGACGATTCTGAGCCTATCCCTGCAGAGGAGAGGAGGTGGCACGGGGAGGGCAGAAGGCACGAGTCGAGCCTCTCTGGCGCCGGGGCGGACCTCCTCACTACGCGCACACTAGCGCCGAGTTTGAGAAAGAAGCAGCGGACGCCGGAACTCCTCACTCATGGAAGGTGGTGGGGGAGGAATGGGCGAGCATACACCCCTCGGTGGACGGATTTGACTCGAGGTGTGGCGGGACTGACCTCACCTGGTGTGGAGCGACTGGCCTCACCTGGGAGGGGAGCTAAAACAAGGCACTGCCCTCGTGACGGGAATGGCCACTGTGGCATGTGCACACCCAGTTTTAGAAAACACTCTCCAATTCCAGCATATTTCAGAACAGTGGTGCAGCAGGTAGCACGGGTGGCAAGGCGCATGGATCACGAAAACATTAAACTAATTTGGACTACCCAGTGCAAGGAGGATGAAACCAGCGTCAGGGCTCTGGTGCGCAGGAGCGGAGAGAGAAGGGGAGGGAGGAAAGGGTAGAGCTGGGATCACACGGGAGAAAGAAACGCAGCGGCGCAGTTTCTCTCTCTTAATCCTCCCCCTTGGCGGCAGCCCCCTCTCCCCACATCCCCCAAGGCTCTCAAGGGGTTCACTTCAGTGACCAAAGCTACGAGTTATTTTTAGTTACCTTATTTCTCCTCTTGCCTTTTTCCTTCGCTTTAACTCGCAATTCGTGTGGAGATTTTTTTGTTATTCAAGGAGGATGAAACCAGCGTCAGGGCTCTGGTGCGCAGGAGCGGAGAGAGAAGGGGAGGGAGGAACGGGTAGAGCTGGGATCACATGGGGGAAAGAAACGCAGCGGCGGTTTTCAGATTTGGGGGCGGATGAAACCAGCGTCAGGGCTCTGGTGTGCAGGAGCGGAGAGAGAAGGGGAGGGAGGAAAGGGTAGAGCTGGGATCACATGGGGGAAAGAAACGCAGCGGCGGTTTTCAGATTCGGGGGCGTGGCTAAAAAGTGGAAAGAACACCAAAAAACACGCCCCCGAATCTGAAAAAGACGGAGCCTATTTGGAGGGACGGCTCTCTCCTCCAATGGCTGGCCTCCGTTTAGGAAGCCAGCCAATGGAGGAGAGGCAAAAAGAGAGGCGGGCTAAGGAGCCACTCTAGGAAACATTAAATCTCGACTTCCGGTTCTGCCTTCGGCAGACCGGTAGTCCTCGACCTAAAAAAAAAAAAAAGAGGGAAAAAAGAACCCGAAGATGGCGCCCCAGGGTGGGACTTCCGCAGGAAGCATGCCGACGTCACGAGAAGTACACCAAATGGTGGGACGTCGACGCACACCTGGGCTACGAAAAAAAAAAAAAAAAGACAAAAGAAAGACTACGATTCCGGACCCAACCACCAGACCGCGGAATAATGCACAGCATAGTGAATCCAGAAAGATCTTCAAGCTGCAAAACTACACCGACAGGTAAGAAACTATTCGTTTAATCGCACACACTCTTCTTCAGCTCTACTACGAGAAGCATTGATGGTAGAGTTGTCAAGGCAGTGCTCCATGTTTCTAGTCCTCACCTTTTATAAATCATTTAATCAAGTGACTGATGGCTCCATGTACTATGTCTGAGTTGCAAATAGAGGTGGACACACAAGCAAATGAATAGGATGTGCTAAGTCAAGGGTCTAGCTTGGCTCTAAAGCTCCGAGCAGGAGCCAAGCCATGGAAACGTTTGGCATGTATACCGTGCAAAATAGTGTATTTTTATACTATGCGGAAGCTTATCACCTTAGTGCATCAGATTATATCGCTGCATAGACAGACATTTATTAAAAGTTATAGCTTTTAAACATGAACTTTGAAACATTATGGCTCACACCCAAGCGACAATTCCATTAGCGAACTATATGGCAAGTCAGTAGTCATGTGAACCCTAAACATGGCCAATATTATTATAAATAGAGCAATATTATAGTCTATTAAATCAAATATAAGAGGTGTGCAGGTATTTAAAAATACTTTCATATGTAATAATAAAGAAAAAGGAGGCTCTGTGAAATAAAATGTTTGCCTAGGATCACACAATTTGACAATTAGGAACGACAGGATTGATTCCGGGTAATTTGGCCTCACGTTTTGAAATTCAGCCACCTAATGTATATTTTGGCCTGTCTCTCTCCCATCCGTTTTACATCAAATGTCACGCTTTTGTCTTTTATTCTTGGCAGACAGCAGACTCGACTCAGGGCCCTCAGACCCAACTATCAAGCCAAGAATACATGTATTTGGGCGATGTCACACCCAAGCTACGCACCTGGCCTAGGATTATCTTTGCTCTTTACAGTCATCGCCTTCAAGTGATTGGAGGGGCTGACAGACCTGCTCTGAAGGAATGAGGAAAGATCTTTAACTGCCTGCTATTATACCAGCAGGTAAGAACTGAAAAAACTGAACTGAGTATTAATGTATCGTGTGGGGAAGACTTAAGACTGTACCTGATCTTGATTCATGCTTTTAAACGACTGCAAGAGTGGGGCCAGCCTAACAGAGGTCAACTGGGTGGATTTCAGCAGATGTGGAGCCCCAATTAAGGATCACTCTGACTATATAAGTTTGATTGTGTAGTGTTTAGTACAGGTGCGTGAGAAAAGCATTTTTGTTTTTATTAAAAAGACAAGTCATGGGCTGGACACTAAAGTTTTGTGTCACTTCACTGACTACTTAGTGTTGAGCTCAAGATACCCATGCTATCTGCCTGAGAAGCTTGTAACCACTCACCCATGCTACCATGATAGTCACGTGCAAAGGGGTTGTAACCAGTTTACATAGCAATAGCAAGATGGACTCCAGGACACCAGTGACAAACTAACCTCATAGTTGGGGCCCAGAAGCCCGTCTGCCCTGTACCCCCCCACCTCGGATCGGGATCCGACAATAGGTATTCAATATAAAAATGTTATGACAATAATTGCAATCTCATATAATGTCAGTATGGTGTACTGGCGGCCTCTATTGTCAAGCCTGACCAGCTACTGCACATTCTGTAATTTCTGTTTGGCAAGTCTAGCGAAGTACTACAAATTAAGCATAGCCTAGGCATCGCTAATAATTAATAACCTTATTACTGACACCACAAACATCTGCAATTCCTTCAAAACATGTACACATCTTTCCTTGAAAACACGGTTACTGGTAGCTAGGGTGAAGTTTTGCATTTGCTGTGTTAATGTAATATATACTTTAGTACCACTCTTCTTTCCAGAAAGGGACATTTGCTAGCATTCCTCAGAAACATTGTAAAGGTTTTCTTCAACATATTCCTTGCTCCAGAATGAGTCAAAGGAAGATGGCATCCACCCGCCCCCCTACCAGCTGATCCTACTACATCTAAATATGTGAGTGGCACAGAATCGGATGCTGTATTAACAAATCACTGATAAGCATTCTGTATGCATGGCTGCCATACCTCCATCCAAGTTTTAGCACTATATAAAAATATGATGTGAATGACAGACTCAATCTTAAATTTCTGTAAAGTAAGGATAAAGGTATTTGAATAAGGCACAGAAATTAATTGCTTATTATTCCAAATAAATGAAAATAAACATCTGCCAAGGAAACTTAGACTATTAATATATGCCACAGTATGTCTTCACAGGACCTCTGAGTCTATCAGAATTTCAAATCACGCGTTGTTTGCCCTAATCCCTAAAGCCATTTTTTACAAACTGAGGATTTACTCAGACTGGATTCCAACTAAAAATGTGTTACATACGAATTGAAACACTTACAATTGGATAGTACTCCATGACCAATAAATATTCCATACGCCCATCAGCAGTAAGTCTCTCGTCTCCTACAATAAAATGGGCAATGTTGCCATGGTCCATCAATGGGGTTCGGTATATATTTCTTTCATTGATGAAGTTCTGGCGGTTGCTATAAGAAAACACTTTCACAGCTACAGGGCGCTCGTCCAAAGATCCTTTATATACTGCTCCATATCGACCGCGACCAATAAGCTGTTTGAAAGAATATATTTGTCAGTACAATGTAGTTCAAAAGAAACAGTCAATGTTATTTGTTTGCATTCAAAAAGGGGAGGCAACATGCCTAACCTCCAAATAGTCTCTCTTCCTAAGTGAATTATTTCCTATAAATTTTGCTTGCAAAGCAGAGATTGAATAACAGTCAGTCATTAACTAAATGGTATTTGATCTGCATGCACAGCCTTCTCATAACTCCACAAATAGGTACAATCAGAAACACATATGTTAAAGTTGTATTTATGATTTTATACTGTCATTCGGGTGACATGATAAACGTCAAAGCTGAAGGTTAAATGGTTTGCAAATGTCATAAAAAACTAGAAAATATATCTTAATACCACAATACATACTTTCGGTTAAGGATGTTGGTTACTACATATAAGCAAACATAACTTTACTGGTATTCTGCCACACAGAACATATTAGTGAGAGAAGTTTCAATGTGGGAGTGTGATAAAGCCAAAAGTGTATGAATCCCCGATTATAGATATCTGGCAAAAGAGGCATGGATATCTATAACTACATCAACCACTTCCATATACATATGCCTTTAAGCAGCACTTTCATCTCAGTATCGCCCCGAGTCACTCGTTAATGATGTACATTATCAGGGAATGACATTGTAGCAGCTTCTGCTGCTAATCTATTCTGCATAATTCAGCATTTTAAAAATAAACGCTACAAGTGGAAAAAACATCAGCTGAGAGACATTAACAGGGATGCAAAAGGAGGTACTCTAATTTTCCATCCAGCAGTACTACCTTGCGACAGGCTCTACATGTTACATCAAGGCATACTAGTCACCCAACGTGCAAATCTTTCACTTAAATCCTCGTCTAATGTTCTGAGTTTTGAGTAAAAGCCCTCTTAGTCTCTTGTTGAACATTTAAACTATTGTCTGTCTCCAAAGTTTGGATCGAGTTCTTACCTCCAATAATTTTAAATTGTCCAAATCCAGCGAGGGCTCAGATGCTGCTGCCTCCATCATATTAATGCTGTGTAGCCCTTGCTTACGGTCTCCTGTGGGCAATAAAAAGAAGACTTCAAAAAAAGAACAATACTACTTTAATTAGTTCAGTATTTCTATGGCAACACTGCCAAACAGAGCAAAGTTTCTGACAGAGTGTGCTCCACAAATCCATTCCAAATTCCATCAAGAAATTACTCCGTTAATGGGGCTAAATTATGAAGTCCGAGAAGTTTTGAAAAACAAGATGTTTTTAGTGATCCGATGGTCCAATAGCAGTGCTTTTCAGACTCAGCCTTCAGTGGCATGCGGATTTTGACCTCACTATAATACAGTTTCTGGGCCAGTGCTACCAAATTACCCATAGATGACCCACACACAGCCTAGTCTACTATGTTCATGAAGAGACCGGCAGTAATAGAGTACTAGCGGCAAACATGAGAATTTTCTCTTACAGATTTTTACCCCCCGGAAGAACTCTATTTGTTATTTTGGATTTCTTGTAATTTGTGCGTGCATCTTTTGGGCATTGTGAGATACACAGTGTGATTCTGTAGTCAAACTGTACATTAACTGCTGTGCCCACTACTCTGGCCATGCTTTCTGTTGGCATGAAGAAGGACGGTGTGATATATCACCTGCGTATACACGACTTCCATAACATGGTGTTCCAAGAAGAACCAAGCACCTAATAGTAACAAAATGGTGACTAGTGCAAAGGCATATTAATTGCTCATATGCGTTTAGATTGGATATTGTAGTCCAAAATATTAATTGGTAAACATATAAAGCGGCGATTTTTGTTACTGGGATTACTGTATGATGCATTACATCTATTGTAAAACCATACCCATAAACCATCTGACTGGTGGGTTGGCTAACTCCCAACAACCTCTAAATATATCTCAACAGCACTACCTCGGTGAAAACTGTGCCTCTACCCCCCCTCACCTCACCGCCACAACACCCTTCCTTAGCTACCTCAATATCTACTTTGTCCGTCTAGACTACCGACTGTCGAAAATGTCCTTATATACTATTATGTACTCCACATGTAATCTGTACACTTGCTGCTGTGCTAATTCTGTACTGCACTATTTATATATGTGCTGTATCTATCTAAAAATTGACATATATATATATATACAAATTCACTTAGAAAAACCATAGGTTTCACACATGTTATAGTTAGCTGGGCATTTCAATCGTGAAAAACCATTGAAATTTCCATGTTATAGTTAGTGCAGGCAACTATAACTCACGCGACCGCAATCCTCTGCTGATGACGTCAGATATTACATCACTGATGACATATGTGTTTTTCTGAAAAAAAAATATTTGTAATATATGTATAGCTAAAAATTAATGGAAGAAGACATGGGTAAATAAGTGTCTAAATACAGTATTAGCATCAACAGAGGATTGCGGTCGCGTGAGTTATAGTTGCCTGCACTAACTATAACGTGGAAATTTCAATGGTTTTTCACGAGTGAAATGCCCAGCTAACTATAACATGTGTGAAACCTATGGTTTTTTTAAGTGAATTTGCAATGTTTTTTAAATGCTAATTCCTAACTATAACGTGTGTGAAACCTATGGTTTTTTCAGTGAATTTGTACGGTTTTTTAAATGCTAAGTTATGTATTTATTTATTTATGTAAAGTTTTTTCACCGTGCGCACACTGTGCGCTTCGCGCACCGCGCGCCCACGTTACGTAGTTCGCGGAATTTTTCCGTTTCTACCGTGCGCGTACGCAACGCGCACTCCGCGATTTTTCGTAAAAAAATTAAAATACATTTTTGCCCTTGGGGGTCCTTCTGGGACCCCCTGACCAAGGCTAGGGGGTCAGGAACTGTCCAGCCTACCCCCTTTTCACGTTATCCACCTTTGTTTTTCACCCCCTCAGACTGCGAGAGACAAAATGGCGGCCGACACTGCCTGGTTTCGACCGATTCGAATGTTTACTAAGATCTAACAACCAATCAGAATCGCACTCGCGCACGGCAGCGTGCGCGTACGGTAAGCTTACGGTACGCGCTCGGAGCGCGCCTATAGATATATATATTGATTTAAATGCTATTTTCTCAGGAAATACTGAACAGATTTACACCAGACCTGCAAAAGGCACATCCCTGACCTGAGGACTACCTCTCTGCCAATTTTCAAGTAATTCTGTTCAGCCGTTCGGGCTGCAGCTTGGAAAAATGCATGGGGAAAACGCGTTTTGGGACCCCCCCCTTTTTCTCAGCCCCCGCTTGATGAATCCCCCCCAGACTTTCAGGGAAGGAGCGGAGCGCCCTACCTATTTTGAAAATTTCGCGAGGATTCGTCAATCGGCGCCCAAGTTATTAAAAATAGAATGTTGCGGATTTCCTATGGAAACACGGTCCTAACTATAACTATCTACTGGCGATCGCCAGTAGATATTATATATATATATATATATATATATATATATATATATATATATATATATATATATATCCCCGTAGGTATCTCAAATATCGTCACACATACCGTTATTATGTATTACTTTCTTACACCACAAGGAACATTTTGCACTCGATGACGTTCCAGCTCTATAAAGCACCATATACACTTATACCATATCTTCCTCAAAACTGTATCACATTTCAAAGATTCAAGGTCAACCAATCCCTGTCCAACCCCATGCCAGTCACATTAGGAGTTCCACAAGGCTTATGAAGCAAATGGATAGTTAGGGAAAGCCACAGCTGCACTACCCTACTATACACAAAGTGTCACTAATTCAAAAAGTTCAGGTTGCCCACCTCAAAGGTCCACTATCCAAAGACCATATACGTTTTACCACAAAAAAATCATTTGACAGAGAGGCAACACTTCAAAGAATAACAATTATACATAACGTTTTAAAATACAAATATACAAGTAGAAAAAATAGGTTCTTTAATTGTTGCAGGTTGAACGAGCAGCAGAGAAACAGCCAACGCGTTTCGCCCAACAGCGGGCTTCCTCAGGGCAAAATTCAGAACATCGTTCGATCCAGTCCAGAACCGAACGATTGTCGTAATATCTACTTTGGATCACTTTGCTTATAGGCGACAAGTCTCCTCAAGTGTCCAAATTAATAAGAATAAATGTAACAGGAAATTCATCGATAAGTCACCGCAATAGAAGAGAAAGTTTTCTCCGAACGTCAAGTGAAGTCACAGAAATTCACTTCGATTGGTGAAATTATTTAGTGAGCATCGGTTATTCTTAAATAAGCGACTCCATGAAACTCCAAGTTCTTAGATCACGAACCCGCCGATACTCTTCAAACGTAGACCGGTCTTATTAATTTGGACACTTGAGGAGACTTGTCGCCTATAAGCAAAGTGATCCAAAGTCGATATTACGACAATCGTTAGGTTCTGGACTGGATTGAACCATGTTCTGAATTTTGCCCTGAGGAAGCCCGCTGTTGAGAGAAACGCGTTGGCTGTTTCTCTGCTGCTTGTTCAACCTGCAATAATTAAAGAACCTATTTTTTCTACTTGTATATTTGTATTTTAAAACGTTATGTATAATTGTTATTCTTTGAAGTGTTGCCTCTCTGTCAAATGATTTTTTGGGAGTTCCACAAGGCTCCTCCCTCTCACGACCCTTTTCAACCCTTTTATGGAACCTCTTACCGATCTTCTCAGCCTCGCCAAGATTCACTTCCATATGTATGCTGACACCCAAATCTACATCAAGATCCACTCACTTGATGACATTAACTCACTCAACTCCACACTACAAAAAACCCAAACATGGCTGGCCGAAAACCATTTGAAACTAAACTCAAAACGGAATTCCTCTTAATCGCTCCTCCTAACAAAACTCCCACTATCCTGGATTGGCTGTCGCACTTAACAGCTCTCAAAGGACAACCTCTCCTCGTCGACTCAGTGAGATCGCTAGGTGTAACACTTGACAGCAACCTAAAGATGCAGAAGCATATAAGTGCCTCCACAAAAGGAGCTAACTTCCACTTGAAGACCCTGCGAAAACTGAAACCCTTTCTGCCAGCCTTTGATTTCAAACAAGCAGTTCAAGCCCTAGTAATCTCTAGCGTGGAATATGGGGAGGTAACCTTATGCGGCCTCCCAAGTTCATCGACAACCCCACTAAGAGCCACTATCAACTCAGCTGCGAGACTCATCACGGGTTCAAAGAGAAACTCTCACATATCCCCTGACCTGAGAGCCCTCAACTGACTACCGTTTGAAGCTAGAATTCATCCGAAAATCACTTGTATGACACACGAGGCCTTACACCACAATTCCCTGCACTACCTAGCTCAGAAATTGATGCTCTCTGCGGGCATCAGAGCCTCCAGGAGTGCCAAGACTCTTCTTCTAAAACCACAACGATTTTCTGTTCTTGTGCTCCATAGTTGTCCTTTCTTTTTAGCGCTAGCTTATGTGTACGTGTATAAGCTATGTATAGCTGTTTCACCTATATCTCTGTGTGCTTTATTGTTTTCTACATATGACTTGTAAAGCGCTCCGATACTCGCAAGGGTCTTGTTCGCGCTATATAAAACCTTAAAAATAAATAAAATAAAAAAACCTGTATATCCTGATGTCTATTGTACATTTTGTTTTCAGACTGTTATTATGTATCCATACTTACAAATGTAACTCATGCAGTTAATACCTTCAGGTCAAGTTCACGCTATACAAAACTTGATAAATAAATAAATATCGCCACTTTTGTCATAACTGCAGGAGGAAAGCACATTCTCTTTATTTCTACTTCATACCTACACACATCCTGTATCCAAAAAAAGAAGCCGCAATCAAAATTGCTAACACAGAGACAGATCCCAAGGCAATCACGATTATCTCCTCTTTGTGGAACCCACGAGACTGGCCTGAAATAAAGAAAAATAGATGTATCAATGTTATGAACAGTTTGACCCTATGGCAATTGCTTTAAGATGTCTTCATTATGCTGAAAGACGTTATATTTGAATAGCATCTCAGACCACAAGTTGTACATCGTGTCCAAATACTATATGTTGCATCAGCTTCAGAGTTCGGTCCGAAGCTAAACTACACAGTACAGCCAACCACAGTAGTTGCTATTAAATAAATTTAGTTAGATGAATGTGCTGGCAACATTTGCCACTGATATTAACATAGTTGTTCAGTGGAAGGTTTAACCATGAACAATGCCAACAGCAACTTTCTAAAAAGCATTTGTTTTCAAGCTCCAGGATAGAAAGGTACTTAATCAGGAGCCGGTGGTTTCAGCACAAACTGCACCACGTCACTCCCTGCACACAGTCACTTGCTTCCCAAAACAGAGTTTTTCAGCTGTACCACGACAGATCAGGAACACAAGCATATTTGTTTGGCGTGATTCTCTTTTAGAAGCAGTAGCTCGCCCCCACCGAAAGAAGCATGGTAATACTTAGAGAAGAAAAGAAATACCACCTTCAAACTTGCAGCATACTTGAGGAAGAGACGGAAAGCATCTTATATTTCTGAACAATTAAAGTTTGATGTACAAATCGTTATCCACTTTGAAGACCTGACATTGGTTCCACTCAAATAAATTGCAGCTCTTTGCTTCATGTGTACTACTTTTCCCGTTTCCCTGCGTTAGAATAGCCCCATCCAACACTGCAACAAATCTATGCTAGCACACGGTTTGCTTCTGGTTACCTTTTAGTGGAACCGACTCATCAAAGTCTGTTAGACAGCTTGATAATCCCCCTGCTTCAGACTTTAAAATCTTTTATTACAATCAAATGTTCTTCCCCCGGCCCTTCCCCAAACGTACACAGTTGTGGCAATCTGCCTAATTTCTTTCCTTCACCCTACACCACCTACTGTGGCTATATGAAAACTCCATCTTCCTGTAGTTCTGTCTGACATTTTAAAGTGATGAATAATAACGCATGGCGCTATGCAACATCTCAAATCCTTCAAACAATCAATCATGAATAAAATACTTTCACCAATGATCACTATACAAATGAAACTTGTATGAACATCCTCATAGATACCTCTTTTTAGGTATCGCCTGGCGTAGGCTGCGCAGACATGCGCAGTCTTGCTGGCGAGATTTAATGAGTTAGGGTAGATTTCACTAGTGGGGTTTAAGCCCCGCCCCTCTTTTCCATTGGCTGGCGTCACCGTTTTTGCTAAACGTGGCCAGCCATTGGAAAAGAGCTTTCAGTGACGTACACTTTTCTCTTTTAGAGCCGTCCCAGTTGGACTGGCTGTCCCGACTTACTGCTGGCGTAAAAGGTTTTTAATCTTTATGGGGCCAAACACATGGCCCATAAAGATAAGAAACCTTTTAAACACAAAAGGAAGTCAGACGAGCCAGTCCAACTGGGACGGCTCTAAAAGAGAAAAGTGTACGAAGGAAAAACGTCATGCCGAGCGCTTGTTACATCTTTCCATGCACTTCGATGCTTGTTTTTTGTCGTTTCTACTTGAATGTTTAGCTTGCATTGATTGTTACCGCCGGGCATGTCCAAATGATTGTGTCCGGCCGCCCTTGATGTGCATTTTTGGCGCTTCATTTTATGTGGCTACTCTCTTTGTTTTGCTAGCGGCGGGCAGGGTCTGTGATAAAGTACCTTCCCCACCGCTGCTCTCGCCCGCATGTTGTTTTCCTTCTTGGCTTCAACTCCACCTAACACGTTTCGTCTCCGGTTTGTGCATGCGCCATGATGTCTGTAGTTTCGAGAGGTGACATTGTGGAATTGTGGTGGCGGGCAGGGTTCGTAGGTATTTTGCCTGCTTAAGGTTATGTTGTACTGGTTGTATTTCGCTAGCGGCGGGCGGGTGGGATTTGTGAGTATTCCAGCTCCCGCCGCCGGTATCTAATGCATGTTTGTCTGAAAGGCTTCTCACCACCCCCCCACCCCCCAATACGTTTATATGTGTAGGTTTTGTCATGTACTTGTGTGGTCGTTTTGTAATTGCTGCGGCAGGCAGGGTTTGTGAGTATCCCTGTTCCCGCGGCTGGTTTTCCTTATGTTTTCTGTTTTGGGGGGGTCGGCGGGGCAATGGGTATCCCCGACGTTCACCCCGCGGTGGTTCGAGAGGTGAGTTTGGACAGTACTTATGGTGCATTTGTCATGTCTCAGCGCAAATAAACTTAGACGGTCGACCTTGGTGCATCGAGTTTGTATCTAAAAGATGTGCGCAACAGCCAATGATTCTGGGCTTGTGACTTAATCCCCCCCCCTGCTTGCAGTTTGCTTATATTTCAAGGTACTCATGGTAAAGTGAGCAGTTCTGGAAATCAGTGTTACGCCTGATTTAGCAAAAGCACGCATCATCGATCGAGCGGCTGAACATATTACAGGGTTGTCTGGGAAGGGGCCTATTAGAGCCAAAACAAATACGTTAGTTTTTTCTGGCTCGCCCACCTCTAATGGATTTTCAGGTGTGATGCGTCAGCATGTCCTTTGTACTAACACAAAGCCATTATGGCTAGAAAATGGACTAACAAGGCTGCCCTTTCCTGCGCTAGTTCTCGTCTTGGAACGGAAGCATTGACTTGTTGCTTTCTAGCACACTGGTGCTGGCCTCCGGGCAATGGGGCATCAGACGTGCGGTTAGCGGTGAGGCCGTGTGAGGCAACGAGGAGTTGATTAACTGAGGATGCAGGCTAGAGATTCTCTGTGGCCGGTGCCTGCAACAATGACACTGACAAGGCCTTAGGGAAGCAGGAGTGTCACAAGGGTCAGAAACAGCAACCCGAAACTACCAACTCAGTCGGTCTGGGGCTCTCTGGACCTCGGAGAACTTGGAATTGGTCTGTGGATCTGCCTGATTTCCCACGATCAACAGGAATTTTGGAGCCAAGGGAAGGCACAGGGGCCCAGATATGACCCACAAACCACGGCCGGGCCCCCAATTACGTTAAATTATGGTGGTAGAGGCTCCGGTGTGAACGGGCAGGTGTGGCAGCAACATGACTAGTTGGTACATGCCCCTGATTGTTGTCTCCCTGCAGCACAGCCCAGTCGAAACACACAAGGGTAAGGGGACACGTAAAACCTTCACTCTCCCTCCCAGGTGATCATGAACCACTAGACCAGGTGAGAATGTGGAACATCTAAAAGCGCACTGACGTGGGCCAGCTCGCCCACCCCACCACCTTCTCCGAACTACAACACCAGAGGCAGGGGACCTGGTGAGTGATCTGAGCTGAGCAAAAGGGGGATTCCATGCAAGCAAACATCCCTGAATAGTCTGAACCCATGGACCCAGTACTAACCCCATCAAAAACAACCAGAACAGACAGCACCTGCAAACTGTGCCACAGTGGATCTTGGCTCCGACGGGTGCCCCATACCCTCCAGTGATGGTCAAACCCAAAGGCCCCAAGTCAATAACTACTTCATCCAGGGAAATAGCAGAGATGATTATGTCGCAATCATCGAGGGAACCCTCTAAGCCACTGGAGTGCATACTGGAGAAACACACAGGACAATTTGAAAGGCTCCTCCAAGTGATACAAGACACCAAAATGGTACAGGAAACAAAAATTTAGTCACTATTGAGGTAAACCTAGGGTCGGACTGGTAGTAGCAGGCACCAGGTGATTCTCCGGTGGGCAGCCAGGGTGGGGGCCTGGTTTGCCCCCCAGGGGGCCGTTTTTGTTACTGGGGCCCAGCAATATCAGCCCCTCGTCCTAAAAAACAGCTCGGCCGCAATCCCCCCTCTTCACCCCCCCCCCCCCAGCCAGCAGTTTGCCAGCAGTTTGCCAGAGCCGGTTTCGGTTCCCAGTCCGGCCCTGGGTAAACCTACTGCGAGCAGGCCATGGAAACTAGTGGACAACATGGAATGAACCCTAACCCCGCTATGACCCAAGATTAAAGAGATGTACACTTAAATGCAAGACTTACGAGCAGAGGTGAAGAAGCTGCAGCGACAGATGCAAGATGCTGAAGGTCGATCCCGATGGAATAATATTCAATTCCTAGGGATATCGGAAGTAGCAGAAGGGCCGAATATGGAACTTCTTGTGGAGAAGTTGCTAACAGAGACGGTTCTTGTTAGAAGGCTCCCCAACTTATTGTCTGTTGAACGGGCGCAACGATTGCATAACTGCCCGCCTCCGCCAGGCACTGCCCTGTGCCCAGCCATAGCCATACCCCTCAATTACCGCAAAAGGTACCTCATCTTGCAACTTTTCCACACTAAAGGGTCATAGCACCAACAGAACGCAACAATAACTGCCTACCCAGAGTACACTGCAGAGGTACAGAAGCATTGCAATTCCTTCACAGCAGTGAAGTAGCAGCTGAGAAGCATGGGCCTGAGATATGCTCTCCTTTTCCCCGCTAAGCTGCAAGTGACAGAAGGAGACAAAACATATTTCTACCAAACCCTGGAGGAAGCTTTGACATGGCTGCAATCAAAGGCGGCCAAGATCACGACTGACAGAGGATCACCTGGTGGGAGGTGGGCACACGTGAAACAGACCAGGCAATGGGGCAAGATATTCCACAGCCAGCCAACCAAGGACCAGCTGGCCAAAGTGAGGGTCTAAGTGGTAGTGGAAGTCATACAACATAGCATTACAGTCAGAACAGGGTCGGATTCAGAATTAGATACCAGCAGATCTGGGTCCTCCGAAGGAACCCCACAATGAGTCCTTCTTTGGACAACCATATTGGCAGACGACGTCATATGACATCTAAACTTTGACACTTTTATGGCTCAATAAGGAGTGAGTGAGTCTCAGAGGATGGAGAAGACTGTGATGAGCACCTGTAGGGGTGGCAGACAGTAATTAAGGTGACTGCAGTGGAGACGGGACACTCAGCCAAATGACGCGCTCACAGGAGAAAGTCAACCTCAAGTACTCTGGGGTGGGCCCACTGGATATAGGGAAAAGACCTCTCTTGGGGCATGCTGCACCCTCTTTCCTTACAAGGGAGCGCTTTATAAGGGAAAAGGGTATGGGACCCATATGAGGTAATCTTTAAAACTGCGTAGGCGTGTCCAAATCTGTATTTATTCACAGGTCTATCTAGCAAGGTTAAAAACTGGGGAAAATGGGCTGTGACTATTGGGCACACTTGCCTTAGGAGATCCCTACAGGGGGGACAGGTTTCCATTACATAAATGGACCCACTTTCACGAAAGATTAATACGGTAGTGTACCGTGCATGTGTGTGGCATGGTATGAATGATTAAATATATAGCCAGCCACCCTTTCTCCATTGGGCACGGCCTAAGCAATTTTAAAGATTTCCTCATATAGATCCCACACCCTTTTTCCTTAAAAGTGCTCCCTTGTAAGGAAAGAGGTCACTACACGCCCCGTCCCTCAGAGGGTCAGGAAGAATGTGATGAGGCACATTACTGGATAACATTCAATGCGTTAGAGGCTGTTGAAGGGATCCTTCCCCTATATCCAGAGGTACACCTCAGATGACATGAGGTTGACTCTCTCTTGATTCTGACACTGTATAAGAGGAGGGTGAGTCACGACCACCGTTTCCCTCTTCCCTCCCTCTCCTGATTTTTACACGCCCACACACCAAATTGGGTATTACGCTAGATCTAAAGCATGTGTTTTTTACAGTTAGCTATTGTTACTGGCACAGTATAAGTGATACACTATGCCTGCGGGGGAAGAACTGTTGTAGGGGATATAAATAATGAGGGTGATCTACTGCTCACGGTACACCACAGAACTCCACCAAGCATACCTACCACCCTAAGCCAGAAGACATACTTGAGAAGGGTCAAGGGAAAGTGCGAGCACCCAGGCAACAATACAGTGCCTATACACAAGGAGATACAAACTAACATAATATCACATGATGGCACAAACTAACAGAACCCAACAGAACTCATACACTTTCCCATACCATCATAACGATAATATGCGGGGCATGACGGCCCCTAAATGATTTTGAAGACTAACTTCAAGAATAGTTGTACATTATCCTTTAAAATGAATGGGATTTTGTTATAATCTACCATCACAATTTTTGCTTGTTTAAATGTGATATATCATTCAATAAATCATTGAACGTGAACTGAGAAATATACATGTTGTAACTTTGAATATTTATGTACATTGTGAAATTACGCGTTAAGTTTAACTTCTGCTGTGCAGCCAGGAATCAGGTGAAGTGTCACTTGTGTGTTTTGCTATGACCCCTAAATGATGCCATGCAGTGCACACACATGTCAAACGTAGACACATCCACATTGCATTCTTTCAGGAAACACATCTAGTGCAAGAGGAACCGCTCAAGCTCCATAAGAGATGGTGGGGACAGATTATGGCACAAACAACTCCGCATATACACACTCCTACTGTGGACATATTTGAGAAAAAGCTACCTTCTTTTCAATCTTTAAGCCACTTGCTTTCTTAACCCAGCTTACAGGGCCGGGCTGCTCCTCAGGGAGAAGCTGTTTCGCTATACAAGACTGTTTTATTCATTCATCATTCATATGCCTCCTGGGGTGTTGATATGGATAGCCTCAGGGTCTGCTTTGTCATGGAAACATGTAAATCATACCAAGAGGGTAGATACGTGGTGGTAGAAGGACAGTTGGATGGAGAATAACTAATACTACTAGCAACCTAAGCTCCCAACACAAATCATTCCAGCTTCTTAGACCAACTAAGCCCAACCTTTATACACAAATTACAGGCCCTGGTATGAGGGGAAGGGACTTTGTGTTATGGAAACTGAAACAGGAGCGAACCCCCCCCCCCCCCCCCCCCCCCCCACCCCACCCCTCCGCCTTTCAGAACTGGACATACAGTAGCATTCACCAAGTACTACTTGACACCAATCCCAACTTGAAAACTGCCCAACACATACGTGACTATGTCCTTGGAATCCAGACCCCAAACTTAATTCTTTGCAATGCAATGAGTTGAAGTTGCCACTTCAGGCAGAGGAGATGCATATGGGAATTTGGCAAAAGGCAAGAAATAAAACGCTTGGGTTAGACAGGTTTCCAGAAGAATTTTATGCCATGTGTAGTGCACAGGTGGCATATAAACTCCTTTGAGTGTATAAGGAGGCGAGGACAGCCGGCAGGCTACCAAATTCCATAAAACCAGCATTGATAGGGGGTATTTCTTAAACCGGGAGGGGAATCGACTGATGTTCCTCTTACCAATCCCTTTCCCTCCTTAATATGAACTATAAACTGCTTGGCAGGATACTGGCAAACAGGTTAATGCCCATAATGGGAACATTGTTTCACAAGGATCAGAATGGGTTCACCCCAGAGACGATCACCTTTCTCAATATTCGCCAACTGCTGAGCTTGATGCGTGATGGTGAGGTAGCCTCTGAGGACTCTGCCTAGCAATTTCTTTGGACACGGAGAAGACATTCAACACACTGATGGCCATACATTACTAGATATGCTCATAGAGCTATGTTTAGGTCTGAACTTCCTTTGTTGGATAAAGACAGTTTACAACCAGCCATCGGCCAAAGTCAAAATGGGACAGACTATCTCAGACAGCCTGGTTATACAACGCGGAACACATCAAGGCTGTCCCTTATCCCCGTTGATATTTGTGCAGGCCATGGAACCCCTAATGTCTGTGTGAGAGCTCAATACTGGGGTATAAAGGCATGCGTCTCTTTATATGCAGGTGATACATTAATTTACTTATGCCAAGGCTGTGAATCCCTATCAGAACTAATGGGAGACATTGGAGACGTTAGGAACAATATCTGGCCAAACCTAAAGGTTAATTGGAATAAGTTGCACCTATTCCACAAGTGACCCATACCTGACATACAACGGGACAAGAGTGCTACAAACAAGGAATGCGTGGCACTATGACACTTAAGTATCTGGGTGTACCCACATACTATTCTGAAAATGACATAATAAACAGCAAACTACAAGGGCACCCACATTGATCAAGCAGCCCATACCCTTTTGGACAGCTGTCCCCACTGGGCTGGGTGGCAATTGCTAAATGATAATACTCCCCAGGATGTTATACTTCTTTGATTCTCTGACAGCAATTCACCCTACGTCTTTCTTAACGGCCCTATATGGGGCCTAGGTCTACACGTCTATGCTGTTCTTGGTCCCAATTTTTCCTACTATTTTATGGCCTGGGGGTACACATTCTGGCACGACTCACAGGACTTTTAGTCACGATCAGGACCTAGGCACCACAGACACCTGGTTTGGGGGTCAGTAATCGACATTTGCCCCTACCAATCTTAACGGACTACTTAGAATGGGACATTTTGCACTAACATTGTTTATTTAGGATTCCTTCTGAGGAGAATGGAGTACTGGAACTGATTGGAAAGGTGCAAAAAAAAAATGGGAGCTATGGCCCGACTGTGTGTGTGTGTGTGTGTGTGTGTGTGGGGTAGGCGGGGGGGGGACTATGTGGAGTCGGCACCGACACAGTGATGTCACTTCTGGTTTACCACGAAACCAGCACCACCTACCGTAAGGGAGAACTACAGAGAAAGGTTTTCCAGACAGGTCGGTTACCTGGAGAATTATTCGCACCTAGGTGAGTAATCTTCAGGTAGAAGTATCAATCAAAAATCTTCAGTCAACTTCAGTAACACTCAGTTACAGCTTAAAACATCATACTTTGTAAATGTTACCTGCCTTAAGGAATGTCTAAATGCTTTTGAAAGGTGGATGTACCATCACATCCTGAAACTCAATCCCAACTGAAAGTGTTTTGTCTGGAATACTGTTCTGTTAGTAATTTCTCAATCAATTCTTGCCAGGCAACACCCTTTATTATTGATATCATGGTTTCAATTTATTGCACAGTGAAATCCTTATGCTACACATTAAACCTCCCTCTCAGTGGGTTTGCAGTAAATTTATTGTGGGGAAAAAGTAGACTATAAAAAGGTTGTGTCAAAAATATCATCAATTAAAATAATAGAAGAGTGAGGCGGGGAAGGAAATTGGAGACTAGCTAAGATTGTTTGTATTCATTGAAGGGTAGCATTAAGAGGTAGAAAGAGGTTGGCAGGGTTCTGGGACTGGTTATGTTAAATGGCAGTTAGGTACTTTTAAGGTTCAAGGGTGCGTTAAGGCGTAGTAAGAGTTTTTAAAGGGTTCATGGATGGGTAGTGTTAAGGGGTAGAAAGGGTTTGGTATTGTTCAGGGTTTGGTGGCAATAAGGGAATGCAAGGGGAAGTTAGGTTCAGGGATTGATAGCTATAAGAGGTGGTAAGGGGGTTTTAGGGTTCAGGGAAGGGTAAAAGCAAAGAGTAGTACAGGTTTTTAGGATTAATGGAAAGGAGGTTAAGGAGGATTCGTTTTTTGTGGGTCAGTACAGGATAGCAGGGACGGGTAGCGTTAAGGACTAGTAAGGGGTTTCTAGGGTTCAGCAAGGATAAAAATAGCAGTAAGAGGGAGTAAGGGGTTTTAGGTTTTCAAAGAAGGGTAGCGTTATGAGGCAGGTTTTTAGGTTTCAGAGAAGTGTAACATTAAGGGGTAATAAGAGGAGCTTCAGGGGAAATACATAAAGAGGATGTAGAGTTTTGTAGGGTTTATAGCTAGAAGGGTACTATTAAGAGGTAGAAAGGGGCTTGTAGAGTTCAGAGATTAGTAGGATTAAGGGTATTTAAGGTCTTTTACGGTTCAGGGAAGGGTGGCATTAGAGACTTGTAAGGGTTTTTAGGGTTCAGGGAAGTGGAAGAATGCATGTAATTTCAACTCAACCTTTCAAAAGACTTTTTTTTTGTCACATATAACCTCTTAATGTCTACTCTGACAACAATAGACTGTATTTCCTAAAGTTAGTATTCAGTTACTCCCTGCCTCCGATTTTCAGACCTTTCGTTATTCTTTGGTCACTTTCTGGGTAGAGAAGTGCTTTAAAAGTAGGGTTTCCTCCTTGGTTCGCTCGTAAAGCTATTCTTCATTCTGCTGACCGCCTCATCTCAGGGTCCTGGAAATTAGATTATACCGCTCCAATTCTTTCTGAATGGCACTGTGTTTGCCTCTTAGTTTTCAGATATCTTACGTAGTACTGGATCACTTTCAAGTACCTCGTTGTGTGTCTGTTCTCATATTTGCCTGGCAAGTTCACAGGGGTTTTCATACGCATCACTAGGCTGAACATTTCTCATCTTAAAATACTCAAATTGCGCAGAGAAAAACCCTGCCCTTGTCTTATCCATAGCTGTCCATCTGCTTTTGAATTATGTACTTTGCACAGTTCTTAAACCTTTTTTGGGGTAAAATATTTTGGGTATTCCCTTTTACACTTAAAGCCTGAAGGGGAATGGTACAGGCTGCAGAGGTTGAAGAAATTGATTGTCCATTATGTGGATTGGTGGGTTATTTATGAATATGAAGGCACTGGCACCAATGCAGCCTCCATATTAACCTTTTGAATTGCTTAAAGGAAATATTATACACCTACTACTTCGAACACAAATGTACTTTGCATATAGCAAAAATAAGCGAAGTTAACAAAATCTGTTACCTATTTGATACGGACTGATTATTGGAACCAAAAATGCTGTTTTCCTTTGTAATAAATAACATGGCATCACCTGCTCCCTAAGACTATGTAAGCATATTTTTTAATTCGCTTTTCCTGCATTGTGTGAAAGACCAGGTTGTGGAAATTGTGCGCTTGTTTATAGATCCAGCACTGTCCTAGTTTGTTTCAATTCTACAAACAAATAGCCTATTTATTAAAATGCTTTGAGCTAAAGCAACACAGCTTTAAAGTGCTGTAAATCATAAGTGGCAACTCCTCAAATTAACAGCTCTCCAATTTAATACATCTTAAAGGAAAGAAAATCAGAGCTGACATGCCGAGATGCAAACCCATCATGTTCACATCTCTGCAGCAAGTGCCGTTGCTCCGTCTTATCGGAAATGTTCTAGGTCGTCAGGCACTTAGGTGCAGATAAGCATTATGGGCATATTTTACTCAGGGCACGGAAAAGTGGCCAAATGCCTGTGAAAACAACAGTGAGCTGCCAATGCCTCCCTTCGTCATCATTTACAGATAACAACTAAAAGAATGCCAATAATGCTAAAGGCAGCCTAAACAAAGTGGAGAAAGTAACACAATGTTCATTCCAGTCGATTTGAGGTTAAAAACAGGTTTAAAACTCTTGATATCTAAACTGAGGAACCTAAAATCAAATACCACTTTAGGAGATGTGAGATGTTGTTCCTCACAGTCAAAATACAGCCGACCGGATAGTAGGTCCACTACCCATTCTACCAGCTTCACTCGGACCCTAAGAAATATAATTTGCCCTTTTAGCTCCTGAGCATTAGCACATTAGAATGAGACAAACATGAAGGAGTCAACAGAAGCAAACTGCAAAGTAGTCCCTCAAGCAGTTCAATGCAAGCTCTCAAGTGGAGGTGGAAGGATACAGCCAAAGAGCCAAGAGGATTAGGTGAGAGATGAGTAGGTACTCCAGTGGACTGAGCTGAGAGGTGACTGGCAAAGTTTCAGCCCAATAGTTAAAAAAAGCTAGTTACAGAATACCAGTGGTTGAAAGGGGCAGACCTGAAGCCCACTCTATATATATTGTTTGCAATAAGTCAGTTTGACTGCTGTGCTGTCAAAACCCAGACCTAAAAACGTTAAATTACGTATAACAGCAAACCCCCGGAGTGGGAATCACTCTAGTGCTTTAAAAACAGGCTAACAATAATAAAACCTTATTCGTTTTTTTAACAATGGAGAAATCCATTAAATTACAGGACCAAGGTTTAAAAGTAACGAGCTCCAAAGCTGTAAAACAACAAACAATATGTGCCTGGAAGGCGAAATGTTCATGATTCAGCCAAATCGTTCTAATCATAGGACAACAAGATAGATGTCACAAACACAGTAAAGCGATTTAAGAGATGTAATCCTGGCTATTCCAATACATTATGTGATTCTGTGCAAATCCCTTTATCCCATTTGGACTCAGTTTGTTTAAATTGCAAGATTTTTGAAATTATATTTATAGGATACATAGTGGGTATCCACATTTGGGTCAAATAATGTCTTTGAGGGATTCTAGTAACCTAATGAACCAAGAGACTATAGACCAATTTGTTTATAAATGTCATCAGGATCGCGATAGGACACTTGTCATAAAGTGTAAATGTGTAACACTGTCCAAGGACTCTACTGACATAATGAACTGGCATATCTACATAAACTCAAGAAACTAATAGAAGACCACAATACAAATTATCAAAAGTATTTTTAGATTCCATTTTTTGATGCACTCTAAAAAATTTAAAAACATCTATTTCAAACAGTCATATGTTACAATCAGCTAAATACTTAAAAAAAAAAAAACTTTATTTGTTGTTCTTTTCATGGTAACAATACAGGAAAAAAGAAGAGTTAACACTGTCACAGTATTGTTGCCAACATTGCCGTCAACATATTTGCACTTAATGGTATTACTTTTCATATCATCAATGGACTTTAAACAACAATACAAGTTCTGGCATGTTATACATTGGTTGCTGCAAGTGGAACAGAAATATTATGTGATGTCGTTTATTCAATAACATTTATTTCTGAATTGCTTACATGCTTGGGTTTTTTGCTTCCTTCCAACTGCCCCATTACTCAGACTGGGACAGGTCGTGCATCTAATGCTAGATTGTTCATAAGGCGTCAGGACTGCTGACGCCTTATGAACCGTCCCGCTCCCTCAGATTCTCTGGCTCAGGACTCCTCGTTATCCCCAAGGTGTCTAGAGCACGGATGGGCGGAAGATCCTTTAGGTACCTTGCAGCCGTCAGATGGAACACATTACCCTTAATATTGCGTCTCGAACCATCTGAACTAATCTTTAGAGCCAAGCTTAAAACTGCACTATTTGAACAGTAAAATATTCCAGTAAGCAGCCGCTCCTTAGCGCGGGGACACGCCGCTGTGCGTCACCAAGCACTTTACAAAACTCCCTAAATAGAAAATAGAAATAGAAATAGATTGTACTCGAGTTTCCCCTCTATTCGCCATCACTTAGGTCCGCCTGGGTGGCCTGTGTAGAGTCAGGGTTGGACAGGAGATCCCATATATCTTTAGGCCTTGACGTGGGTGGAAGTAGTTCAGCATAAATTAGTGCTTAGTCCTGCCACGTTATGTCATGAAGCCATTCCTTACATTTCGGGGCATGGCCTCTTCCACGCCTACATGTACTCTGCGCTTTGCAATCAGGAACCCTAATGCTAAACATTTCCTGTAAGCGGAGTCTATTTCCGCTGTGTAACCTAGTATGGTCATTATGGGGGTGATCTGGAGCGGGGAGCCCACCATTTTTATCATTGCTGCAGACACTTGTTGCCAATAGTCGTTGACCAAGGGGCATTCCCATGCAAGATGTAGGAAACCTGTCCCTTCCCGTCTACACCTTACATATCTGTTATCGGTTAGTTGCAAATTGTGCAGCTTGGCCAGAGTATAGTACATACGGTGTAGAGATTTATAGTGTATCAGTCTCAGCCTGCTATTTGCTGAGATGTTCCCAACCTGTTTGCAGCAGTATTCCAATTTTATATCCGTAATTTGCATATTTAGCTCTCTCTGCCATGCAGATTGCGCTGGAATTTGGAATTGCGCGTATGCAGTTTGCGTACTGTGGTATATCCGTGAGGTTACGTGCTGGGGTGTCTCAGTTTGTAATATGTAATGTAGTGGCGGGAGTGTTTGTGGTTTCAGGGGGAACTCAGGGGTGCCGGCCCAGAAACTCTGCCTAAGTCTGATGTACATGAAAAGCTCCATCGTGTTAGGGTTCTCACCTCGAAAGTACTCTTCCTTCGTTAGAAAGTTCCCTCACTATATAACTGCCCCTATGTATTAATTTGGGCTTTATGTAGGACCGGTCTGCATGTACTTTCGTGTGTTACTTGTAACTCCGGTAGGTATGCTATAGGTAGGCAGGGAGAGTATAGCATCGGTATGTCGAGCCTAGTAGCTATTTTCCTCTAGGCCGCATTAGTGCACGATACAGTGAAGGGGTCTGTTCCCCGCATCTTACCCTGTGCGGAGATGAAACCTGATGATGGGAGTGGGTTCCATATATCCCATTTAGACTGCCAGATGTGGCAACAATTAGCGAATTACTTGACTATTCGGTTAGGTCATCTGCAGTAAAAAGTCATGAAAACGTTTATATCCTTTGTTCCAAAGAAGGGGTTTTAGGAAAGCGATGCAAGAGGTTTGCCTGCTAGGTACAGCTCAATGCAATGTTCAGTCTATTTAATCAGCATCCTGTTAAAGAGTAAAATAAACAAAGTGTATTGAAAAAGTTCAGCAGTAGGTTATGGGGTTGTTATAATTTGAATATACTGGCAGGGTTACAGACCAATTAGCCGGTGGGAAGGCAATAAAACTAGGCTTCCCGTTGAATGAAATCCAAAATTAATAGAAATGATGCCAGTATAAAAGGTCACCAGAATCATCAATGTCATTTGTAATGTTATTTCTCACATCATGTGTTTAGTCGTGATCAATATATCTGGTGGGAGAGTTAAGGTTTTCATGGCAGGTGAGCAAGTTAAAGTTTAAGCAACCTGAATGAATAAATAGGTAGATAGTAAAACAAGATGTGTTTTTCATTTCAGCCCCCATAGCAATGTTTGCTCTTCGCTACAGGAAAACATGCGCTATAGACTTATGCCAAACTTTGCATGAAAGAAGAACTTTATTCAAGAAAACATGTTTAAGGTTTGGTGCAAATGTGTTCAGTAGTTTTTGATCTAGTGTCAGATGGGCTTAGAAGGGTAACTTTTATGTATCTTTTTGTTAGTTTACTTTGTGGGTTGAAACCTATGAATTTCACTAATCTAATTTAAATGACTATACAGATGTGACTGATTTGTAAAAACTGCATGTTTTTCTGCCATCTTAAGATTTTCATGAGCTTGCAACATTTGCAAATTCAGCATTCAAGAATTTTTGTGAAGGGACACGAGGAGGCATGCTTAGCAGTGTTGGAGTACAGAGAGACAAACAGTAAGCTGCTGCGACACGTAAAATGTTTTTTCTTTACAAAATGCACAGGTTTGTGCAAATTCGGTCAATCATTTTAAATAAGTAGAGACCTGGCTAAGGTGCAGTTTCTGATTTTTTTGTAACACTAACACCATTTCATAAAGTTTGGGAAACATTTGGCATGTTTAGCTTGCTCTTAGTATGTTAAGTTTCCTGCAGATCCGTCAAGGGGGCAAAGTTTAAAGGAGGGGCAGAAGAGATTACATTGGCTAATACATACATTGCTGTTTGAACCAGCTGCGTGATCTATGCCAAGTAGCTAGCCAGTTGGCCCAAGTTCAGAAGGCATTTAAAGTTTCAAGCAGGTCTACAAACAGGGTCTAAGTTAAAAGCCAGAGATCGGGTCTGTCAAAATAGCTGTGATGTACTAAAGCTGAAATGCCAAATGTAATCACAACTAAGCTAAGCTAACTGCATGTGCAGTTGGTAGATAGCTGCATAAGACGTCAGATGCTCACACTGGAGCAAGCAGCAGGGGTTGACCTCAGGTCCTGGCCATACGCTGAGTCCTGCAGTCAACCACCCTTGTGTAAAACCAGATGTCATGAATTGTGGAGGGCTTAGCTGCATGAAGGTGGTGCAAGTGATCAACCCTAGATTCACCAGATGCTGGGTTGGACACAGGCCTCCGGCCATGCTCTCTGGCTGAAGGCCATGCACAGTAGGTGTTGGCTGCATGGTAGGAGGCCAGACCCTCCAGTCAACACCCACAGCTCTACTGATTCTTACAAAAGACAAAACATATTACCAAACTATAATTTCCTTTGCCACCTCTTTCCACTGCACAGACTCCCTCAAGCCACTCTCACCCAAGTCCCGCTCGACAGATTTTGCTCAAAGGTTTCAAGGAATAAAATGAGACTTTGAGACACAAGGTTCTAGTCTCACTGGATTGGCTCAGCCCCTTATCCCTACCCTGACGAGCATCAGCTGTTGGCTGTACTTGACCTTCAATGGCACAATCCACATCAAAACACGAAGGCCATCACAAGCCTCAAGCAATAACATCTCTTCCTCCTCAGTCAATGGCTAGCCATCTTTCTTACCCTAGTGTGGATCGGCCTGTCCTATGATCTGCAATATAAAAGCTTCAAATGGTTCGTCCTAAGTCTGTCCATAAAAGATCAAATAAAATGGGCCTTGATCAAACTAATCTCCGCAACTACTGCCCCATTACGACCTTCCCAAGCCCTCCACACTAATAGAAACAACAGTGGCTTGCCCCATGTTGGATATTGCCCTTTTTAGGGGATTTCTCTATAACCTTTTGTTTTTTCTCCCTTTGTGGATGTTGCCAATTCTCTTTTCATGGCCTTAGGAATCTGGGCACTTTCCCACTGCAATGCTATGGGAAAGCTTGTGCGCCCTTCCTAACCATGCTAGGAAATGATGCTTACTTGGTTGGTTTAGGTGTTGGACTTGTGCATGCCCTGTAAAAAGGTACACCACATACCCAGGGCAGGTACTTCAGTGGCTGATGGGACATAGCACTGATTGGGCCACCCATCAGAATAGCCTTTCAAACATGCATCATGCTTGCCACCGCCGGTGCGCAGTTGCGCCTATGCTCAGGTTGGCGTTTCTAACTCATTTGCCAACCCGAGAGGGCCTTCCACTACCACTAGAGCACCGCAGAGTAAGTCCTGAGGGGTGAAGCAAGTGGTATGCGAAAAGTAAGGCAGGTACACATGGGTGTTCCTAGCCCAGGTAGTGAAGAACCTCCATGTAGGTTCCCCTACCTCAGGAGGTCGGCTCTTCCTATGGGGCAACACCGGGGTTTTGCTGATTCTCTTTCAATGACCTTAGGGCTCTGGGCACTTTTCCACTGCAAATGCATTGCACGTCCTTCCTACACACGTTAAAAAGTGGAGCTTACCTGATGTTTTTAAACATGTCAAGCCTGCCATTGCAGGCCTGTGTGCGTGCAATTGCACATATGCTCAGGTTGGCCTTTTTAGGCCTCTGGCCAATCCTGAGGGGACCTTTGACTACCACTAGGGCACTCCCGGGGTAAGTCTTAAGGGGTGAAGCAAGTGGTAGTTGAAAGGCAGGGGGGAGTACAGATGTTAGCTCCCTGCCCAGGTGGTGAAGAATACTCATGTGTGTTTTCACTACCTATGAGGCTTGCTCTTCCCATAGGTTTACATGGGAGAATGGTTGAAATTACTTCAAGCTGCAATCTTGGCTTACAGTGGAGCAGTCTCATAATGTTTCCTATAATTGGATTCACAACGACAAAACCTCTTGTGTTGTAAAGAGGGATTGGACATCAAGAAAGTGGCTATTTCTCTGCTCTAAAACTCTATGTGTGACTTTTAGTTTGACTATAGTCCACACTGGAGCCCAGGGGAGCACATCAGTGCATTCCCCAGAAACCGCTATAAACATTGTGCATGCAACTAGAACTAAACACATCTGCCATTTGAGGGCCTGACTGGATAGACTGGAGGGAGAGGTTTTGACAATTGGCCTCGGGGAAGCCAGATCATGGCCCTTTAATAGATTAGGATCTGCATTCAAGGGCCACATAGCATTCAGGACTGAAATTTAAGGGAGAAATCTGTGGTTCAAAGGGAAACCCTCAGAACCACCCCCAAGTTCAAAGGCACACTACAGTATAACTAATGGTGCCATACTTCAGCAGGGGTGAAATACACTTGTGGGGACGTGGAACCGGAGCTTCTGGAACTGTGTGGTGCAAACTGCCAAAGAAATCTCCTCTGCACAAGGATTACTATCATTGAAAGGGACCGTGCACCCTTCCAGAATAGTGGCTAGCCTGGGCTACCAGCTGCTGTGTGGCATCCTGAAGTGTGCTTTCCAAGGGCTTGTTGACTTGCCCCCTGTTGTCTTGTGGAGGTCTCATGGACATCAAAGACCTCCCGCGAGGGACCCACACCATCTACTTGTGACACCTGGAGACCGGGGCCCTCTTAAGTGCCCACATCGTCTGCTGGATCCCAACTGATAGCACTGTCTGAGCGTGAAACTAAGTATTGTGCCTGGAGACCAGGTTGCCTTGTGCAGAGCCCCAAAAGTACTGCCCGCCTCTTAGGAGTGTGAACCCCGCATCAAGGGGCCACAACACACATACGTGTCTTGTTGGCGGTGAGCGGATTCACCGGTTGCAGTACCCCCACTTCGATCGTCGTGCACGATTTCTCTATTGACATGCCGACTGCATGCGCATTGCATGCGGTGTTCGATTTACAGATTGTGACCCTTGGAGGCGAGGGTGTACCCGTAGTAGAGACTTGTGAGAAGTTGGCCTGGCATATGCTGGTCACTAGTTATAGTGGCCACCTTGCACCAGTCCAATTCGACTCTTACGGTAGATAGGTTTAAGACAACCTTTTAAAGAAAGTTATCCTGGTGGTAGCTGTGAAGAGCAGCCTTCAGGCTAAGTCTCAGAGGAATGTAAAGTAGCTTGTTTTACCTTATAATCTCTTGAATTACCAAATGAAAGGGCACCACACAGGTATATATATCAAATATATATGTATTTATTACTAGACACACTCTACTAATCACTTTATGAGATTAGAAGCCAGATGCACATTCAAATGTCAACGTTTCACAATAAATTAAGCACAAATGTGGCTGGAGCCCTAGGGGCGTACCAGACCATATACTAAAAAAATGGTATAAGAATGTCGACTTGCAAAATGACAAGGCCTAGGGCCTGGGGAATCGCTGGGGCTTCACTACTGCAGTGTTGGCAGGTAAGGAACAGGCCCATGGGAGACGTGTGCAGTGTGTGAACACAGCCGCGGGTTCTCTATTGATTACAATGGAGCAAGTCACGGTTTGATTTTTAAAGTTTTAGGGTACTTCGAGGAAGTCAACAAGCAAGCCACTTACAAGGTAAGTAATTCGAGGGCCAACACACACTAAGGCACCGGAGTGCACGAGTTACCTCACCCAGGGAAACCGGGTGCATAGGTGTCTTTTGGTGTTGGGTCGCGTCACTGTTTTCTATGGAGACCAAAGAAGACTTGCTGCTTGCGTCGACTGAGAAACGGTCCGGTGGAATCCAAGGGTGGATTCAAGATGCAGAAGACCTGAAAATTGAAGGGACAGTGTTCAAAGTCACTTGACAGTGACCGGTGGCCAGAAAGATGGATGACCACGGATGTCGGGTGATTTCAGGTCGTCGATGGTGTTTTGACGCTTTGCTCACGAGGTCCAGGAAGGATCGACGATGACCAGCAGCTGGATTCGGAGTGTCCCACGACGTCTGCAGCTGATGGCGGTGTCGGCAACCGGATTGGAGCCAACAAGCCTTGGCAACTGCAAGTCTCACGTAGATTGAAGAAAGTCGATGGTGCAGACCAGCAAGGTCTGAGGGACTCACCCAGCGAGGGTGAGTGAGGGCAGGCCTTGAGCAACCAGGGGAGCCCTTTGAGTCGATAAAGTCTTCAGGGGACCCACTAGCCAACAGGCAAGTGATTGCGAAGACGCCTCTTCAGGAAATGCTTCACAGGAGCCCACGGTCACTCGGGACGGGGTAGGCCTCTGATTTTCGCTGCAAAACCTGCTGGAGGCTTGGGCCACAAATGGTCCAAAGCACAAGTTCGTAGAACGTCGTGAAGGGATTGCACTCGACAATAGTGCACGGTCCCCGGGTATTGCTGTTCCTCATAACTCGTGGGGTCCACTCGCCACAGCTTTGCTGGGGACTCACAATGGCCGTCAAGAAGTCAGGAAATCCACTTCTGGGGCAGCAGGGACTTCGAACTCCGGTGGGAAAGTTTGCAACCGTCAATTAAGGTTTTTGGTGTCTGCCAAGCAGGGAAGTCACTCCTTGACTCCAAGGGAGATTCTTCTGTCTTCCAAAGGTAGTGGAACGTCGAAGGGCCAGGATTCTTCTTTGTAGAGCGTCGTCCAGGGTTATCTGATTTGCAATGGCAAAGTTTGCTATCTTATAGTGATGATAGGGGAGGGACTAGCTCTATGACCAATCCTCTAGGAGGGTCAGGGTAGGGGGTGGTTACACCCACTTCCCTTTGGCCAGTTTCACGCCAGAGCAGGGACAGGTAGCCCCTAAACCGGTATGAGCTGGCATATGCACAGAGGAGCCTACTGCTCCCCCAGTGCAGGACTTCAAAGCACTCTAGGAGTGCACCCACCCAGCTCCAATACACTAAATCCTGTCTGGAAGGTGGCGACACCTCCCTGTGACAGGATGCCTTTTGTTGGGCCTCCTCCACTGCGAGTTTCAGTCAGTCAGCAGCAGGACAGCCCAGTGTCTGTGCTGGTGGCATCCATTTTGTGATGCCAGGGCTCTTTTAGATTTCTGTAGTTTTAGTACAGTGGGTACATGTCGTCCCCTCTAGAAGGGTGGGATCATACTCTCACACCAGTTACTGGTGTGGGGGTATGATTCCAAGTTGTTTGACACCAAACACAAAATGTTTTGATGCAGTCATTCCAAAGTTAGCATTTACCGTTGGGTTATAATGCCCTTAAGAGTATGTGGTTTAACCGCATCCACAAACAGCCATAGAGAATAGACTCTGGTAGCTGCAGAGGGGTCCTGCTCTTGCAGAGGCACCCCCTCACATAGTAAACCAAGCACCCTGCCCTCAGGAATGATAGGGCTTGCCATAGGGGAAGCTGATAGGTGGAGTGCTAACACTACCTGACAGAGGCTGCAGTAGCAGGCCTGTGGTGTCAGATTGAGTCTGCTTCCCAGGGGTGGCATAATACATGCTTCAACCCCTGGTAGGCCTGTGAAGTACCAATGCCCTAGGTACCTAAGGTACCATATACTAGGGGCTCATAAGGTACCACAGTATCCAATCACTAGTGCATCTAATATGCACACCAAGTCGTGTAGCGAGAACAGAGAGACTGGGGTCCTGATTAGCAGGGACCCAGCCAGACTATAGCCAGAAACCAGTGTATACATCAGAAAAAAAGTGGGGGCAACATAAGTGCAGATCCTACTTTCCTACACAGCCCCCCCAAACGCAGGGACATTAAACTAAACTAACCTTGACCAGTTGAGTCTTCATGTTCTAAGTGGAAATACCTTGAGAGTCCATCTGCATTGGCCTGTTGGGTCCCAGGTCTATGTTCCACTGTATAGTCCATCCCCTGTAGGGAAATGGACCACCTGAGCAATTTAGGATTTTCACCTTTCATCTGTTTGGGCCATAGGAGGGGCTTGTGGTCAGTCTGAACTATGAAGTGAGTGCCAAACAAGTATGGCCTCAACTTCTTCAGGGCCCACACCACAGCAAAGGCCTCCCTCTCTATAGCTGACCAACGTTTCTCTCTAGGGGTCAGCCTTCTGCTTATGAAAGCTACTGGCTGGTCTTGACCTTCATCATTATGTTGAGACAGTACAGCTCCCACACCCAGCTCTGAAGCATCTGTTTGAACAATGAACTTCTTTTTGTAATCTGGACTCTGCAAGATGGGGGCAGTGCACATTGCCTGCTTGAGGTCATCAAATGCCTTTTGACAGCTAGCTGTCCACTGAACCTTTTTTGGCATTTTCTTAGAGGTCAGATCATTTAAGGGGGTCACTATAGATCCATATCCCTTAACAAACCTCCTATAGTACCCAGTCAGGCCTAAAAAGGCTCTAACCTGTGTCTGGGTTGTTGGAGCTACCCATTTTCCATGATGGTTTGGATTTTGCTCTGCAATGGTTGAACCTGGCCTCCACCTACAAGGTGGCCCAGGTACACAACCCGACTCTGCCCCATCTGGCACTTAGTGGCCTTGATAGTGAGGCCTGCTTTTTGCAGGGCCTCCAAAACATTCCTGAGGTGGACCAGGTGATCCTGCCAGGTGGAACTAAAGACAGCAATATCAAGATAAGCTGAGCAATAAGTTTCCATACCAGTCAGAACTTTACTCACCAACCTCTGAAAAGTGGCAGGTGCATTCTTCAAGCCAAAGGGCATTACCACAAAGTGATAGTGCCCACCAGGGGTTGAAAATGCTTTTTTGGCCTGGGCATCCTCAGCTAACTTGATTTGCCAATAGCCAGCTGTTAGGTCAAATGTACTAAGATACTTGGCTGAGGCCAAAGTGTCTATAAGTTCATCTGCCCTGGGAATTGGATAGGCATCAGTCCTGGTGACTGCATTGAGGCCTCTGTAGTCAACACAAAACCTAATTTCTTTCTTACCACCCTGGGTATGAGGTTTTGGCACAAGGACTACTGGGCTAGCCCAAGGGCTATCTGAAGGCTCAATAACACCTAGTTCCAACATTTTCTGGACTTCAGTCCTGATACAATCCCTGACATGGTCAGGTTGCCTGTAGATTTTACTCTTTACAGGCAGACTGTCTCCAGTGTCCACCTCATGGGTGCACCAGGAAGTCTGACTTGGGGTCAGGCTAAACATATGTCGAAACTGTTGCAGAACTTGCCTGCAGTCAGTTTGCTGATGGTCAGCTGATGGGAGGGCCAAACCCAAGATGGACAAGGAAAGGCATCATGAAGCAAGCAAATGAAAGTAACAGTAAAGCCAACCAAAGTTGAGCATTGGGTGGGATGTAAGTCCCTGTAAATCCATGGCAACCCACAATACGTGTTTTGTAACCAGATCGCTTGTGCTGACTAGTAGACTCGGGAAAAAAAGCCAGATTCTTGGAATTCAAACAAAGCCAACCAGCCAACATTTGCGGAGGGCAGGAATCTTAAGATCCCCTCCCCACAACTTCATTCTGCATGCTGGGTTTCCCTGCTTTAAATACACCACTGATAAAAGGAATGCAGTCTAATAGCAGAACATTTACATATTCAATGCTTCTTAATTACCTCTCTCAACAACTTACGCTAACCAAATGACTGCTCTGAAACGCGTCTGTCTGCATGGCTTGAACTCTCCTCCCTTTTGTTATTCTAACCTATAGGGCAGCCCTCTATCCATTAGGGCTAAGTGGGCAAAACGTCTAAAATACAGCTACAGTACTCTTTGGCCAACATATGGCACCATTATACACAAAGCACAGCTCCAACCCATCTCACTAGCTGTTTACCACCTGAATGGCACATATAGATCACATTGTATTGCCTGCATCAACAGTACACATCTGATACAACAACTAGAGCCTTCACTTGCCCTACAAGAATCCCACGCTAACACCTTAGTCTAATTTTGGGCAAAGATGCCTTGAAACTTCACCACCTGAACCCAAGCAATGGACAGCTATACACTCCCAGCATAATGAAACCAACTACAATGTTATTTGACACACACATCCATTCGAATCATGCTTCACACACATCTACATAAAGATATACCAGGTCACTTCTAATATAGTTCGTAACTAAGCAATACACAAATCCATCCCAAACTGTCTGGATACTATAAAAATATATTGAAGCATTTATATAAGCTTCATATCCCTGTCAGGGTCAGAAAGTACTGCAATTTCTATCAGGGTCCGGGGCGCCCTTCAGAGTGCAATATGACTTGCTTTTAGGAAAAATCAATTTTAACAGATCACTTTCATTCTGTTCAACTGGAATCCCAGCAAACTTAGGCTTTAAGGAGCACGCAGATTTTGACAATGCTTCCTGATCATACAAAATGGTAGGAATGTACACTGCATATACACTTAACAGTATTTAGAAAAAATATGGGCCTGGCTGTTTGTTAAATGTGTTAAATCATTCCTGTTGCACTCCTGAAAACAGACTTGAAATCAACTGAGATCCTGAAGTGTATGAAATGTAGTTCTTAATAGAAATGCAACTCAATCCTTTCCAAAGCAAACTGTGCTCTATGGTGGCACACTATCCCAAACATTTTCACAGACTTGGCTGAGAAACCCCAAACTAAGATAACGCTTGACGCCAGTAGATCCAAGAGGCATTTTCCTGTTGCGATGTGCAAAGGAAAATTAATATAAAAGAAAGGCGAAACCTATTCTGCAGCGTTGAATTGGCAGGCTGCAGGCACACTTGTGGCAAGCAGCCAGAAGGGTACCAATTCTCTCGATATACATACTTGTCCGTTCTCATCATTTTTATGGCTAGCCAAATGTTCTGTCACATGAAATGAGTGCTTTCTTATACGAAAAGTAGCCCGTCCTGGTGGGCGGGCTTTAAAGTGGTGGCTTCATTTTCATCCTATGCAAGGGGCACAAGGATTTTGGTTAAAAGAGGTGTTGAGTTTCAACCAGCCCGTACGTATGTGGATGAGGAGGGCAGGTGTGCGATGGTACAGGGGAAGCTTGGGGGCTCGCTGGTTACTATAATCAACATGTGCAGCCCCATTGTGGATGACCCGGTAAGTTTTTCCCGGATGTATGGTGCACTGAGAGGCTGGCCGGAGGCCACTGTACTATGGGGCGGCGACCTGAATACATATTTAAACCCAGACTTGGATAAGTCTAACCCACTGACACACCGAACCCCCTGGTAGCCAGGAACATCGCCTGCGCCAATTAAGAGTTTGGCCTGAGTGATGTGTGGCACGCAAGGAACCCCCTAGTGAAAGAAGGTACACACGCGACACCCTCGCACGGTGGCTGGTCAAGATTGGACTACTGGTTGGTGGGAGATGAGGCCATGAATTGGGTGCGCGAGGTAGCACATCTACCACGCACATTGTCAGATCACAACCCCGTACAGTTAGACCTGGAGATCCCATCAGCTATACATCGCCCATTCACATGGAGATTGCGCTCTGAGGCACTACTAGACCCGATATATGATAAAACTGTGAGGTAGGCCATCGAACAATACTTTGCATTAAATAAGGGCACAGTTGACGAGGCCTCAACGTTGTGGGAGGCTTTCACGATTAGGGGAGTGTGTATTAGTACCGCGGCAGGTATACTGCGAGACATACGGACACAATTACAAAACAAGGAGAACGTCCTGCGGGAGCTAGAACGTGATTATGCCACGTCACATGCGGTAAGCACACTGGCCCACATAAATGAGCTACTCACTGATTATGGGATATTGGCCGAAACTGAATTAAAGTACCTGTCACGCAGACACGCGGCGCAACGGTATGGGGAGGGAGGTAGGCCGGGGCGCATACTGGCGAACAAGATCAAGGATCGCCTGGAGCAAACGCGTATAGATATGATAACAGACAGTGACGGGGGGAGCATTACCATCCGCTGGCCATCACAGAACAATTCAGAGGTTTCTATGCGGAATTGTTCACCTCCAAGGGCGATGCGATGGAGGCCGAGATGGAGGACTATCTGGAAGATGTGGCGTGCGCCTGGCTTTCAGACACACACAGGGAATATCTCTGCATGCCTATAGACGAGCAGGATGTTAAGGCAGCAATTTTGGCATTGCCTAACGGTAAGGCACCTGGGCCAGATGGTCTCACGGCGGAATTTTATAAGAGATATGCGGATTTACTTGCACCTTATTTACTGGAGATGTATGCTGAGGCGCACGAGGTCGGGAAGTTACCGCCGAAAATGCGACAAGCGCTGATAATGACTCTGCTCAAAAAAGACAAACCCCCGGATAGGTGTGACTCTTACCACCCTCTGTCATTGATCAATATAGATGCGAAGATACTGGCCAAAATTTTGGCGACTAGGCTGCAGCCCCTGATGTCGCGTCTGGTGTTGCCTGATCAGTCGGGCTTTATACCCGAGAGATCCACGTCGCATAATCTTCGGACTATATTTTCCATGTTCCACATACTTGAGCCGAGTATGTCAGCTGCGGCTGTACTGCTGGACGCTGCGAAAGCGTTCGATTTGGTGGAATGGAAATATATGTTTTTTGTTCTGCGGCGGATGGGATTTCCACCTTTATTTCTGCAATGGATAGCGGTACTTTATGCGGAACTATCGGCTAGGGTGCGGGTTGGAGGTTTGACTTCTGGACCTTTCAGCATAGGGAGGGGCACACGTCAGGGATGTCCGTTGTCCCCACTGCTCTTTGCGATCATTTTGGAGCCATTGGCGTGTGTTATTCGGCAGCGACATAGAGAGACGGCGCTTAATTTTAACTACCGGACAGTAGCTATCTCGCTATACACGGATGACATGGTGCTTTTCGTTTGCGAGCCATCCCGCTACCTTGCACAATTACTCCGCGAGTATATCAGATTCAGTCGCCTATCGGGTCTCTTTATTAACTGGGACAAATCTATTATTATTCCACTGACAGAGTCCACCTCGCAACCGGACGCAGAGTTCGCACTGGTGTGGTCTACGGACCCGGTTAAATACCTAGGGGTGTGGGTTCATAGAGATCCAAACATGGTGATACATGAAAACTATGGGAGAGCGTATACTAAACTGGAACAGCAGGTGGATGTGTGGCTTTCACTGCCGTTGTCGGATCGTATTGCTTTGATTAAAATGGTGGTGCTACCGCGGTTTCTATATCTGTTTGATAACATCCCGGTGGTGCTCACAAAGGAGTTTTTCCATAATGTTCGGCGCGTGCTGCTACGGCTAGTTTGGGGCGGCAAACACACCCGTGTGAAATGGTCGACTCTCACTAGTGGGTATGTCAGAGGGGGGTTCGAAGCACCGGACTTTTACGTTTACTATTGGAGTGCACAGGCCAAATACCTGTATTATTGGCTAAGACCACATGCATGCACTCCACATGTTGCGGTGGAAGAAGGAGATGTTTCTCCAGTTCCGTTACACAGTATAATTACTCACCGGGCGAGAGGCACCCCGAAAACTGAAAAAAATGCTGTAGATGCGACCATAGCAGCCTGGCAGGCAATTGGGCGATTGGCGCAAAAGTTGCCACTATATGCACCAGCCATGTACATAGAGCACCATGCGAATTGACAGTGGTACTCAGTATGAATGGTAATTTGCGCATTATACATTTTAAATATATACATCAGGTATATTACACGCCTACGCGTTTGCATAGTTTTGGGCTGCGTGAATCCGATTGTTGTGTGCGCTGTGGTCAGGGGGTGCAGATTCTTTACATTTAGCTTGGGGATGCCGAAAGGTGAATGAGTTCTGGGAAGGGGTGGTGAAGAACTTGGGGAGTATGACGGCGGTGGAACTTCAGTGTACCCCGCTTGTTTGTTTGCTTTGTTGTGCGCCACACCTCAGGGGTGCGACTGGAAGATTTGTACGGTTGGCATTAATGATAGCTGCGCGTAGAGTGGCAGTTGTTTGGGGGGGAAGGCACAGTCCGAAAGTAGAACAGTGGTTAAAAAACCTGGTTTACTGCAAAGAGAATATGGAAGTATATGCGCAAGAATTACCAACAATGTCGAGACCGAGAGATATTTGGGAACCGCTACGTGCCTTTCTATTGAACAGGTTGACTGATGCTGTGTGAGGGGTTGGGTAGTGATGTCAGGGGAACAGGAGGGGGGGGGGGCTAACAAACGACCTAGGTGATGCGACATTATTCCGATACAACTTTGTAACGCACTATTAAGCTGAGTGAGCAGATGTTTGTTGTTTCCTTTTATTTTTGACTATTAAATTTTATTGCATGGTTTTTATTTTTTGTTTAATACAAGTTGCTCAATGATAGGATATTTGGGAACATTGATGTAATTGAGTTTATGTCCTTTTTTTTTTATAAGTGTTTAAAATGTTTTTTGTAAAGGGGTATGTATTGTATTGTTATTGTTTGTTTTTGAAAACTGAATAATAAAAAATAAAAAAGTAGCCCGTCCTGTGTAGGTCGAAAAATATTTCTGAATAAAACAAATATTGCCAAAAGTAAACAGTCCTTAAAATTAAGGCATTTTCACATGCTTGTAAAGTTTGGATTTGGGTAAAATACATATAAAAGTAATCGAACACATAGCCACTCAAAAACACGTAAGCAGATTAACTTACAGCTTTGTTAAGATCACCTCTTCCCATTCTTTTCTAGAGATTGAAAAAACATACAGGATGGAGCCGAAAACTTGTCTATTTAAACTCTTTGCGCACGCCATATTATATCATGCTGACAGTAAACAAACTAGGACAACATTATTATAATATGTTATTCAACTTTGCCTCCAATATACCAAGTACAGGGTTATTAAAACAAGCATTTTCAATGCAATAGGTCTCGCATTATTAAAGTTTGAGCTGTTGGCATTGCTAATAATAATGCAACACCAATAGCAGCTCAAAGATTCAGTAATGTGAGACCTATTGCATTGCAGTTGTTTTTTTTTTATATAGCACGAACTTGAGTCAAAGGTGTGTATTTATGTTGCATTGAGTACAGTGTAATTATGTGTTGTGTTATTATGTGGCACAGAGTGGTATTGTGTGGAGTGTATTTATCTTGCATTAAGCAGAGAGTAATTATGTGACGTGCAATTATGTAGTACTGAGTGGTATGTGGAGTGTATTTATGTTATATTGAATACAGTGTAATTATATGATGTGTAATCACACAACCGCAAACACAACCATGCACACTAACAACCACCCACACAACCACGCGCACACACACCACCACGCGCGCACACACACACCACCACCACGCGCGCACACACACACCACCACCACGCGCGCGCACACACACACACCACCACGCGCGAGCACACACACACACACACACACACACACACACACACACACACACACACCACCACACACACACACACACACACACCACCACGCGCGCGCACACACACACACACACCACCACCACCACCACCACGCGCGCGCACACACCACCGCGCGCACACACCACCACGCGCACACACACACACACACACACACACACCACCACCACCACCACACACACACACCACCACGCACACACACACACACACACCACCACGCACACACACACACACACACACACACACACACACACACACACACCACCACGCGCGCACACACACACACACACACACCACCACGCGCGCACACACACACACACACACACACCACCACGCACGCGCACACACACACACACACCACCACCACCACCACCACACACACACCACCACGCACACACACACACCACCACGCACACACACACACACCACCACGCACACACACACACACACACCACGCACACACACACACACACACCACCACGCACACACACACACACACACACCACCACGCACACACACACCACCACACACACACACACACACCACGCACACACACACACACACCACCACGCACACACACACACACACACCACCACGCACACACACACACACACACCACCACGCACACACACACACCACGCACACACACACACACACACACCACGCACACACACACACACACACACCACGCACACACACACACACACACACCACGCACCACGCACACACCACCACGCGCGCACACACACACACCACCACGCGCGCACACGCACACACACACACACACCACCACGCGCGCACACACACACACACACACCACCACGCGCGCACGCACACACACACACCACCACCACCACCACCACGCGCGCGCGCACACACACACACACACACCACCACGCGCGCGCACACACACACACACACACACACACACACACCACCACGCGCGCACACACACACACACCACCACGCGTGCACACACACACACACACACACACACACACCACCACGCGCGCACACACACACACACACACACACACACACCACCACGCGCACACACACACACACACACACACCACCACGCACACACACGCACACACACACACACCACCACGCACACACACACACCACCACGCACACACACACACACACACCACCACGCACACACGCACACACACACACACACACCACCACGCACACACACACACACACACACCACCACGCGCACACACACACCACCACGCACACACACACACACCACCACGCACACACACACACACCACCACGCACGCACACACCACCACGCACACACACACACACACATACACACACACACCACCACGCACACACACACCACCACGCACACACACACCACCACGCACACACACACACACACACCACCACGCACACACACACACACAACCACCACGCACACACACACACACACACCACCACGCACACACACACACCACCATGCACACACACACACCACCACGCACACACACACACACACACACAAACCACGCACACACACACACACACACCACCACGCACACACACACACACACACACCACCACGCACACACACACACACACCACCACGCACACACTGTGGAAATATGGATTTTTCTGGTCAGTTATGTCCCCTATCTTGGACCCCAACGGTTCTATGTGCATGTTACAAGTACATGTATGCTCCCTCCAGTTCCAGTTATGAAGACGCAAACACATGTGCGTCCACCGTCAACATGTCCTCTGTCAGATCCGCCATGAATAGGCCGGATATTCCATTCCTAAGTACGAAAGGCCACCGCCTTCATATGGTTCACTTATGCCATTTTACAGTCCAGGCAAGCAGGCCCTGATTCTGTCATCAAGCTTTTCTTGCCTTCTGCCTCTGAAAACTCCGGTCTGAGCCTGCATCTGTGACCATGAACTTTGTCTCATTCTCTGCGCGGCTCACGAAGCCTGACATCAGCCTATTCTCTGCCAAGAACTGTATTTCACCTTCGAGTTATCTGCTTCCCCCTCAGCCGATGCATTCCTGTCTAGTAGTTTAAGTAAACATTCTTCCAGCTACCGAGCAAAGGCTCGGCTTCTCTGTCTTTATGCAAGTAATTCATAGTCCTGTTACCATGGAATATTCCTACCCCCTCGCATTTAGTGTAGACATTTAGACGCTTGTACACGCACTCACAGTCAGTATAGAATAGATTCTGTCCGAGAGTCCTTCTTTTCTGGATAACATAGTTCTTTAAACATAGGATGTTAGATATGATTTGGGATTAGGTTGACTTGACCCCCCAGACTTTTCGTCTCCACATGTAGAGCTAAATGTCAAGTCCCCTTCACCCCCTAGTTGCACGTCAATCACACGTCATGCTGCTGCGCGCGCATCTATGCCAAATATTATCTTATAGATCCACCTATATATGACATCATAACCAATTATGTTCCTTTTTACTCCTTATTACACCCATTTTCGGTTACGCATATGAATAGTCATTTTCCTTATCAATTGTTACGCCTACTGCATTCGCTTCATTGTAATGTATGTACTATAAAAGTCATTTCTTGTCAATAAAGTATGTACTTCACTTCCTGAACCTCCGTGGTGATGGAACTTGGAGCAACCGATTATAATCGTTCATTGGAATAAAGCCCATTCCGAACCTCTAATACCACGGATTCTGCCTCTCATTTTACTGAGCTATTTTATTATGTTTCCGCATCAAATTAAGTCCCGGTAAAGGAATTTTATTTACCACATGAATGGCGCCCGAATAGGGACACTTTCTCATCTCACGCGCCGGCGGTGAGTTGCAGGCCCGGTTTCCTGCCACAGCTGGACGGACAATAACGCGTACCAGCAGGATTTCCTGTATCTCCCTCCGGTCAAGCGGGGGCGACTGAGGCTGCGATCAACACCCAGACGAGGCGGTGAGAAGTGCGAAGTATCCCGACCAGAGCCTAGCTGAGAGAGCAAGATCCGAGGTATACAGAGGCCCACCAGTTCGAAGTCGAGTCCAGTGTCCAACGAGTCGAGTCGAGTCCAGTCCGGTCCAAGTCCAGTTTCCGAGGCCTTCCGTTTCCGAAGCTACCCGGTGAGTACCATTGCTGGGGAGGCATTTCTGACGTGCACATAGGTTGTGCCGGTCAAGACGGGTTTGGGTACACAAATCCGGTCTACACTGTTTTAGCAGTGTATATGTACTGTTTAGCAGTATATCAAGTATTCCGAAGTATCTAGTTATTGTCAAAGAATTATGCTTGGTGATTAGTTATGCAGACGATCATCATTGTTGGTTATTTTAAAAGGTTAAGAATGTTTAATGTTTAATGTTTAAATGTGTTAAACGTCCGGCATATTGTGGTATGAATGGTTGTTCATTATTGTGCTTTTGTACTAAGTGTGTTCAAGATTAAGTATCAGATCAATTCTCAATATGCCGCTCTTTTCGAAACTAAGACAGATCACTACAAGAAAAGGGGTACTCGAAGAAGCCGTTCCTATTCCTCCTAGGGACACTCCAGGGTACTTCATGTATCATAAACATGGCTTAGATGCTATATTATTTCTTGATCTATGGGTAGACTACACCAAGGAATTACCAGAAAGTCAGAGGTGGCCCGCAGCGGGAACCTGGGATGCAGAGTGCATCATGAAAGTCGAGGAAGAGTTATGGAAAAGGAAAGTCAGACAGTCACAGAAAGATGCCGTTGAGTTATGGCGTAAAGAATCACATAGACGAACAGAAAAAGCACGTAGACAGGAAGAGAAGAGTAAAGAGAATTCCAATAAAGTTCAAGAAAATCTATTAATTGAGGAAGGTATCCGAGTGAAATCAGAACAAGTAGACAGACAAAGAAATGCCCTTATGAATGGTATGTATCCCCTTCTGGCCGAAGGATTACCTAAGGCTACTCCAGAGATACCGAAAGACTTGCCACCCCCATTATTCCCAATAAAGGTACATCCTAAGGGGCATCCTAGAACCGCAGAAGATGTTTTTCTTTCCTCATATTTAGATGACGCAGCTCCCGAGTATGCTAATTCCACCCCACATAGACCACCTATCAGGGAGGTTCAACGCCAAGATCCGGTACCCGTATCTCTACAGCAACAAGGTCCGGCAAGCACATCTGTTTCTACATCTGTTCCCACAGCTGCTTCTATAGCTGTGTCCACACCTATAGTTGCTGTGTCACGTTCGACGAATCCTTTCACGCCCGACACCCCAGATGGGGCTACGGGAGGTACCAGCAACATTTTTTCTACGCCACCCAGAATAAATAAACTTACTTTTCAAGAGTCAGGACATTCACGTACACCCAAACTCATAAATGCCCGTACGCTTAAGGAACTTCTGATAGATTGTAGATATGACCCTGTGCCCGGAAAAAAGGACGAAATGACCCTAGCATCATTACGTATCAGACGAGCCGCAGTGTATTTAGGGAAATTACCAGGAATGACTGCACATCTAGATGAAATATACCATTTTGTCCAAACAGGGCGAGATCCAGAATGTATTAACAGAGCTATGGAATACCAGAAAGTGGAAATACAGGGGGAACTGTTGCGTTTCCTTATAAATTGTGTGATCAGAAATGAAGACCGACCGGGGGTAGACCCGGAAGCAATGCAAATTCTTACCAGATGGAGTCAGAATATATCAGAAGGAAGACATGATAAGCAGAACTGTATAATAGCCATGTGCCGAAAGATCCGTAAAGAAATAGAACGCCTACACGAAGAAAGATTAGCGGTAGACGAGTTCGAACAAAACGAGGAGGAAGGGTCAGGACTGCCCACAGGACAGTCAGAAACTATAGCCTATGTAGGTAGAGGAAGATCTTGTAATAGTAATAGATGTCTTATTGACCCGATACGTCCGATATGTCCAGACAATAACAGGGGTTTCCCAACACCCATAGTCCATATAAGGTCTAACGAGCATTCGTTCCAAGCCGCCGACAAACTACTCCGAGAACGAAGGGGTTATCATTTTCTCGATTCTATGGATGAACAAGAATTAGCCAGGTCGGCCGTTCATTGGGTTGACAGTCCTGGGAAGTATAGTGATGATACAGTAGCACGCACATTTTTGAATCTCACCCCAGATGAACAGCGTTTAGCTGGGATTTATATGATTCAACAACTCATTATACTATATCAGAGTCAACATTCAGATCCTGGTCCCTTACCTGATATATTGACCGAATTACTCACGAATAGATGGAGAGGTTCAGGTACTAAATTAATTAAAGAAATTCTAGAATCAAGAAAGCAGTATATTCTTTTTGTATGTTCAGACCGTGTCTCATTACCCGTCAAGGAAAGAACTACGTATTACATGGATAGACAGAATCCCTTACGAGAAGTGCACCCAATAAAGGGCGAGGACAATGAGTTTAAACGCGTATTTGTATATACGCCCATATCGAAAATAGAATTGTTACAAATGAAGAAAGTGGTACCCAGTCATGACAAAGATCCAGCGGGTTTTCATCGAGAAATTAAAGACATGTTACTCATGGGAGAGTATACCTATCCCGACATTATGACAATATTAAAGGTATTGATGCCTGCTGGCATTTACGAAAAACTCAAGGAAAAAGAGTGGGAGGTAGGAGACCAAAAGATAGAATGGTCAGTATTAGAAGCAGAAGAAAAGGCCCGAACTGCAGGAGCAGGGCTTGGGGACAAAACTAAGGCATTACCAGGTTTACTAGTACAGGTACTGCCACGTTTATTAACTACGAAAAAGGAAGATTGGGGTACAATTTCAGCCTGTAAACAGAAGCAAGATGAAGACACTAGTGATTACTATGCCCGATTTGAAAAATGTTTTGGTATAAATAGTGGCATAAAAGCGAGTAGCGAATCATACCCACATCTGTTTGTAACAAAATTAGTAGAAAATGCCCTGCCCCAAGTAAAGAATAGAGTATTAAAATTCGAGAGTACCTGGCAAGGTAACACTCCATCACAAATGTTACAAATGTTACAATACCATCACAATAGAATTAGAGAGGAACAAGAACATGAACACAGACGCATGAAAGACACGAAAATGAAAATGCTAGTCTCTCAGACAGTTCCAGCTGAAGGACATAAGAAGGGTATGACACATTCCGGTGATTCAGCCGGACCTGTAAAAGGGACATGCAATTATTGTAAAAAGCCAGGTCATTACGTACACGATTGTCCAGTTTTGAAACATAATATCAGCATAGGTAAAACACAAGAAAGACCACGGCCACTCAGACAAGATCAGAATGAACAAGGAGCTCCGCAGCATGCACAGTCCATGCCAGCCGCACAACAGCCAATACAGTTTGTGCCAGCTGCACCAGCGCTGCCTGTTGCTGCCACACAAACCACGACACCTGTACCAGACCGCACAGTACGACTATCCTGATTATCAACGATACGCATGAACCAGCCTAGAGAGGGAAGTTGACTTACCCCTTATCGAGATCCCTGTAGATCAAGAAGGACCTTATGTACATAGTGAATTATTAGGCCAAGACAGAAAATTTTTACTCGATACAGGGGCAAGTCGAACAACCATAAAACGTAGTGAAGTTCCAGGGGCACCCCTCTCAGGCTCACAGAATATTTCCCTTGGTTTTTCAGGAAAGCCTATTGTTAATGAAGTGTCACAGCCTCTCCCACTTACGATAGGACCTTTGACCCGAACTACAGATTTATTGCTTACTAAATCATGTCCAGAAAACCTGTTAGGAATAAAAACACTGAAGGCTCTAGGAGCCATAATATGTTGTTCTCCGGAAGGAGTAAGATTGTTTTTACGTGATTTTAAAGGTCATTATGTGTCTAGAGACATGGATCCCCGATTGCAGACTTTACCTACACATCTATGGGCACAAGGCCCTACTGATGTTGGTCGCATGAATATTACACCATATCGAGTCACATTAAAGGCAGGAGTGGTGCTACCACGAATGCGACAATACAAGTTACCACCAGATGCTGTAATGGCTTTACTACAAATCATTGACGAGCTCATTGCCCAAGGAGTGGTTGTAGAAACAGACTCCAATGTATGTAATTCACCGATAATTCCGATTCTTAAACGAACAGATCCAAAGGCCCCGCCAGTATATCGATTGGTTATTGATCTGCGCGAGTTAAACAAATGCATTGTGCCACAATTTCCTGTGGTCCCAGATATCTCATCATTATTGACAGCCATTGATTCCGAAGCGACATTCTTTACTGTAATCGATCTCAAGAATGCCTTTTTCAGCGTCCCAATAGATCCGGAAAGCCAATATCTGTTCGGATTTAGTTTAAATGGACGTAGCTTTAAATTCTCACGCGCACCTCAAGGATTTACAGAAAGCCCCAGCATCTATAGCAAAGCACTGAAACGAGAACTTGACAGTATCCACATGCCAGTTAACACTGCCTTGCTTCAATATGTCGATGATCTGCTGATCACCGCCCGAAGCGAACCCGAATGTGAAAAAGCATCACTGACAATTTTACAATTTCTAGCCGAAAAGGGGCACAAGGTGTCCACTTCTAAGCTGCAATTCTGTGTCCAGCGAGTTATTTATCTTGGACACTCGCTGTCCAAGGAGGGAAGGCAGCTTACACCAGACCGCATTCAGTTAATAGCTAACATGCCAATACCCAAGACACAAAAGGAGGTGCGGGCTTTCATAGGCCTCACTTCATATTGTAGACAGTGGATCCCTCAATACGCATTTCTAGCAAAACCACTCATTCAGTTGACAACACAGGAGGCAGCCACATCGACTGTTCTCCCTTGGACTCAGGAACATACACAAGCTTTTGAAAGCCTAAAGAAAGCTTTATGTCAAGCACCTGTTTTAGCAACACCATGTTACAGAAAACAGTTTACACTCTTTGTTACAGAACGCGAAGGTACTGCCTTGTCAGTACTCACACAGGAACAAGCAGGAGCACACAAACCATGTGCTTATTTTTCTAGTACATTAGATCCCGTAGCTCAGGCTTTGCCTGCGTGCCTGAAATCAGTGGCAGCGACGGCATTAGCAATCAGACAAAGCGATGCCATAGTGTTAGGACATTCATTGACAGTTCAAGTACCACATGCAGTAGAGGTTCTTGTAAATAGAACGCAAACACAACACTTGACTATAGCGCGACTTACAGGGTACGAACTTACATTGTTTCAACCACACATAGAAATCAGACGCTGTAACACATTGAATCCTGCCACACTTTTGCCAGTAACCGGAACAGACCCACTAGCCCATGACTGTATTGAAGTTATCACTATCACGACGAAACCCAGACAAGACTTGACAGATGTTCCATTGTCAGATCCAGACCTGACGTTGTATGTAGATGGTTCATGTATGAGAACAAGTACAGGAGAGTTGGTGGCTGCTTACGCAGTCACAACAGATACTGAAGTCATTGAAACTAATCGTATAAATACTTTGTCAGCTCAAGCCGCAGAGCTTATTGCTCTGACACAAGCCTGTATTCAAGCCACAAGTAAAAAAGTCAACATATACACTGATTCACGTTATGCATTCGGAGTTGTACATGACTTCGGCGTGCTGTGGCGAGAGAGAGGTTATTTAACTTCCCACGGTGCCCACATTCAGCACGGACCCCTCATTCATGCCTTATTAGATGCAATACATCTACCGACTGCAATATGAATTATGAAATGTAAAGCTCATACGAAAGTTACTGATATCATTTCTCAAGGCAATGATCTAGCCGACAGAACAGCTAAACAGACTGCTCAAACCCAAACATCCGACATGACAAAGACAATAGTCCCGATGCCGACACATTGTATGACAGTTAAAGATCCTACCCTTGACGTAATTGACATACAGACACATGCTACACCAGATGAAATAAAGAAATGGACTGAATTAGGAGGGATCCAAACGGACCAAGGATGGATGACGAAGGAAAAATCTGTGTGGTTCCTCCCTGATTCAATGGTCCAAGTCATTATTAATACTATCCATAGTCCAGCGCATCTAGGAGAGAAAGCTATGCTAGACAGCATTCAACATATTTGGTTCAACAAGCATTTACGAGCTGCAGCCAAACAAAAGGTCCGTACCTGTATGATCTGTTGCCAGTTCAACCCAGGAAAAAGTGTTCCCGTAGAACAAGGTGGATTTCATCCTCCTAATCACCCTTTTGAAGTCCTCCAGATGGATTATATCCAGATGGAACGATGTCGAGGATTCAAATATGTTCTCGTAGTTGTCTGCGCTCTGTCCCGCTGGACGGAGGCATACCCGGTTTCAGATTACACTGCCCCGACTACTGCCAAACAGTTGGTTCGAGAATTCTTCCCACGATACGGTTTACCACGTGTTGTTCACTCAGATAACGGCCAGCCGTTCTCATCCGAATTAATGAAACATGTTTCACTTCTGTTAGGTTATCAGTGGAAATTCCACTGTGTCCGACACCCCGAAGCAGCAGGTCTCGTAGAAAGACATAATCAGACACTGAAAATTAGATTGTCCAAAATATGCAGGGAGAAAGGTGTTGACTGGGTAGTAGCACTACCAGTTGCACTCTTTTTCACAAGAATGGTCGCACACTCTCGAACAGGGCTATCCCCGTATGAGGTGATCTTCGGCAGACCACCAAATATGTGGGGGACGCCTATACCACGCAAAATAACTGATATTGACTGTAATATGCTGACAGATTACTTGGCTTCCTTGATGTCTGCACTACAATCTTGTCGTTCACAGGTAGCTGCAGCCTTTCCTGACAACACTGAGGTGAAACCCCATGACGTAATTCCGGGGGACCTCGTCTTTGTGAGGAATTTCGACCGAAAGACTCAGCTGGAGCCCAGGTGGAAGACACCCAAGTTGGTTTTACTGACCACAAGGACAGCCGTGAAGATCGAGGGCAAGAAAGGATGGATTCATTCAAGCCATATCAAGAAATTTCATGGACTTCCTGCAGATGTAAACAGCCCACCTCGTGTGTCTTCACCCATTGACTCAAAACTTCCTTTTGTTGAACAGAGCAACTCTGAACACTATAAACTAAAGCTTAGGCCCAACCAGTCGAGCAATTTGATTGTTTAAGTCCTCTCCAAGGTGAAGCGGTTGAATTGTCTCTGACATGTCTCCCTTGGACCTGAGTAGAGAAAGCACCCGGAAAATGTTGAAACGACAGGCGTATTGTAAATCACTGCGTAGCCACTGCATAGTGACATTATTAATCTTGTTTTTCTTGAGTCTTTTAATAATTACTGCAAGTATATTGTTGCACATATATTACCCTATTGCCAGAAATGTTTACAATGTTACTGCTGAACATTCTTTTAGTGACTTACCTCCGCATGAATTGTCTTATAGACTCGCGCTGCGCAATAACACTTTCATTAGTATGTTACATCATTCCCATCAGACTAGTAATGCAACTAATTGTTGGGTGTGTGGCCGGCTCCCTCCCTATCAGAATTATGAAGGAGTCCTGCCTTTCTTTCCACATCCGTTTACACATAATGGCTCCTGTGGAGCATGGTTTAGTTTAATCAATTCCATAGACTCAGACACAGCAGTTTACCAAGACCAGTGGGTATGGGGAAATCTGAACCTAGTTTTATTCAAAGTCTGTTACCCTGATAAGGAGGGTCGCCCCAAAGGAACAGGAACTGATCTAGAAAATGAAGTATATGGATTAGGTAACTTTACTCCTAATCTCATGGTTCTAAATGTCGAATCCGAAGTTGAACTAGTTTTACCAACCATGTCAGTATTCCCAGCGAAAGGTGAATTGTGTGTAAGAAAAGTTGGTTCCATACATATGGGCCATAGTAAATGCACTACTACAGTAGAATTCAGTGATCAAGGCAAATCTTCATTTAGAGCTTATCGCCACTCCTACTTTATATGTGGACAGACTGCATATATGCGTCTACCTCTAGATTGGGATGGTACCTGCTACATTGCATTCCTTTTGCCACCTGTTTTCCTAGCTCCTCCTGATTATTATAGAAATATTCATTTAGTACACAACAGAGAGCGGAGAGATCTCCCAATTGTCGATTACACTGAAACAGCATGGGAAAAATACACAGATTTCAATAAAGGCATCTTTCCCTATATAGGTACTGTTACTAATAGTAAGCTGATACGTAGATTAACTAGAACCCTTGAAGCAGTAGTAAATGAAACTATTTCCGCCTTAGGCAATTTAACAGAAGAGCAGTCTGCTATGCGGATTGTTGTGCTTCAAAATCGTCTTGTCCTTGATGTCATCCTGGCTGATAGGGGCGGAGCTTGTAGGGTCATCGGATCAAGCTGCTGCGTATTCATACCAGAAAATTCGCCATCTGTATATAAAGCTATAACTCGCCTTCATAAGATTGTAAGCCAGATACACCAGAACCCAGGCACCTGGACTTGGTCCGGTTGGTTTTGGAGTGTGATATCAGCCTGGGGATGGAGAGTTCTATCCTTCCTAGGTATTGGCCTTCTCATACTATTCAGTTGCTGTCTATGTGTACAATGTGGACCAGCGATTTGTGGTCTGTGTGCCACATCGTGCATTCCACATCAAGATTTTCATTCAAGATCCCGGAAGAAGAAAGAAGAACAAATGATGCTATATGAACAGATCAATGGATTAATGAAGATTGATATCTCTTGACGGGCAAGTAGGGGACAAGGAGGGAATGTGGAAATATGGATTTTTCTGGTCAGTTATGTCCCCTATCTTGGACCCCAACGGTTCTATGTGCATGTTACAAGTACATGTATGCTCCCTCCAGTTCCAGTTATGAAGACGCAAACACATGTGCGTCCACCGTCAACATGTCCTCTGTCAGATCCGCCATGAATAGGCCGGATATTCCATTCCTAAGTACGAAAGGCCACCGCCTTCATATGGTTCACTTATGCCATTTTACAGTCCAGGCAAGCAGGCCCTGATTCTGTCATCAAGCTTTTCTTGCCTTCTGCCTCTGAAAACTCCGGTCTGAGCCTGCATCTGTGACCATGAACTTTGTCTCATTCTCTGCGCGGCTCACGAAGCCTGACATCAGCCTATTCTCTGCCAAGAACTGTATTTCACCTTCGAGTTATCTGCTTCCCCCTCAGCCGATGCATTCCTGTCTAGTAGTTTAAGTAAACATTCTTCCAGCTACCGAGCAAAGGCTCGGCTTCTCTGTCTTTATGCAAGTAATTCATAGTCCTGTTACCATGGAATATTCCTACCCCCTCGCATTTAGTGTAGACATTTAGACGCTTGTACACGCACTCACAGTCAGTATAGAATAGATTCTGTCCGAGAGTCCTTCTTTTCTGGATAACATAGTTCTTTAAACATAGGATGTTAGATATGATTTGGGATTAGGTTGACTTGACCCCCCAGACTTTTCGTCTCCACATGTAGAGCTAAATGTCAAGTCCCCTTCACCCCCTAGTTGCACGTCAATCACACGTCATGCTGCTGCGCGCGCATCTATGCCAAATATTATCTTATAGATCCACCTATATATGACATCATAACCAATTATGTTCCTTTTTACTCCTTATTACACCCATTTTCGGTTACGCATATGAATAGTCATTTTCCTTATCAATTGTTACGCCTACTGCATTCGCTTCATTGTAATGTATGTACTATAAAAGTCATTTCTTGTCAATAAAGTATGTACTTCACTTCCTGAACCTCCGTGGTGATGGAACTTGGAGCAACCGATTATAATCGTTCATTGGAATAAAGCCCATTCCGAACCTCTAATACCACGGATTCTGCCTCTCATTTTACTGAGCTATTTTATTATGTTTCCGCATCAAATTAAGTCCCGGTAAAGGAATTTTATTTACCACAACACACACACCCACACACACACCCACCACGCACACACACACCACCACGCACACACACACCACCACGCACACACACACCACCACGCACACACACACACACACACCACCACGCACACACACACACCACCACGCACACACACACACACACACACACAAACCACGCACACACACACACACCACCACGCGCACACACACACACACACACACACACCACGCACACACACACACCACCACGCACACACACACACACACACACACACACACCACCACACACACACACACCACGCACACACACACACACCACCATGCACACACACACACACACACACACCACCACGCACACACACACACACCACCACGCACACACACACACACACCACCACCACGCACACACACACACACACACCACCACGCACACACACACACACACACACACCACCACCACGCACACACACACACACACACACACACACACACACACACCACCACGCACACACACACACCACCACGCACACACACACACACACACACCACCACGCACACACACACACACAAACCACGCACACACACACACACCACCACGCACACACACACACACACACACACACACACACACACCACCACGCACACGCACACACTCACACCACGCACACGCACACACACACACACACACCACCACACACACACACACACCCACACACCACCACGCACACACACACACACACACCACCACGCACACACACACACACACACCACCACGCACACACACACACCACCACGCACACACACACACACCACCACGCACACACACACACACCACCACCACCACCACGCACACACACACACACCACCACCACGCACACCACCACCACCACCACACACACACCCACCACCACCACACACACACCCACCACCACCACACACACACCCACCACCACCACCACCACACACACACACACCCACCACCACCACCACACACACCCACCACCACCACCACACACACACACCCACCACCACCACCACCACCACACACACACCCACCACCACCACCACGCACACCACCACCACCACCACGCACACACCCACCACCACCACCACCACCACCACGCACACACCCACCACCACCACCACGCACACACCCACCACCACCACCACGCACACACACACCCACCACCACCACCACGCACACACCCACCACCACCACCACGCACACACCCACCACCACGCACACACCCACCACCACCACCACGCACACACCCACCACCACCACCACGCACACACCCACCACCACCACCACGCACACACCCACCACCACCACACACACACACCCACCACCACCACCACCACCACCACCACCACACACCCACCACCACCACCACGCACACACCCACCACCACCACCACACACACACACCCACCACCACCACCACCACCACCACCACCACCACACACACACACACCACCACCACCACACACACACACCCACCCCCCACCACCCACCCCCCACCCCCCCACCACCCCCACCCACCCCCCACCCCCCCAACCCCCACCCCCCCCCACCCCCCACCCCCCCAACCCCCACCCCCCCCCACCCCCCTTGCAAAAAGAGCAGACCGATGGGAAGGGGTCCCAAGTTCTGATGAGGAATGGGAGAGTGATTCCAACAGTAGTGGTTCAGAGATCCTCCAGCCCAGCGTGGTGGAGGAGGCTCAGTGTAGCCCAGCTAGGTCCCCGGATAGCGAGGAGGGTGTAGGGGCTTACGGCCTGGCTCAGTGGAGCGGGAGTAAGTGGGTGACCGAGGGTCCCCAGACGCACGAAACCCTGCCTCATGACTTGGATGGTTTCATGAGGGAACACCAAGTCTGGGAACTAGGCTGTCCTGTTAGTCCATTTGAGGAGGATCACCTAGTGTATGGAGGACCTGGAGCGTCTGTAAATAAAGCTCCAGTGGTTCTGATGTCTGGCAGTACCGCTCCAGTAGGGAGGGTACAGAAGTCCAGCGAGAGGAGTGGCATGGGGCGGTGTTCCCCGGTGGAGGAGCCAGTGGGTCAGGGACCAGCCGGGAGGGCTGAGTCTCCTCGAGGTGACCATGGTGACCACACGTCTGTCCTGGGGGATCTTCGCGCACTGTCAGGTGGACAGGGGATGGGAGATCTGCGCCAGGCAGACTGTCATGCAACATATGAGGCATATGTTCCTCTTGGGGGGATGGTGTGTAAGTCCCCCGAAGTCCTGGAGTGCCAGGCAAGTATTCCACCAAAGGTTCTAGACCCGAGGTTGGGAGGCCAGGTGCAGGATCAGCCTGACCTGAAGGGTAGGACGACTGTAACCAGTGTCCTGACCGGTTCTTCTTCCAGAGGTACCGCCCCAGTTGGTAGGGAGCAGGACTCTGGAAGGGGGTGTAGAGGGTGGGAGAGCCCACCTCTGACCCCAGTGCAACCTGAGGGGTTAAACCCTAGGTTGGGAGACCAGTTCTCAGGGAGGGGTCCTGAGCTGGTAGGTGAATTGCGTTACGGGGTCGCCTCTCAGAGGAAGAGAGGGCGGAACCCCAGAAGAAGAGGTAGGGGGAGGAGAGCCTCACCCGTGACTTTTGGTCAGCTTGAGGGTACAGACCCTAGGCTGGAGGATCAGTGGCAGTTTAGAACTGCCCTGATGAGGGGTAGAGTGGAGAATGGCCGCTATGTGCCAGGGGTTACTACCCCCCACTCTATGGTTAGGCAAAGACCGGTGGCACCTGGGTGGCCTAGGGCCTGGTCTTGGCCGCGGACAGCTTGGGAGTACCAGTGGGGTAGCCCAGTTGGTCCAGACAGTGGTGTTAGAAAGAATTCCATGGGTTCACCGTGGCGTAGAACCGGAGGGTGTCCCTGCAGTTGCGGGCCCGCGTCCGTGTTCTATCGCCCCAAGCAGGGAAGTCCATCACGGTGGCGATTGGTCTGCCCTGCGTTTTGACTGGAAGGGGGTTGTGTTGGACTTGGCCCTTCTGGCAGGTTCACCCCTGAACTTTTTTTGCTTTTTATTGGTGACTTGGTGCGGTAATTGTTTGGTCTCTGCGCACTTTCCCTGTGTCCCAGGGTAAAGTGCGTGCGTGCTCTGAGTGCATATGGTGAGATAGGCCTGCCCTCCCATAGGAATGCATGGGGAATGTATGTGTCCCTAGTAGTTCCTGATGCGTGGGGTGTGCAGGCCCGAGTTTGGTATGTGCGGACTCGTGGGAGTGAATGCTGCGCGATGATGTGTGCGGCGTTCATGTACCTAGTGTGGAAGTGCCACTTCTAGAAGTGGGCACTTCTGTGTGCAGTGTGTCTGTCGCGTGATTGGCTGGTCATGTCATGTGACGGGCTAGGGATTCCCCAGAGTCAGGATGAGTCACCCAGTGGTGAATGGGGAGATCAGCAGCTAGATGGGTGGGAGGAGTACACCTGGGTCCTGAATAGGACAGGGTTTTCCACACACAATGCTGGCCCCGCCCCCTGTGGTGCGACTGACGACCCTAGCCCTGCCAGTGAATAGAGTGAGGGGCTGAGCACATCAAGGGTGCTCCCCAACCAGCTGCGACTGGTTTTCCCCCTCACCCTGAACCCAGAACAAAGGGTTTGACTGTATAAAAATGGGGCTGTGTCCCCACAGAAACTGTTCTCTGCCAGGATCCTGCCTGAGGGGGGCTGCTGCTGCTGCTGCTGCTGCTGGACCAGAGGACCGCCACTTGGACTACCTCCCTGCCTGGAGGCCCAGTGAGCTGGCTCTGGGTCCAGCCTTGCCCCCCCCACCCCTGCCTTGCTGTATGCAGGGGGAGAACTTTGCTGGACTTTTGTTTTTATCCTCCTCTAAGCGCTAGGAGCGCTTTAATTGTATCCCTAAGCACCTGGCAGCGCTTTTACTGGACTTATAGCGCTAGGAGCGCTTTATTTGGGCCCCCAGCATCAAGAAGCGCTTTCCCTGTAAGGCGCCTTCATTGGAGCCCGTAGCGCGGCGCTACGATAATCCAGGAGGGAACCCCGACGTAGGGATTCCCCCGCTTTGGCCGGATTTAAGGCGGGTGCCCACCCCGTATTGTGGCACTCGGTGGCGGGTGCCTACCCCGCTTATTTTATTGTTTCATATACGGGTGCCCACCCCGTATCGCCTCCCTCGCGGGTGCCTACCCCGCTGTGTGTGCCCCGAGACGAGGAGCCACTGTCGTATTTTTGTACCTGAAGGCGGGAGCCCACCCCGCGCTTCAGTAAAGGGAACACGAGAAGTTCCTCATTGCCGCCGGAGGGTTGCCTGGCAACCGGGACTCCTACCGCCGCGTCATCAGCACGCAGGGCGGAGGCAGGAAGTCCCGCACCAGGGGGAGCGAGGCAGCGAGACGCTGCTGCCCCGCCGAAAGAAGCCGCCGACCAGGTGAGGAGGGGCCCGGGGGGGGGGGAAGAGAGCCTTCGCACGTTGCCTGTGCCTGCCCCCACCCACGGGGCCCCAGGGAAAGCTGCCGGTGCACCCCCAGGGAGTGAGAAGAGGCTGAATACCCCGCAGTGTTGGTGCCTCTCGGGGCACCTCTCCGTTGCTAACAACGTCTTCCCAGCTGCGCCGCCGATCGGGCAGCTGCAACGTGTGGGGGCAAGTCCGTGTTGAGTCCCGGAGGGGGACTCGGGGGCATTCTTGATTCTGAGTCCCAGAGGGGACTCCAACATACGGGGGCGTTTCTTTGGTGGCTAGAGCGGCCCCGGAAGGCAGCGGGCCGCTCCAACGAAGGGCCACATTATTGATCAGAGCCTGCGAGGCTCAGGGGGGCCACAAGTGTTTTTACGAGCCCCGGGAGGCTCCATCCATACGGGGGCATTTCTTTTGTGACTGAGTGGCCCCAGATGGCAGCGGGCCACTCCCACCTTGCCCCACAGAGTTGCGCAGAGCCCCGAAGGCTCTAGGGGGCATTTTGTGCATTTAGAGCCACGAGGCTCCAACCCCTGCCATATTTGTTTAGGAAGGCACAGTGGTGCCCCAGCATTTCACCAGTTGCCCAGCACTTAGTGGGCAACTGCTACGTGTAGGTTGTGCTTTGTGCGCCCTGGTCTGCGCAGCCTGCGCAGTCGCGCCCTGACTTTGCTGGGACATAGGGCGTCCTAGCCCCGACAAGGCCAGTTGGCCTAGGGACTGCCACAGGTGGTGGCGAATGTGAGTTTTGCGCTATTGTTCCTTTCCTGCACCTCTGAATGTGTTTATGCGTCATGTGCTTTGCTTTACACCGCTGAATGTAGTTTATGCATCATGTGTTTCCCTTGTTCTACACCTCTGAATGTGATGCATCATGTGTAAAGTGCGTTTACCCCTACAGGTATTGTGATACTTAGGTGGTTGTTTTCTCCCTAGTACAGGTGGTGCTAGTGAGGTCCTGATTCCCTGCGCAATATTTTCCTAAGGTGGTTAGGGTTGCGTAGGTGGTACTTACCTGATACCAGTAGTTACTGGTTGTGTGCTACATATGTTATTTTGTACTACAGTATTATTCCTATGTTCTAAAAAGTGCTAATTCCTGACAGTGGTCCAGGTGGCCCTGTCCCCTGTATATATAATCCCTTGTAAATTCTGCCCGTGCCTGTTGGCACATTGTAGAGTGTGTGTTTTTATCTAATGTGTATAATACAAAGGCTATTTTTATAGAATACCTTGTGTGGAGTTTCCTTTGTGGTGGGCCTTGGGTGTTGTTGCTGGGTGCGCGCGCAAACACTTTACACATCGCCTCAGGGATAAGCCTGACTGCTCGTGCCAAGCTACCAAGGGGGTGAGCAGGGGTTATCTTTGGCGTGTAACTCCCCAGCCCTGACTAGAGTGGTGGTTTCTGTCTGGCTTTGGCGCAAGCCCTAGCCAACCAGAAATCCCATTTCTAACACCCACAATCACACACATACAACCACACATACACAACCACACACACCACCACAACCACCCACACAACCACAACCACCCACACAACCACCACAACCACACCCACCCACAACCACCCACACCACACACCCACATACACAACCACCACAACCACACACACAACCACCACACCCACACACACAACCACCACCACACAATCACACACACACAACCACCACCACACAATCACACACATACAACCACACACATACAACCACACATACACAATCACACACATACAACCACACCCACACAACCACCACACCCACCCACCACACACACCGACACTCCCCCCACACACCCACACAACCACCCAACCACAATCACACACACAACCACCCAACCACACTCACACACAACCATCCAACCACACACAACCACAAGCACACACAACCACACACAACCACACACACACAACCTCACACACACAACCACACCACCACACCCACCCAACCACAAACACAACACACATAACCACCCACACAACCACCCAACCAAACTCACACACAACCACCCAACCACACTCACACACAACCTCACACACACACACACGCACAACCTCACACATGCACACACACACGCACAACCTCACACACGCACACCCTCACACACGCACACAACCACACACACAACCTCACACACACACACACACACACACACACACACACACACACACAACCTCACACACACACACACAACCTCACACACACAACCACACACAACTTAAGGGAATGGGGTAATGGAAAGAGAAAGAACTCTATCCAAAATCACACGTTTTCAGTCCAGTCAGAAAGTATGACTTAGCCACGAGTGTTTGTTTTGTAGCTAAGCAGATAGTCAATTATTTCCGTAAGCCTGACGTGACATTAGAAAAATAAGTTTAGTGCAATTATTGGACATGCATTGTTTACCTTGTAACCGCGTAAATATTTGCGGCGCATTTTCTTTTTTTTTTTACCTTGTAACCGCCTTCATTTATTTAACCTTGTAACGAAGTAAATATTTGCCGCGCATTTTCATTTACTTTGCCTTGTAACTGCTATTTAACCTTGTAACCGCGTAAAGATTAGCCACGCATTCCTCCCAATTAAGCAACAAACTGTATTGCAGCCGCAAAGCCACAAGTGATCACAAAACTGAAAGCAAAGCCACAAGATGTATTTGTTTTACTGTCTGTTTCTTCTCATAGTGTATTAATCTTTCTCTTAGTTTGTGCGTTTCTATCTCTCTCTCAGTCTATCTGTGTCTCTGTCTTTGTATATGCTCCTCTGTGCCCGTCATGCTCCACTATATGTGTCTACCTATGTGTACACTGTATTTGCGTGTATGTATCAAACTCTATATGTGCCTTTCAGTGTTTATAAGTTTCTGTCTTTATCTCTGCCTCTGTTCTTCTTTGTCTATCTGTCTCGGTTTCTAGCTTTGTGTATGTGCCGGTTTCTGTATATCTCTTTGCTTGTTAATCTCCTTTTCTATATGTGTGTAAGTCTGTTTTCCTGTACCTCGGTCTAGCTCTGTGTATTTCTGTCTATATGACTATAACTCTATTTGTAAGCAAACGCCATTTTAGATTAAGGGAATCGGGTAACCGAAAGAGAAAGAACTCTTTCCAAAATCACACGTTTTCAGTCCAGTCAGAAAGTATGACTTTGACCCAACGAGTCCTTGTTTTATAGCTAAGCAGATACAGTCAGTTATTTCAGTAAGCCTGACGCGACATTAGAAAAAGAGAAGTATAGTGCAATTATTAGGCATGCATTGTTTACCTTGTAACCGCGTAAATATTTGCAGCGCATTTTTAATTTTTTTTACCTTGTAACCGCCTTCATTAATTTTACCTTGCAACCGCGTAAAGATTAGCCACGCATTCCTCCCAATTAAGCAACAAACTGTATTGCAGCCGCAAAGCCACAAGTAAAGTGATCGCAAAACTGAAAGCAAAGCCACAAGTAAAGCGATCGCGAAATCGAAAGCAATCGCTTTTGGAAGCAGAGACAGCCGCCAATGGTGCGCGCGCCACAGACAGCCATATGTTTTTAATTATCGCGCCCCTGTCTGGGCACGATAATTGAAACCAGATAGGCTTTAGTGCGCGTAACAGACACCAATAGGCCGTGGGCGGAGCGATGCACCCGCCTTTGGCCTATTGCGTGCTCTGTCTAAAAAATACAGCCACTAAAAGCCCGATAATAGAAGACAAAACAAAAAACACGCGCACGAGCGCGTACGATTACAGGGTCCATTTCTGAACCCCAAACAAAAGGACTCTCGCTGCGCGAACACTGCAACGCAGGGAAACGCTAGGCGCGAGACCTAAAAAGCACGTTGGGAATATGAAAGCAAGACGCTGCAGTCTGTATTGTCCTAGCACATATTGATAGGAAACAACCCACCATAATGTATCTTTACACAAATGGACAGGAATCAAGACAATGAGACTATAAACACTGACGAAAAACATGTTATAATTTCAAGCTGATTATACTGAAGTGCAAATTAATATATTTTCTTACTATTTTGCAAAACACCTACTATTTCCACTGCAAATACATGCACACATCACATACAAATGCATAATTTATGTGCGTACTCTGTACACAAAATAGAAATCGCATTAGGGTCTAGCTCGTCATGGCCTTATGCTGACCTGCAACGAAAGAGACCCAAGTTCAGGAAGATGCAAAGAAAAGCTCAAGCTTAGTCAGGAATGATTACCTCAATCTGTCAGTGCTGTGCACTTGTTCCAGATACATTTGTATGGTCTGCACCTTCACATTTATTTTATTGAGGTTCCTATTTGTTTGAAACCATAGAAATGTTGGACAACAAGCATGGTTCCAATTGTTTGTATTTAACTCCAATGTACAGTAATATTAAGCTACACCTGGAATCCGGACTATCCAGCCAATGTGCATGCAACAATAGCATCCACATAAACTTCTCTATTGATGGCTAATAGAACATCTCACCACTGATTGCGGTTGTCAAATATAATTTTTATACTTTGATTGAACAGTGAAGCATTGAGTGCACATATGTGAAGGTTGCCCATGACATGCAGCAAATGGGTCAGGACATTCACAACTGTGCCAATCACATTTCAGGCCAAAAGATCTCTTTGGCTTACCGTAAGGGCTGCCTTTCCGCCATGTTTCAAACCAATATTCACATGCTCGCCGACACTTTCACTAATGGCCTCTTTCAAATGTTTTGCTGTTTTTTTCTACAATTGTGGCCTGTCATTAAGTTTCTCTATAAGGTATTTGCTGTTGCACATATCACCCTCCCTCTCTGTCCAAACCACATGTACTTCAAGCTTTATCTATTTGGACCTGCAGGCTCGGAGGAAACAACCTAGTACATAAATACAAATCTGCAAATACAAGTCGTCCTGAAAACTCTGCACGCTGCATCGCCCACAACTTTGGCAACCGTACTTTCAACAAGTATGATTATTCCCGTTGAGGTAAACTCAATTTCTTAACTAACAGTTCTGGAGGAGGGAAGCAAGAGGTTGACTAAACCCAGGGAAGTTCTTTCAAGGGCTGTGGGTATTTGGGGTCTGACAAAAGCAGCTCCTGTCGGCAAAACTTTGCTGATTTTACAGAGGAGGAATCACCTACTTAAAACAGACTTGGATGACAAAATGGCCAAGGCCTGGAAACAGACCACTTCCACCAAGCAGAAAGGCGAGTCCTATTTTATTTAACTTCAGATTTAGGTTTGCATTACTATCTTCTCCTTCCTTCTCCCTCGACTAATACTCTGATTAAACAGACCGTATTGGCGTAATGCAAAAATGAAAATCAGAGGAGTGTAAGAAAACACCACAAGTGCCTGAAACTTGTTGCTGCCTGCTTTCAGCAAAACCTTTGCTTTCAAGAGATGCCTCACTGGAGTGGCCTAAATCTGGCACACGCATCTCCACAATTGCAAATATCCTATGGTACGCGTATCTATTTTATTTATTTTGATGACTGAAAGAGCAGTTACTTGTAAAGATTGAATTTGGGTAAAATTATTTTAGAAGTAATTAACAACAGAAAGCTAGTCACAAAAACATTAGCAGATTATCTTCCGGCTTTGTTAAAATCACCACTTCCCATTTACTTCAGAGAGGTCAAAAACATATCAGATGGAGCCGAGAACAAGTCTATTTAGCCTCTTGGCTCAACTCAGAATTAATCAATCATACAGTACGGCAAAACGCAGCTTGTCAACCTTGAGGGTATCCAGCAAGGGTGATGTTCAGAGGTGTAGGGGGCGGTCGTTCAACGACGTGGCTGCGAGGTGGGAGAAGGAGAGTCCTCAGCTACGGTAGCAGTGGATGCGCGGTGTCTGTGCAAAGGTAATGTGGGCGGGGAGGAGGTTTCTGGAAGGTTGGTGGAGGTTCAGTTGGTGGTTCATGCATGCAGGTCCTTGGTTGTGAAGGGCTTTGTAGGTGTGGGTCAGGAGTTTGTAAAGGCATCTTTCTTGGATGGGGAGCCAGTGGAGGTCTCTCAGGGGCTCTCTGATGTGGGTCATTTTGGGCAGGTTGAGACTCAGTATGGCTGCTGCATTCTGTATTGTCTGAAGTCTTCTCATAAGTTCATTGGTGGTGGCCGCGTAAAGTCCGTTCCCATCGTCCAAACGGCAGGTGATGAAGGGCTACGTCAATAAAAATAATACTGCAGTATAGTACAGCAAACCAACTGGGACAATAGCATTAGTGTAATGCAGTGTTATTCAACTTTGCCTCCACTCCTACCAAGTACAGGGTCATTAAAAAGCGTGTTAGGAATATGTATGCAAGATTCCGCAGTCTGCATTTTCTTAATATACATGGATAGAACATCAATCACCATTATGTATCTTTATACAAATGGACAAGAATCAAGGAAATGAGACTATAAATGTTGACGAAAACCATCTTGCAATTTCAAGCCGATTTTATGTTAGGACCAGAAGCTAGGAATATGCTCATCTTTCTTAACTCTTTATTCCACAGCAGCCTTTTAACAAACAACTACCTTTCCTAGAAAACCATTAGGGAAAGAGAAAAACCCTCAGAACCAATCAAGACAGTCCACCCAATATAGCCCATCATCTCTCTGTTCAGGCCCCGTCTTTCTTTGCTGCTCAACAGCCAGGAGTTAAGTGCCTTTCATTGTCTCCTCATTTCAATGTTTTGGTGAAGACTTTATTGGTGCCTTTAACGTGTGCTTACAGAGTAATGTTGATGTTTATGGCTTCCGCATTATAACGTGTTTTTTTTACTGTGCTTTTACCTTGCAAGCGGCCGCGGGGGTGTGTCCCAGTACTGCTTATGCGGCTTACTTTCTATGAAAGAGGACGTGTGTGCGCGGTTATGCCCACAGACCACAAGAAGGTGTTCAAAGACGAATGAGACACTATCGACTCAGCGAGTGTTGCGCGCCATTTTCTGTACAGAGACGTCGTTTCGCATTGCGGAGTCTTGACCTTACGCAGGTACCCAAATTAAGTTAGGAAGCCTCTACGCCCTGTCTGGGGTCAGTAATTGCAAATGCTACAGCTGGTAGACGCACTACACCCACTGCAGTGACTGCCATGTTCGAGAGGTCGGGTATGTAAAATTAATCCCTTAGAGCTAGGATTACTAGGCAGGTGTGCCTGCAGGTGTTTACAAGCCTGATCAGTGTGGTTTTTGGAGCTTGTTGCGTCAGTGGAGTCGAGGTCCTTTTTCTTGCAGTTAAGAGTATGTCCACTATGGGCTCTTAAACCGTTGCCCAACCTGCTGTGGATGTTTTGGTTGAAAGCCCAGTTAAGCCGCCTTATCTGTCAAGTGCTCCGGCATAACTGGGATCAGACTAGGCTGTCTACCCTTTGAATAACTTGTAGGGTGTAGTCCCATTATCTTGAGTCTCTGACACTATACTGACTACCCTGCCTAGCGCCACAGAGTTGTCTGCCATGCAGGAGACAGCAGTTGATTATATAGAGGAGGAAGCTGTCTCCGTGCCTTTAGATGCTGATGCCTTTGCATGATGGCTTTTGCCAGGCAGTGGATGCCTCGATCCCTGGCTTTGGCTCCCCTAGAACAAAAGACCGACAAGTTGGTGGAGGCACAGCACAAAAGGTTACCACACCAAGCAGATCAGCGCATTGATAAAGACGCTTTTGAGCACCTCAAAAAGGCCTTCTCACAAGCTCAGCCACAGGCGCCAACACCTGACCCATTTGTTCGGTCACCATCCTCCCCCAGCCCCATGGGGGACGATGATTGGCAGGGCGATTCTGTTGGGGACCCAGGTCCTTCTAGGTCATGGCACCCCTATGCAAACAAAGCTCCCCTTCCTCCCACTCTAAAAGCTGTCCTGGACTCCCTAGAGGTGAACATGCTAGATCCAGAGGATCTACTTCATATGAGGCCTTCCATATGGTCTCCAAGCGAGAAGGTGGTGGCGTGTGTAGCAGGGAGGCTTCGCAAGCCGCTGACAGACGTCAGGGCACGCATGGGGCCAGAGTGTCCCCGTCCGTTTCTGGAGGGCAAGATGGCCCTCACTCCAGAGGTAGACAAGAGCATGGTTACTTTCTTGACAAAGTATATTAGGGACCTCAAGAAGGGCATAGACCACCCAAGGCGGTCATGTCAAGATGCTTTATTGGACCTTTTCTCCCGCAAGAATTTTGCCAGAGCCGGATGTGGCAGGGGGGCGCTAGTTCAGCTTTTTTTTTTACCAATTCCTCCCAAAAAGGCCAAGTCTCTGGTCAGGGGCAATACCAAGACTCAGCAAGGTTTGACAACTTTTACCTCTACCAACGTTTCTATTGCTCCAGCGGGGGCAGAAGGGGGTGGATGTGGACACACCCAAGGATCTGCTCAAGGTAAAGACTCTCTGTTCTTCACAACTAAAAGTAGGGGGAATATGGCTTTTGTTTGTAGAGAACTCAGGGGAGGTCACAGCCGATGTGTGGGTCCTTCAGACGATCCAGGGTTTTCGGGTAGAGTTCGTGGGGACTCCCATTCAAGCTTCTAAGCCCTGTCCTCTGTTTTTTTTCCGAATGTCAGGCGGCCCGCGTAGATCTGGAAGTAACAGAACTGTTGAAGAAAGGGTCGATCGAGCCTTCATCTCTTCATCAGTCTGGGTTTGTCAGCAACATCTTCCTAGTGTAAAAGAGAGATGGGTTCCAGCGTCCAGTATTCAATCTTAGAGAGGCCAACAAATCGCTAGTTTGCCATTTCAAGATGGAGGGGATCCATCTTCTAAAGGACCTTCTGCGCCCATGGGATTGGCTGGTTCGTTTGGACCTCAAGAATCCCTACCTGCCGACCCCTATTTTCCCACCTCATTGCAGATTTCTGCTGTCCCTTTGGGGTCAGCAGGTCTTAGAGTTTCGGATTTTACCCTTCGGCCTGTCATTCGCCCCTTAGTGTTTTGTCCCTTGGTGTTTCAACAAGGTATTCAAACAAGTGGGGATAGGCCTAATGGTTTACCTCAACGATATTCTGCTGATGGATCAGTGCCGACATAATCTGTTAGCACAGCTCCAGATGACTGTGGATTTGCTGTAAAGTCTGGGATTCTTGATAAAACGAAGCCCTGATTGGTTCTGTCTCAACAAACAACGTTTTTGGAGCTCATAATCAGCTCCCAAGACTCCACACTCAGCCTTCCAGCCATGAATATGGTTAAGATTTGTCACAAACTCAGGAAAACAATGGCCAGGATGCACTCATCACTCAGGGAATTGGCTGGTCTGGTCAGGCTGTTGGCATCCTCCATTCATTCAATTTTCCCAGGCAGCCTTAATTACAGGGCCCTACAAAGATTAAAGGTGCATCACCTTCGGGAAGGCGTGACTTATTCAGCAATGGCACCAATATCGGAGAAGGCAAAAGAGGAAATGTGGTGGTGGGTGAACCACATGGAGGCCAGGAACGGGAGAATAATCTTTAGAACCAGTCAAGTGATAGTGATTGAATCCAATGCCAGCAAAACTGGATGAGGGGCTATCTGTGGCAGGGTGTCCATAGGAGGAAAGTGGTCACCCAAAGAGCAATTCCTGCACATCAGCTGCCTAGAATTAGTGTCCGGCTTCTTTATGGTCCGGTATTGGTCGCAGAACAAGGCGAGTTGCTCATTGCTGCTGAAGATGATTAACATCTCGGTAGTGAGGTATATCAACCGCCTGGGGGGTCCCTGATCCAAGTTGTTGGCAGAACTGGCGAAAGGATTTTGGAACATCTTGGTGATGGCGGAATTTCTCCCAGGGAAATACAAAGAGTATGTTGATTGGTACTCCTTCCACCTTCAGGATCTCAGTGCATGGCAACTGCATCCAGAGGTATTCCAGGTACTTCTGAAAATATGGAAGTCGTTCTCGATACATCTCTGCATCTCAACTCGACTGTCAACTGGATACGTTCTTTAGTTGGGAGGCCAAATCAACAAGTGAAGGCGACGGATGCCTTCCTAAAAGAGTGAAGTGCAGAAGAGGGGTAGGAGTGTCCCCCGTTCACGATGATGATGCGAACCTGGTGGTGCTCACGCCACTTTGGAGATCCCAAGTCTGGTTTCCAGTGATGATGGAACTTTCTTTGGATTTTCCAATCCATCTACCCCGGAGACAGGACATTATGCAGGACCCGTTGAGGAATTTTCATCATCTGGTCCTGGAGGGGAGACTTCTCCTCATGGGCCTGAAGGATTACAAGTCTAGGTGGAAGTCCAGAGGACTCTCAGAAGCAGCTTAGGGTCTTTTTTGTCTAAGGCCTGTGCCGATGTCACCAATAAGAGGTACAGATCTGCAAGGGGAAGATGGTTGCATTGGAGTGTGCAGACAGAGGCTGATCCCAGGAGTTGTATCTATTTTGAATTTTTTGTCCTCCTTGGTTAGTGACGTATGGCTTACAGGCAAATAAATATTTTCCACTTAGCTATATCGGCAGGTCACCTGCCCATGGAAGGTTTCCAGGTAGGGAACACTGATTGGTAAGAAAATTGAAGAGGGCAGTGAGACTGTCAGTCCCTCCAGCTCCCCGGCTATTCCACCCTTAGGGATGCTACGCTGGCAGTGTTTCTGTATTTAATCTCCTGCAAATGGGTATCTGATGTGCGTCCCCTGGGCATTACAGGTAGGGGTTTCACCCCTGAAGGGGTTACTTTTCATATTACAAGACAAACTAAATGAATTCAAGGACTGTGTCTTACCCAATGTTTGGTGATGCTCCCATATTGTCCGCTTTCTTAAAGCATATGAGGCATTAACAGAGGAAGTTCGCCCAGCGGGGAAGCGACAGCTTCTGATTGCTTTGTGTAAACTGTTCAAGGCTTCTCTCCCACCATAGCCTAGTGGGTGAGTTATGTCATGCAAGAGGCAGGTATTGACACATCAGTATTCGGAGCACACTCTGCAAGAGGTGCAATGGCTTCCAAAGCGTTTTCGCTGTGGGCTCGCCTCGAAAACATAGCGATTACAGCCACCTGGTTTTAGACGTTCTATTTTAAACCGTAGTGGACTTGGCTACCCTTGTGAACAAGCTTTTAACTAGAATAATCTTTGCCTCCAGTCCTGACATAGAATACAACATTCTCTTTCAATTCTATTAAGGACACGGAGGCGAGGATCATTCCCACCCAATCAAGGGTGATTGTTCCCTTCCTGATGTTTTTGCAGAAATGTGAAATACAGGAGTTTAAGGATAAGTATCTTTGAGTTTCTAGTAAAGAAAATGTTCAACAGTTTCTTTTACGATGTATTACTATGTTTTCTGTACATGAGGTATTGTGGGCTGCTTATGATAATGCTTTCAGGCTATGTAAACATGATTTTTTCAAATAGGTGTGAAAGGTTATTACAAGCTTGGTTTTATTATTTAGGGAACAAAGTTTCTAAGCGGGAATGAGCCAATGCTGGAAGGAATATTTTCAGTGGAATGCACCTCTTGCACAAAGAAAGAGGGGGCATGAACAGAGGTGACGGACTATATTGCATGGACTGTTTATTGATTGGTTCTGATGTTTTTTCTCTTTCCCTAATGGTTTTCCGGGAAAGTTAGTTGCTTGTTTAAAGGCTGCTGTGGAATACAGAGTAAAGAAAGATGAGCATAATCCTTGCCTTCATGTCCTTAATAGAATTGAAACTTTCAGTTACAATAGCTAGGAAATATATATATTACACTAAAATGCAAATACCCATGAGAAGGTCCTGGTGCTAGTGTTGCTCAACGGCCTAAACAACTTGTGTATTTGCAAACATGAAAAGAACAGAATTATATCTAGCAGTTTGCTAATGCACTCAACTACTGGGATGAACCCTGGTACATCTGAAGACAGGCTTTCAAAATGTTATATTTCATGCCCACTATGACCTCCCAATTCAGATCCTTGGCCACTGGCCTAATAATGTTATCAATGGATGTGAAATAAGGGGACATCACCTATGCTGCCTTCGTGCAGAAAAATCTTCTGTTTAGTATAAATATTTCTCTTTGGCGTTCATCCAGCATAATGGTTGTGTATTGGCTGGACTCATATGACCTCGGACAGCTATGACAGTCAACCCTTTACCTACACAACACAACCCCGATTACCATGGTAACCCATTTTTCTCCCTCTCACATATGGTGCTCTCACAAAAGCTCAAATAGGTATACAGGTTAACCTATATAATCTTGGGTGTCAACTGCAACATATTTGCACATATGTATGTGTATGTGTGTTTGTATACTGTGAACCTACCTGGAGAGCGAGAGAGAGCTGCACAGTGGGTGGGGGCTTTGATACAATGCAGCAGAGGTGGTAGAGAAAATAGAAGGTGAAGAGAAAGATTCATAACAGAAGGGGTAACAGCATAGCAGAAGATGGACTGTTAGTGTGTGATCTAAGGTGATCTGTGGAGCTGACAAAATGCATGCGATACAAGCGGGTATAGGCAGGCAGAGATGAAAAGGGTAGAGTAGGTAGACATGTTATTCGGTAAAACTTGATTGGGCGTGATGGGGTGGAAAGCTGTCATGACTAGTAGCAACAAGAGAGCATCGTGAAGGATTTGCAGATGGGAGGAGGCAGGGGTAAGGAAGGTTTGGCAGGGCATATGGCAAGGGACAGTTGGGGGACACAAGTTGGCAGGGGGAAATGAATAGGGCAAGGGGCTGCACTCTTTAGGAAAGACTAGTAAATTAGAACTTACACAACCGGAAGGTGCCTTTGTAGAGTACGGTCTGTCATACCTTTTCTGGCAAATTTTAACAAGGATGGAATTTCCACAGCAACTGGAGAACACTTGGTCCCCAATCTTTTGCTGCCCTGTTTCTAGTCTTGTGATGCTGCTTTTATCTTGCAAAGAACTCTGGACATCTTGACCTTGGTCGACAAGTATGGTGGCGTCCCATCATAGATGACGCAATAGGTCTTGAAGATGATGTAATTTGTGGCTGTAGCTGATGGAGACCTCCGAAGATTAGAATTATCCTTCCTGAATTCCAAATACCTTTGATGAGGCACTCTGAAGCATAAAGGACACTGTGCATTGGTGTCCGATGGATTTCTGATTTATTTAAGAAAGACCAATGGTTTAGTCTGCCAGCACCCAACACAGATAGCCACTTGCCTCCCACACTTTTACTTGTCGTAGACTGTCCACATAGTAGGGTCACAACATGGCTCAGAATTGCCGGGACAGGTACCTAAATCAAATACAAGCCTTTGCTTTTAGAAACACTTGGGTGAGATACAGCACAACTATGAAAATGCTACTGATGTTCACACTTCCGCCAGCCCTTTTCTTAATATTGCTTATGGTGTGAGAGGTAGGCAAAGCTGTGTCGTTCTCTAACCGTCCTTCACAGAGGAGTAACTGCTGAGATAGACACACTGCATATCAGACAACATGTCATGGAACGTTAAACTTTAGTGGCATGTGACATTTGACAAAATTACTGCAAATATGTTTTCTTTTCTGACATGTAAATTCAGTGTGACATTTTTTGCGCAAAAAGTACTGTAAGAATAGAGCACACCAGGTCAGAAGGCATTATCTGCTTTTAACTAGTCATTGCCATGCACCCATGCCAAAATAAGCACATTTAAAACGGATCACAAACCTTGATTTTTTTACCTATGTCAGATTACCACACACATAGCTAATAAGTTACTTGTATAGCGGGCATCACAGAGGTAAAATCCTAAATTAGTTTAGAATAGACCGGCTGTACCTAAAATTATTATTTCAGGAATAAATATCCAAATAATCTTTGCGGATTCCAATGTATATCAGGATTTGCTCCTAACACAACCGACAGTAGTTTGCCCGTATGACTGACAGGCCAAGTTTTTTGGTGAGGATGATGTTCTTGGTAGTGCTCGGTGAGCTGATGCCCTTTGTACCATCATTTTTTTTTTAACTGTATTATGGTATATTTTGCCTGAGGGGACTTAGTTCACCTTTTATGTTCCGGGAGCATTTTACAATTGGCGTCTCTCTACATTTCGGCCATGCTCTACTTGCTTTCATTTTCTTAAACAAGTCTGCCTTACTTTACCCGATTGTTACAGGTTTTGGTTCTTTTCCTGTAAAGTTGTTTTGAGAATCCTGATCTAAGGGTTGTGTTGATGCATTAAAATTGCCAATGCATATGGGACATGTCCCCATTGATTCTGTGCTTGACCCGTATAATTATTCTGTCTCCTATGTTCATGTTTCCGTCTCCTATTTTTTCTTTATTTTCCTTCCTTGCTTATCTTATTCAGCTATTTGTGCTTAAAGACATATTTGACAATTGATTTTGATTATTGGAGAGTACTTGAAGGGGCTTCATGTTTAATAGCGTACATTATTTTTGACCCGGATGATGGATGCATTCACTTTTACTGCACTGGGTGACTCCCACAGGTCTATGGTATTTTAAGGTCTGCCTTGACCAAGCCCTTATTTAAATTGTTTCGCTTTATGATACATACGGTTCGGTTACGTTTTTGGCTTTCAGTTCTCTTGTGGCTTCCCTCCCAGCCACTTGTAATAGCACATTTGGATCATATATGACATACCATTAGGGTACTGCACAGCGCGGCCCATGCTAGTAAGAGCATGGGGAGGGTTGATGGGGGGGGGGGTCCCGACGTGGGTAAATTAAATAAATAATTACATTTTCCTCGTCATTGTCCGTCAAAATACCCCCGGCCCTTAGCTGCACGGGCTGCGGCTGCTATACAAATTACTTTAAAGTAATACCCAACACAATTACCTGATAAATAGTATAATATGAATCTTTAATGTATATAAAATAAACCAGTAAAGGGAGAAAAAGAAGCTAGAAGCAAGTGTACAATAATCATGTATCCATGAGAAAACAGTGCAATTGATTTACACAAGTAATCAGATCATTTGTTTCACTGCACGTTTATGTACAAGAAGGGAGATCCAGATAAACCATAACCAATGGGAAGGCTGGCGGTAGATGGAAGCTACGCGCGTTTCGACTGAGGTGCCTTCATCAGGGGACCGTCTCAACTTTCTCTATTTCTGTATCAGCAGAGAGCTGATAAAAATATAGCCATAAGTTTCTTGTCTCGATACATCATTGGATGTACCCAATTTGGTTAAACCTATGTCAGATAAAGGATCCAAGTCTTCTATGAAGCAGGGTCTTTTTTGACTTTTGTACGCTTTTTTGAAAACACTGAAGTGTCTAGTATTTTATTTTTTTACTTATTTATTCAGTTTAATAAAGTTCTTTAGTGCGTACTGAAATTACGTGGGCTATAGTTCCCTCGATCTTCGATGGCGGCTCCTAATTATGCCACGCTATATGGACGTCTGCATGTCACGGTAACCGATCAAATAAACCAGCACTGACTTTGTTTTCCTCTTTTCCTCTCCCTATACCAATCGTTTGTTCTTTTTCCTGCTCTTAACTCAAAAATCTTTTTGGCATATCCTGATTATTTTCTGTTACTTAATTGTTGAGTTGACTTTGGTAACATGTTTTCTGATTGTCAAAGATTTGCTCATAACTCCTATGTTTTATCATACAAATGTTATTTGTGCACTTGGTACATTATGTCAGCCTTGAGAAAGCCCTAGACGTGCCAGCCATATGGGCGTAACACGTGACTGCTGTATCAGGACCAAATCCTGATGACCACAATAAACGCATAGAAATTTGCAAAGATTATTTGGACATTTATTCCTAAAAATAATTTTAGGTACAGTCTGTGTACTCTAAACTATTATGGATTTTTGGGTGGAACCTAGGGGCATATCCACCTGATAGGCTGTCCAACTGTGGATCAAAACAAAAGGGTCTTGATTTGTGAACGTAAAAAAAATCCCTGAGCTTCACCCCTACTTACCATGAAACAAAAGTGAAAGTGTACATAAAAATGCCTTGTGAGCACCGCATTAATAAAATCCTACAACAGCACATTTAAAGAAATTCTTGAGTAATCCCTTCGGCAAAACTTAATTTGAGGTCCAGCATACTGTAAGAAATCAGATATGTTTAGTCCAAACCTTTTCCTTACATCCGCAAAGTAGCAGAAACAACTGTTTATGTAAAGATTCAGCCCCATTCACGGTCTCTGAATGTAAAACATGTAGCCTGCGTAATAGGGTGGAACAGTTCTAGGGAGTTTTAAAGGTGGCATTCACACTTAAAAGAAAGACTCTGGCATGTCACCAAGGCACAACCCAATATCAAAATGATTATGTTCGAATCCTAAAGGTACAGGACCATCACTGTGCCCTAGGCTTGCTTATCACTTTCTTTCTCAACAACTGCCATCCCTGATGGTCTTAACCTCAATGATCTTTGTGCACGAATACGTAGTAGAGGACAGTGAGCAATCAGCCATATGAACAAAGAGCTAGTGCATTTAGAGCAAAGAAACAAGTCTGTTAGCCCACCAACAAAGACAATTGAATACCAAACCATACATCTGTTGCTTGTAGAGGATTTAGAGTATTTGTATGCAAAATAATTCATCAGGATGGACCACTTTCCCAATCTCCTAGTAGGGGATCATGCATAAAAAAAGTTGACATGTTACAAAAAAGTGGTAACAAGCCAATGGACAAACATGCTCTTCTACATGGAATTACAAGCATTGACAAAGCCAATAAACAAGTCTGGCATTGGCAAGGGTACAATTTTAATTCATTTTTTGCCAACCTATGAAAAAGAATTGGCACAAATATTAAAAATGAAGGAGTGGCTCAGCAGCACAGCCACAAGAACTGTGGCACCCAAGTGCACTCCTGTTCAGGGTGCTGTGTATAATCAGGCACATTTCTAACAGCCAATGGATGATACAGAATGACCCCTTACCCCATGCTGTACGCTGTGAAGGGTCGAAGCAAAATATGAATTAAACTTGAACTGACCGTTGGATGAGGAGGGGCTGACCGAAAACACTGTCTGCATGTATAGATGTATGTATTTTCATTAAGATTTGTTAGGGAAAAATGAAGCAGAAGAAACACCTAAAGCGGTCTCTCTTCCAGGCGTCAAATATGCAAACCTGTTTCTCAACCTTACTGGCGCTCTTTTAAACATAATAAGGTAGGACAGAAGAAAGCAGCATATGGAAATACCCTTTGCCTAAAGCAATGATAGGCAGCAACTGAATACATGAACAATACTGCAGTTTCGTCAGCAAAACTGGTTTTCTTTGGCTTCAAAATGTATTCCTTTGCTTCTAAAGGAGCTCAGCTCAGTTTTGCCAAAACAAAAGCAATTATAGGCAGCAACTGAAAGCCTGAACAATACTGCAGTGACGTCAGCAACACTGGTTTTCTTTGGCTTCAAAATGTATTCCTGTGCTTCCAAAGGAGCTCAGCTATTCACAATGATAAAACACCCACTGTACAGTGGAGCAAATCTCCAACCTAATTCCATCCTTGCGGTCACTGTGATTCAGCTGTATTCTTTAACACAAACAAGAATTTACGGACAGCAGGGATGAAAGTGCTGCAGGATTATGGCAACAAAGGTGCTTTTTAGGTCTCGTGTGAAGTAAGCAGCACATGCGCTGCTCTCGTCTTACGAGGCTTCTTGGAATCGATATGATTCCAGAAGCCTCGTCCTAGCTCTGACTTCAGCTTTAATTTGTGCGCGTCGTTTGACGTTACGAATTACGCTAAAGGCAGTGCAATGATTGCACTGAAGGCTTGGCAATCATTGCTTGTTGCCACCCTGTCTCCTTTTAGCCACGCCCAGCGGGATTGGATCTCTTACCCACGGCGTGACACAGTAGGGATATTTGCAGCTTGCCGCACTTTTTTGGGTAAACTTGTTTTTTTTGCATCGCGCTTCTCTGGCCCAGTATCGAGCTCGCGCAGTCTCCATGTAAAAGCCAAATGCAGTGACTGCTTTATTTCTGAAATCCCTCCAGCTGCATGTCTCACACTTAAGCATTTCTTCACTTCGGGTGTGTATGTAATCTGCTTCTGACTCTGAGTTGCTCATGTTGTCTTTGATCCAGGCCCTCCCGTTGTCCCTGTTTGCCACCTCCACTGTTTTTTTTTTTTAAGGGAGGGGGGGGAGTTTATGTAGCACGACATCAACCCCAATGTATCCGAGAGCTTTACACAAGCACTAGTTGCGTTACAGACGGACACATTGATTTTAGGCACAGGACGTTTAAGCGATTTGCCTAGCTTGGTTTGTGTCTTTCGGTGCAGGAAACATTTGGGAGGGAGGGGTGGAGGGGGGGAAGCAGGCCACTGACAAGAATATTGTGTGTAAAAGGCCGCTTTATTGGAAACAGGTGCACATTACAAATTAAAATCCTTGGCCGAAACGCCTTCCAAAACTAGGCCTCACTAAATATAACATGCCTAGCCCCGCCCCCCGCCCCCTCCCCTAAATACCTTCGAGCCCGCCCCCGCCCGTACATTACAACAATATAAAAACATTATCAAACATTATAAAACATTAAACTCCTGTATAACCCCCCAACAATCTCTAAATCCAAACCTTCTGTTAACCAAAACTCCCCTGCCTGCCCCTTTCCAGCTATCGGCCCCCAAACTGTGTAACCGAACTAAACTTCCCAAACTAACCTTTTCCTGTCGATAACCCCAACTCAACCCCAATAACTCCACCAACTTCCGGTAAAACTGACCAGAATTCACCATAACCCCCGCACCGCACCTGCTCCAAGCGACAAAGTACAAACATAGCAAAACCCCTTGCACACCTGTTCCCACAAAACGCCTGAGAAAAACTCGCCAAAGGGAAAAACGGAAAACCTACACTAAAAAACCCCAAACGCAAAACCCCGAAACAAAACCAAAGGGGGGCCAAAAAACCCAACAACGTGTTTTTTGAGGGAGGGGAGGGTGGGGACAAAAAACACGACACTATCCTAGCTCCCGGCCACCAGGTCACCAAACCTAAAATGGTGGCCGGGGGCGGGCGCCCAAGGTATTTATACCTGGGCAACATTTCGTTACATTTGGGCTCCACTTGGGCTGCATTTGGGCTATCTTTTTCCTACTAACAAGCCCAAGTTCGAAAAGACCGCGCAGGGCCAGCAAGCCCCTCCCTCCACACGCCCCCTCCCAAACTGCCCGGGGGTGGGGACTCCCTGCGGTCGCCTTCCCCCCCCAAGCCCCCCTTGGGAGGGAGGGGTGGAGGGGGGGAAGCAGGCCACTGACAAGAATATTGTGTGTAAAAGGCCGCTTTATTGGAAACAGGTGCACATTACAAATTAAAATCCTTGGCCGAAACGCCTTCCAAAACTAGGCCTCACTAAATATAACATGCCTAGCCCCGCCCCCCGCCCCCTCCCCTAAATACCTTCGAGCCCGCCCCCGCCCGTACATTACAACATTACAACAATATAAAAACATTATCAAACATTATAAAACATTAAACTCCTGTATAACCCCCCAACAATCTCTAAATCCAAACCTTCTGTTAACCAAAACTCCCCTGCCTGCCCCTTTCCAGCTATCGGCCCCCAAACTGTGTAACCGAACTAAACTTCCCAAACTAACCTTTTCCTGTCGATAACCCCAACTCAACCCCAATAACTCCACCAACTTCCGGTAAAACTGACCAGAATTCACCATAACCCCCGCCACCCAGAAAGAGGGGGGCGGTGCAACTACCCTCCCCTCTTTCTGCCCCCCAACAAAAAAGGCTTCAAGCACAACGAGCTTGATTCTGCCCCCTCAAGCACCGAGACAAGACCTCCCTGAGCTCCAACAAATAAAGATCCATGCCCATCCTCGACAAATGGACCCCATCTCCCCGAAAAAACTCTACCGCCTCAAAACGGATATCTTTATGGGTGACTCTCCCGAAGCCCAAGTCGCGACAAAACCGGGAGATCTCCAAATTCACTTTCCTCCGAGACCTATCAACCGCCCTGGGCTTCAACGCCCCTCTCCACACCCTCCGCGGGACCAATTCTGTCCAGAGAACATGACAACCCGACCACTGCTCTTTCAACAACGCCAAGTCTCTTTTCATGGCTCGCAACAATACCACCCCTTTCACACTACAAAGATCATTCTCCCCCAAGTGAATTAAGAGAATATCCGGGCATTGACCCCTCACCATGGCTTTATTCAGACAGGGGATCAGCTCCCTCCAAAGCATCCCCCCCTTTCCCTTCCATACCAGACGAAAAAGGCTGCCATTGAAACCCAAACTTTCCCCAAAATAACTTTTGCACGCCTGAACGTGCGCCCACTTGACGAAGGAATGCCCCACAATCCACACCGTCAACTCCCTCGTGCGTGGCCCGGCCACCGAACCTGAAATGAAAAACAAATATGAGACTCACACCAAAACAATGGACGCAGGCTCCGCAGGGGGATCCTCCCGCACATATTTGTGAAAGCAGGAAGAAGACCAACGCCCCAAGCGCATTATGTCGCCCTGCGACCAACCCCGGTTATGCGCCTCAGTCGCTGCCCCAATCCTGAAAGAATGTGTCCCAAACTGAGCTCCATCCAACCCCAACTGCTGCAACCCCTTACGCAGGACCATACGCAGCTGATAGTCAGAGACGCGCGCCCCGTCCCTGTGCTGAAAAACTAACTCACCCCCATCCCCCCCTGAGAGCGTCCTCCATTGCCGGGCCAAGCGCAGCGGGCATGTGCAACTAGGGGATCCTGCTTCCAACCAAACCCCTTTTCCCACCCCCTTCTGATCTGTTTTGGAACTGGCCAACCAAACGTGTACACCTGTGTCCGATAGGAAAACATCCTGCCAACAAATCCCCCGCTTCACCTTGGTCCCCAGGAGCTCCGAAACCCTGAAAGCTCCAAAAAACATGAAAACCATAAGGGTAGAAAACAATGCAACTTCAAACTCATCAGTGCAAACTGCAGGCAACACAGCCAGCAAACGAGCCAGCGTCTGCCAGGAAATCGGCAAACGGGACACCCCAGTACCGCCCCGCTCCCTCACCCACCCCTCCAGCATCCTGCGACCTATTTCCCCAGCAGACGGGGCATAACCCCAAAAAAGCTTACCCATGAACGCCACCCCAGCCAGCTTCCCCGCAATAGTGACTCTTGACAAACCCTTCTCAATGAGGTCAAGGATAAAATGAACCACATCCTCCGAACTGCGCCCCGGCTCGTCCCTTCTACTAGCACCTGAAGCCAAAAATTCATTCCATGCCAATGTGTACGCCGTACGCGTGGAAACCGACAAGGAACCTACCACCAGTTGAAACACCCTGCGTTGCCGACCGACCAGAGGTGCTCCGGCATCGGGGTCGGTGTCCTGTCCGCCTCCTTGGCCAGCCCATGGAATCTCCCCCACTGTGAACGAGACAAAGCATCCGCAATGTCATTGTCCACGCCCGGTACGTGCAAAGCCCTGAATGAAATGTCATAGCGCAAACAGCCCAGCACAAACACCCTCATTAATTTCAAAATCTGCTCGTCCCTGGCCGATTGTCTATTGACGATTTGCACCACCGCCATGTTGTCCACACGGAAAAGCACCCTCTTGTGTTCCAGCTCTGCGCCCCAGATGGTCAACGCCACCACCAGTGGGAAAAGTTCCAAAAAGGCAATGCTCCGCCCACCATTCTTCCACTCCTGAGGCCACTGCTCCGCACACCAATGCCCCTGCCAGTAAATGCCAAAACCTTCACTGCCCGCTGCATCTGAAAACAGCTGCACGTCCCACTGTACATCCTCGTCCCTGGCCAAGGGCACCCCGTTAAATGAGTGCAAGAAAAAGGACCACATCCGCAGATCCTCCTTCACCCCTGCCGACAGGCGCACATGATGATGAGGCAAGTGCCGGCCTGCTAAAGCCCGGCCCAGGCGCCGACAGAAAGTCCGCCCCGCCCGAACCACCCTACAAGCAAAGTTTAGATGGCCTAGCAACACCTGTATTTCCTTCACCGTTACCTTCGGTCGAGCCAACATCTCCTCCAGCAAAACCAACATTTTGGATTTCTTATCCGCGGGCAACCGAGCCTGCATCGCAACTGAGTCAAGTTCAATGCCCAGGAATGAAATGACAGTATCCGGCCCCATTGTTTTCTCCGGAGCTAAAGGCACCCCCAACTCCTCCATAAGCTCCTGAAACGATTCCAGCGCACGCCGGCACTCCGAAGAGCCCGAAGAGCCCACAAAAAAGAAATCATCCAAATAATGTGTGACCCATCTGTGACCAGTGCGATGTGTGAAAAACCACTGCAAAAAAGTGCTGAAGAGCTCAAAAAGAGCACATGACACCGAGCAACCCATGGGTAGCGCCTTATCCACATACCATTCACCCTCAAATTGTATGCCCAACAAAGGCCAGTCGTCCGGATGAACCGGGAGCAGCCGGAAAGCCGACTTAATATCGCACTTTGCCATCCCTGCAGCTGCGCCCGCGGCCACCACCAGTGACATGGCGATGTCAACTGAGGAGTATGACACCGAAGCAGCGTCTTCATCGATAAAATCATTGACTGACGACCCTTCAGGCCATGACAAATGCTGAATCAGCCGAAACTGCCCTTCCTCCTTCTTGGGCACCACACCAATCGGGGAAATGATTAAATTAGGAACTGGCCACTCTCCAAACGGGCCCGCCATCCTCCCCTCATGCACTTCCTTACGCAATTTTTCCCTCACCACCAGCTTGTGCTCTGAGGCAGATTTCAAGTTATCCGCCCACCGTCTCTGCCGGGGCCCGAGGTACCCCAAATGAAAACCCCACCTGAAACCATCCAAAAGAGTCTGCTTTGCCACCAAATCCCCGTAGCCACCCAATGCATCCTGCAGCCGATCCAATTTAATTGGTGTAGGAGCCCTTGGGCCCAGAACCCTGTGCGCCCCTACCCCCTCGCCCACCCTGTGACTGCTGCGCGCCGCCAGACGTTCCTGCACCTGCTTGCTGCCCTCCTGATGGCCTAACTCCCCAGCAGTTAACGAGGGAGTGCCGCTTGCCGCACTTAGAACACTCGTGCCTGTATTTACAATACTCCCGCGTGCACAGGCCCTTGTTAAAATCCCAACAAGCCCCGACCCCAGACTGTGATGCGGCTGAGCCTCCCACCCCACCCCGGGTGGGCTTTCCCTGAAAGGGCCGGTAAACCAGCGGCAAACCACTAGCCGTAAAAATCGTCTTACCCCCTGGCGCGGCCCCCATGGTATGTTGCCACAAGTCATTATCCAGCTCACCCCATTTAGCTTCAGAATCCCAAGCCATACGGGCCCGAAATTCCTCGTCATACTGAGCCCAAGCATACCCAGTACCAGTGAGTTGAGCCTTTCGGATAACGTCCATATACTTAAATATGGCTACGCAGCGCTCGGGAAACTTTTCGCAGTAGACACTAGCATAAATTAGGAAAGCCGCCGTCCAATTCTCTATCGTCAGCGGCACCTTAGGGCGCTTGGCCAACTCATATTCCTCCTCTTTCGAACCCTCCTTGGACCTCACCTCCCTGTGCAACAGCTTCAGAATCTCCACATATTCACCCTTCCAAATACGCTCTTTCGTAGCCAGCATCAAATGCGCCCCCAGAGGCTTAGTCACCCCCATATACGGGAGCTTCTTGATCTTCAATTCCTTGCTCTGCGGCTTCTCCTTCCCATCGCCTGCCTCTACCTGAGACCCACTTTCCACCTTGGTCCCCGACAATGTTCCCTCCGTCCCCGTGCCAACCCCCGTGTCCTTCACATACTTGCCTCTATATAATCTCCCCTCCGACACACCCCCACCCCCATCCTCCCCGGACCCCACAGACACCATAATAGGTTTGGCCTGTGTTTTCGCGCTCTCACCTGGCTCTAAGGAGGGTGTGCGGACCGACTCCGACCGCTTCACCGCCCGTGCCGAAGAATCCCTTGGAGGATACGCCCTTGCTGACGGGCCGTGCTCTCCTGCCGATTTCACCACCACAGACTGTGCAATGGGTGCCACACCCGGAACCTGAAACAGACTACGAGAAGCATTAAAGTGTCCCCCCACCTCATCACCCCGTATCTCCCCTTCCTCGGGGCTATCCTCATCATAGTCGAGCAGTAATGGCTCCTCCACCATCAGCGCCTCTTCAGCAAAATCCACCATTCGGGCCTTACCGGACCCTACATTAGCACCAGCGGCCTCCATGGCCTTATAACCACCTGGCGGGGGAGCCGACTGTACTCGCCGGTCCTCCCCTCTACCACGCTTAACACAAGCATCCATTTTATCAGAAAAGTCCATCCACCTTGAACGCCGTGACGTTGGGGCCAGCGAGGTCGCGCCTGACCTTCGTGAGCTGACCGCGACGGGATCCCCCGCCGGTACGGAATGTGCCGCGCCAGGCCTCATCCTCCCTTCTCCTCGGCGATATTGGGCCGCACCTCGCCCTACCGAGTCTGCTGCTCTGCTACCTGACCTATCCTGAAAAGAAAAAGTTTGGACTGGTGTGCCGGGAGCCATGAAACTAACAGCCTCCCGCGACCCGATACCGCTCGACAAACCCGCGCCTAATATAGCCCCTCCATACACACCCGCTCGCCCTACCCCCCCGCGCTGCGACGGCACCATCTCCTCCTCGTCCCCGCTCCACTCCAACCTAGCCTGCCCCAAAACGGACGCCGAGACCTCGCCATACTCCTCCCCCAAAGATAGCGACCTACCCGACCTCCTCCTGGCACGACCGCTCGCCCCATAAACCACCCTCTCCTTGGCACCCCCCACCCTGTCCCGCCCCCGCGCGCCTGACCAACCCACCGCACCTTCCTCATTACCACCCCGGACACCTTCAGCCCAGGAGGGGAAAATGTCCAAACCTTCGCCTTCCAAACCCCCCCCAGACGCTTCACTATCCCCCCCAAACCACCCATCCCCTCCCACTTTGCCATCCCTCCCCCCAAACTCCTCACCCGCCGAACGCCAAACCGCCCCTCCCTGCTCCAGTACCTGTGCAGAACTCCCCCACTCAGACACCTCCTGCATCCCCACCTCCTGCGCTGGACACCACCCCTCCACCTGCGCCCATTCGCCTTCGCCCATAGAGCTCCCCCCCACAGAAAAACCCACACCTCCCAAAGAGGAACCCGGCGAAAACAATAACGGGCTGCTAGGCGCCGCCTCAACACACCCCCTGAGCCTCACGGCAGGACAACCTGCCTCCGCATACCTAAAACCACCCCTCCCATCTGGCACCTGCGTCCCGAACGCGAAACCCGCCTCCAACCCCCCCACACTTCCCCCAACAAAAGAAGAATCCCCTGAACCAAAACTCGCTGGCCCGGCCCACGGATCTGCCCCATGCTCGCGCCTCGCCACCTGCGCCACAACCACCGGCCCGCCCACACTCGAGACAGCGCTCCCCACCCTCGCGCTACATGACGCTACTTCAGGCCCAGACGCCGAGCGCCTTTTTATGCCGCGCCCGCCTCCGCGCTTAGCCCCCCCCCGCGGGGGAAGACAGGGAAAGCTCCGCCGAACCGCTAGCACTGCCACCAATCCCCGCCGCATTAACAGCACCCGCCTCCCCCAAAACCTTCGCCCGACCAGCCTGGCCATAACGAGCGGGGACCGCTCTCCGCACGCGCGGGCGTCCCTGCTCACTCACCGTTAATTGCCGCGACCGCTTCGGAGACGTACACGCTGCCACCGCAGCCGCCACTCCAGCCGAGGCCTGCCGCGGGGGCCGCGACGGCCCCGCCACCTCACCGATGACCAAATCCATTCGACCCGCCTCCGACAGAAGCCTGAGAGCCTCCAACACCCTATAGTCCTGGGACGCCATCGCAACCAGACACTAATAAAACTAACACTGCTGACCAGAACAAAAAACACGACACTATCCTAGCTCCCGGCCACCAGGTCACCAAACCTAAAATGGTGGCCGGGGGCGGGCGCCCAAGGTATTTATACCTGGGCAACATTTCGTTACATTTGGGCTCCACTTGGGCTGCATTTGGGCTATCTTTTTCCTACTAACAAGCCCAAGTTCGAAAAGACCGCGCAGGGCCAGCAAGCCCCTCCCTCCACACGCCCCCTCCCAAACTGCCCGGGGGTGGGGACTCCCTGCGGTCGCCTTCCCCCCCCCAAGCCCCCCTTCGCCCTTCCCGTCTGCACGGAGTCCCTCAACTGTTACTAGTGTTCACGAGGGCGGTAGCAACGGATTCAGTCGTCACGTAGTTTCGTTGGCGACTGCAGAAAAGATGCACTACGAGGTGAGTTGCCGCAAGAAATGCAAACAACAGGCCATGCATGCGCTGCAGTATTTTGCAGGGGGCGTAAGCCCGAACCTATGCCTGCTTTGGACAAAAAAAGTTACTGACCCAACTTCATGGCAAAACAAGCATTTGCAATGTAAAACTTCTTGCATATGCGAGAGTTTAGGCTATTGGCATTGTAAATGACAATGCCGTTTATTTATTTGTTTTAAAAACCAACACATAAAAAAGCCATTGTCATTTACAATGCCAATAGCTCGAATTCTGGCAAATGCGAAACCTATTGCATTGAAAATGCTTGAGTTTACACTGCATTGCATACTGACCTGGGGACACAGCGCAGGGGACAGCCTGGCGCTCTGTCTGGGTTTCTTTATCAGTCAGCATAAACTCACTTGTGCTTGTATAGAGGATGGATGACGAGAAGGAGTTGTTCTACTATTTTCTGACCACGGATTTGTCCTTTGTGCTCGTCATGTGGATAATGAACGTAGTTTTACACTCGTAAAAACGGAATATAGGTAAGTGATTGTGGCACTCTGTTTGCTGCACTGTTCTCTTTGCCCGGTCACTGAGGAGCCTTGACCGGGTCACCGTGGAGCCCATCCTGTGTTCTAACTTACTTCTTTGTAACTATATCCAGGCTGCTACTACTTTCTTGCTTCTAACGGGAGTGAGTGTGAAGGACCGGTCTCCGCCTCTGTAGAAGGCTTACGCCACGCTGAGGGAATATCATTATTACTTTAGTATGCGCAACAACATACCAATCTGTGCTGCCATCTCTGGTTCCTGGATACCCCAAAGCAGCCCCTTGAATCCTCTCTGCTGCTCTACTGTCGGACATATAGCAGGGAGAGAAGTTTCCCATGATCTGTAACAACAAAGTTGTGATCCGTTTTCTTTAATCTCCTTTGTACCAGACCCGGAAGTGCACTCTATCATTGATTTTCCATTTGCTGAACTCTTGTGAACACCATTGTTTGGAATCTAACGAACTGTACACTAGGATGCATTCACCTGGATAGATAGGCGCAACCCTCCATCTTGTGGAACCTATGCTTCTCCTTTGGTGTGGTTGATCATCTGAGTCATTAACCCTTTTCCTTTATGCTTTTGGCATCTTTGCTTGCAAGCTGTGGAGGATGTTCTGCATAGCATTATGACATTGTGAGGTTTCTTTTAGTCACATTGAAGGGTTGCACCATGCAGATGCCAATGTACGCATCTTACAGATATCTTTTCCACGGTGTCTATTTACTCAGATCCCTTTTCTTTTACTGCTTTGCAGTCTTTAAGTCCCACTTTATCCTTCCGGGTGAGAGATACTCTGACTTGGCAGGAGTATTTTTATACTCCTATTCAGGTGTGCATCAGCTCTGACTCCGTTTAATTTGGTTTTTAGGTCGAGCCTGAGCAGTGTATGCGATGTTCTGTGAGGCACGCTGTATAAGAGAATGGACTTATACCCGCCTATTCTCGGCCCTTATTTGTCATTGGCTTGTGTAATTGTCCTTCCTAAATGCTGACTTCTGATTCGTTAAAAGGCTCGTTAGTCCCTCTTTATTACCGCCTTGTCTTCATTTGTAACCTCCCATGAGGACTGGCCGTTTTACTTCTGATGTTACGTGGTATGTCTTATTTACTCTGCAAGCACTATTTACTTTAATGAGCTTCTCCTACTGCAGGCACGGCATGCTTTCCGACAACATTCAGCGCGCCATGCGAGATTTGCCTTTCCAAGCAACCCAGGACAATGGCGGCTACTTTTTTAAAATGCAATAGATCTCGCATTTTCAAGAGTTTGAGGTATTGGCATTGTAAATGACCATGCCTTTTCTTTGGGTTAATTATCAAAACATATAAATAAAACGCAATGTAATTTACAATGCCAATAGCTTAAACTTTCGCAAATGCGAGACCTATTGCATTGCAAATGCTTGTTCTATGTTGTCACAGATTACAGAAAGGGTCCCATACTCCTCTGGGGAACATGCACACCTTCATAAAAAGAGGACTTCTTTTGTTAACCCCAGCACATCACTTTTCATCATTTCTCACATGAAATTTGGTAGCTAATCTTTATGGGAGGTTAATTTTTTTGCCTCAAAAGTCTTTTGAGTTATTTTTCTAAATGGCCACAGTTGTGTAAGGTGGCAAGCGTCACCAAAAACATTGTCACTGGATTTTTGCAGAATATTTTCTGGTGAGAAGGTATTCCAGAAGTGGTGGCCATGGTCAATGGTGTTCATCGTGGTGGGATCAAACATACTAGGGTGGCTAGGTACCACCCAGAGGCAAATGGTTAGGTGGAATAATGATGAAGGAAGCAATTAAGTTGTGCCTCTGTGTTGGAGAAGAAAAACGTAGCAAGCCACACTGTTATCTTACAGGGTCACTCCTGGTGCGGTCATTAACAAGTCGCCATTTGAGTAGCCGAGGGGATGGAAATCAATGACAAAATGTGTGCCATGGTGGTTGATTTGTTGACAAAAGACCAAGTTGAAGTTTGTCAGCGATGTGGAAATGAGAGAGGGAGTAAAGCAGTATCAAGAAAGATAGAGGAGTCAAATGGGTACAGCTTGTGGTGGCATAAGAGCCGATTCTCCCTGCATTGAAGTGGGTAATTGGGTAAGCAGCAGGAAACCAGGAAGGATTCCCAGTCATTTGTGGTGGTCAGAACCACAGAAGGCTGCTGAGGTCATGAGAACTGCTGTGAGGATCCAGGATAGTGAAGTGTGGAATTTGGGGAGACTGTCCGTGTGCTGGTGGGTCAGTAATATGGAGGTTGGTGAGAGCAAACGCGTATACAGGCCAGATAAGAATGTGTTTGTGAGTGTTCGAGATAACGAAATTGGTTTAACTTGGAGGACGGAGATAGCAGGCAAAATTCAGTAAGGTGGCAGGTATTGGGATTTGTGAGACTTCAGTGAGCAGTGGTAGCGGTCCTAGGTTGCGTAGGATGCCTGCCTGGTACAAGGAGGTTAATTGTCAAGGCATGAATTCAATCTATAAATGTTCTCTCCTCTGTTTAGTTGTGAATTGTATGTGAAGAGGGAGATCATTAGTATGGACCTACGTGATGGAGTATATGTGCGTGGAATGAATGGGTTTAGGTGGACTATATGATTCAAGTGACAAAATAAAATATGTGGGTTTGAACGAAGCGTTGTATGGAGGACTAGGAGAAGGACAAACATAATTGAGCATTGTTGTTCAGTTCACGAATAAATAAATTATACTTAAAGCACCAAACTTTTTACCTCTGTCTTTTACACACTTTCCTACATGTTTTTAGGGATCTCCAGATTTTCTTCTCTCTTTGCTTCTAGGCCACATAAATATTCAGCTCCTTTCTAAAGGAGACATCTCAGAAAGGGATCATTTGGCATGGAAACCCTAACTTCGACCAGGTCAACTCAGGGTGCTTATGAAGGTCCTAAAACTAAATGAGCGCAGCCCCCAGTTAATTACTTGATGGAATATGAATGTTTATGTGCTTAAAAGTAGAAGTTATGGTAATACTTGGGTTCAGTGGTTAGGAGATCCACATGAAAGACCCAATCACTGAGAATATATGATCACAATAAGGCACAGGCTACCTAAAGCAGAGAGAACAAAAAGCAGTAGAACATTCTCCCAGAGTAAATTTCTTTGATGTGTGCCTTGAAAAATCGTCCTGATGTGACAAGTTAGAGCAACATGGTGAAGTACTGAAGGACCCTCAAAGTATTTCAAACCAAATATGCTGTTCCACTGTCAGTTGAATATTTATGTAAAAAGGAAGCTGAAATGATTTTTATCAGAATCCATTTCATACTGTGCGTAAGAATACCTGGCTCTCTTGCAACCTTCAAATCTCACCTACTGCTTCCCCTAAAGCATGCAAAACTGTTCTACATGGGAGAAGCTAGGCACACATGCCTGGCCATGAAACACAGTAAATACAAATTAGGCAAGAAAACAGACAAGTTATTGTACTGCCAGGTCAACCAGCAAAAAGTAGCCAGTTACCCGACTCATTTTGGATCCAAGGTGTGGAGTGTATCCCGCTTCTGCAACCGCTGAGACATTTGAAGACCATTGTAGGCAGCTGTATGTGGTTTTGGCCCTCAAGGGTGGGCAAAGAATAGAGACTTGTAGCTCGAGAGGTAATAATGTAACCCCTCAAGCAGCCAGGCCAGGATGACCTTCACCCACACATTGCTAGAGAAGGTAGAGAAGGCAATCAGAGACATGCCCTTGGGTAAAGGACTCTGGCCCCAACATGGTTCCTACGAATTGTATTAAAAAAAAAAAAAAGGATACACCTATCGCCTGGCTATGCATTTGCTGACCGTCTCTGAAGAGACCATCCAAGAGGGCGACCTCCCAAGAAGACCTCCACAGAGCATCTATTTCATTGTTACTGAAACTCGAGTAACACGCTCAGAAAACCTTTTCCTATCTCCCAATATAGTTCATTAACACAGTAGCCAAAATGCTGCCCAAAATAATAGCCTAAAGGTTGGTCAAAGTGAAGGGCACCCTAGTCCACTGCCACATTTATACCAGGTCATAGCACACACTACATTCTCGGACACCTACAATTGGTCCGGATGTGGGCCCATGAGAACAGGGGTCCTGGTGGATTGCCAGAAGGCATTTGATTCGGTGACTTCAGCCTTCCTGCATCAGATTCTTGTCAGAATGCATTTCAGCTTTCTTCCCTATATTAAGGTCCTGCATGCCTCTCCCTGGCCATAAGTGTGTGTTAACGGTGCCTGGTCCTGGCTATTTCCCATTCAAATGTGGCTCTCAACTAGGGTGCCCCGTGTTCCACTCTACTTTTTGTTCTGGTAATCGAACCGTTGGCGGAGTGGATTATGAGAGATGCCAGGATGCGGGGCTTCGATAGGATGGGGCAATGGTGGTGTGTGTCTTGCTATATGCAGATGACATCCTACTCTTCATCCACAAACTCGAACTAACTGGCCTAAGGATAATGCACAATCTAGATGTATATAGGGAAGCATCGGACTTAGGGTCAACAGGCAACAAATTGACAAAATATGATGTACACCGAACACTAAGTACATGGGCATATACATCTTGAGGGACCACATTAAAGTTTTGGAACCTCAATTCAGCCTGTCTCGCAGGATGGATTTGGGGAGACATGGAGGGATGGAATACTCTGCTACTCTCATTAATTGGCAGAGAGGGACTTTTCAAAATTATTGTAGTACCTACTTTTCTCTATATGCTACACATCTGCCCATGTGAGATTCCACCAGGTTTCGAGGGATTACGTACTCACTCAGGTCTGGAGTATTCTGTGGGCCGGTGAGCATCTCAAAGCTTTCTTTAATAAATGCATACAGTTGGTGTATGATGGTAAGCTGGGAGCAGCAGGTGTCCAGCTTTAATACTGGGTTGTATAGTTGCTACCCGTCAGTGACTGCCTCTGAGGCTGGGGATGACCCCGATCACCAGCTTGAAAGCTATCTGTGTGAGGGACTTGAGGTGATGGGAGTGAGTGGGCAAAAAACATGCCATGCAACTGATCCAAGAGTCATGAGGGACACCTTGGATTGCTGGTGTAAAGCGCTGAAGTGGATAAAATGCTATGGTGAGTCCACGGGGGAGACTCACCAATTGGAAGAGAACACTTCTGTCCAACTCAGTGAAACTTGTGGCAGTATTGGCTCCTGATAATGATTGTTAAAATCTAATTCAGGGGCTCGTTTCTGAATATATAGATCTTCTATTTATTTAAATTAAATAATACCCCTCAAAAGCAGTAGGGATGGGCTTCAGAGGTTGGCTGCTGATGATCCAGGCCTTGGTTAATGGGTTCCTAGACGCGGATTCTCTCCTCACTAAACTCTGCTGTGCTGCGTGAACGAGGAAAGGTAGCACAACAGGCGACTCAAGACCAGGGAGCTTATGACGCTGGTTTGACAATAGGGCCGATGTGATTGTGAGACTGCACAACACTGAAGAATGTGCTTGTTCACCAGACTTTCTAAACAAGCATTGGCATAGCCAAAAGGTCTCGCCTTTAGGACCTTATAAGTGTTTAGCCATGCAACAGATGCATAACTAAAATACTTATAAGGTCCCAAAAGCGAAACCTATTGGCTATGCCAAGCGGCCGCGAAAGTGATCGCGATCAAACATCAAAGCGGCCGCGAAAGTGAAAGTAATCGCGGTCAAGCACAGCACGCGCGCCCGCGCACATGCAATCTAGCCTGATAGCACTTTTTAGAGCCCTCTCAATAAGTCTCGCCAGACCAGCGCATGCGCTGGGTCAGGCGAGACCTAAAAACTGGGACATATATGAGAACAAAACTTTTCGAGACGCCTGGACAATCCTTAACAAGCATTGGCCTAGCCAATAGGTCTCGCCTTTGGGACCTTATAAGTGTTTAGCGATCCAACAGTTGCATAACTAAATACTTATAAGGTCCCAAAAGCTAGACCTATTGGCTATGCCATGCGGCCGCTAAAGTGATCGCGATCAAACATCAAAGCGGCCGTGAAAGTGAAAGTAATCGCGATCAAGCGCGCGCGCCCGCGCACATGCACTGTAGCTCTAGGGTGGCCATGGTAGCACTTTTTCGAGCCCTCTCACAAAGTCTCGCCAGACCAGCGCATGCGCTGGGTCAGGCGAGACCTAAAAAACGAGGACTGTCCAGGCGAATTCGGGTCGCTCTAGGTGTATGCCGTGCAGTTCATTCATGTGTATTTGTTATACACATAGGTATTTATTCAGAAACAGAGCACATTCTCATTATTTTGGCCCACAATGTGAGCAGTGAAGCTCAATACCATGATGGTTAAAGGGTGGCATCTTTACAGCGGTTAAGTACACAAAACTTCACCTTTTCACTTTAATAATATATGGCTGAATCTGTGTTCCTTACTTGGCAGCCAGTGGGGTGGGTTAATACAACAGGAATCTTTCAAGCCAGAAATAAGAGGCAGCAAATACTGTGCTCTTTGAAGTTTACAGGGTGTTTTTAAGGTGGGAGGCTCCTCATATACTCAATTGCAGTAGTCTATACATGTGACAGACAAAGCAATTAAATGGAAAAGCTGTGGTCTCGAGTTTTAGAGGGACTATCCCACGGAGGTGGAAAAACATGTTCCGGTTTCAGAATTAAAATCCGCGGAGAAGGACAAGACAGTGTCGAGGGGACGGGACTGTGACAATTCTGAAGTGATCTGAAGGGGTATGAGGAGCACACAGAGAAGCGATCACATGGTGAAATAAGTTTCAGGTGTCTAAAACCAGACCCTGGTTCCCTTTCCTGGGAACAAAGCTATTTTCCAGCAGCTTTCATTTACCAAAACAACCATTAAATCTGTATTACTTGAAGAGTATTATGTCTGCTTACAATTTGTGCTTCACCATACATGAAGGAGAACACACTAGTTGTGCCTTTTCGCTTCAAACGTTTTTAACGTGTTTATTCACATCTGGAAACTCCAGTAAACGTAGTAAAAGCATATGAAAATAGTTTCTGCGCAGTCATACTCATTGTAGAGAAGCCGCCATTTAATAATTCCACTGGCCGTTTTCTGCTTCCTTCACCTACTCGTTTATCAGAAAAATGTGCGAATGCTAGATAATGGGGCTGTCACGGTCGCCTGGATCTCGAGACACCACCACCCATAATTTGCTGAGAGGAAAGCCTGGGCTAAATTTAAACCCTTCTTGCGTGTGCGCCTGTGATGGCTGGCAGCACAAAGCGGGCACTTCCGGCCTCGGATCAGACAGGAGCTGCTGTCTGCGTGATTACAGGCTGGAATGTGGCTGTTTACAAATCCTGGAGCCAGGCTGGGCCTGCCCGGAGGCGCGCCGTCTGCTCGAAGCCACACTCCGGCTTTGTCTGGGGCAGTCTGTCAGGGAGCGAACAGTCTCTCGCGCAGCACTGCGATTACCGGCACAATCACAATTCAGGTCGTAAACACGCATCCGGGCTTAATGGACTTTAACGAAAATATAGGCTCCCTTCTAGGGGGAGAGCGGGAGATAAAGGCAACTGTACCGGTTTAGATCTCATCAAGTAACGCAGTGGACCGTGATTCAAGGAACAAAAAAAAAACGGGGAAAAACAGAAGGGCCGGCCAGTAGGAACTTGAACTAATGGAGTCCTTCAAATGGGTTGAAAGGAGAACAACGGTCACAAAAATGTTAGCCTTGTTTGTGACTATTTATGGTAATCTTCGGTAATCACAACGACTATGGGCTGCAGACAGACTACACTTATTTTATGTTGGGGTTCACTCTTTATATTGCCTTAGAAAAAACGCTACATTATGCGTAAAAAGTGGGCTTTTTGGATGGCTCGGAAAACTATACGGAATGCACACTCAAACCTTAACTGACATGTGGAGGAGGCCTGGCATGAGAAGCAGGTCTGGAGGGTCTGGCGCAGTAGTCTTCAAACTTTGTTTTGGTTTTGGAAATGCCACATGGCAAAAGCACCATACTGGTACTTTATCAATGCCCCTCCCCCCCCCACCTCCTCTGCAGAGCCCCACCCTGACCCATCCTTACAACATCCTATGCTGAACGATCTGCAAATTAGTGCTCTGCTCTGCCTCACTCTACAGAGTTCTTAAATAAAAATCCTCTTTAAAGCCCGGTACTAACCCCCTCTGCAAAGCCCTACCTACTTTCTCTGCAAAGTGTTGCACAGATCCCACCTCCAAAATTAGTACCCAGGCCCCATTCGATAAAGCCCATTTCAGACAGCCTATATCAAACCTTAACCAGACACCGTTCTGAAAGACATCATTTAGGTCCACCTTTATAGCTCATTCAGACCCCATTTTCAAAGCATCACCCACCCCGCTAAACACCCAATTAAAATCCCCTCTTCAAAAGTGCATCCAAAACATTTCTGCAAAGTACCATTGTGGTGTCTTCTTTAAAGCCACAACCAACTCCCAACTTCAGACTGGGAACCTCACTGCCCCACTCAGCAGAGCCTAATTCAGGCATCCTCTCCGAAGCCTGGTATAACCCCTGTAAAAAGCCATCCAGGTAACCTGCAAAACAGACAGTGTACCCTATTTGAAAAGCACATTACCTTTCAAATCCTAATCACTTCCTCTTCTGAAAGGGCAGCTCCAGACTCTGTTCTTGAATCTCAATTGTCAATCTCTTCTGGAAAGCCCACGCAGTACCTTTTAAAAAGTTTATTCCATCTCCTATTGTTTAAACATTCCCATCCAGTCATACAATACCATTAATTATGCCCTCTTGAAATCCCACTAACCACCTCTTAAAAATCCATTTTAAATCCTCTCATTGCAAGCCATAGGAAGTGTCAAATCCCTGCTGTAAGGATTAGTTACTTTCCTGTAATCCTAGTTCTCTTCCAGGGGTATCCTCATCAATAGTCATAAGCATTAGAATATTCCCGCCCATGCGCGGGATCCCGGAAACAGTATATTATATGTGCCCCACATATATATATCTCCATACATATATACCTATATGTATAAACAATTAACTGCAGCCAATAAACACTAGAGCTGAAACATGCTGTAAGGAATTTCCACTATACATAAAAAAAATAGCATTGCTAAACACGAGAAACAACATTATAACTTGTTTAGAAACTGTTTTAATGCTCAGAAAACAGCAGAAATTCTTATAAATCACTGAAAGCATAGGAAGCTCCCAGGCTGCATTGCAAATACCCAGTCTAAAAAGACTGAAAAGCTAACTAATAGCTGCATAGCAATAAACTGACACCGTGCCTTTAAGGCACACCTGACCCCCAACTTCCCATCATGCCTCAGGGGTGGCAGTTAGGTCAGTTGTTCTTTCCGGCTCCTTCTGGAAGGATCCTGGCAACAGAGCTCCACTTTTTTCTGAGTTTGTCAGAAAATATTGTCTGTTTTACAACTGTTTTTTCCCTTACTTCGACGTTTTACATCTACAGAAGTAAGAGGCTGTCTTTTTTAGGCAGTTTTGGGCATTTTTTCAACCTTAAAATGCCATCTCTTTTCGATCCTTGCCCTTCTTGTGGCAAGAAGAAGGCCAGGACTGACTCTCATAGGGTCTGTATCCTGTGTCTACCGGAGGATCATGATTCCAAGACATGTCCTCACTGCCAGAGCCTGTCCAAGAGAACTTAGAAGGACAGGGAGCGAATTCGCATTTATGGCCTGGCACAACCATCCAGAGGACGAACTCCGGTGAGGAAGGGCTCCAAGAGGCCTAGAGATACTTCTAGAAGCAAGTCCTCTCGTCCTGCCACCTCAGCGTCGGGACCGGCGCTGAGAAAAGATCTTCCGGTAGGTCATGTTTCCATGAAGAGACCTTCAACAGCAGGCTCTTCTTTACCTTGAGACCGAGTCATTTGCAGCACAAGCCAACTTCTTTTAAAAATAGGGCTCAAAACACAAAATGACACAATGGGCTTAACAAAAACAAAAACAAGCATTGGCATAGCCAATAGGTCTCGCGTTTGGGACCTTATAAGTGTTTAGCCATGCAACAGTTGCATAACTAAATACTTATAAGGTCCCAAAAGCGAGACCTATTGGCTATGCCAAGCGGCCGCGAAAGTGAAAGTGATCACGATCAAACATCAAAGCGGCCGCAAAAGTGAAAGTAATCGCGGTAAAGCGCGGCGCGCGCTCGCGCAGCTGCACTGTAGCTCTAGGCTGGCCTGGTAGCACTTTTTGGAGCCCTCTCAATAAGTTTCGCCAGACCAGCGCATGCGCTGGGTCAGGCGAGACCTAAAAACTAAAGAACACTGTGAGTGAGAGCATTCTAAGGCTCTTGGAGTCATTACCAGGAGGAAGATCTAGAAACCAGTAAGATGGCTCGTGCTCTTCAACCCATCCAGAGTTAGCTCAAGCGTATAAAAGTCTGTGCCAAGAAGTAGGGTTGGGATGAAGTGGTCTGGGGGAGCCTGGGTGACTTTTAAACCTCCTGTCCCACCCCTACTCGCACAAATAGGGCCAACATCTCCCTTGCAGGCTTTCTGCATGCTGGAGGAGGTTCAGAGCAAGATGATTTGTTTACGATAGCCACAACAAAGAGCGGCAGAGTATCTAGTAAAGATATATATGGCTGTTCATTCTTTGGCATGTTTCTGTTCATGGACGTTATGCACAAAGCACTGTGAATTGCAGGTCTCCCAGCGTCACAGCTTGGCACACATCTAGAATGAGGACAGTGACAACAGCAGCCGGACATGGCATGAATGAAGAAGAAAGAATACTGTAGGAGGAAGTCAAATTCATGTAAAACGTTCATTAGGAGGGACCTGGCAGAGGAACTATACAACCGGACCAACAGATGTGTATCCCGTCCAAAGAAAAGGGCAAGAAAAAGATTGATTGCTTTACTAGACATTTGTAAGTTGTTTGTGACAAGTACACAGACTTGAGGTGACAGCAGAATCGGAGCATGCAGGCAAGCCTCTGCCGAACACAAAGATCACCTGGCTGGGGACCCTAGCATGGAGTGGGTGCAGCTAGACCCACCGCAGTGAAGATGATGGCAGATGGCTAGGGGGCTAGGCCACACATAGTTGTCATTCACTTGAGGTGGAATGAGCCGACGACATTGGGCACAGGGTAGCTGCTGAACGACATAAAAGAAGGGCTTACGGCAGAGGTCAGGCAGCTTGGTACTAGAGGAGGGGGCATTGCGGTCATTCACAAATCTATCTACCCCTGCACCTTCACTAGGCAGACTATACCCGGAAGCGAATGTGCCCTCTTTAAGGTCACACTCAGTCCAAATTACACCCTGTCAGGGCTTTTGATTTATAGGCCCCCTGGGCCATCCGCAGACTTCAGGGTAGCACTCGCATAGGCAGTCAGCACACTGGCAGTTAACGCCGCCAACTTCACAGTCACTGGGGATTTGAATATTCATCTAGACAGATTAGACGACCCTGATGTGGCAAATTTCATAGCAGAAATGGCAGCCTGCCACTAGTACAACTGGTGTCAGGCCCTACCCACACGGCCGGCCATCTGCTAGACACAGTTTTTTCTAATATACCCACACTGTCAGTTCTTGCCCCCATCCCTATGGGGTGGTCCGACCACTACTTGATCCCTATGCTCCTTCAAGAGATAATTCCCCCACGATATAAGGACCAGACATCCTCGCTCAAACGCCCTTGGCACAAGCTTAACTGGGATTCTTTCCAGGACCGTTTGTCCACCACATGCCCTAGCCTCCCCAATGATCCTAACAAGGCATACAGGGCCTTAACAGACTGGACCAGTCAGCCACTTGATGGCCTTATCCCTGAGAAATGGTCACTAAACCGTAAATCCAGAACTAGACCGTGGTACAATAGCGACCTAGCCAATTTGCGCGAAGACCGCAAAAAGCTGGAACGTATTTGGAGAAGGGATTTCAACACCACTGCGAAAGACATCTATCGAGCGGCAGTCAAAAGTTACCATAGGGCCATTCAATCGGCTCGAGCAACGTTCTATGCCGACCAAATCTGCAACAGCGACAACCCGGCAAAGAGCGTATTCTCGATACTCTCCAGCCTTAAGTCACAGCAGACCAACACAGGACAGAAGATCCAGTCCAACGAGCAGTGCGAGGACCTCGCCTCCTTTATTAGGAAAGTAGATAACATCTACAAGTCCTTTCCCACTACTGCGATCACCCCTCTAGCTGTAGGGTGTGAGCAAATTGCCAATACCTTGGAGACTTTCCCACCAATTTCCGTAGACCAGCTGCTAGCTCTTTTCAGGAAAATTAAATCTGGCTCACCCGCTGATCCTCTTAAACCTGAGCAATTTAGGAAAGTGCTTCCCGCGATTATGCCCTCCCTGAGGCAGGGAATCAATATATAGCTCTCCACAGCAATTGTGCCCAAGACGTGGAAGCAAGCCAAGGTGCTACCTTTACTTAAAAAACCTCTGCTGGACCCGGCCAAGCCTGAAAACTATCGCCCTATCTCCTTACTCCCCTGGGTAGCCAAGATCACGGACGCGCATGTCAACTCACTCATCTCAGACTTCATGACCAAGAACAACACGCTGGACCCCTCCCTGAATGGTTTTCGACCTGGCCACAGCATGGAGTCTGGCCTCCTGGCTGTGACAGAACATCTTTGGTCTGCTCTAGACGCTGGGCAAACGTCGGCACTGATCCTTTTAGATCTCAGTGCCGCGTTTGACACAGTGTCCCATGCCATCCTGTTACAACGCCTGGAGGAAGCGGGGATTGTTGGACTGGCCTTGAAGTGGCTTACATCGTTTCTCAGTGTGAGGTCATTTGTGGTCACTGTTCCCCCTTTTGCCTTAGACACACCCCCTATTAAACAAGGTGTCCCACAGGTGTCCTCCCTCAGTCCCCTATTATTCAATCTCTATGTCCAACCACTGGCCACGGTGGCTAGAAATAGAGGCCTGACCATGGTCTCCTATGCCGACTACACTCAGCTGGTGGTGGCACTCTCTAGTGACACCAAGAAGGACGCCCTGAAATTCCGGGGCAACCTGGCGGTGGTCGCAGAGTGGTTGACCGCCAACTGCCTCCAGCTGAATGCCAGTAAATCTGAGGTGTTGTTGGTAGGGAAGGACCATGGTCTGTGTAGCGAACTCTGGTGGCCAGAAAGCCTAGGTAGTGCCCCCCCTCCCAAGCAGGCCGTCAAAGATTTGAGGGTATGGCTGGACTCATCCCTCAGCTACCAAGTCCAAACCAAAAAGGTAGCAGGGACTTGTTTTGGGCTTCTACGAGGGCTCAGACCCCTATTGGGCTTTTTAGACCCACCCACGCGCCAGACCTTCATTCAGGCATCTATAATGTCCAGATTGGATTATGCCTGCTCTCTGTATATAGGGGCAAATAAGGCCGAGATTGCGAGGCTCCAACGGGCCCAGAACTCAGCAGCCAGATGTCTGATTGGCCTGCGGAAGTCCTGCCCAGTGTCAGCCACTATCCACCGGCTACACTAGTTACCGGTGGCTAGGAGAATTGAATTTAAGGCCCTTTGCATCACTTTTAAAGCCCTAAAACTCAACACCCCCAGAATCCTGGCCAATTTAGCTACCCCCTATGTCCCCACTCGCCAGCTCCGCTCACTTGGCCAGCACTGGGTCAGGGTTCCTAATTTTCGGAGCGTGCGGGCAGGAGGCCGCTCCTTCCGCAGCAGGGCAGCCCACCTCTGGAATTCGCTGCCCATCCACATCCGGAGCCATACTAACTACTTGGCTTTCAGGAAAGCCATTAAAACGTACCTGTTCCCCACCGTGTAGCCTGCCTCTACCTCCGTGTTAGCTGTTCTTCTGTCAGCGCCGGGACGCCCCTTTGCTGGGGCAGCTGTTGCGCTATAATAAATTGCAGTAACATAACATAACATTAAGGCAAACTGGTCGGAGGTCATACCCATTTCAAACGGGGGGGGGGGGGGGGGGGTGCTTTATCTCATAGTGCCATAGAAAAGTCAAGGAGAAAACTCAAGACGACAATGAACGAATTTTGCAAAGACATGGGTATTAACTTCATAAGACATGGTTTGATCAATGTAAAAGAACCTCAATTTTATGCAGCCGATGGGGTCCACCTGTCGGCGGAAGGCATGCAGATGTGTATGAACAACACAGGAGGAGCTGGAACAAGCAGGGTACAAAAAGCTGACTGAAAGGCGAAATCGCAACGGGGCGACAACTCCTTTGTGGTGTGGCGGAAAACGGTTAAAAAAATACTTTAAAATGTAAAAGAACCCCAGGCTCAATGGAGCAGCACAGAGGTATTAAACTACACAGACTCTGTGATTCCAGACAACAGGGCCAGTTGGAAGGAAAGGGTAACCTCAGGAACAAGACTGAGCATGAGCAGCCTAAACCAGGCCAAGGGCCACCGGACAGGAACAGGAAGTCAGGAATCTGTAGGGTTTCATCAAAAGAGCTGAAGGCTATAAATAAAAAAGAACTGATGATGACAATACATACTGAAACAGTCTGCATGTGGTAATGTAATGAGCTATAAATTATTCCTCGCCCGCGAGTGGTAGAATAACTTGAAAGTATGTTTAATAAACTGAGGCCAATTTACTCGACTAATCTCTGAATCCAAGTTTCGGTGTTGTGATGGGGATGGCTGGAAGCCCATGTTATTGCCTCTTGGCACTTCAACAACAGGTGTCAATACCAAACTAAACAATACCCTCAAAAGAATAAAAGTCGAGCCCATCTAGTCAAAAGTGAAATGGGTGGACAGAAGGCCACTCAACATCTCTGTTACAGCACTCAACTACATAATCCATTTTAACTGCAAAAAAAAAAATACTATCCGTACAGGAAGCACTGGAACTGCTTGTGGTTCCTTGTCTGTTGTGTACCTGGCTCCGGTCTCCGGTCAGTTGAATTATTTCAAAGAACAGGATTATGTATCATCCCATAAACACCAAATAATATTTCTTTATTAATTTTAATGACAATTTAATAGAATGTATAAACTGAAAGCTTAAATATTAATCACTTTAAACTTTAAAGAAATCACTGTAGATCATACCATTATGGCACAGGTCACAGAATCATAGTTCAAACCTCCAACACAGGCGGTCTTGTGATCCTTTGGCATAATGTGGTGTGACTTATGTCATGCTTACGTGGTTTGGGAGTATCAATTCAAAGCACAGCTATGTAACCAGAGAGAAAATAAAGAGAAGTAATAGCTAGACAGCAGTTATGCAGGAATTATCTTGGCTATAAGACAGGATTAAGAATCACGAACAAACTGCCACAATAATATATTTCTTCTTATCATCAGGGGTTGCTGTCAATAAATTCAGTTTTGTGTAGCACGTAAAATAAGACTGCCATCACAACAAGGATCTTCTTGTGAAAAAAGCTTTTCTGAAGGGTTGCTGCCTTTAAGGACATGTCAAACCGTCAATTCACATGGTGCCACAATGTGTCACATGGTGAGGATTCAATATCCCATGGTTGAGCTGAAAACCAGAAAGGGGTTTCAGCTCGTGTATGGAGACTGCACAGATGAGCTATTACTTTACCAGTTTTTCAACCTCCTCAAGACTAGGTAGGCTGAATGAGAAGCTTTTGCGTCTCACCTACCGACAGCTTTAGCTGTCTTGTCCAAGACTTATTACACACACTTACACACACACACTTACACACACACACTTACACACACACACACACACACTTACACACACTTACACACACACAAGTCATGAATAAATTGGAAAGCAATACCTACCTGTGTTAGGCTCTCTCGTTGAGGTACCTTTCCCGATATATATTATATATATATATATCACCAGTTGCGTTACATGAGGACACATTCATTTTTGTTAGGCACGGGGAGATTAAGTGATTTGCCCAGAATCATAGGATGTTCAGCGTCATTGCCGAGATCCGAACCTGGTTCCCCAGATTCGAGGTTGACCGCCCTAGCCGTTAGGCCAAAAAAAAAATATATATATATATATATATATATATATATATATATATATATATATATATATATATATATATATATATATATATATATATATATATATATATATAGCAGCAGCAGTGTCTGTGAAGGTAGGGTCGGCAGCAGGGAGGAACAGTGGGCACAGTGCACTTCAGTTTAAAGTGTGCATGCCACTTTGGCCGGCTGTGTGAAGGCCATCCTAACATGGGCACTGTAAACACTCCAACCGGAGCTGTCTTAGGCAGTTGGGTGGAGAACAAGCATAGGCCTGCACCCAGGGCCTGAAGGAGCGTCGGACCAGGGTGCTCCAGCCAATGTCGGTGCTGCTCTCATGCTGCCTGAGCAGCATGAGAGCAGAGACGCCAGGATTGGTAGGGGGAGTTGGACAAGGCTCTGGGAGCCTCCCTGTGCTAGAGGAGCCACCAACTGCCGGGCCGAAGAGGATCAGTGTGTAAGTAAATCTTTGTTTATTGTAATAATCATTTGATTTAACTCCCTGACAGGCACTGTGAGAAACCTGCAGTGCCTTCACAACATTAACTCCAGAGCTCTCAATCGTGGCTCATTATGAACAATGTTTAAAACATACCACGATTGAGAGCTTTGGTGCTAAACCCAAGGGCACTGCTGTGGCTTTAAAAAAAAAAAAAAAATTTAACCAGTGCCTGTCAGTAGGTTAAATATTCGCCCCACCGCCACCGATATAGATAAAAATGTGTCTGTCATGTAATCAAGGCTGTTTCAGGCCGAAAGGCGCTGTGGCAGTCATGGTGGATTGAAGGAAACGAAAATAAAAATACCAACTGAGCACTTAATTTGGGTCTGCATCCGTTCTTTCCCATTGAAGGGAAACACAAAGACACGGTTGTATTGGGGAGATATATATATATATATATATACACACACACATGTGATCAAGACCGCTGTTTGGCGGTCGAAACGAGTCAGGCTGGGCACTTGCTTGGAAGAAACTATGCACATGCACTTTTAAATCTGCAATAGAAGGATTATTTAATTTCCATAACGTGGTCCGTACCTGTGTGGTTGCTAAGTGGAATCGATTACAGGATTGCGAATATATATATATATCTTAATCTATCTATCTATCTATCTATCTATCTATATATATATATATATATATATATATATATATATATATATATAAAACAATGTTTACCACAAATATTTTTCCCTGCATGGAATCACAACGCCGTCGTTACAACGACCGCGTTGTGATTCCGAATATCATTACTCTGCAAGTCGGAACAACGACTTATTGTCCGCACAGACTGGAGTTGGAATAGTAAATTATACTATTCAAACATCCAGCGCCCCCCCTCCGCAAGTCGTTGTTCCGACTTGCGGAGTAATGATATGCGGAATCACAACGCGGTCGTTGTAAAGACTGCGTTGTGATTCCCTGTGGGGCAAAAGAATGCATCATAAGGGAGGAGCCAAGATGGCGACCGGAGCAGACGCTTGAGCGCCCGGCTCCGCCGGCCCTTGGCCTCGGACTATCATCCTGTTTCCTATCCTCGCCGATTTTCGAGGTGCAACGTGCGCGACGACGCGCTGACCGCGCCGCCGCTTTCCCGGAGTCTGAGCCCGCCCGGATGCCGGAGCTCTTGGTGCCTTTGTTCTCCGCGCTGGACCCCTGCTCCATTGTGGCCTTGGTCGGCCCCCTGGAAGCCCCGCAGTCACTGGACCCCTGGCGCAAATCAGAGCCCCGCGGCCCCGATCCCGCCTCACACCACGGACTGTCGCCAGACGAGCCGGGGGAGAGACGCCCGGACACCTCCTTCACCTTTCACCTGACGGGCTGGAGCTATAGGGTAAGCCCCGGTGTGGCGGGTCTCCTGCCCCGCCCTGTGGCCCGCGCTGTGGAAGGCTGCAGACCCCCTTCTTCTATTGCCTAGTCGGCTGCAAAGAGAGTCCGAGAGAGGGGAAGCGACTGTTGGCTTTCACCTGTTGCGGCGCAGCCCAGCGGGGAATTGCCTCCTTGTTACGACCCCCCCCCTGGCCACTGTACCGTTCAGCGGTAAAACATGGCGTTGATTGCCTGCTCGCTGCTGGGGGGTGATGCTCCGGTCTCGCCCGCTGCCTGTTTCGCCCTCCCTCTACCAGACTCCAGCTCCACAGTGCCGTCCCGGATTGCTGCCGATGTGGGGGCGCAGCTTCCGCTGACATGCGGCTCCGTTCTGGCTGCCCTGCGGGACTTTCGTCTGCAATTGTGTGTTGGCTTGCAAACGCTGAGTGAGCGGTTCGACTCCATACTGTCGGCTGCGGGTCGTGAGCGCCCCGTTTGTTCTCAACAAGAAGTGGGTCTGCCAGTGCTTCTGTCCTCTTGCGGGGACGCAACGACTGGGTATAACCGTGCTGCACTGGTGTCTGCATCTGGCTTTCCCGGCACCCAGGATCAATCGATCTCCTGCTCAATTGTGGACACTTTGTTTCCCCGTTCATTGCTGCCTGCTTTGTGGTTGCCTGCCTCACCGCGCCCGCAAGAGTATCCAGCTGAGCGACACCTGACGTCCTCGAGGAACTGTTCACGGTGGCCTACGGCTTCTTTTATGTGGAACTCCTGTACTTTACAGGCCAGGTCTGGATTTTATATGGTGCACAAGGGGACCTCAATAGATGATCGGCGGCCATTTTGTGACTCTACTTCTCCATCTTCTCCCAAGCGGCCATATTGTCTTTGTTTGCACGGGCTGCGGGGCCTTCATGTGGGGGCTAGTCTAATCTTACGCCCGCGATCGGGCCAGGGCTAGATTGCTTTCTATCACCATGGTTTCACGGATGGGCTGGACTGGGACTGGAACTGTCTGCATAGGTTGTGCGCACTCGTCGCGATTTGTCTGCCTTCCTTATATTGTTGTGACACGTTATCTTCGCACGACCGCCTTTGGGTGTAGTGGGTTCTCAGTGTGTGGAGACGTAGTTGGCCGGTGGTTTCGGGCGCTCCGAGGTTACGTGGGCTCCTCCCCGCTTTCTTCTTTGTTTTCTTATTTTCTTTCCTTTATTCCTACTTTCTCTCTTGCCTATATTTTGGGTTCATTGGGCGACAGGCACTATGCTGGGGGGGGGGCAGGCCGTAGCCTCCGCATTGGTGTAGGGTGGGGGGGTAATTAACTGTTTCTTTTTAGTTCTATGGGCCTTTTTCTTCTATGTCTCTGCGCTATCCTTGTTTCCGATTCGGGGTCCGGGTGTGGGGTGGATTGAGTGGGGGCGGCTTTGGAGGGGTGCGTATTTACTCATGTGACTATCCTGTTATATAACTGCAACGCCTCACTGTCTGAGATTTTCTATGGCCGTTTCTAATGATGCTGCTGCTCTCCTGTGTGATGAAGCCATCTTGCGGACTCGAATCTCCTTGGTTCTATCCTCTACTGACTTTTTTCCTCGATAAAATTATTTTGAAAACCTTAAAATTAACCTTTACTTCTCCTTCCCCTGGTGTCAAGGATCTCTCCAGTGTATAACTCCTGAATCGTTGCTAATCTTGACCATTGATGCACAGGGGATGTAATGTTTGTCTCAGTGCTTAACCGTTTTGTGGCCGGCCTGATGGTTGTAGGCCCGTATTTGTTCTTTTAATATGCACAAATAAAGGTTTTAAAAAAAAAAAAACAAAAAAAAAAAAAAAGAATGCATCATAAGAACGTACATTCTATATATATATATATATATATATATATATATATATATATATATATATATATATATATATATATATATATATATATATATATATATATATATTTTCTCAACAATGGTAGCTCACTGCAAAACGCACTCGAGCCTTCACGGGGTTACCAGCCTTTATTTACAACCAGGTATGGACGTGTGACATCAGCAGGTGAGTTATGCAGCTTCCCCCAGTTCCGACGCGTTTCGAGTTTCCTCTTCTTCATGGGTTATGGAGGAAGTATGTGCATGCTGCGGGCCAACCCCCTCATGTCAAAAGTCCCGCCCTCAATAAGGCTTGACTGGGGCTTGTGGGAGTTGAAGTGCCAAAATGTCCGCAGACTCTAACATATTCCCCGCACTTATTTCTGCAGTTTTAAGTCCTGGGTGGACCCCCGCTTGCTACCACGTCCTCAATCCTGCGTGTCGGCCCCACAATTGGAACGATGTATTCGTGCCTGTGGCTCCCTTCTGTTTCTGGGATGGTGCAGTTTCTGGCGGATGAGCGTCCGCCTCGATATTTTCTCAACAATGGTAGCTCACTGCAAAACGCACTCGAGCCTTCACGGGGTTACCAGCCTTTATTTACAACCAGGTATGGACGTGTGACACCAGCAGGTGAGTTATGCAGCTTCCCCCAGTTCCGACGCGTTTCGAGTTTCCTCTTCTTCATGGGTTATGGAGGAAGTATGTGCATGCTGCGGGCCAACCCCCTCATGTCAAAAGTCCCGCCCTCAATAAAGCTTGACTGGGGCTTGTGGGAGTTGAAGTGCCAAAATGTCCGCAGACTCTAACATATTCCCCGCACTTATTTCTGCAGTTTTAAGTCCTGGGTGGACCCCCGCTTGCTACCACGTCCTCAATCCTGCGTGTCGGCCCCACAATTGGAACGATGTATTCGTGCCTGTGGCTCCCTTCTGTTTCTGGGATGGTGCAGTTTCTGGCGGATGAGCGTCCGCCTCGATATTTTCTCAACAATGGTAGCTCACTGCAAAACGCACTCGAGCCTTCACGGGGTTACCAGCCTTTATTTACAACCAGGTATGGACGTGTGACACCAGCAGGTGAGTTATGCAGCTTCCCCCAGTTCCGACGTGTTTCGAGTTTCCTCTTCTTCATGGGTTATGGAGGAAGTATGTGCATGCTGCGGGCCAACCCCCTCATGTCAAAAGTCCCGCCCTCAATAAGGCTTGACTGGGGCTTGTGGGAGTTGAAGTGCCAAAATGTCCGCAGACTCTAACATATTCCCCGCACTTATTTCTGCAGTTTTAAGTCCTGGGTGGACCCCCGCTTGCTACCACGTCCTCAATCCTGCGTGTCGGCCCCACAATTGGAACGATGTATTCGTGCCTGTGGCTCCCTTCTGTTTCTGGGATGGTGCAGTTTCTGGCGGATGAGCGTCCGCCTCGATATTTTCTCAACAATGGTAGCTCACTGCAAAACGCACTCGAGCCTTCACGGGGTTACCAGCCTTTATTTACAACCAGGTATGGACGTGTGACACCAGCAGGTGAGTTATGCAGCTTCCCCCAGTTCCGACGCGTTTCGAGTTTCCTCTTCTTCATGGGTTATGGAGGAAGTATGTGCATGCTGCGGGCCAACCCCCTCATAAGGGCACTACAACTCCCACAAGTCTTCAAATTGCCTCATGAGGGGCGGGACTATGTATAAATTGATGGGAGCTGGCCCGCCAAAGCACAAACTTTCCGAGCCCTTGATGAAGAGGAAATCTCGAAACGCATCGGCGTTAAGGAAAGCTGCTTCAATCACCCGCATGCAAGTGTATCCATACCTATCACAATAAAGGCTGGTAACCTGGTGCCATCTCGAGTGTGTCCCAAGTGAGTTTACCGAGTTTTGTCAATTGTGCGGCGGACGCTCATCCGCCGGGACTGCACCACCCCATGATACCGAGGGGGCCACGAGGAAGGTATTCAACGTCCTCAAGTGGAGCTGACACCCAGGATTTAGGATATACCACCGTGTGGGGGTCTACTTCAGACTTTATCCAGCAGTTATCAGTGCGCTACAATCGAATGGTAATAAGGGCACTACAACTCCCACAAGTCTTCAAATTGCCTCATGAGGGGCGGGACTATGTATAAATTGATGGGAGCTGGCCCGCCAAAGCACAAACTTTCCGAGCCCTTGATGAAGAGGAAATCTCGAAACGCGTCGGCGTCAAGGAAAGCTGCTTCAATCACCCGCATGCAAGTGTATCCATACCTATCACAATAAAGGCTGGTAACCTGGTGCCATCTCGAGTGTGTCCCAAGTGAGTTTACCGAGTTTTGCCAATTGTGCGGCGGACGCTCATCCGCCGGGACTGCACCACCCCATGATACCGAGGGGGCCACGAGGAAGGTATTCAACGTCCTCAAGTGGAGCTGACACCCAGGATTTAGGATATACCACCGTGTGGGGGTCTACTTCAGACTTTATCCAGCAGTTATCAGTGCGCTACAATCGAATGGTAATAAGGGCACTACAACTCCCACAAGTCTTCAAATTGCCTCATGAGGGGCGGGACTATGTATAAATTGATGGGAGCTGGCCCGCCAAAGCACAAACTTTCCGAGCCCTTGATGAAGAGGAAATCTCGAAACGCGTCGGCGTTAAGGAAAGCTGCTTCAATCACCCGCATGCAAGTGTATCCATACCTATCACAATAAAGGCTGGTAACCTGGTGCCATCTCGAGTGTGTCCCAAGTGAGTTTACCGAGTTTTGTCAATTGTGCGGCGGACGCTCATCCGCCGGGACTGCACCACCCCATGATACCGAGGGGGCCACGAGGAAGGTATTCAACGTCCTCAAGTGGAGCTGACACCCAGGATTTAGGATATACCACCGTGTGGGGGTCTACTTCAGACTTTATCCAGCAGTTATCAGTGCGCTACAATCGAATGGTAATAAGGGCACTACAACTCCCACAAGTCTTCAAATTGCCTCATGAGGGGCGGGACTATGTATAAATTGATGGGAGCTGGCCCGCCAAAGCACAAACTTTCCGAGCCCTTGATGAAGAGGAAATCTCGAAACGCGTCGGCGTTAAGGAAAGCTGCTTCAATCACCCGCATGCAAGTGTATCCATACCTATCACAATAAAGGCTGGTAACCTGGTGCCATCTCGAGTGTGTCCCAAGTGAGTTTACCGAGTTTTGTCAATTGTGCGGCGGACGCTCATCCGCCGGGACTGCACCACCCCATGATACCGAGGGGGCCACGAGGAAGGTATTCAACGTCCTCAACTGGATCTGACACCCAGGATTTAGGATATACCACCGTGTGGGGGTCTACTTCAGACTTTATCCAGCAGTTATCAGTGCGCTACAATCGAATGGTAATAAGGGCACTACAACTCCCACAAGTCTTCAAATTGCCTCATGAGGGGCGGGACTATGTATAAATTGATGGGAGCTGGCCCGCCAAAGCACAAACTTTCCGAGCCCTTGATGAAGAGGAAATCTCGAAACGCGTCGGCGTTAAGGAAAGCTGCTTCAATCACCCGCATGCAAGTGTATCCATACCTATCACAATAAAGGCTGGTAACCTGGTGCCATCTCGAGTGTGTCCCAAGTGAGTTTACCGAGTTTTGTCAATTGTGCGGCGGACGCTCATCCGCCGGGACTGCACCACCCCATGATACCGAGGGGGCCACGAGGAAGGTATTCAACGTCCTCAAGTGGAGCTGACACCCAGGATTTAGGATATACCACCGTGTGGGGGTCTACTTCAGACTTTATCCAGCAGTTATCAGTGCGCTACAATCGAATGGTAATAAGGGCACTACAACTCCCACAAGTCTTCAAATTGCCTCATGAGGGGCGGGACTATGTATAAATTGATGGGAGCTGGCCCGCCAAAGCACAAACTTTCCGAGCCCTTGATGAAGAGGAAATCTCGAAACGCGTCGGCGTTAAGGAAAGCTGCTTCAATCACCCGCATGCAAGTGTATCCATACCTATCACAATAAAGGCTGGTAACCTGGTGCCATCTCGAGTGTGTCCCAAGTGAGTTTACCGAGTTTTGTCAATTGTGCGGCGGACGCTCATCCGCCGGGACTGCACCACCCCATGATACCGAGGGGGCCACGAGGAAGGTATTCAACGTCCTCAAGTGGAGCTGACACCCAGGATTTAGGATATACCACCGTGTGGGGGTCTACTTCAGACTTTATCCAGCAGTTATCTGTGCGCTACAATCGAATGGTAATAAGGGCACTACAACTCCCACAAGTCTTCAAATTGCCTCATGAGGGGCGGGGCTATGTATAAATTGATGGGAGCTGGCCCGCCAAAGCACAAACTTTCCGAGCCCTTGATGAAGAGGAAATCTCGAAACGCGTCGGCGTTAAGGAAAGCTGCTTCAATCACCCGCATGCAAGTGTATCCATACCTATCACAATAAAGGCTGGTAACCTGGTGCCATCTCGAGTGTGTCCCAAGTGAGTTTACCGAGTTTTGTCAATTGTGCGGCGGACGCTCATCCGCCGGGACTGCACCACCCCATGATACCGAGGGGGCCACGAGGAAGGTATTCAACGTCCTCAAGTGGAGCTGACACCCAGGATTTAGGATATACCACCGTGTGGGGGTCTACTTCAGACTTTATCCAGCAGTTATCAGTGCGCTACAATCGAATGGTAATAAGGGCACTACAACTCCCACAAGTCTTCAAATTGCCTCATGAGGGGCGGGACTATGTATAAATTGATGGGAGCTGGCCCGCCAAAGCACAAACTTTCCGAGCCCTTGATGAAGAGGAAATCTCGAAACGCGTCGGCGTTAAGGAAAGCTGCTTCAATCACCCGCATGCAAGTGTATCCATACCTATCACAATAAAGGCTGGTAACCTGGTGCCATCTCGAGTGTGTCCCAAGTGAGTTTACCGAGTTTTGTCATATATATATATATATTTGACAAAGGCGAACGTACATTATATATATATATATATATATATATATATTTGACAAAGGCGAACGTACATTATATATATATATATATATATATATATATATATATATATATATATATATATATATTTGACAAAGGCCATCCTGGCCAAAACGAGTTTGTTAGCTACGGTGGATTAATAGATTTCGACTGTGACAACGAGAGTGCGCCGCGTACTTTGTGCAAATGAAGTCTCTGGGCAGCATTGTTAGCGGTTTGTCACCGCATTGCGGCAGTACCCGCCTATGAAGTGAGCGGCAGCCTTGTGACGAGATATATATATATATATATATTCAGGCTACAAATGCGGAGCACTCACGGGACATTTTAAAGTTGATTTAATGGTGCAAATGCATTTCGGCGTCTTGGCCTTCTTCGGTGCATATCAACTGACACAAACGTGGTGTGTGTTTAAATACATTTGAAAATTACCTCATTGGAGAGGTGCACGTTCACAACAAGTGACGAAGGACTGGAACAGTAAAAGGTCCAGATGCCTCTTTCCCTGGCTGCCATGTCTGTGTGTACCAAATTAGATGGAAACAGATCGTTTTTACTCTAAAAGAGTCTCAGTCTTTCATAGACGATTTTTGAAAAGCAAAGTGCAGTTACACTCACATGGTGCATGGCTCAGCCAGCCCTTCGAAATTAATCCGTTTCCATCTAATTTGGTATACACAGACATGGCAGCCAAGGAAAGAGGCATCTGGACCTTGAACTGTTCCAGTCCTTCGTCACTTGTTGTGAATGTGCACCTCTCCAATGAGATCATTTTCAAATGTATTTAAACACACACCACGTTTAGGTGTCAGTTGATATGCACCGAAGAAGGCCAAGTGCACCATTAAATCAACTTTAAAATGTCCCGTGAGTTCTCCGCATTTGTAGCCTGAATTTATTTTCGTGACTTCACCCCCACGTTAAAGTGGATAAAAGCACCCGCCCTGAGTGCAGCAGTAAGGGTGAGACTTGGAGCTTGAATAATATATATATATATATATATATATATATATATATATTGTCTTTTTTAACTTTTTCTCAAACACACAAAAATCTCCCCATGTTCAAGAGTCTGCAATCGAAAGCTGGTGATGAATCCACCCATTTAAGTGTGTCAGTAAGGAAATCCATTTACCAATATATCGAGCAACACAGCAGAAATCAAATGTCCAACAGATGGCAATATTCATAGAAGAAGTGTTTCAGCCACAAAGATAGCCTCTCTCAGTAATTTTCAAATCTTCATTTTAAACGTCAACATGGGAGCTTGTTATATCCTTAGTCAAACACTAAACATTAAAGACATATTCGGGTTACCCGATTTGCAACGTATATACAATACAAAAAAATAACAAAATCAGCATTCCTGCGCGTATCAAATGCCTTGCATATAAAAATAAATGTTATATCATAATGTCAAACTGAATGATTGACTAAGAGGTCATTTCGTTGCTGCAACTCTGAACACCAAATATGTTTAAACAGTTACCATGAGTGCAAGATCTGCAGTAACTGCCTATTTTGGCGGAAACTGACTATATGATATATAGTAACAGTCCTCTCACCATGGTGTGATATTCTGGAAACCCCTGGAAAAGCATGTGAGGTCCAGGCTGAATTTACAATGCAGGCCACAGTATAGGTCCAATTTGGCTCCCTAACCAATTTCATCTTTTTATAAGCTTTGGTTTTTATGCTCGGACCATCCTTCAACTTGAGATCAATGTAAGATCAAACTGTGTTACCTTTCTGTATGTTGGATATTATATCTTGGCCATTTTACAACCAGTTTCGTGCTCTGCTGTGTTGTTGGATTAGGAGGATGTTTTCGTGTCACAGTACACTCTGTGAAATCTATATTCAAACATTCATACATTCAATACACACGGTATTAATTTTAGAGGCTTCCCAGAGCACACAAGCCTATTGGCAAGAAGGAAGTAACACTTAAGTCCCTTCAAACCATAATCAAAATGATGAATTTGTCCCAACCGAGCAAAATGTCAGAACTAGAAGGGCACGTTTCCTCGCTGTACTGTCTCCTCCGCCGAAAACTTAAACTACAGCAGACTGGGTAACGAGAGTGTATTTAGTGAAACATGCTCTAAGTGGTAAATGTTGGCAGCCAGCGGCGCTCTTTGTCTTTTTTTTTTTTTTTTTAATGATTAATCCTTCTTGTCCAGACAACAATGTGGCCACATTTTGACATGCTGGGAATTGCCAGGTGGCCAGATGTCATGGAAATGAGCCTTTAATCAAGCATTATCCGTCTTAAATTATTGGTTCAGATTAAAAGGAAACAAATGAAGCAACCTAGCCTGGCTTGGTGCGAAGAGAAAACAGGGAAATAAACTACTGAAATGAATGATATAGAATTTGAAACCATCAAATTAACAAGAGGGACAATCTAGTTCCAGCACTATATGAAAAAAGTATCATTAGAAGGACAAACGTCCAAATGAATGCAAGATTTTATAAAATGTTTAAAGGAACTCTGAAAAGCAAACGCTTTCTACCTTGATAAAAACGGATTCAACTTTTAGTTGATGCGAAAAACAAAGGAAAAAGAAAAGCAACAGCTCTCTTACATGTGCAACTTGCATTATTCTGTCAGCAAACAAAATAGTTCACAGACGTAATACTTGCCTAGAATGAAAAATCTTTGCTGCCACATATTCAATTCTTAGGACCACTATGATAGTGTATGGCCAGTTTTCAACCAATTATTTGAGTGGAATTTGAGTGTGTTGAGGAAATGCTACTTCCTTCGCGCAAAAAAATGGCACTTTTGTGATGTCACTCATTTGATTTGCTGCATTTTATTGCTAGTTTTTTTTAATTAACTGTGTACACTGGGACCCCGTTGTCCAGCACCCAGCACCCATCCATGTACTCTGACCCCTAAACATGCCCAAACTGGCTAGTCCCGGATTAAGTTTATCAGAAGGCCATACTATATGGCCACCCATGGCCGGAAACTTACATGTTACCTATGGACTAAAGCACTACTGCGCTAACCACTAGTGTGACAAGACAAACATGACTCTAGGCCTATCACTGTGGCCAGCTGCTGTAATTGTAAATATAAAGCCCGACCTATGAAAAGTACCCTTTTGTTTTCACCGGTAAAAACCCTCAATTGACATTATTAGTAAGTCACTCCCCGGTAGGCCCTATATCCCACAAGACAGAGTGCATGGTATGTAAAAGCAGTACATGTAGAAATTCTGAGTTTACCTGTTCTTACAGCACCAAACAGCTATTTTCACTGTGGGATGGTTGTCTGGCCTATAGAGAAATACCAAGGAGCAATATTAAGTATTCATTCTGCTATCTCAGGTTAGGGACCAGCTAGAACAAGCATTTGCAATGCAATAGGTCTCGCAATTATGCAAGTTTGAGCTATTGGAATTGTAAATGACAATGCCTTTCATGTAGGTTTTGTGTTTTTAAATCTATATAAAATGCATTGTTATTTATAACCAATAGGTCAAACTCTTGCAAATGTGAGACATATTGCCTTGCAATAATGGGCCTTCTCATCCAGTTTGAGAGCTTGTTGATGCAATTCAGTACAGGATTTGCGCTCTACAAAAACCTACATTAGGTATGGTAAATATGAAATAATATTGTTTCACATTTGATGACCGTATAGGCTATCTACCTAGAAAACATGATTAACGGACACATTTTGGGCAACTCGTGACACGGGAGCATTTGTGAATGTTGCAATAAAAAAAAACATATTACTTTCTGTAAATGAAACTCAATTTAATGGTATACTTGTATGTACTTAATTGAGACTGAAAAACGTTGAAGACTTTTTTAGCATTTTAAAGTCTTTATCTGATTTACACCTTTTGATGGCTCTTCTTGAGCTTTGGCTCTTGGAGCCAAATCAAAGGCCTGGCTCAGCTCTCCCCACGGCGGTGTGTGTCTCCCTCAGAAATACAGTGTCTACTTCGCACGTGTGCAGCCCTGTCATAAGCTGCCCTTCATAATGAATCTGCAGCGTCAATCATAACACAGCCCCTCCCTGTACCCGCATCATAATCTGTACAGCACGCAGATCTCTGCAGCATGCTTGTTATTTATTTAGTTTTGAAGCAGTCGCGGCACACCCTGCTGTAGCGGGGTGCTGCGATTGCTTCAAAAGTACATAAATAGAACAAAAAAAGCAGGCAGAAGCCACATTTTCCCCCATTACCTTTGTATGAAACAGCGCGTTAGCTTTAACGCAGTACCATCCCTGCTACAAAAATAAAGGACCACCACTATCGGGTATAAAAGAAACAGGCCTAAGGCAGGGTCGGGGTAAGACCCCTCCGGTACTACATTTAGTTTAGGAACGTTCCACGAAACCCACACTGTTCCTGTATATGCTTCCCCGTAATAATACCGGGCGACAGGGGTTGGATGACCCTCCCACTAATCCCCTGTCTCCGAATCGCACGTGCTACCCCCTCCTCCTATCGGCTAACGAAGACTCACTAGTTCCACGGCCGACATCTTACATCGATCTGCTCACTCACACTACGGACCGGGACACCACAGCGCTCAAACCCGGTTGGTTTGAAGCAACCCACGTGACATACAAGGCCGTTGCAGCCATGGTCGGGGTGCGGGCGCGGCGCGCAGACTACTGGGTATTGTAGTGCCCAGCTCTTTCTACTTCGCCTCCTGTTGCGATCCACTTCCACGCGCTTCTCGGAGAAGGGTGACCTGGCGTGCGATCCAGGCGTCATAACGTTAAAGCGCGAGTGGTGGAGACGTCATGGAGGCTGGCGTGATTGATTAATTAAAGAGGCAACAATGTTTTTTGCCAAGAGTGAACGTGAGATGGTTTATCAGGAGAGATATAACGTGGTTGAGGTTCCGAACCCAAAGTGATCTGGAACAAAGTTAAGCACGCCATTAAAATAATATAAAACACGGCCCATAGCAATTCGTACCGGGCTCGGCGAAAACCAATACCAGACAAAATCTGAAATAGCCATAGGTCTGACACATATTATACCATATGCTGAAAAACGCTAAGGAGTGGGCTGGTTACTAATTAGAAGGTGTACTAGGGCAATCTTGGTTGGGAGTACTGTTTTAAGATGGCCGCTGCGCACACGGGTCTTGAATTCAGAGTAAGAGCGGGCCATCGTTTGTTTTTAATGTAATCGTCTGTGACTGACGTTTTGCTTGCCTTTTTGTGCCGTCCCACTTGGACGGCCTCGCCTGCCAAAAGGTTTCTTGTCTTTATGGGGCCATGTGTTTGGCCCCATAAAGATAAGAAACCTTTTGCGACTAACGTAATTCAGGCGAGCCCGTCCAAGTGGGACGGCTCAAAAAGCCAAGCAAATACGTCATGCACAGCTCTGTTCCAATGGCTGGCCACCATTTACCATAAACGGTGATGCCAGCCAATGGAACAGAGGGGCGGGGCTTAAAGCCCCTTACAGAAAATACCCGTTAACACAATCTCGCCAGCGAGACTGCGCATGCGCGCAGCCTACGCCAGGTGAGACCTAAAAAGGATTAAAAAACTGTGTTTAATATTTATTGAAAGCCCACCTCAATGGTAAAGCCAGATTTTCAGTAAATAAAAATGAAAACAACTTTTAGAAAGTTACCTTTCATGACCTGAAGCTCCAGGAGGTTGATCAGCATTAGCTCTCCAGCAGCAGCCCAATATATAATTAGCCCAAATGAAGTGTGAAAACTGCTCTCAGAGCAGCGACAAAGAGCTAGGTGTGGGGAGGTGCTTATGCTCCTCTAGCACGGAGACCAGTGGCTTATGCTCACAAACACAATTTACTTTGAAGGGGCCTTCCCTGTCATAAGCCCATGTTACCTGATACCTGACCAGAACCCCTCTTTTGTTTAACGATTCAGGCAGCCATTAAGCCAAGTGGGGGACAAAGGTGCTCCAAAACTGGTTTGGCGAGGGAGAGGGCTGCTTATTACCCTGGCCACACCTCTGGGTGACCACACAGGCTCTGCACAAGGGTAAAGGGTTTCTCCATCTTGAATTTATAAGCGGAAGGGGCAGGTTTACCCCAGGGAACCTTTACCCTATGGGTTAGGGAGGGGCCAGGAGTAACCCCCACCCACAAGCGAGTATCAGGCATAAATGTAGCATCCAAGATGACTTTTTATATAACACTGCTGGACATGAGGAAAACAGAAGAGGACTGGACCTGCTGTCTGTGACCTGAGAGGAGCCCTGAGGGACTGGATCTGCTCCCTCTTGTACCTAGGACAAAGAAGGGGACTCAAAGGGTCAGTTGGCTGGCCTGTTTAGCTATAGGGATATAAAACGCTACAATACGCCTTTTTCTGCAAACTCCCAGCTGACTAGTACTAAGTGGGCCTGACCTGGCCTCTACTAGAGTGAGGTTATACCCCCAAGTGCGGTTCCTGAAGTCCTGCGACCCTTGGCTGTGTCTAACTGGACTTTTCTAATCACCTATGAAAATTCTTGACTTCCAGCGGACCAGGACAAACTTGCCAAGCAGATCTGCAGAGGCATGGCCTCACTGAGTTAGGCCGAAACAGTTTGCACCCACTTGGAGCTTCTCCCCAACAGTAAGTTCTTTTCAACAGGACCTTGGCGAGAAGTTATCCGGTCCTGTGGCTCCCTCGGACACAGCCCACAGCCTTCCCAGCTGGAGGATTCTGAGTTCACAAAATAGGCAAACTTCGAAGGTAAAAATCATGACTGCGCAAAGGTGTCAAAAGTATCCAGCCGGCCAGAGGATTTCCATAAGTGTGAAATTTGAGTTTTCAAGCTAGGAGATTTCCCCTCCCTACCCCCTCCAAACCGACAGCTTCACCGGGACATCGTCTAATGCCTACCCGACGTCGAGGAGCCTGCTATCTTTCCCCACTGAAGATTTTGATTTCCATTCTTGAAATTAAGTCCCAAGGTACAACCTCCAACCAGATTGAACCTGAATGGTGTATCAGACCTGCACTTTTTGCTGTATAGTTTCTATACCTGAACTAAGTACATATGCCTACTAGTAAGCACCTGTAATGTTCTACTAAAATTGCATGCAATGGACTAAAAATAATCTACATTTTCAATGCAAGCAAATAGAAGCCAAGTTTAGGCTGCATGTATTTTCTACTACTTTTTTTGTAGCAGAATATGTTGGAAATAAAAAACAAACAAGTAATAACCATTGCACCAGCTTGCCAAGGCAACATCTACCAGCTTTGTGAATGCTTCTTTCTTAACAAGTATTGGCAAAGTCAATAGGTCTTTTTAACAAGCAGTCTATTGGGCCCTATTAACTGTACCAATTGTTTTTAGCCACTCTGCATAGCATTCCGGATGCTGTGCAGCATGTCTAATGTTTTAAAAACAAAACAAAATCCTTTGAACTGACGCCCATATCATTTTGTAGGTGCACGCATCAAGCATTCCCGTTCCTACAAAATGACTTTTTTTTTTCTTTTTAGTTACAAAGCTGGATCAGTAACTACAAAGAAAAGAAGGTACACAAAAGTAATATTTTTCAAAGCAGGAGGGGGAACAGACGCAATGGGGGCACAAGCAACAGGTTGGGGTGTGGAAGCAACATTATATGTGGAAAAAGCAGAGGGGAATGGGGGGGGGGAGCCAAAGAAATACCGGAAGGCGTTAGATACAGAAGCAAAGAGTTGGGGCATTGTGGAAGTAAAACAGGAGAGGGTGGAAGCAACATGGGGGTTTGTGAAAGCAAACTCAGGATGCAGGTGGGCGAAAGCAACAACGAAGAGAGAGAAGGAATGTTACAACGCAGATGCCTTTACAACACCTTGTAAGTATATGTAACGTAAGAATAACCAAATGTATATTTTGTCAGGAAAACACCACTAAACCCTAAAATTACCCTTATCTCCTTTTACCACTAACCACCCCATAACCCTAAAATTACTCTTCTGTTCCTTTACCACTACCCACCAATGAACCCTTAAATCCCCCTTACCTCCCTTTAGCACCATCTACTCATGAACCGAATATGACCCTTACCTCTCTTTATCACTGCCCAGTATGATATTAAAATATATCTATATATATATATTTTTTGGTTTTTCCTGAATTCCCTTCTCCAACAGATAGTAAGGAAAGAGAGCGAGCCACACAGAGGATGGGATATGCTTCAGCATTCAACAATCATGTTATAACGCATTACTTTTCTTTGAAAAAAAATAAAAAAATACTGAACTATCTTAGGAGAAGGGAATTCAAATTATGTGAACCTGGAGCTGAAAGGAATGCCCCCACCGTTAGCTTGGCATCCGCTCAGGCTCTCATTTCTGGAAACTATATCTATCTCTAGCTCTCTATCTATCTATCTATCTATCTATCTATCTATCTATCTATCTATATATATATATATATATATATATATATATATATATATCTCTATATCTCTATATCTCTATATATCTATATATCTATATCTCTATATATAATGAACACCGGCATTTGCAGTAAAGAACCCCGAGTCACAACAATCATGAGTGTTAATCAAGTTTGTCTAGTCAGGCAGATAAACACACAGACGCATTTCGAACACAGCCGTGGTCTTGGTCACATGATCCTAACAGGTGATCATGGCGCCTTTTTAAAGGGGAACACAGTTGCGTCACACATGACGCGACTTCATCAATTCTTAATTACATTCCTTTTTTACTGTTTTTGTGGATTTTTTTTCCTTACTTGCTACATTTCAAAGTGTGATTTAAAGTTGACAAAGTATAACTAAATAATAAGGTGTTACAAAACCTGCGTAGTAAAGACATGCGTGAAAAAGACTGGGCTAAAGGATGGTTCCTAAGATAAGGAGGGCATGGGTGGTGGGGAAGCAACACTTATGGTGTGTGGAAAAATGGGAAGAAGCACATGGGCAAGCGCAACGGGAAATGAGCAGGGAGAAGTATATAGCCAACAGAAAACACCACAGAGTGCATAACAAGGGGGAGAAGTACACGAGGAAGACAGCTAGGAAACACACAAACTCTCATGGATTGTTTAACAGAAACAAGTAGTGCTTGAAAAGCCCAGTGTTGCCAGCCAATCAAAAGAGAGGTAAAGATACAATACTTCAGGGAGGGACAGACACAAGAGTGACACAAATGAGAAGCAGGCAAAAGAGTGACCAGAAAGTCAACTAATAGCATGCAATGGGTGGGCTCCAAGCCCATCTGTATTCTTTATAAGCCACAATATGTCTCGCAAAAGACAGTAGATGCACAGTATGGTAGGCTCGACCTTAAAAAAGACTTGATTTTTGTTTCCTTCACCAAACCAGATGTGCAACAATATGATTAAGAATAATAAATCACAGTGCCTCGGGCTGGGAAAACCACAAAGCCACTTACAGGGGGCCGGCGATTGTGCCGTTGACCGAACCTCTTCGGCATGCGCTTGACAGCTTGTGCTTTAATTGGCAAATCAAGTCTAATTTGAAAAAGAACATCTGGCAGACCACTGTGAAATTAAGCAGAAACCAGGATAAGACAGTATGCTACGCTCTGGACCCCAGGAGGTGAAAGAACCTACGGCAATACACCCCTTGCATGTTAAATGCAGAATCCTTTGGGGACAAAAGTGGACGTCATATTAAAAAAACATCTGCAACACTGCTGCAAAAGTATTTAGTATAACATAAATAAGTAATGTGTTATAGTGTAAGGATATTTAATTTGCTTTTTGAGAATAGAATGAGGCCTGATAAGTCATCATCAACTGCAGTAATGTCAGATAGTGGAAAATGTTGCAAGCATATAGGCACAGGTCTTTTAGAGCATGAACCAAGCGACAAAGCAATGCATTTCAGTACAAAACGATTCCAGAGGTTTAAAATAATTTTCTATCATTCTAGTATCTTAAGAGAGATAACGCGTGCTATCTGCTATCGATCTCAAGGAAGGCAAGCAAATGATAGTTTAAAGACCGAGATAATTGAGGTGCAGATGACTTCTTGCACCCATGGACCCTCGGTCACTCCTGCTGTGCCATTGATAGATATTGAAATGGTTACTTACCAGTAAGAGTAGGTTTGAAGCTTGAAGAGGTTTCTGGATTCACATGCTATGCATTATCCCGCCATCTAGTAGTCTGAAATATTCACGGTTTAAAAAAAAAAAAAATAATAATTCCTGTGGCAGTAGTCGATCATTATTTAGTAGTAATTCCGCCCACTGCGTGGCCTCAGATGGCACCCCGGAGGTTCCTGTACGTGGTAGCCATCTTCGGATTCCTAGTCTTCGCTCTTGATTTTTTCCTTCAGGGATGTTCATTTGTTTCTTAAATGTTATGTCTCTTCCTTTTGTGTGACCCCTTTCACACCTGTTTGCTTTCTTCATTTCTAGGGAGGTAGGTGGGTGGGTCGCATGTGAATCCTGGAAGTTCTTCAAGCTGCAAAACTACATGTTGTACATTCGATTATGTAGCGGTTTACCCCTTCTTGGCATGGCAGGGGTGAGATGAGGAAGAGTTTGCGAACAGGAGTTGATGTATTTTCTGTGCCACCTGAGCTTCCTTTGTCATTTGTATATTCACACAATAATGTTTGGTAAAAGTATGTCGGGATGCCCATGTTGTGGCTGCACATATAGGTGCCGATTCCGATCCGTTAAAAATATTCCCCGTACGAATCGTATCCGGATTTTTTACGTACGAATCGTACAAGTCCCGTACAAACTGGCAAGTACGATTCGTATGTTAAAAAATCCATACGAATCGCATTGGGAAAATTCCCCGACACGTCCTCGGGTCGGAAAAAGTGTCCGACACGTCCCCGGACAGTTTTATGTACGAATCGGGAAACTGAAGTCCGAGCGCGCAAGTACGATCCGGCCCGTCCGTCCGAATGCACAACCGTATGGAAAAAACACCGTACGGAGCGAACTCCCATAGCAACCATGGAGACGTCCAAACATGTGCCCGCAGACGTGCCGAACACCGAAACCCAGCCCAACCCCCCACCCCCCCCCAAGTACGCGCCGTACCCCCAGCCCCCCCGTATGTACGCGCCGTACCCCCACCCCACCCGTATGTACGGAGCGTACCCCAACCCCGTGTAGGTACGGTGCATACCCCCACCCCCATATGTACGTGCGTACCCCCAGCGCGTAGCACGGGGTGGGGGTACGCACCGTACCTACGGGGTGGGGTGGGGGTACGCTCCGTACCTACGGGGTGGGGGTACACACCGTACCTACGGGGTGGGGTGGGGGTACGCTCCGTACATACGGGGGTGGGGGTACGCACCGTACCTACGGGGTGGGGTGGGGGTACGCTCCGTACCTACGGGGGTGGGGGTACGCACCGTACCTACGGGGTGGGGGTACGCTCCGTACCTACGGGGACATGTAGGGATGGGGGTACGGTGTGTACCGGGCCCCCTTTTTGCCGTGCATCGTGGCGTACTTAGCTTTTCCGGCACTTTTTGGGTCCCGTAAAAATATTGCAGTGCGAAGTGCTGTGGGTACGAATCGTACTTGCTGTTCCGTAAAATGCTGCCTGACTCCGTGCGAATGTCGCGTACGCGGTGTCCCGGATCGGAATTGTGGGTATATTTTAGCCGGTCGTGTTTTTTACGATTCGTACGGAAATGGTGTTTCTGTACGAATCGTACTTGCAGGTTTGTAAGGTGGTTTTCCCGGGTACGAGTCGGACAGAGAAAACGCTCCGTCCGACGATTCGTACCCGGTTTTTCCAGGATCGGAATCGGCCCCATAGTGTTTATTGGCACATCTGCCATAAAAACTAGGGTTACACCCTTTTCCCATGTTGAATGCGCTTTTGGGTGTAAAGTTAGAGTTTTTCCAGCTGAGAAGTAGCATGTTTGAATCATCTCCACAATCCATTGTGCGATTGTCCCTTTTGTAACGGGTGAATCCTTGCTGAACTTTGCATGTAAGACAAACACTTGGTTCCCCTTACGAAACTATTTTGTCTCCTGTAGATAATATAGTAACACTCTCCTTACGTCCAGGGTATGTAAGCTCCTTTCCAGCAATGTCTGAGGGTTCTTAAAGAAAACCGGTGACTGAATGCTTTGATTCAGATGAAATTTGCTCACCACCTCTGGTAGGAACTGGAGATTAGTTCTAAGAACTATTTTGTCCTTGTGGATTTGTATATATGCCAAAACGGTCAGCCAGGCAAGTCTTCTGAGGGTTGCGCATGTACACCTGTCTACTGAACCCCGGGATGCCACCAAGCCACCCCGAGACGCACCCACGGACCCTTCAGCTGCCTCACCTGCAAGTTCACCTGCATCCGGACCTGCCCGCCACCAGCACCTGGCAAGCCGAACACCAGCAGCAACCACCTCAAGTGCATCCTCCTCAACACCTGCTCCGTCCACAGACACGCCATCGAACTCTGGAACCTCCTCGACACCACAGCCCCGGACGTTGCCTTCCTCACGGAGACCTGGATGAACGCCTCTTCAGCGCCCAACATCGCCATCGCCATCCCTGAGGGCTACAAGATCACCCGGAGGGACCGCACCGCCAACCAGATGGGAGGAGGCATCGCCATCATCCACAGGAACACCATCCGTATCACGACCAGCACCAACTCCCTAACCACCGCCGAACACCTGCACTTCCAGATCCACACCGACCCGAAGACCACCCTCAGAGGCACCCTGATCTACCGACCCCCGGGACCACGCACCCAATTCAGCGAGGACATCGCCGACTTCGTCAGCCCGCATGCCCTCCCCTCCGCTGACTACATCCTCCTGGGAGACCTCAACTTCCACCTGGAGAACAACAACGACCGCAACACCAGCACCCTGCTCGACAACCTCGCCAACCTGGGTCTCAAGCAGCTGGTGTCCACCCCCACCCACCTCGCCGGACACACACTCGACGCCGTCTTCTCATCCAGCACAGACATCGCCTTCAGCGACGCCACAGAACTTCACTGGACGGACCACAGCTGTGTCCACTTCACCTTCAAAAGAACGGCGATCCACCAGCCTCAGGTTGCCCGTAGAAGCTGGAACAAGATCACAGCCGACCAGCTCGCCGCCTCCCTGAGCCAGCACCCTCCTGCCAGCTCAGCGAACCCCAGCCAGGCCGCCGATAACCTCACGAAGTGGATCAGCAACTGCGCGGACGAACTCGCCCCTCTGAGGACCCCGCCCAGCAGACCTGGCAGCAAGAAGGCCCCATGGTTCACCGACGAACTCAAGAGCTCCAAGAAGAACTGCCGAGCCCTCGAGAAAGGCTGGAGAAGGGAACCAACACCGGACAACATGACCACCCTCAAGCTTGCCACCCGGAAGCACCACCAACTGATTCGCGCCGCCAAGAAAACTGCATTCAAAGACCGGCTGGACAACAACGCACACAACTGCAAAGAACTCTTCAACATCGTGCAAGAGCTCTCCAACCCCAGCGCAGGAAACAACGACATCACCCCATCGCAAGACCTCTGCAACTCCCTCGCCTCCTACTTTCACAACAAGATCGCAGACATACACAACAGCTTCAGCATTCATCCGACGCACGCCACGACCACAGCAACGCCGCCCACCACCACCCTCCGCGCCTGGACTCCGATCAGCACCGAAGACACCGCCCGCACGATGAATTCCGTCCACTACGGATCTCCGACCGACCCCTGCCCTCACCACGTCTTCAACAAGGCAGACGCTGTCATCGCACCCCACCTGCGGGACATTATCAACACCTCCTTCGACACCGCCACCTTCCCCGAGAGCTGGAAGCACGCAGAACTCAACGCTCTACTCAAGAAACCCACTGCGGACCCCACCGAACTCAAGAATTACCGCCCCATCTCGCTCCTCCCGTTTCCAGCCAAAGTCATCGAGAAAACCGTCAACAAGCAGCTGGCCGCCTTCCTCGAGACAAATGGATCCCTCGACCCCTCACAGTCTGGCTTCCGAGCCAACCACAGCACCGAGACCGCCCTCATCGCTGCCACCGACGACATCAGAGCCCTGATGGACAACGGAGACACAGCGGCCCTCATCCTCCTAGACCTCTCCGCGGCATTCGACACGGTCTGCCACCGCACCCTAGTACAGCGCCTCAGCAACGTCGGAATCCAGGAGAAGGCACTGGATTGGATCATCTCCTTCCTCGACGGAAGGACACAGAGAGTCCGCCTACCACCGTACAAGTCAGAGGCCACCAAAGTCATCTGCGGCGTCCCTCAAGGATCCTCGCTGAGCCCCACCCTCTTCAACGTCTACATGAGCCCCCTCGCGGCCATCGCACGCCAACACAACCTCAACATAATCTCCTACGCCGACGACACCCAGCTGATCCTCTCCCTGACCAACGACCCCGCCGCCGCCAGAGCCGATCTGCACGAAGGGATGAAAGATGTAGCCGAGTGGATGACGACCAGCCGCCTGAAACTGAACTCAGACAAGACGGAGGTCCTCATCCTGGGCCCCTCGCCCTCAGCCTGGGACGACTCCTGGTGGCCCCCCGCCCTGGGCACCGCACCCAAACCGACGGACCACGCACGCAACCTGGGCTTCATCCTGGACTCCTCCCTCTCCATGACCAGGCAAGTCAACGCCGTCTCCTCTGCATGCTTCAACATCCTACGCATGCTACGGAAGATCTTCTGGTGGATCCCCACCGAGACCAGGAAGACCGTCACCCAGGCCCTCGTCACCAGCCGACTGGACTACGGCAACGCCCTCTACGCCGGTACCACCGCCAAGCTCCAGAAGAGACTCCAGCGGATCCAGAACGCCTCAGCCAGACTCATCCTCGACATCCCACGTAACTGCCACATCTCCGAACACCTGAGAGACCTGCATTGGCTCCCCGTCAACAAAAGAATCACCTTCCGTCTCCTCACCCACGCACACAAAGCCCTCCACGACCAAGGCCCGATCTACCTCAACAACCGAATCAACTTCTACGCTCCCAAACGCCACCTCCGATCAGCCAGCAACGCCCTCGCCGCCGTCCCGCGCATCCGAAGAGCGACAACAGGAGGGAGGTCCTTCTCCTACCTGGCCGCCAAGACCTGGAACTCCCTCCCGACCAACCTGCGCCTGACCAAGGACCACCTCTCCTTCAGGAAGAAGCTGAAGACCTGGCTGTTCGAGCAGTAACGGCACCCCCCCCCCCCCCTCCCAAGCGCCTTGAGACCCTACGGGTGAGTAGTGCGCTCTACAAATGCTCTGATTGATTGATTGATTGATTGATTGATTGGCTGTATCGGCTGCATCCAGGGCTGACTTTAGGCAGGTGTTTGCAAAATATTTCCCTCCTGAATGATTGACATTGCTCTTTTCTTGTCATCCTCTAAGAGCTTTTTCATTATCTTCTCCATCTTGTTCTACTGTTGATGTCCATATCTATTGAGGAGAGCATTTGAATTTGCAATAGGTATTGTGTTTCTGCCTCTCTCTCCTTTTTCCTACCCACCCTATCCAGTCTTTTGCTTTCTGTCTCTCAGGAGGTTGGCCTGTGGAAGAGTGAGAGTGGTTCCTTCTTCTTGCTGGGATGATGATTGACTCTGCCACTGTATTCCCCTCTATGTACTTAGGGTCATTTGAAGAGGGTCCATATTTGTTCTCCACTCTTGGGGTGATGCCCTTTGTTGAGGAAGGCTTCTTTGCCCTGATCCAGTATACTTGGCAGCATTGGGAGGAAGTGGCTTCCCTTGGTAGATGGCATTAGTGTCTCTATGAGAAAACATGCGTCTCCTTCTGCCTCCTATAAGGGCACCCCGAAAGGGGCTGCTGCCTTTTTCACTATACTATTGTAGAAGGCAATATTGTCTGGTGGCGAAGTCTTTGAGGGGGAACTACAAACCTCCTCCTCTGGACTCTGTGTTGAGGTCATTCCATTCTTCCTCGAAGCTCCCTGCTGCTTCTTCCCCATCTAGGTTTTTGAATTCCTCTTTGGCCGCCTCCTTGTGATGTTTGGAAGTTGCCGGTGCCTTTGAGGCAGTCTCCTCCTCTTTGACGTCTGGTGTTGTGGAAGATCTGGTAGGAATCCTGAGCATCGAACTCCTTCTTGGGTTGGAGGAGCACCACCATGTTGCCTTTAATTTCCTCTTCTTTTCCACCTCAAGGCCTTTTTTGACGTCTTGCATCGGAGCTGCTCTCTTCCTTGGTGTCGCAGTTTCTTCCTCCGAAGGCTTGGTGTTTTCGTTTAGGGCCTCTTGAACCGAGCCAGTATTCGTCAATTTGCATTAGTCAGTATCCCTGAGTTGGGATCTGTGAGACACCTTTGGTCGCAGCTGACCCTCGGTCGTAGTTTTCTTTGACGTCTGGGCTGCCTTGGGCGCTTTTTTCTCAGGGCCCTTGGTATCCGAGGTGTTGGGGGGTTTACCTTTTCAGGTCTCTTCTCAACATATTTTGTTGCCTTCTTCGCCGCACATTTCCTCTCAGCATCACCCTCGAGGATCTCAACATCCGAGCCTCCATGAGCTTACTCTGGAGCCCCAACATGTTCTTCTTTGTTGCTTGGAGGCCCAAGTCTTTCAGCGATACCTGTTGCTTCTTGTCGCTGCACATTGCTGCGTGACTTTTCTCTCTCTGCGGTCAGCTGGCCTTGAGAGTTTTTGGCACAAATACAGCGCACACCTCGCCGTCCTTCTCACTGTGGTCCCTCGGTAGGCAGAGGATACAAACCTTGTGTGGGTCTCGCTGTGCAAACTTGTGATGGCAGTTTGATCAAACTTTAAATGGGGTATTTTCCATGACCCTTACCTGGCTTCATTCTCTGGTCACATGTGTTACTCTGATAGAATGTGTCTGACTTCCATGGATGAAGGTTCCCTTCCTCCTCTAGTACCTTACTGTCCTTCGTTCGCCTATTTTTTCCCCAAGCCTACATTTTCATAAATCTTCTCCAACATTTTTGAGCTTCTTCTTTTGCTTCTAGACCCAACTGCGGGGTGCCGAATGAAATCACGTAGGGGAAGGACCTGGCACCAAATGGTGATCAATGACCCCCCACAGAGAAAGAAACTGAGACCATTCAGGACCCAACCATTAGATGGTGGAATAATGCACAGCATGTGAATCCAGAAAAGGATTTATGCTGCAAAACCCAGTTTCCATTGTACTGAAAATTTGCAAACAGCAGCTTTCCCAGCCTGAGTTGTTTTCAGCCCATCGTCTTTCTGATGGGGGGAGGGAGGGCTGTATTTTTAATATACTGGCAGGAGATGTATTCATGCTGCTGGTCCAGTGACATCTTGACAATCGATTACTAGTAATCGGGCTGCATTTGCTTGTTGTGGAACAGTTCTGGTATTTGCTTTGCAGTCGCATGGCACCATACTTCACAGATTTTAACTGAATATCAATTATGAAAAACAACAAACCCGAAGTGAACAACTATATGAGTAGGGCCATTGAAACATACCCTCCAAATGTCAAGGTTGGATCTAAGTTTGAACGGCAGGCAACAGGATGCCAGATTGGTTAACCGTTCAGATGCCTCAGCTGGGAATTGCTTAAGGTTCTAAGCACACTAGGTTTCTGATCAACTTTGTTTGAGAGTACTTTAAAAGTGTAAAAGGTAAGGAAAAGTTAGAAATCAGACAAAAAAGGGCCTTTAAAAATACAAATACTGTTGTATGATTTTTCCGCAATTATTTTTCTTACCTTGCAAACTTTATGAACTTGTGAAGTTTCTCAATATTGTGAAAAAAAACTTCTCCAACTTGACATAGACCTTAAGCACACTGATACGGTACAACCCTCTGAAAAACAGCATTTGTAGGATTCCCCCCACAAACAAATGAAAACAAGACTTGCAAAGCAAATAGGTCACACCTGTGAAACGTATTAGCTGTGGCAATGCTTTTTCTCCTAGCCAGACCTACCAGATTCATGCAATTTTGAAATCTGCTATATTTCCAAAAGCATCAGTTAAAGAGCTTAAAGCCTGCAATATTTAGCTTAGTGAAAATAAGAATGGAAAAATAGAGAACAATTGGCTTTGCCAATGTTTTGTAGCATGTTGTGCAGAAGAGTGGCTGCTGTGCATTATGACTAAAACTAATAAAAATAAAAAAACATTTGCGACCAGTGCCGATGACATCACAGCGCTTTTTAATTTTGTTCTTATTGTTTACAGCCACATGCTTCCCAGAGGCACCACAACGAGAGGGAAAGTGGGAGAGAAGGATGCAGGTGGAAGAAGAGGACAGGTGAGAAGGAATGGGGGAGTACATGGACAACGGAGGGTGGGCTGGACGGATCTGGTCACCAGCAAACAGACAAAGAAGGGAGGGAAGCGGGCACTAGAGGCAAGCAGACACAAAGAAGGGTGGTCAGGAGGGGTTGGGGACAAGCAGATGGACAACAGAGGGTGGTCATTAGGGACTGAATCAAGCAGACAGACAATGGAGTGAGGGCAGGAGGAGCAAGAGCAGATCAACAGTGGATGGTGAGCAGGACGGGCGGGGAAAAGCACACGGACTACAAAGGGTTGGGCAAGGGGGTTGGGGAAAGAACACTACCAACAGAAGGAAAGACATGGGGAGGCATAAAGAGGGGTGAAGGAAACAGCTGCAAACACACACACTCCTGTAGAGTATTTGATCAAAAAGAAAATAGTAGCTCCAAATAAATGAGCAGTGGAAGTACACAAGTAAAGTGTTCATGCTCCAGGGGAGGGACAAACACACGAGGAGTAAGTAGCCTACTGAAGCTAACTAATAAGCAAGAAAACGAGAGTGAGAAAGCCAACCAATGGTGAGCAATGGGCAACTTCTAAGCTCCCTATAAGATAACAAAAGGCCTCGCAAAGGAAGACGCAGGCACTGTCTCAAGGAAGACTTTAAGTGACTTTTTTGTCTACTTGCAGCACGTCATACCTCATGCTGTGTGCTGCCTTATAGCAGTGATCGCTAGTCCCTGCTGCAGGGCTACAGCAGGTTGGGCCGGAGAGCAATAGTAGATGGCTAGAAAAATAGTGACAGGGGAGGGACAGAATAAGTAATCCCAAAGACGGCCTTCGAGAGGTGTCCGGCAAGATATCAAGACAATGAATCTCTGGGACACAGTTTATTTTAAACATACAATGAATGATTACAGCCATTAATTAGCAGAAGTATTGTATTCTTGGATCAAGTAATTGGGAGGAGTTCAGGGGGGCACTCAGCAGAGCTGAATGGGTGGGGGATTGATGAATGAAGGTCTACCCTTAGATGCTAGATGGGGTTGTTATATGAGACCAACCTGACTGGAAAGGGTTGCCTGCTTATTGCAGCTCAGAAGAGCAGCAAACAGAAGGAAAAGACAGAAACGTATCCAGACAGGGCCTCATAAAGTAGAAAACATGGTCAGATACAGCAGAGAGTAGGCAGTAACATCAAAAGTAGCAGCATGCTAGCAGAGATCACTTGCCTAAGGTGAAGGAACACCACCCTGACAAGTGGTTGGAAAGAGAAAGGGCTGCTGCACCCTGAGATGGGGTTTGCCGGAAATACAACACCCTGAGAGTGGGGGCTCCCTGGCAGCACCACCTTGAAAGGGTAGTGCCTTATGTGACAGTAAAGCACTGACTGTTGTCACAGGGAGGACGCACCACCATGAGGAGGCTTCATCCCGATTGGGGATTACCAAGGAGGAGACCGCAGCTTGAGATGGGACAGTACCCCGCCAACACACAGAGGGGGAAGTTTGAGCATCTTAAAGAGAGGGGAGCAGAGTACCCAGAGAGGCAGCAGGAAGTGTGACATGTAGAGGGGGCAGTAGGAGAACAAGACCGAAGAATAATGCAGAGACCAGCAACATAAGGGGATTAAATAGTACTCAAAAAGGTTGCACAGGAAATTAGCAGAGCGTGGGACACAGCATAAAAGTGTGCGCTGCACCATCCCAAGACAAAAGCACCACACCTGTAAGAAGTGCATTACAATGTGTCAATGTATGTGGGTAACACCGAGTAAGAGCTACACCAGAGAAATTAAACAGGGATATCACAGGGAGAAGACTATGCCTTGAGAGATGCAGTAGAGATAGATAAAGTAGCGCCCAGAGGCGGTTTTCATGGAGGGGACCTCAACCTGAGAGGGCATTACCCTGAAAACGAGGTGCACCCTGATAGAATTTTAAAATGAACTGAAGAGCACCCTAGCAGGCCCTCGAAGTGCTCAGAGTAAGGGTAGTACATCGAGTCAGTGTTGGAGAAAGGGCATGGAGGCACCGGAGAACACCAGCTGGTGAATTGGGGCCAACCAGCACGTTCTGGGTGACTGGATAGCATCTTGACAGGCTAGGGCTTCACCATGCGGAGGGGTGACAGGGTATCACCCCGAGAGTGGACAGTATCACACCGTAAAGGGCACCACCCTAAGAGAGAAATTCGGAAAGTAGTTCTCTTAACACCCAGAGGGGTAAACTCCCAGCTACATCGGGTAACACTGTGTGACAGAAAGAAAAATAACACATCAAAAGGAATACATTGCACATAGAGGGAGAAAGGACAATACATTGAGAGAAGGCAGAAGCCTGTACTCTGAGATAAAAGGTACACGAGGAGGAAATTCCATGGCACAGTAGAGCTAGAGAAGAGCCTATGCTGGCAAGCAAAAGGATGGACATCACCTTGAGAATAAAAATGAGAAGCCACACAGGGGTAAAGCGTCTGAGGTAGCCTCTGAGAAGAGTGCAATACCGCGAAAAAGCTTAGCCACACAAAAGAAAGACAGGGCAGTACTCTGAAGAGAGGGGGAGCATCGTTAAGAAAACTGATGAGAAAGCATGAAAAGCACTCTAAACAGTGGCATAAGGGAAATACAGGAGGGGACTGTACTCCAAGAGAGGAAGGGTCAATATAAGAGAGACCTCAGTCTCAAGAGAAACTGCCAAAGGCTACTGATTTCTTGAAGGGATTGTTTGTTTCTTAAAAAGCATCAAGGTGCATCGATCCTGAGCCATAATAATATTTGTACGGTTGTTGGGAGTGAAAATGGATGCATCAAAGAATTGTAGGCCAGTATATTTGCATGGGGAAAGGGCAGAAAGGGGTCATGAATGGCAACCTGCATTTGGATGGGAGGAAGATCTATTCTGAGTTGACTTAAAGGCTAAATTGTGCTTGGGGTGGCTTCCATGGAAACACTTCTCTACAATTCTGAAGACGCATGCTTGGGCAGCAATGAAAAATGCTTCAAAATACACAGTGGCAAACTGCAAAAATCGTCATTTTTGTGCGGCTAAATTTGCTAATCTGCGCCGCAGTTTCCTGGGAGGGGGGTCTAACTGGCTGCTGCAGGGGCGATATCAAATGCCAAAAAGTGAGTGGCCGAGTACTAGTGTGTAGCTGCTGACCTTGCAAAACAAAAAGAAACAAAAAGAAAAACACCGGGGAAAAATAAAAAACGACATGAAGGAAAGGAAGAGTGTAAGGAAAGCCATGTCCTCTAAATGAATGTTAAAATAGTCCCTCATGTCAGCAATACGAGGATACAAGTTATTTAACATGCTGGTAAAGAGGCTCTGCTCTAGAGAGGCACGTCTTAACCTTTTGACTTCAGTGGACCTCCACCTAATCATTACTGGAATCTGAGGACCTCCACTGAATTCTTCTTGGAATCAGGGTACCGTCACTCTGTCATAACTGGAAGCAAAGCACCTCAGCCTTAATATTTTTGATGATTTACACTGCAAAACAATACACACAAAAATACAGAAAGGAGCATTCATCAAACACATACACAAATTATTAAATATTTTAATTCAGAAATATAAAAAAGAAAAAAAAGAAATCTACATTTTCATTTTAATGGAAAGATTGTAGCTTTTCAAAATTTGAGGACTCCAATCGTCAATATTATATTCTGTTTGATGCACTTACACTGTTCCCATGAATCAATCTGAGGAGAATAAAATGTGGTCCTCCAATTTCGAATTCCTTTATATTTACTGAACGCTTTAAAAACTTCAAATTTACATTTTGTTAAATACGAATAATATGCAAACATTTAAGTTGGAGAAAGAGTTCCACTACTGTTTTCTGGGTGATTCCATACCATTATTTCTTAAACAAAATTAGAGGAAAGGTATTCAAATTAATGTGTATTTGGCGATATGACATTGTAACTGCTCATTGCGCTCAAGTGATTTCTTTAAAGACCTAATTAACTTAGGCTGAAAGATGAACATCCTCTACTCATAAGAGCAATTGCCCAGCCAATGCAGGAACGCTCAACTGTTAGGTCCACTATGTCTGCAAATTTCACCCAAACTGCTAGAAAGATCAGGTAGAAATAGGGTTCTTTCCTGTTAGCGTGATAAGGAATACAAAAGAAGACGCTACTTGATGGTTTTTTCCACATTTCTAAGCAGTTTATTACAAGACAAAGGAAGAGAGATTACGATAATCTGATGTTGGCTTTGGTGTAGACCCAGAGTTGTAAGCTGATCAGGATACTGGTAAAAGCGCTTTTGTTAAGATGAGGGCAGATAATTGGTTTGAGGATGAAGGATGGATGTCCACTAATTAAATAATATGAAGGCTAAACAACTCATACGTTAAAATAATGACAAGAAAAAGGGGAATTCTCAAAATGAAAAAAACAGCCAGGAATATAAAATATGCCTGAAACTAATCAGAGATGTGATGTTCAACAAATGAAGGGCAAGTAAGAATACCGGCATCTAGTACAAAAAAAATGCAAGAATACATAACACCTTTGAATATTAACAAGCTTACATCGTAGTCTCAGAGCTCATCCCCTTGCTCACAAAATCTAATTAAAGCTTAATGTGCATGAGCCCCAACTAACTGATATGCTGTATCAATATTAAGGCTCTTGAAAATAAAGTACCGGGGCATTATAGGGTAAATGTGGATTTGCTCGTTTCAGATTCAAGGTGCTGGGCTCAACCAACTTATACCCTTACTGTAGATATAAGTGGGGAAATAAACAAATGCAGCAAATTGGGGGAGAGGGACTTTGGCAATGTGAAGAAGGCTGCTTGCAAAATTCTTATTAGAGAGGGCGATGTAACTGGTTACTCTTAGACTTCCTTCGAAACACATGTGGATTTTAAGATGAACCACCACTGCATGCTCTTTGTTAATGCAGGGCCACCTAAATAAAAAATAAAAAAAAGCTTGTGATGAAAGATTAAAGATTCCCTTGGGGATTTAAAATCTTCATTTAAATCAATCTGCAAAGCAGCCACGGGAGTAACTGGAGGCAATGGGTGTCTTTTATGAATTCATGTACAGAATTTGCATATTCATCAAGAAGATGTGAGCTAATGTTAGAGTTAAACAGGGCTCCCACCAGAAGCCGATCAGGCAAAACAGGATTTCAGTCTAGGCTTAAAGAAGCCTTAAAGCCAATAGTACCGCCAATTAACAACAAACCCACCCACTGTTTTATAACATGTCTAGTATGAAGTGCATTCTTTTTTTTTTAATTCAAGACAGACAGAAGCAAATCCCCTCTACTTCATTCGACAAAATATGTTGCGAGACTAAGAATTAAAAGGGTGTGGCTGTGCAATCAGTTTAAAGTAGATCCATTTGATTTTTACAATGAAGGCTCACTTTTGACAATGGGGCGACAAACACTTCATAAAAACACAACAGAAGACAAAATTGTCATGTCATTTGAGCAGGGAAGACAGCAGATATAAAAAAAAAAAAAAACAATATAGAGGATTTTTAGTATTTTTCTCCCTATGTGTTAGAAAACGGATGACTGTTTTAAATGTATTTATATACTGAATGGAAAGGAGGTAAGGTCATTGAGATTCTCACCATCATCTGAGGAGTGGACTTAAAGGATCTGCTATAGAAAACTTTAAGAATGAAACAAATATGCTTATGTCCATATAGACTGTCGTTGAAAAAAAAGATTTCAGGCTCTTTAACACCATATACAACATCAATACTGGAGATAAATCATGCCGTTGTGGTTTATTGTGTAGTAGCAAGAAACCAGATTATGCCATATTTCCGTGGGACATCCTGGTTACGAATTAAAACACGGGAAAAACTGAAAAATGATAAAACGATCATACTTGGCCTGTTAGGTGTTGACCATCGTGAAGTCTCCTGAATTGTTTCACTGAATCCTGATGAAGACCATACTTACACGTAAGCAGGGGCGGCCCCTCCATTTGAGCGGAGGACCATCACCCCAAAAACCCTAGAGCTGAACAATAAAAAGGTAATTTATTTATTACCATTTTATTTTTCAGCAACGCATCCTGAACTAAAGGCCTGATTATGATGGCAGTGGGACCACCACGGACAGGCCGCCGATGGCAGTCCCACCGACATTCAGCCCATCGGTCCGACCGCCGCATTAGGATTCAGATGGTAGGAGCTTGGCTGTTGGGGGGAAAGACTACCTCTAACAGGACCAAGGATCCCCTAGGGCGGAGGTCGGACTCCTATACCCTACAAAGAGAGCGGGGCCTGTACAGGTACCACCATAGGGATTAGGGTGTCCTTTCTGACAACCTGTTCATGGCGGTCCGACCGCCTTGTACAGGCTGTCAGAATAGGACTTTGAGGGCCCGAAACAGGGCCACTGTCCACCATGGGGTACCTGTGGTAACCCCACGCTCATCCATGCACCGTGTGCCAGGCACCACTCGGTGCCTGGATGTGCACAAAGTACCTTTTTCAACAGCGCTTATGCTGCGGCCCTTTTTCTGGGCCGCAGCACAACCCCCTGTTGAAATATACATTTTAGGACCACCTGCATGTAGGTCCTATCGTAATCAGGCAGGTAGAACCGCCGACACATTCACGGATGGACACCTGCCCGTAACGATGGCGGTCGGGTGCTCGTCTGACTGGCATCATACATAGGTCCTAAGTTTCAGGATGGGGTGGGCCAGTGCTGCCGAGTGGCCGCAGAAGGGAGCTGTGCGCTTTAAAATGCGCAAGTCTCTTTGGCCGGCCATCTTGGGACAGCTAGCCAGACATGCACATTTTAAAGTTCTCTAACCCAGCTGTCTTAGATGGGTTGGAGAAAGCGCAGGCCGCTAGTGCTCTTAGATACGCTGAGAGAGCCTGCCCTATCCAATCCTGGTGCTGCTCTCATATTGGGTAGTGCTGTTTCCTGCGTTTGGAGCTTTAGAAGACACCCGAGGGGGGACGATGTTGCGCTGCAAGTTCGGAAGGCAATTCTATTTTATTTTATTTATTTTTTGTGCCTCCCGCCCATCCACTTCGGTACAAGCCAACCACCACTGCACTCAAGGACCTGAGTATTAGATACTGCACTCTGACAAGAGGCCTTCTATCCTTCAAAGGTGCCATTCAGTAGGCCCCACAACACACTTTGCTGTTAGGGGGTCACAGGAGATAGAGTGCTAGCACAATGTCCTTTCAACAAGCTGCATCTTGCCTCTTATTCTTCACCTTACCCACTGTTTTTTGCAAACTATTTAGTAGGCAGGTTAGAAGGATAGCTTGTCTATTAAAGGCCTAACACTGTAGGAAGAGAAAGCGTTTTGAGGTGAGATACTGCTTGGCTGTACTAAACAAATTCACAGCTGATTTTTAGGTAAAATCCACAGATGCCTACCATACTGTGGCTGAAGACAAATTTACTGCACTAACCTGGCTGGAAAGCAACGTCGAAGGGCACAGCACAGAGGACACCACACGAGACTGTACAAAATCCTGAGGCTCATCTTAGTGAGCACAGCCGGGCAGAAGGAGCTGGGATGTTCATGCAACGGTGGACTAGACTTTGTTCAAAATTATGTTCATTTGGTTACTTTCTGAATTGCGCAAGGAAATGACTACGACCTGGCTCTCTGCGGACCACTGCTCCTCTACAGTGGTAATGCTCAGTATTCTGCCAAGGTAGGGAGCTGAACAGTTCGCTACTGCTTTGTGTCTTTGTATGTGACGCATCAAGTCTTCACTTCCAGACCGGCTTCGGCAGAAAGCGTCGAAAGGATGAAGCTTTCACTAAAAGTATTTTACTTGTACCCAAGTACAATCCCAAAGTGCAATGACCTAAATCACCCATTTAGTTAGCTGCAAATCTCAAGAGCTGCAGCCAGGAAACCACTTTGGAGAATCGACAAATGCAAAACTTGAGCTAAAGGTCGGAGTTTGTCACTGAGCCAGAGCTAATGGAAAATGTAACAAGGGAAAATAATGGGCAGACACTCATCCATAATGCACGATTTTAGTAGCTAGGCAACACTGCCTTACTTTTATCAAATTTCACATGGCAATAACATCTTGTTTCCATAATGTGGTTCAGAACTTTTACCTGACTAGACTCTTTTGATTAAATTATTTTCTTAGGCATAGTAAACAGCCCTATCAATGATTCAGGAACACAGTTTTTGAGGGAACTCTATACTTGTTTTGAGGAAACATTTCATAAACTGGCAGAATTAGGTTTGGCGGGGGATTCTCTTTATTAGAGTGTTTGCTGCAATTTGTACATGTGCCTTGGGAAGATGACAAAGCATGGATCAATGAAATATAAAAAAAGTTTGAAAAACATCATTTTTACAATTACAACTACAACCCACAGTCAAACCTACTGGTGCATTCAACTTTAAGACATACGTGTCAAACTCTTCCTTGGGAAGCTCGTGACTAGAGCTCTGGTCTGCAGGAGGAGCGAGAACAAAGGGGTGCAGAGGAGGGTGTAATAAATGGGTGATGTTTTTCTTCAAAGCACACAAAGCGTGATTGCACTTATTACAATACGGTCATACCAATCTTAAATGCTGTATATTTATTTTTAAGTAAAAAAACTAACATAGATGTATTCAAACCTAGAAAGAGCATGATTACTAAAATCATGTTTGAAACTGATCCGCACGTAACTCACAAATACAGTGTAAAAAATTGTAAAAATGATTTCCCATACCCGACATCTAGGCTTTTCTTCATACAGACCAGTCAAAGTTTCCTAACAACTCAATCTGTTCTAGGCTCAATGTGCTATTGCACCTTGCAAAAATGTCTACGGTCACTACTTCCTCGAAGTACTCCTGTATAAACTGCAGGGGGGCTATGGTTGTCTCGCTCGATATCACTTTATCATGAGCCAGTGCTCAACCAGTAAACTGCAGAACTCCACAATGCCATTCGGCAATAAATCTGTATCTGCAACACAAATCTATTGGAATAGCCATACTGACCACACTCCGACTCAAATCCGCATTAGATCTGGTCTATGAGGAAAACGTTTGGAGTAATATCCCGGCCTATCAATAGCCGTAGCTATGCCACACTAACGGCACACTGTGCATTATTCAAGTGCCAATTAACAATAATTATGTTGGAAGGCTTTTTCATTCTTTGCAAAATGTGAGAAGGGCACTGTTAAAGTTGGGTGTACATACTTCCTTCTTGTTATAGTTTCAAATACAATCCCTCAAATCGCCATTTCCTCTCATATAATATTACAAGTAAGTTCTTCCAGATTTCTTAAGCGAGTTTTAATATATGTTCACTTTGCAATTAAAGCTACATACAACTAGAAACACCACATGAAACAAATTCTAGAATTTGCGTGATTATGCAAGACCTGGACCTTTTTTGATTCCAACATGTGCCTTTAATACTTCATACAAACTAACAGTTAATGCATCAACACCTGATGAATAAGAGGAATGATGAGCAAACAAGTAAAATAGGACAAGTAAGACCCCTGCCCCCCACTGGAGGCTCCTATTTAAATGAAAACACAGACCCAACCTATTTGTCAGCTCCATGCATCTCCATGACTACCTACCTACTAGTACATTGCTTCATCCAACACACAGGACGTCTACGTTCATTCAGTAACATCACTTCAATAATTTGCTTTTAGACTTACAGAGCTGCCCCAATGTTCCATAATGTGAGCTTTATTTACAGAGGACAGCTTATCATTCATCGCTTCTCTACTCTATTTGTACATCTGATCTGAATAAAGCTAACTAACCCTTCTTCTAGGTAGGCTTCATCATCGCTTTGCCCTCAGTGACTCTTTAGTGAATAGAGCCCTGCTGGATTCATCGTACAATGGTCTACCACAGCATTGAACACTCGGACACCTTATACAACTGTGGATATTACATTTGTGAAAAAGTCTGATGACCTTGGAGTTACAATTTTCAACTAGATACAATTAGTTCGACAAAGCTACGCTAGACAAGTTTCTAATGCACTCATATCAGTAGCCAGCAAATTGGCACAATCAGTCTGTGACCAAGACAAACATAAATGCTTCACTCTTACCGGAAATTACAAAAATATCATTCAATCCACCAAGAGCACAACAACAGGATCATACGAACCATTTGCAGGTTAAACAATTTATTCAAAATAGGGGGAACTGGTCTCAAAATGTATATTCATACCCCCAATATTCATCAATATCAACGACAAGTCTGTGTATTTAGACATCTACTGCAGACAACACTACAACCCCACCACTTATCCAGCATCATTCCTGTTAGTCATGCAGAATTGTGCCCTTCGGCAGAGTCAAGGGCTCGCGATTTAATGTGCTTGATAGAGAATTTAAGATTCATGAGGAGGCCTTCTGTGCAGAAGCAGTGACAATGCCAGTCAGTGTGGCTTTTGAATGGTAATAAGGACGGACTTCTTAGGATTTTGTAAGACACAAAACATGCACCATAATGAACAGCAGAAGCGGAACTTCGCCTATACACAGATTACGTCCATCAGAGGCAATAGCAGTGGAAAACCTATTTACAATGCACAGCTACTGCAGAGGTAGAAAAAGTGCAAACATAATTTGCAGAAAGAGAATAGGCACAACTTGGTAGCATCAATAGAAAATTAATTCTCATGCGGAGGCAATTTACAGCGTGAACAACTGCAAGCAGCAACAGAGGACTCTACAAACAGAGCAGCTACCACCCAGGCCTCAGCAATGCAAGCTTGTCTTACAAACAGAGCCGAGGATCACAAAGGGCCTAGGGGCCAGAGTAAAAATCATTCGATTTATGGCACTGCTGCCTGGAAATGTAATGCTAGGTCTCAATAATTATAAAAGCAATTACAGCATGGCTGCTGTGCTCTCATGCTGTCGGAATATTGGTACAATGGACGTAACCTAACTGCTAATCCCACATTGGACCAACTCTTTTGCAGATCTGCCTTTCATCCAACAAGGCTGAATCATCCAATAAATATGATCACTATGCTATTGTTACACTTGCCACTTGCTTACTGCATGATGCACAGCAATGTATGCACTCTACTGCAGAATGGCAGGAAGCTGCAAAGACAAAGCAAACTATGCGGTTTTCCATTATCATACCAGCTGAAAACACTGCAACAAAACCACACCCACTACACAATAAAATGTTGAAGGGCAGGTTATGCCCTAACAGTGGTATCAGAATTTCAGGAACCTGCAATCCTTAATGAGTTTCATCACCTGGTTAGGTAAAGAAACAGGAAGAAATGAATGAAAAGAAACCAGCTCCAAGTCTTTGATCAGACTGCAAACCCAAAGCCAACAACCTTCCTGCCACCGAGCAGATGGCAGAATTGAATTTCTTTTCAGTGGTAAACCAGCACATGACAGAGTAGCTCTCTAAGTTATAAACAAAATACACTACAATATCCTCGCTCATGTGTCCAAAGACCATTCTCTAGGAATCTTTTTCATCTTCTCCTTTGCAGGCTGTAAACATACAAACACTTGGTTTTCTTGTGCCAGGTCCACAAGAGCATTTTTACTGGGGACATAGATGTGATCTGCTTTTTGCTGATACAAAAAAGGCTAAAGTGGGATCCAACACAGTGGAATTGACAGCTCGTTGGATAATGTACACCTTCTGTACTTTCAAATGAGCCTTTATCTATGCTGAAGGATATGGTTATGAAGTCGAGCTCACCTGGTATGGAGGACATACTTTCTACCAATAAGAGGTGGATTATTCAAGGCACTATTAGGCGGATGCAGGAAAAAGGGGTACAGTAATGGTTGAGTAAACACGATTTATGAAATTCGGAGCCACCAATTTAGATACCACGGAGTTGAAGGCCTGAGTCGCCTCATGGACAGTGCCAGATGAATGCACGAGTTTCAACAGCCTCAGCAAAGTCCTTACTGGGCCTGAGCATCTAGGCATGAAAACAGTGCACGCTTCTTAGTGCCTGAGTGAGCCTCTCATATGAAAGAAAAGTAGGATCATTTTTTTTAATCAAGGGCAGCAAATGGATAGTTGGAACAAATCTAGGCCTATGAATATGAATCTGGTAATAGAACATACATTTCAAATCAGACATCAAAGTGTCCCTTGAGCGTTACGTTTCATTATGAGATTTTGCAAACAGGTTGAGGCTGCACTTTTCAGGCATTCTGAAACACCAAGACCAGAGTACTAAACAACAACTCCAAGAGGCAGTATGTGAATGGGAATTAACTTACAGTTTTCACAAAGTGGTGTGGGTGCCCACCTGCCTATTCAATCTCCTAACATGAATGATACACAATTAGGGATGGTGTTTTATTGGTCTTCTCCTTCAATGGACACTTACACCTCTGCAGCGGTATGGCACCTACTGCAATTGCACAACCCTACCACCAAGGGAGCAACACTAGGTGCTGTGGCCTCTATCCTACCCTAAAGCTGACATGGTCGGCTGTATTTATCCTATGTGTCAACACTGAAAAAGCAAGTTGGATTCTTTTTCATTAGACATATAGACATAAAATATGTGTAATGATGGCGCTTACGATTTAGTTGTATTCGTGACAGCCTTTTTTCTTGTTAAAACTGAAAAGTAAATAATACTTCGCCTTTGAAGATTCCTTTATTTGGTGTGTTCTCTTCATGAAGCCTTATTTCTTGTTAGTTGAAAATTTACATTTATTGTTTATCCTATGAAGATATTAACAGTGACTGATCACAGCAATTGCATCACCCGACAGGACCAATTCTTTGTTATATTGCCAATACCCAGGAACACTTTCCTTATTTCACATAAATGTTTGCAACCTAATTATCAAACAATTAGTCCCAAAATACCAATCCATACTAGGACTTCAGAACAGCCCTATGTCAATTAAAATTGTTGAATAAAATGTCAGAAGTTGAGTGCTTGGAATGTCAATTTATGGTTTACTCACAAATTCATTTCCGGTCACAATATCATGAAGCCATTTATGCACTTAATGTCCGTTATATATTGACAACTGAATGCCTCAACGGAGGTATACCAACAAAGTATATGGATTTAAAGTGGACAAAGACACAGTATCTATTATTTAAGAAGTTCTAACAATGCATAATACCATCTCTCGCTGTGTAGATATGACGAGGTCAGATTATTTCAGCACTGAAAATTGCTGATGATCCTACAATTAAGATTCGTTACCTATTATGTTTAATCGTAATTAATCTTACGCAATATCTTTGCAACAACCCAATTTGCAGATAAATGCCTTGCGCTGGCAACAAGTAACTCTATGCTCAATCTCATCACCTTTATACATTTGATAGAACGGCCTTTGTGGCCACTTCCGAAACCTGTTAAATACTCATTAAGAAGCAGTTTTAAAAAATGCTGAACCCCTGAGCAGTGATGATGTCAGAAGGTGAAAAGATGCAAACCAGAGTGCAGGAGATTACAGGGAGTATAGGAGTAATTTAATTATTACCGGATGTGGGTGATGACATTAGTATACAGCTGAACTGCAAACAAAAGACTTTTTTCACAATGAAGACGTAGTGCCCAGGAAGGAGAGTATTTTCAGTGTCTTTCTGAAGGCCAGGTAATTTGACTCAGAGTGGTTTTTGGTGACCCATGCATTTAAAAGCCCATCTGTAAAGCAGGGTGCCCTCTTGCTATTAACTTTACAGTGCAGCTACAGTGCATCTACGGAGGGACACAGAGTAAGAGCAACAACTACAAATGATGAGGAGCAAGGTCAAAATTAAATTAAAACATCATTTAAAAAAGCACACATTCAATTGAGTCCTATTTTAATGCCAAACCCCTTTCAGGACTGGACATAAAGGTGCCTCTATTCTTGAAGAGCTACACAATTTTACAAACTGGAGAAGCCCACTATAGCATTTGTGCGAAAATAACATAAAAAGGCCACAACAAATCACTCAAAATAGTACAACAAATACATTGTGTTGAGGTAAGCCACAATTCTCCGAACAGCCAGTCAAACAAAGAGGCCACACATCCATTGCATTATCTCCATTCTGGGTCTACTTTGAAAATAAATTAGTTAGTTGTAACTGGAGTTTTCTAGCATTGGCATCTTTCATATATTCACAGACTTAAATTGTTCCACTTCATGCAGCTGGGAATCCCCAATAACTCTAAATTGTAGTAAACTATGTTAAGATGGCCGTTAGCCTCAACAACGTTTACTTAGTAGCACATCCACCTCATTTAAAACTATCCAAACTTCAGCCAACGAGGTGGAAGTGTTGGGATTCCCTAGACCCTCCAGAGGCTGGTGTAGCTCAAATTTCATAGCACAAAGTGTGAGCAGAAGGCTTAATGAGTGTGCCTCCAACAGGAGAGGCGGGTGGGGCCCATGCAAATATGTGAAAGATATCAACGGTAGAGAAATGAAGTTCCAGGTAATACACCTATTTCTTCTCCAGCATTGTATATAAAAATATATATATGTACAGCGTACATGGATTAAACAAAGAGACGGATGCGTGGCTAACGAGACGATGGCGACGGACGCGTGAGCTTGGAGCTCCGCGCTGGCCCAGCTCATTATCCTGCTTGAAATCGCTGCGGCCCCGGATCCGGGGGCATGTGCATGGCCCCACCGAGACTGGGGTTGACTGGCCCTATTTCCGGGCTGTTTTGGGCGACTGGAGAGCCGTGCAGATCGAGTGAGGTGGACATAGAGGTGCCAGCCTGGAGTCCCCCAAGATGGCGCCGATAGCTACTCCAAAGAGAACATAGCGGAGGCCGTGAGGTGGGCTTAGCTGTTGATGCCGGCGGGCTTGCCCTTGGGGGTGCGAAGTGGCAAGCCGCGGACCCGGTGCGGACGACGAGGGACGCACGAGAAGAGCACCGATAACTTTGACTTCTCCCGACGCGGGAAGTCAGGTGCTACGGCGGGATCCCCTGAGGCCGACCGGTGGCTCAGGAGGTGAGACCAGAGCAGAGGCCCGCATTGCCATCGGGCCGTGTTGATTTGAGGGGTAACGGAGGGCCCCCCCCTCGGATTTGCAACCCACAGGACGCCTGTTGCCGGTTGGATCGACCGGGGCTGGGATCGCCGCCATTTTCACGGCTGCCGCGGTAGGGCGGTTTTTGTCTCAGGTATGGTTGCCCTCGGATACGGGGCATTGTTTTATGTTTGGAGCATGGCGCTGATCTGCTAATTGAATCTTAGCAAGTTAGCGTCGGTTTACAGCCGCCTCCCCCCTGGATCCTCTCTAGCTACTAGAGGGTATTGTGTGTTTAGCTAGTTTTGATGGGGACTAGTGTTTTAGTGCCTGTTCTGGGGTGGGAGAGTTGGGGGTTTTCTGGTATTTGTTTTGGGGTGTTTAGGGCCTCAGCGTGTCCCTTTTGATAGCCCTATTTGGGGATTGTATTCGATTGTATCATGGGGTCATTACTTGAACTGAAGTGTTTATCATGGAATATCAGGGGCATACATACAATCGTGCCACGCCATAAGGTACATGCTTACTTAGTGCACAGAGGGGTTCAAATCGCTTTCCCCCAAGAAACGCATGTTACACGCCACGAGGGTCTCACCTTGCAGCGTAGATGGAGGGGTCAGCTTTTCTACACAACTTATTCTGCTTTCACGCATGGAGTGTTGATTTGGTTCAGACGGGGGTATCTTTCCAGCCAGACCAGCAACTAGTAGACCCAGAGGGCAGATATGTGGTGGTTGCGGGCCACCTCAACGATAGAGATGTGGTGTTGAGTAGCATTTATGCGCCCAATACGGAACAGCCGGCCTTTTTTAATCAATTGTGTGGAAAGCTGGCATCTTATTTGACCGGCTCAGTCATTATGGGCGGGGATTTTATCTCTGTTCCTGATATTTCCTTGGATCGGTCCCATCCACCTCTCCCTGATGCACCTATCCATAAAATCTCTAAGGCCAGAAGGGATTGGCAGCTTCGGTGGGGATTAGTTGACACCTGGCGGGCACTTCACCCGGGAGAGCGCGATTATTCTTTCTTCTCAGCGCTGCACGAGCTTCATGTTAGATTAGATGCAATATTATGTTCCCCTGACATACATGCTGTAGTTAGGCATAGTGAATATCTCACTAGAACATTGTCAGATCATAATCACTACTTCTACGATTTCATTGGTCCCAGGCGTGCCCGGCGATCCCAATTTGGCGCTTACATCTAGAGCTTCTAGAAGATCAGGTCTTTCGAGAGGTGGTGGGGGCTGTTATTACTCAGTATTCCCTCGAGAATGCGGGCACGGCATCCTCGACTGAAGTGGAGTGGGATGCCTTTAAGGTCGTGCTGAGGGGTCACTGTATTGCTAATATGGTGGGGTGCATAAGACACTACTGCAAGATATAGAGGCTGCGGATCAGCACTTGCGCGCAGCGGAACGGGCCCGGCATGAACAGCCTAGGGGGCAGCAGGATTTATTGGAAGCCAGAGAGGCGGTCACCGTGCAGGTTGAAAGGCTGCGCTGTTTTGATTATAAAAAGTATTTAGCGCGCGCACACACACAAAACGAGACAAAGCAGGCACGTTGCTGGCTTGGTTTGCCAACCCTGCCCGAAGGGGGGCGGTTATTTTAGAATTGTGCTGCCTGACGGGGGAACTTATTTATACCCAAGAGGGGATTAATGATCAGTTTCTTGCCTATTATATGGATCTTTAACAGAGTAAATTGGAGCTGAGTGAAGATGCCCTTGGGGAGCTTTTAGCTGTGGCCGAACTACAGCACCTTGTAAAACCACAGGCCGACCTCCTGAGGCAGGATATAACATTGGGAGAAATTAGGGGAGCAATAAAACATATGGTGCGAAAAAAGACTTCTGGGGCCGATGAATTGCCGATCGAGTTTTATTTGACCTATATTGATGCAGGAGTGCTACCTGTTTCTACCCGTGAGGCAGTCATTATTTCGTTACTGAAGCCAGGAAATTCTCCTTCTGACAGGACTGTTTATTGCCCTCTGTCTATGCTCACCACTGATTCGAAAATATTGAGTCAGATACTGGCGACTCGATTGCTCCCGCATATGGTGCATTTAGTGCACAGGGATCAGGCAGGGTTCATCCCAACTCGGAACACCGCCATCAATGTAGGGAGCCCACTTCATATATTGGAGGCTGATTCTTACCCGACGGAATCCGTTACCATTTTATCGGTTGACATTGAGAAAGCATTTGACAGCCTGGAATGGCCGTACTTGTTTCAAGTCATGCACAGTTCTGGTTTAGGCGATACCTTTATGGCTTGGACGACGTTTTTATACAACTCTTCTACTGCTCGAGTTAAGACGGGAGCCCTGCTTTCGGCTGCTTGCGCGGTGAGTCGCGGGACGCAGCAGGGATGTCTGCTCTCCCCGCTGCTCTTTGCCTTGGCCATAGAGCCTTTAGCGGGCTCAGGCCCAGATGGGACGGCGCTACTCGGGGCTTAATGTGCGTGGCCCTATTCAATACATTGCGCTCTATGCTGATGATCTGCTCATGTTTCTAGCAAGTACGACTGACGCCCTTGCAGGTGCAAAGAGTTTACTTCAGGATCTTGAGGCGGTCTCGGGCCTCAAGGTGAATTGGGTGAAGTCTTGCCTGTTCCCTGTTGCCCCACTGGATGGGGGGCCTTTACTTAATGATGGAGTGCAGTGGGAGTATCGATCCTTGGGACCCACATTTATCATAAATCGTTTGACCTGCTAGACGGTAATGTAGGTAGAGCAATTCGGAGTCTTAGGGGTAACGTGGAATTCTGGGGGACCTTACCTCTTTCAGTAGCAGGCCGAGTGGCCCTCCTTAAAATCGTGGCTCTCCCTCGGCTGATGTACTATTTTGGAACACCACCAGTTGGGATTACCGCGTCGATCTTTAAACAAGTTCAATCAATGATTGCAGGTTTTATTTGGGCGGCTGGCAGGCAATGGGTGGCACTGAAAACTTTAATGCGTTCGAAGGTGGATGGTGGGTTGGCGGTCCCTGACTTTGAGACATACTACTTGGCAGCTCAATTACAGTGGCTTACTCAAGCAGTGGCGCTGGAATTTCGGGGTCCGGCTGAGCGAGATGGGGGGCGGGTTTTGGGACAGGTGCAGTCATTGCGGCTTCAGACGCTTCCTAATGAGTTACAGACGTTTCGGCTTTGCTGGAACCGAAGTCAGCGAAGGGCGCTGATTGAGCGACCTTATGCCCCGGAGATCCCTTTAGCCATGTGCACTGCTTTCCCGCATGGGAGTAATTGCACTGTATTGACTGACTGGGGAGAGAGGGGTTTGCATATGTTAGAGGATTTGTACGAGGATAGTACCCTCCTCCCATATGACGCAATACGAGACAGGTATGACCTCCCCCGTGGAGATTTTCTGCTCCATTCGGCTCTGGTCTCGGCCATCCAAAAGCATTGGCAGGAGGGGTCATCAGAACCACGGACCTCCATGGCTTGTCAATACGTTGTAATGGCGGCGGGGACCTTTAAAGCAATTACTTGTTTGTATAGGCGTATGACCTGTGAGGCGCGGACTCCACTGAGGGAACTGCAGCGGATAAGGTAAGAGGACCGAGGCAAAGAGATCCCAGAGAAGGTGTGGGCTGAATTGGTTGTGAGGGCGTGGAAAAGTTCTAGTGCACTTTTTTTATTTTGCATAGGGCGTACCTCACCCCGGCTAAGATTAACACATACTTCGATACGGACACAGCGAGGTGCCCACGATGCAGCATGGATGGTGCGGATTTCCGTCATATGTTGTGGAACTGTCCACAGTTGGGGACATATTGGGAGGAGGTGGTTACGCTATTGTGTGATATTACTGTAAAGGGAGCTAGAGCCCAATATAGACACTTGCCTGCTCCATTGGTTTCCCCACACATCCAAGGCAAAGATCACCAGTACATTTTTGGACTTGGGTCTTCTGCTGGTCCAAAGGAATATTACGGCACATTGGAAGTCTAAGCGGGGCCGCAGCTTTCAGAGGTGGAGTGCTGAACTCCTTAGATGGGCGGAATGCGAGGGTACAGTTAGATTACAGCTGGTTAGCAGAGTGTACAGCAACAAAGCTTTGGAGGCCGCAAGGGCCTGGGAAGCACTGGTGATTTTATTGAAAGCCCCGGATGCTGAGTTGAATGTGGGCTCCACGGCGAGCACCCCAGCCGTTTCACCCTGATTAATGTATATTCTATGCCTGGTTGACTGCACCTATCATATTTATAAATATATCGCTCGTTGGGGGAGAGGTGCTCCTTGATGTACATCTCATGGTATCGGTTCTGCGAAGTGTTTTGCCCTATACTGATGCTCTTGCAATGTTTGCTCTGTGCGACAAGCCGGGGATAGGGGTGGGATAAGAGGGTGGGGGGTTTAGTAATGTTTTGTTTTCTTCTGCTTGATGGTTACGGAAATGTTCTTATGCCTTTTATTTCTCATTGATTATTATTGCAAAGTTTATTTCTCCTTTATTTGATTATCACATGATGCTCTTCCCTGGGGGATTGCTGCATCCACCTATTATTTGTGAATATGTAATTTAAATATGGCTGCGATCAGAGACTATTGTCGTCCAGGGAGCTACCGCTAGCCTTTGTATCCTGTGTATGTTTGGATGCTTTTGTTTGGAAAATTAATAAAATATATAATTAAAAAAATGGATTAAACATAGAACGAAATTGCCAAAGCTACCCCATGTCGGTGTCCGATTCTTTAGGGGGATTCGGAAGTGGTAAAGGTATATAGATATATATATATATAATATATATAGATATATATATATAATATCTACTGGCGGTCGCCAGTAGATAGTTATAGTTAGGACTGTGTTTCCATAGGAAAGCTGAAAATTCTATTTTGAATAACTTTGGCGCCGGTTGACGAATCCTTGCGAATTTTTCAAAATAGGTGGGGCGCTCCGCTCCTACCCTGAAAGTCTCGGGCTGATTAATCAACCGGGGGCCGAGAAAAAAGGGGGGTCCCAAAACGTGTTTTCCCCATGCATTTTTCCATAGGGACCTTTAGTCCAAGGTACAGCCCGAACGGCTGAACAGAATTACTTGAAATTTGGCAGAGAGGTAGTCCTCAGGTCAGGGATGTGCCTTTTGAATATCTGGAGTCAATCTGTTCAGTAGTTCCTGAGAAAATTTTAGTTAAAAGTACATATATATCTATAGGCGCACACGGTGCGTGCACAATGACGTGCGCGAGCGCAATTCTGATTGGTTGTTAGATGTCAGTAAACATTCTAATCGGTCGAAATCAGGAAGTGTCGGACGCCATTTTGTCTCTCGCAGTCTGAGGCAGTGAAAAACAAAGGTGGAGAACCTGAAAAGGGGGCAGGGTGGACAGTTCCTGACCACCTAGCCTTTGTCAGGGGGTCACTGAAGAACCCCCAAGGGTGAAAAAAACATTTATTTTTTGATGAAAAAGCGCGGAGTGCGCGCACGGCACGCACAACGCATCGTGGGCGCTCGGTGCGCGCACGATGAAAAACCTGAAAAAAATAAAATAAATACATAACTTAGCATTTAAAAAACCGTACAAATTCACTGAAAAAACCATCGGTTTCACACACGTTATAGTTACGAATTAGCATTTAAAAAACCTTGCAAATTCACTTAAAAAACCATAGGTTTCACACATGTTATAGTTAGCTGGACATTTCACTCGTAAAAAACCAATGAAATTCCCCCGTTATAGTTAGTGCAGGCAACTATAACTCACGCGACCGCAATCCTCTGCTGATGACGTCAGATATTACATCACTGATGACATATGTGTCTTTATGAAAAATAAATATTTGTAATATATGTATAGCTAAAGATTAATGGAAGAAGACATGGGTAAATAAGTGTCTAAATACAGTGATGTAATATCTGACGTCATCAGCAGAGGATTGCGGTCGCGTGAGTTATAGTTGCCTGCACTAACTATAACGGGGGAATTTCATTGGTTCATCAATTGTAGAGATTCTGACATAACAAAGAGCAGTATAGGTATGGACCTAATGGGTTTGGGTGGCTGCTCCGTAAAGTTGTATAGGAAGCATTGCTGTTCCACCGGAGCCAATGGGAGTTGAACCTCTTAACCGCTCTCTCCATCATAGCATGAAAACAGCCTATGTCGTCCGAAGTCGTCATCGAGGATGATCTCCTTGCAGTTGTCAATAAGTTGAGTTCATAGGTGATAAAGAGAATGACATTGACGACTGTGCTTTTTCTTCGTCATTGACGATGATGACAGAGAAGTCACTGGCAAGAACTGGAGTTTAGTCAGAACTTCTAGGGAGGTTATGTTATGTTAATAAATGTATTGAGCGCACAAATACCCAGAGGTGTCTTGGGGCTGGTGGTCCGGATTAAGCAAGGGTCTGCATTTATTAAACAGCCAAGTTTATAGGGCCTTCCTAAAAGCAGACAAGGTCGGAAGTGTTCTAATGGGAAAGGGAAGATCGTTCCAGAGTTTAGTGGCTGCCACCCTAAAGCGTCTGCCACCCCAACTGGTTTTAAGAAAGCACAGAGTTGCTATCAATTTAGCTCCTTCTGAGCGAAAATGTCTTTTCAGGGCATACCAGTGTAGCAGGAGTCTCAAGAACTGAGGACCAGTATCGTGAAGTGCCCTACAGGTAATGCAACTGACCTTAAAGATTATACCACTCTTGACTGGGAGCCAATGCAGCTTTTGCCGGTGTTTTCCGACTGATTGAAACTTGGGGATTCCTAACAAGAGCCTAGCGGCTACATTGTGGATCATTTGCAACTTATAGAGTTGGTTCTCAGGCATACCAAGATAGAGCCCATTGCAGTAGTCTAGTTTGGCAAGAATCAATGAAGTAATTACTGCAGTATTTTTTTGATTACCTTGAGAAGAAGAAAGCCAGGGAGGTGGATTTTCATGCAGGTTTTTGCATAGGCTGGTGTTTGTTCTGGCGGGAGCATTTTTCCTAGGTAACTCCAGGTTTCTGCCTGTGAGGAGGTGGCTTTAGGATGCAAGTCCAACTCTGGAAACCCCAATTCACCACTTCTGCGCAACCTTTGTGGAAGTGCTTGGTGGAGCTATTTACATAGAATCATCCCCAGTCTAGGTGCCATTCCACCTAGGGTATTTCTTCTTCTCAAATATAGACAGTGCCAACCTCTTCTCCCCATCTTTCACAGTCTTAGGAGCTAGAAAAAGGCAATATAAACATTGCTTATGTGGGTCATCAGTATATATCTTTTTCAGACCACAGGTAGATCAGCAGTTAAAAAAAAGATGCTTTCTCTGTCAATCATGATGACAGTTGGTGAAAACGAAACTGTCTCCCTGGTCCACAAAATGGAGATTTGCCTGAAAATTACCCCAAACACAATTTATAGTACACTGCACGCTGAAGATAGAGCTGGTTCAGCTCCATGGCAGAACAAGAAAATATGAACGCTCACTGAAAGTTAAAAGAGAAGTACTTCTCAGGGACTCAGTGACATGCAGTACAAATCTGAGCTATTATGACCTCTAGAGGGAGCAGGGAGCTCAGCTCTTCCACTTCCAAGGCTAAAGGACGGATAGTTTCAAACAGAGTGGATGTGCTACTAAACAAACACTATTATTGAATAATACTGTTTTCTGGTATTTAAAGTTACTAGGGACTCCCAACATACACAAATAGACATGTACATATCCCTCCCTCCTCTGAGTTGCATTATAGTGTATGATTTAATTAAGGTGGCTCAACAATCCACAGCCAAAGTTTCTCTGACAACATAAATAATGGACTAGTGAAAACAAACTTGCATACATATCAGGTCAAAGCCTTTTTTTAATGTGTCAATTTCTATTATTTATTGGCTTGTGGTTGCTGCACAAATCTAAAAAGGAACAGAGTACCAACCCCATGTATATAGAATTATCTTAGACAGGAATACATACAATGATAATAAAACACTGATTATCCAAGTTGTCCGTTGCCCCTTGCATTGGTTGTTCTCTCTGCCTGCCAATCATAATCATAAAAAGAGGAATACAGATGCTCTGATGCGCTCTCCTAGGGAATGCAGACTAAGCCACCAAGGGTCAGTTGCTCACCACGTAAATACCCGTGTACTATCTGACGCACAGGATGGGTAATGCTGTGCTCTCTGAATGGTGGTGTTCGCCTACGGGGAATTGGGGGGTGGGGCGGCAGAAGCAGTGGGGACACAATGCGGAATACATACTCAAAAGTCAGACTATGCTGCTGTTCTTGGTTATCGGGGGTTTTCTTGAGTTTTGCCCCCCCTTTTAAATGTTCTTTTTCTAACATCTGTGCATGCATGCATGTATCCTGAAGACTCTGCGTAGACTCTGTACACCATACTACTGGACCTATGTCACTAATGCATGAAGTCGTTTATCCTATCTAGGTTCAACTTGTCACTAAGCCATTACTGTCATTGATCTGTTTGTTGGTTTTTCACTGGTCCTCGGTCATGCCAATCCGCTATTACCTAATACTTTACGGTATGGTCGATGTTATATGATGAATGTTGCCTGTCTACAAGATGTAAACTCTTCAAAACAATAAAAACAGATTTATCAAAAAAATTGAGGAAAAAAAAAAAAGAGGAATACAGACGCTCATATCATATAATGGAACAGCATGCTTGTAAGAGCTATATAATTTAAATGAAACTCCATATATAATAAATGCAATGACTCTCCATGTAATTGTCTTTGAAGTAACAACTGACATTCACTATTGCTACAGAAATTCCCTTGTGCTCTATATGAAGCATACCTATGCTGTCATCAGTTAGGCCTTGAGTAGCTTGGGCAGTGTAAGGGGAGCAAGAGCTCTGATTGTAGAGCCAACTATGAGACATGAATTTCAATCAGTCACACTGCCTGTCATCCACTCTTCCATCCACCCCTCACACTCCAGAACAAAAAAGGTGAGGGGAAAAAGTAAAAGGTATACAGAGGAAGAATTAGAAAAGGATGGTGAGAAGAAGAAGAAAACAAATAAAGTTAATGTAAATGGCTGTACGGGGCACTAGCGCACCTCCTCACTCGGACAACTTCTATCTCCATTTGTAACCCAACATGCAGTGGTCTTCCTTTTTAGGTTTTGCCTGCACTGCGAGGCATTTTGTAAGGGCTTTTAAATTCCAAACACGCGCTTGTGTTTGCTTGGAATTTATCACTTGCTATTGGGCTTTGCATGCTGTCTTTCTAAGAAAGACAGCACGCAATTGGCCCAAGAGGGGTGCATGTCCTGCCTTCTCTGTTCTGTGGCCTAGGGTCCACGGGAGCGAGCATGAGCGCCATATGTTTCCAATTATCGCGCCGCGTCTTGCGGTCGCGTTAATTGGAAACATATGGGCAAACGCGGCGCTTTCACTTTCACCGCTGCAGGCACAAGCGCGCTCACGTGCGCACCACTTCCAGGCTTGTCTTGTTTCAACAGCATTGTTCAAACCCTGCACTGTATATTGTGGTGTGTAAAGTTTTAAAGTCTCGTTGCCCAAGCCAAAATCCTAATATTCGGGCAGTAATCTCAGGTCTCTTAGTTCTGTTGTCGGGTCTTTTTTTCCCAGTATGCAGTAAAACATGTGTTAAGCATGGGTGCTCTAGGTTTTGTATATGCGATAGTAACCTTGCATAGTTAACAACTATTGGCCTACCCTTAGTTCCTAGGTGCCTGCTTAGTTTTCTTTTGCAAGTTTTAAATGGTGCGGCCACTCGCAAGCATTTTGTAATACCGTCACCCACGCGAATGCAAGCCTTGCTTAGCTTTTTCTAGTGACTACACTGGAACCGTCAGTTGCCTGCATTTTGAATGCAGGTTTATACCTTGCTTAGCATTTTCTAGTATATTATAAAATACACTTACAAGATGCTATTAAAATTCTCAATTTTTATGCAACAGTCTGGCACAGGGACGTAACTTTGATAGAGGGGGGTGGATATCTGGTAAATAACTTTATATTAGGGGGCTGCTTAGTGAGAAAATACACCCCGAGCTGTTACGTCAAAGCATTTTTTACACTTCAGCAACACAATGCAGCTCGGAAGTAGCACACAAGGTATCTGCTGCATGCCACTGGTTAGCACTTGATATGTCTCAAAGATATAAAGGGGGGTGCTTTGTAGTGGCAATAAGGAGAGACAATCTTGCAAAATGGTTGCCCACATTGGTCTAAGGAGAGGCGGGCTTGTTTTCTATTTCTTGTCTCTAGTTCCGTGTTTTACGTGGCATTCAAGGTAATGGGCATGAAATCAGTAGCTCTGTTGGCCATGGTTGTGTTCCACAACAAAACAAACAGCATGCTGAAATATAAGGCACCCCTATAATTTACTCTACACTGTTTGGTGGGAGCTAGCCCAGGAGAATGTTTCCTGGGCTGTGTTCGACCTAGGACGCAGACCCTGTGTCCCAGTATTGGATCCAGTGACTACACCCATAAAACTCTGTCTGAGGGTAACATGTCAAGGGGCTTTAGTTTGCTTCTCTCATCCACACACAATACCTGATGTAATTCAGCAAAGTTGGTTCCCCTGTGTCACCTTGTTCTAAGACCATCCTATAGGCCTAGTGTGCATTTTACTCGTTTGGGAATCTGAGGCAGATCCCGTGATATGGCAACTTTTCTCTGGCTGTAGGCATTGCCCAGGGCCCCACCCACCGAAAGGACTAGAGCAGTTTGTGTAGCTGCAGTCAGGGTATTTCTAAGTTGGAACACTTACAAGGAAATCCCAGACAAACATATTGATCCATATTGTCATTAGCAACTGGTGTTTGTGCATATTATTGTGTTGCTGGGGAACTTTGGTATTGCACAGTGGGCATACATGTTTGTCCAACGCGCATGTGCTGCCCTGCGAGGCATTTTGTAAGGGCTTTAAAATTCCAAACACACGCTTGTGCGTGTGCTTGAAATTTATCACTTGCTATTGGGCTTTGCGTGCGGTCTTTCTAAGAAAGACAGCACGCAATTGGCCCAAAGGGGGTGCATGTCCCGCCTTCTCTGTTCTGTGGCCTAGGGTCCGCGGGAGCGAGCTTGAGCGCCATAAGTTTCCAATTATCCCGACGCGTCTTGCGGTCGCGTTAATTGGAAACATATGGGCAAACGCAATGCTTTCACTTTCGCCGCAGCTGGCACAAGCTCGCTCGCAACACTTCCGGCCTTGTCTTGTTTTAACAGCATTGTTCAAACCCTGCCCTGTAGGCTTTTTATCCAACTTCCAGCTTTGCTGCTGATCACCTTCTCAGTCTACCTTGAGCTTCAGACTTTATTTTTGACCGTTTCTTTCTCAGCACATGAAACACTACATTATTTGTTAAACCTGCTCCGAGCTCGTTTTTCTTTTCATTACTGGTAATGTGTTGATTCTGCCCATTGACTATTGCAATCTTCCCTGTTCCCTCTTTAATGAACAGTAGTGTTGTATTATTCCCATTTGGCTGAAAGCAAGCGCACCCTTTTGAACCTGGAAGTTACTTCTCATTTGCTGCCTCTGAAGTTGGAAATCAGTTTAATGGGGGGGAATCGCATGAAATTACTACATAGTGCCAGTGATACATCATTTACACTATAAATCCTAATAATTGTTCTACTCAACATATCGAGGGCAGCAGAATTTTGAGATGTACTTTCACTTTGCGTTTCACACTGTTTGAAGGCGGCACACAGCATAACGTCTCCAAGGTTCTTGTTTGAAGCCAGGTATTATTTGGAGAACCCATCACTGTTGGCAGTCTTTTGAAAAATGCTTTCTCTTGCCGGCTCCTGGTGTCTCTGGGGGGGGGGGGGGGGGGCCTGTTGCTCGCCTGTTAAGAGCTTGCATCAACAAAACAGCAACCCTTCCTTCATTCCCTATATCCGTATATGTGACATTAAAAATGGTCTGTTGCCATACATTCAGAGCGTTTGGCCTCAATACTCACAGGTTTGCAAATCTGACCCCTAAATTCCCCTTGGTAAAAACTGGGTAAGTGTTTTTTGATATTGTAAATCGATTTTCGAAACTCCAAAGCTGTGCTTTTATTCTGTTTACTAGGACACCGCTGAAGTATAGCTACAATTTGCATGCAAATATGGTTTTGGGAGACGGGCAGCTTTTTTCACCCTCCTGGTGCCTCATTCCCCTTTTCATACCCTCTAAATTTTGCTATGAAAACAAAACGAGCGCCTCACTAATAAATTCTTAGAAAGCATGTGATGGAAAACGTACAGCAGTGAATTTCTATTGTAAATAATGATTGTGCGTTCCAATAAGCCACAGTTTGGATTTCTTTTGAGGTTTCTAGATAACGTAGAGCCCTTATGTTCAGGAACATGTTAGTAAACATTACGTGAGACGCGTCTGTTCGTGGTGGGCGTGTATTTCAGAGCACGCTGTTTTCCCTCTAATCAGCCTCTTTGTTGTAAACGGCGCTGAACGCACAGGATGCCGGGCTGACAGAAACCGTGTTTGCTGGTGGCGGCTGCACTGGAGGCGATCAGACGTCTCTCCGCCAGAGCTGATTAGTGTTTACCCCAAGCACGCCAACGGTAAACCTTCGCCGCCCCCCTCCGCTCACACTTTGGACAGGTTTGCACCACCATGTGTGGGTGCAGCAAAGGCAATGTGTTAAAAAGGATCTTGACCAAACTCGTATCTCGGTTTAGTCTGTCCCCTCTCGCTGAGCCTAGTCTCTGCTACAACATGTTAACTACGTCGCTGAGCATTTAGAATTTGGAACTGATAGAAAACGAACATTGGTACAAAAATCAAGACATTGAGCGTAAATACACTCCATATAATAACACTCAGTGCCACATAATTACACACCACATATTTATTACACTCTACTCAATGCAACATAAATACACTCCACATAATACCACACACTGTTACATAATTAAATACTACATAGACTGCACTCAATGCAACATACACTCCAAAGACTACTAAATGTCACATAATTACACACCACCTAATTAAACACTACTAAATACAACATACACTCCACACAATACCACTCAGTGCCACAAAATTATATACAACATAATTACACTACACTCAATGCAACATGCACTCCAAACAATACCACTCAGTGCCACATAATTATATGCTACATACACTGCATTCAATGCAACATACACTCCAAATAATACCAAAAAGTGCCACATAATTACACGCCACATGCAAGTACAAAAAAAATAGAAGACATTTTTCAATTAAAATCTTTTTTTAATAAGGTTTTTTAGTTATATATAATGTCATCTTCATTTCTATAAAAGGTAACAAAAATGCTTAACACTTTGTATTATAACTTTTGAACATAATGCACAGCAGCCACAATGCTCTACAACATAGCCAAAAATTCTGCCTAAACACATAAGATCCCAAAGGCGAGACCTATTGGCTATACCAATGCTTGTTCTACCTTGGTGCCCAGTATGAGCAGCATCAATCCAACTCCAATTGGTAGATCCCCAATGCACCAAAATACTCATTTAAGCTATGAATTCTTTCATCTCAACTACTAAACCAGGCTTTATTAACAGTTTGCAGAAATAATGACTGTTTTGAAATAATGACTGTTTTAATTATAGCACATGCACATTAGAGACAGCAGCCAAACTAAATAGATACAGTGTCAAAACAAGCATTGATATTGCCTATGCAAGGTATTAGCTATGGCAAGGTGTTTTAGCCATGCTGTACACCACTGTGGCAGATGTTCAGCATGGCTAAGGTTTAGTGGCATGAAATGGGGTGGGGTAGATTGAGGTAGAGTGGAATGAGGTAGATTGGGATACAGTGGAATGGGGCAGACTGGCATGGAGTGGGGGTGGAATGGGTAGTTTGTAGTAGATTGGAGTGAGGTAGATTGGAGTGGGGGAGTTGGGTAGATTAGTGTGGTAGATTGGGGTGGGGTAGATAGGGGTAGGGGAGATCGGGCAGATTGGGGTAGAGGTGAGTGGGGTATATTGGGTAGAGTGGAGTGGGATATATTGGGATAAATTGGAGTGGGGTAGACAGGGGAAGAGTTGGTTGGCTTGTGGTGGAGTGGGATAGATTGGAGAGGAGTGGAGTGGGTTAGATTGGGTGGATTATAGTAGGGTAGAATGGAATGGATTTGGGTAGATTGGAGTAGGGTAGTAGATTGGAGGTGGTTAGCTTTGAATGGCATATGCTAGACTGGTGTGAAATAGAGTGTGGTGGATTGGCATGAGGTAGACTGTAGTAGAGTGGAGCGGGATAGATTGGGGAAGAGTGTATGAGATACATTAGGAAGGAGTGAGGTAGATTAAGGTGGAGTGGGCAGATTGCGTTGATTAGAGTAGGGTAACTTGGAATGGAGTGGGGCAGATTGGAGTGGAGTCTGGTTGATTGGAGTGGAGTCTGGTTGATTGGAGTGGAGTCTGGTTGATTGGAGTGGGGTCGATTGCAGTGGAGTGGGGTAGAGTGAGACACTGGAGTGGAGTAGAGTAGATAGGGATATATTGGTGCAGGGTAGACTGGGGATGGGTAGATTAGAGTAGGGTATATTTAGGTGTGGCAGAGTGGGGTGGGGTAGAGTAGAGTGGGTTAGATTGGAGTGGAGGGGTGTAGATTTGAGGAATGTGGTAGAGTGGAATGGGGTAGTGGAGTAGATTATATTGTGGTAGATTGTAGTGGAGTATAATGTGCTAGATTGGAGTGGGTCAGATTGTGGTGGAGTGGGGTAGAGTGGAGAAGAGTTGACTAAATTGCAGTGGAGTTTTAAGTGGGGTGGAGTGGAGTTTAGTAGATCGGAGAGGAGTGGGTTGGATTGGGGTACTTTGGAGTGGGGAGGATTGGGGTAGATTGGAATGCTGTAGATTGGAGTGGAGTGGGTAGACTAGGTGGAGTGGAGCAGAGTGGGGAAGATTTGAGTGGAGTGTAGTAGATTGGGGTGGAGTGGGGCAGACTGGTGTGGGCTGGAGCTGATTAGAGTGGAGTGGGGTTTAGTTGAGTGGGATAGATTGGATCGTAGAGGAGTGGACAGAGGTAGATGGGTGTGGAGTAGGGTGGATTGAAGTGGGATAGATTGCAGTGTTGTGGGGTAAAGTGGGGTGAGGTGGAGTGGGGTAAGTGATGTAGAGGGGAGGAGAGTGGAGTGGTGGGGCGTGTAGTGAATTGGTGTGCCCTGGAGTGAGTGACATAGATTGCAGTGATGTGTCAGAGTGGAGTGGCATTGAGTGGCATGTCGTAGAGTACAGTGTCGTAGAATGGAGTGGCAAGGCATAGAGTGGCAGGGCATATAGTGGAGTGCTGTAGTGTGGTTGGTGTGGTAGCGCACTGCCATTACAGACATCACATTTTCAGTTCAAATGACCATTACATTTGCACCGAAATACGGTTTTAATGCACACAATGTGTGCCAATATCATCACTTAGTGTATTGATGTGTTTTGATCTTATTCAAATATTTGTTTCCATCACACTTCAGAATTACAAAAACAAATGTGCTTCATTTGTACTAATTCTGATATGTTCTGGAACATCAGCACAATTTTTTTTTTTGTTCTGTGCTAGAAAAACATCCTACAACTTCTCCTCTTACACGAGTACTCATCAGAAATGATAAATACATTATCTCACTTTGAAGTCAGAGAAAGAAAAGTAAACACCAAGCTCCCTGGGAAGACAGCCCGACATTTGACCTCTGTATCTAAAAGTACAGCAAATGTGAAAAGATAAGAACAAAATTTGAAGGCCTGTTTACAAAAAGCGAATTCCTGTAAGAATACAGTAAACAAGGTTTGGCCAATAGGAGAGACAAACTCAAACTGAGCAGTCTAAAACAAATAAATCCAGTAAATAGAAAGCCAGAAAATCTGAGTTACAAAGCCAATAGTCTGCAATGGACGGAATGGATTCCTAGGTCAGTTTTCTGAATGTCCCCAAGAGGTCTTTAGCAAACCTGACAGCTGTGCTGTTTGGCAGGCTTCGAAAAATTCATAAAGAACGGAAGCTTGATGTAAGCTTAGTTTATGACCTCAAAGACATGTGTTGTGCCGGCGATGCACACACCAACCATCTACTCTGTACGGAGAGCACTTTGTGATTTCTCTAATCAACATTATCGCTGCTCTCCCACTGCCTGGCGCTGTGAACATTAGGAGTTACTTTCTCCCAATTCAACAGAATTTATTTTATTGACTTTAAATATGAAAGCCCGCATGGGCCTGGAAGTGTAACAAACCAGTGACCTATGTTGTGTGCCACACAGGCCTGTCTCTGCAGCAGGCGTTTTAAGCCCAAAGCCATCTTAAACAACTGCAGTCAACACGATGGGCTCCACCTCTACACTGGCAACATTCAACTCATTTAATATATACACAAAGTTTTGGGTTTAGCTGAAACACGAGATGCTGTTGTCTCTCATTTCATTAGCTTGGTCTGTTGCTTGCCTGCCCACGAAGACCGTGAAATTTTCCAATACCGGCCAATGAGTCTGTACAGTCGCAATATTTTCCAAAATATGCTAAGGCTCAGCATGCTCATGACTCGTTTATTACCATTGGCACCCTCACAGCGCGAGTCTAACATTAAATGACATCACTGTCACAAGGGAGCTGTTGGGAGAGCGCCTAGATGTGGTAGGTTTATGCTTGGAAGGAATGAGGCCACCAGCTTTAGAGGTTCTATACAAAAACACATAACCTAAGATATTTTTTAAAAAAAGTATATGGCGATAGTACGAATACCTGTAAAAATATAATAAGTCTGTTACTAAACGAACAAGTGTTACTAAAGCCAGACCTGCCAACTCACATGGTGGCACCGCATGTCACCTGCAATACAGAATCTGAGCCGGTGGGGCCCACTGACCCTCATTTTTGGGGACTGGCACTAGCAGTCAAAGTGCATAAAGAAAAGTATTGGAACTGCAATCCTGAGCACAATGTGGGTGTTGCCAGTGAGCGTGTGGGCAAGTCAGAGACATGGCTAAAAAGAACAACATCTTTTACCTCCACCTTCAATTATCAATAAATGCAATTTAAATTTATCTGTGGAGAACGAATTTTGCAGTACAGTTTCTTAATGCTATCACTTCAGAACCTCATGGTCACTGATCGGAATCTTGGTTGGAGCCTAAGTGATTAGTTAAAACACATGTATTACACACAGTTTAAGGTAGGTTTTCAATAAAAGGACACATTCCAGATTCTTTTAAAGCCTATACTGGCGCCCAAGCATGAATGTTCAGACAATATACCCATTTCACACCAACAGACTAAGTGTCTTAACTTACTGTAAAGTGATGTGTCTGTCGGGTCTGGGGGTGGAAAGTTCTCTGTGAAGTTAACATTGCACATGTCAGTGTTGCAGCAACAAAAGCGATAAGTGCCATTCTGGATCGATGAGGGTGTTGCTGTTACTACACACTCCTCATCGTGACACTCCAGTGGATCACTGATCTTTGACCAACATCCTGTAAACAAGCACAAATAAATCAGAGTTTGAGACAGCTTGAGTGTTTATGTGTTTTAGAAAGCACCACAGTGATTCCAAACAGCAGCTGCAAGGGTATCTAAAAGACATTGCAATAACAGAACAATGAACAAGTTACTTACCTTCGGTAATGCTCTTTATGGTAGAGACTAACTAACTGCTGATTGCTTACCTTTTGAATATTCCCCAGGCGGCAGATGGGATCCAGAAACATTTGAACCGTACCTCCACTCCCTGGAGATGGTGCTGTGCAGCTCTGCACTAACACTGCCCCGCTCCGGAAAGGATGGACAGAGCCTACATAAGTGCCACTCCAGCTCGCTGATGTCAGTTGCTTTCTAGGTTGTCCGTGCCCCGGAGCTAGAGCCTCAACAGAAAGTTGACTTGAACAGTGTGCAGGTTCCTATACTTGGGATCTTATTAAAGGGTAAAATAAAATTTACAGGATGGGGAGGGTGGAAGTGTTGGCGAGGAATCTGCAGTTACATAGAGGACAAGTTGTGGGGAGCGAGATCGAAAGCCATGGTGACGCCCTAGCACCTTCTATGTGAGTGGCAATTAGATTGCTTTGTTTTTTCTTCGACTCACCCAAAGACATGGAGCATGATGACAAATAACCTTGGAGACAACTCTTACGACTCCTCGACTGGGACCCACCCTTCTAATTGGACTGGGAAAAGAGTTTCGTCTCGAGGTCCGTACGGCCTTCGGGTTCATTGACGCGCTGTCACTTCAGGCCTTAAGAGTGTGGCTCAACCCAGGGTACCAAAGGAAAACCTGATAAGGATCTGTCACATACATTTGTTTTGTGACAGTCCTTACATTTGTTTTGGGAGGTGATATTTTCCTGGCACACTGGACATTTTTTTAAATAAAAACGGTGTTAAAGAGTCAAGAGATAGCTCCGGATCTACATCTCGTGGCACAGAAATAAAGGAACTGACGTCAATATGAGGGAATGGCACCCATATCGACCCAGCACATCATTTTCTGGAAGGAACGTTGTCAGTGCATAGTTTCCAGACCCAATCTGCCACCTGGGGAATGTTCAAAAGGTGAGACATCTGTGGTTTGAAGTGTCTATCAGAAATAGGAAATATAAGACAATGGAGACAAAAAACGCAAGCAGTCAATGCGAGTCTAATTCCAGCTACCCTGTTTGAACACCGATTGTTAAAACCAGTTGTAATTGTTCAATTTGAACAGTTCATATGTTACCCTATCATCAACCACCTGACCCTATTTAACTAGTTACTGGAACTTTGATTTTGGGACTAGTTTATTTTGACAAGAGATCAGAATTTTTGTCTACTCAAGCATCCTAACAGAGACCTTTAGTTTCTCAATTGAATCTTTTATTCCAGTACATTTCCTCAGATTTGTCCAATGTAATACCCCACTTTTATTTCTATACTTCATACTTTACAGTATAAAACCCCCAACTAAATGGAGACCTTTTTAACACCAGCTTCAGTTCAACTACGTGTTTTCAGCACATGATTTAATGAAGATCTACCTTACACTCATCCCTGAGATGCTAAAGTAAGTGTTCTCCTCGAAATGTTGATCACATTTACATTTTGCCAAATTACTGAGATTAATTAGTCTGTTTTTACCCGAAACGATACGTCCATCTTGATTATTCCAAGAAGCTAATGTTTGGTTCTCAAAACTGTGTATAATGCCACTGTTAGCTAGTTTTATACAACCCTTCCGGTTTAGAGTTCAGTTTTCCTTCCTTAGTTACCTCTATGTTATTAATGGGTCAGTATGGCTTAATCCCTTGTGAAAGCTTTATTCAAAGCTTCCTGTCATGCTCATTGTATCTTGTGGAGGAGCAGAGCCTTCAGAGTCTTCAGGAGGGGGGGGGGGGGGCCATTGTGGCTTTCACCGGGCTTAGTGTGCCATGAAGCAATGTGTTGTATAGTGGAACTAATATTCACAACAAGTGTGGTAGTTGCAGGCAAGTGCCAGCCACTAAAGGTGGTCCTCTCATTAAATGACATTCATGAAGATCACAATGCATCAGTGGCTGACCGGTCACTGATAAGTAGGTTATCCTGTTTTATGTTTAAACCTAAAATAACTGATAGAACCCCACCGAAAGAGTAACAGCCCTCGCCAGTGTAATCATATCAGCACTGAAAAAACTCCTGCACAACCACAAAATAAATGCCATTGAAAGAAATGAAAAGAATGGTGAAAGAGTAATTTTTATTTCTTCCTGAAGGGGGTCAATAAAAATATAACTTTGTTATACAAGGTAGCAACAAGAAAGACTGAGCTAACATTTCAGCTTGAGTTTTGTTGTTTAAGGATGTCATTAAAACATTGTTTCTTCTTCCTTTAGCGTTTTTCAGTTTTGTGGTCTTTGGTCTAAAGATGCAGGGTTTAAAGCATGTTTTAGGTCTTATTTAGTAATGTATTAAACTGTAGAGAATCAGGAAATATCAAAATCATATTAGATATTTTGGATGC